>NC_072014.1:23782386-28582386 GCF_027791375.1 Indicator indicator
TAATCTGTTGAGATACGAGTTCAGGCTGGGCCCTTTTATGCATTGTAAGAATAACTAAAGGTTTTTCTGGAGTAAGTTTCAGGGTTTTTTTTTTATTGTTTTTTTTTATCAAAAACAAACAAAAAACACTTTTTCACAGTTTCTTACACTTTGCAGTTCCATTACAGACAATAATCATGAAAGGACCTTTGTGGTAAGAGCCTCCTGGGGCAGAGGCTGGGATAACACAGCACCAGAAATCTCAACCTCTTCCTTAGGGGTATTGGTGCAACCATGGAGAGAAACTAGTAGAGGATATACACATGGGAACCATGGGCTTTACCCTTCCTGATGGCATATATTTAATTTTTTATTTTATTCTGTGAAAATAATTGAGATTTTATAGTTTTTGGGGGAACCATTGGTTAAATCTGGATGACTTCTGATCTTGATCTGATTAAAGAGAGGATCATTTGGGCTGGTGATGAAGAGGTGGCAGAGAGGAATATCAAGAACAGATGCTCCAAAATCATAGCTCATAACTATTTCAACAAGATCACCTTTCTAGTTTAATCAGATGAGAAGACTTTTATTTTCTTTACTGTAATAGGAAAGGAATAGGGCAGCATTTTATCTTATAGGTCTCAGTGACAAAGGACTATTTTAAATACTTAGTCTTTTGTTCCATAATGAATGAGAAACAAGAGGTCTAACACTTTAACAGAGGAGGTAGTCACAGCAATTAAACAGCATTTTTAACAATCTCCCAACCTTTCTGTTGAAATCAAAAGCTTGATTCTGTTCCTAAACTAATATAGGTGTGTTGTGAGTGCATAGCTCTCTCCAGCCACCTACCTGGTGTATAAAGATCCCCTTGCTCGCTTCCTCTTCACGCTGCTAAGGAGCTCACTGCTCTCCTTACTGCTGTAGTCACCCTTCTTTGTAAAATACACTGCTTAACAAACCTAGCAGATGTTTTCTGCTAGACTCTACAACAGTAACTTTGTTTCTGGCCACTTGGCTTCACTGGCCCCACAGTGACAGGGCTGCCCTGCAGGTGGCTGCCCTAAAGTGGGGCTCCTGGGAGGCAGCCCCAAGGAAAACTCTTTTCCTATTTTCCCCAGCTACGATAGGGCTTGAGAGGCTGATTTCTGTCTTCAAGAGAATAGACATAAACACATACCAGCATATATATCCAGATCTTAAATATGTAAATAAATATAATTATCACAGCGATGCTGTAGGTGAATAAAATAAGAGATAGCATCCAGAAGTGTGGCTTTTAGAAAGGTTTTGGGAGATGAAAAATTATCTGGGATTGCAAACACTGGAGGGATTTCAGAACAACATACAATAACATAATTGGAATATTTATACCTAATCAAATTTTAAGTTTTACTAAATTAGTGATTTTAAAATCATAAATATAAAAGCACAGCTCTGGACTTTAACATTTAGAATACCATTTTTCTTTTTAGGAATCAGGAAAAAAAAATATTTACATACATTCCCTAGTAATATATTTTATAGAAAAGAGTTTCTTAAAATCTTTACAATGCAACGTTTCCTATTTTGAATTATTTTAGTCAGGGTTGTCCTGTAATCTAAACTTTTAGGCAGCATTTGTTTCCTTCAGCACTTAAAATGGAAACCTAAGAATACCGGCATTTTAACAATAACCCAGAAGAGATTGCTTGTTGGTGTTTGGGCTAACGGGACTAAAAACATCCAGAAAGTTTTACTCTGATTGGCTGGGTTTATGCTAGCACATGTGCATTAGTATGTTCTAAAATATCTTAACCAAAATGCTTAAATACATTTCAACAAATCTGTTTGAACTCTGCATTTCTGCTGCAGGCAGAATAATGTCTGTTGGTTTTATGTTTGACTCAGAACTTCCTGCGAGGGAGATTACAGATTCAGCAAGGAAGAGTCCTTCATGCAAATACTCTCTGCTCCAGGCCTGAGCTTTATGGTCGACAGAACGGTTCTGTTAACACACAAAAGACAGAGGTAAAGAATCTACCCAAAAAGGCTGAGGTAGAGGCAGCTGTCATAGCTGGAGCTGTAATAGCCCATCTTCTTCAGTCAGATTGGTACACTGGTGTACCTGTGTCAGTGGGCAAAACCCCACTGGCTTCTGTAACAGTTAGTACTGGTTTTCTCAGGGAAAGAGTAGATTTGATTTTATGTACTTCTATTCTGAAGAGTTCATGGGATGTGAGGTCATACAGGATTTTAAGAAACACTCACCTTGTATATTCTCTTTCATCTCATAATCCTGACCCTTGGGTAAGGGCATAAAATTAATGTAAAGATATCTGAAAAAAATCTAAGTGGGAGGGATTTTATTTATACAATCAATTGTATCCTCAAGCTATAACACTAGTATAGCAATCTTTTCCTTATGTAGATATTTGAAATCAGAGTGACTTTTCCTTCTAGCAGAATCCAGTTAGTGACCAGTGCATTTACAGTTTCAGCTTGCAATAAGCAAGGGCCTACATCTATTAATTTTGTATTTTCTTTACTTATGTGACTTTTCCCTGGCATTTAATGAAAACATCCTTTAAAGTTTATTGTGAAGATTGAACTTTAATATAGAGACACTGAATGTGGGTCTTCAGGTAGCAGAGCATCACCAAATGTTCTGCAAAATTGGCAAATATAAGTGCAGTAAAAACTATCACTATTCAATTTAATAATCTAGCTCAGCATTGTCTAATGCAATAAGACACCAGTTGGGAAAATAGATATCCAAGTTTTTGGTATTCAGATACAGAAATACAATGGGAAGGGCCAAGTTTCAGTTTTCTTACCTTAAGGAAAGGAATGAAGAGCCAGGGCTGAGAAATCTCCAGCTGACTTTCAAATATAGGTGCATGGGGGAAAAAATGTCTGCTTTACCAATGACCCTACCTTTCTGTATCCTCTAAAAGGTGATCCTGAGATATCAACCCATATTTCAAATTTTTTTTCCGAGAACAATTTTTAGAGCCTATATTTTACTCTTAAGGAAACATTAAAAATGTATGTTTCTAACACTTCTGTAGCACTCAGTCAGGATGTTGTCAATGCTGTCATTTCATGGTTTAGGCTGGTCTCGTAGAAGGTGTCAATATTTCTGTTTCAAAATCTCCTTCATTAAAAGTGGTTGCAGCCATGTCAGGGGTTAGTAAGACTGGATACCGATACAATAATGTTAGATGACAGGCAGTCACATGTCAAAATAGTTCATACACTATTGGCTTCTATCAAAAGAAGATTGATATCCAGCTGTAGTTGTATTTTCCAGATACCAAAAACTACTGCTCACCAATTAGTAAGCAACTTGAAATCTAGTATAAATGTACAAATTAAAAAAACCCAAACAAAACCCCAAACCAACCCAAACAAACAAACAAAACCCAACATAGTGCTAATGACTGCTTGTTTGTTAGACTACTGCCATTTCTCCTCTTCTGCTTACTGGTGAAATGTATGCTTAAAAAACACAACCCAAAAAGCACACACATTTGTGTCTTAAAAGCTGTGAGTGTACTTTGTGCTGTGAATAGGAAAATTAAAACAAAACAAAGTTCCTCTGTTACCTGCCACACTTCCCCCTTGCAAACAAATATTTTCGCCTCCCTTTTCAGCAGCCTGTACTGGCACTTTGTAACAAAATCACTCACAGATTATAAGAACATAGATATTCAACCTAAACCCAACCAGATGCCAGCCAAATCCTCTGTTTCCAAATCAAATGGCTAAATAAGATATTATTGAAAGTGTTTACAACTACATTGAAAATAAAGAAGTGATTGGGAGAGTACAAGGTCAGTATATAACTAGGAGGGGAAATCAAAAGCAATTTAAAAATGTCTAGGATATTGTCAAGTTTCTTAACATATTTCTTTAAAAGAATTCTAGAACAGGTGTCCAGCTGAAGCATAAACCTCTTTTTATTCTATGAAAATAAGTGAGCAGAAGCAACTCTAGGGCTTTTCCAAAGCCGAAAAGCTGTCCTTAGTCTTTTGCTACACTTGTATGTGGCCAACAGAAGTCAGTTGAAAAAGTTGTGGGTTCAATTTCAGCCTATTTAGACTCTTTAGCTCAGCTGTGCAAAGCATTTACAATCAACATCTGGATACACAGAAAACTGCAGTATCAAAGCCAACCAACCAACCAAAAACCCCAAACAAACAAACAAAAAATTAAGAAAAAAATGTACAGGATAGGTAAATATACAAGTTAATGCACATGGCATTTATTACAAGGTACATGTTAACATACTGATTTTTTCCCCTTAGCTATAGAGAATATGAAGGCACAAGTTTCGCATGGGCACAACTGTACATTTGCATCTGCTTTTCATCTGTATTTATTTTAGAGTTTAGGGCTCCTGTTCCCAACGACATTTCACTTGTAGGCAACTTGAGTGCAAATGCCAGTGGCTGTTACAGCAGGCATTGCCAGGGCTCTTCTAGGAAAGCTGCCCAGAGCTGGCTGTCTGACATGCAGAAAATCAGAGGGGATAAATAGAGACTTGTGAATGAGGAATGCTGTTTAAAGGTCTTCCCACACTGTACCAAAAAACTCATTGGATGCAAGATGCAAATGAAGGCTTTTTTACAAAAGCCACAGGACCAACACAGAAGGCATGTCAGGAAATCAGTAAGTGGCAGAGCTGACCTCAGGGCTAGTCTCAAGGCCACTTAGATGTGTCCTAGAAGACTAGAGGAAAGCAAATGTGGTCTCAGTCTTCAGTAATATTTGACGTGTTGGATAAGTTACGTGGTGCAGAAACTGTGACTGGGTGAGGAGCTTGCTGAAGCCGTTAGCTGCTCCATCTCACCTAATTTTGTGAGATTCTTTGTAGCTGTGGCAGTTTGAGTCTTTGCGGAGGATTCTTTCGAGACACTCCTGTATTTGAAGTTCTTCAGTGGTTTGAAGTGCTACAACAGACTGAGGGATTTGTGGGCAGATTTCTGCCAAAATGTAAATGTGTAAAATAAGTGCTATCTCCTATGGGACTCACTGATGTGGGTTGCAACTCTACAAGCTTGTCTGCAGTAATGCACTACTCTTTTTTTGTTGTGTTTGGAAAACTTCAACAGGTATTTCTTCTTCCATGGACTGTATTTAGCACCAGACAGTCATTTTGCCACAGTAGAAGAGAGTAAGTTAATTATTATGGTTCCCATTGTTAGTACACTTATTTTGCTGAGTGTTCGTTTTCCCTTTGGTTTCCAATAGTGAAATCAGAGTACTGGCCATGTGTGTGTGGGCTCCCACAAAGACAGGGATACCTCATATATATATATATGTCCAACTGTATTCATTTTCTAAATTCAACAGTACATCATCTTCACTTCCTTAGTAAAACTAACAATTTTGTTTTGATTTTACTGTCACTTAATCTCATACCAATACTACCACTTACTGAAAAACTCAGTATTTAGACATGCTGTGGTGGATTGAACATAAAATCTGCCAGAGCAGCTCAGTCGGAAGCAAATGAAAGCTGTATTTACAAGCAAAACTACAATCTACAACAAAATGCAATGAATACGTACAAATATACAATATTTACAAGTATTTACAATTAATGAACAGCACAAGGCCACCCCAGACCAAGGACCAGGGGAGCTGCAAGAGCTTCTCCCTCCCTGCCTTCCCTTACCCCTCTGTACAAAAGGGACAAGAGACAGAGCAGAGAAACTTGCTGTTATATTTAGCCAAAACAATGCAGCCAAGGTCAAGCAGAAGCCAGTTAGTATCTGCCAGCCTGAGGAAGTGAGAAGAGCGAGAGGTTGTTTTGGGAACTAAATCTTATGATAGAGATCCCGCCAATGGGATTGTTTAGAATTATCATTATTTTCCTTTTTACACCCAATACTGGTTTATTTACATTTTACTACTTTCTGTTCAAGATCTGTGACAAATTTTAAGGGCATACCCTAAAACTACCACACATGCAAATTGCTGATACATAATATGCCTCAAAAATACATTTTTAATAGCTTTTGAATAAAAAACCAAAGGTTAGTTAATAATTTTAACTCTTCATGACATGTATTCTTTGCTGTATTATGTATGGCCTGTATTAGAAACAGTGTGGCCAGCAGGACCAGGGAGGTGATTGTCCCTCTGTACTCAGCGTTGGTGAGGCTGCACCTTGAGTGTTGTGTTCAGCTTGGGGCAGCGCAGTACAGGAAGGACCTTGAGGCACTGGAGTGGGTACAGAGAAAGGCTGCTAAGCTGGTGAAGGGCCTGGAGAACAAGTCCTGTGAGGAGTGGCTGAGGAAACTGGGGCTGTTGAATCTACAAAAAAAGAGCCTAATTGTGCTCTACAACTACATGAATGGAGGTTGTAGAGAGGTAGGCACTGGTCTCTATTCACAAGTAACTAATGGTAGAATGAGAGGTAATGGCCTTAAGCTGCACCAGGGGAGGTTTAGGCTGGACATTAGGGAATGTTTTTTCCACAGAAAGGGTTGCCAGGCACTTGGAATGGTTGAATCACCATCCCTGGACGTGTTTAAAAGCCATATAGATCTGGTGCTTGTGGACATGGTGTAGTGACAGACTTGGTGGAGCGGGTGAAATGGCTGGACTTTTCATGATCTTGGAGGTCCTTTTTGGCCTGGATGGTTCTATGATTCTATGCTGTAAGCCATCATAGCATCTAAGTCTTCATTAAGGCTACAATTCTGAAATCTGCTATGTATTTTCAGTATGATTTCCTGACCACAAGGTAAAGCAAGCAACATTGCACAGCTTGGAACTTAGTGACTCTTTCCAATAACAGGTTTTAAAAGATCCTTATATATTCTCATATTTACGAATATATATATATATATAAAATCCTCATATTTATGAAAAACACACTTAAATATTTTTCCAGTGAATTGAAACAGAGTTTTATGACAGTGCACACCTTGCTATATAAGACAAGAATAGAAATAAGCAAAACCTGTTCAGATACTTGAGGTGACCTCTGTAGAAGTCTAGCATTGCCATAAAACGCTCCAGCCTTGCTATTCTTAGAAGACAGACAGTCTTCCTAAGCAGTTCCCATGCTATTAGTCACCCAAACCTCCCACATGACTGGTCTGTTGGCAATTGAATCGAAAATGAGAGAGATGAGATGCAAGTTGCTGGTTTTACAAATGAAGAATGAAATTGGATGCATTTTGCCCACTTTGCACTCAGCCATTATGTATATGTTTAGACTGCAAAACTAATCTGGTAGTTTTCAGATCCAATCATATTAACAAAGGGGCAGAATTACTTGTGTGATTCTGTATTACAGTCAGTTTAGTAAATAGATATGAAGGAGAATAAAATACATAAATTTTTATAATACTCTTATAATTCTGCAGGAATTAAACTAGTAAAAAATGTAGACTGAACTTTGTTTTAATTGGTTTATGTTTAAAGATTCTTTGATCAGCGATAACAGTAATATATATTAACATGTTGCATTTTAAAGTGACGCTGCCTTTCATTAATCAAGTGTCTGTATGGTTGATTAATTTGAACAAGGTTTAAATTGCTATGAAAATTTATCATTCATAGCCATGATCTCCATTTACATATATGTTAATTATTGTAAATGTAATCTTTTTCCGAATCCTCTGGGCTGCATACTAAAAAGACACAGTGATCACAGTGAGTGACTACTCTTCTATTACAAAGTGAACTCTTACCAGTATTCAGTAAAGTCTGTTTCAGTTGTCAAAGATAGACTCAAAACATTAAAACATTTTATGCTAAAGGCAAGTTCAAATACTGTAGATGCTATTTCCTTTTTAAATTATTTCTTTATTCAATGGCTAGAACATTTAAGAAAATGAAACTAAGTACTAGCAACCACTGTAAAATTAAGTTCTGTCTCTGTGGGCTGAAGGAAAATTTCCCCTTCCTACTCTGAGAATTTCTTCATGCTAGCTACATTATTAATAACCATGAGATGGCTTTCTTCCATACATCTTTTGAAAAGAGTGACTTGAAGAAGTTACTTAGTCAAAAGAGCCCTTTGTAGTACAGTTAGAACAAATTAAATTGAGTAAGACAGACATCACCAAAGTTTATAGCCTTTTAACATGACGTAGAAAAAAATCTCTACAGTGGTTGTAAAATATCTGTAGTAGAGCTACTCACACAAACCACACTGATGCATGTGTTTAATGCAAATAAACACACTTGCTGTGCTCTCTTCAAACTCCCCAGCTCAAGGAGATGACAGTCATTTGTCTAAAACTTATTACATTTGACGTCGTCAAGAATTTTATCAAGGTTTAAAGAGAGAAGATGTTTCACAGGACATTTCCCACAGTGTTACAGACAGAAAATGCAGCAGCAGGAAATGGATTTCAGATATGAAGCATAAAGTATCTCTCTTTCAACAAACAACCACTACAGCTTTTATTAAAAAATGCGTATCAATAGAAACTAATTACTGTTCATTAAATTACACTCTGGGTCTCATATTGCTATTAATTCCTTTTTTGCATTCACAGAAACTGACATTTGTTTTCTGCTTTTTTTGTTGTTTATATTCTGGAAATATCCAGGCTGATTTTATTCAGAAATTACTTAAAATAAATTAGAATAGCAAGGGCCTTCAGACTCTGTTCCAGGAAATACTTCAGCATATGCTTATATTCATCTTGGCTAAGACAGTATCTCTTCACTTACTTATCTTTACTGTACGTCCTGGTTTAACCTTCAAGATGGTGTTAAATTATTTCTTCCATTTATTTTTTTCACTTGTTTTCCAAGTGGTTTTGTTATTTTTTTCCATTTTTAAAAATTCATCTTTTCTCGCATAGTTATGAAAGGAACTGTTCCTAGGTGCAAATTAAAAGATTTCTTTTATTTCTATTAATTTTTATAATTTTCTGTTGAATGGTTTCTATTTACATAATATATTCACTGCAGGACCAGCCTCATTTCTTAGTCACAACATAATGCAATTAAAATGTCTATCTGGAAACCTTTGCAAGCATAGCACCTTTATACTACCTGACTGAGCAATTTTAAAGATACTTGATTTGCAGTTTTCTGCTGGACAGTCTGATAATGAAATAGAGTGGTTTGTGTCCCAATTCTGTAAAAGGATAAGGTGAGGCATGTTCATGAAAATTATATTAATCTTCTGGTATGTTCATACACAGATTTTAGAATGTGTTGTTGCTGTTAACATCTGGAAGAAAAAATATTGTAAACATTTATCTTCATGTAGTGTTTTAATATAGCATCATGGTCAGATCTGGATGGTTTGGGTGAATGCTGAGCAGAAAAAGGTCACTTTTTTTCCCTATAGTCACAGTGGCTATCATGTCATGTCATCTTCTGGCACAAATTGTTTGAAATTCATGGCTACCTAAACAGCTTTTTTCTCTTATAAATCTGTAATACTTATGGTATTCATGTTGTAAAGAGACTTTGGTGTTAATTGCTGGAACTTGAGTAGCTGCAATGGTACTGTGGATATCAATATAATATTAGGAGCTACACAGGTTGTGTATATAGACACACAAATATACAGCATCTACTTTCAGAGTTAAAGCATGGATGGATAAAGAAATTCTGTAACTTAGTAGCAGTTAATGTGTGCCAGGAATTCTGTCTGCAATATCTGCACATCCCCTTCTGGCAACACCAGGAAACTGAGATGCAGATAATATAATGCTGAAAAATCAAGAGAGTTCCGAACAATGTTTAGAATTCATTTTATGCTTGTCAAATGCACGTCATCATGAGAAATTCAGTAAATTTGGCCAGGAGAGGCATAAACCAGGGTTTGTTCACAGCACAAGAATCAGGGTATGCACAAGAACATTGTCAGGGCACAGAGTCAAAACATGCAAAGCATTGAAAATGACAGTTTTGTAAAAGATATGGTATTACAACTCATTGCTGTGGAATGTACAGAGGCCAAAATATACAAAGGATTTAAAGATGATTAGATAAATTCACAAAAGAAAAAAATCATAGAAGTTGTTAGAAATTTATGTGAATTTTTGATTTAGGAAGTCTTTGGTTGATTGTTGGAGGATAGGAGCACATGTTGGGTTACTGAGTTAACTACTCCATTGGTATCTCTGCAGATCCTAGCTGTGGATTTTGTTTAAATTCACTAAATGAGGAATTGGGTTAGTATTTATTTAAGGCACCTGTTAGTCATTACTAGGTAGACATTTCTGTCTGTCCTGACCTCAGCCCCTGAAGTAAAATGAAAAACATCACAGAACTGAGAATGGCACGTTACTCCTCACCTGGGAGGAGAAAATAACTCATTGACTAACCTCTACAGCATCCTTTACCTGCTCCAGGAACTATTTCTTTTCAATGACTTGGTCATCTGCGTTACAACCAGAGGAGCCTGCATCATCTCCTGCCTCTTCCTTTGCAACCCAAGTCCAGCCTAACTTCACTGGGCCCTTTGACATGTGGCTTCCTGGGTCTCTAGAAGAAAGGATCCCAGGCAGTGATTTCTATTTGCCATCATCATGAATAGAAGGAGGCTTCCCAGGCAGTTAGGTAGGTCCTTCAATATGACAAGCATCCCTAAGAAGGTACTAAATATTTGAGGTATCCAAAGTTTCCTTCCGGCTTTCTATCTAGAGAGCCCAGAAATGGTTTTGAGGTATGGAGCATAAATCTTCACTGCAGCAGGATGCCAGAAGTACGTCCTCCTGCTTCTCCCAGAGGAATTTCTGGACAAACTTTGAACCATGAGGAAAATAGTTAAAGGAATGTTAGTTCTGGTTTTGCTGGCCTTACATGAAGGACTGTGAAAGGCAAGGAATTTTTGCACAAGTCCATTTCTAGCATTTGGGCTGGAAATTTGGGCTTCTTCAGTCAGGCCAGAGGAAGCTGTCTCCACTGTTTGGTAGGACCTCTTATGGTCCCCAGTTCCTTATATCTTCTGGAAGGAGACCTGTAAACAACCAGCACTTGTGTGGAGCCAAATCCTACCTAGTACTGAGAAGAGCCACTGAGGCTGGAAGTCTTCTCACTTCAGTAGACACCAGCAACCAGTCTCTTAGAAGACCTTTCCAAAGTGTCAGAAGAAAATTATAATTTTCATTGTGTGGCTTGGCTACCTCTGGGTCTCTTCCAGGGAGTTCCCTCACGTTTCAGTACAAATTCACCTGCGCACCAATTCCTGGGCTAAAGGACAGAGGACATTTTTTGAGTTTCAAATGTGATATTTGGGAAATTCAATTTAAGCAAGGACACCTGTTCTAAGGAAGTGAATTATTTTAGTTGAAGTTTTCTAAAATTCAGGACTAAAATGTTATCAGGTTTGAAAAACTTCAGAACACCTGGTAGAAGTCTGAACTAAGAATAAAAAAGAATAGAGTTAAGAATAAAATGAAAAAGACATGATACCAAGGAAAGGTAAAATAATATTTGCAAACAAAACACAGGGGAGCATTATGGCTTTTTCAGGTGGCTGGTACCAAAGAGGAGGGTAGCTTGGATAAGAGAAGAGGGATCCATGACAGAAGTTGCTATTGAAAGAGGAACTGGTAAGCCAGAGATGGAATTGTGAAAGACTTCGACTTAATAAAGGGGAAGACCACACTAACAAATTGCTTTGTTTTTTGTGTCAGATAATGAGATGTTACTAGACAGAGGAAAGAAAAACTTGATGTGAGAAATTAGGATTTCTGAAACATCCTTCTTAATGAAAAGAAGCAGGAAAGGTCACATTTGCTTCTAACACAGAAAGACAAGGTGCAGTGATTAAGATGAAGTTTTACATGCCAATATATGTGGATAAAAGGCCATATTTAAGGTGTAATATGTAAAAGACCATATTTAAGATTCAATGATAGACTTAATTGTAGCTTCAGTACAAAAGCATTGGTGGTGAGCTGGTGCCCATCTAATTGGTGAGAGTGACAGGGTCACCCTGTGGACTAGAACGTCTCAGAAAACAGGTTGTTTAGGGCAGTGGATTAAAATTTACTCTGTATGGATGCATCACACTGAAGTTCCATGCATGTTTTACACCAATGCAGCCAGCACTTCTTCCAAAGCACTACCTCTGACTGCTTGTTCTATCTTTCTCTGGTGCCTAGCTAAACGTCCTTAGTTTTGGTCCAGATCAATCCTTGATTAAAACATCTAGCTGTCTGCATGCTTTTCTGTGCCCAGGAGAAAGGTAAGAAAGGAATGGTTGCGAGTAATAGAAGTACGGTAGTACCCGAGTCAGCAGAGGTCCTGCCTCGTGGCAGTATGTTTTCACTATGACTTGTTAAAATGGCGATATTTTAGTCTGAATGGCAAGAGACATATCTGGAGCAGGGTAGTAGAACTGTGACAAAGCAGCAAAGCCTGAGTTTGTGTTCCAGGGGGCTGCTCCACATAGGACAGGTTTTGGAGAGGGGCGAGAGAAAGCATGCATCAAATCCCGTGGGAACCAGACAGGAAAATGTAGAGTGAAATGAATAGGGAAGATCTGTCGGAAGTGCATGAATGCATGATTGGAGTTGTGGGAGGAGAGGGGGAGAGGACTGAGTTGTGAAATCTGAGGGACCATTAAACACCTGAGCAGTTGTAGCATACTCTGTTGGAAAACAAGCATAGAAAGCAAGGAACCATCTTGAGCTCCTGAACCTACTGCTCCTGTTCTCCTGAGGTCTCCAAAGGTCCCTTTGGATGTTCTTACTTGAAAAATACTCTGCTGAAGCAGTTACTGTGTTAAAAGTGTATTCTTTTTAGTTGTCTCTTATTATTATAGAATCTGCTTTAGCTCATATAAGACATTGGAATTTGTTATTAATTCTAAACACAATAAACCTAAGAGAGTAATCTATTTATGTTTCTTCTTATTAAACAGGGAAAAAAAATTCCATTGTCTGGATTCTAGATAATCCATGTAACATTTAAAGATGCATTACTTTCAAGACCACTTCTTTCTTTTAATCGAAAAAGATGCTGCTGTCCGTGACTTAATCTGAATAAACATCTCCATTATTTCTCTCTGTTAATGATCACTTCAAACATCCTCTTCACCAATTTGTTTATCCCAAGAGGGAAAAAAAATACTCAGCAACTACAGATCAGTGGAAGGATGACATATTTCACCTCACTTAGGCCTAATTTATCCTTTTGAAGGGTAATAGTCTCAAATTTCAACTACCTAAGAATTTGATTGCTTTGGCCTTCTACCAGACTATAAAAGAGTTATCATCTGAGTTAGGGTGCAACCATGCTGTTGTCCATGCACTGGCCCTATTGAATTTGGCTGGGGGAGGGGCTCAGCTCTGCCGTGCTGAGCAGCTGCAAAATTGGACCCTCACAATAGAAATTAATCTGGTAGGCAGCCAGGAAGAACAAATAGCAGTAGCTGGGTTTCTCCACAGTTACAGACCCACAATCACACAACGCTTCACCCCCAGATCTGCTTTGCTTGCTCGATTTCTGTGTGTGAGAGCCTGCCCTCCAATCACATCAAGCTGCTTCTATATTTCAGCACTCTGCTCGCATACAAGAATGACGGAGTCAGCACACAGAGCAGAGGCAGGCATGCATGAACACCAAAACAAAGCCAGCTTGGTCTGGTTTTAGGCCAGATCACTTTGAGAGTGTCCTTTCAATAAAGAGTTGATGGCTTTCAGATATTTATTTAGATTAGCATACTTACTGGCAGTAATAAAGAACTAGTTTTGTCTTCTGCTGATATTTCATTTTTGCCTGTATACCCATGATTTGCCAAGAAGACCTCTTCATTCTCCTCAAATAATAATAAAATCTCTGTACATTCCCCAACCCTACTTTACATCTTTTTCTCTTCTAGGACATCTGTATTCTGCATACTTTTGCATTCTCCCCTCACCCTTTTCTCCTCAGCTGCTCTGTTTTTTATGTCTCTCAGGAGGGGTTAATTCTTTACAGCTGCGTCCTGCTTGCCAGCAGTCTCACATGTGCAAATTATTAATCTTTTCTATTGCTACAGTAACTCCCAAGGCTTTAAACACCCCCTACCTAAAACTGGCCCTTTTCCAAAAAAACTTTTCATATTCCCTCAGTAAAAGATAATTTGGTCCCCTGCAGAGTTTGTGCTGTTATTTAGCGCAATTGCCTAAGTAGACTTCCTTATTTCCACATAATAATTTACAAATTGGAGTTTAATTTAGAAATTTAAACTCCAGAGTATTGAATTTCTCTGGTTGTTGTACAGTTGATATGTTAGTTTGGCGTTTTTGTTGTGTTTTGTTTCTTTTTTTTCTTATTTTTTTTTTTTTTTTTTTGGAAAACGACACTGCTAATTTCTGTTTTGCTTTTAAAATTCAGTTTTGAATAATGTGTGTAGTTTAGTGATCGTAATGATAATGATGTGAAATGCAATTTGCAATGTCAACTGATGTAGCTCGCCTTCCTTTCCACGAAATAGTGAAGCTGATTCTCAAATATGGATTGATTTAACTGAGTAAGTACAGAATGTCCTGAATTTCTGTTTAATAGAAGGTTAAAGCTATTAACATTTATTTAGATCACTTATTTTTTTTTAATTTAGGATATTAAGTCAACACAGACTGGCCACGGTTTATATCAATAATCAGTTATAGACATATAAATGCATAGAGGATAATATCATGATAAATGTGAATCCGTGCACAAACAGAAATGAATCCACTAGTTGTATACACACATAGCTAAGTCTTACAGGTACACACACATTGTTTTGGCCTAGGATGACTGATGAGACAGCACTTTTTTTTCTATCCTCTGTCTTTTTCTGATGTGTTGTCCTGATTTCATATCTATTTCTCAGCTACTGATTGGATATCATTATGACACTACCAAGCTTCCAAATAAATAATTTATTTTGAAAGTTAGGTATGTCATAATAAAGCATTAAGACACTCCAGGCAGTGCATTTCTGCTTGATTATATGCCTCCAGTGGTATTATAAGGCACAGGCAGAGGACTGAGTGATTTTAAACACCTGACAAGTGCAATAATCCCCAAGAACTGCATGGCCTGGAGCATCTTGCTGCTGTTATGAAACAGAATTTATAAATAAAAATAAGAACAGCCAAACCTATTTATTTATTAAGCATTGTGACACTGGCATGACATCACTGAGGACCAATCAGTAAACTGCATTTACATTGATTGCTAACTGGCACTTCCTAATGTGAACAATAAACAAAAATATATCTAAGAAAATATTAAAATTCTGAATTCAATATGGGCAAAGGAAATGTAAAGGTGGGTTAGTTGCAATTCAGACACATGATCTGTTTAATATATACAGAAAGTCTCCCCATTGGCCAATTAAAAAACCTTTCAAACAATGTTGACTATTAATTCTCATAGTATTTATAACTCTAGTTTAATTTTAACATCTCAGATAAGAGCTCTGTAAGGAGAGAGATATTTCATTAGGACAATAACCAGATATTGTGCTTTGTTATGTGAAGAAGATTTTAAACAAACCTTTTAACAGCAAAAAGGTTATGGGAAATGTAAGAATCCTGCTTGTAGATTATTTTCTCCTTAGGAATACAGTTTCCAGGATAGAGAAGTCTAGCTATAGTATGCATAACTGGGAAAACTGTAGCTGCAAGAATGTGCTGAAGCTTATAGTGATAGCATCAAAGCTGAAGTTAAACAAAGATGTAGTAAAGAACAGATATAAAGTGGGAGTTTGTTGGTTTTTTTTTTGTTTTGGTGTTTTTTGATGTTTGTGTGTTTGTTTGTTTGTTTTTCTGGAGCACATATAAAAATAGAACTTTGGAAATGTCATGACTAACACATTTAGCTCCTGGACATTGAAAATCTTCCTTGTGATTCACTACCTGGACAGCATAATCAAGAGCTGTTGTATCCATGTGCATAACCACAAGCTGTAGTGAGGTTCCTGTTTGACTTCTTGGCAGTGAAAGTATCACCCTTAAAAGCATGTGAGCTTGTAGTGATAGGAGTGAAGGTATGGAAAAGTTTCTGTGCTACTGTGGTGTGAATACCTTACATTCTGAAGAAAGAGAAATCATTCTGCAATTGACAACTACTGGGGAGGAATTTTTCAGCTGGACTGCAATTCATAATATCCCAGAATAGCTGAGGTTGCTTGATCTCTGAGGATCAGCTTCTGCTCCAGCAGGGTCTCCTAGATGAGATTGCCAGGAGTCATGTTCAGATAGATTTTGAGTATCTCCAAAGGTGGTGATGCTACAAATTCTCTGGCCAGCCACCTCTATTGTTTGACCACTTTCCATCTAAATACAAAAAAACACTTTTTGTAATTTCCTGGATTTCAGTTCATGTCTATTTTTTCTTGTCCTTCCACCAAAATCCACTGAGAGGAATTTGGCTCCATCTTCTCTACTACTTCCCCCTCCAGGTATTTATACACATTGATAAGACCTCTCAAGTCTTCTCCAGGCTGAACACCCCCTGTTCTCTCAGCATCTCCTCTTTGTTGTACTTGCATCAGTATGCCTGTATCTTATACTGGGAAGACCAGGATTGGAACTACTGTTCCAGATATTTCTCACAAGGGCTGAGTAGAGGGAAAGGATCACTGTGCTCAACATGCTGGCAATGTTCCTAATACAGCCCATGTTGTTGCTGACCTTCTTTCTGCAAGGGAGGATTTTTAGTTTATGCAACTTGTAGATCATGAAGTTTCTTGGATTGCTTGTTGCCTAACCTTTACTTGGGTAGAGGTGAGGCTGATCTGCTCTACTGTTCCCTGGACTTTTCTTCACCTATCTAAAAGACAGGAGTGACACTTGCCTTCTTCAAGTCCTCAGGAATGCACAGTGACCTTTCAAAGATGATAAAGAGTGGCCCTCCAATGACATTGATCAGGTTCTTCAGCACTTGTGGGTACATCTCATCAGGTCCCATGGACCTTTGCCTGTTAGTTGCAATACTTTTGGCCCATTTGATTACTTGGATGCCGTCTATTCCAACTAGTCGTTAGTCCTCCAGGAGGGTCCCATTGCTGTAATAGCCACAGCTGTCTTGTCAGGTCCAGCCATGCAACCGGCTGTTGACCCATGGGATCACTCCACTCCTCAAGCCAATTTCCCTCACTGAAAGGACCAAGGGAAAAGCTTCCTGGACCTCATGCCCTTGACCCTTGCCCTCAGAGCCATGCAGACATTCAAGATAGCAGCAGCAAGAAACCTAAGATGCGTATGATGAAAAAAAGTGCCATATGTTAGTTACGTTCTTCCCTGCTCAGAGTGCGGATTTGTATTTCTCTAAGTCAGGTTTAATAAGTGTAATGCAAAAGCCAGTATAATGTGCCATGTCTATGTACCACACACAAATGATGAAACAGCCATTGTTGTCCTGGAGAGTGACTTGAGCAAGATTTGGCTCTGCAGGCTACCCAGAGCTTACTAGCAGTATTCTGTTCTTGCAGAGGAACCAATTCTCACTTGCATGTTACAAGTAACACATGCAAGGCGGTGTGTGCACGTACAGACACAGGCTTGAGTAATCTGTGAGTGGCTGTCTTTATAATTTTAAAAAAACATTACTCATTTACTGCCCTCAGGATCTGATGTTACTTTTCTAAAATTTCTGACTAATTTCTGAAAAAAATTTGCCTATGAATGACTTGTGTTGATAAACAACACTGAATTAATACACTAGTGCAGCTTGCGATCTAAGACCACAGGAACTGCCATGCCAGAGCAGATCAAAGGTCACAGTAGCCTGGTATTCTCTATCTAAATGCAGCCAGCACCAGATGCTTCAGAGCAAAGTGTAGCATCTCTATAAGCAGAGTAATGGAGTAGTTTTCCCATGACAAAACATACCTTCCTAACTCTGTTCTTTCTGGTGTAGGTTTTGTGCTATTAAACACTGAGAGTGTTCATTGGCTTGGGATACTTTTATGACTGATATTTTTGTAGTGAAAAGTTATCAGACAATTTTCCTATTGATGTAAATAATAATTTTACATTATTATGTAATTTACATTATTATGGTGAGCTGTTTTTCTTTCCTTCTCAGGAGACTTGTATCTTTCATTACAAGAAGTGGAGGGGGAAAAAAAGTTATTGATTCTTAAAACTTTTTAAAATCTACTGTAAGTATGGTTTATCTTTGCTCCATGCATATGCTATAAAATTAAACCAAAACAGAATTCAAAGATTACAGAGCATATTCCTGTCAGTTTGCTTTGTCACAATTGATAGAATAACAGAAATATGTATTTTAAAAAATTCCTGTCCTGATAGCATGGAGGTGTTCAGAGAATCTCGTTCCCATGGAAATTCCATATTCTGTGTTAAGTCTTCTAGTGTTCAGAGTCCAGTTCATTAGCAGTCCATGGACAAAGATAATTTAATCCATCTTTCCATAATAGTGAATCATCATCTGAATTTAAAATTCAAGTGGGTAGAAGGAATTGTTTTACCCTGCTGAGCACTGGAGCTTCAGTGTTTTATAAGATGGTGCTATATCTAACTGTGCAGGGCTGTTTTAGTGTGGCTATGTTAGTGCCTTCCTCATATATTGTGTTAGTATCTCCTCCCATATATACATACAAAACCCACATACATACTGCACAATATTTTCGTAGCTTTTCCAGCCCTTATCATCCAATTAATTGCTTCACAGGCTACATTCTTTGTAGTGAGAGTGAGCAACAAGGACAGCATGCTGGCAAGTTTTTCTGCTCTGAAAGGAAAGTCCATCACTCCTGCAGAGTACCAGTTCAGTACTGTAGAAAATATCTCTGGCTTTTGTTTTACCCTTCCCTTGGGGTACCTGCTCCACTGAATGATCCCATCATGCTCAGTGCACTGAGATATTGAAACTAGCTGCTAACTACTGTGGATGCATTTCCTGACCTTACTGGTGGGAATTGAACCAAAGTCTCTCAAGTGCTGTAGGATCTAATTAATATGCATCTTATTCCAGGAAAGACTCATTACTTTATAGATATTTATATAAGGGGTATGTCTGCTATAATGGTTAATAACTATGAATAAAGTTTCATTTCTGATAGAGGAATAAAGCTTTTGTTTAGATATGGATTTTTAGTTTTATTAAAAAAAAATTAGGAAGTATGATTATGATAATTGGGTGAGAGTTCAATATGGTCACACAAAGTTTTATTCTTGCCTTGAGTGCCAGCTGGAATCACTTCTCCTTCCTCACCCAAAATTTAAAAGAGGAACAGGGAGGAACTAATTTAAGAATTCATTCAAAGTGTCAGCAATGGATCCAGATAGAGCCTATGCTGGATATGGAAAACTTCTGGTGTACAAAGTGAAAGGAGTGGCGGGTGACAAGTTTCTGAAGTAAGTATAAACTAAGTGTTGTCATTTTTAAATTGAGAAAAGTTTTGCCCTAGTCACAACGTCTTACTAATAATCTGGTTTCCCCAGTCCTTTGGGAGGTGCGAATGTTTATTTAGATCCTTTTAAAAAGTAGGCTGTCACATAGGTTTTATTGAGGTCAAAACTTTTGGCAACATTATAAGAATCCAGTCCCAGAAGAAATTAACCTACTGATGATGCAGAAGGGGCAAACCCTGGCAGCAGGGTAGGCCAGACATCTGCATTTCCTCCTTGTCAGGTTTAGCTCAATGGGTAGAATGACAAAATAAAGCAATGCTTCTGAGCATTCCAGAGCAATTTAAAACACTCAGGATTTTTGGACAACCACATTTTAATGCTTATTCATGTTACATGTAATACTTTAGTCCTGTTCTTCTCAAACCAATAGAACTGAAATGCTGTAAACTGATCAAACATGAATTTGCTGTAACATTTTAACATGGATATAACTCACACTATAATTTCTATGGTTCAGTTTTACTGAGCTACCTCTTTAGAAAATAGTAAGAATCAGAGATAATGCAAACATGGGGTTGCAGTCCTGTAATGTCATCTCTTGGCAAGGCTGTGAGAGTTATCGATAGTGTCATTCTGCTGCAATTACTTGGATTTATTCACTGCCACGTAAAAGATTCATTTTTGGCCACTTCATAGGGCAGTGACAATTCTTTCTTATCTCATTCCACATTCCAGAGAAGCAGGAAGAGTCCCAGGGAGTTGTATACAGTTTTGCTCTCTCTTTATCCTTGTGAAGCATCATGGCACACATACAAAGACGATGCAGAAGTTCATGAGCATGCCCTGGCAGCTGTGAGCATCTGTGTCAAGGTATAGAAGATGGGAACTTCCATATTAATTTTAACAGTGATTTTAAAATTACAATTATCTCTCTACAGCCCTGAGAGTTATCCAAAGGAGGGAGACTTATGAAGAAAAAAAAAAAAAAAAGAAAAAAACCCAAGCCAGGAAATTAGTGAATCTTTAATAGAGATTTTTATTTAGAAACCATGTATATATTAAAAAAAAAAAAATCTTTTGGAGTAACCAGTGCATATCTCTGACTTCCAGTGCATGGCTTGTGCAGTAAGGAAGACTTGGGACTATTGGTTTTGTAGGTAGATGGCTGTGTGCTTTGGAAGTCAAGCTTGAGGCACTGTACATCTGTATGCACGCTAAAAGTCAACAGTTCTTCATTTTTGACAAGTTGTGTTGATTGTAAATATGGGGGATGACTGTCTCAGGGGTGCTGTTTTATAGAGATGTTGTACCAAACTATGCTGCTGAAGACTTTCTTTTCTTCACAATCTCCTCCTGTTCTTTCTTGGCCGTATTCCAGTTTGCACTCAAATCTTTTCCCCCCTCTGCTCATGCTAAACTGCAAGAGTAATAATGAGTAAAATGGGAATGGGTCAGATCAGTTGTTACAGCTCTTTGGTGGTGGAGTTCTGCATAACCCCTCCCCTACTGATCCTAATACACACACACCCATGCATATGCTTGTATTTCCATGGGACACTCAGTGTGGGTAAGGGCTGAGGCTCACTTAAGAAGTGTTACAGCATTGAATGGACAGATAATGCAGTCAAGAAAGCGACCTAGTTTACAACTTTATGTTATCTGCACTCAGCTATTGGAATAATAGCTCTGAAATAAAGACAGCAACGTAAAGACATAGAAATGGTCCTATGAATAAAGTTATGACTCATCTAGTCCAGTGTCCTACTTCTGACAGTGAGTGCTCAGTCAAACAAATACAGGATATTGCTACCACTTGTGCTTCTCAGATTCCAGCAGTTTTCAGCTCAGGGTGTTCCTGAGGTGTATGTGCATTTTGCAGTAAACGTCAAAGAAAAAGTCTTCACTGCTCACTTGCCTAGTCTTCCCCTGCAACCTCTGCACATCCCTGGCAGCCTTCAGCAGTGAGTTTCACTGGTGTGCTCACCAGGGCTCAAACTTTCCTTCTCTAACTTGATTTTCTTTGTTGCCTCCTACATTTCCATACTGGGAGAGTTGGTGAACAACTGATATCATGAGAATTGATTCCATTTCACTCTTCTCTGGCTGCTCATGGTTAGACTTGTTCATTTTTGGGTGTCTTTTTCAAGCTGAAGGCATCCTTGCATACCCAGTTCTTTGTACAGATGTACGTTATCCTTATTAACCTTTTCCGTTTTGATCATTTCTTTTTTGAAACAAGAGGTGAGCTGCAGAACTATTCAAAATGAGGGTGAATCACAGACTGACTCAAAGGCACAGTGTTTGCTTCTCTTTTATTTCTATTCTTTCCTAAAATTCATAACAGTTTATTTGCTACTTTGATAATGAGCACCAACCTAATTCTTCCTTGGATCTATTATATATTCTTATTGCTCAAGTACAATTATCAGCTAAGAACCTATTTAGTTGTATCTAAAGTGATGACTTTTTCCCATATGCCTCAGTCTGTGTTTATTCATAATGCATTTTGTCTACCATTTTATTGACCATTCATGCAGCCTTGTAAGATCCTCTCTGCAATTCTTGGCAGTCAGCCTGTGTCCTCGACACACTATATTTTGTAAATGCAGAGCTCAGTTTTGCCTGATATACGCAGTACAGAAGATACCTGGAAAAAATGTCTTGTTCTTGTATACAACTTTTTTTCTTCATACACATCAAATCACTTTGAACTAAGGCTAGTTACAGCCTACACTGTATAGCTCAGAAACTGTAGGGTGGGATTTGCTACTTTCACTCAATAAGTGAGTGAAGGTCTTTCTTCCTGTGGCCAGTTAGTGCCTATCTGGTGGCTGAGTATCACTTGGCATTTGCATTGCAGGATTGTGTATTTATTTTAAAAGTAGTCTTGTGTATTTTCAATATGAGAGTACTGTTTTAGCTTTTTCATAGAATCATAGAATCAGTCAGGGTTGGAAGGGACCACAAGGATCATCTAGTTCCAACCCCCCCTGCCATGCTTATTTCTAGAACTTTCTTTTTGGTTAGTTGGGGGTGACGTTATTTGTTTAAAAAAACAAATTGGAGACTGTCGTAGGAGTATAACAAAAACCTATCTGTGGAAAGGAGGGAGAATATCACCCCTAGGTGTTCAAAGTTGATTAGATCTCATTACAGAATGCCTTAAGTGAAATGATTTGGAGCTCTGCATTTCTCAGTTTTTTATATCCTGAAATTTTGTGTCACAAAACTCACTAGATTTGTGTAGGGACTAATACTCCCTCTACAGAGAACGAAGCCTTAAAGGGACACAATATTTGAATTATCGTTCCATCTCTAGTGCTAGTTATCAGCAGACTTAAATGCAGCAGTGTAGTTTGCCTTCCCTCCTCATTCCTTTTACAAGAAATCATTGAGGACTTCAGTTTTCAGTGTTGCCAGTTTGGCACCTTTTGCCGAGTACTAAATTCACCTTAAAAAAATATGTCTACACATTAAGGGTTCTATTCATGAATGACTAACACCTCATTTGCACTTGAATTTCGTTCAGGTTAAATGGAAACTTTGTGCAATGCTGTGGAATTTACACAAATTTTATATCCTTGAATACAAATTGCTGGTAATGAAACGGACACTTTGTTGTGCATATTAAAGATGCCTAGAAGCCAAAAGAGAATGGAGAATAAGAGAAAAAAGGATCAGAGCTGACCTGAATGAGCAAAGTACCCTTAGAGAAGAGTGGGAAAGGGAAAGAGGAAATCAAAACAATTTTGTAACTTGTAGGTGTTCCCTACAGCTCAGCCCCAGGAGCAAGTGAAACTTGGGGTTTTAATGCTTGCTCTACATGATCGGACACCCAAGGTTTTCACCTATCTAGGCAGTGACATTTGTGTGGGAATCTGTACTCATCTAAGATGAGTCTCCCACTTCTTGTTTGAATTTTGTGATCCCAGACAATTGCTGAAGGGGTTATCTCCTACCAAGCTTTCTAAGGATTCTCCTTTCATGTGTCTTTGAGTTTCCAGGGGTATGAGGGGAGAAGAATTCATGGGGGTGGAATTTGGAATTTGACTCAGAATCTGACTTTAATTTTTTTTGTCATTTTGACATGTAGAGCACTATGACACTTCTGGCAAAAAACGTTGAGCAGGGAGGACTACTCTATGAGCTTTTTCTTATGAGATTGTCTTCTTTTCACTTGACTCATACAACATCTAGCATAATGGCTTACTGATCTATGACATGGATCCATGTGTGAGACAGAAATATAAATAGTAATAACTACATTATCTTGTTCTGAAGTTTCTGCAGAGTTGCAATTAGCTGCATATTATCTAGAGAAAATTATTTTAGGAGATACTATGAAATCCCATTATTACACTCTGCACAACCATATGCAAAGACTTTTGTCAATAGCAGTAGAAGGTGAAACTCTGGTCACTTGCAAAAATGGTGACCATTTCTTTCAATTTTTAAGGTCAGTAGTGATCCTATGCAGAAGCAATTGCCTCTGTGCTAAAATGTGCTTTTGGGTAACAGGAAGCTTCAGGTATACTTGTCCTACTAGAGATCTTGGCTAACAATTCAGAAGTTTTGTGATAGAGATTAAGTTTTTCTTGATATTGTAAGTATCTGCAGTAACTTTTAACCCACTGGAAAGAGATAGTTATTGGTGATTATTATTCAAATGGAACACCCTTGTGCTATGTAGAAGTTCTAACATCTCAGAAACTGGTGTAAAGTTTGCCTTCATAGGCATAAGTATAAACTAACAAAAGGATTCTTTTTAGTCACTTCAACATTTATTCTCTATCTTTGCTCTAGGTCTTTTTTCCATGATACACAATACATCCAATTTTCTTCATTGCATAACACATCTGACAATTATTGTGTGGGAAGGAAAAAAAAAATGCTATTTGAACAGCTTGTCACAATAGACAAAGTCTAGGCCCTAGTTTCTACTCAGGGGACAGGTACTTTCTCCAGCTTTCAGGGATCAGCAATCAATGGTGTGAGTTTAAGGAGTATAAACCATTATGTATAAGAACTTTTTTGTTTTGTTTTATCTTAAATTTCCCTGCAGAAATAGATCTGGGTTGCAATTTTAATTTCAACAGGACTGCTTGGAAAAGCAAATCTGAAAAAGAGGCTATCATAAGCTGCATATCATTATCACAAATTCATATAGGAAAGATCTGGTTTTGAAAGTCTGGCTGCTGTAGCTTCAATAATAGTGAGTTGCAGTCTGTGGAGAAAACATGTCAAACACATAATCCTATTCTTCTTTTGAAGTTTCTTTCTTCAAGAATATTAAATAAATAGACATTAAACTGTTGAAGTTACCATGCACTGTTGAGCAGCATCCTATAAGGAAAACAAGCACTGAAAAACATATACACGACCCGAGAAATTTCTACAAGTTGCTTTCTAAACAACCTTGAAACCTTTGGCCTGGATGCATTAAAAATAGAAAGAATAAGAAGAATAAGAGGAGAACACATCAATACATAACATTTTCAATTAACTTTTTTTTTTCTTTCCCAAACAGAATTTGTTTGTATTCTGGTAATCCTGTCATGGTTATCAATGTGCTAATATTTTGAAAATAATAATGGCTTGATAAGCTTCCCAGACCTGTGCTGGGAAGTTTTAAGCTTCAAGGTACCTTCTTCTGTCAAGGCAAAGAATAACAATCAGCCAAAGCCCAGGTTATCAGCTTCCTCTGTTACAGTGTGCAGTGTGATTTTGCTCCATAGTGATGCAATGTTGAAATGATTTATATCAAAGCAAACAAACTTCAAGCTGAAACTGCAAAAAATATAGGGAAGGTCAGTGATAGGAACTGCTAAAATGCTGCAGCTTCTCTGAAACTGCAGAGAAGCTCACTATGAACACTACAAAGCTGAGAACACTTCCTTAGTCTTTGATTTCTTATTTTAGAAAGGTTGTAATGGAGACAGCAGGTAACCTAAGACAATCAAGGAATTTTTTAACAGAAGCACCATATATCTGAATTCCTCCTGTAGCTTTATGCTATCTATACACTCCTTCACTTCATGAAAAGGCAGAAAGCTGTTGTAAATAAAATTAAGATCTCTGTGGAATAACCTTGTTAAGACAGTGATTGTGAATGTAAGTAGCAATATTAGTGACAGTGGAAAAAACAGTCAGTGATGATATCAGACGAAGAAAATACAGCAACCTAGATGTTAAAAACACTAGCTGAAGTCACTCAGCACTCCGTTAATTAGCAGAGGGCTATTACATAGGTGGAAGAAAATTACCATTTTTTTCTTCCTTATTTTGCCATGCCTGAAAAGTGGGACAAGCAAAAGTATTGTCCAGCTGCCTGATCATATTAGATGATTGTTGTTCTTAAAAACATGCACATTTGTGCCTAAGGACCAAAGCGACCCTTAGTGCTGTGGGTCAAAACAGACACAAGAATGAAAGCATCTCTAGGGGCAGTTTCATGATTTGGAGTTTTATTTCCAGCATTTACCTTAGCCAAATTAGAGTAGCAAAATTTGGTGTCTGTGATACAATAGCAGGCAGGAAAAAGAGAAGAGTTGTATAACCTACATCTCTTCCAGTCTACAGCTGTGTACCAGTCCAGCTGTCAGGGACAGTTTTTCTGTATCACTCCTTACTAGCCTCCTGACTATTTGATGTTAAGTTCTTTTATACCTGGCCTCAGTTTCCACCTTTTCTATGATTTACTACTTGGTCATTCTCTTCGCAGCTTAATTTTCAAGGCAATATCTCTGAAACTCCCCTGACATCATCTTACAGGAGGTATCTGAAGCTTGGTGAAGCCTGAGTTTTCTTTCTTGACTACCTGATCCATTTCAGAGCTATCATCTATTAGCTTTTTTTCCTCTGAAATGATTCACTTTTATATTTCTTTCTCTCTGAACCAGCCATAAGACACTCAAGGGCCCAAGATGTAGCAGTAAGCTGCATTTTCTCTTACTAGCATCACTGTGTGGTGTAAAAATCAGATAGTGGAGAGGGATTAGAAAATGGAGGAGACCTTCTTCACATGCCCTAAAAATCTTCTTTTTACCAGAAAATGGTGTGAGACTATGATACTTGTTAACATCTATGTTAGATAACTGAGTTTGTATTTAACACTGGGATTTTTTTTTTTGCAGCGATTCTACCATAGTCAGGATTTTATACTAGAACTTGATAACTGAACTGATTTTATGTCACTTATGAGTAAAAGAAATTAAAAAATGCCTTTATTTGTCTGTGGGCTCTGGGCTGCAAGTGTCTTTTAGCTATGATAAGTAAGAGGCCCTTAAAACCTGCAGTTATTATTGCAAGAGCTTATAGGTTTAAGCGTGTTGGTGAGTGCTGAAGGTAAGTCTTGAGATTGAGGTAGTTGAGCTGTTTTGCCATTTGAAGTTGCATCAAGGGAAGTTTAGATTGGAGTATTAGGAAAACAAATTTTGACCAAAATAGTAGTCAAGGCTGCCCAGGTAAGTGGTGGAGTCACTGTCCCTTGAGTTATTTGAAAGACATGGTGTTTAGAGACATAATATACTACAACTTGGCAGTGTCAGATTTGCATTTGGACTCAATGATTTTTAAAGGTCTTTCCAAATCTGTAAGATTCTATAAAGCAGGAAAGTTCTGATTCAAATTAATGAGTACACGAATTTTAAAATTCAGTTTCCACCAAAAATTCTTTTCACATGTTCTCCAAAGGGCTAAAAAGAACATTTCCCAATTTAACTTTTTTTTTTTTTTTTAAATAGGAAGGCATAGGAGAGAATGTTGTTCAACCCTTTAACAAAAAATACTGTTAGGACTAGGAATTGTGATTATGGGAAACAGAGACTATTGTGAAAATTGAAATTATAGTTCTGAGTTATCTAATAGTACACTTCAGTAATAGTTTCTTTTTATTCAGTCTTTTACATGATATGATAAATTCTTGAAACTGTGTTTTTAAAACACAAGTAAGCTTTTTTCATACCAGTTATTCTCTGTGGAGTCATTTGCCTTACAGGATTCCTATTAGTGTGACTTCTTGTATCTTCAATATACACTGTTTCTACCAAGTTTCAAGCAATTGGTGCTGTCAATATCATTTCAGGGTTTGTTGGTTTCAGGATACAGAGTCATCACTGCAAGAGCATTATTGGTATGTTCATTAGGAGAAATAAATGTGCTTTATATGTCTATTTAAATTGCTCTGTGATGAGCCTGTCACCATAGTGCATGCAGAACAGCATCAGAGCACTGAAATAATAATAGGGAAAATAGTAGTATCACCTTTGTCCTTTCTAACAGTAGTGTGGCTGCCAACATTAGAAAGAGGGGCACAGGAAATACTGCTTGTCCTGCAGCATTGCAGCTGTTGGCAGAGGTGCACAAGAGTTCCTGGGAGAGATAGGCAACAGCAGGACCAGAAACACTGGGATGTGGTTTGCAATAGCCTTGCCTAGAGTCACCATGAAAAAGAACTAGCCCCAGAAAGCCAGCATGAGCAGGCCAGAAGTCAGCATTGACAGGAGCTGTGAAAAGGCAGCCAAAAAGCAGATGAAGGGTTTCCAAAGGAGCCAGACAGCAGCAACATGAAACGTACAATTACTGACTCTTGACACTTCTAATGAAAGAGATTTGGAGCAGATAAGGAGAGATTTTAGGATAGAAAGAATGTGTTGGGGAAACAGCAATCTTCTTTGTCCCCCTCAAGGTGGTTGACATGCCTAAGAAACAGAATGCTGTTGAGCTGGAGAAAAGGGGGTATGAACTGCCATGTTCCTTCCCAGTGGAAAACAAGGCAGATGTCCATGACACAGCCAGTCTCCATGTGGTCCTCTCAGCTCACACCCACAGCAAACACCTGCTGAGAAAAGCATGACCCTCTGGGAGCAGCATATGCAGTGGGCAGCCCATGAGATGATTGCTTGGGTGATGGGAACATATGGGGTCTTTAATCACGTCTAATAACAACCCAGCTGCCAAAGGCAAGTGAGGGAATGAGAATGCAATTCTTTTCCACTCAGCATTGTTGTGAAGCTAACTGTTGACTTCCATGCTAATAAAGCCAAAAACAGCAGACCCAGTTTAAAAATGTAGTTCTAAGGTATAATAGCTTATTTGGGTTTTGTTTTTTAATAGCACAGCTAGGAAAGTTGATCCTTTAGGGAATACTTTGCTAAAATGAAAAAGACTGTCAATATTTTTCTTCCAAATAAATACATCATCAACTTTCGTCAGGCAGGATTCTTGCAAAAAATAATTACAAAAATAGATATTAACTGAGCATGAACGAAACTTCCCCTTGTTTACCTGAATTAGACAAACCTTGATTAATGGTAATGAACGCATTGCATTACTCAGCTGTCAAAAATGATCAATAATGTTAAATACCCCAGGAATGTCACAAACCTGCCCCCAATGCTGTGCAAGTTTTATGAAAATTCTAGTCGAAAACCGTCTTTTGAAGGGGCTACTGCTTCACAGGCAGAGATCTATCTCCTACTGTCCCCCCTCTTCTCACTCGGAGCTGAGGAATGGCCCCTGTTACTAGGCATGGAAATATTACCTTATTAAATGTTTTTGGTTTTTTTTTTTCCTTAGTTTTGCTATTTTGCCATTCGGATCATTTCACAGGAGCAGGTACAGATACAATTAGGCAAAATGTTAATCCCCAGAAGGGAGGCGAGGAGGATGAGTGAGCTCATCAGTGATGCACTGCACTGTGCAGTGGAGGAGACCAGGGTTCTGTGCTGGCAGGGCAATCGTCTATGCCTGCCCTGCTGCTGCCTGAAGAGAGTGAGACACAGCCCAGGAGGAGAGGCCAGAACATTGCTTGTGGCAACATTCTCTCCCCTTAGCTGTTCTCTAATTATTTTACAATTTTTGTGTTTCTGTGTGATGCAATGCAAATTCCTGGAGGCAGTGGTACCTGCCATGAAGGACCAATTAGTGGTCATCTCAGGAGAACTCAGCAGTTGTATCCAGTTGTCGCATCCAGGGGTGGTTTATATTATGAGCAGGGACTGTTTTCTCCATCAAGAGTCATGAGATACTGGGAAATGGTGATGTAATAAAGCCTACTTAGTAGTTTAAAACCAAATACTTAAAATTCATACTACTTAAACATTCAAACTACTTAAAGACAAGTAGTCTTCCAGAAAACCTTTTTAGAGTTACAAAAGCACTCACATTCTATAGATTCAAGAAGGACATATTCTCTTAATTTGTACAGAGGAGCTTGTATCATCTTCCTGATTTTTCACTGATTCCTCCTCTGTTCCTGAGTGAGTTAATTTAACCTTCCCTTGGCTCACTTTTCCCACCTACAAATTATGTACATTGTTATTTAAGTACCTCAGAGAGATATTTCAAGTTTTAATTAGTGTTTGTAAAATGCTTTGGGTTACTTGGATTAAAGTGTGATTTATTATTCAGTAACATGTATTACTATGCAGTAGGTGTACGCATGTGCACGCTGCAAAGTGTGGTGGCAGCAAATACACTCATTTGTACATTGCTATCTGTTTAGATAAGATGGGTTGTTAAGATTCATTTTCTTTGGTTTCATTTACAAGAAGTTTGATCAAAGGTGTTTGGATTTTTCCACAACATTTACTTAGTACATATTGTAGTGCATTTTTAGGTGAAAAAGATCTAATCATGTGGAAGGAAGAGATGACTGACACTTGGAATTAGACCACTCTGTTTTTATTAACATTTGGGGTTTTTTTGTGTGTGTATGAACAGAAGTGTATGCACCTCATTGGCTTAAAAGCATCCTAGGATATGAGGTCTGAGTTCTAGGTTGTAATTTTAGGAGAGTATGTTGAGAAATCCATCCAGAGACATGGTGTCAAACTCATCCCACATGGCAGGACTCAGGAAACTGGAGTGCACAGGGACTTAGGACCGTGCAGGAAAGGCAAATTAAACCTTCTAATGGGATTTGCTTTAATGGATCCCTATAAGACCCAGTGGACTGGAAAAAGCCAGGGATTGTAAAATGGAGTGTTTCACATCCAGGAAAAGCTTTCTAGATGAGTATTCAGGCTCCGAATTAATCAAATTTGTTTACATTTTCTAAATATGTGCAGTATCTCTGCAAAGTGTTTTGACTACAGGTGTTATTCCACATGTTGGGAATGACTGTCAGACCAAGCAAGAAAGCCTTTCTGAGGTTCACTACACTACAAACCACTACAACTTCCAAAGGTTTCTGGAAAGCTTGAGTAGCCAAGCAGATGTCTATTATCACCAACAGCATTATTCATGTCCATCTTACACTCTTACACTTCAATTTCTTTTCCTATCTTCACTGCCCATTAGCAGATTTATTCCCTGTGATGCTCTTTCTGAGACCACTCCGTTAATGAGCAGCCAGTGAGAGAGAGCCAGAGGAAGATGATCCTGTGTCTTTATCTCTTAAAAGAGAAAAAAGCTGTCAGAAATCTCCATATTGGAAGGGAAGAGTAAGATATCTAATAGTGGTAAATGTACAGTCCAAACTCACCTGGAGGAAGCAAACAACGGATTGCTAAGAGGGAAATACACAAGAAAAAAGCCCAGAACTTAGGGAAGCTGTGCAAAACGGTGATGGGGTGAAGAGCACCTCTGTCTTGCATGATACTGCAGGTCAGTTTTCCTCCAGTCATGCTGAGATATTAAACATAATGTTAAGAAAAGGAAAATTAATGCAAAAAACCTGCAAGAGTTAAAATATAAACTTTTATTAAGATGAAGTGGTGATAATATGGCAAAGCTTTCGAGAGGCCTCATAGATCTGAGTTGGTGCACACTGGAGATGCAATGCCATACGCTTTTATTTTAGAGTATCTAAATTCTGCTGCAGTTTAATTATAGCAAACTAGAAATCAAAGTAATTACTTTTGTTACTAATTAGATCAACTGCATGATTTTGACAGAACTTTAACTGAAGGTATGACCTGTATTTAAAAAAAAAAAAAAAAAGAAAAAGAAAAAAGGAACAAAATAGCTGTATGGTGTTAATCACAAGATGGATTTGAGCTTAAGCACAGTTTCTCATAGATGAATGTCACTAACTGTGTATTTATTGAAACACATATAAGTATGCAAGATGTACCCCCCATGCCTCATAATACATTTATAAACATCTGTCTCAGTTTTGTAAAACATACAAAGCTAAGTGATTAACAGTGGGCTGAAACAAAGCTGACACTGCTAAATTAGAATAGTAATTCACTGTGTTTTAAGACTTGAACTGACTTCTTGCACAAGGAGCTAATTCATTAAATGGAAAAAAGGAAGAATTACTCAGGACAGCGGCAAGGTCTGTAATAATCTGTTTTCTCTTTCTTTCCCGTTTCCAAAGTGTTATGTTTCCATGTGACCCTAGAGTGGACACAAAAGACACGTGTTTCCTTGAAAGGTGAGAAATCCTGACTTTAAGTGGCTCCACACGACACTGGCTCTTGAGTCTGATTTTCTTGCCTGTCTACATACGGCCCTCTCTCAGTTATTCTGCTATTGTGTTCAGTGCTACTTTTGCTGAAGCAAAGTGGCTTAAATGTCGCTTTAACCAAATATCTTGAGATTTTTGGAGGCAGGTCTGAAACTGAAAAGAGATTGATTCTCATGGGAAAATCCTGTTGTTGGACAAGGAGATGTAAATCACAGCTGTGAAAAAAAAAGATCTTTTTGCAAAATTGGGTAAAGGAGAGACCAGACTCTGAGAGGCTAAGGAATCCAGCTTTACCAGAGCATAGGGCTACACAGCCCACCTGGATGTTTACAAGAGAGACTCTTCTGCTGGTGCTGATACAGAGTAGAACTGTCATGTGCATTTTTTGTGTCCCTCAGTCTCCACCAATATCATTATTATTATTATTACTACTACTATTATTACTATTACTATTATTGTTATTATCTCTTATTTTAAGTTTATAATTATTTATTTTCCATTGGAAAAATTTTCCTGTGGGCAGCCAGGAAGCACCTCTGCACACATTGTAGTCGGGTTAATGCTGAACTGTGTTATTGAATGTAATCACCAATCCGACCAGGACCCACATGCAGAAATGGCACTGTCCCTAATGTGACTTCCTGTGAACCCGAAGTAAGACTGTCCCTGTGAAGGTATCTGCTGCTCTATGTTTAGGGATTTGTGTCCAAAACTCTGAGGGGGCACCTCGAAATACCATGGCGGAATAGAAATCTAGCATTCAGCAGAAAAGTCAGAGGGATGCAGAACTTCTTAAGGGGTCAAGGGATACACTGCATCAGGCAAAGTGAGGGGACAAGAAAGCAAGTGGAAATTAAGCTCACTGGTGGTTACCTGGGTCCTGGGGACCAGCTGTGATTGCAGACAGTGATGTGTATTGTCCACACAGCTACTATTTCCTCTGAGTAGGAACCAGTGGTGAAGGAGACTGTATCTCTATGCTCTTTCCACTGACAAAGACCTGCATCTCTCTGTGGCAAGGATATGACCAGCTGAGAGTGGAGCACACCAGTCTGGTGTACACCTCAAAGGACAGAGTGATCAGTACCTGTACCTCTGGTTGGCCAGCTCATATTATAACTCCTTTTCTATGTCTTGCCCACTTAAAACAGTCATTACTCTTTTTTTATCTCCTAACCATATACACAATTTCACCTCCTGCATTTTATGTGGCACTGTCAGTACCCTCTAATATTTTTGATTTCATGAGGTTTTTTTGCAGAACCTTTTAATTTCCAAGGCTATAAATCTTATTCAGATAGCCATTCACCCTTCTTTAAGAGTCTCTACCTGTAAATTGACTGCTGTGATTCAAGGCATCTCATTCTTGTATCCCTTCCTAAATCTTCTTTCAGAGTTCAATTTTCTTTTACCAACAGCCATTTACTTTTACCAAAAGTTTTAATATGCTGAAGAATAATTTGAATATTCTTTTCTTTTCAGGAAAGTTTAATTTTTTTCCTTCAGAAGATTTTCCATGAGATGATTCTCAGAGAATATGTGAGAGCACACTAACATCATTCGAAACCTGTCAAACTGGACATCTTCCACCATGGGTCGTGCTAGAATTCCAAGCCCAAAGGTAGGTGTCCTTTGAGATGATGCTAATTTTCAATAGTCACATTTAGATGAAAGTAGTATTTTCTTTTCTGTCAAGACTATCCTGAAGAACTGAAAGCATGGTCAATTATTTTTAGTAGTTACTGCCATTCCTACCCTTGTATACACATGCAAATACACAAACAATATCTTATATACAGAAAGAAGTAATTGTATTAAAACTTTAATGATACTGAAGAAGCAGTCACCAGTTACTCTGGTTTGACAGTTTCAGCTGTCTAGTGTACTTGAGTTATTGTGATGATGGATCACTACTGCTTTAAGCCATATCGTATATTCATCATCTATATTTTACGTTTATGGCTTCCTGTATTGAATACTTTTCATCTTGTTTTCACAATGAAAGTGTTTTTAATGTAAAAAATAGTTACCAAAATAAGGTAATGACTGCTTCTTGTAGCCTCCTTGACATATTTTACTTTTTTTTTTCGATTGGTTAACTGAAACTGGGACCATTTCTCCTCTATATAGAAACAGTAGCCACAAAGGTCAATCACATTAAAATCAGCTATTAGTGGCAGTTTCCCAAAGATGACTTCTGCTCTAGGTGTTAAAACAGTCTCAACTAAGGGTGGAGGTCTTCTTCTAAAGTCTCCGAGATGTGATGCTGATGGCTAAAATTCTGGAGCATGTTGACTGCAAGCAATGTCTTTCCAGGACATTCTCCAGTTCCCTTGATTGCTTATTCTCACCCCAACATTGCTCCCTTAGCTGCCCTGAAGGAACAGCTTGAAGGTCTGCTCTGAAAACCAGGTCACCAAAACGAGCCAGGCAAAAGGACTGAGTGGTTTAGTGGTATCATTGGACCCTTTTACCAGTTTGATTTCATGGGTTATAATCTGCAGAAATAAAATGGGCAAGACTTGAAGAAGGAGGATTCAGCAGCCGGGGGTTAGCAATGACAAGCTCTTCTCTGCCAGAAAAAATGGCTTTGCTACCGAAGGAAACATATCATTAGGTATAGGCTCAATAAAAATAAAGTAGGAAGGTCAGGATCTTTGCTATTATTAAATGATCATGATAATTGCTTTGTCTGGGCCTTGAGGTCAGTTCAGGGCTATGCCTAACTTTCCACTTCTTGTTTTGCACAAAATTAACTGGGGTCTACTCAGTAGTTACCATTTCGTTCCCTCCCCTAGTTACAATACTTGTATATACAGCAGTAGTTACTCATGTGATTTAGTTTTCTTGTCCTTTCCTTTGGAGGAGTGACAGTAGGAGAGGAGGAGGTAATAGTGGATTTGATCTTTAAATTGAACACTGCAGTATAAGAGGTGTTGCAATCCTTGGTTGATAGCAGAGCCTCAAGTGCAGAACAACAACTCACTCTTTGCCCCTGAAATGCTATTAGCCTTCTTTACTCCTCCTTCAAAATAAAACACAAAATAAATAAAGCTCCCAGCATCTATAAACATCCTGCTGTTTGAACTGGCAGGCAGCCAGCTCATTTGGACTGTTCTCCCCACTGGTATGAAACACCCATGCAAGCAGGAAAAAAAGGATGAGGAAGTCCCTATGACTACATGTAAAAGAAGGCCTTGCCAATTTTCTGATTTGAATAATATAACACGAAATTTGGGACTCAGTGTTTAAAAACAATCTTGCATGCAGTCTTTTATAACCCTTTAATTTTATTTCTTTGAAAGTTTATCACTTAAAACCATGCAATCATCCATCTGAAGGAGTAGAGAAACAAAATCCCGTAGGTAACTCATTCCCTATTTTAGCTGGGATTCAGGAAAATAGGGAGAAAAAGAAAATATCTGCATGAGATGTAGTGCTTTTCTGGGAATTTAGTCACCCTCCTGGAGACCAGTGGCACGTGTATTTGTATTCTCTGGTCAGTGTTGGTGTTCCATGGCCTAATTAACCAAATACACATGCAGTGGTCTGAGCTGCATTTTCAGCATGGTGTCTGCTCAATCACTTATAGGTATTTATGATTCAGTTATGGAAAAATCTAGGTTCTGCCCAGTTTCTGCCCCATATTTTCTATGAATTCAAAAAAGGACAGGCCCTGCAGAAGGACTGTTTTTACAAAGGCTATTTTCTGAATAGTGATTTTTGTGTGGAGATTGTTGATAATTGTTGAGAATTAAAAAACATTTGATGTAAGTGATGAAAACATATATCTTGGACCTTTGTCTAGTGTCAGGTAAACCCAGTTTACTGTATGTACATTTCAGTCTGTAAATCCAGTTTCTGGGAATGAGTTACCTATGGGATTTTGTTTCTCTACTCCTTCAGATAGATGATTGCATGGTTTAAATGATAAACGTTCAAAGAAATAAAATTAAAGGGTTATAAAAGACTGCATGCAAGATTGTTTTTAAACACTGAGTCCCAAATTTCATGTTATATTATTCAAATCAGAAAATTGGCAAGGCCTTCTTTTACATGCAGTCATAGGGACTGCCTCATCTTTTTTTCCTGCTTGTTTCTGGATTTACACAGGTGAAATGTTGACCTAGAAGAATATGGAACAAACCACTACAGCTTTAAGCTGCAGAGGTTTATAAAAAAAAAAAAAGGCAGAAACAAAGGCAAGCAGATGGCTAAAGATGAAGGTCACATCAGATTGAGAAGTTTGTCAAAATGTGATGACATAGGTAATCTGTAAACTGTTATTGCACCTAGCTGGAGGTGCTGAAAAACATTTTGAAATTACAAAAAACACTGGAGTCACCAGCACACAGGCAGGAATGATAGCCTGGAGTGGTTCTGCTCTATGGATGAATGCCAGATGTGGAAAGCGACATATCTGGAATTAATGATATTAAACATGCTTTTCTTTTATGCTCAATAATAACTCTATTATGATTGATACAAACCGCAGACACTTTATCTAGTACAAATGGAATCGTCTGTCATTGACTATATTAAATCATCAATTTCTGCATGATGAGGATCGTTTAGGGTAACTAATCATCTGTCTCATTCTGAAGTCTTTAAGGCTGATCAGATAACGTTTTGAATACTGCCTGAGCAACCATGACAATCTAACCCTTCCATGTAAGGATTGAGAGGGGCCCATTATGCCGTCAAAGCCTGTGGAAATATCACAGCTCTTTCTCTACATAATACCCTGCTGTAAATAAATCACTCTCCACCGCAAACTTTATTGATCACAAGCACTTCCATGCTTGTGTCTAGTGAAGTCTCTACAGAATAAAATGCTGCTTTATATTTTGTCTTGTCAAAATATTAAACGGCTCTGTCAAGCGGAGTCAGGCTAGCAGTGATGGTGTAATTCTGCTGTAGCCCTTCTCATTCCCTCTTTCTATCTCAGCTGCCAAGCTTACAAAGCAGGAATTTTTTTTATAAACTTTCCAATTATAGTCTCGTAAGATTATGAAGCCTTAAGATAAAGTGTCCTAATTTAGAGTGGTAGAGTACTGAACCTCTAGACAAGAGCCTATTAGATAAAACATTTCTCACAAGGAAAAGATAACCTGGCTTATTTATATACACAACATTAATGGGCAAAAGGAGATAGCTTGGAATATCTCTATTATTTTACCAAATGAGATAGGAGAGAAATATTTGAATTAATTCAAGCTCAAAGTGTTTGTTATTCACAGACAATAACTATCGCTTAATTATGAGACAAATGAGCCAAAGGAGGAAACTGAGAAACTCCAGGTTAGCACAATGCTTTGCATTTTCATACCCTATCATTAGTTTGTAATTCTGTAAATAAGATAATGTATCTGCAGTAATACAGAAGCACCATCATGGTTTAAGGGGGACACTGCTACTGCCTCCAACTTCAGCTCACATTGTGTTTGTAATTGGATGGTCTCGCTTTGACGCTACTTAGTCGCACAGAGCTCTGACCTTTTATAACACCCTGTGAATTTCCTGGGAGAAAACCTAGAGGCTTGCAGAGCTTTGCTGAGAACAGCCTAGGCAGATCGTAAGGAGGTTTGGGGCCATCCTTAGGAAGAAGCTGGGAGCACTTTCAGGATTGCTCAGCATTGTAATAGCACTCACTACCTCAGGACTGCAGACTCTTAAGCATTCATTCCCATATGCTTCCCACTTCAGGAAGGGCAGAGTAAGAGCTCAGCGTGGTGGCATAAAGCTCTAACCTGTGCCAAAAATAAGACTGAAACACAAAAAAAGGGAGCTGACAGTGACTTCTTGACTTCTGGGCTTCTCAGGGAATCAGGGAAAATCTGGTCTCAAAATCACCATGTTTTATTCCCTTTCCTACTTGATTGTCATGCAGGCAGAGTTTCTGTTCAGGAAGCATAAATGCAGAGTTCACAGTCAACCTCCTTTCTTTGGATCTTTTTCTACTTTTTTTTTTTTTCCCTTAGTGACAAATCAAAATCCATGTTAGGTGAGAGAACAGCAGAGAGACCATCCACAGAGGAAGTTGGGCAATTGTGAAAAGAGGTCAAGAACAGAATAGGGAAGAAGAAGCACCAGAGCCAGGGGTCAGCGGAAGGACAGGGGCCCCGAATTAGAGGTGGACCTACTCATACCACACATAAGCTCCTTTCACAGAGGCAGCAGGGAGTGATCTCTGTGAAAAGCACCTACCACAAGGAAGTTCTGAATCTTCCTGTGTCTCAGAATGAAAGCAGGCTAAGTGAAGTTACTGGTATGACTGGCACTTGACAGTGAGGGCGCATAAGCAAGAGAGTACTCATTGTCCCCATGAGTGATAGACACACCATCAGGTTCTGAAACTGCATATGCAATAGCTCCAAACAGTTCTTTCATGTTATTATGGTCAAAGTAATTTACTTTTTAAGTGATTTTGCCAATAAATACCAATAAGCTAATATCACCTTCAATGACATCTGAGGAAAGTTTTTCTTCAGGAGTATTTAGATGTCCTAAAATCGTCTTGTCCTTCTCCTTTGTCCTAGATCTTCCTGCTCGATAGATTGCTTCTCTCCAAAAGGGACAGAAAGGTTCTGCTAGGCAAGAAAAATGTGAATGGCAGTAGCAAGTAAAAGCAAGGTTATTGTTTCACTTTTAATGACTGACTATGTTAAAGACCCCAGTTCTCTCTTCTGGACAATCATTAACTGTTCAAAAGTGTCTTCCTATTTAGCTCTCACTGCTTAACTTACTAATGTATATTTAGAAATATTCACTATTTTTTAACTGCCTCAACATCAGCAAGAGACAATGAGTAAATGAAAACTGCTTCCACTAGGCTTTAAGATCCAGAGCAGAGTGACACAGTGGAGCTCCATTTTCTCCAAAGCAGCTGTGATGCTCACCTGCCTGTATGTCAGCCTGCATCATTTTATCATGCTCATACATGGCTAAGTTTTATCAGTTCCTACCTTAGTGTGATCAAGCAGAAGAGGCAGAAGCCTGTCTTTTGAAACCTGAGCAGTGCAGATTTAAAGGTATGCTGACCATGCAAACTCACACTTTTTGTTTTCAGCAACAATAATGTTGCAAGCAAATGTCCACAACGTTTTTTTTTGGGGTTGGGGATTGATTTATTTATTTTCCCAGATGTCTTTTCAATTGGTCTATATTATGTCTTTGGAAACAATTACAATTGAGAAAATTAATTAGAACTACTGGTAATTACAAAAAATGCATTGTTTTAAACATGGGCTCACATGAGTTTAAAAGCTGAGATTCCTCAAAATTATAACTCATTTCCAGCTGGATAAATAGAAATGCACAAAACAGACTAACTTGTAGGGAGCATGTGGTCATGAGCCTGCAGGTCTTCCCTAATGGTACATTTATGTCTTACATTGACTCAGAAGACCCATAGGCACAATTTGGCCTGTTATCTGAGGAAGTTAGATCCTCAAAAACAGATTCACAATTATCAAATAACAGAATCTGTTAGTTCTGCTGCCTTTAGTATAATAACAGATCTCCATGGAAATAGGATTACAGGAGAAACTGTATTAGATTAGAGTTCATCTGGCTCAATTTCCTGTCTCTGACAATAGCCACTACTCGAGAGGAGGGTGACACAAATAGAATATTACACATACTTATTTTTCCTCTAAACATATAGAATCTATCTATAAAACTATTTTGGTTTTATCCTACACCTTGCTGCTTCCTTTTACTTTCCTCTTGTGTCTTTGTTTCTTGAAGTGTGATATTCTCTGAATTTTGAACTTAATTGGGGAAAATTTTGAATGTTTTAACTACGTCTGAATCATACAGGATTGTAAATGGTGTCTGGAGTATAAAAAGTTGGCACGGTGAATTTCTCAAGGATTGAGATTTGCCTTCTTACTTGGAGCGCTGTTCCACCTGCAGTGCCCAACACACACACTTAGTATTGATATCTTGGATCTGCATAGTAGTAACTAATGAAATCTCACAAAGACACAATGTACAAATAAGGAGATAATAGTCTTACAATAAACTGAATCCAGGACCAATAATACTGTAACCTGTATACAAGAGAGATGTCACCCATCTTGCATATTGAAGAACATGCACACATTTCCTGAACATAGCAGCTCATGCTACCTGATAAGCCACACCTCAAAACCCTCCCTCGCAGTCCCTTTTATATCTGGCCCCTGATCTTTGTTTGTGACTGATGGTTATGAACTAATCAGTATGAAGTGTCAGCAAGGGGGTCAGTAACAAGCTATACACCTTGTCTTCATTGCAAAGAACTGCTTGACTTATTTTGGGACCACAAGCTATACTGGGAAAAAAAACTTCCCATTGCATAGTGACACTCAGAGCTCCAGGCATACCTTCTTCCCTCCAAGAAACAAAAGGTAGTCTTTGTATTTTTTACCATAATTATTGTGGGTTTTTTTTTTTTCTTCTGTAGAAAAAACACGTGAAAAAGACTGTGGCTTTATCTGTAGATGTGTAAGATACACAGAACTGAGTTTTTTTTCTTCTAGGATACTATAGTATGCACTTAGCACAAATTATACAGAATGCTTTACACTTTGCACTTGCATTACACAATGCACTTGCATTGACTAGTGTTTTAATATGGAAGAAAGAGACCATGATGCACATATTGGGAGCTCTGGTATGACTTATATATCTGAGCAGCAAAGTGGTTAACTGTATGCAGCAGAGCATCTTACAGGCTGCAAAAGGATGTTGTTAAATAACTATAAAATAGTAACTTAGAAGAACTAGTGACAAATCATTATTAACTTTTGGTCTCAGACTTAGGAAACAGGGCATCTGCTTTGGGATTTGGGTTTGTCCTTAAATAAAGCCTCTAGATTCAACATGGTGATGTTTTTTTCTTACCAATGCATTTCTTTCTTTCTTGGTAAATATTTTAATGCAATGTGTAGCTAATGTTTTAAAGATAAGTCATTAAAGAAACAAATTTTAATTCTAGATTTCCATGGTCTTATTAGGATTATAATGAATTAAAACACAATAAAAAGCAACCTGATTAAGGTTATTAAGAGCTAATATCTTTAAGCCATACCTCTCTTGAAGAAGGCTCATGAAAGGAGGAGTGGCTGTCATCTGAGAGGTTTGCAGTTTGATTAAAAGCATGAAAAAGAGTCACAAATACTTTCCCACCTGGAAGGATAAGAGAAAGATTTACTGTCACTGAATGTGCCAAAAAGTCTTTATCTTCTGTGTAGCTTAGGCTTGAGAATGTCCAGTTAATTTTTTCATGTCCAGCTATGAATGAAATAGAGAGAAATTGTTATGATTTTTTCAGTTGTTTTAATATTATCAAATGTTTGTTATGAAGACTATTAACACATCATAAATTGGAAGTTTTTAAACTGAGAAACAGGAAGCTGGTTATTGTTTGCTAGATTTCTCCAGAATGCTTATATGGTAGTGAATCAATGGAAATTAGTGAAAATCCACTAAACTAGCCATTTTGCTGTGCATGCAGAGAGCCAGCATCCCTTAACAAGCCTCATAATGTCTCAGAGCTTGCCAAATAAACTATAATGTCAGTCCTGCAGCAGTGTTCATGAGACCACAGTTCCATGAACCTGAAATTTTGACTGCTGACAAAAAGATTCTTGAAGTGTTATTAAGAAGCTACCTTTCCTGTAGCATCCCTTCTCCTGCTGCCATCCCTATCTCAGTGCCTCCATCTGCCTGACTGTGTCACAGGGTGGACACACCATCAGGCTCTTTGCATGAGGTTGAGTAGCTGCTGAGTTTCTCATCAAACACCCTGTGCTGCAGGGACTCCTTCCTCCAAGTACTGCACTTTGAAGACAGCCCTAACTGGGAATTTGACAGGCATATACTTCCCTATGTTTATAATGAAGATGCTATTGGCAGAACCTCCATGGGTTGGAGTAAGGTGATTTCTTCAGCCAAATGTAGGATTTTGTAGGAAAGCCGCCTTAGTTTTTTCAGCAAATTTTTTTATATGATACCACAATGCAGCTATTGCCAACATTCAGCTTCAGAACAGGTTCCTGAAATGTTTTCAGCCTCTGACTCTTCTCTCTCCATTTACAATTATCCTTGATAAATACTAAAAGAATTAAAAATTAGAAATGGATACTCACATCCCCTCTCTCTCCACCCCACCATTCCAAACCTCTCCTTGTCTGCTTGCATGTCCTTATCTATGTTCATATTTTCTATTGCAGGCCAATTGTATGAGTTATTCATTCTCTTCAGGGAGTCGAAATGGAAGTTGAATCTTTTATTTTCCCTCCTATTTTCTTTTATGAATAATCACTTATTATAGCACTTCACCCTCTCCATCCATTTATAGCTTCAACTGGCAATGTTAGCTGAAGCTGAAATGCAAGCAAAACATTCATTCCTCTTCCTAAAGACTGGAAGCATTTATCCCAGCATCCTAGATATTAGTTTGACAAGAACATCAGAGTGTTTTTGGTTTTTTTTAAAGAACGTCACTTTTAAAATATGCTTCCAAAAGGGCTAACTACTTTTTACCTGTGTTAATGTTGGATATGGATAGAGGAGACAGAAAAGCTGCCTTAGCAGAAGAAATAACCAGTCTATGAGACTTAAAAGCAGTATCTGTTATCTTATGCATTGTGCTTGACCAATTGTGCAACATCTTATCTGAAGGAGAAAAATCACTTTGTGACTCTCAAAGAGTGTCATTTTATGCCCTTATGCGTGGGAAATCTCCACAGCTATTTGCTTAAAGGAGTCTTGTTTGTTTTTTTGTTTTTTTGTTTTTTTTTTTATCCAGTCTTCCACTTAATCAATTGAAATTAAGTATTCTCTGTTGTGCCCAGCAGCTGAAGGGTACACATTTACCTGGCCTTGTATCCGGCACTGTTAATGCATTCTGTGTAATTGCAGTGCTTTATCCTGTTTATGAAAATGTTTAATGCTTTTATCTGCTGAGGGTAGCATCCAGAAATGCTACATTTATGCTTTAAACATAGACACCAAAAGGACTCAGAAAGACTAAAAATGAAAATGTGCTTTATTGTAAGCATGACAGTGGCAAGTTACAAAACTTCTTCATCTTTAGCCTTCAATAGTGGTGTGCTGCTGTAGCTATAGGAATGGCTGTGCAAGGGTAGGGGAGCCATGGTGGTCTTCTACCTGTGCTCCTGTAACTCAGCTATTCACACCATAGATGGCTAGTCCTCTTGGGTATTCTGCAGCTGTCTAGGCAACATGTCTGATTGCTATGGACTGATCACATGTGTTCTTTCAACAGCATTAGTCATATGAATTACCAACTTCAGCCATGAAGCTTTGTAGTTGATTGCAAAACTCTGTTGTATCTCATAATAAAATGGGTATAATAAACCAAGCCTTAAAACAGCTGCCTCACTCAAAATTCAGTCATAGGCTTTCGGGTCTTTTTTTTTTTTTTTTTTTTTTTTTTTTTTTTTTTACAAATTAACTTGAAAACACTGCTGGCACAGATAATGTTGAGAATGTACATTTCCCTTGCTGTGGGCTAAATCTTTAGTCCAGCCAACTGTGCTTGTGCAGGATGTACATTTAGAGAGGTGAAGCAGAAATGCCTTGTGTCTACAGCTCTGGGAGATGCCTAGTGCCTATGCACACTAGTAATGTTTGGCTGGTGATGAGAAAGAGGGGGAACCACTCTAGTGGAGTGTCCCAGGTTGTTAGTCCCTTCATCTCCCCTCAGTTTGGTGCAGGGTATAGATTCAGAGGTTTCCTTGATCTCAATGTCTTTTGAATGTAACTGAGTTGTCTTTTTTTTTTTTTCCTCTTTTGCCTAGCTGTCGGTTTTGCTCTGAACATGTCGGTCCAGAGAAATCTGTAGAAGAGAATGGAGGAGGGGACTTCAGCACATCTGAAGCTGCTGCCTCTTGGTGAGAGAGTTAATATATGTAGATACATGTGGACAGATTTCCAGGCTTAATAGGAGGACTAGAAATGGATCTATTTTTCCTGCAATTTAGTTAACTAAGTAAAAAAACAGAGTAAAGGAAGCAAAAATATTTCAGAAAATTCAAGATCAAAAAAGCAGTAAGAAAGACTTTAATTTAATTTAATAAATTTAGTTGAGTGGTTAGGATAATGGTTCAGTGTTGACAAATACAACATAAGAAGAAGTAATTTGAGCTACCCAAATACATTTCTGCTGTCACTTCAGAGAATACCTGAGCCTTATACTGGATGTTTCGATGAAGTGCTCTGTTTTGTATGGAGCAAGGGTCAAAAAAGCAAACAAACTGTTAGGTTGCAAAAGGAGTGGGAGAAAAATAATGCCAAAAATCTTATAACACCATTAAATAAATCAGTGGCATGCCCTAACCTGGTGTACTGTATTCAGTTGTGGTTATCCTGCCTTGAAGAGAATGTATCAGAAACAAATGAAGTATAGAGATTGGCAATGTAAATAATTAGAAGCGTGAAAAGCTGAAGAGTTAAACTGGAGTTAAAAATGACTGAAGAGTTAAAAATTATTTTAATGAGAGAGAACATGGTTTAGATGGGATACTAGTGATAACAGCTACACCCTATATAGGAGAGATTATTTAGAAAGACAAAAAGTAAATAAGTGCAATCAAGTTGGTTATTTTTGCAATGCATAATTCTCCTCTGTAACTCACTGCAACTAAGCATATCATCTGTGTTGCAGACCATAGGATATAATTGATTTTTGAAGTTACACACTATCCCAAGTGTGAACATTAGCTAAATTGCAAATGAGAGACTTAAGAAGAAAAGTTTCCTATGAACAGGTTATTTCACAAACGCTTACTACAGGGCTTCTGATACCTATTGCTGAAGTACATCTAGTACAGACTACTGTCAGAGAGGATATCTGAGAAAATGGACCACAACTCTGATCCAGAGTGTCAATACCTGTGTTGAATCAATGATATAGAGATGAAGGGTTCGATATCCCATTATCAGTCTCTTGAACCATCTAATTCTCCTCCTCTTCCTCATTCAAGTATTGATTAAATTAAATGCAGCAAGGTAAAAGGGGGACAGGAAAGAAATTCCTTATCTTAGCACAGCTCTTAGTCTATGTGCTTTAGTCTGCATTATAAAGAGATGGCAAATCCAAACTACTGAGCAATCTATAAACTAATTTTATACACAACAGCCCATCCACACAAAGATGCCACTATTTGGTTATTATTTTTAATGCCATTTAACATTGTATTATTTGTAGACATAAGAGTATGCATTTGCTTATTACATTCTGCAGTTTTGGGGCAAAACTAGGTACAAAGAGACTGAGAAGGGCAAACCCCTACCATTCATCTGTACACATGTGCCATGCTGACTGCTGCATGTTGTGGAAAGAATCTCTGTAGATTCACCAATCTGAAGGAAATAATGAGCTTAAAGCAGTGAAACCTCTGAAAACAGTTGGCAGTTAGATAATGATGGATATGCTACAGAATCCAGAGATCTTGGTGGTGGAGGATGAATGATGCATATAATGAAAAGAAGGCTAAAGCTGATCACCTTCCCTGTTAGTATAAACATGTAAAATGCAATTCACTGTGATGATGGTGGTGGTGCATTGCATAATAAATTTTGTGTCTGGATCATAAAGGCAATTTTTTATGATAGAAAAGTTTAATAGAAAATATATGTAAATGAGCAGAACTTGCCAATTGATGCTTTTTTGAGTAGAGTGTTAGAGGAGAAAATAATTTCTTCTCTAGCACATTTTCAAGCTGAAAAATGTGGGTGAGTTTTCCACTTTCCAATTTTGCTGACATTTTCAAACAGAGGGGTAATAGATTAGTTAAGAGCTGTGTTTTATTGCTGTAAAACAGCTTAACATTGTGCAAAATTTTTGAAAGTGCTATGAATGAAAGTTGGTGATGAGGAAAATGCGGTGGAAATTCCTGATTAACAGTGGAGCAGGAGCCAGCTGGCTCCTGTTCAAAAATTTCTTTGGGTTCACATAGGCTCGAAATGGAGTCTGAGGTCTAGGAGCAAACATTGTCCCAACAGGGAAGATTTAATAAACAGCTAGAGGGCTCCAGTGGGGAAAAAAAACATCCAGAAAAAAATCAACACAATGCTGGATGATAACATATCAGTTAGAGGCAGGAATGCTCTTGCATTTCCCACAGCTTTCAAAGGTGCTGTATGAAAGACTCACCCAGGCTACGTGAGCCATACCGTTATATTGGAGGACAAGGGAGTGAATGAGAAATAAAAAAAACAAAATAGTCATCATGTAGGCATATTTCTTACAGCAAACAGGGGCAGCTTAGTCCTCAGGGCATGGAGATGCTTTGAGCTTGATTTCTCTGCTGTATAAGTTTAATTTTAGCTATTCCCAAATGCAATGTTCTCTTAGGATTGCCGGCAGGGACCCAGGCTCTCAAAGACCTGCTCCTCTTAAGATGAATATGGGGCTTTTGATTCATATCATTCATGGTGGAATGTTTTCTTTATGGGGGTTTAACTACTCATGAAAAAAAAGGAGTGAGATATTCTGGTGATAGTGAAAGGTTGTTTTTTTCATGGTGTTGGCCACGCACTCATCAAATTCAGGATTTTATTTTCTTTTTTCTTTAATAATTGAAGTTGAAATATGTTCTTTTATAGATGTACAGATAATTATTTTTAAAGACCAAAAATCTCTCTGGGAGGAAGTTTTAATAAAGGAGTAATTTTCCAATCACCATTGTCCATAGAGCTGTGCAAAAGATTTCAATTAAAAAATTGGGACTTCCCTGAGCCTGAGTTTTACTACGCAATACTAAAATTTGATTAAATTTTCTAAAATAATTTATGAGTAAAATTTACACAGCATATACAGCCAAAAATACTGATAAAAAGTACCAAATTGACATGTTGAAATATAACATCTTGAATCAATGTTTTGTTTTGACATTTTGATGCAAAATGTAGATATTTTTGTGTGACATTTCCAAAGTATGTTAGGGTTTCTCTGGTAACCGTCCTGCAGAGATGTTTAATGATTCAACACGCAAATGCTAAACTTTTAGAATTCCTTTGCAGTATAAATTCTATTGTCTGATCAGCTCTTTTTCATGCCCTTTGAGCAAAAGTTGGGCCTACCAATACAACAGAAATCCATATTCCCACAGAAGAAATTTTAGTTCAGATTTGACTTTTAGCAATCTCACATAATTATCCTTTTTTTGCGCTGTTGAGAAACACTGGGCATAGTATTTTGTCACTTAGAGGGCTTTTTTGAGGTAACAGCCAATTAGAGAGAAAAAAATTATAAGATTTGTATTTCAAGAGGAATCAAAGCAAATTATTTCATTAAGCAAAAGTAGAAGCAAATATTGTTTACTATTTAGTCAAATGTTACATTGCCCCCACTCAGATGCAAGGAAAAAAAGCCACTCAAAAAAATTTTATCTATGTCTCAGTGCAATGCATCCTGCACTTCTGGATAGCAATTTGATGTCCCAGATGCAGAGGCTGCATTAGGCTTTCTTTAGCTGATATCAGACTTATTACTAAATACCAAAATTGAAGCACTGGTTTTCTGTAACTGTGCATATGCCACATTTAAAAGGTTAGAAGCTACAACAAAACATGTTTTTGTAGAAAAGAAGGGTTGTCCATCTGAAAGTGTTATGAAGTCTTTGCCCAGGAAGATATATATAGTAAAACAACCCCACATCTCTTAGAAAGTGAACAAAGCAGAGCATATTGCTTAAGGCTGGGATCTCTCAGGGTCTGGTGAGGAGTCAGTTTGGCTTTGGCAATGACAAAGGGGCCCACAGGAAAATGGGTGATGAATCCTCAGCCATCAGCAAAGACTGCCTCTAGAAGGACTTTGATGGCCTAAACAGAATCACCCTGACACATTTCTGGGTTTCAATCCATTTCTTTTCTACAGTTACCTAAATTCACACAAATGAATGAAAGAAAGAAAAAAAAAAAATTGTCCTAAGGTGACTGTTCCTTTGGCAAAAAGAAGTAAAACCAAGCCACTTTCCCCCAGTTTTATTTTGAGATATTCTCATTGGGACTTGAATTCTTATTTTTATTCAGATCTATAATGTGTTAATGAATGTTCCTTTGGCAAAAAGAAGTAAAACCAAGCCACTTTCCCCCAGTTTTATTTTCAGATATTCTCATCGGGGCTTGAATTCTTATTTTTATTCAGATCTGTAATGTGTTAATGAAAAAAAACAAAGGGTAAGAACCAGTATGAAAGAACAACAAATCTGCTAGAAATCCCCTAGTACTTCTGCTTTGCTGAAATGGTTAATAACAAAGGGGGAAAAAAAAAGAAAATTAGACCCTTTATTCTGGAGAGCATACATTTATGCAAAGAGGATGTTTAGCTGGGGGTGAAGAGATGAGGACTTGGCTAGCTATGAACTTGTAGAATAATCATGGGAAAAATGATGAAGTGTTTGTAGTGGTATAGTAATGACACACGTAAAGCAAATATGTTATGATTAGATCAAATTGCAAAGAGAAACGAGTAAATGTTGAGAACAATGCAGTGCTCGGTGTGTAAACAACACATCTCTCTCCTTAGCTAGGACTGTTATAAGCAAGTAAGAGTTAAAAATACGAGAGCAATTTTTAGAGTCAACCTCATGACTGGCAATCAGTGCTAATAAGATTCTTTTCCTCTTGCAAGATTCACAGAAAGCCCTCAATCCATGCCGAGCACATTCAAAGACAAGGGACTAAGCACTCCCCTTACAGGTTCATTATCATTCGCAGGTTATCCCAAGCCAAGTGAATCAGGAAAGCAAATGAATTAGTGAGAATTAAGGAGCCTCTGTGGTCTGAACCCTCTCCAAATCTCAGCTAAGATGAAAGGTAGACGCTGATGTCTTGTGTCCCAGGGTTTTCAGAATTGGAGCCCCAGCGCCGAGCTGCTTCCTCCAGAGCCTTGCAGAAATGTGCAGGCAGTTAATGTTGCCTAACGTCTCCTGACCGTGGGTTCAGCCATGTGGGAAAAGTTTTACGAGCCTGCAAAAACCAAACCCCCTTTCACTCACAATTAATTACAGGAGAGTTGCTATAGCACCTCGCTGTCAATGAGTCCAGTGTAAGCGCACTTTCTTCTCATCTTGCTCAGTAATAATCAAAGATACTGGGGTAATGTCTTAGTACTTAATGATATCAAATAGGGTAGTTAAAAGACAGATGTACAGCATGTTGAACCACTAACAGTACTGTTTCATTTGAAACAGTATATTAAATGATAGGATTTGTACCTGATGTGAACCAGGATTTCTAGTGTTTACCTTCTCTATTTTTATTTGTCTGAAATGATACAGTACCTGACAAGCTTTTAATAATATACTTATTTTTAGTTCTTATGATACAGTGATCTTCTCAGAGAAGCTGTGGACTTAAAATACAGTAAGTTGAAAATATTTCAAAGGAAAGCAGTTTATTTTCATTAAATACTTTTTACCGCTAATTATATTTAATCACTATAAAGAATATAGTTTAATTAAAGAAGCACACTGTCTAGAAAAAGTATTTGATTTGCAAAGAATAACAGTGTATCATTGCATTTTTAACCAGAGGGAGAAATATCAGTTAAAAATGTGCAGGCATATTTGTATGTATGTGTATGTATTTGTGTGTTTGTATAAATAAAACAATATTGGGTTTGAGGGACCAGAGATTTGGCAGGGGAAAAAAAAAATCTGTTCAAAAGAATTTTTCCAGTTCTGATAATGGAATTATACTCAAATAACAATGGTATCTTCTCAGAAGCTATCTTTATGTGTGTTTCAAATTATTTAACATCAGTAATTATCTACAATAAAATAGCATTTGGCAAATGACATTAACCAGTGTTTTCACAGTCTAGGTTTGTATCAACATTTTCATCAGATATATTTCTCTACCATGATTCTTAATGTTATCTATTTCATGAATGTGAAGAGTTCAGTATGAAATTACATGTTTTTCATAATAAATATGTTTCTTTTTTTCCCTTTGTCATATTTTTTTCCCCTCAAATGATATTATTCCAGGGTTAGCTCGAAGGAAATTAATGGAATATGAAGGCTGATAACTCTGCAGAAGTAACTGAAGTCTTGAATTCATGTGCTAGCGTACGTAATTGTTCCTTTAAAAAATCATGTTGGAAAATTTTCTAGTTTTTACTTCCCCTCTTCATATAATTCCTGACTTATGACCTCCTATCTACCAGTCAGGCTTGATGTGCACAACTGTATCTCATTTATAATAATCGTGATCTTTACAGAGAGATCGATTAAAATATTATGGTTCTTTTAAAATCAGAATGCATATCAAACGAACCCTCACTTATAAAATAAAGAAAAAGCTCGGCCTTTTGCACAGTCTCCTTGGTATGAATAAGATGTTGTAAAAATCTCTTAATATTCAAAGACAGTTAATCATTAAAGAGGCAAATATGTTAATAAGTTTTTATCACAATTGAAAATGCTGTTAGTGCTTCTCTGGATTACAGTGTTCTATATCCAGTACATTTAACATGGTTAGCAAAATGAGACCCTGTTCTGAAATGTTTTGGGCTTTCTTGAAAATCACCACCTCCAAAATAAAAGGCCATTTAAATAAAATCTAATATTATTTAAAGAATCATTTTCTTTTTAACAGGCACTCTAGTTTTTATAGAAAATATTTCAGAAGCTAGAGAACGTTTTAGCCCCTTCTTTCCTTTCACATAACATTGCTGAATGGAAAAACCCCCAACGTTTAAAATGATGTTGAAAATATCTATCTGATACTTCAGCTCTAAACAATTAATTTTCCTTGTACTTTTATTTTTCTTTTTTTCTTTTTTTTCAGGTGGGAGGTTTAGAAATCCCAGCCACTACATTGCCTGCAAATAAAATACCCTGAGACTTAGAGGAAAGATAAAGGTGAACTGTAGGATGGTGTTAAAATTTAAAAAAAAAAATCTCATTCTTAGTTCTTTAACATTGCAATGTGTTAATTTCCTAGTATCTTTTTTTATTTGCACTAAGCCTTGTGAATTTCTACATGAAACACGTTTTCCAGTTTTTCTAAATTAGATGAAAGAAATACTTAAATTGCTGTAATTCTCCCCATTCTCTTCTGAAACCTCTATATCATGAAATTATCTCATTAATTGCATTTTTTAATACTGCTCTTGTTTTTCATCAGTTTCCCCTAGGTTAGCTTACATCTTGCTTTTTAGTCAAATCTATTTATGTTATTCAAAGAATTAAAAATAGCAGATGCAGGTAAAATCCTTTTGAGAAAGACTTAAATATATGACAGAAGGAAAAAAAAAAACCCCAGCAAAACTAAAAAACAATCACAAAAATTTCCCAGACAGTATCAGCCTAGAAAGCAAAGCACACAATAGCATCAAATGTGCATGTGTGTGTGTTGGGAGAGCTTCATAATACAAATATTATTTAAAACGGTGTGAATCTGCGGCAGCCTGCAGCAACAGCAACACCAGCCAGTCCTGCATTAGTGAATCAGCGGGCCCTGCCCTTGTGCTGGCCACAAATGACCAGTGAAATCCCAGAGGCACTCTTGAATTTCTGCATTCTCATTTCATCAGCTGCAAAATATCTGTCACTCACGTCCCACACTGGGCAAAGTGACACCTGCCAGTCTCAAGAACAAGGACAAATTAATGTTCCTCCACCAACTGTGTCTCAGAAATGAGTAGCGAGTGACGGTGTGAGCAATCAACAGCTAGAGTGCATTGTTAAAGTTTGCAATGCGTTTCTGGGCTTTTCTTCCAGCCAAGGTAATTTGCAGCAGCTGTTGTCATTTTATGTTGTTACAGAACATGTGTTCTGCTGATTTCCCTCCTAATGAATCTTTTTAAAATATTTGCAAAATGTGTGCAAAATTGTACTGCCAAGGATTCACAAAACTGCAAAACAAGGTGCTTTGATTTAAAACAATGCACGAGAGAGGCAGCACAGTGGCTGCCAGAGTAACATGTAATCCAGGCACTCACCTTATATACTTGATCTTTCTATAAATCACTCGGAAACATTTCAGATACTAGTTATATAATCTAAAAAAAAAACCAAAAAACCAAAAAAACAACAAAAAACATTTCTGATGTCTGTCACCATGTCACATCATGTTATGCAATATTATATCTGCTTGTGATGAGATGCAACATGACAGGATGTAATGCAATGTAACGTATCAAAAAATGTAAATAATCCACTTTTGGGGATTAGATATCTGCTGTCAATTCCTATAGCAGGAGTCTGAACTGAATTTATTGAGGCGGGTGGGAGCTCAACAAATGCCAAATTGTCCATGGTGTTTGCAAACCACCACACATCATAGTTTACTGCCTCTCCCAATTACTTTTGGATAGTTTGGCTCATCTGCGACTTTATTACAATGTTAAATGAAAGTTCTTGTGGTGCACAGTCCTGTGATTCGATCATTTTGTTAATTAGCAGTGCCTACAGCAATCACTTCAATGATGCCTCACCTTGACTTAAGCAGCAGTTTGTATATTTTTTTTAACTGCTCTTTGGAAATAGCTGGGTAAAATGTAATTCACATAGTTTGAACACCCAGTAATATGTATAACATAACTGGGGAAAAAATATGTGGTGCTTTGGACCAAATAAGAGACTGCTCAAGACAATGCAGCCTGCTGAGTTTCTCCCTGGGGCTGGAGGTCTTTTGGTGGCAGGGCTGCTGTCAGAGAAGCAGGAGAAGTACTCATTTCTGTAGTGTCCACCTCTGAGTTATTGACCAAAAGCACCTGCATTTCAGAATTGCACAGACTCAGAAACCTCATCTCTTAGTGGAAGTTCTTCCCCAGCACTTTCTCCCAGCTCTAGAGGAGGGGGATCAGGCGCCGTCATGGTGTGGCACAGCTAGAGGTAGGACCTGTGCCAAACAGCAGGCTGTGCCATCTGATGTCAGAGGAGCTGATAGGCTGGACCGTGCAACGTGGACATTGAAAATGACGTTGAATGTTGCTTTACTGCTCTGGGGATCATCTGGAACAGTAGACAGAGGGCTTTCTAGCTGTGGCATTCAGGTACTGATGGTTTGGGGAAATTAAAAGACCTGGGCTTGCCTTCGCATAGCCAAGATGAGGGGAAGGAGCTTCTCACCAGCAAACAAAGGGATGTAGGGAGCAGTACCCAGGGTCTCCTGGTCCCTCTCCCACCAGAGCCCAGTTCTCCTTTCCCCTCTGCTCCTACCTTCCTGCTGACTGAATAGCAGCAGCTGCATCCAGCTCAAAATGAACCCATTTGTTTGTCCAGTGACCAGGAGGAAAAAAAATCCAAGCCAATGTATTTCACCAGCAATTAAGTGTTAATGGATGTTTTAGAACTTGCCTTTTATTTTGTTGCAACAGATGACAAAAAGCCTCATTGTCTGAAGCTTTGTCTGCAGCACAGCCAATCTGCAAAAATATCTTTTCACCCCTACTACAGCTTCACCCCCACTACCTTTGACTCCAGCATAGATGAGTGAGCAGCATTTTAAGTACCATGTTTATTCAATGTGCTCTAAGCAAAGTTAGATAATACGATATTTATAAAGCCCCATTCCCTGTATACTCAAGGGTTGACCACCTTGCTAGCACTGATGCTGCCAAACTGATATTAGCAGTGGTGAGGGATGACTGTAAATTTTGCCTCATGTAGACAAGGCTTACAAGGTAAGCAGATAAACCTCCGGCTGCAACTGCCTGTCTAGGAATGGAACCTTTTATTTGCTGTCATAGTGATGACTTTTAATTGTCCCAATAAACAAGCTTTTAAAAAGCTTCTAAAACGTTCTCTAATAACACACTTTGGTCTTTAGCCATAGAAATGCAAAAATAATTAGAAATGCCATTGTGTACAGTGCCTTCTGGACTGGGCTGAAGGTGAAGGAGAAAGTATCATGCTATCCTTGTCAGCTGCAAGGGTAATTACTGCTGGCTGAAATTACTCAACATTTGTTTATAAGCTCCCCAGAGCATGCTGTAAATAGATTGTCTGTTATAGTCCAATCACATTAAAACGCTGCTCCTTGCAAACTGCTACCTCCTGTTTTCTGTAAGCTAGACAGAGAAAGCCTGCTGCTCACTTATTGAGCACCAAGCACTGAAGAGCTATGTTTAATGTGATTGTTTTCATTAGCTCTTCTCTGTCTGGTATTACATTTATAGTTTGCTGGGCTTGAAGACTGGCATGTTGCACTGGTTTCATTTGCTGTAAGGAGAATAAATAGCTTTATTTCTGGAGGCTGTATGCAACAGTTGATGGGAATTTTGGAATAGCAAAAGGATGGGAATATCTATGGACACTTGCTCTCCTCCTGGGCAATGGTGGTTTTCCATTTGCCTTTTAAATGCTCCTGCACTGGTTCCAGCTGTGGTCGCTTTGCCTAAATTGTCCTTTGAAGGATGAGTAGTATTTTCATAAAAGGTTAGAAAGGATGTATTTTCCTCAGCACTGAATTTCACAGTACAACATTGTTCTGTTCATTATGATCTGAATTGTATGAAATAGTGATACAGGCACAGACTGTCTGTTTGATTTTCTCTCAGCATGATTTACCACATCATATCACAACAGTCCAGGTATTTCCAATAAATATGGGGCCAAATTCATTGCTGACATATGCAGACACAATTCCATTGCTAGCGATAGAGTTCTAGTTGCTCCCACCAAGGTGAACCTGGTCACTAAATTGAAGATTTAGGGGAAAGAAATAGAATATTGAAAAAAAACAGGCAATCAAACAAACAAAACCCCAACAAAACCAAACAAAAAAAACCCCAAAATAAACATAAAACCCCCCAAAAAAACAAACAAAACCAAAGAACCCCACCCAACCCACAAAACCAAAACCCAAATACACTCTCAGGTGATATATATTAAAAAAAAAATAACAGGCATACAGATCCATTACTGGATGTCAGGGGAAGAGATTTGTAACTCCTGTTTCATGAGTAATTAATGAGAAGAGACACAAAAGCTATTTCATCAGCACTAATTTTTATTTACCACTGATTATTGCCTCAAATCAGTACTGATTATATATAAAACAAAGTGTGGAGTTATCATGTTACATCTATTTGAAAAGACTAGCAAGAACAAGCTCCCTTGTATACTTCCACAGCTGGGGAAAAGTCTAGACATTAGTGAATTTAGCTTGATTTTCTTAAAACAGAGACACTGCCCTGGTGTAAATCCTCATGGAAGACATCGCAGGTACAACGACTTACACCAGCGACTGAGCTTCCTGGGAAGTAACACAACAAAGCAGCAATGTTAGTGAGCAGTAGAGAATTATTAAAGGAACACAGATAATTGGAAGAAAATAAATGACCTGGGTAAAATAGCTACTATATAATGAACTGCAGGCAAAAATCATTGAACTGGATACCTTCCAGGCTCACATGTCCTAGGTGTCTTTCTCCCTAATTTTAAGATCTGCATAAAGCTTCTGCTCCGTGAAAACCAGTCAGGAAGGGATAACAATTGGGGTTTTGATACCCACATTTCCTTTTAACTAGTGTCATTGCCAGTGGAAAACTGTCCTTCTGGGAAAGATGCTGGAGGAGTAGAAATGATGATTCAATTGCCCATTAAGATAATTCCTGGAAGTACTACTTTCTTGAGGCTGTGTTTCCAGGAATGGCAATCACGGCATCGCTGCTCTGACAGTGCGATAGGTATCTCCAAAAGTGGACTCAGCAGGTGAATATTTTCAGTTACTGCAAGTAATACACTGCAGGTTAGATCTCATGGATATCTTTATTTGCAAAAGCTAGCTAATGTACCTTATTGTATTCCCTTGATGATGAATTATACCAATTGTTTTGCAATGAGCAAAAGCTTTTTTGCGATCCAGGTAACATTTTTTTCAGTGTTCCTATTACTGCCTTTTGCGCTATTAGAGAAGCAGTGAATCTTTAAAGAGAAACTTCCTACAGCTAAAAAAGACATTAAGGGGGAAAAAAGCTGGGAGCCATAGTGACAGGTACAACTAAGGCTGTATCCTTCGGTTCCCTGGAAACCAGTCAAACACTATCTCATCTTGCAATGGTTGTGTCTGATCCTCTGCTTCAGACATCTTCCTAATAATGGCAACTACAGAGGTGACTCTCTGCAAATAAGGGCTTACAGCAACTGGACATCCATCATATATCTCTAGAGCAACATTAGACCACCCTAATGGGTACTCTTGTCTTCATTATGATATTAATTCTCTAAATTTCCAAAGTGATTTCATTTGTAAAATGACAAAGGCTGGCTGCTCAGGAGACAAACTGTTTTCATCCCTCTCCTGCATGCTTATAAAAGCTTGCTCTCTTTAGTCTTTGGGGGGAAAGAAATTTGATAGCATCAGATCTCTTGTGATACACAAGGCTGCCTAACAGCTACACCACCTGCCAGCACTGCATGCCTGCCCATCCAGCCTGAAGATTTCTAAAGCAATGGTTGATGAGTAGAACATAGATGTTGGGTTTGGGCAGGGGGAGGGGGGGAAGCTATGCAGGGAGAAAATAGAGGCTGTATAAAATACTCAGTGTGAAAGTGAGGCAGGATTGAGGGTAAGGGTGAGGTCAGAGCCAAGGCTGGAACCTGAATCAATCTGAACAAGGTTGGTTTGGTTAGATTAGGTAAAAGCATGATTTTTCTCCCTGGTGTATCAAAGCCTTTGCTGTGGCTACAAATTCACTAACAACCAACCAAAGCAAACTTTTCACAAAAAGACAAATCTTTGCATAGCTCCTGGTCTCAAAACTGTTTAGGATTAACTTTAATAGAGGTTAAATTAAAAAGGAAATCAGTAAGACTGTGATATGGCTAGTAATTGCCCCAAAATAGTGACTAACTCAAGTGGCTGATAGAACAATAGTGAGAAATCGAGAGGTTCTTTTAAGGGCAATGATAATTGTAACCTGACTGGTAAATTTATTTGGAAGCAATTGAAACCAAACAGCATTTAATGCACTGAAAAGTGAACAATCACCAATCTCATTAGGCTTTATGCTGCTTTAAGAGACCAGACAAATGGTGTCCTGTAATTTTCCTGATTCTGAACTTCTTTTCATTTGCACTTGTTCAAATCCTCTCATTGTCCACAGCTGAGTATGCATGGGTGGCAGCGACTCAAGAAGTCCAGTTCCTCTTCCCAACGACCACCACCTTCAGTGAGAGGCTGATTTTCATTGTTCCTGTGAGTACGTATTTCAATTTCATTCCCTTTGCTCCACTTCTGGGTTTCTTTTGTACCAGCTATTTCTATACTGCCTTTAGTGACAAATCTCAGTATCCAGGGCCAACATTTGATACACGAAGTTGCATGACCCCCAATCTCAGGGCAACCTGCATCCCAACTGTCCTTCAGCTGGCAAGAACATAGCAAAGCAAGCACCTGTGGGGGATTGCAGCCCAAAAGCACATCCCCATCTGGTTCATGTACTCCCTCTCGAGGTACAGGGACAATGTGACTGCCCTTTGTAGGTGGTGATGCAGGCAACTCTTGGAGTGACTGTGCTGGGCAGTGTGTCACCTAGGGCGATGTGTGGCTCTGCATCCCATCACTGTTTTTCATCAGACATTTATGCTGAACAGGACTCTTCATTAAATTTTATAAACCTATCAAAGAGTGTTTCCAACTCACACACACGACAACATTACTGTAAAATCTTGTTTAAGACTAAAGTAATTAGCGACATTAAAAGCATTGAAGAGGATGGCTCTTTTTTTTTTTTTTTTCCTTAATTTTCTCTTTCTGGACTTGTAAATCTTGCATCTTTTGCTGAACAGTCATGCAGCTTCAGCAGGAAACAGACTGTCTCTCTCTTTTTCAATCTTTGCCCACTTACCAAGTCTTCAGCAATTGTGGCTTAACCTGGTAGTCAGAGACTTGGCTGGAGCTGTAGATGTGAACCCCCTCATACTGAGGAAGTCACTGAACTGTAGTCACCAGTTTCTGGGTGAGTGCTTTAACCACTGCCATAAAAGATGAGCAGCAGCAACACCACCACCATCCATCTTTAAAAAATAAAGAGTAATCCAGTTGTCCAGCCCTTAAGGAACAAAGTGCCTATGAATCAGAGGATTTTACTGAATGTGACTGAGTTACATCTTAGCACTTAACTGAAGGCTCTGTGTATAGCTTTGTTCTATAGGATATATGATTTTGGATTATTAGCCTGTCATCATCATCTCTGAGTAGATTTGAACATCAGCTCAATTCAGCATCACCTCAGCTCAACATATTTTCTGCTAAATATGCTTGGCTTTAGTGGTAAATATGTACCACAAATTGAACCTGGATCTTCAACCAAGATAGCTAAATTATTGTCACTGCTATTGAAAGTATTTTTCTTTCTAGCCATCGTCATGGCTAAATTTTACTGCTGTAGTAATCCTGCTAGATGATGTTTGACTACTGTTTCTGTATCTTCTTTTAATATAGATGGAAGATGGAGGTGCTCAGCACCTCCTAGTAGTATCCCACTTTCTTGTTCTACAGCTTCTCTTTCCTGTGCTAAGTATTTAGTATATAAGTATCTACACTTAAGTATTTGGCATAAAGACATGATGGTCTGAGGTGGATTGGCAGCTGTCCCTACCAGTTATTTATGGTTTGGTTTTTGTTGGTGGTGGTGTTTTTTTTTTTTTTTTTTAACTTTGCATTCCACAGATTCAGATTCAAATGTGCTGTAAGGAACACTACTGCGATTTATTATCTGAGGGATAAATTTGGCTCCATGTTATGTGGTTATGATGTTATTGATGGACCTCTGGCCCCCAAATTAAATTATTAATGGAAAATTATTTGTCATTTGTTTCTCAGTGTCACATGAATGCAAAAGTATTATTTTGCAGTACAGCTTCATTGAGAAGACATTCTCACTTTGCATTCAAATTCACCTTTTTGAAAGAGGTGCTAAAATATTAGTCCTTTCCATCTTTGACTAAATACTGTGTTTCCCTGTCTAAGATTAATCCATTGCAGTTGCTGTCAATAGAAGTTCTGCTAACACCCCAAAGACATGCTTTTTTACAAAAATCACAAGTTGAAATTTAGAGGTTTGTACCAGTTTAATGGAAGTCAGGTAGTATAAATCCACCCTGACAACCACTAACTTTTTTTCTGTCTTCCACAATTGTTTTCCAAAAGCTTGACACTCCATCCTAATGTGTCATTTCTGTGTGTATGATATACTGCATGACTCATTAGGGAAGAAAGAAATCCCTTTTCCTAAGGTCTTTGAATGTACTGCAGCACAGAGATGGAGTAATCATTACACTGTGTTTAGGCTCTCTGAACTTTACTGTGGAAGGAAATAAGCTTCCTAAGGGTGAATGCAAAATCAACAGTGCTTTTGGGGGGAGAGTCTGTGAACAAGAGGAGCATGACTTTGCTAGGATTCAGTGGGGTGAATGCCACTGTAAAGGGATGGTTGGCTGTTCATTTGTGATGAGGGAAGCCCAGACCCATAAGCAGTGCTGTGGCATAGAAGTTTTGTTAACTGCATATGATCACTTTGCTTTCTTATTAGGGGACATCAGATGTCATGATCACATGCCATAGTTCATGCTGCCAGTTATACATGGAAGGGTTTAACTGATGTTGCCTCTTTCCAGGCTTGAGGGGGAAGTAAAAACCTGGTGCAAATACCATTTAATCTGTTGGCAGGCTCAGTTTCATGAAGGTGAAAATGTGGCTGAAAGCCACTTTTATGTGCTCTCTCCACCCAAACAGTACTTTTATTGCTGAGTCTCTGGAAGGCACAGAGCAGCACCTCACTAGTGTTCTGATCTCGGATACCTCTCAAGTAGAAAACAAGTTGTTTGCCACTTTCTTCTCTTGTCAGATAGAACCAATACACACACTCGATATACCTATCTTGAGAATTATTGATGACTCTCACTTTCTCTGCAAACAATATATTTTCTACAGTAACTGTCCAGGTAAATAGGGTTCACTCTGGAAATAGAAGGAGCAGAACCATATGGAAGAGTATAAAAATGAACTGACCTGAACAACAGTTTTGAAAACATTGTAAATTGCTTCCATCCCTTGACAAACGTTCACACTGGTTAGGAATGCCTTTGTTGTTGTGACTTGTTCTCTAATTGTCTGGCACCTTCCAGGGAATAGTTCTGTTCATATGCTAAGTTATGACACAGGGAGATAGTTTGCCAGCTTGATCTGGTCTTTCCTTCATTACCAATAGGTTTCCATTGTATTCCCATAGAATCCAATACATGAATAAGCTCAAAGTTTGTTCAACTTTGTTCAGTGTTTGTGCGATGTCTGCTTTCAATGGTATTTGAACTGGAGTGATAGTGGAGAGATGTCACAACTTCAAGGAACTCTGGAGGACAACTACACACTGCTGGTTTGATGGCAAGCTGTTTGGGGTCTTCATGGTGTGAAGAAGTGCCCTGCTTCTTCTTATTCTTCCCTAGGCAGCTCTGAAGTAATATTTTACTCCCCTCCATGCACATATATTTTAAGAAGTCACAAACCTATTGCATATACAGCAGCTGTGCAGCATAAGAATCATAGATCCCTATGATATGTCTCTCCAGCCCTGATCTTTCAGAACATTGCCATTCAGGTACATGGGTACACTCAGAAAAAATTCTGTTAGCATACATACTTTACCATGAAAAATAGTGTTCCTGCATGAAAAAAATCTGTTTAGTGTACAGATATACCCCAAATTTGTTGCTCTTACTATGTACTTTTATTAGCTCTGTATACAATATTTGTTTTCTGCTATTTGGGATGGTAATAACAGGAATTATATCTCCTTCACTAAGCAAGCTTTTTAATATAAATAGGATTTGTATATGCTAATTAATATTGCATTTAATCTACACTGACTACTGGATAGTGTAACCCTTAGATGGAAAAGACTATACATAGGCTAGTCCCTTCAGATTGGAATTTGTCAGGTGTTCACACTGGAGTGGATGTTGCCTTTGTAAGAAGGCATCTTTATTCTGCACTTCAAGATGGCAAATACCTGGGCAGGATGTTTTGACCTTGTAAAAACCATTTGCAGTTTTGAAAGCAGGAGCACCTCAAGATAAAACTGTGTTAAATGATAATGAAATTTTGCCAGATTGTGCTGAGAATCGCTCTGAGGAGGAGGAAGACGTTTCCATTGACTGTTCATCAGTCTTCAGATTGCCTTCAAATGACAAGAGCTCAGGTACCCAATCCAGCAGCTGTCTGGTGTGAACATACCCCACAGCCACAGGCAAGCTGGGGGACATGACAAGGCAGGAAAGGGCACCGCTGGAGCACAAGAGCTCCAGCCATGGAGCTGGCACTCCAGTGCCAAAGCTCACAGGACATGATATGTGGAGGACACAGTGTGGCCTTCAACTCTGTGTTCTGAGAAACAATATTATCAGTGTTTGGCTTTGCTGAGCAATTCACACTGCTTTCTAGTGCAGGAAGAGCAGGTTGATAGTAATGCTATTTACAATTCATTATGAGAAGATTGCAGAAGATTGTTGAAGACAGGAACCACTGACCTCCTATTTCCCTTTCAGCTGCAGGAGTATGTTCATAAACGATAGTCCACTTTAAGGACGCTGGAGTGGAGAATTATACTGGGCTGCTTCTTCTACAATCTTCTTTATCTTTTGGGTCAGCAACATCACTAATTGGCACTTGACAGCACTTCCAGATACTCCTTGTGAATCTCATAGTGTGACTGATGGTTGATAACATAAAGAGAAGAATTCCCAGATCCGTTTTAGTCTGTCAAAAACTAGATGCTGCATAGCACGTACCACATCTGGCAATTGATAGCACCATGTTTGTTAAGTTTATCTGATTGGAAGAGCTGCAAGCAATGAATAAAGCAGCTAAACTGAGTGTGATAACCTCCCCAGAGCAAAACTGCATGGGCTGACAGTTAGCTTCATGCTGGCCATTTTAATATTCTGGATTTTTAAAGCGGAAAGTGTTAAAGAAATGCTCACAATTTTCTGAATGCACTTGCCAGACAAAGATATCCCAGCATGTGGTTAGCAGGGCTATTTTTAATGTTGCTGAATTTTTAAATAACTTTTTTACATCCTAAAACAATAGGAATTACATTAGATGCCTATGCCTGAATGCATTCAAGGGATGAATTTGTTTTTCAGTAGAACTACTGCAACTTTTCTCTTGATGACCAAAGAAGAATTTGAAATTCAATTCATTGTCTTTGTTTACATATTTAAACCATAGCTTTTCCTATATACTTTATAAATTAATGTTTTCAGGCCCTTGTTCAATACAAGAATGATCATATCCCTGCTTTTCAAATTTTCTCAAAATATATAGGCTGGCATATACAAAGAAATAGTTACTATCAACTCTAATGAGTAAAAATTATTTTATTGTATGTGATCAGTAGTGTGCACCTTTTGGCTCATTTTACAGATTTCAAATAATTTCCTCTGCTGTGGACATCAAGCTTGTTAACAGGATGTTCAACAGAAAGTAAAAAGCCATGTCAGTGCATGCAGTGGACTGGATAGCTCTGACCTGCCATTGAGTGATGGATGTTCTTGTAGCAGCTGGGGAAAATAGCATAACAGAGAGAAATATTAGTATTGTATTGCATATTTTTGTGCAATATAAGCTTTGAATCTTAAATGCTGTAACAGTTCCATGCATTTCAGGTCCGTGTTCTTATGAGTACATTACATAAATCTGAATTCCGAGTAGTGCTATGCAGACTTCTTCTCTGAACTCTATTATTTATAAGATTAAAACCCCTGAGGTTTCAAATGGCAGGTTTATTGTCAAGTACAATGTACTTTTCATTCTGAATGGACAAAAGCCTTTGAGCTTACCTGAGTCTGCATGGAAACCTGCCTGCCTGCCCTCAGTTCTACCACATGTATTAGTGGAGGCCTATCTTTTCTCCAGGGGTGTGAGACAAGCACCCTGTAGGGCCCTCCACTTCTATCGCTGATACATGCCCTGTTGGAGGAGAGCTCTTTCTTTACAAGCATTGGGTGGATGGCCTCCATCCTGGGTTGCATCAGAGCTCAGAAAATGTTATTTGTAGAAAATAGTTATCCATTTGATAACTTTGACTTCTAGATTTCTTTGCATTACATCTACAACCAGATGTTGAACCTTGCAGATGTGCTCATTGAAAATGTCGTGGGATGGCCACAAAGTATTTGCTCTGTGATTATCTATTGTCTGATACTTCTAGGCAGGTGAGTCTTTAAAGTCGTAAATAGGTAAACAGTATAAACAGGATGAAGGAATGAAAAAAGATTTCAGAAAGGCTTTTCAAATGTTTCTGGTACAGATCTCACATCTGCTCATGCAATTATAGATCCAAATATCCCAGCAAAATAAACATCCAGACTTTGGTCAGGTATATTCTGAAACTAAGGTTTATAAATTTTTAGATTGAGGAGGCACTAGAGGCTCCTAAGATGGCCACTAAAGACCATACTATGAAGCATTTCATCTGAGGCATTTTAAAGAACCAGAGTTGGTCTTCCAAAGTGTCAAATGTCTTTCAGATGTGCTGGTGTTAATGAAACATATATTCATCAATCTTTAGAGTGGGAGGTTTTTACAGCTGCTTACCATTGCTACATATGCACATAAAAATCTCCTCTGTTGTTCTCAAATCACAGGCATGGGGGAAAAAAAAGAAATATTTTTTTTTAACTAAAGAAGAGATCTGTTAGCCTCTTTGACTTGAAGTGCTCCAGCAAGCGATCTCAGAAAACTGCTGACCACCCTGCTTGCCATAGTGCCAAGACTTTTAGTATTAATGAAGGCATGCAAACAGAAACCAGTTAAAGTTTTGTGAGATCTAGCTAACTAACATTTTGTTAGTTTTTGTACCAAAGATAAGAGCTTTTGGACTTTGGACATAAGAATTGAACAAGTAAGTAATGGTTACTATAAGAAAGGGCATACAGTTCTTGTTTAATGGATTAATAAGAGCAATTAACCTTGTGGTGCATTAACATTTTAGGACTGAAATATTTGTAAATGGGTTAGTTTTACAAGAAGTGTCCTTGTAAAGGTCAAAGTCAAACTGTATTTTTAAACAATTTTTGAGCTTAAAAGTTTGGATCTGCTGACGTTGTCAGTCCAGCAACATTAGGAATGGCCTAAACTTAGAACCAGAAAAAAAATATAGTATGAAATACATAGCTGATCAATACAATTTGCAAATGCATATCTAAATTATGTGTGTGGGATCAGTAAGAATTTATTCAAGAATTAGAGGTGAGGGTTTTTCTTTCTTTCTTTTTTTTAACATTATCTAGTTCTTCATCTTGTGCTTCCAAGTCAAAGACACTTTAAGTCTGATCTATTATGATTGTGCCAACAGACCATTGGAATCTTTATACTACATTAACGGCAGTGGTAAGATTGCTGATTTTAGCATTTAAACGTATAAAATGTCCTCGTTTGGTCAATTCCACCTGCCTGTTCAGAAGGATGAACCAATTAAAGAACTGGGCTGTGTTTATTAAACACCCAAGATCTTGATAAAAGTTCAATTTACAGATCTTTTGTATAGGCAGAGAAGAAATGATGCATGATTCAGATGGTGAAGCACAGGCTGTTGTGAAGATTCTTCCTCAGAAGGCTGATTTGGAAAAAAGGATTGTAGAGGTAAAATAAGAGGAAACAAAACACAGAAGTTCTTTGTTTTGATAAGCAATATGTGTGGGTTTTTTCACCCTGAAATTAAATCAGCCACTGCTTTGGGGTGTGACTTTCCTCTTCAGGAACATGCCAGGGAGCTATTTAGGACTATGGATGCATTTTCACAGTCTTTGCTATATTTGTCATCTTCTGGAACATATTTTAATCGATCTTTTGAGTCTTCAACTTGTTGGACATGGATCCTGCTGGCTGGGGCAGTTTCTGAGAACTCTTCACAGCTGAAGAGTCTGTCAGATGTGGCATGTATGTGGCTTAATGGCTCATTCATCTCCCTTCTCTCCTATGGCTCTATGGCATCAAGCTCTTGGATTCAACAGATACTTTCTAGCTGAGTACAAATAAGAAAAGGTATTGGTTCTTGCATTGCTTACAAGTTTCCTGTCTATCCTCTTCCTCCTCATCTGACTAAAGGAAAGAGAAGCAATGATTCTGGGATGACCAGAACATACACAGGACTTCACCTTTCCCACCCCCTACCCCCCATTTTCAGTTTTTTCTTTTCATATTTGAATTGTCATGTTTTTAACAGAAATTATAATCTCTTAAGGGCAGAAGCTATGTTTTATGTGGATACAGTGACAGGGTAGAAAGCCAGGGAAGAATTAGGATGCTATTTTTTACGTGAATAGCTTGCTGACATTTAGTTTCCAGTTCTTTATTCACTGTGTCCATTTCTTTTCTGTAAGGCTAGTCCACAATGACTGTAATGCTGCTAGTGGAAATCTAAAGTTTAAAGCTGTTTAACTTGTGGTTTAGGATACTGCAGATATTGTAGGCTTCAGAATGGGTATTAGACCTAGTAAAGATCTGGAAGTTGATTTTCTTCACAAGCTTAAGCTGTTCTCTTGACTTCTCAGAATAATTTTTATATGTGTATAGCATCGTCACAAAAGCCATGGAGATACTCGAAGGAGAGATGATTCACAGAGAATGGAGCCTGTCACAAATGGTGGGGAAACCCCATAATCAATAAAAGAATAAAATAGACAGTCTCAGAGAGCAAGAAGGTGTGTGTGTGTGGAGGGTGTCTTGTAAAGAGACAATTCAAGTATGCTCTCTAATGAGTTCTACAAAAGGCAAAAGTGGTTTAAAAGGAGTTCCATTAAAGACTCAATCCACTTGTTGAAAATAAGACTTTCTTTATAGTTTCCCATGGCATCTCTTTGCAGATAAGCTTGAAGAACTTGGCTTTACCTGCACTACAATTAGTACATTATCATTATATATTTTTTATTAATTTATTGATGGTTCTTTGGTGTTGAAAATCGAGCCATTGAAAAGCAAGTTTGTTACAAATTTAATATTGGTAAAGATTACTGTAATGTCCTAAAAACTTTAGGTTCCTCAAACTACCACAGAAATTTTAAGATGGTAGTTGAACATTTTCACTTTGTGTTTGGGAATTCTTTACATTCCTTTCCCTCCTTACCCTTCTGTCTGTGTATTTTACTCCTTTTGTCTGTGTACCTAAACACTGATTTATGGAAAAGAAATTTCTTAGATTAAAACAAGAAAATCTGGGATTTTTTTTTTTTTTAACAGTGCAACTTGACAGGACCATCCCAAAATGCAGGAAATCAGAGTTTAAATTCCAGTCTGGACAGTTTATTAAGTTCTGGATATCACATAACACCAAAAGCACTTCAGAAGACAATGGTGAAAAAAATGACTTCTCTAAAATTCATGGGACATGGGTGGAAGAAAGTACAGGGGGAATAAATCAGGTCAAGCTTTCCCAAAGAGGTTAGAAGGTAGGTGAGGTCCATCAGTTTTCAGAAAGAAGCACACTGTCTTTTGTTTTGAACTTCCTTGTGTGTTTTTTTCCACCAGAGCAGGCAGATACCCTTATCTAAACAGATAAAGCTACATCTTAAAAACTAGTCTAATTTCAAATTATTCTGCACCCACAACAAAGGCAAAGAACAACATTGTCTCCTGGCATGTTTTTGGTATGTGAATAATGAAGCATCTGAAAGGAAATAGTGAGTTCATGACCATTGTCTAATAGGAAGCAAAATATTCAGCAGCCTTCCTTTGATTGCAGTTTGTTTATTGGCAGTGAAGCTTGTAGGCAAGGGATCGGCAGTAAGTGGTAGATCAGCATTTGACATCTCAGAATTTTTTATTAATGAAGGAATCCACTCATTTTCCTAAAGAAAGGGGCTCACCAGTGAACCTGTCTCTGTGATAAAAGGAATTTCTCACTATTACCAGCATCCCCTGAAGACCTCTGCTTTCAAAGTGTGATTTTGGGGATGGAGATAGACCTTATTTAGAGACATCTGTTCTTCCCTGCTGAATTTCCAGCAATCTGCCTTGGCAGGTCCAGAAGACCATGTCCCAGTAAGGTCCTCTGAGAACCACTGAAAACATGTGAACCATTGAAAACATTTCAGACCTAAGTGGGGCTTTATCATTGTAGACGCCTTTCTCAAAAATAAGCTCAGCATTCCTGATTTTTATACTATTTTATAATGAAACCTGCTGTTAGGGCCACACCATTTTCCTGTTCAAAGCTTTGAAGATGTTTAGCATAAGCAAATAACCCAACTTATCTTTGAGTCTCCTGTTTAGATGCCTCTCTGTCTTGTCTTCCTAACCTCTCCTACTCCCCACAGACACTGCTAGTCAATCTGGAGATCAAAGATTTTGCAGTCTCATTTTTGCATGCTTTGTCTTTCCAGCTAATTAAACTGGCTTTTAAATTTAAATGTAACAATACCACTGAAGCAGTTATTGAAATAAAACTGTGCTACACTGATAGTGTGAAAAATGGTCCTGTCCCTTGCACAGCAAATGTTCAGATTGGTGATATTAATGAGAGCAATTGTTACAGGCTACCTAAAACCAAAAAACAACTCTAACTAAACTGAGGAAATGCAATTTCTAAAGACAAATGCAATACTGAGAAAGCATTTCATGTCCCTAGTGAGGTGGGGCTGGTATGGGGATGGTGGTATTCACACAGGGCAAAAGGGACATCTCAGTCCTGTAGCTATAGTTAAGATAAATTCACTGGTATTATTTTTTGAGGGCTGGTATAATTTTCAGCAGTGCTGTCTGCCTCTAAAGGGCAGCAGAAAGTGCTGCAGGATAGGTACAGCTTTACCATGTACTTGGCTATGTCCAGAGTATGACAGGACAAAAGAAAAATAGGTGTCTTTGAAGAGTCTCAGTTGTCAGCCTCATAATATTGGGGAAGCTGCTTTGGTCCCACTGTCTCAGAACCTACAGGCCACAGGGCCTGTAGCTGCTATAACCCACCTGGAGCATGAATGAGGGTGTCTTGGGTTCTGAGCTCAGTATTTATCCCTGCATTTTCAACAGAAAATTCAGATCTGAGGAGATTATTTCAAAAATATCAAAGTTAATATTATTATCCTGTATATCAGACAGATCACATTTCTAGTTAGTTTTTCAATTAGCATTTGTCATAGAATCATAGAATAGTTTTGGTTGGAAACCTTTAAGATCATTGAGTCCAACCATTATCTAATTCTGCCTAAATTCTGCTAAACCATGCCCCTTAGCACCACAACTTTTAAACATCTCCAGAGATGGTGCTTCAACCACCTCCCTGGAGATCCTACTGCAATGTTTGATAACCTTTTCAGTGAAGAATTTTCTTCTAATACCTGATGTAAACCTCCCTGGTGCAACCCAAGACCATTTCCTCTTGTCTTATCACTTGTTACTAAGAAGAAGAGACCAGCATCCACCTCACTACAGCCTCCTTTCTGGTAGTTGCAGAGCTGTAAGTTCTCCTCTTAACCTCCTTTTCTCCAGATTAAACCACCCCAGTTCCCTCAGCTGCTCCTCATAAGACCTGTTCTCCCTATTTGTTGTGTGACTGAACAGCACTACAAATTTCAGAAATACGATGAAGCTGTACATTTGCAGCAAACGAAGCACCTGTGTTTATTACAAAACTGCACAAAGCTCTATCTGCATGAATATTTGTCAGTCAAACAGATGTCCCTATGTTAATTCTCTTTTTCTAATTGGAAAATGGAGGTGAGGTGGCATGACTATTATGTGGTTGCAATATGTCTGGTCTGAAGAAGCAGCACAACACACCCTCTTTGTAAATAGAAAACCAACAGGTGAAAGAAGTTAAGTCACCTGTGTCTCTGCTTGTTCATTTAAAGAACAGCAAGTGCAAAAATCACTGGGACACTGGCTGTGCTGAAGACCTAATTATGGTACAGTTCTGTTCCCTTTTCTGGATAAAATTTGTGCACTCATATTTTCCTACTGCTGTATATAAATATGTACACAGATACGCCATGCATAAATATATAATGTATAAAGCATATGCTTTTGGTCATTAATTACTGCTTTTAGCTTCTAGCTTTAGCATTTTATTTACATTTTCATTAAAAAAAAAAACCTACCTCCCACAGTAAAATAACATCTGCCTGTAGATTCAGAGACAATCTCAAAGAAACACGTAATGCAAAATTAAATCAAATATTAAGATTATCAAAAAAGGTGCTTTAAGAAAATGTGTCCAGCTTTTTTTTCTTAGCACTGAAGGTCCAGACAGACTATGAACATTTATGAATATGTCCTGTTTTGTAAAAATAACCAACACAAGCCCAAAATAATTTTTCAACTGGACTTCTCTGAATAATAATTACATTATCAAATGACAGTTGTAATTTTATTCAGTTAGCTTCTTAATTTCATTAATTTTTTTTATAAATGTTGCTGTGTCTTTTAAATAATGAAGCAAACAAATTCATATATGCAAGTATTCCACAATTTTGCAACTGCCCAACTGCCACATTATCTGGTCCATGAATTTCAAGCTTTCACTTTGGTAGAAACGAACTGGTAACAGGAGAAACTGTATCAGGTTGTCATTGCCTGCTAAGGATAAGAACAGCTTTATAATTACACATTTTCTTCTATCCAGATAAAGATGGCTTTGAATTATCAATTTTTCCAGAGTGCTATGTATTTAAAAAGTGTAGGAAGGAAAACACGAAAACATACAGCCTTTTGAACCAAATTAGCAGCAAAACTGAAGTAGAAAAACATTTTCCTTTTCTTGACGGGCTTACAACTAATGTGGATTTCTTGAAGTTGTACATGCCTGCAAAATATTATAAATATATTGGAAAAAGGAAGGCAAAAATTAAAGAGTAAGCTGGCCATATAAAGCAGCTGATGTAAAGATGGAGAGACATAGCCATAGAAACTAGTCACATAAATAGTCATGAAATGAAAAGTTTCAGATTTGTATTGAAGTAAAAAAAAACTACTTAGAGAAAGGGCAACAGGCCAGACTAAATAATCCTCGACTTAACGTCCAATTCTGAATCACATATTAGCTGCAGAGATTTTAATGTAAATATGCCATTACACTGTCATTACAGTGATCAGGCTGCATGGCTCACAGGTCACATCTCAGCCACTGTTAATTTTGCAGGCAAAAGCTTTTTTTCTCTTGAAATGTTAATAACTTTCTATTAGTTAATGTAGCGTGACTAAAATTCAGATTAGATATAATTCATTTTAATATCTGTGACTGGCTATCCCGATCATTTAGCAATGGTTTCCAGCTGAATACAAGATGCTAAATTGGACTCATTTGCATAGCCCTGTTAAAGCAATGCCATTCTCTAAATGTAGGCATCTTCAAATTAATTTAAAAGATTTTTTTTTTTCTGGTTTTGCTACTAGGATAAAATCTTTTGCTAACAACTAATTGAAGTTACTATGAGCCTAACACACATCCTTTTCCTTCTCTTCTGAGGAACAAATGACTAGTTAATATCATTAACCAGCAAGGGGAAAGAAATCCAGTGCTTTTGAGGACTAAACAGCCTAATTTGGGAGCTGCAGACGGGCCAACCACTACTATTTGCCAACACTGAAATGAATATCCTTTCTTACTCTTAAGCACACTTAGCTACTGTGCTGTATGTCAAAAGGTAACACTGAACTGACCTTGAAATGATCACTGAATCTACTGGGTTTATTTAAAGATCTGCTATTAAATGTATGTTCATCTAAGGACAGTTTAGCTAAACTAGGCAGCTCTCAGGACCTTCACTGTTTCCTGAAAGAGTTCATCGCACTGGAAAATGTGGGTTGTTATTAATCACTAATATTCCTCCCTTAATATGCACATATAACACCATTTAATGGTAATAGGAGATACATTAGCTCCACAAGGAAAGAATGGCCCTCCAACTTATCAAACCCTATCTTTAAACTCATTTCAATAAACATGTATGTGGGGTTTTTCCGGGCTGACAGCTTGATGCAGTGTTGAAGAAGGGTGGTCAGAAACCTTTTTCTTTTAAATTAAATGCAAATAAATATACAAGTCCATTACTTATATTGTATTAGTCAGTGTGAATCACATATTTGGCATACAATATATATTCCTGCATCCAGTTGAAAGTAATGCCTTTTGAATACTAATTAGACACCCCCCCCCCCCCCCCCAAGGACACAGATCATCTCTGATTTTTGTGTTATTTGCTTTATCTCCACACCTAAAAGCTCACGTATCCAAGCTGGGAACCCCATCACACTAGTGCGTGTAGAAACACGTGCACTCACACCCCAAGGAGGACCAAAATAACTCAGAAACTATCACAGATGAGACTGTTCTTTCTCCTCATTTACATACACAAAACCAGGAACAAGGACAGGGAAAAAAAAAAAAAAATCAGAATAACGAAAGTGTCATGGACTGACATTGCATCAGATTACATAACTATAAAATTCTACATGCTTCACTGTGAAGGAATTTACCAATCTTTAATTTTATGTAATTGAAGGGTATAACAGAAATAGCAGAGAGTGAAAACAGTGGTTAATGACCTTTCATGTTTCTTTGCAGCTCCAAAGTGTTCGATGCCTCTGCAATCCAAAGCAAAAGAATCTTTGGCTGCCAGTAAAATCTCATGATTGCTTAGCACCGTGGAGTTGTCATCTACCAACTTGTTAAAAATGTTTTGCAACAGTTCAAAAAATAAATATGTGTAAAAATCATAAAGAAAACATTTTAGATAGCATATAGATTCACCTATAAGGCAGAGCATGACTGCCATTATTTTCCTATTGTTGTTAAAAGAACAGCAGCTATTTATTTAAAAATGTAAATACAAAGTATGAAAAATTATGATCTCTCCATTAGTCTTGGAGCCTGATGGCTCTGGGAGAAAACAGTGTGGTCTCAGTGTGAGGCACCACCTGAGTACCAGATGGAAGAAAATTGTGTATGCAGTGGGGAACTGAGGCATGATAGTGTCAAATCTGTTGATCTGCTAATATATATGTATTTATATATATGTAATATCTCTCCGCCTTTCTCTCAGCAGGAGGCTTGTTCAGACAATTTAAATGCAATTTTCTCTATCTGGCTCCTCTACTTTCACTTTAAAAATGCAATGTGTTCTGGAATGCTTTGTCTGCTCAAGTTTTAAATGACTACCAGCACTTTCACCGGGAGTCTTTTCTCATCCCCAGCTCAGTTTCCTTCTCTCAGCTGGTCATAAAACTTCCCATCAAGCTCATGAAAACACTTATGTGCAGGAATGTCAGACAGATGTTCTTTTGCATTTGAAATGAATTTGCAGCCATTTTTTTCATGGGAATGAAACTCTCATGTGCAGGAAAAATAAACAAAATGTGTATCTTTCATAACTGACCACTTAACCAACCTTGGATCTGGACTTGCTTTTTCATAGTTCTCTTATAAAAATCAGAGGTTTAGGTTAGTTTGTTTCTTTGGGGTTTGTTTCTTTTGTTTTTTTTTTTTTCATTTTGCTTTGTTTTGCATTGTTTTTTCCCAGAAATTACATTTAAAATCATAGATAGAATACTAATAAACACAAATTGGCTTCTCCTGAAGTAAATATTAAGCTTTATAAAAATGCTGATTAGTATTATAATACTAGAAATAAGAAGCCTTGAATCAACAAATCTTGACATCCACTATTATTACAGGAAAGATCTGGAGGTGCTGGAACATGTCCAGAGAAGGGCCATGAGGATGATCAGAGGGCTGGAGCACCTCTCCTATGAGGACAGACTGAAAGAGTTGGGGCTGTTCAGTCTGGAAAAGAGAAGGCTCTGAGGAAACCTTATTGCAGCCTTCCAGTATCTTAAAGGGGCCTACAAGAAAGGGGGAGGGACATTTTAGGGTGTTAGGTAATGATAGGACTAGGGGGAATGGGAAAAAAATGGAAACAGGTAGATTCAGATTGGATGTTAGGAAGAAATCCTTCACCCTGAGGGTGGTGAGACACTGGAAGAGGTTGCCCAGGGCGGTGTTAGAAGCCCCATCCCTGGAGGTTTTTGCAGCCAGGCTGGATGTGGCTCTGGGCAACCTGATCTAATGTGAGGTGTCCCTGCCCATGGCAGGGAGGTTGGAACTGGATGATCCTTGAGGTCCCTTCCAACCCTAACAATTCTATAATTCTATGATGACAGAGTTAATGTAAAGGTAAAACTGAGATCTGAATATCCCAAACTTAGAAAAAGTTTAGAAATTTGTTGATAGCCTAGAGGGATCCAAGAGATTATTGGCACCAGATGACACTTTGAAGTACAGTTAATTTTGAATTGGTAATTTTATTTTCAGATGTCTTCCTAAATTAATCATTCCCTTGGTTCTACTGTTAGAACTTTAGGGAAATAAAAATACCATAGTGAGCTGAAGTGAACAGATAAACTGTCAGATCTACCCAGAGAGATAAACCAAGGGCAACAATAGTCTTCTCTGAACCCAAGTGCATCAGGAGAACATACCTATCAGCTGGACTTTCTCCCACTTGTACAATATCCTGTCACTAAGGTTTGCTAGAGTTATTCTGGCTCTGGTGTGGCAGACAGGATTACTGCCAAGGAAGCCCAGGTGAGCTTCTTGCTTGGATGGGGAGGAGGTTACTTCTAAATATTTTAATTACTTCCAGTTTGGCTGGGAGTGAAAAGGCTTACAAATAGCGTTTCTTATCAGCCACCACGGCCTCAAGGCACATTAATGTGTTTTATCCTGTCAGTGAGTGAAAGGGCTTATGGACAACCCAGTTTTACATTGACTAAATTCATTGTTCTGTTCCAGTTTTGCCATTGCTGTTTTTCTCAGAGGTTATGATTTAGAAATTATTTTGCAGGTAATTTGATCTCTTCTATTTTTCACAGAAGAACTGGAGAACTTGTTAGCAATTCTCTAGAAAGAAGCGAGGTAATAGTAACTGCTGTCTGGGGTGGACTGAGATAAGAAGTAAGGGTTGGATTAAAATCTGTAGTGATTGACCACAGAAAGTTCAGCCTCTTGCTTCACGATCATTTCTTTTAACTAGTCAAAAAGTCTCAGCCCTTTCAAAACTGCAGAGCACTATATAGTATTTGTGTAACCAACAGGTATTCCCATATAGGAAATGCTGTGGGGCAGAGGTGGCTTGGTTGACTGGTATGTGAAACAAAACCATGTAATTTAGGTAGCCATTTGGAACTATCTCTATATAGGTCAAAGAACTCCAAATAATCTGAGAGAATTTTTATCAATCGGCCCCTCTGAAAAATAACACGTGAGGTGATCATGGCCAGTTTATGGAGATTTTATCAGTAGAAGAAAAACCTAAATTCATCAGATAAATTATGCATTGCAAATTATTCCCCCTGGATCCAAATCAGAACGCTATTTTATTGCAAAATTCTAGCCTGTATTTGTATCTTTTTTTGGCCATTCACCAGACAGACACATAACAACACATTGTAAGCACTTTTCCTAGGGCTTTTCCAGTGTAAGTTCAATGGTTAGCAGTTGCTCTTTCATGTTGTGCTTCCAACCAACCTGCTTTTCCTCAAGAAAGGTGGCTTCTTTCATAATGCATAAGGCATAAAGACTTTAGTGGCTCACTTCTGGACTCAAGAGGGAGATTATTCCAGCTGCCCATATTTAAAGTCTGTGCTCAAGTGCATAGGTCAGAGAATTCTCCAGCCAAGAGCTAATACAGCTTGTTGTGCTTTCTGAGATTTCTGGTTTAGGAACACAGTTCTTTCAATGCAACTCTATGGCCATAGAAAGAAATAGGCCCTTTACATCACATTTGAAAAATAGCATCCTTTGTCTACCTCCTAAATTGTAAGAGGAATATATAGTGAAGTGCTCAGCTTGTCCTTTTCTTCTAGATCTATATGCTCTGGGGCATTGAACTGAAGTTACTCGTGTCTCAGATCAAAGTCATTTCACTTAGAAACTCAGGTTGAGCTTGAAGGCACAGTCTCTTAAGTGAAGGTCAATGGTTTATCCATTACAGCACCCAACCCCAAATTATTTTTGCAATTAGTAATATTTATATCTGTTTTTATAGTGTAAAAGAATAAAGAAAAGATAGTCAGCATTTTCAAGAAATACAAGTTAAAGGTGCCCTATCATTTAAAATGATATATCATGTTAGAAAGGAAACTTAAAAGCTGGCATATGCAATCTAAAATTAAATACAGATTTTGAATTTCAGGCTGTGAAGCTAAAAAGATCAAAGGAAACTCTTTACAGTTCTTTGGAATTTGGTATTATACTTCCCAGGAGGTCATTTACTCCCATAATTTAGTCTGACTTATTTTGGCTTCAGTTCCATTAAAAGTATGTAGCAAAAAGAGGGTCTCTTTTTACTTTAATTTTTAACTGCAACCTGTCAGTTAAAGGGGAAAAAAAAAAAAAAAAAGGAAGAAAAAAGAGTGTCTGGAAGAGGATGATCTACAGAAGTACTAATAGCTTTCAAATCTTTTGACTTTTTGAGCCTGCTATGGGTAGAAACTTATCTGGAAAGATTGTGTTTTAACCCTTTTGACTATTCGTGGACATGATGTGTGCTTTTATTGAAAGGAGCCATTATTGCTCTTGAACATATCCTGTCCTTTCCACAATAACATCTGCTTTAGTTGCAGTGTCTTACCTTGTTGACAAATAATAGAAGGACCACAAGTTTAAGCATCAAAGCACTCCTGTCATAAGTCAGAGAAGTATCTAGAAGTTTACTTACTCTTTGGAGAGACACAAAGATGAGCAAGATATCTTCTTTGTTGTGAAAGCAATGATGATGGGGCTGAGCAGACTAAAAGGTAGTCTTACTTCACTGCATTTCAGGAGCAAGAAAACTAAGAATAATGGCAAATGGATTAAATAAATCTAAAATAGTTTTTGCCTTTCAGAAAAGATGTGGTATAGTCCTGAGTCATTATTTATTTTATCATCTATACCAGTTTTCACAATTAGGACATAAAAAAAAATTTAAAATAAGAGTTGCAGGTACTTTATCTTCTGAGACTCCATTAAGATCACCTGGTGGGAGCAGCAGAGGTGGCAATGGAATGCTCTTTGCTGAAATAGGAAGTCACCTTCCCACATCAACACCTGTCCTTTTTCCACTGAGGAATGTAAAGTCAGTCTAACTTTCCACGTGCAAGAGGACAGCCATGGCCAGGTGCAAGGTTGGAGAATGGGACAGAGAGAGCCAATCTGTGAAAGGGTTTTTCGCCTGGTTGACATTCCTCCTTTCAACTGATCCTGAAGAGAGTCCCAGTAAAACCGCTCAAGATTTGTATATCTCATTCCTTTCTTATATTGTAGGATTTATTTGCACAAACACAAGGGAGATTCATCCTTAGGAATTGTGTCCGATGCTGTGATACACATATACATGTATGTACATATATACAGTTTTTCTTCTGGCTTTGACCACATCATTTAATTATTTTATCATCTCACACTGCAGCAGCTATTTTGTACCTAGTTTAGTGGAATGCAAACATCTGATGATGACACTTATTTATTCACCCTTTCTCTCCCTGTTGGTTTTCATTTACTCTCTAAATTGATAAGAGAGGATGGTTTTGAAGCAGGCTTTTTCCCTTCTCTGCAATGGTAGGATAAATAACACTCCAAAAGTGAAAGTAGTCTTGGGTCATAAAGAACTTTATATACTGGCCTTGTGTCTGCCACTTGGGAAAACTGGGGCTCTTGCTGTTCCATTAGAGTAGACTAATGATGGTCTAGTGTATACTAATAATTTCCCAGCAAGATACATCCTTGAAAATAACTTCCTATATGATTAATGCTTCTGAAAACATAGCTGTTTCCATCTGACAAAACCAAATGGATTAGAAATGTTACAAATGCTTTTCTTGCAGTAAAAGGAGTAGTGGCAGCAGAAAGGTTAATTCTCCTCTTTTCATGCAGGTATCTTCTTAGAAGAGAAGTGATTAAAGGAGTTTCTTTTTTGGCATAAAAGTGTTTTTCTAATCTTGTTGAAGTGCCTAAAATGTGTTTGAAGAGTCAGATAAAAGCATGGACTTTTTATTTAATGAGTTACCCGTTATATGTTCCAGTGTTTATTTTGCTCTGTCATTGAAACATATTTTCCTAAAATGTCTTCTCTTTCACCACTATCAGTAGATAATAACGATGCGAGTCATTTAGGATGAATTTCAGTGTTAGTTACAAAAGAATAACTCTCTCCCAAACTTGTGCAACAGTACAGAAACACGCCATTATTTAAAATGTTGGATACATCTTATTTTCTCAGGGATGCTTAGGACAACATCAGAATTTGTGTTGCATTTCCTAAGCAAGTTAACTACTAGACTCAGGGTATCCAAAAGCAATTAGTCTAGTCCTGACAACTGTGGCACTCAAAATTATTGTGCTAATTTACTAGTGACAGACAAAGTCTGATTTTGTTTATTCTCTCTTTTTTAAACCTTTCTTTCTTTTATTTTGCCTTCCCCCCCCCCCCCTTTTTTTTTTTATGTGATAAATACATTTTCTCTTTTTAGGTATCAAATATTTGAGCCTGGTAGAAAATTATTTGCATTATTTAAAAAGTATCTCTTAGTTTAAATAACAAATAACAATCTCCCCATTCCATGCTAGAAGGAAAAAAAAATTTCCCTATAGTCAAGGAAATGTCTAGCTAAAAAGACTAGCATTGTACCATGCTGCTGCAAATGTTCTCTGCTGGTATTAGATCCTTCAGGGGAAAATTTGGTGCAGCCCTAGGTTGTTTATTGAACTAAAGGCATACATGTGCTAAAGAAAACTCTCTGTTCTTACAAAGGTATCGACTGCTTCCATCATCATAGGATTTCCCACTATGCTTTACCACTGGGGAAGGAATAGATCCAAAGCAAAGAAAGAAAAGGTGTCTGAGCACATGCAGAACTTCCCTGAACAGCAGTGGCTCTTTGTGCTTCTACTATGTATTATGACTAAAAGAAAATCCAAAGGCAGAGCCGATTATATGCAAAATGATGCCTAGCTGTGATCTCCAAGGACCCAGTTCCCCACTGAGTGTATGCATTCCCTGGCACTGTGTGTCTGCAGTGTCCTGCCTACATCTGGACCTCTAAATGGGATGACCTTCCTTCATGAAGCACACAATAGCTTCATGAGTTAAAATGGCCGTGAGGAAATTTCACTACAGCATGGAATTTAGTTGACTTAAAAATAAATTAGGCAGTGTAGCACGTTAGCAAAAGTTCTAATTGTACCTACTCCTCATAGAAATAGTTAGGCCTTGTATTAACTCTGCTCTTTTCAGCAATTGAGACTATCCATGTTAAATATTTCCTTTTTTACTATTCCTCTGTCCTCTTCATCTGAACGGAGCTGCCCTCTTCTTTCCCCAGAAATTGCAAGAGTTGGAAGGCGCAGCAGTCCAGCTTCAGTATCCATTCAGATCAAACCTAAAGAAATGGACCCATCTCTATTCAAAATGAATTTCCTTTATACAAAAAACACAAAGGAAACTGAAGCTACATTTCTAAATACTGAAAAGCAAAGAATAAAAGGTGACTTTTCCCTTAAAGTGTTCTATGTCAATGTCATTTAGTGCTTTGGCAAATCCCAGGATATTCTAGGATGACTAGTTTAGGGTAGCAAGCCATGCACAAACCTTTTCATTAGCCCTTTATTTTCAAATAGAGGCCTGCAGAAATTCCAGTACTCTGAACCCTCACAGGGGGATGGAGGAAACAGAAAAGATCTTGTTAAAACTGTCCTTCTCCAAAGACTATTTTTTTTCTTTTCTTCTTTTTTAAGTACTCTGAGAATAGAGAAATCGGGTGTAGCTGAATCTGTTCTTGCCATGCCAGCTTCCAGTATTTTCCTTTGTTTGTCAATGGAGTCAGTCAGTCGTAACATTGCTTCCTAATTGTCTCTGGGTAGGATGCATGAAAAAAATCTGAAATTCTGGATTAAACGACTTTGTACATGGATAGATCTTGTGAGATCAAACTCTGTATGATATAATCTAAGGCATCTGTTCTTCCTGTGTAAACTCATGATTGACTATCATTACTATTTAGCTACACATAAGCACAAGGCTAATGCCTTACTCTCATGTGCTGCATTCTATCACTCATCCCTCAACCTGGAATCTTTTATTTAGCATTAGGAGTACCATGAATATACTTCCATCATCCCTACCAATTCCAGCATTTTATTACAAAACCTGAGTATTACAAAATCAATATGGTACTTATAAAATAGTCTAATATGACATTAGTCTCAAAATGTGGCTGGAAATGTTGTATCACCCACTGAGAGTGGACCTTTCTAGTGTGTTGTTATTATATTTGATAATTCATTATGTGGAAGAGATTAGTCACAATAAGTTGTAGAAAACACTAAGAGTAAAAAACAGTATAAGAGGTGAAGGAATAATGAAAACTGTTATAGGGTACTTTGGGCAAAATTAAGTTGGGCACAATCAAACTATGCATTTCACTGAAGGTAAGATCATACACTGAGGAACAACAAAGAATGTATGGCCACTTGAAGAAGATTGCACTTGTCCTAGAAAACAATTACACTGAAAGGATTGGCAAGTGAAGAATAGTTCACTGTAAAATCTCAGTGAGACCATGAAGCCCAAAGACCCTTTGTTACACCCAGTGAGAAAAAGGGACTGTAAGTAGGAATCTGTCTTGCCTCTATGGTATGCAATGACATCTTCTGAAATCCTGTGTTGTTATTCCAGAAACCAGACTTGTAGAGGTGTAGAATAATACAAAGGAAGTCTAAGAAAATACAGGAGTATGGGTAAAAGCCAAATAATGCGTTGCATATTAAGAAACTCTGAGAACACTGCTTATCAATGTGTCAAAGTAAAAATTAAGGGCTGATTTACTTACAGTCTGAAAGCATGTATATTAAAAAAGAAATGTTATAAAATGTGACTATCCAGTCCAATTAATAAAAAAACAACAATATTCAGTAAATCCAAAGGACCTCATACAGTCCTGATTGAAAAAAAAAAAAAAAAAAGTATAAAATTTTCCTGGTGTCTTTTAACATGGAAATAACTTTATGTAGAACTGTAGTAGTTTCTCCATCACTGAAAAATTAAACGTTAGCTCTGGATGTTTTCTTCCTGAAAGATAGGAAAGACTGAATGATACTGAATTCAAAGAAATGCTGTGGTATACAGGAGGTCAGACAAGATGTTCCCTTCTGTTTTCACAATCTTTGAGTCTAAGCAGCTACTAGTTTCAAAGAATTTATCATCTTGTCTTCTATGTGATTACTCATATACTTTAAGTTGAACAGGTGTTTAAGTGCTTTGCTGGATCACAGCCAAAGAGAGCTAGTATTATGGCATTTCAGTGCCCCTTTTCCAGCTGTGGTAGAACAGGACTTGAGACTGGTCTACTACCAGTGGTCATATTGCTCCAAGTAATTGGCTTAGAAAACACTGCACAGACTAAAGGGTACAAGCAGGCCTAATTTTGAAACTGAAATATGGAACTACTAGTACATGAAAAGTACAGCTGTGTGTCTCAAGTCAAGCACAGAAGAGTTTTGGAGTCCTATCACAGTACTAGTCCAGTATTGCTATAAAAGTACCGTTTTTGCAGGGAGATGTTACACTAAGGTAAGAATTTGCTTCAAATAAACAGTATACATGGTAGAAAACTATTCTAATCACTTTCTTAACTGAGGTAGCTAACAGTGGCATTATGGTTGTGTAGGCAAGCTGATAGTAACATGTTAGTGATTGTGGCTTTCTTTCTTTTGTTAGCTTTCTCAATCCCTAACCTATGTAATAATTAATTTAATGATCTGGTTTATGTGCAGAGATGTAGGATTTTGTCTGGGCAAAGGATGCCTGACCATTTTGCACAATTAATCTCTCTTTGATGTGTAGCAGATCAAAATGAAGTTCTAAAAGGAAGAGCTAGATGGAAAGGATCTGCTAAAAGACATAATCCTACTGCAACAAGTTAATGTCTTTTTTTATCCAACAACTTTTTTGCTGCTTATTCTTTTTGTCATTACAGTCACCATTGCTATTGTCTGGTAAATGCTTTCTTTTTCTCATGTCTCCTCAGATTTTTCCATCTATCCTTGACTACTCTGGAGATACGCTAATGGAGAATGGTCCCCTTGTCTTGCATTTTTTATACTATAGCCCACTCTATTTTATTTAGTTAGACATTCCAAACCATAGAGTATATACAGCAGTACACAAGATATGCCAAAGTGTTAATACTGTGGGAGAAGCTTCTCCTCCTTCTGTCATTACTATTTCTATTGACAGCAGTACCTAAGTATGTTTGGAAATTAAATTTGGAACTGTTATGGTTCCCTCCTTTCCAGGCTTTCTCAAAGTACATTTAGGAAGTGCTGAGACCATTCAAAATTATGATGAAAAATACTGTAAGGTATGGCTTGGCTGAAATGCTCTTCTCATATGAAACGATGCCAGGACACATAAATTCTGTGGTACTATTCTGTACCTCAGGAAAACCCTAGCCAGCAGAATCAGCTAACTTCCTGTTAACTTCATGGGTGGCATTCTGTGCCTGCTGCTGCTCCAGGAGAAGTAGAGGAGCTGGAATCATGCAGACCAGAAAGTCTCTTCAGCGAGAGAATGACTGGTGAACTTTTAGCCTATGTCCTTTCAAAGAGCCCTTATGCACGGACAGTTTCAGTACACTCAAGGTGGTGTTCTGGAGTGGAGAAAGGTTTACATTGTCTTCATACAACTGCTAAGAAGACCATAGCAAGCCATCTTGTCACAGGACAATCCTGTTCAGCATCACATTAGGCATGGGACTCAGGACTGAATCAGCAATAACTCTGCCTCTTTAAAGTGCCTGTTGCTTTCAAATGCTGTGACCAGCAGAGCTTTACAGGACAAGTGGGCACAGGTACTTGTGCATCTCCCACTCCTAAGAAGGGAACTATAACATCTTTGAGTTTTGTTGTTTGCATTTAAAAGCCCTCAAGCATCTTTCTTGGTAGGTCTCTGTGTACACTGCAATTACGCATGCATTAAGCACTAAACGAATACAAAAGGCATTTAATGTTAATTACACTGGAAAGTCACCATATTGTGATCACACACAGCAGCACTATTGCTGCCCAGCTAGATATCCCACTCTCATGCAAACAACAGAACCAAATTGAATTACTTAGAAAGAAGCTACATACTGACTCCCAGCAGTATGTTTTGACAAAACACTTTGTCTGCTTAAATGATTTCAGATGCTGTAGTCAAAAGCCTTGACTGCAAATAATGGGTTCATAAAACCTATCTTTAAAATTTTACCTGACAGTAATGCTGTGCAAATATCTGCACTTCTAGTTCACCTTCTCCACTTGTTTACATCAGGATTTTAATAGAGTGGCTGTCACAGAACAACAGCTAAAGGCCACTGTTTGATAAGTTGCTGTAAAAATAGACTGTTTAAAATGAGAATTTCCTTCCTAAATTCAGGCATCACAGAAAGGTGGTTGTTAGGAAAATATTGAAGAGAGAAAATTTCTAGGAGGAACACAATAAAGTCTTTTCAAGTTCAGTGACATTCTAACCAACAGTGACTTTGTATGAAACTACATTTCCCATCTGTCTTCAGTTTTACTGAGAAATAGCAAAAGTGCAAGGAAAAAAGACAAGTAAAAGAAAAACCAGTAGTTCATTCATTCTATTTCTGTACTGGCTTACTTAGTCTCCACATACAATATTTGAAGAATAAATTGACTATATCCCCTCAACCACACGAGGAAAGAAATTAAACACTCAGGAAAGCCTCCAAAGTTTACATGTAGAGAAAAAAACTAACCAAAGAGCTTCTGTCAGTCAGGGCCCTACCATTGAGCTGCTGCCTTTCCCCACAAAGAACAGATGTGCAGAAGATAGCTGGATGCTGATGGCCCTACATGACCTCCAGGGATGCACATCCAAGGCCCAACTTGCAAGAAGCCACCCTACACAGCAGCAAGTCTATACTGAATTGCTCTCATTGTGCAAGGTATGAGGTATAGGGAGGGAGTGTATTCTAGTCTCTCACTTCTTTCCTGAGGAGAAGGCATGATTTAGAGGGAGGTTTACTTTGCTCTGGCAAGAAGAGCGTGTAGTTACTGCTGTGCTCTTCTGTCATGAGGCAGAATCGTACATTTCTGAGTTTTCTCAAAAAGATAGCAACTCCCCATCATCTCTAATAGCTGGCTAAGTGGCATAGCTGAATCCTATCTGAATTCAATATCATGCAGAGCTAGATTTCTATGTAGCTACTTGTAAAGGAGAATTTCAGAGCCAGAAAAGAGAGGAGAAAGATGCAGAATGGCTGCATCTAATCTTATTTCATGCCAAAAAGTACCATTGCTCTCTGTTGGAGATCTTTAGTGCCTGCAGTTTTTTTCCATAGCTCAAACCTTGGAAGCATAGTAAATAAGTGTGATATATTATATATATTTATATATCTATATCTGTATCTCTATACAGAGAGAGTGATATATATATTAAATGTATACAACCATGCTCCCTTGTATTTTACCAGAGCTAGATATATTTATGACCACTTAGTAGGCATGAAATAGAAAGCAGTTAAATCATGGGGCAACTTCCTTTTTTCAGGTCTGGTTTTGTGGGTTTGTTTGCTTTGTGGTTTTTTGGGGGTTTGGGGTTTTGTTTGGGTTTTTTCATTTTGTTTTGTTTTGTTTTTTTAGTATGCTACATTTTACTGCTCTGTAACTTCTGAGACAAAATTTCCAGTTTGGATGAGCTTGATGTAACTCATGGAAGAAAGGCAAAACAAGAATTGTAGCCTGTGAGACCAGACATGAGACTGCTAAAGCCCATTCTTCCAAACTCCACTTGTGTTCACCCATTATTTCTCTGACTCCTATGCCAATATTGTGGAAGAATTTATTTTCTACTTATTCAAGGCTTATTTTATGAATCATTCATATTCATCCATTGATCAGAATACCTCTTCCAGATGAGAGAGTTGGACTTACCCTCAGGCCTAATAGAGCAAATGTCCTGTATGGCTCTCCAGAGCTACAACACTAATAGCCATAACAGCAGGACTCCACTGCAAGTCTCTGGAGTTCCCATTGAAATCAGAGCCTTAATGAGCACACACAAATCTAAGCCAAAGCATAGTACCTCCTCAACAAAAAACGTTGACCTAGAGCCTGCACAGATGGGACTGTGGAGGAAGAACACCAAATACTTTCTATTCTGCTAAATCATTTGGAAAAATATTTATGATTATTTAATGAGTGAGTTTTATAAAACATTAAGGGACTTCATCACACAGAGGAAGCTATGAAGCAGTTTTAGTAAGATTGAGGTTAGTAAAATTAGGCAGATATCCACTGTTATCTCTAACAAGTAACTCTATAAGACTGCAAAAACTTTAAATAGTTTAAATTTAATTGTTCACACCACAAGTAATATAAAAGCTTCATATCCTTATGCTTGTCTGTTCCCTCCCTATGTTCTTTGTGAATCCACACAATTATTGCAGGGGATTGGACCCATTTCTTGTGCTTTGGGCAGTACTGCCCTTGCAATGCAAAGTACATAGAACTGATGTGAGGACCTGTAAAGAACGTCCAGGTGCTGGGCTTCCTAAAGCCCCTTCCCCTCCTCTTGCCTCTGTGGGCTGCAAAATGCCCCTGTCAAGGAGACAGATACCTATGTTATACCTTTCTTCCTTTACCATATCAATACATAGTACTAATAGCATAAAAATATCTCCACTTACTGTTTCTTGCATTCCAGGAGTAGCTGAAGACATGCATCAGATGCTCTGCATCTTCAAAATCCCTGTTTTATGGGCAATACAAGAATATCTATCAGTTGTAAGCATGATTATTATTAAATAATTTATATCTCTGCAATGACTTCCAGCAAAAACTGTAAGAATTCTTTGGCTTTAAGAAAAGACTCTCAATGTTTTCTGAAGAAAACTATTTCTGGTCAGGACCCTACGGGTTTTTCTTGTCCTGCTTGGTTCAATTCTCAGTCTCATTTTTTTCAAATCTTTTATAAGCATGATAATTACTATTATTACACTTACTACAGTAAAAAAATACAGAAGTCTGAATTAGAATTGAGATACCCTTTATTGTACCTTTTAGTGTCCCAGAAAAGTGTATAAGAATGTAAATTCTTTTCTTACTTGCTTTCTGTAAGCCAGGATCGTGGAAAAACAGATCTTAGGTAGAGAGCTGATTTTTCACTTTCTTTCCCTGTTTTTCTACTAAAAGTGACTGTTTAAAAAGAAAGATGGCAAAGTAGAGTGATACTCAAAGATACTGAGAAATCAACTCACCTGATACACTGTGGGAAGGTATTTAAGAGCATGGCCTGAAACATGTGCTCTGACCATCAGTCAACAGCTGTGCTTCTTATGGTAAGTTGTTTTTAAAGCAAGAGTACCTGAGAGATGTGTGAGGAAAATTAAGATTGCATATTGATGGAAAAAATGTAAAATACTCTGAAATATAGGAGATAGGGTGATGGAGGCTGACCCCAGTCACCTATTATTTGTGTAATTTTAATTACTCTCCCTTTAATTTAAGCAGCTGACACACACTTTCAGTGGTGTTCAGAAAGTTAATAGGGCAGCTGAGTAAGGATTTTAAGGTCATTTTCTTGTCCTTTGTGCTTATTTTATTTATTAGCTGCTGAATTAATATTCTTATGATTACAGAAATTATCATTTATAAATATAATGCATCTTACAATAATATACAATGATGAAAATTGTAATATTTCTCTCTTAATATGTCTTCTCCTCCTTGATTCTTTAGCACTAAACTCACAAAAATATAACTGCTTTATATAAAGCTTCTTCATTCTTAACGTTATTTCTTAATTATGGTATGCAGTCATCAGTTTGCTGACAACAGTTTTCCTGGGTGTCACTCTTTCTTTGATTCCACCCTTCCTGACTGAAATTAAAATATTGACAGAAATAATTTTGCACAAGCAGAGGAAAATTCAAGACATATATAAAGTAGAGGTTTCCAAGTGCATAAACAGTCCATGTTATGCATGTAAATAAATGATGACTCTTAACTGAAGTTACTTTTTTTGACCCAAACAAACCATGATTTGTGTTACAAAAATCTGGAGAATTTGATGTGTCTTGGGCATTATATCTTTGGGGTTGGGAGTGAATGGGGATTGGTAGACTACCAATGTGCACAGTTTGACTTGTTCATTTTTATAAATGTTTCCCCCAATTAATCCCTTCTCTGTCCAACTCTGGCCCTCTTGATTGGCACAGCACAGGGCAGAGTGACAAACACAGAACACAAAATTGGCTGGGATCTGCCCGCGAGTCACAATAGTGGCTCTCAAAAATAAAGATGGACAAGAAAGGCATTCTCCAAGAATTTGATAGTCAAACTGAAAATCCCAGAGGGATTTTCCATGCAGAAAGATATGATGATGTGGAGACAGTGCAGTTCTGGACGTCCCTGAGAAACTCATTGCAGGAAGGACAGAGGGAGCTGCCATGTTGCTGCTCATGGCATTTGTCTTCCAGAGATACCTCTACACATTTCTGGCTTTCCAGGCAGGGCCTGTTCACCCGCCACTGAGTTGGCCATGTGGCCTGCAAAGCAGAAACCCCACTTCCACCCCGCAGGCAGAGACATGCCATCATACAGTGCTGTATCTCTCACCCCAGAGGTTGGTAATCAGAGTTTAAGGCAATGGGCACACTAATGAAGATTGATAACTTCAAATATTTCTTTTAATTCCTTGTGTGTTTTCACATTTGTTTTCCCTGCACACACACAATCCATTGCTTTTCTACTTAGAAATTATCTTACGATGGACCTTGCAAAACCTCATAGGTTTTATGCAAGCAACAATGTGTGTGTGTGATATAGTGACACAAGACAGCAAACATTCTCTGTTTTAAATTCATTTAAGTGAATCGATCTCATGTTAACAAATCTTATTACATATCATCCCAAAAAGTCTATTTGACTTAACCAGCAAGGTTTAGACATTGGACAAGGGGTAATGAGATCATGGTCAGCATTAGGATCTGAAGAGTTATAGAGATATGAGCCGGAGTGTGTGTTCCTGTTGTCAATAAATGTTGTAAATCCTAAATCAGAGAATGCTGCAGTAATATCAAGAGCCAATCTAAAAGTGGCATAAAAAAATTCAAGACCAGGAAGGGGACAGGCTACAAAGAGTCAGAAATGCTTAGCACTTCACAGGTTGTGCACGTGTGGTCAAGGCAAACTTCAAATGCGATGTATTGTCATCCTAGACTTAGTCACACGATTGCACGAAAATTCAATCTTCAGTCCACCATACAAATAGATGGGTCTGTAGCAACTCTTGTCATTTTAATCCTGGCATGTTAATGCCCCCTGTGTGAGTATAGATTTCTCAATTAAACTCAAGTAATTTGATGAAAGAAAAAGTCTCACAGATGCAAGTAAATGTTTCAGTGAGAAGAGTCACAGCTAAGGAAGTGTTTTCCACTGGATAATGCAGGACTGAGGCATAAAGCTGTACCTGGATTCTTTGCTCACCAAAAATGTATGTTTCAATGGAAAAGCCATGAAACAGTCCACAACTTAGATATGCTGTTGACATTGTAACTCTACAACCCATAGAGTTAAATTTCCCCTTGGAGCTAGCACACCACTGCGGAGCTCTGATGTTTTTTCTGGGATGTCCTTTGATGTAGGGCTGTGCCGACTTCTTTCTAAGAAATCTCCAGACCCACAGGCTATTTTAAGGGATAGAACAAAATGTTCATCTCCAGCAAAAGAATAGGAATCATAAATGGGTGAAATGACCTCACATTAATACAACCCATGTAGCCTTATCTGCTTACAGTGTTTTATATTTTTAACTACTGGATATTTATAAAAGTCACCATCTCTGTTGGCATTTGACAAAGGACACAGTTAAATGGACCTGGCATTTTCGTATTCATGTTGTTGAGCTACTTGAATTAAGGTTCAGGCACCATATGATACCGTGTATTATGGATTAAAAAGTCCTGATTCCTGTGTAGACAACAAGATCTAACATTTCTTCCAGAGAAATTTAGCTTCATTCCTTCATATAAAACAAAATTTACTTTTTCCAACTCCTCAAGGATGACCTTAATTTTAGTTCATCTCACAGAGGTATGTGTCTTGCTTGCACACATCTTTATGGATTTGCTTTCCAGGATACATAAGAATTTTATTGTAATTAATTTTTTCTCTCAATTGTATATTATTTTCTGCTGTTCTTTAGTTTGTTCATTGTTCGGACATAAATATTATTAACCCACAGAGATGTGTTTCTGCCTTCTTTAGTTAATTAAAGACACCACTGGATTTATCTTGTACTACCACCAGGAGGCCATAAGTGAAATATTTTATTACTAGGTGGTTTGTTCATTAGCTTAAAGCAATCGGTGCTTTTCAGTACCAGCACTTCAGTGTCTCTGGTTTGGGGTTTTGTGATTACACCTAGGGAGCAGCAGCAGCAGCAATATAATGATAAAGAAGAAGGGAGAGACAGAATGGGAGAGACAAAAATGCAAGAAAGAGAGACACAGCTGTTAAAATTAGCAGGTTTCCTTAAGAAAAGATGTAAGGAACGTGACAGAAGAGTACACAAGCATGCCTGGAGGCGTATCTAACTGGCACCTAGAACACCATATGGAGTAAGCTAAAGTAATTCCCTATTCTGCTGTTAACAGAGATTGAATAATTAATTATAAAACCATTATTTCTACAACATGACTTCTCCCTTTTAGAAAACCAAATCAAATCAAAAAACCACTACCACCAAACAAAATGAAGAAAAAACAAAACCTGCCAAACTACCATATGATCCTGACACATATTTCTACTGATTCCTTTTAATGTTTATCAATGAAAAGTAATGTTATTTTTCCAAAGGAACAATGCCTCATGATAACATACCTAAAGACACATGCAGATATTCAATGCATGTTCCACCTAGTTGGAAAGAGTTTATTACCAAACGTCAGAAAATACAGATCTCTCCAGAAGTTTTTCACTTTCCCTCTTACTCCTCTGGGATCACAATCTGATTTGCTTTGATCATAGGACACAGGTCTGCTGTTGGTTCAGACTCAGTGGAGGACTTTTGGTAACCTGTAGAGAGATCACATGCTTAGGCATTGTCTTGGGCATCCTTCAATACCTGTGTGCTTCACCCTTTCTCTCAGCTTTTCCTGAATGTATGAAAAATTAATAGGGCACTGAGTCATATTGTCTTTTCTCCCTAATTGCATCAGAGTGTAGGAAGGTGAAGCAATGATATAATAGGGGAGACTGAGGCTCCATCCTCAAACCAGGGAAATCCGCTTATAGAGGTGGCCCCTCTGCGTACAGAAGTGGGGGGTGTGACCTATTTCTGGGAGATTTTTTTTCCATTTTGGGGAGAGACAACAGTAATTCATTCTTCCTTTCTAAGGAATAAAATAAGAACCCAGACACATTGATTATTAATCATTCATTTGGGGACTCTCCTCCCTCTTGACCAATGATATAATCTTCAGTGAACAATATGTATACTGCAATTGACATTTGCACACACACAAAAAATCAGGTTAAATTGTATGCATCTGCACTAATAAAAATAGTCATCTTTCAAATGCTCCTGTTTAAAGTCTCACTGAACAGACTTCGATATCTATATAGCATTTATTTTGACCTTCGCCTCTCTGATCTCCCGGCACTGGGGACCTGTACAGCAATACAATATAACAGAAACATACTTTATTAAAATACACATTCAGGCTGCAATCTTGAGAAGCTCCAAAGTTAGGTGCCCAGGAATCACTGCATCAATTTGGAGGTTCAGCCTTTTTAGGCTTCACATAAAATGCCATATATATATGTCACTCTGAAAGTCAGTTTCATAATTATCTTCTAAACAGCACTGTTGATGTGTTGTGTAATTGCAGTTAACTCAACAGGTCATCCCAAACTGAGGCTACACTTCTGCTTGTTTAACATCTCTGGTTTTTATCACAGATAATTTAGTGCTATCTGTTACGGTAACCAAGAGTTGTAGACAAAGATCAGTCACTCCTACTTGCAAATGAGTCACTATTTTAGCATGTCCTACTTCCAGGGTTTTTTTTTCCTTTGGTTTCTTTACTTTGAGAGAGAATGAGGACGTAGACCAGTTGTATCTTCAATTGTATAAACTCTGTTTTCTTTCAGAAAAGGCATCCAGACACATGCAAACATTTAAGTAATTAGGAGACTTTTATGTTCATTATTGTTAGATTGTTTTATGTATAAGTTCTGTTTTGGTTTTAGTAGTTCTAATGAAAAACATCTAGGCTTACAGCAAGCAATTAGCTCATGAGAATTCAGGCTTTTGTAAAACTATTAGCCACTAGATACAAATCTTAGTATTCATGTTAAAAGAATAACATTTTCATTGATTCACAGAATGCTTCAGGTTGGAAGGGACCTTAAAGATCATCTAGTCCAACCTTCCTGCCATGGGCAGGGACACCTTCCACTAGACCAGGGTGCTCAAATGTTCACCCAACCTGACCTTGAACACCTCCAGGGAGGGGACATTCATGACCTTCCTGTTCCAGTGTTTCACCACCTTCACTGCAAAGAATTTCTTCCTAATATCCAGTCTAAATCTACCCTCCTCAAACTTAAAGCTGTTCCCTCTCATCCTATTACTACCCTTCTAAAAAGGTCTCTTCCTGGCTTTCTTGTACACCCCTTCAGGTACTGGAAGGCAGCTATAAAGTCTCCTCAGAGCCTTCTTTTCTCCAGGCTGAAGAGCCCCAGCTCTCTCAGCCTGTCCCCATAGGAGGTGCTCCAGCCCTCTGATCATCTTAGTAGTCCTCCACTGGGCCTGCTCTGGCAGTTCAATGTACCTCTTATGCTGGGGGCACCAGAACTGGAAGCAGTACTCCAGATGGAGTCTTACAAGAGCAGAGTGGAGGGGGAGAATCACCTCTCTTGTCCTGCTGGTCACGCTTCTTTTGGTACAGCCCAGGGCACAGTTGACCTTGTGAGCTGCAAGCACGCATTATTCATGTTGAGTTTTTCATCAGTGGACACCCCCAAGTCCTTCTCCTCAACACCACTCTGGAACCATTCCCTCACTAAGCTATATTCGTGCTTGTGATTGTCCCATCCCAGCTGTAGAACTGCTGAGAAAACACAGCCCATGGTCACTCCCCAACCAGCACACACAGAAGGGAGAGGAGCCAGCAATATTCCACACCAGAGGAGTGAAATTTTGCTACTGCAAGAACAAGCTGGAGGAAGAGATCTTCCTCAAAGCCTGAGGTGTCCTTGCAGAACCACTTTGCTGCTCTGCAGACTGAAGAGACAAAATGTGTTGCATCAGCTGAGACACCAGAGCTGGGTAAGGGAGCCTGATGTGCTCCCTGTAAAGCAACCAGGGCAACTACAAAAAGGCGATGGGTGATATTAGTAGTCAAACATGAGAAGCACTTTGAGAAACCTTGTCTTCTGGGAGTTGATGGGCTCCAGCTCTCAGAGAAGGCAAGAGCATCTTTGGCCAAAGGCTTGCCAAATCAGCAAAGAGGGCTTTAAACAAAAGTTGCCAGGGAGGGGCTCCTCAATCAACCCCACCACTATAGCAATGCTGTTTAACATCTTTTTTAGTAATATAGACAGTGGGATCCAGTGTACCCTCAGCAAGTTTGCTGACAATACCAAGCTGTCTGCTGTGGTTGACATGCTGGAGGGAAGGGATGCCATCCAGAGCAACCTGGATAGGCTTGAGAGGTGGGCCAATGATAAACTCAAGTTCAGCAAAGCCACATACAAGGTCCTGCCCCTGGGCTGGGGCAATCCCAAGTAAAAATTCAGGCTGGGCAGAGAATGCAACCCATGGCAGGGCAATTGAAACTAGATGGACTTAAAAGTATCTTACAATCCAAAATATTCTATAATTCTATGAAAGGTGATAGCAGCAGGAATCATAATAGAAAGTGTTGCATTTTATTTTAAAAATAACATCCTTAAAATAATGCACTTACAGAAATTAGCTGTATTTTTGAAGTATTCTCTTGGATGATGAATCATCAAGCACTGTTACTTTAATCAGTGATTCCCTCCAGAAAAAATGCTGAAATGTACCAGAAAATATTAGTCCTAATGACTTGCCATTGGAAAATATTACTAGTATAGTAATTTTAATTAAGGACGGATTTAACACTTTTGTATTTTTATTCCCAATGTCAAACTCTTCTGTTATCACACTTACACCTCTGTTATTAATGTTAGCAATGGTTTGTAAAAGAGGAAAAGCTAGTTATCAATGAATAATTCAGGCTCCATAACTGTCAGACCTCATTATTTTAAATAAGACCTGGTAGTTCCAGTTGTAACTGGCTAATTGCATCATTTAAACTTAAACTGTTAGAATATTTCATATAATTAACCATTTAAAAAACTTTTAATACATTCAAAACTACTGTAGTACACAGGGCAATTTGCTTTAAACCAGGCTGAGAGAACAAAGAAATTTGAGTTATGATACGAGTCCTCATGTTGTTAAAATAAAAAGAAGAAAAACTGTGGTGAAATGGATGTTTCTAAGAGTGACAATGAAACTCTGTCATTAGAGTGAAATGATATAAAATACTTGTAAAAATGGAAGTTAAAAAATTAAAACACCTGAAACTAATGAACTAACATGTAATCTGAAACCAAATGAAGCTCTGTTGCAAGATAGTTCAAATGCCATCAATGAAATTTTTTCCTTTTGTGTGGCCATTTTCTCTACTTGTTTCTTGGCTTGTAATTCCCAAAACAGCTACCATGGTGAACTTAAAACAAAACAAAACAAAACAAAAACCTACAAAAAAACCCCCACACACAAACTAAAAAAAAAAAAATCAAAAAAAAACAAACCCAAAAAACAACTACTGCTTTTCCAGGATGATCTAGAATTTTTTTTTATTTGTTAATAATTTTAATTTGTGATTTTCCTTTGGATTGTTTTATCTGATAATTATTTACCTTCAATAACACAGACTTGATAAAGCAAGAAGGAGATATATTTTACATACACTTCACAGCATATACCAAAGAGGAAGAGTCAAGGGTCATTTATAAACTAGATAAATCTTAAAATGCTGTTTTAATCTTTCTCTTCAATTTCATTATCAGATTGTATCCCGCATTTTATTATATGTATTCAGCAACTGTAAATTTAGAAGGATTAATATATACTTTTAAATGTGCCTATTAAGAAAGACAATAGAGAAAACTCAGAATCACAGAAAGCATCCAATTCAAAGATCATCCAGTCCAAATTTCCACTCAGCACTGAAGGGTTAGCATTAAACCATATCCCTAAGCCCCAAGTCCACATGCTGCTTGAACATGTCCAGGGACAGTGACTCCACCACTGCCCTGGGTAGACCATTCCAATGTTTGATAACTCTCTCTGTGAAGAAGTACTTCCTAGCCTCTAGGCAGAACTTCGCTTGGCACAGCAACTCAGGCCTGTCCTGAAAGCTATTGTATGTAGCACATTATAACTAGCAAAGTAAAGGAACATTATCTTCATTTTCAGGGTGGAATCCTAAAGTTTGAGGACAGCTATATATTATTTCTGTAGTTTCTCTTGCTCCTGCTCATATTCTGAAACAAAGATAGTTTATCTGGGACTCAAAGTCTAGCTTACAACTTTAATGGGATGCTATGAGAGAAAACAAGATAGACTAAAAATGTTAAAAACTGTATCTTCTGTCTCTGGAATCACTCCAGCATATTATTTATTTATTTAATTAATAAAACAAAACTAGTATTTAAAAACTACCACAATCCTCAACTCTCACGTTGAAACTGTAGATTTCAGCCCACATATCCATTAAGAACATCATTAAGGCCATGGAGGTTACACAGCAAGGGCTTGGATCTTATCTGATGTGTAGCAGTCTTGCGTCGCTGGATATCTTGTAAAAGCCACCCCTACATTTCAGCATCATACTGGAGATCATTAAAGAATACATACAGAATCTGTGTGTGGTTTTCTGTTTGAGAATAAAATTGGTGCCCCACACATATTAGCTTCCCAGATCTTCCACATGCTGAAACTGAAACGTTTCTACTTATGCAAAAAACACATCTAGTAATAACTGGTCCCCACAGAGAGGCGGACTAGCATGTTCTCACATTGCCCTGAGATCTGTAAACTAAAAGTCCGCATTTCTTAGAATACATATCTCTTAAGAGGATAGACAGCATCAGGTTGAGTTTTTTAAATCTTTGCTTAAGGCACATTTAGTGACATTTCATTCTCAGCCTTCAGTTTTAGCCTCCCTCTTCACAGAAGGTTTGCACCCCCAGGGCAGGAATCAACATGATGTTTCAGCAGGTAAGTCAGTTAGATTTTAAAATTTTCATGTTACCTGTATTTGTATTAGAAACATTACAAGCAAGCTACCATAATTATAAGCTTGGAATACTGTTTTGTTTTGGTTTAGGTTAGTTTTTTCTTTGCCAGTTTTTATATCTTAGCTATGATAACCACAAAGAAAATTGTTCTTCCTTCTCAGAATGTAACAAAGTGCTATGCCATAAAATACTAAATAACTCCTGCACTTAATACTTGGAGTACCAAAGAGAAGTCTTGCAATACCTGTTATGGTTGGTAACATATTGTAAAGAGAAGGGTAGAAGAGACTGAAGATGACTCATCACATGATATGAGTGCCTACATTTGGTTTTAGACTTTTATCATATCCTTATAAAGACCATCAGCTCCAAAACTGTCCATGGTTAGACAGCACTTTCTGGGGCTTCTGCTAATTGAGTGCTTTGGTTGGCAGATTTGATACCAGCATTCAGAGGTGGAGGTGCCCCAACAAGGTCACAGATCTGGCATTCAATGCCTGCAAGCTCCTTTTATCACAGGACTTATCACCTTAGCTTTGGTTTGGTTCACTGAAGGATTTTTTTTAGGTAAGTTCCTCACATTTAACTGTTTAGGGAACCACAGAGTCAACACTTAGAGGACAATGAATTTGTAGAGGGATGAACTGGGAAATAATGGCGCACACATAATATGTGTTTTGTGTCACAGTATGTCCAGTGACATAGAATAATATTCACAGCCACATGTAGGCAAAACAAAATAATCTAGCAATACTCAAACTGTAAATATGTAAGTCTCAAAGAAAAAGTCCATTTAAAAAAAAAATTTAAAATCACCATGTTACCATGACATTTTTAATTTACATCCATACTGACACCACTCCATAGTCTTACAGTGGGTTTTTTCCCTCTGTTGTCTGATGCCAATAGGATACAGCCAAATAAAAATTAGTGAAACAGGTTACATTTCAGAGGAAGAAAATATTTACTTTTGTTGTCTTGCAGTGTCTGGAGACTTCTGCAATTGCTTACTGTGTTCACATTCTGCAAGCTTTTGTCAGCTCAACTGTTTGAACTATAGCTTCATTTTAAAATATTTTTCTCTGAAAAAAAATACCACCTAAGTCTGAATGTTTTATGTCTACAGCCACACCAGATCTGACAACAAAAAGGAGCCTTAGTCTTGTCTGTCTTGAAATTACCCAGTATTGGCTTCACCCTCGTCAAGGGTTGGCTCCCTGTACAGAAGCTGACACTCAGGTTTAAGACATGCTAGATGTGTTTCATCAGTGAAAGGAACCAGGTTTCATTCGTGTACAGAGCATGGTCTTAAAGTCAGTGATTTCACTTTCAGAAAATAAAAACCCAAAACCACCCAAACCATCTTTTTTCTTCGAAGCTGTAGACATCTCCTTGAAAACAGGGTAACCAGAGCCATACCTTAAGAGGTTGGTGCAGATACAGTGGTTAGAGTGTTCCTATTGTGCATATTCATTCTGAAGGGTCATCCAAATGCCTCTCTACAGAAAAGCCTGAATGTAAATAATGTCAACTGTCTATGAAAGCAGGTGATATAGGTCACTGAGCAGTGTACATTGGCTAAATTATATTATTCTTTCAAATACGTAACACACATCTGAGCTATTCACTTGTTAGAGCAAAGAGAGACAAGGAGAAAAGAGGGTTGTTTTAAATTACTTTTCTCTAAAATCTTCACTATGGAGAATCATGCATTGCTTCAGAAAAGAAAGCAAACAAATGGAGGCATGCAGTGCCATTGAACACTAACAAAAAATGTTTGGAAAGGAAGACTGCGCATGACCTACCCAAAGAGGGAGATCTGAAGCTAACTGCAAATGATAAGATACTGAAATGCATGTCAGCATCACTTGAGATCCATGAAAGAGTGAGGCAAGGTTTTATTATTGGGATAAAAATATCACCAAATATCTTATCATTCTTAGATCCATTCTTATTGCAAGAAAGAAACAGACCTGAGGGGAGAAAAAAAAAAGGCAAGCAAACTCATCTTTAAAGGATGCATAAAAGTCAGAAATTGAGTTAAATCTCAAGCTTTAAGTTCCAGTTTCACAGCTCTGATTGAAATCAGACAAAGGTTTTGCTCAAGTATCTTGAAAATTCTTTGTATGAGCCAAGGAGACTTCAGAAATTTCTACTATTGACAGCCTTTGCAGGAGGGAGGAAGGCAGTACAAGAGACCTATTCCTCCATTCAACAATCAGATCCAGTTGCAGCCTTTCTTGGACACAGGGTTGGGGGGAACAGGAACTGTGGTCTTCTTAGGTCTGTTAGGAGATAAGCATGAGAAACAAGTGCCTCAAGCCATGCTGACCTACAAATCAACAGGACCTTTCAAACTGGTCCAAGTTCGCTGTGGAATAAGGCTTCTTTGGAAGAAGGCTTCCTTCATTACAGACAGCTGCTTGGGATGTCAAGATAGGGCAGCAGCTACGAGTCAGTGAGGCATCTGTTGTGCAATGTGCCTGTTTACCAGCTTAGAAGCCCTGTATTCAAACCTGTTTCAGAAAGGGAAGGTGCTGTTAATCCTCTGTTTTGGGGTAAATTAAAGAGAACTCAGCTGTGGCTAAGTATCGCTTCTTATGGTGTTTTCAACACAATCCTTCTATGTGTATGTGCATCTCACCTGTGAATATTTCTACACAAATATTTTAGATAAACAACATCAGATGCATTGACAATAATTCTTCTGCCAATTACAAACCTACAAGGAGTGCTGTAGTTGAACTCTGAGTATATAGCAGTGAGCTGAGGCAGAGAACAATTTTTGACACAGAGAGTCACAGCTGACATTTCTGTTCTTGATCCATTGAATCATCTCAATCCTGTAAGGACATTCATCATGGAAATAGTCTGAGACAGAGAAATAGTCTGAGCTCTCCTGCTGAATCTATTCTTGACCCAATCTGTGATGTTAAGAAAGGGCTCCGATAGCTACATATATTCTCTTCCCTCATAAATAATGGGGGTGCACTGTTTACTGGTCCTAGCCCTTGTGGTTAATGTGGGGTTGTCACAGTTTTATTAGTTACTTTTGCACTTTCTGATGTTCCTGTAAAACAACATTCTGCTTCAAGAGATGTGCCTGTCAAGGAGACGGGAGAAGGTGGATGGCATGATGAGTGGCTTCCAACACTTTGTTTATGTCTCCACAGGATGGAAGTATTTTGTTAACTCTGCGCTCTCAATGTGGATCAGTCACTGCTGCCAACAGAAATATTTTCAAAGAGTTCACTGAGAATTGCTGCAAAGCTACAGATTTTTCTGCCTATATGACTGAGATTGTGCTTCCTTTGATTTCATTTTGATTTAATTTCATAGAAGAAGAGGCAAATACAGAACGAGTGATAGTGCAGCCCTCCAACTTGCATTATTGATACTTCCAAAGTGTCCAGTTCAAATGGGGGCAGAATGTTAACAGAACTGAGAGTATGAGTCTAGTGGCTGAAGGACAAAAATAAGCTGCCTTTTTGATCTTTGCTGGTCAACAAAAGCGTGCTTTGCTTGCTCCAGGAGTCTTTCATGTGAGAGAAAATGGACAGAGATGAAAACCCGTGTCTGATCTGACACTTTGGCAAGATGTATTTTCTTACACCCACAGGAGATGAAGATTTCTGGCCATTCAGAATAATGGACAGAAGTAAAACAGAAGTCCTTTTCTGTAATGTAGAAAGTCACTGATAGTTTATTCTATGTACAAAACATGTTCTGTATGCAGAGTTATCACCCTTAAACAATTGGCTTCCATTGAAATGGGACTGGTCAGAAAATTGGAGGCACTGGGCACAAGCCAGACTCTCAGTTCTCTAAATGGATCACAGTGTGAGCTTTAGAAAAAATATTTATTACACACATCATCACTTTTCTGGCAGATTTTATTTGGAGAAGCTGGATCAGGCAAAGCTGGATGCCTGATAGATTGCTGTAACCATTGACTTGGAGTATATAGAGCTGAAACTGAGCAAGTAATTAAAAATGATTTTTCAGATAAACTCAGTTTCCTATTTATTCCTGTGTATAAAATACCTGTGGGCAAATTCTTAGTTTCATTAATTCACCAACTGTTCAACTTAACTCCACGTTTTCTTAGCAATTTTTTTATTATCTTAGAATGGAGTAACCAGAAATAATTTTCTGAAGTATTTGCATTAAATGTTTGTCTCTGCTTGCATGAGCATTGTTTACATAATGCAGATAAGAAGATGAGGATATCTGTGGGACTTTGGTATTTTCATACCAAATATGGGAACATATTAGGGACAAGGAAGAGAAAATGAGGATTAGGGGATTTTTAGGAAAATAAACCTGTGAACTGCTCTTGGCTTTTTGTGGCAGAAAAAAGGGGGTTTTGACTGCATTATGTTTATTTCTCTCGTGGTTAGAACGGTCCATTAATCTCTACGGGTGCCACAGGCAAGGGGCAAAGCCAAACCCCGTTGTCTGTGGATTGGACTGCACTGCAGTGCAAAGTGAAGAGCAGGTGAGTGAAAATTCCATGGGAGAGGCCATGGCCAACTGAAGTTTTCTCTTCTGTGAGTTCTACCTTTTTTCATCCCACTTGACATTTCTCAGTGAACTGTATTACAGATTAGTAGCCCATGGCAGTAGGCTGGAGAGATGAGATTTTAGTGTGATATGGTACACAGGCATGAGCGGGGGAACAGCAAAGAGTATGTGTGAAAAACTGAAATGAGAAGGTCACATTGATAGCTTGGTTTGAGGAACTGATGCAGTAGTTTGTTGCATTATGATTAGATGAGACAACTAGCATGAATGAGGCAAGAGCCATTTTGAACCCTCATCCATTTCTCTAACCAGACCTAAGAGGAGCTAGAGGTAAGGCTAAAACACCTCCAGTGGTGGTTGTTTTGGTCTCTGAGATTTAATGTAATGAGCTTAAGCTTCTGATAAGTTAGCTCAGAACAGAAAGCAGGAACCTAGAAAAAAGTTCACAACATGCCTGCCTCCTAAAATAATTCAGTCTTGAAAACTTGATAAAGATATTTTTTTACATCTCAGCCTTCTATCCATAACAAAGAGCTTAATATCCCTTCTAATAAACAGCCTGTTAGAAAAAAACAAACAAACAAACAAACACAAAAAAACCCAAATAAAAACACCAAAGTCTGCAAAGCTTTCAAATTTCAGCACAGGGATTTTTTAATTATTAAGCCTTCAGCTGAGATGCCAAGCTTATGTCAAAGAGTACACATGAGAATAGTTTGCATACAAGGACTTGCAGTGGGAACTACATTGAAGTAATCACAATTCTACTATCAGGTGTTTCTCTTCTCTTTAGGTTTATCTTGTGGGAAGTAGCTTTACATTTAGAGTCAGACTATAAAGAGTTCTACAACAGCTGAATTTCTGCACTGGCTATACTTATTCTGCAATGTGCCACACTCTCCTGGGTGAGGACTAAGTTCTCCATATTTTGGGCATCTTCTATTTAATACAGACAAAATTCCTCCTCATAAAGATACTCGGAGAAAGCAAAGGCAGATAGCAAGTGGAGACAACTGATGCATGTTATCTTGGATTCCCTATTTTGAAACACTTGCCAAGCTCACTGAGGTGACAGTTGTGATTTGGTTGAATCACAAAATCCATGTCCTGCCTGTTTCTAAAAAGTGCAGTCACCACTGTAGGATTCTTCTCCTTTTATGTTAGTGATGTCACTGCTCAGTTCTTAGTTACAGGTAATAGAAATATATGAATCCAGTGTGTATTGAAGTGGTTCTGAGAGTCAGTAAAATAATGACCTATATTGGTATGTGAAACTTTCCTGACCATTTTCATCCTCATTGTGCTTTACAGACCTGAAAGCTGCATCTCTTTGAACTGTGGTAATGCAGAGCAGAAAGCAGCTTCTCCAGTTGAGGCTGCAGGGAACGTTCTGCTGGGGGGACTGGAAGCATGAAGATGAACAGACCTTCTCTCTCTCTGAATAAAGAGTTGCCTGTTAATTTGCTTTCACTTGCTTTTTCTTCCTCTCTAGGAACGTATATAGCAGTGGAAGAAGATAAGAGGTCTGCCAAAGACTCCTTTTCTCTCATCTGTTTACTGGCAGGTAAATGAACTTAATGAAAACTCCTTTATACAGGATGAAGGCAGCAGTGGAGATAGAAAAAGAAAGAAGAAAGAGATTTTCTTCTTCAGATGTAAATTTTCTGTAATGAAAACAAAACTTGAAATCAACCTCACCTATGATTTCAAAACATATAGTTTATTATTTACCTCCTTTTTTTTTTTTTTTAATGCTCCAGACTTCCACAATCCAGGTTGGCCATTTCAATTAAAAGCACACTTTAAGTTAGGGTTCTCTTGGTCGGCTCTCAGATATTTCTACAAACTGAATGATGGTCCTGAAAACCTGAAAAGATGATGCAAAGCTTCAGAACTGTTTTTATATGAGTCAATACCTGTGAATAGTGTCCAATAAACTTCCTACTCAATGTTGTATTTTTTTTTATTTTGTAGCTTGATTCGTTACTGAAACAGATTAACTCATATGGAAAAATAACAGCCATTATATGGCTGCATATATAAGACATAGACACTGTTTTCTTTTTCAAGGAGTTTAAAGAAGACACATGACTTTGATGTTACTGAAGCTGATGTCATAATCATCAAACAGAGCTGGTGCCAAATGAACCAGATGGAGCTTTCAATCAAGAAACTGCATTTATTTTTTATATCTGTCACTTATTTGTCATCAATGAAACTTTTTAACAGGACAATGTAAGACAAAAGACCTGCTCCCGGAGACAAAAAGTGTCACTAGGAGCTCATGTCTCATTATTTATCCAGCAGTAAAAATAAATGATGTGCAAAAGCAGAAAAGCACAGTACTCAGCTCCAGCTTGAAGGTAGTTGCTTGATGCTTTCTAGTGGAGCAGAAGGTGGCATGAATGATTACTTCATCTTCTTGTTCTATGAAACATTTCAGAAGTTTCTGTTTATCTGTGTACATTTTACATATTAATTATACTTTACTACATTGATGTACTAACATGTTTCTTTTCTCTCTTTGCCTGTGTCTATCTCAAATTGGTTTTATATATGTTTGTATATATTGTATTATATCTTGCCTGTATTAAGAAAGAGACAAAAAGTAAGAAGGATTTTGATAAACAACCAATATGTGTCACTTCTTTTGTATGAAGAATGACTTATGAAAAAGCCCTACAGCTATGACTTACTTTGGCCTTCTAGGGAGACAGGGAGAGATAGAAAATATATATAAAAGAAAAATAAACTCCTATTTAAACTGTGATGGTGGGGGGGTGTGATTTTGGGGTTTTGTTTGTTTTTTTTTTTTTTTGTTTGTTTGGGGTTTGCTGTTTTGTTTGGTTGCTTTTTTAATGCCTCTTCCCTCCTCTTTCTCCTCCTTCCCCTCCCCCCCCCCCCACACCAGTGGTAGTCCCTGTCTTTCCTTCTAAGAGAAGACAGATAATCCAAAGCAATACTTGACTTACTTTCTTTTTATCCTATGAATGTATCAGGACTACAGTATGAAAAAAAAAATAAAAAAAAGTTGTTTCTCTGCAAGCTGTTCAACCTCATGTGTAATGTATTGTCCTAAAAGAAGAAAAAACCTGTTTGTGGTCTACGATATATTTTCTTTTATTGAGAGAGATGAAAATTCTGTATGTCAAGTGCTCTTATGTGTACAGAAAACAAGGAATGCACATTCCTTCCCTGTATCTGTACAACTTCTCTCTATCACATCCCTGTATTCCTCTAGCATTAGAGACTTTCTGCCTGGCTTGCACATGACTGGAGGCATGGGCTGGAGTCTGCTTTTGCCTTTCACAATATGAGGAAGTTAGAACCAAGAAATAAAGATTTATACATTTTATATGTTTATATTTTGATTTCCTAAGGACATCTTTTGACCAAGACCTGATTATTGTCTTACAAATGGCATGTTACTAGAATCTCGTGGTAATGAGCTGAATGAACTGCAAGGGAAGGTTTTCATACCTGATGTTGTAAATACATTTAATATGTCACCACAATTGACTCTGTCTGTAATTTTCCAGTAAAGCTCTCTAACAGATGAAAGACTGGGTTCAAGACTGAGATATGAGGACCCTTCTATAAGGGTTGGATTAATATTAATATTAATATATACATTACTATATATTATACAATCTACAATACTTAATGCAATGTAAAATACATTAATTCATGTATGTGTGAAAACAGAAGTTCACATTGGTGTTTTGCCTTTTAAAAGGAAGTAAATGACACCAAAGCATATTTCAAGGTCTGCTTGCCAACATACTCAATTAAACAGAATTGGAGGAGGAGAGAGAGGAGGAGGAGGGAAATAACTGGGCAGTTGAGCTTGATGATCTCAGAAGCCTTTTCCAACTTAAATGATTCTATGATTCTATGGAAACTCCTCGTCATACTACAAATGTCAGCTATTTGTTGTCAGAGACCTGGTGATGTTGAACCAAACTGTGAAATATGTGTTATTTTTCTAACATTGCTGATGATGTAGCACAAAATTTGTTAATAATTTTTTGTGTGTACATGTGACTGCTTTTGACCATGACAGGTTTTCATAAATCTGGTGTTATTATAGAACACATGACTTCTGTCACCACTGCTGCAACGAGAGAAACCCATCACGGATCAAAGTACCAGGAAAAGTTCTATTCACTATGTAAGCCCCACTTAAGCTTTCCAAATACAGCTTGAGTGGAATCTAAGTGGGCCATAGGCCATGTTTAGCTCCTATACACATGCATGAATTTTACACTGCATAAACACACTAAAATATAAAACATTTTCTAATGTAGCACAGAGCTATCTGAAGTCACAAGGCCGTCCAGAGCTAGGTATCTTTGCCAACATTTCCCTTGAATACCTTGCTATTTTTTCTAGAACACAAAGCAAAACAATATCACAGTCCAATATTATTTTAATACTTTTAACATTGGACCTTCAACCTACATACTATATTGTGTCTATCTGAACCGAGTTGTCTATACCCTTCTCAGATCACAAGCTGCTTGAGCAAGGATCATGCCTGTCTCCTTGTCTGTACATTGCTTAGAGTGCTGTAAGCTACATGAAAATGTTCTTCTCTGAGAGTTTCATTGTACTCTGAAGTTTTATTTATTTTTATACGTAAAAAGATATAAATATATAAACATGTTTGTTTACAGGAAAGTGATTGTTTCTTCACCATAACACTCTCTGCCTTAAGAAGCCTTTGCAGATAGTACTGCAACAGTCTTCCTTCACCATGTTTAAATGCAAAGCTAACTGCTATTTGTAATGTGCATATTGTAATAAATAAAAATGCAGGACCCTTTAAAATAATTATAGTGAGAACTCATGAGATTTGCCTAATGATTTGAAGTCTATAGAGACATTTATGTCACCCTGTACTTTGCAATAAGCAATATGCTTTTTGTGAAAGATTTCAGTAAGGATTCCTGCATCTGCCTTATTTCCTAAATCTTAAACATATTTACTCAGCATTGCAGCCTATTATACCCAATTGTTTTAATGTAGTAAAGTAAGAAACTAGGTACCTCTAGAGACCAAAAATCCCCACTGAGCTTCTTTGAATCAGCTATGTGATCCTAAAGATCTTTTCTGTTCCAATGATATTAATTTTTCCCTATCTCAATAATACAATGGAAAATAAAATACGCTGTTCATCAAGGCACATGTATCTAATTTCATGTAACGTTTCATTTGAAATTGTCTCATTTTATTCCCTGTGATTCTGTTAAAAAAATCACTATTACTGGAGAAAGTCAAACTAGAGATTACATTAGGCCAAGGCAAATGGTATTCACCTTTTATAGTCCCTATGTTTTATAATGAAGATACTTCATTGAAACAATGATGCATACTTCAACAGTTCCCTGGAGAGCAGTGAATCCTGTTTGGAGAGATTCATGAATATGTGCATTAGCACAATCCAACTGGAACTCGCCCTTAAAAACGAACCACAAGAGAAGGTGATCAGTTCCCGCTTATGTATATAATCAGAAGGTTATCATATTATCTCCCTGTCCACAGGGAAAAGCAGATGCATATTCTTCTACCACTTTAAGATGAGAAATGCCAAAGGAAACAGCAATCTACCCCTCCCCACACTTTCAGCAACATTTACTGTATGAATCCAGAAAGACCTTTTAGAACAAGAGAAGGAGAATATACAATGAGTTTGTCTAAATGAGGATTTATTTTGCATATGATTAGTCATAGTGTAAGCCTTAAAAAAAAAAAATACATCTACATTAATTTAGTCAAGGCCATCAATAAACCTGAAGGGAGTTCAAAGACTGCTATAGATGGCAGAGAGATGAGACAAACATTTCACAGAGTCAAGGCTTGCAAAGATATACATGAAGCTCTGTGTCCTGAAGATGAATGAGGAACACTTGGCAGTTCTTGAGGCAGTAGTTTATTTAAAGTACAAAGAATTCAGTGAAAAATACTTCTAGGCAGCAGTTGGTGCCTGGCTTTCAAGAAAAATGGCAGACCACCACTAAGCTACTGACAATGATAAAGAATACTCACATAGATTTGCAGATTTATCTTGAGGTTTGTAGCAACCTCAGCTCTATGAAAAAGACTATAGTAGTCAGACTTCCTACCACCTTTAAAAAACAAACTAAAAAGAGCTACTGCTTTATGATGGTACATATTACTAAGTAGTCATCACACATACTGGACAGTAGCAATAAACTTTATCATCAAATATGAACAACTGTTTGATCTGAGCCTGGAAAGATTAAATAGTGCAATGAAACCATATAGAAAAAAAATTATTGATCACCTCCTGGGTAAAACATGCCACTGCCTTATTAACAACTCTTCCATACCCCCTGAGTCTGTAACACCTGTACCCATTTATACTGGTAGCTAGCGGTGCTAAGTGCAAAGTAGAGTTTGCTTAAAAATATGTCTCCAATTTTATTGTAACTAGGAAAGATCCCAACGCTACTGACCAGCATGTTTAATTTAAGCTGTCAAACAGTAATTATTAAGACATCTGTGAAAATTAATTTGGAGAAACTCTTACAAGATCTAGCTTCCTCTCACCAAAAGGCACAAAGGTTGTAGCCTTTTTTTTTTTTCAAGTATGTATCAAGATTCCAGCTTTGTTCTTTGCAGCCCAAAGATCCTGCATACAAAAGCTTTCTGGATGTCTACAGTCTTTTGTGCACTGGAAGCAAAACAAATCATTCTATATCTACTAGCTCTCTCACTTTCAGGGGAGAGGCATTATGCCTTCTAAATAAGATATATAGTGGTGGCATAATTATACCCTCTAAAGAGGATATAATCTTATAATTGTGCAGTAGAGCTAGCTTCAGATTGCATCACAGACTCTACTTGCATGCCTGATGGATTAACACTAGGCTCAGCTTCTACTCTGAGAGTATTATTTTTACTTAAAAGCTGGTTGAATGTTATTCAACATGTGTGCAATCATACATGTTTTTGTGTATATAAAATGCCCTATTTATCAAAGCAGACCGGCCTGTCTATTTGGTTTTTGTACACATATATACGAAAACCAAGCACCTGAAACACTCAGCTGTATTTTTTCCACTGTTAATAATGGCTCTTCACCATATAAAAAAGGAAAAAAGGAAAGAAACAAACCACAAAAAAACCAAACCAAACCTTTTTGGTCTTTTTTATATAGGGGTGGGGAGAAAGGCTAGCAGGTTTATTTTGCTTAACTTGCTGTGGTGTGTCACATTCAGCTCTAACACTGCAGCTATTACCATATGTCGTCAAATAACCAGCATAAGCAGATGTGCTGCTCTTCTGCAGTGACCCCACATAGAAGTTTAGAGACCAGAAGCAGGACAATACCTATTCCTAACCCCAGACAGGCATGTACATGCCTATGCATGGTGCAAGAAACCGTTTAAATGAAAAAAATATTTTAGTGTACTGAATAATTCACCACTGCAAGTCTGTCTTTGCTGGGTGTATCATTGTATAAAAATATTTGTGTAAAATGGCAAAGCCAAGATAATTCTCATTTCTCTGGGTGCTTTTGTCCCTGCTGTCTGCTGAGTTTTTAAAATTGTGCAAAAAGCAGTTTTCACAAGTGTAACACTGATATCTGGCGAAGACAAAGCTTGTGCATCACAGCAGGGGGACAAAGCCGGGTGGGGGGAGATAGTAAAGGTCAAAGGGTAAATTCCAATTGCTGAGACATGTTTTTATGAGTTGATTCTTAACCATGTGATGAGCACATTCAGACTCTGAGCAAAAAGGAGTGAGAATAAGCATCCGTGGGAGCTTTTACAAGCCACCAAACAGTTTCCTAGCTGGCTGACAAGAGTCAGGTTCTTCCTTTCAAGCAGTTGCTTTCCCTGTTCTGGTTTTCAAATAGAAAGCCATTAGGTAATGAACCTTCACCTTTTGGAAACACAGATGAAAGTGCATGCTTGGTTTCTGCTGTATGCATGGCAATTACTTCTGCTTCATACAGTGCCTTTGATTCACAAGAGGGACGCAAGAGAAGAAAGTTTGTTCTACCTTTTTGGTAGAAACAACATGGGAGAAGGGAGCAGCCTCCATTACACAAGGTAGGAGGGAACTGCGGGTAGGAACTGCAAACAGTTTTCTATCAGGTAACAACAGCAACTTTTGCAACAGGTGTAAGAAACTTTACACTACCTGTTACTCATCTCATCCAAATATGATAGAGAGCAGCCGAGGCTTTCATCATCTTGACTGATTTTTCTCCTGCTGGTTATTGACCATACTTCTCTAAGCCTGTTTTCATGGTAGCTACAACAGTAGGAGCATACAAATCCCACATCCAGATAAATGATGTTGGTAATATTCTTTTATAGAATGGATGCATTAATTGTCTCTGTGTTGTGGCTGAACTGATGAAGATCTGCTAATCACTCTCTGCAGAAGCCTCTTGGTAGCTCAGCCAGAGGACAAAAAAGATGGGATTTTGGTAAGCAGACACTATCCATGCAGAAACTCACTAAAGATGCCTCATTAGAAGAATTTAATAAGCTGTGTAAGAAAAGTTAGCTGATGGCTCTATGTCAGACCACACTAAAACAAGTTGCCTGTTGATGTAATTTTTCAATATAAATGAGTGCATCTGCACCAGTTCATGTTTGCAAAAATACTAATCTCTGGTTTTGTACAAGTCGTAGGAAGTACTGCAAATGATTCCATAAATTAGGCCAAACAAAAATAATAAGCCACTTAAATGTTGTGTTACTATATATGAAAGCAGGTTTAGAAAAGAAGGACCTCTCCTTGGGCTGTTTTCAAGGCTCTGTGAATACTGCCAGTAATTTAATGTAACCAGAACCCACCCACAATGTTTGACTCCTGTGTTTTGACAGACAATTTACCAGTTCCTCAGTTGCTCTAAATTCGCAGATTCATTTCAGTCACTGAAACAACGTCAATTATTCCACTTACAGACCTCATCCAACATCTTGAAATAGCTACAGGGAGAGAAGACTTCTGTTTATTTTGTCCTGTTTTACAGTATCTGCTCCCTATATTTCTCCTATGATATGATACATGACATAATTTTCTCATTAATTATAACTACCATAAGTGGAAGAAAATATGCCATTCCAGCCTGATCCTGAAATAAGCACCTCAATAAGTAAATGTCACTGATTTTTAAGAAAAATCTACTTGAGCTTAAATTTATACAATTATTGCTGAAGTTTGCACTGGTATGAAGTACAGTCTATTTAACTTCAGCACTGAAATTTATTAGTGAGAGTAATTGAAAGATATAATTTGACTATGGGCAAAGCTGTAACACTCACAACCAAATACCATCAACATCCCCCTGTCCCTTGAAGGTCCAAATCCTTCTAGATGTTTCAGGGGACATAAGCAAGTTTAACAGCCTGAAGAACTAGTCCTCCTGTGAGCTCTCATGAAAGCATCGTTTTTGTCCTAGAAGAATCATCATCTAGTAATGGGGCACATTTTCCCACTTCTTAGGCTTTCATTGCATTATCTTTCTTCTGTACCACTTGTATAATTGAGTTTCCTTATTTCAGAATGGGTTCCCTTGACCCTGGAATAACCTAAAATATTACTGAAATTATTTTCTCCACTTTCTAAGGAAAAACTATTTCCTTTACTCTTAGTGTCAGCAAAATAATAAAATATAGTTGCTTTGCTGATAGCACACCAGACAAAACCCATAACCTAAATAGACTATTTGCAATGCTAAAAACCAACTAGAACAGAAAGCAAAATTAACTTTTTGATTTTGTTTAAAGCAGAGATATTAAATAATCTACAAAGTCAAACACTGTTAAAAATCTCCTTATTTTAAACAAGAGAATATTCGACAACATTGAAGCTTTCGCACAGCTAAACAAAAGCTTTCTGAGGGAAGTTTCAGATGGCTTTATTTCAGGTTTTGTCCATATTCTAAGTGCCCTCTACTGCCAAAGGGACTGTACTACAGAGAGAGGGAGAGTGCTGGTCTGCAAGTAATGAGTAGAAACCCTCCCAGAGATTGATAGAATTTGATACTAGGTGTTGTTTTTCAGGCTATATGCAGTTGGATTTGAAAACTACCAGCAATAGGAAGTGGGTTTTTATAATAAGGAAAAGTAAATCCAGTGATGAATGGAAATGTGTAACCATTTATTTCAGCTGGCAATACTAGTTCTTGCTTTCTGGACCTTGTGGTTCTCCACTGGTTTCTCTATGCAATCTGTGTTGTCTCTTGGTCATTTGAGAGATATATTTCTCAAGACCTAAACTGTAGGCAAGTTTTACACTGCCCCATTAGGTAGAAGATGGAGAGAAGTCATTCTTCCTTGTGTAGTTGATGAGGTGCAAGAGCTGGGGAAGATGGTGAGATGTAATCAACACTTCACGCACTCCTACCACCAAATAAATTCTGGGGCACAGAAAGGTTTCTGAGTCAGGACTTATTTACCTTTCACTCTGCATTTCTCGGCAGAATAATTTTCATTTTAAACAACTCTGTGTTGTTCAACTAAGACCAAAAGGAGTTTCTTGGTTTTATTTTCCATACAAAGACATCAGACTGATAAGATGTAGGTCTGCAGTATGTGGGTTACAGATTTGATTGTGAAAAGTTCTGAAACCAATGAGGAAAAAAACCCAACTCCTATATTTAGCATTTTATAAGCTAAAAAATTGCACTTTGATGTATTCTGGATAGTCTTAGAGCATTTAAAAATTTGTACTGTACATATTGTAAGAACAAATTGCACTCATGTTAGTTAATGTGTGTGTGTGTATATATATATATATGCATGTATTTTTGGTGTGTTTGTGGTGGTGTATATTCCAGTTACTCTGGCCAAGCTGTGAAAAAAACAATTCACAATACCTGAAGTCCCTCATTTAATTAACTCTTCATCCTCCCATATACCTGGTGGCACAGTGATGCTTCAAAACAGGTTCCTGGCCCCTGCTGAGGTCAGTTGGCATGCGGGAACAGTGGGCGTGTAGATGTGGCACTTCAGGATATAATTGAGAGTCATAGGAAGTTCCATGGAAACAGGAGGAAGAATTTTTTCACTGTGAGGGTGACAGAACACTGGAACAGGATGCCCAGGGGGGTTGTGGAGTCTTCCTCTCCAGAGATATTCAAGACCCCCCTAGATGAGTTCCTGTGTGATCTGGTAGTGGTGATCCTGCTCTGGCAGGGGGGTTGGAATAGATGATCTTTTGAGGTCCCTTTCAGCTCCTGACATTCTGTGATTTTTCTACAGTGCATTCTGAATTTCTCTTTCCAACCTAGTTTAAACAAGGCAAACTATGGGAATGTGTATGCTATCTTTAGGAAAGGTTTTGACACCAGTTTCCCTTGCAAAAGTATGTGATGGTACTTTTAATGATTTTTGTTAGGACTTAGCAGAATTTAAAAAAAAGAAATAAATGTGAATTTACCCTATAGGTTCTAAGATTCCTCAATAAGCAGTTCATATTGAAAATGAGCAAATTTATACACTGAACATATGGAGTCAGATGTTCCAAACTGTCTTTTGCTTTTAGAAATACTCCTATATTTTACCATGCAATTAAAATTATACCAGCCATAAGAGATAGATCTGAATAATTTTACACTATATATATATACACACACACATATACATAAATAACATATATATATGGCTCTTCTGTGCATGTAAGAGTTACAAAGCTGCCTGCTCTTGAAACTGAAGCACTTGGTTTCAGTAGTAGTAATTTTCAACACAATAATGTTGCTTCAGACTTTCCAAGAGCTTGCCATCAGCCCGCATCTCAGTGCACAGCTCCACATGCTCAACCGATTTAATTATTTGAATCTGTGTGTTCATTTTAGCTTTTGTTCTCTGATGAGAGTGGTGACAAAGGTGTTGATCATTTCCTACCTCTATTGATGGATTTTGTTCTGGATGCAATAATTTGAGGCGACAAATTTGATTACAGGGACAAAACCAGACACTGAAGAGCTCTTCAATGTAGTGTAGACAGACTGAACAAGAATCTATGACTGCAAGTGGAAGTTGGGAAAATTCACCTGAGAAAGAAATTACTTATAAAATAAAAAGCTTAGCTGTCCTCCAAGTGATACCATTTCTTAGTATCTTCAGATCAAAACCAGATACTTCCAAGGATGTTGCACTCTATAGTCAAGCAGAAGTTATTGGTCTTACTGTGGAGGTAACTGTGGAATTTAGGAGCTTCTGATGTACTTGTCAAATGTTGGATTGTACTGACCTATGGAAAATATCTAATGGGCTAAAGATATTCAGTAAACCCCTAAAGCCACAGCTCCATGAACCTATCATTTTCACATGGAGATGCATCAGGTAATGATATCAACTTTTTACAACCTCTGTCAGATTTGACTCAGTGACTACATATGAAAGATACATGTAATGAAAAAAAAAGAATTCCGGTAGAACACCTGGGCAGAACTGCTCCTGCCAGCTATGGTACAACTTCTGTCCTACAGCATCACTGGCCAAACCACCATAGTTGGCTAAAGAAATCCAGGACTGGGAAAACCAGCCAGCGTCAAACTGAGGCTGCTGCTGAAAAAACAGAATGAAAACATGTAGCAAAGTCCAGCAATAGGAATGGAGTAGGTAATAGTCAAAAGTTGGCACTCCTGATTCATTATCTCAAAGTTTCTCAGTTACTTAGGTCAAGCATTCACAGTGGAAGATTCAAGAGAAAACGAATGTCAGAAATGCCTTCTCATCACTTGTAGTTCCTGTGCCTGGCCTGAGACCCTCGTGTGGGAGCTACCACCTTTCTAGCTCCCTAATGAAAAAGGACAAAATGCGTATGCTCTGTATGGTAGCTCTTATCTGGAAGACTAAGTTTTGGGAGCTGCAGCTGTTTGAACCCAAGCTACCACGTACCCTACTCCTCTATGCCAGAGACCAGCATTTCACAGAGACACTGTTTTACTGCTAAAGGGTGGCCCAGGTCACTCATCCTGGCCAAGAACCTCACTTTGTTTTGCCTTGTCCTTTGACTTGCACCGACTGCTCTCTTGCTTGGTCTTGCTCATACATATGCACACTGTCCTTATGTTACAGATTCATATGGTAAGTCATATGCATTGCAGTAACACTACATAAGTATTCTGTACATGCAAATACATAGCTACCATTAATATTCCCTCATCCAGCCTTCCTCGTCCTGCTTTTAATTAACTTATTCTCATGCTCTATTCAAAGGAAACAAACACTACAGTTTGATGTGCTTAGCAAAAAGATGCACAATTAAAAGCATAGAAACTCTAAATATTACCCATGGTATCTGAATAAATGCTGCAGACTTCAATATTAAGAGCTTAAAATTCAAGGCACTAAGAAAAATCTCAGTAAGGATAAAGAGTGAAGCAATTGTATTTAAAAGATACACTACTTTTGGTGTATTCAGGGGAGACATACAAACTTCAAAGTCCTCTCCATATCGGGTTGTTAAAAAGTATTTAACAAGAAACCAGACCATATAGAAGCTTCTTCTCAGCCTGATCACAGAAGACCTTGGCAATTCCTATCTGAGACTTCAATAAGTGCTAATAAAGCTTGACATTACTGTGATAAAAAATCATACATTTAATGAATGTTGATCAACTGCAGTTAATGGCAGAAAGATCTTATCAAACTAAGTGATGAAAATAAAAAATTGCAGTAGCATAACTTTACACGAGGTATCTGTGCAAACATCCTTAGTGTGAGAACAGAGAGTTGGATAGCTAGCAAACTTGTGCTTGCCTATGCCACAGTGAAGAGTCTATAGTACAAAACTTCTAATTTGACTTGAGCTGCTTGCTCAAATATGAATCTGGTCATTGCTACCAGAGCAGCAGAGGTAAGACTTTGAACTTATCAGAAGGTAAAAAAAGTAGATTTTTCTTATACCTGTAATTATCAATATGGGGAAGAGTACTTTGAAAAATGCACAGTTCTTCAGCCTAGTGTAAAGATATTATAAGATCCAGCACCTAGAAACAGAAGTCAGAACAATGCAGACTGGTCATAAGTATTTTTGACAGTGTGGGTAATTAGGTGTTGTGAACTAGCAAGTCAGAACTGCAGTGGGCTTTTCATCACCAGATAGTGTTAAGATCAGGCATTTCTCTAAAAGATATATTCAGTTCAACCACAGCTGTAAGATTGGAGTCAGAAATTAATCTGGGGAAGTTTGATGGCTTATGTTATATGAAAAAGAAGGAGATTAGAGTAGATAATCATAGTATTCCAATTTGCCTTGAAATATGCATAATTTTGAGTTTGAAAAGAAAAGAGAAAATGCAAAACATTTGTGGAAAAGATCAATTAAGTAGACATAGTAAGAAATACCACTTGTAACAGCACCTCTTTCTCTTTTCTGCACCTGGGACTCTACCCATTATATGAGAACAGGCTTGCCCCAGCACTGACCAGATTCATTCAGCAGCTGAAAGATTGTACTTCCGGCTCAGTTTCCACTGTGGATCCACTGCACTTCCCTAAGCAACTGCACATAGTTTAAAACAAGACAAGCTTGTCTATCGTCTCCAGGGTCAGCAATACAACATAGAATAACCAAGAATGAAAACTGCAATCTTAGGTGGACTGGAAAGAACTAAACATATACTTAGACCTGTAAGTTATATGATGGTCCACACCTCAAAGCAGTAACTTAACCCAGGGCTCTGGCAAGCCTGTCTGGTCAATTCTCTACTTGCCAAAGGACTGAAATGTCAGTTCAGCAGATGACCTGAACCACCCATTCCTCTTCCCAGATGACCAAAATCAAAATTGTGTTTCCAGAAATGCTGTATTCTTTGCATCATTGCATCTCCTTTTCACAGGTTTTGCAAATCTCTTGGACACCTGGAATACTAAGACCGAGGACCAATTCCTTCTTTTCCCATAATGACAATAAACTATCAGAATTTAGGATTAGAAATACATTGCAGCTGCCACACATAATGTCACATATAATGCAGAATGGAAAGAAATTAGTCAGCTTTTACTGCTTCCTTAAGAAAAGAAAAATTAACCCTTGACTTGCAGTTTAGTCGTTACCCCATATTTGAAGTACTATTTCTTTCAGTTATTTCCAGGAAGAAAAGCTCACAACTAGAGCCTGCTCACATTTGTTTCCAGTTAAACTTTTTGGGTAGTTTCAGAAGATTTGAAAAAGAGAAGTTCTGAAAAAGAGAAGTTCTGAAAAAGAGAAGTTCATCGTCCCTGAACCTGTGCATTGTCTAACAATGTCCATAATCATTTGTTCCTCATTTCATCAATTTCTACATTTATTATAATTTTATCACATATTAGAAATAGCTAATATTTTTTGCATGGTTACCAGACCCTCTCTAATGTCAGAATGAAGCTGGATGTATAAAGATTTCAAAGATTAGGATCACTGCATGGCTAGCACGAGTCCTATTTATTTCTAACTTATCATAGCAGCTGAGATCAGAGGAGGTATTTGGGCCAGTAGGTCACAGTTCCACTGGGAGAGAGGATCATGTTTTCTGTGAGGGATCCTAAGCCCAAGAAAACCGAGCAGTATATCATGATGCAAAGTCTCACGAGGTTGTGTTATGGGAGGTTGTGATGACCGTCGGACATCTCAGTTCTACCAAAGCTGGCTTTTAAAAGTAGCAACATTAAAAATGTACTGTGGCACCAAATGTTCAGGCAGACAAAGGAATAATTTTTGTTAACACAGTCAAACTATGTGTTTGAGTCCCTACTCAGATGAAGCTTCAGATCATATTCTTTTTCAAACAATCATATATCAGCTACGTTCATTAACGTGAGATGAAAAAGATGGAAAAATATGTTATGCACAACTCTCAAGAAGCTTCTTCTGAAGAACTGACTCTTCAGTAGCAGCATGGTGTAGATGCTTGGCACAGCCTTCTCCAGCAATCCCCCATACTTTACAGCACTGCCTTTTGGTGGCTTGCACCCCCACACTGCCCTCTGGCCACAAAGGTTGGTGAATGCTGACAATGGCTCCATTCTATGAGACAGGAAGACCACTCATACACTAAAATGGCAACTGTCTGTACAGCATCCTCTGTGGCAACTAAATGAATGCCAGCCTTGTTGCAAGCTATGTTTTTTGTATTATTTGTGCTTTGTTTTAAATTGTACCTTTAGCTACACATATAACTTTGAAATATGGCATTCTTCTACCTCCAGTTTCAAACCCTCCTTCTACCACTAAGCAGTTGATGCCTCACATGTATTTACTTAAGCATTGGAGCCTCCCAAGCTGTGGAGTCATAGAAAGCAGACTCACAACTTGGTGCACTATGGAAATGAAAATCTTAAAGGTACACTTGTATTTTGTGTGCAACCTTTGCACAAATTTCTACAGTCCTCAAAAATGTGATAAGACCTTCACAGAAAAGAAAAGCAGTCCTTGAGATTAGAAGCTTGGGTTAGAGCACAGAGAGGAGGTCACTGAGAAAGGAAAATACTTTAAAAAAAAAAAGGCAACAACTTCCATGAGGAAAGCACAAGCAACCTTCAAACCTTGAAACAAGTGCATTACAAACAACAGAAATCACTGCCATTTGCTGTCCCACTTCTTGTGGGTGTCAAGGAAGGAGCAACTGTGGATTTGGTGTTAGAAAATACTGAGGAAACCAAAAACTGGAAAAGGAGGTGCATCTGCAGAAATGTGTGGCTGAAAAAGACACAGGGTAGCAGAATAAGTCAAAATAAGCTCAACTGAAAGTCTAAACCAATGAATTTCCACACTTTAATGAACCTTTCTGTGCCAAAGCAAACTAGACATCAAATTTTATCCTGGTGAAAAAAACTACCAAATCACTCACCAATCTTTTTCTTCTTGCCCTTATTCCCAGATAAAAGACCTTACATTCAACAGTACCTTGGTACATATTAGTGCATGTTAGGGAAAGAATCGGCTCAGTTCAGCTTTTTCTTGTTTACAATTTCAGACTGAATTCTGCCCTCCAGTCCTGACTCCAACGGGAGTAACACTTGTGTAATTGAATACAGAGTGCAATCCTTGGGGTTTTGGTCTGACCAGTAACAGAACTTTATGTGTTTAATTCATTTTTAGGTTTAGGCATGTTTTCAAATTGGGGTATAAGTTCTGTTTTTAAGTTAGGAGTGAAAATTCTAAAAATAAAAGGGCAGAAACTTATCTTTGGTTTCAGTACTGTGGTACCTTCATGCATACATACATACATAACATGGAGAGAAAGTAAGGGAGAAAATTGTCTGGAAGAGATTATTTTTAGAAAGGATATAACCATTAGACACACTTTGTTATTCTTGAAAAAGTCTTCAAATCAAATGCAGTAACAAAAGAGTCACTTCTTGTTTATTGATGAGAACGCTTCAGCACTCGGCTGTAACAGGATCCTATTGTGAGAAGGAGAAGCAGCAGCAAACTCCCTCAGTTTTCACTCAGAGGAGGATCAGGACTTGCTGTTTTGAAGGTCACTGCATAATGCATTCATATTTACAGCAGTAGGCACAGAATGGCCTTTTTTTGTAGATGTTTACTTGCCTGTAAATTTTCTATTGTGAAAATGTGACAATATTTAGGGTGGGATAAATAAAGAAATGAAGAAAAAGATTAACAGAGTCATAGGGAAGAAAATTTTCAGTAAGAAACTTGGCCTACTTAAAAGTCTGTGCCTGTGACCAGTAGCAATCAATCTTCTCCTGAAACACTGAATTCATTCCCAAACCACTATAACCCCTAAGTTCTCAAAGTTTAATCAGGCCAAGGGAAAGTGGTTATTGTACCATATCTAAGAGTTTAATTGAGAGAGGGGAGAAAAAAGAGCAAGATAATGTAAAAAAAGAACTCAAAGGTAAATCCATAAAACTTTCAAACCAACCCAGTTTGGATTTGCACTCTCTAAAAACATCTCAGAAGTTTTACACTGGTGCCAGTCTGGAAATGCAAGGAACTGGGAAATTGAGGCAAATTGTTGTGTCAGTACAACTTACAAAACATTAGGATATTTTAGCAGACAGGGACAAGAAGAAGAGGTTGTCAAGATAGATGGAATTTACCCAGGCTCTGTGAGAATTCCTATGTGAAATCAAACAGTAATGGTGCTTTGGTTTAAAGCAAACACAGAGGCAGAAAACCAAAATGTGACTAATGTGAAACTGATCTTCACTAAGGTGCAAATTATCCTAGTTACTGTAAACCTGGAAATTTATTTCTGTATCAGGTAAATGAGTAGAGACTGTAACAAAATATCAGTAATTGTATGGGAAGGGGGCTAGGATTAACTTTTGTATTTCAGTCATGCCCCAAAATGTTTCATAGTAGTTAGAACACACCACTGTGTATATGGATAACACAGCCAAATCATAGTGTGACTGGATTTTCAACAGACTTTCAACAAAATCCCTCACCAAAGTCTCCTAGAAGAAACAAAAACTTGAAGATTAGTCATGGACCAAAGGGAAGGTACTCTTCAGGATTAGCAACTGGTGAAAAGAAAGGAAACAAAGGGGAACAGTAAGTGGTCAGTTTTCACAGAGAAGGATGATTACTGGCAGAATCCTCTGGATATCTCTGCTGGGATTCTGCTATTCATACATTAATAAATTGTCTGGAAAAATGTTAAGCAGTGAGTTAGCAAAGTTTACAGGTGATGAGAATTATTCAGGATTGAATCTCTGTATAAAGTGTTACAGATAGGTCTTATGAATGACTTGACAATAAAGTAACAGATGAACAGTAAAAACTTGGAAGAGAACAGCCTTAAGAAATTCTACGGAAGGAGACAGACTCATCCCAGGAGAGAGATCTTAGAGGACTGTGAGTCTTTGGCAATGTCAATACAATACTATTGACAACCAAAGGGCATGGAAAAATTTTCAAGTTATCAGAAGAAGAATAAAAGATAGAAAACGTTGTGCTTCTCTGTAGCTCCCTGGTACATGCATACCCTGAGCTGTATGTGCAGTTGTGCTGAGCAGCGATGAGGAACACCAAGTTGCTTCTGTACGAGGAAGAGCGAACACGCCTTTTCAAGTCTCAATACATCCTCTGTGCATCTTTTGATAACTTCACAGCCTGCAGACTGAGCCTAGGGTAAAACCATCCATCCTACTGCAGACATCCTGGTGAGAGTCTGAGCACCACATCCAACATGATATACTCAGGACATATCTCATGAGGAATAACTGTCAAGTGTGTGCTCTATCAACCAAGCATTTCTGGAAAGAGCTGGCTTTACTATATGTGTGTGATACAGTTGGTCTGTGTAAGCACAACACTTTGCCGAGCAGTGGATATCTATACACTGCTGTCCAGAAAACTTATGCTACAAACATGCTGGTCCTATAATTTTCCTCGTGCTTCCATGTTTCCTGTGGCTCCAAGGCAGGGAGAGCAAACAACAGCTAAAGTGGACTCCCTGACATCTGTGTGGTTGTGGAAGGTATTGGTAAAAGGCTTTTCTGCAGTGTATACAGAATTCACATATTCCCACATAGGTGTGTGCACATCCACCTGGCACTGCATACCTGTGTATTGATATCCCTCTGTATGCCTGATATAGGTGTTCAATATGGTAGATGTAGAGCTGCCTAATTGTGAAAAGCACACCCTGCATGGTAAATCATTTCACTAAGTCAGATTAAAGGTGCTATTACTCATGGCAATGCAATACTATCTGTAATTTCTGTGTTAAACTTGACATTATAAATCCTTTAATCTGAGTATTTAAAAGCTGTTCTATGGCTCATTTTTCAAACAGGATTCCAGTTAACACATTTACTGCTAATGAATAACTAACACATTCTCTCTTTCTTAGATAAACGCTGTTGACCAACATTATTATTTCCTCATCAAATAATTAATTTTTTTGGCTTTTTAATTTAATTGCCTCAATAAAAATATATACCAATAGTGCATTTTTAATTACATTTCCCAAGTGACCTATGCAAAAAAAAAAAAAAAAAAAAAAAAGGCTTTATAATGAAGCCACAATAATTAGCCTGTCACAGTCCAGTTTGGGGCTATTGTGTAGTTGTCCTTTCCACGGTTCACCTTAGCCTGACTGGAATTCTAAAAACCAAACCTTGTATATTATCTCCATAACACTTAGAAAGGTATTAAAAATATGTGCAATACTGGCAGAAGCAGACTTTCTAATTATTGTCAACTGTTTCCAGTGTGACGTGGCAGATTCCCTTGAGAACTGAAACAACAGCCCACTCCAGGATTTGTAATAGGCCCTAGAGTCTGAGTAGTTGTAGACAGAGCTGTTTCCCTCAGGATAGATAATTGGTTTACATAGCAGCTCAACATCTAGACTAAATCGTTTTTTTTTCTATTGTCATTTCCCTGATAAATATACATAACTGTTTGGGGGTATTAAATACAATGTGACACACTATTTAATAGAGGAAAAATTTGCATGAGCTACTTTACCTGGAATGCTAGCAACTGTTATCACCCTACATTTCCAGTCAGAAAATATAAAATATTATTAAGATGAAATTTTGCAATTTTTTTATCAAGCACAACTTTCACTGAAGACACTGGGAGATTTGCTCAAATAAACATTGCAAACCATATCTCTTAGTTTCTTGAAACTCAGACATCACCATTAAGATATTCTGCCTAATGTTGCTACTGGTCCGCTTATTAAATGAGATCATATTAAGGTTCTGTACAGGTATAAGAAACACTGCACAGTGATGATCTTTTGTCATCAGTTTACTAACCACTTTTATGAAATGCTCGATTACCAGAATAAATGATTAAAACAGAAATATTTATTGTCACCACCATTAAGATGAATCAAGCAACTGGACATCCTGAGTCTGAGTTACTACAAAGATAAGAGAGAGGATAAATTTTACTTTAAGTTTGCAAGTCTAGGAGCAGTACCTATAAAACTATTTTAAAAGCATGGATCAAGACACAGCAGTAGTAGCAGTTTCTTCAATTAGCAAAGAATGCCTTACTGCTTCATGGCATGAAGGAAACAATGGTGACATTTGAAAAAAACTCATTTGCTCACAGCTTTACAAGGAACATAACAAGATCCCAAACCTGAAATTATGGAATACTTCTTAAATTCAGGATGCTCAGGGATCACAGAATTGCATCCTAATCCTTGTGTTTAAATATGATACCCATCTGTGTAATGCAGACAGAGAGTTTATGTCTCTGACATGAAATTTGATCATGTTGGATTTGAAGAAACAGGACCCTAATAACAAGACTCACTCTGCATTTTCTATTCCTCTGCTGATTTTGGTGGGTATCCTCGGTTTATGAAAAATCAGCATTGTGTCCTGTAATCTGATGTACAGAGGAGCTGAAAATACCAGATATATTTCTACGGTCCCTCATTCATCACCAGCTCAAAACTCACGTGGATGCTATGATTTCTAAAGTGCTGATTCGTCACTCTTTGTGTCTAATATTAAGATGTTGTTTCTGGATATTTTCTGTCCCTAAAAAGAAAAATCTCAGAAAAAGAAACAGTGGGAAATCAATTCATAAGAGTAGTCAAAATGCGATACCCTGAAGTTTTCAACTCTTTGTAGAAATACCTAGGGATATTTTGTCTCATAAGAGGTACAGGTCAGACCCTGCACACCATGACTATTGCCATTGATTTCAGCATATAGAGCCTGTGGCTCCAATTCTACAGAATACTCAAGTCCGTGTAAAACCTGCTAAAGCATAGCAAACCCATTAAGCATGGGCTCAGCTTTAAACTCACACACAAGTTAAATTGAAGGCAAGAGGGTCTAAGTCTGCATTTGCCTGTTGCCAAGAACCTTTTGTGCCCAAAACAAAACACTGTATTTTGCTGGAAGAGGTGGCACCAGCTTACTCTCAAAGCTCTGAGGTTGGTGTCATTCATTCCAGAGATAGAGCTTTCAACCTTAAATGTTTTAATGATTAGTAAATATTATTGCTAAAGCAAATCTAAACCTAAAACTAATACACTTAACATGCTAAATACGAGATTGCATATGTTATGTGTGTAGTACAACTGAATTTCTTGGAGGAGTAGAAAGGATGAGGGGGAAAAAAAAATCAGTCATGTGAGTTGTCAGATATAACCTTTTGGCATTCTAATAAACTATTGCTTAGATAGAAATATCAAGCTATTACTAATGGCTATTAATGTGTACATGCTTCATGTAATTTTATAGTATCTTATTTTAATATCTGTAATTTTAATGAATTGCAATTTAGGAAAGAAACAATTTTCATTTACTTTATATAACATAATTATGGACCAAATTAACCCCACACTAGTCTTAATTACATTTAGTTTCATTTGGCTGATCAAGCAATTAATGTGCCACTGTATTTTGGAAGTAAAAACCAAATTGTTATGGTCTGTCTTCAAAAAACATGTACTCACCTCAAGTGTAGCCACTGCATGAAACTGTCCTTTGGAATTTTTTTTTTTTTTTTTTGGTTTACTGTGCGTCTGTGTATTGCAGCACAAGAATGTGAGTATAATGAGACCCTTCTGCACCTGGGGTCCTGTTATACTATGCTGCTTAATAATCTTCCCTTCATGCCACCCTTTATCTGTTGTTCTCAGATTGTACTTGCACTTTTCTCTTTTAATTGGGAACTAATTTTCATTTTGCCATTAGAAATGATAAAAAAGCCCACATATAAACTTGTATTTCCTCAAGCCTCTGTACTGTCACTCAGCCTTTTTTTGAACTCAAGGCTGGAACTAGCTTGTTTTTGCTCTTCTGGCTAAAGAATAGCAGAGGCAGAATATTTTTAAAAGCCAAGACAAGAAAACCTATAAAATATTGAGCTGCGTACTGATGTTCATATTCAGGTTTTCCTCAGCACTACAGTGAAATCAATGCCTACAGAAGGACAGCATGAAAACAGTGCAATGGCTTTAGGATTTGGCCCATTAGCATTTAGTACTATCTATTAGCATGTCCATTCCTTTTCAACTAATTGAAAGAAAGCAGCCCTTTGCAACACAGGTACGTTATGAATATAATTGGGGTAGTACAAGGTTGTTCAAGCACACTTTATAAGCAGGGGCATTCTCAAAATAACATAAGCATTGTATTATAAATTTACAAGGATTTGGGGATGCTTTCAGAAATCATGCCATTCATGTCATAGCAATCTATGTTATTTTCAAAATCTGAAAAAGCAGTGACTTTTCTCATTCTCTTCACAATTCTTCCACATGGTGGAAAAGAGTAGTGAATTTAATAAAGCAGCTTTTCATTAATGTCACTGTTTTCAGAGGTAATTTGTGTAGTTTGGTTTCTTAGATGTATTTTACAGCAACTTTCTTCCATGTAGGAGGTGGATGAAGCACCAGTCTGCAATGGACTATGACATTTGCCTTTAGAGTGCATGGTGTTACTACTGGGAATAAGGCTTTGCTGCACCTTAGGAAAATCTGGTTCTTAACGTACTCTTCAGCTACTTCTGTGAAACTCCAGCACTTTTGTTAACTGAAAGAATTCAAAGCCATTTGTAAGTCTTTTTTCAGTGTCTTTAACTGCAATTCCAAGAAGGAATGGCTTTACACTTCCTTTCACTCCAGATAATGCTCAAAGCTAAATTTCTTTTCCTGAAGAACATTAGTCAAACTGACTTTGTAGGGTTCTTCACAAGACTAAAATGAGTTGGATTTGACCTTTCATTTTTCAGCTGGTCTGGATGACAGTCATCAAGCATATCATATATTCATGTCAAAAGCTAAAAGAATTTTATTTGCTCTCCTCTTAGTAAAAGGAAAGACAGCATTTTAATTTTTTTTTTTACCTCTGTGTGCACTGTGAATTCTCCACTTTTCACTTGTAAAGGATCAACTTAATATTGGGCACCTGTAGACATATATTTAATCAATATTTTCCTGCATTTACACTATTGTAACTGGCACCATTAGCCACTGTTTCCACAATGTGACCAGAGCTGTTCACAAGTGAGACAATGTGGATCACCTCCAGTCCAAGTTGGGGAGCAGGCTGCATATGTCATAGCTTGCAGCAGTTTATCCTTCTCATGCAAAAAGTCTAAACAGGGTTAACTCATTTGTAGTTAGCTCCTGAAATTCAAAGGTTGCAAATAATGAAAGTAAGTCTGGTATAAAGTCACTCATGACTTCTCAACTGTAGGAGAAACCAATCTCTCCAAGACAGATATAAACTCTGTATCAATTGGATGACACAGTAGGTTTTTTGAGAATCAGGGGTCACATTGAAGTAAATCTTTCTGCACGCTGATTTGGTTGAGATCATGTGGAGTATATATGAATGAAAGCTCTAAAGGAATAGCCTGATCAATCAGGATAAACTCAACAGGAATTTTGCTGTTGATTTCACTGCTACAAGAATTTTACTCTTACGTGAAGCTTCAAGCAGTTAGAAACAGATGTTAAAGACTGAATTGATTATATCTGGTTCTCCTCTAAAATCCCCATAGTAAACTTTCTAAAGCAAAGAAGTCAGTATTTTCTAATTCCTGTTATATTCTACATTTAAGGGAAATTTATATGGCAAAGATACATTCTATGGCCTAAACAAATGCATTGTCAGAGCAAAATGCATTGCAATTGCTTGTTATCTATTTTCTCTGTGCAGAGACAGTAACATTTCATTTCCAATGTGATCAGCCAAATCACCACTTACTGAAATAGGCTTGATACTGACTCCTGATAGGAAATGTACAGGATTTTTCTGCTACATTTGCCAGCTGGTTAGAAGTCTTTGGCATATTTGGAGTGATTTTATTTTCAAGGAACTATTCCGTAGCTTTTAACTTACTAACTGCAGTGAAGCACAGGCCTTATTGTTCCTGCAAAACCTGTGGGACAGACAGGTCACTTCAGAAGGAGGACAGCACAGAGCCACTGAACCACTGCAAGTGCAGTTCAGTCATCAGTGTGGAAACAGGGTTATGAGTCCATGAGGCAGCCTGAACATGTCTCCCCAACTGTTCCACAGCATGTGGAGCATACCATCAGCAAGTGGTGAGATCTTTAATAAATCGACCCAGGTTTCTTTGTAGCAATCAGCAAAGCCACCCTTCCCCTCCTGTACTGTCACCAGATACACTGGGTAACAGTGACAGAAATTACCGCACAGCACTCGTGCAGACATAACTTTTATCTTTGATACCTAGAACTACCAGGGAAATGACAGTTAGGGGTTGGACTGACTTCTCCTTGCCCTACAGAAAAAAAAGTAGAAAAGCTAACAGAGGAAAATAAAGCCATTCAGAAAACTGCTGTTAACATGGTATAAAAAAACCAACCAAGCAAACGAAACCCAAACACAATTGAATCATGTTTTCATAATACTCCTAATGTTCTTCTAAGGGGGAAAATATCTCTATATCTGTTGGTAAAAGCTAAGTACCATGTTGTCAACTACCTTCTAATATTTGTAAGATGTTCTTCCAACAAAACCTTTGACTTTTGTTTCAGAGGAAATTAAAGAGCATCCTAACTACAGCTGGCAAAATAACAATGACATATCTTTTATCATATATTATCCTTGATAATTTTTTAAAATTTTAATTTAGTTTACACATTGTACATCATACATTTGTTCATTAGTTTGCAGAAGTCAGTCACTCCATTTGAGTCCACCAGCCAGTCGTTGGTGAAAATTAGCTAACGTTCTACACTATTTCACACTCACAGCATTTCCATTATGGTTGGATAATAGTTGTACTATCAATAAAGAGTATGAATCCAGTTATGTAGAGACCTTGGCTTAACCTTTCCATATGCTATTGATATTTATAGAGCTTCTGACATAATCAATTAGCCTGAAAACTGGCACTCATGGAAGGTAAACCCATATAAAGGAACCATCACATCTGCATTTTCATTAACCTTTTAGATAAGCATGTAGAAAATAAAGATAAATACACACCATATGTAATGTACACTAATCCCCCAAATTTTCTAATGGTATTACAGATCAGGACTAAACTTGTTTAGTGGTATTTTGACTTTCATGAGTGTTTTAATCTTCAGCCAGACATCTAGAAATACCATGAAAGTGAAATAAGATGACTCTCATATGATACTCTTCCCAAATTACTGCTAAATTTAAAGTCAAACAGAAAGCTTGGTTTTGTGTGGTAACAACTCTTACTTGCAGCCAGTTGTTATTAACTGAAAAAGTGTAGACATGACCTGGGAAAGAAATAATGAAGCACACCACATAGAATTCCATATGACCATTCAGTCATGTTAGAAATCAATCTGTAACAGGGAAAAATGGAGTTTTGATAGCACTTTTGTTTGTTTGTTTTTAAGCAAAAGCATTAAAAAAACTGTCTTCCTCCTGCACACAGAAGAGGATCATCCTCCATACCAGTTTCAGGGGAATATATAATCAAGCTGGTTCTGTCTGGAGACACTTGGCCCTGAAGCAGGAGCTGGAAGAGCTGAGGTAGATTCCAGGTTTTACTGTGGTTCATGGGAATTTGTACTGTGTTTCTAGTGACAAGCTGCATACGTATACTTTTGCTGTGTTGAAAGATTTACTCTATTAAACACCTGATTTATGTTAGTCCCTGGAGTGATGGTTCAGAACACAATTCATGATATTTTAGCCTTTTTCAAGAATTTAGCCATAATGGAAATTTTTTGTTCTTGAGAGAACAAGCTATATCTAATTATTAATTAAAATATTACTACAGTAGATTAGTTGCCCTGGCTTATATGTTCCACTCTATTAATGCAAGTTAGAAGGACAAAACTTCTGAAGAAATGAGTAGGAGAAAAGCAAATGAAAAGAACTCCTCTGTATTTTCTCTGTCAAATTCATGGGCTTGGTTCTGAGCACTGCAAGAATGACAGCCATGACTGGCTGGGATATCCCTGAGTCAGAAGTATTGCTACCCCAAATAATGCAAATTCTCCCCTACTGTGAAAAGAAGCATGTGGAGAGAGACGACACAAAGGAAATACAAGGGGTTGTAGCCATGCTTAAGGAAAGGGCCATCTGAGAAGGTATCTACTATATGTGCTATCACAGCTTTTTACAATTGGATCTAGTTAGAGTAGCCAGTGAGGTTACTATTCACTGTCAAACACAGTCACCTCTTTTTGGACTCAAGTCATGTGAATTACTTAGGGAGACTTAGGCAGATGGGATGAAATTCCCCCTGCTGCAGCTGAAAGCAAATTTCACACAGACTTCAAAGGGGCCAGATTTTCATCAGTCATCAAAGGACTTTGGGTCCTTCATAAGAGTACCTTTACATATGCATAAGTACTGGCTAAAGAAAAATGGAATTGATTATATGTAAGGAAGTAAACATCTTCACAACCTGGATCTTTAGTACGCAATGTTTGGTGTGAGTGGGCTGTTTGCAACAGCAATCACTTTCATTGCAGGAAATGATATTCTTAGGAAAGGAGTGAAATCAGTTCATTAATTAATAAGATATGTGACTGTTACATTTGAATAGGAGGGTTAGAAAATGTAATAGATGGAAGGCTTCTAACTCATAAGATGGTGTGGTGCAAATGAAGGCCTTGTAACCTTAGTCTAGCAATCAGATGGGGCTTTGTTTCAGTCCCATCCTAGACTTAGTGCAGCTCTAGCCTTTTATTAAATTGGGAAAATATATTACTTATAAAAGCTACTCTTGACAAATAGTAAGCAAAGAAAGGTGCAAAAAATGTATTGTTTCCATAATCAGAGATAAACTGTAAAACAGAATAAAGTGATAAATACAGAGCATAATTGTTTGTTGTTGCTATCTGTCTGTGCCCAGTGGCAAGGAAGTCTAAATGAATTACAAAGAAATTTTTAATAAAAGAACAAAAAATAATAATGGGCTCCATAACCTGAAAGAACTTTGAATAAAAAATGTCCCCTGAAACTGAAAGTCCCTTTAAAATCTCTGCACTTCTTGACTGTTCTTTGCTTTTTTTCTTTCCCTTGCTCTTACTTAAAAGCCTCTGGGTGATTTGTCCTATTCCCTGCCCAATAACAGCCCAACCATTGTTTTAGGGAAGATATTTTTAATGTATATTTTACTTTTTGTTGGTGGTGTTTTTTTCTCTTCCTTGGACATTTCATCCACGCACTGCAGAAAATGTGAACATAAGCAGCTGCAATATGAGATGAACTCTGAACACCAAATAGGTAGGCCCTTGAGGGGAGGAACTGAAATATGAGCTGCTTATTCTTGGAGCCCTTTAAACCCTCCAATCTGTTTTAAATTATTTTGGTGCCTCTATTTAAAGGTTAAATTTTTGTTGTTGTTGTGAACCATAGTGTAGTAATACAAAACCTGGGCAACATCAGCATAGAGTCAATTCACAGATTACACACCCAGGGTCTTTCCTGATTCTGCCTAAAGTGAAGCAGCATGTTTATACTTAGCAACACATTTTGACATGAATGAACTTTTCACGTCTCTGCTCATAAAATAAACACATACATTCGGCAGGAAAAAAAAATCATCTCACTCAACGATCCGGCTTACATATGTTATTTACAGACCATATGTCGAAATCTAAATATGGTTATGGATATGCAGAAATTATAGATGTAAAACATTGACTTCAGAGCTGTGCATTCAACATTGAACCTTTTATATCTTTTGTTAAATCTTTTCTTGTATTAAGTCTTTAGCACATTAGATTTCCATTAAAAGAAAAAAAACAAACTTCTTTCCCCCTCCACCCCTTTCAAGCAAAATCTTGGCACTGAAAGCATATTTCAGGTTTTGTTTTTCCTTCTACAGTATTTTGTTTCAGGGCACTCATAATTTGAGCACTAGGGTTTAGATGTCAGCATGAACACAGTTTTGATGACTGCTTTTTGCCATTGCCACTTAGAGCTCAGCTCTACTAAGTGCCAATGGGAAATTCCTAAAGGCCAAGGCATTTTCAATAAATTAGCATCGAGACACTGAGTCTTTGTCGAGCGTTTAGGTGAAACTTGATTCAAAATGCATATTTGGGGATTTCTGACAAAGCTTTCTTTGTTTTCTATGCAAATAGACAAAGCCTTGGAATCTCTTGAATTTATATGATCAAAGATGACCACCATGAATATGTCTGGAAGCATTACCAAATGACAGAAATACCAGAGACAGTTATATTGCAAAGATTAAAATAGACATTTTTTTTAAAACTGTGCCTTCTAAAGAGCACTGTTTTTTTGACAATTCATTAACTTTATGTATTTTTAATTAAACTAATTTTGAAACATTGCATTTGACACAATGCACATCAAATGGTTATCATTGGCTGGGGACTTGGAGACTTCTAAAATAAAACAACTAAAAGGTTTATTCTCCTCTAAGTGGACAAGCAAAACTCTGTTGCAATTAATTAGTAAGAGAGTCACATGCTATTTTAATGACATGAGTATGATTTCAAAGATACTCCTTTCACTGCTGCAACTATGATCTGAACTTTGTGCACAGATCTTTTTATTCAAATGGTCATAAGAATGCTTTGTGTTTTGTTCTGCTGGGATGTCTTCTTTCAATAACTGCAATCAGATAAAGAAAAGAGGGTTTCCTGTAAAAATATTTTAATTGCACAAGTCTACTTCTCTATATAGATACCAAAAAATACATTATCAAAATGCTTAGTAATTTTGGTTTGGTAGTCCAGATTAATACAAAGGTGCATTATGCTGCAGAAAGAAAAAATGTTATATACCTAAACATGAGTGAGTATTTTTTCTGCCCCTCCAGATGGAAGATTTGTATTTTTATTTTAACACAAACAGCAGAGTGAAATGTAAATGAAATCCAAAGAGAATTGATTTTTACAAGGTTCATAGACCTGGTTTGAAAATAATTTCCTTTGTGTTATTGTTTACTTTTTCTTTTGACTTAGTCGTGGTCCACTTGGGAAGGATTCAGAAAGCTCAAGCTTTACTTCTGACCAGTGTTTACTCCCTGCCATGCTGTAGTGGACTTTAGACACAGACCATACTCTCTGCTATCCTGACTTTGTGGGGTATATGCTAATCTTGTTTGGTAACACCCCTCAGGCAGAATATCAATGTGGTCAAATTTCCCACAAATCAAGGAAGAACTACCAAGAAATGAAGAAGCCAGGTAAGAAAGGGAGAAGGAGATGTATCCATAGCAAGTACAAGAAATACATTCTTGCAAATTAAGGAATGTGAGATTTCATACAATTCACAGAAGGCAGTGTCTTGCCCAACTCACTTTCAGGATGTTTCCCAAAATCCTATTCCTTATGATGCTGCTGCTAAAAGACATATATTCTTAGTATTGTTAGGATGAAACTCTCTGTCACATCATTGGTGGATTTGTGGATTTCCATGAAACCTACAAATAATTATTCTCTGTATAATACCCCAAAGTTAATTTGTCTCCATATTATTACCAAAATTCTGTTTATAGACTACTGAAATTAAACAATGGGATATTGATTATTGCTGACATTAAGCTCTGTGAAGCTTTCTGAGAAACTTCCCAAAAACACATCATGGCTGAGCTAAGTCTGTGGGCTAATGTAGCTGATTCCTTGGCCAGTTCTGATAGGGAGAGGTTATCATCCAAGCACAGTCTACTGCATGCTCTTCTATTGCAGAAACCTTATAAAAGGGTAGTTTTTCAATGACTTAAAATTAATTTCATTTTCTTTATTCACTTTCTATGAGAAAAAAAAAAAAAAAGAAAGAAAAAAGTAATCTGTCCTAATCATAGGACTCAATATATTGGGAAATTCCAGAGGCACTTACTTGCCACCTTATTTTTGATGTCAGCTTAGAGACTGATGATTAAAATGTTTGTTGTACTGTAGACCAAACTCAAAATTCACAGGAACTAAAGAAAAGTTTCCTTCATTTCAGTTTTGCATATTTTCTTTTTATACACAGTATACACAGTTTTGTGTCTTTTTTTTTAATAGTTTACAATAATTATGTCTTTACTTGAAATTCATATTTAAACTACTGCATGTTTGTCATGGAATCGTTGGTAATGTGTGATTATATTATGTTGTATTTTGCCAGGACACTTGTAAATGAGACATTATCCTTGGAGAATTTCTTGGCTGAAAAATGTGAGTAATTAAAAATGTAAACAAATATTATCCATTACATATGCTCAATAATAAATATGTCAATATAATGCAAGTTAATGACTCTTTAGGGATACAACCTAATCCTGTTACAGAGTGTTTCATAGGTGTACAAACAAACAATTAATAGTTTAATTTTTTAACATGGAGATTATATTTATGCAATATAGTTCTCCGTTGCAAGAGAACAGCATCCCTGTCAGAATAATAATAGAGCATGAAATGTAGCAGAGACAAACACAGGTGGAAATCCACACCATACTCAGAATAACTCTTATTCTGCTTTTCAAATGGGCATTTGGTAAGAGAAACAGACCTTTTGGTTTATTTTGGGTAGAGAAGGAAGTTACTGCACCACTGGTATGGATATTTCTATCCAGACCCTGAAGAGACCTGACCTGGGTGGGATGTCTGATCCAGCCTGGCCTGCCCAGGGTGCTGCCAGGAGGAAGGTAGTAGGAGCACTGCACAACTCCAGCCATGGCAATATGGGAGAAGGGCACAGACCTGTTGACAAGGAAGCTAGGCTTTCAGCATTCCTTTTTTTTTTTTTTTTTTGAGAGGAGAAAGTGATTTGTTTCTTTTAAGTCTTGCACTCAGAATCACAAAGCAAACTGAATCAGAGGAAGTCATAGTCTGATCCTTCAAACACTGGGCATTAAGTGCTATTTAATTAGCCAAACCCTATTGAAATGAAATGACATTTCATGTCAAATTCCACCTGGCTGTGTAGTTCATTCCAACATATAACACCTCAGTCACAAATTTTCATTCTGTCAATGACTTCATTTTGCACCTTGATGAAATCACTAAATCACTTGCTTCTGTTCCCACATTTATACAATAGGATCTGCAGTTCTTGCTGCCCCATCTACTTATGCCCTTTCCAAACTTGTGTCCTGCCTATTCTTGACTTCATTTTCAAGCCTTTCTTTATGCTTAGAATAACCTCTTTGCAAGATTTGCCAAATTATCTCTGAATTGATACTGAATACTCCTAAATACTCCTCTAAGGTTAGTTTTTCCAAAGTTGTGTTACATACTGCCTTTACTAAACTACTTTGTCTTATCTAATGGAATATGGTTTTCATTCCTAATGTAAGATGTTTGGTCTCTTGTGGTTCACAGTAGAGTCCCAATTTTTACCAGAAAAGACTTATTAATCTTTAGGTTTGAGATGCTTTCTCTCTCATTCTTTGATTTACATCTGTTCAGGGGAGGGCTGACTTTCTTGGTGTAGTTGATAATTGATAATACCACCCTTGTGATGCATAAATATAGATTCCACAAATTGTAACCAATAAAACCACAGATCAGCTATTCCATTATTCTAGTCAGTAGTTTACCAATAACACAAACTTCAAAACAATGTTCAGGGGCAAAGTTATTGGAGTACATCCCACAGTGTGTTCTGTACAATATGGTAAATTAAATTCTCAAAGACAGTTAATGTGTTGCAGTCTGAAGTCAGCTAGTATCAGATGCTTGCTGCCTCATTTATTTTGATTAATTGCTTCAGTGGGGGAGGACCAAAGGGGAAACCAAAAATCCACCACAAGGAAGGCAGAACTGTGCTATACCATCTCTGTGCTTAACAAGTAAACATGCTATGGAAGCTTGGCTGTCTTCATTCCCTTTGACTCTTTCACACTTTGAAAGAAAAGTTTGTCATACTGTTAAGAGCGACACAAAAAAACCCTGCCAGACCTGTGGTCCTGTTTGCTTTGTGTAACCAGTGTCACCTTTGGAGAAATGCTTGGAACCCCTGGTACTGGTAATCTGGGATCACTGGGTTGTTTCAGCAATGTTTGGTCATCCCTATTGTTTCCACCAATGCACACCCTCCACCCCGCAACATTTTCTTTTGCTGTCAACTCTCCTACGGAATTCCCAGAGATGTTTTCAAGCTCCAATCTCGTTTCAGTCACAACTTCTCTTCCTACGACCAATTCTTTCTTTTCATCCCTTGTCCCCTCCTGTTGCCTCCTGGGAGTGACACTGCTGCAAGGGAACCACATGGGAGGCAGGGAACAGCGGGAGAGACATGCCTATCCATCATAGCTGAAACTACAGATCTTTCCAATTTGGCTGTGGGTGATTATAGCACCTGCTAAGCCCACAGGGATGGAGCCCTGGGTGGTGATTTCAGCCATAAACTTTCTGTTTTGCAGTGTTTACCTTTGCTATCCACTGTGACAGGTTTCTCTTCTGAGCAGTAGCCTATGGCACTTGGCTGGGGAGACAAGACGCCCACACGATGCAGTACACAGAGAGTGACAAATTAAAATGACAGCGCTGTCTTACAAGATTGGGATCTAGTGAAATGAAATATTTCTGGTCCAGATAACAGAGGCAGTGCTACATGGCAATATGTGGGGGAAAGCCAGTGTAATTTTCAAGTGTTTTAACATAACTATGTTTGTCACTGTTCTGGCCCTATCACATCTCATCTTCCCCAGGTGAGACTGAAAGTGTGGCTTGGGGGACTGCTTTTGCAAAAATAGCTTCATGACATGATTTATAATGGGACGTTTTTCCATTTTTATCTTTGCTAGATGTTTAATAGCAAGGGTAAAATTAATAGAAAGAGCCATCAAGAACTGAGAAAATAACATGGTGAAAACTTCTTTACAATTCTGCATCTTACCTTCCATTCCAAACTGAATAAATAAGTTTAAAAATCCTGTACACATGCACACAATTCTGCCTTCTGATTTCCAGTTTCCTATTTTTCTATTGAACTAACAAAACAAGACTGACAATCTTTCGCCATCAACATTTCATAATCCTGAGTTTTAAATTCGTTGTTCTGTATTTTGAATAAAGGCTTGAAAATTATTTTGAAGAGTCCTTTTCTCTCAAAGTGTCTCCAGTGGATACACAGATGTATTTTGTATTCTTAAACACAACACTGATGTACACAAATGGATAATTGCCTCTACAACTTAGGTACCTAAATCTCTGCCTTTCAAGTGACATTTTGCATGCTCATTTGTGTGCAAGATTACAATGAGGCTTCAAGTGTCCAGACTGCATCAAAATCATTCCTGAAATGCTTATGCTTCTGTTTAATTAGTTGAAGTGAAATTCATGTTATTCAAGCACTGTTAAATCAGGCTGAAGTTAGTGAATGTAAATGACATGCTGTAGTATGATTTTAAACTGACTGAACTATGTGGCATCTTAAGGTGCTTTTTTTCTTTTTCTGTTTGAGAAGCAAACCCCATGAATTTCACAGAGCTAGCCACGTAAAATTAAAGGCTGATTTTCATATTACTTGAAGGCAGGAAACCCTATGTTGACAGAATAAACAGAAACTCCTCTCAAAGATTTAAAAGGGGAAAAAATCATGCATTGCACTAAATTGTAAATAACATTTAAAATTTCTTGAAGCACTTAACTGAAGGATGCTTCTTGAGTAAAGTAATATCCAGCCAGAAGTACAATGACAGCTACAATACAAATCATAGTCCCCCTGCCTTCTCATTTAATTTCAACTTTAGAACAATTTCAGTCCATCACTGTACATGTTGAAAGGGATCTCATTATTAAAAATTCAAAATATTCTCCATGGTTTTTTTTAATGTAAGAGCTCTCAAATGCCTCAATGTATAGAACACCCATTTTTAATGAACCAAATGGACTTATTTTTATAAGTGACAAGAGATGCTGGAAATTGGAAAGGGGGGATGGGAGGGGCAGTAAGGTGATTAAATCACCAACAGTGAACAAAATTTCCTTGTCCAATTGCTCCCAATTTCACCAGATTCCCTGTCCCAGTCTCATACTTTATTTCCTTTTCTGGTTTGGCTTTGTTACCTTTGAATTTTAATTAGATAGCTTCCTCTGTCCTGTCTGGGTGCCACTCAGTAAGGCATGTCATGGTGTCTGAACACAGCATTGACAGGTTCATTGCTGTCATCTCCTGTGCCCCAAGCCCAACTCTCCATGCTAGGAACTGCCTTTATGGGGAGGATCCAGGTCTGCTCTGGTAGCCCAGGGCTGTGGCAGGCTGCACAGGTGGCATCAGGACATGTACAGAAAGTGTGCACAATGTGTCAGGACCCTCCAGGACTTTTCATATCTGAAAAGAAGTTTCTCAGGTGCACCTGCAGCTCTGCAAAGCCTATAGCACAGTCACATTTTCACAGGGCTAGGAAAAGCTGCCTCCTTGTTGAATCTCAAGTTGCTTTTCTAAAATTCAAGTACGATGGATCTGCTAGGAAATTAATTTGCCAGATTTCACCAGCCTTTTTTTTTTTTTTAACTAACCATATTCTTGGAACATTTGAATCTCCTGAGATGTTGTCATAGCAAAATACACCTCAGATGGTTCAAATTTGGCAAGCATTTGGGAATCAGAGTTTTAGAAAGGGACTTGCTGAGAAGCCTTAATAAGAACCAGAGCTAACAACCCAGTCAACGTTTGTAAAACAACAAACAAATAAACAATTGTGCCTTTTAGTAGCCTTGACAGTAAATCTAATGAGCATAACAGATTGCAGTAGATCTCTTTCCAATAAAAAATGAGAGCTTAGAGCTAGGTAGGAAAGGTGGATCTTGATTTCAAACTAGCTGAAGAAGGACAGCACTTACTGCAGAGCTCCAAATTCAAATGACGAATTAAAAACTGGTTTGCAGAACATGAAACTGTGTTAGGGAATTTTACTCTCTGGAGATAATAATTTCCAAATTAGACTCCTGTTATTCACTATTCCCTGATTCACCCTGCCACCTAACACCAAAAAACCTTGCGTATTAGATCTGCACAAAAATTCTTCGTGCATAGGATTTTCCCAGATTAGAGTAAGACTTTCCTTACAACATTTAGACTGCAGAGGACACCTTAGATACCATTGCCAAAACAACCCTGTGCTGGGAGACAGAAGATAGGAATGACACAAAGAGGTCCCGTGGGAGAAGCTTTTACATAGATCCACTGATCAGCATAAATAAGAAAAGGGGCAGTGCTGCAGCTGGAGCCTCTGAACTGCAGTAAAGGTAATTTTCCAATGGGACAGAGATTTCAGGGGCTGTTCCTCTACTCTCCAACTTAACCCTGTGTGGAGAATACTGAATATTATTTCCACATTCCTGTCCAGCATCATTCACATTAACCAAAATCAGTCTGGCCTTGTGAGTTGATCATAAGCTATTTGGAGCATGAGGCATGTTTTTCTTATTTTGTGAGAACTGAAGGAAATATACAGTGATGTATACCTTCTTTGGAGTAAAAGAACGAGACTGAGAAGCCATTACTTACTACAGAACTGGCCACAATATAGCTCATTCCAATTGAAATCGAATAAACAGCTTCATATAAATTCAATTAATTGGTGTGGGCTTAAGCATGCAGTCTATATTGTGAAATGATGAACAATAACTTGTTCCACCAGCACTGTTAAATAATTGCCTTAAGTCAGAGGATAAAGAATAGAGAAAGCTGAAAATCCATTATGCTCTGTAACAGTCTTACTGAAACTAATTAGCTGCTATCTAAATTTTCACACCTCTGTTTTATGATCATCTTTTTGTCTTTTAAAATCAGACACATGCATTCTGAGACAAAGCAAAAATAAATGCTCTTCCAAACATGAACATTGAGAGTCCAGTTCTGAGTTCTACTCTGGTTCCTTGGCACACAGCAGAGACTCTGGCAGGGTTGGAGGTCTCAGGAAGGGGATCCACCCTGAAGGGAGGCAAGAACAGCACTCTAAACAGCCCATTACGTTGGAGTTCCAATGTTCACTTGGAGATCTATATGATTTTAAAAACCCCTGACCAATGTGTTTTGAATCTTGAAGATGTATGGATTATTGCTAAGTATAAATAGGTCTTGAAAGCTTGAATGGTGTCAAGCTGTGCAAAATAGCAGTTAATGCTTGTAACTATTTTTGCAATGGCTTATGTAATGCTCTTGAGGAATTTGGTAAGAGTGGTACTTGCTGGGAAATGCAAGTGCATATTCCTCTTTCAAATTAGTTCAGCCTTTCTCCAACTTAAGCAGACTCACAGGGTCAGTTTTGAGAATGTTTTCCACACTGTGGATAAAAAAAATATAATAAAAAGATGATCTTTTAGTATGAATTTCTGATCTCTTCATGAAGCACACTCTTATGTATTATGACAACGTCCACTGGGCAGAATTGTGATGCTGTGGTTTCATTTATGTGCCAGGAGATCCCTTCCTATTGTGATTAGACCAAAAAGAAGTGCTCATCTTGTTTTTGTGGGCTGATAGGACAGAGTTTCATTCAGTCTTTTTTTAGTAGTTATTTATAGGTTCACATAAGCGCAGGTTTTAGCATGCATTTGTTAATCTGCTAGAATTTAAATGCAACTTATTCAGCTCATTGACCTTGATTAGATGGAAAGACACAACTATCCTTATAGATAAATCCTATAGCTATCCCTATAGCTAAATTCTTTATTATTTTGCAGGATGAAATTTTTAATCCGAAATTCATGAGCATTCAGAAAAGCAATGGTTTGTGGAAAGAGGATAATATGGATTGTGAACTCAGTAGAAGGGAGGCCTTTGGGGTATTTACTTAGGATACCTTATTCCCAGAAGGTCTCAGTGCAGAGCTCTATCTAAATTTTTTTTTTTTTTTGTAAGAATCCTTTGAAAAAGAGAGTGCATTCCATTGGCCTCCCTCAGCTCATTATAAATGAAAAGGTCTTAAAGCACTTTCAAATACCTGTGTGTTTTCTTGGAAGCGGTCAGTGAGTGCAGACAACATTAGAACAAAGGACAATAACATTCATGTTTCAGCAAGACAAAGAATTACTTTGCTTGTTTAACAGCAATAGTACTCTCACTGCCCGTGAGACAGAAATGGAGTCACTATATTGGCAATTACTAAACCAGGGCATCCTCCGTCCTGTGCCAGCTCTTCTGGCACAGGTTCAGCCTTTATTTCCTCATTTTGCAGACCATGAAACTCAATGAAAGATATAATCACCAGTTTCTGAACAAAACACAGTCCTTTTGCATTCCCAAGCCACCTTTACACAATGTTAGGAACTTGAGCTTGTTCTGTGTTACTTCTTTTGTCTTATAGCTCTTCGATTTTGTACTATACAGCAGCCTGGGAACAGCACTAGGCTGGACAGTTGTCCAGGTTCAGCCTTGTCTATAGTGCGGTAATATAGATGTTCATATCAAAATATATTCATATATGGTCCTGCACACTATCATCACAAAAAGGATCTGCAGCCTGAGACTCCAATATTCTGGAAGGGTTCCCCATTCACTGCATTTTTAAGCTTTGGATGGTAGATACAATCTTCCCCTTCAGCAGTGCCAGTGCCACGTCCTGTGTCCATTAGAAGTGTATTCTAGAGAGGAGCACTGCCAGAACACGACGTTTCCCACTGCTCCCCAGACAGCCAGCAAAGGAGGGATGTGCCTAACTTGGAGTCACTCCTTGGAGAGTGCCATTGACAGAAGGAATTTCTCTCCACTGGACTACTTCTGTAACGTTTTGTTATCTCCTTCCTACAATCAAGTCAGTGGCCTGCTGCCAAGCCAAAAGACTGCCTTGACTATCAGGTCCCATTTATGTCAATGAACAACGTTCTAAGTAAAAGTGTTCACAGTCAAAACTTTTCTCAGGGAAATCAAAACAGTCAATGCATTGTCTGGGAAGAGTGGTGCTGCCCTACCAAATAAATGTCAGTTTGGAAGCAAGGATATTAACAAAAAATATATGTGTAAGCAAAGTCCGGACACTTGTTTTGACAGTACATGATTTTGCTCCCTTGTCAAACTTTCTGTTTTCACTTCCCGTATTATACATAGAATTACACACACATTTTCAATGAGTAGATGATGATGCAGGAGATAACTAGTATATTACAGCACATATTTGCCTTTAGATTGGCTTAATGTATTTTTGGGCTTATCCAGCTGGTTTGGAGAATACACAGGATTAAAATTTAAGAACTGCTTATGCTTTAATTATAAAGGTTTACTGTGGGCCTATACTCTGCACCTTCTCTTTCCACAGGGGTACATTTCTGCAAGGTGATTTAGATACCTTACATGCCTTGCCGTATCTCCTTGTGGTAAATATGCAACATTATTTAAAATATGAATTCCTGAAGTAGATGCAAATAAAATTTTAAATAAGAGATTTTCATCAGTAATTATCTACCAATAAAAATAGTTTTATATGCTTAATAATGAATATAATTGGGAAATTTTATACACATTAATGTGTATGTTTTTGCAGTTATTGGTTTACATTATTTTTCTATCAATCTTTATATCTCTATGGAATTAAAATCCAGAACATTTTTAACCTAAGCATATACATTTGTAAACCAGATAAATGTTGTGATTATCTCTTCCTGTATATAATTCCTCATGAGGGATTCAGTTAATTGAACATACCTTTCAAAACATAATCTATGGCTTAATTAAGCTTAGCAAATATAAAATTTGAAACCACATACCCTCTTATTGGCAGCAAAGTTAGGGTTTTTTTTTTCATTATTCCTTTTTATCCAGTGCTACTAATGACTGCTTTTGCACTTCTAACACATTCAGGTAGCATGACTATAGCCAGAACAGAAGTTAAGTTTTTGATTTCACTGTCAGAGATCAAAAGTAATTTTTTTTTTATATATATACATACAGCAACCCATTCAATAACAAAGTAAGAACTTATTGACGTTGAGTAAATTTCATAGCTTGTAGAAAAGACACATATCATTGTAATGTGTGAAATTTTAATCAGAAATGTTGTGAAGGATAAAGGTAAACTGACTGCTATAATTAATGTGTTCTGCCACAGAGATTTAGCTGGCACATTCGAGAAGTGTGGTTTATGTTAACTATTCCATTGCTTGAATTCTGTACTTGCTAAACGGTGGTACTGTTTGACAGTTTTATGTTACAATGCTTTACTATCTTCAGTAAGCTTTTTCTTAATTTAGGGTATGGTCCTGTAGAAATTTGAAGTAATGCAGTGGTAGGTGGACATGTTGATAGATAGATATGTAGATAAGGCTATACTTGGTAGTGTATATTAAACCTGATAACAAAGCTTTTCAGGATTGTACCATATGAATATTACCTTTCCAATTCCTCTCTCTTTTAGCACTTCAAATATTCTATTTAGTTTATATTTAAATTTATGACAACTTGCCCACAGCCATCATTTACTGAACCAAAAAAGGTCATGTTGCCTGTGGAATGCAGAGTATTATCACAACAATAACAAGGAAGGGGTTATAAGAAGATTATTGTTCTCAAAACAAAATGCCTATCTGTTACATCTAATGCATTTTTGGAAAAAGCCCAAGGCCCTGATTCTGCCACCATTCCTTGCATTGAGTAGAACCATATGGTCCCATTGGTGTTGATCTAACTGCTTTTGGAGTATGCTACTACTCAAAATAAATAAAAGTGGCAGGATCTGGCCCTGAACGAGCACATGAGCTTTGCACCCTGCCCTAGAGGTTAACAAACTGGGTAAGAAAATTCCAGGGTTGAAGGGGATTCAACTGAGAAGGCTCTCTCTGATACAAGCTCCCACCCCTCCAGATGCAGGGCCTCTTTGAGGAAACTCCCCTTCAACATACATTTCCTTTAGTAGGTTTTGTAAGATATGTTCTCTTTATACATAATTCATATATTGTTTTATTTCCAGGAACTGTGAGCTGTAAGTATAACTAATTGCTTTAATGAAGAAATGACAAACCTGGGACACACAGGAAATACAGCTTCACAATTGTATTTTTCATTCTGAAGCAAGAGAAGGGACTTTTTTGGGTGTAAATAGCATTTGTTCTCACTACTAACAGGCCTCATTTTGCAGTCCTTCAGCATCCACTTTCCTTCTGCCTAGGAAAGACTAGACTGGCCCCTAAATGAACATGTTATCTTCCAAGCAAATAGCATTGTAAAACGAAGTTGGTCTCACAAATAGAAAAAAAAATTGTTAACTTCTGCTGCATCATAAACCACACATCAGTATAGCACATTAGAGGGCATATTTTCAAAGGGCATTGAGTTATGAGTATGCAAAACAAATCACTATAATCTGTCTAAAATAGATTATTAAAGTGATTGCCTCAGACTGCAAATACAGAGAAATTAATCATTTGCAAAAATCCCACATAAAAAAAAAAAAAAAAAAAGCCACCAAACAAGGATTCTGATTCTTTACTTTGCTTCAGCCTTGGTTCTATCATCAGTCTCACCTGGAAAGATCCACTGCAGGCGACTCTTGCCTCGCCAGTATAGGTGCACAGCAGACAAAAGACATACCAGAAAGGGGAAGACAGATATGCCACTTAAATTAAATAGGAAATGAATTGGCCAGCAAGTTGGCATGTCTGCTGAGACAAATCATAGACAACACGTCTCTCAACAACAGAACTTATTTGTTTTCTCTTGCCAACAGATTCATCACTGCCCAGGCAAAACAGGCAAAATACATTAGTGTCATGGTAAACTGATAAAGAGAAGTGCCTCAATCTAGCATCCTCAATGGTGAAAGTCTTAGGGCTGTATTGATCTGTGTTATATAAATCTTGTTTTCTGTCTGCAGAAGTGAATCAGGAATGACCCTTAAGGTTAACAAACATTGTAATGTCTTTCAGCTGGGGCAGATGCCTATGTGCTCCACACATTGTATTTGGTCAAGTCCCATCTTGTCATTTTACTGCCAAGGAGCTTAACTAATTGCTGGCAATCATAAGACAGTTTGATGGAAGCAAAGAATTCCTACAATTGTTACCCCTCTCCCTTTTTTTTTTTTTTTTTTTAGCCTTAACAAGCACTCAAAGCCATGTAGCGGAAAACAATCAACAATGAATTAGTCAGCAGGAGTCTTAGCTGAGCTGGAACTTTATGTAATTGGCATGTCATGTTCGTACATAGCCAGAAGCAGGCCTGATTAAGCTGATGTATTTTGTTTCAGTAAACTTTTACAAAAGCAGCTTTACCTCCTCTTGTTTGGGTTGCACGTCATCGCATGTGCTTTACATGACATTTTATGTGGACCAAAAGCATTAGGCAGTCATCCGTAGGCATTTTGGGTTGGAGAAATGTTGCCATATTGACATGTGAAACATTATATAAAAAAATGAAGTGTCTTGAAAAAGGCAATAATGAAAGAAGCATATTCATTACTGAGGCCTAACTTTTACACCAGAGGACTTTGCCTTGTGTGCACAAGTTCATTTTCTGCAGCCTATTTATGCAGGTTTGAGAAAATGAGATATTAGGTACATTTTATGTTAGAACTACTTCCAACTAAACACGCATAGTTTTCTCAGCACTGAGCAAAAATATTCCCATGCAATAAGGAGCCCTTCCAGCAGAGATACTACTTGGGGCACTTAAGCAGTCCACCTTACCTGATCCAGTAAAATTTTATGGTGTGTTTTACTTTACCATATAGATAGATGTAGTTTTTAAATGCTAAAAATGCCAGACTGCATGGAGAATGAAAATAGTTAATGCTTATTGTCAAAAGTAACTCATAAAGCTTAAGGTATACCAACTGTATTCTTTTGAACTGGTGTCCTTGTCATAACCTTAAATCAAACAATATAGTTGAACTTGGCATAGATTATTAAAGCTAAAAGAGTGAGTACTCTGTGCTTCTATTACGTCATAGTTGACAATATAAAGACAAGATTCAGGAAACTAATGGAGCTTTTTTTCTTTTGTCGTAGAAAGGTCAAGCTAGTTTTCCACATTTTATATGTATGTCATTCTCAATAGAGCAACTGAATCTCTTATAGAAAACAATGTAAGTAAATGTCTCTACGAAGCTACTAGTCACCTGATCAAAAGCCAATGTTGAAAAACACTTCTAATGACTTTCTCTTATGCATCAGTGCACCTACTAATGAGCTGCCAGAAAAGGCTTTGCAAAGCTTTGCTAAGATAGAACAGGAATGTGAGAAGCCTGAGATCTAACTTCCCTGCTGTGATCCCTGCCTTTCTACTAACAGGGAGCCCAGGCGCAGAGCTACTAATGAGCATGCTGGAGAGAGTGTCCAAACCAGCACTGGCTATAGACAATCCACCTGTCTGCTCTGCGATGTAGGGTATGGTGCATGACAGTAAGACACCCCATTGTATTTTGTCCTTAAATAATTTAGGTATTTATTGATTTTTTTTTTCACATTTTTATTATTTTTTTTCTTTTCTCTTCTTTTTATTGACCTTACTCTCAATAGCAACTATCACTTTCTTTGGGAAAAAAAGTAGCAAGTTTGAAAACCAGATTTTTTTTCCCCCCATAATTATAATTTTTATTTGATTTAACTAAAACAGTGCTGTTATACCGCATTTTAGCTCTCCAAAATTCCAAGCTTATTCCTCTTTAAATGTAATCACACATTTGATAGTCCAAAAACAATAAAACAATATTAATAACTTCTTTAAAGAATCCCAAATGTCCTCTATCTAAAGAGGGGGGAAAAAAATCAGATGTAACAGCTGTCTGACACTAAAAATAGTGCAAATTGCATAAATTAGAGCCCATATTTCAAAGCCGCCACACTCGACATCATCATCTACAGTCAAAAGCCAGCAGGATACTGGTATAAAACATTTACTTAACTGTTTGCAGAAATTCTGTATAAATGGAATAGTTACTGCAGGATACCTTTCAACTCCAAGCTGTTCAGTTAACACATCATGACGATACCTAGCTCCCTTTGGGTTTTCCTTAAGGTTACCCTGCCAGTTAATATTTTGTCGGCCAAAGAGACAGGTTTGCAGAAAAGACACTAGATAACATTGCCAGTTAGCAGTGGGATATCACATTTACTGTGAAAGAAACAAAAACGTTGTAAGAGGAATCAGTAATAATTACTTGTATTATGCTCCACATTGTCATTGGAAAAAGCTATTGAGTCCAAATAAGCCAGCCAAACAAGCTGTGATTTTCGCTCCTTGTTGCCTCTGTTTCCTACCCGAGTTCTGACATTAAAACCCTTGTGGTATGCCACAGCTAGGAAGAAAAACATGTTCTCACTGTATTATTGATCTCCTATAATATCTTCAACTGAGTCTTCAAGATTATGAAAAAGAATCTTATGGATCTATAGTCTCCTCTTGATATTAATTCTCACAGATATTAACAGGACTTGCATATGTACACTGAATAGGGAAATGAAAACAAGCCATTTATGTCCAGGACTGATACTCATGAAATCTAGTATTAAAATATCAGTGAGTATTATTAACATACTGCCACCACTGTCACTTCCACACTTCTAGGCTAGTCATTCTGAGTGGCATTCATTTTCAATTCAATAACTTCTACTTCTGTTAACAGTTTGATAATATTTAATGTTCCTTTTTTTATTTTTATCTTTTTTTTTTTTTTGCTAACTCCATTCTTAGAACATTTTTAAATACTTGCCACTGTTTTGTTGAAAAGAGTACTTAATTTTGTAAACTTACCCAATTTCCTTCATTTCAGCTGAATTTACAGAGACTTTTAGATATACAGTCTTGAGAAAATACATTTTGGGAATAAAGTTCATGCATCATGAAACAAATTATTGAGGTGTGTAAAATGTTGAGAATGGTAGTAAAACTGTTTGGGCCAAATTTTTCAAAATACTTGTACTGCATCTAGTGAAAGATTTCATATAAATACTTCTGTGTTCTCTTGATCTTTGACTTCAGTAAATACCTAATCGGTGCCTGGTAAAGCAGGATAAGGATTGTCTAAATATGCTGGATAGAGTGACCAGACTTAAAGAAGAAAAATTTACTGGTGGAGGCTCCTGAGTAGCAAATAACCACCTACTAGGAGGAAATGCTACATTGGGCCCACCAGTGCCTCTGTAAACACTCTAAAGAAATTTTGCAGCATGGCACTCTCGTCCTTCATGTTTCCACCACACTGCAAACTCGTCTTAGATCAGTGGGAAACAGCGACCTTGTTAGGCTGTGCTAGCTATGTTGGCTTTGTGCCATCACTCATGCTTGTTGGGGAGCTCTGTAACACTGTTGTGTTGTTCAGCTATGCAAAGTGGATGAGGCTGAGACAAATCTGCTCTGCTGTTGGGAACAGTTTACAGACCAGAACAAGTCAGTGGGAAGAAACGGTGCACAAAGGAAATCTGGGGCACAAATCCCTGCATTCTCCATCTTTACAGGCAATTCCCAATGGAGGATACGTGCAGGTCTATAGTCATTTTATCATCATCTACTCAATGATGGAGCATCGAATAGATGGTCCACCCCTCAGCTCTCCTGCGAGATGTCTACTCTTGTGAGTTTCTGGGTTTGAAAGGCAGCAGCTAAAAACAGCTTCTGGCAACATTCACCTTCAGGAGAAGATCCAGAGAAGGGAACAACATTCCTGCTCCTCTGTTCTTCTTTCTCTCCTAATCTGTTCCTACAAACTCCCAGGATAAACAAATTGCCTACACCTAACACAACTCATTACATTTCTTAGAAACATTAGATTACAAAGAACATGCAAAATCTACCCCTTCTGTGAGACTGCGAAGCTTAGCTTGCATATGAGGTAACTAAAAAAAAACTTTTTCTGTATTTTTCTGTAAAATCCTCTGTGTCCATTAGTGCATCAGCCCTATTCCCTGCAGAAAGAGTATAATAGAATTAGAAGTGCTTTGAAACTGTGGATCATCCTTCAGTCTGTGCAGTGAAGGAAATATTTGAGCCAATGTAGATTTTCTATTCTATCTCCTCAAAACTCAGTTGGTTAAAAAAAAAAAATCTGTAAAACATTTTTCTTTGTGATGCAGAGGATTGTCAAAATTTCAAATGGCAAAATTCAAAGTGTGTTTAAATATCATAATTGTATTGTTGTAAATATTTATATTTAAATTTTAAAATACAATAATACTAGAAAGTCAAAACAGAGTATGGCATTAGCACAGAATTTCTTTCAAAATATTTTTTTTGTCTCTAACTTTTTAACCACATGGAAGTTTGTTTTTTTTTTTTAATACTTATTCCTTCAGAATGCAGGCAAATTTAAAAACGTGAGAACTGACATTTTTTTATCAGCTCTTATTTATCATGAGCTCACACTTTTGCTGGTGGTTTGACAACTGGGTTTTCCCTCTCACATAATCCTGACATGAAATAAATATTCCTTCTAATAACTTTGATTCATTAGCAGGAAAGGTTGGTTTCCCCAAAGTAGCCAAAATGTACATGGATTTATGACTCAGAGCAGAAGACCTCTCTAATTGATAGCAACAATTTACAGAGAGTTCCGAGAAGACTAATAGAAACGGTTATGAGGCTGGAAGATGTGTATACATATAATTTCACAGTCGTAAGTAAGACATATGGGGAGAACGATAACAGTCTAAATTTTTAAAGCATATTACCAGGAGTGACACAGAAAAAATTAGTCTGAATATCAGAAAAATATTTCCTGAAAATGAGCTGGGTTAGGCAGTTGAATAGTCTCCAAAGGACTGATGGGAACCCAGCTGCAAGAAACATTTACAACTAGACTAAAAGGGCCATCTGGGGGACCTGCCAGGTTTTACTGTTTTCCATGTTGGTCTTCAAAGATTTGAAATAAATAAGTGCTAGAAAGACAAAAGGAAACATAATGGAGAAGTTTCAGATCCAAGGCTACCTTGATATGAATATTTTATATCTTAGCTGAGATTTGCAATTTCCTGTCATCTTATCTGGATTCCTTGGTCAACTCTAGGTGTTAAGTCAATGAGATTCTGAGTGACTTACCTTGGCTGCTAGTAAAGTTAATGTGTTATAACAGATTTTATATATGAAGATTTATGTATTTAGGATTTTTATGTCAATAATTACTGTACATATTATATGACCATTTCATAAAATTACACATCTCCATAAAATAACTGTATATGGCATATTGAATTTTGAACTACTACAGACAAAAAATGGAAGTAGTTACAATAATCATTATTTTCAATTTTATGTAGTTAAGTGGTTTTACAAAAAAAAAAAAATTAGCCTTCCAAATTACATAGTTATAATGTGTTAATGGTAGCATAACATGTCATTACATTATGCAACTTAATTTCATAGATATTATATATAGTTGGATATTTTAAACTCTTTTCTCCTTAGTTATTACAAGACACTCATTTCTTTCAAACCATATTCTGCTTAACACTTATTCAGTATAACCTTTGATGATTCAATATATTTGGACACTTGATAAATTGGTGCTATTGCCTCTATTCCTTATTATGAAATGGGAATGGTGCTCCAGCTCCTTGCAGCCTTGCAGTTTTCTCTGTGAGCCCATGATTTTTTTTTCCCCCCTTTTCTCCTGCCAAGATGGCTGGTGGGGCCAGAGTGTTACTTAAAGATAAGTATGAAAGTCATCTTGTCTGTGCTCTTCTAATGATCGCCTGAGGGGCTTGAATTCATCCTATCCAATTTTCATAATGCGACATCCAGTCCACATACTTCAATTAAGTGGGATGGATCTGGGACTAAAAGTCCACACATAACAAAGGTATCTAGGGTATTCAGATATTTTCCATTGCACCATATTGTCCTGTTGGTCTGTATGTATTATTAGAGCGAAGTCAAGGACAAAGAATGATCTTGTCACCAAATCATGAAAGAACTGATGGGTCAAAAATCAACCAAATCTCTCTGATGCTTACAACAAGGATGAACTTCAAATCCTTCTTGTGATGTATTGTCTTGCTTTTCTTTACACAAACTTGATCTCTTTCTTTTTCTTTTAATCTACTCAAAGCCTCAAAGCATTCAGACCCCTTTAGATTTTTAATTTACAATCTTCTCTATTTACTCTTTCTCTCAGTTCTGTTGTCTAAAAATTTTAATCAGTACAGAATTAATTTTATCCTCAAGGTCACTAATGAATATATTGAATAATGCTGATTCCAGTTCCTGACTCCTAAGTACTCCCATCAACACAACCTCCTAGTCACATTTGCAATTTCTCTTTACCTGCTGACTATTAGGCATTTCTTTCTTCAAGCACACTTAATTATGGCTCTAACAGGAGTATGTACAATCGGTATTTCAAAGAATTCTCCTTGACTAAGAAGCTGCTAATGGAAATGTAATGGAAAAGCTGCATATTCCCTTGTCACTAAGACGTTTGGATGGCGGACGGTGTGGAAAGCAGTGAAACAAATATGATGAATCTTTCTCATACTGCCTATTTGAAATTATATCTGACACAATGAAGTCCTCCAGATATTGTTCAGACATTGTCTTGGAAAGTTAAATTAGCATAGGCTATAAGAGGACTGGGAATGGTGCAGTGCAACCTGGAGTCCTGAACCTGAATTCATGCCTGGCCCCCATTTTACTTGGCATAACCAAAGCATGGAGGCAGGAACACCAGGCAATTTATTTCTTCTTGGAATAATGTATGACTGGAAATGCTGGGCCATAGATAGTAACATAACCCATAGAACCATGAGATTTTTCTTTCTTTCTTCTTGTTTGAGAACGAAAAGTCTATTTCAGAAAACGTGGTAGTTTTAAAAGTGAGTGTGCAGTTACAAAGAATCAATTACTTTACATCTGTGGAAGAAAGAGTTTCAAGGCACAAAGAGAAAGCAGAAGAGAGTAAATCATCTCACAGTATGGGTAAGAAAACATACTTGCCTAAGGACCTTCTTCATGCAGCAGCACAAGACAGGTATTATAGCTGTGGTGTGGTGCAGCTGTATAGCTGCCGCTGTAGCGTGGCATCTGTCTTTTCTCTTTGCACTATGAGAAGTCCCATGCTCTACTTGCACGGCAGTAAAAGCCTTATCAGTCTGAGATTCCTATATCCAGTTCCTATTATAAAGTATTTTTTTGTATCTAAGTTATTCCATTATACAATCTTGGATCGTTATACTTTACAAACAATAATTCATTATGATTTGACATATTCCCTATAGGTTTTTTCTCTGTATCAAGAGGGAACTATTTTACTAGCCTCTGCTGTAGGCTACTGGAGTAACTTCCTTTATTTGCCAATACAAATTGTTACATATGACTGAATTTCCTATAGCTACTTCGTATCTAAACCACTGCTACTGCAGAGCCAAACTGAGGTCAATAAATCCCTCACCAAGGTGTCAAAGCACTGGGTTTATGGATGCTAAAAACAGTCTTGTACAGAATAGAGACAATTAAAATATAGGAGAAATCTATTTGTGTATCTCTTTTATTTCCAAAATCAATTCCTTCAATTTGCTAATAAAAAAATGATGCTTCATGAACACATCATCTAAACAGTAATGAAACACATGTAACAGCTCTCATATTTGTCTTCAGACCAGGACTGTGCATAGGCTGCTATGTGAGATGTGATATCATAGGAACAAGCCTGCCTCTAAACTTGTAATTAGAGTCCTGGTAACACACTTTGACTTTCCATCATCTGAAAAGTTGGCAATGCACACTCTGCATCATCAGCATAGCAATCTTCATCTAACATTGTAATGCATATCTCCATAGCACTTATGCTACATACCAACATATATCATTGCCACTCTGCACTCAGCAGCATATGTTTTTTTTTTTGCCCAATATACTGCAACACAATATTTCTGCAAAAGATTTTAAATGCAGATCACAAATGAACATATATACACATAAATGCAGAATTCAATGCTCACACAGCAGGATTTAGAATAAAGGTACACTTTGAATCAGCTAATATTGACAACAAACTGTTCTTACAAAGTAAATACTACACTCCAGACAGTGTGTCTCTGAAATTCTCAATGGGAAAGTTTCATTACTTAGCTTTCATGTTGACATTTGTAATATTCAGGATTTTGCACAAGAGATTCCAAAGCAATCCAAATTAATGACACCTTTTAAATTTCCTTAAAAACTCTGCTGACTCAGAGGACAGATCTAATGCTTCCCAGTTCTGTTTAATATGCCCCAGGAAGCATGCAAAGTCAGGATAACGCTAATTCAATAGAAGTATTGTCAAAACAACAAAAAAAGGATCTCTTTAGCTGTAACTGCCACCAAGTTGAATGCTCCATAGAGATCCTCAGCACAAGCAATAGTTTTTCTCAACAGTTTCTTCTGGCTTGAACAAATAGTATTCTGTTTAAATGGATGCTTAGACATCCTCACTCAGGACTAGACTTGATTCTTATTCTAAGACTGTCTGCAACATCTGCACATTCTCCTCTTCCTGACTCCCACTTCCTTCTAGAAAGGATGGTTTGCTTACCAGGGTGACATGCTGTGCTTGTTTTCAGTTATTAGCTCAGTGTCAAGCTATTACACTATCAAGTATTTTCAGCTACTCAAATGCAATGCAATTGGCACTTTAAGGCTTTTCTAGGATCTTGGGGGTGTGTTTGGATATTGTAATAAGAATTTTCACACTTCAAGTTGTACTGGTACCATTGCAAAATCACTGCAACTCCTGATAATTTAAAAGCACAAGTAATACTGGAAAAATTGGTTTGCAACAATCACACACTGAATAAGACGTCATAGTGCATAACAAAAAAGGCAAGTGTTCAACTGAAAAGTAATTTTACAAGTATTTTTGGCTAATAATAGTTTCTCTGATATGATGCAGAAGAAGAAAAAAAAAAAATCACACCTCAACTGCACCCAGCAAGGCAGTGCCATAACCTTCTGAAGCTACTTTGCATAGAGCTGCGGACTTGGACATGCAAGTACTAGGTACAGGATTTCAGCTATAGCTCCAAAGATGATCTCAGCAACAACAAACCCAAAAAACGTTTGTACAAAACCCTTATGGATCATCTTTTAATGTTTTGGTCCACCGAATTACATGACCTACACATTTATGGGTATCAGCACATTCAGTTCCTTAGGAATTGCATATTCTGGTGTGTTATATACATTTTACATTTCCCTTCAACTCTAACTCTTCTAAGGGAATAATTACACCTTCAGACCTTCAGAACAAGCCAGAAATTTCAGGCTTTAGCTATTTGCCACTTAGTAAAAGCTACTGTGAACTACTAAGAAGCATGTTCATTTTCCTGGATAAGCAGCCACTTTCCACCCTGCAATGCCATTGAAATGGTGTAGCTATCTTTCCTGTAACACTTTTCTTGAAAACTCACATGAGAACACCTCATCTTACCCTATTTACAAGAAAGGGATATCAAGATACGAGGAGGTTAAGCAACTTTCCTAAAGTCTTACTGTGGATGAGTAGCAGGAGCATAGCCCAGACTTCTTGATGCTCTGTCTGTATAATTCTACATGTTGACAGTCAAGCATTACTCCTCCTGAAGAAATCAGTAAAATTGTATCATTGTTTCAGAGGCAACCAACACTTTCCTGAGACAGGTTTTAAGTATTAGTCCCTAGTAGTCCCTCAACCAGTTACTTGGTTGATTCACTTTTCTTAAGGTGACAACAGATCACACAAGGTATATTCATGCTCATCAGTGCTATTTTCCAACACTGGCCCTAGAAGCAGGACAAACATTGGCAAATTCATGAATACAATTAGCTGGTGAATCCAAATTTTACTCAGGAGCAAGGTTCCACTAAACAGAATTTTAGCTCCTTGGGTCAACAGAAATCTTATTTTCATAGCAGCATTTTAAAAAAGAAAGAGAAGTATTTTAGTTAATTTTTTAGGTGTATAAAAAAAAACAAGAATGCAACAGTGGAATAACTGCTGTACTTGTTAGTTGTCACATTAAGAGCCATTCATTTTAAATGGTGGTCTATATTCCCCTTTCAGTTGCCACAGATATTGAATTGGCGGAAGCAGTCCAAGCAAAGCTAGATGATGTGTCAGATGGGCCATTTAAATTTTGCTGTGAAAGAAGTTAATAATATTCCCATTTAAATAATCACCTTTGTGTTCCAGGATTAATAAGCCAATGAGGAAAAAGGGCCATTTGGAGTTTTCAGGTCTTCTTTTGACTAATGAAATGCGACAGTATCAATTTACACTTGGATCACATGGGCAAGTCTTTACTTCAGTTTTAAAACAGAGAAATCATCTTAGAATAAATTTTTATGATTATAGAATATGCACTATGGGTTTTTTTCAGTGACTGGTAAGATCACACTTAGGAGAAAGATTTGAGCCTTGATATTTTCTCTTGATTCAACATTTAAAAACAAGCCTTGGCATATCTGGGTACTAGCAGATCAACTAACATCATCTAGGTGCACACAGTCACAATTTGAATCTTTAATCACATCAAAATAAGTAATAAAGAATTAACCTAACTTTCTGTTAGTCTGGAAAGACTAACAGAATTCCCATTTTTATTTCAAGTACTGTACTTTTTTTCATGGCACCTAATATGTCTTTTATTACAGTAATATCTTGAATAACTTTAACATGAGAGTCCCCTCTTAAACTGAAATAAACTCAAGCCCTGTGGGCTCATGGGGAGAACCTGGCTTTTTTTGGTTTTTTACCTTTAAATATAAATGCTTTCCTATAACTGCAGCCTAGCAGGGAGGCAATGCCACTTGGCAAAAAAGTTATATTAAGTGCACTTGCTGGAACTGTTTATACTTTGTTCCCGAGAAATAGATTGAGTACTTGATAGTATAACACAATGAGAGGTACGGGTGGTGGAGATCGGATCGGATGCTTGGGCGGGGGGAGCGAGGAAGTGTTGCTACCCCAGGAATTTATTTTTAAAGTGTCTGCTATTTCATGCAATCTGGTCTATTTCAAAGGCAAACAATTTGCTCTTCAGAAGTATCTTTATGAGCCCCAAGGGATGAAACTCATCCCTGGCAGAAATGATTTAGCAGTATCCAGAGAGGGGGTGAACTCCTTGAGAGGCAAGGGAATAATTTTTTGAAGGGTGGCAGAATTTTAACAAGGGCCTCTAGTGAGTTCTTGTGAACCCCTTTCAGCACATCACTGTTTTATTAAAATATTCTTCTCAAAATACTGAAACACTGACAGCTCCTGTAAGCTTGCCAAAAATTGAGTAAGGAATAAAAATAAAATGTTAACTTGACATGTGTGAATAATTTTGATTTGATGATAACACCTTTTGGAATCGAGGCCATATTCAAAGCTGACTCGTAACACATTCACATTTCTAAGTTACATGAAATAACTCAAACTTTTCAGGCATTGTTCTGGTGCGGTGAAAGGAGGAGATGTTAGGCGTTGAGCTCAATCTTTCTTCTGAGTCAAGTGAGGATTAAAAACATTTTAGGTCTTCCTGTATGAACCTAGACCTAGAGGGTCTAAGGTCACATCTAGTGTGGGAGAACAGGTTGATTAATGTGGGCTGGCTAGTTAAAGTAACCAATTGCAATCAGATAAACTGGGTAAACACCAAAAGAAGGAGATGACCTGCTTTGGGCGGCTAAAGATAATTTTGAATCTGAACAAAGTATTAAAAAAATATTATAAGGAACACCTATATTCTGGTAGGATCCAGTATTGCATAGTCTTGCATGGATCTGTTCACCTCTCTATCCCCCTAAGCTTCTTCACATAGTCAATGAAAGGCAAGGAAAAGGAGTAAGTTCAGGAACCTCTTTGGGCAAACCCTTCAAATGTTTGATTGAAAGATTTCTCTATCAAGGAGTGGTGGCACACACTTGTTTATGCTCTTTCTATCACATTAAAACCTCAGATGCTTAGTGGAGTAATACTGAATTAATTTTTTTCCTCTGTCCCACCATGCTATTGTCCCTGCTCCTGAGGTCTTGACAAGCAGCCCCTATTTGATGACAGCAAGGCTGGTAATGGAAAGGCTGTTGATAGCATTAATTTATCTATAAATCTCTGATCAAACACTATGGTCAGAAAATGTGAGGGCCAAAGCTGAAGGTGAAAAAAGCAGTTAAATAGATGAGCTAAGAATAAGTTCTAGTACAGTCAGATATGTCTCTTCATAGCCACAATGATGGAAACGCAACTATTACAGTAACAGGGCTGCAGGTTTCTACTAGGTATGAGTACTTGTACCTAGAAGTCTTTTCTTTTTTTCCCCATGTAAAAAAAACAGTTTTCTTAAGCATTGTATTTTTCGATATTCCTAAGGGTTTTTCAAGGAACTCTGACCTCCTTTGGGACAGCTTCTCAGCTAGACAGGGCTGCTGCATGCTGTCTTGGGAGAGTAGTGGCATTTATCTCTAACTCACATGACTTTCTCTTGGGTCCAGTTTATAAGTCAAAGTGATTAATCAAGTCCTCAGAGTTCAATTGATTGTGTAAAAACACACATGACATAAACCCACCATCCCTTATTTAGCTACTGACTCAGCCAACCTGTGGATCCCTCTGCTTGGCTGAGTTACGCTGTCTGTTTCAAGCTTGTGAATAGATTTAAACTCCCACTCAGGACAAAACCATGAGTGAACTTTGGCATATTTCTATCACTTCATTCTTTCCTGTACCTATTTAATTTATGGTGTAATATTAGAGTGCAGGTGTAATACTAGACTGCACAGTATTATTAATAAGGCAAGGGTCATTTTCCTACCCAAAGGCGTGAGATAACATTGGTAAAGACTGTCAAGCCTAATGGGCAAACAATAACTGGTATGTCTTCTACCACTGCATGAGTCCAGAGACCAAATTCAATTGCTTTGTTTTGAAAAAGAAATTAGGCCAGACTGGTAAAATTAAGGAAATGGGTAAATGAGGTGCTCTGGACCATGCTCTGCTGCCATTTGGTGACCACACAAGAGGCATTTTAAATAGAGCTGGCTTTCTACTTTAAATGGTTCTGATTAGGTAGTCTTCTCTTTCATGTAGGGGTGGATTTTAGATTTGTCCTATTACTATACAAAGCATAGATCATGCAAGATGGGTGAGGAATGAATGAGGAGGATTTAACTGGGTTCAATGAACAAGTATGCCATCTCTCTTTTCCTGAGATTATTGAATTGTTTGGGTTTGGTTGCTGGTTTTTTTGGGTGTTTTGGGTGTTTTTGTTTTTTTTTTTTAGTTACATGCCAGGATTTAGAAATTGGGAGTTCAGACTCCTAGTACAGATTAAACTCAGTCCTATTACATTACCAACTGTATACAGCATAACTTACAGATGTTACAGGAATGGATGTAATTTCACTGTGTATGTAGAAATTACATTCTAGAAGACATACTTTGAGGAAAGATTTAAACTTTCCATTAGGAAATTTTTCAACAGAAATTCTGGCAATGGGAACATTTGCCCTGATTTTCTATTATACAATCTCTTAATCTTGTATCTAGCTAGTTTTCCCAAATGCCTTATTTATCTAAAGTTCTCTCATCAAGTAATCCCTCTTGATCAAATTTTGCTTCGCACTGTTTGTAACAAACACTTCAGTCTTTCTTCTTACACATCTTTCAGCTGCTAATTTCTACATTCTTTCTTCTCTCTCGGTGGTAAGTCGTTCCTTTCTTTACTTCTACGGTATTCTGGTGATACATTCTCTCATCTTCACCCTTCCTACTAGCTTTCTCTGTGTGCTCATCCTGAGTCAAAGTCCTGTTTTTCTTCAAAAGGAACAACCCATACTGGTTTGAAAAGTTCATAATGCAGCAAAATGCTACAGGTAGAACTAGTTTGGTGACCCTGAGAGGATTATCTACAAGAATAGCCAAGCACACATCCAAGGATGGATGTGGCTCAAAACTTGCCCAGCTAGTGCTCAGGTCACAGATCATGGCACACACAGAACACTTTTTTCTGATAATCACCCAGATTAAACGTTCAGAGATGAATCCACTTTCAGCCCCAGGAAATGAGGCAAATGCTGTGGTAAGGGGAGTAAGGACAGAGAGTATGAAAGGTGATAGGAATCAAAATTGTTAGGGTTGGAAGGGACCTCAAGGATCATCTAGTTCCAATCCCCCTGCCATGGCAGAGAAACCTCACACAAGATCTGGTTGCCCAGATCCACATTTCAGTCTACTACAGCAGATGATGCCCAAAGCAGTGAACTATCATGGCAAAGTGGTAATACCCTGGTAGGAATATGAGTGAAAGGGCTGAGAAATAGTTCCTGACTTTTTCATGGAAAACAGTATCCTAGAAGAACTTCCCATACCTTCTCAAAAAAATGGGAAGATCAGTTCTCACATATTTTTTAGATTTTCTTCCCAATCTACTCTCTCAACCTCCCCAAATTTTGAGCATAAATGAAAAAGGTATCAAATATATTGAAATAAAGAACTACAGTTAGAACTTGCAGCGGTCTGTATGCCTGCACACTATGACATAAAGGGTTGCTGCCATAGGACACCTTCAGAACACATGCAGAGCTACACAAGCGCCTTGTGATTATCCATTTGCCTTGTGGATGCTCAGATTGCGGCAAACTGTAATCTCCCTGTAGTCTGACACTCAGGACAGAACAGCCAAGCCTTTTTTCATCCCAAGTGTTGACCCCTAAAGGGCACCTAGAGAAGCAGTAGCATGTTTATGGGCTAAAGAGAGTGAGATGTGTGTCTTGTTTCCACCTGCTCAGACTTGGAAGACATCACCTCACTTTAACAGCTCATCTGGCTGCTTCAGGCTCTGGCTTCAGGCCACCTCATGATGGTACATGCGCACAATTATGTTATCATTTCAAATGACAATTCATGACAAGCTGCTAGTAGGGTGATAGTCCTCCTTGCATGGTCCGCGTCTGCAGATTATTATAAACACTGACTGTGAGACGGGGCTCAATGCTTCTCCGAGTCTGATCTGTCCAAACGCACTGACTGCCACGGTCTTTATGGGTGTAACTCCTGTGATTTGACCCATTGCTTCTAGAAGCAGGAAAAAATTAGGATGCTATGAGATAATGTTTCAGTTAAAGGAACTCTTTGTATTGCCTCGTCTCAAAGTGAATGCACTGAGGCAAGTATCTCTGGAAGATCCATTCGTGAAATACCTTCCAGGGTGACATACTGTATGAGACTAATAGAGCAATAGTGTTGCCAGTCTTTGGGACTTAATTGTGTGATTGCTGTAGAAGGCACGGCCCCACAGCACACTCGCTGCTGGGTGCGCAGCCTGGCTCAGAGAGGTTAGACTGCCAGCGAGTTGAACTGGGATCACCAAATACCATCAGACTGCAAGCCAAGTACTAACAACACGATCGTTTTTACACTGTGTTTCTTCTCATTTACATTTACTTGTCAGAGTGGGAACTACAGCTGTTGCATAAAAGAAATTAATTAGGGAAACTATGGATTTTTAATATAGTTTCTGAAATTAATTTTAACAGGTAAGAAGTTGAACCATGCCCATTTTTTTCCCATTGCACACTTTTTTTTGGTAGGGTGGTCTTATTATATGCTGTTGTGTATTCTCACACTTGTCAGAATTGCAATCATTTCATAGCAGTAAACAGTTAAGCACAACACACTTCCAGCCATCCCTGATGTTTAGCTATGTACTCTACATTGGAAATTAGACCTTGTAACTTCAGTTTTAGTCACAAAAATGATAAATTATTTGTCTTTTGCTAGGAAGTCCATGCTTAATAGAAAGACTCTCACGTTGGTGCTCAAAGAGGCTACAAGACGCAGAATTTCCTCCCAGGGCATTTCTCTACATAGGGAGAAAATGCCTTGTTGTAACTCAAGAAACCCTCTTCAGCAGCATGCACTTGAATATGTGACCAGTGCCGGAAATACTGCTGATAAGGAAATCTTGTTTATCTGAAAATATCTCCCACTAACTATTTTTTGGAACTTCAAGAAAAAAGTCCCAGGTTTGTTACACCTGCGATTGCTGCGGGCCAAGAGGCAAAATGTTTGGAAGGCTTCTCTGAGAGGCTGGTCCCTGGTGCCATCTTGTGTTGAGATCAGATTCATCCACGCCAGCGAGAGAGGCCAGTGGCAGAGTGCTGGCTTCACTACATCCCCAGTTCTCTGCCTCGGGAAACAAAAAAGATCACACCTCCTTCCCTTCAGTAGTCAATACCAGCTAATTGCTGCAGAGCACATCACCGCCCTGGAAGTGCTAGGTCTAACTTTGAGTGTTGCTAAACAATTGGTGTTTTTTTCACTCGAAATTAAACAACAGATACTATGAGTATTCTTTTTGCTTAAATTACTCTAGTGACATCAAAAGCTGGAATTTGTGTCACTGGTCAGTCAAATTCTTACCATTGTCCTTTGAGGCTGTTTTCAGAGCTCACCACTACTGACTATAGACAACAACCAAAAACACATACCTTTTTTGTAACAAAAATGCACAGCAAAAAGAAAAAGATCAGTGTCACACACCTGACAAACATTTGAGATTAGATGTGTTTAAAAGGCAGTCATCTAATCTGCTTGTTTTCAAAAGTGCTGGGCATTTACTTGGAACATTCCAAGTGCTTTGATATCAAAAAACAACATGCAAAAATCCTAGGGCCCTTCTTTGGGTTTTACAAATTTAGAAACCTAATTTTGGCCACAAGCTTTCTAAGGAATGGAGCTTTCCATGAAAAGGAGCCTTTGCTTGACCCAGTTAGGAACCAGCAAAAAGATAAAAGAGTGTGTTCAGATTTTTCTTTGTGTACTTGAAGTGATTATATTCTATGCGGCACTGTTCTAAAGCATGAAAAAAAATTCCAGCCTTATTTGAGTATTTTATTTCTATATGTTTCTAATATGGGTATACTTCCCAGTTTTTAACTAGGCTAGCAAGCAGAAATACTGCAGTGCCAGCAGAGCTGCTGTTCTTGTCCTTTAATCTGACCCATACGAGAAACTACTGAAGATCTCACAAGGAAATCCAATCTTTGGAAATTACCAGCATGAATTCTCAATCAAATAGACTGAGGTAACTTCTGATAAGCTTCTGAACCCAGCCTCTAAGGCTTTTGATGTTCATTCATGGTATATAGTACCATCTATAACATTTGCTACTTCTACTCCCTGCAAGCATGCTTCACCTCTCTCACTACATCAGTTATCAATCCTATTTTTTTTTCCTTTTTTGAGCCTGTAGCTGTGGCTTACCTCTAATTATGTAACACTGCTTTATTTGTAATCACATTTGTTGTTCACACAAGGTGTTAGATTGATAGCGCAGGTAACTGAAGTCCTCCCTTTATCAAAAAGACAAGAGCAATACATGCATCAACAGAATAAATGAGTCCTTAGATTACCTCACTAATAGTTAGGTTAGTGAAAACCACAGAAGCTACCTTGTTCAGAAATAGGTACCTTTGATATAGAAAATCAGAGTCTTGTAATCAGTGAAATAAGCCTGCTGCCTTGGAATGTAACAGAAATTATTCAGGTCATAACTGCCCATACATCACTCCCAGGATTAAATACACTGCATCCTCTCCTATCACTGGAAGAAAAGATCAGTTTCCAGTCTTACTATATTTTTCCCCCTCCAGTTTATTTCTGTTGTCAGCTCTCAGGGAGAGAATGCTCATGGGACCCTGTGCAGAGCCAACACCAGCACACTTTGCTGTAGTGTCTGAGGTGAACAACTTTATGCCACATCCACCCTGCATTTCACTTAGGTGTTCTAGTAAGTGTTTTATTTTTGTGAGAATGCATCTAGCAAGTTTCATCATATTAGATGAAATTGCCTGAATTATGCCTTAGTTTTCCAGGCTTTTTTCTCTATGCTTCTTCCAAAGTCTTTGCTGTACATGTACACATATAAGTGCAGCTGGGTTTGAATGCAAAGTCGTTGCAGTGTTCTTCACAATCCCATTGCCATATGAGGCAGTAAGTACACCCTTGTGTCTAGTGCATCCCAGTGGCCTGATTCTTCACTGTCTTCCACCTGCAGGAGTTATTTAAACCACTACAAAATGGGTATAAATCACTGCCAAGCCTGAATAGCAGTTTCACACTTTTCAGAGGCAGTAATGACTAGGTAAAAGGGCAAAGGAGTGAGGACTTTTTCCTTCCTTTTGTCCCTGCCATTCAGGTGCTCAATTCCAGGGATTTTCTCTGGCCTTCCAAAAGGCATCCTAACCTCAAAGCAGCTGAGGAGACAGAGCAAGGACATGCCTGGGGGAGCATCTCTGAGCCAAGGCATGCAACCTTGCCAGGCAGTGCTGCTCCTCCAGCCCAAATTTTGGGTATATCCAGAGGGGGTTGAGTACGCTAACTCTATAACGTTGTCAATAATTTGGCAAATGATGGGTGGAGTCATGCACAGTGTCCGTATCAGGCTGGCACCAGCACTTAATTCAAACTACATTAATGCTACCAGGAAAAAACAGCAGATACCCTGGAACCTCTGTTTCTTACAGGAAATCACTAACATGCAAAGCCATGCATACACAAGGACACAGGCTTAGCATAATACCATCCTTAGTCACAAAGTTTTGGAAAAAATCTATCACTTTTCTGGCAATTAAATGTTAGGATCGCATACAGAGTGCTTTCATTCCTGTACCTAAAGAGCCTTTTTGGGCCTGATTCAAAACAAACAGAAATTTTTGTAATCCCTCTTTTTGTTTCAATGGATTTTGGATCAGCCTCTGAAGCTGTCCAGCAATAATTAACTTATAGGGGAATCATCTTTTGTAATAAGGAAAATTGTTAGAATTTACATACAGGGAGATCTTCATCCCTGTACATAAACCTGGGCTTTTCTCTTCTATCCAAGCTAAGAAAACTTGCAGTTTGGATTTTGTGAAAAATAATTAGCATTTCGTACACTTATGAGGAATTGAAAGCACATTTAATTATAATCAGTTACAAGATGTTATTCACTAAATGTTTCCATGCCTTTATTCATCTTTCAAGCATGACAAACAAGGAAATTAATTACTAAAGGTCTTTCAAATATCCTAAGCTATATTTTAAATCATTTTAAAGAATAGACTATTCCTCTGAATTCAAATATATGATTTCTGGTGAAATACTGGAATAAGGACTGAGCTGACCAGCGATGGAAGTCCTTCACTCTAAGCCAGCCACATCTAATTATAAAAGATGAAGGCTTTGAAAATTTACATAATTGCTAGCTCTGGTAGGGGTCGGTAACATATTTGCATTAGCTACTTATGCTTCATACCAACACTTTTAAGCACCACTTATCAAAAATAAGTCTACCAAGTCAGAGGTGCGTAGGTGGCTAAATAAAACCTGCTAAATACAGGTAGCACCACCTCTTTACATCATGAAGAGATATATGCGCTTTGACACACAGGGTACTTTCTTTGTCTTGTTTGTCACTTACACATTAGAGTAATAGGTACATTAGAAATGCTCTTGATAGGAATTTATACCTCCTGCTCCTTTAACATGCATTTGCTATAGCTATTTACTGTGGTTTTACACTCAGGATTTGTTTGGTTTAATTTACACTCCAGAATTCCCCCCTCTTCTCCACTTCAGATCATTTCTCAAGCCATCAGTCTAGATGGTAGCATGGCTTCTTAACACAGCAGTATAAAGCCCCTCCAGTCTAAATATGTTTCATTCTTCCATGATTATTTCTCTTTTTCATACAGTATAAAAATTCTGCCCGACCTATAGGTATATGATGTGAGAATGGTATAACAGAAAATGACAGACCAGCACATACATTTCAAAGGTTCTGTTTAGAAAAGAGTCACATTATGTTACAAACAGGTCTTTTTTCTTATTACGTTTGATGTCAGCAAGCAAGCTTTAAGGAGCCTGACACTGTTTGAACTTTTTTTTTTTAATTTATTTTATTGTATACGGTGATTTGACAGTTTTTGAACTCTGGATCAATTTGGTGACATTGTGGCTGATCCATTTTATCCTTGCTTTGCTGGGCCACTCTTTCGTTCTGAGGCTCCAGTCTCCCATTTTCCTCGAAAGGCTCATTAGGTCTGATCTCTTTTAGCCTTTTTGCTTTTTCTGCTTTCTTCCCCACACTGGACTCTGGTTTGCTTTATTCCTTAGGTCCCCCTATAGGTTAAGCCTAAGCTCTTATCCCCTATTCTCTTTAACTCACAGTGAGCATTTGATTCTGTTTTTTTAACCCTCTCTATGAATTACCCAGCCTGGGTGCAGCCCCATCACATTGGAAACTCTGTATGAGTCACAGCTTAATTTGCACAATGAAGGGTAATGATTTTATCCAGAGATTCCATGACAGAGGAATCAAATAGAGCAACTTCCAGAGAGGCTGTTGAACAAAAAATAATCTTGTGGGCTGATATGGCTTTCTATACAATGAATAAAATGCCCAAGGTCAAAAGTTTAAGTAGTTAAGTATTTTAAAGAATTATTTGCAGAAGGACTATGAATAAATCACTCTTGCATGAATCAGGGAATGTAGATTTGGCTATTTCTCCTAGCATGTTGCCTTGTTTTCTAACTACATCTCACATGGAGAAGATGAGGTTCCTACATTATTTGTGCTGTATTGATGAATACATAGAGATAAGGCAATGCCTTTTAGAGCACAGAGATGAAATACAATCAATCAAATGCCTTTCCTCTAGCTCTGCCAAAAGAAAAACACATGGAGAAAAATCAATTCATTCACCTGATTTCATAGCAAAATTAAAGATTTTGAACTTTGTTGCTGCTTTGATGCTAAGACAAATAAAATTCAAATTTCTGGCTGCTTTGTCTTTTGTAAGGTTTCTCCGGTTAAAATACATTTGCTTCTCCACCACCTCCATCTTCTCAACTGCTGTTTCAATAATGTGAGAGTGCCTAGAACTTATTCCCAGGTATATTTCTTGCTGAATTTAGTCAAATTCTTTGTAGGAGAAAGCAAAGTACAAGATACTTGGTGATAGATCTGGTTTACCAGGGAGCAACTTCTTACCATCTTTTGGCCAATGCCATTTACAGAAAAAAATTACCAGTGCACAAACCATCCCATTCAGAAAGACTTATGAAAGAATTTTAAATTCCCCATGAGGACATAGAACAGTATGATTGACACAACAATCAGGAACCCTCCCATAAATGCTCAGGAAAGAAAATAAATTACATATAGAAATCTGATGTGGCTATATATGCATCTGGAAAATGTTTACAGGAAGTTTAATATGAAGAGGATGAAAAAGATCTCTGAAGATATAATTGTAGCTCTCAAAAATCTCATATTTCACTAATTTTATAATAGATTTCTAGTCAGCATCCAATTCTGCAAAGCACCAGTTTGTGAAGTTAAATACTGGATTGTGGGTTTTTATGATCTGTTGTCTTTACAAAGCGTGGACTTCACAAACAGGCATCAAAACAGGAAAATTCCTGGTCAGCTAACTCACACCAACAGTGTAAAGAATCTCTTCTGCTTTTCTTAGCTTTTGGTAACAGTAGAACAATAACTCTTAAAAAGACATTTTTCAAAGGTGATATCAGGTTAGTGATAGAAGTTCCAGATTGAAAGAGAAGAAATCTGAGTGGTTGTTAATAACTGATGAATTCATGGGAATCACAAATTGTATACGAATTTTCATTCTTATGTAATTCATTACTTTGCACTGTCTGGCAGAGAGGGACCTGGGAGTGCTGATTGACAACCATCTGAACATCAGCCAGCAGTGTGCCCAGGTGGCACGGAAGGCCAATGACATCTTGGCTTGTAACAGGAATGGTGTGGCCAGCAGACTAGGGATGTAATTCTGCCCGTGTACTCAGCACTGGTGAGGCCTCACCTCAAGTGTTTTGTGCAGTTCTGAGCCACTCACTTCAAGAAAGATATTGGGTCCAGAAGACAGCAAAGAGACTGGTGAAGGGATTGGAGGGAAAGTCTTTATGAGGAGAAGCTGAGGGAGCTGGGGTTGTTTAGCCTGGAGAAGACTCAGGGGAAACCTTATCACACTTTACCTGAAGGGAAATTGTAGTAAGGTGGGGGTCAGGCTCTTCTCCCAGGCAATTTATGACAAGACCAGAGGGCATGGTCTGAAGGTGTCCCAGAGGAGGTTTAGGTTGGATGTTGGGAAGCACTTCCTCACAGAAAGAGTAATTAGACACTGGAATGGACTGCCCAGGGAGGTGGCAGAGTTGCCATCCCTGGAGGTGTTTAAGGAAAGAGTGGACATGGCACTTAGTGACATGATCTAGTCAATACGGTGGTGTTGGGTCATAGGCTGGACTTGACGATTTCAGAGGTCAATTCCAGCCTCAATAATTCTGTGATTCTGTCTGAGAAATCACATATTTAGAGAGAGACACGCTGAAGAATTTGCCAAGGGCATCATAGAGATGAAGACTTCATGAACACTTTCAAAAACAACTTACATTTAAGAAATTTACTTCCAAAGGACTCTAATGCTCATCACAGTAGATACCAGAGGCAGGAACTTTCCCTTGGATACCAGAAGATAGGGTATGACCTTTCCCTTGGATACCAGAAGATAGGATATGACCTACCTCTGTAAATATTTGGTCTGATTTTCTGGTGCCTCAGAAGTTTCTGAACTCTTTTGAACTTTTTTATTCATTAGAAGTAGACATTTCTTTTCCTGTTATTACAATATTCTAATCCTGCCTTTTCTAGCACTTCAACAGGAAATTATTTAGTCAACTTCTTTTCATTAAGTCATTCTTAAGGCTTTTTTCTTGCTCTAAATAATCTTTCTTTATTTATGTTTTTATATTGCCCTTTAACTAGAATTCTATTTCTCATTGTAAGCTTCTTACACAAGAAGGAATTTGCAATGGAAGTGCCAATAGCTCCTATGAATACAATTTATTTTCTCTGAATGTCTGCAAAATATAAGGCACTCCAGTAGTACAAAGTGCAAGACAGAATTTTTGGACAAATAAACACAATTATGGCTTTTCATAGACTGGTACTCCCATACTACAAAGTGCAAGACAGAATTTTGGGACAAATAAACACAGTTGTGGCTCTTTACAGACTGTGTGACACTCATTACAGCAATAAAGCATATACCTCATCTTCTAATCCCTATCTTAAGTATAGAAACACTCACAGAGATTTCCCAGAAGCAGTCAGTAGGCAAGACCTTCCTTTCACAGAAATGAGTAGAAAGCTCAAATCAACTTTAATAGGGAGAAGATTCTCCCCACTGTGACTAAGTAGCTACACCTGCACCCTTTAAAAGGTCCCACCCTGCCTATTAACAAAAAAGCAGCCTCATTGGCTTTCCCAGCCACACAGCTGTGAGAGATGAAGACCAAGGGTGGCTCCTGTGCTGCTGGAAGGACCAAGTTGGGGTGAGAGTGGAGGAAAAGGACAAGAAGAGCAGAGGGACAGAGAATACACATAGAAGGAATCCATACTGGTTTGTCCTTGTCACATTGGCTGTCTATATGATGGGGACAGTAGCATTGACTTCACTCAAGTCTTAATTAATGAATTAATATTTGTGAAGCTAACTATGATCTTCAGAAGAAAGGCTTTTCAAAATGGCAAAGGATTTGTGTAATTCACAGAGTGAGATAAACTTGTGTTTCTACAATACTGGGTCTAAATCTAGAGGTCAGAAGCTGATCCTGGAATAACTTCATTTCCCATTCACAGCTAAAAAGGAAAATGCATTTTGTCAGGAGCATGTCCATTCTCTGAAGCCCTGTTCTCAGCCTGCTCCCACCATCACCCCTTTACCCGTGCAGCAGAGTGTCTGCCACAGAATTGCCCTGAATGACAGCAGTGAGACTGCAAGGAAAATCAGGCCTTACTGTCAGTCTAAAACGTTTTTTAGTGCTTTGTTTAGTAGTATCAGTCTTTATCTAATATACAGTGCAAACCACAGAGTGTATCAATCACAGAAGCTTTTCTCTGCACACAACAATCTACTTTCAGCTGTTCTTTCACAGCTCAGGATTAAGGAAAGTTCTATGTACTTTAAATCCCTTTTATTGAATAAATCTGTGTTGCTGTAATTTAGAAACCAGTGTGGTTCAAGGGTGTATTATTGCATGCAAATGATAAACTGTAGTTCATGACCTGAGTCTAATGGTTACTTTATCAGTTGCAGTGGACAATTAAGTGACTGAGTAGTTCAACGGACAGCAAAGAACAGATTTTGCCTCCAAGCAGCTTTCAGGAGTTAGATTTCGCTGTATCATGTTCAGAAAGGTCAGAGCTCTGGCCAGATGACCAGTATAGCAGTGCAGATGGCACTGTATGTCACCTGGCCGCTCTGGGCCTCTGCAACCTGCTGCAGAGGGCTTGGGTTCAGGAAAAGGTTATGGGCATATGCAGCTGCAGTGCATTACTGTCTCATGAGGAAAATGGCTCTCTTTTTGCAAAGGAGATGAAAAATCAGTATAGCAGCTATGTCCAAGACATGTAGAAGACTGAAGCCAGGTTAAAAACAAAAACAACAACAAAAATCTTTGAATCCTAAATCATGAACAGCTTGCTCACTCCCACTCTGATACCATTAAGCTACATTTTCCCTGTCTAAGCCCCAAAAATATTAAGGCTCAAATTTAAATGGTCAAGCAAAGAAGGATGTTTGCAAGCGAATCTAATTAATACACACAGCTGTAGACATCCATACGCAAAGCAAGTGACTTTGCAGCTGACCAGAACTAGTCAGAGTATGGCACAAGTTACAGAAAACTTGTTCTTAAGCCTCAGTGTTCTTTTTCCATAGAAATTACATAATTTGCTTGCCTTGCTCAATTTAGGTGTAAGTTTTGCGAATGAAAAGTGGGCATGTTGACACTGAAAGTTTGAAGGCTACTTTCATTAGCTTCCTAGTAAGTAAGGTACAGTATAGCTTATTTTGTTCTGAAAATGGATTTGGGTGATCCCTAACCAAACAGAAAAGTTATTCTTGGCTAGATCTGTGGCGTTTCTATGAAGAGCCTGAAGAGGAGGATAGGATAATTTTTCAGAAAGTTTCTACACAGTTGCTGCGTATGCAGTTCATTATCTGATTTCAGATGATTAAGATTTCACAGTGTTAGGATAGCAAAACCATCCAAAATCTGAGTTTAAATAAAAATAATTAAAAAACAATAACACACCCCCCCCACACACACACCCCCCAAAAATAAAACCAACCAAAAAAAACCCAAACCCCAAAACAAGAATAACAACAAAACCATAAAAAGGACTGCTTTAGCCAAAACTGATGATTCAAAGGCCTGATTTTGATGGATGTTAACAGTGGAACTGATGGCATTTAAAAGCTGGTGGCCAGCCTGAGCAAATAAAAACAACTCTTTGGGTTGAACAAAGACAGAGAATTGTTATTCCTAGTATCAAACTAAAACCATTGGAATTGTATCTCTGACTGACTTACAGTGCTAATGGGGACATGGTATGAAAAGCTTGGAGTTTAAGTGTTGTCTTTTAACCCTTTCTAAGCTTTTAAAAATAGGAACATATTGAAACAAACAAATAATGTATTTGAAGAATAAAATTCTATGAGGCATACTGAAAATATTAGTACGAAGTTTAAACTGGAGTTTATTTGTAGAACTTAAGTACCAAAAATACTTCTTTCTCCTCTAGGAAATATTCTATTTTGGAAGAATTTTGTATTGTAGGTCAAAGGAACAACGCTTATTATTAATAAAATATTCAATTCTGTGTTTCTCAAGTCAAGCAAAAAAAAAAAAACAAATCATGAAATTCTCAGGAGTTTTGATTTATAAAAGCATAGGTGAGGCATCGAAAATGAACCTGAAGATTGTAATCTATATTTGCCATTTTTAGGCTATTTTAGTATTAGCAATGTGCCTGCTGCATGTATGCCTAGTTCTGGTCACCTCATTCATGATGAAGATCAGTGTGTTCAAGGATGAAATCCTGATTTCAGTAAAATTGTTTGCTCTTGAAGACATGTTAGCCATCCTGATAAGTAAGAAAATCGTGGTGTCATTGCCTTCTTTTGTGTAATTGTTTGCCAGTTAAATAAAACTGAGTTCACACTTTACAGCAAGTCCTAGTTGTTCTCAATTAAATGTATGGAGTACGGTGACATCTATAGGAGGCTCTATGTCTCTACATTGAAGTCAGTTTTTCATGCTACCCTGTACACACCTCGAGATTGTTGTGATATAATTTGGAGGAAATATCAGAAGGTAAATTAATCATCAACATTTAAACTTAGTTTAGATCTCTTCTGAGAGTGAAAGAGGAGTAGAATGCATTCTGTAAAATAAATGCTCTCGAAAGCTGGGAAAGCTGAAAGGAGCAGAAACAATTGCTATGGTAACCATGTAATGGAAAGCAGGAAGAGAGCAAGAACAAGGTACCAGATTTGTAGCAGTAAATGAACGTCATCATCATCATTGAAACTTCTGTACTAAACACTGTTCAATTCAGTAAATAAGAAAGCTGCAATCAAAAAAAAAAAATAATCCCAGAACACAACAAATTGCCTGACAGAATTTCACATAGAGATTTCACATTGCTCCTTTCTTTTCCTATCCATTATGAACAAAGCTGTATAATGGTCCCACTCTAGCAAACAAAGTAAGTCCTGGCACAGCAAAAAACAGAATAGAGACTATCCCAAATATTCTCCTTCCCAGAAAGAGTCTTGTTGGAAATATGAAAGGTGGTTTGATTCTCAAACCTCATGAACCAGGATAGGTAACTAAAATCCTGGCTCATGTAATTGTAAAATAATGCTCCTGCAAGCACCATTTGAATGACTTCGAGGATTTCCTTAATCTAACAGGATGCACTTGGTGATTGCCTCAAGAATTTATTCTTCAGAGGTCACTTAATTAATTCTTTACTTTTTCACTTGTGCAATTGAATATGGAAATAATGCCCAGTTTCTATTTTTTTTAAGATTACAAATATTTTTTTATTCTGCTTAAAGAATCATATTTATCACTCAGAAATCCTTTCTGTTTCTTATTATATCTGTATGTTTAGTAACTTCTTTCAGTTTTTCAGATGTAAGTGGCATGTTTCCAAATGGTTCCAAATGACTGCAGAAATGTTCCATACGAATGTTTTCTTCTGATTGTGAAAAGGAAACCATTAACACAAGGTTTGAACTTCTATGTAAAGATTTTTTTATCATGAAAATATAAGACATATTGTTCACGTTTTCAGATATTTTTTGTTTGGTTGCTTTGAGGTTGGGTTTGTTCTTGGTTTGGGTTTGGGGTTTTTTGTTGTTGTTTGGTTTGGGTTTTGGTTGCTGTTGGTTTTGGTGGTGATGGTTTTGTTTCAGGTTTTTTGGTGGGGTTTTTTTGGGGGGGGATAAACTGTAGTGAAAAAAAAAACTTATCAAAAGTAGGGGGAAATGGTAGAATGGTAGGGAACAAAAAACCAAAATCAAAACAAACAAACAAAACACCCACAGCCAACCAACCAGAAAACAGTCTAGCCAAAAATTTCTTTTGATCTGAAGTTTCATCCAGCACTGCATCTGCAAAGCAACAACAAAATGGGAACTCAGCTTATTCTTCTCTGAGTAAGAAACTCCATATCTCCTGGTATTTGGTGCCCAGTTATGACATTCTTTTATTATAGTGCCAAAACATGTTACAGTAAGGGTACTTAATGGTAGTCTCACTCCTAGAACAAAAAAATCAAACTGGTTGCCAGCTTAAAAGCAAAAAGCCACAATAATAAATGAAGCAATGGCTAAGTGGAGCCTGGATTTGTTGCTGCTTACTTTCTGCTGAAGGCTTCAAACTAACCTGATGCAAGTTTCTGATTTAATCAAATCAGTCTGCTCTAACAAAAGAATGTTCTGTGATACACCCTGACAAACCAGGGTAACATAGTCTCATTGAAATTATTGTTACATGGCTCCTTAGCTGGCTGAACGAGCTTCAAGCAAAACAATACCAGCATTGCAGGCTATCCTGTTCCTACCATCGCAAGGTATCCTTACAAACACCACCCAGAAAATACACACTGAAGGCAACACCAAAGGAAGGGATGTGAATACACTGGAGAATGTGACTAGAATGAAAAATCATTTTAATAAATTGAAGAAATTATTTTAGATCTGTGAAATAATTCAGTAAAGAATGATGGAAAATATTGCACTGAAGAAAAAGAAATGGAATTACTTCAGCAGGGCACAAACTGAATAGAAACCAAGAAAGAAAATATAATTTGGCAAAGGACTAGCTGGACTGCCAGGAGCAAGACAGAAAAGGTGGTTATCCAAATCTGTTCAATATTGAGATGTTGCAGCTAGAATCCTGTGCCCAGTTTTTGACAGTACACTTGAAGGAAAATGTAAGGACAGTGAAGATAATGCACAATAAATGAATACAAATGTGTTGTTTAAATGAATGACTAAAACAATTAGCTTTGTTTACTTAAGGTGTGATGAAAGGACATGTAATAACCATCTTCAGATAAGCAAAGTACTGTTACAGATGAGGATGATGGGTTAATGGGCTTAATTTCTAGATCTATTAGTTATTGTGCAACAAACATTAAATTATATTTACACCAAAATGAGCAAACTGGTTTTAGCATCTCAGTTACAGGAAGTGTTTAAGAATGTTGCAAAAGAAAAAGCAATCTCTGTATAACAGCATCTCACTTAGCAGCCACACCTGTTCAAGTAAAAAGTATATCAGTAGTTCTCCTGACTGCAGTGATGAACAAGAGTTGAAGGTTCTGGCCACAAGTTTATTTCAGTTTTTTTGGTTGATTGGTTGTTATTTTTTCCCTTAGGCTCTGTACCCCAGCAATACTAAATCCAGGAGTCAAGAAATAAATTAATAGTAGGCTGACAACACCAAGCTGTGTGGTGTAGCAGAGACACTGGAGGGAAGGGATGCCATCCAGAAGGACCTTGACAGGCTGAAGAGCTGGGCCCATGGCAACCTCAGGAGATTCAACAAGACCAAATGCAAGGTCCTGCATCTGGGTAGGGGCAATCCAAGCACCGATATAGGCTAAGCAATGACTGCCTTGAGAGTAGTCCTGAAGAAAAGGACTTGGGAGTGCTGGTGGATGAGAAGCTCAGCATAAGCCACTACCAGTGTACACTTGCAGCCTGGAAAGCCAATCACATCCTGGACTGCATCAAGAGAAGCATAGCCTGCAGGTAGAAGGAAGTGATTCTCCCCATCTACTCTACTCTGGTGAGACCTCACCTGGAGTACTGTGTCCAGTTCTGGAGCCCCTATTACAAGAAAGGTATGGATGTGCTAGAACATGTCCAGAGAAGGTCCATGAGGGTGATCAGAGGGCTGGAGCACCTCTCCTATGAGGACAGACTGAAAGAGTTGGGACTATTCAGTCTGGAGAAGAGAAGACTCCAAGAAGACCATATTGTGGCCTTCCAGTATCTTAAGGGGGCCTACAAGAAAGCTGGGGAGGGACTTTTTAGGGTGTCAGGTAGTGACAGGACTAAGGGGAATGGAACAAAACTAGAAATGGGTAGATTCAGATTGGATCTTAGGAAGAAGTTTTTCACCATGAGGGTGGTGAGACACTGGAACAGGTTGCCCAGGGAGGTGGTAGAAGCCCCATCCCTGGAGGTTTTTAAGACCAGGCTGGATGTGGCTCTGGGCAACCTGATCTAGTGTGAGGTGTCCTTGTCCGTGGCAGGGGGGTTGGAACTGGATGATCCTTGAGGTCCCTTCCAACCCTAACAATTCTATGATCCTATGATTCTAAAAACATCTTTGCTCCAAAGCAGACCTCATCTTATGTACTTGTATGAAAATGCTTTATTAAGTGACATGGACTGCTGTTCTTTTTACATTGTCTAATTAGTAAGCACAATAATATATTGGTGATTAATTCAATATCTTTCAGCTTACATCCATATGTTCTTACAAACAATGCTCTCTAGCCTATCGCAAAGAGAGAGTCTTTCAGCTTCTGCTTTGCTGGAGTCATGGAATTACCTGAGGGAACTCAAAGGAAGCAAGTGGGAGTGGAAAGAAAATACCTTACATCAATGCCCAGGCACCTCGTGTTCATTATTCAAATGTGTTCCCATTCCTCAGGCATCTAATTTTCTTTTGTCTATTACTCACATATGCCTTTTTCTCAGATCAATTATTTTTCATCCCATATCTTTACCCTGTTGAGATTCTTGGAAGACTGTATCAAAAAGGAGAAAGAGAAAAAAAAAGATTTTGATGCAGAAACCAGTCACTAGAAGAAAATATATAAAGGTGTATCATTTTCTGCTACAAAATAAAATGCAAAAAAATAAATGATGTGCTACTGTTTTAAGGTTCTTGTTATTAAAAGGAAATGTAACTAAATCCCACAGCAATAAGTATCGTGTGAGTGGTAGTTGCTATGGTAACTTATTCTTATCAAGCAGAATAAAAAAAAAATCCTAAAAAAATGCACTTAGTTGGTGTGTAAGTTAAAGATGCCTCAGGGCAGCCTGAAGAACGTCAATGGTGCAGGGAAAAAAAAAGTAAAAAAAAACCCAAACCTGAAAACAGGTGAAATATGATGATATTAAGAATCGAAACACATATATTTTAGCTTAACACTTTCAAATAAGAGAAAGGGAAATGGGATACAGTTACTGCCTAGGCCACTGTGGGTTTCAGTTATTAGGAAAGAAATCAGGGTTTAAGTCTCTTTAGAAAAGTGGAGAATGAACAAACTACAATACCTTGTTGTTCCCTGAAGCTAAACTGGCATTTAGATACTAGTAAAGTGGAATTGGCTTTCTTACTGTAGGGCCTCATTAAAGCATTGGGGCATTTCAGACTGAGCCTCTACCCATCAGGTCCCCCCCACCCCAAAATCTGCACTGAAAATTTTGGTTGAAAGAACTCGCAGGTACTACAGAGAAAAGAGCCCAGAGAAATGTTATCATTGCCTATTACACTTGCAGTAGATACATATGTATTATTAAAGTAGCCAGCCACTGGATGTCATTGTTATTCCACACAAACATAACGAAGAAAAATAACTGCAAAATCTTTCAAGCCACCAAAAGCAGCAGGCATCATACACCCTAGCTTCAAGCATGTACTGCTCAAGTTAGTCTCAGCAACCTGCTTCCCAAACACAGTTTAACTATTTTTAAATCGATGAATAAGCTGTGTGTCCTATATATGGGATTTAAAATAGCTGACTAAACATCACATGGAACAGTACGCCCAGTTGGTACTGTGCATTTTCTCTGTGTCAAAGTTATTTTGCTTTGTTTCTTAAAGCATTTTGCTTTGATATGGGCTAGTGATGTTGGTGTGCACATATGTTTACTGCCAAGAATTTCTGCCCCATTTTGGAATGCAGGAAAGAATAATTTTTTTCAAATGCATGAAGCTCTTGGCATGCTGTTTATGCTACACTTAAAACAGAATGCACATTTCTTACCTCATTTTCAGCAAGGAATCTCAACATGTTAGTTTAAATTACTCATTGTTTTAGGTCATTCATCTCTTTCAGAGCGTGAAAAAAAATGCAGCTCTACATGTGCACAGTTCTGTGCAGACCTGGTTTTCACCCCTATTCAATCTACTATGCTGGCATTTTGCATCAAGTAGCTTCCTAAACTGCAAGAGAGAAAGACTGGAAACTCCTTGCCCTGGGATCCAGCCAGCTCGATTTCTGCACCATCCTCCACCCCTCCCAGGATAACTTTGTGCAATTCACATGTGGCTCAGAGTGTTATCAAAACCAGACACAGAAACATGTAGTTGAAGGAAGGCCTGGGAATCACTGTTTCTAGTACTGTAAGGATTAGCTTCCATCTTCTAACAGCTTGTAGCCATGGACTGCCCTGAAAACACACCTGTAAGTCAAACTAGTTACAGCACTCTTGTCAGGCTGGCTTCCTATAAGACCTGAGCTTAATTGCACCCTGTATCTTGTTGCCAAGCCTGACACTCTCATTTTGTCCAACTTTTATGCTAGTCCTAGCATCATCCTGACTTGCTTAGAGTTGCATGTGCTCTCAACTCTCACCTCTCTATTCAAGTTTCAGTATGAGAATCTTTAGATTTAACTCAGGAATTTTCTTTTTTGATTTGTGCTTAGAAGCAGGTATTGAGAAACTGATCCTTTTCTGTACAAGTAGTGTCTCTTGTTGATGGATCAGTGGTGGACATAAGAAATCTCTAGCCCAAAAGGCAGGCAGTCTTCAGTTGCTTGTCTTGTGGCTAACCAGTCACTGCCAGATTTCTGCAACTGGAGGTGTAATCTCCCACAGTAGTTGCACAGAGAGGAGTAATCCATTAATTCTTGTGTTTTCCTTGCTCACTCTAGTACTCAGAGGTATAAATTAGAGGCAGATGTGGAATCTGAGAATTTTTCCAGTTTCCTATTTTAAAAAGAAGTATTTTGCATTGTGGGCAGTCTTTCTCACAGCCACAGGGAACACCTCATGAAACATTCTGGGTGGTTAAGTAGCATGGATTGCTGGAGTTCACACCTCAGATAGATCTAACAGACATATGTTCAGTTAAGCACACACCAATTATCTGCAATAAATGTAGGCTTGGATAGGAGAAAATAGGCCTCAAGGTTAGGATGCATCTGGAATTTGGCAGAAAAAGATTGTTTCAGTGAGTTGGTACTCAGCTGCAGGAATAAAAACAGATTAAGACAGGTGTTACACCTGATAGATAAAAGGTGAAGGAATTAGTTTTTCAGAAATCAGAAGGGAAAATCTATACTAGAAAAGGAAGAAAACATATTATGTTCTTATACTCATCTAGATGAGCCATGGCTGATCCAATCCCAGTAATTCAGCCAAAAACTAGTAATTCAGCAAATTCCTTTCTGATGATCTGTGTTCAGATCCAGGGTAAGCATGGTAGGTTAGCTTCCCCCTTGGAGTCAATAAGTTACTCTCAGGTCACTTTTCACATTATTCAGCAGTTTTTACCTTTGCTCTTATGTATCAGTTGTTTGGAGGCAGTTTGGCATGTTTGAGCTGCTTTTTCTGTTATTCCCACTTCTTGTCACCACACAGCTGACCTGCAGCCTTCAGTATGTGAGAAAAAGGTTTTGTTTCCCCTGATATGTATCCAGGGGAAGAGGGTTGTCTGCCTGAAAAAAAAAAAAAAAAGAAAGAAAGAAAGAAAGAAAACCAACAAGAAATAAATTGGCTGATATATCTTAGGTAAGTGACACCAAATGGAGCTGTGTTTAGTTTCTCTTTCAATTAATAGAGAACAACACCTCAGGGAATTTCTAGTACCATAGAAAAAAAAAAAAAAAGAAAAAACCATGATCACTGAAAGTGCTAAAACAATGAGCAGTAAGATGTTATTATATGAGCTAGGAGTTGTTCAGATTATTTTTAAGGCCTTTTACTTTCAGCGGTATTTTTTTTCCTCAGAACCAACTGGCTTCATAATGCAATGAGAACAGGAATCTATGCAATAAAAAAAAAAAAAGTATAACATGGTTTCTCCCTAAAAAATATGTGGGGCAACAAAAGTAAAAAATGCACTGTTCTTTGAGGCTTTGAGATGCCAGTCAGTTTTGCCATTCAGAACTAACAGGCCATTCATGACACATGTAATGAAATCTTGGTACTCTATCACATCAACATTTGTTTTTTTCACTATTAATTTAGGATATCAGAGTGATGGGATGTCCTGGTCATTAATACAACTCCTTATTACTGGAGGCCTCTATAGCATGTAGTGATCTCTGGTTTGTTCCCACTACAGCTAACACATAGCTACATAAAACATTCTGACTTCTTTTCTCTACCAGTGAAAATAATCTTCTAATTCCTAGGTTATGCATATGTTTCATGTCTACTCACAGGAATTCATGCAGAGATACATGATTTACTAAAATTATAAAGTGGTGATAATCTTCACCAGTGACAGATTTTCTGGTGCTAAATGCTACTGTTGAGGAGTATTAGTGAATTGTTCCTGACAGTCCTTAGTTCATAATGGCTCAAATGTTTATAAATATGTGATAAATACCTGTATGACTGGATGAAATACCTTCACATGGTAGATTCACTCTGTACTCTCAAATTCCAGTTTTGACAGCAATTTTCTGTGCTCTTTTGAACTAGTTACTCACTTCTTTTTAACTCAGTTCTCTACCTGTGATTAAAAAAACAGACATTGGTACCTACTTTGCCTCTGTAACAACACACACAGGTACTTAAAGGCTGATCAAACCAGTAAACTGACATGAGTAATAGATATTCTGCTCTTGTCACAAGAGGCAGATTTAGATTTCCCACACCAAGAAGTTTTCCTGCACCTTTACATATGTCCTTACTAGGTCAGCTATAGCTTAGGCACATGAAAGGTACTCCTGTGCTTTGGAGACAGCATAGCCAGATACCCCTGATACCATACTGGAGGAAGGAGGAGTGACAACGGACAGCCTCACCAATGGGTTTACCCATCCTACAACCAATAATCTCATGGAAGAGGTGCTCAAGAAAAGAGTGACCAGGAGCTGTTTAATTATGTCTGTGCCCCTGATACACAAAGACAGCAAAGTCTGAATTGTCTGAATTTGGATGAGTACTTTGCTCATTTCTGCAGGTAATGATGATAAACTCCAGAAGCACTCAATAAACTGCATCATTTATGTACCTTACACTACAGACTTTTAATTTCTTGAGTTTACAGCTTGCTAGGGCATTTGTTTTTTCTTTCTTCCTGGACTTCCACATAATACCTGGCCCATCCTAGGGAAAGCATCCAATCACTTGCAGTTGTCCAGTTGGGGACTTAATTATCAGCTGCTTCATACTCTTCCAATTGCAAAGTTCACATCGCACTGTCTGTAGAAATCTCATTCAGCAGAATGTTCTCCCAGTACTCAGTTGCTGAGATTTTCTATGCTAAAACTTCCACACAGAGAAGTGGAAAGCAGAAAATTAGACTCAAGACCATCAAACCCATAAAGACTTCCTCCTCACTCTAGGAGATATTCAGACACTGGGTTTTTATAAAATGGCAGCTGAAATCTGTGGTGGAAAAGCCTCATGCCATTTTTTTAAAAAAATATTTATTTTCTAGCTAGTCAGACTAGAAGTAATTGGAATTGGAGAGACTGCAGTCACTTTTGAAAGTCGTGGCTGGAATTAGAACCAGTCACTTTAACAGTGTGGTATCTGAGCACTATAAACTGATTTCATAGCGAATAAAGGAGTAAAGTTATTTTGAAACAGGTCTGTAGCACTTTAGTAAAACAGTTCCATATTAAAGGCCCTATAACAACACATAATAAAGTGCAATAACCCTTATTCTGATTCTCACTCTGTTCTTTAACACACTGCCTCTGCCATACACACACACACACACGGTTTGTCAACTGGCAGTGTTCAGTGGTTTGCATATCTGGCTGCAGGACAACCTACTGCTAAGCTATACAATGGGATGTTATCTTTTTTCCTAAGGAACCTACATGATTTATGACATAAATTTACAATAGGCTCATATCTGTATATCACATAAGTATTATTGGAAATTCCATCTTTTATCACTACTATAAAAATATTTTATATTGAAGAGAGTAATCATATGTGTAATACTTAATGAGTTTAGTTTGTTTAAATGTAATAGATTTAATCCTTCAACAAACGTGGTTAGGTTTAAAGAGATAATTCCCTATCTTCAAACTGTTTGACGCTTTCTGATATTTTATGTAAATGCTAAACCTAGAAATACCCCAGGTTTCCTAGCTTAGATGGTGGTTTGTGACCTTACACTCAGTATAGTTTTTGTCAGGCCTGGGACAAAGTGGTCACGTAGGTAAAAAGCCACGTCAATTCAGTTGGAACCTATAGGAAACTAACCTGTGGCGTTTTCTATATAATACTGCTATAATTATATAACATCCATGCCACTGATGGGCCGAAGGATTTAAGGAACAGTGTACCCTCGCCGTTACAAATACCGGACACTGGGACTTTTTACAAGTTGCCGTGGCCTTTTCGCAACTGCCACTAGATGGCATCAAATATCCTTTTTTTTCCCTCGTCTTTTGTTTGTTTTAAATATATATATTGCTCTTTTGCCTACAGCAGAGGGTTTAGATTTAGAGTTTAAGGTGCTTAAACAACTTTTAAGAATTCTGGAGAGAAGCAGGTTCTAACTCTGACTGAATACCACTGCACTGAAACAAAAATATTGTCAGTTACCCTCTTGTTGAATCCTGCAAGTTTCAGGATACCTCTCTTCCATAATAAAAACACTAAGAAGTTCTCTAAAATAAACTGCTTTTAAAGTATCTGCTCTTTCTACCAATTATTCATGTTTTTCAACATCCTGATTAACAAACAGATGAACTAAACCACACCAATTTTCCTAGAGCAAATCTAGGAAAGGAAAAAACAAACCAACAAAACAACAACTAAACAAGCCATAATCAGTAACATTACTAGAAGTGAAGGAATTTATAATAGTGAAAATAAGTGCACAGTGTGTGGAAGAAATTTCAAATATATATTTAATTTGAAAGAAATCTATAATTAGCATTCTCATTAAACCACATTTTTATGTCATTAGGCAGAGGGGTAAATGGACCTTTAAAGAAATGGACCTTAAAGGCTCTTCCAATGTATAGTATTATAGGATTCTTCAACTGTGGGCTAAGAATAACAGAAACTCCTTTTGAATACACAAGGGTAGAGTAGCAGATAACCACCACTGTGTCATGAGACTGAGTCTCCACAGCAGAAGAGCCATGTTTCAGCACACTGTCTTTGGCTTAGCTATCCCTGCCTAACGCAGCCTAAAGGCTTGTGCTTTCAGAGTTAGCTCCTCTGGGACAATGCACTCCACCCTGGAAATCTATGCATTAAGCAGACTGGAAGAGTCTTTTCCAATGATCTGTAGAGAAACTAGTGACTTTAACCAGTCATAAAACTAAAGTTGCTAACTGTAAAAGGAGCAGTTGTGGGATCTGGAGTTGTCTAGCCTGGAGAAAAGGAGTCTCAGGGGAGATGTGATTGTTCTCTACAACTACCTGAAATGAGGTTGTAGCAAGGTGGAGGGTTGGTGTGTTCTCCCAGGAGACAAGCATTAAGACAAGAGGATATGACCTCAAGTTGGACCAGGGGAGGTTTTGGTTGGATAGTAGGAAAAATTTCTTCACAGAATGAGCTTTAAAGCACTGAAACAGGCTGCCCAGGAAAGTAATCAAGTCACCATCTCTGGAGGTATTTAAAAGATGTCTAGATGTGGGGCTTAGGGACATGCTTTAGTGATGACCTAGCAGTGTCAGGTTAACAGTTGGACTTAATGATCTTAAAGTTCTCTTACAATCAAAAGTATTCTATAATTCTACTTCCAAATATTAAGAAGGTTGAACAAATGCTGTAATTTCCAAACTTTAGAGAGTTTTTTCAGGATCATCTTGAGACCTTCACTGCTGTCTAGGCGGTAGAAGTGCTCAGAGCTAAAAAAGGGCATTGTGTGAAAGTGGTTATGTTGGTTTGAAAAGGAGCTATTCCTCCAAACATCTATTCAAAGATGATGTGATTGGGGCTGTGTAGCCCCTGTGATGGGACCTTTGCACCTTGGTAGGGTTAATCCATTTGTCAGTCTCTAACCGGGAAACTTTGCCCACAGATGCTGCAGAGCTGACTCCACCTGAACAGAAGTCCCTCTTCCAGTTCCCTTGAAAAAAAAATCACTTTCCTTCTCTATTTAATCTAGACAGATATGACTCTTAACACCTCCCAAAGTGCATTTGCCAATAAAAATAGTTTTTATTTCTGTCTTCTCATTTAGTTGGGAAGAAATACTTTGAATGATTTACAAAGTTTGATTCTACTATAGAGAGTACTACTAGCTTAATTGAGATCATGAACTGATTTGAAGGCTTCCTTTTAAGTTGCTAATTCAAAAGAGTTTTGTACTGTCAGATAAGCGCTGTGACCAATGTAAGTCTGCAGGAGGAAGACTCAGAGGAATTCAAAAGGTGAGAAGGACCGCTTCCCTCAATCCCTCCTATTCCTATTTGACTGCAGGCAGGATTAGGATTGTGACAGAATATAGTTACCATGGGAGACTCCCCCATAAAGGCTCCAAATACTGAAACACATATAAACAGCAATTACACTTGTGCTGCCTCTTGTTTTCATCCCACTACTAAGAGAAACTCTTACTGTGAGTTTGTTCTTTTGGTTCTTACGACTTAGTGCTGCAGTTCAGAAAATCTTTAATAATGTCCTGGTTTTGTTTGCAAGTGTTTTATATAGTAGGATATCAGACTGATGTTGTCACTCTTTTGAGACTAGGTTTACACTCTAAATGTGCAAATACATTTTTGAAGTCATTCAAACTAAAAAGATGTCTAGCAACATATGTTTAACCCTTATTTACCACTATTTCCACAGCTGTGGTTGTACATAAGGGATAATACCTATCTGCCTCAAGTGTCTAGGGGAGAAAGCAGTATTTCTACAACAGAGAATTAATAATGATTGTTTTCCTTTTAGAATACTTTATCAGCACCAACTGGCAAGATTCATTCTCGGCCTTATTGTCCAGAGAAAAGGTTGTCAAGATAACGTTATTATATACAGCTGTACAGAGACATCTTTTTTTATTGCTGCATTTCAGCCAATGCATATAATGAGTGCATGGCCTGGAAACACCCACTTTCACCCTTAAAATCTTACCATTCTTTCAGGTAGAATCATAGAATGGTCTGGGTTGGAAGGGACCTCCGAAGGTCACCTAGTCCAACCCCTTCTGCAGTGAGCAGGGGCATCCTCAACTCGATCAGGTTGAGCCTCACCTTGAATATCTCCAGGGATGGGATCCCAACCACCTCCCCAGGCAACCTGTTCCAGTGTTCCACTACCCTCATGGTAAAGAACTTGTTCCTAACATGCAATCTAAGTCTGCTCTTAGAATCATAGAATCGTAGAGTCATAGAATTATTATAGAATCATAGAATCAGTCAGGGTTGGAAGGGACCACAAGGATCATCTAGTTCCAAACCCTCTGCCATGGGCAGGGACACCTCACACTAGATCAGGCTGACCAGAGCCTGCAAGCGCACACTGCCTGCTCATGTCCAGCTTCGCATACCTGGTACTTAAGGAAACGTGTTTTCTCTCTCCTGATAGCCACCAGTTCAACCATAATTTTGGCTCCCTTGCCCCTAGTACTCTTCTCCATTTCCATACACCTTCAGATTATATATATATATTTTTTTTTTTTTACACATTTATCTTGTGTGTTCTCTTTCTAAAAGGTTTTCATTCTTTGGAAGGATAGATTTATCATTGCCTGCCTTAGGCCCTCTGAGTTAGCTGTTGTGGCATCCTATATTCTTTCATGATTACAAATGACTTTATTTCCACTGCTTTCTTGAAAAATATTCTTAGTGTAAACACACACACACATAAAAAGCTAGCCAGAGAAAGAGTCAGAGGAAAAACATATCACAAATCATAGAATTGCACCTAAAAAGTAGATACTGCAAAGCAGTCAAGGTTTCATTAGACCTCATTTCAAACAAGCACCCAGTGTCTTTGTGGCACTGAATGTAGAAACTTTTTTCAGGCTCAACTGAGTTTTACTTTCTTCCTGCAACAGCCAAATTCAAACCCAAGAACAGAGGCAGATGTGGCTTGATGTGCTGGGTTGTTTTTTTTTTATTATTATTTTTTTCCACTTTCGAACTTGCTCATTCATTTCATATTTTTGACCAAAACAAAAGAAATAGTGAGCCACAAAAAATAAAAAATCTGGCATCCCAACCATGGAAGAAATGGGGGTTTCTTCTTGCTTTGAGAAAAGCTGGGAATGAGGACCTGCATCATCTATTCAAAACACCTGGTCAATGAAATATGCTTAAATATGTAGATCCCTCCTGCCAGTCATTTTTTGATTAGGTGAGAGGACCTAGAAAAATACAGACTTTCTGCATTGCTTTATCCTCCTTGCCTCAGTCTCACCTCTATCAGTAAAACATACACTATTTCCTCTCATCTTTTCCAGTATAACTTCTGCCTTCAATGACCTGAAGACTTACTGACATTTACTGTCATGAGTACAGTGCCAAATGCAATGATGATCTCAGCCATGGCCTCCAGTTCAAATAATAATAGTGGTAGCTGTGACAATGATAGCACATGACCAAGAACAAAAATGTCTCACAAAAGACACAAACCAAATTGGGAGAACATACCAATGAACAGTAAATGTCTAACTCATAAAGAGACAATTCATTATTTGCTTTATCATTTAAGTACTTCCAAAAATTAATGACATTTGCCAAACATATGGCTAGCATTTACTTAAGATAGTAAGCTGATGTACAGTAGGAATCCAAATGACTCATACGCTATGATGTGACTGCTTGACATGCCTTATTAAATCAGCTCTCCAAAGTATCCAATATCAAATATCAAAGCATAGGAAATAGGCTCCTATTTTTTCACATTGATGCATGCACAAGCAGAAAGCAATTCTTAGAGAAACTCTAGTGAGGATAGCATGAGGTGTAGTGCTCAGTCCAGTAATATTTCATTGCTATGACAAACTACAGAGCCATTACCAGAGGGCAGTAAAGAGGCAGAACCTTCAAGAAAAAAATATGTACCTCTCAGGATAGGGTATTTTAATCTCTATATCTGCTTATTCAGCAAGTAGGCTGAAAGGATCCCAGCAAGTTTAACAATAGACTCAGCAAGAGGGTCACTTATTGCCTCGTAGGCTTTGAAGTTCCTTCAGACTTTACAAGGCAGAAGTAAATGTTCTTGTTCAGTTTGCATCTATTGAAGCATTTCTGTCCTTTGTTATCTTAGCATTGATACAGACTGAGCAGACTAGCAAATTTTGGTTTAGATTAGGGAGCTATCAAAATTCAGTTTTATACTGAAGAGCAACATTCAGGGAGACTGAATGGTTTTGCACAAGCATCTAATACAGATCCCTTCAGACCATATACTCTTATTCAATAATTTTGAATACATAAACACAAAGACAAGGTATGGTGAACCGTAAATCCTCAGATGAGCAACTGGAACATGTAGGCAAAATGATGCAGCTAGAGGATAAAAAAAAGAAAATCTGGTCTTGTGCAGGTTGGCATAACTACCTCAGATCAAAATTTAAGCTGGCAGTTTTGAACAGCAGGTCAATACGGCACAAAGCAGAAAACCATGAAGAAAACCTAAATGAAACTGTGGCAATACCAAACAACCTTTCCACATCTCTGTTAACAGGTACAGAAATAGAATAAAGTGAGAATGGCTCCACAGTTAAGCTGAAGTCTGTTGTAACTGTTTTTAAAGTCAAAGTCCTAGATGTCTTGATAAGGCCCATTTTGGGTCAAGTTATATTCCTAATATATTATCACATAAATTGTCTTAAATAAGGCTTCTCAGCCCACAGTTACATGATTCTTGGATGTCTTCCATTAGCCTTGTGACCTTGTTTCCTAGAATATACCTTTTTGGGGATCAAGCTGGACCCAGAGCACTGTCTATTGCGTCCTTCAGACAGCAAACACAAATCTCTTAGAGATAAATGCATATGAAAAAAGAACAGGAAAACTTCATCTGAGAAGTGATTCACAGAAAATTCCTACATGTGTAAGCATATACTCTGTGAAAGCAGATATTTACTACTGGACATCTGCACTAAGCAGCAGCTTGCTGCCTCAATAGTCTGCAATGAGACTAGAGGAAATGGTGCCAGATGACCTTCTTAAGAATAAAAATTGAATCTCAAGGAAACAACCCTGTGATGGTAGCTGGATTGGTTAGATGATGGAAGATGTCTACCACATCTTTCTTTTTATGGTATTAAATAGTTAATTATGTACATTTAAGACTACTTTAGATTGTATTTAACATTTTGCCCATCATCAAATTTCCATGTGGAGAAGCAGCAAGGAGAGGTTTGAGCTAAAATAGATTTACCTTCTGTGGCTCTGCCATTTGAAGAGATCACTTTTTTATAAACGTAACACAGGTCACCATACAAACTAAAAATATTTTATGAGAGAGTTTTGCCACAATTCTGTGCTACACTTTCGATTGGCTTTATTTACTTTTTTACATTTGTATCAGTGTTATCCATCTTTTTTTGATAAATGTTGTCAAAAATGAAGAGACTTGACTAGAAGTCCCAGAAAGAAAAAGGACAAGCAAAATTTTCCTTATTACATTTATCAACGGTATTTCATAATATTTTCACAGCTATTTCTCCTGGAACCAGTAACAATTGAAGCAGTAACATTCAAATAATGCATTAGGAGGGATTTCTCTTTTGCTAAAGCAAAAAGATGAATAATTATTGTCTAAAACAATACCTGCAAAGAAGCTATAAAGTAAGTGAATTGAAAGTCTCAGTAATAAATTTCTTAAAACCTTAATACTAAAGCACAGTTAATCATGCAGCAGAGAAAACCTAAAAGCATTCCACTATTTCCATCTTTAATGTCCTGAAATATATTAATCAACAACAAATTTTATCCTAAAGAGCAGTCATATTCTTTGGTAAAGACAGAGGCAGATCAAAGTCTGAAAGAAGAAAACCATCACTTTCTGGAAGCTAACTGCTGTTTAAAGAAAAATAAGGGAGACCCCTTTCACTGAGTAAACTCCTGAATAATGACTATACATAGTGTGGAGGAAGAGAGAGGGCAGAGATCTAATGAGAATAGTATCTATTAATACTACCCCTTCTAGATTCCAAGTGACTCATGAAGCATATAATAGCCCATTGGGTATACACACACTGCCAGTCTGGAACAGTGTTGGTTTTTTCTGCACTGCATACATTGGTGGGAATTATTTCACTGATTTCCACAAGATTAAATATTGACCCATCATTCAAAGTAGCATTGACATCAGAGCTCTGCCTACAGTGTACAGGATAGAGTAAATAGAAATATTTCAGCTGGCAGAATTATGCAGTCCAACTGAAGATACACATATATGTGAAACTCAGGGGATCCTGTTCTGCTCTCACAAACTCAGATATAAATCTGACAGAACATAACTGAATTTCTGGATCAGAAGTCACTCTCCTTTTTCTGAGTTCTACTCTGTTTTAGATGGAGGATTCTCTTTATTATTATATTCCAGAAATACACTAACATATTCCAACATTCACTTGCACTACATTTTCATTTTGGCACTATTAAAAAAAAAAACAAACACCACAAAAAAACAACCAAACACAAACAGACAAATCTCAGTTGGGTGTGTGGCCTGGATCTTCTAATGGATTAGATAAATGCCATTGATTTGCCTTATCTAAGAGTCTGTTCTTCCACCTTTGTGCAAATGTCCAGAAGTAAGAAATGAAAGAGTGAGAAAACAGAAGAGGAGGTCATGCAAACAGCCAGGAGTTCCTGAGTTTAAAACACCAGAGAGAGAGGAATGGAACATTTTCAAGCTATGAATAGATAAAATGAAGCTTGGCATGATTTGGTTGCTTGAGACACAGCTGAGACTTGAATCTCTGCAGCTCAGGGAAGTCCTGCCAAACAGGTTCGCCTGAGGATTAGGAAATCAGAGAGAACTCCAGGTACCATCAAGCTTCATTGGATTCCTACTGTCACCCCTGAGAGAATGGAAAACAACAGCTACTGCTCTGCAAAGAGAAAACATTTCAAGAAATAACATTCTGGGGGAGAAATTCTGCACCAGCTGAGATCAAGGAAGGAGCAATGAGCAAAAGAGAAAACATGGTTTCAAATAGCACATTTCAGCACATAGTCTGAAAACAGAGCAAATGTGTGCAAGAACAATTAGCTTTCTGCAAGTTGTGTTGGAAGCACAGCCCAGAGCCAGGGCATCTCTATTCATATTTGGGCAGCTGGCCAGAGACTAGAGAAGTGACTTTCCTCACATTATTTTCTCATTTTCATTAAACTGTATTTTAGGGCACCACAAAACAACCCTAATTTTCTCTACATTTTTGTCAGGCACATACCCTTCGCTCCCAGCATAAGAATAATCTCTCCTGGCAAATAAAGCAGGTCCCCATTAATTATCTCTCTCTCGCTCTCTCCTCTTGCAGCTTTACTTGTAGGAATACTGCCACGACTATGGGCTGTTTGCCAAGAGGCCTTACACATGCTTTTTTCATTATTAGACTACTATAAAATTTAACCATATAAGTCTCCTGTGTTATACCCTCATGACAATGCCAACAGCCATTCTAAAATAGACTATGAAAGAGAGCATAGAGAAGAGGCCTTTTTTCAACTCATTAAACTGTGGTTTATTTTTTGCCTTGTTAGTAGAACGTGTTCTGCTCCTGCTGATGGGCACTGGAGCAGGCTCAGTTCTTATATCAGCATTTTAAAATCATCAGCCCACCACTTAAAAATTCATTTAACTAAGTGAGGATTTTGCATGTCAGTAAGGTCTACAATGCAGTAAGGACTAGGTTCTGCCATTTGGCATTAAAGAATGTTGGTTCTAAACTACTGGGAAAATAACAGAGTACAAGGATATCGCTTGTTTTGAATTTCCTTATCAAATCACAGAGCCGAATTGGTTCTAGAGATACAAAATTTTAAGGAAAAAAGCTGATCCTGAAATAGTACGTTTTATCAATAGGTAGCAGAGTACTTGGAAGTGGAGTGTGGCACTATTTTCCCTTTGTAAAATGAAGTAAAAGGAAATTACTTGTCTATGACCATCCAGGGATTCACAGCAGACTAGAATTATGGGAGCAAACATTTGTACTTTGATCATTTTAGTTAAGCCTAATAAGCAATATTTTACTTGCTATCATTAGTTTCCCATCATTGTTTAATAACCTGCCTCAGAAGGAACACAGCCTCTTTTTCTAATGTGTGAAGACAACATACATGGTGGGAATGATGGAGTTTATTCTCTCAGTGTAGCAAAAGACAGAGCAAATAACAGTGTCCCTAATTCAACTTTCAGGAATGTCAGCTGGAGCAGCCAGGGAAGGGCATCAGCTGCCTGTCCTCTCCTTTTGACCAATTGCAGCAGAGACAAGATAGCGCCTGATGGAAAACACAAAGCTCTGTCACAGCACAGCGAACACCCATCAAAATTCGCATTCCAGCTTTGTACCAATTGTGAAAAAGCAACAGTAATGTTGTAAACATGACTGATGAGACCAGGAAAAGAATGATACTTTACATATGCTTGTTAATATGTCACTCCACTTATTTTCATGTGTCATTTAATATCTAGGATATGCTGAGTTTAACAGCTTTAAAAATATGATTAGGAGTCACCATACTTGGCTAACATGTTTCTAGAAACTTATGTCTGTAGTAAGCCCTCTGTGCTGTCAGTGTACACACAGCCATAGCTGCTAGGGAAGACACAGAGAAACACATACTGTTGCCCATTCAGCAAACCAGCAGTGTCTGCATTATCTTAAGCAGCATGCAGAAGCTGCACACAGGACCCTTCATTAAAGAAAATATTTTCTAGTGGAATAACGTAAAAAAACATACATAGCTATTATTTCACTGTCTTGTTGGCAGTGGTACAAGACCTTGGTAACTTTGGGTTGAAGACAGACTAAAACAAATGGACCATAACTGTACAAGGGCACAGGCACCCTGTGCCCATTCCGTGTTTCTCTATCATGCACGCATTGCCTAAGGACATGCAGGCCAGCACAGATGGCCTTATGTGATTGTCTGAATATACTGATAGAGTCATTCTTTCAATGTCACTGGGATTTATTTTCTCCCTTACCTCTCTTTGTAGTTTCATCTCTTGTGAGATTTCCCCTGTCTTCAGGCAGTTGCCCGCAGATTCCTGCAAATTCCAGCCTGAGTGAGCAGAGCAAGCCACAGCTCAGCCCCAGAGGTTGTATAAGAAAGGCAATCAAAGTTGAGATTTCCTGAAAAACAGTGGAGAATTGTTAACATTATCATTTTGAAATTTGTTATTACTTTCTCCTAAGGTCTTGCCCTTTAAAAAAACAAACAAACAAACAAGAAGACAAAGCAAAACACAAAAAACCCACAATAAATCAAGTAAACAACAACAAAACCCACAAAAAAAACCCCAAAACCAAATGAACCGACCAAGAAACAAAACCCAAACCAAAACCACCAAAAGCAACCAAAACACACCACAAAAACATGAAGGGGATTTTCCCCATTCCAGCAATTAAATCAATGTCTCTCACATTTTCAGCCATATTCTCCTATACTTCTTCCTCAAGAAAAACATCTGTCAAACTCCACTCCAGCACTCAGTAGATAAGGACACTGTGTCCTGCTGAGGCTAAGCCAGAAGGACGTTTCCTCTGAGAAAAACGAGTGCCATGCTGTGGATCCCCCTGCCCAAACTTCAAGAAAACTTTATGCTGCCAGGACTCTCCTTAAGCTTTCTTCTAAATTAAGTCCATAACACACACACACCCCAAAATAGTACTGGAAGGTTTCAAGAGATATTATAGAGAACTACAAAAGGCCATGCAGAATGTTAGAACTGACTGACAGGAGAGGTCAAGAAAGTGCCAGATTCTGACACACCCTAGGAGCAGCCAGCAGGGTTGGAGTGCCTTATTGCACAAGCAGGTCCCTTTACTGGGCCAAGCTCCATCTGAACTAACACACCTTGCAGGAAAGTGTGATAGCTTCAAACACCTCCCGCCCATCACCTGTGTCCTGGCAGCACTGCAAGCAGGAGCAGCCTCCGCATGGCTCCCCGTGAAAGGACAGCAGGGCCAGCAGCCACCTGTTCTCACTGGGTGCTAGCCAGAGGGACAGCACAAATTGCTTCTGTGCTGAAGTGCAGGGATGAAAGAGCCAAGATGTGACCTTGTTTATTCTTTAGACAGCCTAAAACTTTTTTTGTGGGGCTTATAGGAAGACTGTGACTAACTCAACAGGATGGTCTAACAGAAAATATCACCGATAAACAGTGACCCCATCAATAACATTTCGTAATTTCAAAGCCACATAAGTGCAGGCAGCAACACCTGCTTATCTGGATATTCAGGTGCTTGCCAATAAACAGATGGATGGGGGTTGGACTGAACTCTTCCATTGAATTTTGCTAGTGTTTCTCAGAAATCAAGACCCTAATAATCCCATTAACCCCAACAGCCTGTGTATATCCACTATGAAGGGAGTATTCAGATTGGATATTACCTCACAGTATGCTGCATCATCTACATGCACAGACACACACCAAAGAATTTTTTTTACTTGTAGGTTTATCAGCAATAGATACTGTTGTATAAAAAAAAAAAAAAAAAAAGAAAAAAGAAAATAAGAAACCCACAGCTGTCCAAATTCAGCCACAATTCAGCTCAGTATCTTTCCACAGGAATTTAAAGAAAAGCAATACTGTTACTCATACATCCCTGGAGCCAAACCTGTTATGTGAGTAGGACTATTAATGTCAGCAGTAATATAAAGTGAGCAGGATTTAGTCCATGCTCAGTAATAAAACCTTCTCAAGAAGATGAAATTGGGCTCAGTGTAATGTAACAGAAGTGACTGGAAACCACAGTGACACTAGGTGGACAGTCTGTACCATACTATGGTTTGAGGACTACAGAGCACGTAGTCTTACAGCTCTGTTCTAAGATTTTTCTGGAGATGATATTAATGAACAGTGACTGTCTGGTGCCAGTGTTACTTCAAAAAGCTATTTTAATACAGCTCACAACAGCAGCACTGACAAATATAATCAAAACAGCAGTCCATTCAAGCACAAGATAGAAATATTGCCCTCACTTGAAAATGAAAAATAAAGCAAGAGAGATGGACTACTGAAAAGGAGAAAAAATGCTAAAAGAAGAAAGAAAGAATCAGTATCATTTGGAGTTATATCACTATGCAGTCATTACAGTATGTGATAACCTGTGCGTGGACTCCATGTGTGATGGTATGGATACAGTTATTAGAATTTTATTTTCTTGAATTTTGTATAGCAATGAGATCAATGTGTGCCACATAGGGAGGGCACTGACAGAAATGAGATCCTACTGTATATTTTCGGAGTATAGGCTTGATTTTGAGCACAGCATTAATTCAGCTTCCCCCCTCCCTCCCAATCAAGATCTCATTATGTTGTCTAAAACCTTGATTCAGACAAGCACTTCTGTATGTGCTTTGTTGGAACGTGTAATTACTTCCCATTAAAGTCAACAGGACTAAGTAGCATGGTTAAGTGCTTTGCTGAATCGGAGCCTAAATGACATCAGCTGTGCCAGTAAGTTACAGGTGCAAAAAAAAAAAAAAAAAAAAAGGACTATGTTTAAAAAAATCTCTTCTATCTTTTTTAAGCAAACTTTCATAATAGGCCTATTTGTAATTTTGCTGTGGATTTTACTTCACTGGCAGGTGACGTTATGTTACTTTCATCTCTCTCAAATGCTGCCATGCTGGTGTTCAGTGAGTCTCTAGAAAAGAGGGCAAATTTTACAGGATTGAAAATGCAGTACTGAGGTAACAAACATTGTTCTGGTTTGTCAAAAGTGAACAGAGAAATACGAGGAAAACACATACAATTGTTTGCCCTTGAAATTTTGTAATGTGACAGACAAGGGAAAATGTGCATTAGCCTTTGAAAAAAGAAAAAAAATTAAAACCTTACCAAGCACACACAAAAAAGCCATCAACAGAAGCTTTCTGAGTGAGCTTATTCAGGAAAAGCTTATGCAGGGTTTACTGCTCTCCTTCACCTGTAACAGACTCAAACACAGATGTGTGCATCATGGACGGCAACGAACAGCACCTAACTGACCCCTGTCTCAGGCACAGGAACAGTTTTGATGTGCTTAAGTCCTCAAAGGCAAACCTTAAAACTGTTCAACCAAATGATGGTCTCCCAGAGGCAGACTCACAATGTCATGGTAGCTTAAGCAAAGGTACCTTAGACACACAACTAAGGATGCTCTTATTTGGGATTCTGGTTAAAATCTCCTTTTGTGAATCTGAGCATGACGCTCACTTGTGTTTGCAGGAAGTGCTCTGAAGCATGGCAAAAAAACACTGTCATGAGTTAACAAGGCAGAATTCATATCAGATAAAATGTGTCTTTAATTGAGAAAAATATCACTAACAGCACCTGGAAGACTTTGAGAAGCAGCAGGGAAAATAAATCAAAGAGAAACTTTAAGAGCATTTGTAACTGTCATCAAAAACAGGCTACCTTTGAGTCCTGATGCTGTGAACAGTCTTGGTATCTGGGTACCTAGATGTTATATTCAGGAGTCTAGCATGGAAAATCTCTATGAGGAACCAGAGTCACAACTTCCACATGACAGGAAATTGGTGGATGCACCCCTATCACAGAGGTGACACAGGGGACAAACTGAAACAAAGGAGTGGATCAATCGGATTAAAAGGACATGTTTTGAAGTGGACAAATAGCTGTTGGTAAATAGCTGATAGCAGCATAACAAATAGGGATGCCAAGAAGAAATTAACTATCACCCCAAAATTTCAGCCACAAGACAAAATAGGCACAAGACAGATATAACAGAGATGCCATGGGAAGGACTGTCTTAAAAATAGGCAACTAAACCCAGGAGTAATAGTACAAGACATCTTAACCTGTAATCATTGCTTCCAGACCAAATTAGGTTAAGAGGCTTTTTTCAAAAAATCTCCAGTTGAAGAATATTCTTTTATTCTATTTATTTCTTTAGATTTTAAAATGTGCCTCTCCAAAGATCTAGGGAAAACACACAGATCATTTAAAATTACACACAAAACTCCAACTAATTCAATGGTCACAGTAAAAAAAAAACCTTCCCAGAACCCTGACCCTAACCCTTCTCAGAAAAGAATCCCACCTTTTGAACCCAGCCACCATCATTCACTCTGCTTCCTAAGAAAAAGCTTGGGAAAATAGCTGGGTTCTTCCAATACCAACCAAGAGGTTAGTAACTGGCCCATGTCTAACATCTAAGGCCACAACATGCAGTGACAAAAATTGTTCTTGACACTCAACTTTCCCTTCTCATCCTCTCTCTGGCATTTCTGCTTTATCTGCAATTTTATTTTGATGAATTATTTTTATCATCTCTTTGTCTTCACACTTTGGTGCTCCTTGAGACATCCAAAATATGTCCCTAGAAGGAAGGCAACCACCATCTTTTCTTCCATCTCCAATCCTTGCCTATTTCTTCTTCTCAGATCCTCTGAGATGGTCATTCCACATGTACCAAACATAAATACTGAACATCTTTTTTTTCCTCAAAGCCATAATTAAAATTCCTCAATTCCTTTCAGTTAATAGCATGCCCATTTTGTAAATGCATAGGGCTACACTAAGAGTCAGACAGAAATAGTCAGTAGAAGAACCAGAAACATAATACAGATCTCGTTTCCCTTCACCTTGGCTGAGGAGTTGAACTAAACAATAGGGACAGTCTATTTCAGTCTATTTTCAGGTACAGTATCTCTGAGAGAGCTATTTTCATACCAAAGGTAAAACCAGGTCTAAACATCTCGAGAGACTTTTTTTTTCCCCTTCAGTCAGTAGAAAAGAGACAGGAACACATAAGTCATAACACATTAAAATGAAAAGGGAGGATCAGTTTTCTGTGCTAAGCAGCAGATACAGGGCTATTATGCTCACATGAGTTATCATAGACTTGCTGGATGACAAGTTACAGATAATTAGAAAAAGAACCCTGTAACTGAATGCTTATAATCTCATTATTGACTTCTAATTCATAATCTGTACATTATTGAACTGACCAGCCATGCTATAAATTTAATACACATTGCATGACAGTCTTCTCTTTCCAAAACTTCATTTGTAATGGGATCTGCAGCTCTTGGCTGCAGTAATTTATAATAATCACTGGTAAATAATACATATAATTGATGCTATTTACCATGTATAAAACAGGAGTTAGAAGTTTCACATTTTAGGCCAGAAATGTTTCACAGAAATGGATTTCTTCTTTACATAAGTTTGATAGGGACAGGGAGAGACTGAAGGCAGAATTTCATCACAAAGGCCATCAGACAGGTCTGTATTTTAAAGGAAACCTTTGCTTACTCCAAGCAGCAGTTCGTGTTAGTGTCAAGTTAGTACCTGCTCATTTTTCCCAGTTTATCCCAAGTCCTTTAAAGCTAAAATATGTGCATCTGGCATTGATTAGAACTAGCCAGAAAGTCTGGTACTAACCTTTTTTGAAACCTACAGATTTCTTTTGTAATATACAGAGCACAATTTAGTTTTCTTCACGTTATTCTTTCATTATTTAACTTCTAGCCTGCAATACATAAATTACATTGATTTTCTTAAGATTCAGTTTCTACTGAAATGACTCCTACAGATTTGATTGTGCTTTGGTTCCAAGATAAGATTGCTAAATTTCCCTTTTCTGCCTTTCACCTGGACTGCACCCTGAATTGGTAAGTGCTTACTTCTAATTCAAGAAATATGTACAGTCCTTGTGAAACATAAAATTGTACATGTATTTTGCAGTAAATTTTCATCAGATGAAAAATGTGTTTACTTTGAAAGAGAGACATGCCTGCCTATGAATCTAGAATGCTTTAAACAGTACTCTATAAGACCATGTGTGTGTACACTTTATCTCACTCCCTCTCTCTCTCTATCCCTGGTGCACTTCCACCGTTTTTAAATCAGACTTCTTGAGCAAATGCTCTGACAACTGGGCTATGGTAAAGGCAGCAGGAACAAATTCTCTTTCACTCTCCAATGATGATTTGGCAAAGACACCAGTAGGCACAGGCAAACACAAGGATTTGGGGACTCACAGTTTTCCCTGTAATTTAGGAGTCTAAACCTCACCCAATCCTCAGTTTACACATGCTAAACTCTCTGAATTTTGTTCTCACCTCTGGAATTGCAAGTTGAGTAGATGCAATGGCAGTGGCCCATGCTAACTGGGGGCACCGTGATCCAAAGAGTTGAGTCATAGACAAATAGCTGCAGAATTCTGATCTAATATGCTCTGATGTAATCTCTATGCATGTCTATAGGGACTACATGAAGTATCTGCTATACTGTTCTCTGCAGTTATCTGTAGCAAAGTAGTTGCCTCCTTGCATATAGGTGCAAAAGGGTATTAAGATCCTGCAATGAAAAGTGCTGTATAAATACAAGCATTCCTTCAGTATGAACCATCAGAGAGGCCAGTGCTTTCCAGATGGAAGATTTGCTACATTTAATAGTTTAGACAGATCTTCATTAAGGGGGTTAATGAGTTTAATATGGATATCCCAAAGGCTTCTCTTCTACTAAGTTAACCACATTTTAAGCTTTGTTGATAAAGCATTCATTTTCTCAACGCCTAGGAATTAAAATCTAATTTTTTGCTTGAGGTTATTGGCATTTCTTAATCTGAAAAGTCTCACAAAGATCCAGCCATGGATTTCCTGAATCTATGAGATTCAGTCTACCTCTTCTGAATTGTTCCAAGACCACATTCATCTGTGAACCTCAGAGATGGAATCCCCATGGCTGCTGTACATAACATTCAGTTTGTATTCAGATGCACCATATTTGATGCATTTATGCTTTTCAGTTGAGCTGTTTAGACTCATTAAGCATTCTACAAGCTTGACCTGCCCTTTAGCATCATGAGTTAATCTCATAAGCATTAATGCTGTGTGAGCTCACCCACAAACTCATGTCCTTTTTGGGAACAAGAGAATCCACTGCTGCCCCTAATCCCACTTTATGTTCTGTGTGGGAAGTTGTAAGGGGCTCTTTTCAGAAATGGAAATGAATATTGCATGTATAGGATCCTTCACCCTGGACCTGAGCAAGGCATAGCTCAGTTGGAGATCAGGACATCATTTGAGACATTTGTGTATGTCCAAAGCTTTATACCGGCTATCGCTGACTAGTCCCTCCCTTCTATGACAAGGATTTTCAGGCCTCACTTCTAGGCATTCATACAGGCACAAGGTTATCTGAAATTCACTGTCCTTGCTAACTGTCGAGCTGGATGTAAAGCAGCTGTTGCAGACTCTACTTGAGATAATGCAATCTGTCAGCAGCAATATGGCAATAGCCCAGACACAGGGTAGTTGTCTCCCCTGAACCAAGCTTAACAGGGGGTTTCTATCTGGGCCACACTGTACTGTCATATCCTGATTCTCCCTACATACCCTGTGAAGCCTGCTAGAGTATGTCTTACACATTTAAGCCCTTCTTAACAGCTATTCCTACAAGCCTAGACCGTTTTAACATAAATGTTTCCTGACCAACATATTGTCACAGAAATGCTCACACCAATGAATTATAAAGCTATTTAAACAAATTACTTAGTTTAAATTCTGTGTCTAATTAGTCGTGGATTACATTCTCCAAATGAATACAAAGCACAAGCAAACAGAGGGAAAAGATCATACATTAATCTTAACTCAGACTGGAGTATGGAGCAAGAAGATCCAAAAAGCCCAACATACCATTAACATTTACAATAGCATTGTCTCAACACCTGCTGAAAGATGTTCCAGACATCACAGTCTGTAGGAATATAAAGCCTGAAAATATTTCTCTTCTTGAAAAGCACAAGGGACTCCTTAGCAAAAATGTTTCCTCTCCCTTCCCTCAAAATTTACAGCTGCTGAAGTCTTTCCAGCACCTGTTCAATGGCTAGGTGCATTTTCAAATACCTGTCACACAATGGATGGTCTTTGGGGAAAATCATAGATTTATCACTATAGTACAGGAACACAAGAAAAATAAATAGCTATTTCTCCACACTGCAGCTAGAAATGAGAAAAAAGCACTGGTAGAGTGCTACCATGAAACAGCTTCCTAAGGATTCTTGTCTGTCATGACAGGCATATTTAAGGAAAAAAAAGAAAGAAAGAAAAAGAAAAAGGATAGCAGTTGTACCTAAAAGAGTGATCATTTCTCTGTGTGTCTGATGCAGACACAGTACTTTTCTCTTTAAGAGCATATATTTTACACTTTGGACTATCACAGCCTCCTATCAAAGGGTGTTTCAATTTGATTCTGTGTTGCATGATGAGTACTTTATTTGGTTGTTGCTGATGGATGTCTTCATTCTGTTTCTGTTGTAAGAAAAACTGAGCGTTTCCCTTCCTCATTCCTTCATCTTCTCTAGGACATTTGCAGTTTTATGCACCACTCTCTTCTTTCAATCATGTCTTTTCAAAGCTGAAATGTTTATTTAGCCTCTCCTTACACAAGCTTTATTCCACATCTGTTATCAAACCTGTATTTTTTTTTTCCAGTTCTATTGCAGCCTTTCCAGATAAGGTGATCAGAATCAGTTGTAGTTATCAAGCTGTGGAAGCACCATAGATTTATTCTGCTACATAATGGTGCTTTTCTACTTTGTTTTCAGTCCTTTCCTGGTATTTCTTATCACTCAGTTTGGCTTTTATTTCTTTCTGCTTTGAGCTATGATCTAATGTTTAGAGAGAAATATCTGCATTGACACAAAAATCTTTTCTGCAATGTTGAGTCCATCATTTATATGCATTTATAAATGTTATTTTCCAAGTGAATTATGCATTTTTCAAAACTGATCTCCACCCATCAACTTATCATCCAATTATGGGAACTTTCTGCAATTCATTACAGAAAGTATTGGATTCTCCTATTATACTTCTGCCTATTTTTTCATGTTATAAAATGAATGCATGAAAGCATTGAACATGGAACACAAATTTAAATCTGTAAATTTAAATATGTGATCTTTCTTTGGGGCAAAAAATGACCATTTATTCCCACTCTCTATCTTCTAGCTTTTAATTGAGAATTAATCCACCAAAGGATCTTCCCTCTCATCCCACAACAGTTTAATTGCCTGAACAGCCTGCTTTTGTCAAATCTGCACATGGCATTTTGACCAGATGACCCAGAAGACCACTGATTAGGACATTAACAGGAGCTGATTTCATGCAAAAAAATCCTTAATTAAATCACAAGGAATTATTCCAATTTTGTCCTGAAATGTAAATTCTTCATTAATGTGCTAAGAGAACTAAACCAGGCTTCCCAGAGTCTATAGGAGCTACACAGATAACTGAAATGTAAAATCAAGGCAGTGGTGCTTTGAATCATTGCCATTAACACCCTTTATAGGCTCATTACACATGGACTAGAAGTCTAAGCTCACAGGTATAAAAGAGCTTGGCATGTTTCTGCTCTGAAAAAAGTGCAGTCAGCACAGTTCTAGCCCAATCATTGGTTTCAACAAATGGTGCAACTGTAAATGGAACTTTATTGTCCTCTATACATACTTAAATTAAGTGCCCACTTCACTAATCGATACAGTTTTCTTTCTTTGGGCCCCCAGTAACTTGCAAGTCTCTGAGCCACATTTTTCACTGGAGAGAATGCAAATGGCCATAAGAATCCAGCTAGGTACTGATGAAGTAAAGTGTGGCTTAATACATTAGTATTTTCAATGAGATCCCCAGTATCTTCAGAATTTTTTTCTCTATATCAAGATTCCTCATCACTGAAATTCTCTTTATGCTTATTTTAAAATTTTATTTAGCAAAGAACAGAACGCTGCATTTAAGCTTATCTGTGATACCTCACAGGTTAAAGTCTTACAGCCTTCTCTACTCAGTAGCTGATTTTTTACAGTTTAGAAAACACACACATTCACAACGCAAAGTAAGAATACAGCTGCCGTGAAACAGCAGCCCTATCGTGAGCAACACCCTCTGCAAACCCAAAACGACAAATAAACACCACAAACTATTAAACTTCAATGGAACAGAGACTTAAGGTTTTTTCTCATTGCTTGTGTAATAGCAGCTAAGAGGCTTCCATGCTAAATGAGGGGAAGGGGCAAAAACTAATTTTTCATATAAAGATGAACTCTGACACGTAGTATGAAAATGCACTTTGTCAAAGTTGATAATTTTATCGCCAAGCAATTCAACACCACAACAGGTTCATCTGAACCGGTAATTGCACTAGTAAATACACTTCTCTTGTGGCCTTATGCCTGAGTGTTTTAACGCTGCCATCTGAGGCTTGGTGCTAAACAAAGCTTAGGAAAGGAAATTACTGAGACAGCAAATTATAAAAAGTTAGATGATGTTCAAATGCAGGCTTATATTTAATAGCAAATGAAAGGCAATCTTAATTCTTGGTCCATTTTTGCTGCCCCATAAGACAATCTGAATGTGTTTGAAATTTACTGTGGATAAATCATTAAAATAGTTTGTTCATGCTTCTAGGCCCTAATAGATATATATTTCTTCTTTTAGGGACACCCTTTATAAAGTAAAACTAAAACAAAATCCCACCCAAACCCTCAACCTTTTCTTTAATTATAGCAAATAAATAGAATTTCTAATGGCTTGTTTCTCCCTTGGTATATTGAATAGACTTCTATCTATATTTACCACATTAGTGGATAAAACTGTTTGGTCATCACTCTCCAGTTATGCTTTTAAATAAAGCTTACATAAGGTACTGCCACTTTATAATTTTGGCACATCAATAAAGTAAAGAAAACAGCAGCCACATCTTTCTGGTAGCAATTACCAAGATTACATTAGTGGTATTTAGTGCATTTAGGCTATTAGATCAGCGATGCTTATATTTTATATAGGTGGGGGCTAGTAATACCAGCTATGAGTAAGATGCCTTAACAGTTCCTATTTTAAGATACTGGGTTTAATTTTTTTTAGTTACTCACAATTTTGAATTTTTTTTCAGCCTGAAGTGGAATTTTCCATCCTAGGTGTTCTGCAGAAATATCATAACAACGTCACTGCCCCCAAAAGTGAGGTATACTCTTCTGTCCATGTTTACAAAATGAACTCACTATCCCTCAACTCGATGCACTTGTCCCAAAAACATGTTAGTTTCTCCAAGATTTTTTAATTGAAATTTTATAAAGGAAAGAGCTCGATAAATTCTTCCCTTATTCAGTTGAGATTTCTTAGGTTTCGGTAGAAGCTGCTTAAGGTGTAGGAATTTAAGAGCACATGCCCTGTGTCTCCGCAGATCTCAATGAGCCATTGCCATATTCAAATACAGAAAAGACAAGAGAAAGGGGAAAGATGATGAGGCTAGATGGAAACGAGATTAGAATCCATTAACAGGAAAATATGGATTTATATGCAGCACACAGGCTGTGGCTAGCCCTGTGGAAAAGGGAGAAAAAGACCAAGAGTGCAAAAAGCAGGAGGCATGAGAAGAGATATATCTGATAAGACACTAGCATGCAAAGGAAGAACTGTGAGTTACTGAGGCAAAAAAATGGAACCAGAGAAAGGACCAGAGTCCCTGGGGCTGCAGGAGGTTCCCCAGGGGAATTTAACTCAGAAGCCAGCAAAGACGGAAAAAAGGTTGAAATGCACATCTGGGCAAGCACTGAGACTGGACAAAGACAATGTATGGATGAAGTATCAGCCAGAAGAAAGAGGCTGGAATCTGGAGTTAGTACTACTGAATAACCCAATCATCAGTGCAGTATTTGAATTTATAAAGAACATTGGCACAGAGTGAACAGCGTGGGAGGAAAAAACAAAACAAAACATAGAGCAGTTGCCTTCACAAGTACAGTCCTGCTCATGGTCTAGCTGACATAGGAAACTCACAGAATTAAAGGTCAGATCAAAAAGGCACAGGATGTTTCCAGAGATCAGCTTTGCATTCTTATGGATGTTCTTTAAATAAAACTTACGTGAGTGCTCATATGCTGTTAAATACACACACACTCAAGATTAATTTTTTTTCCCTCTCCAAAAAAGTAGAATAAAGCCTATCTGTTTTATGCTTTCCAATTTAAATATGGGGTTTTTTTCCCCTTAACAACTCTTAAATCTCACTTGAAATATCAGGAAAAAAAAAAATAATCTCTAACAAAGATTTGAATCCATTTCTGATTCAAGAACCCTTTCCAGTCCATTAAATTCACTTTAAAGAATACAAAGACAGCAATCATCTGAGCTCACTTTCCTGTGCAGCCTCTTCCGATATATGCTCAAAACCAAGACAGACACAGAAAGAGATCAGTTCACATCCCAGTGTTAACAGGTTACATAGACTGTAGGCTTACAGCAGCTGAGCAAATACAGCTGATAAATAACATTACTAATAGCTTTGGCAATGAGTTAAAAGCATCTCCAGTTTCAAAGTTGTTCCACTACTGAGTGAAAGAGAAATGTATTTAATTTTTTTATTTTATTTTAATTCTTCCATCTCTGTGTTCTTTCTGACACATCAATCTAAAAGACAAAAAAATTTTTCTAGGAGTATTAGTCAGGATTATATTTATCTCAACATTCATCACGCTACCAGATCTCAGTGTCAAAGTGTATAAATAAGACTGACAATTTTAAATAAATCAAGAGATTCCTTTTATAGGATCCATACAGGTCATTTGTACTATATTAACTCTGCAAGTCAATCCATTTGTCAGTAGATCTGGGTAGGGATCTGTATTCTAGTAGCTTCTATGTAATAAAAAGGGAATGAAAATAAAACTGTTAGCTTTTGCCAGCATTTTTCTTCTTGTTTCTTGGCTGCAATCACCCTTCTTTTCTGGTATTTTATCCTTGGTTGTTGCTTTGTCTACTTTCTATTGCAAGGTCAGATGAGTAAGGGTGAGACTCAGTAAATATGTTATGGAGCTTATGAGGTTTGACCATTGCAATTCTTTTTAGAAAAAGTGCATTTGCATTAAATAACAACATCATTTGCATCAAATAATAACAGAATAAGGCACTGAGGCTTAGATTTCTTATGTTAAATACTTAACTTACTGTTAGTTTACATTGCAGAAAATTTAGAACAAAATTCCAAACATTATCAAATTTAAAACATCACTTACATTATTTGTCATTAACTAAGAACCACATGGAATTAATTTCTGAAGGAATCACATAAACTATTGTGTTCTAGAATCAAAGAATGGATAGATGGTGAAATAAAGAATTTGTAGTAATCATTAGAAAAATGGAAGATTCTTAAGGCATATCAACCCTTACTTTTTGACAGTAGAGACAGATTTCTAACGGGGGGGGGGGGGGGGGAGGGAGTTGCTTCCAGTTATCTCTCAGAGAGTGAGTGGAACTAAACTACATTTTAAAGCCAGGCAAACTTTCTCAGAAACAAACTATCTAATAACTGCCAGATTTTGAGAATTTAAAAAGTATTTAATTTTATTTTTCTAAATATTAGTAAAGAAATAAGATCGTTATATCTGAAGAATAGCTTAGTTGGATCACAAGTCTACATTTGGAGAAATAAAACCTCTTTCAGAATTTATATGACCCATACTCTTGCCTGAATCTTCAAGATTTTAAGGAAGTATGTTTGTGCACATGACAGAAAGAACCTGGGAAAAGATCTGGTTCTTCATGATTTTATCTAAAATCTCAAAGGGTTTGAATGTCATATACCAAAGTTTAAAATAAAAAGAAAAGAAAGTGAGAGAGGTATATATACACAGTGACAGTAAATCCACATGACTCATAAAGGCCATGGGTAGAAGCAGCTATATTCCCTTGTGATACAAACTTCTGGAGGTGCCAAGTACATAGACTCTCTTCTCTGCCTGGGAAAAACTTCTTGTGGAGAGAGGTCCCAATGAGGTTGATAATTCACCAGGAAGAAAATCCACCAAAATCTTCACTGATTAGGAAACTTGTAGAGCATTAATAGTTATCAAATAAATCGATCTCTTATTTCTCTGTGGTGGTTTTTTGGTTAATTGGGTACTTTTAGAGGTTTGGGTAGAGTGTTGTTTCCCCTCCTCTGCTATGAATCCAAAGGAAATGGAGTTGCAGACATCCAAGTTATTGAGCTTTTGAAATATTGGGATTTGTATTGCAGACAAGCACTCACTACCTTTTCAGGTACTGTTTCTAGATTTTTATGCTGTGGAATTTAGGCAGATGTTGGAAAGGATGGGTAGGCATGTAGGAATGTGTATATCACAAATTTGAGTAGGTTCCAGTGTAAGGAAGACAATAAGAGTCAAAGATCTGATCATAATAATTTGCAATTAGGCACCTAAAGTCCATTTGTCTCCTGTTTCAGAGCCTATGTCCTTTTCAGACTCCCAAGTCATTAAAAAGTACTCATGTTTTCAGCATTAACAGAATGGATCTCTTAAACCTAACCTAGATTTGAAAATTCCTCCTTGACTTATGCCTTGTTCATTCTTCTCTAATTAGTAGTGCAGTCATGCTATTGATGAAAAGCAGGTTCTTTCTGCATGTGAAGACCATCTGGTCTTGCGAGCACATCCCTATTCCTACCCCAGATGGCAACTTCTTGGTAAGGCTAAGAGGTGCAATTATTCAGTTGTTCTGTAATCAGACATGCACTTCAATTAATTACTGGTGATTAAGATTCAACTGTGTTTCTGCTATCTACATTATCAAGACATTCTATGTAAATTTTGCAACCATTGCATTTTTAAGATGCAATAACTTTGTTGTACAGGATAAACATTTTCAATCACGGTGTATAAAGGGTTTTATCAGCTCAGGAAGTCAAAACAATTTCAGTTTGTAAGCTCTAACTAGTCCTGGTGTAATGGTAGGCACTTTATTGTCTGTAACTAAGAACAGGGCCAGAATTCTTCATTTGAAATGGTGCCCTGAGGAGAGAGCTGTAACAAAGTTTGGCCAACATCTATGTGTCACACAATTGAGAAGGGGTGGAACAAATCTAGATGGGGTCTAGAAGTAGTAAAATTCAAACTATTTCTACTTCAAATAGACTTTTAATCTACTCTGCCATCACTTTCATCCAGCCAGAGTGCTTAGCTGTTATATTTACAAGAGGAGAAATACCCATTGCCTTGTCACCTCTAACATTCTCCTAAACACCCCTTCCTGGTCAAATTGCAATTTGCTCTTTTCTGTGAGGTTGGGAGAGAGAGTCAAATCCCTGTTCCAGGGCTATCACACAGGGCCACAAACACACAGGGACTCTGTAAATCATTTAAACGTTCATGAGGAAAAGCAATAAACAAAAAATCAAACATAGAAAATCCACCATAGAGGTCTAATACATTATCACAAGTTTGTAGGACGCTTGTGATTCAGCAGAGGTATACATAGTACAGCAGAGGTGAACAGCTGTTTGCCACCACATGTCACTGGTAAGACAGAAAAGCAGAGAAGTAATTGAGAGAGGGTTGTAAGTTCTTGTAGATGTAGACCACACCACTCTGTGGATAAGAGCTGCCACACAGACAGATGCAGCCTTGTCCCATTCTGGCAATTTAAGGGAGGATGTGCAATCTGCTGTATTTTCTATTTTTCCTTCTTTAAGAATTCTAAAAACTGATGTTACTCTTATTTTGAGGTTACATATGCCCCCCTCCCACCCCCCCCCGATTTCATTTTTGTATAGTAATGAACAGAATGCAACTTTGGGTGACTAATTAGAGCTCTTAACCCACACAGTGTGCTCTCAGACAGACCTGCCAAGCTGTAATGGCTTACGGCAAGGCCTGCCTGGACATAGCTGAAGATAAAAGCAGGTCATATGAACACCAGGAAAGGCCTAAGATTACCTTGTATGGATTTGCTGAGGCATGAGAGTGAAGAGATGAAGGGCTGGGCTCTCCACCACTCCTCTCATCAGCTACCCAGCATGCGTTGCCACATCGGGTGAGCTCATTAGTTCAGACTGGAGCTGAATTTTGCTTGGCAGCTAGGGAACTGTAACTACTTGATTTTTCAACTGTCAGCCTTTTAAACACTAAAAATGTCCAACAATTTAATTGTAATAATATGTATATTTCTACTGTGTATTAACCTCGCCTTAAACTTACATATAATCTACAGGTGAATTTATAACTACACAAATATTAAGTGTAAAGAGTATTGATGCTGAATTGTATTGAGACTCAGTGACCCAATGGAGAGATTCATAAATCCAGAGTTGCCAATTTAACCACAACTCAGGCTTCTTGTGCTGTTCTTTACAATACAAATCTTTGAGTGATTGCTGGGTTTACAGATGGTTTTACAGTAGGAAGTACTTCAATCAGCTCACCACAAGTCACCATCTCCTTTAGTTCCACCATGACTTCAGTGTCTTAATAGGTGTATACTATCCAGTGTGGCTAGAGAATTTGAGTTTCTCTTGGCTGTCCACAGGGATCTTAATACCCAGAGAAGAGTTTAAATCCCACAAAATCATATTTCTAGGCTTATTCTCAAAACAATACACAAAACAAAACAAAATGAAAAAAAACCCCAAACAAAAAAAAACCAACCAAACAAAACCCACAACACTAATGCTACCACTTTGAGTAGTTAAAAGCTATGTCATAAAGATAACCTTAAAATTCAAACCTGAACCTCCTTTTTTTTTTTTTCCAATGTGGGTATTGAGTTATAAACAGTCTTGGAAGAAAATGAACATAGAAGTGACCAGAAATTTCATTCCACAAAAGAACTACACAAAATACACACAATTCTGAGTACAGGCATCAATCTCTATCTGAAATAGAACCACATATAAACAATGTGTCTAGATTTACAGCAATGACTTCGTGTTTTAAAACTCTATAAAGACATCCATATGATTTACATTCTGAATCCCACAGATTATATCTTACTAGAATCTCAGAGGCTTAGATCAATAAACATTATAGTCATTTTTAGGAGCTACCAATGTTTATTAAACCTCCCAGTGGGAGAGAACATTTATGATGGCTCCTATCAGTCTGTGCACTATCTGTGCTGCTAATGGACAAGGAAGACTGGCAGAAATTGCAGTCATCTGAAACAAGTTTTCTTTCCAGTTTCTACTTCTTTTATTGTTAGCAGATTGCTCTTACTTAACCAACACTATTATGCATTTTTAGGCATTAGACAGCTGCTGGGCTAGAGAGCCTCTGGGCTTGGTGTCACTCATTTACTTGCTTCCTCTAAGTCTCCACTACTGTTTGCTTAGGCTGTCAGTTGCAAGAGGGTTTGTCATTTCCTCGCCTCCTCCCTCACCCAAGAGCTTGTCCTGAGGACCTTCAGGAGTTCTCTTACATCCTGATATATTATTTCTGACACAGGGGCCACATGAAGCCAGTGCTTCACGGGAAATCACCAGGAAAACCCCAAACAGATCCCCAAATACAAATGCCTTCTCTAGTCCTCTAAGGAAGTTTCTGTAATCTAACTGATCTTTGTTAATCCCGTTAATCTCTTTAGAGGTACTCACTTGAAACACACCCTTGATACATGTCAGTATCCACACGTACTCAAGCATATACCATAGGGGTCCTTACAAGTTTCAGTCCTTTGAGCTTGCTGTCATAAAGGCACAACCCATCCATTTGGTCAGATTCACTAATCTCCTGTAAAACAAAAGGCTGGTGCATAGTTACAATAATTTGCAACTACCATTTCCTATACAGATTCCTCTCAAATCCACAAGGCAATGACAGAAATTGTTTCACAGTTTTTCAGGAAGTCATTTCAGTGGCAGTTTAGAAGATACTCAGCAGTGCCTGAGGAACTGGACTCAACAATGCTATTCAACCAATGGTAATGAATACTCTGACTCTATTGCAAAGTTGAAGTTTTAAAAAAATTTCTTAGTATACTAACAGTAATACATCTTTAATGTCTGATGGTTTGAGAGCCACCATACTGATGACAATAATAATAACGATGCCAGGTCTCTAGAGAATGACTGAGGTGCCTCTTTTCTTCAAGAAGTACAGTCCAAAGGAGCAGAGCCCTGAACAGCTCACAGACTTCATTTCCCCAAACCCAGTCATTCCAGCCATGAAATAGCTGGAGCTGACTACAAAGCAGGGATATCAGGAGAGCAGCAAAGCACCAATCACAAGAACCACTCAGTCATCTCCGGAAAAGGTGACACAGCAAAACACAAGAACTATTTGTGTCCTATTGTAGTGCATTGATGAGAAGGGGGAAAGGGTCTTCCTGCTGTGTGGTTTTGGGCTTGGAGATGGAAAGCAGCTTCCCTCCTGCTGAGCTCAGCTGCTGCGACAGCAGAAAGCTGTTCTAGACACAGTATGCACTTATCATTGGTTTCTTTCTCCTAAATGCACAGCTCTTTGGTCTTTCATTTCTCCTTTTTATCATCCTCTCAGATATTGACCTTTCCTCCAATAGCCATGATCTTGTGTAATCTTTCTTACTTGTGTAGAGTGAGTTTAAAATGTAATTCCATGAGAATGGCAGCATTTATAGAATTGTTCATAGAATCATAGTATTTTGGTTGGAAAATACCTCTGAGATGGTTGAGTCCCACCCTCAACCATACACCACCATGGACATTAAAACATGTTTTGAATTGCCACATCTATGCATTTTTTCACACCTCCAGGGACTGTGGCTCCACCACCTCACTGGGCAACCTATTCCAATGCATGACCAAAACTGCTAGACACAAGAGAAAGGGGAGGGGTAGAAGAAGGTTCTTATGCTTTTTAAGCAGTAATACAGACAGATGCAAAACTGAGAAGACAGAGTAATACGCTTGTTACTCCTAGCATGTCATGACTTCTAAGGAAGGCCAGGGCACTGGGACTGTCAGATGTGAGAGGCGTTACAGGTAACAGCTTCTTCTTGCCTCTGCCATGCATCTCTGATAGCTGGCCCTCTTAGGGCTCTTCTCCTTGCCAAAACACATATCAGGCTCATAAAACCACATATTCAGTTTTTTTCCCCCCATCAAAGCCAGAGACCTAGAATCTAAGGCTGAGATCTGTCTTGATTTAGACAAGTGTAAATAAAAGTTCATGCTGCAGGGCAGACATTCTCCATCAGAAAATCAAAGCAGAAATAAAAGTTCTAGTTCAAATAATTTCAACTGGTTTTTTTCCCCACCTGGTGTTATTTCCCAACCTTCCTTCCTTTAATAGACACTTGGTAGCTTACAGCAGGTAGCTGGGTCTGAATGTGTTGGTTTTGAAGCATGTTTACTTGGCAGGGAAGCTGAATATCCAGGAGAAGCTGTACCTTGCCCACCTACACCATCTCTGTATCTGTCCCAGCATATTTATCACTTCTGCTACTTTTTTTCCCACCATTTCCCAAACAAGCATTGCCAAGTGCATCTCTGTAAAAAGCCCTCCTTGTTCTATATTTGTCAGTATTGAAGTGTCATTGTCTTCTATTGATTTTAGCCCATCCAAGTCCTTAAATAGCTGGCAATTCTGTTCTTCGTTATTTACAGTTTCATCCATTTATAGTATCACCCATCTGTGGTTTCTGTTTTCCCTTTCTTAGTTTCCTTTTTTTTTCTTCCTTGAACCAATTTCTTTCTTATTCTATGAACTCACAGAACTGTGCTAAAACAACAATCTGAAGTTAAAATAACATCAAATTCACACTCAGTCTTTGAAGTATTCCTTATGCGTTCTCTACACCTACAGAAACTGCAGAAAACCTGGAAGAGCTTCCTCAAGTTCACATAGAGTATTTGTTATTAAGTTGATTAAAGTAACAAGCCATACACAGTGCTCTTCTTTTGTTCAAGCCTCAAAATGATCATGCTGTGAGATAGAAAAAGCAGTAGTCTCAAACACTGACTTAATCCTTGGCTCATGCTGGTTTGTAAGGCAGTACTCGGTGGTATTCATCAACATTTTTTGACCTGTAAAATATTCCCAGCAAAATAAGAGTTTGAAATTTTTAGGAGTTGCTAAAACAAATGTTGTATATCTTATTTACAGCTGCATACATATTAAAAATAAACTAAAATAAACAAAACCCAAAACCTTACTCCTATGTAATTTTTACAACACTGAGTGAGAATGACAAATCGATCATCAGTATTGAAAAGTATCCCAGGCTCCTCGAAGTGGGAGCTCTGATAAGTACTTCATCACTTAGGAAAAGCAGCTATTGAGCAATCACAAAATGACAAGCGTTTGTCTCACATTCCTTCATGGACTGTCCTCACCTCCCAGCTTCATTTCAAACAGCTCCAGTGACTGCAAAGCTTACCATGGCTCCAGGGGGGCTTTCTAGGGAAGGAGGATTGGCTTCCTCCCCACCACACCTAGGACTCTGGCTCCATCCTTTCCCTGCACCACCTGCAAGGCAGCTCCCAGGCTTAGGCTGTTCCTGGCCCTATAGCACCTGCTCTCCAGCACCACCCCAGCCTCTCCTTAGAGCAGAATGACAAAATTGCAACCATAGAAGTAAAAATAGAAATTATGTCTATCCAAAGGAGAGCAATGGCTTCATCATTTTGAAATTGAAGCATTTCAAAGGTTTAAAAAATTTCGGTTCCCCTCTCATCACCAATAAAAATGATTCCAATGACAATTTCAATTATTTCTATTTTATTTTAATGGATTTGTTCACTTTCATTTATGAAAACTTCATGTATGTAAGAATGCCTCAAAAGGGAAAACAATACAGTTTTGCAACTTGTAGAACTATTAAAGCATTTCATACCAAACAAGGAACAAACTGTATAAAAATCTGTTGTGTTCAGTAGCTTAAATAAGGAATTGGAAGGAAAAGTGTGAAAACAAAAGTTTGCTGTCTCAAAATGTTCCACAGAAACTTCACGAAGAAATTAATTGCCACAAACTGAACTTCTACTTAGAGGATCACAGGAGAAGATCTATGATAAACCAAGAGATCTAGCTATGCAGGATGACTGACCCATTTATTGGTTACTTACATGACAAAATAGAAACTATGGCCCATGCTTTCTCTTGAGGTTGCTTGTCCCAATGGCTCATTTACCTGAAGCACACACAGAAACACTTCGGCACGGGGGCTGCAGCTAATAAGGCCCATGTCTTACATGTCCTGCTTAAACCAAGCTGGCCCTGTAGAGTAGCTTTTCCTCTCCCTGCGAAGACTAACACCTGAGCACTGGCACAGCATCAAGCACAGCCTTGATGTATTTCCAAGAGCAGCTAAGCTTATTTGAAAATCATGTGAAGACCAGGGGGAAAGTCATATCATGTATGGATTTTACAACAAGGAGTTTCATGTTCAGAAATGGAAAACACTAGCAATTGTTTCTATTGTCCTGTTTAAAATATGCAGGTATGAAGATTGAAGACAGTAATTTTCTTCAGTAAAATAAATTCCTTATGATTACAGAAAGTAGAGTTCCAGTAAATAAACCAACACTTCTCAGTAGATTAATAAAAATGGAAAACTAAGCAGTCCAAAATCATGTCTCAGAAATTACTTTGTTCTCATTATGTGCAAAGCAGGTTAATTCTCCTACATACTGTATGGAAGCCCTACATTTTGCCAAGCCTTCTCTAATGCTATGGAACAGCTTCCTGGGAAATGAATACATAGTCAAATCAGTACCAAATAAGGCAGTCACTTCTCCATAACAGGGGATGTCAAGAGGAGGATGTCTTGCAGTGGGTGAGAGGCAAAGCATGCAGTAGATGCAGAGGTGGTCACACAGGCTGGGGTATCATGGGCTGTCTGCAAAGCTTGGAGCCTGGCAAATAACCCTGGTTCTCCAAAGCTGGCTCTGTGCTTCACTGCTGGTCATCTCCTTGTGATTAGGTGAATGGGGAACACGGCTCAGAGATCACTCAGCAGCAGCTGCTCCGGGTCTGGAAGCAACAGTCTCATCTATTATTCAGATAATGGGCAGTCTGCTAAAGACTAGAACAACCAAAAGAGGATTAGTTGTCAGCACTTTGAAATGGTTTTTCACTGTTCTGTTGTTATTACTTTTGGAAGCCAGAATTTTACTCCTTACCTTTACCTGAAATGGTTACAGTCACTGCTGTGCTGTAACAAAAAGTTATTTTTGGAAGCAAGAATTGTACTGCTTACCTTTATCTGCTGCTTATAAGGACCATGTAACACACTTCTATTATGCTTGCACTGACCCCAAACTGTCTTCTGTTTTAAAATATTTTAATAGATATTTATATAATAGATAATTAAAACAAAAAATGACAGTAAGCAGATAAATTATAAATGAGATTTAATCATTAATATTCACTTAACTAAATGGAGCTGTACCCTGTGAACATCATTATTTAGTGTTCAGCACTTGTATATGACAGGAATTTATTTACTTGCGTACTTGTACCTACAGTCCCCAGCTGAGTTGTGAGGGTTTTGCTTCCCCACAGAATGAATAAAGACACAGGAAAAGACAGTCTGTCTCCTAGGGAGGTTACAGTCTGAGAAAATATGCCAAGTGCAGAACAGAGGTGCCCAGTGTGCTTTCATGCCTTTCCAGAACATGAAGGGTAGCTAAGAAAAACCAGCATGAAGCTTCAAAAAGCATCTAGTATGCCACGGGGTGCATTTCTGCAAGACAACTGTCCACAGAAACTGGTTGTAACCAGGGTGCCCAATGCTTATGACCACAACATCTCTGCAGATCTGGTCCATGTCCCATGTACAAGGCCAGTTACAGATGAGGGAAGTGTCTCAGCTGGCTCTGTGGTCTGATGAAAGTATGGATGATGGTGTAAAGATTAAATGGAGAAAGAATGTGGAAATCATAATTACTGATCTGATCTGAAATACCTCAGTAATTATCTTGTAGGCATTTGGAGAAAGTAAATAACCCAGATGACTTAATTTTCCCGAAATGGTCTTTTTTCATTCCAATATAAATAATTTTATTAAAATTATACTTGACCAGTACTTTTAATATATATGCTATGGAGTGCATTTCTGCAAGTCAACTGTCCAGAGAAACTGGTTGCAGCCAGGGGACCCAATGCTTATAACCACAACATCCCTGCAGATCTATTCCATGTCCCATGTACAAGGCCTGTTACAGATGAGGGAAGTGTCTCACCTGGCTCTATGGCCTGGTGAAATACTCCAGGTGAGGTCTCACCACAGCAGAGTGGCAGAATCACCTCTCTCAGTCTGCTGGCCACACCTCTTTTAATGCAGCCCAGGATGCAATTTGCCTTCTGGGCTGAAAGTGCACATTGTTGGCTTGTGCCCAGCTTTACGTGCACCAGTACCCCCAGGTCCTTTTCTGCAGGGCTGCTCTCTATCACAGCCTCCCCCATCCTGTGATGATACTGAGGATTGTCCCAACCTATGTGTAGGACCTTGTTCATATTGAACCTTATGATGTTCACCTTGGCCTACCTCTCCAGCTTGTCCAGGTCTCTCTGGATGATATCCTCTCCCTCTGGCATATCAGCTGCACCATTCAGCTTGTATTGTATTTGTGTTTGGCATTCCGTTGGCATTCTATTAAATGCTATGTAAAATTAATATAATAATCAAGAATCAACGTGAAGAGGTTTTCTTGACTGTTTAAATAATATTTTAAGGTAGCTTTGTCAACATTATCTGCAATTCCCTATTCAGTAACCTTGGAATTGCAAAAGTATCATGAAGGCAGTGTTATCAGAGATAAATGGGCTGAAAAAAGGCACAATACAGAAAAAAAAGAAATTTAATTACAACTTCAAATCCCTTGACACTTGTCCATTCAAACTCTGAAAGTCCAAAACTCCAAAAGCTGATGTTAGTATCTAAGTTCAAAATGTAACCCAAGAGAAAAAGACTCTTCTCCAATGCTTCTATTTGCACAGATATTTCATTAATATAAACCAGTTTTCCGTCACTGTGTTTTTACCATTACTTTTTAAACAATACAAAATGGGTAGCAAAAATCACTCTGGCTCCATTATGCAGCAAATGTAGGCAGACCTTTAACTTCAGCATGACTCCACAACAGAAACTGTCTACAAATGTCCCTACACAGCCCTTTTTGCACAATCAGGCTTAAATTAGTAAAGACATATGATGCATTAAGCCATGTGCATTACACTGTTCAGGCTTGAAAGTGCTTAATGTTGAGTAAAGTCTCCCATCAGCTGTTTTTGTGTTATTTGTTTTGTGCTCTCATTTGAACTATTACATAACATGATGTAATGAAAATTGGCACATAGAGGTGTATCAGTTTATATTCCAGAGGAAAAGTAGTGTATTTTTTTATTTCACAGAGACAGAATAAAACAGATCTTTAATTCAAATTGAAAAGCAAAGAGGAGTATGGTAAATGATAATGTAGCACCATTGATTGCAGGAAGTATTATCATATACTGTGAAGACAGGTCTTCATCATGTCAGTATCATAATTATTCTAAATCAACGTTCTTCTTTCTGAATTATCATAGCCTAAAGCCATTATAGACACTGACTTACTGCAACATATGAAAAGGAGGACAGAAAAATTACAACTGATATATTGTCACCATTTTTTATTCCAAATGCCACAAAATATATGTGATACACGAATCAGATCAAGTGAGTGTATATGCACACAGAGGATTTAGTTGCAACCACACTAATGTTTTGCCCATTGCATACTTGTACACACACAGAAATGCAATCTTCTTTGAGATGGCAAAGGGAAGCATAATACTTAGTCCACCTGACAAGTGCCCTGGTCATTAGGCTTTCATGGAGTTACCACAGAACCATGCTGAAAACAACACCAGCTGGTTTTGAAAAGCTTTGCTGATGTTTGGGGAAAGGGTGAATGTACTCTTGCAGGGCAAAGGAAAAAAATGAAGGGGGGTGGGGGGGCGGGTTGGGCAGAGGAGGAGGCATAAGTAAGGAGGCATGAGTAAGATAGCATCAGTAAGTCCATTAAACTTCTGGGAAAGAGTTAAGTCTTACCTCTCCTTTCCATGAACTACCTCAAGTGGGTTCCTCCACACTGTGCTGGCTTTTGTGGATTCCCTTCTTTTTCTGCAGTGTAAAATAAATATCAGCATCTAACCTCAGTATTGCAAAATTCACTAGTGACCCAGCCTTATGTGGTAGCAGACTTGATATCAGAAAGCGTTGGCTACACAACTCATCCATGCCACAGACTGTGCAACTTCCACACTGGTCAAACTGTAAGAGATGAAAACACAAAATTTAACTGGAATTACTTTCATCAGGAAGACATAGGAGTTTTCAGCCTTTGGTCACTGCAATGTGACTAGCATCACTGTGTATTTCCATTACTCTAATCTCCATGGGAGACAGATTACATAGATGTTGCAAACTGAATCTATTCTTAATAAGAGGTAAGTTCAAAAGCTAAGATCTTTACTAAGTAGAAAGACCTAAGGGGATGAAGCTGTTGTGATAAATTAATCTTACCACATGGCAAGTGAAAAAAACAAGGTTTTTTTTTAATGCTGGCTAATCTCAGCATGTGTGTATTTTGCCTAGAGGTGAATGTGGGCTTAGTCTCAGAGTCTAACTCTTAGGGCTCATACATAACACAGGTTTTTGGGACAGGGAGAAGCAAATGAGTCATCCAAAATTACAGTGGGGCTCAGTTTACGCACAAAGCAAGTTGAACGGGATCCTTGGAGTTGTATCCCTCCGGCAAGCACACCAGGAACAGCAAAGATACATTCACTGCCAATTCAGTCACCTGAGCATAGCTTTTAAAGTGAAACAAAAACAGCAGTTCCATTCCCCTCCTTCCCTCCCAGATATGGAGCCCAAATGATCTTCAAACCCCACAATCCGTAGTTGTGCATAGTGATAAAAATCTTCAGTATAGCTAAAAGCAATTACCAGTGGAAAGCATGCATTCAGACTCAACAGGGAAACATGACCCAAGTAGAGACTCTCTGTAACCTCATTTGCAGGAAGTTATTTTGTTTCAAATCTTTGAGCATTGGTGGGGGTGAGAATACTCAGAAATAAACAGGTCAGAAATTCTTCAACATCAGTTTCTATGTACTCAACACCCTCTTTTCTATTTTTAAGCACCAGCCAGCCAGGCAATGTTACTGGTAACACATCCACACAGGTTTCCTTGACATTCCTCAAATAGTGGCAGCACTATTATCTGTGAATGTTGCACTTTTCCATCAATGGACAAACTGTTCTGTTTCTACTATTTGTAATATTACAACCTCATAACACACTTGTGGACTGACAGACATCTTTTTCTTCTCCTCCTTCCTTTTACTGCACTGACATTGGAAGCCTGCTTCTCATGAGGGTTAATATTTTGGATTTTTCCACTTACACAATTAAGAAGCAGCCCCATGGAAGAACAACTTTATGCAAGGGAAGACTAGTTTAAAAATGCAAGATCCCAGGGATGAGGAATATGGATAAGTACTTCAGCGTTTTAGTTTAAATTCAGCCCCATAAAAGTTCACATGAAATATTCATACTTTAATGTCCACAAAGTAGTTTAATCTGATCTGCAGAACCACAGCTCTGGCACTATAATATGTCCCATGGCCATACAAAATGCTGAAGCAAGCAGAATATGTCCATATACCTCTGCCAGAAAAATTCTGGCCTGCAGGCTCTGCTGCAAAGCATTCACTAAACACCCTGTATAACTATTTCATATATGTGCCCTCTGGATATGCTGAAGGCTTTTCTCCTTAGGTGTCTGTCTCTGATCCTAGCAACAGACACTGTTTCTTTGTTCAGTGACCTTATAAATAGAAGCACTAAGATCCAGAAAAATTGCTAGCAGTATCACAATCTTTAGTGATGGTCAGTGATTCCCCAGATTTCACCCTAAACATAATTATGTGGAGAAATCCAACTACAGAATTTTTGAGTTCCTCAAAACACTTCATCTGTCATCACTCCGTTGAACCAACTCTAATTATTTGCTTTCGAAAGCAGCTCTAATTGATTTATCTGTTGCTCAGAATAACACCATGATAAATAAATTATCACCTAAACACGATGGATTACTAACATTTCCTTTTCTAATTATATTTATGACATATTACTAGGTCTTGCTTCATTTAAAAGCTTGTTTATGCTTTCCTCATCCCTGTAATCTAATCTAAGGTGCAAAGCCTGGGTTCGTGCCAGTGAACCCCTTTGCTAATATACTGTGACACTAGCAGAGTCCATCTGGAGTTACTGTTCTGCTTGATGTCACATGGCAGATCCTACCTGCACAAAAGATGAAAGGACATTCAAGGCACGTATCTAGGGATGACAGTTTTCTTTGTGATGAACCACAGAGTCACAGCTTGTTAAGTAAGACTGTGACAGTGATAAAAGACAAAGCCATCATTTTATAGCAGAATATGGCCTATCTGTACATGACAGGCCATACTATCTCTGCTCACACATGCTGACATCTCATAAAGCATTGTCCCAAGTGCTGGACAGAAATAGTCCCTGAAGACAGCACCACTAGAGTAATAGCATACTGCTTATCTCGGGACAAATGAATGGAAAAAAAACCCTGAAGTGTACAACGTGTCCCTATTAACATCACAGATACAGGGATCTTTCAGTTTAAAGTATTTTCTACTCTTGTTTGAGGTTCAGTTGGTTTGGAATCAAACAACAAGTTCCCTTCATTTTAAATTATTTTGATTCCTTCAATTTTATTTTTTTTCCAAATGTTGAGGGTAAATTAACAAAAATCTGTTGGGAACTCTCCTTTTTGGAGGCCAGTGTGTCCATACTGTGTGAGCAATCTTACACTGTGCTTAACATTCCTTGCACTTGGCATCTTCCCAGATTGTGCAAACATCACTAGCTGGTGCTCATAGCCTCCCAGTGTGCCCCACAGGGTGAAAGCCCATGGGAATGTAGGTTACATCAAGAGGATAACTGCCAGGCACCTCCCAGAGCAGGTGGCATAGGGGCGCAGGGAGGGAACAATGTCAGCAAAGGTGGCAGTATGGAACTTCAGGCTGGTACCTTGCTGTGGGGAATGGGAAGGCCTGGTGGCTTCCTGGCAAGAAGAGACCAAGGAAAGAGATATTAAGAAGGAAAAGATTTAGCTCAAAGGAAGAGATAAGGAAGAAGGGCTACAAACCAGTAGGGGAGCATAAAGAAAGAGGAAAAATCTTTTTTTCTCTAAGGGTATTTCTCTATTAAGTCAGGTCCTTCTCTTGGGTTTAGCCCTCTTGATGTTAGTCCACTAACAAAAGCTTTAATGATGTATTAACCCTGCTAGTGGCAGATATTGCAAACCACCTGAATATGGGCAGAAATTAACCCATCTGCTCTAGTGATCCATATGAAAACCTTTGGCTTCCTACACTCCCATAAGAATAAAGTAGCTCTCCTGCAAGCATAGGTAATGGGGCTGGGGGAGAACAGTGTGGCATCATGAAACAAACAACAAAAAAAAAGAGATATTATTGAGAATGCACTGGAACTGGCTGCCCAGGAGGTGGTGGAGTCTGGCTCTGGAGTTGTTCAAAGTCCACCTGGATGCCATCCTGTGAACCTGCTCTAGGCAAACCTGCTCTGGTGAGGGGATTGGACTAGATGATCTCCAGAGGTACCTTCCAATTGCTGTCATTCTATGACTCTGATTCTGTTATGCTGTCATGCAGGTGCTGCTTATCATCAAGATGCCACAAATTTGGTTAATATGGGTATTCAGACTGAGTACCAATCACATGGGCTAACCTGAGAAGTGTCTAGTGCTTTGGTACATTTGAGACGTGTTGGCAGCAATGGTCAGGGGTTGTAAGTCTTTAGAAGTGACAGTGAAAACCTGTCTGCCACTCTCAAGTTGTGTGATGCACATATCTCCCTTCCCTACTGTACATGCAATCATTCCCCTCACTGAACCCTTCTACCAAACATCTCGTTCTCACCTGCACTGTAAACACCTGCAAAGTCACTGGTGAATCACCTTCAAAATTTTCCTCTGTGACACCTACAAAATATTGACAAAGTTTAAGTATCCCATGTCTTAAAACTGCTGCCTGCCGTACTGAGTAGCATTTACTGTTTGCTTGTACCCTCCTCATCTGTTGACTGAATGTCTCCTGTCTTCACACAAAAATATATTACAACTATACAAAAGAATTTAATAAGTAAGCACTATTAATCACAGTAGCATTTACCAAAGTATTAAATAGCAAGCCATTTACACTGCTGTTATGGTTAGCTCAGCATTTCTGATTTAGTTAGTCTGATGTTGGTCTGCATCCTGTAAAGCCTCAGGTATGCATTTACCTGGCCAACTTTACTAAGGGTAGTGTTCATGTTTTTGAAAGCTCTTAATCCTGAAATATATGAGAGTTCCAGTTTTCATTTGAAGAGAAACACTTTAACTTTTATAGAAGAATGTTCAAAGATCTGAATTCATATAGAGAGAACTCTTTTTTTCTCATTCCTAATATTTTCCTGATTTTTCAGCCATTCTAATGATTTTTGGTACCTTTTTCTTGATGTTTTACAGTTGGATTTAGCTCTACTAAAGTACTTTGTTGACGTGAAGCAGACTGCATTTTGAGCTTGTAAACTCATTACATTTTTATTCACACATTCTGTGCATAGGCATAAATTACAAAAGTGTCTTCCAAACATTAAATTCTCAAGAATACGAAGATTTTGATAATCCATTTTGAAATCTTATATCTTGTCCATTTGGTTCTAGCCAAGCCATCACATGATTTTGAAACTGGAATTGAGATACTGTTTTATGAAGACAATCATCATTCCACCATAAAAAAACTTTCTTTAGAGATTTTAAAGCATAGCTAGCTTTTCCCTGGAGTCTTTCTGCTTTCTACACACCATGGTTCTAGTCTGGATTACAAGTGCCAAAATGCCACCAAAAAGAAGACTGTTCCTTCAGTATTTTTGGTTTAGCAAGAGATAGAAAGTGCTAGAAATTTTCTAGAAAAAAAAAAGCTTTAGTGAGAATCCCCACTGAGCTTTTAGATCAAAAGGGCTGATGAAGCACAGGAGGTTTGGGAAAGATTTCAAACTGAACTGATGCTAAATCTATTGAATTTTGCTGATCAGTTTAGCAAAATGATTGAATATTGTCTCAAGTGCAATCAATGTTGGTATTTTGAGAGGGCTTTGTATATATTTAGAATAGGACAGCCTGAGGCCTAAATCTGCCCTCAGTGACCTCTGCCGTTAGGCTGGTATGAATGTGCAGAAAAGATTCCTATTGGTGACTGAATCATGCCATCACCATCACTAGCTTTACATTTGTTTATCTTATTCATGAGCTCCCAAAGTCACACAGGAGGGTGACAAAAGTTAGAGGTGTCTCCCATGCAGGCAAGGAACTCCAAATTCTTTCTGTGCCTCTTGGTGATGCAGAGGCTGCCACGGTCGTCAGGTTTCACTCTGCCTGACATAGCATAGGATCTGAGGGTCTGAATTTCCCACAGCAGGGCACAAAGAAGCAATCTGAAATATAAGAAAGCTTCATTTAACAGAGGCATAAAGTAGAGGCAGCAGGAGTTGTGTTAGATGTCAGATCAATGTAAAATTTCCCACTTTTCTGTTGTTTCTTCCTACAAGGAGTTCCAGGTTCACTGCTGACTTTGAGTAGTTCCAGTGCTGCATCTCAGAAACAGTTGCTACATGCCTCAGGAACAAACACTGGAATGTCTTGTAAGGTGATTCTGGTCATTCCTTTACTTTGATCCCGATCAAGTAGGTTTTCTCCTCAAAACATGTCTGAATACTGCAAAATGCACACAGGGGGTTTTATACAGGAACACTGATCAGTTTCTGAATTTGCAACACACTAGTTACTCACATAGGCAGTCAATGCACAGTGAATATGAAGTAACCTCCTCCATGTCAAAGCTAAGGTGTGAACTCACAGATGCTTCTCTGCAGTAGAGTAAGTTACTTCACACTTTGCCAGCTAAGAGAATCTGCAAAAGGAGTTAGTATGGAGTAGCTTATGAGCTTTACATTCACAACTTGATTTTCTTTTTTTTTTTTTTTTATGTCAACTTTTCGTTTGGAGATGGATTCAGACATTTTACTTCTGAGCAACTTAGTTCAGAAAATGTTCAGTCTCAAAAAAAAAAATCTAATGTAGTGCTCTTGTATTTCTTCTGAAATCTCACTCTTCTATGAACTGAATTACAGGTAGTTCTGATACAAAATAATGGATAAAAATAATACTTATAGTCAGAAGTAATAAAATGAAGATCTTCTGATTGTGAAAAATAAATATGTTGGATCATTGACATACATTACAGACAGTTTAAATATAAAGAAAGTTTAGTTTTAGTATATTAATAATATTGAAAGTCTTACGTAGCTTTTTATAGTTTAGGTCTTGCATATTGGCTGGCATCTTGCCTGGCTCCTAGCCTTTAATAAGTTCAAAACCAAAAGAATCTTGCCTCTTGAAAAACTAGAGCTTCCAAAGCCTCCCTGACATACTGTGAAGAACACAGCAAGAGAAGCAGTTCCCACCAAACCCTGCTGTCTTTCCAGATGCACAAGAGCTTTTAAAAGCAAGAATCTTGGGCCACGGAATAATTCAAGGCAGAATGTACCTCAGGAGGTCTTTAGTTGCTCAATGCAGGGTCAACTGTATGATCAGACCAGATTGCTTAGGGCTTAATCCAGGCTGGTCTTGACACCTTCCAGGAGACTGCACAAAATCATCTGCAAAGAAACAACATTGTAGCCATATATAAAATTTTTTGTTCCAATTCAAACTTCATTTAAAGTGCTCAGGGAGGTGAAGTGCTATTGAACTTGCCAATCTTTTCGATACAAGAAGTGTTGAAGCACGGGGAAAGAAAGGATGCTTACTCACAGAAAGAGTCTTGGGCTCGAAAGCATGAGTAATGGTAAACTAGGTAAAACAAGACTCTTTCGAAGTCTTCAATGGATTAACAAGAAGGTAGCTTCATTTTATTCCACAAGTCCTAGTGCAAAGCATTTTATCCAAAATTCCAAGCTTTTCATCTAGCAACGATTTCCTTGTAAAAAATCATTTCTTTGGACACAGACTTTGGTTAAAGATAAAAGATCAGTCAATTGGATAAAGCTCAATGGCTCTAGGCAGAAAAATAAGAAAACACAGTAAAAACAAACAAAACCAAAACCATCAAACAAAACAACCTTGAATTTCTTGAAATCCTTTAAATATGATCACATACAGAACAATCTGAAGTGCTTAACAATATTGATCAAGTGGTACTCTTCTAAAAAGCATTCTTTGCAAGTTCAGCTTTGTTACTTAATACTTGATTTTCCAAAGTGCCGAGCACCTGCAGCTCCCACTGGCTTCATTTGCAGCAACCACAGTTACTCAGGAAATCAGGTCAGATGACACTCATGCGGCAAGGCCATACTTTTCAGTGAAAAACTACACATTTTGAAAACTAGAGTGTTTTTCACTTCACTACACCTTCTGTTAAGAAGTGTCTATTTGTCCACAGCAGATGCTGGAGCCATGTCCTTTTCAGCTGCCAACATCCCAAACCAGTTCCCAAGCTGGTCAAGATGGAAAAGAACGAAAGTTGTCATACTGGAAAATACCTTAAAAATAAGGCTCTGGTACAGGGTCCAGCTCCCCTTTTATTCTCCTCTGGAAGCCAACAGCAAGGAAAACTAAAAAATGAACAGATGCTTGCTTCTGTCCTGCTCTGGCTTCTGGACAGACAGACTTTCTGAGATGGTGAAATATAAACAACCACCACCTTCTAAGGATACAGGCACTTATTCACAGAAATAGGAGGAATGAAAGAAAAAAGGTAAGATAATTAGGACTCTGGAACAAACAATTAGAGCTGTGTACAAAGTAACACAATTTTTCACCTATCCTTATGCAGAGGCAGGATCTAAAAATCCATACTACTGCTACATAATCTGAGGCACCTGGACAAATCAAGGTGATGCAGAGAGGTCCTTGATTCTGTGACTCTGCAGAGCACAACTGGAGATTAGGAAAATAATTATATCTCGTAAAAAGAGTGTATATGACATTAATTGAGATTATAAAAAGCTAACTACATCTGGGGCTAAAAAATGGTGTTATCCCAAATTCTCATTAATAGCATCCAATTACTGTTGGTGGTTATATAACTGTTCATCTCACTATGTGGCCACTTATTGCTGAAGTCTGTTGCTGCTCAGCATAAATCGCACAGTGTATAAATGGTATTTACTTTGCATTTTGCAGTACCAGGATAAACAAAAACATACTCTGAAACAAAATTAAACTGAGAGGAAAGGTTATTCCAAGCAAAATTTGTTAATTTTCTATCTTGTAAAATTAGCCTAGTTTTGGTTGTGAGGCATAAACATGTGACTGATGTGAGGTATAAAAGAAATAAATGTTTTCTATTTTAAATATGCAGCAAATCCCAGCACATTATTGCATAAAACATACCACTCATTTTAGATTTTTTTTCCCCTGAATGCTACACAAATCATAAAAGCCAAGAGATGTCAAAGTGCCCATCATTAGAATATGGGAACTTTTACTGAGAAGTCTGTGTGTGGGCATTGACCAAACAAAATGTCAATGAGCCTCTGCTAATAAGAATGAGCAAAGATAAAGTAGGCAGAAAGATTTTTGTCAGTGAATACTGCAAACAACAATCACAGCAGTCAGGCAATTACAAGAATAAAACACCCATAAGTCCAGCAAATAAAATGTGATCCCTTCATAAGCCATGGACATAAGAGGCAATGGCAATAACTAAAGCTGCACTTCACAGGATATTAACCTTACTGAAAGGAGGGCTGATGATTGCTGTTGCATCAAATCCAACTAACAGCCTGTTCATACAGCCAAATACCTATTGTTTATGTAGAAAGGAAAACAGTTTCAGTAGTAAAGCTACTGTGATGACCAAGGAAGCAAAATCAATGAGCTAAAACATGAGGGAACAGTTGCACACTGAAACAATAACCAGAAGTGTTAGGAAAGACCAAAACCATAGACTAAAGCAATGGGATTAAAAAAAAAAAATGAATAGGTTGTAATGATCTCTAAGAGGATGGATTTTCATTTCTTCATAGCCAATGGCAAGATTTCATTGATTCTTGCTGGAGGAGAATCAGGCTTCTTAAGACAGAAACAAAAAAGGCTGGAAAAAAAAGACAAAAAATACAACAAATAGTGAAAGGATTCAATATGAAAAATAGAGCAGATACATAACACTAATTCTTTCCCTATTAGAGGCAGAACTTCTGCTTGCATTGGAATGGAGATTTCAAATTGCTGTTATCTAATGAACGATAATAATTTAACAAGAAATCACTGCAGTTGGTTTTGTCATAAAGAACAAAATATCCAACAACTAATTCTCACAATAATAACATTTCTTAATCCACAACACACTATCTGCAGTCTGAAAGTACACTGATAATCCTCAGCTCCTTTGGAAGTATTTGCAGAACACAAACTCCTTCCCAGAACGTAGTACATGAAGGTAATTCTAAGGAAATAGACGTTATAATATCTGCTGGTATTTGCTGCCATTAAGCTTCATTTCTGAAGGTAATCTACATAAGGGAAAAAAACCAGCTCCTGCTTTATGAAAATGAGCATATATCCAGAGTAGCAATAAATGGGTAGTCAAACTGAGAATTCTGGAAACAAACCAGACATTGTGTTTTATAGAAAATGCTTGTTTGATGATCCCTAGCAATGTAATTACACAGTTTACTGGGATAAAAACGTCATTCCAAAATCAGAACTAAGCTTTGTAAGTTAACTAGTATTCTGCTTTACCCAAAAGAGCCCCAGTGCGTAAATTCAGTCTTTTTCATCAAATATTCAACATGTGCTGTTCAAAATGCATATTAACTTTACAAGGATGCCATTATAAGGCATATGCACCACATGCATGCAAACAGTTTATTATTTTTTTCTTGATAGCTTTACATCATTAATAGAGGGAAGTGAGGTAGTACATATATTTAAATTTATATTGTGTTTGTATTTAAATTTTAGAAAGCCTTAAAAAAACACCTTAGCATGTGTTACATGTAAAATGACCTGAAGTGGCTTATGTGAAAGTATTCTAATAGATTAAAGTCATAAGTGAGAGTTATCAGTATGCACAAAATGTTACCATGGAAGATAAAACATTTATTAATAAACAATTATAATAGTATTTTTAATTAGAAGTTAATCATCTCAAAGTTTCAGATATACATGTCAGAAAAACAAATGAGAAACCTGTGAAGATAGACATTTGTGACCAGATCAAATAACAATTCAAATATAATTACTGAATGTAATAGAGAGATAGAATAAACAGGTACATACTGCTCAATTCCTCTTAAACCTCAATAACAGGTGGGTATACCAAGGCAATACATTCCCCAGGAAAAGATGCCTAAACATGATCAAACTCTCAAAAATAAAAACTCTATACGTAATGCTACTGAAATGTTCAGAAATAAACTCTAAAATATAAATCCAGGACTTGAAAAGAACAAAACTGTTTCTCATATGAATTTCCCCCATTACAGTTACATTCTTATAATCTGAGACATTTCCAGAGGAACGATAAAATCATTATGGGTAAAGACTGGGAGCTAGGCTAACTGAAGGACAGAGACTAGCCACACAGATATCAAATTTATATTTTGGGTACCTGAAACTAATAATGAACCCCCAAGTTCACATATTGCTTCCCTTGGCTTCTGACATAACAGGTCAGGATGATTTGTAGATGCTCCATCTGGAACGCTGCAGGCTATAGCACAGCAGAGTCTCCTTGGCAGGATACCCTGGCACTCCTTACCACAGTGGCACAGCTGTAACCGAAGGTATGAGGATTTCTCTGGTCTTTCCTCATGCAGCTGATGGCCTGGATAGTGGTGAAAGCACTTTTCTATTGGATAAAAGTTGTGTGTTTAATGCTTTCTGACTGAGGAAGAAACTGAACTTGGACCCTACTTTGTGAGCTGGTGTACTCTAGAATCTGATAGAAAAAGTGAACAGCATCATCATTTTTTCTTTTAACTTAAAGGAACACTCTGGAAAGAGGCATCCTGTTTCTATAGAGGTGCTCTCAGCATGCTGCAAAGAAACCTCTTAGGTTAAGTCTTGAAGTAGATTCAAGCAAAGGTGGTATGTCTACATCTGGGTTTCCAGACATATTTTGAAGGAAAATAAGTAATAAGATTACTACATAGATACCATCTGGTCTGAGCACCCACAGAAGCACAAGCTTAGGTTCTTAGGAAGTTTAAGATGGGAGTTCCTTATTGAATTTAGGCTCCCCAAAGCTTAAATAGAGGCTGAATGATTTTAGGTGATTTGTACATACCCAGCTGCTGTCTGAGGTGCCTAAATCCTTTCCTGGATCTGGCCCAGGAGAGAGCAGAGTGTTGTACAGTTAAGTGCTCTGCTTTTACAGAAAATCAATGCCTAACTCACTTTTTTTTTTTTTCATTTAAAAGATCCTCCCTTAGCATTTGTATAGCTTGCCATTATACAGCTAATTGGACACATTATAAATGCTTGAAGATATTGAAGGGCGTTAACAAGGAGAAAAATACAATTTTTTTGTCTAGTACAAGAGAGTATGAAAATCAGAAGAAAATTCATGTCTGTAGGAATTGAGAGTGAAGCATATTCAGGTGAGTTTCCTTACTGAAATGGCAGAAGCTTCAGCATTTCCACTATTTAAACAAGAAGAAACATGGCACTGAGAGGCAGACTAACGTAGTGTGTCATCTCTTCTTCTAATTGGTGTCAGCATACAAAATCAGCTCTCTTTCCTGTTTTGAACATATTCTTTTGGAGCAATTAGTGATTATCAGAGAAGGCTGTGGGAACATAACATGGCATGGAGGTGCTCTTTGCTCGACAACAGCTTCTAATTATGGTGGTTTACTCATGATTCAAGGTGATAAATCTCTGCCGGGAAGCTTCTGAAATTAATATTTTTTATATTAATAATATATATATATATAATATAGGTAGATAGATATAACAATATCTGGTAGATAAGAAATGAGCTGCTATAAAAATTCAAATGGAAGGGGGAAGTCTACAATAACTGGAAAAATCCTGCTTCTTGACTTAATCACATTTCTTCTTCTGTATTAATATGGAGAGGTGTGGTCTGAAGATTTCCCAACACAATATTACATGAGTAAAATGCCTGGTGTAGCTGACTTTCCATTATCCCTCCTTTATTCTTAAAACACAATAAAAAAGAGGAAGCTGGATATTAGGCATCAGAAAAGCTATGGCTACAGAAGCTCATCTCAGACACTTCTCTGCTCCAAAGTCCAGCACAGTTTGAGTTAGAGAAGTCCCAAGGCAAAGAGAGCACAAACATCCTTCTGTCTCTTCTGGAAGATTTTTGTCATCATGAGTACATCACATGTCTATATTACTTTATTGCTGAATTAATGTGTTTCCCAATGAGTTTTGAATATATTATATACATTTGCATGTATTTTGAATACTCTTAGGGCTTATTGTTTACTGCACACATCTTACAACATACATAAGATTCTGCAAAAAATACATATCTGAATTAGTGCCCTATGAAGAAAGAGTCAAGACACATGTTTTTATTTTTGTCTTCATGGCTAAAAAAAGTTTATTCCGTGTAACTGATAACCAAGACTGTTGGAAGATTATTCATTATCTGCCAGTCAAATAAAAATGTCCATTAATATAATCAGTAATTATATCTCCTATCAACCACTCAGTAAATTATTCATTATTTTTCCCTCTTCCATAAATTTGCTGTACATAATAATCATCAAACAAAAAAATTATCAAGATCTTTTTCTCTAACAATCTCAGATAAATTATCCACAAATATTTGTTTAATTAACCAGCTCTACTACCTGTCATGTATCCAAGCAGATGTTAAGTACTCCTCTGTCTCCTTCCTTAAGCAAATGAATATCTAGTTACACAATTTTTCCTGTGTGCCACAGATATGTGATTTTAATCTCACCCTATTACCTGAGGTCAGGTAGAGGTTCAGAGCTGCAGTCACAGTTCTTTATTGTTGTCTGAATAAGCATTCTCCAGCCACAAACAAAACCATACTTTTGTTCTTTTCTTAGTTCTCTTCTAACTTAATTCCCATTAAAAATACCACTTGCAAGCATATCTTGAAAGGCAAAAAGCCCAGAAACCTGATCTGTTTAACAACTTTCTGTTTTATGGATTATTCACTTTCTCTGCTCAGAAATGTTTAATAGGTGTTTTCCTACCAGCAGTATTTTTATCTTTTATGAAGATCTTTAAAGAAAATGTGCTAAAATCTGTTTTCAAGCCTAAATCAATCAAGGTTGGGTCAAGGTAGTTCAGGATATTCTGGGCTGTATTTCCAACTCCTCAACCAGGCAGCACCTTTTTGCCATATTAGTATGATAAAGGCAGAAAGACTTCATACCTTCCCATAAACGCATAGGTATTTTTATTACTTCTAAAAGAATACAACCCTTCTTCTATGAGGAACTGGAGGAATAAACAAGAGTTTCTAGCTCTGACACTTACCCCAAACAGCTACAGCAACTCAGAGGGTCAGGGAGACAGGAGGAGAGGCTCTGGAAACAGCAGAAAGTACCCTCCAATGTGCTAGTAATAGCAGGACCCCCCAGTGTCACAATTCTAAAGTAACATGGTCGGTTTTACTGTACATAACCTGGCATTCCTGATGAAAGAGAACCTTTTATCCTCCACCATCTCTTTTTTTTTTTTTTTTTTTTAGGCTGATTTCAACCTGGACTGTGAGTATATGAACACTTGTGCTGGCATACAGGACTAGGTGGCACAGGAGCAAAGTAAGGAGACAGAGATGGGAAACGCCAAGATTTTTCAAAGCAAATGCAATGGGTGCAATGATCTGAAGCCACGACGTTGAAGTCAGCACCTCAAAGTAGTGGTGTCCTGGAATCATTTCTCTTTAGGCTGCTACATAAAACTGTCATCAAACTCAATATTTAAGCTGTGCTTTGTTAACATGCTGAGATAATACAAGATGAGACACTTAAGTACTCTTAGTTTCCAAACCTGATGATCCTGCAAAAAATCAAAAATTGCTCAGCTGTAATCTAAAACTGGATATTATAAAGACACTATAGTAATGATCTGACAGGAAATGTTTATGTTTCTGTGTTGACACAGTCATAGATTTCCTTTTTTTGTCTGATGTTTGTCATACAGTGAGTGTATCCTTATGCATCGTAGGCTACTGACTTGTTTCAGCCTCTATGTGAGATTCAACATCAGCTTTCATGTGGCCGCATTTCTCAAGTTTTATTTTTCAATACATAATTGGGCCAAGTATAATACATAGCTGGCATAGTTCTTTTGAATACAGTGAATTCATGATCTTTTATTCCAGACAAGGTTGCACTATATGAAATTATTGTTTAAACATCTTGTGAAGGTTAGGGGTTTAATGTAGTAAGAAATGGATTTTCTGTCAAATTGGGTGGCCATAGAAGAGAGAAAAGCATGAAAAATGCTTATAATCCCTTTAAATCTCTAATCAGTCACAGTTTTCAATTGATTGTTATAGTCTTGGATATTTCAGCAGTATCTGACACCACTGAATAATATTGAAATGCTTAGAACCTGAGCTATATTAATAGAAAAAGTCAATTTGTTTACATGCCCACATGCATAATGTTCCTTGCAGTACTTTTTATTCTTTTTTTTTATATATATTCTTTTCATGTACCCAGGGATTCTCAGTTTGTTCACTTTTATCTAGTGTTTCTGCACTTCCTTTGTGTGAAATACTCTTTCATTATCAAAACTGAAGTCTATTTATTTTGCCTATATTTTCAATCTCATGTTAGCTAGTATTTCACATTACAGGTCAGATAAAACTTTCCTAGTTAATGTTGTGTCACTATGACAAAACTCAGATGATAATTAGGGAATATGCATTTATAAGGAGTGTCTCATTTGTATTCCACTTTATTATTTAATGTACTTTCAGAGTGATTTAGCTGAAACTTCTCATGAATTCTTGGTGTTCTAAGTGTTCTAATTGAAAATCTAGTATTTCATTCACTTTTAAGAATGTTTATAGAACAAAAGTGATCAGTGCCACAGAATGGCATTTTCATAGGCACAAATGTTTGTATACTTTACATATATATATCTTACAAATACTTCGCATGTTCATAACAATTTAAATAAGAAATCATTTGTCTATTCATAAACTGGTAATAAAAAAGAAAAAGGAAAATAAATTAAACAAGGAACAAAGGCAGTACTGACATAAAAGTTTTTTTCTAAAAAGAGAGAAGAAATCTCGGTCGTACATAAATAGATGGTGACAAATATGTGAAAGTTTTATTTTATGCTCATCCAAGTAAGTGGTAGAAATAACCTGCCTAGACCTACAAGCAGCAGTACTCCACAACAGTACCCTTCCTGCTGCTGCCATTTGTTTAATGAGTCTATTCAAAAGCAAGATGAATGGAAAAATTTAATTATTAATTTTATTTATTTATTTCTAATGCCTTTGCATGATTACTGACTGAATTGGCAATAGCCTTACTTTTATGTGCAGATTCTATGCATTTCATTCCAAAAGGTTGTATTACCATCACCTGGTTTCTTTCTAGATTCCTGGGTATATGCCATTGAAGAATGTAAACACCCAGCAAACATGATGTTTCATGCTAGGATTTTAGTCAACATGCACTTTGGGATTTTCCCTTCACATTAGCATGGACAGCACAGACAACTGGCAGCTCCAAAGAGCAGTCAAATTTTAGGTCTTTTAAAATCTGTGATGCACAAGCAGGAAAACTACATTTCTCTTTAGGTAAACATTTTCTATTAGTCCTTTCTTACCCAGACTTGCATAGCACATTTATTTCCCTGGGTCATTTTCCATTTTACAGCAAATAGATTACAGCAACAGCATAGCAATCTGATAGCAGCTTTTCCCTCCATCAATAGTATTTCTATTTAAAGACGAGGATTCAAAACCAGTGCTGAAGGTACAGATGTTCAAGATCAGACTTGATGTGGCCCTGGGCAGCCTGATTTGGTTGGAGGTGTCCCTGCTCACTGCAAGGGGGTTGGATGAGATGACCTTTGAGGGTCCCTTCCAACTCAATGCATCTGTGAATCTGTAAACTTGGCAAGCTACACTACATGCAAGTATTATGCATTCATATATGTACATTATTATAGTGTGCAGTATACACAAGAGAGATGTGTATATATAGGCATGTACATATATACATACAATGTAAACTGTAATATAAACTGCCCTCAAGATAGATTCATTATTTTTTCAGTAAGACACATTTAGGTCCTGTTGACTTAGGGAAAGGTCTTTAGGGGATAGAAATCCTCACTGTGGCCAAGTGTACATGCTTAGCATATGACTGTGTGCAAAAGGTGAGAGGAAAACACACAAAGCTGGTCAAGCTCAAATGAATAGCCTGGCTGAGCCATGATCCATGTGACCTTCTCTGTAGCTGCCATGGGTTTTCATGGATGATTTCTGATGAACACAGCCCAGAGTAATTACATTCTTGCAGATTACTTCTTCCTGTGATGATAAGTACTCTGTCATTCAAGGATTAATTACTGTGTAACTTGCAAGGTTTTTTATTTTAAAATCTAGTTAGCTTGGAAGCAAATACAAATATAATAGTGACATTGTGGTCACAGGGAGTTGAATAACCATGTGATTATATGTTCAAAAGTAGACAGAATTTACGCATAGAATCATTGAATGGTAGGGGTTGGAACAGACCTCTGGAGATCATTGAGTCCAACCCCCCTGTCAAAGCAGGATCACCTAGAGTAGGTCACACAAGAACGCATCCAGAGGAGTCTTGAAAGTCTCTAGAAAAGGAGACTCTCCAACCTCCCTGGGCAGCCTGTTCCAGCATTCTGTCAGTCTTAAAGGTTTTCTTCATGTTGAGGTGGAACTTCTTGTCTTCCAGTTTGTATCTGCTGCACCTTGTCCTGATTAAGGCAGACATCTGTATCTAATTATAATGTACAATGTTTGAGCTACAAAGATAGAGAACTGCAGCTGCTCTTAATAACCTGCTTATTTGTTTCAAATCATTGCAAAAGAAAATATAACAATAGCAACAACTTGACTATGTAGCTAATTTATAAGAACAAATGAATCAAACCAGAACTTTCAGATTATTAGGCATTTCCATCAGCCTCTCTCTGCCACCTCAGAAGAGTTACTTCACTTTTTCCTCCATCTCGTTTTAAAGACGGAAATAAAATTCCCTTGGAACAGAGAATGATTGTATTACATTTACCTAACAAATAGGTACCTAAACGCTGCTACCAATATCTTTGGTAAAACTGGCTAGTGTTGTACTATTAAAATACAAAGGTTTTAGAAACTGGGCTAACTGTCAGAAATCCCACCTTGTATACTAATTACTGGTGTAGGCTAAAAGAAAACACTTTTGGTATCTTTCTGTTAACTGGGCTGTGTATACACCAGTTAATCTCTAATCTTTTAATTTCACCAGAGGATCAGGAAACAATTGTTCCATTTTATGACCCTAATTCCATATTATATGACAGTGTTGACTTTAGCAGAATTAGTCTTAATTCAGAGCTCTCTAAAGAGAAGTGTATAATCAGGTCCCTTAAAAATTGCTAGAAATGGGAGAATAATGTGAGCTTTAAAGTTGATGATTTGTTGTATTCAAATGTTTTAGTAGCAGGGAAGGTTATTGTCCTATGCTTATGGTTCAGGCATTACTCTGCCTAAAGCACATGTTTGCTTAGGATTTTGTTAGTAGGGAAGTGTAAGTGACTCTAATATATATATATATAAAAGCAGGGTAGAATATAAGAAAAAAAATGAGAAAAATTGTTATCAAGAAAATAATGTAAATACCTCCCATCTAAAAATAAACACAGTATGCAAAAGGCTAAACAAACACAAGCTGGACAAAAAATGGAATGGTGCTTGTTAGAATCCAACTAACAGATCAAACCCATGAGAAGTGCTGAAGAAGAGGGATATTTATCCATGGGAACTTAAGAATTCTGGAGAGGCTAAGGTCCCCTGAAAAAAGTGTATGTCCTTCCTCTTCTTTTATGAAACTCCAGCCTTGTAATTTTCTTTTTGTTTACTGAATCAGCCTCCTCCAGCAGAGGCTTCCTGTTCCAATTGCTGGGTTTGGGTTCAGAGGTTTTGGGTGTAAGCTCTTCCCCAGTGGGATGGCAGCATGAGGGAATGGGATGTAAGGGTTTAGCTTGATGGCTTTCTGCTTGCTGCTGCTTTCTGCTGTGCTTTTTCTGCAAACAGGTTAAGGTAACTGTGCATTATGTTATCTCATTTATATTAAACTCTTATCTCAACTCTTTGTCACAACCCAGAGTTTTTTTGTGTGATACTTTCCCTCACTTCAGTGTTGGGGAGAAAGAGGCAGCTTAACCCATTACAGTATGTTAGCCTGTTACAAGCAAGTGGCACAAATGAGACATTCATCCCAGAAGATGCTGGATGACAGAAGCTGGATCTTAAGCTAGCTAACATGAACTGAGATGAATAAATTGCTCCCTTATGACTATTTAGTCTTTTAAACGTGACTATTCCAATTTTATAACTCAAATTATTATGAGGCCCACACTTTGGCTATCACTTGTCCACATGTCCCTCTCCTTTGAGCAATAGGTGATGCAATCACCTTCACTGCCAGTCATGGAGAATATACTAGAACTAAATTAGTTTATTGTCCTTTGTCAGAATTCATCAAATAATGTAATAGTAATTTTTTAACTCTAATATGAGGAAGGCCAATTAAAACTCTAGAAGGCAGACAGTGCTCAGTTGTTCCAGGTAATAAGATCTGCCTAGCACTTGCCATCTGCACGGTGATTCTACTACTGTCTATCAAATTACATTTCATATAATGAAATTAAAACAAAATTAAATCAAACTCCTTATATCCTTATCTTTATAGCAGTTATTCAAATTACCCTGCTCACATAACTACTGGAAAAGAAAACATGTCAGTGTTGAGGATAAAGACCCAATAAGAAGAAAGAGGGAAATCTGGTATCCAGGCAATGATGCCATGAACTTCAGCCTGTGAGAAGGATCAGCAAAGTTCCTGTGTTATGCTAGCACTAGACAGCTATGGAAGAAATAAAAGTCTTATTCCCAAATGTAAAGAAAGAATTCCAGAACTGAAAATGCTTCATGGCAGATTAACTAATAACACTGTAAAACATCTAACTCTTATTAGTAAAAAGCAGTGGTCATAGAAAGGAGCTGAGAGAACCAGGAGATATGAGGCTTCTGCCTAGGTAGTCAGGAAAGCAGTAGAAAAGGCACAAGCAAAGGCTGTGGATTTATATTTAATGCTTAGTCCAAAAAGGTTTCAGATACTGCAGACAAGTATTCTGCTAGTGTACATGAATATGACAACCATTTTAAATGCCAGTCGTGTATCACTCATGAACATCTCAAGCCTCAGGAATTGTTTCATACCACTGATAACTGCAGTTATTGGTAGAAATGGATCCACGTATTTCAGAGAGCCATAAGAGGGCAGTGCATGGATATTACAGGCTAAAAGCACAAGTAGCAGAATTTATACCTCATCTGCACATTCTGGATAACCAGAAATCAATCCTCAGTGTATCTAAAAATATCAAACATATCATCATAGGATCAGATGATAATAGAGTTGTGAGAGACCTTAGGAGGTATCTAGTGCAACTTACTGCTCAAAGTAGTGTCAGTGATGAGCTGCGAAACCACATTGTTTAGGGCTTGATCAGTTCAGTCTTGTGAATCATAGAATGGTCCAGGCCAGAAGGGACCTCCAAAGGTCATCTAGTCCAACCTCCCCGCAGTCAGCAGGGACATCCCCAACTAGACCAGGCTACCCAAGGCCTCGTCGAGTCTTACCCTGAATATCTCCAGGGAAGGAGCCTCAACCACCTCCCTGGGCAACCTGTTCCAGTGTGGAATTTACAAGGAAGGGGACTACACAGCTTCTCTAGATGACTATCCTATTTATGTGGGATTAGCAGAGAAAGGACTAGTACAGCATTAAATGGGATTATATTTTTGTCCTAAACTGAAGGCGTATGTGGCATCACCTATCATCACAGGATGTATGTCACTGGACTAGGACTTTTGACATGGTCTAAAATCTGATGTTCACTTTCAAGTGAACCACAGCAGTCTTGAGCTTTCAGTGTCAAGCATAATGAAATCATTATTTTAAATGAAAACAATTTCTCCCTTGTAACAGCCCTCTGATTTCAAACGTCTGCTTCATGAAACCTTAGTATTCTCCAGGAAAAAAATACTTTTGTTTTACTAAGAAAAATTAAAAATGCCACTGGGAAATATTTCTATCAATATTGCATATAACTTCATGGGTTTGTTTTCTTCATGATAAATTGGGACTGAAGATAAAAGCAAGACCTGTGTTTTCAGCACTAGAGTTTCATATCTGAATCTGTGCCTGGATCTTCCAGAATGTGTACGTTCTGGAAATCTGCAGGCTGGTTTGGATAGGTAGCCATGAGAGTTGCTCATTACTGCCCTAACAACAAAAAAGCATGGCAGTTCTTTAAATCCCAGATGTGTTTTCCCTCCAGCTGTTGACCCAGCACATGAGGAAAATGAATAAATCATTATTTATCTAGTTCAAATGGCATAAAAATTAATTACTGTATGTTTGCATTGATCTTCTTTTTCCCTCAAGAGTTGTGAAACTAGGCTTCCAAAACCACATTTGAATGACATTATTACCAAGCTAAATCATAGTCTCTGACTGCTCTGGACACCACAAAGTGTAAAAAAGTCCTCTTGTTTCAAAAAGCACACATCAATAGTTTGAACATTACACTGTGAAAATAAGTAGTATATAAACAGTTAAAACTATCATAATCATCAACAGAATGAATATCTCTACTGTGATCTAATATGAACCTGTCTTAAATAACAAAGACTAATAAATAGAAAATATGGAAAATAAATGAATGTGTAAATGATATCTTGCTATTTCTGAAAATGCTTTTGGATATAGCAGGGCTTTTATTACTCTTTCCAGTCAGAAAAGCTACTTTTCACCTGAAATTATTACTCATTCTGCCATACTTGCACTGCATGGTAGACAAGTGCTGGGAAAACTAGAAGGGAGACTGAAAATTTGTATCTTTCTTGTATAGCAGTGAAATAGACTTAATGTCAGAGAAAGGAAATCCAGGAGAGATTATTTAAATAAATTCCATTTTAGGCCTCAAAAGACTCTTTCACAAAACAACACAAGCCATTTGAGTATCTTTTTCTGTCACCACAGATTATGAGAAAAACTCTTACTTGTCAAGTACCTGCAGTTCATATTGGCTTCAGAAGAGTTATTGAATACAGTCATCAGCACTGATGAAAAATTGAGCCATTCATTCACAGCTGCATTAATATAATTTTTGAGATGCTAGCTTTAGACAAATACCTGGGTTTAAAAACGTGGCCTATATTTATGTGTATTTTATCTGAAGAGACAGCAGATCAGCTCATACACAACCTTTGTGGTGGGAAATGCTGTTTCAGGATATGGGTATCTCTTCAAACGAATAAGACAAACAGCAGTTTTTGTAATATGATTAGCCATGATCCCGTGGATATTAGGAAAGTAAAGTGGGAATATTGAGAGAGAAATATGTGGCTTGGATATTTGCATATTATTGATGACAGTGATGTGACAACACCACTGATGTGTACAGTGCCTGGAATAATTATTCTATATGATTCTGGACTCCATACAGTTACAGGGAAATATTATTATTAAGAGAATAATCCTGAAAAATTAAATGTGGAAAAATACAGTTGTTGGCATAAAATATACATTCCAGGTGGAAAAAGCTTCACCTACAGAACTGAGTGTTAGAATATGCTAATAATAAAATTGTTAATGACTAAGTGAATGCAGTGTAGAAATTGCAAAGTGACTGTGAAAAGTATGTTAACAGAATGCAGAAAGAACATAGAAGGTATACAACACTAAAAAATAAAAAAACAAACAAACAAAATAAAAAAAAAAAAAACAACCATACTTTGTTTGCCAGGGCTTTCTGATTAGCATAGGGAAAAAAAGGTACTACTACTATTAAGATATATAGAGGAAAAATAAAAGTCGTCTTCATCAAGCCAGTATGGAGCCATTGGCACTAAAGGTTCATACTCTATGGTGGGTTTTTCTCCTGAGTGAAATAGGAATTTATTTGCTATGCTATGTTTTGAGACACTGTTTTCAAATTTAAGAAGGTTACTGCTCTCTGACTGAGGTCTACAAGGTCTTTGGGATAAAAAATAATTATTCTTAGGAATAGTAGAAACAGCATTCTCATGAAACACTTATGAACTGGACTAAACATCTGAAACTGTATTTAGAGTTGGCAGACGTAATTTCCCCGCCCTAAAGTGTTTGAATTATTTAATTTTGAATACTAAAGTTTACTGAAAGTCATAATTTCTGGCCAATGTCAGTCTCTTCTCTCGTACCCTTTGGCCGTGGATTATGAAACTGTCTTTCTGCTTCTCTTCATATCAGGCAGTTAATTTCTGGTCCATTTATACTTCCATCCACCTGTTCTCTCTGTCCCTTTGTCTCTGAGGCTGAAAACCACAAATAACTAACAGTAGATAAGAGTCAAGCAGGGAAGACAGAAAGCTGAAATCAATAGGAAATATGGGACAAAGGGTTCTAGGTAGAAGGGAATTAAATTTATCTAAAATTATGAGAGATGAGCCCAAGGAAAGAAGCAAAACAAAACTTATATTTATCTATTAAAATAAAAAAATCTGCCAGGATGATTTGTACTGCCAGGATACTGGTGACCAAAAGGAACATGTTAAATGCTTCAAAACTGCATTTTATTGATCTTAAAGTGAACCAGTGGTGGGAAGAAATTTATATATGCCTACTATTGGAAACACAGCCAACGTGATACTACCCAAAGGAGATGAAAGGTCTCACTGCCTCTTGGTAAATATCAAGAAAATTTTCTAACATGAACCAAGCTCCTTCAGAGCAGCTGCTGTCCTCTTTGCCCCTGCAGATGTTCAGCATTGCCTCACTTTTGCTGCAGAGCCCTTGTTACCCACTGCCTGCTAAGCTAGCAGCACTTGGAAATGCTATCAGAGCAGGAATTCAGCTGCTATGGCCTGATCTCAAGGAAAAGTCTGAGAAAGAGAAATAACCTGCTTCATTCTGTGACCTCTCTGAAGTTAAATCCACCATCTGAGAGTTACTGTGCCTACAAATTTGGTTTGGAACAGTTATTCGATTTTGTGAAAGAACTTCATGTGGCAAATTTTTATTTATTATTGCTTAGAAATGAAACAGAAGCAAATTCCCTGTGAAAGGAAATTGTGTCTGCACAGAATGTGCTGGAGCTATACACCCTGAAGATCTAGCTCACCTCACGGTTTTCTCTCAGGACACAAGGCCTGGAAGCCTGCTGCTGCTGAATTAGGAGTTACATCAACACCAGAAACCTTGCAATCTCAGGAAGCTTCACATCACTGCTTTACCTATCCTTGGCGTTAGGATGAGAGAAAGGAAACACCACAAACCTGCTCCAATTACTAAGTACACTTTTTCATCATGACTGATAAAAAACATATGCAGAACGTGCAGATTTAGAAGAAACCTTAACTACATGGTTTACTCAAAGGAGATGCTAAAAAAAGGAAATAACTTCACCTGACATATGGTAGTCCTATCATTTAATGTTTGAATACACTGTGGAGAAGGAAGTGGGAACTTGGGTATATAATGTGAAATTGTATTTAAAAATATAAGTTAAATCAATAACTTATAGAGAATAATTTACTTTTTTCACGCTTTAACAATGGATTTGCTTTTCCATCTCACTCTGTATTTGTTAGGCAAACACATCTGAAGACACTAAACTTAGTGCTTACATGAACTGTTATTCTAATATATTTTCCATGAATTCCTGTTGGAAGACAGATTGCACAAATGGAGAATGTAGACATTTATCTTCAATTACATTACCTGTGGTACAGAACTACTCACAAATATATTTTGTATACCATTAAAATTCCTCTACATATAGTAAAAGGGAAAAAATAAATTAATAGAAGCATGTTTCCTGTCTTGCCTGATTATAATCAACGTTCTTTCTGGGATGAGAGCTACTACAATGACAGACAGCACTCTATCTAGAAAATCTTCAAGAAGCACGGCCCATGCTTGGGTCGCCTCTGTCACACGGAACTGGCCAGAGGGGGTCAGCGCGGAGTAGTCTGAGGCACCCGTTACTGGGCAAGAAGCATCCGAAACAAGATGTGAACGTGGATAATGTAAACTCCCAAAGCAAGAGCCCATCCCAAAACTGTGTCTTAATATGAGGGAATGAAACCCTGTGGTGAGACAGAGATATTGAAAGAGTCTCTCGGAGGAAGAAGTGGAAGCCTCATTGCTTGAATAATTTAAATCCTAAATGAATAATACAAACACAAAAATACTGAAGGGAAGAATCTGCTGGCAAGGCATTGAGTAGATGGATATATCGATGCTTTTTGTAATTCTGCTTTCATGACCTGTACATACTACTTCCAAAATGATCCTAAGTCATGAGGGTTTGAATCCCTAGGCATTCTAACACAGCACATAACAACATCCATGTATACTGCAGAATTACAAGGCCTTTAATAGGTTGCCCACTGTCTGACTGTTTTTCCTTGGGATGTTACCTTTATCAGCCCAGGAAATTTAGCTCACGGAAGTTCTGCATTATGGATTTTACATTTATAATTCATATACTTGTCATCAAACTACAGTCCCTCAGAGAAAATTACAGGTAAATGATACATTGAATAAAATCCAAAGTAAGTACAGCATAACTTTTTGTGTGAGTGTGCCACCGAGGGATTAAATTAGCTGTAAAATTACCAAGAAATTTATATTTACTTTTTAGAGCATGATTTGGTGTACCCAACTTCTTTTGTCCTTTTGCTATACTAAAAACTTGGCATCCTTTCTCCCATTGAGATACCTAAAGTCGTAAATACTAATAAGACCCATAGGCAGACACAGCGAAGAAGTAAACCTTAAGGCTGAACAGAACAATCACCCCTGCATGATTTTATTGACATCAGTGATTTTGACAGAACTAAGAACCCATTTTTAATATAACAAATTTGAACACAAAATAACTATAAACGTACCTAATTCAAGGTGAATTTTGTAACAACCGTAATGAAGTACTCCCATTGTGCTGTGTAGGTAGCTGTATAGACCATGTGGCTGCAGGATTAGGAAAGATTTACCACTCCTGGGGCATCAGTGCAGTACAAGCAAAAACAAGTTACTGCTAGGAGCCACCTCTGGCAGCAGCAACTGCTACCATACCCACCCTATGCCTCTTTTGGTTGTATCAGTAGAGATTGGCTGGTTGGCTGTTCATAATGTTCAAACAGCTGATTTCTATCTTCCCCAATGGAGGCAATTTGGCAGCAATTGCATACTTTGCCTGTGCTTAAAGCTCAGTCAGTCATAATCTAATTAATGGTCATTATTATTGTAAAGGATTGAAACAAAATCTAGACCTATAAACATAAATGTTTTGACAGACATTAAAACAAAACAAAAAAGAAGACAAGGAAACAAGAGTGTTAAAAAACAAAAGGTGACAGGAGACATAAATCTTTCAAGAAATCACAAAGGCCACTCAAAAACAAAGTTCCAGTATTTCACTTGACAGCTCTAAAGACACTCCCAGACTTATTTAAAATTGAAAGCATCTACAGCATAGGTGGATGAATCAATGACAGGACACACAGGGTATACATGGTAAAAGCAACACAGTTATCCCCTGCTAGCTAGAACAGTGGAGGAGGAAGGAGAAGGGAAAAAACAACACAAGAATTATCAAGACTTAACAGTATATTGCTCCAGTACAAAAAGTGTCTATTCAAGTGGGAATGCACCGGTACATTTCTGTTTACAGGAGGGCAAACTGTAGAATCATGACAATAATGAAATGGCAAACACAGGACTTTGGAAAACTCTCATGGAAAGTCTCCTGGAGCATCAATGAGTAAAAGGCATAGCCAAGTATGATAAATATGCTGGACTAAAACTGATTGTCTCCTTTATATTTTTTTTCACCAAAAATATGATGGAAAATATGATTAGATCCATTTCCCCAGAGTTATGCTTTCCCAGCAATAACAAGATTTGAAATAGATCAATAACAGATCTCCAGACATACATTCCTCTAAATTCTCTCAAGGAACTCGAGAACGAAGTAGTTAAAAAGGCGGTGAAAACTTTGAAACCACTATTTCAAAATCAGCTGCTATCCTTGAGGCTAGGAAACGCCACATGTAATTTTGCTGCAGAGCAGCAGTTGTTCACTGGAGAGCTACTGCTGGCTGTGGCGAGGGTAGTGCCGTGAGGGGCAGCGCCACAAGGGGGCAGAGGACAAAGGATCAGTTGTGCTGAGTGGATTTTAGCTCCGGAGACAGCCTCCCTAGATACTTAGTTCTCTTGCAGAGCTGGCAGCTGCACAACTTCATAGATAAAGCACATATCTCCACGGCGTTCTCCTTTTCTTTCCTCACACTAGACAGGCACATTTATGATGAAACTTTCCCACTTGAAGGCATATTTCCCCAATCAAATGCAAATTCTTTCACATTACTCTTTTGTGTGCGTGTGTTAGTGGCAAATTGTTCAGTCTTCACGTATTTTCCTCTCGCACTTCTCTATTGGCTTGCTACAGAAAATTATACAGCATTATGCGCAATGAGCATTAAGCACTACAGGAGCCACAGATCACCTGCATCACTGAAAGGGCGTAAATCACCATGACAAACATTTTCTGATGCCACCTATTGCTCCTGTATTTATTATATCCCATCATTCTTGTGAATTCATCCTCTGCTAAAAAAAAAAAAAAAAAAAAAAAAAAAGAAAAGAAAAAAAAAGCCACCATCTCAAATCGTGGGTTTAGCAGAAGTTACCTTGTTTTGACAGATTATCCTGATCAGGTTCTACACCAACTAAGGTGAAAAAAAACCAAACACAAAACAACTGACACTCTTTACTGTATAATCACATAATCAAGTCAAACTTCAAGTTATCTTTAGATGACAGAACAGAAAAGGTCTTCTGGAGTCATGGAGTTCTAGACCTTTTATTTCAGTCTTCAGGCAAGCATAGTGTGACTCTCAAACTTGACATGAAAAGATGAGGCTTCAGTGGAGTTTGAATTCTTAATTTTTTATTTCATTTTTTTTCCAGATGCTACCTAAAGAGCTGGACTCAATTCTGGATTGTAATTGATCTAGTTTGCTACCAACTGTTGAATACTAGAAACAAACACCAGTTCGACACAGGACACAACTTTATTGTGATTATTTTCTGTTGTTGTTATAGAAACATTTAAGTGTCATTTGTTATTGTAAAAGTGAGAATGAAGTCACTGCTGGCCTTTATAACTTGACTAGATGTTAGGTATTATATAAAGTGTTAAAATAAGTATGTTCTCATTTTGTGTACACTAGTTCTACTGCTGTCTTTGGGAACTTGGATACATTTTCAGGGCAATATATGTCCTTGGTCAAAACAAAGAGCAGAAAGAGAAAAACTCACCCACTGCCCAAATGACAGAAAAAGCTAATTAAAATACTGTAAGCTTTTTGTTTTCTAGTGTTGATCAGGATCATAAAAGTGTTACACTTTCTCAAATATTATGATTACATAGAATATATGTCTGTTACTCCTTGGATTCATACCACTGAGTACAGAGATTAAAATATTTGCTTCTGTAAATAAGCAACATTCACTTCCTGATGAGGTATCGGATTACATATCACATAACATAGCTGAGGCTTTGTAATTACTACACAACAATTCTTATGTAGAGCTCTAAATACAATTTATGTATGTATAAATGATATTTTTAGACATCACTAACAATTGTGTAAGTCTGGAATGATTCCACTGAGATTAAATAAAATTAGTTCAGCAAACCCCAAATCCTCAACAGTGTCCCTCATCTGGTAAATATAGAGGATGACACACAGTAACAGTGAAACAAAGACCACACCTGAGATAAACCCACGGGAATAAGGAAACACCTGTGTGTGTTGTGGCAGAACAGGTGGGAGGCGGTGGTTTGCCGGCTCAATATCCTGTGCTTGCGATTACAAAGAACGGCGAGCAGGTGTCTCTCTTTTTTTCCCTGTGAATTTATAAAGAAGCCTCCGCTGCTTTGCACGACCCTAGAGATGCCTTCGCATGGCTGCCCCCAGTTCCCTCCCCGTATCACCTCGCCGAGGTCCCTCGGTTCTTGCCGTGCCCGTGACTGAACGCGCACAGGAAGCCGTAATTGCAGGCTGAGAAGAATAGTCGCGGCCCCAGTTATTCCTGTGGGACAGAAGCAGAGAGGAGCGTGGCGGGGGAAGGCAAGCGTTCCCCAGGCCCGGCCGCTGGCAGCGGCGCCTTCGTGAGCGCCGGCGGGGCGGCTTCAGCACCACGGTCAGCTCCTAGATGGAGGTCCGCCCCGACCCGGCCCCAACTCTGGCGCTGGGCGGTGGGGCGGAGCCCGACCCGCGGGCGTAGCGCCCGCGGTTGAGCGGCCTCGGTGACAGCGCGGTTCCACCCCGGCCCGGGTGAGGCCAGCCTGTGCCGGAGCTCACCGCTCACACCCCCGACCCCGCGCCCACAGGGACCCGGTGAGCTCTCCGCGCCACCCTCTCGGCCCCCGAGCGGGAGCTCGCACCTGCTCGCACCCGGGGAGCAGTGCCCGGCGCCGGGGGCCTCCCTCTTTCTCGGCAGAAGGTGTGCGTGCAACGAGGGGAATCCTCGTCTGGGTCACGCTGCGGGAGGAAGGGGCGAGCCCTTCCATTGGGCGGGGAAACATGCCGAAGGCTCCGGTGGTCCCTTCCCCTCTCGCTCGCACCACTGCTGAAAACCGACCCCCACTCGCGCCTCCCTCCTAGACGGGGCGTGTACTGAGCTCCCTCCCTCCCCCAGCTCCGGCAGCGCCTGGGGCTCCCCGGCGGGCCACGCTCAGGGGCCGCGAGAGGGCCGGCGGTACCGGCAGGCGGAGAAGCTGGGGCAGCCGAAGGTGACAGTCGTCCCCATCCACGCCCCCCCGCCGGCAGCGCCCTCGGTCCCTGCTGCCCCCCTGCAGCCGCAGCAGCGGGGGATGTGGCACGTCGCGGTGCTGCCGGGGTGTAGCTCATTCCTGATGCCGCTGTTTGTCGCTGAGTTTTGAAGAGATTTATTGGCTGGCTCCTGCTAAGCCACGCTTGAGTAATCCGAGCTGCTGCGCGCCGTGGTGAAGCCCGGAGGGAGGGAGCGTCACTCCCTCTGGCAGCGGAGCAACATTAGTCTTCCAGCCCTCAAACCATCACTACAGCGTCGGAAACTGCCGGGTCACAGCCGTTTGCTTTGGAAAATTGGCGATGTTTGGTGCTAGAGATCGATTACCCTTGTAATCTTCCCCCCTTCACCATCTTCTCCTGTTCACCCCACCCCTTCCCGCCCCAGACAATAGCGTTCGAGCTCCTCCAGGAGAAAAAAAAATAGAAAAGAAAGCAAGGAAAGAAAGAAAAAGAATCAGAGGGATGGATCTGACTCCAATAGGAAAAGCGTGTCTCTAGAAGTGGTGTTAATGGGAAGAGATTTCCGAGCTCCAGAGGACGATGATGTGTCACAAAGGGTAGCTGGCTCGGTGCTTTGGGCTGGAGCCGTGTAGGAGATCCTTGGAGAAGTCATTGTGCACAGAAAACCGAAGACCTGTACAAACATGCCTGTTCGCAGAGGTCATGTGGCACCACAAAATACATTTTTGGGTACAATCATACGAAAATTTGAAGGGCAAAGTAAGTTCTTTCTTTCTATTTTGCTACAGTAGTTTCATTCTGCTTGTGACTTAAATGGACAGCAGCTCCAGACTTTTAAGTTTGTAGGTTGGACAGAAAACCCCAGAGGTAAGGAGTGGGTCCCTCGCAGGAGTAACATTGGTTTTGATGTAGAATACAGATTACCGACTTGTACTATTTGGCGTTTTTTTCCACCTTATTTCAAGGAATAATACTGTATAGCTATAGAAGTTATATATCTTACCTTCTTCTGAACTGGTGAGATGGCTCTAAAAGCAGAGTGCACAACCTCACTGCCTGTGCAATGTCTAAAAAAAAAAAACAAGCTAGTTTTATTATTGTTGGTAGTGTTATGACTATTATTGTTGTTATTGTCTTTACAAAATAAAGCAAAATGGTCAGACTTTGATTTAGAGGAAACAGATAATATGCAGAGGGGTTACTAAAGGGAAAATGCTCTTACCTTGTTGTCATGGCTGCATTTTAATATAGCTGTCAAATATTCCTGCTTTGTTTACGGAAGCCTAAAATATCTATTAAACCAGTGCAACTGCATCCTCAGGGAGCATGTATGAGATCTTTTCCAATGCAGCAGTTTACTACCTGTCGAGGAGGCTGAATCTGAAGTGTTTTTCCTGGTCTGAACTCTGGGTTACTGTTAACAGAAGGAACACTTGATGCTTAAAATGAATTTCATTTAGAAACAGTAGTTTTGATATATGCACATTTATTTAAATATTTTGCATAATTTTAGTATCAGTTTGGTGCAAAGCCTTAAGACTAATTCTAGTTGATATGCTTCTTTATACTTAAACCCACACTACCAATTTGATATTTATATTATTTGAGAGAAAAGTAGTTTGTAGTCCTAATTTATCGAAATGCCAAGTGAATGTTGCTACTCAAGTAAAGTTTTTATACAGTAAAGTATATATATTTTGAAGAGATTAAAGCCCTACCTACTAAAAAGGCAAGTGATTGTAAAAGTTAAGCATGATGAAAGACAGTAAAAAAAACAAGAATGAAATTTGTGTTTTTCTCTCTAAATACTTCACTGAGTATCTTTAAAATTTTGAAGACTGCTAACTTGGTGTCACATAAATAGTCTTTTGTAAAGCAAGGGGCCTATTGACGCTATTAAGCAAACAGAAGTTAATGTTATAAACTGTAAACATATAAAAGCTGCACATTTATAATTACAATATGAATAGTGTGTTATAGTGGTAAACAGAAACAAAAGAAGTAACAGTTGAAAACTTTTGAACCTGTCAGATGAGGGTTTGGGAAAGTATGATGGACTGAGACACATAACTTCAGTGGACTGTGCAGTATGTTTCCAGCATCACAATATTTGGTTTTCATATATCTTCATACTACTTTTTTTTTTTTACTATCTGTCATCATACTTTTTTTTTTTTTAAACTAAGGAATATTTTATTATTCTTTTCTAGTTTTGTTAAAATACTGATTATAAACTTGCTGTCGTTTACCTCAATGAAAACCCCTGCAAAGCAGACAGAGCTGGCTGGACCTTATCCCAGGAAGCCCTTTGTTTGAGTAGAGTCCCCTGCCTGAGGCCCCAGTTTCACCCCAAAGGAAGCTACTAACTTCTCAAGAACTTTCCTGGAGTTATGTCTGACAGCACGGTATTCATCACCTGGGCTTTAGTGAAGCTAAAAAATCCCGATTCTCAAGTCAAAAGGACTTTTGCAAAAGACTTGAGTAATCTGGGTTTATTTCTTTAAAAGAATGCTATCTTTATCTTAATGTATTCTAAATCTTTCTTTAGAATCATGGATCAAACTTGCTACATTAAATGACTGAAAATCTCTGCATTTCAGGCATCCCAGTGAAAAGGAAGGTTGTTTAGCATCCATCCATGCAATCGACACTTTATGAAATGTTGAAAGAGTACTAAAAAATGCATTGCTTTCTTTTATTGCAGATAAAAAATTCATCATTGCTAATGCTAGAGTGCAGAACTGTGCTATCATCTACTGCAATGATGGGTTCTGTGAGATGACCGGGTTCTCCAGGCCAGATGTCATGCAGAAACCTTGCACCTGTGATTTTCTTCATGGGCCAGAGACCAAAAGACATCAGATTGCCCAAATTGCTCAGGCACTGCTGGGGTCAGAGGAGAGGAAAGTAGAAGTCACCTATTATCACAAAGATGGTAAAGTCTGTTTTTATTTTCAAGACTTTTTTGTGTGTTTTGTTATCAGTTGATCGATAAAAGAAATGTGTATGATCCGCTGGCCAGACCCTCTGTTGTAGTACTGTAGTGTAATTTCTCTGAAGTCCAGTGCAATACACTTATGTATATCGTTAAGGGAATCTGTCCTGGAAGTAGTGGGTGTAGAGTGTATCCCTGTACTCTGACTCTTAACAGCTGAATGAAGCTAGCACTGTTGTTTGCAACTATTGAACAGAAGTTTTTCTCTGGGGTGGTTTAAAGCAGAGGTAAGTCTCCTAAAGTAAACAGCCCTCCAACAATGAACAGATAGTACAGGCATAGGGGGACATCACATTTTATGAACTGTTTCAACTCAAAAGACATAGGAATGGTGTTGGATTCAGGTGGCTTACCTCTGCCTGCATTGCCCAATGGGAACCATACCTTGATTTGAATGTAGTATTTTGTTGGAAAAAGTAAAATGAAGTTAAAAGTAGCAAAAATTGGCTTAACATGACCAAAGCGTTATCTTGCGAAGAAAGGGACAAATCGCTTTCAGAGGTGAGATACTATGAAGTTGAAGTACCTGCACCTGAACCACTCAAGTTGTCCTAGAATTAATGTTGTAAGAGTAAAAATTTTGGGATGGCTAAACAGAGTTTCCCTGTTAATCAATGAAGATATAATACACAAAGACTGGCTAAATCTGCTGTGCCTGATGCTTTTATTTCCCATAAGCATGAAAACTAGTTATGATACATAATAGCTGTATGTAGGGGTTTGGTGTTTGGTTCTTGGTTGTTTTTTTTTTTTTCCTAATTACCCAGGGGTATTTACAGAAATACCTATCTTCCTAACAAATTCAAGTAATGGATAAGTGTGGTGTACCTTATTCTGTCTCTTGCTGTGTACACTCTTGGGAGAAGGAAAAGGAAATTCATATTCAAATGATGAGCTTAAATTAGTTCTGGAGAAATGCCAGTGTGCTGTTTGCATCAATTTTAGAATCACATGCAATGGATGCTCTCGCATTTTAAAGTCACAGAGTTAAGCCCTGTTCTCAATAATTCTGTTGTTATCTCAGAAAGACTTAAGTAATATTATTTTTAGCTTAGGCTGGTATAATTCAGATAGGACTCAGTCCAACCATTCCACCCACACTAATGATACTTAAGCATATTCTTCTTAGCACATTCTCAATAGAGGCCTTTATTCCTAATCTGATTCAGTGGTCTGGAGCAGATTTTGGTCAAGATTTGTTCTATCTGTGACTTGTACATAGATGTCTGAGGAGACCTGATGCAGTGTGCCTTTTACACATCTAGCCTGTGTTTGTGTTAACTTGGCATGTGTTAAAAATAATACTGCAAAAGGAGAATGTCATTGCTAACTTTCACAGCCACCAGCCTGGAGCACTGTTTTGAGATCTGCTCATTTAAAAGTGCTTCAGTCTCCCAAGATATTAGGAGGGAGGGAAAGCTACTTAAGTAGTGCTTATCTGTCAATTACTGTATATATGTTTTCCAGAAATGCTGAATTCTGGCATTATGCAGCACACCATAATCTTTTTGAGACAAACCAAAATGAAACTTCCCACAAAAATTACCATGTATTTTGTAAAGAGTTTTGAATTTTGACAAACATTATAAATTAATGGGTACAAATGTGGTAAAAAGATCTGAAATTTGTCTTGTCATAAAATCAAAACTACCTATATCATGGATATAATACATGTCAGCAATCATACTCTATTGTTATTCTGTATTACTGAAAAGATATATTTCATTTTTTCAGTTTCACTTCTTTGGTTACTTTTAATCTACACTTAACTTTTTCAAAATTTCAAGTTTATTTTTGCAATTTATAGACTATATATACACATAAGGAATGTATATCACATTCTGTATATTTAACAACATATATAGAAGGATGATACCTAAAAAGGACTTCCTCCAGGATCTGAAGCAAAATTAATTTAAAGAATTTTCTAACAATCTTGAGAGTTTAGTGCTTGGTTAGTAGCTTGTTTTGCACTATGTGCTGTGAGTGAATATGAGACTATTTTAAGAGGTCAATACTAACACTGTTAGAAATGTAAGTTTCTCCATGTTACTAACCAGTTACTCCAATACTTTAATTGCTTGAAGGCTTGATTTCACATTCTATTTCATAGCCACCCATTGTATAATATTTAACATAATACTAAGCATAAGGAGGAGAAAGACAGCTCATGAAGGTGTAAATCCCTTGAGGTTCCACTGACAAGAGACCATATAATGCAGTCCTGAATAAATGTCCAGTGAATTGCAAAGGAAACCTTATTCCATATCACACTATTGTTTATTCTACATAAGCCATTGATTACATTTAAAATTATTTTCATATTTCAAAATAAAGCAAGTATCAGTAGGATCATATATCCCTTCACTTACAAACCTAATCTGTCATCAAAAGTCCAACAATGCAGATCTCAGAAAAAGAATCACTCTATAACTAATGCTTTTTACTTTTCATTCTAAATACCACTTCACATAGTTATAAAATGTCACAGCTTTAAAGTTCAGCTTAAAAATGAATTCGTGCACTTAGAAAAATGGTATTGCATACATACTAGGAATTAGGATTCTGATGTTCTCTACTGACCTGCAGTCCACTTTTCTACATGAAGGGAAGTGTAAGATTTTGAGTTTTAAACATCTCAAGGATACAAGTCTAAATGCTGCTGTTTGCTCAACACTCTATAATCTTTAGGCTAGTTCACATGCCTAAAGAAAAGGGGACAGAAAAAATGGGGAAAATCTTGAATCAGGCTGGTTTTCAGAAAACGACAGTTACTTTATTGTACACTGCCTTAAGCGTGGCAGACAAAAGATACAGTGGCCAAAGAAGAAAGGAAATTTGATGTATTACAGTTTTATAAACATGTTACCTAGACTGGACATTTTTCCTTTTTTCACTGTGCAGTGTGAGGAGGATGCAGAATACTTGTCAGAGCTTTGTGTAATTGTTTAGAGGTGAGATGCTAGTATTTACTTACAAACACAACAGGCTTCTCTCCCACCAGTGCCCCATCTTCAACAGAAGTTTTTAATGTTTGCAGCTAAAAGCCTTACTAGCTCCTCTTGCAGTATTCATGTCAGAATAAGATTGTTAATGTAGCCTACATTTGGGTTTAATTTCTCTTGACTCCTTTTTCCTTTTAGAAAGGGATTTACACAACCTGGGCAAAGTTCTAGTCCTCAGTCCTGTTAGAGTAGTTCCACGGTCAGCTTTTACATAGTTATCAAAAGAATTAATTGCTACTGAGATAAGTGGTTAATGGAAACATTCACTAAAAGTCCAAATTTATAGGTTCTCAGCACAGTAGAAGCTTCACAAATGTCACTGGATGTACTCATGTGATCCAGTAAATTTATTTTTTAGTGCAAATATCCCTTTTTTTAAAGAACAATAGATAAATACAGACAAATCACAAGAACTGCTGTTTTGCAGCAGATTTTTTTTCTAAGCCTTCCCCATTAGGCATTAACATCTGTTAATTCAAAAACATTTCACTGATATCAAAGTATCCCACAACTGATTTTCACAAATCATGATCTGTATTATAGTTGAGGGGGAAATATTGTTTATACTGAATATCAATTCTTATTTTAATGAAGTTATTTTGTGGTGAAAATGTTTGACAGTTCTTCCTTTGAGGACTCCATTTTGCAGTTTAAGTCATTATTGCATAAATCATTCTTGACAGATGTAAAATATTGCTTGAGGTGGTAAAACTGTAAAGCTTTCGACATAAAAAGCGTGATTATTTTGGGATTGAGAATGGATATAGGATAACCAGAAAGACTGTATCACAGTGAATACTTTTTTTACTTTATACTCTCTGCTTTGTGGACACCAGTGGGCTGTATCTAAGCTTCCAGAGTATACTTGTTAAAAGTAGGTAAGACAGCATTTAAGCTTACTCTATTACACATCAGATATTTTAGGGGTAAGAAGTACTGCCAAAGAGTATAGACTTGAGCAAAAATAAGATTATGCAATTGTTTGCAGTGTTCAGAAACTGCACAAATTACTTGCCACTTCACTGATTAGAGAAATGTATTAAATATATTTGTTCTTTCAAAATATATTAAGATTCCAAAGTAATATTTTTAAGGTCTTGTAAGCTCATTTTTGAGGATCAGAAAATAAAAATAAATAAATGTGTAAACAGACTTTAAAAAGTAGTATTAAGTGTTCTTGAATAGGAAGACGAGGACTTCATTTAGGCCGTTTTCTAGACTTCAGTCAGCATGGGCATTTTATCAAAGTGATTGTGTTCTGTAAATGCTGTGAACCTACTAATCAAAAATACAACTGAAAAGAAAGACCTTGCATGTGTGTCGAGTCTTAGATTAGCTCTAACATGAGGATCAGAAAGTGCAGTCTTGACTGTAGATGCAGTACCTTAACCACAGCTGATGAGAAAGCTTGATTAATAAATCACTGTCCAATACCCTGCTGCTGTAGGTAGTCTTAAGTTTAAGACATACTGTCTGACTGCATTTTGATCAAGAAAGTGTTACTCCCCATGAAAGAGCTGTCCAAAACACCTGTCTTAATATAAGTGTTTCCAAACAGCCTTTAAGAAAAAGCAAACTTGGATCAAATCCAGAATGTTACTAGAGGTGTTGAACTATTAGAAATAAATGACCTTTTTTTTTATGTCTGTAGTATAATGTTTCTGTGCTAGATTTTAATACTTGTCTATGAGACAAGGCTGTCCCTTGTCCCATTCAGTATTACTGGGTTTACAACAGGGAGCTGTCAGCAGTGAGTCAGTATCTCAATGATCATTTACCCACCTCTCATTCAATTATGGCTTCTGTGCCTGCCCATAACTGTGGGTCACTTCTTATTCATGCTTCAAATGGGTTACATAATGATAGATCAGCTCTTAGATATACTAAGTAGCTTTATTTATGGGCCAATTTCCATCATATTTTTCAGTTCCTTGGCTTTCAAATATACTCTTTTTTTTCATTTGTTCTCTGGTTAAGATGAATTTATTTTCAATAAGGGAGCTTTTACAGAAGATAATTTTTTTCCATTCATCTATTCCTTCTAACAAGAGACAGTAGCGGCATAAAAAGGAACAAAAAATATTCACTTTGTCAGTGCATAGGGTCAGAAATGTATGATTAAAAATTCTGATTTTAACAAATTATTGCAATTACTATAGCTTCTGCGTCTTTAACAGAAAATAAAAACATACCTCACTTAGTTTGGAAAAATCCCTTCTGACAGTTTTAATTTTTTTCATGGTACAAATGAAAAACCTGCAGGCTAGTGGATCAGGAGGAGTCTTTCATTTCAGCACAGTGTCCAAAAAGGAGTCTTTTGCCAGTGGACTTCCATAGTACAGTTTTATCACAGGATTGAGAAAGTCACAGGATCAACTTATGCTAATCAAGGAACCCAAATTTCCCTTGCTTGAGCTACAGAGTCATTGATCACAGACTTTTGAAAAAAGAGAGTCCTATAGTGGTAGGAGGGGTGTCACATTCTGGAATCAAATGGCACTAGAAGATTCTGGTATGATAAACTCTAAACTGTTTAGAATGATAATATCCTATGGAGAAGAGTTTTATCTTTTAATTAGGCACTGCCTGACAAAGTTTTTTTTTAAGCTGAATATGCTTTTGTTTTGTTTTGTTTTAGTGAAAGCTATTTTGGTTTTGGGTTTTGAGACAAAATGAACAGCTGTCAGTCCACTTTTTGCTGTAGTTTCCCATCATTTTATTGTGTTCTATTTCAGTCTTCAGTGTGATCCTTTCTAATGTTACGTTCTGATAAGAGATTTATTCCATTCTCCTAATTTGCATCATATATTAGTTCTTTCCCTTCTCCTCCAAACTGGCCCATATGTTAACGAATACATGCGAACAGCAAATCAGACATGGCAGAAGAGCAACTGCTTTTCTAATAGCAGTCTTATGGAAATTTGGTATTATACAAACTTTGGAACATCACACCTTGCATAGTACCAGTGTTGACATTGGTGCTGTTCTTTCTGATTTTAAGCAACGGAAAAAGAATAGTGGTGTGACTTAAATTTTTATCTTAGTGGTTTCAAGTCCACTTTTAAAGTGTTCCCCACATATTTGACCTGGTGTATGACTCAGTTTTTGTGCCATATTATTTCCAGCTTCCCACCCAAGTATGCAAAATCTTAATCAAGCAGTATAGGACTCAGAGTAGCCAGACCAAGCTGATGGTGGAAATTGCTAATTGACTCTGGAAACCACATATCTCAGAAGCAATCAGAACTGTAGCTGGGAACCTAGATCTAGGCAGAGCAGTTGCATGACAATGAGAGTGGGGTATTGTGGCTCTATAGTTACAACTGGTTTCATACAGTATGCATCTCTGAAAGTACACACCTCTGAGAAGTATTGGTGTTATAATTTCATATAACTTTAACTGTTTAGTATACTATTTTTGTTTTAAATAACATACATATTTTAATTATTCCTTAGAAATTAAAATATAATTTCAGTTGGAAAGCAGAATTACAGCCATAATTAGTCAAAAAATGTTTTTCAACCTCCATCATTTCCCTATTGGCTTGTGCACCAGAGCTTTCACAGAATTAAACATCAAAGTTTAATATTTGCAACACTGGGAATCCTGATATTTAGGTATTAGAGCACTGATGGTCAAGACATACTATGCCATTGCTAATTAGTATTACCTGGATCTTAGTTGTTACAAAGAAAACAGGTTATGAAATAAATGTGCAAAGCATAGACAAAACCCTCTGCCATTTTAATCCACAGGGTAGAGAGACAGATTACTTCAGAACAAGGACAGATATATATTAGGGTTTTGCCCTATGCCCAGGTTGCTTGAAAAGTCAGTTAATCATCATGTAAATGTTAACAAATATGTTCTAAAGCCATTCTCCAGACTTTGGAGTCTGCCCTTTTGAGATTTATTTCTTAGAGCATTCTCTGGTGATTTTTCATTCAAATCAATGCAAGTGTATCCCTGAAAATAGCTTGCAAATTTCCTCCTTTCAAATCCCGTTTATGCCCACCTGCTTTACTCTTTCCTGTCTAGAAAAATCGTTATGTAATCTCATTCATATTTTGCATGTTTATGGCAGTTGTACAAGAAAGCATTTATTTTTATATTTTCATGAAATTAGTAGTCCAATCCTATTATCATGGTATTTAAGGTAAATACTGTTGCAGTTCTATATACTTGCTTGGAAAAGGGCTTTCATTCATAAATGGGAAAGAAAAAAATAAAGAAAATCTAAAGTCCACGTAATTTTAAATAATGATAATGAAAGAAAGAAAAGCTGTTACATTTTCTTAACTTTTTTTTCATCATAAGTGTCCAGCATTATCTTTTGTGTGACAAAATACATCAGCAATCAATTTAACACAAGACTCCATCCAACAGAAAAGGCAGCATTTCCCAAAAGGACTATTTCTGTAGTCATGGGCAGTATACCATATTATGTGATAGAATAAATATCCTCAAATTACAAAACCAGCTATCTATAAATCAATATCTAAGCCTTCTTTGTGGATTAATGGAGTATCTCATGAACTCATATGAAAGGCAGTCTGTGTATAATGTCAGTCCTGGTGTGCCGGTCCACAGTTCAGAGCATCCTTAGTGCTCTGTTACACTGATTGTTGATGGCAGTAAGATTGAGTTGACACAGAAGTGGTTTTATTGTGTTATCACAAAAGTTTCAAAACAAAAAACTTTTGGAGAGCAACAAAGCAGTTTTGAGTACTGTTTGTGTGTGAGCAAAAAACTGTTAAGATACTGTTTCTATTTATCCTGAAATTTACAGATCGGTTCTGTCAGGAGTAGAACTGGGGTCTAGGAAGCTGCTCCCTAATGCTTAAAATGTTTACTAAAAACTGCTACTGCAGCCACAAGCAGAGCTAGTGTCTGATATGTGCAATGTTTGTAGATCAGACACGAGGTGTAGGTGTCTTCCGCCTTCTCTGGTTACTCTTAATTTTAAAAGGGGAAAAGAGGAATGAATACATGGTCTGTAAACAACTCTTCTTCCTAGCTGGCAGATATGCAATTCTATTTTATTAAAACAACTACACAAACTAAGAATATTACAGCTGAGGAAGCTTTTCAATAGACCATGGAAGTCTATTTGCATAATTTCTAGTTGACTTTTGACCTCATTTATAAAAAAACCCCAGATCCTGCTGAAGCAGAATTGCCATTAGCATCGCTGTCTCTGCAGAACTCGACATAGGCAAAACATAATTAATGGCCAGATAAAGACATTCTGTGTGGCTTGTATTTCAAACATGATTTCTCTCAAATTTGAATGCACAAGAGTATTTGTGCATGCTTGGGAACTGAGTGAATTGTTACCCTGCTAAGTAGTATTTTGGTCTTACTCCTTTTCCTTTCCTCTTGGGATCATTAGGTTGTGAATAAAGCACTTTATTTCCATTTTCTGAGGAAATTAAGAAACATAACTGATTTTCAAAGTGCTGGAGAAACAATTCTACACCTTTAACCTTCATCATTACTTGGAAAGTAAGTTATCCAAACTGGGGTTTTGCCCCTTAGAGACCACAGGCACTACTAAAGTATCACAGTTACAAAGGTCACACTGAGGTTCAATAACTCCAATAACTGACTGAACAGAACTTTTACATGTAAAAGAAAACTTAGAACTAGATTGTCAGTTCTGTCTTGTGTCATATATATAGTTACATATATATAATAAAAGAGCATTTTTCCCTCTCAAGAGGTTTAACAGCTACTTTGAGGAACTGCCAAAATTACCTTCTACCTTGTCACAGAATGGTAGAATACAAAATGGTATTCTTTAGTTCACAACAGTTTTACTAATAAAGTATTACTTGTATTAAATACATTCCATCACAGGAAGTCTGAACTGAACAGAAAATTAAAGTGACTTCTAATGAGCTGGCTAATGCAGTGAGTCTCTTACCTTGAAAGGCAGATTATTCTTTAAAAGCTCATCGTTCCAAACCATCATTTTCTACTGTATTTTTGCACTATCCTCCTCTCTTTTCTAAAACAGTAAGCTATGGTTGTATTGTAACGTTTCTTAGCAGAGACAAGAGCATTGTGTATATATACAAGCCATATAAAAAAAACATCCCAAACATGATCAGGTCCAAGAAGAGGATAGCAGAGTGAGAACATGAAATTATATTCAACAGAGAATAGTTCCATGAAACAATCCTTAATAGGAATTGCACTGAATAGGCACTATTCTTAAATTAGTATCTCAAACCACAGTCCAGGTCCAAGAAAAGAGACACCCTGGTTTGATGCAGTTGTGCACCTCTCTCTGTCCTGCCTGTACTATAGACATCTTCTTTTAGAGAGGATACACACTGCAATGATCCTTAGTTACTAGAATGGGGTTAGAGGCAGATGGGATTATTTTGCACAGCAGAAAGGGATGAAGTTTTTTCTGCTTTTGCCACAGGGCTAAAGAACATAAAGGTGGAATCAAATCTTGTTCATCTTTTTCCCATGTAAGCACTGTATCAAGTTCAGCCCTCAGGGTTTCCAAATTTGATACAGAAAATAGAACTGCCAAATAAATGACAAAGAAAACAAAATGGAAGGCATGGATAAGAAAGTTCAGTGGCTGCCATACTCACACTGTTTACAAAGAAAAAAACGTATCATTTGCAAGTCTCACATTGGACTCTGTTGTTGTAGTTGTAGCACTTAGGGGAACCAGGAATCAGTCACACAGAGACTATTCATCATTCTTAAACCACACTGATATTTTAAAAGAAGCAAAACTATATCTCATCTGAGCATTATTTGTCTTTAACTGGTAATACAGGTATCACATAATGAACAGGGTTTTGTTTCCTCCCCAAAGCAAAAAAAAATTCCACTCTCCAAACATTCAAATAACTGGAATTTCATTAGACTCTAGCTCGATTCAGCTTTTTAGGTGTCTATAATAGACTCTGTCCTCCCTGATCCTGAATACGTGAGAGTTACATAAACTTGCCAGTGAGAAAATGGACATTTCTGCAGGATATGGTACATCTGTTCAGATTCAACTAGCTCATCTCTAAACTTGATATATTAACCAGGGATATTCTCATAATGTAGTTTAGATTGTAAATTTTTCGTGTCTTGGATTTCACCCTTTGTTTGTATCTTGTTTTTTAGAAACTGGCACAATCTGTTATAGCAAGTAATGCTTTGTTTCACATGGGAATCTTTAAATAGCAATCACTCAGGCGTGTTTGTTTTTGGAAAGCATTCTGTCAGCATGGCACATACTCTAACTAATATATAATATTTTGCTATGCCAGTATAGCAAGTAAGTCCTTTTGTTAGACTGGTCTTTTATAGCTCTCATATTTTCATAGAATCAAAAAGAATTTAAGTCAGGAGGAGACTCAGGAAGTTGTCAGTCCAGCCTCATGCTGAAAACAAGAGCAACACAGTTCAGGCTAGGTTTCTTAGAGCTTAGTCCAGTTGGGTGCTAGACCACACAGCCTCTCTGGGCAACTTGTTCCAGTCCTCAATTAACCTTAGCATGTCAGGATCACCTCCATTTCGATGCAAAGCACTGTCCATCACTCTCCTGCCATGCATGTCAGCAAAGAAACTGCCTTCATCTCCTGGTAGATTCCTCGTAATGGTTGAAATGCTTTTACTACTTCTTTCAAATTGTCTCTTCTCTAGGCTCCTGGTCTAAGCCAGTGTCCTCAACCTCTCCTCACAGGACATGTGCTCTAAGTCCATATCCATCTAGGTAGCCACTGCTGGCCTTAGTCAAGGTTATCAATGTTTTTTCTTCTACTAGGGAACCAAAGCAAAATCTGATCTGATTTTCTTTGGGAGATTTTTTAATACAAAAAAAAGTGTTTAAGAAGAAATCAAACATTATAGTACTTATTTTGCCATGGTTTACAGTTGTCCAAACAGCTTAATGATAAAGACAATTTCAGTAGAGTTCTTTGTGTGACTTTTAGAAGCAACTAATCAATTATCTTATACTGGGAGATAAATGCAACTGCCACCAGCAAACAACTAGGGCATCCCTGGCACACATTTTTCAGCACTTCATTCCTATCACTGAAGATGTACTGAAACCAGATCTTCTAATAGGGAAATAATATGGGGAGGGACTTTTTAGGATGTCAGGGAGTGACAGGACTGGGGGGAATGGAATAAAGCTGGAAGTGGGGAGATTCAGACTGGATGTGAGAAAGAAGTTTTTCACCATGAGAGTGGTGAGAGCCTGGAATGGTTGTCCAGGGAGGTGGTTGAGGCCCCATCCCTGGAGGTGTTTAAAGCCAGGCTGGATGAGGCTCTGGCCAGCCTGCTCTAGTGTGAGGTGTCCCTGCCCATGGCAGGGGTGTTGGAACTAGATGATCCTTGTGGTCCCTTCCAACCCTGACTGATTCTATGTATTTTTTACATCATGTGGAATTCTTGTAGTGGCTTTCAGTAGTGAGGTAACCTCATGGAAACAGTCTTACCTCAGAAGAAAATGTTCTTAACATTTCCTTATATAGGTCATGACAAAAGATAGCACTTTATTCTCCATTTCTCTTCTGTTATTTTTTATTTCATATTTTCTTCAAAAAAATGATGGATACAGTGATTTGTCCTATGCTTCTATCTTCCAGCTTAATGACTAGAGAGTATAGAAATCTGCTGTTTCCTTCAAGGGTTAATACTTCCCTTTTCCTTTAGGCCAATACTAACTACCCTTCCCCTATCCCATCAAACAACACAATCAATTATCAAATTGTGCTAACTACCTGCTGGCAGGAGCTCAGCACATCTGGCTGCCAGCACTGATGACACACTTGCTACTGGAGCTGCTCCCTAACACATGGAGCATAGCATGTCAGCAGCAGAGCACTGGGAATTCTGCAGGTTTTGTGGTACTGTACTGATGCCAGATGCATGGTTTTAAGCAGTTCCCCTTCAAATACTCATCATTTAGGGATGTGATTCCATCTGAGGATATTAAAACAGATAATTGAGACATGATCTCACTGATTTAAGTCACCCCAGTTGGGTGGCCTGACAGTTTATTCAGATCTGTAACCCATTCTGTGTTTTCTTTCAGTTCTTTATATATAAAGACTGTTAAGCAAATAAAATGTGACAATTAAAACATATTTAATGAATATTATTAATGATGGGTTTGACTGCTGTTTAAAGCTGCTGATAAGCTTCACTGAATATACTTCCACTGACTAAAACAGCACTGACAATATTTTTAATTTTGCTATTAAAATATTTTTTCTCCCTAGTGCTTGCATATTTGACACAATTCTGTTTGTTTCATGGTGGATTTCATTTCTAATCATCCCAATGTGATGCTAAAAAGTTCAATAAAATCTGCTTTACTGACTTACTTAGAAGAAACTTTTCGTCTTTTTCCACATGACAGATAAAAGTATCTTGGGAGTGTATAACAGCAGCTCCTGGTGTTACATTACAAATGCTGGTTGCCTCTACAATCAATTAATTTGATGATGCAGAAGAGAACATATCTAGCATATGAATTACAATGTAGTGTTATGTAAGGATTTCTGATCCACTTTTTTTTTTTTTAAGTGTGTTTTATATTTCAACTCAGATGCAAAGTCATTCCTACTTCTACAGTAGCCAATGAGAGATTCACACACTGACAGTATAATTGCAGTAATTTCTGCTGGTAACAGATATATTGTAATATTCAGGGTAGCCACTTGTATGTGCTTCATTTCTACATAGAATTAATTTAGTGTATGTATCACTGTGAGATATATTTTATTTTTAATTTAAAAGAATGAGAATATGCAAATAATTTCTCATTCTTGGATTGGACCAAATGTCATTGTCAGATTGCCCATTGATAGCTGATTGCAAATGCTGACATGTTTCTGTCAAGGAGAATGGTTAAAAATACTTGGCTCTGCAAGGGTGGAGTAAAGCCAGAACATGATCAAGTGCCAAAACAATGGCTTTTCTAAGCCTTGTTTCTGATACTTTACAAACAGTTATTGCAAAACAACCTACCCTTGTCACTAACATAACTTCAAAAATGGTATTTACTTCCCAGTTATATATGGTCTTTATCCAAAATAAAAGAAATGGAAACCCAGGCTCCCAAACCAAAAAGAGTATAGGAGCTAAGAAGGTTTTCAGATAATTGGAAACTTGATGTGTTTTTATTTGGATTTGAAATTATTAAAATATTTGCTAATTACATATTTAATACTTAGATATTCAATAAAGGCTTTACAACTATACGATTTTGGGGCATTTTGTTGAACAGATTACCCTTCTAGCAATCAGTGAGTCATTCTTTTTTTGGATATAAAATATATTATCGTGTACATTTTTCAAGCAATTATGAGAGCAAAATAACTTAGAGATATTTTAAAACCAAAGTAATTTCATACTAACTGCAACTCTAATCTGTACAGGTTTGGCATTTTTATTATCACTTGAAATCACCATTTTGTCCTGGGAACCCAAGAGAATCAGGGGGAATATAATAGGAAATTTTAGAGATCAGGGCAGTGAGTTCAACAATGGAACTGCCCAGCTCTGTTGGCCGGGAAAAGAAGGGTATTATTTTAAAGTGGTAATGCTAAATATAAACCTTTTTTGAGTACAGGATTGGCAATTCCATTAAGCTTACCTAATTGGCCTTTCTGAAGTGCAGCAAATAGGGCAAGCAAAATGCCTGGCTGAGGGCTACAGTGCATCACCCCAAATCGCTTTTTTCAAAGCCTGCAATGTTAAACTTGGATGTCCTTTCAATACTTTAGGTTGTATAGAGGCCTTCGTGCATACCTGTGTTGGAGGCTGATAGTGTCTTACTTTTAACAGAAATAACATAACCAGCACTGTGATGCATAACCCAGATCAGAGATCAAAGCTAACATACTGTCAGATATTATCTTCAACAGAAACTTTCCAAAAGTCATTAAAGAACTATAAAGATATTTTGTTATTATCTGCCATGGACATTTATATATATAGTAGAACCAAAAAAATACTAAAGAAAAAATTTAAAATTAAAATAAAATGTTCTTGATTTTTTCCTTTTCTACCATGCTACCAGTACTTTGACTGTTCCAACAGAAGTGTACACCGGAAAAAAAATAATAGGATTGAATTAAGTTGAAATCTGTTTTAATTATGCAAAGTGTATCAGCCTTCAATCAGTGGTGATCAAATCAGTTCTGTTTTGAGAAATTATAGGACCTTGGGACTACAAGCTTAGAGTCATTAAGAGTTTTATGTGTTTAAGCAAGTGGAAAAAAAGCATGCAAAAACCTGCTGGAGAAGTTCCTAGTTAGCTCCATGCATAAAGCTCATTTCACCTTTGGTATTGTTACAGCTTGCAGTGTGAGGGGAAAGGACATGTGGATTCTCAAGCATACATTGAATTACTTTGGTTTTTCTGCTGAAGTTCTCTGTCAACTCAACATAAGTAAAGCAGCTGGTATGATCATATGCTGAGCATACCTGGAAAGTAGCTGTTCACTCAATCCTGTAGTTTTCTAGTTAGCAGGAGTCATGCTGTATTTCTTTACAAAGGCACCCACAATTTTAACTCTGTAATACTTTTTAAATTATGAGGTGTTTTGACCTTTCCTTCAGTTGAGGCATTACAATGCATGGCCAGATTTTCAAGAAAAGTTTACTGCATTGGAATATTCAGCTCTTTGTTCTGTGAGGATTTTGTGCTTAGTTCTTTATAGGATATGAAAATAACGACCTGCATTCTTTGTCTAAATGAGAGCTGATCTTTAGAGAAACCTAGCCTGACCTGCAAATTTAGGGATTTAATGAATACTTCAGTGTTGCTTTTCTCTTTAAGCAGTCTTCTGCAGTCTTAAAACTCAGTAATAATGTACTGCATCCAGTAACATCTACAAATGATAATATAGAAATAGTGTTAATGTTACATTATTCATTAATATATATGATTATATATATATTAATATATATTATCCTTATTCATATATTTATGCTTATTTGCACATCTTTTTCATGCAACCTCTAAAATAGGTATGGTAAAACACAGAAGGGACAAACTAAAAAATCCTCCTATTCCAGCAACTGGCAATATCCAGCAGTGAATATCGCTGGTTTTAGAACCAATGTTGATTTTTAGCCTTAATACAGTTTATGGGAAATGTAGTAAATAGCTTCAGATATATTTACTATGGTGGGTGTAATTACTCATAATTATATAATTACAATTAAATTGGATGCCTAACAGTATTTATCAAACAAGGATATAGTCAATATTACCATATGAAATTGGCTTGGTTCAGTATTAAATTGAAGTGCAAATGTCAAACAGAAAGCTTGATGTAGTACTTGAACTGAAGCCCTATTCAGACTTCAAGAGAGAGGATCCTCTGGAGAAGTTGTGTATCATAGATCATTCCAAAAGGAAAGAAAGCAAATATAAGCATTGTAAGAGATACATAATCACACTAAGAAAGCATGTGCATAAATGACTGTATGAGACTGCATGAAATATTTTAGTCCTTGCCAGAACTGTGGGATAGTAACAACAGAAATACTTCCTTTCAGGCTCCACCCTAACATTCCATGTCATGTTTCAAATTAATAATTTCTGTAAATGCTGGATTTTTCTGTACTCAAGAGTTAAAGTAGCTGAATTCAAAATCAAGAAGACTGAATTGGACATTTTTAATGTAACATGAGAAATTTATATCTGAGGTGTTCTGGAAATTCAAATACCTAACATCTTCAAAATTAAACTTTCAGGGTCCTTTTCGGCTTGTGCCAATAAACAACATCTTCATTACAATGATTATTCCAAACATACAGGGCTTATAACCTACTTTTAAAATAGTACAAAGGAGGCAAAAATCACAAAAGGGTCACATAAGGAAATCTTGGACAGCATGTATCCGTCAGGTGGGAATAGAGTGTTGTGGTGGGTTGAAATTTGCCAGACCAACTCAGTTGGAAGCAAATGAAAGCTGTATTTACAAGCAAAACTACAATCTACAATGAAATGCAATGCATATGTACAAATATACAATATTTACAGGTATTTACAATTAATAAACAGCACAAGCACCCCCCTGGCCGAAGACCAGGGGATGCTAATAGCTTCTCCCTCCCTGCCTGTCTCTTGCTCCCCTGTACAAAAAGGCACAAGAGACAGAGCACAGAAGTTAGAACTTAGCCAAAACAATGGAGCCAAGGTCAAGCAGAAGCCAGCAGAAGCACAAAGTTAGTATCTCCCAGAGTGAAGAGGTGAGGAGAGAGATTGTTTTGGTACAACTCATTTAAGTCCCTTATTTCTCCAATGGGATTGTTTAGAACTATCATTATTTTCCTTTTTACACCCAATAGTGATTTATTTACATTTTACCACTTTCTGTTCAAGATCTGTGAAAAATTTTTAAAGGCATAGCCTAAAACTACCCCAAGTGTGAACAGGGAACACAGATCTTATAGGAAAATTAGCACATTGATTCCATGGGAATTGTTGCAAATGCCATAATACAGTCTGGATCTAGTTTTGACTTTCATCTAGGCTTACAAGAAGTGTAGAAAGGTGATCTAATACCCCTGTCTCACATCTACCTTAACTGAAACAAGTACACACTAGGCAGAGAAGAGAACTGAAAAGTCAAGACTCCCTCTTGGAAGTATTCTGAACTCTTTTTCTTTCTGTTGAACCTTGAGAGAAGCGTGGTTATTTATAGTTATATTTACGATAGCATAATGTCAGATTAATGATTTGTGTGTGTGTAGCAGTGTAAAGATACAAGGTAAAAAGCAGTGTGGTGAGAAGATGCTGTATGTAGATAGATTGAATGATAGGTTTTCTTGATGTGCTTTTGTTTTACTATACTTAATCTGTTTTCTAAAGTAACCAGTTAGGGGGGAAATAACTGGAGAGAAATTGACCAGGACTTTTTGATGCTACCTAATTAGATATTTCTGAAGGTCTGATTTATGGCACATGCAGTGCAGAAATACTGGAATTTGGGCCAGGGCTCTTATCTACTCAGTTTGTTAACCACGCTGCAGTAGATTTCCAGGTGTGTACAGTTTTTGTTGAATGCTCAGGCATCTCCCTCTGCATGAAAAGATCATGTAACAATAACAACATTTCTTCAGGAGCTGTGCAGAAGGGTTTCTGTGAACAAGCATTTTCTCTCAGTTATAAGAAGCAATTGCTAAACAAGGTCCAAGGATTTCTAGGGCCATGAATGAAAGGCAGGGTAGCAAATACTGCCTGAAAATTCAATTCAGCAGACAGGACTTGATCTCCTCTTTCCTGCTTCTTCATCACAAGCAGGATAGCATTAATCCTTATTGGTACAGGACAGGGACTTCCAGGAGGGGCTAAAGCAAGGTGTGCTGGAGAGCATGCAAACAGCTGGTTTGGGAATCAACTGTCAATTTCACAGCTGGTTTCTGTGAACCAGCCTGAACTACTTTTGAGTGGTGCCCCTGGCTGTGCAGCTGTGTCCACAGCACACAGGTGCTAGTATGACCCAGATTCCCATCACAGATTCATGTCTGTAGATGTGAATGTTAAGGACTATATCTGAGTTAATAAAACTGTCAGTAAATTTAACTTCTAAGCACTCACCTTACTATTTAGAAAATTAGAGTTCCAGTGTGTAGAAATGGAAGGAGAAACTTACACCAGCCTAGGCCCAAGAAAACTCAGATATTTCAAGAGCCTCAAATCCTGTGTTAAGCCTTGGGTCATCTGAAACTAGATGGTCAGAACCTCAATACTGCTCCTATAGTTGCAGAAGGAGTCTTGCTTCACTTTTCCTGTTAGCACCTGAGAATAAGTCCATGGAAAAACCTCAAAGGAACTTCTAACCCTCACCGTATCCATCTCAGGGGTATTTTGCTGGGGAAAGGTCTTTCATTGAAAAACCATTTTTGCTTCATATTAAAAACAAATTGTATTTTCCTATTATGCCTCTGATGCGTTAAGATGACAAAGATGTTGGTTTGCTGCAAAGTGAAGAGCATCTCTTCCTTTGGATTGCTCTCAAGTACAAACTAGCTGTTTTTAAAATCACCAACATAAGCAAATTTTCTCCAGATACTTTTTAAAATAAAGGTTTGACTATTGCTATTTAGAGAACTCACTTTCACCTGTTTGTTAATGATACAGCTTCATTGATTCTATGTGATTTACCAACTTCCTTCAAATACAATTATTAGATAACTGAGGTACATAATTCCATGGGGTACCTAAGGCAGGTTCTGAAATGAGAGGCACATACCATGCAATAGAAATGCAATAAAATCAAGAAGAGGTCAGCTACCTGGATATAAAATGAAGACCCACCACCACCACTGAGCTGCCATGTAAGCTCTGAAAGCAAAAGTCCCTCTGTGAAAATGTCTCTGAAAACAGCAAAAAGGCCAGAAAACACAGGGGTCAAAATGCAAGCTTGGAAAAAAAAGCAAGCACTATTTCAGCATCTGGAGAAGGTTGCTGTAGCTACCAACCAAAAAAAGTTTGGCTTCAAACTGCTAAAGCAAGAATTGAATGTGACTAAAATATTGAAAATTTAGGTGAAAATTACCTAAGATCAGTTTTTACTTAAAAACGTTTGAGCTTTTAGGGAGAAAAAGACAAGCAAAAGGCAATCAAAAAACCAAATGATAAAGACGGACATATATATATACAATTGAAGTATTACTTTCATTTCAATAATTCTTATTGGAGAAATATTACTTGTACCATTGTATAATTCTCATTATTATCAGTAATTAGTAAGGTTTCTGAACTCAAATACTGATCCCAAACATGCTGTAATCAAGAAAAGCCTCAGTGTCTAGGCTGTTTCTGTTTATCGAAATGAAGGTACTGATACTAAGTGCATTGTTAGTGCTGCAAACAGGAGACCAACTTCTGACTACCTTTTCTAGTTCCCTCTACTCTGTAACCCTCCCTCCTCCAGTCTGTGCTTTCTTTTTTTTTTATTTGTTTAGTGGTGTTTTTTTTTAGTCCTAGCCAGAGACACCATCATTTTCCTAACCATAGAGCCGTACAGGTTAACAAGGGGAAAATGTCAGACATTAACAGTTTCATGGAAAACTGGATCACAATTCCCATTGAAAAAATATGTTTTTATTGTTTAAATCACTGTTTCTGCCAGTACCCCTTAACTGTATGCTCCCAGGTGCAGTATAAATTAGTCTATCAGGAAAGCAGAAGTTCAGGACAAATCTCTTTTTAATTAATACTGAAGATATCAATCTGTCCTTGCACAGCTTTTACCTATGAGCTGCAGAAACCAAATATATCTAGACCAATGCTTAAGTCATGATCAGCTGCAATTCTTGTTTCAAGGTTATATACATTGAGCACAGATTCCTGTGGAGAAGCTTTTCGTCAGAGCTTACAAGAAGTGTAAATTTTTTTTAAAAATAACTTAATGTTTGCACATATCCTTCTCATTACAAAATTTCAGACACAATTTTTCACTAACTAAAGAGAGGTAAATCCTAGTTCCAAACATAAATTTCCTTAGAAACTGTTACCCATTATTTCACTGAATAAAAATATTTCATGCCATACTTAGGCAAACAAGCAGGTGGTAGAAGTTAAGCAGGCAGCAGATTAAGAAACAAGGTCTGTACAGATCATTCAGATACTTTGGGGATCAGAGCAAAATCTAACTAGGTACCTATATACATGTCAATTGTTTTTCCAGCCTTCCACTATTTTAACATGAGTGGATGGAAAATTCAAGGATCTTTATCCTTTGTAGCTTTATGTGAAGAGTTGGTATATGGTACTACAAGCTTGCCCATTTACCAGCACAGTGTTGTACCCACTTAAAACACGGCAGGGCTTTTACTGCAGTGCCCCAGATCATGAGAACTCTTTGAACAGCCACTTTAGTGCACATTTTTTCTTAAAAAGTCTACAGCCCAAAGAGAGTGTTAGAAGTGCAGAACTAGAATGTGACCTGATACATTCATGCTCATCTCTAAGTACTTCCCAAAATAGTGACATACCTATCAGATGCGTAAAAGAACAACTACTGTGTGCTCTCTAACAGCTTGTAAGAGAATTTTTGAATATCGAGTAGGAGGAGAAATGACAGCTGACCAGGAAATAGGGTTATTACGTGTTCTTTTTAAAAAGCATCCATTTGAACCACTTCCACAAAACTACTACTCAAGGTTAATGAAGAAAACACAAGCCTAACATTTTATCCTAAAGAATGAACATCAAATGCAGTATTGCCTCTAATACTGCATTGCGGTATCACTTCTGGGTTTCTGTCCAAGTCTTGGTGTGGGACTCATGGCTTCCTGTCAGGTTAGAAACCTACTATGAATTCAACCATAAAGGTGTTCACTGTGCCTTAAATTATGCAGTAAAATACATACTGTTATAGCACAAACGATAGGAATGTTATACAAATAATCAAGAGCCTAAATAGTATATAAAGCAAATTTAAAGATGAAGATATACTGCATAAAGTATTTTTATTTCTCTCAAAAATATTGGTGATACTTCTCCAACAATATAAATAGATACTAAATTACAGTGTACTGGATTCTCATTTATCATAGAATCATAGAATCAGTCAGGGTTGGAAGGGACCACAAGGATCATCTAGTTCCAACCCCCCCACCATGGGCAGGGACACCTCACACTACATCAGGCTGGCCAGAGCCTCATCCAGACTGGCCTTAAACACCTCCAGGGATGGGGCCTCAACCACCTCCCTGGGCAACCCATTCCAGGCTCTCACCACTCTCATGGTGAAAAACTTCTTCCTCACATCCAGCCTGAATCTCCCCACTTCCAGCTTTATTCCATTCCCCCTAGTCCTATCACTACTTGATATCCTAAAAAGTCCCTCCCCAGCTTTCTTGTAGGCCTCCTTCAGATACTGGAAAGCCACAATAAGGTCACCTCGGAGCCTTCTCTTCTCCTATTTCACATCAATATAACACATAGGAAATTTTATCTGCCTACCGCAGAAATAGGAGGAGACTTTTAAGAGTTACTAATCATGCTATCAAAATTATATTACTAATATGTTATTGATTATTTCTTTTAAAATGTAACACCTTTCCTTCAAGAGCTAAATATCCATGTGGATGGTGTAACTGTCTTACCCAAAGACTTCAATTGTAGCATGTGGCTAATGCTCTATTTGTAGTAAAGCTGACTATTTCGAATTCTACAGACTTTTATGACTGTTACTAGCTACTTAAATCTAGAGGCATTGTTTGGATCTGCATCCTGGCATCCAAACCTGAACTAGAGATAAATCTGAGGAATGCAGTTCTACCAAAGGCTATAGATTTCATAGTGGCTTATGGTCTCAGCACATATAGGGCCCAGAACAGCTGATGAAGGAGCAGCACAAACTAACACCACCTTAGTTTGCTGTTTCTCACAAAAGCTACCACTGGAAACTCATGATCACTCCTTTTTGAAGGCTGCCCCAGAACTGGAAGCCACAACCAAATGCTCATGATACAAACAGTCTTAGTAAGAGAGGAAGACCCTACTTCTACTCAATAGCTGCTAAGTGCTAACCAGTCAAAACAAATGGAGTAAGGGTTACAAGTTACAAAGGCATTGTAGCAGCAGCAGAAACGGGCTGAAAATCAATTGCTAAACAGGTAAAAAGAGAGCTTGGGGAGTTTTTATCTTGAAACCCTCTCTGCTCTTCCTAAGCTTTCTCAGGTAGGAGATAGTGTAGCCTGCTTTCATTTGCATTCCTACCTGCTTTGCAGACTCCTGCATGCAACAATGGGAAGCATTTGGTGAGCACTCAGAAAATCAAGCACTTCCTTTGCTCTTGCCTTTTATTATGAATGAGTGTGAAGAATGATATGAACCACTACTTGGTCGTCCTTCTATTTGATGGAGCGAAAATCTGAGAGATAAAACAGCTGCTCCTAGACAAAGCAAAACAGGAGCGCTGGGCTAGGGGGGAGAGGTTCAATACAGTGAATGAGAGAAAAAAATCTAAAACTACTGCTCCAAGTTAGGTAAGCTGAAAACTTGATGAGTTTTTTAGAGTGCCAAAAGAAATATTTTTGGCCACAGGACACCTACCTCATCAGTGTTGCAACTGATAGTTGTGCAGCATGAAGCCCTCTGAGGAAAAGTTACTAACCTTTTAAAAGTTACATGCATTCTCTTTGTTAAAAATTTCCCCAAATCAATGTGAAGTCATAAATAGTTCTGGTTTGCTTCTCATTTTACTGCAAACTTACTAACTTCTTTTAAATAACATATTTCTCTAATTTAATTTAAAATCTTCTTACACTTATCCTTAGAAATATATTTGTGTTAAGTGATATAATCACTGTTTGCAATTATATATGTATTTTGTAATATCAGAACAAACAGCTTGATAGTCTTCCTGCTTTTGAAGGATCAGGTGCAAAACCAAAAATTAAATAATGCAGCAGAATACCAGGTTTCAGGTAGCTCTGAGAATCAGAGCAGTCCCTGACATAACCTTGATATAAAATTAAAGCTGTGCTAGAGAGATCTGTAGAGGTAACACATTTGTATACACGCACAATACTATTTAACTAGGTCTTTAGATATGAGGCTTATAAATGCAAAGTATTAGGGATGTTATGCCAGCAGGCAGTCAGGAAGATCAGAGGACTAACAGCAAAACTACTTCCATGTAGAAATTCGGTTTATTACTCATTAGCTACAATTGTGACTGAAATTACTTGTCTTGAACAAATCTCTTCACATTTCTTTTTTCAAATTTCCTGGGAAAAAAAGTGTTTCATAACAGACTTTGTTAGGTGAAGAAACACACACAACTGGAGTCTAATTACTATGTCCAAAAGGCCTTTCACTGTGACAGGATAAACTCAGAATAAAACTTCCAATGCCTTTGAAGCTTTTAAGCAAGAGCTCAAAAGAGCTTTCTAACAGTTCAAATCAAAGCTTGCAAAGTTCTGATTATTTTTTCATAAGTAATAGAATATATTTTAAAATAGCCTTCTGCAATCTATCCCCAAAACTAAAGATATCCAACTGCAGGCCTAGTTCAATCAGCATTTCTCTGGTTTGGGTGTACCTTTGTAGGAACTCCACTAAAACTGTTCTAGATGTGTGCATTAGTTTAAGTGGAATTAGAACTTGGGCTAAAAGGTGTATGCAAGTACTTTTTAAATTAACCTGGAGTGGTATTTAAAAGTCAGAAAGATGGTTGGGATAGGGCTTGCCACAACTAAGGCTGACATTTCTTTTTTACTTTTAACTTTGGGATTAGAAAAACTAAAGATATGTTGGTTTGGAATTGCCATGTTTGCTTCTGCTTATTAGTGAGGGGAAGTGTCACTGATCAAAATGTAACTGAACTGTTACAATGTCTCAGGTTCCTTCCTTTCCTGATGTTGCCAGTTAACTTAACCTGTAGATTAGTTGCTGTATTTTTCTGTAAGTTTATTGTATAGTACACTGCTGAAATACTTTGCCTGTGTTCAGATTTTTCAAAGAATTCTGGTTTGCTTTGCAGTGAAGAATTGGAGGCAGGACAGGGAATGAAAAAAATATGAAAGAAGCATGTTAATGGAGCTAGTTAAATATTCAAGACAGCTTCAGTGCAAGGAAATCGTGGCAAGAAAGTCACATTACACCTTTCCTAATGGCATAGGTTCCTAATTGTATCATCTCTAAGTTTCTTGTGCTATAAGCATAGTTGCATGTTTTCCTTTCTTTATATTGCTCGATTACAGAAAAATTGCTTTTTTTTAAAACTGCAGCATAATTGTATTGCCTAATGAATAAATTATATAACACATTTAATCCTGATTGATATTGCAGTAAAGCACAAATTATTCCTGCTACTAATTAATGAGCACTTCTGTATCTACAAAAGATGATTTAACTAATCCAATGTATAGATTTTCTTGAGGCTAATTGTTCAGTTTAATGAACCAGATATCCCCCACTGAAGCAAGTGTCATGTGCCCTTATACCAAGCAGCTTAAAAGAGTAGTAAATCCTTTTGTACAATAGCAGTAGTTATGGCTCAAAGCCTGTTCTGAACCGTCTTCTGCTTGTGCTGTCTCCTTGATTTTAATGGGAATGTGCACGCAGAACAGAGTTTTCTACTATGTTTTGACTTGAGAACTTTTTTTCTTAATTTGTGTTCTGTTCAATTCTGTAACATTTTAAGTACCAAAACCAAAACAGACTGAGGAAGGTCAGCTATGAAGTAATGTCTATCTGAAACAACAACAAACAAACCCCACCACAAAACAGAGGAAGGTTCTATTGAGGGTCCTTTACAGGAAATGCACAGATTACTGGCTAGCAAGCACAAATCACAATAAAAGCCACCTAAATACATGGTATCTGTGGATCTTTCACATTTAGAGGCACTGACAAATTATCAGGAAACAAAATACAGCAAAGCAATTGAACACAACTGAAATCCCAGACAGACCTGATATCAGTTGCTGTTATTGATGCATGGGATAGGATAAGTGAAAGACAGCTGATAGTGAATTGTAATGACATGATGGAATGTGGTAGAGGCACTGATCCGTGAACAGCAGAGTGAACACTAGATTAAAAGAGCAGTTACTTGCTTAGTCACTTCTTGTTTCTCATTACTGACTGGAGTGTAGATCATCCCCATCCAGACGTTACTTATGACATTCAGGTTTCTTTCTACATCTTAGTCAAAATACCAGATATTTGGAAAAACAAAAAACAAACCACAAATCTCCCCAGCACTCCTGCCCCCCCGAAAAAACCCAAACCCCAAAAAAGTGGCAAGTTAGAAATCTGATATTACTGAATTAGTGATTTATCATGACAGCTATGTTTGGAGGATTCCCTGTCATAGCTTTGCATCTCGTAAAGATATTGTCACATAACCTTTCATCGGTGCCACCATCATTAGCAAAATCATTACTAAAAAGATAATGATTTTTTTTCTTAAGTCTTTGCCTAAAAATCCTGTTGCAATATGGATATTTTCCTCTTGGCATCAACTAACTCATGATTCAGGGCATTTATACTTTCTAAACTGTAATTTGCTGTTGGATACATTTTTATTTAGACTTACTGCTCCTAATTTTAAAAAGCATTCCCAGGTACATCTGAAAGGCATTTCTTTAACTATGTAATGTACCTTTGGCTATAAACATGCCATGCACTGCAGTATCAAACCTTTTTGTCAAAATCTGTCCCTGTAGGATATTGCAAGTTTTGAGGTTTTTTTTCTTATGTATGATGAACACACTCAAAGCAGACTGAGTAAAAGGTGTGAGCCTTTCCTGTTATACTGTAACTTCTATTTCTCCCTGGCAGTCTTCACTAATCCATTTGGAATGGATTGAAAATATTTTAGTTGGGGAATAAAGAGAGTATTCTTTAAATAATTATTTTTAAAGGCAAATTTTATTCCTCTAACTCTCAAGCGGTATTTCCTGAGTTAAAACAAAAAATGCATTTTTTTAGCCAACTTATGTTAGGCATTGCTTAACATTTTCTGTTTTCCTCGTTTGCTAGATACACCAGCTCATTTCCATTCTCTTTTTGAGGTCTTGACACTGAAACATTATTCTCACATACCTTAACCTTGGCTGTATCTCTGATCTTTTATATTTCCCCTTTCACATTATGCAACATCAAGCACAACAGACACCAAATATTCTATGACAGCCAGAGGATTACCATTTCTGTGTCACATAAAAAAATATATTAAAAGCAAGCAGATTACTACCTAATTTTATGTTTCATAACATGGCAATGTTGCTAGTATTTTTTGTGCCTGCCTGGGCATTTAGGAGGCATCTGAGTGATTCTTATGAGCTATTTCTATGTTTGTGTCAAGGAACACACTCATACTGTAGGAAAGTTTTTCTAAACTTCTGCTTCAGTGTGTGGTTGAGCATAGCCAAGCAGAATCATTGGTCGAGAATAATTTAGAAATAAAGCACATTCATATCTTCGTGATATTTTTGAGAGGATGGCTCATAAAATGAATGAATGAAGGAGCCCCTGTTACAGGAAGGATCTGGAGGTGCTGGAGCATGTCCAGAGAAGGGCCATGAGGATGATCAGAGAGCTGGAGCCCTCTCCTATGAGGATATAACTGAAAGAGTTGGGGCTGTTCAGTGTGGAGAAGAGAAGGCTCCGAGGAGACCTTATTGTGGCCTTCCAGTATCTGAAGGGGGCCTACAAGAAAGCTGGGGAGGGACTTTTTAGGATATCAGGTAGTGATAGGACTAGGGGGAGTGGGAAAAAACTAGAAATGGGTAGATTCAGATTGGATGTTAGGAAGAAGTTTTACACCATTAGGGTGGTGAGACAGTAGAACAGGTTGCCCTGGGAGGTGGTAGAAGCCTCATCCCTGGAGGTTTTTGCAGCCAGGTTGCATGTGGCTCTGGGCAACCTGATCTAGTGTGAGGTGTCCCTGCCCATGGCATGGGGGTTGGAACTAGATGCTCCTTGAGGTCCCTTCCAACCCTGACAATTCTATGATCTAACCAAGAATTTTAGGACTGCTATACTTGTGCACTCTTTGACTCATCAGCCTTCTATACTATGGTGAAGTTACATATACAAATTTGGAGAGGAAATTCTGACAGGTTTCAGTGCATTTGAACTTCTGTGGGAAACACTTGTAAAAGCATCCAGAAGTATAAAGAGGAGTAAGTGTAGCACGTCCTCTCAAACTTTGCTTGGAACTTCCTGCCATCCAAGAATCTCTGCTAATTTTTTAAAATTTCTTCTTAAATTTCTGTGCTTTTATTAATTAATTCTCTCTGTTTTCCTTTCTCTCTCCCTTCTTGATTACAGATATTTAATAAATGATTAAAAAATTGGTATTAAAATTTGACATTAAACAACCAGAAGACCAGCGGTCTTTGCTAAAGCAGCTACTGCAATAATTTTTAATAAACAGGCATGACAATTTTCTCTTTCATCACCAGTGTTAATGACAATAAGCCCAAGACACAGACCTTGGGAAGTAAGTCACAAATTTGTGGCAATCTAAGCACAATGAAACTCAGAAATGCAAAATCTAACTTCATTTCCAAAAGCTTTTACTTAGGGGACAGTAAGTTAACTGAATGCATTTTCTCAGTAACAGCTGATGAATGATAATCACATGCTGGATCTGCAGTGCTTCCCCTCTGATCTGTGTATTGTTAAATGATACATGTTTTAACACTGATGAATTCAGCCCATGTAACACCTTCATCTTGAGTAACACCACTCTTGCATCATGGTCCAACTTTCCAAAAATTTGGCGTATGATATAGTAAACTGAGATACCACAACATTCATGAAAGGTTTTAGCTCTGCCAGCACTGATGGTTAGTACTGACTTATTAAACCAATGCAGGGCCAGCAGGCTGGATCCTTTACAGAGTTTAAGTATGCTATCTTCATTCAATACAGGAGGCCATTCTGACCTGATCAAGCTGAAGGGATAAGCTTTTATTTCTATTTAGATGTACTATTAACAGATTTTTAATGCAACCTGGCAATGTCACTTTTCTCTAGCAAAAAACCACACTTCCCATGTCCTCTGTTACATTCAAATAACCATATTGCGGTGGGTGAATTGCTTGTAAATAGCACTTTAGGGTGGGCGTTAGAAGATTGGCTCCAGGCTGTTGTGCCATACTGTTTCTTTGCAAACAGCCTTTCAGTATGTATGTGTAGCAAACTTCACCTTTGAGATTCCAATGGCTTCAGAACAAGTTACTTTTCATAAATGAAGTGGTAGAAGAGCTATTCCTATGGTTCACTGCTTATTACTGCTTTCCTGTCGATGATACATACACTGTACTTTGAAACTGTGCTGCTCTCACAAATCCTCCTATATGTTTGCTGTTCCCACATTACTGTTCCTCTTTATATATCACACATTCTTCCTTAGCATGATTGCAGGTATTCCTCCCATTGTCTCAATATTGTCTTCCCTAAATGGCAAAGCTGAAATGCTTGACCAGTCACATTTTCGGTTAACCTACCTAGCAAGGGTCATTTGGGAGACATTTGGAGTTGTTCTGAATACTTACTTATTCCCAAATTCAGCATTATTTTATGCTATTTTTAGTCACAGAGGTTCTGTTCTCTTTCCCTCTCCCATTTATTCCTCCCTGAACCTGCAATAACAGTGTCAGCAGCTTCCTCAGTTTAGCTCACTTTTAAGTACATTTGATTTTTGAGCCAAGCGGAAAAATACGAGAGTAGAAGGAGTTTTATTTAAAATATGTAAGATGTGATCTTTTCAGTGAGTCACTAGTTTCTTTCATAACTACTGTAATGAAGTATACTTCCATGCATAAAAATAAATTCAATTCAGAGAATTACTACAGCACTTGTAAATGTTTAATGAAACTCCAGAAAGTTTATGTTTGATAAAGTACAAATCAAGGGAGTTCTTTTAGTGATCTCATCACACTCTGCAACTAAAATCAGGCACAAAACCACAGCAATTTTTCAAGTTAAAAAACCTCATCTGTTTCCTGGATATGTCAGAGGGAGAATGTTACTTTTTTTTTTTTTTTTTTTTTAAGTATCCTCTTCCCTACAACTTCACTGCCTTAAAACATAGTGACACAAAAGACAAGATCAATTGGTACCTCCCCCAGATTTTTTTCATGCATTTCCTTATTTACCCTGGGAATAGCTTTTCAGACAGAGGCTGCTCTGCAGGCAGAATCAGAAAAGAGAAAAAGAAAGGAAAAAAAAAAAAAAAAGAAAGTGTTTTGACAGATTATCAGAGGGTGACATATCTGGCATTCTTATCAAAAGTCTTCACTTTGAAGAAAGGCAGCGTGAGCAGGTGGTTTCCCCACACTGCTTCTAACGCAGGCAATACAACTTAAAATAGGTCAAAATACATATGCTACTCACATCTATGTACACTAGAAGTTTGTTTTTTTCCCAAGCAAACATCTTGTCTGCATGCCCCATGGTCCCTTTTTTAAGGATTGCTGGGATCACAACCTAATTACAGTCAACTGAGACTGTATTCAGCCTGTGCTAAATATTAAGATACTGTTCACTGCTGGTGGAAATAACAGCTGTATCTTCTGGGGATCATACAGCGAATTATGTACACATGAAGTTGGTTGGGTCTCCAGCTAATTGTATCAAGTCCCAAATCAATTAGTGATTGTGGTGTCCACATACTTAAAAGTCAAAATTGGGCCGAAATTTGAGAAATTGCTAATGCAAGTTTTCTTTGCTATCTGTGGTGATACATTAGCTGATTTTTCCATCCAGGCATTAATTAGCATTACCTTAGCACATAAAGTAAGGAGATAAAGGCAAGAGAAATAACAGAGTCCCGATGTTCCTTCAGGATAAGAAATTCAACCTTTTAACCAATGAAATATGCATAAAACAGTCTTTGAGCATTGTAACCTTCCCCTTGTGACGTGATCACAACAGCATCTGATCGGTTGCCACTTTTTCCAGTCATCAAACCATTCAGAAAAGTAGTCAGAACTAACCTCCTTTAGCAGTTGAAAAGCCAAGTGGCTTTCTAGAAGGTCACAATACTCCACACTGCCCCCTTTTCATCCCCCACTAGAACTGCAAAACTCAAAACATCTTCACAACAGAGGCATAACACAATGTGCTATTTCAAGCATGTGCACCAGGGCTGCAGCACGGCAGGGAAATTGTATGCTTTATATGTCTTCATTATCTATTTTAGGATCTTTGTATGATTACTGCACAGACCTCTCTGTTTTTCCTTATTAAATATTTGTTTATGCAACCTTCCCCCTGAAGGCAACTGGGTTCATGTAATCCTTACTTTATAAGGAATTTCAGTCCCATATGTCGCTCCTGGTGCTTTTTGCTGCTCTACTGGCACCTCTGCTGCTTGCCCTTTAACTGAAGTGACAATTAAATCATAGAAAAACAAATCTTAAGCTGAAATAGAAATCTCTCCAAGCCTGAGGCTAAAGCAACCAAGACCCCTTGTAGGTTGTATTTAAAAGTTATAGCATGAATCTGGACACACAATAATTATATAAATTCTTAAATTCCATCAGAATTTCAAGACTGACTTCTCACAGCCCAAGGAGAGCAGGTTTTGCCTCATGTACAGAATTACTTTGATGTTAAGAGAAGTGCAAAACCTTCAAGATTAATTAGAGCTCAAAGTATAAATGCAACAAAGGGAATTCCCTTCCCTTCTGTTCTTTCCCAATGGAGGGAATTCCCTTCTCCTTCTGTCTTCTCTCTGTGCAGGAAGGGAATCCCTTTGCTATTCTTACCCATGATGACAATTCTTTTCTCTCCTAAAGGGCAACAGGAAGTTCTTTTTTCCATTGTTTCCCTTTTTCCCATAAGAAGATTGAGGACTCCACTTTCTTCCCATCAATTTTCTCTTAGAGGTGAAAAGGAATTCTTGCCTGCTATTTTCTGCAGGCACTCACTGTACCAGTTTTCTGGTTTAATATTTAAGTATGGGAACCACTTTTTTTTTCCTGTTTTTGGTTATTTGGGGCTGGGTTGGGTTGGTTTTGGTTTTGTTTATCTCTCTGAGTGCAACATTTTTATGCTACAAAAATACGAAACCAGACACCCACTTCAAATTTGGTTACTGGCAGCTGTGATCTATATATAGCTGTATCCACTTAGTACTGCTATCTCTGCTTTTAAGTGCTAATTAATAATTAATGCAGGGAACGAAGTTTAAAAACAAAGCAGGAGAACAGAATCCATATTTCATTAAAGGGGTTTCTCTTCATTCTAAAGCACACGCTTTACAGCATTTAGGGCAAGAATTTAGTTTTTTGTGCTAGAACTGGATGAGATAATCTGCCCTCCCTACCCCCCTGCTCTCCCTCACCAGCCCCGCCAGAATTACTGATTATCAGGAATTAGCAAATTATTTCAAATTCACTTTAATGGTGGGTGATGGTCCAAAGACACCACCACTAATGTACAGATTAAGTTCCATTTCAGTTGTATGCCACTGAAGCAAGCTTTGTGTTTCCCTTCACAGGGTGATGAGTTTCACCTGTGTGATTAAAACCAAAGAATAATGGATGATGATGTGAACTTAGTTCATTTACTATAGTACTTGTTGTTGGGTTTTAATAATTTAGAATATTGCGGATCATAGAGGTAACTGTTCTGTGATACCTTTGGTAAAATATAATGAGGTATTATCGATGTGAAACCTCAATGTAATGTATTTCCTGGGATAATTTCTCTCTTTTGAGAATGTGGCTAGTAGATTCTCCCTGAGAATTCTCTGTTCTCCATGCCAAAAAATTAAGTGACCTGCTGAAGAGATGGGGAACTTCTTATGTAGAATACATTTTCTCTGGTTTTAAATGGAATCCTCTTTTTTCCCTGTTTTTTGATATCAAGACCACAGTCAACAAACTTTAAAGGAGGATTTCTAAAACAAAAGCAAAGTATAATAATAATTAAAAGGAGTAATTAAGGAAAATAATTTATAAACCATAGAATATGAGTAGCAAAAGACAGCCTTTTCTCCTCAAATCCACCCTCTCTTGATTGACTGTTCACTGTTTCTTTTTGCAGCTATGAAAAAGTCTGTGATATTACTAAAAATATCATTAATATTTCATTTTAAGTGTTTATATGAAAAGGTATTTGTTTAAATAAAATTACAAGCCTGTTGATTCCATGCATGTTCTGCCTGGATTAGTTAGTTGATTAGAATTAACTGTCTCATAGATGAAGCACTACTAGTGTCACAACTCCCCTGCTATATAGTCCTTATACTTTAAGGATTTCTAACAGAAACAAACAAAAAATTTGTGACAATGATGTCTTCAGACACGTCGACATTAACTGCTCATTCATGTTATGTCTTTGGAAAAGCACAGTAGAAGGTGTATCATAAATATCGCATGAGCAAATTGATGCGTAGAATGAATGTAATCAAACTATTTTGATCATTCTAATTTAGAAAATACATCATATTTTCATTTCATTTCATTTTTTGAAGGTAAATATATATAAATCTTGCACTATCAAAACCCAGGATCTTCTATGCAAACAAAAACTTGGTCAGTCAGCCGGGTTCAGGGAAACCAGTAATCTCAAAGTGACAGCAAACACCATCAAAGACCTGAGAGAAGACAGGAACCAGGTACATCTAATTTTGACTTCCACAGTTTCAACTCTTCCACTTGAGATAGAGTTCAATATGAGATCCTCAATACATTTGAAGCATTTGATGTATCTGCTTCAGTCAGCTAGAATTTAAGACTCAGATGAATGAATTTGTGAACAGACTCTCTAAGATAGTAAGTTAATCACAAAAGTCAGGATTTTACAGTGAAACCGTAGCTAAATTATTGTCTTTCACTGTGCTGTTACCTTCATATTTGTGAGATGTCAAGCATTTTTATAGTTGGAACAGTACCTCTTCAGTAGAGTGCTATATTATTCTTCTCTAACTTAAGTGTTTGTAATGAAATCATGGAAGGGAACATTTAATGTAATTTTAACTTGGCTTAGTAGTTTTGGTTTTGAAAATGAGAAGCATCACAAATGTTATTTGGGCTTTTTGCTTACTGCAAAAATACCCTGGTTTGAAAGGCTTTTATTTAAAGAAATATTCATAATCTGGTTTTGTTTTGTTTTTTTTTTTTTTTGATGCTAGGTCCTCAAACTTTTCCACTGATGTCTCCCCTTTTTTTTTTCCTGGTGCTTCATACAGCAAAGAAAAGTTGAAAATATGTGAGGTTTATGTCTCTAGGGAAACTCTGGTTAAAGTTGTGCAAATATTTTACATGCAAATATTGTGCATGCAAATATTCCATAAATTGCCAGTCAGGTTATTCAGTAAAATGGCTATCATTGTCAGGCCTCTAAGGGCTGCTGAACTAGGATTAACACATTGATTTATTTACAAAGATTGTTACATAAAAAAGGCAGTCTTGGCTAAGAACTAATTTGCTAGGCATTTGTTTGTTCCTTTTAATCATATGTCAATCTATTCAGATTTTCTTTAAAAAGTATTCTGGTAACTGATACAGGTACATGTTATGACAGCTCTGTGATGACCATCCCCAGCTCAGCCTTGAAGAACAGCTCTGAGGCCTGTACCAACACAGAGCAGCTGTATGTACCTATACCAGTTTAGCTGAATATGCATCTTTTATGAACAGTAGTGCTAGTGGCTTCTTATTCTTCAGCTGCTCTTAAATGATGTGAATGGTATGGTAAAAAGGGCTGAATTAAAGTCACAGTGTTTTCAGAGATTAAATTTACAGAATTAGAAAATTTCACATTATATGCTGCAGTTAAGACCAAAGGTGAACTGTGCCTATAATAATGCCCAAACAGTGAACACTCCTCAAGCATAAGTTGTGGTTACGCTGTTCTGCCTTGCAGTCGGATAAGCTCCTAACCCAAACCTTCTGGTCCACAAATATGCACACCCAGAAGGAGAGCTACTGTGAAGGTATGCCGCAGGAGCCGTGCAGACCACAGCGGCTCTGGGTGAGGTCAGCGTCCCCCTCCCGCAGTCGGAGCTCTGCAGCCTCTGTCGGGCCTGCAAAGGAGGCAGCTGCTCCCAGTATGTACAAACAAAAGCCCCGGTTCCCGTAGCAACCCAGCAGCCCTGCGAAAGCTCCCGGCACAGCACGCTCTGCTCGGCCGCCCCATCATCCTCCTCCCGCCTGCCCGCGGGGGCTCCTTGCACGCTTCATCCCCTTTTGGACAACGTGCTTCAAGATTTGTACTGATATAGCCAGCTAAGGTGAACAGCGGAGGACGCGTTTCACTTCTGGGAGATGATAAATGCCTATGGCTCTGCGGGCTCGAAACTGGCCAAACTGTGTAAGAGCTTCTTGCCTTACCTCGGAAGCTGTTAGAAAGTACCTAGCAACGCAATGTGCTTAAATATGTATATTTTACATGTACACTACTCAGGTAAATCGTAATTTATGTGGTGATAAAGAATAAAATTTTTAAAAAAAAAGGCAACTAATACCGTTTGGAAAGGAATGGACTATAGACAACAGCATGCTGCAAATTTTAATCCTTTCTCTTTTTTCTTTCTTTTTTTTTATCCAGTGTCTGCAACAAATTAGTTTTTTTTTTTCCCCTAACTTGCTTATTTCTTCACTGAGTAGAGATACATTATCAATACAGCATTCCTGGATACACAGTAGCTAATATCTGGCAAGAAGCCAGATAAAGAGAAGCGTTTCATTTATTATAACTTGACAAATAAACAAAAAAGATCCTCTCAGACCCAATTTCTAAGAAAGATTTTTTTTTCATTATTCAGATTGTTGTTAGAATTGCCTTTAGGTATTTCAGACATTTAAAGAACTGTTAAAAGACAAGAATGTGCTTCATTTTGATGAACTTGGAGGATAATGCTTTGAGCAAGATGATTGAGGCAGATTTCATGTGCTCAGCTGGATTCTCACAGCTAAGTGAAAATCCCACATTATACTCTTAAGTCATTGTGAATGGATAATCTTTTCATGTCTCTGACAATGAATATTTTAATTCATTGTCTCCTTTCAATTGATGGTTATTATCAGTGACAAACTCATGAAAAATATGCAGAATGTATTCTGAATACAGAATGTTACTTCATTATACTAGTGTTAGCAAATGGGAAGAATTGTAGCTTTTCCTGAACAGTTTTTTTTTGGTCAACATATCAAAACAGAAAAATTGCATGAGTTTTTTTTTTTTTTTAAAAAAAAAAAAAAGTGCCACATTTTTGCTGATACTTAAAAAGTTCCTTCAGCTCATCATGAAGGATCTATTGATACATCAAAACTTGGCATAGAGGAAGAGTGATACTGTGGGCAATATAGGTATTTTTTTAATGCTTCTTTAGGCTGACCTCCGATGCTAGGCTCTACTTAACAGGAAGCACTGAAACAGAAATGGCATTATCAGCTGAGTGTTAGTGAGTCCTTCCCTGTACCAACATTGTTCCACAAGTTCTCATATGCTCAGTCATATTTTTTTTTAGACATTCATTGTGTCTGCTATCTTGAGCTAGAAATTAGATGCTTAACCTCTAATGAAAAGCAATAGTAGAAGGATGCCTACTTTTGAAGTACCAGCTGGTACTTATTAAATACATCCTCAGATGTAGTTCCAAATTGATTAAACAGTACCAAGTTAAAAAGCAAGTGCTTCCACAGTAGGTTTTCAACAAAGCTTACCCATCCAAATTTCCTTCATCCCTTTGCAATTTCTTCTTTACACACAGCAAGATAAAATTTAGATAATCAAGTATCCCTACCATCAGGATCAGTTTCAGCAATTTGAGCTGCTCTAACCAAAATGTTCTCAGCTGTGTAACAAACAATATCCTATCCTGTCTCCCTGGATCACTAGAAAGCACTCAGCTCTAATAATGTCTTACACTGAAAAGAAGAATTTGTTCTTAAAATCAAGGTATATAACACACAACCTGGCTGCTCAAATGAAATATATGGCACCATAAAGGCTTCATTTTATTATGCATCAGTACATTTAATTTAAGGAGCCATTGACCTCTTACCTTAAAAAATAAATTACAGTGCTTATGGAGAATTACACCAAATTCAAATGTTTCAGTGCATTTGAATATCTGGGTGAAATTTATCTGCAGAAACAGATAAACCTTTAATGTATTTTTTTTTCACATAGACCATTAAATAATCACCAGATTATAAGAAAAATGTGTTACTAGCATCCTGACCAGATGTAAACCAATGAACTAGAAGTGAATGCTCCAATTTTCTCTATTCTCCTGAGCTACGTGATCACACTGCTAGTATATGTGTTAGGACTCCGATGAATTAATTTCATTCTCACGCTTTCCAATAGTTCCTCTCCAGAGAAATCCTAGTAGACTGAAAAACTTTTAAAATTTCACTTAGAGTAGGATTCAGTGACAAAGTGGAATCAGAGTTACTGTTTACGTTCAGCTTTCAGCTGTCACCCTCAAAGTTTTCTTATTTTTATCAGCTCTGTGATACAGCCAAACATTACCACAGAGCAGCTTCACCTAGAAACAAAGTAAGAATGATAGGCTTTGTACATAGGTATATCTCATATGTAAATAACATATATACCTATATAGAAGAAAGAAAATAGAGAGACCATGATCTTAATAACCCTGTTAATTAGAGAGTATTATCTTCTCTAACACCATTTTGAATATAGAACGGATTTGGGCCATGGAAGTGCAATTCTAGAGAGCACTAAGGTTATGCAGCCTCCTGAGCCCCACACCTCAAAAATAATTACAAGATTTGTATGTGCAGCATCAGCTTTGTGATCTGTGAATACAAAACCACCAGTGATCCCTTCTGAGCATGACATAGGTGGTGGTATATCTAGCCAGATATAAAAACTTGCTTTTCAGTGAGACACGTTTCTAAGTTTGGACTCTATCTCAGCAAGTTCTCTAAAAATATGACATATTTCAAACATATGCAGAATTAATACAGAAATATAGAGAGCACATGAACAAGCATAAGCATAAAGGAAAAAAAACTTGAACATTTTGTCACTGCTTTGGGTGCTGTAAACTGTACCAAACTGGGGGCCCCTACACTGCACTTTTCCCCAAACTGACCATTATGTCATTTATTCTTATTATTTTTTCTAATACTTCTTGTTCAGACTTACAAAATACTCATTGGTTTATTACAGTGAGGCTTACTGTGGATAAGTGACCACTTCCACTCTTGCTCTGTAACCTGCCAACCAAGCAGGTCACAGATGGTCTGGTGTAGCTTTGGCTAGATCAGGAAGTTTGACTGTAGCCTAGGATTCACTTAAAGTCAAGTATAAAACAGTAAAGTGTGTTTATCCAGTGTGTTTATTCTACATCGGAAAGTCATAAAGAGTCTCATAATCATATATAGATTAATAGAGCTTCAGAAGAGCTTTTTAACATTTGTCCTGTAGCAGCCTACAGGACCAAGGAAACATTTATTTTTAAAAAGCAAAAGAGCTAGTACTTTTTACAGTTTACTTTCACATATTTTACTTCTGTGATAAGTATTGTAAAGGATTGCCTCAGCTGAAAAGACAGGATGTCCCCTTGATATACTGACAGTCAGACAAAATTATGTGACTTTGCACTTACTCCTGTGTGCTCATGGAAACATTACTCACAACTATGCCTCTCGTTACTTTAGGGAGAATCTCAGGCATTTCTTGTTTTAAAGTGTCTTAACATGAAGAGATCAGGAGCCACATTCTGCTCTTATTTACACTCTGCAACTCCTTTGGTGCTAGGTTCATATTAAAGTCACGGTGAGCTCAATTTCTCTTGTTAAGGTAAATCAAACATTTTTAGTGAGTCATGCAATGCCACATGCTAATCCCTCTATGCAAGCTTTTCTCTCTGGAGACATTTTATCTGTGTTTATTAGGAAGACCATATTTATATCTTCAGGGAAGTCTGTATATAAAAGGGAAAAACCTTGTAGGGCAGATGTTGCAATTGGCTAAAAGATTGAAACTGAGCTTTGTTTTATGCAAACTAGAGCGTGAACATTTGTCATGTAGCTAGGATTTAAAGGAGCAGAATGAAAGAACAAAAAGATGAAATCTGAACACTTCTTTATGCCTCAGTACTAGATTATGAGAGTAGTACGTTACTGAGAATATATCAATTGACTATTTCCCAATACATTTTATTCTTGCTGGTCAATGATAGCTTTTAAAAGCTTCCCCAAAAGCTGGTTCAGCAAATTATATTTAAACTTACTATTCAATGGCACACACCAGCATTTCACCTATGTTGTATGTCATAAAACTGTACTTTGTTGAGCGTAACTAAAATAATCACATTCATTCACCTTAGCATGACCTACAGAATAGTGGTGACTCTGCTGTTAGGACTTAATGTACACCTGGATAATATGCAAAATGCTCACATGTGACAAATGTGTTCTCTAAATAACCTCATATTATCCCACTTGTGTGAAAGACTTTTGGTATCTTCACTCTTGGAAATAGTAATGACTCCAAAACCCTGGAAAATAAATTTAATTCCTTGTTACAGTTCAGCACAAGACACCCAAGCTAACTTTCTGAATTTCATCTATCATTTTCTAGACATGCTGCACACATCCATTTGTAATGGCTATAAAACAAACAGCTTTCCTGCATTTGTGGTCTGGAGCATCCAAATGGCCTGTCACATCATGTTTAGACACAAGTTCTGTTATCTTGTGGAGACTATTCTTGAGTAGACCAAACAAGGTGAAAAGAAATGTTTGCCACAAAATTGACCCCATGGACAACATCAGTAAGATTTTACAGAGATGCAGCCACCCAGCTTTCACGTCATTGTAAGGAAAAGTGAAAATAAAACACAGGATTCTCTGAATCTACAAGATCTGAGACAATAAAACCCACACAGCCACCATTAGCTTAAGGGGAGTTTTGTGTTTACCCAGTGAAGGAAAACTTAAACATTAACACCAATCAGCATAATACACTGATCTCTGGAAAATACACAAGCTGGAAAATATGCAGCTGTGTAGCTTCATGTTTAGGTCAAAAATGCATCCACTATTAACATCATACCCCTTTTCCAGGCTTTTTGAAGGGGCCTTTTCTTCGTCAGTGAGACAGAGGGAAATAAAATTGTTATTATTAGGCTGTTGATGCTTTATTCCTTTAGTAATGTAAGCAAAGAAAAACATCTGATGTTCTGCTTTTGATTTGCCCACAGGTGAAATACAAAGGGCCAAGCTGACACTCAACATTTAAGTCATAGTTATATTGCAAGAGTGTTTACAGTGGCGGTGACAGCAGTGACTGTCAGCGCTCAAAATCACAGTGCTGATGATAACTGAGTGAACAGTTTTGGGAACACTGGGTCATCCAAATGTCATTATTTGGCATATCAATATATCTCATTATGTCTCATGTACTGCTTCAACCAGACATGAGGACAACCCTAGAATACATAGTTTTTATACATAAACAACATAAACAGTTCAGATCATAGATACACTCTTCATTATTTAAGAAGATTTAAACTCCTTTATCGAAATGTCTTCAGAATGGATGTCACTTGTGATACTGTTATGATACAGCATGCAGCGTAAGCCTTTTTTACCCCTCTAAATGTTACTGCCAAGTAAGGAAATTAAGTTTGCAATCAGTATGCTTTAGCATGATGCAAACTGATGGTTTGGGTTTGCTGAATGGCTTATAGCTAAATCTTTTCACAGAACTATTTGTTCAGGAGCAGGGTATGCAACACAGAGAAAACCTGAATCGATAGTATTAAATTTGACAGATCTCAGTGAAAGAAAAAAAAACTTCTATAACATAATCACCATGTTACATTTTACAGTGTACTAAATAGAAAGATTCATTGTTGGATATAGACATTCTTGGTATTTATATTCCAATAAAAGGGTCATAATAAAGTCATTTTGGTTTCTAATTGCAAATCATAAATGTTAGAGTATTAACACAGATGACAGCAAAATAACTTCTGGTAGCCCATGAGATGATTTTGATGGTGTGTATTTAAGTCAGCAATACTCACATCTAAACGCCATCACATGCTTTCTAGCATGGTTATTCCACCATTTTTAATCATATGCTAAACAATGAAATTAGTACTGTGGATGAATACTGAGGGACAAGGACCAATTTATATGACATTGACATATAAGTCTGTGCTGTAGCTATTTCTGTTGGAATTCCCTACAGAGAGGGAGGCTGCCAAGCACCACCAGTTCAGAAGGTACCACTCAGAAGCAAATAAGAAAATAAAACACAGAAGATGGATTCAGAATGAAGTGTATTAAATAGGGCAAGTAAAACTATGGGGTTTTAAGTTAATTGACTTTTAAAATGAGAAACACACATAAAAGCATTTTTCACCTCTGTCTAATTTTTATGATAATCACCTTTAATCCTATCACTATAAATATCTTGCAGAAAATTTCTGATTATTCAATGAGCATTACAGAAATTATTCTACCAGTGTGCATTAGAAATAGGTCTTGAAGCAGATGAAATCTTTGGGATAAAAGGAGAGATGTACCACTGATCATAAATTTATTCGGCCTTTGACTTATTTTAATGTACTGAGTTGGACAGATGAGGGAGCTGTATTCCATAATTTAAATCTGGACAGTGCTTTTAACATATAGTTTATATATAGAAGAAGTGTGAATGATCATTACTACATAGGAAAAATATTTGTCTGTATTAGAGAGAAATAATTTTTCCTTTGCAATTTCATATGTACATTTCTCACATGACCCTTTAGTTCTGATGGCCCGTGCAGGAGTAGAAAAGGGTAGACTTTAGACAACTGGCCACTGTTCCTTGACTTGCTTCTAAAAGGACACAACAACATACCACACTTGAAACAAAATGCAATGAGCAGAGAAAAGACATACTCATACTCTACAGGACACTGATCTAGATCTTCAAGCTAAACTTTAATTACCTGTGGAATGACCACTATAAAGTGTTAGGAGTTCACCTTTGATTGAGGTAGTGGATGCCTCCTAGATTATGTTTTTACAGGCTTACATGTCTGCATATTTGGCCTCTCCTAAAAGTCTCTCTATCAATACCTCAAATTACTCATTTGAAACTTCTATCATAACTAATTTGCCACTTCATTAAGCAAATTATTACTTGTCACCTGCTCAAATACTAGTACTTTCTTTGCATCAAGATGAAGATACTGGCTTGATTGCTAGAGAAAGTTCCTTTAAAACTTATTTAATACTACCTATAGAGAAGGGGGATTGATGATTGTGTGTTCATATTGCACATACCCATACACACTCCATTTTGAACAGATAACTGTTCTCAGTTTGCCCTTACCATTCCTTTTACTGAGGGAGCAGCAGTTTACCTGTTGTGGCACTAAAAGCTTCTTAGCTGAAATATTCTTTAGAGGTCTTGTGCTACTCATAGCAGAAATAGCATACATATGTATGTATGTATGTGTATATATATGTGTATATATCAGTAAATAGTGTGGAGGCATAATTCTTTTGCGACTGTGTTCCTTGGCTCTAAGACCTATGGCCCTACACAGGTAAAGAGTTTGTTTCCCTTTTCCTTACACTCAGTGGACTCACTCGTTTCAGATTTTTGTTTTCTTTTAAGACATCTGAAGAGAAAGAGGACCTGAGAAAGAGGACATAAGGACCTGCTTTCTTGAGTATTTATGAGACCAAGTTGGCATCCGTCACAGGAAGCTTCAACCTCCATATTCCAGGAACATAGAGAAAAGAGACCTAACTCTATCAATGCATTGTAACAAAAGTAATATTCAGAATATGTATTAATTTTTTTCCCTCTCCAATTAAAAAATCAAAAGAAGAACACAAACTGTTGCTAGTTTGTCTGAGTGACAAATGCAGTGTTTTATTGTGTCTTTTTCCCCTTCCATACTACTCAGGTAGTATTGCAGTTACTATTACTTTCTGAGTCATTATGAGCTGTACATATTTTTTTATCTCACTTGTTTTCTTCTACAAACTGACTTTTTTCCCATTGTATTCAAAAAATAAAATAAAATCAACTTTTTAACTGCTGTCTCAAGGAAATCTTAACCCTTGAATGTATTGCCCCCCACTCTGCCTATCAAGACTTTTAAACTTACCCAACTCAAAAAATCCTCTTAGTGTTTACAGGGTGAAAATGAAGTAATGAATACAAAATATTATATATAATAAAAAAATTCTTATAATATAGAAGTCAAACAGCACTCAGAAAATATCTCTTCATGCTAACACTCAAATGTGTATGAATGTTAATCAGCCTATGACTATCTGGACCCATGTGTGGTTAAGTGTCCTAAGTATTTCCCTCCAAGATCACGTTACTCACTCATTAACGGATTTCTATTCCTTCTTATTCTCAATCCACAAGTATTCCTGCATTCAAAGTAAAATGTTAGTGATTACAGCAGATGTCATCTGAACTCCCTATCAGTTTGTTAAGTCAGTAGTCTTTATTCTAAGATTAATTTCTATATCTGCAGAGTATAAACAATCCTCAGAGGATACATCATAAGCTGCAAACCCCTTTTTAAAGTGGCCTCAGGCTGCATTTCCAAGGTATGTGGCTGACTGAATTTTCTGCAGATCATCTTCTTTACTTTTCTATGATCTATTGCATTAGTCCAATACTTCAATACCAAATATATGTTAGTTTTCTGCATTTATGTTTTATTTTCATTATCGTCTCCACTTGACTTTTAACTGTGAATAAATACAACAGACTATGACTCTGGGGAAAAACCGTGATTTCATGAGTTCCCTTTGCAGTATTTTCCCCATATAATTATTCTCATTTTTAAAAGCTTTCCTTAAAACAGCTAAACTAAATCTTCCAAGCTGCAGATTCTGTTAGTTCTTGTCTATTTGGACACAGAGACTGGTTTACTTCTTTCCTTTGTTCCATCAGAGTTCACGTATGTAAACAACTGGGTTTTCTGTTAGTTCTCTATATTAACAAACTCAGTTTGCTATTTCTTCAGAAGTCATGCTGCTCTGCACCTAATTATCCTTAGCTAGTCCCATCTAGACTATCTTCAGCTGATCTCCATCTTTCTTGATGCATCTGAATCTGGACACTCCTTCCCCCAACAGACCCACAGCATTGCAAATGAAACCCTAAAAGCCTTAGAGAGAGTAGGCAAAATCTCATGTGTTTTACAGTGATGCCCCTGCTCACAATGCTCTGCTCTGTAGTCACTCTTTCCTCATCTATACATCCCTGTCTAGGTATAGACCTCTGGAACCACACCCTATTTTGTCAGATCATTTTATCTCATTTTTCCAGGATAATTTTGAATTCTAATCCTGGTGTTCTGCAGCCTCCACCAGCCTAGTATCATCTACAAATTGAAGTGGACTTTTCAAGCTATTAATGAATAAAGTTAAATAGATTATTCATAAATTATTAACCATAAGGCATCTTAACTTCTGCTCTGACTAGATAAGAGAACATTATGCATATCACCAAACTTTTCCACCATAGTTCATTTGAAAATTAGTATCATTTTCAATGATCATGAGGTTGTGATAATTGTAATGTTCTGCTGCAGTTAAAAAAGCTGCATCTACTATAATGAGGCCTTTTTTTCCCCCTTCTTCAGCTCTTGGATGCCAGTGTAAGTTTAGGATCAAATGATATCTTAGCTGAGTTTCCACATAACTGGACATTAATCAAAGTTTTTAAGATTTGGTAATTTTTCCTCTGTATTTATACAGTTACATATGCACTCCTGAGTGTCCAAACGATATACATACATATTTTCCTCCCTAAGACAATACATGTGGGTTTTAATCAAACTCCCAATGACAGCCAAACAATTTGACAATCTGACATTTTCTATGTGTATTTTATTTTCTGTAAATGTTTCTTGGTTATTTGTGTATTTTAGTGGGTGTTCATTGTTTTATTTGTTACTTAGTCCTGATGTGATTGGTCTCATCTGTCACATGCTAAATCTTTTAACTGCATGTCTTAATGGCTGCAATTTTGAAAGTAATGAATGAGGATCTGCTGAATCATTGCAAAAATATTCTGCATTTGAGACAAATATGGAAATTCCTGAGGGCTAGTGAAACATTCCTACAAACAAACAGGTTTTGGCAAATAATTTTGGTACAATATCATGACTGAGCCATCCAGCTATTTGATTTTTTAGTTCATACTTGTAAGTAGTAACGTTCAACCAGCTTCTTCTAGCTCCATATCACTTGTACTATTAACATTGAAAAAATATAATATACTAGATGGTATTGTAGCTGCTTTAGGAAATTAACAAATAGTAAATTTGTTAAAAAAAGGATTCATGAATAAAATTGTCATTAACTGGAATCATTCTAGTTCTGGCCTTGTGTTTCTGATTGAAGTTAAAATACCACTCTAGACATCATGATCAAAATCTTGTTTTTTAAGTCTGGACAATTCAAAGATTAATATGGCCATTTGCTACTCATCTGTCCAAATCCAATCTTATTAGGAACAAGTGGCCAGTGTGAAAAAAATAAATAAATAAAGTCACCATTATTCATAAGAGAAAAGGTTAAAATGAATAGTCTAGCATAAGTATAATAAAGAATGTCACACCTTTTTTCTCCTGCTCGCATCTACTCACTTCAGTGAGAGTGACAAAACTCTTGTTAAGTTTTACAGGTACAGGAACAAGCCCAGTTTTTTTGCAAATGTCAGTTAGACCAACCAGAGAAAATAAAATTTAAAAAATCAACAACAAAAATAAGCCAACAAATTCTTCAGAGTACTCTCACGCACATATTAAATAAATACCGGAATAAGTGGGTTTTAGATGGAGATTAAGTTGTAATTTTTATCCCATGATAAGCTTCTTTATTTCATGCCTTGCACAATACAGGTGAGCTAAGCATTTGTATTCTAATCTTTGCTGGCAGACAGACAATAGGTGACATCTAAGGACAGAGGTGTTGTGAGCAAAACATCACATCTTTGAAAAATATCTAAGCTTACCTTCTTTCCGACCCAGAAAGAAAACAGAACAAAGAGATAAAACAGAGAAGTGAAATCTCCTCCTTTGCAACAACCCTGCTTCAATGCCTGTCAGTCATTCAAAAACTAACCAAAAAAGTCACAGTTCAAAAACATTTTCAAAGTTCTCAGCTCTAGACCTTGCTGATACAGATGTCACTCCATACACACATTAGTTGTTTGCTTCATCTTGATTAACCTTTATCAAGTAATAGGAATTCCAGCTTGCCCAAAGCTGTTATTTTGGATCTAACAGATGTCAAAGAACACTTCTAGCTATGGGCACTGTTGGAATAGAGTGATGGGAAAAGAACATCTTAGAGCTCAAAAGACGAGAAAAGCAGATTAGAGTGAAGACCAAAAAAATTATAGAATATACTGGATTTTGGAAACAGAAATAGGTATCAGGAAAAATGAATATTAATGAGTATTCCCATAAATAAATGTAATGTGTATGGCCCCATAAGGGAGAGCGTACACATGGGAAACAAGACGTTCTTACTAAATCTTTGCTAAATATGAAATTCAGTAGAAAGTTCCAAGCATTCTTGAACACCAAATCATATCAATAATGTTGCTACATTGCCTGCCTATTCAGATAGAAATTCTAAAGTGAGTTCCTGGGGGGTTGGAGCGGATGGCAGGGAAAAAAACAAAACAAGACCAACAACAAATCTACAGTTGCTCTGATTTCTGTTTGACCCAGGTATGAGTAATTATAATTGCTCTTTATATAAGAAAACTTAACTCCTTCACAAGTAAAGAAGAGATGACCCAATGCAAAGTAGGAATTGTTATTTTCCAGCAAGTAGTACTTGAGGTTGCCTTATCATGAGGAATGTTTTGAGGAGTGTTTAAGTGAGAGGGAATTTGAGGAGTGTTTAAAACTTTTGCTATATAAAAAAGCTATTTCCATGGTTCAGTACTTCTTAATATTCATAGAATCATAAAATTGTTTTCATTGGAAAAGACTGGATATGGTGCTAAACCATGTCCTTTAGCACCATATCTATGTGTCTTTTAAACACTTCCAGGTATTCAATATTCTCCCTGGAGTGCCTATTCCAATGTTTGGTAACCCTTTTTTGTCTAATATCCAAGCTAAATCTCCCCTGATGCAACTTGAGGCCATTTCCTTTTGTCCTATGACTTATTACTAAGGAGCAGAAACTAACACCCTCCTCAATACAACTTTCTTTCAAGTAGTAGAAAGCAAGAATGTCTCCCCACAGCCTCTTCTCCAGACTAGACAACCCCAGTTTCCTCAGCCACTCATAAGACCTGTAATCCAGACCCTTCACCAGCTTTGTTGTCCTTCTCGGGACGTGCTCCAGCACCTCAGATGTCTTTCTTGTAGCAAGGATCCCCAAAGTGAACACAATACTCAAGTGGTGACCCCATTAGTGCTGTATGCAGGAGGACAACCACTTCCCTGGTCCTGCTAATCACAGTGTTCCTGATACAGGTCAGGATGTGGTTGCCCTGAATATGATGATGCATATTCAGCCAGATGTCAGTCAACACCCCAGGTCTTTCTCTACTGGGCAGCTTTCCAGCCACTCTTCCCCAAGCCTTGTTGAATCTCATGTGATTGGCCTACTGTAGACTGCTGTGGAGTTCCCTCCTACTCTCAAGCAGATCAGCACTCCCTCCCAGCTTAGTGTCATCTGCAAAGCTGCTGAGGGTGCACTCAATGTCCTGTTCAGATCATTGATAAAGACATTTAGAGAGAATTGGCCCCTGGGTAACACCACTTGTGACTGGCCACCAATTAGGTTTAACTCCATTCACTATCACTCTGGTCTGGTCATACAGCCATTTTTTTTCACATGGTGAAGTGTACACCCATCCAAGCCATGAGCAGCCATTTTTTCCAGGAGAATGCTGTGGGAGACATGTCAAATACTTTACTAAATTCCAGGCAAACAACATTCACAGCCTTTCCCTCATCCACTAAGGGGGTCATCTTGCCATAAAAGGAGATCAGGTTTGTCAAATGCAATGCAAACTGCTACATTTTTCTTTGCATTCCAGTAATGTGCAAAATCATATTTTAAATACAAAACAGACTTCATGACTATGTTTTCTTTATCAAATAAAGCAAGAATTCAACTTCATACCTGCATGTTATTTTTATGGTATGTATGTTTGCTCCATTGAAAATAGTGCCGTAAAACTTAGCATAGAGAGATATAAATATATTAATTGAAAGGCAAAAGCATGTATGTTATTAGCTTAAGTTATACATTTCCATGGAGAATACATTTTGTTATTGTAGTAATATATGCCAAAATACTTTTTTTTCACTGCACAACATATTATTTATTACAGAGTTATAAAGGCATCCTTAATCCACTTTAACAGGGCTCTGTTGGAGAACCAGATTTGTAAAAAGGAAGCTAAAGAATTGGATCAAGGTACATGACATTCTGAAAGGGAAAAAAAATAAATCTGAAAAAGAGAAGACAGCTGTGGCTGTGTAATTTTAGCTACTTTTGGGAAAGGACCAGAAATGAGTTTCTAGGGGGATCATCTGCATGTCCTGTGGGAAGGTTTGCTCAAAGATTAGTCATTAGTTCAAATGGCTTTCAGGATGCTGGTGATGAAAAAGCTGTTCTTCTCTAACAGTCTGGATCATTCAGCTTGTTAATGTGACTTAATTATCCAATGCACAACAATCCCCAAGAGAAGGAAAAAAAAAAAAAAAGAAACTACTACTATATTTCTGTTTGTATCAAGAATTTGTAGGTTGCCTCAGAACAAGGACAAAAGATCAGTGAGGATTACGAACTTCCCCTGGCCCTTAAAATGATATGCCAAAAATAAAGAAAGGTGATCTGATACTCTTGGGTACACAACACTTGTGTATCACTTAATCTTTTTAATGTAGAATGATTGCCTGTCCCTGCAATATTGGACAGGTCTGCTGTCAATATTCCAGTCCCACAGGGAGAAGGATCACTACTTTCCTCAGATAAAGGAAAGAAAAATTTATATATTGCAAAATAACACTTTTTTTGAAAATTAAGGTGCATTCTTCTTTTGCTTATGTTCACTTACCTTTTCTTCAAGCATTAACATAATCTTACACAGATTATTTTTAAAAATGGAAGATCTTTCCATATGAAATGGAGAGAAGATTTTCTCTTTAAACACTTTGCCATTAAAAATGTGAACACATGCTGATAACTTTAAATTGGTGTAATTCTGCTTCATTTATAGAATGAGGTAGAGCCAATTCATGTCAGTTGTCTTAATGATCTGTACTTCAGAAGAACTTGATTTCTGGGAAGAGCTCTGGTTTGTCTAGAGTTGGGATGTATCACAAAATAGAATGTTACAGAATAAGCTACAGCAATTTTTTATATCCTCAACACTGTTCACATTGATCTTGGAAAGAGCAAAATATTGTGTTAGTGAGACACAGAAGGCACTGAAAACAACTGCTGCTAAACTACAAAATCTGCTGCATTTGCATGTGTAAATTTATAGCACATATTCAAACACATACTTAAAAACTTCAGCACTGTAAAGGCCTGCCTGAACATTTTAATACAATAACATCATGATATTTTGTATTTAAAGTGTATAATACTACTTACCCATTAGGAACATTTTTTAAAACAAAACTCAACAGGAATGTGGACATGTTTCCTAGGCAGAAAAGTCACTATCTGTTAAGACAGCTTGAAACAACGAAATGCTGTGCAGATGCTCGCATAAATGAGTACACAGCCAGGCTAGGAAAGGTCAAGTGTAGTTAGAGTACAATCCACAAATTGTAGCTTGTTTCAGCAAGATTTGATGTATTTAACTCAAATATTTGTCTGGATCGTTAGCATTACTGCAAGTGCAAGGACAAGCCTTTGTGTTTAAACAACCAAGGAAGATGTACAGCCTAGTTTCTCCTGTATTTTCCTGATCTGTGGTGTTATCCCAGACTTTCTGGTACATTTTCTTAACCAATGCAGTAAATTCTTCAGACCTCAAATCTAAATAGTTTTATTTTTTTTTCACTTGATAATAAGGCAGTGATATTGTTCTAGTGAAAGCATATATTCTTTCACCTTCATATGCATAAAGAATGGAGTCATTTTCCGCACTATTCAGTGTGCAACCTGTACAAAAATGTGAAATTGCAATTTTTTTAAATCAAGCAGAAAACCCCAAAAAAGGTAAATAAGAAATGTTAAAGTCAATTGACAGTTATATTATTACAGGAGGCCAAAGTTTGCTACTGAGGGCTTCAAGTACAAATATTGGTGTCATAAGCACAGTTTCTTATTTTATTTTTGACAACTTATTTTCCATCTTAAAAGTTAATATTTGACTATCCTTGGAGGAACTACAATGTGTAATGTAATTTTGAACTCGATGCTGTCATATGATATACTCCAATTTCCCTAGCCAGTGTACATTCTTCATAAGAGAATTCCCATGATGTTCTACCCTTAGTCAAGCAACAATTCATGGTATGTTTTGGAAAACTTAACACTTAAGGATAATGGCTTCAGAAGTATGGAATAGAGTTCACTTTGTTTACTCCTGTAATTATCAGGAAATAGGTGGATTTGTTTTACTGAACAGAAAGTTATTTGTGGTGTACTTTGAGTGAAATGCAAAAGAAGAATTTTAGCTTTATTCAATGTGTATTAAAATTGAAACCACAAAACCCATTCACAAATGAGGAGCATTCTAAGGACATTATCTCAAATCTTCTGCTTGTAAAGCTACTACAGTGAAAACAAATCCAATAACCATATATTACATCTCCATAAATCCACAAGAACATATTTTGAAGCTCCTTTTCTGCTCAATTTGTATAATTTCACTGATTCCTTCAGAATTAATTACTAATTTACATAATTAAAAGTAAACAAATCAGAAGAATCAAGATCTTCACTGAATCATCTGACAAAGACCATTTTTGACCATTAGATCCTTTAGGGATCACTGTCAGTCCCCACCCCCCTGGTTCCTTCTTTCCCCATTAGTCATAATGCTCACCTTGCATATGGGAAACTAAGGGTTCTAATTTCTGTGACACTAGCCTAGAAGAAAGTCTTGAATATGGTATTCTATACTGCAGTGGGTTTATTTTGCTTCATTTGGCATCTTCCTTGAACCCTTCCTCTACATTTTCTTACAGAACCAACAGCTTTGTAGCTTCAACTCTACAGAAAAGACCCTTCACAGGGAGCTTTCTGAAATAAGAACAGGACAACTACATAGTTTCCTTCTGTAACTAAACTACATTTTCCCCAAGAATACTTTCATTGAATTTTTGTTCTCCTCCTGATAATGCCTTTTCACATTTTAGCAGCTTTTCTGAGTCTTGATTTTTGTCATCTTGACCTTTCCAGCTTACTGGTCCCAACTGTTTTTGTAATAAATCACTTTGCTTTTCAATAGCTTCCTTAATTCCAAGGCCTTTTGCTGGCTTTCTTAAAAGTTGCAAAAAGTCTTTCTGAGACATAGGTTCTCAATGCTAAATCCCACAACAAGGAAAGACTCAAATGTTTTACAATCCTAATTTGTAAGTTTACTAACAAGTTTGTTTTCAAATTTCTATGTAACTCCAAAAGTATCAAAACTTGAAAACATATAATCAAATTATAAAAAAACAAAATTTAAGAAGCTATAACAGCTAGTGGTAGTGTTGGTGAAAAACAAATATTTTGCCTGCCTGATTGAGACAGGGTCAACAAGTTCTTTGGTTTCTTATCACCATATATATAGATACATGACTGACAGAGCTAGTGATAAGTGGATTATCTCAGTCTAAACCATTTAAACAGTCACCAAGACACTATGGGTTTACTGAAGTGAATTCATCTTTGATGCACTCACACTACTTACATCAGTATTTCAATTTTTGATGCACCTGCTTGTGGAGCACATTTCTGCTCCAGGTACTGTGCTAGAGCAGAAGATACCTACAGTTATAGCTTTAGATTCTGAAGTGCACATATCATGTTTCCCAGCAGAGTGATTACCTCAGTGTAGTTTTAACCAGTGCCACAAGTAAACGGAAGTTATCACTGCAAAGCACTTTTCACCTGCTATAGGTGCAGCCTTCTGCCAGAACAATTACAATTGCAATTATGTAATCAGAGACCTAACCTAAAATTTGCCTGGCAAAAATTTAACACAGGTTTGACCTAAGAAAAGCATCAAGTTCCTGTTCTCAAGAACAGAAGGCACAATGCTTTAAAGTTTCTATAAAAAGGAAGATCATATTTAAGTAAAGAAAGTCCCAGAATCTCTGCCAGCAGAACTGGTGCACAAAGACCTGTTAAGGAAAAAAAAATTCTTCCCCAAACTCTTCTCTATACATATCACACAGTCATTAGGAGGGTACTTAACAGTATATTCTCACAAACATGCATGAGATGGAGATCAATCAGCACCATGGTGCTCTTAGCTGTCATCTGAATGGGCAAGCAGGAGACTTGTCATTCAGTAGCAGCTCTAGCACTGGTTCTGCCAGTTCTTGACATACAAAGGAGAAATGAGCATACGACACTTATTTCTAGCAGAGTCTTTATGGATTCAATTACTAAGAATAGTGTACAACAAACAAGATACTATAGATTTGGCCCTTGCCCCTTCCATATAGGCTCAGAAAAAGGAGACTGAAAATTTTCAGTTAGGCAATTTTCACTTAGCTGGGGACTTGACTTTGCTGCTGGATTATCCAGGCTGCTTTATCAGCTTCTGTCTGTTATATTATGAATGACAGTTTGAAAAGTATACACTGCCAACATAAGATTAGCATCTACAGGCCTCGGATTTATTTCAAGTTATTTAGATTAACATCCATGTGTCCTAGATGTAGGATTTCAGAACGGCAAGCTCATCTAACCAAGATTTCTCCCTGCTCCCCAAATGTAAAATGTAGATCTGTAAAAAATATTAACATTAAAAATACATGTCATTGCAGAGTGTTGGTATATTAAAAAGCTTGAAAGAATGCAAATGTATACATTTCCCAAAGGGAATTACAGAATTAAGAAATGCAGAAAAATAAAATGCAGAAAAATTTAGGTAAAAAGCCAACAGAAAGCCATTAAGACTAAGAATAAATCTTATATGCACTGAAGTTATATTACAGGCACCCAAAAATAGGTCAGAGTTCATTCATACAAAGGCTTACAACATAGCATGTAAATATTAAAATCATATTAGTGGGAGCTGAAACAGTGAAAACTCTTAAAACCCAAATGCATGCTAGGTGTAGAAGGAAGAGTTGTCAAAAGAAACCAGATAAGTAACATGAAATTCATAATAACTGCCTCATAAGGGAGCACTGCTGACCTAGGGAGGGCTTAATTACAAAGTATGAGAAAATTAGGACAATAAGAAAAAAAAAGCCAAACCATAGAAATAACAGAAAAAGAAGAGTTGCTTTCTGTAACTGTAATGCTACAACTGTTCTCTGCTAGATCTTTCTTCTAGCCTGTTTTAAAGGTACACTGGCTACGTGTTTAGACTCCAAATTATATTGCTTGCAAACAAGGGCCATATAAATCCCAAGCAATTACTGTTTAGGAATGATGCCTTATATAACTAGAACAGAACCAAATGGTAAAGTTAATGTCAGCATCAACTCCCAATTCATGCATACTGAAATTGATTTTGAGGGCTTGCAGAGCATAGCTCTTTAGGAGTCCTATCCAATTTGATTGTATTGCCAGTGATGCAGTCTATGTGTATTTAAAATGGATGTTCACTTTTTTTCAAGAACTGAGAATGTTGCAACATGCCCTACAATATTCTGTTACTGTCAGCAACAGGGTAGGATACAAAGAAATTAGATTTATACACAAAAAATACACATATAATATTTAAGATAATTGCCATATAAGAGAGTCCAAATATTCTGCAGTATTTAATTAACTTTCCATCTAGGAATGAGTCCATAAATCCAAGCCATAATACTTGCACAAAACATCAGCTGCATTTAGTATTTGCGGATCACAAGATCCTTCTTGAAGAGTGGCCTTAAGTTCCTCTTCCTATCCCAACCTCATTTCAAGATTTGAGTTATACTTTGATGGAAAGCTCGTATCGTCACCAAAAAAAAATTAAGGAGAGCATACAGTAAGAGGTAGATATCTGTCACAGCTGTTAGAGTTTAAGAGAAGCAAATATTTAAGTGAAGAGGCAGACAGTTCCATGAAAACAACCAGTCTGCAGATGGGTGACCAGCTGCAGGTCTTTTTAATTCATGGCATAGAGGTTTTTGATTACACATTTGTTATGTTGGCAACCATTGTGCAGCCAGGTGTTCACAGGGTCAGGTAATCAAGTGTTGCTTCTAAAGAATTCATAAAGTGTTATTATCACAGTGCTACAGCAAGTACCATTATTCTTATTTCTATTTGTCTGACTAATTGGACATTAAGTACGATTTTTGCTTCTATTCAGTGGGGAACTGGGAAGTCACCTTGGCAGAGACTTCTTTTCCTGTAAGTTGCATAATTCCTCAGGGACACCATATGTAATAGCATCTTACTTTACATCTTAGACTTTCCATATGAAAGTCAATTGATGCATCAGGGAACAAACTAAGGCCCTCAAAGTATTTATGATTTGAGCTTTCTCCTCTTTTTCATCATTTAATCTTTCAATCGTGATTGAAAGAGACAAGTATGAGCTCACAGCACTAAGACATTTCCCGGAGATTTACAAAAGTGTATGAAAAACTGCCACCCTAAGATTTCATTAGTGGGCTACAGAATCAACAATGAAATGAGATTCCCATTTCACTTGAACTCCAGACAATAAAATGGACTGCTGCAGTAAACTATATATAGCAATAGGCAGGTATAGAAATGTAATACAGCAGACATAATGCTGTCTTACAATGCTGCCTGGTCCAAACGCCTATCAGCTTTTCAACTGATCTACCTTTTCTTAGAATTCATCCTTCTGTATAGAGGATGGATGCTATCTCAAGCAATGACATTCAGAATTTTCTCCACCGCACAAATGAAAAAAAAAGAAAAAAAAATACTGTTAACATTATTGAACCTTAACATTAAATATAGACTTCCCTGTTCTAAATTCCATTTCCTCTTAAATCTTCTGGGATGTCTCCATGAAATCGCTTCTCAATGGATCTTCTAATGCTAAGAATCCAAATAAATTTCTGTTAGCTCCCAGAATTCTTACCTCCTGCAGATCTGACTTTTCATCTTCAGCTGAAAGATTTCCCTGACTTGTTAGCACTATGCAAGAGCACCAAAGCTCTCTCCCTTATGCACTGTCCTTTCCAGGAGTGTCTTGCTAACCATTCTCTCCCCTTGCAACCACAATTCCTACTCTTTGCCAAAAAAATCGAGTGCTACATTTTTGTGGCCTTTTAAACAAAAGCCTGACTCTTTTCCAGCTTGTTTGTTCCCAGATTTACTAACACAATGTCTGGTGCACTTGTCGGGACTTCCTAAGCCTTTTGATTCCTTGACCTAAGTGGAGATTTGTTCATCTTACTAATTGGAGGTCACTATTTTCTTTGTAAGAATGAGAGACAGGAAAGAATTAGAAAAGGAATCAAGTAGCAAATGAAGTAGTAAGAATCAGTGATGCCCTATACTATATCAACTTTTGAGTTTACACGCAATGTGTAGAAATGCATAGTAAAACTTTTGGTTTGGTTTGGTTTGGTTGGGTTTTGGTTGGTTGGGTGAGTTTTGGCTGTCTTTTTTGTTGTTGAGTTTGGTTTTGTTGTTGGTTTTTTTTTTTTTTTTTTTGCATTGGGCCGTAATATCAGGACAACTACTATGCTCTCATAAAAAATTTCAGAAACCTTTAGACATCATGGAATATTATATCCAGTTCAGTATTCCATGACGTGTGTCTAGAAAGGCCGCGGAGATGATTAAGAATTGAGCAACTGACACACAAGGAGACCACTTAGCCTGAAGAAGAGGCTCAGGGGATCTTTTCAATGTGCATGTTATCAAATATCTGACAGTAAAGATATTTACTGTAAAGACTCTTCTCAGTGGTACCCTGTAATTAGGCAAGAGGCAAGAGGAAAAATTTGAAAGATATTGCACGTCAACTGAACAGAAGAAAAAACTCTTTTACTGGGAGGGCAATCGAGAAGAGGAGCAGGTTTCCCAGAGAGGCTGCAGAGTTTCCTTCATTTTTGGAGACAGTCAAAACCCAAGTGGGCAAAGTCCTGAGCAATCTGCTCTTGCTGTGCCTGCTCAAGTGGAGGAATTGAACTAAACAATCTCACGTGCTCCCTTCAAATATTAATCATTTTTAATTTGTGGTTTTGTCTTTATTTGATCATGTTCCAGCAAACACTGAGAGGCTGTAGAGACATTTCCTGAGAATCACTACCCATTTACTTAGATATGGTCCTTCCAAGCCCTTCCTCTAGATATATGCACTTTTCACGGAGCAACTATACATATTATGTAGTTCTGCACACTGATTATTTTTGCTGACATTACAGGTCACAGTGATCAGTTTGTGTACTGCTGTGCTTACAACAATTAGAATAGTGAGCCATTGGAAATTAATGTTAGAGCATTTGTTTCATTGTCTTCTCCTTTCGTGTCATAACTATGCATATACCTGAAACTTAAAACGCTGCTCCTGACAAAATAAATAACATTCATATCCTTATGAGAATATTTAGTAAATATAAACAACTCACACGCAACTCAAATACAACTTCAAGAACAAAAGTACTTGCTGTCCTAAAGATTCAAAGCCATTTTGCTAATCCAGCTTGAACCAAACTTTTTATTTCTGTATTCTTACTGACAGAAAATCACTGATTTAACTCCAGCAAGTTTAGCACAAATGAGAAAGATCTTTCAAAACAACTAGCGTACAAATGACTACCACAGGTGGCCAAAGAAATTTTTAACACATAAACAAAAAAAAAAAATTTGCAAATTCTCTGCAAGGTAGCCTTTTAATCATTGCACTGCTTCTATTTCAAGGGTCATTCTGTGACATACATAAAACACAATTATAAAAAGTAATAAAAATGGTAGAACCAGGTATGTGAAGCAGAGAAACCTGTTATAAAATAGAACCATTGAGAAGGTCAATTTAATAGCTTCTGTCAACCTAAAAGTCTCTTGTCATTTCTTATGACAGTAAATACTTTTATCACATGTTAACTTACTGGCCTCATAGACTGTTGTTTCCCATCACCTCTGGAATCACGGAGATGGGAGGCAAGAACTAAAAAGAAGTTGCCTAACAGGAAAACATAAAGCCTGTAAGTAGAGCATGTCTTCCGAGTAGACTAGAGAAACTTTCTTCTTCTGTGGGAACTCTGTTAAACAGAGCTGGACTCCGTGGGGAAACACTGAAGGCAGAATGGGACTCCAAAAATGAGCAGTATATGCCTCTGGCAAGTTTGTGCTGCCAGTTGTGGGAGTGGATAGGTCTCATGGCCAAGAAAGCTGCTGAGTGTTAGGTTTTATTTTTGAACATCAGCATCTCCCCTACAGAACAAGGGGAACTATTCCATACATGCATAACTCTTGAGCAGCAATAGCTTTATTGCTCTAGGCTAGATAAAATTTTAAATTGGAAACGGAGATAAACAAAACCTGGGCAGGATTATCTCTAATTTTTTGGATCAGTGCCTATGATTATGCTCTTACTACTACCATCATTGCTCTCCTAATATCAGTAGTACTGTTTCTAGAGGAGTTTATCTGTTCACCATTCTGTAGTTCTGTTATGTTTGTTTAGGTGTAGAAAAGATTTCATAGCCTTACATATGAGTTTCTCAGGAAAGTCCAAAAGTTAAGATTAGTGCAAAAGCATTTTCAATAATGAGCTGTCATTCCTTTGACCTTTTTCATACAAGTAATGTAAACTACATGACAACCCTCCTAATAGTTATCAAGAGTAGCAGTGAGGCTCTGTCAATCAGTGCATGACTTGTGACTGTTTCCTAAGCAGCAATAGACAAAGCAAACCCTACAGTGACACTATTCTCTGCTTACTTGTCTTGGCAGTAGACAACAGTTCTTAGTATTTTAAACATGACTAAAAATATCCACCAATGCAGAGAATGATATAAATGGCCTTGCAATAGACCACATAAGCCATCATTATTTATTTCCAACAGGTATAGAGGGGGGAAGCAGTGAAAACAAATCAGGTAGGACTTTATCTGCAAGCTTAGTTATTAATAAGCAAATAATTAAAAGGAATATGCTGACTTAATGTTTTGTTATTAAGTGATTAATCTTATTTAAAAATAAACCCTGCAAACATTTGGTTAATGGCTGTCCTCTGGACAATTCTGCTTGTATCTTTCAGAGGTATGCTTAGCTGTAATTGCCATGAAAGATTTATGCTGAAAACCTTCACTATGCCTTTATGTTCTCTAAATTAGAATTTATTCTCTGGCATAAATCAGAAAGAAAGAGTAGTCATACTTACCGCATTTGAAGATTTTACAAAGAAACGGGAGAAAGCCCTACAGTACCCCTGTTGGTTTTCCTATCTCAGTTAATGTTTTGCTTTCTGAAACCAGTCAGATTACAAATCTTACTCACAAAGAGATCCCAGGCGTATGCAATTAGGGCAAGAAAGATACACATCTAATTTATATTCCTGAAAATGCAATGCTTGTGAAGACTAAAATAGCAATATTGCTATTTTATAGCGATGTATAGTATACAATGCAGTGAAGAGTAAACAATGTAAGATTCACTCCTTGTCTTAGTATTGCACAAACATGTGAGGATATGGGGCAAAAATACTAAAAAACCCTTTTTTGCTGCAGCCTCCCAGAAAAGACAAACAATAAAGGCAGTTTACACTGAAAATTTTCTAAGAGAAAGAAGGAATAAGGAGATATTTGGGAAAAAATATTAAGAAAAAGGTTCTGGCTTCCAAATTGTTTTTATTTATTCCACGTGTAGCTTTTTAATAGTATTTTACTTCCAAAACACTTGAGTATTTAATCAAAGTCAAGTCACTTCATAGTCACATCTTCCATGCTATATGCAGATATATTCAATATTGTCTCCATTTTAGAGGTGAAGAAATGAGTGGGAAAAGGTGAATGTGGACACAGTCATTTTAAAGACTTGTTTTTTTAAAAGGACCATCACTGTATTTCATCATCAGTATTTTTTGAGTTGCTTTGTAAAAATCCGACTCTGGCTTTTGAACTGCTCTGAAAATCTAGTTCATCAGGTGATAAAATGAGAGGAGTTCTTTAAGAAGCCTGGCTACACTCTGGACACTGTTCAGGACACTGTGAAAGGATTGATTTCAAGTAGTTGATCCAATCACATACAAGGAGCCTACTCCAGTAAAGGAAGATTCCATCACTGATTTCAGGAATGTAACCACAAGATCATGTGCCTGGTTTTCTGTCATGACTTATGAAGGAAAGATCAAATTATTTTCCCACTCTAAGACACTGACTACTCTTCTCAGCTTCACCTGAAAAGCTTGCTACAAGCAAAACAGAGCAATAACAGCAACAGCAACAACATAAATTTATAATGCTAGAAAATACTATTTTTGCAAAGCAAGTACAGTAGAAAACTTTTGGGTTTTGATCATAATGCACATTCTAAATATTATTCTTAGCACAGCTAGTATGCTTTTCGGGGTGAAAGCTAGCTCTATTTTACAATACAGAACTTCCATTTTCAAGCTGCTGTTTCACATCAAACAGATGTTTTCTTTTTCTGGCTAAGCTGCTACATGACCCATCATTGGTGTAATGATTTATTTTATTTGAAGAAAGATGAACATTTCTGGAGGAGTATAAACCAGGAATATTTTAATAATATTGTAGTGAATACAGGTTTGTGGTCTAAGCCTGCTGTCATTAAAGATTTTTTTTTTTTTTTGAGGTAATAGTGTAAAATTGGAGAGCTGGAGTTTGGAAACTTGATCTGTTTTTTTGAAAAGAGAAGATGTAGGAGGAATACAGCATTCTTTTTATACTGGCAACATCACTGCTCTATACAAAATGCTTGTTTAATAAACTGTAAATCTTTCAGTACTGCTGTTAGAAAAAACTGTAAGAGAAAGGGCAGTACTTCAAATATACACTACCCTTTAGCCTTCAAAATTTCTGTTTTGAAAAAGCAGAAAATAATATTTTCTACAACATATGTATTTCATTATTTTGCATCAATACCTAAAGGATCTGGCATCCTTTTCTCTTGTAACCATCTTTCTTATTCAGTATAGTACTGGTAACAGATTCATGCACTGCCACTGAGTGAGGCACTTCTATAATTAAGAGCAGGATCACTGTTTTAGTGTAGTTCTCTCCCCATATTTATTTACCTTGGTGAAAGACTAACAGGGTGGATGCATCTGATAAATTCACTGTTGCATGTATGTAATATAATAAGTAATATATATAAGTAATAAGTTCTCTTTCCATGGCTCTACTGCAATTTATTTTTTTAAATGCTACTGTGTTTGCTAGTTTCCTTTTCATGCATAATTCTACTCTGCCAACATATCAGGTTCTGAAGACATCACCTTTAGTTCTTTTTACCATATTAAGCATATTAAGTGATCTCTCATTACCTTATAGTTGTGTGTGTGGATGGATAGATAGATAGATAGACAGATAGATAGATATAAACATAAATAACAGTGTTACCATCTTATTTCAAACTTAAAATTCAAAATTGATGCTTTGCAGTCAGAATCTCCCAGTAATCTGCCAGTTTCTTGCTCATCCCATACACAAATCAAAATCTTACCAAAGACTTGGTTAGTTTTTTTCTTCAATGTGTTTGCACAAAATCATTTTCATTATGTATGCTCAGGAAATTGGATAGTGAGGTATACATCTCTTGTGTATTCTCATTTTATACAGACCATACTTTTATAAGGATGTAAGTTCACAGTCCTCTTCCCTGGGTGGGCTAACTGAAAAACATGAAAATCATTGTACTCTATTGCAAATAAGACTACCTTCACCTTATGTGGTACACTCTGTCTGCTAGAGAAGGACAGGACTGGCTGAATGTTTCCATTGGTCTCCAATATCTACAGTTTAAATTTAATCTCCCATATTTAGAGTTTCTTGGAGATTTTAGCTCTTCCATTCTTTTTCTCAGGCTATTTTCTTCAGCCCAGTTTTATTCGTAGTATTATGTTCTCTTCAGTTATCAGGTTGCACCAGAGAGTATGAAAGACTGAAGTAGCTGTAATTGCTTCACCTTTCTATGATCTCTGCAGTGTTCTTCCTCAGTCTGCCTGGATGTTAAGCCACCTGCAGGTTCAGATCCTGTAACCTATGTATAGAATCACTCTCACCATGGCATGTGTAGAAGACACTTGCCTGACTATTCCTACAGTACCTACTTCAGTGCTAAGATCACGAAAAAAGTTAAACTCAAGGATGGAGCTGCACTCCATGACTTGAATGAGACTCAGTCAGGTTGTAACTGGGTCCACAGGGCATGTTCCCTGTGTTTCCTTTGTCAGTGTACTTGTAAAACAGAAGGGGAAATTCTTACATGAAGGATAAAGCAAAGCTGCTAAATCAGCAAAAATCAACTTCGGCCACAAACTTCTACTTTTAAATAACATAAATGCTCAATAGCATCCTGCTACATTTCCCACATGGAATCATACCATGAAGAGTCAGCGTGTTATTAGTACCTTACGGATTTGCAATGTTAATTAGAAAAATACAAATAGTGAGCAAATCCTAGGCTCAGTGTATGGTCTGAGAAACTGAGCTGAGCACGTTATTTCTCTGAGGTTGAAGAGCACTGAGAACAGACAAAGCATTAAGAAATCATTTTGCATTTGAACGCTGTCTTTTTCAGAGTGTGAAGTGTCTACCTATCACCAGCTAACAAACAGGGCATCACAGAATGAAACTACTGCAGTGTGTTCTTCCTGTTCTCAAACATAAAAGCTAAGTCAATAATTACTCTGCCTCTATGTGTATTTTTTTTCACAGCAGAATGAATCCATGTAGCTGCATTGATGTCAGTCCCACTGCTAAACCATTAATCTCTGTATATGTTTCATGCAATGCCAAAGAGATCAAGTAGTTCTGAGATGTGTAGGTGGTACAAAGTTCAGGTTAGGACCCTGGCCCTTCTCTCTTTTTCTGGCAGCTGTACTCATTTGACAGCTGTACTCATTTGACAGCTGTCAAAATCCTCAGTGGTTCCAGTCAAAAAAGCTGTGTTGGGAATTTAAAAAAAAACCTCTCATGCTTTTCTAAAAAAATGTTTTGCAGTCCAGCACATAGAACCTGCCTTTGTTCTCCACCTCCTGCCCTGCCCCTGCAAGGACTGTCTCACAATTGGGAGATATTGTAGTCATCTCAAAACCTTTTGTGTTTATGTTTAGCCTGTATCTGGGGCTATAACAATTCTCCTTCCCTTTTATCTGTTTTTTTAAAAGTATCAATATGCACCAAAGTCAACAAAAATGCCATGGTGCTTAGAGAATGTTCCGTCTAATCTGTAGGAAGGTTGTATTGAAAGACATTCTGTGTTGAGCAACATTCTGTAAATGTTAGAAATGTTTTGGTCAAAATCTCTGTCCGGTTCCATCAGGAATATGGGATTTGTTCCTGTGCTTGTACTCACAACAGTAAGTATGTCTTGAAGCACCTGGGGAGGAATAACCACAGATGCCAGTATGTGCTGGGAACTTATCAGCTTGATAGCAGCTCTGCAGAGAAGGACCTTGAGGTTGTGGTGGAGAACAAGCTGAACATGAGCCAGCAATGATTCTTGCTGCAAAAAAAAAAAATGAGCTGCATTAGGAAGAATACAGGTAACAGTTCAAGGCAGTGATCCTTCTCCTCTGCTCGTCGCTGGTAAGACACATCTAGGGTGCTGTGTTCAGTTCTGGGCTCCCCAAAACAGGGAAGATATGGGCTTACTGGGATGAGTCTAACAAAGGGTTACAAAAATAATTAAAGGAATGGAGCATCTGGAACACAAGGATAGACTGAAAAAGTTGACTGCTTAGCCTTGAAGAGAGAAGGCTTGGATGTATCTTACAGACGTGTATAAAAACCTAATTGGAGGTGATACAGGATCATTACCCAGAGTCATCACAGTGGTGCCCAGCAACAGGACAAGAGGCAATGTGCACAAATCTAAACACATTCACATCCCATTGAAACAGAAGAAATTTGTGGGTTGTTTTTTTTTTTCTGTGAGGGTAGTTGAACAGATGGCCCAGAGAGTTATCATTCATGGGGATATTCAAAATGTACCCAGGCACAGCTCTTGGCAACCTGCTCTAGCTGACCCTGTTTGAGCAGAGGTTTTGGGCTAAATTACCTCATGAGGTCCCTTCCTACCTCAACAATTCTTTGACTCTGTAAAGCACATGTGGTTCTCTGCCATTGGATACCTCCACCTGTACAGAATTCACAAGGCAGTGGAAGCTTTGAGAAGCTTTTATGAAGCAGCTTTGATTCTCTATGTTTTGCCTAACTCCAGCCATATGACAGGAATGTAAAGAATGCTAAGCATCATCCATACGTGATGAGTGAAGACCTCTTGAGAAACATAACTGTAATCTGTCACTATAGCAAGGCTCCACTCATCAGCCACGTCCTAAACTACAATAGTGTTATCTGACTTGTGGGTCCACTTGTCAAAGTAGAAATTCCTACTTTGCAAGGCGTCACTGAGAGCAAGACTTCAATCTCTTCTTATATATTTGAAATTTCAGAAGTTATACAAATGCTGTGGTAGAGAATAACAAAAACAATTACTTTCTTAAAACACTGAACGGTGAACTTTACTAGAACATGGATATTTTTTTTCTTTTGACTCCTATTTCCCTGTAAAACTTTTCCCAGTAGTCATTCCAATTCCATTTGCTAGTAGAGATTTAAAGAACCTGTATTTATATCCAAACATATAATATGCATTATGAAACAAGTAATGGTGCAATTAAGGGCAATCTTTGGAAATATAGAATTAGAGACTAAATTAAGAGGACAGATAAGAAGAATGGTAAAGAACTCAGTTTCAGAATATAAATTAAAAACTCTTTAGAACTATTTTCTTTTTGGTGTTTTCTTTAATCTGTTTTTGGAAACCTCAGTATTGTTGCCCAAGAAACACAATTTTACTCTAATTGTTCTACATGTTTTCCTCATATCTCTGCTTTGTGTGTGTGTGACTGTTTATAGTTTGATTACTTTTATTCATGTGGAACAACTCATCTTTTAACTCTGTTATTACCTCCAAGTGTTTAATCTCTGGCCTGTCTTTAATATCTGTGAGTACTGATATCATACTTTTGTAACTGAAGTCCATTACCACATCATTTGTCTGTTCTAAGGAAATTGAATTCATTTGGATACAGCAGCAAATCCTTACAGGTTCATAGATTCCTTTACGTTCTGTGAGCAGTAACCTTAACCTGGATCATTATGCAAAACTTCAAATGATTGTGCTCAAATTTGTGTTTTCTTATAATTTGGACCCAATACCATCTCTGGTACTTCAGAATGTGATTCTTTTCCTTTCATGAAAGGAATGACCTCTCCCTCCCATAGCCTAGCATTGGATATCTTACAGCTATTGTTAGAGGTATATAGCTGGGAAACTTCAAGGATGAGAGCTAAGTTGCATTCTAGATGCGATAGCAAAAATGAGGGACCTCTGTCCAGAGTAACCATTCCTCAGTATGTGCTTAGAAATTGCACATGTGAAAGAAGGCAAATCTTATCTAAGTCCCTGCATGACACAACTGCAGAGGAAGGTAGTGATAGTACAGGACACATATAACTAATAAAAAATGAGACTGACTAGCACAGCAGAAAGTGTAAAGCAGGATTCTGTCCCTGTGTGGATGGATCTTCCCTAATGATGTTTTTACTACAAGGAGTAGAGTGTTCATCTAGGTTTGATTAAGAACTTCAGAAATTGTGGTGTATCTTTAACTGAAAGGTATTGTCCCTGATTGTCTCTAAAGTTAGATAAAACAGACTATACACTACTATATAGAATTGCTGGTAGCTTTTAATGGAGCTTTCATGTGACATCTTGAAAGAGAACTGTGCTGATCTTCATGAAGCTTTCAAGACAGGCCAGAGGTGGAAATGGTTGCAATTAGCCTGCTCTGTGTAGCACCTTCTGCCTTTCAGAACACCCTCACTGAGCCATAAATAAGATTTCATCTTGACTTTTGTGAAAATTTAACTATACAGAATAAGGGAAAAGATATTTAAAATATTAAGGTTCTGGTTTATTTTACTGTTCATGGTAAATCTGGTTTTGTTCACAGATACTATGCTGGAACAGCACAATATACTTTCTTGAACCATGTGTTTTTTCTTACAATATATACCAATATTAACAATTTGTTTCCATCTATCTCTGTGAGTTTATTTCTTTTTAAGAACTCTCTTAGTCTAGTCCCTCCATAACTGTGCCCCTTCTTGTTTAAAGAACCCAAACAATATTGCATGAAAAGCTCAGTGGAAAGATAAGATGAGGGAGAGTTTAAAAAAGAGAATCATGTTTTTTTCTTTCAGAAGTGACAGAGGTTACAGCCAAGGCTGTGACATGCTAACAGGATACTTGCTCAGATGCCAAGATTGTAGTGGTCCAAGCTACAAAACAAACTGGAATGTTCACAAGCTCAGAAACCATCCCAGATATATGATACAGAAATTCTAGTAGTTTAAACAAATGCTGAACTAAAACTGATTCTCCATTTGTTTGCACTGTTTACACCAGTGTAACTTAACTGATTGTGGCAATGTAAACTTTTTATTTTCATCATTACAAGTCAACAATGAACATAGTGGCCTAAAGAATGAGCTACCATAGATGAAAATACCTTTTCTTGACAAGACACAATGAACAGAAGTAAATTGTCAACAGTTATAACAAAGTATGTTGTTGAGTTTGAAGACATCTATGAAGTGGTCCAGAGACTACTATTTGAGGTCAGCTTAAAAGGATGAGATTGCCCTAAAGTAAAAAATTAGAAACAGTGGTTCAATCCAGTCTAATTTCTCTGTATACACTGACTCTGACAGGCATGCCACATAAATTGTTTTGTGTCAAGTTATTCTGGTGGCCCAGTGTACCCATTAAAAACACTTAAGTCTTAAGATAATATCAATATTGTACTGTGCTAGGGACATATTTTGCATATTCTGTCAAAGACTGCTATCAATAGTTAAGTAATTTGATTTGGGAATTCATTTTTCCTTATACCAGCTGTCCTGAATGGCAGTAAATTCAGATTCTGTGTTGGGGATGCATAGTCTGAGAACAGAACAATTGTTCCTTTTTTAGTAGTTCTTTTTTACTGTTTTCTGGGCAAACAGTATGTAAATAATTCTTTATTTCAATAATCTCAGTCAAAGACCAGTGTTTGGTGCTTTGAGAGATTGTAAGACAAACTTCAGAATCTTCTTTTGGTCTGAAGATTTCTTACAACTGACCATTGTCTCTACTCAGAACCACAGACCCACACATAGATGTACCAGAGTCTGTCTTTTCACAGCTGAACATTTGCATGACTGGGGAAAAAAAAAAAAAAGGGGCAAATTTTCATAATTTGAAAGCATTTTAATGTGACTTGTTTGTTTATTTTTAGATTGCAAAGTAGATCACGTAACACAGGTGAACACTGCAGCTAATGTTTGTAACTGTTGTAGGAAACATAGCATTCCTAGGAAACACCACAATACAATCTCAAGATTCAGAACTATTTAAGTCTTAAAACCATCCATAAATGTTATCCTTAAATCTTTTATGAGAACTTGGGCTGAGCAGGACTACAATTATTCTGTTCTGAGTTTAAAAATAAAATAAATTTCCTCAAATCAACTGTCAGACATTGCTTCCAGCTGGAGCATTCACGATGTGTTAAAATTAGAATGCTAAGAAAATACACTCAACACAAATGGGATTGATTTAAAAGGCAGACTTCACATTTCAGCATCTCTGATGATATCAGCTGTGCTTCTGATATCTACATGTGGCAAAGCATTCTTGTCACGGTGGAACTATGAGCCAAGGAGAAAATCTTTCACTGGAGCACGATAGGCCCAAGAACATATGCCTAAAGGCGAGTAAGCCTAGCGTTTCCTTAAGCTTTTTCAGCATTCACTATGTTCACACTAGGCTACAGGACCTTAGGCAAAAATCAGTGGTGAAGCTTCCATGAAGGGAAAAATGAAAGCAGTAAGAAAAACAAACATTGAAATGAAACCATTAAATTATAACAAATTCACACTCCTTGAGAAAGAGAAGGAAGCCTGATTCTTCTCACAGACTCACAATCGACATCTCAGTCTTCAAATATGTAAAAGGTTGTTACAAAGAGAAATGTAATCAAGTCTTCTTTATGTAGACTGGGAATAGTGTAAGATGCAATAGTAGAAGATATAAAAGACTTCAAAAGTATTAAAAAAGAACTGGATTAGACTTAAAACCAAAACAAAAACCCAGTGAAAATCTAACTATATGGTTTGTGATAGATTACCCTGGGAAAGAAACTCCTTGAGAGACTATAAATCCCTCTACATGAGAGAATCTCACAAACCGGTTGTACAAGCAATTGTCAGGAATTATTTTTACACAACTGATCCTGACCTCAGTAGGGAGCTGGACAAGACAAGCTCTTAAATAGTCTTAGACTGTCCTTTTTATGACGAACATGGAAAACAGGGACAAACAAAAATATTTATCTAATATCTGCTGGTCTAATATATGGGCATACAGACAAATAGGGCAAGTTTTTTTAAATAGTTTTTCTCCTAGTAGAAATGTATAAATAGCTGGAATTTGGTAGAGCATAGCACACTGAGCAGTGAATTTCCTGCAAATCCAGAGCTAATTTATTGGTTGAGAACCCTTGAAAAATATGGCTACTAGAGACTAAAAGAGTGAGAGTGATTTGATTTCCAGCAGTAGTACTTACTGACGTGAATCCTAGCAGGATCTTAGCACTGCTTATAAGGGTAAGTAATGTAAGCAATTTTAATTTCATAAAGTTTGATTGTCAGCAATATGTCTTAAATAATTTCAGAGGAAATCTCTGGGATTTTTATGGTTTGCAGTAAATAATCATCATGTCAATGGATGAACAAATCAGAAATTAGCACCTCCCACAAACAAACATGTCAAATTCAATAAAAATCTGCTGAATCTCAGAGTAAGCTACATTCCTGCTCAATAGTGAGCAGAAAGGGACACAGCTGAGACAAGGGAAAAAAAAAAAAAAAGAGGAGAGCATGAAAATTTAGTTAAATGTTTAAATGAATGAGGTATATTTCTCATAGTATGCCACTAATGTAGGATACTGAAGATTTAGTGTCACTGGGCAGCCCTGAAATGTGCCTATCTGAGTCTATATGTATTTGAAGTTCCTCTGTCCTGGGCTTCTGCAATAATTACTTGCTCATTAATGAATAAAATTTCTAAATAAGACTAAAGGAATAACCACACACCTTTATAAGGGTTTTTGTAAAAATGTTTGACAACTGGCTATTGCAATATTAAGAACAAAATCCATTTCTGATGAAGTGTCCAGGGCAACGAGGCCCTGGTCTACAGCTAGGTCTCCTATTACACTTTTAGAGCACAGCAGTGTCAAAACTCTCACAGGCTTCAGCATGACTGGCATTTAAGTATGGCTTCTCAAATTCTTCTCAAGTTCAGTTTTCATATGATATTATCACTATGCTCCAGGAAATACACATGGCAGGCAGTGAGAAGGATCTAGCTTGTACACTATGGTTTTCAGTCTTCCTGGAGGATACCTTTGATTTTGTCTCTGTAAGATATGGGAGAGTCTTAGTCATTTCTCTGTCTAGAGGTCAAAGATTCTTATAACTGAATAAATAATTCATTCCATGACCTGAAATACCAATGAACATCCTTAGCAAAGTGAGAAAATCTTCACCAAGCACATTCTGAATGAATATTTTTCAGTCATGCCATCTAGGTTTCCCTGGTTCACCATACACACTCTTCAGAAAGTCAGGTGCCCAGTTCAGCACATTTTAAAACAGAAATAACAAATAAAGAAAAAGAAAGAGCTGTCACATGAAGCGTGTATGTTGAGCAACCAGCCGTTTGTGTTAGTTTGGTATGGCTGTATTTGGATTTCTTCTATTTCCCAATTATCTTCAATGTTCTCTCAGTACAAGATTTTTTGGAAAAAATTCAACTAGTAACTTTGCACACTTTGTTCTTTACAAAGAGAGGAATTCTGAGACTGAAAAAAATACCATCACATAAATGTTAATCTTATTATAGATGCCTTAGTGTATTTATGACATATATATAAGAGATTTCTGCTGACTAAAGAGAAGTCCATAATTCTGTTACAAATCTCTCTATGACACTTAAACGCAAGTTGTATGTTAATGTTAATGTTACTGCCCTGGATTATTATCACACAAATGCACGAAGTGTAATTTAAAAATTAATTTCATTCAAACCATGAATGTACATATATGATGATCAGAGATGCATTTATTTTGATGAGACTTTTCTAAGAATTTTCTCACAGTGATTTTGTCTTCATTAGACAAAGAAAGTAGTAAGTCTTAGGCTTAAATTTATGATATTCATGTACCTTAGGAAAAATATATGTATTAATAGATGATTGTGTGTGCAGGGCAATCAGGCCTAGTCAGCATGGGTTCATGAAGGGCAAGTCCTGCTTGGGAGACCTGATCTCCTTCTATGACAAGGTGACCTGCCTAGTGGATGAGGGAAAAGCTGCGTGGATATTGTTTACCTGGACTTTAGTAAAGTATTTGACACTGTCTCCCACAGCATCCTTCAGGAGAAATTGGCTGCCTATGGCTTGGATAGGTGTACACTTCATGGGGTAAAAGACTGGCTGGATGGCCAGGCCCGAAGAATGGTGGTGGAGTTAAATCCAATTAGCGACTGGTCACAAGTGGTGTTCCCCATGGCTCAATACTGGAGCCAGTTCTCTTCAATATGTTTATCAATAATCTGAATAAGGGAATTGAGTGCACTCTTAGCAACTTTACAGACGTCACTAAGCTGGGAGGGAGTGCTGATCTGCTTGAAGGCTCTGCAGAAGGTCCTGGTCAGGCTGGATCATTGGGCTGAGGTCACTTGCATGAGATTGACCTGGAGTACAGGTTTTATGAGGAGTGGCTGAGGGAACTAGGATTTAATCTGGAGAAGAGGAGGCTGAGGGGACATCTTGCTCTCTGCAGCTACCCTAGTAACAAGTGATAGTATGAGAGGAAGTAGCCTCAAGGTGCACTGGGGAAAGTTTATTTTGGATGTTAGAACAAACTTCTTTTCTGAAAGGATTATTAAACACTGGAATAGGCTCCCCACAGAGGTGATTGAATCATCGTCCCTGGAGGTGTTTAAAAGATGCCTAGATGTGGTGCTAAGGGACATGGTTTAGCACCAGACTTGGTAGAGTTAGATAATGGTTGAACTAGATGATCTTAAAGGTCTTTTCCAACTGAAACAATTCTGTGATTCTATAATTACAGAGTTTTAAGTCTCTTAAGCAGTTTCCTCAGTGAGCTTAAAGAGAGGAACAGATCTTTTGACAGGAAAATCTACCGTCCTGAAAGAGAAGAACAGATTTGTTTGAATGTATACCACCCATAAAAGCGGAAACCTGCTTAAATGTGCAAGAGTTAATTTTTTTTTCTCTAAAGTCTTTGACACAGTCATAAAAGAAACAGACTTTCAAATGTTAGGAATAAAAATTGAGATCAACAGTTTTCTTTTTTATGTTTAAATACTTCAGATACAACCACCAGAAAACAGAATTTTTTAGCTTAAAAAGAGAACCTGGAAAGGTTTGTTTTCTCTCTCACAGAGATACACAAACAAGCAGCAACTATCAAAAGATCCAGAGTTTGTGTTTAATTTAAGTTCCATAACCCAATTATTTTATTTCTTAATTTTGCCACAGTTAAATCCTGCCTGGCCTTCTTAAATAGAAATTGACACTGGATCTGGACTGGGCTGACATCTTCCAGAGCTGGAGGCACAATAGCATTCTCTTGTTTTTTTTTTTTTAACTTCTCAGTACCCACAATTACAGCCACAAAACCAGGAATAGCTGATGTAAAATAAGACCCTCATTTTGTTTCAGTCATCCAGCCTGGCCTGAAAACGCTTATCAGCCAGCCACCTCTTCAATTTGCAAGTGAAGTAACTCTACATCTGTATCTTCTGAAAATCTTCTGTGTTCCCTACTGTGCAACTTCAAAAACTTCAGAGCGACAAGGCTAAGAGTCTACTTTCTTTCACAATCACTTTAGAAAATGCCCAGCTGAATCCAAGGGGCAAAGTCCTTCAGTCCTTTCAGGCCAATGGGGGACAATTCACTGTCCGTAAGTTTATTCCAATTCATGTATTTTTCTGGTGCACTTATACAAGAACCAGGCATTTTAAGAACTTAAGGTAGGTTACCCTGATTTAACTGTTGGCAAAGCACTCAAACACAGTAGGTATGAAAGCACAACCCACTCAAACATGCTATTATTAGAACCAGGTGGGAAATAATTTTCCCAAGTTTGGAACACTTTTGAAATTAAAAAAAAAGGCATTTCAGACTCCAACTATTTCATAAACTCCTGAATGAAAAGGTTGAAATTGTATGGATTCATGTGCCTACTTCTCTATTTCAAAAAGAAGTACATATCACAAAGCATATGAGAGACTATGGAAAGAAATGTCACCTTTGAAATACAAGTTCATGAATGAGAAGGAGAATTTCAGTTCAAAATATCAGATGTCTTGTTAATTCCATACTGCTGGGCAGTATGCACAGGACCTTTCCCCTAATCATCACTATCTGTGCTAGGCAACTTGATGACATTGAGTAAAGCATCATATAAATAAAACAGCTTTCATAAAAAACAACTTCTGAAAGTTGTCTAACAAAAACTCAATATGGCTGTCTATATGCATTTCATCACTATTTGTTTGGCTGCACAATGTCATATAATGACCACAAGGTCAAATTCACCTGTGAGATAGGAAGAAAAATATGACTGAGTTAAACTATTATGATTATCTATGCTAGTGGTAAAGCTACACTCCCAGCTCATGCACTTTCTTAATATAGAAAAGACACTGATACTTTAAAAATCATGCAGCTTCTCCAGTTTTTATGTTGTTCTCTCAAATACTCCATAGATATTTATGAGATGTATATTTTACAATAGTATTTTTAAATAGGGAGTGAAGTTTCTCTGCAAAGACAGGATGCCCTTATGGCAGAAATTGTAACATATTTCCAAGTCTGGTAGTGTGTTTTTTCACTTCTATGCTGAACCTTGTTTACATTTTTCTAGTTCTTGGTAATACCACTCCAGGAGGAGCAGTGCAGGATACCCTAACTGAACTCTCAGTGGTACTCGGATCTAATAGGTGCATGTTCCATCATTAAATTGATTTTTGCCCCAGGGATAAGGAATCAAGAGCATAATTACCCTCACAAATGCAAAGGTAGGTATTAACTAAATCAGCTAAAGTTAAATGTACTATCTGATTTTTAGCACTAGTTCCTTTATGTTGAAGAAAGGGAGACAGAAAGGATTAGTATAATATAAAGCTAAGAAAGCTGGCTTTAAAAAATAATTTTCTGAACATTTTGCCATGAGACATTTCTAAGGTGACAAAAGGTTTCACAACAGCAAATGAAAAATAAGAAAGTGGACCTTTTTTCCAGCATAAATATTTGAAAAAAAATGACTGCTGTGAATATGTCTATTAAAAAAAAAAAAAAAGCCATAAGAAATATCACCATTTCTGTACTTAGATCTTAAAATATTTTCTAGGTAGCCACTCTGGTGTTTTGTAAAGTCTGTATCCTTTTAAGCAACAAAAGATTGTGGCTTAGATGCAGTAATTCTAATGTGATTCTTTACTGTTATTCTGCTAATATCCTGATTTTTATATGTTGCAGTACTCATTCCCTGATAGATAGGAATGTGCTATTTCTGTGCTATGTTTTGTTTTTAACATCACGTTTCATAACAGATCATGTTCAATTCCATTTGTGAGCTCCCCGAAGCCCAAAACAGCTGTAAAAGACAATTTCTGGATAAGAAAAATGCTTTGATTGAGCATGGGAAATATTTAATACTTAATAAAATTAAGGCTAACTGCTGGAAAACTGATAATTAGAGCTCAGAAACACTGAGTCTGCCTACCAAATACTGGAATTCTGTCTATTTTAAAATAAATCTTACTCAGTACTTTGAGTGTTGGTTTGAACCAGGAGACTAGGAGTGAAAGCATGAAGAGTTATTTTTAAGATCTCATTTCCTTGGTGAGGATTAAAGCAGGGACAACACAAACCCCAGTAAATGAGACTTATAAACAATATGGATGGGAATATTCATGAAAACCAGAAGTACATATCTAGCATGGAAACCTCTGCTCAGTAGACATATGGTTCTTAAATTGTCCTAAGTAGCTTAGATGGGTACTGCAATAATCCTAAATTAAACTGAATGTATTGTGAGAATAAGAAAAGAAGATATAATACTATTTGAGACTGCTGAAAGTTCAGCAACAGGACAGGTCTTATTCATATTCCACACGTGTTTAATAATGCCAAGGAGATGATCCAATGTACTTTAACTATCTAGGATTCAATGAACCTTGATTTCTGTGGTCATCCTGTATTTCAGCATGTTTCAGGACAAAATACAGAGGCAATGAAACCATGCAAGGAAACCATTCACTACTAGAACTTTGGAGTCAGTTTGAAGTCTTCATACTTGGACACATAAATCAGGTTCAGTCTTTCTGGGAGCTGAATACTTTTGAATTCTCATCACTTAATCTGGTGCTAAAAGTGAGCTGAGCTGGGTTTTATTGATAAAATACAACCTGCTTATTAGGGAATGAATCAGAAAAAGAAAAATGAGAGTGTGTGTGGGAAATTAGGCCAAAGTAGTGGTAGTTTAAAGGTCCGAAGCATCCAAAGTAATGTATCCTTCCACTACAACATATTACAATTAAACAAAAGGTGGTTAATTATCATAGAAATGCTGAAATTAATGTATTAAACCAGAATAGTAGTTATTTGGAAAAATAAAAAGGAGGATCACAACTTTAACCGTGCCTTAAAATTACAGAATACAATGGCATTCTCTATAAACTTTTTCTAAAAAGAACATAAAATCTGTGTCTGAGAGAAGCAGTTAGTTTTGAGAATGCATACTGCTGCCCAACCATGTAAGAAAATAAATTTACACCATGTCTAAGATTAAAAAGGAAAAAAAAATTGTCATTTAAAACATACTTGTAGTGGGTAATTAGATATTGGGGGTTTGGTTTGGTTTTTACTTTCTCCAATGCTTTCTAAAGGATACTTGATAGCAATTTGCTCTATTGTCAATGGCTATTCCATAGGTATCCCTCTGGGACTTGTGTAACAAAGTACATTTTAAAATTCCATTTCCCAGAGTGAATTTTCTGTACATATTCAGCATTCACAGTATAAAAATGCTTAATTTCTACTTCTAATTATTTTTGTAGAAGTGATGAGGAAAGGAAAGAAGAGAAAGGAACTGAAAACTTAAAGTGAATGTTTCTGACAGAATTATTTTTTTCATCTCTTACTACTCTACTCTCCCACCTCTTTAAAATGTGTATCTAGGCATACATTTTCCTACTGGTTAACACCTCTGCAATGCTTTTCTGCCTGGTAGAGAGATCAGATATTTATAAAACTACTTTAGCAGAGTAAAGCAAATTATTTTCCCTAGAGCTGTCTGCTGGAGTTTTCAATGGCAAAGCATCATGTTGCTAGCAATTACTTCCATGTAATCGTAACAGCTCTAAAGCATTTAGCAAGACACTGTCTTCATTTATCAATGAAACATTTAACAGAATGTTTTAGATGGATGCATGTATTTGATAAAGGTTTTGGGCATTTACAACAGCCTTAAATGTTAAGAGTGCTTCTGTGGCTTTCATTACATGACTTTACAGAGCTAGAAACTTCCTGGAAAAGTCAGATTTAATCATTTTAACAAAGCAGAAAAAGTAGACTTCTCTCTGGAAAAAAATGGGGAAAAAATTATATGTATATCGATGTCTCTCTCTTTTACACATCGGAGCTGACATAATAAATTGTATATATCAAACCTGGAGAGACTGGCAGAGCACAGAGTGGATTTACATATGCTCTATTTCAGTTGTGGGATATAATGAGCTGTCAAAACCTGAGGGTTTTCCAAAAAGCAGAATATTTCAGTTGGAGGTTATTGAAATGAGTCTGAGTGCAGACTACTGCATAATCCTTTATAATATGATAACAAGGGATGTTAAGGCTGTTCTAGAAAGGACCAAAAATTTATCTTTTTCTTTTTTCTCTCTGACCACTGACCATCATTTTAGTAGTGATGCAAGTGAAATTACGCAGCCAATATATGATCTGGTTGGAAACCTCTACAATGTTTCACTGATTTAAAATACATCACACGCCTCCAGGAACACATATTTCCATTTGAAAACGAATGAGTATGATCGTGTCTTTATGGCACATTTCCCTTGCAGGAAAACACACCGGCCTCTGAGAGGCACCAGAGTCACAACTCCTAATTCCAGTATTTTGACAATACAGACCACATACAGACCACATGACCTCCTCTTGCTGATTCTGTAATTTCTTTTTACACCTCCATGAACCCATAACGTCTATTTCAGGAGTTCTGTAAGGCTTGCTTCAGATAATCTAGTGAATGTTTATTTTGGTATTTTGCTGACATTTTCTTTCCTGGATCATAGTTAAGCTCCTATGTAACACTATATTTACAAAGTAACATAAAACACTAGGAAATTTTTATAACTGTTAAAAATTTTGCTTTCTGTGTATAAATGTTATTTATAAGCAATACCAATATACTGTAAATTTAACACATGACATTTCATAGGTTACATAAACATTTTTTGTATTGCAGAATTGCTATAAGGAGAACATCAAATACTGTCATTTCATCTGTTGTACTTTTTCATTGATAACCACGGCCACGGGGAATGAAATTAATAAAGCTGCTTCTGTAAGGAATCCAGGACTTGACATAGTTCCAGGATTTCAGACCTCTATTCCAATGAGTTCTTTCTAGCTTCCTGGTGTTACCCTGTGTGATATGTGCTAACGTATCAAAAGTTTAAGATCTAAAAAAATCATTGTACTGAATTCCCCATTCTGGACCATCTGTTGTCCTCAAATTACACATGCAGTTTACTTTTTCCTCAAGCTCTACATTTGTTTCAACAGTCAACTTGGTTGACAAATTCAGAAGCAAGTGATAAGTTATAGGTACCTGTATTTGATTTCTTTGAATTAGTTATTTGATTGCATTTTGCCAATGACGCAAACCAGAATTCTCAGTCAGAATGAAATTCGTATTTTAACCCCCTTTACCAGTGCCTCAAGTCGGTTTCAGATACAGCATACTGTTACAACACTACTTTTTAATTTTTATGTGTAGAATTCTATTAACACAGACTTCAGGAAAATATTTTAAACTCTTTCAAGATAAATTATGAAATCAGGCATCAGTATTGTGCTCATACTCCCACAATACTGCAATCCTTACATACACAACAGCAGTTTGTCGGTAAAAGCACAGTCGTTTTACAATTTGTAACCTTTTCTCAGTTTAGAAAATACAGATTAGCAAGTAAGGAAAAGAGCAAACACAGCAGTTTCCCCTTTCAGTGGTTCACTGTCATTACAGTGTCAGGTTCTTTGTTTTTAAGGACTGCCTTTTTCCAGCAAAGTGAAATGCCAAATTGCTAAAACCATGAAAAATAATCAGAAAGAACTACATTAATTTTAGAACACTGAGTCAATTTGCAGTAGAAAGTGAGAAAAAAGGGCAACCTGTTCCCTCTCCAATGTAAATAATGTGACTGATTTTTATCTCAATTATATTGCTAAGAAAAAAGGTACGTTCTGCTAGAGTCTTCCACAACCGTCATTAATTTGTCACTTTCTGGGACTGAGAAAATACAACGCAAATACATTTTACTCTTTTAGTAATCAAAGAGTAAAGCTATTTTCACTATTTGGTATGTAACAATAATCCAAACATAAAGCATATCCTGACTGCTACCAATGTATCTGTGAGAGAAATGTCTTAATGCTCTTTTATATAGCAAGCAGTTAGGTACCAATTGTGGATTCAGGTAACACACGATGCACAATGTTTCTAGTAAGAAGTTCAATTTATTAGAAACTATCTCTACAGCTTTGTTTTGAAAATTACAAGAGAAGACAAGTTCAATAATACACTTGACACTCCCTATATATTCCAGTTTAGTTCATTCATACTGTTGAGATAAATTTTCTAGAATGTAATCAACAGCAATATTGACCACATAGACATTATGTCTCACCAAAGCATGAGAAACTAATTCTAACCAGCATTTTTGGGTAAGAGCAACCAAAGAATCAACCAATCTCTAAAAAGTCCAAATCATCAGGTTTTCATTTAAGATGCTTGTAGGAGGAAAATGACACTGGTTTAAAAGGCAGGAAAGATAAATCCTTTTCTGAAAAGAACACGTAAAAGCAGTAAGTTCCTATCCCTTCTCAAACTTCTTTTCACAACTTTACATTTTTGCTCATAGCATGCATTTAAAGGAAAACAATTTTTTTTCTTGCAATGGATTTGTCTGCTTCATAAGGCAAATCACTTTTTTAACTCTGCTATATCTCAAAACTCAAAGCTTTCCAGCAGAGAAACTGAGCTTCTGTGAAGTAGAAATAGAATATGAATCTATACAATGGCAGGGCAGAACAGTCAGAACTAAAGCCCTTTTTTTACCACTCTGATGCACATAACCTAAGTAACCTTACCTGGAATGCTTACATTGTTAGTTTTGCAGCTAAATTATAAACTGCACAAATCTGACAAATTAAAACCTTATCTACATCTATATAGCTTTTAGTGTCAATGAAGACTGTACCTTTCTTATTTCTTTAAACTAAAGCATCTCTGTTATCTTATGAGTGTACATCCATTAACGATAAAGATGTAACTCATAATAAAATCTTATTGGAAGTGAGTGTAATCCTGCCTAATATTAATTCTCCTCTTGCTTAAACCTATTTCCTGTACTGAAGTGCCACTGTGCAAACCAAGTCTTAATCAATACCATGAGAAATCTTAAACAGAGAGGTCAACCTGCCACAGAGAAAACACAGCCCTAATTAGTGGTGTGAACACTTCCTTTAAATGCTTTGGATTTTTTTCATTCAACCTTGAAAAAGATATGATCAAAATTTTAAAATTTAGATAAATGCTTATATCATTACAGCATTATTATTGGCTTGGAAGTTACATTAGCAGAGAGAATTGATGAGCTAGAAGTCTTTTACATGTTGGTGGAAGCAAGATTTCCTCCCCTTTAGATCAAGATGAAATTCAAGAAAAGCTGTGTGTGAAATGCCGTATCATTGCTCTTTCTCCACTCACAGTATTCAGGGTACTGGTTCCATCATATATCATAATATATATACTTTTAAAATATTAATTGATTGGAAATAAAACTAGAATCTAATATTTCAAGTCATTATAGATAGTACTCATGTCAATATTTGTACTACACAATGCTGATAGAACCTCAGACTGAGATTAATCCTGAGGTTCTAAAAAAATGGATTTTCTGGCTTCTCTGTCCACAAAGTTTCAACATAGAGCCTGGATTCCAAACAAAGCTAATTTTTTAGGCCATCCAAAATACAGATGAATTGTGTAGGTCTAGCTGATTTCTATGGTGAAAGTATTTCAGTATTTCACAGCTATATTCTGTGCTCAGAGTATGTGGGCAGCTCTATTCAATTACAAAGGATGCAGATGAAGGGTATGATGTGTCCTGAAGTGACGACAATTTGATGATTACTGTGTTTGATTTGTAACTCTATCTTCATCATTGAGCTTATATTTCTTTTATATTAATGTGGTTATAGAAACCTTTTTCTCATTTTCCCCAAGGCAGAAAATAGCATGTAAGCCTTAAAACAGTTATTTTAATTTTTTCCACCAAAATTAGAGATAGAACATAAGAAAAAATATATGTGTATACAGTCTACCCTACACTTTCTTTTGTATTCTGAGATATTGAGACTGCAGTTTAGTAGATCAGGAAATAAATATCCCTGATGTGATCCTTTTCAACCTGAAAAGCTACTTCATGAAGGCAGATTTTTTTTTTCCACATAAAAGTAAAATATTTTAAATTCAGCTGTGAGGGAACAACTTACAGAAGTTTGCATAAAATGTGTTCATTTTGTGGCAGTTTAGGCTGGGTGCCCCCTCCTACTGCCACATAAATTACACCTCTGGTGTCCTGGGTGCCCACCCAATAGGGGCGGACACAGAAAACGGTGTATTTATACCCATAAATCCTGCACCCTATAAGGCCATCTGCAGAGTCATATTATTCCTCTTTCTTCCCTCTCTGCTCCCACAGGAGATGTCCTCTCTTATCGGGTAATGCCGGGGGAGTATCCTCAAGGCCACTTAGGCCTGTCTAGGCCTAATGCCAGGAGGAGAAGGGGGGAGGCAGTCTCAGACCTGGCCAGCCTGAGACTTGCCTAGCAGTGGGAGGGGGAAGAAAGAGCCCTGGGGGTTTTGGGTAGACCCTCAGGTGGGGAGAAGGGAAGGATTGGGAAGCTTTGGGAATTCTGTGAGGGGTTCTGTACGCTTTTGGGATATTCTTGGCACTATCCTTTGTAGTCTTTTGTAGCTTCACCAATTGCTTTTCCATTTAAACCTTCCATCACTCTCCAATCCATTTGTGTGAGTGTCATTCTTTTGTCCCTTTCGGGGCAAGAGACGATCTGTCTAGCCTCAAACCAGCACAGATTTTAGGAAGAGGAGAAAGAGAAATCACAGAAACATTCAGGTTGGAAAAGACCCTCAGGATCACCAAGTCCAACTGATAACCCTACTCTACAAGATTCACCCCTAAACCATATTGCTGAGCACTACATCCGAACAACCTTTAAACACATCCAGGGTTGGTGACTCAACCACCTCCCTGGGCAGCACATTCCAATGCCTGATCACTCTTTCTGTGAAAAAAAAAAAAATTAATGTCCAGTCTAAACCTACCCAGTCATAGCTTGAGCCCGTTCCCTCTTGTTCTATCACTAATTACCTGTGAGAAGAGACCAGCACCAGCCTCTCTACAACATCCTTTCAGGTAGTTGCAGACAGCAATGAGGTCTCCCCTCAGCCTCTGCTTTTTCAAATTAAATAACCCCAGCTCCTTCAGTCGCTCTTCGTAAGATTTATTCTCCAGGCCCTTCACCAGCTTCGTTGCCCTAACTACCTGAAAAGTTTTGTTTTCAGCTTTGAGGTCAAATACTTGGTTCCTCCAGTTTGAAAGAGCATTTTACCCACATGTCTTCATAATTTCCAGCTGAAACCTTTACTTAAACTGAAACCATCCTGATGGCATTTTGGGAAAACTTTCTATCTGGTATTCCTGTTCCACAGTAGCTTAGTTAGATAGAAATATGCTGTTCTGAACATTAAGTGTCTCTAGAGAGCAGAGAGGTAGAACTAGACCTCTTTGGAAACTTCTTTTCCCTCCTGAGTTTTCTTAAAAGCTCAAAGGGTATCTCTATGGATGTCAGATGGTCTTGGCCACCTATCTCTGATGAGAGGACTCTATTATTTAAATGGAAAAATTAGAGGATGGCAAACAGATCACAGGTGAAATGGGGGGAAAAATTAATTAATACAAATACAAGGTAAAAATGCTGTGGAATTTTATCTCTCATCTATTTCTTCTAGTGTGACATTTAGGGCTCTCTGAAACATATCTGTGAACCTGAATTTCACTCAGAGAAATCAAAACACCACAAAATCTTAAAAAGTAAATGTTCCAAAAAGCCAGCTGATTTTCCTTGCCATTTGAAAACATACGTTGCTTAATTTTGAAATTATACCCATAGCCAGCCATTTAAAATATTTCCAAAAACCAAATACTTTGTTGTGGGTTGAAAAACAATTTCTATTTGCCCAAGATGTTTATTTTTTTTAACATTAATACTTCTCTGGAACTTTTGGGTAGTAGCGTAACTCATCTCACTCTTCGAGCCAGAGAACCACACACCAAAGAATCACGGTGTAACTTGTCAGTAAAATGTGACTGTCTCTGATAAGTGATTTTTAATTTAATATGAAATTTCTACTTATAAAGAGAAGAGCTTCGTTGTTCTCAATATGCATGGAAAACCTTTATTGAGCATTATGACTAATTAGTGTTTTAACTGAAGTACACATAAAGAATCTCTCTCATATTGTGTCAGGGAAGGTTTAGATTGGATATTAGTAAAAATTTCTTTACTGAAAGAGTGGTGAGGCATTGGCATATGTTGTCCAGAGAAGTGGTGGAATCACTGTCACCGGAGGAGTTGAAGAAACATGTGGACATGGCACTTTGGGACATGATTTAATGGCCGTGGTGGCCTTAGGTTGACAGTTGGACTCTATGATCCTAGAGGTTTTTTCCGACTGTTTTGATTGGGAATAACTTAATGAAGTGGGAATTATATAGTTATCTTTATCTTTCCTGAAAGCCCGGCCCCAACACTGTGTACAAACTAGTTAAATTTTATTTACAGGTTCTATTCAGTTGGGAATCCCACAAGAATGCTTAGGGCCAATTTTGGTTCAATTTAGAGAATTCAGAAGATGGAAAAGGCTACGCCACAAAATAGCTTTACCCCTCTTAGAAATCAGAGGCAAGCCAGGACCCTAGGGAAAAGCCAAGAGTGCCGGATTTACTCACGAGGGTGAAGAAGGAATTTGGAGATGGTCCCTGGATCTCGCCTTGGCTGCAGTCTCTGGAACTGCAAGTTTAGAATCCAATTTGTGGATCATGCGGCATAAATCCAAAGAGAATGGAACCCGCCAAAATTAAAGTGTCCACAAGGCAAATCTATTGGAGCAGTTCTGCCCTAAGCAGCTGAAGAGAAGCCGTACTGCTGGCGTGTTTTCAGAGAACAGCCGCAGTTTACAGCAGAGGCAGGATCGCTCCAGCGCGGGCTAGGGAGCAGGATCCCAGGGTACACAGGTCTGAGGAGAAGCCAGGTCCAGGTGCTGCAGGCAAATCTCTCTAATTTCGCCGCAAATCTAGTGAATCCCAAAACGAGTCCAAGTACCAGTCCCCTTTCTGGTCAGTCTAGCTAAGATCTTCACTAGACAAGGTGTCCAGTGGTAGTATATACTGGGCATGAAGAACCTAGCCAATCAATTCCAGCTCCCAGCGTGGGCTTCCCCACGAGTGAATACATGTGTAGGAATTCATCTCCCGGTGGGAGGCAAAGTCCCTTCTTACCTTTCCCTGTTCAAGTCCCTGTTCAAGCCCGCAGGGGGAAAGGAAAGGACTTTAGTGACTTTGTCTTGCCCTATTCAAACCTCCGCAGACAGAGGCAGAGGAGAAGGGAGTTTTGGAGCATGCCAACCAAAACAATTTTATGATTCTATATATGAGACAATGATTCCTATCTAAATATTTTAATGTGTTTGTACACAAAACAAGAAATTGACAGTTCCCATCAAAATAAAATGTATTTTAAACTAATCAGAAGCTATGACTGATTTCCTCATATGAACAGACTGGCATCAAAGTGTTCTTTAAAAATAAAAGTTAAAAACAACAAAAAAGCACACAAGAAAAAAAACAAAAAAAAAACCCCAAAACAAACCACAACCAACCAAACAAAAACACCACCAACAGAACAAACCCATAAAACAAAGTACCTGTAAAATTCAATCTTATCAGCACTGACTTATCAGCTTAATTTCTTTCATTAAATTCTGTGATAAATTTCAAGAACTGACCTTTAGTAGTTTTGTACAGGAAAACATTGCAGTAAAAATAGAAAAGCTGGACATTAAACAAGAAAATATCCATGTGTTACATTTCATTGGGAAATTTTAATAAGATGTACATGACTGGAAAATACTGTTAGGCTGCACGTGAAAAAAATGTCTGGACCTGCTGTTGGTTACATTACACTACCCTGAAATGTACCTTCTTGGTTTACAATAATCTTCTGATTTCATTACCAAGTTTGAAACTTTTCTTTTTATAACTTGGTCATGTTACTTGTAGCACACATGATGTTCTTAGAAGTATACAAATGTAAAAGAAAAACTTAGCAGACACTACAATTCAAGCAATGTTTGCTAAACTTTGGTATAAATATACTGATCTTATTTACCTCAGCAGATCCGAAGTCTAAAAAATTCCTTTTTGGGTAGAAAGTAGTTTTTGTAGGTAATCAGTGTCTTTTTAACAGGATTCACTATTCAAGCAGTGGTTTATCAAGAGAACTACATAAAATAGTAACCCTTTATGGGCATATGTGGGAAGTGTTGAAGGAAAAATCCGCTCAGTCTTGTATTTACAAGCTCAAGGCCGAAAACTTGCCAGTTGGGAACATGTTTTCTAAAGGAACTGGCAGTTCGGGATTCTTCCATTTTTTCAGTGTTCAATTTTAGAAACTTAAGAGGCTCATTAAATCCCACAAAGTAGTAAGTACTTATCTCATTAAAATTTTTCACTGGGATATTCAGAATTTCATGTGCTTCCTGGAGTTAGCTTATCTATAAATTTTAAGTCATAAATTGCACAGTGTCCCTCAGTAAAGATCAGATGTCTTGACTATGAATGCTCATTTTTTCTTCTCAAATCATAGTCCTTTTTAAGCAGGCATACACAAATCACTAGCCAGTGATGATTAAAATACATGAAGAATCAAGAATTCCAAATCTCAAATGACAAGTGAAAATAATTGGGATGACTGGACATTTGGGGTTTTGCATCCACTCACCTTCAGAAGCAGAAGAATTCTTAGGAATTTTTTCAGTTTCTCCAATCTTTTCTTCCCATATACTTTTGCATAACTATAGGGGCATTTCGAAACGTTTATAGGTTTAACTGCAGAACAGAAAATTTCTTGCATTTTGTTTTGCTTTTTCACTTCTCTGAGAATCCATTTAACATTATATTCTTGAATCTATATTCTGATTTTCTTTAATATAGTTAACAATTCTGTTGCTGGATAATTTCCTTTAAGTAGGTGTTCTGACAAATACGTATCATAATGTTCTTTGCATTTGCTTCAAACTTTTTTCTGTAATTGGTCTTTTAATAGGCTTCAAGATTTTCTGAGTTTTGCAAATAATTTGCTCCTTAGCATTGGAAGTGAAGCATCTGATCTCTCCTAGCTTTCCTAAAGAGCAAAGGAATTACCCTTGCTAGCCAAAGCTGCCTTTCAGTTGTTAGAAACTAAAGCAGTCTGAGACATGAGGATAAAGGATTGTACAATAAAATGAGAGTTAAATTCCAGCTTAAGAAATCATTTAGAAACAATAGATCATTCCCAAATAATCAGCAATCTTCACTGTCAAAACATAACTTTGCCAGGCTTTTCATCAGACACACTGTTTAAAATGAGATAAAAATTATATTGTGTCATTTTATGGTTCTTTTAAAAAATTCTTATTTTAAGGAGAGAAAATAAGTCATTCACCCTCTTCTCATCTGTAAGCGCTTGGAGAAGCAAAAATTAAAGTAGGAACTCAATATGTTGTATGGTTGTAGTAATCACCAGCTTTGCCTAGTAGCTAAGTGGCAGCTTTCTTGTTTTTCACTTGGTATATACAGAATTTGACATCAGGGAGCAGAACATTTCTGCAGATCTTTTTAAAGTGAAGCCAATTGCATCCAAACTGCAATAAACAATGTTCCCTTTTGATCTGTATTACTTGCCCATTAAGACAAATTCATTGTTCAGCTCTTCTTCATAAACTGTTAAGGTTAACCAAGGAGCTGCAGACAACAAAGATTATTACTGTTTAACAAAACCTGGTGATCTAAGTTCCACAAAGAGCGTAAAAAGATTAAATATTAGCTTAATGTTAAGTAAAAATTTTTGAGCAATTGTTCTTACTCCTTTCTGCCATGTTAATTAATCACAACCTGAGGTTCAGCTGCAACAATTCATTATGTTGTCCATACACTAGAAAGATTCAATATGCTCCCAGCTTTTTTCACATTAAAATTGAAAACCACCTGTAGATCACAGTGAAGGGCTTAAAAAGACATAGTGTTGTGGTTCAAGCCCAGTCAGCACCTAACCAGCACACAGCTGCTTGCTATCTCCTTCTGCAAGCAGGATAGGGGGAAGTGAGTTGGAAGCATTAAAGTGATAAAACCCATTGGCTGAGATAAGACCAGTTTTATAAATAAGGTAATAATAACTTATTTTTTTTACAACATATAAAACTGTAATGAAAACCAAAATAACAAAAATAGAAAAACAAAACGTAAAAAAGACAGATGATTCAAATGAAGACAATTGCTCACCACCAATCAACCAATGCCCAGCAAATCCCTGAGCACCAGCAGCCCCTTGGCCAACCTTCCCCCGTGTTTTATTGGTGAGTATGATGTCATATGATATGGAATATTTCTTAGGTCATTTGGAGTCATATGTCCCAGCTGCTTCCCCTGCCAGCTTGCTGGCAGGGTGGTATGAGAGGCAGAAAAGGCCATGACTCTGTGTAAGCACTGCTCAGCAATAAGGAAAACATTCCTGTATTATCAACACTGTTCCCAGCACAAACAGGAAACATAGCTCCATACAAGCTACTATGAAGAAATTAACTCTGTCCCAGCCACACCCAGCATACATAGGCATTGTAGTGCCTATATCAGTTCAGAAAGAAATATTTTATTAATGCTACAATGATTAATTGATTAATATTGATTAATGCTGCAATACATTAATGCTACAATGCTACAAGAGGGCACTCTTAAAATGGAAGTCCCATTCAAGTTGCTTCCAGCTGAAAACACCCACAATGTTGCTCTCCATCCCTACAAGCTGCTGCTTTTTTTTTTTTTTTCCCAGCTGCAGTCACAGGATTTCCCACTACCTGCTGTAGTGGAGTCCTGCAGGGCAAGAATGAATGTATGAGCAGAACTGTGTTCAGTTCCTCATCCCAAATCAAGCTATGCCTAGCTCTAGTCGATGTAGCCAGTACCACTGATTTCTATTAGTCTCTGCCAATTGTTTTAAGAAAAGAGACGAAAGATCACAGCTGAAAGGTATGTATTGTCATAAGTATATGTACAGTGTCAAAGAAGGAAGAGAAAACTGAACATTTTCCATCTATGTCTAAGTCTCTTGGTTGCCTCTTAAAACTCCATTCCCAAATAGCAACAGTCTCAGTAGTACTAGTGACCTTTGGCTACAGCATTTCTATCTTTTGGGACTACATCGATTTTCTCTGGCTTCCATGTAGCAATTTGGCATCTTATTGACCCAGAACCATAAAGTGGACAGTATCACTAATGGCAGGGGACTTTGGGAGATTTTTTTAGGACAATAAACTAGAACATCAGCTAGTGCAAGCTGCATTGAAAGAAAAAGCTACTCTTTAGAGTCAGGCAGTTCTAGTGGACTGATGACCATACTTGGCAGATGGTAGCATTGGCTGATTTGTCTGAAGATTAGTTTGTTAGCCACAGATAGCACTCGGCTTGCTTCTCTTCAAGTGTATGTCCGAGGGCTTTTGTTTTAGTTTGAAGAACTGTTGGAAAAAGTCTAAATCAGTAAATGATTGGATATTTGTAGGTAGTATTAACTTATTAACACATAAGAGCACAGAAAGTATGAGAACCTTCTCAACTTAGCTTGTTTTCTAGTAACTGTGAAATATTTCAGAGTTCCTGGAGATCTTTTATACATAGACCATGTACACTCTGTAGATTTGTTAGGTTTTTAAATAAATATTAATGAATATTCCTTTACCCTGTGTAATACAATAATTCTGACCGCAGTAGATGTGTAGAATACTTGCATGGATTTGCTCTCATAATTAAGTTCTTCTGTATTCCTATTTAAAACTCTGTGATGTATCAGCTTGCTAAAGGCTTGAAATGGATTGCTTTGAATTACATCCTGTGGAGAAGAGTCTACAGCCATCCAGGCTGGTGCATCAGCCTAGATGATTTTAATCCTGCTGATCTCTATTAGTCAGTAATCACAAATTAAGCTAGTCTAAAACTTGAATGGCTCTACAGCCTTCACAAGACCTACACTGTTGCCTCCCAGGAGAATGCTCTTCTCTGAATACTATTTGAAAGTTCTCTTCTTATTATGTTAAAGGAAATCAAAGCTGTTTTGTAGACTATTTGTGAGAAAACCTTCTAACTGTTTACCTTTGTGGTGTTGTAAAGAACAGCATGAGTCAGGAACAAATCACAGCCTTCACATAACTCCCCTAGATTCTTTCCATCACATCAGACAACGGGTTCAGTCCAGGCATGCCCTTTCTTTCTTTCACAGCAGTTTTTTTCTTTACAGTTATATTAGCTACATAACTATGTTAGCGTAGTGCATGAAGGGTTATAGCTTAGCACAATATGTAAACCATACTGGGAAAAAAAAAAAAGAAACAGAATGACTTAGCGTCAATGGGAAAATAACATGCAAGATGAGCTCTCTTTCATAAGAATGACCTATTCCAACTAAACATTTCTAGGTAAGTATATTTCAGTTAAGGATATTTTTTATCCAGAACTTTACTTATCCTCTTAGGCTCAGTTCTGAAGTCTAAAGGAAGACAGAAAGAAAAGGACATGGGGTGTAAGGATTACTCAGAAAGTACCTGAAAGTTTTATTTTAGTTCTAAAAGTCTCCTTTCAATTAGGTAGTAAAATTGCTGGAACACCCAATATAAAAAACTGCTCTATTTTCAAATCTCCTGTTTGATACTCTCAGATGTCAGCTTGAGGGTTTAAGAATTTGCTACCACCTGCTACCCATTTTACAACTCTTCTTTACATGTTTAATACAGTTTTGTACTCCTTTAACATCAGTTCATTCCTGAAAAGCACAAACAAGCATCTGACACAGAATTTTAGTGAGGCACTCCAGGAAATCCCCAGAGCATGAAAGGGATATAATACCTCTTATTTCCAAATCTGCTCATGCATAAAAAGGGTTAGCACGCACTTCCTCAGAGTATATTTTTCTTCAGTAAGGCAAGAAAGGAAAAGACTCCAGTGAATTTATTTAATAATTGATAGTGGAAATAGACTCTAATGAAATTTCCATCATCCAGAAACATGAACTCTACTTTATATACACTGTCATTCACTTGTCTGCTAATAGCTGACTTGGCAGCTTCCTTGAATTCCCTGCTTGGATACAAACAGCCAATCCAGTCCTCCTGTGAAAAAGAACTGCAAATCCCAAGGGAACCAGAGAAGTGCTAGTGCTGTATGCATAGAGGATATTTATCTCCACGGCAGCATAATGAAGAAGCTGCTAAGGAAGTCCCATTAGAGATAAGTCCTGCTGTGAGGGGAAAAAAGAAAAAAAAAAAAAGAATTAAAAAAAAAAAGTTTCAAACTGTTTATCTTTTTCTTTGCAAATCCTACATGAGCAGCTATTAGCAGGGGACTTGGAAACCATCCAGACAAGCATAGAACTTACTTCTCTCCAAGCATCCCACAGCCCTTTTACTTCCTACCGTTTACAGATGGAAAATATTTGGATTGGAAACTCCCAACATACAATGATAAACTAATTTCTCCATAGTACCCATCCATCCTTCTTTCTGTATCAAGTGGGAAGTCTTTTGTAGCTGTTGTGTCTTCTTAAGGTACTGCACTATATTTTCATATGCCTTGTGTGCTTATATAACTTAGCTTGAATAAAAGTGCATGTATTGTGTACCTGTCATGAGAACACTGAAAAATATATGCTTTTCACTGTAGACAATCGAATGTTTGGAGATAGTAATTGATACTGGGCTGTATGATGAAATATATTTGACAAGAATCACTGCTCTTGAATCTCCTGTTTGACCATGTGTACTTCTATGGATGAAAGATCAAGGAACTATGAAAAAGAAAATACTTTAGTAAAATAAAAATTTCTTTTTATTACCACTATAATAATTTTTCCTCTAAATCAAATATTTCTTATTTCAATGTTCAATTAGTGTCCCATCTTTCTATAAATGATCTGAGAAGCACAAAGGAGAAAAACAAATCTGTTGTTTCCTAATAAAGTATTTATCATCTAGTTTCATGCCTGAAACTTATTTTACTATATATAGCAATTTTCTCTTTGATTACAGTAGGATTAATATCATGCAGGTGTCTCTAGAACCAGGATCTTTTAAAGCACACATGAAATATTCTCAGGAGACTTAGTCTAATGATGATTTCCTATCAGCTTTGTTATACAAAAAATATTTTCATGGGGTTCACAACAGTGCAGCTGCAACAACGGATACTCACTTTATGGTGAGTATTTTGTTGTCTGCCAGCATGTAGTCAATCCAAACTTTGCACATCTTCTTACTCAGAGAGATCTCAGGGCTCAGTTTAATTTTCCATAACAGCTAAACTCTCCCATGGCTCATTTCACAAGCTTACTATTGAAATAATTCTTCACCTGTTGCCCTCAGTAATCAATAGTCAATTCTACTACTTACAATAAGGTAAATACGTTCACCAGTTAATGTATATTTTGTGTTACCTGAATTTTAACAACATATACATGTGCATATGTAAATGTCATAATAAGTTTTATAATCTCTGACTGTTGGTTCCATTTAAATATTTTATATGCCAAAATAGACAGGATTTTTTTCAATATCTGTTACTGCTTTTGAAGAACTAGTAAGAGCTCCTAAGATGAGAAAGCACTCCAGAATATTAACATTTCTTAAGCTCAAATTAGGAACCTTAGAGGAGTATTCTGTGTAGAAAATACACTGTGCAACACTTGCATCTACTGCAATACCACAATATAACACATTCCTATCAGGTTGGTAACAAGCATATGTGAGTATGTTGGGAATATGAACATTAAGAACAGAAAGGGAGAGTAAAAACCTTAGTAATACTTAAAAGAAACAAAACATAGCCAAAGTAACTTAATAACCTCCACACAGTCATACAACTTTACTTTGATTTGGTTGTCTTACTTTTTTCGTTAGACTGAATAGAAGTCTATTAAGTCCAGTTTCTTTAGGTAGAGGATTACAATTTTTTTCTATATGCTTTGTAATACAATGTACAATCAAATCATGAACAAAAGTTTACATTTATTACAATTATTATTTGGAAAGAAATTATATTGAAATGACCCAGATTTGATCTAACAGACTGGTGTGAGCTGATAACTTCCTTACATGGAAAAAAAAAAGCAGTCTTGTATATACAAAACAGCCAGTTAACAAAATCATATTTTCATGACAGAAAACACAAATTATAACTGAACACAGCAAAAACAGTTGTGTAAAAATATCTTCATACTCTTGAAACAAGACACATTCTGAACCAGTTTAGTTCTGGCTCACCTGTTACTATGGAAATAAGAAAAAAAAAATCTTAACTTGTCAATCTATAAAGCTGTGAACGACTAGAGATCATGTCCTGATTCTGGGATAGACTCTAAGCAAAGCAGAATCAGTTCAGTTCTGAATGTAACTGGAAGTAAATCAGACACTTCTAGTGTGAATTTCGTCAGAGAGAAGAATAAGACCCACTGGTTAGGGCACAGCACCATGGAGCAAGTTCAGACTTAACATTTCTGGGTTTGTTAGTCATCCTGCCACTTAGGAATTTTCATTAAAAATAAGAAATTTTAACTACTTATCTATGTTAGTGTATATACTTTTTCATACATATAAAACGTTTAATGTTTTATCCTTTTGCTTTAATTTTCACTTTTCTTGAAGAAAATAGAAACTTCTTTTATCATCTTTGAATGTGGAATACTTAGTCTTTAAGTATAAAGAGCTAGTGCCAGTAGTAGAGTTAATAGAGAGCCTTGTTAAATCATACCACACTGTTGTAGAATATTATTATATTATATAGTGTACTTGGTGTACTGCAGTTGAATGGATTCCTGATTTGCATAGCACTCATGGGATGTGATAATTAGAAACATAATTTATTTCTATACAAGCCCTTTGAAGTTAATTTATCTACAAGAAAATTTAGAAAACATTTTCCTGGGCAATGTCAATTCCACACTTTGAAGAACAGAGGATTATGCAGTTGAGTAGGATAGAATGGATTTGCATTCAAGTTATCACAAAGTGATAAGACTAGTGGGACTTATCTCTATTGCTGGAATAGATCTTCAGGAAACAGATATTTCTGATTAAGATATCACAGTTTCTTGGAGGAAATGGAGCACAAAAGATCCTGTCCCAAAATATCTTGTCCCCAAATGTTCTTCTATGTTAGTCCAGTTGTTTATATAGTGCTGTCATATATATTAATGTTAATCTACCATTGAATTTTCAAGATGATCAGACAGAAATTTCTTAGAAAAGAAATCTGTATTTCATTAATTCATGAAAATGTTTAAGTACCTGTAAATATTTTCATTTCAAACTGCACCATAATCTGGCCATAACTGTTATATGAGTCCCTTTAAGGTATGATTGGAACTTTGTAGTGAAGCTGTCTGAAACCATTTGAGAACCACTACAAATTATTAAACAGAGACTGCCAAAGAACACACAAAGCAGGGTGGGCAAATCTTCAGGCTTTGAAGATGGCCATTCTTTTCAGCAAAAATTCAAAATTCTTTTGTGTATGGAGTCAGGAAAGTTCAGTGTCTGCCCATCTTTTTTACATGTAACATCTTTTGACAAGAGCCAGGGTTTTCAGAAGACAGAGTACATCTTTTTAATAAACAAGTCTGTATTTGCCATTTCCTTGTCTTTTAAACATATGTAAGCATCTGATCTGTGTAAGTATGTTTTTATTCTTGTAAATTACAGAGTCACAACATAATTCAGATTTGGAACTGATGTTAAAACCTTTGAAAGATGATGGGTATTAATTTCTAATTTCTGATTTATAATTAATTAAATAATTCTATCTTATAACATATTTTGTCCAAACTTGTAAACTCTGTAACCATAACCATCTCTAGTCAGGACTAACTTGTATTTATTCTCTGTCACTAATTCCAGTCAAAATGCTACATTCTACAACAGTCACAGATGAAATAGCAATGATATGAGACGGGCGATTTTACTCGGAGAATCTGCAACACTTTTAAACCCAAGTGTACTCTGTATTGGCTTATTGTTAAAAGTTTGTCATGAAATGATAACCATGTGATGAAAATACTAATAAGCAAGGAGTATTTTGAAAATTTGCATTCTAGTCAACAGAGAGCTTTGTTTCTATTTCTTCTAAATTTTAAGCAGTTATGGCGATATGACACATTTACAGCGAGCAAACTTAGCACATAGGTCAAGTCAGCCCTAGAGGCAAGCACGTATTGCTGTTTATGATGTACTAAATCTAAGAAAGTGAACATTTGAAGTCTTTGATGATTAATGATCCTTGCCTTTCTCAATTAGAGCAATGCTACATAGCTGAATGAGACTAGTACATTTTTATTTCCACAGATCCTTCCAGTAAGAAGGTATTTCTTTTTTTTAAAGAGGAGCAGCAAAGGAGTAGCAGCAGGAATACAATCAGATACTATCTGCAAATGTTTCACATACTGTAGGAATAATATGCAAAAAAATCCCCATAAACCAGGGCAGGCATGTACTGTTTCGAGAAGACAAGCAAAACAAGCTCTTATGTGAAGATGCCTTCTTTCTAAATCCAAGAAATATATGAAGTATGACACGGGAAGTGGACTCTTTTTAGAATTACATTTACCACATTTACTTCTAAGCACTCTATGCTTTTCCATAACTGAAACCTTTTACTTCATTGAGCAGAACAGGGAGACCAAGGACCTGGAGCTCTTTTATGAAGGTCTGTTTGGCAGAACACTATATATATATGTCTGATTACAGAGGAGTAAAGGTCAGGCTTTGAACTACCTTCTGGCTTTTCTCCCAGAGATAAAAATACAGCTTGTCTCAAGTGACAGAAAAGATTTTCAGCCATGATACTCATTTGTTTCTTCTAAGCCTGTGAAATTTTCTTCAGATCAATGAATCTATATTTAGTAACCTAACAGTAGAGGGCAAAATGTGTGTTTTCTGGAAAATAATTGTATTTAAATGTTTAAGTAAAAGCAGAAATCAGATTCACTCAAACTAGCATAAAGATAATACATAGGGAGGACCATGAACCTATTTCTGGGGCAATGACCTTACTAGCTTCACTTAGTGCTACAGGTAATTTAGTATATGACACTGTGACTCTAATGACACACAGGTACTGTTACAGTTCTTGACAAATTTCCAATAAAAGATACCTAACAGTTAATGACTTTATCACTTGCCCAGTAGCCACTGCTGCTAGCAAATATTCTTAGTGTATAACAAAATGCAAAGAAAACATTTTTTTTTTAATTTAGCAGTACCGTTTGTGACAGGTTTGTTAATAATGTAGACTGTGGCAGTTCTCAAGTAATGTATTGCCTACTTGTTCATAGATTTAAAAAAAAATCTACATATTCCATAGGTATGATTATCTAACTGAGAAATTATGAACTAAAAAAAAGTAATTAAAAAAAGAGATATGACTAGTACTTTAAAATATATTATTCTGAAGAGGAAATTTTAAAAATCTAAAATAATTCTTTGTATTCCAAAGTTCCTAAGCATATCCATTTTAGATCCCACAAATCAGAACCTTTAAATAGTGATATGTTAAGAGTTCTACAGATTGAGACATTACTCTGAGCTTCAAGAAGTAAAAGTACAATTCCTTGCTGTGCATCAGGGAAATTGATCTATAACTAGTCTGTCTTAGGAGTAGCTCAGTACTATTTATTCCATTCTGAATGGTGCAATAGATTTAGCTACTCTTATACCCATATTTGTAAAAAGAGAAGCTGTGGACTTAGAGAAGCTGCCCTTCTAAACATGTGTAACCTTTAGCTTCTAAATATCGGTAGATTTTCCACGGGACTCCCAAAGACCGTAGACATAAAAATAACTATCTTGTCAAATTTTCAATTATTTTAATATTTTTAAAAAATCAGATTATTGCAGCAGAAAGGAATACTCCAGTCTGAACATCGCTGGTATTGCATAATGCAGTGCAGGTACATTTAATCATCACTGACACAGGGAGACAGACGGAAAAAACCATTGACTTGCTATTAATACCATAGCAAAGGATAAAAATAATCTCCTGAGTTTATAAAAAGTATTGGAACGGATGGGAAAGCTGACTGAAAAGCAGATTTTAGAAAGTAATTCAATTGCAACAGGAACACAAAGGTTGAAAGAACTTCAACACCATCAAGTCCCATCTACTTTTGTTGCCGAGAATCACACCAAATGCTTTTACTTAAACTTACTAATTTTCAGTTTAAACACAGTTAGGGGTTTTGGATCAACTTCAACAAAGCTTATTTCAGAATTTAATTATTTCAGTGACTATGTGCCTCTATCTGACTTCCAGCTAAACCATGTACCTGAGCCATTAATAACTATTTTTTCTACTGCTAGTGTTGACTTTGGTTCAAATTTTTCTTATCTCATTCTCATATATTTCCATAACATGACTCGTCTGTTCCCTTAACCTTCATGTTATAAGGTTACAGATCATTATTTTCTCAGCAAGATAAGCCTCTCATTCTCTTGGCTACCCTTCTCTGCACCTATACTGATTTCAGTTTAATTTTCTTGAATTTGAATGCATAGAATACATTTCAGATGTCAACAGTATCTTGTAAAGAGACATTCATATGTCTCCATGCATTTTAGGAGCTCATTTCTCTTTTAAACAGCCCGTTTCCTAGTTAGCCTTGACATTTGAGTATCACCTGTTTGTTGGAAGATATTAATTCTGGGGGACCTGCTTTATGGATCTAAAAGCTGTTTCAAGGTCACAAACTCCACTTTCAAACACCACTCATTCCATAGGTTAGTATTGTCCAGCATATATTTGTGACTAGTTCTTCAGTGCCATTTAGGTACCTGCTTAACTGAGGTTTTAGTTATCATAACATTCCTCTTTATGCTGTCATATCTACTTCATTGATCAATGCAGGAAGCTTCATAAATGTAGATAAGATATTTTCCAGACATTTTGTAATTAGCGTTGCAAAATGAGCTATCATTATTGCTTGCCTGACAGTAGTTTCTCATAATTTATAATGTCTTGATATATAATGCATATCCTGTAATGCATTTCAATCAATCTGTAACTATCACAGTCAATCATCTTGGATAAGTGTCACAGTATGAGCTGCTGTTAGTAAGTATTCTGTTTCAAAAACGTGTTGTAACAGTAGGTAGCATTGTTTTATAACCAGACCTGCACAAACTCTACAGGACTTCACTGGATAGCTTGTTTGTCTCTGGCAGGTTTAAGTCCTTGAAGGCTAGGCTTCAGTGAAAGAGGTTACTTCAAAATACATGCTTTTCTTCTGTCAGTGGAACATGACTGATGTCAACGACTTTGTTAGAGAGCAGCTGAGTTCAGGTTTTGAGATGAAGCTTTCTGACCCTTGTTAATATCATTTATGGACTAACCAGTAATGCATTGACCAAAACAAAGGTAATAGTATTGTAGCTACAACTGATACACACAGCTGAGGCTAAATTTAAGCTGGAGCATTCTTTTGCTTGATAATTCCAAAGAAATGCCCAATGCTGGGAAAAGAATTGGCTCTGTGTAATATATTTAATAAGGTAATTGGGACTAACTTTCTGAAAATGAATCTGTAACCATAAGCAGCTTGTCTTTGATACTGAAAGAATGAGTCTTGTCCTCAGTCGTTGTCTTATTGTTGACCCCGTACTGACCCTTGAACCTTATACAGTGGTATGTGGGTTTCTCTAGGAATATGGAATAGGGAAGAGAATTAGTTCAATATGGCTTCACATAGTCACACAGTAATCTGCACTTTCGCCAAGGAAAGGCTTGCAAGGAGGGAAAACCAGTCCAAGACAGGCCAGAACTGCTTGTGTTTGCAGAAATATTGGCATATGCTGATGTAATGCTTCTGCAAAATTTAGCCTTTAGCTGCACTGCCTCAAACTGCTCATCATATGAATAGTGACTGCTCTTTGAAATTGTTAAGATTTTAAAGTAGACAGAAAATTATTTATGGAAAATCTTCTAGCAATGAAGATACTTCTGAAGAAGAGAAACTGTGTTAATCACTAGCAATTTCTAAGGCAGTATTCACGTATGCTTGTAATTATAGTATGCAATATTTTAAGTTTTTTTAACTGTCATTTACAGAAACTCCACAAATGTGCAGAACTTACACATTTCACCAAACATAATTCCTTTCCTGTCAAATACTGTATAAATATGACATAAAGAATTCTCTTCTACCAACAACCAGAAAGAGCATGTGATACACATTTCTTCACTGCAACGATAATTTATGTTCTGAGAAGCAGCAACCTGAAGGACTCTGTAATTACTTTCCTAGCCCTAAAGAAACACAGTCAAACACTGTCATGCTGCAAGTCTGTGGAAAATGTATACAACCTTTTTCACATTACTAGAACTACTGGAGATAGAAATTCCATTCCAGTCAGGACTGTGAAACTTTGTAATGTAGCTTTATTCTGGGGAAAAGGGAAAATTTAAAAAAAAAAATTAAAAGCTGGAAAACTTACTTTCTATGACAAAAATTCCTCCTCAAAATTTTCAGCGATCTATAAAAAAAAAATCTTTCCTTGCATTTTTGTGGGGTTTTATGGTACATTCTCTTTACTTTGTGTATGTTCCTCTTCCTTCTGAGCAGAAAAATTCTTATCCTGGCCTCTCAGTACCCAGCTGTCATCAGAGGGAAACAGCTTTATATGATCTAGAAGTGATCTGGATGGGAAATTTCTGTCCTGAAATTTACTGGGCCAGGATTCTAGAGATGTAACACTAAATAATTACAGTGACTCTTAGATGCCTAATTACCTAAATGGCTCTATGAATCTGTGCTTTATTTGAGAAGAACTGTTACAACATTTTTGACATGTTTCTCTGAAGTATTTTTCTTGTATCTTTATACTAAGCAATTTGACCTACTTGCAATTTTTAACACATTTTCAAGATGAAAACACATTTAGAAAAAAAATAAGGGATTTATCAAACTTTCAAATATTTGCTCTTGTCTTTAAAATCTCTCAAACTTGCACTGAAATGAAAAAAAAATCTGTGTGGCTTTTACATGAATTCATAAATTGTTTCAAACCAGGATGCCTTTGTTTCACATACAGGCTCGTGCATTTGCAAGTGATAACTGGCTGTTCCTAACTTTGTCAGCATATATGAATGGCTTGTGCATACAGGCAGCCTAAGATTTTCTGCTCCTCTCACTGTCACCGGTCTGCCTACTCCTGAATAGCTGTAATTTGTACTGGCTGACCCTGGGTACTGTTTTCATCTGTTCATCTGTTCGTCTATTCATCTAGAATAGTCCCTCCACTTTTAAATGTAGCAAAGGAGACAAACAGGACATCCAAGACTGGCCCTGGAATTTCACATGGCAGAACTGAAGTCAAAACATATTTTCAACAAAGCAAAGATGACACTGGATGGGAAAAATGCAAATCTAGGCTGAGGTGTGGTGGCAAGAGATAGAATTGTTATAGTTGCAGGTTAAAAGTCTTGGCTAAAAAGAATAACTAATAAAGTCATTACATTCTCAGTTTGTGCATGTCTGTGTCTTTTAAACACATCTCTCCTCTCTCAGCCCTGCAGCATCATGTTCAGCAGTAGCTTGAGACCTTAATCATCAGTTTTTCTCCACCAACATTTCCACCGACCTAGCACCTTGTCAGCTTTAGCTAGTGTAGCTGTTGTAGCCATGGGGTTTCTCATTTTGCTGCATAGAGTAGTTCTGAGCACTGAAATAAATCACAGTGATAAGATGCAGGCTGCTGTTTTTCAGTACCATCTCATTGGTGGAGCTGCTCCAGCATTAGAGCAAAGGTTAAACAGAAAAGAGGCAAAGAAACATCATTCTCCCTACTATGCAGCTTGGGTTATTTTGAGGTTTTGAAAGGAAAAGAATTCATTTCTATCCCTCACTGGAAATTACTGTACTTGTGTTAAAGCAAAACAAAACAAACCAATAATCTGTTGAGTTTCAGTGAGTTTCAGGGACTCTATTATTTCTTCCACAATATCCACTGTGTTTATTTTTAAATAAAACTTAATATATTTTAGTTGGGTACTTATTTTTCATTAGCCTTCATTTGACAAGAAAATCTATGCTCTCACCCTGGTCTTGTACAGCTTTTAAATAAAATAAAGTTCATTTACATTAATTTTCATGTAGCAAACTACTGTACTAATTTCTTCAGTATTTTGCTGCATCATGTAAATCTCCTGACAAGTATCTCTAATTGCTTGCTGTTGAAAATATTTTAGTTTTATTTGAAGATGTTATAACCAATAGTCTGTACATTGAATTAAGTAATCTTTTGGTTAATAAAACCTTACTACAATAGTCTATGAAACACTAGTATATATATATATTAAAGAAGTCTACTGAAAATGGGACATTTAATTTGCCTGATTATGTGTTTTCACTGGAGTGGTACACTGGTAGGCAGGAACAGCTGTAAACACATAGTAGTTTGGTGTCTAATTTCCTTCAACTTCTGTAGCAAAATGATTGAGAATCAGATACCTAATTACCATTTCTGTCATTTAATTCCTCCACCAATATGTCTTTGAGGCCATATGTAGATATCAGGATTGGTGTGAAAGTGGATAAAGACAGGCAGATATTAAATGAGATTTCTTTCAGTCATTCAGCACCAGTGGTTTCTGAGTAGTTGTATAGTCAACTTAAAGGGATTATAAATTCCATTTAATTTACTAAAACTACTAGAGTGGATTTTTAGACTCTTTTAGTGGTGTTCTATTTCTGTGCAGGCTTTTACAGTTAATGAATATGTAAACTGAGTCAAATATATTTCATTTAAAGTAAAAAATATTTTTTTTTAAAGCAACAGGTATCAAATGCAAGCAGTTAATCACACTGGTATTAAAAATGTTTCATATTGAAAAAAAATGTAAAATTGTTGTCTGGCTAAACTTCATCCATGATCAGTACCTTAGGGGCTTTTCTGAAAGTTATTTTTATATTTTAATAATATTACCAAATTAATATTTGGTAAGTAGTTATTACTTCCTCAAAAACTGTAAACAAAATAAGCTAAAGCAAAGATTTGGTTACAGAAAAAACATACACTGAAAAGTAATTCCTGTTTGTACAAAATAAACAGAAAAGATTTTTAGGTATGCCATATGAAATCATTGTGTAACACAGGTCTTCCAGTGAGTTATTGTAAGTCTGAGCTGTTGCACTTGTAGACAGATCACTAAGAAAGCATCTTTTACCACCTACACCACATTTTTGCCTTCATTCCTACTACACTAGGAGCTATTTCAATTCAGGCCTTAATCAGAGAATTCAATCAGAGCATTCAGGCTTCACCTAAACTAAGTGATGTGATGGGTAGAGAGCAATGTAGTTTCTTTCCTGACCTACGGAAGCCAAAGCATTGTTAACAAGGTAGGACACGCTACTGGATATCAGGGTCTCATCCCAGATCAAGAGGCAGTGGTAATACCAAATACATTTTGGAGTTGTTTTCAAGCCAATTTCTGATATGACTTAAATGCCTTGGGTTCAAGGAGAGAAGCCAAATTGCATGTTCTCGTTTATACTGTAGTTACAGACAGACAGGCCTACCTTTTTTTTCTGGTAAACCTGCACCGTGCCCCACATTGCAACAGAAGAGCTGTTGTGGAGTCCCCCAGTCACTGAAGCACCACAAGATTGGCAGGCACCTCTTCTTCCACACCAGAATCTTTTGGAGGAAATACAGTCAGCTGCAAGCTTCCCAAGGCAGAAGTGCTAGGCACTTGGCATAGCTGATATAAATCATGACTGTTTCTGACATTTTTAAATAATTACCTGAGACATGAAAGAATGTGAAACCATTCAATGTAAGTATTTTGATAAAAAGAATGTGGAGCACTTCTATTTCTGTATTTTTAAGTAAAATACCTCAGCAGAAAAAAATAATTGCTAGTTTCTCAACAAGAATAGTAGACTTTCTTGTTATTGTGTAAAACAGAAAGAGAAAATAACAGAGTAAAGTGGGACAGAATCCTAAAAATGAATAAAATTGTGGTTGGTAGCAGTGGCTAGAAGCACTGTGTCATAAACTGTATGTTGTGACTTTTACCAAACCATGCTTTCCCATGTCTGTCTGCTGTTAAACAGAGAGAAGCTGTAAGCAGCTGGAAACAAAACAGACTTCCACATCCATTGACCAGTCAAGCAGATTATTCTTATGTATCAAAATAGTATTAAAAAACCCAACCACTAGTATAAATAGGAGAAAATGTTCATGTTTTCACAGCTTTTATTTCTTCCTATTTCCTAACAAGACTGTTAAATGGCAAAGGCAAAGAGCTGCTGAAGGGTTAAACAGAACTAAAGAATGTCAACATACAGTCACATATGCTTAAGTATTTTCAGCTCGAACCATCTGCTGGTAATGTGTGAAAGCTGCTAAATATGATATTGCATCATAGCACAAATTCTTGGGGGCAGAATATTGACTGTTTAAGACCAACCTGTTAGAAGAGGGTCAAGCTTTATAACAAATCAGGAAAAAAATAATCCACAGTATATTTAAGAATTTAAGACAACAAAAATATACAAGAGCAGTCAGATGATTTTACCAGCTAACTACCACTGGACTGTCATTACTCAATTGTAATGAGATATTAGCTATCTACACCATTCATGAAAATACAATTTCTAATTAATTACTAGGTTTTAGACACCACACTGTGAGGCCTTTTCACTGAGGTGATACTTTTTAACTTTCAAAATTATCTGTGCAGGTGGTAGAGATGTAATTTTATAGCTTTTCCTAGTACTTTGTACTCGCACATAGAGGATTTTGAGAGACTAAGTACAGGTATTCATTCTAAGACTATTTTATTTCCTAACATGGTTCCAGCTTTTCTGAGAGAAGGACCAATACATATTTTTAATCTAAAATTCTTTCTCTGGTAAAGGTTTAGAACTTCATCTGACAGGTGGAGAACTATCAAGGCAACTATTTCTAGCTCGATCTCATGTAACAGATGAGAAAATGTATTAGTGCAAATGATTTGCATGATAAAATGTTAATTTCTTTGTTTAGCAGCAGGGAAAAGATTGGAGGACAAGGTAGATCGCCTGTACCACCACTGCTGCTTTTCAATGGCATGACCAGTGTTCTCCCATTGGCAGAAAGCACAGATGTTATGCTGTCCCTTAGGTGATATTCTGTCCATATATAACGAAAATTACAATGTATCTTGACCGCATAGAGGACTCTCCTTGTGTTTCCTGAGGGCATGAGTAAAGCTGAATATTTCTGGCAGATAAGAGTTGCAAAAGAAAAGTAATCAGTAATGATACATTGAATAGTGCTGGACACCATAAAACAGTCCTCTGTGATTCAGGAAAAGAATGTAGGCAGTTATTCACATTTTTGTATTTTATTGTGAGACAATCACATATATGCAGTATTCTGTTTTAATGCATGCACGAAAGTATGAAGAGCTCGGGATTAGAAGGAATTGTACATAATTAAATGTTTACTATAAAAATGTAAATTTGCTCTTTTCTACATTAGATAGGACACCATCTCTCGCAAAATTAGGTACCTGTCTAAGCCATTTCCAGGGTACATTTTAGTTTCACACCCACAGCCTTCTAAGAAACTAGAAAGAAATCTGCCTCTGCCATGTGAAAAGAAATAGTCATCAGATGATACAAGTCCAAAGCATTCTAGCTGCAAACTGAAACAGAGCCCATATACTGGACTGGAGCTCTCTATTTATAACAGAAAATCAGTGGTACTGACTCTTCAAGTGGGTGGGAAATATAGGCAACAACAAAACAGAAAAAAGTAACTTATGAATTTTGCTCCAGGGATAGGATTAGCGAGATAGAGTGTAAAAAGCCATTTAGCAAAGTATGGTATTCCTATGTTAATTTCTCCACTCAAGTATTGCATCAAGGCATAACCCATGTGATATTTCTGCCGGAACAGGTCTGAAGGTCAAAGACGTGCGCAACATTAGCCTCAAGTGTTACATACTATTCTCAGCATTTCTGAACAGCAACACTGAACACAGTTATAATGTTCCTAGATCAGATCTGGATCTATATAAATGTTTTATCAAAAAATGCATTATTAATTGAATAAGCAATTTCACTAATAAATTAGTGCCAGAGGTGCTACAGAATGCTGTATACATGCCATCCTTCACGTTTATATATTCCAGTATCTGAGTACTTAATTATAAAATAATCTATAATGTACTAAAATAATCTATGGTGTCTATAAATCTCACTGATAGCAATTTAGAAATTGTTAGAAAAAATAATATCTGTTATAGGTGTTATTTATAAATATTCCTTTCATTTACATTTTTAATAGATCTTCAACATTTGCACTAATACATGACCTATGATATTGCAGACCACATATGTTAATTGAGACTGTGCAAACAATGCAACCCCTGATTTGCTAGTCTATAGGCTTCTAACACTAGTCTTAGTCTTATGTGGCCTCCTTCCACCAACTTTAATGTTTTAAGGTGTTCTTTCAGCCGCAAGTGTATTCTAACAGTGTAGTTCAGACAGACAAAAAATGGACAGTATATGGATAGTATAGCTTTAGTCTACACTATGGGCAGTATGGTCTTCTGATGTGCTTTGACTTCAAGTATTATATACTACTATCTTTACAAGACATAAATACACACTCCCATCAAGTCAAATAGACAAGTGAAAAGAATCACAAAATTCCAGAATGTTAGGGACTGGAAGGGATCTCCAGAGATCATCAAGTCCAACCCTCCTGCCAAAGCAGGATCACTTAGGGCAGGCTACACAAAAACCAAATCCAGGCGGGTTTGGAAAGTTCTCCAGAGAAGGAGACTCCACAACTTCTCTAGCCAGCGTGTACCAGTACTCTATTACCCTCACCTTAAAGAAGTGTCTCCTCATGTTGAGGTTGAACCTCCTGTGTTCTAGCTTGTACCTGTTGTTCCTTGTCCTACCACTTAGCACCACCGAAAAGAGACTGGTACCTTCATCTTAACACCCACCCCTTAGATATTAATAGACATTGGAAAGATCCCATCTCAGCCTTCTCAAGACAAAATAGCCCCAATTCTTTCAGTCTGTCAAAAGAACAAAGCTTTATTGCGTGCCAGTATCTGTGGGCTTATGCTACTCAAGGGCTTGCGTAGTTCTGCTACTCAAGGCCTCCTGTTTTAGGAAGATGTTATATGCTCAATTCAGCAGTAGTCTGCATCTGGAATATCACTGCTACGAGCAGGATTTTGGTCTTTGTCAAAGTTTGGCACTGATTGGTGCTTGAGACATCACTTATGGTGGTAAATAAAATGAGACACATTTTATATTGTGACAAACCTTAGAGAGTAACATAATCTGAGTTTTATACTCTATTATTAATGTCACCTAATGACAGAACTTGTTAAAATTAAACCCTTCCATCTGAGGGTAACATAGGCAAATTTAAGTTTTTCAAATAAAAGTTGAATAACTGAATACCCAACCAATCAACTACAGCTTGAAGTCCTCTAAACAAAGCAAAACCTCTGTGCTTCAGGTCACTACCACAAAGGTAGTGGGCAGAAGGACAATGGACAGCTTACTAGCATTAAGGACAAGGAAAGCATCCTCTCTCTCTTTCTGCCAGAGGTCAAGTAGCATTTTGCATTTATCTTTGTGAACCACTAATTGCTCAACATCTAATGCACTGAACTTCCTGAAACAGGAATGTATGCTCCAGTAAGGGTACCTTATTGAATATTATGATAGGATTTAGTTACAGATACTTTTCCCCGCAGAGGATAACATTATTTATAGAATTGTCAAGTTTTACAACTCTTATATAAATACTTCACAGAAAAATAAACAGGCTTCATTTAAATTACTTGAATAAGACTTGGATTTCACCTCAAAAACCTAAGAGGCTTATGCAGGACACTGTTAAACGTGGTCTTTACTAAGAAAAATAAGCCAGATGCCTAAATGACCTTCAAATTCTTCTGAAGTGAATCTTTACCTAGTGTGATCACTCTGAGGTGATGAAAGAAGCTATTCGGGGGGGGGGGACTAAATTAGACATGTGCAATACACTCTAAGCATCCATCTGCAGTCATTATAGTTTGAACACTAAAACTTAGCCTTCAATTTGCCTTCTGTGCACATGAAATTCATCCTTTTCCAGCTGTTTAAAACACAAACATCTCATGCTGGATATCTATGCAGAGATGATTTCTACTGTTATGTCTGAGAGAAGAATCTCCCCTGATCTAATAGATCTTGTGTCATGAGTAGAAAAAGTGAAAAGGAAAATCAGGCAATAATGACCTCTATTATAAACCATCAGAACTATATAACATAGCCTAATGTACTTATGATTAAACACTTACCATTGCACATGAAAATTATTATTTAAAAATGCAATTTAATAACAAGGGAATACACCAAGTGCCAAAGTAAAGATTTTACTACCTGCATTCTAACGTCTTAATGGAAGCCTCATAGTCAAGTGATATCCTTTTCAGATTCTTTAGGGAGGAATAACCATGCAGGCATTGATATGGTCTATTGTATTACCCCTCAAATACATCTCTAATGGGAGTTTAAACAAGGACAAGAAAAAAGGCTACAAAATGGTTTATTAAAGTAACATTAATTTCCAATAACAAATTCCAGCAAGGCATAGAAATTGAGAGCTGGGCATGCTAGCATACTAATGTGACTTATGGATGGATTAGCAAAATATGTTCCTAATTGGCTCTGAACTGACTTTTTATTTTTCAGACACACTTCAATATTGATTAATGCTTACCATGTTTTATGAAATAGGATTTTATATGGAAAAGAGAGGAATTTCTTTTCTTTCCCACTGGCTTTTACAGACATCTCAATCTGGGATGCTTGCTATCCTTCCCATTGAGTCTTAAAACTGCTGTTTTGCAGGACATGTAATGTTCCTTCTCTTTTTTCTTATGTCAGAGTAATTTCTACTTCCATCCACCTCTTCAGTTCCCTTGCCAGTTACAGTTTAGCTTCTCTGTTTTCCTTGAGGGTGTTACAAATGAAGGGATGTACTGCCACAGAGTGTTACATGGTAACACGGGGTTGAGAGTAAGTTTCTGAAGTCCATTGCAGTAGTAGCACAAGATTAGCCAGGCCACTCATGACATACGAACTGCATAACTTCAAATGTCTGTGGACAAAGTGCATTCTCTGAAGTGAAAATAATTTATTTCTTCCAAAGGGTATATCTACTCATTCTGTGGTCCTACTGCAGTTGACCTGAGTCTTTCTGACTTTGGAGTTGACTAAGAAAAGAGAACAGTCTGAGAGTTTTACATTGAGAGAATTTTCATTCCCCCTCAAAAACTGTTTCCCTAATTGAGGGATGTGAATTTCAGCACGTAATTTACAATGGTACAGTGCAGGTACAATCTATTAATATTTTGCAGCTAATCTTAGGTATGAATACTTAATAAAGTTGAAGGAGGCCCAAAAGCACAATGCAATTCCAAAGTAAACATTAAAAAATATAGTTTAAACCTTTTTTTGCAGAGAGAAAATTAACTGACGTTTTTGTTAATCAAGAAATTCCAATTTGGTATTTTCTCATTGAGAAATAATTAAGACAAATATTTAGATTTATATCAAATAAATGTAGATAGAATTATTTTAGCTTTCTCAGCCACTGGAATTTTAATTGGTTTGGGATGTTTTTGAAGTATTTCTACAGTACTTTGCCTATTTTAAGAATTAGTGGCTTATAAAAGCTATCATGGGAGATATAGCATGGCCAGAGATGACAGTAAATACATGAAGGATATACTATAAATGAACTACAATATACACCTAGCACTATAGTAGTTAGTATTTCTCATTTGAAAGATCAAGTTTTCACAAAAAACATTTCTATTTGTTACTTTCATTGGGTTCATTTTCCAAGTAAAAGTCAAATTTTCTCCCCAGATAACTTTATGAAAATTCTACATTAGTCAAAACTCTCACAGGAAAGTATTTTGGCAACAATTTTTCCACCAGTCTTGAGCTCAACTTGGAATCTCAAATGTGAGATACAAAACAATTGTGAAATTTGTTTTGAAAATGCACAGCATTGGTATGAAATCCTCTGACATCTGCACAGATCAAGAGCAACTCACTGAAGATCTGTGCTAGCGAAAAGAAAATCAAGTTCATCTTTTGGAGAATTAAACTAATTTCAAAAGACCTTGAACTGAATTAAATTTTCTGCCACACAGACAAGAGCAGACTTGGCTTGATATCTCTTTGCCCAGGGGAGCACTGTTAAGGGAGCACTACAGTTTCCTTATGCCCAGATTTCTATGGATATATGGAATGTCTTGTAAAGATAAACAAAGTGATGAGAGTTGTACAGCATATATAGAACTGTATGCCAAAATTCAGGTACTCTGCTGATCAACCTGACACAAAGATGTTAGGTGTGCATGTAGCCATAATGATGACTCAGAGAGTATGCCTCAGGACTGTGGTTTTGCAGCAAAAACATGGAGGGCTTCAGCTACCTTTCTCTGCCTGTTTCAAAGTCCATGCCTGATGTAAGTAAAATGAAATGTGGAGAACACCTAATAACTATTTTTGGAAGTAGAAAAAAGCCAGGCCAGGAATTTTACTTTAAATTACATGTTTGTTTGGGTGGATTCTTTTCACAAATATTTTCTCCAAGTCTTAGTTAATTTCTTTTACATAGAGAATCACCAAATAAGAGAATGGTAAGGATTGGAAGGGTCTTATGGAGATCATCTAGAAAAACCTCCTTGCTAATGCAAGTGCATCTATATCAGGTTGCACAGGAACACGTCCAGGTGGGTTTTAGAAGTCTCCAGAGAAGTAGACCACATAACCTCTGTGGGCAGCCAGTTCAACTGCTCAATCACCTTCAAAGCAAAGAATTTTCTCAAGTGGAACCTCCTGTGTTCTCGTTTGTAGCTGTAGTCCCTTGTCCTATCACTGGCCACCAATGAGAAGAGCCCAGCTCCATCTTCATGACCTCCATCCCTTAGATATTTATATGCATTGATAAAACCCCCTCTCAGTCTTCTCTTTTCCAGGCTAAAAAACCACAGATCTCACAACCTGTCCTTGTAAGAGCGATGCTCCAGTTCCCTAATCATCTTCATGGTCCTCTGTTGGACCTTTTCCAGTAGTTTTCTGTCCCTGTTGATCTTGTGTCCAGCTCACATCTGGACACAATAATCCAGGTGTGACCTCACCAGGGCAGAACAGAGAGGGAGGAGAACAAGTATTTTAGTAAATATTGCAGTTCTTCCACTGTTATTTCAGGTATCTGCACAAAGCATAAGTTTTTTAATATAAAGTCTAAACAGTATAAAAATAAAGTAATTTGCAAAATACACAGTACTAATAATATTCAGTAGGGTACTTCAGTCAATAGGACTTCTCACAAGCTAAAAAAATTGTCATCTACTTAAGTGTCTAATTGAACCCCAGCCAATGGGCTTCATTATACTCTTTAGGGTTTTATCATTTTGACCTTTACTGCACAGTAAATTTTGCCCTTCTTGTGGTATTTATAACATGTTCTATGCCATACTTGCAAAGGAGATTACCACAGATTTATCTACTGCAATTAGAAAAGGATGAACTTACAGTGGAATATAGTGTTTGTACTTCACAGAAAAATGTATATTGTATATATTAGAAATTATTACCTTTAAATAAATAGACCAGTTTAAAACTTGTGGTATTGTTAGAAAAGACATGAGTAGAATGCAATTTACACACTCTAATTTCTTGAAATAAAGGTAATTTCATCACCAGATAAAATCTGTACAACTCATTAAGTTTTTCACAAAAATAATATCATCTCAGGCATTTATGAACATAAAAGTGGAGTGTTAGATCTGATCATTCATTTTCCCATCTGCTAAAGTTTGATGTAACAATAAAACTACAGTGTGAAGTTTTGAATGTTATTTTCTGCATTCATATTTCTCATTATTATTATTTTAATATTCCTCTTTTTTTCCCAACTCTTCAGTCTTGCATATCATGAATGAATTATTCAAGAAACCATATCGGGTACTTACCTATTGCCTATTAGGACCAGTTTCTCTGAAGTGCATCTGTAAAAGAAGCCCCTATAAAAGAAGATAACTGGATACCTGAAATTAAGTTTAATTTCTAACTGTGGTAAAAGTGCCCAGTTTTCTAATTTTCATGATTACTTACTTTACTGATTCTGTACAAAATTCTTATAGCATTAGAAGAAAATAGTCAATATAAAAATTCAAGCGGAACAATTCAGCTGTAAATAACACAGTTTTACAATAGAAGGTACCAGACAATTTTGACTATTTATTAGTGTTTCATGTATAGAACACATATAGGTTTATAGTCATGTATATGTGTGTGTAACATATATTTTCAGTTTAATGGGACTGTAAAAATAAGACCTAAACATTTAGAATTGCCTGCCATCAAATTACGTAAGTCAACTCACTACAGATAATTGACACATCCATACTTTCTACAAAGTTCCATAGAAGCAAGAAATCTAAACTAAGATGCATGGATAATACTAGTAAGATGTATGTTATTCAATTGCTAAGAGTCATCAATTTAACAACTTGAAAGATAATCCATGTCTAGAGTCATTAAACCTCAAAATCAACAAGGAACAAATGCAGCAAATAGACTATTATGAGATAAATATGCTTTGATTTATATTTGACAAGGTTCTTGCTCTAGGATATTTTCAAGACTAGATGCATGATGACTTAGCATCAGCACTTTTTATTCTTGATTATTATCCAGGATTTCATTGCAATTCAGTCCATACAAACAGATCAAAATTATAAGAGTTCATTTCCCATAAATAAATTATGAAAGTTTCCTTAAGAACCAGCACATGGAACATGCAGTTTGACAGAGTGGGCTGTGGCTGTGAACATTGCATCATTCTGCATTTACAAATTCCATTTTGCACTATGCCCAAAGCAGGTTATGTCTCAAATAGGTTACAGTAATGCATTTGAAACAGATGTCCAAGAAAGGCTAATGAACTATTACGTGAAACTGAATGTCAAGATGGCAAATAAAAGGCCTTAAACTCAGCACCTCATACATTAGTTTTCTGCAAAACAGTTCATGGGTGGAGTGTAAATGCCAGAGCCTTCCAGAAGAGCACATAGGCCAGAGGCATAAACTGTAGGGTCTGCAGTGACAGGACTTTGGATTCATCCATTTTGTTGAAGTAGATTGAGCCTGGATGTGTGCTCTGAACTAAATGCTAGCCAGAAGCAGCTGACAAGCAAATTTTTATTTAGCTATTTAGTCAACATTTGCATTCAACTTGAAAAACAAAACTTGCAAAATAAAACAGTGCAACACTTGTGAAGACTCTCAAGGTCCAGCCCTCTAGGAATGATACTTTCCAATCCTCCTCCATTTAGTGTTTAGCACATGAAAACTTTATTCTGGAGTCTGCAAATCGTCTGTCTCATTAATATTATTCAGCATCGACCTTTTTATGGTAGAATTTGCACCTCCTCACAAAAAGTATTGCTTTGCTATTAATCTGTTTAGATTATATACTCAACTTAGAAAATCCAACACACTCCATGGAATTTCTTACCATTTTTCTAGCAAAAAAAAAGAACAAACTACCTAAAGAATTCCTGGAATGCACTTAGCCTGTTTTGCCTAAAGCGAATTGGGCAAATATCTTCTATCCTGTCCATTACAAACAGCAGGCTTACAGGACACACACGTACACATCCACATAGGCAGGAAGTCACATGAAGTATTAAGTAAACATTCAGTCCTCACCCATGTCCTAGGGCAGGACTCCAGCAACTTGTGGGAGGGCACCATGCCAGTCTAACAGATGGACATACATATGGGTAGTCAGGACATCATGGGAAGCCATCAAATATGGATACTAAGGGCATGATTCCAACCTAGGAACATGAGCTTTCTGTGAAGGTTAAGGGGATGTTAAGCTGGATTTACTTTCAAAAATAAAGAATTAATTCCACTGTCATGTCCGATAACAGTTATGCTCTGACTTAATCAGGTGCAGGTTTGGGCAGAAAAAAAAAAAAAAGGAAAGTATTTTTCTAAAAGAATTATTATGAGGTAATGTGTTAACATTTCATAAGGGGGACTTCATTCTGACAAATAAACATGTATTATTTTCAGGGAGATGTAGTTATGATAATGATTTTGCACTGGAAGAGCTTTGACCCTTCGTCACCATCTGGCCTATGCCTTTTTCCCTAAAGGAGACAGTAAAACAGCTATTTGAGCAGCAAATGCAACCCAGATAGACAAATGCATCCCCCAGCAACCATTACTAGGAGGGTCAGAGCTAGGAACCGCTGCCCTTTCCTCATGAGGAGAGAATGAGAACAGAGGCACACCACCTCCACATGTTACCCTGGAGAATACTGAGATAGCCTTGCTGATGCATCTGAATGAAAAATAGGCATGTGCATCCCACAGCACGTCCTTCAACAGGAGAGGGAAAGAGGTTAGGAGTCATGCCTTGTGAATTTAGTTCACTGCTAAACCACTATAATCCAAGGAGCTGGGGGAAGCCTGCTGCTGAATCATAGAGTCAGAATTGTTCTGGTAGGAAAAGACATCTACGATCATCAAGTCCAACCATCAACCTAACACCACCTTGGCTATTAAACCATGTCCTGAAGTGCTGTGTCCATGTTTCTTGAACACCTCTAGGGACAGCGACTCCACCATCTTCTTCTTCCTCATGTTGAAATGGAATCTCCTGTACTGTAGTTTACATCCATTGCCCCTTGTCCTATCACAGGGTGCAAATGAGAAGAGGCTGTCCCTTCCTTCCTGACACTCACCTATTCCAATGCCTGACCACTCTTTCACTAAAGAAATTTTTCCTAATATCCAATCTAAACCTCTCCTAGCACAATTCAGGGCATTTCCTCTCATCCTATCACTAGAGAGAAGAGACTGACCCCCACCTCACTGCAACATCCTTTCAGGTAGTTGTAGTAAGCAAGGAGGTCTCTCCTTAGGCTCCTCTCTGCAGACTGAAAAATCCCAGTTCCCTCAGCTGCTCCCCATAAGGCTTGTTCTCTAGACCCTTCACCAGCTTCATTGCCTTTCTCTGGACATGGTCTAGCAACTCAATGTCCTTTTTGTAGTGAGGCACCCAAAACCTAACACAGCTTTTGAGGCACAGCCTCACCAGTGCCAAATATAGAGTCACAATAACTTCCCTGGTCCCACTGGTCACACTATTCCTAATAGAGGCCAGGATGCTGTTGGCCTTCTTGGCCACCTGAGCCACCTGTGATTTCACTTCTTAGTAAAGCCAGAATGTTGAAATCTTGGTAAATCATAGAAGGCTTTTGAAAGTTTACCAACTGACTAAAAAGAGCACATGATGCTTTATTCTCAAATACAGGGGAAAGGTTTATGGAGTATTGTGTATTCAGAGGAAAGTTTGTCCTGGAAGGATTGAATTAATCTTTCAATTGAAATGAGATACTCAGAAGAAACACGAAAATTTTATGAAGATGTACTTGGCTTTTGTTGGTTAAAGGGACCTGTATGTTCTTCCAGTCTTGATCTAAAAACATAAAGAGAGGGAGAACTACTAGTTCCTCTGATGATTCATTCTAGAGGATATAACTTGAATGATCTGCTTTCAGCTTGCAGACATTTAGGTTCTTTCTGCTAGACTCAACAGCTCCTTAGTATTCAGCACTCTTTCACTGATTGCAATGCAAGTCACTTCTCAAACTGCTTTTCATTGAACAACAAAGATTGACATGTTTAAGATTGACCCCAAAGGAATTTTCTAAAGAATGCTATTCTCTGATCTTTTTCATGCCCTCTCCAATTTTTCAATGACCTTTAAGAATTCAGATGCCAGCAAGTGTACACAGTAATCCAGTTTTAATCTCTTCAGTGCTGCATTCACAGGGAAAGGTTCACTACTTATACTAATTTATGCAGGCTACATTCACCACTCTTACATATTATCCTATTATTTCTTTTTTGAGACAGTGCATTCCAGGTTATAACTACCTTTTTTTTTAACTTTCAGCCTACACGTCCTGGTTCTACAACCATGTGGCTAACTTGACCATTTCAGAATCTGTTTATTTGCATTTAAGGTCCCCCTCACAGAACAAGCCAAATTTTTGACCCATTATGATGTCATTAGCCACTTCATGACTAGTTTTTGAAATATTCAAAAGTGATTATAGAAGCAATTTTATATTTTCTCCACATCCTTTCAAAGCAAATTAATGCTTTTGTGGCTATTTCTGTGGACTTTCTCTAGGAACTGACACTGAATTCTGATTCTCTGCTAATGAAACAGTGCTCTCAGTCAATTTTAAAATGGTGTAATGAGATTTTTATATGTATAGTGCTATTACTTTATTAGAATATTGTATAGCAATCAGTACAGAATCAAATTTCTGTAATGGTTGCTGGTTATTTTTTTATACAAAAATTATGATAATCAAATCAGATTTCTTACCCACTAATAATGTCTGCGTTGTCATACTGAGTGACATTAATTATATTCCTGTCAGGTATTCTTTATTAAATTAATCTAACATCACAGGTTTCATTATTTGCTTAGAACTGATGTCAGGCTCACTGTCATACAGTCATTTGAACTACTATATCCATTTTATGAATGCTGGCACAATATCAGCATTGTTCCAAACTTCTGGAACTTTGCCCAGTAAGGTTTGTTAAGAGCATACATCAGAGTTGTAGACTGCTGAGATGTAGTCCTAGACATTTGATTACAATTTTTTCAAGTCTGCTGATGTTTTAAGTCTAGCAAAGAATCACCACACTTTAGAAATACTTCTTAAAGGATCTATCTGGGATTTGCATTATTATTATCACATAATTATTAATGGTTTTACCACAACTGTTGTTACTGGGACTTTTGTGGACTTTCACTGTTATTGGAATTACTTTTTGCTTAATTTAGTCACATACCCCTCAGTTTCCACAGATGTGTGTGCACTTTCTCTTTCTTTGTTCACTATATGCCTCTTAATTTCTATTTGTTAATTTTTTTCTTTCTTTTAAATTTGCATTCAATGCAGATGGACTTGCAGCTAAGATTTTCAGCATCTTTGAATCATTACTCATTTGTTCCCTAATGTTTTCACTAAGAATAACAATTTTTCATTCATATATTTTTTCTGATTTCTCCTCCCCATTATTTCTACTCAGATTTTTCTCAACCATAGAAAATGACCCATTTAGAAGTATTACCATTTTATTGCTTGAGATTATTCTTTGTTTGTCTACACCGACTGCAATCAGGTCACCCCTAGAGCAGTCATGAGCTTTTAGTCCAGTAAGCTATTCTTATTTATCAGTTCTAATGAGATCTTAAATTAAAATTGCATCATACGGCATGGAGACTTTCCATTAAAAAGCATTTTTTTAAATAAAAATTTAATATTTTACTATTGTTTGGCCAACCTCCCCCCACAATTATTAACATGCATTCAGTACCTCATGACTTTGTGATATCAAGAACTCCAGAACACCACATTTTTTTCTGGCTACTTTCTTTGCCCTTGGAGATTACATCTGCTTGCTTTACATTCCCAGTAGTTTACCTACTCCCATCAGCTTTCTGTATTGGTTTTTGCACTGGTGAGGGTTTACAGATCATCACTTTTGTTGCCAAGGCTTCATAATGGCTATTTCATACAACAAGAATCCCTTGGTTTGTGTCTGTCTGATCTCTCCCTTCAGACAAATTTTGCTGGTTACAGTTAAGTACTGTAATTCATACAATATGACTTTACATCTGATGTTGCCTATGATGATTCTTATATTTTTTTCTATAAGTTTGAGTTTTGTGTATTTCTAACTACTCATGATCAATTCTCTTATAAAGCATCAGAAAGGGTATGTTTCTATGGGTATGATTTTCCAGGGGTATGATTTCCATGAGAAAGGCATCTATATTTAGAAAATGGTACTCCTTTCATTTGGCCAGTAGAGCTGTATGCACATTACACTTGTGAAAGTCTGCAGCAATGACAGCATTTCTCTTGTGCCTCAGGGGACCTGCAGTTGGTCTATTTTTCTATATCATCCTTCATATTGTATGGCCATTTAATGCTGCCTTCTTTTGGATATCTATTAAGAACTATATCACAAATCTTCCTGAAATGGTGCAGTGTAAATGAGAACAGAATCTGGATTACTCTTTTACTTCATAGTATACTCTAGACCAATACCTTGGACAAATGAAACAAATTACTGAAATAGAGTTCTGGCTTTTTTTTTTTTTCCTTCCATTCTGCTTTGTAAGGTTATTCAATTACTTCTTAAAATAGTTTAAGCAGTTTAATTTGGAGGAATAAATGAGGTTACTTCCACAAAAATGTCTGAATCTGCACTTTTTCTGCAAGATGGACAATATTCAACAAACCAGAGATCTCTTTTCTCATGAATGTAATAAGACATTTCTTGGTTGAATGGCTAGGTGTGTTTAGTTCTAATGAGGATATAGAAAATAATAGCTACGGGAGAAAAGAGAGAGATAGAAAGAAACCGGGGGCGGGAGGGAGGGGTGGGGTAGGGTGTGTGTAGAAAAAATACATCTCCAAATTTTGCACATAAAATTGAATACATGCTGACACTTAGCCAAATATCTGAAAAATAAGAAACTAGAACAATTGTTTTTCATCTAGTTTTTTTTTTAAATATTTATTTTTAAGGCATATTTCACTTTAAAATCCTCATTTAATGTTTGTAAATGGATGCTAAAACAAAGTTCTTTATTTTTCTGTTAAAAAAGTGTGAAAGAAAATGTATCCTACCACTGCTTTTCACCTTGAGCTACACATCTGGTGTTTGTTTAATGCTAGGCTTTAAATAAGCTTACTGAAAATGTGAATGAAAATAGTCAAAGCATTTTCACAATGAAATCCAGTTGTTTTCAAAACTAGTCTAATCTAATGCAAAGCTAATCACATGTAATTCCACTGAATTAATATAATCTCCACTGCTATGACCTTTCAGAATTAAAAATTCTCTGTCTTGACACAGACTGAAAAATTAATGAAAATTATTTAAACTAATATGCAAATGCAAACTGAAGACATAGTATCACAGACTTTTTTTTTATAGCCCTTTATTATTATTATTGCATAGGTTACTACATTTTTTTCATCTACCCTCTTTACTTTCAGAAAATAATATTTCAACACTCACCCTTCTAAAGTGGTACTGATCTATGTCCAATGACATTGGACGTTACTCATTTTTTATTGTCTACTGTCATATATTGGAATGCTCTATGTTTTACAGCAATATACTATCTCTTTTGTTAAATAAATACAACTCTGTTCAATTACATCCACATTTTAGTACCTAACAAAAAGCTCTTATTTTAATATGTGCTCAGCTCAAATGTGTCATGCAGCTGAGCAAATAATGGATTTTCTATTCCCTGTTAATTCTGAAAATTATTTACTTATATATATATATATATAAAAATAGAAATATATATGTGTATGTATATATATAGATACACACCTTTAGAGAAATTAACATTTCAAAGTATTAATTTTGTCTCACAAGAATATCTTGTGTACTGTAGGAAAAAATCACCTCTCAGTATTTTCCTTTCATAATAATACATATTTATTTTTTAAACTATCTAAGTGAAACATTTCAGTCTTTCTAAAATAGCACTGTTGTTGCAATGTTCCCCTGCTAAAAGGTTCAGTTATGAAGTTAGTCAAATGTCATATATCTTGCACTCACTGCAACTATATTAGAAGTTTCCATAAAATTAAGCATTTGTACTAATAAAATAATATGAAGACCATTGAGCTTGCCTTATTCATGTGTGACACAAAAGAATGAGAAAAATCCTCCTCAGTTATTCAACAGTCAACTTCCAAAGTGTTTACAGATTTAACGATTAATTTTTTTCCCCCCCAGAGATGTAGCCCTTTGTGCAATCTGCCCTTATCTTCCATGTCTGATTTCTCAGCATCTGGTAATATGCTCTGTGTGTGGTGCACTTGGAGGCTTTACACAGGTGCACGAAAGCAGGCACAAGACACTTAATTGTACATGTGGCGGCAGAAATATTTTCATTAACAAGTCAGATGTGGCTTTTCAGAAGCAGCACTATGTGGTATATTCTTCTGTAAGATGAAGACAACATGTAATTGAGATTTTAAACTAAGTTTAGGACCTAAACAATTCCAACACTTATATTTCAATGTACCACCATTGTAAACTGCCAGTAATGGCAACTGCCCCAGAAAATCATTTCAGACTCACCTACTACCCTGCTATGTACACACCAGAAATATCAGTTCAAGAGAGTGCTCAAGGCTGACTGTAGGATCTGTGCCTCCTGACTTCAGTCTGTGCTCTAGAGAAACCCCCCTCTGACAAAACTCAAGTATATTTTTAGGGTGAACTGAGACAGAAAGGGGAAGAAAAAGTTGATCTTGTAATTTCTGCACCAGATGTGCTTTCCTAAAAATTATTCTACATGAACCCTGGAAATTAAATAAGACTTTACTCTAAAGTGTACACTTTTGATAATTTTTCAGTCTATGCTCTTTTCTTGGTCTTTACTTTGTAGACACATAGCATCACTGCTTGTTTATTTTTCATTTCATTTTTCTTTCCTTGACAAATATTTCATTGTTTTATATCTTTTGTGCATGTTTATACATGTTTAAACAACAAAGCATAGAGAAACTGTCTTTCTGTATGAAAAGTTTTCAACATTGATCACCATAGCCCTATCAGTGTAGATACTATAATTAGGAGGTTAACAATAATTGTGTCAATTAGGTAGCATACGGGATGCTGGAGCAAGCAGTTTCTCTATCTATTGAATTATGAGTGTGACTAAAAGGAGAGAAAACAGATATTTATATAGGTCAGTCCAATAATGAACTTGTCCACAGCCTTCAGAAGGTGATATTTTTTAGTTTGCTAGTTTAAGAATTCTTCCATCACCTCTAAACACTCTAAGTTAATACTTTACAAAACCTGCATCAGTCCTATAAATCAAATCTTAATTTCAACAATTATCTCAGTGACCTAATGAGTATCTATTGATATGGAGGGTGGAGTACATTGTCAAAGGGAATAGGTCCCATTTAATCACTTTAAGGTCCCTAATAAATATTGTTCAAATACGCTCTTCTTGTCTCTACCCATCACCCTTAAAAATAGCAATTCAATTGAAAAGGGATGTAATACATTTCAACCTGCAATCTATTTTTAGTGGTTCTCCACAATGAATCTTTTAAAAGAGGTAGTCATACAGATATATCTGCAGCATGCTTAATGGGAAGCTTGTGAATTCCCCATTCTTGACACACTACGTAAGTAATACTCAGCCAGATGGAATTGGAAAATGCTGACATAAAGACACAGCTCAGAAGATACAGGCAAAAGATAAAGAGAATTGTACAACCTATTAACCAAAGTTCTGTGTGGAATTACACTAGACACATTTTAATAGTATGGAGCTGTCATCTATAAATTCAATTGTGCAAAGCGATCAAGAGTTTCTTTATTTATCCACTCTTTTTTTGATGCAGCCTCTTTCCCACCACCATTAGAAAAAAAAAGTAAAATAATATCTGCACACTTTGAAGGACAGCAACAGGAAACATTTTTAATACAGCCTAGGATTCCTGGAATAGATGCACTTCATGGCTACAAAAATTATCACCTTAGTCTTAGCATCAATTTTACTTCTCTTCTGTTTACTTCTTGTAGTTGTGTGCTACTATATAGCAAATGGAGGATGGGGACAAAAGGAACATCCAAGGTTAATACTTCCCTTTGAAGCCAAAGTTTTGACAAAATCTGAGTAGGGTCTTCACAGATCAGATGTCTCCAAAGATGTAAATAAATGACATAATGTGCAAAGATGGTAAGAACTGAAGGTAAACCCAGACAGAAATATTTGTCTGATATTTCTTGTTACAGAATTCAGCAAGTAGCTATGTGGTACCTGTTTCCAGAGATCTGATTCTAAATTGCGGAGGAGGGCAATTTTCTCAGGGCAGGTTCAGTTACTCTTCGAGTAATTTTCATCATGTAATAAAAACAGGCAGATGAAGTTGTGAAAAATCTATTAGTAAATACTTAGTTTTAATTAACACAGTTTTAATCAACAAATGCCTTGTAAAGTCATTTGGAGCCCTCTAATATAAGATCATGTGAAATTCTGCAGGATCTTTACATGACTATTTTCAACATAACACTACAGGAATAGATTTCTTAGTATGATTAGAGGAAAAAAATGAAAAAAAAAGGGGGGGGCAAACTTCTCCATTAAGTTCACTGATGTCTTGTGGCATGCTGCAGCATTCCTGGCTTGTGCTTGAATAGAAACACAAAGGAATAGATTTTCAGTCCTTGATTGGTCATAGTGAGTCCCCACATCACAGTACACATCATCCCTCAATATTTGACCAAGTGGCTTTCGTTTGAATATTCAATACACATACCCAGTGAAATTGTCCTTAAATGCCAACAAAAGCTCAGCTAAGTACCCTGTTTACTTAGAGTGGACATCAAACTGGAGGTAAACAGTCTTCTGAATTGTAAGCATAAAAGGAACTTTCTTCAGTGATAAGTCACAGAACTCACACAAGGTAGAGCAAATATTCACTGAGTACTGTTTTTCTTCCAATGTCCTTTCCTTTGTTTGTAACCCTGCAAGGATACAAGATTATTTGCTTTACTGGTTTTTCAGGTGTCATTCTTGCACCAATCACAGCTTGGTTACAATGTTTTAACCTGTTTGTTACCACAACCTTGACAACATACCAACAAAGCAAAGCAAAACAAACAAACAAAAAGTTTTGGCTTGCTTCCTTTTTTTTCCTTTTTTTTTTTTTAAAGTTTGGCTGAAAGTAGGCGTGGAACAACAGGGAATAAGGTCACAATTCCAGAAAATCACACATGAAGCTGCTTCAAGTGAGGGTATTCTGCTTATCCTTAAGACATTTCAAGAATATAAAAGTTTTATCAGCAGTGTGCAAGGGGCAACCTCATTTCACAAGTTTTTGTATTCCCTTTCCTACCTTGTCTTCCACCTAATCAATCTATCACACTGCCCTGGTGACCCTACCACACTGGTCCCTATAAAGACCATGCCTGTGCTGTTTATTTGCCAGCATTTGGCAACACAATAGATTAAAAACAGCAGTCTGGACCAGAGAACAAGACTTGAGTTTTCAGCATTTCATATGCTCCAAAGGTCTTTCCTTTCTCAATACCACAGCATGCATTTAATTTCATTAAATTCCTGCTATATTCTGCCTGTACAAGTACTGCCCTGGACCTGGAATAAACACAGTAACCACCTTTCCAAGATCTGCCCTGGTCTGAAAGTAGTAGAGAGAGATGGGAGGTTTTTTTCTGTTAGGGAGGAAAAGAATATATTGAATTTGAGTTTTGACCCCTTCACTACAAGAAGGACATTGAGTTGCTGGAGCATGTTCAGAGAAAGGCAACAAATCTGGTGAAGGGTTCTATCAGAAGCTGCTGAGAGAACTGGGACTGTTTAGTTTAGTCCACAGAAAAGGAGGCTGCTGAAAGACCTCATTTTTCTCTACCACTACCTGAAAGGATGTTGCACTGAGAAGGAGGTAGGTCTCTTCTCTCTAGTATCAGGTGATACGATGAGAGGAAATGGCCTGAAATTGTACCAGAAGAGGTTTAGTTTGGTTATTAGGAAAAATTTCTTTACTGAAAGAATTGTCAGGCATTGTATAGGTTATCCAGTGAGGCAGTGGAGTCACCATCCCTGGAGGTGTTCAAGAAACATATGGACATTGAACTTCGGGATGTGGTTTAATGGCCAGGGCGGTGTTAGGTTGATGGTTGGACTCAATGATCCTAAAGGTCTTTTCCAACCAGAACAATTCTGATTCTATGATTCAGCAGCAGGCTTTCCCCGCTCCTTGGATTATAGTGGTTTAGCAGTGAACTAAATTCACAAGGCATGACTCCTAACCTCTTTCTTGATGATCTAGAGCCCATTTCCAAATGAATCAATTCTATGATTCAGGGAGGTAAAGAGTTAGAAGAAAGCCATGCCTTGACTTCTCATCCCAAACACAGAGACTCCATGAAGGAAGAGCAAAGTCAAGAGAACATCTTCTGATGTTCCAAAATAATTCTCCCTCAGGTTAACCCTCTTTTCTTTCCTCAAGGAGTTCTTATTAACATTGGGCAAATCCCATGAGCCATGATAAGATGAACAAACAAGGCTGTAAACATGAATACAAGATAACAAAATGCCATTGCTTGTGTTTTATTACATGGTGTTCTTTGCTTCCTTTATTTATGGAAGCCAACTCTTTCTTAAAAAAAGAATGTTAGATTTCCACTTACTATAACTGTGATCAAACTCTAACAATGTCAAAGCAACTAGTCAAAAACGAACCTGTGAAAAACATAAATTTCACTTCATTACTAACGAAATGGGAACTATGCACACTTTTCTGTGCTCCTTTTCAGTAAAATGCTGACAGAATTAAGGTTTGAATCATATTGAGGGAAGCGGAGGGTAGTTATTTCCAAAAGATAAACGTGCTAATTATTTAATAAAAGCGCACAGAATATCCAGCTTCTTTCACCTGCCTTTCTATTATAATAAAATTGTCACACTGCAGAAATGTCTCATTCAGATCTGTGTGCAAATGGAGGACAGGACTGCCTAGTTCTGGAAACACATCCATTATCTGCCTTTAATTTTTAACTGTTTTTGGTCTTGTAGTAGGAAAGCTGTTGTTGGCTCTGTCTTAGTTCTGTTTTGATTTATTCATTCCCACATTCAATTTTAAATTAGCAGCAGTGACTATGGATTGTACAGATACCTATAGTGGATCACTTGTATATATATCACTATATATGTATAATCCTATAAAACTCCTGAATGTGGTCAGCTTGTCAAGAAATTTGCATATGCACACAATGGACACACTCAACATCTTTCTATAGCCTTACTCAGTTGTCCACAGCAGCTCTAGTAACAAAAAATACCTGAGAAGTCATAAAGGCTTTAGTGCATGGAACAAAGATTGGTTCCAAAATAGACAGGAAGAAGTCTCAGCCCTAGAGAAGGCAGTCCTCAAATTTGTGTTAAGGTAGAAATCTGAGTTTTTTAATAATGGAATGCAGATAGTAACTGTCAGACTGATTCCGGGCAACAGGGTGGCGGTAACGTCCTGAATAATCACACTGTATTTTCAGGGCTTTTACAGAATTAGGACAATTACCTAAATGCCACAGTGTCTCATTTTTCAGAGCTCCTTTGAGCTTTGCATATGTAATGATCTGTGAAGATTTTGTTCCCAGGAAGGCAGAATCAAAGCTGTTGCTTGGGTTGTGTCATTTTTTAAAGTTTGTTTGTCAGAGTTTTTTATATGAGAATGGAAGCTCTCGTAATTTGGAATATCTTCACTGTTGCATTAATTCTACTGTCCTCTCCCAATTGCTCATAAATGGAATTATTACAATTCAAATAAATGATTGCAGTTGTAGCTACAAGATGCAGCCTGATAAAAATCTGTCCTAAAATCTTCTATAAAGAATCACTGGAAAGGTAAATAGGTTTAATGAAACAGATTTATTGTTTTGATGTGCCTGCTTCATACTGCTCTCATGAAACAAGTCAAATTTAAACACTATGCAGCCAGAAAGCCAAACAGGCTTTGCTGCACCAGGATTGTTAAAATGGTGCAATATATCCTTATATAATCCTAATATATCCTAAATCTTTGTTTCTTAAATATTTATTGTCACTTTTATATGCGTTTTGGCAGTTATTTGTTTCACACCAGTTTGTCTGGTCTCCTGAAACCGTGTTGTTGAATACATACCTACAGAATCATACACCTCATTCATGCAGCATCATATAAGGGAACAGAATCTATTCTGCACATACAGATATTTAGCCACTAATTTAACTAGATGAAATACCGAAGACAAAAGAAATGAAGCCATTATAAGTATGGAATTGAAGTTGACAAGAAAATACCCAGCTTTTCCTCTTTATCACCTCAAATTACAGGTGTATTTCATGATTACTCCTCAACAGTATTCTTTAGAAAATCCATATATATCACTGAATCTATTAATTATAGAGATATAATTTTCATAATTATTCTGATTATATCATCCACTTGCCCTGTGTCATTAGATGGCAAGTGCAAAAACCCTATTACAATTTTTATTGCTCCTCGGAAGCATTTCTTACTCTCAACCAACTCAGTACAGAGACAAAACAAAGTAAATATGCTGAGTGCAGTGAAGAGCACTGGAATGCTAGAGTGCAAATATTGAGTAAGATTGTTTATAGACAATCTAACTCTTAATATTTCTTTATTGCCATCAACTCCAACAACTCAAAGCATAGTTCTTGAATTTGCTGATATTCTATATACCCAGCTCTTGTTTTTCAGTCACAGTAGGGTCTTCCTTTTTATTTTGTATTTCAGTATAGATAGATAAGAACTGTATATCTGACTACACTAATAGTGACTGAGACAGGCATTATTACGGATTTCCAATTCCAGTCATTCGCACATAGTAAAAATTCTATGCTTATTAAAAATTCCAGATGTCTTGAAAAAGTTTAAGACTAATGAACTACACTGGATACTTTAGCGTGCTGGTGCAATGGGTCTTTAAAGGAAATCAGCTGAATTATACCAGATACAAATATTTCCCATTTTTTTTCCTGAAATATTTCCTCACTCATCTTAAATTTTTAACCCTGTGCTCTTTTTTGCAGCATTCTTAAGCTGTAGACTGTTAACCAGCCTTTGTATCTCCCCAGAGATACAAATCCCTAGCTCCAGTACAAATGAGGTTTGTAAATGCTTGAGGGCGGAATGTTCTACATAAATGGGAGATGGTGTCATTACTTAGCACTGTGGGAAGCATTTTCAAAGTGAAACACCCCTGGCGTTCAAAAGTAGGAGAGTTTTTAAAGAAGTCTGAGAGTCCTCCTCCTTTTTGTTTGCAAAACCTGATAAACATTTGATCCACTGGAGCTGAGTATTCTTCAAAGTCATGCAAACAGCCTAGCACCACCTCCAGTCCTTTGTGTTAAAGGTATCTGATTGGTGAATATCTGCTTAATTTACAAATCTACATCTCAAAACATAGTCTATATCATGAAATAGTAAGTATTTCCTTCAAAGTGAATCCATAAGTATCACTTGACTGTTTAAACTCGATATGTATTTTTATTAGTTATCTAAAGCCACAACGATTATTTCTAAATTCTCTTCAGAGTCTGTTTAACCAGTCTATGCTGCAATTCTTGGCTTGCAGCACTTCTATTTTTAGTCCTAATGGAACAGTCTTAAATTGCTTATTTTCTGTTTACTAAAGTCATTGAGTCTGTAACCATGGCAACTGTGGCAAGTGCCACAGTTTAACTCTTTTATTAAATGGATTGAAGCCACAGCTGCAAAACTTGAAAGGCCAGCACGCCAATTTTATACACAGATTAAACTGCCATATTTACCATATTTTAGCAAGTACCACATTAAATATGAGGAGCAGGATCTTGGTTTTAGTGACATAAATCTTTACTATCTCACTGCTCAACAACCAAACCAAACCAAACCAAACAAACAAAAAACACCCAACAAACAAACAAAAGAAGAGTTATTTTTGTGTAAGCCAGATCAGGTTCTGGTTTTGTTAAATTACACAGCCTGTCAAGTCTCAGTAATTACTACGTCTAAATGCATAAATTGCAGATGATGTGCATTAAACCAGTCCCTTGCTATCATGGAAAGACACCATCTCAAAATCGTGTTTGCGTGAAGCTTTTAGTACATCACTGTATTGTTTACAGCAATAACAGTAATTTTGGAACCACTATGTTCTGTCAGGTAAATTGAAGGACTTAAGTCAAAACTAATGACTTTGTGAAGTGAAACTTCTTAAGAGTTACACTGGAGGAAATAACACAAAAAATATTTAAATATGTAATTAGGTATTTGAACAGTAACACCTGAGTGCCAGAGGTGCTGAGAAATTACACCTTTGTTATTTTCCGTATAAGCTGGGTATGCTCAATACATCTGAAAACTAAAGTACTTCTAGATTCATACTTCAAATTGTAACAGTTAAGTTAAATATCTCTGAAGATTACTGAAAATTATTACCACATTTTAGGTTTTTGTGATAGAATGTAAAACCCCTTAGGATCAGATAACAAACATAATTTTTAACACAAATCTAAACACCATTATACAGCCCTCAAAAGAGTGAGAGCTAAAATAAGAATAGTGATATATTTACACCCATAAATATTTAATGTATGATTCACCCTGTTGTAATAGAACCAAAAGTTTGAAGAATGCTTGACATTTGGAGGAACAGGGTTCTGCTTCCTTCACTAGTGTTGTGTTTGGAGCACTGTTCACATTGCTACTTTGGTGCCAAATGTCTGTCTGTATAGGTACTTCTAGCAAATTAAAAAAAAAAAAAAAGAAGGAAGAGGTAATAATCTTACAATTATCAAAAGACATATTTTTTCTTTGAAAATGTTCTCCTTCAAATTAGAGAATAGTGTGTTTGATGTTCAATCATTATATTAAAAAAACTATTCTTTATCTGTTGGTGAACTGGAATTACTAGAGTGAAAAAATTATGGTTTCCATTGAGTTATGTATTTCTTTCTTTCATTTTCTCCATCCACAGGATCTACCTTTATTTGCAACACCCACATAATCCCTGTGAAAAATCAAGAGGGAGTAGCAATGATGTTTATTATTAACTTCGAGTATGTAACAGATGAAGAGAATGTGGCATCTCCTGAGAAGTCCAAACCAATATTGCCATCCAAACTTGTAAATCGTAAGTTACTTTGCTTACCTCTACTCTTATCTGGGAGAATAATTAACCTGGGCAAGAATGAGACCAAGGAAAAAGTGTATTCCCCATTACCTGACTAATTTAAGATACTATCCAAACCACAAGAAGTTAAATGTAGTAAACCTCTTATAATATTGGCAAAATAATCTATCAGTTGTTTGGTACTACTAACAACATGGATTTCTCTGCCTTTCTATGGAATATAAATTGATTAAAATAATGCCCTTGACAAAAATTGATTAACATAAATCTGTAAAAACAGTATTACGATGCAGCCAAATATTTCACCTTAGCCTATTCAAAACTGAATATCTATATTTTCCATTCTAAATAAAAAATAGTTGGTGGCAGGTTTGATTAAATTGGACTAGAGAATATAAAACATGGGTAAAAAAGTTATAATTAATCTTGATTTTATCAAATTGAAGTATTCAAATTGAAGTATTCAAACTGAAGTAGTATTCAAATTGTCTTGATGGGTGTGGGGAGGTTTGGATATACAGATATACAGACATGCTTTTGTTTTCATTCCACTCTGGAATGTATTTTCAAAATCCTACACGAAAAAAGGTCCACTTCTTATATGGACAGACTGTATAGCTTGTGTTCCACTATCTGCAAAACAAGTGCTCTTTTGCTGACCTTCACCCTGTGTTAGCAACAGCACATGATCCTTCTGCTTTGCGTCCTCACTCATAATCTGTGCTTACTACAAGATTTCACAGAACATGTCCCCATTTGTACAAGCTCTTAGTAAAGCAGAGCATGCTCTAACAGTGAGCATTAACAATCTCCTCTGGCTGGCTCAGCAACAGTTGGAAAATACCTTTTCACAGTGTAATAATCTTTAAAGTTAAGATGATAAAGGGACCTGGAACCTCACTTTTCTGATTGTTAAATCAGCACTTTGGCTTTCTCTAGATAAGAGACAAAGACCAGTACTATGTTCACTGCTAGAAATGAGGGGAGAACTTTCCCAGTGTAAGCACTCTGCATAACCTGAAGTGATGACATGGTGTATTATTTTTTCTGATAGTTATGTTGAGAAAATTGTAAGGAGCAGGCCTGTAGCTGTGCATACAGCAGCACTACCAGGTTCCTTCTGATGAAAGCAATCTTTGCCATTCTCCATAATCTAGACTTTCTGCACTGTATCTCCTGAACAAAATGCATAGGATCTCACTCAAATCTCTGTGGCTATGAAAAAATATATTAAAAAATTCCCTTCATAATATTCCTTCATAATATTGCCAAATCATTCACATTCTTAAAAATTGAAAAGTATTTCTGTAACTAATCAGGATACTAAAAAATGTTCTTTTTGTTAAGCATGGAGAAAGAGTTCTGGCTGAATTGTTCCAGATGAGCCAAAGTCTTTCCACTTTTTGCCTATGTAACCTAGTAATAGTAGATGGAGACTGTGGAAAGGAAAATTCCTGTTGTTGGAAACTAGAATTCTCAAATAATTATTGCTCACCAAAAATCACAAGTTTTTGAAACAATCTTTGTAAATATTTTTTACATCTTTGCAATCTTTGTACTTTCTTTTCTTATTCTGATTTGCAGAGTTGGATTTTTAAAATAACCACTACAGCAGTATTTGTCATTTTTCTTTAGATATCAAGAAAACACTTCTCTTTTTCGAGTAATATTATAGTGAAGTTCCCATGAAGGGGTATTAGAAAAAATAATACTACATCAGAAAAATAATTCTTAAAGTTACATCAAGTGAACCCTACTCATACTCTGTTTTTATTACAGAATGCCATGATTTTGTGAATTTTAAACACGATAGTTTTAAAAACAAGTTTAGAACATAAAATTGCCCAGTTGGTCCATGCTTAATGTGGCTTTACTGAGAAAACAGAAGGTAAAATACCAGTTGGAGGGGGTAAATTGGGATCTTCATGTCCTGAAAAGATCTTTTTGTGCTGCTATCTGCAATACATCACTGTACATTTTCAAGTGTTGTCATTTGCAAAGTGTTGTCATAGCAAAGCCGCTAAAGAGGACATCTGCAAAAAAATCACTTAGTCAAAACATCCTTCTCTTGTTTTACAGCATTGACTCCTGACATACACAAGAGATTTCCTTGCTGAGAATTCTTCAAAAATGAATAGGTGGGCCTCCAAGCTCAGTAGGTATTAGAGAAAGATCAAGTTACAAAAGGAGGCAAAGAAAGGTGACTTGAACCGTTTTCCTGCTAGTGGGCACAGCCAGATGTTAGAAACTGGCAGAAAGCAGAGCAGGCACATGGCTGCTCTTAGTCTTACCTAATTGCTTGTGGTTTCAGAGCAGACTGTTACGTGGGCAGAATCGGAAGAGTGGTGATACAAAATATATGCTACATAGCCAAAAATTCTTCTTGGCAGAGAGAATTCTCAAGAAAGAGGCCAACCTGTGCAAAATTTCCAGAAATATCTTCAAGAGATTGTGTGCAGTCCAATGGTGGACTTAAAGTAAAACAAACAAAAGCTTTAAAATTTAGAAAAAACAGAGGCCAATAAGCAACAAAAGAAATCACATGAAAGGTGGATTGTTTACTAGCAAAATCATTTTTTTAAAGTCATGTTCCCACGATAAGAAAGGCAAACAGCAGATTCTCTAGGGTGAAGAGTTAATTTTTTATAATCTTGCTCTATTTAGAACATACATCAAATAAAGCAGGATCACACATGAAATGGACAATAACAGGCACTGGTTCACTGGAAAAAAAAAAAAAAAAAAAAAAAAGGGCCAAGAAACCAAATCTTTTCAAATCCAGCAACCAAATCAGAGAATAAAAATAGAAAGGGAACCAGCCACATAACAAATATAATACATCTCTGACAAACAACCGAGATAAGCAACGTCTAATGAAAAAAAGACAAAAGATTTCAAATTGTATTAACATCTGTTACCCAGAAGTACACAGATCATGGAAGATTTCTTTCCAGAGCTCCTTAGATTGAGTTTTCTTATAATTAGAATGTCTTTTCAACCTAGGAGCAAATATAAATCAGTCAGGCTGCAGTACTGCAAAGAACTAAAAGTGAATACAAAATAAAAAGATTCATTAGACCCTAGAAAATAACTCTTCCATACTGTAATTCTTACTCTAATTGATTCATTACAAGCTGACATCAAATCTATCAAGTGTACCTTTGAAAAGTCTTTCCTTTTTTAAAAACATCTATCCTTCTAGCTGAAGCCAAGAATTTTGAACAAGATTGCTTGCCCCAATGCTCCTTGTGACTGAAATCTAACACCAAGTAAAACAACTAGCATGTCTTGCTATACACACAGTATACTCTTTCAAAAGCTCTAACAGGGAAGAGGGATGTCAATCTGTTAAGGGACTGAGGGCTCTCTGACCAAATGAAAGATCTTTGGAAGGCAACATTTGCTAGATTGAGCTCAGAGTTCCCAGTGGGCAGATAATTAAAAATTTACTAGCTGAATACTGACAGACATTTTAAGCAGCGTTTGTAAGCTCTTTGGGATAGGGATCCTGTCTTATATGCCATTATGGTGGCTGACACAGCTAGGTTCTGATAAAACATTTGGCTTAGCTCATTATTACATTCTTTTTAAAAAGTTGTGATGTGTTGCCAGGAGTTTGATAACCACATTTGAGTATAATGAGAATTCTTTCAGGTCTGGTGCTCAAGAGCTCACATCTCATACGCAGCAAAAACCCAAATAGGCAGTAATGTGAAAAGTGAAGGTATTGGCTTCACAATAGTGTAAAAAATCCTCTCAGCTGATCCTTTTCTTCCCTTTATTCTTCCTTGCAAGAATTTATCATCTGTGGTAGTCTGACTGGTATTTATAGAATCAAATAGCTATTTTTTTAAAAATCTTAGCATGCATCAAATCAGTAAAGAACTACTAAATCACAACCAAGTAATTTTTTGCTCTTTTCTGTTTCAATGCTTTTGTGGGTTTCCATAATTCTATTTTTCAATGTATGCCATTTCACTAGTAAAACAAAGGAAGTCTTTGTTCATATTTAATTCTTTCCTTTTGGGAGAAAGAAAATCCTGAAATATTTGTCATATCTTTTTGTTTGAACTTCTACCCGAATATATTTAGTATTTTATTCAGAGAGGTGAGAAAATTTCTTCTGTGAGCACTTATTCCATGACTGGGTAACATCCTCTTCTCCAGTGAAGATGTATTTGTACAATGCGCAGTTAAAGTGAGACTTACAGAAACTGATTTTTGCCCTAGATTTCTATTCATTATCCAATCTCTGTTTCTAAATTTTGTCTCATTTCCAAGTGTGAGAATGCAACTCATTCTTACTTCAAGCCTTTTCTAACAAGTTTTTTTTTAAAAAACAGCATTCTGTAGATTTTATACCATGAATTAATTTAAAAAGTCATAATATTATACAAAATTAGCAAAAATACTCTGTGAACACTACTAAATTATCATTGATAGCAATTGATAATCAAATGAAGAGGTAAGAATTCTTGTGCAGTGTGTTGTACAGATTTTATTAAGCACTTTTTTATAAAATGTTAAACTGCTCTTACTTATGTATAAATAAGTAATCTGTTGGTGAAACAGAACCATGTAACTGTCCAATTTTAATCCCAAATCTGTTAAACATTCCAATCTGGCATTTTCATCCACTGAACCAACTTGATGAGAAATTTTTACAGACATTTACTTTGCATCTGTAAAGCCAGTAACTCCAAAATATCTAAATCTATCATGACGTAGGTTGAACACAGAGAAAATCAGCAGCCATTTCATGCTGACAGAAAGATTCTAACTTCCATATCAATAATGTAGCTATATTTTTTCCACTTTAAGTAGACCATTTCAGGGACTGTAATGTACACATATGCACAGGATGAGAAATACCTCTCTGAACTTTAATTCTGAGTTGTCTTCATTTTCTACTTCACCTAGAGCATGCTGCCTTTTTACTGACCTGTAGGCACTTTTTCAAGCTTTTACTCCAGTCCTGTCTAAAGCAAAACTCCTACTAATGTATGGGCTAAAATAGCTAAAGTCAAATGACATAACTTTATCACAAATTTTATTCATTTACCTTTGAAATGTTTTGACTAGCCAGAAGTACTAACCTATACACTAATACTGGTTCCCAAACATACTGTTTATTACCTCATGAGAGAAAGCCTAGAAAGTTATTTGATTAAGCATTCAGCATATAATTGCATTCTTCCAAAGAAGGATATTTGATGATTGTCTTATCTTATGAATTGAAAACTGGCTCCACAACAGAGTTCAGAGGGTCGTCATCAGTGGCACAGAGTCAACTTGGAGGCCTGTCGCAAGTGGTGTCCCCCAGGGATTGGTACTGGGTCCATTTTTGTTCAGTATCTTTATCAACGACCTGGATGAGAGTATTGAGAGTACCCTCAGCAAGTTCACTGATGATACAAAATTGGGGGGGTTGGCTGACACCCCCTCAGGCTGTGCAGCCATCCAACGTTACCTGGACAGGCTGGAGAGCTGGGTGCAGGCAAACCTCATGAAGTTTAATAAGGACAAGTGCAGGGTCCTACATCTGGGGAGAAATTAAAATAGGCACCAGTACAGGTTAGGGGCTGCCCTGCTGGAAAGCAGCTCCACAGAGAAAGACCTTGGAGTGCTGATCTCCATGGAAGCTTGGACAGCAAGTTCTCCATGTAACAATGTGCTCTTGTGGCCAAGAGAGCCAATGGGATTCTGGGATGTATCAAGAAAGGTGTGTCCAGCAGGTCTAGGGAAGTTCTTCTACCTCTCTGCTCTGCCCTGGTGAGACCACACCTGGAATACTGTGTCCAGTTTTGGGCTCCCCAGTTCAAGAGAGACAGAGAACTCCTGAAGAGAATCCAACAGAGAGCCACAAGGATAATTAGGGGACTTCAGCACCTCCCCTGCGAAGAGAGTCTGAGATCCCTGGGGCTGTTTAGTCTGGAGAAGAGAAGACTGAGAGGGGATCTGATCAATGTCTATCAATATCTGAGAGGTGGGTGTCAAGTGGAGGGGGCCAGGCTCTTTTTGGTGGTTCACAGTGATAAGACAAGGAACAATGGGTTCAAACTTGAACATAGAAAATTTCACCTCAACCTGAGGAGAAACTTCTTTACAATGAAGGTGATGGAGCACTGGAACAGGCTCCCCAGGGATGTTGTGGAGTGTCTGGAGACTTTCAAAACCCACTTGGATGCATTCCTGTGTGGACTACCCTAAGTGATCCTCCTCTGGCAGGGGGGTTGGACCTGATGATCTCTTGAGGTCCTTTCCAACCTCTGATATATTGTAATACTGTGTGATGCTGTGATTTTATCACTTCGAAATCTATAAACCTATTAAAGACACTCTGGAATAATTTCTTGAATTTCTTCCTCTAAAAGCAATGTGAAAGGGTTTGTCATCCATCCAGTAAATGCATACTTTTTTGGATAAGGTTCAAACAAAATGAACAGATTAATAATATTCTTAAAGTAGCTAGAGCCATAATCAGAAAATCTTTCAAGCGAGGAGATTCTTCAAGGTGCTTACACTTCACCAAGTTTCCCTCCATCCCCTAATCTTAGCAATGGAGTTACATATCAGGAGTTGAGTTCACCTCATCCACTAAAATTATAAATAAAATAAGTGCAGCTGAAATTCAAATCAGGCCTTTCCCTTAAGTCAGAGTTGACTCAAAAACTGTTTGCACAGAGCACTTTGTTGCATAAGTGCACTTAGCATTTTAGTGAGAGGCGAGTATATTTTTTTCACTAAACATATCTGAACAACAATGTTGTCATGAAGTACTGTAATACCATTTGATGCATCAAGTTTTCCACATAGAATGTGGCACGTATAAGCAATAGCAACCCCCTGCCTTCATCTTAAACCACTGGGAGTAAATTCCTTCTTCTGTCCAGGACAAAGATTTCTACCTAGCCAACCAGCAGCATAGTTCTGACATAGTGTCAATATCTGTATTTTTCTCCAAGGTAAATTGCAGCGAATGTCAGGTGAACTGAGATAGCATTGAACTCTTATCAAAGAAATACACCCAAACAGCGATCACCACTAAAAGACAGAAGAACCTGTGGTACTTTTATTTTCAGTGCTACACAAATATCTAGCTGACTAACCGTAATGGTTTAAATTAAAACAAATGGGTTAACCTGTCTTTTGCCCACAGAAGAGAAGGAAAAAGAACACACAAAAAGTCCATGTTGAGACAAAAAAAAACCAAAAAAACAAAAAAAAAAAAACCAAACAAAAAAAAAGGCACAGCAGCAAGCAGCAGTCAGAAGCAAGCAAGCTAAAAGCTCAAGCCAGAGCTACTCCCCCACCTGTCCCCCTCTTGCTCTCAGTGGAAGAGCCCACACCCATAACCAGGAACCCAAAAGAGACAACCAGAACAGGAAGCCTCCCATGTTACAATCTGAACTTCAAGATCCATAATACTTCGCTCCAGCCAGCACTTTCATTTTTGAAACTGCCATGAGGTGAGATGGTACAAATAGCAGCAGACTAAAACTCAGCCTATGACACTGAAAGAACAGCCATTAAGATAAATGCATCCTATTAGTCTTTTACAGATAGAGAAATGCAAGTGGGGTGGCTATATTTTTGTTTCCTGATGATGGTTACTTTTGGGGCCCAGATTAGAAAGGAATTCTGCCTGGATTCCAGCTGCTGTAATTAGCTGTTTGCATTACAACCTGTCTGAGCTAAGATCACAGAGCTATTGTGCTATAACTTGTAAAAATGTTCGATAGTAATAATATTTTTAAAAATAAGCAGTCTGTGCCTAAAGAGATGACAAATCAAAAAGAGGGAATGACACAGCTTTCAGTAGCTCAGTCGCCTCTCTGGAGCTGGTTTGTTCACACTGGACAGGGAAAAAATGCATACTGACAATGTTCTGGCTATTCAGGGACCCTGCAAATTTTCCTTTTGCTAGTTAGATAAATACATAATAAGTATGAGAAGTGGGTATAAAAAGGATTCTTGGATTTAACATCAGATTTCTTCCTGTTTTATATTTTCACTCATTTTTAGCAGGTCTCCTATCTATTTGTTCTTTTCAGGACATTTAAAATTAATTCTGTGAGGTAACTTGAAAGCTAGGATAATGATTTTACAAAGTCACCCCACATTATAATACCTACCCCCAGGAAAGTAAAGAGGCACTGAGTTTTGCATCAGTCTCTGATGGAAGAGAAAGACATGTCGATTATTCATAATAAGAACTAGCACAGAGAACTTAAGTTATCTGTGCACTTCTGAAACTGAATTAGAGATTTTAACTTTTAAGGACAATTGAAAACTGTCACAAAGTGCCACATCTACACATTTCTTGAATACCTCCAGGGTTGATGACTGCACCACCTCCCTGGGCAAACTATTCCAATGCCTGCCCACTCTTTCAATAAAGAAATTATTCTTAATGTCCAATCTAAACCTCTCCTGGCACAACTTGAGTCCATTTCCTCTTGTTCTATCACTTGTAACTAGGGCAAAGAGTTTGACACCCACCTTATTACACCTCCTTTCAGGTAGTTGTACAGAGCAATGAGGTCTTCCCTCAGCCTTCACTTCTCCAGGCTAAACAACCACAGTTACGTCAGTGGCTCCTAGTAAGGCTTGTTCTCCAGATCCTTCACCAGCTTCATTGCCCTTCTCTGAACACACTCCAGCAACTCAATGTCCTTCTTGTATTGAGATGATCAAAACTGAACACAGTATTTGAGATGTGGCCTCACCAGTGCTGAGTACAAAGGGACAATGACTTTCTTACTCATGCTGGCCACACTATTCTTAATACAGGCCAGGATGCTGTTGGCCACTTTGGTGACCTGGGAACACTGCTGGCTCATGTTCAGCAGACTGTCAACCAGCACCTCCAGGTCCTTTTCTACTGGGCAACTTTCCAGCCACTCTCCCCCAAGCCTGCAGTGTTGCATGGGGTTGTTATGACTCAAGTGCATAATCCAGCACATGGTCTTGTTAAACCTCATACAATTTATCTCAGCCCATTGACCCAGCCTGTCCAGATCACTCCCTTGATATGCTCCTATATCAAGCTTGGCATTTCAAAGACCTGAAAGCAACTGGCAAAAACACATAGTTTGAGTTCTTCCCATAAAGATATGAAATAAGTGAGTCTATGAGGAATATGAAACTTCTTTAAGGTCATATTCTAAACAAATGTCAGTGAATAAAGCTTATTTCTCCTAAGATTATGAATATATCAACTTTTCAGTGAGTTTCTTCCAAACAAAATTGGCATTTCATAGCAAAGAAGAGTTCACAAACAAACTAGAAGAGGTTCCAGTACATAAGAAATAGCACATTAGTCTGTATCCTTTAGTTTTCTGTCTGAAACATTAGACAACTTTAATACTTAGTAATTTGAAACATATATTGATCTATGCAACAAACTTTGCAATTATCAAAGCACTTCTTAATGGAATAGTTCTTACATTTTCCAAATAAAAAGACAATGTACTTTTAGAAGAAATTTTCTCCAGATTACATATATTGTATATGAATTCAAGCTACCTGAATTTATTCTAAAATGTGAAGAAATTTGATATTCTACCTTCCTTTCCCAACCGTCTGTTCATTTCTTTGAATCTGTATTTTTTTTTAAGCTAAAGCTTTTTGTAAATCTAGTTTAATTGTATTTCAGATGGTAACAACCTTTCGAGTGGCTCTTCTTCAGGTAAATCTATCTTCTAAAATTCTGTCTACTAAAGTTCTTTTATTGTTTTGTTCTGGTTCTATTATTTCAGGATCTCATTACATTTTATATAATTGTAGAAGAGCGCAAGTCAAAATATGGCTCTTGCTTCCATTCTCTGAATAATTATTTCTGCAAAATCATAGATGTAACAGCTAAACTATTAAATTTGATATAATTATATGACATATAAAATCCAAATGTACTGGTACTTTTCATTTTATTATCACTGAAAGTCCTTGTATGCAGAACATTAAAAAAATCCAATCAATATATGAGACAAAACACACTGCTTAATTTGGTAGGGGTATATAAATTCAGTATTAAAACATAAAGAGAACTTCTTCAGACTTCCTGTCTCAGAAAAAAATCAGTATCTTTTATTCTGTGAAGTCTGGCAACCAAGGTGATGAAGGGTTGAGAATTTCTTGTGAACTTGATTTAATAGATGGAAAAATTTTTTTCCAGCTACTAAAAAAACCCCACCATATTCTCAGGAAGATAACAAAATAATCTGTTAGTTGATGAATTCTTTGCATATAATATTTGTTATGACAGTTGCTATTTTATCTCATTGCAGTTATTTGCCTTTTTCTTTTTTTCCACTTTTATTTATGTCTAAGAAATAAAAAAGCAAGATGCAAGAAGTAACATCTTTTCCTGAGAGAACCAAAACTTTTTTCTTAAGGCTTTTTCATAAAAACATTGTAACTCCTATAATCTCAACATAATGAATAAGACCAAATAAAATGACATCTCAGTCAAAAATGGGAAGAAAACCAGACAAGTGAAAGTACAGATTCAGACTAATATCCAAGGATATACCCATAGACATACCCTGAAAACATTGCTCAGACATGTCAGCCCAACACATTCCCTTCATTTCCTTCCTTTCATGTTTTGACAGGCTACCTCAGAAACCTATGTGTAGACAGAAAAATCTGGAACAATATTGGTTCTTAGCCATTCTAAACAGTACCTTTTAGGAGAAGTATAACCCGAAGACAAAAATGTGCCATCACCAGCACAGAGAAAAAATTACTTTCTCACAAAATAACATAAACATTGCTGTTACTAATACTCATAGAACTTAAGTACAATCTTAAATTTTAGACAAATCTAAAAGAGGAACTGAAATGACAAAATAAAAGTAGACCATACCAAAGGATAAAAATTTATGTGTGTGCAGTATATAAGAATAATAAATGTAAGCTTCTGTAGTTAATAATTGGACATTACTTCCTTTTCCTGCCTGAAAAGAAATTAATATTATTTAATTAGCAGAGCAAGAAAATTATCTACTTTTGTATGCTTCTCTACATTTAGGGGCAAAGAACTGGAAAAAACCATAAATGGCTCTTGCTGTATTTCTCTGTCCAAAGGCCTGCTGAGCCCAGACCAAAAATAAGGCAATATCACATGCCTCAGTGTTTGCATGGAGCACATTCAAGTATTTGCTTCTATATTAGCCTGTCAATGTTTTGTGATTCCTTAGGTCTGTTTTATGAGCTCTTAGATGGTATTTCCAAGCTTTTGAGAAGCAGTTCAATAATTGACTGTGTCTGTATTTCTGATAACCTAGATCCTGAAAATTCCTTGACAGTAGGCATTCAATTGTCTTTCAGCAAAGAGCTAACTTATGCTCCTTTTGTGAAACTAATTTTACTCATTGTTTGGAGAAGTTTCAGAACAAAAGTACTGTAGAATAAACCCACGCTCTAGAGGAAAATCTCCCATAATCGACCTACCTTACCTTGTCAAGGAAACCTCTCTCTGTTTTGAATAGGTTGATCTTTGTGGATAAGTGTGCTGTATTCTTCAGTCTTATATATTGAAAAATTAATGTATGTTTCATATGATAGCCAGACCAGTCATCCATTATGGCAAAACTCTCCAAGATTTTCTTCAACACTCTACCACAGTTAACAGATTGTACTGGAACATAGGCAGCTGAGCTTGGTTTAGCTCTCAGTAAAGGATGGACAGCACATCATACCCAAAACCAGTCCTGCCAATTCCTACACATCACTTAATTTATCTTGTGCAAACACTTTTGTGCATTGGAGCTCCTTTGATTTAATTTTGGAAAGTCTAAATCTAGAGAAAGGTGAGAGCCTGATAGACTGAACATCACTCCCAGCTAGGGAGCTTGAGACCAGCTACTACTTTTCCCTTTGGCTGATTTATGTGAAAGCAGCTTCAGATACTGGTTTCCAGATAACTGCTTTCCTGCATCACGAAAGTAACAATTCTACTAGAGAAGCTACAAAAAAATGGCTGGGCAAATCTTTGAGGAGTCATCATGTCCTCCCAGCCACCTTCTTTTAAGAGCTACCCTTCTGCAGAGCTCGGGATAGAAAACCAGGGATCCCATGTATGTTGACATGGGCTAAACAGACCCTAGGATAGCACACAGAATCTTGCAGCAATCCTAAAACTACTAAATAAACTACAGTGAAAGTAACGCTCTCTCGGATTTAGGTGTTCCTCTAACTTTACCACTTTGTCTGCTATATAAGTACGCATTTTTCATTCCTAGAAGTTTAAGGAGTACTTTCACTGTAGCAAGGAAATATTCAGGTCAAATATAATTTGCCTTCTTTGTTACAGAATGCTTGGACAGAACTGGTAGGGGAATTACCTGCCAGGCAGGCATATTGGGTTAGTAAGAAACTCTTGGTCAGATATGGTTTTGCTGGAGTACTTAATTTTCAAAATGAAGTTTGCATTGCCAGGACAGGAAATTTGCAAATGTGATGGTAACTGTCTTTTCGGAATCGGTTTTCATACTTTCTTTTTTTTTTCCCCCATGCCATAAAATTTTATATGATGGTGTTCAGTGTTTAAGAATTGCAATTTTCCAATAATGTTAACATGTTCTATTTCAATACTTATTGAAAAGCAAGACTATTAAGTATTCTTATCAAGATAGGTTTTTTCCCCTACACTTATTTTGGTAGTAGTTTTATGAAAAAGAATTTATTTCCATGAATTCTAAAGATGTTTTCCTTTGATCTCTCAAAATATGAGACAGAATTTAAAAAGGCTTTCAAAACACATGAGAAGTCATTTGAAGTCTAAGAGTTTAGAGATGTTATTTTTGGACTGAGTTCTAATACTTAGAAGCCGTACGGGTTAGCTGAGATGGCACAGAGAATAAATGTGACCAATAGATGAACTCGTGTGCAAATTACTTATTCAGTGAGTGAGGCAAGGCTTGAAAGGAGGTGGAATACAAGCCTGGAATTGTGACTCCCATTCAACTGCTTTTGTCAGCTGCTCTTAGCAAGCCACAATTATCCAAATCTCTGACTCAGCATTAAGAACAATTCAGCAATCTAGTCTTCAACTTTGATAAAACATAAGGATTTTAACATAGCGTTGTCTAGATATTTATAGTAAATAGCTAGTTGCATTTCAAGTATGTTTTTAGCATTGTAAGCCAAAATAAATATACTCTGCCATCATACATACACAATGCAGACATTGTCCACTTCCAAACAAAAGATTTTATCCTATAAACAGTATGCCAGAAAAACTTCCACTGACCCTACTAGCCTAAACTGGCACAATTGGCCTGAGGCCATAGATTTTTCTTCATGATAAATTGTATTATTACTTAGCTGAACAAGGAAGTGCAACATAAACAAGGCAAATTCTGAATGGGCCTCCTGATAGTTTTAGCAGCAGTACTGCAGGAGACAGCTGAATGTCCAACGCAACATATAGCTCATTATCAATAAACTGAAAAAGAATAAAAATACTCCTCTTCTAAATTCTATTCAAAGGCAAGAAATAGAGATTTTGAGACCATTTATTACAGTTTATCAAAGAATAACAAAAAGCTAGTCATTTAAGTTTTTAATTTCAAGACTCTTATCAAGAAGCAAAATTCTGAGTATTTTTTCCAGCTGAACTGCAGTTAGCTAAATCAGTAATGCAGTACAACATAGTCATATTAACTTGGTGAAGCAGAAAAGACCATCTGCACCACCATGAATATGACTAAAATGAAGTGTGAGCAAAAAGCCTCTAACAGTGTCTAATGCCAGAAAACATGAATGGTATTTTTAAGAGGCTGAATGTAACTGATGAAAAGAAAGTTATAGTATGTTTCGCTTTTGATGCAATGAACTTTCAAAATTGTTTTATAAACTGCTTTGCAACCCAATTCTATGTGAATTTTAGAAAAATAAATTCTCTTTTTACGTACTTCACTAATTTCAACTGTAATCGATTTGTTCAATTACACTTAAGTAAGCTAGAAGAAATACGCATGTTCCCAAGGTGCACTCTGCTGAACATCACTGTGCAGACTGAAAATTGGCACCTCTAGCAGCTCTTTAAAACACGCATGACTCTGCTTTTATGTAATAGAGGGTTTTGTCTACTGTACTGTTGTGTATGTATATGCATTGGAGTAATAGATTCAGTGCTAAATATTTGGAATTTAACAACCTTTTTCAGAAATTGGCAAGAAAAATGAAAAAAGGAATATATTTTGTATTTTTGCATGGATTTACATTTTAAAGTAGGAAAACAACAGTGGAAATAAATAGCCAGATTTCTAAACACTGAAATGTTATCAGTAGAGTCTCAGCATTTCTTTATTATTTGATACATTTTAAATTACATGGATATAAAAAAGTGCAAATGATAAGGTGAGAATATTTGCAGATGTCACAGAATTATTCAGAAAATTATATTAGAATTACAGCCATATCCTATGATACTGAAAATATTTGCAGATGTCACAGAATTATTCAGAAAATTATATTAGAATTACAGCCATATCCTATGATACTGAGTGGCCAGGTGATAAAACAGCAAATGAAAATTTTAACAGGAATAATAATAAAGACTAAATTATCTGCTACCAGTCAAGAAAGAAATCTCTCAGCTGTCATGAAAATATCTTAAGCTAGCACATGCTGCAATTGAATGTTAGGAATTATAAGGAAAGGAAGATCAAAATAAAAATTCTTTGTCACTTCATTGATCCCTGACTCTGGAAGTAGCTCAGGCCACCATCAAAAATGATCACATTAGAAATTAAAAGGAATGGAGAAGAGTGAGGATGATCAGACATACAAAGTATGGCTACACTAATATTCTTCAGGATGGAAAAGAGGTATACAAAGAGAATATAACAGATATATGAAAATCTATACCCATTACTGAGATTATTAAAAGGGAGCAACTACTAACAATTTTTCCTATCATAAAAACAAGCACCCTTCCCCAGGCAACAGTTTTACAGCAAGCAAGGGCAAGTAGTTTTTCACAAAGGCATGCTAAAATTATGGAATTGTTTCCTATAGGGTACTACCAAAGTACAACTGTGTTTTCAAAGGCACTGAGACAAATTCATGATGGAAAGCCACACCAACCATTTGCGTCATGGTTTGAACAAAATCTCTGACTCAGATAATTTATGAACTGCAGATAGAAAGAAACTGAGTAAACTTACTGGGAGAAGCAATACAATGTAGCAGATCTGAAACTCCTCCTCCAGGTATGCACTACTGGATAATAATACAGGACCAACAGTGTGCTGGATGGACCTGTAGTAACTTTAGCTCTTGCACAGTTTCCTTTACAAGATGCAGGAGAGTTTCACTTTCACTGATTTCAAATTCAAAGTAAATTCAATACTAAATATATACGACACATTTTGAAACATTAAATGATTAAGCTATGCCACCAATTGCTCTACACTTACTGTTGGCTGTAGGCATCAACGAAAGATATTTGAAAACATTTCAGTATGAGATGATAAAATCCAGTGCTAGATATTAATGAACATTAGCTAGCTACCAAGTGACTGGGGGGGAGAATGAAAAAAAATGAAATCTTATCCAAAAATAATTAATAATCCCAGGAAGGGGGGATAACAAGACATTTCATGATCTCCGCTGAGAAATCATTTGCAATTGATTCACTGTGGAAAACATTCATGTAGGAAAGTGATGAGTGACAAGAATCTATTAGATAGGTCAGATTGTTTATGCAATGGCATCTGGTCATTTCAATTACTACATTGTGGGTTAGGGGGTTTTTGTTTGTGTTTTTTTGGGTTTTGGTTGTTTTTAGTTTGTTTGGGGGCACAGTATTTTTTTTTCTACACTGTTTACAATGTTTTCTGTACGTCAAAGTCTCTCTGCCTCTATCTGTGGGTTCTGTTACACAATATCTACAAATATTTGCTATCTGGGTTTGATTTTTTTTAGACAGTCTGTACATTTTACAGTCCCTATATTTTCTTGATTTGCACTATACTTTGCACTTCCTCTCAACTACTGATATTTCTTACTATTACACAATTAGTTTCCCACACACTCCAAATAGCCTACCCTGTTATGCCATATGCCAAGACACACTAAGTCCCTCCCATTTGCAAACATACAAAAGACAATCCCATTTTATGTGTGCAGCTGAGGCTTGAGAGCTGTGTCACAGCTTTCTTCCTGAATGTTCCATTACTTTTAATTTTAAACTTATTCAAAATAAGTATTTCACTTAATGGTAAAATTTAAGTATAGGAAATAATTGTGGCAAAAACTGATACAAACCTTATTTTTCCTTCCTGAAGGATTAACATTGGTATCTTCCTTTTCAATTTGTAGCCAATAAATCAGTAAATCAGCAGTACAAGTTTAAGCACATGGAGTTCCATTAATAATAGAATCCCCAAATATCAGTTTCATGGTAACAGCTGCCAAGCAAAGTAGTTTGATGTGTTTTCTAGCAGTTTGTACAGATGCTTAGACTTTCAATTAGAAAGGACAATTGGAATACCTAACTTTTTCTCTTTTAAAACAGACTGTAGAATCAATGCTGCTATGACTACTCTGAGCTCAATAACCTAGATCTGACTGAAGTATGAAATCCTGCAACACTATGACTATAACAGAGTTACAACTATATAATATTACCATATTTATGCATTCCACTGCTAAGGATTGTAATTTATTAGGAGTGGGCCATTTTTTATAGCTATTATTATGCACTCTGACTGTGTGTAAAAAAGGCAGGTTTTCACAACAAGAAACTAATACATAATATTTTCTTCTTGTCTGCAGGCAGACTTTTTGGGTTCCGGTTACCTGGATTGAGACTTCTAACATACCGAAAGCAGTCCTTACCACAGGAAGACCCTGATGCAGTGATAGTTGACTCATCTAAGCACAGTGATGACTCGGTGGCGATGAAGCACTTTAAATCACCTACAAAAGAAAGCTGTAGTCCTTCAGAAGTGGATGATACAAAAGCACTGATTCAACCCAGTAAATGTTCACCTTTGGTTAATATATCAGGACCTCTTGACCATTCATCACCTAAACAGCAATGGGACAGACTTTACCCTGACATGATACAGACAAGCAATCCACTAACCCACTCCAGATCAAAGGAAAGCATCTGTAGTATACGGAGAGCCTCTTCAGTACATGACATAGAAGGCTTTAACATCCATCCCAAGAACACTTTTAGGGACCGTCATGCAAGTGAAGGTATAGTACAAAGTCAATTGGTACTCTCTGATGTACTAAGAAAGGGATTGTTGCAATTTTTCATAGCAATTATCATCCCTTTTAAAGCAAAATTATAATCAGATGTATCTGTTCAAAGGTACACTAAAAATATTAAGGGCCCAAATATGCCCAAATATTTATACTAAATACTGCTTTTCATGTCTAAACTGACCATTGAAATCGCGGGGTTGCTTTTTGAGCATCATCTGCCTCCTGCATTGGGGTATAGCAAAATCAAGCCCAACATTCTTAAAGGCATTATCACTATTTGGAGGGCAATCACAGAATCACCCAGGCCAGAAAGGACCTCTAAGATCATGGAGTCCAGCCAATTCACCACTCCACCAAGTCTGTCATGATACCATGTCCCCAGGCACCAGATCTGTTTGGCTTTTAAACACATCCAGGAATGGCAACTCAATCACCTTCGTGGACAGCCCATTTCAGTGCCTGACAACCCTTTCCATGAAAAAATTCTTCCTAATGTCCAGCCTAAACCTCCCCTGTTGCAGCTTGAGGCCATTCCCTCTCTATCATTAGTTACTTGTGAGAAGAGACCAGTGCCTACCTTTAAAGTAGCTGCAGAGAGCAAGAAGGTCTTCCCTCAGCCTCCTTTTTTGTGGACTAAACAGCCTATCGTGGTTTGAGGCCTGTGCCCTAACCGTAGAGGTGATTCCTCCAGAGTACCAGAGGGTACAAGGATCTGAACAGTCCAGACCAGTGGGTGGACAGAGGAAATTCTGTTATTCCATTCCCAGAATGCCTTCACCTCCCATTTGTCAGGGGACAGCACAAGCTGTCCTCACCCTTCTTCCTCACTCTCTCCCTTCACGGCTGGCTCCCTTACCTTTGAGTGCGTGGGAGCTGGGCCTGGAGTGGCCTGGCTGGGGCCCAGAGCTGGCAAGCTACACTTTAAGCTGCATTACTCAGATTTGGCATGTGAGGGGATAGAGAGGTAAGGTGGAGGGCATTTGAGGCCTGAGTATTTGGCCTGGTTTGGAGGAAGGTGGTCAGAAGCTTTGGCCTAAGGAGGTTTTGAGAGAACTGTGGCCTATGAACTTTGTGTATTTTATATGCTTTACACTGTAGCATGTAGTTGTGATTAGTATTTCCATTTAAACTTCTAATTCTATCCAATCCTGAGAAGGGTTAAAGAGAGCCTGTCTCGCTCCTTACACTGAGACACAGCCCCAGCTCCCTCACAGTGTTCCTCACAGGACTTGTTCTCCAGGCCCTTCACCAGCTTAGCAGCCTTTCTCTGTACCCACTCCAGTGCCTCAAGGTCCTTCCTGTACTGCGCTGCCTCAAGCTGAACACAACACTCGAGGTGCAGCCTCACCAACGTTGAGTACAGAGGGACAATCACCTCCCTGGTCCTGCTGGCCACACTGTTTCTAATACAGGCCATGATGCCATTGGTCTTCTTGGCCACCTGGGCACACTGCTGTTTCATATTCATCCTCCTGACAATCAGTACCCCCAGGTCCTTTTCTGCCACACAGCTCTCTAACCATTCTTCCCCAAGCTTGTAGCATTGCATGGGGTTGTTGTGGCCCAGGTGCAGGACCCTGAACTTGGCCTTGTGAAAGCTCATGCAGTTGAACTCAGGTCCCTCTGTACAGCCTCCCTACCCTCAAGCATGTCAACACTCCCACCTAATTTATTGAATGAATCATGAGATCAAGTTGCAGTTGCATGCACAGTTCTATCCCATACTCACACACACTAGATTTTCTTTGACTGTATGAAACCCTACTTCAGAGACTGGTAAGGGTTTTTTACTTAAATCTTTAGTATGAACATTGATCCAACACTGAGACATGCCTTTTTTCTGACACTATAAAAATATATCCTCAGCAACTCCACTGAAATGTTTTCTGTAATGCTTAGTATAATAGTGAAATGGTGAAATGCTTAGCGTAAAATTCATGTAAGTGTGGTTTTTCTGTGTCAGTATATTCTTGCAACAAATTTACAAAGATGTTTTCACTATCTTCTTTTTATTCTGTCTCTCCTAATTACATGAAGTCATAAAGTACAGTTTATGATTTCTTGTTGGAGACAGGGAGTCTAAGAAACTGGGAAAACAGTTTAGTAAACAAAGATTCGAAAGTCCTGTGAAGGGAGAACCACTTTTGAAACTGTCTTTTGCAGAAAAGTGCCAAATATGCAATACCTTTGCAGCTGCTGGTAGTCTAATGATTTTAATTGCATACTTTTTATTTAAGGCATATGACAAGGAATGGAGAATTTTTTAAGATTTAAAAAATGTGCATCATGAAACACTGTGTACAGATTCATAAATCAGGAAAAAAAAAATTTCAGTAATTATCTGGTTTTGTCTGTTTTTCTTCTATTCACTGAGTGCAAGTGTAAAATGCCCTTAAGTTTTCATGCATTTTGGAAGGTCCCCATCAAGAATTCTTTCCTTCTGTACATCTCCCAGTATGTAAGTCTGAATGCTCCTCTGCCACCCAAATTAACTCCTAGAAAGCAGAGCTAATTACTCCTTCCAGTTACTCTTCCTATGTAAAATATAATGGATAAATACTTCTTTTCTCATTTCTATTTCTTTTGGTATCCAATTTTTTCAGTTCAAATGAACCTGAAAACCATATCATTTTGCTATATTTCATGTTGACATTCAAGCCAATATTTCAAAATCAAGATTTGGGGGCAAAAATCACCAAGGTTAAACCTTGGCCTGTCTTTTTGGACCATTGCATAAGCTTCTCCTTGGGTTCAACTTCCTCACACATTGAAACTAACCTTTCAAGTAAAACACCTTTAAAGATATCTGGTTTGACAATTTCTGTTTTCAGAACTTATTTTCACTAAAGCACTTTCCAATTGGTCATTCTTCATACAAATTTTGCAATAATAAACCTTCACAATCAGTTTGAATATAAAGTATCTTAGGTTATGGTGGTACAAAGCTCATGCAGAAACCACATAATTAAATAGGTGCAGTGAGAACAAGCAAAAATTTCAGCTCTTTCACTTAATATTTTTAAAGTGTAAAAGTAAAATAATTTTCACTATGATAAGCCAACAATCCATTTGAATTTCTTTGGCCTCTCACATGATGCAATAATTTATAGTGTAAATAGATAAAACACTGCCACTCTGATTTCATTCCATATAAGCTACAAAATAGTATAGAATCTGTCCCTAAGTTTAGGTCATACAAGCACATTCTGAATAAACACCACAGAACAGAAGATAGCACTCAGAACTGAGTTGGAATTAGTAACCGTCCTTGATGCCATCTGCTTTCAAACATATTAGAAACAAACATATTTGGCATTTTATGCTGGAAATATGTTTAAATTTAGGTAGAAAGCCATGCTTGCTTTATGCATGAGCCACAAAACCATTTTGTTGCTATGGAACTACCCATGCAAGTTAGAAACCAGCCTAAATCACTTCCTTTGGACTCTCAGATTCTGAGCAAATTATGTAGATTCTATACTAGAGAATATTAAGCCCTAAGTAAAAGTGAAATACAACAAGTAAAAGCAAACTACAACAAGTAAAAGCAAACTAACGTCCCTTTGTGCATACCATCCCAAGGAAGTGTAAAGTTTAATATATTTCCTACTCCATTTTAATTTTGTTTATTGACCCTAAAAATTTCAAATTTTCCTGAAATTTCTGAAAACTACTACTCTGTCTAAAAATGCAGTCCAGTATTCAGATATTTTTTTTCTTTCAGCTAAAATAACAGTAGGCATAACAGAATTCTGACATATAGCATTATTTAGCTCAATACTAACTGCAGTAATTCCAGTGATTCATCCATGGTCAAATTTATTTTTTTGGAAGATGACACAATTGAATTAAATTATGTAACGTAGTTGTCTATCACTTTCAAATTATATCCTGAGAAGTATTACAGAAGAAAATTACAATCTAAGATTCTATGTGAATTTGAGCACTCCATTGAATTGCACTCTAAATTTGCCTGTTTGACGGCAAAAGCCGCACAGATTCTGTGCTTCAGCCGGCAGGAAACATGACGCACAGGAAGGGCAGCCCAAGTCATGTTGTACACACATTGATAGAGTAGCATCTACCTATCCACCCGTGCAGCTTCGTTAGTACTAATAATAACAACGATATAAAAGAGAACTGATCTCACCATGCCTCCTGTACAGCCCCACACCCCATGCAGCCGGAAGGCCAGCCTACCTGCCCTGCTGCAGGTGCCTCAGCCTTAATTAATTACATGTGACCTCCAACCCAGTGCCTTGTTACTTTTAAGGAAAGTTAGCTAAAGCTGGTCCTACTACCCGCTAGTCTTCTCCAAACAGTTTTACAGATTATCTCTCAAATGTCAAAGACGCTTCAAAGAGGAGCAAAAATATTTCAGTTCAAAACACATGCATATTTTGAAGCAATATTTTCTGCTTTTTCTGATGTAGATTTTAGTTGTCTTTTGTTCTCTCTTTTTTCTTCACTTTATTATGCTGAAAACCAGACAATGGTCGCAATGTCAAAGGTAAAGTATACATCTAGACTGTGCCTTCCAATGTTTCAAACAGCCACACTTTTTGGCATGTTACTTTGCCTGCTGTATGAAATGTTCAAATGCAATATTCTCATGCTGATCTCTCTAGGACCAGGTGCATAACTTAAATTATATTTGTTAAACACTTACTTATTCCCTTCACTATTGTCTGAAAGCACTACCTACCAATCCCTGGAAAAAGTGAAGGCATAGTTAAACAGTCATTTGATTTAATTACCTGCTAATTAAAAAATAGAAGGGAGGGAGATAGAACGCATCATAGTTATTTAACTCAGTGCTGTTGTCCTCGGGCAGGCAAAACTCATATTGAAGCTACCAGGAGTATAACCTGTGAATAGTCATATAATTGGGCGGGCCCACTAATGTTATAATATGATTATTTTTCAGTTAACTATCTCAAAAATAAAATAATTGGTAGTCAGGAGCCTTGTGGAAGTATCTTCACTTATTCCTATTTTGTCTCCTTAAAACTAGTTTCACGTTCCTGGATGGCAGGGGGTATGGTCTCAAGCTTCCTGTAGTACTAAAATGTGCATGCATGAACTTCATTGCCAATTATATGTTTAAATTATGTTTAAATATTTAGTGCCATTACAAAATTGTTTGTATTCATCAGCACTGAGATACATCTTTTAGCAACAATGAATGTAATTCTTAAGAGAATTCCTCCATTTTGAGAAAACAATTACTAAACTGTTCCATTTAATTGCAGTATTTGTAGCTATGTCTGAAAACCAGTTTGTGACTTCATGCATGATGCAAAAAGTGTGTGTACCTGGTAAAGCCTTCTCTCTAACCTGCATGCAATGCATGACCTAAATTCTGTAAAGCAATTTGTGGACTGCAAAATCGTTGCATTTGCTTCATGTGTAAGTTGGCAAAATCTTGGCGGGGGGTGGGGGGGGGGGTAAAAAAATGCAGTCTCTGTAAAACAACTTTTACAAATGTATTTACTGCTGACAAAAAATGATGGATTGAGAACTCAGGAGAGTGAAATAATTTCTCCATTCATTATGTAAGCAGGGACAATGGAATCCTACCATAAAAATGAGGAGCTCAAACTTAACTTTAAAGAATCTCCTTTGTGGGGTAGGCAGAAGTATGTCATTCTCCCTGCTTATTCAATTCTTGGCCTCTCTGCTAAACCTGCAATCAGGGTGCCAATTAATGCCAATTGTGATTTGTTATAGTCCTCCCTTTCTTCTTCCTCCTATGAAAGTATAGCAAAGGTCTGCTAGATGTAAAGTGTCAATTTAATTGCCACCAGCTTGGGTTGTACTTAAGCTATATGTCTTTTAGTTAATTAGCATTATCAATAAGGTGCATATATTTCACACTTTCTAAAGCAAAAGAAGGTAGATAAAAAAGAAAGCAAGGTTTGAATCTTATGTGAACTTAAGTCTTGGGTAGCCAACAAGAGAGTAATAAGTTCCCTTTGGAATAGAAGTGATAAAATATTTAAATCATAATGCAATTTAAACATCTATAAAGTTACTTTTTTAAAAAAATAATCTTACCAACTTGCTGATCATGGGGTTTTCTTACCTCCCTTTGTTTCCTCTCACCTTTGAGTTCCTCAGATGTCAAGAAAATTTTTCATGTGACAAATAGACCCAACTTGATATTCCTGTCTAACCATGCTCAATATTATAAATAAATAAATAAATAAATATTAGTTGCCACAGCTATGTAGGGAAGTAGAGCTGAAAAATTTCAGTCTGACCATACATACATAGCACACACCAGACATCAGCCACTTCACTAATTTGTGAAGAAATAGTGAGCCCTGTTTAATGTGAACACCACTTTTTAATAGAATCATGTGGATGATCTGAAAGATAGATTCAAGTTCTATCTGGGCTAAAAGGTGTTCAAGCAAAATTTTCCAGCTCCTTGGTAGTGTCATCAGTACCACACTTTTTAGCATTCCTTATGGGGGAAAGGCAGTGCTTTCTTAGTATAAGGAAGTTTTTGTACTTTAATGGTTGCAACACTCACTCATAGATTTTTGTTTATCTTTCATCAGATGATCTTTGCACAAAATACAGGAAGTCTCAGAGTAGAACCAGACTGATTTCTCCCAGAGAAGCACTTCAACTGTTAGTTTAGAGCATTGTGCCCTCCCTTGTCATCTTGAATTCCTTTCCGCACAGTGGCACAGTTTGAAATGGAGCAGTTGAGGGTTTCTATTCTATCTCTGTCCCAAATTAACGTATAATTAACATGAATGTAGGAGGTAGAAGGGAAGTATATAAATCCTTTTAAGCTAGGAAAGCAAATTAAAAATTTGGCTCTTCAGCAAACATTTTAAGTGAGGTGTGAGGGAAGATCAGCTCCCACTTAAAGAATTTTACCCTAAAAAATAATAAATAGAATTCAGCACTGCCTGGAGCATTTTCCAACAGCTATCTCCAGGCAGCTGATGGATTTGAATTTCACTTGTTCACTTATTGAAAATACAATGCAGCTGTTCTGCTGTTGACTCTGCATTTTAGGCTTAATCCTGTTTCATTGGTTGCTGGTGAATCATAGCACCTATTATTGTTTCCCTCCCAGGAAGACTAAACAAATAAGAAAAAAAAATCACATTATTGTCCAGAATCAGGATGCAGCAAGGTTTTCATGTGGATCCAAGAAATACTTTTCAATCCCAAACTTTAGATACATTGTCACTGACTGCAAGACCTGGATTTTTTTTCTTAAATTCATAACTGGATCTAGCTCTTACTGTCTAAGCAACTTTGTAGTCCTTTTTTCTCAAAAAATAAATTTTTCTTACTATGAATATTTTCAACTTGTGGATCAAATTTATGATGACCAGTACAAAACAAGTATACTGATCAGTTATACTGCTTTCTTGTTCCACAAAGGACTCTGTCCAATATGAAAAAGTATAATTATAATGGATATATACCTCATGAAGTATACAAACCACATATATTTTTATTTCTCATGATACCCTAAAGTAGTATAAGATGTTAAAGAGTATATTAAATATTCCTTTAATATTCTACATATGAGTATCCCTATTTTCAATATTTTGTTGACAATAGCAGTTGAAGGAATTCATTTTGTGAGTATATGAAAGTTCAAAATTCAAAGGATTTAGGGAAATGTAAGTTAATATTTCCATAAAGTATGGAGTTACTTGATGAGTCAATAGGGGGAGAGCAGGATCTACTCAATTTTCCAGTTTACCAAAAGGTGTTTTTGAACTGTCATGTAAACATGAGGAAAAGTATGAATAAGGTAACAGCGTTTGCTCATTCCAGACACTCTTATAGAATCCTATGTTCTATTTCTGCCTTTTTAAACAAATGACAATGAAGTTTTTCTATTCAGCCAGAATTACAGTGCTACAGGCTGGCATACCTAGTAAGATGAAAACAAGTATGGATGAATGCATTATATGCTTGGCAATCCATGGAGATTTCATATTTACATCCAATACTACATTTGATTCTCGCTAGCAATAATTATTATTAGAACTGATATCATCTTTACTATTAACAAGTATTATAGTGAAAAATAGTTTTGAATACTCTTTTAACATACCCCATGTGAACATTAATGATAATTTTTTTCTCTGCATTTGTCAGATACTAAATATGTGTTCTGATTTTTCAGGGCCTTTTAATCATATCAAGTCAAGTCTGTTGGGATCCACATCAGATTCAAATCTCAACAAATACAGTACAATCAACAAAATTCCTCAACTCACACTGAACTTTTCAGATATCAAAAGCGAAAAAAAATCTTCATCTCCTCCTTCCTCGGAAAAAGCAATTATTGCACCTAAGGTGAAAGACCGAACGCACAATGTAACAGAGAAAGTTACCCAGGTAAGGTAATACCCATAATCTTAGTTCCTTCTCAGTTTCATGGAGAAAGTTATCAGTGTTTTCAATAGATTGTTACTCTTTTCATGAACAGTTTGCCTATCTCCAAGATAGTTTGAAAGGCTTGAGCCATTACTTCTCTACCTCTAATTCAGCTGCAAAAGGTAGTTTACATTAGATGATACTGCTAACAAACTTTTCAGCTCTTTATTTTTCAACAGAAAAAAAGCTGTAGCATGCATCAAGTACCCCAAGTAAATCCACTAATTTCTATGATTCCTGTCAGTCATAAATGTTAATTTCAATTTCTTTACTTTTTCTCAGCTTTATGAATTAATTATTTGTGCAAGGCACAACATGACAACAAATGGTACACGATTGTGCCATTACTATAAGTATCATAGTTATATCTGTTGCAGCTCTTTGACTTTTCTTAATGCTTTTTCCTGTGGTTATATTTTCCATATGTGTTTATCAAAAGGGCTGTCAAAATGAAAAGCAGATACCTTTGGACTGGATGTATGATACATTCTGTCATAACAGGGAATGAAGCATATAATTGAAACAAAACCAAAACCAATTCAAGATATCCTATATCCTCACTCTAAGACTAATGCAGTACCCTCTGAAGGCAACATCAGTATTCAGCTACATTCAGTATCATTATTACATTTGTTACGCATATAGAGTCTCTCTATTGCCATATAGAGACTGACAAGGACAGGCTACTAATATACCACATACTGGAAAAAAATTATGAAGACATGACAGCATCCCAAAGAACTTTCATAGTCTTCATAAGCAAAGGGTGACCCTTAAATGCCTGTTCAACAACAATACTGATAGAGGCTAGAAATGCTTTGTATTAGAATGCAGATAGAAATTCCATAAGGAAGACTTGCCAAGATTAGCTTTTGACTTACTGGTGCATTACATCAACCAGACTGCAGCTTCTCTACAATTCTACTATGCCAGATATTGTCCATGCTTTCCTAGAGAAATAGAGATAAAAATTCTATCAGTTCTATCTTTAGATCAGTTACTGTCTAAAAAGTAATTGGATTTTTATCTTTCATATAATTTGTCTTTGATAGCTAACTGAATCTGCAACCATTGTACTTTCTTTCCTGGTCAGTTGTGAAAGATTTAATCTCTTCTGGATCCATTTTGATATGTTTGAAGTTATTCATAATAGTTGTACATGGAAATTTTTAGCAGATAATATGGCAAAGTTAAGTCTCATTAAAAAGACCAAATTTTGTAAATTATGTAAGCATAAGTCAGGTTTGATTGTTGTTGGGGTTGGGGTGGTTTTTTTTTTATTTGCTGGGTTTTTTGTTTTGTTTTGTTTTGTTTTTTCAAAATTCTGACTAGCTAACTCATGCTAAGTTTCTATGTATTAATGACAAAAAGTATATTTAAAATCTGTATTTATTCTTCAAACAGACATTATGAAAAGGTCCAATAGAAATGGATCTTCCAGGAACATTGATACTTACTAAGCTCAAAATTAAATGTGAAATGCTCTATAAAATCTTCACACTTCACAAAAGGCTTCTAGTTTAATTAACCACTGGTTTATGTATTTTCTACATCTGTCTCAACCAATGTGAACAGTACAATGTGTGTAGCGAACTTTGATAATATACCATTGATCATAACTGGAAAGAATTCACCACAGCTATTCCTTTTTCTTTTATTATATTCAGGTATCAATGTTTTTAGTTACTGCTGCATCATAAACTCTAGGATTAGGTACAGGGAGAAATTCCAAAGTGGTACAAATAAATTTAAGTCTATTCAATTTGATAGAGATCTAGTTAGGTAGCTATTCATGCATTATTAAAAAAGACTTAAAGAGGATGAAAATGGCTAGTTTTAGTCCTGTTTATGTTTCTAATCCCTAGTGATTCCCACATGTTTTATGAGTCAGCATTCCAAAGGTTCCACTGCATGTCTGCCTGGAAATCTCTTTATATAACTTTTCATAAGCCTATAGTATCTGCAAATTAGTGCAAATGTGATATTGGAAGGTTTGAGCACATTGGTGAGAATAGAATATGGCAGAAACATCATTTGAGACAATTAGGGTTTGTTTTGGTATGTAAATCTGTGAAACAGAATCAAAAATATACAGAGGGCAATATGACCTTTTTAATCTATGGAACAATAGCAGTAAAAGAGCAAATGGGTATAAAATCACCATGGTAAATTAAAAAGGTCATCCTTAATTATAGTAGTGCTATTCTGGAATAATCTTCTAATAAAAGAAGTTATGGCAGAAATTCCAAATGTCATTAGACAGAGCCGAGAAATGTAGTAAAGAGACAGGTAACTTCCAGTCACATATTGCACCATTCAAACATCCAACCAGCTCTCTCTTTGTACTCCTTATTGTGTATATCTCTTCTATTCCTTCCCTCAGCTTTGCTGAAAGATTTGGACCTTGTGCTACAACATGACATTTCCAATACTGTGGCTTCTCTCACTGTAAAAGTCAAAATATAGAGACATGAGCTCTTGTATGCCTCACATGGTGGTATCAACGAGCTTCACAGTTGGATCAATGCCCTCTGAATTCTTTTTCATGCATCAATAAGATCAAACATTTATTTCCACAGACATAGGTGCATGAATTCTATCATATCCACAAGATCAAGAAGTAGTTAAGGTAGTGAAGACAATGAAAAAGGAGGGGACAGCACATAGTAAACTTCACGAAGGAGAGGAATAATAATGACTCAAATAAAAGAGTCAGGGTCATTGTGTTTAGAGGAAGTGATACACTTTCAGAAAGCACTTAAAGAGGAGTGACATGCTTGAACAGTAAGATTTTAGTGAGATACATTAGGAGTGGGTGGGACAATAAAGTTTAGAAAATAATTTCAGAAGGAACAAGATGTTGTGAGAGAGTGGTGGATAGTTTGAGTGGAAAATGTGGACTTTGAAATGCAGGTGGAGAAAAAATGTCACTACAGAATCTAATAAATACATAAACAAAATTTTTTAAAAATGTATTCACCATCTTACTTTTTAAGTATTACAAATAAATTAATCTCTTCAAAAATACCTAGGTTATAAATTCTAAGACCCTTCTAATATTGTTTTACTACTTAACAGGACTGTTTAGGACATTATGCAGAGATGACAATTGCCTTAAGGTATAGCTTGCAGTGAAGTGCTACCCATGTGATGTTCCTGAAAAAGGAGATACCTCAATCTCTTAGCCTTTCTCCTGGCTCTTTGCTGGTCATAACTGTACTCTGCATTTGTGTAATGCCGTGTAGCAAACGTTTTCTGGATACCTGTTTCTGCATAACATTGACTTTTGCACAGAGGAGCAGCCCAGAAGGCTCTGCCAGATAGCCCTTTTTGAGAAATTTGCAATATCATATCCCAATATGGATATTTCTTACTAAAATTAAATTGACATTTCCATTTCACTTTACTAAAAGGTTTTGTTTAATGTTTCACATTGTTTTGAATGGTGCTAAGCTAAACTCTTTTCTAGAATAGTCTCAGCTTACTTTTTTGGTTGGCTGGTTGGCTGTTTTTCGTCAGTCTGTTCAGGGGGACAGTCCAATTTCTGCACTCTTTTGCACTGACAGGTTCAGCTGGTGTCCTGGCACTGATTGTTAGAGACAAGTCTTCCCAGAGGCACAAAGAATAGGCTTTTATTAAAGAAAGCAATCGGGCAAAAATTTGACATCCGTCCCTTAACATTTCTGATGAATTCATAAAGCAGACTTCTGACCTTAATATTACACTGTGTAGAGGAAAAACAGGAAATTATTTTACCTTTTGTTTAAATATTGATTTCTTTCAAATCTTCTTACACATCCAGTTTCAACTGACGTATGGCTCCATAGCTGTGAATTCTATTGTGAACAGACTTGGAGCAGCATGAAAATTAGAATAGACAGTACCTATGCTTAATTTCAAATAAAATACCTAATTCCTGAATACCCATAGATTAACACTGACAACAAACAATAGCTGACCCAGTTAATAAACTTAGACATTACTGGTTTTTTATTGTGTTGCCTAAGAAAAACTGTTTTCTGGCCTCTGATTATTAATGTTCAGAAATTATTGCCCCCCTTGAAATGTATGAGTTTATTGAAATATAGCATGTGGTTAAAAGACCCAGTATGTATTTATTGGTTATGATTTGTCTCAATAACTGGTTTACAGGAAGCTAAAATTCTGTAAACAATACTTTCCAACAGTTTCATCATTCACCTGTAAGAAATATATGTACCTGAACAGGTTATATGGCTAATCAAATTATAAATATATAGCTTGATGGCCTACATGATTGATTGGAAGATTACAATCTGATTTGCAGACATGCTGAACACCAACAGCTTTTCTACAAGTGGAGCTCTCAGTGAAGGGAGGGTCACATATGAAGTGATAGACCTTGTAGTTTTACTGCGTGTTTTTGTAATCTAGCCAGACTCTCTTCTGTCAGCCCCAAAAGATTAAGAAATAAGTAACAATATCCCCCCAAGACTAGTCTCAGCTGTTGGTATAAAAAGAACTATTATATGATCATGACTTCAAATTGACCTTCAGATTTTCAGGCTAAAACAAGACTAGCAGCATCTAGGACAGCGAGGGACAATATAAGACCTAAAAATAAACCAAATTATTGATCTATACATTTTCAGCAGTCTGATTCAGCTGACACAACATCATGCTGTGTACAACATCATGCGGTAACTTACACACAGACAGCATGTTCATTTTGGAAAACAAGCTGACATAAACCAGACAATTATGAATTAAAGAGAAACAATTTTGATATGTATTCCAATCACACAGCAAGGCGTGCATATAATGTAATGAATCTGAAGGTAAGCAGAGCCAACGTTCCCACATTACTTCACGAAAGTTCAGATTATTTGTTTCTGCTGAAGTGAGAATCTTCGTTTTTCTATTATCTGCTGTTCCTTTTCTCAACAATCAATTGGCATAGTTTATACAGGAATTATTTCCTTTGTTTACAATCATGCTTAGCATTCTTATGCAATAAGAATGTAATAATATAATTAGGCTCTGCAATTACTATAGATGTAATTACAGAAATAATATAAATGTGTGTGATTTCATTGTCTATGAGACATTGTGACACATTGTATGTGAAAAGTAGCGTGAAGGCAAAACCAACAAAAATATCGCAGTCTCAGGGTAGTCATTTATACCTGTGCAAAGATGTCACCAAAACTGGAGAAAAGGCTCTTTGCACCACATCAAGTTGCTATACAAAGTATATGGAAGCAGTAAATAAACCCACTGTTTTGATCAGTTTCAGAAGTAAACAGGATTTTCATTGGAATCACTTTCTATTGCATCAAGTAATACAATGGCAAATATAGTTACAAATTCACAGCAATTGTGAAAAGTAAAATATTCCTTACTTTCAGCAGAGCCTCTTTGTCACAGATGAACAGGCTAAGGCATTGGAACTGCTGTGGTGTTTTGAGATTTCACAACATATGGTAGAAATGGAGCAGTCAGAAAGCCCAACTGCTTTGAAGTTTGTAACCTGAATGCATCTTTAATTGATCTAAGATCTACTCTTCTGAAAAAAAATAAATTACTTGATAGCAATGTCTTAGAGAAAAGTATCCTGCCTATTCTGAGAATTACACTTCCACGTAATCAATGTTTTATTTGATCTCTTTGTTATTACTATCTTGAACCAAATACTCAGCAATTTGTTTTGTGATGCTGACATGGAATGGAGCATATGGTTATTGTTTTGGTTTTAATACTAGATCATTTTCCAAAGCAACATTCTTCTTTTAATCCTAATAAGTGGGGGAAAATAGGCAGACATGGGCTTTCAGAGATTAATATGTTGAGGGTGCAAGAACTAATGTTCTACAAAGCAAGTAAAACCGATTAAAACCAAGGTGTGGGCAGCAGATAAGTAAGCTACATTTCTGTAGACTGGAGCTCTAACCCCCCAAACTCCCACTTGATGATAGATGAACCTTGAAAGTTGCTAAACATGGTAGATTACTCAGTTGAAACCAACAGTTTTGACACCCACCCAGAACTGGCCTACCATGAACTACAAGAAGTCAAACCTCTGATCAGCTCCTGGCAAGCCCCACTGAGGTCCAGATAACTAACCCAGTCCTCTGATCCACTTATCTGAAATAGTACCTTTCACACATGCAGTTAGAGTTGCCTGAAAACAGGCGTGAAAGGAGACACATTCTCTGTTTCACATTACCTTAAAACCATACAAAAATGTAGTGTGGAAGAGACTTCTAGAGGCCATGTAGCCCAACCTCCTACTCAAAACAACATAATTTCAAAGTTAGATCAGAGTCAGGTGGTTACCATGTTAACTCAGGAAACAGTTTCTATGTTTAGGTCAGCAGAAGCATCTATTTTCCGGGAGAAAATCACCCAGTGATAGACAGCAACAGCAGCTGGTGTGCAGAAAGAGAGAGGGAAGAGAGCAGAAAGCTGTGGATCTCATGGGCTAGAAAGAGCTGGCATTTTACAAGGCGTATTGCTGGTGTAGCTAACATTTAGAGTAATCGCTTTGAAAGAGGCAGTCCTAGGTCATAGAGCCAGAGTATTTTGCCTGTTACTTATCTTGCGTAAATGACCATCTGTTAAAAAATCTCCAGAAATAACCCTGGGCACCAAGGACTCAGACCCAGGACTCCTTTCCTTCCTGTCTGAGTTCTGTTACCCTCAAATGGTCTGGCTTCTGAACTCTGTTCTAGTGCCAGACACCTCACAAGTATGCACTGTAGTACCAATATAAAATCTAACTACAAAATGCCACAACATGGGCAGGCAATATTTGGCATATATCGGAAATTGCGTATTCACTTTTATTAGGAGTCATTTTCATCAGACAAAAGATGCAAGTATATGAATATTAGAGTCATTTCTTGCAAGTGATGAGCTTTCCTTTCATCATAATAATAGCTAATATGCAAAGAACTGGTGGATAATTTGAAAGATTAAATTTTCAAGGAAATAGTTGAGTTCCCCACATCACTAATGAAAGAAATTAATGAATAAACTAAATGTGCAAGCAGAAAGTTCCTGCAATTTTCAGCTAATAAGGTAATGATTTAACTGGTGATAATTATAAAGCAGCTATCTTATAATTAGAAACCAGGTGGCCTTAAGCACATAAAGAAGAAATAGCAGCAAGGCTATTGTTCTTTTGGCTTGGGTAAGGAGTAGACAAGAACTATATGGATAGGTTGGGTTTGATGTATTGGCAGTTGAGGAAAATATTTTCTGGTTAGGATCTGTTAGAACCTGGGATTTCTTTTAAAGGATTAGAAATAGTAAGAAAAAACAAGGCCATTAAGCCAAATAAACACAGAATGTTGCTTAACAAATTCTGAACGTCCTCAGAATTAAGTCAATGAGAAACTCATTCTTCTTACCTATTCTGTCACGTTAGAACTTGGATAATGCTTTCAGCCTGTAACTGGTAACAGGATCAGTAGAGAAGTACATACTCTGATAAGTTCAAAGATAGTATTTTCCAGAACCAAATATAGAACTGTCATTAAATCATACTGAAATATCAATAAAATCACAGCAAGGGGAAAAATCAGGAACCAGCTTTATGAATCAAAAATGAAAGGGTAATTGAATTCCAGATATTAAATTTATGAAATGGTGAGCTAATCAGTAGTGCTTAGTAGTAGCTAATATAGTTTCAAAGCATTTATTGAGCTTTAAGGATGGTGTAGTTGAAGCACAGCACAATAAAAATATCTAGAAAGTATTTCCTAGAAGTGGCTATTTCAGGCTATCTAGACTGTAGAAATGTATTATGAGATTCAAATTTAACTGAAATAAGGTACCTACATTGCATGAATATTTAGTTGATATTCATAGTACATAGAAAACTCAAAGTTTCATCTTCCTCATATCAGGGTTCCCTTGTATTAGATTTTTCTTAGATAAGTTTGTTTTTCTTTAACAGTTGAATCAATCTTCCATTGTAGCACATGATGCAGTTATCTAAACATTACTTTAGGTATATTTTCAAGCATGAGTTTTTTATTCAAAGAGTTGCCAATTTTATATTAAGCAGCATTTTTTTCTATATGAAAATTGCAGTAACTACTTTTCATTTAATATCCTGGAAGCCAACATGAGAAGGTGTGTTCAACTCCCAAAGCCTATTCAGAATACCACTAATAATAAATGAGAAACATTTATTAAATAGGAAGAAATTCCACATCTTTGCATTTTTTTCTAATCTAAGTATCCATCTTCTTAAAAATTGGTCTGCTTTCAAAATTAATTCTATTAATAATGAATAAACCTAGTCTCTTTTGAAACAAAATGTCATGGTTTAGATCCATCCTGCAGCTGAGCCTTAAGCAGCCACTCAAACCTGGCCCTCCCACTCCCCATCCCCTGGTGGGATGGGAAGGAATGCAAGGTGCAAAACCCCAGTGTCAATTTGCCAAGCCTTTCCGTATTTATATTTCAGCAATCATACTCCATACCACTTGGCTTGTTTCATTACACCACATGTTTTGTATTCATGGATAATCTGTGCAGTATTATCAATGGTCAAGTCCACACCTTGGTCTTGAGCCCATTTATGTGTTACATCTCTTCCTTCATGACCTGAGGTGTCATGAGCCTGCTGAACTATTATAAATAATTCATCCTTAGGGTGCCAGTCCAAATCCAACTAAACCACTCCAAACTTGGCAGACTGACCCACACACTGGGGTTTTTTATGTCCTTTAGTGATTCAACTTTGGGTACATGGGCATCCATGTGATGTACTTTTACCACCAGGTTCTCTACCCAAGCAATAAAATCTTGCCACAATTCAGCAGCCCAGATGGGTTTACCTCTGCACTGCCAGTTTTTGCTTCTATTGCTGTAACCACCCCCACAGCACATTGCCACCATCCCTGAGCTGGTGCAGAGAGAGTGTACAAGCCACTTTTCCTGCTCAGCAATACCAGAAGCCATTTGGATGAGTTTCATCTCTGCAAACTAACTCAATTAGCCTTTACCTTCAGCAGCTTTGGCACCTCATCATGTAGGACTCCACACAGCAGCTTTCCACCTTCAGTTTTTCCCACAAAGTTACAGGACCCATCAGTGAACAAAGCATATTGCTTCTCATTATCTGGTAGTTTGTTATATTGTGTGACCTTCTCAGCACCTGTTACCTCCTCCTCCTCCTCCTCCTCTAGCAATATCCTGAAACTTTTGCTCTCTGTCCAGAGGAAGCTCTTCACAGAGAGAGTGATTTGCCATTGGAATGGGTTGTCCGGGGAGGTGGTGGAGTCACCATCACTGGAGATGTTCAAGAAAAGACTGGATGGGACACTTAGTGCCATGGTCTAGTTGATTGGATAGGGCTGGGTGATGGGTTGGACTGGATGATCTTGGAGGTCTCTTCCAACCTGGTTGATTCTATGATCATTTTCAAGATTCCTGGGTGGCTAGGACTTCCTATTCATGCTCATTATGTTATCAGTGAAAACCCACATACTCAGGTGGTGTCAGTTGCATGGTGTGTGGAAGAAATCTTCTCTTTGACCACCCAGCCCGTCACCAGCAGTCAGGGTGCCCGGAGAAGCTGTGCTTCAGTACCAGCCACTTCCAAGGAAGCTTAAACTCTTTCATGTGCTGCTGGTACCTCTTTTTCAGTTGGTGTATGGTTGGTCTCATATCCTTTGTATCCCCAACTCCAAATCCTAGGGTTGGCCATGGGTCTCCAAAGGGTGCTCTCTGCTGGAGCCTCTAGGTGAGACCATTCTTCCTGGTTGCGGCTAGAGCATATTTTTAGCATGTTTCTTGCCCAGACTAGCCCAAGGGCTACTGCTTGTACAATCTTCTCTTTGATTTGTTCAAAGGCTTGTCAATGCTCAGGACCGCATTTAAAAAAACCTTCTTCTGGGTCCCATGGTACAGAGAGCTCAAAATCGTGCTGTAATCTGGGATTTGCATCCTACAGAAAGACACAATGCCCAAGGAAGCCTAGGTTTCCTTTTTATTAGTGCGTAGAGATATAGCTGCTATCTTGTTAATCACATCCATTGGGATCTGGCAAAGCCCATCTTGTCATTTTATACCTAGAATCTTGATCTCCTGTGCAGGTCTCTTGACCTTACTTTATCTGCTGGCAAAACTGGCCTTCGGAAGGGTTCAATTTTTTTCTTCCCTTTCCTAAAGACTTCTGCCGTATTGTTCCATATGATGCTGTCATCAATGTATTGCAGGTGTTCGGAGATCCACCCTGTTCCAGTGCAGTCTGGATCAGTCCATGGCAAATGGTGGGGCTGTATTAACACCTTTGGGGCAGTTAATTCCAGGTGTACTAGACACTCCTCCAACTGCAAGCAAAATGTGGCCTGCACTCTGGTGCTACAGGAATAGAGAAGAATGCATTAGCAGTGTCATTTGTGGTGTACCACTTGGCTGCCTTTGACTCCAGTTGTAATTGAAGCTCTAGCACATCTTCAATGGCAGCACTCATTGCTGGCATAACTTCCTTCAGGCCACAACAGTCTACTGTTAGTCTCCATTAGACTTTCACACTGGCCATATGAGGCTGTGGAAGAGTGAGTAAGTTTTGCGGTCACCCCTTGTTAGAGTACCAGAATAGCAAATGAAGAATCATCATAAAGATCCTACCATGTCTTGCCACAATTTTCAAAACCCAAACTATATTTTTATATCAGAGGTGACAAATACATACAATGTAAGATCCAGCTGCTGACTGAGAAGAGGCAAGTTTATGTCCATAGTCACAACTCCATTCCTTTTCTCTGCCTAACCGGTATGAATTGAATTAATAATTCTAGAAACCTGGATCGTGATTTTATAGCTTGGTTTGGCTAGTGAAATGTGATTTGTATGATCACATCATGTGTTACACGTGTAGGCAGTCTGTTCTGTCTCCCCTTGCCAAATGACTTTTTGGTTGGAATGTCACTGACCAAATTTGGGAGAAGGTTGGGTAATGCAATAGACTTTCCTGCATGTGGTGTGAAGAGAAGAACTTGAACAGAACATCTTTAAATGAAACAGATTGGCATATGCTCATTAGGCTAAACACCGGAGAGCCAGAGAGCAGATGGGCATTTCTAAATTAAGCTTTTTCTATGCTACCACATCAGTTTCAACTGCAGTTTAAACCCTTTTAAACAGTAAGAGGTCTAATTACAAAATGTGCATTTTCTAGGAATTAAAGTTTATTTCTTTTGCTGATTATGAAAAAAATACTTACCATGAAACTGAATGTTAAATATGAATGTATACATAGGATCTTCTCTCCCTTTCTCCTTTCTCCTGGCAGTTATGTCAGTAAGTATTGTAATCATAGAACCAAACTATGGGTGTAGCTGCTTTGTCTCCACTCCATGCACTTCAGAGACTCTTAAGTTTTCATGTTCTTATTTAGCTGCATCAACACACTTGGCATCTAGAAGACCAGTCTAAATGGTTAATAATGAAAGATAATATTTTTTATAAATCTTATGAGGAAGACAAGGTAACATCGAGAAGCATAAATTTTACTGTTTTGTTATCATGCCTTGAACAGATGACAGCAGATACCTTTTAGGTGACCAAAAACTATAGCAATATTTTAAGCCCTTATTACAAATGTGACACTTGATCTTTTGTTATAAGATATATAAATGCTTGTTAAAAGCTTAGCGTGGCTAGTAGAGAAGTGACAACTCACAAACTCTTTAGCATTTTGAAGGATAGCATTTTCCATCTTCTGAAATAATTCCTCATCATGAATTTTAAAGAAAAGGGTTACAGAACTTTTCATACACAGTCTGGCATTAATGTTTTCTAAAAATAGCCAGTTGTTAATATCTCCTTCTTTGATAATCTGTATATCACTAATTTAAGACTTAAAGTTCAGCAAAACACTTCTAAGCGTTGCTTTGATGATGCATTCCCCACTGAAATGAAAATAATTACATAGTGACTGGTGGGAAGAGGCTCCTGAGATTTAAGAGGCAAAAGCCATTTCTTAAGTTTTTCATGGAAAATAATGGATGGAAAATGATCTATAAAAATACTTGGTCTCAGTACCATCAAATCCAAGCTGGATTTGAAAATGTTCATGGTGACCAAGGAAGAATGCTACCTTACCAAATGAAGACTAATTGGGTGATAGTTCTGGAGAAACCTTTGTAAATCTTTAAGATCAAGAATAGTTTGGTAATTCTCTTCACGTAGAAGTTCAAACCACTTGATAATAAGGCCTGCCTTTTTCCATTGTATTGCAGTGTAATAATATTACACTCTTTGATGCACCATTGCATTTCTGGAGACATTAGTATTCTTAGATATCATTTCATTTACATAGTGTAAACACTAGTGAGAGGTCAGTGACTGGTACAGCTGCCATGTCAAGGCATCAACCCAATCACTATCTGCAGATGAGTCACGTCAGTGATGGTGTCCTAGTTCAACCCACATGCTGCCCAGGGCAAAAGGACAGAAAGGTATTTTACCCCCAAGGGAATAAGATAAAAACACTCACACAGAATTGGAGGTTAAATATGAATGCTGTTTACAAAGATACACCAAAATACACAGGTATTTAGGGAAAAAAGAATATGCATAATCATGCATATTCCCAGCTGAGCCTAAGCAGGCTTCACTGCTAGGCCAAAACCTCCCCACAACTCAGCCTCAGCAGGCCCAGGAGCATGCCAAACTGCCCCTCCTCCTGGACAGGCCTACCAGGCCTCCATGTTCCCCCCAGGCTGGACACACCAGGCCTTGACCAGGCCTCAATGCTCCCCCACACAGCTGCGCAGCTAGAAAATAGCTTTCCACTCAAGGCTGCAAACTCCCCCACAAACCAAAAGAGATAGCAGCCGTTGCATGCCCAGAGAGAGGAGGGAGAAAAGAGAAGGAATTGGATGTGAAGTCTGGTTATATAGAGATGGACGGAACGGGATGGGATAGAATAACAATAATCGTAATATCCTGCGTCCACCCCCTGGGGACCATCCAGCCCCTTGTAATCTCTGGTACTTCTGGAGGACTTTCTCTATGATGGGACACTTCAACCTATAACAGATGGGCACAGATATTTTGTGCATGTGGGCTTCAGCAAGGATCAAATCTTAGATTTGTGCTCTGCTTCATCATATATTTTAGATGACAATGCAAAATACTATTACTGCTGATCTAAACACCACATTCATGAGTATAATGAAATATATTTTAATGGCAGCCTTAAGAAGAAAATATGGAGAACAAGGTAGAAAGATATACAACTTTTTATTCTAGAAGTATTAAAACACAAGATTATGATATACAGAAATAGAAACCTTAAGTAAAAGTTCTTCTGTTGTTCAGGCTGATCCTTACATATCCAACTCAGTTTACAGTTTTAGATTCTAATTCATATATTTGAATCATTTTTTTTAAGTGTCTTCTAACGGGTGTCCAGTTCCAGCTCAAATACAACTTGCTTCAATACACAGCAGAAGATTTTCTTTAAAAAAACAAAACAAAACAAAAAACCCAGACCCTGAAAACATTGTTATAGGACCTTAGGGGTATAACTCAAACTGTCTGATAGAGAAAATTAAGTATCAGCATTATACACAAATTGGCGTACTACATAATTGTAATTCATTTAATACAGACAAAAGAAATAAAGAAAAAAACGTACATTCCCCACCATTACTATTTCTTGGTTAAGGTGTTCCTTAATGACTGTTTTTTTTAAATCATGTAAAAACATTTTTTACATGTAAAAATGCCTTTTAATGCTGATGTGAGAAAGCAGTATATAATGCAGTGTTTGGAGGATATAATAAATTGAAACACTTCAGCTTTCAGTACTATTGTAATCTTATTCATGCCAGCATCAAGGAAGACTAGCATCAAGATGACTGAAATATAGAAGACCTTTATAGTATTCTGGGGAATTAGGTAATGCCCACCATAAGGGAGTAAATGTTGATTTAATTTCCATTTGCTCAGCAATACTTGTACAATATTTATTTTTAGGTCTTTTTAGATTCAGGAATCTCTTTAGGAGGTCCAATCTGTAGGGATCTCATGGTAATGCTATGAATACAGAAGAAAGTGGAAGCAACAGATGTCTTTGCTAGTTATAGTTTGGTAGCTTCAGTAGAGCTAATGGACAAGAGGAGAAAGAGACAGGAAAGTTTTCATGAGAAGAGAGTTCCACAAATCTCCAGTGCAAAATCATATCCTCTTTTAAAGCTGAATAATACTGATTCATTTTTCAAATGGCACTATCATTCAGATTTAAGGTCTATGCTCATGATAAAAAGGGTTAATTGTTCACCTGTCTCAATATAAAAGTAACCTAGGAATACATGTAACTAAAATGAGAACAGGAGCCTTATTTCAGAAGACTAAGTCAAATTTATGCCATATGTTGCTCTGAAGTGAAGCACACTGGCTGGAATTTTCAAACTGCAAGAAACATGAGAATTAAGCTTTGTCGTCCTTGTCGTCTAACTCCATTGGCTGAAAATCCAGCAGGAGAACACTGATATAAATTTTATAAATGGCAGTTCCCTTACTACTTATGCTCACACTACTCTCAGACACTAGGAAATCATTCTCATCAACTCAGTAGGTGGGGGTCTGAAAGTATTAAGACTGCTTAAGAGACTAAGCAATGCCTATGCTTCAGCTTGCTGTCGGTGTGTTTAACGCATTTTAAAAATAGCTGACACCATTAGTTAAGTGCAAGTCCTAGTAACAATATAAAAAATAGATGGATCAGCCTCTATCACCACCTCAGCATGGTGCTTAATGGCTGCTTGAAGGTACCATGTAATCTTTTGGGTGGCTTAATCATTTCTCTCTTCACAGTTCAAAGGAGAAGAGTGGTTATTAACCTTGGTGTTCTCACAATGTTTTCAGAGGACAACTTCACTGAATAAGAACTGCCACTTAGATTACTAAGGGTAGGATTTTAGGTTTATACAACACTTGCTGTTGAAAAGTTAAACAGAAAGGAGTGTGTTGACCCTTATAATCTTATAAGATTATGTTTGAAGGGCATGAAATTCCTCAGTCTTGAACAAGCTGAAATCTCAAATCCCAAGCTACTTACTGCTAATCAAAAAGCAAATAAAAGCAGACAACATTGCTGACTAAGTATTTTTCCTTCCAGTCATCGCTTCATTTCAATATAATTATACTTTTTAATTACTCTTAAAAGATCTGATTTTCTAAGCAGGAGAATAAGGAATTAGTAGAAGTAAGTGGTCGAAAATAGGTATAAGATTTCATGAATTTGTCTCTTGCCTACTTGGGTAGTATCCGAAGGTTGTCACCATCTGATATTTGTTCATTAGTCTGTGTAAAATGAAGTGGTGATCAGGGTCCCATAGGATCTGGAGAACACTTGAAGCACAGAAGGCAATAATTAACATCATTGCTAACAATCTCTATAACTATGCCAAGCACTGAATAGGGACAAAAACATAATTTACATTCTTATCCTTAGAAGTTTTGTTACTTCATGTCCGCATTTGGTCAGACTGGAGAAGCAGCCAAAGGAAATTTATCTGGTGCCCACGTGATGTTTATGCTTTGTAGCAATGCAAACATTGCAGCTTCAAGAGCCAGTAAATCAAGCAGTACTTACAAATATAATCGCTTCCAAATAAAATTGAAACCAAATTTAGATAACATTAATGGATAAGAAATCCATACCTTTAAAGGAATGACAAGTTTTAGGCACTGACAAAAGCAGAAGTGAGGCAAAAGGCAATACTTCTGTAGTACTCTTCTTTGTCACATCTTTAGCTGTACTAAAAACATAGAAATGCTTGTAGTGAATTAAAGCATATAATAAGAGATTTGCAAATTATTGATGTGATGTGTTTTTTATTTCAGGTTCTGTCCTTAGGGGCTGATGTTCTACCAGAATATAAACTCCAGACACCTCGCATCAACAAGTTTACTATATTGCACTATAGTCCTTTCAAAGCCGTCTGGGACTGGCTCATTTTGTTGCTGGTAATATACACCGCCATATTTACCCCTTACTCTGCTGCCTTCCTTCTGAATGATAGTGAGGAACGGAAGAGGAGAGAATGTGGATATTCTTGCAGCCCATTGAATGTTGTAGACTTAATTGTGGATATTATGTTTATTATTGACATTCTAATCAACTTCAGAACAACGTATGTAAACCAGAATGAAGAAGTGGTAAGTGACCCAGCAAAAATAGCAATTCACTACTTCAAAGGCTGGTTCCTAATTGACATGGTTGCTGCAATACCTTTTGACCTGCTGATTTTTGGCTCTGGCTCTGAAGAGGTAAGCTTAAATGAATAAGAATTCTTACATCTTAAGTTTTGACTTTACTACAATAATCTGTACTTTTTTTTTTTTTTTTTGCTTGTAAGTGAATAGGCTGTATAGTAGTAATGCTGTTTAGCACACAGTAAAAATAAATTTTAAGGGAATGCATTAAGAAGAAAACCTTTCTATTCAGGTGACTAAAAAACTCTGAGATTCAAAAAAAAAACGCTGATCACCTTTTACATAAAATTGTCTGTGGTAGATCTCAGTCTTTCTGCAGGTTTTTTTCTGTGGTTTTGGTAGCACAGACACATGAAACACAAACATTTTGACATTCCCCTTCAGGTGTGATCTACATCCCTTTCTGATCCCTGAGTACTCATTATTGCCAAAAATTATGTTCGGTGATTGTAACTGTGGAACATCAAGAACAGCAACAGGGACCTATTCCAAATTTATTTGAAGGAGTGCTCTTTGGATATGACCCTGATCATCATCCTTCCACACCTTCCCTGTTACAGATGTCCCTAAGAGTAAAGTGCCAGGTGCTAAAGTGGTGTTAAAGGGATAACTTTAACATAAGATGTTACAGATTAGTAGCAAACAAGTGCATTCTGACAGGTGAGTACCCAAATACAGATCCTGTGTATTATTAGTCCATGTAATGACATTTACAATATTGAGGACATAAGTAAATGAATTCTTTTTTCCTTCATAACCTAGTAATAGAACAGTTTCATTATCTGGAGTTTATTTACCTAAGCAGCAATGAAACTATACAGGTTATGACCAATTCATCCTGCCATTGTGACTGCTCTCTCTTATTCATGGTACACAGCACGTCAATCACATTTTCTAAGCTGCTACTTACTGCAGTTTTGCTGCGTACATTGCTATCTTCATTTGCTAGGCCTTTTTCAGTCATAAGGGTTATCTTTTTTATGTAAGCAGCTCTTTTTTATTATCTAGAGATTCTTCAAGTAAGATACTCTACAAACAATTGTACTGAGCAGTCTTTTTATTAAACAATATAAGCACCAAATAGAGCTCCACGTGTGCTCACCCGGCTTTAAAACACCTTGATATCAAACCGAGTCTAGAAAGGACAGGAGATAATAATCCAAATACCACACATAGCACTATCTGAATTTGAACCATACTTTGTCAACTGCAGGAAAGAAACAGAGTAACAGAATTAGCTTTCCAATTTTTAAAATAGGGAATTAATACAATTTCTAATTTTTTTTTTCTCTTTAAGCAGACTCAACACAAAATTATTATGTCTGGTTAAGTGGCATCCCTGATACTTAGGAAGATAAAAATAACAAATAGATTACTTTTTACTTTCTATATTTGCAATAGTTTATTTTTAATCATTCTGCTCCCTGAGGAGTCTGGCTTGGATTTTAAACAAAAAACAGCTGTGGTGGCACAGCCCCTTAAAGTACCCACATAGATGATGTGCATGTACAAGTGGAATCCTGCTTAAAATTACTAGTAATTTTTAGACATATGCATTTAAAATAATATGCTTTTTAATGTATTTATCAGCTTTTCACTTCAAAGATATCTACACTGCAGGGAAAAATCAAAATAATAACTAAATACCTGAAGTTTCCTCTCTTTCACCTAGGAACTACTGCAATAATCTTACAAACTAGTGAAGCTAACAGCTTCAGCAAGAAACTTTTTATATTTATAATTTTATTAAATTGAGGCTCTGGGGAAACATTATAGTGGCTTTCCAGTACCACAAAGGCGTCTACAAGGAAGGGACTTTTTACAAGGTCTTGTAGTAACAGGATGAGAGGGAATGGACTGCAGCTTGAGGAGGGCAGATTTAGACTAGATGTTAGGAAGAAATTCTTTACAGTGAGGGTGCTGAGAGACTGGAACACACTGCCCAGGGAGGTTGTGGATGCCCCCTCTCTGCAGGTGTTCAAGGCCAAGTTGGGTAAGGCCTTGACCAACCTGGTCTAGTGGAAGGTGTCCCTGCCTATGGCACAGGGGTTGGAACTCGATGATCTTCCAACATAAACCATTCTATGAATCTATGAACACTCAGCTGAAATATACAGAAACGCAGGAAGTCTTTTGCCTTTGCTATTTGTACTCAGAGCTATTTTAAAGAACATCATTTAAAAGCCTGCCCAGAAGAAAAAATGATATCTTGGAAAATAAAATAAACACGTCAAAGTATCCTTGTTCTTCTCTTAGTTTTGCTGTCTTCACTCCATTACACAGTGTATCTGTTAAAGGAAACTGAAGAGTCCTGTATTTCTAGAATTAGAGATTAAACCTTGTAGTCCTGATAGTACTTTATTCCTATCCAAGTCAAAATTTATTTGAAAATCAAGCTCAGAAAACATCTCAGGAGAGAGTAACATAGTTTCCAGTGCTGATCATTAACTTGGAAAGCCTATTCCAATTCCAAGTCTTTTATACTGAAGACTGCATACCTGCTTGTACAGGCAGTCTGCCTTTGCGTTAGCTCCTCTGTGGACTGAGTACAGACCAGGATGTTACTGCATCAGTGTCAAGTCTCTGGGTATTATTTGGGTGCCTGGCTAATATCAGAGAAGTATTTAGTATCAATTTTTTCATCCCTTGATTGTGTTTCAAGGTAAAGAAAAAACAAATTCCAGCACTATTTGAGCAGGCAGCTATTCGGAGACCATTATGGCAATGAAGGTTGAAGTATAAGTACCATGATGTAAACTAGCAGTTTTGGTTAGTTGAAATATTTTTGTTTAATTGCTGTTTGTACTAACATTTTCAGTATCATGATGCATACAGCACAAAAATCTTCAACAATGACTCAGCGCTCCAAAGAGACTATTAAGGTAATGGAGCATATACTGAAAGACCAAATACCAGCACATATTAGAGATTTTTCTAAGTGACAAAACAATTAACTATGTTTCATGCTGTAGTACTCATATTTAATAGATTTATTTACACGTTGAAAAAAAGGTAGAAGTTTGATGATAGTTTTAACATAAATTGCAGGTTATAGGAAACTATTGAGAAACTGATGACTTTACAATACCAGGACACTGTAAAGGACTGAAGGAAATGGAATATTGTGTAAGCAAGTGCACATTAATGCACATTGGAAGACAGTGTGAGCTACTTCAGTGGGTTATTTGGTTTAAAAAGAAAAAATAAAAAAGGACAAATATGAGAAGACATCATATTTTTATACAGTAATGATAATGCATGTTATGAAAAAAAAAAAGAAGAAGAAAACCAACAACATGAAAATGTAGAGGAAATGTAAGGAATTGTCCATCAGTGAGAAAGTCATGAGTTGTAAGTGGCTTTTTGCACAGGCAGAATACAATTTATGCAGATAATTAAACAGTTTCCTCTTTCAGTCTGATACAATAATTTCTGAATTATTACCTCTGCAATCAGGTAGACTGATGCCTTCCTCTTTCAAATCACGCTGTAATCAATTGCTGTTCATCAAAATACCCCTTTGCTAAGATTATTTCAGCATCAGATCTTGAGAAATTAAGGGTATAATCTCACTGTTCCTTGTAATATATTTTGTAAAATAAATTCAATGACCTATACCTAGAAAATGTTGTATCCACTAACTCCTGGTTTTGGAATGTCATTTCTGCCCTGCTTCCACCCCTCTTCCCTCCCAAAGAAAATAATTTACAAATTTCAAACTTTAATTTTTTTTTCAAGGTTCTTATTGGCAGAGCTAAATAATTATTCCAAAACTAGTAAGGATGTCTTCTCTGCATTTACTTAGCTGATGGAGAGAACCATATAGTTGTGCAAAAACCACTGTAGGTATGATATTTCTTTGGTGTGTGTGCTATTACTAAAGCCAAAAGAGAAAAAAGCCAAGGTACTTTTAATCCAGGCCTCCCCACTAAGTTATGTGTGTATCCAGCACCTCTTAAGCTTGCAGTTCAGCTCATAAAACTAGGTATAATGGAAACAGAGCAGCAAGGAATTTAGAGAAAAAAAATAGAATCTATCAGATTGCTATTTGCAGACAGTAATTTTTGACACCAGGTGGGTTATGAGGGGCTAACTGGCAGATTAGGACCTCTGTCTCTATGGGTGTCATGCCGAGTAAAGTATTCCATCACACCAGCAAAATCACATTGCACAAGACATAGTTCTGACACCAGGTACCTCTGTCCCTGGACAACTGACACATAGGAGGTGGATTGTTACTGTGTGAAGGCTAGTCTACACTGAGAAGTAGACAGCATGTGAAGGCACATCAAAAGCCATGAATCATGCTTTCCATCTCTACTGCCAGCTGTATTTTAGTGTCAGCCTCTCTGCTGCAGAAACAGGGTGAGTTTCTTGATGCTTTGAAGCCTATCTAGTCTCACTCATGCCAATTTCACCCTGAAGTGAGCTCATACCGATGCAGGATCTAAGCATGAAATTGACACTAATAATGAGTAGTATTAGCAAGTCTTTTCCTAAGAATGATGTGAAACACTGTTGATGTTTTGGATTCACAACCTATTTTCTGATTTATTTAAGGGGCACTGTAAAAATATGTTCTCTCTTGCATGTGGTAGAGGTATAAATACATTTGTAATAGAATGGTTCCAACAGCCACTAAGAACAAATCTTGCTTTTCCTTGAAGGATTAAAAATATTTAAACCTGATCTACCTTACCAAAACATGTACCTAATAGCACATTGGGCACATTGGGTGGTTCACGTGCTTAAGCTCAAGACTTTTTGAAGAATATGGTCTTTCAGACTGTTGAGGTCTGAAACAACCTTCTTTTTGTAACAATGAGAAAGTCACCCCAAAATTATTCTAACATTAACTTTATCAAAGGCATGCTGCCCAGTGTTCCCCTACATTATCCTTTTGCTCATTTACTCAGAAAACATGAACAACGTATTGTGCTGTCCACTGACAAACACAGTCAAGAAAGCCCTTTTTTTGTTCCAAGGTCCTTAGGATTTTACTCAGAAGCACTGATCTAATAAAACATGAAAACTAGTCTAGTATTTGTCATGCTTTAGTGTGACACTACCATCAGAGTGGTTTGTAAGGCTTGGAAAACTTTTACAGTTAGGTGTTATGTAATATATATGCATGTTTAAAAAAGGAACAAAATTTATAATAAAAACTTATTTAGTCTTGGCATTTACTGTATACTTTAATACATGTTCAGGCTTAATGAATGGGAACAGGTAGCTGAGTTCTTTAAATTGATTCGTTACTATTTACAATGTTGTCAATCTCTTTTACAAGGAATTAACAAGTATGAAAACTATTGATTGAAAATTGTAAATTTACATTAATAAACTTTTGACTCATTTAAAAAGATCAGAGCCTCAAAGACACTGCAATGATTCATAGTGCAGGTATGCATTAAAAGTGTTCTGACAATTGCAAACAGGAAGAATGTTTGCAAAATAAGATACTTACTTTTTGGTTTATTTCTGCTTTATTCCGCTCTTCTAGAAAATATGTGCCACAGCATTGAAAGGACTCTGTGAGATAGGATCACACAGCAGTGTTCAAACATCATAAATATTTGTTACCTAAAAGGGTAGTCATGTAATTATAAGTAGTTCAAATAACTTACAGGCTCTGTCATACTAAAACATCATGAATCTAATGGATCATTTCAGTCCACTAGTGTGAAGAGTTCAGATCAAGAACAATATTCAAAATGAGAGTATTCAGTAGATAATGACAACTTCAAAATCTCTTGATTTAAAATGTGTATTTCTTATGGTTTTCTTCACCTTTTTTATAATCACAGAATCATAGAATCATAGAATGGTCTGGGTTGGAAGTGACCTCCAAAGGTCATCTGGTCCAACCCCTCTGCAGTAAGCAGGGGCATCCTCAACTAGATCAGGTTGCCCAGAGATCGGTCAAGCATCACCTTGAATATCTCCAGGGATGGGGCCCCAACCACCTCCCTGGGCAACCTGTTCCAGCGTTCCACTACCCTCATGATAAAGAACTTGTTCCTAACATCCAATAAAATTGATAGTTTGAAAAAAAAATTAAGATTGCATTGAAATTAGTTAATCTACTGGTTTTGTTGATTCCCTGAAATTAATGGAATTTGTGCTGCTTTATTCATGCTGACTATTCATGAGTGTGCATTTGCATTTCTATATTATTTTTACAGACAACAACATTAATAGGTCTGCTGAAGACAGCTAGACTGCTGCGTTTGGTGAGAGTAGCACGGAAATTGGACAGATATTCAGAATATGGTGCTGCAGTTCTGATGCTCCTTATGTGCATCTTTGCACTAATTGCACACTGGCTTGCTTGCATTTGGTATGCCATTGGAAATGTAGAAAGACCTTACTTGGCTCACAAGATTGGCTGGTTGGATTCTTTAGGAGAACAATTAGGAAAGCATTACAATAAGAGTGACGCAAGCTCCGGGCCGTCCATCAAGGACAAATATGTTACAGCACTTTATTTTACCTTCAGCAGTCTGACAAGTGTAGGATTTGGAAATGTGTCTCCAAACACCAACTCAGAGAAAATCTTTTCCATCTGTGTCATGTTGATTGGCTGTAAGTAGTTTTATATTATTAATTTATTTACTTTTTTTTCAGTGTTTGAGCAAATGATTTAACAGTCTAAGCTAATAAGATTATAAGTATGCAACAGGAAAGGCAAATTCCGAGGGAAAGCAATGTTATATGCAAAAATATGTTGTGACTCGTGCAGTGTCAGGAAGTAGTCAAGTTGCTTCACTACTCAAAATCTGTTATTCAAACTGGCAGAAGTTTTGAGTTGTATCAGTGTCTGTAAGAAAATCATGCATAAATAGGAAGTTGAGTTTTGAGTGGTTTTAGGAAACTGTAGTCGATTTTTGGATAATTACATTTTATTTGATGATTGAAATTCTGAACTAGTAAATGTAAGCATACCTTCTTAATTATGCCCTTTGTTCTGTACCTGTACTTCACCCTAGTTCCCAGTTCTTATTTCTACCACAGTCCATAAAATGAACCTAACTTGCAAAATTAAATTCAGGACTACAATTCTAAAAAGATCAATATTATCAACTTGTTAATGATTTAATATTTAAGCCTCATCTACTAACTGAGATATACTGATACAATCAAATCTATTAAAAGCTTCAGGTAAATAAATTCCGCATCTTTGGAAATGTCACTAGTCTCATCTGAGCTGTTTTAGAAACAAAGTATATTATTAGAATTGTTGCGTCATCTGAAAAAAAAAACAATTATATGACTTAAATAAGCTTTGTTTCCATTTAATCCAGCCTTAATGTATGCTAGCATTTTTGGAAACGTTTCTGCAATAATCCAAAGACTCTACTCGGGAACTGCAAGGTATCACATGCAGATGCTGCGAGTAAAAGAGTTTATACGCTTTCATCAAATCCCCAACCCTCTGCGGCAGCGACTTGAAGAGTACTTCCAGCATGCATGGACATATACCAACGGCATTGACATGAACATGGTATGTTGTTCTGTTTTTCAAGCATGGATGCTGAGATGAATGCATATGAATTTAGGTAGAGATTGTAAGTCTCCATTATTTATGAGCTGTAGAAGTGCAAGCTTGAGAAGGTGGGTATATAGCAATTATTGAAAATCAAACCATTACAAGTTTGGCATTCAAACATTTAACTGCCTAGATTATTACAAGCCATATCAGAACTCTGGACTCTTACTGTGTCTAGCAAACCTTGAGAACTGCAGTTAACTCTTATGATCTTAAGAAGAAAAAAATCATAAATTTCTTATTTCAGATATAGCTGTTCCAGAACAAACTGATTTTCTACTTCCAATATTAAAGAGTACTTTTGTTGGTATCTACAGACATTCTTCTGTAAAACCTGTGGAGATAATTCTTTTTCAAAAACCTGTTGTGTAATCTAGAACAGGTCTCTTAGGGTTGGGTGAAAGAGAAGAGCAGATGGGTGAAATACTCAGTAGTTTGCTTGCATTCATCACCACATAATTCTGCCCTGAAAGTCAATACAGTACTATTAACCACTTAGCAATTCACAGAATCTCATTTCTAGGAAGTGGCAAGATGCAACTCTCATATTTTCTGTTCTTGACAAAAAAACTGTGAATGCTCTTTAAATAAAATTATATTATGAGGCTAAGGAGCAAACAACAACAATCTGCTAATGACCAAAAGTAAGCATCTATACTTTTGGCTTATTCTCTGGAGACAGCAACATTTTTTCTAGAAAGGTTGACATAGGCTGAAGACACTAAGAAGACACGGAGACCATTGTGCATCTTAAGGATATGTGAATCTGCATCTCTAGAGGGATGCTTTCCAGAGCCATTATGAGTCACAGATTAGAGACTTTGGAGAGCTCTTCATAAAGTTGGCAAGAACAAGAAAGTCTATACATTTCGGTAACAATTTAACTAGAAATCAATCTCCAAAATTTTGACATAAATTCAAACAGCTTCCATGTGATATTTATACATACATTTGTGAATGACTGTCACAGTGATACACTTTTATGCAGTAAGCAGGGATAATGGTATTGATTCAAAGCTTTTACAAAGCTGAATCACTGACAGCTTTGCTTTATGGTTACCATTAAGTAAAGCAGAATTTAAAAGACAACAAATTACATATATTGGGCTTCACCTCTCACTTCCATGAGTGTCCTCTCCAGAGGGATATTAATCACAATGCAGGATAAAGCTACTTGCGTAAAGCTCTGCTGGGGATTACTACAGTGGAAGGCAACCTCAGTAGCTTCATCGTATGTGGCACTGAATGGCCCTAATTCCTTCTGATGGCAATGAGATTGCAAGGTTTTCTGCATTTTGCAGGATCAGACCCTTAAGCTGCAGGTGGGCACAGCCTTAAGCCACTCATTGAATTATTTCTGAAGCTCATTGAGTTATTTCTGAAGATATTACTAAATCATGCATGTCTTAACATTACCAGTAATGGATGTACTAAGAAAATCTGTTTCACATGAAATAGTAATTAAAACTGGATGTTGTCAGGTTTCACTTTGCATAATGCAGGAACTGGTGTAATGGAATTAGTCTTGGATTTGTCATTAATGTGAAATAATAACTAACTGGTTTAAACAGACCATATTCTGCAACATGATTGTGAGGCAGTATGGTGGGTTTGTTTTAAATAAAATGTGAAAAAAATCAAGTTTAGTATCTTGCTTTATTGTATTTTATTTCTTATTCTGTTCACAATTCTATCCCTCAAGTTTTATGGCAGTCGCTTAATTTTCTAAAATGAGTTTGAATATATTACACTTAGTGCAAGGGTAATATAAAAATTGTGTGATTTATGTTGTACTTATGAAAGATTTATCTCTTTCCTGTCTGCTTCATACCTAAATACATGGAATAACACCACCCACTGGTAAGAGCAGGAGGTATTTATATCAAATTTAATTGCAGTATAAAGTGTGGAGAATATCCATGTTATCTGTCGGGTTTAGAGCTTGTTCAATGCTTTCTAATTTTAATAGTAACTTTTTGCATGATGAAGGGGTAGATAGCAAAAGGAAATAATCCAAGTAGAATCAGATGTGGGGCAAAATGGTTACTAAAAATTAGACATTAAGAAATACTAATTTAATCATATTTATTAACCACTGTTTTACCCCACAACTTAAATCATGCTTCTACGCCGAAAAAAAAGTCATGTGTATATTGGTTTGCCTTAGATAGTTGTTCTGTAGGAATGTCACCTACAGTGTTGCCATGCTGATCATTCTGCATTTTCCTTTGCGTGAATGCTCTTAGTTCAAACCATATCTGCATGTTAGCACAAGCTCCAGTGAAGTTTTCTTGGCTATAAGCCACTTGCGTATGAGATGGACTTGCATGTGGTGTTAAGTTTGCATGAAGCATTTGCATTTACACACTAAACGGTAAATACTGTCCTCAGACAAATGTGTTTGACTCCTGTCAATAGTTACTGGGAGTTTTTTGCAAATATCTGAAGGCAGCATTTGATCCAATGTCTTTATTTTTCATTTCATGACTGAAATGAAAATTCAAAACCTCAGTCCTCTTTGTCCTGTGAAATAGGAAACGCATGAATAATGTACATCATATATATATGTACATGCAATGTATACACACACTCATATATATATAAATAATATATTTCGAGTAATGCTTTTCATTGTAATTAGTAATATACTTCAGAATTCAGGAAAAATTAAGGGAAAAAAAAAGCCACCAACTTTAACCTCAAGAATAATACTGCACTAAGTAGACTTGATTTCCTAAACAAAATCCTACAGTTTGTATTGAAAACCACAAGATAATACTTTATGCTCATCTGTAATAGCTAAATTTAAGATTAGTTTTAAAGATCAACAAATGAAATGTGCTGAGAATATTGTTTATTTGTTCCTCTTTCCTGCATTTTTACATTTCTTTGATTATCTTTCATTGCATAATGTATTTTGATAAAAACAGTTCCACATAATTATGCATGGACTGGATAAACAGGATTTTGGATTTATTTTAATCTGGATAAAAATCTTGAGTCTACAGACTTTGGTATACACTGACAAAGTTAAATTACAAAAAAAAAATTGTCTATTGTGTATATTGTTTCATAAAAGATGTCACTAACCCAAAAAATTAAAAAAATATTATTTTTATTTTTAAAACCCTCCTGTTCTTGTTTTCCTAAATTCTCTTTATTTTCTTTTCCCCCTTTGTAACAATGTTATCAGTCCAGCACTGATAATAGCATGCCTGCGATGCTTACCCTGAAAAATTGAAATATTTAGTGTTTGAGATCCTTCTTTAAGTTATGCATGAATTTTTTACAGTCCTCTCCCTCCTTCTTTCCATGAACCTTCTGTGCATCTGAGTATCTTTATTGTTTATTTTACAAGTTTTGGACAGTGTTTAGACAAATGAACACATTAAATAAAATTTTGGATGTGGGACAGATGCTTTTTTGTTTAGGGTTTTAGCCAGTAGAATGAAAGGAGAGAACGAGTCAGATTTTTTTATGCATAAATTTATGGAACCTTCTCCTATACACGTCCGAGTTGTCTTGGCCACAGTGATCATGCAACTACAGCAGAGTGCACATATGTGTGAAGGTTCAGAACCAGCAATGCTGCTGTACCAAATAAAGGGCAGGTTCACCATTCCTTTGGTAAGGCTTCTTTTGAGAGAAATTGGCAACTGATCACTGGATGACACCACTGCATATATTGTTCTTACCTTCCCTCCCACTATAACCACTTCTTAGGATCAAAACTGTTCTTCCAGGATAACTATTGCCAGTAATCTTTGAACTAGACAATTAGAAAAGTAAATTAAAAATTTCAAAAATAACAAGGTCTTTACACCATCAAAAAAGTAATCCAGATTAGAAGTGTTTGGAAGAAAAATTAGTAAAAATTGGTTAAACAGAGAGAAGATATAAACATGGTAGAAAGTGGTGCTGCTACTTTTCTGTATGTCATAATAGAAATCATAATATATAAAATATCTTAGGTATGATTAACTGTGAAGCTGTTTTTTTTTTTTACTTTCTGTAACAAGAACACTTAAGACATGAATGCCTACGTTCAATTAAGTTACGGAAAAGAAGACTTCATTAAAAGAAAGAGACTTTCAAGAATGTCAATCTATTTGCAACACAGTTTCTCATCGTATTGTATTTTGTGAAAAACAAAGGCAATTCACAATTTTCCAATTATCATCATATTTTTGAAAAGACATGCATCTAACTGTTGTGTTGATGAGGGAGTCAACAGTCTAAGAAACTGAAATAATTTTCTGTCCTCCTCACCCAGGAATGTATCATATGTCAGAGATCACCTCGCAGATGTACTCAAAAACTGTAATAACTTTATAGATGAGGAATTATCCACTGGAGCTCCAGTAATTTCAACATTAAAATGTCACAGAAATCTAAGTCATGGCAATGACTGAAAGCAAGAGATCCTAATTCTTGATAAGGCTGTCAGACTTCAAATCTCATTGAAAGGTGAATTAGACTCACACTGCTTCTCTCTCAGCACTTTTAAGGACTTCGTTCACATCATAAAAAACTGACTCTGCAACACTTGCCTGTGTGAAGAAAAGGAATCATCAGAAATAGTCCTTATTTTATATGGAGGCCAAGAGATGCTGGAGCAGAATTATTGCCACGTGTGACTTTGTTCATTCTGTTCTAAATGGTGAAAGCCCTTGGAAGCCTTGGAAGTCTTCTGCTTATAGAAATGGTTCATTTCTGTAACTAATTATTGCAGAAATAATAAATTCTAAATTCTTTCTAGAAACAGAACTAGGTTAAAATACAGACATGTTTAGCCTAGATGAAGATGTTATTAAAATCCGAGAGTCAGATGTTTGAGACAGAACTAAATTCTGCACTACTCTTTCCATCAGAGGGACCAGCTACTGGGGAACAGGCATCCTATTTCAAAATCTACGCAGTGCAATTTGTGCAGCTAAAAAAGTGTCTCAGATTAGTGCTAAAATTAGGTGGCAGAAAGATAAAGAATAAAAACATATCTTATTTCACCAAATATATGAAGTATTATGAATTAATTTCTCTCGTTCTTGCAGAACAAACTAAGATGGAAAAAATGTTAATCTTCAAGATAAAATCCCCACTAGAGTGAACCCTCCAAGGCACAGGATTTATTTCCTGTAATAAATTTGAAATTTATTATAAAAATTATTCAATTATTCTGCATTCAGTGATGCCAATGTCAACATATCCTGAGATCTGTATTTAGTAGATGAGATCCAAATAGAAATCAAGTATGTGTAGTCTACAACAAAACCTATATTTATTCTTGCCTCTTTATTCTTTTGGATGCTCAGGGTTTTTTTGCTGTGTTAGTTTTCATGTGGATGTTTCTCAAACAATTTCATGAAAAAAGATCAAGAAAGGGGAGGAATAAATAGTTAATGTGGGGAAGCACCAGGATTCCTCTCTCACTTTATGCTATCTTAACCTGTCAGTTGAACTTGAGAGTCTACCTTTATCTTTCCCTTATATGTTGAATATTTGACACTTGTAAATAAAAGCATGACTGATTCTAGGACAAGAAAGCCTTAGGCAAAATGAGTTTCAACACACCTCAAACAGAACACCACATACAAGAGCCCTTTTGTGCTCTTTTCAACTGCTACCTGGCATTTAATATTTGGTTCCATTCATATTTCAACAGAGAAAAATGCATGACAGAAGATTATATGCAGAATTAGAGGAATATCTTTGCTAGATTGTGGGGGCTGGAGCATCTCCTCTACTAGGAAAGGCTGAGAGAGCTGATACTGTTCAGCCTGGAGAAGTGAAGGTTCATGGGGGATCTCATCAATGTCAAAAATATCTAAAGGGAGCGTGTAAAAAAGATAGAACTAGGCTCTTTTCAGTGGTGCTCAGTAAGGAGTAGAGGCAGTGGGCACAAACTGAAACAAGAGGTTCTGTCCAAACATCAGGAAGCACTTTTTTATTGGGAGGATGACTGAGCACTGGCACAAGTTTCCTAGAGACGTTGTGAAGTCTCCATTCTCGAAGATAGTCAAAAGCCACCTGGACATTGTCCTGGGCTACTAGCTCTAGGTAGCCCTGCCTGAACAGGGAGGTTAGATAAGAAGACTTCCAATGGTCCCTTCCAACCTCAACCATTCTGTGATTCTATAGCATGTAATATTCCTGTGTTTCATGGCAATTATTGTAGCTAATATTCTAATTTGCTTTGTCTAGGATGCTTCCTAAATACTTTCTGTGGGACAGATGTCAAAACCTTTTCCAGGACTGAGAACAGGAAATGTAAAAATTGTCATGGACCTTGTCACTTACCCAAACACAGCACAGTTATCATTTCCCAAAACATTTGCTAGTTGTCTGAGGTTAGGGCACATAATAGATATCTCCAATTCTGTTGTCACAAAGATGTCTGATACATGTACGAGTGGTACCTTGTTATCATCTTGGAAAAGAGAAGTTAATTAAGATGGACTCCCTCATCATTTCTGAAATACCACATTCTTCAAAGCAATATTAATCAAGTCCCTACTATCCTCTCTAAACTTCTATCACTTATTCAATATAAAACATTTTACTTCTCTCTGAATGACACTTTTATCCTCTCTAAGCATACCAAGAAGGTAAACCAACATTATTTGATGTAGAATAAATTTTATTCAAGACAGGAAGAGACAACTGAACTTGGACTTCATAACTATCAATGAGAGACCACTGGAGCCTATGGTCACAGCTTCATAACTTTTATTTCTTTTTTTTTTCTTTTTTTTTTCCTTTTTTTTTTTCTTTTCCAGTAAGGGGGTTGGTTGAGGCTGATTTTATATCTTTGCACATACCTTTTTAAGAAGATCTGTATCTCTTCAGTTATGCATGAATGTTGCTTCTAACATGATGCTAACCATGAGAATGCAAGATTTTTTTCTCACCAGGGCCTGGTGGAATCACTGTTGAGGAGATACTGAATGTAACAATAGAAACAGCAACTGAAACCCAAATCTGTATTAAAATTATTTATTAATTTTGTATTTGTCATTGAGAATAATGCTATTTAATGAGCAAGTCTAGCCTTTACAATTTTCAAAATTTTATTTTTGCATTACCTAGTCCTGCATTCATATAATGTCAAGATTATGCTGGCTGGTTTTACTATTTTGAAGGTAATCTCCTGACTGAAAACTGCATGGATGATTCAGTAATATTTAGAATTGTCACACATAATGTATTGATGTTGATTGCCACATTATAAGAACATGATTTTCAATATAATTGTTCCTGCTCTACACAAAGTCAAAGATATCTGTGAGAAGCAGATACTTCCTTATTAACACAAGCTAAAAAAATCACTAATAAGGAATATTTTCCCAAAGAAATGAAAATTTAAATATTAGGAATGCACATGGAGTCTTGATTTGACAAAATATTTTTTGTACTGCACAAAATAAAAATTAGTTTGGACACATCAAATACTGTAAGTGTCAGCTACAGGACTTGGGTTAAATACCTCATTGCATACAATGTGCACAATACGGTAAGCTCCCTTTAATAATGTAACATATAGCAATGCTTTAGCAAATTAATCTTCAAATCAGCTTCTTTCTTGCATTTCCAAACTTGTGTTAGTGTTCCAAAACTCCATTGGAAATCGTTATTTGTGCACCTGTATAAACATTTGATGAATGTGGTATTAAAGAGTAAATGTTCTTCATCTCTGATGTGTAACAACTGTTCTAGAGTGTAAGCTCCATGGGGCAGGGACTTTTTAATCACAGATATTTGAATACAGGCTAGTACCTTTCAAATGTTATTGGCATAAAAGTAACTATTAACTAATACAACTGTTAAGTGTGTGATAACTATCAAAGTAATTGTTTCTTTAAAGAAATACTCAAAGTATCTTCAGAAATATTAAACAACATACATGGTCTGCATGGTTTTTGCTTAATGGTAAAGTGAAATCCCTTAATAAATGAGATAAACAGAAGCTGATGTGAAAAATTAACATAATTTAACCTTAATGTTGTGCTCCTGACTTTCTAATGATTTAAATGCCTTTACCTGTAAGTAGCTCTGAACTGAAAATATATTTCCAATTTTGAAACCTATAAAAGTGGAGCTCTTCTAAATTATATTCATATAGATGTATAACAAAAGACCTAATCTAAAATAGACCTTTTTTACTCACATGACTAGAGAACAACTTCAAAATAAGCACCTGCAATTTTTCTTCGCCTCTATATATCTGGATGAAATTATCAGTTTCTCAGTATTTTTCAGTAAATAAGTTGTTACAACCCACAATATTTTTATTTCAATATCATTACATTAAAAAAAAAGTTATTGCATACTAAGCTACTTCTAGTGGTGTAGTAAATACTGAAAACAGAATGGCACCACAAAAGCTTTTCATTTATCATATTTTCTTTTGCTTACTGTTGTTGAATGCCATTTTTTTCCTGACAATATATAAATTTCATTTGGTAATGCCCTATACCTCCTAAAATTTGTGTGTTTTAAAACTTTCTGTTTATTATTTCACAGCATTGATTTCCATTAACAATCATAGAAACATTTCGACTGAGTTAAAGGTACCAATATTTAATTTGCAAATCATAGCTTGGCTTGTGTGGACAGAAGCCACATAACAGAAATGTCTTCATCTGCTCCATTAGCAAGGAATAGGAGTTGTGAATATCTTTATATAATGAGAGTGAGTGCACAGACCTTTTTGTGCTGAAGTAAGAATTAATATGGCAACAAGTGAATGTATTTTCTGTATTTTTTTCCGTGCAGGAATATTTACATGTTTATAGAAAAACAGTGCAGAGGATAAACAGGAATGAATTAATAGACTGCTCTAACAACAAAAAGAAACACTTTGCTCATATAGTCATAAGACTGGTAGCACCAGTTCATGTTTTGTTCTTAAAAATATGCAACAGAGGTTACCCATCCCAGGGAAAGCTTATGATCCATAAACATCAGCAGGTAACATAAGGAGTGGTGCATAATAATATCCAGCCCATTCCTTAACACAGCAGGCAGAATCACAAGATGGGCAGTCAGTAGCAGAAATGTTTATTGATATGATAATAATAATATGATATTATATGATCCTAGACAATTTAGAAAAGCTTATACATAATGACCATGTTGTAAGTAACTCACTTTTTTTCTTCTTAAGAAATCTAACGTTACCATGGTACATGAGAAGAATCCCATGGGCTTTACTTCAGGAAATCTCACTTTGTTCTGAGTAAGAGATGAGCAAGAATCATACCAACTAGTCCTTAATAACAAGTTTTGTAAGCATTACATACATTAGTAGGAACATTACTATTCACATTGTATAAGCTTTCTGATATAAATTACAGTATGCACTTATTAAATTGTAACACTCTGAGAGCTCTAAGGGCTACCTCTATTGGTGTGTCACATCTTTCTTTCTGTCCAGGAAGAAAACATTAAAAAAGATAAAGTAACTTTCATAGCATTCATATGAAATCTTTATGCTTGTCTTTCCAGGTCCTGAAGGGGTTTCCAGAATGCCTACAAGCTGACATTTGCCTGCACCTCAACCAAAATTTACTTCAGAATTGCAAAGCTTTCCGTGGGGCCAGCAAAGGCTGTCTTCGAGCTTTGGCTATGAAATTTAAGACAACACATGCACCGCCTGGAGACACTTTAGTGCATTGTGGAGATGTTCTCACTGCTCTTTATTTTGTATCAAGAGGCTCCATTGAAATCCTTAAGAGTGACATTGTTGTAGCCATTCTTGGTAAGTTGATTACAAGGCAGTTAAAAGAGTCAGGGGACTGAAAAGAAATCACCCATCCAGGGGAAGGAAATTTGTAAATATTTCTCTCACTGTTATTTAATATCAAGCAGAGACGTGATTTGTCTAAGGAGCAAAGTCTACATGACAACAATTCATGTGCACCAAATAGCCTATGTCCTTGGATATCTAAAATGTAAGGGCAGGAGTGAGTCAAATTTATCCCCAGATAAGTGGTAAACTGCAAGCAGATATCTAATTACTCCAGTTTTGAGCATGTTGCAAGAACCAAAGTCAAAGTTACCTTTTTGCTTGAACAGTGTTTGAGGGTATTGAGACACAGACTCCCTATATCCTAACTGGATACTTTAGGCATTCGGTATATCTTCTAAAGGTTTTCAGAAATGTCTGCTTCTGCTGAGTATATAGAAAAGGATCTAGATTGATACCTAAGCATAATAACACCACCATTTCCCCAATATTTCTTATTAAGACATTCTTGTTTGTTGCACATGGGAAATTACTTGTTTTCTTTCCCAATGAAGATAGCTCGGAGCAATGTTCCATCCAGCCAGGAGTTCACCTATAGCTGGTTATGGCTCTTATATGTAACAAACAAGACTTCATTAGCTACAGCAATTTAAAAACTAAAACAAATAAAAAACATTCCTAAACAAGAATACTGATTTGTTTCTCCAATGTAATATCAGGTAATAAGAATGCAAATAATAAATGAGTAGATTGTTAAGGATTTTGTTGTATGGAAATCTACAGTAGCTGTAACATCATTTGTAACTTCTACTTTATCATCCACTGTAGGAACTTACAGCCAGAAAAGTAGCTGAAGCAAAGTGTGTCCTGGTAGTAGTATGTTGCTATAGATTGACTTGTGATTGATAATTCGGCTGGTACTTTGCAGGGTGGATACTTGAGCAGAAGTACAAAGCTGTGCCTACAGCAGTCTTTTCCTAGGTTTAGATGGTATTATCAAGATAATTTGCCACCTCATGCTGTTGCACCTCATCAACTTGATCAGCTTTTAGGCACAAGCAAAGCAGGGAGCATACAAGTCTAACTGTGAGGTTTCACTGTGCATGTCTTCCCCTGTGGTTCCTTGAGGATTTAATCTCTTACATCAAAACTTACAAGCTTATGAAGTCATTAATTTCTTCCTGGACCAAAGATGCAGACTTGTCAAATTTTGCATCTTACACACATCAGATCCGTGTGCTATCTTACTGCAGCAGAAACTGAGGTATCTGCAGGGCAATGCCTCTATGTCTCTGCAGGCCTACAGTTTCTCACAACGGCAGCCATAGTATGAAGCCCTTCTCTCCCAGAGAATAGTGGTCCAAACAGAGAGACAGTTGTGCACAACTGCAGCTGAAAGAAACTGCTCTGTATGCCCATATTTGTTGCATCATCCATGAGGCAGGAGCCTGCCTTATAGCTGGCTCCCACCAATGAGTCTGTGGTATCTTGAAGAATCACCTAAAAATAATAAAAGATAATACAAATGAAAATTACTCTGCAATGAAATCACACAGAAACTCAACAGATTATCATCACTAACTAAACATTTTCAGTTGAATTCCTCTGTCTGAAAAACCTACATGCAGATAAGTAAATTAAAAATCTACTCAACTCTGTCTTCTGTGGTTGAAGAGGCTTCAGTTCAACAGAGGTAGTATGGATGAAGTCACCACCCTTAAAAATTGTTGCAACTTCAACACAGAAGTCAGAGTTCTGAAAAATGTTGGGTTTGTGCCCCAGTTTTCCTCAACTTGCCAGCACTGTTAGATGCTGTGGAGCAAGCTTTGATCAGTACTGACCTTATCCTTATGGCTGTGGACCTCAAAGAATCTACCACCTCTTTCAGTCCTGCAGACAAAATCTAAAAATACCATTATCATGTCAAGAGTCATATTGCAGGGAAGGTATTATATGCCTTAAATAGAGACCTCTGCATTCATAAACATTAAGGACAGAAGAACTAGTAGATTATATTGGCTGACCTCTTTCATATCACTGACTCTTGTTACATTTCATACCTTTAATGGTCTGTTGTGTCTAATGATCTGTGTTTGATGAAAGAAAAGCAATGGGTTTTGACCTGAAGACATAACAAGATGAAAAAGTGATCACTTTTCTTGGCAGTTTATTTTCACACTTAATCAATTTTATTGTTAAAAATGTGTGCTTTATTTCCAGCATAAAATTATCTTGCCTCAATTTCTTTCCATTGGTTATTGCTATGTGTTTCTTATTATAATCTAGAGCCAGTTAGCACCAAGTATTATTTCCAGTCTGCAGTATAATCAGATTACCTCTTAATCTTGCTGTTGATAGGTTAAACAGACTGCTCTTTAAGGTCCTCACTGTAAATGGGCCCTTAATCTATATTTTGCATCTTTTAGCTGCTTGCCTGCCCAATTTTCAGCTTCCCTTTTTAGAAAATGGAGAAACCAGAACTAATTCACAGAATCACAGAGGCTTAATCCTCTCATAGGAGAGGATTAATTGCAGTAACCTAATATAAAAGTCACCAATGCTCAACAGAGAGGCAAAATCACACATGTATTCTTTTTCACCAGTCTACTGTTTCTCAGTTGTCATGACCACTATTCCAGAAGTGTTTTCATAGTTCTGCCCTAAGCCCCATTGTGCAGGCAAGCCCACAAGCTTTAGAGCATATTTTCACTAGTCTATGGCTGTGGCTGCTCTGCACTGATGAAGGCTGGGTGCAGATTTGGGGAAAATGAGCAATTAAGTAGAAATTATGCTTTAGCAAACCAGTACCACAAATGTGTCAACATTGATGGAAAGACTTGTAATAGTGTTTGTTAAAGCCAAGATAGCTGGGTTTGAAGAGCTTCTTCAGAATTACTTCTGCATCTTGAAACTTTTGCATACCCTCTGAAAAAGATTTTTAAAAGTCATTTTCTATTACATGTAATTCTCATTAAAATATTATTCCAGGCCAGACAGTTTCTGGACTCTACTAACACAAATTGCATCTTTGTCATCATAACAATATGGTTTAAATCAAAAAATAATATTTTTACAAGAAAAAACAAGGGAACCTGCTCTTGCCATGCTGTTTTGATGGAACTGAAGAAAAACTGTGATGAAACTAGGTTTTTCTTTAGCTTAGTCCAGTTATATGCCTATGTAATTTCACTGACTTTAATAATTTTACTTTTGATTTACAACACATGAGCAGTGGCATGCTCATTGTATCACTTCATATAAAATCAAGTATTCTACAACATTATCTTGAAGATAATGGTTTAATGGCTTATTCATGTTTAAAATAATCATCTGCAATTAATTTTCTTTCTGCAGGCAAAAACGATATTTTTGGAGAGATGGTACATCTTTATGCAAAACCAGGAAAGTCAAATGCAGATGTGAGAGCTTTAACTTACTGTGACTTACATAAGATCCAGCGAGAAGATCTATTGGAAGTTTTGGATATGTACCCTGAATTTTCTGACCTTTTCCTCACCAACCTAGAACTGACTTTTAATCTCAGAGATGAAACTGCAAAGGTACATATAATAAGTGGGGTTTTTTCTCTTAATATTGGGCTAAATCTGTCCTGCAGTAAAAAAAGTGCCAAAATAGCAACTGAAAAAAACCAAGGTTAGCAAAATTAAAAGCTAAAAGCCTGAGGCTAAATCCTGTTTTAAAAAAAATATACTCACCTGATTGCTCCTACTGAAGTCAGTTAAACACAGCAGAAGTCAATGAAATTATTCAGATGATGTTAGTTTAACAGCATTTCATTCTATATTTAAATGGTATTAAATGTTCAGGCAGGGAGATTTTGGATGTTTTGTTAAAGCCATGGAAAATATGGAGGTTTTCAGATGACAATAGCTTGGGTCACCACAAGGAGAATTTTTTGACACTAAACATAATTGTACAGCTGTAAAATAAAGATAAACCAGATTATCTGGATTAATTCTCTGATTAACAATAAAATATGAATTGTTAATTCTCTTATCTTGGAGTGCACCCTGCCTCCTAGGAGACTGAAACTGTACAAGAAACTTTTCAAATTTCACTCAAGTCTTCAGATTTGCAGGGATCTCTTAATCTCTTTTGTCCCACAGTGATCAGCCTAAGCATCGTATTTTGCACAGATTGCACCTTCAGGAAAGTAGAAAAATTATCTGTGTTTCCTTATTTCAGACTGCTGTGTTCAGTCTGAACTGCAAAAGAAAGGGCAGGTTTGGCAAGATAGGAGAGTGGAAAGGCTATTGCCTATCTCATGCTTGTGGTGCTAAAGCTTTCCCCAGAAAGTTGCAGAGTTATGTCAGCAACTGGCTACCAAACATGGACTGCACTGCTCACAATTACTAGGCTACATTTCATTATTTCTGAGATACTGTTGGTTTGTGGTTTCTGACTATACTTTTAAGGAAAAACAGAGGTTCAGTGAGAAGGAACTAACATAATTTGGCCTCTAAGGCCTTTTGAGAAACAAGGAGACAAAGAACACTGAGTTCTGGGCTGTGAATGATAGGTGCATCTTTCCTAATTAAATGTGGATCTTCAGCTGAAATTTTAAAACAAATATAACTTATGACAAGAAGTTATGTTGAGCCTTTTTTAAAATAAAAGATTATTCTGAAAATAAAAGACCAATTCATTCTATTCTTTATTTTAAAAATAATCTTTTTGTGTTTATTGAAAAGGTCATCATTATTAATTATATGCAAAATACAAAATAATGAATTTAGTGATTGATTAAAAACTGAAAGTCCACATTAATATTAAAATTTTAGTCTGAGCAACTATTTTCAGCAATTACGTATCATCAGTGTTATATGATTAATTTTTCTTTAGATCTGATAAAATTGAAATAAAATTCCATCTTCTGTGTTGTAGCATAGAACACACAAAGAAATCCCTCATTGCTCATGTTCCTTAGAAATTTTTCAGTTGTTCTTTCATACTGCTGTACCAGCCACCTAGAAAAATCACTAGATGTCCAGAAGCAGGGGAGAGAAGGAAAGACATGCTCATCCATATCTCTGGGCTTGCACATCACCATTTTCTCTACCAATTGCACTTACTTCCCATTGTCTATTGCTATCCAGAAAATCATCCCTCGAAAGAAATGTGGAGCACAATTTGGTCTTCAAAACTTCAATCAGATCCAGAATTGTGCTCCTGCCCTCCTATTTATGTAAAAGTACCTTTTTCTTCTTGCTATTATTCTACCAGTGGGCCACTACCTAAAAACCTTACTATATTTACAATGAAGGGAATAGAGGAAGATATAAACATTCCCACTTATTTCACTCTGCCCTTCTCGCACATGCAAATCTGCTTGAGTAAGGGAAACCTCACTAGCACAGTGAAAGGAAGCAGGCTGGAGACAATGCCATGGACGTATGCACAAAGAACAGCACTGGTGTTACATTTGTCTGTTTGTAAATTTCTCAGTTTTTAAAGAAACAGAAATAAATGATAAATATATTTTGTATTTATTGTGGAGGGGGAAAAAAAAGACATTTAAAAAAAAAAAAGCATATCCATGTTCTATAGGATGGATAGAAAAAGACAACATTGTGTTCTACTATGTAAATAAGTACCTGAATGAACCAAATCTGATAGAGAGGAAGGAAAGGTCTAGAAAGATAAAACAATGAGGAGTAAAGTGTCTGATGTTTGTCAGCGTTATATTTATTGTTGCAAAATGCAACCTTTATAATAATTACCTGGTAATTAACTATGCATCTAATTACACTTAGTTACCATGTTACTTCTTGCAGTAGCATCCATTCTCCATTAGTTAGGTTTTTTGTGGTTCATTTTCATTAATTCCTCTAAGATTACTTAAACCACATCTGTGCAAGTTCAGGAAGCTGATAAAACAGGGGCACATGTCCATGTAAATTTATTATCAGAATACCTTTGTTTCACTATCAGGTGGTGACATTGTTTTCACTCAATCTGCATGAACTTTGTAATGTTACCATTGAGCAATACCATTAACTGGGGATGGAAAGGATGATATAGATTGACTTCTGTAATATTGCCTTTCTTAAAACTTGAACATGATTAACAGTCAATCACATATTGAAATCCTGCTCTCTTTAGATGGGACTAATCTGTCATTATGTTTCATATTTCATTAATCAAGTCTGACCTCATAATAAGATCACAAACTACTAATGATATGGATGGAGATAACTGCAACCTACGAAGACGGAAATTGTCCTTTCAGAGTGAAATAGAGAAAGGTAATTAACTTCATTTCTTACATTAGACAGCAGTGCTTCATTATTCATTGGTATTTCACTTGATAATTCTGGGTACATTAGGGTCTCATGTTGGCTATTACTGTAGCAGCTCTTGAGAATACATCTGGGCAGAAAAAATACTCTGCACATTGTTCCCTATATGGTTATATATGGCTAGAGTATATGTTTCATCCTTCCATGACATCATAGCTGTCAGTGCAGAGGTGTTCAAACACTATGCTACCTTGTTGCTTTTGCTTTTGAGACAGATATATACATACATATGTATGTATGTATGTAGGTTACCTCTGAAATGTTGTCTGTTTTCTCACAAAACATTTTAAACTGCTTGGAGAAATTAGTCCATTGGATTATTTATTAGCAGCACTGATTTTATTTTCTCAGCAAAGTGCGTTGTTGAACTTGATACTAGGTAGTATTTCTCCCTGGAATAGAAATATTTTGTTGTCAGGAAACTATATTCACCATAGTCAGATTTTGATTCATATAGTAACTGTAAATGGTTGTCCTAGCAAGAGTTCAGGTAACATTTTCTGTGCTTACATTCAACTTAGAGTATTTTGGGAGTGATGCTAATGAAGGAAAATACAGTGAAACATTAAACGATATCTCCAGTACCTAGTACTGATAAATATCAGGAACTGTACATCATAGCTGTGGTCAGACTGCAGCAGTCATGAGGAGAGCTAAGCTGATACAACATTTCCATTTTTATGTAGGGAAAGCACCGTTCCTTGAATAACATTACATGTTTACAGTGCAATGGTTTGTCTGACAAATTACTGTTTCTAGTATGCCTGTCTTTTATGCTCCACAGTTAAACACCAATCATAAATTCAGCATAATACCAATTTATAGAGTTACAGGGTAGCCGATAATAAATAGGCACACTTTCAACATACATAGCAGGTATAATGTTTGATGAAGGAAGACTTTAATCCAGAGTGTGGCTACTCATAACAATGACATTGCTGTTTGATCAAAGAAGAGTCTTTAGGGCAGAAAGCCAAGACTGACAACAAATCTGTCAGGAAAACGTCCCCATGAAATATTCAATCTGCTCTCACAAAGTATCTGTTGACAAAGGCCTGAACAACCTTCACATTTCTTATGAGAAAACAGATGCTGCCACTTAGACAAGATGGAAGTGATCTTTCATGTTGTGCCTGCTGCAGAATTACAAACAGGCTCCTCAGGTGTCAATGTGTTGCCAAGACCCCTAGCCTTTTACGGTTCTTGTCCAGTAAATTACACTGAACATCCTCTTAGACACATCTATTTGCACATTACTTTTGAAGGAACATAATTCCCACAGTTTTGTCTTTGGAAAAAAAAACAACCAACCAAACATATGAACAACAAAAAATCTGCTTTGGGGAAGCAGATACACTGGTTACAAGCTCCTTAGTCCTAGTAATGACTATATAGTATCTAGTAAATGTCTGAGTTAAATGGATGTGCAGTACATTGGAAGGCCATCTGAGAAGATGCAATCGTTTAGAGTTCTTTAATAAGAGCTGAGTATACTTGTGTGCCACTGGCTTGCTGCTGCTCTCTGGTCCCTGCTCAGATTCTCTGTGTGTTGCCATAGTCACAGCAATCACCTTGTAGTAGTAGACCTTCAATATCTGTTCTCTGTGACCCATCCTACATCCTGTATGATGCTGTAGAGTACTACAGGTTACTGCTGGCTTGTGAAGTAACATTCTACTGATTTTAACACTTTATATGTAAGAGGGACTGGCATCATATTTTGATCCAGCATAGATAGTCTCTAAAATATAGAAATATTTGGGGATGATCCTGCAGTGTATTAGATGAACTGAAGTTGAAAAGACAGAATTCCTGAACATGCAAGCTGGCAAATGCATTTCTGGTCACAGTATTCTTGCAGATAAAAAAATACATGTTCTACAGCAACTTTTAACAATTGTATTTTGATTTCAAAACTAAAGTTTGAATGACACAGAGTCACTCAACATTCTCACTTTTATATTTTAATATTTTACATCTCACTAAATTCTTATCTATTTGTAATTATTGGGGGGGAGGGAGGAGGGTTACTTATGAAATGGTCTTTTCGCTGGCATATTATAGCATATTATGCAGCTTGAAATCATATCACTTCCATCTTTAGTGTGATCATCAGTGATTTTCTCCTCTTTTTTAGTGCTAAAAATGAGATTGTGTTATCTCAGGCTTTAGTTCATGCTAGCTTGATTTGGATCTTGTTGCCATGGTAACTCTTCCTGCACAAGTTTTATCAGGGGTTAAAAAAAATCAACACAGCTTTCTGTTATGCATCTGCCGTTTATACCCCTACTTTTCTAATTCCATGAAAGACCTTCTCACTCTACATATACATATAACCATCATTTCTTACCTATGTCAATAAAAATTTATCTTAGGTAGTACATTGGACTTTGCCATAATGTGATTTTCAAGAGTACAAGGTTACCTGAGGAACAAGCTTGCTCTTTGATTTCCAGAAAGGACTGCAGTACCACAAGAGGTCCCTTGCAAAAATTAATAAATACACTACCTAGTAGCTTATTCTCACTTTCACCCAAAAGAAATTCATTGCAGACCTTTCAGAATAATGGATTACATTCCTTGCACAGGTGCAGTCTTAGTCAGTAGCTGTAGGTGCTTAACAGTTAGCCAAGAAACTTTCTCCATGACTGCTTAAAATAAGCCTGGCAGTTCCAAACAAAACTCTCAGCTGGGTTGGCAAGTTAGTCTCCTGCTGAAAACTGAGGGATGACGAGCTGCTCCATCTGTATTCAATTGCCTCATTCAACAGTGCAGAATACAATCCTTTCTTGCCCATTTCTCATTTTCCTCTAGTAGTTCTGTGGGAGTTAGGTAATTTCAAGGGAAATACATAGCAAAAGAAGTTTCTTTTGCTCTGCTAGATCTGAGTGCAGATTGATTATCCCACGCTGAATGGGACATCATTGGAGTTGGTTACATCAATATGAAATCCAAACACATAGGTGAAAACTGCAAATATTGTAGGCAGAGAATAAGTAAGCTCACTAACAGCTAGAAAATTTGAGGCATTGAAAAGTCTTTTCTGGAGTTCAAGCAATATTACCTTTGCCAGGATCGTGGTTGTGTTTTCTTCTAGTATCTTAATCTTTGTTTGCACTGTTTCAGTGTCCAATTAGTCTCATTAAAAGCTATTCTTTGCATTTAACTTGAACTCACATAACAATTAGCTGAAGGCTATCAAAATTCTTGACCTATTCTGGGCAATCACAGAATTTTCTGGAAGCTCTAGAAGCGATCATATATTAAATTCTTTCTGGATAAAACTGATTTTTGAGGTAGAACTGCACTTGTTACATAGCAAATCATAGCTACCCTTTGTTCTTTTGACAGGGCATAAAAAATCTTTATATCATATCCAGGGTAATTAAAACACTAACTAAATAAACCGGTGTAAACATACTAGCTGGGAATTTAATTATGACCTCACTGAAACAAATCTTTATTCTGGATTTTTATCTGTGATCCAAAAACAATAACATTATCCTACAGTTGAGAGGATAATAAAAACTCCAATGAAGTTATATTGTTAAATTAGTAACCAGAGATTCATGTAGCTAGCACTCCTTCAGTTTTTGCCAGATGGCCCAGGAAACTCATAAGAAAGAATTTTTATTTCCATGGATGTGTTTTTAAAAGGCCACAAAAGAAAGTCCTTACAAAATCTTGTTGCACGATTACTGCATACACTTGCCTCTTGTTGACACAGACTATAACAATCAATTGGGATATGAAATGCATTTTGCAGTGTTTTATTTTTATCATGTTGTTAACTAAGTAAATTTACATAGTACTTAATTTTAATTTGAAGAGTTATGCTTCTTGGCTAAACTTTTCCAAAAGTGTCTACCGATCTATTCTCAAAGTAAGCAGAGTAGCTAGAGCTCTAACTTCTAACTGAATCTTGATTAGCATAGCTACCTTAAGTGTGCAGTGCTTGTAGGTAATATACAGGCTAAGAAGCCAAACCATATTAACATAGCTTTATTACACAAGGCATCCAGAGGCCATGGCTGGCAATATAGAAGAGAAAAAAACCTCTCATGAACTGATTCTCCTGTCTAAAAGTATGAAGTGAAGCAGTAGCAAGAGAATGGGGAAACACCTCCCTGCCCCTGCCCTCTCCCATTCTTGTTCCCTTTCACCACCTTGCTTATTTAAATGCTTACTTTATGAATAGTCTCAGACAAGTACTGTGCCGTGTCCCCAGAAAGAAAGTAGGGTAAGGATCTGGATAAAAATTTAAGTTCTTGATTAACTATGTTGAGTTGTTAGTATCACACTGATGTAGTTTGGGTTTAATTAGAAAACAGTTTCTAATACTCAGCCAGAGTGTCAGGTGGTTAAACAACCAGGAAACAACTAATGCCTTGGCAGGCAGCTTATGGCTTGAAATAAGATCTTAATTCTTGAAATCTTACTTTTGGCATGAAACCCCTAATAGAAAGTATATGGTCATCAGAGAGCCCATCACTGCACTTTTCCATCTGCTTCTATTATTGTTATTGTTATTGCTGTTATCACATCTTCCAGGGAAGAGTCTTGCCTGCAGGAGCTGCTCCCAGACAGGCTGTTTTCAGAAGCCAAATATTTGATGAAAATGTATGCAGTCACACTTAGCCAACCTCTGAAAATAAAAGTTAACAATTGTACTACGGTGAAAGCTGGATTCCTTGTAAAAGAGAAATGTAAACTTGATAGGAGAACTCCTTTGGCCTTTGGCCTAAATTCATTCTGAGATGCATATTTATAATTCTCCATTTATGAATTTTTAAGTACAGTATTGTTTCCTGAAGTATAAATCATGAATTGTCCTTTCATTATTATGTGATAATCATTAAAGTTGGTACAAAGCCAAACAGAGCAAAGAAAAATCAGAGAAAAGGCTGCTACTTCCTCCCTAACTTATCTCGTACTAAAAATGGCACAGAGGAATAAATGAAGGTTTTCATACAACTTTTCAATTCTTGGGTTTTTAAATATGTCTTGTTAAGTTATTCAAAACTAGCTCATTTCTTAGTCTATTTAAAAATAGGAACGTAGATCCTTATGGAAAAATTACCCAGACTTTAGTTCAGGATTGTGGGGGAAGATTTCAGCATCTCTTTTTCTTCCCTATTTCCAGAATCACCCAAGCTTTCATAGCTCAGAGAGAAAACACAGCAAATGGCATGCTAACTTACTAAACTCTTGCTGAGACAGAACAGTAATTCAAACAGCTCCCTCCAGTAGAATTCATTTCCTCCACCTTCACTATCCAAACTTACTGGATATTAAAATCCAAAGCAAATCATGAAAAATTAACAGGAATTGCTATAACAATGGAATTTCAGTAGTTTTTATCTATAGGTTTCCCTGTGAAGATGCAGGAGCTGCCAAATTATGAATTTAATTGGAATTAAAGGAATCTTCTATGATTAAAAACCATCACAGAAAAATAAGAACTTTAAACATTTTTACTACTAAGAGGAGAAAATGTTCTAACTTTCCTAAAATACCAGTAACCTACTTTTCCTAGGAACAGAAAACTTCCTGCATTAGTTTCTAGACACACATTGTTTTTCCTTGGTGTTAGCCAAACATCATGCACATATAGAACCATAGAATCATAGAATCAGTCAGGGTTGGAAGGGACCACAAGGATCATCTAGTTCCAACCCCCCCGCCATGGGCAGGAACACCTCACACTGGAGCAGGCTGGCCAGAGCCTCATCCAGCCTGGCCTTAAACACCTCCAGGGATGGGGCCTCAACCACCCCCCTGGACAACCCATTCCAGGCTCTCACCACTCTCATGGGCAAGAACTTCTTCCTCACATCCAGCCTGAATCTTCCCACTTCCACCTTTATTCCATTCCCTCTAGTCCTGTCACCACCTGATAGCCTAAAAAGTCCCTCCCCAGCTTTCTTGTAGGCCCCCTTCAGATACTGGAAGATCACAATAAGGTCACCTTGGAGCCTTCTCTTCTCCAGACTGAACAGCCCCAACTCTCTCAGTCTGTCCTCATAGAAGAGGTGCTCCAGCCCTCTGATCACCCTGGTGGCCCTTCTCTGGATACGTTCCAGCATGTCCATATCCCTCTTGTAATAGGGGCTCCAGAACTGGATGCAGTACTCCAGGTGGGGTCTCACCAGAGCTGCATAGAGGGGGAGAATCACCTCCCTTGGCCTGCTGGCCACACTTCTCTTGATGCATCCCAGGATCTGGTTGGCTTTCTGGGCTGCAAGTGCACATTGACAGCTCATGTTGAGCTTCTCGTCCACCAGCACCCCCAAGTCCCTCTCCTCAGGGCTGCTCTCCAGCCAGTCCCTGCCCAGCCTGGATTTGTGCTTGGGATTGCCTCAGCCCAGATGCAGGACCCTGCACCTGGTCTTGTTGAACCTCATGAGGTTGGCTTCTGCCCACCTGTCCAGCCTGTCAAGGTCCCTCTGGATGGCATCCCTTCCCTCCAGCGTGTCTGCTGCACCACACAGCTTGGTATCATCAGCAAACTTGCTGAGGGTGCACTCAATGCCTCTGTCCATGTCACCGACAAAGATGTTGAACAAGACTGGTCCCAGGACTGAGCCCTGAGGGACTCCACTTCTCACTGGCCTCCATTATTCAACCATATGATTTGTAAATAGGGGAACACTTGAAGGGAAACACAATTATCACAGATGTGAAAGAAAGCAGGAAATAAATGTGTGCTGGAGAATATAAGCATTGCCACACCCCAGGTTTTAGGATGTAAGCCTTTGCCAGTATTTCAGATTTTGAGGTCTGGCAGGTCTACAGGCAGCTGCTGTAGCAAGCTGCTGAACAAGGACTTATAACACACAAATCCATGTGCCTATTAGAACTTTAGATAAATTCTTTCTACCAGCTTAAGAAATATCTTGAGAAATGTGTACAGACCTTTAAGAACACTTGTCTCTGATATGTTCTGAACATGGCAAAGCGTCGATAAAGCTGTATCTGTTTCAAAAGATTATTTTTAAGACAAAAATCTCTGATGGAAAGAATCTATTTCCACTTTTTCTTAAGTTCACCTAGGTTCTGCTGGGCATTATTCTGTAGAAGGGCATGTCTATATATGCTGTTCATAAAAGGAAAAATTGCAGTAATGTATCAGATCTTCATCTTATCACAAAAATACTGCATTGTTGCTAATTTAAATTATTAATTAGTATGTGATTACTTCACATACTAATTACATTGTGAAATGCAGATGTCACGATATGTAGCATCAGGACTCTGAGGCTGAATGTAGGTCAAGCTGATTCTGATATACAGGGGCTCAAGCACTAAAATTAAAGATTTGTAAATGTTTTAGGTTTGTTTAAGTGAATTCAGAGCAAATTATAGTATTTATAGTATTTTCTAATGTTCAAGAAGAGATAAGTATCTCTATAGACAAGGCCAAAGCCAGTTTTCAGAGAAATTTTCTGGTAGCAAAGGTGGAGTAGCTCTTATTTCAAATGTTGCATGCAAAATAAAGGCCAGAATTTTATCTATTACTTGTCATGCATTTGTAAACATTGTGGGGATCACAGCCTTCTCCCACTGGAGCAAAATCCACTAACATTCTTCATAGTGTTTCCCATAAGCCTGTTTGCAAGACAGTACCGTTTTCTCTCTGAAGATTTAAAATTCACTAAAACTAAGCAATAGTTAACAGAACTTATGTATTAAAAATTTGCTATGAAGTCTGTCATTAGAAGGTCCTGTATGAATATAATTTTCAAGTAAAAATATTAATTGCAGATAGGGTTAAAAGACCCAATCCAAAAGTCTCATGTCAAAAAAAAAGAGGATGGCAACAGGAACAGAAGTGTCAGACATCTTGCTGTGGATTTTCTTGTTATAATAGTATATATTAAAGGAATAAAAATTACTTTAACTTTACCACACAAACAGTTATCTACTGTATGACCAGACACTGGATTGCTTTCATTTTCATGTTTACAAGCAGTCAGCTTCCTCATTTTCTACATTCTCCCATTACCTAGTCTGTCAGAAGACACTCAGTTATATTTAGCAATGTACTCCATGCCAGTCATATGCAACTAGGTATGAAGCAAAAAGGCAACGAAAAAGAACTAGGAGCATTTCTCTCATGAGATCCCACCTGGAGTACTGTATCCAGTTTCTGATGCCCCCAGCATAAGAGGGACACGGAACTGCTGGAGTGGGTCCAGAGAAGTGCCACAAAGATAATCGGAAGGCTGGAGCACCTTTGCTATGGAGACAGGCTGCAAGATTAGGGGCTGTTCAACCTGGAGAAAAGCAGGCTCCAGGAAGACCTTACAATGGCCTTCTGGTACCTCACGAGGGCCTACAAGAAAGATGGGAAGGGACTTTTTTCAAGGGTTTGTAGTGACAGGATAAGAGGGAATGGGTTTAAGCTTGAGAAGTGTAGATTTAGACTGGATATTAGGAAGAAATTCTTTACAGTGAAGGTGCTGAGGCACTGGAACAGGTTGCCCAGGGAGGTCATGGACACTCCCTCCCTGGAGGTGTTCAAGGCCAGGTTGGATAAGGCCTTGAGCAACCTATTCTAATGGAAGGTGTCCCTGCCTGTGGCAGGAGCATTGGAATTAGATGATCTTTAAGGTCCCTTCCACCCTGAACCATTCTATGAATCTATGAATTCCCTTTAGCAGTTTAACAATCCTAAGGCACCTGAATGACATTCTATAGTGTAGTTCAACCTACATACAACTTCAAAGAATCACAGAATGATTTTGGTTCGAAAAGACCTTTAAGATCATCGAGTCCAACCATTCTCTAACTCTACCAAGGCTGGTGCTAAACCATGTCCCTACGTGCCACACATCTGCCTCTTTTAAACATCTCCAGGGATGGGGATTTGTGGCAGTTTTAGACTAATGTCTAGGAAAATTTTCCACAGATTAAGTAGAAAGTGGTAGAATGTAAATAAATTACTATTGGATGTAAAAGCAAAAATAATGATAAGGTCTAAATAATCCCATTGGTCTGAAAACTAACATAAAGTTAGTTGTATAAACTAACTTTCTCTCTTTTTGGCTTCTTTGCTCTAGCAGATACTAGCTGGTTGTTTCTGCTTGGCTGTTGCTGACCTTGGCTGCATTCTTGCTGTTGCTAAGTACTAACAAATTACTCTCTGCTCTTCTCTTTCTCTTGTCCCATGTACAGGGTGGGGGAAGGGGGCAGGGAGGGGGAAGCTGTTGGTAAGCCCCTGATTTTGTCCAGGGGGTTCTGGTGCTGTTTGTAAATACAAGTAAATATTGTATATATTGTACATATTCATTGCATTCCATATTTCTGGATTTTAGGGTGCTTGTAAATATAGCTTCATTTGCTTTCCTGAGCAAACTGAGCTGGTCTGGCAATTTTATTTTGGGGGGTAATTTCTACCCACCACAGGATTCTTCTTTCAGGGAGTTGTAGAGAGCCAGAAGGTCTCCTCTCAGCCTCATTTTCTCCAGGTTGAACACCCCCAAGTTCCCTCAGCTGGTCCTCAGCTTGAGTAGACTTCTCTGGAATCACCTCTTATTATACATTGGACATGCTCCACAGTACCATTATTTTTTTAATATATATTACAAAAAATATTATGTATCAGTTATGTTGTTCATACATCACTAAATTAAAAGCAGTGATTTCAGGGACTAGGATTACCATTTTCCCTGACTGGTTTTATTCTGCTCCCCATCTATATGGTGGAAAACATGCATGGTTTGAAGTTCAATGTTCAAATTATGCATCTGCAGGTTTTGATTTTTTCACATCTTCGAGATTGTTCACCTTTTCAATTCTGTTTGTGGTATTTAATTTACTATCTGAAATGCTCAGCCAGTGACTTTTCATTCCAAATATTTTCTGCCCAGGGTGCAAAGGTGGGCACATAAAGCATTCTTCTGCTATTTGACAAGGTAACTGACATTTTTAAATTAAAAAACTGATAACAAATAGTCAAGATGACCAGCAAATGTTTTGCTTATATGTAGGAAAGACAGACCGACTACCACAGGAGTATTCATGAATATCTCCTAAGAAAGAGCTAAAAGCAGTTGAACCAAAATATTTGTTGGGAATCTGGAGATCTGCAGACCTTCTGAGCAATCAATCATCCCTCTTTCCACACTCCAGTGTGCATTTCTCCTCAGCAAGGGACATATTGGTGTAGCTTAAAATAATATGGTAGGTTTTTTCAAAGGAAAGGGAAGATGTCATTTCTGCTGAACAGATTTATAGTTATGCAGATGATGTTAATGATGAGGATTATCTGGTTTGTGGTTTGGGATATAAATTGCTTTCTGTGGGGGTGAGGAAGTCATTCATTTCCTGCACACAGCTGAATTTGTCTAGGCATATGAGGAAACTTGAAGAAATAAAGAGGGGGGTCAACAGAACTGCCACCTTGAACTTCCAATGGGAGGTTTAGCTTGGATATTAGAACACTGGAAAAGGCTCCCCAAGAGGTGGTTGAATCCCTGTCCCTGGAGTTGTTTAGAAGATGCAGGGATGTGGTGCTAAGGAACATGGTTTAGCACCAGACTTGCTAGAGCTGGATAGTGGTTGGACTTGATGATCTTAAAGGTCTTTTCAGACCAAAACAATTCTATGACGTTCTATTGAATGACTGGAAAAGGGAGCAAAAATTCACCACCTTCTGAAACACTTGGCTAAACAGCTAGCCTGATTAAGTATGACATTAGCATTAAACAATAGTGCTCCACATGTAACATATTACTGACACTTTCACCAACATTGTTTGCCACAGACTAATGTTGAGAGAAAATATGTTTAGATCATGCAGATTGGCACTGTCCGAATAATGCAAAACCAAGTATTACCAGGTGACCACAGCATACAAAAGCAACTTGCTGGCCTCTGGTAACCATCCCACCAAGATGGATTTTATGCCAGTATTTTTGTGAATCTGTGTCATAGATATATTTCATTGCCCTGATTTTTCCTTTTCTTTGCCAGTGAAAGTGCAAAAAGCAGGACACAAACCATCTGATAACTACTGTGAGGCATTTGGAATTTTCAGACAGCAAATATCAAAGGGCATTGCCTGTAAACTTGGCAAACATACAAAATGCATAAGAAGCTAAAATACATAAGAAGCTAAAATAAGAGTGTAAAATAAAAGTGTACATCTTTAGTAAAGCAGGAAGTTACAAAATAGCAATCTTCCAGGAAAAAAATAGTTTCTAGCAATCAGAATCAGAAATTGGAATTTGTCTTACTGGAAAAGGAAGGAAGAAGCACTAGGATGGTGTGGGGGGCTGTTAATTATTACATTTATTTTGGAAACAGAAGAGAAAGAAGAGAAACCTTTTGAAGCCTGGAGTCTGTGTAATAGAAAGTAAACTTGTTCATACATACATACACACAGATAGAAAACACTTATCTTCTGAAAAAAATCCACAAATCAATGAAATTACAAAAAGAAGACATAATTGGAGAGATTCACACTCTAAATAAAACGCTACCTAGATATTACAGTAAGGCTGGAGGGACAGATTTTTATACGGGCATGTTGTGACAGGACAAGGGGCAATGGTTTTAAACTATAGCAGGGTAGATTTAGATTAGACATTAGGAAGTTCTTTACTAACCCAGTGGTGAAACACTGGAATGGGCCACTCAGAGAAGCTGTGGGTATCTCATCCTGTACTGTTTAAGGCCAGGCTGCATGAGGCTTTGAACAACCTCGTCTAGTAGGAGGTATCCCTGCCCATGGCAGGGTGATGGGAACGAGATGGTCTTTAAGGTCCCTTCCAACTCAAGCCATTCTATAATTCTGTATTATTTGTCACTCATTTCCACTGACCTACAGAGGCACTGCTACGATCTTGGGCTGAGGTATAGAACTTACACCATTATTAGGTCCTAAAGAGACAAATGAAAAACACAGTTTCCATTTTAACTCCTATTCTATCCAGAGTATCATAGGATTATTCTCCAGACAGAAGACTCTTTAGCATTAAATAAGAGTCTTTTCAAAGGAAAACAACTTTTTACTTTCTATATACACCCAGATGCCTAGCACATAAAGCAATGGAAGTAAATTAAAAAATGCATATTTTGAAAGAGATCAGCTGATGAATAAATCTTCCTTGATTTCAATAGGCAAAACCCCTACATTCAACAGATCTCTGCTTTTCTTCTAATGCCAGTGAGTTCATTATACCCAGACAGCATTTGGAAAAGAGTGTGTTCTATTGTTCTGATACATATGGAGACTAAATACAAGGGTATCAATTGAATTACTCTGGTTTTACAGCAGTGTAATTGTTAACAGAATCTGGCTTCTTGTTTCTAGACGTTTTAGTATTCTATGAATATGACAGATAAGAATGCCTGCTATAGTTCAGCTGCTATATGATTTTTTTCATTAGAGTCTCAATGACCTCCTCTTAAAATTAGTCTGCTGATTGATTTGTATTCCACAGGGTGTTCATTACAGCTACCGTTAGTGCACAAAATCCCATGAACATAAAAAATTGCCCTAAAAATGGCAATTTCAAGCTTTCATTAGAAGCTATTTTTCACAGGCTGAGGTCAGTCAAGCAGGAAGTAATTAAGACAATTTACTGTAGCATGACTGTATATATTTCACCATATATTCCTAGAGAAGAGCCATGGGAGACATCTACATTACAATTTTCTTCTGAAGCTTTCTTTTGGTTTTGTACTGTTTTGGAGATGGGATTGATAAGAACATGGTACTTGACTCTCCCATCTGAGCATCCTTCAAGAGCTTTACACAGCCAATCCATTTGCATTTGTGTTGCTGTCTTTGCATTATCAGTTTCACCATTCACTTATAGCTAGTAATCCTGCTTAAAAAAAATGAAAGAAAGCCACTTCAGTCTAAGGTTGTGTTAATTGCCTTTGAAGACTCAAGATGGCACAGTTACAGATGGCCTTCCTTGGTATTGGTTTTATTTCACTCACCATTACCTGTCCTCACTGCTCACATTCCTGCAGAGTGCTCTGTTTGGATGTTGCATTCTCTTTATGTGCAGATAAAAGGAATTAGATGAAGCCACAGTTTCACTTCCTTATATTGACCAGAAAATAGTGGAGAAACTTAGGCAATATACTAAATGTGGTATTAACCATTAGCGTAGGCTGCAAAGACTACAGACTTTCCAGAGCTATGTTGATTAGTAATTAGCACAAAGCAGATGGGAAATTATGCTGTCTCCCCAGGAAGTTAACGCAAACTAGTTACAGTATTTATATGTTGTTGAGACTACTCTGATAAAATGTGTTTTAAATAAATAGCAGAACTGGAATTGTCTTGACATATCAGTTAAAAATAGGTATAACCAAATATTGAATTGGAAATTAGCTTCAAGTTTACGATGAAAAGAGATAAGAAGTTGTCTGTACTCATAAATGATCATTCTTGGGTTTGAATCCTATTTAATTTTCACAATGCGTTTTTAAAGGTATCTACTTTAAATATAGTTTTATTTTCCACTTCTCAAGAGGACTGAATCTGCTGTTCCTCACTACAGACCTTGAATGTGATTAATGAAAGATTAATTCTAAACTTTATTGGTACCCTGCTACCATAATATCACAGCATGTTGTGTACTTTTCTTATTCAAAAATTTGTGAATTCAGAAAATTGCAATTAATTCTAAAGGCTAAGGACTTTGAGCTACTTCATAAAGTTGTTTTGAGATGCTCTCACCAAGACAGATATGGAATTTTTCTTTTTTTTTTTTTTTTTTTTTTTTTTTTTTGTAGCAATAGGGCTTCTCTCTACTATATCAATCCTAAATAGAGATTTGGCAGTAATGAGCATGGAGAAATACGCTCTCAGTTTAGGTAGGCCCAGAAATTTTGAGATTGAGTGTTTGATTAATACACATGACTTTTCTGATAAAAGAATAATCAGCAAAGATGCTTATCTGTGGCCATAACTTAAATGAGTATTTCTGATACTGTGACATCCATAAGCATCAAAACTGAGAGAAATGTCCAAGAATGTGAGAAATTGGATAAGGGAATGAAATAGCAAATCAATTTTTAAAAAAATTTGGAATATAAGCTTTTTCAAATCTCAGCCTCATCTGGAAAAAAAAACAGTGAGCAAGTAGGAGGGCTGTATTGGATATAAGCAACTGTTTTGATATAAGCCATATTTTGCATAATGAGTTATGGTTTAGGGACTACAATTCCTTACTACGTATGTATAAACATCATCTAGGACTTCCAAAGAAATATAAATCTCCTCTGATACAGAAATCAAAAAAGTCCTTAATTTATTCTAATAGACAGTGAACTTCCCAGCTGATCAAATAATCGTCCCCATCCTCAGACTAGAATAAACTAGGACTCAGTTTCATGAACTGCATGTTATTGTACACAATTTTTTTCTATTTATCAGATTATTTCAAAGAGAATGACCACAGTGATCCTGAACCTTCAGGGGACACCACCACATACTATCAACCTACGAAGAAACACTTTGAGGAGAAAAAAAGTGGGTCATCATCTTTTGTTTCCTCCATTGAAGATGAGCAAAAGCCCCTGTTCTCTGGGATAGCTGATTACCCATCTGTAACAGACAAAACTACAGACATCGACTTTGAAGAAATGGTTCATGCCACAGAAGAAATTCTCATTGACAAAAGAAGCAGTTCTTGTAAAGGTAATGTAGTTGTTGCTGTTCTGTAAAGTTTGAGCAGACATCTTCTTTAATGTGATTATTAAAAAATCCTTTTCTGAATGGTTCTGCTGATTGTTTACATAATGTTTATTTCTGTGTTTTCTGAAAGTTTAACAAGAAAAAATTATTTTGCATCAAAAATTAATATCTCTCAAGAGGATTGATGTAGTTTAATACCCTGGTTGTGGGACTGGATTACAGAGTAGCCAAAAGTCTATTCCAGGATTTGTTAGCAAACCATATTGTAACTAAATTGCCTTAGGAAAGTAATATAAACAAACTCTTTAACAACTGGTACTAGACTTCAGTGAGTGCCCATGAATGAAAGCTGCACTCAAAGCAGTAAAGAATCTCTCAAAGGGTATTTGATATGCCAGGGTTGGGTGACAGTAAAAAATCCATGATAATGAGAGGAAGGCAAACCTATTGATGGTTGCACAGGCCAAAGGAAAAAAAAAAGTTTTCAGGGAACTAGTTTTGTTCTCTCTATTAACAATGCACAACAAAAATAAAGTAGAAAAAAAGAAATTATAACACCTCAAAAGACTGCTATCCTATTTTGCTCTATGTGTTGGGAAAAGAGTGCCATTGCATCACAGAGAACAAATCCTAACTTCCATAAGTAAAACACAAGAACAAAGATTTGAGTTTTTGTATATGACAAATGATGAGAAATCATTAAGCAATCTCAGTTACTTTTACATAGACTTAGATTACACAATTAAATCTAATACAGTAAAATATTAATTTTCTCAGTGATGGAAAAGAAAATTAATGACAAGGCCCAGATTAATATGCAAGTTCATTGGCAATTGTTTCAGTAATTGTTTCAGTCTGAAGAAAATAATTACATATTTACTGTTGAATGCTGTTTTCCCCCGCAGTTTGTTTCTATTAAGACAATTTAACCATTCAATGAAGTTTAGGGTTTGGGGATGTAATTTGAAATGCACCTAATGATTAATTGGGCCAAGCAATTTATTCTTTACATCTCAAAGGTATGAATACATGAAGTCTGTTCTTTTCAGGTTAAGGCTATTTAAATCTGTACCATATAAACTTGTTGCATGCATCCTGCAATTTGAAAGCTTACCTTTTGCCTACCAATAGCCAGAAATATGTCCTTGCAGCTATAGCAACATTTTCCAAGGCAACCTATTGCAGATTTTATTTGAGCTAAATTTAGCATGTCTAAAGGTTACATATTGTGATTAAGACCACATTCCTTTTTCCACTTTGTAGTTTTGCATTTCTGGTAAAGCGTGTAAAAGCTCATTATCTTTCTTGCAACTTTCACACTAACTTCCAATGTCAATAAAATAAAATCGGATTTGATTAATATATGTTTTGAACTAAGTCCTTACTCCTGCTATTAACTGGAGATTTCTTATAACTTACCATAAAAATAGCTAGAAACCAAATGAAATTTTTAAATACACTCTGCTTGTATGTATGTATGTTTATAGTCCTCATATGGTATGGTACCTTATAAATCTTGAATACAAATGTGCTTGTAAAAAGCTACTGCAATTCATTACCATTGTGACTAATACATATTTAATTAAGTTTTGTTTTAAGCTTTAGTCATTACTGTCAATGAATGGAAAGACTATTAATAATGTATTCCATAATAAGGGTAGAAACTTCATAAGCTTCTCTCTCGTAATCCTAAAATGCAGCTTTTAACATTAAAACACATTTTAAGAAGACATGATAATTTTTCTGTAGTTGGAAATTTATATATTGTGTGAAAATGCTATTTTCTACTTTCACTCAGTTGTTATTTGGGCTCTAATACTGAGTCTTGAATTGTTCAAGTGAACCTAGTTATACATTTACTGAGTCAGTTCTCAGCGTAGGATTTTCCAAGCCCTGTAAGACCATAGTTGGTTATAAAGTTGTAGCTGCTGTTGGGCTTTTCCAGTGTTACTCAAGTATCTGGAAATACCTTAAAAGATGCTTAGAATAGTACAATACCACATCTTATAATATATTAACTCACTTATAGTGTATGAATTTATTTTTTGAGTGCAAATTAATTGGCTTTGTCACAAATTAAGTGTATATTGCAATAGTCTACAATACATATTCTGGGTCCCCCCCAAAAAGTTGTGATTTTCCTGGGATAATCCATGGCATTGAAAAAATAGGAGATTTTACTGAATAATGTTTTGTGCAAAATACCCAACAACTTGTTTTTTACAAGACATTATAAAGCAGTGAAATGTATAGCCTGTACTTTTAGGGTTTAATCATGAAATTCACATCTTAAAAGTAAGTCTACTGGATTTATAACATCCATCACACCCACATCCATAATTTAAAATCTTACTCCTGAATTTGTCGTAGTCTGCTCCCTTCAGTTTGCTGAGAGCTTTCTAACTTCCTTGGACACTGTAGATTGTGCCATGTATGCTTGCTAAAACCAAATTACATGCTTCTGTAACACCATTTGCCTCTTTCCTTCTGTTGGCTTAAGTGGCTGAGAAGCTGAACAGGTTTCTGTGTAGCCAAGATGAAATCTCTTTCCCCTTCTTTCTACCCAGTTCATAAAATCAGTTATAGGTCATGCCACAAGAAATTCAAACACTTTCTACACTTCCTGGAAACCTTCTACCATCTGCTAACCAAAGATCAGATAATGTAGTGAGAACCTTTCTCTGATTAAAAAAAAAAAAAAAAAAAAGAAGAAGAAAGTCTCTTCCTACACTTTGAGTCATGTAGTGAGAGCTCCCCTTCCTGGTTAAATCTAACGGAAATACAAAATCTGAGCAGGTTTGGGTTTGGTTTGTTTTGTTTTAATTTCTTTACTTAGAGCAACACCGACCAAAGATGTGTTTGAAAAGGGTTAGCCAATAGTGTTTGGACAAACCTCTTACATGTCACCCACACTGTGTTTTTTACTCTTTTCTTTGAAACACAGCTCTGGCTGCTATGGTTGCTTAAAAAAGTTCACAAGTGTGAAACCAATGTAACCCTTGCTGATTTATTAGCATGTAGTGCCAAAAGAAGTGTTAGGAGAAGGTCTGAGCAAACCATTCAGGGAATACTGAGGAATGTGGTTGCTCATACAACCAAGGCTAACACTTTATAAGCAGTCAAGGATTTTGTCCAGCTGTAGGTTGAAGCAGAAGTCTGTAGAACTTTTGCAGTAAGAAATTTTAATACATTCTGTAACTTCTTGTAGTTAAACAATTACAAATACAACCCTAATGGGAGTTGTATTGAGCTGGTGTTAAAGTTTTAACACCCTTTTTATCACAGTAGAGGAGGATCTGAGTGGTAATAAGCAATTTTTGGCTGTTTGTGTAACAGATGTACTCAAGGTAACAAAGGTTTGGGGTGGTAAGTAAGGGGTGGTAGACACAGAAAAAGTACTATTCAATGTGAGAATGTCACGTGTAGGCTCTACAAAGCTCCCAGCAAGACCTTTATGCTGCATCTCATACATATATGCGCAAATGGCATATCCTATGATAAATGATTTGTAAACTTTTGCCAGTCTGGTGAACAGAACAAACAGCCTAGAACCTAGAGTGTAAACTAATTAATACATTCACAGAGGTGTAAACAAAACAAATTCACAGAGGAAGTAGACCTAGCTCAAACCAGAAATCCAAGCAAAAGGGAATGTCTCTGAGTTCCTTTTAGGTGGTAAGGAAAGTGTTTGATCACAAGAATTGGGAAGGTCAAGAGTGATGGACTTTGGACACAGCAGGTACACAGAGAGCGTTGGAGTAGTCATCAGCAGCTTTTTTACAAAGGTCTGGAAATAAATATAGCTTACACATATGAAGACTAGTTTTAAATATGTATATATTGTATATACAATATATAAGGAGTAAAAGAGTAATTCCATTCAGCAGTATAGCTGAAACTCTTCAGTAAGATCCCAATAATGTTACTGAGATTTTATTACCTTGAAATAAATTTATGTACTCAATGAAAAGTTTTATGTGCAGTTCAAACAGGGGAAAAAATATTATTTACCACAAAGCTTCATTTAGTATTAAAATTATCTTGAACTGACTCAGCAATGCTGAATATTTCATTCTTACGAGTCACAAATTATTAAAGAAAATGGCACCTTTCAACCTACAGTACTGTAAGAGGTTTTGAGACATGATTTACACAATGATGTAAAGTTGGGTTAGAGACTAGTGATGCTAAAAGCTACATCACTGAAAATCAATTTCCTTTCTGAAAATAATAACCAGTATCCTTTTTCAAGCAATATGAGCTGCATTAAATGGCCTCTGTCTCAGGGAAGACATCCTATGCTTCACGAACCTCATTAAGACAAGCAGTGTTAAAATTACTGGTAAGAAAGGCAGCTTGCTGAGGTCTGGCAGCTTTCTCTACAGGGGCATTCTGATGCATTGTACTGCATGTTCAGTGCTGCAAATGAAAAGCAAATCCATCAAAAATCTAAACAGTGAATAAATTTCAATAGAGAAGGAGTTTTAGACAGATCTCTGAAATAGGCAATTAAAGTCATTCCAAGTATAGATAGACAGATAGATAGATAGATAGGTAGATATAAAATACATACATATATATACACATAATTTAATACATTTAGGTTAGGACAAATATTTCTAATTTCAGTAAATAACCAATTGCTTTAAAAACACCTTGAGAAAATTGGGGGTTCATTGGTAAAATAATAGAACTAAAGCTAAAGAAATAGGAGCCATTCAGTGGCAGAAGTCTCACGATGCTAATGAGACAAAGCTACTTGTTTATCTACAGCTTCAAAATGTTAGCATGGATGTGACCACTTTCATCTTTCCTTAAATAGTAGTAAAGAAAAAAAAGAGTTGTTCAGGCAGGGTGCTAATATACCAATTTGACTTCCAAGCTTTTGAGAAACATGAGTAAATGGGATGCTTACAGGATACCAACCTCCCTACAATAGCATGTATATAAAGCTTTACTTTTGTATGTTTTGTTTTTCACCAGATATCACTGATAAAAGAAGCTGGGAGCAGGAGAACATCCGAGAGTATCAGGACTCCCCAGTTCAGTCAGCATTACCTCACGTTTCATGGGGGATCTGTGAAACTGAAAGCGACTTTATATATGGGGAAGTAGAGAATCGATTAGATATACTTCAAGAGCAACTCAACAGGTAAAAACAGAGATATGACCAGAAAAACATATGCTTGAAAAATACATAATACAACTGATATTAATGACACTACATGATGAATGAATTTGCCGAGGAAGTTTCCAAAAGCATTCAGATCTTCAGAAGCTTGAAACTACAAAAATAAGCCTGATTGGAATATCACTTTCTTGTATGTATGTATTCTGAGGAGCACAAATATCACTCAAGTTCAGCCTTACAGATACTTAGAAAAATCTATTCTGGGAATGCTGGTACAAAAATTTTAATTAATTTAAGAATATTTGTGTCACTAACCTCTAGGTACTCACATAGCTACTCTGAATTGCGTTGCAGAAAAGCCCATCTCCTCAACTGACTGTTTAGGAGACCAAATTTTTTTAACCAAGAAGCTGTACTATTACATTTCAATCTTGACTCATTAAGAATTCTATTTCTAGATACTTACATGTCCATAAAATGGCAGTTTTCAGTGTCTTCAATATCTGAAGTAATTTTTCATTTCTGGAGACCCAAAGAAAACCAGCTGACACTCCTTTAAAATAGCATTGCAGACAAATTCCCTTTTTGATGCACTAACTTATTTGCAACTCTCTCTGTAATATCAGTAAAACATAGGAGTATGCAAAGGCAAAATACTTATACCTGTTGCAACAGAAAACAGGCTCTCTTTGTCAGAATATATTATTACCTTTGCTTCTCATCCTTCTCTCCTTTGCTCTCTGACACACCATTCTTTGCTGGCGTCTCAGCAGCATAGCTTATAGCATCTTAAAATATGGTTACAAAAATTTGATCCATCCTACACTATAATTTACCGTGTAATTTCACTTAATTTTAAATTGCCCTGTGCTCAGGTCTGTGGCTTTTTATATTTTCACTCTGCAATTCCATTACTTTCAATATTTTTCCATGACAAATACTACGACACGCACTCAGCCCTAATTATACTTTAGTAGCTCTTCATTGGCATTCTGTGCTGTATATTTTAGCAATCAGTTTAAAGCCAGGTTTACTGCATATTGCTTCCTTATTCTTCCATAAGCCAGTCAAATTATAGTGTTTTTAATTTCTGAATACTATATAGTACATTAAGAAGATATTTTTAACATGTAAGCCTAAATTGCTGTAATTTCTAATTGCAGTAAATTTGAGTAATCTAAGTAACTGTAAATGTCACATAATTAAGCAGCTGCATGTTTTCCATCAACAGTGTGTAGCCTTCCAGTTACTTTTTTTTTCCTGAAATCTTAAGCTCTTGAAACTGGTTATATCTCAAATTTGCCTATAGTTTTATCAAATTCTCATGCAAGTTCTCAGTATTTTCCTGAGTGAGAAAATGTAATTGTTGCTGATAAACTAAGATTTAAATTGTCATTAATTTTATTAATCATTTTATTCTGTAACTCTTGTCATGTGTTTAAAGCTTTTCACACTTTCAGGATATTTTGGACCTTGTTGGGTCTTCTATGAATGTTACAGGCAATAACCTTTCCTGTTTATATCAAATCTGGCCTGCTGTACTAAAAATTATAGTTACTTCTTCCTGAACCTTTCTATGCCAATTTAGAGGCTTGGCATAACATTCATATTATTAAATGGATATAGAAGGCTGGAAAGCCACTGTACAAGGAATACATGCTAGAGCTATCTCTGTTTCTTGTCTTTATGTAATTGAAATTTCATAGGGACTGTGGGCTAACCATTTAAGGCTCTGTTCATTCATTCTTGGGTGGCATGACATGAACTTGTTTTAAAACTTGGAGAAAGGAGGGAGAAGTTATATATGCAATGATGATGAGTAAAGACTACTAGAGGCATTCTTTGAAGCACTGGGGAAATCTGAACAAGTGCTAACAAAGGATGGAGCAACTTTAGAGTTAAATCAGTGTTAAAGGCAATCATTGATGCAAGTCCTCCTTTTTATTCACTGTGATGTTAAGGCCCACTTTTAGCAGATGGAAGCTATCTAGCTGGTGGCATGCTGCTGCTGCTGCCACCATCCCCTGCATCGTGCTTGTGTGAGATCAACAAGCAGCAAAGCATCCAAGGTAGCCAAACACGAAGGCAAGTAGGACAGAATTGACTCTTATGTCCAAGTTTTGGCCTTTGTAAGAGCTGATGCCACAAAGCCAGCTTCTCCCAATAAAGGAAGAACCATCATTCTAAACATCCTTTGGACAGACCTTTTGAATTCATTTCATAGATGCTTTTATTAAAAAATGACAGAGGCAATGGACAACTCCATCATGATGAAAAATAATATTGGTGTAGCACTTGATGAAAGCAAAAATCTGCTAGCACAGGATCAATTCTGCTGCTGTAGAGAGCCCAAGTCATAACACTCATGACATTAAAGGCTGCTGACAAAGATTTATTTAGTCTGTCAGAAGATGAGTAGCAATACAGAAGGCTGTATATCTGTATTAAGGTCTGTCATGGCATGTTCTGTAGCCTTCCAGCCACTAGGGAGGCACAGTAGGCATTACCTGTTCCTGAGTTTTTCATAGATCTTGGCAAGACCATTTGAAAGTCATTTCAGTGCTATCAAATTTTAAGTATGAACAACATTTACATTTATGAAAAAGGGGGTGGGGGAAAAGAGAAAACTACTAAATCTGAACATCAGCAATGTTGATACTATGAGGCCTGAATAAGTCTGAATACATTTTTACAGTAAGGAGACTTGGGCTTTTGTGTTTTTTTTTAAATTATATCGAAAATATGATTCATTTTCCAACTGTGGAAAAACACAAATGTGGTTTTCTGCTTGTTTTGGTGCATTGTATTAGATTTGGGAACGTCAGAATTAATTGTGGGATGCATCAGAAACTATGTCACATCCTCAGCCAGTACAAATCAATGTAGTTACGATGAAGAAAAAATATTTATTCCAGTTAATTTCAACCAAAGGCCTGGTCCCCCATGTTACTTTTTGTTTGCAACATAAGGGACAGTACTGAAATCATTCTTAACACAGAAAAAAGGCCGAATGCAGATAGGCAGGTATCTCCTGCAAAGGAAAGTCAGCAAGCTTTGGAAGGGCTCAGTACTCCCTCTTCTGTTCTTTCCTATTTAAGACATGGGCATGACATAAGCAATAGTTCAGTTTGTCAATAAGCTGCAGGTCCCTCTTGATTGCATCTGTAATGAATCTGCTAAAATATACCCATTTCTGACCATGAGTTAAATGATTTTCTGTAATTCTCTAGGCTTGAATCCCAAATGACTGCTGACATCCAAACCATCCTTCAGCTTCTGCAAAGGCAGTCAACACTGATTCCACCTGCCTATAGCATGGTGACTGCAGGGGCAGAGTATCAACAGCCAGCAATCCAGGTGATAAAAAAGCTTCAACCTGCAGCATCAATTAAAACAGACAAAAGTTTCAGTCCTTCATCTCAGGTATGTGCATATCCAGTAAGATCAAAAGAGATTTGCTAATCTTTTTAGCTTCTGATGGAAGAAATGCATACCAGTCTAAGTGCTTATTCATTAGTTTAAGGAATATAATTTTATTATTTTGATGTAGCACCTCCACAGTGGATTTAGATACCATAGTTTCAGAGGCCATGTCCTCCATGCAAGTTGGACAGACACAAATAATAATTTTGTAATCAGACTGATTTACTTTATTACTATGCTCTTCACAAAAGTTAGCAGAAATTGCAAATACTAGACACAGTTATAACCACAAACATTTTTCAGGTATAAGACCTTCCTGCATTGATACATCTGCCTTAGATCCCGTTCATGAAGTCCTGAAAAGCACCATGACTATGTTTTCATGAAGGCATAGGCCAAACAAGCCCAGCTGATGCAGCACAATGGTTATACACATAGGGAAGCAGGAGGGACTAAAACCATTCTTATGTCCCATTCCTTGCTACTGCTGGAGCTATGAAAACACAGACATACCTGTGTTTCCCTATACATTTACCACCTCAGTTCTGTCAGGGAAAATTTGACGATTTTCCAAATTTGTTTGGGATTTCTGAAGTTTAACAGCTTGGGCATATAATTTCCAAACAGTTGGATTTGACAATCTTGGATGACACTTCTATGGTTCTCTGATTCTATGTAGCACACAATTAGTAAAACAAGCATTCTTGGCTGTGTCAGATTCCTTATGCATATTCTGGAACATAGGCACAGTACATTCACCATATCCAGAAGGCATTATAAAGATTATCAGGGCAGCAAATGTGTAGCAGTAGTTTTCAGAAGTTTTTGTGTGTACACCTGCACAAAACATACACACATATCACAGAATCACAGAATGTTAGGGTTTTGAAAGGACCTCAAAAAGATCATCTAGTACAACCCCTCTGCCACAGCAGGATTACCTAGAGCAGGATCACCTCAAGTAGGTCATACAGGAACACCTCCTTGAGGGTTTTGAATGTCTCCAGAAAAAGAGACTCCACAAACTCTCTGGGCAGCCCATTCCAGTATTTCCAGTGTTCTGTCACCCTCACAGTGAAAAAGCTTTTCCTTATGTTGGACACCTTCTGCAAACATCATCAGGCACACTGCACACCTCATAAAAATTCCCAGTTCAAAAGTGAAGAACTGAAATCTGAGACTGGAATCCAAATGGTCATAGTGTTCAGAATTATGCAATTCCAGAGTTATGTTCTGAAATGAAAGCACAAATTCAAGAATGTTGAAATCCATACTCTTAGATCAGGTCTCAATCATAATCAGTCCTTCAGAAAGGGCTGTTTGTATGCATATCTTGATGTCATATAAGCAAGTCTGAGGACAGGACAAGATATCCAGGCTTCTACAATTAATCAGCAGAATTGCATTTGATTGTGTTAAATCAAATAATGTACCATGTAAAAATATTTCGACACACTGCTTAATTTTTGAACATAGCTTTCCAGCAACCATTTCAATGCACTAATTTTGAGCAGAACAAGAGCCTGGAAGACACCAATTTAATTACTATCATGTTTCTTCTCCTTTCCAGTGTCCTGAATTTCTAGACCTTGAAAAATCGAAACTTAAATCCAAAGAATCCCTCTCAAGTGGAGTGCATCTTAACACAGCCTCAGAAGACAACTTGGCTTCTTTCTTAGATCAAGAACATGACCAGCCTGTAGCATGCCCCCCACAACACTGTAAAACTTATCTCCAGCCAGTTAGGCACCCTTCCTTGCCAGAATCTTCAATAAGCACTGTAGGAATCTTGAGTCTTCATAGGCATGTTTCTGATCCTGGTCTTCCTGGGAAATAATACTTTTACACTATTACTTCACATAAAAATGTAAGTGCTTTTAATGGCTGTTTTTCCTTCTTTTTTTTTTTTTTTTTTTTTCCTTTTTGGTATTTAAATCCTCTATACTTGACTCAGGGGCTACAAGGAATATACAATTATATGCAAAAGTACTGTATATTTTCCTAAATCTGAAGCTTGTAAGGTAAAGTTGAGCAGTTCTGATGTAAATATATATATATATACACACACACACAAACTCTATGTTCCAAATGTAAAACTGCCAGCATTCTCAAGGCACCTTATTTTTTTTTTTTTAAATAACATGCATGTTCTGAAATAACAGTTTACATTGCATGGAGATTACCATTTACTGCTGTCATGGAAATAGTATTTTATTGTGAATATGTCTTCAAAACAAATAATAGACCAATAACAATAATTCACACAGAAAATTCTCTTATCTGACCAAGCTAAAATTCAAGCAAAACATTCTTCTAGCTCACTTTTGAAAAATTATTTCTTTTTCTCATAGTGAGCTTTTTACAATTAATGACAATTATTCTGAATCTAGAGAAAGAATAAGATAACCAATTCTTCTGGCTTTGGAACAATTAGGACAGAGAAGCCAGCCTCCTTACAAACCAGTTAGAAGTAGGGATGTACATTAACAGACAGGAAAACTCTGCCTCATGCTGGGAAATACCACCACAGGTTGCATCAATAAAACTGAATTAATTGAATAATTTGCTTAGAAGACTTTTAAATAATAATAAAATAAAAAAGAATTGTCATAGAAGTTAGCTCTCATGAACAGACAGGTACTCTTCATCATCACACAAACATAATCACAGTAAATAAACCTAATTTTTATATAACACAGAAGGCCATGTTCCCTTTGTTCAATACAAATTAATAACAACCTGGTCAATTAAAAACTACTTGACACATTTTTGTTTTCTAATTATTAGGGCAGTTGTTTGCAGTTATCTGTCTTTACCGACTGACCCCTCTACGATGATCCTAGATAGGATATATGTATATGTGGACACATACCACACACACATTCCTGTATGTGTGTATGTGTGTATTTTATATATGTACATATGTGTGTATATATTTATATACACATAGACTCAAGTGTGTGTATATACCTACACTTACATGTAGGAGTAGAGATATAGAGATACAGAGATATATATATATAGATATATATATATAGATATATATATATGTATATATGTAAAATCACTTTCAGGAAAAATTGTAAACTTTCTTATTACAAAATGAGTAAGATTAGCTCGTGTCCAAAGCTGACTACATTAGAATAAAATGATTTAAGGTCTGTAGGCTTTAAATACAGTATGTACTGTATATGCATAATGCTTTGTGAATACTTAGATTTAATTTTATTAAAATATTATTCTGCCTCAAATGTTGTGTTTATTTTAGAAAGAACTGACCTTTTTATTACTGTTTTTAAATATTTTTAAATGTTCACATGATTTTTTAATTGTAAAGCTTTAATGTGAAATTCCTCTAAGAAGAGAACTGCTTTCAGAAAAGGATGTAACCCATGTAGCAGGGGAGCAGTTCAATTTTAACTAAAACCAAATTAATCTCTCTGTTATAAACCAGTGCCATGCAATAAATAGTGCTTGACCCTCACATTAATAGATACATACATTGCATGTTGCAGTCAGAATAATACCTAACATATTTAGTCATACACAGCTAGTAGATAAACCCAAGGTGGCTGAATCTTCTCTCACTTAAAATTAGTGAGTGTTGAACTACTGAGCAAGGCTCCACTTTACCTTTGCATATAAAGATACGAAAATTAATTAACTGAATACCTTCATAAGTGAATAAAGAAGCCAACCCTTCCCACTCAAGATCAAATTTTCTTCTGCCTCATGCTGCTGTTGACTGTTGAAACGTCCAAATGCTACGATGTGCTGACTGTTCTTACTTCTACCACTAAGAGGTCTGCACTGATTAGTGCCTTGCAGGATCAGACCCTGGGTGACAGCATCATTGGGCCAGACAGAATCTCTGATTACCTATACTCCATGGAAACCAAAGTGCTAAATAACAAAGTGAAATAGCTACTGCTTTTTTTTTTCAATAGCAAGCATTACCAACTTCTGCTCTATCTCAGTCTAGTAATTAATACTAATGTCTGTTACAATGAACAAGCTACCACATTTTCTAAAAAAGTTATTTGTGGTTATGCTACATTTAAAAGAGTCTAATTTGATTTAAAAATAAAATTAGCAAAACCAGCATAATGCATGAGCATTGCTTTACAAAATGCCTTTATCCAGTTTCATCACTTGGTATTTCACATTAATGAAGACTGAGCAAAGCAGGTGGAATGGGGAAGGACTTTTGGGGAAAAAAGACAGCAATTTTAATTAGTCCACAGTGAAAGAAAAGCTCTATCCCTTACTCCATTTCCTCCTTCAGAAAGACTTTCTTCCTTCACTTCTTTGTATTTATCAGGAAGAAAAATCTCAAATAGGGGCAACTAGGGAAGACTTTGCAAAGTTATGAAGATTCTCAGCTCCCTAGATATGTTCCAACTCCGTCTGTTCAGTAAACACATTCTCTGGTTGCATCACAGCTGCTGCCTATGGATGAACCCTTTCCTGCTGCAGGTTGTGTCCTAGCAATCACCTCTCTCTTGTGAGCACAGGTCACTCACCAGAGCTTCTGCATGACTCACCAATATAAGTAACACACAAGAAGCAGAAACGCATTGCTTGACATGGCCTCTGGCTGCCTGCTTAGGTGAAGCAACTTGAGATTTGTCCTGCTGTTTGAGAGCTGCTGAGTTATGCTGGGCACAAACAGAATTGCAGGAGACTGCAATAGGCATGACTCCTCGATTGTAAGTTGTACATAAAACCACACCTGCAGATAAGAAGCTTTGATAATTCTATACTCTCCTGGTAAATATTTTGACAGTGTGAACACTAGTATTTAAGGCTGGTCTTTTCATATATTGGCTTAAATCAGAAAGAAAATCATTCTAATGGAGCCAGCAATGCAAACCAACATCAAAGTTTTAATGAAAATACTGATAAACTGTAAAACTGATTATCACGTATTTCATCTGATTGGGAATCTAGGTCCAGTAGGCACCTCCTCTCCATTCATCTACAGGCCCTTTCTGTATTTACATACAGAATCTTTGTGGCTTCCTTAACATATCAGCATTTTCAGTATCACTGAGATAACACAGCAATTTATTTTATTAAAGAAAACCTAAGAATTTTTCTCCACAGAAACTTTTGCACAGACTCCTCAAATGCATCAAAGGTGATATAGAATCATAGAATCATATATTCCAAGCTACCCGTACCAAGAAATAATGCATAGCAGTTTGTAATCCATCAGTACACTATCAACTTCAAACATTAACAGAATCTCAGAATGCCAGGTTGAAAGGGACCCCAAGGATCATCTGGCCCAATCTTTTTAGGTGATAGATGGCCCAGCACCCCAGCAAGCTGTCTTAAAACTGTCAGGTGTCAAGGGATCCACTACTTCCCTTGGGAAATTATTCCAAAGTACTGATGTCTCCTGAGAAGCTTGTCACTGAACCCCATTACCCTAGTCTCACTTTCAAAATTAACATCAAAATTTTCATGAAAATACTGGTAAAATGTAAACCTGATTCAGAGTGGAGACAGATGTGGTATGCAACCATTGGCATATTTTCAAAAGATGTCCAGACATGGAATTAACTTTTAAGTCGCTACTATTTACAGAAGGTCCTTTAATACGATTACTCTGAACGTAGATTTCCTTTTTATTATGGATATGTACTTATACCATACAGCAGTCCCATGTTACTTATACACTGTATCAGCTCTATGCATTGGTTTTTCTCTAGACTTGAAAAAGAATACATTAGAAGTTGAACAGCAAATAGCTTAATGGGAGAAAAAAAAACAGATCCACAGAATAGAACACATATGAAAATCAAGGCAGCACTGAGTTTTATCCAGGAGCATGTCCCAGAGCTTGTAATTGCATGAAGGCATTACAATGGCAAGCTTACTTTTTCTCACTGTACCTCTATGTACAAATAGTAGATAGAACTGCATTATTAACGAAGAAACATTTTTCTTCATGTAGATATTTGGGGTTTTTTTAATGCCCACTGGGAAGTTCTTTGATTATTAATAAATGTAGAATATGGCTGTTCTCTTTGGAATGGAAATTAGATGGTTCAAATTAAAGCCTCTCCAAGGAGGCATTTGCCCCTTCTATGCATTATTTACATTCTTTATACTGAAACTTTATGATATTGTAAAGTTGGAAATACAAAGAAAGTTTTGAAAACTTAGTTTAGATAAATACTTAACTACTGTGAGCTGTAGCAAATCCTGTTTGTGTAACAGGTTTTTGTATAATCTAGTTAATATAAGTTATTACTTTGATTTCAGAAAAGATCTCCTGGAAAGTTGTTTACTACATAAATAAAAGTACTTGTATACTGCACATACATTCAATATTTTATATCACCATGAAAACTAAATATGCATAAATAAATGCAATGCCCTTATTTCAGTCATAATCAATATGATGTGAGCATTTGTGACTGACTTGAATTTAGTTACTCTAATGCAAACACCGTTAACAGGGATCCCAGAAAGATTAACATATTTCTATACCAAAACCACTGGGCAAAATAAAATTTTAATTATATTTAACACCACGGGAATAAGTGTAAAAGAACAGGATTACACAGAACACTACTCGCTGGCTGGAAGCACACAGAACATTTTTAGAAAATCCTGTGCACACAGTAATCTCCTTGTGCTGCATAAACATCTATCCCTGAAGTAGAACTGGAAGTCATATCCAGGTGTACTCCCCCTCACTTCACCAACTGAGGAATTAATCTGGATAAAGCAGCTGACAATTGCTCTCCATTGAGGTCCAAATTTTCACTAAACACTTTTAGCAAAAGTGCTGTTTAAATCTCTATCTTCATAGTCAGACACTTTCATTGCTTGAATAATTTTCTTTTAGAGAGCTGAATAGCCATTGGGAGCTTTTATGGTAAGCTGAGCTCTTAAAACAAACAAACAAACAAATAAACCAACACCAAGCAAACAAAAACCCCAAACAAATAATTTTAAAAAAAAATTTAAATAAAAAAAATTAAAAAAACCCCCACTACACTCCCAGATCTGCTTGGGGAAAAGGGGTGGGATTAAAAAAAATACAATCAGTTGAAGACCATTCCAACTATATTCAAGTAGTATTACCTGAACTTGCCTCACAAAAAAAAAAAAGCCACTGTATTGCAACATAGCTGAGCAGAAATAAAGTTTTAACTAGAACATCTTGGCTTTTTAATGGAATTCACTTCTCTTGTTTCTCCAAACCAGCAGAGCTTTTCAGAGTATGCCACTGCTACTGAAAAAAATGCATGCAGCATTTAAGGTATCTGATCTTTTACTTGTGTAAGCAAGCTACCCTACTCATTTATAAGACACAGCTTATTATGTATGGCCACAGGCTTTTCCTTTTTTATTAATCTCTTTAGTTTAAGACAGAAATTTATTTGTTTGGAATTAGACATGCACAGACAAAAACAAAAAAGGCATGCTTCTAGATATAGTAAAATGCAAAAAAATACTTCTTGCTATGCATTGTGCACTTATATTCATTCAAAGCACACTGTCTTATCAAGCAAGAAGGTTAAGAACTGTACAATAGCTTCCATTCACAGAAATTCCTCCAAACATGAACTTTGACAAGTTGGTGAACCTCTTTTCCTCCATCAGTTCAGATTGTGGAGTGTCATGGTGCACTGCAAGAACCTGAAGAGAAAGTAACAGGTGAGAGATTGGAGATTTTGGAAGTGTGACAAGTACAATGACACTATCGGCGAGATTCCAAAGGAATGGCCTACTTACATCCTGACAGATGGAGGGACCCACAAGTTTAAGTATCAGAAGTAACTTATATAGCAGATGAAAAGCCTTCACAAAATTTTATGAAGAGATAGTCAAGGCTGTTTCTGCTTTTGGAAGCAGATTCCTCAATCTTATTTCATATTATTAGTTACAGCGTGTCCACAGTTTGCTACCTACGTTCTACTAAGAACTTCCACATTCCACTGTGGTAACCCAGCAATAACCTCCCATAGCAATGAAGTATTATACCACTAACAAGCAAGGCTAGTCACAGTAATAATCTGCAGTAGAACAGAAGAGCAGGGAATATCAAATACATAATTATGCTTTCAATATTAAGATGTAAATTGAGTTACATGTTAATGCTAAGATAAATACTAGGGGAGATTTATATATTAGATATTAGGAAAACTTTCTTTACACGTTTGTCACAGATGGCAATTCACATTTCACTTGCAGAAAATATCAGTGATTTGTAATGCATTAGATTATCTGTAGTGATAGCTAAAATGTTCTTACATCATTAAATAGTCACCATCTGGAAACAGTAAGCAGAATACTCTGCTTAAATCATATCAATGGCAGTGAGCAAGTAAACAGGCAATTAAATGTCTACTATACATATTCAAAACCACTATCAAAGTTATAGCATTTTCTAATGTAGAATTTACATGCAAAGATAATCAGCAAATTCACATAAACTATGAGACCTTCATTTTCAGTACTTTGTATCCAAATCATTATCATTTATGCTTTGAAATAATTTACATATGCTTTTCCTTTAACTCTTCAAATCTAGCCAAGTTCCATATGTAATACAGAACAAAGTTAATCGAAATCCTAGTCTCTAAAGTTTTGCAACTGAAGGTTCTGTTACCTGCTTACAAAATTACAGCACTAACATGTATCATGAGGTACAGCCTAATCTAAAGAAGAAACGGTTTCAAAATGGCAGTGAGAATCTGAACATCTGAACATGAACTGTCAACATATTTTGATTAATTTGATCTTACTAAACAGCAACATATCTATCAAGTCTGTAGTACCACAAAGTCTACTATCAACTATAATTACAATTATTATTGGAAAACTACATTTTACCTGAAGAGGAATGATTATCACTGGGAATATTATGCTAAGGTATTTCTAATGAAGGAAAAAAAGAATGAAACAAAAATTTAATAGGCTTGCTTTCACAGTTGATTATATAGTTATACAATTTATATAATCTTACCTGTCCAGCAGTAACACTGAAGTACATCAACATGGAGGCAACAGCAGCAGAGTAAGTACCAGCATACGCAGAACATCAAGAGCGTGCCCAATGAGGCATATCTGAAACTGCTCCTGGCATTGGCTGTCCCATTGTCACTGGCTTTCCAGTCACCTATAATTGAAATACTTTGGGAGGGGGGAAAAAAAATATCACTATCTTCACCTTGATTGCCTGAAATAATTTTAATTTTACAATGAAAATGTACCTTATGCATGATTAAGAAATACCTGTTGTACTGTTTATTTTGAAAAATAAATCAGTTTCAGACTCAGTCCTACAACTGGATTTATAGTCTTAAATTACCTCCATTTAAAGGCATTTTGACAACACTTAGTGACAAACAGAACAGTAGAGCTGCAGAAGCATTTGCACATGCCTTTGCATTACACTGCTAGGTTTTGTTTTACTTTGGAGGCATGAGGGTGGAGGTGGCTTTGTTTATAAACAGACACCTTATGGGTATTAGTGATTAGTGTTTGCAAGACACTGTAGTCATTTTAGACACTCTTATTTTAATTTTATTTCAATTTTTATGCAGTTCTGAATGTTCTAATCTCCTGATTTTCCCTGCATTTGCTATTGGATTAGTCATGACAGGTGGTAGAGGTTCCTTTCTTAAGGCTGGGTCATGTACAACTTGAAGTGGCTTCCAGTATTTGAGAACTACAATTTTATGAACAGCTTATATATTTTACTGTGCTAATATGTTACCTTTATTTATAACAGCAAATTAGAGCTCACTTTAACTACATTTAAACATGGGGTGTTTTATTCAAGCACTTCAGTGACTAAGAAAACTGAAAGGCCATCACGCAGTTGAAGTTTTACAGATACAGTAACACAAGGCTTGTCCTGCCACGCAATCACCTGAGAGGAACATTGAGCTTACAGCAACCAACAAGAAAAAGTGACAGAATAGAAAGCCCATGGCCTTGTATAAATAAACACTAGACTGAACTAGTCAGATCAACAAGTCTTTAGGAAAACTGGAAGAGGAAAAGGTAAGGGTTTTGTCCCAAGTTTCCAGCATTAGCACAACTGCAAATGGCTCCCACAAATCACATATAAATTTGGCCAGCCCCAAGCCCACCCGCCGGCTGAGCCTGCCAGCCCAGAGCAGCTGTCCGGAGCATGTGCACTGCACTGCCTCAGGCCCTTCCAGCAGCAGGCAGCTTCCTTGTGGGACATGTAGATGCTAAATATGACTCCTGGAAATGTTGAAGCATCTGCATTATTTTCATGTGTGCTCCAGCCTTTGATACTCAGCTGTCACCCCACCTGCGTATGTGGACTTTAGCCTTGCTGGGAATGGGAAATAGCAGGGCTGGCAGCTGCCACAGCACAGCATTTGTGCCCAGCCTCCTGGTGAGGTAGGTTCTTGTGGTCATCCCTACCCCTGTCACAGTCTTTGCTTATGAACCCTGTGACTAATTTCAGTCTCCTGAGGCTTTAAAAGAATGACTGATGTGCCATCCAGGTAAGGTGCTGAAGAAAGAAGAAAAAAGTAATGGGGGGGGGAGCGGTGAGACTTCCTTCAGAAATCTTTCAAAGCAAACTCGCATAAAGTAATGACAAACTAAGACTGAAACTTGAAAGAAGTAGAAAGGACAACAATGAAACGAAAATGAAACTAAGTTCTACAAATTCCTCCAGCTGAAGGAAGCTCCACTCAGAATGCTGTAACACATCTCAATATCACAGGCAGCTGAGGGCATGAATTGAATTACAGGAAATTTTAGGCTGGGAAATGACCTATGGAGATATTTCGTTTCCTTCTAAAAGCAAAGCCTGTCAATTTCTGTTGAGGAAACGCCTACAATTTCTCTGGGCAATGTATTGCAGTCTATAGATGGTTTTATAGTGGAGATTATCTTTTCTTATACATGGACAAATGAAGAAACATGTGCCAACTGGCCCTTGTCATGTTCCCCCTTGTGAAGAGGGATGCCACATTTAAGAGCTGGAAAACTCTGGCTGTATTTCAGAGAATCATAGAACCACAGAATGGTGTGGGTTGGAAAGGACATCTAAAGGTCATCTAGTCCAATCCCCTCTGCAGTGAGCAGAGGCATCCTCAACTAGATCAAGTTGCCCAGACCACTGTCAAGCTCACTTTGAATATCTCCAGGGACAGGGCCCCAAACCCCTCCCCAGGCAACCTGTTTCCATTTTCCACTATGCTAATGATAAAAAAAATGGTTCCTGATATCCAATCTAAATCTACTCTTCTCTAATTTGAAGTCATTGCCCCTTGTCCTATCACTACAGGCCTTTGTAAACAGTCTCTCTCCATCCTTCTTGTAGGCCCCCTTCAGGTACTGGAAGGCTGCTCTTAGGTCTTCCCAGAGCCTTCTCTTCTCTAGGCTGAAGAACCCCAGCTCCCTCAGCCTGTCTTTGTAGCAGAAGTGCTCCAGCCCCCTAATCATTTTCATGGCCCTGAGCCTTCTTTTCTCTAGGCTGAATAAATCTAGTTCCTTCAAACACATGCCAAGTTCCGCAATCCTGGAATCATTGTATTAGAATTCAAATCAACCCTCTACAATTTTTCACTCTCGAACTCTCCAGGACCAAAGCTGAACACAGTAATCCTGATGCTATTTACTCTATCACTTTGCTAAAAAACATAATATTGAATCTCCTGCCTTACCCCAGATTCACACTGAGGTTCCCTAAAACCGTACAATGGAAACCAAGCCTGCTTCTTTACACTGGATATTAGAAAGAAATTCTGTACAGTAGGGTGGTGAGACACTGGAACAGGTTGCCCAGAGAGGTTGTGGATGCGCCCCTCCCCAAAGGTGTTCAAGGCCAGGTTGGACAAGGCCATGAGCAACCTGGTCTAGTGGAAGGTGTCCCTTGCCCATGACAGGAGAATTGGAACTAGATGATCTTTAGGGTCCCTTCTAACCCAAACCATTTTATCATCCTCTGATTCTGAAGCTCAGTGACATCTACTGTGTGGGTGAGACCACACCTCAGAGAGGCTGTTTCAACAGTCTCAGACTGTCCAACAAACTTGTCAATTAAGTTTATCACATGCATCACAGCCTCCTGCTTTGTATGCAACATGTGATTCTTCAAACAAAAAGCAGCACCCCAAAAAATCTCTTAAAGACATATGTAAAGTACACAATTACAGTCAGCTTTACTTCCCTGATGGCCTTTTGTGGGTCTGCATTCTGGAGTAAGGCTTATCTTTCAAAAGCCTGTGCACCATTCAACTCCCAGGGCTACCTCCACTGGAATGCCTCATGTCTGTCGGTGCCTGCCTGGAAAGCTACCATGCGCAGAAGGCACTGACACACTAGTGAATGGTCCTAGAAACTCATGAGCTGTAAAGTGAAGAATACATTTATGTTTGCGTTTTTTACAGTCCTTGTTAAAGGTTTCTTTTTAAGCATTCAGGAGCAACACTGAGCCATGCCTTTCCCTCCAGGTGCCGCCGGTCCCACATCCGCAGCCCTCAGTGACGCCGCGCCCCGGCCTGCCCCTACTTGTCACCACACTGAACTCGCAAACGAAACCGAAAGCGGCGCCGGGGCCAGGATAAAGTGAGACAGGCCGGACCCGGTGACGGCCCGAGGAGGCGCGGAGGGGGACACTCTCCTCGCAGACGCCGATCCCTACTCCCCCACTTCCGGAGACCCCGGGCGCCTGGGACGTGTTCCAGCGCCAGCAGAGAAGTCTCGGAGTCCCGGGCGCCAGCAGCGCCGCGATGGTAGAGTCGTCCGGAGATGAGCGCTTCCTCTACATGATTTCCTGCTTTAGGCCGCGGCTGAAGCAGTGCATCCGGGTGCAGCCGGTGCTGGACCAGCTTTTCTCGCTAAGCGCCGAGGAAAAGGAGAAGGTGCGGGTGACCGCCTTGCAGCGGGGCGACGTGGAAGGGGCAGAGGAGCTGCTGCGGGCCGTGGAGCGGGGACCCCGCGGCTGTGGCTCGTTCCGCGAGTTCCTGCAGGCCCTTGAGAACGGCGGCTGCAGCCTGGCCGCCTGCTACGTAAACCCCAACCTCAGCCAGCTGCCCTCGCCGGCCGAGGAGGCCGACCACGACCTCTGCGTGCAGTTGGTGCAACTGCTCCACAGCACGCTGGTGGATAAAATACGGACCATAGAATTAGCAGAGAAGTGCATGGAGATGGGCATCTTCCAGGAAGAGGACCTGGATCGGGTAAGTGGCCTGCCTGTCAGGCCAGGCACCAGCCAGTGCCACAGACTGGCCACCACCAGGAACTGTAGGTCAGATAGGAAGCCACAACTAGAAATGGCTTTGTAAGTGTGAAAATGAAAGGGAGAGTAACCAAACTTGTCAGAAAAGAGAGGTGGTGCTCCAAGTAAACCAATGAGGACTGCTGGCAATGGGCCAGTGGGTAGGATGCCAGATAAGAACCATGGAAAGAAAAATGTCAACAGAGGATTAAATTCTGTGTCTAACTGGAAGGAATATGGCTGGCTTTACTGTTAATTATAATTTTGATGCCGACTTTAGGATCTGCTAGAAGTTTATTAAGTGTCTTCTGTCCCCTGAACCATACCAGGAAGTAGTAATGGCCTGTAATCTTGAGTTAAAATAAAGCAAAACCTTCTGCTTTTGCCATAGGTTCACTAAGCAGTGTCATACTAGACAGTGAAGCTGAGCAGAAATACCAGTTTGACAAGAAAGAGCAAGAGTTAACTTTTGAAAACATTTACCAGTGTTTACTCTGTTGGGTTAGGAATTACTTTACTAGTGTGAAAGTTATTTGGAACCCCAAATATTGGACACCCAGAAACACCGTTAAAAGAAGTTAAAATAACACTTTCCATAGCAATATGGGGAGAACTGGCAAGATGAGGGTGGAACTACATCATATTTGCGCTCTGAGCTTTTTAGGTAGTCTCACAGTTACACGACCATTGTATAAATAATTTCATCTGATGACTGTCAAGTAGCAGTAAGGGCTGACTACACCCTCATGGATGGGGAGCAGAGCATGGTAACACAGTAGAAAGAAGCAGGGGCCTCTTAGGACATTACTGGCTCAATTCTTTAGTAATAGGTCCATGTCTTCCCCTGAGTCGCTTTTTTGTTGTGGTATTACCATTAAGCCCATCGTTATGTTTCACAGATAAGAATGACTTGCCAGTTTGAACTACAGCACCTAAGCTTTCATTTTTTTGTTACCTCTCCCTACTCCTGTTTACCATGAGCTTCCTTCCAGTATTCAGTCTCAGTCTGGAGTGCCCACTGTTATGCTTGCCCGTTTTCTTGCATATCAAGATGGATGATTCTTGAGTCTCAAGAATGTTGCTCTTGAGGACTGAACACCTGTCTCAGGTTGCTTTGCTTTTGGCATGGGCACTTTGTTCCTCATGTGATCACATATCAAGCTCCGTTCATGACCACCTTGGGACACTTTTCAATAGCATCTTTGAGGGCCATAGCCACTTCTCTAGATATGCTTAGCTATGGTCTGTTGAAGTGGGAATTGAGGTGATGAAGGCAGAGTTTATGGAAAATGTTTCATTTTGTGTATGAGGTCATGTGCAGATTAAGTCTAAGTTCTGATAACCTGCATGAACGTCACTTCTCCTTAATCAGGGTTAGCTATTCCCTAAACCATCATGAGCACTAGTTACTATTCCATTATAATAATAATTGTTATTATAGAGTGCTGTTATTATTATAACAATTGCCCAGTATTACCAGTCTCCAATTAAATTTCAGGTCTCATGAATTTTATATATCCTGCCTAAAACCAAATGGGATAAACAGGAGGACAGACAAAACTGCAGTATGATGCTTCTGATAAGTGCCAGGCCCACCTTATATCTTTATTTTAATGATGACAGGGAAATGCTTTTGTACATCTACTATTCTTACCAACTTCCCTGAACCATTTCCAAAGTCTGAAGATTGTTGGTTTAGGATTGTTGTTTTTTCTTATTTTCACCAGATCCACACTGTTACTGACAATCGTGGGAACAGAGATGGTGCAAGGGAGCTATTGAGCAGAATAGTGCAGAAGAAGGACTGGTTCTCTCATTTTTTGATTGCTCTGCGTGAAACCCAACACGGAAGCCTTGCAGATGAATTAAGTGGAAATACAAAAGGTATGTGATGGTTTTAACATGCTGTAACAAGGTAGTCATCTTATTTCCATAGTACTAATATGTAAGGTTTGAATATCTCTTTTTTTCTTACTGTTGTTTAGAATCATAGAATGCATTATGTTGGAAGGAACCTTTAAAGGTCATCTAGACCAATCCCCCTGCAGTATGCAGGGGCATCCCCAATTGTGTGAGGTTGCTCAGAGCACCATCAACCTTGACCCTGAATGTTCTCAGGGCTGGGGCCTCCACAACCTCCCTGGGCAGCTTATTCTACTGCTCCACCACCCTGACAGTAACAAACTTCCTCCTAATGGCCAATCTAAATCTACCCTTCTCTAGTTTACAACCATTGCCCCTTGTCCTGTTGCTCTGTGTCCTTGTAAATCATCTCTCCCCAGCTTTCTTGTAGGCCCCCTTTAGGTACTAGAAAGCTGCTATGAAGTCTTCCTGTAGCCTTCTTTTCTCCATGCTGACAATCCCCAGCTCTCTCAGCCTGTCTTTGTAGGAGAGGTGCTCGAGCCCTCTGATCATTTTTGTGGCCCTCTGGACCCTCTCCATCAAGTCCATGCCTTTCTTGTCTTGAGAGCCCCAGAGCTGGACGCAGTATGACCACAGTGGTTTCATCACCCTCTCTGCCTGCTGGCTGTGCAGGATGTGACTGGCGTTCTAGGTTGCAAGTGTGCATTGTTGGCTTCTTGGCACATTGGTCCAGCTTCTTGTCCACCAGTACCCCCAAGTCTTCTTCTGCAGGGCTGCTCTCTGTCACATTCTCCCCCATCTTGTATTGATAATGACCATTGTCCTGGCCCACATGTAGGACCTTGCACTTGGCCTTGTCGAACCCCATGAGGTTCACCACGTAAAACTTAATTCAGTTGTTTGATGCAATACTCTGTAGTTTTTTCAGTAAACTTGGGCAACTCAGGCCCTAAAAGAAACTGTACAGAGTAATATGCAAAGCATAATTTTTTCTATGCTCAACACTAAAAGAAGTTAAATGGTTGATAGTGCCTTGGAATTTTTTCTAGGATCAGAGAACAGACAAAATGGGATGAAGAGCAGTACAAATGAAGAATTGGAAGATTTGAAACAGCAAGAAAATGTGAATGATAGTTTCAACAGTGAGAACAGTATATTGGAAACATCTGTTGGAAAGAATTCTGTAGTTTCAGGTATGTCCACTAACTGGTGTTCTGTACTGGCACCAGTTTAACAGCATCAAGTAACCAAGAGAATACTCATGGTGCATTAGCTTCCATCTTGCTCAGATATTCAGGATCATATGGTACTGTGTAGGTGAAGGGCATGAACAGGAAAAGTAAAGGTTGGGTTTTGTGGTTGGTTGGTTTGTTTGGGGCTTGGGGGTTTGTTCGTTCATTTGGTCCTTGTTTGTTTTGTTTTGAAAGCACCAAATTCTATTTCTTCCAGTAAAATTTTGGAAGTAGCAATTTTAAGGATCAGATCTACAAACTTGTTCAGTTCCAAAAGTTGCTCTAGAACAAGAATTAAACTGAGTTAAATCCTGCCTGAAACTATTTTAGTGAGCTTACTCAGCCAAAGGAGTAAGACAGCTAAGGCTGCTCTTTTTTTTTTTTAACTCAGCCAAAGGAGTAAGACAGCAAAGGCTGCTCTTTTTTTTTTATCAAACGTGAATAATTTTTTTAATTGGCTCTGAAAATTGCAGCCTTTCAGTGTGCAGCAATACTAGCCTATTTCTCATTCAGCATGATATTAACAGCATATCGCAATGTTTTGTAGCAAGTAGTGAATTATTAACTACAGCAAAAATACCAACTTGGTTTTCTTGGATTGGAACATAATTTGCCCATATGAGAGAGAGATGCCAGATACTTAGTGATGATTCAGAATGGATCAGACTGAGTTTTCCTCACTCTTAGGATCATTCCAGAGCACGGCTAAGAATCTTAATTGTAGTCTTACTGAGGGTAGTTTTTAATTGCTGTTAGCCTGACCTCTTAACTGACTCTTGTCAGGGTGTGGGTTACAGATAACCAGATCTATTAGCTATTAACTAGCCAGCCATAAGGTAATTCTACCCTGAAAATTATGGAGTCCATAGCACTGAACTGTGTTGAAATTAATAGACAAGTGGATATTAGCAATTTGTGCACTTGAGCAGATCAGTTCAGTGAAATGGTGGTAAGGGTGTGCATACTACATGAATTCTGGCAGATTGATTTAAATTTACCTTGGTCTGGTGTGGACTGTATGCCTGCAAGTGGCTAGAACACACCTCATTTGGTTTCAGCTGACTGGATTTCATTTCTTCTGATCCAAACCATCTCTGTGATACGAACCAAAGTAGTGTAAGTGGTGACAATGGACAGATTGACTGTAAACATGCCCTTCAGAGTAAAATTAAACCAGCAGTGTAAATATAATATGGCAAGGGCTGCCAGGAGACAGTGCTGCATGAGGATGGCTGTAGAGGAGCTGGCTCTCATTCAGCCATATTGAAGTGCAGTAAGCTTTGATCTCTATGCGCTTGTACACACAGTGCCATTTCAGTCCTTCTTCATGATCTCATAAGAAAGTGTTTTCAGTTCAGGCAGTGGAAAATACAACTAGAGCCCACATTTTACTTTCAGGTAGACTGGGAGCCCACATAATTTGCAATTTGAAGTTTTCAAGTCTTGTCAGTTTTGAAGTACACTCCCACCATTCCTTCATGTATCTAGAAGGACAAATTTGAAAAAAGCTTTTTTAAGTCACTTGAAATTACAGCACTTTGCATTGTATCTAAAGCCTTCTTTGACGCTGGTACTGGAGTAGCTGAGAATGGGTCAGAAGGTGTAGGATAAAAAGGCATAAAGGCATAAAGGCAAAGTTGAAGTAGATAATTTAACCTAAGAGAAAATTAGAGAGGAATTGTGTATGCAAAAGCACAGGTAAAAAACTGCATGCACAAATGACACAAAAGCAGTAACTTTGCGAGGTCACAAGTTAAACATTTTGATTAATGCTACGATTATCTGTATTAAAAAAAAACAGTCTAATTGAGGACAGACTGAAAGAGTTGGGGCTGTTCAGTCTGGAGAAGAGAAGGCTCCAAGGTGACCTTATTGTGGCTTTCCAGTATCTGAAGGGGGCCTACAAGAAAGCTGGGGAGGGACTTTTTAGGATATCAAGTAGTGATAGGACTAGCGGGAATGGAATAAAGCTGGAAGTGGGGAGATTCAGGCTGGATGTGAGGAAGAAGTTGTTCCCCATGAGAGTGGTGAGAGCCTGGAATGGGTTGTCCAGGGAGGTGGTTGAGGCCCCATCCCTGGAGGTGTTTAAGGCCAGGCTGGATGAGGCTCTGGCCAGCCTGCTCTAGTGTGAGGTGTCCCTGCCCATGGCAGGGGGGTTGGAACTAGATGACCCTTGTGCTCCCTTCCAACCCTGACTGATTCTATGATTAAAGAGCAGCTGTTTTTCAAGGCCTGTTTCATTTTAAAAAAAAAAAAAAAAGCTGATTGGAACAAATAATTACACTGTCATTAACTGGGGATTTCAATAATGTCTCAAAAAATGTGCTCAGATTAGAAAATACAGCCCATTAATTTGAAAGTTGGACCAATTTTAGTAGCTTGGTCCACTTCTGGACCCCTCAGTTCAATAGAGACAGTGAACTATTGGAGAGAGTCCTGCAGAGAGCTGCCAAAATCAGTTGACCTGGAGTATCTCTCTTACAAGGTGATGCTGAGAACTGAGGCTGTTCAGCCTGAAGAAGAGGACACTGAGCAGGGATCTTATAAATGCATATAAGATGTCTAAAGGGCAGGTGTCAAGAGGATGGGGCCAGACTCTTTTCTGTGATCCTAGTAATAGGACAAGGGGCAACGGGCACAAACTGGAACACAGGAAGTTCCATCTGAACATGACAAAACACTGGAACAGGGATGTTGTGGAGTGTCCTCTGTAAATATCAAAACCTGCCTGGATGGGGGCCCTGTGTAACTTGAACTAGCTCTAGAAAGGGGGTTCTTCAGAGGTCTCTTCCAACCCCTACCATTCTCCGATTCATTTGAAAGATGAGTATTTTGCATTTCACTTTATCACTGGTGTTTTATTTCATAATGCATGCTGCACATTGTAATTCAGATAATGATGTACAAAACACTTTGTGAATGTGGATTTTATGCTGCTTATACATCTTTCACGAGGTGCTTTTTAGATAGGAGGTGGCATGGAATGGATGCATAAAATTTTAATTTTGTTCTCACTTTCCTATCTGCATGGATTCCTAGAAAGTGAAAGCGAGCAATAGCAGTGTCATTTTCATATCTGGAATTCCCACTAATGCTACTTAATAGTCTGTCACAGGCTTTTTTGTCATGGATTGTAACTAGTGAAGTTTTATTTTTTTCAGGACATCATGGTCTTTTAATATGATACTAAATGCATGGTATCGTATCGTAGTAGGGACGTTTTATATGTCAGGTTCTTTCTGTGCATACAGCTTTTAAAGTGCCTTTTTGTTGATTGCATTGATTTTTAGAACACTAGGTTTTTGACTTAGGTGCTTAAAGTCTTTAATGCCCTTGCCCATCGTAACACTTCCTACAGATGGTGGTGATTCATAGATAGATCATATTCTGAGGTCTGTATCGAATAAATGATGAAAACTGTAGGACAGCAAGACAGAGGTTTGCATCGCTTTTCATGGTTATGTTAGAAAAACCAAAAAGGAAGAATTAAACAAATACCTGACTCCTGGTGGTAGCTGAGGTAGCTTGTACTCAGCTCTGGTGAGGCCACACCTTGAGTATTGTGTTCAGTTTGGGGCACCTCAATACAAGAGGGATATTGAGGTATTGGAGCCAGTGCAGTGGAGGGCAACAAAGCTGGTGAAGGGCCTGGAGAATAAATTTTATGAAGAGCAACTGAAGGAGCTAGGGCTGTTTAGTTTGAAAAAGAGAGGGTTGAGGGGAGACCTCACTGCTGTCTCCAGTTGCCTGAAAGGACGTTGTGGAGATGTTGGTGCTGGTCTCTTCTCACAGGTAATTAGTGATAGAACAAGAGGGAATGGCCTCAAGCTGCAACTGGGTAAGTTTAGACTGGACATTAGGAAAATTTTTTTTATTAAAAGAGTGGTCAGGCATTGGAATGGGCTGCCCAGGGAGGTGGTTGAGTCACCAACCCTGGATGTGTTTAAAGGTCGTTCGGATGTGGTGCTTGGGGATATGGTTTAGGGGTGAACCTTGTAAAGGAGGGTTGTTGGTTGGCCTTGGTGATGCTGAGGGTCTTTTCCAACCTGAATGTTTCTGTGATTCTGATTTCAGTTGTTTGTATTATACTTGTTCTGTGAAACATCATCTTTGTTTCTGTTATTCATTCATGTTTCAAGGAGAGCAAAATTTGTATAAAGGAAGGGCAAAGTTTCGTATCTTTACTGAACACAAACTAGGTTTAATTCCCATTTCACTTACCAAGATTTTGTAGGGTATATTTCAAGAGCACCAGTCTAAGACACTATAACTTCCGTTTGGTTCTAAACTCTCACTCACAGCGTATCTTTTTCTTTATGAAATATTTTTTGAGGATAATAAGCATATGAACATCAATGGAATATGCACTGAAGAAAAGCTATGAAAGAAATGATAGGACACAGGGTCATGATATAATTATGCAAACATACGTCAGTGCCATTATTCTGTCCAATGTCTTACGCACACTATGAGCCGAGTTGCTGCAGGTGAGCTGACAGTGCTGGGTGAGGCTGCAGCAGATTTTTCTAGAAGAGCTGTGTATCTCTTTTGACGTCAACGGGACCGTGTTTTAGGAAATCTAGCTATACAAAGCACACTGGTGACTGGGAAAAGTTAGTGTAATACATTGATTGACCAGCAGAGGGAGAGCTTAACATTAGAATACCTGCAGTAAACTTGCCAGATTTCTATGGCAGTGTCCAGGTCTTCCGTTGGATGTAACCGGCTTGTCGGTCGCTGCTTTTACTTGCAGTGTGCAAGATTTAATAATTCCTCTCTACTTTTATTTACCTGAAACTGAAATTTACGCTTTTCATGTTACATGAAGAAATCTGTGAAAACAAACAAACAAAACCAAAAGAACCCAAAACAGTTCTGGTTTTGATTTTCTTCTACTATGGATACAGCTCAGGTGGTTTACGGGGAATAAATGAGAATGCCTTCAGTTTGCCAGCAGCGCTGTGTGTCCAGTAATCAACATGGTTTTCTTTCTTTTTTTCTTTTTTTTTAACTTTTCACCCCTCTGAAAAGATGCAGTTAAATAGGACTAGATGGAGCCATGCAGGTAGTTGTGTCTGTGTCTACACTCCTGCTTTCGAAGCAAACAGAACATAGATGCCTGGCAACAGTAAATCATGACCCCACATTTAGATTTTCATCTTCCACTCAATATTTTTTTCCATAAGAAAATTAATTATATTGTTCACATTTTTTCTTTATCTAATAAAAAGTTTAATAAAGCAAATTATACCTGAGCCATCCCTGCCTATTTCAACAGCTTGGGAAGACAGCAAAATATATGCTTTTGTTATTTAGATTTGTGTAGCAAATATGCTGTACTACATTTGTTTATATTTTTCTTAGAGTCAGATGTCTCCACAGGAGATGAAAGTGTCAGTAGCTTGAATGAAAACCTGGGACAGTCCTACAATACCAGTGATTCAGGTATGTTTCTTTTCTGTTATTTAATAATTGCAAAATAAACTTGGGAGAACAAGCACTCTGTCAATGGGCTAGAACAGAAATTGGTGGAAGGCTGTCACTGTGAACTCTAGTTCACAGTATTTAGATGCCAGACTTCCTCTTATTTTATTGGAAAACAGATGCTGGTTTTAGAGTAGATGCCTAGACTTAGGGTCCAGCCCAAAAAGAGTTGATTTACTGAGTTTGTCTGAATAGGTCTGTAAACATTGTCATCACACAAAACGATCAGTGATGCAGAATGATAGACTTACATAGGGTGGAAAGAACTTCTAGAAGTCATCCTGTGCAGTCACCTGTGCAGATACTCATAATGGTGCCACATAATGGTGCTTCTTTGCTCTCAAAGAGGGTCTAGATTGTGAGTGGCCCCTGCTTAGGGTGAGAGAGACTAGGACAGGCTTTAGAGGCATCTAGAGGTGAGAAGGAACCGTTTCCAGGGTACCTGCAGAACAGTAATGAAGGTCCACTTTGGACCTAAGTAATTTAGCCCTATTTGTATAAGTAACCTAGTCAGTGGAGGCTACTATCTCAAGACTTTAGCAAATCTCAACTGTAAACATAAGTGCAAGTTCTAAGTACAGTTTTAAACTAAATATTGGACTGTGTTTACATAATACTTTTCAGATAGCTATGAATTTGCTGTGTGTGTACACTGATCCCATGTTGTAAAAGACATCCCATTCTTCTTTTCTTTAGTCTTAACCGTCAGGCAGAATGATTTGCAGCTGTCCACCATGGTGAACAGCCTGTGTTTGCCTATTCAGAATTCAAGAGGAACCAATTAAACCAGTTATTTTGGAATCTAGTCTTTATAAAATTTGTGCTGGGACCATGTCTTCTACACGGGCTAGAAAGAATTTAGGTACCTTCAGGCCAAATTAGTATTAGTTCAGTAAAGTCAATGTAAATGTTATATGCCTGCAATGTGTTTACTAGAAATGCTTTTTAAATATTTTCAAGCTCTTTAAATATTAAAATCAATGCGTTTTGTAAGTACACAGAAAATTCAGAATATCTCTGACCTAAATTGCTACCATATAGCTAGGATTTTAGTCTATGTATTGCTAATTCTAAAGAATATACTTTGTACTTCTTCATCAAGGTACATGACTCATCCAACAAATCAAATTGTATTTTTTCCACACTATGTCACATGAAGTGTCTTGGCACAGAAACTTCTTTCTTCTATGGACAGTCACACTCTTATGAGCTGGTCAGGCTGATTTAGGCTAATGGTATATAACAGCACATACGTATGTGTAACTTGAGTCTTTAAGATTCCTGAAAAATCTCCCTTTAGGTAAATTGGGCATTCATGATGTCCAGCAGATAAAAATTAAATCATTACAGTCATGTGAAGAATGCAGAATAGATGCATTTATTTTTTACCCAATGTTTATATGCAATGTGTTCTGTTTACACATGGGCTTTTCAAACAGCTAGCTAAAACATTTTAGAAAACATTTACACCTTTTAAAGTAAACTCAGTGAGAGTAACCATAAGAAAAAAAGATCAGAAGATGCAGATGGACTTTGTGATATTTATGGATTTTTAATTTAAAGTTTTGCAGTAAGTGGATGCTGTATTAACCGATGTTTCAATACTGTCTTAATGCACTGACATGATTGGATTTTAATGTAAAAAATCGTGTATTTAGTCAGTTTTCTATGCAAGGATCATTTTACATTTAAGAAAAATTGTGGAATTAGAACAATAGAAGAATAGTAATCATGTTTCTTTCAGGCAAGAGCAGCAATTCATATGAACCTTGTACAAAGGCAAACAACTTCCCTAAAGTTACACTCTGAATGATGAAAATTCTTCAGTTGAATCATATCCCTGTATTAGCCTTTATCTAAACAGGGGCTGGGGAAGGTAGAAGAGAGCTAAGTTAAATATTTTTTAGGCCTGGACAGTTAATTGAGGATGTTAAAGAACTGAAATTTAGCCAAACAGATGGGTGATAAAGTGCAAGTTTCAATATGATCAAACTGTTGAATTTAGCCGACCAGAAAGCAAACAACGTGCATCCTCAAAAGAGTAGCAGAAGTCAGATAAGTAACAGCAACTACTCTCTGGTGTGAATTTCCCTGTGTTCCAGGTAGTACTGCAATCACATTAAAAGGCAAAACAAGCAAAAAACACTTAAGAATGACATTAAGGTGTTTCCATCAGCAGTATTTCCTCAAGCTTCATTGCTTTTTGTTAGTTTAATTTTATTTAATGGAATCAGGGATACTAGAAAAATACACTTATTTTGTGTGTAATGTATCAGTGATAATAAAATCCTCATGATTCTTCATTTAGTGATATCATTAGGTAATACAATAAGGCTTTTCCCCTCCTTTTTAGTCTAGTAGAATGGATTTGTGCCTTTTCTTCACTGAGGATAGTTAATGCTAGGAAGATGATTTAAGCATATTTCCGGGGGGGGAAAAAGCTCCAAACTGCATTGAAATACATCCTTCTGATATGAATATCTATAATTTCTGACTTGCAAAATATATATAAACTCAAGAGATTTGATACGCTTTCCTTAATGCCTGAAATAACGCAACAGCTTTTTTTCCACATTTTAACTTTTGAATGTTGCTTGTTTCACCTGTGAGCCATCAATCTGAACTCTCTGTCATTTCATTTTATATGATAAGTGGAAGGATTTAGCCTTCAGGTGGCAAGTGTACATGGCTTTTTAGTGTACAGCTCGACTGCATTATGTATGAGTCAGTCTGGAAACAGTGCTGTCTGCCATGAATAGGTGTGATACATTCTGCAGTTAGCTCTATCTTGTATGGGCAACTGAATTTTCTTACCTGTTTGATTTTTTAATAATTTTTAACTCCGTTCACCATTTAAGTGGTCCTTATCTCTCTTTCCTTCTATGGCTCCATCCTTTTTTTTAATCCTCTGGGAAGCATTTAAAAAGGTAGCTCCGTTGCAACCAAATACTTTTCAGTACTGATGAACGAGAAGGTCACATGAGATTGACTGGATTATGAGTACTGCAGCTCTGATCACAAGCTTTGTTCATTACAGTGCTGCTGAACTGTATCTCTTGAATTCATACATAACAATAGTCATGTCAACAAAGGTGAGCGAAGACATACCGTGGCTTATTTCACCTACCCTGGTTGGTGATTGGATGTAAGCAGTTCTTATACAGAGCTGCACAGATCCACAGAGCAGCAATGCCTATGCTAGTATGTCCTGTTTCTATTTATTCAGAAGATACTTCTGATAGTGAAGTAATATTTTTCTCTCTGATATTTGTCCAGTATTCTGATAAATGTTCTATGCCTCATGTTTGATACCTACGTTTCTTTGTACACTTAGATGAAGATGAAGTGGAGAACAGAGCTTCACCTGAGCCAGATTTGACCCTGAGAGATTACCAGATGGAAGTTGCAAAGCCAGCCCTGAATGGGGAAAATATTATAATATGTCTTCCTACAGGCAGTGGTAAAACCAGAGTGGCTGTTTACATTACCAAAGATCACTTGGATAAGAAGAAAAGAGCATTAGAGCCTGGAAAAGTTATAGTACTTGTTAACAAGGTATGGTGGGCCATTCTTTAAAAAAGCAGTAGTTTTCAGACCTCACACTGTTAATATAGAACTAGTAAAATGAATATAAACACATTTTTCAGCTTTTCCAGATGTAGCTGTATTTAAAGTCATGCAGCTCTAAACTGTCTTCTCTACTGCATCATCACCATGGTGCAAGCATGAATGATTTTATTTTACCACAGTGGAAGTGCAAATTCAGATGTGCTTTTATGACTACATTACTGGAAAAAGTATGATTTCATGTTAGAATAAATAGAACTCAAACAATATTTTAAAATATACAATTATCTTTCACATTCTGTGTTTGGATTTGGTAATGAAGACAACCTAATGAGTCTCACAGCGATTGGGGGATATTCTGTCAGATTTTCTGATAATGTCTGTAATTCTTACAGTTAAGTTTAGCAAATATAAAGTTACCTTCTGCTGTGATATTAAAATACAAAAATGCATTTAAGAATTTTATTAAAATAGAAATATCCATATGCTTCTGTAAGAATAACATTGATAGCAAATAAAAAGTTCAGGTAAAGAGCCAGTGCATGCATGGTTTGTTCAGTCTTTCTATGGCACAGTTAAGGTAAAGTTCTTTGGACAAAAAGGTTTCGTAGAAACAGGTGAAGAGGAGGGCTTTGTTTGGGGATTTTTCAGTGCTTGGTTTTGGTTTTTGTGTTTGGTGGAGCGATTTTTTAATCCTACCCTGCAGTGAATAAGGGCATGTTTATTTTTGAAAGAACTGTATTCATACAAAGCGTATGTTCACCTAACAATGTTTCTGGCACAAAGGCGTGTCTTTTGGAGTCTATGTATGCTCTGGCTTAAATTATTTGGAAACTTTTATTCAGGTATCGTTGGTAGAACAGCATTTACAAACGGAGTTTAATCCATTCTTGAAGCGCTGGTATCACATTACTGGTTTAAGTGGTGATACTCAGCTGAAAATCTCATTTCCTGAAGTTGTCAGAAGACATGATGTCATCATCAGTACAGCACAGATCCTAGAGAATTCACTGATAAATGCAGCTAAAGAAGATGAAGAAGGTGTCCGTTTATCAGGCAAGTTTTTAATTCTGGATTTTTTACAGAAGGTCTAGAAGTATGTCTCTGTTCTGGAAAATTGCAAAGTAAAAATGTGCCAGATTCAGTAGTTAGTGCTTTTTCAGTTTACTGGTTTTATAAATGCAGGTTAAGAGTAAAGACTGGATCATAGTTAATGATAATGCAATTTTTTTCAAGCCAAATTAGACTCTTATAGTTCCTTTGTCCTAAATATTTGTTATGCCTCCTATTTTATGTAGCTCAAGCTCAGCTTTGTGCAAATGCAGTTCCAGTTTCCACGCTTGGTAGGACATTGAGTTATCCAACATAGAAGCCTTGAACAAGATGACAAAAAACTATACAACCTCACCTGCAATGAGTAGTTTGAGAAATACAGTGAAACACAAGATAAAAGCCAATCTGTTGTAAAGGTTGTATTCTTTAAACTCTTCCAATTTTGCTAACGTGCCAGTCTCTGAAGTAGGCAGAAACCTATCATTGCCTAGTGCTTACCAGAGTACTGCCAAACTAACTTCTGCAGAACCACTTGAGTATCTCAAGTATCCTCCAGAATGCCTTTTGATTAACCTAGGCAGAGATTTAACCTTATCAGCGATTTTCTTATACTTTTCACTGCACCAAAGTGACTGCTTTACAGTCATTTCCACAAACTTTTGTTGAATTGTAGACAGTAGTATTGAATTAGAGAGTTACTGGCCAGCTACAGGAGAGTGGGAGCTCCATAAACCAGTTTTGGTGTTAGAGAAACAGAAATGTTCATGAACCTTTCAAATCAGAACCTTGAAATATATGCCACTGGCTGCATATGCAGATAGCTTAAAGAGATGTTTTCTTTGTTTTTGAGAAATTTAAACCACAATAAAATTAATATTAGTTTTCCTTGTCATATAGTACTTCACTTGATGCATGGAAATATGATCTGCCTAGAAAGAACATAGTACTATGTCTGACTCTCCATCAGTTTCCTCCACTATAAAAGAGAATATTTGTAGCACTCCCGCTATCTGTTTATTCTTTCTAATGATACATCCACAAAGTAATACAAATATTTTAATTGGACAAGAATAAGGAGGAAATCTTTGTGTTGCTGTAAAATGGAAGCATGTTTTGATCAGGATAGGCCTTTCCAGAATGTCTGAAAGGCTTCTGACATACTATGTATTTTAATCATAAGCAAACATTATGTATTTCATCAGATACTGTTATGGATATAAAAGACAGGCTTGAGTTAAACTACGATATATTCTTACAACTGGTTATTAAATGTATAGATACATATATATGAGGTTTTTTATGCCATCATATTTCTTTAGCAAAAATGAATAAGCTTTTTTTCATTACATTCAATATAAAACTACTTGACACATCCAATGCCCATTAAATATATACAGCTTCCATCCACGACTTCCTCTAGTGTTACAAATTTGCAAATACTTTAGGGCTTAAACAAACTGACAGGTTCTCGTCGAGTGTCCTTACCTGTAAGAAGAAGATTTAATCACACAAATTTTACATTTGCAAGAAAATTAATTATAGGTCGTTTTTTGGTTTTTTTAATTCAAGATTTTTCACTCATCATTATCGATGAATGTCATCACACTCAAAAGGAAGGTGTCTACAACAACATAATGCGACGTTACTTAAAAGACAAGATTAAGAACAAGAAGCTAGCAAAAGAAAACAAACCACTGATTCCACAGCCTCAGATTCTGGGACTTACAGCCTCACCTGGTGTAGGAGGTGCAACATCTTCCTTAAAAGCTGAAGAACATATTCTGAGAGTAAGTACCCTCACACTTGCAAACCACTAAAGGGATATTGTCTTGTTCAAGTAAAATTTCTCAAGTCAGTGTTAGGCTCCAGATCCATAATCTGTGTTGTTTTTTTCATGTGTACATCGAAGTTCAGCTTACAGCCATTTAGCAGCTTAACCCACTATAAAGTAGTGGAAATCCATGTACAGATAAAGGTTACTTCACAGGGAAATAGGGTTTATTGAAAAGGGAAAAATTCTTGAAAAATTCTCAAGATCAGAGGGAAGAAATCTGCAAAATAGTGAGGTTTTGTAGTTAATAACATTATTTTTCCGTTTATGGATTGCAATTTACTGTGCAGTCCTAAATGCTATATTTCTAGTGTGAGTGAAAATTGGACTTTTGTGTGGATCCAAGAAAATGGAAAAAAAAAGTTGAATACTTAAACATGAAGTAACCCCTTGTGAGATACAGTAGCATGCAAATTTTTTTCTTTACAGCAGGTAGGGTTACTCATTTGGAAGGGAGTATTGTGTAGTTGTATAAACACCTGACTGGAGATAATTGGTTACATTCTTTACTTAAACTATTTTACTTGAAATTTAGTGGATTTACATTAGTAATAAGAATGTAGCCCAGTACTCCAGTGAAAACTCCTGACTAGCAAAATGCACAAGAAGGGAATGTAATATCGAATAGATGAAGCCTACAAGAAGCTTTTATGCTGTATTAAAGTAGAATTCCAAAGTGTTTTGAGGCAGAAACCTTCTGGGAGTTGAAAAAGGAAAGAATTCATTTTCGTAAGCTCTTAAATCTTAACATAGGACATGAGATTTTGTGTCTAAAGACATGTAATCTGAATTTACAAGCTCAATAGGTTGCTAGTGCAGAAGACATTAAAAAGATTACTGCCAGACTTCCTTTCCTAAAAAAAAAAAAAAATACGGTTTCCCCTTATGACTTTAGAGTTATTAATCTAGACAGAAATGTACATATTTTGTCCTTGGAAGAGATCAAAAGCAAGAAAATCCAATTCTGTTGTGCAGATAGCATAGAAATTTTCTCTATCTTTTCCTGTTCCAAGAAATATAATTTTAAATTATTTGCTACTGTCATAACTATCTCTTACTTTTGTAATTACTCCCTTAAATGTCCTTCCCTTTTTCCTTTCATCATTGCTTTGATGTATTTATTTTCTGTTCAAAAATCGACTCTTCCAGTGTATTGATGATATATTCATCTTTTCAAAATAACTGATCTACAAGGTTTTTCTCTGTGCAAGGATCATGTCTGGCCTAAAAAGTAACTTGTTCAGCTCATCTGAAATGTTTTTCAAAGAATTAGTCTTTCTTATGCTGATAGGGTATGTATCCAATTTCTGTAGGAAGAAAATAAAGTTATATGAAACCCAATATCTAAATGAGAAGCTTCAGTTTTCACATGGAATAATTCAATAAATATTAAAAGAAATGAAACATGTTTTCTCCCAGATCTGTGCCAATCTTGATGCCCATAGAATCATGACTGTTGAAGAGCATGCCTCCCAGTTGAAGAATCAGATGAAAGAGCCATATAAAAAAACTGTAATTGCAGATGACAAAAGAAAGGTATGCTTTTTCAAACAAATTAGTATTAAAGTTATATTACCCTTTAAAAGTGTGTTGTATGGTTTCAAAAACTGTCAGCTAATGCCCTTTATCTATAGATTTATTGTGATCCATAGTGCTAATTTGAATACATATGTATTTATCTGCTACTTTGCTCTGTATTGAAAAGCATTAGCAAAGTAAATAGAACTAAATACTTACTTAGGTGAGTTCTATTTTTGAAGTATCTGGTCAAAAAAAGCCTTCTGGAACATAATAGAAATGTTTGTATTGAAGTGACTTTATATTCACTAAAAGAATACGTTATTTCATAGTGTTGATTTTGTACTATTCTGAACTATTTATTTCCATAACTCTATAAATGCACTTAGCAAACTTACTTGGTTTTTAATTTATAGTTTAACATTTAAAACAATTTCTCAGTGTGGTTCTATTCACATTTATTGCTGAAAGATTCTTGCTTACTTTGGTAATCAATTTATTTCTAGGATCCATTTAGAGAGAGAATTACTGAGATCATGACAGACATTCAAAACTATTGCCAGCTCCATCCAAAATCTGAGTTTGGAACTCAGCCATACGAACAGTGGGTGATTAGAGAAGAGAGAAGAGGTAACTGCACAGCAAAAATATCTCAGCTTTCAATTTCTCTGGGTCATTCTGTTCACAGGCATGAGTTTGTATTTTTTGTTCACTTCTAGCTGCAAAAGAAAAAAACCGCAAGGAACGTGTCTGTGCAGAACACCTGAAGAAATACAATGATGCTCTTCAGATAAATGACACCATCCGAATGATAGATGCATACAATCACCTACGTAACTTTTATAAGGAGGAGAAAAGTAAAAAGATGGTAAGGAGTGATGACGACGATGATGATGAACCAGCAGTAACAAAACGGGATGAAACAGATGAATTTCTAATAGGTTTATTTCATGGTAAGTTTGAAATACTGTGATACTTAATATATGAATTCCATAGATTATGCACTAACATCATTTGCATAGGCCCACTATTATATCCTAGAGATTGCCATGTGATTTATTATGACAGTATCTGGATGTCCTAATTCACAGTATCACAGTCTCACAGTATATCAGAGGTTGGAAGGCACCTCAAGAGATCATGAGGTCCAATCCCCCTGCCAGAGCAGGATCACTTAGGATAGTCTGCACAGGAATGCATCCAGGTGGGTTTTGAAAGTCTCCAGAGAAGGAGACTCCACAACCCTCCTGGGGAGCCTGTTCCAGTGCTCTGTCACCCTTACTGTAAAGAAGTTTCTCCTCAGGTTGAGGTGAAATCTTCTATGTTCAAGTTTGAACCCATTGTTCCTTGTCTTATCACTGTGAACCACCAAAACGAGCCTGGCCCCCTCCACTTGACACCCACCCCTCAGATATTTATACACATTGATCAGATCCCCTCTCAGTCTTCTCTTCTCCAGACTAAACAGCCCCAGGGATCTCAGTCTCTCTTCATAGGGGAAATGCTCAAGTCCCCTAATCATCCTTGTGGCTCTCTGCTGGATTCTCCCCAGCAGGTCTCTGTGTCTCTTGAACTGGGGAGCCCAAAACTGGACACAGTATTCCAGGTGTGGTCTCACCAGGGCAGAGCAGAGAGGTAGAAGAACTTCCCTAGACCTGCTGGACAACTTTGTTGATGCATCCCAGGATCCCATTGGCTCTCTTGGCCACAAGAGCACATTGTTGTTCCATGGAGAACCTGCTGCCCACCAGCACTCCAAGGTCTTTCTCTGTGGAGTTGCTTTCCAGCAGGGCAGCCCCTAACCTGTACTGGTGCCTGTTGTTATTTCTCCCCAGATGTAGGACCTTGCGCTTGTCCTTATTAAACTTCATGAGGTTTGCCTGCACCCAGCTCTCCAGCCTGTCCAGGTGACGTTGGATGGCTGCACAGCCTGAGGGGGTGTCAGCCAACCCCCCCAGTTTTGTATCATCAGCAAACTTGCTGAGGGTACTCTCAATACTCTTATCCAGGTTGTTGATAAAGATATTGAACAAAACTGGACCCAATACTGATCCCTGGGGGACACCACTTGTGACAGGCCTCCAAGTTGACTTTAAACACTGTCATGTGGGATCATGTCCCAACATGTAGTTCTTCTGCAATTTCAGCCAAAAGACACTTTCTTTTGGCTTATAGTAAGTAAAAGCACTGCTTTTCTCCAGTGAAGATTCGGTCAGGAAACTCTGACAGATACATAGAATGTGTATTCCAGTAGACTTCCTGAAGGTAAAAAAGTCAAGAGAATGGAACGCAAAAGAAACTAAATTACAGGTTTTTAACCAACCCTTTCTACCAAAGTTTGTTTGTCTATATGCCGAGAGATGGGAGTCATGATTCTGAGTAAGTTTCAGGTAAAGCAACTAGTGAGAGAATTAAACAGAGGATTAAGTGGCAAATAGATCACGTTTTTAATAGATCATTCACCTTGGAACAAGGATTCATTTAGTTCTTGATACGCTAATCTATTTTGCCTTTTTTTTTTTCTCGCTACTGCCTGTACAATGAAGAAGTGGTAGACAAGTTTGCTCCCATTGCCTATGGTTTCTGGGCAGTGCAAAAAAATAGATTTTACTGCAACATGTATCCCAACTTTATGTATCCTATGAACTACAGATTTAGAATACCATTGTTCAGAAATTCAGGAAACGTTAATAAAACTTCTAGAAAAATAAATTAGCTCTTTTTCAGCTGGTATTCAAATTTATTTGCTCTGATTGCTGTGCGTATTAACTGTTCTCCTTGTAAGACTTTTTCCATTTTAAAACTGTTTGGAAATACTCTAAGCTATGATTTAAGCTCTTTAATACAGTGCACTTAGCTCTGTACTGCTTTGGAATGTAGGCAGAGGTTTTTTTCTTTTACTTATTCTCAACATGAAATAGAGGCCAAGCGTATGTTAAAAAGCTAATGGTGATTTTTTGATTGAATTGTGTGTTTTTAATGAATGTAAGCTCACTTGAAAAATAATTGATATACAACAGCTCCTCAAACTGGATGTGAATTAGCCATGCTGGGAGATGTATATAGAAATCTGCTCTTTGCTTTGCTATTTTTTTCTAGAGCTGTTATTTTATATGGTTACTTTTTCTTAATTTACGTCTGTTATTTTTAAAGAGAAAAAGAAACAGCTGAAAGAGTTGGCTAGAAATCCAGAATATGAAAATGAAAAGCTAATACAGCTGCGAAACACTTTAATGGAGGAGTTCACAAAGACTGAGGAACCTAGAGGAATTATTTTCACAAAAACTCGGCAAAGTGCCTTTGCTCTGTTCCAGTGGATTAAGGATAACCCAAAATTTGAAGAAGTGGGAATTAAAGCCCATTACCTCATCGGTGCTGGACATAACAGTGAAACTAAACGTATGACTCAGGTACAAACTATGCACTACAAATCTTGTACATGATTTGAGAAAACAGATTGTGTTAGTGATAGAACAATGGACTGAGGTTTAGAGCCCTGAGTTCTGGTTTCATACCTGCCAGCAACTTAACTTCATCAAGCTGCAGGACAGGTGAATAATAATGTCAGAAAAATTTTGCTTCCAAAAGAAACAAGCTTCTCTCATTTTGGATTCTATAGCAATAGGAGTAACAGGCAGCCATGTCCTAAGGGAGTATATAGTTGAAAGGGACACAAGTTGTAGCGAGGTATAGGAAGAAAAAGTGAACAAAATGGCCATAGAGAAAATGCAATTATTAAATGAGTTTACACTTACTGCAACAACAATAATTCAGATTGTATTTTAGTTGCTGAATTGAAAAATAACAATGCTGATCATGCCTGTCCTGCTCTGATACCGTTGCTTTATCAGCTTTATATCTGTGCTTCATACTGTCGCATAATAACTGAAAGAATTCACCAACATTTCCCATGAAAATATCACAATTGATCACTCAGCAGTCCACCTCATATCACTGTGTTGCCTTCATACACATCATCTCTGTTACACCTCCAAATTAAACATTTTCAAAACAAAGTATTTAAGTATCCTAAAACTTCTCTTCTAATCTGTGTTTTATTCCCCATAAAATTGCCACTTCAGCATTTAAGGAAAAATGATGTGGCTCAGTGCTGGGCAAAGTCCATTTCTTTCAGCTGCTCTCAGTGTCAAAAAAAAAAATTAAGACTTGTTATCTCAAACTGTTGCTTATTTTCTATGAAAATCTAGTATTTAATACGTGTACATTGCACAAAAAAAACAGAGGTTTCAACACTTTGAAAGTGATTATAGCAGATAGGATGTTTCTGTCCTTCTGCTCAAACTTGTTTACAATACCCAGCTAGTTCAGAAGTCCTTGGTTTGGATTATTTGTTTTTTAAAGTATCTAATTGATGTACTTTTGAGGTATATAATTGATGTGATTTTGGTGTTCCCTAGATCACCAAAATTATGGTCCCTACTTATTGTGGGGAATTTTAAGCACTTTGGAACTTGATTTGGGTGTGCTGAAGCCTATGCTTCAGCTGTGATATTATTGAAATGGTAGAAATCCAGAACCTCTAACTACTTAAATAATTTGAAAATGATAGAACTATATTATCAAAACTTCCAGTACCTATGAAGTGGTCTACAAACCCTAACGGCTTCTCCTTCCTCCTCCCTTAAAAAAGGTGCAGAACACCAATAACATTAAATAGAAAGTCCTTGTTTGTGATCTTGAAAGATGTTTAAATGTAGTTGTTTGAATCCACCTGATGTTTGGTGCTCTGCTCTGAAATGATTGGACTATAATTCCTTAAACCTCTCAGTTAGAAGACACTGAATGCAGAAACTAGTACTGAAAATTAACATACTGTTTTGTTGTGGGGTTTATTTATTTATTTGTTTATTTATAGAATGCACAAAGGGAAGTTATTGATAAATTCCGAGGTGGAAGTGTAAATTTACTTATTGCTACCACTGTAGCTGAGGAAGGCCTAGATATCAAGGAGTGTAACATCGTTATTCGCTATGGCCTCGTCACCAACGAAATTGCTATGATGCAGGTATGTTTACTACATACGTCACTTATTTTTAAGGTGTATTCTGTTTGGAATACACGAGTGATCAATCACAGACCTGGGATTCGGAGATAATTTTGATACGCTTGCATGGTAAAAGAGAAAAGACTCTTGCAACAAGGTTCATTTCAAGTTGCCATCCTCAGTTGGCATGCAATATAAAATTTGCCTCCTTGTGTAATGATGTAACATCCAGTTAAAGCTCTACACAAACATTAAGCTCTTTTAACAGAAAAAAAGTATAAGAATATGATCAGCAGAGTGGTTAATATAAGATATTAGTACCACAAAGAGTTAAAAAGGATAATTGCATATCAGAATACCAGTTTGCTCCTCTTCTCACTTAATCTGTGAACACAAATATTTATGTAAGTACTTAAATGCATACTTATTTTTTAGTGACAAAATACAGTTTCTGTTTTGCAAAATGTTCTGCTAGTCACAAATCTCCTGAGTACTCTTTTCACAGGTATCTAATGATAATGCAGAAACAGTATATTATTATTCACTGATTCTTTATTTCTCTGAGCTAAGTGGAAAAAAATGCTCTGTGGGGACACTGTGTAAGAAGCAGTGCATGTCTTCCATTACAAAACTAGGAAAAAATGTGCAGTGTTGTAGGCAGCACTGTCCTGTTTATGTTGTATTCTTTGTAAACTGTAGGCTCGTGGTCGAGCTCGAGCTGCTGAGAGCACCTATGCACTTGTGGCTTCAATTGGCTCAGGAGCTGTTGAACGTGAGGATGTTAATATTTTCCGTGAGAAAATGATGTATAAGGCCATTCAATGTGTCCAGAAGATGCCACGAGAAGAGTATTTATGTAAGGTATTTACTGCAACTCTGCACTTTCTCTGTAAAGAAGACTGATTTCTATTGTAAGAAATTTTTTTTATTTTAAATCTACTTAGGGAAGGAAAACTTGAAATAATATTAGTTACTACATACAGCCTTGAATCCTTCTGCCATTACTTGTTTTATAATCTATGTTTTCTTGACCTTTAGAAAAATCTGCTTTTCTTTTTGTATGGGGGGAAACACACAAGTCAAGAAAACTGACTAGAAGACATGTTGTCAATGATCTTGGTAAAATAAGAGGAAAAACCATTACTGTCATTCCACCAGAATGTTACTGATCTTTTTCTAGATTCAGAAATTCCAGTTTCAAAGTGTATTGGAAAAACAAATGAAGGCAAAGAGAAATCAGCCCACGACACACAAGAAAAATTCTTCATTAATAAAATTCCTATGCAAGAATTGCCACAAACTGGTATGTTCTGGAGAAGATATTCAAGTTATTGAAAACATGCATCATATCAGTGTGAAAAAAGATTTCCAGTAAGTGTTTATGAACTACTTTATCTCTTTCAGGCAGAAACAGATTTTCTTTTCAGCAGGGCCTGTAACCCTCTAGGTCCTGCAAGGGGGAAAAAAAAAGAATGTTATTCCAGTATTGTCAAGTTGTAGGCTCTAAGGAGCTTACAGTTAATGAATCTGAAGGAAGTGTTGGTTCTTACCCCTGATTTCAAGGAAACCAGAGTTTGAAAGTTTGGAAAAATATATAGTAACTATGTCACATGTCATATCATATATCATACGTGTTTTCCACATGGGAACTGTGACCAAAGATGAATACCAGTTACCCTCACGCTTATACCAGTAACAGATCCAGGATAAGAATTTAACCATGACCAGTGACTCAAACAACATATTGGCCATGAGCAGTGCATTGACAATTTTATATTTAGAGGATGTTCATTCTGACAACACACACTTTTTAGTCTCCCAGTGTTCTTGTTCCTTCTTATCTCCGTTGCAAGTGATGCCATCTAGTTTGGTAAACATTTATGTTAAACTGTTTAACTTCTCAGTGTCGTGATGGCAGGAGATTACTTTCTCTTACAATGGAAATTAAGATTCCAAGAAAATGTTTTAATTCAACTTCAATTGTGTTTGCTTACTACAGTAAATTTGTGACAGGTATTGTACCTTACAGATCACTCTTTGGTAATTATATAACAGACATCATCCTACCAAATTACTGCCCTCCAAAGTTGCCATTTCTTTCAGACAAATTACTGGTTACGACATTTTGAAGAGTTACGAGAAATTGGTTGAAATATGACAAATATGTTAAAAAAAATAAAATCAAGCTGCATCCCTAAATATTAAACAGCTTTATGCTGACAAGACAATTTCACAGTAAATGTTTTCAGTTAATTCAAACTACAAGGTAATAACTCTTGTAGCCCATCTGCCCAGGCTGATAGTAACCCTCAAGATCAACTAACTCCCTAAACTACATGATGTAAGAATGTGCAGGTACACTGCAGCTCTGGGTAGTCGGAATCAAATGATTCTGTTAAGGGATAAGGTTGGACTACAGGGAATAAAAAGAAAACCTCTAACTTTCATGAATCACTTCTCTGACAGCTCCATGGCACCTGAAAAAAAATAAGCTATATCTATCCCCTGTTACAACTGAGAAGCCTGCTGCTCCTACTTTAAGATGTGTGTCTGAGCTTTCATAGCTCCTGAAATGCTACGAAATGAGTCATGGAGTACACTTGTATTTTGCCATTACTTAGGAGCACGAAATAGGACCTTTCCTTTTCTCCAGCTCCTGAATGTGCACAATAGTCAGCGTTTATAACTTTCTAGGTTTCTTATCTAACTTCAGCAATTTTAGTTACTCTGTGTTTAAGTCTGTATGTAGCACTGAATGACCAATTTACTCTGATGCACACTCTCTTCGTGTTTTTCAGAAGCCTTTACCATACAAGAGAAAATAAGACACTGCAAGATAAGGATGCTGATTACCAGACAAATGGGGAGATTATATGTAAAGACTGTGGACAAGTGAGGAAGAGCTTATTTTATACTTTTACGTTGTTATTGTCTGTATTTATTTTTGTCTAATGATCTTGTCTGTTATCTGAAACTGAATTTTCTTGTACTTGCAGGCTTGGGGAAATATGATGGTTCACCGAGGTCTTGACTTACCTTGTCTAAAGATTAGAAATTTTGTGGTTGTATTTGAAGACAAAAAAACAACAGAACATATTTTTAAAAAATGGAAAGAGCTCCCTATTGAGTTCCCTGGGTTTGATTATGCAGCTCATTGTTCTTCAAGTGATGAAGATTAAGAACATGGAAAGAAAAAAGCCCTTTGCAACTTCTCCCTGACTGCTGATTAGAAACTCCTGTGCCTCATAGAGACTGCAGCATCATAAACACTGTGAAAGTTCCTGGGCCTGAGGAATTTGTCTTGGAGAGGGAAAAAAAAAAAACAAGGAAATAGGAAGACAAAGTCACACAGGTACTGTCTACACTGAGATTTGCTGTAGTTAACCCAGGACAAAGAAGATGTGCAGTCAGGAATCAGTGGAACAAATTCCCATCTCTACTCACTACAGTCCATCTTAGGGTGACAACACTGTCAAAAGTGGTAAGATGACCTGTTGTCAGGCACAGAACATAGGACAGACACCTTGAAACATGCCATGGTGATTATTTTCTGGTTTTCTTCCTGCTGTAGCCCTTTTGAAGATAAACATGTCTCAAAAGGGGAACCATTTAAAGAGGATGTATTAGCTGAGTATTTCTGAATTGTGGCTTTGTCAGTGCTTTCATGACTGAGCTCTTCCCCTCTTTAGCTGTAAGCTGTAACATACCTGCTCTGTGTTTTCACAGACCAAAATAAAGTTTCCATTAAAAGACGTTTCAAAAAATCAAGCCCTTAACCTGACTTGAAATTGATTATTGTAATGGCAAGTGACTTTCTGTGTGTAAAACAGGATTTTTAACTGGCTATATGATAAGGTACATTTTTCCAATAAATTTCTATAATGATTAACCTTTGCCAACTGTGATACTGTTTATTCACTTTCACTTTTAAGTATTTTGACAATAATACTACCAGGGTTTCACTCCAGTGATTTAAATCATAGTGGTATTCTGACTGTAAAAATAGCATAATGTATCTCCATATTGATCTAATTGTCAGATTCCCTCTGCCCCTGAATTTGCAGGTAAGATATAAGAGGGTGGAAAGAAGGTCTGTTTGTTGTTACAACGGTCAGCTTTGCAAATTCAGGATGAAGTGGTATGGTTACTCACACAGACATGTAAACGCTTCAGTAGCCCCAGGTAAAATTTCTAAGTTACATTGCTAAAAACTATATCCCATTGCTAAAAACTATATCCCAGCAAAAAATAATCTTACAATGGTGAGACCTGTAATTGCTCTATATTTTAATGAAGAATAAAAATATTGTGTGCATTTTATTTAGTCAGTTTTTATTTCAGGTTTGCATCAGGACCAGATTTGAGATTTTCTTGTGGGTTTTTTCATATTTTTGGCCTTGCTTCTGGCGGTAGGGAAAAAAATCTAATTTCTGGCTGAGAAGAGCAGAAAATTTCAGATATTGCCAACCTGATACAGGCCATTTTGGGATTAGCTGATTACTTCTAAACAAATTACAGGATTATTAAATAAATATACAGACAATGACTTTTCACTGTAGCATTTTTGTAGATTAGAATATGCTTATACTATAGAAATTGTGATTTATTTTTAGGTTAAAAAGAAAACAACTTCTTACTGAAAGGTAATAGGTGATATATGCAGAAATACTTAAAAATATAGCACTTCCACAGGTATTTTTGAATTATACAAATAAAACAGGAAAGGCTACTGAGAGATAGGGAGTGTAAACAGTTTGCAGTGTATTTGTTTTATATTTGCATATATCTTTATATTGTGCATTGTTCACAGCAGAACAAATGTGAAATCTTTTTTTTTATTCAGCATTAGATATTTCGCTAGTTAAAAAATTGAAACCAATCCCTTCATCTATTATTCTTATAAACTTAGGTTATTCTTCTTATGTTACAGTATTTTGCTTAATACTGAAAGTTTTGGCTCCTAGAATCTACTGATTTAGCATTATGTGCAGGACAAATTTTACAATTTTTATGCACTGATCTGAGAATCTTACTATTTATTGGAGATGTATTAAGTATTTTTGTTCATATGCTCAGTATTATTAGAATAGTCTCTCTTGGTAAATAATCATTCTACAGATCATCTCTGGATTTCTGTATTAATGAGTTGTTACAGTTATACACATGTATAATCATAAAACCATAGAATGCTTTGGGTTGGAAGTGACCTTAAAGATCATCTAATTCCAACCCCCCCTACCATGGGCAGGGACACCTGGAGATGGTTGGATTTCTGGGCTGCAAGTAAACATTCTCAGGTCATGTTGAGCTTCTCAGCAACCAACACTCCCAAGTCCTTCTCCACAGGGCTGCTCTCAATGAATTCCCTGTCCAGCCTGTATTTGTGCTTGGTATTGCCTCAACCAGTGTGTGGGACCTTGCACATGGCCTTGTTGGTGTTTGCACAGACCTACTTCTCAAGCCTCTGTATATTGTGTACAGTGTATATACTTCACTATATATAGCATTTCCAAGTGTGTGAAGTAATTTAATCAGTACTTTGAAAAAGTGTAAAATCATGATAAAATATCATTGCCAAGATTATTGCTGGGTCCTCAATCAAATAATTTTCAATGCTGAGTAGTTTTTCTGAAATCTGAGCTTTTGATACTTCCCTTTATTGAAGCAGCAAGAACATATGCAAATAGATTTTTTTTGTTCTTATATAGTTGATTTCAACAGGACATCACAAACATACCTGGGTTTCTTGTATTTCACCTGTGTGCTGCCAGTTTGTAGCATTACTCAGTCACATCATCAAAATGAGTGTTTGCACAATCTCACTTCTGCATAATGTGTCAATGAACCTCAAATGAATCCTGCCTGTGTGGAGGATAAGGAATTTCTAGTTCACATTATTGTCTCTGAATGGAGTTGTAAAACGTGCCTATATTGTTCATCCAGGAAGTGTGAAGTTGTAAAAAAACAGGCTAAATTGCCAGATTTTATCTGCTAGTTACTTCTGCATATATTGCCTTTATGGACACAAAGTCGTCCAGGGAGTGTGACAATCATGATTGTATTTTCTACTTACAGCTCTTACTTGTTCATAAATGTGGAAAGAAACAAAACTTAGTTATTAGGGATTTGTCTAGCTATGTGTGGTTACTTAAAGACTGGTTCAGCTTTAGTTGCATTTTCATTATTCTGTCTAGTTTTGGTCTGATACCATGCACAACCTACATCTCTAAGTCTGCATTTCCTCATCTGGGAAATACTTTAATAACCCTAGAGTAGTTCCATAACTGATTAGATAGTTGCAGTACAAACTCATTCTGTTTTCTATTCCATAATTTGTCCGTTTCTCCAACCCTTTTTAGTTTTCTTACAATTTTATTTCTATCTTAAATTACTGTCTTCTGAAGTTGCAGAGGTCAGGAAGAGCTCTAGCTGTTGAAAGAATTGCTGTTGCTTCTTTACTGGTACTAGTTTACACAGCCCAGAAAAGGGAGTGAAGCTGTTAGCAGCAACAGATTTACAAAGCTTGTAAAGGTCATTTCTCTGCCAGGTCAGTTTTGGTTCGCTTCTAATGCTGCAGCCTTTGTCAGTCTTGCTACAGTACATGCCTAAATAATAAAACTTTCAAGTTAGAAAATTGTGTACACAGTCTCTTTGCAAAGTCTTTTAGATCATGTGAGTTTGAGTCATTTCCTTGAGGCATTCTCTAAATATGCATTCATTAGAGGAAGCCTCATATTTGGAAAATACAACTAGCCTGATCCAAACCTGCATTTGCAATTTTGTGATATTCTGGTTGTCAGGAATAACCAACATTGGTAAGAAAAAAAATTATTTTTCTGAACTGTGTTTTTGAAAATACATGTGGCATTAACCACAGAATGCTAGGAAATAAGTACAGTTTGGAAATATGAATAAGAAGCATGAGTTACAGGGGGAGGGGGGGAATAATTTGTCACAATCCTTTCCTGTTTTGGAAAGTTTGAGTAGCTGTGGTTTCATCTTGTTATGAAACACTTGGTTTTGAGCTCAGTTCTGCCCTTCATATACAGTGTATGCAGAACAATCCATTTTAGCCTTCTCAGCCAGACCTTATTCAGAAACTTTGTCTTATATAACTAGTACTTCACTGTTTTCACAAGAACTAGGGAGAAAGGGGAACTGAGTTTATGGGAATATAAGGTATGCTTCATATAATTGTTTTTTTCAGACAACTAATTTGAATCTCTTTTCAAAAATCCTGCCACCAAGACTAATATAAGGAAGGTTGCCCTAACACTGGCTGGATCAACTGCTGCCTCACCAAGGCTCATATTCCATGCCATACTGTTAGGCTAGTGTGGTAACTTGACTATTTTTGGTGATAACATTATTTTGGTTGTGGTTTTTTTTTTTTTTCTTCTGTAAAACATTAGCCCAAGTTCTGCTATACAGTTTGGTGTGACAGGAAACCTCTCTCATGTACGCCATTTTACATTTTCAAAAGAGAAGGCGATTCAGCTACTCCTGAATTTCAGTAAGATTTGGGTATTCAGTCCTTGTTAACCTCCTCTGGAAAATCATAGTCCCTGTGCCTGACTTCCACACAGAGGCACCACCCTTCTGGGTTCCTTTCCTCACCCTCTGATTTTTCCCTTTTTGGTATTAAGCGCTGGAGAAAAACACAAGACTGGTGCAGGAAGAAAGATGGGGCAATTCAGCAGACTCCACATGCAAAATCAGCAATGCCTAAACCTGCACCTAGTCCCTGCTTTCTAAGTTTCATGTCACACCTAGTGAACATTTTGTCATTTTGTGGCCTTCTTTGGAAGTTGACATTTACCACAAGGACTGAAGCAGCAGCAAGAAAGTTGCTGAGCTGTGCCTGGCAGTCTATACAGAGCAAGCAGAGGAAGGCCCAGCATTAGGCACCGCCCTCTCCTCTGGCTTGAGCACTGGGTGAAATGGCTGGGAAGTTAGAGGTGCTAAGCGGACAATGGGCTTTGTTTTGTAGCTCAGTTCAGCTGCAGCCATCCGTAGCGCCTTTCTGTACATAACACAGAGCCTCTGTGCACTCTGTACAGGTCCTTGGTTGGTGTTTTGTTCCATCACACTGTTTGGATGACTACAAAAGGCGCAAGACTGCCCTTTTAAAAAGTTATTTATTTTTATTTGTGCCTAGTAACACATTGAAATGTCTGGCCCAGTCTCATGCTCAAGTCAATCATCTGAAAGAATGCGGTATGAGCACTGGAAGAATTTAATTTTTGAGATCATCGTTTTGAGGCATTGGACATCAATAATAAGTAGTTATGCGTTGCAGGGTGTGTGGAGACGCATTAAAGAGCATCCGAGCTCACGAAACAAAGCCAGCACGCCTGAAGCGTGAGGACACGTTGGGAAAGAGCAAAGAGCAGTGGCGAACGGAGGAACAGCTGTGCGCAGGAGCAAGCTAAACGCCTCTACCAGCCCAGGAAACGCTGCCTTCGTTCTGCTGCTTTCAGCAAGGGCTGGGCTGCTAGGGGGCGGGCGACCGCTAGGGGGCAGCATGCCTGTTCCCCTCTGACCGTCATTTCCACCCGTCTCTGGCTGTCGGGGTAGAATCTGAGGGCAGGGTGCAGAGCCTGCGTTTTCCGCTCCGGCCCGGGAGCGGCTTTGACGGAGACTGTTAGTGAGAATGTTGGGGTGAAGTGAGCGTAATGAGCACGACATGCTTTTACTTCCTTTCACGAGCGTTTTTCTCTCTGCCTCAGAATCTCATGTGTAACTTGACACTCTGGTCTCAAGAGAAATGTTCTCTGTTTTCTTTGACCTCAGTGAGCTAAATAAAATAACGTGCAGTTGGTGGTTTAAGCACTATTTCAGAATTTGCACTGGGCCTGTAGATACTTACTTCTGTAAGCAATCTTACATAGCCTGGAGAAGTTTATGGTTCTTTGAGAAAAAAATTAATTCTCACATATGAAAGACATTAAACAATGTCTGTTTCTGCTTCTTGTTTTGCATTCTTAAGCCATCATTTATTGTTTCAGCAAGTAAACATACATGAATTATATATAAACAATAATGGTACTGGATTTTCTTTTAATTTCTCTGAAAAGAGTAGAAATAAGGTTGTACTATGTCCTGATAATGTGAGGACTGCCAAAATACACAGTAGATACTTTTCAGAGAAAACCAGTATATATATCAACTAACTGTTGAGTCATAAAACCCCTAAGTTAGTGTAAGCAGATGTTGGTTACAGCTGACATTGATGGGAAGTATATAATCACCACCCCTGTAGCAATCCACTGGTCCAAGAATTTCTCCGAAAGTGTGTTTCTAATTTTATGGAAACCCTTTGAAATTTGGCAGTTTTCAAAAGTATGTAGGGGGGGGGAAAAAGTCTGCCAGAGGTTTGGCCTCCAACTGTGAAAACAGACACTGCTTTTTCAAACTCCTCTCCTAGATCCACTGACCAACACCCAGAAGAGAGAATTCACATTCTTGTAGAATACAGCAGGAAAATGAAGGTCTGTATACTGCTGAATTCAGCTTTTGTTAACGTTTATATCTGTTGTTTTGAACTGTCAGCTATTCCACACGGCCATGCTGTGATGTATTTCTTTTAAAGGAAAAGGAAAGGGAAGTCTTTTCAAATGTACTTCAGGGACGTTTTTGCTTGTTGTTTGGACAGATTACAACAGTTAGAGAAAGTGGGAGGATTTAGTTACTTAAGAGTCAGAGAAGTTTGCTTCAGGCAGTATTAAAAATGTAATTATTGTTTGTTTCTGCCCTACAGACTCGGCTAAAAATTGTAGTTGGTGTGGTTCTGTGCCTTTTGCTTTCCTTATTACTTATCTGTATAATACTGCTTCCATCAAGAGGTAAGGTGTTTGTAATCTAATGTGGTGTAAAACACAACAGCTTTAGCTGCTATGGCTTCTAAAGTTCACAAAAGTTTGTCACATCATCTTTAGGATTGTTCTGTCAGAATTGTTATGACTTTATCACTTCACAGAAATGCATTGACAGCTGAAATATCCTGAAGGTAGGATTGAAATACCAGCAGATGTTGAAACAAGGAACTCCTTGATGTGAAAAGCACATGAATTAACTTTATTGTGCACGATATATAATGTTCTTAGACAGGACTGCAAAAGTAATTCGCAGATCTCATATTATTTTTTGGTTTAGGAGTTACAAGATTCTCACAAGCTGCTAGTAATTTTCATTAGCTTGGTGAATTTCTACTGAGTTTTAAATGGTTGTGTTGTAATTACAGAAGTTGTCTATGCAATTGCAAGTTAAACATTTTGTTATAGGGATGCACAGTTTGCTTCAGTATTATGTCAGCAGTAGGTAAATCAACACAGTGTGGTCTGATAAGTCTCCTGGTAGTTTCAAGTGAGTGTAGTTTGAAATTTAGAGCCTGAATGGCACCTACTTGGTAATTCTTTTCTGTCTGAGGTATAGTAATGGCAGTATAAGTATTCACAAGGTCCTTTCACTATAGCAGATGAATGCCTCTGTAATAATTAATAATTAAATTAATAACTAAAATAGTAATAAATCCCCTACATTCCAATAACAGTATTTACTTAAAGGGATTTATTTTTCTGTTGTCATTCTTTGTTCATATGTTGGCAGGGTGACAGAGATAAATTGGTTTTGCATTTACAACAAAATGTTATAAAATCAGCTATCTGCTTAAGTCTTGTGGAAGTTAAGACCTATAGTTAATATGAAGGTTTTAGAAAAGGTGAAATCTCTTTCCTACTTGATATTTCTGTGGAATATGGTTATCATGAGTTGTTTTATTGAGAGAAGGCTTGGAGGTTTCTGAAGCAGTTAGGGTTGGTTCTGTTATGTGCATGTGCATAGATTATATCAAGGTGGGAGGCAATGCGGGGAAGAGTTAGGAATGTGCTGTGTGATTTACCTAACTATGATAATCCAGCTATGATAACCCAATTCTAAACAGTTCAGAAAAGTTCTTTTCATGTGTACACTGGTGTATCTAGTACTGTTCTTCTGCAGCAAGAACAAAAACACCTGGCTGCAGTTTAAAAACAATGGTGGAACCACAGGCTGAGCTACAATTAACTGAATGTATTGCTTAGGCTCCAAATTAACCTTTTATCCTGCTATATTTAGTGATTGCCCAGAATTCTGCCTGTTGATATTTCTCTTGACCTAGGCCTGAGACCAAGGCCCTGGTCTTGGTCTTTCGAAAATTACTTTTTCAGACTTCCTTTTCTTCTCTTCTTATTCTAAAGGGTGTTTTTGAAGTAACCTTAACTGAAAAAGCAGTGGCACACCTTCCAAAAAATGACTGAATGTAATGCAGGGGTGGCAAAGCAGATTCAATTGATGTGGAGCTGAGCATGACCAGAAGTTCTGGAGCAGGGTCGGGAGTGTTGTAATTAGTTTCTGACACTGAACTGAGCTGCGGTTTCCTTAATTGGAAGGCTGTTTTCCTATACACATTGAACTAACTTTTGCATTAGCTGTTCAGCATCAACCCACAGAGATGAGAATGGACGTTCTAGTGCAGAAGCAGAATATAATACCATGCTAACTAGTTTTCTTTTGGCAAGTTATCTATACACGGTCTTACAGTGGGTGCTAAATAAAATACGTGTATGTATGTATATATATGTGTGTGTGTGTGTTAAAACATGTGAATACATATATACAACTACATGTATGAAAACAACACATAAAGAAACCAGAACACTTTCTAGTTAATATATGCAGTTGCTTTAATTTGGCAGTAGAGACAATTTATATGGCTGTTCATTAGACCATGTTGTGGAGTAAGCCAACAGGTCTTTGAAATCTAAAGCAAGGATTGTGTTGGTCTACCCACAACCAGTCTTTGAAAGGGAATGATCCTGATAATACAAACAGAATTTCACAGTCATGGATTGGTGTGCATAAAGTTAATCTGAGTTTAATATAATTGCAAGTTCTGCTTTCTATGTTTTATTAAGTTCTTTCTAGAAAAATGAACTGAACAGTAAAAAAGCAGGTATCTGCATAAAGCTAGTGAGCATTAATAGATGCTCACAGGCTTATATCACATTTATACATGTATGTTGAATACACTCATATGCATGAGTGAGAATTATGATTATGGAATAAAGTGAGTTATACTGTGAAGCAAAATAACCAACTCTGTGCACGGAGAAATACAAAACTGCACTTTGTCATTGAATGCAAATGGACCACAAAGAGTTAAAACTCGGACAGCGGGGTGATGAAGGGAAAGAAGCATAGGTGACATTTGATAAGCATTATTTCTTTGGTTCGCTCTGCTGTTTCCTTTTTTTCCCTGGGTATCTTTTTTTTTATCTTTTTTTTATTTCACAGAAAATTGAAACAATGAAAGAATACCAGTCCTTCCAATAGCAGTCCACATCAAAGTCTGTGTGGTGCTTCAGACATGTAAAGTACTTTTCATGTTAAGGTCTGTTCTCTGAGTGGAGATTTTGAATGCTATTACTGAACCAGTCTTTAGTTACAGAAGAAAGAATGGGCAACAGTTACAGGAAACAGTTGAAACTACTGATTTTAATTCAAGCATTTAAACATATCTTCTGTTGCCTAGAAACAAGCATTCCAAATTATAAGTAATCAAGTAAGAAATAGTTGTGTTCCAATTATTTGCAGCCCACTGGTAGAAATTCAGATAGGAGTAGACACATTTTGAAAATCATTAGCAGTCATAATAAATTATCACAGAATATTAAGTATGTAAGGGTGAGATGGGTAACAGAGTAAAAGTTTAAATTAGAGCTGTGAAAATTAGACCAGAGATAAGACATTTGTGATGTTGTTTGTCTTTGTAGTAAAAAATCCTCTAAAAATGGGAGAAGGAAGCAGGAAATTTTATCAGATTAATGTGTTAAACAGGACTACTACTTTAAGCTTCCTGTACACACAACCATGGAAACAGATCTTATAGGGAATTTATTTTCCTAATAGGCATATTCACTTAGAGAGTTTAAACTGAAAACTAGTGATACGTAATCATCATTCAATACAAATAGAGGTAGACTCTTCTTTGGAATTATTTTCTGTGTACTTTTTAAAGTTTGCCATCTTCTATCCTTATGGTTAATGTATCAAAGATCTCTAACATACTCATTGTATTAGCAAGAGGACTTAACTTCTTATTGAACTTCTTGGGGTATTTTCTGGACATACTGCTAGTTCAGAGTTTATACTAATAGGTTTTTGCCTATGGATTGGCATTCGGTTTTATTTCCCATGACAGCTTTCTTCTGCATTAGTGAAGACAAGGCTAGTGTCAAGTCAACCTGACATGTGCATTCTACAGTAAGTAATAGTCACTTAGCAGAAGAAAACATGTATTATCATTACGAAGTACCATAGGAGAGAATATGAAGAAACATTTCCTAGGAAGTCAGTGTGATCTTAACAGAGGGCAGCTGTAATGAGGAAGTGATGGAGCATGATATGAAACCTGAGGGCAACGAGTCATCTTGATTATCTGGTTGTCATCTGAGCGCTCTGAAGGAACAGGGGAAGTGACAGAGATGTACCAGGCCATAGTATGACATCTCCACTGCCTCTGAAGGCAGAAGTCCCCTTAAAGAAGAAAAGCATGGAATACAGAATGCCTAGCCCTAAAAGCTGCCATTATTATAGTACTTAACTTTAAAAACTGGTCTTTATCAGGAATGTTCCTATGTTAACAACTGTCTGCTCTGCTTAGAAATCAAATATCAGGGTACTTGTCTTTTCTCCAGAATCATTCCTAATTTTGAAGTATTAAATTAAAAGTTGACATTTGTGTTCACTCATTCGTTACTTTTGAGCATTATTTTTACCTGCATAACTTCATCTGTTTTTTTTTCGTGTGGCTGCTAAGACATATAGATGGATGGTGATTATTTTGCAAGCCTTTTATCAGTCTGACAGTGATTAATGAGGCATTTACGAAATTTGGCAGTAGGGTTTGTATGCACATCCTGTTGTTTGACTCTCCATTAAAATAGTTATCTCTACATACCGCACGAGTTCATGAAACCCATGCTTTCAAAAAAAACCTTGATTTGTCTTTTGTGTGGAAGAGGCTTTTCTTGGGCTCACAGAGTCTACAAATAAGCATGTCTGACTGAATGAACAACCGTGAAATAAATTCGTTTTTCTAGTTTCTAAATTTGTGTTCTTAAAGGTAAGTCCTTCAGAGGCTAAAGGACTTTATCAGAGACTTTATCAGAACAGTAATAGAGGACTTTCTTTTCTGATATGCCTACTCTGCATACCTCCAGGATTATGCTAACTTTTCTGTTCCCTGATGCTAAGTATAAAAAAAAGAAAATAGTAGACGAGTAATTACTTCTTTTTTTCCTTCCCTAGTATTTTTTTTCACTTTGCAGCATTGCATTAAGAGAAACATTCTGTCTTATTTGTAGTTATCAACACAAATGATGGTCCCAGAGCTCTTACGTTGGAGGATTATTTGAATGGAAACTTCCAATACAAAACATTTTTTCCATATTGGGTGTCAGGTAGGTAAAACCTATTCTCAAATGTACATAAGCCTTTATAATACATATTTCCAGACTGGTTTACACAGATTTCAGAAATGAATTTTCCTTTCAGCTTTCCTGTGAATGAATGCTAACTATGAAATTAAACAATCTGCTAGTCAAAACTTATGGCTGAAATTTACTATTCTGTCAGTCATTCTAGAAATTCCAGGTATTTGATATTTCAACAGACATGTTTCAGTCAAATATAAGCTGTAATTTTACAGCGGCTTTCAATGTTTTCTTTCTTTTACTGTCATATTCATTGCAGCAAGTGAAAGAAATATGTCAATGTCAGTCATTTCTTAAGCAATCTCCCTTTTTTGTGTTTGTCACAGCACTTTTTCATTTACCGTTTGTGATAATTGAAGTATCCTGACTTACAGGTCCCATTCTTTGTTTTATGTAGTACCTAGCTCTGCAGGGAGCCCAGTGGTTCCTATCACACTTAAGGAAATGCTGACACTGCTGAAATTCCTAAGTTTCAATGCATTGCATAGAAAATAAGGTTGAGTTTTTAAGCAAGTTCCTTAAGGTAGAAGATCACAGAATCACATGGGGTTGTTTAGCCTGGAGAAGAGGAGGCTCAGGGGTGACCTGAAGGGAGGTTGTAGCCAGGCGGGGGTTTGTCTCTTCTCCCAGACAACCAGCAGCAGAACAAGAGGACACAGTCTCAAGTTGAGTCAGGGGAGGTATAGGCTGGATATTAGGAGGAAGTTCTTCACAGAGAGAGTGATTGCCCATTGGAATGGGCTGCCCAGGGAGGTGGTGGAGTCACCGTCCCTGGAGATATTCAAGAAAAGACTGGAAGGGGCACTTAGTGCCATGGTCTAGTTGATTGAATAGGGCTGGGTGATGGGTTAGACTGGATGATCTTCCAACCTGGTTGATTCTATGAATCACAGAATTAACCAGGTTGGAAAAGACCTTCAAGATCATCATTAAGATAAACACATGAAGTTAATTGCTGCTGATAGAAGTGTCTGTATATGGCTGAAATACTAGTCTTGTTATCATGGAGTTGCAGCCGCCCCAAAAAGGTTGAGTTAGATTGGATTGCATTCTAGCACACACACTACTACCACTCCTATCTATGTACTGCTTCGAGCAATTACTGTTTCTGACTAGAGATGAGAAACATAGAGACTATTCACATAGAGTCTTGCTAAGTGAGTTTTAACCCACAATTTTAGAATTGAACTGAAGCCTCCCAGGAAATCTCTACCAGCATTTCAAGTTTTGTAATTAGCAATTTGAACTATATTGCCATGACTTATATGATTTAAAAATTTGTTAACATTCTTTCTGAATGTCTTGGGTATGTAGGCAGCATATCACCTAAACATAATATTCTACTTCCCTCTTTGTATGTTTCTAACTTGGACTTATCTTTCCACTTAATAGTCACAAAGCTCATGCAAGAGTCATGCCACAGATTCCATATTCATGCCTACTGCATTTCATATGCCTACTTTTCTTCTGATGCAAGGAGTTAAAATTCAGTATCTCTTTCTAAGAGCTCCTGACAACACTACAAGTGCTATTACACAAATGATAGAAGTGTACTCGAAAGATCCATGCCCTGATCTAATTTCCTAGAAATGGACACCTTATACAGTGTTTCTGGCTGCTTTTAAACTGTTAAATTCCTTGTCTCTGTTTATAGCAGTGAAAGTAGTGATGTGAAATTAAAATTCTGATCTTCATTCTGTACCAGACTATAGCTCAGGTTTTGAGCACGGGTAGGGTTAAATTCCATTATTCATTTTGTAGGATTCCATGTAATTTTGTAGGACCTATTTAAGGGCAGTATAATTTCTGTATGTCAGTTATGTGATACTGCTCTTATCTGAGGAGTCTGCACAAATGTAAATGGTCTGGTGAAATTAGAAGATCTTGAGTGTTTTAAACATTTGTATTGCAATACTGACTTTCTAATGACTCTCTGGTGTTCTTGATCAGACATAAGAGAGAATAAAACCTGTCATTTAATTATAAAATTAACTAGCTGATTCTCTGTGCAGTGTGTAATCTTGAGAACTCAAGAACACTGAAGACAATTTGTTGATAAGTCTATACTTTGGAAACATTGGAATAAAAACATTTTTATATGTATGCCAAAAGATATTTGCTCAAAATCTATTCATGGGCAAGAGTGTGAATACTTTGATAAACAGATTTGTTTTGTAGTATCTTCTGTGCAAGGTAACAGCCCTTTTATCTTGTTTATAAAGATAATGAATATCTTCATCAGTCTGCAGAAGATGATATTGTTCTTTACAATGTTGAAATGAACTACCCAACTACCATCATGACTAACAGCACAATGGTATGTACCTTTTTTGGTTGATAAAAAGGCAGTAAAGTGCAGTTGTCTTTCAAGTGCCAGTTTAAAAGTGAGAGGATTAAAGCTCAATTCATCAAATCCTTATTTAGAAGTTTTTTTTACTAGACTCTAATCTACTTCTTAATCTTTCAGAAACAAGTTAATGCTTCAAATTATGTGTTATCATCAGACAAATATTTCATAGCTCTGGAAAGCAATTATTCAAAGGTAATTATTTTAATATATTGTTTAATTAAATGTTTATTTTCATTTAGTATTTTGTTGGTTGTGGTTTCCATAGATAAATGTTTCTTGGTACTTTCTTGAGAAAGGGGTAGGCTGTGAAAAGGCAGATGATTATTTTTAATTAGGTTATCTTTTTCCAAGTTAATGTTATTTCCTTGCTTAAATTTTGCAGCTGTGGAGATACTCTTATACAGCATCATACCACATTTATGACCTCATATATGGGTAAGGCATGATAGTCTTACAGAGAGCTACAGTGAATACTCTGTAGTCATGTGCTAACAAGCATTTCCACTGAAAAACTCTTTAGTAATGTGGCTACCACCCTGCTTTGCTTTTGCTTGAATCTATCAGGTTACTCATTTGCTTGAAAAAAAAATGGCCTCTAAGAAAACCATACAGTCCTTTCATCTACTCATCCAGTAGACTGGATTAATTTATGTTTCATATCTGGACTGATTTATGTTTCATGCCCTAAAACTTTCACCACTCAAGATTCTCTTTTTTTTTTCTTTGCATAATTTTCTCCTACTTTTTCTTGGCTACCTGGGTCCACTTCAGTCTCACACCTGATGTCTCTATGCCCTACTTCGGTCTAATTCATCCTTTTTATGGTTGATCTAATCTTTAGTTTTCTTAAAACTCTCATGTGTCCTTTAGTATTCCAGTGATCTTGTAACAGTCCATCCTGGATTCCTCAGAAGTTTACAGCTTCTCTCATGGCAAATGGTCTCTTTCCCAGGATCTTCCCCATACCACTTCTTTTTCCACCCAAATTCGAAGGATCTGCCTCCCCAGTCACCTTTTTATGCCATAAGCAGCAGCATGACAAAATGCTTCTTAGTTCTGAGGAAGAGGGGCTGCAGTGAGCTGTACCATTCTTGGGAAACTGTTGGCTCAAGGTGACAGGAAAGAATTGCTGCAAGCTAATGTGAATAGAGAAGTACAGAAAGTGGATTGTGATCCTTAAGTTATAACTGCTGCTGTTAAGCTTGCCTTAGCATGCTATATATCCTCAGTTCACATTTCCCAGTAACTTGCCAAGCCTGTCATGCAGACTGCAGATAGAAAGAGATAAGGTTGTCTTCTTAGGCTGATGGATATGTTTTCAAGAAGTTGAGTTTCAAGCCTTTACCATCAGTGGTACACACCGTCACATTAATGCATGTCTCACTACCTGCCTTAATTTTGCATTGCTCAAAAACCCATAAGCTGCTAGAAAATACAGCTCTTCATGAATTTTATATGAATGTACAGTATAACAATTCACTTGCACTTTGCATAAAAAGCCATCTCAACCTCTTTCCTTTTTTTAGTGGTTTTGTAACAGAAAATCAGCTTCCACATAAAGTACAGTACATATCCTGGTCACCCGTTGGACACAAATTGGTCAGTAAAGACAATGAAGTGCTAGAATGATTTTGATTTGTGTTGCTAGAAAATACGTATTTGCTTTTGATTATTATTTTCTTAGGCCATATTTTTAACAGGCTTGTGTGTACTAACCTTGGTTGTGAGGAAGAATGACAAAGAAAGCAGTTTTTACTTCTTAAAATTTAATTTAGTTGTGTCTTAAAAATCCATGTTCTTAGCTGCATTACATGTTTCAGTTTACTAGCCAGTATCTCATAACTGAACAACATAATTGTCTATAGGACTCAATGTAGTTTCAAGGCCTGAAAAACAATGTGTTTTCCATCAAAAAACTTAGAGAAAGTGTAACACATGAGTTTAATGTGGAGATTTAGAGATGCGATATGTAAAATCTTTTCTCAGATGTTTACTATATGACATGGCTGCCAGATTCTTCTTACAAAAAATAGTATTTTATTCTTTTTTAATAGCTACTTGATAGCCAAATACATATTTCTCAGTAATTTTAACAGACTTACTAGATGTAGTAACAATTTTATAAACTGTTTTTATTCTTGGTTCCAAAGCATCAGCCCAATAATATTTAGTATTTTTTTTAACTACTTACCCAGTACTGACAAACTGTTTGTACAACATAAAAATTTTAAACATCATACTAATTTCAGAAAATACCAAGGAAGTATGTTAAGTATTAATGCACAATTTATTATGAAAAATTTTCTGTGTCTAGGAGAATGTTAGAGTTCTCTCAATTAAATTTTGTTATGTTCTTTATCAAGAATTCTGAAGACAGAACACAATGAAGATAGTTGCCTATCTTTCTAGTATTAATAATCTGTGATGTTTTAATACAATAATTCTTGCATCTGAGAATTTCAGGAGATGTTTTTCACTTAAAACACAAAGTAGTTAAAATGTTAAACTGATATTGCTGACAAGTGCTTAGAGCATTAAAATGCACAATTTTCAAAGAAAGTGATGTTTCTGATTCTGGTTTCTTCATTTGATTGAAGCTTAGAGATACCCAAAGCCTGCAAGTGTTTCTTTCAGGTACTCTCTTTTGGTAACTAATTTACAAAAAAACAACAAACCATCACAGACAGAGTAAAACTCTTTATCTCATTTCACATCACCTAGGCTTTTTGACATATTTAGAAAAATCCAATAATTTTATTTTTAGTCATGTTTTTTTGTTGTTTGGTTATTTTTGGTTTGTTTTTTCTAGACATAAAACGCATTGTCTGAGAATCTCTTAAAAAACATAGCAATATGAATGAGTTTCAACAAAATTATTTTCATGATTTTCCTCAGCAAAGCTAGGCACAGAATCCTCTGAGTTTGTTAAAATAAAAGAGTTGTTCAGGATTTAGCCTAACATAGTTGAACATGGAATTCGGTCTGCAATGTATAATATTTTTACAGAGTTACCTACCTTTGTGGAATTTGCAAGGGCTTCTAGCCTAGCATTTATTTTCTGTTTTGTGTTCCTTATATATTCTTGTTGGTATAACATAAGAGCATTGACTGCAGCATAGACTAACCCCTATTACTAATGCCTATATTCACAAGAAATACTTTCTTGTATTTAGGTGTATGTATATCAGAATAACATCTATTTGAAACAAAGTCCAGGAGAGGCACCAATTAAAATAACTTCTGATGGAAAACAGAATGAAATATTTAATGGGATTCCTGATTGGGTCTATGAAGGTAAGTAAATCTTGAAGGGCAACAACTGACCTGTTAAGTGCTTTGTTTAGATGACCTGTTTCTCACAATCCATTCTAAAATATCTGTGATGATATATTATTTTTAAAGCCCTATGGATTGTTTAATTTTGTGTTCATAATGTGTAACCAAAATCATGAGTCTTTTGTTACTGAAAGTCTATCAGAACTTTACAAATTGGACTTCCTTCTTCTGCACAGGTAGTGGTTGGGAATTAAGCTTTGTGGTAGTTTTAGGCTGATGCCTAGGAAATTTTCCACAGATCTTGAGTAGAAAGTGGAAGAATGTAAATAACTTACCATTAGATGTAAAGTGAAAATAATGATAAGGTCTAAATAATCCCATTTGTTTGATAACTAATATGAAGTTAGTTGTATAAACTAAATCTTTCTTTTTGTTGGCTCTTTGCTCTAGCAGATACTAGCTGGTTGCTTGTGCTGGCTTGCTGATCTTGGCTGCGTTCTTGGTGTGGCTAAGTACTAACCACCTATGCTCTGCTTCTCTCTTCTTTTTTCTCTTTCCTTTGTCTGGGGTGGGGAGAGGGGGAAGCTAATGGTATCCCCCTGGTTTTGTCCAGTGGGGGTTCTTGTGTTGTTTATAAATTGTAAATACAGGTAAATATTGTATGTTTTTGTGTATATTCATTGCATTTCACATTTCTAGATTTTAGTCTGCTTGTAAATATAGCTTAATTTGCTTCCAACTGAGCTGGTCTGGCAAATTTTATTTTGGGGGTAATTCTCTCAAACTAGTTGGGGGGGTAAATTTCAACCCACCATGAGCTTCAATTGAAATTTTAATTTTGGTAAAAATTTTTTAATTTGGTTTAAAAAAAAAAAACAAACAACACACGCACACAGCAAAAACCCAAGTGTGCCAGTTTTGAGAGGTCTTAAGGTTTTCAAAACAGTGATGCATTGTAGCATGTTATGTGTTATTTAGTATAACTCTACATGTCTACGTTCCTAAGTGTAGAATGCTAAAATATATTATATGATAGATAAATTACAGTCATAGATTATTATAAACGTGTTCTCTTTTTTGCCTCAGAGGAAATGCTTGCAACAAAATACGCACTGTGGTGGTCTCCAAGTGGAAAATATTTAGCATATGTACAATTTAATGATTCTAATATACCAGTTATTGAATATTCGTATTTTGGTGAGGACCAGTATCCTAGAAAAATAATTATCCCATACCCAAAGGTATGTTTTCACATTATTTTGACTTCCTTTCTGTTGAGAAATTAATTATGACAATGGTAAAATTATCTGTGCTTTTAAGAAGGGTTGTATTACAGTATTTAAATCCATTGTGGCCTAAACTTAGGCCAAATCCTGGGAAGGTGTAAGTGCCTTCCAAACTGTAAATATTTTGATATCAGTGCAGTAAATGGAGTTGCTTGTGTAAGTCAAAAGCATGTACAAAAGTGCTTGCATGATCAAGCCTTGTTTTTTTCAATTCAGTTTACTTATTGTGCTGTGTATACATGCAGTTGTTATTTTTTATTACAGTAAATGAATTATGAGACATTTCTTATTTTGAAATATGAAGGCTATGACAGCTTCAATTTATTTGCACACTTCATAGTGCTTTTTGATCTCAAAGGGCTTTGGATTTTAACTGCTTTCAAGTGCCAGATCTAAGGCAAAGAGGTTTTGGGTTGGCATTTTTCAGCACATATTAGAGAGCTCTGCTGATTCCTGTCTTGTTCATATGATTGCAAATGATCATGTTAATGTATCTTAAGAAGCTACTCACCCGTTGGCTGGGTTACGCTTCTAAAGTGAAGCTGTATGGTTTAGACCACACATGGAAGAGAATTAAAAAACTAATAATGTATGCAATGAATAAGCAAGCATGAAATCAGTTTAAGCTAAAACATTTTATTTCACAGCTGGGATGTCAAAGAGCACTTGTAATCATGTGAATTTACTCCTCGGATTTTATGCCAAAGTATGCAAAGATCCACACTACAAATAGAATGCTGGTTCCCATCAAGCACATTTTCTGCATGGAAAGGCACTAAATTTTACTGTTTAAAAGATTTCTTTATATATGAAATGATGGAAAGTTAAGTAATCTACTATTGCTGTAGTGTCACTCTAAGATCTGGTAAGACCACATTTTCCCTACTGTATTCAACTGAATACATATTTTATACTATATATCTATATATAGATATATATCCTTTCCTGCAGAAAAGCATCATTTACCTTAATCTGAATTGCTCAGAAATTGATTTGAATTACTTTGTTTGTTTTGAAGGCTGGGGCTAAAAATCCAACTGTTAAAGTGTTTATTGTAGACACCACTAATTCTGAAGTGTTTGGTCCTAAGGAGGTGCCAGTTCCTTCAGCCATAGCATCCAGGTAGTGTGCCTTCAAATGTCTTCTCTTTTTTAAAAAAAGGTTTTGACTATTTGTTTTAAATGCTTGAACCTCTTAATTCTTGTTTCTGACAGTGGAGTGTCATATTCATCTACTAGATGGATCAGAAAGTAAAAATGTATTTTGATTCTTTCTGTCTATATGATACATTGTTAAAAAGGACAAAACAAAAATCCCTATGACAGCAGAAGCTTTGCTGTTGTTTCCACAGAGCAATATTAGAGATACAATCTGTAGCAATGCTTCTGTATGTCTGTTATTTAATAACAACTATTTCTTTCTTTCTTTGTTTTTTTCTTTCTTTTTAGTGATCACTATTTTACTTGGCTTACTTGGGTAACAGATAGTCGGATCTGTGTACAATGGCTAAAGAGAATCCAGAATTTTTCAGTCTTAGCTATTTGTGACTTCAAAGAAAATTCAAATACTTGGGACTGTCCAGAGGTAAGAAAGTTGGAAATGTAAACTTAACAGTCCTGAAATTAGTATTTGCTAATCTCATCTGCATAGCTATATTAACACCCACTGGTCATACACAGGTTGCTCTGATTTACTTGCAGAAGTATATTCAATCTTGCCCTGAAATCTTTTAGAAAATAATTGTGTGCCTGCCGTAATTTTATTTTCCAGTGTTTGATCACATTCAGCTTTTACCCACTAGTGTTACCTTTTTCAATATTTTAATTGCTGAGAAATAAAATCAGCAAAATATTTTGTAGTGAGGCTTAAATAACATTCAAAGCAACAAAAATAAGAATGCTGCTGAGCAGCTTTTAGTACTCATGCTTTGTTCCTTCTTGCTTCCCCGTCTTCAGAAGTGGAACCATATCCCAGAATATTTTTAAAGAAAATCTTACTATACTACATTGAAATTTCATACTAAGTTTGACTAAATCATGTGTTTTATGATTAATGTTAATATCATCAAAAGAATATACAGATTTTAAAGAAGGCCATCTTTCAGGAGGGAGAAATTCTTCTGTCTTGTCAAATCATACAGCTGTAGAAACCAGGCAAGTTTTCCGAATTGAAAAGAAAACCTCAGGCTAATTGCAACAGTAGCTCTCCATTTTGTTTAAATAAGTCATTCCATCATTAAGACAGTCTGGAGAGAGAACAGTGTTCTGTTGAGCAGGATAGCTTAGGTGTAAAAGTTGTATAGCTTACATATAAAAGCCTTTCTGAAATCCGTATTCCTTGTAAAAACTGAAGACTGTAGACACTAATACACTCATATAGATCTTGAAGAAAAGGATAACCTTGAATTTCAGTAATTTCAGTAACTACTACAGAAATCTTGTTCATTGTCTTAGCATTGATGCTGTCTGTGTGTCTTGGTTTTGAGTTTATGGTACAGAACACCTCTAAAACCTAGCATTAGGCTGAAACTTTGAACTAATTGAAAATAAAAGGCAAGAATACTTATGAAAGTGTTCTGTATAACTCATAAATTGTAACTTTCGAGTTTATTGGCAAAGCCTTTCCAAGCTGAAAATAATTTTGGTCGTCTTTGTTGCAAACTCAAAGTAAAAGTCTTGATCTTTCAAAAGCATTATCAGTGAAGTAATTTTCCACAAATACCTTCATTTATTTAATTATATTTATTTATTTAATTATATATATAGTGCAACATTTGTTATATTGCCTACGTAATTGTTCCGCTTTGTAAGTACATTAACACTGACTCTCTCCCCTCCAGGTAACTAATATTTTGGTAACTAAATATTTCAGTAACTAAATATTTCAATGTAAAGGAAAAAAAGATCAAGGGTTCTAGAATTTTACTACAATCCGCCAAAGTACTTTAACAGTACTTGTGTGTAAGCAGTTTTATTATTTTCAATAGGCCTTTTTATGTGTTTAAATTTAAGTATGTGCTTAATTGCTTTGCTGGAACCAGACCAGAACAATTAACATCTTGCAGGACTGTGTTCATGGTTCTTGTTTAATTGCATTTCTCCATGAAACCTTATTTATGGAGTCACTACTGACGTTTCTATAATTCTATATTTATACAATGATACAATGCTTTTATCACATTAAAGTTTGCACAAATGGCCAATTGAAGGAGTGTGAACAGATGGGAGTGCTGCATTAGCTCTATTTGCAGTTAGAAAGTGTATCTCTGTACACTTCCATTGGCAAAAATAGTTCTCTTGTTGATTTCAGATTAAATCGGGATCTAAGGTACAATAAATATGCTAGTCTTTATATACTTGTGAATAATAACAAAATACAATCTACAAAATGTTCCTAAAGTGTTCAAATATTCACCACTTGCTCATGTGAATAGATCATAGACACCAATATGTCTTCAGTGGAACTATTCATGTGAGTAGAAGCGAGGCATGTGTTTGTGAAATTGGGATTTCCTATAAAGATGCCAGTTCTTTAATTAAATTCTGTAATCCAATGGAAGTCAATGGGACTACTCAAATGAGAGAAGGTAAATATATCCTTACTGTTATATGTCATCAAGATCTGAGCCTTAATTTAAAGAAAGGAAAATAAGTTTATATTGCAGATATAAACCAATTCATCCCATTCTTCTTATCTGAAAAAGAAATAAAATCCATCTTCTGAGTTAAAGCTCAGTGAAGCCCTTGAAAAGTACTAAACAGTCTTTCAAGGGCAAGTACCTGCAACTTTTGCTCAAATAAGTCACTTGGAACCAAGCAGAAAGGGAGAAAGCATGATTCTGAATGCTAGTGAAATTATATTGAGGATAACAAAATAATATTTAGAAAGCAAATTTGTTGAATTTATTTCAGACTGTGAAGAAATATGTATTAAATGAACAGCATAAAGAAAAGTTTGCAAGGTCAAAAAAGAAATACATTGACTGAATGTAGAGTGGTCAATTATTAAATCACTTGCTCCATCCAACAAGCAAAATACTACACTCTTTAATGAAAAAGTCTTAGGAAAGTATTGAAAATGCACTATAAACTTGGTAACATACATAGGAGTATAAAAACACCTTTAGCTGTAGGAGGTGCCAATCCATTTATGCTCAGTAAAAGTCTTTTAAAATCAGCTTGAAGAATGTTACAAGGAATTAAGACCTGCTAAACTTACATTCACAGTCTTGGGATATACTCTGGGTGATTTTTTTCCTGCTTGTGATTTTTGTCATTCCTTAATTCTTTCAAATATATTATTTGTGAGACTTCTAAAGTGTTGAAAATCAGGCCCTTTGATATTGCTAAGCTGAGTACCAAATATGAGGCCCCTTCATTTATATGTACTTTATTTAGCTAAACTATTTGACTTGTATTTTAAAGGTTTTTAAGGTTTACATTTGAAAGATGTACCTAGCAGTTACATTATCCACTTCATCTAAATCAACATCACAGTTTGGAATGAGAGAAAATACGTCAAATGAAACAGCTAATAATCTAACAGAGACTTTTAATATTATTATTTTTAAAATAATTTTACTTGATTTTTTTACTGAAAATTTCACACAATTAAGTAGTTGTTAATTCTTGCTTTCAGTAAAAATGTTGCATGTTAAAACAATCACTTTAGATTTTATTTAGCTCTTATGACAGCTGTTAAAAAATGATATTCTAATTAACATAGAATAATAGCATTGTTTTGGTTGGAAGACACCTGTAAGATCTAAGTCCACCCTGGTTATTAAACACTGTTCTGAAGTGCCATGCCCACACATTTCTTGAACACCTCCAGGGTCTGTGACTCTACCACGTCCACAGTAGAGTTCAGAGGGTCGTCATCAGTGGCACAGAGTCAACTTGGAGGCCTGTCACAAGTGGTGTCCCCCAGAGATCAGTATTGGGTCCAGTTTTGTTCAATATCTTTATCAACGACCTGGATGAGAGTATTGAGAGTACCCTCAGCAAGTTTGCTGATGATACAAAACTGGGGGGGTTGGCTGACACCCCCTCAGGCTGTGCAGCCATGCAGCGTCACCTGGACAGGCTGGAGAGCTGGGTGCAGGCAAACCTCATGAAGTTTAATAAGGACAAGTGCAGGGTCTTACATCTGGGGAGAAATAACAACAGGCACCAGTACAGGTTAGGGGCTGCCCTGCTGGAAAGCAACTCCACAGAGAAAGACCTTGGAGTGCTAGTGGACAGCAGGTTCTCCATGGAACAACAATGTGCCCTTGTGGCCAAGAGAGCCAATGGGATCCTGGGATGCATCAACAAAGTTGTCCAGCAGGTCTAGGGAAGTTCTTCTACCTCTCTGCTCTGCCCTGGTGAGACCACACCTGGAATACTGCATCCAGTTTTGGGCTCCCCAGTTCAAGAGACACAGAGACCTGCTGGGGAGAATCCAACAGAGAGCCACAAGGATGATTAGGGGACTTGAGCATCTCCCCTATGAAGAGAGACTGAGATCCCTGGGGCTGTTTAGTCTGGAGAAGAGAAGACTGAGAGGGGATCTGATCAATGTGTATAAATATCTGAGGGGTGGGTGTCAAGTGGAGGGGGCCAGGCTCTTTTTGGTGGTTCACAGTGGTAAGACAAGGAACAATGGGTTCAAACTTGAACATAGAAGATTTCACCTCAACCTGAGGAGAAACTTCTTTACAGTGAGGGTGATGGAGCACTGGAACAGGCTCCTCAGGCGGGTTGTGGAGTCTCTGGAGAGTTTCAAAACCTACTTGGATGTGTTCCTGTGTGGACTACCCTAAGTGATCCTCCTCTGGCAGGGGGGTTGGACCTGATGATCTCTTGAGGTCCCTTCCAACCTGATATACTGTGATACACCTTCCTCAGCAACCTATTCCGATGCCTGACCACTCTTTCTGTAAATAAATTTTTCCTAATATACAATCTAAACCTCCCCTGGCAGAGTTTCAGGCCATTTCCTCTCACTCTTATCACCTGATATTAGGAAGAAGAGACCTACCCCCACTTCACTACAACCTCCCTTCAGGTAGTTGTAGAAAAGAGCAATGAGGTCTCACCTCAGCCTCCTCTTCTTCACACTAAACAAGCCCAATTCCCTCAGCCTCTCCTCATAAGACTTGTTCTCTAGGCCCTTCATTGCCCTTCTCTGGACATGCTCCAGCACCTCAGTATCTTTCTCATACCACAGGGCCCAAAACTGAACACAGGACTCAAGATGCAGCCTCACCAGTGCTGAGTATAGGGTCACAATCACTTCCCTTCTCCTGCTGGCCACACTATTCTCAATAGAGTTTAGGATGTGGTTTGGCTTTATGGGCTTGCTGGCTCATGTTAATACCGCTGTCAAACAGCACCCCAAGATCATTTTCTGCTGGGCAACATTACAGCCATTCTGCCCCAAGCCTGTAATGTTGCATGGGGTTGTTTTGACCCAAGTGCAGTACTCAGCACTTGGTCTTGTTAAACCTCATAAAACGGACTTTGGCCCATCAACCCAGCCTGTCCCAATCTTTTGAAGAGCATTTCTACCATCAACCAGATCAACACTCCCACCCATTTTAGTGTCACCTGCAAATTTACTCAGGGTGCACTCAATTCCCTCATCCAGATCATTAATGAAGATATCAAAGAGAACTGGCCCCAGTACTGAACCCTGGGGAACACCACTTGTAGCTGGCCACAAACTGGTTTTAACTCACTGGGCCCAGCCACTCAGCAGGGTTTTTTTATCCAACATAGCATGTGCCAATGAGCAATCAATTTCTCCATTATTTACCTCAGGAAACCTTCAAGTCCCTGATCCTTCACAGCAAGTATACTAAAATTCTCTTTTACAAGCAGCTACAGATTTTTTTGTCTGAAGATTTTGAATCTCCATAACTTTATTCTTCTTAAGATGTATATGTTTGATTTTGTTTTTCAGAATCAACAGCACATAGAAGAGAGTCAAACAGGATGGGCAGGCGGAGTAGGTTTTCTTTTTGTACTCTGTTTGGATTTAATGAAAAACTAGTTTTCTGCCTCTTCACAGCAGTGTTTTGAAATGTGAAGCACCATTCTGACTCATACAACACTACTGCTTAAACATGTTGCACTGTAGGATTGAGATTTACGATGCCGTTCCAAGCATAATATCTGGATATCTGCTTTCTGAGATTAAAAACTCTTCTTCTGATTCCTTTTCCGAATATTAGACCAAGTGATTAGACACTGTGCTGAAGCAGGTGAAGTCATAAAAAGAGGTAGATTCATATTGCAATGTAATTCTTAGAAGTATTCTGGAGGCAAAGAATAGATTTAAAATTCCTCTGGTTATTGAGTCAGGAGACAATCTCAGTTGCACCATAGCAATTTTAGAATAAAACCTGTCCATTCAGAACACGGATTTAGTGCCAAGTGCTGCACATCTTGTGGGGTGTCTATGTAACCATTTTAAGAAATCTGACATAACAGATTAAAAATTGAAATGTGTACTGACCAGGATTCTGAATATCACAGATAAACACTTGTGCAAAATACTTTGTCTCATCTGAACTGAATAAACAGTCTGTTACTTTCAGTGTGTGTACTATAATCTACTAAACAGCTTGGACAGTTTAACTCATCTACCATTTTTCTTCCATTGTTTCAGTTCTTTGTTTCTACACCATATTTTACGTCAGATGGCAGCTCATACTACAAAATTTTTAGTGACAAAAATGGTTATAAGCATATTCATTACATCAATGGCTCTGTGGTAAGTCAAGCAAAGTGTTCTGCATTAATCTACTGTTAAGTTCCTGAAGTAATTCTGCAGTATTCATTAACTTATATGTCATGCTTCACAGGAGAATGCAGTCCAAATTACAAGTGGAGAATGGGAGGCAATATACATTTTTAGAGTAACAAATGATGCAATGTAAGTATCATGAAGAAAACATCCATCTTATAGAGAATTATTTAGAAATACTTAAATTTAATTATGTGGTTAACCCTCATACAATTTGCAGTTACTTCTCTTTTTATGGTCTTTCGTTCAGCTTACTATATACATAGGTATAGTTTTCATAATTGGAGTGATTAGCTCATGAGAAGATAGAATTCCTATTTGTATAGTTTCTTTGTCATCTATAATCAGAGTTTGAGCAAGGATTTATTAAGACGTAAGGTATATAAACTTAACTTACTCTTCCATCACATGCAGAAATCTCAAAAAGTCTAAGTTAACTTCCAAGACGGCTTTTCATCTTGGTGCTGCTTCATAGGTCATCACATTATGGATTATTTATTAACATATAAATGAATTTACAGTTTCTATTCAAGCAATGAATTTGAAGGCTATCCAGGAAGAAGAAATATTTACAAGTAAGTGTTATGAACGTTATCTTAATGATACTAGGGTGTTAGAAGATAGCTTGGGATTCGTCAATATAATAGTTTCAAGGTGGTTAAAGTGTAATTTCACAATGTACTTTAACTAAATATTGACCTCAAATTATATCTTAGAATTGAGGAGAAAGAGCTTCTAAAGCTTAAATATAATCTTGGGGGGGTGGGGGGTGGGGTAAAAAGGGAAATCATTTATTCTTAAATTGAACTGTTCTGAAACTACAGTGTTTGTGTTGTAGAATGTGAGGCAGGCGTGAAATTAGGTATAGAAAAATAAATATTGTTTCGTTTCATTGTTTTTCCTAGAATCAGTATTGGAAGTAAACCTATCAGAAAACAATGCATTACTTGCAATTTAAGGAAAGAGAGATGCCAGTATTATACAGCAAGGTTCAGTGAACATTCTAAATATTATGCCTTGATCTGTTATGGTATGTATAGCACAGGAGAAAACATATGATCAGTTGTTCTTTAAATTTATCAGAGATTTAAATAATGCTGATTATCTCAAATTTTTCCATGAGCAAAATCCTTGGGAAGATGGTTCAGAAAATACAAACATTTTCATTCTATTTTTTTTAATTTTCAACAAAAATCTAGGGATTTTTTAAATTAAAAACAAATTTGTGAAAGTCCTTCATAGAACAAACCAGTTTATCAAAGTCATCGTTTTTCTTGCCAAGAGTAGCACATAGAAACACACATTGATTTCCAATTCATGAGATCAAAGTTGGCAATGAGAAACTACTATAACTTGTTTCTCACCTGAAATTCTTAAAACCTGTCAGTCACAAAATGATGGATATTTTCTACCTGAGAACATTTTTAAACACTGAACAAAACTCAGTTCATCAAGTTGGATGATTTCAGTGATTTGAGTTTTTGTGTATTTCATCTAAAGTTTACTGTTCTGGTTCTGCACTGACTGATCAGATGAAGAGTTCCCTAGAACTTCCACTGTGCAGTAACAAATGTAGCAAATAATAACACCTTTCAATCATTTTGCACAAAGTAGTCAGTAAGGTCGTCACCATATGAAAGCCACTCACCTTCACAAATATGATGTGACATGTTTTCAGAAGAATGCTTCACATTGTTAATTCTGCATTCACCTTATGTAATCACATCTCAGGTAGTAACTAGATGTCACTTCATCTCTAGGAAGGAAGAGTTTGTTAGTAGATTTAAAGTTACTCCCATTATGTATGCTAAGAAATACATGTATAGAATTCTATGCACACACAATAACTTATGTATTTGATACAGCAGTAACTAGCAGGTTATACAGTAGAGAAGATGCAGATTTGTGTATCAACTTTGAGCTCTTTTAACACCTATTAGTTACAAATGTAAATGCAATACTTCTTCACCATTCCTTCAAACTACAAAATGTGTTCTTATTATTCTTATGATAGGTCCTGGGATTCCTATTTCTACTCTTTTTGAGAACCATGGTGACAGAGGTACTGCAAATATCCTGTCTGTTTCTGAGTAATTGTTTTTCTCATTGATCTTCACTGTGCATATCTTCTAATACAATATTTTGGATTGTGATCAAGAAGCCTTTCATCTTTTTTGTTATTAAAATACATAGTGTTTTTCTAGATGTGTTAGTTAGTAAAATCTAAGTATCAATGAACACACCAATGCCTTTACTTCCACTCCTCAGTCCAGCACTTTTACGCCTTGATGTTTTTCCTGTTTACACACTATATATGCAATGACTATCAGCAACTCTTTAAGAAACAGTGAGTCAAACTTTGTAGAAATTATTGTGATTTCGAAACCATTCCTTTTCACAAGACTCCTTTTTTCATGAAGCAACTGTACCATATACAAAAGGCAACAGTGTACTATTTAGAGTTTGCAGTTTGAGTTATTGTACTGTACTAATTAGAATTTGGATCAGTGACTTGCTTGTCAGCCATCAGTAAAAATGTCAGGGAAAAGCAGAAGCTCTGTCAAATGATCAGTTTACAAAACTGCTTCAGACAATGTGTAATTATTGATACAAAATGGAAACCTCAGCAGAAAACATTCAGAACCTTCTTTCTTTAAGCAGCCTGTTAGTGAGGACTCTTTGCAACCAGACCAGGTAGGAATTTGCTAACCATGAAAATATTAATTGCTCTGCAGTGAGTTTTGTCACTCTGTCCCCTGTTTTTCCCTGAAAGTTCTCCCACTTAAAGCTCTCAGTCCTGAAATGTTATGAAAGCTATCATGGTCCTGTAAAAAACTTCAGTAATTTGGCATTCCCCCTTCCTTCCCTCCATAATCAGTGGAAATGCTCATATAGTTTTAATGCCAAGGTCCTTACAGTTCAGCCCGTATTGATAACCGTCTATTAACTGAGTGTTGTCTGACCAGAAGGCACATAAAAACATGAGGGAGACAAATGCTGCAATATTTTTAAGCTAAATTAATCAATGATGATTCGTGTATGAGACAAAGAATTGCAACATAAGACTAGTTTGACTCCAACAGCAGTCAGTAGATCCTATTTTTTTACCACTCAAAAAGGTTTGCAGGTGGGTAAGATTGGTCAGGGTGTCTGTTGCAACTGTCTTATTAAAAGACCATGTTCTGGTATTTCTGTTTCAGAAGTTTTAAAGATGTTTAAATACAGCTAATGCATGGATTTTTTTCATTTTAATCTATTGTCATAGCTTTCTGTTTCATTATGACCTTGTGTTTCAAGGGTCCCCACGACTTCCTTATCAGAGTAGGAATTGCATGAAATGCAGCTAAGTGCTCAATTAGAAATACACGATTTTTAACCTCTGCTAGAAAGAACAGTTTCACTTAATAGATCTTCACCACTGGTTTCATGATACCTCACTCTGCTGTGCTATTCTTCAGGAATAGAAACCAATTCAGGCTTCTCTCTGACTTTTTCATAACCTTTTTTTGGATTAATTTTCCTTAAGTCCCTTGCTTCCATAATTTCTTCTGTGGTGCAAAACTATTTTTAGTAGATCTATTTTCATTGCAGCTGGCAGCCTTTTGAAAGTTTATCACCCATGAATTTTGGTAGAAGGCATGCAGTTAAAGTAACATACACCAGTTTGGAAGCTAGAATGATCTTTCAGCCATAAAAGCCCACCTGAATCTGCAAAACTTGTCAAGAGTGCTTTGAAAGAACCAATTCCCATGTTATATTTCTGGCATATGCTGACCACTATCTAGTTTAAAATATGCTGAGAGAAGTAATTCTGGTTTTTTGAGCATCTCCAGAAACAGGAAGTGGTTGCCATTGGGGGCGGGGGGGGATGGGGGGGGGGGGGGAGGGGAGAGGAACACAGACTAAACTAACAAGGAAAAGTCTCCTGCAGTTTTAAAAGGTTCTTTCACTTCGAAAGTGAAGCTGAAAGTCACAGATACCCATTATGTGTTCTTCACCACCCACTACTCACGGGAGACAAATAAGTAATACCCAGTGGATTCATAATGTGTAGTTCTGCAGTCTATTCTGGAAGTTAACTAAATTTTAAATAGTACTTTTTAAATTATATAACTGCAAATCAAGTCTAAATCAAGCAAAACAAAATTTGTAAATGCTTTTTAGATTTTAAAAAACAGCAAAATAGGTTCACTAAGTGTACAGTAGTATATTACTAAGGACAATTATATGTTAACTTTAGTATCTTTGTGTGGAAATATACCGTATGGTGGTTATGCAAGGATCTGCTACAACCCTTTAAGAAACTGAGTTTCTTGTGTTTGCCTAGAAACAAGATATTCCCAAACATCAATGTGCTTAACCACACTGCCCAAGGGGTTCAGAGCTTAGACTCGTGTTACTATGGTAAGCAAGAGGAAAGATACAGGACTGTGTTTTGCATGATGGGATGAATTTTGCATTTCCAGCTCTCTCATATTATGGGACTGGGATTAGGACTCTGCAGGAGAAAGGAGTTCTTCATAATATCCAGGACTCTAACAATCAGAGGCAACATGTCAAATTGTTTGCACTGCAAAATCTGCAGCCTATGTAAATCTAACAAATATTTGTGCACTGTAATAGCAGTGTCTTGCTTTTATTTAGCTATATGATCAAGTCCAATTTGGAAGTGTCTGAGTTCATTATTCTGCTTGTAAAATTCACAGATTTCCTTTCTGTCCTAATACCATAAAATAAAAGCATCTCAATTAATGAGTAGGAATGAACAATTACTTAGTTAATAATTCGGGTATTTCTTTTACTTAGAGCTCAGAGTATTGGAAGACAATTGGGAACTACAGTCTGCTTTGCAAGAGATCAAGCTGCCAAAAGAAGAAATTAATAAACTTGAAGTGGATGGTATAAGTAAGAATTGCACATCCTTATTATACATTTTATTCCTTTTACTCCTTTGTGCCTCTATTTTGATACAGTAAGTGTTGTCTCTCTGTAGAACAAACTTGTTAGCACCTGAGATTGGGAAGAGGAGTTCTGTTTCTGCCCTGTTCAGTAACAGCCAATTTGTGCCTCAGGGTATCTGCCTATCAGTAAAATAGGAGTTAAAATACATCCGTGCTTCATAATGCATTTTTTTTTACTGCAAAGTGTTTAAATACGGAGTAAAAACATTATAGTATGGTGGTAATAAAATGTGAATTGTAAACCACTGTTCACACGTTACATGTATTGTCCTGCATACACTACTGTTTTCACTTATGATTTTAATAAAAGTAGGCACTTTATTTCTCCAAAGTTGTTCTTCAACAGCTCAATACTTTCATCAGTTCTGTGATTCACAGTTCATGCACTGGGTAGTTTATGCTGATTCATTTTCATATACTATTACACCAAACTCTAGTTTATGTTTGGAGGAATCATTTTAGCCATTAATGATATAATTATAACATATCTTTTCCAGATTTGTGGTACAAAATGCTTCTACCTCCACAGTTTGATAGATCCAAGAAGTACCCACTGCTTATTCAAGTGTATGTAATAACACTTCCTTTCTTTGAATGTTGTTTTGTCAGAAAAATGTGTTTCCTAAACTTTAACAAAGCCAAGGACATTTTATGCAACATTTTATGAAGCAGAAGCAAAAGCAAAACTACTTACTTCTGTTTTCTTTGTTCTTGTGGTTTTTTTTTAATGTATTTCTGGAGTAGAAATTCAACCCATTGGAAATGAATGAGTTTTTTCATGTTAATATTATCATGGTAAGCATCAGTTCCTTGGAGAAACAAAAAGCATAAAAGCATGTGGGCTATTCCTTGTTGTTCTTAGCTCTGCACTGCTTCTGTTCATCACGAGGCATGCTGAAATTATTTATTTTGGCTTTGCTAATATAAAAAATACAAGAGTCTGCTTCATTTTTCAAGAAAAAGCCCTGAATGCTCCTAAACCACAAGGACTGGCTTATTTTATCAAATGTTCCTTCTAATGAGCATTTGGTATGAACTTAATTTATTGCAGGCAGGAAAGGCAAAAAAAAATTGCAGTGGTGCAAAAAAAAACAAGAAGCAGAAAAGACTGCTGAGTACATGTAATAAACCTTACATCTTTTTTTTTATTAACCTCTGAGGACCCAAATGTTTGAAGAATGCTTATGGTGTTAGAATGATATTTGGAGTAGAAGATAAAGTCAGTTGTGTCCTTGAGATCAGATGTGTAATTTGCATTAGGCCATTCTCATGAGGAGTGTCTCCCTGTATGGCTCAGCTATGTGGGGTGTGTTCTGCCCAAAGCTCCAACAGTACATGATATTTCCTGCTGAAACAAAAATCTGGAGATGGTCAGAAAGTGTAACATGCTGAACTTTTTTCTCCTGTTTTCTCTGACATTGCTGACTGCATGTGGAGATCAAATGCAGAAAAGCACTAAAAAGGGCTGCTACACCTAAGGAATTTGAATGGAGGAAAGAACTGAGTCTTTGTGACATCACTCTACCAAGGATTTCTCTTAGAACAAGTACCTGTTGCTGCACCCCATAGTCTGAACTAAAAAAAAATGGTTTGCCTTAGGCAGAAGATCTAAAGGATTAAAATGTATTTTAGATAGCAAAATCTCACAAATATATGAAAAAGGTAGTTGAATTCTTTATCTACTGAATTCTCTGAACCACAGGCATATAGCAACATACTTGTGGAGAAACTTTAACTATAGCTGTAGTCCAGTATCCAATAATTATTATAAATTTATAAATGTGATTTGAAAATGTGTGAATTTTCATCCTTAGATATGGAGGACCATGCAGTCAGAATGTGAAAGAAACATTTAGCATTAGCTGGATTACCTATCTTGCAAGCAAAGAGGGAATTATTGTTGCTCTGGTGGACGGCAGAGGAACAGCTTACCAAGGTGACAAGATTTTGCATGCAGTATATAGAAGACTAGGAGTCTATGAAGTTGAAGACCAAATCTCAGCAGTCAAGTAAGTAGCATATGTCCTTTTAGAACTGTTATATTTACATAGCTACAAGAAATAATGTTAAAAACATATTACATATACTTCTCAGCCTTTCTTCTGGAGAGCTGAGGTCTCCAGGAAATAAGACAAGAAGATTGCTAGAAATAAAATATTGCTAGATGCTTGATGTTGGTGAGGTTTTGTGTAGTATATTAAGTTTATATATTACCAAGTCCATGCTTGGACCTCACCACTTCAATATTGTAACACCATCATCAGAGGCTTCAGTCTTAGGCCTAAGGAAACATAAGTGTCAGTGATGAGTGATAAACAAATATATTGTCCATTATTATGAAATTCTCCCTGTAGGGGAGACCTAAGATTAGCCAAAGAACTATAGTGATATACCATGGTAATTAGCTAAAGGTCAAGTCTGAAGTTCACAGCACATCAGAGCATGGATATATTTTCATGTGCAGCAGTAAATACCCTCTTTCCCCCTTAACAGACTTTGACTATGAGAAGCTTAGCTAGAAACTGGGTGTAGCAGTCCAGATTTCCATGGCTTTCTCTACTTACCTGGAAACACTGCATGTATATACAATGTGTGTGAGGAGGGTTTCTTCCTCTTTCTGCTTCCTGAAAGTTCATTTCCTCCTCAATGATATAAACACACTATTATCCTTTTCAGTGATACAGAATAGCTGTATGTCATGTCGGATTAATCTATTATATGATTTTCTTTCTTGAAACTTTTAGCAGAAACATCATAGTCTGAAATATCACAAGAGAGAGAATGTTTTCTTATTACTCTGAATTGTCACTCAGACATAAAATTCAGAGACAGAGAGAACTTAAATTGCTTCTGCACTTACAAAATCTAGTGAGAGGCTGTGAAGAAATGACCTCATACTTCACACTCCCCAGATTTCTGTCAGCACCTAGACTAAATTTTTATTCAGTTAAATGTAGTGCATTCCATCTTCCTGATCTAACACATGATTTCAGATGCATGAGAGGATCCTATACTCTAGTGGGAAGTTCTTGGAGGGGCTTTACTGTATGAAGAACCTCAGGGATTAAGACAGCAATGTAACAAAGCTGAATCATATTTTGGCTTTTCTAATTTTGTCCCACCTAGACAGTATCCCACATTTTGGGTGTTGTCAATCCATTGTGTTTGCCAAATAGAATAAGGCTAATACATGTCTTGGGATGTATCCGAACCTCATTTGTTTATGTGTCACTCTTGAACCTTTGCAATCATTTGCCTCGTCCTCTTTTCTCTCCTTTTGCTAATACACCTCTGGAAACAGAGCCTTGAGGCTGAAGCACAATTTTTGTGGGAGAACTAATATTTGTTATTCTCTTTGACCACATAGTGGTAATATGTGCTCTTCACTTTTCAGGCACATAAAAAATAAATGTGATTGCTCTGGGGAATCCCCAGTCTCAGAGGTTGATACTGTGCCTCTTGAGACATCAGAGAATCAGCTGATTGTAAGACAAGTATGTCAAGCATCTTGCAGGTCTAAATGTTAATGGTACTAAAATGATTAAAACAATAATAGCCTGTGAAAAGGTAGCGTTATGGGAAATGAAATGTGGTTATTAGTAGGCACATGCTTTTTGAACTGTTTTCTCTGCATGTGTATGAGTGCATGTCTGTACCTATATGTATATGCAACATGATTAATGTATGATGTCTACTCTGGTCTAAATATCCACATGGGTTCCCTGTATAAGAAAAAAGAACATTTTTTGCCAAGAAGCCAGTTGGGCCAGATCCACAATTGTTATGAAGAAAGTATTGATTTCAGCATATTTTATTCTTTCAAGAAAAACTCTTCCTCTGAAATATCTATTAATTGAATAATTGATGCTTTGCAGAAATCAGACATGCTATGCTGATTGTTAGTTAGCTCAAATTGGTATTATATGTGAAAAAACGTGAAGGGAAAAATTACTTTTTGCTAATTTGTTATAGTATTAGGAATCTTCTGCAATACTGCATTTATTTCTCTGATTTTCTTTTTTTCACAGGAAATTTATAGAAATGGGCTTTATTGATGAGAAACGAATAGCAATATGGGGCTGGGTAAGTGGCTGGAGCTTTTGTATCTATCTTTAAATAATCCTGCAGTATATATTTTTTTTATTCTTCCTTATTCTGTCTTAAATCTGTATGAAGTTTCTTCTACCAGTGTTTGATGGTATTCCCAAAAATTTCAAGCCCAAAAAGGGCTTAATCTTGACAGCTGTAGAGGGAATTTTGAAAATTTATGTCTCATGCATTGTTTGGACTTGAAGTCATGCAAAATTGAGATGTTGTAATTGGCTTTACTTTTAACTTAGGGACTTACTGGCATGGTATCAAAATTCAAGTATTGTCCTTGTGATGTGAGATTAAAATAATGAGAAAAGTCCTTTGAATATCTCTCATCAGAAAATGTGACCCTTGCATCATTCTGAATCATGATGCTTGGCTTTGAAATGGTCTTCAGGGATGTATGTGGGTCTGAGGGGTGTACAATGTTGACAGCTTCACCAAGAAGTGGAAAAATTGGACAGTATAGAAGTCATTCCAAGCAATTAGCCATTCTGGTTTTCATCTTTGATTTCTTCATATGCTTTGTAACACTCCTGGAATTTTTTTTTATAGCCAGATGTATTGAAAGTCCATTACACTTAGGCACTCAGAAAGAGAGTAGCATACTTCAAATACATATATTAGAATAGCACTGCATTCTAATAGGAGAAAAATAAATTATTGGAGTGGTTGGTGGTTGTTTTCTTCTTGTGCTGTCACCTTCAAAGTAGGACCATTCATGAAAATGAGATGCAGACCTATTGGTAATGTTATGTATGAGAGAACTGAAGCCAACTTTACTGGCAGCAGAAATGCCACACAGGCCCTTACAGAGATTTTTTAAGATGTTTAGACCATCTGATTCAATGGCCAGGAATGTCTGGATCAAGAATGCCTAGGTAGTAGTGGAGCCCTGCCTCCTACCCAGCTTCAGCAAAACAGAATTATACTATGCAGGAAAATGAGCTGTTAAGCAACACCTGAGTTTCTCATGGATTAGAGACAGCACTGTAAGGAATGCTAAAGAGGGTTGGAGGCCAGGCCTATGTTAGCCAGCCTTACTCCTTCCCTAAGTTAATCAGTATCATCTATCCAGCAGTAACAGGCAGCACTAATTAGAAAAAGCTTACGGAGTAAAGTGATATGTTAGACACCCATTAATGTTTCCCACTATTTTTGTCTTTTTACATGTTCATTTTTCTTTGATTATCATTCAGAAAGACCTATTATTTCATTAAATGCCTGTCTTAGCCAGGAGAATTCTGATATGTCAGTGTTTGTTTTATTTTTCCTTGTCTGTTTGGGTTTTTTGGCCCCCTTTCATTGTAAGAGGATGCCCAGAATCACACAAGAGGATGGGTCTTGTAAGATTCAACTCAGCTGCAGCTATAGAAGTTGCTTGGTCTTAGCACATGAGCAGCACTTCTAAAAACTTTCTGTGAAGCTTCTATCAACTAATATTTAAATTAATTTTTGTCAGACACTACTATAACACCAGGATGAAATGGGGTACCATATGGTGAAATTAAGTGACACAGACAGTTAGAAGTGAGTTACTCTAACATGGCATTAAGTTAAGGCCACATAAAAATAATTTAATTTTTTTAATCATATCATATTTTATTTCACTACAGTGTTTCCAGAATCAGTTAAGAGATTTCACACATCTAAAAGCACTGTGTCCCAGCAACCAACATAATATTCAAATAACAGCACTATTACTCAGTCTTTTTTCCCATTTTTTTCTATTATACCATTTCCTGGTCCATAACCTTTGAAAGGAGTCAAAATGTGTTCCCATATTTATGGCCTGCAACTTAGCAAACTCTTCTGGGTGGCAAAAGCTCTTAAATAACCACTAAAGCAATTCAGGTTGTGAACTCTTATCTCTCTGTCTGTTACACTGTACATTTGTACAAAAAATTTAATAGTTTTGCTTATTTCCCTTAGTCTTTCATATGCTACTGATGCAGTTGATGATCTTTAGAATTCTTCATGACACACCTCATATTTTGCTCTCCCTCCATTCCATAGTGAATAGTAACCCATTATTTCCCAAGGACTTTATACAAATATTTTCCAATCCCAGTTCCACATCATATGGACAGCCAAACCAAATGCTTTTTATTTTCCTGTCTCAGCAGCTAACCCTCATAGTTGTACAGATCTGTTCTGATATTCAGGCTTACTTACTACTTTTCCTAAATTCCAGCTATGAACTTATTCTTGCTTGCTGAATCTCAGTTTGAGGAAACAATTCAGAAAACAACAGAAACAGTGGCAGGCAAAACGAAGGAATTGCTCCAATCTCAAGGTTTGAAGTAGCCACGTCTACTGATACGCCTGATTAGCAAAAGCTAAGTAGTTTGTTATGAGAGGGAAAAACTCTTAACTCTTCTTGGAGATGCACACTAAAAGGATGAGAGGCAATGATCACAAGTTGCCACAAGGGAAATTTTGGTTAGGTTTTAGGAAAAAAAATTTTACAACAGTGATCAGCGGTGAATCAGATTGAGTAGAGAGGCTGTAGAATGTGGATGTGATTCTGATCAACCTCATTTAAATCTGAGGGCAGCCCTGTTTTGAGCTAGAGGTTGAACTAGATTACCTTGAAGTTTTTCTAGCATTCTAGGTGGTAATAAGAGCAGAAGTGATAAGCATTAAAGCTGTAGCAAATAATGTAACCTCTCTCACAAGAAATCACATCAGGTTCATTTGAAACAAATACTTTTTTTTTTCCCCCCTAATTAAAAAGGCTTTGTTGCTTTGTCCTTCTTGCATGCAAAATCAAATATTTACTTTGGAATTAATGTATATTAAGTTGTTTCAGAAAACAAAATTATATTTCACTGATAAGTTTAAACTGTCTGTGATTTCTCCCCAGTCCTATGGTGGGTATGTAACTTCTTTGGCACTTGGATCTGGCAGTGGATTATTTAAATGTGGAATGGCTGTGGCTCCTGTTTCTAGCTGGGAATATTACGGTATGAAAACTTGTCATAAATACTGACTTGAAAAGCAAGATATAGCATTTAGTAACTTTCTAAATAAAATCATTGGAGGAGACTGGCAATATGAAACTTAAAGATATTGCAATTACTTAGACAGAAAATTCTCAAGACCATGAGTTTAAAGTTTTCCTTCCTAAAAATATCTGCCTGAAATTGGCAGTTTGGAACAAACTTTGCCACATGGAAAAGGTACACCAGATAATCCCATATGCACATCACTAAGTTGGTAAAGCCCTCTTGATAAACTGCTATACTCAAGAGTGATCTCCTTAAAAATCGTGTTAAAACAGTACCAGATGAAACAGATGAAATTATTTTTCTGCCAGTAGTGGAATCACAGTGCACTTCAGATACTGCAGATGATCTATGTCAGGAATCAGTGTCTCTGATGATTGTAAAGTTACTTCCCAAAAGCACTGGAAAAGAAACAGACTCAGTTGTGTCTGATACAATTTTTAAAATAAAATATTTTTTCCCTTTAGATGTTTCTCAACCACACCTCCTGTTTTGTTGTGTTAGGAGACCTACTTTTTATTTATATTTATTGGCTTAAGCTCCAAACTGTTCAGAGGAAACAGCTCTAGCATTATAAACCAAGGGCCTTACTGTGTGAATAAAGGAGGCGCATACTTACACTTACTTGCAGACCTGTTAAGCTTTTGGCACAGTCTAAAGGAACCTTAGTGTAAAAAAAGAATCATGGCATGCATGTTTTCAATGAGCAAAATGTAGCACTTTGAACACATTTACTTAGCATATGGTTGTTTGCTAAGAAGTCTTGGTTACGAGAAAATTTTTTGGTTAAATAGGAAAGATTCCTTCCCTGACTGCTAGTACAGACATTTCTTATATTTATGGTGTTTTGCAAACAAAGGGGAAAACATTTGTATGACACAGGAAGCATAGTCTTCATGTTTTCACTGTCATCAATTTTTTTTTAAGACATTTTTCACTCACGATTGCAAAATTATTTCCAGAATGCAGGCATGAAGCACTGTTTTTGAAAAATTCCCTCAGTAAAGGAAGAGTTATAAATATTTTCCATTAATTAGAAAGTGAGAGAAGCTTTTCAGTTAAGTAGAATAGGCCCACACCATCACAATCTTTACTTCATCTGAATTTTCAGGAAGAAGTTAAAGAATCTTGCTAAAAACACATTGTAAAAATCCAAAGTGACAAATGTACCTCCACTAAGGAAGGAAGGAAGGACACAGAAGGAAGTCCTGAGTCATAAGTTTTGGCAAACAGATCATGTTAACATGAGGGTGAACTGTGTAAGGGACAAAACTACAGGATGCTACGTATTTGAGTCTCAAAGAAGTATCACTATGTCAGAGGATGTACTGGCCCCTAGACCTTCTAAATTCTGTACCACCTTCTTTTAGATACACAGAGAGTCTGAACCACAATCATTTCCCTGAAATCCTCCCATTCACCTCCATTTTGTCTCAGCATTAGTAACAACAGAACAGTTATTGAGATGGCAAGGGACATTGCATTCGAGGATAATGTATAGTTAAAAGCATTAGATCAGTTACATTAAAATTTGCAATTTGTCTCCTTATTTCTTCATCAGTAACTGACAAGCTGAATCTTCCACTTAGTCATTATAATGAAATTCTGCTGACCTCTGTGGACTTGTTGTAGCTATACTGATAAAAGAGAGTGGAGAATTTGGCTCAGAATACTGTAGTAATGCCAGCCATTCAGAAAGAGTCTATTTTATTGAAAACTTGAGCCCAATATGGTTCTTTGATACTGTGTTGACAACAGATATTGCACATTTTCTGTTTTCATTGAATGATAAAGGATTTTGACAAAAGATAGGCTACTTAGAATTTTGTGGTACTTAGTTTATTATAAATTATCTTCAGAAGCCTTACTTGGCTGATCTGGGAGACATAGTACACATCTTTAGTACCCAGTGGTAAGATGTGCAAAGGATACAAAATAAACCATGGGAACGTAAGTATATTGAGTCATTTTCATTTCCTGGGAAGAGTTCCACTTTTTAACAAAATTATTCTAATGCAGTATATCAAACTGGACAACAAGGTACTGATTACAATAGCCATTATCTCTTTTATGGAGGGCAGGGGGAAATGCCAGCTCTTCTTTGTCAGAAAGCTCTGACTCTGTTATATAAATAAAATTCTTGTAATACTGGAGCCTGACTGCTCAATATGTGTCAGTTACTCTTTCAAGGCAAGGTCATAAAGAACTTAATTTTCTGGTAGTGACAGCTGCTGTGTCAGTTTCCCACAAATTTTCATAACAGCTCTTGGTTAGATTACAAAGTCCCAGGCAGCTCAAAGATAGCAGTTCATACTGATTTCTTGGTGATAGATACTGTTCAGTTATTCACATTTGTTTTGTCAAATCTGTTAACAGTCTTTGCTGTAGTTAGAAAAAGGAATTCAACAGAAAACTGAACAGCAATTGCACCACTTTTTCAGTGCAATATATTTTATATATATATATATATATATATATATATATATATATATATATATATATATATATATATATAATTTCCTGCTCTGCCTAATTGCTGCCTCTATCCATTCAATAGGAACAGGACAATATATTTATCCATATTTACTGTATATGCCCATACCCATCCTAGGTTGAAATTCTGCTCAAGTTCTTCAGGTGTCAAAAATAGTCTGTGTCATCTTTCCACCGTGTACCTTTATTGGCTCATTTAAACTGATTTCTGGAGTTCAATCCAATAGCATAAAGCAGTATCAGTTAATTAACTTTATCCACACAACCTTCTGTTGGTTCCACAAATGAGTATCAAGCCACTATTTCTGCAAGGACAGTTGGGAGAACATTTATTAATTAACCTTCATAGTTTATTTTTTAAAAAATATGTTTAAATTTGGTGCATTATGAGGAAACCAAACAGAACAGATACAGCTAAACAATATTTAATTTGCTGCATGTGACTGCAGGCAGAAAAATATCTGTACATTCTTTATCTATGACTTTTTTCTTCTTTAATATCACAGCATCTATCTACACAGAACGATTTATGGGTCTTCCTGTAGAGTCTGATAATCTTGAGCACTACAAGGTGAGAATTCTCTTTCTGTGTTGCACTGCCTTAAGCCTGAATCACACTTCATGGACAAGTAGAAATGTAAGGAAAGAAACTAACCCACCAGCTCCTGGCAGCACCTGACAGTCCCGTAGCAGCTACACTACCGCTTGCGAAACTGATTATCTCCAGAGTTACTAGTGGTTTTGTATTTATTAATCCTAAATATGCTAAATTGAAGGATTCTTATTTTCTCACTTGGACAAGTCAGACAGTTCTGCCAGTGCAAACCATTAGCCTAGCAAAGAACTCATGTAATAGAGGTTAAAATGTTGATGTTTATAAGGTTTTGGTGTGTACTGTTAGCTGTGATACGCAAACTGTTTCACAGAAATTTAGCTCTCTGGTGTTAACATCACCAGCTTACTAAATAGTCAGAACAGCTTTCCCTACCCAGAACAGGCTGTCTGCCTTATTTTCTCCAGATTGATAGGAAGTTGATAGCTTCCTCTAGCAGCACATATACCAGCTCTGGATACAGAGAGCCCTGAATTAACACCTGAAGGAGTTGGTAGAAAGACTCCCATTAAAGATTTTGGATCATGATCTTGGTACTTACTGTCTATCCCAACTCAATGAACAGAAACGCTCAATACCACGTTGCACTGGTAGAACTGTCTGGGTAGCCACAAGTTACAGTGGTCAGGGAATGACACATGGCTAATGCTGTGCTTTTCAAGAACTGGCCCTTAGAAAAGGCACTAGATACATATAGCTTCTATTATAATCTCAGACCGGTATGAAGTCACTGCAGTCATTATTATGCCAGCCAGTCCAACTGTTTAATTGTTGTTCTACTAAATAAAGAAAGCCTTTCAACTCTGTGGCTGAGTGGTTTAAATTGAAGCTGCTGAACTGTTCATTTTTGCTCTTAACAGAATTCAACTGTGATGGCAAGAGCAAAGAATTTCCAAAACGTGGAGTATCTTCTCATCCATGGAACAGCAGATGGTGAGGTTTGCAAATGGCAGTACAAATACAGACCCAGAATCACTTTGTTTGAAAAACATTAAGTATCTTTCTATGCCTTTGATTAGAGTCAGTGCTTAGATCTTTGGTAGATTTCCATATGACATAAGATGCTTACTTGTTCTTAGTAATGTCAACTGTATCACTTGATAATTAGTGGACACAACTTAATGTAGTATAACTTTATGCTTTGTGGTATTTACACATTTCAATCTCTTTTTTTCTTTTTCAGATAATGTACATTTTCAGAACTCAGCACAAATTGCAAAAGCTCTGGTTAATGCAGAGGTGGATTTCCAGGCAATGGTAAATAGACAACTAGTTTTCAATGTGAACACTGGCTTACAGCTTTTTTATCTGAGAATGCTGCAAAATCTGCCAATTGCTAGTGCATTTGTTACTCTTCATAAACAATTTCTTCCTGAAAGGTTTTGCCTGCTCCTTTCTTTCATTCTTCTTGCCCTTTGGATGCTAGCAGGATTTCTCTATTGTCAAGAATAATTCTGAGGCTTTTAAACTGAGCCAAGGAGAAGAATGAGAATCCAGCTTCCTTATGAAACTTGCCACAGGCACCAAGGGAAACAAGCAAAATGTGTAGATGATATCCAACCACTCTATCCAGAATCCAGGGGGGAGGGTGGGGGGAGGCGGGGGGGAATGTTCTCTGCAAGACTTGCTTAGGGCAGCAGCTGCAGGAAAAAGAGAAATACCAAGGTTAGAGGTTTTAAATGAGGAATGAACAAGGGAAAAGTAGTTCTGAATATCATGATAAACTCTGCTTCTGCACCTTTTTTCTTGGGGCTAATGACCAAAGTGTTTGCCTGCTATCAAGTATACTGGCTTTCTGCCTAAGTCTATTTTTCTAGGGCCATGAACTCCCAAGAAAAGGGATCACATGGGGATCCCCCTGTGCTTGGAGTTTATAGGCCCCTTCTCATATATTTTTTGCCTCCTTCATTGATATTTAACAAACCTGGGTTATTTCTCAAGTATCTGGAATGCTGTATGCAGTTCTAGTCAATCTAGTTCAGATACAGTGGAATATCAGTTATTCCTAAGAGTTGGCATAATTCATATATGTATTCTATCTGCAGTACAACATTCATATTGTTCATGGGTCTGCTGTAACTCAGGATGTTTCAAATAGAATTCCACAACATTTAGCCAAAAGCTTGTTGCTTAGATCCTAGTATTCCTAAGCAAGATTGTAACCCCTACTGCCAGGGCCATGCCGCTAGGGTATTTCAAAGCTCTTTTGCCTGTCTTGATACAACTAACTTGTCAGTACTGAGGTAGTAATGCTAACTCCTGAGTTACAGAATGTTTAGAAACTTTTTTTTTCCAGTAAGAATATGAATATACTTGAAACTAATGGAAAGAATAAAAGATTAGCAAGTCCCTCGGTTTTCCTGGGGCATACACTTTCTTCTATATGATGATAAAATAAAGTTCTTGCATTGTTTAACTATTGCAGAATTGAAAACACAACATACGGTGTTTATGGCTTTTTTATTTATTTTTCAGTGGTATACTGACCAGAACCACGGAATTCCAGGCCTTTCCAGCAAGCATCTCTACACACATATGACCCACTTCCTCAAACAATGTTTTTCTTTGTCAGAATAAGTAGGCTATTCACAGCACGCTGATGCATCTCTGGAGAGCACAACGGTAACAGTGCCCAGGTTGTATAGTTTTCAGTTGAACTGATAACAGGAAATTTGAAGTTTTAAACTTGATGTTTACATCCACTTTTCTTATTGTAAATTAGCAAACATTACGTTAATACATGTTTTGGCATATTTAACACCTATTCGATAGGAAAAATAAAATCGGAATGCAAAATGCCATGTTCATTTATTACCCTCTTGATTAAACTTACCTTCTGCAGTGCAAAGGTAGGTGGTCCTTTGCAAAGGCACACTGCTAGATGAATATGCTTGTCTTTGTTAACTAAAACGGTAAAGTGGGAAAGAACAAAGAAAGCAGTGCCATACCTAATTAGCATCCTAACAAGTACCATTATTTCTAATTTCTTGGAAAGAATCCAAGCAGGGATAGGAACGCACAATATTTAAAGGTGAAGTTTGGATAATCATCAGGAATATTGAATGCTGTGTTCAAATTGTATTCAACTCTTATTTGAAACCTTGATTCTGCAAAATTCTCAGTGTTCAAGTTTAAATATGAAAGCAAGATGTTTGTGATAGATATTTTACCTCAGTGGGGTTTCCTCCTGTATTTGCCCATATTAGCCTGCTTTTACTCTCCGTTCAAATTAATCTTAACATCATTCATCCCAGACTGGAGGGAAAGGATCAAAGGATTATGCATGCTTTCTTTGCTTTGTTTCCAGTGAAATTATCTTAGGGGATCTTTAAAGAATGCTAGAGGCTAACAATGACTGTAATACTTCTATTCTTTTGATTAGTAATTAAATTAAGGAGAATATGAACAAGGCAGTTGGCAAGAGATCCATTGTAGATGGTAAAAAAAATCTGAGCTAGCCTACTGCATAAGAACCATGGTCTAATACTGTATCTCGTCTCTGCTATTAGCCAGTGAGGGAACAAAGTAACCTGGAAAAGAGAGTGGAGTAGCCTTTCCACAAAGCAAGCTGCTTCCTAACACTCAGTCACAGATTGGATGCTGCTGCTTTGTGGAAAAGCAAGGGGTTTCATTTTGACCCTCTTGACAAAAATATGGGGTTTAGCCAAAATCATTAAAATGTGGAAGTGATTTGCTATGTAACAGCTTCCTTCGTTTTGTTAATAGCAATATCAAATCTGATTTTCCACACATGAGAACATTCCTCAGACACATCTTTATGTAAATGTAGTTGCCAAGCTGTTTGTAATGGTTAAATTATACTTTGATGGGAACTCTTCAGAAAATACTCAATTAGTTCAGGTTTTTTTGGAAATGCTGCCAATTACGTGACGTTAATGAGCTTTCAGTTGGTAATGTAATTAAAATTCTACTGCTATAATTGTTAAAGGAAAAAAAAATTATAGCCCTGAGAAATTTAACATTAAGCAAATATAACATGAAGTGGAGCTAATTAGATGTTGATTGCATGGTCCTGTGTGCATTTGCTGCATATAACAGTAGTCTCAGCAATGTGGTTATTTTACAAATAAGGGATACAATTCAGTTGAAATTACTGAGATTTAATTCTTAATTTCTTACATTGATAAAACTTCACAGAAACCATTGTAAAATTGCAGTCAAAGAGAAAAATCAAGCACTTAACCAAGAATGGTTAAAGGCTTTATATACCTGAATATGTCAATAGGAACCTAGAGCAATTTTCAATAACTGTGGTATCAATCTCACCTAAATATCAATATATTAAGCTGTCTTTAAGTTTCTGCACCTTTGGGGGTTTTTTTATACACTTTTGAAAATTGTGTAAGCTCTGGAAATTTGCTCAGATAAATTGACCTCTTGTGGATACTATAAGTGATAAGGTAATGCAATGTGTTGCTCACACCCTGCCCAGAATTCTATAGTCAGAAGCTTCTGGAAGTATTTGACATAAGGGACATTTCAGGAAAATGTGTCAAATAAAATAAGAGAAGATGCCTCTTTCCCAAGAGATGAAATAGCTGTTTCGTTATTAATCTGCCCTTACGGCTGTTTGTTTCCTAAGGCAATCAGAATACACATCTTCCAAACTGTCCACCATTTACCTTGGTTTGTAGGAAGCAGTTGTGGAGATAAAACATGAAAAAAAAAAAAGTGCATCATGCTGCTGTCACTTTTGCTTCATTGTTTTTCATGTTGTTAATTTATTTGCCTTACACAGTGTTCTTGCCAAAGAATGGGAATATGTCTTCAGCAGACTGTGACATTTATACTGAGTTGCTAGAATAATGTCTAACCTGAAAGCTCTATAATTAGGCAGACATATATTTTGATGACCTGGGGGAAAACGTCCTAGGATGCTGCGAGTGTCAAAAAAACCCTCTTCAAAACATACACAACATCAATTTGCAGGCCTGTGCTACTAACAGGTAACATTGCAGTCATTCATTAGAAATGTTTCAGAACGCTTCAAACACACCATCACAGAATCACAGCATGGTTAGGATTGAAAGGGCCTTGTTTAATCCGGGCCACCTACGTTGGGCAGCCTGAGACTATGTTCACATGGCTTCTGAATACCTAAAAAGGATGGGGACTGTCATATAAACAAGATATACAGGCCTCTGAAGATGGGACACAGTCGTTCTGAATACTTAAGTAGACAGGCCCTTGATTATTAGCCACAGATACAGCTGTCTACAAGTCAGTTTTCACTGTGAAGCTTGTTGAGCTATTTTGAAATAAAGCTAGAGGTGCAAAGCAACAATTCTTTATTCTAGGAACTGGAGTGTATTGATATAGTAGAAAACCACTGGTTCCACTCCAAACCATTAATTTCCCAGCATCTGTTTTCATCACCTACCTCGCTGATGCTGTGTGAATTGTACATATCAATGAATATGCAATCCTCATACCTCAAATGTAGAGCAAAACGCTTTGCTCTACTTAGGATTACTGCAGCTGCAAAGAAGAAAAGGCCTAAAGAAAAAACAGCATTAGTAGAAAACCATGTGTAACCCCAGCCAGGCTCCAGAGCATGGTTAGCGCTATACTCATTTTACTTAGATATCAAGTCAAATTCAGACTTTGTGCAATACTTTCCAGTTTGCCAGTCAGTTCCAATTACAAGCCACAGCTGTTTAGAACATTTTTATGGAGTCATTTGAAGGCTCTATGTTTAATCTGAATAATTCATAGTATTTACTAAGAGCATTTGGTATTACTTTCAATTATGAACATTGTCTTCTCAGAATGTAAAGTAACTAGTACATACTTGGCCAGCTCTTCTGCTTGCGCAAATTGATGCAGCTCCATTGACTTCAAATGGAGCGATTCCAATTTATGTGAGTAGACAGTGTGGGCTACAGCACAGTTACAATAGCTCTCTTTCCCGAGGAGATGTCATCAGCATCCATGGCAGGGAGCATGGAGTTGCGAAGTGTGGAGAGGCTGTAAGACCCTAAACTAATCCTCTGTTTCAAAAAGCCAGTCTTGCTCTCCATAGTGCAGCCACACATTTGTGTGTGTAATGTGTATGTACACAGATATGTATGTAACATGATGCATATGTTTCAATATATGTATGTGTTTACACATATGTTCTTCCTATATACGTTGCAGTAATTCTCGGAAGGGGAATGCAGGGCTCTTTTGGCTGAATATCATGTAGCAAGGATAGGAAAATAAAAGGGGCTGCACAGCCAGCCTCTGAACTCATGGTTTACAAGGTTAGGGAGATACCCCAAGATACATCCTCCTCCCTCCCATGTTCTTCAGCTATGTAATGGATAGTAATATAATAAATAAATATATATAGTGCAATGAAGAAATATACAGGAAAATGTTAAGATTTCACTTTTTTGAAAGCATTTGGTACGGATTTTTTTTACTTTTCAAAAGTCAACAGCTTCCTAATTCATGAAAATGTTTGAATCTTGACAATTTTAATTACTTTTATTCTTCTACCAACAGTTAAAGAGTTGAGAGAAACATCTTAGAAAATTATGATATTCAGAGTATGCTAGCCAGTTATGACAACTGCATTGGTACTGTATTTCTGAAAAGCCATGCCAACTGGAATTGCCACTGCTAGAGCACCAGGTTCAGTGTGTGGCTGTTAAGAACACTGCTTCTCATTTTACTTCTTCTGTAACTTTCCCCCCAGGTGTTTGTTTTTTTTTTTTTTTTCAGTGAGTACAGTGCACTATCCTTAATAGCAGCCATTACCTGGTGATGTGATGATGGTGCAAGAAACTTTGATACACTCTAAATACAGTGAACTCAAGACTCCAAGTGAGGAAGAAACTTTCCTGAGGGCGGATCACTTTAAGGTTCTGTCTTTTAGTCTGACCCAGCTGAAATACTCCCTTATGTGTGAGCTATAACAAGGAGGAGAGTGAGGATACCCTTTTGCCAAAAGGTGCCATCTAACAACTGTAATTTACATTGTGAGATGAAAAAAAATATTAGTGTGTATGCATGTTTTATACACTCTTAAAATCACAGAATCACAGAATGCTAGGGAAGGAGCCTCCAGAGATCATTGAGTCCAACCCCCCTGCAAAGTAGGACCACTTAGGTCACACAGGAACACATCCAGGTGGGTTTGAAGATCTCTAGAGAAGGAAACTCTACATCCTCTCTGGGCAGCCTGTTCCAGTGCTCTGTCACCCTTACAGTAAAGAAGATTTTTTCGCACGTGGAGATGGAATTTCCTGTGGTTGCCCCTTGTCCTGTCACTTGGGTATCACTGAAAAGAGACTGGATTCATCCTTCTGACAGCAACCCTTCAGGTATTTGTAGACATTGATAAGGTGTCCTCTTCTCCAGCTCCAGGTCTTTCAGTCTTTCCTGGTAAGAGAGATGCTCTAGTCTTTTAATCATCCTCATAGCTTTCCATCAAACTCTCCCCTGTCCCTCTGGAACTGGAGAGCATAGAACTGTACATATTCTAGAAGTGGTCTAACTAGGGCTGAGTAGAGGGGGAGGTGAACCTCCCTCAACCTGCTGGACACACTCTTCCTAATGCACCTGGGTATACTATTGGCCTTCTTGGCCAGAAGGGCACATTGCTGACCCATGGATAACTTACTATCAACCAGGACTCCAAGGTCCTTTTCTGTGGAGCTACTCTCTAGCAGGCCAACCCCTAACCTGTACAGGTGCATGGTGTATTTTCAACTTCTGTTTGGTAAATCTCGTTTGCTATGCTTTTGAAATATGTGTTAGCGTAGATTCAGTTATGGCAACTGAAGGTTGGGTTTTGATGGATGTTCACTTCTTTCCTGTACTACTTACTGTCGGTGTTTCACTTGAAAAACAATCAGTCAGCTTCTACATGTTAGATGACCTGCTAGATGATATAGCCTGCGTAGCAACCTGCCCAACTAGGTGAACTGAGCTGCTCTGTCTCATACATTTATATTTTTGGGGGGGAATCATCCTGCTGTAAACAAGGAACTTTATCTGACACAATAAACAGTGCTCAACAAGAAGAACTGCCCGTTTCCTGGAGGAGATGAGACTTTCTCACATACTGTATCACCCCTTTAGAAAGCTGTGTGTAACTAAACATGCAGTGAGCGAATTGTCCGTTGTAACCCGTTTCAAGAGTGCAGGTGTTATCCTGATGTAAAAAAAGATCTACACGGCCCTTTGATCACCATCTGCTGTTCTGCTGGGGTACTGCAGGGCTGGGCGGCAGCATGCCTTCTCCCTCTGCAGGGAGACCATCCTCATGGGGAGACAGGGCCTTCTAATACTTAGTGCTGGACTTACATTTAAACTGTGATTTAACGCTAATAAAGCTTAATAGAAAGTAGATTAAAAATAATTCTGAGAAAAAGACGACAAAGTATCTCAGTGAAATGAGCATCTCATTAAAATAGGTAGATTGTATCATGTGGGTTTATGCCAGTCTGGCTGTGCTCCACCAGGAGAAAATTACCTCACTAAAGATTCTTTTCTGGCTTCACGGAGCAGTGTTAGGGAAAATAAGAGGATTTTCTCTAATATGTATGGTCTGTGCCACAAATTAGACCATGGGCCACTCCAGACTGGGTCACAGGCTGTCTTTAATGTTCAGTGAGATGCCCAGACCTTTCCCTCCACTAGGCAGAACTGAAACTCAAGGTGGAATCCTTCACATTTAACATGTCTCCTGGACTGCCTAGCATCTTCCATATGTAATAATACCTCATTTTTGGTACCCTTTGGCATTTTACAAGGGACTGACATAGATATCATTAAAAAGTCTGTAAAGAAAAACTTCTCAATAACTTTTTGAAGGGAGTATCTCACTTGTTGCTTCATAGACAGGGTGAGAGGCCCATATTCCTCACTGGCAGGATTTTTCAGCTGCCAGAGCCATTGATGCGCTTTGTATTAATCTCTCCTATTTGTGGTCACTAGATGGCTGAACATAGTCTTCTCTGGCAATGCTGCTGCACCACAGCTATGAAATTACCCCTATTACTGAATGGTTTAAGACTTTGACAATAGTTGCATAAACATACTCAGCTACAAAGCTCAAATCTGTTTTTCTTCCTTGGATTTTATTTTTTCCTTTTAGGGAATGGAGATATGAGCAAAAAGCTTATCCTGCATAAATTTCTAGGCCACAGTGTAAAACTCACAGTTCTCAAGTGTGCATGATTTTCGTACAGTAGAATTTACAAAGTTGGTGTTTTACATCTAAGGGTAACAAAATCTTTTTGTTAAATTTGACCTGTGATAGGCTTTGCATAGTGGGTGTCCATCACTGCAGTACTTTAAATCTCTCCTTGTTCATTATATTGGCAGATTACTTGAAGAATCATTTAAGGGCTTTGGGGGAGGTGTGTTAGCTCCTGTTAACAGTGTATTAAATTTATAAACCTTGATTTAAAATTGATAAGTTGATGCTACTGATGTCAACAGGACTGGGATTCTAAATGTTAAATGTAGCAAATCAGAATTGAGAGAAATTGCTGCCTTACTCCCAGGCACCTTTTGCCCACTGTTTGTCATCTTAATGCTCTTCTGTTTGATATTTACTTCTTTGGACATTGCTACCTCACTCCTTTTGCAAATCCATGTTAGCATTGATGTCATAAAGTAAGCAGAATGAATGTGTGAAATTGCTTGTAAAATTATCAAATGAAATGAATAGCAAATACAATGACTTCTTTTTTTTAAGTTGAGTAAGGAAACTGTTAGCAATGATGCACTCTCATAATGCTTACTAGAGCTGAACAGTACATATATAAGTCTGCGCAGAAGAGGCAGCTAGGCAGATCTCAGGATCCTCAAGGCTTGCCATAGTTCCAGAAGAGAGAGCAGCAGCTCCTCTGCAACAGCTGTATATCATTTCAAAGTATTAAAAGGTAAGATTTATACCAACTACCAATACAATTTGTTTGAGAAAGCTGAGTGTATTATCTGAATTGTATTGCTAAAAGTTTGCAATAGAGGCGCAGGACCTTACTGCAAATTGGTGTTTTCGTCTGTGGTTATAGTCACTGATGTTTTGGACTTAATGACAGGTTAACTGTGAGAACATGAAAGACGTGCATTGTAGTAAGAACTTAAACACAAGATACATAACTATTGCTTTTCATATTTTTATCTCCTTTATTATCTTCTCTAGAGATATTTAATGAACAAGAGTTTGAAATATTTGCTCCATATAGATACTGCCTAAATACAAATCAACAAGTATTAAATTAGGAGAATATAAAAAAATTAGATGGGTTTCTGTAGACACTGATTTAAAACCATCTAAAACAGATTGCCACTCCATCACCCTAGGATTAGATTAGTTTGCTCAAGCAACTATTCCTTTCATGTTACTGTAAGATCTCAAAAGAAAAATTTACAGCACAAAAGTAAAAATTAAAGCCTTTCAATAGTTACTGTGATTATCATATAAAATTTAATTTAGTCTTTCATCCTACTATGAATTTCCTTAGACTAGAACCATTATATTTTACAGAGCATTCCACAAGACATTATAGCATGCTAGGCAAATTAGATGTAAAGTGTATCTACCTGAAAAAGTAACTTATGTATGATTAGAAATAATTGCTACTTGCAAACAGTTTCACATCAACAGAAATCTATCTTATTCATTCATATATCTTCATATGAAAAAAATTTGCTTTTTGACTCCTGGAACTCCATCAATCACTTGTCTTTTTAAACTGGAACTAGATCTAAACCTGACTTTTGAAAGATTATTTTTTTTTAAACTCAATGAAATTAAGCTAGTTTAAATTGCATGAATACAAAAGGCATCTGCAGTAAAATATATTGGAAAAATTATCAAAATTATATTGATTGAGGAAATAATATTCAAATAAGTTTCTCATCAAGATTTGAGAGACATATTTGTTGCATACTTTCTGACCATTCGAAAAGAAATTCAAACATTTAAATCAGTCTAATATGCATAGGAACAAAAAAATTATATTATCTTGCTGATTGTCTATTTTTCTCTACAAAACATGTTTATGTTCCCAAAAATAAAGTAACAATATCTTCTTTAACTTGTCAAAAACAGCTGGTGATGGTTTCAGTGACCAGTAGCAAGTATTAAACATTGAATAAACAAAATAGATTCTAAATTTTTTTAAGAACATATTTAGCAGAAATTTAATGGCTGTTGAAAATGCTTGTTTTATTAATTAGTATTTTCTTACTTGAAAATTGTATTTTTTAAACTGCATTTATACATCTTTTTAGTAGGCTCAGATTTTGATTCTGAAAAATTTAGGATGCTAAATCTGCATTTAATTTTAAACGGGTGTGAACACTGTTCACATCTGAAAGCCCTGTGGGACTAATACATAAAAGTTACATCCAAGATATACTAAAATCACTGAAAATCTGTTTACTGACTACAAAGTGAGCTTTGAATAACGTTTTTTTTATAACTTTTCTATAAACAACTAGCTTTTGGTGTCTGATATTGCCATAAGGAGACTGGATTAATGACTAGACTATTTCTTTCATTCCATCTCAGTGACTTAATTTTATGTCTAATAGGTATCATGGTTAAAAAAAGCTACAGGCACCTGTAAATAATTTTGCTTTAGTTTTTCATGTTAAGTATACCAAACTGCTAGCACACCATTAAGCAGGACAAATTTGTTTATATATGGTGCAATTGCCAGACTCTATTTGGTGTCTAAATTAACTCATTTTCAACCATATCAGCTGGCGTGGGAGTCATTACTTTGTGATCAACCCATTTTTGCAACCACAGTACACCCATCTCCCAAAAAAGAGGCAGTGATTTTGTCCCATTGTTGGAAGTCTGTGAAATGTGAAGTTTTGCATTCTTTGGGATAAACATTGGATGTCAGTGTTGCACCACCAAATTACAGTTCCAAATGAAACACTGAAGAGAGAATTCAGCACAATAGGTCAGGTTATAATAGTACTGACTACATGGCTGCTACAGTATTTGTTGGTACTATAGCAGGACATGTGCCACTGTAAGAATGAAATCTCACATAGCAGGACATCACAGAAGGCTGAAAAGAGTCTCCATACACACTGATGATAAAATAAGCTACATTAGCAGTGGCTTCTCATGGAAAGACAGAAAGTGACTCCATTGCTTAATAGTACAATACGTTCAAAAATTTATATTTGTCAATTTATTTTCATGGTTTTGACTAAGATTTGATTAAGATTTTATTAAGATTTTTATTGCCTTAAATATTTTGATACTGACACTCAGGTATTTCAGTAAAATACTTGTATTATTCATTAAGATTCTTTTGAAAATGAAGCCTCACAAATACTAAAAGCAATGCATTCTTCCTAACCATAGGTAAAATGCCTGCCAACAGTCAAGCTTTGCATCTCAAATTATAAGCTATTTTATAATAGATAGAAAAAAACAATGTCATTAAAAATCTGCTCTGAAGCTGGACAGATTACTGGAGCAGCATTGAAGTCCTACACCAGTAATGTTTTTGATGCTGGAGTTATTTTTTTCAGAGATATTCATATAGCTCCCTCATTTGCACTGTTCAGAGTCTATGTCTCATGGCAGATTAATTTGTACCTTCTCTACACATCATTCCTTCAAAACTTTCCTAAGGATTCCTGCAGGCCATATTATATTGACAAGGCATTACAAGAGATGACAGACATTTTTTCATTCAGATTACTTTATATCATAAATCATTGAATTTCCATAAATAACTCTTCCACTGGAGCCAGAGGAACACCATGCAGATTACATTTAGGGAGGAGGGGGTTTTATTTTGGCTGGGTCTTTGCTAGCTACGACTTTACTTCAATGCACTTATCTTTCCTATGTCCCTTTGTTTTTCAGACTCTGACATAAACTTCAATAGGAAAGTGTCATGAATGGCAGAAGGACTCTTTCAAATACACAAGTATCTGTCCAAGTACATGCTGAAATTACTTCCAGTGACATTTTGCTGATGTGTATTCATTGCAACATCTGTTGCTTTACAGCAGATTAATGTTGTGATGCATACTTATTTTAAAGTCTGAATGAGCATTTACTATTCCTCATGCAATGAATGAGAATTTAGCTATTGAATGAAAGGCATATTCAATTTCCTCATCAAGGTCAAAAGTCCCTAACCAAATTTTAAATTAATTTCCCTTTCTACACAGTCATTCCATAAACTTAAGTGATCCAAAATTATAAAAAATAAACACTATATACTAGTTGATTTTATGTGTAGATTTCCTCTCATTTCCTGTTTATGGAAAGCACTTTTGAGTCTATTAGCCATTAGCTGCTCATAGTCCCTTTTGCACAGTATTACGAGCCTAAAATGATTACCATTTCTTTGTTCAGTAGAGTTTGTCCTATAGGGCATCAAGTGTAAACAGACTAATAATGCCACATTAAGTAATGAAAATTGTAGCACACATAATTAGGGGATTTGAGAATGTCTTATTCCTATTGGTGACTATTCACTTATAGTTAGGATCTTATTACTTGCATGAGTAAACTGATCACTAATGCAAGTAAGGAAATGAGCATGAAAGCATTTGTGCTGACTGCAATACCCTAGTTCACATTGAATAATCTCCCATTAAAGTCAGTAACACTGGTCATGCTATTAAAGTGCACGTGATGAAGACACATATAATAATGTGGCCATTTCTGTTACATGCTTGGAGCCAAAAGAATGATCTGCAACAGTAAGAATTGCATCTGGGAGGCAATACATTTTGTTTTGGTTTATTGCCATTAATATCAAGTATGCACCCCACATCTTGTATATCCCAAATAGCTCCATAACGGAAGGCCTTAAGGTGAAATAAAGTATTATGTCAATAGTACAACAACAGGCAAAACTTGACATATCACATTATTGAACACAAGCCAATGTGGGGGTGTTTTTTCCCCAAAGGAGTCACACCTATTAATAAGTTATTATTAAGTCCCAAGGCATTGTGCTGCAACATCTGTTATTTAAAGTATATTTTAAAAAAATAATTAAAGGGGAAATTAAAAATTAAAAAAAAAAAATAAATTAAGAGTGAAAGGCCAGAAGGAAAGAATGGGAAGCTGCTAAAAGTGATGGCTTTCTTGACAAAAAATTTGCTTTATTTTTTCTCTAAGCTGGAAGAAAAATGAGTCACACCAATACTCTAGTTCTGCAATAAAACAGTATTATAGAAACACGTCTGAAGGCTGCCATCAGCAGAGCACAGAGCAGAGGAGATACAGACCTTTATCCTTGTGTTACAAAATTAAGTAGGATAAAGACCAGAGCTTAAAGACTAGAGCAGAGGCTATGCCTTTTGAACACCTACCCAAGGCATTACAGTTTTCAGACAGGGGGAATATGAACCCTATCCTCTCAGGGTCTCAATATTTTACAGTTTGGATCAGCATTAAGAATGTCTCTTTTTTATATAATTAATTCAGTGTGTAAAGATGATTACATTCTTCTTTGTTGCCTTATTTCTCTTTCAACAGGCGATGAAAATGAAAAGTGTTTATTTTGTTGCTGGGCTCCTTTTAATTATAGTTCAAGGCAGCTGGCAAAATCCTCTTCAGGATACAGAGGAGAAATCAAGGTATGTTCTTTGGATCAAACTTCTAGAAACACTTGGCCTGAACTTTCTTTTATTTTTAAAAAATGTTTTTTAATATACTATTACACAGTACTTAATCACTGGGAATGATGACAGATTTTAATACTGCGAAGTATGGCACAGAAGTTTTCGGTATTGCAATAGCTGCATCACTTACCCGAGAAGCGCCTCTAAGTGTACAGCATCCAGTCAGCTTTGGTGATTCATTTTACTTGCCAGAGAGTGATCAATATGCCACTTGCTTTCATTTTGTGAATAAAATAGTATTTTTTAAAGAAAAGTCAATGTACCAGCAGAATATGCTATAACCATTGTCAATTAACAAGTGCCAAACTTTTCACAGATCATTCAAAGCTTCCCAGTCTGAACCATTAGATGACTCTAAACAGCTGAATGAAGTGAAGCGTCACTCACAAGGCACATTCACCAGTGATTACAGCAAATACTTGGACACTAGACGAGCTCAAGACTTTGTGCAATGGTTAATGAGCACTAAAAGAAATGGGTAAGCATTTTGATCACATTGATGTTTGGTCAGTAGAGATCTCTGTATACAGAAACAGCCAAAAAACTAGCTGAATTCAGTTTCTTGATTTCATCTTCCCACCATAGACCATGTATAATACTCAAATAAGTAAGATACTCAAGGGAAATGTATATATAATGTTAAAATATTATTGGAAATGGGGAATATGGGCAAATCACTCAAACAGATTTTGATAAATCAACTGTAGTGTCAGCATATAACCTGATACGCCATCTAAAAGTTCTACCATGGCCTCTTTGGGACAGATTGTTTCAATGAATGAATGAAGTTCAAAAGGAATAAGATATGTAAATATAATCATAAAATGCTTTTGCTGGAAGGAACCTTTAAAGGTCATTTAGTCCAACGCATAGAATCAAAGAGATGCAAAGCCATTGGGCCATTATATTTTAAACTCTCCTGTCTGTGGATCCTCTAAACCTTGAAGCTTCATTTGTGAAAAGGGAGCTAAGGTTTAAGCTTTGCTGACCACTGAATACTTTACCAGTATCACAACTATGCTCTTAAGAGATGAGTTGGGACATTTTTTGAAAAAGTGCTTTTATTAAACACACACTACCAAGCTGAGAACAAGAATAATGTCAAAGCATGTCAATGAATAATGTCAAAGACTATGCCCTGTGTTCTAGAGAAGATCCATCCAAGGAATAAAAAAAATCTATGATAATAGTGCTTTTAGTTCCCTGTAGAAGTCTTTAAAATGTAAAGTAACCATTCCTAGATATTGTATTAATTTAAATTCATAAACATGAAATAATTTTTTATATTCATCTATACACTATAGACATTTATCATAATATTTAAACAATAGCAAATAAAATCTTATCAGCTTGTGCATACTCTGCATGTACTGATAATAATGTTCTAATGATTGTGGAATTCCACTACAGCCAGCAAGGACAGGAAGACAAAGAAAATGACAAATACTCGGAGCAGATCTCAAGGTATTCTAATTGCAACCACTTATTACAATGTTACCATAACCCAAGAAATGCCTACCAAAATAAATTATCTTGCATCTGCTTTTTACAAGGGAATAGGACATGTCTCTCTTGTTATTTATTCCTGTGTTCTATAGCTATATGCAGTGGTTTCAAGGAATGCAATAGGATGACAACATTTCAGGAAAGGATATTTCAAGTAATAAAAGAGTGTAGAGAAGAAAGTAAAAAGAAAAACTTGGTATAGATAAAGGCTGAAGCAGAAAAACCCCCACATTATATTGAGAAAAAGAAAACTAGTGAGAAGACTAACAAAAGCAACATGGCCAGGCACTCAGTTGCAGAGACTTGATAAAGCACGATAAACAATGCTCAGCCCCATGTTATATAAACTGCTCACAAGACCTGCTGGAGGCCTGAATTTTGTTTCCTAATAATGTTTTTTGGGGGAGGGTTATGGGGACTGGAAATTTGAAACAAATAAAAACCCAGTGTTTTTGAAAAACAAAAGAAAACAAAACTCCAACCAACCTATATTAATTCTTCCTTTTTGTCACAAATTCCTAAGAGGATAATTGAGATCACAAAAGATCGTTCCATTCAAAACACTGTCAATATCAATAACAAATCTGTAATAAAGTTTCAGCTTCAATGAAACAGCATCTCTCAACAAAATTAACATTCCATTAAAAATGTTCCAAATAACTCAAGTCAACATGCTGATGAAAAGTGCAGATGGTACTAAATTAGGAAGAATGGTGAAATCCCAAGAAGATAAAAAATAATAGAAGGAGCTAGAAGCCCTGAAAACTGGGTGGAAATTAGAAATGCCAGGGGATTTATTTGTGGCAATTATTCCATAATATGTGTACTTCTTGGGGCCACTTGCCTTGATAAAGGCTAGTGTGACATAATTTCATGCTGTATCAGAGAAGATGCACAATGAAGAGTATGGAGGGAAAAGTCTGAACAGTTTGGATAAGAAATAATGAAGGTAGGAGGAGTGGGCTTAATGGAAATTTTTAGGTTAACATCAGAACTAACAAAAAAAATCTCTATAATACAATACAGGTTGCTGACTATAGCTAATTAATCTAGCAGAAGACCATTCCAATGCAGCTATAATTGCTTCAAGCACATGATTTGTTCAGAACTTGTTTAGGCATCTCTGTACAAAATTGTATTGCATAGCACAGACAATGCCTTCAGAAACAAAGTATGTAATGAAAAAAATACTAATTTGAGGGGAAAAAAACCAAACACCAAAACAAAAAAACCACAGCCACAACCAACCAACCAACCAACCACCGTAGTAAGAAATGCTAATCTGGTCAGTGAGAAAAAGAAGTTAATAAAGGTTAAAAAAAAAAATTTAATTCATATGCAGTCTGCTCCTACAGTGTTGTTCTTGTTTCAGCAATGAGATCTCCAAGCGTCATGCTGAATTTGAGAGACATGCTGAAGGCACCTATACCAGTGATATCACCTCTTATTTGGAAGGCCAAGCTGCCAAAGAGTTCATTGCATGGTTAGTGAATGGACGAGGAAGAAGAGAGTAAGAATGCATCCATTCCTACTATTAAATTTTGCCTTGCTTTGGGGGTTAGAAATCAAGTTTGATGAAACCTTGATGTGTTTTTGATCATTTTTGCTGTACTTCACACTTTTCTTTTGTAACAGAAGATATTCTGTGGGTGTTCGATTACTGCTTTACATTAAGGTCAAATACAGATTAAAACAAACGTGTTAGGTATGCTGTTACACTCTAAAAGGTCAAGTTATATTTAAGGTCAACCTTTCTGAAACTAAACCAGACCATCCTCTAACTACCAGCTTTCTCCCTTCATGTAAGATTCCTTACAATTTCTTTAACTCTCATTGAGATGATTCGAGTCAGTGTCATCTTAAGTGACACTGTTTTTTCTCTCTGTTTTTTCCCTTTCACAGTCCATCTTTCAGTTTGCAGTATTTTCAACATTAATTTTTAACCAATGTCATCAGCTGTACTCCACACACTGGTGATTATTCCCAGCAGCAACTAATGACTTCTTTTCATCTTCCCATCTTCCACAAAGATTCCCCAAGTTGCTGCAGTCAAAAGAGCTACGATTTCCTACAACTATGACTTATTTTCCCTTTTAAGACACCTCTACTTCTTTTGCAATGATTCATGGATGCAGCACACCACAGTTTTGACCTATGTATGTCTCTCATTTCTTTCATTAATATCTTATTCTCCGCATACTCACTGCATATTTCTCAGGCCTATTCATTTCACATACTCACTCATGACTCTACCTCTCTGTTCATGATAGTCTCACATTTTGAATGTTATTACCTTCAGTCTCCTGCAGGTACCCTCTATCTCATCTATTTCCAGCTCTGCATTTTTAGGAGCCACACCATGCACATACCACCCCCCACCTTTACACTGTTCTGTACTTTTTGTGTGTCTTTAGACTGTAAGCTCTTTGGGGCAGGGATTTCAGTTCATCCTCTGATTATATGTTCTACCAGCTGTAAAGTACTCTGTAAGTCTCTTGCAGTATATAAAAATAATAAATAATAATAATAAAATACAAATCTGTAAGATAAGATTGTGTGTTGTAGTCAAGGAAGACTAAACAGGTTAAAGTAAATTTTGTCAATCATGACAACTCCCTGAAAAAAATAACAGTGTTAAATAAATTAACTAGACCAGCTTTCTACTTCCAATATTTAGTCTTATGTGCAGTAAAATTTGTGTACAGCCTTCCCTGAAATTATTTTATGAAAAGAACCAGCCTGCCTGTCACTGGTCCCAGAGCACGGTGTGCTTCAGCATCAGCCCACCTTAAAGGAATCCAGTCAAATCTTCCCATGTTTGAGAAAATGAAACAAGAGAGGAAAGTTCTCTACATTGGGCTCTTGGCCTAACAGTTTCCCAGCAGTCAAAAAAAAAGAGCATAAATCAGGATCTGATTTCAAATACAAAATGTTGTTGTACAGCAAACAAATATGTAGATTTTATACAGGTCTTGCAACTGAGTTATTTTAACCCCTAAAAATAGTTATGCCACATCATGTGTAAGTATATTAGTAGGACTTCAGACCAATTAAAACAGAAAAAAAAAAAAGAACATTTGACTGTAATGGTTTAGTAGTGATATTTCTCAAATAACAATTCTTAGTTTACTGTGCCTAGTCTACTTGGCATAGACACTGCAGACATAGATATTGAGATATGTTTTTGCATGTATGCGTTTTTCAAAAATGCTGGTGAGGAATTCAGACTCAGATGAAGGAATAGTCCTCATCGTAAAAAGAGATTTCCATGGTTTTTTTCAGCTGTGAAAATAATGTCTCAAAAGATGTTCTGCTATACATCATGCTACACTGAGCCACACCATCAGGCTCCACCCATTAACTCCTTAAAATGGCAGGAAATGCGTAGTGTATTAGAATCCGGCAATAGAGCCCTTTTAAATAGCTTGTTTACTTTGATCTGCCAGTTGTTTGACAATTTCTTCCCTTTGAAGTTTCCCAGAAAAAGCTCTTCTGGCCGAAGAAATGGGACGAAGACATGCAGATGGAACTTTCACAAGTGATATCAACAAAGTTCTTGATGACATGGCTGCCAAAGAGTTCCTAAAATGGCTGATTAACACAAAAGTTACCCAAAGGTGCCTGAATTTCGATTCTATTATTCTTAATGTACTGGGGGTTTAAAGGTATTTGCCGCACACAGAGAAAATGCTGCTCATCTTTCTCTTAACTATTGACATACCTGTAACTGTTACAAACTTTCTTACAGAAAGTGCTGAAAAAGGATAAGACAATAAACTCATTCCAAATATAATTTGTGTTTTGCACCAGTGGTGAACCTATGTAATAGCTTCCTATTTAACCTGAGGGGCGTTTTACCACTGAATGCTACCAGAAGTGAGGTCATGTTAAATTACTGAAAAATAAAACTCTCCTTTGCACAGGTATTATAAAATCAGAAATATTTATTGGTAAAATTATGCCAAGTTGATTATTCTTTAAGGACTGACATAAAACACTGCCTTAATTAGTGGCTTGTCATTAGGGAATAGGGTACTTTAATCTGAGCTCCTGATAGCTCACCATCTAAGAACTCTGCTTTAGTTTGCCTCTACATAGGCAAATGCAGTTGACAAGGCAACATTTTCTATGTGAGCTATGTCAACAGATTAATATTCAAGAATTCTTTGTTAAAGTTAACAAAGCATTTAAAAAAAGAATAAAATCTCAAGTCAAGGCACATGTGAGTGGCCTGATTCCTTAAAAACCTGTAACTCCGTTCTGTAGAAAATAATTACTTTTAGTCTTTGGACTACTGAAGTACCCTTTGATCATGGAAATCTGAAATGACCAATAATGTCTCCAAAAACTTAGAATATCTAATTAAAATACCCTTTTTATTAACATTTTACTATTTGTATAGTTCAGTTTAAATGCATTTGTAGTTCAGCACTGAAGCAAACAATTTAGGAAAATAACCTATTATAAACTATTAAAAAGCTTTTGCTTTAGGAATAATTGTTTTCAGTCTGTTATTAGGGACGGTCTGTGGAACTAACGTCTGCTAACTCTTAAACAGTAGAAATATGTTCCACACATATTTCACAAATCTTGGGAGATTTATAATATATCCTAATTGCTGCTGCTTTTTTTTTTCCAGGGACCTTTTGGGAGAAAACCAGTAAAAATACAGAATAAATATGGGATAAATGAAGATCTTCACTGCATCAACTGCCAGTTATTAAGAGATTCTGAAATCTGTATTCTGTTATTTACATTAGGTGTAACATAACCATGTCACCTTGCATGCCAGAAAATAATTATACTATAGTTTAGTGCTGCCAAAGGTTCATATATGGAAAATTTACTGTTTAAGCAATGGTTATCTCAACAGCTTCAAGACTATGAAAGTTCCATATCTTCATAATTTCCATTTACTCAAACTGAAATAACTCCATTTATAGTTAATGATAAAATTATTTTTCTAAAAAGGTGACTTCTACACACAAAAGATTCAATCATCAGTTATATGTATTATTTGTAAGGAGCTAGCAGTTACAATGCCTGAGAAGTGAATATCCCTCTTAAAACCTTTGTTATAAAAAGGCTAAGCTTTAAGGATATTAAATGATAGCCTTAAATAAATTTTTTCAAGCTTATTTTCTGTTGAGTTTTCATGTGTATATCCCTGGTGCTTCTTTGCACTCCAATTCATTTTATTCTAATATTTTAGTGTCACTAAGCTCTTGGAGGAAGTGGTTTGTTTGGAATGATAAACTCAACATTTTGTTTTGTCACATTTCCTTGATAATGATTCTCAGAAAAGAGCTGTGTGAACTTTAAATTACTTTTAGTTGAAAAAACCCCACATGTAGGATGATGCTAGAGGAGGAAACAAGACTGAACAAACAAGTATTCCTCATTAGCATAAATTCTAGTTTCTCAGCAAAAGCTGTAGGATAGCTTTGAAAAATATTAAGTGCAATATACTGCAGTAGTAGTGGAAACTGCCATGTAATTTCTTCAAATAGTGTAAGATTGCCAAGTAAAGCAAACTCAAATGGCCCTGGGATCGTTCTAATCTCTACTGTCTTCCTTCTTTCTCTAAGAACTCCTTTGGCAATCATCTCTTGCATTTAGCAACATTGTAATGTAACTTAAAAGCACAACCGTAATTTCAGTAACCTCAGCATTCTCCATTATGGTGACAGAACATTTTGCTTGCAGATCTGTGTTTCTAAAAGTCCAAACTATTCTACTCTCCGCTGGCCAGAGTGTCCTTTTGTAGATATGGTAGTTGCTGTGACTCTAAAATACTCACGGGTGCTATTATGCACCGCATACATATAGAGAGAGACACAGAGAGAGAGGGAGATACACATAAGATGTATATAATAGCAATATGCCAGTTATCTCTATTAAAATGTCCTAAACAGAACGAGGGTTAAGAAAAAAACAATGGGTTCAGCAAGTATCTAGTAGAAGCTGATGTGAAGCAGGAGTGCTTTTGAATCAGAATCAGTACGTACAAGTTCTGCTAGGAGCAGCTGGTATTGTTGTGCTTCTCATTTGTTCTTTAGAGGCTGAAACTTTCACTGATGGTCCAGAATTTCTGGAAAAATGAGATTAGACTGTCCTTCCAAATGCTACAGGAACGAATACTCTGTAATTTCAAATCATGACTGATCATACCCAACATCTAGAACAGCTCCTTGACTGCAACAGAAAGCTGATCTAACATGCCAATCTTAAATTATTAAAACTCCATAGAACCTTGCACTAAAAAAATCCATCATAGCATCCAAAATACCACCAGAGATAGATTGTACATTTGTACACAGAAGTTTCATTCCAAGTGCTTCTGGAACTGAAAATTATTCACTTACTCACAGCTGGATCACTATGGTCCAAGCTGCAACAGTACAACTAATTCTTCTATTTCCATAGACTGAGCAATTGTCTTTAAAGTGTTTTATTCCACTATGTCCAGGGTACTTAGTGCTATGAACAGGAATCCTGAGTTACTAATCCATTCTCCTGTGTTGCCTATCACCACTGCATTTGAGCACCTCCTGATGATGACTTTGTCAGCTATGAAACAGTGTTTTTCCACATTTTTACAAATTCTGTGCTTTTAGGAACAAAGTGGTATAAATTATTTTCTCAATGTTACACAGCTTGTCTGGAAGACAGCAAAAATATTTAACCTTTAATTTTCCAAGTCTCAACACAGAACATGCATCAAAGGAAAACCTTTCTTAAGGAGTGAGATAAAGTTGAGCATGTTCCAGAAATTCCAAACACATTTTTTAGCTCACAGAATTAGGACTTTATATATCCTGAAATCACAGAGCAAGTCCATATGGGATCGAAAATTAGGTATGAGCTGGGTATTTCTTATACAGGCTAGAATAAAGTCAATGAATGGTAAAAACATGAGGAGAAGTGAGTAGCAGTCACTTCTTTAAAACATGTCTCTATTAGAAAACAGCCACCCATATCTGTATGCTGAGAGAGAGCAGAACAGCTGCTGCATTTCAGCTTTGAGAGAATTGCTATTTACGCTTTAATTTTGTACTCTAGGAGGGGAGAGAGATAATTCCAGGCCTCATATGCTGTGAGTGGTACATTGGTAATGAAATTCAGGAACAAATTCTTTATAAATAATAGCTGGGTTTCAAAGTCTTCAGGCAATGAAACATCAGCTGTCAGTTATTACATTACACTGCTTGTGGTGCTGCTGCTTGTATGAGGGGGCTTCAGTTTGCTCTTGTCAAATAGAAGAAGCAGGACTGCTCTAGGGAATCAAGTTCCTAAGAATGTTTCAGCATTCTGCAGCTTCGTCCAGTCTCAGAAACATTAATCTTCCTTCCAGTAAAGGACCCAAACTGTGTATAGCTTATTTAAATTACATGCCCTGATGTATATGAGGGGTCTTGACTGTCATGCTCTAAAGATGGCACTGTTGTGATGCCCCTCTGTACCTGATGTGAGTTTTACGTCTACAAAGCATTCGAGTATGGGTGCCATTATATTTGAAATACATTGCAAATATGTCATAGATGCAGTTTATGACACATAAACTTAATTATATTTTTTTTTTCATTCCCTTCATGCTGACTTCACTCTACTAGAAAACCAAACTTTGTAACTTCTTAAAGTTGTATGAAAGCAGTTCCACTGGCCCAGACTGTACTGCAAACATGCACTTTGTACAATTCCATATTCCATGAACTCATGTCTGTATCTGGAGTCCTTTGTGTATCTGCACATATGCTGCCTAGAACTTCCAGGTAGCCTTACATTAAAAAGTGTTCCTGATATTCTCTCTTAATATTATCGCCTTTATAAATTGCATTTTATGTGCTGTGTAGCATCCTTCCTCTTCCAAACTAAGTATCTAGAAAAATATGCATAATGAAGCAAAACAAGACAACTAATTGGAATTAATACATGTACAAACTGTGCTCTGAGGGCATGTGGCAAGAATCTTCAGTTGTCAGGAAAGAAAAATACATTGACTTGAAAGAACCAAATGACACCCACTACTGAACAGTTGTCCAAATGACATAACCACAAAGAAGAGGTAGGTACTGCTAGATACTAATTTCTTTAATATCTTGGCATCACTTTAATAATTATTTAATTTCAAAAGAACATCAAGATATGAACTGATTTGAAATACTTAGCTGGAGCAACTTTTAAAGTCTCAGGCTATCACAAAAGACAATCTGACAGAGCACCAGAAGCACAATCATTGCAATTATTTTTTGGACCACAGGTTATTTTCATCAGACAGGAAGACCTTGAGATTTTTCTGTTCCATTTCTCAAGCTGTAAAATACCCATCGCTCTCAGAACACACATGCTAATATTCTGCAAATAGAGGGGGAAATAAGCTAAGATGGACCATACCACTCAATAATTGCTTTTTGGAGGCTAGGATTTTTCCCTTAAAATAACTGCAGAAACCCCCACAACTTTCTGACTACTTGGTGATACTTGGCTTTTTAAGCAATCAAATGCTTCATAGTTTTGCTTTACAGGTTATTTGCAGTCTTTTCCACAAATTTGTCTTCTATCTCAACACATACTCAAAATTCTCCTTGGAAATACAATTGTCTAATGTGGTAAACTAGAGTCATCTTCAGAGCTAATTTTTAAACTTTTATCCTACACTTCCACTTTTCTGGTCTTAATATAAAAAAATCCATTTTTCAGACTTACAAATCCATCTCTCTTTAATGCCAAGAACCAGTGCCAGTAAGCACTTCCTGCAACTTTATCAGTCTTTCCATGACTCGATTGCCAGAGAAAGAAGTTCAAAGAGCAGAAACTTTACAAGAAGTGCTGGTGTTATCAAAGCGTTAGGAGCTTTGCCATTAGCGTCTGAAGGCACTACACTTCTGGGACCTCTACGTGGCCCTTATCTGATTTCCTACAGAAGTCCTTTCGGTGTCAAAAGTCCCTCCTCTTAAGCGTGCTGCTGTGTCACCCCGCTGCAAGCGTTTGAGCTAAAGGTGAAACCGCAGCTCGACACCACCAGACAAGGCTGCAAAGGCAGCAGGACAAGCCCCGCTCGCGCACAGACTACCCAGTGCCTCGCGCTGCTCGCTTTCTGCAAGCGGCAGCAGCCGCCCCCGCCCGGCCCGGCCCGGCCCGGCCCGGCCCAGCCCGGCTCGGCTCCGCCGCGTAAAGGACGAGCCCGGCAACAGGAGCGGCACCTTCGCACCGCTCGGCCTGCGCGCGCCTCGCTGCTCCGCTCTGCTCCGCTCCGCCATCCCTGCTGCGCCATGCAGGTGGGCTAGGGACGGAGGAAGGGAAAGCGGGTGGGCGGCACGGTCCGCGGGCGCTGGGTGGCCGCCGCTGCCGCCTGACGGGACTTCTCCTTACAGACCTTTCTGAAGTGGCTGCTGGGGATCCTGGGCGTCGCCGTCATCGTCACGATCATCGCCGTGCCTCTGGCTCTGCTCACCGGCAGTAAGTCCGCGGCGGGGCCGAAGGGGAGGTAGGGCGTTGGGGCGGACGCCCTGCAGCCGCCGGGGCTCTGTATCTGCCGGGCTGGGGGGCGCAGGGGCTCCGTGGCCGCGACGCCCACTGCAGCGGTGGGGGAAGTTTTTGCTGAAAGTTAGTGCTTTAGGGAACAGGGTTCCCTGGGTGGGAGTGTGAGTTGAGAAAAGACCAGTTACAAGCGTTATCGTTTTCCACGTTTTTCTTTCCCATTATGGCCGAAGGCTGTAGAACCAGCAGTAAAATGCTAGTTAATCAATTTTCTAGGGTATGTTGAGGAAGTAAGAGTATATTTTCTTTCATTTTCTTTGTTTGCACAACTTTTGTTAACGTTATTGAGTGAGATGATACACTCCGCACAGCTGCAGAGGGATGTGTTTTTGGACTCTGATCTGTTTGTACTTTCCAGGTTGTCCTTGTAACTCTGGATGGTCATGTGAAACACGGTTATATCTTCATCAAGCAAGGCATTGCTTCTAGCTAGTAGGACAGCAGGCTAATTTGTTTTTTGTGCTCTTTGGTTTAACAGCTGAGTAGTTGTGACAGAATTCAGTACTGTAGAGTAAGGAAACAAAGTGTTTTCTAGACTGGACCTTTGGTTGTTTTCTGTACATGATGTGCATCTTGAGAAACGTGAAGATGTGTATGTTGGTCTTGACCATGTGTTTACAAATCAACATGGCAATTGGTTATGTGCATGGAAAGTTCTGCTGAGATTTTCAAAGTCCAGGTATCTGAATTACAGCATCAATGGATGCTGACTCTTCTCTTATTTCTGGGCAACTTTTTGCCACTTATCTCAAAAAAAACCAAACCAAACAAACAAAAAACCACAAACAACCAACAGATTTTTGATGTGACAGAAAATACTCTTAGTTTCAGAAGTTGGGAAGAGCAAGAGGAAGGGTCTTGTTAACTTAATCAGATGCATGTGTGCAGGCATAACACCTAGTGAAAGAATTCAGTATGCAGGCCTGAACTCTGCTGAAGAATTGGTGCTTGTCTGCCTTAGTGCCAATGCTCTGTCTTACTGAAAATCAAATGGGTTTTCTTCTTTCATAAACTGTAACATAGAAATCCTTTTTGCTGGAGAAGTGGCTGCAATTCAGAATCCATCATTGAGTTCTATAGTAAGTAGAAACACTTCTGTTGGATGACATACAGAATATCACTATGCTGTCAGTCTTGGCTTGTGTTATTTTGGTTGTAAAAGAGTAGGGCAGTGTGTCAGTCTCTTTACTGTTGTCTCAAATTAACGTGTGGAAAATTATGTAGCACACCCAGGTAGTTCTGCAAGTCTCCTTGGATAAAATAAGGATTGAAATGGAGAGGTCCCAGTTCAAAAACTTTAATTCCTATCTCTTCCCAAATCAGGCCAGGAGTGACGTCTGAGTAACAGCCATTATAGTTCAAGATCTGCAGGGTGCTTTTGAGTTTTTGACTAAAGGGTAATAACCAAATGTTTACTGTTAGCTAAGGGTGTACAGGTGGTGCACATAAAATTACTCCTTTAGAGGTTAGAGCACTTAGTTGCTGACAGTTTGATTACATGACTTTTATGAATGACCTCAGGACATGCAAGTCAGCTGAGGATCCCTCCTGGATGTGTACAGGTGCTGGCCTGAGTACAAAATGAAAAGTGGCAAAATTGAGGGGTGGTGGGGTGGAGAAGTAACTCATATTACCGTGACTGAAACCAAAGTCTGCCCTGATAAAAGTCACTGTAATTGTAATCAAGTCTTTATTTCATCCCAGTAGTTCAAGCATTGTGCAGGGAGTGAGAATGATGATTATTGATATACGGAGATAACTTAGTTTGGATTTTTTGCCTTTGGCCTGTGCTTCTCGATGTACTTTAATTTCATAAACTTAGAATTCATAAGCATAGAATTAGTTTGATAAATGGGCTCCAGTGCTGTGAAAGATTATGAAATTTTGCCTCTTCAGAGTTCTGGCTTGTTGACTGGAGTGTAGGCCTGGCAAACGAAACTCCTACTCCTTCTCTTACAGCCATTGTGCACAGGTAAATAATGCAGACTTAAATTCCCCAAAGGGTTCCCTAATTTGGGTGCAGCCTTTCACTATTTACCTTGAGGGTCTTCAGGCAGAACTGTGTACCAATCCTATACCCACTCTCTATTTTGCTACCTTATATTTAATAACTACATGGAGATACTTGCATCAAACAGTTTAGTCTCAGAACAGCTTTATGGCTTGTATTTGAAGTCTGTTGATGATAGCAGTGTAACGCTTTGAGGGGCTGTTCAGGCCCCTACAGTAGCAAATGGTTGCTTCTAAAGCATGAGTATCTCCTGTAAAGTTGTAGTCTGTCTGTTCATGATTCGCTTACCCAGTTACTTATGCTTCTCCCATTCTTCTCCCACTCTTTTCTTTTATAATTTTCCATGCAAAGGACAGACTGAAACATGCAATATCTAGTATTGTTTTAGTGGGGGGAGAGGGAGCAGGGAGGTCCTACACAACTGTCTGATCATAAACCTGGTTCCTTCACTTGAAAGTATTAATTCTGCAGTGGTAAGGCTTATCACTGTCATAGATAATGCTATGTGTGGGTTTCTGTGGTCTTTTGATAGAAATATGCCTAGAAGAGGCAGGAAAAACACAGTAAGAGCTGGGGAAGTTTATGACCGTAGTGTGCCTGAGGGTACTTTTAGTCAGATGCCTAACTGATGTGTTTGGTATTACTAGTGGCTGGTAGAAAGCCACCATAAAAAGAGATAAGGGTTACTGGCAGCAGAAGTCCAATAAATTTATGTTGTCATCCTGAATTTGAAGTTGAAGAATGTTGGGACTGCTGAGACAGTTTCATGCTTCAAGGACTCAAGAGAGGTGAGGTTGCAGATCTTCCTCACAGCCGTGTTAATGTATAACTGAAAATCTCTGAGTAGATCTCATCATTGTTCTGTTTGGGATAGTCATATCTACAGTTTTCCTCTGTTTATCCTTCCTGGGTTCTGTTCTGAACTAAGCAAATTTGTGACTGAGTAGTGTGGAGGAGTATCTATTGCCAATGTCAACAACCTGCTTGCAAGTAAACAGAGATGAGAGGCTTCTGTCTGATATACAACCACTGTATTGGAAGACCCGTGCCACAAGATGGATGAATATGGCAGCTGTGATCTGTCACAGTTTTCTTGGGAATAAGGGGACCTGTATTATTCTGGTTTCTGAAATGCATTAGGTTTATGCATGTTAGGGAGAAAGACAGAAAATCTGTAAGGGAATTTAAATCTGTGGATCAGTAATCGATCTTTGAAGTAGAGAATCTCTTGAATATTGATTTTTTTTTTTTTAATTAAGGTTTGGATAAGAATCTTGGCTCTGATTTATTTTTTTGGAGAACCATTATATAAATGGTGACCAGTAATTCATTCTGTTAATTTGGCTTCAAAGGGCTTGGATCAGAATCATGGCTGAAATTCTCTCCGAAGTTGTGTGGGAGATACAGCAGGTTAACTGCCTTGTTGTGAGTATGTTCTAGAGTTGTCTGGCCCAACTTGAGGCCAGCTTGAGGCTGACTGTTCTAACTATTCTCTTTTCCCCACGTATTCATGTATCTTACTCTTCATTACAGGATCCTTGTAGTCTTCAGGTTATATGTGGATGTATTACTTGGCTAGCTAGTGAAGAGATAAAGAATGGAAATGTTTTCCTGCTGTAGGTCCTTGATTTCTGTAATTGTCATAGAATCATAGAATCAGTCAGGGTTGGAAGGGACCACAAGGATCATCTAGTTCCAACCCCTCTGCCATGGGCAGGGACACCTCACACTACATCAGGCTGGCCAGAGCCTCATCCAGCCTGGCTTTAAACACCTCCAGGGATGGGGCCTCAACCACTTTCCTGGACAACCCATTCCAGGCTCTCACCACTCTCATGGGGAAGAACTCCTTCCTCACGTCCAGCCTGAATCTCCCCAGTTCCACCTTTATTCCATTCCCCCTAGTCCTATCACTACCTGATAGCCTAAAAAGTCCCTCCCCAGCTTTCTTGTAGGCCCCCTTCAGATACTGGAAGATCACAATAAGGTCACCTTGGAGCCTTCTCTTCTCCAGACTGAACAGCCCCAACTCTTTCAGTCTGTCCTCATAGGAGAGGTGCTCCAGCCCTCTGATCATCCTGGTGGCCCTTCTCTGGACACCTTCCAGCATGTCCATATTCCTCTTGTAATAGGGGCTCCAGAACTGGATGCAGTACTCCAGGTGGGGCCTCACCAGAGCTGCATAGAGGGGGAGAATCACCTCCCTTGGCCTGCTGGCCACACTTCTCTTGATGCAGCCCAGGATCTGGTTGGCTTTCTGGGCTGCAAGTGCACATTGACAGCTCATGTTGAGCTTCTTGTCCACCAGCACCCCCAAGTCCCTCTCCTCAGGGCTGCTTTCCAGCCAGTCCCTGCCCAGCCTGGATTTGTGCTTGGGATTGCCTCAGCCCAGATGCAGGACCCTGCACCTGGTCTTGTTGAACCTCATGAGGTTGGCTTGTGCCACCTGTCCAGCCTGTCAAGGTCCCTCTGGATGGCATCCCTTCCCTCCAGCGTGTCTGCTGCACCACACAGCTTGGTATCATCAGCAAACTTGCTGAGGGTGCACTCAATGCCTCTGTCCATGTCACCGACAAAGTTGTTGAACGAGACCAGTCCCAGGACTGATCCCTAAAGGACTCCACTTGTCACTGGCCTCCACTAGGACATGAAGCCATTGACAGCCACTCTTTGGGTGTGACTATCAAGCCAGTTCTTTATCCATCTCATGGTCCACCCATCAAACCCATGTGTCACCAGTTTGGAGACCAGGATGTGGTGTGGGACAGTGTCAAAGGCTTTGCTCAGGTCCAGGTAAATGACAGCAGTTGCTCTCCCCTCATCTATTAATGTTGTGACCTTGTCGTAGAAGGCCACCAGGTTTGTCAGGCAGGATTTGCCCTTGGTGAAGCCATGCTGACTGTACCAAATCACCTCTTCACTATTCTTGTGTCTCAGTAGTGTCTCCAGGAGAATCTGCTCCATGATCTTACCAGGCACAGAGGTGAGACTGACTGGCCTGTAGTTCCCTGGTTCTTCCTTCTTACCCTTTTTGAAAATGGGAGTAATGTTTCCCCTTTTCCAGTCAGTGGGGATTTCCCCAGACTGCCATGACTTTTGGAATATAATAGAGAGGGGTTTAGCAACCTCCTCTGCCAGTTCTCTCAGTACCCGTGGGTGTATCCCGTCGCGTCCCATGGACTTGAACACTTTCAGGTTCTTCAGGTGATCATGAACCTGATCTTCACTTATGATGGGCAGTTCTTCCTTCTGGTTCTTGCCATTAGCTTCCATGACTATTCGAGGAGTGTGGCTGGAGGCCCTTGCAGTGAAGACTGAGGTAAAGAAGTCATTGAGAACCTCAGCCTTTTCCAGGTCACTTGTGACCATTTCACCTGTCATTTAACTCCATTATCTACCTTAACTCAAATGTTGGGTAATGTAATACAAAAAGACTTTACCAGCAATAGATTGCTATATGTAGGATACTTCTGCTATTTTTATTTTTTGCTTTGTATGGGATAGGGGCAAATTTGAGAGGGACACCAAAGCTATTGATTGCAAAGATTATCTCCCTCTGGGGAAATCTCTGCAGACCCAGAGGGTGAACTGCCATGGGAGCTGTCACAGCACTCACCTGTTGGTTGTGGTCTCTATTGGATGTCCGATATCAGCCACAGAGTATCAGATAGAGTTATGGGTTAAGTGAGCCCTTGGGTTGATGCAGCACAGCAATTTTTACTTTGTTCTTTGCTGGTAATCCATTTCCATGCTCTAAGTGTCACAGATCTTGAGCAGTGACTGGAGACTTGAGTGTAGAGGGGGAAGATTTTTGAGTGCTTTTTTTACACACATTGGAAGAGAAACAGGGAAGGAGATTTGGAAAAAATAGCCTGAAATTTCACTTACTGACTAACAGTTGAATCAGTCAGGTTTCCCTTTTTGCATCTCTCACATTTCTCCTAAATTACATTCTTAGATTGTAGATCATTCTCATTCTTGTTCTGCTGTCACTTAAGAAGGGCAATACTCATTCACCTATTCTGAGTTGTTTTTTTAACCATTTCTCTATCTCTTTCTTTCTCATTATTGCTGAGTGTCATGGTTGTACCTGTCCTTCCCTTGTTTTTCTTCTAATCTCTCTTGGTTATGGTTGAATATGCAGTAAAGCTTCCATCATTACTGGCTTTATAGTTTTCCATCTTTTTTTAAGTTGGTTACGTAATTTCTTCTCTTTTTTTATTGCATATAGAAATTAGTAAAATGCCTTGACACTGCAGAAGAAGGACTATAGAATAATATAGAAGAAAAAACAGTACAGTGCTCTTCTTAGTGATGTCCAATGATAGGACAAGGGGCAATGGGTGCAAGCTGGAGCATAGGAGGTTCCACATGAATATAAGGAAAAACTTTTTCATTGTGAGGGTGACAAAACACTGTTAGAAGCTGCCCAGAGAGGTTGTGGAGTTTCCTTCTCTGGAGACATTCAACCTGCATGAATGATCCTGCTCTGGCAGGGGGTTGGACTAGATGATCTTCCAACCCTTAATGGTCTATGATTCTGTGATACATGTACCAAAAATTACTTGTCAAGAGCTTTTGATTTTTCGTGTGGTGATGTGTTGTGCAATAAACTTTGCACAGTAACCATCACGGGGCACATACAAGACAACCAGGTGATCAGGCCCAGTCGGCATGGGTTTATGAAAGACAGGTACTGTCTGACTAATCTGATCTACTGTAAGCTGACCTGTGTAGTGCATGAGGTAAGGGCCATGAACATTGTCTACCTGGACTTTAGTAAAGCTTTTGATGCTGTCTCCCACATCATTCTCCTTCAGAAACTTGTGGCACAAGGCTTGGATAAGTGCATTCTGCACTAGATTAAAAGCTGGATGTCCAGGCCCAAAGTGGGATGGTGAATGGAGTTAAATCTGGCTGGCACCCAGTCACTAGTGGTGCTCCCAAGGATTCAGTACAGGGGCCTGTGCTCTCTGCTATCTTTATCAATGGTCTGAATGAGTTACCCTTAGTAACTTTGCAGATGACACCAAGCTGGGTGCCTGAGTTGATCTGCCAGAGGGTAGCGAAGCTTTACAGTGGGGTCTGGACAGGTTAGACTGATGGGTCAAGGCTAATTGTATGAAGTTCAATAAAGCTGAGTGCCAGGTTCTTCACCTGGGTCACAGCAGCCCCATGGTAAGCTACAGACTTGGGGATGTGTGGATGGAAAGCTGCAACTTGGAGAGGGACCTGGGAGTATTGATTGATAGTTGACTGCATCTGTCAGCAGTGTGCCCAGGTGGCCAAGAAAGCAAACGGCATCCTGACTTGTGTTAGAAGCACAGTGGCCATCAGGAACAAGGAGGTAGTAATTCCCCTTTACTTAACACTGTCGAGGCCACATCTTGAGTATTGTGGTCAGTGCTCAGCCGCTCACTGTAGGAAGAATATCGAGGTCCTGGAGCATATCTAGAGAAGGGCAATGAGGCTCACAAAGGGCCCGGAACACGTGACCTATGTCTGAGGGAGCTGAGAGCGACTGGAGAAGAGGAGGCTGAAGGGAGGCCATGTTGCTCTCTACAACCACCTGAGGAGAGGTTGAAGCAAGGAGGGGGCCAGCCTCTTCTTGATGACAAGCAACAGGGCGAGAGGAAATGGTTTCAAGCTGTGTCAGGTGAGGTTTAGGCTGGATTGTAAAAATTTCTTTTTTTTTTCCCTGAAAGGGTTATTGAACATTGGAATACTCTGCCCAGGGCAGTGGTGGAGTTGCCGTCCCTGGGGGTGTTCAAGCAGTGTGCAGACCTGGTGCTTAGAGGCATGGTTTAGTGTTGCTCCTTCAGTGGTGCGTTGAGGGTTGGACATGATGGTCTTTGAGGTCTCTTCCAACCAAATATATTCTGTGATAGTTAACTTCCTGTTTACACCTTACACCTACAGAAACAAACTCAATTTTTCTTCTGAGAGTGACACATTGAAAAAAAAAAACAAAAAAAAACCAAAGTTGAAGCAAAATTGTTTCTCAACTTCCTATGTGTACCAGTTACATAAAAGGTTAAGAGCCTTCTTCCTAGAAGGACTTCCTTACAAAATCTTACTTAAGTTTTCACTTCTGTTGTAACAGAGGTATTACGATGTAAGTATCATTATGACAGTGGAAATACATATGCACTGCTGAGGGTGAGAATAGGTTATCAATGAACAGCTAGTCATTGGGAATTTCGGAAAATAAGTTTGTATGTTGAATAGTCAAAAAAGAAAAATGACAAGAAAATCAAGCCTTCACAGCCTGTCTGAGGAACCTAAGCATGATGGAAGCCATTTTGCTAACATATGAATATACATTGATCTCTATCTAGTTTTCAAAGCCACTAAAATGCTCTTGAATGTCAACAGCTACTTTATTTTGTCAAAATATACCTTTTTGACCATTCTTTGCAAATGGAATTGGAATAAGAAGAACCAAAATGCAGAATTCAATGTATGTTGAGTCTGTGGTCAGTGCCATAATGTAGATAAGTAAAAATATACTGGTAATGGCCTGTCTCACAAATTAAGAAAATACTTCAACTAGAACTTTTATGACTGTACCCTTACAGCCTGGTGTTATGTTTGCATATTCAGTTACTATGTGGAAGGTGTTGACAGAAAATGAAATTTAACTTTATACACAGCCAACAAATCTTAATAGTGGCCTGATTTTTAGTAATGAGACCTCAGCAAAATGTGTGTGTGTTACCAGGGAGAAAAGCATTCATCAGTTTGGAAAAGTCCCTAAACCTGTTTATCAGCCACCTGTTTTAAACTGCTCCTCCTTTTCCAAGAGAGAATTTTATTGCTTCCTGAAGCCCCTCTAATTGAAAATAACACTCAGTTAGGAAGGAGAAAAGTGATATTCCCAAGTAGACAACTGTGCATGAATATCAAATGCACACTTGTTCATAATCCATCAAATTAAATATTCATTTACTGCAGAATAATTAACAAGAAATTAATATTTTCAAAGAAACTTCATGAGCAAGAAATCTAGAGTAGTAGATTTTTTTTTGAACAGTCAAATTTTGGATGGAATTGAGGAAGCAATTTTTTTTAACCTTAGGCTAAAATTGTTGGCGATTGCTCTTATTGCAGTAATTAGCTGTACAGTCTGTGCTGTATATATGCAATGTGCTTATTGCTTGGAAATAAGAGTGCAACTGTAATAGCTGATATCTTTCTCTTATGTTCTAGATGTCACAAGTGTTTAATCTGCAGAAAGGTAACCTGCCAAAATTACTATGAGGTGCTTTTCTCTGTGTGTGTCCCAAGGACTTCACACTCAGCATAATGAAGGAAAAGGGTGCACGTAAAAGACTGGGACTCTCAGAATTCATAGAGGCAGGTTATTATTTTGGTTGATCAGTCACCACATCTGTACTGAAGTGTCTTTATCAATTGTTTTTATCTTAGGTCTTTACATTTGTACTGATAGTAACAAAAAAAGAATGATATAGCCAGTGGAAATAAAAATTGTTTCCCTTCTGGACTGTGTAGATTTGTATGAGGGTAGTTTTCAGGTTGACATTAAAAGAAGGAAAGAAAGAAACAAACAAAAAAAAAAAACCCCAAAACCAAACCAACCAAACAAAAAACTAAAACCCCAAACAAACAAAAACCAAAAACAAAATGGAAAAAAAAGGGCAAGTGAGGAAGCTGGAATGGGAGTGTGCACCTGAACTTAGAAGTTGTTATTAAGTTTCAGGCTTTCTAAAGAGTAGGTTGTGCACTGCAACTAGAAGTTGACTGCAGTGTGCTAGGGCTGGTGACCAAACTCATTACCTTAATTGGGTTCAAAGTTTCCCTTAGTCTTTTCATAGTAACCTAGTTACTTGCCTTTAATTTTGCACTCAAAACAGTAATGCTGCTGTAAACATTAAGATACCATTGTGAAAAACATATCAAGGAGGGTTAAATGTTTAACCACTTATTTCGTTATAAGCTTATCAGTAAGCATTCATGATTTAATTACTTAAAAAAAAATGAAAAGCAATAAAGTTTTCAGGGAAGGTCTTATTTGAGGCATTTCTTAAATTTCAGTTTAATGATAAGCAGATGAATCACAGTTGAAGGATTCATGAACAGGAACAGCCCTGTTACAGAGTATGTGATAGAATGCAGCAGCTACTTTAGTTTCAGGGTATCTTTCAAGGTCTTTACACCTAATCACATGGATGCCACGTTTCATTCATCTGGAAGATGTTGCCAGTCCACCACTTTGAAACATCAGTATATGTCTCTGCTTTCCATGGTCCACCCCACAGTGGATATCTGATGCAAATACTAGCTATCAGGGGTCTGCATTGAAGTTCCCAGAATGAGCATAGGAGGAAAAAGCACTAGGATAAATCTTTTCAATTTTTGAAGAGTACGACTTCCTGAGATAAGAGGGCCAGAGGTCTTCTGTTTATTTTTGTCACTATTGAAAAAGTATTTTCATTTACTCAAAAGAGAGCGCTTCTGTTTCTTAAAGAAAAATAGCAGCAGAGAAAAAGGTTCTGTAATTTTTACATGAGTTTATTGAGTGATCTAACCCATAGTCCTTTATTTTATGCTTGCTGAGTTTATTTTGCAGTAAAGCTTTAGTGCCTTCTCACTGCTAGAGCTGGTTAGCTAAAACATATCAGTAACCAGCAACAAAACCTCACTTATTGTAGTGGTCAGGTTAAAAAGCTGTAGTGGAACAATTAACAACCACGTCAACATCTCTCTTCTATTTCTTTCAGAAGGTACATCTGAGCCTGATTCACGAAGTACATACACTCTGCAGAATTACTTGAACAATGACTACAACTACAGAACATACAATTTGCAATGGATTTCAGGTAATTAATTTCTACATAGGTCATGAACATCAAGAAAATGTTCCACCTTGATTACACATCTTCCTGCTGAGATAAATACCTTTTTTTTTTCCTCAGGATAAAGTAATTTTTTTTTTAAATGATGCCATTATAGGAAAAGTCATAACTTGAAGAGTTGTGATTTCTTTTTTGCCTTTCTCTTTTTTTTTGCATGTGTGGCAAGCTATATTCTACTGCTAAAAGAGCATACATACTTCTATTTTTTTTTGTAAAAGCATGTTTGTGCTCTGAAATGTGTCAGCTTTCTGTGCATCAGGCTATTGGGGAACAGGAGGATTTACGACACTTTTGAGTAGTGCCCCATGGGAAGGACATACCGAAAGGCAGAGGCTGTGAGCCCCAAGACTTCATTTTGTGAATGTTCTTGTGCTATAAGCATCCTGTCATTACAGAAGTGGGAAACACAACATTGATCGGATTTTTAAATTTTATTTCCTGCTTAAAAACATGATGTGGGGGGGGAAAGGTAACTGTTGAGTATTTTACTTACTGTGTATTAGCAACTCTCTTCTTCTAGGAAATCAGTATCTTCACAAAACAGCTGATGGAGACATTGTACGTGTCAACGCTAACGATGGAACGTCCTCAGTAGTCTTGGCAAAGACAATATTAGTATGTTGACTTATATATATGCAGACTTTGGGAAAGGTATTGAACTTAGTATTTTGTTCAGTGTGTTTCTCTGGAATCAGTGCTTAGTATGTTCCCTTTCTGCACTTTGTTCACAGGATCAATACAAGGCAACCACAGCTATATTGTCTCCTGACCAAAAGTTTGCACTTCTGCAGTACAGCTATACAAAGGTACAAATGCAGGGGGTTTTTGGGTTTTTTTGGTTTTTTGGTTTTTTTTCTCTGAGGGTGAAACTGGGAGATAAAGGTCTGTAAAGAGCTGAAAGACTGAGATATGAGGAAGATATAGGAGAATGGATGAATAAGATGGATGTCTGCAGGGGAACAGTGAAGTTGAACAGGCAGGAGGAGGAGAAGAGAGACTGATAGTCTGTGAGCTTGGCATAAGAAATAGGACCACCTGAGAAAAGCTGGATAAAAAATGGATAGAAAAATATCACAAGGAGCGTGGGGAAGGATGGTTCCTCTGGGAAGGCAGGCTAGAAGAATAGATAGGCATGACTGTCCAAGGAGTTTTGTAGGTAAGGAGAACGGTTGAATAGGTACACTTGTATACATACACTTGCACATATATAGTATGTATGTAATTGTTATGTTGTGGTGTTAAGGCATAAGAATATAAAACAAGTAAATGAAAAGCAGCATGTGTTTACAAGAGAAGACTGTCCTCTTGTACTTGGAGTGGACTTGGGTGCCCTAGTTCTCCACTGTCAGCAAGTACATGGAAAACTTCCAGCATAATGCCTCACCCTGGCTTCATGCTAAACCATCCAGCAGAGATCAACCTATATTTATGCCAGGTGGCATGAAAACCTGTCTCCGTGTGCCAATTGAGGAGTTACAGAAATGTAATGAAGGCAGTAATTTGCCCTACAGTGTGTGCATGAAGAATCCAGTAACTTACTTGGTGGTGGTTATTTTTTTTTTTTCTTTTCCTAGAGAGCTGTCTGTTCTGTTTGTAAAAAGCTGGGCACTGGCTTGTGCGGTGTACCAATACTCGAGTGTAGTGTCAGTGAGCTCTGTCATGTGTCTTGCACTGTGGCAGTCATGCACATAGCTGTAATTTTTTTTAGTTCTAGTTTCCTTGCTAGCTGCTACTAAGCTACATAGCTCTTTAAGTTGTTCAGAATTACCTGACTTTCCATTGCATCGCTGGTAGCCACAGAATTCCTTATATTTTTCCAGCCATCCTGGACATCCCCTCTACATCTGATTTCTTACTCTATAGTATTCTATTTGTTGCAGTCATGAGTGAATTTTATTTCAATGCTGAAGCCATATCTTTCAACCTTTATATAATAGTGTGATAGAAAGTTATGTTATTATTAATCTTTATTGTGAGAAAAGAGTCAGAAAATGATTCATGAGGATGTAGACACTTCTTATGTAATAGCCATCTGGTTGTGTAGCACTAAATTGTTGTTTTATATCTTCATGCACACCATCATAGAAGGTAGCATTATTGTAACACGTCAGCATCGTGGGCTGAATCAAACCACTTCGGCCTCACATAGTGGGCACATTCAATGTGACTGCATTATCAGCAGCAGCTTTCTCTCTAAGAGCCCACAGTGTGATGCAAACTTTGAGAGGGAGGTTTCTGAGAGAAAGAGTTTATTTCTGTGATAATGTGATAGGAATAGGTCACCCTGAAAGTAAAGAAACTGCTACAGAAATATTACAGGGATTTCTGAGGACTACTAAACAGTAAGATGCTAAGTTAAATAATACATCATGGAAGATGAGAGAGAAAACAGCAAGTGTGCCAGTAAGGCAGAAGGAGGAGGATTAGCTGTGCATAGCTATGATAGCCTGCCATGTAGCTACAAGAATGTCATAGAATCTGCAGCATCTCCGGCCTCTGTATCTCTGTACCTAGTTAGTGGCCTTTGTTGTAGTATTTAAGTGATGACCACAGAGCGGTGGCAATTCTTTAGTCCTTTCTTCAACCATGCAGAGATTTGTTATCCGTGTATGTTCATGGTGTTGTTTCTGTCCTAAGCAAAAGTTTGAGGAGGATTTCAGAGGTAATTCAAACTAAGAGACATGAATCCTGGTGAAATTTATTTTCTTCATACTAAAATAATTCTTTTACAGTTATGGAGGCACTCCTATACAGCTTCATATTACATCTATGATTTCAATAGCAGGTCAGTAATTTTTGTGACTACAAGGTGTAGTTTTAACATTATTTTGCGATGAAATAATATTTCACTGATTTCTCTTAGCTGCATTTTGTTTGCTTGTTTTTTTCCAGTTCTATCTTAGATGCCAAACTACTACATAATGATACGCAATATATATCCTGGTCACCTGTTGGTCACAAACTGGTTAGTAAATATAAGTGAAACTTAAACAGTCATTTTTGAACATAGAACATGGACATTCACATGGTCTGTATGCTTGAGGTTTGGGGACTTTCCCACTTCTAAAGTAGCTCAAATAGTTTTCAAATTGACTACTGCTGCTGGAAAGATTCCAAAATCTGTCTCCTTGTTTTGTTTTGTTCTTTAGGGAAAATGCATTCCTGAAAGCAGTAGTGGCCCCAGTAGTTACGAAATGCACAAATGCTCAGGAACTTCATAGTTTTCACAGTTGCAGACAGTAGCTCATCCCTTTCAAAGGCAACAGGATTAAAATTGTCAATTTGCTCATCACTGATTTTTATCTCCTAATTACACCATAACCAGTGGAAGTTTTATTTAATGGATGGGTTTCAGAGATCAAAGTCTCTCTTGTACTTTCCCACTGTCCTTTTCTTCGTCCTCTCCAATCCCAAGCTACTGTTTGCAAAGCTTGTGCGTTTCCTATAGTAAGTGCTGAATCTGATTAAAGAGCTATCCCTGGAGAATGTGGTGTTTATTTATTCTTTTTGCATTTAATGTAAGGATAGTAAAGCTCAACAACAGAAGCAAAGGATCTTGAAAAGAGCTTTCTGCATCTCAGAGCAGAGCTCTGGAATAAAACTGCTCAGCTTTTGGAGAGGAAAAATGGGGATGATTAAAGAGGCAGGCAGATGTCAAAAACTAGAGGAGTTCTGAGCATTACTGAAGACCTTTCCAGATCTATGGGCATTGCTGAGACCCCCATCAGTGTTTTACCACAGTACTGACAGTTTTCTTTGAAAGACAAATTAGTAGAAAACAACTCCTAATGAAGGAAAATAAGCTTGTATTTCAGCAGAAAATGAAGAGCAAAATTTTCAAAACTTGATAATCATGTCATTTATCATAGTAGGTTGGTCTTTTGCCTGAACTTAGTAATTCAAGTTTAAGTGTCAGTGATGCTTGGTGAAATGCAACTTTCAAAAACAGTTCTTGTAATTTGATAGAAAAGTAAATTTCCCAGTAGATGAGACAAAGTAGGTTTTACTCTTAACAGTAACTGCAATCATAATGATGTTTGGCAGGTGTATGTTTGGAATAATAATGTTTACATGAAAGCTTCACCAGCATCAGAACCTGTGCAAATCACTGAAAGTGGAGAAGAAAATAAAATCTTCAATGGAATACCAGATTGGGTTTATGAAGGTAATTGTCAAGCATATTTTACTTTGCATTATGATGTAAAAAACCTTTTATTTTTAAGCTGTACTTATTTTTAATGCCTGTTAGATTACTTTTAATGATAAGAAATTAAATAAGTCTGTATTTTAACAGAAGCATGCATTCTTGCTTGAGCTTAACACCTGGCTAGTGTGAGGATCTAAGAATGGAAATGAGTTCACCTAATTTGTAGTGCCTCACTGGAAATCATCATGTGTGAATTATAAACATTGAGCTAATGTATTATTTCAGAACTCCAACAAACAGTCAAGCACTTTGGTGTCTGAACTTCAACTGAAAAAAAGAAATATTAAAAACTAATGAGAACAGTACCTAGGATAGAGGAGCCAACTTAATAATTGTAACTTAATGCATGTGCATGTCTTTCAGAGGAAATGTTTGGCACCCATTCTGCTCTGTGGTGGTCTCCAAATGGCAGTTTTGTGGCATATGCAACATTTAATGATACAGAGGTTCCTGTTATAGAGTATTCATTTTATTCTGAGGACACCTTGCAGTATCCAAGGACCATTAAAATCCCATATCCCAAGGTCTGTGTTATTTATTAAACATGGTTGTTCTGCAGTTTCATTAAGAGAGTAGTCTCATTTAATCAGTTTCTGCTAATGAAAATATTGTCTGTCTCTCCTCAACAGCTTGCTGTGATTACTCTTTCTGAAGTCAACAGCATCTGGCAATGTTAAAGTATTTTATTATTTCCAGGAGAAAGGGAAAAAAAAAACCACAAAAAAACCCCATTTTAAGCTATTCTTTCACCAGAAAAATTTGAGGTGGCAAGTAGGTGTTGAAATGTAAAAGCTCTTAGGAAATTGAAGTTAATACAAATGCACGTTGTGTTAGGGTTGTGCATGGTAGGCATAATGGAATCTCTTCAACTAGTGTATCATTCTTAGTTGTTGGATGCTTCCTGTACCGGGGGTGAAGGGGAGGAATCTCGTAATCTTTGCCTACATCTAAAGCTTGCTAAGTTTTAGCTGTGGCAATGAAGAATTTACTGCATGCAGCTCCCTCTCCTCCTTGCTCTCCACATGACTTTGTTCCCACTGCTTGTGGCACAGTTGCCACTGGACTAAGTAGCGTGAGTCAGAGTCCAACACACTCCAAACACTCTTGCAGATACTCTGGAAGTGAAAAGTTTCATGTATAGTGCAGGTTTTGCCTGTGTGAAGTTATTTGACATTACACAGAATTTTGATTTAGCAGAGTGATGCAGCAATGCACATAAGACTCAATACAAGTACAAACTGCACTTGGGAGTACAACTATTCAACTATACTGCTGAACCACAGTACAAATGTGGTTCTCATTACTAGTCTCCATAACATGCTTACCACCACAGTGCTGGGCATCCCCATTGCTGGGAAGGAATACATGGGTTGAAACCATCTCAAGCCAATCACTTTCTTCAGTTCTTTGTTCATTGTTTGTTTTTTCTGTTCTGTGTTGGGCTGAGGTACATGTATTTTCCCCCACATTGGTCTGTTCAGCTCAGGAAGATATTTTCAGTCCTTTGATTAACTGGAGCAGAACAGCTGATACAGCCAAGTGATCACTCAACTGTTTATCTGCTGTAAAAGCTACCCTCTGGTTCTCTTTGTGCCAAGTTCAGCTTTCTCTGCAGCACTTGTGGTCATTGCTTGTGTTTCCCAGAGCTTCAGGAGCACAATGACCTTTGCCTGTTCCCTTGGAGGCCTCCCCCAGATGGGTCACTGATGCTCTGCCCTGAGTGTGGCTCTAGTGAAGAAAACATAGGTGTGCAATAAACTGACGATTTATATTACATCTTTTACTAGAAACCCATTTTGTTCAGAATATTACTGACTTCTTGAGATGGGTCAGCTATAGCTGCCTAAGAGTTATGAAGAGGACTTGGCTAGCTGTCTACTAGAGAAGTCTTGATTGACAGTTGTATTGCCATCAGTAGCACTACATTAAAAATATTGGGGTTTATGTGCTGCAGTCACGGCTTTGATTGTGATATAGGCAGCTATTACATGATCACTTAATGTAAGGCATCAGTTCCCCTGAAGAAGCACTTTTCTGTCTGTTAGCAATAGACTGGACAAATTTTTAGGTACCATGTGTCGCATGTAGGACAAGATATGGTCAAATACTGCTGTGGTTACAGCAAGCCCTATATGGTTAAAAATTATTCCAAATATAGCCATCTTTTGTACCTAGAAACAGCTAAGAATTTAATATAAAAAAAAATTAAAAATAACAAATCCAAAACAAAGTAGACTTTATTTGTCGGTCTTAAGAACTGCATTTAGGAACTTGGCTTTTGGCATGTTTGAAGTAGGCTAATTGTACCTGACTGTAGTAATTTCTTCAGCTGTAATTTCAAACACTTATTTCACTAAGAATATTCTCTCTTCAAAAGTACAATGAAAAATGTTTGTTTTTAGGCAGGAGCTACAAATCCAACTGTGCAGTTGTTTATTGTGGATACTAGATTGTCTCCTAATTTCACCTCTACTGAGATTTTTCCACCTGAAGAAATAATATCAGGGTAAGAAATTCGGTTACATGCTTGCTTGTTTCTGTTGGCAGGAGAGGAGGAGCTTTTGTGTGTGACCACCCTGTATTCAGTGTATATGGCAGTATTCCCCACTCATGTAGCTCTGGTAGCAACAAGATCTACCAGAGAAAATCTGCACAGAGATTATCCTCCTAGTGATTATATATAGATAGCATATTCCATGTATGTTATATTCAGAATGTGACAAGTTCTTGGCTCATCACATTCAGTGGAGTCTAACTATGGTGAAGTCATTTCACAGTACAACTTTAATATGAACAAGTTTTGGTATAATCAAATTATATGTATTCCAGTTCACAGGGGAAAGGGGGAAGAGAACAAAAAGCCAGAACAAAACCTAATCAGAACCTTTAATGGTAACTGAAGATTTGATTTCATTGGAAACAGACTCCTTGTTAAGGCAAGATATTATGGATCATGGTTGTCTTCATATTTATACTTCAAATGTTTGTTTTATTTGAAAACATGGTGAAAACCATCACCCTTTACAGTAAATGGAAAATTATATTTCTCAAAATGCCACTTGAAATGCACAACATGATATACATGTATTTTCTGAAGAGCAGCTAGATTGATGAAAAATGCATGCACACAGAATTTCGTATCCCAGATGCTGGAGGTTGTTTTTTTTTCGTTATAACAGTACTGTAGAGATTTGCACATACAAATGTGATGGGTATGGAAGCACAGATTATACTGATAAACTTCAGAAAAAACAAGAGGTCTGTTAGCTAGTGCATGAGACCAGCTTTTGTATATGGTAGCCAAAAAGCTATAACTGGATTATCAGTGCTATCCCATTTCAGTCCTCACCACAGTGTAAATAACTTTGTGAACTGAAGTAGGCGAGGTTTTTCAGTCTATCTTCCATTCTCCTTTCTCTACAGTAACACTGCAATATCTAGATGTTATATAGATGATGTGTGCTGTTTTTTCTCTGCAATTTCACTGGCTTGGAATTAAAAGCCCTGTATATCTTGGTCAGTTCTGGTTAAGATCTGTGCTGTCTTAAGAGTTACGTTTTACCGTTGCTGTGTGTGACCTGGAGGAGAATAACCACCATCTACCTTTCAGCTTTTTTACATGCAGTTGATTCATTTTTAATTGAATGTAACACTGTGTAACGTCTGGGATTAATACAAAGTCAGGCAGGTCTTGAATGATGAGCAGAGTGCAAGGATTGAAATTTTTGCTTTCCCCCAACGACTGATCTGTCCTGCAAACGTTGGGGTGACTCAGAACAAGACTGAGGGGATTTTGCAAGAGCAAAAGTACATGAGTAGGAAAAGGCAGACGATAATGATGTGCAGTGTTGCTGTAGGGTGGCTTTGCTCCTTGAAGCACAAAGTAATGAATGTTTGCACAGTATGTATATTTATACTGTACTTACTTGGAGCTAAATTCCGAGTAAAATGAAATTTGAATTGGTGGCATACCTCACCTCACCCACCTGGGTAGGCATTTTGAGGGGCAGTGTCCCTGCAAATGATTGCCTGTTGCAGCACTATCTGGAGCTTGTTGCACACGGGGGCACAACACCCTTCTGTTTCAGAGGAAAAGTTTTATTATTTGGCAAGGAAAGCTGCCAAAACCTGGAATGGCATTGCTTTGCCACATAAGATGGTAGATGAAACCTGGCACTTTTTGCATGAATGATCAGCATGAAATTCATACAGTATTTAAAGACCATGTTATGCATCGTGGATACAGGCAGTTCCTGTTGGCTAGCAGGAAGATGAAGGCAATGGATGCTTATCATCTTAAATAACCTGTCCTAAAAATAAGTTGCCTTCAAATTAGGGAATTCCAGGAATATTCCTTCTCAGCAGCAAATGAGGAAGGGCAGTGCAAAACTGCTGTATTCTATGCTGGAGTTATTTGCAGCTTAGCTAACATTTAATGGGTTGCTGAAAACTTGAAGGTGCATTCTTAGTCACTATAATAACTTTAAAATATTTATAATAGTAAGAGCATAATAAATAAAAACATTTTGGGATTTTCCTTGTACTGTTCGCTTTGTCTGATGGATGATGTCTCCAGAATTGTTGACTTCCCTCATATTAAAGGAACAAAAATGAGAGGCTAATTCCCCTTTTACAAAGTAAGGGAACCAACTATTATAGTTACATAAACAATGGCAGTTTCTCTATTTTTTTTTTTTCCACACAAGCTCCTGCAAGGTGCTTTTATAATATTACTGGTCTAAGAAATACTGTTTGAAGCCAGGGAGAGTAGCAGTTAAATGACCTACCAACTTCTAGTCAAATATGAATGCTAAAATACACCTTTTTCAAATGTGATTTCTAGACTGCAATATAGAAATCAACCTGGAAGTAGTTGGTAACCATTAAGCATATGTTTTTGATCCATCTGCTTTATTTGTAGTGGTTCCTTTTTCATTTTTCTTCCCTTCTTTTCCTCTCACCCCTCCTGCAATGATCATGAAGATACTCGCTTTCATCACAAAACTTCCCACGCATTTTTTGTTAACTAACTTTGGGGAAAAGGGAACATGAACTTGGAACTAAGTCAAATGTGCAAATTCCAGTTAAAAATGTATGCTTGCCTTGGAGGGGAGGTTTGTTTTATTTTAGTGCATAAAGCTTCTAGGGGATAGGAGAGATCTAAAATAAGAACTGCAAGTGCATCTAACAGATCGTAATGGTAAATAAAACTACTAAAATTTATGTGGTGCTTCACATTAATACACAGGAATATTAATAGATTTTTCAGATACCCCAGTTTTTCATGTAAACTAGTTGATATTCTGAAGATGAAAGTAAAATATTCAAACAGTAGTATCTGTTCCTGGTATGATCTCTCCATTCTAACTAATGGAAATAAGTACTAAATTGAACAAAGATAAGTCTCACTGGGAGTGCTTACAAGCAACCAACTTCATGCGGCTAAGAATAAAATTCCAAGATCCTAAGACCCATATAACTTAATATTCAGAAAAATTTCCTTTAAATGCACACAGTACAAGATTTATGAACTGTCTGGAGTAGCTATTACTGTATGTATTAGAGGATAGTGATCTGGCTGTTACAATTTAATTGAATTCTCTATGGAAGTGAGTATGTACAAATCATCTAATTCTTTATTGTATGAATGAAGATAACTAAGGCATCTACTAGTAGCAAAAATGACTGACAAAAAAAATGCCTCAATTAAGTTTGCTTCATTGTTTATTGTTGAAGTCTAGATTGAAATGAAAATAGCCAGATGAGTCTCGTTCAATGAAATGCTGAATGCTGTTGTATAGTATGCTATTACAGAGAGGATTTTAAGTATCTAATGCTGTTGCTGTTTTCAGAGATCATTACTTGAGTGTTGTAACATGGGTCACAGATGACAGGATCTGTCTGCAGTGGCTCAGAAGAATTCAGAACTTTTCAGTCCTCACAGTTTGTGACTTTGAAAATGCTACTGGAAACTGGTTATGTCCACAGGTAAGAAAAAAAGAGATGGGAGAGTCACAATGCTTGACAGATGAAACTAGAAAGGAATAGAATATCCCTGTGTATTTATCTCCCTAGAGAAATAGCCTGAAGTAAAATAAACATAATTGTTGACAAAATATTTGTGTTGTTTTTTTTTTCTTAGGAGAAACAATTTACAGAACAAAGTACAACTGGCTGGATTGGCAGAGTGAGTGTTCAATTTCTAAAACTGCTACATGCTATGCAGAACTGATTATTAAGAAAATGTCATATAAGCCTTTTGCTGGTTAAATTGCCTCTTGTGTGCAGGTCTGGTCCATTCACTTGTTGCATTTTACACGTGTAGGAAAAAAGCATTCAAATGGAGCTGCTGTGCCACCTTGCTCCTGGCTTTGAGCTTTTGTGTGGGTTTGGGGCTCTGAACTCTGAGGCTGGGCTGACAGCACAGCATGGGCTGGAGCTGTAACTGCATCCTCCGTAACCCATCCATCATGTTCAGCTTGCCAAAAAGCAGCGTACTCCTTCCAGGCTCCTTTTAATTTTGACCTGCTTCCTCAGCAGTGTTAGGTAAGGGTGTGCAGAAGCCAGGATTCAGAATTCTCTTTGTTCTAGGGGAGTTGACAGCCATGCTGGCTTGGCTGCACTCCAGTCTTCCTGCCATCTACAGAATAATCTAGGGGATAAAATGTATTAAGAAATATATCCTGTAACCTTTGAGTTGTATTGGAAGAAAGGTGTAGAGGACGAGTAATTTTTAGTGTTTCAGATTGCAACAAACCAATCCCGGCTCAACTTGAGGGGTTTTATTGATTTATTTCCCTCCTCCCCACCCCCAATCCATTGGAGAGAACTGGGGACAAGATAGCTGACCAGATTAAAAATTTTCGTACGCATCTGCCAAACCAGTCGCCACTGTCTGGATGATGCTTTCCAAGCTGCCTCTCAGTCCTTTTGTGCATGGTGTAGAGTAGGCACCTAATGAACTACACAGAAGATCTGGGGGAAGTGAAGCAGAGATGCAAAAGTTCAGACTTGGAGGGAGAAATGAGTTTCAGAGCTTTTGATGAGAACACAGAGTACACTTTCCACTCCCGCATTTTCCACACACTGATTATGCTTTAGTCACTAATTCACTTTTGAAGTCAAAAATGAAAGTTTAAAGAAATGCAAAGAGGGAGGCAACAGCAGGGATGAAATCATCCGCAGTATGAAGATGAGAGATCAACCCACCTGCTGTCAAATTTGATATGGAAAGGAAGGCCTTAACGCTGACACATTTTGCTTCTCTGCAGCAAAGGCTTCACAATTAGACAATGTGATGATCAAGCTGCAGACTTTGTAAACAGTTGTGCAAAATGAGAGGGCAAAATGCAAGTCTGTGCCATTAAACTAGGTTGTTGGTTTTTTTGTTTCTTTTAAAGAGACAACCCACATCTTAGGAGCTGTTGGAAGAAAAATAATCTTCCTGAAGGATTCTTGGATTTGAGAAGGGAGTAGAAAGTAGGGAGGGTTGAAGAAGGGATAGAAAAGATATATACAATTCACATAAGGATATGTACCAACTTGAGTAAATTATGTATGTCTGTAAAATAGATGGACATATAGTTCTCTCTGTGTATATCTATAGTATTCTGGGTTTGTGTTTTGGTGTGGGTTTTTTGTGTTTTTTTTTTTTTTTTTAATAGAGATGAAATTATGCTTAACCTAAGAATGCTTAGAACAGCCTGTGTTACCGCATAAGGCTCTCAGGTCATGAGCTAAGTTAGAGCTTGCCAGTGAGGCAAGTCACACTTTGAAAAAGCAAGATGTGATAAGGGAGAAGCTAGCAAAATATTTGCCAGGTTATTCTTTTGTAAAAATACTGCTAGGGAAAAAGGAGAGATTCTCTGGAGCACTTGAGCTAGGAAGACTCAAGTTCTGTCATGGCTTACTGGGTGACCTGGGGCAAGTCACTTTGTCTTTCTGTTTCACTTTCCATTTAAAAACTGGGTATAGCATCTCACAGGTAATTGCATTGTTTGCAACATTTAGCATGGAAATAACTTCTGTTTCATTTGGATTGATTTCATTCCTCTGTTTTTCTCTGCCATGGGGAGCACATCCAAATGACAGTAAAGAGAAGGAATCCATTCATTTCTGTTATCCCCAGTTGACAAATGGATAGTTCCTTCATGAAAATAAAATCCCAGTTTGCGTTCTTTCACATTTTTTAATCATCTACTTGATAGTAAAATTTCCCTGTGGAAAGCAGCTAGTTTTCTGGACATTAGGAAATGTTTTTTCATGCAAAGAGTGGTCAGGCATTGGAATGGGCTGCCCAGGGAGGTGGTTGAGTCACCAACCTTGGATGTGTTTAAAGGTCGTTTGGATGTGATGCTTGGTGATGTAGTTTAGGGGCGAACCTTGTAGAGTAGAGTTATCAGTTGGACTTGGTGATCACGAGGGTCTTTCCCAACCTGAATGATTCTGTGATTCTGTTTTCTTTAGGGAAAGGAGGAAATTTTTCTGTGTCAAGCTAGAAAAGAGTTCAAGGAATTTGTTCACAAATACATGTTTTAAAAATTGGAAATTCAAGGGAAACACATCTGCAGTGTTTACATTGGTGTAGGTTACAGCTGTATGTTGGCATGGGACAGAATGAAACGGTAACTTTTAAAAGTAGAGGCACATTTTGTTTCCTAAAATGGCAGGAAATGAACACCTATAGGACTTCAAGTTAGGTAGGAAGGAACACCGATCATTACAAGGGCTAACACTAGTGAAATTCTGCTGCTTAAGGAGCAAGAAAATATTTTAAGTATGTTTACTTTTGGCATAATGGCTGAAGGTTCTGTCTTAGCAGTCAGTAGACAAAACTGTTTGCAGTATGTTCCGTGATGCTGTTTAGAGATATCAAAACCTAAATTTATCATTTTGGTTTTGGAGTTTTGTTGTTTGGTTTAATAGACATCTCTTATGTTCAAGTTCCAGCCATCTGTCCCTCTCTTTGCACCTGACAATGCTACCTACTACAAAGTATTCAGCAATAAAGAAGGTTACAAACACATCCATCACATAAATGGCTCACAGGTAAGCAATAAGGTGTAGGACAGTCACTGCTGACTGGTGTTTCTTCTAGTGATTGACGAGCTTCACATTCTGCTTTTCACTTTGCCTTTCACCTTTCTTCTCCAGGCTCCAATTTCTATTACTGCAGGAAGATGGGAAGTAATCAGCATAGAAGCTGTAACTAATAGCTTTTTGTAAGTATTGTAATTAAGCTATTGATTCTAACAAGGGTCTAATCAAGCAAAGAGGAAGAACAGGGAGAAGGTGTCATTTAACTCATTAAAAATATGATGTAAACATGTAAGATAAACCTTTAACTACTGTAATGTAATCAATATGTTTTGCTTTTATAGATACTACATTAGTAATGAAAAGGATGGAAAGCCAGGAGGAAGAAATCTTTACAAGTAAGAACTTTTTTCTTGCTGTATTAATAAAATATTTGTTAATGAAAAAAGTAATTTAAAAAAAAAAGGCATCACAGAATAAAAGATTGGCATGCTCACAGTCTGATGTGGTATCCAATATAAGATATTGAATTAAAATCAGGGTAAGAATGTAAACTTTAAAATAACTAAATTTTTTTCTGTACATTTAGCTAATAAAGGGCAATTATGAAAAGAACCAATCCTCAAGCAACAAACCCCTAAAGAAAACCTATCAGGCTTTTGTTCTGTGATTATAATTGATGCTATTACATGATTCCAATATTAATGGAACTCTAAAGTCTATTTTCTCTAATTTTTAAAGCATTATTCCTGAGTTTTAGCATATTTCATTTGGTCATCTTATTTTAAAAGCACACATTTGTTTAGCATAGCTTAGATAGTCTTTCATCTCTGAGATGAAGCTCATCTATTTTGCAGAGTGCTCTTGGAAAGCAGTCCAAATTCTATTAAATGTGTTAGCTGTGATCTGAATCAAGAAAGATGCCAGTATTATTCTGTGTCCTTCAGCAAAGATGCGCAGTATTACCAGCTAGACTGCCGTGGTGAGTATATCTGGAATAATTGACATAGACATGACTCACTGATTCGTCGGGTGCGAAAGTTCATTTTGTCAAGATCTTGATATGCACTGCATAACAACACCATGTGTTGATACTGTTGGAAAAATGGATTGGCAGCAGAAAAACATATTCCCTCCTAGGTGCTAAAGCACCTTGACAAAAATTACAAGGATAAAATTTGATAGTTCAAGTCATCAGTGGACCCAAGAGGGTTGCAAAACACTCCTGTCCACTGTGCATCTCCTCAAGTGCTCCATGGGAAGCTCTGTCTGTAGAAGGTACTTGGAAGCTCTGGGAGCCATAGGCTGGGTAAAGAGAACTGGTGTATATGTGACAATATAGATAGAATGGGAAAATTAAGAGTACTGTTCAAAAAAATCCTGAAATATTTATCATGAGTTAAGCAGTGGTACTGCAGTTTGTCTCTGATCTGTAAGTGCTTGTGCTAGATAGTGCAAAGGATAAATGAATCAAGGGGTAAGAAAAAAAACCTGCTATAAAATTTTCCTCAAATTGCTATGTATGCTGTTTAAGGTGCCAAAATTTTACTTGATCTATGAGCTAAAGGACAGTAGAGGGAATTTTCTGTCACGTTGTAACAGTTGTTTGAAGAAGACTGCTGTGGTCTTCAAGACAAGGCTTACTGATTTCCAAACCATGATCCACAACCAACGGGCAGGCTTTGCTAATTAATTCTTAAGTTACCTCACAGTCACATGGTTCATCTGTGAGACAGTCTGAATATTTAACAAGGTCTTGTGGCTGGAGTTTGAGCCCTATTTAATAAATTTCAGCTTGTGCAGACTAGGGGGAAATGACTTCTGAGCTTTTATGACTCACCCACTTCCAATTACTTTATGAAGGCCGTGTTTTGCAACAGCATGAAAACATGAAGGTTCTGTGCTCTGTCAACAGGTCCTGGACTGCCCATGTCTACTCTGCACAGAAGCAGTGATGATCAAGGTATAGGACTGTCTTAAAATATAATTTGTGTTGAACTAGAAAAGTGCACTCTAAACTTACTTTAATTTTGTTCTCGTTGCTTAGTATAATAATTACAATGTCAGTTACAAAGATGAGATTTTGTTTCAGATAATTAGTATATTTAACTAGAGGAATAAATTATATAGCGTGGCATACATTTATTGTTAGTTTATTTAATGTTTTACATTGTGCTAGAAAACAGTGAGTAATGTATAACTTATTTACAGGATAATTGTTCAGCTTTTCTGAAATTGCATTTAGATGAAAAACAGGGAAAGCAGCTTTCTGGTTACTAAAGTACTGACGGAAAACTATATCGTAAACATTGAATCAGAGAGAGAAAACAAACTGCAGTAAACTAAGACTGCAATGTAGATTGCCATCATCTCAGACTGAATTTTTAAAGTGGCTCATAATTAAGAACAGTGCATTTGAAAATAATGTATTTAATCTTTGATTTTTGTTAACTCTGTCAGTCCTCAGGTACTTGGAAAATAATACTAAACTGGAAAATGAATTGAAGGATATTCAGATGCCTTCAAAAATAGTTGACTTCATTAGTGTAGCTGGATATGGTACGTTCAAAAATACATTTTACGTTTCTCTCCCTCTTTCACTAAGTGCTGCAAGGTCTTCAGAAAAGTATGACAGAAAAAAATGGGTATAGTGGGGCTAGTGAAATTATTCTGCACTTAATATGTGTGGTTATTTGGACTTTCAAACACAATGTGTGGTATTTTTTTTGTCTAAAACCATGAAATTATCTAAAATATGTTTTTTTTTTTCTTAGTGTGATATCTTGATATTTTCATCATGAAGTGGCTTAACTATGTTTTTTCTCTTGATAATTGCCTGAAAAACAGAAGTCCCTAACACCAGCTTTAAATAAATAATTAAGAGGAACAAGGGTAGGGTAGAAAGCTTGTGAGCATTACTGAATTCACATTAAATCATAAATTCAATTAGATCTTAATTTACAGATGCAAGTCCCTTTGGGTTTTGCTAGGAGGTTGGGATGGTGGAGAAGTTTTTATTACAAAACCACAGAATCTAAGTGGGAAAAATTGCAAAATCATTTAGGCTACTTTTCAAGAAGTTTGCCTTTGATTTTGTGTAGGGGATATTTGGACTAAACAGTCACATTCTTAAAAGCATGTTCACCCTCAAGACTATGTAAACGTATGAATGCAGACTGGAACAAAATGCTGGAATATGAATGACTAATGCCTTGCCTAATGATGCTTGCCTGAATTTGCATGTCTGGGTACAGGAGCTTGCTTGCTGTGCTCCTAGGCTGAGGAGCATCAGAAAAACTGTCAGTGGGAGGCCTGATACCTGTCTAATTGTTCTTGCTCCAGCCTTTAATACTACCTTTTCATGCCAAACTTTCTCTTGATGAAATCAAGAGTATTCTTAATGGAATTAGATTTAAGAAACTGTATTGAGTTCTGTCAGATGTTGTTGACTGTTCTTTTTGATACCTTCCTCTTTCTACTGTTACCTTATTTATATAATAATTCTCATTATCCTTGTGTTTTCTATCTTTTATTTCTGACACAATTTTACTAGGGCTAAAGATGAAAACTTCCAGGCAAGATGGAGGTTTAAAGATGTTCTTCGGGCTATCAGTTGTATCTTCATTTTTTTTATTCCTCTTTTGTTCTTACTACTCCATCTCTTCAGGGTAAAAGCTTTTGGGTAAGGGGAATCTATTTTTAATGCCACGAATAAGATAAATAAATGCATTTCTGTGGTTTGACTTCAAGTTCCAAGTTTTTACACAAATCTTTGTATGTTATCAGAGAAGAAATTCACTCCTGTGACTATGGAGTACACAACAAAGTAAAAAAATTACTCTTTTTGTATGTGAAATTTAGATTATTGATTTTTCAGTGGTTTAATGTCTTGCATATTCATATCTGGACACGTTTCTGTAGGACTCACTCTTGAGTATTCCTGCAGTGCATTCTTGTCGGTATTGCTTCATGTGTCCTTTGCAACATCAGTTCTTCTAAAATTCAGGAGCCAGTCAGCTTGCAAAAGTCGGATGTTGTGCAATTAAAATGTTCAGTTAACTTGGGTGGAAAGAATAACGTGGATGGAACCAAAATCAGTGTTCCTTGAGAAATCACAGATAATTGAATATGTTCCTGGGATGCTTTACTAAATGGTCATGCAGAGCCTATCTGGCAGGTTCAAGATGCTTAAAATGTGTTTTCAGTGCAGGGAGACAAATTTGGCTAGAGAAACTTTTCTGAGACTTTGTCAGATTTACCACCATAGAGATTTATCAAGTTTTACATCTAAGCTTATAGCAGAGAATAATATTACAAGACAGCATGTGGAGTCCCTGAGTTTTATTATTGTAGACATTCCAGTTCAGACTTTCTGCTAATTTGCTGATGTATTAGGGCAGTTCATATGCAACTACTTCTTAGTTTTTAGGGGCTGATGCAACTGTACTCTTGTATGAATTGCAATGCATATCAAATTATGTCACTGGAGAACTGACCCAAGTTAAATTCCTTTCACTTTTAGACCTGTGGTATCAAATGATACTGCCTCCTCATTTTGATCGATCAAAGAAGTACCCTCTGCTCCTTGATGTGTAAGTCTTCAAGTTATATGTCAATGTCATGTAAATAATCACTTTCATCTACTGCAAATGCTTCTAGTGAGATCAGAAAACACAAAACTGCTGTTTTCTAATTGCTTCTTGAAGTAGTTTTAAGAGAGCATGAAAAAAGATGAAGTGTATACAAATTCATGGTAGATTCCTGTACCGTAGATGATGTAATGCTTAACAAGCATATATTTTGTTGGTGGCAGTAAGCCAGATACATTCTGTGTCTGACTTAAAAGTGAAGATGTTAGCATTAGCTTACCTCCTTCTCTGCTCTTTAAAAGTTCGAATAATATTCAATGAAATTACATTCCAGAATGAAACTTTGGCTAAGCCATATTTCCTAATGCTGAAGTAGTGAGTGTGAGTTGCATTTTCCCTGATATTTGACTGTCAACTGGTGTTGGCAAACTGCATTCTGTGGTCAGGATTGCATTTGCTATTTTTCCATAAACTCAGCACCATGAGCATGTGCTGTTCAGTCCATTTTTCCTCAGGCACTTCTGTTTGTGTTGATATGTTTTCTTCTAACTGGAAATTCACTGAAATTTAGCTATTCATTAAAGTAGAAATGTTAACCTTTTCCCATTTATATGAAAAGCTGAATCTGTAAGGAAACTTGCTGTTAATGCATCTTTATATGATGTAGTTTGGTAGCACTGTAACACTTTTTGGTATTGGATGATTGTCTTAACAAGCAGTCAGTGCTCTTTGCTTCTTAAGACTTATTTTGGGTTTGATTCTATTTTTACTTACTTACCTGGGCCTGCTTAATTTTGATAGCAGAAATTCCTCTGAAAGTGTCACCACATAGAAAAAAAGACTTGATACAGAGAATTCCTTACAGATTTTTCTTAGCTTTTAAAACTGGGAAGAATTGGGTTGTAGAGCCATAAGAGACACTCTTCTGTTTTTCACTCTCTTGAACAGTAGCTAGAGATGTGTACTTCAAGCAGATTTTTACCATCCAGGCACTCAGAGTGTGATTTCATACTGCTCAAGTGCTTCAGAGTATTTCGAAGTAAAAAAGTTGTAATTACATTTATTTTGCTGAAAAAAAAAAGTAGTTTAGACTGTAGAGAACACTGATGAGACACTAAAAGTGCAAATTGTTTTCCAAATGCAGGTATTTTTCTAAATGAATGCTATTTGTTAATTTCAGACTTTAACCAAATAAATTACAGGTAAATGGAACAGAAATGGTTAAAAAGCATCACTTTGAAAGTCAGAATTTGGTTTGGGTTTCTGATAAGGTACTTAAAGTCAAAATAAAGTTTCTTACTATAAGAAGCACTAAACCAAAATCCAGTCTGCTTGCCTCCTTGACAGCTGCCATGTTACGAAAGCATGTTGCTTTTACTGTCCAGGCAAAGCAGCAGCTTGCAGTCAGTCGGCAATGCTTTTCCTGTTTGCTCAGTTTTATTTGAAGGTTTACCCTTATTTGGTGGTTGGAAATTATCAGCAACCATTGTATTTCAAATGCCTGACGTGAGAATATATGGAAAGTAAATGCCTGAATTCTGTGGCATTTTTCCCTCAGGTATGCGGGACCCTGTAGTCAGAAAGTAGATAGTACCTTCCAGATCAACTGGGCTACTTACCTTGCTAGCACTGAGCAGGTTATTGTGGCTAGCTTTGATGGCAGAGGAAGTGGATATCAAGGGGATGAAATTATGCATGCAATAAACCGAAGGCTGGGAACATATGAAGTGGAAGATCAGATAACAGCAGCCAGGTGAGCTACAGTGAAATGTCAACACCTGCTCTTTCTCTTCTGTGCTTATTGTGTAGGGGGGAGAAAAGGGTGAAAATTTTGAACAGTCATCTTGAAATGACTGGCAAAAACATAACTAAATTCAATATTAATTTTGTGTGCTGAAGTGTGTCATTTATGGGCCAACCATCATTTTATGTTTAAGAGAGGAGCTAATGCTGGAATACAAATGTACCATAGCACTGGTTTTATAGAGCTTGTATCTGTCACATTAGGAGTACTAATGGGACATCTACTGAGCTACCAAGGAACTTTGAGCTGGAAATTTTACTCCAAGATTATTTTACCTTTCTGTTGATGGAGTTATTTGTGTCAACTACTCAGCTTTACAGCAGAGTTTACATTCATTACTTGATTTATGCTTGTAAAACCTCACTAAACTGAATGATGTCACTATGAATCTCCCAGAATCCCAAACAAGTGATCTTAACAGGGTTTGCTTTCTGAAATTTTAAGGGGTTTAAACAAAGAGCAGTTAATTTTATTTTTTTTTTAACCTTGACTGGATTTACAGGTATTAGCCTCTACCTTACTGTGGTTTGAAGGCTTTTCCAGGGCATCCAGGTTGGTTTTTTTGTTCACATGCAGATGTTTTTCTGAATTTCTTATGTTCAGAAACACATGTGCCTGTGATACATTGTATGTTTCCATTTGTGGGCACCCTGTTGGAAGGAGGAAAGTTTATTTGTAAAATAGAAAGCTGCACACATGGTAGCACACAGGCACATCTATATATGCTGCAGATACCTGCAATACCTTAAGCATTTAATTATTCTGTTTACTTTTAGAAAGTTTTCTGAAATGAGCTTTGTTGATAAGGACAGAATAGCTATCTGGGGCTGGGTAAGTACTCAAGTTTGGCTGGCTTTTCATTTAATTGCAACAACTATTTGTTGTACTGCTGTGTGTGTGAGCTGCTGGAGCACTTGGTGTGAGGCACCTCTGGGGTCATGGCACAGTTCAACGACCTAACAGGTGAACTACATCATGCAAGTGCCTGTATACACTGTCCCTTTGCAAGCATTCAGGAGCCTTTGAAACCAAAATTAGGACTACTAGAAGGATTAAAAATAGTTTATAGGGATACTGCCAAGTTCCTGTGTACAAGATGAACCAATTTTTTTTTAAATAAATAATGCAAGTATATATTCACTAGTGTCTCTTTCTATGAGTTAGATGACTTGTAATTTTACATTAAAAAAAAAAAAGTGAACCAGCTGCATGGCAAAGTTGTATTTTTTACTAATAGATGGAAAATATCTAACCTACTTTTTGTTCTGCTTGGCTGTGTTTTATTTCAGCAGTGCTTCCAGCCAGAGACCAGATTTCTCTGACTTGATGTATCTTTGAAACCTTTCACAAGAGAGGGAGTGGTTAATAGCATATACATACCCCACAGCTTCAAGGCTTAGTGTACCTACCTAAGTGTTAGTGGTATCTGGTTCAAGCTTTGAACATTTCTCTGTCCCAATCTGCTGCTTTACTGCTTTTTCTAGTGTCACAGGGAATACTCTTACATGCTCTGTTTAACCATCCTGTGTTTAACTATAGGCAGGATTGCATGCAGGGTCTTGAATTAAATTACTAGCTGAAATTTGGTCACTGCTGGTGACAGGCACCAGTGACTAAACTGATTGTTGACAAGATGGTGATGGTGCTTTTAGTAGGTTTTCTTGTGGGAGTAAATATCTCTATATTCTGTGAAGTCAAGAGTAGTATCACAGAATGTGAGGGGTTGGAAGAGACCTCCAGAGATGATCCAGTCCAACCTCCTGCCAAAGCAGGCCACGCAGGAATGCATCGAGGCTGGTTTTGAAAGTCTCTAGAGAAGGAGACTCCAGAGCCTCTCTGGGCAGCCTGTTCTGGTGCTTCATCACTCTTACATACCATAAAGAAGTATCTCCTTGTATTGAGGTGGAATCCCCTGTGTTCTAGCTTGTACCCATTGTTCCTTGTCCTATCACTGGACACCACTAAAAAGATACTCCAGAGGTCTCTTCCAGCCCCTACAGTTCTGTGATGCTGTGATATTTATACATGGGTTTAATTACTAAGTGTGTGCACTTGTCTTCCCTCTCAGTGGGATGACCCAAGTATTGAAGTTGGAACAAACATTGGATACAGTGCCATTTGCATATAATCTGGTTTCAAGGCAGGAATGAGATGCAAAAATTGCTCTTCTTTTTGAATGTGGGTGGGCACATTTTCCTAAATAATCCCTTCCAACTATAGTAAGGGCAATCATTTGGGCAGTCAGTGACACTGTTTAGGTATCTTGCTGTCTAGATGCTCAAGTTTATCAGATACTTACTCATCTGTGCATCAGGCTAGACTGTGAGTGAATTTTCTGTGCCTAGCAAAGAGTGTGTTGCAGCACAGTTCCTCCCACAGACGCTGCAGATGATTCTTCACTCCTCAGTCACAGTCTTGCTCTTTGACACTTTGGAGGAGGGTTAGCCTGCTCTGAGGGAGTTGTAAATTTTTGGATGCCCTGGTGCAGCTACTCACCAGGCACATTGTGGGCCCAAGATCTGCTTCCACCCACTCCCCCAGCGTGGAGGGGGACACAGCGGTTCAGCAGTGTCTTGCTTCCTGTCTTTCACTGGTGCCTATGGTGCTACCAAACACTGTCATCCTCAGCTGAGTCACAGTTCAGCAGCGTTTGCACCCTTTTCCCCCAGCAAGTTTCTCTCATTCATCAGCGCCACAGCTGCCATGCGCTGTTTGGTGCCCGTTTCCCCGACTGAGCAGGCTGGGTGAGATCTGACCCAAATTCAGAATGGAGTTCATTAATATGAGAAACACTGAGCCTATAAATGTCTGATGAACTGTTTAGCAGATGGGCCCCATCCTTTTTCTTTCCGACTAAAATAACAGCAATGTTTTCTTCTCAGTCTTATGGGGGATATGTGACCTCCATGGTGCTTGGCTCTGGAAGCGGCGTGTTCAAGTGTGGAATAGCGGTTGCCCCTGTGTCACGTTGGCAATATTATGGTATGTGATGGCTTCCTTGTTACAAGGATTCCCATATGTCTTGCAGTGCACATGCTGCAAAGTGTTGATTCATAGCACAGAACTTTATCTACTAGATGCCATATAAATGACACTTGGTCTGTTTTTATGAACTCACGGGTACTGCATTTTGGAATTAAACCAATTCCCTAAGTATTATTTTTCATTTTCAAAAATCAGATGCACAGTTCCAGGTAGTCTCTTTAATCTTTAATGAAGGCTAAATTGTTTTAATATTTGTAGTATTACTGTAATGTGTCTGTGTTTGCATTCCAAAGTTGCCACATGTTCTGAGACCGGTATTGCATGTCAGAAATCCATCGCTGTTAAGACTTTGCTTTTTTACAGTAGCAGAATAGGATTTAAATTGCGTTTTGTTTTGAGTGTAAAATTTGGATTTTTTTAAATACAATTACTCTTAAGAATAGCTCGATATGAAGAAAATCTGAACAAGTGGATAAATCTGCATGTGCTTTGAGCTTATAGTATATTGTAGTTGCACGAGGCTATAAATACAGTTACAGGGGCCCTCCCCCAGATGAAAAAAAAATCATATATAGTTAAAAATATAGTAAGTGCTTGTACAATGTCACCACATTGTGACATTTTTCTGGTTTGGAATTTTACAAAAACATTTAAGGAAAAGCTTTTCCTGGTGAACCTCTGTTAAAGAAGGCATAATTTATCATTCTGCAACTAGCAGAGAGGCTGTGTAATAGCATATTTTGTGTTCTGGCTAATTCAACAGATCAGGTCATACTACCAGCTATTAGCAGTAGTCCATTGAGGACATGCTGATGTTTCCATAATGTTTTGGACATGAATATTACAGCATGGCAGCAAAGATAATTTTTTTTTAATGACAATCAAGATCTCTAAAATTCCACTTTTGGTTGATTACATAAAGGACAGGATCATGGAGGCATTCATATTCAGCATAAAAAAAAAAAAAACAAAACAGTGCAAAAATTCTGATGAGAAGTCAAAAGGACAGTAGAATATGGCAAATAGAGTGTTGATTTTTATGGCTTAAAATAAAGCAACAGATCTGCAAAAGGTCATGTAATACAATGCTGAAAAATCTGTGGAAAATCAGACACTTAATTTTACTGTATATAACAAAGCCAAGCTGAGTCCCAATCTACTGCTACATTTTCTAGTTTTGTAGTAGTGAACATTTAGATAATATCTAAGATTATTTTTTTCAAATGCTAGTCATTTGTTGCAAGATTTTCAGTAATTTTCTTAGGATTACGGAAAGAATAACAATAAGGTAACATTGGCACAAAGTACTTTATTAATATTCAGCATTCAGGTGTCCATGGCAACAAGAAGATTAAATATTCTGAATAATGATGGTTACCTACATGCTGCATTGTGGAAAACCTGGGTTTATCCTTTTACCTTTTTTTAAATTATTTTATTTCCAGTATGCATTTTTATTAAGTGGATAAAATTGGTGGTAGACAGACTGGAAATTAAGTAGCAGATTCTGATGGGTTTTTGTTGTCCTTTTTTTCATTACAGATTCGATATACACAGAGCGATACATGGGCCTTCCCACAGCAAGTGATAATCTGAACAACTATAATGTAAGAAAAATATTCTTTATTTTATTTTTCTGAAATGTGTTGTTTCTTTTCTAAACCACTCTGGTTTTCTTCATAGTCTAGTTCCTTCTCCATGGGAAGAAATTCTTCTTTCCAGCTGTAACTGTGTTTTTAGAGGATGTAGTCTCGTGTGTTTGGATTTCTTGAGGCAGTTGCTCTTTGCTGTGTGGTGTAGGTTTTCTGCTGTTTGGTGTGTTGGGTTTTGGGGTGGGGTTTTTATTGTTTGTTTTGCCTTTATTGATGTTTGTGGGGGTTTTTTATGCTCCATTCCACTTGGCTACTTTACAGACAGTAAGACAAGCTGTAAAAACTGTTTTATTTTAAAATCACCATGAAAGAAATTCATTCTAAAATTGAGTATGCTTGTGGGCAAAGTATGCTTTATCTTAAACAGCATTTCCACCAAAACAAACATACCTCAGTTCTTTCTGAAGTGTAATTTTTTTAAATTGGGGGGGGTGGGGAGGTGGTGAACTTTCTTGCTTTAGGAATCTGTAGACTTTTTTCTGGGAAAACAAAATCTCCTAAACTTTAGGAAAATTTGATCGGTAGGCAAGTCTGTCTGTTATGGTCATATGAAACAAGCTGCAGACCAGGATAGAGCCAGCAGTGTTGGGGTTGGCATTTTAGCCCCATCTCCACAAATGAAGGGTGGCCAAGATTTGGTCTAAACCTACTGTTTACCCAGAAGTGAGGAATTTGCTCTCATTAGAACACCTGGAAAAAGAAGTGTAGAACGTGTGGCCTCATTATGGCACAGTGAATTGTTTGACTTGCTCTTTTGTGTGCTTTTCATTGCCTCAAGGGCTTTTTTTCAGTCACAAGTGTAGGGTGTAGGACAGAGGAGCCCAAGCCTTCTCTAAGGTTTTGTTCTAGGTAGGAATCAGTGGCTATTGGATAACTGTCAGGGATCTGCAGGTACTTTGTGCTCTGATTATCGGGATGTTTTAAAGAGGTGTATGGCCGTGGTGATTCTGGAAGCAAACATGAGTGTTAGAGGATGAGAGCTGGGGCATTCTCTGTTTGGTAAACAGGCTAGAAGACAGTTTAGCAGTGATTGTGTCTTGATGCATTAAAACATCATGGGGGAGAGAAGGGTCAGGGTTGTTATACTGATGTAAAAGTAAAGTGAAACATGTAATTACATACATCTGTTGACTGCAGCATCTCTTTTGACGTATCACTACAGTAATCTAGATTTGTTAGCTGCTATTGTAACATTCTGGCATAATTGAGGACAATGGCAGGTAGCAACCGCTGGAAGACTTGGTACAGCACCTGGCTCCTCTAATCAGTGAGCTGCTGGGGCCTGCCAGTGCCTGACCAGCAGCCTGCACCCGGCCCCCTGCCTGCCTTTTCCAAATGTGTTTCTCTAAGGCAGTGGAACAGTAGGAGGTCTGTGAGGTAGCAGTGTAAATAGAAGTTACTGTCGTTGTGCAGAACGAACGTTAGCGCTCTGGGTGCACAAAGTCATTCACCAGCTTCACGGCACAGATGGCAACAGAGGACTGTTTAATCCTTTCAAGCCAGGAGTCGGATTTTCTTGGCATAGTATCCATTGCTGGCAATGGCCACGTTGAAACTGCCAGTACCAAAGAGCTAAAGGTTTCAAATGTGTTACTCAGAGGACTAATTGGGGAGAATGGTGGCTAGATGGAGGAGGGGTAATTGCACAGATCAGCTCGTCACACTTCACTGCTACTTCTAGATATAGGAAAATGTAACTTAAGTCCTCATTTGTTTTTAAAAGCCCCAAATAATGTTAAGTGAAATTTACTTTTCCATATAAACCTGGAGGGATGGGGTAACACAAGAAGTGTTCGTTGCTTTTCACACAGCATCAAAAGAAGGTTATGGGATTTTGTTGTTGCTGAAGACCCTTTCTGACTTCAGCCCAGCATGTTCTTGGCTTACAGCCCCTTTGTTCAATATCCCAGTCCCAATAGCCAGCCTCCTGGCCCCTTGTTGCTGAAGAGCTGTTTTCTGAACTAACTAGTTTTTAGCAAGTAAATGCAAAACATGTATTGAAAGCTTTCCTAGCTGAAGCTGTTAAAGCATTTGTGAACTGTTAAGCTTTGTACTGTCAGGTTTGCATGCTGTATCATCTTCTCTATCTTACTGCATCCACTATAAAGCTGGTTTGAAAACTGAACAGTTGCATAAACTCTGCACTGCATGCCCTAATTTAAAAGAGACTCAGTATGCACCTGCTTTGAGAAGATGCATGCTGCTAGGTGCCTTCATAATGTGCAGTGTTGTTAATGGCTGCGAACATAGAGTCTTAAGAAACTAATGATGGTAAGAGGGGTACACGCTGCCTGTGACACTAAGTTCCATATTTATTGAATGAAGAGAATCTGAGATGTTAAATACTCTTTTTCAAGAGTCAGGTCTGAGGGATGACTCACACTTCTCTTAAATGAGCCAATTGTGATCAGGGAATTTTTATGGGAGTTCTGAACTATTAAGAAAGGAGCAAGCATGGGTGTAGCACCCAACAGAATTTTGTAGGGATCCTAGACCGAATGGCAGAGAAACTGTCTGCCTGGGAAGAAAATGTCCCTGATGTAAGACTATGAGACTAAACGGGCAGACTCTAGAGGTCAGGTGCAGTAGCCATGTAAAGCATAATGAAGAGACTGTTCAACTTGTGAGGAGATTATTTTGCAGTTCACTCTGAATTTGATATGCTTTTGGCAAGTATTTGAAACAGTCATAGATTTGGCAATCTTTTTCTAGCAGATTTGAAATGTTCAGTCCTTAAGAACTGCTGCATCATTAGGTTATGCAAAACAGGGTACAATTTTGTAAATATGCCATCTTGTACTGATTTGACATTTGTTCTATTATCTGAGAATATGCTAAAGGGAGAGAGACCTTCAGTTTCAGCCAAACCTTAACTTGTTTGTGGAGTGCTGATAAAATGTTGACTGCTGTGTGATCTTTATAAAAGCCAGTTATGCTCAGCAGGGCCTAATTCTCAGTGTCTGTACATGGTACCTTTTCAGAACCTTTTTTCCTGGCTCTTTAACTATGAAACGGAAGGAGTAAATTAACTTTGTATTTATTTGCTGTCCGTTTGAGGTTTGTTCAGCTGCTGTAGCTGTTACTTTTTGCTGTAACTGTGCCTAGCTTGAGATTGCTTTCTATCTTGCAATGTCCTTTTTTGGCATAAGTAGTGTCCTTAAGGCATGTTTTAGGGGAAGGACTCTTCATGTTGATTATGGGTACCAAAGTGAGATATCACTTGCAAGTGATTAAAAACCCCAAGAAAGTATCTCATTTGTATGTTTCCTCTTTCTGAAGCATTTTACAAATAGCTTTATTCCCTTTAACACTTGTCAATAGTGACATCTTTTTTTCTAAAACTGCTTTTGAAGATTACTCAGAAGCAATCACAAAAGGTTTGCTCTCCCTTAAAACAACACTGATTTGCTGGAAGAAAGCTTATAAATGTGATCACTTTTCCCTCTTCACATGTGTAAAATGATTCACTCAAAAGGTTTTTTCTGACTTTTTTTAACTATCATCAGGCCATTATTTTCTGAATCATTGTTTTGGTTGGCTGCTGTACTGCTGTACTCCTCACTGAATCAAAGTGCTCTCTCCAGATTTTGACACTCTTGTAACTGTTTACTCCAGTATACCACTTCATTTCAATGAATGGTGTCATGCTTCAAGTGTGCATGGATTTCCATACATTAGACAATATTTTTAGTTCTCTACAACCTGTAACTACCAAAAGAGGACAATTGCAGTGTTATGGTTTAGAGTGTGTTTTTCTCCCTCTGCTGACTTTGTGGGGTTTTTTCTTTTAATTTGGTTGAAAAGCTATAAAGAACTCATTCTGCTTATGAGAGGATTGTGGTATGGTATTTTGCCATGACAAAAGGAATTTAATATTTATGCTTGCTTTAAAGATTCATGAGAGTATAAGAGACGTAAGGAAATTAGAACACTTCTGTGTCTTGGTGAAGTATTTGATTTTTTTGGGGTAAATGATTTTTTCTTTGCAAATTCTTGTGCAAGGATACAGCCTCAGTACGAGGTGGGGAAGTAAAACAGTATATTCTTCTGTTCCTAATTTTTACTATTTTTTTTCTTGCCACAGTACCTTTTTAGTTGCTGTAATACAGAGAAATATTTCTGTAGTGATTCAGTCATTTTTGGTGGAGAACTCTTGTAATTTGCTAATAGAAGGAAACCTAATTTAAGATGCTTTTTGCCTATTAAGCTGTATAGGCTTACCAAGCCCAAAAAATCTTTTGTCCCTTCCCACTCTCATATCAGAGCACTATTCCATTCCCTTGCCCAAATTAAAGGTGTTACCTGCACTCCTTCCTTTCCTCATTCATTAGTACCAGTCACAGTAGCAAGTCAGGGTTAGTATGTTCTAGAGAATTATGTTGTCACTGTGCTTCAAGTTTCTTGCTTAATTTTCATTAATTATTGTTTTAATCTCTGTATTGTTTCAATTTCCAAATGCAGCTTGATTTCTATTTATAGATTCAGTCTAGTAGGTTTTTTCCTTCAAGCACTTCTTTATCATGCAGCAGGGAAAGCATAATTTTAAACTTCTGTTGGCCATTTTTACTTGAAGCTGATAAAATACTGTCTCTGTTGAATTACCTACAGGTAAGCTAGTGTACATTTTGGTGGGGAGGGTAACACATGTAGTCTCCACAGTATCTATGCCTTGCTATCATAGGGTGCACTGTTGCCATGGCAACGTATTTTAACTTTGCAGTCGCACAGAAAGCCTGTGTCAAGTGGTGTGATGCAGGCTAACAACATGTTAGCAATGCATTAAATGTGTGTCTCACAAAACTCTTCCCCTCTGGAATTGCCTCTTATTTTGCAGACATAACCCTTGGTAGTCAGTGCAGACCGGTGCAGAATGGTTTGAGTGTGAGCAGTGTTCCTACCTCCCACAGCATTCTGTTTGGGGATGGAGGGCATGGAAGGGAGCAAGAGTGGCTGTTGTTATCTGAAGGACCCCAGACTGTGTCAACAGGAATCAAAATCAGGTGGTAGCAAATCATCTTCTAATAAATAGCACCTTTTTTTTCTTTAATTTTATTTCAGAGTTCAACAGTAATGGCCAGAGCTGAAAAATTCAAGGAAGTTGACTATCTTCTTATTCATGGAACAGCAGATGGTGAGTTGCAGTTAATTAGACATTTTAGTATTACAGACAGGTTCACAATTCTACTACTGACAAAACAAAAGCATGAAGGGGCAAGGCTGTTACATTTACGTCAATAAAATAATACTGCTTTCTGCAACTAATTTGTGTTTCAGTCAGCTGTGCTAGGGAGTCTACCGTGGTCCTTGCTTTACCTTTCCCCCAGAGTAGTAGTACAGAAGCAATATTTTGTTTACTTTTTTCACTTTTTCACTTTTCAGATAATGTTCACTTTCAGCAAGCAGCACAGATTTCCAAAGCTCTTGTTGATGCTGAAGTTGATTTTCAAGCAATGGTATGGTTCTGTTTTGTTTATCATGGGTTTGTATTATGAAAATAATAACAAAACCTTCTTCTTGTTAGGTGTAAATGAATGAAAGTTCACATACTTGCATTTCATGTTCATTAACTGAAATTTTAACATGAAGCAGACATGAATCTTCTGTACTAAAAAAACGTAAAGCAACACATTCTTGTATTTGACTCAGTTTACCTAATCTTTCATTTTGTTCATTTTTTGGTGTTCTTAGACAAACAGCCAAGCCTGTCTCAATCTATGCATATACCCGAAGTCCAATTAACAGTTTCTTCCAGATAGGAACGTTAAGGGAAGGTTAACTCCAGCTTAAGTCCAAGATAAACTATCCATTATGTTTGGTGTTAAGTAGTTACTTGCCCCTTCCTATGCTGTACAGAGAAACTCTCAGACTAAGGTGTAAGCTCTTCCTTTCCTACCTTCTCTCTGTCATTGAAAAGCAGTGCTGAAATGGACAAAGTGTGGGAGGAAGTGAAGTGCACCAGTGCATGGTTGCCCTTCAGCGAAACTTGAAAGGCTTACAGGGTGCAGAGATCAGGCACCACTCTAAACTGAGGAGTTGTCTCTGCTCTCCATGTGGACAAGCCACATACTGATTTTGTACTTTCAGCGTGACTGGATGATATATCCCCCAAGGAAAGCAGGGACAAAAGTATCACACCTACCACCATGTCTTTGCCTCCATACTGAATCAATCTCATGCTCAGATGATTTTAAATGGCTGCACATGTTTTTATGTCTGTTATGTTTGAGTGTATTATTTAGTTGATGTAGCTAGAACTAATTAGTCCTCTGTATTTTTCTTCCCCACAGTGGTATACTGACAAAGACCATGCCATCAGCGGTCAAGCACATAAGCATATTTATACCCATATGAGCCACTTCATAAAGCAGTGTTTCTTGCTGCCCTAGCATCAGCATTTTGATTCAGTCATGGTACCTCTCCAGAAAGTTCTAGTTAATGTACAGTAAGCCACTATAAACTTTCATGAATGGAGATAAGATAAGGGTCAGTTCTTGGGATACCTGTGTACACAATGAAATGCTAATCTTCATAATGATTGCTGCTGCCAAGCAACTATTGCATTTTTATGGATTGTGTTTAATCAGGTCTTAGCATCATCAAAAGGTAGGTGTTGCATGGTACCTGCTTAAACGTTAAACAGATTTTGCAGAAATTACCTTATGCCTGATCAATTATTTTAGCAACAGTATCAGAAATATTGCAACATTAATATTTTCTATGCAGAAGGATATACTTTGTCTACTGCAGATCCTTGAATTAGTCTTTTCTTTGCAATCTGTAATCTCTTGGATTACAGTTGCAGAAGTCTTGCAAGGAAAGCATGTCATGAGCTATTTTGAATAGCTTTTACCTATTCAAACTAACAGCACTGAATTTCTTTATTTCCTATCATAGTACTGTGATTTTTTTTCTTACTTTTGTTAAAAAGGCTGCTACTGTGGGAATCTGCACTAATAAAAATCATTGGGAACTCTAGCAGCCCACCACTGTTTCTCCATGGGATAGAAATGCTTTTTTTCCAGAAGTTGTGTATTCACTGATGACTGGGATGTATATTCCTTGCACTCAAACATACCATACCATGCAAACCAGCAGTCACTTACTTAAAAGCAAGGGCTGGACTGAATTGCTATTTAGCAAACCTGCTTTTCCTTGCAGCCTACCAATAAACTGCTTTATCTTCATAACTCAGGCTCTTCCATCTGAAGATTAGTTTTCTTAATTTCACATAGAAAAGATACAACCCACTTGTACTATGACCTGTGCTGCTTTAAAATAATAAAGACTTGTAAGTTATGAAAGGAACTGTAGTCTCATCAAAAAATATTGCTCAAAAACTCCTAGAATTTTACAAAAATCCATTAATGCAGAGAGAGTGCTTTTCTTTAATGGTATCATGTAATGAAATGAGATGTGATTATCTTAATGCATAGCTGCTCAATGGTAGATGCTAGCATGTGATTATGCGTTGTGGGTTATTAGTCACATTAGGTGTGGATATAAAAGTACTCAGACAGATGGGGAAAGGTGGGAGAGAATGTCAAGATCCTTTGTGCAGCTTATCCTTCAATGAGAAAGAGAAGGGGGCTGAGGTGGAAAATAATATTTTGGTTTCACAAACAACCCCAAAACACTTTGACTTACAAAGTGTTTTGTGAAGCAAATTGGAGATGGGTATAGCAAATATGATTTGGGGCTCAATGTATGTGATTCTTTTGACTTCAAGGGTAAGAAACATGAAGTATGAAGGTAGATTACAGCAGTGCAGGTAGATTATAAAAAAAAGATGGCTATGAACTGCTGGATAGCTTGCATGTGCAAGGGCCAAAGGTGTAGGGGTTGTTTAATGTTATCACACTGTCATATAGACAAAATATTTCTGTAATCAAAAAAATACATGAACTGGCTCTCATGTGAAGAACTGCAAGTATTCACTCAGCATAATCAGAGAAGCATTAAAGCCTTTAAAAAGTTAAGCTAACAGTCTGGGTATGTTTTCATTAAGCAAAGATGTAGTTCTTGGACTTACCTTACTGATGCTAGCATCTCACTGAGAAACTTTTGTACTCAATACACAGTTTTAACTTATCTGTGAGGCATAACAAAGTATTTCTTTATCTGGAAAGGAATTTCTAAGATACGCTGCTAACAGCCCATAGCGCAACTTTTAAAACAAGCTATAGTAAGTGTCCTAATCAACATCGATTTGACTTTATCTCTGGTACATCTCCCTCAGCTCCAAAAATAATGCAGACAATAGAGCTGCCTCAGGCAACTGACAACTTAAAATGCAGTAGCACAGGTAAGTACCTGACAGTGAGGCCATAGAAGAAAGCCAGCTCCTTTCACTAATACACAGTCAGCACTGGGAACCAGTTGTGCCTTCAGTAGTGCCACATGCCACTGTTAGTTAGCTACCTACCAATTACCTTTTTCTCTCTGTATTTTTTCCTATGTGAAATGGGTACTTAACATCTGTTGTACAGTACATGTACAAGTTATGTAAAATTCGAACAGAAGCAGCTGAAAGCTTGAGTAGTAACTCACCATTTTCAGAGTGGGGGGCTTCCAGTCTTCGGTTTTAAAAAATTGGTGAAGAAGCCTTAATCAGGTGGGATTTAATCAGATGGAGTCAATACAGGCATTGGAGTTTGGTACCAGTACTAGGCTTTAAGGCCTAGAAATCTTTTGGTAGCAGAAATTTAGGGTCTTGAGAACAGTAGAAGCTCCTAAAATAGGCTGTAGGCTAAGAAGCTATTCAACTGTCAGACACTTCAAGTACATAGCATTGAGGAATTTTAAATTTTATGATCCTTACCTACTTATCGGTGAAAAGACTCAGCTACTGCTGCCTGATCTGCGATCTCTCTCAGGAGCAAGGGGAACCAACTGATGACCAGTAAATCAGAATTTAATTTTCACTGTGTTCCTGGAACAGGTAAGTTTTGTGCCATCCCCTGTGGTGCACTTAACTGTTAAGAGTCAGACCCAAGTACACTGCCATCAAGTACACACAGAAAGCCACTGCAGGTAGCTGTGTTATGTTTCAAAGAGATTTGTAGGCTGAGCTCTAACAATCCGTTAATTTGTGAAGCCTAGTCAAGTGCCAGCTAGACATTTAAAATTGTGTACCATACAGCATACTTGTTCTGGGCTTTGCAGTGTTAAAAATAAAATTGAAAGTTAGTTAGGATAAATATTTATTTTCACATAACATTTCTTAATTGTGAAAAACACCATAGTCTATTCACATGTACACATTAACTTTTGTAATAAATTACAACCAAGGAACTGAGCAATTTGACCAGGAATATATAAATTAGAAGTACATATAGCACTACATTTGTTTTATATTGTGTGTGATTTCAGAGTGTTAAGATTTAACAGTGGCATAGCATTTAAATTCACACAAGACCAGAGTGATTGTTTTAAAATAAACCCACTCTGAAATACTGAACAGAAATACAGAATGCCATTGAATACACTGATTTCTTAATATTCTAAGAGTTGGTTGAGTGAAACTAATACACTTCGATTGTTTACATGATCTGTAACAAAGTCAGCAACATATTAAAACACCACCAGGCTGCTTTCGGGACAAACCAGTATTGAACTTCTATACTAACCTTAAAACAATTGGAATCTTACAATTTATCATCAAACACACAAAGCATTTACTCTTAATGCATCAGCATTTTTTCCTAAATTTACAAATACAAACATTGAATTAAATGTAAATCCATCTTTGTGTCCATTAGAATGATTATTTTTTTTCTCCATAAAAATGGCCTTTAACGATTTTTAATAACGCTAAGTCAAATTTAGAGCAGTGACCCTATTTGCAGCAAAATGCAGTTATCAGTTATGGCACACACACAAAAACATTAGAAGGAATACTTGAAGTGTGCTGGATGTTCTTCACATGAGGTTTATGGAAAGATTATAATCTTCTGAAAGCTGGGTTTCCTGGTTTAAGTTAGAACAGAACTAATTCAGTGATGTTACTTTTTAGCTAGGGATGTTAAAGCCCTGTAGGTGTGTTTGTTACAAAGATTACAAGGCTCTCCTTATATGTACAATTGAAAGTAATAGCATAATAATGATTTAGCTTTCATTTAATCATTTAAAAAATTGTCTTAAAATTTAAAATCCCATGAATTCCAATAAAACTTTTGCTCCACATCTCTATTAATACCTAATCTCATAGTCCTTGTTTTACACAAAAGAACAGTTTGAAGGATCAGGCAGTAACAAAATCCATCATGAAAAATGTCTCTGTAAAGCCACATTTTACTTTTCAATGCTGTTTTTTATCTTTTAGTCAGCATGTACTTGATGAAATAGTGAAGAGCTGTAACAAAACCAATAGCGAGATACCCACTTACGTATTGTACACAATCTCTGAAATTAAGAGTCTTACAGTTGTTAGTAAAGAGAAAGTAATACAACTATGCTCTTTATGTGGCTGTACTTACGCAACAGAGGAAAATCGTTGGGCAGGTGCTATAACTGCATGTGGGGTATAGTTTGTAGATACAAAATTTTCTCTATTATAAAATAACGGATTGATGAAGGACATAATGGGTTGTTTGGCCTACCACAGCAACGTTCATACAATACAAGAGAAGATACTGTAATCACAGGTTGCATTGTAAGAAATACTGTAGCCATGTCTCACATCAAAGGATGTGGTGGTGTTTTTCAACTAAGGTGAGAGAATGTTTTAATATATATTTTAAATATATATTATATATAGATACAGAATATATTACTATGTTCCAGTTACATACAAATTTGAGTATTAAATACACTGTATTGAATCAAGGAGAACTTCACCAATACAGAATCTGACCCTGCAATCCTCATTGCATGAGTAATCCATGACTTCAAAAGGACAGCTTGAGGAGGAAAGGATATCCTTTTTAGTTTGTTCACAGGGTCAGATTAGTTGTTACTTCAAAAACTTTAACATTTGCTTGCCAGTTTGGGTCTCCTGAAATTACTTACACTAGTGTGGGTTTAAAAACTGAAAGTAAAAATTGGAACAAATGTTTTCAAGTTCATCCTGAATGAAGACTATTCTGTATTCTCACACAGAAAAAGTAGCAAAATACAGTACAAACCTATTAACAGGAAAGTTGAATATGAAAGAAACTTTGATAAATTATGATATGAATACTGATGAAGAACCAGTATCAGCAAAGTTGATTAAGATTTTTTGCATTGCCTACTGCAGACTTAACACAGATGCTAGCAATGTAGACACATAGACAAAATGAAATGAGACAAATATTGCACACCATTACCTCTGCTGGTTTGAGATGAAAGACAAAGTTATAAGGTCAAATCATTTATATTTAGTGGTTGTGGCACGCCTTTCATTAATTTGAAAAAAAATTAATTGACGAATAAATCATAGACAAGTCTCCCGGTCAACACCTTTCCCTGAGTCAGCTTTCTTCTCTTTCCTGATTTCAGCACTAGGAAAAGAAGGAAGAAGGAGTTACAGCAGCACTATATTCATGATCCACCTGAAAAACAACACCATAGTGATAATTTTACTTAATTTTTCATGCTGCATAGCACAAACTGGGAAGCAAGTGAAAGTTTCTGTGCTGAATGGTGCAGAAGACATCAGCCAGCATTTGAGTGATGAGATAGGGAGAGAATGCAAGATGTATAAACAGACAGGTCAGCCAGCATGCAAGCAAAGACAGCTCCTGAGCTACTTTTTTTTTTTTTTTGAGTGGCAAATAAGATTGATCAAGCCATGGTACCAGTACAGTTCTCTGTCACTACCTACACTTTCTTAGATGGCAAAAACGAGGTCATGATAAGTATTTCTTTTCATTTAAATGTATTCTGCTCTCAGTGTACATTTAGAGGGAATGTTTCTGAACTAGAACAGTGCAAGCCAATTTCCAGCTGTAGTATTTGGCTTTCAGTCTTGACTGGGGAGAGGAGGAGAAGGCTGGGGGGGACAGGGAGTGACAGTAGTTCCCATGTGGACCTTATTAAATACATCCTCATGTAGACATTATAAGGAAATAACTTTTTTTAAAAAATTGAAACAAAACGAAACAGCAAAACCTGACATCATACAAAAACCATATCACTAAGAACAGAGTTCAGATTTGAATTCTTTTTTTTTCCTAGTTAATATATGTGCAAAGCAAATGATTTTTTTCTGAAGAGGATCCTAATTTACAACAGCACAAATAAACAAAAAGTCATGTTCTTGCAATGAGTTTCAATCACACTACAAAAATGGAAAGAGGCTTCCACAACACAGGCAAATCAAGCCTTCAACAAAGAGTGAGAAGGGTATCTAAAAAAAAAAAATGGTTCTGAGAACAAACCTGTATCAAGCACATAACCTACCAGGTTTCATGGGAATAATTCCTTAACTAGAATGAATGAGAAATAGGCTGAGTTACACAAGGCTTAAAGAAAGCAAGATCAATTCTCAAATTCTTAAGGTGATTCATGCACAATTTTATAATCATCTGACATATTTCTTCATGTAAAAATTGCTTTAAGGATACAGTTCAGCTTGATTCTATGCCTATGGCTGCTTTCAGAGGTGTTAATGGAAATAGCTAAAGAATACCAACTTCTGCCACTTCAACTGCCAAATCTGTCACCTTCTGAGGAACAGTAATAGAATTGGGTACATTACGCTTTCTGCACACAAAGGGTATGCAAACAAATTCCTGGAGGGTGAATTTAAAGTGCAGCAGTACAGCAGGCACAGAGTTACCTGTGCTTAGTAAAAGCAAACACTTGATGTGTAGTGTGCCTTACGGTCTACAATATTTCCATGTTTTAGGTTCCTCTGTGATACACCAGAAGTCTTCTTCTATTTAGGATTCACATCTCTGAGCATCTCCTGCAGATGTGGGCTTTAATGCCTTGAGAAATTTTGGAAAAAAAAAAAGACAAGTCCAGTCTTTACCAGTAACACATAGAGCTAGTGGATCTGTGAGGGACTTGGAGCTGTCTTAGGCCCTACCAGTGGAGTAGTCTTAACAATACCTGAAAGAAAGGTTTGGGGTGCAGGCTTCACGTATCTTCAGGTACAGAAGGGACCTCCTATTATCCCAGAAAGTGACAGATACCTCTTTCTCCAATAATTCCAAAGACCAGCTAGGACTACCTTCTATACACAGATCTTCATATGTTTTGAAATTGCTATCTAAAGGGTTTAGCAGTACAAGCAAAGACAGAAGAATATTTAATTAAATGTATTGAAGAGGGCTGTGTTTCAGATAGGTGCCTTCGTGTTCAATTCTACCAAGACAGGCTCAAAAGAGGCGGCTCCTAGGAATTTTAATAATGACAAATTAAGGTTGGAAAACGGTAAAGTTCATCTGTCTCTATGGTTAGGCAGCAGTTGACTAAGTAAATGTCAATTAAATACTCTCTTTACATACTTTACGGTTACAAGTCTGGGATGCAAGACAGACTGTATTACTTCACAAAGCCAGGAGCAGGGCAGAGCTTATGATAGATATCATCCATGCACTAGGCTGAGAAATCATCTGAATAAACTCTTCCTGCCTACTATCTCTCTGGAGATGACCTTAGTTTATCACTGGCCAAGTCAACTGAGTAATGTATTTCACTCCAAAACGTTTTACTGCATGTTTTCACTGTAACACAGTGACTAGCTGCTTCAAACATGGAGCTTGTTTTGAAAACTACATTTAGAAATGGACAACGTAATTTTAAATAAGTTAAAGAATTAATGAAAAAATCCAGGAATAAATTTGTTGTAACATGTCAATATACTAAATCTACAGTTCCTGTGTTTAATAAAAAATGCATTGAAAATCTTAAGGACTTTAATGAAGATATTTTACATTCCTATTTGAAATTTCTTTTCATGTGTCCTCCTGAAAAGCCACAAAAAGTCAAGTCACTTTGGTTCTTAAGTGACAGCATTTTGAATTAGACAATATGGTCAAGAAAGGTTGGGGTCAGAGTCTTACCTTTGGGGAATCAGCTTCTTCTACAGTGATTGGAAAGAGCAGCTTATGACAAAATGTGATATGAAACAATTACGTAGAAAGTAGTTAAAAACTAAGATTTATGGAAATAGGAAAATCTCTCTTACAATCACACTGTGCTTCTATTTATGATCTTCTTATTCCCATAATAACTTGGTAGCACAGGTAAAATTTATTGTTGCTTCATTTTACATTTGTCTGGACTAAAGTTTTAAAGTATTTTATTGTTCTGAGCACAAAATGCTCAGAAATGGGCAGAAAAATTCAAGAAAAAAAGCTGATGCAATCTTAACATTATTTTCACTCCAAATATTTGCAGATTGCTTTCAAAGTACTGGGTTCTTTGTATAGGTACTCCCAGGGTAGCAATGACCACTTGTTTTTGAAGAGGAAATAACAAAAGCAAGCAGAACAAACACAACAGCTGTTGTGCAATATCCAGGTGTAGGGCTGGTGGTTCATTACACAAGCATAAGGCATGCTCTACTTCATTTTTCACTGTAGCATAACTAAGTGGCATGCAAAGATGTGGGATTTTGTTGTTGTTGTTTTTGTAGTAAATGGTGAATTGGTGTTTTGAGTTCAGAATACTGTGACCAGACACAAATAAAAGGAATCTCTAAGAAATAAAACTGCAAGATGCTAAGAAAACTTTCTAAGCCCTAGCAAAATACTGTAATACTGCTTTGATAGCAATATAGAAAGTATAATGCAGTAAGAAAAAAATGAAAACCTTTTAGAAGGAAAGCTTGACTCCTTATCTTTTGCATTCTCTGAGGATATCAACAATGTCTTCCACACAGCAGTTTTTGCCATTTCATCAGAAATGTTTATCACAGATGGGTCATCTCTAGGACAGAAAAAAAAGAGTTAATACACAATAAAGCTGTAAGCAATCAGTCTTTGTTACTTAGTAATTCTGTAAAAGTCCTTGAAAACTGGTAGTGAGATCACTAAGTGCAGCATAAGTTAAGAAATTGTGTTAAACTTCAAAAATCCTGAACAATTACTGAAAATGTTCACTTAAAACATCCTTGTACTTTTTAAAGTATTTTCCTCTCCAACAGCAATTAATCACAGTAAAAATAAAATACACTGTGTCACTTCCAGCTAATAACACAAAAATGAGGTACTGTGAAATTAAACATTACCCAAGATCTCACAGCATGCCAGTGCCCCAGCTGGATAAATACGAATCCTAAGAGCTCCTAACAGTCCTCAAAGTACTTATGCACTGCAACTCCACCTGATTTTAAAACCATTTTGAATGCACTCAAAGCCTTGGCAAAGGCAAAGATTTAAGAGATGTAATAAAAATGCCCCAATTAAACAAGCTAATTGGTAGCTTTAAGCAGTACTTTGTAACCATTATGTCTTTACCATCTGCACTGCTCCAGATGCACAGCTAGGAATAATAAAGTCTTAAATGTTTTCAGAGCCTACCTGTACATTATTCCTGACTTCATGGTTTATGTACACTTTGACATTTAGTAAGACTTCAGTAAACCTGTTTTGAGGAACCACTTTACCAACAAATGTCCCAGCTCTTCCTTTGAGCTGCAGGACCATGACCCTTACAGTACAGAAAAGCAGATACTATCCAGGCAACTCTACCTATGTAAACACACCATATATCAATAGAGATTATACCTCAAGTAAGTTAAAGCTAAGTATTGCTAATATAAAATAGAGCAACAAAAAGAAAAAACCCAGACCACTAGAAACTGATGAATCAAAAATAAGAAATAGGCTGGAATTTTCCAGAAAGGCAGACAATTATTTGCCTTAGGAGACACTGGGGTAAATTCATGTAAAAATAGAAGAGAAGGCCACTCAGTAGTCCTATGAACTCACATTAATAGGGAGGATACTCTCTCCAGATATTTCAAATCTTTATTAAGACTTTTCTTTCTGAAAACTGTAAATGGTAGGCCATGTGTATCATCACAATCTCTAACATAGCTTTTCGACCCTGTATTATGCCTTATCTGGACACCTCTAGATTCACTTATTACCACACACAGATGGGATCTTAATTGGAATGTTTTAAAATGTAATACTGTAAGAACCTAGGTTTTCTGAGGTGTGTTCAAAACTTTTGCTGGCTCCCTGCTAGCATCAGGGTGAAGGGTTTGACCTGCTTTACCTCTTCCTTTTGCACCATGTATGTCAGAAGCCAGGATTCATTATTAACAGCCTGATCCTGTAGTCCCGCCCAATGGAAAATTTCAGCTAGTGTGTCCTTTTTCTAGGGACTGAGAGACCACATGGAAATACTGGGAAAGGGCTGAGCTTGTTCAGTGATGCAGTATATGGACCAGTTCACCTATATGTACTCTGCTACCAGACAAAAATCCTCCTGACATTCAGTAAGCATAAGGAGTAAACATTTCAGGATGTTTATTTTAGTTGTTTAATTGCAACTCACCTAAAAGAGCAAAGATATATTTTACCTGTAATGTCCTTCTAGTGGTAACTGAACAGTCCCTTCCTCTTCCATTGCTAACATACTTTGCTCCTCCTAGAAGAAAAGAATTTCTATATGAGACAGGACAAGATGTTGTGAAAAGCGATATTTATGTACTTTTTCCCCTTTAAGTATTTGCAGTTCTTAATGATATTTTTCAACTCTTTAAATACTTGAAATTTAAAATATTCTACATTCTCTGCACAGCAGGGGAGAATTGTAAAGTCCTTGACTTAGCAAGAATTAAATCAGTGTATTACAGGATCACAGGATGTCAGGGTTGGAACGGACCTAAAGAGATCATCAAGTCCAACCCCCGTGCCAGAGCAGGACCATACAGTCTAGCTCAGGTCACAGAGGAATGCATCCAGATGGGCCTTAAAAGTCTCCAGATAAGGAGACTCCACAACCTCTGGGAAGCCTGTTCCAGTGGTCTGTGACCATCACATTAAAGAAGTTCCACCTTGTGTTGAGGTGGAACATCCTGTGCTGCAGCTTACATCCATTGCTCCTTGTCCTATCACAGGGAGCAAGTGAGAACAGCCTGTCCCCTCCCTCCTGACACTCAGCCCTCAGATATTTATAAACATTTATTAAATCCCCTCTAAGGCTTCTCTTTTCCAGACTAAAATGACCCAGGTGCCTCAGCCTCTCCTCATAAGGCACATGCTCCGGTCCCCTAATCATCCTCGTAGCACTCCGCTGGATCCTCTCCAGCAGGTCCCTGTCCCTGTTAAACTGAGGAACCCAAAACTGAGGTCTCACCAGGGCAGAGTACATTATTCTTCTCATCATAAGTCCATTAGTCCAACATTATTCTCATCATAAGTCCAAAGCACAGCACCAAATCATGACTTGAAAGAAAATTAACTCTCCTCCAGGCCACTTGGTAACAGTTCACCCTGATGCCTGTTTGGAAGCGTGAGTTGGCTCTCCCAAAAAGAGAGCTTACCATTTTCTGGCAGATCACTCAAAACTCCACATGCATCACATGCAATAGTAAACTGTTATTAGCGGAGAAGGGCTGTACAGTTTTCCAGAACAGTAGAATTTAAGTCTCCTCTGCATAGAAATTAGTTTCTTCCAAGTTTTACTATTGCAATCATTTTTGAAGTCACAATTCTTTTCTCCAAAAGGGAGAAGTCACTTTGTGCATTCCTGTCTCAGAGAGACTTAACTGATTAACATAAAAGTGCTTCCAAAGGAGGTCTGCGAGGAGAAAGCATGTATAATATCCACCATAAATGTACAAAACCTTGGAAAAAAACATGGCTAAAAATATAAGAACAACCTAAGTGATGAAATTAGGATCCAATCAAACAAGTTTCAGATCTTGTCAACTATATTTCTGAATATTCTTGTGGGTAGAATCTATTTTTAAAAGCCGTGTGATAGCAACTCTCCAATTAATTCCTTAGGCTACATGTCAGAAGTTTTATTACTAGTTAATTTTGTCATTTCCAGGCTTCACAGCTTCATAAGTTTTTGACAGTTGAACAGTTTTAATAATAGCTCCAAATATTTTAAATGCCAAAATATGTAAAAATAACCTCTCAAAATCAACAGTGAATGAAATAAAGTAACACCAGTAGATTTTCCCAGTTTCATTTTCTGATGCCATCCTATCAAGCATGGGAAGGAAAGTGACATATAACCAAAACATAAGGACAACAAGGAATTCTTTCCTAGAAGAAGTGAGCTACCTTGATTACTTTTGGTTACTCTGAATTGTGATGACAACAGATACTGTGATGAAACGACTCTCTGGTCTGCTTCGATTCAAGGAGGAAAACAATGACTCATGGACTTGAATATCAGCCTGGCAGTTTTACAGGGACCTACTGAAGAGTAAACAATCATCATGATGTTTATCACCTAAGTAAAACCTTATTCCTAAAATGTATTCTAGGAAAGTATGTTGAATGTGTCAAAGAAAGCAAAGTTATCCTCCAGGTTACAGAAGAATCCTAAAGGCAGAGAAATCCAGTTTTCATGTTCAAAGTATTAGTTCATGTCCTATTTCTGCAAATAGACTTACCAGTGGGAATCCATATACACGCTTTCACTGACCTCAGATCACATCTCAGGATATCCCTAAGGATACCCTGCTGATTTATCCATTCACATTGTCCAATTTTTGCAGTACCCCTGTACCACCAAAAGGTTATGTCTCATGGGTCCCAGGCTTTTGTAGAGGTCATCAGGGCATCTCAGAGGTCATATGCACAACAACTGTTTCCAGAGAACTCCTGCCTGGAAGTGACCACAGCCTGCCAATACTATGTGGCATATTTGCACCTTCAACTCCCACTGCTGCCACAGCCTCACACCATGCTACCATACAAAAGTGCTGATGCATCCAGTCTACCTACTGCTCCTTAAGTTAGTGTTTCTCCTTTGAGACACGCCCCTCATTTATTTGGGCCCAGTACAGAAGATCCCTAACAGTTTACATTCATCAGGTGGTTGAAACTAAGGACAGACCTCCATCCCTTACACAAAGTTACTTTATATTCTCACAGTTTCACATGTTATTCAAGCAAGCAATTCATGAAGCAGCAGCTAGATGAGAATTCTATCAAGGAGATGCAAAACTAGTTAGAATGCTACAATGGGAAAACCCAGTCAAACAGAGGAACTGTCAAAACAGGAGAATGCTCCGAGTAGAAATATGTAGGAATCTGTCCTGTATCAAGCACCTAAGAAATTATCTGAAATGGATATGATATTCCTTGAAAGCAGATGAGAAGTCCAAATCTGAAACAGTGAACTGGGTGGTAGTACCACAGGCTGTAAGTATAAGTCTAAAGATTTGGTTAACAGGGGTAAGCAGTGCCACTGATTTTTCATTAGCAAGTGGAAGTAAATTGTTTCTGCAGAAGGAAAATGATGGCCCAGAGCATAATAGGGATACTGCTGACACTTGCTGAGTGGAGAGGACACAAAGTGATGGTGCGACCTATGTATGACTCAGATGTAGCTGGGACATGCCATGCCTTAAATTCTGTGGTGCTCTTCTCAGAATCCCCAGCAGGGACAAGACCAGTCCCAATGCTGCAAAGTGCCACAGGCATCTCAGGGCTTTTGTACAGACATGGGTTCATCACCTGAATGGATCTCAGGAGCAATCCCAGGAGTGCTGTAGAGACTATGTTACATGACAGCATGACAGCACGAGAATCTACATCTAATAGGTATTGCCACCTAAGCTTATTAGGTTTGTAACCTTAAAAGGATTTATGTAAAACATGATATTATTACATTGTGGATACTGTTAACAAGTCTGTCTGATGCATGGTGTATATCTCATTTACAGAAGTTTCTCAAAATATCTGAAGGAGAAAATTATTAAAAGCTACACACCAAAGACCCTGAAACCATGACCCACCTCTTTCTCAGCATCTTCCAGTTTCTTTTTCTTGCTCTCAGGCATCAAATCATCTAACCAACTGAGCTCCCGCTTAGTAAAAAAGAAATCCATTAGTTTTCGGACAAACACCAAAGCCAGAACCTGCAAAGATGTTAATTCCAAGAATTAGGAAATGAAGCAAGTAAAACTGACAAATGCACTCAAAGAAATACTTTCAGAAGCGAACAGAATTTATAGCTAGAATTTTAATCTTTAATTTGGATAAGTCAACAACTAGTCTTTGTTCAGATGAAGCATGACTTGAAACATGTAACAATCATTGTGGTCTGTAGAGATCATTTATTTTTGATTAGTGACATAATCACAGAGCTCATTTAAGCAGCAGAATAGATTTTTCTTTTATTTCAGCAAGACACAGAACTAAATTCCACTAAAGTTCCTCAGCGCAGTGAATAATCCCCCTTAATGAATGTTATGTCTATAAAATAATTAAGTACTATTCCTTAAGTAAAAACATCAAATATATTTTAATTTATATTTTTTAAGAGAAGAATTTTCACTACGAGAAAATACAGTTGGACTATCCACATATGTAAACAGAATACAGCCTTGACTCAGAATTTTTTCTTACTTACATTCTGTGTTATGAATTGTTCTTGAACAGTGAATGAAAGCTATATTTTAATTACCCACCCACCATTTTTTAAAATTCAATAATAATTATCAACAGGTGTACAAGGATTTTCAGAGGAAATAAAAAATATTTCATACCATCATAGGAAAGACAATGGCAGCTCTTGAAACCTTTATAATCCACAGAAGCACAAGACAACTCAGCTGAATTACAGTAAAGAGATGGACCTTTCGAAGAGGAACATGCCTCAGATAGATAAAATCTGGCTGATGCTTTGCAGGCATCCAGAATAACTTTATCCTGTCAAAAAGCTGAAAGACAATTTTTTTTTAAAGTTTGCACCAAAACGAGCTGTAGGATCATCTACACTGACATTCACAAACTGCTTGAGAGAATCTGAATATCTAAAGAATCTGGCTTATTATTCTAAAGGCAAAAACCATGCAGAAGTTCAGGAGCACAGAAAAAAAAACTACCTCAGTTACAAACATGAGCCATGAATCTACACCAGTCCAGTTGTGGTAAAGGACTCATCTTCTCTCCAGATGAGCCACCAGAGTGAAAAACATTATTTAAGTGAAGTTTAATTCTTTGGTTGGTCATATTCCTTAAATTCGTTTCACCTTTAACACACATTTGTCTCCGTAAGTATTTGTATTTCAAATGTGCTGAGATACTGGATTCTGCTGAACTGTATTTTGTATAATTCTACAGGAAACATCCTGCTCACAACTGCACCACAGGTTACACAGAGATAAGACTTCAAGTCAATAACTTCAAGTTATGAAAAGCCAGACTTCAAAGCAGACATGAATCAATTGTGAATCAAATTGAAGGGAAGCTGGTTGATCCTGTTGGGCATATGCACTATTATGCTGCTTTTCTAATAGATTCTAAACTTTCAGTTTTCAACAGAGCTTTGCTTCCTTTAGCACATAGACAATTAGTTGTAGAGGTATTGTCTACAGTCTTTTATCTCTTGTGGATGAAACTTTTTTTTTTTCCAGTTTACTTTCCCTTCACAAAACCAGGAACAAACCAAAACCCAACAAACCCCAGAATGCCAGAAACCCAGCTGCTATGCTGTTGCTAATGTACATATGTAAACGACAGGTTCTTCCATTTCAGTCCTATTTGGCTCTTTACTGACCCAAGACTTTGTATCAGCTGCTATGGCACAGTGAATGCATGAACGGGCCACAGTCTTCACGAATTTTTGTTGAGCATGTGTGAACAGCATTTTTTTAAAAAGGCTTATAATTTGGCCAGATTTGAGCAAAATTCTTTTTCCCAGAAACAGCAAAAAGCACATCCTCCCACAAAAGCTATCTTATCAAATCTCAATTCCTTGTCCCAGTCTGGTGGAGGGAGAAAGGGAGGGGGATGCTATCACTTTTCCAAATAAAGATAGCCAGATTTTAGTATGTCTTAAAACCACTCCTCAATAGTGTGCTTTCTCATACCCTTCGTTCAGAGAAACAGCTGAAACACATTCAGCTGAAATTATCTATACCTCAGTAAAAGCCAAGCTACACTTCTTAGACTGTCAACCCAAATGATAAGATCTAGGCAAATTTATAAAAGAAGAATCTCTGAATAGAAAACGCCATTCAAAAACCAAGAGATGTTGCCAATATTGCTAAAAATAGATTTTTTTTTTTAAAAGGCAAGACATTTTTAACTCACAATCAAAAATTTAAATACAAAGAAAGAAAATCAGGCATTTTCTCTGCTCTTTGTATTTGACAACTTTTTGCACACTACAATTCTTTTTTTGTAATGTGATTGTTCTTTATACCGAGGCCTCAACTTCCAATAACAAAGGCATGCTTGAAAATCTGTTTGTGCCGGAGGGGCTAAAAGATTTGACATCCTACCACTTAACACTGTGAGTCACCCAGGAGAAATGGTATGGCTGACCTGAATGCTGGAGTGCCTGGCTTCCACCAGGGCCTCCTACTTAAGGCAGCTGCAAGAACGCTGCCCTTCCACTAGACCTGTCCTTGATCCCTGAAGTGAGAATTTAAATAGCATGGGACTTGCAGCAGTTCCACTTCTCACCTATGTTAGTTTTAGGGCTGAAACCTGCACATAGACCAAGTCCAAGATCAAGGGTAGAAGTTCAAGATCAAGGTTACCGCTACAAAGACACTAACTTGGAAGACGGAAAGGCAACAGACAAGCAAGTGAACAAGGAGGCAGGGGAGAGGGAAGAGCTCCTGGTATTGTTACTCATGAGGTATTTAGGCTCAGCCAAAATTCCCTTGATAACAAGGGAGAATAGAAAAACCAGCAACTAAAAGGTAAAAAATTGGAACACATTTCCTTAAGGGAATGCTCTATTTAGAGAGAATCCATTTTCCTTTTTAAGCGAGTCACTTTCAAGAATTTAAGGTTGGCAACACTCCTTCAAGTTTATACACAAAAGATAATAAAAACAGCTGCACATTTTATAGAAAGCATTGTCAGTAATACCCTTCACAAATCCATTTTACCTGAATTCCCTTTAGAGATGAAGCACCCATGTAAAGAAATACTCCATAAAGTACTGGCATAGGAATAAACTGCACAAACAAGCAGAGAAAGGGAAGAGCATATTAAACAACATTTAACAATTTTAAAGGCTTCTAGAAAAACATTTTAAACAGTTGAAATTCAAAGTGCCATATGCCTGCATTAATCAGACAAATTGCAAATTCAGAGTCTCTCAATTACAAATTAATAATGCTTCTCAGAGTATAAAACAAAAGACAAAATTGACGAAACTACACAAAAAAAATTAAAGCATTTGATACATACTTAAATTCTTTACTTAAAAGACTCTTCAGGAGAGCATCTGAATAGTAAAGCTGTAAGCCTCCAAGAAATGTTTAAGACACAAAATACTTCATACTTCTAAAAAAATGTTCTGAGCTGTAAGCATTTCAAAATTGGTGAATGAATTCTGTGGAATTATGTTTTAAGACACTGTTTTAAATGTTCAGGCTGTCTGTATACAATGTGTAGGTAAAAGAATACTTCCATAGATAAGTATCCATTTTAAACATTGAAATATACAAAATGCACGTTCTGTTTGCTTTCAGAGTGAAGGTTTTGTAAGATACCTCATAAAATACTACAGGGAACTACAAGTTCTAAAGGCCTTCACTATGACAGCATGCAAATCTAAATTCTGCTCTTACTAAAGCCGGTGGAGAAACTCTCACAGATTTCACAGAAGCCAGGTAATTTTTAAAACGTTAAGTACAGACGAGGGTGAATATTCGTATCACAGAACCAACCAGGTTGGAAAAGACCTGAGAGATCATCAAGTCCAACCTATTACCTAGTACCTAACGCCTCATGACAACTAAACCATGGCTCCAAGTGACACATCCAATCTTTTTTTGAACACCTCCAGGGATGGTGACTCCACCACCTCCCTGGGCAGCCCATTCCACTGGCCAATTACTCTTTCTGTGAAGAACTTTCTCCTCACCTCGAGCCTAAACTTCCCCTGGCACAGCTTGAAACTGTGTCCTCTTGTTCTGCCACTGGTTGCCTGGGAGAAGAGACCAATCCCCACCTATCTACAATCTCCTTTCAGGTAGTTGTAGAGAGCCATAAGGTCTCTCCTGAGCCTCCTCTTCCCCAGGCTAAACAACCCCAGCTCCCTCAACCTCTCCTCATAGGGCTTGTGCTCCAAACCTCTCACCAGCCTCGCTGCCATTCTCTGGACACGTTCAAGTATCTCAATGTCCTAATATACTACAGGTCAGGCCAGGTTTTGGTTACAAGGTTTTTGTTTTAAAAACGTTACATGTCCCTAGTCATTTTATTATGCAAAATTAGAATTCCACTTTAGAGTACCACTGTATAACACTGTGCTGGTTAGTAATGTGCCTGGAAAGGGCACTCACTAAATAATACACTAACAGCAGTGAAATCTTCAGTGCAGGCATTTAGCTTTACCTTATTTCCCCAAATTACCTTTAGGATGCTTGTCAAAAAGACCGATGAGCCCATAAGGACAAAAATCATGAGCCCTGTGACTCTTTGCTCCCGAATTCCAAGAAATTTTGGCTGCTCCCCTGGAGCGGAGCACTCTGATTCCAGTTTTAAGCTATTCACATGGGAAATAGAGAGGACAGTGGCCGCAACAAACCATGGCAATCCCATAATAGAGCACACTCCGAGCATGACTGCCACCATGAGTAGGTCAAGATGGTATCCACATCCTTTCTGTTAAAAAAACAAAACAAAACAAAACAAAAACAACAGCAAGAAAATGTAAAATTATATCTGAATTAAAGACAACACTCCTGACAGGCATTCCTAATGTATAGTTACAGACAACATTAAAAAAATCATGACTCACAGGAAAAAAAAATAGTTTTCTTCTACATGTTATCCAGGTTGGGTCAGAAGTGACAGCAAACTGCCTTTCTAAGGGGAACTCCTACTAGTTCACAAGAAATGCTTAATATTGTAACACTCATTCCAACTATAAGTTACAAGTCACAAATTCACTTTACAACCAGCACTGAAAAACATTTCTGCTTATAAAAGACATACCAGTGTGAGCCAATGGAAAACTCACACATTTCCTGCTTTAACTAAACCTATTCTTTGGGTAACAGGAAGCAGAACTTTGCTCCATTGACAACTTTGCACTGCATTAATCTTAACAGACCCTCCATCCATACATCCACAGGAGGCAGAAAAGTAAGCATTTTGATCATTTTCTACATAAAAAACATATCAACATTTGCAAAGTCAATTTATGCTATAAAAGGCCATAAAACCACAACAATCCTTTAAAAGTTTTTACAGAGGGTAAGCATGTGACAGTAGCAAGTTTTCACTAACATACCTTCATCTTATCTTACAACAGGGAATTATAAATTAAGAGAAATTAAACTATAACCAAGCTATACATCAAATTAAGTTATAAAATAATCATTATTAGGTACTGGTTTTCATATTTAATACTTACAGGTAGGAAGTATTGAATATGAGTATCTCATATGAACATTCACATGAGATGTCAGTACAAAACCTTTGGTTTTGCATCATCTCTGTAGTAGTCAAGTACTTTGTAAATTTACCAACAGGAGAATGTTGATTTGCTTTTGTAGGAGTGGATAAAACTCTTTGGTCAAATCTTAGATACATTAAAAAACTTCCAAATACAACCTGCACTAGAAAATGACCAATTAGCTGCATCAAGCTTGGTTGTATAGACATCTGTTACCATAGCTGAGAGAGGGTTATTTAGAATTTTAGTAATTATCCAGGACGATCACATAGCTTCTACCAGGCTCTCAAGCTATTTTCCTTTAAAAAGTCAAACAGTTACTTACCTCCACAAAATTTTGCAAACATGGCAAGGAATCCAGTGTCATGGTCTGATGAAACAGTGTTGTTCATGCAAACAATGTGAATATGTTGAACCATAATTTTGCCTGTAAACCCATGCAAATGCCTTTTGACATAAAAAAAGTAACTAAACTAAACTTGGAAGGGTTTGCTCTAGAGACTGCCAAAAGCTGAAATGTGCACTATTCAAAATTTGCTATGGGAAGTATAAAAAAAGAGAGGAAAATGAGCTGGAAGCAAACAAATCACTCCTTTCTGAAGACAACTTTTACTTCTAAAACGGGAAGTGTCTGGGTTTATGAAAATGTAAGCCACATATCAAAATGAAAATGCCATCTTATTTGCTTACATTATTTAAAAAGGGGAATTCATATAAAGTAAATTAAAAGAATTAAACTCTATCAACCTTCCCTCGCTCCCCAGAAGTGCCTCAGTCTGATTTCCAAGACACATCTTGACAAACTCAGAGATGTGTCAAACACAGATATTAGCTACACGCACAATGCACTCAAAGAAAGAGTTTAATCCTAAATCCTAAGAGAGACACCTTTTTTTACCTTCTGACACATTTATGAGGAATGTATCTGCTAATGCATACAGAATCCGAGAGCATTTCCTCACATTCATACATGATCTGAGGAACCTGACATATGGGAAGAAAAGGAAGGATAGCAACAGGTGATGCTACACCAGACCCCAGCAAAACTAAAACGCAGCAAGACAAGGGGGCAGCCAGGAGGACCATCTGACTCCCAGATGCCAGTGCTGAAAAAACACATTCCAAAGCTTGGCAGCAAATTCCTGCATCTGTCAAGTTAACCACATGCAATGCTATGGATTGACATGAAGAGCCAGGCTGACAAAGAGGGCAAAAAAAGAACATATCAAATGTCACAATCATCCAAGAAGAGGCAGTGCAAAGTGAAGGTTGCAAATGCATTTGCTAAAGCAACTTGGGATTGGATTGCTGCTTATTAAAAGTATGTCAAAAAAAGCCTAAGCTTCCTGCATATACATGTAGAGAAACCTGCTGCTAGATTTTGCCCAACAGTTTTTCAGAGGGGTGATGTCCCTTTTTCTCTCTCCATCTGTAGGCAACTAAAGTGTTAGAGAACAGAGCAGGAAGTTGTCCTGTGTTGTTTTAAAAACTCATTGTGCCTCTAAAGCTCAATTTTATTCCTCTCTGTTCTTTAAGATAGGAAGGGCATACAAGGGGGTGGGGAAAAAAAAAAAAAAAAAATCAGACCACAGAGAAGGATGAAGAAAGGAAAGAAAAGAAAAAATCTCAACATCACAAAATAACCCCTGAATAGTTTTTCTAAATCCAATCCAGTAGAATAGCTCTGTCAATATCAGAAGAGGCAATTATATAATGGTTCTTAAGGAAATTATTAACTTTCAGATTTTTTTTCTTTAGGTGAATAGGTATCATACTCCCAATAAAGCATAGAGGATAGCACTTCAGAATCTCTATTCCAAATTACATTCAAAAAGACTTCCGTAAGGCAGTGAATCACTGATACATGGCACAGCTATCACACAGACCAACAGAGAAAGAGTGTAAGAATTCGAAGGGGTGCAGCATAACGTACAATGAAGTAGCATACTCAAGTAGATGAAGGCACATTACATAATCTGAGGCAGAAGATGAGAGAGAAAAATTAACTATTTGACAGAATACCTTTAGTTTGTGTTCTTTTCTATTGATAATGACAGCTGTGATCTGCTGGTCCATAAAGATAAGGATAGTACAAAGCAGGGCTGGAATTACAGCAGCTATCACTGTCCACCAAGGATTAGGCCCCAAAGGAGTGATAAACCAGCCACGATCATCTCTGGTGGGCTGTAAGAACAGAGTCATGCATGACCAGTCAGAAGGCTACAGATTATTTACATTTCAACTTCACAAAAATACATATAAAAACATTCCTAGGACATTTGCTGCCTTTAAAATCAGTCTATGTAAGAATTAATCTATGAAAAACTCCAAACTTCATAGGTTAGCAGAAAGATAAGTTACATATAATAAAATTCTCTGTGATATTAAAGACTTAGCTGTATTTGATATGATAAGCCAAGAATTTGGAAGGAGCCCCAGAACTAGAATAGTCTAGGATTTGGGTAATTTCAGCCATGCTGGTCCTCACATAGAAGACATTATGAAGCATGAAGCATTGGGAGAGGATCACTTACATGGCCCACTAATCAGAGAGGCAGCATAGTACTTGAGGAACATGAAAAATTCAGAGTAACATCACTACTCCCTGGTGATTAAAAAAAAAAAAAAAAGGCTAAACTCACTATAGCACACTACTTTGTCAAAATAGTAAGACAGTGCAATTTATTAACAAATTACCTTAAAAGCATTTGGAACCTGAAGTTTTGGAGATGGAATCCCAATGGCATAGTCAATTAAAACCATGGACAAAATAGTGAGAAAGACAGCAAAATCGCTGACAACAGATCGTACCTAGGATTATTGAGAGAAATGACAATTTTAACTGAAATGTTCATGTGTGATTTAAGACTTATTTTTCTTCACTGTTTTAAGCCATTCTGTATTTATAGCTAAAACTGTGCTTATTCTGATACAACTGTCTAAGAAACAGGCAGCGTCCACTTCACCAGCAGCCAAGTGACTTTGCAATGCAGATGGAATTAATGCTGACACATGACTAGTGACAACTTCTGAATTAAAACAATGGCACACACCTTTGTTGGGAAGTATCGGCTAGTTTTGAACTGCTTCAGTGTGGATGACAGTGTTACTGTAGAAAAGAATAAGATGACAGACCAGAAGAGGACATCTGGAACGTAAGGGCCATGGTGACCACAGGCTCGCCCAACAAACTCTCCATGAAACTTTTTACATTCCTGTCAGGGAGAACAAAGCAGTGTTGTTCTGAAAAAGGTTCATGCTTACACTGGTATTATCTTTTCAATTACTTTCGTAAATTGCAAGCAGATTGTATTATCAGAAACAGTAAATTAATTGTTAGGTATTTATTCTTTTAAAAGTTAAAACTCCCAATGTTTGTATCTAGTCTGCATAGAAAACTCTCAAATAAAAAGAATTCCTTTTTTATACCAGTATCAAGTGACTAATATACCACGAAGTCATTGATATAAAACCAGATTTATTTCAAACTGAACAAGTATCCTTATTTGCTGTTTGAAAGCACAGATTTGCACTTCCTAATCCTTTCCACGAGAGGAAAGCAAAGTTCAAAAGCTACCGAAAAAAAAAAAAAGGTTGTTCCTGATGCATTCTCAAGAACTGAGTATTTGGTTTAAATTCACAGGCCAACAATCCAGGAAAAAAAGCTATGTGAATGATCACCCTAGGAGACCAACACATCTCATACCACATGGGGGCAGCACATTCCACAAATTATCTAATTAAAAAAGTCATCTGATACATTGCAACAAACCCCATCATCTGTAACGTTAATTCTTCCAACATAATATACAATCAAAAATGCAGGTACAGTAAAAAACAGTCTAGTAAATCTCCAATACCATCCATAGTTGTCTAAATCCATCCTTGTTCCATATTAACAAGCAGAGAAATAGAGTAGCTCTAAGAATGTGAGTTCTCTCTCCACACTTATTAAGCAAAAAGAAACACAGCACCCAGAATCAGAGATTCCAGGCAGCAATATCCTGTCAGATAACAATCTTTTAGTACCCAATGAACGGGATCACTGGCTCATCAGATTTATGTCACAATACTGTGGCTTGGCATGTTATGAGAAAGTTTGGCTTTGAACAAAGGCTAGCTTGAAAAAACTGACAGTTGCTATTTGATAGCATATATTTGTGAGACAAAGGAGTGAAAAACTTTAATTTACACTTCCAATACACTTCTCACTAATGAAATAAAAACTCCAGAAGAAATTCTCATGATTCTGGGATGACAAGTAGAAAACTTGTCCTGGCCTGAGTTAGACCTTGATGCTGGCATAGCACAGGGATGAATTTCAGTGTACCTACAAAGAAGGAATCTTGTCACCATCAGAACAAACATTTGCCCGTGCTCGTTTTGTCCTGGATGGGGGGGGGGGGGGGGCCAAAACCAAAACAAAACAAAAACACACCCAAAAAAAACCCAAAAACACACCAAAAAAAAAAAAAAATCACTCTTGGTCTTACTGTTGCTTTGAAGAGAGTGTACCAGTCTAGATCTTCAGAAATTTGAAACCTTTGAATCAGACAAGAAATACCAGGAAGAAATGAGCAGGAAAAAAAGACAGCGAGGTGACACTGACCAAGTATTTACAGACAACTAGATCTAATTTTTCACTGCAGTTCTCTAGGACAGAAGAACTGAAGCTGATGCTTGCAAGAAATAAATACATGGAAATATGAGAGACTTCAGTTATTTCTTTGACAACTATAGAGACTTAAGTGAAAAGTTGGTCAGTTATACTGCTACCCATGTAAACTCAAGTTTTGGTAATACGCTTTTATAGAAGTTTTAAAGGATTTTATATAATGCAGCTGGTCTTTTACATTTATAGTTAAAACAAAATCTGTTATTTTAAATCTCCTCAGCTGTAAATGTACTCTGAAAAACACTGTCAGAGATCTGAGAAAGTGAGAGGAGGAGTCTGCCCCTGCACAGATGCTCTTAGACTGTGCTGCAATTTTGAGATTCTGGATTGCTGGAATCCCTCAGGCCAGCAGTTCTCAACTTCCTCTCTGCTGTTGCCACACCAACAAGAGTTGAGGAACAGTCCTTGCTATCAAGGCAGAGAACAACCATGGAAGGCAGCTCTTACTTAACTCATGATAGGAACACACTAGTTCTTCTGCAGTCCTGCCTTTGAAAGGAAAACACAGTATTGTCTGGAGATAGTCCAATGAGTTGGCTTTTAGTTGTTTCATTCAGTCATGCCTACAACGAGGTTAACTCAGTTATATTTTTGACAGAACCCTTCAGCGTGATGTATTTTTCCACTCAGTTCTCTTTGTGTAATGAAATGACCCATCCATGAGAAAAAGTGGGGGCCTCATCTCAGTACAACATTTTAATCAAGTTGCAAATGTTGCTTTAAAGAAGGCAAACCTGAAGTAATAAATACTTTAAACTTAGAAAATTGCACTATTTAGAAACAAGTTAACACATCCATGTTTGCAGCTTGTGCCCATCCCTCTTGCCCAGTTTCCACATCATGCTCCACCTCACCCCCCCAAAAAAATAATTACACAGCTAAGACATACTTAACACTGATGGCCTACATAGAAAGATGGTCACTAAATGGGAAATGTTATAAAATTTCTGCCCTTTCTCTCCTTTATAGCTCAAACAGCTGTGAGAATGCTTTAATGGAAATAAATGCTCCTCAATCTTTCTACACGAGAGAACTCCGATTTTGCCACCTGGCAGAGTTTAGGACAAATCCATTGTCATTTGACATGTTTAGACTTTGTCTCAATCAAACTCTTGTGCTAGTATGTCAAGAAGTTTCCAAAGCAGGGCACAAAACGCACATACTTGCTCTAATGTGTACTATCAAAGGCTACAAAACACTTACAAAAGGAAATAAATACTATAAAGTCTATGTTAATCTTTGTTCATTTATTTTACGCTTTATTTGAACCAAGAGACACAGAATTATTTATGCTTATGCCTTTACTTATGAAGTTCCAAAATTTCACTTACTGACACACTTAGGTTCCCCCATGGCACATCAGATGCAGATATATTGTAGTCCTGCCAGTATCGTAAGGTTTTATTGCTAGGATGTTCTGGTTCCACACAATTGCATCTGGAAAGACAAAAGAATATTTTTTCCTTAATAATAAAATGTGTCTTGGATATTAATCCAAATTACCAACTTTGTAACATATTGAAATTGTGCTCTACTTTGCCAGATAATTCTAGGTCAAATGAATTCAGTAAATGCATGCTTTGAAGCAGTTTGTAGTTCAGTAGCTAGTGCTACTACTAGAGTATAAATCGCTGTGAGGTGCATATGCATATATAGTACGTAACATGACATACTTAAACCACTGTCCACAGCAAGATTTTCCATCTATTTTCCTTCTATTCTATTGATACTTCCAAGTATGGCTTGTAATACTGAGAATGTGCCAGTCCTGTTCCACCCCCTTGGACCTCACGCTTCCCTTCATAGGGATTAGCTGCTATGCACAGTTCCCAGGCTGATCAATTTCTCAAATGCAAACTGTCTGTATCTTTCTCTTTACCAGAATGCCTTTGTGTGACAAACAGCCTGATCAACTGTCAGGGCTATGCAAGATCACCAGCACCAAAGACTCTCTGAACTTCTGTGTCTACTGTTTTTCTTTTCCCCACAGCTGCTTTATTTTAAATTGTGCATTTTAACATACAGAACGTGACGAGGCAGTGTGGGAGGACAATACTGCAAATAGGCAATTTAAAATCAAAATTAAGTCTTTAAAGCCTCTGAAGCAACTGTGGGAGGTTTTTTTCTTTGACAAAGCCTTCAAAATATGCAGGATACCCTGCAGGTTCCAAGATGTCAAGTGTGCTTTCCAGTTCTCTTTAAATTAATCCTACTTCAAAAATCTATCGTACTGTCTATCCTGCTAGAATTTTAACATGCTTATGATGGCTGTAAACAATTCTGTACTCTCCCTTCTGAAAAAGTTTTCAGGAGTAGCTGATGACAGGATAACATCTGACTACATAGTGGGGAGCCATTAAGCATACAATTGCATTCCAGTTCTAGAAGAATATCAGTCTATTCAGTTATGCCATTGAATTTCTCTGTGGCTATTTATCTTTCTGCAAAATGACAATTCTCATCTAGATTTGTAGTATTTTCTATAGAAGAAATTCTACCGTCTACATTATGAGTGCAGAATAGTGCTGCTGTATTTTGATTACAATACTATACATGTGACAACAGCTGCATTTAATACACACAGGGAGATGCAGGTTGTCTTTGTGTAGCTCCTTGCTTTCATTTTAAATGCAGCTATTTATTAAAAAAAAAAAGAAAGAACAAAAACCCTTACAGCCCATGAACTAAAAGAAAAAAAAAAAAAAAAAGAAGCAACAGCATTCAGAGAAATAGAGGGCCTGAGCCAAAAGTCCTTGAAGAAGACTGGATCTTTCAAACCAATTGAATATGCTTTGGATCAGGCCCCAAGTGCAGAATGAATGCGTGTTCAATGCATAGTTTAAAATATTCCAGAATGGGTTAAATGAAGCACATCACTACTAGTGAGCTACAGCAGCATAATAAAGTCAACAAACAGTATGTCTATGTTATTGCAAGGGAGTATTTGATATTCATGCAACAATACAGAGGTGGCTATTTCAGATTACTACTGTATCCTGTGAGCACAGGAGCTCCCTGCCCCCGATGTCCATCGCTGATCGCAGACAGGCCAGACGCTGGGCGATGGCCCAGTGGGGTTTGATTACAGTAGGCCAAGGAGATGTTGTCTGTTCAATCACAGTCACTTTCTCACTAGAAGGGAAGACTGTGTATGTCACCAACACTACATTGTACAGCTACACCTGCTGCAAACTGCAAAATTACATTTAAAAATTAGATAAGCCAAAATTTTAATTTCCTTAGTCAGAAATGTGACAATTAAAACCTGTATTTTAATACAGCTCAAATAATTCACCTTCAGATGAGAACATCACCTGGTTTGTTTATGCTTCATCTTTCACAGCACTCCCGTCTGGCCTTTACCAATTTTCAGTCACTTACCAATGGCAGACTGTTCTCATTGGCAAGTAAAAGATCTGTGCAAACTCCACGCATGCAGACCAGAATTTCTCTGCACCCAGCTTTTGCTACTGAATGGGTGCAGAATCAGGCCCTGACTGTAAAGATCAGATCCTGCTTTTTACTGACAACATCATTCAAACAATCATCTCAATGTTTTGAGATACAGAAAATTATATTGTTTTTAATATTGTATGTAATTTTGATGTGAATTGCTCAGTCCAGCCCATAAAGCACAGTAAGAGGTACCATTCAGTGCCAGAACATAAAAGATTAGCTATCAAAGTATGACAGCTCATAACAGATGTAATTGTTTCAATGATGACTATTTCACAACACAGCTGATTTGCAAAGAGAAACATAAGGCTTTATACTTTAATATTTCAAAAGTTTTAGCCTCTTCCATTGTCATTTTTCACTCTGAGCGGTCAGCTCTCAGGAGAAAAAGTAAAATACACTGAATTGTTAACCACTAACACATCTATTTTCTTGATAAAACCTAGAAGGCTAGAATAAGTGAAAATGTATTGCCTCTTGGAGGTTCAAATGCTCTTAAGTTCTTGTAAAGTTCCTTAGCATGACGAGCACTTGTCCACTACAAGACTCCTATCTGCAGTTTATGTTATTACCAAGGAGCAAGAGATTACACATGCACCTGTAAAGTGTATTTTCTAAGCAACATATTCCACTCCAAATAGAGTACCAAGTTAGCACCCTAATCCCATGCTTTTTAGTGATAAGGAGTCAGCAACCATCTTCGATATACTAAAAGATACAGGTTGATTTATTTTATTCTCTTTCATCATGGCTAGGAAGAAACTGCTTTTTTCATGGCTAAAATATAGGCAGGGAAGAATGATACTGGTTTTGGTGGCAAAGCCCCAGGTGTTACTCCAGCAGGGTGGGGGGGGAGATGTGTGTGGAATAAATCTGCTGCCAATTCACAATATACCCATTTCATCACACTGATGACAGAACAATTCTTGCATCTTTATACTTTTGGCTACCGCAAGACCTTCTGATCTCCTGGGAGCAATTCCAACGTGGAAACATGGGTGTCTACACACCCCTCATATCTGTGATATCCATGATGGGTTGGCACATACATGGAGAGGGTCTGTAGAGACTCACATCTTTGTTTTTACAGTAGCTGGAGGCTGATTGAAAATGGTGCTAGATATCCAGTCACAGGTCACTCCCTTCTGTATTTAAAATGTCAATATTTTGCAACTATGCAGAAATCCACTGATTTTTTTTTCGCTTGTTTTCCACTGTGGTATTTAAGCATCAACTACAGCCTATGACAAAGTGGTTTATAAATCTGAGGTAGACTAATAAACCGTTTCACAGAAGAGAGTCTTCAGGAAACTGCAGGAGAACTGTCATAAGATCAGAACTGACAAATACAGAAAGTACCAAAAATAATGGCTGAACCTGCCAGCCAGAAAAAATAATTACAGCAAGTCTTTATTGCCTCTACATCTTCCAAGGTGCTCAAGAAATATCTGGCAAATCAGGATGAGGAAGAATATTAGATATAAATATAAATTTTAAGACTGGATGAGAAGCTGGAGCCTGTACCTCTCTCCTTTTTACAGGATGATTCAAAATTTCAGTTAAATCTTTATCACCAATTCAACTGTAAGAGTACCTATGTGACTGACCCTATGTCCTCCCAACATCCTCAACATTCTTCCTAGCTCTTTTTGCTTCTGTTTCATAAGTACTGACTTACTAAGTTTTATTAACTTGAGGCAGCTATCAAAACTTCACTGTATGCAACATGTCCTACAGCTTGTTCTGTTTTCAAAGAACTGAGATAGGATTTGACAACTGCAGCTTTAGGACATCTCAGACAACTAGCACTATGCTTTGGTCTGCAAAAAGAATAGTTATTACTATCCTTAATACAATCCAAAAGACTGTTCCTATGATCCTTCTGTCTCTAGACAACAGGAATTAGAATATTGGGTTAGTAATTTAGAAACATGTTACTTTAAAGATAAAGTTGGGGAATGTTTTCCCTCTCCTTTGCAGATCAGCAATAAAAGATAAATATCATTGCTGCTCAGCAACTAGTCAGGTAAAAGGTTTTGTACTATCAACACTTTCATCCTAACTGTAACTTCATGTTTACTGCAAAAGAGGAAACTTATTTCCTGGGCCTACCTGTTCAATTGAAATTAACCTGAGTCTGCTGGAGGAATCCCCCTAATTTCCACCTCTTACCCCCAATTCTTCAGGCTTGTTCTTCAACATTTTCTTCTCTTTTAACCTGTCACATGCATTCTCTTCCCCACACAGCCTTTAAACATACAGCGTGGTGCTAGTCCATTCTGCTGCCATTACAGCCAGTATAACAGCTTTGCACAAGTGCCTTGTCAGCAAATAAAACACAAATCTTTTGAAAGCTTCATGTTTCAGCAGGTTGTTTTCCAGATTAGGAAGCACTTACTACTGATGATTTTATCCAATTCATGAGGCATTGCTTTGATGCTCCCATTTTTCCTGGATGTACATATTGCAAGCTACACCTATTTATACTGGCTAAGGATATAATCTATAGAAGATGGAACTACATCTTCATTATGATTAGCCAACAAGCTATTGACTCTTTTTACATGGACAAAATCTCTTTCTGGCTCACTTAAGATACAGAATGAGATTTGCTCGGTATGCATATTTATATTATTAAAAAGAACAACAGCAAAAAAAACCCAACCCCACGCAAGTATGACAAATAAGTTACAAAATATGGTTGCTTAAACAATATGTCTCACTGAATATGAAAGTATGTATTTGGTAATATGTGTAGGGGCTTTTTTTCTCTATGACACAAAGTATGCTTTACAAGTGTGCTGTGCACTGACCACAAAGACAGATTAAAAAAAGGGCATGAAACGGAAAGATCAGCACTAATTTTGTTTTAAAAGTAACGTATTAGACTACACGCATAAGTATTCTTTATGTTGCATTTATATGGCTAAAGGAAAGTATCTCAACAGCAGAAGGCTATGCACTTTTAGGTTGTCTACAAATACAATGTTTTCATGTGAGTTATGGGCACTGGCAAAATTCTTCTCTTTGTCAAACAACTGCTATATGTAGGGGACAAGGACAATATAATAGACAACAACTTCTCTGCTGATCCAGAACTAAGACAACTATATATCCCTGGCATTGTATTTACCATATTCCTTCTCATGTCAACATTCACAATGATGAAATCAAAGTCTCAGTGGAGAAGAGATTGGAAACAAAATGGTTAATACTGATCAGAAATGGACTTGTCAGTTAAGTTCTGTTCTCAGTACCATGAAACTCTTTCAAAGCACAGCTGTCATGGCAAGACAAGATTTTTTCCTTCATTTATTCATGAGATCAGCCATCCTGAATCAGGCCATCGAGTCATTAAGTAAAGTCACCTACCTCTAACAATCACAAACATCAGCAGGCATCCACACATATTCCCTAAAGCTGGATGTCTACATAGTTTAGTTGGTGGAGCTGAAACTGAAAACATAAAAGCCTATAAAAGTACCTAGATGATTTGCTCAGCAGCACAACGATTTCACATGCATGTACAGAGAGAAATCTGAGGAGGGGAACCCAATGTTTGGGTGAAGAAATCTCAAAGAATCAGGTTTCTTTGGAAAGTACATCAGGAGGAGAACATTGCTGTCAAAGTCTAGAAAACAGATTTATAATCAAACTGCAGTTTTGTTAATGTTGACTGTCAATCATAAAGGTTAGTCTTTATTAGCTGCCTGGTGCAGTATGCAGCCATGAATTCTTAGTAGTACTACAGTATGTAACAGCCACACAGAGAAGTTAATGTGCAGAAAGTAGTGTAGTTACGTGGGATACTGACAATTCATCTGAAAGCTTCCACTGACAAATAGTTCTACGATGACACTTTGCCTCATTTCCAAAGTAAAAATAAACAAACAAAACACCTGTAAAAATTCAGCTTAATGCTGTTTCAGGAATAACATACTGTAATATATACTATAGTGCTTAAGTTTTGATTGTTCAGGGATAATGTATCAATATCCATAAACATACTGCAACAAAACCACCTCAGTGTGGTAGTTTATGTAAGTCTTCAACAACAGTCTGAATCCTGTGGAGAATTGCTTAACAAGGAGATCTGTTTCTGAAGTGGAGAGGATGAGTAGTCGGAAAGAATGAAGCAAGGTGGGCACTCCCTATGCTCAAAAGAGGGAGAAAGAAAAAGGAGTCAGTTAGGTTAGGCAGACATAAGGAAGTCCTAGGGTAAATTAAATAAAGAAAAATAATTTCTGGATTCCAGAGTTTGTCACGAAGCAAAAGAGAAACAGCATTTAAACTGAATGGTGGCAGTTTTTCGGTTCTGGGAAGAAGAGTGACATTCTTAGAGAAAGACACATGGAATACAGTGGTCACTTAACTGTAGAAAAAGAAAAAGTCTATCAAAAAGGAGGAAAGAAAAATCTATATTCATATCTAAGTTTAAAGAAAACATTACAGGAATGTGTATTCAATTACATGCCTGGGATCACAATGGGAAATTCTGTGCATATCATCACTGACTCTTCTCATTCCATGTGCAGCTTAAGGAATACAGTGTTTAAAAACAACATAATGTGCATCCAGTAAAAATGTATTTAGATGAAGTTGTAGAGATAATCGAAGATTGAAAATTTGCTTGTGCAAACAGTGGTATATGCAAAACTCATCTTCACAATGCCTTCTACAAGCAATGGTATCTATAGCCTGCAAAAGATACCAAGATTGACATGATCTTGGCTCCTTCATTACATCAGAGTGGGGATTTTCTACTCCTAATGCTTAAGTGCATGTCAATATCAAGACAGATTGCAATATGCATATTACTATGCCAAGAAATCACTTTAAAATTATTCAATGTAATCTGTTAATAATTGAGTAACTTCTGGTAAAGAATTATTATTAAAAACAACATGAATTCATCGCTCTGAGAAAAGAACTAATAAAAATCAAAATGTATAACTTCTCAAAAAACTCCACATTGAGAAATAATTTATCTTGTGAATTCTGAGATATCTTTAAAAGCTTGCATTTTAAAGACTACTGGATTGCTTCCTTAATCACATTCCTTTCATCCATACTACTTATATTGTTTGCCTTTTGAGAACCTCTGCTTTCAGTCTACTCAGTTGCAGAGTTCTCCTTTCCTAGCAAAAATTATATACTAATATTTAATACACACATTAAAACTGATGTGCATCAAAGCTTCAGAGCGGATTCATTAACTGGAGATATATTTGCTACAGGGGTAGGAAAAAGCAGGAGGAGGAGAATGTAGAAATAGGAGAGTTGCTATGCCAACCTACGAATGCTAATGGCATGATAAATACAAAAAGGTCACAGTAAAAAAAAAAGTGTATATTCTTTAATAAATTATGTAGCCACTATAATTCTATCAAAATATCAAAATAATGCAGTTTAAAAAGAAAAAAGTTGCAGTAGAGAGGCAAACAGGTTGTCTTTGTCCTTCTTGTGATTTAGCTCTTAAATGCCTTATTCTTTATCATCCATATCGTAAAGGTGTTACATATGAATACCGAGTGGATATGTCTGCAAGTACATCATCTGAAAATTAGGGCCAGTATTTCAACACACAGTAACAATCAAGTATAATGAAGGGAACAAGTAAAAAGTGCATTAGGACTAGTTTTACACTAATCAGATAAAAATGCTAAAGAAAGTTGTGGGGTTTTTTTTCTGTTTTGAGAATTCTTTAACAATTTCAAATGCCTATCTTGTAACTGAAATGGTAAACAAATTTTTAAGAAATCTTTTAGGAGGACTTTCATCTGTTTTTTAAATATTTAGGTCTGCTTGATTTAAAAATAAAGAAATAAAAATTCTCAACTGTTCTGAATGTTCTTTCTATAGCCTTCTAAGGTTTGCTATGGCAGATGCTAGTAATGACTACTATACTCTTAAATATAAGAGGAATACGATCTTTTACATCAAACTTCTACAACAGAGACTGTTTATGACAGAATTCAAACCCACCCAAAATACAGAATACATTTTCTTTCTACTGGAAATATGGCTCCAATCTGGTTGAAATACCAACCATTTTAAATTACTTTTACTTTCTTTGTCTTTCTAGTATTCCAAAGGCCAGTACTAACAGCATGCCGATGCCTTTCTGTGGTCAATCTTGATGTTTTCACCAGGGCAAAGGCAACAATACAGGGATGTAGACAGACTAACTGTGGACATCTTCAGAAAGCCCATGAGAGAAGAGAGAAGGGCTTAGGACACAGCATACATCGAAGTCTTCAAACATATACAATGTCTTGACCCATTTACCATCAACCTTTTGAGTGGGCAACAACCAGAGTACAGAAAACAGACATTTTACAGTATAGCCTGAGTTTTCTATCATTGAATTGCAGATAAGGTTTTACATAAGACTTGGCTATGTATTCAAAGAGAAATGAGTTGCTCAACCTTTTGAAGTTACCCATTGCTAATTAAAGAACTGCCAAGCCTTTACTAACAATTAAAAACTTGTCTTTAAAATCCCCAAAGAGGAAAATGCAAACAGCTGTTTTAATTAGCAAAACAGCAGATACTAATTAGCTTCTGTAACAGAGTATGCTGGTCCTTTAAGGACAGGACCCATTTCAGCCCAACTTTGTTACCCATTTAAACTTCAAGTAAAACTACTGGAACCAGTATTTTCTAATTCCATGTGAAAGCAATATTCCCCCAACTTGAAGTTAAGTTTTATGCTTATTCATCTTTCACTTTCTGATCTTTCTAGAACCAAGAGACTTGTACAGGCATTTGAGCAGGGACTGAGGGTTATTTGAAATGTCTTGTCTGGTGATGAGCCATGGGGAAAACAGGCAAATGGCACAGTGTCTGGACAGCGTAATATGTGCATATCTGCACAGCAAACCAAGTTCAGGTTGCAGCAAGCCTGTTACAAAAGCACTGGCCGTGTGGGCAGCTGACACAGTTGCTCCAACAGAGAACGTTCATCAGAGAGCATAACCTGCCAGGTTTAGAAGAACTAAGAAAAAACTAAGACAAAGGAAAAGGGAGGGGGAGAAAACAGAAGATACTGGAATTACTGCCTTTGCTGTGCTCAGAGCACAGATTCTCAGAATCAGCAGACGTGATCTTACAAGATAATCAACATGCATGCTGGCATTTCCCTCAGTTTTAAGGTTAAAACAATATATGCCACATCCCCTAAGAGCCATGCTGCCTACAGGTAGTCATTTTGGTATTAATGGGGTCAGTTGTCATGAACATGACATTGACAGTGAGATATTTCTTCAAGTAGAAGATACACCATAAATATCAAAAGTGAAATGTAATGCAAGAGTTTACAAGTCAATTTACTTGTACTATCTTCATAGAGTGAAAGAATAACTGAAAATACAGGAAGGAAACGATGCAATAACTAACTACAGAACTACTACATCAAATAGTTTCAAACGCATACTTAGCTATCAAAATTATCAGGCAGCAGTCAAATCTTCCTTCCAAACATCTAGAAGACATCCTTTGGAAACTATGTTTGGAAAATCTAAAACTATTGTGCTGGTATTTCAACAACATAGAACAGTAGTTGTAACTGGAGGACAGCAATTGCTGCTTTTTTACCGTTCTGCATGCTCTGCATATTCTACCTTCAATGAAGACAGTTACCATGCCACAACACTCTTCAAAAATCTATTTGGAATTCTGATTAACTAATGGAATTTCAAATAAAACCAAAAATAATTATTTGAAAGTGTAAGGAATATGACAGTAAAAGACTTCTATAAAATACAGAGATACATATCACTCCGCACCTATACAAGCGAGGCTATTCCTCCTCTTCTTCCTCTGAAACCTCAACCAGTATCATGGGATTCACACAAATAAAGCCAGCTACCCAGAAATTTGTGTTCCTATTTGTGTTTATGCTTTTCATTAGGTATTTTAACATCTCAGATCTGCCTGCTAAATAGTTTGTGAACAATTTTCATCTTTGTGTAGTATTTCAGCATCTGTTTTTCAAAACTGTAAGAGATCATCATACTGTCCTGCCCTCTGAGATGACTACTATGAAGTGGTAAAGGAAAAAAGAAAAATCCAACAACACTGGGCTGTATGAGGCTCTTTAGAGTAAAATATTGACTTCACAGAAGTGAAGTTAGGTAAGACCAGGATATAACCTCAACTGCATGCATGGTCATTTCTTGATTATTGCTTTCTCTTCAGATTAATATTCCTTTGTCTACTGATTAAACAATTAGAGCAAAATATTTTTTTCAGCATGATGATAGAGTATGTCAAAACAGAACTACAATTTTTACAATTTAACATGTCTGTGTATTAAAGGTATATAATGTGCATTCAGATTCAAGATTTGTTAACTGTATTTCTAGTGCTAATATATACAAAGCTCAAATGTTTTCTCTGTTGCTGTGTTTTGTTTTTCTCAGCTTAAAATGCAAATGAGACATTTGGTTGAGACACTCCTGCTTTTCCAGCTAGCAGAAGACATGGCACTGTTCAAGCATTGTTCCTTTTGGGATCCACCCTGCTCATGCAGAGGGTTCAAATAGGTTTACTGAAATAAAGACATTTCTGGAGAGGAATCTTCTCTGCAAATGGTTTTTAATGATATTATAGTCGCTGAGATGATTAGGCTTCACTGGCCTCAGCACAGACCAGGGTCTCGTCCTTTAAGAGTAGAACAATTTTGTTCTCATATTACAGAAACAAATCTGTGAGTTTTTGCTTCTAAATGAACTATACTGATTAAAACTATTCCTTTTTTACTCTACAAATAGAACAATACTTGTCAAAACTCCACACTACAGTAAAACTGCTTAAATGGAATCATATTAAAATCTTGTTATTAAAACAAATTGATTATACCAAAATCAGTCACCCCTGAGGAGCACCTGACAATTCAAATCCACTTCAGTTCTCAGAGCTTGAACTGTAACTGTTAGAGATGTTAAAATAAAGGTTTAACAGGTTATTTTAGATAGGCTTTAAATCATTTTGGGGAGGGGGGAGCCAGGTAAATATGATATTAAAATGTTGTCTGATCATACAGCATAATATTATAAATCATCAATTCAATGTTATAGCAAGAGATCACTGAATTACACCACATTAAATAAAAAAAAATAGACCCATAGTTGAGGTCCCTCCAAGTCCTGCTTTTCATCTGCGTAAGGTTTTCCAAACTCCAAATCAAGGTATTTTTTACTTATCCCAAGTAAACGAGTACTGCTTGTACACCTACATCCAGTAATCACTACTTCCACGTGCCAGCAACATGCCTAACACAACAGCTACCTTGTGCGACATTTGCAACCACCACAAACTTTTCCTGCTGTGCACTGGTTTGCATTCCTCACAGAGAAAACATGACCTATGGGAAAAAAAAAACACCTCTGTGTTAACAGGAGAAATCTTACTTACGAGTACTTTGTCAGCAGATCCAAATCATTATGCATGTTGATTGGATATGTCTCACTGAGATGAAACAGCTTCTCTAAGGCCTCATAAATGAAAATTATGCAGATAAGAGAAGCAAAAGCTTCTTCAGTAAAACGAGTAATGTAGCAGACTAGGGAGCTTGCATCAGTTGCAACGAGGATGATGCACAGGATTGCCGTCCACAGTCCAATGCTAGCTCTCAGAGAAAGGTACGATAACCCGTACTCTCTGGAAACAAACAAACAACACACCACCTCAGTTCATCTTTTATCCAACCACAGTAAATGGAGAAAAGGCAACTACAACATTTCCTTTGCCTGGAGGTATGCAAATCTGGGGACAGTCTTAATTCAAAACTATTAACCTATTATGAACTGAAGATACTGTCAAGTTACCCCTTGACCTAAGCTCTCCAGTTAACAGAACTCTCTCTGTTAAAGAGAGCAGCTTTGAGAGTAGCCACACATGTGAAATGCATAGGGTCCACCCACTTTTTATCTCATATCCTGCCTTGTGAGCAGCCATATTTGCCAATTTCTTTAGCTGCAAGAGTAGATATAACAACTTTCAAAATCCTGTATGCTTATCACATATGATTATAGAGCTCCAAACATGTTAGAGTGACATTATCACAGAGCAATGAAAGGTCTACCTGAAGGTGATAAAAGAGCTTTTGGGGTGCTAAGCAGGGTCTCCTACTCTGTGTTGCTCAGGAGGTTCAGATCATGGTGCAGCAGTCATAATGCAGACATAATTTTTACCCACAGTGTGAAAGAGGTATGCCATGTATAGCATATAAACACGGGAAACACTGTTCTGGCATGATACTTCATACCTTGTCTGTTTAGGTAGAAGCAGGGCAGGGTCTGTATTAGTGCCTACTGAAAAACAGCACCACTGCCACTGCACTTACTTCCTGGGTAACACCTTTTGTATGAGTTAGGGATGAGATAAACCATAGACTTAAATGTATTGTTTCAGAGTAGAACATGATAAAGTTTTAAAAACAAAACAAATAAAAAAAGACCCCACAAGTTTCTGAAGCTTGTACTCTCTTCAAAACAGTTGGTTGGGCTTTTTTTTTTTTTTTTTTTTGAAAGCAGACAAACTAAACTGAGGAATTACAAGTGAGTGTATTTATTTGCTTATTTATTTTAAAATCAGCTTTCTGGTATTACCACCAATTCACTTGTCTCAGTTATAGAATAATTTTCAGACTCTGAAAGCCTAAGCAGTGCACTCCAAATCAAACTGATCATCTTGTTCTGCAGTTGTTGAAAGTTCCAGATCAGTGTCTATAGTACTACCTAACAACACCTGAGGAACGATGTGCATCACGATCTTCACTTACTTGCAAAATTTGAATAAGATCTTCTCAAACACTAAAACTGGTCCTGTGCTGCCAAGTATAGTGAGAGGCTGTCCACCAAAGAGAGAGTAGGCAATTCCAGTCATGGATGCTCCAAACAGCGATTCTATTGCACTCTGGATATGATAGAGAGAAGTGTCCATAAATTTTCAAACAGGTGACAGTGGCTTAGTCTGTAGCCTTCTAAACATTGAAATGCCAATATTTAAAGGTCATTCACGCAACACTACGAAAATACTAACCACAAACCTAGGAATGCAAGTTTGTTTTAAAAGTTCAGATTTAACACATACTATACGACCTTCAGTTGCTTCTCCCAGCAGACCACCAAATGTGATGACAGGAGACATGCAAGCACAGTAGAGAAATAAAAATGATGCCAGACACTGCAGGCTGAGAGCATCCCTGAAGTCACTCCAGAAGAAGGGAGCTTTTCTTTTTATATCTAAAATCAATCCTCCAAAAAATCTAAAGAAAAGGAGAAGACATCAAATTAATAGAAAAGGTATACCAAACCTTCATAGTATTGCTTTAAATCTACTGCAGAGAAGCTACTGTTCCTTGATCAAACATTGCATACGCTTATAATTCATCCTCCCTAGAAAAAAATTCCTGGGAATCCTGTCTTGATAACTTTAACCAGGAAATAAAAGAAATGCTAGAGCTGCACAATGCAGAAGCTTCAACTACAAAATAGTTTTGAGCATTCACAAAACACAGCACAAGACTATTCCCAACTTTTCATTTGTGTTGCACAAAGTTAAGGAACATTAATCAAGTTTAACAGAGGTTCGACCTTTACAAATGGTAGAGAAAGGAGCTTGCAACAAATAAAATGTGAAAAAAATCAAATCCTCTTGCCCTTCTCCCCCTCTCTGCAAATTAGCATGGGTTGTCTTTTTCAGCTATGTGCTACACTAATCAGAAAAAGTGCTTGAAAAAAATCATATGCCAAGCCTATCAGTTGAGAGAGAACCAGACAATAATGGTTCCTTTGAAGTGTGTCACTTCTAGAACATTTAAGATTTTGCATATATTTTCACTAACTTTCCAGTGCGTTGCAGTTCTGGTCCAGAGTGTCCTCCAGGATGTTCTGCTTCCCCATGGGCTGCAGTTCCATTTGGCACTCCTGGGATCTTACGCTTCTCCTAGCAGAAGTAAAAGATACTTCTCACGGGTCTTAGTAACCAAAGCATAATGTTAGCAGAGGAAACAAGTTTTGAGAGTTGAAAGATGAAACATGTAAATTTTATTGTAAGATTCATTAACATAACCTCATCATAAGCTGTAAAGGAGTTCCGTAACAGGAAATAGCAGAAGCAATTGTTATCCAAGAAATTTGAAGAAAATCTTGCATGAGGAAATATTTTAAAGAGTAGCAAGCCTGGCTGCTTTCATCAGTTCTTGCATTAAGCTGTTTGGTAAAGATCACTAGATAAAACTATCTGCCTTTACACAGGAGAGTACTAACACAGAATGCCATGACTATTCCGTATGACTGCTAGACAACGGTTCTCTTCAAGTCAGTTAATAAAAACAAAAGAGCAAGCAAAACATCTACATAGTGACTCTGCTAAATGTTAAACTAATGTGACCTATTCTACCTAGCAAAAATTCATCACATTGTTTAAGAGTGTCTAAATTTTACATTATACAAACCTGAGAGGGAACATTTTTAGGTGGCTCTATTCGAATGGTTGGGTCCCACTCTCCGGGAGGGAGAACAGTAACCTGATCAAGAAACTCATCAATTCCAGACACCAAGTCATTGCGGTCTTTTGCTTTGTAAGCAACATCATGGAATACCTGTGAGAAATGGAAAAGCCTATGTGAGGACAAAAAGGGATCGGAAAGAATAATCTCCTAACTTTTTCATTATAGCCATTTTTCTCTAAAATAGTATGCACTCCATGCAGTTCCCACCAAACAGTCTCAGCTTCAACTGACTACATAGTTTTCATAGAAGCTTCAGCTGCTATGGAAAAACATCCTTACAAGCGCTAAAGGTTGTATAGATTTACAGTTTATAATACAATTAATTCCACTAGAAAGTAACTGTGTAAAATGGAATCTTCTCAGTGAAGATATTCTTGCATGTGAATATTGTTCCTCTTTTTCTTTAATCTCCTTAATGCAGCATAACATGGGAAATTATAAGATCATGAAATGAACTACACTGCTATTTGTGCATCATTAGAATGATTAGCCATAGTTCATCTGCATGATTCCTCATTGAGGATTCCTTATTACACCTCTCCAGTCAGTACAAAATGGCCATAACCAAACTGTGAATAAAAATACCTCATCTGTCATTAGTGTTGCAATCGATCTTCCAATCTCATGGTATTGTTGCCCTTTACCCAGTGGTCCAAGAAGAATAAACAAAAATCTGCAAATAAATGACAAATTAAAAAAATTGTACAGGGTATGTGGTTGAAAGTAACTATACATACTACAGAAACACTTCTCTAGAAATCAGACTAGAAAAACTTCTGAGACAAATATTATATATAAGCTCCTTCAAGATCCTCACACATGCAATTAAGCTCTGGTTTAAAAGAAAAAAAAAAGTCAAAATAACTTCCAAAAATGTATCATAAGCTTCACAGTCAGATTTGATTGGGCTATCAAAACCTTCTTAGATAACAAACCTTATCTTACATAAAAAAAATATACGCAATTATAATCCATGTACAGAACACAACATTAATTTAATTCTGTTAAATCAACAGAACTGACTCTTTTATGGCAGTAGTATTATTGCATATTGGGGAAGTTAAATTACCCTGAAAAAAAACCAATTTTTAAATTGTTCTTATTCCCATTAGAGCTCTAGACAGCCTACACTCTAGGCTTGCAGTTAGTAAGGTTCTATAAAATGCAGAGGATAGGTTCAAATGAAATAACTGAGGATGTCAGTTTGGATAAAATGCAAAAGACAATTTTGTGGCTAACATTATTAATTTAAAAAAAAAAATTTCTTAATTATCCTAATTTTAATTATTTGTTGAGAAATCTGTTATTTTCCGTTTTGGCAAGTTTGCTGGGTTTGTGGTGGGGTTTTTGGTTGGGTTGGGGGGGGGGGGGGCGGAATTGAGTGGGGGGAGCAGGGGTGGCAGTTGTGGGGAAGTTACCAGGAAAGGCTTCAGAAATTTTCTTCCAGAGCCAGCTCAGTGAGTCAATGTTCCTTATACACAGCTGAATGTCATATCACACTGCCTCCAAATGGTACTCAGAAAAATATGAGCATAAATAAATTCAAGTATACCTTGTTGGAATTGGAACTTCAGCTAGTCCTGTAAGCAGCACTGCAGGAGATAATCTAACAAAAGCAACAACCGCACGGTCCAGGAACTCTAGTTCTCCAACTAAGATGTTTGATGCTTCAGCTCCAGGTGGTATCTTTTTCATGAAGTGTAGGTCAACCTGGTCAAAGCATATTAAATTACAACCTAAAAGCAATTCACAGGGATTTTGTTTCTCCCCAGTGTATTGACAGAGACTTTCTAGTCAGTGCAATACCACCTTAGTTATTTCAATTATGCAGTTTCCACTATTCTTATCTGTCAAGTAATTTTCTTTTAAATAAAAACGTATCTCAAAACCAAAGAGCTGGTCTTTCATTATTTGACTACTTTTTTGCTGGAAACATAGTTAAAAACATTGCAGAATTAATTCATAATGACAACAAATCACATTAAAATCCTCTTAATGACATAGTATTAATTTTGTAGTAATATTTTTATCAGTAATCACAGCAGCATCAGCAATCCATAAGAGAGTCAGTAAGTCATAACAGAAGAAATGAAGACTTCTTATTCTTAGATAATTAATGATTTTCAAAATCATGAATTCATAGTTCATACTTGCTGTATTATAATCACAATGAGAAGAACAGGTTCCACTACACACAATTTTCTTTCAACTACTCTAATTAAGAAGTCCTTTTGTTTTCAGATTTAACAGAATACAGCTGCCCTTCTGCTGAAAATAACTCAAAAATAAGCTATGACCATGATTGTCTCAAGAGTAAGCTGAAAGAACAAAGCAGAATACAAATTTTGGAGTTCCAATGCACTCATACCAGCTTTTGTGAAAACAGGAGGAAAAAACATAGAAAGAATTTAATCGTGACACAGCTATATAAGCTCAGGGTATTTGCCTAGAAATAAATATGTATTTATTTCCTCTGGATCAGTCTAGAGTTTGCTCTGTAATAAAGATCAACATGAAGCAATAGAGTATATATGTTTGATTTCACTATGCACCAGTATTTTCTACATTTCAAAATGCATGAATTTTGTCATTTGCTTTCCTTTTATTAATCTAAACACAACAACAGCAACCACATCCAATATAAACTGTTAAAGTGGACCATTTTAATGTCTATCTTACAGCCATCTGTCAGTACTAGTTTGCATAGTTTTTGGTAATATTTAGAAAATTGTTTTCTTGCAAATGGCTCTGGCACTAAATCAGAATTCAGATATAATGCAGTTGCCTGTATAATGAAATCTTATTTTGCAGAGATCACAAAGAAATGTCTAATTCTACCCTACGCTACCCTACACCAAGCTAGAATAACGACCACACACCTCACAAAGCTAAAAAAGCATCTAATCAACCTGGAAGGTTGGAGACCAAGGCTTTCAATGTAAAGTGTCGGTGATCTAAATTTTATTCCTCACTCAAATCATAAAATAATTCTTCGTGGTTAAATACTAACCCCAAAAAGGTTCACTTTGCACCTGCTTTTGGTGACATAGGTCATTTGTAATTGTAAGAAAGGAAGTAGTTTTTCAGACACATAGCAATGTGCATTCCGTACTGATTTTACTTTGCGAATGGATCTAACATTTTGCAACTAACGTCTCATGTACAACATGCTACAGTAAGGTCTCACAAACATATAGAACCACAGGATCAAGATTCAAATCTGAAAGAAATGTCTCCCATCTGCAAGAAAGTATTTTCAGGTATGTTTCCTGCATTATTTATGAGCTTGAGATTACAAAATCTTTCAGGTAGTGAACAGTTTCAGTTAAAAGAAAAGTAGCTGGTAAAGAAGCATTAAAGTGGGAAAATACACCCACATCCCAGGTGTTGCTTTCATCACACAAGAGCAAAGCTGGCCCTGGAGTGAATTTGGGGCAATGACAGAAGCTACATCATTCAAATGCTTCATGGCAACAGGCTGAAGCCCCTTACTAGCACCCCATTCCTCTCACCCTGGTGTGTCATCCCTCAGCCTGTCAAATGAAGGCCTGGTAATATCATTATCCCCCTTCTCTTTCTCATCTTCATTATCATTCCCAGGTTCTCCTGTGAGTCCTAACTCCTCAGCAGCTCTTGCATCTTCCCTAACACATGGTTCATTATCCCCTACCTCCCTGAAGTAGCAGTGGAGCTGACACACCACCTCATAAGCATCCCAGGCTGGTTCCCAGTGAGAATGGTTTTTCCCCTTCCCCGCTTCAAATCTAGTTTAAAGCTCAATTAATGAGCCCAGCCAACCCCTGCCATAGAAACCTTCTCTCCCTTTAAGAGAGATGTACCCTATCTGCTGCCAGATCATGTGAGGTGACCCATGGTCAAAAACCCCAAAGTCCTGGCACCAGGCTCAAAAACAAGAACTGATCTAGCAAGTCCTCTTCAGTCTTTCTGGGTTGGTCCCTGCAGCTGGGAGGATAGAAGAGAACACTACCTGTGCTCCCACTCCCTTGACCAGCTGATCCAAGGCCCTGAAGTTTCTTTTGATAGCCCTCAGCTTTCTTTTCTTAAGGTTGTCATTACCTATCTGGAAGGTTAATAACGGGTAATAATCCATGGGCTGTACCCACGGATTTAGGCTGGGAAGGATAAGAAGGTTGGGAAGCCTTCTTACCACATCTTTAACCCAGGGCCCAGAGAGACAGCACACTTCCCTTTTAACTGGTTCAGGTCTGCATATTGAGCCTTCTGTTCCCATAAGAAGCCAGTCACCTGTAACAATGACTCTTCTGTTGCTTTTGATATCAGATATATGATGGAAGATATATGCTAGGCTTGGGCTTTCTTAATCTTGGGAATATTTCCATGACAGACGATTCATCTTTCTTGTCTGCTTGCTGCATTTGCAGGACATCATACCTGTTCTGCAAGGGCACGTGAGGGGTCTAGGGGAATAACTGAAGCAACACTCCTGCTACGCCAGGCACTAAATAGTCCCGGTAAGTTACAATTAAACATAAAATTAAGCAACTAATGTGGAAGCCATTCCCCTCCAGAGTAACTCAAGGACTGAAAAGAGTGGTGAAGACCTACCTCAGAATGAAACATAAACTGACATGAAGCCAAACAGAAAATGTCCAACATTACTTCTCAGGAAAGCTATGACATGTATTAACCAAATTCATTTATAAGAAAGGCCAACTAGTATTCAAAAACAAGTCAGTTATTTCATGTGGTATTTGAAATGCTAAACTTTGTCAATATGGGATAGAGGTTTGATTCGGAAATAACCGTTTCCATGTGGAGCATAGGAATGACGCTATGAGAAGGGATGCTGGTACAGTCTCTTTATGCATTTCATATTTCAGGATGATTACAGTTCTCTTCAGCTTTTGGCATAAGAAGCAGAACCAGTCAAAATCAGTGATTAAACTGCCATCCCCATCCTCCTCAGACATAGGATAAAGCGGTGCTGCGATGTTGTCTTATTACCCCCAGAACAAAGCCCTCATGATGTCCCCAGAGGAAGAGTAGTGACACATTTACAAGCAAAAGCATCAGAAAGCACGTCTCCCTCTCTGAGCTACTGAAATAACATTCAAGACAGCTTTTAGTGCTGTGTCTCACATTATTCATGAACAGATACCAATACAGAGTCTCAATGTTGTGTTCAGATTAAGTCAGCTTTTTGAATCATCTCCAGAATTTGGAATATTAAAAGTAGCCCAAGGGAGATAGATTAGCAAGGAGAGAATATGTGAAGTAGTCAAAGATGCTTTTCTGTAGAAAATAAATGAAATTAATATATGAAACAAAATTAGAACACGAAATCACAATACTCAAGAGAAAATTAGTGCACTGCTCTACTTTCAATCTGTGCATTTAATTCCAACGATAACTTTTGGGAGTTATTGCAATAGCACATTTCAAGGGAAAATTAAACTTTACTTTTGCATCTTCAAAAGATAAATGGATCTATTTAGAGGCAGTCAAAAAAGGTATTTAGATTACAATCCATTATTGTTATTTCATTTCTCAAAATAAAAAGCTGTTCCTTTCATATTCCTGACATCCTTGTTAGTATCCAACAGTGCTGAGGCTAGCCAGAAGAGGACATGTTGGTCTATTCTCAAACCAGCTTAAATAGGAAGATCTCCTTTGATCAGCAAAGATTCAGCACTACAAAAATAGTGAGTGAAAGATCAAACAATGTATCCTCCATTGTTGTTTAATACAAGCATCATGCACCTAGGTAACAGAGTGGGATTTTGATCCTACAACACTGAAAGCAATTAATGAAATGTGCAAGAAACATACTACTGAAAGTCATGTCATATTTTTAAAGTATTAGCATTAAATTTTTAAAAACTAATCGTTGTTTATTCATCTCCTTGCCATCTCTGTAGAAATGTGGTCCATCTCTAGTCAGCCTCCTTTCTTTTCACTGTTTTTGACAAAAAGATCTGTTTCCCATCTTTATTTCAGCCACATACCATTCCTAGTCTGGCATGTTCAATCAAGAATTCAAATGGTGCAAATAGCTACTGCTGCTAAGAAATAAGTCTGGCACCAGATGGAGCAATCACATAACTCTACTTTTAGCTCAGTTGCACTAACATTAAGATTCAACAGACTCAAAGTGCTATTTTTCATCATTCTGGTTTAAATCACCTTTTTTCCACTTACTCAACCTTTGTTGTATTAACGTGTCAGCTGGTCATCTATCCCTGTCAGGTTTGTGATCTCTATCTAATGTGACAGTTTGTTTTAGGTATTTACAGACTTCTTCAATAAATTAGGATTCTCTTTTACATTAAAGCTGAGAAGCTGTTTGCTTTTCTTTGCTATTTAACATTGAACTGTCATTGCAATCTCCACTACTGAGCAGCTAACATCTTTTGTGAAGTGTACCGAAATATCTTGGCTTGCCAGAAGAATTAAGTTTTAGGTTTACAGAAACACATTCTGTTTGAGACATCTGGAATCCACGAGTTCAGGTTATAAAAAGCACAGTTTGCATTCATGCACTACTTCTACTAAAAAATAAAAAATTCAGAGGTAAATCTGAATTATAAGAATTCTGAATTACTTTTCTACTTAGACGGGGTTTTTCTTTGATTTGTAAAAATTCCCCATACAAATGTACACCTATGATACTGTGATGCAATACATTTCTCTATGTTCCTAAACTCTGATTTCCTGTTACCAATAATTTATCAAGAAAACGAAATTTCTTTTCTAGAATATACAAATTGTGCTGCATTACACACAAAACTTTAATGTTCCAGAAAAATTTGCACTTCACAGCTTTTCTTGATTCACGTGGATTCATTTTATTTTGTTTAAACAATCTATTTGCTAGTCAGGAACTTCTACATAATGAATTCTTACCTTGCTGAAGTCAACAGTGCTGTTTTCTCTGCTCACGTCATTTTTATTTTCAACACAGGCTGGAGCAGACTGTGGGGAAACAATCTGACCTGCTAAAAAAGGTACCATTATTACAGAATACTAAAAAATTACTTTTCTAAATAAAGCAACATCTAATGAAATAGTTGTTAAAGAAGTACCATACATTTCATATCCTATGTTTATGAACCATTTAAACATGACATTTTAATTAGAGACTTCATCATAACAACACAATCTCAAAACCCAGAGCATTTATGGCACACAACTAGGAATGGGTGAATGCAATTCAAAAAAATGGAAAAGATACTCACGAATATTGGAAGACAAATGTTCTATGCCAATTAAAGCTTAAAAATTTTAAGATACTACATTTGAAGAAAGTCCTGTATTCATATTTGTTTTTCTAAGTAATGTGAGGATCTGCCAATTTTGGGAAATATCTGTCTACAAGAATACTGCTCACTGAATAAATGGGATTACTAATTTTCATAAATTTACTCACATATAAGAATTCCCTGATTACAACTACAAATCCAACATAGAAGTGGGCTGCTATAAAAACAGATGTATTAGAAATCAAGATTATTTTAAACTCAGTATTGAACAATGTGATTATTGACATGCTTAAACATATTTCAGCAAATATTTTCAAAAAAATCCAGTGAGGATTTAGTAAAGTATTTTATAGAAATTTTAAAAATATCTCAAAATGAGAAGTGTTTAAACACCTTTCAGTCTTGTGTAAGCAAACAGTAAGCCTCGGGAATAAAAAAAAAAGCCAACAAAAACTCAAAAAAAACCCCACCCAGGATTAATTAACAAATATATGTCACATAAAACGTATTTTTTACTTGATGCCAACATTGCCCCTATGCATGGCCAAAGGCCACCATGCACACACTGAGAGTGTGGTGTTGGCATTAAGGTAGCACACAAACCCCACAGGGTGATGGGGCATTCCCTGCTGGCCTTCACTCTTCCTCCTTCCCTGGCATGGTAGGAGTTGCTCACAGCTCTGAACACCACAACAAAGTACAGAAAAAAGTACCAAATATATGAGCCAACTATCTCTTACTGCCCTAACACATACCCAGAAATAACTACAGAGTCCAACTGGCCCAGAGTCAGCATCTCGTGCCCAGCATATATTTGTTTCCATAGCAAATAAAGTGTCTCATATGACTGAGAAATGATGATGTGAAAACATTGGTTCTGGTGAAAATCAACCTAAACTTACACAGTAACAAAGACCATATGTTCATGATACTTGAAGATGAAGATAGTCAGAAAGTTCTAAACTAAGCATAATGTTTGGGCAACTCAAAAAGCCACAGTCTGTCCCCTCACACCACTGTTAACATGCTCACAGTCCGAGCATGCCCTCAGTTACAGCCAGGAAACAGGGCTTGACAGGACTGGAGACTTCCAAGAGAATCTCAGTCACTGCCAAAATGCTGAAGCATTCCGCTTCTGTCACTGCTGAGCACTACAATATCCCTGTCTAAGTCTGGTCATGAATTCCCAGTTGAAACACTTGCTGCTGAAGGAAAAGGTTGGTTTCCATGAAAATCAGCATCTTGTTTTCCACTAGGCAAATCTCCCATGGCACAAACGAGTTTTTAGACTCTTGTGCTGCATCCTTGTAGCATAGCCAGAGAGATTTCAGGAACAGAATTCTTAATGTATCGCTAGAAATCTTATTGTTAAATATATTAATCTTAAAAATGTAAATATTTCTATTTTCTCTCTGATTCACAACAAGGACAGATCAAGACAAGAACAGAAATGAAGCTTTTGTTTATCAGTACAGTGAAATAAACAGAGAATGGCAGACATGACTCCAGGTTAACCTAGCCATGTACATAAAAATAAGTCAGAAGGATTAGAAATTAGACTACAAGAATAAGGGCTTGATTTCAGAAAGAAACGTATTAATATAACTTAAAGGAATTCACATTAAAAAAACCCTATTAATTCAATTAAAAAAAAAATACTATTAATTCTTAACTGTCCCAAAAGACAACTTTTGCAAATCGGAAGCTGGAAATTATGCAATATACGAGATGGTCTTTCAATTTGTTGTTTTAATTAGAACTTAAAGAAAAAAATACTGAGTTCCATCATTGTTCCACCATCATCTCTACACTTTGTATCCCTGTACACTACTTCACACTGCAATTTTTTTTCCTGTATTATTTAGCAGTACTAGAATTACTTCCACAGGAATTACCCTGTAGTATTTTAACTATTAAAAATAATTAATACATAAATTTGATTTCTGTATGATTTTGAAGGTGTTAATGATGTAACCAAAAAAACCCCAAAACATTCTATGAATTCTAACAGAAAGTCATAAAAAATGCTCAGGGAAAACTTCTGTCTTAACCTACTCCCAGGAACCTTTTAATCCAGTAATCCACACCTAAATCCAAATTTTGTCCTTTTAGACACAGTTTTGTACTTTAGGGTCTATATCAAGAGAAATGCTGGTAATAATTACTCATACAAATATACATACTATGTTATAAAGATATTACAGGAAAGCAACAGAAGTAGTAATTCGTTATCTTTCTATTGCTAATTAGAGATTTGCATTTATACTTTTTTTTTCTGGACCCAAAAATTCAAGAAAATGAAAGCAGGGGTATCTGCCAGAGAGATAAAAATATTGGCCAACAAAGGAATCAGAGCATGGACCACCTGTCAGAAACACTGAAGTTTTAACATCATAGTCAGAGGTGTCAAAAGTCTCAAAGCAATTAGCATAACAGTCAAAAGGCTAACTTTTAAACATTGTGTCCACTTTTCTTTTAGGAGAAAAATATGTAAAAATATACATAGTAGGAAATAAAAGCCACAACCAGTGAGTATGTGAAGTTTATAAGAATAGCATATGTTCTTTTTCTGTGCCAACAGAAGACCTCAAACTTTGATATATCCATATGCTGGAGTAATCTGAAAAAACACAAGTTTTACCTTGAGGCAGTAGGAGTTTAAATAGCTTTAACTTTAGACAGCTTTCTGGATCTTGGAACAAGAACTTTGGGGGTTTTTTATTGTATTGAATAACAACCAAAACTACAAGGTAAAGACGACAGGTAATTTTGCTTTTCACACGATAGCCATTGTGAAGGCTTTTATAAAGAGCATTTTAAACACTGCATGAGTGCATGTTTCCTACATGACAATACAGTCACTAAAGTCTGAATCTAGAACTTGACCTCTGTGTGGCCCTTCACCAAAAAGGAAAGACAAAATGTACTGTTTTTTTTTTAAGACATATTTTTCTCCTGTACACATCTAACTTGTTAAATGCTCGTGTATGTTGCACCAGATAGTAGGCAGATGCAGTGTTATGGTGGCCTTCTCCCTAGGAGCAGAACTGCAATGCTATATGGTTATTTTTGTGTTTGGTAGCTTCCTCTACTTCTGAGCCACAAAGATTCATAAATTCACTTACTTTTGTATGATTTTGTGTTGACTTAAAGGTTATGTCTTTGGGGTGAATATTGTTAAGCATATGAGTTATGCCCAGTGAAGTAGGACCAAACGCATATGCAATGGCAACCTAGTTGAACACTGGCATCACCATGCTGAACTGGTTTTCCATCATCACTGAAAAGCTCAGTTTGCTAAAGCAACTATCTACATGCTTTATCCTTGAGTCACTTAATTTCAGCAACTTGTTTACTCTGAAGGAAGGACACAGTTATTGGCACTCTGAGGATCCCACGAAGCAACAGTAAAAAAGCTATGTGAAGGAAGAGGGGAGCTGTCACATCATACATAGACTAAAACAAGCAAAACAAAGCAAAACAAAGAGCATCTTCTCTCTGATTTCCACCAAGATGTCAACAGCCACCACTGCACCAAACTGTCTCTGGAATACAGATACACAAAATCAAATTTTATCTTTATAATATGGGAGCATTCAAAGCATATGCACAAAAGAAAACAACAAGAAGCCCAAACCAAACACACACGCACAAAAAAAAAAAAAAAAAAAAAAAAAAAATCAAAACAACCACAAAACCCCAAACAAATGGAAAAAAATAAAACAAACAAAACTTCAACCAGCCAGCAACAACCAAAAAAACACCCACCAAAACTAGAAACACTAAAAACTCCAAACACTAAAACACCTAGCACCAAACCCCACCTAGGCTTTAAACATTTGCTCTGAGAGAAACATTAGGATGGTTTATTACTTCTTTGAGCTGACAATATGGGATTTAGACTGGTGAGAATGATGAAGACATCAACTCCCTATCAGAGGGAATAAGGGCAGTACAGCCTTGCTGTTTGTTCAGCTCTTCCATGTCCTGTCCTTGCCAGTTACATTTCAGCTTTCACAAGCAAAACGTTTATTTACACACTGTGTGGGGTAAATACAGTATTTTATTTTTAAGAGAGCAATGTAGTACATTGACTCCTTATAAACCTGAAGTTTAAAAGCCTTAATTTATCCTGCAGTCCATCTACAATAAAGCATCTGAGGAGCTCAATTCTTTGACAATGCATCAGAAAGTCACATTCAGATCTTTAAGGTATCAAACAAATGGACAACATGGTATCACTGAAATATCCAGCCTACACACAAAGGAACATAACATCTAAGAGATAAAACCACACTAAAATGGGCATTAAGACTTAACTATGTTTTAAAAGCTGATATTAGCATAGTTTTGTAATTATATTTTAAATTGGCGTACACAAAAAAAACCGAGTGGCTTTTTTTTTTTTTAGGTGATATGAAGTTAGCAAAGCCTTGAATAGAGCAAGAAGTCACACATAAAATGCTGTATTATGCAAAGCCAAGCCACTTAAAAATTAAAGTTCATCGAAATAAGGTCCATGTTTATTAGACTAATAAAAATTTGCATTTGCGGATAAAGCTCAACATCTTAAGACTATTAGTCCTGACAAATTTTTAAAAATAAAATAATAATCCCGGTAAATTAATGTCACACGTAACACTTTTAATCCCTAAAACGTAAAGCTCAAGACACTTAACTTAGTGTATTGTACTTATTCATCAAAATCCAAGAGGTCTCTTGAATGCCAACAATAAAACCCAAGAACACTGTATTCAGGTACAAATCACAATTGAGGGCAACAAACTGGACACAACAGAAACACCAAAGGAAACTGACTCAGAAAAGCTGTGGATTCTTCTAGACAATATAGATTTCGTCCTATTCAGAAAACAAAACTGATTGGCCAAGCCAGCTATAACAATCTTCAGGCTTTTCAGTGTAACTAAGGCACAATTCACAAATCTAAATAGCCACACTGCCCAGACCAAAAATAAAGGATTGAAAACCAGCAAGCTTTCCCAAGTATATGGTAAATTCTCATAGAGCAGTAACACCATCTTCGTAGACTCAACCATACTTGTACCTTTAGGCCTTGTGATGCACATTTTAAATCAGTGCAGAACCACATCACTCCACTTGTACCATGCAGATTTGGTGCTCCCTAACAATAAATAATTTAAAAGGATGAGGAAGAAGTCACTTTACCTGTTTTTCTAATGGTGAGGCTGAATTTCAAGTATTAATCACATGAAGTCATGCAGTTTTAACTAAAATGCCATGATTTGTACTTTTACAAACTGATGTAAAAAAATGAACTTATAAAGAAACAGCATGGGTTTTCTTTTCCCCCAAAAACCCCAGCATCATTCCACATAAAGCTTGTCTTAAGTGTGCCACAGCTACTGACAAAGACCTGAGATATTTCTTTATTCGCAATAGCAAGAAGTTGCATGCTGTCAAGAAACTGAGATCAAGACATGGGTGTATATTTGAAATGATCTGAAGCCCAAGCAAGAACAGGTAATTATACTACCTCTGAACCTTCAGGAAGTTTACAGAACCCAAAGGATAGGAGATGAGGAAGATACAGAGATGAGATGAGCCTGTTAGAGACAGACACAACAAAGACAGAGCAAAATGAAGAAATAGAAAGATGAATGATAGTTTTACACATAGATATTACACATTTTATCATGGCTACAAGGAAATGTGGAGAAAGAATAAATATCAGATGGAAATGTTTGTAAAGACAAGTTGTATTTCAGTAATATAAAAGCCTGTGGATAAGTCAAGTTTATTAAAATATACACATTTGAGGAGAATATAAAACAAGAAACAGAACGTAAACTAATTTAAGCTAGAATTATCTCCAAGTCTGCATTCTCTTCAAGAACAGCTGGAGCAATCCACCTCATCCAGATCCAATACTGCCAGAAAACTGTGTCTGTATATGGCATTTGCGGTGACGTCATTCCCAAAACAAAGGAATTCAGTCAGGTACATAGGAATGCCTCCTTACCATTTTCATATGGCTGCAAGCAATGCCTGTTTCTCTCCACATGGTAGTATTGACAAGAAAGTTTCACATGCTGTAAGGTAGCTCTGAGCAACAGCATAAATGGAAACTGAGGAAAGTAATAAACACCACCACGTAACTGGTGATTTAAGACTTATAGAGATACTAAAGCATGCTGTCCTAAATTAGGCATCCAAGAACAGTCTTAAACACCTCTGTGCGTGTCTGTGTTCGTATGACCAGAAAACGATATACAAGTCCAAACCAGCCCATCATGCTAACTGAAATAACTGGGAAAAGGCTTGAAAAAGAACACATCAAAACTGCCCCAGCAACTCATGTTTTTAACTCTGATGATCCCCAATTTAATATGTCATTGCTTTCTTCAAGCTCTTTGACATATCCATAAACCTCTCCTTGGTATTTCAGAATTTCTCAAAATCAGACATGATTTGTGTTGCACTGCAATTTGTACACTAACTGTTACAAATTTTATACTAATTGCTCTGACACGAAGGGAGAAGTGGTTATCAATGGCAGAAGTATGGAACAGAGTACAGGCACAAGATCATGTTATTACGGATAAAAAACACCTCATCAAGGTGGCCAGAAATATAACCTACAAATCACATATTCTGTCATGCTCCTATCACCTAGTCCCTTCCTCTTTGACTTCAACCCATCAAAGATCTGTTAAGTCTCATTAGGTCTCTGAAGTCTAGACTAAAAGTGAAGTAGCCAGCCTAAAACCCAAAATGTTTATGAGATGAAAGCTTTCCTAAGGTTTCCTAGCTACTTCTCCATGTCATGCGTGCTTGAATACTGAACTGCAGAACTCTCTATAAAAACTGGAGAAGCTTGTGTAATTATTTTAGCATTCTACTAACAATAAAAAGTATTGCATATATGCAATTGTCTTTGGCTTTTTTAGACCACATTTTAAGAATTTACGGACACAGCTCTCAGATAGGAGAGTGAAAAATCAACTGATCTCTGTAAAACTAAGTTAAATTGCTTTACAAACCAAGCTTTCTAAAGATGACCTACTAATGACAAAGGTTCATATTTTTACCTGCCTTTTACAGGATTTACGCTAAACTTAAACTTGGCACTCTCTATTTTGGGTATTTGGTGTCAAATCAGACTTTAAAAAAAGGAAAAGAAAAAAAATCGTTTTTCCTGCTCTTATGCCAAATTCGACTGTCGGTTTTTATTGGAACATCAAAAGCAGGCTTTTAATTCTCACAGTTTTGATGCTTAATGAAAAGTGAAAGTTAAACACAGCATGGCAGCATTAAAAATGCATGGTAAATCCATAGCACCCTGACATCTTAGCCCTGCAGAGGGTGTGAAGAAAAGCCATTGTAAACAAAAGATAATACTACTAAATACAAAGCAAATTAATTAGATGGTCCAATAGACTCAAACAAAGAAAATGGAGGGAGAACATATGCACAACTATTTCCAGGAAAGATATCACAGTGGTCTGCCAGCATCACAGCCATATAAGGAATTTCAGTTTACATCTTTGTTTTCAGACATTGCTCCTGACTACCTGGAAATTATTTATAAGCTAGCACAGTAAAGTACTTGGACAAAGAAAGAAGGGGTTTTGCATCCACCACTGTACCACGTAACCCAGACAGCAAGGGTTTCTGTCTCTGAATCACCTATTCTATAAACTACAGTGATAAAGATTGTTACCACCTAACTTGTCTAAAGAAAATTAAAATTTAACTAGAGTGAGAATTTTCTTTTGTACAGAAAAAGTGTTCAAACTGCCCTGACTCATTTCAACAAGGACAAATAAATGGCCCTTCTAAAGTTCCTGGTATCTGCTGTTTCTAAAAACTCTGATCTCTCATAGGGGTGAACTGAGCTGTAAGCTTATCACTAGTACCTGACATAACCAGTTCTTTTCCTTGCAGTCTTCTAGGAATTAAGCTTCTCATCCAGAAAGTAAAAGCAATAATAAAATATTTTACTATTTTAATGCATTTTTTATATTAAAAAGACAACAATATTGCTACTGGTGGCAATATATGGAACATTTTACATTTGTGTACGCTACATAATGTTTGTGAACAAATGGTAACAAGTGGACTAAAAATCATTCCATGATTGTATTTTACCAGTTTGTCCTCAGGAAATAAAGATGTGTCTCACACTACACTCTTGAAAATAGTAAAATTAAGGGATATGAGCAACTTATATTTTCTTTTACACATATTCAGCTGATTTTTCCTTTGCTTTCCTTTTACTCATTTTCAAAAACTCTTTTTTGCACTCTCCATGGCAATCTAAAAAATAAATAGTTGCAGTGAGTGCAACACTGTAGCTAAAGTCTAACATTTGGGTTACAAGGCAATAAAATGATCAGAAACCTCACTTCTACCCCGGTCAAGCTTCTAAAGATAGCAAAATTCCTGAAAGATGAGCATTTCAGTGTAGATTCCTGCATAATTTACACAACATGTGGCGTGGCATGTTACTCAGGTTAAAGAAATAACTAAGAATATGACAGAAAAGGTAGCAGTCACTGTGCCTATAATTAGGCAGCCTTCCAGAATCGTCTGTTTTCACACTCCTTTAATCTTGTAGTATTGGGGCAAGAGTCGCCACACAAGCCATGAGCTGATTACACATCATTGTCTTGGAAAAGGGGAAAAAACAAATCATGATTCCTTTTCAAATAAAAAACTGTGACTGACTTTCTCTTCTAAAAGCTAATACTCATTTTAATATAACTCACACAATAAAATAAGATTTGCACAGCCTAATATAACACATAATGAATGGTAAGAGAGAAATTTAAACCAGCTTCTCTTTCCTTTATCACAGGGCCACTGTCTATCTTGAAAAGGTCAATGCAGGAGACTGCCAAATGTGCATTAGCATTTAAGGGATGCAAGTAGAAGAATAATGCATCAAATTTATCAAAAGATATCTGTGTACAAAAAGACTGGGTTTGGAAATCTACACCGTAAATTTAGATAAAAACCCGATTTATGTATAAACGTTCCTAAAATTATTTAATTTCAACTGTTTATGGTGCATTTAAGTTAACATTGAAAGTGACTAAGTGTTTTGTTTTGTTTTTCATCAGGGCTTAGAGCGCTCTGAGGCATGTCTACGTAAGCACATGAACTGGAATTCAGTAGTTTTTCCTCTTGCATATTAAGCACAGACAAATGAAAACCTGTAAGAATGGGTATCTCTACTTACAGAATCACTTAACCACCAAGTATATAAAACTAGTGTGCCAAGTATGGACTTTGAAGCTGTCCTGATCAGAATCTTATTATGGGGGGAATTAGAGATGTGATGGTTCCCAGAAGAAACTAATGCAAAAGTGAAATGTTTCTGGGGTGCATTACTGCCTCAGTTCTAAATACAGATACATGTAAGATCTAGTACAAAAAGGTTTATGGAATGCAAGCTGCTGTGCTGCATCCTGTGAAAATTAAGGAATACAAAAATTATAGCATTAAATGTCTCCTGAATATTTGTTTGAAGTCGTTATCAAGAACTGCACAAATCAATAGGACAGCTGCCTTAAAAATGATGGACAATCATCCTACTTACATTTACTCTTGCACATCCATATGCATGAATCACTCACATCTTAATAAATATTTTTTCCTTACTCTTAAAATTATATTTTGTCATAATTAACATGTTTCTATTTAATATCCTCTTCAGTGAAATTATGTATTGCTTTTTAGGTCTGAGTCTCTTCTCCAAGGACACAGCTAGATTTAGAAGTACCTATCAAAACTTTGTATTGCTTTTTCTCAGTCCCCACTTCCCAGAGAGCTTCCTAGGGGAGCTCAGTCAGGTCTGAACTAAAGACACAGCTACAGTGATTTCTGCAGTAAGAGTCACTGTACTCCAGTGATGTTCAGACAAAAAACGTTGTGGGTATTGTGATACTGGGCAGAGATTCAGCAGTTATGCAGTGTATAATTCTAATGAATTAATTGTAAATTTTTACAAAATTTGGCTGCAAGTTTCATAACATAAGCCTGTGTTTATGTAAATAAGGAAAAGGCAGTAAGAAATGATCTTTCATTATGATTAACCTATAACAACAGTACAGCTTATAAAGCCTTCTATAAAAGAAAAAAGTTAAGCCATTAGTCTGCTGTAGGACAGCTATACAAATCAAATGTGCTTTCTCATGTTCATAAATAATTTTCAAAAATGTGATTTTTCTGAAAGAACAAGGTACCATTCTTGTTTGCATCTCTTGAATGTTTTTTTCTTGAAAATGTTTTTCTTATTTTCCAGTGCCTCAAACTCAGCTATGAAATCTGAGGCACCAGTTGAACACTAGCTCATGCAAGCACTCTCACAGACTAAGAAACTATTCCAACAATCCATTACATTTTAATTAAATAGTCAAAAAATTAGTCACGTCACATTTTTGGCTTGGAGCTTGTCCACTTGAGAGCAATATTGTGCAAAGGTGCTCAAGCTCAGTCTGACGGATCCCAAAAAGCGCCTAAAGCACCACCAAGTCTACACTAGCTGTGGTGCACTGGGGATAATGGGCCGTACCATGCCAATTATCCAGGGCAGAAGAGCACACTTAACACAGCTAGCCTGCTTCCAACACCTGAGCTGGTGTCCTTGAATATCTCTGTATAGCCCTGAATGGTGCAGGACAGCTGAATTTCAAATGTAAACAGGTGTGCTACTGAATACATAAGAACAACCACTTCCAGGTGAAAGGTACCACTTTTACACAGTAGTTTTTCAAGGGAGAAGCATGCTGGAGGAAAGTTGTAGGTACAAAGCACGTGCAATACTGAACAGGTAGATGTTACTGAAAGCTCAAAATGCAAAACAAAACAGTTCATTACCATTTTTATCCATGGAATGGGGCTCAGACTGCTTCTTTCCAATATCAGCAAAGGATCTCACAATTGGGATCCTGTTGCTCAGCTTCTTCTGGTTCTGGTGGTGATGCTGTTTCAGTAATGCCTCATGCACTCTGTGACGAACATCCTCACTGAGCTGCCCAGAACCCACTTGTTGGTCCAGAATCATATCTGAAAAAATATATATATAAACATTATAAAAGAAGGGAAAGGAGGAAATATTTCATTGTTTTAAATGCAGTAATAAGAATGATTTGCTACAGGATTAAAAATGAAAGGTATCAGTCCCTTTAACACAACAGGATTAAATACTAAATTTTAGCTAGAAGTGTTTCACTCTCAGGAAAAAAGGGAAATAATCAAAAAGATGCTTTTAATGTAAAAAAGGCAATCCCTCAAAAGCTACACAGTTCCCAAATTAATGTAATCTAAGGTACTCCATGTAACTTTGAAGGTAGTCTCTAAGTACTCTAATACATAAGGTATATAAGGTGTCCTTTTTCATTTCAAATAACCCCCATCCTATTTGCTACATAGGACTGGCACAGTGTGAAGAACTTTTTTATTCCCTTTATACTTACCACAGAAGATCACAGGTTAGCTCTTTATTTCTAATAATTACAATATTTTCAGCATAATACAAAGAAATTGCAGATAAAACAATACAGGAAAATGTGCTTCATTATTTGTAAATACCTAACAGGAATTCATTCTATTGTCAAAGTATGTGTTCCTGCAAGAGAATCATTACATGGAACTGTAAATGAAACTGAACATCTTGCTAAGAAATCACAACCATTTTTGCAATCCACTGACAGAAAATATTCTTACATATTCATATTCAAAATTACTTGTAAATATATGCACTGTGTATTTCAAATGGAAAAGGATTCTTGAGAATTTCATGGGATTTTTTAAATTATTATTTTGGGAAATCCTGCTAGCAACAGTTATAACACTTAACAGAAAAAGAAAGGAAAAAAAGTAATTCTGGATCAAAGCAAGTGAAATAGCATCTAAGTACATGCTGTCCTTGTATATCTATTGGAAGAAACTGTACGGTACAAAAATAGTGATATGACTCAAAACCTCCTTGTACTGAAAATTCAGACAGCTCATGATTCTGTAGTGGAGTCAGATTTACATCTACCAATAAATTCAGTGCAAAGACAAGCAGAACAGGGGGGGGGAAAAGGCAGATGCATCATCCATAGGGACATCATGTGTCAGGTCTTTGTAATTCCCAAGAGCAAGAGAAGAGAGACAATAACTGGCATTAAATAATTATGCTGGTTAAAAACAGAGTTCAACTGCTAACAGTCAACTATGCAGTGTATATATACACATAGGAAAAACACAACAGTTTTCCTGAAGTTCTCAATATCCACCAAACAGGCCAGTGTACCAAATGCATAGCTGCTTTAAGAGCAGAAAAACAGATTAACTGCAGGTTTCACTTACTATGAAGAGGCTACCAACAAATCTACGTCTCTATGATGACACACAAAAAGCCAAGGATCAGCCCACAGATATATGCAGCTGCCAACAAATGCAAACGTGAAAGATGAAACCGTATCTCACAACAGAGATTTTTGACATTGCCTTTGACTCTTTTCAGCAATTACATTCTGCTCAGTATGAACAAATACTCCAAAGAGTATTACTTCCTGGTGGTGTGTCTGAACCTCAGCATATGTATTTAAAGCCCAAGCCTTTGAAACACCAGTAATAATACTGTTGGTTGCAAAGATGGGCTTCAAAACAAGAGTGACATGGTTAATGTCCAAGAGTAAATGGCAACAAAGAGCATTTTAAATATCTCGTTTTCAAAACAGACTCTATTTCCTTATCTCTGAGAGAAGATCCCACATGCTCCCACTAATTGAAGCTGCACCTACTTTTTCAAAAGCCCCATTTTTCACTTTTGTATCTAGAGCACGTGGCCACTTCTCCAAACTCTGTATGAAAAAAAGAGAATGGAATAAAGAATACAAACCTAAAACTTCACAGCACTGTATGTCAACTACATTCCCATGTAACAACAGAGACTCTCCAGGGTTTCTATTACCAGCAACAAAGGTTTAGGGATATTTTTTTGTTTTGCTTTCAAGAATTTTCCTCTTTAATGACATGTTAAATTCTGCAGAGGACCCCTCTAGCCAGAGATAAAGCTCACCATTAGATTATTTTCAAGCCATCACATGGAGCTTACAGCAAGATACAATGAATATGATGGAATGCACCGAGTTGGAAGAGATCTCTAGAAGTTATCTAGTCCAATCCACCTGCAGGAAGCAGGGATATCCCCAAGTAGATCAGGTTGCTAAGAGCTCCTTCAAGCCTTACCTTGAGTTCTCTAGGGATGGGGCCCCCACCATTTCCCTGGGAAACCTGTTCCAGAGCTCTACCACCATCATAGTAAAGTACTTCTTCCTACTGGGCAATCTAAATCTATCTTTCTCTAGTTGACAACTGTTGCCCCTTGTCCTACTACTACCTGTCTTTGTAAATAGTCCCTCCCCAGCTTTCTTGTAGGCTCCCTTCAGTTACTGGAAGGCCACAGCAGACTGTTACCCATTCTATTAATTGCTTACTCCATACCATTTCTGTTAACAACAGGAACACTAAAGTAGGATGTTTCTTCACAAAGGAATCTTGATTTATACTGAAACCACAAAATAATTTTTTCAAGCTGATAAAAACATTCTTCCTGCCCTGGCCATTTAAAAAGATTCTAATAAACTTGAGGTTTCATATAATTTCAATAATGATTTCTCCATTCATAATCAGTAATAATACATAATTTAAATAAACTTGATTTTATGAGTAAATGTGAACAATGTGAGTAATTCAATGACAAGCTATTGTAGTAACTCAAACCTAACTCCTCATCACCTATGAACAATTTACCCCTCATTAGGTATGAACAATTTACCCAGGCTCTCAGTTAGAGTAATCAGTTCAAATACAGTGCAGCTCATGTGTTGCCAAGCACAGCAAAAAGCACCTGTCCCACCTATAGGATTGGAAAGGGTGCAAACACAGGTTGGATGCTTCTACTCAGTCTAGAAACACCTATTGCACACTGCAGCTTTGTAAAGAGACATGCAGCCAGATCCACATGGAGCTGTTCCAGTTGGAAGCAAAGGAGCAATAGAGACTTGAGAGTGGCTATAGCTCATTCCACATTGCTTCATGTTCACAGTGTCTTCATCACCCCATGTACAATACCACATGGAACTCCCAGGTAGAATGACAGTTATACTGCATTTGCACCAAAATACCTGTGAAGTGCACAAAGAAATTATTCACAGGTAAACAGGCTAAATAGGGCCTGACTTTTGCAGTGGTGAGCAGAGAAACAAGATGATGAGCTTTTTCTTTCTTGTTTTCTAAGCTGGGTATGAGATGAAATAGAAGGTTTTAATTGCTGGGCTCCTGTTTTCCTGATATAGGTTGGCACTGCCATTCTACAGCAGAGGAAAGTGAACTCAACATAGAGCAGCAAAGTTGCAGGGATCTGTACCTGTCAATCTTCCAAATTTTGTAATTGTGCAATTGCAAGAAAAAAAAAAATGACAGATTAACAACAAAAACTAGAACACAATGGGCTTTTGTGTGCCTCATGATTACAGTGACAGCTGACTATCAAGCCTAATTTAAAAGCCAAGGTTTGTTTGGTTTGTGGTTGTTTTCTGTCAAATCCTAGGAAGAAGAAGACAGAAGCAACCGTAAAGCAGAGCTTTATGGAAGACACTGAGTTAAAACACTGTCCTTTATAGAATTACAGAACAGTCTGGGCCAGAAGGGACCTCCAAAAGTCATCTAGTCCAACCTCCCTATCTTAACCTGTCTCCAACAGGAACCTGAATATACTCTTCTCTAGTGAGATAGCCACTAGAAGCAACAGAAAACTAACAATTAGGATTCTTGGGTTGCATTTGTGAACCAACATCCATTTACAGTGTTTACAATAGTGATTATAAACAAGCTATCTAAGCCAGCAGATACAGCCTGTTCATCCAAGAGGGGAGAGCATTCCAGTGCACTGACAGACGGATTCTTCTCCCAACTCTACCTGAAATTACTTTGTTCAGCTCCTATGATGAATTACTTGATGAGATGGAAAGTGCAGAATTACTGTTTTTCAAAGTAACAGCATGCAATTTTACTGAAGAACATGAGCCAGCATTTCATAAAACAGTAAGTAGTAGAGATGAAGCTAAAATTCCCAGTTTAGACCTCAAAAAGCAAGCAGTTGTACATCAGAGCTATGCTAACACGCCACTGGATGCTACCAAAGGAAGAAAGGGAGACCACATAAAACAATACATCTTGCATCTCTAAACAGAACAAGAGCCACAAGTGATACAGATTCTGTCCCTACACACAAAATGAAAGCAATCATGAAAATTTCCAATTTGTTAACATGGGAAAATATAAAACAAAAATGTCACGCTACTTAGAAGTTGGCACAATATTTACAATTTACCCACAGACAAAGTGACAAAACCTGACAGAGGTTGCTTAGAGGGAATCACCACATAGTAAGCTGTAAATAAAGCAAAAGCACAATAAAACCTGGGTAAGTAAGAAGGTGAAAGCTCAAGAGACAGGTAACAGGGTCAAACAGAGCAGCAGACAGGCTCACTGGCAATCCTATGCTTTGTTACAGCGTTCGCAGTAAAAGTTAAATTGACCATAAAAGCACTGTCAAACATAGTGCAATGTGGCACAGCTGACACAAAAGGCTACAGTGAAATAAAACCTGAACTGGAGACAGTTTAAATATATTATTATTGAGTAATGTAGCTTACAGCAAACAAAGGCAAAAGACGACTTGTTCAGAACAAAAGCTTAACATGATATTACCAAAAAATCAACAAAATTGCACACTGGGGATATAATGCCCTAAGTTGTTGAGCACAGAGTCTAGTGACCTCAATCACAAGATTAAGCTGTTACACAGATTGAAAATTCGATCATGAGGAACATACGAAATACTGCTTGGGGAGTCTAATAGTTCCAACAGTGATTCTAACTCTGGCACTGGACACTGTGCTATCACAGGGAGAGTCAGACCTCTGTGTTGGAAAGCACAGTGAAAGTTTAAAATTCAGTTAAAAAAATAAACTATCAGTACATTTAAGCTGTTTAAAATAAATGGTACTATCTAATATTTCAAACGTATGCAAGTCTCCAAAAGCACTGTTGTGCAATGCTGAGGCCACAGTTTGTGTTTGACAGGGTTTGACATTTGTTCACAGCACACTCTGCACAACTACTAGAAAATGCAAGATCTGTGATTATGTTGTAAAGTATTGCCATTAAAGGCTGGACCAAACAGTTTTTGAACCAAACAACAGAAAATGGCATCATATGTTGAGTAGAAGAACGTTTTGGGTTCATTCAGTGGTTACAATCAAAAAAACAGATGGTAATCTGAGAATCTACATGGTTTCAAAGGAACTAAATGAAAATATCAAAAGAGAACATTTTCATCTGCCAACTCAAACAACGCAGTGAAGCTGCTCTCTAATGGTGCAGCCAGATTCTGGCAAATACCTCCTTAAGAGACAAGTTCCAAAATAAATAAATTGTTTTGATTACATGGATTCTTCAGACTTCCTTTAAGCATATGTTCTATACAGAAGTGATCGATAAAATATTACATCAAACATTCAAAGGAATTCTTATACATGGAATGCTAGCTTAGTGACACAGGAGCCACTGCAAAGACAAAACTAGAATGTTACAGATTAAAAATAGTAATAACCCCCCCTAAATTATGTTAACAAAAAAAAAAAATTTAAAACGGAGCTCCTTTCAAGGGAAAAGTAAAATTCTATTTTACAAAATTTAAGAACAATTTGTGAAACTTCAGGAATACACATGCTGTTTCACTGCACAATGACAATGTTGGAGATTCCGAAGTCTATATTCATAATAAGATATTGTCTGTGAATTCAGCATCATAGGTACAAATAATCTCTTTATGAACAAAGAACTAGGTGCAGGTCCAAGAAAATTTAGTATTACAGATGAAGTAATTTCTTATTAAGACAGTTAGAATGAAAAAGAATCTAATAAAGAATGGACATTCTGGAAGACAGGAAGGTTTATAAATTCTCTCAATATCACTGGTGCCAAAATATTTTTACACAGAACTATCAGAGTTTCCAGGGATGAAACAAAAAAACATTTTGAAAACCATGCAAACAATATAAACGATGTTTTCCATCTGTAGATTTTACCACAAGTCCATTAAAGTCTTAAAACAGACTTAAAAAAAATAATTCAGGGACCAAGTGCTGAGGCTTTAATGCCTTACTAAGTGCTTACAGATTAAAAGCCTCGACTAAAATAAATAGGAATTCTTTGTCTCAATTTAACAGCAAAGATTAAGTATACCTCAAGACTAACACTGTATTTACGTTTACAAAAATGTCATTTGATATTGGGAGTATAGCCTAGATAGCAAGACACTACCAACGAACATTCAACACACATTTCTGCCTAATAAAGTGTTAAAGAAAGTAAAAAGAAAGTGTATGCGCACAATTAGTTTAATTGTTATCAAAAAAAATATGATGCACTACAGTAATGCAGTAAAATTGTCAACAGATTTAATTAAAAAATAAAATTCATAGTAAAAAAATAATAATCAGAAGTACAAGAACCATAGGGTATAATCTATTTTTGCAAAGTCTTCTACATGTGGTATACACAGTAGCATCGAGAAGAACAATCAAAAATGACCACCAGGACCACTGACTAGCTTAGCATTAGAACGGCTAGCACACAATACAAGAAGAGAGTTAAATGTTGAAAAAAAAAATATTGAAGCCAACAGGTGAGCGCAACTATTTCTCTAAATTCTAAAGAGTAGGGTCTGTCAGATACAACCAGAATACACACCACCTCTAGGGTGGAAACAGCATTTGCACTGTACAGCACATGGTAAGTAGGATTACTGACAGCAAAAGCAACTGAGTAGAACAAGGATGGACTTCATGAGAGAGAGACGTTCTGTCTAATCTTCAGGTCTAGCAGTTGCTTGTATGGAAGAAGAGCAGCCTGTCATATTATTTGGAATTATCAAATCACTAACCTACCTAGCATATCTTGGTGGTGTGCTTGCTACCACTACTATGTCTTTCTCTCCTCCCACTGCTGCTTGATGTGTGCCGTGCCCATTGTAACATTGTGTAATTGCTGGAGAGTAGGAACTACATGTGTGGTATTAGAGCAACAAATTACAAAGGAGCTTGATTGAGGAAGAAAAGAACAGCATTACTACCACATAGATAATAATAAGAGAGAAAAATAAAAGGAAAAGCAACTTTATTTCTAGGTATAAAAAACCATCTTTAAAGAAATCTGACACAGAATGTGGGCATTTACAGCATGATTCACTTGCCAGAGCCTGCTGCTGGTTTGGGGTTTGTTAGTTGTTTCTTTGGTTTTTTGGGTTTTGTTTTGGGTTTTTTAATTACCTCATTGCTTACATTAAAAAAAAAAAAAAAATCAAATCCTCTCTCAAAGACAAATCAAGACACATGCAAACCTTATCATGTGTCAGATCACCTTATCAGAAAGGGACCCCTGCCAGTGCAAACAAATAAACCAACAAATTAAACACAGGCAAATTTGCCACAACAGGTACTTTTAATGTGAAAACGGCAATGCCAATTCATGAAAGTCATCCTATAATCTCAGAACAAACAAGTCTTCCTAATCTACAAATTGAGATACCACAGAAGGAAGACGGACTCAAAACAGCATTACAGTAACTCAAATTCTCTACTGAAGGACAACCTCAAAATTAATTTCATGTTGTGAATGCTTGAATCCTTGGCCACACTAACTAAACAAATAAAAATTGATACAACTAATGAGGGATTAAGTGATTATAAACATGAATTGATAGTGGCCTCACTATACAATATCTTCCAAAACCCCAAAATAAGGGATATTTGCTGAAATTATTTTTATTGCATTAATTGTTTTATCTACTGAAAAACAATTCTGGAAGGGATCTCTTAGCTGACTACAGAAAAAGTTGAGTGATTTCTGGATTAAAAATGCAAAGAAAAAGACTGAAAATCCCAGTGTACTATTTTAAGCAAAAACCCAAAAAAGAACATCAAAGCAGCTGATTTAAGTATTTACTGACTTTTTTTAATAAATAACAAATCATCATACTGATAAGCACCTTTGTTCTTTCAAATCAGCTGCTTTTTATTCTTCGTGTTTATCTTTTATCATTATCAAGACAAATTCTGAAGCTCTGTGATTCATGGGTGAATCAGATCTTGGCAGAGAGTGAAAACCCACGCAAGTTTCTGCAGATTTGGATTAATAATACCTTGTGTCAGTTTGACATAAACAATCTGGGAAAGGTAAGTGCAAAAAGCAGCTACCACAATCTGAGCCAATTTTAATTCCACTGTTAAATGTACCCCACTGAACAGTATCTCATTTACCTGATAAGGTAAATAAGTACAATTTTATCTGGCTCTTACATAGGTTTATGTATTACCCATAAAGCAGTTTTCTTGATAATCCTAAATGTTAATGGATTTTCTTGCTCTGTCTTTTGTATTTTTACCTAAACCAAGGTTTTCTATTTTTATTTTTGTATTTTATGTTTTCAGTTAACACACTCCCTTGTGCCTGTGTCAAGGCAACAAAAAGCCCACAAGAACCACTCAAGCACCAGTTCTCTGTCCATGTGCTCTTTTCCCAAATTTACATCTGTTGCATCATGTCTGACATTCAAGCAAAGTTTGAATTATGGAAAACACCATACATCTGATATAATATTTGTCTAAAATAACAGTATATGTACATCTGCATAAAATACCAACTGCATGATACACAGATACAACACCATTTTCAGAAATGTTGTGCTAAATGGTAAGGTAGAGGCAAGGTAAAACTTTTAAGTATATGTCAAACATGCAAAGACACCAGCCCAGTAACCATCACGAGTATGACATGAACTCTTACTAAGGCTGGATAACCAGAAAGTTAGAGACCCCGTATTACAAAAGAGTAAGTCTCTTAGCGGTGCCTTCTGTGCTGGAAGGGACAAAGAGGTTTTAAACAATAGCAGCAAGGACACAGCACCAGAAACTCTGCATGGCACATGAGCCCTCGGACTGGGTATTAGCATTTTGATGAGTTTTAAAGTCTAATGTAAATATATCTCTATTATAAAAGACACACATTATCCCTGCCTTGGTACACTAGAGAAACTTGCATATCTACTAACAAATTTATAAATTATCTAACTCAAATTATCTACTGTATATACTGTATACCACACTGTACTGCAGGATTTTAGCATGGCCATGCAACCTCTGTAATTTTAGGATTCCTTGAGGCCATGCATTACTAGTCTGTACTATACAGCCCCTAAAAACCTGCCTTATTATGGTTTCAAATGCACTACCCAAAAAACAACCAAGCAAACAAACAAGAAAACACACCAAAACCCCCTGCAGTAACTAGCTACAGCCTTTGTGGGAAACACCAGGAATACAGAAAATGGCATTCACTCTCAATCTCACTTAGACTTTGGGAGACAAGACTCATACATTATGTTCTTTCTTGCTTTTTACTTCTGCTGTTCTCAAAAGCTCTAGAATTGCAATTGCCAAATGTATCTTTAGTGGAAAAAATGCACTCAACTACTGTTGAAGAAGCTAATGCACCTCAATTTTTTTCAAAAACTTACACAACATTATTGTCCTCCACACAGAGACATGTTTTGAAATTGGCCTGTTTTCATGACACAATTCTGACAGATACCTCTCTATAATTCATTTTTTTTTAAAGATAGATTGTCTGCAATTAGTAGTGCTGTAGATTCAGTTTGTACAAGTTAGCATACGCATCATTCACAATGTGAGGCAGAACAGTAGGAGTACAAAACATGCCAGTTCTAATGAAATACAGCCAAACTATCCTCTTAATTCCATTTTCATTTTCTCCTTTATACAAAACTTGGTTCTGAAAACTATACAAAATAATGTTAATAAAATATTTACCAATTGCGTCAGACACTAGATTCTTTCCCAATATATTGAGCAAAATGTTTCCTAGGAGTTTCTAAACTGAGCTCATTATTGTTCAATAGCTTTCTTGTAAGCAATCTCATACGCTCTTCATTTTTTTTTATGATTAATTTTCATAACTAATAATGCAACATCAATACATACCTGCAATTTCTTCTATGGAATTAGCTCTCATGTCCAAAAGAACTGTACCATTCAGGATACAGCTTCTCAGCTCAAACAAGCTATGAAGTGACAGAGTGGCAACATACGGTTTACTCCACCTCTCTCCACCATCCTCTACATCTTCTTCAAACTTCAACCACCTGTACAAACAAGCAATTTTATAACTCCATTGTGCATAAGAAATTAAAAATAAATTAATTCTGTGGATATTTAAAGACAACTGTTAAACATGTCTCTGTCTCACTTTGTTGCTTTGTTTTTTTGTCCTATAGGAAATGTGAGAAATTTCCTTTGCCTTTATCTTCAAATATAATGCTGTATTATACACTTTTTGAGGGTAGATTCTGACCACAGAGATGAAAAGAGAAGTGTATTAAGTAACTGCTGTTGCACTTTACAAAAACTTTGAGTAATTCTTTGGTATGCAACGATATTTGTATGATAGAACAAAAAGTAGTATGAGAAGGATAGAGCTGAAGCATTTGTGGTAAAGAAAAATAAATGCTATGCATAATAAGAACAGAAAAGTCTTGGCATATGCAAAAGTGTTTTAAACTAAAGTTATTTAATCTTTCAAGCATATGCAGATGCTGCTGCGTGAAGCCATGCAGCCTGGAAAGGTTTGAACAGCTGCAGCCACAGCACAAGGCTGTATTGATTCAACAGATTTACATGGACAAGGCAGCAGAGAAGTCAAGCAGAGCTTCACACCTTGACAGCACCTTCACACTTATTTCCAGACAGCAAGGAATCAGAGAGCCTTAACACCTCTAAAGCAGAGAAATTTCCAGTTTTACCATGCCTCAGAGCCCAGTAACATGGTAAATGCAGCTGTCCTCTTCCGTTCCTGGTTTACCTGCCTGGCTCTGCTCCTACTTGTAAAATATGCCTCTGTACCCGTATTTTAGACACTTTCCTACTTTTATTCCCTGTGTACCAGATTCTCTCTCTTCCAATGCCTTCCAGTAAGCAACCACCACTTCAGTGACCCACTCATCACCAGGGAATCCGCTCCCTTCCTGTATTCCATTTCTTGTAACTGTTACCAGCTGTCTCCTAATCACACTCCCATTATTTACATAGAATTGTAGAACCAGAGGGGTTGGAAAAGACCTTTTAGATCATCAAGTCCATTTTATCTAGCACTGCCATAACAATTTGCCTCCAGCTTCTCAGCCCCTCCAAAATCTCCAGCCTCCTTTGCCTTGCTCTCTCTTTGTATTTGAATACTTTTCCCTCCATTTCCTCTGTGCAGGCCAGTTTCCATATTTCATCTTTGCCCATGAGACCTCCTTCATCTCTACAAGACTTCTCCAATCCCTTCGCTGCACTCTAGCCAGGCTATCACCTTTACCTTTTCATTCTTTCAGAGAAGCAGCAAGAAAGTAGAGGACACACAAAAAATTGCTTTCACAGAGATGAACCATGAAAAATTACCTGCATATGCAAATTAGTTTTTTCAAACAGATTTTCAAAACCACATCAAAATGGACATAAAACACAAATTAATGAACTTCACCCCCACCAAATTCAAAGGAATAGTTTGAAAAGGATGAGCTACAACAACTCAGCAAAGTTACCAAAATGTAAGTGAGAAACAAAATAGTTGAGGTTTTGGTTGGGTTTTTGTTTGTTTTCATTATGCAGCTTCACTAAAAGTCCATAAAAGAAGGCTTCTCATAGCTTACTCATGGTGCTCATTCTTCCAAGCTTAGAATTTGCTAGACCTATTTGTGGCCATAATGTCACAAACATGATGCATTAATTGTCCTGTTTAAACTACTCCCTCCTAAGATTCTGCAAAGTATCTGCATTTTTATCTTATCATACCTCTGCTTTTGTCCATGTTTCTAATCTCTTCAGTAGTTTTAACAGATTACAATCTTGGCACCTGTGTATTCCAAATTATTTCTGATGTACCATCATCTTTTTTTATGTTGATTCAAAGAAATTTTAAAAATCATGCTACATATATCCCAAAAACAATGATCCAAGCATAGTTTCAAACCGCTTATCATCAGAAACCTCATACTGTCATCGCATTCTGTTAAATAGTCTTCAGCATTGCTTATCTGATTATACTGCTGCAATCTGTCCTTGGTATTACCTATTTTGAACACTGACCTATTCTAAACAGATTTTAAAATGAGAAATAAAAAACAAGTATGTTCTTAAAAGCTTCATTATGACAGGTGACTGAACAAGGGCAGGTTCATAACTACAGCTCATAACTCACTAGGGACACATGGAAAAGAAAAATCTAACCCAAGAAAACAGCTTGAATTACACTTTGTGGTGTCAATCAGACATGAAAGCTTATGCACAACAAAAATCCACAGGAAGTGATTTCTACTGCCCAAATAATCCTATTTACCATCTTGTAATTTGAATAGTATCATTCTATCGGTTGCATCCAAATTGCTGCTGTTACTAAAACTTACATGTTTAAAGACATTATTACTTAATGCGCCAACAGGCTGGTACATAAACATAAATCATACCCAGCTGAGAGAATTCTACATTTGGAATAAATTTCTACTTTTATTTTAATAAGCATTATATGTGTTTACTCTTCTCATCAAGGGAAAATCATGTATCTCACCTTTTATCTTTTCAGAAATATACCTTTGTACATCAAAGAATTCTTATTTAACATACCACATGAGAAAGCAGCAAACATAAATCACATACATCTTTAATCTTACACAGTGATTCAATCCTAAATGTTCAGGTGGTTTTAAATATCATGATACTATTTTAACAACACTCTGAATTCGTGTACAACATCCAGTGACATAAATGGCTTTGAAATCCAAATTCAGGTGTGGATTCCAAGGTTGCCTATTTTATATTTTTTTTTAGTATCCCGCAAAACGGACATGCTCTAACATATTTACTTTTGCAGTTTGACTCCTTATATTGATATGGCTGATAAACAAAAGCCTTTCATAATTTCCCAGAAAATAGCATCAAGCCCATTTGTCTATTAAGCTCACATGTCACATGTATCCCATGTGCTTGGAATATATTTAGAGATATCTTAGTTATGTCTAATAACACAGGAGAGCAGCTTCAGTCATACGGTTTTCTTTTACTAGTAAACTAGCAGAGGTATAGCAATTACACATTTTAGTTCCTCTCATTGCACACTTGCTGAAACTAAACATGCCAACAATAATTTCAGCAAGGTACTCAGGTGTGTGGATGTGTATATACTCATATAGATACATTACATATTCTAAAGTCATCTGCATCAGTTTCACAGGAATCAACGATGGAGTGTGTACACTTCAATGTAGATTCAGTTGCAACATTTCGGTGCATGATAGGACCGTGAGTTCAACCATGAGTTGAACAGGATCTGTTTCATAGTGTGTTATGTCTGCAGCAGAGATCTGGAGTATGTACTCACAACCCCCTCAAAAGCCAGTATTATTAGTGTAGTCTTACAATCTGTATAAATTTCCATGAGTGGCCCTACTCTGATTAGAAAATTAAGCAAAGTAAATACGTGTGTCACAGAAACAAGGCAGAAGTTACAAATCTACGGGGAGTTTTGACCTAGTTTCTTGACAAGAAAGTTTTGATTCGGAGGAGATGCATTTTCACTTCATACTCATAATTTTTCCATTTTCTACTCACTATTAACAATTTACTTTCTGAACTATGGACAGGGGGTTGTTTTTATAACTGTGCTGTTTCATCAAAACTTAAGCCTAAAGCCTTTCCAGTTGGTTCCAAAGTCTTTCTCTTTTTCTCTTTATTATATATGGTATTTTTTCTTGTTCCAGAAACAGAGTGATATTCCCCCAAATCTGCATCCTAAATTAGTCCCAACAGTTTGCATAAAACTTGCTACAGATCAGGGACTAACTTTCCAGCCACGACAAGAGATTGTTAGGATAGATTTGAATATTAATTTTCACCTAATAGCTATAATTTGAAACTTTACTATTGTGTATACAAAATCAGCCCAACTGTTATGCCCCTGTGTGTTTCTCCACAAGCTGACAGGAAATACTTTTTTCAGAATAGAAACTATACATCAGGCATTCTCCACACAATTGTATAGCTGGGCCATGTTTAAAAAAATATTGCAAGACTGACAATTTATTTTAAAAAATGTGTTTCTTCTGGGCTGAAATTCCATACCCAAGAAATACATATTCTTACAGCTTTCTAGAATACAAAATATTGCACCCTCTTATTTGCATAAATAAAGCACTTGGACACTTGCCTTCAGCTTCAGTTTGGTCATTTCACTACCATTGATTCCTTTTCTACCAGCCAGCCACCCCATGTCAAATTCTGTTTGAAATTTTTTAATCCAAACTGAAAAAGATTATTTATCTTAACCATCTTTTTTCCAAGAGAAGGCTCCAAGGAGACCTTATTGTGGTCTTACAGTATCTTAAGGGGGCCTACAAGAAAGCAGGTGAAGGACTTTTTAGGGTGTCAGGTACTGATAGGACTGGAGGAGGACAGATTTAGATTAGACCCTAGGAAGACTTTTTAGGGTGTCAGATACTGATAGGACTGGAGGAGGACAGATTTAGATTAGACCCTAGGAAGACTTTTTAGGGTGTCAGATACTGATAGGACTGGAGGAGGACAGATTTAGATTAGACCCTAGGAAGACTTTTTAGGGTGTCAGATACTGATAGGACTGGAGGAGGACAGATTTAGATTAGACCCTAGGAAGACTTTTTAGGGTGTCAGATACTGATAGGACTGGAGGAGGACAGATTTAGATTAGACCCTAGGAAGAAGTTCTTCACCATGACGGTGGTAAGATACTAGAACAGGTTGCCCAGGGAAGTGGTGGAAACCCCATCCCTGGATGTTTTTAAGGCCAGGTTAGATATGGCTCTGGGCAACTTGGTCTAGGGGAGGGTACCCCTGCCCATGGCAGAGGGATTGGAACTAGATGATCCTTGGGGTCCCTTCCAACCCTGATAATTCTGTGATTTTGTGACTTCTTTTCTGCAGGGCAGCCCTACTCTTTCTTTGTTTTCATCTTATTTCTAAAGCTAACAGTTTTCTTTTACTATACTTCACTCCTGTATCTTCTGAGGCCTCAAAAAAACAATTTTCTTGGTTGTTTTACTATATCCTTTTGCAACAATCTAATTTTTAACTTTGTTTAGTTATCAATGACAATTAGGAAGGCTGTACATACAGACAGATCAGTCTAAGCAGAAATTTCTTCATTTTGCCTATTCCTTTCAAATTCAAAAATTATCATAACGTTTCAGAAACACAATTCTTTGATAATTTGCAAAGGGGTATTTTTTTAGTTGAACTAAAAAGATACTATTTCCTTGCTAAAAATAACATAAGCCACAGTGATTTTTATTTGTAATCACAATAGAAGCTGATATCCTTCCTACAAGATGTTCTATATATTTCTAATCAGTATGACAACACTGCAGATGATTAACTTGATTAGATTCTCTATGAACATTAGTAAGACTATTTAGGAACACTACTACATTAATTTTGCAGCACAATCCCCATATGAGAATTTTCTACATGTAAAGATCTATATTTAGCATCTGTCTCTGCCTCCTATGGACAAATAAGGGAAAGGAAGGTCACAGAAAAATCTGTAGCACTCTGGGAAAATTAAAGGGAAAGCTAACAGCCATATTCATGCCAAAGAGCCCACATATGTAGTTTCCCTCTAAATCCTCTAGGAAATTCCACAATTTTTATCCTACTGACACCAAAGATGCGATTCATATTCTTCTAGGCACCACTGAAAAGTACTGTCAATAAATACTGTCAGGGAAAGAGAAAACTAAGGTTCTAAGAAAAATGAAGCAAGGATTACTGGCAAATGTAGTCTTAATGAAACTAAGCAAGTCACGCCCCATTTAGATGCTCAAGGAAACACACATTTTTCAAAAACTTGAAATTCTGTTCTAATATTGGGGTTTTTTTTTCAACAAATATGCAATATAAATCTTTTCACACTAATTTTGCAGAAAGAAAACAATTCAACACTGATTGCTCAAAACCAACCGTTCATTGATAGTTAGAATACATAAAAGATTTATTGCTCAAAAACTAATCTCATTTCTTGCTTTCAGCTTTTTATAATAGTAATTTTATCAGTTTCTTAAGGATCCAAATAGTATATGAAGTTTGAAAGTTTCTGAAAATTATGAGTTAAAACACAAATAACCCAGTTATTTTTAATTCTCATACATTGTGTGTTTGATATCTCCCCTCCCCCCCCCCTCCGATATTATTTCTGACCTATATTTCACAAACCTAGATGAAAACATTTGGCTTGGGCAAACAACAAATGCTGTTGTAATACCAGCAGTCTATGGATTACAATCATGCTTCTATTTAAGCTTCATATCCAAAAACCTGTTCCTGAGCTTGCCACAGCTTTGAAATCATTCCTCAACACTCCAGCAACCAAAAAGCTACAGATAATTTTTAAAAATAACTTACAAAAACACTCACCTTGCTGTCTCCCTCCATTCTGCATCCTCTCCTTCACGCCAACAAATCTCATCAAGCTCAGTAAAAAGATCATGAGGAATGTGTTCCTCATCATCATCTTCTGTTCCAAGAATAAACTGCACCCTTTGTGACGGAGTATCTGGGGAAAAATAAAAATGTCGAGTCCAGAACATCAATTTTTTGCCCTGAGCAAGCAAATAACCTAAAATTTCATGAGATTATCCAGACTCTTTAATCTGTATCACTTACTACCACACAGAAAACATGATTATAGTTACTCTGTAGAAGCATCTATACGCAAACACCTTCAGATTTGATACCTCTTTATTTACTGTAGTTGTCTAGTCTGCTAATTAAACAAACTCATCTAAAGATAGAATGCGATGTACAGAAGTAGTGACTACAGGAAGTTGGAATGGTGTCCCACAGGAAAGAGGTACCACAGAGAGGATTACAGACAGATCTGATAAAAGTCACTTACTCTGGTATTACAAAAACTACTTTGCCACATTGTAAGTCTAAACCTACAGAATTAAGCTCAACACATAAGGTGGTAAATTAAACGCACATTCTTTGTTTTATCTATCAGGAGAAAGAAACCAAAAGACACTTCTCTGATGTCAATATACCACTAGGAATTGCAAAAAGAATGCATCATTAACTACATCCATCCCCTGCCCATTTGTTTAAACTGTTTCTACATGGTTAGGCTGTTCCAGATTGTCACAGGTTGAGTTGAATCTGCTGCTGATATTCAATGCCATGCTGCCATCATGCCAGCTTCAAAATGAAAGTACTGGCTGAAGCAAATTATTAAGGGGCTTGAAGTTCAGATTGTACCATGAGAGGCTTACTGTCTTGGTTGCCAATTCTGTTTTCTGGGTTTGGGGTGTTACTCTTTTCCAATAGTTGGGCTGTGGGTCAAGGGTTGGGGGGAGGTTGCTGGCTTCTGCTGCCCCTTTCTGAGTTCTGCTGCATTTTCTGCAAATAGGCTATGGTAATTGTGTATTTTATCATCTCATTAAACTCTTTATCTCAGTCCAGAGGTTTTTTTATGTTACTTTCCCTCCTGTCTGTGTGGCAAGAAAGAGTGGGCTTGTGACAGTGAGCTGTATTAACCCAGGATGCAAATGAACAAGTTGTTTATTTGCCACAGCTTCCTCATTTTACTCTTCTTGTCTTGGTCTTCCCTTTACATTCCTATTACTAGTGATTTTTCTTCATAACCTTTTGGTGCAAACCACTGAATATATTTTGGAGACATACTATCCTTTTTCTCATCTCGCTCAGTAAATTTCCAGAGATCACAGAGCACCATAATGAATGTGTATATTGAGCATTCATATGCATTAAATAAACAAAAGCACCCCAGACAAATAACCAAAATTTGTTTGCTTATTTAAATGCAAATCTCAAATAATCTCTGCATGAAATCTAGTCTCTCTAGAAATACATAGTTGCTTTTTCTGCAAATGTGTTTCAAGTCTCTGAGAGGAGCAACAAGTCCTTTGTGAGAGCTGATGGGGGCCAGGCTGCCAGTCAATCTAAAAATTATTTATCCAGCAGAACAGATCAGCAATTCCTTGAACATTATCTAAATGCAGTTTTTTTTCTACAACCAGATTTTTTAGACAATATTTTCTATCCCGCAGTGAAGAGCAGCACTGCACAGAATCCTCAAGCTCTCTGAATTTTGGGGGGGGGGGGGGAAGAAGACAGACTGAAATGGTATCACTCACTGAATGCTGGTTAAAGAACAAATATGGCACTGATCAAAAAAAAAAATTAAATGCACTACTGATACAGGAGATTAAATTCACCAGTAAAGAATTAGTAGTAGCATTAGTAAACTTGCTATAGCAATGAAACACAAACAATACATGACAGTTTCACCAGAGCTCTGTTTAAACAGAGTGTAAAGATACAGTATTGTCAATCCTACTTAGTCCTTCTCAAAGCAAGGAAATTAAACCCAGGAAGAAGTTACAAGAGATAAGGTACTACTAAGATCCAGAAAATTAAGTGCAGGGGGACAGAAATTACTTTTGGTGACTCATTAAGGAACAGGTACAACCTTCTCTACTTCTATTACTCTTCTCTCTCATTGTTGAGTCCTTTTTTTTTCCCCATAAGACTATTTCAACCTTTATTCTAGAGCCCCTTCCAGCCTTTCCCTACCTATTATTTTAAATTATGTTCCTCATATCCACATATTGGTATTTTATGGAGAAACAAAGTAAATACAAACATCAAGATTTAATCTGAGACTAGAAAGTGTATTCTGGTCAAGAAGCGTGCAAATTACTAAAGACAATTTGCCAGGACAAAATTCAATGAGATGTGAACTTGCAAATGACAAGTGCACACGACTAGCAACAGAACATGGAAAACAAGCTACTTGGATAGAGAGCTGGACCCATGCAGTGAGAATCTGAGAACAAGCATTGCCAGGAACATCCTGTACTCTTGATAAAATCAGCACTAGAATTGATTTACAGCAACAGCTACTGTTAAGCAATAAATGAGTAGTGTTGTACAGAAAAGCTGCAGCTTTTTGACAGTTATGATACTCATGCAAATGCACAGTTTCAGCATGGGAAGGAAAGCAGAGTATCAGAAAGCTCTCAAAATCAGGTGAGTAGTAACAAGGGAACACCTTACTGAGTCTTCTGTGTAACATGCAGCTACTTGACTGGCAACAGTGAAGAATCTATATAAATAACAAAATATGCACTAAATTCTCTTGTTTCTTTTTAGCACACCAGTAAAACTAGTTGCTAGAGTCTAGGTATCTTTATTTGCTGCTGTGTGTTTGTACTGGTGTGCAAAACCAGCAAGCCACAGCTCAATTTTCAAACAGCAGGCTGAGAACTGGAGGGGGGTACGGGGAAGTTACTGTTTGCTTTATTGTACTGTATTTTTTTTTAAAGACAAAACTCTAGAAAAATTAAATAGGAACAATTTCTTTTTTAAATAAAAATAGTATCTGTTGGTTCTACCTATAAAATGACATTAATGGAATTACTCATATGAGCAATGACAGATGGATTTGGCTCTTATTCATACGAGTACTAAATACCAAATATGTCATTAATTTGTTACATGAAAAATGAATAACATGCAATTCACAAACAGTATGAAAGAATACTTCAATTGCTGACTGTCAAATTTGATAACTTAATCCTTGGTGCAGAAAACTAATATTTGCAAACTAGAACACTCAACATTTTTTTTCAAGTCTAGGGAAACAGAAATTGGCTTGAATATTATCTGTGTCTACTCCTACTTCAAGTAATACATCTAGCATTTAAAAAACAATAAAAATTGTTCATATTGGTATTACTATTTCTAAACAAATGAATGTAATCTAGATTAAATTGGGGGATGAGGGGAAGGTAAACTACAAATTTATGAGACTAATTAGCGTTTCTATCACTGCAGTTATTTTATATTAGAGCACAAAGATATTAGAAGCAACATGAATATAAAGTTCCACAATAAGCCCCTGATTATTCTCCTAAGCAAATGACTCATCACCAATTCAGGAAATCCTTCAGGGCCAGCTGGGGTTAAGCAGAAAGTCTGGTACATGAGAGGAGCAGAACCATCAACAACAGCCCATGCTTGGCTAACGAGGCATCTCAGTCAGAAGTTGAAACAGCTTTCCATTTGCCCAGTCCCATAGGAGCCTCCTGCCAGACTGTGTGTTAGACCTGGTTTTCTCTGGGCTTGTGCACTCATCATCTGTACAGCATTCACACAGACACCCAAACTACCTCTGATACCTCTAAGTATGCCACATTTTAAAATCTGTGTAAATCTACAGCACTGTTTAAAGGGTCAAAACTAAAAATCTGGTGGACACGCAACTGTTGAAAGCACAAATTCACACTGGGATTTGGTGCTTCAGAAAGGAAATGACCCTGCAGCAAGCTGGCATACTGCTTGCTACCATGACTCTTTGTAAAATCACTAACATCCATGAAACAAAAGCAACATGTGGGTACAGGCATGCCAAAACAGCAAAACTGAAAGCCATAACTGCTAATAACCTAATTTTCAGAGGCCAACACAAAGAGCTGCTCCCAGGAGCAGCACTGAGTGCAGGCAATAGGGAACAGTGGGTTACATCATCGTCCCACCTTGCAAAACACATGTAGGAAAGGTTCTTTCCTGTCCTGGTTTTGAGGCCACAGATCCTCTCTTGCCCCAAGAGGGACAAAAGAATGACACTCACACAAACAGACTGAAGAGTGGTGGAACATTTAAATGGAAAAGCAATTGATGAAACTACAAAAAACTACAAGCATAGTGGCAAAGATATCCCAAAGCATACAGAGCCCCTTACACAACATCCAAAGGCTGCCCAGCTCCTCCCTTCTCACAACCTGAGGGTATACCCAAACCCCCAGGGCTCTTTCTTCCCCACACCCCCACCCCCCACTAGGCTCGTCTCAGGCTGGCCAGGCCTGAGACTGCCCCCCTGCCACACTTTCTCCTCCTGGCATTAGGCCTAGGCAGGCCTAAGAGGCCAACAGGATTACCCAACAGAGAGCATCTCCCACAGGAGCAGAGAGGGAAAAAAGAAGAAGAGAATGACTTTGCAGATGGATTTATAGGGTGCAGGATTTATGGGTAGAAATATGCCATTTCCTGTGTCCACCCCTATTGGGTGGGCACCCGGGACACCGGAGGCGTAACTTATGTGGCAGTAACAGGAGGCACCCAGCCTGAACTGCCACAGAACCATAACCAGGCATAACAGTTCTGGGCCAGGATTGCTTCCTCTTGACTGAAAGAAGAGAACAAAATCCAGAGTTGGGCAGGGGCAAGAAAGCAGGATCGTTCTCAGTTCCCTCACATAAATTCAACCCAACAAACAACCTGCTCTGCTCTACCCTTCAGAGTGACCCATATCTCCTCCATGCATGCCAGGATTTCTCCCAAGACAAAGCTGCCCTGCCATCAGGCAGAACTGCACACAATCTCCCCAAGCCATACCACAAGCAGAATTACACAAATGTATCCAAATTTTGTCTTCTGTTCTGCATAAACTATAGAAAGGGTGTCAAACATATTTTTGGTATCACTCTATTAGCTCAATTGTCAGAACAGGTTTCTGGATTTATAAGCCTGTTGACAACCTGCATTTAAGAACAGAATTAGCAGTCTAATACTTCTTATTGAGGTCAGTATATGTAGACATTAAAAATTACTTTTCCTACATTAGAAAGCATGCTAAACATTAAAATAAGATTTACATTACAGAAGTTCATATAAGAACGTAAACATCACAGACAAGATCTAATCCATGCCTCATGTTCTTCTACATTCACGTTGAAGTGAAATTAAACATACAAACTTTCTTTTTTTGATTACTCACTGCACAGGACAGGCTGCAGACTGGGAGCGAACTGGTGTGTAACACAGTTAAGATCCATAACAACTCCTTTCAATTGAAGGGGAAATTATGTGAACAAATTCACAGAATCACAAAAAGAAAGGATCGTTTCACACACAGACAAAACATTTGTGATCCTCCTACTTGCAAACTCATCAAGTAAGCGGTGGATGGGGGCTCACCTCCCACCTCCTTCCTGTGCAGATTAGGCATTGCCCTTCAGCTCAGCAAAGGCAGGAATCATAAATCACTTTTTTTTAAATTAGAAAACTTGGTAAAAATTAAAACTAAATTTACATTACTAAATACCACAAACAGCCACACAGCATACTTCTGCAAGTCTCCTCACAGACCTTAGAAACCTGTGTTAGGTTGGGAGAAAGTACTCCCTTGTTTGCTCCTGTGGCACTTCATGCTTACACATACAATCTCATTTCCAAGAAGCTCACTTCACATTTTCTCCACACAAATTGTTTCCATCATCTTAGGCCTATGACAAATAACCTTATCTTTTGAATCTGACAATAAAAGCAATTTCCAAGCTTTGATTCTCTTCTTTTTGCTAGACTCTTAAAACTGCAGTTACATTATTTTAATCCAGATTTGCTGCAATCTGTTGCACAACTGCCCAGAGATTCCAATTTCCAAGTGCATCCTTCAGCAAAGCCTACAGTTAAGGGCAGAAGAACTCTCTTAAGAGCCATATTCTTTACAAACAATTAAATGTTCCCTGTTAATGCCACTTTGAGTTTTGAAGGTAGCTACCAAATAGTCCACTGAGTTCTTTCATTACACTTTTTTCAAGCCCCTCTAATACTAAAAGAAGTTCCCCTAAGCAATTCACTTTTTTGCCTACATTACCTTCAGAGAAGCTTTCTTGAACTGTGTGTAGAGTCCTCTGTTAGTCTCATCTCCACGGCTGCTCAGCTTCCCTTGCCAAATCCAACATCACGAACCACAAATCTTTAAAACTAGTGATTATTAAAGCTAGATTTCTTAAAAGAACAAACACAAACTTTGCACAAGCTCCATCAGTGCCCAGTCCTAGAAGGCACTACAACAGACTGAAATCAATCAGTCCTCACAGCTGTATTTAATTCATCCTCACAAAACCTGTCCTTAAAGGCACCCTGCTGAGAGTCAGTCTTCTCATTCCACCCCATTTTAGAACCGAAACACACCTGTGTATGCACTTGCAGCCTAGAAAGCCAATCACATCCTGGGCTGCATCAAGAGAAGCACAGCCAGCAGGTAGAGGGAGGAGATTCTCTCCCTCTACTCCACTCTGGTGAGACCCCACCTGGAGTACTGCATCCAGTTCTAGAGACCCTATTACAAGCAAGATATGGACATGCTGGAATGTGTACAGAGAAGGGCCATGAGGCTGGAACACCTCTCCTATGAGGACAGACTGACACAGTTGGGGCTATTCAGTCTGGAGAAGAGAAGGCTCCCAGGAGACCTTATTGTGGTCTTCCAGTATCTTAAGGGGGCCTACAAGAAAGCTGGTGAGAGACTTTTTAGGGTGTCAGGTAGTGATAAGATTAGGGGGAATGGAAAAAAAATAGAAATGGGTAGATTCAGATTGGATCTTAGGAAGAAGTTTTTCACCATGAGGGTGGTGAGACACTGGAGCAGGTTGCCCAAGGAGGTGGCAGAAGCCCCATCCCTGGACATTTTTAAGGCCAGGCTGGATGTGGCTCTGGGCAACCTGATCTAGTGTGAGGTGTCCCTGCCCATGGCAGGGGGGTTGGAACTAGATGATCCTTGAGGTCCCTTCCAACCCTGATAATTCTATGATTCTATATCATTAACCAGTAAGTGCAAGCACAAGAGAGATACTTCACTGGTTACAGGCAAAAAAGAGACATCAAAAACCCACTGAAAATTGCCACTAAAATCCATGTACATAGCAATCAAGTGCAACCCTACCAACCAAAGGGAAATCTGAACCACACTTTCAGTGTCACCACAGCTTGCAGTGCAGACAGAGCAGTCCTGGCTCACTTCTGCAGCCCATCAGGACTGGCATCCATCACCCTCCCAGCAAACAACACCAAGGAGCTGCTGTATTCTAGAAAGAGGGTTTTGGTTTACTTTGCATCACATTCAAAATTTAATTCACACAGCAGCCACAATACTTGCCCTACAAGGAAAGCTGTGGAGGAAGGAAGCTTACAGTAGGCATGCAATTGTGGCCTGGATGACAACAGCAGCATTTTTAACTGGAATGGATCATTCCACAGCATTTCTACTTTCTTTCCAAAAAATCATAAGGCAAGATGGTGGAAATCTAGATCCTGAAATAACTTAGCTTACAATTTTTACTACCCAGAAAAGCCTCTCCATGAGCAAGTCATGTAATCACAAATTACGCAATACAAAGGTACATCGTTATGACAAAATGGAAACATCTTGAACAACTTCATCTGATTAAGAGGAAACAGACAGCAAGAATCAAGTGTAGGAAAAACAAAAATGAAACCTGAATAACTGATCTGTATCTCCAAATGACAGGACTCCTTTTTATTCCACTATACGTTTACATATTATTTGTTTACAAGCTCTGAATTTGCACACTGAGAACACTTGGGTTGTTTTTGAAAAGTGACAGTAGGAGATTAAAAGGAAAAAAAAGGAAAAAATAAGAAAAAGGTGGGGAGGAGGGATGTCTGAAACTTATGAGATGCCACCAGAATGTTCTAAAAATTTTATTCTCTAAAGAAACTACAAAGTATCTGGTACAGCTTTCCCAGCCATGAGTCAAAGGGATTATCAGGAAGCTTCTAACCCTGGTCATTACATTGAATACAGGTGTTTTCTAGCCACACTGGTACAAAGAAAACTAATTAAGAAATTGTTTTTCACTTGACAGGAACCAGGTGGAACTTGTCCACTCTGAGTGGGGCCTGCATAATGCCACAGCACTATGTGCACCATGCAGCTCCCTTAAACAGTGATAGCAGAGCAAGATCTGCATCTACTAGTGCACCTCACAGATTAAGTTATAAATTGAAGAGAGATAAATTATGACCAAAAACTAATGCTCCATTCCATGCTTCGTTAACTGAGCACTCTGAAGTACTTCATATCTGAATATTTAAGGCCTTTACTTGTTCCAGCACCTCTATTATTCAGTTTTTGCATTTTTGGCTTTTTTTATACCTCCTTTCATACATCACTGCTTCAAAACACTGCTAATTTATTCTCTTGTATCAGAGAAATCCTAATTTATTTTTCTGACTTACTTCAAAGCACTGTTTTCTATCAGCTGGTCTCACAATGCTTATTTTCACTATCTTTCTTCTTGCACCTGCTCTTTGAATTTTATTTGCCTATCCTCCCTCTCAATTCTCATGAATACAGCCTCCTACTGTTCAGCAGAAATGTGTTAAAAGGTGTCTAGCGAAAGAGGGAATCAAACATTTCTGCACGTTCAATTAATTTGGGGACTATTTTGGATCTGCTCTCTTAGGCAGCACAGAACCTCATACTGACTTGTGCATCAGGGATAGGAAGCGCATTTGTCTTCCCTGCAACTTCCTGCAGCCTCTGAGTACTGTTATAAGCTTTTGGTTGTGGGGAATGAGAGCTAAGAAGTGTTATTGAGGTTTAGTGGATTAAGATTTAATGCAGGAAGTATCTATTGCTCCCTCTGTGTAAATAAAGCATAGGAAAAACTATGCTTATATTCTCTCTAAAGGCAATGCTTCTCCCCAGGCAGCACAACCTAACTCCTCTAAGAAAAATCCATAGCAAAAGCAAGAATGTGGATAGAGACTACCATTAATCCTAGAGTAATTTTGGCTGCCTGCTCTGACTGTGCTTAACCCCTCCATCACTGTATAATTTTCAGATCCTTTTCATACATCTCTGCCTAGGTGGACTGATGTCAAAGCTTAAAGTCTGATTCTCCAGCCAAACTCCTAGAAGTCAGATAGTCAAGGGGGAAAATCCTCAAATTTAACCACTTAGATATTATTTCAGGGTTGAAAATGTTGCCATATCCAGATTTTCCTGAATATTTGGTATGTCCATCATTATGTCCTTTGATTTGTTATCACCCAAGCATTTCAAGAGTATCTTCAGCATTCTGGATCCACAGAAGACTTGCATGTCTCTGCTCTGTATCTTGTCTGTCCTGAGCTTTATAAAAGTAATCATTTATGTGACCTACTATCAATTAAAGGGTGTGTAAGTCATAATACCATTACAAATGAAAATGTGACTAACAAAAGTGCACTCCTGCACCAATTTTAAACAAGGATATCTGCAGACAAATACACTGTGAACACCAACTTAGAAGTGCACTTCAAAAATATCTTTTTACATTACTGCTATTCCATCTTGGAGCTCTCTTGAACACCTGCTGATTTTTACTTAACCCAGAACTGTGCTGAACAGTATGTTTCATTGTATTCACATGTGTCAAAGACTATTAAGGACAGATTCAGTCAGTTAATTCCTTTTTCTTAGCTTCTGACATTAGGAAGGACTCAAGTCTAGGTCTCCAGAAACTGAAGGAACAGAACTAAGTTCTCAGCCAAAATGTGTCACACGCTGGCATTTAAATAAAACCAGACGACTCAACAGAAGACATTCACAGTTTAAGATATCTAACTTTTGGCTAATGTAACTTTCAATTGTTTCTTTCTAATCTGACATGATATGTATATATGCACGTTCTTCTTGAAAACTATTTTAATAATTTATGAACTTTGCTGTTTTCCAAGAAAGCAGTTTCAATGTAGTATTGGGTCTTCATGCATTTGAAATGGATTCCAGACAGAATCACCACAGCCAACATTTTATTCACTCTTCAGTCTTTAAAACACAACTCTCATCTATTAAGTTTGAAAAAGTCTTGACTTTGTTTTATTTTCAGTATAATCCCTTGTGAAAGACTCGAGCATCTCAAGCTCTTTACAATACACTTCATCATCAGCATTTATTATCCACTTCCTCCAAAGATTTCTACATACATAATACAAATTTCAGATTAAAAGAAAGTCTTATAATTACTATTCTGTAACCTGAAATTACATTGGCACATTTCCCTAATGATTTTAAAACATTCTTCTGTTGCACAGTGACAAACTGTTTTCTATGCATGCTTCCACTGTATTTTCTACAGTGCAGCCTTGGGACATTCCAGCCCATGTGCTTTTTATTTTGAACAACAAATAATGCTCTCCTGTTTTGAAACAAAACTTGATTAATTTATTCATGAGTACATTTTTCTGTTCTTTTCTGTTGTTTTTTCATTAAAAATTTTCAGGCCTTTAGGAGTTTTGTATCAGGTTCATTTACTGAAAGGTACTTTTTCCTGTTTGCCTCTTAAGTCCTCAGCAGACTCACCTCACAATGGCACATTACAGTGTCAAGTAGGAAAAAGGCAAACACAATGTGGATCCTATTTCATATCTGATAAAACACTGCAGTTTTAGTAACAAAAACTAACTGTAAAGAACCACAACTCCTCTATTTTATGTTTTAGGGACAAACATTCTAGAGCCTTAACTTAGGGCAGTTTGGTGACAGTCTACCTCTATGAGAACACTTGTGGACAGTGTCCTACAGCTGCAGAAACAACTGAAATGTCTCATGTATTGACCACCACTGACTACTGCCCTTCACCAGAAGGATAAATCTTGACTCTCTAGCAGAGATTAGAGAGACACTGCTAATTGTGTCCAAGCCGTTAACGGGACAGACTATGCATGATCATACTGATGTTATTAAAAGATCTAGGCAAAAATAAAATTTATCTTACCAAAAGGAGGAGACTCTCTCCCATCTTCTAATCCTGAATCTCGCTCTCTGTCTCTCTTCCTGTGTTTATGTCCACGGTGCCTATGGCGTCGGTGACTTTTTCTTCCACCTAGGGGCACGTGGACTCCAATGAACAACGTTCGATGACCTGCAGGTGAAAAAAAAAGTTACCTTTTAAAAAGGAGCTGTGGCAATATAACAACAATATTGATAACCATAATATAATTAATGGTATCATAACTATAACTGCATTGTTGTGTAATACTGATTATTCTGTTAACAGTCATAAAATTGATTACAATAATGATGTAGCATTGCAGGTGTACAGGACAAAATCCCAGTGCTTATGATGCAGTGCCAGATTTATTTTTCTCCTTCATATCTGCATCTCTGTGTGTGAACTTTCATTAAAGCCAAACAGGTATTCAGCAAACACTAATGTAAAGGAGCTTACAGATCTCTTAGCACGAAACTTTTGGTAAAGTTGCTGTTTCCTTTTGTGTGTACAGGAACTTTGCAAAACTCAGTGTCAAACCTTGACAGAATTCTTGTGGAAAATTCACTGAAGGGACAAAAAAAGAAGAGAGACCCAAAAAAAACAATAAAACACTATGGAAGCCAGATTGAAAAATCCCTATACAACTGTACGTGCTCACATCATAAATACATTTTTGGTAGCATATGGTGCTTCCATTTCTTCTATTTTGTTTTTTAAAATGCATAAGAAAGTACACACTCCTATGCCTACCACCACCTTTGAGTCTTTCAGCCTGAGGAATTTTACATTGCTGATCAAGCCCAAAAGATTTAGCTCTCTTAGCTATGTAGGCTAACAGGATCAGAGCACAGTAAAGTGTTTAGAAGGGGGAGAGCGCAGGGGAAATATGCAGCAAGTACCACAAAACAGAACAAATGGGAAAAGACTCATGACTCACTACAGGCAAGTCTCCTACATTTACTCAGCAGAAAGACAGTCCAGATTACTCATCTCAAATAACATTTATTTTCTCCTTGAAACAAGCATAACAGGGCTAGTGGATAATTACCGCTTTGCTGCAATCATTCAGCATTGTCAATCATCTGAAAAAGGTCAAGAACATTAAGCTAAGGTAGCACGTGATCACTAATCCCATGGAGACTCCAGCAGGGGCAGAAAACACAGCAAGACAGCATTTGTCACAATACATCAAAGAAATTCAAGGCTGACAGAAATTCTCTGCAGAGGCAGAGCTAAAAAAGCTGGAGAAAAGACTCTGGATGAGACACTAGTTACTCCCTCAACTTTGATTCATACAGAGGAGACCAGAAAGCAGTGGCATCAATTTGGGGAGACTATTTTTGTAGAGTCAAGAGATTTTTCTGAAGCAAAGCCCAGGAACTGAGAATTATTTATTTAGGTACCTCTTTTTCTTATTACATTTAACCCAAGAAATAATTTAAAGAGAACTGCTGCCTTTAGTGTATTTCAAATGTATTGCAATCAGTGACGCATGAAAAATGCGGAAAGGAAAAAGGAATTCATTAAAAAGACATTGAAGGACAGCAGTAATGTAGTACTCAACCCTTCCTTGTTGCTTTCATTGGGTAGAAACCCCCAAAACATATTGAAAGGAATAAGGTTACCCTTTCTAATATTTTAATAATTTCCAGACATGCAAATAGACTTATTTTAATTTAGTAATTTAATACATTCCTGGTGGTTTGTGATAGAAGTGGGCATGCTTATCCTAGTTTTGTGCCACTTCAGTGCTCAGGTTGTACCTGCACCAGGAAATGCAGATTTCAGTTCCCACTTCAATTAACTTCCGGGGCTGAATCCAGCACTCTCCCTATACAGACAGAATCAGTTCACACTGGAAAGAAAACAAGAACCTGGAAACAGAAATGGCTAACCAGGAAAATGCAAAATGGGTTTTATTTCTACTGTGTGAATCTAGTGAGGCAAACAGAGTTCCATCAAGGCATAATTTCAATTAACTAGAGAGGAATCTAGTTCCTTGTAAAAAGATTCAGTCAAATAGATGAAAAAGAAGAGACTGACATGGCAAAATGAATAGTTTTCTACAGAAAAAAAATGATAGAGTAAAAAGCAAAATAAAAAAAATCTCAAAGAGTTCAGAAATTCTGCTTTATTAGAAGGCCACAACTGTGGAGCAAAAAAAAAAAAAAAAAAGACCATCTGGAAACAACAGAAAAACTAATGAATTCTAAATTGCTGGAAAAGTGACAGTGAATGACAGAAGTAGGAAAAAAAAGATGAAAGAAATAAAATATATTCAGTGAGTAACATGGCCTTTCTTCAATTAACCTTTATGTGGTCAAGATTGTAAACTAGTGCCCAGAATGTATTTTTTCCTGTACAAACTGACTAATGAGTTTCCAGTGAGCTCAGTAAATTTCCCAAGCCCAGAATGCCAGCCACAAGCCTCCTCTGCCATCTCCAGCACAGAGCAGGTCAGAAACAATACACTTTGTCAGACAGTTTCTTGATGCCTTACTGTGGCAAAGGAGTATCCATACCTGTTCCAATGGATTTCTTCAACAGAACGTTTTTACCCCCTAGAAACAAAACCTGCCAGGACACTTTCCTGTACAACGTGATCTAGGTCATACCTTCACACCCCTACCATTCTGTGATTCTGTAAAGACTTTCATTATTTGAATGTGAGAATTGAGAATAATTTGATGATGAAAATAAAGAACTTTATATTAAAGTTACTAACAGAAATACCAAACGAACTTTTAAGCTACAGTTCCAAACCCAGGATTTTCCTAAAACAACATTTTTCAAAAAATTCTACATTTCAAGAGGATCAAGAGAGGATTTACTTTCATTCCCGTTGCTGTAAGTCCCAAGAATCAGCGAGACTGTCATTTTAATGTTTTGCACAAAAGTTGTTTTTAAGAGATTTTCGTCCCAGCATAACACAGAATCATAGAATCATAGAATCAGTCAGGGTTGGAAGGGACCACAAGGATCATCTAGTTCCACCCCCCCTGCCATGGGCAGAATACAGGCTGCAGATAGCTCCTGAACATCACTGATTATCAATGGTAAGCTTTCAAGTGACACCACTGGAAACACATTTCCTCCTCAAAAATGTAAAACTGGGTTAACAAGACCTTTCTTTTTTAAACAAACATTTTTATGCCTTCAGCACCTATGTTTACAGTAAGATCTCACATTACACTGGCTGAATTTTCCAAAGAAAGAACATCTGTAATTTCATTCTGGCTGAAACCAGTTGCAGGATATACAGTAGGATTCATGTTTACTCCTTGTAGGTCATAACTAATTCTGTAAGGGCATTTCTTTCATTTATCTTTAAGGCCTTTTTTCTGTGTTTTTCAGTTGCATTTTCCAACGGTGGTGGTTGCAGAAAATATTAACAGATGAAGTGAAGTCAATTAAAGTATTTTTTATTATATTTGGTCAGTTAGCTTAGTTTGCATCTCTTCTCTTCAACAAACTGTCCTGTAATGGGAACAATTATACTTAAATAATTTCTTTATTTTGTATAGCTCAGCCATGAGTACGGTGGGTACGCTGTAAGATATTTTGTGTGCGCATGCACAGGTAGCCACTCACAATCAGGCCCACAGAAATGTACACAGCTGAAACTCACTCAGGTAAGCACGTGCAGATCTGTGTTTCTGGACACACTTGAGAGCTTGGCCTCCTCTCCTTTCTCAGGAAAAAGAAGTACATCTAATAGACATTATATTAAATTTATGTTATAATCAGAATTATTTTAGGTATCAGTGAGCCACAGAATTTAACTGGTCTACCTGAGTTTTTTAAAGTAATCTTACATTAACATCAATAGAGAGTTTTACCATGGAAAGACCATAATCTTGTTCCTGCAAATATATGCTCTGAACTAAAATGTTGATATGTATTTCAGATGCACCACTAGGAAAGATAAAAATAAGTACATGCACAAATATTTTTAGTATTAGGCTTTAGGAGCAAATAATTTTTAAAAACTGAACCTCAGAGAAAATACATTAATATAGAAAGATTATTATTTACAATCTCAGCTTATTTAAAAAATGCAACATGCAACACACTGAATTGATCTCTGCAGTGTCACCTTTATACAGTGCTATATAGCCACTGTTAAATTGTACCAATACTATTTTTTTAAAAGGAGTATTCTTAACCAAATTGCTCATAGCTGGGAAACAAAGCCCAGAATATAAAGTTAGTTCAGATCTATGCATTTATAGCAGAAGAGGCTTTGGCCCCTTCAGGTTTACCTTCAATGCACTGAAACACTACTTACGTGAATATACTTTAACAATTACAGAAATAATTACTTGTTATAAAGAGTTATTTTTCATTTCCACAGGATTACATGAATAAATCTAAATTTTATTACAAAATATTTTTAAGGGCTTCTGTTAATTATATTTAATTTTCAGAGAGATGAAAGTACATGTATGTATATGTAACAATCAAGACTCGCCCTAAACTTTTGAAGAAAAAGTATATTGTGCTGCAAATATCTCCACTTTGTGGAGGTATTAATTCTTTGCCCTAGAAAAGACAGATATGAAATGTACATTATTAATATGAATATATCTTGCAGAGACATTTCTCAGAATAAAATCTAAGTAGAACAGTTGGTTGGCATTACTGTATTCTAAAGAAGAAACTCTTCCTTACACCAAACTTTGGCAACCCAAAGGTAAATTAAACACCTAAAAAGGCAACCTCAGAAAATCAAATATTTTCTGCATACCCCATGAAAATGACAGATGGAACATTTTAAAATGTAATTCAGAACCTGGCATTCTGGGTTCTTAAAACAGATGTTTGTCCTAACTACCTATCTTATTCATGAAATCAATGGAAAAGAAATGTAGTGGCATTTCTACAGCTTTGAAAAAATATATCCCATCATAATTTATGGGGTTTGACAACTTAGCATAGGAACTTCTAGGCATCCCATTGCAGTTGTCTGAATGGCAAGGACACTGCAAGGAAAACAGAGATGGAGAAAGGAATTGTAAACATTTACCTTAAATTAAAGGAATTAAGATCTTTGTAACACAACTGTTTAACAGTACAGATAGTTTCACCCCAGTGCCTCCCATTCTTATTCCAAACAATTTTAACACAGAAAACACACATATGAAGCACACTCATCTTCCCACTTCCCCATTGGCAGAAATTCCACAGACCTCCATATTACACCCATCTCAAGGGACTGAAGGTACTGAAGAGCTCCTTAGTGAACCAGTCACGTTAGTGCTATTACATAAAAAGTGACTGTCCTGGATCTGCGTATCCATGAGCACACCAGGTGCTTGTGGTACATCAGCCAGTGTTGCCTTCCACCTGGAATGAACTGAACCTGCCTTAGGCACCTGCAAAGACCAAGGCTTTCAGATTCCTGCTCACAGGCATGAGGGACAGGGCCAGATAAGGGAACAGAAGGGTCTTAAAGCAGCTCCAGAAAGAGCAAAGGCAGACTTCTGTCACCTATTTAGGAAACACTGCAAAGTCAAGATGCCTTGAGAGAGAGGCCAGTGGTTCAAGCGAAGTATCAAATGCCTGCTGACCATAGCAGGACTGGAGGGGTTTATCCCTTCTCTGGAAAACAATCAGTGCCTGAAACCGTTCTTATGTATTGCCAGTTAGAGCTGAATCAAACACAATTTTCCATCCTCTCAAAAATGAACAATCAGGTTTAAACAGAAAACCCATAGACCATGTAGAGTTCTTTTAAAATTGCCTTTTTCTTTATATGAGAAAAAGCGATTATGGTGTATTGTGTAGGAGCAGAAAGTACATGACTCATGATTCAATACTGTAGTGCAGCAGGGAGGCAGAACTAAAGAGAAAGCAGAAAGGACAAAAGCAATGCTTCTTAAACCAATCGTTTATATTGCTGTTCGTGGTTATGGTTTCCTCAGGGGACATTTTCTACCTTTTTACCATGGTATGATTTGGAAGAACTGACAAGAAAACCCTCATGAATGTTTTAGATTATTCATGTAACTTATGTTCTAGGTTAAACAGAAATTATGCATTAAAATAAAAACCAAAACAATGTCCCTGGCCCAAGCAAACATGAAGGGGATACTGAAAATGGAGGATAAGAGCATCTTCCTGAAATCATTAAAGTCAAGGACCTTTTAAAGAGCCCTGATCAATGACTACACTCCCAAAAAGTCTGTCTTTTTTACACAAAATTTTTCCAGGTTGTGGCTAGGATAAAATGTTTTTTTAATTGCATGTATATTCATTCCTGTTGCTCCTGAAGTGTTTTGTGCACAGTCCTATCACAAGATCAGGCTTTGCCAGAAAGTCGTAAAAACAAGCAAGCAGACACAGAACATCACAGGACCCCCTCAGACAGTTACACACTTTCCACTGATGGAAAGTGAAGCTGTGTTTATTGGAGGGAAGAATTTGACCTATATTTCTAAATTAGCAAGTCAAAAAAAAAAATGCAAACTCAATATTAACATAACTGTATGTTAAAAAAGAAACAGTTCTGTCTTCTGAAGATGCAATTTTGCTGCTTTCACCCATAATGGCAAGCTAGTCTATGCCAGTTTCAATTATTAGAACTTCACAAGGTAAAATATTTAGAAATATTAGTCCCCACAAATACTGAAAAGGTTCTTTGTCACTGAAGCTCACAGCAAACCCAGACTTCAAAACCCAAAGGTCATGATCAACAGAAGACCATGGCATTCAGCCAATACTATGTGCTAACTTCTTTATTTTTTTCATTTAATTATTTTATTCATTTAATTTCTTAATGTGAACTTACAATGAGATTTTATGAAAATTCATGAATCTGCAAGGTGAATCACCTTCCTACAAACACGGCAACACTTGGGAAGGGACAGGAGATTTGTGCAAAAGGGCAAAACCAGACCATTACCAAGGCAAGAGAGCAAGCACAACTCAGGAGAAAAGTAAGCGAGACCGGAAAGAACACTGAGACACATAGGGAAAAGGAGACAAAACTAGCAAGAGGCATAACAGAAAGATGTGCCTTCGAAATGACAAATGGAACAAGCTAGAGCATCTAATCCCTGGTAGGCAACAAAATGAAAGAATTCTGTGCCTGTAAAGCCAAAATATCTTTTTGAAGAGACCTACAGCTATACAGCCTCAACAAACATTACAGCTGTAGAGCAATCTGAACCTTTCTTCAAGTCTTTACTTCCACAGCTTGTACTCTACCTCTCCAACAAACAATGCTGCAAGCAGAATGAGATCGCTCAGAGTGAACATAGGGATGAATGGGGCACTCAAGGAAAGCAGAGCCAAGGAAGCTTGAAGCAGGGGCATCTGTACTGATGCGGTAACAAATTATTTGCAACAGGCTGTAGCGTCCTGGCAGACAAAGGGAGGGGAGACCTTGGTTGATGTTCCTGTCTGGCCAAGCAGAATTAGTAGCTGACTTGCATCTACACAGGGGCAAGGCTGAATAAAGGCCAACAGGTTAATAAGATTTATGTTCTTTCAGTCTTGTGAGGTGCTAGGTCCTATTAATTTTCAAGTAAATAATGTCAGTGGAAGACAGGTCCACAATCATGTTATTTCTATAAAAAATGTCAAGTCTTTTGAGAATAAATGTCTACTTCACTATCTGGAGCCACTCAGGTTTTTATTAAACTAGAGTTCAATTACAATGAACCTTTTAGATGTCAACCCTAACTATATATAATCAAAATTTCATTTAAGTAAATTTTAAACTACTGTCACAAACTAGAACAAATCTAAAAAGAAAAAATAACTACAATAAGCATTTTTTAAAAGGATAATGACATACTGTGGGGTTTCTATTTTTGTGGTCAGCAGGACATTTGCTATAAAAATTAACCTTTCACACAGGTTGTTAAATACAAAGCATCTCTACAAAGCACACTAACATTTCAAATTAGTTTCTGGTTTATTGAGCTTATATCCTCAGCTTCTACATCCTGTTCTGTGTTGTCCTAGTGATGTCTGTTTCCTAATTTATCTTGAGGTCTTTTGTGACTTTCAGTAATCAGTCCGCATAATCTAAATTCTGTCAAAAAGTGTCAGAATGCATATTCTGATATACAGTGATTTATATATTGGATAAGCAGGGTTTTGTGTCCTGAGAGACATGAAAGACAGCAAACTTGATTTCCCATGAGACAATTTTTTCCCATACCACTTAGATAAAATGAATGAAACAAAGAGCTTAAGAATACCTTGACTTCTCAGAGTCAAGGATCACTTTGGAGTGTCACCATGCAGCACATGCAGGGCAACCAGGTGATCAGGTTCAGTCAGCATGGGTTCATGAAGGGTGGATGTCTGGGCCCAAAGAGCAGTGGTGAATGGAACTAAACCCATTTGGCAGCCAGTCACAAGTGGTGTTCCTCAGAGCTCCGTTTTGGGGCCAGTCTTGTTTAACATCTTTGTCAATAATCTGGACAAGGGGTAAGTTTGCAGATGACAGCAAATTGGGTAGAAGTGTTGATCCGCTCAAAGTTAAGAAGGCTCTGCGGAGGGATTTGGAGAAGCTGGGTCGATGGGCCAAGGCAAGTCGTATGAGGTTTAACAAGACTAAGTGCTGGGTGCTGCACAGGTCACAACAACCCCATGCAACACTACAGGCTTGGAGTGGAGTGGCTGGAAAGTTGTCTAGCAGCAGAAAAGGACCTGCTTGACAGCTGTATGAACATGAGCCAGCAGTGTGCTCAGGTGGTTAAGAAGGCCAACAGCATCCTGGCCTGTATCAGAAAAAATGTCAGCAGGACCAGGGAACCGCTTGTCTCCCTGTACTTGGCACTGGTGAAGTCCTACCTTGAGTACTGTGCTCAGCTTTGGGCCCTGTGATACAAGAAGGACACTGAGGTGATGAAGCATGACCAGAGAAGGGCAACAAAGCTGGAGAGAAAGTCTTATGAGAAGCAGCTGAGTAAACTGTTTTAGTCTGGCAAAAAGAAGGAGAGGAGAAGAGAGGAGATCTTCCCACTCTCTACAGCTACCCAAAAGGAGTGTGTCGCAAGGTGGGAGATAGTGTCTTCTCCCTAGTACCAAGTGATAGGACAAAAGCAAATGGCCTGAAGTTGCACCAGGGGAGGTTTGTATCAGATATTAGAAGAAGCTTTTTCACTAAAAGGATTGTCAAACACTGCAATAGGCCCCGCCAGGGACATGGTTGAATCCCATTCCTGAAGGTGTATAAAATATGCGTAGATGTGCTACTAAGAACAAGGTATAGCAACAGACCTGATAGAGTTAGATAAAGGTTGGACTTGATGACCTTAAAGGTCTTTTCCAACCAAAACAATTATATGACTCTACAATTTTGAGATTTCTTCCAAGAGAGCCAGAATTCATCCCTGATTCATGCCTGGATCTTCACCTAACAACTCTATCTCCAGCTGCCTCCCTACTGAAGCTGCTTCTCAACACAAGGCCACAGTAATAACCACAGCAGCTTTGAAATCCTGCCACAAAAATTCAGGATCTGCATCTGACCACCTCTAGCAAGGACAGCCATGGAAGTCATTTTCACTCTCAGCTACATGGTAGATGTAATCATAAGACCTTAGTCAGAGTGCACTTAGTGCCAATCCTTTTGCATATGTCAGCAGGTGATCTGTCTCCAGACACGCACAGATCAATCCAAATACTTTTAATATATGAAAGTACATATACCCACTTTGTCAGAAAACTGTTACTACTGAACAGGGATTGAAGCAATGGCAGTCAGCCAGAGGCAACAACACAAAATAAACTGTGTGAGTGCAACTGCTTGTTGATGTGCACACCTGTTTATGAAAACTTGCCTACCTGCTCCCAGTACAGGTACATGTACAAACTGCCCTTTTCCAATTAAGGATTTTAGTATCCAGAACCAGTACCCAATTCTCATTTAGGAATTCTACCAATGATAAAAGTAAGAGCATAGTTATTTCTGTAGAAATTTTGTCCATACACACATTGAAAGGTAACATGCAAAAGATGTGACTATAACTAAGGAAGACAGGCTTCTTGTTTTGCTTTTAGTTATGCTTTTGCTGTCCCTTCATTAATGCAACAGTCAGACAAATGACCTGTACAGTATTAGTGACTGATCTTGACCTTATAGCTCAGGGAAAATGAATTACATAGAAAAAGTATTCATGCTGGAAATACAAATGTCAATGTCCTGCAAACAATCTACAAAGCACTACAAAGCTTAAGTAGGAATATACAATTTGAAGTACACTTTGCAAATGTCATTACTGGCACTAGGATGAGCACATTTGTTCCTGTAAGCACCACAGTTCCTCTTCTAGGTCCCCAGGGAAAGAAAACATTGATCTAGAGAGACTGAGGCAAAATTCTGGTGTTCTGGATGTACTTTCAGGAAGCATTAATCACCATGATGTTGTCATACTTTTAGCAAGATACGTACTAGCAATGTATTTGCACAATGGTTGCACCAAAATACGCAAACACAAGCATTTGCTGGACCAAGAAAAATTTTAGTACACAGTGAAATCAGTATTGCTGACATTTGAATACTGATAGACTAAAACTAAGAAATAGCAAAATACTTACAATTTCAAGATTTAATCTGAAAAAATTGAACTGATTTTCAGATTTAGACAAGCTTTAGATCTTCATATGAATTGCAGTTTTGGAAGTGGTGCTGATATGGTGCTACTGAAACTTAAACCCTGTCTAAACCAGTCTTTGCTAGAATATTCAGTAACTAGCTATTTACATTTTTAAAACATAAACCTAATGTCTGTCAAAGAGCAAATTACATAACATATTAATTATCTAATGATATGATTTTACTTCAAGCTATGCAATTAGCACCTGATTATCACAGAATCATAGAATGTACTGGGTTGAACAGGACCTCTAGAGGTCATTTAGTCCAATACCCCAGCAGTGAAAAGAACACCCCCAAATAGATTGGATTGATTGGAGCACCATCAAGCCTGACCTTGAATGTCTCCAGGGATAAGGCCTCCACCACCTTCCTGGGAAACCCAGCATTCACTTACAGTGGGATGCACTTTGTCCCCCTGGTCCCCATTTTGTGGTCGTTCAGCTTGGGTGGTGTGAGAAGAGAGGCTGCCAGTGAAGACCAAGGCAAAAAAAGTTGTTGAAAACTTCAGCCTTTTCCTTCTCTGTCAATTCCTAGCTTGCCATGCTTGCTTACTGGAGCAGGGAGCAGACATTTTCTTTACCTTTCCTTTCTGGTTGACATACCTGTAGAAGCCCTTCTTCACATTCCTTGCCAGGTCCATGTCCAGCCACACCCTGGCCCTCCTGACCTCATCCCTATAGAACCAGGCAGCACCACTATGCTCCTCCCAAGATACCTGTCCCTGATGGAACTGCACAGCTTGCCTCGTAGTTTGACCAGCAGGTCTCCACTCAGCTATGCTGGTCTCTTCCCTTTCTTGCCCAGTTTGTCACAGCTACAGATCAAGAGCTCTTGTGCTCTCTGGAAAGCATCCTTAAAGATTTGCCAGCTCTGTTCTGCTCCCTTGTGCCTGAGGACTGTTTCCCAGGGTGTCCTATTGACTAACTCCCTGAAGAGATGGAAGTTTGCTTTCCTAAAATTCAGGGTCTTGACTATGCTTTTTGTCTGACTCATATCCTTAGGACTGTGAACTCCACCAGCATATGACTACTGTAGCCCAGGCTGCCTTCAGTCTTGACATCCCTGTTGAGCTCACCTGTATTAGTGACCATCAGATCCAGTACTGCATCCCCTTGGATAGGGGTGTCCAGTTTCTTTCTTAAGAAGTTATCATTGAGGCACTCCAGCAGTCTCCTGGATTGCCAACAGCTCACTGTATTACTTTTCCAGGAGATGTTGGGGTGGTTGAAATCCCCCAGCAGGAAGAAAGTCTGTGAGCATGATGCCTCCTTTAGCTGGAGTAAGAAGGCTTCATCAGTAGGCTCCCCTTGATCAGGCAACCTGTAGTAGACACCAACAACAAGGCTCCCCTTGCTGCCTTGGTCTCTAATTCCTACCTATTAGCTTCCGACTTGCTGATGACAATTTTTTATGGACGTCTCTTCACACCCTATCCATTTCTTAACATAGAGGGCAACACCTTCTCCCCTTCTTCCTGTCCTGTCCATTCTCAACAGCTCGTAGCCATCAATAGCCACATTCCAGTCACACAAATCATCCCACCAAGTTCAGTAGTGGCCACTATGTTGTAGCTTTCCAGCAATACAGTAGATTCCAACTTTTCCTGTCTGTTGCCCATGATGTGCGGGTTAGTGTAGAGGCACTTCAGCTGGGCTGTAAGCTGTTACACCTTAAAAGACACACCCCTCAACTCCCTTAAGGTGTTTCACTGATGTTTCCCTGCTGGCTCCCACTACCTTGGGAGCCCCTGGCTCATTTCTGTAAGACTTTGTATTGCAGTGTCCATGGCCTCAGGACAACAGGTTGAAGGCCCTTACTAGCACATTGTCCCTCTAACCCTGGTGTGTCATTACACAGCTTGTTACAGACAAGCCTGATATTGTAATCCCCCTCCCCCTTCACATCTGGTTTTAAGCCCTATCAATCAGCCTGCAATCTCCTGAGCAAAGCTTCTTTGAGAAAGGTGTCTCCCATTAGATGTCAGCAAACATAGTGCCATGTAGGCCATCCCATTGTCATAAAAAAACACAGTCATGGCAGTGACACCAGCACCATTAATAGGAGCCATTAATAGACTGGACCCTTCTGTTGCTTTCCACACCTGGAAGGAAAAAGGAAAAAATAACCTGTGCCCCAGATTCCCTTACCAACTGTCCGAAGGCCCTGAAGCCTCTTTAGATTGCTCTTGGACTATGACACAGAGCTTCTTCCCCACCCACATGGAATAGCAGTAATGGGTAATAGTCTGAGGACTGTACCAACCTAGGAAGTTTCCTAGTGATGTCCTTAACCTGGGCTCCAGGAAGCCACAATACTTTCCCCTATGGGGGTCTACCCAGCTTATTTGATAGTTATTATGCCATTACCAAAAAAGTGTTTTCCACAAAACCAACAGAATAAGACACCAACATTTCTGAGTTATATCTACTCATCCACTGCAAAAGAAATGGACATGCTATTAACGGTTACTGAATATTAAAATTTACACTCTCTTTTTTTCTGTCAGTTCATATTTCTGGATGCAGTGATCACAGTTTTAAAGACAACAGTCTGATCTTAGAGTGGACATGAAATCTGTCTGAGAAGGCTAGACACATTAGAAGTGTTCTACATTGAATAATTGTTTTGTCAGAAAATTACACAGCAGTGCAATGTTATTTCAAAGAAAAGTTGACTCACTGTGTAAGGTCAGACTTTTTAAGTTTTCTAAACAATTTAAATGGATGGAAAGATTGAGGGGGCTGCCACTGTCATGTTCTGATTTCTATTGATAACATCCTAGGAGCAGATTTTTGAGAGAATATTTTCACTGGTATTTCACAGGAGAACTTGACACATACAGGACGGTGGAGAAAAATAGCAATTAAATACAGTTTTTAAATTATATACTCCTTCAAATGTTGAGATGAGGCTTTAAGTTCCATGTACTCACATGTGGAACATCACAGTAATTCTGACTGCCTTACCACTCGAGTCCACTCATGTGACTGAGCTTAAGGATGTCATTCTCCAGAACCTTCTCCATTTTCAAAATGCCACTTTACCATTGTCAGTAAAACGACCCAGCAGCAAGACTTTTTCTGTGTAGGCTCACCCCCAAAAAAATTTAGTACCATGGAGAAAGGAAGGCAGGGAGTCCCTATCTTTCTATCAAGTGTTTCTCTAAGGAAACCAGATACAACAGTTTCACTTTGTCCAAGATGTAATCAAATGATTGAAGACTACAGAAGACTAAGTGCAAGATTCAAAAAAAGAGGTTGTGTGCCTAAGTCCACAACTGATCCACTGGCAGCCACTTACTCCTGGAGACACCAAAACCCTAAATGTCACCTGGGAAGCATCCTACTTGAGCTCTCCCCTTGCACGTGCTCAGAGCTGCCTACATCACACATGCTACATTGTGTGACATTACATCTTTCTATGAGAGACCACACAGCCACATCTACATTTTGAACTGCTGAGGGAAGCAATAGCAGGGAGCTCCTGTGTATCATATGACATTCACAAGAAATCATCTATTTGTCCATCATGCAACACAGAATGCAAAATTCATTGTCAGAGAGAAAAGGGGGGGAAAAAACCACCACAAAACCAAAAACAATACATATGAAGAAATCAAGTGTAGTCATTTAGAAAGCTCAGGTTCATGCTTACTGCAGGGGGCTCGGATGACCATTAAAGGTCCCTTCCAACACAACGCATTCTATGATTCTATGAAGATACCATTCCTTAGACCTGAGGCAGATGAACTTTTCCAATGTAGGATGTGGAAACAGATCCCAGATGTAAGAATTTCTCTTGGGCTAGTTCCCGAGGCTCTCTGTATGACAACAAAAAGAATCTTCCGCATCCCACCACAATAAGCTAACAACTAAAATCAAAAACTTTCAGTGTCATGGATGGGATATGTGCAACCAAAATTCAGTTTCATACAATAATTATGACTTGGGGTGGGGGGGGTGGGGGGGTGTCACACAACTCAGTACAAGATTGTAAGTACAGAAGTAACCAGAATAATTGTGTGATCCACTAAACAAAGGGAAATGCAACTCTTTCAGAGAATGTCTGAATCGGACAATTCTCACAATTTCTCACTTTATTCTGCACAGTGATGCTATGTGGTTTCTGCAGTGCTTATTATGAACTTATTATGCAGTGCCCAGTCTGTGACACTGCAGAATGTTTTCATTCAGCTCAAGATGCGTCTAGGCAACTACACAAGGAGTCTAACACCAGTGCAGAAACCATTATAAGCATTAATGTAGAAATACTTATTTGAAGCCATACATGCACGTTTACAGAACTTTATTATAGATCATTGAAAGGAGTAAATTCCTTTCACCATCATCTGTACCTGAGCACTGCTGTGAGAAAATGGTAATATTTATCTTTTTAAAATAAATTATGAGATTCTACTGCATTGTTCAGTCTTTTTGCATCTCTGCTCAAATCAGTATTTACATATTGGAATTGCATTTCAGAACTTGCAAAAGAAACAGAGAATGTAATGCGTCAAAAAATAATCTCTTACCTTCTAGATCTTCCTTTTCAAAATGTGTTTTGAGAATGGAACGAGTTCCACCTCTATCCACAACAGCCTCTTCATCGTTTCTCTGCAAAACAGAATAAAAAAGACAGTTAAGCTGCTTCTCATTTGGAAACCACTGAAAAGATTGTATAGTACTATGAAACAAATTCTTTTAGCATGCATTTTTTTATTCTTCCTACTCAGGAAGAAATAGTTTTTATTAATCTAATTTTCCTGATTAAAATATATTCCTTTTGCACCAATTTTTATTGAAGTATGATTAAAGCTAAATTTGACATGAAGTTCTCCTGTTAAAACCTGCAAGATGATGAGTAAAACATTGGTTACTAGGCACTAAGAAAAACATGAGGGCATGAGAGGACAGGAGGACAATGAAGGACATAAGAGAAGAAACGTCTGGTTCAGGCAGTTTTTTATTGTACTCCTGAAGAAAAGGATTGCACATGTAATTTTTGTCTTTAGACTAGGATCCTGAGCTACATGCAGAATTCCCAAATTATTGGCAACAACAGTCTATACTTTGACAAAGCTAGGGAATGACACTCAGTGAAAATATGATAAGAAAGAAAACTCTTAATACCATGAAAACAATCGTCACTTACTGCTAAATTGCAAAGCTTTGGCTTTTCTTTACAAACATCAAGTTGTAATTACAAAAGAGGCAGACAGCCCATACTAATATCAGAAAACAGAAAGGCTGCTCTCCCTCAGGATGTGTATTTAATGTTGAATTTTATACTGTAGTGTCATGCATTTATTTTAACTGTAATCTCTGCTGTGCTGTATACCACAGAATGGTTTGGGTTGAAATGGACCTTAAACACCATCTAGTTCAAACTGCTCTGTCATGGGCTAGGACACCCCCCACTAAGAGCAGGTTGCTCAAAGTCCCATCCAACCTGAGCACTTCCAGTAATTAAAAGTGTCTCTCTGGGCAATTTGTTCCAGTGCTTCACTACCCTCACAGTAAAAAACTTCTTCCTAGTATCTACTCTAAATCTACCCTCTTTTAGCTTAAAACCATGAGCCCTAACACTACACTCCTCAAAAAAGAGTAACCCCTAGCTTTCCTGTATGCCTTCTTTAAGTACTGGAAGGCTCTTACAAGGATATTCTATGTGATGAATTAAGCTATTATGCTAAGGCTAAAAAAGCTGCAGAAATTAGTTATTTTGGCCACTTCTGAGATAAAAAAAATAAAAAATAAAACCCACATTTTCCTAAGTAGAGAAATCTTTGGGGAGTTCAGCAGCTGGGGACTAGATGCTGTGTTAAAACAAATAGTGGCTTTGCTATGAGTTTGACACCAGCAATTATAAAAAAACAGCTACTAAATACAGCATGTATTTTACAGCATGATTTACAGTGGCTTCCAGTACATGATGATGAAGAAAAAAAATATTAATTATACCCAAAAAATCAATTAATATATCAAGAACATATATTTGCTTGTCATTAGTGGAAGAGTTTAGTAACTGCTATTAGAGCTACAACTGCTTGTTCTCACTATATAAAATATCTGTCCTAAGGAACTCCGAGGCAGGGGGATTTGAATACCACCGTTAAATGTTAAATATATGTCTATATGTAGAATGAAATAGAATGTAGCAAGAATAAACCTGCATAAGCAACTCTCCTTAAGGAGTATATGCTCCAGGGAAAAAGATTCACACTGAGAGCTGGATGTCATGTGTTCTGGACGTAAGCTTTTGTTTCAGGCTCCTCTCTTTCAACAAAAATAGCTGTCATGCTGTAGCTATCTTCTGTAGAAAATTCCTATGAACGTGTCATCACCAAGCATCTGGGCTGTTAAAGAGACTTGAGAGTACTACAATGCCTTTCTTAGAACTTTCCTGCAGTGAATAGCATGCAACTGAAATCTGACAATGGGAAAAGGCCTTCTATTGAAACTTGTTTTAATAATTTAGGATTAGCTAATAATCTATTAAGATGTACCGGGGCAGTACAATGTCACACAAACCATTTGATCATCCTAGGTAAAATGAGTCCACTATTTTAAGCAGTTAGACGTAACTGAGTGTGTTTGTCATGCTAGCATGATGCCATGCCTCCAGGTTAATGATTAGGCATGATGCCAAAGGCCAAGTACTACAAACCACATCAGAAGTAATGCTATTCTAGCACAAGACAGCCTTCAGTACTTCACTGATTCTGAAAAGGCCTTAGGGAAGCAATAATAAGGGAAATTTAAAATGGGGAAATATTAAATTGTTGGACAGTTTAAAACATTTACAGATCATCTAAGTAAAGTAAACTAAATACAAATTAATTCATTAATATTTATCAAAATATGCTCATACACTTTGACTTCTCTTTTCCCATGTGTTCAGTTTTCAGCTTCTGGCAATCCTTTTCTTCTTCCCTGCCTCCATTTCCTGTAATGTCACACCAAGTCTCAGCCTTCCCTCATTCCCAGAAGTGGCTTTATTCCATTAATATTGCAAGGAAAAACAGCTTAATTGGAAGTATTGTGATGTTGCCAATTCACTTGTCAAACTGAGCAAAGTCCAATTAAACAGCCTTACACTCTACACTTTCAATTCCCAGGGAACAGTACAAAAACTACCTTGCATTTACCAGTACAGAAGTCACACTGCATTTAGTCTAGAAGTAATGTGTGTGACTCCTGTACTGCCTCCTTGGAGAAGGGAAGGAAGGGCTCACTGCCACTTTAGTGCAATTAGGTTTTCAGTTCCTTGCAGGTAGGTACTATTGCAATACAAGTAAGAAGAGTGGCAGATCCACCCCACTTGTCCCATGATGCATAAAGACTAGAAACAATTTCTAGTAATGCTCTGGTTTTTATTAGCATGTCAGGAAAACTATGAAGTTATTCTTTTTAAGTGCTGCAATAAACAAGAGTTTGAAACTGTATGTATAAGCAAGACTAATCATAAGACAACCATGGAAGACATGCTCTGAGTTATTTTTAATGTATTTTTAATGAACCAAGCCACAACCAACCTCCACACTTAATATCCCCAAAGCCATGAATGTACTGCAGTTTCAGCAGGACTAGAAGAAGGTATGAAAAACTAAATGTTTTTTAACAGGCAGGCCATTTTTATGTTAGAATTCTACCACTTCTTCTTTTCAACCCATTTGAAGATGATGAAGGTCAGAAATTTTACATCGTGCACAAAACTGCTACGACTGAGGTATTCAAACTATAATGACATATTTCAGCAGTCTGTAAACAAATTTGTGGACACACTGACCAGGTAAGAGTCCTTGGAACTGTCCATAACTGCAATGAGTTGCTTGCTGAGTCGGGTGAACAGTGTGGTCTACTGCTTAAGGCATGGGAGAGGGATCCAGGAAGTCCCCGAGCGCTAATCTTGGATCTGCCACTGACTTGCTGTGTGGCTTTGGAAAAGTCACTTAATCTCTGTGCCTCAGCTTCCCCATCTGTAAAATAGGGATAATAATGCTTACTTATCTACCTTCCTCACCATGCTGCTCTATGCCCTAAGTAGTATTCACACAGCATTTCAGAACTGTAAAGCACTACAGAAGGGCTAAATCATTTGATTTAGAATGTGCACAGTTTACTCACATGAAGAGATGATGATGGAAAACAATGGATTGATAAAAATCAACATTTAGGCATAAAATGGGCCTTTTTTGAACATCAAACCAACATATATTAATACCTTGTCATAATTTTACAGTGCGCAGCTTCGACAACTTAATTGTACAAAGTTTAAGACAATGTAATTGTACAAAGTTTACATAAAAATAAATATACTAGACTTGCTTTCTGTTGGCTTAATTTGAGAGCAATGCTATGGAAGCCAGTGGAATAGTATTTCTGTGAAACTGTGATCAGAGCACAATAAACTTGTAATATATTTATAAATCACCTAACATTTCTCTTTTTCATTATATTTATTAATATTTTGTGGGTTTATATATTTATCAGACAATGATAAACCTAAAATGTAGACACAACACTATTTCCCTAAAGCAATAAAATATCTGCAAACACACAGCAAAAGAATTAATGCATCTAGGATAAAAGAGCAAGAAAAAAGTTGAGGCTTTCACATGGAAACCACAAGCTCCTTAGAAACCAGGGCTCACAACTCTACTCAGTCCATGAGTTCACCTCTTACAATTTTCTAATGAATGCTGAAATTACCTTCACCATAAAGCAGCATCTGCTGCACATATTTCACATGAAAAATCTATTTTAATGAAGGAGTCTTATAAAAGCAATTTTTACTACTTTTGTTCTTCATATTAGAAGTCTCAACACAGTAGTGAGTATAGAAAAGCAGACCATATAGTCATCCTCTGCATCCTTTACAGGGCAACTGCACATTATAACACTGAAAGGTATGTGAACAAAATTAAAAGGAAATAAACCACCCTCCAAGACTTTTTTGGCTTCTCTTTGTGTTATGTAGTCATGAAGGAAAAAAGTTACTAGGAGTACTGATTTTCAACTCTTACATCAACACTGTCTTATCAGAGAATAAATTTAGGCTGCACCTGTTGCCAGGAATTCCAAGTGTATTGTTTAGAAGAAATAAAAGTGCTCAAGACTAAGAAACGAAAAACAAAAAGTCCTCTGTCCACTGATGCATTGATAAAGCTCACTACCACAGTTGTTTCAAAGCTAGACAAATGATCTCCTGGAAATCTTCTCAAATTGACCATCTTTAGCTATGACACAGACCTAATGGCAATTCATAATGCAAAGCAGCTGATCCTTAAACCTGTCACCTCCCACAACTGTGCAGTGCCCTTCCACACCTCAGAATAATATAATTAATGTGGAAACTACACATTTAGAGAAGGTGTATACAATTTTATGAAAAATATTTTCAGGTGGGTTTAGTTATAGCTCTTCTAAACTGTCTCTGCTTTGTCGTTGATGATTGAGCGTAAAGAAGAAAGAAAATTCTTTCGAAGATGGAGCCATAAAAAGGCATTTGACACACACAGAATCATAGAATGGTTTGGGTTGGAAGAGGCCTTAAAGATCATCTAGTTACAGCCCCCCTGCCATGGGCAGGGACACCTTCCACTAGACCGGGTTGCTCAGGAGTCCATCCAACCTCAAACACTTCCAGAGAGAGGGCATACATAACCTTCACGGGCAGACTGTTCAAGTATCTCACAACCCTCACAGTGAAGAGCTTCTTTCTTACAGCTAATCACTTAGCCTTAGTGAATTTCATGAGGTTCACATGAGCCCACCTTTCAAGTCTATCAAGATCGCTCTGCATGGCATCCCTTCTCTCTAGCATACCGACTGCACCGCACAGCTTGGTGTCATCAGTGAACTTGCTGAGGGTGCACTCAATGCCACTGTCCATGTCACCAGCAACGATGCTAAATAATATTGGTTCCCATATCAACCCCTGAGGAATGCCACTCATCATCAAGTCATGGATCACTACTCTGAGTGCAACCATTTAAAAAATTCTTTACCCACTGAGCAGCCCATCTGCCAATTCCATGTCTCTTCAATTAGAGACAAAGATGTGGTGCAGGAGAGTATCAAATGCTTTCACATTTTTTAATATGTATGTGTTAATGTAGGCACATACACTTGTAGAACTTCAGTATATTTCTGGATGATGGAATTAGGACATATTCCTGATATTCTGGACGATAACGTGGTAGATTATCTATACATTTAGAGTATTTACTAAAAAAGGAAAACCAATACATGGTCTTAAAAAACACTGCTGCATATAGCACAAAAGCTACCTGGATGCTGCACAAAAATTTACTGAAGATCATCTGTGCTGATCGCCACAGCAAATGAAATAATGTAAACCGATAAATATATATTAGAAAATAGGAAACTGTTAGGACAGTAGGAAGTTATTAAATAGTTGCAATTAATACAGCTTGCTGTCCTTAGCAGGTACTCTGCTCCACTGGTACGACAGTTGGTGCTAATATATTTTGAACAGACAATCAAAATGGATAACACTAGAATTTTCACTTTACATGGAAAATGAGAAATTATTTCTTTCCTTAATCCTTCTTTCTAATTTTTTTCATACCTGGCTACATGTATTTTCTTTCTCTGATCGTTTGTCAGGGTTTTCAGTAAACTGGATGATTGCTTTTCTTTGAAATACAACATAAAAACCATCTACAATGAGTACTAATATTCCAGAACATTTTCCAGGATTTTTAAACCTCTATGTAAAATCCTTTCCCTTTTTATTTAAATTCTAAATACAGCCACAGCACAAATCACAACATAACCAAAGCAAATCCTTTTTTGGCACCTTCCTTTCCTTAAAATTTATAGCAGAGCAGAAGCCATTTTGCTTTCTTCTGCACTAGAAACCATGCATATGACACACCTGCTGACTCATAACAAAGTAATCATAGTATTAATTACTTCCTCATATAAGTCAGTTATTGATGATCAGACAACCTACATAATTCTCCAATGCCATCTGGAACTCAGGAATGCCTATCATAAAACGTTAAATATTACATTGCTATAAATAATAGAAAGTGTAATACAGAATTATTTTATATTATCAATAAGATGGAACTCTGTAATATATTGATTTCAGTTCATACATTATATTGTAAAGGTAATAGAATAGATCTTGCATATTAAATGGGCAGTAATGAAATTCTAAACATTGATAGAGACATTACATACATACCATGATCGCCTTCCCACTCTGAAGATATTCCAGCATTATCCCCTTGTGTGCTCTTTATTTCACAGACTCATTACATGGTATTTGGATTTTTAAGATGATTTTGGCTAAATTTAGCTTGACATTTCATAAGGATGGCATTATTAAAGATACAGAAAAGTGAGCTATTTGAACTCAGGAGATGCCAAGAGTATATTGGAAATATCTTGAAAAGACAATTAACCTACATGGCTATAAAGCTGTTCTATGTAGATGGATGCCTCCCTGTTGTGTGAGGCAAATCACTGATGACTGCCATGTTCAGCCTTGTCCTTTAAACTGTCCTTGAGCAGACACAGTCACGCAAAACTGATTTAATGTATGTGTATACAAACAATTTAGATGCTACAATTCTTTTCTCTTTCTGAAGACAAGCACAGTAGAAAAAAAGAAATCTTAAAATATTATTGTGTTTAACTGCTTATATTACATATAATCATAGCTAGCAATTTTTTGAGGCAAAAGTACAGCAAATTTTATCTTTCTGATGAAATATAACTAGTGACACTGTATCATCCTTTTCCCTGCTATCCACCTGTCAATGAAGTCCCACCAAAACACATTTATAATGCAGTGACATCTGTTCCTTAAGGTCTGAAGAATTATTTTTTTAAATGTTCCTTTAATTGAACTGGGTTTGTGACAGCTTTCTGCAGTAGTCACTACTAGTTAACATAAAGCACATATTCCTGTTGGTCAGCTCTATTCCACATAGTTCAGGCTATGCAACAAAGTAGAAAGCCATTATTTATCATTCCAGATTTGCACTTTTCCCAGGGCTGCATGTCATGTGCAAAACAACATCCTTCTCTGTTTCCTTTTCTCCCTTTCCTCTTTTAAGAGCAAAAGCCAACATACTGTTTAGCATGACTCAATAAAAAAATACTACCTTCTGCAATGCTGCTAAAAACTGTATAATCAGCACTGGCTCCAAAGAAATTATTTGCTACTGACCAGAGACTAAGCATACATTTAATGTAATCATGCAGTTCCATAGAAAGACAGATAAGCATTGCAGACACTAAATCTAAGCACATTCTACTGCCACAAATTTAATGAAATGAAACACAAGCAGAAAAATGCACGCAAGAATAAAACAAAGCAGAATTACAGACAAGTAAATGCTCACTAATACCTGTAATTCCTGTGTTTATGTACACTGAAGCATCCTGTGCTGGCTTATATACCATTGTGCACAATACAGCCACTATGAATTGAGGTATAAATGAATGCGTTAACTACTAAAATGTTCCATTATCATTTGATAAGGAATCTTCTCTCTTAAAAAAGCCATTTCAGGTAGAAACAATACATATCTTACATTTGCAAGGTAAACATGTTACTTAGTAAAGTCTTTACACACCTATTCAATGAAAGACAAGATTTCTATCTAAAGAAAATAGAAAATCAAGGTGAAATAGTAACTTTTTACAGTAGCTAGATGTCCAACTTTCTTTGCACTTTCCCACCAGAAAACGACCCTATTGTACTAACAGCTGCAGCAACACGACTGAGAGGGAGAGTGAAGAAAAGAAAAACAACCAAACCCAGAACCATTTCCACTCAAAAGGCTTCATGTCAGCTGCTGTGAAGAAGTTCAACAGCATGAAGATGGCTGTGAAGGCTTCATCCAAAGACCAAATGAGATTTACTTTTAGCTTGTCTGGGCTCTCTCTTGGCCCAGTGCTGGATGCAGATAGATCCAGGATAACAGCACTATTTAGATGCAGTTAGAAGTTTGACATGCCAAGTATAGCCCAACATGCAATAGAATATTAGCTGCTGGGCAGCAAATGGAAATAAAATATGTTAATTGCTAGTTTCATAATCAGCAATAAGATATATTGGGATTTAAATTTGACGCACTTCCCATCTGAAAGGATTTACTTTTAGCCTCAGAAAAAATATTCTGTTTTCAGATTTCTTTACCTAGAAAGAGGGTCAGGGAGAAGAATCATAGAAGGCAGTCTTCTTGCAGAAGCTATTCATGTGGAAGTAGAAAGTGCAAAGAAGGAAAGAGGTCATGACCAACTTACCAGAACGTGTTATAGCAGCAGCTACAAGAGGAGTACTCTTCCTTTATAGACACAAAAATGTAGTCTGGAGTCTGCACCTTTTACATAAATGTATTCCAACCATAATTCAAAACATCTTCTTCCCACATCCCCGCTCTCCCGAAGTCAACATGATCAACAATAAATTAACTCCCTCTCTCATTAACACTGGTACAACATTCAGTGATTCTTCTGTTTCTCAGTGCTGGTCTACTATCAGTGAAGGTAGCCTGACTGAACCAAATCTAACTGAAGTGTTAAAAAAACAGTATGACCCTTTTGTCTCAGGTCATCAGTAAGCCATGATGACTGGTGAGGGCAACACCAGAGGACACTGTTAGGATCCACTCTATTCACAAAGACAATAAAAAATAATTATGTCCTTCAAGCCAATGATGATACAATCCACTATGTGAAAGTTTGGGTAGTCTAGTTAATTCACATACAGAGTAAGAAAGCAGTAAACAGTGCAGAAAGAATAGGGGGAAGAAAAAGGGGAAAAAAACAGAAAATAAATAGGTGAAATAATGAAATTGCCAATGTGTTCTGAGAGCAACAGGACAAGTAAAAGGATTTCAGATACCAAGCTTGAAGTTACTTGGGCATCACTTCTGCTCAGGGAATGGAATATTACACTGTAAAGAGAATTTTCATATCAAAGACTCACTCTAAAATATATTGTGAAAGTGATCATGACAGGTTATAGACAATGAGGGATGTGTATAGTTTAAAAGTCTAGATAGCAGAAACACCCAACATGTACATTCAGAATTTAAAATGTGCTGCCAAAGATGAAAGGTAAGCAGGAACTATAAATGGTAGTTCAACTGGTCTTCCTACCTCACAGAGATCTAAGAACTAGACTTGTACAAACTGCATTTCTGCTGTAATCTGGAAGCTTTAAACACCATCAATTCCATGACCTTGCTGTTCCAGACTAGTCCACAGCAAAAACAAGCTAAAAGTTAGAAACACCTTAACAGGGTGCTTGATACTGAAATTACAGAACATAACTTTTGGAAAGGAAAATATACAAGTACTACTGTAGAGTAGAAAGCAAATGTGAATATAGCATTACTACTTTATACAAGTTTTATCAGTGCTTCTACAGGAAAGATTTTATTGTTAGGAAAGAGTCCATTTTCTCATAATGCCACCAAATTGATTGACTTGCATGCAGCTACAGAGAACCATAAAGGAAGATACAAGCTTTGAAGGATATTAGCCTACCTTTACCTATTCTCCAGTTCAGGAATTTTGGAGAATTATCATTGTAGCTATGATAATTGGAATAGAAAGGCTGTTGGGATTGCATTCCTGGTTTGTTACAACAACATGTCCAATGCAATTTTTTTTCCCAACCCTTCTCACAATCACAGTGTTTACCTGTTTATTTATGTACTTACTAGATAACTAGCATCACACAAAATTTCACCTTTCAAACTCCATCTCCTTGATATAAATGTCCCCAGTGGTCAACATTTTGAGAAAATGGCAGAAATTGCTAGGTATCACATTTACTGGCACAACACAAGTAATGACATTTTTTAATTACCTGACATTACTTGCATTTCATTATACTGCTGTAAAGTGAAAACAGTATCCAGCGGATGTTCTTTATACTGCGCTTGCCACGACAACCCCATCTTCCTTCATTAAAGAATGGATTTCTTTGTGATGAACTAAGAAAAAAAATTCTTCTAATTTAAACATTATACTGCAAACAACTTTTATCAGGCTTTTGTTTATTACATGTTTTTAGCAGATTTAGTACAACAGGCTCCTCCTAGGACCATCTCAACGTAGGTACTGAACTAACGATAATAATCTGCTGATCTCTAGTTGGTCTTACAGGCATCTTTCCTTAAACTTGCAAATTCTGCTTATCTTTTCTTCAGCTACCATTGTTATGAAATCCATATATGTATGCATGTGTGGAGAAAGAAAAACAGTGTCTGTGGGCTCCACTGACATATACATTGAAAATATATTCATGGTGTGATAGTCAATAATTGAAATAAGTGACCTTATAGCTATTTTACTAATCATATAATTTAAAAGACACATTATACCTTATAGGTTTACAATAAATAGCCTTGGGTTAAGAATACTTGGTAATCTAAGTACAATAACACATGTACACACCTGCCCCATCATTAAGTCAACTTCATACACTACAAAAGGAGCGTTGTGGAGGAGCTTCAACAAAGACTGGACTCAGTAACAGAAAGTGCACTAATGAATACAAGAGGAACTGCAACTGGGAAGTCAAAATCAATACTCCCAGTAGAGCAAACACAAAATTCAACTTTGTGGTAAAATCTGTCTCTTGAAAGGGAAATTAGAGGACAAGCTGTAAAGATTTTGAAAGAAATAAACTTGTATTTGAGAAGATGAGTAAACAGACTTTAAAAAGCAAGCAATGTAGGCAGAGTAATAAGCAAGATGACATTAACACTAGTAATCAAGGAAAGCAAAGCTATACAGTATTAACACCAGACAGGCAGATGAATTATGGTGTTGAGATGAGCAAGCCTTCAACCTGATGTAAGGCTACATGGACAAACAGGGACTGTTAGACCTCAGAACTGCAGGGAACAAGAACAAGAAAGAAAATAAAATTCAGGATTATATTCAGGTGACCACTGAAGACCAAGAAGATCTTCTGAGATTTGTAAAGTTTAAGCAAAGTGGGTGAAGACCACTGAAAAATAAAGTAGTGATGCCTTCATAAAGATTATGCTTGTGTCTACATTATCTGAAGTAAGGTGTGGAGGAGGACGCAAAGGCTGAGGATGGATTCCTGACAGATCTAAACACACACCTACATAGACAAAGAGGAGGAGGAGGAGAAGATCCATCCAGTAAGAAACAGTTTGGAATGAGAGAGCGAGAATCAACAAGGACAAAATGACAAACATCCAAGAACAACAAAATTTAGTGAAGACTATAACATAGCCTCACAGAGAGATGACAGATGGAGTGGAGGAGAATAAAGGACTAACCTGGAATTCCTCCAGGAAGAAGTCAAGTGGAACATTACTGAGATAAATTTCAGTACAAAAGACAGAAACCAGAAGTGAGCAGTTCTAGAAAGACATTAAAAGACAAGAAATGAAGACAATTGTACAAAACATATAAGGGAGTTGGGAGATGAAAGAAGTGTAGGGATAGGAGATTAACCTGGTGAATAGAAACTTCAGACACTGAGCATTGTTCTGTGTTGGTTTGGGGCTTTTTTATAATATGAAGAGTCTCTCTGTGTATTTCTGGTGTACGGGAAGGAATTCAAGGGCAAAAATAGATATAAAAAAAGGCAGAAGGTGGATAGGGACAGGGATAGGTTCACTGGAACAGGCTCAAAGACTACAAAACAAAATCTTAATGTCCATTTCAGTAAACAAGGAGCAAGCTTTATTTTCACCTTGGTTAGTTTTGAGAAGTTCACCTGGACAGTGAGGGGGGAATACATAAGCTGGATGGATGACTATATGATTAATAAAAAATACAGAACAGGCAAATCTGCAAGTGAAGATACTCACAACAGACAACAAAAATCCCAGAGATTAAGAAATACAGAAAGTCAGCAGAATCAAAAGATTTTCACCAGCGATAGTCAGCAGTGTTTCTAAAGCATGGCAGATGGCATTAGGAACTGAGAAAGTGAATACTGGGAGTCAGCCAAGACCATGAATTGTCAGAAGGGTTTGGAAGTGTATAAGAAGAACAGAAAAACATAGAGCCTAAGGGAACTGATAAAATGACAGAGGAAAAAAAGTGCAGAGGCTTAAAGGAGAAAAAAAAAATAACAGAAAGGAAGTCATCAAGAGTGACAAAACAGAAGTTCTACAAAGTCCCGTTCTTGGATGGAGAGAATAAAAATGCTGAAAAAGTTCAAATAGTTGTCACAGAAAGGAACTCCGAGAACACAGTTCATAGAGAAGACCAACTCAAGTGTGTAGCCCATTTGGCACATGGTGCACAATTCAAATGAGGAATAACAGCACCAGGGCATCTACAGAGTTGGATGGTTATCCATATGGTAACTGAAGGGTGAGAAATTATGAATGGAAGAAAGTTGCAAGTTAAAGTCAGAGAGAGAGATAGTAATAGGTAGAATTGCGTGCATGCAGACCATAAAAATGTTAGAAAGACAGGCAGAAGGAAATTTTATTGTTAAAAAATTGTTGGAGAAGCCAAGGAGTTTTGCACCTGAAGGAAAAAAGAAAGTGACTGGAACAAAGAGGCTGAACTAGAGGCAGATGTAATTTACGATGAAAGGAGAGAGAATACCAAAATAAGTGTAATCCAGACAAAAATTGATATAAGTGCATGAAAAGCATCAGAAAGCACAGGGATAAACAAGCACCAATACAGCAATCAGAAATAATATCAGAAAGGGAACAGTATCATCCTAACTGTTGGTCTTTCATGCATCCTGAACCTTCTGTTATCTGAAGCTGTTACATATACCCTCTCTGACATACATTAGTTGTTTTAACAAATTACAGGATAATCTAAAATGTTGATAAGGATTTGCTATGTCATAGTTGTACTAGGAATAGATTTAATCCACTGAAGCTTATATTGCATGCCAAATCCATATAAATAGAATTGGTGGAGGCATCTTATTCTTGTACGCTCTGTAACTGTATTAGAATTTCATGCCAACATATGCTAATAAATCTTTTGTTACGTAGAACTCACTAATCTCCCACAGTTTTAATCATATTTATGTATTGTTTTCTAAACCAGCATAGTGATGGCTTTATTCTTCTCAACATATAGTACACAATAGAATAAATAACAACACTGGTCAAGCATTCTTCTGCATCCTTGGACATACATACATACATCCTTGGACATACATACATACTCTTCAGGAGAGAGCATTTGGGGTTTTAAGGAGCTTGTTTTGTTATTTTAAGCCTACTTATTCTTTCCCAAACCCAGCATCACAGCTGATAAATCTGATACTTAACTTTACCAATGATTGCTTTCAAATAGATTTCTGAAGGAGTGTAAAAAGAACAATGTATTTAAACCATACCTATTCCCAAGAAGTTACACAAGGCTTTTGGTCCCCACAAAAGGGTGCCATTGGGTCTGCTACATATAGAAATCACAGACTTCAGCTAATACATTAAAGCTCTTGGAGTTATCTGCCTGAGAGGGGGAGGGGGAAATAAATAATTAAAAGAAGAAAATATACTATTTGAAATGTGCTCTTTCTCTGTCATTCTGATATGTTATTAAAGTCATAAATATGCACCTTTAAAAAACAAAGGAATACTGACACCTAGAAAAGGTGCTTGCTCTAATATAATTTCACCTTGTGATGTAAACATTGTAGAATTAAAAACTCAAGTAAGCAGGTTTACAGGATTACAAAGTGGTGATACTTCTCAGTACTCTGGATCACGACAAAGATGTTACCTCCCAAAGAGTATGTGAAATTCCACATTAACTTGCACCTTGCACAGTTCATGTGTAGGAGGATGGGAGCCAGTTAACATTCCAGATAATTTTTATTTTAAACTATAGCATTGTCATGGACCGCAATAGAACACTTTGAAAAATGCTGATCTTAAGAACCTTCCTCTGCTTGGTCTGCATGTCAATCTTTGGTACTAACTAGAAACATTGAGCATTATCACTACTAGAAGCAGACACTGTGAAAACATGCCGTCAACTTCAGAAAGTGCAGGTACTCAGAAGAGACTGAGCTTAAAAGAAAAATCACTGAACAGAATTAGTTCTGTTCTAACTCAAATCAGGAGAAAATATTTAGATGGGGAAGAGGGGGAGTAGCAAGTGACAAACTTAATTATTAAGTAAAAGATAAGAAACATGTCCTTTTCAGTAGCATAAAGATCAAGTCGATAAATCTTGTGCATAGTTCCATTAATAGACACTACCATTATTCTCTTGAAAATTTTATTATTATTCTCATTCTTGTTCATTTTTCATCACTCTGAACCACAGAAGTAATGCTCATGCCAAGGAATGATAAATGATTAGCAAAGTTGTGATGAGTTTTTTAATCAGACCACGAAAAAAAATGGAAACTGCGTGATATTATTATCTTCTATTTTGTCTGGTTTGTGTTTTGAATACTTTCTCAAGGCTCCTGCTTCCACAGGTTTCTGGTCACTGTTATTGTACATTATATTTCTGTGGAAATCCAGACAGCCCAGAACAGATACTAAATTTGCATATCCATCCAAAAGTTGCTCTTAATATACTCTACTCAACAAAAAACAATTTGTAATCCCAAGTTTGATGCGTGAGACATTGAATGCAGTGTGTTACATCCTTACTTGACATCACCTCTGGTAACTGCACTAGATCACCTGAACTCACATCTGAGCTGTAGACCATGCATATGATGTCAACTTCTGAAAAGATTTCCAATTAATAACTAAGCATGTTGCTGATTTAGAGACGCTATTCTAACAAATAAAATTACAGGCCACATAAGTAAGATATATTGGAAAACAACTAATCCTGTAACATATTCAGTGAAAGACAAGGCAATGAAAGTATCTGAAGGAGAACTACAGTCCCATGCTGAGAGTGATTAAGCAATCCTACAACACGAGATTAGGATGGTATAAATACACAGAAATTCAAACTGAGCAAATTGCACTAGGAACTCAAGCAAAGGAAGCTCTGCCTTCATTAACACAGACAACCTCCCAAAGTGATGGTTACTAAGCATGAGGTGCTTCTTGTCTTGGAAACCATGTAAGTGCCTGCTGTTTTCTGAAAAGAGCATTATTGTTCCACAACTAGCTGCTACATAAGTGTACATCACTATGCCTATTCCAAACAGGTAAACTGTAAACTGAGAGGAAGATATATGGTGATGAACATGCTGGGAAGGCAGGAGCATTCATTACAGGAACAGCATCAGCTCCAAGGCAGAGCTTAACCAATTTACTTTACAAGATCCCTGCTGCCAAGTTCTGTGTAAAACCAGGTGCCAAAAGTCTCCAAAGCCAGAGCTTGAATCTTGTTTGCTATGACTGAATGAACAGCATAGGACAGTCTTCAGTTTACCTGAAGAAATTTTATGCTGCCCATATTGGAAGATAAAGGTGCTATTCTTTACAGGTTTTTATTTAATTAGAGATCTACAGGTGTGTATGATGTAGCCAAGCAGAGACAGGAAAATTAAAAGGAAATTAAAATAGAAATTGATAATGAATTTTTATGGACATAAAAGGAGGCCCATGAGAGAAAAAAGTCTAAGTGATTATCGGGGATATTTGTTTATAGCTGATGATACAGACATTGCTAAAAATGTAAATTTCACCCGTTTCAGCAATTGCAAAGGATACTAAAAAGGAAACACTTCTTATCTGTTGAAGCAGGCAAGAAAAGGACCCAAAGCACATCTCAGATCTGTGCTGAGGTTGCTGCTACTGTAGATGTTCAAGACATAAGGCAGTGCTAGTAACTACTTTTGACAGCACAGATTACATCTCTCACTGACATCCACAGCAAATACGCATCTCTGCATTAGAAGTTAGATGGCTGAGAAATTTCATCTGCACCCTACAAAATAGAAAATCACTCAGGAAAGAGGAGGAGGGGACCAGAAGGCAGACTGGGCATTAATCAAGCTCAGTGAGTCACTGAAAGACAGCAATGAGAAATTCACTCATGACTACGCATGGAAGAACTGGTGACAGTACACCGAGATCTAGCAGAAGGGACAAGTCTGGTGAAAGCAATGAGGCAACCAAGTTCTTAAAGAAAGAGATCATCACTTCCTTCCAGAACAAAAGAATGCCAACAGCATTTCTTTTTTGTATGTCTCACAGTTCTTAGGTAAGCTTTACCAGCAATATCTAGCCACCTCCATCAAATCCTGTGCCTTGGTGATTTACGAAGTCCTCATTTTGAGATGTATTAGCAAAACTACCACAAATGATACTCTAAGGATAAGGGCCAGTCACAGTTACCAGATGCTGAGCTTCATCCTTAGCAGGACTCATAGAACTAGGTCTATGTTTGCCATGTGGAATCTAAGCATCTAGGAATAATCTTCATCAGAATATACAGAGCTGTAAGAAATTACCACATTACTGTCATTGTTATGAAACTACAGTTGTGTGTTTTCCATGTTATCAGACTTTCTAATGATCATTCAGTGTACTCCATTAAAAATGTTACATAGCAGTCAATGTTGAGGTAACACCAAACACTTTCTTATACATGACAGGACAAGGGACAATGGGTGGAAGTTGAGGCACAGGAAGTTTCACGTAAATATGAGGAAAAATTATTTCACTGTGAGGGTGACAGAGCACTGGAACAGGCTGCCCTGGGAGGTTGTGGAGTCTCTTGTCTCTGGAGATATTCAAAACTTGCCTGGATGCATTCCTGTGTAATCTGGTGTAGGTGATCCTGCTCTGGCAGGGGGGTTGGACTAGATGATTTTTTGAGGTCCCTTCCAGCCCCTGAAATTCTGTGATTCTGTGATTAAGAGTTGTCTATATTGAATTACGTTGTGATATGGAAAACTGGTGCTAAGACAAATGTGTGTGTGAAATCTAAAATTTTATATTCACCAAAATTTACTCCTGGAACAGCACTAAAGTTAGATGAACAATGGGCAGAGAAAAAGAGCAAAGAGAAGTCTGATCTATTTATTTTTTTTCAAATCAGGTTTAAAATATCTTTAAAACTGAACTAAAGAATGACAGCAGATGGTATAACTGACCTGCATTGCTAACTCTCAGACAGAAACATTCCTAAAGCATAGTTAACTCCCTCCCATAATACACTTGACATCAGGTCTCTACCAAATTCTTATCTCCAGACTCCACCTGAATGGAACTGCTCAATTGCATCTCCCCTTACTTATGCAAAGAGAACTTTCTCTGTTGTCCCACTTGCAGGATTCAGACATAAAAGTAACACCGCTTTTCCAGGAAAAATTTCATCACAGGATGGGGACATAAATTTGATATTGCTTTTTGTTAGAATAGTTTTAATTGCATTAAATGTGCCTGCAAACCATATGGGTAAGATTTCTTGCACATATTTTAATGACTCTGTGCCTGCATAAAATTTTTAATGAAGAGAATTTAAATAAGTGAACTCACATTATCAGGAGACAATCTTGAGTCACTGAAGGCTCCTTTATACATTTGAAGCAAATTTTTATAGTACCTCAACACTCTCTCACGTCACTTAATGCCAGGGTTACATTTTTATTCAATGCATGAAGCTGAAATTTTTGTATGAGCTGATGGTTGCTGCATCAATTTATAACATTGGAGAGCATGCTCCAAGATTCCACTAGAAATTAACACAACATTCTTGGCAAGTTGGCTAAAAACACAGACTATGAATCCCTGCAGTTAATACTCCCCATAGGTCACTTTTGTTTATTTTGTTTTACATAGTGCTATCATAGTAGATAATAGCTTTTTATTCTGTTTTTCAAAATGTTAAAGATTCACCTTTGCCTGTAGGAGTTAATTCTCTGACTACATCAATTGGCATTGGGGGACATAGATTCCATATAAGACATTCCAAAACAACAGGAGTCTTCATCACTAGAACAACTGCTATGAATTAAGCAAAGCTAATTTCAAAACTTTTCATTCTGTAAGATTACCAACAAACATCAGCATTTATAACTTTCAGTCCTGGTTTTCAAGGACTCCTGTCCAAAGTGTCCCATATTTGAGTGACCAGTTAACAGACAACCTGAATTTCTTACCAGGTAATCTCATTCTGGCCCTCTACTCATCCTGTTGAGACATAACTGGAGCACTCTCTTCAGTTCTGGGCTCCCTTCTTACATGAGAGACATGGATATACTGGAGTAAGCCCAGTAAAGAGCCACAGAGATCATAGAAGGAGAGGCTGAGAGTGCTGGGACTATTTCAGCATGGAGAAGAGAAGGCTCAGAGGAGCCTTGGCTGAGAGGGAAGCAGCAAAGGCTTAGTCACACTCTTCTCAGTGGTACCCAATGACAGAGCAAGTGGAAAAGGACACATATTTCAATATAAGAAGTGCCATTTAAACATAAGAAAGACTTGATCCGCTCAAAAAAAGGGAATTGCAGTATTTTTCACCTTATCATTAGTAATGTCTTGTAATCTCTTACTGTAAAGAGGAGAGAGTGATGCTCTACCTTTTTGGGTCATACTGAAATCAGCATGGCACAATGGAAAGCATCATGCAGCTTAGTCTGTAGTTTATACTGATCTTACTAAGCAATCCACTGAAAGTTACCAGAATTATGAATCAGTTTCTACTTATGCTTAGCTACCAGTGAAGGAAATTACATGGGACCAAAGTTGCTGATGACAAAACTGTAAAGGCACTCAAACTAATGGAGAGTTTATTAACAAATTTTATTGAAAATTTTAGTAAGGCAAAATAAATATGGTCTTGCAGGGAAACAAGAAACAACATGAGTAAGTCATATTATTTATGAGGCTCATTAAAAGAAAGAGAGAAGGAAGAGAAAGAATGAACCATAGCTGGGATTGCTTCTTCTCATTGAAATGCCATTCTGAATAGTGTATAATCATTATTTTTTACTGTATTAATATGGTCACCTTCCCCACTACTCCATCTTAGGCAGTCTCATATCTATAGGAATTGGTTTGGACTAGTTATGACTCTAACATTTTTAACAGATTACTGTGGTATTATTGATGTGATTTATTCACATTATCATGCTGCATCCCAGAAAAATTCCCTCAAATAGTTTTTATTCAGAATGATCATATAGTGATAGTGGAACACTAAATGGAATAGGGCATTCTTGAAATACTTGTCATTCAGCTATGTGACAATGAAGTTAGCTGTTACATATTTATGCTATGTTACTTAATGGTTTAGACCTTTCTGACATGCTTATATTAAGCCCTCCCTAATTCAGGTCATTAGATTCAGTGGCTTGGTATATGAATTAAAGTACTAAACGAGGAGAATTTGACTAGATAATAGAATCACCTCATGGGAGGGAGCCTAATGTAGGACAGAAGGACTTGAATTCCTTCAACTCACTCTGAAAGTACTTTTTGCTTCTAACGTTGTTTTGCCATTTGCGAATCTCTAACCATTTCCTTAAAAACCTGGGACTACAACATATAAAAAAAAGCCAGCAGTGTGGAACCAGAACAGCAAACAATACTAAGTAAAAGCACTACACAACTGGGTATGTGCATGAGTGTGAGCATTCATATTCAAAATTGGTAATTCAGCACACACATTTTGCTTCTTCCTGAACTTACTCTTAACACTGTTCCTAAAACATCCATACAGAAATTTGTTTCTTTATAAGGTATTTACCACTGAGTTCTGTAAACAGGTATGTTTAAAGATAAAGAAGCACATACTCACAGGTGTGTATTCATTATGCAGAGTCAAGGGGAAAGAATTATTTCATTAAATCCTTCCTTACACAGCATTCTTCAAACACCAACAATTGCAATTAACTCGGTTTGAAGAAGGATGGTAAAGTTTTAAAGAAGGCATAAAAAAAGCCATCTTCTTAACTTGATACCAACATGCTGTCAGTGACTTCAAATTCATGCAGGATGTCCAAACGCTAGCAAATACTTATTAAGCCTGTCTTTTTCTGGGTGATGAGAGTGGCAGGGAGGACTAAGCAAGCAAAACAGTTTATAGGCTGAAGTTTTGAAATCACTTCACTACATATGTGTTTCTCTACCTTTCTGAAATTCCTTCTCTTACAACAGAACCGCAAATCCTTGACACATTCCTTTGAGGTGTTAGTCTCTAGTCCCTCCAAATGGAGATGGGTGTATGATGGGACTATGTCCTTTGATGAGCACATCCAAACCTACTTACAGTAGTCAGTAGTAACTTTGTTTCAGAATGGAATAACCTAAAGACACATTTCCTCAAGCAAACACTCTTTACCAATTTAAGTTCCTCTGCAGATACAGTTTCTATCCAAAACAGGCCACAACGGATGTCTATTGCACTATTTCAAATAATGATCAATGCTTCATTTCAAAAATATCCACAGAATGAAGTCTGCAGAATTAACACATAGGATGGAACAAAGTCCAAGATAAGCTCATGATATGCTAATACAGCTTCCAGCTACACAAAATTATACGGAGATGTAATTCTTTTCAATGAGCAAAAGGAGAATTCAAGAACAACTTCAAAATACAGGTCAGTCAAGATTTTAAAGTATCACAGTATCACAGTGTATTAGAATAAGGAAAACAAAGAAGCTGAGGAGAGGGTTAGTCCTATTAAAAAGTCCATAAATACTCTGCAAAGCACCAAAATACTGTGAAACCAATACTTTCAGGAATTTCAGTCCAATGCCAAGAAACAGAATGTACTCATTGAGACTAATACATTAAAATACTGAAAATAAATTCTAACGGATTAAGAAGACCTTGTATCAAGTGAAAGGTATGGTTAAATCATTCCAAATCTAATCAAGCTTAAGAGCAGGGCAGTCTTTCCCCATTATTAATAAGAATGTAAGCTGGATAAGTAGACTGGGAAACTATAAATGATGGCCTATAAAAGTAACACAACATGTTTTTACAAATGTTTTTAATTAAAAATTGAGAGTCATATTTACTGAAGCACTTCACTGCACACGCTTAAGTTTGATCTTCTGTGGTCTCCCACAGACATACATTTCCAACAAAATGTTGTTAAATGGGGGTGAAACTGGGATACAGTTGTAAATGAGAAACCAAATCCATGTTTTACATGCTTATGTTTCTAGGTGGAAATATGGAAATATTTTTAAATCTTTATCACTTAATCCTGTACTTTGGTGTCAGAAAATACAGCTCATCTGTGCCAATCTGCAGTCCAGTTATATGTGAAAATTTTTGTTCCACAAGGGCAAAGCAAGCAACAAAAAAATTGCACAATACTTTCAGGCTTCAGCTGAGCTTTTAAAACACACAGCCAAACACGTTGCCATGGAAATGTTCTGAAAATACATCTAGAATTTAAGATGGAGACGAGTATAATTTTTTAAAATAAACTTCTATAATTTCAAATATAATTGCTTTATAATGTAGTCAAGGGAAACAATGGCTATTATCTAGCATTTATTACACTTCATGTGCTAACAGTATCTCAAATTCCATGTTGTGCTACATACATGAAATTAGGCCACTGTCTTCCTATATAAAATACTCATTTGTTTTTCTTTATGTATTCCAACTTTTCTATCCATCACCACAATACATCAGCACATATGAAAGCATCACCCTTGCAATAAAGTTGGCAACAGTTAAAAACAAAAAGCATGAGACATGCTTCAGTAAAATGAATTTGCTTTTAAACAACATCCTAAATATTTAAGTAATTCATTTTCTTTTACAACCCATTAGTATTACTTTGTCAATGACTGCAACAATTAAAAAGGGGAGAGCTATCTTGCCAAACTTCTACTGTTATGTTTAGTGAGCTATTTTTAAAACTGATTTGAAATGGAGCAAAAAAAAAAATCTACTACTGCAAAATGAAGCAAGATCTATGCCTGCAGAATAGCTCAGTCCTGTTATACAATGTGATACGCTGTTTTAAATAACCTACCACTGTAGGTAAACAGCTGCCCATTACTGCATTTCATACAACAAACATACATGTTCACAACAGCTTTGTGTGCCATGCAAAGACAAAGCAAAATAAAAATGCAATACAATCTTGTCATTACACTTTACAGCAAAGGTACAACCTTTCACCATAGATTTGTTAAAAGAAAACATATTCACAACAAAAAAAAAACCAGGCTGAAAATATACATACCTTACACTGTTCAAATAGCAATCAACAATATAGTAGATTTCCAAGATATACATTGCTCTGCTTATGTAAACAGTCTACCCTATAAATCCTGTAGCAAATCGAACACGAAGCAATTTCACAGACAAAGAGATTATAAATGACCTAAAAACGTAAAACAAATGCTTGTGTTAGAAATATTAGTATAAAGTGTGAGGTCATACCTGATGACTTAGACACTGTAATGTCTCACCGGTTCCAATCTGCATGACCTTTCTATTTCCAGAGACCCCCAAAAATTGCATTTCCTGTCTCACAAAAGTACATCACAGACCCATCTATCTTTTAAAATCTTCTGGGATAGAGAAGAAAGCATTAACAGCCATTCTATCCATCAGTAAGTGCTGGAGTCATTACCCTCAAGATAGCAGACCTTAAATACAGTTTCCTCCGTGCAATCACAGACATCCAGTAGTCAAGGAGGCTGACACAGCTATATCACTGATGCTGCTAATGCCATCTGAAAACAGTAAGCTTACTGCTTAAAGCAATCCTGCATCATCCAAACAGAACAAGCCACATCCTTCAACTCCCTACTTGCGCTTTTTATAAAACCTTCCACTGCCATTATAGATTTCATTCCCATCTGTGGTCAGCTAAAGGAGAAATTAGATATTATGCAACCAGCTTTGCATTAACAAAAGAAAAACGGCAGATGAAGTGACATATCGAGGTTATCAAATTTTGCTTGCATGACCACTCCTCAACAAGCACTTTCACAATTCAGAGGAAGCATCACAATGTGATTCAAAGGAAAATTACCAGAAAGAAATTATAAACAATTCACAGACAGTAAGGCATTTAAATACCCCTGTGGTACCGAAACAGCTATTTTATGCAGCCCTATTAAATTAAAATCATTGCCTACCTAAGTATTTTCTGCGTTTAGTTTCAACAAATTGCATGAACTGCATTGTTTCCATTACTCCCTGCTAGCAGTCAGAAAACAGCATGTCTTGAATATGTGCCAGTATTATGACAGCAAAAATGTGCTTTGATATCAAACAAAACAATCATGCATGGTGTTTTTTCTGATAGGAAAGGCCCTTTTAAGCTAACAAATGTACAGTATCCTTAGAATCTTTTAAATTACTAAGAATACAAAGTAATAACCTGATTTTTTATTAAAATGCATACTTGATGGAAGTGAAACTTACTATAAATCATTATATTTATTTTTGCCATCATTCTGGCTACAAACTTATGCAAACAAAAAACCACTTCACAAACTAGGACAAAACAGTGCCACCGAGAAACTGGAAAAGATTATCATTTAACAATTACTCTGAATTCTAGACCCACAGAAAAATTACTCTTGTTCACATAGTTGGCAAGTCCTATTGAAGGACTCCCTCCATATCCTTAAACACACACAGCAACGTCCCCTCAACACATACTGAAATACAATGGTACCGGTCACATTTTATAAATACAAGTTGGAGGAAAAATTCCTCCCTAATTTAACTAAAGTTTGCATGTTATTCAAATGAATTTGGATGTCCTTCTTTACTTTGAAATAAAAACAGTAGCTGAAACCAGAAGTAAATGCTTCTAAATTAATTCACTCAGATGCTACTCAGTTAGATTATTGTTGTTATTATTATTGTACAGTTGTGGTAATTGCACTTTGAGTACTTAAGAGTTAATCAGATTTGGCTTATAGTCATTCACATTAAGGCCCTAATAAAAGTGAACTGGTCTCATCCATGACCACCACATGTTTGCCTTTAGAGAGAAACTGTCTGCTATCAATTTTTAATTGATTCACTTTATACAATGTGCAACTGCCTCAACATTATGGATGCTATACCTACAGGAAAGGGATATTCAGTTAGTCACACACTCCTACAAGGTCTGCAGTGACATGTCTGGTAGCCTAACAGAGGTTAGTCAGTGAAGCCTTAGGAGGCTTTAAGGTGCAGTAGGGAACCAGATCAGGCCAGATTTTATGATGCTTTTTATATTCTCCAAGAGAATTAATCCTGAGATCAAACAACTCAACACTGTTTTTTACTGCTGATGATAGCAGCAGTCAGGGTGCCACATTAAAAATCATGAATACTCTTGAAAGCAGCCACTTTTAAAGTTTTTCCAGAATAACTCAGGAATTCACTTTCGATCTAGAAAATATTACTCTGCGGACATGCAGAGGATATAAATACATACCCAGAAGGAGACAAAAGACCTTCAAAAAATAGACAAGAGTGATTCATCAGTAAAGTTTGCCAGGGGAGGTTTAGATTGAATATTAGGAAAAATTTCTTCACTGAAAGAGCAGTTAAGCACTGGAACAGGCTGCCAAGGGAAGTGGTGAAATCACCATCCCTGGAAGTGTTCAAAAAAACGTGTGGATGTGGTGCTTAGGGACATGGTTTAGTAGTGGACTTGGCAGCGTTAGGTCAATAGCAGGATGCAACGATCTTGGAGGTCTTTACTGAACTTCTGTGATTCTGTGAAAAGAAGGGGAGAATAGCTTTCTCTGAATCAGTATGAAATGAGAATAGCTCCCAAGGTAATACATTTCTTTACAAGAGTAATTTTTATATATTTATATGTGTGTGTGTGTGTATATATATATATACACACATACACATACATACACACACACCCCCCAGTACTAAATATTCAGTTATTTACTCCTATGCAAACACTCAGTTCTGCAATACTATATATTCTGATCAACAGTTACTTACAACTCCATGGAGAGTACAACTAAGTTGCTGGCAACCACCTCCAGGTTCCCACAAGCCACCTAGCTCGGGTATGAAAGCCAACAAGATAGTGGGAAGTGATCAAATAAAAAAAAAATTATATATATGTTGCCAAGCCACCATTCATAAATATTATAGGCTATGTCTGTGCAAATCTTGTACTACATTATGATCTCTCACCTAGATGGATATTTGAAGAATTCAAGAGCTAGCAAAAGACAAATTATAAATGCACTCAGAACTATAGAGTTCTTTCTTCATCCATATTATCCCAGCTAGTGAAATCTTTTCCCTGAAGTTATTCCATGTTTTTCCTCACGGCAATCACATTACTATGTTGCAAAGTGAACATTTTAACATTCCATTAGCGATGTTAAAACAGAGAGAGGGTATAGACACAACACTATTTTACAAAGTATAGATATTTATTCTGAGAGAAGTTAAAGTGAAAATCTGGCAAGGCATTCTCTTTAGAATACCAACAGGTATCATCTTATAGCACACAAATGCAATACTCACAAACATAGTTTGCTTTTATTTAATTTTTCTTCAAAGGAAAAAAAAGAAAGAACAAAAAATGAGTTTAAAAAAAAAAAGAAAAGAAAATGAAAAAGCAGGCAAATTCAGAGTTCCTGTGGATTATGCAAGGTAAAATAAGGGTCAGTTTGAATCTACCACAAATCAGCTTCAAATCAAAAAGAATTGGTCTAAACAGTCAGTGGGCAAATAACAGAAGCTCTGTCACTCCTTTTTTTTTAATTAAGTAACATTTGCTAGTACTAATGATCACAATAGGCAGCATTTGAGATCAGTGAAAACTATTCCAGACTGTAAAAGTAAAGTTAGATGATAATAGTGCTGTACCAAAAGAGCTGGAAGAATAATACAAACACATTTCCCAGTAGCCTCTTGGGGGATAAATTTTACTATATATTTTTATTAACAACGTTCATAAGTAGTATGAATGATACCAAAAATCACAGTTTGGTTTTGTTCCAACATTTTTGGTATTGGAAAGCACTGCTAATTTACAAGGAAAGGAACATCACCAGGAAGTTAAGCATTGCCTTTAGGACCACAAGAATAAAATCGGTGTAAAATTTAACACTGCAAAATGCAAAGTGAACTTATAGATTGTTACATTTTCACTAAAGAAATGAGAGCTCAGCAGTTGAAAATCACAGTGGGGACAAAGACGATCACAGAGTTGATGCGAGCTACCAACATGGTGTCCCTATGGAAATGGAAAGCAAATTTTAAAATTATCAAAGATATTTCTAGTACATAGGTATCAACATTTATGCAATACCATTAAGTTCTATTTCAACCTTATTGTTCTTGATTATGATCATCTGTGCCTTAAAAAGAAATTCAAACTGCAAGAGATAAAGACTTTTACAATGGTCAGGGAAACAGAAGAATTCACTATGTTTAGGTTAACAAACCAAAGACTAAGGGAGAGATCTGTGGATGTGTCAAGATAGAAGTGCCAAGGAAAAAGAAAAAAAGTAGAACAATTCTGGAGTAAGCACATCACTAATATTACAGGGTTTTTTTAACTATCAGAGGTTGAGGTCTGCAAGAGTAGGAAATCAAAAACAAAGAGTGTGGCCTTCTCCTACATTTCTACAAGAGGCAATCATGGGAACAGAGACAAGGGATTTTAAAAAGCAGAAACTGAAGGTACAGCAGATTTGGTAGAAGAAATAGGATGTAAGAAAAACCAGGAGATTGCTCTGGGGCTGAACATTGATTGAAAATAAGTTTAGAACACTGAATAAAACAAACAAACAAACACCACACTTGACAATAGCTGGTTTCTCCTGTACTAAAGACACCAAGTTTTTGTCTCAATATGTAGAATAGTATTAACAACATAAATAGCTCAGCAATTTCTCTTAACCAAAATAATTCATCAGTTCATTAAGTTTCAGCTGATTGCTCAGATCAACACAGATTAAAAATTATCTTTGTACTTGAGTGGAATAAACTCAAAAGTAATTAATGATAGCCCAAGTCCTGTTAATCCTAATGACGGGACTGTTTCTATTATCTTTCTCCAGTCTACAGATATATGCCTTACTTAATTCTCCCATTAAGCTATTGGTTTGGAGGTTTTTGTTATACAGTGTAAATACTCCAGACCAAAAGGAAAGCCATTTAGAAAACATATGTTCAAATTTATTAACTCAGTACAAACTTGTGATATTTCACAGACAGACTTACTATGTTATCCCAAAAAAGATACTGTTCAAAGATTCTCCTTCTGTGATTATTTCAACAGGCTTACATACATCACATAAGTCTAATCAGCTCATCAGTGGATAATCATGGCTCTGGTTAAAGAAAACTCAAAACATTCATAAAGCAAAATAGGGAAAGAGCAGAGGCAAACCTGAACCATGGCTGCATAGTCTGAATTTGCAAATGAACTTCTTGGTTCAAATTCTACTCAATAGTTAATATAGCTGTATCGAAACCTGCCTTTCCAAATTCCCCACTGTCAGTGCTGGTGTGTCCTAGCACTAAAACTCAAGCTTGTACCTCAAGCCAGTCCCTGATAATCCAGGTCCCTGAAATACACATTTCCAACAAACTTGAAAAAATATGTAATAAACAGTTTTGAAACAGTGAAAAGAAAGGACGATTTCTGTTCAGCATCTTACCTTCAAAAACAACTTCAAAATGTCTGACATCCCATTTTTTGGAAGATAAGGCAGCAGAAGGCCTTCTCTCTTTGACTGCTGAGAAGCAATCCTATACTTACAGTGTATATAAGTGATGGTCGCTTATATTTGTTTTTTGAAAAACAAAGAATACAAAATCTCCTCTAGATTTGCAATTGTGCATTTATTTATTTTTCAGCTAAATTATATTTACCTAAACCACGTCTTCTAGAAGTACGTAAAATAAGACTGAAGTGATAAATTTCAAATAAGTCTAGAAGGTGAATAATTATATTTTAAATGACCATGCCTTCCTTTTCTGACTTTAAAGAAGGCAAAGCTTTCCACCTTTTTAAGCACCTCAACAGTATGGCAACTTGTGCCACGGACCAGGAAAATCTTTTCTTCTTTTATTAACTGACATTACATTACTTCACTTGCAACCATTGAGGATGCTAAAATCGATTATAGGGAAATATTTTCCCCACCTCAAGAAGGTGATGATGAACTCTTGACTCCCTGTTGTACAGTACAATAGAAATTTATCTTCCTTATAAAGGAAGAAATAACAATTTAATTGAAAATGCTGGAACAAATGCCCCTAGCTTTTCCACAGAAGAAACAGCAGGACAGGCAATGCTGCTCTGGGTATCTCCTAAATATAACAAAATATGGAAGCTTCAGCCTAGGTATATTGCACACCTCATACCTACCTTTCTTTTGATCCTTTTCATCTCACCTTTGTCCCCAAAGAGAAAAAAAAAAAAAATCTCTTTCTTGCTTAAGTTGTCATTTCACTAAACCGAGCTTCTTATCTGCCTCAGAATAAATCTGACTTTTCTAAATATTTTGCATTAAAAAGTTCTCTTTCAAAGAAGAAAAATGTTAAATTTTGACATATAATTACCATTATCCTCTCTGCTAGCAGAAAATGATGGCAAAATGCCAACTTGCTTGTCTGCTATAGATAAGACATTTCCAAGCTTCCATCCTTCCCTTTAGAGAAAACAGAAGGGGAAGACCAGCCAGGAGAAAGCCTATCCTGTCAGCTGATCCTGTAAGGAAAAAAATTAATATTCTCCTAGCAGAAAACATTTTCCTCTGAGCCTGAGGTAAATTATATGCCTTACCATATGTTATGATGGTCCTTTCAAGAATGACAAATTTGATGAATTTTTCCTGGATGGTCTTTCATACAATCTCTTCTCATCACCTCCAGCTTATGCTGCCGGCAAACTCTCAAGAGGCATAAATCAGCATAGCATCACTAAATTATATAACTTCTACCCACAAGGGATTTAGCCCCTTCTATTTCAGACTTTTATTAAAAAGTCTATGTGCATTCTTCAATGCACACTGATACTGAGGGCAAGCCTCAGTATCAATACAGACTGGGGGGTGATGTGATTGAGAGCAGCACTACAGAGAAGGACTTGGGGGTACTGCTAGATGAGAAGCTGGACATGAGCCAGCAATGTGCACTCACAGCCCAGAAGGCAAATCGTATCCTGGGCTGCAACAAAGGAAGTGTGGGCTACAAATCAAGGGAGGTGATTCTGCCTCTCCACTCGGGCAAATACTGCGTTCAGCTCTAGAGGCCTCAGCACAAGAAAGATGTAGACCTGTTGGAGCAGGCTAGAGGAGGACCACCTGTGAAGACAGGCTGAAAGAGTTGGCGTTGTTTAATCTGGAGAAGGCTCTGGGGGAACCTTATTGCAGCCTTGCTGTACTTAAAGGGGGCCTAGAGCAAGGATGGTGACAGTCTTTTTAGTAGGGCCTGTTGATACAGGACAACTGGTTGATGTAGGAAAACAGAAAGGGGAGAAATAAGAGAAGCTCCCCAAACTAGGAGCATGCCCCAAAGTTCATGTTGGGATGCTCTGGATTAAATTACAAAATTAGAAATACAAACTCTATAAACTATACTAATTCGTAGACATTTATGGGTAAAAATGGGGCAGAAGATAATGTTTTCTAGAACAATTCAAAATGCTTTAAAAATTTAATTGTCACTATATTTTTTTAATATTTAAAACACTATTTTACACCCAATAATGCAGGGGCATAGCTAAAAATGTTAAGACCTCAAGAAAAAAAAATAACCAATAATTGCTTCAAAGATAGAAAACTGGGACAAAATGCCCATTGGAATATAAAGAGCCTCCCACAGGAGCTTCAAAAGTCAGACACTGCTTACTTTTATATTTAAGCTGCCTTTCAGCTAGCTAACGACTTGCAGACATGACACTTGTGAAAAAGTGTAAAGGGCAAAGAAAGATAAAACAAAACCATCACAAAGCAAATGTAATCCTTAGACACAATCTGGTCATAGAGAGCTTTGAAGGTGGATTGGTGATTTTACATATCACAGAATCACTCAGTGGTAGGGGCTGGAAGGGACCTCTGGAGATCATCTAGTCCAAACCCCTGCAAACTCAGGTACAACTACATCTAGAACACATCCAAGCCAGGTTCTGAAGGTCTCCAGAGAAGGAAACTCCTCAACCTCTCTAGGCAGCCTGTTCCACTGCTCCATCACCCTCAAAGGGAAGAAGTTCCTCCTTTAGTTCAAGTGAAACTTCCAGTGTTCTAGTTTTTACCTGGCCACCACTGACAAGAGCCCAGCTCCATCCTCACCGCCCCCACCCTTTAGATATTTGTATGCATTTATAAGATCCCATTTCAGCCTGCTCTTTTCCAGGCTACACAGTCCCAAGTCTCTCAACCCCTCCTCTTAAGACAGATGTGTTCTCCTAACCATCCTTGAGGCTCTCCATTGGACTCTCTCCAGTAATTGCCTGTCCTTGAACTTGGAAGCCCAGAACTGGACACCATACTGCAGGTGCAGGCTCAGCAGAGCAGAGGGGGAGGAGAACCTCTCTTGGTTTGCTGATCACACTCTTCATAATGCATCCCAGAATACAGTCTGCCTTCTTGACCACGAGAGCATGTTGCTGGCTCACAATTAGCTTGTTGCCCACCAGCACCCCCAGATCCTTCTCCACAGAGCTGCTTTCCAGCAGGTCAACTACTAATCAGTACTGCTTATTCCTCCCCAGGTGCAGGACTCTAAACTTATCCTTGTTGAACTTTGTAAGGTTCATCTTTGCCCAACTCTCCAGCATGTCCTGGTCTCACTGAATTTCAGCATTCTGGTGTGCCAGCTGCTCCTCCCAGTTTTGTATCATCAGCAAACTTGCTAAGAGGACACTCTGCTCCTTTATCCACGACACTGATGAACATGCAGAACAAGACTGGACCCAGTACTGACCCCAGGGGAGTAGCACTAGCTGCAAGCCTCCAACTACACCCTGCAACAGTGATCACAACCCTCTGCTCTGTCATTCAGCCAGTTCTAAATTCACATTACTGTCCATTCATCTAACCCATGCTTCCTGTTACAGCAGACAGTGACAAAAACCTTGCCAAAGTCAAGCTAGACAACACCCACTGCACTCTCCCCAGCTACCCAACTGGTCACACCATCATAAAAGGCTATCAGATTGGTCAACCATGATTTCCCCTTTGTGAATCCATGCTGGCTATTCCTGATAATCTTCTTTTCCTGCATGTGCTTAGAGATAATGTCCAGAATGAGCTGTTCCATCACCTTTCCAGGGATGGAGGTGAGGCTGACAGGCTTGCAGTTTTGTGGGTCCCCTTTCTTGCACTTTTTGAAGATTGGAGTGACGGTGGCTTTCCTTCAATCTTCAGGCACCTCCCCTATTCTCCATGACCTTGCAAAATTGATGGAGAGTGGCTTAACCTTATTCAGTTCCTTCAGCACTCATGGATGCATCCCATGGGAGCCCATGGATTTGTGGGTGTCCAGCTTGTGTAGGTGATCTCTAACCCAGTCCTCCTTGACTAAGAGAGTCTTCCTTCCTCCAGACTTTTTCTCTTACCTCCAGGGACTGCTGGCCTAATCACTAAAGACTGAAGAAAAGAAGGCATTCAATAATTCCACCTTCTCCATATCCTCTGTCACTAGGTCACCTACATCATTCAGTAGGAGGCTCACATTTTGCCTGGCGTTCCTTTTCCTGCTAATGTACCCGAGGAAAGCCTTTGTGTTATGTTTCACATCCTTTGTCAGATTTAATTCCAAGAAAGCCTTAGATTTCCTTGTAGCACCCTTACATACTGGCAACACTCCTACATTCCTCCCAAGTGGCCACATACTGTGGATTTCCTTCTATTAGCCTTTTTCCAGAAGCAGCTTTCTCATCCATGAAAGTCTCTTGCCTGCTTGATTTCTTACTCATAGGGATGCACTGATCTTGAGCTTGGAGGAGGTGACATTCAAATATTAACCCTCTCTCTTCAGCTCTCCTACCTTACAGGGCCCTAACCCATGGGATTCTTCCACGCTGGTCTCTGAAGAGGTCAAACTTGGCTGAAATCCAGGGCTGCAATCCTACTTACTACCTTGGTACCTCCTTCACATGTTCCTAAACTCCACCATCTCATGGTAACTGCAGCCAAGGCTGCCTCCAACCTTCACATCCCCAACTGGGCCTTCTTTGTTCATTAGCACGAGGTCCAGCAGCACACCATATGCTTGTCTTATAATGGTTAATAACAGTAAAAACTAACAAACAAAACAAGCTTTAAACAAAATTAGTCAAGTCTTGTGAATACCACATCTATTAAACACTGCTTCCTGTCTTAAATAAAGAGAACACTGCAAAAACAAAGTGAAATTATAATACCTGGAGCACAGGCCTTCTGGAACAGCCCCATTGTAAAGACTCTTTACCCTTAAATTATTAACTGTGGAGCTACACAACTGTGATGGTTTTAAGACTGTCTTTTTAATTTTTCTTCACAAAGTTCCAGCAGAGAAAGTGTAACTTTTTTATTTGCCAAAGGTGCAAAGACTTTCCTTTTCCTCATTTCTTCACACTCATTCTCTCTTAAATGTATATATACACACCATATACATGTGGTAAGTGTATCACTTCACCTCTTAAATACTGCATGAACTTGTCCTGTCTGATGGATTTTGTGCATTACACACAAAATTTAGCTCAGATCAGATCTATCACAGCTAAATATATACAGGATAATAAGCCTCCCTCTGTGTCCTGAAAGAGAAATTCAGCAACATTCATTTCACCTTTTCTTTTTTGTCTCCATCAGAAAGGGAGGAAAATAGTGGTGAGACCACCTCCCCAGAGAGTGACAGCAGCAGACACAAGATTGCTGAACTAGAAAATTTCTTTCCTACTCTTATCTCCCTCCAGTGATCATCAGTGGAATCACCATACATCCAACACCAGCACAGTCTTGCTTCAGGCCTTCCTGCTCTCTTAAAGTTTTACTGTCTTCTAAGTTGGTAAGAAATTAAAGCAGATGAGCTTGGAATAAAATCCAAGGCTAAGTGAGAAAGAAAAGAGTGCTTCTGAAAGCAGTCATTACGTTTCCTCATAAATCTCAAAATCCTTTTTTCCAAACTTCCTGTTAGGTTACAATGAGCCAATTTAGGTTACACTAAGTCAGTTTTCATCCAAATTTCAAAGAAAAGGCTAACTATAAAGGAAGAGCATTCTCACCACATAACAGTTGTCTAACAGCCTCATCATACACCTCAGAGGGCACACAGATTCAGCTTTTGCTATCTCCAGTGTTTCAAAAGACACTACATACATACTTGGACTGAAACCTGATCACTGAGTCCTCAGACCAGACTCAGGAACTACATGATGCTATTCAGGACCAGCATCACTAAATTTGCACTGCTAAAAAGATGAGACATCAATCCATCAGAAATACATACTCAGTGACATGATTTCCATTCTTTCCCTCATTCTCCAACATGAGACATAAATGCTCTCATTGTTCTGGAAAAAAAAAATCTTTAAAATTTGATACAAAATTGTTACAGTATTTACTCTTTGTTAAAGATACATTGGCATTTAGCACTCTGACATTCACAAAAGTACATGGTTAAAAATTGGCTTTGAACTACGTCACCTGCAGAACAGTCTCACATGGGAAACAGTGCCAGCTTTACTATCTGGGACTTTCAAAACTCAGATGGATAAAGTGCCCTAAATCTCCTACACAAAAGCACCTTTTGTTATGAACTTGTTACGAACACACTAAAAAAAAAATTGTACATGGTGTCATGAATTCTTTAGCTATACCATGTTGAGGTCTCAAATACCCAGGTAGCTTAAATATTTAACATGAACACGGGACTACCATGACTGTAACACCACCAATCCAGGTAACTAAATTATTTTGGTTCTTGGTCTGGCTTAGGGTACAGCGTCTTTTGGGGGAAAAAATGCTTCTTTTAAGAAACTAATGCTAATTGCATCCACCTACTCTCTGTAATTTTGTCTCATAAAGAGATTAGTAGCATTGAATATTGTAATTATCAAGCTTAGTTGATATAAATTATGCAAATTCGAACAGAAGACCTCCAAGTTTTGGATTTATTTCCACTTATATTACATAAAAACAAAAGGTAATGAAATGTTCAAGGACATACCCATCAACTTGAGTTTTCAGATAAACTGCCAAAGGTTGGAGTTTTCAGAAGTGAAGAAGGTACTAAAAAAACACATGAAGATTTGAGCTGGTTTTAAATAACTAGAATTCTAACTTCTTAAGTGCATGTAAGAACTAATATTTTTATTAGCTCCTCCCAAATCTATTTTTCGAGAAGTTCTTGAATGCCTTTGAAGATAATACATGACACCGTAAATTCCACCTCTGGTGTAATCCAAGAACACAGGTGTTACTTCAGTAGTCTGATTATTATCAAATCCCTATTACTTCTACACAATGATTCTTCAAGTCACCAATCCAACTTTTGTTTTTAAGAACAAATTCTACAGCATAACAAGCTCAGTGTTGTGTGCAATCCCAAAGGAAAAGACTATGTAAAATGAGAATCGTGACACACACTACTACTAAATTTTGAACATTTCAACTCTCCACAGCATTGCTGGCCAGAGACAATATAGATCTCAATCACACCCTCCTCCTTCCGAAGAAAACAAGCAAATATATGCAGCCAGCACTCCCTTGGTAGCAAGGAGATAAGAGATTTGAAGCTATTATTTCATAAATTCTTCTTAAAGTTGCTACACAATTCATGCAAAAGCCACCTTACCATAAATCATTTTAAATACCACAGCTACGAGGCCCTTACAAATACCTCATTCCAGAAAGTAATTATCAACAAAAGATGAGAAAATTCACTCAATGAAAACAGAAGTATTTAGAATAACTGGAAGAGAGATAATTCATGCTAATGCAAAAGACAGTACTTTGCCTTATGAGCCAAGAAAAGCAGTTTAGACCATATCACAAAAAGAAAATTCTCATAAATGTTTCATTTTTTTTAAATTACTTTCTTAGTTCACTTAGCCTCCAGCAGTTGATAAACCATAGGCATTTATATAATCTATTCTAACTCATCAGAAATCACTCATTCCCTTGACAAGGAAGGGAAAAAAGTGACTAGGGAAACCAAATCAGAGCTTGAATTAAAAGCAGTATTGTATTTGACCTGTTGCCTCTTTCTCACCTTGAAAACAAAACAAAAAAAATTATCATCAGGAGAAACAAAATTAGTCTAAGATGAAGAAATGAGGTTTTTTTATTCAAAGAGATGTTCCATATACTCACCTCATTACCTCTCCCAAGAATACAAAGCCTAAAAATATATTGTAAGTAAAAAAATCTGAATCTCTCATTCCTAGCACTGCCATAATCTATTTCAAGAGTAATATATTCCTTTCCTTTGCTTATGCTCTCAAGCCCCTCGATCAACTTGACATTCCTAAGTCTAAGCCTATTTTTCAGGTCATCAGTATGACCTGTGTGCAAAGCCTTAAAACCCATTGGTGTCTACAGTAGTTTGATGGGATTATATCCACATGGAAACTGTCTATCACTTTTGCTACCAATAAAGTAATAAGCAAAGCTTTTGGGTCTTCTAAAAAGTATTTTCAAGACAATTTCAAACTTTGGAGATACATCTCTATATGTCTTAACCATATTATTAACCACTGAATATTTTAGAGCCCTGGCACTACTCCCAGATGGTGCACATGCCATGCCAAAGGCTGACCATCACTTTCTTGGATGTTCAAGAAGCCAAAAATTCTCATATGCTACCAAGTCCAACAGGCCATTCTGGTCAGAGAAAACAGAAAACACATTGACATGTCAAGAGAAAGGCCTGCTTACACTCAGCTCCATCTTTTTTTGCAGTTTCAAAGCTTCTCTTGTACATAATTTCTTTTCTCATAACCCAAGACACACTGAAGTTTGGGTAGCTATCAGAAGTATTAAAATAGCAAGTTCTTATTAATATTCATTTTCAAGTAGCTTAAAAAATAGTATTCAAGTTATAGTTCTGATTTTAATAGTTCCAATGAAGGGTTTTTTAAAATAAATACGTTACATTTTATATGAATAATTATTATTAATTAAGTATTTCTGGTTTGAACCAGTGCTACCAGCAAAGCAATGAAAGGAGATGAAAAGCACAAAAAGCAGAAGACAGAGCCAAGGATCACTTTTGCTTCTTCCCAGTGGGGGACCCTGGACAGGCTCAGGGACACCTGGTGTCAGCAGGGTCCCGATTTCTGTTCAGTTTCATCCTTTCCTTTCCCCCCAGGCAGAGCCCTCCCAGGGTGCTCCTCCTGCTCCTTATACAGCAGACTGTTACCTGAACCCTCACATTGAGCACCACCCCTCTACCCACTCTGTCAGGCTAGGTCATATACTGAATTAATAAATATAGATTATATTAATTATTCATACAGTCCCGTCTGACACATAAGATTGAATGTCATGGTTATCCTGAAGGTAGAAAACACTGAGTTTTACATAACATGTTCATTAAATGCAGTGAACTAATTAAAGTATGTTAATTAGGTAATAGTCAAGAAGAATTCAGTATTTGGTAGAGACTGGTCACTGTTAATACCTTGTATTGTGTTAATACCTTGGCTGTATTTTTATGCTTAATGAGCAAAAGGAAAAGCTGATTAGAAAGCACCAAAAGAAAAAAAAAATCACATGTGTTATGTATTGGAAAAATAGCCTCAGGTGACAAGAGGAAATACATACAAAAAAAAATGGCACTCTAACAAAGAAAGTATCATTTCAAAGCCATAAACATGCTGTCACTGGGAATTTTACATATTCAGATTCTAGGAAGCAACACTTGATTGTTGATGGCAATGAAATGGCAAAAATCGATTTTAATTGCACAAGCTAGCTGTCTTCTACCTGTACTATGTAAACATTTTACCCAATTTCTTACATTTACTTCATGAAAACTGAGCTTAAGTCTTCCATATAAAATGCTTTGGATAGAAAAGTAACTGAGAAGTAAGTCATTAATTAAGCTCCTACTCACACAGGGCAAATGTTGGTGAGAAATATATATGCCTATGTCTGGCACTGGGAATAAAGCCTACGTAATGCTCTGTACGTAATTAAAACATACTCCAGACTTATGTTAAAACTTCATTTTTCTTTTCATTCTGTATCTTATTGCTCTGCTTTTTCACTTGATTTGAAAGGGCATGACCAAACCTAGAAAGCATTTTGATGTACATGTTATTACAAAGAAAGTAGAAAAAAGTCCAGTTACAGTTCTGAATGAAAAGAAATTAAATGAAGGCCTGCATTTTCTTCAGAAGACAACTGGAATCGGTAACAAAGATGACTGATGTTGGCAATAGTTAACTACTCAGGGCAAAGGCAAACTAAATATCTCTTTTTAAGCTCAGCAGCATAAATTCAAGATATTATTGCTTGGTCATTAAAAAAGTGAATTCCAGTACAAAAGACTACGAGAGACAGATTAAGAAAGGGAACCTTGCACTTGGATAGAATTTAAATAAAGTCAAAGCAAGTCTTACACTTAAAAAAAAAAAAACCTAGACAAACATACAAACAGAAACAAAACACTCCAGTCTGATCAGCAGCCACCCAGGACTAGAGGCACTTAGTTTATATATATATATATATAAATTTTGCCCTCACAAAACTGGCATTTTTTCACACCAAGATGGCAGCCATGCTTCAAGCAAGGCCTGAAAAGAACTGCTGGAACCAGCTCAAACTCACATTGGGTTGCAAGGTTCACAAACATTATTATCCCTAATGCTCACTGCTTAAGTGTAAGCTTATTAAGGCAAACTTCTCACCATTCAGTTGTAAGGTCTTTCACCTCTCCCTAGTTACGACCTTTCAGAGAAAATTTAGTCTCCAGTAAACTTCCTTCGAGAATATACCACATCACTGCCCAGCACTAACAAATACCTACTTAGAAAGGATAACACACTAAGTATTCAGGGCAGACCACACTAACATGAGTTGCACTCAAACTCAAATTAACTGAAGTGTCTAAAGAAACAGCTTTTTTTGGTTATCATTTTTCCTCCAGAGGAATTCACGGTATGGAACCACAGAGTTTATGTCAGGAGAAGCTTGCAACATTTCCTGTAACACATTTCTGTAACACATGCATAGCATCAGATGCAATTAACGCTCTAACAAGAGTTATTGTATCTCTACTTGCCATTTCCCTTGCACCCTTTCTAGTCTATTCTCTCTGCACTTCAGTTTACTCCTGAATGTAGTAACTTGCAAGGATTTATTGTAATTGACTCAAATGATAAACAATACATGTATTTATTTTCAAACATTGTTTTAAGGAAGCTCTGTAGATACACAAGAAACAGAACTTGAAACAATTTCATAGGATGTATCTCTCCAGTGCATTTTCCATGATATATAAACTAAAACTCTAATGCTCAGCCATGCAAAATAACTGCAACCAGGCTTTGATTTAATTTTCAAAATCACCTTAACAAGAACAACCCAGGAAATCCAACAAGGAATCTCTCATCATCATTACAAAGTAGTAAGTTAAATAGATGAAAGAACAATGATGGTTCTGCTTTTGAGAGAAAGCGATGTAACATCATCCTTGTGAGGAGCTCAGGTACCAAAACATTAAATGCAACAAATAATCTCTCGGACAAAGGAGATCATTTCCACTTGCATTTATGTTCATGTTTTGTCAATACCTGTGCTTTGACAGTTAACTGTGTTTAAGTGTCCAAAAAGCATTTCACAAAATCTAAGCTGTAGGCCAGGATTTAGTTTCTTGACATTTACCTTTTGAATTTGGCCTAAAGAGCCTAACCATATAAAGAGAAAGCATTCAAATGCTCCCAAAAGGTTTCACAGCTTCAGACAGTTAACTGGTCAACAAATACATTTATCCCCCTCCACCCCAAAAAAAAAAAAAAAACAAGCATAAAACTTAAATGGTTTAAGGAGAGATGAAACACAGTGCTATTTAAGAATTAAAGAGAAGTATTTAAGATGATTTAAGCAGGTGTAATTCAAAACAACATGAACTATTTTACATTGTAAAATTCAAGTTAAACTTCAGCAAGAACATTCAAACAATGAGAACATGAAAGACTGTAGAACCAAACAGATTAAACAAAATTGAAACTCTACCTTTCCAGACACTCAGAAGTGCCAGACTGAACCAAATGCAAGGCAACAGCTGACTCTTTCCTAGTACAATTGCTAGGAAAAAAAAGAAATCTCTGTATTGTAAGTAAATATCCTCACTAATTTTACCCATTTCCAGATAATGGCTCACAGCTAAATTAGCTTTTAATTGTAAAAAGTAAGAACATTCCTATCCTAAAGGACTCGTGTAAAGAGACTGAATCAAATAACAATCAAGTAGACATCTCCTTGTTCATTCCTTAGCAGGAGATAATCACATAGAGAAAAATCTTCTTTGATATGTGACACAAGTTAGAAAACTGATCTAACCTTGTCAGCAAGATAAGAAAATGGAAATAAAAAAAACCTGCTGCAATAATTTACACGAGGCTTCAGGAAGAAAACAAAATTTGGACATATTTTTGACTGGTCATAAATAAAATATAAAAATAAGGGAGGAAAAAGTAGATGCCATTAAAAATAAGCACCAAAATTACCTAGTCAACAATAAAAAAAAAAAAACCTCCATCGTATTTTAGCATCTGCATTTTATGAGTGATGGTGAATATGCCAAAATCTCTGTTATTAGTATATCAGAACAATTACTGCTGTGATTCTTTTACCAAACAATCACTTCTGTGATATTTATAACATGAAGACAAAACACAAGTAAGGTCCCAATTAAAAACATACTGGATCATAAATGCCTTTCACTACAAATTTTTGTCATTTATTCTAGTAAGAGTTGTCCTGTTTTCCACAACTTTGTATCATTTGGTCTTAACAAGTCTCTTCCAGGGGGACAAAGACTATTAAATCCATTATCCAATCATAACTAGTTGGAGAAAATTCTGGCTCTTTAGGTGAACATAATCCTTTGATATGTGATGATTTCTTCTTTCAAAGCCTTGGCATTTATGGTAGAATTACCATATTTTCCCTACATAAACAATAATTAAGCTAACATTTCATTCCTATTTTGAAACCATAGTCAATAAACTGGTATCAAATTATGAATAGCAAAAAAAACTTCTATCAGATTAAAAAATAAACATGTGAACATGTTATACACGTAAAAAGTATACACAAGTAACTTGGAAATTCTGCCCCTTCCTTCCATTTCAAATTCTGACTACAGTCAAAATATTAAATTTTCTCCATCAAGACAGGCTACTGTAATTTACTGCAACTGAAGCTGCACAGGTGTAATCCCCCTTTTTGCAAACCATGTCTGATTATCCTCATCTGAGCCATCCTGAGAATTTCCAGCCCACGATTCGAGTTCTTCAAAATATTTACAGTCAATTCTAATTGAAGACTCTGATCCCAACCAAATCATGTAGATCAAAGACTGAATGGCAGTCTATGAACAGTGCAAAGGTTTTACCATACTCTTCGAAAGCAGATCACCAAGTATTTGAGGAAGGAACGGGAAATGTGGATGTGGTTGGATAGATCCTAGTGCTAGAATGAGCTCCCACAGTACATCATCAGCCATATTGTGCATCATTAAGAAATCCTGCAAAGAGGACTTGTTCAACTACAGCCTCTCTACTCCCAAAATGATTGCTATGAAACTACATCTCCCTTACGCAATAAAAACCTCCCAACAAGAAGTGTGCCAAAAAATTATTTAGAAAAAAATACTTTAAAACTGTACAAACCAACACAGAACAACCTTACAGACTGGCACATACAGAAAGCACCTCATTATGCTGTAAGAATTCAGTGAAGGAAGATTCCATCAATTACTATAGCAACTGGATGAAGTTCAGCGAATTAAAAAGAAACTACTTAGGCAAATTAAAAAGCAAAGAATCTCAACTCTCATGTAACCTATTATGCAAGTTTTTCAATGCATTATGCAACAACATGAAATCTCCTCAATGCACCCATAATCACCACCTTCTTCATGGTACCATGAAGGTCCACTGACAGGTCCAGTTGCAATTCACTGGGATGGATCAGTCACCTTCGAAGTGGGCAATATGTGTTCAGGTGCTCTTACATCTGCTGGAGAGAACCTGCAGTAAGATCATCCATGGTTTAAGGGAATACTGTGAGGTAAAAAAACAGAGGCCCTCTACTTTTCTTGTTTGTTTTAGAAATCTCCAAAATAAGACATTTCAGAAACACCAGCACAAAACATTGCAACAATTCAGATACCGTATTTAAGCAATGTGACCTGAAATTTCCCTACACAGTAAGAGTTATGAAATACAGATGTTAATTACCCAGAGTTTTAAGTCTGTCATATTGATCTATTCTGGTTATAGTGATCCAGATGATGTCACAAATGCACCATAGTGCATGAGCTCTAAATGGTCATCTTTGCTACCTCTGACATGTATCTCTTAATACACAAAGAAATAAATGACAGAACAGTATTTTTATTTTTTAAATTAAAACCAGTAGAAGAAAGTATCCCATTGAAGGAATCACAAAGAAAATACAGTCTGAGAACAGACTCATCATTGTTGAAGGGAATGAAAGTTAAAAGGTACCTACAAAAATAAGCATCTTTAAGCATTTGACTAAGCAAATGTACAGCAGACTTTGCCACAGGCATTTGCCCGCACAGCTCTTTCTCCAGGTTCTACCCTTTTGTACTATGCCCTAGGCAATTCAAAATAAAATTGATACAAACATTATTTAAATGACCTTGTATGTAATTTTAGTTAAATAGCCTATTTTGAACTTATTTCACAGTTAGATTTTTAAGTATTTTCCAAAAAACAGATCTATTGTCATTCATTCAGGTAACACTGCAAGTATATTAGATCTAATCAGGTTTTTTAAGCCAGGAGGATTCAATGCATATTTGCATAGTTCCTTATGTGACCGTGTATTTTGTAAAATATCAATGTCTAGTGTTAATTTTGCATTACTTTGTCCAGAAAATTACAGCATTTAATTGCTAGTTGGTTTGTTTCAGTTGTAGGGTTGTTTTTATCTCACAAGTTGTCCAAGAGTCTAGTTCAGTGAAAATGCTATGCCAAACCTAGTTACTTGGAATTTCTGGGGCTTGGGGGGGATTTTGGTGGGTTTATTTATTTATTCATGTCTAAATGTCTTTGAAAATTTGGGTACATATCCTTTAAATTTCAAGAGTTAGATCTCATCATCTCCAATATCTTCTACGTACACAGACAGAAGATCATCTTTCTTGCTTTTTCAGCTCCCAGCTGGTTTCTCAACTTTGCATGAATCCTGAATTGACCCATCAATCAGCTCTATCACACTTGCACATCTGCAAGTAACAGAGCCTTCGTTTAGCTGGCTGAAAGTGCAGACAGCTGAATAAGCACAAAACCCAATGATTAGGATCCCCAGTTTCTAAGTTAATTTCAGACTGCTGTCACTGCAGCTCTCAGTTGTCAGAATTAGAAAACCAATATTGTACAGAACCATATGCACAATCATACAGAGTGATAATCTGTTCCTCATGGTAGGGCACAGAAGACAAAGAGAAAACCCAAGGAGAAAAACAGAAACCAATATGAAAAAGATGAAGATGCCAGCATATGAAAACGGGATGCTGTTACATGTTTGTGTAACCTGTAAAACTACTATAGAAATACCCTGAGAGAAAGAAAAATTCCATTTTCAGCTTTTAACATTAATCTTGGGCAACTCCATTGATTATAATCAAGTTACACCGTATTGTACCTTCCTGAATAAAATTTGGCTAAGTCTCACCATCCAAATAAACAAGAAATATGTACGGAAAAGCTTCTGTATGTGGACTTTTTTTTTACTTTAAATCAGATTCAAACCTAGAGACTGAAATACTGATCAAAAATTTTGAGGGTTTTTTTTTTTTTTAAGCCTAAACTTCTAAGTTTAAGCATTACCCCTTAAAATAGGATTCAGGCCTTGTTTCTCAGCAAAACTGAGAACTTAATCCCTTTATCCTGTTACAGAGAATATTTTCTTAGATTTCATTCTTACAAACATTTCAACACAGCATATAGTCTTACCCAGTCCTGCAAGGGAAATGTTTCATTAACATCTCTTTTCTACAGATCTTTGGATTGAATTTTTCTTCTAGCATTTCTGCACACTGTTTTAAATGTTATTTTTAAATATTTGCAGTAGTGTAAATTAGAAACTTGGATTTGTATCTCTCCTGATTCATCTGAAGATACATGTGAAACAACAACCATGAATTTTGAATGCAGTGATACTGTCAAACCAATCAGGAAAAATATTGCCGATTTTCCAACATATTGAGTGGTTATGCAGCCGAAAAATAGGTCTTGCTAAGAATGTGCATGACTATCTTGCTTGATTCTAGAGACCAGGATACTCTTACGTGAAATTACAGCGTAAATGGAGACCAAGGACTCTACCCCAATTTTAGTATCCAAAGACTGAAGCACCAAAACTAGTGGGGGTCCTTGAAATCACACAATTTGTGTCTTCCAGAAATGCTACACCGTTGTTTTCCCATTACAAAAGTCATTCATTACCACCCAAAGATCTCTCTGCTATTCAAAGTAAAGCACAGGACAGAGATGTAAAGAAAGTGTGCTGAGCTGCTAGCAGCAAAGAGACACACTGGGTACCATCTAGGGTCCATCAGTTGAATTACAGCTAGTAACCAAACGAATCAACCAAGCAAAATCCAATGCCTGTCATTAATACAATTGAAGAGAAAGAACCTGGCATCCATCACCAGCTCCTTCAATCACTCTCCTTGGCTCAGCAGCAGCCTTGCATCTTCTGTAAAATACACAACTGTTTGCCCACTGTAAAAAGCAAGGATTTGGCACATCCTGCCAAGCAGTAGCCTATAAATTGCTGGGCAACACACAATGCTCATCGAAACTGCTTGAAAGCAATGTGGATTAGAAAAAAAGAAAAAACAGATCTGTGATGACAACCAGAGCCATTAACTAATAAAAGTAAAAAAAAAAAAAAAAGTCAGTAAAGGGAGGTGCTTTGGGGAAGAAGGGCAGCAGTCTGCAAGCCTGTGATGATGTCTGCATATAGATGGCTCATTTGCTTGCAAGAAAATGAGAATCCATTGATAGAGCAGAACAAAGTTCCTCTTCCTTGTGTTGGTCTCTTCTCCCTAGTATCAAGTGACAGGACAAGATGGCCTCAAGTTGCATCGGGAGAAGTTTAGACTGGATATCAGGAAAAATTTCCTTATGGAAAGAGTGGTCAGGCATTGGAATAGGCTGCCCAAGGAGGTGGTGGAGTCACCATCCCTGGAGGTGGTCAAAAAACATGTAGACATGGCACTTCAGGACATGGTTTAATGGCCATGGTAGTGTTAGGTTGACAGTTAGGACTCTATGATCTTAGCAGTCTTTTCCAACCAAAACAGTCCTATGATTCTGTAATTCCTTTGCTATTGAATTCAGCAGGAATCTAGTTGGAACAGACCTCTCCCAGGTCATTGATGCCCACTGCTAAAACAGCAAACATTTGGCAAGTGCCACATTTTCCTGCATTTGAGAGCCCAACAGGAACACCTTTCTTCCAAAATAGCCAATCGAACAAAAAGCATCACTGATCAGAAAGAAAATTAACCCTGTGACACAAGAAAATAAACACAGTGCATGGCAACTCCGATTCATTTTTGATCAGCTGCTATTTTTACTACTCTCATCTACAAATGAACAAGTTATTTGTAAGACCAAAAAGAATTATTTTTCTCTCCGCAAAAGCATCTGAGACATAACCCAGTGCTGCAAAGCTAACAATGAAAAATCCAATTTCATGGACCCCAAGAAGAAAAGCCAAAGGAGAACTGCAGAAATCTTTGAAATTCAGTATCTTGACTCAGGCTGCCCCACTACATGGTCCATACAATATAAGAAAAGGAGGACTAGCAAATGGTCTTTCCTCTGGTATCCAGTCCCAGGTTCTGGCAATCAGCAGTTTAAAGTTTTCCTAAGCTGGTGATTGCATCTGATGAATTAGGATCACTGTGCTTAATTACCTAATTCCTCTTTAACCTATTTACACTTATGGCCTCCACAATATCCCAAATCACTTGCACTCGAATTCTGTACTTTGTGGCAGGAGTGTTTCTGTCTTTTCTTAACTTAGTGAATTTCAATAGCATTGTCATTCACTATTTCTGCTATAATGCAATAGTTAGGATTTATTTTGTATTCACTTTTCAGTTTTCACAACATTTCATCTCCTGAATTGCCTCAGTTACAGAACACCTCCTAATCTGCATGGCTTCAATTTGAACAGAATCTATTTCCCCATTAGTCAAGAAATGCTGAATGACATGACCTCAACATCTGAGCCAGACCTTACAGTTCTCAGGGAAAGCCCAGTCTCGAGGTGCCAGCACTCAGAGTTACCCTCAATGACATTATCTGAGACCACTTGAGATGGTGACTCACTGCCACATAAAAGCTTTAGACAGGTCAGATAACATTTCATACTCCTCATTTTTTCTTGAAGAACAAAAAAAAAAAAAAAGAAGTGCTCTTTCAGAACAGAAGGTGCTTTGAAATTTTTTTTTATATTGTCCCCATCAGCAGCCACTCAGCTCTCACCTTCCCTTTAAACACAAGCATACACTTTTGTGAAGCACAAGCAACAGCAGTGCAGAAGAAAATGCCCAAGTAGAGCACAGTATTGAAAAGAAGCACAACCCAGACAGCAGAGAAAAAACCATCCTAGAGAATGATGAAATTTGTTATATAAAAAAGATACCAATAACCAGCATGACTGATCACAGAATCACAGAACAGTAAGGGTTGGATAGGACCTCTGGAGATCACCTACTCCAAACCCCCCAGATAAACCAAGTTTACCTAGATCAGGCTGCACTGAACACATCAAGGAAGGTTTTGAAAGCCTCCAGAGACGGAGTTTCCAATACCTCTCTGGGAGTCTGTTCCAGTGCTCCATCATCCTCACAAGAAGCAGTCTTTTCCTCATGTTTAGATGGAACATCCTGTGTTCTAGTTCATGCTTATTGTTCCTTGTCCTATCACTGCACACCACTGAAGAGTCTGGCCCCATCCTCTTGATATCTGCCCTATAAAAATCAGCATTAATAAGATCCCCTCTCAGTCTTCTCTTCTCCAGACTAAAAAGACCCAGGGCTCTCATCCACCTAAGAGAGATGCTCCAGTCTCCTAATCACCCTTATGGCTCTCCAGTAGTTCCCCATTCTTAAACTGAGGAACCCAGAACTGGATACTTTATTACAGATGCAGAATCACCAGGGCAGAGTAGGGGAAAGGCAAACCTCCCTTGACCTGCTGGCCACACTCTTCTTAATGCACCCCAGAATTCCACAAAAGCACATTGCTGGCTCATGGTTAACCTGTCCACCAAGACTCCAAGGTCCCTCTCCATAGAGCTGCTTTCCAGCGTGTCAGCCCCTGAACTGACACATGGGCTTATTCTTCTCCAGGTGCAGGACTCTACACTTCTCCTTGTTGAACTTCATGAGATTCACCTCTGCAGAGTTGTCCAACCTGTCCACATCTCACTGCATTGTGGTGCGCCAGCCACTCCTCACAGCTTTTCTATCATCCAATTCACCAATAGGACACTCTGCTCCTTTATCCAGGTCGTTGATGAAGATGCTGAACAAGACTGGACCCAGTACTGACCCTTGGGGAACACCACTAGCCACAGGCCTACAACTGGACCCTGTACCACTGATCACATTTTTGGTGATCACAACACTGATGTTTTCACACTTTCCATCTCTATCATGAGAGCTAAAATCTTGCCTGTTTTATTTCTACCTTTAAATAAAAATCTCAAATATAGGTGGTTTCTCGGTGTTGAAGCTACAATGTTTCAGGATTACAGCAGAAACAGAGAAGTTGACCATAATGATTTTATACACCACTTTCTTTTTAATTTCTTGCTCTTTTCATTATACTCACAAGCCACATGCAAGTTTTGGACTGCTCATGTTCATAACACATCTGTAATCCTAATGACTTCCAAATGATAGAAACTTCCCTGTCACTTGTACTCCCATACCTACCAATCAAGATATCTAAAATTAAACACTTGACAGATGAGACTGTGAAGGAATCCAGCTGCTGACTGTGGACTGAGTTGCTTTCCCATTCCAAATAAGAAAAGGAACCTTTCTTTTTTTCCTTTTCCTTTTGTTAATACAACAACAGTTTTTAACACTTGCTGGAAGCTGCTTTAAGGCTTAGAACATTGTAATAAATCTCAAGCGATTTTGATGCCTTGTGGTCATTAGGAAATACTGAGCACCTGCCATCTCAAAACAAAGTCTAGGCTTAGATAACTCGAATGGTGTACAACTAGTACTAGACAACAGTATTAATAATGAAACCAAAGAAAAATTTACTTAGACTTGTATTTTTGGAAAGCTGATAACATTCAATTGAATCAGATATTTGCCATCAGGCAGAAATTTCAAAATATTGTTCCCATTAGAATGAAAAATATTTACAAATATAATTTGGCCATAAAACCTACACCCTTTCTTAAGATGCAAGAAAACCCTGCCAGAAAAATACTAAATGTTAGCAAGATTTTTAAAAAATTTGTTACATATTGGACCAAATAAAACACAAACCACAGCAACAACAACAAAAACCACTGTATCACTCATAGTCATTTTAAATCAGTATTATTTTCTTACATAATATATATCATTAGCAGAAATAAACCTATTCTTTGCAATGAGATATTAAAACCTGTACTATAACTGCGAAGTATTAACACTACTGTGTTACAGTTTGCACAGATCATTTATCAAGTTCTTTGGTTTTGCTCAAGACAATCCTGTCAGACTTATTTTAATTACCTTTTTTTTTTACTTTATAATGGAATTACTATACAAACAGTTATTTCTGTAATCATTGTGACAAAATAATTTGAGACTCAAAGATTAAAGTATAGCAGATAGCAGAATGACAGTCTCTGGGTTACAGTATTTAGAATGAGATGAACCATAATACTCTAGAATTTTTTTATTTTATATTCATAAAACAGCACTTCCCCTAATCCATAAAATTTGCTATTTGTTGTGTCAAGAAAATGAAATTTTATTAACCTATTTTTTTTTCAAAATCAAAGCAAAAACTAAGAGGTCTTTTTAATTTTGTTCATTCAAAATTTGTAATTATTATTATTTGCACTATTACAGCAAGCACTTTATGTGATTACAACTGTAATGGTTATGTGCAATACGCAGTAATTTCTGTGAGCAATCAGGATAGTAACAAACTAGAGAGAAGCAGTAGATTCTATCATTTTTGCATTACCAGAAATCTACTTGCTTGCAGGGAAGCCCATAAATAAGTTTTTTATTCATATGTATACTGTCCTAGCTCCAGAAACGGTCAGTCACAGACCAGGACCCCTTCGTGATAGACCCTGCATCCAACCAGAACAAAACCACAGTCCTCACACCAGAAGGTTCATACAATTTTTTGCCTTTACAAAAAATACAACCACCTGAACTTTGTGAGTCATTTGCAGCATCTTATCCATGCTGTAATAAACTACTGTTTATTCTTGCATCATGCCACGCACAAAGCTGATTCCTCCTATTTTATCATGGGTACACCTACCTTGCATTTAAGTAAGGTCAGCACATGCAACTAAGGAATCAGAAGACAAGGTACCTACCTTGCAGCAGGGATTTTGTATACTATCCTTTATATGCAAGTCAAGAGAGAACCAATAGACACAAACAAATTAATTTTGATGAGTGCCACAGTTAACAATTTTAGTAGCCTTAAAGTCACCAAGAACTGGTTTTGTAGAGATTACCTTGCTCTAAATACCAGACAACTTCTGGAATTATAATTTCTAGACTTTAAGATTAAAATAAATGGTTTCAGAACAAGAACACTACTTTCCCACAACATCTCAGACCCTACATTGGATGCTCCATTATAACCTACATTCTTTGTTGTACTACCCAAAACATTTTAAGTCATTCACACAAGAAACAAAAATCAAACATAAAAAAACGTTTTGTCAAGTTTTACACATTTCTGTTTTAGTATTAACTTTCACCACATGCCTTCACCTTAACATTTTCATATTTTTCTTTGAAATAATCTTTTAAGAAGTTCCATCTGGTCTCTCTAGCTTAACTGCTTTCATATACATACACTGATAAATTCTCGTGTTTATGGAGAAATGTAGGGGAAAGAGGCAAGGTAAGGTAGGTTTGGGGGTTTTGAGCTGTAATATATTGAGGGCTTGCAAGCTATAATCCCGTCACCCTGTACATTGCACTGTAACTGCTAATGGGCACATGGCGCCTGTGACAGAAGCTAGCCCAAGGCAAGTCTCTCATCATGGTTACTGTGGAAATACCCAGTTCTCAAAACCAACACTTTTTCTCCACAAACCTGCCTGTCAGCTGCACACCCTATTAATCCATGTATACCCCTCAGTGACTTAATATCATGCAAGGCAAAAAGGTTTTTGCTGCTTCCGTTATTTTGCTTAAAATTGGCCAACGTAGAAGCACTGGACAAGAGAAGCAGGAAAAAAAAATCATAGTTCACAAATATTCAGTGAAGAGTTACTAGGTTTTTGCACATTTATTTCTTAAGCTTCTCTTCAATTGATCTTCTCCACTATGGAGGTAATTGCAATCCTGTAAGTTACATGAGGCTTCAGTGGGTACTCCACAGCAGGGGTTTTTCCAATCCATTCCCTTACAAGATGAGGACTGTAGGGGGCCATTCCAAAGGCAAGAAGCACATCTGCTGTTAATGAAGAAAGTCAACTGGATGGCTACAGAACAAAAACTCCTTTCCATGAAACTGGTGAGGTTAAGCAGGAAGGCTCCTCCATTGCTTAATATTATTTTTGAGAGCACATTCACCTATTCTGGATTCATTGAGATACATCTCTCAAAAAAGATACCAAATTAATCTGTTAGAATTTTCACAAGAAGATTCACAGAGTATGGAACATGACTTTATGAGTGCTTTTACAGCTCACTGCCACGTTACATTTCAAAAGCTATTATTATATTGCAATAAAAACAAGTGGACTAGTTAAGTATTTCACTGTAACACAATCATTAGGAGAAAACAAAAACAAACAAAAACAGAATGAAGTGGAAGCTTTCTAAAACAGAACTATATAGTCAGTCAAGTCTTATGTTTGACCATATCTGTCTCTTCAATTAAAGGGAAAGGATGGCAGTAATTGAAGGAGATGGATAATATGGATTACAATTTAAGTTGTGAAATTTTCTGCACCTATGTTAAAGTCTTAGAACACAATAGGCTTGTGAACATTTTTATTTGGGAGGATACTTCCAAAACTTCTAAGAGTGTCAACTTGTTGCTGAGGACAGTGTTAAGATAGTTGGCAGCAACTACTGCATGTATTTGGGACTTAGTACTGTGTCCAGTTCTGGGCCCCTCAATTCAAGAAAGATGTTGAGTTACTTGAACATGTCCAGAGAAGGGCAACAAAGCTGGTGAGGAGTCTGGAGCACAGGCCCTATGAGGAGCAGCCAAGGGAGCTGGGGTTGTTTAGCCTGGAGAAGAGGAGGCTCAGGGGAGACCTTATTGCTCTCTACAACTACCTGAAAGGAGGTATCCAGGAGGGGGTGAATCTCTTCTCCCAGGCAGCCAGTGACAGAAGGAGAGGACACAGTCTCAAGCTGCACCAGGGGAAGTTTAGGCTGGATGTTAGGAAGAAGTTCTTCACAGAGAGATTGGCTGAAGGGAAACCTTATTGCTCTCTACAACCACCTGAAGGGAGGTTGTAGCCAGGTGAGGGTTGGTCTCTTCTCCCAGGCAACCAGCAGCAGAACAAGAGGACACAGTCTCAAGCTATGCCCGGAGAGGTTTAGGCTGGATGTTAGGAAGAAATTCTTCACAGAAAGAGTGACTGGCCATTGGAATATGCTGCCTGGGGAGGTAGTGGAGTCACCGTCCCTGGAGGTGTTTAAAATAAGACTGTATGAGGCACTTAGTGCCATGGTTTAGTTGATTAGATGGTGTTGGGTGATAGGTTGGACTTGATGATCTCAAAGGTCTTTTCCAACCTGGTTAATTCTGTGGTTCTGTGAGGGAGTGGAAGGAAAATGTTATAAATTAATTTAAAAGATCAATACATGTAATAACCCTTCTGTCAGCACAATAATGTACAGTTCTGGGACACTGGTTCTATTTTGGTACTTAACTAAATAGGTCACAAAAATGATTAAAAGGAATTGTTAAAGCATGTTGAGTTTTTTCTGAAAAAGAGTACAGACTATCCACATTTTCATGAAATCAAGGTCTAAGAATCTAAGCATGCCCACTCTTGCACAGGCGATAGGAAATTATAGTTTTTGTAACATTCTTCATACTGTGGAGCATAACCAGGAGAATATATCTCCTTCCTTTACAAATTTTCAGATCATAAGCTCCCAATCTTTTCAATTTCATCAGTATGCTTGAAATGCTGGTAGTGCAATCTCATAAGAAACTGTTCTGAGTTATTAGTAGTTATTATATCAAATTGAGTTATTATATCAAACTTCATCCACTCCCACTTGTGCAGAACATGCGAGAGTTTTTTCTAACAGGGATAATAGTTCAATCACTTCTGCGTGGCTATTTAAGCAGTCCTAGAAAACAGTTTAAGTACAACCTTGAACCCCTATGCAAAGAACAGAACTCCAGAGCAAATGAATGGCTAAACCTTGCCATTCAATTTCTCATCATTATCAGTTAGCTGCAGTTCAAACGAAAAATGTCAACTTCCTAGGTTTAGCAGAGTATATAGTTTACGGATTTAGCTAAAAAACCTCAAGATTCCCTTTTGTTTTACAGCTGTTGTAATAAGCTTTGTCTTATGAGATAGGCCGATTAAGTAATTAAACAAGAATGAGAATGACGTCTTCAACTGTACTGAACTGGGCCTTGAAAAAAGATTCACGTTTCTAGATCTGCAGCTAAGACTTTATTGATGGTTCCATGGGAATTTTAGCAACTTCCTCAAACTGATTTTAGACATGATGATGCTGCTTAATTCCAAACAGAAAGCTTTCATACTTTTCTGTATGTTTCCTGTATGCATTTCCCAAAAAACATTCAACGCCTTAATCTGGGAGGAAACAGATCAATATTTTTCTAAGTTGAATTTTAATAATATGATTGAGAGAGTTCCTGTTTGGCTCTTGGGAAACTGTCAAAGATACAAATGGATGCATCTTTGGCCCAACCAATCTATGAAAGGCTACAGGATTCTATCCTGAAATTTTTTTCTGCTTCATTTTACAGAAGAAATACAGCTTTACAAAATGAAATAGTTCCATCTTAGTATTCAGAAGCTTGATGTTTCAGTCCATAAACAAAACACAAAATCGAAAATTTTACTGAATCTTACAAATACTGAGCACAGCAATACAATGCAGCCCTTTTTTATTTCTAGTCTGTATCCTATAGCTATAAATCAAATTAGTCCAATTAGGCAGTAGCATTTTCCTGAACCTTGAAATTAAAAATGCTTGAGAAGAAAGAAAATCCAGAAGTTACTTTTATTCTCCTGTGGATTCTCTTCTTTAATTCTATAAAGAAAAAAAAATATGAAAACTACTAGTGGGTCCCAATTAAGAAAAAAAGGTCTAAAGCACTGAGAATTTGTTACACAATCTCCCTGATGACATCTTTATTTCCTACTGATACAGGAAATAGATACTGATATCCTTAACACCACATAATCACCACAAAATATTCAGTGTTTCACTGGGAAAGATATGAAATCATGTTCACGCTGATGGCTGCTTTCTTCTAAAATAAAACCCTTGTACACACTTGTATGTTGAGAAGGAATTTTACATGTACATATCATCTTCCTCTACAGAAATGACATGGCACTTTGCTATTGAGTTTAATGACATCACTTGCCAGACTAATTGCAGTTTAAGTATCCATTTTCTATTTTTGCAAAAATCTAATAGCAGGGTTTGGGGTTTTTTTTTCCATCTTTACATATTTTCAGTGACTATGAACATGTCTAAAGATAATCTAGTGCAATTGTTAGTGACTCGTACCTGGAACAATTCCTCAGAACAGTGGCTTCAAATTAGCTTTTCTTGACCTATAGCATTTTGACTACTTTTAAACACAAATTTACAGAAAAAGGTGCAAAATTATTCCAACCTCTTTCCAAAAGCAACACAATCTGTTGCTGGCATTTCTGAGTGAGACAGCTACAAAAAAGATTGCTCCCAGGGAAAGTCATTCTGAAACTACTCGTAGCCCTACTGATGCAGACACAACCCTATGTTCTTTAAAAGACAACAGGCTTCTGTGAAGTTTTAAAAATCTACATTTAAGATTAGCATTTTGCTGATACAAATTAATAAATTATGTTGTGGGTTATATTTTTTGTATGGGTTTAAAACCTGCTGCAATCATAAAATTGCATGAACCGTAGGTGTCTATCTTTTTGATACACCCTCTGAATATGTTGATAGTAAATATTTACAGCAAATTCAAGATTCAGGTGGATTTAACTGAAGGTAATTCAACATTTATAAACCAGAGAAACTGCTTTCTCCATCTATAACAGTCCTTCCAAAAAGGCAAGAGTGAGCCCTTACCACAGAATGAAAGATTGGAAGAGAGCTCATGAGGTCTTCTAGTGCATCACTCAGCCTTAATTCAGCAATAATTGTACACGCATCATTCCTGTAAGGTATTTGTCTCTATTATCAGGTTCCAGAAACATACCAGACAATTTATTCCACTGTTTCATTATCCTTAGTATTAGACAGCTTTTTTTAACACCCTTTTAATATTGCATTTTACTATTCATAGAAACACAGAGGGATGTAAGAAAAAATATGGTCTTTTGTGCAGCAGCTGCCTTTTACATACTAAACATGCACGTCTCCATGGTCAGGCTAAGGAATCTCCGTTTCTTCAAATCTTCATTCACATTTTTTAGGCCCATGCTGATTTTTGTTGTCCTTGAATTGCTCTCCAATTGCTGTTCTTTTCTCAACACATAGTACAGTACTAAACAGCTAACACTTTACAAACACCAAGTATTACTTTATATACTTCAAGAACTTATTTTCTCCTAAATATGCTATTGGACTTCTTTCTTTGCAACAAGTTCCTACTCTGTTTGATTATAACCGAGAACTTGCAAATCTCAACATATCTTTCATTATCTCCACTGGATTCGCAAAATCTATTTATAATCAACTTTGCAATGTCTCATTATAAACAACATGAAAAGGCTTCAGTAGGTGGACAGGGAGATCAGCAAATATATGGAACAATCAGGATTCAAGATCCTGTACAAGGCCATGAGCTGGCTTTCCTCTTTCTGTTCCTCCACTTCTTTCCCCCATGCCACAACCACATCAGTTCATTCCCAGCAGCCTCTTTCCTTTCCTGTCAGTCAGCCATAATGTTCTCAGTTCTCCAAGTCTGCATGAATCTCTCCACACTCTAAATTTTAACCTCATCTCATCCTGCAACTTTTCCCCCCCACCCAAAGACACTTCTTTCCTTCTGTTTTTAGCAACTGCCTTTATCATCTCTTCTTTCCCTCGCCTATTCTATCAACCATCTTGTAGAAACAGATTTTAAACATCTTTAGATATGCTAAGATTACTTTTCAATTACAGTAATTTTTAAACTTCACTGCATTTTTAAACTGCATGGAATACATTCAATCTTCCACTGATTTGGATAACATAAAAATGGTATATTATTATTATTATTATTATTATTATTATTATTATTATTATTATTATTATTATTATTATTATTATTATTATTATTATTATTATTGCAGTCTGGGTTTTTTACAGTGCAGACCTGAACATACGTTACAGTGTGCTATAGAAATGAAAGGAACATGCTATGCTTATGGCTTTCTCTTCTCCTATCAGATACACATCTAATTGTTCAAGACGATTTACAGTGGATTAAGTTTTCCCTCACCTGGTTAAATCCTCTCATCCACTGAGGTTGTAAACATTACTTATTTAAGAAGCATTAAAAGATGTTAGTGGAAGCATTTTGGTTTATAATTATTCTTCTTTTTTCTTTTTTTTTAAAGGAAAAATTAGAAACAGAAGATGAAATTATTAGCAGAGAAAATCAAAACCATCTATTTAGCAAGTAGAAATGGTGCAGAAAACTCAAATAAACATAGATGCATTAAAGTGGCAAGATTTCCACACATTATTCCTACTTTTTTGTATTTTTGCACGAAAAGGTTGCCATTTATTCTTAAACAATAACACCCCAGCATGCCATATCATCCAGAGAGATCTTTTTTACACACGACATTGGCAAACATAAGCAGAGGAAACGTTTAAATAAATATTTCTTCCTGATCTGTTACTTCATTCTAGCACTTTCCTGATTTATTTTGTTTTCTTTACACTTGTAACTTGGAATCAGGCACTAAAAAAATACCAGTGCAGCGATTCAGTCCTAAATTTATACTTCTAATTAGGTCTTGGGATGTTATTTTCAATGGTGCCATTATCCCAGTACTCATCTTGAAAATGTAATACTGACTCAGTAGCTTTTCAAAAGAATCACATTCCTGTAGTCTCTATAAACCTGCCTTAACCATTGCTATAATGGTAAATTTTGATGAATTTAACTGGGAATTAGTACTGTTACACAAACTCCGGGGTCAGGCTCTGCCACCCATTCTCATAATGAGCAACACATTTCATCTCCAAGCCTCGTCAGAGGTCCCACTCAGCGTTAACAAAAGCAAAACAATTTGGCCTGTTAGTGTGAGCAGCTTCCCACACTCACCTGCTACATTAAAAATAGTTACTACCCAAGATCTCGCTATACCCTTCTCCCACATAAAGGGCCTAAGCAGTGATAACTGCATGCCACTTGCAGCAGCAACAGGAGTACTAGGTACAAACAACATCTTACCTTGTGCATATGTATCACATCACACAATACTGCATGCATACACATTACACTGACCTGTGGACATGTATCAGCAATGTCATGTTTTATGGTCTTCCATCTATCAGATTTTAAAGATAAACAAATACATAAAACAAAACAGGTTCTGAATTTTGAGATGGAATGAGGAAGGTGAGAAAATAGGAACTTAAAAAGGAAGAGGCAGTTTGGCTTTATGTACATGAGTTTGATTGTTACCTCCAGAATATACAGGAAAACAACAAGCCAAGCATGAACATAGTTAACAAAAAACATCTGCACTTTGTCTATACCTGCTCCTTATATCTGAATTACCTAATTTCTGTCACATAACCACGTTTTGATAGCAAATTTTTACTTCCATACAAAAGAGAACCAAGACACAAACAAATACTCTACAAATAACTTTTGCTATGAAAACACCAGCCTAACTGACAATTTGCAAAATAATTTACACACAGTGAGGTACACATGTACACAAAGTAACAATATCTGGTCCTTTGATTAAAAAACAGAAGATCATTGTAGAAAAGATCTACAGATTGGTTCTCCTTTTCTGTAAAAAAATGATGAGTCCTCAGCAATCTCTCAATTGCTCACAACTATTTTAAAGCATTTTAAATAATAATACCAGAAAAATATACTTGATGAGTGATAAATAAAGCATTAGATGATACAGAAAGCATACAAGTCTGCACTTTGTTACCATTTTAGTATATATATTGTACAATAAAAATAAGATTGTATCTGCATTTTCAAGAGCAGTTTCAACAAATTGTTTCCAGATGCATAATTTCCTTTTTCATTTATTTCTACAATACTGCACTAATAGACAATATGCAATAGATTTCTAATAACTTTCACATAAACACTGAAAAGAATTTAGAAGCAGTAGCCTAACTGCTAACAAAGATGCTGTTGCTGTGTAAGAACTGTCTCCAAAAGGACTTTGTGGAGACTGGTAAGGAAATGATTTAACTGTTCAAAACCACAAGCAACAATGTATTTTATCATTTTGCAAATTGCTAGGGATTAGAGTTTTTAATTAAAAGCTTGTATAATCAATCAATAACAATATATGACTAACACAACAATAAAAATAGATTCCACTTTGTACACTCTGGGATTTTGATGGGAAATAATATTGAGGCTTCACAATCTCTGAGCACCATCAGAAGATAAATTAATCAATGACTGCATCTGCTATCTTTTTATTATAAATAACAATTAAAATTTATTGTGTTACAGTTTAAAAAAACAAAAAACAAAAAACCTCTGTTGCTTACATCCCAAAGCCATTAGACTAAGCCCTTGAAGGAAACAAGCTCAGCTAGGAATCCTCCTTTTCATACCCAGAGTCCACTGAATCGAGGTGATGGCTGGGAATAGAACTGTATCCATTTTATAGATTGCATTCCTGTTACATTTGTTTCCAGTCAAAATGAGGATTGATCACTGAAACAAAAGTATTCTAAAGGTACTGATATACCACAGTGTTACTTCCCAGACTAACAGTGCTGAAGTCAGCAACAATTCCTGCTCTTTCAACTTTGCCTTGACTCCAGAAACAAGACTCTCAAGATGGGAAAAATCTTTCTGCCTTACCACATGCAGGGCTCAAGATATCAGCCCGACCGAGTCTGCAAGAGCACATACACACAGTTTATGCATACTGTATACTTGATGCACAGAGAAAATGCCACCAGGACAAAGAAATTTCAAAGACTGAAGGAGCTATGCCTTTACCTTCATTGTGGCAGGAAAGCAGTGCTGCCTTGCTGCCCTGCAGAGGCCCTCTCAGAAACAGTGGGAGCAAGGGAGAACATGCCACAATACATATTACGTGGAGTACAAAAGCCTCCCTTCCCTACTTGAAGCAAACACAACAGCTGCCAAAGTAGTTAACTGTAGCAAATGAGGTGGGGACCAGTCCATAGACTTAATGAGCAACACCACTGGCAGAGACCTGCTGCAGTCCGAGCTGCAGAGAACCAGAGACAATTCTCCCCTCATAAGCACACAAGAAACACCATCTTCTTTGGTCCTCTCAAACACAGCAACAGTCTTTTTTTACTGTGCCCAGGCCTGGAGTAACAAAACATAAAGCTAGTCAGCACCAATCCATCCTTCAGAAGTTGCACCTTCTGAAAGCAAACTCCTCGGACTTCCTGCACAGCAGCTGTCGCACAACCAGAGACAACACACAATGACAAAGCAAGGCCAGCAACATGGGCTAGCAAAGCATGAGCAAGAGTGACACTGCTACCAACTGCATACTACCACACTGGTGTGAAACACTGAGGACTAAGCCTTCCACAGATTCAGCGATCACAAACTACAGATGGAAACTGGATTTACTAACAAAAGCAGCTTGGAAACTGGTCCATGAAAATGATAGGACCTTCTATTCCAGTGTCAGAAACTTGAAGAGCAGCAAGTAACAAGAACTAATGGTTCCTAAAAGGTAGCCAAAGAGCAACAGGAAAAGCTGTCCCAAGGACCACAAGGAGAAAGAAGAAGCCAGCAATAAGTTCCCACTGTATTGCAACCTGCCACCTTACTGCAAAAATGGACCACATGCACAGATGATGGGAACAGACCCCATGAAAAATGGGTTTGCACAAGTGCCATTTCATTAACCTGCAGCATCTGAGACTTGTCTCTTTCAAGCTTCGTCAATGCTGTGCACTGCTCATAGTGCTAACACAAATACATTCAGGAGCCAGAAAAGCCTCTGCGGACCTATGCAGTGTGTTCACACGGATGTGTAGGCACAAACACTTGTTCATGTACATGAGAAGACTTCTTTCTGCCCCAGACAGACTGATTTCCAGGGCAAGGTAGGAACCACCATTCATAAACAGAATCTTAGTATGAGATCAAGATCACCACCCAAGTTCATACACTGTATGCATCTGAAAACCTTATGTTTGCAGGAGGCCAGGAAGGAAAGAGGGTCCCCACTGATCTAACAGTGACTCCTTTCCTACTTACTAGGGAAAGGCTGCCCAGCCTCAGCTGTGCAGTCAGTGCACAGCACACCACCCCCTAGGCAACAGTAACCCCACAGACCACCAGCTCCATGTCTGAGTACAAGAAACTGTGGCACCGCGGCATGAAGCAGATACCGGGACCCGGCGAGCGACAGACCCTGCCGCGCAAGTGCCAGACTTCAGCAGATGCCTCTGCGGTCTGCAAGCGACCGAGGGCCAGCGACCTGCCCCAGCCCCGGAGCGGAGTCCCCACGGAGCAACCCACAGCTGCTAACTCCCCAGCGCTGCCCCACTGCCAAGGAGCTGAGAGACAAGGGGAAGCCTAAGAAAGGAGATGTCGGAGGCAGGGGGATGCGGAGGGAGGTTGGACGGAAGGGCAGAAGATGCCTGAAGCGGGGCGAGCCGAAGGGCAGAGTGCTTGCCCAGCGGCACACACCTACACACACGCACAAACGCACACCACTCCATCTCCGAGCGCCCTGGCGCTCAAACGCCCCCGCCACTGCCGCATCTCTCCGCACCGGAGAGAGTCAACCTGTTTCCCCACGCACCGCAAAACCGCCTCCGACCGCCAGCACAGCCCGGCAACGAAGGCGGGTCCCCGTGCCCCCCCCCCCCCCCCCCCCGGCTGCCTTCCCGCGAGGCGCGTCGCACTCCCCCGCGGCTGGGGCCGCGCTGCGGCAGCCGTACCGTGGGTAGCAGCGGCTCCATCTGCGCTCCTTGGTCCTGGGTCTCCATGCGGCGGCGGGGCCGCGGCGGCGCCCTCCCCGCCGCCCGCCCGCCGGGGCGCGCTCCCCGGGCGCTGCAGGAGCCGCTGCGCTGAACTCCGCGCGCCGCCGCGCGCCCTCCGCCGCGCGCCCTCCGCGGATCCGGTGGCGCGCAGGCAGGAAACGCGCGCCAGTCACATGGCTCCGCGCACCGCCAGCCCCGGCACAGGGGGAGGCAGGAGCCGGATCCACCTGCGGGATGCGAACAGATCCCGCCGCCGCCCCCCCGCGGCGGGGCGTCAAAGGCGGGCGGACCTCGCTCCTGCAGCGCTACGCCTGCAGGCCGGCTCCTCCAAGTGTGAGCTCCTCCATGTGGCACCTTTCCTCCAGCGGACGCTGCCCAGGCCCCGTGGCCCAAATGAGAGTGGGCTCCATGTTCAAAGACGAAGAAGCGGGGAGCGGAGGAACCGGACCCCACAGACCCCCGAGCGGCACCACTGCAATCACGACACGGCTGGGGAGTTCAGCACCTTACGCCAGGCTTCGGCCGCACTCCCCCCAAAACAGTGCAGTCTTGGCCAAGATTAATTTTCATTTAATTGTCAAAAGAGCATTCAAAACCCATGATCCCCTGCTTGGTCCTGTCAGCCAGGACCCCAGAAACAGACAATACGTTCAAAGTAGAGGTCTGTCCATTCTCTACTGAACTATTCCAACAAAAAATTCCCCACCATCCCCCTTTACCTGCAAGTTATCAACACATTTCCAGTTACTGTATCCTTCTGGAGACTATTTAACAGGAATCTTGCCTCCTTCTTCACCCAATTTTATCATTCAAGCCTGACATACATTTAGCTTCTCATCTGGCTCTGCAACACAGTAGTTACATTTAGACAAACTACACAAACGACTGTGGATGCCTAAATTTGGCTATCCACATGAGCATGAGGATAGCTGAGCTCCCACAGTACTTGCATTATTAAGAACACATGCACAACACAGCCTACCAAGACAGCTGAGCTAGAGAAGTTCTCGTTCATCACTTCCCAGCACATCTTCCCCTGAAAAAACATGCCCATCCAAACCTGTGTGCGTAAGAATCAAAACTAAGAGAGACCTGGCTAGGAAAAAGTAAACACCTGTATCTCCTAAATACTGATTTCCTTGCCAAAGCCATCCCTATATTTCAGTTTTCCTTTGCAATCTAAATGTAGACCAATAAATAGTTTTACTGAATATGATTTAATTTTATCTACCATGAGACACATTTTTCAAATCTCCTGAAGATCTTCCATGTAGTACATCACCCAAGCAAGATACAGTGCTAGGGAAGCAGTATAAAAGGAGGGGCCTATTTTTCCAAGTCAGAAGTGAGAATTTGGCCTTTGTACAGTGATACATACATGTAACACTGTACAGAAACACAGACAATGCTACAGTCCAGATTCTGGGACAGAAGCCAAATTTTTATAACATGATTACTGATCTACAGTAATTAACATAGAAGGCCATTCAGGTCACTAGAGGTAAGGCTGTGTCAGCATTTGTGCAGTAAACCCCTATTTGTAGGAGCTTATAATTAAGCTATAAAAGTCATGATGAAGCAGGGAAAGGAATGTGTTTAGAAGCTATTTTCCTTCTTTAAATAAAAAAAGATTTAAAGTGAATATGCCACTTGTGAAACCAGGACAACCAAAAGCTGCAAGTCTACAGGCAGCTATTTCAATGAACGTTAGTATAAGCATCCTTAGGCTTCTGTGTCTAACTATCTCAAATTTGTCCAAGAACATTTTTTAAATAAGGTATTGCAATACATATAGCTCAATGGCATTGACACATCCTTTACCCCTCAAAAGATTCCCCCAAAACACACTCATCTACACATACACATCTAAAAGCAAAGCCCAAAACCAAGCCAGATTTTACAAAGACCTTTAGGAAGGTTAACAGTTTGCTGTGTACATGATTCCCCAGCATTTCACAGCAAGAAAAATGAGCGCCATTCACATGAGCTACAGATGAGTTACTGGACGGGCCATCAAAACAGTTGGGATCAGTCATGTAATTGTTTTTGCAAAGGTTCTTGTCAGAGTGCTTTATAGCGAGGAGTTCACCATTATTGAATAACAGCAGAGATACAGTTACATTAACAAACCTCCTCAAATTATTCTGTATCATCCTGCTCCACACACATAAAAATATCACAGATCTCCATAGCTATAAAGTTGCAAATTAATAGCCAAAGTCAAAGTACAAGTCATTCTTTTGACATCTGTGACAAACACACTTCAATACAAAGATCCAAAATGTTGAATCCAAAAGCTCCAAAGCCAGAGGCTTTAAATGTACAAAAGTGGAAGAACATATACAACTGAACTGAAAGTTGTTTTTAATAAAATGTAACTACTTTTTTTAGTAACTTTATTTTTTCAGGTAGACATATCACACTAAAGAGAATAAAGAGGAAGTAGTATTTATTCTTTAATTGCTTTATAATGGAATTTGTATTCTGTTTTCCATTTCTTTGCATTGGCTTTTTACTGTTGCATCTGATGTGAGCCGTATTCACATCAGAGCACATCCAGCCATTTTCTCTTTTGCAGTACTACTCAATTACAGTAGTAATGCCACTTCTCATCCCAAAAGAATAGCTTTAAAATCATGAGATGTAGCAGGCTTTAGTATCGAGTTTGAACTTCTAGTGCACAACTAGGTAATATTTTCAAGCCCTGTAAATAAAGGCTAAGGACAAAAAGTAAGAGTCGTTTCTCAAGTCATCAATAATTTCAGAAACTTGAACACAAGAAGAGTAAGTGTTGTGAAATGGTGACATGCAGATACATTTAAGTTTTAAGATTTTAAGAACACCTAGGATATGCTACTGAAATAAATATTTCCATGACATATTTACATCACCCTAATTTTTTCTTCATGTGTATTTCTAGTGCATAACGTAAGTAAAATAGCTTCCAAATTTAGTTTTACAACAATAAAGCTCCTAAAGCAAACTTCACTGGGAAAAAGGGGGAGTATTATTCTTGTTCAATAATGTTCTGAATTTAGGTCAGAAACCGATCTCTGCCTCATGTTATTTTTTGTTTTTTCTTTCCTACAATTGCCTCCTGCCCCTCTGACCTGCAGCACACCAGTAACTCAGATGTTCTCCAGAATCAGAATCAGTGTTTTAAGGTTTCATTTCTTAAAATCTGTTCACAAGGGGTACTTTTTATATGTAAGGGGAAATACATTCAGAAGGCTCAGCACATTCTCAAAGTACTCTGGAGGTATACAGTGTAGATTTTGGAGGCATATGGCATATACCTACCTATCTGGGTTTGATATAAAAATCACCAGGGATGTAAGTAATTCCCACTGGCTTGAAAATCACTGACATAGTATATACAAAAATAGGTATGTGATATTACGCAGCTCCAAAATTAAGACCTAAAACCCATAGAGTTCAAGCTCATGATATGTCCTTCAGCACTTGTCTTATTACATCTTTGTAATAAAAGTTCTGGTTTTCTACCTAAAAAGTATTCCCTAATTATCAAAAGTGACAGGTACTTCCCTCCACCTAAGTCCCAAGAAAGTATTCTGATATAATAAGCAATGCTATTTGTGTATGTGTATTTTTATATATGCATAAAAGCTGTGACAGAAGCCTAGTATCACTCATTGGCCCAGTACCACTCACATTTTCACTGTCATACCTTTCTGTCAGTTCTCATTTTGTGATGAAAATATAGCCACAATTTAAAACAAATGCTTTATTTAAACCATTTCTCCAAATACAATTCCTGTTCTAGGAAGACATCCTGGGTGTATTGGCTATTCTCCCAGTCTAGCCATAAAACACGTCACTCTACCAGGATGGAGAAGGAGGTGGGAATTGCTACTAAGCAAAAGTAAACTCTTGATTTCCACATAGTTCTTATCTACAAAACTGAACATGAGAACTACTTACTTTAAAATGTCTCCATAGCAGAAATATGTTTGAAATCTAATTTACCAGTTCACATCTATGTCCAATACTCTCACTATGTTCTTAATTCCAGAAAGAACCTGCACTCTGTCAGACCTAACAAGGTTGCCAGTAGATTTTAGCAGCATAGTAAACAATTTCACACAATATTCAAACTCAGAAAGGACTAGGGTTAGATCAGTTTGCCCCCTCTTGATTTCTGCCAAAGCTAGACTCTCAGATACACTGGTAAATAAAATGCACACACAATACACATTAGTCTGAATGCTCACATTGTGCATGATTCTCATAAAATTATTTCTTTAATGAAGGGATATCTCTCTTTAAGTTGCAGGTTATTTTCAGCTTGTTACAGGCATTTCAAGCAAATTAATTTCTAAGCTTCAGGGGGAAAAGAAATCACTACTAAGCAGCCAAAATCCTCTTCATTTTATTTTCATCCTATTGATCATACAAGATGAAATAGTAATGGGTGGATGCCTCTAAAAAACTACATTTCATGGTAACAAAAAAATGAACAACATAGTTATCAAAAGGAAAATCCCGTCAATACAACCTATTCCTAATTTTCTTCCCTGTAATTAGAGAAAATATTCTAACAAGAAGGTAACAAAGGGGAGAAAGGAATAAAAAAACAATTCTGGCAGCATTTTTCCTCTCTCCATTATTCCTCCTTATCAGAAAAGAAATAACCATCTGGATCATTGTGCAGCCTTTGTGACAGGTGGTATTCAGTTATGTTTCTCACTTCATTGGAAAGCGGAAACAGCTCTTTCTTTTTCTATTATACTCTGTCTGAAATTATTTGACTCAAAGTTATTTCACTTGAACTATCATCCAAAAAGGTTCAGTGCTGATAGGGATCCACTCTTCAATTGCGAAATAATCTCTTATTTTCTATTAGCATCAGAGCTGGAAAAAAATATTCTAAAAATTACCTCACTGATATAACTTCTCACATTCCTCAGGCAAAAAACACAATGCCAATGAAATATGTCTGTGTCCACAAACCCAGTCCTACAACTCCTGTAACACAGTTTGACAATCTGTGTTAGTAGAGAGCACCAAATATTTGTTACTTCCTCAATTTTCCTCAAAATGGATCATCTACAAAGGTTAGGAATTTTATGGTATTCTGATTCTAAGATAGGCCTTTAATTTTTGTTCTTTGCTAAGTAAATATTAGAGAAAATCATTTTAAAATCTAAAATAAACCAATATGTTAAAGACTCTTTACCTAATAATGTATAAAATAAATCAATACATTAGCTTGTTAGTTATTTAAAGATAGCTATCCTTTCTAGACTTATTTCTCAAATTAAAGGAATTCCTCAGACACACCTTATCCAACATTCTACACAAAATATGTTGAATCAGGCCCTGATTAGTCACTGACCTAAATAATCCTTCAGAAAGATTAAGATACCTTAATTTAAAACCTACAAGGGAGGGATAGTATCCTGTCTCATGCTCAGTTATTCTAACAGCAAACCATAAACATTCATCATGCACATGTAAAACATTTGTCTAGATTGAGGTTCAAGTCATTACATCTTTATACATCTTTTGTTTCTAGGCCAAGAAGTCTTCTAACATCAGGAATATCTTCTTTATATAGGTAGGAACTGTGTTAATACTTCTCTTCCTTTATAGTGTTGATTGTTTACTGCAATTGAGGACTTTGGGACACTGTCATGACTCCTTTGACTTACTCCAGTCTGCAAAGGCAGACAACATTCCAAAATTTGGCTTAACAATTCAGAAGTCAGACTATATGCCATTGACCTCTGGATCATCCCATTTTCCACATCATGAAACACGATCATTCCCTCAAGCACTACACCAAAAGGAGAGTTTTTAACAGGAGCATCTACAGGGTCACATGATGGTTATTGGGAAAGGATGTATGACGCTCGTTGTGGTTTTATTAGTAATATTTCAACTTTGCCAATAGACTAAAATAAGTATTATAAAGTGCATGTACCTACTTTCACCTTTTAAATCCTAACCATTTCATTTATCTGTTACTTGCCTTAGACCACAAGCAGTGCAGCAGGGGGTCTATCAGCCTCTGTAACTGACTACATTGATCATCTGGCTTTGCTAAGATTGACGAAAAGGCACAAATCTTCATCCAGAAGCTTTTCCATAGATATTCATGTAACTATAAAAAGAACTATGCCTTTAGATGTGTACAATTTAAAACCAGTAATATTTTGCACCTGTATCTAGACACCAAAGCTCTCTCTTTTATTCCCAGAAACAGAAGCACCAAGCTATGAGAACTAGACTCATCTGCACCAAAGCCACGTGAGTTATTTGAAGCACTGCAGAGTTAGCATGGTGTCATGACTGAGATGTTAGATTTGAACAAGGAATTTACACAGGTATTTGGCTTTGTATCACTCAGCTAGAAAGTTAAGATTGTATGTGAAAGGAATACTAGAGCAGTATTTATGTTAATGTGGTATCAGTCATTGCCCCTTCAAGGAGATCATTTATGGGCTCTTCTCACCTTCCTAACACATACATGTAGGATGACTTGCTTCCTTTAACTTAGCATGATCCCACACCAAATTCTCCATTATTTGCTAGAAAATCAGATCAGAATGGAATTAACAATGAGATTCAAACCACAGGCACAGTTAATAGCTTCTGTACACAAGAGTAAACTGTAGATTTCCACAGTTTCAGAAAAAAAAGTTACTCAAATTAGCTCCTGCTGTTGAGATCCAATTCTCAAAAAATTCATCAGCTATTCAGAGCTAAGCTTTATTAGTTACAAAACTGCCTGAACATTTCAAAGTGTCCCCATAGCAGAGATGTTTGAAGTCTACCTAATTCAGTCATTTACTTCTCCATGATGCTCTCTCCACCTTCATAACTCAAAAACCAAAATGCCACACTCAAAAAAACTGCCAAAGGCTTTTCAGCAGTAGAGTGAATAATTTTACACAATACTCAAATCTGGACAATGAGAGGACTAAGATCAGTGAAAAATTATCAGAAAAATATTCCCTTAATAAAGAGAAACCTCCTCTGGAAGCATACTCTGAAACACCAAATAAAAATGAACGAGCACTCTTAACGTATTTTCTAACTATGCATTCCTTCCAGCTTGAGCAGCCTTCTTACCATACACAAGATTTTTATAACAAATACTTTAGAAAATCATACAACATAAGTGTTCATTCCAAGTATGTTTTACTAGTTTCATAATTCCCAGCTCCCTACTGGCTTTTCACAAAAACTATATTCACATTACACCATTGGCTTTAAAAGTGCTTTGTATGTTTCAAAATGCCACCTTTGTCAGTTTCACTGCTTTAACCACTGCACACAGGAAAGCAGTTGCTGCGTCTGAGTTTTCTTGCTTGTAAAATAATAATTGCCCTGGGTTAATACAACCTGCCCTCACAAGCTCCCCTCTCTCCCCACACAGACAAGAGGGAAAGAAACACATACACACAAAAAAGAAAGAAACAAACAAAACCAACAACAAAACCAACAAACACCACTCTGGGTTGAGATAAAGAGTTGAGATAGAGTTTTACTGGAACTTATATAATATACAATTACCTTAGCCTATTTGCAGAAAAGTACAGCAAAATGCAGAAGCAGCAGCATAAGTCAGCAACACCTTCCTACTCCCTTGACCCACAGCCTGCCCAGCAGGAAAGGCCAGCACTCCAAAACTGGAAACCAGAAGCAGCAACCAGAACAGGAAGCCTCTCATGTTACAATCTGAACTTCAAGCCCCATGATACCTTGCTCCTGCCAGCACTTGAAGCTGGCATGATGGCAGCAGGGTATCGAATACACATCAGCAGACTCAATTCAACCCATGACACAATATTGACCTATTAGTGAAACAGAAATAAACATCCCTTTTATTTTTCCACATGCTACATTTACAGACAAAATCTCTTACCTGAAATCCAGAATCCAGGATCCTGACTAGCTTGCGATTTTACAAGACCAACAGCTGGTATAAAAATAGTCAAAGGGGAGTTATGAGATGAAAGTGTGTTCCTCACAGAAGTAAAGTCAAATAAAAAAACACTGAATTGCAATGGCTTTCTTTTGTAACCATTCTCTTTAGAGAGAAATAACTTTCACTTTAGCTTTTAAATCCTGCAAAGAGAACAAATTCATCCACATTCCCCAAAAGGCATGTAATTAGGGCACTGAAAATGAAATCTCTACCGAGTTACTGGTCTCACTGAACTAAATGATAACATTTCCTTGGGTTTGAATTTCAGTGCATTAGATTTCCCTTAGAAATTCTAGACAGGATGTGGTAGAGTACTGCTTCATCATGTTTGGTAACACAATTGCTAAGTGACTTACGTTCCGTGAGCTGCAACCACAGTTCAAAACATTTATTCTAAACCTGAGAACTAAACCAAGCATGCTGGAACTAATCAACCTGGTTGCCTTCCGTAACAAAATGTCCGTATCTATGGGCATGAAGAAAGCAAGCACTGTCATCTTCTACAACATCTACTTGATGTCAGCAAGGCTTTCAATCCATGGGATCCTCAGAGACAAACTGAGGAGGTATGAACTGGATGGGTGAGTCACAAAGTTACTCACAGCTGGATGGCTGTTCTGGCCCACGGGCTAGTGGTCAGTAGTTCAAAATTTAACTGCAGTCAGCTGCAAGTGCCCATCTCCAGTCAGTCAATTTTGGAGCTAATTCTATCTAATAGCTCAAGTACCTAACATTGACAACCCACACAACTGGACAGAAACTAAGCCCTCCTGACGATCATGGAGAGGCACCCATCTGAGACAAGTGGTTGATACACTGGAGGATCATGAAAATCTCCGTAAATTGGACTCTGTGATCACTAGATCACAGCCAGGAGGCACAGGGATGTGATGCTCGGTACTCACAAAGCCACGCCTGAAATAACATGCCTCTGGTTTTGGGCCCCCAGTACACAAAGGAAGATCAACAAACTTGAGTCTGTCCAAATTACACGTGTACAGCATTGACAGCCCAGATTTCCATGAGCAATCTGGACTCTAAATTAGAGTTTATAGAGACAAAAAGGCATTTCTCAGCTATAATTCATCTCATCCTCAGGTAAACAGTTAAGGTGAGTCAGTAAACAGTTAAGAGTACCTGTTCCAGTCCAATGACTTCAAAAAGATTTCATGTAAATTGCTTAAATACCTAACGCTGTCACTGTCAGAGTAAATCCCCAAGGTGTTTGGCATTATACATGAAAAAGAGATCATTTACCAAGTAAGCATCAGCATGAAGTCTGAATTCCACTTATTACCCAATTTTGACCAAACTTAAACACACCAGCCACAGAACTGAGCTCAAAACTTTTGCTTGGGAAAAGAAGCTAAAATGAAGCTCAAACAGAATGTTACTTTCTTCCTCAAGATGAAAAAAAAATGGCAATATTACAAGAATTATTTTTGTAACATTATATAGATCTCTTACCAAAGCAATAGAGAACTCTGGTAAAAGTTCTCAAAAAATCTTATCTACATGTCTGTGGATCTCTGAGGCAGTGAGTGTGAGGTTTCTGTATCTCATCTATTTATAGGGTCTTTAAGCCCATTAAGAGATTAAAAAACAAGACACAAGCCATTTAGTACATGTAATCTCTTTACCATTTCTGCAAACACCACATTATTTGTAGATCTGTAAGTGTAAGGACACAGATGTAAATCCACTCCCCAATCACTGCATTATGCCAAGCAATGTCCACTCTCTAGCCTGAGGAATCGTTGCTTATTTCTAAAATACAGTCAATGCACTGACACAGGTAAAATATGTTACCACCTGCTGGCAGGACCAGAAGCTGCCAAAGCTTCCAGAACTCCCCTAATATTCTCACTGCACACATGAAAACACATTAGAGTGAAAGCATAAGTTTACCAAGATCACCTGAAACCTCAAACATAAATATTATACTGACTGAACTGCACTGCTGGAAATGTACTGTAGGGCACTGCTGCGTATTTTGACTTTGTATCAGATTGTGTGTCTTGAGAACAGTGATGGACTGATTAAAACTTTGACCAAAATTATGCCATAAACTACACTCAACATGTCAAACAATTTAGACTATGGGATGTTAATGTCTAAATTGCCTAAAAGACCAAAGAATGCTTCTCATCTCCTGTGGTTCCCACTTTGACATATCCATGTCAAAACAAGACCATCATATTGATTCTCCTCCAGCACCCTGGTTCCAACAAAGAGGCACTATGACACAGGGAAGCTGTGTGCTGCATCTTAGACATGTGGGACATCAAGAGCATAGGGCTTGTCCCAGGTACCCCATGAAACAGTCGAAAGAGAGAGACTGAAGAATGCATAGAGGCCAGAACCTGCTCATGAGAACAAATTGCTGTGCCCTGCCCTAATAATGTTACAGGTCTCGACTAGATGAAATTCACATCTGGATCACTTTCATAAAACCTGTATTTAACTTGAATTTTGCTGCCTCCTGCTAGATCTAGTCAAAAGATTATAAATTCAGAAATACTTTTTTCCCCACCACACTGAGAGAAGTGTTTCTTCCACACAGACTTTAGTTTCTCTCACATCCTCAGGCCAAGCTACTACTACGCAAATGGACTACGTTAAGTCACTTGAATTGTATTGCGGGTTGGCAGGGAATTAACCTGTTTAGGGGAAAAAGCACTTTTTTGTATGTCAATGCTCCTAGCATTAGAGATTATTTATATTTCTTGGTGTTACCTTAGAGGATACATTTCTGCTGTTCCAACACAGACGCTCATGTTTGAGCTACTACTGTGATAATGTTGATAGTGGAACTGCAGTAGCACCTAGAATTCTGTAGGTTTGTTTAATAGCTCTTCTTCTTCCATAGCACTATTATGGCATGTTTTCAACAGAAAATATATTGATCACTGGCTGTGCTTACAATACTTGCTAGCTAGTGGCCACACACTACAAAAGAGCTGGTCAGCTTGAAGGCCCTTTCCATCATGCTGACAAGCTTCAGATATGGGAAATGAGCACAAGCATTAGCAAAATTCTGAAGTCTCACTTGTCCATATCTCAAATACAGAGCCAGTGAGAAAATTAATGGAAATCACAGAGTTGACAGACTCAGCAGTAGATTAAATCTGATTTACCCTTCTCTGCAAAACATCAGCTCAGGGCATAGCAGTCTCACAATTACATCCTAAGCTGTGCCTGGACATGAAGTTAAGGTTTCCCCTGCCTTCTAAGTACATGGAGATCATTATGGAAACTGTTAACTTTTCCAGGTGATACCAGACCTTCTCCAGCTGGCTCAGTTTCGCTTAACTGGAAGAAGTTCTCTTGCTACCTCAAAGTGGCATGTAGAACTGAGACAGTGCCACAGTGCACAAATGAAAGGTGGCAGAAAGTAACGTGTGCCACTAACCCCCCCCTGCCCCATCCACTTAAAATCCTTCTGTACCTAACAATCATCTGCCAGCTGTTAAGAGAAATAAGGTTCCACTCTGATTAGTAATGCACAAATTGATTAGTGACTAAATAAATAGGGCATGCCACTTGTATACACAATTCGGTATCTGAAGTAAATTAAATCAAGCAGGGAAAACAGTAAAATGGGTCCTGTCACTCTCCAGAAAGGATCAAAAGTCAAAGCCAGTTCTATAGGAAACTCAGAAATTGATTTAGTGCACTGAGATTAAATAAGTTTCAACGGTTGAAGTGTCATTGGGAAAGACTGAAAGCAAGGAAGGAGAGGAATAGAAGTAATTTTTATAGCTAGCTTCATTTGCCTGACGTACTAGATGCATTTAAGTCATACTGTGAAACAGGATCATCACTGTATACCTGAAACTTGTGTTCTTCCCCAGAGTTTCACTTTAAGGACATACTGCAGCTACATCTCCAGTACTTCAGGTCAGAGACAGGAGTATGATTTTGTCCTCAGCATGGTGAACAAGGGCAATGTGCCAAATCTGGCCCAGACTTAAGTTTCAGTAAAATTTATCAAACACAGAGTATGGCTGTCTAAGGTCAAGTCCCAGGTGTTTTATTGAAAAGAAGCATGCCTGATCTTGAATTCTTAATGAATGCAACATTCATATCATGTCACAAAAACAGCATTCCTACAGTAAGAACAGGCGCTATTTTTTGTGGAGGAAGATTTAAAGCCTTTGATCAAACTGCCCCTTCTGAGTAAGTAGGACCTCAGTCTCAGCTCACTTCAAATTGTACAAGATTTCTCCATAATAATAGGAAACTGAAAAGTATTAATCACTGCCCACAAATCATTTTTAGAAATTATGCCAAGGTTGTTCAATAGCACTTACTACACTGAGCATTTGTCTATCCATACCTTCTCTGAACTAAACAAATTGAGAAATGTTTTTAATTTCACATTGATGTAGGCCTTCCAGAAGAATGACTTTCTTTCAATATACTGAACCCGCTTGAAGCTACAAATTAAAGTCAATTACTTAAAAAGTCAGTATCATTATCAGAAGAATTGAGTTTCAGAAGAATTCCTTGCAAAACTGAAAATAAATTCCTCCTCAAACAACCCAGAGGAGTCACATGTCCAAGACACAAAATGGCTGTTGCAGGTTTGCATCTATAAAACCTCTTTTCCCAGCCATTCCAAACTCACTCATACATTACCTAGCTCGATTGCGTCCTCCTGAGTTAAGCCCCTCCTTTGGACTACCTTGTGTTGTCAGTGACATGGGCTTTAGTGCCACTCAGTGTTCAAATGACACAACTGCAGGGAGCTGCTCTACCAGAGCACTGCGGCAGTGCGGTACGCAGTGGAACGGTACTTTACTAATTCGTAGAAAATAAAGGCATTTTAGAAGGGAGGATAATATTGATCCTTCATTTTATCTTATAGTCAGGCTTAGTAATTCAATTCCGAAGAAGTACAGAAGTCATAGTGGGGTTTTCAGAGGAACTGGACATTCATCAATAAATGATACATGAACTGGTGAAACTGTCACAGCCATAAGAAAACAGCAGAGAGAAAGGGACGGTGAAAGAAATTTGTAGGACACAGGACACAAAGGACAAAGTCAGAGGGAGCAAGAAGAGATGTTTAGCCAATTCATGCAAGCGAGAGAAGGATAAAGGGAACACGAAGAGAAAGAGGCAAATGAAGCAAGCTACTAGGAAAAGTCAGGCTGGCACTGCCTTTTGGCTCACCTGGAGAAAAACACATCTTCACCAAAATGAAAATCTTGAATTCAGAGACAGTACAGCTTAAGTGATGAGAAGCAATCCATTATACTATGCTCCTTTAGTCTCCCCTTTTCTGCTTCTTGATTTTCATTAATGATTTTTGTTAATTTTGGAGTGTTTTTTTTTCCTTTTCACCTAAAAACTCTCTCACAGAATACAATTTTGAAACACCTTGCCAAAATAAGGGTTCTGCTATTGACATCCTTTGTAATTTAAAGGCAAAACAGTAATTCCCACAAAAAGAAAGACTTTATGAGAGCTTTCTATAATATGGAGTTACAATCTGACCAAGCAGGATATCTTCCCAGGCCAATAAATAGTAGGAAAAAAAAAAAGAGTAGGAGATATTGCTTATTGTGAAATAAAATATTATTTGCCCATCCACAAGAAGATGAAACTAAAAAAATATGCTGAGAATCAAGCAATACAAGATCATCAAATACCAGAAAGCGAGGCCACATTACATACACAGATGTACACTTCATACACAGACTGTCCGTAGCTGGGCACCGTCACTTCTTGTCCTGTCAACCTCATCTGACCTACATGAACACTAATTCTGATGAGCAGGGAAACACCAAAAGGCTGTATTGTGAAAACTCTTATTATGATAACATACAGCAGATAACATGCAACTACACAACAAAAACAAATTTCTTCAGCAGATTAAGCCCTCAAAAAATTACCAGTCTCAGAAATACAGAATAATACTGGGAGTCCCCCTCGGCTGGCCTGCTGACAATGCATGTCTACCAGAAGAGACTGGTTGCTGCAGTATGGCATCGCAAAAGGGTGCTGAAGGACCACAAACCGTTTGGGGCTTGTACTCTTTTCTGCTTGAATTTATTTAAAATTCCTAATGAATAGAAGTTAATTAGTTACACTTAAGACTGATATACAACTACAGCCATAGGGAATAAACAGGTTCACCAGCTGCTGTATTACTCCAACTACACTGTAAATTGCTGCATGCTATTAACATGATCTCCTGGCTTCAGTAAAGAAAATCTTATTGAAATCAGTAGCACACATTTCCTATTTCAGTGAGACATTGCAAAATTAAAATGATATGTAGTAAAAACAATATGTGTGAGCCACCTGCTTACTGTGTGATAGAATAGATTGGCATAGAATGACAGCTGCTGCACAGCCAACATTTCAGATACTGTACTACCTTGCCAACTGGACTTAAATTCACACATGATTTCCTTGACTAGCACTGAATGAATTTTTGCTGCTATAAATATGCATTGGCAATTGTGATGAATCATCCTGGATACTAAGGGTCACACTGTTAATTCAAATATATCATGAACTATATCCAGTGCAAAAAGCCACCAGAGCAAACACTGCTGAGTCAGGACAGTTCTGATGACCTGTATGTAAAGAACAAGCCTTGACCTGTGATAAAGGGCTGCCACTAATGAAGGTAGCCCCTCCAAAGCTTGCTGGATACACCAAGCACAAAATGCTAGATGCTAAAACCAAAGAGCTAATCATTGCATGCCTCCTCACACTAGCCTGGAGTCATTGAGTTACCATAAGGAAGACTTTAGAGATTTATTTAGGCATTTAGAGCCAGAATCAGCCTCAATTCCAGTAAGTTCTTAGAACTATCCTAGGTCTATTCTACATCTGTGTCTTTTTTTTAGCAGATTGGAGGCAGGTCACAGCTTTACCCCTTATTTGGGCTTTCTGAATCTGTCTTCAGGCTGATGTGGTTCTCAGCAGTGCTGTGTCACAGGGGTTTACTGAAAGGTAGGCTATTTGATATTTCATCTAATTCCCATTGATTTCAATTAGAACCATGTGTCTAATTACACTTGCAGACATGATTTTGCTGGGTTTATATTAAGGGGATGCTGAGAAACAGTTAATGGTTCTTTTAATCTAACTTTCTATGCTAGCATTTTATGCAAAAGTCAGTACTGACAGGAGCTCTATCAAGCAACCACTGCTTTAGATTTCCCCAATAATAAAATATTATTTGCATACAGAGTAATAAATAGTCTGGGTCTGCAATGGGAAATAATTTTGTAAGTATGAATATGATTTACAGTACTTCAACAAGCAACAATACTGTAGTATTCATGAAAGGGCAAGTTTGGGGTAAAATCAGTAATCTATTTTAACCAATTCAAATGCCAATATCCCATCTGCTAAGTCTCTTTATTTTATATCAGTCTGCCATTTTCTCTTAGTGGTAGCATCAATAAACATTGTTGGTAATCGTCTGCTTGTGCTCTAATGTGGCATACTCAGCTTCATTGAACAAAGCCAGGCTGAAGATTCCTGGAGGGGGCGGGGGGAAGTGACTTGTTTAGCTGTGAATCAGACCCATCTCTCTGATTTAAGAATGACTCAAAGTTGCATCATCACAAAACCTAAACACAAATAGTTTTTCCCATATACAAAGCTAAATGCTAATAGCAACTCTTTTTTTATTTATTTCAAATAAATGTTCAGTTATCTGGGGTTTTTTCCCTCATTTTGCCAAGTGCAGTGGAACATTTTTAAAAAGTCATCAGTTTGAGGAGTTCACTACCTGATGACATCTAAAAGGATTCCAGATGGACAATAGATTATATTCAGTCTAGTCTATTACCTTTTGTTTACTCCATTAGATTTTTAAAAGTACTTGTTTTGCTTTCTTTTCTTTCGGGTAGATTTCAAGTGTACAGGAATGAAAGGCCAGATAACAAAGCCTAGATTAAGGCTTCCCTTAAGCAGTATTTGACATAAAACTCTCAAGTATGTCTAGCACATTCATAGTCTGCAGCCAGAGACAACCTAAAATACTATTACAAGGGCAGGGTTTTCTTCTTTGGCATTGTAAAAGTACATGTACAATAATTCAATTACAGCCATTTATCGTTAGAATAGGCCTGATAATCAGTGGTGAAGGGATTCATAACAGGTCACTTACTCTGAAAAATTAGGAGATAGTAAGATGTGGCTTGCAGAGTAACTTCAAAGCCTCACAGTTTTGAGTTCCCATCATGCTTCTTGGGCTTCTAACAAGAGCAAGGCAACAAGAAACCTGCATCCTTCAGCCTTAACCAGTAAGACAGGAAGGATGTGAAGCTACCTAATTGTGAGATCAACCTAATATACAAGTTACCAAAAAGGCGGAAACTGGAGTATCAGGCTGACAAGGAACCCTCCGGGAATCGGCTACATTTCTTGACTTTCCTTGCTTCTTCAAACAATCTCCATTAAAAATGCCATTTTCAAAATATCTGCATTCTCTGATGTGAAAACATTTCACTGCAGATTGTCAGGACAAGTGGCTTGTATCATGGGTCACCAGTCCCTGAACCGCCTCATGCTCCAGGAGGTCCTCTACATGCAGAAGTGGAAGACACATGGCTCAGTACCACTGAGCACCAGGAGTTCCAGGGCAGCTGGAGCTGGCTCTAATCTGCCTGCTTGCAGGGTGTGAATTAGGCTGGTTCTACCATCAAGACATACCCTGTAAAACACAAGATTCCCATGCCTGTCAGCTAATATTGTATCCTGCCCTGGCATCGTAATGGCAACGGCTATGCTTTCTGAAGGCATCATCTTTGACATGAGGCGTAATACCACATGTTTGCTGTTTCTATATTTGATACTCCGATCTTGAGTTTGGGGAGGAAACAGTAGCTTCTGCTAACAGAGATCAGAAACGTCTTTTGAGAGGTGGCATTTAACGCCATGTCCTCAGAAAAGAAGTTCAGCTTTTGGTGGAAACCCTGATGTTAACAGCACTGTTCTCCTAAGTTACTAGAACCCATTTTCAAAGGAAAGACTGCAAAAGTATGAATATACTAAATTTACAAATTATATTATTTTGCACTGAATTATCTGTGTAGTCACTGATGACAAAAAAAAAGTGTGACCTCAGCACAGAACTGCTGTCAAGGTATCAAAATCATTTAGGCAATCGATATTTATTCCTCAAAAAATACTATTTTCTGTAACAATTATACTGTGAATCATGCTTATGTTTTAGACAATAGCACACATTAGAAAAAAATGGAAAAAAGCAAATGTATTGGAAAATTTGAAGTCAAAATGTTCAAATATTGTTGATATTATGCAATTAATTCTGTAGGCGTGACTTGGTAGTATGCAACATAATAGATTATTTAGAGCAGAGGCACTGGGCAGGCCCGCTGTGGTCCCAGCTGGCCTGATGCCTGGGCTATGTACTTTTTGGGCGAGAAATAAATCCTACTTTAAAATGTTACACAGGTACACTACAGCAACATTGCCTACATTAATGTTTACACATTATGGTGCACTTCCACCAAAGATGGGAGCAGCTGGAGCAGGGTCTGGCAGCAATACCCACTAGAAGGGCCACTGATGCCCAGGCAGGCTCCAGGAGCTATGGCAGGCAATGACAGTTTGCACCAGAACAACATCAGCAGCACATTTTCCCCATCCACCCCCCAGCAAAATGAATGTATCATTAGAAGCCAAAAAAGAAATCTATATTAAGATACTGCTAATGTTCTAACAAAGTGACACAAACAAGTTACACCGTTAACAACTCACCTTCTTCCTACTCTAGTTATTTATAGCAGTCTCTGAATTTTTACTGATATACCACAGTCTATTAATTCTGCTGTCCCCCCCAAAAAAAAAACAAAAAAAAAACCAAAAAATAGGATAAACAAGGGACAAAGTGACATCTTTAAAATAGAATTTCTTCCCCATAGTTTATTTAAGTTAGATATTTAGGACTGAGCTTATCAAGCCAACTGGTAGGCATCCTGCACATGGCATAGCACCTAGCACCCGCTCTCTGCATGTGCTGAATCATGGCGGCTGATTTTACAGGAGCCAGTGGTATGTTCACATATTACAAGGCAGGAACAAACCTTTTATTATGACATTCTCTTAAATAGCAAGCTGTTAATCAACAATGTTAAAAAACAATTGATAAATCATTAAATGACCTTAGAATAAAATGTGCTGTTCCTGTACTTGAGCTAGCACAGCACAAGTAAATATCTCTAAAAGGAAAAGCAAAGTCTTCTTTGACAGAAACCAATTTGATATGGAAATGGGTCAACAGTTGCTTTAGATGTAGCACAGTTTTGATTTGATCTGCTATATTTGGACTCTGTATGAGGCGCTTCCAGTAACATCGGTATTGCTTATACATGAGACTTTTGCATAATCACTGTATGAAACATTAGAACTCTTCAGAGAATGATTTTCAGAACGACTATACATATCTATGTTAATAATGTGGATACAACAGTATTTGCTGAAGAAAAAGAACAACTGTTTTCTAAAACAAATAGGATTCATGAAACATTGCTTGGCAGACTATTGTTCAAAAGCCCACACAGTCCTTATCCAAGAGAAGCCCAAATGTATTCACAGGCACCAAGTTATACATAACACTGAGCTCAGAACAGACACTGGTCAAAAAAGAAAAAAAAAAAGGAAAAATAATTTGAGATACATTTATTTTACAAATTAAATCCTGCATTTCTAGCAAACCAGTCTTTATATTCTTGCCTTTCAGACATGATCATAGTTTGAATTGTTCATATTTCAAGAAAAACAACCAGATTCCATTTTAAGATTTTTCTTTCAAGGATATTGGATAACCTTGTACCTCACATACCTCAGCTGCTAGCCTTCCAGCCCACTTTGTTATTCCTATGCAGTCCCTAGTAATGCTTGTATCACCACAGGGATTAAGCTAATTTCCCTCCTGAAAACTACAAAAAGATGATTTTACCACACTTACCACCATGTTAGGGAACATTCCCAAGCAAGCAGTGATTTCTTCTTTTCTTGCTTGGCCTTCACTCACATATGCTATCAACATATTCTTGTTTGCCCTTGCATTCTGCTGTCTGACCTTGGGAAGAAAAACACACATGTAGTATCTTCCTTTAACTACGTAATAACAATGAATGTAAGCACTCACATCTCAAAAGCCAAGGGCAAGCATTGAAGATCAGCTACTGACTCCTGCAGAGTAATCATAAAAACGAGCAACTTTGGTAGCCCTCATAGCATAGTCATGATTAAGAGCTGGGCACAGGCAACCTGCAAAACCAAAAGTCACAGTGACGATTTTCAATCAACCTCTGTATGCTACTTATATCGAAAATGGACACATTCAGATTATATTAGCATAGGTTGTAATATTAGCATGTAATCTCTACAGAGATGTAAATGAGTTATTGTAGCCACAGTAAGCCAGAGGTTTGCTGAAATCTAGGGAAATGGGAATGCTAGGTCTTCACAAAGGAAACAGAACGAGACAAAAATGCATCAGGCTATTTGTGATTAATATGACTGAAAAAGTCTACTTTTGATTAGTAATAATGATTCTAAATGTAACAGGAATTAAATTGTAATTACAGGAGTTACTAACCTCTACAGAGTCCACATGAATATCCATTGGATTGCAGTGTGAGTTATGAGTCTTACATACCAGTAAACGCAGCATTCTGAGAATAAAAGTCCACAGTACATAACTGTACAAGGGTACAGCCCATTCAGTCAAAGCATGTTCTAACCTAGTAATTCCTACAGCATATTGCAATTATTACACTAACTGCTATTAGTGAAAAACATACTCAATCCTATGGCTGGCTCTGTAACAGATGTCATACATAATGTTTAACAAGTAGTTCACGTCTCTTGACATCATTTTACCACTTGGAAAATAAGAATGCTTTGAGATCACTGAATGGTAGACATTATAGAAGTGGAAAGCACTGACTATTATTTGTTGTATTATTATTATTTAATGTAACATATGGATGAAAAATTCTGGCTTGTTTGACCAAGAAGACAGCATTATATGTTTAAAATTAAATTAGCATAGAAAAAATTTAAGCAAACAGACTATCTCAAACAGGAAATGAAATAAACAGTATGGAGTTCTTTAAATACATAACAAGTAGTCAGCAAAAGGGCTGTGAACGGAACCTGAGTGGGAAGCTTGTGACCAGTGAGGCTGATATTGCTGGAAGCCTGAATGAAAGTTAAAAGGCTCCATGACTAGGCCAGACTTTACAGGCAATTAGAAGTGCTGAATGTTGCCAAGGCATCAGGCCAACAAGAATTACAACTCAACAAACTGAATGAAGGAGAGTAGGGGGAGAAAAAAAAAAAAGAGAAAGAAAGAAAAAAAAAAGGAAAGGCTTTAATTAAATATTTGAGATCTCACAAAGGATGGGGAAAGTGCCAGGTAACTGGAAGATGGTTAACTAAATGGAAGAAGTCTGTTCGCTCATTAATGCGTGGGGGAATTTACAAGTGTAACTTCTACTACCATTAATTGGAGCTACAGTAAATGAATCATGCCAGTGTGTCCTGGTAGGGAAACACTCTTGTTACCTAGACTGGTCTTGCCTGGTAAGGAAAGGTTTATTGAAGAGTTATGGGGTGATTTTTTGGATGGAGCTTCTTGAAATAAAAGCCTGTGCTACTTTAAATGCAGGATGATCCCAGAATAAAGCAGTATTTTCTTAGCAACATTTTTTCAGACTTGTGCAAACATTTACTTCCCTCTGCCCTGCAGCTCAGAAATCCCAAAATAACCCTGTGGGACAGGCATCAGATTCAAAGCAGATAAAGTAACTTCATTTCTGCAGTTCCTTGTCAGAAGGGTCACCAGTTGGGATGATTTAATTGTGCCTGTGCTGAAATGAAACAGGGAAACGAAGCCAGCAGGTCGCTCACCCGCAAACAGTAGGAAAGAGGAGAACAGAAGTTCTTGTCAAAGGACCTAACGTTGGTAAGGCTAGGGAAAGAACTCCAAGTGTACTACATGTTACTGGACCCAATTAGAAACGCTATAGAGATAACTACTTCAGATAAGTGCATACACATTTTAGCCAGCTTCAAATTCCATGGTTTTCACAATATCTATCACATGTCAAATTTCAAATGTGTGTTTAATACACTATTTTACTACCCACTGTTCCTCTATTAAATCGGAAGTTTGCTTTAAAACAAAATTTTAACCTTCATTGTTCCTACAGCATTACAGTGGAAGTCAGAACTTATTTACAGACGAAAAAGAGATTCATATTTTTTTCAGCTGCAACCAGACAAATTTTGGAATATGCAAAATATGCTGTATTTTCAGAACCCATGAACACCGACACACAGGTACATAAAATAGAGAAGGGCCAGGAAGCTTATGTCAGGGTCCCATGTTGACTACTTTATCAGTATTTCTAACTGAAAAGGAGAAACCATTGGAGTTTCAGAGTATGGCATTAAAAAAGGGCAGAATTCAGCATCTGTTCTCCACATGACTATATATCATAGGACCGTTCAGAATAAGCAATCTATTTTTGAAAAAACTCACACACATAAAAAAGGCTCATGAATAAAAGGCTATAAGCTTTCACAGGCTTGAGGTCACAAAATCATTTTAAAACTTCAACTGCCCTCAGATTTTCAAGAACTTGGTCTCTCAAGTGAAATGTGTCTATGCAAGTACATTTTAAAAGACTTTGTATTCTCAACCTTTACTAATGCTTCACTAGAAAAGCGGTCAGGTAGCCACGTCAATAAGCCAAATGTTTCTGAAGCTTATAGACTAATTTGGACTTGGAGTCTCATTTCATTACAGGAATAATACATGTTAGCACAATAAACCAAAATTATGGGTACAACTAACAGTAAATGAGAGAGCAAGTATTTACTGTTCTTGAAGACAGAAATTATTTCCTATCATCATCACAGGATTACCTTATAAAAAGCAGCTGCCAAGAATTATTTGCTTTCCTCTTTTGCCTACTCTCATGAAAATATGGACATCTGTAAAGACAGGAAGGATACACATCTACAAATGCTAAGAGAGTTTATTCCAAAAGTACACCCTTTATGGACATAACAGAATCAAATATTAGACAACGATCAAATGTAGCCATTATTTTTATACAGAACCCCAATGATGACACAAAAGCCAAAGTCAACATTACTAGCCAAATACGTTATATTTTTGAAGATTAAGATGGTAAAAAAAATCAAATTTTCACATTAAGGTCATGGACTATATCATAGCTTAATTTACAATTTCCAGGCATATAAGGCAAGCATAGACAGACCATATGTCTTTTCTTGGCCTTTAAATGCTCCTATTTTCCACTAGACTTGCCTTTTTCTCCATCTATTGGCAGCTATACCATTTGCTATTCAGGTGATTGGCTGTAATGAGCCAACTCCTGTTTCCATATGAATAACCACTTTTTTCCCCAATTATTTAAGCTGCCAGCAAGTCACTGGTGTCACGTTCTTTGATGCAAATCTGACTTGTCAATAGGGAACAGGACTACATAAAGGGAGGATCTATGACGACACTCTTAGCTTAGTATTTTTTTGTGAATATTATTCAGTTTAGCTTCCAGGGAATATGGGGAAGACAGTAATGGTCCACAGTAAAAAGCAAGAATATCTTTAATTGGCTTTGTGCTCCACATGCCCTTGTAATCAGCCTTCCCATATGGTAGTCTGAAATAAATTTATCAATCTCCATTATGTATTTATGTCATTTTAAAGGTCCATTTTAGTCAATATCAAAATTATTTAAATGTCACATTTAATTTTAAAATTGTATTTAAAAAGTTAAAACACTGAATATATAGTTTGATATTTACAATTTTGGGAAATAAGCACACACAGAAAAGCATGGGGAGGGGGAGAAGCTTCTGAGGCCAATGAGCACCAGTTATGAACAATATGAGAACTAAATATATCATTTTAACTCACTTTTTTGAAAGGTCATTTTTAATTAATCTTTCTTAAATAGGCTTGGATATTTTTCACTTAAAGGAAAACAGCTTACATTTTGCAATCCAAGAGACCTTCTCTTTGGAATTCACCATGATAAGAGTGATCCCGGGGTAAGGGGCAGCTTTCTTCTAGTGTCAGCACTCCTGATTGCAAGCACCATCTTGGACAGCAAATAGCGAAAGAATAAAAACTTGTTTTCCATTGAAAAATTCCTGTATTAAAATTCTAATACAAAACAATAGAAGAAATGTTTCCCCCGTATTCAAGGCCTAATCTATTTACTACCTACCTTCAACCTGTATCCTCTCAAGAAGCCTTCCCAGATCTCTGTCAAGTAGATTTTCCATGTGTTGTCCATTTTTTCCAATGTGGCCCCAATTAAACACCATTATAAGCCTCTAATTTCTTGAACATCTGCTTCTGCAACACAGATATCAGCAGCCAATCTAAAGAGACATTTTAAGTACATATTAAAACCTGCTGTTGTACTACAAAACTGATTCAGTTCTCCATGTTCCCAGGTGCTCAGTTGGGACTTTACCTATGAACTAACTAGCTCCTGTAGGAAGATCTCTTTTAACAGCAGCTGTCCTAAACAGCCACTGCTCTTTTGCTGAAAGAGTTTCCAGGTTGGTTGTTTGGGGTATTTTATCATTAAAAACAAACTAATACATCATTGTTTACATAAGGTTGACAGCACTTTGCACAGAGCTGAGACAAAACAAATGAAGCCAGCAAAGGGAAAACAGGTGAAAAGCAAAATTATTTCTCAACAGTCTGCTGAAAATTATACCATTTTTGATTGTGCTGATTTACCAACAGGAAAGGTTCTGCCTAATCCCTGTCAGAGGAAAATAGCTGCTAAACCTGAAATGCATTTAGTTCTCAAATAAGCAAAAGAGAACTGTTAAATCCAGTATGCTCAATTAACCTGCAAAACTACAATTTTTTAATAGGTTTAAAGTCACTGTTTAGTGAAAACCTGGCTTTAGTATTACTACTGAGCTAAAACTCTAGCATTTAAAAGCACCCATAAAAGCAAAGCAGTTCACAGGTTTCTTTGATTACTTGAGATCAGTACTGGATTTCACTCTGTACTAAGCAAGGTTCTGTCTCCACATACTGAAATAGCACATAAATAAAAATAAATTAATATTGTAATCCACTAACTTTGATACAGGAGTTAACTAGAATTTGTACAACTAATTTCATACTTTTTTCCCACCGATGTATATTATAATGTATTTTAAGGCCATTGCCCATTATAAAGTATATACTGAAGCTAAACTGGCTATCACGAACTCCAAAGGAGCACTGCAGAGCAGGTACCAGGTTGAAGGCATTTAGACCCTGGAAAAAACAAGTAAATGCCTGATTGGATTTTCAAAAGTTAAGGTACCTACCTGCTCTCTAGTTGCCTAAATGCTTTCAAATCTATTAATAAATACTAATGGACTAATACAAGGCACAGATTAGCTGGAGCCTACATTTGAAATCTGTTCTCAAATCTCATTTGCAGATTGGCCAGATGGTAATTAGTGTGGAGGTGTTCTCCAGGCTGACTTGCTTTCAGGGCAGAGTTTTTTACATTTTACTGGAGGGAGGAGAAAAGGAATTTTTTTTTTCCCCTTTAAGATTAGTAACAGCTAGGAAGGGGTGAATAAAAGCTGAGTTTACAACAGAATATCCTCTATTTTGTTGTATTTAAGAAAGTGCTTGCAATTTAATCCAGAGAGACCAATAAACAGAAGACTAAAATAAAAAGGCAGAAGGCTGCAGTGTCAAAGTGCTGTTAAAGTACATGAGAAAAGCAATCCACTTGGGGTTCATTGTAACACTTCTAATAATGAGCTTCCCATATTTAGACACAAGAGATAGCAAATTCAAACCCCCTGGAAAGGATACAATACAGTTATACAACAACATAGCAAACTGTATTTGTTTTGTTATTACTACCTATGCACCCTATGGTTTCTTTAGGGAAGATGATATGATATCTTTATACTGTGATGCGTAAAGTAGTCAGAAATCTCTCTTTGACACCACCAACATATCAAAATCCTTCCCAAACAGTGAAAGACCTACAACTTGATGCTAAGCTTGATCTTAAGTTATCACTAAAAAAAATAGTATGTTTTGTTAGTGCATTTCTCTCTGAGAGGTTTTCAAAATCCTTCCAGTCAGTACATGAGATAGGATACATATTGTCGGGGATAAGTTGTTAAAGTGAATTTGAAATGTGCTTCTCAAAATATCGTTTACACATTTACCAGATGGTAAAATAAACATGTAAATTGTTATCGAGTATACACCAACTTTATACTACAATTTTACCCACTGTAGAAATGGTGTAAAAATGTTGAATATAGTGTTACTTGTTCATTTAATAGTTTATTAACATTTTAAATACATTTGGAAAATAGGTTTACTTTCAAAGAAAAATAATTGCTTACAAAAGCATTGTTTTAAGCCATTGTTCAGGCCAAATGAACCTATTTAGCTCTGCATTTATCACTCACCTTGTCAATAATATAATTAGCATAATTATACCTGATTTCTAAGTATTTTCCAATGCATAGTCATGCTTGTTTAATGAATTGGATTTTAAAAAATCAATTTAAGGTGGCCAAAGTGCAAAAAATGTAATTTTAAGAAGTACAGTTACCAACATCTTAGTTAAAGTAGCTGCTATTAAGACCAACATGCCTGTCACTGGAATTTAGTCTTTCATGAGCCACCATACATGCTTAGAAATCTGAAGACATGAATACTGTGTATGGCAAAATAGGTATATGCTAACAAACTCCTGTATCCAAAGAGCCTAATACATGCACTATTTAGCAACATGCAGAAATTAGAATCTTCCAGCTCAAAGAGCAACCCTTGTCCTTCTCTAAAATAAAAGGTCCTGTACATGTAATCACTTGTTAATTATCTTGGTAGAAGATAATATATGAAGGATTTTGATGGAAGACTCTTAGTTGTACTTCCCTTTGCAGTTCTGTTTCTACCAACTCAGCACACCAATTACACTGTGTTATAGGATTGTCTTTCACCCCTTTCAGACTATGCCAACTTTTTTTTTTTTTTTGCTGTCTTAGATGTAGGAACCTTCCTCATCTATAAGGACATATATTCACTCAGCATATTTTATTTTTAGTCTTATGCATCCAGCAAACTTTGAACTAATTACTCCTTAGAATGAGCATATCAACTAGTCTTTAAAATATCCAAGGACTTTTTGGTTGATCCACAATTGGGTCTTTCTTGGATTCTCACCTGAGTTTTGTCTGAATTACGTTTTTCAGAGGCTTTTCACAGCATCTAAATTCAATCTCATGCTAATCATTAAGCTTCTCTTTACTATTGCAGTGTTGCATGATTATCATATGCCCTCAGAAAGAAGGTGTTGTCACACAGATAGAAATAATACATGATTCTCAAAAGTAGTAGCACAGAGGTAACTTAGAGATAAGCATAGAGATAGAGTAAGTGCCACAACATAAAGAACTCCTAACCAAATTTATTTTTAAAGAATGCTTCCCCCACCCCCATACAGAGAGCTAGTATAAAAGTAATAGATAATAGGCTTTAACAAACCTGATTTCTTGAATTATGAAAGCTTGTGATATAAGATTCAGCAGTCCTGCTGAAAAACAAAATGACAAAAGCTGCTCCACACTGGGTGCTTGATCAGAGGTCTAGCAGGATCTTGTACGAAAAGATGAAAAACAAACCAATTTGCATGCAAGCACTTTTAAAACACCATTTGAAATTTGCTGCTTTACCAACCTGCCTTTTGGATTACACTCTGCAGCTATTTTGCAAAAAGAGACATAAATATTTGATGACATTGAAGAGATTGCAATAAGTTTTCATGAAGGAATAACTAATAATTGTATACCCTCAACATTTCTGGAAAGCATTGGTTTAGAAATTTTTTGGCAGAAACACAAGTTACAACTTAAAAGAAATAGCCTAAGTGGGGCAGGGAGCAGATTGACTGATGCATGTAGACAGAAGGTGTCCAATAGCACACCTACAATTACCAGTATACCACTATATATGAATCTAAAAAAATACAGGAAAGCTTTAAAGTCTTACTACCAAAACTCCTTGTGCATTCAAGTCACATATTCATTTTGATGTACAAACATGTTCTATAGACTAAAACACTAAACATGAGAGAGAACTGATGAAAAAAGCATTGTCTTCAGAGCCTGAGCCACAGAGCACCAAACTCCTCTGCCAACTAACTTCGAAGCAGAGCCTGAGCCAACACTTCTATAAAGGCAGGGTGAGCACTGGAAACTTGTAGCATATGCTGCTATTTACATAACTAATTGTAGCATGCACAGTCAAAAAACAGCCTCTAGCTTTAGCATATACGTGCAAAATAATTGATTTTATTATGTACAGAAAATTAGAAACTGTCAGAAACAAAGCCACTAGTAACAGCCATAAGGAGGAATTTAGATTCATCTCCTAGATTGCAACGGCTAGTTTTCACACAGTCGTGTGGTTTACAGCTAGAATATAAATCCAGACAGGATTCAATGACAGCTGATACCCTATCCAAGCTTTCGGTAAAACTGACATACACACCATAATCTGATGGTGGAGATGCTGAAGCAAAATCCTCCCAGTCTCAGACGAGCTGTGGTTTGTCATTGCAGATACTGTAACACAAGATTAAACTTTGCGAAGAATATTGCAAATATAGTAATAATCCAATCTTACACAAAAAGATGGAACAAAAATGTGATGGTGTAGAATGAAAGCACTATCCGAGCTGCTCCTAAATCTCTAATGAAAAACATAAGGACATCAAGATGTGGAAAAATACAGAAGATGGACTAAAGCTGCATTATACTGGCTACTTTTCTCTGAAAAACAAAATCTCAAAAAAATAAAACACATAAAACAGGATTTCTCAGGCATGTGTTTGTGTAACCCAGATAAAATGTGTACTGGTTCTAGAATGTTCTCCTATTATTCAGAAATGCCATTATTTGAGACAACATTTAATCCTATAGATTACATCTATATTGACTAGACATTCTTATTCTTGCAATTACAGAATAGACCAGAATTTGTTACAAGTTTAAATATTTTTATAAAATAATAAATTTAAAGCGTGTTATTTTAAGGTATCATATGGCCAGCAGTTTTTTTGGAAAATGGTGTTAAAATTATAAAATTAAAAAAAATAAAAAGTTATAAAGAACCAACCTTACATCAGCAGAGAGTCCAAAATTTATAATGCAACACCATTAAAACTAGGAGTTTAGCTGCTGCATGCTACTTAAGAAAAAAAATCAGAAACAGACACCCTGGTTATGCAACTACAAATACTAAAAATATTTACATTGTAGATTGCTACAAAATGGGTCATGTTAAATGTTCTGTAAGAGTTAAACACTCTACAATCACATGAAACTCCATGTAAATGTAAATTTAAAACTCCTGATATAAAAGACGGCAGCCTTCTATGGATCTCATCTTCTTCACTGATCCTGAGCATGGCTTTCCTTGTTTAAGCATCTTCCACAGAAGGAGTTAGAGACAGCACACATCTACGTGCCCAAGCTGTAAACAGAATAAGAAATGGAGGAGCCACTGAAGTTCCCCCACCCTGGAGAAAAGGACAGAGGAGAGCAAAGCAGAGGATAGAGCTCACAGGAGGCTTGGACATCTAGCAGGGTTAGAGACCAGAGGCTGGAGACTACTGCCGTATTTGCATCAGCTTCAAGCTCTTGCTGCTTCAACACCCAGGAATACAGTGATGCATGCATTATCTTGAAAAATTCTCTGGGGCAGGTTTCATGTTATAGATAAGCCTATCTCGTGCCTACTTGCTGTGAAAGGGATCACCACCTTCCTATTGTCCTGCCTTTGCACCCACCAACATGGCAGCCTTTACCGTGCGTTATCACCATCATTATCCAAATGACTTCAGAGAGCTGAACTGACAGCAAACCAATCCTCATGAGAAGGGTGGTGTACACAGAACTACACTTAACATCTTCTAGATTCTTATCCTGAGGCAGTTGTAGAGATCAAAATGAAGTCAACATTAAACATAATTACTGTTTAGCACAGTGTGTATTTAGCACTGGCGTTACTGTTGTCCCTCTATACCTGGGAAATGTGACCACAGCAACAGAACCACATTTTAATTATGAAGGGGAAAAAAAAACACCCCAAACCCCACAACAGGTAACGCTGCTAAAGCAGAACAGACTTGGGCTCTGATCCTGCAAAGTCTTATGCGAACGTATATGCTAAACTTTACACTGTCACAACACAATTATTTGTGTTCTTTCTCCATTTACAATGTATTTGGAAAACAAACACATAACTGCTAATCAACTACTGTGGGATTTGGCCTTCTAGGTTACACATCTCTAAATGACATACAGCAAAATACATTCTGGAACACTCTTACGTTCACATATTATTACAGTAAATGTTTATGATAATTTTTAAAGGCTCATTTTTAATTCCTGTGATTATGTTACTTTAGTTTACATCTACTAATATAAATGAATCAGTCTGTGATTTAAAAAAAAAAAAAAAATTATATCAGCGAGAAATTGTAAGTGGACAATATATGCCAACACTGAAATGTTTAAAAATACAGTACTGAACATTAACATCAGAGGGATTTCTAGTATTTACCACAAATGGGGGGGGGGGAAGAGCTACACTAGAGAACTCTGTAAAAAATGTGAAGATTTGGGCATTACAAAAGCCCAGACACATATAGGAAGAACTGAAAATACTTGATTAATTTCCTTCCATTCAACTTCTGATCATTTATATTGAAAGAATACTGCTGGATTTCAATACTGCTCCTAAAAAGGGACAAATTCTTATAACATAACCCAAGCAAACTGGGTTTGAATCAGTTATGAAGACAATTAAACCCTCAAAATGAACCTTGACAATAAACAGAACTGAATAGAGGAAAAAAGTAAGTACAGTAAGATAACAGTTGATTTTCTATATAATTATTTTAACACAGGAGAAACAAGGATGTATATAAAATTCATACTTAGCCCTATCCCTTCTATCAAACAGCATCTGCTTCACATAGTATCTGAACCACAAGAGGAAACAATCAGGTGATACAAACTGGTACTGAATCACTGAAGCCAATGCACTGACGTAATTTGTACACTAGTTAAGGATTTAATCCATGCTATTCTGACCCAAACTCTGCAACAAATACTAATCCTCAATGAATATCTGAATTAACTGTTAAATAATGCATCTGAGAATAAAACTGAAAAAAAGTGTGGAAATTATTTAGAACTGCAAGCACTGGAGATGTTTCAGTGAGATTTTAATTTCTGAACATGGGCTACTGAACTACTCAAGAGACTTCTGAAAAATGCCTCTTCCAACCACCGCTTATGTACTTTAGTTTCCACAGGAAATTTGGGAACTGTCAATAGAAAGCAAAACCTTTTACCTCTTATTCAATACCTTGCACCTAATTCAAGTGAAATGCTCCATTCTCCTAGTGCAAGAGTAAACTGAGCTACCAGAAGAGAGCTCACACCAAGCTTAAATAAAGACCTATGTACAAACCCATTATGCTTTAGAAGTACAGTGGTAAACCAGTGGCAACATGGAAAGGTAGGAGATGCCTTAAGGGCTGCCAAAAGGGGCTGTAGCGTGGAGAATCATTACTTCTCTGTGTTATTGCACCACAGACCTAATTTGGGGAAATTTATGCGCTGATCACAGAGCAACAGGTGAGACAGGAGGTCCTGCAGCCAGGCCCTCAAGTGGATTCCTAAGTTATGTGGGGTGAGTGTCAACTTTCCCCAGGGCCAGAGAACAATCACCATATTTCCTCAGTGTATACAGCAGGAGGTCTGTGGAAGAGGGAGATGTGAAAGTCTAGTTGTAGTTTGCCATGAATAAATAACATCTCCCCTTCAGCAAACATTTCCACAAAGGTAAATAAGCTCTAACGAGGGTGTAGATCAATCATCAAAAGCATTTGCTAGCTTACATTTATGATTTCAGTTTAATTCTCTGAGGGTGGGTGTCTCCATCTAAACTACGATACCTTTCAGCAATAAAAAAATTTCTCTCAACTGAAAATACTGGTGCTGCTCTCTCACCCTTCAGTCCCAAATCAGTATTGTCTACCTCTTCAATAAACAAAAGCAGTCGATGTGCAACTAAATATAATTCAAGAAAGAAGCCCACCTACAAAAATGGTACAGCATTAAGATGTAACTTTCGCAAAGTTTAAATTATGCATCAGTGCTGTCACTTAACAAAAACAAAAACAAACAAACAAACAAAAAAGATTACCAAAACAAGAATATTACGAGCTATTGAAGTGGGAGCTTGTGTGATGGTCTTCGGTAATTCGTCAATGCAGTACTTCTGCTATATTAAAAATTCAAATTATTAAGTGTACTCTAAATCAGTCAGTCACTTCAAGGTACGCAACTATCACAATTATTGAAAAAGGCCTTGATCCTGAAAACATTTATGCCTGTGAATTTTTAGACAAGTGAATACTCTTTGTAGGACTGACCTTTTACTTTACGTTGTTCACACATATGAACTTGCATGCACGATCAGAGACTAAGGTAGGAATGCACATTTACAAGCTATCAACATTTTACCTAAAATGTCTCTTAAAACAGATTCAAAGTCATTACCAGCTGTTTCTTATTTAAAGCTTAAGAAATAAATGCTTGTTAATATCAATGTAATAGTATAAACAGTTTTATAAAGAAGTGATGTACCTGCAGTTTTCATCCATTCTGTCTTCAGGGTCTGTTTGTTGTTTGGTTTGTTTGGAGGTTTTGTTGTTGTTTTGTTGTTTGTTTTTTTTTTTTTAAACCTAAAAAATCAACCTAATAAAGTCAACTTAAGATCAACAAGATCATCCGTACTCGTATCAGCCCCTTAGTGTTAGTGTTCTCATACTTGCAGTGCAAGGATGAGAAAACACTACAAGTATGAGAAATTGCAGTGACAGCATGAATAAAACATCACAAATTTTATTGTGTAATACATTTTATAATCCCTAAAGTTATATCTAATCAGTAACAGCAGCCTTGTATCTTTAAAAGTTAATGATTATTCTGCACCTGTAAGACAAAAAATGTTACCTATGCTCAAAAATTCCTGAGTTTTTTATATACTTCAACCAGGGCTTTTTTTTTCATATATATATATATATATATATATTTGAACAAATGCAGAGTTTTCAAGTGATCACATTCTCAAAGAAGTGCTGCATTTGTTTGTGCATTACCAGTTAATATGCATTCTGATAAATGCATTAAATGTTATTACTAAGCTTTGCGGTTGTCCTGTTCTACCACAAATATATCTATTTAGCTGGAAGGAAAAGGATGCTGAACACAAACAGTTTCCTTCCTTCCCGCTACTTGTCACTGTTACTTCATTTTTTTTCTTTGACTTTGCCCCTGTACCTGAGCAAGTGACACATTCCCCATTAGAAACCACATTCATGACAAGTTCTAATATTTAAAATGAAAACTTGTGTTCACTCTGCACAGAACAGTACCTGAAACGCATACTTTCATGCAACATTCTTTTTTCAGCTTCTCCCAATACACACACATTCTTTCTTTTATATATCACAGTGATTTTTAAATGGTCTTATGTAATTTAAAGATTTCCAAAAACAGTAACCTTTTACAAGGATAAATCAGAGCATTTCCAGATGACAAAGTAATTTGCAAGGGACATACAAAGCACCTGAAAACACAGACTGAAGAAAATAATTTTAACTACAGCAACAGCACTCACTGCATAATGTTATAAAGAAAATTATGCAATTAGCTCTCTTATCAGACTTATGAAAATTCAGATTTATGCCAGTTGGGAGGGGGGAAAAAAAAATCATTGTTCACCACGTCTCCCTTGAACACTACCTAGGGGAGGAGAGTGATGACCAGACAGTGAAAATTAAGAAGAACGTGTCCCACCTTACGCCTATTCTGCCAATCTGTCGTGGTTGTTCTTCTAGCTCCATAGGTTTACATGATTTTTTTCCTAATTTTTTTTTTTTTTGCTGACAAGTAATACAAGACAGATTCTTGCCTTCTTAGGATCTTGCAATCTAGTTTAGACATAGCACGTCAAGTGGTGATGAAAGAAGGTTAGGGTGGGTTTGAAAAGATGAGGATTCCAACAGTAAACGATGCAGAGACATCAGTTTTGTAATGTACACATATTTTGCATGATTCATTGGACCAAAATGGCCAAAGGAACTTAAAAAGCTGTCAAAGGCATCTTTACCTCTGACCTACCTAGTCATCCATCTGCTTCCTCATACTGTCAATCAAAACCCTCCCATGCTTATCACTATTCTATTACACGTATTTTCCACAATCATTTCTCCTCCAGCTCTTAAAAAATATCTTAGCGAACATTTCAATCAGTCATTAAAAATCTTGTTAAAATATGCAATGTGTCATCAAATATGCATAGCGTACTTGTGCAAAATCTGCAGCACGTAAATCACAGTATTACATTTGATATAGCATTAACGTAAAACATTGTAGAAAGTATTACCAGCAAGACCTTTGAATTAGTTTCTATGGATTGGAGCTTGACTTTGTACTATATCAAATAAAGCAAAGAAAGTGCAACTGAGTAGACTATTTTGCACAATAAATAAATTAATTAAAAGCCCAGTCAGCACACCTAGAATAGAAATACACATTATGCTTCATGTAAAATTCATGCAATTAGTTGCTGGTCAAACAAATTAATATACTGGTTTTGCTTCGACTAAAACAAGCACAGGTACACCTCTGATAATAATAACCTAAAAAATTATAATAAAGTGACCTACCCACAGGAGTAGCCTTTTTTTAACTTCTGCCGCCCTTAACTCTTCAAATCTCTCGCAGAAATAATTATGGAATTATCCTGTCGAAATAGTTATGGAATAACATTAACCACTCACGCACAGGGAAGGATTTTCTCCAGACCTGTCACACATTACGTATTTATTCCAGACCCGCTGGATAATCACCATTAAATACAACCTAGCACAGTAACTTTTAACAAGCGGTCTGCCTGCAGTGACTGCCCACATGCTGAGCCGGCAGGAGCCCCCCGCGTCCCGCCGCTGCAGCGGGCTCCCCTCGGGCTCCCCGTCTGGGAACGCCGCTGTCTCGGTCAGCAACCTTAGACGTCTTGGGGGGGACAACGCGGCGGCTTTTGGGGCCGAGAGCAGGGAACAAGGGCCAAACCATTAACTTTTGCAGAGCCTTGCACCACCTGGTGCGGGAAACACCCAGGGGGGCGTCAGGACAGCCCCTCACCGTGCCGTTGAGGAGGCTCTCGGACAGCGCAGAAGGCAGTTTGGCACTGAGAGGTGGGGGGGGTCGCCTGGGGGGGTCGCGAGCGGCGCCACGGCCTCCGCTGCCCAGTGCGAGGCGACCGGGAAAGAGCGCGCGTCTCTCGCCGCACCGGCTGCCTGTCCTTCTCCAAGGGACCTTCTCCCTCCTAGCTGTCCGGGCTCCGAGGGGTACGGCCCCCCACGGCCCCTCTGTGGGCGGGCGCCCAGCGGCCGCGTAGCCCCCATCTCCGTTCTGGATACAACACGGTGAGTCCGACGGCAGGCGCGGGGCGAGCGCTGCGTCCCGCTGCCCTGCGAGTTCGCCGCCGTAGGCCTGCGGACCCTGCTCCCCCCAAGCCCCCTTTCCTCTACGGCGCGCACCCGGCGGAGGCGTTAGGGATGCAGAGGCCCCACCTGAGGTAAAGCCGCCCCGCACTTCGCCGTGATGCGAGGGGGAAGAACTGCAGTTAAGCTGCTCAAGTCCTCCCGCGTCAGTACCGTGACAGGACAGAATCCCCGTAGCAACTCCGCAGCCGCGCTTCCCCACCCCGCCTCGCCCCACCAGAGAAATCAGAATTAAACTGACCTTTTACCCCAAAGACCCTGCGCACCCTAACCCACGCAGGTGCCTGGGATGGCGCCTTTCCTAACGCCTATAGATAGCTGTTTTTCAAAGGGGGCTGCAGCCCTAGAAGGTCGGCAGAGAGGTCGTGCTGCGGGAATGGGAGTTCCGCCGCCGCTCCGTTCCCGCGGCAGCCCGCGCAGCGGGGAAGGCTGCTCCCCCGAAAGGACACCCGCCCCGGGAGGCCTGGCCAGGCACCTTGCTGAGCGCTGCCAGCGCAACTCGTGTCCCGGCCAGACGAGAGGAGGCTGCGGGCGGGCAACGCTGTGCCCCTCGCCTCTGCTCTGCGAGCAGACCCCCGCCACGGACCTTTCCTGCCTGCAAAATGCCGTCAGGGAATTTAAGTGTGAAAGACAGGGATAATTATAAAATTCTAAAACACGACAGGGTTTCATCTCCCTCTTTTTCTCTGTGCAAACCTCCAGGCTCAGCAGTACGGTGTACGCCCTCACCCCCCACAAAACGCCGAGGGCAGGCGGTAGGACTTCCGCCCGCGAGCCGAGCCCGGAGCGGGGCGAGCTCACGCCCGCCTCTTCCCCTTGGCCTCCCCTAAATTCGTACTTGCAAAACGGCAAAGTGCTTCTCAACACGCCATTAACGTTTTGCCAGGTTTATTTTACTTGGTATACACAGACGATACAAACGGGCAAAAACCGAAACATTCTCAATGGAGCATGTACTGGTATAAATTATTCAGTTCCACAGACGTAACATAACAAATATAAAAATCACAACATTCGATTTACATAAGAGTCAAAAATATACACACGTTTATGACCCTGAATTTCTATTAGGAAATTTCCCCATCGAGTGTAATCTAGACTGAATATTTAGCCTGATGCATATTTCAGTTTATGATTGGTTTCTTCCATATAAAAATGCGTTAATTGTATAGATTTGCTACTCAAAATTTGAAGACTTACTATTCTGCTTCGCCGGGGAGGAGACCTGGAGGGATATTAGTTCTCCTTCATTAATGTAAGAGGTTTACAGGAAAGATCGCTCTTTCGATGTGCATTTGATTCCCCAGGAAGTCAGATCTCAGTTAGCTACTTTATGAAAAAGTCAATTCCAAAACTAAATGCAGTAAAATATACAACTCACAATTCATCTTCACTGGACTACACTATGGTTACCAACAATTCAGTCGTCTATATCTTTTTTTTTCTTTTTTCTTTCTTTTTTTTTTTTAAGATTATTCATTACAAAGATTTACAGCAATATAAAGAAGGAGGGGAAAACTGCAAAGAAATTTGAGAATAGTTTGTCAGCATATCTGGCACCTGCAGGGACCAGTAATGGATTTGGTACTTGGGGGCGGGGGGGAGGTGTTGGGGGAAATACCATAAAAATAATACTGCTGATGTCGAGCTAGTCCGTTTAAAGAAAAATAGAGTAAGTCAATTTTGCTTTTGGAAGGCGTCATGCTACTTTAATCGACTTTCCTACAAGATGTATTTCTGTTCTTTTGAAGGGAAAGCTGAGCTTTTCCTTTGCTGTGTTAGCCTAGGGCATGGCATAATTATTTCATGCCAGGAATTGCAGAGAAAGTGAGAAACCCATTACTCGCTGCTAGAGCTATGGACCACTCTACATCTCCAGAGGCATTTATTAAGAGTGTTTACCTGGGGAGGGGCAGGGAAAATAAGGAGCGAGGGTGATGTAGGGAAGGGCATAAAGAAATTTAAACAGGATTTAAGTTTTGTGACTTAACAATTAAACAAAACCCAAAAAAAATCCAAACAAATAATAAATAAACAGAACCAAAGAAAAGTAACCGGTTACAATAAATTAAACACTATGTACAGGCATTTCACAGGCTCTTTTTCCCCCACTGTTATCCCCTAGTAACCATCCGTAATAAAAGAAAGGAAGCGCTGTACGGTTTAATAGTCTAAGCATCCTACTTATCAGTGGGTTTGGGAGCGGCCGTGCACCCCGCGACCCCGGCGCGCCCGCGGGGAGCGGAACGGGGGCCGGTGGCGGCAGCCGCGGCTCTGGCTCCCTCCCTGCCTGCCCGCCGGGCCCCACGGGGCCGGAGCCGGGGCCGGGGCCGGGGCCGGGGCTACGGATGGGGCAGCTAGGGGCGGGGGTCAGTGCGCTAACGCGGAGGAGTTATTGTGCAAAAGGACGGCAGTGCCGGACGGGCCGCGCCTAGCTGTGCGAATAGAAGCCGTAGTAGCCGATGTCCTTGGCGCAAGTCTTTTCGCAGTCCCGCTGAGTGAGCACCTCGCTCTTAAGGGGCGAGGAGCTCTCGGACACCGGGGTGTCCGAGGGAGAGATCCGCCTCCTTTTAGCCTGCTCGTAAATCCCAGAATCGGTGGAGTCGATGGACTTAATGGACGACGGCGTCTCGATCCAGCTGGAATCGGACAAATCTTTGGGCTTGGAGTCCTCGGCGCCCGGCAAGGGGGACCGCTCGGGGGCCAGGCTCTCCGCCTCCTCCCCCAGGTAGGGGTTGCCAGCGGCCATGCGCGCCGCCGCCGCGCTGTTAGGCCAGCAAGAGAGCACGGAGCCCGATTTGCTGCAGTACTGCGGAGGGCTGCGGGCCCCCCAGCCCGAGGGGTCAGCGTAGTAGCCCAGCGGCCGCCCGGCGCAGCCTGCCGCCTGCAGTGGCAACGCCTTGACGCCGGCGGCCGCGTAGGAAAGCAGCGTGGCAGCGTTGCCGGCGAAGTCGGTAGCCGTGTCGTAGGCGGAAGCGGCGAAATCGAGGCGGTTGTTGGCGGGGGCGACGAACCAGCGTTGCGGCGAGGGGGCCCCCGGGTCCTCGGCTTGCTGTGGGGAGAGCAGCCCGTTGGTGTGGGGCACGCTGCGGTCGGCGCCGGGCCCCGGGCCGGCTCCTGCCCCGGGGTGGAAGCGGGACTTGGCGTAGTTACTCACAAACTGGTCTTGAAGGAAGGAGCCGGCCATGGCGTAGCGGGCCCCGGGCACGATCTGCGAGCGGGGCGAGTCGTTGGGGGAAGGCGTCAGCCGATCCATGTCGCAACCCGTGTAGATCCTGCCCAAGAGAAGGGAAGAGAGCTGGGTGTCCGCCACTGCCCGGCGCCCTTCTTGGCGCAGAACGCGGCCGGCCGCAGCCCTCAGAGGGACGGCACCGTCGCCTCCCTACCGCTCTCCTGCCCTGCCTGCAGCCTGCGCTCCCCTCTGGGCTCGGCCTCCTCCGGCGCCAGGAGCGCCGAGGGCCTTAACCGGGAAGGCAGAGGATGGGGAGAAGCATGGAGAACAAATACGGAGCAACGGTTGGCCCTTCATTGACGGGGCAGGGATCTCTTGCTCCGGTTCGAGCCCAGCATCCCACCGGCGTCAAATCTCGCGCGGTGACACATTGACCAGTCCCGCCGTATGAGCAACAGGCAACCCCTTCATTTTGCGCTAACAGCATGAATGGCAGACTAAGGAATTATATCGGCTGTTTAACACTTATTATTGGGAGTCATAGACGAACCATCAACATTTTACCGACTGTAAATTAAGCTAATCTTTAAACACCTACTGTAGAAAATATAAAGACAGACACATCCAGCGTTCCCTGCATGGCCTATATATAATTCTCCCATGCTGGGCTGCAATTTGCGATTATAAAAACTTTAATGGATGAATAACTACTATCTGTATTTAATTCAGGCTAAAACTGTGCTTTAATTAACCCTCCACGCCTCCTGGAATTTCTTATCCAAAATAAACTTGGCCCTTAAACAAATTCAACGTGCTAGACAACATTGAAGCATCCCCCTCCCCCTGTCTCCTTTCAAGTGACGCCCTATAAAAGTTTTTTTCCTATTAAAAAGAGAAAAGCAGTTGTGGCTGGGGGCGAAGGCCACGCAACCTTTCCAAAAGCTGCTCATCTTCCTCGCAGGGCGCCCAGAAGCGCAGGCAGCCACGGCTGCCCCCCTCTCTGGCATCAAGGACTTAAGTTCACCTTCCCGCCGGTGTCTTGGCTCTTCCGCCACAGCCACCGCGACCCCAGCCCTTGAGGGAGAGCCTGTAATCGGCCCCGAACCCCTCTCACACTAGTTCAGGCCTAGGCGTCGTTTCCACCCTGGGAAACTGCTACTGGAGGATGCGGGTCCGCTGTCAGAGCTGAGGGAAGCTTAAGCAGACGCTGAAGACACGTGCGGGCTTAGGCGCTCCGCGCTCCACAAGGTAGGCCGCTCCCCGACGCAGTTTAGAGTGAAAAAATGAGGTTTCACCTCTTAAAGTCGGAGTCACGTACCGCAGACCCATGGCTTGCAGCGGGAAAGGTGAACTCCAAAGCCGCCCACCCTTCAGACGTGTGGGCCGCCTTGTGCTCGCCACCCGGGCTGGCCCGGCCTGGGCCGGGCAGAGGGGTCATCGCTTGCTGGGATGTCCCTGTTCCGCTCCCGAGTGCCGAGAAAAGCGGTGGCACCGGCGGCAGCTCCCGCGGGGGCACGGCCTGATGAATCAAACGGCCATGCCTAGGAACGGGCCGAAGCAGACGGGCAGAGGGGACAAACCGCGGTTCAACTTGGGAGGCTTTATCTCCATCCAGAAGGTAGAGGGTAAAAAAAAAAAAAAAAAAAAAAAAATCCATGCCCGTAGAAGAACAAAACGAGGCAAAGAAACCACTCTCTGAACACCGGCTGTCTGGACCTCGGGACTGTGCAAACCCGGCGGGTCGTGCGGGTGCGTCTGCCGGCGCCCATGCGCGGAAACTTGGAACGGGGCGCACAGAAGCGTGCCCGGAAACCCGCCGCGAGTGCTGGAGCAAGGTGCGGGCTCAGGCGTGGGTAGCGCGGCCCCGGGCGCGGAAGTGGCCGCGGGCTACGCAGGGCTGCGCTGAGTCCAGCCGCAAGGTCGGCCGTTCCGACGCCTCACCGGGAGAGCTTATGCGTACCTCCCTCCCGGAGGGCTCTGGAAAAGCCTGACGTGACACATTTCAATGTGAAATGAAGCCAACTCGCATCCTAAAGCGTCCCTCTTTGACATGTATGTGCAGCCGGCAGAAGGGTAGTAAAAACCGCTTTACTTACGTGTCATAATTGTCGCGGAAGCCTTTTGCGAAAGGGTTGTGATCTATTTTCAGCTGTGTGATCTAGAGAAGGAGAGGAGCAGAGCGCACGTTGTGAAAGCCTGAAAAATATATCCTGCTGAGCCAACACATTTAAAAAAGAATCAAGCTTTACTCGGTCAAATTGCCTTCAAAACATGAAAAATAAAGATTTGGCGTGTGTATAGATAACACAGTCTAATTTTAAGATTTAGTTCATTGTAAAAAGTACGATAAAATTTAGTGTTTGGCCCCTGTTTTGAGACCCATATTGCTACTGCATAGGTATTAATATATTAAAATCCAGAAATTCGACAAAACGTACCGCAGAACAGTAGCTGAGAGTTTACATTTGCATCGAGCAAAATAATGAAAGCAAGGATGTGGACTGAACATATGTCATTTGAAAAGGGGGCACCAGGCTATAGTAAAGCCAGACCACTCCTAAACGTAGCCAAGCATTAACGAGCTTTTAATTTGAGGAAGTTGCTCCGTCACCCCCGGCGCAATCAATGAGGTTGTTAACTGATCTTTACAGATTTGCAGCTCAAGATGACAGTTTAACAGCTAACTGAGCTGCTTGCGAATGAAAGACAAACGCGTTTCCTGAACGCCCAGCTCCAGGCGTAGCGGCACCGCCACCGGCACGATTGCTGCGTGACCGGGTCCGGCGCTCTGGGGCAAACGCAGGGTGGCGCGGGTGGCTCTATGCGCGATCGGGGTTCGTCAGGCTCGGCCAGAACAGAAGGGCATGGAGCGGGAGATAGGGAGCCTTATCGCCCGGGGGTGGGGGAGTGCAGCATCCGGGCCGCACCGGCCTTTGTGGGGGGCACTGCGGAGAACGCGAGGGACCGTAAGCGCAATAGACCAGGGAGCTCTTTACATCAGTGTTTTGGTAGGCGGTGACTGCTATGAACTGGGTCTCGGGAAAGGTGAAGGTCTGCACTCTGCCCGGCTGGTTGGTATCCTCTGTGCCGTCTTCGTTCACCTCCACCACATGCAAGCGGGGCTGGTACTTGTGGAGGGACTGCAAAACCACCATCTGTCAAGCAGAGGAAGAAGAGGAAGGGGGCCGCGGAAAAAGGAGGAAATTAGAGCGACAAGAACTGGGAGAGCGATGCCTGCGGGCGGCAGGACCCCGGCCTCCTCTCCGGGACTGTCGCGGGCTTCCGCGGCCACGTTGGGCAGAGATGTCAGTCTAGGCAACGCGCTTTGGGTCGAGGAGGCCCATCACAAACGGGAGGGCTTTCCTCCACCACCACTACTAACCTTTTTTTTTTTTTCACCTAACGCGACGATTAAAAAAGAAAAAAATAACAGCAACCAAAAAAATCACACGTCCTTTCGGAAGCGGCAGGATTTTGCCTGAAGCAATTAAAATTAAGTCCGGCAGAGTGTCTGCATTTCCCCCACTGACCTGCCCGTTGTTGTTCGATGCTCCTTTATTGTTTGTAAGTTTTAGTTTCCCAAAGGAGATTTCCTGGCGCATCCAATGGGCTCCCGTGTTGGGAGAGTCGGGGTGCATGTACACCCGGTTTCCTAAGCAAAACGACAAAAGCCACAATCACATCACGGTTCCCACGTATACCCCGGTTCTGCCTCTGTGCAGCAGCACACGAGACAGAAGGACCCCGTTCAAGTTAGCAGTATTTTACTGCCGAAATTGCTTCATTTTAGTCGAAAAGGATTAAAACAATGTTTTCTGAATACGTCTTACTTTCTCCTCCACCCTCCTTTTTTTTTTTAAAAAAGCATCATTGGACCATTCTCCTTTAAAAAGTTGCCAGAGCCAGTCCACAAAGGCTTTAATTAATCATTCTCACCTACATATGTGTCGGGAAAAGTGTTAATTGCAGGAACTTGCCTTGTACATTGGTGTCCGCCTTGCCGCAAGGAACCCATTTGCCTCCCTGAAATCTCCAGTGGTTGGGATCCGCCAAAATTACATCCACAAAAATATTGTAGTGAGCCGTGGGGTCGAGACCAGAAATATTAAAACTTAGGAAAGGGAACATGCGCCTATAAAAAAGGAAAGGGAAAAAAAAAAAAGAAAAAAAAGAGAAAAAGGAAGGCAAGCCACCGGCAGCGACAGGCAGACGCTGAGAAACCATCCCGTTGTGCTTTATCCTTACGGCTCCCGGTAGCGACCGGGAAATAAAAATCAAAAGAAACTCCCTCCCCGAAACGTCGAGCTTTCCGCAGGGACGGGATGAGGGCAGCAGGCACAGGGACCTGTGGGGAGGCAGGGAGGGCTGCCCCGGTAGGGACTGGCACTGACGCTCCCGGCGCCCAGCGCAGGGGCCCCGGCAGCGGACGGCTCCCCCGGGGCGGCGGAGGCTCCAGGCGGCTCCTCCGGCGGTGCCCGGCGGCTCAGCCCCAACACCCGGCGAGGGTTCGCGCTTTGGCTTACCTCCCCTGCTTCGTGATGATCATCTCCGTCTGGTGCCGGTGAAATTTCAGCCAGAGTGGCCTGTTGCACAGGTAGACCTGAGCCTTGCCGGGAACTAGCCCCGGCTGGGTGGAGGAGAACTGGTAGAAAGGTGCCCCTTGGTAGGAATGGCCATACTGCTGGGGGTAAGGGTAGCCCGCCGCGGGGTAGCCTTGTGGAGAAGAGTTGGACAGAAGGCTGTTATAAGCTCCGTTGGTGATCACAGGATGGTGAGCCATGTAGCGGCTGGGGCTGGCGATGGAGAAAGCTGGGTGAGCAGGTCCATGCTGGCTGGGGTAAGGGAACATGGTACTAGGAGCAGAGGCAGCAGACTGGGGCTGGCTGGACTGAGAGAGCAGATAGCGATCTGCAGCAGATCCATCGAAACTGTGACGAAGCTCAGAGACCCCGTCCAAGACGGGAGAGAGTTTATTTCTCTGGACGTCCCCTGGTGTGTCCTTGGAGTCAGGAAAATTGTCTGTATCTGACTGATTCGTCATCCCCCTGGTAATTTTTTTCAAAGGTGAACTTCTCTCCAGGTTGTCAGTGGTCGAGATAATGGGATGATCATGCAAGGCAAGCTCAGATCCGCCTGCATGTGGGTAACTGCTGCTCACATTGAGAAATTTCTTGGAGAGCATGATAGAGGGAGAAAGACAATGCTCCAGCTGCATAGCTCTAGCACCACAGTAATAACCCTTCAGTCCCTGGATCTGAAAGGGCTCCTTAGTATCAGAAGCTAGACATTCTGGGACCCTCACTAGACAGAAAGCACTTCATCCGCCAAATGCTTCCCAAACGTTTGGTTTACTTTTTTTTTTTTTTTTTTTTTTTTTTTTTTTTTTTTCCTTGGGAGAAGAGATTGGCCAATTGACACTATGCAGCAATCAGGAAAGACTCACTTTTGATCTTGCTGCTTGTGGAGAGGATGAAACGGCTGCTGCCATTGGTTAACCGCTGACAGTAATTTAATTAGATAGACATTAATTAGGATAATCACCTGGCTTCTGGTCGCGACGATCATGGCAAATTGAAGGAGATGATTTTATTGTGAGATAGAAGGAAGGGGAAGGGGGAAGGGAAGAATGTGTTTGCTATAAGAACTCATTATTATGTGACCTTTCTAGCATTTTTTTTTCTTTTACTACGGATGGAAAAAAATAAATCAAAACCCCCTGCGCTTCCCCAAATATTGTACGCGTGTACCCCGCCTTTGTGTGTCAGCGAGGAGACCGGCTGCTGGGGCCTTCGAGGGCCGGCTGGGAGGGGAACGCTGGGCTGGGCGGCCGCTGCCCTCGGCTCGCCCCCACGATTTGCCTTCTTTCGGGGCGCACAGCCCCTCTCTCCCCAGCAGCTCCTGCGAGCGACCCCCTACACACTGCCCCCCGCACAACGCCCCCACCCCTTCCCACCCGTGCCTGCTTCGCGGGGGAGAATACACCCTCCGTCTCTCCTGACAGCGGCCGCGTATCATCTCTTTTAAGTTCTGAAATAATCATAAGCTCCGCAAGCCGAAGTGCCCTAATGTGTTTGCTGCGATGTTTACGAGTTCTTTAGTAAATAAATATTTCATCTGGGAGCCGTAATGTCGGAGATTATCAGCAAACCAGCGTGGAAGGCATCCATCCATCCATCCCTCCGGCTCCAGATTTCTTTCCCCTCGATGCCTGCCATCCCTCCGTGCCTCGGTCCCACCGACAGCGCTAGGAGTGGAGAGAGGTTTTTTTACAAGGTTGGTCAGGAGCAGCTGCCTCTCTTGGCGGCGGCGCGGCCCGAACGATAGGCTCAGGAGCGGAGAGCAACTCCGAGGGCGGCTCCGCAACGTCCGCGGGCCTGGACAACCTATAGCCCCGATCCCGGGCGGAGAGCGGCGGCCGCGGAGTGCCCACCCGCGGGGGCTGAGTGCGGCCAGGCGAGGGCGAAGCCCGCGCACCTTCGGGAAAGTGGCTGCGGCCACCCGCCGAGATACCCTGTTAACAGGAGGGATTGGCCGGCAGATCCCCCAGTGTGTCCCCCTTTGAGCCTTGGGCTAACTGAAAACAGGATGCTCCAAGACGAGAAGATGCGCCTGAATAGTTCAGGGCACTCTCCTACCATCCAGCCTCTGCCAAGCATCAATCTCCTTTCTTAAACAAGCTTCTAAGGTCTTAAAAGCACCGTTTTGTTGTTGTTGGGGGTTTTGTTTGTTTATTTGGTTTCTGCCCACGGAGGACCTCACTCTTCCATTAGCAGTTTGGACTTCAGGTATTTTACAGACTATATCCCTTCCTAGGTGACAGCACCAGCTGGCTTAAAATTGGCATAATAAACCCAAGACCATCAAATAATGAGCTGAAGCCAGGCTGAAACTTTGCAAACTCATAGCCAGAGAAGACTGGAACGATGATGTTTTGTCAGAACATGTATTTCAATGCTCTCAAATCCTAGGGCCATTGATTTTTCTGTTGCTTAACTGAGCTAGTTCAGTTATTTGGAATTTCATAGAAGCCAACATTCTCTGCAAGGAAATTATTCTAATAAAATAACTTCTGAGCAAAAAAGCAACCAGTTTATGGTTTTACTCACAGTTGGGTAGTATATCACCTGCAACTTTCCATACTCCACTTTCTCTTTTCCATACTAAGAAAATAGTTTTATGAGTACCAGTTCTAACTTTCTGACAAGTTTCACCAGTGTGCTCAGCCCCTTCCCTTTCACTGCCTGAAACCAACGGAAAGGTAATAGACTTCACAGGCAGGAGATGGGTCAAAATGCAGATAAGCCCTGCGAAACGTTGCCCTGAATTACAGAGCTACACCCATATAGATGCAGAGCTGCAATGAATTCCGTGGTATACTGCCAATCACATGGAAGTGCTAATATATGCCAAAAACCTTCAGTGCACCACTCCTAAACTGGTATAATAGGGGGATATGAAATGGCAGGTGGTGTTACAGAATCGTCATAGAAAGAAAGAGAGGTTTGCTAATACAATATGTCTATCCTTCATGGTGACAAGTGACGAGGGGTCAAGCTGCTAATGAAGGTCTGCTCCATTGTGGCTGGAGGCTCAGAAGGTGGCAGCTTCAAAACCTCTTTCTTCCTCCAAGATGGTATATGGACTGCTGCTTTTCAGGTTACTGCATGCACACATTCTTCCAAATCCTCTGTGTAACTCCTAAAGCACTAGACAAAAATGAGGCAAGATGCCCCAAAAACCAGCCATTTGTTTATTCATGAAACATCTTAGTAAAAGGAAAATTGTGCCTCCAAGTCACACTAAGTGGATAGAACACAGGGTACCACAGCACAAGTTCATGCTACAGGAGATCTGCATCTCTAGCTGATTCCCTTCAGCTACCCTCTGCAAGATGTACATTTGTCAAAATTAATTTAGAATATGCAAAACTTGCTGGTTTACCTCCCTGCTTACACCGGCCTTTCACACATGTATACACTGCAGCACTGCGATAGCTCCTCTCCTGTTCTGCAGTGCCATGTTACCCACGACCTGCCAAACTATGTCTCCCTCGTGGCATTACACGTGCGTGTGGGAGTAGGTAGCGGCAGGGATGTAGAGCCCGGTTGGAAGATGAGCACCAGGGCAGGTGCCCCAATCAGCTCCTGCCCCATCTCACCCTGGGGCAAGGCCCAAAATACAGCCTTTCTTGATGACATGCAGGTTTTTAGTGCGAATCAACAGAAAGCACTTCCACCTAACTATATGCAGGCAAATGTGGTTTGGTACATCTCCATTTTTCCTGTCTGATATTCTACTGCCTACTGTGGGGGCAGAGGGAGGGCCATAAGGAGGGCAGCTGCAAAAATCTGCATGTTTCCCTCTGAAGTAAGTGCATGCTAAATATATTTTGAGAGAGAGTTATTTTAAAATAGTAAATTAAAAGGCCTAAATAAATTCCAAACAAAAGAAAAACCTTCAAATGGCAATGAATAAGTAAACAGAAAATTACTGGGCACAAAGTGGAATTTCAGACAATTTTATGGGCTATTTCTTTCCTACACAAGTAAGATATCATATATTTTAAAAATAATCTTCAACACAAAAGAATATATCTAGTTTTAAAATACTTGCCTGGCACAATTTTATTCTTAAAAAAAAAAAATCCAGTAAACAAAATATTGTGAATGACACAGAAAGAAATCATTTCTGTCCAGATAAAAAGAATCAAATCAGCCTCAGTGTCATCCAATACTTAAAAACCTCAACCAGCCCTCTGCCCCAAACCCAAAGTGTCAATCAGCAAACCCAGTTATTTGACTTTGCTTAAAACCAAGCAGACAAACCACCTGTGTTCCTGCAAGTTTTCCTCCCTAGCCATTGGAAATGGTTTTTAAGTGTCATAATCCAGGTGAGACTCCTTCCATATATTTATATGCATGGATGTCTTAAGTACCTTCTCCTTCACAGGAGGGAGGGTTCATATAACCTAGAACAGCCTCTATCACTTTAGTGTTTATTCTCAGAATACTGCTATTTATGACACCACTTGTGAGAGTTGTATGATTCAGTTACCAGCATAAATGAATTAATTTTCTTAAGGTCAGCTGTTTCTGTGGATATTGGGATTTCAGTAATTCTGAAAGGGAGCTAGCAGGAGAATTTTCAGCATTTTCATTTATGTATGTCCTCAGAATTCAGCACTACCACAATTAGTTGCTTTTTTTTAATCTTACTGAAACTATCTGGTGATCAGTGAGAGCCAAATTTTTGCTGTCCTCGCAATCAGTATCTCAGTAGTTTTACAGTGGGTAGAAGTAAACCTTTACCAACACTTACCTACACTGTTGATTCCCACCATCCTTTTTCAAAAAAGGCCTTCCAGAAATGAAGACAGGTTTGTAAATGTATTTATTATGTTGCAACAATCAATATATATATGTACTACTGATTCCCCCACCCCCAATATTAAATGAAAATGTAATACATTTTTGCCCCACATTGTGTTCTTGAATGATTTGGAATCTGTAAAGACTCTGACATAGAAACTGAAGTAACTCACAATTAAGAGACTGAAAGGTGTTTTAGTGCTGCACTTACACCGTGAATTAAGTCAGATGTCTCAGTTTAATCAAATACAGCCTCAACAGTCCCTGGTTTGTGAGTATAAAAAAAAATAAACAAATATACATAGCATCACAAACAGTAAAATGGGTTATTTAAATACAACTGTATCCAACATAGCAGCTAAACACTGGACAATATTTGAGGTCATCAGCACATCCACATGCTCTTCTAAATGACGTTTGGGGTCCTGAAATACAAAGGATGCCATGAGAGAAAGGACTGAAACATCTCTGAATGATTTCATTTTCTTCAGGTCTATTTAAGATGATTGTGAGTTAAGGAACATAGGTCAGTTATGTTCCTAAACTTTCCACTCTACCAAGACCTAGTAAGTGACTGAATTTCCATGGGTATGATTTTATTAGCCCATACTATCACTCAAGTAAGTTGAGGATAGATTTAGGAAGTAAATTTCCTCCCAGCATCTGAAAAAGAACCATGACAGTTGCGAGTTTTGAAAGACATCACACAACGTGTATGGAATTTACTATACATCTCACTAAGGCAAATATTTTAATCTTAGTTCTGGTACACTGCAGTTTGTTTTCAGACCTTTGTACAAATGTGTGTTCTAATCCTTTAGAGATTCAAGCATGATCTAACACAGTCTTTGAATGGTTGTGTTGACTGCAAGAAAATTAGTGTATTTTTTACCCATTGAAAAAATAGAAAAATGCACAATGCTATGTTCAAACGTTCTGAAAAATGGAACATTAGGCTAAGCCTAAGTAGTATTTTGAAAATACACATCCCCACACACTCTTACTCAATCAATGTAGGCATTTTTGTGGGCATCTGAATAGAACAGTAAGATTATGTCTGTTTGAAAACTATACTCACGTACTTCTTCGGTTTCAGAATTAAGTAATTCACCTCCAAATAGTACAAAATTACCAGGCACATTTAAAAAACATCTCTAAACTTCACTGTAGTATTATTGTAGCATTTTTGTGTGTAAAGGAATCGAAATATGGAAGACAATAGTGTGGGAATTTTAGCTTTTTTTAAAAAATGGATTACTGTCAAAATCTAGTGAACCCATCTAAATTTAAATAAAAGTATACCAGACAATCTGTGTGAGATGTCCTTCTTAACTCATTTTCAGAGATCATACAGTTCTCCAATATTCTCTCTGTTCCTAGCAAATTGTGAAACCTAATAAAATAATATCCCTATTGTGTGCAGCTTGTTGTTTACAAAGCTTTTCATAAAAATTGCATTAAAAAAACAACACATGGAAATTACTTAACTGAACCATTTTGTAATTTAAAGAAAACAATAGTTTTATCAGGAAAAAATATTTTCTTTTTAAAGAACTGTATCAAAATATTTCTTTTTTCTGTATGCATAACGATTTAAACAACTAGTGAAGCTCAGGTTCTCTTTGAGATGACATCATAGCTCTTAAAATACAGCCCTTCTTACATGCTTTATTTTGTATATATATTTATCTATGTGTAGGTGTGCACAAACACCATTGTTCTAAATGCCTCAGAAATACACGAGTGACTGAAGAACACTGCAGATGTGTTATGACACAGCTGCTAGCTGACATGTAAGAGCAATCCAGAATCCTTTAAATTCTTCTATTACTACCAGCAATACAACAAATACTGGTTCTTTAAGGACATACTGGATATTTTTAAAGCTATTTCTTGTTTCCATTGCCCCTTGTGAATTTGAACAGAACTTCATACAAACTTGTTTTGCTCTCCTCTCCCTCACCAAGGCACATTTCCTCAACCTTTATGTTGAAATCAACTGTAGAAATAGTTTTCTGTTGTCTTCTGTAACATTCTACCTTGATATTGCCAAGTGATGGAATTAATTGATGGGTGTTTTCAGTTTCAGCTATGGTTCTAAACTGTTCTCCTTCACAAGAAATAGGAAGCAAAGCAGCTTACCTGCATACATACATATTTAAGCTCAGCACTGACAGTGCTCATGAACTGAGGGCAGGGGTGAGCTCATTAGCCATAATAATATATAAACAACACTCCCACTATTTTTCAGTTATTACTATTTTTTAAAAGTCTCCACAATTTTGGCCTCTCTGACACAGACTTGGGTATTTTTATACCTCTTCTTGGAAAGAAGTTTACAGAAAAAAAGAAAAAAGAAAAGAACCTACCAAATCTCAGCACTGCTCCTCTGCATGGAACAGAAATGCATATAGAACACAACTTGCAGATATTCTGCTGATTACTCTAGTCACAAGCTGTGATCCTTACACAACAATCTTCAACAAAACTAAATTCATTGCTTGGGAGTGTGGAGAATATCTTGCATGTAGAACTAAAGTCACCTATGCACATGTAAAAAAATTAATATTTAGAATGAACGAAGCATATCATTCCACCTCACTCTAATTCATCACACCTCACCTGCTTGCCAACATTTTTTATTGCCAGCTGTTCAGGTGTCATCTTATCTTCTTCTTCAACAGCCTGTGAAAGAAACACAGAAAAGGTCACCGTTTCAGATTTCATTTACTTTTTCCCCAAGCCACAAGATCCTCAAAATATAATTTGCTTTATTAAAAAAAAAAAAAAAGGTGTGGGGTGGGTGGTAAAAAAAGCAAATAGCCATGGTTCTAATTGCTAAGTGTTAGTGCAAAAGATCAAGGCAAATACTCATGAGTGGTATCAATAGTTAAAGATAGCTGGAGATAGTTAAACTACTAAAGCAGAACAAAAAATAATGTTACTTATATAAAACTTACTTTCAACTGCTGAAGGTTTGATCTCAATAAATTTTTTACAGTTTATAGTCACATATTTTCATACATTTGTATAATATTCTGTTGCCTCCAAACTGTAGCTGTATAAAGTAAATCCACTAACTTAACTAGTGAATGTAATAGTGAATTTTGGTTTTAAGGACTTCTAAGCAGTTAAAAGAATAGCCCTCATCAGGAATGACTGACATGCTTACTACTCAGAGTGCTTGTTGAGATCTAGTATTTATAAAACATATTTCTAAGTGTAAGTGGCAGTATTAAAACAGCACAAATAACTGTGATTCCTCTTTCTTACACCACTAATTTTTTTTAAATCTAAAAAGAACATTGAATTGGGCTTTAGACCACGTTCTAAATACTTACCATATATCTACTGGAATGATACAAATAAATAATTTTTATTCTGCTCTAGTGGTCAAGTAGTCCTTGACTGAAGGCATGAAGAACACAATCAACTGCTTATTTTGTCTACAGGAATCTTATATTCTCTTCACTAAGCAAGAATACAAAATTGATGTCATTACTCACATTTCAAAGCAAAATTTGAAATGCTTTGCTAGTTTAGGGGAAAAAGTCAGGCGGCAAAGCCTGAAGAGCTAATAGGCAACTGCCTGTAGAAACGACACATAGATGGTTAGTAAGAAATATTCTCCACAAGGCTATTAAAAACACATTTGTGCCTAAATTATCAAATCCTACAAGACTCTTTGCCAAAAACAGATTATAGAAATCAAGTAACCACCAAGATCCAAGAGTTCCTGCAATATTTGCTTTGTTCTTATAGCTTAGTCCTTTACAAGTCTTTCTGAATAAAACCTGTGATATTCAACTTATGTCTGAAATTAAGCAATTAATTTCTTCACTTCATAAACACAGCCACAGTTATACTATCATATGATATGAATACCTTGTTATAATTCTTAGCTAATTCTAACATCTCCTTCACCACTGTTTCATTGAGTTTACAATGTTCGCTGTAGTCCTGAAGTGTCAAGCCTTCCATCCAACTCTTCTTATGCAAATTCAGCAACATCTGCAAAACAAAACCTCTTTAGAGCATTCATTGTAAAATAAATCCACAATACTATGAAGATCTCTTTGACAGAAAATCATCTTATAATACTAAGAATGTAATAAAAATTTGGTGATCTTACAACGTTTAAATCCAGGAAATATAATAATCAACTATTCTGCTACAGCAGACGACAGATTTTGCATAAGCTTTTGAAGATCAAACATCTTGAACCTTAAATATGAAAAGCAGGCATGGAAATCAGGGTCAGATTTAATTGGACAGGAATACTTAGCTTTTGTTTTTGTAATTTTTAATTTGTTCCTGTAGACTGAGACCATACAACTGCATTGTAGAAAAGCTAACAGAAAGGTGAATATTTTAGCTGCCAAATAAGGAATGGTTCAAGCTTCTGGCCTCAGAAGTTGAAAAATATTTTAATGCTTGGATTAAATACATTAAGTAGTTATTTGGGCTTCACTTATTATCCTGAACTTTATGCAAGCCATTCCACAGTTGCAAAGAAGTGAACCTCTAAAACAACCAAAGCATGACTTGTGTGTGTTTGTCCTCCTACAAGGAGCCCTAAAAACAACTTGATAAAGTCATGCAGAGCTTTGATGAGAGTAAGTGTAGTAACTATTAGAAATACCTGTTATGTTTAATTTGACACTCTAATATAATTCTTGAAAGAGTGAAGGAATAGCTACAAAGACAATTTCCTGATTTTGATGACTATTGAAAGCATATCTTATGGATCTTCTGCACACTTAAGGTCTGTAGGGAGGACCCTTTCAGCAAACAGTTTTCAGCTTGCCTTCAATTTGCAAACAGTGCATCTTTGAGAACCCACAAGTCCTGTAATTGCTACAACTTGAATAAAAAGTGCCTGTTTCATCCTGTGTACAGCTTCAAAGGAAATCTAGCTTTGGAACATACAGAGTTGAAGCCTTGTGTCCTAATTTGTATGACCAAGGCCTTCGTTACTGACAGAAGGAGGTACTCCGCATATGGATAGTTGAAAAAGGCTATCCGGAATGTAAAAGTATGGTTTGGTGTGACGGGCTCCTCATCTAATACATGAAGCATGTATTCTTGCATATACTCTTCTTACTACAGATGGACATAACACCATGGGGGGAACTTGAAATACATATGAACCTGTGTTATGAACAATGTGTGGAGATAGAGTTACTCTATGAAGCAGCAGCTAACTCGCTCAAGAGTAGGCTCCTACTAGTAAAGGTACCTAGTATGTAATGCCATTAAAGAAAATAGACAATTTGAACTTCAGAAAAGACTGTATTGGCCACTGTTGCGTTTTAGTGGAAACAGTGACCTCTCAAAGTTTCATTAACATTACCTGAGAGAGCTGGTTTTGTTGGATCAGTTACTTTTCAGTAACAATGAGGTCCTGAAAGTAATACCAGCCTAAAAAGGGATTATGCATTTCACAAATCCTTTTAAGAATGCATAGTCTTCCATTATTAAAAATTGGTGGGGTTTTTATTACTTCAAGTCCTCTAAAAGTCAAATTGAGTGAGAAAAATATTCTGACCAGTTAATTGTAAACTCCCAACTCCTTGAGATCAATTTATAACCCCAACAAAGCAATGAACATACAGAGGTATAACTCAGGAAAGAACCTGGATTTTCAAGAATTAACTTCTACAGATGATAAATAAGCTATTTTATTCTTTCTGCTGTTTTTCCTGATTGAGGCTGTCAACCTAGATCTTATTTGTAACTGAGTTGATACAGAAGTAACTCAGAACATTTGTAAATGAACACTAAATGAACAGTATTTTTTTGTGTAAATGCAGGACATCGCTACTTCCTTGTATTCAGTGAAACCTCAGCAGCTTCATACCAACTGGAAGCACTTTCTATTAAAGTGATTACAGTAAAAACCTAAGACAACTTGGCTATACAATTCTATTTTGGAAAATATGGTCTTCTAGCTTTAGGAATTCTAGCCTGTGAAAACCTAAGGCAGCTAGCATGTCTTTCAGTTTCATCACTGAAAATTTATGTTTTGTGTGAAGTTTCAAGTTAGAAAATAGCATGAGGACATTCCATAAAAGAATTGGACAAAAATGTTGTCAAAGTATTTATATGAATATTAGAATGTGGTTTTGGAAGGTTTCATCATCACGACTACACATCTAAGTGCTTTCTGAAAGGGAAGCCATCTACCCCAGGAGAGTTAAAACAAGTGCTGAAAGTATCAGCAGTCAAAATCTGAGTATTTCCACAAACCTTAAATAGTTTGTACAGAGTTCTTTGTCTTCTGAATAAAAACTAAACCAATTACCTTCTGTTCTAGTTCATTCTTCCTGTAGTTGATGGTGATGGAATAGTAATGTCTGTTTAGTCCATGAATTAGTGCCTGTAAAATTCAGGGGAAAGTTTGCATAAAAATTGCCCAGCATTGAAATGAAGAAATATTAGAAGGGAAGTATCCATTTAAATATGGCCATCTTCAAGCAGCACTTAAACAAAAGAAAAAACACCAAGAAACATACAGAGAGACCTTAAACAGGTATCAATATACCTGTTCCCATTTCTCTCTTTCAGTGAGTTTTTTCTCTTTAACTGACAGTTACACTTTATTTCTAAACCAGATTTTTTCACACAGTAACAACTACTATAGGAGAAAGTGGTAACTGCCTGCAAACATTTGACCGATACATATGCACAAACATATTTCTCTCAAATTTTTCCTCTCTCAATAAATTTGGTAATCACTTCTATTAAAATATGTCTGTTTCTCTTACGAATTGGGCTATTTTGGCTATCTAATAATTTATAAACACTGCCAGCATTTCCAAATTTGTCCTCTAAGGTACAATACAAAGAAACAGTAGCTGAAGCGATGATTAAACATGTCTGATATGGGCATCAAATTAACCTTCAATATTAAAGCTCATTTTCTTTTTTTTTTTTTTAAACTTTAAAAGAAAAGTACCCTTGTTCATTATTATTATGCACCTTGCAATTTATCCTTAAACTTGTATGTCACAATCTGATTGATGGAGATTAAGTTAAGTAACAGATATACATATATCTTCTGTTTTGCTCATGTGCATAACCTTTTCTTTCTTTTTTTCTCCCCCTTTTTTCCTTTTTTTACCTTTATGATTTAAATGTGAGTTGGATTAATATTTTGAGAGGAGTTTAAAAAATTCTACGACAAATCTTCATCACAACTAAATTACTAATTTTTTCAAATAAAATTTTACATACGTATTTAAATTATCAGTTTGAAAGCTGAAAATGTTCTCCTCCACACATTTTAAACAGATTCCTTCTGCAAACATATATACAAAGACACAAAACTACTGGAAAGGCTACATGTACAAGAACCAGCAGTTACAGATAACCACTATTCGTGCCACTTACTATAATTAAAATTGTAAAATACAGGTTTTGTCATCAATGAAGTAATTTATGCTTGAAACTATTAGCAATAAATCATTTCACAGAATCAGAATACCAGGTTGGAAGGGTCCCCAAGGTGACAGTGTAGTTTAAATGAGATGGCCCAGCACCTTGTCAAGCTGAGTCTTAAAACTGACCAATGCAGGGGAATCCACTAGTTCTCTTGGGAGATTACTCCAATGTCTAACTGTGCTCATTGTGAACAGCCATGATTTCCAGGGCCATTTTCTTATCTCACTCAACATGATTGCATATGAGGTTTTGGGGTTTGCGTTGAAACTCACTTGTAGATATTTAGGGTGTTTTCTAAACCTCCTAAAACTTGACAAACATCTTTGCTTTTCCCCATTATTCTCTCTTTCCTTTCCTCTTCCAAAATCACTCTTTGAAAGAGCAGACAAATGTAAAAGAAACAACTGTTCTACTTCAAACTTGAACAGTACTTTCATTTAGCCACTGCAAACAGTTAAATCAAAACCCATAAAACACTTTAAAACAAAGCTTGTCTTCCTGTGTTCTGTCTCAAATGGAAGTCATCATTTCAACAAGGATTACAAATTAGATGCACAAAGAGAAAGTAAAAGCTGTAATAGAACACAGGAAAAAAACACCAAAAAAGGAATGAAATGAGGCCATACACTATTACTATTGCTAAGATTTTAAGGATGTCTTAAAATCCCTGCTTCTAGCCCAGCAGAAATCAATATTGATTGCTGCTGACCTCAAATAGGTCAGAATTTTATTCACAACTGTAGAATAAAAGCACAAAAAACTGCAGGGGCTCTTGCAGTTTTGAAGAACAGGGTATAATTTTAAACTATGATTTTTATCTTAAGGGTGATATTTACAACAGCTCACTGCCAACTTGCAAAAAATAACATTAAAAACAAACCCCACTAACAACAGAAACCTGAAACTCCCATGGCCAAATAAGCCATGATGTAGTGACAGTGATCTTAAAATAATGAACTTGAACAATACTGCAGGGGTTTACAAGGGAGGTTCATTACACATGGTCCAGGAAAGCCCTGCTAGAAGAGCCCTGAAAGATGCACGCACAGGCTTGCCTATATCTAATCAAGAGTATTAGCTGCTTATTTCATACTCATTACAGTTCACAGATTTTACCAATTCAAAAATCAAAAGTAAATCACAACAACCTCCTAAAGCAGATGCTCTTTAATGGTCTGTGGGGTTTGTTGGCTGGCATTTTTCGTAAACAGTAAATGGTTTCAATACGTTAGTGATAAAAACTCTGATCTTTTGAAAGATAAGGGTGTGGTGACAGAGCAACTCCCAAAGGGCAGTTCTTGTACAGCAGTTTAGCCCTTATTTCCATTCTGCTATGAATAATGAATGGTCTTTTTCTTGGATTTTTAGCTAGAAAGTATTCTTTTTATTAAGTAACAGATTAAAAGAGCAGGAATTTGGCTTCATGGCTGCAAGCACCCAAGCCTTTCAAAATGCATACTAAAGGGAAAAAAAGTTTTCTGGAAGGCAAAAAAAGGAAAAAAAAAATTAAGGCAGAAGGATGACATACAAAAAAGTATTAATCACTCCAGGGGATACTTGTTTCAGTACATAAGCTATTTCTCAAAATAAAGGTTTGCTTCGTTGAAGTCCAACACTTTTGTCTTATTAGTAAAAGTCAACTTCAGAAATAAAACTCCTAATAGTTAAGTTTCACAAATGTTTGCAAAGAAATACAGAACAACCTACTCCAAATAAACACTACAACTGAAGCTGATCAAACATCTTGCATTACTGCATTGTATAAAAATCAATTATTTAAGACAAATCTAGATTTCGTATTCAGTAACACCCTGTATAAGCATACTGTAGAAAGAGGAGATTATTAATGAAGAAGGAACTTTTTCTATGATTTACTTCAGAATAATTTACCTTTAGAAAACTGAGATGTTAATAAGCAGTAGTTTTCAACTTGTAGCACTGAAAATAGTTACTACCAAGCATCACACAGTATGATAGCAACTTGCATTTCCATAAATCTGTACTTTAACCTTTGCAGTAGATACTTACACATGCATTCATGCTCAGGTAGCTAATTTAGGGCTCAATTTTAAACCCTTCATATATTAACTCCACTGACAAATCAAATCAGTTATAAACACATGCCAAAAAATGCTATAGAGATAAGAAGAAACAATTTATAGCTTACTGGTTTTAGGTACATTTTGCCAAAAGTGCTGAATAAATCTTCCAATTTACGTGACTATCAGCACTGTATTTACCTGGATAGATGGCTTGTTTAAGTGACCCAGATTTGAAGTTGTTTGTCTTGGTTCATGTCCTAAGACCATCATATTAGCATTGATCAATCTGAAGGCATCAATAACAACCTGTAAAAACAAGATGTCAAGTCAATTCTTTTTAGAAAATGCAACTAATAGTGCCAAGCAACAGTGGACAAGGCACAATCAACTCTCATCTGTTTTTGGCCTTTATCCAGAAAATCATTTAATTATAATATTAATAAAAAAGAGCCTCCTGCTGACTATGCTATCAGCACACTACACTAACTTGTATCGTAAGGTGACACCAGTTATTACCTTTTCAATGGAGCTCTAAGTTTTATATCCATGATATCACCATATAACATTGAATTTTTATGTACACTTACTCTAAGCTTCAAAGGTATGCATATGTTTGTCACCTAAATCTTATCCAATCAAAGTGAATGACAGAGAGAGACTAAAACTGAAAGTGAGCACAAGCTAAGGGACCAAGTCTAAAGCCCAGTCCTGTCACATCAATTATACTACCACAATACTTGAAATGACAACAAAATTATAGCCAGCAAGGAACTTGCCCCATGTATTCCCTTCTAGTCAGATGCTTTTTGCTTCTTGTGACTATGAAAGGGTCTATAAACTGTCTGATGGATTAAAAAGTCCTTGTCAGTGTCATGCTCAGGAGTAAAAAAATAGAGTAAAAGAAAACCAAGGTCATTTATGATTTAAAGGTACACGGTAGGTAATATTCAGTGCCGTTTCCTTGCAAATAAAGTAAAACCTTCACTGACTTTTATTCAGTCCTGAGCTGAATTTGTCTATGAAAAGCTTGAGATAGGATTTCCTAGCCCCATACAATAAAATCCACATCCCTATCCAATGCCTATGTGAAGTGAAACAGAACAGAAAATAACAATCCATTCAAACCCACCCTTACTGGGTACTCGCCACCACAGACTTGTAATTGCAGGACCAGACTTCTCTCTTAGACACCAGTCTTTTAACGGGGCCAGTGGAGGTACAGCCTTGTACATCCACAGAAACACAGCCAGGCAAAACTTGCAGCTATCTTGCCTGCATGTGCTTGAAGGTTTATTCTGGTTCACTAAACTAGATAGTTCAAATCTTCTTTTAACAGCTTCTCTGTAACTTTTTATTTTCTTGCTCTCCATACTACAGCAAACAAACCCATTTATGTGGCTGCTTTGATATTTTTAGAAATTAGACCTGAGCCACATCTTTTATGAAATCAACCACTGCTACTGAAAGTTTGCAGAGAAAGCAATACTGAGCCTCCCACCTTGTTCTAGAATTTTCCTATCCGTTTACACAAATATTAATAAATAAATACTTACCAATTTATTAGGAGTACAATATAGAAAGTGAGGTTATTCATATGGAAATAAAATTAACTGTCAAGTAATTGTAACAAAAAAGCAAAAAAACCAAAAATGTAAACTGAAAAGTCTAATTAGTTATTACCTGTTGTGTTTACTTTTGAGAGCCAACTATATCAGTCATGTTGAGTGACTCAGTGCCATTAATAGTTATTGCCTAGACTCCCAGATGACTGGCCAGATTCATCTGCATGTCAAGACTTCAAATTACATGCAGAAAACATACCAAAAAATCTTCCTTATTAAAAATGCTAGCTTGTGACAATTTTTTTTTCTGAACAATAATAAACCCATAACACAATTCAGATTGAATATGCAGCAGACATCTGACACTAATGCTACCAAACAAAAAAAAAAATCTCAAAGATAATCTGGAAGAGTTTCAGTGTATCTATACATTCTTGTAGTAACATACAAAGTAATTCTACTTTGCTTTGATTATCACCATCAGACTTTATCTCAAGCTTTTGTATATATCTCTCTGTGTTCCATTTTAACAAGATGCTCTAATTACAAACATCTGGAAATGCCCAACCATAACAAACAGGCAGTAAAATAGTCAAGCAAAACAGAACAAAAAAAATTCCACTCCACAAGTCCTCCAGAGACTAGCTAGGTAAGGGAAGAAAAAAACTTGTGAGCAAAAATTTGCTCTACAAAGCAAGAAAGAGGATCTTGGCAATATACTATAATCATAAGGAGCTGCTTTATAATGGCCATGATCCTAGATTTGAGTTTAACTGAGACGTTCACTAGACAATGTTGAGTTTATCCAAGAACAAATAGCACTGTTTGGCATGGAGTCATGTAAAATTAAAAGAAAATGCAAACCAAAATCTGATTAAACTTGGTTTCAATAATAAATTCAACATTTTAGTTGGTGTTCTCAAGGTTAGGAGTGGATAAATTTCATCTTAAAATATGAGAACTAGCTGCTAAAATATTTCTGAGTGATATTGAATTATTCTAGCATCTTAATGCTGACCAGAAGTAATTTTTCTAATGTTTCAAATACTACCTGTGTGGGAAAGTCTGCTCTCTTTACCTGTCCTCCTGAAGCAATTAAATAAAAGTATCTCCTAAGTAGGACAAATATCAACCTAACAGAAAGTGGTATGAAATCATAAAATCACAATATTAAGCTTTGAAAAGGGATAAAAATACAATTTCTACAATCCCAGAGGGGTACAAAAAGTACACGTGTGAATATTTCTCATCTCAGTTACACTGTGACGACCAATGGTAACTAAATACTTTAACTACACTAAGATTAAAGGAATTTGCTGCTATCGCTATAGCAACCATCTTAAAGAAACTAACATGCTCAACAACCTGGAGGCTAAATTTAGACCTAATATGCAATAGAAACATAAATACAACAATAAATCTTAAATTTTTATTTCTCTGAAATGCAATTGTTGTTTTGTTTTGGTTTTGTTTTTTTCCACAGTGAGCAGAAACCAGTCCCTCCTTTAAAGGATTATATAAAAATAAATAGACTCATTAATGTCCAATGTATTAATGAGCAGAGGGTGAAGTAGGTGTTAATTATGCCACAGTAAGAATCAAGAAAAAAGCCATGGTAAGCACTTGGAGGTGTGTACATGCTGAAGCCTCCTCTATGTTTGTGTATTTTGAAGTACAGTATGATGCAATCAGATGACAGCAACATGGTCAACTCCATAGTCTACAACAAAAACTAGAGACTTTGAACAAAGAACTTCTAAGGATTAATTAAAAGCTGCATAAAACCCTATTCAGTTACTTAGTGATTTTTTGTTGTAAGAAGCCTGTACTTCTCACACAAAAATTGTAAGCTCCCACTGTATTTGAATTACCTAATGCAGCCTGCAGAGTTTTTAGTAAAAACTACTGCTTCCAAGCTTCATGCTAAATTCCCTTTCTGTAAAGTTAAACAGAAGTCTATGCCATTGGGTTATTTTCCAGAAATACGAAGGTAGATTTTTTTTTTTCTAATGCACTTTCATAGTTTGACTCTTTCACCACTCTGACCATTTAATTTCTCCTAGAGTAAGTGTCTTCAGACTTTTCAGAGGTCATTTCAACAGCAGACAGCTTATAACAAAACCATTAGCAGTTTGGCTAGCTTAAGGAAACCTCTTACTTTCCTTTTTTGTTTATTATCACTGCATGAATCTGCAGCATATGAGAGTTTATAATTTCTCAGGCTTGTTAAATTCATGTTAAAGGTCTGTTTTCTTGTTGAATAAATTTTGTTCATATAATGCTGCCTATTTCATATACTGAGTCTTTAATAGCACCTTTGGTCTATGCGCAACTCACAGATCAAAACAGAGGACTAAAATAGGGGTTGATGATGCTATTTACATGTGTGATTCCTGCTGTCTTCTTGTTAGTAGCTTTAATATAATAGAAGACCTTGTCTGTTTTGTAATTAACACATCTTTACTGGAGAGATATTTGGAAGTGATTGCTGTGAATATACTGGTTAGTAAAATAAACACAATCACACACCACTTTCTGTTATCAGACAAATTTGTGAATTGTACACATTATACTCCAGATCAACAAACTGTGATATAACAGCCAAGTAGAAGACACATTTATATAACCCTTTATTTTTCTGAAAATATGTATTCAATCTGACCTTGCAAATATAATTAGCTTGTGGGATGTGTGGATTTCAGTACCATGGATGCTTTACTAATTGCAGCTCTTGGAAATAGATACTAAATATTTGGAAGCTGCCAATACAAAATAAAAACTGCATATTTTTGTACATCTGTCTTAGCTTCAAAAAGCGTAATAATCTAAAAAAACAATAACTATACAGCATTTTTTTAACATTTCCCGGGGGTCAACATCCCCCAGTAGAGCCCACATAAAGTATTTTTAGAAATAAAATTCACAATTATCTTCAGCATACTTAATAAATTTGAGGATAGCTATAAATAATATGACTCACAGCTATTCACAATCTACAAGAAGTGCTGGACTCCTCATTTGCTAACTAGATAAAAATCTGGCCTTTTATATTCTGTGCATATTGAAAATAATAGCTAGATTAAAATTTAGGATGCTTAGTAGCCAGACCTATTTTAGCTTCTTATGACAGTGTGAGTGTCATACATATATATTACCCCTTTTTCTAAAACAGTCTTCATAACTTTCTGAGGTATTAAAAAAAAAAAAAAAAAGACATTTCAAGAGTACTCCACATACTTAATTGTTAAATCCCTCCAATTAAAAAAAAATCTATCAAAAATACCAAAAGAAACAGTTCTGTTTTGCCACACCCACTATAATTTAATGGTAGACTTCAGTTAGAAATAATTCATCCTCTTTTGTTTAAGTTAAAATAATATCTGAGACCAATATTATTTTCCAGTGAGGCATCTACAACATATGGTGACTATCTAAAAATGTATTGTGCCCTTAGAATTAAAAAATGTTTAAGAACAAACACACCAGTGCTTAAAGACAACTCTGCAAAGGATATAATGTGGTTATGCCAGGTGTGGAAAAAGAAGTAATGTCCCATCTAAAATCTCTTTTATCACCTGCAACTGACCTGTTATCAACTGCTTAGTTTATTTCTAGATTCTTTAAAAATGAAATGAAACATGTGACCTGAGAAGTGCAGCTTGGGTTTATGACCATTTCGTTATTTATGCTGCCATGCACTGTTAGACAACTACAAGTGAAGAACATCTTCTGTCCCCTGTAAGCCCACAACATAAAAAATTCAAAGAAATCTTACTTTTTATGCCATTTCCAATGGAAAGCACTAAGAACTGAAACTGACTCATGCCAAATGCATATCACTGAACTGCTGTGATTGTGAGTTTGAAGTTTGCAACATGGAAATTATTTATAAAATGTCAATTTTAGCTCTGGAAAATATATTCCTAGGAGTATGTGCATTTTCCTTCTCTATCCTTAGAGAATTGTTTACTTGTGGTCAAATCTACAGTACAACTTGAATATCCATACTGGGGGGGAGAGAACTACAGTATAACACATTTATCTTGACAAGTGAGGGCATGCATCCATAACTCCCAAGCAGCAATGCCACAAGTTTTAAAGCTATATGCTTTAATGAAGATAAATGGACTATTCTACATTCACCATGTCAGAAGAAAATTAAACATTTAATACTTTAAAAAAAAAAAAAAGTCTTCTTGGAACTTCTTTTTTTGTCTTAAGGAAGTGCATGAACTGAAGTAACCTGCAAATGGTTTAGTAGGTAAACATACACTGCTTAATTGAATCACAGCAAGTCCAAAGTTGCATAAAAATTTTTAAAACGTCACATTGATAGGAACAGTTTTGGTATCTCATCAAAAAAAAAGAAAGGAAATTAAATATACAAAATGTTATTCTGAATATGTGCAATTACTAAAAAGAATGTTTGCTTTCAAACAAAACTATTAGAAAACAGTGGTATACTGGTAGTAATAAACCAGTTCAACACTTTGTGGCTTATGCTTCTGTTTAGTGAAACACATCCTGAACAGAGAACATTGAGTGGCCTGCACTGTAGCACAGATGTCATTCACCTCTTACAAATGTGATCTTTCAGGGAAAAAGAGCATCAGTCTTTATTGAATTGATAACAATCAGACCCAGCACGAATTTATCTACTTCCTTATTCTCTAAATCAGGCTCCTACTGAAGCTCTATTCTTGCCTACATCAAATTAGGATGCTTTCATCTCTGATATGCAAGTTACTGCACCAAATACTCTGTTCAGACAAAAACCACACTGCTGTACAAGTATCCAAATGTTCTAGACATTGTACAAAATACACAGAAATGTACATTTGACATTTCAGAAGTTACATATTGTAAAGTTATCTTCTCTATTTTAGATTTTTCCCCTTAGAGTAGAAAAGTGCTAGCAAGTTCAGTTCTAATAATGAAATTTTTTCCAGGTATAAAAGATTGACATAAAATTACAGATATCGCATGGTTTTAAAATATATTTTCTTGGAAAATATTATCTCCATAACAATTCACAATAAAAAGACATGTCTGCAAAGCAGTAATGACAATATAGTTAATTTACAGGTTTGTTTAGTTGTTTTTAATGAATACTTTCAAGCTGTACCCTAATGACTGTTGAATTCACATGTGTCTAGGGAAGGATTTAAGGTAAAGATTATTAAGACAAATGCATGAAGTGGGAAGGGAAATTTTGGTGTATACAGAAAATCTTGTTAAGTGATTGTTAAGAACTCCAAAGCTCTCAGAAACTTAATTTTTAATGTACTATTTTAAATTTCAAATTCCAGGCATTCCACTAGTGTCTCCTCTACGCATCTCATTTTAAGAATTGAGTTCTTTCTGCCTTCTGCCTTGTTCTGCAATCTCCTCCAGTCCTGTGCTTAACTCAAACAAACAAGAGAAAAGGACAGGTTCAAGGGAATAACAGCATTCTGATAAGAGCATGGAGGTCTGAAGGCATGCAATCTTCAGAAAACTATCGTAGACATGTTCAGATGAAGAAAATTTTTGAGGCTAGATAGATTTGGTAGTACCAGTGGGCAAAAAATAGGAATGGGAATGTTTTGTAGAAGAGGTTGCCAGAGCAGGTCATCCTGCAAACAGAAAACAAAGCTCTGTTCAACCATGTGATCTATGGGTTCTGTGGTAGCACTTTATCCCATGCCTACAAGAAATTCTGTCCATTTTGAAAAATGGATACAATCTCATTGGCACAGTAAGAACTGAAAACATGCTGGAATACTACAAAATTTCAAAGCATAGTATTTGAGCCATCACACTTTTCTGATAGATTCAGAATTCTTTATCATTCTAAACAGAAATCTGAATATTTAAAGATACTATTTTTCTTTGTTAATAGCTCAAAAGGACTTTGAGACCTTCACCTTGCTCAAGATGACCTTGGCTATGGATCTCCAGCAGCAACTCAGCTAAGCTCTGTTCTCAGTTCATTTGTACAAGCAGGGTAGAACCAGTATCTTTTTTCTCTCTCTCTCCAGATAATAACTATTCTAGGACTAATAATACTTAAAACCCAAAACCCGATACACTACACAATAAGCAAACCCATACAGTATAACTGTCCCTCTTTGGGACTTCTAGAAGCATAGTAAGAATATTTTTTTTTACACTTTAAAAACTAATAAAAGAACAAACGGTAAAGTTCATCGGATTTGTTGCTCCTTTTAGAATAAATTAAAAAAAACAAACCAAAACAAACAAACCACTGAAAAGAAGTTCTTTGAACAAAATGGTTTTAGACTACAGTCCACGTTCTGACTACACTTCCAGAAGAGGTTACCTGGATCACAGAACAAGGTTCTTCAATGATGTAGGTGAGAGGTAACAGTAGTAATAAACAGAAATGAGGAGTTGCTCACTGTACACAGTGAAAACCAAACCAAACCAAACCCAAACCAAAACCCAAACCAAACCAAACAACTACAAGAACAATAACGAATTTGAACAGGTATTCTCATAAAGCTATCGCATTTTAAGACTCAAGTGAATAAAAGCCTAAGTGAGCTGGTCTGAACTAAATGTTGAAACTGCTCTGCACAAAGTTGGATCGGGTATCTCCTGAGATATTTGCAACTGCAATTATTTCGATTTACCTGGCTACCCAAATCACAGAATGTTAGGGGTTGGAACAGACCTTGAAATCATCTATTCCAATCCCCTGCCAGCACAGGATCACCTAGAGTAAGTCACACAGGAACGCTTCCAAGCAGCTTTCGAATGTCTCTAGAGGAGACTCCACAACCTCTCTGGGCACTTTGTTCCAGTGTTCTGTCACCCTAAATGTACATGTCTTTTTCTTCTTGTACCCTCTAAATGAGATGAAGATAATCATAAAATGCCATAGCAAAAATCTCTTTTATGAAAGTGTCAAGTACACAATTAAGTACACAATTAAGTGTCAAGTACACAATGGTTTAAGTACACAATTAAGATGCATACCATATTTCTTTTTATCTGTCAGGAAGTGATGAACATGCAAAGTAGAAATTATAAAATGTTGTTGCAAAGACAGGTCTTTTCCTCAGCAAACAATTAAAAATAAAACAGGAAAGATTTTTGCCATAAGCCAAGAGATCTTAGAATGGCTTAGGCTGGAAAGGACCTTAGAGATCACCTATTCCAACCTTTCTGCCATGGGCAGGGATTCTTCTCAGCTAGACTTGGGCACCTCTCCACTAGACTCAAATACTCAAATACGGTGCATTGCTAGGAAAACTCTGGTGTAACAGACATGAAATTTTGCTGTATGAATAGGAGATTTTTGCTACACATCCCATTATACACCACATGCACCAACCAGCTTCTCAGATGTACAAAACAGAATTCTGACAATTTTGGATATTTTACCCATCGTCAGCAATTATTCATCAAGGGAAACCAATTAACTGCCTCAGAAAAACCAAACCATTTTAAATGGTGATTTTTTTTTAATAGTAAAGATTTAAAATTTAGAACAGCTTAGAAAACACTTTTTTTTAATTTTAACATCTATGAGCACAATACAGTTAAGTTAATACTTGTAGAGTTAAAGATACTATATTATAGCAGGTTTAGTATAGTTATTTTTCTTTAAGAGGTGAGGAACAGCTCCTAAGTTAAGGCCCCAAAAAAATTTATTTTTAACATTTGGCAAAGGTATGTAGTTTTCTGTAGAGACTTTTCAAAATATATGTAGGAAGTAAATATGAAGCATCAATATTTAGCTTCATTGCAGATCATTAATAAAATTGCTGCTTCTGTGGAATATTCTAAATATGTATTACAACTTCCATTGCACAGACTGGAAAACTGGAGGGGGTAAAAAAAAAAAAAAAGGTTTATTATTAAGCACAAGAAGAAGCAATAGCTAGCAAGATTGCCCCACTGGCCATATTTCAGCATGTTTACTTTGACTTCATTCATAGAAATCAATTAAAAAAAAAAAAAAAAAAGCTTTTTCGTTCTGGTAACATTGCCCTTCAGTTACAATTCACTGACCTGTTATAAGTTTATTTTACAGACAGTTAGAACGTTATTAGCCTAAAAAATGCTCAATATATGCTTCACAGAGTCATGAAAAATCATGCTGTGTATGCAAGAATGTGTATGTAAAGTACTAAGATCAGGATTTAGAATTAGATGCCCTTCATGTTTCCTATCATAGTTGTACAGTAAGATACCAGTTCTAAAATGGTCATTAAAGCAGTTGGCATTTGACCCACAGATCTGTATGAGGGTTTCTATATATGAGGATTCTTTCTATATAAGGATTTTACATGACTTTTAAATTTTGCTCATTGGCTTCAGGAACACATAAAACAACTATTTTTCTTTTAAACCAACAAGATTTATATATGTGTTCTTCTAGTTAAGTTGCAATAATGTACCTCCTCCTACCAGGTTTTTGGAACACATGTATCCAGATGAGGACAGCTAAGAAGTTAACAAGTTTTCACTTTCTACCAGTGACAGGGCAAACTGCTTTTTTATTGCTTTAGCTAGTCAGGGTGAACCTGAGGCTCCCCATCAGAATTCATTTCAAGTTCCTGACACCTGAAAATAACCCTTGCCCCAGTTATTCCTCACTAGCACAACTATGACTACTTCACTGACTATAGGCCACAGCAACTTACGTGGGCAAGGACCTGCCCTGAGGCGGGTGTAAAATTAGCTACCTTGTTATTTTGGACTTTGTTTTGAAATACATCTAATCTCAGCCAAAACACATCGTATTAAAATCTTCAATGCCACATGTTCACTATAGTTTTTTGCCAGATAGTTAGGCTAGTAAAAGGTACAATGAATAATGATCCATGGACTACATGAGCAAAAAGCCCACCAGTATAGTGGCTACTACACCAGCAAAACCACCTCTGCAAGCAGTTCTTCTTTTGCTGGCACTGAGAAAAAGCAGGTACTTCCCTGAAATACGTTTAACTCAAGTTTGCTAACACATGAAGAGGCACTGGACACCATACTAAGGCAGCTATGCACATGAAGCAGTTAAACCTGACCTAAGAAATCAAGTTCTAATGTATCTTCTTATCTCAGTTCATCTAAAAACCAAAATACATTTCAATAAAAGTGATCTTGCCAGCTAGGTTCATAAAAGTCACACATATTCCATAGTCCAATCTCACACCCAAAATCAATAGATTAATTAAAAGGGGGATTCTTTCTGTTTCTAAGCTTTTAAGGATACACTTGCCAGACGCATGACAGATGTAAAGTTTTTTAATGTGAAACCTGAAAATGTAATTTTGTCCAATGGTAGCAGCTAGACATGTACAAAAAACAAACATTACAAGACTATTAGTGATCTCAAGTACTGGCAGCAATGACAGAAGAAGAGCTGTAATTGAGAAATGTTTAGATGGACAAAGCCTTATTCACATTCAAAATAAATATGCCAAAGATTATTTTCCTGAAGAGAACAAAGACCCTCAAAGATGACATCTGTGTCAAACAACAGTGGCAAAAAAATATTTAAAAAACCACAACACCCCAGCACTTAGCAAGCAAGTGTGGTATAACAGTAGTGTGACTTAATGGCAGGCTTTTCTTCGTAATGAATTTAATAGCTAGTAAATCTAAATTAATTATTAGCATAATCCCAAAAATTGTATGTTCATAAAATAAAAAGAATCCACTTTCAACAGTTCCACTGGAGTGAGAAAATTAAGAAAAAGCAAAAGGAAAAACTTTTATTAAAAACAGGTCAGGAGTAATTCAATATTCTATGCTATCTTCCCCTCTCCCTCAAATAAAACCTACCCAAATTTTCTTCTACTCTTAAAATAATTTAAAAGGCAGAAAAATTAATTCAGATGTCCAAGAGGTTCCAAATAAACATCAGAAGCTACTGATTTTTCAATTGCCTATTACACAAACAAATTTGCTATGGAAATCAGAATTAAAAAGAACCCAAACAACTGAAATTGCAACTGTAGCTTTAGAGTGTTGCATTACGAAATTAAGGAAACCCTTACTGGAATTGTTTGGTAGCTTTAATACGCCCTGCCTCACAGGAAATACAATACTACAGCTTTACAGAATATGAACACCTACTTTTTAAAATATTTAAAAATTTACATTAATATCATCCATATATACCACAAGGCATTTCAATAATTATTCTACAATACAATGGGAGTGCATGCTCAAACAAAACACCTCAGCAGTATTTTAAAGCAGTAAACCACCTAGCCAATTTCTGTACGTTCTGTAGTTTTTCTAATCCACTCTCCCTGTGGTTGAGCAAAATCGAATTGCCTCTCACATTTGCAGACAGCTCTGTGAAGGTGATAATAGAGCTGCTCCCTGCTGTCATGAGGCAGGAAATAGGAAAATGGCATATGGGGCTAGAAAGAAATAAAAAGAGAACTAAACAAGAACAAAAGAGATTTCAACAAAGGACAACTATAACCCAATATGCTTCCCAAGTTAATCTCTCTTCATAATAGTTTAACATACTTAATCACTTATCTGCACAAATCTCAAAAGCTCAAGTGCTTTAATAGCAAGTCTTCTGTAAAGTTTTATTGCTCAAAACATTTGCAATAGAAATGATACTAAAAGCCATCACATGCAACGCCTATAAATCAATGCTGCCTTAGTACCCAAGTTAAGGAGCTGAACATATTACAATCTGTTAGTAATTGATCTTGATTTTGTGGCTAAAATGTAGTATCTGAAACAATGTATACTTGGACCTTTAGTTGCAATGCAAACATGTTGAGTAACATCTGAATAGCTGAAGATGAAGGGATGATTATGATTGGCTATGTGTACTGACAGTATCAAAACACTTCCAGTCTGTTTAAGGACTACTGACGTAAGACGCAGAAAAAATTATATTAACAGTGACAATTTATTTTTATTTTTAAGCACAGAATGAGCCTCCAAAACCACACCTTTACAGTGTTTCAGTACAAAAATCTTATTGAAGTACCTTAAAAGAAAAGGAAGCCTACTATACCTTTCCTTTTACACTCTGAATGGGATCCACCACCACAGCAACAGCTCTTTCTGATAAGGCTTCAAAGCTCTGCTGAGTATTGATATCTACACCAGACAACCAGCAGCCAAAGCCAGGGTGACTATGATACCAACCAACTACCATCTCAGGTCTGAAACAAAGAGGATGTTGAGATTCTTAAAAATAAAAACATGTAATACAAGAATAAATACTAATGCACCAGGGCATAAATTAGGATGAGCTGTGGGGAAAAAAAACAACAACAACAAAATAAACAAAAAACACCCTATATAAAAAATATTTAAATTACTCATTATACTATGGTGAAAACATACATGAATAAATGCAACAAAAGAGAGCTATCATTAAGGGATGAACATTAGCAGTGGTAGATCGTGCTTTCAGTTTTTCACCCTGCTACCACACCTACCCTGAACCAGTTTTTACCCTTTCAGCACTCAAGTAAATATCTGCTCTTTAACTCCTTGGCGTCAAGGGTTGAATTTGCACGGCAAAAAGTCCATTTCAGACACGGACAACGGGAACCAACAGTGGGAAAGGATTAAATATCAATTAAACCAGCAGTAGAAGTAGGAACTCAGTCAAAAAGCAATTTGCACTGTTCTGTTCAGCTGCTGAGCCTTTTGCTAACATTAATTTTGAAGTTTTTCCCACAGTAAAAGAATTTGAGCAAGGAGACGACAACTGTTGAGAGGAAGGAGTGAAAAAAAATGTGTTTAAATATTAGGATCTTTTACAAAATTACTTCCCCTTTCTTTAAAGCTGCTCATAAACAAGATGCAACTTTCTAATTTTTTTAATCTTAATTAAAAGACAACTTTTTAAAAAAATCAGTCTTTTAAGCAGGTGCTGTGTAGTAACTACCTATACTGAACTGAGAAGCTTTCTAATCTTCATGTACAATAATCAAAGCTGTAGGTTTAACATGACAACTGTCAATCTCCTAACAACTGAACCTACTTACACGTTACACTACTCACCTGATTTCTGGGTCAATTATTTATTTTTAAACATTATTAATAGCCCCTAGATCACTAGTTTTGCAGGGAGCATGCAGAGAGTACTTCTTACTGTCAGCCCTTTTTAGGGTGACTTACCTTCCTGTTTGTTTCAGCATATCCAACATTTTTGCTTGAAATACAGGATCAACAGCCTCCACACTGACACCCTGGTGTAGAAGATACACAGAAATCATAGCAGTTGTACACAAAGCAGTATTATCTTTTAATTTGTTACTTTCAACAAACAAAAATGTAAAGCCCGTTCATAAGCATCTGATTAAAAGGACAACCTCACTACTTTAGAACTACTTGAAAGAACACCTTCAAACATAAACCATAATTTTTATAAATGTATTTCAATGTTATTTTTACAATATTGTAAGAAGATTTTGAACTGCTATTTAAGTCATCTCTACTATGAGTAAACATGATTAATTAGACATAGGAATTGATTCTTTTTTTGTTCTGCAAACTCTCGCCTGTTGCCTCTCACAGGTTCGGTTCTACAGGTTTTATTCAATATAAATATTACATACTGGCTTTTTGCACATCCTGCTTACACCATACACATCCATTGAGTAAACTCAGGACGAGAGAACTGGAAAATTTCATTTATGTGCAGCTCTGAGGTACAAAGGAATCTGTGCTGCTTTTAAGAACAAATTTTTCATTCAATTTACACCAAGGAAAAAAGTGTCATAAATTACAGTTATTCCCACTAGCTCATCATCTCTTTAAACTACCTCTTCATAATGTGAATATTTTTACTCAAAATGAAAATACATCTGTTTTTCACACCACACAAATATCACTTAAGAGATATGCCACTGTAAGATCTGTCAAATAGAGCAAGTTTGAAGTGTATCCGTAGCACCATCACAATTAAGGGCACAATACCCTTCTAGCCAAACCTTTTATATTTTGGATCCCTCTAGTTTCAATTATTTTTTGAACTAAAACCCTTAAATCTATTAGATATGTACAATTACACCCTGTAGGTTATACCTTAAGATTGCATAAATGAAGCAAAGCAAGAAAAGCTATTTAAAAAAAAATTACCACCAGGAAAAAAAATCCAAACAAGTAAACAAAATTAGGAAGGTCGAACTGCAAAGAACTCACCGTTCCTGACTGTGGCATTGCAAAAACATCAATCACTCTCACGGTGTAATCATCAACAAACTCCCCAAGCATCAGACCCATAACTTCCATAGGGACGCCAGCACGACCATGCTTCAACATCTGGAATTAAGACCAAATGACACTGTATGTTTAACAGGAGGCTCAAGTTTGACTTGGGATACTTCTTTCAGCCTTTACAGATCCATAGGTAACTTGCAACTTGTAGCACTTTTGGAAACTGTAAGGAAATTTAAGCTAGTAACACCAAAGCCAACAATAAGAGAAATCATTAAAATAAGTTTCTAACTCTCAGCGTTCCAAACGATATTAATTTATTTTTAAAATCAGTCTGGCCAGCACATAAGGAGCACAAATCCATAAGCATTGGATAGGTGCCAAGTGCTCTATCTCCAGCACTATACATAGCTCAGTACACACACAGAACACTTACTTTCAGCAGTGCAAGGGAAGAGATATAAACCTGTTCCGCTGTATCGACCGCAGGAGCATCTGTTGGTGGTCCCTATAAAAAGAATAAATAATTATTTTCTCAAATCATTGTTATTCTGCTGTTTCTAAACATTTTCTTTTGTTCTCTATATTATGAACCTTACAGAAAAACGCATGCATAATTGCGACTTTGTGTCAGGTGCAATTCCTAAAATTAACAAAAAAAAAAAAAAAAAAAAAAAAAAGGCACACCCAAACCCTGAACACTTCTTTACAGCACCTTCCCTTACTAATGTATTTCATATTACGAGTCACCTAGCTAACATCCTCTGTCTGCTCTCATCCCAAAATAATACCAGTCTAAAGAGCAATCTTATCAGAATCAGTCGAATAAAAACCTGGCAAGCATTGCACTGGGTACAAACCTGTTATAAGACATACAGCCTAAGAGTCAGCTAAGTTTCCATTAGTCAGCCCTGCTGCAATGCTAACCTTCATCAACTGTAAAATATGGCCAGTTCTCCAATTAACTATGTGTTTCTTACAGTGGTGTGAATGTAAATGCTGCTGGGCTTGCATGATTAACTGGCACCAACACAAACAGCAATTTCCCTTTGCTTCATCAGCTTTCAGATAAAGCGGACTTGCAGCTAAAGGCTAAGGGAGTACTTTGCAGATACAGTGGTACAGTGAGAGAAAAAACGGACCTCCGATCCCTAAGTGGAAAAGCTGTGAACAAAATACTTTGCTCTTTGCCTTATGAGTAGTTATTCAAAAATTAGCACAACTGTCCCAGGTGTGAATGATTGGTTGAAACAGGTTCTGTGTACTGTTGAAAATGAAAAACACAGGAGGCAGCAGTTTAAATGTCCCTTCCTCGAGGAACAAGAGACATATTGCTCTTCTATACAGAACTCCGTATCACTGTACCTCATTACAGCCAATTAACAGTACATTCATTACTTTATTACCTAATTGCGTACAACAAATTTCCACTAAAAAGACAAAAGGTTACCCCTGCACTAAGTGATGTAAACCTAGAAGGGCAAGAAAGCAACTATGGAGTATGGTAACAAAACCAAACACTCCACAGTAAGCTAAATTTTAAAAAATTATGCCTGTACACAAATACATTGTAGATTTAGAATTTTAATTTCACATTTATAACCAAAATTGGGGAAAAAGAAATATTTGAGCAAATTCTTCATTTTTCACTTAAAGTGGAAAAATTCAGTACAACATGCCTCTCTATATGGCATCAAACAGAAGACAGTTACCAACAAAAGCCATCACCTCTTGCAGATCATACCAGGAACTTAAATAATTAGCATATTAAATTTGTGCAGTAATTGCCCTTTCTGCATACTTTTACACACTCAGAAAAATATCATCTAGTCTTCAGAACACTTTAAAGAAAAAAGTTTTCAGATTTCTTTCCTCAAAGTCAATGAACTCCTTCTCTATTAAATGTAGATCTAGTAATTGTATTTCGAATCTAATCTGTATTTTAAAACTTGCATACATACATGGATCTGTGTCACTGACACCTGCTTTCTAACATCCTCAAACTTTATTTCCAACTTTGATACTGCTATCACCTCTTGATACTGGCTCTCTCTCACTTCTTAATACTCATTGCTAATTCTTCTGTCACATTGGCCTTCCTATCAGCAATCTTCCAGCAGGTTTAACTGTTCACCTTCTACAATGTTCTCACCAAAAGCCCATTTTTAACCAATTTCACCTCTTCATCAGGTATTTCCCTGTCTAGCCGTAGTCCAATAGTGAGATGCTCCAGTGGAGAGGTGTTCCTTTAACACGTATGATGAAAAACTCTATGAACAGCTCTTCAGAACATTTCACAGAACCAAAGGCACAGGTAACCTGAATCATGTAATTTACTACAACTAAATTTTTTAACTGATGAAGTTTCAAATATACAATTTTCTGATACTGTTACTATATTCTTTTCTTTATTAACACGTAAGTTTACTTTCTTATCTCTCCTTATTAAGTCTATTCTAAATTACCTTTTCACTTAGATGTCTTAATACTTTGGAAAGCACATAGACACATATTTCCACTTAACCATTGCCAAGAATAAAGCATAAATGAGTTGGGTTTTAATTAAAAAACCAAAATTAGTTTGATAACATGACATAAAGCTCTCCTCCAATTCTTTACCAGTTCTAGATCAGAGAGGATCTGAAAACAGGGCAAAAAGTACAAACACAGTAATCTTCTGCTTTAAGACAGTAACATCCATATTGTGATCACCATACATATGGAATATTTGTCCCAGATTTTGATTAACAATTCACTGTAAGCAAGTGTCCCATAAAACCATTCAGTACTTTTAAAAAGAAAGAATAACATTAAAAAAAAAAAAAGTCTTCCTCAAACTCACATATGTAGTTCCGAGATTTTTGGAAGGCTAATGTTCATGTTTGATTGAGCCTAGGTTCTCAAAAATCAGGAGCCTGAACTGACTCTGTAATTAAAGTTCTTGAAGAGGCTTTTCTATATGGAATCTCTTATGTCTGTTAAGATGGCAGATCACGCTGACACCCTTCCTGCAGCTGAGGCATTAATCACGTCTGTCCCCTATGCAGACACCTATGTTCATGTTCACAACTTACGAGTTTAATTATTCTTCATAATTTTTCCCATTTTAAAACAGTGAGTAGATTCAAGACATACAGGGAGGAAATAAAGACAAGTATTTTTACATTTTGTTTATGTGAAAAGGCAACTAAATTACCCTTAGTTTAAGCAAAGATAGGAACTAAATCAGGGTAATGCTTTCATCTTTCCTTCTTAATTTTTTTTATTAACTTCTTGGTAGTTTTCAAATGCTTGTTTACCTTGGTGATGGTCTAAAGGAGGGTATAGTTCATATTATACATTATCAATCCCATAGGCACTCTATGAGATGAAGTAGTTGCCATTTTCAAAACTGATGTTAAAGTTCTCATGCCAGCAGGCAGCAATTCTTTTTTGGCACAAGAAACATTGCTAATTCATGAAAGAATGTTTCATTAATGGAAATCAACTTGCTTAGTAATTTTTTTAAAGCCACAGTATTCACTGTGAGGGATTTTGCACACTAAATACGAGTTCAGATATCTATATATATCTATCTATCTATCTATATAGATATAGATAGATAGATAGATATAGAGATATATACACACACACACATACATTCTTCATACTAGTATTTTTCAGTCTGCTACACTTCCCTTAAAATTATTAGCTAAATTATGTGAAAAGGAAGGAACCCATTGCACTATAAACAATTATGTGTTATCATGTTAATATTCCTTTATTTTGAATATAGATTAGAATGAACTGCTCAAGAGTTCTGTAATGATTCCAATGTACCAGTTCAAGAATTCTGAGAAGGAAAGAATCCGTAAGTCAAGAATCTACCTTCAAAACAGATTTAGTTTCGTAGAATTTTTCCATCAAATTGGTAGACAGAACAATATACCTTACCTTTTTACAGAAAATTATAAATACAAAGCTCAAATGCTTAACCTAAAACTTTTAAATATTTAACTGGAAACTAACAGAATACCTCTTGGGTCTTTCAGGTAGTTTACTTAGCTGCAGACAATGCCATTTGAAAGAACAGACATTTGAAAACTGAAAGCCACTCACTTTCATCTCTCACTACTTCCTTCTCCACAAATGGCTGATAATCTAACAGTCTGAGGGTGATTTCTATCTGAACACTAGTTACAGAATCTGTGGAAGCTAAGCACAGGTGCTACATCTTGACATTTCTTTGGCCTGTTTGTGTAAGTCTTCCACAAAAAGTTACACCTTTCATAAAGCAAAGAGAAAGAAAAACTTTATTAGTTAATATTTTACATAGAGGCAAAGACCCTCCACAGCATGTGCTATTGTCACTGTTCATAAACTTCACTTTAAGAAAGGAGCATCATCCTTAAAAAGCAGAGTACCAAATTAATTAACTGGTATCAAAAAGTAAACAATGGACTTGATTCTGGGTATTTTTTATTGCACACTGGTATTCAGAGAAGGTCAGACAGTTCACCCGCTACACAGAGTTTTGTAAGACTATCTCCTTTCAAATCAGTGTGCTTTCATTCTGCATCCCCACAGCTTTATTGGGTAATTTCTTGGGGAACTGGAGAAAAATGGGACTTGGAACATGCATTGAATATCAAACATTCCGTTTTCCAAGAATTCCTGCATAAGTTAAATACAGTAATTATTAAAATAGAAGAACTATTTAAAAAAAAACCACAACTGTTATTGTGCTACTTATTGGAAACTAATGTTTCTTCTGAATGAACTATAAATGCCATCAGTCAGTAAATTGAGCTGCCTGACAGCCAGCCGTCTCTTAAAACCCAACCAAACTCTGGTTTTGTTTTTGTTTACAATGGCAGAATTCCAATTTTAATAATTGAAACGAATAAACTTATCACTATTAAAATAGGTTGGTTGGGGATTTTTTGCTTTATTTTCTTCAGTAAGACTTATAAGGGAAAAAGAAATCACATCCAAGTTATGAATAGAAGATTATATTGCAATATTAAATTATGTATGGTACTATTTTTGCTTCAAATAAAGAGATGATCCAATATTAAAACCAGCCCTTTATTTGGGCAGCCCTTGTTGATGAAGTGTTAAAGGCATCTGCCATTCTAACAGGATAAAAAACTAACGCCTTGAAGTGATACCTACTCAGGCCTTTTAGCAAATTTGTTAACGCTTTTAGGTATATTACTCCACCTTTCTCTTAGTGTGAACTGGTATCAATTATTTAGCCAATTTTATTATGTTATTAAAATACCTGCTGATTAAATGTGAACTTAAGTGTCATTTTAGAGCATTGCTCTTTATTTGTACTATTTTACATTTATTCAAATAGGTATAGAAAGTGGACTGGAGTAATTACATTGTCATGTCAGAAATATTCCACAACTGGAGGCACTTTCTATCATTTAAATGGATCTTAAACACTGCTCCAGTGTCACAATAATAGCACAAAAGATGACTGTAAAATATATAACTGTTTCAAAGAAAACTCACTTTTGCAGGGGCAACTATAATAAAAACAAAACAAAACAAAACAAAACCCCATGAGCTAAGTGCTGTAGAGCAAATTTTAGCTTTATTGCACCAAACAACATACTGTATAAAACATAAGAGCTGTTATAATCATTCCTATTTTTTTTATTTTTGCAACTGGAATAATTTAAATGTGAACAAAGGACCACAAGCAAACACTGACCGCTATAGTGTTTCTTCTTTCCCAGTAAGGTAAGACAGAACCTTTTAATAGTTTAATTTTGTGAGTATTAAACAACTAGTGTGAAAAACAAGCTGCATGTAAACTATTTCTACTGCCTCTGCTTCAATGACTAGCACAGGCAACCTGTTATAGGAGGTGTTAATTGGCAATAGGAGTACAAGTCAGAAGCATGTTCCCCATCGTCCTAACCCAGCAAGGCTAGGTCATTAAAGTGGAAATGAATTCTTTCATGCTGGCTTAACCCTTTCAGTACATATTTTCAGCTGTTACATCTAAATACAACTGAAGAAGATAACAAAAAAAACCCTCCTAGAAAACAAAATCACCAAGACAGAAATACTTAAACTATACTTTTAAATTTAAAAAAAAAAAAAGCATTCACCCATCCCATGTTTTCTTCACTTCCCTTCTCTATCTCCTCCAAAACACGTGTTTCAGAAAATCATGACATTTATTATGCAGAAAGAGAGAGAGAAGGGCACTAGGGTATAAATGCAATGACAATCATTGTAAAATAATTTATCACATCAAAGGATGCACAAAAAGATCAGGCAGTTAAAGTGAACTTAAAACTACCGTTTTGTGGAGGTAAATCCAGTGGTCAGCATATAGCTCAGTAAGAGGGGGGAAAAAATATTACAGAATATTACCTGCAGAGGGGACACAAACATGAGCAAGCTTGCAGGGCAGGCAGAGATATTGGTGATAATGAAAAGACCTTAAGAGTTCACCAGAGTACCACTGCTCTTCTCTACCTACCCTTTGCCAGTAAGTGGTATAACCTGATGATATACTGACATAAAGAATAGAAGATTTTTAGATCAGCGTAGTGCTTTTTACAAATTGCTAAGCCTGAAAGTCTAAACAAAACTGTGATTGTGGAACAATTTTTCATTTACTGAGACAATACGCTTACTGAAAATGCCAGCTCATATTCCTTTAATAGAAGTGGAAGTGGTAAAGTGAGCAAGCCATATTTCCAGATTTCAATGGTTCTAGCAACACTGTCATGACAAACACCAGAAGCCATGTATTGCATTTTCTGCAGCTAACCTTATCAGTCATGACTGAGAAAATGATCCAGTTCACAAAAAAAATGAAAATCACAGTTCATAAAAAGGGAAAAATAGATTACTTTGCATTGTGAATCGCCACACTAATTAGTAGCATTTTGAAATTTCATTGCAACTTTCAAGCTAGTACACACAGGATTTTTCAGTTAGTTCCACATCAACAGAATTATATTTTGAAGCTAGCATTATGTCTAAACACTTTTTATGTTTACGCCCATTTTTATACCAATTATAATCAAGCATACATAACAGACCACAAAATACCATAAGTCTTAAACAGCCTAGATTTCTGAAAGGACCACATTGTCTTGTTACACCATATGTCAGCATAAAAATTGTAGTAACATGCTTAGTCTCAGAGAGTCTCACAGACTCCAAAATGGAGTAGGGGGTACTATGGAAATATTATGACATTAATCTCATTAAAAATACCTGCAAAAAAACCTTAATGGGCTATATTTAAAAAATTCTCTCCTGAAGTTTATCCAGGTTCACATTTACAAACTGAACTCCATAAAGAGCAATACAGATAAACTTGAAATATGTAACATTTCGTCTCTTCAAAAATCAAAATTAAACAACACAGTATTTTGTAGGCTTTGAACAGTTGGTTTAATGGGTTGGGACAGCCAGTTTGCAAGCATGTCTTCAGCACAGAACCCAAACATTACTACTTACCCTTTCTGTTTGTTAGAGGGGTTTGTTTCTGTTTCGTTTATTTTTTTTTAATTAAAAAAAGAAAGGAAGGCACTAAAGTTTAGCTTATCCTACCCATCTATCACTAATCTCTCTTCCACTACCAGCAGTTTCATGAAAGAGGTACAGTAATCCACAACCACACACAGGACTTCCCATATATTCCCTCTAGAACATAATGCGTTTTGCTCATCTGGTTGTCCCAAATTGTTAGAAATTTAAAGGGTCTTTTACACTCCTGTTTTTTAATACTACCATTGAAAATATTGAAAATCCTCAAAGATTGAGGATTAAAGCTTGCTAAAAAAAATTTTACATAAAAAAAAAAAACCTACCAAATTTTGTCATAAAATTATGCTAGTTGAATTGACAGGTAATCTTAATTTTACTCTAGTGTACTTTGTAATCATTCTATTTAATTTTTATTAGAAATAAGTTACTTATTTTACAATCTTAACATGTGTCTATGATTACATATATTGCTTTAATATAATTTTCAATAGACTTTCTGCAATGTTCCCAACACTACTGTTGCATGAAACAGTTGCTTACGTGTAATTTTTCCTTATTCTAGCATTTTCTTCCTCTTTACCCCATACAATCTACAAGTTCAATGATACATAAAAAAGCTAAGGAAGGTTTGCTGCATCACTGCAGTTAATATTCCTTATCAAGCATAAGCACGATTTTGACTAGATGATCTTCAAAATGTCTCTTCCAACCCAAGCCATTCTGTAAATAACAACATGGTTAGCAAAAAACTGTAAGATGAAAGACACAAACCAAATCATAAGCGGCACTGCACATGTTTCTGAAAACAGCTACTATTTTTCACAATCTCAAGCTACTAGGAAAATAGAAATTCCAGAAAATAAAGAAGTCAGTTTCACTCCAGAATAAAACCAGGACTCTAGTGCCATTACAGAAGGTATCAGGATTTAGAAATGAGAGCCTGAAGGCAGATAATGGGTCAGCATTTGTAGATTGCCTGCCTCCAGCAGTTTTGCTCTAATGCAGATTTTTAATTAACTTATTCTAGACATAGTTCTGCCAAGAAGCCAAGGTAGCCTTCAGCAAGTGCTCTCTAGGCACAAGGTGAACTGGGAGAGTCAGTGACAGTATGTATGTAAGAGGGTTATTTGTTTTGTTTTGAAAAACAACTTTTGCTTACAAACAACCCCACACCACTACTAATATACTTCAAACTTCCAGGAAAAACCTGAAGATGAATCTTCTACACCACAAGAAGAAAACAGAACTCCTTCTTCAAAGGTGCTGCATAGCAGCATCACAACTTCATAGTCAAGAGCATAGGATTTCAAAAGGAAGAAAATTAAAACAATCACTGTAAGGGGGTTGCTTCCTGCCTACAGTATGGAACTTTACAAGTGAACAGATGTAATGCAAAAGGCACAAAGATGGCTGCTCTTGTTTAGTCTTTTCCCCCTCCCTGTTCTTTCTCATTATGGCAACACTAATTTCCTTGTCCAAGCCCCTTTGTCTCATCTGAGGAAAGTCGACTGGACTACACCGGCAATTAAATTGAAGAGAGAGAGAAGCTAATTGCCTAATTATTAGAAATAAGGAAGTTTAAGATCTGAGGCCAAGAGGATACAGCTAAAAACGGTTTCCAGAGTTTGTAGGAAAATAACACATCAGAGGAAACTAAAAATGTACTAGCTTTGCTAGTTTTAGTTATATGTTTGTTTGTGATTAATATCTAAGGTATCACTGCAGTGTACTTTAAGGCAGCTTTTATAATAAAATTCACAGTGTTGAAAAAGTACAATCATATGACTGTTCCTAAAACAATTCTAGCATGTTTCTCCCTCTCCCATTAGCATTTTGAGATATAAATCACTTTACAAATACTCAACTGTGTTTTGAATGTAGAAAAACTATACCCAGCCTTTTGCAGTCCCCAATAACTTTCAAATAAACACACACTCCCAATCATCTCCAGTGTAAGCAAACCCAGGCTACACCAGTACCTTAAATTTGATAAGAAGCTTTCAGTTGAACAGCTCTGTATTAAAGTACTAACTGATACAGTAAAATACTTGTCTCATTCAATTAAACAGCACAATTCAATACCTAATGTATCACAGTATCACAGTAATATTAGACGTTGGAAGGGACCTCAAGAGATCATTGTGGGGTTTTGAAAGACTCCAGAGAAGGAGACATTTTTTTCCCTCTTAAAACAAAACAAACAAACAAAAAAAAAAAACCACATATTTTGGATATTAAAAACTGATGCTGATACTTTCTACAGGAAATAAAATAATCGCTTAAGACTTACGAACTTTTTATCAAGAGTTGATATCAGGTGTTTAACGGATGAAAAAGGTAACTGAGAAAGTTCTAGTCTTTAAATAGCTTGATGGCTTCTGGGGAAGAAAAAAGTAGAACTGGAATAACTGGAATAAATTATATGCCATCTCATCTACTGGGAGTTATATTGGAATTCTAGAAATACTACATTTCTTAGTGCCTGAGAACTTTGCTGGAAAATATCTCAGAAGAATAGCACAGAAACGATGCGTGATTTTTAAGAGCTATAATTTAGATTTATTCCCCTGGCAGAGTATTCTCAAAAGAAGTATCTGAAGCTTCAAATATATGTGAGAAGCAGACAATAGCATATCACAATTCAAACCACATAAAGAATATACATCCAGGAGACACAGGAAAGAAAAGTCATGCAGGTGCAACAGACACTGAGCACCTGAACACCAAAGGAAAAAGCACTTCATTACCTTAAAGAGAACACATTTGCACCCATTGAACTAAGCAGCAACCTGTTTAAAGAATCAATTAACAGAAATAATTTTCAATAAGACGAAGTGTTGAGTTTCCTGGTTAAGGTTTGAGTTTGTTTTGGTTTTGAGCTTTTTCATTGTTAAAAGTTTTGTTTGTGCCTTTTCTGTTGCTGTTGTTGTTTTGCCGTGGATTTTTTCACACAGGGAGTCTTAGGATGCAGATAGTTAGCTAGAATATAACATTTATTTCAAGAGACACATCTTAATGAAGTAAATCAAGGAAATTTGCATTTAATTGTTAATTGGAAATGACCTACACTAAGCCTGACCCTCACCTCTGCCAGCCAGATCACCAACTCTTATTCTGAAGCCCTGCAGAATACTGTGCTCTTTTCTAATAATCATCCTGGCTAGATCAGCAGATGAAACAGAACTTTAGATCAGTGGCAGGTCTCCCAAGTTCCCACGATGCCATAGATTTACTAAATGGGATCAGCATGTTCTAAAAAAACATGATAATACGAGGCAAAAAGGTTCCACAGCATCAAGCAGTGCAATGCTTTAAATCTCATAATCAAAGTGACAGTTTTCAAGTGCCATTTACAATGCCCTAATCTGGAAACATCCCAGCTAACCCATCTGATCAACTATTTCACAGATGGAAGCACTTGATGGCTAATTGGCAAGTCCATTATTCAAATAAAATAGCTCTCTACACTTCTATTTTCTATACTCCAAGTCAAGGTGTAAACATTCCTTACAAGACACAGGTCACTTGTTTCTCCTTCCCTTCCCATTTGGATTTTTTCCCTTCCACTCTGCCATCAAGTATGTTAATTTAGAAACAGAGAAACAGTTTTATTTTCTATTTATTGCACTAGAACAGTTGTCTGCATCAACAGAGCAATGAAAATTGATACTCTCAAAAATCCATCAAGTAATAAATTATTTCAACAGCATTTTTAAAAGTGCCATTATTTCACTGCTTTCTATCACATCTGGATTCAGAAAAATAGACTAGACACATCAGCATGAACAAGAACTTGTATAGCCTGGATTACTGTTCTAGAAGTGTTGGGGAGAGAGAGTTCTGCTAAAAATGCACTTAATTTTCTCACACTCTCAAATGGTATCCAGCAGGACTGCCTAATAGAGGCATATGTGGAACTGATTTCCCTAGGAAACAATAGTTCAGCATTCAAAATGAAGGGAGTGTTGATCTAAATTCCTGCCTGCTGCATAAGTAAAATGCTTTTACTTACTCCACAAAGGCTGTTAATTTGCCTACAGCAAATGTACAATGCAAAGTGAAGTATTAAATCGCTAATGAAATTTTGGGGTAGGCAGTATTCCAGGGGAATGGAAACAGAAGATGGGAAAGAATGAACCAGGAAAATCACTTAAAAAACCCACAACAAGGGACAGGAGGAAAAAAAGAGAATACCTTACATGAGAAGGAAATTGTCAAAATCTGAACTCCCATGAACTACAAAAGGATACTTAAGAACTAAGCATTTTGTCTGGGACATCACATTTTCAAACTTTAACAGTTCCCCTACTTTTTTTTTTAATAAGCTTGCATCACTCATTCCTAGCTGAGTATCATGAGAACAGAATTTCAAATGCCTACAATGTGAGCCATGCAAGACAATTTCTGCATGAAGTACTGTTGCAAAGGTGGCCTTATCTATTGTAGCAAGTTCAAAGCTAATCACAGGTACCTTCTCATGCAAAGAAGACAAAGTTAACGATCCAAGTTCACTCTCAGGAAAATAGTGTAGATGACTTGTACAATGCCAAGAACTTTCAGATCCTCATTCTTCCTCTCTTGTCCACTTGCTGCCCCATGAAGACAATCCCTTATACATCTAAGACTACAAGAAGGGAAATGGCTCAAAATTTCTAAGGCATAAGTCATGCGAGGGAAAATCTGCTGTTGAAATATCACTTTCAGATTGCCTCCTTAAAGACTTGTTTTATTAGTCATACAAAGACAAGCTTAAGATCAATGGAATTTAGCACCAAGTACTTCTGGCCAATTCAACACTGAAGGCCAATCACTCACTCAACAGCATGCTGAAGGAAAAAATATTAAGAGAAGAACAAGAATTCACCAAAAGTAGTTTTCAAGTTGTGAAAAATATCCAAAGAATACTTAGGACAACATATTTGAGTTTGAAAATTAAGAGAAAAAGCAAAACCAAAAAATCCACCAAGATACAATCAAAAGAGGTGGATTTACCAAGGTGAAAGAGCCAAGTAACTGCACTTGAAGAAGCGAAGTCAAATCAATGAGAAATAATTCCTTGGCAGAGATCAAATAGAAACTGTGCTGACCAAGCATTTGCTGTTACTTGAACATGTTGTAAATCAAACATGCTGTTAGCAGAAATCATATGATGCAGTCCCCTAAGAAAACCCCTAACTCAAAAACAACCCAAAACAAAGCAATCTTCCAATTTTTGTAACTACTTTGTAACTACATTTTCAAAGTAGTTTTTTCTACAAGACTACACACACAGATGATCCTTATGTTGTTAGCAAGAATGATTCACTCAGATGTTTTTGCTACGTTCAACCTTAAAAGTGAAACCTCTAAAAAAAAAAAAAAAACAAACCAACAAAAACTGTCACACAACAGCAAGAAAACCTCAAAGCTTTGTACAGTTGTTTAAAACACTCTAGTGCAAATGAATTGTAATAAACTTGTTTACTTCCTAGCAGGAGAAAGTATGTCCATGAAATACTTGACCTCACTTCCACCTAAAACCCATTTGATTCACTTTGGATTATCTCTTAATCTCTATTATCAATCAATCAATATTCAGAACAGAAGTAACCTTTGAAGGTCCACTGAAACACTGTATTTTAAGGACATAAAATTATTTCTGAAGAGCCTTCCTGATGATTCAATACACAAGAAGGCTACAAAAGTACTCAAGATAAGCACTACAAGCAGAAACATGCATAAAGAGCAAATCGGCTTTCTGCCTTTTTCTTTTTTTTAATCCAACACATATTCATCAATTCATTTAAGACACAATTCCATATTTAAACAAACACAGAGCAGCTTTGCAGGATAAAGCTGCCAGAGGAGTTAAGTGAGCCTCTTCTCAATGTTCTGTTCTATTGTCTGCCACAATTTTCCAGCAAGCTTTAAGTTAAAGCTGAGAAATTCAGAAAGCAGCAGAGTTAACTGTTAGTTTGAAAAACAGCTTTGATATGCATCAAGTTCATAGAGGACTAAGAAGTGAAAGCTTGAGTGATTAGACTGCGCAGATGTTAAAAAAATGAAGAGTCATGAAGCAGGCTGGCAGCTCAGAAGAATAAGAGAAGTAACTGTTTAAGAAAGTGAAACTAAAAATAACTGAGGGCTGTTTGAAGATTAACTAAGAGAGCGTGAATAGAATTTTAGCTATAAAAAGGAAAAAATATGCACCAAAAGTTATGGCTTATTTGGCAAAACACCTAGAAGCTGCAAATCAGCCTAGAATATTTCATCAAATGCTCCAGTATTAAACCACTCCTTTCCTAGTTATACTGGATACAAAGACACTGTACACAACCAAAAGAAGCTGTGGGCTTAGCAACTGTAGTCATCCCAGAAGCAAACTCACGCACACACACATCATGACATCTAACACAAAGAGAACTGCTATCTCCAGAGTAGGAGTCTGGATTCTCATTTCAGAACAGAGCCCCAGAGGCAGATGAGGAAAGCCAAGAAAGACCACATACTGTGGCCAGCCAAGACTATAAAGGAAACTACATGGGATCGCTTTACTTAAGGAAGTAAGTCTTCCTACAAGACTCAGATGAAGAAGTTCCCAACTACTTATCTCACCCCATATCTGCAGTAGTCACCATGATGTAATAAAATGAAGCTGGTTTTATTTTTGAAGACTGCTGGCCACACCACTTGGCTGAGGATAAAAGCACTAGGACTTGCTCTATATGTAGAAGCCATACAATGTGTGCATATCTCCCAGAGGAACAGGACAGCTGCCAGGGAGGCTCTTTTGCTGTGACTAGAGTCATAGAAATGACGACAAAAGTGAACAAAACAAGACACAATAAAACACATATATGTGGCTACAACTACCTGCAAGTGCTAAATTTAACTGAAATTACATCTCAAAATTTACATATACTTCAGTATCTTATAACACCCATCACAATGTGATCCAAGGACTAGGATATATAGTTTATGAAGTAGCAAGTGTTTAAGCTTAGCCAATCTTCATGTTCTGAAAAATCCATGTTATTTGCAATTAATTTTTTTATTAATCTCTTAATTCTGTTTCCAATGATTTTCAGTCCAAACTTTAAAACATTCAAACACAAAATTAAAGGTTTATGAACATTCTGTAAACTCCATGCCAACACAGAGTTCACGCTGACAAAAAAAAAAAACAAAAAAACAACAAACCACCAAAACCAACCAACCAACCAAAAAAAATCCAGTCAGGCTGCAACAATGATTTGATTTGCATACACTTACAAAGCATCTCTAGAGTAAAGAGATTATTACTATGAATTCTGTTGATAGTGGTTTTAAATAAAAGGAGTATTTCAGAATTGATTATTATTAAAGAGATGTTATTGGCAAGCTACATACTAACCTGTCCCAGCCCAGGCACACCTCCTCCAAGTCGCAGAAGTCTATCCATATTTCTAGAAAAACAGAAACAAAGGAAAAATGTTCCCAAGCTCTGAAGTGTTTACTAAATTGCTATCTATGTAATTCACCTTTAGTCACTCAGTATGTCAAAAATATTGGTGGTAATTACAACACAACATCAGACTTCCTGTTAATTAACACCACATATTAATTCAAGAAGCTGTCTTCCATGCTAATTAACAGACCTTGTTTTATTGCTTTGGTTTTGGGTTATCCCCACTTCTGAAGACGAGCACTCTTGTCAAACTTTTCCAAACTTTTCCATCATCCAATTAATTGCGGCATTTTGTTGCTCAAGAACATCACCTACATCCAGGAAATGCCTAAAACTTACTAGTTATACAATCAAGTTTACTCCAATTTGTTCAGAAAGCATCAATAAAAAATGTGAAAGTACGGATTTTAGCATCCTCATTAGTAAGTTCTGCGCTAATTAACTTACAGCTTGTCAGTTATCATCAAAACTACACGTGAAAGACACTGAGCAGATTACAGATCTCTGAATTAGCATCAAAAGCTTTTTTTAATGAACTCATTATACTAAAAGAAATACTGTAAAGTAAACATTTATTGTGTATATAGTTAGAAGACTAGTGACAATACAGTCGTTTAATACATTTCCCATGTTGCATGCACCATTGCTTTAGCACAATGCCAATCAATGGAACTAACTTTTTTCATGTAACTAATTTATTCCAATCAATGCAACTAGCTCAGAAATAAGCAGCTGCAAGGTGCCTAACTAAAAAAAAAAATACACTGATATTTCTCTGGGTTTAATCACTTTCTATTGTTGAAAAGCAATATCCTATTAAACTGTAGATAACTAAGGGTTGTGTCTAGCTGTACCTTTACATTGCTTACTTGTTTTTTTCAACTTCTTAGCTTTATAGAAAAAAAATGGTGATAAAATAAGCAAATGCTACTTTTTAGACAGCTGCTTTCAGTGAATCAAGCCATTTCTAAAGCTTATAGAAATTATTACACTTTACTGGATTATTTTACTTGTGAGATAGAAGATACAAAGAAAAGCGTCAGAAACTACAATCTTAACTGCTTAAGCTTTAATGCAACACAATAAAGGCTGTTCACATATAAAAGTAATTGAGAAGAGCAACTTCCAGACCACATTCATCCTTCAAATGGATGTGACATTACACATAAGGAAATTATACAAACTAATTCAGACTTCACTAACAGCACTAATTCAAGAAACTTCTTTTTAAATTAATTATGCAAAACATCTTTGAACTTATTATGGAAAATTAATGTGATTCATAGATTAAAGTATGTTGATGGTGAATGTCATCTCATTTTTTATGAAATTTGGTATTTTTACTAGATACATAAAAACATGTTTAACTTCAGCTTAAAGCAAATATTTTAATCTTCTTGTTACCATAAAAAGAAGTAGCATTTGAACATACCACTAGACAAAATTATCTAAGTCCTATTTAATCATGTAAGGAATTTCACCCATTTCAAACAACAATATCTAAGACACATGGACCAATAACATTTGCCCTATTTGCCAACTTCACTTTCTTAGTTTAATGCACTAGCAAGCTATTAGTTTCATTTGATTCACTCCCTCAATGTTGTAGGACATGCAAACCTAATAACTGCAGCCTCAACTAACAATAGGTACTTTCTTAAAGCTACTCTGGCACCGTATGAATGAAAAAGGAGTTTATTAAAGGGTCAATGGTTATGCTTTTCTTTTCAGACAGTCACTGAAACCAAGCTTCTTTATTAACAAACAAAAGCTGCACATTAAGTGTATATACTTTTCAGTCATGAACTACAATAAATTCCAAATCAAGTTGTAGGCTTTCCATGGAAAGGTCAAGTTGCTGTTTAAAGCGATTATGTAAGCACATGGTAAATGGCTTCAACACAACAGTCAGGAGTACAAATTAACACCAGTAACATTTCGTTTTACCCCTCTATGGTAGATACTCCTCCATTTAAACCCACAGTGATTCATCTTTCATGACACTAATGAGGGCTGAAAAGTAGCTGAGAAGTAGGTTTAAACTACTAAAATTATTTTAAGCAATCATGGTTGCACATTTAAGAAACGCTTTGTCTCTACAGCTGGTAACACTAAAACTGGCCTTTCCTACAACTAATGCAACTTCTGTAAGTCTGTGAAGTGCATTACCTATGTACATTTAAGAAACAATACTGAGTTAAAAAAAATCTTATACCTATTTACATTTCACTTTAGTATGTGAAAAGCAATAGTTGTTCCTAGCTCACGAATATTTTCTTTACATAATTTATTCCGTACATCATTTATGGAAACATATTTTGTTGTATATTAATGCTGGATTAGACTACAGTCACACAAACTCATTTATCAGCACAAATTCCAAGGTTTTGAAATAACAAAATCTCATTTTCTTACAGAACTGGAGGGATGTAACATTTTCCACCTAATAATCACAGACTAGCCACTAAACTGAAGATGTTCAGAATCTTGGTATTCGAGCACAGAGAAAATCTCCACAAAGCAGTTCTAGATGTACTGCAAATTATTTCACTAGTTCTGCATCTTGACTAGTGCTTTACTTTCTACTTCATAAATGAAGCTGTTTTAGTAGGTTATAATATATTGAGACCAAATCATATTTTTGTTTATATAAACATCTGAAGAATTCAGGTTAGTCACATAAATTAAAATCCACTTTAGATTTTTTAAATTCATGGTGCTCAAATATTACTTCAGCTATAAATTCCATTTATGAAATAATGTTTTTGTAAACTTTAAATTAGCTTTAGAAAAAAAAATTGACCTTAATTAAGCTAACTCTAGAATTTACAAACAAATATACATTTCTAACCTGGTGCTCTGGAAGAGGTGATCACAGCACAAATTCAGCCGCAGCTCCTGTTTTTTGACTATGAAGATGACACTTGCAGGTCTGTTTCCTATAGAATGAAATATAAAGAAGGGAAGGGTAGAAAACGAGTAAAATCTAGAAACAGTAGCACATATTAAAAGAACTGTTACATTGAAGAATAACCCAAAGAAAGCCTTTATTTTTTTGCTTGTACCATATAACACTTGGAAGTGGAACGTGCTGTGCCTTGCCCCAGTATTCATAATACTGAATGAGACTTCTCAAAATTACATGGAAAAGTATTTAATAACCCAAGTAAGCAATTTAAAGCTAATCAATAATTTGAAAGGCTGCTAGAAATTGAAACTATGGTCCTTTATTACTATTTTAGATTTTTCTGTTGCCAAGATCTAAGTACCAAGGGGAAGAGCAGCCTGCAGGTATGGTCAATTTTCCTTTTTATTTTTTGCAAGAGCAATTAGTCTGACCAGAAAAGTCACAGAGGCCTTTAGGTTTCTCTGAATTTAAGTTTAAAGGCTGCTCAACGTTCAGTTTAGGAGTTGAAAGTCATGTTATTCTCCTCCCTGAGTACACTGCCCAATAACTGCATCCAGTCAATCACTTGTACTGCAGTGTTTCAAAACATATCTGTGAAATGATCTGTGGCCATGATTTGACAGACTTTTTTTTCAATGTCAATGTTAACATAAGGAGCAGTGGAGAAGCTGCTGTTGCTTACCAACTTGATGCTGCTCTCTCAGTACTGCCAGGATAGCCACTTGTGCAGCCTTACAGTACACTGATAGCCTAACAAAAGCTCTCATTTTAACCCTGTTCACTTCTATGAGACGATTCACACTGTATCCCAGAAAGTTGTCTTGGCAGAAAAGAAAAAGAGGTCTTGGAAGAACTGATTGCTTCTAAGGCTAATCCAGACTCTAGAAGACAATTATGTCAAATCACTCTTTAAGCTAATGCTGCCCAATTTTTTTAGTAACAAGGTAATTTAACAGAGACTGTTGCCAACTTTATCTCAAAGAAAATACAAGCAAAGGAAGAGACATTAATCTTCCTGGAAAGTTAAAGAGGAAAGAACAAGCTGGAGTTTCTTGGCTGACAGGCTGGGGTGGAATTCCACTAACAACTCAGAAGAAAAACTGCTATTGCTTCCAGCTTTGCAGAAGGAAAAGATCCAGGAAAGATGAGCTAAGACCACAACACCTGGCAATTATATTAGCACAGGTTTCAACAGAACTTCAACCAGTTCATAAGCAGGCTTCAGAGTTGCAACCGAATTCACTTTCAGCCAGCTGTTCACCCAGGGTTCCCACATTCCCTTCCCCACAAGAATATTAAAGAAACGGATCTCTGTGAGCTTGGTTGAATCACTGGGGAAAGCACACAACATGGTGATCTGTAGTTCAGTATTTTTCCCTCTCTCCACTGCTAAGTGCAAAAAATCAGCTTTAATTACACACTCATCTGTTGGTTTTCCCTACACACACATCATATTTACTTAGAGACACATATAAAAACCACAAGAAATGGAAAACAGTTCATAGTAAATCTTGCCTTCACTCCTTCCAAAGTCAGCAAAAGGTATTTTGGTAATACTTCCTTCTGTTGGCAAGGAAGAGTTAACAATCTCTGTTTAAAGTGAAACTTTGAAGAAGTGAGTGAGTGAGTAGACATATCAAATAGTTCCATACCTGAAAATTGCAGAAGGATATTCATAATAAGTTATATTCATAATAAACCTGCATTATGGTGTACTGCTGGATTTGTACAACACACACTCATTGAAATCAGTGTGGTTACTGATGGCATTAAAAAAAAAAATCCAAAACACCAAACAAGCTTAAGCAGCTCTGCCACTTCTGTATGTGTGATGGAAACACCTCAGTTAAAAAATCTTTCATCATATGGCGATATACAAAACCCCAAAACCTCCATTATTATAGTTTTCTTTTAACTGTTCTGGCTTCAAAAAGGAAAAGTCTGTGGTTATTAATAACGCAGTAGCAGTATACACAGAGCGTGTCAAAACTGTTATGAAACTTCTTTAAAACTCATGTTTCATATTTGTTCATAATACTGCTATTAGATAGCCATAATAATTACCAAGTGTTATCCATTAGGATAGCTTTGTTTCACTATTCAAATATTGGTTACTACTTTCAAGTTACTTAAATGTTGGCTTTAAATGCTGACTTAAATGCTTTTAATAATGAAAACAGAAGAATGGGTAACAGAAGAATGAAATTATGTACATGCATTAAGCACAAATATATAGGTATTAATCAAAAGCTATTGTCTTTATACTTGGCATGTTTCAGCGTGTATTTTGAAACCAACTTGAAACACAATCTTAAATTACTGTGTCTCTTTGCACGAGACACAAATTTCACACTACAGTGTGCTATTTTTATCTAGCATTAACACTCCATGACGCAATCCCTCAACAGAGGGTTCTCCTGGATTTACAACTTGTGTTAGTTAAAAAACAAACAAACAAACAAAAACAAAACACACCCACCACAAATAAAACCCCAACAAAATTATCTTCAACACACATGGAAGAGACAACTGCCCTATTAGAGGAGAGACTATCAGGCTAGACTCTGGTGACATTAATTTACTCCACTATCTACACCCAGGAACTTCATGCAAATCGATTAATCTTTTATAATTCAGTCTCTCCACCTGAGACTACAAACTAAGCTTTGTGTAAGCACTTCCAGATCTCCTGTTGAGAAGATCCACACAGCAGATGGATCAGTAATTTTATTATCATCAAATAAAAAAGTGGTTTAAGCTGTAACTATGACAATTTCAACTTCACTAGGGATAATAAACAGCTCCAAAAGTAAATTAGTTGAGGAACTGGATCTTGCTGAGAAGTAGAATTTCAACAGGAAAAGAACACCAAACACTGAATGAAATAAAACTGAACCAGAACAGAGACTTCACATGCGACAAAACAGGAAGTAAGGGTGGGGTGTGCATGTAAGTCTGTCAGTTTGTCTTCCTATACATTTTGTATGAAACAAGGGGGAAAAAACCTACCATCAGTTCTCAGTGACCTGGTCATTAAAGCTAAGGATTAACCATGCCACTAATGAATGTGGTCTCAATAGAGCAAAACCAGAGCTACATGACAATTTTGTTTCCATAACGTGTTCAGGTATGCAAACCTGAACCCAATTTCAATAGATCTGGGCTGGACTGGGTGTGCAGGTTAGTTTTTCAGACTCTGCTTTCTGATTTCCAGAAACACAGAAAACCTAATTTTACTACATTAAATGCTGAGCTGGAGCTACTGAAGTAAACCAGACCTAAGCAGACTACTCTAAAGCTACTTAAGTATATCCAAACCAAACATACAGATGAGGGAAGGTTCATTGAGAAATTATATCAGTACAGAAACCCACAAGATACGTTTTAATTTTATGCTGTATATAAAGCTTTTCTGGAGTCTGCAGAAGTGGGGGTGGTATAGACACAACTGTTGTGGAACTGCCCCCTGCCACCAACTCTATCACACCAGTTTTCTCTTATTCAAGGTATCCTAGCTACCTGTCCTTTCCCATCACACTAGATGTTAGGAAATAATTGTAGCTACTATTAGTACACCCTCCATAACACTGGTCAAGATTGAATAATTTCCAAAAATGTTTATAAAATAATTTAAAATTTGGTATTATTTAGTGTTAATTTTGAAGTTTGCTTAATGACAGATATCAAATCAATATCTTTAATGTGGCCTGTTATGCTGACGAAATACAAATTTCTCATTAAGCTATAAGCAAGACTTAGTTCCTCAAAATCACACTAAAGTGATTCAGAAGCAATTAATCTGCAAGTCCATTTCTGGATTTATTCACAGATCTCCTCCTCATTTCTGTAACACAAGCTCCAAACAACACTTTTCTCAGCAGACTCTTCTTCCAAGTACACTCCCTATATCTGAGGTACACAGTTAGTGCAACCTGGACTCACAAAGCGTGAAAGCTTTAAGATTTATATGAATCTGTCAGCTTTCCTAGCACCTCTTCAGATATATACATCTTTCAAATACACTTCCGTATTTAAGTCCATTTCAATCCTTATTGGTTTTCTGTTTCCAGTGTACTGGAAACAAGTACAACTTTTAAGAGATGACATCAGCACACATTCAGATTTGCCAACTGTTTCCAAGTATCTAATTGTATCACATAAATTTGTTCTGAAAACGGTACTTAAGTCTTCTGTATACATAGAAACAGCGCCGTTAATTTAAATTTTTGTTCCTTTAATTCTGTTTCATCTTTCCTGACATGGATTAAAGATTTCTTCTTCCCACATCCCTGCCAGTGCTTTGTCCTGTCTTCCCCCCTCCCTCCGTAACTCGAACTGAACTCTCGGTAGTGTTTCCCTCCAGAAGCAGTAGCGTTTCAAATCAAGTCCCTCTGAGGGATTCACTCTGCTGCTGCACACAGAGTAAAGTGGAAAAACAGACTGCAGTATTTGATGTCCCGAGACACCGTCCAGACGCTGCAGCCCTGGCGCTGCCGAAGCGAAACGCGACGCTGAAGTCGACCGGGAAGAGTCTTGCCCGATCACGGGCCCATGAAAGGCCCGAAGCTCAGACGGCCCGCTCCGCGACTCTCCCTGCGCCGCTCCCCAGGGCTCGGCCTCCTCGCTCCGCCTGTTTACAGCCACGATGCCGGTGCAAGCAGCACAAATACAAGCAAGCACTGCCGACTCCACGGGGCCCAGCATTCTCCTTGTCCTGGACTGTGCCCCACGAGGAGAAAAACTTGCTTCTAGGCCTACGAGACCTGCTTCGTCTTCCTTCCCGGTGAAGGGACGGCGCCGCTCCCGTCCCCCCGAGCCGCCTCCCTTCCCGAGGATCGGGCACGATCCCTACGGGCCCCCCTCCCGCAACTGCCGCCACGCAGAGGCCGCCCCACGCCGCAGCGAGGCCCCATGGGCCGCAGTGAGGCCCCCATGGGCCGCGCCAAGCCCCCAGGGATCCCTGTGACATGACAGCCCGTCACGCTGGGCCCTCACCTAAGCGCAGATCCCCTCCCTGGTCACGCCGCCTAGGCCCGGGCCGCCGTGAATCAGCCGGATTTCATTCAAACCGAGTCCGCCCAGGCCTTCGCAAAGACTTCCTAGTTCACAGGGCACGCGGGGAAGCTTCCGGTCCCGCAGCCTGGGAGGGAGGGGGCTGGGAGCCATGGCAACGCGGCCGCCTGCCAACGCCCGGGCCGTTTAAACGGGTGTCTATGCCCGCGGCGGGTCGTTGTTACAGTCGTCGGCTTTCCTCTGGGAGGCAGAGCAAGGAATGAGGCTTCTCTCGGGCGTCGTGGGACGCCTAGGCCGCAGCTAGCGAGGCCCCGTAAAGTCTAGAGGACGGGTTGTCGCCGGCCTGGGCCTGAGGCTACCGAGAGCCTGGCGGCAGTAGTGAAAAGGAGCTTGAGAACCCCGTGAGGCAGTGGTTTGAGATGGTTGCACCCGCGTTTTCCATTGTGCTTGGTGGCCTTGTGCAGTAACAAATTCATAACTGTCTCAGTTACTTGGAGCTTTTGGGAGCAGAGGCCTGCAGAAGAAGTCAGTCTCTTAAGTCACTGAGTGGAAAGTGGCACATGCTGAACTGAAGCACTTACACTGCTTTACTGTGAAGAGCTGCGGGTTAACTTTGTCTATAGCTCTGAATCACATTGCAGCTGACTGGCACCTGTGCTCAAACAATTACACAACGAGATGGCAGAAGAACCAAGGAATGTGTCATGAAATCAACAAAAGAATGGTTACTGTAATACAAACGGTACCGCATGCACTCTTCTCAAAATCAGTATTACAGAAAATAGGAGGATTTAGAGAAGAGATATAAGAATGGTCATATGTGTAAAAAATCCTAAACAGAAATGGGAAAGAGTGAGATTTTCTGCCATACAAACAAGACTACTATGAGAGAATACCATAAAAGCATCCATGCTGGTGAATGATGCAGAGAAGCAAATGGAAGTTTCTATTACCTTAATACAGGACCAAAGATCTTTTTTAAGTTAAATGAGGAAAATGCAACCATCACCAGGTTAGAGCTGGGCCAACCAATAAATAAAGGACAGATGGTCTGTATTAACCCCTTTCCAAAAGTGAAGAGCAAGGAAGTAAGGGAAAGAAACTTAATGATTGGAAAACTAAAACTGCTTTAACAAAAAAAAAAAAAAAAAAAACCAACAACAAAGAGAGATACATACATATATATACAAAACCAATATCAAACCAAACAGCCCTGATGGCAATTATATCACTATCGCCACTGATGTTGTGGGCAGGCACTGGGGAAGTCCCAAACTGGAGTCAGCAGCAGGCAAGAACCCTCAGGATCTGGATTCTGGAACTGGATTCAGGAACAGACAAAGTCCTCCTTGAATGCCAGCCATTGATGAAGAGAGCTTGACCCTTGTGATTCCTCAGCCTTATACTGAATATGACACACATGCAATGAAATATTTAGTCGGTCAGTTTAGTGTCACCTGAATTCCTCATCACAGGTACGGCCTTTTATACTCTGCACCCTCCAGCATAGCATGCAAGATTTAGCAGTGACCTTGCTTTACATACCAATCTTTGGTACTAGCTAGAATCATTAAATGCAATCTAGAAGCAGACACTGTCTGCAAAAACATGCCATTAATCTCAGAAAGTGCAGTTACTTACAGGAGGTTTAGCTAAAAAATAGAATCACTGAACAGAATTAGCTCTGCTGTAATTCAAACCAGGACAGCAAGGCTGATAAATACTTTTCCAGAAAATATGGGAACATAGACTGACAGAATGGTTGGGGTTGGAGAGAACCTTAAAGACCATCTAGTTCAAACCCTCCCTGCCATGGGCAGGGACACCTGCTAGACCATGTTGCTCAAAGTCCCATCCAACCTGGCTTTGAACACTTTCAGGGTTGGAGCCTCCACAACTTCTCTGGACAACCTGTTCAGTACCTCACCACCCTCATGGTGAAGAATTTTTTTAATATCTAAATCTAGCTTCTTGCAATTTGAAGCCATTACCCCTCATCCTATAACTGCATACCTTTGTAAACAGTCCTCTACCTATCCTGTAGGCTCCCTTCAACCACTGTAAGGCCTTATAGCAATAAGGTTTCCCCAGAGCCTTCTCCAGGCTGAACAACCCTAACTTTTTCAGCCTGTCCTCATAGGAGAGTTGCTCCAGCTCTTTGATCATTTTTGTGGACTACCTCTGGACCCACTCTAACAGTTCCATGTCCTTCTTGTGCTGGGGGCTCCATGGAACAAAATTACTCAGGAACAAATGCAAAAATAACGGCCAAACAACTTTTTTTTTTTTTTTTTTAATTTATATCTAATTACTGAAATATTACAAAAGTTTTTAAAAGTATTGGACAGATTTAAGAACCTATAAAAGCAATTTATTAGTATTGCATAAAAAGTTTCCATCATGAGTGATCAAGTGGTTTGGTTTTGAAAGCTTTTTTAAGGATTTAAGGATCAAGAATATAATGTTAGAAGATGGTCATCATTTTCTACTCATAGGCAACTACATGAAGGCAGGTGAAAAGGTACTATGTTATAGTACCTTTATTTTATTATTTATGTATTTATTTATTATATTATTATACTAAAATAACCTCAGCAGATATAGTCATCCATTCCATGACTCTTCTGCGGACTCCAAAATCTGTGGTTTTTATACCATGATGTGTAAAATTAATCAAAAGAAAAATTTAATTACCATTATACCTGCTTGCTCTGCTTTTTAAGAGGCAATCTTATTGAAAAACACTATTCCTATAATTGTCTCTTCCATCTCTTTTCAAATTTATTGGGCTATCACAAGAGTTCAAGTTTCCAGAAGATTCTTAAAAAAGCTAAAACTTAAAATGTAGTTAATATTGTGGGCCAGTCATTTCTTTTTCATGTTACTAATGCAAAACATATTAGTGCAGTTTATTGCTGCACCCACAGCCAAACTGTTCAGGAAAAGGCATAAAGATGTGTGTCTCTGTGTGTGTTTGTCTCATACAAAAGAAAACTTGCACCCTGCTTCAAACAGGCAATGTTCTTTCTTGATTTGACCTGTCAAAGCTTAGCTCCTACAGTCTTGAGACTCTATTTTGAGGTTTTTGCATGTTTGATGTTCTCAAAAGTCATTCAAATAATTATGTGGAAGAAGGATTGTTCTTTTTCCCCCTTTATGTAGTGAATTGAAATGCATTACAGATTTTCCTGATTTGTACCATATTTTCCAGAGCAATACTTTTATTCCTCCATGTTCACCAGAATTCTGGCACCTTAGTGAGAAATACTCATTATATTTTGATTCTTACTCATCAGTTATATGTCTATAATAAAAAGTGATTAATTTGGATTAATATGTATAATAAGGAAAAGCAACATAGATCTTTGTAATTTACCTGTACCTGCTTTGTCATTTCAAACTGTGAAGATTTGGCCCTTCTCCTTTGAAATAGAAAGTGAAACAGATTTTCATTGTTATTCCTAGTTACATTTTAAATCATAGTATTGACTTTTTAAAATACATACATTTATTGAAATGTTATAAATAAATATAGTTACAGAAGAAAAAAAGGAGAAAATATGAGAAATATTTACATTAGAAAATATAGTGAATTAATTGGATATATAAAGCAGTATCGTAGCTGGTACTTATGACAGATGGTATTTTATATTTTGATATAAAAAAGATATATTCTTAATCGTATATGTCAAAGAAAAGAGACCATATGTTGTTAAACACTTCCAAATTGTCATTTAATCTAAGGGGCACTCTCTTGCACGCTACTGGATTCCTCATTGTTGTGGTGTAACCAGTGCTAATCCATAGATTTTTATTTATTGTTTTGCTCTAATACAGTACTGAATGAAAACATTCAAGATTTGTTCCTTTTTTATTACTTGGATAGCTGTCATAAGTGATAAAAGTTTCTTTTGATTTGACTTACATTCTTTCAGTTTGTCCCATACTAACCTGCCCTTGCTTGTAGAAAATTATCAATGGGGATCAGATTTGATATGAGATCACACCTTTTTTTCCTAACTCAAGATGGTTTATCTGGTATATGATTTTCCACCAAGTCTGTGTTTGGATTAAAGCAGCAATATTCCTGAAGCTCTGTAATTAATGAGTTTAATTTTACAGAGCTGAGTGATGAAACGAAAGAGATTTATGTGGACCACAAGGAATAGACTGAGAGATTGGCCATTTTTCTCACAAATCATATATGTGAATGAACATGATGTCTGTATTTAGATAGGAGGAAATATCCATGCCTTTGTTACCATATAAAAAAAAAAAACCACCAAACCTAAAAATCAAACACACACACAAAAAAAAACCCCAAACCAAACCGAACAAACAAAAAAACCAGACCACAAAAAGAAAACTCAACAGAAGATACAAATTTAGAAAACCCAGGATTAGAATACACAATGCACTGTGGATTGGACAAAACATTAGAGTTGTGGACAATTATATCTTCTGTGTTAGAGCGTGTAGAGCATAGGGATTGAATATACATGGGGAATATAAGAGCTGCAGTCATCCATGTGAGGGGTTAATAGAGTCTGAAGCAGCACACTTGATTTTTATATTTTATTTGAATTATGGTAGTCAAACACTGAAAAAATGGTAAAAGAACAGCAATTTCTAAAAGTGAAGTCTTTTGCCCTGGGAATGGACTGGAGCTCTCTGTCTTGGCAAACCTGTATATGGAAAAATGGTTTCTTCTGTTATACTTGGCAAGCACTCAAAACAGTTAGAAGTGCTTATAATGACCTCTGTGACATCCCCAACAGCTTGTAAAATGCCTGATCAACTCTTTGCTGCATGCAGACTAATAGCAGGTCTTGTCACAGACTGAATAAAATTTTTAAAGATTAGTTAAAGATAGTTTGTGAGCCTGAGATTACTTTTTTTAGTTTTCTCAACAATTCTACAATCAGCTTCAGTAAGCTGTTAGAGGTTTTAAAGAGGCTTCATTAATCGTGAAGCATATGATTAGTGAAAACCTGCAAACAGAACTATTTTCATCTCTTCTAGAAGATAGACCTGCCCATTAAAGTATGACATGTATAAACTCAGATTAATTTGGGTGAAAAGAATGATAACAATATATTTGGATATAATCTCATTCCAGTCTAGAAGGGAGAGAGTATTAAGAAAGTAAACGTTTCCTCCCTACACTGAGTTGTAGTACCCACACACACAATAGGAGCCAAAAGATCTTGTTTATATTGAAAATTTCAGTATTTCCTAACTGATACAAGTTTCATATACAGTCCTAAAGGAAACTGGACTTCTGTCTTTCTGTTTATTTAAAGTGATGACTGAGCTGTGAGAATTATCTAAAACCATCTGGAGAAGAAAAGGCCAAGAAAAAAAAAATCAGTCTTGCTGGAAATGCTTGTGTTGAGAGTGTCTGTGGAAAAATTTTATGAGGAAACAGAGAAGTGGGTTTGTGTCCCTGGCAATTGCAAAGGTGCTACTCTGTGAGAGACAGATTATTTAAATAACTGTGCAGAAGGCTGTAAATTGAAGACTGTAAATTAAGAGAATGGTGGTATGTAAAGTGGACATACTGTGGTTTTTTTCTGTATTGCTGTGGGATGGAATGAAGTTCTACTTCATTGTTGTTTAGTTTATTGGGTTTTTTTTCTTTATTCAGTGGGAGTTTTTCCCCTTATTTGTGACACAGTAAAAATAAATATTACTCTTCTTTTAGTGCTTCAGATATTTATATTGTTGGACTGAAACATTCCTTTACAAAAGTGCTGTGTAACTGGTATAATGCTTTTCACCAATGTCAGGTAGTGAGAACCAAGAAATAATAACAATTTCAATGCTTCTGTGGCTACGTCTGTGTTAGGAAGTAGTGCAAACTACTACTACTGGGAATTCATCTGTAGGACTAAACAGGCAACCACACTATATTTCTTTCATCTTTCTTAAACTTCAGTTATCTCTAACTGAGACTTGTAGAGGCCCTCCCATTTGCACCTAAAGTGTATTAAGCGTGTTCCTGGTCTGCAGTTTTTCATAATAAAGAATCCACTTCCAATGCTCGTAGGCATCTTCACAGAGCAAACCAAAACAGCATTTTGCTTTAAAGACGCTCTTTGGATCCAGACTGAAATATTCATGTAGATACAAGATATGTGTGATTTTTTTGTTTGGTTGGTTTTGGGTTATCTTTGGTTGGTTGTTTTGTTGTTGTTGTTGGTTTTGGTTTTGGTGGGGTTTTTTGAGTGGCAAGAATTAACCCAGAGTATGGAAAGAAAACATGGCAGAAAGCTGGAGAAGAGTGAAAGAAGGTGAAGTCTTCCACATTGCTACACATGGCATGCCCAAAGCGCTGGGTATATACAATATGTTCTATGGAGAGCCTGAGGGACCTGTAAACTGCTAGATAAAACCCATTCAGTGAATGTTTTGATCCTCACAAGAATGTCACTTGGGAAAGGCACGTTTTTTACAAGAAACCAGCTGCCAGATGAGACCATTGACCATTGTTAAGATCTTTAAAATAAAGCCAAGTAATGTGAATTGGAGCAGTTAACAGATGGATGAATTACTTGTGATATAAGTGATAACCGAGTCAAAGCAAGGTGAGAAAAGGACTTGACATTGCAAAGAACAGCGGATATTTGCAGGGCTAGTAAAGACTGCTTCCCAAATAAAAGTGTTAGCTAGTGGTGAAAGAACTGGAGTGTATCTAATTAAACATGCATACCAAAGCATAAAGAGAGAATACAAGAGTAAACAAATGGCAGAGACCAGACTTGTTTTCAATAGATGTAAAATCAATCACAACATGGTGAAGGGATCCTACACAAGAGGTTCAGTGTCCTGTATACAATGAAAGCAGCCATTTTGCAGAAAATACATCGCTTTCAACTCACCATGAAGATATGCTAAAGAAAAGCTATCCACAACTGTACTGCTGATGACATCAGTGAAAGTAATTATAATGATTTATTAAAGGGATGGTAGGAATGATATTATTCTATAAAAACAGATTTTCTGCTCAGCCAGAATTCTTTTCCTTTGAAATTGCCTTACAAATAGGGACACAATTTGTAGATTTTGGAAACTCTCTGATGACACAAAGCTAATGAAGAATTGCTGCATAGCTTCATTCCACAGTGCTCTGCATAACTGAGTTAAAGCTGTAGAGATTACATTACTCTAATAATCACAATGATATAGGAGATAACAAGACACTTGGAGTCTTGGTGTGTCTACAGAGCAAGGCTCTGTTCATCAGTTCTGATTTACACTGTTACTTAGGAGGTGAAGGAGCCTGGGCTATCTATTTAAATAGAAACTGCAACTAAATACAAAATACTGTATCTAACATAGACATGGAATTTGTAACATGAACATAGTTTTCAGAGTTATGTAAACTATTGATCAGATCATGTTGACCCTAGGATGGTTTCAGTTCTTGCAGTCCACAAGATAAACCTCATGGTATTTTTCCCTCTTGTTGACCTGACTCCTTCTTCCATGTCCTCCTTAGTAGAATTTTATGCTATGCTTGTAAACATTAAAACATGATGCATCCTTATTGTGTCTGGAAATTTTCTGAAATAATACAGATTATAAACAGCTGGCAAGCAAAATTAGATATTTCTCTGTTCATTTAGAAAACAGCTCTTTTATTATTGATTAAACATATATATCATACTTCAGTCAGTTCAGCTTTTTGTAATATGAGGCAATGTTAGAAAGAAACAGAAAATAAATACAGCATCATTGTTTCTTGACTATGTACAATTTGTACACTTGTGATCTTGTCTTCTTCTCTGTGTTGATCACTGTAAAAATACTACAAGCAAGTAGAAAGGTTTGTTCCATTCTTGAAGTACCTGAATTGTCAGAAATATGATTTTTCAGGGTAGTTTTTTCCTACTGAATAGGCAAGTTCCCTATAAGCATTGACAGAAACGCAATTGGGGCAAGCAGGGTACTTGCAATTGGCAATGAGCTATTCAGGTAAGGCAAGATCCTTATTTTAGTTATATTGGCTCTGTGCCATAAGCAAATACAGCAGTAATTTATCTCATCCCACTAGCTATCTTGATTCAGTTGATTAAAGGCTATAAACTGACTTTAATTATATGTTGTAACAGTTGGTATTTGAAGACCTAAATATTTAGGACCATGTGGTAGCAGTTTGAATCTCCATTGTAGAAACGATCTGAAGAAACTCGTAATAGTGCCCAGATGTCTAGTTTCAGCCAGTTTCAGCCATTTTTTTTTTCTTTTCAAATTCATATGCCTTTTTTTTTTTTTTGTTCCCTCCTTCGTTTAAGGAGTCTTGATTCTTTTAGCTTGAACTACTAAGCATTTGTTTATCTCTCTTATTACAGATCCAGAGGTCAGTCCATGTGTCAGCTGAACCTAAGCCTTTTCTCTGCAAAGGTAGAATGTGGAAAATGTTATCCATTTGTGATATTTTTTTGCAAAGATAATCAAACAGTAAGACTTTTTTTCCCTTGGAGAGAAAGTAGATGCAAATATTACACTTGCACATACTATTTTTTTATTAAAAGGTCTGCATATTTGTGTTTTGAGTTACTGAGATTTGATGTGGCAGGTCTCAGTATCAGGTACACATTGATCTGTTCTGTGAAGAGCCTGTGTTAATTTTAAATTAATTTTAGTTACATTTAAACTTTATCATATTATTTTATTTCAGATTTAGTTGCTCTTGCAGAAAGAGTAAATAGGATTCCCTTGTTTGTTCTTGTTATTAAAGCTGGTCATCACACTATTGTCTAAGTGATGGTGTTTTGTTTCAGTGATAAAAATGAGTCTAAATCCAGAGTATCACACAGACAAGCAGAATGTTTGAGGCAAAAGTAAATACAGAAGCTGGTTGTAATTAGATATAAATATTGAAACCAGGTAATGAAATATGATTATTCATTAAGTTTTTTAAATTCTTGTATTGCTGCATCTAAGTTGCTGGATTGTTAAAATGGATTTACAGTGCACAGTCTATAATTGTGGTTTGGAGCCTTTTTAAGAATTCGAGTTAATGCAGTAGGGAAACATCTTAACTTGTCCTGAGACCACAGATTTTTCTGTCTACCTGATTAAATAAGTGTAACTGATTTAACAGCCCAGAGAACATAATGCATAGATGTAAATAGTCAACTATTGAAGTCCAGGAAAAGACTTCAATATCTGTTCCCTAGTTTTGTAAATAGCATTTAACTTGTGAAGTCATAAGATATTTCAGTGGATTCCTTTAGATTGTGTCATACATGCTGATTATACTGTCATATGTAAACTTCATACTCTTCAATGCTTTGCACAGACTGCTTTGGAAGAGATTGAGGACTAAGGATTATTTCACAAACTCTTTCCATAGTCCACAGATCACAGAGTTAACAGTGCTTTCAAAATGCTTTGGAGTTTTTGAGTAGTTTTAATATATCTGTCCTGAAATTGCAATGTTTAAAATACTTGAAATATAGTATGATGAATCATATGGCACATACATTAGGGAATTTTTAGTGTAATAAACGCAATTGTTAATCTCAAGAATCTTTGTCTTGCAGTAATTATACTCTCTAGAATTTAGAGAGGCTCAGTGGATTTTAGAAGCTTGGGGTTTTTAACCAGTGTTTGTATACTTAGAATTCCCACTGCATTGGCTTTTCTGTAGTATTCTCCTCAGCATTTGTCCAAAAACCTCATACAATTTTTGCTTCTCTCATCTTAGTTTTATGCTCCCTATTGGGAAGAAGCTTCCCTTCTCCACAAAACTTGGATATAGAAATCAATTAAATGACTTATTTCCAAGTTATTTTAAAAATTAATTCAAGAAAGAGCAAAAATCTTGTCTAGCTAACAGTTACCTTTTGTATTCAACATCCTTTACTTGATGTTTACAGCAGCTGTGGAGAGCCTCTAAAAAAATCGTCAGTGCTTTCTTGCCTATTTCTTTGTGAGCACAGATGCTTAAAACTTTGAGTGACTGTAAATAACATAATTTTTAATTATAAATGTGCTGATTTAGAACTGCCTGCTCATCTTAGCTCCATCTTTCAGGTAACTAGAGCTGCTAATTACTTTAAAAAACCCAGGTCAAATGGTCACTATCTGAATTCAGCAAAATATGTTTCTCTCTCTAAAAAGGAGGAGAACTTCACAAATATTTTGTGCTCTACTTTACTCATTGACTTTGTTCTTGGTAATAGATCTAGGGGTTTGTAATAGTGGTAATATGGTAATATATTAATAGTTAATATTCTGTAAATGAGTGGTAGGTAAACTACCTATGTGTTCTTTTGTAATGGAAGACAGCAAAATGTATTCTTAATGACATACATAAATAGTAACCTTAAGGATCTCCATCCTCCAGTTCATTCAGATTTTCTCCATAGATCTTTAATTTTTGTTTCTCAAGTAAGTAAAGGAAAAATAATTCCCAGTGGTGCTCATAAGATGTAGAATACCAAACAACCTCTTCAAATAATCACCCAAATCAGTTATAGAACCCCAATCTTTTAAGCCATATTTCTGTCCTTCTGCATGGGACAAAATTTTTAAATAAAAAGTTGTTGTAACAGTTTAACTTGCTGACAGAATGGATGGTATCTGATCTAGATCTCTACTTCTGTGTGACCAGTATTGTTATGCACAAAAATACTTAAGTAACAAAGAATTTTATGAGTGCAAGCCACTGTTACTGTCACAAGGGTGTCTTACAAGCACAAGAACAGGCTGCCCACTGTGTGAAAAGTAATCATTCTAATTATTTGAAAATACCTTTGCTATTGCAGTTTTCAAACAACCATTAGATTTAAAAATGGTGAATTGATGATATTAACATGGTGTAGGCCTTATAATTTTATGGTATTTCTTTCAGCTCTTTTTAATATCCTAACATTTGGTAAATTTTCTCCAGTGCTTACCAGTAAAATGCTAGCTAGTTTTGATACTTCCCTTGTAATTTTAAAACGGCTTCAGATACTTTTGACTGATATGGATTATATTAATATCATGAATGAAGTACAGTAAGGTTTTTCTTGCTTATGTGTTGTAAATACATGCTTCTATAATGTAGGTAAACTTCGTTCCTTGTTGCTTCAAGCATTATGGTTTACTATACAACTAGAAAAGCCCGTCAATAATATCAAGTCTTTCTTATGACAGAGAAAGCAGCTATCCCTTATGTATTTTGAATGAAGTGGTATTTTTAAGCAGGAAGAATCCACTCTGTCTATATTTGGGCATACAGATCTATTGAAACTTGAGATCTTTGTCATTTTGACAGTTGAATAATCAGGGTTCTTTTTTTGTAGAAGAAGCTAAGAGTGCTAAATATGCTGTTTCATAAAGCTTACTAAAGAAGGATGGGTTTATTTTACATTGACTGATGCCAGTAAGAGATGAAGGCATGTATTATTATGTAGTATTGCACACAAATTTATTTCACATTATCATGAGTGTATATTTACATTTCTTTAGAAAAAAAAATATAAGCTAGATTTTCAAACACAAGGAAATACTGTGAATAATGCTGTCTTTTCCTTTTGAGAGTTACAAATGTTCTATATGACTCAAGTCATCCTGGCATAAACCGTTCTACAATGCCCAAGGAATAACACCATTATTTGGTCTTATTCATCAATATTGGTCTTTAAAGTTCAGAAATTCCAGAGTGGCATAATCAGCACAGTTGGCAGCCCTCCTGTTTTAGACCAAAACTACCACTACCTTTAAGAGAAAAGGTCCTGACTACAAATGGGCATCAGAATTCTATGATATTTTGCATGAGCTGAATGCTAAATGCTCCTTTAGTTAATACTTCATCTAATTCATGATATTGCAGTCAATGTGGAGGCTATTACTCATATCAACTAAGAGCAAGAAAAGATTTTTTAAAATATTTTAATTTTCTCACATTAAACTATTGCAGATAATAGCTATTGAACAAGTATGACTCAGTGCAAACAGAACCATTCCTCTAATGTAGTAAGTGAAAAAAACTAAGTGCTGAACTTCATCTTTTATTTGGATGGAAAAAAAAAGAAGTTAGATTGCAAGATTGTTAGTACTTATTACCATCTATGCTAGCCACACGCGTTTGTTCTACAAATGTTGGTGGAAAATAAGGCCATGCATATTCCTACAACAAAGCTGTTCATTGTATAATTTAGTTTTCAGCTGAGTCTGAACTTACTGCAGGTGAAAATAAGATGATCCAGATCTGTCAGCACTGATATACATGTAGGTGGTTCCATTATTATAATTTGTGAAATGCTCACAAGCTGTCTTTGTGAGGGTGCTTATATACAGTAATGTATTAAAAAGAAGCAAGATGTTCTAACTTCTGATGGCATTGCAGTTGTGTAGTTTGTGTAAAGTGATCAAATATTTCTAAAATACACATAAAAAGTTTTTGAAAAGGGAATATTAAATGTTTTATTGTATGATTTTTTGGTGTAAAATAATACTACATACTTTAAGAATTTCCTGCTTTTTATATAACAGGTATGATTTGAACAAATGGAACTGATAAGTGTTTATAAACCAGATGCTCTTTTCTTGAGCTGTGAGTTACTGTAACAATGCCTTTCTCGTATGGTACAGTGCTATTAGCTGCAGAACTGTTCCTCTTTCTTGAATAATGAGTTGTTGTATTAATACCAATAGAATTTCTGGACTGTTTCCATTCTTTTAAGACCACTCTGCTTTTTTTCAATCTTTCTTAAGTTATACTTTAAGTTATTTTTTAAATTTGCAGTGATAAACATGCAATAGGTGTTAGAACTTATTGGCAACTCTGATTAAAATTAATTGTAGAAAAAAACAATCCAAAGCATTACTTCAAATCTCTACTTTAGATAAGTTTATTTTAAAACAATACAAAGCACAACGAAACCAAGCAAACAAACAAACAAAAACAAACAAAAAAAACCCACAACATTTTAAAGTATAATAGATAATGTATCTGGATATAGTCCAGCACTTTATAGGCTGAATTTCAGTTCTCCTCCTTCCATGTTCAGAACTTTTATTAAGAGGTTTTATTAAGACTGGCTGATACACTTAGTGAAGAAAATGATAAAGTTTTGGATTTGTGGTCTTTTCGTAGAGTAATTCTGCTTCATTTACTTCCAGTGAAGCAAAATGAGAAAAAAAATATTTCTTAAGTGACACTGATTTAAGCTTGCTTGTAGTCTTGTGAATGTATGATTATACCCTGGAGATCTGCCTGTGATGTTTGGTCCACATACAAGCCCATGTCTGAGTTTGAGTAAGGAAAATGACCAACTCCATGATCCAGTAAATTCTTTATGAAAAGTGAATGTAGTTATCTAAAACAAGAAAATCCTGTGATTGCTTAACCATATTCCCTACTTTAGTCACATCTTTGGATGAATAGAGCATTCCTAATCTGTAAAAAATTGCTCAGTAGCCACCTAAACAAGCAGAATATTACTCATTATGTGAAATCAAGGGCAAACTATATTTAATCTGTCCCTGAAAACAAAATTACTGCACAGAAATGTAGTCAGCTCTGTAAAAAAGTGAAAAGTTGAAAAATAACTTCCTGTTGTGTAGCCCTTTATATCTACCTGAAATGTGAATATCAGAACCTTCAAATTTTCATATAACTAGCTGCTCTGCTTTTTCTTCTCTTTAGTTCTGGCCGGTGTGCCATTTTTGAAATATTCAAACAAAGAAGCCATAAACCACTAGTCACACCACAATACCAGCTTGTGTTTACATTTTCAGCTCTCCAGATCATGATCCTATTGAGTGCACATAGAGCGAGTGCGTGTACACGCGCCCATCCACCATCAGGAGAAATGAAACTGTAAACACAAGCTGGTATTTTGGTGGGGGCACACTAATATGGCGGTTGGTGAGGTCAGAAGGTGGAGGGTGAATTATGGATCCAGAATTTCCTTGTATATTTCCCTTTAAGTTAGACTGCTTGCAGAATAGCTGCTTTTCAAACTACAGAGTTTAGTTGTTTTAAAAGAGTAGGACCTAGTTTCGTTAATTTTAAAATACGTATTCAGACTTGAAAGAAGATGAATAATAGCACTAATACCTGACATGAATAAGCTAGACAATGAAATATAAACTATATTACACAGAATTCTGCTTGTGTGAGTGGAGGGTGCACAAGGATGACATCACACTTTTTACCATTTATAGAATTCTTCGCTGAACTACCCAGTGAATCATATTGCTTAATATTATACTAAATGCTAAAATAGTCTCCCTCTAAAATCTAACTAGTCTGATAGCTTCTCCTAGGGTGAGAGCAGCATGTGCTAATTTTCAGCCCTGCTATCATATTAGCATGTTGTGTTAACAACATTTATGAGCTCCTTTAAATGCTGTATATTGTTCTTAGTTTCATAGTAGGCATTTTAAAGCAATGCAAAATCAGTCAGACTATAGATACTAAAACAGCTGTTTTATAAATTAATTTTAAAATAAATAACCTTAGAAGAAATTATATGCAGGTGTAATATTTTTATTTTTAAATTTTTAACTGTAAATACATTAAATTAGTTGCAAATTTGATTACTTAGCACACAATGCCCGTATTTATGTGATCCTTTTTAAAAAAATGTCTATGTTAGAGGGAGCACAAGACTCCAAAAAACCCAACCATAGGCTTTGTTGTGAACTGTCTACACTTAACGGAAATCACATAACATCCTAGTTCTTAGTACATATCTGGTTAAATAGAGTGAAGAAGGCTGTTTACCTGCACTTAAATAACTTGTGAAACATGATGTGATATATTTTGAGCATTTGGAATTACTAGCTGGAAAAGACTAAATATAATAATTGCTTACCCTTACAATTACTGTGATCCTTTTGGAACAATAATATTCAGAAAACTGTAATTCAGTCACTATATCTGAAAAGATACCACAAAGCTTTGACAAAAAAAATCATAATCAAAGTTATAATGTAAGTCTGAAACTAAGATATTTTAATCTGCACCTTTACATAGTTCATAAAATATCAGAGATTAGAGAAAGCATCAAAAAGGGATACATTTTCCCTCTTATTGCTATTATATTTGTGACATTAAATCACTGTTATATTTTTACAGGTGCTTTAAGTTATTTGTGTGAAAAATCATGTCTCGATTTGATTTAATGGAAGCTGAGATTCCCAGTGCAATCCATCACACAATATTGGGAAATTTTTAGTAAAGTCACGAGAGTTAGCAAACTGCTGAAAGCTTAATTAACTAAATCTGTAGTAGAATGAATTGGTAGTTGGTGGGAGGTCCCATCTCACAGTCTCATCTATATAAAATGATAATAATTTGGTTTAGCAAGCTTCTTGTGTGTCTTTTTTTTTTTTAATATAGAGCCCTTTCCTTTCACACAGATAGGCAGCAAGATGTGGGCTGACTTCCATTCGTCTAGACTTGCTACTATTTCTGTGGACCTTTCATCTCACTCTGATCTCCTTAGTCCTGGCCAAGGAACCCATTCAATAGCGAGAAAGAACTAACCTTTCAAAGACTAACCTAGCCTCAAGATAGAAAGTTTCTTTTCTGGTAGGGCAGAGCAACCCTTCAGTCCTGCAAAGAGATGTTGTATGAGATCTGTTCAGTGATTTTTCCCAGGCCTTAAGGAAAAATTATCTAGGAAGGAGTAATAATGCAAATTCTGCTAATATTTCTCCCACGTGCATATTTTCTACTAGTAGCTTTTAAATCAGATTTTACTGTAAAATATTGTTTCTCAGAAATTTTGTCCATCCAACCCAAAATCTCTTGATTTATGGCTTCATTTTTTTTCCTATAGAATTCTTACAGAATTATTATGATGTCATATTAATGAACATCATACTAACCAGTAAAAATAATACAGCTGCAGCAGTAACAACAGCTGTATAGCTATTAGTAATATAAAGCTATACTCCTTGGTTTCAGTATAAATTTCTTTATTAATACAGAGCAGAAAAACATAAAAATTGGGAGATTGTATTTCTGAATGGAACAGCTGAGGGAGTTGGCAGAGATCAGTCACTGTTTAATTCCAGTTTAAAATGCACCAAAGATACAAAGACTAATACTAAATTAAGAAGAAAACTCCTAGAGCTGGTATGCAATTGAATGATTACTGTGAATAGGAGCCATGTAGCCAAATCCCACCTGTACATACTTTTGCCTTCTGCCAACAAGTTGCTATGACAATTTCACTTTATTTATTAACAGAAATAATGATTAGCCTAATTTTAAACTATCAAACTGGATTGTCTTTCATATTTACTGTGCGTATATTGCATATGTTTTAATGCAGTATGTAGAAGAAAACTGTTTTGAAGTTGTATCCTTTTACATAATTTCAGATATTGTATACAAATTTAGAAGTAGTATTCACAAAGTATATAAATAGCGCGTAGTAAATAGTTTCATAATGTATAAATTGATTTTGACAGCATAGCACCTGATAGAGGATTACTTTCAGAATTATTTAAATGGAAAATTTAATCCTCAAGAGCTATTATTTAAAAGGCTTTTATCAAGATTTCAAAGTAATGTGAAAATTTGCATATAGTAAACAGTAAAACACTTTTTAAAATGCATTGCATTACATTTGCAATTAAATATTCCTTGAAGGGTCAGTTTAAATCTTGCATAGGTAAAACTCAGTTCAGCATGAAGTATAATCAACTGGTAAACTCACACGTGCCAGGTGGTTGAAAAAACATTAAGTAAGTTACTCTTACGATTGCCCTCACTGTAGTTGATGTGCTCATTGGTTTTTTTTACTTGGAGGAGGAGTATGAGATGACTTGCCTTATGTTTGTTTTGAGGAAGTTCCTTCAGAATTAGATCTTATTTACAGTAAATCCAAGGCTGTGGTTCCGCTGAAGCTGAAGCCAATCTAAATGTTGATTGCTGCAAACCCTACTTTTGGCCATATGTTACCACTGCTTTCCCTTGAGCTGTCTTTGCTGTGCTCTTCTCCAGCATTTTCACTGGCACCTTCATTCATCTGACTTTAAACTGAATCACTTGTAGCTCAATGGCCTGCTCCTGACTGAGAGAAGTACGTTTTATAAGATCGGTTTTCTCTCTCTTTGGCTTTTCTATGTTGTCAGGTCAATATCTGTGCTATGGAGGCATGCAACCTGGTTTGGGAACAAAAAAAAAAAAAGAAGCAGGAATAAGCCCCCACTTCTGATAGGGGCTTGTTTTTAGACCAGCCTAGTTGTATTGTCAGGCTGCATCCTGAATAGTGTTTTGCCATGAAACAACTCACTGCTGTGGGAAGGCAATGGGGATCAGTATCATCCAAACATTTCTGCTGATGTTAGGGAGTGGGCAGAAATCATGTGGCAGAAAGTGTACTAAGCAGCTCTGGTAGAGACCAGTTCAAAGTGTCATGAAACTGTAGCTTTAGCTAATGAAATTGGATAGCTGGCTATGTGTTGCTTAGCTATTGAAAGAATACGTTAGCTTTTCATTTAAAACAATGTAATGTTTACATTTAAACAAAACTATTGTAGTAAGGGGTTAAGTGTGGTGGTTTATGATGACACATTTTAACATTTTGAAAGTAGTAATGTAGCATTATTTAGTTATTAAATTATTTCACAATAATTGTTGTATAATTATTGTAATCAGAGTTTTGTAAATATCTAAGAACAGGAATCTGAACCTGATTTCTTTCATATCCATGGAAGTTCTGTTTCTCAGTGCAGGATTAAAAATAGTCTCAGGTTACCTAAAACTCACAAGTGATAGCATCTTATTACAAAATTGGTCACTCAGCTGTGTCATACAGTAGTAGACCCCTTTTAATTCTGAAACAAGGCTTTCTTCTTGTGCAAGAATGTCCTGTTATTGCATTAATTATTCCAAGACTACCAATACTTCTAAAGTGAGGCACAGGGCCTTTTAAAAATATAATAAAGACTTTTTTCCAAAGTATTTACAAAAAGAAATTCAGTAGCTTAAATGGTGTCATAGTAGAGTGTCATTTTAATTGTCTTGAAGCATTGTATCTAAACAGTATTAATGAGGTTCATATTCAGAAGAAGACAGATTTAGAATCTCATTGCTAAAACTGGTCAAATAATTCATAATGAATTATTCACCTTGTTTTTTTCATGAACTCTTGGTGAACAGATTGTGATTTTCTCAGAAGGATTAATTATTCAAAGTTATTCACAAAAAAAACTTAATAATTCTTGGGCTCAGTTTCTTGGTGAGCAATATATTGTGAACATCTGACCAGCGCCTGTATCGTAGATCATATGAAAAACAATTTTATTTTTTTTTCCTGTTGTGACCTTTCCCAATCAGTTCAGGTCTTCCTGAGATAAAATGTTTATAAGACTTTTTTTCTCATACAATCCAAGGAACCTTAGCTTTATATCTAAGAAAGACATAACAGTAGCAATCTTAAAACTAATGCAATATTGTCTCTGCCTTTCAGTTACTACATATTGCATGCTATACTATGTTTTTACCTAATTTTCCATTTCTTACTCTTCAATAGATGATTCATTGTCAGTTATGTATGGATGACATGGGCTTATATATTGAATTATACATTCAAAATGTTCTTAGAATTATTGCTGAAAGTATTCTGTATATGTGAATAGTATTTTAAATTGCTTATCTAAAACTAGTGATTAAAATTTAATATGTATTAATATTATCTAATTTGTGTGCTATTCAGAACAAACCTTTTTTTTTTTTTTTTTTCTGTACAACCCATAATCCAGATCTCAGATATGGAAATTATCAATCTCCACTGAGACCTCTTTACCTTCTGCTAAAACTTCACTGGAATGTCTTCAGTTGCTGGAATAGCTATGAACAGGCCAGGGTTATTAACATTTTGCAAATATTGCGTAAAAATGTTGGTTCAGCCCCAGTTTATACTACTTTGTTGTATAGTTCTTCCTTTATTAAGAAAAATCTGATTTTGAAGTTGGCTCTCACTGAGGAGCAACTCTGTTTTTCAAGGAGGCAATATTCTGAAGAATCTTCTTGTGACACTTCTCTCTGCTTTAAACTTTTGTGAGCAACTTGGTCTACAATGTTCAAATCATGTCCTTCAAATGCAACAATATATCATCACCTTTTAACACTGGAAGACTACCTATCACTAAAATGCTTAAATGCTCTAAGTAAAACAACAGGAAGAAGACAAAATCTTTTGCGGTGTTCTCATGAACCAAGTGGGGAAAAATAACATAGGTAGCTTACTGGCATTGTGATCGTTCTGTTACCATCATATTTAACTGACTTGTTTGCTTCTTCAGCCTTTGTTGTTCACAGTTTCTCTTTAGTAATGTTAGGAGGAAGTAGCTGTAAAAGTACATCCAATTATCTTCTGTCCCAAAAGTACTGCTGTAAAAGTTGAAGGATTGCTTTCTACAACACACAAATTGGTACCGGATTGGTGGACAAAATTCTGAAATTCGGTGTGAGTGATTTTTCATTCCTACCTGTTGCCTCAGGACCATGGAGAAGAGTCCAATAATTAAATACTAGTATACTCAAAATGTAAAGTTGTTGAATTAACATTAAAACTAATTTATTTTAGTTCTGCTTCCTATATCACCCTATATCCTTTACTTGTCTCTACTACATTTCCTTCAGTATCCCAAATAATCCTTAGATTATCTCTATATCTAAAACCCTAAGACATCCTCTGTTCTTTTAGTGAGACATATCCATCACATTTCAGGCTTTCCCTGTTACCCCTGGTTTTGAGTTCTGGCCTGCCAGCTAGGTAAGAGACATCACATGGTGAGACTAGTCCAGGAGCTCACATGGGTTTTATTGTCAACCAGCTGCTGCCAAATACCAAATAGGACAAATAATGGTTAGCTTCTTTGTGCTTTTCCCCCTAGTATTAATAGGTTTATTCTTATTCAGAACAATTTAAAAAAATCATAATATATATTTCTCAGTCAAACTTCGGATGAACTTTGCCAACAGATTTAAAAATTATGAAGAGATAGGCCATATACCCTGAAACCCCCATTTTTCCTTATTTTTTCTGGAGACTATAATTTTTAAAATACCACCACATTATCTCCTAAAGTGGAATAAATGAACACATCGAAATGTCTGAGTAGTAGAGTACTATTAAAAAAAATAAAAGTGTATACCTTTTGCACAGTTGTATGTATAGCCATATCTGATATAAAAGTTCCTAGGTAATAATTATATGGAAACTGTATCTAAAACTGAGAGGCATTATCTTACACAACTCCAGATATCACAGAACTCTCCAAGCAATGAGTGCAGTTATCCAGCATCACATCCAGTATGCAGTTTTAATTCAGTAAACTGAGGATGAAGGCCTAAACTCTGTTCTCCTTAATAATGAAAATAATCCCAGTATTTTTTTCATAATTTTCTGGATGTGGTTGATTTACATGAAACAGTAAACATCAGAATTATTTTTATTAGATTGTGCCTTATATTGTTAGAAATTATTTGTTCAATATTATCTAAGACCGTTCTTTAAACTCAGCTGATTACGGAAATTTATATCATTGTTAGAACAGAAGAAGCAAAGGAGTTGTGGGAAAGCAAGATTTTTATATATTTATATATACATACATACACACACACACACATTCACAAGAAGGCTTGAAGGCCTTTTTGTCCAAATTAGAACTTGAAAAGCAATTTTTCAAGTGGGTGAATGATGTTGTGTATAAAGTTGGGATACTAATGTGGGCGAATTGTGAAACTTTAAAACATACTACAATTACAGCACTTCTAAAGAATGGTCATGTTTTATGTGTTTATGAGACACTGGGAAAATAAGAGTGGATCAACAAAGGTGTTGAAGAAGTGTTTGCAATCTGGAAAAAAAAGGCATCACAAATAATAATCCAGACAAATATGGAAATGGGGAACTCATCCAAATATAAATATTGCGTGTTGAATATCCTACAGGCAGGTATCCCTGTGTGTGTCCAGTTGAATTACTATTTTAGTCAAGCTATTCTTTCTTTTGCTGCGGTCGACTGTAGGTGGGGACTTACATCATTCTGCTTTGGGCACCCTGTATTTCAAGAAAAAATGTTCCTGAAAAAGATCAGATTTCTTCAGAATCTGTGAAGATAAATGTGTATATATTCCAGTTCCAGATGAAAACCTGAAAGTTTGGATCTCTTTATGTATATCTCTTTTATATAGAGAAAAGTCCCACTTTTCTCTAATGTGTATGTGGTGTTGGTTTGATGATGGCACAGAATGCTGAAAATTATGTTCTAAATATGAATATATTTTCTTTGTCTGACTGAATTGTCGGGTGCTATTTGGAAAGCCAGCGCTGGACTTGGTCAGGGAAAGCCTGTTTTGAAGGCGGAAGGGAAGGGGCAGTCAGATTTCAGGCTATTGCGTGAGGGAGGCATCAGTAAGCCCGAGCCGTGCGGCTGCGGGGGCCGGCAGTGCGGAGCCGCCCTGCGGCGGGAGGAGGCTCCGCGCTGAGCTACCAGCGGCGCCGGGGAGCTGCGCTACTCGGCTGCATCACCCTCTGAAACAGCCTCTGTTCGCAAGCGAAACAGAACCGAAGTGGAGGAACACATAGGTATTTCAACTAAAGAGGCACTTACTGAGCAATAAAATGGAACAGGATTAGTATGGGGTTGTAGGTGGCAGCAGAAAGGGACGGCAGAAGTAGCAGCAGTCCGAGGCCGGCTCTCGCCTCATGCAGGCTGCAGAGCAAGCGGTATCTCCCAAGTCCCTTCCTGAGGCAGCCCTGGAAAGGAGTGAACATCCTGGCCTGCCTCCGTGAAGAATCCACTTTTTCTTCGAAATCCTAAACACGCTAAAATCTATACTCGTGAAAATAAGACTATTAAGAATTCACAGATTATCGAAAACATTAGCTAATCACCCCACGCCTGTCCTAAAAGAGACAGACACTGGGGAACGCGCTGGGGACGGGATGGTGTGAAATGCAGCAGCCTTGCAAAGCCTTTCCAACTCCAACCTGCTATTACAAGAAAAGGATCATGTGAGGATCCTTTGAAAGGCAATGTTCTGACTAAAGCAAGCAACTGCATTAATTGGGCGTCTTGTATTCATACATGCTGGGCTAAATAAAGGAAGCTGGTTTGCTGTAGCAGGCTGGCGAAATACATAAAACTAATCCTTTCAAATACTTTGTCGTTGATTAGAGTATCCGTAACAAACGCACAGCCCTAGGATTTGTATGTACCACGGAACATCTTTGTTGTGGAATAGGATAAGCATCCTAAACCAAAAGAAAAATGACTAAACTTCCCCCCCCCCCCTCCCCATTAGAGGGGGTGGAGGGAAGCGCGAATTGCCAAGATTCCCTACTTTATAGAGCTGAAGCTACAAGGTATCCCCTTTTTTTAATCGCCTGAAGTTAACTTTCATGATGGAGACAAACTCGGCAGGACAACAAAGCTTTGATCTTTGTGTGAAGGAAGAAAGTAATGGAGTGAAAGTCTCTCCAGAGGGTAATTATTCTTTGACCGCTCAGGCAAGAAGTTCCCTGTCACTGTTAAGGTTAATATTAAGGTAGCTCTGGTATACTTTCCCACAATAATAATAATAAAAAATCCTTCCCAGAATGTTATACTATTAATTGCCAATTTGCATATGTGTGCAGCTGCTGTTTTGGCTCCGATCTTCCATCCGATAAGCTTGCTGGAGGTATCACAGAGCACTTGGCAGCTTTCCTATTTGAAAAGAAAGCCTTCCTAACTACAGAACAGCTGATAGTCTATCAGTGATAGACCCTGATGGCGTGAATTACAATTACACTACTTTTCACACTAAATCTGGGTGATAGCTACTTGGAAAGAAGTTTCATCATTTTTTACCACAAACTGGAAAAAGAATTACATGGTCATGCTGTGCTTTTAAAGGCAGTTTGGTTCACTTTTGTCTATTTAACACCTAATTCCGAGGAGTCCATAGGCATCTGGAGATCTGAACGTCGCGTAATGAATTCACTGTTTAGATGGGAGATTTTTTAAATCTACCTCAAATTACATTTATTAACAAGGCGAGCAGGAAGTGTTAGAGTTGTTAGACGCTTCATTTATTAAATAATTTGTGGGTATTTTCAGTTGTCATATCCAGAGTCATGGGGGTTTACTTATTTTTTAATTAGCAATTACAAAACAATGCTACTGCAATTTAACAATTCATCACATAATCTGGGGCTGTTCAGTTCAGTCACTAATGCTAGATAATTCAGATTGTTATTTTGATCTGTTTATAACTCATTTTGTTGTGATAAGAGGGCTGCTGCCTTGAAATTAAATGGAACGGTTTCCTATGGACCTTGGTGCGACCTAGAAGCTAACTATATCGTCTTTGTCTACCTATTTCTTAACATTCTACCTGGTATAGCAAAGCAATAGGAATTAAAATAATTTACTTATTTGTTCTCTCACTTCATGATTGGTCTCCATTTATCTTTAGTATGTTTCCATGTACCACTGCGGAGGAAGAGGTGGGGAGAGATGCAAGCGTCAATTTAATTGTAAGAGTAAGTCACCCAAATTGCTGATGAGGTCACCTTGTCTAAACTTTTTCCTTTATATACCAGCAAGTTAATTTAGCAAGGTTCTGCCCTCATAGTTAAATGTTGCTGTTTAAATATCTTATAAAGACATGGTGGAAAGACTGACTGTTGACTCAGCTAACCTAGCAGAAAATAGACTTTGTTTTCCTTTTTTAGTTGCTTGCTTTATTAGATTTCTCACTCTCGCAGATTATCCAAAAACTACCCATTGATTGATCGCCCGTAGAGCTGCATTTGGTGTAAAGAAAAACTTCACAGCTTTATTGGCTCCCAGGAGACAAAACAAACATAACAAGATATTCGGATTAATACAAACAATGCTACAAACGAGAAAATCATCACATTTTAAATAAGACGGTAAAGTCAGTCCAGTGTACATCTCAGCCTCTGCTATACTACACACGGCAGCTTAACTAATCACCAGCGCTCTGAGGCACTACTCCCTATGGGACCTGTGTTATTGTTCACAGCATCTCATCATCGTGGACACAACCTAAGCAAATGCCACCAAACAAAGCTTTAAGAACCCAGTTTAACGGCATTTTACTGCAACTTTGCAACTTCGAATATAAACATGTTTCTTCAAAAATATTTTGAAATGCAGTTTGCTTTCTGTTTGTTTGGGGTTTTGTGTGTGTGTGTGTGCATCCTTGAACCTAGGAGCTCTTGCTTATTTTTTAGGGCTCAACACATCTAATCGTAATTAGGCGTTTATTTGGGGAAGAAAAGATAAGACCCGAACTTTTTGACGTTTCTTCTGAAGACAATGAAAGGGACGTGTAACTTTAGCCTTGGAGAGGAAAAAAAAAAAAAAAAAAAAAAAAAAGTCCGGGGAACTATTTCATTTTTAAAGAAGGAAACTTCCCCTTCCGACACAAACACACCCACACACGCCACCAACTTTTTGTTTTAAAGAAAGCTGATGCCTCTTAATTTCGTCTCGAAGACATCACAAAAGGAAAAGGACTGTTTTTGAGGCTGCTAATAGGCCGTTATTTCCTACAAACTCTTTCTCAAGAGACTCAACCAGCCTATTAGTCTGTTAGTAACATTTTCTCCACCGGCATTTTCTTAGGATAGCCGTTTTCTTCACCCTCACTTAGGCCCAGAGGGAAATAGGGACCTTCCGAAATGCTGTGGGAGTCTTATCATCTTGTTACCCTCGCGCAAAGGGCGACGTAATTGCTCTTCTGCCATTCCGGTATTCTCTTCTCTTTGATAGATTGACTAAAATCAAAGTGAAGCTGGGTTTGGCCATACGACTTCCTTGAAGCCCGTAAAACATTTGACAGTTCTCAGAATAGCATCACGTTCCAGGTCTTGCATCCATTTTCTACCGGATGGTGGGGGTCGGAAAAGGCTGAAGGAACCGCCTCTTCTTTTTGTGTTTGTAGCATCTTTGGGCCGGACGGGCGCTTCTTGGCATTCCTGATATTCTACATGACAAAAAACAAACAAACCACAAACAAACAAGCAAACCCACAAAAAACAAGGCTAGTTTATGAACGTTTGCTGCAGTTACGCCCATTGCAGTTTAATGGGCTTGTAAGCTTGAATAAGTGACTACAAGCTCTCTGCTAACATCTATATCGGTCTTTTTTTCACACTTGACCGTCGATCCTCCTACAAATCCTCCACGACAGACCTGTGCCTAAAATGTCGGGCCCAAGGTATACAGAGTTGTGTCTCTGTGCGGATATCGCTTATATAGCCTCTTTTCTGAGTAGATCGGTGAGATTTATACGAAGGAGCAACAAGCAGACGTTTACATTAAAAAAAAACAAACCCTAAAAAAAAAAAAGAAAAAAGTAAAACTAATTTTAGAAGAATTTGTAAAGCATACAGCGTTTTATTCTCTTAGAATAGGCGTTTTCAGATTAGATGTGTATTCAAGAAGTTGCAATTGCAACCATGGCATATAAAGCCCAGTTATCACTACACAAAGTAAATTTTAAAATGACGCTAAGTTTAAAAACCTTGGTAACGTGTAGGAAGCTATTTCATGCCCTACTGATGAAATATTTTGTATTACTTTCCAGCTATGTATTCTTCTCAGATTTATCTTGCCTGTGTGTATATATATAAAATCAGATTAAATAAAAGCTTCGGAGACATGCAGGGAGACACTAAAGGAGATTTGATACAAAAGAATTAAAGGAAGTTTTAATAGTAGAAGGAAACCTGCTGTTCCTCCTCCTTGGACAGGAGAGCTAAACCTGGCAGCTTTATGCTGGAAGACTTTTATCATTCTTTGAATACTTAGGGATACTAAACTCCCTGAATAAAGAAATCACAGGACTCCATTCTAATTAGGGTTATTCCTGTTGCTACTGTTGTATCACTTGAGGCAACTGGGAATCTATAAGTAACAAGCTTATTTGATCTGTATCAACTGTAGTTAAATGGACACATGGATGAAAACTCTATTAAAAAGTCAGTGTATGCGATTTTGGCTGCTGAGTCTCCGTGGGCTTTCACATCTCGGATGGCATAGAGCCCGAGGTTTCTCTCTCGTGCTCCTATTGAGCTTGGACGTGGCTTTTTTACGCCCCCACCCTTATGTCCAGAGTTATGTACATGTTTCCACATATTAAAAATGTAGTCTACACTGCTCGAATTGACAACACTATCAGAGCCTCTCCAGACGTATCCATCACCAGGTCTATGTGCGCTTTGAACGTATCACTCATGCCAGCTGGTTGGTGTGGTTCTATACTGGAGGAGAACTTGCATAAGACTACAGTGATATTTTTCCCCTGCTCACTTCACATTCTGCACTTCCTGGTGCAACTGCTGTAATCCCTTGAACCCAATAGAAACCTCAAGCACTCGACTGTTGATAAATTGATGGGCCTGATGGCCTTGCACCTGGTTGGAAAAAGTGCTAATGGACATTTGTAGATAAGATTCTCGCCCGACCGGAGGCTCAGTTTCTGCTGTGCAGGCACGGTCTCTTCACACAAAGACTCTACTCCCCACCCCGTCTGTATGTACACTCTTCTGCATGCACACTGACCGCAGGAATAGTTTATGTGGGGTTTCAGGGCACCTGTTGTAAGAAGTTCTGACAGTTTCACAGTCCGCTATCTCAACGACTTGTTTCGTTCCGTTAATCCTTTTATGTGAGTAACCCGTGACTTGTGGTGGCAAGAAAGGCAGTTAATCAATAATAATAATAATTAATAAATTATAAAAAAAAACAAACGCAAAACGTGGGGTTTCCACGTTATTTGTCACTCCCTTGCTGGCGGTCAATTGTAAAGCAGAAACTTTCAATGGCAGCGTATCAGTAACGTCAGGAGGGGTGGCAGTGCAGCTGTACGAGCTGCCTGGGTTCATCCATCATTACCTAGCAAATGAGCCGACTGGCTTGTGGGCAGGTACAGAAGCCCTGGCAGGCAAGCAAGAGAAGAGATTATTTTTGCATATCTCCGGGGAATTCAGTGGCGTTCCTGATCTCAAATGCTTGTAATTAAGAGGATGGCATCTTTGGGCTGGAGAATTCCGGAGAAAATCATTTTCACAGCACCTAGAGGGCTTGATGTTGCGCTTGGTGACAGATGGGAAACCTTTATGAAGGCTCCATAACCTTTTGCCCTGAGAGACTATACGTTTTGACACTGCAGGATTGGAAGGATATAGATGTTTTTACTCGGGTGATAGTGTGGTGATTTTTTAAAACAACGAGTCATTTATTAGAGTATTTTAATGAACTATGCAAGCAGCGGAAACTTGACAAAGCTTGTGTCACTGCTGAGAGTGAAAACATAACTATTAACTGTAGAGTGTTTAGCGTTTGGAGATTTCTATATTGCACAGAAATAAGATATAGGAAAAGACTAGCAGATAAGATTTCATAGTTCATCTTTTCAGATCATGACCCCAGGAATGCCATGCTATTTCCATTAATTATTTGCTCGACTTAAAGATGCCTGTGAATATGAATAAAATTGTATTTAAAAAACGGTAGAAAGAAAGAGAAAAACAAGACTCATTCACATTCCGAGTCTGCTTTCTGTCTCACACGTATTACATTTCACAAAACAGATAGAAACAATAGAGCTTATTAAGAAAAACTTGTTTTGAATGGTAAATTAGGCATAATGAAAATACACACGTTTTTACAAGTAGTTATTTTTTCACCAATTGAATATTTTAAACCTTTTTAAAGTAGGTACTTGCCTCTGCAAAATGTTTTCCTTTTAGCTCATTTTCACCATATCACCCTGCTATATATATCTATCTAAAATTCTTAATTCGGTCATCTCAGAGACCTTGATAAGACAAGGCAGTGCCTTGTCTACGTCCAGGCAGGAACCAATAGGGGTGCCCTGCCTCGGCTGTGGGAGCAGCAGTGTCAGTGCTGGTTTCCAGGCTGAACAGGCTGATGCACGAATCCGTTCACACTATGGCTTCTTAGGCAGGAAAAAAAAGAGAATATTATAGTCAAGAAGACATCTCAGCATTCACCTTTGATGGAAATACATTTTCAGTGCAGCACAGATCATCAAAATAGATGTAATAATTTTTATACTGGTTAGGAAAATTATGTGAAATCAAGAAAGAATCCAATAATCTTGTAATGAAAAGTCAACTTGACCTAATAAAAAGTAATTTCCTCCTTTCATCCTTTTATGTACAGTTAAAAAATTATCACAGGTAACAGCAAAGAAAGGCAAATTTTTGTCTCCATCACCCATATATCTAAACTCAGAAACATAGAAAAAATAATCTCCTTAGAAAAAGATTGCAGAAGTGATCTCAAATTTTGCTTTATATTGTAAGTACATTAAATCAGTGTTCCTGATTTGCACAAACTTGTGTATCTGGTGTTATAAAATCTCTTAAAACATAGAGCACTCAAATGCCGAGCATTAAAGTAGATTGCATTTTTCTGCTTCTTAGGTATTGGAGCGATCTGGGAATTTATTTTTACAGCCTAAGATGTCAGTATGCCACAGAAGCACGAAAATCTTACCATCTGTATGCTCATGGACAATCTCATCAAGTACACTCCACGACAGACTTAGAATAACAAAATTTAAACGCTATTACTACCGCCCAGCCATGCATGCACTCAAATCTATTTTAAACAGCATTCAACCTGACTTCTCATGCTGCTTACCTCAGGCCTAAAACAGTTTAATCCCTTTCAGTGTTTGCTTACCTGCATGAATCCTGTTGCAAAACAGGCACATGCTATTTGAAATATAATTTCATTTTGCCAAGTGCTGATCCATGCTCTAGTGTAGGTTCAGGAGTCAAGTAATGGCTTCACCTGGCGTTTACCTAATGTGATGGGCAGTGTCCTTCTGGGTATGTGTTACTTGTCAGTGCCAGGAAATAAGGATATGTTTTAGCTGGAACTCTGTTCTAGCAGACACTACATAGTTTAGATTAACTCCTTTCAGTAGTACAACATCAATGTGTTATTCCCTTAACATAAAACATACAGATTATGTAAATCTGTAATAAATACTATTTTGAAGTGTATAGTAATCAGAAATCTTTCAGGGCAGGATGGAATGGAAACTGAGAAATATTGGAGAGTAAACATTCCAACGCTCATTCCTCTGCTTCTCTCTGGCAGAGCGGAGCACTCGCTGTAGCTGGGTTGCTAATGCTCCAGCACTGAGGTTTGCCCCTTGAGTCTCACAGAACATGGACTTTCTGGGAAAGCTGGGGCAAAAGCGATCCAGTGCAAAACATTTCTCCTCTCTCTGCAGACCCTGTCACACTGTTTTCAAATGGGAAGGATTTTCCTGGTTTGAGGGAAGGCCAGCCCTTTTTGTACCTTCGCACAAGGTACAAACTGGGCACATGCAGTCATTCGGGCTTGAAAGGCCAAGCATTCTGAGAGGCAAAAAGGCAGTGGTGGAAGAGAGGCCCTACAAGTTGCTTACACCATGTTTAGCACGTGCTCTAGTGACTGTGCAAAGCTAAGAGAGCAACGGAGCCTCTGGAGTTCATCAGTAGCTGGCACAGCTTTGCACTTCCCTCACTTTTTGGGGCCTGGTCTGGGTCTTTGGTGGTGGCTTGTCTCTTGCTACACGACACTGCTGCTCTGTCAGATATCATCTGTTCTCTTGAAGGGAAGAGGAAGACAGGATGTCATCTTACAGAACCCACAGGACTTGTACGGAGAGCCCCTCGCCTCTGCCCCTCGCAGGGATGCACGCTGACGGGCTCCTGGAAGGCTGAGTGCCAAGGGTGAAGTCTGACATCTACCACCGATACCCGCCAGCCTGACAGAGACCCCCAGGTGCTGCTCGCCCCGCCGCGCGGTCCCACTGGGACTCTCTCCGGGTTACCACCTATGCTGGGTGTGGGGCGTCTGCTGCGGAGGGGCCTGATTGTGTTGGGCTTGCCATGAGGCCAGCGAGAAGGAGGGATCGCGGTAGGCAGGCAGGGGAAGGAGGGAGGGAGGAAGGGAAGGAAGGAGGCCGGGCTGATTAGCATGCAGCAGCGCTCGCAAGCCCGGCTCCATTGTTTTAACACCTCCCCTCTCCTCCGCGCCAATCTGTCACCGTTCAGCAGGCGAACGCTGCTGCCTCGAATGCTGCTCTTCTCAAATGAGACGGATAATTAGCTGCCCCGCACGAATGGCGCACTCTTCTCACCCCTGATTGCTATCACCTTCTTGCTCCTGGCAGTTTTGACACCTCGTAATCAGCCTGCTGCTTTTTCTCTTTTCTTTCCCTATTTCTGATTTTTTCCCTCCCCCTTCATTTTCTTCCTTTTTTTTTTTAATGCAATCCCAGTTGCCATTTGGATTGAGCCTTCTCTGTTGAGTTAACCTTGTATGATTGCGGGGGAAAGGGGAATATACGGTAGGGAGGAAAAGAAATCGCCTTCTCCGAGTCTCATCTGCTGAGTGAACCATGGGTGGGGGTAGGAGCATCTCGGTTTGATCCTCCAGTGCTTTTGTTCGTAAGGAGGAACAGCCTCTCCTGATCATCCTCTGAATTAACATTATCTCGGATGGGGGAAGGATCGCCTGTAGAGCGACTCCTCAGCTCAGTTAAAAGAGAAAAAACTGCATTTGTATTGATTTGTTAAAATCAGGAATATGAGGTATGGACTTCAAAAGTAAGTTCACACGGCCAGGAAACTCTATCTCTTCCTTCCAGGCATGCAGGGAAGGAAGGTAACTTCTCCTGAGTCTTTTAAAGGAGTGAATTCAGTGTGGTTCATGGGAGTCGGAAGAGAGCTCTGATTGGAGTGCGAGGTGGTAGAGGGAATTTCTTCCCTTCTGATTCCGCAGAAAGATCTCAGTTAATGCTCTGGTGATTTCTGAGAGATCTTTAAAAAACCCAGAGGACTCGTGGAATCTGTCATAGAGCGTTTTCCCCTCCTTTAACAAGCACTGACAGTCTAATTACTAGAGCTACGAGCAGCTGTCGAGTTAGCCGGAGAGAGAGAGGAGCTACATGTGTTCTTCCCGGTCGCCGGCACCAAGCCCTTTCACCAGGCTGTGGCAGTCGTAGCACCACAGCACACTCTTCAGAAACCTCCCCAACAGAAAGAGGAGCGCTTTGCTCCCTGGCTTTCAAGCCAGAACGAGAGTTCCCGCAAATTCCGGCTGTGAGTTGGCACGCCGCGCACTCAGCGCGGGCGGCAGGACAGGCGAACCCCACGGGAGCCTTAAACGCAGCCTCAGCCCCGGGAGGGACTCCGCTGGCCCTGGAAGAGGAGAAATTCAGTGCACCTTAGCATGAGTCTGCTGCGCTCTCTTTCCTCACAAGTTCCACTTCCTCCCCCTAGGCTTATTATTAATATTTTAAATGAAATTCCACTTCCTATTTGATTTCAACCTCCTCTGCCGAGTTGAGCTTGCGTGGAAGTGGGAGCGGAGGAATACCGAGCCTCCTCTGGTGAGAGTAATAAAGCAGATGTCCCTGCTGGCAGCAGCAGTGTCCTCTAGGAAAACTGTATGAGTGGGGCCCACTGAGGGACCACACTCACCTCCCACTTCAAGTCGCTCACAGCTGCTTTAGCGCGAGATGTAGTTATTTATTTATTTACCCCCCAGACTGGTGCCCCAAGCAGTGGTCTGTTATGGTCAGCCTATCTAGATGCCCTCAGGCACCATCAATTTTAAGCACGCAGAATTAAATAGCTTCCTGAGACGCAGCACTAGGCTGGAGCTCTCGTAGTGGGGAGATGGACAGGTTCTGCTGGTCGACGAAGCTGTGGACAACTGTGTTCCCCCCAGATTTTCCTCTCCTCCAGCACTCCCTACTCTGCAGGCAGAGCGGGGTGTGGGGGTGTGTGCCAGGCTGCCTCCAGCAACAATGAGCCGTGGCCCAGTGCAGGGACTGAGGCTCAGCTCAGGGCTGTCTTCTGTGCCAGCAGAAGAGTTCACGGGAAAAACGCTTCCGTGCATCGGGGGAAAGGGGGGTTGGCGGGGTGCAGCGGGAAACAGACGACTTTATTTTCTTTAAAAGTGATTCGCAGTTTGTTCAGCTCTTAATAATCTGAGCTCCTGAGCTCGAATTTCACGGTTGAGAGGACAAGTCGGTTTTGTGTAGGGCTGGCTGGAGATGTGCGAATCCCCTTCTCTCCTCCCAATCCTGGAACTTCTGCCTCTCCCAGGAACCACCCCCAGCCACGCTCTCCAGGGAGGTACTTCACACGCCGCATGGCGAGTCCAGAAATGAACGTAACCTCCTCAGTGCTGGGCACTGGCAGGGCTTCACAACTGTCAATAGTAACAGACTTTGTCCAGGTCACATAGCAGACATGCACTGTACATTGGTGTTTATTACAGTACACTCTGTTAATAGCCAGTCACAAACATAAGAGGTTTAAAATAGGGAAAATAATGTCAGAAAAATAGTTTTCTAAATATTATACAGGTATTAATTCCTCCAGAAATTGGTCACAGTGAACAAATCTTTAAAAAAAAGAAACACTTGTGCTTTGCTGCTATGAAAATATTAATGCTAATTATCCAATATCAAGACTAAAACCTATTCAGTTAATATGCACAAAGCTTCAAGTCACCCTTTGTTGTTAATTTAAATTACTTAGTAACACCCTCCTCCTTTTTAATTTGACCCAAACAAATCCATAAAATGTGCAAACTTTATCAGAATGCAATATTTCAAATTGAAATGGCATTGAGAAAGTTGCTAAGCATCTTCAGGTTAGAAATCGATTTGGGGCAATTCGTTTTCCCTATTCCTTTCTAAGTTGGAACAGCCTTGAGCAATCTTTCAGAGCAGTCCAGAAAAGTAAATAATCTTTGATATTCTCAGTTTTAGGGAACGTTCAACTTTTTCTATTCTTCATAATAGTATAATCTTTGCCTTGGAATTATTTTTACTAATTATTAATTTTATAATTAATGTACATTAATTTATAATTAATGCACATGAACAAAACCATTATTTTTTAAGAACATGTAACAGCTATCCATAAAATTGCTAAGGTTACATTTTGGCAACAGGGTCATTTATGTGCTGTTTTTGATTACTCTATTAAACAATTCATCTGAGAAAGTCAACCATTCACCTACATTGCTCATGACCAAAATCTATCCTAATTTTGGCATACCCATCATTCAGTTATGGTTTTGTGATGATTCTAAAAAAATCTGAATTAAGAGTTTCACTACTCTAAGTTAAACTTGGAAATTTTATAATAGAAACGAAAAATGAGAGTCTACTTCTCTTCCTGTTTACTTCAAGGAGAATACAATCACATCACTAGATACTGAGAAAAAAAAATCCTAGCATTACACCAATTTCCCCAGTTAGATTAAGGCATGAATCCTGCAGGTCTACACTCGTATTCATGACTTTGGTCCTATTCAGGCAATGATTTATTAAAAAAAGAAAATAAAAAGAAGGAAAGGTGTTTAACATCACTCTCAAAGTTAATATTGAAGCGTAACAAGCAGTTACAATGAATTACAGTACTGAAAGACTTACAGTTTCATTTTACCTTGTCAAAGGACAATTTAAAATGTGCTTATCTGACATTTTCAGTCATGAGTTTTTGTTACAAGAAGTCTTAATTCCTGAATTCTTGGCATATCTATTGAGTAAAGAAATCAAATGTATGCAAAACTAGGGATCCATTGATTTCTTATACATTAAGACTGTACTTTGAAGTGGGAATTCAGATGCCGAAGAAAATCTTCCTTAGATGTTACGGATGGTGGGAAAACTTCTCGACAGAATTCACATATTTTGGACTGATTCAGTTCAGAGTCTGTGTAAGCTTGTGCCAGCAAATTTTTGTCTTGAGGCTGCCAAATGAGCTAGAAGAGACAGAAAATTGTTATTGATATGGTTTACAATATAGTTTACATTATGCTGTTGTTTATGTTTATATATAAAAAAGCACTTGCCTCTTTAAACTACGTGTCCTTTACACCTGCCTAGAACTTGAGAGCACTCATTTAAAGAAAAGCAAGATAGAACTTTGATTATTTAACCTCTGATAATCATACCATCCTTGCAAACACTTAAAATGATTTCATGATAAATACTGCTGAGTAGAAGTTTGTAATATTCGTATGATACATGCTAAAGCTTTTCTTTAACTTTGCATTTCAGTATTTTACTGTGGAAGTCACAGTACAAACTAGCCATCTAAAAGAAAGGAGAAAACACATTTTTACCTTAGAATGTTTCTTGTACAGAGTTAATATGAATCATATTTTATTTGTTCCTACTGACACATAACTAGTTTTCAGTTTACTTACAAAATGACTAGAGCAGTGTGATATGGCTTGAGTTACTTACTTGCTCTGATTGCCTTCTAGTGTAAATGTTTCTCAAACAATCCATTTTGGGATTCCTTCTGCCATGACAGCATCAAATTCAATGAGTATCTATCCATGCATTCAGGCAGTTCTGAAAACTATGCTAGATTTGGTTCAGCAGCTCTTCTGCTCTTGGCCTCTGAGCTAGCAAGCTTCATGCCAGCAAGTCTGTTTACCTGACACTGGAGTTCAAGGGACTTCAGCCTGAGAGATACTTTAAGCCAGAGTGTACGCTAATTATTTAGCATTGTAATAACTAGGAATCAAATAGTCTCCTTCCAGTTTTCAAACTAAAGTTAACAATGAAGTTTCTTTATCTCAGTAATAATGATGCAAGATGAAACACATAGTTATTTTATATGGCCAGAATCATCAGGTTTTGAGTCAACTGAAAAGTAAATACACACTGCTGTGACTACAAAGTAGCCAGAATGGCAGCAAGATAGTATGAGCTTTATATGGGGATAGAACCTAGAAGAGGAGAGCATCCTATATTTTTTTTGGCTCAGTTTTCTTCCCTCTTGCTTCACTCACACATGGAAAGGGAAGCAAGAATACTTTAGAAAGTAGTTTCTTCAGAAGTTTGAAATTTTTTGCTATCAGTACTTACCCAAGAACTTTAATTTATTTAAATATCATCATGCCAAAAAGAATCTACTGTTTATTCCTCCCATGGTAACTCCCTGTACAACTAACCTGGCTTTCATAGTTAAACTGTCCTTTTAAACCAGTTAAACTTCTTGGGAGTCAATTTCCTGTCCATTCCCTGTTTAAACACTGTTTAGCTTATCACATACCAATAGCAGGTTTACCATCTTTCATTATGGTCAACAATCCATATAATTAAATAGACTAATTAGTAATTAAGTGCAATCACACATTTTTTCAGCTCAAAGAGTCTACTTATTGTATGTTGTTGGTGTAAATTGCATATTAAATCTATCTAGTCACTGACATACTTAAACATCCTTACAGATATGTGTTTGGAATTGCTTCTTTCTACTACCTTATGATGTAAAGCACCATTTAAAAAAATACGAAATAGTATTGTAAAAACCCCACAACATCATAATAAAATTTCTAATCCTGGAAGCACAAGAAAGGGAGGTACTCCTCCAGCAACCCACTGAGGCAGGCACTTCTTTCTTTGAGTGTTAGGCATGTGCTTAATAAGCTTTTCAGAACAGAGGTGTATTAAAGCACTAGTTCAATTTCAAAAGCATTCATATTCAGATTAAGATCAATAGACTATCAATTTGCTTTTAAAATCATGAAGATTCTTAGAAATACTTTTGGTGGGAGCAACCTCCTCAAACTCTGAATACTGATAAACACATGCATCTATATGCAAGTCTCAGTTAAACGTAGTCTGTAAAATCTGAAGTCCACTAATATCCATGTTTATTTTAATCTGCTGCTCTTTTCAGTCACATGTTTTTTAAAAAAGTTACATGCTAAGAAAACAGTACTGAGTTTTCACATTTAGTATCCACATAGAAGGAAAGAGCTAAATTTATTACAGCAACTGAGAGCAGTTCCAAGAACTTACTGTTGCCAAATCTATTGCATTTATGGGGTTTTCCATTTTATAAGTTAACATATGTAGTAAATACTTGAAAGTTTTATCTACAGTAGCAAAAAAAAAAAAAAAATCAGGTAGATAATTCCTCCCTACTGGAGTTCAACCAGTGGCAGGGATGATGGAAGCCATAAGCAGTGTAATTACCTCTTAGAAAGGTGGTAAAAATACTAAGAACAACTTATGCATACATTTTAATAAGGTTAATAAGTGTAAAGGGTATGTGTGCAAGTAACTTTAAAACCCCAGTATTTTAATATACATAAACTGTGAAACAAACCTTTAGCACAATTAACGGTCAGTAAAAACCTTTAAAACTGAGTCCAAATCAGTGGGAAAAGTACTGAAAAACCCATTTTTACAGACAGCTGAATAAAGCTGATAGATGCCTAAATATATTGATATAAACAGATATGTATTTAATACATTCTAAAATAACACTGACTTGTTTTAAACAAGCTTCTGATAAGAAGTACCATTTTAATTGATGTCCTGTATGTTCTACAGTGCTACCATACATATGCCTTGAAAAATATTGAAACTATTCATCATTAGCTTTCTTTTCCACAACTGTTAGCATTATTACTTCTTTTTCCCCACAAAGTAGAATATTTACATTTTAAATGATGGCTCCAAATTAGTTTCTTCACTTTGCAAAAATGCCAATGATCAAACAAAAGCTTATTGCTATTCTGCCACAACTCTTCTCTACTTTTCAAGCTGCATAGTCCCCTATCAATTTATAATCACATACCAGCTTTTCACTTGCTGTAATGCACAATGCAGGGTGCCATCTATTGAAAAATGAATACACAGACTAACCAGTAAAAGAACAAGCTAGAGAGGGAATACAGAAAAAGAGGATAGTAGCAAGCAATGGAGTGAATGCTTCACAGCTCCACAGGAATTCTAGCAGTGATAAAATAAATGGTTTAATTTAACTCAGTCACAACTTTAACTGAAGACCCAATGAAAAGTAAAGCACAATAAAAACTATGATTAGTAAGTTGGTATAGAATTGAGATATCCTACATCACAAACAGATATTTAAAATACATTAAAAAAAAAAATTAAGCTTATAGTTTAAAACACGATGAACAGTGAACTTTCCACGCTTTCAACTTTTAATCCAAAACTGGTTTGCCATGGAAAATTAAACTAGATGGGGTACATTTTAGGAGAAGAAAATATCAAAGCTATCATGTCCTACAAACACTTTCCAAAGGCTAGTTTTGCATGTCATGCAGTGGCCAAATTCAGAAGTAATGCTCCTCTGCTCCATATTGTCATTAGCAAAGAACACAAAACTGTATCAATGTAAATTGTAAAAACATGCCAATTCCATTCTCACAGAATTCCTAAATATCACTGTTTATTCTTGAAAAGCTACCCTCTCACAACATGGCACAGGAACATAAAAATATCAGTCTGTAAGGGTCTGTTAATAATTTTGCCAGCAATTTGAGACGGGATGTTACACAAAAGAACTGAAGTATTCAGAGACTTGATTGCCGGAACCTGCAGAAATGTTTTTTTTTGCATTACAGCAACTGGGCCTTGCTTTCAAAAGCTCTCATGGACTTAAAGTAGCTATAATTGAAATTCAAACTGGAAGTACCTACATAAACCTAAAAGAAAGCATTTTAGTCAACTTCCTTTCACTTGAAAAAAGTATACTTTCCTTCTTGATGCCTTAAACCGAGAAGAAGAAACGTAAAGTTTTCTTAAAGAGGAGGAATAGAGTGCTGTTTATAGTTCAGATTGAGATAAAAAGTAGGTAATCTTTTTCACAGCAAAGTTATTGTTCAGCTTTCTAATTAGTTCATTTGTCATATTCTTTGCTGTACATTAAAAACAATTAAAACAATTATATGCCCTATTCAACTGAGATCAAGGGTAGAAAGAAAGCAATCCAGCGGGCAACTTAGGATTTATGACAGCTTTGAAATAGATATAGAAGCAATTAATATCTAAATGAAATTAAATTTGCTCAAGCATATCCAAGTGCTTACATCTGCTTAAATTCCTTCCCTTTCACTAGAATTGCCTTGTACATGTACTTAGGTGTCAGGAAGTGGAATTGAAAAGAGATAAGGTCTTAAAAAAAAGAGGTATGAGATGCCTCATACAATATATTAATTCTGTCTCAAACACCTTTGCAAGACAGTTGCATGAATCGATACCATTTTTTGAAATGCACAGTATTTATAGAAAGATACCTGATGAGGACCTCTGATGGTCGTCCCAGCAGCCTCTAAAGAAGAAAAAATTACTTCAGGTGCACCCTGGCTTGGGTGCTTAGGTACAAGCGTGAAACCAGTGTCTGTTGTTTTTAAACATATTTTGTCATGGATATTTTCTATGGGCATCTTTGCATGATTTGGGGGGTTTATTTTGTCAACAGTGAAGCATTGTAAAGCTGAGGTCATGAGGTCAACTCCATGAGCTGCAAATGAGTTAGGTTCCAATTTACTGAGGTTAATAGCATGGTCTTTATGCTCCAGGTTAAAATGATGATCTTCAAGCACGTCTTCAGCTACACCAGTACAAGGAACTGTTGGTTTTTCCTGAGTGCTCTGCAAGAAAGCAGAGTCATTGACTGTAGGTGGAAACTTGACATTAAATTTAGAAAGTGATTCTACAGAGTTGTTGTCCTCATCTTGGCCCACTCCTCTTGGTGTGATAGATGTGATGCATGATGCACCTCTATTTATATCCTTTATAACCCGAGGCTTAAAAAGCTCTTCTGCTTGTTCATCAGTTTTATCAGTGCACTGTATCGGCATGGAAAACTGTATTTCTGTGAAGAAAAAATAAGGAAAACATTAAATAGTCCACTGAAGTACAGTTGTTAAAGTTGGGGTATTGTGGTACTTTTCCTGAGAGGCTTTTGATTTCCCTTCTTGGCTTTTTAACCTTTATTTTTGATCTTTCAGTTTGAAGTTTCAGAAACATGAGCTCTGACATGAAAACAGACAGAAGAGAAATAAAAGGAAATAATTCTGTTCTAGTAATTCTTCTCTTTGCTTTATGGCTATACACATTTCAATTTTATTGAAAATTGTGTTGTCCCATACTCTTAACACATACTTGCATATATTTACTGAAGTGTTCTGACAGAAATAGAAACTGGAACCAAAACCATTTCATATGGTGCCAAGAACATGCTAGGCACCATAAGCATGATTTCAGAAGGTATTCAGGTATCAAATACCCATTAGTTTCCAAATTAGGTCAATATATAAAATGAATAACTATTCAGAAGAGGAATCGTATTTTCCTTTTATGTTGAGAATTTTCCCTACATTTTTGGCACTTCATAAAGAAAAATATACATGGTTAGTCCTATTCCAGTGAGGGAATAACTTCAGTACAGCAGCATTCTGACATCACTCAGATATTGTAGTATAGTGGGCCACAGAAATAACAGAAACCAAGCAGAGCAAATTAGATCTATATCATGCACAGCTTTTCACACAGTTGAGTTGGGGACTTATTTAAGGAAAACAAATCTATTCTGAAATAAGTTGCCAAGAACTCATCCCCCAAAATTCCCACCGCCAAATAATAAAATTTAGTAATGTAAAATAGGAATATAACAATACAGTTCAGACATAGCCATTTGAAGCCACAAGCTATATATTAGCACTTCATGTACCAAAATTTCAGGAATGGTCCAACTTAAATTAGAACCAAGTGCTGAAATCAGCATCTTTTGTTCCAACCATGTAAGTTTGGCAGGTGTTTCTTGAAATCGCTTAGAAGTCTAATTCTACTATTAAGAAAAGCTAGTAGGGAATACCAATAGTAGCCTACATTATATTAAATGTAAGCATTAGCAGAACTGGACATTAAGGATTCCTCCAGTTCTCAGAAGTGCTGGATTAAGCTTTTGTCCCATACAACAAAACAGTATTCAAAAGCCTGCACAAGGAAGTCTAGAAACTAAGTTCTGTGACTCTCCTCAGTCCAGCAGTTTTGCACTAACAGATATGAGGCTAGAGACATTCATAACAGACATCTTTGGAACTGACAGCTAAATTAAAAGCAAGCAAGTGCTGCCATTCACACAGTATGAGGGAATATCACATGTAGTAAGTGCCTGCCTCTCACTCCAAGGGACAAAACAATTACAAGAGCCATTGATGTGATGACTGTCTTTTATAGCATGTGATTTGGAGCATTCTTCTTAGAATGCCAAAACTAGAGATGAGTTTTCTTGGTGAAATACCGAGTACCATGTGAACAGACTTGAAAAAGGCAGATGGTAAACAGTGGAAGTACTTCTATGTATGTGTAAATTGCAGTATTTTCAAATATAAAGCAAAGCTTTCAAACAGTTGAATCACAATAAGAGCTTAAGTATGATATTACCAGTTTCAGGTTCTGGCTTTATCTTAAATTTACTCAGTTGGTCTGTTTGGTCTCTGGCTAGCATACATATTCGATGACACTCTTCTTCCATGTCATGGAAAATAGTCTCCAGATTCTCTCTGGAAGATCAAAATTGTAAATTAAAGAGCCATCCAATTCAGCTTGTTGTGACCTTTAATCTAGTCACACCCGCAAACCAGAGAAAAACAATAGTGTAAGCTGCTTTTCTTGGATACCTTGTTCCTCAACATATGTATGTGTATTTCTGTTCTTCTCAGTAAAAGCAAGCAGAAAAGAGAAAAGAAAATGTTGTAAAATAGCTGTTTAGTCTTATCACATACACACACAGGCAAGCTCAGGGTCTGACCCTGCAAGGATCCACCCCACCAAAATCCAGCCTTTGCATTTCTTTCATTTCTCTCAGGTATTTTTGTGGAACAGTTTAGCTGTCACAAGGGTACTCTTTCCATCTTGTTCTAGAGAAAATAAGATACTGCTGTGAACATTAGGTATTTTCCATTGTTTTCTGTGTGCTTCAGACTTGCCAGGAGAAGGAACACACAAGCATTTGTTATTGATCCTTTCTTATTTGTCTACCTGACATTTTGGAAAGGGGCTTGTGAACCCATTCCTTCTCTGTTTTATACAGTACCATATGATTTTTCCTTTTATTTTGAGGGATATTTTTTATTACATGTTTTCTAAACTATCACATGAGCACCCAGTATTCAGTTATCTGCACTAAGAATGATAAAAGTAGTGTTTCATGCTGGTCTGAGTTTTACTTGCCTAAAGGCACTATGTTATTCAGTTATTAATGCATCCCTAAAATTCCATCGTCAAGTTTTTATAAACTTGGTGAGTAATTTACATTTCTAAGCATAACAGCATGAATTTTATAAAATGAAATTCGTAGATGAAAACTGAAGTTGATGACAAACTAGGTTTAATGTACTCTTTTGCATGTTTGTATCAAAAGAGCTCAAAAGGCCTCTTTTCATAATCCAGTGAATTGTTTTCCTTCTTATTACTTATTTATGTAGCAATTAGGAGTGTCACAAGCTGTGTTCCTACTTCTGCTGAGCTTCTCTTTTTGAAGACAAAAATGTCAATTTGTATCTCATTTGGAAAAAAGAAAAACTACAGAAGGAGTTAAAGTTGCTAATGGTAACACTTGAATTCTGATCACTTTTCAGGTGTTTTGGGACATGTGAAATTAAAAAAGGCTCTTAACACAAATTTCTAACTAGCACTTTAAAATATACATACTAGATGAATCGATATTAATTTGCTAGACATTGTGATACTGTAATCTTACTAATGTAAGATTACCAGTAATCTTACCAGTCACATACCTCTTTCCAAGAAAACAGTAAAGTAAGGGAGCTATTTGAGAGCAAGAAGACAGAAGATGGGTAAAAGTTTTTAATTTTTTTAGATATAAGTCAGTAAAGACAAAAAAGTCTTTATCACATTGCAGTCTTACTTCCTTTCTTTCTCAATATAAAGCAGTAGAGTTAGACTAAAGATCCACATAGTTAACCAAGCCTATGTCTAAGTCTCCAAAAGCAGATGCCTAGGCAAGAGCAAGGTCTGATGATACTTTTGCCTAACACTCTCCCCTAGCCTCACCTTAGAGAATCCTCTACCTGACCTCAGCAAAATTGTTAAAAATGGTGTTACCGTTTGTCCTGTGAAAAATACAAACCTAAGACTTTGGTCAATCTTTTTCCAAAAACACAGTCTGAAGAAGGAGTACTGCTAAGGAAATCTACTGCTTTTGGTCTCTTGGTCATAAGCAAGGGCTGTCTGGCTTTAGTTTACAGATAAACTTGGTTTCAAACTCTCTCGTTTAGGATGGATCAGGGCAAGAACTATTTCCTTATGCTGACTATCAGACCTCCTCCTGGCAGTGCAGCAGGCTCCTCTGCTGTGCTGCCATCAGTTAATCCATTATGGGTGTACATTCCTGTTCTGAAGAGAGTTAATGCAAGGGGGTTAATGCTTATCCAAAACTCAGTGTTAATAGCCACTGCTGTTGCCCACAGAGTTTAACCTCCTGCTGAACCAAGTGGCTATTTTCCCTCAACTTATCCCTACATAGGTGCAAAGTTCCAGCTATGATTCCATGTAGCTACTGGCTTTATTACCTTCCCACACCACCTCTCTGACCTCTGCTGCTCCACCCTCCCCCTTGCCCTCATCCAGTTTTTAAGGTACTGGGTAGAAAAGGGGGAAATACATTGTTTTATTTAATGGCAGAAAACACAATGAAAAGCAAATTTTAAAACTGCTGCAAAAGTATTTACCTTTCAGATAGGGATGAAATGCCAGTGATTCCTAGAGATAATTCAGGCTTAGCTGGAATGACTTTCTTATTTTTCACCTTGAAGTAAAATATGAAAATATTGATCAAAGGTTAGCACATTAATTTTGCGCTTCATCCTGATATGAACAAAAATGTCATAGGATCTTCACTTAGTCCTTCTGGAAGCTCTCAAAACATTTGCAAAATGACAAAAGCAATTTTTTTACTGTTTGTGTGAAATTCCTATTTTTAGTTTAACTTAGCAACTCACTGTGGCATTTCTCTGCCCATACTTTAGTTCTAAGAACACTGCTTGACTGTAATTGTGTTTCAGTCATATATAAGGTAAGATCACACATTATGCATAAGCTTGTTAGTGAGGTATCTAGGTATTTTAGCTCCTAAAAATCAAATTATTCTCTGAAATTTTCAATGAACACATCACAAGCTGGTATGTCAAAGAGTTCTAGCAGGTTTTAAAATAAGTTATTAACTTTGACTGCCACCTTGTGGCTCACTATAGTATTACACAAGGGAAAAATACAATAACCAGTCATTAACCTGCAGTTCAGTAGATTCACGTTACCAGATAGCCTGGGTAGTTCCTCTGCTCCAAATCAGACACAGAACTTGCTCACATGCCTGCCAAAGCAGCTGGTTTCACTGATACATTGTTTATAAACACAGATCTATAGCCTACAGGTTTGTCTTACCTTGCACAAAGGTGCTGCTGCAGCTCCTTTAGACACGTTTGAGCAACATTATACTTAGCAATATGGATTACAAACAGTAAGTTAAGGAACACTTGTGAAGTCCAATATTAACAAGTTATGTGCTCTTGTGCTTTACCCAAATTCACTTTAAATTAGCTTGCTAAAATACATTTACATGGTTAGATTCACATTCAGGACAGCAGTCTAGCCACCCTGCAAGGATAGATTAGCACTCTGAATGTTATTCTGTAACAAAAAGAAGTTAACATAAAAGTGAAAAACCCCCACTCTCTTTTGGTGAAAATTTCCAACTGAAAATTCTAAACCAGATGCTTCCACAAATACAAAAATTTTAATGACATAAATAGCATACAAACTGACTACTATGGATTTAACAATTCAACATTCCCTATGTGCTTTATACACTTTAATGAGAAATTAAATTATAAATTATATAAATTTAAAATCAGTTTTTTTAGAATAGTATAAACACATTTGAAAGAAGCAACAATTTACAGTTTGTTTTTTTTAAAGTTTATCTTTACTTGGTTTCTTATCTTACCTCCCTTTTGTATGTTGGCATCGGTACACCCCTTTGTGCTTCATTTAATTCTTTCAATTTGCTTTTCAGAGTTTTTATTTTATCTTCTTGGTTGGAAATGATAGATATAAGCTTCCTTTCCTTTTGATTGTTTTTGTCCTCAAGTTGCTTCAGCTTCATGCTCTCACTTTCTAATTGTTCCTAAAAAAGAATTTCAGAAACACTAGTACAATTAATAGAGTTGAATCCTGTGGAACACTCAGCAGTCTAGAATAAGGGAAATTAAGCTTTTGCAACATAAAAAAGGGTCAGTCTTATTTATTACGTTATTAATCTGAAACTGATCTTAAAGACCTACCACCACACATAGATGTAACTCATCATAGATGATTACTCTTTTAGTATGGAAACTATGCATCATGGTAGATAAAAATCCAGGGAAACAGATGAAAAAAACACAACCAAACAGCAAAAGAGGGAAAAAAATAAAAGAAGAAAAGAGGAAGTTTTATAATATTGTTCTGGAAAAAACCAAACCAAACCAAACCAAACCAAACCAAACCAAACCAAACCAAACCAAACCAAAACCCCAAACATGAAGATGGAAGATTTTTGGTTAAAGAACCTATACATCATCTTCTATAACTAATGCTACAGCAGCTAGATTTAATTTTCTCAAGAGTCCATAAGAACACAAGAATTACAGTACTATGAGGCACAGAAAGCTCAAAGGAAGTATCTGATGAATGACAAATGACAATTATCTCCCGTGAAGTGAGGAAAAGATTTCAATTTATATTAAGAGGAAACAGAGATACATAAAAGTAATCTTAACAAGTAAGTTTGAAGATGACAACAGGTTGGGTGGCTGTGTCGATCTGCTAGAGGGCAGGGAAGACTTACAGCAGCAACTGGACAGGTTAGGGTGATAGGCCAAGGCCAGTTGAATGAAGTTCAACAAGGCCAAGTGTCAGGTCCTGTACTTGTGTCACAACAACCCCATGGTAAGTCAGAGACTTGGCGATGTGTGGTTGGAAAGCTGCAACCTGGATATGAGTCAGGAGTGTGCCCAGGTGGCCAAGAAAGCCGATGGCATCCTGACTTGTGTAAGAAACACGGTGCCCAGCAGGAACAGAGAGGTGATCATCCCCTTGTACTTAGCACTGTACTTAGCCTTGAGTATTGTGTTCAGTTCTGGGCCCCTCGCTATAGGAAGGATATTAAGGTGCTACAGCATGTCCAGAGAAGGGCAGTGAGGCTTGTGAAGGGCCTGGAACACATGATCTGCGTCTGAGGGAGCTGGGGTTGTTCAGTCTGCAGAAGAGGAGGCTGAGGGAGACCTCCTCACTCTCTACAGCTACCTGAAAGGAGGTTGGAACAAGGAGGGGGCCAGCATCTTCTCCTTCGTGTCAAAAGACAAGACTAGAGGAAATGGTTACAAACTGCACAAGGGGAGGTTTAGGCTGGTTATTAGGAAATATTTGTTTACTGAAAGGGTTATCAAACATTGAAATAGTCTGCCCAGGGCACTGGTTAATTCACCATCCCGGGAGGAGTTCAAGTGGCATGTGGACCTGGCACTTAGGGATATGGTCTAGTATTGACACTTCACTACTGGGTTGAAGGTTGGACTGAATGACCTTTGAGGTCTTTTCCAATAAGATACATTCCGTGAAAATTAGCAGGTCAGATGCTGGATATAATTTTCTAACTATCCATCTTTTCCATGATCTTAAAAGACTACAAAGTCAGAGTAGCTATAGTATGGGGAACTGCTTTTTGCTATTCCAGGAACGGGAAGGCAGTGATAGTCTATGGTGTGGGTTCATAGACTTGAAGCTACCACTAGGCTGTTATATGGCCACGGCATTCACAAGCATTAGAATCACAGAATAGTTTGGGTTGGAATGGATCTTCAAAGGTCACCTAGTTCATCTGCCCCTTCAGTGAGCAGGGACATCTTTAATTAGTTCAGGTTGATCAGAACCTCATCCCACTGACACTGAATATTTCCAGGGATGGGGCTTCTACCACCAATTTGGGCAACCTGTTCTCTTTCACCACCCTCATTGTAAAAAACTTTCTTATATCTGACCATTATACAGTCAAATTCCACTTCCCATTTAAAAAGCCAATGGGATGCAGCTTTTCCTTTATTTTCCTTTGCAAATGATTTGCTGGGAATCCAAGCACCTAGGAAAAAGCTTGTGCCAAAGACAACACTTGTCCTTGAAAAACTCCATCTTAAGGACAGTAAAATAACTTTTTCATTGATCCTGTGATACAGCCCTGGTCCACACACACATAACGTATCTGTTTGGGGTGATCACGAAGCCAAATAAAATGGACTTTCAGACAACTGGAGCAATGGTCAGTAATTCTCTTCCATTTCTCCTACAGTCTCCTGTGGGCAGTGGGGACAAGATTTAAGCAAACAATAAGAAAAGCCATGTGTGAACCAATGTGAGAAGATCAATGCAACATGTTGCAATGAAGATACATCAGTACATACTGATGTAAATCATTCTTGTGCACCATCAGGATATCACATCAGGAAAAACACTGGAGAAACAATGACACCTTTTTGAGTCTTTCAAGAATACAGATCTTCATAGCTTGGTGATCTTACAGCTTCTAATACTGACGGAGTTTGGGTGCTTGCAAGAATGTGTTTACATTAACAAACTGCCTAAAGTTTATAAAGATGATGATGTCCTGACAAGTAAGTATGTGGCACAAGCCATACCTGCTCTGTTAAGTAGTTGGCCACACAATGGATCTTTCAAGCATGCTGCTATTAGCAGCCAGCAAAGAGGCTACATCTGTACTATGAAGAGATCACTATCTTTTCTTTGGAGAGGTTACATAGGATCAGGGAATAATTCATGTTGGAAGGGACCTCAAAAGTTCTCTAACTTCTAATCAAAGCAGGGTCAGTTACAATATCTGATGAAGTTACTCAGTTTGGTCTTGAATTCCCCAAGAATGGAGACTGCATTAATATCTTCATGTAACCTTTTCCAGGCAAGCCAGTCTGAAACTTTCAAGTTCTAACCGCCTATTGTTTCTCCTCCTCTTGCCATGCACCTTTTTTAACCTTAACACAGATACTTGAAAGTTATTACCTTTCACTGAAGTCATCTCTTTTCTAAGCTGGACAAGACCAGTTTCTGCATCTTTTTCTCATGAATATGTACTCAAGCTCCCAATATGTCAGTGCAGCCTTTGCTGAACTCAGTCCACTTTATCAAAGTCTTTCCTGTGGAGACCCCCAAACTGAATGCAGGTGCAGTGAAATGAATGCTGAACAGAGGGAGATAACTTCCTTCCCTGGGTGTGCTAGCTGTGCTCCTATTAATGCAGCCCAGGGAGATGTTGCTCTTCCTTTCCCCAAGGACACACTGCTGATTCATATTCAACTTGCTGTCTTACAAGACCCCAGCTGCCTTCCAGCAGAGCTGCTCCACAGCCAGTCACTCCCCAGACAGCACTGCTGCAAAGGCAGGTCCTTTTATTTTACCCTGAAGTGTTTGATAACAACCTGTCATAGTGGCTTCCTAGAATAAACAGTCAGATGGTTTCAAGGAAAAGTACTATTTAACTGATTAACTACTCTATGTGGTCCCATGGAATATTAGCTGTAACCTTTAATAATTCAATCACAAACTGCTCTTTATTATCAGGTATCAATAGATTAAATAGATAAAGCAGTAAGAAAAAAAAGGTGTCAATACCAGAATTTCTTTAATCAGGTAGCAGGGTCTAACTAACCCTGCCACATACAGCAGAACAACAGCTAAATGTGTAAGATTGTCAGCACAAAATAGTGAAGTACAGCTTTCTTTGCAACACAGACAGGAAAAAGTGACACTAGAGAAGCTGGTATTGACTGGAAGGTGCAACTCAGCAAGATTGCTGCAGTAGCTGCTCTTACTTACGTTAACTCATTTTAGCACCATAACTTTGAGCATAAAGATGACTACCATACATCTGCCATTCCTCTACTTGTGTTGTGCACAAAAAGAAAACCCCAACCAATCAACCCCCCTAAACATTTATTACAGGATTAACAGTCCTGTGTACTGTATGCACATTCATTTCTGACAGTTTTCCTTCTCTTTTTCATGGCACATTAAGTTCTGACAAAATTCACACAGTTTTAATACTGAGGTTCTTGAACCAGGAAAGTAAGAATATGAGCATGTTTTCTTGTTGCAGGTACTGACTTTAGCTTCATGTTTTATAGAGTTTATAAGGCTTCCAATGTCCTGCTCTGTACTAAAAATAGCATGCAGAAGCAGCTTTACTTGTTATTGTCTGATCTCACTTACTAAGGTTTTCTGGGTTTGCTGGGCAGCTTGGGCTCTGAAACAGTACCAGGATCCACCTTTTTCCTAGTGTAAAAATAAAAGTTTAGCCAGGTTGTACTCAAAACCAGGCAGAATTTTAGGTCCCTTTGGTCTCCTCAGGAGAGTAAAAAGAAAAATCTGATCATCTTGTGTATATTTTCATACTGACCACCTAGTCAACCTGCTCCACTCACCTCTTTCAGCGAAGATGAATGGGAACTAAACCCCAAACCATTTTATGACACAGTGGCAACAGAATTTGACAAAAGCAGGTAAAATACACAAGTATAGCTGGAAAACACAAAAAGATACCCCCTCCATCATTTTAAACCTCTGAAATTTAAGATCTAACTAGGCACCTAGTCCAATCAATCCAAGATAACTGTTAACTTTACTGAAGGACAGAATATAGTCCACTGAGAAATCCCATTTGACTCAGCAAGAGACAGCTTCAGTATGTACGGATAAACCTGGGCACCTCCAGTCAAGGGAAAGAACAAGTTTCAAGAGGAAGGACAGGAAGAAACAGCAACATTTTAACTTAAAGACTGTTCATTTTGCAAGCCTGAAATTTTTGGAGAAGTAGAATAAAGCAGTTATTGCAGTAGACAACAATGGCTGAAGACATAATTTATTTGATTTGGAGCAGAACGTGGATATAATTAGAAAAACACAGGCTTTTGAATAGAATATTTGTGCTTCCAAATTTCAAAAACTGAAAAATCCAATACTGTATTGAATTAGATACTAGAAAAGTAGAGCAGGTCAGTGACAGGCTAATGGGCTTTTGGTCTAATAGATGTACTCTTCCCTAGACATCACGTTTTTGACAAGAAAACAGAATGCATTTATGATCTATCCTGTAATAAATACTCAGATCTTCTTAGTCTCTATGTATTTATTAACTCTCAGCAGATTTCTCCTTCATGAAGTTGTCCAATTTTCCCCTGAAGATATAAGTTCTACTGTCTATCTATCCTGTGAGGAATCAGCTCCTGTTAAATTTTATTTATTTTTTTAACATGGCACAATTTTATTTTAACTTTTACTTCATTCATGCAGAAAGACAGAGAAGTGGGAACTCTTAGATCCCTCAAGGTAACTTGATGTGGTCCTAGTGATTTGCTGCTGTTAATTTTCCCCAACTTGTCCCATACATTCTTTCCCTGCAGTAAACTTTTATGTACCATACATCAAGAGTTCTCCATTTCAAAAGTTCAAAAATTGTCAGCTGCCATAAAAGCCTATAAAGCATTATCACAATGCAAGTAATTTTCCATCACCTTCAACAGCAAATTTGGTTATATGGGTCTGCTCCCCTGAGCTTATTCAATAAAATGAAGACTTGTGTACAGAGACTGCTGTGTATCTCCACTTGCTTCCAGCCCATGAATGGCATGGCCAAGAGAGTCAGAGTTAACAGAAGTGTGTGTACCTCTGCTGTGCTGTATGGGTATCTTTCTATTACTCTTGCCAGGTTAATGGAAACTCATACCACAAGGACAGAGCAAAGATATCTGTGTACCTCTGCAGAAGCCAGCCTTGGTCCAGTCACACAAGTTTTCCTTAAGCTCCACACTCTCAATGCTTAGAGAGCTACTACATTCTCAGTGACAGGCACATAGTAGGCTGGGTCAAGATGATTTGGCATGGGTTTAGATCTCTGCTGATTCACTATTACCCTCTTTGTACATCACTGTGTCTGGGTTTAAGGGCAGATAGATTGTAGAGTTGATTCTGCATGAAGTTATATCTGAAATATTTTTGTTCATGGTACAGATGAAGCAAAATTCAGATGAACCACCTACTGTTAAGAGGTGACTGCAACAACTGACTGCACAAAAAAAAAAAAAAAAGCCGATAAAGGCAAATAACAAAACCAAGTCCTTAAAGTGACGATTCCAGCTTCTCACACATTGCCTGTAATCTTCTGTGTAGCTCACATAATTTCTCATTGTTTCCCCACAAGAAGAGCAGATAAACACAGCTTCCTTTCTCCCACTCTTTAAACATCTAAGTTACTTAAAACTATTGTCCTTGAGTAAACACTTGGAAACAAGGTGACTTGGTCAAGTCTTTGGGTGCAATTGTAAGATACAGTTTTTATCCAACTCAAGACAGAAAATAAAAAAAAAAATGCAGAGATGTTCCATGAAAGAATTAAAGAATTAACCCCTCAGCTGTGTTGTATCCCAAATAAATTCAAATATTAGGAAAGAAGTGACATCTTCTGATTACAGATTCTAGTATAGAAAAATTATATAAAGACTTTTTTTTATTAATGAAAAAGGAGCATATGTAAACCTTTGGTAACAGTACATATAAAATGTTTGCAAAGGCTTAGTCTCAAATGAGATTTCATCAAGATAATTAAGTAAGCATCAGTATTCCAAATAAGTTATTTTAAAATTAACATTTCTGAATAAAAAAATGCATTTATATGAATTTAACATAATTAATTTGCTTATAGTTAAGGTCTAGGAAGCAAATCCTGAAAGCAACTATTTTAAAATCTAAGGCCTGATTTACAACAAGGATATTTTTACAACCCTTACAGGGTCCCTGGTATGAAATTTCATATTTAAAAATAGATTTTATGTTACAAGACAGTCCTCAGAAAAAATAGGGTGACTTGGGCTAACAACAATGTAACTTTGTGCACCTCTGTCACTGTCTTTTCACAATATTCAAAATCCATTCAAAGTATTCCCAATCTATTCTGCACTATTCCAGTTAACTCTCAACAGGCTATAGTGAGAAATCTCAGCATCACTTCAGTGAAGAGGGGCATCATATTAAAACAGGCTTTATGAAAAACCTAAGCAAATCATCAGTATCTCCAAAGCAATGAACGGTTCACTTTCCACTCCATTACTTGGAGGGCAGATTCTCCATTACTTGCAAAAATACACGGAATGGCTGCAACTGGAAAAGCTCTTGTGCCAGGAAGAGAAATCGCTTTCTTGACCACTGGTTTTGGTAGGTTAAGAAACAATCAAGAGAGCTCTAGAGATCTGGATGATCCTTGGAAGGACCAAAGACAGATGCTAAGTTCACCCAAGCAGACTGCGGTGGCACAATACTCACGCACTTCAGATGAGGATCTTGTATTCGAAGTGCAGCTCAAAGGCATCTCTCTTTAGGTTCTCATAGTGTAATCATCACAGCACAAATGTGATCTTACGTTAAACAAACTGCAGGTGACCATACCTTTAAAAGCTTTTCTCTTTGCTTTGCTACATTCAGTTTTTCAGAGAGCTGGCTGAAAGGTAAGTTGGAGGTTTCAGTGTCTTCATGCATCAGAACATAAGGATGTGCATTACCTTAAAAATAAAAATGAAAGCAGCTGATGGTAACTGCATTTTCACCGGCCAGTTTCTAAGTAGAAGTAAAAATAAAAGAACCTAGGTTTATATTATCTTCATTTACTTTGAGCAAATCTTTATATTATAAACAAGTGAGGAAAGCCTAGTTCTGTGCTTAGAGACAATGCAAGACTAAACCAGCAATAAAGGATGTACATGTACCCTTAAAAATAAAAGCCAACCACTCAGCTAGTATTTATGAAAACCAAGAGTGTTAGGCTAGTGTGAATAAATATTTAATGAGCATGGCAGATTAACACATGGTTACTTTGACTCTTCTCTTTTATTTGTGTAATACAGTCAAACAGTAGAAAATTATCCATCAATGACTATTTGATTTGCAAGAGATTTATCTGCCTATAAAGCTTTAGTTATGCAATAAGATTAGCATGACAAGACTAATGTAATATAAAATACATATCATAGCATTCACATCTAGAGCAACATGAACTAATCTTATTAGCAGAGAATTGCAAAATTAATATGTAAGAATTTTGTTTTTAATTCTAATGAGTAATTTGAACCTGTATTTTCATAACTTCCATTGGCATCAGTGCAAGCAAGTTGTACCTCTAAAGAAAAATCTCACCATTTCTTGTAAAGGATAGAGACCTCTGAAGTGTAGCATTTTACAAATAGATTTTGAAACTGCACATTTGTGTTAACTCTCACACTCACAAAAAAGTATGATACTGCTTTGAGAGCTGAAGATTGTAAAAACTGAAGCAAAGTCAGAACTATTCATCAATACAACACAGCATAAAAAATAACGTGCAAACAAGTACATACCTCTATTAGCATTCAGAGCAGCTAACTGTGATTTCAGTTTTGCAATAATGCTGTTTTGAAGCTCTATCTTTTCCTGCTGTTCACGTATTTGCTGCATGTAGTTTTCTGTCTGCAAATATAATTTAATTAGCATTAATCTAATTCTGTTTTGGCTAGGGGTCTTCTATTTGGCATAGAAAAAGCAGTTTTGATTTTTAAAGATAATTGTAGTGGTGGACCTCTGTGTGAAAACCCAACTACAGATACCTTTGGCAAGTCCATATTTTTGAAGCTGCACTGATTAGAAAAAGTATTATAGGAAATAAATACTGATTTTCATTAACTGTGGCAGTTGAATAAAAACCTTAAAGTGAGGTTTCTTCACTAACAGCCACAGAAGGTTTAACATTCAGAATGCTGGTCAGTTAATCCACAGAAAGATGTAATTTTCTTCCCCTCCACTTTCTAAGAAATAAATTAGATTTATTTGTAAGAAACAGGCTTTCAAAAACAGATTTTAAATGGAAAACAACAATGTTGCTTATTCCATACAGCAGGTATTTTGTAAGTAACTAACTGCCCATGAAAAGAGTTTTGCCTGATCCTTTGGAATGTAGTAAACTTATTTTTTAACCTAGAAAACAGAGGGTGAAAGCAATCAAGCAGCCCCATTCTCCATCTCATGCTATAAATAGGTCATGCAGAGCCTAATAAGACTTGCTCATGTTTCACTAAGGTGTATAAATATAATATTAGATAGCCAGTTACTCGAACAAATGGTCAGGTGGCAGGAAGGTGCTAATAGTAAAAGACTATTATTTCATTAGCACATGCCTAATATTGCAGTTACAGTAGTGCTAAAAACAAACGAGAAAACCTGTGGAGTCCCAGCAAGGAAACTTACAGGAACGCACTTAATTTTTGTGAACTTAGGAATTTATCTATTACTGGACAGGTTATGACCTGAGACAAGACTAGGCATTGCTTTCATGCCTGTTCAGACTTCACCCATACAGCTACTTAAACTCTCAAATCTCACTCACATTTTAACTCCACACCCCCTTCTTACTGCCCAATGTGTTTGTCTGTAAAGCAAGTAGGAAAAAAAAAATCTACAATCAAATATTTTAGAAGGCCAGGAAGTAGTTGTACTATGAGAGTTTATTAAAAAAAAAAAAAGTGATCAAAGAGCAGTGCACTCCAGCAGCTATAAGAGACCTCATGAAGCAGAAAAATCACTGAGAACCAAATTGAAAATGTACAACAGCAATGTCTTGTCAACACTTCTGTACAGAGCACAGACATGACAGCTAAAACAGACAGAAGAGAAGATGCTTTTGACAGCCAGTGTGCACAAATTATTCCTTGAGTCAGATGGCAGCAACAAGTTACCAACTAGAAGATCTGCATGACAACCAACCATCCATCTGTATCAAACACCATCTGGCCAAGATGACTCTGGCTTCTGTGTGCTTGACATGGCTCCCAGCTCTAGAGACTGGCAAAACAAGTGGCCTATCGGTAACTTAAGTAGTAAACTGTTAACAACAGAATGGTGGACAATCCAACAATGTGTGAAGGCCACACAATGAACAGAGGAAGTTCCTAAAGTAAAGCACTGTACAAAGGTCATTCAAAACCCACTAGTTTGTGTAAAAAAAAAAAAACAAAAAACCCTGAAAAACAACACCAACAAAAAAATTCCCATTAATAACAGTATCAACTCTTCTTAAAAAATACTTTTGTTCTCTTTTGAGAACAGCTATGAAATCCAACTATTGAAAGGTTGATTAGGACAAAGACTTCAGCTGGTATTAATCCCTTATGAAAGGCTTTAGTTTTTAATTACTGAACCAGAGAAAATGCAGAGAGAAATACTGAAAGAATTCAGCTCATGCTGATCTCACACACTTCTCTGGTTTTCTTCATAGTACTAACTTGACTGATTTTCCTTAAAGTAATTATATTGTTCAGCATAAGGGAGTTTAAAAGATTCCCAAATATGCTAAGATCTGTTGCTTTTTGTTAAGTTAGCTGCAATTTTAGCGCAAGATGTATTGACATGCTACTTCTGCTTGTTAAATAAAGAAAACGCTACAGATTTGCACCAGCACTGCTGCAACAGACTATGAAGTGAGACAGACTGAACAGTGGATGACTGCACATGTGACTGACTTGATACCTGTTCTACACTGCCTTGACTAGTTTATTTCCTCTGCAAGGGGATGGCAAGATTGTGCTCAGGTATCAGAATATTTTCTAGCAGACCTTTCGCTGCTTCCAATTTTACTGCTCCTTCTATAACAATACCAAGTATGCCCTCTGCCCCTGAACAGCGTCCCAGCCTACCCCTGAACAGCGTCCCAGCCTACCAGGTCTAGGGAAGCTTCAGAAAATCCTGTACCATCACAACCATTCAAGCCTTCCTACAACAGAGGTTCCACTGCTGGGCAGAATATGCACAATAAAGTTAGTATGACAAAGCCTAAACATGATACTCTGGGATACATGAGAAGTTCTAGAAGAGTTTTGGCTGAAGTAATGTAATCTACACAGACAGAAAATTCAAAGGTGCTTTTATCACTTTTAAAAATCACAAAAAAATTAAAAGTCAAAAACCCCAAACCCACCCACTACATTCACAACCTAGTAAGTTACTCTGACCTGGTTTCGTATTGGCAAAGTTCAACTTTAACAGGTGCACTAAAGCGTACACAGCTAAAGTGAAACTGAAATCTGCAAATACCACAAGATAAAGATACAGTTCAGAACCCAACACATACTTTTTGATGTAGTTCTTTCACAGCATAGTCCCTATCCATGCATGCTTGTCGATAGGCTTCATAAGCTTTGTTAAGTTGCTCTCCAATGTTTTTGTCCATAATTTCCAATGTTGTTTCATCACTGAAAAGATGGTCAAGTTAATGGACCTGAAAGGTACTGAGAAGGAAAAGGAAACAATGCTAAAAAACGAAAGTATGCAACTAAAATCATATGTAATTTGCATTAATATAAAATTCAAGTAATATGCATAGTATGCTTGAACATTAACTCAAATAATATTTTGAACTATAGCTCTGCTCACCCAGCATTAGATTTTAGGTACAGGGATAGGTTCAAACAAAAAGATCCACAGATCTTAAATAGAAAGTAGTAGAATGTAAATAAATCACCACTGGATGTAAAAAGGAAAATAATAAGTTGTAAATAATCGCATTGGACAGATAACAAGCATAAAAGTTAGATCTGTAAACTAACTTTCTTTTCACTTCCTTTGCTCTAGCAGATACTAGCTCTGGCTTCTGCTGGCTTTGCTGACCTTGGCTGCATTGCTCTGTTGTGGCTGAGTATTTACAAACAACACTGCTCTTTTTCTTATCTTGTGTGTACAGGGGGGAGGAAAAAGGAGCAGGGAGTGGGGAAGCTATTGATAGCCCCTGGTTTGTCCAGGGGGGTTCTTGTCCTGTTTATGAATTGTAAATACCTGTAAATATTGTATATTTTCTATATATTCATTGCATTTAATATTTAGATTGTAGTTTTGCTTGTAAATACAGCTTCATTTGCTTTCTAACTGAGCTGGTCTGGCAATTTTATGTTGGGGGGAATTTTTAACCCACCACATTCCCGAAACTAAAGCTCACAATTTTGATACATAAGACTCCAATGCTATTAAAGATCACAGACTTCACTTTAAGGAGACACTGAACTTTGCAGACACAGGTCCTTTGCTTCTATAGTATTATGTTATAAACATTACTATAAAAATTTACTATAATGTGAATACAGGTTAGTGAAGTTCACCCTCTATAACCTACCAGCATTAAAGAAAGAAAGAAAAAAAAAAAATCTGTAACTCACATCTCCTCTCCTGCTGTTTAAAGCGTGGTTAACTCACAGCACACAGCATGGACAGCCATCATCATCTCACACTAACTTCTGGGACTACACACAAACCACAGACTATTAAGGAAATTGGTGCAGTCAGAAAAGGATAACCCAAGCAAGAAGGGTGTGAGGATAACTTGTCTTGGATCCTGGTCAAATTTCTAAAGATTGCAGCGTGAAGCTTTTGTTTGTGTTTTGCTTGCTTTTACTCTTGAATATCTTTTGTATCATAGAGCCTGAATACCAAAATACGGTTTGACTTTCCTAGTAGTCTGTTGCACCCTTTGTCCTGCAAACTTTAATTTGAATATGCGAGTATTGCAGAAGCAACTGTATTTCAACTCTGGCCTGGCTGTACTTTAATAAAGGCAAAGTGAATACTTTGACACAGGATGATGTGTCAGAAGTTTTACTGAAATCCAAGTTTTGTGTAGAATGCCTATATTGCTTCATATGAAAGGCAGCTTTTATTTTTTTCCATACACGGTTCAGTAGTTTATAATCTAATTTCCATGAATACTGTCCCAAACCATCGTTAGTAACATAAACTACTTCATATACTCTCTTCCTCCCCCAAAAAAGTACCCCTCTGCTAACTGGAATATTCATTCTAATACTTGGTGCATACCTTTAAACAAATAGTGGCTGTTTTTTCAGTTTCAAATGAAGGACTGACAAATTACAGATGACTGCAGGGGTGGGTACTAAACTGCAAAAGGCTATTGTTATGGCTGGAAGTGATGGAAATGCTCTCAAATCCTTTAAAAACCTGTAGAGTTGCACTGATGTTGATTTTGTACTTTTCTGGAATTTCTCCAGAGACACTTACAACAATTTATCTAGTTAATGGCAATGTCCTGTACATATAAAAGGTAATTAAAAAAACATGAGTGAAATGGAATTTAAGACTATGCTCAGTTTCTAATAAAAGGAATTGGGTTCAGGTCTGTAGGACTCTCAGTTTATAGAAAATGAAAGCATTTTCATTGATGCAAATTAAAGTTTCAGTTAGGAAAACTATTTAAAATTTATACTCAACTTCCAGCCTTTTACTGAGATTGGGAGTATTAACAAAGAATTTTGCTCTTATCTGGACTGCTGATACCAAAAGTAACTGACCCAACAGGGTGAATTGTAGCACTGCACTTGATATTTCTAATTTCTAGGAAAAAATTAAAATAGTACCTAATTTACTGGTGACTCCCTAAAATCCAGACTCCATGGAGTAAGAAAGGGGCAATAAAAGTCATTACTAGTGACACTTTAACATGGAACTGTAACAGGAAAAATTAGTCCTATATTCTCTCATACCCTAGATACTCATTTCTGCTTCCACTTCACCCTGTCCCTCTCTTCCAGCACAAACAGCCTTACTGTAAACTGTATCAGCAAACCAATCCATCTTGAAACTAAATGATAAATGTATTTTTGCTGCATTAGTTTTCACCCAGACCACTTGAAGTGGCATGGTAACACAAGGAAGCCAGCATTTGCTTTGAAATTGTGACATGAAGTCACAATTATGCAAGAATGATGTTAGTCTGCACTGCCACAGAAAAGGACACTCTTGGCTTCCCTGATCCCTGACCATGTATTTTTGCAATTTACTTGTACTGGTATTAGTATTTCTATGCTACACAGTTCAGTATGCCAAAGTAGCTCCCTACTTTCTCAAAAAAAGCAATGACACCCCTAAAAAAACCCAAAACCAAAATTAAAACTAGAGCTAGCTCACTGTCAGGCTGCTGGAGTGCTACTACCAACACAAGGAGGCAGTGGGAACATAAGACTGGCCGTGGGCAGGACTGCAGCAGTCTAGATTTAGATTGGATTAAGCTACTCTTAGTCACACCCTGAATTGCCTGCTGCTGGAATAAATAACTGCTTCTTATGTTAGCTATCTCATATCCAGAACTCCCTGCAGTTAGAAAACTGGCTCTTTTTCCTGCTTCTCCTCCATAGGCATCAATATTTATCAAGGAATTTGCCAGCTGTTCCTTGCCATTTACTCTTCTCCCTACACCTAGTTATGAAGAAAAACAACTCAACAACCCTAAAATTAAAAAAACAAACCAAACCATAACCACCCAACTCCAAAACCAAATATTCCTACTATTCTCATCAGGCTGAGTTATGCTGTATCTCTACAGCAACTGGAACATGTTCAGCGCAAAGCTGGCAACCCTGATGTTCAGCCACTGACATTGTAGATATGCATTAGACTCTAAAGACTCACAATTATTAACAGGATTATGCAGCCAGGGCAGATGGAGCAATCAAAAATGCTGCCTTGATTCCAACAGGGACACAACTAGAGAAAGAGATTAGCCCCAGAGTTTGTCTGATTTAGGGGGGTCCTGCAAATGTGAGTAGCTGTGAGTGTTATGCAGCTGGAGCTATGGCAATGAAAACTAGAATCTCATCCTTTGACTGAAGATTTGAACATTGAAAGCAACAGGGTATAGCAAATGCTATAAGACAAACTTCTAAGTACATAAACACAATGCAACCTGCTCTTAAAATACTTCTTTCAACTGAGAAGCATTTTCCTGATATAGGTTGGGAAAAATCCCCACAACAGTAATATGAATTTTCTATGACTCAAATACCAAAAAAGCCCTAGCACAAATATTAGCAATGTACTGCAGCGTACATCATGAAATCCCAGTTCCACAGACCACTAAAGAGACATTTTGGGCTTCTGTGTGCCTCAGTAAACATTTTAAGTTCTGAAAAATGAGGTTTTAGCTAATCTTGAGTATCAACACACTCAAACTACACACCCTACCTCTCACAGGTTCATATGGGCAACTACATGCCATCCAGAAGCAAGTACTTGACTACATTTTTCTGCTTTCAAAACAGTTTCTTCAGTGGAAGTAATTTATAAGTTACACTACCATCATCTTGAGAACTGGAAACCTGTTGAGGTAATAATTTGTGAGAGAGACCGAGAGCTCACTGCACTTTCGTGGCTTTTATCACCCCCCCCCCCCTTTTTTTTCTTTTTCCCGTATTTTCTTTCTTCCTTGTTTTTCTAAAGGACAAAATCCCTGCTCTACCCGACAGCGGGAGGAGTCAGAAACCCTGCAGGCTCCCTTGCATTAGAAGCCGGGGCGCAGACAGCCCCTCCGCTTAAGGAAAAGACGCCGACTGCTGCAGAGCGGGGGCTTTAACACAGCCCTCACAGCGCTACTATCCGTGCAGGCAGGTCACCTCCTTCTGCTTCTCTGTTCGCTGCCGCTCAGCGGCCACCACCGAGCTTACTACCCCCGCTCCTGTGGCAGCTGATCAGCGGCAGGGGGGAGCTGGTGGCGGTGGTGGCATCGGTCTCAGCCTTTCCGCAGGCGTCGAGACCGCCTCCGCCGTGCAGCTACCGCGCCCCGCTCCGAAACGGGGCAAAGCAGCGCCGGAGCGGGAACCGGCGTCCCTAGGAGCGGATGGCGGAAGTGCGGAGGAGCGGAGGGAAGGGGCGGTCGAGGAGCCCGCCGCCAGGCGCCGCGGCCCGCACCCAAGCCCCCGGGGCCGAGCGCCCGGCGCGCCCCGCGGAAGGGAGAGGAGCGGTTTGAAAGCGACTCAGACTTACGGAGCGCCTCACAGAGCCCACGGCCGCTCCACGGCACAAGGCACTCGCTCCTGCCGGAGCACCTTAACCCAGGAACCAGAACTGACTTCCTGTGGTGCCTCTCCCCGCCCCATGACGGGGTGCCACAGTGCTGCCCGCTTGGCCGAGGAGGTCGGATCGGGGAAGCGGCTGTTCCAGCCACCAGGCGCCTCAAACCGGGCGTGGGCACCGGCGGGCTGTCCGCCCAAGCACGGCGCTTGCCCCGCCGGCGCTCCCTGCCACGGCAGCACAAAGCGTGCCTCTACAGCTCCACACAACGATGTGCATCTTTCGGCTCTGCTCCATCTGCCTTGCAGTGCCTTTGCTGCCTGGCTGCAGCCAGGCCCCGCCCTCAAAAAGGGTCTGTGCTGCTCCTGAGTTTCGCAGGTCCCTCTTTCAGTCTTTCTATGATTCAGCGCGAGTTGTAGATAACTGTGTCGATGTTCGTAACATAATTACACTCTTCGTGGCCTGAGTGCTTTCTGTCTTTTGTGGACTTCTGACTTTTTTCTCCTGCCTTTAATTCATGCAGGCAATGAATTTGTTATAGAATTTCGGTTCTACTACAGATCTCTTCAGGTCACATGTATGAGTACAACTTTTTCTCTGAAGGTGTGTCGGAGGGTGGGAGTTAATGGGAGAAAACGAAGCATTTCGTACATACTTGCAGAGGGCACCGTTAGGCAGCTGGCAGCAGAGGCCTTTACAGTGTTTGAACTCGCCTTGGCCATCTGAACCCCAGGGAACATATGCAGCCGGGCTGGTATTTCGTCTGCTGGAGCAGAACTTGTCCCTTTGCTCGCTCACACCTGCATTTCAACCATGGGAACTTTACCTACGTCAGGTGTGTGTACTTGGAAGCTTGAGGCTTGGGCTCAAATGTAGCCACAGGAAGAGTAGCCAGGCATTTTCTGTAATCTCTGGAAAGTTATTTCTGTTGCGATTTACCTTCCCTGCTAAGTCTTTGCTAAAAGTTGCTAACATCTTTTTTTGTCTGTTTTGGCTTATCCTAGACTAAACAAACTTTCAGGCACATAGTTTCATGACCCAATATGTAATACTCTTAAGGATTTGCTCTGTTAGCATGTTTCCAAGAAAGGGAGATTCAGTTTGTGCTTTTAGAGACACAGTGAGACAGCCAAGATTTCGTTCAACCAAAAAAAAAAAAAAAAAAAAAAAAGATAAAAATATAAAAAGATGCTATTGTTTCTGTTTTAAACTTCTACATTTTTAATTTTCATTCAATCTTAACTTGTAGTTCTGCACTTAAAATGGTAGTGGATATCTTAGTAACTGAAATTCATACCCATAAATGGAAATACAATTTAACTGATGCTGTGCTTCAAAAAGGATAACATGCAGGAAAGTACAAGTAGGTATTATCTGAGAATAAACATATATTCAAGTAAGATTATGGCTGAACTTGAATAGAGTCATAATATATATACAATCCATGAAACACTATCTTTACACAGTAGTTGTTATAGGAAACAAAAGTTTATTAAAATCTAGAAATGTAGTTAATGTAAATTTGCTCTGAAGGTCTCAAACCCAGAAAGTAAACCTGACAACTGTCTACAAACATGACTTTTCAATTCATGTACATTATTCTCTTAGAACTTTATCAGTAATATTATTGGGATTGGATGTGACACTTGGTGATATGGTTTAGTGGTCCTGAGCTCTTGGGTGACAGGTTAGACTTTGATGATCCCTGAGGTCTTTTCCAACCTTATTGATTCTGTGGTTCTATGATTCTGTGATTTCACAATAAAGCACAAGAGAAGCTGTTTTTTAATTGTCTGCATTATTTAATGTTTTTTTTCATTACTACTTTTCCTCCCCAAATACAGTAAGATGTCTGTTACAAGCTTTGCAGTAACTCATCCTGACATTCTTAAGGACTTCCACCAGCCTTTTGAATAAATTGTTAAATAGAAGAGAAAAACACCTATGACAATAATGTAAAACTTATATTGTACAGCTAACTTGCTCTCTATCTTTCATAGTACTTTCTCTTTACAGTCTATCGGGGTTTTTTTGTCCTTTCCCCCCTTTTTCCTTTCTGTTTTTCTTCCTCCTTTTCAGTCTCTCTATTTCCTTCCCTACAGCTATTCCAGTAATGACTTTCTGTGTTTCTGTTCTACATGACTATATCACATTTTTGTCATTGTTAAAGCAGAATTTCTTTCTTTTGTATAGCTGTAACAAGCTATCTGGAAAGAACAAAATGTGTATAGGTAAAGTTAAAAATTATTCAAGATTTTAGGAATCTACTAATATTAAAACCAGCTGCAAAACACTTACCTAGAGTTTGAAAGCAATGGTGAAGAGGTTTATATCTGTATTATTTTATTTCTTTTTGGCTGCAGACTCTGATATTATTTAGAATAATTATAAACATTTTTTGGGGGAGAATTAACAAGTTGATACTTTTTAGAGTGAAAATTTGAAAATTTTCTCTGAGTGGGTTAAGCAGTCTGTTTAAATACCTCACAATATTTGTTTACAGCTTGCTGTTTGACGTTACTTCTAAAATGGTATTTTAACAGGAATGTTACTTAGTGGTTCCAGATGTGTTAAGAGTGATGCTCATTGGTTAAACTGTGTTGAGGTCTCGAGAGGAACCTGCTCTTAAGGCAGGGTCGTGGTGCAGCAGTTGCCAAAACGCTGTCTGAAGGTTTAAATCTGATGCCTTTATACAATTTTAAGCTTATAAATGCAAATTGGCTTCCATCAGCTGACAGAGGTTATTATGTTTCTTGCCATTTCTTAATGTAGTCATTCATGTAGACACTAGGTGGCTCACGTCAGATGTTTAAACCTTTCCCAGAACTTCTAAACTGTGGTCCCAAAACAATGTGCGGCACGGTTCTGGGTCCTGAAAGAGTCCGTAACACTCCATGGTGTTTCCCGGTTCTTTCGATAGCTTTTTCTTGTTGTTTTAAGAAAATAAACCCCACAGTTTGCTTTTTAAATGCCTTTCGTGGTCAGAAAAGGAGAGTCATGGATCAATTCAGACTGAATGTTGTCGTTCCATAGTGAGGAGGATGGTGAGGCTGAATCCTTTAACTTTATTTATTTATTTATTTTCCCCCCAACAGTTAGAGCAGTTCATTAAGGATCCTGTAGAAACTGCACTACATGCAATGCCAGTAACATATGCATCTTACCTATAGGTTGTAACAGACAAAACCAGGGTTCCACAAACTAAATAAAGAACATTTAATCAAAATGCAGGCATACAGACTGTACTATAAGTAACATAAAAGTAGTGTTAGTACAGTTGCTAAGTTTGTAGCTCATCTTGAAGTTTTTCTAGATATCTGAATGCTGAAGTTAGCTAAGTGTAAGTTGCCCGTTGTCTTTACACAGTGTAGAAACCAAAGGTTTGAATTTTGTTTTCCCATCTCTTTAGTAACAATACAACTCTTTTTTTTTTTTTTTTTTTTTTTTTTTTTTTTTTTTTTTTTTGCCTGTGGGGAGTGTCAATGTGATTATGAAATGTGGTTCTGTACTTCGGTACTGCTTATGACTAATATTAGCTGGGAACTTCCACTGAGAAATACCCAACGGATAAACTTCCTTAAGTGCAATTGCAAACAGACTGTTATTCTCTGAAGCAGAGACTCGAGCAGAAACAGCCTGCAAATTGGCTTTGGACCCAGTGCAACATTCCTTGCTTCCATAAGTGACATCAGTGATTTCTGGAGGCTGACTACCCTGGGAAAACATTACCCTGCATGAAAAGGGAGCAGTGCATGAACAGGCCACATTCTTGGGAATAGGTAACATACACAGTAACTATTGTACCAAATATAATACATATTTCTTAACATATTGTGAATTAAAAAACAGTGATGATAATGACACCAATAGGAAGTAGCAACAGCTTAATGTAACTTGTGCTACACATAGAGTGCAACGAGGTGTAAGGTGAAACATTTAGAGTAGCCTCTCCATTGATTCTTAGTTAAGATCTAAAGGAACTTAATTATGTGGACCCTTGAGCTCTGTTTATCTTCATTATGTCTTCCTCCTTCTGCCCCAACCAAATGTATAGTGAAACTGAGATTGTATGGAACAATGTAGTAAAAACACCATGGAAAATTTGTTTACTCTAGCATCAGTGGGGTTTTTTTGCCATAGAAACAGGAATTCAGGAGGTTTTGCAGATAAGCATTAGTTTCTCAGACTTGTCAATGTGAAAAAGTTAGATATTTTGCTATCAACTACCTTACATAGGCCTAATCTTCCTGTTCCTTGTGGAAATTCAGTAAATCTTAGTAGCTGATAGAGTTAGATTGTATTCAGTATCCAGTTTAAGCAAATGCAATTAATACAAGGAGCCTTTGTGCTCTTTGTTGAATGTCATTTGATCCCTTTATTCAAGCCTTTATTCAAGCTGCTGGTGTGAAGTAAGAGTGAAAGGAGTCAAACAAGAGATGTATTTGAAATAACACATTTAATTTCTGTGACCTTATGACCCTTTTTCATCTTACGCAACCAAACAAAACCAACCCCCCCCCCAAAACAACCCAAAAAACAACAAAAAAGCTGTCTAGTTCAGCAAGGTCACAGATTCCATGGTATTATTTTTATTTCTGTAGTCTCATAAAATCTCAGTGTTTGGGCAAAAGGAAGAGACAGGTGTCGATGAAAAATCATTAAGTTAATGGACCTGTGTTAGTATACCTGTAGAAGCTTCTTGTCAAAAGTTTTCATGATGTGAAAATTTTGGATGTGTTCAAGGGGGTACTGGACAAGTAAACACTGGAGAGATTCACTGAAGGAAACTGAAGAGAGAGGCAGTATCAATCTCAGGAAGTTTTCTGATCTGAAAATAGCTGGCATTTGGGAGAAGACTCTGAAGAAGTACTAGATATGCTTGCCATGTTCTTATTCTTCCCATGCTGATTCTAATGTGTAGGAATTTCTGTATGTTAAACAATCTCCTATAAAAGACAGAATACTGTAGAAGGAGAGGGAATGTTACTATTGTAGGAGCTCCAAAAGATCTTGGAACACCCATTCAGAATTATTTCATATTTTAGAATATCCATTTGAAAGATGAAACCCTTGAGCAGATTTGTTAATCAGTGAATATTATCTGTTTTCTCAAAAGATGCCATGTATAGCTTGACTGTGTTTGCAATTCAATTGTTATGACCCACAGGTCAGCTACATAGTATCATGGCCTTCATTGTTAGCAATTGTTCTAATGGCACACAAAGCTTAGCAGAAGATGTACCTATGTAAATACACAGCAAGGCAACCTTCTTGGTTGGTGGATTGTAAACAGATTTTGAGAACAAGGCCTCACAAAGAGTAGTGGTTAGAGATTTTTTTCCATTCTTCAGCTGGTGAAAGCATCTAACCACTTAATGCAATTTATTTAGTGTAGGAGTTAGGAACTAGGTCTCCATATACACCAATAAATGTTGCCCTAGTTAAAAAATTTACAATGGAATAAACTTCCCAGGATTCCTTCTAAAGTAAAATTTATAGGGAAAGCTAGTAAAATGCCTTGGCTCTGTTTAACCTTTAAAGGAAAATGCAAATCTGCTTTAATTATTTTTACAAGATGATAAAGCAATTAAAAATATACCAATAACTTCTCTGACAAATTGATATACTTCCTTTCAACATTATTTGATTGTATGTTGTAGTGGAATTTGGAAATAAATAGTTCTGTTTCTATGCACAGTGAAAAAATATTTTGGAATGATTCATCTCTGCAGTCTTTTTCTTGTTGATATAGCTGTTCCAGCTCCTCATGTTGATTTTTAAATTGTTTTATAAATGAAAAGATGCCTTTATGACTTCAACGGAGTGCTTGATTCTTACTCATAGTCGTCCTACAAGAGTTTGGTGGGCCTGAGCTTGACTAATTAGAGTGTGTAAGACAAAATAAGATGCTCAGATGAATGTTTCTGTAAAACTTACAGTATCATTACAATGGAATTCTATAATCAAGTAAACCGAAAAGATTTGAGCAGTCATTGAGCAGTCAGATCGTTCAAGTTCTAACTAAAATTTCCTGATATCTAAGAAAATGAACAGTTGTGCTGCTGAATTTTGTGTTAAATCTTTCCTAACTTTAAGCAAAGAAAGCTTGAAGCTTTGTGCTGTGTGGTGCCTGACCATGTGTTGACATCGTGCTTGGTTGAATACAGCCTCATTGTCTGTGAAGCTAAGAGGACTAAATGATAGACAAAAATGCAGACTATCTTCTTGCAAATGGTATTTGTTCTTACTGTGCTGTTACCAGGAGTATGTATATGAAGAGAAGGGAAGAATAGGATAATTTATTGTGTGCTCTCAGTTTCAATACAGAAAATACATCACTCGTAATAACTCTAACTTTCTGAAAGAGTTATTACACTTTTACGATTTATTCCTGGTGAAGTAAGGAGAGAAACATATGATCAATGGGTTTGGGCCTTTTTGCATAATTAGTGGCAAAACGTGCACATGCACACACACACACATACTTTGTCTGGCACAGCTTCAGTCTTCGTATTCACCAGCTGCTAAGTCATTTTCATCTCCATAGCTGCTTCCTCCGAGTGAAAACACACCTGCTCTTCTAGCATTGTATCCATTTATTACTGGCTTCCTGAAAGCAAAAGATGTAAGAGAATTTTGGCTTATATCAGAGACCTGAATAAGCCTGGGATAGCTCAAACTCACCATACTCTTATAACTCTGTTATATATTAATTTCTCTATATTAATTACCGATTCCCTTCAGTAGATGCGCATTGAGGGCCTAGAATTAATTTTCTGTTTGTACTATTTGGAAACACACTTATTTAGCTAATAGTGTTACTGTATACCTGCCCATGCTCTTAAATTGCACTACAATTAAGTTTATTGTGTATTAAATCAAATGGGAGAATTCTGTGCAGAACTGAAACATCATTCTCTGCAACAGTGAATAACAACTTAATTTTAGATCACAAAAGGGAGATCAGGCAAAGAGAACATTAAAGAAAGGCAACTTGTAATTTTGGGAATAAAATCAGAAAAGATAAGGTGCTAGATGTCAGGTTAGTTGTGAATAAGAAAATGAAGTTCCAGAGGCCATCCTTCACTTGAGCTTGGCTTTACCTCTCCATCCAAAGTGATGGAACAGCCAAATTGGTGGAACGGCCAAATTGATAGCTGTTGCTAAAGCTCCCTTTGAGAGTATTTGCCTGCACCTGATGGAAGTGATCTTAAATTTTTTCTCCAAATTCTTTGGAGGCAATGGACTGATAATGTTCTGTCAGTCCAAACTCTGATACATTTGCGTCTTTCTATTTTGTTGACAAATAGTAGAGTAGCTAAAGGCAAGAATCTCAAAAGGAATTCAGGGTTATGGTACCAGCAGCTTCATGGAGGCTGCTACAGCTTTCAGTACATAACTTCCTTCCTACACAAAGCATGTGGCTTGCTGAAAAGCAATGCTTCAAGTAGAGTTGCTATCTCTGGGTAATATTTAGTCCTGAATCCTTTCTAGTCATCTCTTTTGGAGATGAAAATTCAATTTTGCATGGACTAATTAGGATAGATCATAGAGATTATAATTCTCCAGTCTCATGGCTACAGTGATCTTTGGGTTCCAGCCTCCAGTCTAAGAATGTCTGCATGTTTTATAGCACAGTAGGCAGTGGGTCATTCCCATCATTCCCACTTCACTGTTTTTGACAATCGGCTTTACTCACTGATTTTCTTTTTTCACTGGTGCCTAGAACCAGCCCTCTGAAGATACCATCCTTGCCAAAGACAGCATCAGCTTTACCTAAACCTTTTCTAACATATGTTTGCCTGTTTTGAAGATCTATATTGGTGATAAAGATTTCACAGCCTCCCAAGGGACCTTCTGTTCTTTCTTACAGATTTTTTTTTCCACAAATCTCTAATTATTCTTCAGTTGAGCCACACTTTCCACAGGGTACAATGAACAAACCGGACAATATGCTCTAGCTGAGACTTTCCACCATAGCTTTCAACAAATACATGCTGACTGTTTTATATCCCTAAACTAGGACAAAACTATAAACTTTTAAACAAACTGGTTCAATTATTTGCACCAGTGTTTCATTCTAAGAATGAAAGTAAAGCACAACAGTATGTAATTCCATGCTTTTTTCTGTTCTCTCCTCTTAAAGATCAACATAACATCTATCTTTGTTCGTTCTTTTAGAAGTTCATCTCTTCTCCTTACATTCTCAAAGATAATTTCTAATGGCTCCAAAATGTCTTTATTCTGTTGCCTTAGTATTTTGAGAGGAAATTCTTCAAGCCCACCTAGTTTGAAAATATTTTGTCTAAGTTATTGTTCTAGTCTGTAAAAGTAATAAAAGGTATCACCTTTTCAATACCATCTTTAATTGTCTTTCTCTTCAATGTATGGCAGATCTTCTCTCTTTCCTTTGTCTTGTTGCATATGTGTTAGAATCATAGAATCAGAATTGTTAGGGTTGGAAGGGACCTCAAGGATCATCTAGTTCCAACCTCCCTGCCATGGGCAGGGACACCTCACACTAGATCAGGTTGCCCAGAGCCACATCCAGCCTGGCCTTAAAAACGTCCAGGGATGAGGCTTCTACCACCTCCCTGGGCAACCTGTTCCAATGTCTTACTGCCCTCATGGTGAAAAACTTCTTCCTAACATCCAACCTGAATCTACCCATTTCTATTTTTTTTCCATTCCTTGTAGTCCCATCACTACCTGACACCCTAAAAAGTCCCTCCCCAGCTTTCTTGTAGGCCCCCTTAAGATACTGGAAGGCCACAATAAGTTCCCCTGGGAGCCTTCTCTTCTCCAGACTGAACAGCCACAACTCTTTCAGTCTGTCCTCATAGGAGAGGTGCTCCAGCCCTCTGATCATCCTCATGGCTCTTCTCTGGACATGTTCCAGCATGTCCACATCTTTCCTGTAATAGGAACTCCAGAACTGGACACAGTACTCCAGGTGGGATCTCACCAGAGCAGAGTAGAGGGGGAGAATCACCTCCCTTGACCTGCTGGCTATGCTTCTCCTGATGTAGCCCATGATGTGGTTGGCTTTCTGGGCTGCAAGTGCACACTATTTTCTGACAGTATTTAGACCATTTTGTGTCTTGACTTTTCTAATTTTGCCATCTTTTCTATATGCATTATTCTTTTGCACTTTCAGTAATTAATCTTAGAGCATGGAAAGTAGAAACCTCATTGCACTTCAGAGAATTAAAAAAACCTTATTGTTATTTAGCATGTTGGGATTTTTTAAAGCACAGTTCTTGTTTTATTCTCTAGCATTGGGGTAGTTTGTATTATCTCTTCTTCTAAATGAGATGGAAAATCTCTTAAACTCCTTGATTTATTTTTTTCAAGGATCATACAGATGTCTGTGTACTGGATTTAGGCACTTAAAGTATCTGTATAGATCTAGTCCCAGCCAATTTTCCAGAAGTCACATTGTATGTTTATGTTAGAGATGAGATTGAAGCACACAATGTCTTGCTGTCATCAGTGGCTTCTGATTCTTGCCTGATTTTTGATCTGATTAAAGCAGGATTATTTGATTACTATCTGATTTGTGTAGGTTTATTTTATGCTAACAAATTGCCTTACCAGATCTTCTTTAAGTGCCCTTCAGTGTCCTTGTTTATTTCTACATTGTCTCGGGGAAAAAAAAAAAAAGAATGAAAGAAAGAAAAAAAGTTTCAGTACGTTTTTTTCCCATCTGGTTAGTCCAGCATTCTTCCTAATTAGTAGAATGCCATCCTGTCAGATTCTCTCCTGCCAGGAAGTCATTCAGCTACCAAATCACTTCTTCACCTCCATCATATATTTTAACAATTGAAACCAGCAAAACTGTAAGATATATTCTTCCTTACAACAGAAAAAGCAAAATCTACTACAGCAATGCTAATTTAGTGTAGTTTAGGATTGATCTGAATTTGAACTAGGCCTTGTGGGATTTTACACCAGAGTGTCATAAAATGTGTAACAGCAATTCTCAATTAACATTAATTTATTTGGGAACAAGAAAAAGCAGCACAAATAGGCACAACCTGTTCCTCACTCTTCCCCCAGTAATTTATACTCTGTCTAGGCAGCTTTCCCTACTCAAAATCCCAAAGGTCAGGTCCTTCTTATATCTGGGCAATACCAGACTGGATCAAGGATCACAGTATTCCCTTCCTTGAATATGAAACCTCATTTTCTGTTATAAAGCCAATTTATTATTAAAGACAATGTATTACCTATAAAATCATAAGCCTTATATTTGAATACATTGTTTGTGTTGAAAAACTGTAATTACCGTGTTTCTTTCCATTGGCCAAATGGAATGCCAGCCATTTTAGGCTTACTGCAAGGTTTCATTAATTTATTTTTAAACTGTCATATCCATACAAATCTTGAAATCAGTCAATACCATCGTACTGATTTTAAATAAAAAGATTAGATTAATAAATGCTAAAATTAAGTTTTCTTAAAAAAAAAAGGAACAGTTATAAGGAGAAGTGTAAACTACATCTGTATTTGGAATATATAAATGTATTTTAATAGTTTGTAACATGGCAGCAATCGAATGAGAAAGAGGAGAAAATACAAAGTTACAAACTTTCATGGATAATTTTTGTAGAATTTGCAGGGTGAAATGCAACATGAGAGAATTCTCTATATTCATATAATTTAATAGAGATTATAGCATTTCCCCACTTTTGCTGTTTTTGTAACTGCTATAGAATATATAAGAAAAATCTGTTTCTTCTAAATTCTGTAGGATTTTTTGCTTTTCCATGGAAGTAATTTGAAAATAAATATTACCTATATACCAACTGGGTATTTCTCCCAAAATATTTCTGCTGTATTCTGACTCCTTTGTGTTTATTTTTGCTATGTTTTCTAGCCACCCTGCAGGTGTGTTGAGATGAGCTGTAAATAAAATGGAGCAGAAGTAGGACGAAGAAAAATGCTCAGAGAATCTTCTGTGCATATGACTCTCTTTGATAGGCATCTGTTTCTAGTTGCTGTTAGAGTCTCTGAATCAGTAAGGATATTCTTATGCAGGAACTGGTACTGGAAGCAAGGAAAGACTAAGGTGATTGTGGCTTAGCACTGGGTGCTGTAGGTTCTGTAGATGTTCCAAGGTGTGAGAAAGCTGAGTAAGCTCACTGTATGGCCATATCAGGTTTTAGGTTTTACCACTAGTATCCCAGCAGAGGATGAAAGTGATTATTGTTTTCTTCCATAGCATAGCTTGTGAAAAGTGTTTTGTGCTAACTGAATGACATGAATTCTGTTTGAGTAAAGGACATGTCCATAGTTTGGACCCAGGCTAAAATGTTATGCAAATGTAATGCAAAATATAACACTAGTTCATAATAATTGGTATTTGTGCTTCAACACCACCTAAGGAGCCTGAAGATGCTCAGGCATCACTTTAGCAACTGAGCAAATCTTTCTTCTTGCTTCCAGCAACACAGCCATATAAGGTTGCAGCAGCATTGCAGCCAGTAGGCAGAGACTTTGTGAATATCCCTTGGTTCCCTGAAGCTCTCCCTAGCACTCTTACACTATTCACTCAGACTGGACTCACTCCAAGAAATAAGTATAGCAAAGCCAGTATTTTAGAATGTGGAGACAACCTCCTTCCAAATGGTCTTTATTAATCACTGTCTCTTTGAACAGCATTTTGCTTCCCTAAGTGTTTGTCAGATTTGTGCCCCAGGCATGCATACTTGAGAAATACAGTTTTATTTAGGTACTGAATAACATAATACAGCTCATTAGTAATAAGCTGCTATTTCTGACAGAACATAAGACTTATTAAACATGACTGTTGGGTTCATTCAATGTCTGAACATGATCTTGTTGCAAATACCAGTGTACTTGAGCAGACATACAGTAAAACACCATGGGTTATACTTCATTATATCATTAGGAATAATGACAATAAACAGTGATAGTGAATCTCTTGGCCTCTTCTATATTAAAAGAAATAAGACTGTAATGTCTCACACTATAGGAAAAAAACAGTAGTTGACAAGAGGTTAAGATGTGTATAGAATATAATGAAAAAGTTTAATTAAGGAGTAATGTCAGACACCAATTATTTAATCTATACTAGTAGCGTTCTGTTACATTATAAAGACAGAGCTCACTCCTATTACTACCTTTGGTCACCAAGTAATATGAAAAGCACCTTAGAAATGGTCCTGTATACTGAGAATATTTTGGCAACAAAACTGAGGAATACCAGGTAAAGCATCCTTTTTTTTTTTTTCCCCACACAGACATTGTCTGTCTTTCAGTGTGCATTGGTATTTCTGTTTATTCTTTTTACCTCAGTGTCTTGGGTTTGAAAGGGCAGAAGCTCTTTTAACCCTCCCCAAAGGAGTCAAAGAAAAATGCTCCACAGGCAGAATTGGAAAGTTAAATGGAAATACTATTCACAACTATATACAACAGTACAAAAATACACTAATTCATATTCAGCCTCATCCCAATTCTCTCGAACCTGGGCTATACCAGAAATCACTAGGCCAGAACCTTCCACAGCCTCCCCCCGCCCAGGCCAAAACCCCAGGCCTGAATGCATGCCCAATACCTCCCTTGTTTCCCCTCTGCACCTAGGTCTGAATCACGCAGTCAAAATTAGCCAGGCTGCTCAAGGCTGAAAGCCTCAACTTGAATGCTTTGTGAACATCAGGACACTTACTTGAAGATTACCCAGTTCTTTTGGGGTTTCCCCATCTGTGCTGCAGGTACCATTTCCTTATTATTTTTAACTTTTCTCTTACTCATGCTTGAATATGAACATTCATACATTGCTAGTTTGTATCTTTAAGTTAGCAGCTATATAAATAATCAAGAGAGTAAAGATAGTTTAATAGAAAACACAAATGCACTGAAAGATCTGTGAAACTGTCAAATCCAAAGGTGTTTTTGGAAATAGTTAAAAATGCTGTCCCCTTATGACCTTCATTTTCATATTCTTTACACATGTATAATAAAATAGAATGATGAGGTTTCGGTTCACTGCATATTTTCGAATAGCAAAACAATAGCAAGCCCATTGCAATAGTTTTTTCTTATGATTTACTTTGAACATGTTACAGATAGTATTCCTTGATTGCTCACAAAATGTCAGGTTTTCATTTTTCTGAATAATTCTTTTGTCTAATGGATTTCAAGACTTTCTGTCAGGTTGTTGAAGCAATGGTGAACTTCCAGATGAATCTCAGAGTTACTTAATATTAAAGAAAAACATAGAGCCCTGTAAGTTTTATCTGTGGAAGGTATTCTCAATCAGATTTTTGCAGGTCTTGTGTCTGGAATTGTCTGTAGTCCATTCATAATTTCACAGATCATCCATAACCATTCACAATTATATAACTTCCTTTTGACAATTCAAGAACAAAAAAATGTGTAAGAGGTATGAGAATGGACAAGGCTATCAAGGAGAAATATTGAAGCACTGTTAGGGTATGCAGGGATGAAATTACAAAGAGCAGAGCTAAATGAGAGCTGAAACCCAAAGGAATGTGAGCACAAAAGAAAGAAGAAAAAAAGACAAACAAACTTGTAGCGGTACACTGAGAAGAACTGGAAAAATATTGCCTCTTGATGACTGGGGCAAGCAATTAATCCTCTAATAATGAGGATGAAGGTTGACATCAATGCTGTCTTTGTTTCTGTATTTCTTGGCAAGGTTTGCTCTCAGGCCTTGCAGGTCTCTGTTCATAGCTGCAGACTTTGAGGGAGAAAGTTACTGTCCACAATAGACAATTGAATCAGACTCAGCTTGAGTATTCTGAGCATATATAAAGTTCCTGGGACAGATGGGATTTAATCTGATGGTGCTAAAGGAGATGGTTGTTGTCAGTATAAGGCCTTTCCAAAAATCTTTGGAGAAGTTTTGATGATTAGGGAAAGTTCCTGATGACTAGCAAAAAGACAAACATTACTACCTTCTGAGAAGTCAAGGAGGAGGATCTGGTGAACTGCAGACCTGCATTCTTACCCAAAGTATAGAACAAGGTATTTTAAACATGCAATTTCTAAAGAAATAGGATAATTCATCCCAAACCATAGATTTTTGTAAGTCTCTTTTGCAATAATGAATATGTTTGGGCTCTCCTTTTTATTTCTATCATATTTCTTCCTGCAAAATTCCCTTTGAAAATGTGTCCACACAACAGCTGACTTCCACACTGAGTCTTTTCTACAGAATGTTAATAGCCAAGGAATATAAACTGAGGACTGTTAGGCGGGCAACAGCTTGGACATAACTTGCCCTTGAAACAATGGATTCAACTCCTGGCATTGTTCAATAAATCATTTGCCTGGTCTAGGAGAAAGTTATACAATTTAATGTTGATATTTGGCTTAATATTTACAAAGCAAAGATAGCACTGAGGGAGAGCATGTTCGATTTTGATTCTACAAGAGTTATATTTTTCCTTTTATTTAAGGTGTAATAGTCCCTGGTTTACTTTGTCTCTTTTTCTGCATTCCAGTTTTTCACCAACCATAGAGTAGCATCTGCAACTTCAGTTTAACTTCCCTTTCTTTGGCAACATTCTGTATGTTTTTTTTCTGTGGAGCTAAAACAGTCTTGGGCTTGGTAAGGTGTTTTATGGTGAGCTTCATATTGTTGAGCTAGATGACATCTTTATGTTTTGTTTTAAATTCTTCAAACTTTGTTTTAAATTCTTCAAACTTTGTTTTAAATTCTAGACTTCTCAAAACTAAATATTTCTTTACCAAAATGTATCTTAAACATTTCTAGGGCACAAAATTGTGCATAGATTCCACTTCCCCCCAACTGACACAGAAGTTCTCTATTCCTCTTTGCTTTTTCTGTGGCTTTGGTTTTTTGTTTGTTTGGTTTTGTTTGTTTGGTTCCCTCCTCCCTCACCTTATCATAGGATATGCAACTGTAATTAGGTATCATCCCTGCTTCATGCCATACTCTTGATGCTTGCTAAATTTTCTGCTTTCTTTGTCTGTGCCCAATGTACCGGTATTGATGATGATGGTAACTTATTCTCCTGGGCACACTGTGAAAGAGAGGTCAGTGGTTTGTTCATGAGGGAATCAAAACATTCTGAACATTCAGTTCTGTATTTGTCATCAGCTTTTTGGCCTCTCAAAAATAGATAGTTTTTACCAAGTTCCCCCATCATCACTATCATCTGACCTGCATCTTTGGTACTAGCAGGGAAATTTTCAGGCAGATGGCCTTCTTGTTTGCTCAGGTCTTTTTCCCCTGTACTGGCAATGCCTATTCAAAGGACTCCTCATCAAAATAATGCTGCAAATAAGTGTCCAAGTTAGAAGGATTGGCTTCGCAAGACAGGTGATAATGGTGTTATAAATTTATTGGATTATAAGTTTGCCTGCTATGAGCAATCTCTTGCTGACTAATTAAGGTGCTTTTGAAAATATTTCCTTTTTGCTCATTGAGACTCAGATTCATCCATTAAATATGAATTATACTGTAAAGAGAATTCTACATGTCAGTTTATAATTTCTTCTCAATACAGCAATTCATCATATAATTTTGTATTTTGACATTTAGAGAACCTTCTTTGATTCATAAATTTTTTTCTATACATGTTAGAATATAGGCTCTTGCTGATTATTCATGACATACCCTTGGATACTGCTGGTGTTTCCACTACCTAATCTTGAAGCCAAATCAGTTACTTAGAAGCCATGGAGATTGTGACATTAATTCAAATAGTAAGTGATCTAATTCTAGCAAAATGCTTGATCCTGTGATCTTTCCCAGGTGAGTCATTCTTATTTATATGGTTAATCTAAATGTAAAGAAATGATACTACATTTACAAAGCTGTGAGCAATACACACATGTATCTTTCTTTTAAAAGAGAAAAACACATGGATCACGAAACATATGGTATTCTTTCTTCATCTGTCATTCACTAGATTGTGCTTGTAATGTTAGAACTTTAGGTACTAGTTTTTCTTCAGCTTCAATGAACTTGAGATTTTAGGGCTCTCTGTATTCTAATAGTCATGAAGGGTGTTTCACAACTACATTTGTGTGTTCTAACTGAGGGAACTTTGACATGTATCAGTATTTCAGAGGTTGAATATGCCCTTTGGTACTTGAAGTTACGCTACTTCCGTGAATCTTACTTTGCTGAAGCATCTGCTCAGCTGTAGCATTATCCATTTTTCAGCTGAAAAGGTAGTATTTCATCACTGTTGAGATTTGAATTATCCTTCTGTATTATTGTATAACTGGAAGTAGGAAGAACCATTCGCTGTTCACTACATTATAATAAGCTGAATGGAACACTTGATAGGTAATTTACTGAATTGGTCACAATTCTGAAATTTTATTGGGAAGGATAAGGAGAGTTTTCTGATTTGAATTTAGTAAATATGGCCAGTAAAATTTAGTTGTTTAAAAGCTCTAACTGATACAATACAGAAATACCTAAGATGTCTTTTAATAGTTTTGTTTATTTATTTTCCCCTTAGTCTAATAATGAGGTTTCGCACCAAGGAGAGAATGTTGCTAGCATTGCTGAAATACCTTTATCCAGCAGAAGTAACACAGAGGGTGGGTGGTCACAGTGGGAAGTCAGATGGGTGGATATATGCTGAAAGGAACTTTTGCAGGAAGAGGTGCAATAGAGAGAAAATCTATAATGTATTTGCCCAAAGGCAAAAATTAATAGAGAAAGCTTCTATTATAAGCCATAGATTTTCATAAGAAGCTGTACTGTTTCTTCAGAAATAATACCTTTGTTTCTGCACTGGAATGGGGAGAAAAGCTAACATCTAGAATAAAAAAAAAATTAACTGCTCCCCCTGCAAACTGAAAGCAAAAAGAAGTGAGGTCCTATAAGACCCAATTCAGGTCATGCCAAAACAGCTACATATCCTGGCGCTTCACTTCATATAATAAAATACTGCAGCATCTCTCCCATTTTTCCCATAACACACTTACTAGATTAGTTCAAACTCCTCTACTCAGATCTGGTATATCTGGCATATGGGCTACCAGCTGCCTATAAAACACTGGTTATCTGCATTTTACAGCAGGAAGAAAGCCTTTTCAGTTAAGCATTTTACATATATTCTATCAGCATGCCTATTTTAACTTGAGTTTCTTTCTTAGGTCTCAACATATTTAGATTTTAGATCACGAGTTTTGAACTGTTCTGAATTAAACAAACATAAATGCCTTTGCAACACTGTGCCGTAGCTTATGAAAATGTCATGTTCTGACCTATGAGAGAGAGAGGAAGAGAACCTCATAGCTATCCCATAGCATTCATCTGAGGCAAATAACTATGGGATGTTTCTAAAACACTGTGTGAGGACAAGTTAAGTTCAGGAAAAGTTGTCTGAGCAGAAGTATTGGCAAAAAGCTGAGAAATAGTGGTTACTACTGCTATTTACATGATGCTTTAAAGCCAGGTAGCCATGACAGATTTAAAATTCCAGCAAGTTTTTTGCTATCTCTTGCTAATGTGGTCCTTGTCTGTTGGTGATGACCATCCAGAGTTACTTAGAAGCCTGTTACAATTTCTAGAACATATATAGCAGAATGAATAACAATAATACATTTTCATTCATCAGGACAGCAGAAATCTATGTACAGTTAATTTAATACAGATATAAAACTGTGAAGCTTTGTATTATTTCATTCTGTGATGGTATCATTTGTGCTGATACACAATTTTTAGTTACATTTCCTGTTCAGAGAAACTTTAAAGTTTCAGAATAGCAGATGGGTGCTTTTTTTAGCTTTACAATGAAAAGTAATAAGCAGCAGTACAGCACTCACTATCAGGTTTCTCTATTTTTTTTACTGAAATAAGAACTATTGGAATACCAGTATCTATTAATTGGATTTGTTTGTCTGTATCTCCACAGGCCATAGATGTCCTTACCTCTTTGTGTTTTTTTTTTTTTTTCCAGATGGCAGTCACCACCGCTTGTTCATTAACTTTTTGTGTATTTATATATTTCAAACTGATTTTTAAATTAATCTCATGATCTACTGTGATCATTTAAAACATTGATACCAAAATCATTCCCCCACACTCTAATGAACAGAAATAAAGCATTCTTAACTAATTCATTCCTGTATTTATTTCGATTTTGCAGGAATTTATCCTCTGGAGATCAGATCTTTAGAGACACTTGGGCAGGAAATTAAAAACAGAATTAATCAAGTTAGCTGTCAGGTTCACATTTTCTCCTCTTAGAGGCGGAAATACTAACCAAGCAGACCTAGCCAAAAAGATGAGTTGTGTTGAAAAAGGATGCACCTCTGTACCACTATACTTAGAATCACAGAATAATTTTAAGGTTGGACAAGGCCTCTGAAGATCATTCAGCTTAACCTCATACTCAAAGCTGAGTCAACTTCAAAGTAAGATCCAGTTCCTGAGGAACATATTGGGTTTCAAAAATCTTTAAAAAAAGACAATTCCACAACTTGTCTGAGCAGATTTTGCTGAGTGCTAAATCGCTTTTCAAAACTTCCTTGATATGCCTTTGCTAATACACCCTTTATGACTACAAATGCACAACTACCGATTCATTTTCAACTTGCTCATCAGGGCCTCAGGTCCTTTTCTGCATAGATACCATCTAGCCAGTTGGCAGTCTCCTGTTCTTCCAGTTTCTCTCTTCCTTTCTCCAAAATATTTAGTTCAGTTGTTCTTTATTTTATTTTTAATTTTTTTTTTTGGTAAGGGACTATTTGCTGGTCTGTAAATATAAATTTACTGTATTTGTCCTCTCTCTACCATGAAACTTCCTCTTATGCCCATGAGGTTGTGAAAGACTGCAAGGCGTATGCAGTGTTTTGTTTTTTTCCCTTGGTCAGTCCTCCAAAAGCTGCTGATAGAAAGTAGCTCAACCACAGCCCTGAAGATGAAATGGGAACTTTCATGTCCTCATGAAGAGATATGCAAGAGTTCTGCAGGTGTAAAATTTATTTTCAATTTGACATGTAAGGACTATTTAATTAGATTCTAGAAATAGTCCTTGGTTTCTTCTGTCACAGTTCACCTTGTAGGTATTTCATATATGTAGCTTCTAAAAGTGTTCAAGAGATTCATGTTAGAAACTACACAGGAAATATAATCAGCATACCACTAAAATCTTCAAAATAAATTTATTTATAGCAAAATGGCACCAGTGAAAATATGATAGGAAAAAGAGAGTTCCATGTTGCAGTGGTAGAATAGGAGCAGAAAGGCTGTTGAACTAATTGTATAATAAGTTATTAAAAGAACTGCTATGGTGACAGATGGAAATAAACACTGCTGCATGAATAATAATCATGTTTTTCCCTACTCAAAGATCAACTCTAGACATTCTGTCTGAATTAATTTTCCTTTAAATTAAGAGAAAAAAACATAATCGGAAAACAAAAGAATTAACAAAATCCCCACACATGTCTCCAGTGTAATATGCTCTGTTAAATTTCCCCTAAAAATGAAGGCTATCCTGGTGTGCAAAACATTTAGAAATGTACCTTTAAGGATATAAAAAGCAGCTCATTACATCAGTAAGAGTTCAAAGAATAATTGCAGCTAAAGAAAAAAACTACAAAAAGCAAAACAAAACCAAAAATCAACTACAAAACCAAAAACCAAACCCCTACCAAAAAAAAAAAAAAAAAAAAGGCAGGCATCAAAAACATCCAAAAAACCTGTCAAAAAATAGATTCCTCACCAGAAGTTAGTTACAAGAAACAGAAGTACATTTTGCATAGAAATTATGGTCACATGAAAATAGAAGACATATACTGATACCTTTATGTGTACTAGTACTCTCCCTCTCTCTGTATTAATAAATGACCTTCGCTTTCTTATTCTCTTCCTCCCTTCACAGTTTCTTCAGATCAAACTGAAATTCTCAGGACAGTCAGTGGTGTTTTCTGTGTATTTGTAAAGCATGTAAACTCTCAAAGTCTAAGACCTCTAGTACACTGTCATAACAGAAATAAGAACTGAAGTAGTAATCATGGTAACAAAATATGTGGGGTAATTCTGTAATTCTAACAGAGGTGTAATTTCACATTGACTCTAAAAAAGTGCTAAATACACGATTAGCAGGTGATACTTCAAATCTTCCCTACGTCAGCTCTTTTGTTTTCCAGCTGCTAAGGCTTAGGTGTTGCTTATTTTGAAACAGGAACTTTTGTATTTTCCATTTTGTAAAGCACTATGCGTATTCTTTGGCCTAAATAAATAATGGCTTCTAAAATAGAAACATCCCTCAGACTTTGGCTATCAGAAACATGCACTGATCTTGTTTCTATTGCTAGGTGATTCAACTCAATTTTGTTGTATTGTCATGTCTTTAAACCTGTGAGGTTAAACACCTGGAAACGTTTTTGTTTCTAAATTCAACAAAGCTAGTCCTATTGCAAAATGCAGATATTTCCTGTACCTAGAGGTTTGAAACAATTCTGTCTTTGCTAAGTAATTAGTGTGATTTTTCCTGCATAGCATATGGCAGGCATGATTGTAAACATACTCAAAGATGCCCTTTTTATTGCTGAGTCCTGAACTGAACTGCAATTTCATATACATATATTATTTGTATATGATAGCCATTACAATTACATTAATATTTTAGTAGCACCTATCACAATACCTCTTTTTTTTATTTGCTCTGAAAATGTTGTCCAAGTATTCAGTTATACCTTGTGTTCTCAGACAGTTGTATACTCAGACAAGTTGGGCAAAACAGGTTTCTGAAAGCACAACCAATACAAAGGTTTCCCTGATCACTCTGTCACAAAATGAAGAGTCACATGAGCTCCTCTTTAAGTGGCTGAAGAACAGTCATGTATTAGAAATCAAGGTGAATACCTCTGGGGACAGACTAAATGAGAACTGAATCAGTATGTGTAACTGACCCTCAGGAGAAATTTCATACTGTTCGGAATGCCAGCTGGGACCTGGGCACTAAACTGAGAGAATCAGGTATTGAACAGGTGTAAGTTGCTTGCTCATCTTGTACAAGCCCTCCTCTGTAATGCAAGTTCTATTCAGAAAGCAAAATAGAAGCCTCACATTGCTTTTGTGCATTGCAAAGTTCAAATGTTGATTGTTACTCAGTGGCTCTTACTTTGGTGAGCTTTTCAGAAGGAAAAAGCAAGTGGTCTTCAACAAGATTCAGTTAGGTAGTCCATCAGAGTTTTCTGAGTAATTTTTATAGTTAGTTACTAGAGATGTAATTTTGTAGGAAAACAGGAGCTTAAACAGTCATACTGTCTCTCTCTCTCTGCAGATATACAAGACCCCACATGACCCTGTAAAAATTTTTTTAACTCTTCATCTTCCCCTTCTTCTGAAAAAGCTGATGTTTCATGCTTAAGCTTGCAATTTAATTTTGATAGATAATTCTTCAGTAACAAATACTTCACGCTGTACTGCTATGTTCTTTACATATTTAAAGTGCACACAAATGATGAACAATACTATCATCTTTCAGTAAACAACAGACTTCTAGTTTGTATGCAAAGTACAAATCACATTTATCTATGTCTTATATTAAAATCAAAGAGGAAAAAAAGATTTATAAATAGCTACTTTACAGTAAAGAGAGAATCTCCTGCACTTGCAGTAGCTCTAGAACGTAAAATGTTCTGGCTGGGCTTCTCCAGGTACTGTGAACAATTCCTTGACTCTAGCTTTGAAAGGTGGGATATCAGTATACTTCAGAAGAACTGACCTTTCCCCCACTTTGGAAAATCCGAAATGGCAAAGTCCCATTGAAACGTAATTTAAGAAGCTCATATGTTTCCAGGGTAGTTCAGATGGGCTTTAGGCACATAGAAGCTCAAAAGAATGTTAAACTTTAAGTAATTAATCAGTTTGTTCGGGTCATTTGGTTTGTTTTATTTTATGTGTCTGTGAGAGGAAGCTCCAGGGAGGATAAAATCTGGCATATTATATCAGCTTGGTGAGCACCATGGTCTCTGCTAAAAAATCGAAATCCCTTGACATCGTGCAGACTTCCTTGACACCCACCCATTTTTGGGTGGCCTCACATTTAGCAACACAGCTAATTTCTGCACTACATTAAGCACCCTTTGCTATTTTTTGCAGAATACGAAACTGCATATCTGTAAAGGCATCATCACTTGAATGATCCATTTGTAATTCAAGTAGAACTATAATGCTTTTCCCCCGCCTCCTACAATACCTATTTTTATCACTTTCCTTGTTCTGATTCACAGAAAAAGGGAAGGGAGGTACTAATGCCTTGCCTAATATACAGTGTCCCTAGCAACCTCTGCCCTTCCACTTGGTTTGCTTCTGCACGGGAAGTACTGTGGGACAGCTACTGCCATCACATGCTGTGTACCGGAGCACATCTATGCCCAGCATCCAGCTCCTCATAGCAGTATTGAGTCCTCATGACTTGATATATTGCTACTAATTCAGGTGTTTATGCTAATGTATCATATCTACTAGCTAGCTCGATTTTCAGAGAGCTCATACTGGAAGTAAGGAGAAACAGTTTTTACAGCACACAGATCCCACAATAGCAATCACAATAGCTGTGACATTCTACATTTGGTAAGTAAAATGATGAAGAGTACTGCACACTTATATAAGTAAAACTGCCAAAGGAGAAAAATTGCCTAAAGATTTGTGTGTCTTTACATCTTAGGTGTTTCCGTCTCACACTATGTTAAAAACATAGATACTCAATGTTCCAAAATTCCGAAGTTCCTTAAAGAAACCTTCTTTTCTCCCATTCCATACCCCTCACCAAGAACTTACGCTGTATTTCTGTGTTTTACTATGTGCAAAATCTGGAAAAGAAGCTGTCCTGAAGATTAGGGACCTGTGTGCTGATCTCCCTTCTTCCAGAAAACTGTTATCACTAGTCTGAAGTCAGCTTCTTGTTTGTAAGTATCTTTACTGGCTCACTGAAACTTGTAGTCAGCTCACAGCTATTCAGCGGAAATCGACTTGGTGTAAAGAAATATTCCTGGAGGGAAACACTCACCATCTTGGTCCATTTCTGATTTCATTGCAGCCCTGATCCTGGAATATGATCTTGTTTTTTGGCTTTGATTCCTATTGGAATCATCCTGCCTGGAATTGTTTAAGCAGCATGTGGACCTGGCACTTAGGGACATGGTTTGGTGTTGACCCTTCAGTGCTGTGGTGAGGGTTGGACTGGATGATCTTTGAGGTCTCTTCCAACTGGATGTATTCTGTCATTCTGTGGTTCTGTGATTTCTGCCAGCTCCTCACTTTGGATTCTTATGGTTCACTGGGCTCACTGTTGCTTATCTTTTTGCTTTTTTTTTCCATTTGGATCAATGATTCTCTAGCACACAAACTGAGCCTTATACTTGTGTCTGAGCATTCTTTGTTTTGAACTGCTGCTTCCCTTGCTCTCTCCAGTTCTTGGCTTTTATTCACCCTGATTGTTATTTATGGTTTGTGTCTACATATTAAATCCAGTCGAGGCCTAACCAGGTATATATTCAGAGAGTCCACAACCCATAACAGTAAGTTGATAGGCTATATAATGCTGAAGTTGTTTTGTGGATCTGGGGGAAGAAAGAATCTTTTGTATTCACATTCTAACACAGTAAAATGATATGTTCAGATTTTTTTAAAATAAAATTCGTATTGAACTCTTATCAGGCCAATATATAATCACATTGTATTGCCATTTCAATCAGCTTGAAAAACATATGAAAACATATTGGCCACTTCAAGCCAATAATGCTTTTGAAGACCAACTTCATGGAAATAGGGTGAACTATATTCCAGAATACTATGTGAATTGAACCATGAAATAAAAATTGCCATTTAATTAATTTTACAATTAATTAACTCATCTTTCTTTGTAGCCATGATATATAATTAATTCTAATTTAAGTTGAACATAAGCAATTCTAATTTTGATCAGTAAATGAACTGATGTCCATATGCATCATATGATTGACTAGTCTCACAATTTTGGACAAGAGTATATAATTGGTTTTCAGATATAGCCCAGAAGACCACAGTCTTGCATACGTTCTAAATATAATAAAGGCAAAATACAAAAAATAAAGAACTAATAATGCCCTGTATTAGAACAGACAAAATATATCCAATTTATAATGTGGAAAATTTTTATTAATGTATGTCCTGGGTGGGTCGTTTACATCTGGTACATTTGGTTGCAGAGCAGGGGGGTTCTACAAATGAGAACAAGGCTAAATGGAGTAGAATGTGACCAGCTCTCTGAATCTTTGTCTCGTTGATTTCTTTATTTTGTGAAGCCTCTACGCTGGAGAGACCAAAATAATTATTTTCTTCAAATATATGGGGCTGACAGTACTGGCCTAATAATTACTCTCCCCAAGAACTTCATGCATATGATCTATTGGTAGGTAGTTATAATTTTACCACAATCATAACTGTTAGAGATTTAACTATTAGTCACTTAACTAGTGAGCATCTTTGTAGATTTTCACCACTGTTTAGAAAAAAATTCAAACTAGAGGTCCTTTATTAGAATAATCAAGAGAAAAAGTACATAATTTTCTCCTAAACTGAATAAATACCCTTTATTTGAGATGCTGAAATGAACCTTGAGTTAAGATAAGGATTGAGAATTTGACTGAAATTGTGTCTTTTGACATTCTTTTGACATCCCTCTGAAAAATCCTCCTGATTCTGGCTTAGTTGTAAGCCCTTGAAGTATCCTGGAAGATTTAAATATTTGAATAAATCTTAATCTAAAAACTGGCTAAATTTGTGCCAATTCTGGCATCATGTCTCTTTATGATGACCAGACTACTATCCACTCAAAATGGCAATTTATGTTGCAAACTGTTATACTCTGGACTGAGATGACAACACTTTCTTTGTATTGACTACAGCCAGCTTCCTTTTATGACGCTTTTGGTTCAGGTGCTATACCTACTATCCTTTTGAAATACAGGGGAAGAAATATTGGATGAAAAATTGAATGAAAGAGGAAGAAACAGCTGGAATAAGTGGGAGATTTGTGGACTGGAAAAGGAAATGTAATGAGATTAGAATGAAAGGAAGGCTAAGAGTAGGAGGTGGGGTGGGAAATGATCCACAGAAAAGTTGTATATCTGACTCTGTTTCTTACTTAATGGATATAATTGTCTGTCAAAATTTTTTATTTTGTTATTTGTGTTTATGATAAGGGTGAAAGCAACTATTTCCTCTTTCTTGATACACTGGCTGTTGTTCAAATTCTGTATGAAGTGATGAAAAGAAGTTCAGAGCTTATTGTTATTAAATGCAAGTTGCTGCCTTTTTGTGGTTTATTAGTATCATTTGTTCCTTGAAAGTTTTGAGATTGCTGAGGCTTGAGTAAAGACTTTGCTTGCTTGGCATATCAAAGAAGTTGGACTGAAATGCTGTTCCAACATACAGAACTTAAATCCTAGTTATTAGTGGGCATCTAATTTGAATATATTACAATGTACTCTTTAAAAATTGAATATTTGAAATAGGAATTGTTTATATCTGTCAGGACTTCATGTCCCATGTACTCCTCCATAGAACAAGTCACAGAATCACAGAATCGCTATGGTTGGAAAAGACCTTCCATATCATCAAGTCCAACCATTATCTAACTCTACCAGGGCCATGACTAGACCATATCCTTGAGCACCACACCTAAATAGCTTTTAAATATGTCCAGGGATGGTGATTCAACCACTTCCCTGGGAATGACACAAGAGCTTTACATACAGTAAACTGCAAAGGAGAACGTAATCAATCTCGCATGTATTGCTGCCCTTTAGAACCTATATTAAAAATGTCAGTCATCTTCTCTTAAGGAATTGATAGGAATCGGTGAACTGGCAAAATGTTGGTATCACAGGAATTTGCCATTGGGACAATTAAATGAAGGAATTTTTAGTTGCAATATGTACTTTTTAGCCAGACAAAGAGGATGTCACTTGAATAGAGAGCAAGCAAATTTTCTAGGGAGTCCTCCAGCAAAATCAAAGAAACACACAGATCTGTTTTTCTCAGCTTTTTGTCTTTGACACACAAAGAAAGAAAACCAGAAAAAGAGCAATTTTAAATTCAGATTATAATTAAAGAATACAGCTTTCTGTTCTTGTTTTGTGTATTAGCAACCTTCTAAGTTTTGGCAGGAGTCTTCCTGAGCTTTGAAGTCAGATTTTAACAGAAAACAAAACAAATCCAAAATATCCCCAAACACTTTATCTTTCAAAGCAATATGAGGTGTATATCTGTAATGTTTCAATATATTAAAATTGCTTCCATCTGAGGTGGACTTTCAAGTGGACACAGGAAAGTACAGAGTACCTCTCTTAATTCCAATTCTGAGTTCTGGCTGCCTAGCATTATCAGTGTAAAACCCAAAAGACAAAGAGAATTTACTACATATACTGAAAAAAATATCAGCACAAAGCCCATCTCTTCATTTGCCAACAGACTGACCTGAATTTTGCAGATCTGTTACATGTGCCTCTGGAATTCTACAAAAATAACGGCAATTAATATTTCTTCTGCCATATGCCATCTTACAGTAGAATATTTTGTTATTACCTTGTTTAAAATTAGGTTTTTAAATTGATGATCTTGTAGAAAATAAAAACATTTCTCATGGCTGGCAGGAGGTGCATAAACAAATGTATGAAGACCAGTTGCATTCAGTTTTAAGGCTTGGTAACTCAGATAATTATGCAGAACTAATTAATTCAAAATCTGTTTATCAACAGTAGTCTGTAGCTCCAGTATTTCATCCTAGAGGCATTAGCAAAGGCTTATCACCTGCTTTCTTGTAGTGTTCTATCTGAAAGGCAAGTCAATAGACAGAGTATGGAAAAAATGCCATTCTCACAACTAACAGTTTACAGAACTTGCAAGAACTTTTAATATCTGTTACCTATTAATTTTCCTGTCTTCATTTAAAATAAATTTTAAATGGAAATGGGATGTGTTAAAATGTCAGCATTTCTACTACTAATACATAGAAGTGCTATGTGAAAAGGAAACTTGAAATACAAAAATATATTTAAAGACTTAATTGACTATTAGGCTATTAATCCTTGCATATTCACTGTGCAGTACTTGCACTGTGGTGTGGATGAATTAAATCTACCTGTTGAAGAACAGTGCTGATACTGTTTTCAGTACTCTGTCATTTCTGCTTCACGTTCTGTTCTTTTATATTAATTTTCTTATCTTGTGCTTTAAGACTCAGCTTTTGTTTCATTATTACTTGTAACAGAGTAGAAATGTTAACTGACAAAAGTAAAGGTATATGAAGTGCTTCCCATGGGTGTTTTTTGTGCTCTTTCTGCTCTTCTCCAGGTTAGTTGTGTATCCTAATATGGGAATAAGTTGTTATCTGATATTCACTGTGCGAGTTCTCAAACATTCATCTAAGAAAATGTAGTTCTGCACCTAAGAGGTTTGTATTTCTGTTCATCGATATATATAAAGCATTATTACACACACACACACACACAAAATCTGTATTTTCATAGATCTAAGTTGCACAATACCAAAGAAAGCAGACTTCAAGATAATCTTGCGGAGTCTTCATTGAACCCAGTTACCAGTGTCTTTCTAAGTATGAAATTCTGATTGGATCAGTGACTATGGCTACATAAACGCACTAGTTTCTTGTAAAATCTCTAGGTTAAGTCCTGTTCCAAATGAAAACAGTTACATAAACTGATTCCAGCATAACTCAGATACCTAAAAATGGTGACTGTCATGCTCCGGCAAGTATTGACAAGGTTTGGGCTACTGTCACAAGGCTATTATTGTGTTGATGATTTTTTTGTTTATTTGTTTAACCAAATCTTTCACTACTTTTTTACACCTGTTGGTTACTGCTTGTTATTACTTTGTTCCCTTTTTTGGCATATACTTACTCTCTAGAGAAATCGGTTCTTATGCATATTTGTTAATGAAATTGTGTGCTGCGGTACTTTTGTGTTAATATTGCCAAATCATAGTTAAAAAAAGATTTGGAATATAATGTAATTGTTTCATCAGTGTATTTTAGTTATTGATCAGAGAAAAAAAGTCCAGCTGAAGGAGAGAGAAGTATAGTCTAGCTGGATTTTATTGCAGATATTGGCTTTTCCAGATAAACTATATTTACTTATACATTCATCATACCTTTAAGATTTAATGAACAAAGCATAGGAAGAATTATGCATTGTGCTCAGTGTAGCAAAACCTACAATAAATTCATCAACAAAGAAATGAGATAGCTCCAAAAGTACACATTGTATTGCCTGCTCACAAGAAGCTATAGGTAAAGAGAAATGACAGTCAAGGGTTAAATTATGAAATTTTGCATTTTATTTCTTATCATTTATGAGATTGCTAAATGTCAGAAAGTGGATTTTTTTTTAAATTTTTTTTTTACTATCAGTATAAAACTGAACATACTGTGAGACATAAGGTAGCAGGTGTCTTGGCTCTAAACTATCAAGTCTGTGGGCATTCTGTTATAACAGGTGCTCCAAAAATTTGAACAGATTTTAACAAGAGCTGTATGGGCTTTTTAATTAGCCTGGTTACTCAGCATGTGTAGAAAGCACTAGGTATGTGCTTAAAACATCATTGTATCTTGCAAACAAATGTTTCACATACCCATAGTCATTCTTTTGGTTGTTATCTTAAAATTTCTGTCTATCTGATGCTAGGATTTTACCCTTGTATTCATTCCTCTTATAACCTACCTGAAAAGAATCAACACACTGAAGAAAAAGTATGGAATAACCTATATTCTCTTCTTTGGAAGCAGACATTTAGAAACTTGGATTTACCTGATATTTAGCTGTGATTTTAGTTGGCACTATAAAACTATGAGAAGGCACACAGCGAAGAAATTCTCTGCTCTGAGTCTCTCTGTTTTAATACAAAGCTTCTTTTCTTCACTTCCAGTTATGCTTTTTCCATTATCATGAAGTACACCAGAATATTTTTTCAGAAGAGACAATGCAATAAATTGTAAAATCAACACAAAATAATTAAAAATGTTTTGATTTTACAATCAGTATGATTGATTAGATATGATTTAATATTTTCATATAAATGCATAACTATAGCATGTAACATGAAAAAACTGTAATATAAAATTAATTTGTGTTATAATGTTTGTTTAAAAAGAATAAGCCAAAGAGTAAGTCACACTATAGTGAGAAGAAAAAAGGAACAAACTGATGGCTTACATAAGAGCTTTGCACAAAATTTCCTGTGGTAAAAACAAAGATTTTAATTTAGAAATAGTTTTATTTTCACATTAAAAGAATTTTACTTGTTGTGCCTGTAATACGCACACAAGTGTCTGCTGCTGGTATTCATCTAGAGATTCTTGCATCTACAGTGGTTTGTAGATTGTTGCTATAAAGTTTAATGCTGCACATCTTAAATTATAGAAATCAGGGTTGGGTTTTTTTTAACTCAGTAAAGAGTGTTGAGGTATTATGAGGAGGATTTCACACTTGAAACATTCCTGTCAAAATACCTTTAATCATTTGGTCTAAGATTAAAAATACCAACACACATTTTGATCCATATAAAATGCACACTTTATAAAGTGTACTTCATTTAAAAAATGCTACTATCCACATTTTTTAAAGAAACTTCTCTTTTACGTTAATTCACATAAGAAATGTGCATTTTGTGATTTTGCTGGGAATTCAATCTCTTTCCTTATATTCTTATTTGTTACAAAGATATGCTCAACAGCAAGAAAACCAAAAGTAGTCAATGATCATTTATTTCCTGAATAATTATTACCTTATACTATTTTTTAAAATTTATAAATCCCAAACAATTTATGAACTTGATGGTAAACAGGAGTGGGGAGATGTTTATGCAGTGAAATGAAGATGGTGTTCATCATAGACACTAGGTAAGAATAGTGGTGAAAACGCAGCAGAGCAAGTGTTGGTATGTGTAAGCCACACAAAATCCCCATAGATTTTGTAATTTGTTTTCTGCTGGAAGATAGGACCCTTGCCATTACTTTTCTGTTAGGTGACATGGATAACAAAAGGAGATTATGGGAGTACATTTTACCATTGCAACTGAGACTGTGACTTGAGCATCAGTTGCCTTCAGCACAAATAGAAACTTGATTTCTGACCCCATTGATTCTCATCACTTGCTCCTGCTTTCAGTCCTGTACTACATACCAGTATCTCAGTTGTGCCAACACAGTTGTTTGTGAATTATAAGGCAAATTTGCCTCTTTTAGAATTAAGTAATTAAGAATATTAAGTCAATAATGCTGCTGAATATAAAGTGTTATCAAACTGTGGTGTCATTTTGCTGTGAAAATATAACCTACATACAAATTAAGTCTTCTGGAAGTCAGTAGCAAATCTGGAAACAATTAAATGGACTCTGAAATGGCAGGGAGACTTCGAAGTAGTAATAACTTTGAAAAGGTAGTCGTCCTCTTTGTTACCATAATTTTCCCCTCAGGTAAGCACCTTCATTTCAGCCTTCCAAAGGCTAGAGAATAGCAACCACTTTAGTGTACTTCTCTAGATTCATCATCATGGTACATTATCTACATAATCATGAAAATTGAAATGAGGAAGCATCACGCCTGACGGAGGAAGGTTTGCATTACTGAAGCATCACATAGAAAAGTCTGTAGTGACATTCAGGTAGTAATGGATGAAAAATACAGCAAATCAAACTCTAGGAGGATGACAATGTAAGATAGAAATCATAACAGTAATATAAAATAATGGAGATTATGATATGAAACCATAGAGAGGTGAAGCAGCCCATTTCTAAATTTGATTGGGCTACTCAGTTAATGATCAGAATTAAACCAAGCCATTCTTTTTAGATCTGGAGTTATAAACAAGAAGCTTATTTGTCTGAATGCAATGTTATTTTTTGCAAATGTGGAAGCTCTGACTGGAGTGATTGGATGTTACATTGAGATAGATTTTAAGTACAAATGATAAAGTAAAATGTTGGAAGGTGATAAGTATATTTTAAAAACATTTCTAACTGCTATCTTATATTAAGATTGCTTTTGTATGATATAGGTGAAACTGCATAGGTTAAAGTAAATATAAGGAATTGGTTATGCAGAATAATACTAGCACTAAGGATTTTATCTGCAAGGAAGATTTGGAAAAGGTTTCAGCTTTTACAAGTTTGTCCATTAAATAGCTGTGGCAGATATAGCTTGGTAGTAAAAAACCACAAAACTGTGCACCCTATCTAGGTAGATAGAAATCTAGCTAATTTATTTGCCAGAGTAAATTCTGTGTATTGCAAATCTGTTAATTAATATTAAAGATATCACATCTGTGAAACTTGTAAAGATTTAGGACCAAGTCATGAAAATAATTACAATTCTTAGCAATACTAGTAGTTCCATTAGTTTATGTAAACACAGGAGAGCAATATGGAGTTAAATTAAGGTATTAATTTAAATATTTCCACGTTTACAGTCTTTGAAGCAGCTCTTGAAAATATCACTAAAGATTATCTAGCTGTGTAAGAAGATGCCATTTTCAAATAAAAGTTAATAAATCCATAAATGACTAGAAGAGATGTTAAATTTTGTAATCCAGAGTCATCATTGTTTATTTTCTACTGAATTTCACCATCCCACTGACTGCTCGTTTTCAACGACACATAATATAGACTTGCTAAAACATGCCCGATTTTGGAAAATGCCAGCCTAAAAACAACTCTCAAAGAAAAAGTTGTGATTATGAAGAGGAGGAAAAAAAAAAGAAAAATTAAGAGTTAACACAGTAACTTTAGTTTTGTTTCGCCACCCCCCCCCATTTAGTTTGACAGTTCTCACTATCTTTTATTGTACAGTGTCTGACATAATTAGGATTCAGTTGATCTTGGAGTCAATTGACAATAATGAGATAGAGGAAAAGGAAAAGATTGATGTTTTCTCTCTCTTCCTCATTACAGCTGTCTGATTGAGCAAATTTTATTGCTATCTTAAAGGCAATTAAAAGGGTCATGTGAGTGTTTCCTAAATGAATTGTGTTGTGAAATGCTATTGTCTTTTTAAGGATACCCCGTTATTAGGATGGTTAAATCGTTCTTATAAAAATTGTAAAGTATGCAGTGCATCACTTTGATAGACAAAGAAAAGCATGTGAATTACTTTACCTTTCACACTCTGACCTAGGGACTGCAATGATTCAAATTTTAAACAACTGTGTTGAGCTTTGTAGAATGTGAACTGAAGGGGTTACAAAGTCAACCCCAAATTTGGTCTCAAATTTTTATCTTTAACAGCTACTAGACAGTACTTTCCATAAAGTAATGCAATTGATATGTATTGTGCCAGACCTTTAAAATTTTTGCCTGAAGCTGTGCTGCTTGATAGTTGTTTAATAAATGTTCATAGTAGCACTTAAAAATGTACTGAATTACTGTATAAAATTCGAAGAAAAACCAGTTAGCAGGTAGAACTGAGACACATTTTAACAGCCTTGAGACTAATTGTAAAGATTTTCTGTGCATACTGCAGTGATATAACAGAAATCATCTTCATGAGTGTCTTTGTAGTTTTAGACGTAGTTCTGTTAATATTGCAGCATTCATTTCATGACTCTATTAGCATTAAAGGTGAAATGGATACTACTTTCCAGAACATTTAGTACAATGATTTAATCACATTTTTACTTTGATAACTGTATTTCAATAATAAACAACTTACATGTTTATATGATGTGTATTATATCACACATTATGATACCAATAGAAGCCAAATGAAAGTAAAATTCTGAATATAAACTGACATTTGAAAGCTCATGAGAGAAAAAAAGAAAAAAAAATCCAACACAAGAGAAAAGAAATAAACAGAAACTGTAAATGAAACACAAGAGGGAAAGTCCCAACAGTTCTAATTAAAGATACTTCAACATTAGAATGACAGCATCCACCCATGTGCCATTCTTGCATGACATGTAACAGAAGATCACCGTTTCTGTCTTCCTTGTGCAAAGTAATTTTGTCCTATAATTATCAATAGCAGTACAAGTGAAATTTTTTGCATAATCATATTCATAATTTGGACAGAAAAGCAGTAATTATAGTAAATCTCCCTGTAACCTAGATGTGATCGTTAAAGTAACTTTCAAGAAACTCTACCAGCCGTGTTTTATCCAGTATTTTACTGTCTACACTGGTTTCCTTCAACAAGTAGGAGATAATGGGGCAGCCCAGAGAAGGTGATTAGATCATTGCATATGCAAAAAAAAGTAAAATGCATGTTTATTTCATTCAAAGAGGACAGAAGTGAGAACAAAAAGCCAAGCATATTCATGACAGTGGCAGATGGTGCCAACCTTGCACAGCTATTTTCTTTAGTTATTGGCTACTTATACTTTTAAAAAAGAGAGACAAAGCCAGAAAGCTGTGGTTCTAGTAGAAGATGATGAGGTCACACTGACACAGGTCATTGTCCTGAATATCACATACAGATTTATTTTGGGTATCTATAGAATTTTCCTGTATTTCTCCTTCCACTTTGTATTTTCTCTAGAAAACTGCCTAAACTGAATAGAGACCTCATTATGCCTCCATTACTATTAAGAAGAGTTTGAGATTAAGTGGAATAAATCTGCCTATACCACTTTAGAACAGTTTTAGTTATTACAGTCTTCAAGAACTGCCTTTTTCTTTCCGAAGAGTAGTATTAACTCACAGTAGTTGGTATCTTGTTTGTTTAACCATTGTCAAATAGTGAGTGTGGATTTTGTATTTTGAATATCCAGTTCTGAGAACGTCATTTACTGTGCAATATCATATGGTACTTGGCACAGCTTTGAAAAAAATTAGTGCTAGATTCAGAATGGAGGCATTTTTCAAAGTGTCTAAGTAAATGCCAGGAAGGTTTTGAGTATTTTTATTTTTTTTTCTGCTCAGAAGATCCTATTGCATTGTATGATCACAGCTAGATACGTGTCTCATGAAAATAAAAACTACAGCCAAGTTAGAATGAAAAAGAAAGTAAAGCCTACAAGGCCCCACTTATGATTCTAACACTCTTTCAAGCAAGAAAAGGCCAGTGGAGAAAGCAGCATCTCTTCCACCCGTTGAATGAATCATATGGCCTTTACAAGTGATCTAGAGAATGAATTGGAGAGTTTGGGGACCAAACAATGAAACCAGATAAGGTTTTCCCTACCCAGGAATGTGAAGAGTCAGGCTTCCCATAAAGAGTAAATTTCTTTTGCTAGCAGTAGAAGAAAATTAAAGCGAATATAAAGTGGATGCTGAGCTCAGATCAAGCCTTCACCAATAGAGAAAAAAGTATTGCTGTAATTTCCAGAGCAGAGGGGACATTATAAACAAATTAGGTCAGTCTGAAGATGTTTTTACTGCTCTGTATTTGGATTTGAATCGTATCTGGAGCAGGGCTTTAATGCTAAACACATTGTAAACCTGTACCCTTGCGCTGGTGTGACTGTTACAAAGGAGACTGTCTGCAGAGAGAAACTGAACCTATGAACCTTTATTTCAAATAATTATTTCAAAATTGGAAAGCTTTGTGAGTTGTTCATATTTTAGGTCTAACCAATTGCCATTTTAGTTCACACATGGTCAGGAGAATGAAACAGGGTCTTGGAAGTGATACGGCTTCTCAATGAATTATAAGATTATCTCATGCCATGCATCGTCTTCTGAAAAACAGCTCTGTTGTTATAATTCCAGTTTTAACAACACCAATTTCCCCTTTACTGTAAGAAACACAGCAATGAGCTTTATACATGCAGAAACACAAGTATCTGTTTCAAAAGTAGCACACATGTAAGCCTTAACACTATCAGGAACCCAGTGCATTTTTCTGCAGTTTCTCAAACACAGTCATTTTATGCCTGCTTGTTTTGTTTGTTTGTATTAGAAATTTCTTGATTCTGTCTTTTGGTATGTAATTGTACAAAGGCCAGCAAACTGTGAGGAAGAATGTTTTTAAAGCATTTTTTTATATATAGGCTTGAGTCTGGATTGTAACACATTCTTCCTGAGCAAAATTATCAAATAGCTGTCCTTCAGTTATGAAAGTTAAAATGGATACGATATTCACAGAGAGCTACTTAAAGCTGAAAATTTCAGAGGAACATAATGATTAAATTTTACTGAAGACCTACAGAGAATGCATTCTGGAATACAAAGAATCACTTGTGAGTTCTGCTAATGAAAAACAAAAAGTGTGCAGAGTTAGGATCCTTTATATTGAAAAATATGGGATAGAGCAATCCACAATGCATGAACAATGAGGGCATGAAAAATTATACATTCACTGAAGAACTGTGACTTTATATTAGACAGCACATGATGAAGTTCATTTACTGGGCCTGCACTTACATTTTTGAGACATCCCTGCATAAGTAAAAAAAATGCAAACTTATACTCTGCATTTTCCATGACTTCATGTCAATTTTATGTTAATTACCAGTGTCTTTGGATAGGCAAACATATGCCTTCTATCTCTGTGAATCACAGAATCACACTACTCATGAGTACATGGTACTACTAGTTAACGGATAAGCTGTTCCCAGTCCATAACACCAATAAAATCCATAACACCAATAAAATCCATAACATTGCTGCTAAAAATTAATACAGCTCATCTGAAGAGCTTTTCCACTGCCCCCCCCCCCCCCCATCCTTTCAGACAATACAGGGAATCTAGGCAAAAGATAAAATTAACAGAAGCTTTTTTGTATTAAAACCAGAGCCAGTTGGCTGCCTTGGTATAGGGTGACCAAATGCCAACAAAACCAAAATCTTCATTTGCTTTGAAGACCTCATGCTGAATGAGAAGCTGTTGTTGGGATAAAGATACTCTTCACAAGCATTTTAATTTTCTTCTTTTTGGACTCTCAAGAGAACAGAAAAATTAAGCAAGGAAGTATGCCTCTCCCTCTGAGATCAGAAAAGCTCAGAATGTACATACTTTGAAGAACTGATGTTGATTAAACTGAAGCACTGAAGCTATGAAACTGTGGAGACGTTTGACCTTATGATACTGACTTCACTGAAAACTATACTAGGTATTTCCTGTTGTGGAAAGTAATATGCCTTCCTAGCTGTATTTGCTGAATACAGGTGCTCAGAGATCCAAAATCTAGCCAGTATATAAAAGGATTTCTTTATTATGTAAAACTGTGTCACTGGGTAGAAATAACAGAAACAAGAAATGATTGTTCTTAGTAACTTGGTATGTAAAAATACTGCCAAAATTGTATATTGTTATACGCATGTGTTAACTATAGTTACCTCTAAATAGAGCTGCACTTTTTCTGCAACACAGATTTATTCTAATACTTTTATACTTTTCTTTCCTTAGCAGCATAATAACTACTCTGCCATATATATAGAAATTACTCCCAAGAATGTAACAAGCAGGATTCACACATTTAAATGAATTTAAAAAAAAAAAAAAGCTGAACTGTTTCCAAATTCTTCTATCCAAGCATCACTTAAGAAACTGTTTGTTCAGTTCAGTTTCATCTCTGCAGCTGCCAAACCACTTCAGTTCTGCCAGCTCTGCTCTCTGATTGCAAAATAAAGGGTGGTCACTTCACAGTGTATGCAAGAAATATTATAATTTTGTGAAAATTGTGACATTTAAGAAATTCTTTCAATAGTAAATTGCTAGGCTTACATACTACATGCCTATTTAGGAAAAAAAAGAAAATAATAATAATAATCTTTTACATTCACTTCTCTGTGCCTTCCTACAACATTAGTGAATACAGGATATTGGGCTTGCATTTTCTGAGACTGATCACTGCAGCTTACATTCATAAATATTTTTGTAGTATAATAGCCTGTCAAAACAAATCTGTTTTCCTCATTTGTGTGTGTGCAGAAGGGTGTCCTTACTGCTTTTTGTCCATCTCTAAAGATAACAGTAGGACAATAGCAATTGTGCAACACAGCAAAGCATTTCTTCTTTTTTCCCTTTTTGTTTTAATCCTTACAAATCAGAGGATGTGTGAAAAAAAGAAGCAAATAGCCCCTTATTATAAAAAAAAATGTTGCTATGTAAATGCATTAACTATTTTCATAGTTCATGCCTGAAGATCAGAGTCTCCTCAGTCCATACTGTGTGCAGAAACACAAAGACATAATACATATGAAATTGCAACCTTTTTTATTAAGAAGGAAGTGCAGATAATTACATTACCTTAATACTTTGTCACATACTTTTTTTTTAATTTTTAGAAAAAAAATCTCACTGGTTCACCTATCTCTGAATTAAAGATCCCCACTTAATGTAAGGTAAAATATATAGCTATGTCATATTGCTTTTAATCTAAAATATAATTTAAGCAAAACAGATAGGCAAAAAAATGTAAGTTACTTATTGATAATTTTGCTTAAGTCCCAAACAGTTTTATTCTGAGGAAAATAATTTCCCTCAGCTGAAGAAGATCCTAAAGTCTACTTAGAAATAAAGAAGGAACAGAATGGTAAGGATTTTGTTTTCATAAGTTTTTTTTTCTCCTTGATAATAAAAATATTTTAGTGTAAGTGGGGATATGGAAAAGTTATTAGAAATAATAAAAAACAATGATGTCAATTTCTGCAATATAGAAACTGAAAGTGTAAGGAAATTGCAGTGATTTTTTTCTTAATGGAACAAATGTGAAAATGACAACTCAACGCACTTACAGCATTCTGATTTTTCCTTTACTGGCACTTTATCTTATTCAGGGTACTGTTTCTATCAGATCATGCTTTGTGTTTTTCCCATGCTAGTCTGTGTTTCACTTGGTAGAAATCTCATTCTGAACAGAGGGACTCATTACGATGAAAGGAGTCATTTCAAGGGCTGCTTTTTGTTCACCTTGCATTATCACTGTAAAGGGCTAAAATTGACTGTAAGGCATTATTAAATCATAATGGTAGTGTTTAGCACAAACTTTCTATTTAATGTGCATTGTAATATACATTAATCCTGAAGTGGACCACATACGAATAAAAATTATAGAAATAGGTATTGCACTTTTTCACTAAGAGATGTTTTTGAGAGGGGTAGCCAAATTATTTTTCATCGCATTAGCCTCATAACTAATACTTGATGTAAGTACAGATACTGAGAATTATAAGTAATTCAATCATGCCTCTTACTTGGGATATTATGTAAACATTAGCATTTGTTTGTCAAATACTATTTTCACATATACTTGAGCATACCCAGTGAACTGAATATACGCACAGAGAAGCGTCCTCTCTCAGACTGTTAACCCAGAGAAATATATCCTTTGCAACGCAGCTTCATGCCACTTCAGTAAACACTGCCACATCATGATGACTGCTCTCCAGGAATTAGCAATGAGTTTGTTTATAATCAAGTTTATCAATATTTATAAAGTACTGTACTTAAGGGGATAATATATTGATAAAATACAGTTCTAAAATACATTACATTTCCACATTATATTTAATGGCTAAAAATACATGTAGTGGGTGTGGAGTAATAGGGGCCATACCCCACCCCCACAAACAGTTTCTTTATCACCCCATCTGCTACCCCAAATGCTAACTCTCAGGAACACCACTGCTTTGCAGCATGTCTTATTATTCAAGCTTTGGTGGGAGGAGAGATACAGAAAGAAAGTGTTAACTGTAGAGAAAGGGAGGGTCAAACCAAAACCCAGAATAAGATATATTGCTCCACTAATGCCAGGACAGTAGCACAAACTTTCACTGGACCTGAACTGGCTACTAAGTACCATTAAATTGGATTAAAACCTGCTAGAAAAAAAAGGAACAGTGAGAAAGAGGTCTAAATGCATTTGTTAAAGAATTAATCAAGAGGCTAAAGGTATTTACGTAGGCAGGGAACATATGGAAGAGGAACAAGGCAGACTTTGAGAAGAAATTATTTAGCTTCATTAAAAAAACTCTCAAAGATAAGGCTAGGGGAAAAAATAGTTTACACTGTTTTAATATTGCCTTTATATTTTTCTAAAAGGAATCAGAAAGTTGGGGTCTGATCCAAAGTGCACAGAAATCAAGCAAAGATTCCTATTGCTTTGAATTGGGTACTTTAGAAAGAAAGAAATTCTACTAAATAAGTATCAAATACTGATGAGTGTTAATGGGGGTTCAAGAGACAAAGTGTCCAGTTTGAAGCACTTATTGGTGATGTCTACACTATCACCACTTGCCAAAAACATTTCCATCATTGTGCAATGGTTGAGCCTTATAACTAACTTCCAGCATTTTAACATAACCCAGACCAAAGCAGGTGAGGAGCTGGCTAAATGCAACTTATTGAGATGATTTTGAGGATGACAATGTTGTTCATAAATGTAAGTCGAATTCAGCAAGCAATGTCATTTGAAAAAACAACAGTTGATTAAAATGCAACAGTTGATTAAAAGGGGAAAGTGAGAATATTGAAGGGTATTTAGGTATTTTTAATATATTCAAAAAAGTAAAAGTTAATTTTTATCTTAGTATTTTTCTTTTAAAATTGTCTATTTTTGATAAAAAAAAGGAACAATCCTGAAAGGGAGCAAAATGTTTTGTTTTAAGACAATTGAAATTGTTTAGAACAACACAAAATTAATTATTTTTCTGATTATGTGATTCATCCCTCAATCCACAAATTTTATTATGCATACACCTCTCAACTAGGTAACAGACTTATAGCCAAAATAACTAGCCAATATTCTGGGCCTCATTGGCATGCATTTATTAGGATGTAAAGGTGACCATATGAATCATGTTTTCTTTCAAAAAATGTCATTGATTTACAGTGACTAGATAGAGATCTTCCTTGAATTCAGTCAGAACAAGCAACGTACAATTTTATATTCCCAGCTGCAAGCCAGACAGTATTCCCTGAAAAAATACCCTATTTCTTGGCTGCTGGTTTGCCATGGTAAGGGTTTTTTATTTGTTTGCTTGCCTTTCCTGCCCCCCCCCTTTTTTTTCCTGCATTGTTTTCTCCTATCTTTAGATGTTGTACAGATGTCTGCATTTAGACCTTTATGCTAAAATGTACAGTCCCTCTCAGATAGTGAAGAGTCAAGGTGATGGTCTGTTTCTACTGCACTGAAACACATCTTGGAATGAAATAGAAAAACCACAGGTCAGTATTAGAAAGTGTGGAAGGCTGTGTCTTCACATTAACAATATCTTGGTCATTTATATATGCCTCAGAGCCTTTTAAGTTTTCTGGCACCAGATAATCCAATCCTAGTATAATCAAGTCAGTTTTAAATTTTCCAAGCTAAAAGATTCCATGCAATATACTCAGCAGTGATCATTTATGAGGTACTATAAAAAGCCAAATACCATTTTATCTGTGTGGCCTTTTCTTAAGAAAATTTATGCTCTCTTGCTGGGTGAAATGTGTTAGCTGACACTCTTCTTCACCAGAAATGGCTGTGGACTGACTCATGATCAAGGATAGGATGTCTTATATTGCGATGGCTGCAGTAGTTCCCTACCCACACTGCAGGAACAGTTCAGACACTGATGTAGCAGCTACAGAATTGCAAATAAGAGCTTGGCATTTGTGTAATAAACTTTAGCAGTTCAACTACTGCTTTCCGAGAAGTAGAGCCAACTCTGTAGTCAGGGTAGAAATCTCTAAGATAAGCTAGAAAAAGAGGGATGCAAAACACTGCAACTGCCTCAACTTAAGCCATCCCTACTTGTGAATCAGATCTCTGTGGTGTTCTGATTGTTGTGTCCAGCAGGACACTTTGCAACGAAAGATAGTGCAGTATGAGATATATTCTATTATTACTTGAATGAACTGGAGATGGAAGAAACAGTTTTGTATTTAATAATCTTCATACAATGATATTTCTAGTCTGAGATTCAAAGTCCAATGGAAAGTAGATTTTACACTAAAGGGAAAAACAGGATTCTTACCGTTTCAAAAATAAGGAAAATAGTAGCACATTGTCTCAGACAGCAGTGTTATGGTTTTACAGAAAAAGGAATTAATCCTACTGGACATAATCAATTTTAAGTATAGCACAAATATAGTTTTGAAAAATGTCAGAATATCACAGCAAAGACATGTGACTGCAAGCAATGAATAGAAAGAACTAAAGCTTCCCTGGTTACCTGGAATACTAAAGCATGACATTCCCAGCTCAGTAGGGAAGGACTGAGACTTACAAATTGTCTGCTATCTAATTGTCTCTTGGCTCAGCTTGGAAAATGCAAATAGAACTAGACTGCAAAAATTGGTTCAAGAAGCCCTAACAGGATATCAAGCACTAGGCAGTATACAGCAGATGGTAAAATATTTTAAAAAAGAAATGTTCTTGAAGTTCACAATAGTCTAGGGAGTTAGAAAATGGCAGGTGGAGCAGGAACTATAACAGGTTATGAATTGTCAATAATTTCCTTTTCAGTGGCAATGAAACTGCTTTGGAAAACACCAAAAGGTTATAGAGACACACTGTAATTGGAAGACAAATACCTCAAGTGAGAACAGACACAAAGATGTAACAACTACAAGAACTGCACAGGAAGAATTAGCATTTATGAGCTAATATAAAATTATGGTCAGTCTAGAGAATCTTGGACCCAGATGCATTTAAAAGAATGCACAAAAGAAGCACAGGCTATAAATCAAGATAAATTAACAGCCTAAATATTTAGGAACATATTCAATAGCAGAACATTACTGTGGAGATCATCACTGTCCTGTGCCCTGATATACTTGAAGTTTACAATCAGAATAGATATTGCTGCATAGAAATAAACAGTGTATATGATAGGAGACTGCATTTGAAGAATACACAGCAATGCAGAGGACATGCCTGTGCACACAGACAGTTCTAGGTTTTCACTTGCACTGGATGGATATTTTATCTATCAGTTACCTCTGCTGACTTCTTCACTCCCCTGTGGAATACTAAGGAAATTAGAGGCATGGCTTTCACAAGCATAGAGGTTGTAAAAATAAAGAAACCTTGACAACAAATAATAACTGTTAAAATACTGTCAAATTTGTTATTTTCCAGCCCCTTACTCTCTCACTATCATAGGCAATTGTCTGCTTCCCCTATGCTTCTAGTCAGCCATTATGCCTTTGGTAGAACAAACATGCTGATAGCAGAAATTAAAAAGGAAAGTGAAATTACTGTTGTCGTGCTGATACAAAGAGGATGGAGGATGTTGTACACTTTCAAGGGAATGGAAAAGAAAATTAGAATGTAATTATCTTGGTTTGTCTGCATTCACGTAGTCTTAAACAGTGACATCCAAAACAGATCTGAATGTTTCATTCATCTTAATGGAGCGTTAACTGCAAAACATAATTATGACAACTCTAATGCTAATAGCGTTAACTCTTCCATTTCTGAATCATATACCAGATATATCCATGACAGCACCACCTCATTACTGTTGAGCTTACATGAAATATATTAAGGTTTCTTAGAAAAATATTGCTGGAGCCCAAAGAATGTCCAAAAGCAAAAGGCACAAGGGACAATCTCAGAATCAAGCACAAAATTTCTGTGTTCAGACATAATTCCTTGACTTTAGTTAAACAGCTCATTGATCTCTGATGTCTACCTGTCATAATATTGTTTTTCCGCTGCAAGAGAAGTATGATAGCTTCAGACTTCCCTTTTCCCCACTCTGATGTTCTTATAAGGAGCTCTTTAAATATTTATGTCAAAGTCCACCAGTTAGAAATCAGTTTGAGACTTTAAAAAAATTCAGCAAAACTGGACTGCTGGTAAGGAAGAATGTCACACAGGTATAGTTTAGAGAAACAAGGGTGAAGAGACCAGAGTAGTAGTGTTCCAGAATGGATATGTCTGGAACAGTGACAATAGTAATAGAACAGTTAATGTCTTCCCACTCAATTAACTCATGCAGGAGACAGCAACTTATTCCTGATCCCTATTTTGCAGTTACCCAATTGCCTTACCCTCTTAGCAGGTAGCAGAGTCCAAAGATACAGGTGGTTTTTCAACTTTCATTAAAATGACTGACAATTTGGACAAAATTCCTGTAGGTCAGGTCAAAAGAACCTGTCCTGCAACAATCTCAACGTTGCACATAAAGGAGAGAGAATAAGTACTGGTTATTTGTAGTACTAGAATGAATCTCATTTATGTTTTCTTGATCATAACCTAAGTAATATATAAAGACGATGCTCTTCAGAAAGCAAGGTCTCCTGCCTGAATGAGTTGGCAGGGAACAGATAACAGGCCATGTTAGTGAAGAGAAAATCCTATGTGATTCAGTTTTTAAGTCAGTAGTTTTCTGTTGTTTCCACTCCCTTAAAGACCACTTTTATATGTTTGTGTGTGTGTCTACATCTATATATGTATTTATGCACACATGGAGAAGTACAAGTAAATGTGTATTTCTTGGAGATTCCTTGACTCCTCAAAAATTGCTGAAGAAAAGCAAGGTGCTTGAATTTAGTGGGTGGAAAGTGCGTTAGAAATAGGACAGTTTACCAAATTATGGTGGTCCCATCCCACAGACTGTTGTCCTTTCTTTGCAAGCTGTATAAATTCAGCCTTCAGCTACATTTCCAACTTCGATTCCTTGTCACATTTCTCATTCCTATCTCTCTGCTCAGCCAATGACAGCAGTGCCAATCCCCCAGTTGTTAAATCTATCTGAAAGCTTCCCCCCTCCTACTTTATATCACCCTAAAAGTGATTTTTTGCAGCCTCTCCTCCAGAAAGAGTGAATTTGAACACAAAGACGGAATATTTGAGCCAAGGAGAGAAGTAAAAAGAGAATCCTTGAAGTCTTTTCTTTAACTTATGTTATCCTAGGCACATTACAGGAAGGAGAATGTCCCTTTAAGTAGTTTGGGAGCCCTCTAGTGATTCTTCCTGTCTTTCACCGAAGAAACTGTGAGATCCTCCCGCCTACCAGTGAGGGTAGGTGGAGGGGCCTTTCTATACAGTAAATGGACCCACTACGTGCCATCCCATAATGCCAGTCTTAGTTCTATAACTCCTTAATGTGACACAGAAAACCAGAATAAAGTGCTTTCCTTTCCTCAGTTATCTGTTTGTCCATTTTATTAATCATGCAAATTCCTGTTTTGCAAAGTTGCAAATGCTGACAGGTCAGAAACTTAAATCTTGGCAACGTTTTTTCTGGGTTTGCAAAGGATCTTCAGGGCAGAACCCCAAGTACTTGTACACTTATGTGTGCTGTAAACCCTTCTTAGTTGTCAAGAATTAGAGTGTAAATCTCGAGCCTTCAGATTATGGTGACAACTAAACCTTTTGCTATTCTACTATTACAAACCATAATCTCTTAGAAAATATATTTTTAGGAGTCCTATTGAATCGCACATTATGTAGCATAATGTAATCAATACAAGAAGCTACATATAAATAATCTGTTTGGATTCTCACACATTTTAAGATGAGAGAGGGCACCATTCCCAGCAGTACTCCCCCCCCTCCCTCAGAGTTCACACCTTTTATGGGGGAAAATGATTGTAAAGTATTCATTTAAGCCAATAACCAAAGCTTATGTTATTCATTTCTCGGTGATATACATAGTGCTCTTTTTTGTATACTACTAACTGTGGACATATGTTTTTCATTTGACTATGTTACTTGCACACACAATTCTTTTAAAAAATATGTAAAATATAACAGCTGCTGTAAAAAAAATTATATTTTTAGATCTCTGAAGTGCCTAACAAGCTGCAGTGCACAACAAAAATGATTTAGTCATTATAACATGTCCATAGTAAAATGGGATAGAAGCATTTAATCTGCATGGTCATCTGCTTGGAAGGCAGCAAAGTGACACACTTCTAATATGACAATGTGCTTCTGTGGGTTATATTCCTTGGCTATAATAGTAAGGTCTTGATCATTCACTATATCAAAGTGATGATACAAACAATGGATCAGCCAACTTTTAAAACAGCAGAATAAAAGCAATTGTAAAGGCACCAACTGTATCATCTGAGCTCTGCTTTGACATTACTGTTTTCTGATGGCAAAAATATACCTATTTCCTGCCAGTGTAAGTGAGAGATTAAGGGGTAAATATAGAAAACCTAAAGTTTGCTTTGGATGAGAAGTTTTTTCTTTATGAATTATTGAATAAATCAAATATCCTTGGTTCTCATCCCAACAGAGTGTGATGATTGCTAGCTTGAAAAAATGTAGCAAGAGCAAACGTTGGCAAGAGTGAAGCATTATAATGTGATGTCTACAGAGATTTAGAGATGGGAAGGACTGTCAGTTACAGTCAATGTTGGTATAAGATATTTAAACTGCAATTCTACCTAGATTAAGGTACTTACAAACAATGTTCATAGTTTGAAAACAACAACAACTCTTTTAAGGAATTGGTTCCACCACTGGTTAATACATAGATGCAGATTATTCTATTGCAACACTTTTAGCTGTTACCATGTGAGGGAATAGCAAGTGTGGAAAACTGCCAAAACTGAATGTCTTCTTCCTTGTCTTCCAGTTGATAAGACAGAAGAACTAAAATGCTTTTTTGAAATCAGTCATGTAGTATCTGGAGAGTAGGATGAGAAAACAAAATCTTTATGAAGATCCCAGTCATACAGTGGTAGAGAACATACTGGGGAGGATCCTGCTCTCAGCAGAGCTCTGACATTCCCTGCAGCAGCTGCAAGCACCATTCTGCAATTTTTCTGCAGCCACTTGATGAGGAGTCATGGTCTTTACTTGCACCAAGTTCTGCTCTCCCAGGTTTTGCTAAAGCACATAGCATCATCCAAGTTAAATCTCTAGACAATGTTCCTCATTTCTTTGTATACCCTATGTTTTCATTGCTTGAGTCTTGATGTTTCCAAAATGTTAAGTCCAATGTTTTCAAAGATGTCCAGGGTGTTTGAAGCTCTGTTGACAGTGTCAGTGAAGCACTTTCATTTTGGTTCAAAGGTATCCAGAGTGTGCAAAATTGCACAGACAGTGTCCTTGAATCTCCTCCAGTCAGCTTTTTATATTACAGGAAGCTGCAGTAGTAATATCCATCTGGCATTCCACTGATTTTCAAAGTGTTGGTTTTACAACAACAGTTTTATGGTATTAAATTTAAAATTGTTGAAATTTAGCTTATTCTGAAGATTCTGTTTAGTTTGATGTGGATGTCAGACTTTCCACAGATCAGTTAATTTAACATCTGACTCCTCCTACAGACTGATGCTGATGTTGCCCTGGAAGTGGTGTAATCAATCATTGCCAACTTATAGAATGGGAATACGTCTAGGGAATTATTGTTTTTCTTGAATTCTGGAGGTTTGTGATCACATTAAGGATATTTATTTAGCAAGAATGGGTCAATGCACTTTTTATACTTATTTTTTAATAATACCAGCAGCCTTGACAGTCTTCCTCAAAACAGTCTTTGATGCCACCAGAATGAGAGTTATTCTCTTCTTTTGTATCTGAGAATTTATATAATTCATGTCTTCATAAAAGTTGTCTCTTATTTTGCTGCATGTAAGTAATATTTAGTCAGTAAGGATGGTGGCACATTGCTGTGTAGTCATTTTGTCATTGGGCAATCTAGTTTATTGATCATTGGAGATGAAACCACTGTCAGTTTCTCCATTGTTTCCTCAGTAATTATAGGTCTACAGTACAGACAGCTAATTTAAGTTCCCTTAAAATTGCTTTTCTCTTATGAAAAATGTCATTTAGTGTTATCATGTCAATTTCATGTAGGGTGACTGCATTGTTGGACAGGGCAGTTCTTTACATTGGATGATTAAGTAGATGCCAGTAAGTGTCTGTGTGGTCTTGCTGTGTTCAAAGATAAAGATTTAAAGTATTTAAAATAAAGGGACGGGAGATTCCTCAGGGAAAGTGCACTTTGCAGTTCAATGCAGTGCAGATAGCCCTGAACTAGAGCTGACCTGTCTCCAAAGTGACCTGCTGCATTAGCATAATTTTCCCTTCAATACAGTCTTTGACTCACAGTAATAAGCCCTGACTGCAGCTCAGTGCCATGGTAATGTAGACATACTGCTTTTGCTTTCAGAGCAGGAGTCTGATCTGCTGTGCTCTGTCGTGTGGGAGTCACTGAACTCTCATATGGCTTTTAGCCAGTGGAAAGTCATATGTGATCCTGAATTTCTTGTGAGCAGATTTTGCAATTGTAACTGCTATTGAACCCACCCATACCTACAGCTTTGCTGTTTGTTTTCAGTTGTGGGTTTTTTTTAATTTTTTTTTTAATTTTGGTTTGTTTTGGTCATCTGAGGAGTCCAAAGAAGCGATAGATCAACTTGATTTCATTTCAGTGCCAAACACATGCTATAGCAGTATCACTCATCCAGATTTGGTCACAAGATAAGAAACAAAGATGAGGTAAAGTTGTCTGTAATGTTTGGCTATAATCCCAGTGGAACTGGATAAACTTTTGCCAGTGTGTATGCTTAAATTGCATGACAAGCTGCATGCCCAGAGCTAGAACTGGATCTAATTAGACCTCAAGTTTACACTCTAGTCTGCAGTTGTCTATTTGCAACAGTAGCCCTTTGGAAGAGAGTTTTATCTTAACATTGGAGATCAGGGATAAGCTTTCCCTTTGCAGATTGCAGCTGATTCCTGAAATAAGGAACTTGTAGGATTGTACTATGCCCAGGAAGATAATATCAAGTAGTTTGATTTTAAAAATAATGAGGCAACTGGTATTGTTTTTTTTTTTTTTTTTTTTTTTGCTTTGTTCTGGGGAAAATGAAATTGTCTTTAATTTTAAGTGGCTTTTGGATTTATATAATGGAAGCAGAAATGAATGGTTACAAGCAAGTGAATGTACTTCTCAGTTTAGAGAATATGCAGTGAGTGTGAAAGGTGAATTGAGGCGTGAGGATGGAGAGTGTAGGGTAACAATCTGCACTAGGGGGCAGCCGATAACTGATGCGTTGGGTTGGTTGTGCAGTGTCCTTTGTCCATCACTTTGGCCCAGATGATCCATACCTTCTCAAGCAAGATTTTTGCTTGCAGAAACTGGTACGTCAGCACTGCCTCTCCTGTGCAAATACAAGAATGAAAAGATATTACAAACTGTGCAGTGTGAGTGGTGGTGAACTACAGCAATACAGAAAGCTGGGACAAAAAATCTCTTAATTTTATCAGTAGTATTGTTCTGACTTCAGGCTTTTTCAAGAGCTGCATTTTAAAGCAAAGTTGCTGATTTTATTTAATTCATCTTAAAATAATTTATGTTTGTTTATACAGAGTATGCTTTTCTAGGGAAAAGGAAAGAAAGATGAAATTTAACTCCTTGTCAAAATAAGCAGAAAAACTACTCTCATTAAGTGAACAAGACAATTTTTGAAACATTTTCTTTCTTTTCTTAAGTTACTTTAATATAAAATTCTACCAAAGATTTCTGCTCATTGCTCAACTTTTCTGTCAGCAGCACATTCTCAAGAAATGACACTTCAGATTTTGAAGTGAATTTGCCCAGTTCAGCAGAACACTTAGATATAGACCTGGAATGCAGGTGGGGATAGGAGGATGTAAGTGCACTTCAGACTCAGAGGTTCAGAATGCTTACAGTAAGAAAAAATTATCTCAAGGAGGGAGGTTAAGTTCCATGACCATTTGGCAGACCTACCTGTTCTATGATTGCCAATCTGAATGTTATTTAGGGAAACTGTGATGGTTGCAAGCAAGGTAAGAGTTTTGGATCATAGTAAGAAATCAGAAAAAGTCCTGATCAGAGAGGAGCTGAGAACTACTACATAAACATAGTTGAAATCTGCATTGTATTTACTTTGCAGAATACAGCTTCAGCTCTCTGAAATGAAAATTTTATTTCCTGTTTTGCCAAATGAAGGAAGATGAGGGAGGGGGACAAAGTTGTGCCTCCAAAGTGTCACAACAAGGAAAACTGGAAAGGTTTTTTGATAAAGAAAGACGGAAAAGTGTTAGAAGCAGCAAACATTCCAATAGTAAAGTGTGCACCAAAGTGTGGAGCCCTTGCTAGGTTCATCCTGTTGTCTTTGCTATATAGACAGTAAGGAGAGACAAGCTCCTCTAGAATTAGAGAAAGAGCTTCACCTCTAAGGGAGGTTTTAAAATTTGCGGTGATTAGAAAGAAAGCCCAGGAAGATCTAACTAGCAAGGGTGAAGTTTGATTCTTTATAATGTATGTGATTTTTATTTTTATTTGTAATTTCCTGTTTCTATAACATCCTTCTTTCTTTTCTTCCAATACGTGGCACACAGCTTACGAAAGAGCGTATGAACTACCTGCTGGATTCCCTTGGCAGGTAAATATGTGAATCTTAGCTTTTCTTCACTTTTAAAACCTCAGAAACTTAAGATAGTGCCCAAAAACACAAGATAGTGATATTTTTACTTTTGACCTGCTATACTCTAAGAAGAGATTTTGTGTCGCTCTGCATGATTAATTTTAAAGTAGGGTCCTGATACATAAATATGGTTTGGAGATACTTTAGTGTAGAAAAAAGATACATTTTGGCCCTGTGAACACCTCTATTACACCTGTACCAAGTTATCAGCACTGTGTGTATCAATATGTAAAGCTGCCAATTATTTGCTGACTCAGCTGTTGCAGCTGTAATCCAGTGAGACCTTCCTAACTGGAAATTTTCTTAATACAGTTGATGGCTGGTAGGGAATTTTACATCTCTGACATTTGATTCCTCCACATGCTTCTTGAGCTATTCTTGACCTATGTATTGAAAATGTTTGATTTTTTTATTCCCTCATATTTGTGTATCACTGATGTGCAATAGGAAGCAGTAAAGGTAAACTATTGTGTGGAGTTTCACATTTGATGGGCCAATTATTTAACACTGTATTCTTTAGACTACCAATGACACTCAGATTTAGGCGAGCACTTTTATATCACACAGCAGTAAAAATCCCATTCTCCCAAGTTAAAATACTGCAGTGGAAAATAAAACAAATATTAGCTGTATAAAGTATGAGAAATTTTAATACCACTTCACAATGATTATTTTCTACCTGTTCTGATCAGAATCTGGATAATGCTTTTCATCTCTAGCTCCACTGTATGTTGCTTTTAGACTTATTACTTGATATTACCATATACGCTACTCACATTTTGGGTACAGTTCTAGATCTGCATATTTTTAAGTCATGAATTTATAACTGAAGTGCCTGAGAGTCCAAGAGTTACACAAATGTTCAAATTAGCAGAGAAAAAGGAAAAACCAGGAAGAAAAAAGAAATAATAAGATGATATTAATAAGTGACGTAGTTGTTGATTCACCAGTGTGCATCTATTCATAGGCATCTAGACAAAGGAAGGCTTGAAAGATGCAAAGCTGCTGAGATGTTTTTATCAGTAAGTGACTATCTATTATTAAATTAGAAGCTTGGTGGTTATGTATCTCATTTTACACACTATCAGCGTCATGATTCGGGTCACTACTGTGTTTTCTGCCTAGAGCACATTGCTGTTTTAAAACTGATTTGTAAAAATTAAGGCAATGAAAATCCAATGCACTGATCTGTATTTTTTTGTCTCTTGGTCTTTTCTGAAAAAACTCAGTCATAGTTGAATAACAGCAAAGATTTCTTCTAACTTTTTGTTTCCGAAACAGATCTCTGTTTGATGCAAATGTCAGGAAAAAAACATGACAGAGGGCAAGAAAACCTTAAACAAATTATTATTTTTTTTTCAGGAGAGAATGTGTTGAAATAAGGTGTGTGCTGCCAGAATTAGGCAGTATTACCAGGCACTGCTCTTACAAATGCCAGCTACGTTAGAACCAAGGGAATATATCACTTCAAAATTGTTTAGTTTTTATCTGCTAACAAATCCATTCTTTATGGGCTTTGATTTTGACAAATTTATATAAACTGAACTGACTGACAGTAATTTAATTTGTATAATAATTACACAGTTTCCATTTTTCTATCTGGATGATTGAATAATATAACCAAGAAGTGTCTTGATGAATGAAAAAGACATCAGAAGAATGCGACCATCTTCCTTTCTGTGTCAGGAATGACCTAATCTTCATTCTTGAAGGAAAGATACATTGCTCTAAGGTTAATTTTATGGACCATGTTTAAAATTTCTCCTCAAATATTTTATACATGGTTTTAGGTTGAACTTGTTTATGGTAGATTGAGGTCAAAGACAAGCATGACTAACAAGTTCTTCAGACTCTATAAAAAGCAGAGTAATGGCACTAGCAGAGCTCTGAGTTTGAGCTACCGGGCATTGCTTGGACTTGGGTAACCCACTGACAAGGTCATGTGGCCTTTTGGATCTGACCTGACTCCTGGTTTGCTCTGGATATGATGCATTTTCTACATTCTGTTTCTGTTTCTATTCTCCTGCTCTGTGCTGTTAGCATCATCCTTTAGTGGTGCTAGTATCTTTTTTAAAAAAATATTTATTTATTTATTTAGTTCCATTTCAAAATGACCTTACTGAAAACTCATCCAAGGAGAAAGCACATTTATATCAACTGTCCAAGACACTTCTAACAAAAACAGTGCAGATGGGCTCCTTCAGTCCTGTCCATTTGAATGACCAAAAGGTTTCTTCTAATTTGTACTGGCTGTTATGAATATCTGAGAATTGTTGAAGGACAGCATGAACCAACTTCTTTTTTTTTTTTTTTTTTTTTTTTTTTTTTTTTTTTTTTTTTTGCTTCTGCCTCCTGCTGGTAGCAAAGAAAAATTGATTGCATCTTTTGGGCAAGCATCTTTTGGGCAAGCATCTTTTGTAACCTCATTCTCCAGGTTTCCTTTAAGGCTTTTGCTCTGTTAGAATGATGCAAGAAATTCCTGACATGAAAATCACTCCTCTTTTGAACTATATCTCCTACAATACTCCTTGATTTATACCAGTCTGCTTATAAAAGTCTGAGTGACTAATATTCTTCCACTCTTCCCCCCAGATATTAGTGCATTGCAATCAGGGTGAAATTTCAGTTGGTCAGATGAAAACCGTAACTTGCAAGATTTCAAGGCTGCATTTAAGAGCAGAACTTAATGACTTTAACTGCCAGGCATGTCTGATTACTCTCTTCCAAACATCCATAGCTCTATCATAAATATAAAGATTTTCACATTTTCATCATAAATGAAGGAAAATACCTTTCGAGGAATAAAGTGATATGTTTTAAAGGCATTTGTTTACTTTTTCTGTAAGCTCCTGAGATGGCTAACATACTAGTTGTTAATCACACCATCTGTTCGAGCAGTGTTTGACTAAATGAATCAATTCATACTTTTTCTTCTTAAAGCAGTTTTTTACAGAACAATATGTTTGTGTCTATTACTCCATCATTTGGCAATGTAATATGAGATATTTTAATTTTCCTATTTATTGTGCATGGATTTTCAATCTCCAAATATTTTTTTAAATATGCATACAGCACAGAAAAGCTGTGTCTATTGATTTCTGTAGCATTGCAAACAGTAGAAAAATCTGTTCCATTCTGCTGTCAAATTTCAACCATCTGATTATATTTAAATGGGATATTTCAACATGTTTCATTTGAATGACCGTCATGTAAGCGATTCCTCCTTTGTACCGAAGATGGCAGTGGTGCACAACCTACCTGCTGGTAGTCTGCCTTGAAGAGTTTCACTCAGATTTTGGTTGCTATTTCCAGGAAACAGCAAGGCAGGGGGGAGAAGATAATACAAATGGGAATGGCAACCCTTTGCAGTCTTCCTTGCCTCATTTGTCTTTGGTGAGCTTGCATAATTTCAATGAAAAGTGGAGCTAAATATGGAAATTTCATCCTGAGATAAATATAAATCCAAGTTTAGAAAGACTGTACCTGATCTGTTTTAAAATGTGTGTTTGTGCACACTTTCTAGCATTAGCTGAAACAAAAAATCATCAGTGTCTGTGCATTAAATCTTGGTCATTCCTGGAACCTCACCTGAAAGGCTTTACGTTTCAAGTGACTGTGGGTCATTTCTAACCCCACAGCAGCTTTGCACAAATAGGCTTTAGTAAGTTTCTGGCTCTTAGTTTGCCTTAAACCAAGGTTGTGAACTTCACTCCAATGTAAATTAAGAGGATTAATGGCAAGCTGAGCATGAGGAAGAATCTGACAATTGGTAAAACATTTTCTGAATAAAAATAATGATTGAAGCCATAGAGGTAATACATGCAAATAAAATTAAAAGAAGTCATGGCATTCCTTTGGTATGCTGTAGAGAACACTACTGAAAGAAAATCAAATTAATGAATTCCTAATAATTTTTCTGGCTTTGTTCACTAAACATACCTTGAGGCTACAGTGGGATCAGGGTTAACAATTGCAGCCCTGAAGAAAAGGACTTGGGGGTGCTGGTGGATGAGAAGCTCAACATGAGCCACCAGTGTGCACTTGCAGCCCAGAAAGCCAACCATATCCTGGGCTGCATCAGGAGAAGCATAGCCAGCAGGTCAAGGGAGGTGATTCCTCCCCTCTACTCCACTCTAGTGAGACCCCACCTGGAGTAGTGTGTCCAGTTCTGGAGCCCCTATTAGGAGAATGATATGGACATGCTGGAACTTGTCCAGAGAAGGGCCACCAGGATGATCAGAGGGCTGGAGCACCTCTGCTATGAGAACAGACTGAAAGAGTTGTGGCTGTTCAGTATGGAGAAGAGAAGGCTCCCAGGAGACCTTATTGTGACCTTCCAATATCTTAAGAAGGCCTACAAGAAAGCTGGTGAGAGACTTTTTAGGATGTCAGGTAGTGATAGGACTAGGGGGAATATAGCAAAACCAGAAATGGGTAGATTCAGATTGCATGTTAGGAAGAAGTTCTTCACCATGAGGGTGGTGAGACACTGGAACAGGTTGCCCAGGGAGGTGGTAGAAGCCCCATCCCTGGATGTTTTTAAGGCCAGGCTGGATATGGCTCTGGCCAACCTGATTTAATGTGAGGTGTCCCTGCCCATGGCAGGGAGGTTGGAACTGGATGATCCTTGAGGTCCCTTCCAACCCTAACAATAACATGATTCTATAATTCTAAATACCTGTATATTAAAGACTAGAAGTTAGATCTAAAGTTCTAAAATTGTGTCTCATTCGTATTCTGTTTTTCAATGTGAATTTTACTTGTGTAAATTCTTAAATAGTTAGGTTACTTGGCCAAATAAATTTCTAAAAGATTGCATGCTATAATAGAAAGGTGTTCACTAAGTAATGAAGACTCGCCGACAAACCCATGATTTGTTTTTTGTTGTTGTTGTTTATAAGAGAAAGAAGGTAAAAGAGCCAATGTGTTTGTAAATGATGTCTCCGAAATTTCAGGCTGTAAATTGTAATCAGTATTGTGTTGTGCCAATGGAACACAGTTGTCTTGCTGGATCATAAATAGAGCAGGAGTCTCTTCAGTATTGCATGCATTAATCAGGTAAATATACTAAGGAGTAGGTTCATGGCCTTGAGCTGGCACTAAATTTGAAGTAGAAGTCAGCGAAGGTATGAAATAATACACTTATTGTTTTCTCAGGTGTCCTGGTAAGGTGGTAAGATGCTGACTTAGAGAATGTGGAGATTTTGTATTTCTTCTACTTTAATTTCCAGGTAATACTGGACTGCTAATGCATGAGTCATTGTGAGGTAACTCCTCTGAGAAAAACTATTATTTCTTGGCATCCCAAAGACAAAAGAAGACATTGTTTCACTCTTCAAATCCATTTTCAAACCTAAATATTTAGCCTTTTTGCAAGCCTGATCCCCTGTGTTGCTCTGCTATTATTTGGCTATGGAGGGATCCATCTATTCAGAAAAAGAAAGGATGGTCTCTTTATTAACCTCACAACTTCATTTAGGTCTTGCTGAAGATGTCCATATATTTTGTAGACAGCTTCCACCTACTTTTAACTGGTGCTTAGATGACAAAGTTGTTTAAATGACGCTTATGGTGGTTTAGAGAGGAATAAGATGAAGGAATAGAAAGGAGAAGATGAATAAGATAGGTTACAACTACTACTTTGATGATGAAAATACTTTATCAATTTGATCCATGTAATGCCTGATTCTCTTCCATCGCCAGACCACACATACTCTACTTTTCACTGAATCACACATCTATTTGCTATTTATCTCCCATTCTTTGTGTTTTTGTGGTGGTGGCAGCAATGCTCTAGCAGCTTGAGTCTCTAACTTCCAGTTTTCTCTTTTAAGGGAATTCTTGAAGTATAGTGGAAGACAGAATTCAGTAAAAAGCAAGTACTAACTGCCAGATACAGCCCTACAGATGCTGTTAAATCTGTAGAGTTATTTTCATAACAAAAGGAAGTACAGTACAGTAATTCCACCTAGAATGGAAGCCTATGGAGAGAATTTTTTCAGTTACTTGCTTATTCCTGTATTAGTTTGCATGTAAACTTTTTCTTCTTCTTTTGCAGGACCTCGTAGAATCAAATCTTTTATACATTTTATTTAAACATTGTAAAAATATTCAATTTGCAATTAAAATTGACTAATCTCAAAGTGGAGAATAAAAAGAAATGATGATGACAGAGACTTGTTTAGAAAAATGCTGCAAATATGGTGATGTATTATTCAAGGACAAACATTTCCTTTACGCAGTGCAAGTATCTGATAAATTCCAGAATGCTGTCAAATTACTGTAGCAACAATGTTGCAGTTGTACAATCTCATATTTTTTTTGCTACACTTGTTTCTGCCTCCTTAATTTCTGTCTTTATTCATTAACATAGAAATGAAGTCTCTTGATTTACCATACACACATACCCTCCTCCCCATTTTCAAGCCACTTAAAACACTTTCTAATCACTTAAGTGAGTCTTGTACAGGAAATGCAACAATGGGACTCCTCTAGGATATGCCAGATAAGAAGACTTTTGATCCTTCTAGGCTCCTCCACTCATACAAGATAATGTTTCAGTAGTATAATGAAGAAGGATATTTGTGAGCAGATGTTTCAGTAAAGAGGTGTAATTTTCTGGGCTCGCTAACTATGACATTTGTTAGAAAGGTAAAAGGTATGACAATGGAGTCATCCTTTTTATCAAGATGGAAGAAAAACCATCTCCAGTAGTTTTAAAGGCACAGTAATATGACTTCCACAACAACCTGTGACTGTTGGCTTTTCTGGTATCAAACTGACCGTCGTTGTGAAATACAATGCCTCATGCCATTACAGGCAACACTTCAGCATGCACTCCTTTCCTATAAAACTCTGAGTAAGCTGCTTTTCTGTAGAGAGCCGAGTGGAGTGGGAACAGTGCTTTCCCACATACTGAAAGCTTCTCCTGTTGTATTTATATGGTCCATAGAAGAGGAACATAGAATTCCACGTAGCTGTCATTATGCATATGTCATATGAGCAATATGCTCTAGGTCTTGTTTCATCCAGATGTGATAATGCTTTCCTCAAAGGATAACCTAGAAATGGGGTTGTATCTACAGTCAGAATGTGTGAATATAAATTCCAGAAGGCTAAGCACTGTATTTATATTATAAAGTACAGAATGCACATATTATGCATTTATTATTTTGTGTTGACTTCGATTTTTTAAATACTAAGCATTTCTAACTACATTTTAGAATATATATTTTTTGCTTCTGTTCTTTTCAAATCAGAAAGTTATGGTAAGCCATTTTATTTTTTAGTTATTACTTCCTCTCAAGGGACATCAGAAAAAAAAAAAAGGCTGTGAAACATTGCACTAAATCACCAGTCAACAAGGCCACTTGCTGTACATAAACCTAACTGTGTTCATAAGTCTTTTTTGGGTCAGGGCCGAAGAATGTACTCACTTGCCAGTACTGCCTTAAAGACAACTTAACAAGCAAAAGAATCAAGCATAACAAGAAAAGCATCATTCTTATGAAGACACTTGACATTCCCTGAAGTATCCACACCCAAAAAAATCAGCCCACACCTGAAAAGCAGACTAAACTATAAGCAGTTTAAACATTCTAGTGGGAGAAGTTCAAATATTTGCAAATATTAAGCAATTGTTCTATGTACTTGTAATTCATCTGGTTGCACTAAACTTGAGTATGTAAAGGTCTCTCAGTATCACTGAGAAAACTTGGTGTGTTCACTGAAAATATGTAACTGTACAGTCAACAGGTCTGTAGTAATTCTAAAAACGTTGTGGTCTTTTCATACATCAGGTTCCTCAGGCTTCATAGACAGAGTAATTAACCCCTAGTTGAGAACAACATCTACTGTTCTTCAATGCGTGAATTCTTTCAGTACAGATGAAAGTAGATTGTGTTAAGAGTATTTGTATTTTGTTACTAAATGCTTCTGTTTTGTATAGGTTTTTGTATTACATAGCACACTAATTGAAAAAAAAATTGTGCACCAATGCTGCCAAGTTATATATTGAAGTATTAAATATATATTAAAAAAGATTTGTAATAGAAATACTGAATCTAAAGAAAGAGGCTTATATGGCTACTTCTCTCATTTAAAAAGTAACTACCTCTATAAAACTACAGCAGTTTTGATAGAGCATTCCATACATTCAATTTAAGCACTGAAACTTACTGTACTCTATAGCTGTTTTTATTATTGAGCTTAAGCTCTATGTTCTTGTAATGCTTAGAACACTTTTTTCCTGATTGCCTTTAGTATTTCTCATTGGGATACTGGAAGACAGATGAAAAAACTGGAAGTCCAATTCACTTGAATTCTCTTTTCCATTCTGCAGCTTACTCAAGTGGCTTCTCTGCAAATTAATATTTAGCTACCCACAATTTGCGACAACAGTTTTTGCAAAACCTAATTGATGACAGGAGTTTTGGAAAAGGTCTGTAAACTGCTTTGCAAAGTTTACATATTAGCTACAGAATTTTAAATGCAAAATATCTATGCTAAGCATTGGGAAATATTTTATTCTGATTTATATAAAATCATAGAGTTGTTTTGGCTGGAAAAGACCATTAAGGTCATCTAGTCCAACCATTATCTAACTACCAAGTCTGGTGCTAAATCATGTCCTTTAACACCACATCTCTGTGTCTTTTAAACACCTCCAGGGATGGTGATGCAACTACCTTCCTATAGAGCCTATCCCAGTGTTTGATAACCTTTTCAGTGAAGAAGTTTCTTCTAATATCCAATCTAAATCTTCCCTGGTGCCACTTGAGGCCATTTCCTTTGTGGTGTTTAAAGAGCTACTTCTGTTTCCGTTGTGTAAACTTCATGTAAAATCCATTGAACTGAATACAGGTGATATTTTTATATTTCACCTGCGTAGGGATTTGTTTGATAGTTTCTTTTGGATTTGGGTTATGTGTTCACTTGACTCCCTCCAGTTGTCTCTCAATTATCTATGACACAGGAACTCATGTTTGTAGAAAAGTGGTGAGGAAAATTTTATTTAGTGTGACATAATCAGGATATAGTTGTGCTTTAGGATCATCTTTAAAAGTCTGTCGTCGTGGCTATTTGTGGTCAGCAGTTGTGGCCACAGAACCAAATCATCACTCCCATGTCTGCTTCTCTGGGGTGTGTTGGCAAACATGGCATATACAAACAGAATACATTTGAATAACATTTCAAAGATATCTTTGTGACATTTAAGTATGTATTGTTAGAGAGATAGTAGTGGCTCCAGTCCTGTTCCTACACAGTTTTGTACATAAAGATACATATCTTCCTACAGTGTTTTAACATTTGCTGTCTTGGATCAAGATAAAACAAGATAAATACTGTAATTTTTTTTCCCCCTTGGAGGTTAGACTATTCTATTCAACTTCTTTCAAGTGGAAGAGAAAAAGAAATGTAAGATCTCTTGGTCATCATCTGCAGTTTCTAAAAAGGTGAATCAATGCTGTTTAAAATTGTGTATGAATACAACTACTTGTTAGTAAGTTTTCTGCTACTTTCTGATATGATGCTGCTTTCCGCTAGTGCTGATGGGCAATGACTGCATAAGTTAATGAGAATATATAAATACTTAAATTAATTTTAAAGGTGTAAATGTCTGCATAAGCAGTTAATAAGGGACAGCATCAGAGATAGCCCTATGAGTTCTTCTCTGACAAAATACAAATAGTAGTTAATCTATATGCAAAACTGAATTTACCAGAGGAAGAAACAGATAACTTTGTGTGTAATCATGGCTTCTTTAGGGAAAAGTAAAGTAGCTGATTATTACTCTTGGGAAAAGTTTTAATGGAAACAAGAGAGCATTACTTTGATCCTTCAAGAGTCATTCAGTTATTAGTTAACCTAAGAGCTATCCAGTAATGTAGTATTTATCATTAGTTTATACACCAGAGCTTTTGGACATTTAATGCCTAGGGTGGGAATCTAATTCAGATCGTTTCACTTAAAACGCAAAAACCATTTACCCACTTGAACCAAATAGTACAGGTTGAGGACTATGTCCTAACCGTAGAGAAAAAAGTCCTCCAATGTAATAGAGTCCAAGGGCTGGACGGTCCCCAAGAGATGGTCCCAGGAAAATGTAATCTTTTGTTATCCCATCCCATTCCTGTATCTCCCTATATAAGCTGACTGCACAGTGAGTTCTGCCCCTTTTTTCCCTCTCTCTGCTCCCAACGTGTCAGCCATTATCTCTTGTTTGGTATTGTGGGGGAGGTTTTTGGCCTTCAGCGGCCTGGCGAAGTTTTGCTACTCAATTATGGCCTGGGGGGGGGGGGCATGGGAGGGAGGCATAGCGGGGGGCATTGAGACCTGGTTCTTGGCCTGGATGTGGGGAAGGTTTGGGAAGGTTTTGCTTAGTGAGGTTTTGGAAAGCCTAGGTGGAGAACTGGGCCAAGGCTGAACACGAATTTGTGTATTTTGTGTTTTTGTATACATTTGTGAATAGTACTTCCATTTAAATTTCCAATTCTGTGAGAGTGTTTTTATTTCACTCCTTTGCATGGGGGTAAAAGATCTTTCTGTCCACTCAAACCAAGACATGTTTATTAGTGGGTAGCATCACAGGTGCAAGGAGACTTGTCTGGCATTACAACAGGTGAGAACATGACAGATTTGCTCAGAGCTGCCTACATTTTCATTCTGAGTTGTAAAGAGGAAGTATTTTCCCCACTGTTTTTCATCTAAAATTATTTTGCATGTGTTCTTCACTGAGAATCAAGGGAACAATATCTTAAATTTTGATACTGAAAGTGAGTGTTCTTATTTAATATCTTGAGTTTATTTAAGAGTCTAAATGTCTTAGAAGAGTTTTATTTCAAAGTTTGAGCTAGCACTTTTAAACAGTTGGTTTACACTTTTGAATCATGCACATTTAAGTGTGTTCTACTGTATATTTCTCCTTTCATTTGGAACAGATAATGAGAAGCTCACTCAATTCAGTGTCTCCTAGTAAAAGGTAAATAAGTGTAATTTAAAATGATACATGAATGAAAACAAGAAATTTTATTCTATAAACAATGTTTTACATAATGATCAAGATTTCTTCTCTTCCCATGAATCAATATTTTAATAACTTCCAAAAGAAAAACAAAACAAAGCAGCTTTCAACTACTTTTCTACTCTCTTGAAGACTACAAAACTCCCCCAGGAATTGGTGGCAAAAAAATTTCCTCTCTTCTAGCATGTCACTGGAGGTTTTAATTCCAATTATCAAAAATCAGTGACAGCGATTGAATTCTGACTTAACTCACTAATTGAAAATATGTTTATGAATAATTTTTAAAACTGTGAAAATAATCTTATTACATGAGGTGCTTCTGGCATCTGTAAAGGACACAGAAAACTAGGCTACATTCCTTATGTTTTTTTTTTTGCTTGGTTCCTTTCCAGAGCTATTCCATGGGGTGAAATAAAGGAGGCCACACAAAACTGACACAGATTTCAGGCAATTACAATGACTGTGAGTAACTTTTGTGATGTACTGCACATCATTTTATCTTTTTCGTACCTTCTGTTTAAAACTGTTTGCTGAATTCTTGCAATTTATGTTAATGAAAATGCATATGTGCTTTAGGAACAATAGCATTGCATCTCCACAAATCATCAGTAAATTTAAAAACCATACAATAAAAATAATGTGCAAGTAAAACTTGCATTTAAAACCATATTGCTACATAATTACCTTGTTTACAGTCTTTCCTACAGCTTTTCTCCCAGAAAATGTAGATTTGGATTCCAACTGGAGTAGAAATGCCAAAAATCTCTGGCAAGTGGATGATTGCTGCATACTTAGGTATGTTGCATAGAGAAAGAAATGTGTTTGCAATTAGCGTAATACAGAACAGTTCTGATTACATCTAAGAAAAGCTAAATTGAGCACTTTCTGAAGGACAGACCATGTAAGCTTAAGTGGATGAAAACTCAGTTTACACTAGAATAGTTAAAGGAAGTACCTAAGGTTAGATAAAGCTACTTTAACAGACCAGTTATTTCACAGTCTTCTACAGTCCAAGTTGTGACTGGATGATGTTGACCAATTGCTTTTTATATCTGATCAGCAGGTAGGTTGTACTGAACCTGAGACTGCACAGAAATTTGTATTTTGAGGTGGGTTGAGAAAGCTAAAGCTTCTGAGTAAGTTCCCTGTAGCATTCCCTGCCTTGATATAAGATGGTATTTTCATGGCACACAGCACAGTTTAATTTACTATTCACCAAAGCACTATTATTCTCAGAATGTGAAGACCTTAACTTTTCAAAATGTAGTACTCAGACCTGACCTCTTCCAATTAGTGATTTTTCTAATGATTATCTAACATTAAGAATTTTGTGTCCCTGTTCATAAGGGCTGTGACCAGAAAGCTTCTGAGCTCTATGCCTGTGGTACCTAAAAGTCTCGCTTGTCAAATGTGAACATAAATGAAATAATTCTTTTCAGAAAGAATCAGTGAGAAAAAGATCAATGAAGATATTTCAGTTAAAAAAAAATAATAGAGGTAGTATTCTTAAAACAGGTGCATGTCAGAACCTATAACAGCTCTAGAATTTTAACACATGTTCACAAGAAAAAAAATTTCCATCATCCTTGTATAAATGCAGAAGAAAGCCAGAGCAAGTGGCATTAAAAGTGAAAAGGGAACAAGACTGAAATTCTCATCCAGCATAACTTTTTGTTTTGTATGTTTGCTGAAGACAAGCAGGTAGTGTTTCTGTCTAAAAAAGGCTCTAAACACCTTCTTTTCCTATCTCCTTTGGATCCATAGTGTGTTCAATACCATACCTAAAGGAACTTGGCCGTCCTAGAGATGAAATAGCCAAATCTTGCCTGCATTCTTGTGCAATCTTCATGTATTATGTCATTCTTGCTACAAATTAATGACACACATTGACATTAGGTACAACACCTGTAATCATGTTTGCTAAGTGCAGGAAACTTCCTATTCAGCTGATAAATTTGTCATGATTCTGTATGAATCTATGAGTCTATTATTCCTCTGCAGGGCATCACAGTATGCAAACATAATTTCAGGAAAAAGCTATTCTACCTTAGGAATGCTTCTTTAAAACTTTCTTCTAGGGTTTTCCTTTTGATAACTGTCCTGGCTTTGTGGGGAGAGAATCATAGACCAGCCGTGGTCTGTAGGCTGTTAGCACTATCAAGTCCGCCAGGGCAGCTGACCCGAGTTGGCTCACGGATATACCGCATACTATAAGTGTCACACTCAGTATAAAAGGGGAAGTTTACTGCGGTGAGGTGTGTTCTTATTTGGGCTCCTGCTCTTACTCAGGCTCCTTCTGACCCTGCTCCTCTTCTTTCTGCTCTTGAGGACTGCTTTCCTGCTTATCGTGACCTGTGTACATTTTCCAGGCTGAGCATAACCTTTTACGCTTTATATTATTATTAGTATTAGCTTGGCTATTTCATTAAATTAATTTTCATTTCCACCCATGGGTCTCCTTTTCCTGATTCCCTGTCTCTGCTGGAGAGGGGTCACTGGGTCATAGAGCAACTGCTAGAAAATAAGATATGCTTATTTCTCATTGCATGTTTATCCTGCATTGTGGCTGTAGAGTGCTCCCGGTTGTGCATTTAGGAAGGAGAGGCATGTATGTAAGCACAGCCCTTACACTGCTGTTTGGAGTGCTGCAAACCACGCAAAATCTGTGGTATGTTGGGACTGCTGTAGTTTAACCTCTGTGTTGACAGAACTTTTTCGTGCTCTGTGATCATAACTTCTCTTTGGAAAAACTTTTTTAAAATGTTTTTTTTTTAATTTATTTTTAAATTAACTGTACAACATTTGGCATGCTTTACTGACATATTTCTCATTCTGTAGCCATCCTAATGTTAGTTGATGAAATTCTTAATATGTGATATAAAGATTGATTGGTATAAATATGTTTTTCAACAGTTGTGATTACTTTAAAGGATATACTGTAAGGCATTTGTCTGGAAGCAATTAAAAGCTAATATAAGCTTCTTATTTATCTTAATCAGTCAATCATACTAATTTGTTTCAGTGTTTTTCTTTGGTTTTAATTTTTTTTAATCTTAACTGTCAATAACAGCTTTTGACTTTTCCTCTTTCTGTTCCCTTTATAAATCAAACCTTTTGGATCTTTGAGAGTTTTCAAACAAAGTTCCATCCATTCAAAATTTCCTTACACTGCAGTCTTCCTATTTTTCTTCTGCTCTTGGTTCAAGTATAAAAAGTTAGGTTCACCTTAGTTATTTACAATATTGTTAATAGTATCTCTATGTGTATGTAGTTAGTATATATTTTTTAATTTCTCCTCTACATCTTCATGAGCTAAAACAATGCTCGCAGTTTACTAAGATCTGAGTTGACAGAAGTCCAGATTTAAGTCTCAGATGTATAAAGAGTGTCATTTAAATGAAAATCAATCTACTGTTCTATGATGAGAATGTTCTGATTTTCAAATGCATATATTATGGACTGTTGACATAATGCCTAAAATGCATGATCCTTAAAAAAAATATTGAATGCCTTCATTCTATGCCATTCTTTTTATGCTGCAAATGGATACATGCATAATACCAAAGTATAGACAGCTGAAATGGATATGGTTGTCATTCAGAAGAGTATTAACTGCTGCCTTTTATAAACCTTTGCCTGAAAAAAAGACAGAAAACTAAAATAGTTGTAAAATATTAGATTTTAGTCCTTAAATCTTTCCTTGCTTGCAAGAAAAAGTGCTGAGAATTTAAAATACATCAAACTGAAAGGTGCTGTAGAATCATGCTCACTGCTGTTTCTCTAGTGCTATAAAACAAAATGAAAACACTGTTTCTAAGTATTTCTCTAACAGTCTGTTGTGGCTGATTACTTATTTACGTGATTCAACAACAGAACTGTAGAAGCAGGCTCCATGCTTGGAAATTCACTGATATGTAAGACAGTGTCATGTCATGGTGAACCCTTCCTAAATTCTGCTTATACATGCAAAAGCATGGAGCACAATCTCTTGAAGCACCATCTCTTAGATAAAGACATGACTTATTTTTGCTAAGAATTTCTTAATTTGGAGATACTCCATAAATAAAACCAAACCTGCTGTGTGAGCTTTTCACATTGTTTTCTTCCCTCTGGATATGATTATTTGAATTATTTTTAGCAACTTCTTGAAAGAATTCTATGCAGTTCGGTTTTGCAATGGGCAGTGTGGTTAGTGGGAATGACTTTCTGCTTGCAAGATCAGTCTACAATATAGACCATGGAAATCAAACAAATTCTATTTTGGAATTTCAAGAAAAACTGTACTGTCTTACTGGTTTATGACCTCCATTATGGCCTTAGAACTGCAAATCTTTCTAAACTCCTACCCATGTGCTCTGAGTAAACCAAATGTTTGTGCTTCTGTTCTCCACAATCCCCTTTTCATTTCTCCTACATCTGCTACTGACCAGACATTTACTTTATTGCTATGGAGTACTTAGTTTGAAAAGACACACCACCTTTAAAATGCAAAGATGTCATTGTTATTAGAACATTTTTCTATACTCAAAACAGGATTCAGGAATCTTTGTATTTCCTCAGTGATTTTTGACATCTGACTGAATCTCTTGATGCTTTGGCCTCCCATGTGTAAAAGAGAACAATAATGTTTATTCTTAGGAGAAAAGTATTGTTGATGAGTTTGAATGAAATAATTTGTTTATTATGTAATATGAGGAAGTAATACCATTGGCTCTTGAGGCTTACATGCACTATGTATGATGAACATATTTTTTTAAACTAAGAATACTGTCTCAAAGTGCTTTAAAATTATGGTTGATACGAATTACCAACTTTGAGTTTTGAGTGTATTGGACCTTCTGCTGTTTCAGTGTTTGTAGACAGTTAAATAGTAAAGTAGCTGAATTAAAAATACTAAAGCTTTTCCACACTTCTGTTAAACACTAGTAAGCTCCTAGTACTTGTCAGGGGTTAGGGCTCTGCTGGCCACTAGATTCACAGAATCAGAATTACAGATTAATGACAGACACTCTCTGTTAACTGCTCTCCCTTCCCAGAAGTGGAAGAGAAAGAAAATAAAGGAAAGAGACATGGATTGGAAAATAAAACTGAAACTGCTCTAATGAAACTATAAAATGAAATATACACAAACCTTCCACTGGCAATTGCATCACCATCATTGCTGATGCTGTGGGGCAGGAACTGAGGATGTTCCAGACAACTCAGAAACAAATGGGAACTGTATTCAGGAGCTGGGTTCTGGAACCAGATTCAGGAACACAGGGATTGAGATGGAAGGCAAAATGAAGAGTCCTCCTTGAATGCTGGCCATTGAAGAAGAGTGCTTAACCCCTTTCATGGCTCAGTTTTATACTGAATATGATGTATATGGAATGACATACCTTGTTGGTCATTTTAGGGTCACCTACCCTGTCCATTCCTTCCTTCAGGTGTGATCTCTTACTTCATGGCACTCCAATGTAGTACACAAGACTGAACAGTGACCTTGGTTTCTGTAAGAGGAAGTGTAAGCAAGAGCCTTTCTGCATACCCGTACTTCGTAGTAACTATTAACATGAAAAGCTACCACTTCCATAAGCAGATGTTGTCTGCAAAAATATGTCCTAACTTCAGAAATCACAGCTACTTAGAAGAGACTGAGCTCAAAAGTAAAATAACTGAACAGAATGAGTTCTGTTTTAGCTCAAACCAGGACAGTACTACGTTCTGTGGTGCTAAACACGGGGGCTCTCCTTACTGCAATATTCATTTGGAAGACCTAATGTCTGGAGAGAAAACTTTCTAAGGCTTGCTCATGTACCAGAGCTTCTATTGGTGTAATTATATAAATCAGATTTATATAACATGTATAAACACTACATTGTACTCTATCTTGGCAGATATCTTAAATTTTCTTTCAAGATTTCAAGTTGCTGAGGGTCACAAATGCAATGAAAAAAACCCAAAGCTGAAAAAAATTGCAACAACCCCTCTTAGGTCCAGTGGTACTAAACCCGGGTATATTTGGCTTCAGGGATTCAGGCTTTTCTTAGGACTTTACTAAGTGAAGGAATCCTAAGAATTGATTCAGAAGGACCCTGTCAACATAATGAAACATATGCAGAAGTGGCTTAGCTTGTCAACACACTGTTTTGAAGCAGATCTTACACTATACCTTCTTGCTTCAATTTAATGAAGGAGAAAGAAACAGATTCTTTGAATAGCTCCTACTTTCAAAGGATTTTTTGATACAGCAGAGCAGACATTCAGTGAGTTGTTTGGAGGTACTTATGGTACAGAGGTACTTATGGTATGGAGGTGCTTGTGGTATGGAGATACTACCTTTTGGAGGAGACGAGGACACAAAGGTTACTGAAATTCTGGAGGCCTAAACATTTATGTAGAAAACAAATGTGCCATTCTAGGATTGCATACAAGTACCGGATGACCAGAACTGGCTGCAGTTTCTACATGAAACTATGTAAAAAACTTATTCTATCTTCCATTTCAGAGCAGACTTTCAGAGGAATACCAGTATCAAAAGGGTGAGATTGCACTCCTGTCTGCATCTTCAACAGACACCGTTCACTGCAAAAACCAAACCAGTTAGGTTTCATCAAGTCACCTGGCAGGGCATGGCAGTGGCAGTAAATGTTGGTGAACTGTCAGATGGTCAGTGCATACAGTACCTCTAAAAATGTGCTGGAAATATTTAGTTTTGGAAAAGATTTACAAATGCTGTAGGATCAAAACGAACTTTTATTGTACTTCCTGCCTTTGGGTGGTCTCTGATACCACTTGTAGGTGGAAGGAAACATTCGTAAGTCACCCAGGATTGCAGGGGTACAGCTATAAGTTTGAGACATACTGATAAGGTGGATGGCAACAGCAGGAGGATGATGACATCTCATAGTACCAACAAGGGCAAGCAAGTACTTTGTTTTCTCCCAGTAGCACAGTATGCAGTGTCTATTGCCTGTGACTATATGGATGGCAGATGAGAGGAGTGTATCTGGAATTTCCTGTTCCTGTCAAAAACACACAGTTTCTGAACTGGACAGAGAATGTGAAGCTGTAAGGGTCAAATTCTTGTTTAAAAAAATCCGAAACCCAAAAAACCCACCATAGCTCATAAGATAAATGGAAGTGTTGATACAGGCAGTGCCTTAATATCATAGCGTCATTTTACCACAAGTAACATATTCCCTAGATGCAGCTTGTTGCCTTTCTTTATACCCACTGCAATTAACTGCAGTTTAAAATAGATTAACAAAGCATATATGCAGCAATATGAAATATGATGGCTTTTATTTATTGTAGATGATTTACTGAGCTGTGAAATGTCTTCTGTATCCTATCTCATAGTTGTTTTATTTTTAAGATTGATTTGTCTTTATTCAAGGCATGTACTGAAATACAGAAGGCTGAAAAAAATGGTTTTAAGCTTTAGTGACAGATTTTGCATTGTTTTAATGAATTGTTCAGACTAAATTCTGTGCATCTGAGTTTGGACATATATTTTCTATGAGGAGTTTTAACCTGCTCCAGTTTAATATCATATAGCAAACTCCAGTGTTCCAAAACAATACCTATTTAATGATCATGATTAACTCTTTTATTTATTTTTTTTCTCCTTAATGCTGCACCTGCCAGGAGTTGAGAGCTGAGAGGAATGTTCTAATTTGTGATTAAATGCATTGCCACTTCTCATTCTTCTTTCTTTTTTGATTACAGTTTGAAAAAAAAAAGAAAAAAAACACCTCAAAACTTTCTGAGAGGAGAGTATAAATAGTTAATTTTCAGGGAAATCCATCTATTGTCAATGCAAATCATTCTTTGTATTGAAAGCTCTTATGTGCAAAGGCACAGAAATTAGTTATGCATTTGTGCATCAAGGCTGAGGCACATAGAAGACTCGCTAATTCCTATTTCAAAAGTCCACAGGATTGTCCTTTGACACCAAGTACAGAGCACATTTACAAATAAAATCCTTTATCGTTCTAGACCTTTTCTTAAATATTTTTAGCTTATGCAACAGCATCTGGTTTAAAACAGGAAACAGGCTTGTAGCTAAATGACTTTTGCACATAAATATTTAAGACTCCATATACTGAAATGTGACACCACAAGTTATCACTTCCCGGCATGCAGCCTCTTATGCTCAGTTTTATTTTGGCAGATATTAAATATCACAGAGACATGATAAATGTAAAGTCCTTCTCAGAAAACAAATTAAGTTCTAATATAACTTTGGAATGCTATAATCTTAAAGCAGTATGTCTGATTTTATTGAATTGCTGTTTTTAGGGGGTTGTTGTTTTTCCAAAGGTAATCTGTCCTCACATTCACTTTAAAATTTGACCTAGTCTGCTCCCTCTTCAGCCTGTGAGAACTTTGCTGTGGATTTCAGCTGATAATTTGTATTACAGAAATGTGTAATACAAATTGTGTAAACTGTCTTCTTCACAGGATTTCTACAAGCTTTAGGAGATACATTAACCAAAAAGCATAGTTATGTTGTTCTGGAATTCTGGGATGCTGGGGAGGAAGAGTTATAGCATTGAAACAAATAATCAGAATGGCAATTGGCATGTATACCACATGAATGGCTTTTCCTTTTTATTATGCTTTCTCAGTTGTATGTCATTATTCCATGCTTATATTTGTCTTTTTCTTCAGAATATGAACTACATATGCCTGCTGTTCTATCTACTTTACCTCTAGCTGGCTCATTTCAGCTGAACTACCTATGCTGTTCCACTACATTTTCTCTGGTCTCAAATGGACTTAATGAAGGTTTTAGTAGTAATGAATAATTTAATGTCTAATAAGAAATTAATTTTGAAGTTGTTCAGCACAGGAGGGGTTTGGAGTATTACATTCTGTTAAGGAGACATTATAAGATGCATAAAGAGATACAGGCTTGCCACTTAAGCATTCCTAAGACATAGATATACCTCAGATAAGACAATGGCTGAGAGTAGTTGTCTACAAATTGTGTAGGCTTCCTGAAAGGGAGCAGAGAAAAAATGAGAGGAGAGTTCAAATGAGGTTGTATGCACAGTGTGTCTCAGGTCAAGAGCAGGGGAGGGGGCAAATTGCAACAGAGAAGAGTAAGCTCTGACATTGTGGAACTCTCAGCTATGAGTAGCTTTACCCAGAGCTGTTATTCCACTCCAGCTTACTTAGACCAAGTACCATCAGAAAGGAGGATTGTCCAGTTCCCTGCCAGTTCCCTCTACATCCAAAAAGCTTTGCACCCCTGTCAACTTGAAGTTTCAGTTTTGGGGTTTTAAGCTTAGGTACAGGTATTTTTGGGAATAATATTTTCTGTGTGCAGTTTATAAGAGCATCACTTAGATAATCTAAGGAATGCACGTTCTTAGCTTTGTACATCTAAATACATTGAAAACAGCAAGTAGGGATGGACGTGCAAGATTACAAAATAGTGTCGAGGTATTCTAGTATTCTGATAAAATATTCTGTTAGCTTTGTTCAAAATTATATGAAGAATTTACTTTGGGTTTGGGTTTAAAATTATAGCTGTATTCTGAACAATGGTATATTTTATCACTATTGGTTTAACTGTAAGGACTTCTGAGAACCTCACAATCTTTTGAATTTTTTCTTCTCAAAAGCCAATATTAACTGTGGTCATATTGGTTTGATTCTTAGCACGACACAGTTTTGACCTTTTTTTTTTTTTTTAAAGTAATAATTTCTATGAAAATTAGCACTGAAAAAAACAGTAATTCCAATTGTCCTGTGTTTCTATTCAGATCAAACTTTCACTGGAGTCAAAAAAGAATAACTGTGAACAACACTTTCTGGATGCATGAATCATTAAGTAGAATATATTTATTTTTATCTACAAGGGGAACTTGTATTTTCAGCTACTGAAGAGAAGAAAGAAGTCAGTGTCATAACTAATTATTTATACCTTTCCACTAAATTTTAGCAATTTTGAGCTTGAACACTGCCCTTTTCTTGCTCCATGCTGGTCAGATGATAAGGATTAATTTGCTGTGACCTATTTGTTTTGACCTTGCTATGACCTTCAAGCTTTTTTGTCCTTTTTCCTGACACTGTCTGTCATCTACCTTGGGCAGCCAAATATAACTTCAAAGCAGGGTTCTCTAGGATACTTAGTTTTATAGCATAGTCATTCATTCCAGCACATAAAAGATCATTTGCCTATAAACATTGTTCCTGAAAATAGGAGTAAAATGGGACTGGTTTAAGCTTCCCAGGTTATGCCTCTGGGTGAATGTTCCAAAAGGAATAAAAGAGGTGGCACACTGTCTTTCAACTATTTAAGTCCATTATTTAATTTAATTCCTGCAGGAATATTAGCAGAAGAACCTCTATATATACGATATAAAAAATGTCCATTGTGTTGTATTTCAAGAGACTGGGCTTCATGCAGCTTCCATTGTGTTTAAAGCCATTTTACTGCTAAGTTTTCACACCTATATTGAAATGTTTTACTCCATCTCTGATTATTACATATCCATACATATACACATGTAGAGTTCACCTTTGGTTTGGGCACATATATATATTCCAGATTGGTTTGGACCCATAGTTTTCTTCCTTCTCATCTCTAATGATTCCATGTGCACTTTATAGGGTTGCTCTGAATATTCTGCTTGGATGTATTAATTATAGCTAGAATTGAACATTTTCCAGTGTGTACCGTTTGACATGGTGATTTTTCTTTCACCATAGCCCGGTAACAGTTCTAACTTCTTCAAGCTCCATATCTTACTATTTAAGAGGAGCAGAAATGGGAACTTCATGCTTCTAGTGAGGGACACTCCTAACTTGCCAGTGAGATGCAGTAGTCCAAGCACAATATCCTAAACCGTTAATCTTAAAAATGTAGTTTGGGTATGCATGAAAGAGCTGTTTTCTAAGAGTAGTAAGACAATGGCAGTGCCCTAGTACCTAAATGGCTGACTTTGCTCTAGGTTTCTATATGATGACATAATAAAACAGCTCTTACTAACAGCATTTGGGACCCTGATTAATGCAGCTGTTTAAGACTCATGCAGTTAAGATGTTCATACACACATAAAGTATGCCCATATGCTGTCTGATGCTCCCTCGTACAGGCTCTTGCCACAAACTCTTATCAACTTGTTTGATTCCCCTCTCTATTGAGCTATAAATTAGTGGCCTTTTTACTCTGAAATTCCTATTTGTTTCACAAGAAGTCCTGGAGGTACCAGGAATATAGGAACAGCCTCTTAGGTCCCAGTGCAGCAGAACATTTAAGCATATGCTTAGCAGTAAGCACATGTTTTAAGTTCCAGGAAAGTAAGAATATAATCATGTGTTGAATCTGAGCCAGAGAATACAGCACAAGGCATGTGTAAGTAAGTGCAAACAGTTTGCTCAGGTTTTAGGGGTATGTTGAATTTTTTTTTTTAATCGGGAAATGCCGTATAAACAGAGCCAGACTAAGTTTTGGGCATGGATAATCAGAACAATCTGCAACGGCTTCCCGTCTGTGGCTAATGGGATGTTTCTCCAAGCTTTGTCACCATGGCAAATACTTTTTAATACACAAACATTTGCTGCATTGAAAATCCACCCACTCTTGTTGAAAGATGGCCAGGTTTTGTAAAATTGCATTCCAGCTACCCTGCTGATTTTTAAGATAAGCCCTTTCAGTTAACATTCCATGTGTCTAACAAAAGATGTGTGAAAAGCACAGTTTATAAGAACACACATGGAAGCTTTACAGTTTCACTGTTCTCTAATGAGAAAATTAAGCTTAAAAGCCTTCACATATGTATATGCATGCAAGCATGCAAACACAGTTTTATTCACTATTTTTTCATTTTCTTTCCTTCCCAACCCTCAAAGGGACAAGCCAGTAACTGTATGCCAAGTTTCCATCTAAACTTGACTTCCCAGTTCTGGCAGGCATCCTGTGAACATCTCGTGTATTAATGAAACATTAGTCTCTGAGGTTTCTTAGTCTTCACTGAGTGAGATGCATATGCTAGGTAATGAGGTATCTATTTAGGTTTTTAAATAATTGCTTTTAATTTTTTTTTTCTTGCTTAAGTATGAATATATAGTAGAGTATTCAAAAGCTGTGATGTTCCTAAGTGCAACACAAATTAAATAAAAATCTAGATATTTTCTTTCCTACTACAACTTTAGAAAGAATGACCTGTCTAGCTTTCATTTTCAGTGCCATATGGGTGTTCGATACCAGTAGGAATGGTCCAAACACTTATACGAGATGGTTGCATTTGAGAAGAGAATTCAGGGTACATTGGAGGGAAGATAGGACCTATAGTAGTCCCCAGGAAAAGACAGATTGCAGTTTGGCAACTTGTGTGAAGTTTTAAAAGCCTTGAACTTCATAAAAAATTAGTAAAATAAAGGAAGAGAGAGGGAAGAAGAGGGAAGAGAGAAGAGGGATGGGGTTCAGATGACATTTTAATTCCACTAACTCAGAACCATTAATACACATAACATTGTGTTCGTCAGGTCTACACAGGGAATATTTTTCCAAATGTTTCTTGTTTGTTTGGTTGGTTGCTTTTTTAATGCTTTTAAACAAAATCTTCTGGCAGTTTATTACTGTATATCTTATTCTTATATTCTTTTATAAAAAAATATTTACTTCAGACCTGACTAAAAGGTAGGCCTCTCTTATTTTTTACTTGCAAAATACAGGAAATAATCTGATGTAGGCCTATTCACATACAGATGCTTCATTCTTCCTTCACAATTACAAAAAAATAAATTACTAAGGCATCACTGACTGGTACATAAAAGATATTGATCCTTACACATTAAGCTTCTCCAAATTTCCACAAAAATACTTTTATAAAATTTCTGGAACATTTCCAAGAGAAGATGCTATATGAATGTAAGCATAAATCCATACAGTCCTTGTTGTTACCTTCATTCTTTTGAAACATTATCAGAAATATCTCAGACAGAATAGATAATACATTACTTTGCTCACCCTATGGGTTCATGAGTTCGTTCTGTGAACTCATAATACATAGGGAATAGGATTTGGAAGCCTGATACTCAGTCATCTAAATTTTTGTAGGAAGCAGGATGCTACTTAATAAAAGCCATTGTATGGTTTCAGACCAATTGGTTTGAGACTTATGTTAACTGAAATGAAGGGAAATAAAAATTTCATCTGAAAATGGCTATGCATTTATAACTAACAACATGTTCTCAAATTTTGCCTGAGTAAAAGCAGACATGATCTAGAGATGATTTTGAAAGAGGTGTTCTCTGCACTGGGTGGTTGTACTACAAAGTATTCTTAGTAAATTTATAATTCCAACAGCTGAAGCTGCTTTGGCAGCATCCTGTATTTTACAGACATGGCAGAAGATTTGTTCATTAAACAAATATTCTCCCCTGGGTACACTGCTTCTTAGATGCCAGCCATAGTGTGTCCCTCATTCCCTAGGACCTCTACTTATTCTTCTGGTCTTGTTGGCAGACCACTTACTGCCATTTTAGCTGGTACCAGTGAAGTGCCTTTAGTGGAGTTTCTTCATATGATTTCAACATCTATTAATTACTTGCTGCATTGAGGTGGAAGAGTGGAGCTGTACAAGTGATAAAATTAGTGGATATTGTGAATTATACACATTCTGGAGCAGAAAAATATTTGCTGTCAAACCAGGTCAGAGCATAAAGATTCTGATTCTAAGCCCATTTAAGTCAAAGCAAAGATTTTTGCCAGAACTAGTGGCCTTTGGATAAAACCTAAATATACTGGGAAAAGATTCTTTTTTTCTGATGTGCACACAAATGAACAAGGAACAGGAATCACCTGCCCTGGATTCGGTTTTAGCCAAAACTTTAGTGGCAGAGAAAATTTCAGATGAAACACTGTTTCTTATGCTCTAAATAAAGTAATTTAAAAGATACTGAACTGATGACTTTACAGGTCATGTATGAATTTATGTATATAGCCTAGCCCTCTTAAGGTAGACTGAAGAGTGTCTGTGTATTATCTAGACGCTGGCAGGCTGGCTGCTGTGGCTACATTCTGTATTAATGCTTCTGAGAAGTTTACTTTCACAGTTCAGAATGGAGATTTTTTCCAAGACTATAAAAGTGTAACAGGAAGCAAGTCAGTGTAAAATAGCGAAGTCTTTTAAAATATTTAAATAACATTAGAACTGTGCCGAAATACTCATTTCCTAATTGCGTAGCACACAAAATCTTGGTCTTGCTGTGGCCTCCAATAAATTAAAAGCAGACTAAAACAGGCTTTCATACAAGAAACATCTGGTTGTTTAAGTTTCCTTCTTTTAATACTAATTTTAACAACTCCCAAACGTAGATAGAAATACTACCTTATACTTTTGTTTAAAGTTCATTTCCTGTCCCTGGGATATTCACTGACCTTTTAATGCTGGCTATTTTTGCTTTCCACTTTCTTATTCCTATTCTCATTGACTTCATTCCATTCTTGACCTCTCTTCCCCTCAAGAAAATTAAATGCAGTCCAAAACATGTTGGACACCAATTAGTTTTACAGCTCGTCTTACCTCCCCTCCTACTGCATTCTTCAGTTCATTGAGTCTGCTCAACTCTTATACTTCAAATCCTCACAAAACTTACAGCCCCACTGCAAAATAAACACTGCTGGCATAAAATTAATGCCTTTTTCTCTGTTGTTTTCCTCCTGCTAACTAATATAAAAAAGAAGTGATCACTAGACACAAAGGAAAAAGTATTACTAGCTTCTACCTCTGGATTTTGGAAAAAAGCTTTGCTTTTCATGCACTTAGAATATGACAGAGGTTTACGGTACTTTATGGCAATAAATCTTGACTAATCAAGAAGTAAGAATACAACTTTTGCATGCTGTAGTTTATTTGTTTTGCTTTTAATTGTTGAGGTGTTGGAGCAAGAGAGAAGATATTTTTGTTTGCTATGAGAAAACATACTCTCTCTTATAATTTAAAAACAATCCACAAAATATAAACATACAAAATGTAAACATTCATTGTGATCTTACTTATAGTTAAAGTTATTATTTAAAATTAGACCTATTTTGTACTTTGCACTGGTACAAATCTGCCACTTCAGTGTGGTTATCAGTAAGATCTTGGCTAATAAATCTTTGGGTTTGGCCTACCCCCTGATTTAGTGAGACACTTGCCAAGTACATGTATTTCAAGGTTCAAAATATTGCTGTTTAGTTGGAAACCACTTCTCAGCTCCTGACATATGTTCCAAAGTAGAAGATAGGCGTTTTTTAAACTATCTTCCTGAAGTACACTTTAAGATGACATGGCTGTCAGACAAAATATTGTAGATGAAATACCTGCAATTTTTTATTTCTGTAGGCAGCCACAGATCTTACGTACTGGCCATCAGGATTTTCCTTTTACTTCAGTATTACAAGACAGGACTTGAAGCATGTGTACATGTGAACTATCTCATATCTTTAAAGGTATTTTTTTGTGTTATGGATATATTTTAAAAAAATATAATGCACAACTATATATGTACGTTAATATTTCTGCCCCAAAACAGCAATGATTTTTTTGTAAATCCCTCCTCTTAACAGTACTCGAAAACAGTTCTGCATCAGAGCTTATATGTTTTATAGTAAGAAAAAAATTATAGAACTTTCAATAGTTGTTGTTCTTAAAATTCCTTGTTAAACTTAAAAAGTTAATGCTATGCACTTAAAAATTTTTATTTATTTATGACTATGTGATAATCAGTTGCTTGGACTGATCTGAGGAGTGTAAGCAAAAACAAGAGTCTCCTTTCATAAAGAATCATCCTTCCTTTGGCTGTAAACAAATCTTATCACCATGAGCCAGAGAACACAGCTTTTATTGATTTACTTTCTTTCTTAGCCATCTTGTAATGTCTAAACTCTCATACCTACACCATAGATTATTAAGGAACTCTCAGTATTGTTAGTAATATAAACTTTTCTTTGTCTATACTTGTGAGAACATTTTATGGCTCTTCAAAGGAAATACTAGATCAGTGTGCTTCTGTCTGATATAATCATTGCAACATAAAAACACCTACTAAAGCAGAAGTGCTCTCTGTTTACAGTTTTAGAGATATTTTATTTTGCTTCCAGTATTAATTCTATTAGTGTCAAACTAAGAACTGTAACTCACATGACTTTGCAAATCCACCTTTTAACTACATGCAAATTATCAGTTTCCTGGGTGAGTCCTGACTATGTTTTAGAAAAACAACTTCAAATGTATTGCTCTTTAATCAGTTTTTGCCCTGAAAATGTGATAAATATTAGGTACTGGTGGTATATATTCCTGTTCCCATTTGTGTTTCTTATTTTTATAACTACATGTAGGACACTAATTTGACTTCATTATTCCCACTTTCTACCTATCCTGGTAGATTAAAGAGAAATATGCATGAAACTCATATTAACAGTTAGATGCCTGAAATTTAGAAGATATAGTTTACAACTATGTACCTAAGGCAAACCCCCCAATAAATACTAAGAAATATCTCACTTTCTGGGTAACAGAACTTAGTCTTCTCCTTTCTAGGAAAAGAAGAACTCTTTTTTTGTTTGTTTGTTTTTTGTCTTCCTTCACTACCAATATGCTAATTTATGACACCTATGGTTCTGCTCATATATTGTTAGGCAAAATGAAATCTTCTAATCAGATTCAAGCTACAAAGAAAAATCGAAGTGTTGAGAGTTATGCACAGAAAAGAAAGAACATGACTCAGGAAAGCGTCAGTGCACCACAAGCAAATATTACTTACCTTTGGGGCATGCAGAGAGCTATAACCATCTTAAACACTCACTATAATCCTAACAGTATGTCTGTACTTTTGACTGTAGAATTAATTTGACTTAGATAACTGTGTTCATGTCCTACTAGAGGGTTATAACCACCTTTCTTTCTAAAAGCTGGCAAAGTCCTCCTAATATGGCATATGGTGACTCACTCTTCTGGCTATGCATGTTTTCTTGTCGGAATGTTATTCAGATTGCTCCAAAATTGCATTGTAGCTGCTCAGTTTCTGATTGCTCAGGGAAGTAGAGGATGAAATAACTCAGTAATACAAACATGCAAGTAACAGAAGAAAATATTAAAATTAAGTTGCGGGAAAATATTCTGTGCCGATTTCACTGTTGGGTGAGAACTGGGAGACCATATGACAGAGAAGAAGGCTCAGCTCTACGCTGCATTTAGTGAATGTATCATATGGCAGATTCCCTTTCAGAGTGCCACAGTTAATCCACAACTCAGATAATCCCCTCCTGGTAATTGAGAGCAGATTATATTTGGTGACCTTCTGTACTAGCAATACTATTTCCTGTATCCTGAAATTTCGCTTTCCCACTCTGCCGTAAGACAGGGACACATAAATATCTCAAATCAGTCACATGAATGGTAACAAGAAGATTTGCAAAAATTGTGAACACACTGTCCTAGGACAGCAAAGATTTGAATGAACACTAGACTCTCTAAAAGAAAGAAAAGGTATTTAAAAAATCTGGCTCCCTAAAACTTGTCAGTTGTGGCATCAAATTACAAAGTTTAATGGACAGAACATCATTTCTATGCCCTACCAGCGGGATCCTGCCATAAATTATATCAGTTTATATTTGTTGGATTAGTAAATTCCTTTTCATAAGAATAGGAAAAGTAAGTCTATGAAAAATACATAAAAGAGTATATGCACAGGCTATACTATACTATACTGTTAATAAAATAAAAAATTACAAAGCAACAGTGCTATCATATAGAGCTCAATTAAATCACCATAAGTATTCTTTAAATATTTTCCGTTGAACTCAGAAAGTGGAGAATGAAGTTCTTGTTGTACAACCTTTTTTCATGGTTGGACTTTTGCATGGAGAGACCAGTTAGAATTAAACTCTCTCCATCTGAATTTGAAAAATCAGGAGACATTCTAAAAGCATGAAATGTAGCCTAAACTTCAGCAAGGGGTGTTGCAGTCCAAGATTTGCTGCTTATTCATACTGACTCCTTATTATCACAGTAAATTTCTTCTCATTTGAATGGCTCACTTTCATTACTTTATTTTCCAGATGCTTTGCTATTTCCCTCTGCAATGTTTTAAATTTTTCTTCTAGCTATACCTGAACTAATGTAGTCTAATTTAGAAGTAACAGTAGAAAGAGAAGAGATCAGTGGAGGATGTACCTGTATTGCTGGGCTACTCCCATGTAATTTCTGCTGCACCTGTTTGCACAGTATGTCCAATCTAAAGCTTATGCAAGTTTTACCATCTGCACCTTGATCAGGCTTAGTTCATTTACTGTAGTCTTATGGGATAGGGAATTAAAATTTTTACCCATCATACAAATTTCTTCCTCCATACTTTTTCCCACAAGGGGAAAACGAGGCCGTTCCAACTTCCCTAAGCACTGCTTCTCTTGTGGTTGCAATGTAATAAATATCTTCATATCCTACAATACTCTCTCTTTGTAGAGAGCCACCTTTTGGTTTTAATGACTCAGACTTATAGACACTCTACATAACTCACAGAGCCAAATTCTGTGGGAAACAACAGTAGAATTTAGCCTTTATGTGGAAATATGGTTGGAGAAACAAACTGAACGATCAAAAAGCATGGTTTCTGAGAAACAGAAGTTTTACATGGAAGTCCTATCCATCTCACCTTGTTTCCTCCCCAGCAGAGCTAAGAATGTTCTGGCAATATTTTGATTGTTGGAAAAATACAGTTTTGTTGAAATCAAACTGTTCCACAGGAATGTTTCATTTTTTAAAAAAAAAGTTGTCCAAGAAAAATACAAAATGTATTTGAAGCCTAACTCTGTATGTGAGATTTTAAATTTAAACCCAAACAGACAGCATGAAAACAAATGTGTGACCATGCCAGAAACAAATCTTTTCAACATTTGTTTCAAAAGAAATCTTATTATCTTAACTTGAAGTTAATTTTTTTATACATCCGTTACTAAATTGGTGGACAGGAATTTTGCCTGAGAAAGTACAAGAACATACTGCCAAATCAGGTGAATTATGTAAAATAAAATTTACTTAGTTTACTATCTTTACATAAGCATTTTTTTTTTGAGAAACTTATACATGCATTGGCACATCTTTCAAAATATCTGTAAAAATAGTGGAAGGTGTCACCTGCTAGTGACAAATCTTAGTGTGGTGCTGTACAGTGCTGCAGAACTTAGGGCTCACATCATTTGGCACTGGTGGTGCCCTGTGGCTCTCTGCAATGTTTATCACAACCCCCTTAAAAAGTGTCACCACGCAACGTTTCTGGCATTTCATTTAACTGCTGTTTTAAAAAAGTGCTTGATCTGAGGAGACATATCTAACTGATATATCTAGATCAGTTAAGGAGAGGTTGTGCAACTCATGGACAAAACAAAACAGATCTGGCAAGCCAGATATAGTTCCATTTTAGAAGACAGACCTCTAGCTCATTGCTGAAAGATGATAGAGAAATTCTTTGTTCAGTGTCTCGGAAAAGATATCTTAGATTCTTTAGCAAAGCAACAGTCAGCTCTGTGATTGGAAAGGGAAGATAATTGAATTTCTAATGAGAAGTTCACAGAGCTTAGCAAAAGGAATTCTAACTCCATGTTAAACCTGAGTTTCATACATAATACATCCATAAACTAGGATACATTTGTAAACTTTGTGTGAATTTAGGAGATATATGAAGCTTGATACAGCTAATACATTTGATACTTAGGCTCTTTGATTTAATCACAGGGACCAAGGGAGAAATTCTTGTATAGGGAGCTCACAATTAGAAGACTAACTTGCCACTGACTTGCCTTGTGACTATTCAGATCATTTACCCTTTGCAATGCTCCCACTTTAACACTCTTAAACTTGGGATACTGTTGTGTAATGCTTTGCAAACCTGAGTTGAAGAATGCTATAGGAATATGCAAAAGCTGATCCTCTTCTTTAAGTTCACATATGAATAACATAACTGATAAACGTAATTTGATAGATGTAACAGATTTTTGGTAAGTTAAGTTGTGAAACAATCTCAGACTGCATGCAGTCTTTAACTTAGAATATTTATTTAGAAGATGTAAGGAAAAACATTTTGATATTCTAAACAGTGATTGGTTTTATTTGTTTTGAATACCTACCAAATAATACAGGCTTGTGCCCTTCCAAAACACCATCTTTGAGGGGGAAAATTAATATTTCAGAATGACAGAAAGGAGCCAAAGTAAAGCCTCTTACTGAGATAGAGAAATAAGAATTTATAACTTTTGCCATGGATTTTGTGGTTCGGTTGCAACAATCTGCATAGTGTCCTGGTATGCTCAGCTGTACTGTGTAACTAAAGCATAGATTTTTTTAAAGAGTGTTTCACCATCACTCACCAGCTTCATTTAACAGAGATTTTCCAAACCCAGCAGTCTCTGCTGATTCCAAGATGCACTTATTACTGGCACTGTTGCTGAGAAAAAAAAATAACGACTAAAATTGTATGACAGGCTAACATGACACATAAAAGAATTTCACTTCTCTAGAAAGTACTTTTCTGCACTTCAGTGGGGTGTTGCATAATTATCTTAGGTGATTGCATGTGACAACAAAAGAGAAGGTGGGAGAGATTACCTTCTGAAAGCTTGGATGAGGGGATGGAAATGTGCTTTATAATAATGAGCACATCAGCACTGAAGAGTTACCTCAGGTCCTCAGTGGCACGTATGAGCACATCACTAGTTTTCTTAAGATGTGAACCCTAAATTTGTATTAAATTTACGCATACTGTGTTCACCTGTACATGTCACTGGAATTTCTGCAAGTGTATGCTTTGTATTTTGACAAGGATAGTGACCTACATTTTTAAAAAGTTTGCTACATTTCTTTTGCCACTAAAATTCTTGAATAGGTTGTCTGTTCCTCTGGGCATGCGGGGTTGAACTGAAAGACAGTACCTTATTACTGTTCAGATGCATGAGCCCACACTCTGACTACACTGCATTAGGTTAAATGAAACCTTCTCCATAGAATTGACTAACTTGAGGTTAAGTGACCCTAAAGTAAATCATAGTTCATGGCTAAGCAGAAACCACACCAGAGTAAGGGCATGGATTTGCTTTGAAATAAAAACATATTCTAAATTCCAGCATGTATTGGATTAAGGCCAAATTATTCCGTTGTTAGCAGTGTATCTGCAACACAAGGTTGTGTGTGCATGACTGCTGGTCACAATGAAACTCAATATTCAAGATAAGACGAGGCTTGTAAATCTCCTTTATTTGTATTTGTGGTATATTCATTAAAATATCAGTAACTGAAGAGAGACAATAAAAGAACAATTTTTTTGCTCTTAGTAACCTGTGGAATTGGCTGTTTCTCTATTGGTTTAAAAGTTTCAAATTTAAAATATAAAAATGTCTATATTAGCAATATTTTAATGTCTTATATTAATGGAAAACGTTACTAGATATGCTCTGAGAAATATCATGTCATATATTGACTTTTCAGCCTATGTTGTTTTGTCACTGAGACACAGTCTTAGGATAATGCTAAACTACCTTTTCTTATAAATACATTAGTGCTTATGTTTTCAATATTTAAGACTTTTAAAAATTGTGATAACTGTCACAGTTTTTTCATACATATTCACTTTGTGCAGGCTTACTAACTTAAATGATATGCAAACAAAAATGATGTAAATCAGGTATAATATGCTAGGTTCAGGCAAATAACATACAAACTTCCCTATATTTATTTCAAACATCACATCAAAAGCAGAAATTATCAGTTCCTTTTTGCCAGCCTGAGGTCTGCCTCTGGCTACTGCCTATGCATACCTTTGCCAAAGCTACAGCAAAAGTGCACGTGGTAGATGCTTCTCTCTTCTTCATGTATTCTATCCACCATGACTGTGTTATTTGATATATAACTTTAGGGTTAGCCAAGTCTGGATCTGGTACATTAAATCAGATTTATTTTAATTCTGGAGTTATTTATAATCTAAGTGAAAATTCTGATTAGAAGAAGTAGGAATGTGTGAGTGTATTTTTAAGATTTTCAGCATAGAGATCTGAGATTTTTTACAATGGTGCACAGTATGTCTAAACCATCTTCAGAAGCATCGAAGTGATTTCCTCCTTGCCATATTTGCCTTTTGACCTGTTGGCACAAATTTGTATGTTTAGCTGTAACTGCTGGAATACATTCCATACATGTTAGCTGATAGTGGCAAGCACCTGATGGAAAAGTGCAGTTTGAAGCATGAGAATCCTTGAAAGATAATGGCTCTTATGTCACTTACGTTTGGAGGTTAGTTCACAGACTCTTCTAGGAGCTCCATTACTGTTTTTCCATACCCAGCCCATTTTAGAAAAAAAAACAGCCCCAAATATTTTGTATGAATTCCTGGTTCAGTGAATCTACAAGGAAACTTGTGGAGCAATGGAATTAAAAGATTAAACCACTTGTACTATGTCTTTAAATGACTTATGAAGCATAACACCTGAGTCTGCTGACTGAGAATTCTGAGGACTTTTTTTTTTTCTTCCTGGATTGACTGCTTTGTTGCTGTGTGGCTGTTTCCATCTGTATGTTACAAAAGAACAAGACAAAAGACAAGATTACTTTAAGTAATATTTATTTGTTTGGGTAAGAATTAGAACCAGCAATGTCACGCTGTCACAGTAGTCTCACTCATGTAACTACATTAAGTTTTCTATGTATTTCAGGTGTGCAGTACTACACATAACAGTCTTAAGGGATACAATGATTTTGTAAACACATACATTTAAATGTCTCCAGCGAGGTGGGTTTTAAGTTTAAAGATTATATATTTTCAAGACTGAAAATATTTTTGCCAGTTACCTCTGTCTGTGGCTTTAAATCCATTAATTTCTGTGACACGGGATAGGGAAAAATAAGCATGTTGTAAACACTGCAGCAGACAAATATTTTACCCTGGATAGCTAGGAATATAATATAGAGGCAGATAAGTGGTTTGGTATAGGTATAAGGATACAGGTCATGTTATTTCCTTCCAGGAATAGGAAGCTGTGTGTTAAGAGAGCTAAGTAACACTTTTTACTAGTAACAACTAGAAAGTAGAAACAGCTAACAGTGTCAGGAGCTTGCAGTTCTACTAAGCAGCTATAGGCAAGTTCAGTGCTTCTAGATCTAAATAAATAGTAATGATGCAGTCACATAAACTGTTTCCATGGCTGGTGTTTGTGGGCAGTCATGGTTGAGAGCGCACTTAAGAGATGTAACAGGTTCCCAGAGAAACTCATGAAATAAGTGTGTGTGGGGGTCTCTGGCCTTTGGAATATTTTTTGTTTGTTTGTTTTATAAAACACCTCATTGCAACATATAATCAATCCTCCCAATATTTATTCACTTTCTGTTTCCAAATGTTGCAAGAAGGATTGGGGGATTTTATTTCCTACCTCATGTGATGACTTCATCATTGGCATCCTATGCATTTTGCAGGGGGTTTATAAATTTTGGCTGCTTGCTGATCAGTAAAATCTGATGTAAATTGAAGATTTTATAAATATTTTTCAATTAGAGTTTTGCAAATAAATATGAAACTTGAGTGAAACTTCAGAAACACAGTGTGATCAAGTTAGATAATGTTGGATTTCCAAGAGAAAACTGCAAAAATACAGATTGAGAAAGGAGTGTTTATGTACCAGTTGTATAGAAAAGTACCACTATGAATTGGGTCACTACCAATAATAGCATCATTAGGGTCTGAAAAAGGCAGACATCATGCTGGGATATGAAACCAGAATCTTGTCCTGCAAGATACAAAGTAGTTCTCTAAGAAGCTGAATGACGTTAAAAGCACAAAGCATTAGCAGAAAACCTGCAGCTGAAATACTGTGCCTAGCTGTAGGTATGACACTTGTAGAAAGGTTGTGACCAGTCAGCATCTAGAGCAGAGCAATGAAGTGATCAGATCCAGAAAACATGACCTAAAAGGAAAATCAGAAAAATCTGAAGTTACTTGTCTGGGGAAAAGAAGGCAAAGAGATCTGCTAACAGTGTAACATTCTCAAAGAGCTGATGTGAAAGAAAGGAAGAATCTACTCCCATGTTGGTGGAGGGCAGTATAAGAAGTAACAGTCTTCAGATTATATGTAAGGATTAGATTCTTATAGCAGTAAAAATTAAATACAGGAAAGGACATCTTGAACATGTAATGGAATCCCTTTTATTAAGGGATTAGACAAGCATCTCTCAGAATGATGTAAGGATAATTTACTCTTGTCTTTGAACAGTGAAGCACTTTCAATGATCTAAACATTTTACCCTTGAATTCTTTAAGGTTCTGAGGTTCTGATTATCAACTAAGTATTTGGTGAATATTAACAAGCACTGAGGTGTGGCTGATGTAAACTGGTAAGCAAGCAAAAAGAGATACAATGAGGTTAGTATGCAATTTGTCTAAAGCTTCCTGGCTTTAGTAAGAGGTCACAGAAATGAGGAATTAATTTCCACAGAATTGCAGAATAGCTTAGGTTGAAAAAGACCTTTAAGATCTTTGAGTCCAACCATTAACCTAACACTGCCATGCCCACCACTAAACCACGTCCCTAAATACTACATGTCTTTTAAATACCTCCATGGGTGGTGACTCCATCAGTACTCAGAACAGAACTAGCAAATTTGCCAGATAGAATAAAAATTCTAGTCTTAAGCATTATATGCAATTTGAATTACTCTGATACCTGGATTGGATTTTAATAGCATACCTTATTAAGGGCACAGACTTCTGAACTGCAAACATAAAATGCTCATGTGTACAAAACCTTCACAACATGGATGATATATATGTGATACTATCTATGTATTTCTTCTGAGAAGTCAACCTGTTAGTATTAGTTTTGCAGTAAAATTACTTGAAAAGCAAAAATGTCATAATGATATCACCTTGAATATTAATTTTTATTAACATATGTTAAATTTTATTAATATATTCAGAGAAAACACAGACAACACCTAATCATAATGAAATTCAGCAGTTGTGCTTTATACAAGTTTATATACTTCATCAAATTACAGTGCTGTGCTTTGCTTAGAAAAGACTTCTGATCTGTGTTTGCCATTCTCCAGCATAAAGACTGCATCTTTGATTTTGCTAGCATTAGCATTTGGAAGAACAATCAACACAGAAATGCTTAGGTTTGACAAGTGGTACAAGATTTCAGTAAATGTGCCTTGTCTCAGAAAGATATTTGAACCAGATAATATTAAGGGAAATTATACTGCTTGGAACTCTGATCTTCAAAGAGAATATAAGTATAGATTAAAATCAGAATGGACATTTTAGGATATTAAATGCAAATAAGGATTCAACAGAGGCTCAAAGATACAATTAAATTATGGAAATATGCACAAGTTCAATAAGTGAATACAAAATACTGTGGGATGGAAGGTTGTATAAACATAAGCTTATTGACAAATTAATATTTGGAGTTAACTAAAATATTTTAACTAAATTGAAAATTCTGATTTAACAAAAGTAGGGTGGTTTGTGAAAACTTTCAAAGACTTTCAAGTCTCTTTAGAGAGAAAATTCTTTTAAGAATTTGAACAGTTCTATTCCAGCTATTTCAAAACAGAACATTCTGCAAGTGTCTATCATTGGTTTGCCTCCTGGATACATTTTAAAGATAGTTGCATCAAAATGGAATATTTAGATTAATCCAAAATATTTTTCTGTGCTTTCCTGTGATGGAATGTGTCTGATATTTGTATTTATTTCCTTTTCATTGCAACACTTAAAGAGAATACAAGTTATGATATTCTCCTTAAGGAAAAAAATAGCAAGTCCCAATTGATTATTTTAGAGTTTTTTTCTTTAAGGGTATTAAAATTTCCTGTCTGAATCAGAAAATTGACTTGTGTAGAGAACATAGTCACATAGATTGTTTCATTTAACAGGATGTGAGTCAAGATTAACATATATTCCCTCGTCTAGGGGAACACATAGCTTGGAAACATCTGAAAAAGTAAAGAAGAATTTAAGAATTCCCAAAAGACTCATTAAACATAACTGACTTTGACTTAAATTACTTCTAAGATAAACTCAAATATTTTGGTATCAATATATCTGATATTCCAAATATTTACTTATAAGGATTTTTCCTTTTTATAAATTATCAGCATCCTACAATAATAATTTATAAAGAAAAGAAAAACAAATGAAAATGTGATGTAGTTTTGTGAAAGTTAAGATACTTTGAATAAAATATTTTTAGTTTCCAGACACTTCTGTACAAGAAATGTATTAAAATACTGTGTATACATGTATAGCTCAAACTGCGAGACAAAATGAGAATAATCAATTGTTTATAGTGTATTTGAAAATATATTGGATGGTTTGATACTTAAGTGTCTTGATAGCATACATTCTAGTAGGTCTCTGCTGCCATGCTTTAAATAAGTTTCTGAGAGGGAGATAAAAAAAAGGAGTAATAAACTTACCTATAGCCATGTACCTTGTTTAATTTTATTTGGGAAGAGCAGCATATTGCTCCAGACTTTCACCAAGTTAATGCAACCATTAGGCTAAAAACTGAGTTTGTATTCTCATTGCTGGGGTGGCACACAACTTTCTCTATTGTGGTCTACATGCAAACACTAAAATTCCAGTCTTCCCTGAATTACAAAGTAAGTATCAGATATAACTACAGCACTCAATAGTCTACTCCCAAAAAGTCTCACCAGAGACTCTTTGGAGCTTGGCGTCCTCAAACCAAGTGAGTCCTCCTAATTTCCCCCCACCTTTAGCTCTACCAAAACTCCATATTTCCCTTCTTTAGTACATCTTCAACTTGCTCCTCAGCTAAAGAACACCCCTTTAAACAGCTCTTTTTCCTGACCTGTCTCACATATGGGCCTGCTCGGGTTTTGCTTACCTCCCTGCCTAGCCTCCCAGTTCCCACTCAGAAACAATATGAAAAAATTCCACTTGCAATTTGTGCATTGTATGGTTCCACTTTGAGTCTCTTTGGCTTATACAACTTACAGGGCACTGTCTCCCTTTCCTGAGAACTACGGTCAGACTTTTTGCTATGGTAACAGTTTTAGTCCTTCTCTCCACTTTAGAAAGCCTCTGGACTGGATTTACTAACAGCTGAAACATTCTGTTAGATGGTAAATCCATTGCTTTCACGTGCTGCTGTGCACAAAAGCCTTATGATGGGAGAGCACTGGTGAAATCTCTTCAGAGCACTAAGTTCTATGGTCTATTAGAACGAAATCAACTATTTATTCTTTCCAGTTCTACATTTCAGCCTTTTTGTAGACTTACAGAAGTATTGCTACGTCAGGGGTGTTGGACAAGATGACCTTTGAAGGTCCCTTCCAACTTGATGCAATCTGTGATTAACCTAAACCTATGCTTTAAATATTTTCATTATAAACTTTAACTAAGAACTTAAAAAGATTAGGTGAATATAATCAGTGAATTTAGCAAGTGTGAGCTAAAGAAGTCAAGTGCTTTAATCCAACCATAGTTCCCTCTCAGTATTTCTTCTCAGGGACAAAAGCTGGTTTTATCCTTCCTCTTGAATTTCTCAGTACTCCTAGTTTTCCAGTCAGGTTTCTAAGCAGTGCTCTAAGCTAAAAGTCCCTAGTGTATCAGAAAACAGGCACGCCATGAAGGCCTAGCATGCTATGTTAAATATGTACTATTTATTTACTGAGTATTGCCCTTCCTTTTATTTGCATTCTTTACCAAAAGATATTTCACTGAACCCTCTGGTTCACCCTGTTTTGATCAAGGTGGAGGTGTCAGCCATTTATATTTGTTTAAATGTTCTGATTGAATAGATAGTACCAAGGCTGGTTTCTGTGGTGTCCCTGGCAGTACAAGATGGGTAGCTGTTGCCAAAGTTTATTTATGAAGTGTCTTGAGTACAAGATTGTTCTCTCAGTGATAATGAGGTCATATTCAGCTGGTCATTTAGTACAAGCACAACCTTTCTGGTTCAGTGCCAAGCTCTCAAATATCCCAGTTATTTCTACAGTGTTGTTTCTTTATTTTCAAATTACACAGGCCTGCTCTTTTTAACAGGCTTCTTTCACTCTTCAATAGCTGGTGGAAGCACCATGAGGTAGAATATTGTTTGTAATGAATTAAAAAATGTCCTTGCATCTTCTTTTCCTTTTTCAATACACTGCTGGATTCCAGAATTCTCACTCCCACCAGCTGTGCCTCTGCAGTCAATAGATGTAATATACTGCTCAGGAAAAGCCCAAATATTAGAACTTGGCTATCTTCCCTCTGATTTTCAGTGCATCTTAGTTATTTGTGTTATCACGAAGTAGGAAATAAATCCAGGACTGAACCTGGTTTTGTTTAAATCAGTGGTGGAAATCTGACTGCTTTCAGTGATATGACGTTCAGGACTTGAATTTGTGGTTTCTTCTCAATTTTGTGTGTGTTTTTATTCTTTCCAGTAGGACAATATATTGCTTCTTACGTTGCTGTTGTCACTCCTTGGAAGTAAAGAGGTAGAAGCCAGTAACTTATCTTCATCCAAATAATCTATTGCACCTCTGTAGCAAGGTTCTTTTACTATTTCTAAGAAAACATTCACAATATGCTAAAATACATATCTGACTGAAGACAGGAAGGCAGGAAATGCTTTGCTTTGGAAGGGTGGTTGTAGCCAGGTGGAGATTGGTCTCTTCTCCCAGGCAACCAGCAATAGAACAAGAGGACACAGTCTCAAGCTGTGCAAGGGGAAGTTTAGGCTTGATCTTGGAAAAAAGTTCTTCACAGAAAGGGCAACTGCCCATTGGAATGGACTGCCCAGGGAGGTGGTGAGTCGAGGTCCCTGGAGGTATTTAAGAAAAGACTGGATGAGGTACTCAGTACTGTGGTCTAGTTGATTAGTTGGGGTTGGGTGATCTGTTGGACTTGATGATCTTGGAGGTCTCTTCCAACCTGGTTGATTCTGTGATTATGTGATTCTGACTAATGCATTCCAATGTCTTACTGATCTGTACAAATTACATTTAAATATCTGTAGCTCTAAAGCAAGAGCTATCGTACAAAATTCACTAAAAAAATCATAAGGAGTTAATTGTTCCTAAAATATTTCCAGAAAAAAGTTTTACTGTATAAAGAAGTTTTGTGTATAGAAAATATTATTGATAAGGTTCCAGTAATATATGAATGATGTGAAAGTTTAAATCCCTTTCAAAAATGTGGTTGAGGCATATATTGAAAGAATCAGCAGAATATTCAGGCACCTAACGTCACCCAGCTCGATTAATTGGCTAATCTCCTCAGGCTTTCCATATAATTTAGGGAGAGAAATAGTTTTCTTCCAGTACCAATCCATGGCAAGACTCTAATTTAACTGCTTGAATTGCCAAATGGAAGATCCTGTTTCTCTCCACTGACTATGAAGAAACTGAGCTGGTTAAGGTCAGTGCATTAAATTTAGTTCAAAACACTTCCGTTTCCTAAGGGCTTAGGTGTCTGGAAGTAGAACCTCAGTCTTGTAACCACTTAGAGTGTTTTTGCAAGTTTTTAGTTGGGACTGGTCAAACAGTTTAGATGGAATTTCTCTACCTAAAGATTCCTCTGCTGGAGTCTTTAATTCTTTCCAAATTACCTGAACACAAATAGCTGTTTTTACAAATATACTGGCTTATCTAGAATTCTGCTGTGACCGTAATTGAATTTTTCTTTCCAAAAAAATACATATACTTTTTGTTACGCAAACCTGTGTTAACCAAAATTTAGTCTCCCAAAATGGATTTCATTAAAATGTTTATGAGAAATTTACACAGTGACATGACAGTGAATAGCCCTGAAGTGATATTTGTGAAAAATACTCTCATTGTTTACCCCCTATGTAAGAAATACCAATTTTTACTGATTTTCCTATTTGTTACCTATACAATTTCTTGCAAATGAAGATCTAGAGTTTGAAAAAACAGTGAGATAATATAAGCACTAGAGAGGGATTTCATTAATGCAGTAGCCCAAAGCATGTTCTAGTGATTGTGTAAGTATTTCTGAGGTCTGATATAAAAGTACAAATTCTTTGGGGAATTGTGATTGTTCGGATTTTTACTTCAGTGTTCAAATGTACGTGGAGGTGTTATCTCCTCTTATAGCTTCTGACTGAAGAAATGTGTTCTTTCTCTTCCTTTTAACCCATCTGTACTGATCACATGCAGTTGTCATCCTCTTTCAGACGATTCTTTTGAAGGGAAAAAAAAATTGATCTCCTTTTAAAACATCTGCATAAACTGCTTTCTACCTTGACCTCTAATTAATTTGTCCACTTAGCTTAAGAACAGGGGTTTTTTTGTTTGTTTGTTTTTTTTTTAAACAGAAATGCAGATTTATCAAAGATTTTTGAGAACTATTTCTGAATTACTAGGCTTATTTAATGGATAGATATACCTGTTTTATCAACCTTTATTTTTAGTTATACGTGTTGTTACCAAAGTCATTGGTGTTAGCAGCTAGGAGGAATTCTAGAAAGGATTTTTAATGGAACTGGAATACATGTGCTGAAAATGGCTTTTTCCTTTTCTGTTGTATTCTGATTTATATTCCCACTTTTCCCATAAAGGAAGCGCAGCAGAATGATCCTGCCATCTCTTCATATCTTTATGATTTTTTGCTATAAAATCCTTTTTAGTGCTTCTTTATTTTTATAGCATGGTGGTTCTTAGCGTATGGAAGAGTTTGTTTATTTTAAGATTCTGTGGTTAGAAGACTTCCTTTTGGAGAGAGTGAAGGTATGATGAGGAGGGAAAGAAAGGAGACAGCAAAATAAAGGATAAAAATTCTCTCAGAACCCATTTTGGTATCTCTAGTTCTGTGAGGGTGGCTGTGAACACAGCACACTGGCACTTCAGATGTGATGCCAAAAGTTACATTAAGTTACAAGACTGCTGACTGAAAATACATCTGCTTTATTTCAGATGTGTAATGAGTTTTGCTACATGCTTCTTTCTCCTCTCTAGCTCCATCTGATGGAAGCACTTCAGTACATGAATCTCCAGATGTGACAGTATCATAATTTATGTCTATTCATATTTTGTATTTTCTGAAAGTTGTAAGTCAAACAACTAGTATTCAAAATGTGTATACTCATGCACTAAAATATAAATATTATTTATTATCACAAATAAGAAAATAGGCAAATGACAAAAGTTTTAATAGATCTCTTTTTCAAGCTATAACTTTAAATAATAAGTAGTAAATAGTGTTAAAACCTGCACTGCAATCAGAAACAGATACAGAGCATCAGCAATCTGATTTCATTCCATTGTTAAACATTGCAGAAGAATATCTGCTCTTTTCTATCTTTTTTTTTGGTCAGATACTCTGATTTGACACTTAAGAGAAAGGTAACTTCTTGGAAGGATGGTGAACTATAATTTAAAAGATAAAAGATATAATTTATAAGAGCCAAGTGGCCTAGCTATTAGGTTCTCTTCTGTTCTGAGTCAAGGATTTGGAGAGTTTTTTCTTTGCTTCAAAATGACTTTTCTTCTTTGCTACAGACTTCTGTTCTTCTGAGTTTCTTCCTACATGGAACTGTTCCCTTCTTTCATTAGCCAAAAAACTCTATCAAAATTCCATACCTGTGGTTATCCTATAAATTATGCAGCAATATTGTAGGGAAAATTAATCAAAATGGGTTCAAATTCTACTCTTTCTTTTGTTGCAGAATATCCTGTTCCTTCTAGCTTAGAAAAACACTTGTGCCATGTCTCATGTCTGAGAGCAAAAAGTGTTAGTTCTGTGATTGGTTTGATTCAGAAAAAGACAGTGAAATTATTTGAAGGCAGCTTCTCTTTACACAAAGCCTAGGTCTCTCATATTTAACATGTTTCCTAAATGAATATCAGCAGGTATTCAATTGGTGTTTCTGGAAGGAAAGACCAGGGGGCTTATTGTCAGTGGACATATCCAGGTTGGCTATGCAAATGAAGGGCCAAATGGGCCAGATGTTTTCTATCATAGCACACACTCAAACTGCTGCTCGTATGCCTGAATGAACCCCACACATGAAGGAGTAATCATGCCCTGATTTCTGTTCTAATGCACATTGCAGCATGAAATAAGTTACATTCCATCTTGTTGACACAGCATGCTTCAGCTGCTGGTGTGGCAAGTTATTTCTTCGCTGGAGCTGAACTATGAAACGTCTGGCTTTATTAGACAGATTATCTTATTACTGTTTTCTTGGCAGTTCCTCACAGTGGTGCTTGTACAGCACCATCAGAAAGTGAATATCCAAAGCACCGAAAGTGCTTTAACGAAACAAATCACAAATATACATGCACTTCCAAAAAGTTATTTTGGGACAGAATTCAGGGACAATATAAGCTGGTTAACTTCTTGTGATGACATTTAACTTGTCCAATAGTGCTAAAAACAAAGAAAACCGCCATGGGGCAGTTAAGGTACCTGTGATAAAATGAGAGTCTAAGGACATCCTTTTCAGACAGCCCCTTATCCATAGTCTTGCTTATGTGTATTTTCCAATCTGAGTTAGCTGAACTTCCTTTCTCAATATCCTGTAGCTTAAATGTGTGGGAACAATCAGCTCACTTGGATAGTTTGATTTCTTCTGTTTTTCTGCCTTTGGCCCTAAAACTTAATGTTTCTTTTTATTTATCATCTCAGCTTCAAGAGGACAACAGAATACTATCAGCTTAACATATGTTGCCTAAGAATTTAGGCACCTTAGAAAATAGAACCTGTAATTTGAGCCTCCTTATGATAAAGAAATGCTGAGATTTCCACTTTCTGGGCGAAATCTCTAGCTGTTGTCTAGACTGCTTTGTGAAAAATACCTCCCTTCCTCTTCTGCTTTTTTAATATGCGGGTGTTTTTTGTGTAAAGTGAAATACTTCCTGTGTTTTATGTGTCTAAAGCACTGCTAGACTGCGTCATTAAGGAACTTGGATAGAGAACTTAGGCACAGGCATGCTTTATGAGTCCCAAAGAGATCAGACAAAAGACGGATACCAAAAAACATTCAGTTTAGTCAAATTATGGCCAAGTGGTGGTAATACATAATAGAAGAAATTTTCAAACATTGATGGAAAACACAGTACTCTTTTGCCCTCTATTCTTATTATACTAGTTTTTCATGTCCTGGTTGCTTGGTGTTATTTGCTTTAATCTATAATTCCATACTTGTAATTTATTGGAAATGATAAGCATTTGGGGCAACTATATCTGCTGAAATATTTTGATGCATCTGCTATGCAATCTCCTCAACGCTAATCACTGTCACAGAGTACCTTTCTTTTCTCATTCCTCCTCCCAGATTCCAACACCTGCTACCATATCTTCTCTTAAATGGTGCAGAAGTCTGATGCAATTGAATACAACTGGTGCAGAAGTTCCAGCCACACATGGGTCAGATTTCTGGATCAAGGCCTAAGGCTGAAACTGCAGCCAAATATTTTCTGCTTTACATGAGACCCCACAGAGCAAGGCTGTGTCCAGGAAGCAAGTGTCCAATGTTGCAAATCATGTTTCTCTTTAGAAACATATTTTCTCCTATGAAATACCCCTTGGAAATGGTACTAGGTTTTGATTGGTTGTTTATGGTAGGCAACGCCTGCTTGTAATCCTGTTTGGTTTTGTGTTCTTCATTTTACCCTGAGAAAAATGTAAAAGAGACTCTATGCTTTCCATTACTACTATTTTTCAAATGGTATTTTTGTGTTGTTGAACTTTGAACAATCATTGCAATCCAGAAATGGGCTCTTTCAAACCAAAAATTCAGACAGTTTTCCTGAATTTGTATACAATAGCTCAGGAAATTTCAACTGCTAGTGAAGGATATACATAAAACCTTTCTTTTATGTAGTGATTTCAAATTGCCTTTAAAAGTTGGAGATTATCTTAGTATGCCAAAGCAACACCTCCCTTCTCCTTGACCTACTGTAACTATTAAAGAAATAACTTTGCCTATTAATCTATTTGGTCCATTAGACCCCAGAATTCCTTTTCCCTCTGAGGCTGGACAAAAAGAAATATGAGCTTTCTAGACAGGGAAAAATACGTTGTATAACAATGTGAGGGAGGTTCAGGCTCTGCTGTACTTTTCTATTATCATTAGGTATGTTTGCATTATGTAGGTGGGCTTTCTGAGAGAGGAGTTAGGATTGGAGATACCAGCCAGTGAAATCAACCACTTTTCAAACCCAGTATAACCTAATTTATGCAGTGCCCTACTGAAGCCTGATTAGGGAAACTAAGGAGATTAAAGGAAAGAAAAGCAAACCACAGCCATTTGCAATTTTGGAACTTTTTCCCTTAAATGACCTTAAGAGAAATTTTTCATCTAAGTATAGTTATTTTGTGGGATTGCCCTCATAAGAGAAAAAAAAGCCAGTAGTCAACTGGCTCACCAAAAACCCTTGGTGATGTAAAGTTCAAGAAGCCTTTTCCAGTGTAGCATATCTGGAAATATATTTGGACTTGTAAAAATCTCCGTAATTACCTAAATTTCAGGAACAATTGGTATTTGTTTGTCTAAAGCTACAGCCAGTCATTACTGGTTTATTGACATTTGTTTTGTTACATTGTGCAGGTGTTTTAACACCACTGGTGTTGAATCAAAGGGACTGTCTCTTTGTAATGATCTGAGGACTGATGAAACACTGTCTGGAAAGACTGTGTCACTGAAAGACTGTGTCATTTAATCTTTGAGAACAGAGTGCATATCTTTTTTTTTTTTTTTTCCCCGAAGTGAAGCACTTAAATGAAGCAGTCCACATTGTAAGTTATTTTGGTATTGGTTTTGACATAGAAATGACATTACATTTATTTATAAACTAAGGTAAATTTTCTGATTTAATATCTACTGTCATTGAAATTATGGTGATTTGAGGAAAACAAATAGATTTTAGGAATGATTAAACCCAAAAATATGTTACTTTAACATGATAATTACCTCCTTTCGATTGGGAAATATGTGTATGAAGAACAATCAATTTTTTACATACATCAAATATAAACTAGCACTAATTAACACAGCAAAACCTAAATACTGTATTTTTCAGGAGTAACCATATTGAGACTCATTAGAATTGTAATTCTAGTGGCTAAAGAGATTTGGCCTATCATACTATTCAAATTATTTAACTGTAAAAAGGTTTTAGAAGTAATTTTTGTGGTTTTAAATATATTTTTAAAATAATAATGTAATTAAAATTAGCTTACAACTGTTTTGCCAGAAGTAAAACTAAGGGCATTTACACACCTTAAGTTTGCTGTTTTATGGTTATCTGTCCAAGCTTATGAGTGAAGTTGTTTCACTAATAAAAAGCTAAATTTCCTGATCTTTTCCCACTTGAAAAAAGGTAAAAAGGTAATATCCCAGAGCGTAGAAAGGAGAACTGCATGTCTGAGTATTTCTTCCTAAAGTTCCCTGTCTGGCCTCTAAAGAAGCCCAAAGCAAGTCTAGTTCCAGGAACAGCAAGTAACTGCAAACTTTTTATGAATCAAAAGCTGCAGGATTAGTACAGTTATACTCTCAAACAAAGCCCTTTATTCACCCCATCACAGAAGGTAGCAATGCTTGGTTTGTTTATGGAGTCTAAAACTCTGTGGTTTTGGACCCTGGTAAAGTAAAACTTAAAATTGTGCTTGAGTTAAAATCAAATTAGGATTACTATCCTTTCATGAATATACATCTTTAAACATATTACAGATTCCTGTGGCTAGATTCCCCAGACTGAACGAGCTCACTTGGCAAAGGGCTGGAAAATGGAAGAGGAAGTGAAAGCTTTAAAGCATTTGTGGTTCCCTCCTCTCCAAGCTGGCTGACAGTCAATCCAGTTCCAATTCAGCATGCTCAGATGCCCCTGGCCTCCAGGAGGTAATCTGGCAGCCAAAGCAGGCAAAAAGGCAAGAAGTACTTGCTTTTCTGTGTGAGAATGGGGCACGAGAGGCAGACCTGGGCTAAGGTCCTCACCTTCTGCCTAAAAGTTATCTATCTCTCTAAAGGAACTGTGCATTAAGAATCTTTTTGTATGCAGAGAGCAGATTAATACTACCAGGAGGAAAAACATCTTACTGTAAAGTGAACTCAACTTTACATCAGGTTTATAAAGAAACTTGGAGGAACAGAAGATCAACAGGAGGATTTGTGAAGGAACAGGTCAGCTGTGAGAATGTTGGACTGGTTAAAACTGATGTTAATGGTATAGGAGGGTCATGTAGTTGGCAATAACCTATGTTGCTTATAACAATGTGCAGAGAGCTACAACTTGTATTTGACAAACAAGTGCTGACCATAATGCACTTCATTTTGAACGTCCTGGTTTCCATGATCATCCAAGAGGAGAGATGTTTAAATGTACTGAGCACGATGACTTCATAAATTCATGAAAGCTTTCACCTTGTGAACCTATAAATAGCAAGGCCCCAGGGTCTAAAATCTGAACTGAAGTGGCCTTGTATCTAAAAATCTCACCCTCACCCTACCAGTCTCAGTGTCTCTGTTTAGACAGTAAATATTTTTATATAGTTATGTGCTTCTATATAGCTTGTATATACTTTAAATTTTATTTGAAGATACTTCAGATATGTGTAGAAAATAACCATAAATACATGATAACTATGTGATAACTGCATGCAGTTGTTTTTAACTTCCATCTGCTAAGATGATACAAATTATGTAGTCTGTTGTGTACAAAGAGTAGCCAACACATTAGAGCACCTTTTATCTGAAGAGAGAAAAAGGAATTGGACACAGCTTAATAAACTATCCACTGATTTAAGAAAACTGAAACAAACCACGTAAATGCTTTCCAATGGAAACTAATATATACACTGACAGAGACGTTTCTCAATATTTTCAGACACAACCAACCAACCAAAACCAACACACACAAAAAATCCCACCCTACTAAGAAGTAATGTTTGAATTTAATTAAAAAAAGAAAAAAGAAGAATGAGGCTGTCAGAGACACAACAATTCCTCTGTTTTTCACAGGGAAACTATAGACACAGAAAAACAATCTGAAAGCAATCTCCAGTCAGATTCATAGTCTTCCTCATTTTTTTCCCTTAAACTTAATTTATTCTTGAGTTTATCTTTCCAAGGGCTCTTAAAAGATTTGAAAACACAGAAGAGTCAATAACTAAGCAAATGTTTTCCTGTGGAGGATATAATTTTTTTTGTGAAGGTTAAAGCCAAAAACACAATGATTTGTAAGTTAAATTCCTTACTATTTTTGCTGTACTTCTTACTTACTAGTTGAATTTTTCAACAGCAGTGACTAAAGGATTTTCAAAATGGAGGTGTGAGTATATAAAACTAGAAAGAAAACTTTTCTCTAAAGAAATACTTCAAAATAATATTTTACATGTAGTGTATCAAGTTCCTACATTTGAGTCTTCAGAGCTGAAATGTTAACCAAATGTTGCAGATATACCATTACAAAATGTCTTCCTCCACAAGGATTTGTTTTTGCACCGTGCAATATATTGTGCAATGTTCCACTGTGATGCAAACAATGGATTTCTGTCACTATGGGACCTCCACCTGAGTGGGATAGCAAGAAAATTCTTCCTTGCTTTCTGGTGATTTTCCATGAGGTACCTGTTTCTGCCAAAACAGGAATGGCCCCTGCTTAAACTTTTTTCCACAAATCAAAAACTATACAGATTTTTCAATATATTTCTGTTGTATGGCAACTTATTTTTTTTGCTTAATTCTTAATTTCCTCTTTAGTGGTTATGTATGTTAGATCACAACCTTCTACCCAGTCATCTCAGTGTATTCCACTTCAACTACCATTCACAATACACTTAGCATTTACATTCATTTTTTCTCACCTTATTAGTAGGAACACATGGTCATAGAAAAGAATCTACAGGCTTTGGGCCTCTGCCCAGGACAATTTAACTGGGAGAGTCATCATATGCTGTAGATAAAGAGAGCTGAGTGCATAGGGTGGCTATGACTTCATAAATTGTTGTGCTAGCCGATGTATCTTTGAACTGCACAGAGAGCAATGAAATGCCTTTCTGAATAACTGCCTACTGTTATTTCCAAAACATGCTTTGGTCTCATTAACACTCTCTAAACCCTTATTTTTTTAAATAAAGGAAATTGATTTTAGCAAGGAAGGAATATAAAGCCTCTCAAACCTCAACATTTCCTGTGCTCCTTTAGTATAGACTTTGCTAAAGCCATTTTATCAAATGAAACTTTTTAAATAGACTTGTCAGCTGTTTATGCCAACATTGAGTCCAAAATTAATTTTCGTAGTTGAATTGCACATCTCAAAAGAAATTGGAAGTGATGGAAACAGTGCTACAGGGGTTTGCAAGTCTAATTTGACTGTATATTATATAAATTCATTCTCTCCTTGTTCAATCCTCCCAGTGGAGGTTAAGTTCCACCAGCATAATTCAGCATTGCTCTGTTGGTTTCATCAGTTACACTGAGTTACTCCTATTCAACCTCAAATCTGAGAAAGTTTAGACAATTAGCTAATGTAAGTCACTTAGATCCCTCAAGAGTTTTGTTGTTAACCGATAGCTTTCATTCCTGCATCAGACTTTGTTTATTGTTGAAATCCACAACACTGGAGCATAGCTGGTTAGAATGTTCATCCTTAGTCACATCCTTAAGTGTTAGCTGCATTATACAGAGACGCACAATGCCTAGTCTATGGTACACTCACCTTTATCTAGTTACCTGGTTTGTTTCCTAGACCCTAACAGAGCATGAAAATCCTTAACTAAGAAAGGAAAGGCATTGCATTCATTTTATGACCTGCAGCTTTGGTGCAGACCTGGGAGACTCATTAGTAAAAATTAATTCATGAATTGTGGAAAGTTTTCTTGTAATTTGAGTCAGATTAGACAACAGTATAATATCAAAGTAGTGCTATGAATATGTATTTTTTCCCAGAAATCTGTAACTGATGGGTCTCTCATACAAACTCGAGTCCATGATACAACTTGGTAGTGGTTTCTACTACTATTAAATACTTTGAGCATAAACACTCCATTCAGTTTATTTTAATTTTTCTAATCTGAAAGACTTTCTTAAATTTTATTTATGTTTCAGATTAGTAAAATCTGGTGCTTATCATTTTGAGTGAATTAATGGCTACTTTACTTGCTGAATTAAGTGCAACCAAAGAAACAATCCAGGCTTGTTTTGCAATAGGTCCAAAAGACTTTAAAATATTTAACAGAATCACCATTGCTGCAGTTTTCAAAATCACATGAGGAAAGTAATGAGTTTATTAGATGAAAGTAATGTAAATTTTAGTAGAAAGCAGGAATTTTTCTGTCTTGGATGGTAATACATCTTAGACAACTGCCAATGGAGGCACTGAGCTATACTATTATGTTCCTGCAAATAGCAAGTGAAAACTTCAGATGTCAAGTGTCACACTTTTTGATGGTTTTGTCCTTAAAAAAGGTAATAGGATACATAACTTTCTAGGTGCTAATCCTAGGAACTCGAAGGAAGCATCCATTTCTCTCCTTGGCTTTGTGAGTAGTTGTCATAATCAGATAATTGAAGTTCTTAGACAGAGAAGACATACAAAAGTGTATGAGTGCTTTGAAAATCTAGCTGAGGCAATTTTACTTTTGTCTCTTTGCCAAAGAATGCTAGCTATTTTCAAAGGCTATTTACAAGTCAGAGGAAGTTCCCACCAGATTAGAACTGTTTTAAGGAAAGTTAAAGCCTGGGCCAAACTATTCCACAACACAGAAGCTTTCTAATCTACACATACAGTTCTTGCATCTATAAAAAGGGTCATTTTTTCGATAAGGAAACCAAATGCATTGAACCTGCATAGTAACATGTCTTTGTCAGAGGCTGTAGCTACAGTCCCTGTGGTTGGTAATGTAAACAAAGTGCTGTAGGTCTGTTTTGATCAAAGATTGGTCAAATAACTCCTTTTGCTGCATGGTGGGAAATGCTTTGGAGAGAAAATCCTAAGATTCTGGTATCATTTTACTGTGAAATGAAATGAACCAGCTAAATAAATAGTGAGTAACTATCACCTACCTTTAGTGGTAGGCAAAATGGTACATTGTCTAATTTTGTCATTCTATAACTCTAATTCTTTTTTCTCTATGGTAAAGAAACAAATTCTCTGTGATTCATAAACAAGTTGAAAAACCAAACTGGATACATGATTTTGTAACTTACTGTGTACTTGGAAATCTACTAATTTAGAAGATCCAGTCCTTGTTCCCACAGGACAATATATAGTAATGCATAACATAGGATAAAAAAGAGTAATTCCAAAGATGAAAAGAATTTCTTAAACAAACTATATAATCTAGCCACCAAAAGAGCAATTAATTCTTCTTACATCTGAGAAATAACATTTTAACTATGGCTAAAAAGCAATGTTTGCTTTTGTTTATTTTATTTCTTGCATATGTATATAAAAATAAAAAAATACATATGTGTGTGTATATATACATATATACACACTGTATTGGGAAAGTGCAAACTTTATATACGTGTGTGTGTATATATTTTATGTATATACACACACATATTAAAAAGTTGTATATTTTTTTATATATATATGTGTGTACATATTAAAAAAACCCTGTATTGGGAAAGCACAAACCACAGGTTTTGACCAAAGTAAATTAAATCAAAACCCATTCTTTGGTGCTCTATGGAGCCCAAGAGCATGGGCTGCTCAGAGTCTGAAACTCTTAATTTGAACACTTTGAAACCAAAGCATTCTCATTTGCTTGAATATCCTGCTCACTCTGGAAAGTCCTGCTGTTCTTGATTATCACAGAAATACAGTGTGCAAAACCTATCTAAACTGCAGATATTGTATCCTCTTTTTCTTTGGAGCTATTTCAATTCTGCATCTAAACAGCATAATGACAGCTCATGTCTTGTTTCATCTGTTGATTAAATGTTAACAAATGACACAAAATGTTGAAACTTTATGACAAGGACGAGAAGCAGTGTTTAAAAGTGTTCAAAGCAGCATTTTGCAAAAGTCACCATTAAATGAATTCTGAATGTTGCAAAATTGTTACAAGACTTTCTGAAAATTAAAAACATGGAAATGATTGGTAAGAAGATTATCTTCTGTTATTTCTCTCACCACTCTCATTAATATACTTACCAGCTCACAGCTAGAAAGACATGCTGCATATTTATCCATCAGTTTCTTTTTCATCTTCCTGCTTTTATCTAATGGTTCAATTGCTATCATTTGATGCAAATGGCAAAGGGCTTCCATGGCATTTTAGAGTTTTTGGGGTTCTTTTAGTAATTTTATCCCATTGAGATTCTGTGTTCAGCATTGATCTTAATGATGGGAAATACTGAATTCTATACCAACACAAATTCAGACTTGCAAATTAGTGATTAAGCAGTGGAAGTCTATATATAGTTTAACAAGATCACTCGAAAAAAGTTCAATTCCATGAAAGTAAACTTTTCTGAGAAGGCTGCCTAACACACTAATTTTTACTTTAACACATTGTGTAATTTGCATGCATAAAAACATTTTAAACACAAAAAGGTCACTTTTTTAAAAATTAAAATTGAGCAAAGATAATTATAGACTAGGATGATTACATTATTAATTTCTTGGGCTGTGCAAAATGCAAACTGTAGAGAACTTTCAATATAATCCTTTAAGGCTAAAATATACACTATCTTTCAAACAGGCACATTGATGCAGGTCTCATGGCTCATATTGATTTTTTAGCCAAATTCGGTTTTGCAATTCTATTTATGTCAGTGTAGTTACAGCATTTTAAGTGGGGGCACAAGATCTTCAGGCTGTGCTGTCTCTACTGGGCTTAGAACAAACCTTTGCAGCTCAGATAGAGAAATCCTGGCTATCTGCTCTCCTTTAGAGACATCCTCCAGGTGTTAAATATCTCTTTGTCTCTTGCAATCCAAAGAGGACCTGCTCTTTACCTGTTTCAACCACACTAGTCTAATAGGCTCATTTTCCATTGCAAATCAAGATGTGTAATGGAGACTTTTGAATCTGTACTAAAAAGCTGACTCTGGGAATGGGTGCATGGCAACACTTAAAAAGATCTTGTCAGCACTTTGTATTTATTTGGCAGTTATTCTAGAATGAATAATTCGCATATAGGAGTACCTGCATAGCACAGAATCACAGAATCACAGAATGTTAGGGGTTGGAAGGGACCTCGAAAGATCATCCAGTCTAACCCCCCTGCCAGAGCGGGACCATCTATACCAGACCACACAGGAATGCATCCATCCAGAGATGGAGAATCCACAACCCCCTGGGCAGCCTGTTCCAGTATTCTGTCACCCTCACAGTGAAAAAAGTTTTCCTCATATCTCTATGTCCATATCTGTAAGGATATTATCTTTCTGCTACTGATACTCACATTGGTGAAATTTTTGTATTTTTTGTATCCTATCTTATTTTACCTAATTCCATGGTAAAGCTAAAATGAAGTAATCCATTTGTTTATTTTGCAACCAAAACTCATTGCCTAGTTCATCTTTGTGGAAATGAATTCCACAGTAACAAGCAATTTTTATATAAGTTCTGATTCCTATGCTTGCAATTCTTTCCTTGAATTGAGATAATGCTCTCAGTATTCACGCATAACCACCTTAGTGCTGGTTTCCCCCCATATTATAATGTATTACCTACTACAAGATGCATTGTTTCAGAAGTCACAATTCATTCTCTGCACTAATGAAAGCATTTGTTTTAAAGCTGCTTTCCCCACTCAAAACATCTTTCACTGAGACTGAGAGTAGTAAGTCCAGAAAACCACTTGAACCAAAACAATGAAAATAGCAATCTAGAACACCAGGGATCTCAAATGCACTCTCATTTTCTCATACTGATAACTTATTCTTTATTAGTTGCCTGAATGTATGACTGTGAGCCTTATGTGGCCATTTGCAAACTAAACTATATCCACTTCTGACTAATTCTAAGAATTATGGAGGGTGTTACTTATAAAACGGTATCTATGCAAATATTGAGCTATAGTTGGTGAGAGTGGGACTGGAGGATGCTTTTAAAAAATTCACTCTATTGTAGCAGGAATTATTTTTAGACTCAGAAAGACCATTTTTTGAAAAGGATTAGAATGGAGAATGACTCCACAGATTTATGGCTCTTCATAATTAAACAACTTGCCAATGCAATGTCACATGGGATACCTGCAGCATAAATCAGATTCCAATTTTAAGTGTGTTTTCTACCTCCAAGTCAATCCATTTTGCTCACATGCTCAGTGGGTTATATTCTTGTGTCTTCCTCAGGAGACAGACATTAAGACCAAGTCAAAGTCCAGTACCTCAACTAGATAAGATACTAGAAAACACTTATTTTTGTGTCTATTCCTCAGTAGAGACATTTAGTTAAATACCATTGCCCATTCCTGTACTATCAGACTTTGAACCCCTGTAAAAGTAAATTCCACATATAAGGAATATTTGGAACTGCATTCAAGAATCAAGAAAAACAGGCTATAAGTATGTAACACACACACAGTACATTGAGAGAGCTATTTTTAAAATGGGAGTGGTCCAATATGTATAAGAACTGCCCCAGCTAATAGAAAGCTCACTATTAACTTTAGCTTAAAGAGTTTAATCTACTTGAAGAACCATTAGACATACCAGTGATAACCATAACATCAACCTTTTCCTACCATCTTGCTGGATTAACTCTTGGAACTCCTCCAAGCAGCAGCATAAACAGGCATAGTCATGCTTCTACACTTTAACGCTTGAAATGATTTTTCTTACTCTGTTCTCTAAAGGGTAAATTTTCAAATTCAAAGACATAAATTCTGTATGCTTAATTTCCTTCTGATACCTATGATAAGCAAAAAAAAAAAAAAAAAGAAAAAAAAAGAGGAGTAATTGGTTTGTATGTATCCAAAGCTGCCATGCTGCAATCATTGCCAACTGACGAGCAATTGTTAGTGTGGCATCAACACATGTTTTGAAAGTGTTAATTTCTGAACTCTTTCAACAGGATCCTTATTTATCTATCTGCAGTTGGTCTATTTTCTGTGCTTCTTACTGAGATAATTAATATCTTGAGATGGGATTTTATTTTTAATTCTTTTTTCACAAATAATAGTAACACTACAGAAAATAGTATGTTAGACTTCCCATTATAAAGAAGAGTTGCTGAAGTAAGACACAATTTTATTTGTAAAGTTCAATCCTATATTTTTATCAAATACAAACTATAATAATGAAACATTCCCATAAATGTCAGCACTTTATCATCCTTACACTCAAAATCCTTTAAAGCAAAACTGAAATGAAGAACACAGAGACAAATGTTGAGCTTAGCCAGATATGAATGTGCAGTCAGCATTTAATGGATCAGCTACCATTTCATCAGAACAGTAGAGAAAGTATGTTAAGATTTTTTATTTAAAATAATAACAAAAAAATTTATGCGGGTGAATTTCTGCGGAACACAACAGAAAGCATTCATCAAGTCTTGCTTCCTGTTTTCCTCAACTCACTAGTATGGTAAGTAAAACCATATGAGTCACAGACCAAGAACTTTATACATGTTTAGTTATGTTGGTGGATCCTCACATTGATGCTGACTTGCCACTGTGAGCTCTCTGTAGAACCTGTGGAGTAATCACTGCTAAACTCAAAACACATCATCCTTGACCTCTGTTTCTGGGTAGAACATGTATATCATTTACTACAGTACAGACATCCCCTTAAAGCAGTAGAAAGTATTCTAGAAGTAATCTGAAGTACTGAGTAACTGCAGTTCAAAGTAAAGAAAACTGATTGCAGACATGTTTTTCCCTGTTGGCATAGGTCACATATCCAATCTGCCTCTCCTGCTTCAAACCATCTCAGACTTTTGACAAATGTTTGCCTGATATTTTTAAAAATATGAACAAAACCAAGATTTTGTGGTAGTCTGAATACAGGTTGGAATATTACTGTGTCAAGACTGTTCAGATACTGTTTTCACTGTAGGAAAATATTAATTGCCTTAGCCTTGATGAGCCTTTAGTAGCTGAAAATATAGTCTATGTATAGTCTATTTTTTTAGACTTGAGTCAGCCTGGGTCTGGCATACTTAGTATGGCTTCAATTAAGTTAGGGAATGTTTCTTCTTATTAATTACTAATGTACTACTAAATGTATTCTCAGATCCTTCCTGTTTATTTTCTTCTATTTTTCCTTCTGTTTTCCTTAATTTATTCTTTCTCTGAATTATCTCTGCCATTAAAAATAAATTTCCTATATTTCTCTTATCTGCTATTCATGCAAATCTTTTTTCCTCTTCCCCATCCTAGAGTTCCTTTTCTATTTTCCTGGTTTACCTTTCTATCTTCTTTTGCTTGCTATTTTAAGTTTTTTCTTTTTTTTCTCAATGTCTCTTTGTCCACCTTCCCCATATCTATGCTATGAACCTCTTCTGCAATTCAGAAGGCTAATGGGACTATTACAACTGGTGAGCTAACTTTTCTTTCCATCCTAGCCCACTTTACTCTTTCTTTAATGTGAATGGGTGGCACTTAGTAAATCATAGGAGAAGAGAAGCTTGGAGAATTGCTGTCAGAAACTATTGGCACTGTGCTGTGTATATATGCAGTTAAGAGTAACCCATACAAAGGCACACGTTTCAAAAAAGACCCCACCCAAAATCCCAAACATAACTAAAGCAGTGTTCTGGGGTTTCAGTCCTGCTGCTAACTGGCATAACTTCACTTTCAGTAATGAATCCCAGGGTAACACCATCTTGGGATCTGGCCTGAGGTTTGTCCTACTGACATTTTGCCAGCTGCCTCCTTTCCTTCATGCACAGAGTATGGTGAGCATAGCTCCCCTGATAACCTTCAACAGTTGCTCCACAGATGGATTCTGACTCTGTAGGAGGTCCAACCAAAAGAAAGTGCTTCTCAGAAGGGCAATAAGCCTGCACAGAACTCCACATTTCTTTGTCTCCAGGTAGCTAACTAGCTAGTTCCTAGTTAGTTTAGAAAGAACTTAAATATTTCTGTTTGACAGCATAGAACTCTGTATAAACTCGGGAAACCAAGGTGCACTTTAGCTTTCTCCACTAATACCTGCTTCATGACCTGGTTTCCATGGGATGGAAAAGCAGGTGCTCAGCCAGAAGGTAGCTAGGGCACAGTCACTATTGTTTATACCCATGGTCTCTGGCTTCAGGTTCTTCATCAATAACAGTACTAACATTAGTCATCAGAGTAAGCTGCTTCCTTCTGTTACTCAGCCACTCATCTCCAGAGTACTATTCCTCCCTTTACAGTAATGGAGGGCCATCAGCTGTTTTATATAATCATTGTCAAATTATTGACCCCCTTAGGTAACTGATGTTGGAGATATTTTTTTTTTTACACCCTCAGATAACTAATGTTGGAGATCTTTTGTTGCTACTTGCTTTGGCAGTAAGTTTCTTCTATGAACAAATACATGCAAAGCCCAAAACCTCCTGACTGTGACTCCTATGACACTCCTAAACTGAACTGTATATGCATATTCTTTCTAACACAAGCATTCACCAGGGCACTGTTTACTGTATGGCACAAATCATGTTTTTAGAATTTTTTGACAACTGAACTTTGCAGGTTATTTAAACCAGGGAAAGAAAAAGTGTGTTTCCCAGTGTCTTTACTTTTTGTACAGGTAGCAAAAACTATTGTTAAAAGAACCAATTTTTTTGCCAGTTTTGATTCCCATGCTTTGAAAAGAGTCCTTCGAAGAGCCAGCAGAACCCATGTGTAATACATTCCTGATCTGTGCATTTGTGACCTCCAAGGTTGATGATTGTAATTTGTTTTACTCAGCAATGCTGCCAGGTGCTTGGGGGAAAAAAAACCCTTCAGCTAGTAAAAAAACAGTAGCTCATTTCCTTTGCAAAACAAGTCAATGAACCCATCATCTGAATGCTGTTTTTCTTGTGCCGGCTTCCTGGGTACAGATGCTAGTTGTATATCTCTCATATTGGAAGATGCATCTGAGAAATCTCCTCCCTAGCCATAGCTGCTGACTCTCACAGCAACCCTGTTTCTTCTAATAGGTCAAGTATGGACAAATGATGAGGAGAGGTTTGTGGATATGAATGACAGCTGCTGTACAATGTCTCTCCTATTTTTTTAGCATATCGGGATAAGAGTCCTCAGAACTGGTTTGGCACATGCTATTCCTTTATTTTTTATTTATTATTAGCTATTACTAACAATACTGAGTCTCCTGCTGTAAGCAGAGTTGGCAGTGAGAGTTTGTTGTCATTTGCCAATGACTGTTGTCAAAAAATGTTTTCTTTCTGTGTACTTGTATCACATAACAAGGATGTTTCAGCAACATCAGAATAACTGAGCTAATATTCAGTATGTGACAGTTTAAGATGAAATTTATTCTTACAGATTCATGAGGGTATAGAAATCAACTTTATGCATCAGGCTTATGTAAACTCATGCCATTTTATTAATTTTAATATATACTTATAGTGTGGGTACACTTTGTCAATTTAATCTAGGCAGAATTATTTAATTTCCCATAAGATAATATTGTGTTCTGTATTAGCTACTGTATTTTATTAGTACAAAATATGTCTTTTTAAGGATCAAGGCCAAAACCACAATTATTATTTCTTCTTATCAACATTCAGCTTTCACAGGCAATTACAGCTTATGCATATTTTATAACAAGCATTTGGAGCACATGCTGGTTATGTAGTACTTGCTCAATGCCTTGTAATATCCAAGAATGTTTATGGCAATATATAATATTGTGGGATGTTACAGTATGAAAGAACTCCTTTCCCTTTTAACATTTACATAAAAGAGCGGGTTTTTTTTTACTTGGTGATCCTGCTATATCTTGTTTGTTTCAATTATTAAAGATGAAAAGAAAGGCAAAATCTTCCTGCTTATGTTTCTTATCCCTATGTTGGCGCTGTGTCGCTATGTGGAAACAAAACTGCAGAAGAGGAACTGTCACGTGGAAAGAGATCTGTGATTCCTCCACTATCCAAATATGTAGGCTGCATCTCTTAATGACCAGTTTCAGACATTTGAGTGAACCAATCAAGAAGCCATAGATGAAGAAAGTAATCATCTTGATATTCAACAGTTAATTAGCAGGCAGTTTTTGCTATCAAACGCAAATGCTTCATGTCTCAAAACAGTATGGTCCTGTCTAAATTTTTCAGTCTAATAATTTTTGTTATAAAAATCTTTTTTTCTTCATCAGTAGTCAGAAAATGCCCTCAATAAACTGTGAGAGAATTATGTCTAAAAGGTGTGCCATGTGATGCACAGTATGAGACAATGGAGGATCATATGGAACGAACTTTCTCTCCATCTTTCTACCCTGACCCATCTCTTTCAATGAAAAATTAAGGTTAGGTGACATTATTCTAATCTTCTCCAGCTTTGCTTCACTCGGGGAATCCATGTCTGCCCCTTTGAAACTTCTTTCCGTCTGCTTCATGCTGTTTCAGCAACATTCAGCAGAAAGAACTGGAGCCAAGAACTTGGACCAAGATGTGTAGTTGTGTTTAGAATTCTACTATGCTTTTTGCTTTGGTAGTAACTCATGGCTGTGGGTTCCACAGTTTAATCATAGAATTCTTCAAGAAGTATCAGTGATTGTAGGGAAGGTTTTATTTAGGAAGCAATAGTTTTTCAAGGAAAGCTTTTCAGAGCTTTCATTTTATCTTTATAAAAATTAATTTCAACATCCTATTTTCTTCTTATGAAACTCCATCCTAATATTAACATAATGCTTTTAAATGGGGAAACTGAAGACAAATGAAGATGTTTTTATCATTACCTGGGCATAAAGTGGTAGCTTGTTCTTTTCTGCTACTTTCAAGGGGCAGAGTGAAACCTTGATACCATAGAGGATGATGGCAAAGATTTCATGGGCTTTAATAGAAGTGTCACAAGACCTAATTTATGTAACAGAGCTGTACATGAGTGATGAAAATGTTAGAGACAAGTAAATGAAACCATTCAACTGAACACCTATGTGTGTACACAGATGCCATAAAACTCTGGGTTTTGACATATAGCTTTCAAATTCAGTTACTTTACAGAAGTTTATGGCAATGTGTTTCTGCTCATCATGTGTTCTGTGGGAGTTTTCTTACACAGTATTTTAGAACTTTTATTGTTCACAGTCTCCCATGGAGACTGGAGTTTACTTCCCTGTGAAGAAAATCAAGAACTCCAGCAGACAAAATCTCCTTATTTCCATTTCACTCCAGAAAAATCTCCAAATACATTGGCAACAGCTTCAAAATTTAAGCTAAAAGATTTGTCTTGTCAGTTAAGTTGCAATCTGCTGTCTTTATCTTTTAAGGACACATTATAGTTTTGGTTTCAAACTAGAACTTCATAATTCTACCACAATTCATTATGACTTTATGTATGAGAGAGCTGCTGTATCCCCATTATGCTGGTGTTCTCCTGAAACATATGGTTAATTTCACAATGAGATTATAAATTGTGGCTTTTTTTCTAACTAGTATTTTGTCATATGTGATACAATTGAATCAGATGACCTGGGAAAACCAGCTGTTGGAATGTTCGATGCATTTGTTGCTTGCAGGGTTGTGTGAATGCGGTCACAACAACACAACTTTATCATGACAACACACAACTGTGGTATGTCACATATTACCAATTTACTTCAGAAACAAATTTGCTCTTCTGAAATCCTCATTGTAAAAAAAAAAAAAGTATTTATTAATTCATTGACAAAGGAGCAAACTTAAAATCTATCTAAATTAAAGCATAACTGAAGTCTCTTGTGAATAACTGAATAACTTGGTTCAATGTTAGGTCACAGTGGAACATAGGCTGTAACAGGAATATATGAAAGCTCTGAAGGGAGCAAAGAGACTTTATTCTGGAATGGTGAACATCGTTGCCAGAGTAACATAAACCCTGTGTGTTTTTACAAGGAAATGAGTCACTTGTTTCTGTTGGCCGGAACTCTGTTTTCTTTTAATTTCATATTTTATTTGCCTAATATAGTTTCAAAGAACCCTAAGATTGTAGACTTTGGGCTACAATACCTTGTTAACTAGAGTAGAAGAGTGGGATAATAATTACACAAAATCAAGAAAAATTCAAAGTAAATAGGATGTTATCACATACCACATGAAGGAAGCTTTGATCCCTTTGTAGTACAGTTCTGTCAATTATTTACATAGTTGTGAAAAGAAGATTCGTTTTCGTATGTGTTATGCATATACCTGCATATAAGCTCACCTCTGTGGCTTGTGTTCTTTGTGAAACTAATTTGCAAGCTCCCTCCTTGCAACTGTTAGTCTCCTAGTTAACTTAAGGATATAAACCCTAGTTGTCATCAATGTTGAAGATGCTGGATCAGATCCATGCAAATGGTGAGGCAATATTTCCTTTCTTAGAATCAGCAACTCAGAAGCAGTAAGTCTCTTCTCCATTTTCCTAGTGTTAAGGCAGCACCAAGCATTTGCACAGATAAATCTTGCAGTGTCACCCCTTCAAGGTGAGGTGTCCTCATGAGACTTAAGATCAGCACAGCTAATTCCTAAGCCACTTTCTATTTTCTCTTCTTACAACTCCAAGTTATGGAGATTATGCCAAGAAAAATAAGTAGCACAGACTGAGCAATTCTCAGCTACAGTGGAGTCTCTGAAGGAACATAGCTGGCTGGTACAACACAGACTACTTTATCCTGTTGTAATTTGGGCAGAAACTCCATATAGCTCCCTTCAATACTAGAGCCTTAAATGGAAGCAGCAGAGAACAAGAGCCAAATATATTCAGTTGAGATTTAAAATATATATTATTGCACACCTGTACATGTGTGTGTGTGTGAGTTGTGACATCACCCTGCACATTGACCACACCATGCAGCTTGGTGTCATTGGCAAATCTGCTGAGGGTGTGCTCGATCCCACTGTCCACATTGCTGACAATGATTAAATAATACTGGTCCCAATACTGACAACTGAGGAATGCCACCCATCACTGCTCTCCACTTGGACCTTGAGTTGTTAACTGCAACTCTTTGAATGTGACCATCCAGCCAATTCTTTATCCACTGAGTGGCCCATGTGTCATTTCCATGACTCTCCAATTTAGAGGCAAAGATGTTTTCCAAAACACTGTTAAATACTTTGAGTAAGTTCAGATAGATGATGTCAGTTGCTCTTTACTATTCCACCAGGAGTGTAACCCAATTATTTATTTCATCACAAATACCAGCAAAGCAAATTTCTACTCCCACTGGAAGCGATTATTCAAAAATCAATCCTTTATGCTTATATGTAAACAAAGGGAGACACTGAAGGGATGCTTCATCTGCCCTGTTCCAAACCCAGTGTCTGCAGGCACATTCAGACTCGCCTCAGAATCTCAAAACAAATGTTTATTCATTAAATATCAAGGTATGCTTTTGGCAACCTGACTAAAACATAAGCAAGTATTTTTAAACCATTCAGTAGGGAGTAAAAGAGAAATGGAGAGGCTAACTGAAACTTACAGGTCATATAGCTTGATTAACTCAGTGGAATAAAAAAGTCCTGGCCTGAACTGGGTCTTACATTAACAGTTTAGACACAGGGAGGTAGTTAGGACTTTCTGGGCATGTTCAAAATACTCTAAGTCCTAAAAACCACAGCAGATGATCTTCAGCTATGTATAAGTGTAGTTTAAGTGAATCGATGACTGCAGCATTAAAACTCTTGTTTATTTTTAAACAGATTATGCAGAGTAATTAGGGATTAGGGTTGGGTTAGAAACAAAGTGCAGAGAAAACAATTTAAAACACTTGGAATATATCACACCCTTTGTCTCTCTTACACAGGAGAACAATTTTTTTTTTCCTAACCAGAAAAGTAATTCAGCATGTAAAAAAGGTAAAGAATCAAAACTGAGGAAATAAACACCTCATGTAAAAGTGCTGGAGGTGGCTTTCTCTACAAAGGATTATCACAGATGAACGTGGGTATTTAAGTGTCCTGGTTTCACTGGGATAGAATCATAGGCCAGCCATGGGCTGCAGGCCATTAGCAGTTTTGAGTCAGCAAGGGCAGCTGACCTGGGCTGGTTCACAAGTGTATCCATACCATAAACATCACTCTCAGTATAAAGGGGGATGTTTGCTGAGGGGAGGAGCTTCTCTTGCTTCTCCTCAGAAGGCTTTTTTTATTCCTCTGCTCTTGCAGACTGTTTCCCTGCTAATTGTGACCACTGTATACTCAGTGGGATGAATATATCCTTTTATACTTTACAGAGGCATTTGTTTTGCTGTTTCATTAATTATGTTTATTTCAACTTATGGGTCTTCTGTCTTTTGCCTGATCCTCTTTCTAGGCTGGATGGGGACACTGGGTGACCAGCTGCTATAGTTTAGCCTCAGATACGGGCTAAATGTAGATGAAAACAAATTTTAGCTTGTAGTCTTTGTGAAATGTATAACTACTGATTTCATTGTGTTTTCCATATGATGGCTCTGATCTACCTCATCTAGCCATGACAGCTGCAGATGTAATATGGAGTTTGAGTACCTCAAAAAGAAGATACCTTTACCATAAATTCTAACCAGGGTGTTTACTCCTTGGCTCTCCTGTTTTCTTCTGTTCAGAGGGGTGGAGGAGTGTGGAAAGTGCATGGTCAGATAGTTCCTTTGACCATTTCAAAATAACAGGTCCAAAGGTCTTAAAAATATCAAGATCATACTCTTGAATTCAGCATGAATTTGCTACAAGGGTCTTTTTGCCAGATAGGTTTTCAGATTTTAGAAACATTTAACAATAATTAAGTAGAGTAGTTACCATTGCTGATACTTATGTCTGGGATCAAATATTGTTTGGATGCCAATAATAAAACTGAAAACCCAAAAAAAGCAATCTTAGAGGCTCACTCTTAAAACATCCAGTGAGGACAATTTTACCTCTGGTCACAGCTGTCCCACTGACTATATTTAGTGTCCTGGACATGTTTACAGAAGTGATGATTCATGAGCATTGAGAAATCTGTAAGAAATTTTTTATTATATTTTTCAACAGGTACTCATTTTGAGGATGATGAACACATCATTTGGTCTGGGGCTTTTTCACAATATTTTTTTTTTCTTTTTAATAACTTCAGTCCAAAACTAGAAAGGTCATTCCAAATAGCATCTATTGGTGTTCTAGCCATCAGAAAAACCAAGAAAATAACAAAACCTCAGTCCAGTGGTGTTCCCTATACAAACCACCATGCAGTCTCAATGTATTTTAGTAGAACACACTACATCAAAATTCTGTGAAAGCATTACAAGCATTTACCTGCCTATACATGTTTATTTAATTATTTTATTAGTATCCTTACAACTTGGCTGTTTAGTCATAGACTAGGTCTCCCCTTGGCAATTTCACTGCATTTTGTTATAGTCCTATTGGGTATTCTCAGTACCATATCTGCTCTAGAAAGCTCCTGATAAAAGTGGAAGATGGGATCACAGATACAAAAATATGTAGCAGGAAACAACTGTAATCAAGATAACAGAGGCCCCAGCTCTGTCACTATAGGTGTTTATGATTGTGCAGGACTGGGCTTTGAGCAAGCAGACCCAGGGCATGCCAATTACATGACTTCAGAATATTAAAGGTCACCAGTTTTGGGGAATACAATTTGGGCACTCCTGGGTTTGTTCTTATCCTACTCTCCAGTCATATTTTTTCACAAGATTCCACTAACTGAGAAGTGTGATATGGATTTTTTAGTATCAGTCTTTAAAGCATCAAGCCAAAACTTTATTTTGTAAACTGGTCCCAGGAAAGCATTGCCAGCCTTGAAATATTCTATAGAATGAAATTCTAAGTGGCTCTGCAAACGAATTGATAGAAACTTGCCAAATTTCAGAGACATATAATTTTTCTCTGTGCTTACTGCAAAGGTGAGCTTACGCTTTACCATAACTTACGCATGGTCTATGTGTATAAACACCACAACATTAAACAAAGTCTTCAGAAAAATCAAAAAGCCCCTTTAGAGAGTTTCACTTCCTCACAACATGAAAGCGTTTTCTTGTTTCCAAATCTCATTTTTCTAAGACAGATATAAAAATAGGTAAATGCAGCTTCCAGAAGGAGCCTGGACAATTTGTCAAAAAATTGGGTGAAGAATCACACCATGTTCCATGTAACCAGGCCTCTGTCAACAAAATGTAATGCTTTCTGTATATTTACATGTCACTTTTGTGTAGAACTAAGCAATCACTTTAAAGCAACTGACAGGCTAGTATGTGTTTACAGAATGTTTTTATGATGATTAGTCTTTCATGAGAATAATAATTGAAAGGAAATCAAAGATGTGCTAAATTAATAAGGATCTCCCTTCCATGCTGTCATAAGAATTTACTTTAGTGTCTACAGCTGTGTAGTTGGCATATACAATACTCCTGTTTTCTGTGAAAATATGCAGTTTGGTCAAATGGCAGTGAGCAATTTGCTCTTCTTGTTTTCATTGTTTTTTTTTCTTCTCTGGTGAGTTACGTTTCTGTCTTTGTAGTACAGAATGTAATGTAAGACCAGCCATCAACTGGTACAAGAATATGAAACACGAGGAAATATCCTCAAGTTGTGCCAGGGGAGGTTTAGATTGGATACTAGGAAAAATTCCTTTACTGAAAGTGTGGTCAGGCGTTGGAACAGGCTGCCCAGGGAGGTGATGGAGTCCATGTTCCTGGAGGTGTTCAAAAAATGTGTAGCCATGGCATGTCAGAATATGGTGGTGTTATACTGACAGTTGGACTCTACAATCTTAGAGGTCTTTTCCAACCAAAATTATTCTGTAAAGTAAGAAATTTTAAATTCCACTCAGGATAAGCTACTGGATAAATGGCATCAGCTTTTAAACTCAGCCTGTTTTGAGCGTGTTATCCACATACTTAGGTCTGCAGTATTAAGTAAAGGATTGCACTGAAAATCACAATAGACTATTAATCTTTTGCACTCTGACATTTTTTAATTTGGTGGTTTTGAAAAGGAAGGAAAAGATGATATTGTTGGATAATTTTCCAGTAAAATGCCCTTAAGTGAGAATGAAATGTGGTCTTTTTAGCCTTTGAGAACAGGCATGGGCTAAACATGGACAATACTGAGCAAAGCTTGGCCTACACTTAGAACTAGGAAGCAGTTTGCTTTCTTTGTCATAGTAGGCCTTTCATACTAGTCTTTCATACGATGTCTAAAGCAAAAGAGTGCTGTGAACGAGTTCCCTAAGTTATGAATTCAGACACTGAATTCAGCGAAGTAACAAGCTATTGAATTATTTTTTAACATAGGATTTCAGCAGAATGTAATGCCTCATTTATGTACAGTACACTTTGTTTCCATGGAATTATACAAATATTAATTAACTAACCATCAAAACACTTTGAGAAAAAGGCAAAAAAATTAACATTCAGAAGTAATAAATCTGGCTCAGAGATATAAATGCTGGCTTGTCAAGTTTAATCAAGACAATCCAGATTATTTTCAGACTTTACAAAGGAAATGAGGAAATCTTTATATGTATCTATCAGGTAGTCTTGCATACTTACACACATATGAGAGTACTCTGAGTTCCTCCCATTACAAGACTCATGCCATCACAAGATAGGAAATGTAGTTTTAATTATGATAATGTTTTCTTGTTGTTGCATATGTGTACAAATCACATGGCAGCGACGTGTTCCTTTTCATCAGCTGTGGTGAGCTGCATTTACCATTTGGGTATCTCTGTAAAAACTTTGCATCTGCTGGCTTTGGCACTATTCAGTTTGTCAAAACCAAAGTTTTAACACCAGCCTGAAATTCCTACTGCTGCTAGGTATGTGCAACTGCTTTCTGCCTCAGCTGTGCTGGATGAAACACGGGGTCTGCTCTGCCCTGAGATTCCCAGCATCTATTAAAACAGAAGGAAGAATGAAAGCCTCACTCTTTTACAGAGCTAGTTATGAGGATATTTGGCTCAGATATCTTCTACCCTTGGGGAAACTTTCATCTTGTAGGCTCAGATTTCTGGGAAGAACTTGCAGCTCCTCTGAAAGTTTCCCTTACACTCAAGCATCTCCAGCAAGACTTCCCAGCATCCATAAGTCTGAATTCTCTTGGGATACTTTAAAAGGAGCTTCTCCTTTCCTGAGTAGTCAAAAAGGATAAACTGTGAGTGCCTTAATTCACATACGACCTGGAAATAATCTGTGTAGAGCAGTTTGGATCCCCTCTGCTGTGAGCTAAGCGCTTAATGTGCAATTCAGTGAATGCTGCATGTCTTCCCACTAACGCTAAAGTGATCTTGGATAGGAACTATCTCCTTTGCCTTTCTCTCTAGAAACTGTGAATGTCAAAGAACTAAAGAAATTGATTCAAACTATTCTTCTCTTCACTTTTCAATATGACAGGAGGAAATGTAGGAATATGAGATGGAAAAGAGACTCCTAAGGTATTGAGCCCAGCCTGGTATTGCCGTCAGTCATATCACCTACTGCCCTTCAGAAACATCTGTATCTACCTGCAGGACAGTAGACTATTAACTTCTAGCAGAGTGCTGCTCCAGAATGTTACTCTCTTGAAGGCTGAAGATATTATTTTCTGCCAAGGCTAATATTTATGCCACTGTTCACTTTTTTCTGCTTAGCTTTCCCTTAAATATCTTGTTTCCCTGCATACCTAGCCCTCTTACAGAGAATTATTTCAAGACATACAAAACACTTGATCCTTGACCAAACTTTGTCATGAAGGTAACCTTTAGAGAGTTTACAATGCATATTAATTTAATATAATAACTTAGGTTGGTTTTGGAGGGGATTTCAAAAGAGGATATTATAACAAAAAGAAGTACAGGTAATTACTGGTGTAACACATTGGCAGACTTTAATGTTACTGTAGCTTGAATTAGTAATTTTAAAGCTAAAGTTAGTTTTTTATGGTCTCTTATGTGACAGTTTCAAATGTCCTCAGAATTTAATGCTCATCCAGGCCTTGAATTCTAATCTTAATATGGAAATTCTGTAACTGAGATGAGGTGAATTGGAAGTTTTACACTTCTTTTGCTATGCATTTCTTCTTTGCAAAACTCAAGACAACTGACCCAGCTCAGATGCAGGAAGTGGGATGACAGGTGGTGCTATGCCCCTGCTGGCTCTCTTTCTGTCTTTATAAACCAATTACATGATCCTAGCTAATGGTACTTCATGGTTATTTTACTGTGCCATGTAGCTTATATTCAGAATGAGCTCTAGTTTTCTTTGCTTGCCACTGCAATAAATGGTGAATATGAGTCTTTGTTGTTATTCCATACATCCGTTTTTTTCCCCCCTAATCTCATAATTTTCATCTTCAATCTGTGTATAAATTTAAGAGATGCTTTAAACTCTGAAGTCTTTGACTTTCTCCTTGTCCGTTAGATAGAACCATTCTACTGACTAAGGGAAGGTTATTAGGATTTTATGTGGGGTTTTTTTATTTTGGTTTGGGGGTTTTTTGTTTGGTTTTTTTGGGGTTTTTTCTTCCCTCATGGTCATGCCCACAGTTGTTCATTTCAGTTGTTCATTATTACTTAAAATGACGAAACACTAGCCACTATGTAAAAAGGAAAAGCTGAAACACTAGGTGACCAGTCTTATACGGTGTGGCAATCCTCATGTTCCACACACGTATATTTTTCAACATAGAAACTGCTTGGCACAATGTTCTTTCTATATAGTTATGGGGATACTGAATGGGTAAAAAAGCTGATTTCCTCTGTCTACTGGGTGTGATACAAAAGATGCTTTTACTACTTGTTTAGCTAATTAAACTGACATACCACTTTTTGGATATTAGCTCGATTTCTTGAGCTGGACTGGAGTGTATGCTTCTAGTTTTATGGAACAGGACAGAGTTAGAAAGCTACTAAACAGACTTGGAGATGCTTGTTGTTCTCAGTGACCTCAGCTGTAGGTTGTTAGGTGAAAAAAGAGAACAACTCCGGGTGAAAGCACTCTGTTTGACAAAGGTATAGCTTGCTGGTTTGGTAAATTTGCTCAAGAAGGACTGGGCCCACAAAAAGGCTGGGCTTAAATGGGATTGAATATTTGCTTTACTGGAGATGCTGAAAAAGCTAAAGAATGTGCGAATAGCTCCTATCCTTGCTAAAGCTTTGAAATAGAAATAGTAGCAGCTAAAGAGTTTGTATAAAAAGGGAAGATACTCCTATGCGGAAAAATCTGTAACATGTGGTCTTGGTTTATATCAGAAATTGCTGATTATTTTCAGCAAAATATTTTATAAATAAGTGTGAGACAGCTTCTACTTAGATGTGTCTGAACACGCTGCATAGTTGTGTGTTATTAGAATGCTTTCATTTTTCAAGAAGAAAGCACGAGTGACAATAAGCAGCTATGGTAATATGTTCCTTAATTTCAGGAGGAGTCCAGAGCAATGATTAATACTGAAGCTTGTCAAGAGCCACAAGCCTTTGGATGCCTGCAGACAAGACCACAAACAGGGGTCTGTGCAGGAAGGGATATTTTGAGCTTTTCCCATTCCCACCAACAGCCTGTCCCTGTGCTAGAGGGAATACTGTCCATTGGAACAAAGAGGGTAAAAGTGAATACCTGTTGCGTGTCTGCCTGAAAGCCCTCTCCACACTCATTGTCATATTATTTCAACCCAAGATCAATGGCAGCTGAGGCTTATACTTCAATCTGTGAACTTCATGGATGAAGATACGTATATTTTACTGAGGCTAATCTGAATGCTAACCTTGGGTGTTAGAGGAGGAAGGCAGGCAGACTGCTGAGAACAACCCGCACTGGTGTCTTGTCCCAAAGGATCACCATAGTTTTATGGAAAGACACTTTTGTAGTCCTATTAGCCACACAGCCACTTTCAGAAGCAAGATGTAAGTCAACAGCACAATTTCTAATTAAGATTTGCATAACTATCAGCCCAGGGTACCTTATCTGACTCTTGATCAGCTTAACAGAATTTATTATGCTTGGTTTCCAGGGAACATATTTAAAATCTTATTTCTATAATGCTCTGTCTTTTAATTGCTTGTAGCTTTTAGAATGCCTCTTATTTTTCTGTTTACAAAATGTCTAATTGCCGGTGTCATGGACTTTTTGGAAGAAAAAACAAATCACAAAAATCAAAGCAAATATTTAATATTTGTTTTTTATATTAGACCTGATAAATGTTGGTTGGTTACTTTATTGGCCTGTCAGCATTCCAAAAGCTGCGCTTATATGACACATGATGTCATTAGAAAGGTATGGACCAGCTCTGTCCTAGAAATGTGACTTCTAAATAGCAAAGTGCAATAGCTACAGCACCTGAAAGCATTCTCTTAAGAAAATGTTTTGTTCATTTCATGGAAGAAGCTTTCTCAACTATTCAGGAAAGAGGGTGTCTACCAGGTATTTTTCAGTATCCTATTCAAGCAACTGCTCAAAAATAAGTGTAAATGTTAAACATTGCTGGGTTCATGCACTTGAAGAGCCCCCTAGGGTTAGATTCTAAAGCCCTTTCATGGCCTTTATACTCATAAATAAGGGATTTGCTGCATTTTAAAGCATATCAGATCACAGTGAAAATTTAAATTAGCATTCACTCCAAGGAGAACACATTCCTCAACCCTTGTTAATGTTCACCTCTTGGGTACATGCAAAGATTGAAACGAGAGGCTTTCCAGGCACTCTGGGCATTTCTATCCTGTTCTGAGTCCTGTTTTGCTCCTTTGAAACTGCAAAGCAGCAAGATAAATCTGGGAGGGAGTCTGCTGCTTTGCTAAACAATGAGTTTCATGTTACTGCAGCTATACCACATGGGTGCATTTTATCAATTTGTGTAATAACTAGACAGCAGTCAATCGCAAAACTATTCAGGTGTTCAAACCCAGTTGCCAATTAGCTGCAACAATAATCAATCCTAATAGCTATTAGCAGAATCAGTGATGGGGTGTACCTTTACAACCTAGGACTTATGAAGTAATGGTTATCTCTGAATCTTCTAGTTTTGAAAAAAATCATGGGCTGTTCTCATTCTTGCAATTTTCCTTCTGAGATTATATTGGTATGTAGTTGGAATAAAATATGCAGTAGGGTGTATCCGATAAGAATGCTGGGGCTGGAATTTTCAACGGCTGCACAGCGAAGCACACAGTTTAAGACTCAGACACGTAAATGTTTTCACCCAAACACAATTTTCAGGCATGCAATTGAAATGATTGATGCAGCTGAGAAGATTTTCCAGCATATGCCTTTAATGCCTGCACAATTCAGATATTGTTTTGGAAAGATTTACATTAGTGGATAAAGTACAATGTGAACAAGTAGATTGAAAAGCCTTTACAGTGCTCTGCAATCTGTGCTCCTGAGTATGAGCCCACCCAGACTGCAGCCTGGGGGACGCTGTGTAGGCAACCAACACAAGATTGTGCTACAGGGTGTTAGCTTAGCTGATGCTTTCTTTTCTTTTTGGTGGAATGTTCTGAAGTTTTGTGTTTGGATGTATCTGAAAAGGGCGAGAGCAAATCTTTCTTCGTAGTACCTTCTAACTACTCTTCAAGGCTAATGTCCTGAATTTTTGATCTTTGTTAACCTCAGGTTCTAAACACATTCACCTCCTGCTCTCAGGAAGAAAATGGGTAAATGAGGAATCTCTCACTATTTTCTTTTCTGAAGGCAAAGAAGAGTCAGGATAGAAAAAGGTGGTATTACCTTACTGCTAAATACTTGAGGGAGACTCTTATGATGATGATGAGACACAAGAAAGTTAATAGATTGAGTCTTGCAGATACTGATATTTTATTTTGTCTCGTGCTCTTGTATCCAAATAGAACTTTTTCTATGGCTCCCTGTAGCTGGAAATTGGCAAAGCCAAGCCATGGTATGAAGGCAGATGTTCATGGATTTATCTGGTGACTGAGGGTTTTTTTGCATGGATCTCAAAAATGTTCAGGTCTCTTCTTTCTGAAGCACAGTAAATCTCTCAGTTTTGGGCTTGACACTCAATCTCTGGAGGTAAAAACTGATTCTTTAACTCCAAGATGGTGAAGTTAGAGCAGTGGAACTAGCAAAAAATTACTTGAAATGGTGTCACTGAAATAGTAATCTCCTTCTGGTGCTGTGAATTTCGTTGCTGCTTTGCTGTCTTCAGTGGTTGGTTTCCTACGATTCAGCCCAAGAGTTCTCTGCTGTGGTGAATCAAATATTACAAGCAGACCTGATTTAATGCTGTGATAACAGAAAAATTCTATTCCTACTTTAGCAGCTGCAGTGTGACTTGTGAAGCAGTGTTAAGAAAAATCTCAAAGCTGATTTTTGTCCAGAAAGGAGAGAAGTTTTCAAACCTTTGTGTTAAGAAAATGGTGGAAAATGCCTCTGTATTATGGCTTCTCCTCTAAGGTGTAACTAAGAAAAATGATAGTTACTTAGGAAATTGGGCAGTTTATGAAACATTCTTGAGAATAGCAATCTGAATGATGGACTGCATCAAAAGAGGTATTGTAACAGCAACAAATGATAAATTAAATGGAAGTGCTTGAGGGCTGAGAGTTGGGATTTAGTCTTAGAATATTAATTAAAATAAGAGTATGTGGCATTCCTATGAAACAGCTAAGTCTATTGGAACAAGCTAATTCCTATAATAACTCTGCTAAAGACACATGAGTCAGAATAAATTTGGCTCACTGAGTTAAATGCTGCCATCACTACTACAGGAGACAGAACTGAACCTATTGCACCAGATGCAATTATAGAACTCACAAGCTACCTAGTCTTCCTATAATAATTACTTTTCTTTCAACAGTTAAAGGATTGCAACAGAACTGTATAGAGGAGGCAGTGGGGAAAAACTTATTTTTGTATGGTTATCTTTTACTCTCACTGCAATGGAGAAAAAAGTTGTGTGAAATGGGTAAGTTTTATAATCCATTGGTTCAGGATGTTCATTATCCAGTGTATTGAGGATAATAATTTAAAATAATTATATATATACACTTTGCTTTTTTTATTTTGTCATTATTTTTACAAAAATCACAAATCATCCATAGAAAAGACTTTCTGATCTTGATCAGCTTCATGTTGATACTGACACATCTACACAGTAATCAGTCTGTTATAATCAACAATCTTTTTTTCCCTTTTCTTTTAACTTACAGTTGCCTCATAAGGCAGTTTCAGGTAAGAATTTGCACATGTCCAAAACTATTTGGCACCATGAAGTGAATGTATAAGGAGGAAAGAAGTGTATTCTCTGAATAGCATAAAGGTAGAGAGCTAGAATTCAGACTCTTGGAAGACTGGTCCTAATATCCTTCAGTCACATTATGGGATATTTCCCACTTCATATGTAAAAGTGTGTATTCAGTGGTCTCTCCTCTGGCACACTCCCAAAAATTCTATCCAGAGCTCTATTCATGGTTAGTGTAGTGTAAAATGGGTCAATTTAACAAGTCTTTAATTGGATCAGTTTTCAAATACAAGTTACAAATATGGGTCTTTTATTTTTTCACTTAACTCTTAATTGCTACTTGCTGTATACTACATGCCTGCATAAACTTGAAAGCTGCAGTACAAGCTGTTGCCCTAAACTGAGCACCTCATTCTGAAAAGGGAGGTCTAGGCTGGTTTCTCAGTAGAAAGCATCATGAAGCATTCAACAGGGGGTTACTTAGTCCACAGAAAGATTAATTTCTACTTACTCCAATTCTTATAAAAGAGAAGTCACCTCTATACCCTAGCTACTTTTTAAAGCCTCATGTTAATTCAAGCCTTTGGTGGTGGGAAAGGGAAATAGATTGAAGATTGCTGATGATCTGCTTCAAGATGACTCATTCAATATGAGCAATTGTGAATCATGAACAGTCTACAGGCAGCACACAAGACCTAATACCTTCCATATTACTAGATGTTTCTATGTTTATCATTAGTGTTACTTTCTTAAAAGCAGGAAGACTCACAATATGGTATCAAAGAATTAAAAAGTTGCACAGAAATATGGGACACTAATTCTTTACCAGTTATTGCATGGAGATTTAGCCAATCTTTTCAGATTCTTGTGTATGTAACTTCAAAAGTCTTTAAACAACAAAGAAAAACATAATTTATTCCTGAGCAACATACTATTATTATTCGTCTTTATTGTTCAGCTAGTCCTATTTTCCCTAAAGTTGCTTTCTGGCACTAGTCCCACGGCTTCCTAGCCCTTCCGGTACTACCTCTCTTATTCCACACTCTTTTGTCTCACCTGTCTCCTCCCTTTTCAGTTGCTTCAGAGTTTTGGTTTTGGTACTCTCCCTTCACATCTTTCTTAACTCTGATTCCCCATCTCTCACATTCAGAACTCATTTTCAGCCTTCACTTGACAATCAGCCTAGCTTGCTGTCCCAGTCTACTTGTACAGTCAGTCTTATCTCAAGAGGCTGTATATTCTGGCTGAATATCGATCGAGTAGCCTAGGTTACAGAATCACAGAATGCTAGGGGTTGGAGAGACTGAGTCCAATCTCTCTGACAAAGCAGGATCACCTAGGGCAGGCTGAACAGGAATATTTGTGGTTGTTATCAAACCTGCCTGGGCTGTTCTATTACTTTCCTATTCTTCTTGCTTCCCATTTTCCAGTTTACTTAATGAAGCAACCTTTTTTTTTTTTTTTTCTTTTTTTGGTCAGTTCTACTTTCAGGTCATTCTCCCCCAGGCGTCCTTTACTTTTCTCACCAAATCCTTGTACCTAGTGCAGCCTATCTTCCTACTTATTAATTTCTCCATTTACCCACTTTGTCTCAGGATCACCAGATTCCTTCCCTCTTTACTGCAGTATGTTAGCGGGTACTCTGCCTACATTTGAATCCTGCAACTTCTTGTGCACACTGAGTGCCAACAGCACAGTCTTAGGCAGGTTTAATTTAAAGTTACTGTTCCCCAAAGATCCCTTTCCTGTGTGCCCAGCTCAAGTCACAGAATTCCCAGCCCATTCTCTCAATGCACATGACTTAGACCAAAATGAAGAGGGCAACCAGGAGCAGGCTTCATGAGTGAGTGACCTATTCAGACAATCCTGGAGAACATAGAATTCAACTTTGAATGTGCTTATAGTGCACATGTGATAAAGCTGGAACTTGTACTCTGAATGTAGTGCATGCCCTAAGTGTGTCAGATGTGCTCAATTGCTTGTACAGGAGCGGCTGAGCTCTGCAGCTACTTCATACTGGAAGGAGATAGCAAAACAAAAAAGGTTGCCATAGCACTCTCCAAATAGTCTATATTATTTTAGCTGAATAGCTTCTTTATCTTAGGGAAACTTTAATTCTGCAAAGAAATAAAAGCGGATGTTTTCTTTTATGTACCTATATGTTGATTCAACTTGGTGAAATGGTTCTTTTTAAACACCTTCATCTGTGGTTACATAGTAAACGCTTTCACTAGCAAGAGACCACAGAGAAAACCATTAGGAAAATGGCCCTATGTCAGAGAAGGTATGCTCTACTTTTAAAGAAAATTCATTTCCTCTCCTTAATTGCTAAGGATTCTTACAGTCTGTGTTTCGAATGTACACTCTCTGAACGTCTTATGTTGACAACACTCCTTTATGGAAGCACCCCTGGATTAATGCTAAATGCTACTCGCATATAGCCAGGCACTACATGATAACTAAACATTTTGTTTCTGATAGTGCCCTTTTAATGAGTTGCAGGTGCCACAAACTTCATGTTCCCTGTAGCGCTTTATTGCTTACTAGATGCAGTAAAACAGTTGGCACACTGTAAATTATCAAGTGATAATTACATTCATGGCCTCAATACAAGAAGAAAATCCTCTGTTAACAACATATTTCTTCCAAAATGTGGTAATGAGATGTGTTGCACCTCCTAAGAAGAGCTTGCAGGGTGACTCTCTATTTAGAATACTGCAATCACAGTTCTATTTTTGTCCAGCATCTCTATGGTCAGAGTGGAGAGTGACACTCTCTGCTCCCAAATGTGTATTTCTCATTCATTTTACTCTTTAATTTTTCCCTCATCCCCTAAAAGCAAGTAGTTCTGTGGTGAAAACTGGAAAGATACAATATTTATTTACCAGGAAGGTATCGATGTGAATTTTTCATATGATCTTATTTTAAAAGGTTGAGCTAGCTTGATGACTTAGCCAAGTTATTCTTGTATTTTTCCACTGTTCCAAATCTCTCCTGTATGTGAACACTCCATGACAGCCACATCTCAAATGGTAATAGTGTCTCTGAATAGCATAGAATGCTTCCTATCTCTAATAAGCTCCTTTAATATACCAGTCATATAATGATGCTCATCAGTACAAATTACCACTGCAAGGTCAATGAATGTTAATGTTTCCTGCAACAGAACCTTGAGGAATAATACAACCCACTCTTTCTCTCTAACTAAGATAATTCCAGGCTGAATACTGTCCTACAGCAAAATAAATTAAGAAATACTGGAGTGTGTGGTTATGCTGACTACGATTGTTGTTAAAAAACAAACAAACAAAACCCGAGAATTCTCCTCAAGTGCTATAATTATTACTTTTCTAATAGTTTCTCTGTGAAAATTCTGTGATAACTGTAATCTAGAATATTTAGGCAGCAATAGTCACGCAAGATTTAATTCATATAATTCAGTTTCAATGTTTTGGAATCTTCCTCCAGGCTGCAAAGCTGCACCTAAGCAGATGGGAGACCAGGGTATATGTGGTAGTTACATGCCAGGATAGAGCTGCAATTAATGGTGGCTCAATAATTTAAAAAATTAAGGTGATTTTAATAAACTCTATTCTTGTGTGTGTGTGTGAAGCCACTGTTTATCACTTTTAAAACAATCTAATTTCTTGTTATTTCTCACGTTATTTGTGGGGAAAAAAAATGTACACTGCAATTGAAGGTTAGTTATTGCATATGCAGACACCAATTCATGAAAATCTTAAACTGTATTTTGGTACATCTGTGTTTAGAACAGTGTGTGAAAAATAGGAATAAGTTCTGATCGGGAGATTAACTTTGGTATACAAAGCCTTAATTCACTATTGTCACCAAAAGTCGTTTAGCCAAAGAGAAAAGGTTTTCTGTGTATTCTGTTTTCTTTCACAGCTAACTTAGCCACCTGTCATATTTGTAGCAGGTAATTAATTTCAGGGTACACAATTAATCTAGCTAACAATAGTCTTTGCTGCATACTACCTTCTTACTTCTTTATCATGTGCCCCAGACCATTGACTCATTACTTCTCAGCTACTACATTTACATTTTACTCTTGGGTGAATCCACAAAATAATAAAATAACAGACTAACACTGCTCATTATGTATTGTAATAACCATAAGAAGGATAATAATTTCATGCTTATTTCATCCATGCTTTATTGCTTTCAACTCTGACTTGTGCTCATTGATGATTTTCATTTTTTCCTGGTGTTTGCAAGACGAATTTAATAGTAAACAAAAAATATGCTAACCAGCAATAGAGAATTTATTGTAAAATGTAAAACAAGGTTAAGAAGATATTTGAAAAACGCTTATAAAAATCTTTTTAATTAAAAAGATATTACATCGTTAGTATGATAGACAAATTAATAAAAATCAGGCTTATTTTATGGCATATATTACATTTAAAAAGGAACTCAGAAGAACAAAAATGTATAAACCATAGCGTACTGCTTTTTGCTCAATACATAATTCATACATGCAAATGTTCTGCAGATATTTCACTGTAAATATAATTAATTGCTGCAGATTCACAGATGAGGCTGTGTGACTGTGCATGCACACACTGCCAGGCACACTCATTTATGCTGATTTCAGGCTAGAGACTCCTGTGACAAGCATAACAGGTAAAGAGAGAAAAAAAGAAGCAACTCAGCATTTAGAGACAGTCATGCAATATCCACATAGACAACTCCTTGCAGAAATGACAGTGTTCACCAAGAAACTGATGATGGCCTGAGGTAAATAAGGAAAGGTCTTTCATACTAATAAATACATGTACCATGTAATACTGCATAGCATTAGCATTCTGCAATTTAGTTGAATTTATTCCGTTGTCAGTCAGCAATTAGCTCTTTATACTGTTGCTCATTATAACTATTGGGAAAACATTGAAAAAGGGGGGTGGGAGTTTTAATGATTATATTTGTTAATGGTTTGCAAGGTAGAAGTTCTGTCACTGTTGTTATTGATGCTTATGTTGTAAACTTTTCTGTAGCATTTTATAGATAGTCTTGTAAAATGAGGAACTCAGGTTGATAAACAGGGGTCGCTTGGAAAATTGCATGCAGGGAGGAGCTGTTTGCCTTTGGATGATAGAAGCAGACACATGAGATGATCTAATGGGCCTCTCTTTTCCATTCTGTATGATTTCATTGCTGACAACACAATGCAGCTGTTGGCAACAAGTAAATTATGTAGTAAATAGACTTTGCTGTTATTCAATAATCTCTGCATCAATATATTACATACTTCATCATATTTTTGTTATAAAGTAAGACAATGTACTGGGAGATTCTTCATTTGTATCTGAACTTTCAAATTCCTATCTAATATTGTGGGGAAGAAAAAAATCTCATTTAGTAACTTATTTCCTATAGCACAATCAGGTGTAAAGGATATACACTGGAACTTCATTACAATTGTATCATTAATTTACATATTTTCTTTGGCATTTGATAAGATCTTGAATTCATACTCTTTAAAAATGAATGTAAACATGTTAGTTTTTGAAAAGTCTGATCAGGCCTCCAATGCCTTCAGTAGGAAATCAGTTAATCCCTTTTGAATCCTAATGTACTCTCATAGATAATTAGAGATCATATATTACTCTCCAGTTTCTAACAAAACTCTGAATTTATGTCAGTGTATAAAAATTGATGCCCTAAAAGATTCCTAGAGTAGAATTCTTGGATTATTTTTTTTGATTGCTGTGCTCAGTCTTGTTTGTTTCTGTGACATAAAGTTTACAAGAATTCTCAGATCTATGACTTCACTAGACTTCTACAGTGTCTGGATAGTTCCTTCAGCCTTCCTTTCTAGACATTTTCTAATTCGATGGCCATGTTTAATTTCTAGGAATTATCTTGTTTATTCTGTTTGGAGTTAGGTTTGGTAGATCAGCATAAGCTTCAGTTCCTTTTATTTTGATATTACCCAGTAAATATCTTATGAGGACACATTTCACTTTTCATGGTTTGTATTTGGTCAACTGGATTTAAATGTCCAAGTCTTAGAGATGGCACTTAGGTTTTGTGATCTAGGGGCTTCCACACATAAAAAAACCCTGTTACTTCTGAAAATCCATTTCATTTTCACATCAAACCTAAAGAGAATAGGAAAAGGTGAATTTATGATGTTTACACACTAGTTTGGAGGGATCATCATGACTAATACAATGTGCAGAAGAAAGCATAAAGTTTTGTAGAAGAACAGGAATTCTGATACATTAGAAAAGACAAACAACAACCAAACAAGAAAATGAAGAACTGACTTTGAGTAGACTTTCTTCAACTACTTATGAATATCAGTCAACTGCTTTTGTCATGTGCTTTAAAGTTATAATTCATAACCATTATTCACTTGGGTTATCTTCTTTGGATAGGAGGGGGAAAAGCTTCTCATTGGTTTGCTTTTTTGCGTTTTTTCCTGTTTTTACTTGGCCACTTTTAATAGTACAAGACTTTGACAATGTCAGAGAACCAACAGAGAGAAGAAACAGATAGGAATTAAGTGAAGTAGTTTCAGTATGAATAAGTAAATGGACAAGATAAAAAGTCCACAGATTGAAATTTCCTATGAAATTTGAGTGTTTGCTATTGGCAGATAATAGGAATTGACATGAGTTGATAAATGTTGGAACAAAAATTGATGCCCTAATAAATTCCTGGTGTAGAATTTTTGGAGTGGTTTGGTTTTTTTTAATCCACAAATTTCTTTCAGTGAAGTATCTGTTTTCTTTCTTCCTACTGAGCTTGAGTAGCTGCTATTTTCTTGAGTAACTTCTTGAAGTATGGAAGTTAAGTACTGGAAATACATAAATATTGTTTTCTGCACAGCTTTTACACTATTCATATTGTTTTGCTTGATTTGTTTCTCTGGCTAATGAGGTTATGTCTGCATCTTCAGCAGCTTAAGCACAATTTCCCAAAATTAAAGGGGGGACAGTGTCAGTGACTCTACCTTTCTTCTGCTGACGTTTCTGACACAGTATCTTCTAGAATAAAATCCCTATTTTGGCGAATTGTTAAAGGCAAAAAATACTCTCACTCCCTATATATCATAAATTGTACAAAAAAGCATTCAAAACAAATCTCCATTTTTTTTGGCTGACAAATGAATGTAAAATTTTTGTGAAGTTCTTCAATCTGATCCCCAGAAAGAAAGGGGTGGGAGGAAATCTTAGAAGTTTCTAGTGAAATCAAAACCTAAACATTATTCTTCAACACTCAAAAACATACTGCAAGTGAAGATGTGTGGGAACATTTTTTTGCCCAGCCACTTTTCTGTTCTTTCTATAAAAAGTTGCTTGCTATAATCTTTCTTTACAAAGTGACACCCTGCAGGCTTTTCTTGTATATCCTCTGCAAAGCTGCAATGCTTGCTCTTCTGCCTTTTCCAAACGCACAGAGTTTGTAGGCTGGTATCCTATTCATTATCTCAAAAGGTTTCTTAAGAACAGAAGAACTGCTTAATTATTCCCATCTTGTCATCTTTTTTTTCATTTTTTTTTCCAGCTCTAATTATCTCCAGCAAATCATTCCAATGTGTAAGTTAGAATAATCTTTCTTTTGCGAAAATACTCCTGTTGGAAAATAATCATAAGTCTGTCCTGCCTTTGATTGTGGTTTGTTCTTTGGTCACTGCAGATCTCATTAAGATTCCAAGAGACCACTTGCCCTTAATAAGCACCATAACTATGATACTGAGGCTAGGAATCTTAGCAAAGAGTTGAGGAGTGAATGGGCAGAAAGATCTGCTTCTCTTTAAAAACAGATCTTTTTCTAATGTGGGGTTCATCAATTTGCTCTGTCAGAGTTACTGTAGAGCAACCAACTGGAGAGGAGGCATGAATGCTTGGAGAATCCACAGCATACACAAGAACAAATGGAAGATATAGCAAAGATACTAAATCTAACTTGCTCAGGAAGTATAAATTTTCTTCAGTTTAATTTCATCAGTTTAGCTTGTTGGTGTGTTATTCTGAAATAGAGATATTCTACTGAATTTAAATATGGGTGATAACTATCAAGAGAGGTTCGTTGTTGCAAGGTTGCTCTATAGGGAAGCTGTCTTTGACTAGGTGAAAAATAATTCACACTATCACTAGTCACATATGAAAATTTATAATGATCTGTATAATAAATAGGTTCAGTAAAGTTACAGTACTATTGTTTTATAATATGCTGGAGTTATCACAGACCCATCACAAACTCAAAAGACATATGAAAGGATATCCCATCATTCTTGGTATTTTGTATCAATGTGGGTGAGCAAGATTAGCTCTGAAGAGCCTTTACATACCTTTCTAATAGTTTGGGTGTCTCAGGAGATTAAGTTCTGCAGTTGCACCATGTGTGCATCCCCTAACAAATCTTGAAGTGGGTGCTGAAATTGTTGAAGATTACTTGAAATTAGGCAGAAATCTCACTAGTCAAATTCCAACACGTTGGTGTTTTGTTTGGTTTTAATTTAATTTATTTTTTTTTAATAAGGTGAATCACAGAGAAGAAAACTAAAGAGACACTAAGTGCCCCCAGGAAGGGAGAGGCTGCATGATGAACTCAGTAGTGATCAGTCCTGTTTAGCCTGTCACTAGTCAGACAGCGTGCAAATGACTGGATATGCTTCCTCTGGCCGAAGCAGTAGTTGGAGGCAGAGGACTGCTATGGAGATAACATCAGGGAATGTGAGTGGCTGTGAACACAGCAGGGACTGTATCATAGGACTTGAGCAGTGAAAAGGGATATGGAGCTAAGTAGCTGGTGAGGAGAGGCTTCTAGAGGACAAGCATACAGGAAATCAAGCTTTGGTCATCGTGCATGGAGTACTTTCAATTTTATTTTGATTTTGTTCCAATATATGCAATAATGATGCAATTTTATGGTTTTTTAAATTTTCATAAAAATAATGAATATTTTACCTGTTTTGTCCTCTTTCTTCTTCTCAATTCTTCCACTTTGCAAAAAGACATAGACTTTGTTGGGTTTTTTATATCTATGTAGAGGTCTCAGAATAGAAGTTGATCTGGACTTCACATGGCTTCAACTCTTCCAACCTTAGTTAATCTCTATCTGGATCTTTCTCTTGAGTGACAGCATTATGTGTACCTACTTTCATAGTGCAGTGTATAGCTTACTCAGCTCCAGGGCCTTCAGGGAGTGTTTTACAAAGGAAACTGTCACTGTACAGTTTGAGGGCTGCAAGCTGTTAGAAGGTAAGGATCCAAGGACAGCTAAAGCATTAGAACATGTATTTTGCAGCTTGAACAAAGAGGCAGAGCTGTAATAGATTTACACCCTCTGTGTCATTCATTGTAATTTATCTTACATGTTCTGATGCAGACACTAGCTGTGAGGTACTCTGGATTTTGCCTTCAAAGTCAGAACCAAGTACTTTCCAGCATTGAATGCTCACATTCTGTTGAAAGGGCCCTCTACAGGTCTAAAGAGAGGTCCACACCGTGCAGTTATACAGTTTTTCATCACTGAAGTGCTGTTGCAAGCTAGAAAAGTACCTTAGGTTTTAACAAAAATCTCTCTGTCCTTGACAGCATAGATGCATTGCCCCTATTCAGGAAGATTCCCATTGTGGTGGATGAATCACTAGAATTACTTCTTATACATTAGGATTGAATTGTGCTCAATTTATAGTGGGCTGGTCAGGGTAACACTATGTAGAATGACTGCCATTTAATCCTATTCCCTCTTTGCCTGCTCCTATGAAGATGAATGGGAACATGTTGTTGAAATAGAGCACACCAGAGAGTCAGCATATTTTTACTCCATACATTGACTTCCTTCATAATCAGATGGGTATATTAATTGCATCTCCAAAAAAATGTAATGAAAATCTTCACAGTAATTTTAAAAGGATGTTAGATTAAATATGCTGATTTGCTTTTGTCTATTGTTTCTTATTTTTATTTTCTCTGTTTATTCCATCTGTTCTGTGTTAGTTTACATTGTAAGCCTTGGGGAAGTAGAAATAAAACCTCATACAAGGTATCATCAGTATAATAATAATAATGATGTAGCTGGAAGATCAAATATTTGCTTACTAATAAAATTATGCATATTTTCCTTAATGTAGGCCTTGTAATGTACATCATTCTGTGTTTTTTTTTCACCAAGGCATGTTTTCTGATAAAATATTTACAAGACAAGTATTTCTCTGTTGTTTAACAGTTAAATACACACTAATACTGAAAATAAGGAGAAACACTGTTAATTGAGGATAGGCTCATTTTGGTTCGATTTTTGAAAAAGTGTTATAAATTTGTGCTTTCTTTGTATTCAGAGACTTCCAATACTTTCTCTCTTGTGTGTGTTTGCATTTATATTTCCCTGGGAATTCTTGGATTTTGCTGGCACTGGAACTGGCAGTGCCAAAATACCATGATAAGGGGGTTGTTTATGCAGTACTTCCTGCCTTACTGAAGCCAGGAAGCACTAACACTTGTACAAAAAATTTCACAAGCTTCATAGTTCAAAGTTGTTCAACAAAGCTGCTGAGCTTTCTGGGTGCTAGTACTAACTGTTGGTTGTGGGTTTTTTTACATTTGCCTACCATTAGTATCATAGAGATGCCTGGCTGGAGAAGACCTTAAGGTCATTGAGTCCAACCATTGCAACAGGGACAACCCACATAGTAGCACTGTGCCTAAAGCAATCCTGGTTTGTTCTTTTCTTTGGCTGTCCTTGAAGACTAAACCCTGTGTTTACTTATTCTTTCAGTGGGACAATCAAAGCTCACCTGCTTCTTTGCAGTCTTTGTCCAGCGTATCCCAACTAATTTCATCAAATACCCATCTTAGAAAGTCACACCTAGTTTAGGCTTGAGATTTGTTAATTCTTCATGATGTGACTGATGGCAAGCCAGTCAGAATGAGGGACTGCTGAGAGTCTTCCACCAGTGTAAAACAGACCTCTCTTCCAGGATGGTTTGGGAAGAAAAATATCTCTGTGCATCTCTTTTCCTTCAACTTTGTACAAATAATGTACAACAAGGTATCTTCAGTTGCTGTGAGCGTATAGCTACTAAGAAGGGACAGATATCCCAAATAACCTTTTCTATAAGGAAGTAGTGGATTGGGAGAATTTGGAATTCCATGGCAAATTATTACTGCAAACACCAGTGCTGAGAATCAGCACTTATCAATAAGCCTTATAAGACTCTTCTTCTGACAGAGGTCTGATGGAGTTACATGACATGCAAAATGCAGTATTTTAGAGCAAGGATTTTTTACCCTTGCATGCAAGACAAGACTTGATATTGAGATCATTACTTAACCTATTTGAGAAGATATATTGCAATTTGTTTTTATAGTCAAATAAATTAGTGTTTCATCTCTCCACTTAAGAGTCAGATCCAGTTTAGGTGTTTGTGAGGGAAGGAAAGGATTCATAGATGACAAACCTGCAAAAGAAAACAGTTCTTTCTCATTAAGCCCCTGACCCCATCCCACCATTTTTATCTGTGTCTATCAGAAACCAAACTCCAGAACCAACTGCAAAATTGCCCAGTGGTATTCCTCCTGGAAGAGGGAGCATGGGAGAATATGACACAGAGGAAAGAAAGCAACTTTTTCCATCCTGGGTGGGCTAGGTGCATAAATCAAGAGCTTGCTGGGATCCTGTGCTTCATGGTAGTAGGTCTATTGCCAGAAGGATGAGGTCCCAAGCTGATTACATCAGCTTCCTCTTTTATGAGTAAACTCTTTACAAGTTGCCTGCTTAAGGAGTTTTTCCATATGAAAGTGATACCTTACTCACTTTTTTTTCATAAAGTGCAAGCAGCTATATTTTAACACCTAAAGAACCTCAGCATAGGGGACCCCCTATCTCTGATCCCTCAATGATTTTAAAAACCATAACAGGATTGAAGTTGAGGATCAGAGATGGGGAGATACACAGGGGAAGGGATAGCAGCATATAAATAGCTGTGAAAGTAAGAATAATTGGGTGCCTATCACACCCATGAAGAGAACTATTCATAAGAATTGGATCATCAGACAAGCCAAAGCCAAATGACCTACTAGTGTCAAAAGATTTGTAATGTTTACTTTTTAACAATAAAATAGATGTTCTTCATGAGAAGATAGGATCCTTCCTAAGCAGTATTCTCAGCTTCCTGAATGTACAAAGTGAAGGAAAAATTGAGACAAGGGTTGACTTCTGGTTTTGAATCATTCCACAGTTGAATGGTAAACTAAAGAAAGGTCATTATCATGGTCTTGTCTATGAACAGTTATATGAGTAACTGAGACTGAAGCAGTGTCTTATCTTTTTCTTTGATAAACTGAAGAGGCTGAGCTCCAAACAAGAAGTCAAATAACAGCATTCTTCACATAAACATGTTATGCCTTGTAATTTTAACTCCACTCCATTTTGAAAAAAGGCTCCTCCCTCTTCAGAGGCCTTTCAAATCCATGGTCTTAGACCAGACCCCCTCATCTGAACTAAAGATCTCCATGTCTATTTATGTCTACAAGAATACCCATATACACACAGAGATGTGCTCACATGTACAGCAATCTTACCATATTCTGTTAAGAATGTATTACAACTGGAGAGAAAGAAAAAAAATGAAAGAATAAAACAGCCTATCCACTGATTTTAGAATTTTATTTTGGCACAAGCTTTAACTGGAAAGAAGGATCTACACTAAAAACTTATCTCCCTGTTTAAAAGCTTGTATAAATATAAGATATATGATGAATTTGCATTAGTCCTGTTAAAGACTAATGTAAACATATTATTAACAATGATTAATTTCCATTATTTTACTTATTCACTTTTTCAGTTCTCCCAGATTAATTTTACTTGCTTTGTAGGTGCTTTGAATACCTAATTGGATTCTGAGATGGGGAATACATTTAGAAAATTGTCATAAAATGCACAATCAGTAGTAGAAGAAACCTTCAAAATGTATGATACCCAGTAGCAGTAATTAAATATCATGAAAGAACAATCTGGAAAAGCAGAAGGGCTGGCTGAATAGGAATACAAAATGCCAGCTACTTTTTAACACAGCATGCTATCTTCTTTTTAAATACAGACATGGAGAGATGATGTAGTAATATGCTTTAATTCATTATTAATATAACTATTGGCACAGTGGTATGGAGAAAGGCAAAAACCCAGAAGGACTTACAGAAAACATGAAGTAATGGAGTTGATAATGAGGTAGGCAAGGTACAGTACTGTGTGATCTGGCACATGGTGGTACACTTCTCCATAGGGAGATGATCTCCCTCAGTATGACCCTCTCGGGTATTAGGAGCACACAGGGCTTTGCAGCAGTCGGGGTTGCAGGGGTCACAACTGGAGTCAGACCTGTTATAGTGACATTTCTCTGGGTGTGTCAGTGACGGCGCCACGTGGGACAGGGCTTCTGCCATCAACTTTCCATGTCTTTCTTAAATCAGAATGCCTATGCTTTTTCACACCTTCCTCTGGAACTGGAGAGACGTAAGCCCCAAGTGAAGCGCCGGCCGAGGCTCGCATCACCAGGTGGCACACTGACACCCCCCACCCCGCCAGCCCACCCCGGCAGCGCAGCCGGCCCGCGGCTCCAGCCTGCTCGAGGGAGATGTGCCCGGTCACCTTGGCCAGTGACGAAGGAAGGGGAGTCCTCCCAACTGCCCCCAGGACGGCATGTCTTTAACCTTTCTGAATGCCCTTTCCAAACGTACGAGCAAATCTGGAGAGCTCTGAACGTCTGTGGTACTGCGAGTTTGTTCTGCACAGACAGCATGGAACTGGCCCAGCAGCTGTAGCTGTTAGTCTCCATACCTGATCAGAGGCAATTCCTGAAAGACACTTTTCTTGAGGAATCAGGAAATGGCACTTGTCTGAGGTTCCTGGAGAAAAAGGAGAGTGTTTGCATGTGATTGTGTTAAAGACACCACTCTGCCTGCCTGGCAAGACAGACCTATAGACAGAATTGTACGCTGATACATCAAAAATTCTCTATTGCAGTTTTGTCACACATATTCATGTTCTTCAGGTTATGTAGGGGAGTCAAAGGTCACAAATAAACTAGAAATTGCAATAAACGAAAACTTTTAAAACTTTGTGAATTCCTACCATATTTAATCAGCCAGGATAAAAATATTAAAATCCAAAACTATAAATCCTAAAGATGATGGCAAGGTTTAGAAAGCACTTGCTATTCTCTAAGTCCTCTAAGATTGCTAGAGATGTGCTGATTACAGCTCAGACTCTGGCTTGTTTATTTACAGTTTTTTAGGTCCCCTAGGAGCATATGTTTGGAGGTTTGATGTCTTTGTGCCTCGCTAGAGAAAAGGGAAGCAAAAGCGCTTTATAAACATCGAATTATAAAAATTAATCAAAATGATGCAATAAGTACTGGTAGCATCTGATAGAAATACTATTCCACAATCAGTGAGTACTTTCTCAAGTTTCTTAGTAGATTAAAGCCCCAGAGACCAGAATTGGAAATGCAATATTTTTGTTTGGGTAACTTCCCAGCAAAAAAACCCCAAACATTGGTTTATGAAGAGTTGCTATGAAACACAAGATGTGTGTGTGTGGGGGGGAAACAAAAATGGTAAGAACACTTTGGTATATATCTGAAACATTTTTTTGTTATCACAAGTTTCTGATGTGCATTAAAGCTTAAGGAAGGCAAGAACTATAGTAAAACGAGATTCTGATAATTTTGGAAACAAGAAAGCTACAAAATGGTTAAATATGTGTGAGAATTCAAAGCTTTTATTGGTGTATTCTCTCATTTATGTTAGTAACAACAAAAAACATTAAACTGGCCAAAACTGGAGAGAGAGCCTTGGAACCAGAACCCCCCCAGATTATGTAATTTAATTTAATATTTCATTATATATATATATATGTTATTTGCATCAAAATGCACGTCCTGTATAAGCTTGTTAAAGTCAATAGTCACTCCACATCTCAGTTTCATGTCTGTGAACAGGCTCAAAAAATGAGTCCAGGAAAGTGTGAACATTAATAAAAAATATTGTCACCACAGTTCAGTAAATGGACAGGATATAAACATCCTAAATGTTATTTTCTTAGTCCCACTAGCATGTAAGTTGACATGTCCTGAAACAGCACAAAATGGACCCAGACAAATCTCAGTTTGTCAGACTGACACACTTTCACTATCAATTTTCTGAAATAAGAAAAACCTTTGTAACTCCCTAGGAAATACACCATACCTGGGATATCTGCCTAGGCCTTGCTCTTAGTTCCATAGATTCACATCAGCTTTATAATTTCTGTCTGTGCCAAACGTAGAGAAATAAACCAAGTTGCTCAACTCTGCTTTTGCCAGAGTTGCAAGACTTGAGAACTATTTTATCATGGAATGCTGGGGCTGCTGCAGTAAGGTCATCAGCTAGAATGAATCACTGCAGCTTGACTGAGGATCTGGCATTTCATCCAGAAGACAGAAATGGATTCAAAGCCAAGGAAGAAGTTTCCATTTTTATAGCAGATGAAAGGTGATGACACTTTAATAGTTTTTTGAATAATGCAGTAGGGACACAACACCTATTAGTTCTGATGATGTTTTGTACTCTGGGTGTTAATATGCATGCACATAGGTCTGAGTGTCCAGAATTTACAAATAGTTTGTGATAAAGCTAAACATGATAAATTGTAAATGAAGCTGAAATACATTAACTAATTCCAAATGGCAATGTGTTGTGGCCCCTTTGTGAGAAAGACATTTTCTCTGTGTAAAGAAAAAATGAAAACAGCACTGTTATGTATCTCTTGAGATATGTAGTTTATAGATTTGGTTCATATAGCAAAGGATTTTTAAAAATATTTATTAAAATGTCTTATTCTCTGGTTCCATTCAATTACAAATTTAAGACATCAAAAATGTAGAGCTTAATATTGTATGCTTGGTAACAGGTTCAAAAGAGCCTATGCTCTTTGACCTGTTCATGTGCTTTCTTAAGGAAACAAGGCTCATGCAATTGTTTTGCCTATTCACCTTCTCCTTCTTCATCCCTTACACCATTATGACTTCTGAAGCTTTGAAGCAATTTCAATTGAAGGTGATGTTGGAGCAGAGATGTCACAGATAGGATGGCCTTTATAGTTGCATGAAAATGAATAGCTGAGAAAAGGTGAGAAGCAGGTGCTCTGATTAAGTGCCCAGCAGGTGTGGTCACCGTGGCCCTTTGGCCAGACAGCAGCCCAGCCCACTGGCCAGTCAGCATCTGAGTTAAATCAGCTAACCTGTATGTAGGAGTGCACAGAGGGTGTGGGACAGCTGGAGGTGTTGCTGTGGATGATAGAAGGAAGGGGAAGAGTTTGAAACACTGGAAAGACTTGTTAGATATTTCGTAGGTTGACATTTCATGGTTGGGAATAGTCTTGCACCCAAAAAAGTGAAATTTAGGTGCATTTTAGAGTAGAAGTCTGAGGGGTGTATCTTTCATCTCATTTCAGAACTTGTTTAAGATGTTCCTAAAGTCTACATTGATTAAACTTTTAATTTTTGTTTGCATAGCAGGGAAAAAAAAAGTTTTTCTGAATTATAAATAATTTGTAAAATCAATGGTTTGAATTTGATCACGACCAACCACAGCTGGTTGGTCAAGTTGGTAAAAAGACACTCACAAGAATTCCTACTATGCTGCAACCAAAGTAGGCTGGGCTTAGTGGTTTCCTCGTGAGCCTATGGAGAACATGAAGAAATTGCAAGTACTGCCCTGAAGCTGAGAAAATTGAAAGGCAACATCCTAATGAAGCAATTGTAGCTAGTCGATGTTTCACAGAGGTACAATTAGTCTCTTCCTTGTTCATTTTCTTGTACAATGAAGACCGCATTGCTAGAGAGGCTCCAGAGTGGTTGGGAACTGCATGGGATGGAGATTTCTGATAAATAAGGCATAAATAAGAGTTAAGAATTTGGATTCTTAACTATCTCCACCCTGGGAAGAACATGCTCCTATAATACTGCTAATTTTTGCCATTTTTGCCAGTGAGAAGCTTATTTAACTAAAATGGTCATGTATTAAATAGACTTATAGAGCTGAACCAACAAGAGATGCCTCACAGGCTTTATGAAGAATGCTGAAAAAAACCCTAATAGCTGTTTGTATGCAATTGTCTTTATTAGCTGGCCATCTCAGGGTAAAGTAAACCAGAACATAGAAAACTCCAAAAATGCAGTGTTTATGTTGGAAAGAATTCTCTCAGATCTATCTAAACATGAAGGAAATGTTATTGCTGGCAATCAGTGTACCAAATTCATGGTGATATGTTTAGCTGCAAACACAGAAATCGTTTTCACTAGCAGTCCAGCTGCATTGATGCTCATTGCCAGTAGTGTGAGCATTGCCTGGTGTATGTGAAACTTTGTGAGGGGGAAGCACAAATGCAAAAGTATGTTAAATTCCTATATGTTAGTGAGAGTTAAATAGTTCAGCTGGAGAATCTTAGAATAGTGTATAGCCCTGTAGATTTTACAAAAGTGAATTACACTGACTGCAGCTGTCAGGAGCAGCGGGGCCAGTGCAGTATACGGCTCAGCTGTATGGATAAACAAGGGCATGCCACATTCAGCAAGCAATGTTTCAGAGAAATATTGTTACACCAGGGCAGCTACTGTAAAAATATAGAATTGTAGTCACTCTGTTGAAATCAATATTTAAGAATTTTTTGGAATGGGTTAATAGCCACTAAATCTAGAGATTGATGAAAACAATCAAGTGCTTTTCATCTCGGTGGCCCATTAACAATGAGCGTTTATTTAGCCTTTGTGCTTAAGAGCGTGGCCCACTGCGACCTGAATTGGAGGATCTTTCATTTGTGTTGCAAAGCAGTCAAGGCCGTAGGACATGGCTAAGGGTGGCATTACAAGAAGGAGGTTTTGCAAGCAATTGGAACAGTGTGTGTTAAGGGTGAGGGAAAGAGCAGAGAAGTTCCTGGTTGAGAACTTAAACCTAGTTGCATTTCTGTAGCCCTTAAACACTGTTTGAGGGTATGAACCAGATCTTTGATTTGTTAACATCTGTTTGTGAATTAGGATGTGGTACCTGCCTTCTCTGCATCTACAAGTGATGCACTGCCACTGCTTCTATTTATTTTAGTCCTTTCATGTGAATGACACTAGGCAGATTCCTAGCAAATGACTGTGGTGTCTTGTGTAGCGTACAGACTGACCACACAAAGCAGACAAAGAACAGAAAGAGGGTGAACGTTTGACATGGTTTGCAAACTGAGGAACTAAGGCACAGGGTAATTCAGCAATTTGCTCAGCCTCTTGCCCATATTCTGTGGTAGATCTGGTACGGGACAAAGATCTCTCAAGACTCAAGCTGGTATCTTAAGGGAAAAAAAAAAAAAAAAGCCCTTGCTCAAATATTCCTGACTGTGTCAAAGTAATTTATCGATTTCATCATAAACATGTCTGCCTCCTCCAGCTTAAACCATTGCTAACACCCTAAGACTACAGCAGTTCACTTGGCTCCTGGAGGGTGGTGGCTTAAATGTATTTCCCTCCTATCCTGCATTGCATTTGACTTTTTCTGCCTTAGGGTGGAACTCTTAATGTCTAAATCTGTAAAGGTTAAATGGGATTTCTCTTCCAACACTCTTAGATAACCATTGATTTGAGTATAACTGAGTTGCCCTAAAATTCCTCTAACATGGCAGCACATATATTGCTTCTTGGGCTTTTATAGAGACAACCCAGATGAATTTTCATCAGATTTCAATCAGTCTTGATCAGTTAGACTGTAAATAAGGTAAGAATTAATGTAAACATCAACAAAAAATTATTTCATTTCAATTATTTCAATAGTCAGTGAAATCTGGCAATGGACAAAATTATGGATTACTGTTTTCCCTAACATTCATAGAGTCACAGTCTGTAAATTTATGCTGGTGCAGTGTGTAGGAAATCAGCTTCTACAGAAGAAGAAAACAATCTTTTTGTTCCTCTGTTGGGTATCTACTAGCCTTCAGAACACAATTCAGTGTTTACCTTCCTTCTTAATCCTGTACTTTGTGTAGTGCATAAATGAGGGAAGCATTTTTAACCTTTTGAGTAGAGACAGCAGGAGTTAGTACCACCACACAGCATATGCAATTCTAATTTAGATGTTTGTTTGCCCTTGTAAGAATAAGCAATTAAAACCAAAGGTTTCCATCAGTATGAAAAGAAATTAGTAATATGGTTTAAATTTTCTTCTGCGATGCTGTCCTGTCTGCATTGCACAATTTGCTCTCCTATTACTAAATTGGCTGAATAATTAACATACGAAAAAGATATAAGCAGACACTGCCTCAGGTGATGCTAAATTGTTGTGTTTTTTTTTTTTCCTGAGAATTCTTCATTGATTCATTCTTAATACAGTAAACACCTTCAATATCATTTAAAAAAATAAATCACTGTAACTGAGGCTTATGTAAATAATTCCAGTATAATAATTATATTCTCTAACCTCATTTTCATAAAAAATGAGCGCCATTTGCAAATTCTCATTGTCAGTGGGATCACTGCCCTGTAAAAGTTTGTGGTATTGAGTTGCAGGTTTATTTTTAAAATTAAGTGATAAATATTAAACTCCATCAGTTTTGATTTTCTGCAATGTCAGCTTTGCTAAATAAATTAAATATTCTAATGGCAGCTGATCTTTAATTAGAACACATTCTGGTTGAAAATGGAACCAAATTGGTTTCAGTTTTACAATAACAGTGACACATGTTTGGGGATGAGATTAAGCTTCAGAGCAGAAGACCTTGTTTGGGCAAGTTCAAAGCCTCTGCATAGAGAGACTGGGAAGGAATTTGGAGACCAGCTTTAGCTGTTACAGGTGTAATCAAATATTCTCTTAGCCAAATTTCTTCTTTCATCTCTTTCATGAGCCACTGTGGCAGAATGAAATCCTGCTCTTCTCAATGGCAGCCTTCAGCAACTGTCAGTAACTTGACACAACTAAGCTGGAGACTGTTGAGTTGTAAATGTTAGAATAATATAGGCTGCCTTTTCCCTCCCTTCATTTCCTAGAGATTATTTTTCTTCTGGATGCTTCTCTCCCCATTCATGATTGCACAATGTACTTGTGACAACCACAGTAGCTGCTTACATAAAGATGGATTCTAAGAAAACAGTCTTCTATTTCTAGCTATCTTCAGTGCAGTCTGTGTTTTCTTTCAGATCTCATTCTTTCCCAGTTCTCTGGAAAATCCCTACAAAATCCATCCATCAGATACCAGCCTTTATTTCTTCTTGCTAGTCCTATTTTTCTCAGAAGGAACCCATAACCTGTCATCTTAAGAGAGGCCAGCATTCTTTGTAGATCAACCAAGAACTTCAGACCATAATTTGGCAGTTCTGAAAGCAATCTATAGCAGTATCATCACATATTTGGACTGTAGCAACATGAAGCCTTGCAACCTCTTTTCTGCTGTCCTCTGATCATGCATTACCATATTACCTTGCATTCCTCATACAATTGCAGCCTGTACGCTTTTTCCACTGCGTAAATGCCAGTACAGTCAACAGAAGGCAGCTGATTTTGGCCATGGCCATTTCAGCTTTTCCAGATGCACATTCTTAACCCCCTCAAATACCTGATATTTCTGTTCTGCTCAACTTTTCTAACTTTTCTCTAATCTTTGTCTCTCACACAGAAAGCTACCATTCTGGACACAAAAATATTACCAATGCATATGTGTGGGTTTTGTTGTTGTTGTGTTTTGTTTCTGTTGGTGGTGGTTTTTTTCCCCCCCTAGTCTTTCTAGCCATGTACTAACTAAAAAAAACCCCAAACCAATTCAAACAACCCCCCGCAAACCTAAGCAAAACTCAAAAGCTCCCATGCCTCTTTCCTCCAGGAAAAAGCCATCTCTTAAAGATGGAAGTAAATTTTTTCTTTAATGTGTGGACCATAAAGCATATACAAATTTCTTCCCTGGAAAAAAAATTGTAAAACGATCTCAATGGCTAGCCAAGAGAGCTGCAATGTCATTTGTGTAATTGTCTTCTACTCAGACAGAATTTGGAATAGTATCTGCAGTTACCTCTCATTGCTCAGCCTGCACCAGGGATTCATGACTGCAGAAAGGCTGCTGTTGCTATTGCACTGGGATGCTTGCAAATCCTGACGTTTCCTTCCACTATTATCACAATTAGCTTGGCTGATGCTAATACACTTGGGAGGACTATTATTTGCTAATAAAACAACACTGCAAACAAAAAAATTATTAATTCGTGTGACAAAGAAATAGTATCTGCCTAAAACTCTGAGAATCAGTCTGTCTTTGTGTAGAAAAGAAACATTTTTCAGAAGTAAACCCACTGGGCTAAGTGGGATTTTTATAAATAACTGTGAATTATAGTGTGCTGCTGGTCCTAACTTGCAAAGTTTGGGAAATGATCTTTTAGAGAGAAAATAGTCAAGTGAAAAAATTTGTTACTACCGACCAGAACTGAAATGTCTTGTGTTTGAGAATGAAGCGTACTACTTCGCAGCGTTGGCAAAAGTACAAAGATAGGGCTGTATCATGGGCCAGACGGAGAGTATGGTCCGATTCTGTGGTTGCTGTTCTGTAATCTGATTTTAGCTCTGCAGTCCTTTCTGCTCCCCGCAAATAACTGGACCCTCTATCACCAGGCAGAACCGAAGCCAAAGGTAGTTTTCCAAAATTGTATCCCATTGTCCCCTGAAGCCTACGCCCTGCCCCACATGATGCACAAAGAGCAAAGGCGGTAACAAAGCACAGCCCGGCTAATTAGGTCAGAGCCGAGCTGTCTGCCGATACGACCACTGCAACCCTCCTCCTCCTCCGGAACGCGAAAACCCCCCTCCCTGCTTCGCTCCCCTCCGGGCACCGCAGCTTTTCCCGGCTCTAAAGCAGCACCTCGGCTGAGCAGCCCCGCTCGCTGCCGGCCGCCGAATAGCTTCCCCGTGCCCCGCGGGGGCTGCCCCGCCGCCTGGCCGGGCTGTGGTCGCACGGCGGGCGCCGAGCGGGGCTAAGCGCCGCCCCTCGTCCCCTCTTTCCCTCCCTCCTCCTTCCCTCCCTCCGCCAGCCCTGCCCCACCGCCTGGCACCGCCACCGCTGCCGTGCCGGCCCCTGAGCGCTCCCTGCGCCGTCGCTCCGCCAGCCGGCCCGCCGCCGCTGCTCAGCCCCGGCCGGGCGGGGACTTGGCAGCAACTCCTGGGGACTGAGCGAGAGTGTCTGCCTCCGCAGCCGCCACTTCACCGTGGCTTTTGGGTGGAGGAGGAAGGTCTGGGCTCGGCCGAAAAGCAGCAGCAGCCGGCGCCGGAGAGGAAGAGACAGAGAGGCGGCCGGAGCCCCCCAAAGTGTCCCCCCGTCCCTGCACTGCAGGCTACATTTCCAGCTTCATGGGCAAAGTGTGGAAACAGCAGATGTACCCCCAGTACACCACCTACTACTACCCCCAGTATCTGCAGGCGAAGGTAGGGTACGGCACGCCGGAACACTGCGGTGCGGCTGAGGCTGGCCCCGCGCCGGGGCGAATGGCCAGGGCCGAGCCCGGACGGGGGCTCCACGGAGAGGGGCACGGCCCAGGGAGGCGGTCAGGTTGCACAGGGGGATGGAGACAGGAAAGAGCCGGAAGCCCCTTCCTGCCGCCAGCCGCCGCCTCGGGAGCGTCTCCGGGAACCCCCGGGCCGCTCAGGGGCCGCCGGGCTCCCACCCCTTCCCCTCGCTCCCGCTGTGCCGTCTCCGACCTGTCTTCTTCCCTCTCGCCTTCTCCCTCCCGCCGGCGGTCCCTCCTCTTCCCCAAGGCTCCCGGCGTGTCTCCTCCTTCCCAACCACGTCCTCGGCCACTCCGCTGCAGAGAAAGCTCTGCGGGGCCCCGCTCCCGCTGCCTTCACCTAGTGCAGCCTTCTTGAACGCAGGGAAACGACCCAAACTTTGGCTGGCAGGCTCCGTACTGGGGCTGTCCATTGTCAGTAGTCGCACTTTCCGCAGGGGCGGGGGTGCGCTGACATCCTGGGGGGCGGCAGGGCGTGCTGATTGCTGTGGTGGGGATGGCCGTACTTCCCCTCACATACGGACGCTGAGGAGGGTGCTGGACTCTGATGGATGCTCATTGTCCGTTTAGTTGGACCTTTGTAAGCTGCCACCCTCTAGTTCAAAACTGGATTAAAATTACATTAATAGTTTAGCTCTTGATGGCAAATGTTGTACAGGGATAGCTGTTGTTTGCGGGAGAATTGATGATAGTTCTGGTGGTGGTGGATCTCCACCTTTTTTTTTTTTTTTTTCCTCTTTTCCTTTTCTCCTTCAAGTCTGTTAAGGGCAGCCAGTCCCACCGCTCTAGAAGCATCATACTGCAAACTGGCAGATGCAGAGGTGGTTGCATCAGCTGTCTGGAACATTGAGCATAAGCTTCTCCAAACACCAGTGTCACTCCTCACAAATCAAAACAGACCCATATGATGCTTCAAAGTGTGAACTTTTTTACAGGTTATAACCATGGCATCTGGGTTTTTTCTTGTGAGCTTTTTGGTTTAGTTGGTTTTTGTGTTTGTTTGGGGGGTTTTGTTGCCTTTTTTTGGATATTGAAGGGTCCTGACTGTATGGCAATGACAGGAAAAGAATTTCCTTTATCTGCACACTTATAGGCTCTTATTGTATTCTGTGTTACTATATTGTGAAATGTAATTTATACTGTTTGGCTGAAAAATAAGTTCAGTTTGGCAGTCATGAGACATTTTGCAAGTCAGCAATGAGAGGGCTTTGAAATGTTCTTTCATATATACAGAAATTGATAGAAGTATGATGAAGGTCCTACGTGATTTGAAATTACTAATCTCATAAATGTGTAATTGACATCAGTAGCCATTTAAAGATTATGCTGCAGAGTAATCACTTAAGTATTGTTTAGATAAGTATTTTTAATGCATTATTTTAAAGAAAGGTAGAGTGCCTAAGGGATGGCCTTTTGCCTCACTCAGCTCTATGACTACATAAATATTATCAAAGGAAAAAGATGTTTTTGTTCAGAAACTTTTATCTTTATGATTTTGTGTGGCAGTAGTAAGTTACGAACCAAGTTCCTAACATTGAATGTATATAAAGCAATGTCACTTGTCTTTTTTGAGCTGTAAATAATTGAAGAGGAAGATAAACTGTCATAGCTTACTGTAGTTATTAGAGTATGATCCTAGAAATACATGATCCTATGAGAAAGCTTGATAGACCATCTTTTCAAAATGTTTCCTGTGCAGGTAATTTAATATTGATTTGTATTACAGTCAGTGACATCTTCAAAACATCTTGCAGTCTTTGCTATGAAATTATACAGCCTGAAATTACGTTACTCTGCTTCAGCAGAAAGAACACACAGCCGTTTGACTTACGCACAGGAAATCGAGTATCTGGGATCCAGTGAAAGTTTCCCTTTTATAGAGATCTTGATTTTATAAAAGAAAAAAGGTGTCTCCTTAGTATAAATAAAAAGGACCTGTAACTAAGTTTTGATATTCAAGTATGCGGAGTTCACTAGTATAAGCAATTTTCACACTATGGATCCTCTCTGAACAAGTAGAAAAAATAATTCAATAATTTTCTGCTGTTCTGTTCTTTGGGCCCTAAAACAACCCATTGTCCTGTACATCAACTATTTCAGTAATTCTGGAGAAATGTTTCTTTTTTATCACGCACAAATTATAATAGAATTGAATAGCCTTTGCTGAATATATGAACAGTAATGGTACATGATTACACTGGGGGATGTAAGAGATTTTGAAACTAGAAGTTTTGCTTCCTATCTTATCCTTATTTAAGTAATGATGGAAAATCTGGTGACTAATAAACTGCTAATTGATAATTAGGATATGATAGGAATTGCTTGAAGACGTTTTCAGTAGAGAGCTCAAATCTAGTCATTAGAACTAACATACATTACTAGTGTCTCTTTAGGTTAAAATGTTGATGTGTCAGCTATTCTATTTGCTACAAAATATGTTGTAGATTTTAAAAACAGATTTTCTATTTGCCTGTTATGATCTTTACAATGTTATTCACAAAGTATCCAAATGGTTCAGTCATATATTCCGGGAGAAAATATAAACATTTGCTGTGATTCAGCACCTCCCTCCCCCTAGTCTTAGGGAGCTCAGCATTGAAAGAGATCAGTGAAACCACAGACTTAAATTCAAAGAACAAAATAAACATTGGAAGAAGGTGTAAGGCTTTTAATGTGAAAAATCATTATGGCAATGAAAATAGTTTGAGATGGTTTCAAGCTGAAGCTTGTAAAACCTTTTGCATTTTTGGGACTGCCACGCTTTTTAGTCTAGCAAATGATATGTTTGACATATCTGTTAAACTTTCATGTCTTCTAATGAATGTATGTTTTAGGATAGTTCCTGTATTGCAGCATTGTATGGTGTATCAGAGGACATCAAAAGTATTTTCCAAGTTCAATGGATGTTTCTAAAGTTTTAGATACTTTCTTTAACAATATTTCTGTAACATTGCTTTACAAGTTTCAACTCAGTTGTATTTCATTTCCCTAATACTTTATTTGTAATGAAAGGATTCTGTAACTCAACGTTTTAGAAAGTGATGCTAATTAAGATTGTATGTGTTTTACTATTGCTTAAAGGCCTCTCTGACCAGGAGTAAAATCTGATTGTGCTGGGCAAAGTATTGTAACATTTAACAAGACAGAGTGCACACACATACACTAATACAAATGTATATATATATATTCTAGGCCATGATCTGTTTGCTTTGGTCAAGTAAGAAAAATCAGTTGATGTTTTGTTTTCCTTTACCTAAATATCAAGTGGAATTCAGGGACAGAATGCACACAATGATTTATAAATAAATTAGGATAACTAACTGTAGTATTGTTTTTTTCCTTGGACTAGAATGCAACAATATGACTATTTTTATGAATCCTAAAGGAAAGTTCTTTGTATAAGAGAGAGTTGGGAGAAACTGGCAAAATTTCCTATAGACAGCATGGTTTAAGTGCAAGCATTTAACAGCCACAGATAATATTTATGTGATACTTGAATTCTCTTACTTTTGAATGGTATTAGGTAACAACAACCCAGAAGAAAGGAAATCTTGTGAATCTTGTTAAATTACCTTAGGGTGGGCTTCTAAGTACGTAATTTGGTAGCTGCAAGACTAGTGCTCTGGCAGCTATGAAAAAAACCAGTATTTCTAGAAGATTGTGTAGGTTTAAGCAGGACTGTAGACTGATGTAGACTTCTACTGAGCAGGCAGATTCTGTCATGTCAAAAGCTTGCGGGCTGTGACAGCAAACTTTAAAATGGGGACATTTTATCCAGGCCTGTTGATGGCAGAGTAAGTAGGAAATTGGTTAACAGGAAACTTCCTGTAGTATTAAACAAAGCAGGTATGAAACTTTCCTATTAGGAGACACTGGGTAATCCAAAGTTTACTGTCAGTGTAGGAAGTTAACAGACTGATGTAGAACCTTGTGGTTTAGATGCTTCTAAAGCAGAAGTGGTAGGACTGTCTTAGGCTTTGCTGCTAATGAATACCTTTACTGACTTCTGTGACAAGCACAGGTTTATCGCCTCTTTAAAAGTTTTGCTTGCTTATGAACTGATTTTAATCAGAATAAATGGTTACTAATTCTAATCAGTTATTTAGATTTATTCTATATGCAGTGTGGCAGCAAAATCTATGTAGGAGTAGGCAAGTTTACACTAACATGGTATATGTGTGTTTGTAAGCTTGGATAGAAATAATTTGTGCACTTCTCATTGTGGTAAGTTAAATTAATTGTCCATAATTATGATCTCTCTGTTTCTTTAAAAAAACCAAAATCCCTAAAGGTTAGCTGTTGTCAAACTTTTTGGCTCTGCAGTTACCTGGTCCTCTTACCCTCTTCAGCCTTTTGCACATGTTCCCTCCCATTCTGGTCAGTCTGAGCTGTTACTGCGCAACTATCCAAAACATTCCCTCAAAAAGTGTTGGGGGAAAAAAAGAAGTATAAAATGTACCAATTTTTAGGAAAAGCTCGAGAGTGTCAATGGTGAGGTTATTCCTCTGGCTCTATAAAATAATCTCAGGGGATGTAAAATGTCAAGATATTAAGAGTGTTCTCTAGAAAGAGCATTTTGTCTTCTTCTAACCATCCCAGTCCAAAGCTGAGAGTGCCTGTTTGCATCCATCCATCAGACAAGCCAGTGGATTTGATTGTTTCATGTAATTGTTCTAGCTAGCTTATTTGTTGTGGAGCATCTCTGTCCTTGTCCCAGTTACAGCTCTTTTTAACTTTTGAAGGTTAGTTTAGGTGGCTTGCTATGAACTAGAAATATGTACTTCAGAAAGTATTTCTTGGAAGAATAATTTTTGTATATGCAAAAGTTGAAGAAGCCTTTGTGGAAATGATAGAGCAAAGTTCATAGAAAGCTCTGCAAATGTTTCTCCTCCTTGCTTCAAATTACTCCAGTTTTGAAGTACTCTGTGTCATGGCCTCTCTTGAGTAGTGTAAGATTAGCCCCATGGGCCAATATGCATTTGTAGCAGGACGTAACCAGATTGTTAGTAGTAGTGGCTTCAGAAAATGTTCAACCTAGATATTCCGTTTGATACATGTTAATGTATCATGTATGTTAATGGATGTCATTGTAACTATTAAATGTAGAAACACTTCACAACATCATCATCTTGAAGAGTGACTTCATTGAAGTCAGCGTGAGTTTTGCCTTAGATTTCAGATAAGCAACATTTTATTTACTAGAAACTTGACTCATGCTTGAGTTATGCTGACCATGCTTATTTTGGAGGTGATGCACAATCACTCAATATTCATACTCTTCACTTTGGAGGAGCATAGTGCAACACATTTTGTGAGATGGGGACTGGAATCAAGGAGAATTATCAGTGGCTTCCATAAGATGTGCTAATTTTGTACTTTTTCTAGGGAATCTTTTAAAAAGAGTTTTAAAAAAGCTACAACTTCCTTCCTTAATCAAACCTCCTTAGAGAGGGGAATGGTAGAAATATATATGCACTGGAGACTGAATTTGCACGTGACAAAGTAAAAAATATTTCCCCACCATCCTTAATAGTAGAAATGTCAGATCCTTATTATCTTTTAATTTCTAGAAGTTTGAGACTAAACTCATTCCTAGACTACACTGTGCTTGGGGCTTAATTTGATAGTGTGTGATTTGCCTTATTTAACAAATGTTAGCAAAGTCTTCTGCCCTTGTGTTCTTGATTTAGTAGTACCTTTACTGCTGATGTAGGAGTCAGATCCAGAGTCTGATAGTCTTAAGGGACTGCCTTTTACAGAAAAGTGATAAACCAATATATGACTTGAAAAGGGCTTCTACAATTTGTTCAGTACTGTTTGCCTTTTGTGTTTGATTGTTGACCCCCCAAGGCATAGAGTATGTTCCAAAACTGCATCCATTGAATTTATATTCAGTAGTTAGGCAAGAACTGTAAGAGACCAGAAGTACACAGTATGTCTGATTTGTACTAGTGTATTTTCTAGGTTTAACTTCAGTGCAGGATCCCAAGGCAGTCATGAAAGCTGTGCAGTAAGTTTGTAGGGGAAGAAGTTAATTTTCTTTGAATAAAATAGTTCTTTAAAGTATGTTTTCTTACACAGCTCAACTGTTACTCTTGGTAGTGACTAGTTTTTTTCTCATTACTTTTAAACCAGGATCAAGCATGCTGTTTGGATTCGTATGTGCTTCCAACACTTTGCTTCTATTTTAAGCATAAAACTTTAGGCCTCAGTCTCAGGATGAAATTTCTTGAGGGTCAATTTCTAAGCTTCCACTTAGTTTTGAAGGAACAAAGGAAAAATGGAAAAAAATACTGAAATTTTCCAATGGAGAATAATACAGTATACTAAAGTTTTTTTTTTTTTCCCCTAAATCTATTTTTCCATAAAACATTTCAGAAAAATATGCAGGAGATACATTAAAAAAACCCACCTTGGACACCATTTTTAAGCTGCTTTAAAATCTGAGCAGCAGATTGAGCTGTCAATGTTGATAGATGCATCACTCAGAAAAGGAATAGATGCTACTAATCCAGTGATTGTAATGAAGGACACTTGATTGTGATAGCATTAAAGAATTTTGAACAAAGGCAGAGTAATAAACTGGAAAATATAGCTTGGTACAGTTACGTATTTCAGTCTTAGTCTTCCAAGAAGCTGTAATCACAAATGAATAACAATGGTTTAAAAAATAAGTTGTTTTTCATGGAATTATGCTTTGGCTTGAGAAATAGTCCTTTGAAGATACATGCTTAGATTCAGCCAAAAATATGCTACAAATTATGTATGCATTTTTGCTGTGTTGTGTAGACTTTCCATGGCCTCTGTAAAGTAGTGGTCATAAATATTTCTACTGGAAATTCACCTGCTTTGTTAAAGAAGTGAACAACGTAGAGTGAACAGGATTCATTTTGTGGCTTTTACTACAGGTCAAGAACTGAATTCCCTTACTTGTCTCTTGGCAACGCACACTGACACAATTTCTGTAGCAGTTTATAGGCTGTAGTAGTATCCGTGACCTCTTCTATCCCTCAGGCCATAGCTACATAATCACTTTAATTTTACATAACTATGCACAACAGCCAAGAAGGGCAGTTGAGTCTTTCCCCATTGCCCCCAGCAACTCATTCCTGTCCCTTTCCTTGTGCTGCAACTAGCATTTGTATTATCAACATCAAGAAAAAGGTTTGGCTGAAAACTAACCCAAAAAAAACAACTGTAAAACATTTTTACAGTGGAGTGCCTAATGAGATACTTAAGGGGTTTGAGATTTGCATAGCTATGGAGGGAGGAAGTTGCTTCTTTTAAAAGTCCACCTTCTAGAGTCTCACTTTTGTACAGCAAAAATGGTGGTGCTTAACTGTTCTAAAGAGAAGGCTTTCCATGTCCTTGGCTGAAAGAGCAAAAGATCCATGCCAAAGGAAGATACAACGCAACTCTTACGTTACCAAAATTTGTTGATTTCATATATATGCAGATAACTGCTAGTATAATTTTTCTGTGACTTTATTTTCTCTACTGCTGTTTTAAATTGTGTTGAATGTTGGTGCACTAAGTGTTAGAAAGCCATTTCAGTCTATCATTCATTCTAACAACTGAAGAGCATGAAAGAAAGTGTGAAGTAAGTTGCTGAGGGCATTAAAGTTAGGTATAGGCCTGAGAGGAATGAAAGAAATGTAAATAGGCCTTCCAGAGGCCTTGTAGCATAGTGTTACAGCTAACTTTCAATTTTCAGCACAGTGCAACATTGATATTTTATTTCATTCTGAGGAAAGAGGAGAGAAGGCTGGCACTTCAAATTAGCAGCAGCTGCAGAATTAAGACAAGGGTGTTGGTGACTCATTTGGAAAAGTACTAGCTAAAACATTCTGTCTCCTAGAAAAAACATTTAAGAAGCGTTTATGATATAAACTTTGAATTTCATGAATAGTGCCCGTTTACTTCTGACAACTGCATATTAAAGTAAGGAGAATGCATGGGAGCATTTTGGAGGGGGAAACATCTCGGTTAATAGAGTCAAAGACTCCAGAATGCCTCTTACTTTAGACACAGTCAGTTAGCCAAAAATTCAGATTCTTATTGTTCCAGGTAGAAGGAAAAAACTGGTGGTACTTAGTTGTTTCTTTGATGTAGCTGAATTATTGACAAAGAGTAGTCAAAATCCAGTTTCCGTTAACACAGGCATCTTGAATAATAGAAGGAGTTTCTTTGTTCTCAGTCCCACATTCCTTTCCCCAGTTCACTATTCTTGCTGTTTAGGTATTTTACAGGATGGTATACTCAGTGCTTAAGTTTAGGTTGTTCTCTGTTCCTTGCATATCTCTATTTGGGTGAGGTTTTTTCCCCTCCTCTGATGAATGTGTGTTTCCCTGTTTTATCCCCAGGTCCAAGAAATGGCTTTATTTAGCTTTAAGAGGAGAAGGCTAAATGGAGATCTAACTGCTGACTAAATCTATCAAATCAGCATGTATAGACAAGGTGGAACTAGACCCTTCTTGGAGGTAGGCAGGGATAGGTTCACAGGATAATTCAGGTTGGAAAGGACTTTAGGAGCTCTCTAATCCAACTTTCTCCTCAAAGCAGTGTCACCTACAAGATCAGACCAGGTAGCTCAGGGTCTTACCCAGTCTGGTCTTGAAAGCACAGCATGTCTGTACAACCTGATCTAATGATGGCTGTCCTCATGGTGACTTCCCCCCCCCCCTCTGTCTGAACATCTCTTGTTACAGTTTATGCTTACTGATGGATTAAGTCTCTCCAAATCATTCTCTCCAGACTGAACAAGCCCAGTTCCTCCAGTTTTTCACAGAGTATGTGATCCAGGCCCCATCCATCTTGACAGCCCTTCACTGAACTTGCTCCAGCTCATCCAAGTGTTTCTTTTACTTGGGGCCTGAAAGTGCCATATAGTATTCTAAATGGGGTGTATCAAATGGGGGGATAGTCACTTCCCTCACCTGGATGCAGCCCACGAGGCACACCTTAATGCCAGCTCATGCTCAGTTTGTGGTCTGCCTCAACCCTCATTGTCTGTTCCAGAGGAGCTGTTTCCCAGCCAGGCAGTCCCCAGCATATAACACTGCAAGGGACTCTTCCTTCCCAGGTGCAGAACTTTGCACTTCTCTCATATAAAAAAATGCTAAACACACTATCCAAAGATAGGCACTTGTAGTGTTCTACTTGGTACTGGCCTTCAGGTATTAACTGTGATTCACTGAGCCTTGCTATCCTGTTAGTTGCATTATGATGTAGTTGTCCACTTGTCCAGATGATAATGTCAGATGAATATAGTGGGACACAATGTCAAAGTCTGTGCTAAAATCAATGTGAATGACATTCATTGCTCTCCCCTGGTCTACAGATGGTTTTATCATAGATGGGAATAAGCAATAGGATGCAACACAATGTACACAAGTTGTGCAATGAGGAAATTATAGATACAAAGAACATTTTATTTTCACCATAGGGGTGGCCAAACCCCTGAACAGATGCTAAAAGAGGTTCTGAAATCTGTTGGAGATAGTAATAACTAAACTGGACAAGGTACTGGGCAATCTGATATAGTTGAACCTGCTCTTGAAAGGAAGTTGGACTAGATGGCCTCCAGATGTCCTTTCCAAACTAGTATGTGATTCTATAAGGTAGATCCTGATAACTATCATTAGTATAAAAGACTTTAAAGTAACTATTACTGTTCCTTCTATACTTCATCATTGTAAGCTGTGGTAGGGTATTTGGAAAGGAAAGGTATAGAAGCAATTCCCATTTTCTACTTAACAGAGTACTCATTCTACAAATGTGCAAATGACATTTCAATAATCTCTTCAACATGTAAATTCCCTGATTCCTTTTTAGCAAATACCATTTTTTAAAGCTGCTTAAAATTTAAGGTTTTAAGTTTGTCTATTTGTTTGTTCTTCTCTCGGCAGAACATTACAGTGCTACAAAACTGCTGTAAATTGTGACAGATGTGTATACATTCTCATACCAAACTGACATTCTCATACCAAGCTGACATTTCTTGCTCCTGCACCCAATCTGAATTTTGTCTCAGGCATTAAAACAATAATTAACCTGTTCTTTCCAAGTGGACATTATTCAGAGGAACAGCAACGAGTATTAAGGGAAGGCAGTATTCTGAGTTTCTAGTAGAAAACACGGGGAAAATTACTGTGTTCCTGTTGCTCTTCACTGACAATTCTGCTATACCTCAAGTGACTTTTCTTCCAGTTTACAATGAGTTCATCAACTGCAGAATCTATGGATATATGAAGGGCTTCCAAACCCACCCACCCAGCTTCTTTAGCAGGCTCTGCTTTGATTAACAGTTCTTTCCAGTGTCTTTTTTATATACTCACTCCCCCATGTTTTCTGAGGATTTTCAGTGGCAGTTATAATAATAGGAAGCTTCTATGATCCCAAACCATGAAGATAATCTTAAAGATGCTGCTTCTACTAGATTTAAAAAAAAAAAAAAAAGCTTTTCAGACAGATTGACGATGTACATGTACAGCCTACCAAATGTCATTTCATTTCTGCACTGCTAACTGATGTCATCATAGTTGTTCAATAATTCTGAAAATCAAGTTTCTTGTTATGTGTCAGAATATGTATTTAGGGTCCTAAAACAGGATTAAGTTGGCCTTAAGATGACTTCGTCCACATGGCTAGAAAGCTATGGAGACAGCAGCGTTATTACTCCAAGTCATTACCACAGAAACAAATGACGTAACTGGCCATTTATTTATGTCCTCCTTTATCCCTGAGTGTTATCACCTTCATGGTGACTGGGCTATCTGAACATAATAAAAGTGAAGGTTTGTATAAAAATACAGAATTTGGAAAAAATGGGAGACACATTTGTGCACTGACAATGTTTCTGCTTTTAAATGCATTTTTTTTAAATGCTATTCCTAGACTTTATTTGGTTGAAGGTTTGGGACTAGGGAAGAGTGTTACGCAGCATCTAACATGTAGATGCTAATTAGTCATGGATCTTTCTGTGAGAAACAGCAAAAAAAGGTGGTAAAAAAAGAAAGAATGACAGAGGTTTACTTTGCCATGATGCTTCAAGAGGAGGCAGAAAAGCAACTATGCATATTTTATATCTGCTCCTACTTTCATTATTTTAATACTGGGAGTGAAATTCCAGATCAGATAAATAATTGAATAATGAACAAATTAATGATAGCTATTTTTTTCCCTTAAAAAGCCAAACCACAATGACATCATATAAAATAAAATACAATGGAACATTTTCCATGCATGCTTACAGTCTTCATCTCTGTCAAGATTAGTATAAAGGTCTTTACTGACATTGATATAAAATTTAAAAACACATATATGTAAAGCAACAGAACTCCTGGCATTTCTGCAGCACACCCTTCTAAGAGTAAGGTTTTATCTGAGTGTTGTCTTCCAAAATGTATTCCATCTTTCCTGTTAAAGGAAAACATGCTGCATCTCACCCAGCTGCTTTTATTGTCCAAGGAAGATGCTGCAGATATGGTTGTTGTTGTGCCCTGATTGTTGTTCCTAATGCTTACATATAAACATTATAAAAGTTTTGTTGAATGTATAGTTTAGATGTATCTAGCAATTGTTGTAAAACATTCTCTGTTGATTCAGTTTTGTGGATCAAGCAGTTATTGCTATTCTTTAATCCTTGACAGTGGTGGTGTCTACTCTGCAGGACAGCCTGTGCTTCAAGTAACTTAGATATTGGGCAACCTAGTGAAGTATGTATATGTGTGTATTGTTTATAAAATATTCTGGGTGGCTGCTGTGTAATGAAAGCACTGCTCTGTAAAATGGCATTTTTTTCATAAGACATTAGTGCTTCTCTTGACACTGATAGTGAGCTTCATGTGTTCTCTAACTTAAATGGCCATAGAATCTAGACTTTGCAGAAAAGTTATGCACCAGAATCTTAATCCTACCTAAAAAAAAAAAAATCAATATTATAATATTAATTTTCATATTTATTTCATTACATCTTCCCATTTTTCAAATGAAATGAGCTGTAAAATCTCCAGATCTTACCAGACTATTATTGTTCATGCCAGCCTCTAGCTTTAAAGCAGAATTCAGGATCCATTTGCTCTGGATCCCTTGGAGACAGCACAAAGAAGGCTCAGTGGTATCAAGATTTGTGTAGAAGTCTGAGCAGCTCTGGCTTGCCTAATTACTGGAGGACGTCAAGAGACTGAGCTGGGATTTCTGGCAGTAGAAAGCCGAGAGCCATGTCTGGGAATGACAAATATTTCACAGTTTTAGCGAGAATCTTTTGATAATTGATACTTATAGGAATAGCATCTGGAAAAGAGGAAAGAAAAGCAAGGCTCAGAAGTCAATGAGATAACAGTAGATTAGTAATCTGGTTTCTGTAATTTTCTGCAATCTTGGCTTCACTGAGGCCATAGATGTCTTTGGAAGAATTACCTGCTATTAGTCCTTACTCCTACATTGAGAGACCTAGAGTAGCTGGTCTCAGGATCACTGGGTTTAAACAGAAGGGACTGGTTCCACAGGCCAGTCTGCTTTACTTTCTTTGTTCTCCTAGCATGGAGTTTATCTCTGAAAGTGGTTTGAATAGGTTCTTTTAAAGGTGGCTATAGACCTGTCTCTAGAGCTTTGTGTTGTCATTTGAGGTAGAAAAAGGGAAAAATGTAAGTGAAAAATACAAAGCTGGATGAAGGGAAAATAGGAGGAAAACTAATTTTGAAAGAGGAAAATTGCTGAAGAGAACAGATAAGGGAAAAGAATGAGAGAAAAGGGCAGGAAAGAGAAAAAGCACAGTTCAGTAGAAAGGCTGGGCATCTGTGCCAGAGCATGGCACAAAGAAGTTACCTCCAGTGCCAGGCCAACCTTGGGGAGTTGCATCTCCAACAAAAGGAGAATGAAGGCAGTATTCTGCAAGAACTCAGTATGGGGACTGCTAAAGTTCAGCAAGAATTAAAGGTTAATTTTACAAAAACAATGGAGATTTTTGGGGAATAGACAGGCAAGACCTCTGGGGAAAGGCCTTGTTTTTTATAGATTGTGAGAGGACAAAACGTACTCGTGGGGAATATTTGGCAGTTATCTTTGCCTCTTAACTGGTGCAGCCATACTGTGATACTGTAGACACAGAGGTAAACTCCTCAGAATTGAAGACTTGGCCATTTCTTTTTACTTCTTGTAGATTATACATATGTTTTCTTATTACAGTGAAACTAGAGTAAGTGCAAAGACTTCCTGAACACACTCTTAAATTACATGGTAATGTTGCTATTCTTTTTGATATTTTATGTGTTCAGGAGTTCTATTACCCTGATGGGTCTGGCATGAGTTTCAATCCAAGAAAATATACAATATAGCAAGGACTAAATGGAATTAGCATCCACATACTGCCCAGAGTATTACTAATGTTCTATCCTGGCAAAAGTGGCTAAACACAAAAAAAAATCAGAAGACATCTGTATCAAGATAAAAAAATTAGAAGAGTATGCATGGAAAATAGAGTTCTGTTGAAATTATACAGTGTATCAGCCCAAGTGAAACTTAAAATGTATAGTAGCATATTTTCATGCCTTTAAACTTTACACATACAGAAACATGCTTTCTCAGAGGCTGAAGTCCATCCTAGCAGTCTGAGCAGGTCGAGCATTTGGTCTAGAATTATCATTCCTGCTTGCTTTGGTGAGTGGAGAGGTGGGCTTCCTGTTTAGGTTAAAATCACTTGGAGGGAAAAGCAGGACCAAGAGAAGCTTTGAAGTGCTAAAGTCACCACCAGAAAACAGCATTTCCATAACTGAGATGGGATTATTTGTATATTTTCATGTATATTTTTCATGATGTGGACAAAATCACTCTCTACTGTGCTATAAACTTTAGAGATGGTAGAGATCATGATATGACAAATGGGTAACAGAGATTGTATTTTTCTGTCACAGTCTACCTCTGTGGAGCAACACTGCCCAAAAAGGGCTACAATTTTATGGAAAAAGCATCACAAATAATAAATAGTGATTTTGCACTTTGAGTATGCTGTGCTGAAACCACAACTATATCTAAACAAGACATGCTTTTAATTTTTTTCAGGCTTACTGTCTCTTTTTTGTAGCTTTTGGGTTTGTATCTTTTTGTGTTTTTTTGTTTTGTTTTGTTTTTTAATTATTGGTCGTATTGATGATGTTAGCCCTTAAAAAATTATAAAATTCCAGTTTTGTGGCGTAGAGTTTAATCCTGAATCTCTCTTGTGTGCAGTGATCCTCTGAGAATGGTATTTGGCATTGAGTTCCTTTATTTTGACTGCAGGGATCTTTGAGGAGTACCTGCTGTGCAAGCACTGTGCAGGATACTAGCACAGCGAGCAGTGGTGGAAGACCGGATACAAAGGTTTATTAGGTACTCTGGAATAATTAATCCCAAATAATTTAAGGGAGCAGAGCTTTCGTCTTATGAATAAGAGTACCATTGTCCAAATCAGCTTAATCTATTTTCAAAGCCACTGAAATATGATTGCCTTCCCATGGTGTTATTTATAAACGTTGTTATATTTAAACTGTTCATTTGATACGATTTTTATGCATACACAAGCTTTCTGTTCCTAATTCTTTTCAGGACAAAGCATTGAAGGTTTGATGATACTGAAGTAAACAGATTGGAGTGTTAGAGAGTAACAGAATATTGATGTTAATAAGATTTAGAGTTTGTCTACACTTAAAAATAAAATGGTATTTATAAGGAAATACGTTTATAGAATTAGTGAGCATTATAAATTCCCACATAGATGTTCACTTTTCTACCCATCCGTATCAAGAGTTACTTCCAAGTAGTTCTGGTAAATTTCCAAATGCAGACAAGACTTAATTAAGCCTGACTTGATGTGCTAAACTCATGTCAACTAATGCTCTGTTAACTGTATTGTCCTCTAATTAATAATTTTCATAGTTTTAATTATATGACTAAATCCAGCAATATCAGAAGCAAATAAATGCACAATGAATATTCACCTCACTAAGTGAGCATTTTACCTGCATGCAGTGTTCAGAACTGGGCTCCAGAGTACTTGGCAGAACACAGATGAGGTTTCTCTGCATTCATTTTGATGTTCCCTTTCTTGAAAATTTTAAGTACTGAAGTTACACAGGTATCTGGAATTTAATTTTAAATTGAATGGTTTCTAGGATATACAGTCATGCAAAACACATAATTATATGAACACATTTATATTACAGAGTAGTAGGTTTATAAATAAAAAGTTATGCAGAAAAGTGATGTGAAGTTGCTTAGCTTTATAAAAATTACCTTAACTGTGCTGTATACATATCATATATTTAATTTAATTGCACTAAGCGCTGACATGAGAGCAACTGCTTAGTTATAGTGCTCCAATTAAAATTGGAGGGAAATGGAGTTAAATAAGTAATGCTGAATAGAATTTGACTCTAAATACAGAAAAAAAAAAATTACAGTCTCTAGCATATTCTACTTTTGTGACTCTTATAGACCTCAAAGAGAATTGTACATTTGCATCCCTGGGCAGAAATCGGATGTGTGCTTGGAAGCATGAAATCTCTCAAGGTAATACTTCATAACTGTGGAATGTATCCCATGACTGATACGTAGCTAAGAACCAAGAATCAAATTACACATTAGAAATACATGAAAATAAATGTTTTTCTAGTAAAAGAGACCATTATTAGGTAAATAATCTATGTTTTCTTCTTCTTGGAGGTGTATTGCAGCATAAATGTATGAAACATTTGAATAAGTATGCTCCTATTTCCTGCTTTTTAAAAATTTTAGTAATATTTAAGAAATCAGAATTTTTTTTTTCTTGAGTTCATCTATTAGAATTTTGTATTTGTTTTTTTTTTTTTAAAGTATCTGTTTTTAACTTCTTTTTACATTCTTCTTTTCTTCACTCCAATTGTTTGGAAGTTTTGATCTTAAGCAATCAATTTCCAAGCATAGATACTTGTTTCAGCAAGGAAGGAGTGAACATCCCAAAATTCTTATTGGTGTCAGAACAGGAGCATTTACTAAGGCATTCTCAGTGTGTTTTTTACTAAAAAAGAAAAAAAATAGTTACAGAAAACAACAGATAAATTTATGAACTCCTTTGTCCATCATAGTGCATGTAAGATCAACAAGTACTTGACTACTCATTTTCACTGTGGCCCAGATATCTGCAGGTACAGATGAGCTGTTTTGTCCTCAAGCAGATGTATCTTATCTAGTGTGAACTCTACTCACTTTTCCTGAATCCATTCCCAGTACAAACTGAAGCCTTGTCAGGTTTAATGGGGGACAGATTCTATCCATCTCATCTTCTTCCCATGACACTTCTGCCTGCTTACAGCATTGTGCCGGGGCAGGGAAGTGAGAATCATGGTTTTGTGTAGCAGCTCTCATAGTTTGGGAGACCCTTCTCTGTTGCCTTTGATCAACATAAAGAATTGCTAAGGATCCAACTAAACCTACAGAGAGCAAATTCTTGTGAAAAATAGAAAAGCATGTTTAGTTGAAATAAATGGTAAAGGAAAGACAGATTTTCTTATGTTTGTTGCTTATACCTGAGGTTCTGTTCACATGAGCCCAGGTGGTCAGGAGTATTTTCTCTGGAAGCTGGGTTTGGCACTGCATGTGATAGACTACAAGGTACTTGGTAGTTGATTTAGCTTATCAGTTGTTACTCATTATATTACTAAAGCACCCTGACAGCCCTGTACACATGTCAAGAATCCTTTGCATGAGGTGCATGACTGCCATGATGGGCTTTCATGTCTGGATGAAACACAGGAGCAAAAGTGAACTTAGGAGGTATAAACAAACTGGGTAGTAGTAGTAGTGTTTTGTGTGATAATCCTTGGGTGTAAGATAAACTACTACTTTTTTTGAAAACTCATTGCATAATGTGCACTGAATATCCTGCGACTAATGGGTTCTATTAGGCAAATCTCAATAGTTAGGGAGATAATGTCAGACCTCATTGTCAAAAGAACTCAGTTCCAACAAACTGATATGTTATTTTTTGCAAATACTTAATTTCTATCAACTTTAACAATATTAAAAATGATTAATCATGCGAATTAGCATTTGGAATTATTCTTGTAGTCAAGTATATTCACATGATAAAAGATTTGAAGTTCTATGTGACCTCTGCAGATCAGGTCTGAGGTATTTTGCTTGTTTACCATAGCTCTGAATTGTCTAGATTCCAACAACTATGTTTATAAAAATGTAGGTATGCTGAACTTTGCATAAGTTTTTAGACATATATCTCACAGTGATATATAGTTGTGGCTGCAGAAATATTATCCTACTTATTCTGTCATGTTGCAAACTAAAAGCCAATTACAAAAAGCACAACTTGCAGTGCCCATCCCTGAAAAGAGATTTTACATGAAGACTATGTGCAGCCATTTCTTCAGTGAAATTTCTCTGTCCTGCTGAGCATAAAATTCAAAAGCACTTATATAACAGAAACTCGAAACACTGTAAATTATGTCCTTGGAACAATAAATGAACTTCTTATATTGAACTGAAGTTTAGGAATGCAGTGTTCTGTCTCATAATTGTCTGCCTACACACACCCAGTCTGCACTTCTAATAACAATTTACCATTGAGGGAGCACACGTCCTATATTTTTGGCTCTAACTGTGTATTTTTGTAGTGGAAGATGTCTTTACATTAACAAAAATAAATTCATAATGATTATACATTAGAGTCACTGGTGCCAGTTTTGCATTATTATGTGCCTACATGCTTGTTAGAACGTGAATGATGTTTTCAGGGAAACCATACATTTTGTGGACCTATTAAGTGGTTTTGGCTCCTTTAAAATATTCAACAATATGTTTGTTGAATACGTACTTTTTTTCTTATGAAACATATATTGCCCTTTGTTAGGCTGTGATGAATATATTCTCCAGAGAAGCTAGCAAAAGGTGACAGATCAGTTCTCAGTCCAGGAAAATTTAGACCAGGGCTTAGGAAGACAACCCATCATTCCATAAAATAAAAAGGTCAGCTGGATATGTCTGTAACTGTGCATCTGTACAAGTGAGCATAAAACCATAAAGAAAAGCAATTGTCATTTAAAGCTAAGCATGAAAAGCGTAAGCTTCATTACTGTGCTCGTCTGGATGAACCTTAAACAATGTTTGCAGTAAGGTCTGGAGAGTTGCCTAGCACTGGAGTATACACAATTAAACAACATAGCTGAACTTTTCTTTCATGTCAGCATACTGCTAAAAGACCTTCATTGTACTCATGATAGTAATTCTTGGAACTTAAAACATAAACAGGAATAAAGAACATTGACTTGTAATTCTGTCCCTTGGTGGCTGCGTGCATCAAGGGGCATAACTGCATTTTCATCTATATGGCTCAAGAAGTAAAGTAGATATATAAAATAATGGTAAGGGCATAGCAAAACATCAACTCAATTTTGATGTGAATGCGTACCTGAATTCAATAGGTACAGGTATGGACTAATCGTTACTTAATATATTGCAAAACTAATTTTGATTGGATTTTTGCGCCTGTATTTCTGTGACTTATAAGCATTATATGCCCATCCTTGCTTTGGTACAGTAATCCAAGAAAAACAAATACAAATTACTGAAGGAATAAAGAAAAGCTAAAGCAACAAGCCAGTTGGTAGGCTGACAGTGGATAATCTGAATTGGAACTGCAGTTTGTCATGTCATTAGTCTTAGGAATACTTGCGTTTCGCATTATAGCAGGAGGACTTTGCAGAATCACCTCTATGATGTCATAATTGTTCTAGTTATTTTTAATATTTATTTCAAAAGAAATTCTTTTGGATGCTGCTTTTGCATATATATACACCATAATTGTTCTTGTAGTACTTACAACTAATGTTATTTTATTAACTTGCTACACCCAGTTTCTATTAAGCTGTTTATAGTGTAAAGACTATATTTGAATGAACATTTTTAATGAAAAAGGGTTAATATTAATGGCTATTTAAAAATAGAAGTTAATGTAGGATATGAATTTAAATGTGCAGTATATGACTTGTTTAAATCTAAGACGATTAACTATGTTGCATGCAGTTGATGACACTGCAGAAAGATGAGCACTAATTGTATTGTTTATGAAAAAGGCTCTGAACTTTCATCAGCATCCAGAAGAGCAGTTCAAAGTTTAATAATTTAGAAACATAAATGCTTCAAATAGACAATGTTTTCTTTCAAATAGTTTGTTTTTTAATTGAGATATCTTGACCTTTCCTTTCTGTAGAAAAAATAATCCTGTATAATTTCAGATAATCACAACACTAGGTCATCTGAGAGTTAAACATGTTTTCATAGCATTCGTAGACTTGAAATCAACATGTTTGTTATACATTCTCTTCACTTTCACTGAGCCATTTTTATTGCTCATTGACCAAAAGTTATTCACACTATTGTACCAAATTGAAGTTTATTACAGTTGTGATAGAATAATTACATTCTACTGTGGATAGCAAAAGGAATGGAATAATCATTATTTTATGTTGTCAGACCCTCAATGCCTCAGTGGTGTCTATTCTGCAATAATTTAGTTTTATTTTTTTATAAAAAGACATCTGGATGGATATTCAGAGTGGTGGCATGCCATTATTATTACTTTAAACCCACAGAATTTAGGAATATTGCATGGGCCCCTGTGTGAGTAGTAGATACACAATTTCATTAGCAATCTTGCTGCATGCTTGCTAACAGTGTTAGAAAGTGCTCTTCCAAGCAGCCCCATCAATTTTTTTTTCTCTGTGAATGCATAGCAAGTTTATTACCCTTGAAATACATTTTCTGCCAGATGCAATTGATACTACGTTGCCAACTATGGCCAGTACCTTTCTCTCATATTTTTAATATGAAAAAGTTCTGCCAGTATCTAATGAGCTCTTGCTTTTTAAATCAGATGGAGTTGTGTATGTCCTGGGAATCCAAAGAAGTCCCTGGCTTGCAAAGTCAAATTAATATGTTGGTGCTCTAAGTACATAAATCAATGGATAGAGGCTGTGAGAGGAATTAACTGTTTGCTAAACATGCTTGGTACACAGCTTTGTGCTGTGGGCTGGAAGCAAGCACCCTGTGGGGACACTCTGGGTTTAGGTGGTGACTAGTATTTAGGGATGGAAGAACTATAGGCTGTAGAGAGTAAAAAGAAATGCTAAACCTAAAAGCACATGGCTGCAGTGAGTCGATAAAGTCACACCTGTGTCCACTGAGGACTAGAGAGGCTTGCCTGCTGGCTTAGGTGGGGACATTTATTAGTGATGTCTATGAGTACTTCACCAGTATTTCCACAGTATGAATGGGCTTACGGCCAATGAATAGAGAGATAAGCTCTGAAAAGCCATTACTGTTGGTTCACTTTCAATTGCAATTATCATGTTTACTTTAAGGCTGTAAGAACACTGAGCTACACTGAATGACTTGGGGCTGTAAATAATTCTGTCTTAATAAAAATTTAATGTCCACTAATATAAATCTACCTTCTCCCCACTGGCAGCACATTTTTCTTCTAATAATACCTAATGACATGCATTTGTAGCTAGTCCCTCTTCATACTAGTGTGAGCTATCCCTGTGCAGATAAGAGGTTGTCATTGTTTCCATGATAAAATTGTATTAGCTAAGTTTAGAGCTAGACTGCATTTGTTTGTTAACTCATAAACTGTGACTTTGGTCAAAATGAGTTTATAGAAAACAGTTTGTACAAAATAACTTTTGTCTGGTGTTTTTTTTTTTTTTAATTGTAACAGGAAGATAGCATCTTACTTGAGCGGTACTTTTCATTCAGCTTTAATTTAGATTAGCTTTTTTTTTATATAATCAAGAGGATGTTACCTGATAGTTAAAAATGTGGGTCAAATGTCTTTATGTTATAATAATAGTATGTCTGATTGAATTATCTAAGATGTTCACTCAAACATTAGTAAAATAAGTGTTAAATCAATTATCAAAAGATAAAATACAAATAAACTGCATCCTCTGGTAGTTATATTCTGGTATATGTTTGGATCCAAATCATATCAATGTAAGGTGCTACACAAAGACAAGGCCCTAGTTATGTCCCAAAATAGGCCTAAAATGACTCATGAGTAATACCCAAGCATTGCATTGGTCTCTTCTCTAGATCCATGAACCAATATAACAGCTGCTGTGATTATCTCCATAGACTTGAAACATCCAGTTGATACACAGCCTTGTCAAGCTCACTTCAGTGGAATTAACAGCCCTGTGTTGTACCCCAGAAAGTCAATTATATGTTCACTCATTCTCATTTGCTGCTTCCAGGGAAAACTAAAATGCATTTGTAGACTTTTCTGTCTAACACATCCAGACGTGCAGGTTTAGTTTTGTATGAGTATTCTTTATTTGCACAGTACCTTGTCACTGATGTGATTGGGTTTAGCTAAATGAGGAATTCAGGTACATATCGTACAATAGGTTTCCCTCCTAGTCATTGTTCCCATAAAAGCTTGGTACTTAACCTATACATTGTTTGAATAGTTTTTGGGGTATTTTAAAGATAAATTCCTAAGTATTAATTGCCAGAATATTGTCTCACTATTTGCTGAATTTACATGTCTCCATCAGTTCTTCCAGAAATTTATTGTTGTTTATTTATTAATGACACAAAAAGCATGACAAAAAAAGGCATGAGCCAGTTCAGCTTGTAGACATAAAAAAAATACAAACCACTGTAATCCATTAAGATAATTACAGTATTAAAAATTAACATCTTCAGGCTCCATGCTTCCTTTTTTAAACTTACACACAAAGGAAAAAATGAATGTGGCATGCATGTGAAGAAACATGAATTTGCAGTCAGGAAAAAGGACTACTAACAATAACCTTCCATGGACGAAGTCCTGAAAGACTTTCTTTCCAAATGTGTTGTGTTGTAAAGCACCAGGATTACTCATAGTAGTAAGGATTTGTTCTGGGACTTTACAGGGTTGCCACCCAACCATTTTGTGGCTCCCAAGATATGCAGACTTTTTAGAAAACAGAGGAGCTGATGCGAAAGTACTTTTTTATACATAGCCTTGCCACTTGGGAGATACCAGGACATTTGGGCCTTATGGTGCCTCTACATTTTAAACAGAACACTCTGGTGCTTTCACTACTAAGTTCTACTTGAGAATTGATGGCAAGAATATGACCCTGGTGTGATGTGTGCTTGCAGGCTAAGCGGTGGTGGGAGGCCAGCTGTGGAATGTGGGAAAACTGCTGAACTGCTGAAGTCATGCAGGGAATGTTAAATGTGTCTCCAGCTGGCAGGGAGCTGCGGCTTAAACACAAGCTCTGGGTCCTGGGTATTGCTGAGTGTTCCCAGCACCCTCAGCTCCTGCTGCCCTCAGCACTGATGCATTTTGGAAATGAATCGAAAAGAAAATGAAATGCCTGTCACCTTTTAGGGGAGTTTCAATGGCAAGTGACAGTGGTGAAGAGTTTTAACATTTTTGTCATAAACTCAACTGCTACAGTAGCCCTACCTGCCTGCAGTGAGAAGTGTGGTTGAGAAAAGTTATTTCTGCAACTCTCAGTACAAAGAGTTCTTGTATTTTTCTATTTCCTTGGGGTATGTTCCTCTTCGAGCAAATGCAACTTATCCTCTTTAACAAACCTGTAAACTAGCGGAGGTGTTCTTGAGCAACTTTGCCAATGAGTTCCAGTTTCAGCGTAAAACCAACAAAGGGCGGGGATCATTCTGTGATTCTGTGACTGTCACTTACCTCACATGGCAAAGTGGAGAGTGAAAGTGGAAAATGTATTGCCACCCTTCTTCTGGGTAGACAATTAGAATTTCTTCAGGTCCCCCACTGTGCCTCGATTAGCAGGACAGCTGCTGTGAATACACCTGTGTGATACCTGCAGATATTTTTACACGTTTTTTTTTCATGATGACATAAGTTCACTTTGTCTCAGCCCTGAGATGAAGGGAAACCATGTTGGGGCAGTGCTTAACTTGAGCTTAAAAAAATTCTGCTGAAGCGTCAGCAAAGTGACTGCTGGTCCTAAGGTACAGGCCGTGCAATACCAGGTCTGCTGGAAGAAGACTCTAGATGTACCCCATATTGGTGCACTAAGGAAAGAGTTGGAGAGCATGACAGTAAAACTTAGAGGTGGCAACTGTGTTATGAATAACATAGGAGTTTATAGAGTACTATCTATTAAATATGATACAATCAACAGTAGCAAGTGAATTATTACAAACTGCCAAGCCATGTAAGTTGCTAGCAACAGCCCTTACCTGGAAATTCCTTGATGCCTTCCTAAGGTTAGTTTTCATCATAAGATTACAACTTTAAATCATCAAGAGAAAGCATTGCTGGGCTGTTTTTCAGCTTTGGTTGAGCTAAAGACTCCACCCAAGTAATTCTGATCATAAGACATTTTCTTCTGTTAGAGTCATAACTCAGAATATGTCACAAATGGCATTAAGACTGAAACAGCAATGGGCTGTGCCTCCTTATTTTTAATCCTGACCACAAACCTCTTAACTCTGGATCAGTAACAGAATGGAGAAACATGAGAAAAATGCATTTTAAAACTTTTCCTATGCAATAATTTAAGAGGGTTTAGATACTAATTTTGGTGAATCTTACTGCACAGATTTCAGACATTACTTTCCCTGGGTAGCTGCACTCCCTTCACCTCCTGGCTGCTGCCTACTCATGTAACTTCTCAGTAGAGGCAGCAAGGGGACACCTGGCCATGCCTCTGCTATTTCCTTGTGGAGTTTGACACTAGCACTTCAAGATTGTTTTCCTTAATCATACAGCATCAGAAATACTGCTTCTTGAAGCAAGGTTATCTCTACCTTGGTAAAATACAGAAGGCTATATGGGAGCAGAGAATAAAGTTTTCTCTAGGCAGAAAGTGAAAAAAGGAATATATCCGGCACTGAAATAAATCTTCATTGAAGAAAAATCCAGTGAGGAAAGGGGATGGGACACAGCAGCCAAGGGAATCCAGAAGAGCAGAAACAGAAAGCTCACCTTCCAGCCTCCTCCTCAGTCTGTCCTATGGGAATAAAATGCTTCTCACAATCACGAGGTAGATTGCCTGGAAAGTAACACTAGTGGTGTAGGAGGGTGGGCAGATGTAGGAGAAGAGGTTGCTGAGCTAAGATACCACATGCTGTACTTGGAGCACTTGAGTCAAGCATTTCCTTTTGCTCACTCTGCTACTGAGGCATTTTTGGCAGAAGAGCAAAAAGGACACCTGGAGGCAGCAATACCTCAAACTACTAGAGGAAAACTTGCATATGCTGATCTGTCAAAGCCTAACTCGTAGTAAGAATGTTCACTGCTCTCCAATATTCAACCAAGTTTTTGCTGTATGGTATCAATAGAAGCAGCTGGTGCAAGTAGTGGGTCTAAAGGAGATGAATGGGAGATGAACACTAAGTGCTCATAATTTGTGTTCCAGGGTCTGCAGCTCAATTCAGATCCGTATCCTATAATAAGGAAGATGCATTGTAAAACTAAAGCTGTGTTTTCAGATGTGTTCTATTATAGCAATAGCAACTTTAAGCATCTTTCTTTGTCTCCAGCCATTCTTTCTCCTCACATTACCCCATCAACAATGCCAGCATAGCTGTTAGTGGGGCCATACAATGAAATAGGTCTGGGAACAGGTCCAGGTTAAAAATAAACAGCAAAAATGAATACCAGGAACAGGCAGGATAAGGGGGAGAATGTTTATGTTAGTTCTGTTGTTGAGAGAAATGTATAAGAACATTTGTGCTAGTGCGTTCTCATTTGCTGTTGGAGAAAATGACAATTTATGATGTGCAAAGTAAAACCTCAGATCTATGTCCTGACAGTTTGAGAAGAGCAGTGGTGAGTTACCTTTATATCTGTTGAAAGGGATTATATTAATGTGAGTTAGTATTCATTTATTACAAAGACGTTATTACCATGGAGAATATCACCCAGTCAGCACACAGCTCACCTCCCCTTCCCCCCCGGTCAATAAGAAAACAAAGGGTTACAGAAGATAACTATTAAAAATTGCTTTTGTGATACGGTGGATGGAAAAGTAATTGTGAAACTCAGACTGGAGTTGGGGAGCTTCTAGAGAAAATCCTGTGCTTTAATATTAGAGTATTTCACTACTAGATTTTGTAGTCTGGTATAAAGTAGACCAGCAGTCATGATAAAAGGCTAATTGCAAGATATAAGGAATGGATTTTTAAAGAATGGTTCATTATTAGAAATGAAAGGGGAAATTAATTTGATCTCAATGTATGGAAATAGTGGACAAATGAGCTACCTTTTCTGAGTAAAGGCTAATGACTGGTGTTGTGCAGCATAAACAGTACTCCAGTTAGTCAGTCTGTTCTTACTGGTGAAATCTTCGTACCACAGGACATGAAATAAGCTCATAAAGCAAAAATGGAATGAGGAAAGCATGCGATATTTGGGAGTAAATCGTATTTACAAAGGTAAGAACACCCTATTTGATGTATGTGTAAATAGGTCTTTTGATTCATGTAAATAGGACATGGCAGGCTATATTTCATACTTGCAGTTAGTTAAAAACAAACGAGAAAAAACACAGCAGCGAATGACTGGGTGTATGGATGTCAGGATACCAGCATTTCCTAGATAGGTGATGAAGCAGTGTGCCACAGGTAAAGGTCCTGCCACACCCAAGGAGGTCTTCCAACCTCTTATCTCTACACCTTGAAGAAACCTATTTTGCCTTAAAGCACAGATTTTGTTAAATAGTTTCAAATACAGCCGTATCTTATCTGTCTGGGTTTTGTGCCTTATAAAGCGGATCAAAAAAATTGGATAGTTTAGGGGACTAACATATATCTGATACAAGAACGATCTGAATTTTTTTTTTGAGTTGCTGAAATTTGAAAACTGAGAGTAGAAGGCAATACATTTAGAGTCCACATGAACTGGAACATATTTAAGTTATTTTAGTGCAACAAGAAGTTGAGAACATTCTGTTTCGGGCTGAGTGAAGTGTTTCTTTGTCTCAATTATTTTCAAGATTTTTTACAGCTCACTTAAAATCAAGTAAGGATAATTTTGAAGTGTTATATTTAATAATTTAATTTTCCAAATGTTAGAATGAAATAAATGGGCTTATTGTTGATAACTTTTATGAGCTTTTTGTGTTGCTATATGATTGTCATCCCTGGCACCATTGTAGAAATTAGCTCAGATATGTTGGTGTATAGTCTCTGGACCCTCCTTGCGCATCCATCTTCCAGACCGAACACCTTGTATTTAAGGCTCTGTCCTTGTTTCCATGCCCTGATTTCTGGAAGATTGGGGTATGTCCTTTAATTTCTTCCTGGCTAATAAAAGGGTTAGTTGATCCACATTGCCGTAAGAGAAGTAATTTTTAATCAGCTTCCACCTCTGGGGCCTGTTCATCTGCTTTTGCTTTTCAGAGATTTTACATGTAACTTCAGCAAAGGTGACATGCTTCTGAGAGTTCGGTTTTCATTTCTTTTACATCTGGTAAATTGTCTCGCCATTTATAACACTTAAGACTTTAGAATTAGAATATAGTTTATAAAGTCATGAATGGTGTCGACACGTCTTTATTTAATCTGCAACTGATTTAAAAAAAAATCTTTATTTCCCCCAAACATACGTGTTTTCCAGTCTGATGTTACTGTCTAAAGTCACAGTAGTTAGTAGGAAGTGAACAAAGTTGTCAGCAGCATTCAATGGCTGATGGTTATGTGAAATGAGATGCTGGTCTCAGCCTGTGTTTGTTGTAGTTACAGAGGCCACTGTCTCAGCTGTCACCCTTCCTCGTAATCTCAGCAGAGTTAAAAAAGAGAAGAATTGCATACTCGTTCATTTTTGAAGGCAAACATTCAAAAGCAGGATTGGAGCAAATCCATGAGGCAGTATGGGGAAGCTTGTTCTCCCACTGCCCATGTTGCACCTCTTTTGTGGAAAATGGGATCGTGTCAATTCCAAAATGACTAAAATGGTTTTGTGGTAGAGAATGAAGGGATTTAATTTCAAGATAAATTTAAGTTTTAACTTTGAGATTAGTGTCTTAATCTAAATTTAAGCAGGTCTTTAACTGGGAAAAAAATTAAACCTTTTGAGATTTTTCAACTTGATGCTGAGTTAGTAAACAGAGTTTTGAAAACTGATCCACAAATATCTTTAAAGCTTTTTATCTTCTGTTTACTCTTAAGGATAGCCCCCTAAAATGGTTACAGATGTTCCACCATCTCTAAACAAATAGTTTAGTAACAGTAGTAAAAAAATAATAAGTATTAATAATAAAAGTAATGTTGAGAAAATTCATTATTTGTGCAGTGCTTCAAGAATGAAAAGGGTTAAATAAATCCAACCAGTAAAGTTTGTGTGTGTAATAGAAAAACAGATTTAGTGAGTTAGATTGGAAAATCATTAGACAAAATTGTCTTTCCTTCTTTGGTCCATCTTTTGTGGAAAAATGAAACTCAGGATTGTTATTTTATACATTATTAAAACTGAGTAAGAATTAATGGGTGTTTTATAATTAAATGACTGCACGTCATGTTCATGAGCATGTGTTTCCAGAACTATGATATTCCCATATTAGACTGTAATAGATTTAAAACTTTCTAAAACATGCATGTACTTACATGCCTGAGTGCTGCACACAGCACAAGTTTTGTGAGGCACAACTTCTAGTGGCATGGTGAGATCTGACATTTCAAATACTGAGGAAACAAATCACTCTCTAACAGAGCAGGGAACAGGCTTGCAGAACTTTGTACTTGAAAATAATGAATTCAGGAAATACTTTGTGCCTGGCTCTAGCAACAATCTCTTCCTCCCTGAGAGTGATCCCTGCTCTGTGCTTCACAGTGATGGCAAACACACAGGGTGGGAATACAGCTAATGCAAATGTCCTGTTTTTTGTATCGCTGTTTGTGTCACTGTTTTTGCTTACATGACATGAACGTCTTTATTTCTCTCAGGAAAGCTCTGCATTCTGCAACTGAAGCACCATTTCCTTCTCAAAGTACAGGCAAATGCATCCTGAAGCTGTCTAGGATACCAGCCACTGTAGGATAACATTTTTAATCCAATCTACCTCTGCTATTCAGCCACTGTTTCCAGTTCAGTATTGAATTATTTCATAATTCTCCTCCTCTCTGACCTGACTTCTGCTCTTTATGACTAAGTGAGCAAGGAATCTATACACAGCTCAAGAGAGTCAGCATTATTTTATGCTGTTGAACCTATCTATGAGTTTGGAAGAAAGTGATACTGTGGAGTTGTTAATTTTATCTCTAGAATTACTTGTATCTGTTGATTTACTTCTGAAGAAAAACATAAAAGAAGATACAAAGATGTTGTTGAACACCCCCTCCCCTTTCTTGAGAGGGCTGAATCAAGTACACCTGAAAACAAGGAATGTCCTTATTATTGTATGCTGAGCATCAATGGTTTTCCTGTGTTTCTAACCAGGACTGCAAGGGCTGTGATTCATTTTTGCCTTGCCCCTCATGAAAGTGTTTATAGCAAAACAAAGTGGGCACAAGGTGTCTGTTACCTAGAATCTTCAAATAAATCCAAATCAGATCTTCAATAGTCTTCTAACACTAGAATAAATGACTACCCAGAGCATGGGGGATTTATGAATTGGATCCAAGATCTTCCCCATCCCAGAGTACCTCCTTGTTATAGGCTTTCCAGTAATGGATAGCTTAGGTGGTCTGCAAATGATCAGGACAAAAGGTTAGTTCAAGAGTACCCAAGACAGTAGGAAGTCTAGCAGCAGGGACCTCTCCTAGAATATGGCAATTCTGAAATAGTCCCTTTAGTTAAAAACCTTTTGTACCTTCAAAGAAATAAAACCTGATGTCTGCATTTGGAAGAACAATACTGCAACTATGTAATTCCCTGTTATAGCTAAAAAAAGTCCTAATTTTCTTTTAAACAGGGGTCAGCTTTCCTGCTGCAAGGCTGGCCTGTCAACACACTGTCGAATTCTTTTGTCTAAACTAAAAACCCGGATCGGTCTAGCAATATTTTTTTTTTTTTTTGGTAAATCAGCTCTAATCCCTGTTATGAATGTTTGAAGGTTACAAATGCTTCAGGTCCCTATCTGATGACTGCCTCCCTATTTCCATTTTTCATATTTCATATAGCTATTATTTATTTCATAATATTTGCAGTTGCTTGCCAGATCGCTTCAGCAAGGTAGATGAAAAATGTCATATTTCCCTGTTTGACTCATAGCTTCTGTTGTCTCCCTTTAGTTCTGCCAGGTAAAACCATCAGCAATTAAACATGAATAAGATAACAGATCACTACCATTTTAATTTGCTCATGTATTATCTCTATAATCGTTTAGATTCTTTTGTTGATGCTTAGGTTGTAAACTGAATTATACCAATTTATCAGCAGCTGTAAGTTTGAGTGGTAATCTGTGTGAAGGGAACAGTACTGTCTCCAGTTCTCAGCTTGGTTCTGCAGTACAAGGAACTTTTTACTGTCACACCAGAATACACTTTGTGCCTCCTATGGTGACTACAAAGGTTTTAAGACACTGAAGTAAAGGATTATGTGACCATAATCCATGGGGATGCTGGGCATTCAGCCATGACCACCAAAAGAATATTATCCACTTACTTTATATTCTGTTTATACCTGTTTATATCTGGTTTGTGCACTGCTATGACTTAAATGACAAAGATAGCGAGATGTGAGACCAAAAAAAGAATTGAAACATCATTCCAGCTATTGGCTTTCTTGACCCTGCCTAAACCAGTCCTTGTCAAACAACTACTGACTGCACATTTCAGTAACAATTTATTTTATTTAGATGTAATTTTCTTTAATAGTGATATTGTTGAAATACTGCAAGTATTCTGCTTTCTCTTCTATGTTATGAAGAGATCAAAAACAATACTAGGTTGAGAAAAAGATTGAATTGGGTCTCCCAAATATTTTATGAGTCAACTACTTTAAGAAAGATTGGCGTAAACATCAAGATTCCAAACAGGTAATATGAAACAGACAAAAGTATCAGTTTTGTGCTATGCTAGAAGTATACAAGCAGAACTGCTTTAAAGTTAATAACCAATATTGGACGGAATACAAGGTCAAAGTATATAAAATCTTATTTAAATTCCAAGTTAAAAAAATTTTGCTACAAGTGTGTGCAATAACAGAACAGAAAAGTGACAGCAGATAAAGAGCAACCATAGCTCTAATATCATAACATTAATGCCTCCAGTTTCATTGATAGGTTCAAAATCATTTTAATGTACGATCCCAAGATTATCAATGTATTTTGCTGCAGGGGAATGAATGCACAGTGGAGGAATCACACAGTGGCAGAAGTAGAATAGAATTTATGTAGCTCTCTTGCATCATAGTGTGGTATGTGAATCACTAAACCTGTGTACCACGAGTGTCCTTTTTTGCTAGGGAGCTCAAGAGGACAAAGTTCAAACTATTTATGTTTTCATCTCCGTTTGTATTGGCATTGGATACTTGGATATTTGTACTGGTAGTCCTTTGGTTGAAATAAAGTAAGTTCACAAAGTTAGTATACAGGTTAGAATCTGAGGAATAGTAAACTGTAACAGGAGTAACAGATACGTTATTGAAATGGTAAATGATATCCTGAGCATGTTACTAAAGTTTTAAGTAAATGGGTAATAATATGGATTTCAGTGGATGTTGAAATAAAAGCATGTTGTCAAACTGGGTATGAATAGACTCCAGCTGATTGTCACAAAGACTGCCTTTTTACTGCTTAAATGTATGTCGCAAGCTTTTCGTCCAAGTGTTTTTCTCTTTTTTTCCCCATCTTGTAGGTATATTAGTTCATTTGATGAAGGTGAAGCATCTCTTTTGCACAAATCCCACTTTGTGAAGGTGCTGAAGAGCACTTTGGATGGATGGAAAACTAACTGACAAATATATCCTAGGACTATATCCAGCTCTAACAGCTGTTCTAGCTGATGGGCCTGGCCCAAGAGCTGCTTCATTCCTGCAAATTGTGTGAAACTCTAGAGCCTGTGGTTGGAGAAGTGCATAGGGACCCCTCCAGTTTGGTGCTCCTAGAGCAAAATCTGCTCCCACTGCATTCAGAGGTAAAATAGCTGATGAATTCAGTAAACCCAGAATTTAGTCCCTATTCTGGCACAGGCTGGAGTTGAAAAAATGGGTGTTAGTGATCTGCATTCTGCTGAGGTATGTGCACACATTTTTTATCTGCCTTTTGGACTAAGCATATGCATATAGAAAATGTTTTAGGGAGAGTTTTGACTTCTATTTTTAGAGTGCATTATGAACTGTTGAGTTTATAATAAATACTGTGTAACAGTGATAGCCTCAAAACTTCAAGGTTGCTTTATATATTGCGATGAGTCATTGAGACTGTTGGCAATATAGAGGCAGCTCTGTGCTGAACTGGAGATTGTGGGTAGGCGGTGAAGTGTTCTCGATACATCATACACCGACTTTCCGATGAAGTCAAAAGGCAATTTCCCTCATTGAACGTACTTCTGCTCCTCCTGTCACCGGCACTTAGGGGCTCCCTCTAGTGGAACATTGTGGCCTAATAGGTTTTCTTGCGGACTTCTCGTGGAGTCTACAGCTGATAAACAAGATGGCTGACAGGCCGCTAGAACGTCAAGATTTACTCTTCCCCGCCCCCGTTTTTCTGGTCTGTCTCTTGCTGTCGCCCTCTCAGTAAAGTTAAGGGAAAAGTTACCCAGCGGGTACGACGCACCCTTTACCACCAAGCCTGTAGGCAGAGGCTCTGCCAGGATTAATTTTTGAGGCGCTACTGCTGCCTTTTCTTCAGCCAGTGTTTGTAAAAGCAGCCTGTACAGCCCACTGCCGGCCGCGTCTGGCGCGGGCAGGACGCGCCGCGCCCCGGGCTTCCCGCCGAGTCCCGCGGGCGAGCAGAGGCCCACTCCCACTCCACCACAGTCGGGCGCGGGCAGGGGTGCCAGTCTTGGGCCCCCGCCAGTGCCCGCCCAGACCCCCTGCGGCTGCCTCACGCCTCGGGGGCGGCGGGTTGTGTATGGGTGTGTGTGTTTCCCAGCCGCGGTAGGAAGCGCAGAGCACGAACGATAAGCGCGTTGGCCTGGCCCTAACGCGCTTGGTTGTGTGTGGTGGTGGTGGCGGGGCCCGGGCTCGACACCCCCCGCTTGCTTGTCCTTCGGCGGGGGTGTGTGTGGGGGGTGTGTTAGGCAGACTCTTAAAAACAGATTTTAAAATCTTAAGTCGTATTATGATGAGTACTGTTTATTATTAAAACTGGTAGCGTCTTAGGGACCTCTCTTACTCTGTTGCTGCAGAGAAAACATTTTGTTGTAGAAAAGACAGTAACTGGTTTAGCTTTTTTTAGTGCTTTAGTTCGTTTTCCTTCCTGTTTCTCTTGTCTCAAGAAAGCTGCAGCGTCAGGATAAATGCTGATGGGGAGTTTGATTGTTACTGTGTGTTTCTTGTCTTAAAAATTTAGTTTGCTTAATACTGTTTCTTAAGGTTTGGAGGTTTTTTTAGATTGTGGGATTGGTTTGGGGTTAGCTTTTTTTTTTTTTTTTTTTTTAGGGTATTTTAATAGGGAGTTTACTTACGTGTTTGGAGCTAATGTGACGAGATAGTGTCCTGCTAAGCTTGCATTACATGATGAATATGTGCTTGTCATCTGAAATACGGGGAAACCAAACAGTGGGTTACTTCAAGGGGAAATTAATGGCTGGATTTTTGAATGCTGGATCCTGAAGTTATCTTAGCTGCAAAAGTAATTAATTTCATTATTTTTCTTCTCATTATATGAGCACGAAATAAGAGTGGGAAAATGTCACCAAAACAATTAAAACTGGCAGTGAAAAATAAGGGCTTTTTTCCTTTTTTCTTTTTTCCCTTTCCCATACCTCCAGCATAGTTACATTTATAACTGAGTATGTGTCTCTTGTGGTCTCGATTACATCCTGTGTTTTGAGCTGGCAGCGTTTCCTCTGCAGAGGCCCTGTTCTGTATGCCAGCATACATTTCTGTGTATGTTAAAAGAGCAGAATCAAGATGAAATAGTAAATGAAACTATACCCCCACCCCCCAATAAGTAGATTTTAAATACTAATGCCTGGGACAAAACAAGAAACAGTTTATCTGTTATCATGATTCTTTTTGTAAAACCAGCGAATGTACTAGCTTTGCATTGTCAAAGAGGACTTAGCAATCCATTTAAGTCATCAAACATGTTAGACTTTTATCCTGTTCTTTAAATGTTTGAAGACGGTATTTCTTCAGTAACATTTTTCTGGAAGTGGAGCTTGGTTTCTCCAAAGTATTCTGTGTTTCAAAATCAGGATGTACAGTCTCACCTCCAAGAACATCTCTTTTTTTCAGTTTGCATAGAAACATTTTTGGAACAGTGAACTATACTAACAGCTGTATTCAATCTCTAGTAAAAGCAGTTCCTGAAAAAAAAGTGAAATCAAACTTAATGTACAGGCTTTTTTGGAATATAATACTATGCACTTAGGGAACTCTATGATTATGAAACCAAATCCATTCACCCTGCTGGGGTAATATCTTGTAACTTGTACACCATGGAAATCTTTAATCAATGTCAATGTTTTTAAAGTTAAAATTCATAAGTTTCAAATGTATTTTATTTCCCCTCACCCAGAGAGTGCATTGGTTAGCTGGTTTTGGTTTTGTTTGTTGTTTTGGTTTGTTTTTTTTTAAAAGGACTTTTTCTACTGTGCTTATGTGAGGTGGGAAAGGAAAGGAGTTAAGGCATGAAGAAGGGCACACTTACCTGCCATGTTTGGCATAAAGTCCAGTCATGAATATCATGAGACTAATTTAAAAAAAGATATTTAAAAGAGACATTTTGTAAAAAAAAAAAAAAAACACAACAAAACACACAAATCCTCTTCTTGAGGTTAACACTGCAGTTTTACACAGAAGAGGTGAGAGAGAGGTATTCTGTATTTTTTTATACATTTAACATGAAATGTAAGATTCTGGGTATATTTATGCTGTGACTAAAGGTAGAAAGAGAGCTATCCTGCATAGTGGTAAGCATCACTCTTGTGGTATAGACTAAAACCACAGAATAATGCTCAGCTTGCAGCCAGACTTAAGCCATTGAAGCTGAAACCCACCTTGCGGTGACCACACTGCTCAGGGTACCTGAGCTTCAAAATGCAAAACAAAACCAAAATCATCCAGACGCTGAAGGTCTGCATTAGAACTGTTGACATACATCTATCATTCTTCTAACTTCATGATCCAGCACTTCAAAACAACCCCAAACAGCAAACTCAAAACTGCTCAGTTTTATTTAACTTTTAAATGAAGGAATGGAATTTTTAAATCCATATAGGGGCTAAGCAGCTGAGTCAGTCATTGGGGCACTCTGCTAAAGTCCTGCCTTAACTGGTTCTTAATTCCGTATGGACGTTACGATCTAAATATATTTTTGCATATATTTCTGCATTGTGCTTGGATGCAGAGTATAAGGATAAAGATTCATTTGTGGTTTTCTTATCTTTTGGATGAGTGCCATAGCCACAAGTTAGAAAGCAAATTCCTGTTCTTCCTTATTATCCTTTTTGTTATTTTGCATAAAACCAACCGTGTTGACAGCAGGTATTGAGAGGGATCCGCTCCTGAATGCTGAAGGCAGCAGGGGTGTGAGTACTGACTCCAGGTTGAATTTGAGGTTCTCCACTGGTATGTTCCAAATGTGTGTTTCTTCTGCGACTCCTTGCATGCATGGTTTCCTTCTGAAGCATGTGTGATGTTTCTTCCCTTTTCTTTCACTCAAGTCATGGGTAACCTAAGGGCCTACCTTGGAGGAGGAAATTCCAGGAAGGAAAGGCCACCTACTATGTGCTACAATAGCCAGCCAAGTGACCGACAAACTGCCATTTAACTTTCCATGCTGTCAGTTTTAAAGAGAAACCCTCTTTTCAGAAGTTTTTGCTTTAAAATCAAGTTTCAATTCCTGATTTACCAGGAGAGAACATAAAAAAAAGGAATCTGAAATATTGTATAGTACTCTAAATTCTAATAAAAATTAGATTTTGTGTAAGTGATGACTTTTTGGTTGTGTTTAGCTAATAAAACATGGAGAATTTCTCCAGTATGAAGAACATGAAGAACACAAAATTCATGAAAACATGAAGAATTTCTCCTTCTGATATATAATTGGATGTTTTCTTTGAATGCACATAAAAAGAATTGTGTTTACTCTACCTGATCTCAGTCTTACGGAATTATTGTGGATTCTTGAATGTCAAAATGGTAAATAAATGTTTTAACTCTTAACCCATATGCTCATATGCACAACATTTCCTATTTGGTAAAGACAGCCTTTAACTTAAGTAATATTATTTATTTTTGTAATTCATTCATCTCGAAGACTTTCAGGGCAAGTTAATTATCTAGAGTGATGTGGAGGGGTTCTCATTGCTTTATATGCTATTTTACTTTATTTTCGAATTATCTGTACTTATAGGTGTAAAAATATAGGTGTATAGACTTCTCATTGAAGTATAAATACTTTTGTACAAAAATATACATTAGAAGTTTTCTTTTAGTGCAAATAAAAATAATTGCTTTCACCCCCCTTGAGCTCTGTTACGGCTCTTCGGGAAGCAGAGTTTACCGTAGGGCTTTGGCTGCTTCGTGGTTGCAACACTGTATTTTAGTTGGTTTTCTTGTAAAATGTAGGTTATATACTCATCTGTTGGATGATAAAGCCCTCTTGGGAACAGAGTTAGTTTCTTTCTTAGCATCATTTCTCTTTATTTTATCCAAATTTGTATAACTAAAATCAAAATACTACCCAACCATTTTTTTCTTTCACCACCGACAAAAGAACTGAGCATTTTTTCCATTCCTTGTCCAAATTGTTAAGATGCCCCTGAGGACCTTTGTTTACAGTGTCTCCTCATTCTTTTTTTTTCCTTGACATTCTCCCCTCCCTCCAGCAGTGAGATTACTAATTAAAGAGAGGACACAGTGACCCTGGGTTGTTTAGGAGTCACAGGGGAGGGGTGGTGGCACAATGACAAAACCATCCCTGCAGGAAGTAATCAGGCCCAAGAACCAGCACAATACTCACTTCCATCACCTGAAAAACCCTTTCAGTTTGGAGGTCCAGGCCAGAATCTTCTTTGCAAATAAAGCCTCAGCATCTCTGCATTAGTCTGTTTATTTTACAGGGTTATTATACAAGTAGTGTTTTCTCTTAAACAATTACTGAAAAAAATATTTCTCTTAATAGAGTTTCTAAAGTAAAAGCAGTATTAATAATAGCACACTGCCAAATATCATCTACATTTGTCTTCAGTTTCAGGGGAAAAGGAGTTGGTTGCCATGATATCATCCAGCAGGGTTATGATCTTATCTAGTATGTATGAATTTCTCAGTACTATTATGGGTTTTATTACTTAATTGCTAGCTCATCAATACTTACGGTGCTTTACAAGCACCTAGTAACAGAGAAATTCAGGATTAATTCCAGATTACATTTTGTAAACTGGACCAAAAATCCAGCACTTTGAATTTATACCTGTGAAAATAAGATTTCTGTTTATCCCGAAATCTCCACTGCAGGGCATTTCCAGCATAAGGTAAAGGCAGGGTCCTGCAGCGTGCGCCAGGGCACCGCCTGCTCCCATGCAGCTTTCTGCTGGCAAAGCCAGGGAGACTCTGTTGATATGTTAGTGTAGCCAATTAGATAAATCAGCAGGCTCTAGCCCTAGCACTCAATCTCCAGTGTTATCTGTACAGTTTTATCTTGTACCCATAAAAGAATCCAGCTGATTTCAGTAGCTATCCAATTGGGCTGGCCTGTGTAAATCAGATTGCAGTGTTGAAGTTAGAAACAGGATACCTAGCATTCCTGTTGAATCCGTGGAAAAAACAATCCTACTGTCTGGGAGCTGGATCCAAATTGCACTTTAAAATGCATAATTAAGGTTTTAAAAATTTTTTTAGGGATCTAGTAGTTATGAATAAAATCAGCAAGGAGAAAGATTTAGAAGAGTCGTATTTGAGGCAGAGAAGGGAACACCATTGTCTTACTCTGCAGCCTGAATGAACCAGTGCCTCAGAAATAACATCCTCACTCTGAGGTTTTGTCTGAGTTAGGTTTTTGGTTTGGTTTGGTTTAGTTTTGGTTTTGGTTTTATGGGGGTTTGGGTGTTTTTTGTTTCGTGTGGTTTTGTTTGGTTTTGTTTTTTTTTTTTTGGTAAATTTTTGGAGGTATGATGATAAGTGGAAAAATTAAAAGTTTTACTAAGTGCATTTCATTTCACTATCAGTCTGTGCAACAACATCTAACGTGCCTTTCACTTTCATTGTTAAGGGGTGTAAAATATATAAGGAAAAAAATGTCAGTGTATATGTATTATATACCAATCAAAGATATCCTGATAAAATGTAAGGATTTATGGAAGAGTATCAATGTTCTAGACAGCAAGTACTAGAATTTCGATAGCATTTGTTCTGTAAACTCTTTTTTTCACTCATTTTAAAATTTTTGCTCCCTCAGAAACCAAGGTGATGCCAGTTCTGATTGTCTAGTGGCCTTACTTGCATCTTCAGGAACGCACTATGTCCAAGAACCCTAAATCAGTCTGAAAAACAGATCGTATCCTTCCCTGCAGCGACTCTGTGACTCTTCACAGGTACTCAGACTCTGAGCTGGCTCTGTAACTAGAGCCCCATAGTTATTACTGTCTGGGTAGCAGAAAAGAGCTAATAGCGTCAAAACCTAGTACTGTGGTCCCGTGATCATTAATGCCAGATCTGTGCCTTGTGGGACTGCTTGGCTGTGCAGGTGTGCACCAGCTGCATTGCTGCTGCTGAGGCAGAGTGCATCGTGCAGGACTTTAGGATCATAGAGGTGGAGCAGTACCTGCAGCCTGTCCACAGCCTTCATATGCTGGTGCCCTCTTTCTCTGCTAAATGTGGGCAGTGTAACACCAGCTCCTGAGGCAGGTGAGGTTTCTGGCACCAATAAGGGAACAGACTCCATGTCTGATGCAGCAGAAACTGCCTAGGGTTGAGCAGTGGTGACCAGTGTCCGCCAAGATACTGGCTTTTTAGATGTTTGAATCATTCGTGGGAGGCAGGCATGAATGCAGTGACTGTCCAAGAGATAGAGCCTGCTTGAAATGAAAACAAGATTTTGGGCACTATGATGCTAGAGTAGAAAGGAGACAAAAGGAACTAAAAAATACTGTCTTGGTAACCTTCAGTTCCAGAGCAGTACAGGTATTTGAAATTCTGATGAGGCATACACATTGCTGGACTAAAAATGTCACTTTTCAAAAATGTGGGAAAAAAAAGACATACAGTTTGTTTTCTCAATACCTCTTACCTGTCTATGCATGGGAGAGCCTATTTGTGCTGAGTATCATGTGGCAAGTGCAGCTTTGATCCAGTACAGTTTCTTAAAACAGTATCTCAGGGAATCGCAGCATAATTGATTCAGACCAAGAAGTATCAGCCAGTGTTCTTGTCAGCACTGTTGATTATTGCACTGCCCATTTGACTGGATTGTTATTGTTCAGATTCCTTTCTGGTTTTGTAATGGCTGTATTTCACATTAAAGTTCAATGGTTTAATTAAGGAAATGACTGAATAGGAAGTTACTGTAACCACGATTTCAGCTTTTAAAGAAAGATTTGCCATACATGTGAGGAAATTTATGAACTTAAGCATTTTGTTAAATACACAACATCTCCTTTTTTTTAAAAAAAAAAAAAAAAACACCGCTGTTCAGATGGATAAATCATACCATTTTCCTTCTCTTTGTTAAGCTTTTAGGCTCTTAGGCTCGAGGTGAGGAGAAAGTTCTTCACAAAAACAGTGATCTGCCATTGGAATGTGCTGCCCAGGGAGGTGGTGGAGTCATCGTCCCTGGAGGTGTTCAAAAAAGGATTGGACGTGGCACTTGAAGCCATGGTTTAATTAGTCATGAGGTGCTGGGTGATAGGTTGCACTTGATGATCTCTGAGGTCTTTTCCAACCTTGTTGATTCTGTGATTCTGTGATTTATTAATTTGTTTTGAAGCATACAGTATATTGCAATGTCTTTTCCTAAAGTACAGTTTTAAACAAAGATGATTTCATTTGCAACTTTAACTGAGGTCTGACGTCAAGACTAAGGATATGTCTCTTGAAATGAAAATATTTTATGTGCTGCTACATAAACCCCTGAGTAGCTGCTTGCTTTCAGTTTTGAATGTGGTCAGGGCTCTGCAGTCAGACTGCATCTGGGCGTTGGTGTGCCCTTGGAACTTGGGTGGGATTTAGAAGTTCCTGCCCTCTATGCCTAGGGCTAGCCAAGCCTTTTCTGTCTTACAGCTGCTTGCTACATCAGAACTAGGAAATTAACCAATTAGGAAAAATATATATGTATCTCTGTAGATTTAAACTGTATCAGTTTACTTTTCCAGTACATCCCCATGAACAGTTGCTTCAGTCCAGCTGAGGAGTGTGGTAATGTCTGCTCTGAAGGGTGGAATAGGTGGCTGGCATGGAGAGGGAGTGCTGCGGTGGGCAGAGATATCTCTGAAATCAGATCTGGCACAAAAGGAGTGGCAAAGTCTCAGTGGGAAAAAAAAATAGGAGCTCACGTCTACTCACTACAAGAAGCACCCATTCTGCCAAATGGTATGTTTATTAGTTTGATCAGCCACCAAATAATTGCCGTAAATAGCATTAAGTGCTATGCGTCATCTGAAGCCTGAAGTTTCTCAGCACGAAAAGGCATGAGGGTTTTTTCTTTTTTAGTATGTTTACTTTGCAGTCCTTGAAAGGAGCAAGGAGCAGTCTAGTAGTCCACCATAAGCTAAGATCTGTAGGTAGGTATCATAAGATAATTTCCATTGTAGAGTGAACTGCATAGCAGGCAATCAACGCTGACAATGAAAAAGTAGCTGGTAGTTAATAGAAAGCACATTGCCTGGCTGAACATTTTAACAGAGGAGTTCTATCACTGTTTTGATTCAGTTCTGTAATTTTATCAGCCAAACGTAATACAAAATCAGTAATTAGACAATTTTAAGCATTTAAACCAACCGTAGCCAAGGAATTGAAAATAAAGTTTGTAAGAGGGTATTATTTTAAATGGAAATGTTATGGTAATACATTCTAGAATTAACCTTTTAGTTTATTTAAAACTGCCTTTTGTTAAAAAAAATTAAAGGTTGTCTACATTGGTGACATTTCAAAGACAACCTGATTTTTGCAAGGAAAATAAACAGACTTTTTCTGTATTTTACAATGAGACCAATGCAAAATGATAGTAAAGAAGCTCAGCATGAGTAACTTGTTTTGTGTGATTCTGCTCGAATAGATTTGTTGTCAGATTTTATGTTTTGATACAAAATATATAATTTATTGTTTGTTTTTTAAAAATGAAGATTCCAGTTGGATTTGTTTTGCAGTATAAGTCATTCATATCTCAGAGTTTTAGCTTCTCCAGTTTGTCTTTTCTATTCTATGAGTAAGAACAGTTTGGTCAGATCTGCTGGTGTAGCCAGTGCATAGCCCACTGATTATAGTCACCAAGGGATTAATAGAGCTCTCTGGCTTCTTTTCACTCTGGCCTAGTTCCTGCAAAATCATGCGCCTACATGATTTACTCACATGAACTCGTCATATCATATGTTGTTGCTAAGAAAAAAGTTTATTCTTTCTCAAGTTACTGAATGCTAAAGTAGATTAAAAAAATACTAAATACCTAGTAATGTAAAAAGAAAAAAAATTAGTTTTCACAGGTTTTAGTGACTGGTATCAGGAGCCTGTAGTTGAAAGTTGTATTACAGCAAGAAGATTTTTCTTTACTCATGCCTTTTGTCAGTACATTTGCAGTTGATGTAAGAACACTCCTTTTTCTTCAGGTAATGTCACTAGATTGCATACATGCAAGTGTAGAAATTAAAGCATACACTTAAATGGTCTGAGGCAGTGTTGGGAACAACCTTTCTGTGGAATGAAATGGCAACTTCAGTGGGAATATAATGAGCAAGGGCATTAAAATGGAACTATTTAGATGTAGTTAGATTTTCAGCTTTCTTTTCGTGTCTTTTAAATGGTGTCTGTAATTCTGATAAAAATTCTTCTCAAGTTGTGAAACAGTGGGCTCCACTCAGAAAACAATCTGAAATTTCTTGGATGCAAAATGGATTTTTTCACTTCGTGCAGAATGTGATTTATATAACATTTCAGCTGACATGATCTGACATGTTTTTATGAATTCCTTTACAAGACGAAAATGCCTCTAGTTGCAATTTATAGTAATGAGACTGTCTGCTGTAACCAGTTACAATGAAGGTATAAGAAGTAAGCATGTTTGCCTTTCCAAGCCATTAACCTCTCCTCACTTCTAGACTACCTAAGCCTGTGTTCTGCAGCAGTGTTATCTGTGAGTCTCCAAAATCCATCTGTTTGTCCAAATAGAATGTGTGCTTCACCAAAGATAGTTGGATAGTATTTTGTACTGGAGTTCATCCAACTGGGTTAAATAATATATCTGACAGATAACTGAAAAAATACAACAAAGCTCTTATCTATAATTATGCAAGCAAATATTCATGTGAAAACTTTTCAGTGATCTTTGCAATAATAAAGGGTAAATTGTGTCTTAGAGTCAAAAGCAGTATTATTATAGTATTCAATTGTATTTATCATGTACTTCTGGATTTCATTAGGGAATAACTGGATCAGGTCCTGAAGTGGGAAGTTGTTTATTTGGGTTTTTTTTAGTAGATAGATAACAAAAGTTTGACATGCATGCAAGGGCATGTTAAAATATATAGAGAAAATGATCCAAATTTGCTACCTGCTAGAAGATCATCTGTTTCCTCTCAGTAAGTAGTCCTAGAAGGTTCACATAGTCATTTGATGAAATCCTTTTTGCTTTACAGCAACATTCAGCAAACACTGCTGGGAGTTTTGCTGTGCTCAGAAATAAGTGCAGCAAATTGTACTGCAAACACCGAAACATTGTGAAGATCTTGTCCCTGGGGAGCTTAGTGCAAAGTTCTTTTTGAAGATCCCAGAATGGAGAAAATCCTGGCTATGCAGAGCCTCTGATAGAGACTGCAGTAGTGGAAGATAGGGGAAGGAGTTGCCAAGGCAGTGAAGAACTTCAAAGAATGTTGGAACCAGGGGCGAAAGTTCAACCTAATTCTTGTGCTATTTGAACTCGTTCACCCAACTCTTTTGCACTGCATCTACACAAAAATGGCTGGGGTCTGGTTGTTGCAACATCCTCACTTTTCTGGAATCTGACTGGAAATACATGGTAAAAAAAATGGTCACTGAATATGAGATGTTCATGTGAAAAATGTTCTGAGTAAAATTCCATGAGGGAGCCCTGGATGGAGAGAAGCCCACCCAGCCAGCAGATTTCCATCCATGGGGAAACACACACCTTCTCCACCATGCCTTCTCCCAGCTGTGTGCTCCTGCTACTTCAATTGTGATGGTCTTGTTAAAATACCTTGGTGACCCAACTCAACTCTTGTCATGGCAATTAAAAAAAGGCACAAAAATTTCTGATGGATTTGTGAGTTGAACCAGCAAGCAAAAGAAACAGAGCATCAAGCAAAGAGCTTGAAACCATGAAGCTCAGAGCAGGAAACGGGGAAGAGGAGCAGAAGATTTTCTCCTTTTCAGCATCCCTGAATGGTTAAATGGACTCAATAGATCACAGAAGCCCAATGAAAATGTTTTCATTCTTACCCAAAATAAAGACTATCTGGGACCCACTGGTAAAGTTCCTACTGACCAGGCCAGGATTTCATTTGAGTATTTGACCTGTGTACACTGATAGTGGTGACCTGTGAAATATGGTTGTGCAGTTGATAGATTTGAATCCAGCTTGAGAGAATATGTTTAAAACAACTATAAGAATCTGTTTAAATAAACACAAAACTTAATTATGATGCAACGAAATATTTTCCCACAATGGCTTTTGCTGTTGCCACCCCATAACACTTAGTATGGAACAATTAGTTAATAACTTTATGAGTTGCTCCCTGAAATAAATTGTCCTAGCCATATTGATTAATTTACTGATTACTGATCATAAATATTCAGGTCATGTTTAAATTTAAAATTTCAGGAACTGAAATGATGAAGACACAGACTTGGGATAGCAATGAAATTTGTTGCAAGTTTAGCTCAGAGTGGCAAAAAAACTATTTGCAGCCGATGGCTGTACAGTGTGTCAGAAAATGGCTTTGTTGTTCTGCTCCTGCTTTTCACCTGTCTCTGGTGCATCACCCACATCCCGTACTTCCAGATATAGGGTCCTATTAGCCCTTCTGGGAGGGCTTCATCAGCAGGAGCTATATCCTGTCACCCCCACAAGTGGGCTGTGCAAGCTGCAGACAGTCACAAGGCATGGGGAACCTTCCCCTGTAGGTGCCAAGTGCCTTACTAGTGGAGACCTCTCACAGCCATGACCACTGGGCAGGTGATGAATTTACACAGGGGAAAGAATTTTCATGTTCTGAAGATGTATCTGTTGATGATTTTGTTCTGTGTTGTATTGGTGCTATGAATGTAACAAATATGTAATTTGAAAATTTAGAGGAGTAGAGCATGCATTTTTAGGGGGAAAAAACAATTTATGGCTTCTTTGACAGACTGAAACTCATCGTGCCTGTCAGAGATATAAGATACACCAAATACTTCAAAAGCAAATCTGTCAGGGTTTATGTAGATAGTTTTATTTCAAAGATAGTGAAAATTAAATAAGATTCAGAGTAATTATTGAATATTTACTTAACTTCTGCCACATGGTCTTGATTTTTCCCCTTTGTAGTCTACATTAGGTCATTTTAATCAGAATGTGTATTATAAACAAATGTCTTTATACGTGATTATAAATCAAACTTGAAGGGAAAAGGCTATACATTTGAAACAGATAAAATGTATATACCTCTTTGGAATCTGTATGGAAATTAGTTTCTTACACTTGAGCTGAGATCATGTAAATGGGCACCAGTAAGCCAGGACAGTGTTAGTGTACTCAGAGGAGTTTGAGCACTGTAAAGACATTCGCAGGTCAGAAATGAGGTTAATTGACAGGGACGTGTGTGAGGACAATAAAAATTTGCACAGTGCTTGTCGGTAGATAGAACTATCCATTCTTCACTTGACCACTAGTATTTGTCGAACAAATACAATGGACTTTGTTGCATAAAAAAAAAGGTAAGAAGAGTCATCTTAGGGCAACAACATTGTTTGTAAAGAAACATGTTTTGTGGTTTTATTCCAAGATACCCACATGTACACTCCTGCTGTACACAGTATCCAGTCTGGCTTGTCACTCCTGTCAATGTGACTGTGGTCTGCAGCAGAGGTTTGCAGAGTGCTCTTTGGTCTAGTATTTTCCTCAGGTGTTCTTCAAGCCTATAGCTGGTGAATGCTGTTGCTAATTTTGCACTAGGGACAATAACCCCATGTTTTTTGGCATAATCATATTTTAAGTGACTTTTTCTGCCTTTTTCCTGTTTTTCCGTCATGAGCAGTTTTGAATATAGAGTGGGTTGCAGTACCAGCCTGCTCCTGATCAGTCTAGTACAGAATTTGCTTGTAATACAAATAGTGCATGTTTCTTTCAAGGCTTCAAAATATTCATCCTGTTTTATAGATGTGGAAAGACCAGGAAAGGGTCTGAATTTTTTTTTCATAACCACAGAGCACTGACAAATCTGGAGCTACTTCATAGACTTAGATAATGAGGAAACAACACACAAAGAAATAAAATTTATATCTGGCTGATTTTTGGTCAGATCTCCCACTCTAACCAGTGCACAATGATTTTTCAGTTCCATTTACTGTTCCCAATCTTTAAACATGTTTTAATTGTAGGAATGTTTTAATTTATTTTCTTTCTGAATTTTAGTAAAATAGTAACTATTCAAACCTGACCCACATGGTAAAAAATTTCATCCAAGAAAGTGCAGCACACTGAAATGGAATAAATTGCAGCTAGAAGAGCCTCTTTTCTGTTTGGAAACCCAGCAGATATAACCTGTCTTTAGAACAATACTAATTCTGAAGCTTTAGAAAAAATATTTGTGTATTTCCAGATTTTGCTTCATCTTTTACTAATATTTGAACTAAAATGTAAATATTTAAAATACATAAAATTATCAATTATCTTCATAGAATCATTGTTGCCCAGAAAGTACTTAGCTAATATTTTCACTTTCTTCTTTTACTGTTCCATAAGTTTACTCTGCACAAAATGTAAAAAATGCAAAGCCAAGAAATTGTGTGGAAACAGTGAGCTCTTCTTAGTAGTCTTACTTAAAATATAAATATATTTTGGTGTAATGCCGAACAACTTCCTACACAGTTAATAACAGAGCAGGAGAAACCAATATACTTTGTCATTTCAGACAGAGTTTATGATTTTGTTCTACAATAAATCTAGTCACCGTTACAGACTTTGCATTGTACTTTTAAGCAAGTGTCTGGCAACATTATCAGATCTTTTAGAGTCATTTTAGTTAATTACACAAATCGAGATTGGATTTTCTCCTGTGTTTTAATTACCAATTATGAGCAGCTTCCTTAAATTCCTGTTAGTAATCCTTCGCAGTAATTCTGTTTCGTATTTATGCTTCCCAGACTATACAGGGTATATTTGAGAGGGAGGTATTGTTTGACAGTGGAAATACTTCTATAAGGAAGTATCTTGTCGTGGCTTTCAAAGAATAAATAATGCATTCCATAATATAAAATGCTGGCATGGCATTAACAAGAGATTGTATTGCTCTCTATGTTCATATTCTTAACACCAGTCATCAGTGAAGGAATGGCAATAATTACCTATAATTATGCAATTTATAATGTGTCCTTCCAAGAATATTTAAGGAAGCATGGAAGGAATGAACTGCAAGCTAAAATGAATAGGAGGAGACAAAACATGTAATGGGAGGCACAAACTCACTGGCCACAGCAGAGGCATTCTGTGTGCGCTGAAGGGAGCGGAAGACTGTTTTTTTCACAGGGACTGAAAGGAAAAAATTTCTAAAGTAAAGGTGGTGGGAAAATCAGAGACAGGTTGGAGGATTCACAATGAGCCGATGGGTTTAAGTCAAAAGTAATCTGTTACAGTGACTATGCACAGGTATTTATAATGAGTGATAAAATGGCATTTATGTTTTGTATACTAATCTAAAATATAAGAAATTTAGTATCTTGGTGCAATATTTGAAACAGTACATCTGGAAAATATTATTTATTGTCTCCTTTTGGTTGTGATCATTACAGAGATTTTTTTTTTGTTTTATTGTTGAATATATTCCTATTATTTTGCAGACTACATTCTTAAGCAATGGCTTCTTGTTCTGTTTGCAATACTTCACTCTTAGTAGATCATATAGTTCTGCAGATGCCATTGTTTCCTTATAGAAAATTAACTGAAGTTTTTATATAGAAAGTGTTTTGCATGTTCATGGCACTACTGCATCCCATTTCTGCTGACCTTCTCATCCTCAATTAGCAAGATAACAGTTGTTGGCTTTTTGTTCATTACCTTTGTATTTGGAATACTTACTAATAACAAAACCAATTAACTTTCATTCTATTTATCACTAAAGGGGCTTCCCATGTAGTGAGGTGTGCTTTATTCCTTTAATGTTTTTCTTGTTTTCAGTTCTGAATAGATGAATTTAAGCCTAAAATTTAAAATTTGCTTCTATATGATACTGAGCTTCCCATAACCCATTATCAACACTTCTCAGGAAATGCTTAATCCCTCTCAAAGTTCATCCCTGCATGCTGTTTCCTTGGCTTGCATAGGGTATTCCCAAATATTTTTGCATTTTTGTGGCTCATCCTTCTACCTACTTTGGTTTGTATCTCTTTACATACGACTCAGCGTGATGAGAGGATGGATCCTCAAGCAAGTGAACATTGTGGTAGAAAGCCTAGAAAGGTGTTCTAGGTCCAGTCAAGGTGGGGAAATGAGGTACCCACAATCAATCCTCCACTAATGGATCTTTAGGAGGCCCTGAAGTGGCCAGGAGAGCAGAGTTGTAAGGAAATTCAAGAGATGCAATCTGGACTCGCAGCATTTTGCAACTGTCTGATGAAAGTTTCCCATTTAAAGCAGATCTAGGGCTGAGGGACCATCTGTCCTACAGAGACACTGAATGCCCTGAGGGGAAATAGCTACTTTGGTTTAATTTTGAGATAAATAAGGGAAGCCATGGATTTGATTTAGAACAGACATGGTAAAGTAGCCACTTAAATGTGGGGAACTGTTTCTAAAATAATGCCTTAGTTTTGCCAGTCTACTATTTTTTAAGATTGATAAACATTACTGGAAAGATTCTTGAGGACTTGCAGTTGCCTCCAGGTTTTCAGAGAAATCTTTCTTTCTGTATTTACCCTGTCTCTCTGCAAACTTAAATTTCTGAATTGTACCTAAAAAAAACAACCCCAAACCACAAAACATAAAACATGTAATTACAACACTGTAGCTCCAAAATGCACCAGATATGCTCAGTGAGTTTGCCTTATTTCTGAATAAGCTATTAGGTAGTTTAAAGAAGCTGTGAACATAATTTATGCAGACACTTTGATTTTCTTAGACCCTATGATCACCTTTTTCCCTCAGGATGAAAATGAATTGTGCATTTATAACTCTAAGCAACAAGATGCCTGGCTACCTGCAAGTCTGTTCCCATCTGTTGTAATACAGTTAATAAAAAAGCCCTTGAAAATATGAGTCAAGTCTGTATACATTTTATAGATTAGGTGTCTCAGATTTGGGATTGCTAAATGAGTAAGACTGAGACTGCTATTTGCAAAAAAGGCATGCTTCTTGCATCCCAGAAAATATGTAGGGGAACTGTAACCAGTATCATGAATTGATATATCACTGTACATGTACTGCAAAGTTCAGCGAATTATCTCGAGTTTTATCAGCTTAATCTCAAATACAGGGTTTTACATAGAAATAATCTTGCCTATGTTCTGGTGTAAGAACAAAGCAGCTTTTTCATATGCTTATTGGTTCAGGTTGGAAGGGATCTCAGGGGATCTTTAGTCCAACCTCCAGCCCAAAGCAGAATCAGTGATCAGGTCAGGTTGCTTAGGCTTAGTACACAGTGTGATCTGGAGAACATTCAAGGATGCAGACTGCACAGCTTCTCTGGGGAATGCCTGGCTGGCTTTATGTCCAGTCAGAAACTCCCTAGTTTCAATGTGGGTCTGCTGTCACCTTCCCTCCAGCCACAGTGCTGTAAGGAGTATGATTCTCCCCATTTGAGATAAAAAAAACCCCAAACAAACCAAAACAGAACAAAATGTGGATTAGCATTTAGGATAGGACATTGAGGTTCTTCCCCCAGAAAATTCTGTAATATGTTTTTCTTTAACAATGCTAAATAAGCAGATACCATTCGATTGTGACCTAGCAGATGTTTACAGGGTTTTATTTCTTGCTGTGAGTTTTCCTAATGTTAGGAAAGAGATTGATGGTAACTGAGGGGAATGTGTCATATACTGAATCCAAGAGAGGGAAATCTGTGTCTGGGTCACAGGAAGCTATGGAACATGTGGTGGCAGAAAGGGCAAGATCACAGCATTTCAGGTACTGCTTTGAAATATTCTTGACTGCCTTCTCTGATATGACTGTGACTGAACATAGGCCAAATCGAGCATGTAGTGTTTACATCCCTCCAGCCTCTTCCCTGGGGGATGGGGCAGGAAAAGGAGAGGGAAGGAAGCAAAGGATGATTGATGGTTTTTGAACTGCTTTTCCCCACAAGGGGAAGGTGTGGTCACTCAATGCATCTCCGTCTTAACAAAGCTCTCTGTTGGTATAGCAGATGTAAGCTTTGTCACCCCTTTGGTGACCAGGACACTGTACAGAAAAATATTGTTCCTGTTTTTCATTTGGAAATACAGATTTGCACAGGAGAAGCAGCCTATCACCATTAGAGTTTATACCACTTTAAGACAGTGTTTCAGCACTGACCCTGATTGTGTCACCTATGAGCACGAGGCTGTAATAAGCAAGACCGCAGCACAGATAGCCTACTGTACGTCTTGGGAAGGCATGAGCACACAGCTACGTTTCTATCAAATTAAGCCACAGGTACATATTAAGCCAATATAATCTGATACAGCTGCCAAAACAAGCAGTCATATCCACCCTCTTATCCCTGCCTATATCTGCCCCCATGCTACCTTCTCCATTATGCTGGCACAAGCAGTAGTGCAGCCACATGCTAAACCAGATGAAGAAAATGATCTGGAAGAAAACTAACCTGGTCAGAGAGAGGGAAAAAGAAAAAAAAAAAAGGTTTCACTCAGAACCAGTTGCTGAACCATTGCTTTTTTCCAGCAGTGATATCAGCTGCTGCTGTGAAGTGTGCATGAGGCTATAGCCTTAACCAGACCAGGGAACATGAATTTATCCTAGCCCTTTGCATCTGTGCTAACTTTATGCCAGCTGTGGGAAGACAAATGATCTGCAATCCACCATGAAGTTACCTGATCTGGCATAAAGTCTGCTAGTACAAGCTTACTCCATCAAACATCTTTCAATGGCAGTGATCACCATGTGGCTGCATGCTTTTCATCCAGTACTAGCAGCCCTTAAACTTGTGCTGTCAAATCAAGGCCAAAGTGAATGAGATCCATTGTAGGATGTAAAAGAAAGAAAAAAGAAAAAAAAAAAGGCAAAAAGAAGGGGGAGGGGGGGGGGGGGGAAGTAAGTTATACAGAATGTATAGGCCCTGGTCTGTGGTGGCAGTATTATTAGGATGCCAAAATTCTTGGTTGTTTTTTTTCTAGGGAATTAAGTAGCTGAAGATTATAGCTTTTGTAGATACTAGTTTGTCAGATGGCACCATATTGCTTGACCTTTCAGTAATGAATTAACTGGCAATTTTTTGTTTCTTCCTAGCTGTGAAGCTGGTAGGTTTGTGTGTGTAACGTTAGAGCCCCATGGTATTAAGAGAAAGAGGAAGAGAAACCAGAAGGTGCCTGATGATGAATGTCTATACCAGAAGGTCTTCTGCAGTTTCACCAATCACAAACTCAATGGCTAGACAGAACTGTAACTCTGGATCTTTTAAATACTAGATTACCAGCATCACTGGTAGACGAAATGTAAGCAGTGCACAGTTAATAGTGAGTGAAGTTAGGAACTCCTTTCCTCCATGTGCCCCAGTCATGTTACTAGAGAACTGTACCATTTTCTAGGCCCAAATTTTGTAAAGAAAATTAGCATTTTGCCATTTCCCAAATATTGATTTGAGGCATTAATGAGGGTGGTGACCAGATGTGCCTCCCCCTCTCCCCATCTCATAAAAAGAAAATTTGAGAGTTATAACCCACAATATTTACTGCACTCAGAACAGTCAGGGCTGCAGTTCGGGGGTGGGGTCGCGTTACAGCTCCCACTGCACAGGCCGGGGCACTGCAGAGTGGCCTAACTATCTCGGGGGGTCGGAACCGCGGTGGGCGCACCCCACGACGGAACGCGCGGCACGGCGTAAGTTGCGCCTGGGCCGGCATGCCACGCGTTCCATCGCGGGCCCGCCACCCGCTCCCCCCGCCCCTCCAAGGCACAACCACTGTGCGCCGCGGGAGTGCCGCCGCTGCTTAGCTCCGTTCCACACCTCCCACTCCCCTGGTGGCACGGCGCCGCGACCCGCTCCGTGCCGCCCCGCGCAGTACAGGGGTGGGGCTCGGGCAGTGTGCCCGCTCCGCGCTTCCCCGCTGCGGTTCGGTGCTCCCTCCCTCCTTCTTTCTGGGCGGTGGTTGAGGCCGGCGGGAGGTGGGGTTGTCTGGGCTGGGGAAGCCGGCGGCGGTCAATGAGAGCCCGTTGATGGCTGGCTGGGCGGCCGCAGCGGGGTAGGGTCGGCGCGGAGCCGGGGCAGGGCGGGGGCCCGGGGTGGGGGGGAAACGAAGAGCCGCAGCCGGCAGGGTAGGCACGGAGGCGGGGAGCGCCCTGCAGCCCCGCCGCGCCGCAGCCCGGCGGCCGCCAAAGTTGCTCCCCATCCCGAGAGGGAGGCGAGGATCAGGCGGGGCGATGATCTTCCCTAGCAGCAACAGCAGCGCGGCGGGCAGTAGCCGGACCCCGTATCGGAAGCAGGTAGGAGCGGGGCGGGGGGGGGCGGGGGGGTGGGTTTGTGGCTCCCCCCCACCCCCGCTTTCCCTCGACACCCCCCCGAGGTGCAGGAGGAGGAGTGGGGAGAGAGGGTGGCGACTTGCGTGAGTTGCAATTTGCAGCCTGTTAGCTTCTCGAGAGCTGAAATTTACAAAAAGTATTTTTTCTTTTTATTTTCTTATTTTTTCATCCGCCCTTTCCCCTCCTTAAAGTTTCTGTGTGACCTTGCTGCGTGCCCAGGCGGACTCCGCCGGGTGACCTTAGCGGCCGGGCCGGGCGGTGCGGGGGGTGCCGCCGCCGCCGCCGCCGAGGGCCGGGCGGACCCCGGCCGTGCTGAGCTCGGCAACAAGTTAAAAAGCACCCAGTCTTGCAGCACGGGCCGCGGAGCGAAACTTCGTGCTGGTGATTTTTCGCTCCTGGTGAAATGAGCGAAAGGGTCGCGGCGCGTTGTTTTTTTCAAGCGACCCTCCAAAAATCCACCGCCGCTCTTCGGACCTTCCCCTTCTCTCCGCCGTGAAGTGCACAAGGGAAATCCTGTGACATTTTAAGGGCCGACAGATCGCTCTGATAAACTCGGAGCACTCTCATCTATGGGGCCGTACTGAAAGAGGTATTTCTTTGTTTAGTCGCTGGAAATAGTTTAAATAGTTGGATTACAACCTTGTTGGGCCCTTGACTCTTTGGCTGCGCTTTTTACTTTTCCCCTCAAAAAGTTGGAATTAATGTTATTTACTCTGAAGTGTGTTGTTTTTCACTGATTCTTTGATTACCAAAAATAATCGTACTTTTTAAGTTCATTGGAAAGCGTGATGTGTGTGTGCCAGAGAGTAAATGGAGTAGAGGTCACTGACAAGCTCCTGGGTTGACAAAGCCTGCCAAAAGACCGTGGCAGGCTTCTTTCCAGGTGAGGAAAAATCCTTCTGTGTATCAGCTGCTCTTAGCAGATGAAACGAGTAATTTGGTGGGTTCAGTTAGCAATGCTGGTGGGGTTGTCTCATTTCGCAGGAGGTCAGAATTCATTAGGGGCAGATGTAGCAGATGGGGTCTTACTGCGGTGCACAGCAAAGTGCTCCATACAAATAATGGGGAAATGGGCCTCAAAATTCTGAACTTTCAGTGTGTGGCTGGGATGGCCTGTGGTCTACGTGGCTAACCTGTGCGTCTGTGAATGTTTGAGTCACATTTTCTTCAAGCTTCAACAAAAATTGCTGTTTCCTTGCTGCTCCTCCCTTATTTTATAGAAATATCTTTATGATAATAGTCGATGGTGTGTTATCTCTGCAGTGCTTTTCAGATGCTGCCTGACAGTGCATGGAGTTATCTTTCTATCAAGTCCATACATAATAAAACATGCTTATTGTGTGCGCTGGTTTTGGTTTGTTTTTAATAAATGCCCTGGATCTGCCCACGCTGATGATCATGTCTGGTGCTCCTGTGTGCTTTGTAAATGAAGCCAATTTTTTTAGATACTATTTTTTCACTCTACCTGAAAGGCCCAATAATTAATGAAGGCCCCTTGGGGTGCTGTGTTGAGTGTTTGGGTGCTGGGCAGGGTTTTGGCAGGAGCCAAGGGCAGCCTAGGCAAGGCCTGTTCCTGGCAGGGCTCTGTTTTGCGTGCGGATGTGAGTTGCCTGCTGGTCTGGAGCAGGCTGATAAGATGCTCTTCTTTTCACAGTGCACTCCTTAGATTCAAAGAGCTAAAAGGGCCGCCTAAATCTGAAAAACAAACAAACCCTTTTCCCCCCAATAGGCAGAGAAAGAAATGAATGTGGGGGTATTATGTGGGCTTAAGACCCTGGGTACCAAAGGTTTCTTTTGTCAGTGTGTAGCCATTCTCTGCTCAAACACTTCCTACATAAGGAGCTGGGGCCTGTGCCTTTCTCCATTTAAATCCATAGAAAACTCCTATTAACTTAATTCATGTAGACTTAAGGTTGTTTAAAGACTGACTTTCTGATCTCCTTTTCACTCAGACTCTCCTACAGGGGTGAGCTGGAGAGTGTTATGAGCCAAATTTTTCAACTCTTAAGAAGAGTCCAGATTAAGTCTCTGCATGCTTTGTGTGTAACCCATATTTGGACAATTGAATTACGATTGTGCGTTAGTACGAGACAGTAGATACAGTTAGTATAGGAAAAGTAGTCTACTGTAATCTCTAAAAGAAGAAACTAGATTTCCCATCCTAACAGCATGTAGTATGTAAAGCTGAAAAAATTTAAATAACCTAGAAATGAAACAAATCTTTCGAGTAGCTTGTATGTCTCTGCTGGTAATGTAATGTGATAGCAGAATAGTATAAGAGCACTTCAGTTTTAGTATTTTTCTGTTTAATTTTTAAGAGTCTGTAACAGATTGAAATGAAAAGATGAGTGATTTATTAGTAGAGTGCAAAGCGATACTCTCTTGATTTATCTTTAAAGTTCTGTAATTTAATGGGAAATTCTGCCTTCGTTTAAAACATTGACAAAACACTGGTTCGCTACAGTAGACCCAAAGTTTTACCCATACTGTCTTGTTGTTTTCCCAGAGAAGTATGTTTTGTTTTATAAACGAATTTGTGCTTAGAGTATTATGTTTGTTATCTGCTGCATCTATTTCATTGTGTAAATCAGGCATGTAGGAGCCAGTCAACATCCTTAATTTTGGGTCAGATTCGATTAGGTGGTGCCTAATCTTTTTCTCTCTTCACAGTACTTGTACGAATATTAAAATAGGTCTCTGAAGTTGTATTTTCAAAAGGATTTCCTGTGTTATGGGCACACAGGCATATTTAAAATACTCCTACCAGGCTTAAAAGTTAGATGTTGCTTAAAAGAGTGACAGCTTATCTGAGAATTGTCCTTGAAATGCAGATTCAGGTCTAGTTAAAGAATGAAACCTGTACCGTATCTGCAGGAATAATCTTTTGAAGTGCTCATGGCCATGTATCCTCTCTGAAAAAGGTAGGCGTAAGCTAATATTTTTACTAACAAGATTACTCAAGCTATGCAAAGAATGCACATGTGTGTATCTGTAATGTGAGGGAAACAACATGACATGCAATATCCTGCTTAATATAGGCTTTCTTAGCTCTCAGTTTGTGTGTCTGAGAACGAGATGATTCTGTCCCTCCTCCCACTTTTGTTATTCTCATGCAAATCGGGAGGCGCTCCTCTGAAGTAAATATTTCTACACTCTGTAAAATTATCGTAAATGAAAAATTAGGCTTTCTCCTGCCATCTGCTCCTTGAAATCTACAGAGCCACTGCAGCTATTTGATTAGGGATTTTAAATTGCTTTGTGCAGGGAGGTTTCTCTGCTCTCAGGTTTCTCGAGGAGGAAGCCAGCAGCAGCTCTGGAGGCGTGGGATGGAGGCAAGCACCGGGTCCCACCTACCACAGCCAGGGTGCTCAGGAAGCCCGGCGTGCCTCTGCCTTTTAACGTTTGTCCAGTAACACTGGTTCTTGTTACATTTTGTTGAGGGTAATGTTTCTCACCAGCGTAAGGAGATTTACATAGTTTACTGCTTTCTGAGCAGATTAACTGGGCGTAGCTGCACGTGAGGAATTTAACACTGATTTGGTGTTTGGCCTGTGTAAGGAGAGACACACAAAGCTTTTGATTAATCTTTCCAGCTCTGTTAACATCAAGTGCCCTGGCACAGGTTGGGTTTTGTTAACAGTTGAAGATTAAGGTGGGGTTCTAATGATGGTTAAATGAAGAAAGCTTTTGCCAGTCTTAGGCTAAAAATGTAGATTAGTTTTTCAGTCTGTGTATAGGTTTAATGTATCAAGAAGCTACACCTGCAATCCTACTGTATTTCCCAGTTTCCCAACTGACTCTGTGTGTGGTGTCTGTGTGAGGAGCCTCATTAAACTTGCAAGACCTGGCCATGGTCATAAAACATGCAGCTCCACAGCGCAGGCTGATACCAGCCCGATTTGACATTACACCTCTTGTGTATCTACATGGTGCTGTGGGGAGAGGCTGAGAAGCCGAAGAGTGAACAGATATGTTTAATTACCTAAGCAAATGGAACTAGTTTATTTTTGCTTGTTTCTTTCAGAACTATGAGCATTATGTCATTTTGTATCAATGGCTTGCCTGATTGGAGTCCATTTCCCTTAATTTTTTATACTGTATTAAAAGGTCTGCTTGAATTTAACAAAACTCTGCTCTTCTGTTAAGAACCAGCTATTTTAAAATTTTAAATGCGTTTATAAGATTGATTGGGAAGTTCTGCTTTATTCTCAAGGGAGCAAAACTACTCAGTCAGTGGGTTTCTATACTTGTAACATGAACGTGAGTGAAAGAAATAAAAGTAAGCATGTTATCTTGTCAGACATTGTATTATAGATTAAGAAAAATGATGTCATTGTCTTACCTATATTTAGCAATTTGAAGTTTTGTTTAGTATTTCTTCTCTTTGGAAGTTATTGTTTAAAGTGTGTATCCTTGCCTTTAAGCTTCATATGGAAGGGAAAATGGTAGTCTGTCTTGAACATCTGCTGATTTGAGTTCATTTTTTTGCCTCTGAAACTTCCAGCTAATTGAAAAAAAGTTGCTTGAGTTAACACATTTCAGAAGGGTTAGATCCTTTAAACTAGGATTACTGGCAGGGAGGAGAGGGGAAGGAAGGAAGGGAGGGGAAAATCCTTTCCTGAGAGCTTGAGATAGCTCCTAAAAACATCCACACAGTACTTCAACCAAGTAAATAAAAATAAGAATGGTCATTTGACATGGTAACTGTTTCAGTCTGCTTGTTGGATTTTTTTCATCTCTAAAGTCTTAAAATCTTGGCTTGTTGTCTGAGATAGTTATAATAAAAGAAGTCAGTAAAAAATAGGAACTTCTTTACTGTCTTTCCCTCATGGCTCTCTTTCTGGTTTCTTATTAATATTTTTCTCTATTTCTACATCGGATTATTTTTAAAACAGTTTACTTAAGGGCACTATGAAGACATACAGAGCTTTAGTCCTGATGGAGAGGTGCATGAAGGTGTTTTAGTATTGAATGAAGTATGTTAGTCAGAAGTTCTCTAGAAAGCCAACAGAACCACATTTAAATGCTCTCAGAAATCTTGTAGAAGTAATTGCTAGTTGTTTTTCATGCGTTTCAGAACTGCAGTGTGCTGTGGTTATTATAACAGCCCTGAAGAAGCCACTGTATCTGCAGCTTCCTGATGCAACAGGAAAGGGAAGGGATGAGTTACAAATAGAGGAGAAATGTCGGGGGAGGGGAACCACAGGTTAGATCAGCACAAGCACAATCCGGCAATTTAGGAAAACATAGTCACAACAACAAAACAAAATTTTAAAAAATCGTGTGTTGCTGGGGATGGTTGCTGTGCTTAGCACAGGTTTAACTCTCTCGAGACGCTGTAGTTAAAGTGGCACAGCTTTGTGTTGACACGAAGTAGTTTTAAATGACCAAAGTAGTTTTAAATGACCGTTGAAGTCATTGAATGCTAGTGAGGGATTGCTTTAGACAGATTTGAGATGAACTGGCTTCATGTCCATTTGAGTTAGTTTATAGCAGTTTAAATTTAGTAACATTTATTACAGTTTCCATAAATTGGTTTTTAACAGTAAAACTTTATACCAGTTTTAAGGCCTGACCCATGAACTAAGAAGCACTTGGCTTAACAATATCTAGCAAATGTCATGAAGTGTTACAAGCTCTTCAAAACAGAAATACACAACACTGCCCAAATGTCTTTTTCTGATTTATGATACAGTATGAGGATATATCAGCTCTGTGGCCTGTTGCGAAAGAAAACCTGATAATTGCAGAAATGTATAGATATATAACAATGTAATACATAATAATACCTTTTTGTTCATATGTCCTCACACAAGCAGTTTTGTTCGCTTAACCATAATAGTTTAGGAAATCACTGATGTGTGTCTTATTTGTTTAAAGTATCCTACTTTAAAAAAAATGACGTGTCAAGTAGAATGGACTTCATGAGGTTGCAGTGAAAACAAATAACTCATTGCTCTGGGAAGTCTCATTTGGGATTCATTTACCTTGGTTCCTTGGTTGAAGAACAGCAGAAACAGCAGGGCAAGGTGAGCATCAGACTTAGTCTAACCTGACATTTTACCTGTTTGTGAAATGAAATGCTTCTTTTTATTTCATTGATTTGTTTCTTGACAGTGTCTTTTATTGGCAGTGACATGTTCTCACCTTATTTTAAGTGCCTTTTCTGTTTCTCCACGTAGACAAGAATATTTATTTCTTTACTTACTTTATATTGTTCTTTTATATCTGAATCTCCCCTACCATATGGTGATTTGCTGCAAGAAAGTGGAAACATGACTACTTAGGTTAACTACAGTTCATATATTCTGTCATCTGGGTACTGCAGCATAACAATGTTAGAATTCAGTACTTTAGAACATCTGAGGTATGTGTGTGGCACTTCCATTTTTAGTGTGCTTGGGGAGTGAAATCCAGGATTCAGGTGTGAGATTGGGGAACATTACAGGGAGGTTTTCTCAGGATTGTTAGTTGCTGCAGGGCACTTCTTCTTTGATGCCGGAGGTGTTACCAGTCCCAGGAAGGCTGCTGCAGCTTAGTACGGGGAGTATGCAGTTATCTTTGACAATGTGAAGCAATGTTTGTAGTTGCTTGACTCCTCCCAAGGTGATTCAGAATCCTGTTTTAGGGTTTGTCTGACCCACAAGAACATTATTACGTTGTGCTTATGTTGCTGCAACAGTCTGAAATCACTCAAAACACCAGGCAAGCAAGGATAAAATCAAATGCAAATCCTTGTTTACAGATGTACAAACAAAAGTATAAAATGCTTAAAACTGAGGAATAAAGAGGGGGAATCAAAGTAGTGGTACAGGACCTGAAAGTTTCTTCTACCTTGTAGCTCTGTGGCAGGGAATCTCCAGTCTTTCCCTGGAGAATGGTTATTATGCAACCCTGTTGCCTTGGGTTGTATTCAGGGAAGAGACTGATTTACAGATCTGTATTTCTTTTTATACTTAACCCATTTGGAGGGTAAGGGGTAGAGGTTTCTTTTTCAGTTGGTGATGCCTCTTTCACTCAACTTTCTTCTATCAGGTCACAGGTTGTTTATTATTTCTTTGGAAGTAGTAATGTCTTTTGGACATCACCAGGTGCAATTCTTCCTACCCAGGCTTTGACATGCTCCTCAGCTGAGCACTAAAGAGATGGTTGGTGTGTTTCAAAGGAGGTTTCATGCTATGACAGATGAATTTCAAGTCTTGTGATGTTTTTCGTTATGTTCTACCTATATGTACAAGTTGTTGTAATGCTTCACAGTTGTGTAACAGATTTTTCTCTGGGCTGCTATTGGAGTGCCAGGTTACTGGCATCTGTACAGCCTGTGTACCTGTCTTGGAGCATGGCCATAATGTCCCGTTTTAAACCAGTTGTATTGCTGCATGCATGTGTTGGTTGTTTTGGCTATTCACCTAGCTAAGCTTTTAAATAACCTGTTACAATCTTAAAGTCGCTTTCAAGTATGTAGTGTAGAAGTAACCTACAGTACGAATTTGTGTTAATGTGTTCCACTGTGGCTGTGCTGTAGGAGAGGAGGAGCAGAGTGTGTGTGTCATGTGTCTGTGAACACATGACATGGCCAGGAACTGCAAGCCCAGGAAGGCAGCAGCCACATCAGCTAAAACTAGGCTTCAGCAGAGCTGGGCACACAGTTCCACAAATTTCTGTCTTCTATGAAAGCAACCACCGGCAGGATGAGATCCTTTGAAGCGTTTAGTGATCTGTTTTCCAGATGAGTTCAAGAAGAGTTCTAAAAACGTGGATCCGCATTTTAAGACTCTCGTTTATGCCAAGTGCATATTTACATATCCAGTGGTGCCACTGCCTGTGGTGAGACTACTGACATGGATAAGTTCTTACTGAGACAGAACCAGAAGACTTGGAAATTTCCCTGTCAAGAATTTACTGTTGAGGGCAATAATGTTAATAATGCAAATGTATACAAGTAAATCCTCCAGAATTAGGGACAGTTTTTGAAAGGAGAAAACTTACAGTATCCTGTAGTACTGAGGTGCTATAGAGCGTATTTGAAAGCTTGACTGCTTTTATAGTAAAGAATACCAAGAAGTAATTCACCACATAGAATTTCAGTCGGGTAAAGGTGCTAGGGAAATTTAGGGCACACCATGGCACCAAGAGCAGAATACAGTGGCTTTTTGGTTGTCTGAAGTGCTCTATGAGCTGCTTCCTTTTCTCCTACAGAATTCAAGATGGAACTGGTGAAGGAAGTCATGAACTGTTTCAGAATTTTGTTGATACTTTAATTGCTATAGTGACAAAACCAGATTATCTCTTGAACCAGACTTTGTCAGATTGCCAGCAAACATACTGTTCTTAGATCTGTCAGGTGTGGAATGTTGGGATCTTGGGGAAGTCACCAAGGGATGAAGATTGGCTTTAGTCATTAGAAAAGGCACTTTGACTTTTCGTGTAACCATTCTTTACATACTGTGAGTTGTTGGGAATTCCCTGCTCCGAAGCTCCTGACTATTTTGTGCTTTCTGTTTTAATGCTTCACTTGCAACTTTATTGTTGTTTTAGTATTCTTCATGTATGATTTTATTTCCCAAATATAAGATGATGGAAAGAAAGATCTAGCTTATCTGCATGTTTTATCCTTTGGCAAGACCGTCTTTTGGCATGATGCTTCTCCAGCAACCCTCTTTCAAAATTAGTGAATTCTCAGAGCTGCTTTCTATCTCCAACTTTATTATCCCCTGAAATAATTTCTGTGTTGAGGCATTGTCTAGGATGATAATAGAAGTCCTGTGTGAGCCACGCCTATACGTTTATTCAGGGACTGTACAGGGAGTAAGATGGTGACATGAAGTTCAAATTGTCCTGACAATGATGTTTTGAATAATCTTAGGTAAATTGTTTGGATTTGGCTCTTCAAAAGATATTTGTTAGCAGTGGTTTCCTACCTCCCATAGATTTTATACAGAAATGTAGCAACATCTGGAAGTGGGTCAGATGTTACAGCAATTAGGACTGAATGTCTGAACTATATTTACACACATGCATACATATACAGATGTATACATTTAAGTCTGTTCTCTAAAGATCATAATAGAGCAGATTATTCAGAATGATAAAATTGTGCTCAAACTCTGTCAGTCTCTGTGTGAGTAGTTTCTTTACATTCTATAGGAATGTTCATGTGAATACTCTTATCATTGATATTTCCAAATGAATAACAGTGGCAGAGTTCATTTTGTCAAGAAACTGGACTAGTAAAACTATTTAGAACTCTAGTCTTAGAAAGGAATAGATGTTAGCAGCAGTTGTCTAAACAGAAGTTTAGTGTGCAGAAAGGCAGAGTTGAACCATTAAAATATTACATAGAACAGGGATAATTGCATAAAGTTCTGTGGCCTAGATTTTGCAGACTCTTTATCTAGATGGATTTGGTGAGTTTTATAGCCTTATCTTTCCTACTAAATTAACTCCTTGAGGTTGTTGTTTTTTTTTTTTTTTTCCTTTTTTGGGAAGTCCTCATTCCAATATTCTGTTGTTCCATTTTAATTTTGAAGTCAAATTAAATTGCATATATTCAAATATTTGGTTTATTCCTTTAGGATATGCAATGCAGGGTGTTTCACCTTCAATTTACTGTGCCTGTGGTAGCAAACTAATGATGACATATGAGATTATTAGTGTTAAACATCCAATGGATGGATTGATTGATAAGATCCAAAGGTAGGATTATTGCTAAGAAACATGGATGGAGCTGGAATGTTTTATTAATTAGCCTTGAAATTGCCCACAATGTAGGGCAAACCTGAAAGCAGTTGTCCAGGACTGTAGTTGTGCAAGAAGTAGAGGCAAGTGATTGATTTCTCTTTATCTGGGCAGATTCCCTTTCACTGCAGTGTTTTAAAATGAATTATGAGTTCCAAGTGCATGTATAAAAAGTATTTTCCTTTATCTATAACTTCAGAGGTATGATTCCTCAGCCAAATTCTTCTAGCAAGATCAAGAGCATGGCTAATAAAGCTTTGGAGAAGTTGGGCTCTGTGCCCAAACGGACTGGTTTATTCTTGACCTATGTTTGGTGTTCATCTCTAGCTATACACAGCACCAGACATGACTCAATTGAAATGTCCCTTCCTTTTCCAGAGATGGAAGCTCTCTTACACAGGTGCTACAGTTGTGTGTACCAGCTGTGTTCGTGCATGGTGTACTGACTGCACAGTATTCTAAATGCATTGGTGACTGCTGTAAGCACTACTTTTATCACTTTTGTGCTTTTAGCTATAACAAGTCATACATCCAAGTTAGACGATTGTCTAAGCTGCCAGGGTCAGTTCATCTTGGCATTCAAATTCCTCATATGTTTCAAGTGTTGTATTAGCAGTACATCTGGAAGCTTTCCTATGTGTTACCTAATTCTTGTATTTTTTCATTCTAGAATTACCAATGATTTGTAGTGTCTATGAAAACGATTAATTGTGCAGTCAGACATTCACCCCAGCAGCTATTTGGAGAGGTGCTTCCTTTGACTTTTAAGATGGAATGGCATCTTGTGTTTGCTCAGCATGCTGTTGCTAAACATTTTTAACATACACTTTGAACTTGACTTCAGAACTAAGTTTCTAGATGTAGAAGGAATTATTAATTATCATGCGTTGTGAACTCACCAACGTTTTAGAATAAATCATATCACGTTGCTTGAGTTTGAGACATCTAAATGATATTTGTAAGCAGTTAAGCCCACCTTTCTCTAAGAATTAAAAATCTCTCAGACTGAACAACCAGCTGCATGAGTTAAAAAAGTTTATTTGTTGGTTTGGACCAAGAGTGATGTTTCAAAACTGAAGGCAAAATGTGAGGGAAATTGAGTACTGTGGAATTGAGTTAGCTGTTCTTTTAGGATTATTCAAATATAAATTGCAAATTTCAAGAAGAGCAGGAAATGATAAATAAAACAGCCATAAGTGTACATGTTTTTCTGGAAGTGCATGCCTAAGGGTTTTGGAAAAGATTGTAATTTGTAAAGAGACAATAGAATGTTTTCAGCAGTCAGAAAGCATTGAATCTAGTAAGTGATAAGCATCTACCAAAACATCGTCCTTTACAAAATGGGTTAAAAATGACTTGGGTTTGTTTCAGATAAGGGTGGAAGGAAAATCAGACCCGAAGGCCAGAGCAGCATTGCTGCATGTGGTATGTATGCAGGATTTCACCAAAGCTTTAGCGGACAGGCTTGAGCATGCTGCTTGTTGCCTTACTTGTAAGGCTTGGTTATATGTACCACAGGTATTCACTGCAGTTGTCTTAGTTTGTGTATGTAAACCCAAAGTTGGTTTAATTCTTGATAGTTTGACAGCCAAATGCTATTTTGTTATCACTTTCGTGAGTCAGCACTATGGTGAAAGAAGCAGTGTGAACCTCCTTTTTTTTTTTTTCTGCCACACTCATGGCTCTGGGGCAATGCAGATCACAGAGTGGATCGAGCTGAGACTCACAGGGCTGGCAACTGTCTCCATCACACTTTGGTCTTAGCCAAACCGAGGCAAAGGTTGGCTTAGAAGCTATGCTGCTAATAGCACCAGAAAAGTCATCTTTGTTCTTTATTTGCCTCTGCACCAAAGAGAGCTTATCAGACTAGCAGATCTAACCACTAGTGTTAAAGCGTTTGGACTTTATGTTGTCCTTTTCCCTATCCGTATATGCTAGACCTCTCAGTGCAGTTTCTAGTTCACAACTTTATCAGGAGTTGGCTTTCCCTTATCCATAACATTTGAAAGATTTTAGCTTTCTGTGGTGTTCTTAATTGACCCTATGTCACATTCAGACCATCAAAGGTCAGTATAGATAACGTGCAACTAGACATATACTGGGAAGCTCCACTAGAAGTTGCCTACCTTTGGAAATCTTGTCCTAGTTTTTATGGATATACCTTCCGTTTTAGTCCTGCCTACCTTAGCCTTCTGAAAACCTTAAAGTTTTGAGAATTTCATCCTACTGAGGGAGTACAGATTTACTTGTTTATAAATCAAAGCAAACTACTATTTATAAAAGTAGGCTCATATGCTGGATTCCGCTATACTGATTTTAGTAAACTCCTTGCTGTATTTCAAAAAGTCCCCAGATTTGCTGTGTTCATAGTACTGTGGTGAATTGACTTCAGTGAATGAAAGGACTTCATCTCATCTGTGCATCCTTGATCACTTACATTTAGGAAAATATTTACATTTTATTTTTTTACTTTGCATAAATAGGATTAGATGTACTAATTGGTTAGATTCACTAACTACTACTTTTCAATTAAATGATTCATGCTCCTATTTGTTATGGCTTAAAATTTAAATGAACTCACCCACAGATCATCTTAAACCAGTGCTCAGCAACTTTATGCTTTAAACAGACCTCTAAAGTCAACATCTTTGGGCCATAGTGGTAGATATGCTGCCCGAACTGGCATCCATCAAACAACAAAACAGTTTTGTTAGAAATAGCCTGGATCTGTTGAGATTGATCCAAGCAACCTGCCTGATCCAGGTTGAATGGGATTAAATAGTATTTGTACCATACTAACCATTGTGTTCTAGAGTTTCCTAGTCCCTATTTTCTGAAAAGGTGCTTTGAAAGTGATGTTTCCATTAAGTATGCTGGTAATGAAACAAGTGAGATATCTCTGTCTATCTACCTATGTATCTATCTATCTATCCAAAAGAAATGCTCTTTTTCTATTCTTGTGAATAAAAATTGTGTAGCTGGAGAGAGAAAAAGATGTTGGAAGGTATAATCACTGAGTGCAGTGAGATGCAAAAAGGTGTACTAACTGGAAATGTGAGAAGAGAAAAGCTTGCCTCTGACTTCTGTGAAGCTAAAGAAAGATACAGTTTCAGGGTAGGGATTTGGAGATGTCTGAACCCCAAAATTACTACTTTTTGGACTTCTCTAGTACATAGTTTCAAGAACGAAGGTCATAAAAGCTTGTGTAAGGGAGAAGTATAAAGTCAATGATAGTGTCTCAGTGTTCAAACAACTCGTGGTTTTATTTCAAGATTTGAGTAGATGAGGTACACAAATCTAAAAGAACATAGCTGTAATTGCTTTATGTGTGTATAGTCACACTCACACCTTTTAAGGGCAAAGGGTCAGGGTGGTGATAAATCAGAGAAACAGGCATAGTTTCTTGCTGCTTGTCAAGCTACATTTTGTGCTGCTAGTCTTTCCTGATGAGCTGGGGCCATCTTATGTTGTCTGTCCTGTCTTAGCAGTGTTTTCTGTAATAACAGCAGCCACGGAATAAGTGTTGTTTGTTTTCTGTCTGAATTGTTTGTCGACCAGATGATCTTTTCTTGATTGTCTTTCCCAGGAGTTAAACATAGCTGCTTTCTCCATGCTTAAACTGACTGTAATTTGTTCTGTGCTGCCTGTGCACGGGTAAATCTGAGTGTTACACAGGAGAAAGTTGTGCAAATCATTCCTGGTGTGACTGACAACTCCTTTTTTCCTGAAAAGCAGAGGTTGTCTTGCATGTGAGTCCTATGCAACTGTAGAAAATGGACCTTTTATGCCACTTATGCTGAATATTAAGCAAACATTTGGACAAAAATGTTGAGCATGGTGGGCTTTAGTGTGGCTGCAAAACAGTTCAAGATAATCTCTGAGAAATATCTTAAAGTTGATTGGCATCCACTGGCCCCAAAAATTTAGAAACAGTTGTCCTTGACATTAGCATTGGTTCTTCCTGCATGCAGCTCTTTCTCAGCTCTTGCTTTGCATCCCTTTTGCTGCATATAAAAAGCATTGCTGTATTCATCACCCTCCACGAGAATGTGTCCAGCAGCTTGTCCATCTCAAAGTTCTTAGCACACATGTAACTGTACTGACAGTCGCTTTAATGAAACTCTTTAGTAAGTGCTGCTGCCACATCACACCCATGCTGTGGGCAGTGCAGCCAGGCACCCACAGCAGGATTTGCAGGGGGTTTGCAATGCTCCCTTCCTGGATGGGAAATGATGCAAGAGGGAAATACTTTAAAAGCAACGAATTTCAATCCTAGCTCTTTTCTAACGAGGTTTCAGCTTCTACATTTTATTTTAGGAAGCCATGTAGGTCCCCAGAGTAATTTAAAAGACTTTGGGAATTTCATTTGCAGTCTCATAGGTGCTGTGCTTAGTCTCATTAAAATCCAAAGAAAATTAGCATATGTGTTGCACCACACACACCAAGCAGAGTTTGCTCTACTGATACTCCATAGAAAAGCCCTATGTTGAAAAGTTCTGCCAGTATTAGACACTTTGTGTCTTCTGGTCTGTCAGTTTTGTACATGTTGAAATGCGTAAAGCTCTTGAACGGATTTTCCGCCTGTGTAAATGAATGTAGAGCCTCTGGGTAACAGTGGAACTAGACAGATGTGTGCAAGGATAGGAAAAGGACAACTCCTTACATAATGAGTTTGATTATTTACAAAGTTACTACTGATCTCTTGTTGAACTCAACTACTTTCCTAGTTTAATACTTGCCAGTGTGTGTTCAGTTTGGTATTTTTGCCATGCAGGAGATTCGTAGTTATGGAGATGTGGTCACCCTGCTGTAAAGAATTGGAAGTGTAGGCCATATATATATGTTTGGGTTTTTTTTTAATATAAAACATATATTTGTGTATGTGTATACCACTTGGAGCATTATCTCAGCCATGGGTTCCTTGTACATCAGAGTACCATGACAAATATAGCACAAATGCTAAATTTCTGCTGGAATTTAGTTAGTTGTCAGTTCCGCCTGCACTGTAATTAGGAGGGTACCTTACGGCTTCCATTTTCATGACTGCAGTGTATAGAAGGCAAGGGGGTACAAAAGCCTGAAGTTATTTAATCTGCATTGTTTGTGTTTATGAATTGGGTATGTGCTTTCCTAGTTATACCTGAGGCTTGCTTTAATGCTTTACAAGTAATGTTGTGTATATACTGTTCCAATGTGTTGATTGTAATCAAATGGTATCTGCTGCATCTTATAATATTGCAGAGTACAAGAACCAAAAGGATGCTTTTTGAAATTCTAGAAGTGAGTAACAGAAAGATGAGAGGAACTTTCAGCCCAGCACAGATCATGCTGACTTCACTTCTATGACAGATGCTTTAAAGGACTATGGAAATACTTGCAGTGGAATTAGTAGGAAGGACAGTGTTACTTGGAATATGTTTTCCTGTTGACCGGCTCCTGGAGGAGTCATTGATTCCCATGGAAAGTGATGTAAGACGCCACGATTCTGAGGTTGGCTTAGCTGTAACTTGGCATAAGCATATAACAAACTGCTGAGCAGTGGAATTGGACCTTCTTGGTATCAGTGTTAAAATAACTTCTGTGTTGTACTTGTGCAGTATATCTATACAGGCTTGTTCTTTGCTGATACCTATACAGTAATTAGACCTGGAGACACAGAAATGAATTAGACAACTAGAAAAGGAAAATCATTTGCAAACGAAGTAGGAAGGATAAAATACCTAAACTGATCTCTACTTTAAAGCATAAATTGTGCAGCTCAAAAGAGCCTGCTTATGGGGTCATCTGGATCCAGTCTTGATGAAGGAAGTCTTACAAATCTGGCTTTTTCCACACATTTTTTTTCTGACATACTGCCCTTCCTCCAGCTGGAGATACTGGAGTTACTGGCTGCAGTGAAATGGGCGTAGTCTGTCAGAGGAAGATTAAGATTTAGGAATGTAGAAGAAAGGGCCAGAGCTAACTGCCTGCATTGTCCCATCTACGCTGTCAAAGAATGCAGCAGGAGAAGCAGGAATAGGGTGGGGTATACTGCACTGGGCTACATATTAAATACTGGTGTGACAGAAAGCTTGTTTTCCCAGAATCCCCATACATTCTCATCTTTAAAATAGAAAGATGCACAGTAACAATGCTGCTGCTCTGCTGGGTGTAGTGTACTGCCCAGAACAAACCAGTAATCCTAGACAAAGGGATTTTGATGGTAATTGAGTCCCTCATACATGGTCGGGCACAAGTTCTTCAATTTATTTTTTAACTTGAATAAACATAAAATGACATAGCAGATCCTATGTCAGCCAAAAGAGCCATCTGTGGTCTAACCCTGTGACAAACAGTATAGCAATAATTCCAATGCCACCAACAGCGTGGAGTTTGCCAAAAAAGCAGATGCTTCTTTTGACATGCATCTTCAATGTGGTGCTGTTTCTATCCTGTAATTGCTGTCATTGGAGAGGGGATAGGACAGCCAGATGAGCAGAATGATGAAATTGTAGTTTCGGCAGAAAAACCCAAGAGTTCGGAAAATAATAACAGAAATTAAAAATAAAAAAATTAAAAAGAAATGGCACTTTTTTTTTTAACAAAAAGCTGAAATAAAACCCTGCAGAATTCTCCTATGTGCTTCATGAAATGTGTGACATTTTAAAAATAAGAGACAATACTTGTAAGAACTTATTAGAAATCTAATTAGTCTAATACAGTATGGAAGAACTGTAAATAATACTTCAGAAACTTTTTTGCAGAGTTTTTAACTCTTAAAAAGAGAAGCATTTCCTTCTCTTTTATTTTTAAAGAACTAAGATTTGACCAAACATACGTTTTTAATGCTCTGCCGGTCTTTGTAGCACAGCTATGCAAGCAGTTCTCTGAATAATCCAAGGTATCTACATCTCTGTACTGTGCTATTTTTTAACGTGAGTCTTAGACTCAGCAGCAACAGCTGTATGAGGTATAAAGACTTAGCTGCACTAACCAACAAATACAATGGTGTTTGGCATTCTTTATTCTTAAGAAAAGAATGGCCTCACGAATATTGCACATACTTACGCCCCCAAAAATACACATTTTAACATGTCATAGATAGAAGTGCTTCAAATATTGTCTATGTCCCCATTTGGCATTGTTGGCATTGGAAGCAAAAGTTCACAACAGGAAGTGACCAAAACGGTGAACAACAGAGTACTGAGCTGGAGATCTGCAGTCTTCTGATTGAAAAGTCTGCCCTTTGAACAGAAGTGATGTAGAAGTCTCTCTGCCAGAGCTTAGTTTTGCAGGGTACACTTGGAGAAACAGTTACCTGCTGTACCTGCTTTCCTGAAATGGAGACAAAAAGTAGCCAGGATGAATCCAGCTGTCTCATTTCCTATACATTTAGCTCCCACCTGGTACTACTGCTTTGGTACATTATACTATAAATGCACTAAGAGGATTATGTATTACTTATTTTCAGATCTTAGTACACTTAGTTTGAGATTCCATGAATAGGAAAAAATAATTGTCAGTTCTTCTTAGAATTTTCTATTATGATGGTTTTTAATTATTCTTTCTAAAAAAATAGATAGGAACTGTATATTATCCTAATCAGAGGGGTATTTTCTAGTTTGAGGTATTAGTATACCTTCTGATCTTCAGTCTTTTTTAGGGTAGCTTCACTTTCTAAGCAGTTGTTGAGAAGCTTCAGAAGCACCATGAATTTGAGGACTGGGGAGAAGGAGGAAGCGATGGGATTGCTGTGTTGTTTGCTCTGCTTCCTCTTTTCCCATGACAGTGCACACTGAGAAGCTGATGAGTTTATTAGCTTGTGATGCACTCCAGTCCACACCTCAATTTCTGCTACAGAGTGCCTTAGAAAGGGAACTGCTGATCTAGGCAGTATTTCCCTGTTTTGTTGATGAAACTATCACGTGGGGACAGTGCCAGAAGTGTCAGTCAAGATGTCTAGATATTTAAGCCTATAGTTCAATAATTTGTTCCAGAATGTTTCTGTGAATTGCAATTGGACTGACTGCTGTGAAATTGCCTGGGTCTTCCTCTTCCCTTTAAAAAATTTAAAAACCCCCAACCAACCAAACAAAAAATCCCTCACAAAACCCAAGGCGTATGATGGCTGACAGAGAAGTGGAAGTATTTATGGGAATTCTATATGTGCCAGCTGCAATTTGACTGGACTCCTTTTTTTCGTGCGTGTGTCCTGGGAATTCAGCAGCTTTCATGAAGCAGAACAATTGTCTGAATACTTGTTCTTTTCCTTGAATTTTTTTCATCTGTTTTGGGCTGACACCTACAGAGTTGTAAAATTATAGTAGTGAGCAGGAGTTTCCTGTTTAATGAATGCTTAAAGCAGAGTCCTGTATACAGTGAGAAGGGACCACTGACCTAGTTTAAAGATCTCTGGGCATCTTAATACTGTGAGCACCAAAATAGTTATGAGAGGCATATATATGCAGATTCTACATTTCTGCACTTTCCATCTTAAACCTTATAGCTGCTACCTTCAGTGCTATAAGAAACCTTCTATGTGCTTATCACTGGTGTTTTAAGGATGCCACTGGAAATGTGGCCCAGGCCAATATGCAGGACTTCCCTGCTAGCCTATGAACCAGTGCGACCCCTCTACCATCACACAACCTGAGAAATTAAAATCTGAGTCATTTTTTTCACTTGGAGTCTCTAAGTACTGTCTTCTGAGCTGCTGTTGCCATTGACCGTCCCTGGTATAGTCTTACCCACTGCATGACACAGGAGTTTGTGAGTTAATTGCTGTTACAGTTGAAGTATTTATCCTACCAATAGTATCTTGGATGTTTCTTGCTGTGGAGAACATAGTAAGATTTTATACCCTGCTATTAATATGTACCAAGTAATGTGTAATACAAAGGAGGGATTATTATTTGTATTCAGTATTATGTGCTGGACTTGCTACCTTTCAGAGGGTTGCATAAACACATTAGTATATGAGTTTAGCCTCTCTGAAAATCAATGTGTTTTCTTCTAGTGGTAATTTGAATCCTCAGGCTGGAACAAAAACTTTAACACGGCTTAGGGGTTTTGATACTGTTTTCTCTCTGGATCCCGGGCAAAAGCTCAGGACATAGTTGTTATGGTCAAGAAGGAAGTTAGCAGTGGATACTTTTGTATCTATTGGTCAATGAAGGACTAACTACAAAAACATGAATGTGCCTTTTTGTATGGTAGATCTTAGTACCAAGCTCTTTTCAGGTACTTAAGCATTTTCACTTTCGTTTTATGTTCTTTTAATGTGGACTAGCTGCAGCCTGCTTAAACTTAAATATTGTGTTTTAGATGTGGTTATGATTCTGTCATGGCCAGGACATGCTACCGATTTATTATGTTAGGGGATTGTCCTGGGAATCCAAGTGTAGAACTGGGAGAAAAGAGAATGCTGTGATTCATGATGAGCAAGTAGAAGGGAGAAGTGTTGATAGTGTGTGCAAAGGAACAGAATATAGTTCAATTCAGCACTTGTGTCTCTTTCCCTTGAGATGGCTTTTGTGCTGTGGTATGACTAGTTCCATGTATGCAACACCTTTTTTATTTCTCTAGACTAGGGGCGTCAGTCAGTTGAATGCTTTAAAAACCCTGACAGGCAATCAAGTCAATGGAGAATGAGAGCTCCTGGGAACTTTGAAGTTTTTTCACTATCACTGAGACTTCAGAAGAGCTACGTGAACCAGAAGCAGCTTACTGCTTCCATTGCTTGCTCTGCTGTTGCAACCTCTCCTGCTGTCTCCAAGTTAGTTTTGTTTTTTTTTAATTTATTTTATTTTTAAAGTAATAATAATGAACACATACACACACTCTCCTATGCACACCCAGTCTTGGAGAAAATATCCCAGTTGGTTGCATCAGTGTCAATTTTGTTACATACCTCAGTGTGGCCAGGATTATGGTCCCACTTTCTCACTTGTCTTCGTGAAAAGGAAATATATTGGAGCTTTCTTTCATTATGAGCATAAGATTGCTCTTGCATTAAGCTTAAATAAGTATAATTTAAATAATATTTGCTACATCTCCTGTAAAAATACAGAAATGTGACATTTTATATCAAGCTGGAATGGTTTATTTCTGTATTTTCTGTTGTTAGTAAACACTGCTTTCTGGTAGGAACAAGTTTACTCCTGTTGGAAGGAGTGGTTTATACTCTCACCATGCTGAGAAAAAGGAAGCAATAGAGTTGTCAGTGGGGATAGAGCTTGGATTATAATCAGAATAGGGGTGCAATTGTTGGGAGCATCTGGGCTGTGACTAAAGGTTTATGCTAGACTTTGTCTTGGTTCATTGCTGCTAGAGCCACTGTCCATGGAGATCTTTAAAAAGAAGCTTAGAAAAGCACCTACTCAGTCCTGCATTTCTGTATTTCAAGGAAGGGCTTCTTAAGTGGCTCAGAAAATAAGGTGTATTGACTGCTTTTTTGGATTTTGTTGAAAACATTTCTTGTTCTTAAAAAGTGGTTCAAGTTAGTCAAAATGGAATGGCCATGAGGAGAAAGACAGTATAAACAAATAAAGTCAAAGTGAAATTAATTTTTTTTTTTTTACTTTTATAGATGAATGATGATATCCATCTATGGTTTTGCTTCCTTTTATTTCCTTTAAGTATGAAGAAAATTGTTATCTGCATTTAGAAAAACAGTTTGCTTAGGAATTGGCTATAACATACAGGCAAGAAAAAGCTATTTTTATCTTGCAAAGCTCCCCTTAAAACTTGTGTTAAGGAGTCAAATCTGAGGGCCTTTTTTTTTTTTTTTTTTTTTTTTTTTCCCTTTCATCAGTGTTTGTTTTATTTGATTTTCAGCTGTAGCATTTTGGGCATAGTTCTTCCATGCCAAGATATGGAAAGTTTTTAAGAGTTTTCTGGGAGAAACCCAGAGCTGTATCTCCTGATGCTCCTGGGCTGTCTGTGGTATTTCATAATAAAGAGTCTGCTTCATGCCAGCTTCCACCCACAGGGTCCTTCCTCTTCCCAGCACCTAGTTGTATCCAAAGGAAGGGTGGAATAGGCTTGGATCCTGGGTGAACGATCACGAGACATGATATCTGAGGTTTCACTCTTATACAGTAAACCCTCCCTTGCGGGATAGTTCTGTTGACTCTTGCAGTGTCACTGTGAGACCATGTTCTTTAGCTGGGCAAAGAGAAATCAAAGTTGGTGGTTTAAAGGAGGAAAAGGGGGCATGTCTTGGGGTTTTTACTTTCTAAGGAAATTTGCAACAAGAGTCTGGAGGACTCGCCTTCTGAGATGCTCTCTACAGTTTACACTGGTATCATCCTGAAAATACTTAGAAAGTATCTGCCTTGTTGAATCTTCTTTTAAGTGCTGGCAGAGTGAAGAACAGTAGTCAGAGAACCTCCCTGAAGGCAGGAGATGTGAATACAGCAGCAGTGGATCTGTGTATTTCTACTGGCTGACTCAAGTCCATTGTGTAATGGACTTGAAGAGGCTTCCAGTAATTTTTATTTGCCATAACATTTCAGACATGATTGTGGAAACCATGAAATACAATTGTGCAGGACACTCAAAATAGCATCTTCACTACCGGCATCAGTTTGCAGGCTCAGTTAAGGTGCTCAAAGTTTAATATTTACGTATCTAAGGGAAGATGATAAAGCAACTGTCTTAATCAGTGAGCAGTCATTTCTATTAAACATTTAGAGTTCTTTCTGTTCAGGACATGGTTTTGTTTCAAACAACCTCTTATTTCCCAAGTCGTGCATTAAATAAGGCAGTGTTTTGCTTCACCAGATGCATCCTCTTCTATTTTCCCGAGCCCTTGCTCTCTTTGTACATGTAAAGCTTTGTGATAAGTAGTTTAATAAATAAATAAATCAAACCCAATTTAATCCAAATATCTTCCAGATTCATGCAATTTAATATTTTCCATCACTGTCACACACATCAACAAAAATGTAATTTTTATATCAGTGCCAGTTACTGACAGTGCTGTTTCAAAAGGCCATTTAGTGAAACAAGGGAGGTTAGGCAAAGTCAGGCAGGGTAAGCAGGTGTTTGAAGCATAGTCACCTGAGGAAAGCTAGGCAAACACCAATGACAAGATTTTGAAACTGTGACAAGATTCAAGTAGCAATTCCGGCTAAATCAGATAGTTAATGTATGCTGTAATTTATAGTTTGAATTTAGAGTAGATGTGTGAGAACTAGCTCTGTTGTTAAAAGTCATGGTAGTTTTCCCATCAGGAATTTTAACTTGAGTGAAGGAACTCATAATTAAACACTAGCATATTATATAACTTCATAGACACTTAAGTGAATTGCTACTATAGTAGTCACCCTCTGTTATGGGAGAATTGTTATCCAAGTTATCTTATGCTTGTTGGAGTTTCCTTGGACTTTTGTAGTGTGAAGGCAGCAGGGATCAGTTATCTCTCAATGCCCAGGTCAAAGGAATTTCTTAAGGCTGTTTTGTTCTCTTTTGGTGTCTGTTTTTTTGTTTGTTTGGGGTTTTTTTGTGTGTGTGACAAACAAAATTCTCTGTCCTGTTGGCAAAGAGATACTTCTCCTCCTTGGCTGGCAAAATCCTGCTCTCACTGATTTCCAGTCCTTAAACAGAGTGGTTTGTAAGACAGACAGGTATGGTTCATATGAAGATAAGTATATTCTCCAGTCATTTTTCAGTACTTGTGATTGTTCTTATTTGGATTTTATACTGAGATGAAAACATAGGAAGGCAGTTTTAGTAGGTTTAAGGCATTCCACGGGGACTCTTCCATCACTGGGCTTTTCCTAATGAGTATCTGTGGTTTTCCCACAGCTGTGGTCAGGCTGTGGAGGGCTGGAAGAAAGGTCCTTCAGAGATCAGGTGAGAGTGCTGAAAGCTCCTCACAGCTGGTTCCAGAATGGGATGGTGTGATCATACAGTGTATGGGATGATTATTCTGTCACTGGCCTTTTTTTCTTGGAAGAGGACAGGAAGGAAACTGCTGTGGAGAAAGAACGATTTCTAATTACCTTTGGAAGGGGAGTCTAAGGAGGAAATGGCAAACCAGTATGACCGTGATAATTCTTGTGAACAGGAATATTATCACAAGAAGTACAGGACTGCTACTTAGATTTATTCCTCCTTTACTTGCCTTCAGTGTTTCAAGATACAATGATTAAAAAGAAAAATTAATGAATGTGGTTTTATGTATGTTATGTTATTGCAAACTGTCACAAAGTCCAGATGCTACAATCTTAAGAACAGCTTTTGATGAGAATTTTCAGCAAACTACAGTTTGTAAACCAAAACTTTTCAAAATTGATTTCAGTTTTTATAAAATCTTTCAGTTAATGTTCATGAAAGCTGTTTCTAAACAAACAACCCCAAACCTTGGCCAGATTTCCACTGCAGAACGTCTTGCCAGCAAGCACTGTATTAGCCAGGGGTGTGGAAAAAAGTCATACATCCTCGCTGACATCAATATGTTGGCAAAACTCCAGGTGTGGATGCAGCTGTGCCGGCAGAAGGGAACTTTTATCAGCTTAGCTGATGTCGTTTGGGGAGGTGATGCAACTGTGCTAGCAGAAAAACTCTTCTGTTGGCGTGCAGTGTTAGCGTAGGAGGCTCCGCCAGCACAGCTACAGCAGGGAGGCTCTGCGCTGCTGCTGAGCCTTCTGCGACAACTGCAGCTGTGAAAGAAAAGCCTCTTTGAACAAAAGAAGGACCTCTCTAATTTAGTTTTTACAAGTAGTTGTCAATGAGGAACAGAACAGAAAGAGTGATTCAGATTTTAAAATTAAGTTTTAATGTAAAAAATGTGTTTTAAGTTGTATGGCTTGAAGATGTCACTGGCCCTTCAGTGGTTGTCTATGTGTCATTGGGTTGCAGGGTTTGAGAGCTGTAGTACGCCTAGCATCTGTGTTTTGTAAAGCCTTTAAGGCTGGTAAAGGTATGAGTTTTGGTGGAAGCAATGAAAAACCTTCTGTCTGTAAACTTTAGAAGACAAGTGTAATCACATTTACATTCCCATCATATTTGGATGTGACTGCTAGCACTAGAGCATCTTCATGTTTAAATGTCTCAGGATGGAGTGTTTATGTTGTACAGGAGGACAGTTAGGATTGCTGCTTTTTACACACACACCCCACATACACACACACGCGCGTTTTCCTCTCCTGCGTTTGGCCAGCTGCTGACAACGTTTTACAAAACTCCAGTTCTTCGTAACATAGAAAAACAAAGATTTTTAAGGGAAAAACACTGAAAAAGGTAAATGTCCAAAGATACTGAAACCAGAATAGAGGCTCTTGGTCTGCAACAGTAATGACCAGTTAAGGTGAAGACTGGTACGCGTGTTTGACTTCTATGGCAGCAGTATGTGCACGCATGGGGGAAGTGCGTGTTTCTAAACCTTGAACAGAGCAGTTGTGCATTTGATCACTGTGTCAGAACTCCACAGAAGGTTTTTTTGAAGAGAATAGCACTGTGCCAGAATAAGTTTGTTCAGTTTGTTATGAAAATGTTTTGAAACCAGTTGCTCCATCTTTCTGCATTGCTTGTAACCCTAAAAATAATTGCCTGGCATTACTGGAAGCTGAATGGTCTGAAAGCCTATCTTGCGCTGTTATAGTTAAAATCTGTCAATGTTTCCATTACAGACTTGGAGGGAGGGTTTAATCTTTTTCCCATTTTTAAATCATGTCTGGAAGAAATTCTAAATGAGCACTTGAACTCCAAGTGTAAAACTTTTGGAAGAAATGTGATGTTTCTGAAAGTCTTTACTTAAAAATAAGCCAAACCTCCTCCAACCCTATGGCAATGAAATACTGATCTTTAGTTTTTAAATGTTAAAGGGTCAGGAATATATTTAATTTGTTTTGGCAATTTTCAGTTCAATTAAATTAGGCAACAACAATGTTTCTACATAACAATTTTTTATTTTCTAGTGAGCGTTGCAGTTTGTTGTTCCAGGCTATTATTGCTGCATAATAAGCTTTGCAATATGCCAAACTGAAACATTTCAAAACCTTCTTAGGGAAATGCAAAAAAGAAACATGTAATTATCATAAAATATCTTGATACAAGGCATGCCTTTGTACTTTTATCCCACTCACAATTTCATTCCAATTTCCTGATGTTATCTCCAAAATAGTTTCACTTTTCTTGTATATTAAGCCCATAGTTTCATGGATGCTTTAAAATGAAGTAAACTGCAATACCCTCTCTGCTTACATATTCCTGTCTCCTGCCTTGTGACAGCCAAAGCTGTTGTGTAGCACAAACCCACATGTGGTAAACTAGATAAAAAAATGTTGGTTTGGTTCAGGCTGTGGCTACACAACTTTCTGTACTAGTCCAAAGAAGAGGATGGCATCAGGGTGGGAACAAGTGAGTCTACGCTGACGTCTCACTTCATATTCCACTGTATTTTTCCTAACGCTCCCTACTATGCCTTTCCTCTGCAGTTCATGGGACAGTTCTTTACTACGGGCTTCTTGACCTGTGAAATCTCAGGCCTCCACAGGGGCAGCGTGCAGCCAGGTTTTTTAGTCAGTGAAAACCCTGTAGTCATAAGGCTTTTACTGACAGCTTTAGTTCTTTAATCTGTTTGTTGAAGTTTTCCTCTCACAACACCACAGATGTGTTCATGATACTTTGGTACTGTGTCCTGCTATACTGTTGTTCATGTAAATGATTGAGACTGTAGTATTGCAGATTCTCTAGGAGATTTTTATGTTCCATTTGGGTCTATTTGAAGAACAATAGCCGTATCTTGAAAACTGGGTAGCAAGTGCTCATGGACTTACCTTATTTTGAAACTTCATTTTTTTGCATTATACAGAATATATTTCTTGACACGCTTGAAATGATCCACAAATACTGAGATCAATGGTGATATGAAAGTTCTGCCAAAGTGTACAGTTAATTTAAACTCTGGTCCTTAAGCTGTCTGTACTCCCTCTCCATCTTTATAAAGACAGCAGCAATATTGTATGGATTACTACAAGTCAGAAGGAAATAAAAAAAAGCTTCTAATTAATTTTGTATTTTTGGATAAATCAAGGGAATAGCATAGTCTTTGTGTCTGCCACAATAATTCCTTTATGGCACAAAACAGTGACAGTAACGTAAACTTAGTTTATACCTGCTGGAACCTGGAGGAACAATATATCTTTCTTAATTTTCACATCAGATGCCACAACAAAGTGTGATAAAATCCCATGAATGATATTCAGTAGAGGTTACGTATAATTTGAGCATGTGTCATGCACTGAGGATGCTTCAGATGGTGGTTTGGTGTATTAGAATGTGCCCATGAATCCTGTCTGAAAGATGGTGTGAAAGCAGATGTATTTAAAATACGTGAGTAATTACATACAGATGTAACACAGGGCTCCAAATGATAAACAGGCTACGGCAGACTGAGCTAATGTGCATGCTGCAATTGCTATCTATAGTTTACTCTTATGTGCTTTCTCCTTTGCAGCAGTCCATTGTACCAGCCCACCCAATGGCTCCTCCTAGTCCCAGCACCACCAGCAGTAATAACAACAGTAGTAGCAGCAGCAACTCAGGATGGGATCAATTAAGTAAAACAAATCTTTACATTAGAGCACTGCCTCCAAACACCACTGATCAGGACCTGGTAAAGTTATGCCAACCGTAAGTACTATGCTTAAATATAAATTACAATAACATACCTTAAAAGCTTGTAGTAGGTATATGAAATGAATGTTTGGATTATAAGTGAAGAAAAACAGATTTGTAAATAAAAGTCCTCATACTGTAGTACAATGGCAAGTTTCAGCTTCCCTGAGAGTCAGGAGGAAAGTGATCTTTGGCACTTTGGAGCAGCAAAGAAAGTTGAAATATTGTGGTGCACAGAAGCAGCTTATTGCTTTTGTAAAAACTATGATCATCCATACTGCTGCTTGATGCTGCTGAAATCACAGATAAATGAAAATTATCACCAGAATGTGAAACTTGCTATTAAGAATCTACAATGAAGGGTCTCCTCTCTTCCTTACTAAGTTAATCTGTTGATACAAACTCCTCAAGTAATTGTTCTGCATCACTGTAAACTACAGTGTGCATTTGAATGCTTATCCTAGTTTCAGACTAATTTATGTTTTCTGTACATTATTGTGCAATTGCATTTATGATGAGAAATAGTTGATCCACTAAGAATCCTCTCAAGAATTCCAAGTAGACTTGACTTAGCAGAAGGTTTTCAGGCAGTACATTTTTTTTGCAGACAGTAACAGTTTTTTTGCTTGTGTGAGTTTTTCAATTTTAACAGCAGTGCATGCATTTCAGTTACTTTCAAATGGGAGTCAGATGTCAAGAGACTGTGCAATTATATTGTTTACATGTATAAATGTATATAGCCTTTCTTAAATATTTGACTGAATTTTTAAAAATCCTTAGTACTTCTGGAATTCATAGTGCACTTCCTGGATTATTTTGAAATCAAAAATACTCAGCTAAATTTTTCTATATTCTACCCGTAAGCAAACAGACAAATCTCTCTTGAATGAGTAGGGAAACATTGGGATTTGTATACACCACTACTGTCTGAGACTCTAAATAATTTTATCTTCAATTTAGCAGAGAAGTAACTAGGAATATACAAAAATACATACTCAAGTTCATGAAATAGCTGGGAAAACCTGTATGCCTTGGAACTTAGCTTACAGGAGGTGCCTTTGTTTTTTGAATATTGCAGAAAATCTCATAACTAATTTATAGAGATTTTTTTTTCTCTCCTTTTTTTTTTTTTAAACAAGGCTTGGACTTTCTGGGTAGTAGTCACTTATCAGTCATCTTAATATTCTAATAAAACCAGCTTACTCTCAGGTCTTCAAAGGAAAAAAATACCCACTTGGTTATTTTTCCAACAGCAGATGAAATCCATGTGCTTTACAGAAAAGAGAAAATATTATCAATCTGTGAAAACATAATTGATAAATTAAACATTTTTTTTGAGCTTCCCATGTGACAGTGATCTCATCACTTGAATTTTAGTTGCAAATGCATGTTTTACAGAAGTGGATTTTTCCTTCCCATTTTTGTCTTTTGAACTGGTGCAGAAACATTGGCCTGTGCACTCATGTTATGTTAGGACAGAGTTGTGAGGTTATTTTGCACTGGAGCCACCCAGTAACAACTATTTGTGCAGTGGTTACTATAGGTCCTTAATCTCTTTCTGAAGACATTTTGGTTTGCACAGTCTTAGATGATGTTGGTGCTTGAATGTCCTGGAAAACAATAAGCTCTGTACTTTGCTGTAACCAGTTCTTTTCCTTTTTGATAACCAAAGATTCCATTTTTTATGCTGCTGCTGTTCAATATGTAATGGTATTTGAAACAGTGTGAATTTTGCAAATGAAGAAAAGGCAAGAACTACAGCCACAAAGCTATTAAATACATTCTGTCATGAATTTGCAGACTTGAAAGGTCATGCTGTTTCTTCCTGAGAGATATTTCTCTCCTAAATGTCTTACTTGAGAGGAAAGGAAGCCATGTCTCAAAATTCTCCATCTCTGCTCAAGAACCAAGTCCAGAAACGTTAGACTTGGAAGATCTTCGTAAAATCTGAGTAATCTATTAAGAGCCTTAGGCTTCTCTGCCAACATAGCCCCTTATCAATTCACTTGATGCTGAAGGAAGATGGAAATTACAGCATTCTCTCATCCACTTTTTATAGACTGTGGAAAGTTTCATCTGCCTAAACTTCTAGGATGTGGAGGGTGAGATACTTTTGAAAATGAACTGTCATATTCATTGTTTCAACTGAGACAATGCAAAATAAATGGAGAATAAAATCTTGGATGAAGAAACTGCTCTTTACTTCAGATCTCTGAAATGCTTTAATTAGTTCTTTACAAATGCCTAAGATTTTACTGAGAGGTTTTAGAGTAATTTTCAGCTGTCAATAGATGACTCCTTTTCCCTTGCTGTCCTAAGAGGGTGTCCCCTGGAGTGCTTGATGCGAAGAGTGAATTAAGAGGCTGCTCTGTGTGTTGTAGAATTGATCTTGCTAGCTTGACAGTAAGCAGATTTCAGTGGAGGTACAGAGAAAAGTCACTGGGTTTTGCTTTATGTGTTGTCAAAAAAAAAAAAACCTCTGGGTTGAGGAAATAAAGGTTGAAAAGCTGTCATTGTCGCTACAAATTCCTGAAACATCCCATCTGCATAGATTTTTCCCTCTGATTATTATGGTCTTTTATCATATACACAGTACTGAAAAGTTACCTTCAGCAATGGCTGTTGTAGAAAAATACTGCTTTGAATAGATATTCCTCAGAACACAAGGGAGAAGAATCTACGGAGTTCTTATGAGGAGGTGTGGTTAAACAGTGGCTTTTAGGTGCTTTAGTCAATATGTTTGCTTTATTTCTTACACATGACTGTTAGTTGTGCTTATTTGGGCTGTGTTTTTATTTTGATTAATTATTTTTGGTGAATCACTAGAGGAACCTCTTACCAAATTACAGAAGTGTTGGGCTTGCTTTCTTGTTGCAACACAACTGTGCCATATTTACAAACACAGCTAGCAAATGTTCACCAGTTTTGTGGAAAAGTCCTTTCCTGGCAAGACTGCATTTGCCAATATACATCTCTATAAATATGCTTTCTGCCTTCATTTGATTGGTTCTTTTTAGTTTTCTGTTAGCTGAATTTTCTCCTCTTTTCCAAGATGAAAAGAGTATATTGGAATTTTGTTGTGAAGGCTTCCCCAGGAGTACAGCTATTTTCAGGCAGTAGTACTGGTGTTTGTGTGAGAAATGAACCTGCCACATTTCTGAACAGTTCATTCAAACTTGAGCCTGCTACTTCAGTTCTGCATTGGGAAAACAAATTTCTTCATGTCAGTTGTGCCAAAGGCAGAAGTGTGGGGAAGAATAAGGTATGTATTATGTTTGTCATGGGGATATCTATCCTAACATCTAACCCAGAAGGAGAGCCCAGAGTGTTGGGAGTACACCATGTGAGTCAGTCTCGGCCATAAGAGCTTTCCATCAGGTGTGTAAGGGTAGGCAAAGCAACCGATGCAATGGCTCACAGATACTGTCTTTTCTGTGGGAGGCTGGACAGGAGGAGTGATCAGCTAAACAGAAGGACAAGGCAAGAGGAAAGAAATTAGAATAAAGAGCTCATGAGCATGGTTTGGGGAAGTCTGTAGGAAGCTGCATAACTCTCCTGTACTGTGCAAACCTCTGCTATGAAGAGCTGGCTTTCCAAGGTCGCTGGAACAATGCTAGTCTTAACCATGTCTAACTGTGCTCCCTTTCCCTGGCTTGATGAGCCTCCTTCAGTTTTTGTGTTGGATTTGTGAATACGTTTTTCTTATTAAGTGACTGTTAGACAGTCATTTCTTGTAGCTTATTTAACATCTGGATCAGAGGATGCAAGATTAAATCCATTCCAGTTATTCACTGAAATTATTGAGACTGCTTAAGTGATTAGGGCTTAATGCAATTGGGTCTTAGGAGATTCAGTCATGAGTTTGTAACTTGCATTGACACATTTTCTAGGTGCTTTCCAGACTCTTACTAAGTGTTGTGCTTTGCTGCAAGTGACCTTTCTGCCCAAGCCACACTGTTCCAAAGCCTGGTGTTTTCCACTGTCTTCCTTATTATGATTTATGTGCTAGCCTGCAGCATGGCATCTCTGTAATACTGAATTTCTTCAGAGACCTCCTTTTGTGCCATTTACATTATTAAATGAGGATGATGCAGCAGACTCTTCATCTTCCTGACATGCCCCAGTCCCAGGGTGAGATTGAAGCTTTGAGGCTTAACTCAGGTCTCTCCCATTCAGTTCTGCATAAATCATCACACCAGTCCATTCTTTGGTGTGCTGTCCAGGCTGTTTGCTTGTACCATGCTTCATATACCAAGCTGTTTGCAGTCCATATGATATTTTTGGAATCTGCTTATGGTCTGGACAATTTCACTCAGATCTTCCCCCTTAAATTATCACTGTATGGTAATAATGCAGGTTTTTAGTGTTGTTACAATTAAGAAAGCAGCTGGTTTAAGGTGTAACAAAATTAGTGGTGTAATTGCCACAACAGACTGTTGTTCTGCTCCAGGATGATTGGAACACAGGAATATAACCTTGGAGTGGCTGTTTTTGTTTATGTGCATTGGGAAATCATGTATCTTGTTGAGAGAGTATTTTAAGAATTACTTCCTAAATACTCAGCGTCATGAACAGAGGCATAGGTAAAACAAATGGCAGGCTAACAGTAATTTTGAAGCATTTGATAAAGACAGGCTACACAGCTTTGTTTCCACAGCATGGAATTGTTTGGTTTTTTAATAGAACACATTTTCATTAAGTCATGTGGCAGCCATTAGCATATTAATGTTTTCATATTCTTTGCTTGCCATGTAATTGTGCCCTTTCCCAGTGCTGCCATTTCCTCTCTCCTTCAAACAGACTCAGATCTGAGAAGTGGTGAACTGGAGCTCAAACCTTTGCTGTAGTGAAATGTAAAGGAAGACTGCCTTAGTATTTGCTGTTTAATTAGAAATACAACTCCAACAGCTTTACGTTCATGATCAAATGAAGTCCACACTGAAATCCTATCTAAGGAGTTCCAGCATTGTTGTTGTTTTTCTTCATCAATAATGCCTTCTTGTAGAACATTGTTAGAGATCTGTGTGTGTTTTGGGGAAAATTGTAATTAAGAAAAAATTAAAAAGTTGCCTTCTAGAGTCCTGTCCTCTGGATGGATACACTCTCTTGAGATGCTTGAATTTAAAAGCAAAATGTAGATTTAATTGTTTCATTCCATTTTGTGATTAAGCAAATGTTTGAAATTCAAGCTCAGTATTTCGCTTAAGCTTAACAGTAATCAGCAGTTTCCCCACAGCACACCCTCTTAAAAAAACAAGCAGTCCTAATGCACCGAGGAATTCTGTCTGCGTTGTGGTCACAGATGCAGGGAACAAACGATTGCACAAGCTCCATCTCCCTCAGGAGATGAGAGTTTTGTTGCAGCATGGGGCCGGAGAAGAGGTGATCCCATGGAATTTCCTTTAGGAAGTGGGGGCGAGGGAGGAGAGGAGAGTGGAAGGAATGTTTCAGCCACAGCTGCTTGTAAAAGAAGCACTAGGAAAACAAATTGGTAAAAGTTACCACTATCAAAGATTGCTCACTAGAAAACAAAAAGCTAATTTGGTAGCATGGGGCCTGTAAAACCTGTGACTGTTTGCAAGTCCGCAGGTATTTGTTGTAGGGGAGGTGCAGCCCTTGTTCCCTATTGCAGAGCCGCGGGAAAGAAAGGTCCCGTGGCAGCTGGTGGAATGCCTTTGATCATGGTCCCAGTCCCGAGCTTCCCGATGGCAGGGGCCCGGCACAGATAGGAGGTGATAGCAGGATTTCGGAATAGACAGTAATTCATGAACATTTTGAAGGGGGGGATTGTTCCATTTCAGTGGACTACTGAAAATGTGAAGTAGTACTGATTGGGCTTTTTAGTGCATTCCATGATGTCAGAAACTATCCCTTAGAGACTGCTTAGGCAGGCAGCTCCGTAAGAAACCAGTTTAGAATTGAATCAGCTTAGAGCCCAAGTTGATTTGTGCACTAACATGCTTACGTAGTAAGCTTGCCCTTTTTCTCAGGATATCATCCAGTGTAGAAAGCAGGATCAGTATTTGCAAGCAAGTTCTTTAATGTCTAACTTATGGCAATCTTGTGAAGTCTTGACTTTGCTAAAGATTAGTTCCGCGTAACTCTGATTTCTGTAATGTTAATTCCTTGAAATGAAAAAATGAGCCATCTGATATTGACACATCCTTTCAACCTTTTTTCCCCACATTGTTGCTAAGCTGCATTTAGGGTTGAGAAACTAACACTCTCAAATTGTATGCAACCTGGATAATAAATACGTGTATTGTACCCGAAGCAGTAAAAGCAGTAGCACATACAGGTAAATGAGTTAATTCAGATTGCTGCCTCTAATGACACTTGCAGTTGAGGAACTGGGGGAGATAAATCAGAGTTTATCCTTTAAAAAAACAAAAACAAACTGCAAAATGTTAAAATTCAGTTGTTTCCCCACAACTTCTAAAATTCTACCTTGTTTTAACATAAAAAAAAAAAAAAAGGTTAGCTGCTCTGGTTCAGTTTGAGCAGTGTCTTACTCAAGCCCTAGACCAACTCCATAGAAGAGGAAGAATTAACATTTCATCCTTTAAATATGTGATCTTTGCAGACAGATGTGCAGTACCTGGCGGGGGGGGGAAATAAAGTTAATTTGAATGTTGACAATGCTATGCTACATGGACATAGAGCAAAACCACCGGTGAAAACACAAGAAGAGAGACTTTGACTTGGGGTCTGTTTTGGCACTGTTACTAGTACAACTATTTCGCTTGAATAACCTGTGTAAGTTGAGTTAATCATTAACAGAATCAATTTCTCTGGAAGAAGTATGTTCTGATTTGTACTCCTATTCTGCCCTTTCCATTTCAATGTCTTATCTTACTTGCCTTAATCTCTTATTTTCCCAGAATAGGAAAAACTTGTAATCTGTTTCTTTGCTGTCAAAAGAGAAACCCACTGAGATAAATGAAGTTGTGTATAACTTCACTTGTTTTTTGGATATTACTCATTACATTTAATTGTTAATTATGGCTATCTTAATTGAAATATGTTAGCTCCAAAAGTGTGTTATTTTTAAATGTTTACTTTTTCTGTTTGCTGCAGTTGTGTAATTTTACATCTCTTTAAAGACACGCTGTCAGTGTTTTTGCTTAAGAGAATGCTGTGGACTTAGGCCTTTACACACTATCAATCCTAATGCTGCATTTGTCTTAGATATAGCCACTAACAAGCTTTTACAAGGCTATCAAAATATCAACAATTATTCTAATTCATTAATAAGAACTTTTTCTATGTCTGAGTGAATGCAGTGGTGAAAAAAACATGTTACTAGAAGATCTGGAACCAAGATGAAAAAATCCCTGCTTCATACAGAGTAATACAGATACTGGAGAATTCTCAAATCTTTTATTTGCATACCCTAAATGTCAGAAATTAGATGATCTAAATATCGGAAAGAGAGCCAAGCTACTTATTGCTGTTTTCAAGGATTCTGCAGAACGGTAAATGAAGAGCTTGTGGAGTCTGGAGACTGACAGCATTAACTGAGCTGTAAAAGTTCAGTACATAGTTTTATTTAGCATGCACAAAAAATCACCAAGGAACTGGTGTGTTCAAAGGAAAAAAATAATAGTGTAAACTAGAAATGTTTACTTATACTATCCCTGAGATGGTGGTAAGCTTGACTCCTGTTTGTTTGCAGTGTGCTTGCAAAGGCCTGATCCTAGTAAAGCCTGGAGCACCCACAGGAGCCTGCAATGCTCCTATTGCTAGTAATGAGGTTTAAAACCACTTACTGCTCCATAGCAGGGACTTAGGACTTGTTCAATAGTGCAGACTGAACTTTTCAGCTATATAATTGCAGTGACAGATCAACTGCAAGGTCTCTGCTTCTTTCTTTCGGTGTTTTTGGTTTTTACTTCTGTTCAGCTGGTAGCTGTGCAGTACCTTAAGGCAGAAATCTCCCTGTGTTAGACTGAAATGTCTTGGCTGAGTTCTGGAGAAGCCATTTGGCAGAGAGAATAAGAGACTCTTTCCCTTCAAGGCCTGAGGATATCAGCATGGCAGGGTATCCAGTGGAGCTGACTAACAGTGTGCATTTCCTTTCCCACATTGCTCTTTGTAGTACTGTGATCTGAAAAGGAGTGTTTGTAAATCATCTGCCTTTTTAAAAAATTTTCCTCCAGAGATCCTGTATTCAACCCTCTACATTTCCCACACTTGAAGCTACTAATTTTTATTGTGACAGGCTTTGTCTTAACTTTTTTGTTAAGCCTTTTTTATTTGTTGCCAAAAGTCTATTTGCTTTATTTTGAAGATCTCAAATACTGAGAGGGAAAGTATTGCTTCACATTCCTTTTTCTCAATGACAGCCAGCAGAACTTGCATGTTGCCATACAGAGGTACAGTACTAGGAGTGAAAGACCATTAGCCAGAACTGCTGCTGAAAAAAAGTCCATCATCATACCAAGGTCCTCAGCAGGAATGTCCTTTGTATTATACAAGTTAGGATCAATTATTTTTTAACATCTTCCAAATATTCAGATCTATGACATTATAAAAATATACAATAATCTGTTCCAGTCTTCTGTGCTTCCCAAGTGAATTGCATGTTCCTTTGTTCCATGGGAAATTCTGAACTTTTCCCCACCCATTTTATTAATTGCTTATTCAATAAAATAGTTGACAATTCTTTTGAGGTCTAGAACACTCACTCTGAATTTTGCAGTTTGGCAAATGAGATTAAATACTTTGAAAAGATTGTCTCTCCCAGGAAGAGGGGACAGCCCTGACTATTGCAAATCCAACACAGGATTTCCCATCTAAAACTTGAACTGAGATTGAGGTGGTAGTCTAAGGAGCACAGACTCACTGTTAAGTTGTCTTGGGATAAATAGGGTATGAAAAGCTTTTCATTCTAATTGCTTTTTGAAAAGCAGGAAAGATTTTTTTTCTTAAGTTTCTGTTTAACCAGTAAATTGCACTTTTTGAAGGAATGGCCCTACATCGGTTTAAGTCAGTGTGGAACAATGGGACTTCTGCTTAATGTGTGGTGACTGTTTGGTCTTTTCTGTCAAAGTTGCTGCCATTTTAATTGATACTTAAAATTCACTGATCAAGTAGCACTGTCTATATTCTTAAGTTAGAGCCCTCCATCTGAAGTCACTTGCATCCAAACCCCGTATTTAATCAGAAGATTTTAGGGATTTGGACTCTTTTCATGATTGTAGCTGACAGGTCAGCAGCGGCTAAACTTTACTTTCAAAGGTAACTGGTTACTGACCAAGCATGCTAGTGATGTTTATATGATATGATGGATATAGGTTTTGGGAACATTGTTAGTTTCTTTATTTCATGGGATAAAAAAAAAAATAGATAATTTAATTAGAAACAGAACAGAATACATCCAAATATATAGCTGTAAAGCCAGATGCTCAATTCTTTGTAATTGGCTTGCCATGTACTTCTGAATATACTAGTTAAAACCCTTTTGAAAAACAGATTCATCACTGTTTATATCACCACAAAAAAAAAAACAAGCTCATTTTTTTTGCCATGAAATGAGGAGATTAGTTTCTGTTTCATTGGATGAAAGTTTACCAGTTCCTGTGATAGAAGACATTTTAGTGCTGTTAGGACATTCTAGATTTGCTCTTCTTTTTGTGGTAGTTAGCATGCCTTCTTTTGTTCCTTTCCTTAAGTGAAGGGGATAAAGGCAGCTTGAAGTGCAGAGGAAAGAGTAAATTTTCATAATTTTATATTGTAGTCAGGAAGGAGTATTTCTGATCACAATGTTTTTTTCTTCTGCTCATTAGTCCTTTACAAACTTCATCTTTGTTCGGTGTGACAGAAATTACAGAAATTTTAAATGTTCTTTGAACCTGGGTCACTGATGTTCTGTCTTCTCTGGGATCTTATAGTTGTCTTCTGCTCATGCTTGTGCCAAAGATACTTGACAGCTCCTGAGTTCAGCTTCTGCAACAGTGCAGGAAATGTGAGGGTGTTTCTCTCAAGTTGCTTTCATGTAGTGGCAGAGGTCAGCATTTGGCTATGACAGCTTTCCTTTATTTTTTTGGCAGGCACTTCTCTGACATTCTTGTTGCTGAGATCATCTCCACTAGGGCTTTCAGAAGAACATCTGACTGAGGCTCAAATCTTCACCTTCTGCTATTCTGTCCATATAGTATGCTATAGGAAAGGTCTCAGTCCTTTACCATTAGTAATTTGCTCCTAGATACCTGTTGTTGATTCCAAGATCTGTGAATTTGTGGTTTGGGTTTTGGTTTTTTTTTTTCTCCTTTCACCATGATTTGGTTTCATGTTGAGGGTGTGGGTTCTTTTAATCCCAAGGATAATTTAAGAGAAAAAAAAAGTATCATTAAATTGCTGCAGTCTGAGTCATACTTGGTCTGTGAGTTTAGTTCTCTGGCCTTCCCACACAGTGTTTCCGATATGCAGTGAGCTGAGGGTGTGGAGGAAAGACTGTGGAGTGACCTACATAGTCTTTAACTCTTTACTAATGAGTGGCTGGCTGGCATTTGGTATAGCCATTCTTTGGCTTCACAGTCCTTTTCCATACAATAGCTGTATTCATTACATTTTCCTGATTCTGAGTTTTAATTAAAAATATTTGAAGATGTCAATTTTAATTGGTTTAAACATCTTGCTTAGAAAAATTGATAGAAAAATTAGTAAGCAAACTCTTTTAGAATCTGAAGCATAGGTATTAAGATTCATCCTTAAGCAGAAGGTTATCACTTCTTTCATATAGTACTTCATCACTTCTATAAGAAAAGTTTGTTCTGCTGCCCTCTTTCAGGCAAAGAAATAGTCATCCTAGGCTGTTGATAAGAGAAGAGGTCTGTAAAGCCCAGAAACACTGTGACCGTGTCATACAAACTGCCTTGATGGCATATGTTGTTGAATCTGTTCAAGCAAGGTTATGATGCAGAACTAACTTCACTGACTTTGGACTTGCCGGTCAGCTTTGCTGTCATGCAGTGGTTGGTTCTGTATGAGAATTTGTGGCTGCTATCTTCTGTGGCTGCTGCAGCTCTGGGTTTGTGAATCTGCCACAGCTGCTCCTTTTAAGAAACTTTGTTGTGTCTTACTCTGCTTAGTGTAGATGCCATCCAGGCTTGCAGTTGATTCAGCCAACTGGAGGATCCCAATTTTCTTTGAGCCCAGTTAACCTTTTGCACAGATGCTCATGGATTTGGCTTTCCGTGCTAGGCCAGTATTAACTTGTATTGTCTGTGTTCTTCACTGGGAAGCCAAATTATCCAAGTGCTTCCTTGGGCATACCAGCCAAAGTGCAGGCTGGGAGACTGAATTCATCCTTCTGTGGTGGCACTTGACATAGTGGTTATACCACTGTAAATGAGGGTCTGGGGCATCACGTTAGTTTCAGCCAGCTTGGGAATGTTCTATTTGACAATTTGGTAGTACTCAGTGAGGTGGTGACCACAGGTCTCTCTGCAGCTCTGGGCTCAGAGCAGGCTGAATTTGTGGCGGTTCCAGAAGACTTCAGTTGGACTTGGCTAGCTGCTAGAGTGATGGCATCAGAACAGGTTAATGGCATTTTAAAAGAAAATGGTATATTTAAGCCACCAAAAGCAAATTTTCATATGAGCATCTGTTACATTCCCTTTGGAAAACTGCAGAAATCAAACTTTGCTTTTACTTGCTTCAATCAATATTCAAAAGACTCTGTCTTAAGCAGTGTGAACCTGAGAAAGTGTCACTGAATATGAACCTGATGCATCAGCCACAAAGGTTGCAGTTTAGATTTTGTTACAGTTTGAGATTGCTCATGTATCTAGAATATGGCAATGGATGGGTAGTATCTTCATAATGCATAACACTTCTTCATCCCTATCTCAGCACTTCATAGTACTGCAGACATCTTTTCAACAGAGCCGTGCAGATATAACCAATAATACGTGAGCTGATATTTCTGCTCAATAACATACAGCCGCTGAAGTGCCCTTCTGAAGTATTTTGACCCCTGGAGAGACCAACATCAGTACAACTGTTTTTCCCCATTGAAATGGATACTTGCTTTTCAGCACAGCTGGGACTTGAGTGGAGAGAAGCAAATTCAAATAGGGATCAAAACTACAGGCCTCTATTAAGGGGGCAAGGTCTTTGGAAGGCTTAGCAGTGAGTTTGAATAACTGGTTCATTTACTGCTGTTTTAGTATGATTGATATTAGGCTACCAGAAATTAAAGGAGATCAGACTCTAATATTGATTGTACAGTTTCTTCATTATGGAACATTAATTCTAGCATAGAATAGCTGTTGAAAGCAGAATGTTACTGTGAGTTTTGCATAGGAGAGTCTCTGAAAAATGCAGTGTAGAGAGACTGGAAGTTACTTGATGTTGTTTTTTCAGTCGACACTTTCCAAGATGGAGTGTTACATTAGTGCAAGGTGCAGGTTAGAACAAATAGGTATCCTTGTGAGGAAGGTATTTGAACCCAGCAGGCCAGGTCTTGGATTCACCTTTGTTGGCTTTATGTTGTCTTAGTATTACAGAAGCTGAAGGAAAACATAGAAAGTACGCTGACATTTAAAAAAAAATGAATCAGTGACAGGCATTTTTCCAGTGACCAAGCATGCTCCATACAAAATAAATGCAAGAAAAAGCATTGTATGTGTGTGTGCATATATGCATATGGGGTTTAAAAAGATATGTTTCTATGTAGCTTATGCAATTTGTGAGACAGTTTGTTTTGTAGTTTACTGTTGACAGATGGGTCAGGGCTTAGAAAACAGAATGTGACTTAAAGTGCCCTTGTGTTTGTCAATTTCCAATCTCATGGTTTTCAAGACTTTGTCAACATATTCCATGGGGTGTAATTTATTTAAACTGAGAATATAAGACTTGGTTAGGAACCTTCAATAGAAGTGAAATTAATAGGCAGGAATAAATTGAAGAGTAATCCTCCAAAAGTATATAGGCATGTAGCATTAATAGGGGTCTGTCTGTCTATCCAGATAGGAGGTAATCTCACGCTGAATAGGGCTGTAGCCAGAAAGAACACCACCATATGATTTACACTGTTTCTGACTAAAATGAGTGGAAAAAACTACAGGAAAGTATTGATAAATAATTTTATTTTCCACATGCCTTGTCCTCAGTTCCCTCGTACAAGAAAAATATGCTTAGGAAAAGCCAAAATAAAGGATAATGCATCATATGTTGACAATGACTGAATGTGGCTTCCTTGGGCAGAGAAGGAATTGAAAAATAAATTGTTTTCAGGTAGAAAGACTAATTTATGATTCCAAGCTGACCTGTACTGTTTAGCACAGAGAAGAGAAAGGAGTTATGAATAACAAAACCTGCTCTCTTATGTCTTCATACTTTTACTCTTTCAAGCTGTTCATGTAGGCTCTGCAAAATTGGCGAGGCTGAAATTTGCCAAGATTTGTGGCTGGGTATAGAAATACAGCCTTACCTTTAGATTAAAACAGCTAGTGGTGGTAAATCAACACATGCATGTCTGCAAAGACCTGCCATGATCTTGTCTTAAAGCACACATTAGCATGCATCTGGTTTAATTTCTCATCTTCCCAAGTCATTGTCTTGATTAGTGATAATTTCTCAGTATGAAAAAAAAAGGATAAAAGAAATTGCTAGTCGGTAGCAGTTGTCAGATTGCCAAAATTGGAATTTGAACTTGTTTGGAACTTTATTATTTTGCTTGCATGTGAATTACAGTTTTCCAAAACCCCCCTGTATCCTTCATAGCTATGTGAAACTCCATACTCTCTTTTTTTTTTAATTTTATTTCTGGGGACCACAAGTAATTTATTTTCAAGTAATATTGCTTCAGTTGTTTCAGTTGTATGCAAAATGCAGATTTTTTTGGGTTTTTTTTTTGGTGTTGTACTCTTAACTTAGGCATAATTTGTGTCCATTCTCTAGCATCAGGTAAGAGAACAAGGTGAAAACATTTACTTTCTTAAAATGAGATGGCTTGTTCTTCTGCCTTGTAGCTGTAGAAGACTAAACCCTTCCCATTAACCTGAATAGCCTTGCCAGTAGATGCACAAGCATATTCCTGCAGAAAATGAAGATTGTCCTGTGTTTTCTTGAGTAAAAAATGATTGTAGTATTAAAAAATGCGTTAGCCAAGAGTTGTGAATAGCTTTTCAACTATAACTATTACTTTCTGTAAAACAAGGATTCTCCACAGTTTGCTCTGCTAAACTGAATGCTGAATGGTACAGATTAGAAAGTGCAGCCTGGCAGGAATTGAGAAGCAGACATCTTGATTTTTTTTTGATCACCCCCACCACGATGTTGTAATGTTTACTGGTAACTTCTTGTCTGAATCCCTTAATATTTGTTAGCTGATTTATGCTAATTCTGGTATTTGTTGCTTGTGACTATCGGCATAACTGCACAAATCACTTTCATATGAATGATCCTCGGTTCAGTGTCTTATGGTAAAACTTCCTATGCTTTCATTGTAAGGGTACTTCATATAAATTACAATGTAGTAGAAGTAGAGTAGTAGCAAATCAGTTCCTACACCATTCCATGTAATTTATGCACATCACTACGTGCTGTTTTTAACTCGTAAAATACTTTTCTCAAAGAACAATGCCATGTAATTTATAAGAAAAACACAGACTGTTTTTTTCACTAACATCATCAGTCATCAAACTCAGTAGAAGGCTGGCAGGAAACAACACTTCTGACGTTAACCAGCACTTGTGCCCCTGCAAACAGATGTTTAGAAACATAATGCTACATAGTTCACATCTTTTAAAATGCTTCACATAGGAGGTTTCAAACAGGTAAATACAGAAATCTCCTAAAATTGGGGGCAAAAATAAGTATGAAGTATTTACTTAGCTCTGGTAAACTGTTGATTTAATAAATTGTAAAGATGATGATAAACAGAAACAATTTCCTGTTCTGAAAGAGTGGACACTGGTTAATGCATTATCATGATTTTTACTTTCTTTAGTTTAGGTGAAAGCGAGCTATGGTTACTTAGGCAATACTTGTTGAAGAGGCAAATCCGTTTGTTTGTGATAGGTTATTTATCCTGCTTAACCTATAAACTGTAAAGTAACAAGGCTACTGAACTGATAGAAAGCCTAGCAGATGGTTCAGAGATTATACTAAATCACCTCAGCTTGTCAGAAGTTAGGTTGGGTTACTGCAGGGGCAGTGGCTGCAGGAAATGCTGAAAGGGATCGTTTATCTCAGTTTGTTGTTTGAAATTCCATTTTTCTTCACAGCATGCGACATCTTGTGTGTTTACAGTTAAAACAGATACGTATTCGACAAATGTAGGACCAGCATGTTAGCATCCTGGCTTTCATAAAGAATCATGAGGATGATGAGAGAGAGTCTTTTAAATGTGTGTGAAAGGTGATCCTCTGCAGGTGAGAGGTTGGCTCTGTAATTCGGCTGCTGTTGCTCTCTCCTTTTTCAGTGTCTGGAGCTGTTGCTTTGGGCTCCCTACCATCAAGCTGAACATCAATCTTTCACAGGCTAGCAATATAATAAATGGAAATGGAATGCCATGTATTTAGTAGTAAAAATCAAAACTGCAGCTGAGCAAGGACAGGTCAAGATTCAGGGATTTAAAGAAGTCTCACTCTGAAGTATTTATTAAGGTTTTGCCTGATACCTAAATTCAGCAGAGTCAGTGAGACAACAGATGACAATGGACTTCTCAGAGCCTAGAACAGAAATTATGTATGTGTTCATCCTTTAGAATTTGCTCCCCCCCCCCCCCCGCTTTTTTCTTGTTTTCGTTTGAATGAATGAAAAACAAACCCTAGTGTGAAATTTTTATACTTAGGCTTTTTAATTTCTCATGATTTTGATTATACTGCTGTGTTTCTCTCAAAGTAGCACCAGCTGAATTCAATGCCTGCCAGGGAAGAATATGAGAGCCTCCCCCTCCAACTTCTAAAGCTGTTTGTGGGGGAGGCTTCATGAGTTATTTTTTTAAATTTATTCTTTTCTTCCCAATGACAGGGCCATCATAGTACTGATGAATAACTGCAACACATTGCAAAATTTCTTAACCTTATAGAGTAAAACTAAGTAAACAGGTCATTCCTTTTTTTGTGTGTGGATTTAAGATTGAGGGAGAAAACACCTCTTCAGGTACTCGCTGCAAATTTGTTAGCTTACTACATGCTACAAAGCCACATTAGGAATGCAGTTCTGGTGTCAGCTGTAATATGTCCAAAAAGTTTAAAATACATAGAGATACTAAACCAGTTTTCCTCAGCTGTGCTAAATGAAAGACCATTGTACAGTAGTTTGTGGTATTAAGCTAATCAATTTGTAGACAAAAGGAGTATGCTAATTGATAAACCTATGCAAAATGTCATAAAAATAGCTATAGGATGCCAACAGGACTTTTCCCCCTTAACTTTCAGTCAACTTCTAAGTAATGGATAAAGATTATTCACATCTCGACAAAGCAAGAGGAAGCAAACATTTCCTGATTCTAAAAACATTTCTTCCCTATCCCCAAAGCTCATCCTTGCCTAAACCAGGAAATAACTATTCTTAAGAAAAACAATATGGGTAGCTGAAAAATAATCTCCAGAATCATCTTCCTGTGTGTCACTTTGCTGTTTGTTAGGATTTTGAACTATAAGGCTTTTTAACTATAAGGAATAGTTAAATGTGCAGAGCCTGTACAAATAGCTATTCATAAAATACTGCTTTTTATATGTTAAAATTAATACTGTTCAAGAAACTAAGAAGGAATTTGTTCACACTTCACTGTATTTGTATATGTCCTTTATGCTAAGCATCTGATTCTGCATCTGGTTTTGCTGCTTTTGATTACTTCTCAGTGAAATCTGGAATTGTAACCTACTGAGTCTGGAGAAAAGATTGTTTGTACCAAATACTAGTTTGTGCTATCCTGATACTGGTAACTGTAGCAGTAATGATGATGATATATGCTTTTATCCGCTGATTCTTATCCAAAACACAAACACACAAAACTTAAGTGAAGAAATAAAAGTAGAGAAGTTGTGAAGAAAGCTTTCGTGGTCTTGTGAAGAATTAATTTATGGGGCTATTGAACTGTTGTCATTAAGGCAAGCATCTGTGGGGTTGGGACTTTTTGGTTGTGGGTTTTTTGTTGTTTGTTTTGTTGTTTAGTACTTAGATGCTAACACCTCAAAAATAGTATTTACATTAATGGACAAAATGCAATTTCAGTCATTTTGTAAAGACAATCAAAACAGTACTTGGCTTCCATAATACTAAATTCTAATTTATTTGGAGGTGTTCTTTATCTTCCAAGTAGGGGAAAAAAAAAACCAAAGAGAACTACTTAGATATTTATGTCAAAACCACATGACCATTTAACAGCGTGTCATCAAAGCAGTGCCCTAAGTTCACGTGGATTTCCTGTTTTGCTCATAGTGAAAAATATGATTTAATGCCTGAAACAGGGCACATCTGGCTGAGTTGAATGTGTAGTAAAGGAGATGCTGCTGAACCAAAAACAAATTAGTCAAATCCATAACAATTAGAAAATACGACATACACAAAAATACATTATTAATACCCATCAACTGTGCAAATAAAAAATAACAGAAATATAATAGCAACATTTTATGTAATACTTAATTATGCTCTAAGAATGATTGATTGAGCTTTTGGTAGTAGGTGCCTATTGTGCTTTGGTAGCAAACCTCTAGGTACATGGTGGCCATAAAAGCAACTGAGTGACTCCAAAGAGTTTCTCAAAGAACAGTGTGTCATCCAACAAAAGAGAACAAAATAGGGACAAAATGTTCTCAGTAACGTCTCCTTCTACACTAGGGCATAGATGTGGTAAAAAAGAATTTAAAAATGGAAACCATATTTGCTTCAGTTCTCCAAACTCAGTATTCTACTGGTTTGAATAAACTTCTTTAGTAAAGTTTTTGTAAGAGAACATTTACCCATAAATAAACAGCAGGATTAGAGTAGGCTATCAAAAGGGCTAGCAGCATGGTATTGATAAAATTATTTTATGAAATTGCCCTTATTGGGAAATTCAAAATGTCATACATGGCAAAACAAAACCTCTATGTATTTCTCTCACGTTAAAGGAACCATGAGCTTAAGATTCACACCACTTTTCCTAGGTGCAGCAGAGAGGGGGAGGTATAGGAACCAGGTAAAACCGTTTGTGCTGCTCTGAGCTTGCTTTTTGGATCCATGAGATTGCTGGGACTGATTATGTTCCCTTGGCTATGCTGTTGTTTTAGAAATGGCCTGAACACTGGAATAGTAGTGAAAAGTCAGCTCTTGTTGACAACTCCCTTGATTATTTTCCTCAGTTACAGGGAATGTTCTTTGCTCTTTTTGTTCCAGCTGGTATAGAGGGACTGAGAGCTGCAGCACAGGTGGAGTCTTCTCATGGACTGCTCAGACTTTTCCTTTTCAGGTCTCAGTTGAGATGAATGGTTTGGGCTTCCACACCAGTGGGGTAGGCTGTTGTATGGGCTTGGCTATAAAGACCCCTGGTTTCACGTAAATGTTTTGAGTAGTACTATGCAAAATAGAATGCTCTGTTTGGGGAAGTGAAGATGCTGTCTTAAAAGTTGCACATCACTTTGCAGAAGTCAGTGTTTGTTATGTGGATGTATTTAGCATCATACTGAAGGATGTTAAACCCTTTCAAGCAGGAATTCAGTGTATTTGGAGCTATGTGGAAGGCTCCTCCTGACCATGTTGTGCGCTGAATAAGGCCATGTTTAAATAAGAAAGTTGTTGGGACAGGGAAGGGTGTTTTGTTTGGGTTTTTTTTGTTTGTTTTAGTTTGGATTTTGTTTGATTTTTGTCTTTGTTTTTCTTAAAAAATAGCTGATTTGCAGACTAAGCATCTCCATCTGCCCCTTCTTTCTGTACTGTTACAATTAATAACAGTGTAATGTCTTCAAAATGGAAGAAGCTGGATTTAGATTAGATGCTACAAAGAAATTCTTCACAGTGAGGGTGGTGAGGCACTGGAACAGGTAGCCCACAGAATTGGTGGAGGCTCCAGTGCTGGAAATATCCAAAGCCAGGTTGGGTGGCCTTGAACAAACTTGAGCAACCCGTGGGAGGTGTCCCTGCCTGTGGCAGGGAAGTTGGAACTAGGTGATCTTAAGGGCCTTTCAACCCAAAACCTTTGTGTGATTCTATGGACAGACGGAATTTGCTTTAGAAGTACTTGTTTTGCCCATTTTGTTCTGGTTATTTACCCTAGTCTGAAGTAAGGTTTATTTTGATGTGGATCCACTCAGCAATCTCAATATATTTTAGGATTAACTGATCTGCTCTCCCACATTGCCCTACTTGCTGTATCTGCCTGTGTGTTGTGCTCTCTGTTGTCTCTGGGTCACTTGTTTGAGAATATTTGTTCCCTACTGAAATTATGCTTAGCCAGGTTTTCATTCCTTTCACAATTCTACCTTAGAGTGAATTAATGTAATCAGAGCCACTTATACCTTGTGAAATCCTTGTCTGGTTTTACCATATGATTCTGGCTCTTAGCATTAAAGAGCCTTGCACGAAGGGCAGTGATAAGATGCTAAAATGTAAAAATTAATCTAGAATAAACACAGAAGATATGCAGGATTGTTTCTGCATAGCAGAGGAGTTCTGACAGCATTACAGTAATGCAAGGAATAACAGTAAGATTTCTAGGAATGCTCATTTTACAGATTGACTGGACTTAGGTGAACAGTGCTCTCTCTTTGCCTTCATCACAAAGTTCTGGACAGTTTGGAGTGGAGGACCTAAGCAGCTCTAAAAGACAAGAACTTGTCATAGTAGCAGAGATTGTTCTGGAGTGTTAATGTCCAAGCCAACATCAGGCAATAGAGAAACCCTTCATAGCACAAGTTGGAAGAGAGTTTGAAAGTACTGTAAAAGGAAGCACTGTGAGCTGGCAGTATGAGGTTAAACTCTTCTGGACAAAGATTTGACAATTCATTCCAGACAACCCCTATCAAGCCTCTGTCTGCCTGTTCTCATTGTACCTCCCCTAATGCACACACAGATAAGTTCTTTCAACACCGAAAATAGCACTTGTGGCAAAGACTTCAAGATACTTCATTCCCCATTCTTTGTCATGCTTGTGATGGCATCTTATCACACTCACCTTTGCAAGTATGTTTGTTATACTACAAGATATACAATGAGAGAAGAATAAACAGTGGTTCAGTTTGATCTGTGTATTTAGTTTTCTAAGGACCTTTTACTTTTGAAATCATGGAGATTGCCAAAATTACGTTTCAGAGATGTCTTAAATGTCAGAATTATTGCCAGCTATTTGTAATAAATGCCAATGTGATTATTTGCTCTGGGTTTGACTGAACAATGGGATTAAAAAAAGAGAAAAAGGTGGTGGTGATACTTCTGTCAAGTCTTCCACTTCAAAAGTTTCTAAGACAAATGCATAGTTCACATGGCCTGCAGTATATCTTCTTAGGGCAGTTGAGTAGGTGGGAGTTATCCTTTCACTTCTGCACAGAGTGTAATGGACACTGGGTAATGGGTAGTGGTAAGCGTGTTCCTATTAAGTAGCAGTACTGTGTGTCTTCCTAACTTGGCTTAGAACAAGGTTCTTTTTTATCTCCTATCAAAATGTATATTTGTGTTGGTTTTCTGTACTATAACAATAGCTTGTACACTGATACACAGACCATTACTGAACATACCCTTTTTAATCTCATAATTGATGCACCCTGGCAATTATTTACCTGCCTCTGTCCCTTCTTGACGTTATTACAAGTGCTATACAGAAAATTGTCCAAAGATATTCAGACTAAAGAATGAATGTGTTAATAGTACTCAAAAATCCCTAGCAACCACAAAAAACCTTATGCTTCTTTATTGCCGCTGAACATTCATTTGATGTTATTTTTGGAAGAAAAATAGCCTACTTAAGAAGGAATACCTAGTTACTTGTCACTGGCTAGATGAGCAGTTATTCCTCAAGATTATCACTTAATTTAAGGAAAAGCATATGTTCAAAATTTGCTTCAGAGGAGAGGGAATGAGCAGACACTAGTGTAGAAGTTATTTTGCCATCCATAAGAGTTGGGCTCTACCTCAGGTAGCAAGTCTCAACAATCATGCAGGTAAGGCTTTGGAGCTGAAGAGTAGTCTCAGCAGGGTGCCTAAGACAACTAGATGTGTGTGAGCTTTGAGAGGAATGATCTTAAGGCAAAACCTGACATTATAGGTGTCTTTGGAATGTAAGTTTTCTCTGGTTTGCAATATATGTAAGCATTACATACTATTTTGCACCAGGACTTTGATGTGTTTTACAGCTCATTTATTATTTCTCGTGGGTTGCAATTGCAGTTGCATCCAACATATAAGAAGTTGAAGAGAGGAGCCTGTGTTAACAGCAATAATAGGACTGCAGAATTCAGGAGGAAGGAAGTAGAGTTTCATAATGGTCATCATCTGAAAGAAGTGCTTAGGAAGAACTGTAGGGAGTTATTTCCTGTGATACCAGACCACATGGCAGGAGCAAGGAGGGGATATATCTCTCTGCCCAGGCTCAAGTGGTGTAAAATGAATGTCTCTACTTCATGGAGCAACTGGAGAGCTAGTACTTGGGAGGTGTATTCCCAGGGAAAATCATAGGAGAAATCCTGGTGATAGCAGCTATTGTTGTACTGGTTCTCTGAATCATTCCCAGAATCACACTGCTCAAACTTGGCATTCTTCCATGGCAGCTGATTTGTTGCAGGAGCCATGCTATCTAGGACAGTGAATTAAATCATTAGTGGTCCTGCACATTGGAAGATGGTCCATGATGGCTATAAAGAACAGACATGCAGACACCAATTCTTGGGCTGGTGTGCATCAGCATCGGTGGGCCAACCCAGTCTATAGCCAGCCCCTGACACCCCTCTGTGGCCAAACTGGTTGCAGCTAACTTTGTTTACATCAGCACCCAGTGCTGTAGTTTTTCAGCATCAGCTTTCTGTACTGCAGAAATTGAGTTACTTGTCTTTTGAAATTATATATTTTTGAAATCATACTCATTCTGAAGTTGTTTACCACATGAGCTGGCAAAACTTCATTCTTCCTCAACTTCCCCTTTCTTACCCTGGTAACGTTTCTCATAATTTTCAGTTCATTTTGAACACAGTGCTTGAAAAATATCTCTGTATATCTCTTAATGGAATAAGTTACTTTATATTCTCATGGGAACACAAACTTACACTACATCATTTTTCTCTTGTATACTTACATCACTCTATCAGGTGTAGTTTACAAAAAAACAGAGGAGTTTTTGGTGAAGAACTTTGGAAACCGGTGCTCGGTTTCTGATTCTGCTGCTGATGCAGGCAAAGGTGGTTGGTTTTTAAAAATGGGATTTGACTTCCAAAGAAAACTGCAGTTTACAGCAGCAGCAATGTATTTTACTTTAAATTTAATCAATTTCCCTAATACTGATAAACTTTTGAAGAGATTCCAGAAATTATTGCTTCTATAAGCTGGGATCACTGTCCACCTGTTTCTGAAGCTTCATTGCTCTTAGATCTCTGATTGCTGATCTTTGTACTGTGTAGCAGTTTGGCACCACGGCTGCCCTTTCTTAAGAAGCTGAGGAACAGGCAGTGAGTATATTTGTCTTTTAAAACAAGAAAATGGAAGCTTTCCTGAGGGATGTTTTTGGTTCAGTTGAAATTGTTTACATTGTGATTTTCCACTTTAAAAATGCATACTGTTTTTTCCCACCTTTTCTAATCATCATTCATAATTCTAACTTGAGCATGTCACCTTCTGGACCAGAAGTTTTTAATCTCTTTGCATTTGTCAGTGTGGGGAGGGAGAGAGAGAACCTAAGTTTTTTTACTGTGTTTGGGGCTTTTGGTGTTTTATTTCCATGCCAGGCCTAGCGCTGAACAGGCAGCTTGTCTGCTTTATCCACGTGTGTGTGTGTGTGTGTATATATATATATACTGAGAGAGTTCAAGCTTTTGTCTAAAATGCAATTTCTTGTATATTATCAATATTGCAACTGTTACATTGTTTTCTATGAAGCACTTTTTTTTTCCTGGCTTGTTTTTTTGATTCTTCTGTGCCACTGAGAATACAAGAATAACAGAACAAGAGCATGCTTGAAATTGTTGCCTGTTTTTGTCAACATCTGAGTTTTCATTATATAATTATGCAGTCTATATATTATTCCATTGTATTAAAAGTAGAGAGTAATGGGATATAAAGTAACGTGAGTAGTAATACAATGTTCTTTTCTTGTTTTCCTTATATATGTATAATACATTGTAGGTATGGGAAAATTGTATCCACGAAGGCTATTTTGGATAAGACAACAAACAAATGCAAAGGTATGTATATTTGCCTTTATATTACGTTTACCTGAAAGTCCTGACTGATTTTGTAAAATATATTAATGTGTTTTAAGTGCTTTTAAGCACTTAAAATCCACCCCCCCTTTTTTTTTTTCTCATTCCTAAACTACTTCTATTCTTCCCCATGATAGTTGTATTCAATACATTTGTTTCCAGTGGAGCTGGCAGCCAGCCTGTGTCAGTGGTGCAGTCAAGCTGGAGTGAAGCTGACAGTGCTGGCTGGCAGTCTGCCTCTATGCTAAAAACAAAAATGGAGTTGAAAGCAGCTTTTCCATTTTTGCCTGAAGAAAGTAGGGAAGCTTACAGGTGACCATGCATCTGAAAAAAACCCATACATTGTGCAAATCAGCTCCATTGATTAGAGTAGTTGAAAGTTAAATTACATTTTTCCAGTACTCTCATTGTGCTTTCTTACATGCTAGTGAGTGTTTTGGGAGCAAAGAGAAGGCTCTGTTTTCACCAAAGTAATTACATCTGGAAAAAACCCTAGAACTCCTTTAGATAAACTGGATACATCAGTTCACTGATTCTTGTCACTGATTGCAATTGCAGTGAGATCATATCCCAGCAATGCGCATGGTAGGAGAAAGTGTGGTAGCAGTCACTGAAATATCAGATTTCAGACTTTTCTTTTCTACAATTAAGAAGATAATTTCTAAGCAAAGTGAAGATCTAAGACAGTTGACTGAGCAGTGTTAATAAGCGTAAAGCTCGTGAATGAGGTAAAGCTGATAGGCAGAGGCAGGGGAGGAGCGTTCATCGTTAATAAAGAGTTTTTGTGCAGAACTTGGAAGCAGTGCAGGGACATAGCTTCTCCTCTTCACTAATTAAAGGAGTGCTGACAGTTCAGAAACTGCAATTTCTAGAAATTGTCTTTTCCTAGCTTGTATGCATATGTCATCAGCTTATATTGTGACTAGGAAAGAGGAGATGCCCTTTTGAATTTTATTAACTCATTAATACCTATGTCAGTACTAAACTGATTTAGTCTGTCCATTCCTCCAGTTCCTGAAGACTTCAGTAGTTCTCTTAGTGAAATGGAAATTCTCATATTAATGATTTAAGAGATTTAAGCTGAATTTCGCAATGCAGATTGTAAATCTCACCAGTAAAAAGCAGTAACTAAGAGTCTGCTGTTACAACATACAAGTTAAGGCTGCAGGGAAGCTTCACTGCATGTCATTGAAATTGCAGTAGCAACATAAGTAGGCAGAATGCAGATACCTAACTGGAATTTAACCAAAAAATTGACAGCATCTCTGGCTCTTGGCAAAAAAACATACCATGGGATTTACACTAACTGGAACAATGAGAAATTGAATGAATATATTGTCTAAAAGACAGCAAGACCCAGCTTTGATTGCACGCTTGGTATCAGTATGTAACTTTGTATTGCACCCCATACTGTGGTGATGTTGATAGCCTAGGTTGTCATGGGTATGGAAAGTCAGTTTTGTCTTGGCAGCACAAAACTTGATATGAGCTAATTCACTCTGTTTCATGTCAAGATTTCACAGTCCCCAACACCACATGTTACACAGAACAATATGTGCTTTCTTCAGCTTCTTGGCAGGTTAAATAAGCTTGTAGTGATGTACAAGGCTGCTTGAGGTTTTTTTTTCCAAGTTAAAAACTTTAAAGCTGTTTTAGTTACATCTTTACACAACCTTTTTGTCCTTAGTATAAACATGCTGTAAGAGAATACTATTACCTTCCCAAGAAATAATGCCATTTTTACTCCTCTAGGATTTTTTTAATTGTTGGTGGGTTTGTTTGTTTTCTTTTAACCCAGCTTGGACATTGGAGAGTTATTTCTTTTAATATTTGAAGCAATTTACTGGTAGTAAGGAAGAGAGCTGAAAATGCAGAATGAGGTTTGCGATAACATCTAGGGGAAGCAGCTTCCAAACTCTGCCTTTTGGTGAGACTTGAACATCTAAGTCCTAGATTGCATTAACAGTCCCAAACTGTGAGGTCAGTGTCTGTAAAGGTGTATTGCTGTTCCAATGTCCTGGAATTGATTAGCTGTACGTTACTGTTCAGAACAAGAAAAGTCACCACTGCAAATATATGAAATTGCTACAATTAATTTTGGATTTACCTTAACACTTTTTAGTGTTTTAGCAGTTGGGACAATAGGTGATAATGAGTGGGCATGGAAACTAATTTATTCTACTAGGGTAGGTCCCCACCACTTCAGGGTTGAAGGACTTTGGTACATTTTGGTGTTGGGACAGCCCCCTTCATCAACAAGAAAATTGTGTTAAATAGCCATGCTAGTAGCATACATCTCTTGGGTTACAAGGTGGCTGTGTTGACTAATAAAATATGCCTTATATTTCAGGTTATGGTTTTGTTGACTTTGACAGCCCAGCAGCTGCTCAGAAGGCAGTTTCTGCTCTAAAGGCTAGTGGAGTCCAAGCACAGATGGCAAAGGTGAGTTAAAATAACTAGCTAATTCTTGCAATGGATTGTGAAGATGAACAAGCTTGTACGTTTAGTAGAACATTGCCAATATGATTTTTCAAGTTGCACGCTCTTTACAGAGAGCACAGTCCTCAAACCATGTGATGATAACAAAACAGAGGTTTTCAACTGTCATGCCTCAAATCATCCCATCATTTCAAATTTCAATAATGAAATTTTAAAAATGTGGTGTAGTAAAGCCTCCAAACTGATCTGGTTGAATTTATCAATCTGTTCATGATACTGTTTTTTCCATTGGCTTAATTAAAAAAAAAAAATAAAGAACAATAAATGGTAAGAACTGTATAGTTTACATACAACACATTAATTCCTGAAATGAGGCATTAGCTGAAATAATTCACAGCACAAAGGTATAAAAGATTTTTTTATCTTGCTTTCTTGTTACTGAGGTTAGCAGCCTTGTAGTTAGAGATTGTTTCTTTAAGCACAGCATGGCAAAATTTAAGCTCGTGACTCTGTCTTCAACCTTTCTAGTAAATTTTCTGTTAATGTCAGTAAAATTTAAATCTAAGCATTCATAATAGGTGTCTGGGAAGTTCTTAGCCAACTCTTTGACAACCTGTTTCTGCAACAGGGCAAACCCAAACATTATTAAATATAAAGAAATACGATCTTTTTATTTTTACTGATCCTTGCCTCTGAATCAGGTTACTAACCAAAAGTGATCTTCAGAGCAGTGTTTTTTTGGCATAAGCTTCTCAAATCTATAAAAGCAGTGAGATGATACATTGGGAATGATTTTGTCATACTTTCTTGTTAGGTCAGATGACCAGGTTCCAACAATGTGGCCTAAACACTGCTCCAAATTAGTTGATTAAAGAAAACATTACCAGTGTAATAATAATAATAATAATTATAATTTGTGGTACCTCTTAAAGCGAATTTTTTTCCCTCAAAATTATGTTTTATTGAAAAAAAAACAACAGTAATTAACTAGTAATCTCAGAGGCTTTTTAAAGTAAGCTACTCTGCTGTAGATCTAGCACATCTTTTGTAATTATCCATTAGGTACAGATTTTTTTCATATGAGATGCTTTCCACAGTTTCTCAGCTGAGGAGAACAGTTAAGCTAACAACATGAATGTCTTTGGAAGGATTCCAGGGCAACAAAATGGAAACCATATGTTTCATACTTAATGCATGTGTTAGTATAACCATGACAAAGACATACATGCTTGGTGGAAAATGTTTGGTTTCTTTTTGGTTTTATGTGTCCTTCATAAAGACCTTTTTAATTAATCTTCAGTTGTTCGGTGATCACATTAAAATATACACAAGATTTTTCAAAGCCTCTGTCTGCCATCTTATGATATCTAGGTAGGAAGGAAGAAAAGGAAATATGAAGTCATGTAAATTCATTTTTCTAATGGATTTTGATGTCTGATTTAATTGTCTTGAGTAGATGAAGAAGCTCGAATAATTGACTATTGTAATCTAATGAATAATTTCCTAAATTTTTCCCATAGTGTATTTTTTTCTGACTCATTTCCTCTGACAAGTTAGCTGCAGTATTGCTAATATTTCTTTCCATTATCATTACTGAAAAAATATGCACCATAATATTTGACAGTTCTGATTGATTTTTCTAACACTCTGTCAACCCTGGTGACCCATGGGAAATCTGTAACTATGAAGTTTGCTTTCCAGTGAAACTTTTTCTGGTTCTTAACATTCATGAGTGTTTAAATTATTTAAAAAGGCAACAAAAAGCCCCCCAGCCACAAATAACCCCCCACCTGAAAACAACAACAAAACAAATAAAAACAAAACAGAATTCATCCCTAAGACCAACCCAATGTATAGAACCACAACAGTCATAAGCGATGGAGAGTTTAAGTGCTTTGATTTTTATCTATTTTGAGCCATTGGATTTTAGATTTTTTTTTAACATTTTATTTACCCTGGGCAATGCTTTTTTGCCTTTTTTTTTTTTTTTTGAGAAATTCTCTCCACACTTGGACAGTCCAAACTGGGAATTGCCTCTTACAGTTGTTTTGGCAAGATTAGACTGTTCACAGGCAAGAAACTATAGCAGTTTACTTACGTTTGTGTCTTTTAATATTTTGTCCTTTTCAATGTTACAACCTGTGTGCCATGAAGTGGTTTTCCTGCAGTTCCCTGAACAGTTGCTCAGGCTTTAGCTTGAATGTCAGAGAGAAAAATTTATAGGACAGCTTCTCGGCTGTCTGGCTGATGGATTTCCTTTCTGGCCACTATGACTGCTTCATTTTCAAAGAGAAATGAATGCCTGTTGGCAGGATTTGTCCAGTGGGAAGGCATCGTTACTACGCTGTGCCCAGCATGTCAGCCACCAGCACAGCTCTTCGATATTCTTGCCCTCCTCTCAGACATAGTGGTAGTCCCTGACCCACAGCAGCTGAAGGGGAAGGAAAATGTTTTTTTTTAACTCTGGCTGCTCTAAGCCCCTTTTTGCAGTGTCCTCCGGCAGCTGTATATTGGTGAGTTAAAAATTACTCACTTCAGCAAATTAATCTACAAATCCTAGTTTAGCAGAAGTGGTTTGGGTTATACACATTAAAACTTTTGTTACAAGTTTGTTTTGTAGTGATAACTTCAAATATTTGACTTTGTGAGCTTTTCCTATCCATGGGGTAAGATCACGCTGTACTCAGCAGTCTTCTTCCAAGTTGCTGTGGCTCTAGAAATACCTGGTTTCGTTCCCTATGTTTCAGCTATTGCTGAGCAAACTGGGAGGGCCTGGGATTCAAGACATGGCTTCAGGCCAAGTCCTGCCAAATCTGTTCAAGGAGGCACTGCTGCTAGAGAAGTGGCCACCTCCCAGGAGATGTCACAATGTGGTGTCAGCAAAGCAATGCAGTGTCAAACCACTGCTCAAGAAACGTTATGTCTTCAATTATTCTGCTCTTTCTGAGATCTGAATTGGGAGCACTTGACTAAGACAAAGCAGCTTGGGAAGTGGTTTTGCTCTGTGCTTGCTAATGGTGTTTTCTGGTCACTGCTGATACGGAAATGCCTCAAATGATTCCTGTTGGTCAGATAATGCTGCTAAGAGCTTGCAGAATATGATGCTTCATTGCTAGGGAATGGGAGTAGCTATAAATGAGATTTTTGATTCTTCTGTATGTACAACTTTTGCTATAAGATTGTCAAGATAATATGTAACTTAAGTGATACTATTTTCCAGTTTGTTTCCACACCCCCCCCCTTTTTTTTTTTCCCCTACAGAAGCACAAACGTAACTCTAGTAAAAATATGCCACTTCTAATAGAACCTATGCAAGTAGTCCATGGACGTGGAAGATTTCTGTGGTCAATTAGACTCATTAATTTGAGCCAAGGAATACTGTTCCATCTACTAATGTATATTTTTGGGGGAAGACTCATTGTTTATCCATTCAGTTATTTCCCCACAGTTGCACATTTTTAAGACTTAGGGCCTCAGATCTATAATGTTGCAATTTCTTCCTCCTTAAAATCTTCATTTCCATTGACACAATTAAGAATACTTCTGCTTATACTGTATTAGTTCTCACATCAACAAATCACATATATTTTGGGCTTGTGTCAAAAATTAGGACCATCTTCAGAACTGTTTCTGACTCCAGTTGTGTCTGAAGGATGCCTGTGATAACAACGCAGAGTATGTTGTACCATCACCTGCTGACTTTTCCACCATTCATAAGAGGCAATTTCTGTTTCCTGGTGTGGTCTGTTGGCCCTCAAAGCAACAGATCAAGCTCTCTGAAACAGGCAATATGGGGGTGTTTTTTAGTTTCTGATAAATAATCAGCTCATTGTCTTGAGTTCACAGTGACCCTCCAGAATATGGGATAACATGAATTTCTAATCTTTGTATTTTTCACTAAAGGTTGTAAAGGCAGCACTGTGAAGCATGTGCTGGCAGCTTTTTGTTTCCAATGAAGTTCAGTGCAGGAGCATTTTTTTTGATGTCCCAAACTTACTTTAGGTGGCTTTATTTTTCTGAGCATATTTGGAAAAGATTACCTATCACCCTATATAAAGCATGAACTGCACAGCAGGTATGGGAGCAAAGGGCTGCTTAGCCAGTTGTTCTCATCTTTGTTAACAGAAATCAAGGGTTTTCTGCAGCTATTAAATGTAATGTATTAAAGACAGTCTTCCTTTATGTTGCTGATGAAGAACATGGGTTTGAGTTAGAAAAAATGAGAAACAGCTAACTTTTATGACTTTTAATAATGTATTGCTTTTTATACTTGTCTTTACTGTGGCCACCTTCTGGAGAATTAAATCGGTTTCATTCCTACAGAATAAAGTGAGAAAATAAGTTTAATATTACCATGGTAGCTAGTGCACTTAATCTAACTAGAGAAGGCAGGCATATTGCAGTATTTTTTATTCTGCAGCTGAGCTTCTGAATGCCAAAGAACAGGTCATGGGCAAATAGAAGCCTAGCTCAAGTGGATTTATACAGCCATTTTTAGCAACTCTCTTGTGAGAGAAGTTTTCTTTTTACTTAGTTTGTAGTACTTTCTATAAACAAATGTATTTAATCCTACTGTAATAAACCATTTTAAAGCAAATATAGTCAAATCGTCTTCCTTTTATTCATAAAAGTTCTTAAAAGTCATTGTAAAACAAATTGAAGATAAGCCAATTTTTGCTTACCTGGGGGCTAAATGACCATCATTTTATGAATTGCATGTGTATTAAATAAGATGGTTAACAATGGCTTCCCTTGAGTACACAGCTTCAGCCCACAAAAATCTTCTCTCGGTTGCAAAGCAGAGCTGCATCTTGTTCAGACAAGGGTCCAGTGCCCCGTGTTGAACCACAGTGAGCTCATTCTATTGAAAACACTGGCATCCATGAGCAACACACAGCACTCACAGGGAAGACCCTAGTGCCCTTCTAGCAAAGGGAAAGCAAGAATGCCAAATAATAAAATGGGAACATATGATTGCAGTGATAGTCTGACTGTAAACTTGAACACAGTGCTTATTGTAGTTAAAAATGAATTTTCATGCATCTCTTATTCCTCTTTGTTATGCAGATGTGCCTGTGCAAATGAGTTTAAATGTTTGGCTTATTAATCATCTTACAGTGTTTATGCAATTCTGGAGAGTAAGTGAAGATTATGGTAGTGATTTTTTTCCTTGAATTGTCTTGTTAACAATTTGTGGCCAGACAGTATTAAAACTGGCTAAAACGGACATATTTCAGTGAGACACAGGCCGATTGTAAATTTTAAAGTAGTTTCTATACAAAAGCAGAGAAGCATTTAGTCCCTTCCCTATCAGCCAGAGAATCTTCCATGCTGTGAGCAGTGCCGAGTCACATGTTTCTGAATGGCTATCTGTTCACTCTGACCTTCCACAGAGCAAGAGAAAACAGATGTCTTACTACTTTGCCAAGTTACTTGCTTGCAATTTAGGAACAGTTCCACACGCACAAGGAGGTTTTTTAATTTTTTTCAGATGATGGTAGAGAACTTTGCATTACATAGGACTCTTCATCACTTCGTTCTACAGAAATGAGTTTTAACAGTTGATTATTCCTATCCCTTTCATGAGAAACACTATATTTTGTAGTCATGAAGTTATTGTTGTAGTCCTATAAGTGCTATTATAGGAATAAGAAGTGCATTAATCTGCAAGAGCAGTGTTCTGCATTTTTTTGTTACTGTGTTCTGCTGGAGAAATTCTGGAAATGCAGTTAAAGGTGTTTGCTGAGAAAAAGCCTATAGAAACTTTAATTGATGTGAATTGCTAAAAGTAAGGCTTCCTAGTTGCCTCAAGTAATATGGATACTTATAGCAGCCCACATACTCCGTGATGTTGCCCATAATCTGCAGATGTTGAGCACTTTTTTCTTTCAGGATCTGATGAAGGTTAACTGAGGAGATCCTGCCTGAGATATGAAGACTCTCAAATTAAGCCATTTTCCTAAATTGTGTACAATTAAAAAAAAATCGAACAAACAACACAGCAAGCCCTCAGTGGTTCAGAGGTTTATGTTTTAGTGTTAGCTTGCTGCCCTGAAGTAGGAAGTTTTGTAGAATCATAGAATTGTTAGGGTTGGAAGGGACCTCAAGGATCATCTAGTTCCAACCTCCCTGACACTTCACACTAGATGAGGTTTCTCAGAGCCACATCCAGCCTGGCCTCAAAAACCTCCAGGGGTGGGGCTAGAAGCCACCACTCTCATGGTGAAGAACTTCTTTCTAACATCCAATCTGAATCTTCTGATTTCTATTTTTGCTCTGTTCCCCCTAATCCTATCACTACCTGATACCTTAAAAAGTTCCTTACCAGCTTTCTGGTAGGCCCCATTAAGATACTGGAAGGCCACAATAAGTTCTCCTCAGAATCTTCTCTTCTCCAGACTGAACAGCCCCTACTCTTTCAGTCTGTCTCCATAGGAGAGGTGCTCCAGCCCTCTGATCATCCTCATGGCCCTTCTCTGGACACCTTCCAGCATGTCTATGTCATTCTCCTTAATAGGGGCTCCAGAACTGGACACAGTACTCCAGGTGGGGTCTCACCAGAGTGAGTAGAGGGGGAGAATCACTGCCTTTGACCTGCTGGCTATGCTTCTCTTGATGCAGCCCAGGATGTAGTTAGCTTTCTGGGCAAATGCACACTGGTGGCTCATGTTGAGCTTCTCATCCATCCCAAGTCCTTTTGTTCAGTGTTGCTCTCAAGCCACTTACTGCCCGGCCTATATCGGTGCTTGGGATTGGCCCAGATGCAGGACTTTGCACTTGTTGAACTTCATGAGATTGGCTTGGGCCCAGCTCTCCAGCCTGTCAAGGTTGTCCTGGATGGCATCCGTTTCCTCCAGTGTGTTTGCCGCACCACACAGCTTGGTGTCATTGACAAACTTGCTGAGGGTGCACTCGATGCCACTGTCCATGTTGCCAACAAAGATGTTAAACAAGACCGGTCCCAGTACTGGTGCCTGAGGGACTCTACTTGTCACTGGACTCCACTTGGACATGGACCCGTTGACAGCCACTCTCAGCCAGTTTCAGATTTTTCTGAATTCCAGAAAAAAAAATTAGAAACTTAGATACCGAGAGAATGATCTTTCTCTTCTGAAACAGAACTGTAATGACGATGTGAATTAAACTATGGTGAGACAAGTTTCAGTAAGGAGGGAAGTCACAGAACTTAGACAGAGAGAAGAGTTTGAAAGTTTGACTCTCTCCTAACTTCCTGAGGTTTTAACTGTTTAATAACTTTCCATGCCAAAGCCTTGTAGAAAAGCAAACATCTGTTTTTATGATGCCTTTTGTCTGAGTCAGGATAAAGATGGTTGGGGAGTCCTAGTTTTGGTTGCTGTTTGAAGTCAGCTTGGAAATCCAGCATGTATTTTGCTGTTTATGATCTCCCAAAATGCACCCAGATAGTTGTTGTATGATTTAGTAGTCTTGTGGACATTACAGAATCTGCATGGTGACATAAGTAAACAGGAGAGGAGGCATTTTGCACATTAATAATTTTGTTGCCAAACTGCACAACATTGCAAATACACTCTAGAAAGAGTTCAGTCTTGCCCTGGGTCTACCCTAACAGTATTACTTTAGTGTTGTAAATAAGCTCTTTTGAGAACCAATAGCAGCCTTGGAGTGGCTTTTCATTTGGTGGTTGTTTTTTTGTTTGTTTGCTTGGGGTTTTTGGGGGGAGGGAAGGGGCAGGTATTTGAGGGTTTTTCCCCTCTGCAAAGCGAGAAAGTGAATTAAATTTATCTATCCTGACCTAGCAGGACTCGATAATCATTATGGGTCTCTTCCAACTTGAGATGCTCCATGATTTGTCCTTATAGCTGAACTGATTCTATTTCCCAGGGTGGCTGTGAGTTTGCATTTGCAGCGCCGATACAGCCTTGGTGTACTCTGGAATGTGTTGTTGGCATTCCAACTATTTTGTGCTGGAAGAATTACAGATGAATGAAATTCCAGCTCTTACTCCAGGATTTCACTGTGATGTCCTCATCCATTGCCACTTTTTTTGCTCTTTTTCTCCCATGTCTGCCATCTTTAACAGTTCTAGCTGTGGACATATGTAGAAGCATCTTCAAACTCCCCCTTTTCCACTGTACATCCTGCTAAAGGCCCCAAAACACAAATAACTGAAACCTTGAGAGTATTCAGGCTGTCATAGATTGTCAGGAAGGCAGAAAAGTTCTTCCCAATCACCCATTCAGCTCACACCGTCCACCAAAACCCAATAGTTACTAATGCAAAATATGAATAGTTTCATGGGCCGCAAGTCAAATTTTTCCATTACAAAATGCTTTCTGTTAGAGAAAGCAATTTCCTTAATTTTCTCAGCTGCACTTCTTTTTTTTTGTCTCTGTTCCTGAGGGATTTGCAGTGTGGGTTGGTGGTAAAGCTGCTATACTCTTTCAAAGTTGGTCATTCCCTTCTCTAGCAACCCTGTCACAGGGTTCTCTGGTGTGAAGGTTTCTCTGCTAGGTGGATAGGTACAAGAATCAAGCTTCCCAGCATGTATGGAGGAAGATCTTTATGTGTTACAGTGAATCGCAGTAGGTCTTTGTGTCTCTTTTAGCAAGGAATGCTCAGTCTCTGATCCCAAATCCACTACCTGTGTAATGGAAAAGTGTGGTAACACCCTCGGCTGGAATAGGAGCCCATCAGAGGAGAATGTGATCTTCACAGTTACCTGAATAAAACAGGTTGCTCTGACATTCTTCAGCTGACTGAATTTCTTTATCTGTTAGGTGTTCTGAATGTAGGCTTATCTTTGTTTGCATGTAAATTAACATTTTTATTAGTATAAGCAAGATGGGACCTTTTTGTTTTGTATTTCCAAATGTTGTTAGGTTCTTTTAATGAGAACATTTTTATAATATTATTCAGACTTTTTGTTATTGTAGAATAAAACCATTAGCAAAACAAATTAAAATGCTCAGTGTCTGATTTTTCCAGTTTATACGCAGTTTTAGGTTTTTCACTGAAGGTTTAGAATATTTGTGTGCATTGTATTTTACAGCTTATAATAAAAAGTAAAATGATACCTCTATTTTTTTAATAATTTCGAATACTATTTGAAATAGTTTCAGGAAATAATGCTATAGCTGAAATGCAATTTTGTGATCCTCATGGTTCCTATAAAGCTTTTGCTAATAGTGTTCATTAAAGAAGGAAGTAAACATACATATCTCAAGGTACAGACTAATTCTGAAATTACCAAAGCTGGCTTCATTTCACATCCCTACTTGAGGAGATTCGAACTGTATGTCAAAGACAGGAAAACCTATAATACAGTAGTTCTATCTTGGTTGAACACTACTCAGCAACAAATATTAGTATTAGCTCTGGACTCTCAGTGAATCCATTTTCTTGTTTTCTCTCTCTGCTGATTTCTCTAATATGAAAGAGAAATCAGATGTTCTGTGATAATTTAAATCATAAACTCCTATGTGTCCTGTATAGATTCACTCTTTTGAGGGGATGCATAGTCCCACGATGTAACACAAGGAAAAACTTTCGTGGTAGTCAGTTGTCAGTTGCAATGGACTGTGAAGGGACTGACTAGGATAATACTTGGGCACTTGGAAAACTTTGTGTTTTGTAAGGTGTGTGGGATTTCAGTGGGGCTAGGAGTTACAGTTGTGTCAGTGGCATGGAGTGCAGATCAGGAAGATCTAAAAGGGACATATTTCCCTTTTATAAGTTTTTCAGTGCTGAAGTTTCTTGAAAACCTGTCTAGAAAATTTGAAAGCCCTTTCTAAATGAATGTGAGACTTGTAGGGAAAACACAAATTATGAAAGTTCAGAATTTAATTCTCCATTTTAAGTTTCATCAGTTTCTGGAACATGAGAATTCATTTCTGTTCCCAGAAACGGTGAGCTCTTCCCCAGCCCCCATCTCTTTTCTTTTTTTTTTCTGTTCTAGGGAAAACCAACCCCAACTGAGAGGTGATATCCAGGATAGCAAATTATTAAAATATGCAATATTCTACCAAAGGTACTGAGATGTTATTAATATAAGGTCAGCTTAAGGACAAATTGAGGTATAATTTGCATAAGAAGGTATAATGACCCACACAGGTATAATCACTTTAATAAACACCTTTGTTCCAGTGGGAAAGTGGTGTGTATTGTTTGGGTTTTGTTTGTTTGTTTGTTTGATTCAGACTTCCCTGTAAGTCAGTTAGGCCTGTTGTACAGAATGAAAATACCATCGAATCATGGAATGTTAGAGGTTGGAAGGGACCTTGAGAGATCATCCAGTCCAACCCCCCTGCCAGAGCAGGATCACCTAGAGTAGGTCACACAGGAACACATCCAGGCAGGTTTTGAACGTCTCCAGAGAAAGACCCCACAACCTCTCTAGGCAGCCTGTTCTAGTGTTCTTCAGCCCATTCACAGTCCATCTTCCTACACAATCATGCAGATGACACTTTGTCAGTTTAGCTCTGAGGATGTTGTTGGGAGACAGTGAGAGATGCTTTCCTGAGATCAAGATAAACTGCATCCACTGCACTCCTATCATCTACCTACCAGGTCATGTCCTCATAAAATGTTACCAGGTTGGTTAAACATGACTTCCCCTTGGGAAAACCACGTTGACTCCTCCCCATGACTTCTTTATCCTTGATATGCCTAGAGACAGCGCTGAGGATAAGTTGCTCCATCACCTTTCCAGGGCTGGATGTGAGGCTGACCAGTCTATAGTTACTCAGGTCCTCCTTCTTGCCCTTTGTGAAAACTGGAGTGACATTTGTTTTCCTCCAGTCTTCAGGCATTTAAGCCTAACCCTAACCTGATTCCCCACAACTCACCAAAGATGGAGAGTGGCCTCTGCCAGCTCCCTCAGCATCTTTGGGTGCATTTCATCAGGATCTATGGATTTATGCATGTCCAGATTGCTTAACTGATCCCTAACCCAGTCCTCATCAACCAAGGCAAGCTCCTCCTTTACCCTGACTTACTCTGGGGGCTCAGGGATTTGGGGCTCCTGAGGACAGGCTCCAGCACTACAGACAGAGACAAGGCTCTACCTTCTTTTTATCCTCTCTCACCAGGGCACCCACCTTGTTCACCAGTGAGCCTGCATTACCTCTAGTGTTAGTTTTGTCTTCAGTGTACTTAAAGAAGCCCTTTCTGTTGTCTTTGATCTCTCTTGCAAGGTTTAATACTAAGGAGGCCGCAGCTTTTCTAATTGCCTCTCTGTGTCTTCTGACAGTGGTCTTATATTCCTCCCAAGTGGCCAGGCCCTCCTTCCATGATCTGTAGACTCTCTTCTTCCACTTGCATTTGCCTGGCAGGTCCCTGTTTAACCATGTGGATTTCCTGGCTCCCTTTCTTGATTTCCTACGTGTTGAAATACTCTGATTTTAGGCTTGGAAGGTGTGATCCTTGAATGTTAATCTTGGGCCCCTTTACCTTGTAGTTCCCTGTCCCATGGGATTTCCCCTAGAAATTGCTTGAGAAGGTCGAAGTTGACCCTGCCAAAGTCCAGGGTTGTGATCCTGCTTGGTATTCGGTTCCTACGGCACCATACCCTGAACTCCACTATCTTGTGGTTGCTGCAGCGAGGGCTGCCCTCAACTTTCACTGCTTCAACCAGACCCTCCTTGTTACTGGAACCAGCAGCGCTCCTCTCCTAGCTGGCTTATTCATTTGCATTAAGAAGTTATCATAGTACACTGGAGGAACCTCCTGGACTCTGGCAAGGCTGAGTAGGCTTCCCAGCAAATACCTTGGTAGTTAAAATCCCCCATGAGAACCAGAGCCTGTAATTACAATGCTGTTATCAGGTCCCTATAGAAGGCCTCATCTACTTCCTCATCCTGTTTAGGTGGGCTGTAGACACCTACAATGGTATTACTCATCCTAGCCTGCCTCTTAATTTGTTCTTACCCACTGCTGGACAGAACTCAGTACATTCTAATTACTCCCTCATGTAAACAGCAACTCCACCACCTCGCCTTGTTGGCCTGTCTTTCCTAAAAAGGATGTAGCCATCGATGGCCACATTCCAGTCGTGTGAGCTATCCCACCCTGTGTCTGTAACTGCCACCAGATCATACCCCCTTGGCTGCACATGGATTTCTAACTCCTCCTGTTTGCTCCCCATGCTGCATGCATCAGTGTGCAGGCATTTCAGGGAGCAAGCTGAGCATGCTGATTCCACCCTAGGGGAGTGGGAGGCCTTCTGGTCTTCATCAATACTAGAACACTGCCCCACTGGTGCAAACCCAGCTACAGCCCCATCCCCCTTTGAATTTAGTTTAAAGCTCTGTGAATAAACCCTGTTAATTCTCATCCTAAAACCCTTTTCCCCCTCCCAGATGAACCTTTCCCACATACTACTGTTAGGCCTGCTGTCCTATAAAACCATGCATAGTCAAAGAACCCAAAGCCCTGTCTGTAGCACCAGTCTCAGAGCCAGGTGTTTATGGACTGGATCCTTCTATTCCATCCCATGTCAGCCCACCACAGAAGGGACCTCTGAAGGTCATCTAGTCCAAACCCTTCTATAGTGAGCAGGGGCCTCCTCAACTAGATCAGGTTGCCCAGAGCCCTGTCAAGCTCAATTTGAATATCTGCAGGGATGGGATCCCAACCACCTCCCTGGGCAACCTGTTCCAGTGTTCCACTACCCTCATGGTAAAAAACTTGTTCCTAACATCCAATCTAAATCTGCTTTTCTCTAGTTTGAAGTCGTTGCCCCTCGTCCTGTAACTACAGGCCTTTGTAAACAGTCTCTCTCCTTCTTGTAGGCCCCCTTCAGGTACTGGAAGGCCTCTATTAGGTCTTCCCAGAGCCTTTGTCTCTTCCAGGCTGAACAACTCCAGCTCCCTCAGCTTGTTTTTGTAGCAGAGGTGCTCCAACCCCCTGATCATTTCTGTGGCCCTCTGCTCCTGCCCCATCAGGTCCATATCCTTTCCTGTATTGAGGGCTCCAGACCTGGATGCAGTCATCCAGGTGAGGTTTCACCAGAGCAAAATGGCAGAATCACCTCACTCACTGTGGCCACACTGGCTCCACCAGTCTATCTCCCTCTCACATTCCCTTATAGTCCTCAGCCTTTCAAACTCCTCTTTCAGCTCAGCCGCTGCACAGATCCTTTGCCTGCTGACAGCAAACACAGGTGTTATCTTCGCAGTCTGCCATTGCCATTGGAAGGCTTTGGCATTCCTTACAGACGGGGGCCTGGACACCTATCTGTTTACGTGGAACCACTGTCTCATTCAGCACGTTTTGCTAACAGCTTTGGCTAATAGGTTGCAACCATAGCTGTTCCTGCCCTGCGACTAACCATAGCTGTTCCTGCCTGCGACTAACCCTGCAAACCACCCCCTCCTATTTGATCTTGTACAATTGATCACAGATTCCTGTGCTCCTGAGGCATTTAAATATCTGCTGATGCTGCGCCTCTGCCCACACCTCACCTGCCTCTCTTTTGAGAGTGGCCATCTTGTGGAGGAGCACTACGCCAACAAAATTGTATTTGCTTCAGATTGTATCATTCCTAATGCCAAAACAGTTCTACTGCCTATGATGCATCCTGAAGAGACTTAGATCTCTATAGGAGACACAATGATGGCATCGAGATTTTGCACAACTGTAAAGGCCAATTTGTATAGGTCTGCGTAGATTAAGAATGTATTTCTTTATGGAGCATGGCCAGTAATTAGCAATGTGAGAAAGATGCAAAAGATGCTCCTTAGCAACAACTGGAGAATCTGTAGACAGACTGGAAATGATCAATTTCAATGTAAGTATTACTTTAAGTGAGATGGAGTGCTGTGGCACATACATAGATCAAAGTAAATCACCTAAGGTCAGGTGAATGGCAAAGACATAGCTACATTTGTCTCCTCCCTAATTGCTCCTGTCTTCCTGTTATTTAGACTGTTTTGAGAGAAAGTTTTTGGAAGACTGTTGAATTGCCTGAATGTATAAAGTTGATGAAAACTCAAAATTGTGATTATGTGTGAGGGAAGAAGAGCCTGTCCCACTCACTTCTCTGTGTGTCAGCCTATTGTGGTAGTATTTTAGCAATGTGCATACCCCAAAGGGCATGGTCTCAGTTTTTTAACTCCTTGCATTATTTTCAATTTGTTATTCCAATATTTTCTTTTAAGGTCACTGATAATAGGAAAGAGGAGCCTTTAGAAAGGAGAATGAGAACTAAAAATCAGTACCAGTAGTTATATATAATCATTAATATTTTGTATTCAAACTATTTTTCAGGAGCAACAACAGTAACAATTGGTTTTAATTCTCTTTCAGCAACAAGAGCAAGATCCGACTAACTTATACATTTCCAATTTGCCACTTTCAATGGATGAGCAGGAGCTTGAGAACATGCTGAAACCATTTGGACAGGTCATCTCTACAAGGATACTGCGGGACTCGAGTGGGACAAGTCGTGGTGTTGGCTTTGCAAGGTATTTCGGCAGCATTAGCCATACTGGCAGTTTTTATCCTTTTTTTAAATTCAGAAGTCAAGAACTGAAATAACTGAAAAATGTGAAGTATGTTTGTTTTTGTTTTTATTAGATCTAGATGAACATACCAGCAGGGTTTTGTTAATTCTTCCTTTAGTAAAGCTCTGTCATTTTTAATTGTGAATGCATTGGTTTATTAGAGTAAGAGTTCACTCTTCACTGCTTCCTCCTCTTCTCTGTGTTTCTCCTTTCTACTCTATCCCTGAACTAACTATCAAGAGTTACTCAGAGCTTCACAGAAACTTTTGTGACATATCTGGCTTTGAGGCTTGAATTTGAGACAGGAGACAATAAGTAAGAGAATTTCTCCTCACCCTTTTTTTTTTCCTTTTCTTTCTTTTTCTTCATTAGTTACTCTGAGAAAAATCAACTCATCATTGCCCTTTGAACATCAGCCCTTTGAATTTTCTGGCTCATTAATATGTTGTCATCTGGGAAATACATTTTTATTCACTTACAGTGAATCTCAAAATATTTGACAGCTTGGTCAAATATCTCTCCCAAATCAACAAGAACAAATATCTTCCATAAATAGTATATATCTCCCAAATATTCTGTGAATGTAAGTCTCCTTTTTCTCTAGCTAATTCAGTTATTTGTTCTGGGCATCTCTTCATTGAAGCCTTTTCTACACCTTTCTGATATTTTTCTGTCTCTCATTGAGTCATGCTTTAAACCTGCTATGGCAATCAAAATTTGGAGGCTTGAGATTGGAGATTTCTGTCAAGAAAAACAGGAGCATGCTTTCAGCAAAAAATTGAGATTCTCAAAATATGTTGTAAAATCTCTGTCAACAGTCAAATTCCAGTAATTCAGATGTCTGGCCAATATTGCAAAAGCTCTGTATTTAAACAAATAGCAGAATCTAAAATTAGTACACAGAAAAGAACTGAACAAATCATATCTCCTGATGAAGCCAAAATTTTTAGATATTGGTTTCCCAGTGAGCTGGCTTTGATTAGTTCACAGCACTGTGATTTTTAAATTTTATTTAATTTTTTATAAAAACCCACTCCCCAATTTATTTGCTTGACAGACTGTCCAGTTTTAAGAAGGTAAACCAGAGAAACAAAATTCAGCAATGTGATGATAATCCTATTTAAAAGTGGAAACATGGCAAGTTTGGTTTCTACCAAAATTTCTTCCTGTCCCCTTTAAATAAATCAAGAAATATTTGTAATGTTTTTGGTGTAAATTTTGAGGCATTTTTATTTCATTTATACACCTGGAATTTTTTAGTACAAGCATGCACATAAGTATTTGATTATGAATTCTCAGAACATCTCTGTGTTTTTGGATACCCTACAAGGCAATATATATTCAAAAGTTCTATTTACAGATTTTGAAAAATACTAATATTTACTTAAATGCAGCTTTTATTGTTTTTATACCGTAATGGCAGAATCCAGTAACACTCAAGCTTAAATTCAGTAGGCATTAAGATTTTATTTAGTCTTCTCTCTCTAAACTTCTTTACTGACTCTGCATTGAATCAGTGGTATTTTAGGAATGCCTTTATTCTAATATAACTGGAAGAAAAGAATTTAGGTTGGACCCTTCCAATCTGATATTCTGTGATTCTGTGAATTACAGATAAAAGTCCAAAAGACTTGTGTCTTGTATGTAAAACATTAAAAGAGATTTGTTTTAAAGTAAATATTTTCTCAGTGGGTTCTGTGTTAAATATTATGCATTTGTATATACAGATAAACATGAAGGTATTTTTATGTACATATATTTATTGGCATACATATACATAATTTATAGAATAAGCTGTTTCTGTCCTATCTAATCAGTTTTTTTTCCGCAAGGTAGATATTGGAACTTTTTTTGGCGAATATTAGTTAAAGCTAGAATTGTCCAAGAAACATATAGACATTAAACAAAGATTTTAATTTCATGTCTTTCGGAGGATTTTGTTAGGGTAATAAAAGGTAGCATATTTTATCAAGTCCAGACTTGAGTCTGAAGATAAATTACATTGTTTTTCACATGAGACAAAAAAGAAAAAAAAAGAAAAATAAAGGTTTCTTTGATGCAGATCCAACAATCCCAATGTTCTGAAAAATCTCTAAAAGGTATTTTTGAGATCATTAAAAAACTTTCTTGTTTAGTCTTGTGTTTTGATGATTTTGCTTGTCTCCTATGACAATATTTTGTCAGCCTGTGCAGAAAGGATATCAGAATTAAAAATGTGCCAAGAGTTAGTCATGTTTTAGTATTGCTTATCTGCTGCTGAGGCTATTTGCCTCATTTTTGGATCTGAACTACAGAACTTAATCAACAAATACAAAGAAAATCTCTGTTCAACATTATCAAAATATCATTTTGCAGACAGCTGCAAAATGCATTCTTCTTTTACAATATATTTTGTTATACTTGCATGTCTCTGCCATCCATTGCAGCTTAGTCCCAGCTGGCAGTTAGGACCCACACATCTACACTGCAGTGTAGGGATCTTGCTGTAGTCTTTGGAGCCACTCCCAGAGTAGCACTAACTCACTGGTAGCCCACCCAATCTGTTAAGTCTAGTTTTGACAATGTAAGTGCACAAATCTGTTTAGGATAGGATGCTGGGTAGATTCTAAGTCTCTGTCACAGCTATTCTGTTACTGGTTTCTGTTTTGAAGGTAACTTGGAGATGATTAAATAAGAGACAGTTACATCATTTGGTTGTGATGATACATCTAAGCTAAAAGCTATAAAGGCAGTTTGGGTTCTGCGGTCAGGCAAATTTACATTTGAGTTTATTACTCTTAAACTGTGCAGACACTTCAAAATCCTCTCTCAAAAGTGACATTAACATTCGTTGCATGTATCTTGAACACTAAGGATAAGTCTTTCAACTTCCTTTAAGATAGCATAGGTACTTTGTACTGTAGCTGTCCAAGTTATGCTCTGCCTAATTTTTAAGTAAATAAAGGTATTGCATTTGCATTTTGGCACTGAATGTGGCCTCAGTGCATAAAATGTTAGCTGAGTTTAGTTATAATTTTCTAAAGTTGTGTGTGCATAGAAAACATCCTCTGTATTGCTTACACATGGGAAAGCAGTCCGCAGAAGTGAAGTGAGAAAAAGCAAGAAATACGCTTTACAAATCACAAATGTGGGAATCTGGAAGAGTGTTTAATTTATGTAAATTATTCTTTATTTTTTTTAGAATGGAGTCAACAGAAAAATGTGAAGCAGTGATTGCTCATTTTAATGGAAAATTCATAAAGACACCAGCAGGAGTTTCTGGTATGTTGCATGTATTTCTAACAAGATGCATGAATGGGTTACTGCTTACACGGTGGAAGGCTGTTACAATGATTGTTGTATCCGGCTTCTTATTCAGAGACAGACTTATTAATATTAAACTGTATCTTGGTGAACGACTGTAATACTTGCTCACTTGGAACACAGTGTATCACTTCTCTACCATAAACCTTTTCTGGGAATCTAATAGTGTTCTCTCCTAGCAGACAGACAAGTAGCTAGGATGCCTTAAGCCAGCTATGTGCAAGTTTACATCCCACATAATCCCAGTTGAAGTCAGGAGACCAGTATAGATTGTATGTGTATCATTACAGGACTTGACTGATTGTGGACAATTTTTTTTTTTTGAGAAAGGACTACTTTTGCCATCTGTTGGGTTGATTTTTTTTCAAAGTAATTCTTAAAAAACCAAATGATTAGAAAAAAATAGATTCTGTAGCAGTGCCTGAGCACCAGGTGCTTTCTTTCACTGGGGAACTGTGACTCTCAAGTCAAAGCAGGCTTTGAGGATTTTCATGAAGATGGGAAGAGTTTAATGAAGAATGCTACTTCTAGAAGTACTGTACAAGGCAAAATGCAGAAAAGCTATGTAGTACAATTTTGTGGTCACACCAAGTTCCTCATCAGTTTGCCTGTTCTGTCAGTACTGTCTGAGAGACAAAATATATATTCCATTAACATTTAAAATGAGGAAAGGAATTTCAGAGTAGCATAGTAAAATAGAAAGAAAAGAGGACAAGAAGGAGAAAAGAATACATGCCTGACCTTCAGCTTTCAGTAACCATTTTATTGAGAATCTCATGTGGGAATTTTACAAATTACGTTGTTGATGTGGTTACTGAGCCACTTTTATCCTGCTGATGAAATGTTTTGTGCAGCTAGACCCTGACACTGAGGAGGAAAGCAGCCCTCAGCACCCAGACAAGAATGTGGCTTGTTTAGTAAAACTATGTACACGCCTCATCCATGAAAGATTACTGCACTTTGAGGCAGTCTGTGCTGTAGTAGGAATGGAAAGCTGCTTCAGAGTACAGGAAACCACTCCCTTCAACACTAACACAAGGTTTTAATGTCCCTTACTTAGCTTTTGCAGACACTTTGCGTTAGGATAGATTGCCAAGATTATGTAGTTAAGACTTCGTTATACATAGAGGCCCTAACATTTACTTTTCTATTTCATATATTTAGCAATCTGTGTTTTATGAGATGGAAAATCCTGTTTGGGGCAAGGAGGTCATGGAATGATGTTCACTCAATGTTGACTATGCTCTGGTCCACCCTCTGTGATTAGTTTCATAGTGCTGCTTGGACATAATTAAGAGCAAAAAGTATGGAGAAACCAAGATTTCAAATTAACTTATAGGGGTTTCCGTTCAATTAGGGACAGTAAAAGAAACTGTGACAGAACCTTGTACTAGCACCTTTTAGTTTGCTCATTTTCATTTGCATTATTATGTTCTCAGAGAATGAGTCGTCAAACATATCATTGCTATCATGCTCTGTCTCTGGTGGGCTGTTGCTGAAACTAGAGTTGCATCCTTGTAGGATCAGATTCAGCAAGGTACAAATAAAACCTTGCTGCATGAAGCTGTAAGGATGATTTGTGCAATGTGGAAGAAAACATTTACCAGCAAAGTGTGATTAAGTTGGGACAAGAAATTTTCACAGAACTGTGATTGTCAGAAAGTGGAAACTAAGGAGAGGTCTCATGGACTTTAACTTCTGAAGCTTACTGAGCAAAGTAGTTGTCTAGGCTCTATGTCTAGAACACCTCCAGAGACTGGTCCATCTTTGCTGTCAGCTGTCCTTGCAGTTACAAAGAGTGTCTAGATAAGTTGCTCAGAAATAGGTAACTTTAAATGTCTGAAGGTCAGTTAAGTGAGATGAGTTGCACCCTCCATGATGCTGAAAAATGCAACAGATGAGTACATGCTTAAGAACGTTGTGAGAACCTTGATTATTAAAGACTCCTAATTTTGTTGTATATCATTAAAGACTCCTAATGTTGTTGTATGTATACAGCCCCATACCTACTTTTCCATGCTGCAGTTGTAAGTTGTATTGCTCCTTGGAAAGGTTTTTGTGGGGTCAAAATTCTTCATGGAGTTCCTCACCACATAGCAAGCACATGTCCAATAGTGCAGTCTTATTAAGAGGATGCAACTTACCCAAAATAATATGCTGCAGTCTGCCAAAAAGTAGGGCAGAGTGATATGGCTACTACAGTCTTAGATTACCTGTGGATGAAAGCTTTTGCACAAAGGTTGGACAGACATTTTGAAATAGGTTAGCATGCTTGAGGGTTATAGAGGAGCAAGTTCAAATACATGAAAATAAAATTGTAGAACTGGAAATGTATTTAAATGAAGTCATTGTGTCCTGTAAGATTGGCTAAAATCAGCAAGAGGAGCTGGCTATAAAAACAGTTATCAGGATGAGAAGGGTAGGAGAGACTGGCATGTAATGAAATAGGTGTGGGAGGAAGAACATCTGTTCAACAAAAACATGCTTTTATAGTGCAGCTTTGTTATTTTAACTGAGTTTGGGTTTAAATGGAAGAAAGAGCTAAACACAGTTATAGCAAGCCTAGGTGAAACTTCCTCTGGAGCATGAGAAAACAGAACAGAAAAACGTTTTAAGAATCTGAAAGGGTCCAGGGTAGCACAGGGTGGTCACAAACACATCAGCTCTAGAGTTGAGTGACTAGACATTGATGATAATGAGCAAGCTGAAGCCAGATGTGGCAAGCTATTCAGGCTTTATTTCCTCGCTCTACATTGGCTTTAATGAAACATATTAAATATTTAGTGTGTCCTTGTTTGTCTTCAGTGAGGAAGGATGGTTAACAGAGAGCAATCTGAAATGCAATGCATTAATTTCCCCATTTTTTCCACCTGGGGTTTGTACATAAGGAAGTTCTTGTAACAATTTGTTCCTCTTTTTGGACTATTACTTCCTGTCCTTTTCTCTCAGGCCTTTGATTTTTGTATTTCATTCTGTTCTCAACTATATATTTATTACATGATTGCTGTAATCTTGAAGTAACTTTCGCATTTAATTCTACTCTCTCTTTGCAGAGTTTCTGTTTTCAGTGACTAATATGATATTTAGAGCTTTTCTATACTCATGTGAAACATGAACCTCATGACATGAACTGGAAGAAACAGAGGCTAGAGTAGTATATGGAGCCAGAACACAGAACATGAGTAGTGAGTTCAGGGCAGCATATTTAGCCTTCCTTCCCTAAAGGTGATACTTAATGTTTGCTGCCTTTTTGTCTTGTGTTGGACACGTAACAATGGTAGAAATGATCTTCTGGGCAAAATCATGAAAGGCATCTCCTCCCTAACGCAGCAGGATGTAGCAGAATGATGATACTTGAGAATATTATATAAATAGCAGTTGTGCTGTAGAATATGTAAGGTATGTGTAAGTCTGAGTGTATTTGTTTCTTTTACATTTAAAATTAGAAATTTAGAAGCTTTAAAATTACAAAAGTTTTATGCCTGTTGTGTAGGCTTTATGGATTATTGGGTGTTGACCCAAAAGTCATTGGTTATCCAAGGCCCACCCTCCTCTTCCTACTTACAGTAACGGTATTGGTTACTCAGATTCTGGTTTAGGGAAGAAAATTAAGAGCTCTGTTAATTGCCTGTGCTCTTGACTGTAGAGTAGGAAGAGGTCAACCAGGTATTGTAGACACTACTTTTTGAGGTGATCCTTATCTTAAACATTTTTTCACTAGAAAGGAGAGGAGTGAAAATAGAGCCTTGAAGTAGTTGCTTTGTGGCATTTGTTTTCAAGCTTTTTCTATTTGCTTACTTTTACAGAGTGTCCAGCACTTGTCTGTAAACTCATATTTCATGGCTATCTTTCATAGATCCTTTAGAAATAATCCATGAACCACAGTCCGAAAACTGCTGCTAAAGGATTTCAGGAGGTCACAGTGCTGGTGTTTCTCCTTATTGCCACACTGAAGACAGAGGAGCTAAGGCTTTACCTATTAATGATCAATGGTTAGAAGCTTTTACGGCTCTAATTCTCAGTTTGTAATTGCTGCTTAGTTTTAAGAAGTAACATTGGAATGGGAAAGGAAAATTCTACTTAAACCCACTCAAAATACACTTCTGTTATTAAACCTTTTGTAAATTATTAAAGAAAGTTAACTCTGAGTGCTGCATTTAAGTGAAAATTAGCATAGTGAAGAATACATATTTAGTTTCTCTTTAAACATGTAAAGCTACTGAGATCTTGGGATGCACAATTCTCTTTTTTTTTTAATTCCCACAGCTTTTGGCAAAGCTTCCTAGCTGTACAGGCTTGCCCTGTCATTAAAATGATGTTTTAATGTCAGAATTCGTTAGTCCAATATGCTTTGTCACTAGGGAAAAAAAAAAGAATGAAAGATGGAGTTTAATTGAAAACTCACTAAACCAATAGTATTTTAAAGCTATTTTGTTGTATTTTTTAATATCTGAAAGCAGATTGAAAAGTTGACAAAATTAGCCATCTAAGGCAAGGGTATAAACACAAAGTCCAATGTAAGAACATCGTTTTTATTCTTGTGTTTATAACAGCACCTAGTATGTATTTGGGTAGACACTGAACAAAGAAAGACTGAATTCTAATATACATGTGTGCACAATGTGTGTACAAAAGGAAGTATTTACTTGCTGGGCTAATACTGAATTCACATCTTTCTACTGGAAAAACATTAGCCCTAGAGGTGGGGGTTTCACAGCAGGAGGAAGTGGTCAGAATTTTGCACAGCCAGGTTTTAAAACACTGATCTGCTGTAAAAACATGTGAAAGCTTGTGATTACAGAATGTCTCAGTAGCAGCATCTCAACAGACATCTACAAAGCATTTAAAGTGTCTGTTGGTTTTCATTAAATGTCAGCAGAGTGGCAATTCTAAACATGGTCTCTTAGCTGCAGAGGCATAAGTCCACTCCAAATCATAGCCTTTTACATCAGCTATCTATTAGCTGATGCAATTCTGAATATTTACTATGGCTCTCTGTTTTGCACATACAGACAAGTCCCTGAATGATTAATGATTCCTTTTATCATTGGTCTTGCACACTTACCAGCAGTTGAACAATAAAAATGACTCTCCCTTCCTTCCTGGACCACAAAAAAAGATTACTGTAGAGATTGTTAGAGGTTTTTTTTGTTAATTTTTTATAGAGATACAGATATAGAGATAGAGGTGTAGATATGTATGTATATGTATAAATATGTATAAAAGTTTATTTGTGCAAGAGAGAATATTTATGTATTTGTGAAAAAATACAAGGAAAGGTAAGCTGGAGAAAAAAATTTCAGATTTCCTTTTTAAGACAGCAAAGGCTGTCTTCAGTCCCTGGTGAGAGGGGAATCAGTAGATGATACTTGGCTTCCACAAAGGTTTATCTCCTTCTCATGACCCTCCCTCTGATGACCATCAGTCATCATATTCTTGAAGAAGTGAACACACAGAACTCAGGTCATGAGTATGGAAAAGCAGCCAAAAACTGTGGTTAGGCCTTCGATTGCAGCATTCCCACTATCAGCGTTCAGATCTTGAACTGGAATCAGGGAAGGCAAATGCTATACAGCCTTCTCACAGCAGTTGACTATTAAATAGATGGTCTGCTTCATTTTTTTTAAAGTAGTTGGAGCTTTCACAGCATTTGGCTTTAATTATGGCACAGTGAGGAGCAGGAGAAGCTGGAAGGTCAGAAAAAGAAGGGTTCCCATGACCAGATCTGTGTTCAGTAAGATGGAGCACCAATTTCAGGCAAATCACATATCAATGCCCGTTTTGGTTTTTTTGTTGTTTTTTTTTTTTTTAATTGCTGCAGGTTTTGGAAATTACATATGCAAAATCCATAGTTCTTTTTCTATTTTTTCTTCCTCCTTAAATTTGTCAGGAGCCTTTCTAATGCACTATAGAAGATGTTCATTTAAGATGTAGCTGGTTTCAGTTAGCTACTGACCAAAAAAAAAATAAGCTGTGGACATTTTATTCCAACAGTTGGACACATTTACCTTTTTTTTTTTTTTTTTATTATCTTGAGAATGATGGGAAATGTAAGCACAAATAACTTTCAGAAAAATTTTGTACAATGATCACGGAATAGTAGGGATTGGATCATCAAGTCCAACCTCCCTGGTAAAGCAGGTTTGCCTAGATAAGGTTGCACAGGAACACGTCCAGACGGGTTTTGAATGTCTCTGGAGAAGAGGACTTCACAACCTCTCTGGGCAGCCTTTCTGACACCCTCGAGGTAAAGAAGTTTTTCCTTATGTTCAGGTGGAACTTCCTGTCTTCTAGTTTGGGCCTGTTGCCTCTTGTCTTATCACTGGGCACCACTGAAAAGAATTTGGCCTTGTCCTCTTGATCCCTGCTCTTTAGATATTTATATGAATTTATAAGATCCCCTTTCACTCTTCTCCAAGCTATAAAGCCCCAGGTCTCTCAGCCTTTCCTGTTAAGAGAGATGCCCCAGTCCCCTAAGCATCTTTGTAGTTCTCCACTGGACTCTCCAGTAGTTCCTTGTCTCTCTTGAATTGGGGAGCCCAGAACTGGACCCAGTACTCCAGATGTGGCCTCTGATACAGCTTTAAATAAAGTATTTGCTACCTGTGAGTCCTGCAATACATAATCACAGGACTAGAAACATTTAGGTGCTTTCTGATATCTTTATATGGTGTTCTCATGCTAGTTTCTTTTGACTTCATCTGAAAATGTATAGTGTATTTTGGAAGTCCCACATGCTTCCCGCAGTACTAGATGGTTTAAAATAATTTGTAAGTAGCCAGAGATACTCAATGTGGGGAAGAGGGTTTGTATTTTTTGTTTGGAGGGTTTTTTTGTTTTGTTTTGTTGTTGTTTGTTTTGGTTTGGGGTTTTTGTTTGTTGGTTTTGGGGTTTCTTTTGTTGGTGGTGGTTTTTTTTTTTCCTTTAAGGCAGATAAGTTCAGTATATGGATCTCTCAGCTCTCCCTTTCTGACTTTTTTTTTTACATGGTAAGGAAAAAAATTAATCCAGAGTCAAACTAATTTCAGATCAGACCCTGGCAATTTAACCCTAACTGACTAACATGTTGTGAGATTACCTCCTCTTATTTCAGCAGAAGTGTGTGTGGATTAATATGCTGTGTGATATGACCAAGTTTATTGGAATCTAGCTTTGATAAGTGTAACATCAAATTATCCATCAATGTACTAATACAGTACCTTTCTTTCCCCAAATATGCTGAGACAGAAGTTGCTTTTTATGAGAGAAGACTGCAAAGCAAATCTCAGCCCTGGGATTGCAAAAAATCCCCTCAGAAATGCAAGATTTTGAAGACAATGTTCTTCATTTTCTGTCTCCTACTTCAGGGTTTCTGTTATTTCCTTGTGCATTTACTCCAGCTCTCCAATACTTTTTTCCAGTGTGATTAGCTTAACCTTTCCCTGGTTTATTTTATGATTACAGAATTTTAATTGCCATTCTCTGTAGGATAATATGCTTTATTTTAATTTAGCTGTCATATTTAGTACTAAAGTCTGACTCTCTGACATTAAAGTTAGGCAAATGCTGAATAACAGCATCCAGACAGGAGAGGTACTGGTCTCCAACAGATGTGTAGTCAATGTTGGAGATGAGCCAGGGAGTCTTATACCAGTTCTGTCTCCCAGTCCTTCCATTTCTATAGAGAAGGCTGTCAAGAGAATTGGATATTTTCTCAAAAACACAGCTAGTGTTTTGGGTATGCCATTAAAAACCAGAGATAGCCATTGGTGCTAGTTTCGTACAAAGTTTTAGAGGTCAGGCTGTAATTCTCTGAAGTTTTTGATACCAATCATCTTTTGCAAATGCAGAGTGAAGAGCACATCAGCACTGGCCATAATCATACTGATAGATTTTGTTGTATGATACAGACACGCTAACATTTTTCTTGGTGGTGTTTTTTTGCGGGTGGCCCTCCTACCCCATGTGTTTACTCTGCATTTGGAAACTTGCATGTTTTCAGACCCAGCCAAGTCTCATGAAGGTGTTTCCAAACAGAATGGCTTGGAGGAGTGTCATGGTAAAGTTTAGACAGCTCATGTGTCAGGAATTATTGGCAGAGAAATGTTCACATCAAAATTGTAACAGTGCTTCCACCCTGTGATTAAGGAGGGTGTGGTTTAGCAGAGCTGTGCTTCAGCCATAGGTACTCAGAAGCTATTGGAATTTAAGCTAGTAACAGGGAAAGAACTCTGCAAACTTTTCTTCTTCATTGCTTCAGTTTTGACATTAGAAACCAAAGTCATGGTCAGGATTATATTGTGGGGGGATAAAAAAAAGAGTGGGGAAAATAAAAAGTGTAGCAATACCATTTCCCGATGGTAAGGGAGAAAAAACCCCAAACAACCAACCAACCAAAAAACACACCAACAAACAAACAAACCAAAATCAACAAACAAACAAAAAACACCAAACCCAAAGTAAAAGAAGAATCTTGAAGAATTTCCAGTTGCATTGTGTGCTCTTTTTAGAGCAGAGATATAAAGGGAATGGACATTGTGGCGTTTTTTCAGTACAAGGTGGCAGGAGATAGAGGAACCCACTCCACTCTGCTGGTGGGAGTAAGTGAAGGTGCTGTGCCTGCTCCTCTAGCTATTTTGGATGAGCAGTTTGAGGTTTTTGGGACATTACTAAAACCTGTAAGGGGTAGGACCTTTCCGCTAGATTTATTCTCTTAGATACACTTCTAAGAGGCAAAGCTAAGAATTCAGATGGCAGTTCTTATTCATCCCCAGTCCAACAGACACATACTCAGGATACACAGACCATGTTTCTTTCCAACAGTAGTTTAAAATAAAAGATATATGGCATTCCTGATGCTCTGTGTGTGCAGCTATCTTTCTGCTATTTAACTCATATTTGGAATATAACTTAAAAAACGTGCCTCATTTGGAGCACTGAACAACTCTGTATGAATGCTACCTCAGTTAATATTTCCTCTTTCTTCTCAGTTCCTGCAGAACCTTTATTGTGCAAGTTTGCTGATGGAGGGCAGAAAAAGAGACAGAATCAGAATAAATATATACAGAATGGAAGAGCATGGCACAGAGAAGGCGAGGTGAGACTTGTAAGTCCTCCCTTTAAGCTTTAGTGTGGGTGTGCAATAACAAATACTTATGAAAATGATAGGCATTGAGACTTCCTGGCTTGGCTCTTTGGCTGATTAAAAATGTGCAGGCAACTCTTACCTGACAGTTTTCAACTCTATAAAATACTTAACTGTATCTTTCTCAAGAAGAAAAAAAGGTGAAATGCAGAACACTAAATTCTGCCTCATTAATGTGAACAATAAAATCTCCTTCCACTTGGTCAGGAATATGACTGAGATTATAAAACTACCTGAAACATAATTTTATTCACATCTATTAAATTTTCCTGTGATTTAATCATGACTTTTATGTACATCACTTTCATGAGATTAAAATAATATGCCAATGCAGTGCAGTATTGATTTTTTTAGTCACAGCTTTTTACATCTTTAATGCTCAAGGTAGTAGTTTCATAGGCTTACTGTGGTTGGCAAGCCTAGACATCTCATTTATGTGAGACAAGAAAATTCAAATGTGTCCTGAAAAACAGTGCTCCCCATTCATTCTTATAGTTAATGTATTGTAGGCAACACCCTAACATAATCATCTTCATGCCCTGCCTCTCAAACACAGGCATGTTCCCTTAGCCAGGTGTTTCATAGATTGCATTTTGTTCCTCCTGCTGGGAACTTGGAATCTTGTATTCCCAGCCAGTATTACTAACACTCTTTATTATCATAGAATCATAGAATCATAGAATCAAGGAGGCTGGAAGAGACCTCAAAGATCATCGAGTCCAACCTGTCACCCTACACCTCATACCTATCTAAACCATGGCACCAAGTGCCACATCCAATCCCCTCTTGAACACCTCCAGGGATGGTGACTCCACCACCTCCCTGGGCAGCACATTCCAAAGGCCAACCACTCTCTCTGTGAAGAACTTTCTCCTCACCTCCAGCCTAAACCTCCCCTGGCGCAGCTTGAGACTGTGTCCTCTTGTTCTGGTGCTGGTTACCTGGGAGAAGAGACCAACCCCCTCCTGGCTACAACCTCCCTTCAGGTAGTTGTAGACAGCAATGAGGTCACCCCTGAGCCTCCTCTTCTCCAGGCTAAACAGTCCCAGCTCCCTCAGCCTCTCCTCATAGGGCTTGTGCTCAAGGCCTCTCACCAGCCTCGTTGCCCTTCTCTGGACATGCTCCAGCAATTCAACATCTTGCCTAAACTGAGGGGTCCAGAACTGGACACAGTACTCAAGGTGTGGCCTAACCAGTGCTGTGTACAGGGGTACAATGACCTCCCTGCTCCTGCTGGCCACACTATGCCTGATGCAGGCCAGGATGCCATTGGCTCTCTTAGACACCTGGGCACACTGCTGGCTCATGTTCAGGCAGCTGTCAACCAGTACCCCCAGGTCCCTTTCTGTCTGGCTGCTCTCCAGCCACTCTGACCCCAGCCTGTAGCTCTGCATGGGGTTGTTGTGGCCAAAGTGCAGCACCCGGCACTTGGATTTGTTGAATGCCATCCTGTTGGACTCTGCCCATCTGTCCAGCCTGTCAAGGTCCCTCTGCAGAGCCCTCCTACCTTCTAACAGATCAACACCTGCTCCCAGCTTGGTGTCAATTATATATTGCTTCTTTCAATTAACATTTCCCTAATTTATAGTAATACACTTTTTCAACTGAAGAAAGTAAAATAATTTACAGTCCAAACAAATTTTGTCAATTCTTTCTTTCCACTTTTATTTTTTAAAGGCTGGAATGACACTCACGTATGATCCAACCACAGCTGCTTTACAAAATGGGTATGTTAAATAATGGCACACTAAGAAAAAACTTTTCGTTATGAATGATTAATGAAACTGGCACTTAATAAATATTTCTGCGTTTTCTAGATTTTATCCATCACCCTACAGTATTACAGCAAACAGAATGATCACTCAGACATCAATTACGCCATATATTGCTTCTCCAGTTTCCACATACCAGGTTTGTATTTAGAACTTAGATTTTTTTGAGTTTTCCAGTAGTGCTTCAATTTAACGAAGTGACCTCTTCATGCTGTACACTATGAAAATGATGGCTTTAAAAACTGAGATTGTTTGCTTCAGGAAGCACAGATATTTAATGAGATACATGGTGTATTGCAAAACAAAGTCTCTCAACTTGTGCTGATGGCTGAGGTATTTATAGCCACTTCTGCATTTCACATGTGATTTTTCATTTTCTATTGCTCAGGTTCTTTTAATGTCTTGAATATATATTTAAAGTAATCATTCTTCTAAAACCTTCTTGATTAAGTTAAATTCTATTTCAAAGATACTTCTCCATGCTTTTTGAAATTTCCTCCAGGTTGTTTCAGTGCGAAATTTAAAAAGCCCAACAGTAATGTAATAATATGTTACATAGTTGTACTGAGAAGGGTGCAGAAACTTGCATGACATTAGAAGAATAATTTTGAAGAAGATTTCAAAGTTCAAATGTCAGTAGTATTCAAATACAATAGTTTTATATTAGGAGTAAAGCATTCAATAGTCTAGAACTATGTTTCTAAACCAAAATTAAAACATGAATCATACACGTGTTTTTTCCTGAAAGGGCGTTTTGATAGGCATCATCTTGAGTCTCCACTAAGAGATATGGATAAATAATCCAATATGCTGTGAAAGATATGGAATTTTTTGCACTTTGATGTAAATATCTTAGGGATGCTTAATATTTGGGCATTGTACATTTCAGTTTATAAGCAACTTGCATTTAATGCAACTAGTATGGCAGTCTCTGTGATTTCTGTTTGAGATATGCCAGTTATTGCAGTGTAAGCTAAATGATCAGCTACGTTGACATTTTACTGTTTAACATATAGAAGAAATAAGCATCAGTGATTCAGGGCCTAAATAACCAAAGATAATTAAATTTGGAAAATTCTTACCTCTCTGTGTCAGGGGAGGAGGAGATGAAGCTGGTTTTTTTTTAGTGAAAGAGACAAGCTGAGTTTTCTAGCTTACTCTGGGTGAAAAGGAATATAGAAGGCTATGCAGAAGGCATATGGAAGCATAACAGAAGCCCTGTGGTCAGTGACATTTGGTCAGTATTCCCTTGCAGAAATTTCCATGTACCCTCCCATTCCAGGTGAGAAGAGTGATTATGAATTGTCTAATAATACTTTGGAGGTCTAATGCCTTCTTGTGCGAGGATAAGAGTTAAAACAGTGTACTCTGGGGTAAAGGGCAGCTGGATTCATTTTATATTAATTTCTGAAGTGACTTATGCAACATAGTGTTTGCATTTGGCAGACAGCATTGTATTTTTCAGTATATTGAATCATTCTGCTTTGTACAGCAATACCTCAAAAATTACAGCAAGTCCTTGCCCAGAAAAATATTCCAGTAGAATTAGCTGCTATTCTTTATTAAAATATAAATTATTTATCAATATAAGAATCTCAGATATTCAGAATCCAAGTAAAAGTTGGAAGTTGGCATGGAAATGTACTCCCTCTAAATACGGTATCACTTTTCTGGGCTTACCAAGACAGGCAGACCACGATACTTCATGGTTCCAGAAATGTTGTTACCAGTATTTCAATATACATGGCATGGAGCTTCAATTATTGTGGATGGAGTTATTAACATCATTATGCTTAAAATGCCACTGTAATAGGAATTGAAAATTAAATTGAAGTATTCTCTATTGAGTAGGAAGGAGGCTCTTGGCCAGAAGAGTTTCAAAATTTGAGTATTAGTCACTGAAACCTGGAGCATTTTGTCATCTACAGAACAGGACATATCACACTAGCATGATTTGTTTTCTTTTTGTTTGAGGTGTGGTATAACCTGTTTCTAGATTTATTCTTATTACAGGTAAACAAATTTAATAAAGTTTTGACTTGCATTTGTTTCTGCAACTCTTGTATGCCTAAAATGACAGTAGGAAGCCAGTTGCTGTCATAGTATACGCAGATTAGCCAAACTTTTAGTCAGGCTGTACCAGTATTTTTGCCATTAAGCTTTTGCCTGAGGGAAGGGAGGGTTCAACTGGTTTCCATTTTTTAACTTCTGTTTGCTCTTTTTCTGATTGAAAAAGAAAAAAAAAATTACTTCAATCTGAGAGTAAGTACCAAGAGGGAAGAAATACTTCCGCCTTGCAGAAGATGTCTCACTTGGATATTTTTTTTAAGACCATCTGTGTACCTACCCTGTTCACGGGCCTCTGGGAATGATGGTAGAGGTAGAGGCTTCTAAGGGGCTTTAAATGTCTTGTAGAAGCAGTGAGTCCGTTTTGCATGTGTGGTGTAGGTCAGAATCTTGCCTTATCCTACACTTCTACAGGAGGTGTGGAGGAAACATTTTCATTCTTTTAATATTTCTTGCAGCAGATTTTTCAAAGAGCTGTTGGAAACAGATCTTTTTGACTAAGATAAACATACAACTGATTACCTCTTAATCTTTTTATTTACCTTGTTATGAGAAGTTAGGCATCCTACCTCAACTTAAGTATTGTTAATCAGCGTGCATTGGAGAGAAAACATGCTAGCGGCAAAGAGCAAGAATGCTCATCAGAACCTTCTCTTTTTCTGGTGCTTTGGGAATAACATACTGCAATGTCTGGGAGAAGAACAGTTGTCCTAAATCTTCTCCTTATTCCTGGAAGAAGATTATAGCCAAATTCCTTGTTTCTTTTTCCTATGTGGAAATGCAATGACTTTTTTTTTTTTATTTAGTCCAATCACAGTGGAAGACAAATGATACTGTTTCTTCTGAGATCATGATTTCTTTTCCCCAAAGGAATTTCAAAGACAGAAGGTGTCTCCTTTTCAACATAGCAGAAACATCTTGTGTCTCTTTGAACTGTTTTGAGCAGTACTTGATAAAGTTTCTTAGACCTGCACTAAAAACATACTATACTGTTCTGAAAGGTATATGTGGTATATTGTCTCCAAATTTTGTTTCTGATTACAGGTAAAATAAATACACAGAAATCAGTGTTGTTCCACAGAGTGACTGTTTGCATTAAAAAGTGAATAAATAAGGGAGGGGGCTTGTTAAATAATTACATTATTGCTATATTTCAGTTTGAATATTCAGGAAAAGAATGGCTGAAATAAAAAATAAAATACTGATTTTGTTCTAGGTTCAGAGTCCTTCTTGGATGCAGCCTCAACCATATATAATGCAGCACCCAGTAAGTTTATGCTTCTCTGTTGTGTTACTGGTTGTATAAGCACTTTACATACTTTAAACAGCAGGAAATAGATCAATTCCCACCCAATTACTTCCAGAGTTTTGGCAATTACACCATGATTAAATCATGGCTCAAAATGAAAAGAGTCAGGTAGATAACAACCTGAACTGGGGCCTCACTTCATTAGAAAAAAAAAGAAAGCTTCATTCAGGGCCTCAAAGTGATGAGGACAATTAGAGCTACCAAGTCAGCATCCTGAGGAAACTTTTTTTTAAATTGAAATGAGAAGCATTTTGCAAATACCAGTATTTTACATACTGTTCACCTATCGGGAGCTGGAATTGAAGACTCAAGGTTTTAGAATGGTTAATTTGTGAAGGCTTGGTAGACGTACTGATATTAATGACATTAAGGGCATTCATTTGAGAAAACCTGCAGAGCTTGTTCTGGCTTCACCACTCATGAGTAATGCTGGTCTCCCTACAATTTTGGATGTGGCATCTGTACCAGACTCTCAGGCATTATAATCTATACTCTCCCATGATATTTTGCTTCTTGTCTGTGTCATTTGCCAATTAAGTACCATTATATCTGAGATTTATTAGGTTTCTTGAGATGAACATTACAAATCATAAGAGGTGCTTTAATATAAGCACTGCACTAGTTAACAAACAAGTCTTTCCAGATATAGAAGGGATATTGTCTTTAACCTCTTCATGCAAAGTATAGAATGTAAATCTTCTTGGCAGAACATTTTCTTGTGCATGTAGAGAAGGTGATGCCGAACCAGAACACCCTCTCAGACACTTAACTGTTGTTCTGTTTGTGGGTTTTGATGTTAAACACACATGCACACAACTTTTTAAAGTTTTCTTTCCAGCAACACAGATATTCATTTGAAAAAAAAAAAAAGTTTTCAAGTCATGGCTGTGAAAGGTGCAAGTTGATATGTTATAATGCTGTAAGGTGTGTTAGCTTCACAGATAGACAAGATGGGATTCTGCAGTTGAAAATAGATTCCTGACTTCAGTTCAGTTTTGGCCTGTGCAAAGGCTGGTGCTGTCTTGCTCATTTGCTTTGCAGAGAAGCCTGCAGTCTACAGACAGGAAATTCTTTTAGCGTTTGATGTGACTGTGACTCATTTGATCTACAATGATCACATGGTTGTTTTTTCCAACTATAGTTTGTACAGATTCTTTTTCTTTTCTTTTTTCATTTGTAAGAATTAGTTATGATTCAAAGTAATGCCTTTCAGTATGCTGCAATTATTTCTGTTGGTATTGAGCCTCGCATCAATTTTAATCAACACTTTTGCAAGCCTAAGTCATAGAAGGGATTTGGAAACGTATTTTTGTGGAGTGCAATGGGTAAAATTTGTTGGTGTTGACCCTCCATTTCAGATTATCATGAAAGCCTTACAAGTGTGCTCTCCATATTAAGCAATCTCAATGTTTAAAAATTCAAGGTCATCACAGTGTCTGGAGTTTAGAAAAAGAATCAGCATTTCTAACCCACACTTCTAAAATGTGTGTGCAGGTGAGACCAGCCATTAAGTAGGGCAGCTGTCTTGTGTGTGAACATCACATGTGACAGCTGAAATTCTCTTAACAAAAATGTTCTTCCAAAGCCTCCATTCCTACGGATGATATAAAAATTTCCTCCTAAATCCCAAATTTCCAAAGCTTAAGTTAAGTGAATCTATAACCTGGTAACGTGTGTAGATTTTGCTTTAAAATTACCACCTGGTTAAACTCACATGTTACTAAGTGTTTTCAGCAGGTGTCTCAAGCGCATTGCACATCGGTTTTGTGTTCAACAGGAAGTTAATGCAGTTCTTACCCCATTACTAAATGGCAAACTGCATCTGCTTGACAGGAATATTCAGAATGCCTCAGACCTGTATCCTGAGTCAGTGCCTGGGATTAAGGAGAGTTATTGTGGTACATCTCCTTGGAAGAACAGCCCATACTTAGACTCTCAAATAAAAGAATGTAATTAAAATCTGAGTGTTACCACAACCATTTCTTTCTTTGTTTATTAATAGGGTGCTGTACTGACTCCCTCCATGGACCACACTATGTCACTACAGCCTGCATCGATGATAAGCCCTCTGACGCAGCAGATGAGTCATCTTTCATTAGGCAGTACTGGAACAGTATGTAGCAATTTAATACAGAACTTCCACAAGTATACTATGCTGCATCTAGATCACAGTATGCCTGTGCAGCTTGCACATGGAAAAAAAAGTAATCCTTTAAGTAGTCTTTCATCCAAAAAATTGTTAAGAACTGTCTTCAATTTTTTTATTGTTTTTATTCAGTTTTATTTATTTCTGGGTTTTTTATTCATTTTTTTATTCAGTTTTTTATTTATTTTAGTTTTAGTTTATTCATCTGATCAGAAATTGGAAATGGGTAAACTAAAATAAATCAAAGAAAATTAAAGGAACCCAGAAGGTAACTCTAGATTTGTACCGCAAAGTGTTTACTCTTCAGGAGATCATAGTCCTTTTAAAGTGTGGAACAGAAACAAAACTGAAAGAGGTGCTGGGTACCTTTTAAAGTGAAAGACTTCTTTCCTGAGCAAATAGAATTTAAAAAACCCAAACAAACCTAACTGTGATGTGTGGGATTAACAGAGAATGAAAAGTCCTTTGCCTAACCTTTGAAATCTAAATTTGAGTTTTCTCAAAACCTCCCTTTTCTGAAAAGCCTATTGATTTCAGACACAAAAGTCTTCCTCTCATGTATATTGCTTTAGGGAAACATAAACAATATCATGATAGGTGTTTGAATACTCTTAAATTTACATTTGGCTTCAACTCAACTGACTTTCTGTCTTTCTAGTACATGCCAGCCACAACAGCTATGCAAGGAGCCTACATACCCCAATACACACATGTCCAGACAGCAGCAGTTCCAGTTGAGGTTAGTAAGAGACATGAGTATGATATTAGATTTTTTTTTTTTTTGGCCAGGAAAACTACTGTTCAAAGCTTAACATGCAAGTTGGAGAAAGACTTTTGGTAATTAGCTGATTGCACTGCTTGCCAGAGCACTATCAGCTGTATTAATTTGGGGGTTTCTGGGAGGTCTGTGTGAAGTCCCAACTACCACTCTTTGAGTTGCTGAGTGCCCGTCACACCATGGTACTCCAAGTGAGTGTTTGTACATGTGGTAAGTGAATCTCATTCTTCTCACTGCCCTTCAGAGGGAGAGGGGCGGAATGTACTTTTGCATTTGCAGATAAAAAATATACTAGCTGTTACTTGCTCCCTTTGTGTATTTATTTCTGTAATGTCAAAGGTTTGTGGTTTTCTTAGATTATCATCAAAGCAGCTGAGGAAATACAGGGTCTGCATTTTGTTTCTCTGCTAGCAGAAATGTAAATTAATGCAAAGTTAACTCTTCAAGTTTGGAACACTCCACTTGAGAAACATTAGACTTTAGATTTGAAGACTATAAATTGCTTCATTCACATGGAAATAATGATTGTAGATAGTGCTGTCTGATTTTGTCTCAATGCCTTGTCTTCCTTTTATTTGCAGGAAGCCAGTGGTCAACAACAAGTTACAGTAGAGACATCCAGTGACCATTCTCCATATACGTATCAGCAAAATAAGTAACTGTGAGGTAGGGGCTTGTCCTGTCACATGAAAGATGTGAATTTGAAGATATTTTATTTCATAACTTACAGTACTCTGTATTGAAATTACTTTCTTAAAATGTCATCTAAATAATACTGATAATATCTGGGACACGCAGTGATGTTAATTTGAAGTTGGCCACAGTTATAAGCTAGGAAAGGAAGCACAACTTCCCTGAGTTTTTATGAATTATGAGTAATAGTGTTTTCATAATTTCTCTATAACATAACTGGATTATGTTGGATTTTAATTTGTTCATCTTGGCACCGTGCTCTATACAAGAATAACAATGAATTAGTGCTAAAATACGAGAATCACAATGATAAAGGGAGATGTAGACTTAATGTATAATATCCTCTAGTTCTGTGATAGATGTTGCAACTTTGCAAGTGATTAACAGACCACAGTCAGAGGGATAGTCTGGTAGAAATTCCTGCTGACCTTTTTATCTTGAAGATTTCCCTGCTCATCGCTTATTTAAAAAAAAAAAAAACAAACAAAAAACAGTTTGGTTCAGAATTTTATCAATTACTTTTTTTAATTCACATCCTTTTTTGGCTCTCATTCCAGAGTTTTACTTTCCTATTCCAAATTTCTCTGACTTTGCTTGCATGGCCTTTCCTTACTAACCCATCATTCACTTTACTTGAGCTCCTTCCATGCAAAATTTTGTTGTTTGTAGATTCTCATCCTGAAAATACTATTTACATTAACCATTCCTTTCTCCATCCTCCATGTCTTAAAATTCTGGAATTGAATTCTTCCTTAACTCATGTTTTTCTGAGTGCTTTGTAAGCCAGGCAATTTGACTATATAATTTCTTTTAATCAATTTTTTTAGACTTCTACTGAAACATTCCATTCAGCTGCAATAATGTGCTGAAGGCTATCTTAGGTTTTTCTATAGCCCTCATAGCATTTATAAGATACTCAAAAATCATGATCAGTTATGTGCAACAAATTTCTAATTGTGTGATATTCTCCCTAAAACGTATAGATGTAATAGTACACACCTTTTGGTACTACCTTTGATTTTGCAGGTCAGTTGTGTTGTTTGACAGCACAACTCTCCTCTCCATTATTGTCATAACAGCTTCTTATATGTTCAAAAATGTAAAGATAGAAACTAGTGGGGAAACTTCACACATTCAACAGATGGCACAGTCTGCGTAATGCAGCATCTGACCTGTGTTTATTATTGTAGTCTGGCCAAATGCTGTCATCCAGAGAAAACCCACATCCTTGATTTGCTTCTAGGGCAGGGGGAAAGCAAAGCCACAGAGTCTCCTCGTTATCCAGCTCCTGCTGTTGAAATCATGGCTCCTGCACGTTTCCCATGCCAAGGCTGTTGGCTGGTGTTAACCACTTTTCAAGGAATTATTTCTTTGCCTTAAGTCTTCCCTGTGGGTGTATAAAACTTCCTTATCAGTAGAGATTTGTGGTAGATGGCAAAGCATAATCCTGTATGTCATCTCCCTGTCCTACCTCTCTCTCCCAGCCTGCCACTATTTTTCCCAGACACTGCAGCAGGGCAGGAGGAGCAGTGTTTAGTCTCCTAAAAGGATGAGATAGATGTGTTGCCATCTGAGACACATTTTGTAAAGACAACTGTGTCAAATACCAAGCTCTGTGAGCAACTCTGCATGTGTTTGCTGTGAACCAATCCTCCATTTATTTTATTCTTCAGGGAAGTAGCATTGCCAGTATTTATATGCAGTAGGAGCCAGTGAATTATCTGTCAGCAGCACTATGGCAGTGGGCACATGGGGAAGGTTAATATTACCGAACTGATTGCAGCCTCAGAGTATGGCATTTGGTATTTCTGTCCCTGGAACATGTTGGTACTTGTCATTGTTCAGACAAGTGAAGGGGAGGGAACTGACAGTTATTTCTTGCCCTAAATACAGGGAGCACTGCACTCTCTTAATTGTTGTGGCTTCATTACTATGGCCAGACTGGAACTTCTTTCCAAATGCATGTGTGGCACTTTGGGGAATGTCCTATTAAAAGTCAATATGCACGTTGCCATAAATAAGGGGTAAATGAGAAGCAGCAGGTTTGTACAAGTGGATGCAGTAAATCAGAAACAGCATCTTTGCTTTTGTGGGTACATTTCATAACTTTAAAGCTTCTTTTCAAAAATTTGCTACTATGTGAAAACATTCAAAGGGTCTTGAAAAAAACTCCACGTTGTAATTATGCATGCACCTATAAATAGATGAGCCTTGAAATACCAGACTTTGTCTTGCCTTGAGAAATTAAGGAATGGTCTAAACATTTTTTTTATAAACTGGGTATTTTTAAAAACTCACACAGCAATATAAGCCAATACAACAGCAAGTTGAGAAATCTTCCTTCAAATTTAATTAGCCCTGAATTGCTGTTAAGTATTAGCCATCACAGAGGCACGGTAGCTGTCTCTTGCTTTAGCTGAGGCTACACCAAAAGAAAGCTGTATTCCTTCTCCAGAGATCAAAAGCCTTGGAGATACCACAGGAGTAAGATGACACACTCAACCACTTTTGGTCAATTAAAAGGAAATGGCAATAACAAAGCATGAAAGGAAGGAAATAACTCTGAGTGCAGTCTCAGGGTTCTCCAGTGGGAAGTCTGCTTGCCAAACAGGGACAGAGGGGAAAATGCAATATAGAAGGTATTCTGGAGGAGAGCCTTATCCTGACAAGGCCCAAGAACATGCAGTGCCACCTACATTACTTTTCAAATCTGTACTCTGATTCACGTAGTTTTCTTGCAGCTGTCTAAACTAGGAAGTTATTTAGTTTTACAGACGGCTACATTAGGGGAAAAGCATGCAGTTGTTGCTCTGCTCTAGCTCTGACCTTTCTCTGTTACAGATGTCCAGTGTTGACCTGGCCTCAAGAAGGGTGCAAAGGCTGAAACAATCATGGATTTCACTGATCAATTGTGCTTTAAGAATTATTGACAGTTTTGCACAGGTTCTTGAAAATGTTATTTATAATGAAATCAACTAAAACTATTTTTGCTATAAGTTCTATAAGGTGCATAAGAAAAACCTTAAATTCATCTAGTAGCTGTTCCCATGAACAGGTTTATTTTAGTAAAAAAAAAAAAATTTTTATCAAGTGTTAATGACGCAAAAAAAAAATTCAAATTTCTGGGTATGCACAGATGACCACGAAGACTTATTCATGTGCATGACAGAATTTGTGTTTTGGTTTATTTTTATTTTGTTTGTTTCTTTTTTTTTCGTTTGTTTCTTCTTTTTTATTGTATGAAATGGGTTTTCTGAAGTTTAAAATAGTAAAACATCTAAGACGATGTTCTGTGCTTTCAGTGTGTGAGTGTTGCTTTAGTGCAGTGTTGCAGTTATAGTGTCTGGTCTTTTAGCTTTCTGTTTTTCTTTTAATGTAGTGTGAAGTGTCTTCTCCTTTTCTATGAATTCCAATTTGCCTTAAATCTTTCAATGCTGTAGCTGTTTCAGTAAGTAGTCCATACTAATGGTGTAGAATGCTTTGACCAAATGAGCTGGTCTATTATGCCTTGTAAAACAGCAGCATAGGGCTTTTAAAGGTAGTCAATAAAAATTGCTGAAAATTTGGCTTTTTTAATGTGTAGTAAGTGTTTTTAATGATTTTTCACATAATATGTAAGGTAGTGAAATGCAAGAGGGGAAAAAATGTTTTGTGTGAAACACATTTTCTGACTGGGGAAATTTTAATAGGATAAATTGTTTGTAAGGCCATATGCCGATAGTTCCCTCGTAGTTTGAATGATTTAGGACCTCTGCTGTATGATGCAATGTAAAATCTTTTTTTGCCTTTTTTTCAGAAACTAACTTGATGTTCTAGTTTTAGCATAGGTTGGGTAGGAAGTTTGGGGTGGGGATATCACCGAATGTTTTTGTCCTTCCTTTATACTAATGATAGTGCTTTAGGATGAGGATTGTGCTGAGACTTAGCAAACAGAAAAGTTGTTATTACAGCGAAATGGCAAAAGCTAAAGGACTTGTTTTCAAACATGCTGAGATGTAAGTAGAAGCATAATTGATTGGGTACTAGCTCTCTATAGTAGGTAAATAAAAATAAAAAGACTTGGCACTTTTAAAAGGTAACTTTACCAAAGAACAAAGAGCCAGTAACCAATAATTCTGATTTGTCTCAGCATTAGGTCTTCTGTACTCTTTTATTTTTGCCGGACCAGTTTGCGGTTAGGAGAATGTGCCTTTTTTGTACATTTGCATTTAGGTTTTATAATTTTAATTGATGTATGGACACAAAAGCATGAAGGAAGACTTGGATCCAAGCAGTGCCACACTTTACATCATCACTACAAGTGTTAAGTGTAAAGAAAACCGATTTTGAAACTATGAAATTCCTGATTCATAAATACACAGTCGTTTGTACTTCACATATTAGATAATTCACTGCTACTAAAGCTCTTTATTACAATTGCATATGTTTTAAATCGAATGATAAATTAAGTTGTCTTCCAAAACTGTGTACTTCTCTGGTCAGCTGTATATGATCAGTTATCTACCTCAAAGTTTATTTCCTTTTGTATTGGGACAGGTTGCTGGCCCTCCCTGTTTCCACAGACCAAATCATCCTAGCTCGGGAGCTAGGGCTAAGCAGTTGTTTCTTTCAAGTATTTTTTAGTTTTTAAATTTTGTGTGAGTATTGGAGTATAGATGTCGGTGACATTTCATAGTTTCAAAAGTAAATTGCTGCTCTGAGAAGTGTAGATTCTAGTGAAATACATAGTCATAAGAGATGTGTTTTTGTTTTTTCTTCTTTTAAAAAGTTGTGGTATTATTGGTTCTATGCTCCCTGGAATATTACTGCTTTGTAAAAGTCCAGACTTCCTGCAGCACCTTCCCTGTATCTGGTAACTTTCAAAACCTGGATCTCTCACTACTTGATACTGTTGCATTAATTGAAACTGCAGTATGATATCTGTGATAGAGGGAGGGAAGGGCTACTGCCAGAAATGTCTGAACTAAGTGCCATACTCATTGTCTGGGTAAGATTTGGGAAATTTAACCTCTGTACATAAAGAAATAATCAGTTACTTAAACATCACATAGTAGACAGCCATTAAATTATAAAAAATTAATTTATGAAGAAAGACCTTTTGTACAGATTGAAAAAAAAAAAGATTTTCATAGAGATATCTATATGATCAAGAGAGTTAATTTTTTATTTTTGTTTTACTAGTGCCACAAACTTGCCAGTGGTAACTTATTTGTCCGGTTCAAGATAACTCTGTAGTTTTGTTTCCTAGGACTTGTTGTTAAACGCCAAAAGACATTTTTGAACTGTAAATTTGATTAGATTGTTAGCTTTTTCTGTTTTATTTCTTTGAAAACTTTTGAATAAAAAAGATTAAAAAAAAAATAGATTGTCTTTTTCCTTCAGCCTTTCCTTTATTGGGAGAAAACCCAAACAGGTTATGGTAAAATCTTTGTGTGTATTTTGAAGTGCTCAGATTTGCTCTCTGCTTTATGGTCTTAGTTTTTACTTCCCCAATCTTTTGTTAAAACCAAATTTTGATTCTTTCAAACCACATTAGAGAGTCCCTCTTTCAGACAAAACAGGAAAGTATGTATGAAAAACATTTCATGAAGTACCTGATTCGAGTGCAAGAGCTCTGTTGTCCTCTATGTCAGCCTGCGTGGAAAGTCCTATGTCACCAAGCCTGCTCACTGTAGTTGTAAATGGAAGCCAGTTTTCTAGAAATAAGGGTGGAGATGGAGGGATACTTTGATAGTTCATAGCATTGAGCTGCTTTTGTCTTCCCAAGTACAGTACCAGTTCTGAAAAGCAGAGGTGATGCTTCATCAGAATTAAAAATGATCCTGAATGTTTGCCTTCCAGCTGCAATCTTTGAGCATTTTATTTCTTTAAAGATAAACTCAGGTTTTATTATTCTTTGGCAAGATCACCACTGTTGATTGTGTGATTCAGACAGAGGACTGCTCTGCCCAAAGTGAGGCTTGGGAAAGAAATACAGTAAAACATGAACCAGTGTGTATCCTCAGACAAATTCTTTACAAGTCACACAGTCCTTGACCTAGCTTTGTATCAATGCATATGGCATGAGAGGGGCTCTGGCCTAGTCTTTGGTGCCCAAGGGTGTACCCAGTGGCTGGGTGATCCAGTGGACTCCTGCACCTTGCCCATGGTGCTGGTTTAGACAAAGGGGAGGCTTGCTTGCTTGCTGCAGGCCGTGCTGCCCTGGAGAACCCTCTGCCCCGTGGGAGACAGTCCTTTACGTTACACACCTGGTTTTGTCATGGACAGGCCAGGCAGCCTGCTGGGTGGGCCAGCTGGGGCAGTGTGCAGCCCAGGCTTTAGGTTGCGTAAGGCCAATGCACAATGCAAGGTACTGAGAATGAAGGTACTTCCAGTGGAGCTACCGAAGGGGACTCATCTAAGTGTCACAAAACTTGACTTATGTTAGCTTATTCTGCAGAGACATCCTCAACAATGATGGCTCTTATTATTAGTATGAGAAAACCCCTTTGTGTTGTATGCTACCAAACACATTTAGGCTCCTGTAACTGAAGAAACGCCGTTTTTACCAATCTGTGGTCATTTAATTACTGGCCCAGTATGTTGTCTCTCTTAAATGCATCGGATGAGAAGAGAAATGTGGAAAATTTTTAGAGGAAGTTATTCCTTTAATGCATTATTCCTGTTCACTACCACACTGAATTAATCTCAGACGAATAACTATTCTGACAGAATCACAGAATGTTACAGCTTGGAAGGGCCCTTGAAAGATCGCCTTGTGCAACCACTCTGCCACAGCAGGATCACCCAGAGTAGGTCACAGGAGCACATCCAGGTGGCTTTTGAATGTCTCCAGAGAAGGAGACTCCATAATCTCTCTGGGCAGCCTGTTCCAGTGCTAAGTCACCCTCATGGTGAAAAAGTTTTTACTTATGCTCAGATGGAACCTGCTATGCTCCATCTTGCACCCATTGCCCTTTGTCCTATCGTTGGACATCACTGAGAAGAGCCTGGTTCCATCCTCTCAACGCTCACCCTTCACATATTTCTAAACACTAACAAGGTCACCCTTACAAAAGCTATACACAATAGAATAATGCAGTTTGGAAAGGCTTTTTGCTATCTATTTGCTTTTCTAATTAGCCTTATGATAAATTTAGCTCTTCTACTGTAACTCCAAATTTATTTGATAAGAATGCTTTCAGATATAATAATCTTTTGCCTTATACAGTAAGGATGTATCACTTCTATCAGTCAATCTGCAATAATGCAATGTCTTTATGTAATATACTTTTATTATACATAATAAAACTACCAACTGGCTCATTAGACATCGACTCTATCCTTTTGCATACTATTTGTTTGAAACCTATTTGCAGGTGTGCTGTTAATAAAATCTGTTCCCTGTTAACAAAGTACTGATAAGCATCATGTTCATGTGGAATAATTTCTTACTGATACAAATAATTTTGTGCAAGGTGATTCACAGACCCTATTGTTTGTTTGTTAGTGATTAGAAAGCAGCCTTTCTTTAGGTGTCCTATTTTCTAAATTAAATGGGACAGGTGCAAGAAATGCAGTGACAGCAGTGTAACAAAGTGTTGTTGATAGTTGAAATGTGCTAATGACTCTTTGCATGTATTTGGTTAGAAGATTTGTGGACCAAGTCAGAGTAATCTAAAACACTTTCCTGGTATTCTTTGTCAGTTGTTCTCGGGGGTGGGGGGGGAAATAAAAATTAAGAAGTAAGTGTTTTGCTTTCCCCTTCTTGCTTTAATTTATGCTATCATAACTCCACCATACTAGACAAACCTTGTGATTGACAAAAACTGTGCCACCTCACTTTCTGTAGAAACATGAGAAATGCATTTCATGTGTCAGAATATTTATACGAGTTTGTACTCCTACTCCTCCTGTGCACACTTCACTGCACTTGTTTCTTTTGCTTAGATCAACCACTTCAAAATTATTTGCAAACTTTCACATGTGTTGGAATAAGGTGCCCAATCCTCTCCTGTCCAGCAGTATCTTATTCTGAAAGCCAATGTATTATTTGGTAGCATTTAAGACATATATGTTACCTTCCAAACGCTTGCAACACTGATGTGCTCTTTCAACTGAGAAAGATCTGTATCATTCCCTAGCCAACAAATTCTGGCATTGATTAACCCAAACAAATCTGAGGCTTTTGGCTTTCAGTCTTGGTCCATTAATTCTATCCAGAATAGGGGTTAGGATATACAAAACCTTTTCTGTTTGGCAACTTCTCCAGTTACTAAGAAAAGCCAAGCTGATGTCAGAATGGCAAAGATTTACAGTACATTGACCAGAGGGAGTGTGTAAAAGCCTGTATGTGGGATAAGTCAGTCTTTCCTTTTCAGGACAGCTCTATCTGCATCTACCATCTGAGAAACCTGTGCAGCCTATTTCTGTAGGAAAGAAGAAATCTCACAGGAAAATACTATTATCTTTTCCATGTACAAGAAGAGAGGACAACTCGTCAACAGGCAAACTTCTGCAGTTAAGTTAAGCACCCTAAAGACTTCCCACATGCGCACTACAGGTGTTCAGATCAGCTTGCTCAGACAGTTTTCTAAGTAGCTTTATAGGTTTAGAGCCTAGCATGCTACTGTTACCAGGGAAAAAAAACAAAACCAAAAACATTTGGAAAAAGATTTCTGCATGTAAGCTCTGCTGCTCCTAAAATCGTCATCTGCAGTCAGAATTTTCCCCAGTGTTTTCATCACTTGAAATTCACACACAGGTCTGATGGTTTTAAGCACGAACTGTAAAGCACTTAAGGATAAAGAAATAAAACAATGGTTTAAAAGAAGGCTGAGAGAAAATGTATTAATAATACAGTGGTTGGATAAATATTGTTAGCTTTCTGCAATCATAAATAGAAAATTACTCTTCCCTTGTGTGTTTCAATCTTTCCCCAGTGGGAAATGCTTTTGACCAATGAAAAAATGCACTGCTGATCTTTCTTGCTTTCAAGTGAATTTAGAAAATATGGAACTGTATTTACAGGTATTTGTTATAGCCTTGCTTTTGTATCAGATATCTTTAGCCAGTCTCGAAGACAATCTGTAAGCAGGATACACGTAATCAGGTGTATAAAGCAGTTGTTTATTGACTACCCCACAGAAAAGAAAAACAGGATTTCACAAGCCATTAGTCTAAGCACAAGCACACTCTCACCCAGCAAGGTACACACAGTGGCTTTGATGGCCAGGAAGACTCTGGGCAGGAGGCAAGAGCCAGTCTCTGGAGCAGACCCTCAGTGTGGCCACGTTTTGATACTCAAACCGGCCTGACGCTTCATGGCTGGCCTTGTTCTTTATGTTTTAAAGCTTTCCTTCCCAAATCCTTCCCAAATCCTATTAACAGTCCTGTCCCAATAATGCTACCTCTGTCTGTAATTTTACTTTTTTTTATCTCTCTGCAGACTCACAGCTTTTTTCCCAGCAGACTGAGGCATGGTTGCGCAGCTGGGCTGTATCAGAGCAGGGCTGTATCAGAGCTGGGTCTTGGTGCACTGGCAGCTGCAGCCCTGGGAGGAGGGAGGGAGATTTGTGGCAGGGGCTGCAGCTGAGGGGGTGACATGCTTCAAGTCTTTTTTATGTCAAGAAGACATCATTCGAGTGCAGCTGGAGAAGTAGATATTCAAAGAGCTCCAAATGTTGCTGTCTTTGCCAAAATAGAATTAAAGCTAGGTTTACACAGCTTTAAGAGAGGCCAGTGTAGCTAGGTAAATTAAAATACTCCAGAAGTTACCAGCTGTGTGTGTGAGTTCATGACCCTCAGCCCTGCTCTGCTTACTTTCCATAGTTCAACAAGTTCCAGCTGTGGGTAGGCAGAGGGTTCCTACATGATTACAAAGGAGGCAGCTCATCAGCAAGTCACAGGATGCACGTAGTAAAAAGTCCATTGCCACTTGTGCTGTTACTGTGCCATGAACCACAGAAGTTACTGAAAAAAGGACAGCAGTAGTGAAGTAAGGTTGCACAGGAGAGAGGGAGTGCTTGGGTTTAAGTTATTTCTTAGTAAATTGCATTTATGTGTGGTCTAACTCCATCTTCACTTTGGCATCTCTAGAAACACCAAAGCTGCTCCGTTCTAGAGCAAATTTTGTACAAAGTGTTGAAAATTCAGATTTCAGTTATTTTAAAAAAATTAATTGAGCAGTTCCAGGAATTCCCTGAAATGTTTTGCAGTTGAACCTAGCCAGTCCTCTCTAGGAAGATGGTCCAGGACAAACCATACCATTGCGTGTATTACAGTAAGCATATACACAGTTCATCTGTTCCAGATGGTGATCATCTGATCAGCCCTGCCATGAACAGTGCTGCCCCATTTCAAAGCTGCAGTTAATTTCTTAAGCAAAGCTGTGCTCATCAGCAAACCAACCACTGGGACCTGTCCTTTTTTAACCAGACTCAAAATAAGCGAGCCATGCCAAACCCTAGGCTTAGAGGGGTCTAGACTCAAGCTGTCCCCACTGCAGCTGCTTCTGGTTGCTAATGCAGTTAGGGGGACAGATGGGGGAGAGCCCCACACCCCAGCTGTCCCATTGTCACTGTTCTTACCCCTGTTCTTACACCTTATCTTGCAGCCAGCAGAGGGCATCTTCGTTATAAGCTGAAATAAAAAAGGTGAACTCCCATTCATAGGATGTAATTATGGTGAATTTGTAGTTACCTATTAGTAAAGCAAAGCCTTATTCTGCCTTTGCACATCACATTTCTAATGATGTGGGTTTGCTCATCATTAAGACAGCAATAGGGTTATCTTTATCAGAGTGGGAAAAACCATAATTTTCTTTTGGTTAATAATATGCATAAGGGTGACTTCACTGCACAGCAGGCAAGGGAAAAAAAAAAAAGAAGAAGAAGAAGAAAATTAATCTAATCAAAACCATGACAGCACCAAAAACACAAGTGCTCCAGGCAGGGTCAGGGAGAATCGACAAGTAGCTCCTATGTGACAGACGAATACAAGAAGAGCCAAACAGCGAGGGAATTCTGGGGAAGCCAAGCAGACTGCAGGGATTCAACCCAGGCCAGACCAAGAAATCTTTTTCCCATTAACTCAAAGCTAGTCTATTTGCTTCTGCTCTAGGGAACATCCTTTTTTATTGTTATTGTATCTTTGTAAGAGCAAGGACAATTAAAAATGCATTCATTCAAAACAGTGTAAAGGAAACAAGTACCTTTTCTGGAAGGAGACTCTGAAAATAAATTGGTGTCTTGGGGGCTCGGTGAAAAATCTGTACACGAACTATGCAAAGTGTCTTTGGTAATATAGAAAAGGCTGCTCATTTTTCCAAAATTCACTCAAGAAGCCCTCTCAGTGATCATAACAGATGACTTACATACATAACCAGATTACTAATTCAGGTAGGGAAGGTGGGAGGGAGGACAACAGAAATAGTTCTTTTTGCTGCCTTGTCTCTATCTGCAGTACAGCTTGAATCTAATGAATAAATTAACCATACCCTCAGAGATTATCAGTCCTTGAAGTCTCAACAGCTCTTTGTAGCATCCCTTTTGGTAAAGGGGAATCAGCTTGCCTACACATTTCAGACAGTTGTGTTCAATTCTGGTTCTGCTGGACACTCAGCCTTATACTGCATCATCAATGCCCCCAGGCAAGGCCAGCAACTGACCTACACAATCTTGCTCTTAGATGTGGACTGTAAGAAGCATTTGTTAATCTCTGCCAGGGGCTTTGTCACTCTTCAAAGCAATTTGATGAATCACTTCTGGACCAGGCCAAATTGCTGTATTGGACACAAGAAAAGACTCAAAGAGCAACCAGAACAAATAGGACAGTTCATAGCCTTTCATGAATAAAAGTTCTCTAAGTTTGGAAATATAAAGTGTTTCTCTGTTTTGTATACCCCCTAGCCTAAAGCTAAGCAGTGTACAGACACAGGCTTGAATTTCTGGAAAAGGATCTGATCCAAGTGTGTGTTTGCAGCTTTTGAGGATTGTTGTTTTGGTTTGTGGGTTTTTTTGGAGGGTTTTTTGTTTGTTTGTTTGTTAGAATCAAATGAGGACTGGGGAGAAAAAGACACAAATAATAAAAAAAAATCCCCCCAAGTTTCACACCAGAAGGCTTTCCTTCTCTGTGTTGGGGTTTTGTGTGGGGGGGTTATTATTGGGTTGGTGGTGGTGGGTTTTTGTTTTGTTTGTTTGTTGGGGTTTTTTTTCAGTCTCAAGTACTTGTGATTATCTTGTTTTGGCATCCACCTCAATGTCAGCATGACTATGTTTGTCACAGGTTTTATATGCTTCTGCAAGCAGGACTCAAATTAGGATTGGTGTGACCAAAGGACAATAGCTCTGCCAACAAGACAGACTTTTTTTGATCTAACGAGCAGATGCTCTGCTAGCGTCTCTCACTTTTTTGCCTCTCTCTTGCCTAAAGGACTGAAACCAGCCTGTCAGTGTGATCATACTCATGGGAACTACAACTGTTTGCACAAGATCTGAATCTAGCCTAATATCTACTTCAATAGCTGCTTCCAACATCTACTTGGGAAGGCTTTGACTGTAAATTCCATTCAATATGTCATAGCTTTAAAAAGCAGAAATTTTTCCAGAAATGGCTACTCTTTTTATAGAGGCTATTTTGCACCCTAGTGGATTATTTTAGATCGTAACAAATTGTCCTGTGTATCTTTGGTCATCAATCACTTGCAGTGGGGAGGAGGCTGGAAGGAGATCCTGCTGTGATTCAAACCTTGACATCCATTTTTCCCTCCCCTGTTACCTGACAGTAGCTTTGGAAGAAGGAAAAAACCTATCAGACATATTAAAGACCTGGCATAAAATATTGGACCAGCTTTTCAGGTGTCACTGAGGTGCAGCAGGTCTAGAGGTGTCTCTCCAGTCCAGACTTGGGAAGATCTTAACTAGCTTCAGCTTTTCAAGCAAGCCTGAAGGCTATTGACTGCCAGTCATCATGACAAGGTGATGACTAATGGGAACAATTAGCCCCCTCCTCTAACATGCTGTCTGTCATGGCTACTTGAAAGGGAATAAGAACACTTTTCCCTAAGGAAACAGGTTGGCAAATGGATCCGGGTCTGTTAAAGCTTTAGTGTGGTTTTGTATTAACAAAACGTCAAAAAGTTGTTCCAGCAAAGGGCAGGTTCAATCCTATACTGTCTGCTCTGTAAATTCCTCTGTAATTCATCTTCACATACTGAAAAATTCACTCTATAGTCAACCTGTAATTCTAAAGCAGAATTTCCATGAACTTCAGAGGGAGAAAGATACAGTTTCATGTCATCCACTTTAAGTGATAGCTTCTAAAATTTTGAGCAGTAACTAGTTAAGCTTTATAGGGTGAGTTAAAGAGCAGCAGCAGTAATTTAACTTGTTTCTTACCTCTTTCAGAATGGTTTTTCCCCTTTCTAGACCAAGTTGAGACATACTTGACAGGTTATTATTGATTATAACCATTATTCTGCTGCTAATCATTAAAGTTAATGCTTGCAGAGTGTCCTGCATCTCTGACATACTGATTTGAGCACCCATCTCTTCACAGAGCTGTGTTTTCAGATCTGCTGAGTGCCCAGAGCATGAAGGTCAGTTTGTGATGGATAGTCACTGCTGAATTTTAAGAAGCAAAGTGCCTTCAATCGAGCAGGTTACATTTTTTTTCCTTAATTGACATTTCTTAACCAACTACTTTTAATATAGCTGACTGCATGGATCTCAGCAAAACTTCCTGAAAAGAAAGGAGAAAGACAAAGGAGTTGCCACCACCAAACTAGACCACTCTTAACAGTGACCAAGAAGCAATCAGACTTGAATATAAGATCCGCTGTGTAAAGCTATATGACTGATCTGTATTTTCATTGTGCATCTGGTAGGAGGAAGGAGGATGTGGCACAATAGTCAATTTTATTGGAAGAATAATGTAGGCATCAACAGGGCATTATTCTGAGCTAATTTAAATGACAGTAAAGCAGCCCACTCCTGACTTTAAAAAAACCCCAAGTCATTCAAATTCCATATCTAATAGGGAAATTGTTCCACTGACTTATTTGTTGACATAAATTACATATAGCTAATATGCTCCTGTTGCAGACCCTGAGGACTCTATGTTTATGCTAAATGTGAATGTATTCTAGCACATGAATTACTATCCTCCTGCTTGCTTCTTAGGCGCCTCCAGAATAAGTAATACGTTGGCATAACTTTGCCATTTGTCAGCCAGCAGTCTGGTAGCACATTTGCTCGTCAATCTAATTTTAACCTTTTCTCATACGAGCACTTGGTATTTCATGTAAATCAACCAGACAATCTGTCAGTCAATAAGATACTATCTCCATAGACTTCTAAACTATGTGCTCTATCATACGTGTTCATTTTTAAGTATCAGAGGAGAAGTAGGACTAATATATTACTTCTGGTTTCTGAATACCAGAATGCCAGGAATCTCTTTATTACCACACTAAAGACAAATGATATGTCTAGCAGAGGTTTTGGACAATGGGCCTGGTAATGCATTCAACACTTTTCTGAATTGAAAGGTCTGTCCTGAGTGGTAAGTAGTGCAATGCGTGGTTAAAAGGCTTCATAGCACGTATTCTAGGTCTGTTCCTAGTATCACTGTAATTTACAGGTAAGAATACAAAAACTACATGCAACTGATCAATTTAAAAAAAAAATAAATAAAAAAATTGTAAATAATCGTTCTGTGGTTCTAACAAGTTTCTGGATGAAATACTGCCTGAAAAAAGAAAGTTAACTCATTCTGAAATACTGATAAGTTTGTGAATGCTCATTTCTTTTGATACTCTGTGTAAATAAACATACTGGCATATGCTTTACTTTGTAAGGTTTTTCAGAAATTGCCTTGGCTATGATAATAGTATGCTTAAGTTTAGCTGTTTTGTCAGGGTTGCTGTAATTATGCACGACATCAATACATTTTATTTTTAAACATGAATGAAGGTCTAATTATGCAGCCTAAACCTCATTCTGTCTTTTTTTAGGTGTTTTGCTACATTACTAATATTTTTTAAAAGCGATTGTAAAGTTGTGCTGAAATGATCTGTGATGTCTGCTAAGAATTCAATCCCGCATGACACCTGTAATTGTTCACTGTGTGGTACAATAGTTAACTGGTTTAATAATTATGAAAAATTTTGTTTCACTGGTCTCAATTTTCCTTATTAGTATTTTGAGACTATTAACACTGCATTACATTTCAGGCGTATGACTGGCAAAATAAACTACACATACTTAATAAGAGATTCTGTTCTGAATAGTAAATTATGACACTATACTTGGTCTGGGGCAAACCCTGAGCAGTGCCTGCATTTCCCCCCAGCACAGTGTTTAGTAGCCCTCTTACCAAAGAGCAGAGGCAAAGCTCATTCACTCATGCAGCACCATGAAGCTCCTCCTTAGTTCATATTGTCTTGTGCCTCTGTTTATTTACAGACTTCATCACACTTTGAGTCAGTTCCCATTGCCATGCTCACTTTCTAGCAACCTTTGGGCGTGGGATGCACCCCAAAATTTATCTCTTGTTGCTGTATTGAATTTCTGGCTGTGAATTACATTCAACGATATTTGTGCAATTTCTACCACAAAGTTCTTTTTCTGATGAAAGTAGCACTGTAATAGAAGTAATAACACAAACTGCTTCCACCACCACCTCCAGCATCTTTTATACCTACAAATCAAGTACAGGCAATATTTGCCCATCATGATACAAGACTTAATTACACTAGTTTAACCCAAAAATTTAGCCACAGATTAGGAAAATGTCTTCAGGAACACAGGTCTGAAATTTCTGGCCATCTTGAATATAGCAGAAGAATTTGTCCCATAAAATGTTCAGGTTCTTCTATTACTTAATTTTGCATAGGAAAAAAAAATCCTTCATACTCTGGTGAAGTTCTCACTTGTTAGGTTTCTCTATCTAGACCTTTCATGCCAGGTAGCTGCAGTTTTGCTTTCAGGGATTTATCAAGGCAAATTTAATGCATCCAGTGAGGTGGACTGTCACAAGTGGTGATGGTATTTGATTTCATTGAGCTTGTAAAAGATAATTGTACATGAAATTTGTTCACTGCATATTAGAACTTCTGGTTTAGCACCACTGTTCTTGCAGCTGTGAGCTTTACCTAGTTCAGGGAATTGTATATTACCAGTAAATGTTTGCACTGAAGAAAAGCAGTGAATTTCTGGGTATGAGGGGAGCCCCTGTATTTTATTAGAGGAAAAATATTTCCTGGTCTTACTTATTCTTTGTGTGTTAAGGCACATATAGTTATGTTTAACAAACATCCTCTTTCCCTTCAAATTTTCCATGACTCTTGATCCTTATGGATTACTTAAAAAAAAAAAAATTATCAAGAGGATCAGAAGTTACAGAATTTTATGTGGGGTGAATCTAGCCTCAGATCTTCATTTAAGAAGGAAATTAATCCTTTAATTCTGTACTGGTATGAAGAAAAAAGAAAAATTATGGTAATGAGTTGCTGCCACTGCACACAACTTGGGTAATCTTTTTTCCCTGGGGTACACATCTAAGGACAGACTCAGTTCTAGTTATTAGTAATGCATTCCTCCAGGAATCAAAGGCAAAATCCAAGCATCTCTGTTAGAGGGGCTCAGTTTTTCTCTTTTCATGTGAATTTTTTATATAATACAAAACACCCTTAAATGCATTTTCAGGTACTGCTAATAAGACAGCTTGCAAAATTATTTTCCCAGCACTGTTAATCATGCTAATCTTTTAATATCCACTGTTTTTTTCACTCTTGATTCAGTCCCACCCATTAGATGAAAAGTCTAGTTACCAAAGTCTAAATTCGGATTACTTCGTTGTTTATATCATGTTTCCTCCAAAAAGGGAAAGCAGATGCCACCTGTGGGACAAGTACAGCTCACCATTATCACTTCCAGCAACCCCAGTGTTAAATTGCTGCACAAAAGGTGTCAAAACAATGCATGGGCCCTCTGTGAAAACTAATGAGAAGAGAGGACATTCTGTCCTCCCCAGCATCTGTCTGGCATCCTGGCTGGTCAGAGTTTGCATACCCATAAAAAAAGAAAGTGAGAGAATAATGTGCTAAAAATGTAACTCTACTGAAAGGAGAGCTTGACAAGCTGCACTTAGTAAGTCATTACACTTATTTAAGTAAAACAATAATACTGAAAACGAGGGGGGAAAAACTGTCTCATCTAATAATAAAGCATCTGGTATCTACAAGCTTTGGTCCAATATCTTTTAACAAATTAACAGTACTTACATGCTAAAATTACAATGGCATATTGTACTTTTGCACTGTACTGACCCTGGCCCAGAAGATCAGTAGAGAGGCTTTATTGCCAGTTATTTCTGTAGATATTTAATTCAGTCTTCAAGGGCACTACTGGAATTCCCTAGCATGTCACAGTCCTCATGCCACAATGACAGTAAAAGCCCAAGAAAAGGGTCTTTATGATTTGTATCATATAAATACATGCAAATGCATATCAGCACCTGTTACATGGGGCTGGGCTGCTGTGTTGGTATGAAGTCAGAGGAGATCCCTGGGCCTGTTGATATATGCTGGGTCCCACCTGCTGCCTGAGAAACAGCTCAGCCCCACCTTGCCTCATGCTCCCCAGCTGTAGTGAGCAATGGGCTGTAGCAAGGCAGCTTGGACACAGGGAAGGGGCCAGTGGTCTGCTGACCCCATTGTGCCATGACAGGGTGCCCCAGGCACTACAGCTCCCAGCCCCCCTGCAAGTAATGCCCTTCTTATACCTCTTCCTAGTTTTTCCCAATCCTCCACTGAATGCAACTCTAATGCTATACTGGATCCGTTTCTCATCCCTGCCTACTTTCTCTGTGCTTTCCCTTTCTTTATAGTGCTCCCCCAGCTCCTCATCTCCTGCCCAGGGAAATGCCATGTACATCAATGTGTTCTGCCCTTTATACTTAGTTTCTCACTTAGTACCTGAGAAGAGAATGTTGTAGCTGGTTGCTGCCCTGATTCACAACACAGCTAGTACTGATGCCTCCTTGCTCATTCCCTAAAGTGACTCTGCCTCCCTGCCACTTCTGGCTTTGTCTGGGGATTCATCAGCTATTTATCCCAAACTAATTGTATTCTGATACTCAGATCAGAGAACCTTGTTTAGTGACTTAAGATGAATGGTAATGCAGCATATTGGAAAGAAGCACCTCCAGAAAGTGTGTGTGACCTGGGCAGAAAGCAAGTGCCCAAGAGGTGGAAGGACTGCATTGCAGAGAGTGGATTAGGATTACAATCAATATAAAACCTTCATAAGTCAGCATAGCTTCCATGTTATTCTTTAAAATAATAGATTAATTGTTCCAGTGATCTTGTGCTGTATGTCCCTGTGCTCAGAGGGCTTTTTTTTTTTTTTTTTTCCCCTCCCTTCCCTCTGGAGTGGGGAAAGAAAGTGGTTGCTTAAATCTCTATTGATGAGCAGCACATGAATTCCAGTTTTCATTTTATGGAGAGCCTCTATCATCATTTCTCATGTGGGCTGCCTCATGCTCATTGTACTGAGGGATTAGAGACATTGTCACCATTCCTATAAATAGCCTGCTTGGTTATGAAGGACTATTAGTGTTTCCTCTGGGAAGAATAGGACTTTTGACTAATGGCATTTCAGACCAGTTTTCTTTAAACTTTCTAGAGAAGGTAAGAGTTTGGAGAATAGAAAATCTGCTAAAGAAAGCTAATAACCAAAGTATTAACGTTTGAAACACAGACAACCAGTAAGCCTGGAGAATTTGCAAAGAAAACCAAAGTTAGGAGCAGAATGGTGGTGTGCTTTTAAAAAAGGAGGCTTGGCTTCAGGGCTGGCAAAGAGCAAGGCAGCTGCCATGTGGAGAAAGAGAAGCTCCCTGTGATCCAGTGGAAAGCTGACCTGTGGTGCAAGGACAGCTGCAATGTCAGAGACTCTTATCTGCACCAAAAAAATGCTCAAATGTGGTACGGAACAGCAGGTAAGGCAATGTGTTTTTTCTGCATATTTTTGGTGCAAAGTAGGAAATGATTGTGTGTAGATAACTTTGTGTTTCAGCTATCAGCTGTGTAATTGTTAGTATGATCTTTTGAGCATAGAGAGCACCTTGCAGGCAAACACCCTCAAGTCTCAATAGGCATAGAGGTTTTTAAGCTTATGCAGGGAGTGAGAACCTGTGGTTTGAAGGATATGGGTTGTTAGGACTGTGCAACTCCATTTCTGTGAGTGAATGTGCTGGAGACACCAAAGAGACCACACGTCCTGCTGGCCATGCAGTGAGGGAAGTGTTATTGCATGCAGTGCAAGAGGTCAAACACAGCAAAGCATTGAATGACAAGTCACAAGGTTTGGTAGGTGTCGTCTTCTGACTATTAAAAGTAACTGAAGCTGATATATTTGGGGGTTTTCCTTATAATTAGCAACTGCTCTGGAATTCAGACCCCGCCTTCCACAGCCTGGGACATTTCCAAGCGCTTGTTGAATCGACAGCAGCACCCTTTGTGCACACAGTGAGTCTGAACGCAAGATCTCCCTACCAGAAGAAAAGGAGTGGAGCATTACATTGAGGGGTGTGACTAAGTTCTCCTGAACAGCAAAGCAAGCACCACACTTGCCAGTTATCTCTTCAGTGCGTTTCCTCAGCTGCGGCTGGGGCCATCTGATGAGTGTTTCCCTTTCACTCCCAGCGCAGCGCAGTCTGTCTGCTGTCAGCAGTTAATGAAGTCACTCGCAAGACGCCATCCCCTGGGGAAAAGCTCTGCTATGAATAGACCTGTTACTCGCCTCCCTGGTTGCAATGCTCTCAGCACTTCTTTTGCTGTGCCACCATCTCTGAAGATCGTGCCATTTTTAAACAAGGATCATTCACTCTTGAGCTGCAGCTTCAGGGTGCCAAGAAATGGTCCTTCTGGCAGAGCTGTAGAGGTCTGAGTGCTTCTGTGCTGTCCGCAGCGACAGATGCAATTTCTGAGGTACCAGAAGCTTACTGAAAATATGCAGAAAGTGAATGAGTAACCTTACTTCAGCAAGTACTTTTAATAATAGTCCACAGTGAATAGCATCATCAGATACTTCAGCTATGCACATCCTACAATGAGGAGGAGATTTTTTTTTCTGAGAACAAAATATATCCATGCTACTGAAATAGAAAGGGAAACTCTTAATCTGATGAGAAGTATTAGAGGATATCACCATTTGCCCAGCTGAACTTGCATGTCTAGGTATGATTAAGCTTGTGTCTGTAAGGAGTTATGTGTTGGTCTAGACAGAGGTGAGCTATGAGTTCAGGTGCCTCATCCTCCTACTTATGTAAAACCAAAACAACCCCCCCTTCATTACTCATACTTTTCATATTAATTCTGGATGATTCATGACCTATGTTAAAATTTAACATCAGCCTTTAATGCATTTGGCCTGACACATGGCATGTCTGATAATATTGATATATCTCATTGACCTGGCAATCTGCATCAGCTTGCTGAAGCATGCCATGAAAGGAAAATGATACAGTAGTCTTGATCTACTTCTCTGTCAAAGCTTTAATTAAAACATTCACAATATCTGTTAAGATTGAAGGGGCTAGGGAAAATTCATGAGGTGCCTGTCCTGTCATTAACATTTCATTTTGAAAGTTTAGGATGACAGGAATATGCCTCTTAAATCAAACTTCAGTGACCTGGTCATCATCTCAGCATCTGACTTTGCTTTCTGATATCCTATGTATAAAAAACCACAAATTAGTGCATCAGATTTTTCCCATATACTTACTCAGCCCTTTCTGCCAGTACCCACTGAAGCAGCTGGGGTGAGTTAAGCAGATTGGCAGAGCTGGAGCAGCACTGCTCTTGCAGTGGTAATTATAATTTTCCCGGGATATGGAGGTGCAAACCTGAAGCCAGATTCTTCTTTAGGGTTTGTTTCACATTGCTGGCACCCAGACAGCCTGTAGGTCATGACAAGGCAATACCTGACCATCTGCAGGCTTGTTAGCTGAGAGGTAGAACCTGATCAAACTGAGGTTTCATTTAGTGCTAACTGCCCCTAAAATGAGACCCTGCCAGATTACCTCAGAACAGCACTTATATGATAAAGCCTCCTGGCTGTGTTTGCAGAGGTGTCTTATTAAGGTCATATAGAGATTGATTTTTCCCTCTCTAAGCAGAACTGTCTACAGGATAGGACTGAAAATGCTGCTCTCCTTCCCCAGGGCAGAAAACCTACTTTTAATGATGATCCTTATCATCAGCAGAAGATGCTTCTTTCCCACTTTGGTCCCACAGTGCCATGCTAGCAGCAGTTCCTCTCGTTCAGTAGCAATGGGTATTAAAGCTAGAGCAAATATTTCAAACGGTTGTTTAAAATCAGCTTCAGCAAGCTTTGGTCCCTCTCTGACCTTTCCCTGGCTTCCACATCTCCTGTGCTTGGCAGTCCTCCACCCAGGTTTTCAGGCTCAGATTTGGAAATCCCTTCTTCCCAGCACGAGATTGTTATTTTTGTGTCAGTATTTACTTGCTGTCCTTGTAAAATCGAATCAAGGCCTCTGTGATGCTTGTATTAGAGTATTAATAGACCTTGTGAACAGAAAGAGGTTGACAGGTTTCTCCCACAAGAGCTGCTCTGAGGAATTTCTTCAGCCAGGAAGGGTGCCCAGGTTGGAGCCTGTGGTGCTCTGTCTGACCCTGAACCTGGACTGGTTCTGGTTGCAAGAGAGAAGCAGTTTGTTCCAAGGAACAATCTTCCGCAAGCATCACTATCCAAACAGAAAAAGCATAAAGAAAACAATATACTATGAAGATTGTGAACTTTGAAGAATGTAATTTAAAGGCCATGTCTTGTAAGATTCATTAAAATATTAGTTCAAAAGCACGAGCTAAATGAAGCTATCATTGCTTAACACACAAGCATAGCAAATAAACCTAAGAGGTTTTTGGAGCAGCAGGGGAACAGAAGAAAAGTACTCCTGTAAAAGTGGTAAGAATGAATCAGATGGTAACACATAAGAACATAAATATCTGTTCAGGATGCAGGAAAAAGAGGCTTTATTACTCTGTGTGAGCAAACTGATGAAGGAGACCTAGTAAAAATGAGTGTTTTTATCAGTGATGTGACTGTGCAGGCATTATGAGTAGTTGTGTGTCAGCACAATCTGAATAAATAACTGCTATTGTTTTGTTTGATTTTGTGTATGTTTAAAACCATAAATATCGATCAGCTTTCACAAAATGAGACAGAAAATGTGAACACCATGAGAACATGATAAATATGCACTTTCCACAAGACATTGTTGACGTATTCAATAATTCACTTCTGCCACTATTTATCAGATAATCTTGCTTGAAATTGTTACCATGATTTTGACTTGTAGATCATGTACCCATCCCCTTTTATCTTCAGGTTAAAATGACAGGCAGAAGAGGGGATTTGGCTTTTTTTACTATATGCAAGAAAGTTCATACAATAGACAAGCAAGAGAATAACTTCCCTAGCTCTGAACTCCAAAAAAAACCAGCTGAAAAATAAAATGAACTAACAATACATTGGATTGGCTTTTTCTCTGGCCCATGTTTATTCTGTGTAGTAGATATGCCAGATATGCCCACGTTTGGAACCAGTCTGCTCTTGAGGGTGTCTATAGAAAATGCAGAGTGAGGCACCTCCTGCATGTTAGCCCAAGACTTGTGTTTGCTGTTCCCTGGAGGTTTGTTTATAACCACATTTATGGCTTGGCACGGTCCCCAGTCGCAACCATAGCACCAGTGTCTGACCTGTTTGAATTCTTCCTTGTTCTCTTCTGTGGCTCTCAGGCATTACTGAGCACAGCTATCATTCTCTGATGTAAAAGGGCATTCAGATTCCTCTTCCAAATCAGTGTTAACACGTTAACCTCTTCATCATTATATATATTTTCCACACAGTTAAAAAAATTTGTAGTGACCTGATATTTGAAGTAGACACTCAAACATCTCTCCTGATTAGGCTGGGCAGGATTTTTCTCTAATTGACAGAGTCCCATCCACCCAATCAGTATCTTACTGTAAATCAAAAGCAAGAATAATGTTGGAAAGAATCACAACTGACTGAGGTATAATGACTAACTGACAGCTATGACTCAATGTCTGCATTTCTTCCCTAACACAACACTGTATTGTAGACTGGCTTTGAATAGGTTTTTCTTCAGGTAATGATTAACTCCCAATGACTAAAATATCTTCAGGAGAACTGACGACACATCTTACACAGTTACTCAAGTTTAAAAATATATTCAAACTTTTACTTTATCTCTTTCATTCAAAAATACATTTATTTTAACTGAAGTTACTATAAAACTTAAATGTAAAGTCAGCAATTCTACTGCAGCATAGTTTCAAGCAGAAATTATTGTATTCCAGGCACACATTGTAGGGTAAAAGACTGAAGGAGGGAGCACTGAGAAGAACACAAAACAGGGGAAATCTCTGTGTGTAGCTTTGTCCTGCAGGAAAAGTTCCCACTGTTTCATTCCTCAAGAGGGTGTGTTAAAGCATGCAAGATACTAAAGCAGATGTCTTAAGAATTGAAATTATGAGGAATGTTGTCATGCATTTCACTTTTGAGAGAAAAGAGGATTTTTTCACACAAACTAGATGAATATCAGAGGAGCAAACATGGTATAAATTTTCTGGAACCAAGATTGCTGTAATTTAAATCAATATAGTATAACATCATTAGAGCATGTAGCATATTACAAAAAAATATATTATTAGAATATGTATTTATATCTCAGTTTAATCAGTTAAAGCAATGTAAGCTAGGAAATAGGAGAGAATGTTGGCAGAAACTTGTAGCTTCCACACCTGGTCCTGAAAAGCAGAAAATGGTGAATATATGATGGGAAAGGAAATATCAGATGGGAACAAAATGGACAAGAAAAATCAGTGTTGACATAGTGCAAAAGTGATGTGAATAGCCTGGATGTCAGGAATAAAAGGGATGTTAACTATATAACTAAAAAAAAATATTGCACGTTATGATAGAAGATAAACTGAGATATTTGAGTACAAAAGTTGCATGCAGAGAGATGCAGGCTAGAACTGCAGCTCCCATGATAACTCCAAATCTCCCTACAGTAGTGAAGTATGTTAGATGGGTAACCTATGAGTGAAATGCACTTAAAACAATGTGTAGACTCTCAAGAAAACTAGAGATAAAAGCAGAGGTACAGAGACAGAGACACCTTTTGGTAACTCCGAAATTGACTACAGAGGCGGGAAGGAATGGGCAGAATGGAATTTGTCAAACTAAAGGTCTTCTGGAAGACCACAAAGAAACTCTTACACAGATATCTAACATAAAAGACTACCAGCATGAAAGAGGAACTTCCAAGCATTGTCTCATTGCAGGAGATTTTAACAGAAATAGAATATAAAAGAATTGTTACTGATAACGGTAGAGCCAGTTATTCCAGGGTCTAATAGCTGGAAGATTTCATCATTAAATGGGCCCTGGATTGCCATGATGCTATTCTAGGTGGTCTTTGTTAGGTAGTGATGACATAGAGCAGCTGGTTGTAGAAAATAACTCGTCTAAAGTTATCTCAATGTGCTTAAATTGAAAATAAGTGGAAGAATAAACAAGAATAGGCCTGTAAGTTTCTCAGAATTTGTCCTGCTAAAGTGCTGTGCCTGAAGAAACTAGTTAGTGATGTGAAGTGGATGAAGGCTCCAAATGTGAATATTAGAATTTCTTTACTTTAAATAATATTTTTTAAATCTGCACTTCACATTACAAATAGAGAGGGAAGGGTTTTAGGAGAGAGTGTAAGGTGAATAAATCCTTCCAAAAATAGATGTTAGGAGTGAGAAAAGGGAGTGAAAGTCAGAGGGGAAGAAACCCTCACCATACCAGATCACCAGTGGAAACAGCGTCCTAGGAGTAAAGAAGCAGAGGGTACAGTCAGATTCATCAAGTTCACAAACTTGCCATCTGTATATTAAATTTGAAAGACTGAAAGTTTCTCCTACTAGAAAAATGAAAGGGAGTCTGGTAAGCAGCAAGGATGGGGGAGAGATTAAAGATTCTATAGATATTGCCCAAATCAAGTAAATTATTTTGCTTCTTTTCTGTGAAGAGTGTGGCATAGATCATGGAGAAAAAAAGAACCAGGATGGGAAGAATCCATAGAAGGAAACACTAACATTTACAAACTTAAAAAGTAAATCCAGAGTATAGTAGGCTTATAGTGGAGTGATATCTGTTATCCATCCTAAAATGATGAAAAAAAGAGCAAATTAGATTTCAAATACAGGAGTAAGTTTTTCTTAAAAGGCCTGCCAAAACAAAGGACAGAGCAGAGGAAAAAGTGACCTCTCATCCACAGCTTCATTAATCTGACCTTAGTAATATGGAAATTTTGTATGCATTTTTACAAGAAAGAATTTATAACAGTGTGAAGATAAAACAGAGAAAATAGCAGTGAATGTTTAATACAATGTGCAAGGCCTGAGGAAATATGATACCATCTGTTCAGAAATAGAACTATTGGGCTGCCTAAAGGTTCAATATTTTCAAGCATCACAGTTTCAGCTAGCCTCTGAAATTATTAATATTGTCTTTGCTGCTAGAAGTGGCAGGGTCGGATGAGAAAAAATACCCAAACAATTATATGCACATTGTGGGGGAAATTGGCAGCTGGAGATGTGGGGTAGAATAATAGCATAAGTACCAGATCACAAATAAACTGAGGTGAAACCAATTTCTGTTATACATTGTGGCTTATCAACTTGCAAGAGAAAGACCATAGTGTCTCGGTCAGTCATAGAAAGATGCTGAGAGAACAGGGATGGAGCCATGGGAAAAGCAAAAATGATCCTCCTTAGATATGATGAAGGAGACTTAAGGAGGGCTACATAAGTATGGACACCATTATAGAAGGCATTGGCCAAAGCTCTTCCGGAGTACTATGAATAGTCTGTCACCCATAATTAGGAAAGAGCATTAAAAGAAATGCAAAGTAGTACTGGACAAAACAAAGAATGAGAGATACACAATTGCTGTCTATAAATACATCAAGGGGAGGGGTAAAAAGGGCAGGGCAAATACTAGGAAAGGAAAGAAGTTATTTAAGTTACCAGACATTGTTGTCATTAAAACAAATGGATATAAATTGAAAGTTAGTTAGCTTCCAGGCTAGAGTTTAGAAGTTTTCCAGTAATGAGAAGAGTGAAGTCTGTGTAACAGCCTTCTAGTGACAGGAGCAAACCCTTATAGGTGAGGGTATCACAGTAAAATGGAACTTACTCATTTGCAGGTTGGGTAATACAGAATTCACCTAGTTGTTGCATATACCGTAAAGGTGAGTAGAGCCACTTTTGATTTGCCTTTCTGCCAGAGAGATCAACAGCCTGAGCAGTCTTATGATGATTTTGATGAGTTTATTAACACAGTTGTGTAAGGTGAAATGACACATTTTCAGCATCTATGAGATCCTTTGCAGTGCTGTGCCTTCCGTTTTGTGCTATTATGGCATTGGTTTGGGAGTTTTATTTCTGTTAATTAATTTATTGGTTCAGATAGAAAGTGTGATTCTGTGGCCTTCTGTGACATACTGACATGCTACAAAACGTTTAAAATCAAATACTTTTAAAAAAATTGTTTGCAAAGTTGGGTAATTCTATGTGCTAAATATCAACCAAAGCATGGCAATGTGGTGGCAAATGTGTCACATAAAAAGCATAAGGAAGCAGTGGATCCAATATTATTGATAGTATTAACATGATCAGTTGTTCTGAACTTCTGGAAAACACTGCTAGGGAAAATCTACCCTGACTTGTCCTTTTCCATGTTATGTAGTCAAAACAACTGAAATTTGTTTAGTTGATTTTATTTAGAGATTATTATATTTATATGTTCTTGGCTCTGCAAGATTTTAGTTTGATATATAACGTCAACAAATTTTACTAATTCTTGGAGAGGAATTAGAGAAGTGCTAATCTTTCTATATAAGGTCATTTTCCCAGTGTTTCTGCTTGAAGGTGAGTGGACACTGTTGGTTTAAGTTTCTTACCTACTTTTTTTGTAAGAAACACAAAGATAGCAATAAGGCAAGGTCTGAAAAATACAATTAAGATTTATACTGATGAACTCTGTGAAAAGAAATTAAAACCATCACAGATATCAGAAACAATTTCTGGCATTTCAGAATCATGTAACTCTTCTGTTTACTGTGACAGATGAGACTTTTAAAAAGCACACAATAAAAAAATTATAATTCTAATATAACATAAATACCCAACTTGTTTAACGAAGATAAGAACATCTCCAAAGGTTTCTACAATATGCAGCAAGACAAAATATTGCTAAAAGGTAGTAGGGCAGTTAGTATCTGAAGACATTTATACCTGGAAGTTTTCCAGTAATAATTCCTCTACTCCAGAAGAGCAGAGTAGCCATAAGATGGCAGCACTCTGTACAGCGAGCTTCTAAACCCCCAAATCCTGGCCTGTTCTTTTTTTCCCCCAGGAGGAGGGAGTGAGTGGCCTGAATGCTACGTGTCTGTAAATGGAAACCATGCCAGCCAAGTTCAGAATAGTGCCTGGAAAGCTTCAGAAATGTAGCTGGATTCAGGCAATGCAGCTTTTCCCCTCAGCTTTTAGCAGCTGTTTGGGTGCTGAGCTAAACTGCTTATCTGTTTTAGTTGTTCTAGGTTAGCCTTATTCAAGCCGTGTGTTTCAGCAAAGCCCTGGACTTCTGTAGGTCTAGATACAGCAAGGTCAGCTTAAGATATATTTATTGTCTGTGTGTAAGACCAGAGTAGAATCACCTTTTACAAGGGATTTAATCCCATTTTAGTAGTTTAGAATTTACACCTGGATAAATTAGGCCTGAATATATCCTGTTTACACAATTCTACCTGTTTTTTTTTTTTCAAAAGCAAGTCCTCTCCTGCATTAGTTACCTCGCCCAGCCTGCTGCAGGACTGTGCTAAAGCTTTGCATTTCTCTTGATGCTGTTGCAGCCCTCATGTCTCACTCGGGTCTGTCTTTAGCCCTTCTGTAACGGGGACAGCAGATTCCATTTGCACTTAATGTTCATCTGAATGGAGTAAGTTACAAAAAGCTCTTCAGCTAAGGAGTGCAGGAGATGTGAAGTGTTGTGGAATCAGTGCTCAGTGTGGTTCCTGCCACCAGCATGTTCAGCCTTGCACCAGTACCAAACAGAGTTGGTTGCTCTGGTGCCCCAGCACCTCGTTTCATAGCACAGGGAGACAAGGTGTAGCATGGAATTGCAAAAAGCAAACAGAAACTGAAGGTAGCTTTGGTAGGCTGTGTGGAAATCCCTGGCATATTTTGAGCACCATGGGCTGGCTGGCAGTCCAGCATGAATGCTGTGTGATTTTCCCACTGGTTACTTCTGAGCCCTTCTGCAGTCTGGGGGTCTGATTACTTCCCTTTGAGTGTTAGAGTGTATTCAAATCTGAAAAGCAAGCAAATCTTTCAGGGTACTCACTCATGTGAAGGAAACTGAGGGCAAAGGTTTGCTCACGCCCTCGTCTGGAACCAGCTGGGTCAGAGCTGTGGGCAAGATAAATAGAAGTTGAAAACACCCTGGACTGCTTGCCTGCTGTTCCTTGCACAGCTGGTGAGCAATTCGTCCTTCCTCCTCTTCCACTCTGTGTGTTCAGAGGTAGATTGTTGACTTCACTCTGCCCTTGTCTAACAGCAGCATGCTGCTCCGGAAGCGAGAGGAGACCAGAATATGAATCATGGCCTGAGTCATGAATCTACACCACCTCGCTTTGCTCAGAGCCGGAAAGGAAAAATTCCTGTCCTCTCTGTGGCCCTTTGGCTCCCATGACCTGCTAGAAGGAGCAACAGAACTCCTCATCTTCTTCTAAAGCTGCTTTCCGTCACGCTTAGCCATGCTTGCAAATAACTCCTGGAGAGGAGAGTGAGAGCAGTCTTTGCCTTTCCACACACCAGCTCATACCTTGAGTGGGCTCTGTGGCTTACCCTACATGGCAGTGCTCTGATCCTATTCCTAAGTGGGTATGATATTAGTACATCCCAAAACGTGGGAGCTGGAGTGAAGCAGCTCAGTCCCTGTGTGTTCAGATCTTTGCTTACTGCAGGCTCCGTGTTGTTTACACAGGACTCAAAGGCTTACAGCAGTTTCTTTGGGTCGATGCCATTTTCTGTTGGAGCAATACACATCTCTCACCATGCTGATTAGCAGAGAAAGAGAGTGAATAGTATCAACTGGCATTAAAATATATATGCATCCAGATTTATTTATATGTTTTGCATAATTATTTGATAGGTGAAACTATTGCTTTGTATCTAGAATAATTTTAAGTATTGCAATCACCATCACTGTGAATTTCTTCATTAAATAAATATTAGGGTTTGTTGCTTCCTAAATTTTTTTGCTAGCTCTCTCTAAAGTATCGCCGGGACCTATGCTGCAGCAAATGCACAGACAGGACAGTCCTTCCAGTATTATTGCAGTATTTGCGCATGGTTTCTGTCTGTGCTAGATAGGCCTGTTGGCAGGACATTCACACTACTATGCGGCTATTCAAATCATCTCTAGTTCCATAGAGACTAATCTAACATTTTTTCAGGCTTCTTTTTCTTATGACAGGAATCCCCTGAAACATCTGTCATTGCTGTGCTTCAGAACTGGGTCTCTCAGGCTGCTGAAGGATGTATTTCTGGCTAGACTTTTTCTGAAAACAATGCCTTCCATCTTTGCTGGTCTATGAGTCTGGAAGCATTTGACTACAGCTACAGAATGTAGGTTCTCTGTTGGAGAAAATTATTTTAACCACTCATTCAGTAGACTTCTGCACATTCTTCAGTTATATAGAATTTTTGAAGTCTGTTTTGATTCTCCATTAGAAGTCATTAGGAGCTTTCTAGACAGACCTTATAGAGCCCTTCCTTCCTGAAAAGGTTTACAGGAAAGCTGGAGAGGAACTGTTTATAAGGGCCTGTGGTGATAGGACAAGGGGCAGGGTAGGTTTAGATTGGACATTAGGAAGGAGTTCTTTGCTGTGGGGGTGGTGGAGCACTGGAATAGGTTGCCTAGAGAGGTTGTCAATGCCTCATCCCTGGAAGGAATTAAGACCAGGCTGAATGAGGCTTTGAGCAAGCCAGTCCGGTAGAAAGTGTCCCTACCAATAGCAGGGGGGTTTGAACTAGATGATGTTTAAGGTGCCTTCCAACTCAAGCCATTCTATGATTCTATTCTATGATTTGGAAGCCAACCAGAGATAGAATAAAGTCACCATATGTTTCAAAGGCAAAGCAACCTGCCCTTTGCCTCTTACAGATGCATTGAGAGTGTCACTTTATGATGGAGAGAAGACCCACCTGTCCTGCTTCCAGTCCCACAAAACTCTCTGATGATTGGCAAGAAGAGAAAAATATTTTCTGAAGTGCAGGAGATGCTTCCCCACCACAGTAAATATTCTGAGAGTTGTGGGATGTTCAGATTTCAAATTACTCTGTATTTTTCCAGGTTTTCAGCATGAGAGTGTATAGAAGAAGAGCAATGGGAATTAAGAGCTGGATAGTGCTTAGGCCAAGAGATCACTTACAAGAATTTCTCCCCCATATGGATAGCTCTCCAGCTTTTAATTAAAAGAGATTTTCCTTGCTCTGGTGAGCTTGGAACATACTGATCTCTCATGCAGACTGATAAGCTTTCACTGGAACTAACATGCCTCCTTTCTGAGGCTTTGTCTAGCACAAAAGGAACTAATTGTTATTTTCTCTTGGGCTAGTCTTTATGTGTAACTAAACTACATCAGTTCACATCCTATTTGCAGGAGAGGCTGGTATTTTATCTAAAATTAAGCAATTTTTAGATTTGAAAGAGCCAATAGCAAAACATGCGTCTGTAGGCACACTTCCCATTCTGGAACCTTTGCAGACCTATCACCAGGCTGACTTGGGGATTCAGCTCAGTTTGCCCAAAAAGATATACTGTTGTTCTAGAGAAAAAAAAAGCCTTCTATTGTTAATGAAGTGCAACTTGAGTCTAGTGGGTTTTAGTTTATCTTTTAGTCTCCATCCTCAGTATTAGCTTTCTTTTTTTTCTGTACCTCAATATTGAATGTTTGTTACCTGCCAGTGAATTTGTTAGAAGTTGATTGGATAAGCAGAATACTTTTCTGTGCAATACCCATGTATTATAAGGCTCAGGTAGGGATGGGGAGTGTGTGTGTGTGTGTGTGAAATCACTAAAGATTTTTATCCTACACAATTTTTATCTTTTAAAGATAATTTTATTATCTTTTAAAGAACCACAGACTTGTGTTGTTTGGCATTGCTCATACCGAGAGACAAACAGCTGTTTACTGTTCCAGTGTGTCAATATAAAAACATAACCCAGATTTAATTGAGACCAGTATTTGCTCCAAAATTAATATGATAAAAACAATAATAATTTTGTTCTATCTGTACAATAAACTATTTTGTTTGTTTATTTGTTCATCTCATCGAATTCATGCCTCTAATTTGGGTGAATGGAACTGCAGTCTGTCTTACAAACCTTACACAGAAGGGGAACCTTGCTGTCAAACTAAGCAATGCCAGGCCCTCAAGGGGTTTCATACATCCTCCCCACATCAACATGGCTACACTGGATTGTGGTTATTCTCTTCTAGCACATGTGATAGTTAAAGCCAATAAAGTGTTAGGTTAGCAGAGGAATTTCCTGGTCAACTTACCTTAAGATATTACACAAGGTATCTGGTGGTGTTTCAAAACAAGAATCATCTGTTACCTTCTGCCTAGGCTTTCTTGCCTTGCCCAAGATCTAGTCTTGGTACATGCTGTCTCCTTTTCTGGCCATCTCTTAACCTCTTCTGCCCCTGTCAATCAGTCTTTTCTTTCCACTCTGTCCAGTTTTGTGAGCTTCTCATTATGTGAGTTAAAAACTGACCTTGATTTTTCTCTTTTCTCCCCTGTGTGGTTTTGTTGTTGTTTGTTCTGCTACTTTCTTTTCCTTCTCTGTTCTCTCCATAGAATCTAGGGGTATATGCTCTTAATAATTTGTAGAAACTTAGTTATTTTATTTAGGCAAGACTTATTCAGATAGTCTTTGGCAGACATCCTATACAGAGGCAGGCACTTAGCCTCCAGCACACTGTTCTTGCCAAGACCTGTATGAAATAACACCACACAAGCAAATGGGGAACTGATAATATCAAACAGGATTTGTAAGTTTTATGTAGAGTGTATTATTGATTCTCTCTGTACTAAACACTTTGATATCTTAAATCCAAGAATAAGCATTTGCTAATTGCCAGCTGTTCAGCTGGCTGGTCCTTAATTTGGTTCATTGATGATGTCTTGTACCTTTTGGTGGCTTAAGGAATGCCACCATGTCCTTTGAGCACAGGCTTTGAAGTGTTGTTATGTTACTGGGAGCTAGTAAGGCCTACAAAGTGACCTTTCTTGTTGATAGGGAAACCACTGGGGTTTGGAGCTATGCAAGGCTGTAGACATAGCAACAATATTAAAGGATATGTAGACGAATTTAAATTAAAATTGGGGAAATAAGATTTCTGCATTTGCAGGCACTTTTTGTCTTAGTATGAGCAAACATTTTCAGTTGACCCCACTTCTTTTTGTCCTCACATTGTTACAGGCAGTGTCCTCACAGAATTGCATCTTTACCATCCAAGGAAACGTAATCTAATGCCACAGGAAATTGCTTTAGCTGAAGAAGTGCCTAACAAAGGACACTCCAAGGTGTAGAAAGCAGTTGAAGGAGACTTAGGAATGTTGTTGTAAATCAAAATGTTAAGATATGGTTTTACAACAACCTAAGATGGGCTACATTCACCCTAATGTTTTTCCACCTTTCCTGCCAACTCTGCCTGTCTTTCCTGCTCCCTCACTTGACCTGGGTGCTCACTCTGGACTGGGTAACCACATGATTCAAGAGACCCACCCAGGTGAAAAGTATCTCCCCACCTTATGTTTTAATTGGATCAGTCTGAATCATCTCAGTTTGTTTGGACATAAGTACTGGTAGGAGCAAAGGGGTGGGAACACAAGGGCAGAGCAAAGGTAGGTTTGACGTAATCCAGCTTGAGCAGCTATGAAAACTGTGTAAACACTAGTGAAACTGGATGTGTCTGGGAGTATTCCAGGCACTAGACAAGATTGTCTATGCTATTAAACTGTTAAAATGCTCTCTAGTATGAATTTGACCTCTTCCAATTAACACTCTCTACAAACAATTTCTGGGCACAATTTGGTTGTTTGAATGGTCCCAGTAGGCAATTTGCAAGCATAAACTCAGCTGGCCTCAATGCCCAGGAATGTTTCCAGGTGCGTTTAACTAGTATGGGCTCATCCCTACTGTCACATCCTGCCCCGAGATTGCAGATACCACTAGTCTGAAGAGGGAAGTCTAATCCTGCCAGTACTCTTGGTGAGATCAAGCTAGTCCTTATGAGCTAACTTTGGTAGTATTTCTGACTGTAGGGGAAAAAAAAAAAGGATTTATGTTTTCAGCCCAGCAACACAACAGTGTGTAGAGTCTGTTGCAAACCCTTATGATAAAAGAGTGCTTGTCCTGAACAAATGATTTTCAAACCAGACAACAGCAGAGCATAAAAGATGGGAAGAGATCAAATCTACAAATAAATTTTATTTCCTTTTAATAAAGTTGTAAGAAATGCATATTTTACCTTCATTCCAGGTTGAGGGGAATAAAAGAGATAACAATAACTTGCCATATTGTTGCATCTGTGCTGCAGAGTATTTGACCACTTATTAAAAAGAATTAAAGCTAACATGTTGTTTTTTCCTCCAAGTCAGTTGCAGAACTAGGAATGCAATTATCCTCTCTACATATTAAAAACTCCATAATTTCAGCATGTCCATTTCAGTTTGGAATGGTAATAAAATAAATGTACTCTGTATCTTGAATTGGAACCAGGTCCTCAGGTATAAATGATTGGGTTTTGGTTGTTTGGTTGTGTTTGGTTGTTGGGGTTTTTTGTTTGTTTGTTTTGTTTTTTACAGTTGCCTTCACAAGTTTCCCTCCACACCAGGAAATCTGAAAAAAATGTGATTTTTACATCTCTCCAGGTATACTCACTTGGCAATCATAATGATCTGTCTACCTAACACAGTTTCTCAGGAAACAATTCAAGGTCCTATTTTAGAAGAGCCTTTTAACACCTGCTACACACACAAAACCCCACTCTCTCAGCTGGCTTGCTCTAGGACCCAGAGTGACTGGGACTGACAGAAATCTTCACCTGAATGAATTTTCCCCTTCTACCTTATAAGGAGTCCAGGAAAACAAGGAAGTGATAACCATGTTCATGTTACTTTATGCAAAGCTTGTCCTCTTTACCTGCCCAGGTAGCTCTTGTTTTCACTTTTATTCATGCTCTGTTGCTGTAGGGTTGAAGTTTCCACGCAATCTGGTGTAGGTGCCCCCTGAAAACAGCCCTTCTAGGAATGTACTATTTTTATGACATTCTACCTTTACACAGACGATAACTGACACGCTCATACTTTCTTGTCACGCAGTCAGCACTGAAAACGAATGGGGATTGAATTGCTTTGCCTCTGCTTCCTATTTCTGCAAAGAAATAACTATGTGCAAGGTAAGGCTCGGGGGGTAGGGAGAACTATTTCAAAATCATTTTTGCATTGTTTCTTGCTTGAAGTGGATTCAAAATACCTTTCTGTCTTTTTTTAATTTCTTTAACAATTTTTTTTTTGTTGTTGTTGTTGTTGTTGGGGTTTTTTGCTTGTTTGGTTGGTTTTCGGTTTTTGTTTGGGTTTGGTGGGTTTGTTTTGTTTTGCTTGATGCCTTCAGTGCAAAACTGCAAATTCATCTAAAATTTATGTGGTCATTACATAGCACAACATATATGAAAGAGAAATTTGAGCAAAACAACTAAACACTTAAATCCACTGAACAACTTAATACTATACAAATGACTGAGTGCTTCTTGGATGCTTGCACAATAAATTCAAATCAGATTAATCTACAGACCCAAGTGAGGCAGTTTTAGGTGTCCAGGACAAATATAAATCGCTTCTTTTAATATCCCTGGTTATGTTGGAAATGTGTTCCCTGCACCATTCCAGAAACACTTGCAACTCTTTTATCAGGTGCACTAGAGAAAACAAGTAACATGTTCTCAGTGAATGGCATCCATAAAGCATGCAAAAGTATGTTAATTGCCAGCAATTGTGGGAGTTTAATTTCTGTTAGGGAGTTAATCTTCTACCAAGAGAAATTCCATTATGAAGGAATTTTATAAGTAATCCTAAATATGGCTAAATGTGTGCATTTCCTACCTCCCTCATTCCCTGAACGACAAGATTCTTCATAAATTGAATGATTAACCACATTATTAATAGTCTTTTATCTTCTTGGATTTAAATCTAGGGACCTGTTCTCAGGAAAGCACAGTGACTTGTGAAGATTGTTTGCTTTCCGGACCGCAGTGCGCTTGGTGTTTTCAAGAGGTAGAGTAAATGATATCAAAAAAATTTCAAAGCAATACTTGAAGTGTTTGTAGTAGCTCTGATTGATGAGGTATTGACTTAATTGGGTCAGCTCATGTTTTTGTAATGTATGCAGTACTTGGTGAAGCCTTGCTGGGAATCAAAAGTGGAATTCAATCTAGACTTTGTGGTCTATTATTCATTGTGGGTTTGTTTGGGTTTTGTTAAAAAAAAAAAACAACCACACAAAAACTTATCTCAGGCAGAAAGAAAAGTGCTATTAGAGGGGCTCAGGTCATCAGCATCAGGGCTGACTCACACACAGCAGTGATGATGAAGCACCAGACATCAAATCAGAGACCAGACTACACTTTACATATTACATGCTAATCCAGACAGTGTAAACAGAAAGTGCTCCAGTCAGATTGCATACACAAATGATGAATCTGTGGTTGATTTTAAGTATGACAATAGTGTCCAGTTGATAATTAGTACAATACTGGTGTAAATGTTTTGGCTAAAACATCTGGTTTTAAAAAAAAATATCTGGATTGTGTTTCCTATGCATCTGTTGCAGACTTTCTGTGTAACCCTGGGCTTAGCATCTCTGCTTTTAAAAGTTTCACCTGTAAGTGATGCTAACTCATATCTCCTTACTTCATAATAAATATTCTGGGTCTTAGTTCATTGATGTTAGCAATATGGCAATCACGATTCAGAACTTGCCAGAAACAATAGAGAAATTAAGTAAGTCTTTTTCAGGACACTTTCAGATATACATCTTTGATGGGTTTTTTTATATATGTATTTTTAATAGCAAACTGACACCTAGGGTTGGATCAACATGCAGCCTTATGAAGTAGCTGAAAAAGATCAAACAGCACTTAAAAAAACCCAAAAAACAAACGTTTGCTAAAAATAATATAGAGGCTTTCAAAAAATGATACCACAGGAAAAAAAATCCCACCCACATTAGTGTGTTTACAGTAGTTTTTATGTTTGTTCTTAATAACCAAGCCAGGATTTTCTTGAAATGGAATTTGATCACATAATTGTGACTACTGCCATGTATTTGCAGAAAACAAACATGAAACACAATTGATTTAAAACAAAACAAAACAAAACCCAACCTGTGAAAATATTTAAAACTAGAGTAGTGAATTTTTTTTTTTTTTTTACTTTGTTCATAGGCTCATTCACTTGTTGGCTAAAGAACAACTCATCAAGAGTGCAAAAGACATAGGAGCTTTAGTGTCAGAGTAAACACAAATGCCTCCAGACAAACCACTGTATGCCCTAGGACAAAAACACACCTTGTAATTGGATTTGAAATACAAGTTTGCCTCTTGTTTTGAAAAGTTACAAAATGTGTAACTAAAAAAAGATGATATGGATCTCCCTGTGAATGTTTTATAATGGTACCTGATTTTATGTGCACTGAATTCAAGAAGCAGTTGCTGAGAGTTTTGCCTGAGCAAAGACATCAGATTGAGTCTGTAGAACAACAAACCACTGTTTCAGCATCGCTTCTACCGAAATATGTAAGATCCTTGATAATTTTCAGGCATCAGTGATGAAAGGTCCCAGTTCTGGGTTTAGTAAGTTTAAAGTAAATTTGGTTTGCTTTGGGTGGAAAGTTGTTCAGTGATGAATTCAGAGAATATTTGTGGCTTAATGGCTGAACCCCAGGTTGTTTGCCCAAATCCAGTAGAAAAGAGAAAATCAAGTAGGATGCTGGGCCAAATGTAACCAGATAGATGTGAGCATACTGGGAGCCCTGCTAGTGCTGGGAAGCAAGAAAGGGAGGCTGCTGTGCTTGTTGGGCACCGGGCACAGCAACAGGGATCTGCTACCAGCTTCAGTGAACATCTTAAATAAAGGTTGAGGAGAAAGAGTAGGTCAGAAAAAAAAAAAAAAACAGTGAATGCTGGATACCTTGCCAGTTTGTCACAAAATTTGTAGGAGTTTATTATCTGTGAGACCTCTTCTGTTATTTAAAAATGTTCCATCAGCAGTTTGAAAGTGTTTAGGAAAGAACTGATGAATTTGTGCCGTAATCCTGTAACAGAAAAAACGGAGGCAGGGGGGGTGGGGGCTCATGGAGGTTTATGTGATCATTACCAGTGCTGTGAGAAGCCAAACACAATGAGCGGCACAATTCCCATTCCCCAACAATAGAGCAGTTTCTCTCAGGATACTAAATTAGTGTAAGTTACATTAATTATACACCTGTGTAACATGATCCATGAAGGGCAAATTTAGATTTCTGCACAGTCTAGGTCACCTTCTGCATTAGTTTGCATTAACTTGCACCTTTGTTTCTGTTCCCTGCATTCTGTTCCCAGACCTTTTGTCAATCAGGTGCTGGTGGCTGGTCAGTAAATATTTTTAACTTATCCATTCTTTTTCCTGTTTGCTTTAGAATTACACAGACTTGGCTGGAATTCATGGGAGGTGTGACACTCCAGAAAACCTTTCGTCAAAAGGGTGCCAGTTGAATTTGATTGAATTTCCCATTTCAGAAGTAGAAATGCACGGAAACAAGCCCCTAACTGTAGCAACCCAGAAGAACAATTTTGATGTCACACAAATTTCTCCTCAAAAATTAACTCTCAGGCTGCGACCAGGCAAGTCACTCAGTTCACAGATGTGGGATTATAATTTTATTTTTTTTCTCCAGCCATTGTCATATACTGAAGCTTCTCAGACTGAATGGTCTAAAAAAACTCTTGACAAAATAAAGATAAAAAACCTGCTCTGAGTCCAAAATTATCAGTTGATTTGTCAGATGAAAACTAGGTTCAACTGAGTTCAAAATGCTTTTAGAAGTGTTGGGTACATCATAAAAGTAAGGATATATTTTTTAGGTCTTTTATTCTCTTGCCACTGAAGTCACAGGGAGAGAATGGAAACCCCCTACCTTGCTCCTGTGCCTCTTCCCCCAGGTGTAGCACACACTGTATTTTAGAGGCAGTACAAACCTTGCTTTAAGGATTTACAAGGTAGTGGTGCTTATGGAAACACTCCACACCTGCTCTGGGGTCCTTGAGAGGTGATTTTTTTTTTTCCTGAAGAAAATCTGCAGTAAAGAAATGTAAGAGACACTCTTGGGTCCTATCTTAGTGTTGGAGCTGAAAAGAAAACCTTTGTGTACAGTCTGGTTTTCTTTACCTTACTAAAGTACAAGTTATATTCCGTAAGTGTTACCTTTAGTTTTAATTTAATATCTGGATTTTCTAAAGCTCCATACTGCTGAACTGATATTCTTATATTTTTTCTGAAATTATTTTTAAGCACTACTATTTTTCTCAAATTATTTAAAAAAACTACTATTTTTAAAATCACAGAAATCATTCATAATGGATGATTGTGGCTTTGCTGAAGAACAGGTTAGGAAAAAATCCCAAATCACTAGAACTACTTTTAATTCTCCAACCCCCGTTTCAGATTTTTATTGGCAGAGAACTTTTGAAGTTATTTTATTCATTCTACTGGTGATTTAAAATATTGGATAATTTTTACCATATATATAGAGATATTTATATATATAAATTCATTAAGAAATTGGCAGATCTTGTAACTTCTGTGTAGAAGTGTTAATATGCATACCATTTTCCCATGTTCTTAACAGGACATGAAGAAACAATACAGATCAAGGTTCGCCAAACAGAAGATTATCCAGTTGATCTCTATTACCTCATGGATCTTTCAGCCTCCATGGATGATGATCTGAATACAATCAAAGAGCTGGGTTCAACTCTTTCTAAAGAAATGTCAAAACTGACAAGCAACTTCAGACTGGGGTTTGGATCTTTTGTTGAAAAACCAGTTTCACCATTTATAAAAACTACAGCTGCAGAAATAAGCAACCCTTGCAGGTAGACAGGGGAAATATCTACATCTGTTTGCATGCCAACTTTAAGTCATAATAGCAATCTTTAAGATAAAATTAAATTCAGCAGCCTCACCAGAACCTCTGCCCTCTTCCAGGGTCAGTTTGGGAAACAAGATTTGTTTCTTTTAGTTTTGCACTCTGACCGTTATTCTGTTGAGTCTTATATTGCTTGGAGACAGGAATCTGGGAGTGATTCTGCTCTTTGGTTTTTGCTGCTAGTTACAAACGTGCTTAATGGGTTAACTAACAGGTATGCTGAATTCTTACATATTTTTCTTTAATTTGCTAGAATATTTATATTTATATTTATATTTATATTTATATTTATATTTATATTTATATTTATATTTATATTTATATTTATATTTATATTTATATTTATACATATGAATGTTATTGATAATCTGACTAAGCAGGTGCAAACTCAAATGCAATACAGAATAGCAGTTTCATTTACACATTAGTGTTGGTTTCCCATTTTTTTTTCCCCTCTTTTTTTTCCTCTTTTTTTCCCCTCCTTGAAGGCCTAGGAGTATCCCCCAAACCGTAGTTCTTTCCTAAGAAGGCACAGCAGGGAGCATGGCAAGGACTGCATGCTGTTATCGGGCTGAATTACTCTGCTCTAGGAGGCTTTTCCCAGGTTTTATGCACTGCCCACCTCAGTGGATGCTCTCTGATTATCTTGTGTTTTTCACTACATCTGTCTCAGAGAGAGAAGAGAGATACATGACCAAAACCTAATCCAGATAGGCCTGCAAAGTAGCCATTGTAGTGATTTTTCCACTTTGTATTATGTGTAAGCTTGTTCTCGTTTATCTTGTAGAAGCGTACCATATGAGTGCTTACCCACCTTTGGATACAAACATGTTTTGCCACTAACAAATGATGCTGAAAAATTCAATGAAATTGTGAAAGGGCAGCAAATCTCTGCTAATATAGACACTCCAGAAGGAGGCTTTGATGCAATTATGCAAGCAGCTGTTTGTAAGGTAAATGAAACTTCTAGGTATAATATTCTTTATTTTGTATATTACCACTTCTGGCATTAAAGGGTTGTGTTTCAAATCAGCAGATCACTATTATTCCAGACTTTTTAAATGCAATTCAAGAGCCTCATCAGATTTGAGTGAAAATACTCTTGGCTGTATGAAGTAAAACATACATATTGCAATATTTTAGTGTTTCTTTTTAATTGTCAGGGATAAAAACCCAACAACAAACAACCTTATAATTACTGCATCTGTTTTCTTGGTTGTTTTTTCTTTAAATATTTTTAATTAACTCTATTTAAAGTAGTAAGCAGATTGACATGAACATGGTCAGCCTTTTACTAAACGCAAGAGACAAAATGTTAGCCAAAGACAATGGCACAAACATCATCTCTCAGGGGATGTTGTGATGTTTTTGACCCTCCCTTGAAAATTATTTCCTTCGTTTACGCTCCAAATCTTTTGCTGCATTTCTATACTGTGAGTGCAATGCACCCTGCTAAACTGATGTATTTTTAATGACAGGAAAAAATTGGATGGAGGAACGATTCTCTTCATTTGCTGGTGTTTGTGAGTGATGCCGATTCCCATTTTGGGATGGACAGTAAACTGGCAGGGATTGTTATTCCTAATGATGGCAACTGTCATTTGGACCATAATAATGAGTATTCCATGTCAACTGTTCTGGTAATTTACTATGAATTCTGTACAACTCTCACTCTGGAAATGTAAAGATTAACACAAGCAACTTAGAAAATTAATGCAAGTATGCCATTCTGACTGAAATGTGTTAAAGTTGAGGAATCCAGATATTTTATGTAATCTTTTTTATTTGTAATTGTACATTTCAGTGAAAAGAGCTGATAGGAGTCGATAGATTATGGAGTTGATAGATTATAACTAAGAGAAAAATAAAGCACAAATCTTATTACTCCCCTGATGGCTCAGAAAACACATGGAATGGGACTGGCTAATATTTTCTTCTGCAGGGAAGGCAAAATTTTTGTTTATTATGATCCCTGTAAGGGTGTCAATTGAGGAGGAGTTTAGGAATTTGTAGGACACTGTTCATGTAGGAGAACCTTCACAGCTTAAGTTGCAGCCTTCAGAAATACTAAACATACACATTATGGTGTTCACTGTAAGGCACATGCCCAGTCATTCTGGGGCAGTGTTGGTCTTTGGATTGCATATATATCATCGTTGGTTTTTGGATTGCATATATATCATCGATGCTACTGAGCCAAAGGTCCCAGTATGGAGCCTGAAAATGTACTTTTCTCAGAGGGGTTTCCTTAAAAACAACACAAGGAGATTCTATACACTGTCTTTTACTTTGTATACATTTAGTGCCTAATTATAGTTTGCAATATGCAGGGAATACAGTGTTAATTGTGGTTATTTAAATGTGCGTTTAGCAACCGGGAGCGCGTGAAAAATGTGTTGACGTGGCTCTCTTCCCTGTGTTTGCAGGAGTATCCCACAATTGGACAATTAATTGAGAAACTTGTGCAAAACAATGTTCTGCTAATTTTTGCTGTGACGAATGAGCAAGTTCACATATATGAGGTGAGCAAACTAAAACGTTCAGTGCATCAGTATTTGTTTTACAGTTCTCACCTTTTCACAGCTGATACTGTAACGCTAGCGCTGAGGACTGGGTTCTGCGAGATATTTATGTAATTAATGGCTGGGAAATTCTGTTATAAGAAGTCTCTTTTACTTAGGAAGTACTTCATGCATTGATTTCAATGTTCTTAGGTAATCTTTAAATTTGATTTCAAGTTGAATCACACTAATTTTTTTAAGTGGAAGATTGTCACACTAGGCATTGCTAAATTATTCAGTGTAATAATTGATTAGTATCTTGTATTTGACAAGGCTAGAGGACTGTTGAGCCTTTTTTTGTTTTTATAAAACAAGAATACATTCTGAAAAGCACTCTTGTATTCATGCTCTGCTCTGAGATCATGGGATATTTTTTTCAGCTGAGAGTTTTATTAATTTTTCTTTGTTTCTGTTTCTTTCCAATGAGACAAAGAGGGAACTAGCAAAATGATTAAAAATACAAAGCATTATGAACAAAGTCTTCTTCCTTCACCTATCATCCCTTGTGCCTACTGAGGGAAAACACTTAATTATGGGAATTTTTGACTTTAGGGCTTGTGGAAGCCTGAGCTGTGGTGTAATTCCCTGCTCTGGGAAGTTATGTCACAGGAAATGTGAGCCAGGAGCTGGGTAGTGGTTATGGATATGCAAAGTCCATATTTTTAACAAGCTGAATATCATTCATACCTGCAGCTCCATCAGTCATCTGTGTAGGCACCTGTTTTCAGCCTCCACAGCTACAAGCTCTCCTGAAGCCCAGTGCTGCTTTGGGCCTTTTGGTTATTCTATCTGTGAGCTGAGGCAAAGCCTCCAGTGGCTGCTGTTTGCAGTGAATGTGAACAAAAGCACTCTAAGATAAAATAAGAAGGATACTAGCAATTTCTATTTCCTTTCTGCCCGGTCCTGCTGCTGGCTCAGTAGCATCTATGATATGTGTGTTATCATAATATTCACAGATGCCTTTTTAGTGAATAGCTTTCATAGAATAAAAACATTCCCTGCTGCTTGGTAAGGCTCAGCTGAGACTGATGATGCAAAAAGTTAGACATGTGTGAATGTATTTTAAAAGACTCTTTTTTGGGGGGAATGGGGGTGGGATGGGAAACCATTTAAATAAATAATCTCAAATTATCACAGCTCAGTGTAATCTTCACATGCAAAAAGGAATTCTAGATAAGAATTCAGTGAGGATAATAAGGGGATTTGCAGCCTAAACTTGGCTGCTTGGGCACATATCACTGCCTGAAGAGGGATAGTGGGAGAGAAATTCATTCAGGGTTGTAGCAAGGGAGGCAGTTAGAGTGATTCTGCTAGTGTAAGTAAAGGAATAAGAAGAAAGGTGCTCCTTTGGTGTCATAAGCACATGGAAAATAGCAAAGGTAGGGATAAAGTTCTTATGTTACAGCAGAGAGAGCAGATGAGGTACCTTGGGGTATTCACTTGTATGATGTTTTTCTATTTCTGTCTTCTGTGTAACCAGGGAAGACTCCTCAGTGCTTCTGCAACTGATTCCAGTTGTGGAGTTGTCTTGGGTGAAACTAATACTCCAGCTGTTTGACCAAAGTTTCAAAAGACACTCCTTTCATAAGCAGATTCTCAGATTACAATCTTGACAAGGGAGGAAACTTCTGCCTTTTGGAGCACTGATTGCTGTACTTCTTTAAAGAGTGCATTGAATACTGAGCCAAACTGTGAAAATTTAGATCAACAATAGTAGAACTCAATCACTTACAAATGCAGTAGGATTCTGTAGTCATAGCACAGATTAGTTAGAATTTCTACTTTCACTAGATCTCATAATTGCTATCCCAACAGGGCCAAAATTAATGACAAGGGAAATATTTTTCTTTATTTTAATGGGAGCTGTATAAATAAGGGTTGTTCTGGCAGGTGGGTTGGAGGTAGGTTTTTTATGTATAGATTATGTATTATTATTATGTATGTATTATTATTATTATGTATGGGATTATATTTTCCCTTGGAAATTGCTAGTGGTCACCCTCAGAGTTGGCCAAGAGTGTTCTTATCAGGGAGTTTCCATTTCAGTACCCCTGTGTCAGTGTTACACTAGTATCAAAGTTATCAGGTGGTGCCTGGGAAGACTAAACAAAGATTTATAGCTAACAAAAAATGCAACCTGTTGTTAAACCAACTAGAGAACAGTTTGCTCTTGTTACTTTCTTTGTTAGGGAAGAAAATGTGTGACTGTCTTCTATCTTGTAGGATATACAGTAATCCCATTCAATGTATTTTATCTGCTGCTTTAATCTTTTAACACTGCTTTCTGTCACTTAATTGAATAGCTATAGTTGATATGGTCTGCTTTCTGTCCTGTAGGTGATGTGAAAAGTCAGTCAAAGAAAGTAGAAAAATCATATAGAAGTCTCACACTGCAGTTTTTCCACACTCTGGTGTACATTCAAAGGTGTATGTAGAATCTGCAAGCAGGGCGATAGTGTTGTACTTTCATTTGCATGATTCAAATTTGTAATAAATGTAAATAAACAGGTATCCATGATTAAGAACATAAAAAGAAGAAAACAAGTCACTGAGTGTTATTCTTGTGTAAAGGCCACTGCTCAAGTGGCCTGGACGATCTGGGAGGGGGCCCTAAACTGGTGCATGGGCACCACCATTAAACCTCTCTTGTCTTGGTGTTTTTCTCCTTTTTAAAAATTGATGAAAATTCTTCCATGTCCCTCAGGAAAAAAAAAAAAACAACAACAACCTCCCAAACTTATTTATCCCTTGATGTGGAAAGCCTCTCCTCAAATATTTTGTCTCAAATCTACTTAAACTCAACATCTAATTATATCAGATCCCCAAATTGATCATTGCTATTTACGATTCATTTCTTAGGGGCAAAGGTGCACTAAAATGACCATGAGGACATAGAAAGCACCTCTTTAAATAGACTTGATAGATTCCATTATTCTTAAGTGCAGTGTTCAGACTCTCATATATATATATATATTTCTAGCTCTGTATAATCCCCAGCAATTTAGACAAAAATAATTCAGTCATTTAATACTCTTGATCCTCTTCAACTGAATTTTCAGTTTATCCACTTACATGTATTATGCATTATTACCTAAGACACAAATGTGATGGATTGCACAAGCACAGAATATGTATGCTTGTAACATAGCTGGGTTTAATCTTTAATCTTTCCATGCAACCACCTACTACACAGCAATCTAAGAGAGAGGGAAACTTTAGATCTGGTTCTCTCCCTGACCACATGAACTTTAAAGGCTGTGTTTATAAGGCCACTCAAAACCGAATGCAAGAGAGAGGAGGAAGTTCCTTACACTGAGCTCTGATAATTTGAGATTATTTAAATTATTTCCCCCCCACAACACCCCAAAAAAGAGTATTTTAAAATATATTCATATATGTCTAACTTTTTGCATCATCAGTCTCAGCTGAGTCTTACCAAAGCAGCAGGGAATGTTTTTATTCTATGAAAGCTATTCACTCAAAAAGCATCTGTGAATATTGTTATAATAATGATATTTTGACAAAGTGTGTAAATCCTGTTTTGGTAGAAAAGAAAACAGCAGTCTTTAAGGTTTCATGAAGTAGTTGCTATTATTGTTGTTATTATGTGTTTTCAAACAAAATTCTTTAAAAATCTACTCAAATTTAGATAAGGGGAAAGAATCCCTCTTTAATCTTCTGTTGAAACTTACACTGATCTCTTTTGGACAGATCATTCCTTCTTTCATCACAGGAGAATGTGGCTGGAAAATTGGGGTTTTCAGACTGCATTTCAATACTGAAAATGGAGCTAAAACCACTCCAGTCTCCACATTTGTACAGGATTTCAAATTATTTATATAAATTTGGCACGATACTCTATTTATAATGAAAATTCTTCCATCATTTACACTATTAAAAGTTAGGCATAACCCCACTGAACTCAAATATATAATTGTCAAATTTTACTAGCATGCATCAGAGTGCCTCTACAAAACGGCAGTTCACGTTTTAGTAAATACTTGCTAAAAGATAACATCTGATGGTATCTTTTTGGTTGTTTTACAATAGTAACACTATAAAAGCATCAATCTGCCTCACCTTGTTAATAATGAAACAGAAATATTTGCTAAAATGTAGGGTTTAACCAAGGGACTAGAAATACACACTTAGGGCTGGGATTGCAACATCATCCTTGTATCACCATGCAGAAAATTTTTGTTCAAAGGGAAAAGATAGACCAAAGCCTTCAGAACAGTATATCCCTGCTGTTTGTTTTGCATACCATAGATTAAAGGGTGCTGGCCTTTAAATTCCAGTTTTATCATCTTTTCTTATAATTACCTCCGGAAAAGTCCAAGTGTACAAAATGGAGTTTCAATATTCTAAGAATCCTTGAGAGAGCACTAATCACAGGAGGAGTCAGGAATGCAAGCTCACCAGCTGTAACATATAATGCAGTTAATCCCACTGATTTACAATAGCACTTTAGAAATCGAATGAATGATAAGTATTCCATACATAATAAATAAAGTAATCACAGGGCTTGGAAGACGTGAAGTATAAGAGAGATATAAAGGTATTGAATTATCCAAGTTATTGAATTACCCAAGTTTATTAATAGCTCTCTGGATTTTTTTTTTAATTAAAATAATAGCATTGATATTGTAAATTGAGGGGGGGAAAAACTAAAGCATCAATATTACAATGTGTTGGGGTTTGGGTTTTGTGGGTTTGGCGTGTTGTTTGGTTTTGGGTTGTTTGGTTTTTTTTTTTAATCATGGACACTTCTTATTTTCCAAAGGCCAGGGTACAAATAACAGAACTTCACACAGGAAACAATCAAGCAAGATAAATTTTAATTGAGCATGTTTAAAATCTAAGTGCTAGATGTCATGTTAGTGTAACGGTGAAATTTAATGGAAGAAGAAATAAAAATCATCACTGAGATAAATCATTTAATCGGCACTCCATTATTAATGTAAAGTCAACATACCATCAATCATAGCCACAGACCACTGGGGTATGTGTGAGGTGGTACATCAAATGTAAACCAGTGGCAGCTTTTTAAGGGCCTTTGCTCAAAGTTTCTGCAGCCCTTAGTTTAATCTTCTTAAGTTCTGTGCCCTCACTAATCAGAATTCAAGATGCTCAGTTGCTTGCTGTTACTGAATGTAGGGCCTGAGGCTCTCAAATAGTACAGCAGTAGGGCAGCTGGATCTGGTTTTAGTTATGTTTATTAAAGAAAAGCACAACTGTTGATAGAATATTTCTTCCTTCTTCATTCGAGAAATTAGAGCTGGAAAATACTATAATACGAGGCTTCCAAGCACACAAAGGTGATTTAACAATATAGGTCCCATTAATTTTTAATTAAATTAGCACTTCTCTGTAGAACTTTTTCAGCAGGATATATGTTACTGAGCCTGCAAGGGTCCTTTAAATGTCATGATTATTTATTTTAGTTGGCTTCAATATATTTTGGGGTTTGCCATATGGTAGCTTCTAGTCATCTAGTCTTTTGTGTCCTTTAAAATTCTTTTTTATATTTTCAGAACTATGCAAAGCTTATTCCTGGAGCTACTGTTGGACGACTACAGAAAGATTCTGGGAATATTCTCCAGCTGATCATTGCTGCATATCAGGTAAGATGATTATGATGTGTTTTCTTCCTGCATGTCTGCACTGCCTGAATCAGATCGCAATTCGGTGTTTTTGATTCTTCTTATGCACTGATTACAAGGACGTTATTTTTTATGCTTAAATGCTGACCTTAACAGCAAAAGTTTCATTCCTTATGAGGACTAAGTGAGCATGGAAACAAAATTCCTGTAACCTTCTGTCATTCCCTAGATCTGCTGGAATGCCCAGTTTGCATCAGTGTCTCATCTATCTTGCCTTCTTCATAGCCTTGTATAACACACCTACTCTTAAGCCTGCTTTAATATAGGCATTCAGGCCTCCTAGCTCAATACCTCAACAGTATTACAATCTGTAGCTGTCACCATGGCAGATGTACAATTGCTCTGCAGGACTCTCTGGGGAAAAAAGCACTATCCTGTGTTCAGTGCTCTTCTCTGCTTTAGCAATTTGATGCTGCCCCTGTGAGGCTGTTCTGAGGTTTTTGGAAAGCAAGAATGTAGGAGCTGAGATGGGTTTGTTTAGATATTACCAAGAAAAACTGTAAAGATGACAGGAACATAAGCACAGCACTGTTGTTCGGAGCTTTGTTTGTAAAAATGCATCCTGGCTGCCTGGTTCTCTTCTGTCAGAAGAATGTTTTTAGACAGTTTTACATGTTTTACACAGATATATTAATTTACATATATACTGATTTACCATAGATTTCTCTCTTCCATTTCAGCTCCCATTTATTACACCCTTGCTCTACACATTCACTACAATGCCAAAGAACTCTCTGCAAATAGCTTCTCTTTCTTTCCTTATTTTTTTCCTGTTCTTCCCTTTATCACCTGAATGAGATGAGCATCATTAAGATCAAAATTATTTTGGTCTTGATGACAGGAAGGCAAAATAAATTCTTCGAATTCTTATAACTCTCATCAATACAATTGGTGGTCTTTTCAATTAGATGCAAAATACCACAGGACTCTCTGTCCTATGAAAAATTAAATATGCAACAAACTTTAAGGTTGCTATTGGGAGTGTACAAATTGTAATACATAAGGAGGGGGAATCCTTACATGAGCAAAGCTATTGCTAAGCATCCAGTGGCAGCAGGATTTTATTTCTGAAGTAAAATCTGTTGTTAGACTCATCAGGATTTCTTGAGGCTGGCACTCTAACATACAGACACCACTTCCTACATTTGACCATTGAAATACCATTGTATTGTCCAGTAAATAATGGAAAATCAAAATAATTGTCCCAATGTTGTGACCTGGCACATTTGTAAGTACAGAATGATGCTTCCTTTAACTGCAGTGTCACATCACCTTCCACCTTGCTGGGACAATAGAAAGCTGAAGAGTGCATCCTTGCCTTTTCCCTTTGGTGTCTGCTTGAATGCCTATTGTCCATGAGTCTTTTTTTTTCTACTCTCTTTTTGATCCTGCAGATATTTTCAGTCTCCATTGCCTTCTGTGGCCAAAAAAAGTTAATTGGCACTGCGTCAAGACACAGTTTTGAACTACTCCCTAAGCTTTAAAGTTTCTCTGGATGCAGCTTAGCTGTGGTTTTACAGAGTTTGGTGAATAACTGCTCTGCATTTACCTTATCTTGATGTCTTCATGATTTCATAATATTTTACCACTGAGACACCTTCCACTCCCTCCACTCTTCTTTCCAAATTAGACAATCCCAGCCTTTGAAGTCTCTCCTTGGATGTTCCATCTCCTTGGTGACTTTAGTTGACATTCTGTTTACCCTCCCTGACTCCAACAAGTCCTTCCTGAGATGTGGAGACCAGAAGAGCTTGCATCATGCATAACAGGGCATGCTGAAGTTCATACAGAGGCAAAAGGATGCCATCTGCTTTGTTCTCAGCATTCCTGCTTATGACACCCAGGACATTTTTGTCTTTTTAGCTGCTGCATGCTTTGAGTAGATCATCTTTCAGAGCTGTCAGTAGTGACCTTTGTGCAGCTCCTGGGTTGCTTCAGCTGGTCTTGGTTTCATTGTTTCTGTGGGCAGGGTTTGGAGGGGCACTCTGAGCTTGGTGCTCAGTCCTCTCCCATAGTGGCAGAGAGGCAGCTGCAGGAACTGTGCTCCTGCCTCCAAGCCGTAACTCCATGTGTTCTCATTCAGGTACAGCATGTCTGGACCATGCACCAGAGTTGCTCATAGGTTCTTAAAATCCCACATGTGTTTCAAGATGTACAAATTGTGCAAGTAGCAACATGTCACACTCAAAATTTACTACAGCCCGTTTTATTAGACTTAAACTTAAAGGCTAACAGTCTTATTGCTTCATGATTGAAAATTTTCCAAGCAGGAAACACTGAAAACCACCTTATTTGACAGAAGTGAAGACATCTGCATTCTTTTGGACTGGGAGCAGGGAAATGAGGGTAGGCTTACGGTTAAAAGTCACATGCAAAACCGAAGACCTTATTCCATTTTTGTCAGAGACTTTTCATGATACTCTCAGCAGTGTAATCCAATGCCCTCTGTCTCTGTTTCTTTACATTCAGAAAACAGAATAAATAACTACTTGCCAGCCAAGAGTAGAGTTAGGCTAAATCTTCTAACGCTTTTGAAGTGCTTTCTTCTTTGCTTGCTGTACAAACACAAGGTTTGCTAATACCATTCACCATGTGTTACTATCTGAAATCTTCAGAGAGGAAGTAAGCAAGTTAGGAAAGTCGGAGCTGTCAAAATATTTGTTGCAAGGAGTTCTTGTGTTCTTTCCAAGTATGATTCATTTTCTTCTCAAGCATATTTCTGCCTGCTTTATTTAATATTGAATTCTGCATAATTCTGTATTGCAGATCTGTAGGCTAAGATGCATTATGACAGATATCAGGCTGTTCGGTTAAAATTATACCAGGATTTTCAAATCTGAGAAAAATTCAACTTACTTCTTTCTTTCTTTCTTTCTTTCTTTCTTTCTTTCTTTCTTTCTTTCTTTCTTTCTTTCTTTCTTTCTTTCTTTCTTTCTTTCTTTCTTTCTTTCTTTCTTTCTTTCTTTCTTTCTTTCTTTCTTTCTTTCTTTCTTTCTTTCTTTCTTTCTTTCTTTCTTTCTTTCTTTCTTTCTTTCTTTCTTTCTTTCTTTCTTTCTTCTTTCTTTCTTCCTTTCTTCCTTTCTTCCTTTCTTCCTTTCTTCCTTTCTTCCTTTCTTCCTTTCTTCTTTCTTTCTTCCTTTCTTCCTTTCTTCCTTTCTTTCTTTCTTTCTTTCTTTCTTTCTTTCTTTCTTTCTTTCTTTCTTTCTTTCTTTCTTTCTTTCTTTCTTTCTTTCTTTCTTTCTTTCTTTCTTTCTTTTTCTTTCTTTCTTTCTTTCTTTCTTTCTTTCTTTCTTTCTTCTTCTTTTTCTTTCTTTCTTTCTTTCTTTCTTTCTTTCTTTCTTTCTTTCTTTCTTTCTTTCTTTCTTTCTTTCTTTCTTTCTTTTTCTTTCTTTCTTTCTTTCTTTCTTTCTTTCTTTCTTTCTTTCTTTCTTTCTTTCTTTCTTTCTTTCTTCTTTCTTTCTTTCTCTCTTTCTCTCTTTCTCTCTTTCTTTCTCTCTTTCTTTCTCTCTTTCTTTCTCTCTTTCTCTCTCTCTTTCTCTCTCTCTTTCTCTCTCTCTTTCTCTCTTTCTTTCTCTCTTTCTTTCTCTCTCTCTTTCATTTATAGGAAAATGAGGGCAAAGAACTAATATACTAAAAATCAACTTTGTAACAGTGCTTTGTCTGTTATTTCATTCAAAAAACTTTTGTGAACCACAGGTATTTTTCTGTGAATGTCTTAAAGCTATTTGTCCCCAAGCTATGGCCAAGCAGCATAGAAGTCTTGACAGGTATCTAAGATCTAAGAAAACGGAGTTTGTCACAGTTTAGGTAATCGTTTTCGGTGGTGTAATGTGCATATTTTGACCTCACACAACAGCAAGGTGTGTTCAAGTGACACAGCACAGCCATCAGGATTCAAAGTCTTATGACTTGGTGTTCAAGAGCATTTTAATTTTCTTTCAGAGTTGCACTGTATTTGAGCTGGTGGAAGAAGGACTACTTGGTGATATTTCCTATAATATTAGCACATATCAACATTCGTAGTTTTATCTGGAGGGTTGTTATACTTAGTCCTTTTCTGAGACTCCAGCTATGGCAAACATACTGTTATCTAAGACTCTCTGCATTATTTCAATAGTAGCACAAGTACCTAAGTCTAAAATGAATGTGAAGGGGAAACTGGGCATATCTAGAGCTACCACCATTACAAATCTGTTGCCTGGAACACAGTTTTGCTCCCCTGGCTGCATGCTGGAAAGAGCTCTGGGTATTACATGAATGTGTCTTGCATGTCAGGTCTTGTATTGGTTTACTGGCAAGGTTTTCCAGGTTAAAAGATGTTACAGAAATTCTACACACAACCCTAAGACAAATTTCCAGGGAACTGAGGACATGTACAAAGGACAGGGAGTAGTTGTTTATGCAGGTTTATACCTATTCTATTTGTTTTACCCTACCAGACCTTTACTCTGGTGAATCACCCAACGCCTTTACTAGAGTGATTCACTGAAGTAATGTCAGTGTGCTCCTCATGCTCTGATTGAAGTGCAGGGGGTATTTTGTAAAGCAATTAGGCTTGCAAGAGCACAAAGCCAAGTCAGTGAGACTTTTGCTCAGCAATTACTGAGGTACTTTTGAAAAATTTCCATTTGCTGGCTCCACAGTCCAATGAAGTCATAGGGAATTCCCCATGGTCTGCCATAGGTTTTGGATTAAGGTTAAGCTGTTTAAGCAATGTTGCTATAAAATGTTTTAAAGAGTTAAATATACAAACCTGGTATGAGAGAGTTCAGGAAGTCAGTTTTTCATTTAAGAAATGAAAGTTTCATTGGACAAATCGATACAAGAAATGAGAACATTGCTGAATACAATTAAAAATAGCTCATGAAACAGGAATTTCCGTCAAGAGGAGGAAAAAGGAAGGGAGTGAGTCCCCTTAGCTGCAGGAGCTCATGGCTCTGGCACTGGAAATGCTGGGCTAACTTACAGAGGTCCTGCACTGAGCCAAATCTGAGCTCAGAGCCTGCCCTGCAATGAGATTGTGAGGTTTTATTCTATCAGGGGAGATAAAGAGGGAGCAATATTGACATAGGCTTGCTAATCAGGGAAAGCCCAGCACGAGCAATGCAATCAGGGACACGAATCTGTTTCTCTGTAAGACCAGAGCTAAAGGAGAACCTCTATCAGTCAGTGATGAAAGATGGTTTAATAAAACATTGAATCTCTTCTCCTGCAAGGGCAGTAAATAAGTCCCGTGACAGGGGATATTAAACTGATACCAGCATTGCTTTCCACTGAAAGATGGTTCTGTTGGCGCTTGCGTTGTTTGGCCTGTTCCTCATTTCTCTTGCAACAGAAAAGTCTGTATGTGAAGTGCCAAACCCACAAATTTACTCCTGCCTAAGCTGGGATACATTGCAGTCCATGTTACACTGACATGGAGCATTAGGGGTACTTTGCAGTATTATCACTCCATTCATCTCACACCTTTTTCCTTCAAGGAGCTGAGGTCCGAGGTGGAGCTGGAGGTCTTGGGGGAGACAGGAGGGCTCAGCCTCTCTTTCACAGCCATCTGTAACAATGGCACCATTTTTCCACATCAGAGGAAATGTTCTCATGTGAAAGTGGGAGACACAGTAAGTAAAGAACAAATTCTTGATAGACATGAAGTCCAGAGAATTGAGGACACCAAGGTAGAGAGTTTGCTCTTTGTTAATTTTCCTCCAAATAAGTTAAAAAACAGTAGGTGGTATCTACAACCCTGTTGTTCTATCCTCTGCACGTGCTTCCAGAGCACTCTGCAGAGTTACGTGTGCTGCAGCTCTAAACTGCCACTGTTTTGTGTTCCAGGTGTCTTTCAATGTGACTGTAAGTCTCTCCTCTTGTGAAAAAAACAAAAGGCACATTGTGATAAAACCAGTGGGGCTCAGTGACACGCTGGAAATGGAAATTTATCCCCAATGCAGCTGTAACTGTCGTGCAAAGGCTGAGATGAACAGCCCAAAATGCAACCAAGGGAAAGGATCATTTGAGTGCGGGGTGTGCGTCTGCAGCCCAGGGTACGTGGGGCCACGCTGTGAATGTGACGAGAGCTCCCTCGGCACCAGCTCCTGCAAGGGCTCAGCAGAGCAGAGCTCCTGCAGTGGCAGAGGTGACTGCTACTGTGGGCAGTGCGTTTGCCACTCATCCTTGTACGGGAAGGTGTACGGGCCACGCTGTGAATGCGATGACTTCTCCTGTGTGAGGCACAGAGGGCTCCAGTGTGGAGGTACAGTCCCTTGGCACTACTTTAGCATCTGCATTTTAGAGCTTTATTGTCTCATTCAAGCTATGAGCTTGTGAATCTACAGTTTCCTTGTATATTCCATCTCAATCAATTCTATTTTACTATTAATTTACTATTTCTGAATGATCTTTAGACTTAAGACACCTTTAACCATTCCATAGCTGCTCTAAGTTGTGCTGGCTTTATTGGATCATATCAGCTACCTGAGTCAAAATTTTAATGGCTGTACATGACTGTAGCTCCAAGGATTTTTAAGTATATTGACATACATCAGTGTTAGGCAGTGTACAACTTCACTCTGACATAATTATCAGAGCACATCAATCTCAATTAATTAATCTTAGTTAATAACTTTGGGGATAATTCTGGTATTTTCATAATTTAACCCAATTAACTCAATGATTCTTAGTTTATCTTAGTAAGATACGGTCAGAATTTGAAAACCTGCATTAATACTTTTTCTTTTTCCTGGACTATGCCATTATAAACCAGAAGTGATTCTGTTGAAACAATGGGAATAAGGATTAAACTGGCAGGAACTGGCAATGAGACTGTGCTGAATAGATAGGCTGAAATCATGCTGCAATAAATGAAAGAGGATTTACCCATTAGGTTGTGCACTGTCAGGAGATAAAATCTATGTGGAGAACTCCAATGTAGAGAATGGGGCTGCACTGGTTTACAGCCAGTCTAAGCAAAAAAAAAGGTGATTCTTTGGCTTAAAGTTGAAAGTGATGGGGGAGGAAGAAAGATGTTTAAGAGTGAGAAGAGTTGGACAGGGGAAAGTATCTGCTAGTATGGAGAATGTTTTTTAAGGGCATCGTTCTTATGAGGAGCCTGATTTGAAGTATAATAAATGTTTTTGCAGGCAATGGTGACTGTGACTGTGGGGAATGCACATGCCACAGCGGATGGACTGGTGAATACTGTAATTGCACGACTGACACCAGTGCCTGTGTTGCTGAGGATGGGACACTGTGCAGTGGGAGAGGTGAATGCATCTGTGGGTCGTGTGCTTGCACCCATCCAGGTGCTTCGGGCCAAACGTGTGAGAAGTGCCCTCTCTGCAGTGACCCTTGTAATTCCAGGAGGTAATGTCATAGGTTCATGTCTCTGATGTTTCTTTCAGCCAGATATGTATTTCCTACTGTGTCTCAGCAGTGTGCTTACTGCTTACTTGAAATTGGATTTACAGACTAGAACCCAAGAGCTTCCTTGCCACTTGAGAGGCAGTCCTAACTTGTGCATCAACCCTTTATCTCTTGTACTGAACAACTTTATGGAAAACAGTTTAATCACCTTCAATCAGCACAAGTAAAACATCACACTTTCACTGCTGTCCTTGGCTGTACGACTAATCAGAATGGTGGCCTTGTAAAAACAGATGAACCTCCTTCTAGTCCATAGTATAAAATAAAAACACCCCAGTATAGCTGCTACAGCAAAACTGAGGATTCTCAGAAAAATTTAGCATTTTTATTACAGTTCTCAGGCATATGAATTAATAAAGTCATGCTGTCTGCTCAAGCTTTACACATGTGCAAATTCATAGTCCAAATTCAGTTAAGCTTGACTGAATTATAAAGCCTTAGCTATGTCAAACTAGGTCATAGTCTGGGGATGAAATCCATGGGTAGCTGTATGTCATGTACATTGATGATAAATTGCCAATGGTGAAGTGCCTTCTGTTCACAGAGCATACAAAATGTATGTAGCTTTCCTGCTGTGATGCATGGTGCATGCTAAGATGCATGAGAGAAAAAGCAACCAAAAATATGTGTGACATAAATCTGACCACTTTAAGTATGCTGACTCTCAGCTGACCACCCATGCTTATGCTTGTATTACATGAACTCTTCTTGCAGGACTAAAGTCAGTTCTAAATGAGCAGTGTTCAGTAGAACTTTAAGCTAGAAGCTGAATTAGGTTTCACAGAATATATGTTATTAATGACCCTGGTTTCACCTGCTGAGCACCAAGACAGTGTAAATTGTGTTAATGTTTCATGATGATGTCATGGTTTCTTACTTAGAGTTGAGGCCCATTTCTCTCCACTGCTAGCTCAGCACCACTGTATTTTTATGCCTGCCTACACTGCATCTGAGATGAGAAGTTATTCTGTGGCACATGATTAAACCATCATTTCTGTTAGTGCTAAATTTGACCTATCGGTTTGTTCAAAGCTTGAAGCAAAGAGAACTCCTGCGTGAAACTGCTCCAAACACGAAGGACAGTGCTGCTGTTTTGCTGTGCCTGATTTGGCAGAGAATAAGAAATCTGAAGTTACACAGTGGGCTTTACATTAGCTGTTTAAACATGCATATTTTATGCAACATTAGATCTTTTCTATTTCAGTGATTTCCCTTGCTAGAACACAAGGCAAGGCAAGCCAAAAGAGAGAGAAGATTGGGAATACCTGGGTAGTGTAACCAGAACAGCTGAAAGACCAGGTCAGAGGGGAAGGAGAGCAATGGCTAGGAAGCTGAGAAAAAGAACGATAGTTCGAGAAACATGACAAATACGACAAAAACACCAACAGCACTGAATTTCTCTCCATGAGATAGAAGCTATCCCATTACCTTTCACTATTTGCCATCTCCAGAGCCAGTGATAAGGTCATCTTCGTTCTCTGAAGATAAGCATATTCCCATGGATATATGTAACTCAGCGCAACAGGAGACGGACAGGGTTTTTGGAATGTTTTGCTGCACTTGTCTTTTCTTTTTTTCAAGCAGTCTGTCCTTCAAGCTGCTTCTCAGAATCTCAGCACCTCAATCTGGCTGAAGCTATTTATGAAGAAGAAGCAAGATACATTTTACATCAAGAATGTTCATATGTGAATCATATTCATTGTTTCCTTTTTCCATGCATAAACTCTGGATTTATTAAAATCTACATTGAATTTCCAGTAATTTCAGAGTCTTCTAAAGGAACTGATTTAGACTCTGTGTTTTTAAATAATATTCCAGTCATTTCACCATTAAGTAAACAATTTTGCCACGAATTGCATTAGTATAATTAGGATCTAAGTAATTCTTGAGACAAGTAATCATATTCAAGAGACATCTGTTGAGACACCTGAAAGTGTCTTAATACATTATTCAACAGACTTTCCACAAAAGAAGATTTATGGTAGGTGCCCCAGCTTGATCTCTCTGAAGTCTATTTCAGATATTGTTCATCTGATAGGCATTCCTTCGACTGGTATTTAGCATGAGCTCAGCTCAGAATATTTATTTTTGAAAATTAATGTTATGTGTGAGTAACCCCATGTCTTTGATAGACCAACAGGAATAATGTTGCCTGGGGGTTCTGTTTGGTAGCTAATAAGCTGGGAAAGAAAAGAGGACAAGAAAGAGCATATCCACAATACCTTTAATCAGGTGGGGGTTTTTTGGTTTTGTTTTGGGATTTTTTTTGGTTGGGCTTTTTTTGTTGTTATGGGTTTTGCGGTGGTGTTGTTGTCAACACCTATGATATTTCTGAGGAGTATTGTATCCGTAGCACAAGACCTTTTGTTTAGCTTCTTTTTAAAATGCAGATGCATACACACTGCCTTTTATATTGTTGCTCTGTGACAGGCAGAGATTGATGGGCTGCTGAATTATTTTCTGCAGGAGCTGTGTGGAATGTCACTTGGCTTCCGATGACAAGTCACCAGGAGAATGCAGTGAAAAATGCAAATTGGTTGATGCAACTGTCAGCACTGCACAGGGTCTGTACACTCAATTTTCCTTTTCTCTGTGTGTGCATGATTAATGATAGCCTTTTCTTTCAGTAATTTTATATTTGAAAGTAGCCTCAGGTTTGTTTGGGTTGGGTTTTTTTTTGTTTGTTTGGTTTTTTGTGGAATTATATCAAGGCTCATAAAGCACTTGCTGCCTACGGTTCTTCTGTGGTAAGCAGGAATGCAAATCAGGCCTGGTATTACCTGCAAAACCTGACTCCAGTCCTTATGCAAAATCTTGATTACCGCTGACAGCTAGACACAGCCCTTTAACCCGTGGCAAAGACATTTCTAGTATTCCAAAGGCTTAGCATATCTGTCCGTTGCTCACTGAAATTCAAAACTGCCTTCCTTCAATGGGAATTTCTGGAATAGGAATTAACCTTGAATAAATTAGTACCCACAGAAAAATACAACTTTAAATCAAATAGTGCATCTTATTCTTCTCTGTAGAAGGTACTTGCTTGTCCCATAGGCAATCTGCGTTTATTCTGATGGCAGTTCTAGTCCCAGTCCTACAGTAAAATGCAACTGTTAAGTGAGGCAGGACGTAAGAACATTTCATCCACATCACAAATGTACCATAAGCAGTAAATAAGGCAAATCTAAGAATTAGGATGACAATGCAGAACACTGTATGCACATCTGAGGTTTATGTCTGCAAAGTGTTGGAAGCCCATCCAGAGCTGCATGCATGCAGAATTTTAATCGACATACATCTTTTCAACAAAGCTACAGCTTCTGTTGTTGCTGACATTGCTACATAATACAATACTCAAGACTTGCAAATATTATCCTCATAGAGAAAACTAATTCTAATGTTGTATTTTTGTTAGAATTATCACGTTTTGCCTTTCTAGACTTGAGTATTTGTTGATCAAAATGTCTTCGCAAGCTTCAAAAACATGCAAGCACTTTTATTGTATCTCTGTGGTTAGTAAAGTTTTCAGGTTGGTATTGCCAGATGGCAGATATCTGTAGCTAGGAATATATAAAACATTCTACTTTCAAATATCATGAATACTAACTGAGAGCAAAAACAGTCACTCATATGGCTCTGTTCACACACAGAGAGGTCACAGGAATATGAGCATAACAACGTCATCTCCTTTTCCTGCATACTTGCTTTTTTAATGTCTTGTGCTTCCCTGATTAGAACTGTCAGCTACTTCTTCAGATTTAAAATTTATTTGCAGCAGTTACAGCAACTACCATATTGAAGGCTGGATCACTGTTCCCATCCTAACCCCTCAATAAAAAGAAAGCAGAAAAGAAAGAAAAAAAGGGGGAAAAAAAAGCTCTTGCAAACAGTTTCATCTTAAATACTTGCGTAATAGCTCTGAGGATTTGTTTTGGCATTAAGGTCACCTCATTAAGAAGTCCTAAGAGGGAAAAAAAAAGTAATCTTCAAAATAATAACAATAAGAAAAAATCCTGAGGTCAAAAATGTGGCAGTGGTATAACTAGACCACCACATGATATTTCAGACAGATTATTGAGCAACCTCGTATGGTAGCATACTGCTTCTTTCTGGCTTATATTTCAGTTTCTTTAATGCTTAGACCTAGGTTAAATAAAGTATTAGTACTGTAATGATTTACTTTTGGCATGCATATGTTGCAACACAATGACTGGAACTGTGGACAAGTAAATAAGCATAGGCATTACATTTCCCTGTTTCCTTAGAATGGCTTTTTCAGCCTCTGCGCTGTGCCTTTTGCCTCCTCTGGTTTGATTCTGTGGGTGCCAGGGATTCTTCTTCCTGCTTTCCTGCAGCAGGGTCCCCAGTGCAGCAGTGGTGTGGGCAGCCTCTCCATCTGGTCATCCAGCAGGTCATGGGATAGCACAGCAGCCCTGGAAGTGCTGATGGCTTCACATTTATTTGGCTTCTCTCCACAGCAGGCATTGCTTTTGAATATTTATTTTCATCAATTTTTGGACCAGATGGCTGTTGATGATCCAGGTGGGTGTAAGAGGAGCCCTGTTGCTCCACTCACTACCCAGGAGGAACTGCAATTCCCAAAAAATGTTTCCAGCCCTTGACCTGGCCACAGGGAAGCAAGCTGCTCCTACCACAAGCTGAAAAGGGACAGTTACACCTTCCTTGGAGTGTACCTGCCCTAGAGTGTTGATACTGAGCAAATTTCCAGTGCAGCAACAAATCGGAAGCTAAAGCTTAAATAAATCTCTTCATCAGCACTGCTCTGTTGTTCTGGTTCAGTGAGATGAAACTGTTAAAAAAAAAAAAAAAGGCATTTTATTGAGCAAAAGACAAACAAGAAAGGACATAATGACATTTAAATTTATGGTCATTGTGGTGGTGTTGAATCTTTTATCTAAGTATCTGTTTGGAAATAGTCTTTTGTACTTCAAGTGTCTAGTGTGCCACTGTCCCCCAATTCTTCCTCCAGTGTGACTCCAGTGTTTTCAAATACCATCAAAATGAATGGAATGAGACAGACAAAATCTGCTGACAGAGTGGGAAAGGCATGATGACTGATGACAGGATACAGAAAATCACACAGATGTAAATTGCAGGAGTTTACCTGCTTAGACAAATTTTTGTGCTGATGAACTGAAAATAATCTACCCAATAGCCTTTCTTAGTAATCCCCCCCCCTAAAAATAATATTAGAGAAATAAAGATACTAAGCATAAGCTGAGTTCTGAATAGCTTGAACTGGCATCTTTGCTTTCGTTTCTATATCTTTGCACATAATCAGATGTCTGCTCCCCTTCATCTCAAATTATGACATTAAACTAAAAATTATTAGTTAAAAATAACTGATATATTTGCATTTAATATAATCTGGATGCTATTTGGAATATGCCTGCAAGTTTTTGTCTGACTTCAGGATAGTTAATATCTACCATTAAAAAAAAAATATTTATTTTTAAAGCAAGCTGATATTCTTTGGGTTTGCATGCTTGAAAGAGCTGGGAAAAAACAAATATTGCAAAACTTGTGACAGCGTTACTGGAATTGTGCCTTGGCAACGAGTGCTTTTAATTCAGTACACTCAGTCTGCACCTTGTGGTCTTTCTAACAAAACCAAATCCTGTTAAATCAGCCAGTCTTGTCTGCCTGTCACCTTGACAGATAGCACATTGCTCTGCCACCAAGGAATGGCAACAGGTAAAATACAAGATTATCACAAATCAAGAACATGTTTCTATTAAAATCCATAAGACCTAACTTTATAATAAGAAGCAATATGGGGGAAAATAGAGAAAAAGAAAAAAAATAGCAATTTTTTCTTTTAAGCACCATAAGTTTCCTTAAAATCCATATTCCTGTCTGATTCCTACTTTCTATTTCATTACTGTTTATATTAAAGTTTGCTTATGAAGGTTCAGTGAGAGTGTTAAATGGATAAGAAATAATGGAAAGTGACAATTACGTTCAAGAATCTTGCTGCTTTTTCTTGCCACTAAAAATCAAAGCACAGAAGATTTTCTAAGAAAGCACTGAAAAGCATACCTAGATTTCCAATGCTATTTTAATCATGTGTTATATAGAACCGTAGTAAGTGTTCAGCCCCAGAGCTATTATTGTACACAGTTATACAGTCAGATATTTTTGCTCTGTAAAAATATTATGTAATGGTTATGCTCCAAGTTAGGGCATTTTTTGCTCTGGACATGTCTCATTTTTTAAATTGTCTTTTAGCCCCCTAAACCAGCTTCCTCCTGTGTCTCTGATCCCTTTGAATGACCTTTTTTCTCAGCAGAAAAGGTTTCCCAGTTAGGATCATCTGAGAACATTAAAAAAAAAAAAAAGGAAGAAAGTACAGTACTGAACACACTAACATTTGAGGGGGCTATTGTAGAAGAAATAAATGGAAGCACTCTTAACAGTATCCATTGCTGCTTGACATACATGCATCTGCTTCTGAAACACAATCTAGGCACGGTAGGAGTAGCTGTAAACCAGAGAACATACTGTTTACTTTGGCCTATAACTAGGGATTATTACATTTCCTTGACAATTGGTGGTTAAGCATCTTGGAAGCACTTCCATTTCATTGACATTCACAGTACCTGAGATTAATAAGGTGCACTAGATGGTCAGTGCAGACTGATAACAGCTGGATCAATCCATCAGAAACATAAGTGAGAAGTCAGAACCAAAACAGAGCTTGGGTTGGACAAAAGTTGTAACACTTGCTGAAAACTCTTGACGGTGTTACTTTCATCTTTCACTCCTTACTACCCACAGTTGAGGCTGTGACAAATGTGATGCCAGCAGTCTCTCATGTTATTAGATGTTGAATTTCATTTTATCTGATTAATTCCTTCCCCCCTTTCCCCCACCACCACCCCCCTTCCTTTCTCTACAGATTATTCAGAGGCTAAATCGATTCCCTGCACTTTGCAGGGCGAAAATGAATGTATAACCACATTTCTACTGGCTGTGGATGAACAGGGAAGGACAGTCATTCACAGCATAAAACAGAAAGGTAAGCGCTGAATATTGCTTTTCCTGTGTGAAATCTGATTTTTAAATATAGCAGGGTGAGCTCTCTAGAAGCTGAGCTTTTTTATTCAGCAGCACTGCACCTCCTTGTGTTTGTAGCATTCCTCTGCCCAGTCAAAAGAGCACCTCCTCAAGTATGTATTTGATGTGGTAGTAAAATCAATATTTTCATGAAAGATGTGCAAAATGATCCCTGGGCTGCAAGTGTGCGTTAGTGTTTCTAAAGCTTTGTGCACTTCTAAGAGGATGACAATAAATGTCATTTGTATTATATGAGAAAACTGTAATTCATTTTGAAATTACATTGGACAAATATCCAAAAGACCATCTGATTCCACTTACCTGATGAAATTCTAAAATACACTCATGTTTAATGTTGCAGCGGAATTCAGTTTTGAATATTTTGCATAAATAACAGATATTCAACAAATCCATTTATATTCTTTCATTTTAACATTACTTCTCTACTTACTGGTGTTTCACTACATATTTTCATTAAAGCTCCTTATTGCATAGGACAGGAGAGAACACAGACACCACTTTTCAGCTGCAAACAGTTTAGTTTTATTCCACAGAATAAAAATGTCTGTTGGGGAGGTTGGGGGTTGGTTTTCGTTTGTTTGGTTGGTTTTTTTTACACACCCAGTGTCTCAGTACTAAATGTTAGTTAGCTTTTAGGGAAAGCCATGCAGATTTGTAAGTTTGTTCTGTGGGTATAAACAGTGTTTCTTTTGTTAACCATTTGTGTAGCCTTTCTATAGCATACACATAAGTTGAAACCTAGGTTCTACCATGAGAACAGTAGTCTGGTGGTAACGAAGCGAATACTAGAGAAGCACAGTCCTTTGTAAACTACACCCCTAAGAATTGAGAATTTAAGAATAAGAGTTTATCCTTATTAATTATATTTGCTATGCATTTTAGATAGATCTGGGTAGAAAAAATAGAAAGAAAAAGGTTAAAAAAAAAAAAAAAGAGAACTCTCTTAAAGAATGCAGAGTTTATTTCATGCTGTGCAGTGACCCTACCACATCTCTACAATAACCAGCTTCGCTGCCATCTGCTGTTCTGCTCCTGGGCATTTAAATTATTGTGCTGTGGCAGCTGTGATGCATGGGAACGTGTACTGAGGTGAGACCTCAAGAAATGTTCTAGAAATTTGTTTCATTTATGGAAATAAAGTCAAGATGGCAGTGGTAGCCAGAGTGTTAAAGCACTGCTCCAAACAGACTCCTCTGAATTAGTTAAATACAACGATCACCAATACAAAAGTAAAAATGACAACAAATACAAAAGTAAAGTGAAATACAACCATGTAAGGCACATAAGTCTGATTTTTTTTCAATGTCCTTAAACCATGTTTCAGTAGAACATTCTGCAAGATAGCAGTGTTCACAGGCTTTCATGAGCAATACTTTTTAATATCAGGATAATGAAACTTCTTTGCACTTTGGTCAAGCGAATACTTCAGTTTTAATTTTGATTCTCTGAAATATTGCATGATAACATTGATTGCAGAACCTGAAAAGCAAAATTCTTTCAAATTGATTAGTCCCAACTTTTTCAGCAAGTCTAACGGATTCCTCCCTCATTGTTTCAATGAGTGAAATGTCATTTCCTTGATTTTTCTCAGTGTCATTGCTGACTTCTTACTATAATTTTTTCCTCTACAATACATGATATATGAGTTAATTCAAGAAGAGCTTCAGCCCCAACACTGTAAAATTCATAACCTTGTCAACTCACTGCTGGTGTTTAAAATTACATTGCCACATGAAAATAGTTTTCTAACTTTTCAGAATCTGGGTCTGTATCCAACAGCTGCTAATCAACACAATAAAAGAACAGTGGAATAAGTTAGCAGTTAATTTTTAAAACACTTTAATGCAGCCAGTTTCACAAACACTTTAGCAAGAAAGCAGGAGGAAAATGACATAAACTTGAAGGAAAGGGCATGCACAGCTCACAGCAAATGAGAAGCCCAGCTTCCCTCTTGACTGGTTTTAATTGCCCCAAATTTATTGATTGCATATCCACAATCATAGCTGATTTTGTTTTCACAGATTGCCCACAGCTTCCAAATATCTTGATGATAATGGTGGGTGTCACACTTGCTATCCTTCTCATTGGCATTGTCTTACTTTGCATATGGAAATTATTGGTGTCAGTTCAAGACCAAAAAGAGGTGGCCAAGTTTGAAGCAGAAAAATCAAAAGTTAAATGGCAAACGGTATGTTAAATGCATTGATTTTATATGAGGTTCTTAATTTGGTTGCATGATGCGCAGCTGCCTTTAAAATCTAGTGTCATGGGATTGGTCTCTTAAATTGATAGATTTTACTGGTAGGTTTGCTCTACATTTAATATTTTTTAAAGCAAAATTATGACTTTTTTCAGAGATAAGAAATAGCTAGGGTTCAATCTCCTGGTTTAATGTTGTCCACATGCCAAAGCATGCACATAACATATTTTATTATTTTTTTTTAGTAGTACCTCATCTGATTAATCTTAGCAAAGTTGTTTGCTGCCTATGTTGTTCCCAGAGGTGTATTCCTCTTCCCAGAAACAACGCCTGTTTTAGGAAATTATCAGTGGCCTCTGTCATGCTGAGAGCCCAGTCACAGAGGAGCAGTTAATATAAACTGTCTGAAATGTAGGTGAAAGGACTGAGAAATTCAGGCCTTGTGTTCTATCTATTGTTTGTGGACTTCCAATGCAAACTTTTACCACATGTTCCCTTTTCTTCTTTCCTTTCTGCTTTTGACTTTTGGCTCTTCTGCAAAAGCTTTAAGATTTCTGAGGTACTTTGAAAAACAGCTTGTTGAGTAAGCATTTCTGGTGGGTGGAAGGAGGACAGAAGATAGGCTGCTGTGCAGGCAGCTCTGTGATTGCAACATTTCTGCAGGAACAGACACTGCTGGCTTTTCAGCTTCTGAGGTGGGAAAAATCAGTTACTTATAGACAAGACCACTTGAGAATGGTTTCTTTATCTTTCAGGAGAGCTACATAGGGTAAGAAGGAAGGGATAGATACAGCTGACAGAAGCATTTTACTTTGATGTAACAAGAGGAAATAATAGGAAGTGAATGATGAGAGGCCAGGATTAAAAGCTTGGGTAGGACTTGCACTTTTTTCAATGTGTGGTAGCCTGTGCGGCTCAGCAAGAACACCATAAGTCACACCTCACTGCTGAGACACTACCTGTACTTTTAGAATGTCCAACCACAATATTTAATACACAAATTGTATTGGGCATACTTGTTAAAGCATTGTTTGATGATGTGGACTACTTTAACCCAGGAGGCAGATGTGAAGGGAAGCACGTTCCCAGCTCTAGAGTGGTTTGTGCTGCCTCGTATAGGCCAGCCTGGATTTCGGTGGCTTGGAAAACAAGTGAGCTGCTGAAGGCTATTCTAAATCAATCAAAGGTACAAAGTTACTTCTGTATAATGAATAGACCAGAAGTCCTCACTAGGAAAAGAACAAGCAGGAGGAGAGTATGATACTTGTCTATAAAATTATGATTCAGGAAATTGAAGATGGGATGTTTGTTCACTGGCTTTTCCCATACACGCGTGGTGAGAGAGCATGCTCCAAAGAAGCCAGAAGACATCATTACACAACACCTGCTTAGGGAATATAATTTATTTACAAAGATATTCTAGATTATAAATTTGCATGGATTCAAAATGTCTACAGACATAGGAGGACATCCCCTATGACCCAGAGGGTTTGTGAAACGTGTTGGCTTTTCCATGGGTAGTCTGCATTGCCTGTCGTTTGGAACACATTGCTGGGCTAGAGAGATGTCTGACCTGAGTTTCTCATGGAGTACAGTACAAATGATCTTCTGCACACTGGAAAGCATAAATAGTACTAGCTGGTGCATGCATGACCTGCATCATAACACTGAGTAAGGAATTGTGAACGGAAATTACTTCTTTGCTGAAGAGGTCTGATCATGGCTGTGGTGTGCAGTCATGTCTATTGGAGCTGAAATGATGGTAAAATGAGTTAAATATTGCCTGACTCCTATTTCTTCTGTTACTTTGTTTGTTTGTTTGTTTGTTTTCAGGAAACAAATCCACTGTACAGAGGATCAACCACTACTTTTAAAAACGTAACTTACAAGAACCAAGAAAAGCAAAAAGGGGCCATGACTGTAGATTTCTATTAGCACCTCCAACACTACAAACTTAGTTTTACTGGCAAGAAATCTAAACCACTTGTTTCTTCTCAGATGATTATGTGATACCTGTTTGCATGTTGTAGTGCTATAACGCAAATATATCTTGAGATGGGAAAACATGTTAGTGGTGAAGGTTAGTAAAAATATTAAAAGCCCCTCATCTTAATATATCATCACAAATATTTTTAATTTTCTGAGGATTGAGAATTATCATATGTAAGGCTATTTTTGTGAAAATTAAGCATAAGCAATGTACTTTATATTGTTCAAACACACAATCCCACATATATGTGTTTAGGAATATATTTGTACCAGTCTATTTGGTGGGCTGGTTTAAACCTAAAAAGGTACTTTTTTCAGGAAAGATACTTAAACTACTGACATTTCCTCATACAACCTGTGTAACTGAATAGTTTTTCTATCAGAAACAAGTAGCATTTTATTGCCTATCTTTTTGTATATCAAAGATATACAAAAACATCTCCTCTGTAATTGTCTTTTCTTGTCCTGTTTTCCACTCTCCTTGTCCTTGTTGCTGTTTGATATTCTTTAAGAACCCAGTCCCTGGGGTTATCTCAGGGAAAGCTAAATCAAGCCCTTACTCACTTTTTGTTCCAGGTGCAGACTGCTTCTTTTTTTTCTCTTCCTTTCCCTTTTCATTTCCCCTTTCCTTCCCCCTTTCCTTTTCCCTTTCCTTTCCCCTTTCCTTTCCCCTTTCCTTTCCCCTTTCCTTCTCCCTTTCCTTCCCCCTTTCCTTCCCCCTTTCCTTTCCCCTTTCCTTTCCCCTTTCCTTTCCCCTTTCCTTTCCCCTTTCCTTCCCCCTTTCCTTCCCCCTTTCCTTCCCCCTTTCCTTCCCCCTTTCCTTCCCCCTTTCCTTTCCCCTTTCCTTCCCCCTTTCCTTCCCCCTTTCCTTTCCCCTTTCCTTTCCCCTTTCCTTCCCCCTTTCCTTCCCCCTTTCCTTCCCCCTTTCCTTCCCCCTTTCCTTCCCCCTTTCCTTCCCCCTTTCCTTCCCCCTTCCTTCCCCTCTCCTTCCCCTCTCCTTCCCCCTCTCCTTCCCCCTTTCCTTCCCCCCTGCTTTCAATGCTAGTAGATTGGATCCTGAGCCAAAGTGAAATATTTTTTAATTGGAGGCCTTTGTAGAGGAACTTTAAACCAGAGTATTACCTAAACTCCATTTCACCGCTTACATCCTGTTTAGGAACACAAAATAAACCTTGACTGCTGGACCATTATGTGAACTGCTGCAGGGGCCCTTTACATGCAGTAAAAGTTCAAACACAAAGACTCAGTATCACACACAAACCCAGTACTCTTTTGTTGGTATTTCCAAAATTGTGAGGTTCTTTCAATTCCCAGCAGCCAAACCATTTATTCATGTGTGAAAGAATGGATTCAGCTCTTTTGGGACTTTCTGTTTTGGTTTGGTTTTGCTTTATGTTTTTCTGTTTGTTTGGTTGGGTTTTTTGTCGAGTTTTGTGGGGGGTTTGGTTTTGTGTTGTTTTTTTAAAAAAGGCAGCAAATAGGTCTATGGATTCTACTTCATATTCATTTCCATGATGGTAATGAAATGAAGAGTTTTAAATCTCGGTTTTAGCTCATCACTACTGACTTGCCATAAACTCTTACATTGTAATGCTGTTACTGTGCATAGCATCTGGAGACAAAAAGCCCCAACAGAGTCAGTCAACATGCTGGCATAAACGCTTACAACATTGAGCTAACAATGATGTACTTTATTTTTTAATATCACTTGTCCTGTGCATTTTTTAGTACTCTGGAACAGATGCTCAAAATGTACATGTGTATACAAAAGAGGACTTCAAATCAAAGGTACATTGACACAGTCACAGGCAATTACGTACATTCCCTATGGTAAATCGTATATTTGATCTGAAAAACTTGATGTTCATTTTGTAATAAATATTTACAAAGTCTGTGCAACCTCAGTCTCTGTATCCTCTGCAGTTACAGGATGTGAGACTGATATATTAGCTAGCTCAGAACCATGCCTGTTTTAGGGCCTGATCCAAAGCCTGCTGGAGTCAATGGCTACAGATGAGGATCTAGTTTCAGTGAAACTATTAGTTTTGGTTTACAAAGATTATTTTGTTTAAACAAACTGCTTAATACTATTAATGGATTAAACCCTATAGTATATATTTCTGTGCAAAGAGAAATAAACAGTTATCAGATGCCTTTGGAAAGAAGGTGATGCTATAACCATGTATTAATTACAAAATTATTGCAGTGTGAAGGAAATTATGGCTATCATTAAATAGAACAGATTAATCACAGGTTTACATCCATACTCTTCAGTGTTCCTTCATGGTGAAAACTGTGCACAAAGACTTGCATCTGCAAGCTTTCCAACCACCAACTCCAACAGATGTCAGTGCAAGTTACATGTGGGATCAAATCCTGTTTCCCTGGCACACAGATAAATTCATGGGAGGCAAAGCTGGCCTCTGGATTCTATCTCACATTCCACTTGAGTCAGGATTGCCTAAAGGACTAAAGAAATCTGGATTTAGCCCATGTAAATTGTCTGTTACTCTTACTTTTTTTCATGTAGGAGTCATCAAATACCAAACTCTCTCTGAAAGAAATGAAAATATTTATATTACTTTAAAAATAATTTTTAAAATCTATATAATTTATTAAATACCTTTTAAGTTCCATTTCTAAGAAGACTGATTCTGCTGCTCAATATTAGGGTTAAAAGTCTTTCTTCTGTAGGTCACCTATTTCAATATTGAATTAAATTTCAATATTCAAATGTTATTAATAAAGTGATGTTTGCATTTCATAGCAAAGGTTTGGTGGTCTCTGTTCCCTTTTCCTAGAGATTTAATTTCACAAAGCTCCTCGCCCTCCTCTCATCACTTGTAAATTCTGATCCTCAGCAAAGATCCAATTTGGTATGGGGGCAATGTCGACAGCCCAGTTACTCCTCCTGGCAATCTGTCTCCAAATTATCCAAGATATACAGAAATCAGGCAGCATGTTTTGCAATTTCCCTGCTGTGATTGACTGACTGTTCTGTGCACCTTCAAAATCATCAGGATGAGAATATAGGAATAATTAAAAGTTCATCAAAAGAGAGAAAATAGAAGGGTTTGATGAGAAAGGTCTCTATTATTAAGGGACACCAAAGAACTAGGCTCATTCATGTGAGCCATCCTCTTAACAGCATTAACTTATATCATAAATTTTGGCTAAACCTCCAGATTTCAACAATTTTAAAATCTTAATTGGCATTCACCTTAGAAACAAGAGTGGTGTTCACTTTTTAAATTAACTGTATTATTTTTATCTTGTAGCATTTGTTCCAAAGTTAATTTTCTTCATTTTTTTTCTTCACCAAACTGTGAGTGGTTTTGCTTGTGGTGAGTAGGATGAAAAAGTCTTTCTGCTGTTTCCACAAACGTTGTTTTGACCTGAGGCTGGACCTTGAGAGTGGCCAAAACATTTTTAATAGTAATACTTCTATTCACTGAAGAGTTAAACTGAATAAAAGAATAGTCTCTAGCAATTTTATGGGTTTTGTGTATCTTTTATGTCCTGTAGAATGCTAATTTCCATAATGTATGTTAAATGGATATTTTTTTTATTTGATTTATAAAAATTGCATGTTAACCTCTATTGTATATGTCCAGATTGTGTTCAGCTTTGTTTCATAATATTAGTGGGTAATGAGTCCAGAATACAAAACTTGAAAGTCAAGTGCAGTACTCTTCATGTCTTGTCTGCTTTTATAAAGAAGTTCAAAGTTTTTTTGGTGTGAGGGAGTTATTGCCACACAAAACTTACTGCATAAACTATAAGTGAAAAAAAGGAAACAATTTTTATCTTAGTCTATTTGAAAGAAACAGTTAAATGGCTCAGCTTGTTTCTGTAAAAACCAAACCAAAACAAAACATGTTATTTAACCTTGAATAAAGACTGTAAAATTGAATGCGTGTTTTAATATGCCTTTATTGTCCTCTCTTCATTTTCCACTTTGACTTGTGCTTTTATCATTGTTTTTACATGATCTGATGAATCTTAGTGAATTTGCAAACCTCCACTCTGGTGAGATTCCATCTGGAGTACTGTGTTCAGGTCCAGAGCCCCCAGCATAAGAAGGACATGAACTTGCTGGAACAGGTCCAGAGGAGGGCCTGAGCACCTCTCCTGTGAAGACAGGCTGAGAGAGTTGGGGTTGTTCAGCCTGGAGAATTGGAGGCTCCAGGGGGACCTTATTTACCAGATTTCCAGTACTTACAGGGGGCCTACAGGAAAGGTAAGGAGAGACTTTTTACAAAGGCATGTAGTGATAGGACAAGGGTCAATGGCTTTAAACGGACAGAGGGTGGAGTTAGAACAGACATAATGAAATTCTTTACTGTGACAGCGGTGAGACACGAAACAGGCTGCTCAGAAAAGTTGTATAAACCTTCTCCATGGAAGTGTTAAAGGACAGATTGGATGGGGCTTTGAGCAACTTGGTCTAGTGGAAGGTGTCCCAGCCCAAGGCAGTGCAGTCGGGACTAGATGATCTTTAAGGTCCATTCCAACCCAAACCATTCTATGATTTCTCATGCTTTGCCATGCCCTAGAGCTTATTTTACAACTCCCCTCCCCCCCTTTTAAAAGACATCACATGACATTTAACATCTGGATTTTCTTCTGTTTGTGATCTTTTTACTTTTCAAGGAAATGAGTTAATGGATGAAAGCTGTAAGAAGCCTATTTCTGGAACTCTCATTGACTACATATGACGTTCTTTTATACAATGATCCCTGAATTGCACAACTTGCTTAAAGCTAAAGATCCATGCATTCTCTAAACATAACAGCAGTAATATCTTTTTGGGACTACATGGCAAAGTGCATATATTCTTTTTAATTTCTTTAATACTTTTTTTTTCTCATGAAATTCCATTCACCCCAACTCTTTTGGGCCCAGCTATCTAGCCAGTTTCTTACCCAGAGAAGCATACACCCATCTAAGCCATAAGCAGCCAGTTTTTCCAGGAGGATACTGTGGGGCACAGTGTCAAAAGCTTTACTAGGTCCAGGCGGACTACAGCCTTGCCTCATCCACTGAGTGTCGTAGAAGGAGAGGTCAAGCAGGACCTGTCCTTCATGAACCTATGCTGACTGGGCCTGATCACCTGGTGGCTCTGCATGTGCTGCATAATGGCACTCAAGGTCTTCTCCATAACCTTTCCTGGCACTGATGTGAGATTGACAGGTCTGTAGTTCCCCTCTTTCCAGTCCTTATTGTAGATGCTGTAGTCACATTTGCTAACCTCCAGTCAACTGGGACCTCCATGGTTAGCCAGGACTGCTGATAAATGATAAAAAGTGGCTTGGTGAGCACCTCTGCCAGCTCCCTCATTACCCTTAGGTGGATCTTATCTGTTAGCATGTGATTAAGAAACACAGAGGAAAAAAATCAGTTTCTTATCCATTCAAATCATGAAACAAAAGTTGTGAAAGTTTTATGGCACTTATATTTATTCTAAAATGTCTGCTAAGCAATTAAATGATAGCTTTATTGGTTTGTTTAAAGTGTAACATTTGTTGATGACAGCATGTGTAATTTCTGGGGTTTAGTACAACGAGTCATAGGTTTGTTTAGTGAACAAGTCTACAATCTAATATCAGCTTCTCTGGGGAACTACTCTTTTGTAGCAAACATCTGCAAAAATTGTCTTATTCTACTATTGATTTTTTCAAGACTAGTATTAGAAATGCAGGGCATACTAACATCAGCATATGTCTCTCAGGTCTGTAAACCTGTGCTGATTAACAGGAGTAGGAGCACTTTGGAAAGTATCTCCAGGCATAGGATATTTAGGCCAACAAATTCTGATGTGGGACAGCTGATCATAGGATCATAGGATGTTAGGGGTTGGAAGAAACCTTCAAAGATCATCAAGTCCAACCCCCCTGCCAGAGCAGGACCATAGAATCTAGCACAGGTCACACAGGAACACATCCAGATGGGTCTTGAAAGTCTCCAAAGAAGGAGACTCCACAACCTCCCTGGGCAGCCAGTTCCAGTGCTCTGTGACCCTCACAGTGAAGAAGTTCCTCATGTTGAGGTGGAACCTCATGTTCTGTAGTTTATATCCATTACCCCTTGTCACAGGATGCAATGGAGAAGAGTCTGTCCCCTCCCTCTTGACACTCAGCTCTCATACATTTATAAACATTTATTAAATACCTTCTCCATCTTCTCCAGACTAAAAAACCCCAGGGCTCTCAGCCTCTCCTCATAGGGCAGTGCTCTGGTCCCTTAATCATCCTGGTAGCTCTCTGTTGGACCCTCTTGAACTGGGGAGCCCCAAACTGGATGCAGTATTCCAGGTGAGGTCTCACCAGGGCAGAGTAGAAGGGGAGGAGAACCTCCCTTGATCTGCTAGATACGCTCCTCTTAATGCACCCCAGGATACCATTGGCCTTCTTGGCCACAAGGGCACAATGGCTGTCCCATGGATAACTTCTTGTCCACCAGGACTCCAGGTCCTTCTTCGCAGGGCTGCTGTCCAGCAGATCGCCTCCTAACTGGTGCAGTTTATAATTCCTTCCCAGATGCAGGACTCTGCACTTATCCTTGTTGAACCTCATTAGGTTCCTCTCTGCCCAGCTCTCCAGTTTCTCCAGGTCTCACTGAATAGCTGCACAGCCTCCCCTCAAGCAGTGCAAGAGAGGATGTTCAAAGGGTAAGAGAGAACCACATTCACTTCCTTGTTTTCTTGGCATTCCCTGCAGAGAAACTGACAGCACGTTTGCAAGGAATGTTGCAAAGAATGTTGCAGAGAACTTTTTACACCCTCTGTTTTACCCACGTCTTTCTGGCCCCACTGCTGGAGGCACTTGGAACTGCAGTGTGAATAATTCATACGCACAGAAACAGCCACACAGTACCTACTGTCTCCATGTTGTGCCCATGCAGGAACGGCAGCTGTCTAGCAGAGTTTTAGATGCTTAAGGCTGTATTAATGCTCTTGATGTTACTCTTACAAGGGAGTTGTTCATGTCGGGAAAAGAAGTTTCTAGCCTAAAGCTATGAACAACAAATAAAACTTAGAGTCACATTTAGACAAAAACCTACCTTCTGACTAGTGAACATGAAACTGAGAGTTTGTAACTAGGAATTTCAGTTAACCTTAAGCTGGCCAGTATATGCTGTCCTATAGGGCCATCTTATCCAAAGCAGGCTGATGGGGACTGAAACTGCAGAGCCTGGAAAGCCACGGCAGTTGCCTGGGAGCACAGGAGAAGGGAGTGGTGCAACAGAAACACGCAGGTAGAACTGTCAAAAGGAAAGGAAGCATCACTGGGCATGGATGGGATGTGTCAGAGGATGTAGGGAAGGTGGAAGCAGTATCCATTTTCAGGTAACAGGAGTGGCAGAGCTAACAAATAAGAGTAGTTCTGTATCTAGGGTAAACAGCAAAACTTATAAGTGAAAGGGAAAATGACTACAAAATTGGGAGTTGACTGGAGGTGCCTGGGAACCATCATTTTTTAGAGCTAAGCAGAATCTCAGAAGGCCCCTCTGAAAAAGATGGAATTGTTGTTTTCTAGACATGGCTAATGGAAGCAATTCTGGTCCTGCTTTTTCTTCCTAGCTATTTTCTAGTTTGGTATTCCCATTCTGGCTGCTAGCAGACAAAAAAAAAAAAAAAAAAAAGACCTACCCTCAGACATGAGAAGGTGCTTTGCACATGACACACTTGATCTGTGTATGTGCCTTAAAAAACAACGGGGTTGTGAGAAAATGGAATTAGTGTGATTTGTGGATGAGGGCCGTGAACACACACTGGACTCCTATTTGTGCATAGTTCTCATAAAGAAGGCTGAGTTAATATGTTAGTAGATACAGAGGACAACTTGAACATCTTTGTAGAGTATCTGGGTAACAAAGGCAGAGCAGCTCAGATAAGTGCATATATATGAAATAGTGGGTCCAAGTATACACAAAAAGAAAGAAAACAGATAATTGACAGAGAAAGCAGGGATGCTCATGGACAGAGCAGCAAACCTGTGAACACGAACACGGACTGTGTGGTCAGTGGTCTCCCACCTCCAGTGCCGCTGTGTATTTCTGATTCTTTTTAGGACAAAAGTCCCCGGAGCATAGGTATGAGAAAGTAAGTGTTTTCGGATAGAAAATAAGAATAATACAGCGCTTTTTGTCCGCTTTTATTCACAGCCCTGGTCTGGACGGCCGGCCCCAGCTGCATGCTCGGCGTTTCCAAACCCGGCCGATCGGTCTCCGGCAATTTATCCCTATTCTGAGGATATCGGCTCCAGGGAGACTGCGCGACCCCCCCTGCATCCTTCCCCCGGCCGCGCGGAGGGAGCCGGGCGGCCGCCCCTGCAGGGCCGTCCCGTCCCGCCCCTCCTCTCCACCGCGGGGAGCCGCTGGGGTGGGGTCGCTCATCTGCCCTCCCCGGGGCAGGGCTCGGCGGGGCTGGTTCGGCGAAGCGGACCGACGGGGCGCAGTGCCGCGGCGATGTTGGGCTTGCGGCTGCTGGCTTGCTGCCTCCTGCTCGGCGGCCGCGGCCCGGCGCCGGGCGCCGCGGCCCTTAACCGGGACGCTGTGCCGTCGCTTCGGGGTGAGTGACGTCTCCGGGGGCGGCCCGGGGCGGGGGGTGGGGTGGGGTTGGGTGGCTTGCGGCGCGGAGCCGCGCACCCCGGGGTAGCCCGCGGTGGGTCGGGCAGAGGCGGGTGTCCCGTGCCGGGCTGGGCAGGCTCCCCGGACACTGCCCAGTCCCGTTCGTCCCTGCGGGGCTCGCAGAGGTGTAGAACTCCGCGGATCTCCCACTTAGGTGTCTGCCCCGCGGAGCCCTGCAGCGCTTTGGGTGGCCACGACGTGTCGAGGCCGGGCGAGTCTCTTGCCGGGATCAGCCCGATCCTGGCCGGGATGTTTCGGACAGGGCGATGGTCTCAGCTTGCACAGGGGTGAGGGGTTTTGGGGGCGTTGAGGAGATGAGGGCAGGTACCGAACCCGTGAGAACCAGCCCTGCCAGCTGTGCCTTTATGCCCTTTCTGTCCTCTCCACTCGCATTGCTTTCATTGCACCTGGAAGGAATACCGTTTTTTTCTCATTTCCAATAAATTACAGTTATTTTCTATTATTACTGCATAAGCAATTGTCACTGCCTTTTGGGAGGAAGGAGGTGGAGGGGTGAGGAGGAAGGAAATGAAGATATCTTGTTCTCCTAGTTTTGTTACAGCTAATTTTTCACTCTTGGCTGTGTTGAACCTAAGTAATCAGGAACTTTGAGGTACTGGTCAGCTGTCAGCACTTCATCTATGGCCTCACATCAGCTTAAGGCTTCGCTTCTGGGAGTTGTTTTTTGACACCGTCTTCTTGTATGGAGGGGCTTGAATGTAGGAGAAGCAGAGTGTTTCCAAAGGCCTCCTTCCACCCTGTCAGTTCCTCAAGTGTAGGTTACCTCCTTGTCTCCTCTGGGGTTCCCAATATAGAGTCCCTTCCAGCTCTTCTCCTGCAGGATTTTGGGTGCAGAATCCTCCCTGAGCCCAGAAGCTTTGTAACAACCCCCTTCTAAGAGAACACCTGTGAAATGGTATGTGTAGCTTCGCAAGCTGAAAGGAGTAGAGCTTGAGACACAGCTTGGTGTTGCTCCAATTGTGTCAATGCCTGACTTGAATGGGCTGAGATGGAGCCCATCTAGCTGTCACTCAGTCTGCCATCTCTTGAGTCTTGTCTCTACCTTGAGTTGGCTGTTACCTGGTAGTGTTTTGGCCAGCACAGCTCTCTCAACAATTGCATTTTGTAGTTGGTGATCAGAAACCACATTTTGAAGGGATCTGTGTGTTTCAAGAGTTATGAGCTGGTCATTCTTGGCATAAGTTTTTGCAGAGTGAAGAAGAGAAGCATTCTGTTGTTGATGGAGATCATCCAGATGGGTTGTTTGTGTAGATTCTGTAAGACACTTATCTTTTCTCAGCAGTCATTGCCACCAATAAGATCCTTACAGATAAAAGTATTCAAAGGTTGAGAATCATTTTCTTTGGGTTGTGATGTTGCTCCCCCCCAGGAAGCTGCTGCATAGGAGGTGCTGTGTGCTGTCAAGGTGAAGGTAGACTGGGACTTTGCATAAGTGTGAATCCCAGTATCATGGTGAATTAACCTTATTAATCGGTGTTTACTGCTGCTAACAACATCCCAGCTTCCACTTATGTAGCAAGTTAACAGTGTGTTTTCTTGGTTAACTAAGGTAAGACCACTGTAGGAAATACATAACCTAGCATGAGAGGCAAACCCTTTTTCGGGCCATGTAGACATGTCACCTGTGGAGAATAGAATTGGGTATGAGGGATGAAACCAGCACAAACCACACAATTTAACAGAAAACTCAAAAGCAAAGGGCCAAGCTGGGTATCTGGCACAGAGTGTTGTCTGATGGTTTTTCAGTGAGTTCAGACATGAGAGCTGTAGAGATGGGATTAAAGTATCCTTGGTCTGATGCAGTTAAGGACTTGATGTAGGACAGCTGCTAGGTGTTTGGGAGGTGCCATTATATGTGACAGGCTGATTCTTCTCTGCTGACAGTCAGAAAGGTTTGTCTCTTCCTACACCATCACAAGCTACCAATGCTTATAGCCATATGCAAACCAGCCCCACTTAACCAGTGATAGTGTGCAGTGTGACTGTCCTCTCTGTGAATCAAATTGCTTGATCTGCTCTGTGCAGTCTCTTACCAGAAACTCCTACATAATCTATAACCTCTCTGTCTTGCTTGTTGCATGCTTGTTGTGATGATGAGCAGATACATCACTGTCCCGATGCTGCTTGAAAAAGCTTTCTGTTCTAGGGCTATACCTAAACTATGTACTAAACCCAGACAGTGTATACATTAGATCATACATTAGATGTGGGCTATATCAATTTGAGAAGGTTTGGAATTTTTTTTATTGTTACTACTTCAGAATGTTAGGTGTAGGGAATTACAGCAGCTAGAAGGCACACATGGCAGAAATTGTCACTGTAAAATTGCAAGGCAAAATGGGAGTGCTGCTCAGATGTTCAACACATAGTCTTCCAAGGCAGAAAATAAATATCCTGCCCATAACAAGAGAGGAAATCCATGGGTTAGTTACTATGGAATTTCAGAGTGAATGAAATAGCTGAGCTGTGATTTTGCTGCTTTTCAGTTCCTCAGCTACCCTAATTTTTTTCAGTCTATTGCTCACTTAAATATTTGCTCCCAAGACGTTAAACAGCTGCCTTCTTTTCACATACCTACAATGTGGTGTCACATAATTCAGTACATTTCTTAATGATTCCAAGAAAGCCTGGATGTCAAGGCCAACCCCACAACATCTGTGGTCCAAGGTAGCCATGTATGGTTGAACTGTATGTATCCAACAGGGAAGGGATACTTTAACCCTTAGCTATCAGCTGTCATGGTATTGATAAATCCTCCCTTTCTGTATCCTATTTGCAATGCAAAAAATTTTTTTTCTGCCTCTGTAGTTTCAGAGAGCGAAGAATGAATGTGGCAGAGAATTTGTCAATGTCAGCTGTAAACTTTTCAGCTTTTACTGCAGTTGTACTTTCCAATCTGCTCCTCCACTTCCCCTCCAGATATTATTTTACAACATCCAGTATGACTTCTTGTAAACTGGGTCTTTCTTGGTGACCAGTGTTTTTTATTCTTAGAACATGACTGATGTCTTTGGGCATTCCTTTTTATTTATTTAGTATTTATTTTTGTTATCCAACATGGGAGATGTTACATAGATTTGTTTTTGTGTTCTTCACATGTCAAAAAATAAACTGGCAGTAAATTTAGACCAGTACTCATTTTTTGAGGTGCCAGTTATTCTGATGGATATTTTCAGTTTTTAGCTGGAGCTGTTTAGGAAGAAATGTTTGTGTTTAATACTATTTGATCATTTGCAGTATTCTACAGTCTGAAACTTCAAGTTGTTTTTTTTTTCCCTACAGATAAAGGGATATTTATTATCCAAAGTGAAGACTCCAACTTATGCATTAAAGTGGACACGGCTGGCCTTGTTCTGGAAGACTGCAGTCAACTCTCAAAAGACATGTTATGGAAATGGGCATCCAATCATCGTCTTTTCAACATAGGCAGAAGTACCTGTCTAGGACTGAACATCAGTAGACCAGAACAGCCATTAAGTATGCTTGAATGTGATTCAACTCAATACTCATTAAGGTGGGATTGTGATGGCAAAGCATTAGTTGGTATATCAGAATACAAACTGGCTGTTGAAAGCAGCAAGCGTATTGTGGCCAAAAAAAAATCTTCCTATCAGTGGAAACAGTACATGTCCTATGATGAAGACCTTTGTGAACACCCATTTCAAGGTAAAAAATAAAAATTTGTCATAGAAATGTGGATAGGAAAAGTAGTTTCAAAAATTCTTTTGAAACAAGATCAGGTGCTTATGATCACTTTTAGCCTCTACTGTGGTTTAGGATTTAAAGTTTGGGGTTTTATATGCAATGGTTGAAGTTAGCATAGCACACACCATTTTTTCCCTTACCAAAAAAGCATTATCCTTGCAAACCAGGAAGTGCTCATTTCACATCCTCTATGAAATAAAAAGAGAATTTGCTATTGCTTCTCCTGCAGCTTTCATTATTAGATAGACCCCAAGACAGGTAAGGAAGCATTTGGAATTCCCATCACTGAGAATCAGTCTGGTCACAGCATGCAAGAACCAAATATTTACAACAATCAGCACCTGGACTCTAGCCCTGCCAAACTTTGGAGCAGAGGTGAAGCTTTTGATTAATCCTGCAGTACAGCCAATGAAGGTGTAGGAATGTGTATCAAGATCCAGGTCTGCAGACCTTGACAGTTTTCCAGATGTAAGAACTACGATAAACCCATCGACTACAAACAGCCACAGACAGATTGTACATTGACCTCTTTCTCAGTATTTCTGTAGAAGGAAAGACATAATGTTTTCACAATGTGTCTCAGACTGGATCTCTTGTTTCTCCCCAACTGAACAGTGTGTTTGGGTTGCAGGTCTGGTCGCAGTGGTTTCCTCTGCAATTGTAGCTGGGCTCAGCCTCTGCTCTCACCAAAGTCCTTTGGGAGCTGTGATAGCTGGGAAACCTTTATAGCATCCAACTTCTTCTTTAAAGCCTAGTGGAGTTTGTACTTAAGACCGGAGAGAAAATTTTTAAACCCACAAAAAGTCTTACACATTAGCTATGTGCACATAGCAAGATGAGAGTACACCAGGTTTAGCCCTAGTACTGCAACATTCAGGAGAAGATCAGCCTTAGGCTGGCACTCCTAGCCTAGTTTCAGGCCCAAAGTAATGAACTGCATTGGCAAATTCTCTTTCAATTTTCTTCCTACTTTAGCTTATGCACATTCAGATACAAGACAGTGTGTTGGCCCACCAGGTTGGAGGGGCATCTCTACCTTCAAAGAAAGCATGTATATAACTGGTGAGAGGTTTATAGCTGTTGAATTTGGTTTCTTGCCAGGACTGGGATAGTCCTTTGCATCTTCCTAGCTAGCAGCATGGTAGCAGGCAAAGAGAGAAGCAATCCTGATTATTTTTTTTTACCCATGTTTGTATCATCTGTTCACAACAGTAGGCTTTAAAGGGGATTTACAATGTGTAAACTGCTTTTTTTATATGTGTGCAGCCAGCCATTATATCTAGCAGCCTCTAGGAACCTGGCAGTGTGCTCTGATTCTGTTGTTGAAGGACTTTGATCTTTAGGCTATCAACTTGGGATCTTTGGCAAACAATTTCATTCTAAGTGTAATTGTGGTTCTGTGACCATTTGTAAAAGCTCTGAGGTTAAGCAGACACTCAATGAGTTAAAGCTTTTACAGGTTTCAGTTGCACCGGATTCTCAATATTTTGGTGCTCAAGTACAGCAGAAAAATATTTTGAATATTTTATAAGGCATTAATTGATTGTGACAACAGATGTATGTAACATCAGCTTTTATAGCTGGATTATTATTTCCAATGGTATGAGAACTTATTTGTAAAAGTTCCTTTGTCTTTCACATTTCCTTTTCCATAGAATGACAAAGAGAATGGAAAAAGCATTAGAAACCCACTTTATAAAGACTGGAAGGAGCATGGGAAATAATGTGAAATTGGTCATTTGTCATAGGCTAACAAGGGAAAAATAAGTCGAATTTGCATCTGAGTGTGTACTGATTCTGCTGACTATTGTTTTGTGTAGTAGTTCTGAAACATAAGTGCAGATTTTATATGTTAATTGTTCAGGTTTGGGTTTGTTGGTTTGTTTGTTTGTTTTTCAATTAAGTTAGAATAATGTGCCTTTTTTCATGGTGACAGATTTCATAAACTGTTATTTCCAAATTCTGTTCATTAAAGTTATGCTGCTTATGCTTGTAATGTTGTATTATCAATTATGAAGTTATTTTCTAATTTTAATTTATATGTTTTATTTTTATCATTGATGCTGAAAAAGGGAGCAGTGAAATGTGAGGGCAAAGAAATTTCTGTGATCTGCGTTCTTATAATCTCTACATTTTGTTTATTCCAGAAACATACACCTTGCTGGGAAATTCTTTTGGTTTCCCCTGTGTTTTTCCATTTAAATATAACAACAAGTGGTATTATGAGTGTACCAAAGATGGAAAGGAATTTAACTGGTGTGCTACAACAACTCATTATGAACAAGATGAAAAATGGGGGTTTTGCCCAAATGCTGGTAAGATGTTGCTTGTCTTTTCTACTCCCTGAGAGTATCTTAGAGTAATTCTAGAATGCACTCTGTTTTGTATTATTTTCCTTCTGTTAGTGGGAAATGTCTGTTTAAAAAACAGCAAAAGAAGACTTCAGTGAATTTTTATTATAATTTATCATGTTTGGCCTTTGGAGACCCAAGTCCTCATCTCAAAAATAAAACTACAGGGGGTGAGCAAAAAGGATGCTCTTCTGTGCAGCCCATTGACCTTACCCTGCAAGTCCCAGGGTGTTATCTGTCCCTGTGATATATAGGAACCTTCTGTGGGGTATGTAAAGTAAGGGTTGCTCTTGCGAAGTCACATTCTGCTTTTGACTGTGTTACATCTTTCACATTCCTTTCCTTCTGTGCACTGCCAGAACACATGTTGGACCTAAAACCCATAGAAGCAATAGCTTTAAAAACACTTGCTATTGGAAAGATTTTTGGATGTATAATTTTCGTGAATATTTCATATTTATTCTTGAATAAATAAGCAAAATAGTATCTTCTATGGGCAGAATTGATTTGGAAAGCTGTCCCTGCTCATGCTACATTTCAGGTCTCTGTTCTAAAGCATCTTAAAAACATCTGTGAATACCTCTGTAATGGGGATTTCTGGACAACCATTATAATAGATGGTATTTTCATCCTTTGTAATTACAGTAAATTTATTCTAGTGAGTATGAGATAGAAGGAGATCCAGTGACTGCTCCTCCACAAGTTTACTGAGGTGTTCATAGCCTGAATATTTAAACATTCAGCTTTAGGATTAAATAATCAGCTAGTATAAGTTAAAAAAGTAGCTCTGTTGTCTTCAGGAAAGCTTTGAAAACCACCACCAGATCGGCTGTGAGTATTTTATCAACCATATGAAACACAGAGCAGCATTTTATTCCTTATGTTCTTTAACAAAGTAAAGTGAAAGGAGTTCATATTCATAATCACTACGGTCACAGATTTATTAAGTTGTTCAAAGTGTTGCAGCATTTCTGATTAGTTTTTAGTCTTGGGCTGTCTTTGTGACAAGTCTGTTTTTGAGCAGAGAGTGGCTGTGACATATTTTGGAAGCAGAACCCCAACACTCGCCTTTGCTACCAGTTCAATCTTGGGTCTGCACTGACCTGGCGTGAGGCACGGGCTGCCTGTCAGCTGCAAGGAGGAGACTTGCTGAGTGTCACTGACCCTGAAGAGCAGAACTACATAAGTAACTTAAGCAGTGAGTAGACATTTCTTTAAGGACCTTGTAAGAAACCTATAGTTGTATTTACTCTTTAACTCTGAAAAAGGGGCAAGCTTTGGAGCTTAATGTTCTGTGAGATGTCTCCCATTGCTACTTGCAAGACTTCGTCACATAACACGTCTCAGTAGACCTGTCTGAAAAAGCAAGGGTGCAGGTGAGTTACCACCCAATAACCCAAGTGAAGGAGTGGTAGTATGTGTTACATGAGGATGCCATTGTCTTAATTCTCTGTTCTTGCAGAGGGTTCCATTCATTCATGCAGCTGTCATTATGGAGTGTGCTTGTTTTCTTTGGAAAATTATACAAATATTTACCTTCTCTGCAACATACTGTGGAGTCCCTTTCTCCTAAGTTTTCTTTGCATGCTGAACTTCAAATGTGAATGACAAGAACATTTCTTCAGGCTTGAAGTAAATGTCCTATATGTGAAAAATGGCAACTCTGTTCCCACAAAAGGATAATATTCCTTCTCTGATAACCTAACCCTTTTGCATTCTGCCATGCAGGCAAGCATCTCAGACAAATTTTGTGGACCCTTCTGACAGCATGGATTTCATGGGTATTTTAATGCATGTGGAGAGGATCAAGTGGAGGAATGGGTGGTAGAGCTGTGACGTGAAAGGCTGCCTCAGGTTTCTTGCCCATTGCTGATTTTCAGTTGCAGGATATAAGCAAACAGGAAATGTTAAAAATTATTTCTTTAGCTTTTTGATTATGCCTGCAGTCTGTAAAAGGACTGAAAGTCGTTTGGTTTATGGAGAACTGAAACAGGCTAGAATTTATGTATGTATCAGCTTGTTCTAGATTAAATATCTAAGGTCAGCGACGACTTCCACAGGAAGGTTTTGCAGAATGAATTTCTTTTGAAGGACGCAGACTTTTGAGTTCATTTGTTTTCATCTCCCTGTTGGTTAATAAAGTAATAGACTTTTTCTAAGAACAGAAAAAAACTTCCTGGAGTGTGATTTGAATTTTTTGTTGTTGGTGGGTATTTGTTTGGTTGGTTGGTTGGTTTGGTTTGTGTTTTCTTTGTTTTTGTTTTGTTGGGGTTTGTTTGGTTTTGGTGGTGGTGGTTTTTTGTTTGTTTTATTCCTATTCTAACATGTGGGGACAGCAGATCTGTAGCTGTAGATGTTTTAAAACGGGGAAAGTGTGAGGTATTTCTTTGTTTCTTCCATTTCAGGACAGCTAAATGCTACAGACATAATGCTGTGGATGGGCCTGAATCGCTTGGAGGAAGATGCTGGCTGGCAGTGGTCAGATGGAGCACCGGTAGTATTCATGAACTGGAGAGAAAGTATGTGATGTTCCTCTGGGATGAGTTATAGCAGTGTAATTATATGCTATCTGTAGCTGCAGCTTGATACAACACCGCAGATATATTATACTTCTATAGTATAGTATACCTGGTATACCTATAGTATAGTATACATCTTATATTTGTAGAAATTTTTATTCTTATACATGAACCAAAAGCCCCTTCTGGAGATGTAGCATCACTTGAGATGGATCTGTTCAAAGCTTTAACGATCTTGCCCTTTCATCACTTACTTTTAAAGGTGTTCTTAATATCCCAGTTGCGTAATTAAAAGCTATGCTCTAGCACATTTTGTGGAGGAAAGGACTATCAATTTGTTTACATTAACATGCTGTAATTAACATTAACATATTAAGATGAGCTGTGTGTTTAGTTTTGCTACATTTTTTGAGGTCTGCCAGACCTCAGATATAACCAGCAGATATAACATAGACACCAGAGTTTATTGCAGCCTTTCATTTGGTAGCAGCAGCCAAAGAGGGATTGCCACAGATCTATAAATTGATGTCAACGTTCAGATGTCTGTAGCATTGGTGTAATATTACTAGAAGTGTGGGTGTGCAGGAACATTTGTACATTCATTCAATAGGATGCAGAGTGGCTTACAACACCATTGTACAAGTAAAAACTGATTTCATGTGATTTTGTGCTTCTCAAAAATGTGTTTGCAGATGTCTCTGATAACCGTTTTAAAGAAAATCATTGTGCAGTGATTAATTCGAAATTGAAGTATGGCTGGCAGAGCTATTTATGTGAATCTGGATTGCCTTTTGTATGCAAAAAATACTTAAATAAGACAGAGCATGAGACACTGGGTAAGTCTGTCAGTGTTAACTGTATCCTCTTTGTGGGTGTGGGAGAAGAACAAGGGGAAGCCTCATGAGCATGAAGTCAGCAGAACAGAGTTCTAGCTGGACTAAATGTTATGGCTTGCTTGTTTAGGTTGGATACAGTTCAACTCAAGCAATAACGCTTCCTTCTGCTTAAATGCAGTCATGGTAAACATGTTGAGAGTCTTAAAGCTAACATAATTTTAATATACATAATATTTAATTGGTTCCTTATGTGATCAGATGCTTACAAAGTGTTCATTCCCTTTATGTTATGAGACCTGCTTTTGAGTTTAAAAATAGATTTTCAGCTTTGGATGGAATTAACCAGTAACCCACAGAGGAGAAAGTTGTATAAATGCAACTCAAAATTTGCAGTTACTTTTCTGGCTTGCTGTACTTTCAATATTTTTTTTTTTAAAGTGGTTATATAATGAATGTAAGGTATATAGTTCATAGAGTGCTTCAAACTCACATTCTGTGGGAAAGTTAAATGCAGTACTGAGTTTATTAGAACATTAATTTTTGTTTTGATAAAAACAGCTTACATAGGTTCAACTTCTTTGTCATAACTTAAAAGAAAATTTCCTTACTTCTTTCAGATAATGAGAAAGGACTTACCCAAACTTTTAGTAGGTAGTGCACCTGAAGAAGCTTTAGCTGGCTTTGAATCTGTTTCAGAGGTAATAAGGGAGATATAATATGTTTTAAACTGAATAAGGGATCCTTTAGTGTGTTTGCACTAATCCAGAGCCCAAATGTTGAATAATTAATTAAAATCAGTTTGCTTGATAGGTGATGTTCCACAGAGCATGTGTTTTGGCCTCCTCAATTCATCTTGGATGAACTGTTTTCAACATTTGAAGACCAAAAAAAAAAAAGCTCTGAATGTGTTATGAACATAGCTTAACCTTGGCAATTCTATCTAATATACACAAACTTTGTTAATTAAAAGATACATGGAAGTATTATGCCACCCATTGTGATGCTGGCTGGTACCCACACAATCGCAACTGCTACAGACTTCATAAAGAGGAGAAGAGCTGGAACGATGCTTTGATCTCCTGCCAAAGTGATGGTAGCGGGCTCATTAGTGTATCATCCCTGGCAGATGCAGAGCTGCTCCTTAACTTGCTTGAAAGTGGTGAGTTTTGGGACTTAGTTTCCAGTGTGCAGTGTTTCTTGAAGAATTTTGTGATGCTCTTTTGTGCAGGCCTTTAACATTGTTACCCACTAACGCACACGGCACACCCAAATGTGGTTTACAAAAACAGGAAGCGTATATGCATGCTCCTTCTAGGGCCCTTAAAAATGTATAGCATCACCTTCTCCAGTAGCCAAACTTAAAATAAAGAAATAGATTAACAAAATAAACACAGTGAGGCCGCAGCAAACACACTAGCTTTTGTGCTTTCCTGTTCTTATCTGGTTCCTTGCAAAATGTTACAAAATATTCGGTGATCACCCTTATGCAAGAGTTGGGCTTAGAAGCAACAACAATTCAGCATGTCTTTTGATTTCAGGGTGACCTTGTCCACACTGCAAAGTTGCTGCTGCTAGTATGTTTGCAGAGTCCCCTTTGATGGCAGCAGGGTGTATCAAAGGAATTCTGCTTGTCCACATTGTCCTAAGAGGTAGCATGATTATGCAAGGAACTTAATGAACAAAAGCTCTATGGTGCAGCACTGCCAAGACTTTTGTTGTCAAAACATAAGTGCAAGTCTTATTGAGGAGTAGCTGAGGAAATTGGTTGTTTAATCTGGGAAAAAAGGAGGCTCAAGGGAGTCCTTATTGTTCTCTACAACTACCTGAAACTACCTGAAAGGACATTGTAGTGAGGTAGGTGTTGGTCTCTTCTCCCAAGTAACAAGTGATGGGACAAGAGAAAGTGGTCTCAAGTTGCACTGGGTAAGGTTTGGATATTAGGAAAAAATTCCTTCACCAGAAGGGCTGTTAAACATTGGAACAGGCTGCCCAGAAGAGTGGAGTCACCATTCCTGGAGGTATTTAAAAGATATGTAGATGTGGCACTTAGGGACTTGATTTGGTGGTGTACTTAGCAGTGCTGGGTTAATGGTTGGACTCAATGGCGTTGAAGGTCTTTTCCAACATAAATGATTCTATGGTTTTATAACAATAGCAAAGAAGAGTGAATATTTTGCACATCCAGCTGACAACAGTGTGCTGGCAGAGCTGCACAATTTGGCCATGAGTTTAATCTTCCCAGAGCTGAGGCACAGTAATGTTTTATCAACTTTGTCTCAGCAGGGATGAAGCATTACACTGGATTTACAGGACACCATCTCCCATTATCCTCTCTTCTGCCACCCGTCCTCTTTGCTGTCCTGTCTATCTTTCTCTTAGGAGTGGTTAATCTTCCTTACCTCTATTAACACCTTCCATAGACACCAAATACCATTGCTTCCTGACAGATATAAATGTTCTCCCTTTGTATTCAGCTTCAAAGTTGTCCACTTCTATTTCAAACCTGCTTCAAGGTTCTCTTCAGAAGGGTTTACGTGCTCAAAAGCCTGTCTATTTGTCATGGTTCTAATTGCTGATCAAGCAAGACATTAAATCAAACCACAAGCTTTAACTTTCCTGTGTTTGCCAGCTACTGTGACTACAACTGTGCTGTCTCTGGGGCTTGAAAACATCACCCAGAGAAAATGTAAACCCATGTGTCATGCAAGACTATAAGAAGAAATCTTTCCCTTCCATACCAGGGTTTCTGCCCTGTGCACTTCAAAAAAGTGCGTATGTTCTTGATTTGTAATTTTCAGGATTTCAAAACATGTATCATGTATGTTCATCTATCTTTGAAATACTTTAGTCTTCAAGAGCAGTAGAACGTTATCTTATCCCTCAGGTTTCCTAAAGTTCATACTTTTTTTGTTTGTTTAAAAAGATAATTCTTATGAAAATCCCATGAATAGTTTTAGAGGTGGTGTCAATGTTACAGGAGCAATAGACATCATTTCTTCACTATGAAAATCTGAACTCACTTACTCTTTTACAGAAAATGTAACTGAAACATGGATTGGGTTGTACAGTAATAACACCCCTGTTGTTTTTGAGTGGTCAGATAGCACCTCAGTAAAATTCTCTAACTGGCACAGCCAGGAACCTAACACCTTTCAAAGAACAGGACAACTCTGTGTTTCAGCACAAGGACCTGTAAGTTTCCTTTTCTTTTGGGAAAAAAAAATCAGACACTTTTATTCTACCTCATAATTTATTTTCTCACTGTGGGTGCTCTTTAAAGCCATGACCTGTAGTTTGTTTTTGATGTGGAATATATTAGTGTTGTAGCCTTTAGAAACCATTACATTTTGTAGTGCCAATGCACAGAAAATGAATCACAGGTTTTGAGCTCATGTTAACAAAAAATGCTACATACATAATGCTTGCCAAGTGGAAGAGAACAAATACAAGTAGATGTTTTGATTAAGGCAAAGCAATTTAAAATACAAGTGGTGTCTATCATAACTTACGATGCATCAGTTCTGGTCTTGAAAATTTCATAATCATATATTGAGAAACTATCAGCTATGGCTATTTTATCTTGCTGCCAATATTTATAAATTTTATGTAGCATCTTTCAAAAACAGATAATAGTGTTGTAAAACTGGGAGTAATGTTCAAATGTTTTGTTGTCTCTCCAGTGGTGGGTCCAGGTTGCAATCTGTAACTCTTGGGAAAGCCACGACAATTACAGTGACCTGGAAAAGTGGGTTCCCATTATATGCAGAAAATAGAGCATTGGTACAATTGTGAAGTTGGTTTAGACACACAAACCCATATTTTACCTAGTAGAGGTAGTAGAGAACAAATGAAAATGTAAAATACAAAGGAAAAGGAGCCTCAAGATTAAATTATTCAGGAATTATTTCTGATACAGTTCCAATATCTATAGATGTCTGAAAATTTTGTCATACAAGCTTTATAATATCTTAAGTAAGAACTGTTGAACTATAAACATTAATCTTATGAAGTACTATAATAAATAGGAAGAAAGTTCCTGTCTATTCTGAAAACTGCATGCTTTGGCATAGCCATAGTGTGTGTTAATTAAGGTGCATTACATCCCAAAGAGTGATTCAAAGAGACAAACCCTTCTGTATGAGTGATTTGAAAAGTCCTGTGGACAGTGTTGGTAGAAATAAATGGTCCATCTAAGGATATGTAAATGGAGTGAGAAAAATTGCTTCTTTTTACTGAAAAGTCAAAATAGGAGGAGGGAGTGTAATCTAATGTGTGCATAGGCATGCATGAGAATATGAGTATGTACAGAATATACTTCTTTTTATCCTTTAGGAGGGACACTGGAAAGTTAAAAAATGTGAAGATAGATCTTTCTACATTTGCAAAAAAGCGGGGGAATTTAATGTCTCTGCTGAGCTGGAATCTAGCTGTCCAGAGGTAAAGAGTTTTGTAGCTTGGGTTTTTTTTGTGGTTTGTTTGGGAGCCTTACTAATAGAGTTATATAGGAAACCTCTAAATGTAGCTACAGAACATATGGATGTGAATAGATACATAATTTTAGTGTTTCATATTTTGCTAGACATACATATTTTGCTAGGAAAAAATCTCATTGCCCTAAAAGCATGTAAACTAAATATTAATGTAAGATGAAAAGCTTTCCCAAGCAGCCTTTCATTGCCAGCAGTTGTGACCCAAGTTCCTATTTCTTTCTAGATCAAAAGTGAAAATTCTTTTGCCCACCATCTGTGCAAATAATGGCTGTTATATGATGCTTCATCCCACACATGGTTTTCATACATTGAAATGGAATGTCAGGGTGAAGAACAATCAGTTTCATTGACAGGAGAATGAACTCTTCCACTCGTACATTAGCATTCCCTTTTTTCTTTCAAACACAAATGGAAAGGAGCACAGCTATCTAAATAGGACATTGCAACAGGTTTTCAAGTTTTTAGGCTTTGAATTCTTGTAGTCAAAGTGTTAAAGTATGATTTTATTTGTCATTGGTTGCTTTTCACAGCATGCAAAGTGCAATCTTGTAGACTTTGTGTTTTATTCAAAACTCTGGAGGAATTTTGTGAACTGTTTTTCTCTCAACAAAAATCTCACATCTCTAACTTGCTTTATGCTTTAGTCTTCATTGTTTGTTTTTTTTTTTATTTCCTGTCCTTTTTCTTGAGAGGTCAAGCAACATAACCAGTTCAGTTGAATTATCAGAAGGTTGAAGCAGAACTTTTTGGAGTCAGATTGCAGTCTTTCCCCAGACATGGGGGTCAGATGATGGTCAGATGCAGCGTTCTGGCCATACTGTTGTGGAGGCAGAAATTACTGCTTAGTTTCAATTTAGGATTAAAAAAAAATGAGGGTAACTACATTCATTTTATTTGGACCATGTACTTTATCATTCAAGATATTAGTGTTATTAGTGTGAGAAATGTTTGCCACAGCCTTGACCATGTGAAAAACATGCAGAGCATCTAGACTCCCAGTTGCAATCAGGAGCACTTCTGGTTCTTTTAAGGGACTGAGACTTAAGAGACTGAGTCACTAGTCATAGGTAGTTCAGTCTGCTCTGGCAAAATGAGTAGGAATTCAAGATAAACTCTCTGCTTCGTGGTGTTTCATGGCATTTTGAAACCTGTAATAGTCTCTTGGGTTTGATAGGTCTTTTTCTAATGTGAAAAGAGCTGCATTCATTTAAGCAAAAGAAGTCAGTATTAAGCATACTCAAAGCTACATTTGATTTCAGGCATTTCATTTTAACATTCAGTGTATATATTGTTTCTAGTTGTTGACCTAATTTTTTGGGCTTAAGTATTTCATCTAGATTTACCTTTCCCCCCCGTTTTCTGTTGCTGACTTCCCTTAAATGTACAGAATATCTGCTGCCATTTCTTACATTTGATCTTTTGCTGCATTAACCTCCTACTGTCATTCATGTTGGATAGATTCTCGGGGAGCTTTGGTCTCAGGCATAGTTGTTTGCCCTTCTAAATCTTTATAGTTTTAACATGTTATTACTGATCTTTCATCTCGTTGATTTTATGACTTGTACATCAAATGGACTAGCCTTTAACTTCCACTGATTGCAGTTTTTGCAGTGTGTCCATGTCAAGTTACCAGAAACCTGAGCTCTCTCTTTCTTACATCTCTGTCATCCTAAGACATAAAAAGTGCTAAGAACTTTCTTCCCTTAGCAGGTCAGCTCTTTTTCTCGTCAGCAGGGTATTACAGAGAATAAATATTCTCAGGTCAGATTCTCTGGGCAGTTTTCCCCAACACTGAAATAAAAATTTAAAACATTTTCTTTCAACCATCTTTTGAAACAGGCTGTGGAGTTTTCAGCTACTTGATAAATTGAGTTGCTGGTTTCTGTGTGCAGAAGTGACTGTATTTGTACTGGTGACTTTCCCTGGTCCTCTGTGCTTTAATTAGTACATCAAATGATAACACTATAGTACTAAATTGAACATTTGTCTTGATTGCTGTTGTAACAGGAGACAATTGCTGCTTTTAAGAAGAGAATGGCCATTGAGGCCACAAAACCTTGTAAAGGGCAGAAAGGCAGCTGCTCACAGTAAGGGTCTATTCGGCCTCTTGTTCTGCCTCCCACAGGTGGCCGCAAGTGATATTTGGGAAAGAGCAGGACAGAGCAAATACAGATAATGCTTCTCCCAGTTTTTCCTTGACCCCCAACCATGCAGGGGATTTCCTGAGCTTTTTAAGATCTGTGTATCTAACAGCCCATATTGGGTATCCTGTCAAAGTGCTTGCCCAGTTCCCACTGAACTCATGTGAACCCTTTTACGTTCACAACATTACTTAGTGAGATCTACAAATATACCACCCTTTGAGTGAAAAATGCTACCTTCTTCTTTATCAAACGTTCCTCCTGCTAGCTTAGCTTTGTTTGTTGTCCCCAAGGTCTTGTACTGAAGTAGATGGCCATCTTCATGGCACTTACTGTTTTGTAGATGTTTTCCATGACCTTGAGGGTAACTGCTGTTGAATCACAATAGAAGGGAAAAGGGCCACAGGGATGTCAGTGGTGACTGGACAGGACGTACAAAAGGGGAATCAGGATTTTAACAACTATAGAATAATTAATAATCCATAAAATAATGTTCATTTCTTTTAAGGGATGGGAAAGACATGGTGGATATTGTTACAAAATCGACAGTACCCCTCGAAGTTTTGAACATGCTTCCAGTGGTTATTTCTGCCCATCTGCACTTGTATCAGTAACAAACAGGTAGTTAATCCTATTAGACAGCGTGAAGATACCTCTAACAAGAGCTGTTCTAACTTTAGAAAGTATTGCATGGCAAAAGATATTACCACTACGAAATAATATTTGTGTGAGGTGAGCATAATTACTAACCCTGGCTTAAAATCAAAGGTGTGCTTTGCTTCATTTTTTTAATTGAAAGTAAATCTAGTAAAAAGCAATTGTTAGGCTCATAAACATTTATTGCAGTGTGCACATGTGAGCATGAAGAAATCTAAACAAAACTCTTTCTACAGAGATATGTAACATCTTTTAGAAATTTTAATAGTGGAATACTTGGAAACTGATAAAAATGAAAGTATATTTATTTTTTATCGTAAAAATATCTCCAATTTTAATCCAGATCAATTTATGTTTTATAAATGTTTCTACTTATGTATGCATTTTACTTGAGTTCTCAGCAAACAGGAGGAGAGAATAAATGTTTGAAAACATTTGAGGTCTGCCTTCCCTAGCTTTGTTCCTGTGTACCAGCTTCAGCAAAGGCTTTCTGTGCAGATGTCCACGTGTTTGGGTTTTCTCTGGTGTCCTTGTGATTTACCCTATTTATTGGATTCCCATTGAAGTTTATGACATACTGATAGATATAGTACAGATACACTTTAAATTTCACATTTGTTGTTTAAAAAAAAAAAAAAAAAGAACATATGGAGGAAATCTTCCCTGCCTTTAAGATAAGAGAAGTACTGTAACCACCAGCAATCAGATGATTGATAGCTAGAAATTTTGGGAAAACACAGGCTACCTCACATGAAGATTTACATCAAGGGGAATGTTGCCTGCCAGGTGGTTTCAGGATTGTGCCCAATGCATACAGTGCTGTTCTGCAGTAGGACAGTAATCCTTATAGGAAGGGTAAAGGACAAATTCTTGCAGCTGAGTATTTGCAGCTCAAACATCACAGGGAGTTGAGGGCATTCTGTACCTTACTGGAAGCACGTCTTTGGACTTTTTTGCTTATTTATTTTTATTTGATTTTTGCTAGGTGTAGCCATCACTGTTTATTATGTTAGTTCCCAGTTTCAGTGCTGGAGTGGCAGAGGAAGCTACTTGTTGGTTTAGCTTTGGGGTTATTTTAATTACTGCTGAGATTTGTTGTTCTGGTGTGAAAAATGCAAAAGGTTTTTAGTGTATTGATCCTAAAATATTTGTTGCAAAGTAGGTTGAAGGGGAAGAGGAGCTGATACAAAAAGATAACATGCAGAGGAAAATGAAAATTGAGAGTGACTGAAAACTTTTATTTTTAGTGTTACCGATGCATCCATTTCTATTTATTATTTTAACATTAATGCCATCCTTGTGGTATTTAGCCATTATTTTCACAATATTTGAAACCAAGAGTTTGTATAAGTCTTTATCAAACTGGGAATTTTCTTTGCTATATATATTCTCATAGGAAGCCAATTAAATGTGCTCATAAACTTAATCTTTTTTGTATAATCCTGTAGCAATTATATCTGAATAAATTACATTTAAGTGACAAATCACTTACTATGTGAAACATTTATTACTTGCAAAGAGGTGTAAATCTCTCACAGAACTTTAATGGAGAAATTAAAGAAAGAAAAAGTGATTTCTTCTGTAGTCAGATCAGCTGGTGCTTTGAGTCCTTCAGCTCTGGTTTCTTAGTGCTGGTTTGTGTGTTCAATTCCACCAAGATCCTTATGTGCAGAGCTTTTTTTTTTTTTTTTTCTTTCTTCTGTAGCTTTTTTGGACCTCACTCTTTTTCTCATTTATACAAGGAGTTTCTTATTTTCACTTGTGCATCATTAATAATCTTCTGGCTTCACATCTTGTAGTTCAGACACTGAGTTTGTAAGATTTTAATCTGCTCTTTCTTCCATATGCCCAAACAGTGGGGGGAAAAAAAAACAAACAGGGGAAAATTTGTGGTTTATGTTACAGATTTGTGCCTAAAGTTCCCCACAGCATTCTATAAAGAAAACTAAGTACCTCTCATATATTTTTCTCTTTTTGCATTATTTAAATCATTTAATGAGAGCTATTCACTGAAATACCAATGGACCTATTTTATTTAATAAACTTTTTGTCTTGATTATTTTATTAAGGTTTGAACAAGCTTTTATCAACAGCATGATTCGTAGCATGGTGAAATCTGAAAGAACTTATTTTTGGATAGGATTGCAAGACCTTAACAACACAGGAGACTACTTTTGGCTAAGTACAGCAGGAAAGAATAGCTCTGTGAGCTACACAAACTGGAACAAGTACGAGCCACGTGAGTATTGTGCCAAGAAAAACAGAAATGGCTTGGATGAGGTCAGTGTGCTTCCTTTCCCTGCCACTAGTAGCTTAGCAGTCACAGAAGAGTCCTTCCCTCCCTGCCAGGTGAAGAGAGGAGATAAGTTTACATTTTCTGTTGATTCTGTAAGGATGAGTTGGCATTTGTGGAGAAGCCAGAGCTTCCTTCCCTGCTTCCCATCCAGGTGCTGTTACCATGGGCTCCCTGGTTGTGTGGAGCACTGGACGTCACTTTTCTCACTCTCTGATCTGGTAAGGGGAAAGTTGTCAACCACACTCTTCTTGCAGACACAGATAATCTCTGACATTTTTCTGTGAGATATTTTAATTTATGCCCTGTTCAAGGATGCCTTCAGGGCAAAAGATCCTAGGATGCCTTCAGGCAAAGGATCCCAGAGAAGTAATGAATTTTACTCAGTAGCACTTTGTAATTTGTAAACAGTCACAGTTTGAAATTTGCGTTTCATATGAAAAACAAAAAAGAGGGCAGAGATTGTCTTAGATATCTTTCTGTCAACAACAATGCTGTGGAAGTTTCTTTTTCTTCCCCTTTAGTTTGTTGATACTCAGTTTGCTTGCTTGATTTTGATTGTTTTATAGTAACCCAAAGAAAACATTCCAAGAAAACAAAACCTGAAGAAATTAAATACTTATTCAGTCTTTGAACTTAGCAATACTTGAGAATAGAGACATAATAATAGACACCACATTTCACTAATTGCCAGTTTCACTAATAAAACTACATTTTAGTGATTTACTACTGCCATTTCCAGAAGTACTATTTTAAATTGCATTTAATCTGCATTTTGTGAGAAGATCCCTTTGTCACAGTTCATTTTACAATAAGTAACCAGGACAGGTTTAGAAGCTGATTGCTGACTAGAGAATTTGCTACTTTTGTAAGTTCATCAAAGCTTTATCCTTGAATCTGATGCTAATAAAACAGTCACTTCACCAGAAGTTCACAAAATTTAAATGCTTCATTCTCATACTAAACACTTATGCCATGCCTAGGTCATTCTGGAGGATGTGTGGCCATGCGAGGGCAGCACCCTGTTGGTTATTGGGAGGTGAAAAGCTGTAGGAACTTCAAAGCAATGTCATTGTGCAAGCAAAAAATCAATTCTTATGAAGAACCAGAACTTACTTTTCAAAAACATTTGAGTTCTTGCTATTTTGGATGGGAGTCTGAAGCTAATCTGCTCAACTGCTTCAAGGTACTTGACAAACTTGCTTTGAATTTTTCTGATGCTGCATCACTTAGGGATAGACTGAAATATTTTTGATAAAGTATTATTTTTTTCATTCAACAAACAAAAATAAATTTTTACCATCCTTCACTGCATTTTAAAGTGAATGAAAGTCCTAAGAATCAGAACTATCCTTGGAATATTCATGAATTTGCTGTAGGAAAAACTATAAATAATACTTGATTTTTATGGATTCCTGAAACAACTGCTCTCAAAATAATTTAGGACAGTGTTCATTTTATTGCAGATATTTCACAATGAAAAAATTTTGATGAGAAGAACATGGGAAGAAGCAGAAGAATTGTGCCAAGATTTTGGAGCACATCTTGCTAGTTTTAGCCATGTCTATGAAGAGACATTTTTAAACAATTTATTATATACAAATTTTGATAGGTAAGTATTTTTTTTTAACACCAACATGGTTTATCTTAATCGTGCTAATATGTAAAAATAATCTACAATTTTAGGTCTTCCATGCTCTTTTCTAATGGCTGCAGAGGTCTCTACTCTAAAATGAACCTAGAAATGCATGAAAACTCTGTAATGTGATTCTTCTTGAAGATAATCTCTGTGGATGTTCAGTAACTGTTAATGTCAAGGTGATACTCTTAGGAGTTAACATTCTGTGTTGAAATGGAAGTTTGTCAATTTTAATGCTATTTTAAATGTTTTTATCTTAAAAAAAATACAATTGAAGATTTTAGTAGGAAAACTAGTTTTATTCAAGGACACAAGAAATGTATTGTACATGTGTAATACAGTAAGAAATGTATTACAGAACGATATATTTGATTCAAGAACAAATTAATATGGGTATTTGCTTCAGTTCAAATATAAATTCTGAAATAGCTAAGGAAAAAGTGCTTGAGGAATACTATTTTCTTTGTTTCCATCGCAGGACTGAAGACAGACAGTTCTGGATTGGATTTAATAAAAGAAATTCGCTTTCTGGAGGGACATGGCAGTGGTCTGACAGAACACCTGTAACTATCTGCATACTATATATTTCAGTAACCTTCAAAGTCATAGCTGTGCATAAGTTCATAAAAATGAGCCTTGTGAACAACCATTGGCCAGGAGAACTGTTTGGTTTTCATATCCCCCTACTTCACTTCAAGTATTTGTTACAATAGGGTGAATAGTATACTACTATTGAAACAGCAGCCTATGCAAAGGGGCTGGGCAACTGTGAAAGGAATTTGTTAGGGTTATGCAGAGTGAACACGTGTTTTATGTGTCCTAAACATGTGCCACATATTTACATATATATATATATACACGCACTGGCACACTTACAGGAAAGCCCTTGCATGAGCTGTGGATACAAGCTTTATTTGTTCTCTGACAGTTAGGTCTGTGCCTGCATTCAGAGCTATGTCTTTCCTTTATTTTTGCATGCTTGAGGATGTTGGTGCTGCGTCACGTTAATGGTTTAGTGCTTTGGATTTAAACATCAAACAACTGAAGCAGGGTCAGTTTTTAAACTGTAACTGGTTTGCAGCCTTAAAGAACAAAAGAACTCAGTTATTATTGCTAAAGTAATTTCAGAATGCAAGTGGAAAGTTCAGTCATGAACATATTGTACCAAAGCAAAGGCTGTTAGATGTCCACTATTGCTGACTGTTTGAAAATATGTTATGTTTCATAGCTGTTGAATTATTTTTACAATGGAGTCTCATGTAATATGGGAAGATTGACCAGGATATTGAGAGTACATGATTATTGACCCTATTTTTCAGATTTTACCACCATAATTTAGGTGGTCCTTACCATACACATCTCCAAAATCTTTCCACAATGAAATTTTGAAAAGCTTCATCTTATGTTGTTGGAGAAAGATAATGTGCTGTTTTCAGGTTGTCTCTTCATTTTTGGAGAGCAAGTATGTTGAAGATGACTCAAGAAACTGTGGTGTGTTCAAAGTAAATAAAACAGTCTTTCCAGCACACTGCAATGAAAGGCGTGAATGGATATGCAAAATACCAAAAGGTGAGATGTTAATTGGCATGTGTTGTCTGTTATACCCATTACCTGCAATTCAGGAGAGACAAGGGAAAAAAGTGTCTAAAAGCCCAAGGGGTTTTATCACATCTGGAGTTCTCCTTGTTGGTCTTCTGCATGAAATCATGGCAATGCTGTATGTGGCCATTAGGATTTGTCAGCCAGCAGTCAGTTTAAAAATGGATAGCAGCTAGCAGGAATTATCCTTATTTATAAAGGGTACTAAAGATGTTATTTAGCAAGTGCAGCAATTATTTTATTTTATTCCATGTTTAACTCCTGATGATTGTTCCTGAATGAAAATAGCAATATTCTTCATGATTTTGATTAAATCCTTGCCATATGGAGAAAGCAGTTCCAGTGAAATGTCTCTTTCCATTCTTCATCAGCAATGTTTTAATTTATTTCTGTATTTTTGCAGGTGTTAAACCAAAGAATCCAGACTGGTACATATCTGGTATGAAAACATTTTCTTTTCTTCACATCTTGAAACATTATAACTTGGAAATATAATTTAAGACACTGGTAAAAATAAAAAAAATGTTCAGAGTTAAAAATTTACATTAAGGAACTCTGTAGGAACTTGATGCTGCAGGTCAAAGTTTGCTGTTTAGGAGCACTGTAACATCAGATACTTCTTTGGTTGGGTAAAAGAATGCTGCCAGTAGTAAGCACAGGAGTCTGACAGCCTCTCCATCACATTAAAACTGCCTTTTTTTAAAGGCTGGGCAACTCTCTTAATATTACTGCAGTATCAGAGTAGAACAGAAAAAAAAGTTTGCTCATAGTGCATTTTTTTTCTCTCAGGAGAAAAAAATGGTAAATATGGGTCTGCTGTTAGTTGTGGCAGGCCATGGGAGTGACAATGAATGGGACTTGAAATTTTTCTCTTTGCACACCACTGACTCTTTTGCTCATTTTTCTAGAATTGCCATGGTCATATTATCAAGGAGCAGAGTATCTTTTCCATGTCAATCCTACGGACTGGGAAACCTATGAGTTTGTCTGTGTCTGGCTTCGCAGTAGAGTGGCAACAATAAATTCTTCCGATGAACAAGCCTTTATTCAAAATAAAATTAAGAAGGTAACAAAACTCTGCCCCTTTGGAAAAATAAACCCTTAGGCAGCAACTGGCTATTTTTTGCTGCTTCTTTTGGAATATCTGGTTTCCTGTTGCTCCAGGTAGAATCCAAAAGACATTTTACTTCAGAAATAATGCTCTTGCTGTCCTCATTTTACACATCCCTCCCTATTAGATAAAGGAGTCAGTAACATTTCTGAATCTGCAGACTCATCTTGGTTGCCTCAAAAGACACAAGAAGAGCAAAAAGCATCTTCCTATCCCAAAGTTTTTAAGTAACTGGGGATAAGGGAGAGGCTTGTTTCTTGTGGTGTACATGCTTCTGTTTCTTCTTCTTCCCCTACCTCTCCATGACCAAGGTGTTCACACAGCAGTTCTACATCCACCAGGATGTCTCTTGGTGTTGCACAGTTCCGCGGTTACATTTTGTTCCCATCCAGTAACTTGTAGGCGGTCATCAGATGGCAACATCAAAGGATATTTCAGTGGGGTATATTAGCATGACATGGGCAGTAAATCCAGATATTTGAAATTATCTTCATAGTTTTAATCTTCTATGTGATGATTAGAAAAGTTGCTCTTGGGAAGAGATGGCCAAGAAGGAAGAATCAGCAATTTCTCTGCATCTTAATTAAATCTAGAACTCTTTGTATGCCAGCTTGGGCAACGTTCTCATGTGTCTGCACATTTGTAAGATGTCTTCTGAGGTAAACCCCTTTGTGACTGTGGGTATTTATACAGGAAAAATGCTCACTGCCTCTAAATTCCCTCTTTTGCATGAAAACAGAATTTCTGTAGAAACATCCTGATGTAATGAACACATTTAAAGCTGAGAAATAGCTGCAGAAGCAGATTAGTTCCCAAGAAACTGTTTTCTTGTAGGTATTCTCAGTAAAACAAAACAAAGCAAAAACCAACCAAACAACAAAACCACAAACCCCTGAATAAAAACAATCTGTCTGCCTCACTGAGGGTGAAATTGTAGGGCTGTAATGTAAAGGGATATCTTAACATCATCTTTAAAAGAACTAGGACCGGGCAGAAAAGCTCTTGACCCATACTTAGCTTTCCTTACGCTGTGTGCAGCTTTCTCTGCTTTTAGCTCGTAACGGAAAGCATAAGTAGAATTGTGTTGGAGTTTTTAGGTTGATTGGGATTTTAGGTTTCCAAGAAGTTACAAATCATTTGTATCTGCTTTTTAAGTCATTTTGTATTCAAACATGAGCTGGATTTAAACCAACAGTTTATGGCTGAAATAATTTATAATGAAAGAGCAGTATAACTGACAGAACTGTCTTCTACCATTTCTACCAGAGACTGATGTGATCCAATTACTACATCAACTAACACTGTTCATTGTTTAAAAAACAATATAACTTGGGGGGGGGGGAGGGGGGAAAGAGTATTCTTCCAAATTAACATCAGTTAAAATGGCTAATTGGAGTGCTGCTTTAAAGTCATGTTTACTTACAAGAGGTCTTTTAGAAGTAGATCATTAAATTTAGTAGGGTTTAGTGACAGTTTGTGAGCAGTCTGTGATACAAAAGCCAAGTTTGGTCCCTTGGCATCGGAAATCAAGTTAACTTCCTTGAAGTTTTGCCTCAGAATATAACACGTGGCTATTTTAAAGCCTGCTGTCTTTGCTAATCTTTCCCAGTATAGACAGGTGTGTCCCTCAGTGATTGTAACTGGTTTCCTGGGGAAGCAGGAGTAAGGATGGGAATAACTGAAATAATACTCAGCAGTCTGAGTAGACTTTGCATGTGTGATTGGAAAACTTGGTTAAAATTTCTTAACATGGCATTTGAAATAACGGTTTTTTGCCGTTTCTTTTTAAATGGTAATGTGTAGGCTGAGTTCTGTGATTGGAAAACTAAACTCAGAGGCAAGGCCATACCAAATCAAACAGCATTCCTGAGTATCTTTGTAAGAAATGTCTACTTTCTTCATTTGCCATTGCTATGTAAGTTGTAAGCTGGTGAAATCCTACTTAAACTGCAAGGACAGTGTGTTTGCCACAACACAGGTGGCACTTCAGTTCTTTTTTGGGAAAAAAATTGCTGCTTCTGAGAGACGAGGTGTCTTTTTCAGTGTCCTGCAAATTCAGAACTTTTGTTGTTGGTGGTGGTTTTCTCCCTAAGACCCCAAAACTGTGGCTATGGAGTAGCGAATCCTGGAAGTGAAGTCTGTTCATAGTTTAAGGCAGAATCAAGTCAGCATAGCAATAATTAGCTATTTGAATTACATGGTTTCAGTGACTTTTCCATAATACTTCGCCTGTTAGGAATAGAGGTCATGTTGTTCATGAGAAAAACAGTCAGGAAAGCATCTCTAGGAATCTCTTGTATGAGCTATACAAAGTCAATAAATGTTCATAGAAAACATTTTGGAAACATGAAGAACCAACTATACAGTAATACTAAAAGGAAATGTTGGATATTGTCTATTTTTAAGAGTTGGAGAAAACTAAGTTCTGGCCTAAAACTATAGTCCTTTTCAAGCCTACCATTAAATTCCTAACATTTTAAATTCCTAGTTGACAGAAGATATATCAACAATCTAGTGGAAACTAGGGACTAATTATGCCTACTTACGTAAATAACTCTACTGAAGTGACATAACACGGGCAGGATTTAGCAGCTTTACTTCCCATTAGGACCCTACCGAGATGCTATATGTCTGAATACAGTCTGACTTCATGAGTTTGTTAATGCTTTGATAAGAGGGCAACAACAGCTAAACATATGGGCAAACATTTTTTTTTTTATAGCTATCGAACAGTGATGTTCACTGGTGGATTGGATTGCATGCAGACAACCTCAGTGATGAGTTTCGGTAAGAATCACCTACGCTTCTGCTGCCATGAGTTCTGCTCAGTCTGCCCTCTTTACAGGCTGCTGTGCAGTCTGAGGGGCTACAATGGGTTGATGACTGACTGGGGTGTTCAAAAAACAAACTTCAGTTCCCATGTAAATATAATTCAGAATATATTGCCTTCAATTTATCTCCATGTTACAGTATTTATTCAGAAAGGCTTGTAAAAGATACAAACCAAAGACATGAATATCAGTATTGGTGTTGGTTGTCTGTGGTTTTTTTTTTTTTTTTTTTAACCCTTAAAGGGGCATTTTCTAACTTGTATCTCCCTACAAATGCTTTTAATGGAGGGTATATTTTTAGATATGAAAATAGGAAAAAGTGTAACTACACTCTTAACATTTTTGTGCAGCTGGAGAGATGAATCACCGGTAACATACCAGAACTGGAATGAGGAGAGGGAAAGAGAGCCACAAAAACCAGGGAAAAGATGTGGCTTCATTTCATCACAAACAGGTTTATTTTATCTTTCCTTTTCCTACAGGAATTGTGACTGTTATCAACTTCTGTTGTTGGACAAAACAGGGTTTTTTTTAGTTTTTTTAATTGGAATCCATATTAAAATCTTGTTACATGGTTTTCGTTCACATAACTGCTTTTATCCTTAAGAAAAACATAGTAAAATATCATTAATGTGCTCAGCAACTAAGTTTTAAAATACTATTAATAGTTTCAGCAATACTGATACTTAGGAGTCTGTTATGTGGCACAGCAAAAATGTTAATGCATTGCTTGCTTTCACAGTCAGTTTTCTCATAACCAAATGAGCCAGATGGACTGAGCAGCAATTTTTCCTATATTTATAAACTATTTTTGTATCAGCATACCACTTTAAATACTCAGGTTTCTGGCTTAATTTTGATCCCATAGCCAATCTGCTCAGGGGTTTTTGGGCACTGTGGTTTTGGTGCTAGCCTTTACATCATCACATAGCTCTATATTTTACTACAGTAATAAAATAAATTTACAGTGCTGCTGACTCCAGCAATTTCTTTCATGTCACAGTCTCTGTTTTCTGAAGATTTGCAAGTCATATGCTAAAGTAAACATGTCAGGTTCCTTGGAAAGGCAAAATACCTAGATTTGTATTTGAGAGGAGAAATGAAAAAAATTAAGCTGGCTGCACTCTAGTAATCTCAGCCTCAAAACCAAAACTGAAAAAAAAAAACCCTTCATTTTTTTCCACATGTAATATTGGGGGTTTGAAGCATGACTTTTGGATGCTTGAGTTTCGCATTCCTGAGGTTATTTCTGGATAAAAGGAAGAGACACCACCCTCCCCTCTCCACTGGCTGGCAGATGGGAGCTGGTCAACATCTTGATTGCACTGAAAAATGTATTTTCTTCCTAAGCAGATCAGCATTTTATGTCAGTACCTGGATCTTGCCAAAAATTTTCAATGCAAGGAAGTCAAACTATTTTATCTGGAAGACATAATTTCTATAGTTTTTCTTTTTCTTTCTTTCTTTTTTTTAATAATATTTTTTTAAACTACATGATGATATACGCAGATGTTATGTGACTCGGTGTAGAGGAGTCAGTTTAGCTTGATAAAATCAAACTGGAAATAGAAGTATGAGACCCATGGACCACCAAATCCACTGTAATGTGACATATCCAAATGTGTTTGATCTTGTACTCAGCCACTTATGGATACCCTTTTTATCAATATCTAAACTAGATAAGAAAAAGACCCTTTCCAGTTCTCAAGACAATATTGAACTGTGATTTTTCTTTTTACACAGGACTCTGGGGTGATGAAAACTGTACTGTCTCTCTTCCCTGCATTTGTAAACGTAAAATTGCATGGAAAATAGAGAAAGAGATTCCAAAAGACCAGAACAAACAAAGAGTATGTCCCAAAGGCTGGCTGCACTTTGGATTCAAAGTAAACCATTTTTTTTCCCTACTGTTTGGTTATTCAAAATACTTTCCATGTTTATGACAGATATTAAACTTCTTAAGGATTATTCAATATTTGAAGATCATCTTCCTTTCTGAAAGCAGGGTCCTTAGGTTTATAACAACTGACAGAATTACACAAAGATTTACTGTTCCTAGGTTGCTTTGCACTCAAAAGTTGTCTTAATAGTGTCAAAAATTTTACGTTAGTTCAAGGAAGTAAATGCTCATCTATGCAAAAGCCTGCTTAAAGTATATTTGTGCATTTGCTGTAAAAAGCCTGCTTCATCCTGTCTTTTCCATTTATGACAATTCCAATAGTCTTTTCTGGTCTCTAAACAGATTTCTGATCCTTTTTTGTACTAAATGGATCCCTAACTGCTGCCGTCTTCTGAAAGATACTGTTTCAAATAGGGTTCATCACACTCAATTATAAACCAAACTCTGTTTGCAGTTGAAGGTGGAAAGGCAATTATTTCATCAGGCTTCTTTTGAATACATAAGTTCCTTAATTGCAATGTGCATTGAGGTGGCCAAATTTATCCCAGTGCTGAACTGCAGTGACTACAAGGATAATTTCAATCCAGATTGTGTTTGCCTTTAAACAACGGATTTGAATCCAAGCCTGATTGTAGCTGATACCAAGCATGTTGGAGAGGTCTACTGCACAACAGAAAGTAATTAAATATTTAATGTTCAGTAACAGCATGTAAAATATTTTATTGATCACTCTTACTGATTGCTAAATAGTTCTTAAACTGGACAAAACCAAGCCTTTTGTAAATTATTTTTTAAAAACAGTGCTTTTTGATACAAATTCCGAAGGATCCAGAGCATCTGAGAAACTGGTACTCTGCACAAGAGTTCTGCAGTGGCCATGATGGGTCACTTGCTTCCCTCAAAAATGAACTGGAGCAAGGTAGAGTACCGAAAATATTGTTTAATAAGTAAAACTTCATCTTCATTAGTATGCTGTAGTAGTCTCATCTTTGATGCAAAAAGGAAAAGAAGATTGTTCAGATCCTATTCATTGTGCCACTGCTTTAAACAAATTAGTGTTTCTCTCTGCTAGTTTTCCAAATTGTAAAGATTCAACTATTCACTGAGCTATATGACAGGTATGTTGTGAGGAGTAATTATAATTTCTTTTGTGCTTATTACTACATATTGGAAATACACACACACACACAAAGAAACCATGCCGTGTAATACTGGTTTTAAAATTTGCTGTGTAAAATTTCTGCCTGTTACAAAAGCAATCTCATTTTTAGACTTAATAGTACTTAAAATCTGATCTATAGTATAGCAGATAAGTGTAACACTAGTCTGGAAGTGTCAGAGAAATAAATGCCCAGCACATTCGGAAATATTTATAATCCCAATTCATAAAAACCTGTGGTTTCATTTGACACATTTGTAAAAATCACTTATTCGGAGCTGGGGGGAATCTCACTGTCTATCTTTAGTTGAGAAATCTTGTTTTCAATAAAAAATGAGAAAAGCTTTTACAGTGGTAGAGTATCCTGCACTAATATTTAAGTTGTTCAAGTTGCTGTGAACATTTCTGGAAGACTTATTAGTTGGTAGACTAGATCATAAACCAACTAAAGTTAATCGGTTTACTGAATTTATAGTTAAATGACACTGAAAGGCCATTCATGTTCTAAATTTTTAGTAATGTCACTGAGTGATTATATTTTTCAGTGCTTCAGAGTGTTGGAATAGCTACCAGTTATATTTTATTCATGCTTCATTTTCCAGCTTTCATAACAATGAATCTATTTGGAAGGAAAACTAATGTTTGGATAGGTTTCCAGAGTGATGATTATGAAGAACTGGTGAATGCAAATCCTCCGATGTATTCAAACTGGTCCCCAGTTGACGTAGTGCATGTGAGTATTCCAGGGGGTTTAAGGACAGTGGGAAGTTTGTTTATCCGTAACAATTCTGACTGCCACAAAGACAAAGTCTAACTTGTTACAGCAACTTCAAACAACCATGGGCACAGATTTATGGGCATAACTAGTGGCAGCAAAAAGGGCACTTCTGAGACAGTGGCTGTCGTCACATTTTATTGCAATTGCTTTTAAGCACCAAAGTTTGAGTTACATGATTAGTATCAAATGATGGGTCTGAGCAAAGTTCTGGAAGAGAATTATGAATTTCATATTTTAATATGTTTTATACCATGGTACTTCATATTTGGCTTGGCACTTTAGTTTGCTCAGTGAAAGTTTTGGACCTTTTTATTATGAGGTTATTGTTTTGAATTGTATTTATGGGAATGTTCATTGTTGTACCAAAATATTTAAAGGTATTTATTATTTTAAATCTAATGTAATAATTATTAATTGCTTTTAGACAGTCTTTTTTTAATTAATATAAAGTTCTGTATTGATTGCAGAGACAACATTACAACAATGCAAACACTGAAGAACAACTTCCACTATGTACATTAGTATCAAATAACCCAAATTTTTACTTTACGGGAAAATGGTACTTAGAAAACTGTCAGAAAAAATACGGATTTGTCTGCCAAAAGACTCAGGGTAAGGTTTTGTTTGCTTTGGTTCTGGTCACTTTTTTTTTTTAACTAGGTTGGATTAATCTTAATTTTCATCTTGAAACAGCTTGGTACAGGTGTCTATAAGACCAGGAACATAAAAGATTTCTCAGGTAGTTTTGTTTTGGTATTTAGACAGACTAGCTTTACACTGCTTAATAAATCAACAACTGTGATGTAGATGTGATTTCTAAAAAAAAAAAAAAATGTTCTGTCATTAAGTTAAGTCTTCCTAACTTTGAGCTTTCTGTTAGGTAGCTTAGAATTGGGAATAGACATGAAAACTCATGTTTTCTGTCGTGGCAGCAGAGTACCCATGAACTTACAAAAGGCGCAATACCGAGGGTGATTTTGATGAGAATATACGTTGTGGGTTTTTTAACTTGGTGGGGGGGGAATGGACAGACTTGCAGTACTTGGTTAGAGTGGACTCTGGGAAATATACTTCTGTGAGCAGTTATGGACTGACTGGCTGATCAAATGGAGTTTGCCTTTTCTTTTCATGCCTCTGTAATTCTTTTACCACAAAGTTCGCTTGCTAGAGGCATGAAGCTGTTGCATGGAGCACGTAGAACCATAGAATGGTAGGGGTTGGAAGGGACCTCTGATGATCATTGAGTCCAACCCCCCCTGCCAAAGCAGGATCACATAGGACAGGTCACACAGGAATGCATCCAGATGGGTCTTGAAAGTCTCTGAAGAGGAGACTTCACAACGTCTCGGGCAGCTTGTTCCAGTGCTCCATCACCCTTACAATAACGTGTTGTTGTTCCCTCAAGCAAACACCTTCCAGCTTGCTGCTCAGGTCAGAGCTGCTGGCATGCCTTGGGCAGTTTTTGAACCCCTTGGGGCCCAGGGATTGCTGCAGCTCTGCCAGTGGGAAGCTGCCAGACCATGTTCCTAAAATAGAGTGGCAGCAAATTATTAACCTTAAAGTAAAGGGAGGTCTGTAATCTGAGCCTATAAGGAGTGTCCTTGGGTGCTGTACTTCCTATAGAGGTGGTTTTTATATGGCTCAGCTTTATATATCACCTCTTAGTTAAGCCTGCTGGCTGCCTGGGAGGTGAGGGAGTCGACAACTTGAACAAACAAACTTTGGGCAGCGTTCAAGAGCCTCTAGCAAACTAGCTATATTTATCATCATCTGCTAGGAATGAGAGTTGCAGGGAGTGCTGGAGTGATCCTGCGCTGGGTGCAGTGACTGCTCAGGACTTTCCCCACATTTCCCAGCTGGGTGAGCGTGAGAGTGGTACATAGGCCCCAGAAAAATGTGGTGGGCCTTGGGGGGCTATGCTGTGCCTGGTCCCAGTGCTGCCCACCTGCCCTTTGCACAGCAGGGTGCTCCTGGGGTGACAGGATCAGTCTTGTCCCAAGTGTGAGACCCATGACACTCTCCTAAACCATCAAGCATTTCAGGTTGCTAATTCAGCAGAAAACTTCTTTGTCTGTATTTTTCCTTCATTATTTGTGTGGCTTTTCCAGGCTGCATCAGCTCTGGGCTGGGTCAGGCAAACCCCAGACCTGCACATGGAAGTATGCAGTTGGAAGAGCAGAGAAGCAAGGAAGGGAGAAGTGAGACAGCCTCTTGTTGGCAGTAGTGAACTACTGAATTTGTTCAAATGTTTAAGCAAATGTGTCAGTTCCTGGAAAGATGAGCTGGTGCTTTGGTTTTGCCATCCTCTCTGCATCCATGTTTCGTTTTTGAATTATTTTCTCTAGTAGACTAAAAATCTGCAGGAGATCTGAACTGGGTTTCGATCTCTTAGTGATGCTTGAGTTAGGATTGTGTCAGCATTTAATGCATTTCCTGCCCTTTTAAAAACAGTGGCACATACTGAAAGCTGGAACAAAATAGAGTGCTTCACTTAGCTCAAGAGCAGAATGTTTTCTTGTTTAGAAATTTTTCGTTTCAAATTATTCGTGAGTGACAATAAATTAATTTACTATATTAAAATGCTTGTGAACAGTCCTCCTCTCTTAGTCAAAAAAGGGAACCAAGTCTAAAAACACACCACCTCTTAGCAAAGCAAGCACTTCATTTTTCAGTCACAGAGAAGTTTTACAGGCAGAAGTAATTAATCCAAACTGACAAATGGGATTAAGACTGAGGCATTGATTTGTTTTAATAGTCTTGTTTAAAGTATACTGTGACCTCTCATACACATTAGCCAAAGGATTTGCCTCCTGTAGAGAAGAGAACGTAGCAGCATCACAGACTGGGCTGGGATGGAAATACTTTGTCTCTTGGCTTTTGCTCATGGAAGACTCTATTTTTTTAAACTAAGAATTCTGCTTTTTTTTGTTTTTGTTTGTGTGTGTGTGTCTGACATTGATGCATTAGTTTATCACCAAAAGAGATTTAAGAGATTTAAGTCTGTGCACAGAGGATTTCTCTTTAAGTGCCAGTATTATGATCTCATGGGTAGTAAAGACTGAACTCAAGAAGCTCCCAAGCACTTAGTCGTACCACAAGGCACAGTTTGTCATCCTCTCAGCTGTGCCAGTACAATTATTTGTGAGGTCAGGCTTTGTGCTGTAAACTGATCTTGGAAATTATTAAAAATAACAGGTAAAAAAAATAGAGGTAATCTAAATTATGTTCAAGGTGTTTGGCATAAGAGCACTCTACAGCCCAGTGCTATTGGGATATGCCCAGATCCTAGGTGATCTCTTACTAATCTTCAAATGTTCTGTCAGTGGAACTAACTCCATCCAGGTTTGTTTTTTTGTTAATGTATTGATCTCACTCACTGTGAGTTTTGTGCTCTGATGGAACTTCATATACTGCTCTAGTAGTCATTGTTGTTTTAAAGTTCCCAGTGCCTTCCTGAAACCAAGAAGTTTACAAATTTACATTTGATTTTAACAATAGTTCTGATTTTTTTCAAAGCTGTTCCACTATATTCAAGCTGTCTGTTTTAAAAGATAAATAAATCCTTCCTTCTGTTTCTAACAGACATATCTGGACATGTCATCAATGCATCTGAAATGTACCCTGTGCCAGATACTTTAGAATATGGAAACCGAATCTATAAACTAATACATGGGAATTTTACATGGTCTTCAGCTTTAAAAACCTGCATGGCAAATGGCACCGAGTTGGTCAGCATTACAGACCAGTATCACCAGGCTTTCCTCACAGTCATTGTGAATCGGCTGGGATACAACCACTGGATTGGGCTGTTCACTTCAGATGTACGTAGTGGACTCCCTGACTATGAATGTGATGCTGCAGAGGAATTTTTCCAGTTATAGGCTAATGAGCTGTGTCATTCATTTGAAGTCACAGGAAGTTTGCATCTGTAATTAAACCCTGGAAAGCTTAATCCCTAACTGTTGGGTTTTTTGCAATGTAATGTATAAATCTAAGGAGAGCCAGTCTGGTGCAGTGACTACTGAAAATGTGAAAGCCATAAGAAACATTTAGAAACTTGTGGTGTCAACATCAACATGGAAATTACATTGTTTCCTTTGTAGTATTCAGTGGCCCAAATAACCACTTGCTGAAAAGAGCAGGTCAGATGTAGTTTGTGTTTCTCCCAGAAGTGACTTGGGAGGATCCTTGGATCTCTCTTTTACAGGTTCTTCTGGATCTACCCAGCCTTTGAAGGCATAAAAGACATTCTGTAATATCTGGTGAGGTTTCCACCAGAAGATGATGAACTTGTATGCTGCGAAATATACCAGTATACCAGAATGATAATGTGAAATTTGTTTTGGCAGAATGGGCTTAACTTTGAATGGTCAGATGGGAGCAGGTCTTTGTTTTCTTCCTGGGAAGACGATGAGTCCCGGGCCTTTGGCAGCTGTGTTTACATTGACACTTCAGGGCACTGGAGAACTGCTAACTGTGAACGGCTTCTGCAAGGAGCTGTTTGCCATGTGCCACCTAGTAAGTCAGAGTGAATTTTATATTAAATCTTTGCAGGTGCAAGTGTGTATCTTGACAGTGGGGGTATATGAAAGGAAATTAATTGGTTTGAAGTTGAACAATGATGATAGTATTGTTCAAAAGTGAAATATCTTTCTGGCATTTCCTTGCTGTAAATCCTACTTGTGTGCCAATTTTTCCCTCTAAGTTATTGACCATCAAGTATGGTCCATAAGAGAATGGAAAGAAAACTTTCATAATAGAAAAGACACAGGAAGATTACTTGCTCTGTCTCTTCAGTGAACACTATATTATCTGTGAAAAATGACTGCTAATAACATCGCACTAAAGGAAATAAATTCAGTTTGCTGCAGTTAACTGTGAGATAGGAGAAGGGAAGAATTTAGTGCTTTAGAGTCACATCTTTTCTGATTGCACATAAAAAATTGTTCACCTTTTTTTTTTTTTTTAAGATAAAAATGGTTTCCTGTGTACTAGCATACATTGAGTTTCCTGCAACGCTTCACTTGAATACCGAATTCATGTCTGGAACTCTGTTCAGTTCAGGGCTACAGAATTTTTGGCAGCATCCAGTTCTCACAGTAGTTCCTGTTGGGTAGTACTGATGATAGAGGATTCATCTACAGCTTATAATAGCTTTTGGATCTGTTGAGAAGAAAGCTGTTTTGGAATCCGTCAGGATAAAAACGATTGTCTAGCTTGGTTTTTGTAGAGGAGTTGGCCCATTTTCTAATTTGTTTCTCAAGTTATGTAACTATATATAGCCCAAGATTTACTTGATTTTTAAAAGCTATGTTTTGCAGTAAAGTAGGATGAATGTGAGACTGCAGGTAGTGTAGCTGAATCTACAACACTGCCAAAAAGTGATGCTGGGTATTGCAAAGCAGCTTGAAGAGTTTTCCTGAGTCAGAGAGGCTCTTCGCTGCAGTACGTTTCACTCTAGAGAGGCTGAGTGCTGCTTACCAATGGGAAACTCTCCACTGTGCAATGGTATTTGGCATGAAGTTATCTTTGTGGCATAGTGGAGAGAAGTTCTGCAGCTCTTGGAAATCCCCAGTCCTCTGGGAGTTGCAGGGCACCTCAGAGTGCTCTGATGGGCCCATAGTTTGCTCAAAACTCCTTCTGCACTGGTTAGATTGTCCTGATATTGCTGTTGCAATCCAGCAAGGTTTTTGATGAGGAATAACTCTTCAACTTTTCTAATACAAATAGGTACATACGTTAGATTTTCCCTGTGAAAAGAGGCATAATGCAACAACATTCTTATTAGCCTTGCTCCAAAACAGCGTGTGGATAACGTGTACGTTGTTGTGCCAATAAAGCTGTGTCGTTATTTCTATCACAGAAGAGAAACCCACTGCCTACAAAGGCTTATGTTCAGAAAAAACTTTTCCCTGGATCAAATTCAAAAACAGTTGCTACAGCTTTTCCACGGGTCTGCAGGGCACAAATTTTGATACTGCATATGAAGTCTGCAAAAATCAAGGTAAGTGATTATTTTGTAACTCCAAAATATCATCATGGTAGCTTAAAAAAACCCCAGATTTTCTAAAATGGCTGAAATCACACCATGTGTTTTCTCTAGTTCAAGATAATTAGAGTGGAACTCGTAAGCTGACTATGAAATTGAAGGCAACATACATTAAAAAATTTCCTTTCCACATGAAAATATTGATTTCTGGTGTAACACATAATTTTTTTTTCTCCTTCGAACTTGTTTTAAAGTCCTATGACAACAGTTTCATATCAGTCTAAACATCAAAGACTTTTCAGGCTTTTCAATTAAGGCTCGTAATGGTAACATTTTGAAATGCAGTGTTAGGTTTTAGTGGCATGCATTGTTTGAAAATTTGTCTTGTGTTTAATTTGTAGGATCAAATCTTCTAACTATTCAAGATGAAGATGAAAACACCTTCATTTTGGAAGAATTGCACCGTTTGGGTTATTCTGTGCAAATGATTTGGTTGAATATCTTGCTTGTTACAGACAGTAAGTTTTGGGTGGAAGATAATTGGTGTAAGAATCTGGTTTTGTTTTGGGCTGTTTTAATGTTGGTGTGACCATCTTCCAAGACACTGATATTTTCTGAGATTTTTTTTTTCCACTGTCTGTTACCTGTTTATGGTAAGCTTTCTGTAATCATTACGTAGTAGTATTCTGAATACTAAAAAGTGTTCAAGTTTTCTGCAATTGTTGCTTGTTAATATTCTGAATACTCGTATATGTGTGCATGTGAATGCCTTTATTTTCTTCTGAAGAGGCACTACAGGCTGTGTCCTATGTCAACAGCACAGCATGTTGTTAAATCCTTAAGGAAAATAAAAAGTGATATAGTGGCTGAACAGACAAAATCCTGGCATTCCACAGTACAGTATTTTTTTGATGTAAGGGTAAGTCCAACTGAAATAGAGATATTTATCAAAATATTATGATATTTTATAATGTTTTGTAACATCTGCCCTTAGATGAGACAATCTCCTGGTTTGATGGTTCTCCCTTAAATTATTCTAACTGGGGCATCAGGGAGCCTGAATTTGATCATCTGAAAGGGAATTTCTGTATCAGCCTGAGGACCACAGACGGAGTTTGGCAATTATCTCCATGCACAGAAAAAAAGGGATTTGTGTGTAAAATGGAATCAGGTATGTGCTTTCATAAAAGAAGGCAGTTGTGTCCTTATAACCATTGTTTTACATGTTCCTTGCTGCTTGCTCACTCGTTCATAGTTTATTTTTTAAATAACTCTGTCTCTTGGTATTAGAAACAATACCCATAAAAAATCACAGCCAGCCAGCGTGGCCTCCTTTGGAGGAGCCTGGGCAGCCATTGCATTATTGCCAACTGTGATAGGCTTTCTGTTGTGTGGGTGAGACGTGCAGAGCATTGGGCTGACCTCCATAGATCTGTAGGCCAGGCAGGCACAGCCTGGCAGAGCTCCGAGAGAAGTGTTTCCTGAGCCCACCCAATGTGCCTAGGTCACTGCTGGACTCAATAGCTAGATTAATCTGCCACTGCACAGTTCTGCTACTGCACTTTTTAAAGGGAAATACTACTGCTTATCCTCACATAAAAGTCAATTAATGTATTCTGACAAATTTAAGGTATTTTAGATAACAGATTAGGTCATGCTTGACTGGGCCAGTTGGAATCCCATTGACATGAGTAAAGTTAAACAAAGAACAGCCTGCTCTTCTATGATTTTAATTTGATTGTCTTCTCAGTATCAATTTTACCATGAGTACATATAGTAACTTAGGTCAGCTCTACAGGAAATTTTATGACTCTTACGGATTCTGTTTCAGATATGGATACAACACAATCCTCTGAAAATCGTAAGTTCCTTCTGTACTTTATTTTTTTTATAAGGAGTAATAACACATTTTAAGCTGATATATTGTGAAGTAAAATTTTTCACTATTAACCCTGTAATTTAAAATGCATGACATATAAACATGTTATAATACTCCTTATATTTAGAATTATATACCATTAGAGCTGTGCTTAATACCCATTTCTGTCCTTCTCTTTCAGCATCATACCATGGGCTTGTAGCTCTGGCTGTTCTTGTGACGTTGGTGATGCTGGCTGCCATTTCCCTTTTTCTGTGGTGCCTGTACAGACAGAATAACCAACTCTTTAGCAGGATATTGTGGGTCAGAAACTCTTACTTGCTACAGATTAATGCTGATGGTCCTACTTTGGAAGAAAGCATCCTCATTTCTGATTTTGAGAGAAGCAACAACAATTAAGTGATCAGAAGCAGCAAGCAGTCACATCCTCCATACGAAACTCCATGACCTACAGTGGTTTTCCCCTTGCAAGTTCCCTGGGCACCTGTGTACACTTGCAGCCATCAGTATGAACACTGTAGAGGCTCCCTACTTTGGAGGACGTTTTCTTATGGCAGGATGAGGCAAGAACCACAGAAAAATCGGCTCCTCTGGGATAAGCCAGGAACTGAAAATATTCCCATACCATAAACCTCCAACCGTACATGTGGAGCAGTCATGTCTGGGGCCCTAGAGGAGTGGTGCCTTTTCATGCAGCTTTGTCCTGCAGGACTTTTTGGGCTTTTGTGTTTTGTTTTGGTTTTTATGTTGCAGAATCTGCTCACGGGCCAACATTAAAATATGGTCTTGAATTTAGGAACTCTGAAACATATTTCAAGCATTATGGGATAGAGGGGTTTTTTTTCTTAATAACCATTCCTTCTGCAAAATGAGTTTTTCAGGCAGTGGATTCTTGCCTGGTGGATTTCCAAGCTTTCAGAGTGATGAAGTCACTTTTGACTTGGGAGTGCCAGAGTTCTGGTAGTTTGGCCTGTGATGCCTAGTTCATGTTATAAAATTAATTAGTCTAGACATATAATGCCATATGGGCTTTGTCATCCTGAAGTTAATATATTCAGCTGAGATGTGTCCAGTGTCCTGTTACAGATGTGACCTTTCAGAAATGGAATCCCATCAATGTCTTTTAAAGACAGTTTTGGACAATGTCTGTTTGAAGAGGAAAAAACTCTGTTACAAATCTTCCTCAAATTATGGTAATAAATTACTTAACAGTTCACCTACAGTATTTCTGCAAGCAGTATTCATGTATGCTCTTCTAACATCCTGCTCTCAGAAGCTAAGGATGAAAAATAGGGGATCCACACTGCTGATCTCAAAGGTGCTGTAGTCCTATAATTCCATCTAGCAAAGCCTCCTAAAGACACATTTCACTTTCAGTGTTCATGCTAAGGTGCTAATGAAGGAGATAAATTTCTCTGACCAGTTCATCTGCAGGCTCATGTTTGTGAAGGACCCAGCTCAGATCTCTGCCTTACCTCAGGTTCATCAGCCCAGGACAGCCACACTAACCAGTCTGCCAGCCAAATCACTGAAAATACCTGGAAGGTTTTCAGGGATTTAAAAAAAAAAAAAAATTAATTGCATTGTCAAAAAACAAGTGGTTAGTCATGGTGAGTTACTTCAGAATGGATTTACTGTGCCTTCAGTCATCTGTAAAAGCTGCTGCGAAGGGCTGCGTTTATTGTTGGGTTGTTTGTTTTAAGATGACTCATTCTAACTATTTTGCAAGAGCCTTAAGATGGAGGTATGTTTCTCAGAATTAAGCGAGCAACCAAGGCCAACTGAAATGTTTTTACATAGTATTTGTGCACATGCAGAGGAATGTATGACTGCCTTTTTAGTTAGATTTCACATGGCCAACTCTAGAAACAAAAATTACCTGTTCATGTCATAACTATGTATAGGACTATTTTTTTTTTTAATCATTTAGTACAATAATATTTATGTGCTGGTTTACAGAACCATTCAAAACTATTGTCAATGAGGCTGCAGATGGTTTTGATTCTGGTACCATTTGCAGCTTACTGTTTCAAATAACTTCTATGGGTGTAGCTATCACAAGTTCCAAATCTGAGATTCTTCCATCGTATAAAGCACAAATAGCTTTTCTGTATATATTTTGTCTAATGGTTTGACCCCACACATTAGTCTTCAGTAATGTTTTCGAAGTTTGTTTTCAGTCCTGTAGATTTATCTATGGGACTGTTTTTATGTGAAGTCCACCGTCCAAGTTTGTGGACTACAATTTTTGTGTACAATTTCCAGATAATCTGCTGTTTGTATGTATGGACTATGATAGGTTTTTTACCACCAAAAAAAAAAAGAAAAAGGTTGTGACCGTTTCTCCCTTCCCCCATGAGAATTTCACCTATTTAAATAGTGGTTTAAGGAGCTTAAACCAACAAATGCCCCTCATCACATGCACTGACAAGTGTGTAAATGCTGCCTTCTCACAGTACAGCAAGCAGTGTCCTGCAGGATGTTTATTGTTTGTGAGAGGGAGCTGTGTCACCTCAAAGGATGTGTATTTATCAGGCTGCAGTGCTGTCACTCATTATGCTGACCCTTGACAGATTTTGATGTGGTTAATGGAGGTGTACTTTTTATTTTATTTTTCAAAAAAATTGACTTTTCTTAGGCTTTTCATCAGTTTTCCTTGAGGTATGCTGCAGTCACTGAAATATATTTGAAGGGCAGTGGTATAATAAGTAACCCTAACCTCTTGACTGTGGGACTTGAACATCTCTCCTGTGAAGAGAGACTGAGAGACCTGGGACTGTTTAGGCTTGAGAAGAGAATGTTGAGAGGGATTCTTATCCATATCTGAGGGCTGGGTGTCAAGATGGAGGTGGCAGGCTCTTTTCGGTGGTGCCCAGTGACAGGACAAGGAGCAATGGGTACAAGCTAGAACAGGAGTTTCCACCTCAACACAAGGCACTTCTTTGCAGTGAGGCTGAGAGAGCATTGGAAGAGGCTGCCTGGAGAGGCTGTCAAGTCTCCTTCCCTGGAGACTTTCAAAACTCTCCCGGATGCATTCCCGTGTGGCTTGTCTGAGATAATCCTGCTTTGGCAGGGGAGGTTGGACTAGATGAACTCTGGAGGTCCCTTCCAACTCCTAACATTCTGTGATTCTGTGATCTTGCACTAAGGGAAAAATAGTTTAAGCAGTGTTTTCTTCCTACTTTGAAACAGTTTTGAGTGAGAAGTCCCTTAAATATTTCTTTTTAAATTTCCATCATTCAGTTTTTAAAATAGCAGGTATTACTCGCTCAAGAATGTAATCATTGATTGTTTTCTAGTCCTGATTCTGGATTTTGTTACCATGGCTTTCATTTGTTTTCCCTTAATCAGAGGTCTCCTACACACTGCTCCTGATGGGAGTGTGGTGATGACTGTTTCTACTGCTGACCTTGATGATCTTGGCAGTGAGATTCACTGTGTTATTTCAACTGGAAAATTAAAGTGTGAATAATAATTTTCTGTGCTATATTTTTTCTTTAATCTCCCAGCTTTAATTAGCTGCCAGGCTTTATTGTCTCATAACAGCAGTCCCCAGGCTTTGCACCAAGTCATCCTGGCAGGAGAGGGACAGGTTGCACCAGCCTCTTTTCTGGCTATGGGGCTGAGCCTAGAACTGAGCACTGCAGATGATCTCCATAGACATGGTGTCCCTGTATTTCCCAGGACATGGAAAAGAATGCCCTGAGATGTGTGCAGGAGGTGCTGGGAGGAGTAAGAAGCCACAGCGCTGTCAGTAAGGATAATGGATGGGAGCATGGCACTGATGCACAGATAGTGTCCTAGGCTACTACCCATTTCCTGCAGCCCTTGGGAGCTGGGCCACCTGAGATGAGTGATGCACTGAAGGAATTTTCCTGCTAAGCTGAGGAGGCTGTGATGTGGGGTCCCTATTCCTTTCTGCCACAAACAAGGTACATAGACTGCAGCACAGTAGCTTCCAGGGTAGCACAGAAGTGCTTCCCATAGCTGAGAACTTGGTTGACCAGTGCCTGAGCAGGCAAATTAATGTTGTGTTTTCCTCTGCCATGACACTTCTTTGAATGTGTATACTGAAAGAGAAGCATTAGGTGTTTTCATACCACTCCCTTTCTTGGCAGACGGGTGAGTTATCCCCAGCAGAGATGGAAACATTCAGACCAACATATGCCAAACCTTTTCTACCAGATATGAGGGTTTGGGGGGATGGGGGGGGGGAGAGGGGGGTGTGAAATCCATGTACTTGTATTTCCAGACTCCATTCCAGGAGAAAATTTGCCTCCTGATCCCTTTAGCCGTCCTTGCAGCATTTCTCTGAGGAAAGAAATGCCTGATGCAGCCATCACACCCTGGCTGGACAGAGGTTTGCAGTGTGGACATATGTATACTGGAGATGTCCAGCACAACTAGGCAGAATGAAGGGTTGTGGCACAATGCTGTAAGCGGGCAACATGAGTCCTAAGCAAAACCCTTTCCAGCTGTGCCACTCCTGAATGCAGTGCTGACCTTCTCTGTTCAGGGATCCTCATTCCTTCTGCCTTCCTTCTTTCCACTGCCTTTGCACACACACTTTTGTGGCTGGGTTGTGGTAAAAGAGGGGCAGCTTGATATCTGTGCAGTACAGTCAGTGTAGGAAAAACCAGGGTTTTGCATACTCTGCAAGACTTGGCCAACTCTTTTCCTAAGGCACCATCACACAAATTGCCATTAAGTTTAGCCCCTACTTTCTTCCATCATGTCCCTCCTTTAGTGTAGTAACAGGCACCTTCAGTCTCCTGTAATAATAAACCCACTGTAATGAAATATGTGGCATGCCCTTCCTCCAGGGAATTTATATATATATATATATATATACACACACATGATTTTTCAGTTAAAAGCTAAATTGCATACATTTAGCAACTGGGCTCTAAATCCTCAGCTCAAAAAAAACCCCACCAACAAAAGAGGCCTCTTCTTGAGCTATAATAATATTTCCTTTGGTAATCAGAGGAATGTTGATGTTAAACCCTTGCAGGACAGCACTGATCTCTTACAATCTGATGCAGCCCTCGTATAAGTAACCATGAGGAGTCGATTGACAGGTATTAATTAGTTGATCTTGGTGCTTGGAAAGAGTCAGTCTCGGTTTGGCCAGTAGATGGTAGCGGTGCACACGGAGCTGACGAGCTGTGTGAGAAGTACCAGAGGGATTTGCTTCGGATCCTTCAGAACTTTAATCAAATGAGTAACAAGCCTTGATATTTGCAGGACTGCAAATCTCAGTGCCAGTTCTTAGCATTGGCCACATATTACAAAGCTGTGTTGAAACGATTTTCCAAGTCTCGGTGTTCATTCTCACCAACTTTAATGGGGGACACAGAAATGCTGAGGATGGGATAATTGAAGTCCTTCCATTGGCCCGTGGGCTTTTCGTTTGTTTGGTGAATGATCGGAAAATCTACTTGCGTTCCTGGATATTAAGTAAATAGATCTTTGTGGGATGTTTTTGGCCTGATCCCTTTGATGGAAAGGTAGCTTACTGAAAATTCTTTAGCCAGGTCTCTTTATTATAAATGGATTTGGTTTAATGTTTTGTTTCTTGACCGTATCAATGCAAGCATGTACTTGCTAATTTATGTGGGAAAAGGAAAATAAAGAAAGAAAAATTATTAGTCATGATAGACATCCATTGCATAAGTAATCATTCCACAGCACTGTTGAAAGAAGATTTGTTTCTTCCTACTCTCAATCTATTCTGTAAATTGCTCAGAGCATAAGAGTTGCTGATCCCTTTCTATATCCATTATCTTTATGCAGGATAACTGTGATTTGGATTCCAGTCATAGAAACTTAACCATAAAAAAAAAGGGCATTGAGAAATGTTTTGTAAAAAAAAAACTTCACTTCAAGGTCTTAGCTTTTATAATCTTGTTTCCTTGTACTGCAGCTCTTCTAGATTTTCCCAGTCCTCTTGTGACAAAGCAACTGCAGATGTCTGAGGAAGTGTACTAGACCCAGCCTGCTGCAATGCTTGTGAGTAACACCATGGTAATTTATAACCACTGAAGTGATTCTCAGCTGCAATTGTTTCCAAAAGTACACAGTATAAGTGAAAATGCTTCTACTAGCATTTCCTTTATTTCTGATGCTTATTTTTGTTCATTGGCTTGTTGCCATTGTAACAAATCCTACTCTTTTCTTAACCTCAACTTACAGACTAAATCGTCACTGTGGTTCTCAGAAATAAATGCTTGAAAACAGTTTTAGTGCAAACGACAGCCAAACTTGTCGATACAAGATAAATCTTTAAATGTATAGTGGGATAAAAGTTACTCTTCTCTGCATGCTAGCACAGGAAAACAGGGAAGAGTCTTTCTCTGAATCACGCACATAAAGGCCTACTAAAAATCTTCTTTCCACCGAGGCAGCTAGCCTGCAGCTAATGTTGGCAGTCACTGGGCACTTGAAGGCCATCCACCACTGCTGGGTTGACTGGTGGAATGCAATAGCTGGGTGAGTGTCTCAGACCATACACTGGAAAAACAAAACGTCATATTTTCAGATTTTTACAGAGGGATGTTCATCTTAAGAAATTAAAAGTTTCTGTTTATGCTGTACAAAAAAAAAAAATCCTCTGTATTCTTTCTTTTAGTTTTTTAGTGATTGCTGAAAATCCCATCAAGCATGTTCGTCTTGTGAAGCTATTCAGGACATTAGTTCTAAAGTGTGATCTGAGGCCTCTGAACACCATCTTAACCTGATTAAATCTCCTTTGCTTCTTCATCCTGCCATAAACCTCCTGTGTGTGTTGTAGGTGAGAAGCCCCTGGAAAGCCCTTGCTGGACACCAAAAGCAAGCTTGCACAGAGCTGATACAAGACAGACTCTACCTTATCAGCACTGCCTTGGGCTGCCTGGCTTTTCTGATGCAGGATTTGGGATTCCATCCCAGAGCTTGATGCTTTCAGGTTCATTCAGGTATGCAAGCAGAACCCTTAACATTAGACTTTGCCAATGAGCTGGAGTACATCAACTTTTCATCTAAAGTAAAAGAATATTCTAAGTTCTGTAAAGCTTCTGGAAAATTTCTCCTGACGCCAGCACGCTTACCTGTTATGTATCTGAAATCTGATGCCTACTTGAATGCTTACATGACCTAGAGATTATATTTTTGGTGTTTAATATTTGAGAATATCAGAAAGGTTCTTTCTGAAAAGGTAAGAAGATAATGTTTCTGCTGCTGCATATCATGACCTGCTGGTCCCATGGGATGAAAATTATGTTGAGAGGCATATTGAGTTACTTTAAATATTGTTTCAAAAACAAATATTGAAGATGATTGAAGATGGAGTTGTATGTGTGGGGCATGCTGTGGCTATTAAAAAACATAAGGTACCATTAAGTTAAATGTGGAAATGCATTGGAAGACCTCTGGGAGGCTTTCTACCTGGAAAGAATAGACTAATAGAATACCTATAGAAACAACAGCTTCTTTACTCTTTAAAATACTTCTAGGTATAAATAGTAGAGTGGCTCTTCCCCATACACCATATCCAGGAACACAGCAGACATTGGTTTTATTGCTGCAAGCTCCTGGAGTGCCTTGCCCCACTGAACACAGCACCTCTGGAGCATACACACCACATGTCTGCATGTCCCAGTGCAGTTAAGTTATGGAAGAGGGAAGGAAAGCTAATGTGGGCTCCTCTGTATTGTCCTTGGGACTATCCATTCTCCCTGACCTTCCAGAATCTAGCCTGGGTTAATGATTTGGATTTTAACTATAGCTATTTACGCATAAATTTGCTTCTTTCTCGCCTGATTGAAAGAATGTAAAGTGGTAGTTGGGCAAGTGTCAGCTGCTCTTGCAGGTTGCTTGCCCACTTGCACAAAACAAACCCTCATGGAAAGAAAGATGAAAAGGAGAGCTGATCACTGGTGAAAGCAAAAGCATAAAGAGAACAGGGATCCGGTATTCCTACTAGTTGCGAAGACTAGAACAAGAAGTACCTGAGACCCCAGCAGGGAATATGTGATAGATATCTGTGGGAATAGCTGGGCTGAAAAATAAGCAATCAGTGTTAAGTGGTAGGGTCACTCTCAGTGGTGCTGTGCACTGTTAAATTGGATAATTATGATTTAGAAATAAACAAACCAATCCACCATCAATGCTTGTGAATACATTCACAACATTGCTGCATGGTCCCTTCAGCTTAGTCCTGGCAAAGATGAGTAAGCCTGACCTGAAATTATTGGTATGCATATGTTTGTGGGTCTACTGATGCATCATCCTGCTGCTTTATAACCCAAACCTAGCTTCCAGCCTTCTGACCCACACAAGTGTTCAACAGTCAGATTTTAGGATCCCTGTGGACACAAGTTCCATGCACCTGGGATATGGGAAACAACTCTGATCAAATCTGTGGTCAGAGTCATTAAAAAAGAGACAGTTGTACAGTGAGTAAAAAAGTTAATCATCCCATTCATCTACTACAGCAGCCAGTGGAACACAGGCACCCAGCCTGCTCTGAGTACCTAAAAATCTACATCAAGGGTAAAGGAAGTGAAGGTCCAGAATCACTACATGAAGAGCACAAAAATAAAAGGGTATATGCAAAACCAAAACCTTTTCTCTCTCTCTTTTTTTTTTTTTTTTTTTTTTTTTTGCTTTCATTTCTTTTTCTGTCTCTGGTTTTGGTTTTGTTTTCCCCCAGAGAAGACACAGACCCAGGTTATGGAATGCCTGATGAATAGATATTCATTTGGATTATACTTCAAAGATGTTTCTGTGATATACCTTTGAATGTTCCAGTTGCCTCATCAGGTCTGGTGAACTCCAGGTGGGGACAGCCTGCTGGGGGAAGTAGCAGCAATTACTTCTGTGAATGAGACAGCAATGTCCCAGGCTCCCATTTCTTTCCCTTTTGTAACATGTTCATGAAAACAGCAACTTCCTGCACTGCAATTGCCTGGTTCAAAGCACTGAGATATGACTCAGTTATTAGGGTAGCTCTTGGCAAACTTGCAAATATTTGTTGCTAGCTCCATGTGGGTCTGCAAGAGTCCATCTGTGGCTAAATCTGGTTCAAGAGTTGCTGGATAGACTGCAAAGCCCATGATGTTCAAAGCAAAGTCATAAGCTGTGAGAAAGGGCAGGAATGATTGATCCTAATTCTACCAGAATGACAAAATAATTTTAAAAATCCTTTTTTAAAATGTAATGCATTTAATTCATTTGGATAACAATACCAGAAAGAAGAAAAAAATAATTCTCATGTGGACATTCTTCAGCATTTCTGCAACTGCTATTTGAACAAAGCCCTAACACAGCTAGGAGGTTTTCTGGAGACAGAGGAACATTCAGGGGATGCTGAAAAAAGCTGGAGCCCCAGAAAGTCCACATTGGAGCATGTTCCCAAATACAAGGACACTCAAAACAGATACAAGACTTAACCTAAGGTGCACAGTGCTATGTCAGTGCTAGTGTTTATTATTTTTATGATTGCATTTTAAAGCAATGGTTCTTTTGATCCATGCTAACTGCTGGTCAGGGAAAGAAAAATAAAGCTGACATAGAAAATAACAAAATTTTCTGGCTGGAGGCCAAAACTTCACAAATGAATACTGAAGCCTAATATGTTTTGTTTGACTTCTTTGTTTCTGATAGATGTTGACTGAATTCAGGAGGATGACGGCACTTTGAACAAAACCAGCTGGAGAAGTCAGTTTGCTAATTATTAACCCTCTAGGGAAGGGATTGAATTGTAAATGTGCATATGCAACATTCTGGGAAAATATAAAAAATAACACAGATCTCTTTGGAAAAGAAATACACTGTTCCTTGTATTTTTAGGAGAAAGGGAAGAGACAATTTGTAATAAATGACTGAATTCCTCAAAATGGATAGGAATTCATGTGAGACTCATTTTCTCCCTGTAGTACTACTCAGCAGTCATGAGGTTGAAATAAGTCTAACATTAAAGGATCAGTTTTGGGAATGTAGTTGCATACTTATTGTGACGTAAATCAGAATGGAGGGGGAGAGCAAGAAGGCTGTGGTCAGCCTCTTGACCACTTTGCAATAAGGAAAGGGGGAATTTTCAAAGCTGTAAAGAGGAGAGGAGCATCAAACTGCATACTGTGCCTTAGAAAATACTATTCAAAAGCTACTGTGATAAATATTCAGATACCTTATATAAAAAACAAACAACAAAAAAGGCATAATAGCCTCTGGATAGTAGGCTATGACATATTTAGATCTTGCTCTACCTGGATGCTCTAATGCTTCCTCTATAACCTGGACAGAGAGGTGACTATATAGTATGTGCAGGTATTTTTCCCACGTTTCAGGTGGTTTAAGGGTGGAAGAAAGGGTTAGATATGCATACTACAACAAATTTCAGTGCAGTTCAGTGTTTGACTTGTGGCCAGTCTTAACTATAATTATAGCATGAAATGGAAACAGAAAAAAGAGAGATTAAAGGAAAAAAAATATTTTGATACCAAAAAAAAAAAAAAGTCCAAAGATGAGAGAAGAAAATAAACTTAGGAAAAAAAGAAGTTAAGCACTCTTTGCTTAACATTGGAGTACTTTTCCTGCTTGATATGTTGGTTGCAGTACAGAGGCATCTGCTGTTAACAAGTAAATGCCAAAACAGATGTAGCAGAACGCATTATTGTTTAAAACAAATAGATCATGTGGGATGCTGAAGTGATTTTTGTTTTCTTCCCCATGATTCAGTGTGTAGTCATTTTAGGTGTCAGGTTGTTAGAGAAAAATACTGTTAGGCAAGCTTTTCAAAGTTGAATTGCTTGACAACTAATTTAGTATCAAAGATGTGCATATTTTTTACTGTTTTTCAGTAAGCAGTAAGCTTGTTGTAAGCAATTGCAGTAAGCAATACAGTAGCTGGCAATGTATCTTCTGAACTTGTCCATTCTCTGATTGCAACTCTGCTCTCTGATAGAACTTGTTTGTGTACTGACAGCTATTACAGATGATGAGCTGGAGTAATTATAAAGTGTGGCATTTCCAAAATTCTGTAATCCTACCCCTTCCCCCCACCCCCCCCACCCCGCTTCCTCTCTCCTTGATGGGGCTGATTTAAATTGCAACTGGTTATGTAAAGTGAACACTTACAGCATTTTTTTGACAGAGTGCATTAAACACAAGCATCCCAGGGTGACCACAAATGAGAGACTTAGTATGTTATCATATACTTCAATATTAAAGGGGAAGTCCACCCATTTGCGCAGGAATTAATGCAAGAGGGACCCAACCCTGACTGCTGCTGGTGAGGTGCCAGTTGTATGAGATGCCTTAGATTGTGGCAGCTTTCATGCTGCCCTTGTGAGAAAAAAAAACAAGCAAACCTCCAACCAAGCCGACAAATCCAGCAGTGGAATAATCAAGATGTGTGGGTATGCATCACTGCTTCTTTGCTTAGGCTGTTGCAACACTAATAACAAACAAGTAACCAAACGACATCAGAACAATGGTCAGCCACAGAGTCCATGAATCAACTAGTCCTTATTTTTCTACTTCAGAGAAAAAGTGGGCAAAGAGAAAGGAAAAGCTGTGCATTTTACTGTTATGCTCTTTAGTGGCAGGTACAGGCAAAAGGATTTGCCTGATGCTGAGGACCAGAGGAGAGGTCCAGGCTTTGTTTCTTGGTTTTACTAATATCATGGCATCATCTCGGCCAACTCACCTATTTTTTGCTTTGAGTATTCCAAATATAAAATGGGAAGGAAAAAATTATTCTTTGGTCATCTTCAAGGAGGAATGATTGCCAAGTATCATGCAAGTTGCAAAACCAACATATTATTACTAAAAGGAAACCCCTTTGCAGGTGCAGTCTGAAGTACCTCATTTCATTACTATTTCTGGACTGCTTCTGAGGCCAAACAGATACACGTTTTGCCGGAAGATTGGTGGTAAAATTTCATATCCAAAGCTGCTGTTTTTTGTTTCCCCCCAACTAAACTTGAAGTAACTTTTGTTCTCAGATCAGGCTAATAGCAGGAACAGGAAGAAGCTAAAACAACAATGTAATGAAATGTCTAAACCAAGTCTATTTTCAGTTACGCTTTGGGTTAAAAATGTGAGATTACCATCCCAAACTCATTTCATTACAGCGTTGTTTGGTGTTGTGTTGCAGCATAACAGTCTTTCAAAATCCATGATATTGTTCATAAAATTAAGCTAACCAAAAGCAACTTCTGTTTAAAGTATTTGTGTTTGTTCATGCTTTCTCTTTATGTCCAACATTTGTGTTTAAACATGTTTTGCCAGATGAATGAAATATACTCTGGCTTGGAGTCTCCACTAACTTTAGGGGTTTAAGTCAAGGCTCTTGGCTCCCCTTTAGCTTATTCCTACTTTGCCATGTCTGTCATGGCCTCTCTGGCAGGGCTTGTGGCTATAAAAGTGTGTGGGAGTAAAGGTTAAAGATAAATACTGGGTTTAATTAATATGGTTATTGTTGCCATAAGGATTCATTTCTGAAGTTAGTGGTTGGATCATTCTGGTTTTAAGGTAGGATTACAATCGCATTCCATGTCTGTGCCTGAGTTTAAGTTGAAATCAATATACTTAGCACTTTCTTTCTGAAGACTTCAGATTGTCAAGTCTAGTTAAGGGCTAGACTGATAAGGGGAACATAGTCTAACCATTGGACTTTATACCAATAATAAGTGTTCAACAGATCACAGTAAGAATGGGTGAGATTGTGCTTCAGTAGTAAGAGTGGGGAAAGGGAAGCAGGAGACCTAAATTATACTTTGTGTTCTAGTAAATATTTCAGTGCTTTGAATGAAGTGGATCAGCTCCAAAATGAGACACTGAGAACTTGTTTTAGCCTGGTAATTACTGAATTAATCTGGATCAATGTGGGTTCAGATTTTCAGATTCCTCTTAGAAAAAGGGATTGTATGTGAGTCTTTCGTAGCAAAGATGCCTAAACTGTGCATATATTTGTTAAAAGGGACAACAGCTCCTCTTTCTCTGTCTGGGAGTTTTCCTAGTGGACAAATTTGAGAGAAAACTGAGGAGCTGAAGTGCTCTGCACTGTCAAAACTTCTGTAAGTGTCTCAGCAGCAAAAGGAAGACTAGGGAATATGTGGGCCTGCTGCTTAGTGGGGTGTGGTAACAAAAGACATGGAAAAGGCAGAGGTACTCAATGCCACCTTCATCTCTGTCATTGCTAGTAAGATTTCAGGAATCCTAGGCCTCTGAGACCAGTGGGAGCATCTGGAGCAGTGGGCACTTATCTTCAGTAATGAAGATCAAAACATTTAAACAAATCAAACAAAAATGAGTTAATGGGACCCAATGGGCTGCATCCACAAGTGCCGAGGGAACTTGCAAATGTCTTTGAAAGGTCACAGTTATCAGAGGAAAGTGGGAAGTTCAAGGCAGCTGTCATGCCACATTTTCAAGAAGAAAAGGAGGAATGACGAGGGTGGTCACAGGGTAGTCAAGCTTACCTTGATACCCAGGGAGATGATGGAGCAAATAATTTTGAAACTATTGCCAAATACATTAAGAACTTGAAGATGATTGGGAGTCATCAGTATGGATTTATGAAGGGAATAATCATGACTGGCCAACCTGATAGCCTTCTATGGTGAAGTGACTAGTTTGGTGAGTGAGGAGAGAGCAGAGGATGTTAGTCATTGTAACTTTAACAAGGCTTTCATTGCTGGCTGTCATGGTATTCTCTTTAACAAACTGCTGATCAGACAAGTGGACAGTGAGGTGGATTGAAAATTGCCTGATATGCCAGACTCAAAAGATTATAATCAGTGGCACAAAGTCCAACTGGAGGCCAGTCACTAATGGTGTATTCCTGGGGTCAATAAGCGGGGCCAATACCATTTAACATCCTCATTAATGACAAAGTGTACCCTCAGCAAGTTTCCAGAGTTGAAGACTGGGAGTAGTGGCTGATTCACCAGGTGTTTGTGCTGCACTTCAAGGGATCTCAACAAACTGTAGAGTTCAGCCAAGAACAATCTCATGGAGTTTAGCAAAGGGAAATGCCAAATCCTGCGCTCTTGAGTAATGCTTCCACCCATTACTAGGGGCTGGGGACCAACCATCTGGAAAGTAGGTTTACAGAAAAGGAGCTAGGAGTCATACTGAACACCATCTTGAATATGAGCCATCAATATACCCTTGAGGCAAATATGGCCAACAGCATCCTGGACTGCATTAGAAATACTACCCACAGGTTGATGTGGGTTATCATTTCACCCTACTCAGCACTGATGAGACACGTAGACTGCTGGTTCCAATTCTGGAGTTCCCAGTGCAGGAAAGATGGAGTGAATCCAGCAAACAGCCACTAAGATGATAAAGGGACTAGAGCATTTTTCATATGAGGAGTAGCTGAGAGCTGAGAAGAGGATGGCTCGGAGAGATTTTATCAGTGTAGCTAAATACCTAAAATTGGGGAAAGTAAAAGAGATGGAGAAAGACTTTTCTCAGTGGCATTTAGGGAAGAGACAAGAAGCAATAGGCACAAAATGACACTTGGGAAATTACTTCTAAACAAATGAATAAGGTTTTTTACTGTGGTGGTGGTCAAACACTAGAGCAGATTGCCCAGTGAGGTTATGGAGTCACCATCCATTGAATGCAGCTAATGCATCCAAAATGCAGCTAAACACAGCTCTGGGCAACCATTTCTTGCCTATGAGTATTTCTTCCAGGTACACTGATTGTAAAGAGATTTCTGATGTGCATGCCCACGGGACCTAAATACCAGCCAGAGGTTCTTACTGGGGCTTGTAAATACTGCCTGTGATAGATACAGCACCAGGTTATTCTGCATGACTAGACTGTCTCAACACTGCAGTAACCACAAAGCTTAAGAAACTTAGGACTTCAGAGAGTGAAGTGCTGCTGTTTAATAGAATATATGTAACAATTGATGTTTTAGGGCTATGGGCATGTTATTTCCCTCTCCCCCCCCCCCTGTTTAATTCTTTACTGATTATACAGCATTACTATATTTTTCCTTTTTCAATTTAAAAGTATTGCTAGAGGTAATCATACAGTGTTGTAAAGTTTTACATAAGACACCATAAAGAGCAGACTTACTCTTTGCCAGCCTCAGCAAAGGAAGGAGAGTGGGCTCAAAATTAAAGCCAGGAACAGGTTCAGCTTGGACAAAACTGATGATCTCTACAATTGGGAGTATGTCATACAGAGAGGTGATCCCTGAAGCAACCAAATACTGAAGGCATTGTAGCCTAAAATCTACCCTGAAGTTCAGTCTAGGAGCTTAGTAATGATTAGTGCATGTGCAGAGCACCGCAGATCTGAGTCATAAGGGATCTGCGGTGTTTTGTACTATCTTAATCTTCCACATTCTCCCTGATACAATCTGCATCAAGCACATGAAAGCAGCTCACCAGCAGTACTTGTGCAGTGATGAAAAGCTGATAACAATGCTCTCATAGTTTCTCTCTAATTTATCCATGGTGTCAAGCACAGAGAGAAGTTCTATAAACTCATTTGTATGCACTGTCCACCCACAAACTTTATCTCAAGTTGTGTAAGTGTTGAGTCACAGACAGGTAGTTCTTGTTCAAACCCCAGCCTCATGTAAGCCCTGTACAATAACAAAAACTATTTCAGTCTCCCTTTCAGAATTAATAAGAGTAAGGTACAAATAATTTCTTTACAGCAAAACACCCTTAAAGCAATAGAAAAATGCAAACAGCAAGTTCCAGTTAGGAGTGCCTGCTGATTTGGTCACCTAGTAGGAGCTTTCATCCAGATCAAAAAACTACCAGTGCACCGTCTCAGCCACTGTTGTCTTCATGCTTGCTGACCTCACCAAAAAACTGTCTAGAGGCCTAGACAGCTATACTACATTTAGAGAGGATGTGTTGGCACTGCGCAACTTGATCATATTTATCCAAGTGCACGTTAATTCTATCCTTTATTGTAATTTCTACTGCTTCACCTGGCACTGATATTAGGCTTGCCAGCCTTTAGTATTTTCCATTTTTTCTACGCGTTTCACTCCTGGAATCTCTTTTAGAGATTGATGTCACATTTCCACCCTCCAGTCTCTGGGCACAAAGAAAGCATCAAGAAAAAGGTATGTCTATTAGTAGATCTGTTATTCCTTATCCACACTCCCTTGGAAAGTTTGGATGCCTGCAGATTTGTTACTCTACATACTTTGGATTACAGCTTTTCCCAGTTAGCACACGTTCAGGGCAGTTTCTCTTTACTCCCTCAGAAAGAAGGGTTCAAGTATAGGGATCATTTGCTTATTCCAATGAACACATGCAAAGACATTATTTAGCTTCTCTGGAAATGTTTTGGTTTCTCATCCTTTTTACTTTGCAGTTGTCATTTGCTCAATCAGATTCCAGTGGACTTCTTGATCTAATTTAATATTATCTTAGATTTCTTTTGCTAGCTGCTGCTCACACTTTTTTATTGTTCCCTGTTTATTGTGCTTTCCTTTAACATCAGTTTATGATCCTTCCTGAATTTTTCATTTGGAGATGATTTAATTTTGTTTCTAAGAACTTGTGCTGTGGTGAAATTATTTATGCCTATTTCCTTTTTTTCAGTTCTCAGAACTTTAGTAGATGGCATGCACTGATCCCAGTATGCTGTGCTGTACATCCTTGAGGAAATTCAGGTCCATTCTAAGAGTTTACTGTTCCTATCATCTCCTTCTTGGTTCCTCTTTACAAGCTTCCCCATTTCTACATATCTGTCCCTTTTGAAACTGGGTGCAACTGCTGTGAATGCTTGGCCTTTGCAAGCCTGTGGGAATGTTGAGTACAAACACAGGAACAGTAACTGTGAGCTGAAGATGTAGGACAAGATCTTTCATGTTAATGAGGAACAAAAGCAGAGCTGCATCTCTTTTGTGGCTTTGCTTCCCTGTCCAGCTGCTCTGTGACGTATTATTACCAATGGATTCTAATGTAGTCTGTGTTATATTCCAATGCTGCAGCATCCAGACAACATGGGGGTTACCTGAAGTACAGTTTTGGTTCTATTTTCTGTCCTCTTTGCCATCTTAGCTCTCTTAGCACAGCCCCTCTGTCATTCTGGTCAGGCAGGCAACCTGCAGACTCAGTATTACATATGCTTAAAGCTGGCATTTCAGCCCATGTGGATTGTGTCACCTGCTTGGTCCCTACTTTGTTAATTTGTTTTGATTATAAATTTCACTACTCCATTACCAGTAGAGGTGACTCTTACCTTTTCTGTACGTTTTACATTCTGGTACTGCAATGTCCTACACATTCGTGTAAGACCCTCAATTTATTAATTGGATTTTCAGCATTTGTGTAAAAGTATGTGTTGTTGCAGTGTGTTTTTCCTTCTTCATTTTCCATTTGAAAGGCACTCTGTAGGTTTTCCATTCCTTATTTCTGCTCTCAGGCCTCTCCACTCAAAAAAGGCACAATTTCTAAGCCTTTGCTGATGCCATGCTGAGCTGTGTGTTCCCCACACCTGCTGCTCTTTGGTTTAAAGCTTAATCAACTCCAACCTTTAAATGCCAGCAGTTTAGCCCACAGTGAGTCTACTCTTTTCACACAGGCTCTTTTAATTTCAGAGGTGCTCCCAAGTCCGATGTGAAATTTTACGCTTTATACTGTCCTATCAGCTGCACATTAAAAGTTTGCACCTTTCTGGTCCCATGTAAGTGAGGCCATTTTGGAGAGTGCTATTGAGGAAGATCCTATCTTCACTCTCCCTTCAACAAGCTGAATTTTGGCTCCAGAACATCATGTGAGTGTCGAAACCAAAGGCTCTTCCTCAGCACTTTTGCTTTGTACATTTCAAGAAGAAAACCAAAAAGCTGCTTCATTTAAATTTAAAAACTCTTCCACCTGAATTTTTATTTGCCTGAAAACATTTCCCAAATTATAACTGATGTTCTTTTAAGCCATTCCTCCAAAATACATTTTTTGCAACAAATGTAATGTGGTACAAAATATCAACTGAGTTGCCAGCTCCCACAATCATGATTTGAGTAATAATCCTACACTGGCATAGTGACAATAGAAAACAACTTTTGAGGAGACTAAACACGTTAACACTGGCAGGAAAGCTACTACACCAAGTCACAATTTCCATTAAAATTGCACAGTACAGGTGTCAGCGTCCCTTTTTTATAGTGACAGAAAACAGTATCATCTACCACTTACTTTATGATTTAAGCAGTTTTCAGAACGTTAAGTACTGCTTGTATTATTTTGTTGTTGTTCCAGGAACATGCAGAGATCCCAGCCGGAGTCAAAGCCAAACCAACACCCAGAGAAAAACTTTCCCTGCTATAACCAGACAATGATGCAGAGTAGATGTCCACACTCCATTTTATTTCTTGTTTCTTGAACCCATTTCCAGTATTTCAGCAGGCCTTGTCTAATCCAAGTTTGAATATGCAGCAGGACAGAGATAGAGGAAGCACTACAGCAGTGGCACTTCACATCTGAGTTAAAAAGGAGGCTGGTGCAAGAATAAATGTTTGTAATTCTTTTCATTGTTTTTGAAAGTTACCTACCATGTTTCCATGCAGTGGGAGAAACAGAACAAGTCTCTAAAATGCTATAATGATATCTAGCCTGTTTATTATGACACTTTAAAAGACTCAAATTTAAGGATCCCTGACAATAATAAACCCTTCAAATACAATGAAAGACTCAAAACCTTAGAACTTGTGACAAAAATTCATATAGAGATTGCTAAAGAGATGTAAGAAACACATAGAAGTTCAGCTGAGAGACTGTGTGATTGCATTGTAAGTTTACCATGCAATACGACAGTTTCATAATGTGCTAAAAGGTTAGGCTGCTGCCGCTGAAACAGGAAATCTAAAGCAACAACAGAGAAAAAGCCAATTTCCTTTGTGTTCCCTTTTTGCTAAAGGTGAAATATTCTTTAACATTTAAAAATAATTAAGTCTTCAACATTTAGTTAAAAAAGCAAGTCAGAAAATAATTTAAGTGTCCATGAAGAAAAAGGCCATCCAGTTGGAGTTCATGCAAAACCAAGTTAGTACCTAGGATCTTTCTGTATCAAAATCAGTTGCTGAATACTTTTCACCTTCCCTTTGAATTTTAGTGATTTTTTTTTTTTTTTTGCATGGCCATAAGTATGCCTAACTCAATCAAACCAAACTTGTGCATATGTCAAAAAATAATCATTTGGCTTTTAGCTATACTTACAGTAAGTGTCGCAATTGTCCAATTTTCCATTAAACTATCTTTAAATATGCCCAGGGCTGGTATTTTAAATGGCTTGCAGGCACTTTAATCAAAACAGTCATGTTCTAATATTAAACTTAGAAGCAGAGTTTAGGTAGGACTGAAGTCTTTATCTGCTGGCTGCTTTGTGGACACCATGACTTTCTCAGAGAAAGTTCTCTGCCTCAGGAAACACTGCTCCTGAAACTCTTGTAAGTCCTTTTTTTTTTTGGCTGTTGGTTGGGGGGGGTGGTGTTGTTTGTTTGTTTATTATTTTATATATTTATTTAGGTTGGTTGGTTTTGTCTTGTTTTGGTTTGGTTTATTTTTTCTGTAAGGGCCTGGGTATTGCAAGCACCAATGTTGCAAGGTGGAAAAAGTATTAAACAGATTACTGTCCCCTGTTGTCACAGTTTTAAAGTCACTGCTTGGGGGAATAGAGAAGAGTAGAAATTGCTGCCTCCTGAGCCTTTTACCACTCTTGGGAAATACTGGAGGTAGCAAATCCTTTTCCAGCATTTCCTTTGTTCTCACTGGCATGTGGATATGCTCAACCTAGCCAGTAAAACTGGATTACAATGTGTTGATTGTACAAAAGGGAGGAAGGTTGCTTATGCAAAGTATCTGTTTCATGTGGTGAGCAGAAGAGAGAGGGGGTGGAGATTTATGGATAGACAGGTGTTGACACTTTCTACAGGTAATGCTATTTTTACAAATGGGAATAAAAGCAAAGAAATTATCTGTTGATGAGCAAGAAAGAATCCTGCTAGAAATACAAGGCTCTTAGTCATGATTTTAGCACTTCAAAAGTGATTTTTGTTTTGTTTTGATTTGGTTTGGTTTGGTTTTATCTGGAAAAGCAAAGTAATCTGCTTGGAAGCAGGAGAAAAGGCTGCTGTGCATTATTGTCAGTTCTGTGGCTGAGTCCCTCCTGTATCTGAAATTCCGTATTCAGTTATCTCTGTAGGCATCGTTGGAGTTTGCTGTGCTATTAGTGCTGTTTTGCAGTGAGCTGCAAGCATTTGTGGAGACGTTTGTGATTTGCAATACAGAAATTGTTCACCAATTATGCTGTGAGTAACGCTGCTGCACAGCTCACACTAAATGCTGAAGTGTCATTGAAAAAGCTGAGAAAATTCCTTTAAGAAGCAGGCTTTGTATAATTTTGTTGAGTACGGACCCATTTTTTTCAACTAACAGAAAACTGTATTAAGAGTTCCATAGGTTATTATATGACATATACTGATTTAGATTTTTTTTTTCCTGCAGTTCTTTCCAAAATGCTGGTTGGTTGGTTTGGTTTTGTTTGTAGAGTGATTGCTTCCTTTACAGCAGTTCACCTCAAGGAAATATTTTTAATCCTCCTGTTTTAAATCTGATGTGATTAAAACATGAATGACAAGAAGAGGCTGAGGCTTTCACTGAGAGGTTGCTTAGTTCAGAGGATCAGCAAATGGAGCAGAGAAAAGATTGTTTGAGATATTGCCTTTCAAAGATAGTTACCTTAGGAAGAGATGTGTAGAACTCTTTACCATGTTGGGGTTGAGAAAGATGCCGCACCATTGTGAGGAGAGGAATGAGATGACTTTCCAAGTTCTACTCTGCAATTGCATGTAGCAGTGTAATGCAGAACTAATAGTAGAAGCAGGTAAGAGTAGTATAAATGTTGATGTGCACCAGCTCTTCAGAAAAACAGAAGCACATTGACTCTACTTAGGTTAGGAGCTGGTAGCCTATAAGTTACTGGTGGCAACAGGTAGTCTTATAATGGACATGGGGGCTGGCTTTTCTGAGTAGGTTGTGGAGATTTATGGTTGACCATAGTACACAAGATTATCCAAATATATTTTTGAGTGCCCAGATCCTTCTAATTTCTGTAGCACTGGTCTGTGTGTCAATGTGTCCTAAAGAGATCAGTGTTGCTGCAGTGGGTTTTGTCCTACATGGGCTGCCAGGTAGGGTGCCAGTCCTTTGCCCTACTCGGGGAACGGATGGCATCAGAGTGCACAGTTTGGTTAGATACTATACAAGCTCACTGAAGAGTTAATACCCACAATTTGCATAATAGCTTTTAATTGGTCATTTCTTTTACACAAAACATTGTCCTGCAACACATTTTATCACAGTAGAGTGGAAAAAAAAAAAGAACAACCCAAAAAAAGCAAGGATTTGTGTTCAGACTTTCTTTTTAAATACTCTTGATATCAAAACCAGTAAAATTACTGTTTACATGGGATTCTCAATAACATTCTATTATTTTTTGCCATTAAAACACTGACTTTTTGTGCGTAAAGCACTTCAACCAAACAGATGTACAGGTGTGAATCCATGTCCCTGTCTACTGCTTGGTTGGGGGCCGAGGGAAAGCATATTTTTGCTGGATTCACCAGGGCTGTACATTGTGTATCTCATCTTACACTAATGTATGACAAAGTTTAAGTGTAGAGCACACGAGTGCACATGAAACTGAAACTAAGAGGCACCAGAGCAAACAAGTCATCTTTCCTATCCTGGGATCCTGCACTATCCAGCATGGTATTTTATAAACAGATAAACAAAGAAAGACTTGGAATTGGAAGTGCATGTTAGAGAGCATGCTACATATTTTAAGATACCTCAAGACACCCTCCTCAATATTAATTCACATATTTGCTGATACATGTTCAGTAAATAGGATGCTGCTAATTTCAGAGTTGTTGATGTATGCTCAGTACCTATGTACTGCATGCTATTAGTTTCAAAGTTAAACTCTCCATACCAAAACTGGGACAGTTATTTATTACATTGAAAATAGCACACATTTGGAAAGGTTCATGGGGATGCAGGGTTCACACCTACTGCTTTTTGTAATGATGTTTTAGTTTAAAAGCGACATGCCATCCCACCACATATTTAATTTTAGTTTCAATAGCTTGCTTTTGTATCAGGCTCACCAGTGGGGAATTTCGGCCTCCCACTCTTTGCGTGGAGACTTTAAAGCTTCACACTTCCAGAAAATGAAACATTTTTGGTAGCACAGCTTCAATTTTGCTGCAGCTAAGGAACCCACTCTGCCTGAACCCGATTTCCGATTTTTCAAATAGCTCCTGCTTTGGCAGGCTGGTTTTGCTTTGTGGTTTCCAGCAGGAGAGAACATTTGCTCACTTACAGATGCCTGGTTTTGTTCACTGTCTTTCCACCCAATTCCCAGCCTGGCACACCCTCAACTCCTGTGTTCTCTCAGTGTCTAGATTCTTAAACGATGGGCACATTTGAAATGCATAAAACAGACTGCACATTGCACTTCCCATCTTGATGAAAATCCAATATTTTCCCTGAACTACTGTCCTTCCAAGTTTACTCAAAATACATTTTCCTAGTCAATTTTTGTTTTTCTTGACTTTGCAAGTGCTTTCTTGCACAGCTGGGGTTCGAGCTATACAACCTTTCCAGGCCAGTGCCAAATCACCCAATGCACAGCTACAGACACAAATTTGTTTTACATGATTTCTCTGAGCTTTCCTTCTTTCTCTTTTCCTCCTTTGTGACAACTGCTTTTCTGCATCTTTGGGGTTTTTTTGTGTGTGGGGGGGTTGTCTGTTTAAATTATTTTTTAAATTCTGTATCTTTCTGTAATCACTAACATAATTTTCTCTTCACTGTCTCAGTTATTTCAACTCCTTCCAATCTCATCCCCTCCTCCCATTCCCAGCAGAAACAGGTCAGACAATTGCAATGTTAGCTGCCAGCTCCAAAAACGCTGCCTGGCCTGCTTCTGCTCCCTCTTCAGCTTTACAAAGGTCCAATTAGAATCTACAGAAAAAATACCCGGAGGAAAGTCTGCAACAGGGAGGGAGAGAGAGAGGAAGAGAGGGTAAAAGGGAGGGAGGGAGGGGAAGGCTTTCAGACCCGCCATGGGAGTCCCTGACGCTCCCTGGGACCCGATGCAAACATTAGTGCAACGTGGAGGGACTGTAGGCTAACACCAGGCTCCCTGGGCTACCTCCCAACAGGGCAGTAACCCCTTGGCTGGGCCGTGTGGTGACAGCCACGCACCCCACAGTCCCTGGCCCGTGCCCTGTGGGGATGGTCACCTGCCCCGGGATGGGGGGTATGTGGCCCTGTGATGAGAGTGGGATGAGGATCCACTGGGTAATGTCCAGAAGTTTATTATTTGATAACATTTTTAGGTATTTTACTTCAGCATCTACTATTACTTATCAATTTTGGTTTAGATTCTCTTTACATTTTGCCCTAAGCTTTCCCTTTCCCAACTGAACTTCTAAAACGTTTTGTTTAGTTTAAACTAAAACTACCATGGGATAATTAGGTCTGGTTTTCTGTTCTTTCTTCTTTTTTCCTTGGGTTTTCCTATTTTTGTTTGTTTGTTGTTTTTTCCTTCGTTTCTTTCCTTCACTTTTCAGCTGCCTTTTCCACCCTCCCCCCCCCCCTTTTTTTTTTTCTATTGTTATTTTCCCTTCCTTTCCCCCATGCTTTCCTCGTCTTTACTCTTATTTTCAAACTTGCGACTCCCCTCCCCTTTCCTGCGTTTCTCTCCCCTTGGCGGTAACCTCCCTCTAGCCGGAGCAGTCCCGGCCAGCGCCCCGTCCCCGCCCCACACCTCTCGGCAAATTCAGCCGCCGGTCTTCTCCTGGCAACAAGTGACGCTCCCCGGGGTGGGCCAATCCGCCGGCTGCTCGCTGTCCCAGCCAGCCGGCGGCGGGCGAGACGCTCCGGCAGTGTGAGCCCGGCAGCGCGTCCGCTCCGCGCAGCCTGCGCCTGGCGGGAGGATGACGCGGGCGGTGGGGCTCTGCTTGGCCACCTGCGGCCTCGCCTGGCTCCTCGCCTGCTGCGCGGCCCGTCAGCACCCCTCAGGTAAGCCGGGTGGCCACTTTGGGAGTGGACAGGCGCTGCGCGGGCGCGGGGCGGCACACGGGGCGCGGAAGGCCCTTTTCTGCACCGGCGGGCGGCGGAGGTCGAAGACGGGACGGTGACGGGCCTTCCGCCCCGATAGTCCCCGGCACCTCCGGGTGTTGCGCTGGGTGGCAAAGTCCAGTTGCGGGGAAGCAACGTGGGAAAGTTAGAAGGAGGAGGGGAAAAGGGAGGAAAAGGTCCTCAAACCTCTCTCCCAGACTGCGCGCTTCGCCTGGGGCGTCACGAAACCAGCCGCTGCCCCGCCGCCCCCAAGTGCCACGTTCCCGGTGCCCTCGGTGTCGTGGGCGGCCCCCGAGCCGAGACACTGTCGGGCCGGTGCGGAGCGGTGGGGAGGGAGGCGGGCCTTTGGCCTGTTACCTCGAGAGGAGAAATAACTCGAACTCGGCCAGGTCCCCTGCAGGGCGTCAAGTCGTCACTTTTACTTGTAGAAAGAGGAGGAGGCTTACCCTACCCTCCAGAAACCAGGTGGAAAAATTCCACGTTGACCAAGTCTTGCAAGCCAAAGCCGCTAGTTTGATGACAGATGCTAGGAAACAAGGTTAGCTCTTTGCTAAATAGTTGCACCTCACACATTTTTACATCCTGTCGCGGTAACCAGGCTTGCTTTCGTGACTAGATGTCAGGTAAAACTTAATGGCAAGAGTATATGGATAAATTGCTGTACTTTTGGAGGGGTGGAGGTGGGGGGACACGAGACTTTTCTTCTTGATGCCAGAATGAGAGCTGTGTAGGAAGAATTGAAACAAGGAGGAGGAAGGGAGAGACCTGAGGAAAGGCAAAGGACCTAGTACATGAAACTGAAACTAACAAGCCCAGTGGAGACAATAGACAGCAGATACAGTGCTGAAAAAGTACAGGGCAAAAAGATGCCACAAAAGCTGGATTGGTTGTTAAAATTTCTTGTTTAGTTCACAGAGAGGATGAAACGGTTGAAATGTGCTATTTAGAAAAAGTCGCTCCAGTAGGTAGCTGATTTACAGATTCTGCCTCACAGTTTGGCCAGCTCAATACTATTTAGATACTATTTGGCACTTCAGCAGTGGAAAATTCGCAAGTATACAGGGAAGTAGTGGTAAAATTCCCAGCATAACATCACCAAATATTTTCCTTGCTGTTCAGCCAAACCTATTATTAAGTCATATTAAAAAAAACAACGCAGGAGGAATGTGATTGACAGTGCATTACTATTAAATGCAAAACACTACTCAGCAGATTCCTTATTTAAACAGTGTAATAGCCTTGTGGGTCTTGGACAGCTAAGATCCATTTCAGCCTGGTTAGTAGAAGTTTTATACTGTGGACCCATCTCTGTTGTGGCATAGAAATAATTTTAGGGTATATTTTTCTCTATTGGCTTAAACCTACTACTGCCACTTGTCAATGAGATGATGTACTGGCAGAGGTGTCAGCACATATCAGTAGGGTGATCCATATTTTTGTGTACTATGCTTTGTCTTTTTTTTTTTCTTTTTAATGACAAGCCACATCACAGCTGAAAATGAAACTAAAGTTCTGTATCGTTTCGAAAATTATACTCATGATCTTTGTGTGGTATCTTTTGTGGGATATTCATTATCTTCCAAAAGCAGTGCCAGTTACTTTAGTTATACTGCAGTTGCACCCACAAGCTGGTTCATTCATGAGCTTATCATGCTTGTATATTATAGATGATACACACTTTTAAAAAAATGAAATTACTTATGAAGTGAAAACTATTATTATATTTTATGATACCTACTGTATATTACTGCATTTGTAGATAAATGTGAAGACAAGACTCTTTACCCAGTAAGCTTGCAAATTAATTGAGGGTTGATCCAATCAGTATGGGTTAAAATTAAAGGAAGAGTTCTCATTGGTAGAATTTGACTTAGAAAACAGACTCATTTAATCTCCCTTCATTTTATAATAACTTGGAAAGAGACCTTTCCCTCCAGAAGCAAAGAATGTTCACTAAAGAGCAGGAAAATGTACTTAGTGTGGCATATACGGAAGAGATAATCTAACATATAAACAACACTTCCTGTACTTTTCTAGTAGTCTCGGAATGTGATTGCGCTTTTGAAAATGTACTTTCTGTAAAAGTGATACTGAATCATACCCATGTGTGGATATTTGTTTGTCTTTATACAGGCAATAATGCTTTTACCATTCGCCACGACACACTCAACAAGTGCATGCAAGTGAAATACTCACGGATAGTGATAGATGACTGCAAGGAGACAAGTGAAGCTTTATGGAAATGGGTATCCCAGAATCGCCTCTTTCATTTGGGATCCAAGCAGTGCCTGGGGCTTGATATATTCACCAAATCACTGTCTCGCCTGAAGATGGTTGATTGTAACTCAGAACTAATGCTGTGGTGGCGATGTGCTGATGCTTCCATCTTTGGTGCATCTCAGTACAAGGTGACTGTCAAGGGCAATTATGTAACTGCAAGCATAAATGCAACGGACCAGTGGAGAAGCAGCAGTTCCTCTGACGATATTTGTCGGTATCCTTACCATGGTAAGTTTGCACAGGGTTTGGGGGATCTCTTTTTCTTGGGGGGGGGGGTGTGTGTGTTAAGGGCCTTTTCAAATATGTCTGTGCCAATAAATTCTTAATGATATGAAAAAACTAAACAGTAAAGCAGTATCATATTCTGCTGTAGAGACATACTGAGAGTCGAGTACAAAAATTTAACTGTAATAATAGCCAAATATGCACAATCACAGAAGTTGTGTTATCAAGTGGCATTCTTGGCGTATTTAAATCCTTCCCTCCATATTTTAGTGAGAACCTATTAAGTGATGAAATATCAGCCACCTTCTATCAGAACTGACACTTTCTGCTTCGCAATGATACGAAGTTTGCTGTTAGGAGGGTTTGAGGATATTTTCTTTGCTGGTAGGCTGTACAATCAGCAGTGCATGCTGCTGGCTCGCAGCCTGGTAGACTGACAGGAACAATCCATTTGCTTTGGTCTCGTAGTCTGTCTGCTTGCCATGGAATCCAGTCTCATCTGAAATCTCATGCTTACTGGAAGAAGTGGTGAAAACTTGCTTTACTGTATTTAAAATCAGAATTTTCGTTTTATTTGAATTGTTTGAAGTGGCCAGTCTGACGAGCCCAGTAGGCTCTAGTTCGAAGTGTTTTCCTTCTCCTGTATGTGTTGATTATTAGAACCTTGTTCTGTAGTACTCTGTGTAAGCTACCTGGATTTCAATGGGGCAGTATGTTTATCCGTAACTTACCAGGGGACACAAATTTGTGCAGTGTCATGCCCCGCTTAGAAGAAAAAGTGCAGAAAAATGTTTCCTTCTCATTTCTTTCAGTTTTGGCATTGTTGTATATTATCTATAACAATAAGATAGGGAGTTTTAAGAGTGATTTGCATGTTTTTAAGTTAACTCTGTTTGTACAAGCAGTAATAGTGATTTGCCCATCCTTTCTTGCCCTTGACAACTTGTAACTGTGTCTTTAATATTTCTTTTTCCTGCAGAGGTTTATACCAAAGATGGGAACTCCTATGGAAAACCCTGTCAGTTTCCCTTTCTGTATAATAAGACATGGCATCATGACTGCATTCAGGATGAAATGCATATGGGTGGGAAATGGTGTGCTACGTCTGAAGATTATTCTCACGATGGAAAATGGGGAATCTGCTTACAACCAGGCACGTTTGGTTTCTAAATAGTTGTTCAAAAAGTTTCTGTCACTTCATGTATGTATGGCTCCACCTTGCTCCATCACGTTGCTGTTAACCTGGGTAAAAGCAGGTTCTTTTCTACTGCAGCATTACCAGGACAATCAGCACACACCTATTTTGCAGTATATGTCATTACCAAAATAAACATAAAAATTGATAGACCTACAATATTTTAATTTTTCTTTCAAAACTTTTATGATGTTTCAGTATAGTTGTAGTTACAAGTACCTTCTGCTTCCTTCCAACAGAAAGTGGTTGTCATGACATGTGGGAACATGATCCAGGATCTGAAAGTTGCTACCAGTTTAATACACAGTCTGCTCTTTCTTGGAAGGAAGCTTATATTTCATGTCAAAGGCAAGGGGGAGATTTACTTAGCATCCAGGATGCATCTGAATTAAGTTACATACAAGGTAGGTGAAATTACTCATGTATGTATATCAGGAAATCTTGACAAATTAACATAAAGTGAAGACATCATTTTGGCTTCTCTCATAAAATTTTGAATTAAAAGTTCATTGTCCTTAAAATGCATTGGTGCTTTCATTTGTGTATCAAAAATAAAATGCTAATCTCACTTCAGAGGTTATTTTTAAATGTATCTGTGTGATTTCATTAAAGTGGTTAACTGTTGCTCATATTTGCAATGAGAAATGTCCCAAAAATCTCAGATAGAGGCCATTCTGGCAGTTGATGTTTTAGCAGCCTGTCACCCACTTGTTGTTATGAAATCACCCTCACTGATGTTTACACTTGGCCTGAAGGAGCTATCAATGTGCCTTTGGGAATATAAAACCAAAGGACAAAGTTCTGAAGGCATTGGGAGGGAAGACTTGTGCGGGTGAATTCCTTCTCGGTTCAGCAAAGTTTGCATGTCTGATTATAGTAGCAATCTTTCTTTCCTGAAAAGATCCTTTCAGATCACAATTTTTATTTAAACAAGACCAGTAAAGGATAAGTATTTTATGTTAATTTTCTTTTTAAAAAATATTATCTCCAGCTAAGGATGGTGTTGCTGAGATCTTTTGGATTGGCTTAAATCAGTTGGATGTTTCTGGAGGTTGGCAGTGGTCAGATCACGAACCTTTGAATTTTCTCAACTGGCATCCAGGTAACAATTTTTCTGATAACAATACTCACAGCACTAAGTAGTATTTTACATTGGTTTTTTCTTGGTTTGTTTTTGTGGGGTTTTTAACCACTTTGTCATGGTTTAACACCAGCCAGCAGCTAAGCAGCAGCCAGCTGCTTGCTCATTTCCCTCAGGGGCATGGGGGAGAGAATTAGAGGAGTAAAAGTGAGAAAATTCATGGGTTGAAATAAAAACAGTTTAATAGGTAAAGCAAAATTCACCACTTCCCATTGGCAGACAGGTGTTCAGCCATCTCCAGGAAAGCAGGACTCCATCACTCATAACAGTTGTTTGAGAAGACAAACATCATCACTCTAAATGTCCTTTCCATCCTTCCTCTTATCCCAGCTTGGTGTGGAATATCCCTTTGGTCGTCTGGGGTCAGCTGTCCTGGCTCTGTCTTCTCCCAGCTTTTTGTGCACCCCTAGCCTGCTCTTGTGGGTTGTTGTGGGAAGCAGAAATGGCCTTCTCTGTGCAAGCACTTCTTAGCAACAAATGAAACATCCCTGTGTTATCAACACTGTTTCCAGAACAAGTCTAAAACGTAGCCCCATACTAGCTACTATGGAGAAGATTAGCTCAGTCCCAGCCAAAACCAGCACACCCTTCTCTATTGGACTTCATCAAAAGATCATTGTTCTATTCCTGTTAAAAGTTTGGGAGCATCTTTTTCTCTTAGCTGGTGAATCTTTCTGTTCTTGTTCTATATTTATGGATGATAAGATTAATTGCTAAAAAGGTGAAGTTTAAATACAGTATCGCAGAGGTCCATTTTAGTAAACAATCCACAGCTTTCCTCACTGCTAAATTTCAACTCCCACTGACAGAATGGCATTGATTTCCCTCAAATATTACAATTACTGATATATGTGGAATGACATTACTTAGAAGATTAACTGTGTTTTTAAACTTCCAATGTCATTTAAATTCCAAGATGAAGATTAAAGAAGTATAAAACCTTTGAAAAGTCTTTTCTAATTACTCCCAAGTTCCCAGTAAAATTGGTGAGAGTTGTTGGGAATTTTCAGTATTTGTTTCTAGTATTCTCATAAATATGCCATGAATGTGCATATATGAGAATCCTGGAGGAATAATAATCAGAATACTGAAGGTAATATTGTTCTGTTATTCAAGCTGCATTTGACCTTTTTGAAGTGGAATTCTTCTTTTCCTTTCAGTTTCTAGAATAGTGCTACAACTCTGAATTCTGGGAAACGATAAGAAGTGGTTTCTGTTACTTCTTTAAAAGCTTTTCTAAGAAATTTCTGTGAGGATTTCCAAATGTGGCCTTTCCTTTGGAAAGGCTAGGGCCTGTGCTGCTGCTTGCACTACTGGCTCTGCTTTCTGGAGCTGTGATAACACTGTATGACTCTTAATGCAGAGCTAAAGACGAGACTATCCGGAGTTAGAGTTGCGTAATTTAGTTTGCAGTCATGGCAGGCGTACCACCCTTCTTGTGAAAAATACTTCCTGGCACCTAACAGGAATTTTGTCAGCTGCAAGTTGTGCCCATGATTTCACTGTACATGTCTGAAAATCCTAGCTCTGTCTCTGTTACAGTCTCCCATGAAGAACTTAGACCCACCCCAAGCCTTTTTTATGTGAGACTAAACAAACTCAGTTCAGGAGGAGCTGCAGTGCTCTGTGTAGCACAAGGCTGAGGTTTGCACAGGATCTCAAAGAGAAAGCCAAAATGCACCATTGAAAAGGGGCTCCAAGGAAAGCTGGAGACTGAGTTGTTCTCTGTGATTTTTTTTTTTCCTCCATTTGGGCCCTTGTCTCCAGTTTCTGTTAAGGTGAGGGTTATGATTAACATTGAAAGAAAGAGTGCAGAGCTGTGTTTGGAATGGGACTGGAAAGGGACTGCGACAGGAAACTGAGGGATGCAAAAAGGGTTCTCCTCTGAGATATTTCTGGTCTGGGAAAGTGCTCAGCCAAGGGTTTGTTGTATTGTAAATAGAACGTTCCTCGTGGTTCTGTGATTAAACATTGGAAAAGAAGTCCAGATTCCTTGATTCTGAAACTTTCTGTCTTACAAGTAACTTTTGTGAGACGTATGGTAGGGCAGGTGTCTTTAATCAAAGCAAGTTATATTCTTCAAGGTGCTGTACCAAGCAAAGTATGTTATTCCTGTATTGAAAAGGAGTAGAAAAAAAGAAGCAGCCACTACCTTACTGCTTGATAACTTGTAATTTTCTATATTTGTGCCTGTCTATAGATATGCAGAGTTTGTCCCCACTGGATGGGACTAGCTGTGTGGTGATGAATGCTGCCTCAGGTCAGTGGCAGAGTTACCATTGTGGAACTCCACTTCCATATATTTGCAAGAAGTCCCTCAAGGAAGTTTCAAGCTTCCCAGGTAGGACAGCTTGTATTTTTTGGTTGTTTGTATGTTAATATGAATGTAATGCTCACTTATGGAGTCTTTTTTTTTTTCCCTCCCCAAGCCTTCTCAGGTATCTCTGCCAAAACGCTTTCATAAAAGCTTTGAGTTTTTTAGTAGAGCAGAAGCAAACTCTCTATCTTCAGTGTCAAGATGATGCATCACAAATAGCTTTAATTTTTTGCAGCTTTCTCATTCACACATAAAGCATTTCTCAGCATGGTCCTACCCTTTCCATCACATTTGTGCCTTCTTTTCGTGTGTAACTGAAAGTCTGGAACTGGCAGTTGCCCCTTAAACCTTCCCATCTCTCCTTTAAGCCCATTTCTCTCATTCTTGGTGCATATTGACATAAAATGTGACCTACCTGGGGCTTGGATAAAACTCTGTTGAATTCAGATAGAAGTACTGCCTTTGGAAACCAGGCCCAGTACTGGAAATCAGAGTGCAAGAGTTGGTAGCTTGCCCAGTGTGTAATCTTTACTGGATCTATAACAGCTCTTACAAGATATTTAATTTCCCCTCTCTACACACACATACACAGAGCCCTTCAGGTTTTACAGTGTTCAGCTGTGACATAAAACTGCTCCCATGCTCTTGGCTGTTTACCTATACCTGGATGTCCAACTCTTCACGCATGTGTGCCCTGTTCTTCCATGTGTGCTTTGGCCTTACTGAGTTTCCAGTGCTTATGTTTCTGGGGCTCTCATGGGACAACTTTTGCTGGAAGGTGATTGTCCTTGGCTGGGGGGAAGAACTAGGAAGTAAGAGGGATGAAGCACTGTTGTGGAAGTGGTGTCATAGAATGTCTCTGGCTAAGGCATGTTCTCTCCAGCTCCCTCAGGAGAGGTGTGTGCCTTTGAGGTAAAAAGAGAGTAAGCAGTTTAAATTCAAGTTGGTTCAAATTTTTAAATGATCCCTTGAAAACTAGTCATCAATTAATTATGCTTATCTGTTCTCTGGCTCCTCAGCAGGGTATCTGGAGTTGTTACCAGTGTTTATTCAATGCTGTATTAATTAACCCCCAAATTCCTTGGAGAATTTTATAGTGTGTTTTGAATTGGAAAGGCTATTAATAGATAATGTTGTTAGCATATATTAAAACCTGTTGAATTCTTGAGTATCTTCATTTTCAGAAAAAAGTATTTAAAACTAAGCATTTGTTTCATTGCAGGCTGTTCATTGCAGGTCTTATGTGTGGCTTTACAAAAGTGCAAACCCCTGCTAGAAGAGAACAAGCAACTTTATTTGAAGCTGCTGGCCTGCAATGAAATAACTTCATTTGCCTTTAACTGCTTTTGAAATCTTGCTTGCAATTACTTCTGAACCTTTCAGTTATGCTAGAACCAGCTTAATGTAATGCCTTCCAGCTTTTTATTTTCAATCCCTCCAATTTCTTTCTCCTTCTGTTTACCTCATGGCCCCAAAATGCTACAAATCCCCATAATGCTACTCTGTCAAGTCTATTTGCTTGACTAAGCTGTGACCCTTTCTTAAATCATTAGCCCTGAAGAGATGTGAATACATTCTGGCTGTTTTCAAGGTGCTGCCAGATTTAAAGCATGTACAAAATGCCACCTTGGTGCACTAACTAGTGTGAAACAAAAGACTAATTCTGTTTCTCTTCACTGTTAGAGTTTTGGAGACACTTGGATACTCGCTGTGATTCAGGCTGGCTTCCTCACAATGGTTTTTGCTACATGCTGTTAAACAACCAGGCATCTTGGAGTACAGCAGAGGAGTTGTGCAAAGCGAATAAGAGTAACCTCATCAGCATACATTCACTAGCAGATGTGGAACTGGTTGTTACAAAGCTTCATAATGGTGAGCTGAGATACTTGGACAAGTACCAAGTGCTGCACACGATAAGTTGCAAACTGCTTTCCATGTTCTCTATATGGTTATCATAACCTCTAGCTTTTAAATGAAGGTGCTAACACTGGGATTATACCCAGGCTGGTGCCGAGTGTTGCTGTTTTGGGTCCAGGTGCTTTGTGTTAGCCCTGTTTTGGTTTGATGTTTCTTATTTATTTACTGTAGTAACCTACTTCTAGTTGCAATATTTTGACTACTGAATCACTGAACTCATAAATGTTACCTGTACTCTTCAGTCTTTGTCTGCACTCTAAAAACTAAATTTGATTGAGTTTTTGTGCTCATGTACTCATCTTTTTCTGGATTTTTTTTGTTTGTTTGTTATCTTCTCTGTGAAACTTACTCCTCTTCATGGATATAAGTTAAGAAACAAAATAACAAGAATACATTGTACTTGTCTCAAATGCCCTTTCTTGCTGTAAGAAGAAACCTGTGGCATTTATGCTGTGCAATGTAGTGATAATAACCTAATTTTGCTGATTTCATATTGCTTTCCAATTAAGTTGAATTTTGTTTTGAAATTACAGCGTTGTCCTCGGTTTAAATTGCAGATGCTAAAGAAGAAATATGGATGGGTCTCAGGAATGAAGGTGTACCAACCTTGTTCAAATGGTCAGATCACTCAGCCGTGGATTTTACTTATTGGGATCAGAATGAACCAAAAGTTCCTTTCAACAGCACTCCGAACTGTGTGTCGTATTCAGGCAAGGTAGGAATACAGCGCTGAGTTTTGGTGTTTGGTTTTTTTTTTCCCATTGTGGTAGAGGCAACATTGATATGTGTGAAAGTCAAGAAGAGGAGTAAAGCAGATAACTGATTTTATTTCTGGAATAATCCTTAACACGCAGATGTTAATTATTCTACAAGCAAACTTCTTAACGTTATTTAGCTGACTCTTGGTAAATGTGTGCTGCAAAAAATGGACGAAATTGCTCACAGCTTTGACTGCCACTGCTGTTGGCCAGTCAGTTGTCCTTGTCAGTCTGCATTCTGGGTTACTGTATTTGTGCCTGTCTATGGCAGAGTGCTAGGAAGGATGTGGGCTGAACTGTTGAAAGGGAATGCTGTGTTTAGTCATCTCCAGGACCAGTTTGGGTTGCCCTGTCTGAGGATGGGGCGTGAGATACCTTGGTAAGAGAAGAAAGGACAAATGTTGGAATGATACATTTCAGAAGCTTGGGTGGCTGAGAGAGGTCACAAAAATGAGCAGAGATGGAAGTAGGCTGTGTCCCATCTCCCAGATTAAATAAAAAAATAGGACAAATGTCTGCCTGCTGTTCTGTCAGTGGACCTCATGTGCCCAATACCTCTGAGCTGCCTTGTCCCACCTCTGCAGTAAGCTGAGCATGCATGCTCCCTTCACCCATTTCCTCCATGATCTGAGAACTGGCACCACGCTGGCCTTTTCTTCCATTTTCAGATTTGATTCAGAATCTCAGCATTTGTCAGCTTTCTCTCTCCTTTCCAAACGTGCACCTATGCATATAACCCAGGGCATCCTGCCCCTAATATTTTTGCCTGAGGCATTTTAGCTTTCTCATGCAAACTCAGCCCCTGCACTATGGAAATTGAAAGATTTTTGTAATTTTAATATTTTTTTTTTCTTCTCACAGCTGGGACAGTGGAAAGTGAAATCCTGTGAAGAAGAATTGAAATATGTGTGCAAGAAGAAAGGAGAGATTTTGAATGAAACAAAATCAGATAAAAGTTGTTCATTGGAAGAGGTAATAGAAAGTCTGTATTTCTTTTACTTTCACATGGCCCAGAAACCTGAACAATCACTTATTTCCTCTGTGTCTCATTTCCTTTTTGCCCATGCAATAAATTCTGTGGAACATTTTATCTGGAAAGGACATTTATATAGCATGAGCCAAATTTCAGATTCTCCTAAGCAGGTTCTGGATGTTTCATTGTTTTGGGTTTTGTTCAGTTTGGTGTTTTGTTTGTTTTGGGTTTTGTTTTGGTTTTTTGTTTGCTTTAGGTTTTGGTTTGGTTTACAGTATAACACGTTACAGTATAAATAAGGCTTAAAAAGATGTCTTTTCTGGTTTGAACAATCTTGGGATGGTATTGCTAGCTACTTCTGAGTTATTTTGATTGAGTTTCATGTGGCATATTGCCTGAAGCACAAAACATGTCTACCCCTTATCTATGTTTCTGTACAACCTTGGGGTCTCTTCAGAGTCTGTCAGTCTGGACAGTTACAGCTTTCTGTGCTGTTCAGAAACCAGTGGCATTGCTAGGCTAGCAAAGAGGTAACACATGAATGTTCTTGAATTTTCGGTGTAAGTAGAGGGGAAAAGATTTGAATAAGAGAGAAATTTTCTAAGTTCACACATTCCCAGTTTAAAATATTTTTTCAGAAGTGAAAAAACACCAGTAATGCCCTCTAATTATTCCTCTGAATCCTGTTGCTGGTGGAACAGCATGAAAACTCGTATTGTTTTGAATGGGACTAAGCTCTCACCCTTGTGTTTCTCTCTCTGAATGCACATAAGCAGTCAGAAGACTCTGCACAGTCCAGCTAAAACAGTGGTGCATTTTATTCCTATGGTTGCATTCTTTCTTAGAACTGTGAATCAGAGAGTTGATGATACTGGACCTTGTATGTGATGCATTTAATTTCTTTCTTGTACATGCTGTGCCAGCTTGTGGGCAGCAATCAATGTTAGCAATGATTTGTTTTCTTCTATAGATAATGGCTTAATGAGGTTGTTATGTGCAAACATCTTTTTCATTATCTAACCAGGGATGGGAAAGACATGGAAACTACTGCTACAAGGTTTATAAAACAGAAGTTTCATTTGGAGCACAGTGCAATCTTACAGTGATGAACAGGTAAAGCACGTCTCTATGGACAGGTTTTACAGTACAATCCTGAAGATGGTCAGAGATGAAAACCTCTGTGTGCTAATTAGTGGTTTGTAAAGCAAAAATAGAGATATAATTGTTTTAGCAGAGAATTTGCAGACTATGTTTTCCATGTACATTGTAACACCTTGGAAATACGTGAATTCCCAGCCTGAGAACCCCATGTTGAAAATATGGCTACCTGGACAACCACTTGATCTTACTCATCTAATAATATGCTTGGTTTTCAAATTGTCTCTATAGTTTCAGATATATATCAAATATTGATTAAAATTAATCTGTGAATTTTCAGATTTGAGCAAGAATTTATAAACAGCCTAATTAGAAAACACACCAAAGTTGAAGAAAAATACTTCTGGACAGGTTTGCAGGATATTAGCCAATCGGGAATATATTCCTGGGGCTTGGTGGATGGAGAGAAAACTGAAGCTGTGACATACACTAACTGGAATTCCTTGCAACCAGGTAAATTTAACAATAAAAAAAATCAGTTTATAGTAAGCAAGTATTGGAATGCCATGTTACAGAACTCCAAGCACAAAATAAAATCATTTCAGAAATCTATGGATTTTTTAAAAACCAGACAGTTACTTTAAGTTTGTCTTTGGTGGCTTAAATCTTAGAGTTTTCGGGAGGATGCGTGGCCATGCCCAGTGCAAAGTCTCTTGGAAAGTGGGAAACTAAGGACTGTAAAACCACTAAAGCGTTTTCTGTCTGCAAAAAATACATTGGACTGCCTAAGGAGCCAGAAGTGCTCCCAAAGCCAACTGATCCCTGTCCTCCTGGGTGGCACAACGGATCTGGCCTTGCCTGCTACAAGGTAAAACGTTTTTCCTATTAGATGGCGATAATTCATTACTGTCTTGCAGCAAGTGTGTGATCAGATACTTCGTGACTTACAGCTGCTCTGAAGGGTTTTTCAAAGATGTTTGACACTAGGAGGAAGAATTCATGTTGACTGTCTCAGATATTCTCATGAATCCTCCTCTGCTAACTCCTGAAAGTCACAATACGCCTCTGCCTGCCCCTTCTGTGGTCAGCTTTGCACATCAGAGCTGAGCTGGTGACAGCATTCACCCTGTGCTGCATTCTTGGAAGCTGACAGAGGTTCTGTGTCTGTATGATAGCCTGCCTGCCATCATCTGGCATGCAGAGACACGTGAATAGGGGAGGAAAGTGTTTGCATCCTTTCTCTTTGTCCTTTTCCTTTCTGTACTCTTAGAATGTAGATAAGAGAGGTGATGTTTTCTCTGGTTTGAATATGGATATCATACTTGTCAAAAAAAAGTTCAGCCTCAGTTGTACTTTACTGTCTTTAAATTAAATAGTAGAAGTAAACAACTGTTAGCTGGGATGGCTTAAGCAAGTTTCTATTTAGAAGTGCAGTTTTTTCCCCTCCTGTTGACAGTCAAATCAGGTTAAAGCTGAGGCTATTCATTGGCTTGCTTATTCATTATGTCTGGACTCAGTATCTGCAATGAGACGTGTCTTGTAAACAGCTTATATGGCAAAGTGGGGAAACCCAGCTTGAGTAACAAGGCTGTGGGCAGGGATCCAAAAGGGATGGGTCTATCTGATGTGCAACATAGCTGTCCCATAGCTGATAAGATGTGACAGCTGGCCCTGGCACCTTCTCCAAAACTCTTGGTGGCCAAGTGCAGTGTGTGTGTTCAGAGAGATCCAGGTGATGGGAACTGACTTGGACTGAAGTGAAGGGGATCAAGTGGACATGTTAGCTGAGGTGTATGAGCCAAATATGCAACTCCTGGTATGCAGAGGCAGCAGAGGGTGTACTGAAGAACACCCTGCAGCACCCAGAGTCCTGGTTTTGTTGAACTTTGGGCTTTGCAGTTCATCATAAATTTGACAGAACAACATCTCTTAAAACTTATAAATTCGCTTGCAGGTTTGGAATGAGTTGAGTGTTGTTTCCTGCAGTCTTTCTGGTAAAAAGAAACAGAAAATCTGCCATATGGAATACGTTGCATTTCAAATAAATGTTGTGAGCTAAACTTCAGAGTCTGTCTGTTGTCCAACAAACTGAAAAAAAAATTGTTAAGAAGTCAAGTGCTCTCCCTATAGAAATACCAGTTATTCATTTCTACCTAGGGTGGCCATATTTGAGTATTTCAGGAGCGTTTTAAAAATGCTCTTGCGTGTGTAATTTTGTACTCTGATGTTTGGCTGTTGTGAAGTTCTTCCACAGTGAAAGAGTGCTGCGAACCAGGACTTGGGAAGAGGCAGAAAGGTTCTGTGAAGCACTTGGAGGCCATCTGCCTAGTTTTAGTCACTCGGAAGAAATCAAAGCACTTCATTCTATCCTGAGAAAAATAATCAGGTAACAAACTAGCCGTGCACTTAAATTTTTTATTTCTGTTGCATTCTGCAATAGATCGCAAATGCTGCTGCTGACCCCAAATGGCAACTATGAGACAGCATGTGGTGACTGTTTCCCACAGTAAAAACAGCTAGATGTGGCATTTGAACTGCTGGTCATGTCACTGCCTTCCTGGAAAATATCAAGGGAGTACAGCTTGGGCAAATGTTTTGCATTGCTAGAGGGAACGCAGGAAGAGAGAGATTTGCTTGAACATCTTTCCAATACTTGAATTAACCTAATAGGTTTGTGTTGTTACAGAGTTCCCTTCTTTACATTGAATTTTTGCACAACTAGATGGTAGTTGTTGCTGTGTAAAAATTCATAGATTCATAGAATGGTTTAGATTGGAAGGGACCTTAAAGATCATCTAGTTCCAACCTCCCTCCCGACGGCCGGGACACCTTCCACTAGACCAACTCACACAAGGCCTCATCCAACCTGGCCCTGAACACCTCCAGGGAGGGGTCATTCATGACTTCCTTAGGCAACCTGTTCTAGTGTCTCACCACCCTCACTGTAAAGAATTTTTTCCTAATATCCAATCTAAATCTATCCTCCTCAAGCTTAAAGCCACTCCTTGTTCTATCTCTGCAAGCCCTTGTAAAAAAGTCCCTTCCCAGCTTTCTTGTAGGGCCCCTTAAGGTAATGGAAAGATGCTCTATGGTCGGTCTCCCCAGAGCCTCCAGGCTGAACAGCCCCAACTCTCAGCCTGTCCCTACATTGGAGGTGCTCCAGCCCTCTGATCATCTTTGTGGCCCTCCTCTGGACCCACTGCAGCCGCTCCATGTCCCTCTTATGCTGGGGGCACCAGAACTGGACAACTCCAGGTGGGGTGTCACAAGAGCAGAGTGGGAGAATCACCACGCTCATCCTGCTGGTCACACTTCTTCTGATACAGCCCAGAACATGGTTGGCCTTCAGGGCTGTAAGCCCTTTACCTTATATTTATTTGTATTTACTGACACATTGTTTAGAGATGAGTTATTATTTCAGTTTTTCAGATAGGTCTCATCTTTATTCATGAAGTGCTTCCTGACTGAACTGCGTGCTGCCTTTTAAAAACATGAATAAAGTGGTGTCCAGCAATCTGGTTGGCACACCTCCCATTTGGCATAACTGCAATAACACTAGATGGGCATTAGATGGGTGTGTTGAGTTTTTTGGTATCAGCAAATTAAATGCTACATAAGTTATGAGTCTAAGGCTCTATTTTTAATCAAAGGAACTGTCACTGCAAAGCTTTATTAGGCATTGGTGTGGTGTCAGATCCTTGTGTCATATGTTGGGTTTTTTGATTGGCAGCCTGTTTTTTCAGTACTTTTGCCAGCTTAAACTCAAATGCTGACATTTACATGATCTAAATCTTTTTCCTCACTGAACTAAATCAGGATTTTTTCAGAAGTTGCCAATGCACAACACTGTGATTGAATTTAGATCTGATGACTGAAGAGGTGCCTTCTTGAAATCCCAGAGAACTTTTTTAGATGTGTACAAGTAATGAAAATTACTCAATGTTTATGTTAATAAGAGACAAAACCAAACATGTGTACTCTATATATAGTTGGCTTAGGTTGTATAAAAGCCACTCGTGATTCCTTTGCTAATGTGACTAAAGACCCTGAAATAAAAACTAGTGCAGAAATTATTTTTAGCTGTAGATCAGCTTTTGCAGTTAGAAATTTTGGTTTAGTATACCTAATATACAATGAAACATGAATAGGGGAGTAACTGATTTTATTTTCCTGCAAGTACTTGGGACTAATTTTCAGTTTGCAGACCTCTGACTTATTAGTCATAGTTAATGGCCATTTGTTTGTTAGGAGTTTCAAGGTGGAGACTTTTTCTGTCTTTCTGGAAAGTCAAATGACACACAATGCTGCTGCAGTTCCTGTATTTCAGAAGACTTAAACTTAGCCTGGAGGGAAAGTCCTGGTATTTCAGTATTACTCTACCAGAACTTAAATAAGGGGCAGTATAAGCCCAGTACCTAAATAAGGGTTAATATATTGAAAGTCAGTATAAACTGACTTTGCAGTCAGTGTTGCTGTGACTGCATATGTCAAATATAACCCATGCCACAGTGTTTTCATCAGGGTTAGCCCCTTCTCAAGCACTGCAGAACTTCTTGGACAGCAATATGACATTTAATATCACCCTAAGTCTTTTACATACTGCTTGTTTGTTTTGATAACATAATGAAGTGTTTAAGTTATGCTTTAAAATTACTTCAAGGGAGTATAATAGAGTATTTTGGAGATCAAAAGTGAAGGGTAGCTTGTCTCAAAATAAGCTTGTTTGAGAAAGGAAAGAAGAAACTGAGGGAATTATTTCACCAAGAACAAATAATTTAGATGACTGGGAGAAATCATCCTCAGATAACGTTAGATGTGATTAGCTGCTGAAGTGTGCTGGCATGCGGTTTGTCTGTGTTGCCTGTGCTTAGTGCAAACACTGACCTAAACTGTTCATTCAGTGCACTTACTTCAGCTTGGGGAAGGAGCCACACCTTGGCTTCTTTGGTTTTGGGTTTTTTTTCCCTTTGCACAGTTGTCTGGTGACTCATTGAGAACTGTTTGTTTTTAAATGTTAGCAAAAGTCAGTTTGGTTCACCAGGAAAAGGGCAGCTTGCCTAGTCCATTCTGTTCTTTACTCAGATTCCACCTTAGAGGCAAATGAGAGTTAGAGTTGCTCCAGCCAAGTTGGGCAATTGCCACTGGAAAGGAAAATAAAATTTGCCTGCCAACCTTCCCTGGCCTATAAGAAACAGGAGATAACCTCTTTTCACTTCAAAGAACATGATACAGGCAGAATAGATCCGGTACTGTTACTTCCATTCTCTTGGGGTTGTTTTTGTGAGCTTTCTGCAGCTTATAGCTGGCAGCAGTTTTGGACATGAGGAGACTAACAGCTTGGACTGGTTAGAAATAACATTTCAGTGAGGACACCTTACTGGAAAGAAATCAGTTGCCTTTTATATGCACAACTCTGCTGCTGTAATTGTTCTAAATCTAGAAAGCCTCACGGACGCTTGAGTTTGCAAGAAAAAAATGATCTTACTCTGAACACACTGGTCAAAACAGTTGTAAGTTGTAGTAATTCCATTAATACAGCTGCTTGTTTCTTCCACTAAACAGTAGGTGATTAGCTGGGTGGGGATTCATCTAGTGGAAGCAGCCTGCTCCAGAGGGAAGAGCAAGAGGTCAAATAGACTTCATATATGCTTTTAGGCCAGCACTGCTAGGAATTAAATGATGCCTTAAATTGCATGATTAAGGAGTTGATCCACATGTACATGTTGCTTCTTGTCCAGAACTAGGTTGAACTCCAAGTCACAGTAGCTTCACTTAGGCTCTTTATCATGTGTTGGAGCTGACATAAGGGACAGAAAAAAATCCTAGGTTTGATTTCAGCAGTAGGAATATTACAGTAGAAAAATTACTGGTTTCTATTCCCTTAACCTCGATCTAAACTGTAATTCTCTACTCCTGCACAACACTGGCTTTTTTAATGGAAGTTTTAGTTCTTTGTGAAGGAAAAGCCATTGGTATTCTGCAGGGATAACTGGAGATGTAGTCTTTCCTTGTTAATCAGCATGGATTCCACTGTAAACCACAAACTGGACCTATTTTTTAGGTTAAAACTCAGGATAATATAGATTTTTATACTAGTCCATAGGATGAATTTTAAACATTTTGCAATGAGGAGACAGATACTTAAAGTACAAGCAAATTCCTTCCTGCAAGCTTAGTTGCAGTAGAAAGTAAATTCATATTTATCTTAAATTCTTTTCTGTGATGAGATGATAGTATAATTTCAGAGGGCTCTCAAAGGGCTTTACATAAGGTTAAAAGGGCTATCAAGAATAGTGTAGCAGTTACTGAATTGCTCATCATCACATCTTAACAGTTTCAAAAGAAACAAAAATGTACATTGATGTCAGCTGGAAAATGTTGTTCTATTTGCAGGATGGTAATTGTAAATCAGGAGATAAGCAGGACAAATTCTTTACCTGGCTCACTTTATTTATTTATTACATAAAAGCCAACTACAAGTTCAAATAATTCTCAAAATTGTTCCAGTTCCTCAGATAATTACTGCAGATCCTTGTGAAATTAGTACCTCAAATTACCTTTTTAGTAGATACTCCTCTGTGGTGATCAGTTGCTTAAGCTACACTAAGTCTGTAGGTGACAATTAGGAGAGGAAGGTTGGGCAATGTCTGGTTCATAGTTTAAAAAAAAACAATCACAGGAAAATAAAACCCTAAAGGCAAATTGCCAAAAGCCACTTAGCTGCTTCATATCTGTGAATGTTGACTCACAGTTTTTCTTCCTCTGGAGTGATACAGGGTGTTTAGCCTCTTTAAAGTCTCCTTAGTGATATTAAAAGACTAAAGACTCATCAGTATGATCGGATACTGGGATCATGCTATCACATAAATGTCAGAAAATTAATACTGGAGTGGCAAAAAAACCCAGAATGGGAATTGTTAGTGCCTGATGCTTTTCTTCAAATGAGAACCTAACCGAATAAAATGCTCTTGGCGTTGGATTGCATGTACTTAGTCCGTGTGCTCTGGGCTGAGCTATTGTTTGTTGTTGCTGCACTGTCAGCTATTTTAGGCTCAATTTAGCATCTTTATGGTGATCTGTGTGGAAAAGTAGTGGCATAGACTTACTAAAGAATTTCTTAACTTTGGCCTCTGATTTCATAACATTGCTTATATAGGTAAGGTCTGAGTCCATCTCTCCATGTCATAAAGTTATTTTCATAAGCTTTCCAAATTCTGTCTTAAAATGACCTTGTCATCACTATTTTATTGGGAGCCTTTTCTAAACTCTGACCTCTGCTGGTCAGACATCACTGTTTCCTGGTGAGACATCACTTTTGTTTCCTTCAAACTTTTTGCTCAATTAGCTTCTCTTACTAGAGTGTAGTCTTCTGAGATATTATAAAGAATAATTATGCCCTTTCCCTGTCTTTTTTTTTGTCATGGCTAGACAAGAAATTCATTAATTCTTTTAATAACCTAAACTCCCATTTCCTCATATATTCAATCTTCGTTCTCTGTATTTGATACAACGTGAGTTTATGGATTAGTTTTACAAGAGCCCTGTGTTGTGGTGTCAGTACTTTAGTATTTCTGTTAGACAACCAGAAGTAGATGTTGCAGTACAAAACTAACTTGCAGTTTGATTTGCACATAATAATTTTTCTATAGAATCTTTCGACTGATAAGCAGTAGTAAAGATTACAGTAAAGGCTGCTACTGAAGATTATGTATGTACATTGTAAACCCATTTTAGGGGGCAACTTTGTATATTGGAACACAGCTGAAATTTTGAATTTGTGTCCTTTTCCAAGACTTTACTTCAGTTTTCATAAGCAAAAAATAGTTTTGACTTTCGTCCTGTAAAATGGAGTCACATTTCTATTGCCACTGTTTAATGCAAGCATTGGAGTCAATGCTGTTATATGCACATTTATTTTTATGCTTTTTATGAAGGTGAATAATTGAAATACACAGCCATGCTTGGTTCATTTATATCACTGACAAAATAGAAAGAAATATGAAGCTAGTTATTCTGTATGAGTAGAAGTTTTTGTGTGGTTTGAGCTGATGGTGTGGAGGGAGACCTGAGATGGGCAAGAGAAAGAGTAGCAAGCCAAATAAGCACTGTGTGTATGGTTCTGGAGTAAAAGTGTAGAAAAGAGACCTTCATATCGAGTGGAAACTGATAACTGATGATGCTGCAAGCAAAAAAAAAAAAATTATTTAATTAATTTTCTCTGTGGGTAGGGAAAAACAACCTACAGATCTTAGAGAAAAGTGGGGAAATTAACCTAGCTATTATGCCCATTTTTCTCTTTGAACTGCTACAACTTGCAGAAGTAAATCTTTGGTTTGCTGCTTCATCCTAAGTAATGTCATAACATAAATCGGTCTTTCTATAAAATTATCTGAGCTATATATATAGCTGAAGATTTTATCTCATTTATTTACAGCAATGACAGATGGGTATGGATTGGAATGAATAAGAGGAGTCCAGATTCTTTGGGAACATGGCAATGGAGTGATGATAAACCCGTAAGTTAACTTCTAACCAGGAAACATCCTGACCTGATTCGTTTCAGCTTGGATTAAATGTAAATTGATAAATATTTTAATTAAAATATAGCAGACCCTTCAACAGATTAATAAATCAGAGGAAGATGGTGCACTTAAGAGCTGCCATCCAGACAGGTTTCCAATTAAAAACATTTCTTTAGTAAGGTTAACCTGATTTTGTCTTTATTGCATTAAAATAGTTTAACAGAATTAGACTAGTAAACATCTAGGAGCTAGTGGAGAGAACAAAACGTTTTTGTGCCACCACAGAGGGTTTATCAGTTCGTCTCCTTGATATGTGAGACTTCTCCAAAAACATCTTATTCAATTGATTGATTTGCCTGAAATATCATACCAGTTATGTAGACTTAAAACTGATCCAGTAACTGGCGTTTAACACATATTTCAATAGTGACAAACATAATGGGGTCTCAGGTTTGAATGGTTCACTCTGGGGATTATCATAGCAAAAGTAGGTATAAAGTAACTGTTCTTTCATCCTGTCTGTCCTGTAGGTAACTAGTGTTGTTATGCCACTCGATTATATGGAAGATGAGTATGATACAAGAGACTGTGCTGCACTAAAGGTTAGTTTTCAAGATTTTTTTTAACAATGACATGCATATTTTACGTGGAAGTACTTGGAAAAACACAATTCTCCCAGACGTATATTGAATTAAGGTTGACTTCTGAGATGTTTTCTTTGCACAGTGAAAAAGGGGTGCTAGTGTTCCCTTTATCAGTCTACACTTACCAGTTTTCACTTATTCAGGCAGGTTTTTTTATGAACAGAATGCTGTGCTAATGATAAACTTCCATAAGACTTCTTTTGAACTATAAAGTATTTTACTAACAATGCTATTCTCTATTGCATAATACTATACTATGTATCTCTTGTATATTACACATAACACCTGAGGATATAACATAGTCTGAAATGAAAAAGCAGAGCTCTACCAGTAATGTAACATCTAGATTATATTTTCTGAACTGCAACTTAAGAAAGCATTTGAAACCTATAACAGAGGGATGCTGTAGACAAAATATAGCATGTGTTTGTGCTTATTGTGTGTATTTCTTTGCTTACCTGTGACATAGATTTGTATGTGCTTTGTTGGTTTCCAATTCAAAATGTTAGGCCTCTGTGTAATTCCTAATTGTGTTCTTTATTGCTTAATTTAGTCTTGAAGCATCACCTGACTTTTTATAAGATCATTCCAATACCATCCCTTCTTGTAACCTAATTAGAACTACCTCTGCTTTTAGGATTTACTGAAGAAAAGGATAGTTGCATTCCTTTGCTTTGGTTCATGGCTATTTCCCCTCGTTATCTTCTCCTGTGTTCATGACCCGAGGCTGAGCAGCTGTCAGCATTAAGCTACTAAAAATCTCAGACAAGAGGAGAGCAGTTGCAAGGGGTCACTGAATATAATAATCTCCATCCTCTACTTGCTAGGTATAGATATGTTCTTTCACAAAGTGATATTCCTTATCTGGAAGATCAGGAAGAGTGAAGTCAGATTTTAAGACTGGTTATAAGAAATAATCCTAAGAAAGATTATTTTTCTATCACTTCAGATAGTTTCTTCTACTGAGCAGAAATGAGAATCCTCTCAGGGCAAGAAGTTGCAGCAGGTAATTCGGTAATAAGCATTGATGAGATCCTGTATACTACAAAAAAAAAACCCAAACCAAACCTAAAAAACCCACAAAGAAACAACATTGAAAGAGAGACTTCTGTATGTGGACTGACCGTGAGCCCTTTACCTAAGTGCTTCACAAACTTGCCTAGCATGGAGAGTTACAGTTGAAGAGTTACAGTTGTGTTTGCTCATTTTTATATGAAATAAATTGTGGGACTAACACCACAGTGAAATATCCTGACTTTGCTACAGTACCTTTTAATACAGTTTCATTGCACGTTTCAGAGGCCTGTGCCATACCATACCAGCTCAGTTCTCTGCTTCTGCTTTTTTACAGACCTCTCAGTTTTCACGGAGATCATTTTGGAGATTATATTTCCATGAAGGCAGAGACCTGGAATTTTACTTCAAGCCTTTTGACTGTGAAGCTAAACTTGAATGGGTCTGCCAGATAACAAAAGGTAAACTGCAGTTACATCCATGGCCATTTCCCCTCATGTGAACGAGATTATGATTTATCACCACTGAGTTGCTCTTATTACCCAATATCAGAAGCTTTGCAAACAATATTTTACCATTTCTCTCTAAACTTATAGAGGACAGTGCATGAGATGTCTTACATGTGTCACATGCAAACACATGTGAGCTTGGAATATTCAAACATACATTGGAAAATAGAATAGAATCATAGAATCATAGAGTCAACCAGGTTGGAAGAGACCTCCAAGATCATCCAGTCCAACCTATCACCCAGGCCTAAGCAATGACCTAGACCATGGCACTAAGTGCCTCATCCAGTCTCCTCTTGAACGTCTCCAGCGATGGCGACTCCACCACCTCCCTGGGCAGCCCATTCCAATGTGCAATCACCCTCCCTGTGAAGAACTTCCTCCTAATATCCAGCCTATACCTCCCCTGGCACAACTTGAGACTGTGTCCTCTTGTTCTGCTGCTGGTTGCCTGGGAGAAGAGACCAAATAACTGTGAGGAAGAGGCAAAATCAACGCTCCCATGTTCTTTCTTGATCCATGAAGTAAGAAGTGGCTTCTCATTAGGGAAGTTGATTATAAGCTGCCAAGCTGCAGCACTTGTGGACTTTTCTTAATTTACCAACACAAGACAGTTCTGATTCTAGGATTTTTCTTAGTGATATTTATAGCTATGTGAACACAGATATCTTGGGTGCATGGTTTGTTTCGATTTTAGGTGAATTAGCCTTCTTCTGGTAAGATGCTGTATTCCCTCATTATATTGAGACAGAGAAGTAAGAATACAAAAGAATGGCATGGCCTATCTGCACAGAGCCAGGTTTTTCCATGTGGTATGAAAAGTGCTGCAATCTAGTAGGCTTTTACATTTTGGTTGTTTGTTAAAAGGCATTTCAGGAGATGAAACTTCATTGTGGTGGGAAGATACAGGTAAGTATATTACTCTGTCACTTGTATTCCGATTGTGAGGAAAAAACCCACAGATGTTTAAGACTGAGGTGTACAAAAGTTCTGTTTGTTTTTCATCACCTTATTTGAAACTATTAAACATGTAGAATTTCCTTCTGCTTTTATTTTATCCATCATGATAAGATGCATGAGTACAATTCATCGCTTTCATTATTGGTGATCACAGTCTTGTCAGAAGGTGAACTTGAAGTGACTATTCCTGTTTTTCTTTTTTTTTTCTTCCTCTGGACAGGCAGCACTCCAAAGACACCTGAGTGGTATATACCAGGTAAATGAACTTCTTGTGTACTCTTCCTCTATGTGAGTATAGTTGGTAATACTCCTTGTCTTTTGCTAGTTTTATTACTACTGTACCACTTGTATGATACCAACAAAGGTCATGACTGATAGAACTTGATTCTGAGAGAGCTTAGAATGTAAGGAGTGTTGGCTCTTCCCAGCATCAAACTGAAATTTCTTACTATGTTCAGAAAAATAAAGGATGAGTTTTTCAGAATTGATTTCTTATTCTGTGATATTTCTTTTGTATAGATGAAATTGGAATTCATGGAGCCCCACTTGTTGTTGATGGAGCTGAGCTGTGGTTTGTACCAGATAAAAACTTGAGCTACCAGGAAGCTATTTTCTACTGTCAAAACAATGATAGTGATCTAGCCTCTGTGGAGTCTTACCCAAAACTCAGGACAATACTGTCTCAAATAGAAAAGGTAAGGGGTGTAATGTGTCTAACAGACACTTCTTAGTATAGGGAAATTTTTTTGCCGGTTTTTCCAATATAAGAGATTGCTAATCTTTCATTTTTCTTTTTTCCTGTTGTCCTTAATAGTTTATAATTGTACTTGAAAAGAAGCATTGAAGGATAATTATTTTAATGTTAGTCCTGTAGAAGAATTTTTGTATTTAAAAGTAGCCTTAATAACATGAGAAAAAACTAAAAACACCCCAACTGAAAACTCTTCCAAAGGGAGAGAAAGTGTGGTAACAGGATCACCATGTAGGCATCCCATTATCTGCAATTCACTAAGAATTGTGCCAGTTCTGAATTTTGTGCATGGAACAGCACATTATTTTTCATTTGATGAGAGGATTTAATTAGAAATGCATGATGGTCTGGTAGCCTTTACTGAAAGGGCCTTGTGGTGTTGATAGTATGAAAGTACATTCTTCTAAGGAATCTTACAAAAATCAAGTTTCAGCACCTCTGTTACTACCTTTCTTAGTGCTACTGCTTCTGAGATGATACTTTCTGAAATTAGCAGCTTGAAAGCTCTACTCATGGAATTTCTCCTGACAAGAAGTTACCCATAAGGAAAAATTACAAGGGAGGAGAAATAGAGGATTTGATCTGCTGCACTTGTGATCTTTTCATTAAATATATGTTGATAAGATACCTGCTGGAAGAACAGGATTGTTCTAAAGCAGGAAGGTTCTATGGAACCACATCAGCTTTAGGCAGCTTGCAGCTATGTCCTGGTTGTGTGGTAGTGTTCCTGCTATGAGTTTTATGGGAATGATGAATCTAACACACGCTTACGACGGTGCTGCAAGTTACCCTGTAGCTTTGTCCAGCACAGTGGAAAAAAAAAGGCTTTATTTTTCTAGTAGATATAGGAGTCTGTATACTTGGTATATCAGTCTCAAATTGTATTCCATCCTATTGCTGAAGAACAGTAATTCCTGCACATTTTAGAAACATTTTAAATGAAAATTATTTTTTATCATTGGTTTATTCTTGGAAGTCTGGAGCTTTTTCTCTCTGGATTGTAAAATACTGAGGTATTTGTTCTTTATTTTTGCAGTTATCAAACAGCGAACAGAAGTGGTGGCTGAAGTTTATTGATTATGGCTACAGTTATCACTCACCGTATGTAGAATAATTATGGGATAATTTATTGTAAACTTTTTTTATGTGCTTTTTATGAGTATAGTTAACTAGAATGATTTATGAAGGGAAATATTTTATCAAATTTGTAAAAGGTTACTTCTTCTGTATCATCCCTAAGGAATAACATAAATAATTTGAACCAAGCTAGAAAAAGTACAGCATTATTCAGTGACTACTGTTCTCCACTTTCATTCGTATGTACCTGCACCTATTCATGCTGTGCTAAAACCACAAAGTACCTAAACCAGGGAGAGTAGAGTTGTGTAGTGCTCAGACAAAGCAACTGGTGGTTAAGACAGTGTGGGTGTACAATTAAAAAGTGGATATCTTTCAAAATATTATTGGAATGTTTACCTGCCAGATTCTGAGTTTGACTCCAACTGCAAGCATTATTGACATCAAAACTTTAATTCCTAATAACTAAATAATAACTGAATTCATAATCCATTTCTTATGCATCTATCAGAGTTCCAGATTTCAGGCTATTGGGCTTTGACATCTTAGTCCTGGGACATGAGTCCTTGAAATCTGTGGTATTTCATTGATCTTTAAAATGCTTTTTATTGGTTTTTTTTAAGACTACTTCTCTCTTCTAATTGCGGAACTGAAAAAAAGTTCTGAATAAATCCTCTCTGGCTCTGAGGATATATGAGAAATACCTGAGAACAGGGAGTGGGAAATTGTTTTAAGACATTTCTCTTCCAGTTAGGTAATGCCAAAACCTTGGAGGGCTTATATATAGTATAGCCCTGTAATTCTGAGATGACACACAACAAACCTTCCACCATGCCTTTCATGGCTGCAGCAAAGGATCATGGCCTCCTTACAAGGAAAATTTTTCACTTTTCAAAATATTAAAGCAGTATACCACTGAGAAAATAAAATGGGGGCTACTGCCCATTCTCATCACTTACCCTGACTGTGCTGTGGTTTGCAGCATGAGGATAAATAACCTCCTACCCTCATTCTCCACATGTCCTCAAAAAAAAAAAAAAGATTTGGCTATGGTATACAAATACCGAACCTACCACATATTTCTTCCCTGTTTAGTTTTCCCCCCTCTATCCTTTCTAGTGTTCTGGGGCATCTCCTAGAAACAGTTACAAGCCCACATTTTTGTTTGCACTGACTCTATTGCTATCAGACTTTCCACTTGAAGATCAGAATGGATTGGAGATTGACTCTGAAATGTTTATATCCAGTTTACAGTTATTTTCACGCTTCCATGATCGCTTCCTGAGAGATTGTTGGTATGTTTCTAGAAAGAACTGGTATAGAGGTAAGGCTGGTTTTATTTGTTCATGCCTCTCTGTCATTATTTTTTATTAAGAAAAAAAAAGTAATTACTGTTCTGCCTAAACTCTTATACTGAATGCAAATTGGTATTGAATTAGGAGTGAATGGCTTCTTGATGATAATCTGATTGAATTTTTAATCATTTATTTCTTCCTTCTGGTAGAAGCCATGGTAATACTTCCTGATGACCAGAGGCAAACCTGAATTTGGATGACAGTTGTTTATAATTTACTGTCACTCTTTTGCAACAGAAGTTGATTAGGTATAGGTAGTTACCTTTTTTGTTTTTATACTGAATACTCTGAGCTTAGGAAATAAACTGGTAGAGTTGTGTTAGGCAGAGGAGCTTGACTGAATATCTGCAACCATATGTGGATCTGGGAATGCAAATTTCATTGAGTAGTGGAAGAGATACACAAAGTAATGGAAATGCCACCTGATGGTACCTGAAGCTTCTTACTTCCTTTTTTAAATGTTTTATACTGGGGGTATGTGTAACCCCTGGAGAACAAATGGTTCCTCTTGTCTGCTATCATTTCCACTTTAAAGCACAATTTCCCCATTATTCTGTTTTATGCTGTTGACTGTTTTCATCCCTGTTAGCCAGAAATTCTCTTGACTAGAAAGCCAATCCAGTTATTGTAATAATCATGGAAAGCAGTACAGGCCAGATACTCTTTATATGGATATTAAAGGATTCCTTTTGTCTTTGATGACCTTTAGGTCACCTACCCTTTATGACAGAGTGTGAAATTAGTCCTCATATTCAAAATCTCCTTCTTTCGTGATTTTTCTTTTTTGAAGTTGATTGTGTCTATATGAAGTGTTAACTACTGAAAGCAAGAGATCAGGCTCTGGGTGTTTAGGGATATTATATTACTGTCTGATATAAATCATTTACATTTGTCTTTGCTTTGCTGTAACTTTTAAAGCTTTGGATTGCATAGTGTTTCGTCACAGTTGCACTGAAAAGGACTTCATACTGCTCTTTGTCATGTCATAAAGTAGGGATGGCAGTTGAAGCATAATGGGCATTACCATAGCTGTTTTTTTTAAACTTCTGTTTCTGCAGACTACCCAGTTAACTGTAACATGAAACTGCCCTTCATCTGTGAAAAAAATAATGCCTCCTTACTAGAGAAGCATGATCCCAGTTACCGTCCAGTCAGAGGAGGTTGCCCTAAAGGTTGGCATCAGTTCCGGAATAAGGTACGGAGACAATGCAAATCAGTCATCCTTAACCCTTTTTTCACAGTCTAGTAAACTGGAGTGCCTTGCTGAAAGAGGTGAGGAAATAGCCCCTGTGTTCAGAAATGAGCTGGGAAGTGGTTTTGAAAGTTATGTGTAGCAATTAAAATCTCCCCCACTTCTGTCCCTTATTCAGGATTGATGGTTTCTTAATTTTAAAGAACTAATTTTCACGTTTAGGTCCAAGAATATTGGCTGTATTGTCTTATTTTGTGCTTATTGTGTGAAGGAAGAGAGTGATTAGAAGGGGAGAAGATGAGGTTTCTGTGGCAGAAGCATCTCTCTCACTGAGTAATCATAGGCAGGCAGCAAGCTGGCAGACACTGCTTCCTAAGTTCTTTAAGGACTTAATTCAGTATCTAGGAGTAGCTTTTAGGAATGAACCAACAGATCAGAAGCCATAGAGCAGTGTATTCCAGTACTATATTTTAAGGCAGACATCTAAAGTCATAGTGAGACTGGTCTCTGTTATTTGGCACGCATTATTTTGTACCTAAGAAGGAGTGTGCATTGTGCCAAGGTTATCAGATCTACTTCACATCAGTGCAGCACACAGCTTTTGAGTTCCCATGTAGTTTCTCACAAAAGTTAGTGCATTACAATACAGGTTCCTGACTCTGCCCTATCTGAATTCAGAATTCCTGTGTGAATTCTTATTCTTAGAAACAGTACCTGATTAAAAATTGCTGAATTGTATTCATCAGTGAATGAGGAGTTAGTCAATGGGATCCTTTTATAGTTATCTCTTCTGCTGAATCTAATAAAAAATGCATACAGCTAGTATCTGTTCCTTTGCTTTCTGAGAAAAAGAACTGTATGGTATTGCAGGAAATTAGAAATGAGGTTTTAAGGTTGGCTTAACCTTTTTATATGGGTTATTTCGTAGGAAGCAGTGGTATGATGAAAATCAGTTTCATTATGTTTATTTTGCAGTGTTTTCTAAAGATGAAACCCGAATATTTAACATTTAATGCAGCTAACGAAAAATGTGTAACTTTTGGAGGCTCTCTTCCATCTATCTCAAATCAAGCTGAGCAAGGTACGATGGTGAACTGGGGACACTTTCAGTATTGCAGCTTCTTTTCCAAATTCAGTATAGTTCTGCTTAAGAACTTGAGCATAAAATCACTTAGTTATCTGCAGGCGTATTGGAAGCATTCTAAAAATCTATGACAGTAAAAAATGTGTTTTCATTGCTTTGATCACTGGAAATGTAGAGTGCAGTCGTCAAACATATGAGCCAGTTTGAGAAGCAGCTTCTTTATATGATTGTAACCTGCTAGAAAAAGAAAAGTTGTAAAACCTTGCATTAAGGGCTGAGGGTAGAAGGGTCACTACTGAATGAAGAATTCCCATGTTTTGCTTTGCAAGTTCAAACATAACTGAGACTGTAGATTTTGCACTGCAAAAAACACCTTAGGAGCTGCTTCTGTGTGCAAAGAGGGCAACAAGCACAACGCCTGCTGGAGTACGTAGGTCTAATAATGGTAGTGTGTCTAAACCAACCACCTGCAAGCTTTCAAGGACACTGGTAGGAGGATGGAAGGCAGGGAAACTGCAAAACAGAGTGATTCCACAACTGGGGCCTCCCTCTCAGCTGTCAGAGAAACTGGAGTCATTGAGGTAAATGCAAGTGAAGAAGAAATGTGTTCATACTGGGTCCAGGTGATGTTCTGCCATAAACTGCTGAATGAAGCAGCTGTGTTTGCATCAATATTCTTGTGGATGATTTATATCTGAAGTAGCTCAGTTGAACTGTGCAATGTGCATGGAGCATATTTTCTTTGTAAGCAAATAACCTCTTGGCAAATGGAATGTGGGAAGTGGACTAGGGAGGCCACTAGTGTACCTGCAGGCAGCAGCCGAATGGTGGCAGGGTTTTTTTACTGCTGTTCCTGGGGTGAAAGAGTTGTAATCATACAGGAATACACATCTGAGACCTTAAGACTGCAAAAGCATAGCCATTCTGGCAATGTTACATAGGAGGCTCTTTTGTCTGGTTTGGTGCATATGGAAATGTTTTTTCTTGTTTGTTTTTCTTTCCCCTTTGTAGTGGAGGCCTCTTACATGGAAAGAAGGCACAGTCCTCTTCAAGAGGCGTGACTCTTTCTGTAGGCTGCTGCTTCTCCTCCCAGTGGTAATAGGTGGCTGGTTAGCTCTGACATGTGTATCTTCAATGGCTTTGTCTAGCTCAGAAAATAGGCTCTGGCTAGTCTGGCATGTGGCCAATAGTTAAGACATGTCAGCAGTAGCTAATTGCATAGCTTTAATTTGTCTTCCTAATCTAGACAAGCTCAGTGAATACCTGGTGCCTGGGGGATACCCTCAGTAAGAGGGGTCGAATTAAGGTTTTCCATGCTGAATTTTTTTCCGACTAAACCTAACTTCCTTTGTCCTGTCCTGCTTTCTCTGATGGTGGGGCAGGAAAACTGCCAAAATCCAAGAAATGGTTCTGATTTATGGTATACATCAGCAGGAGAGGAGGATGGGGGAGATAGGATTTCCCCCATCAATTCAGAGAGGGCAGGAAGGAACTCTTCTGTTATCTCTGCAGGGAGACAGTAGAAGATTTTGCAGTCGTGTGGAAAAGCATCTACAGATGTTTGGATGTAAGTGCAAGAATACAAAGGTAGTGGGCAGAGAAACAGGTTAAATCCTCTACCTGATCCTCAGAGGAGAGTTTGGAGGGCAAATACCAACATTCTGCTCCTTTCAGATAAAATCAACATGAAAGATATTATCTTACGGGAGGAAGTGATGATAAGCATTTGGCAGTCATAAAGGGCTGAGAAAGTTAAGTTAACACAAAGGGGAGTTATGTGAAGTTTTTCAGATGTTTGCTGTTGTCTGAATCACAATATGTACATTTACTGTTCTGCCCAACAGATTATATAACATCCTTGCTGCCTGGTATGCCAAAGGATATTTGGATTGGCTTGCAGTTTCTGTTCAGCACAAGGGAAAACAAATGGATCGATGAGAGCAGACTGTTGTATAGTAACTTTCACCCTCTACTGACTGGAAGATTAAGGAAAATTCCACTGGATGTAAGTTCTTTCTTTTGACATATCTTGTCTGTTGAGTAATGAAATTTGGACTATTGACCCTATCAAAAGAAAAAACGGGGAGGAAAAAAAAGTAACAGATGAAATCCCCAATTTAGTGGTTTTAATTGGCAAACAGTGTGACTGACAGTAAAAGAGCTCTGTTTACCTTTATTTTGATGGCCACTTCTAGACTGAGTTATGAAACAATGAAGGGTGAAGGAGAAAAGTTGGAACAACTATTTAATAACTCTTCTGGAACTTGTTTATGTAATGTAAAAACTACATTAAAAAAGTCATCAAAAAAAATGTCATCAGTAATTCTTGGTTCAGTTACACTTGGAACCCATCTCTAAACCATTATACATTGGTATTTTGTGTGTTGCTCTACCCAAGGTGAAGCATAATAAATAGATCACACCCACAAACAAGATTTAAGTGTTAGATAATTTAATTTAATATTCTCCCCTCTATTTAAGTTATGATTTCTTTTTGAGTCCAGCCAACTGGTAGTGTTTGTAAAATAGGTAAGCTGTATTGCACCACTCCTTTGAAGCTTCTTCAACAAGTTCAGACAGCTCAGGTTCTCCTAGCCTCATGTTATTTCACCTTCTCTACACAAGTATGTTTATGTCTTTTTTTAAGTCTGATAAGCATATTTCTGTTTTTCAGCTTTTTGATGAAGAATTTAACAATCAGTGTGGTGTAATCCTCAATGGCCCCAAATCACAGTATGTTGGAACATGGAATTTCACTGCTTGTGCTGACAAGCACTACTTGGGTATATGCCAGCGGGCTATAGGTAAGTCTGAAGAGTCAAAATAATTGCAGCCAGAGTTTGCAGTTAAGATGCCAGGAGACCTTTTAATGCATGTAAATTGTTGCACTTCAAGAGCAAGATTCTTGTAGAGACTGAGCAGATAAATTTTGGAAAAGCAGAGTGTGAAGGGTCATCTGGGACCTATTTTCTCAGCCATTCGGAATACTTCCTTTCATTTTTCAGAGCCCAGTTCAGAGGAATTCTGTTTTCCTGGGAGACTGTATATGGTTTCAGTGCTACAGCAGATGGGGCTGTAATTTCTATGTGTAAAGATGTCATGTACATAAAGGGGTGGAACAAGTTCCTCTTTGGAACTGTGGAAGTGAGAACCTCACAGTATTTTCATCCTCCTTAGACATATCTGTGGGTTTTAGCACTGTCAGAAAAGAGCGTATGGTATCTCATAAACATTGAAATCAGTTCTCCCTAGAGCAAATCTTAAGGGCATACATGGAGGGTGATAATGTGAAGTGATGCAGTCTTCCCTAGCTTTGTACAGATCCATCAGTGTGAGTGGGTTTTCTTAATCTGAACTAAAAATAATATTCTGATGCAGCCACGTGGGTTGGTTGATGCCAGTTACTGGAAGCAGATCAAACGCATGGAGCTATTATATATATTTAACTACTGCTATCAGCTAATGTTCAGCATACCCACTTCTGAGTATGTTCCTTCATGTAAATAATCCTTTTAAGTAATTAACATGCTGTCATCTAAAAAAAAACCCACCCCCAAAACCAGGTGTGCAAAACACCCGAGAATATGCCCACCTTCATTCTCAAATAGACAAAGAGATTTCCCTGTCCTGCCCTCATTTAACAGAAGTACTCTTCTTCAGTGCCAGATACTTCAGAAATTGCAAATGTCCAGATTAGAATCCTGGATGGAAGAGATGTAGTCTTACAAGATCAAAAAGGGGATTTTCAGCAGTGTTGATCAATATAGTGTTAAGTGTGAGCTGACTAAAATGCTGAGCACTTCTTCCTTGCCACAGCTGTAGAGGGTGTAATGAGAAAGGTTTTCATACTGGCAAAGAATGTGTATTGGTATGCTCTGATCTTACATTATCATTGTATTAGAGCTCTAAGGGTAATTCAGCAGGTGTCAAGGACATCTGTGAGAGAATCCAGGTTGCCTAGGGCTTTATCCTAGGGAAAAAGATGATTCATATTCCTTGGAAATACTGATATGATTGTGATTTGAAGAACTTCCTGAGGTTTTAATCATCATCAATTGCTTCTTTCAGAAATGGACACTTACCCTTGGTTCCATGCCTCTATTTTGTAGCTGCTTACTAAATGAAAGCATGTGGCATCAGACACAAACCACTTGAAACAATCTGTTTCAGCCTTGTCACTTTTCATATCTATTGAAAGCTGTAAATATCAAATTAATATTTTGTTTCTGTCTTCCTGTGTTTTGGAAGATGGCCCTGCCAGCCTGTCAATCAGCCATTTATACCCTGTTATTTATAGAATGAGATTAAAAAAAAAAATTCACTCCTTTCTCAGTGAGCCTTTTTCTGCTTGGGAAATGTTAAATGTCAGGGGTTTTACTCCCTTTTAGAAAGCAAATTTAGTTTTTATTGCATATAAAATGTTGAGGGTTATTAGGCTTGCATGCTTTAGTTTACCATCCATGGGCATGTTCCCATCTTTTATTAACTGCATTTCACAGAATCATAGAATGGCTTAGATTGGAAGGGACCTTAGAGAGCTCTATCTACTCCAACCTCCCTGCCATGGGCAGGGACACCTCTCAGCTAGACTCAGCTGCTCATGGCCTCATCCACCCTGGCCTTGAACACTCCCAGGGAGGAGGCATCTGCTATAGATGCATTTGCTATGCATTACTGAGCTGTATGTCTTCAAGTATTGATGCTGATAACTGCAATAACAGCCAGTGCTTAGAGCACAAATAGCAAATGAAACCTCTTCCTGTGCAAGGTGGATTTTCTGCAATTAGTTAAGCACATACAGAGGCATAACCAGCTCCCACTATACCTGTGGATGGCAGTGAGGAATTCTGGGAATGTGCTGTACTAAGATCTGCATAGAAAAGTTTCATGCCCCATTAGATTTGCTTGAGAATAAATAAACAGGTTCTGGAGAGATAACTGAGTCAGGTTTAGCTGCTGCTGTACTGCAGCAGAGAGCAGTTACTCTCTCCCATTCATGTATTTGATTGTAAAAGTATTTTAAACTCAATAAACAGAATCCTTACTAGTCTTTTAGCAGTTTGTTAAAAATAGGTTCAGGTCTTTTTGTACTTGCTAAGTCAAAAGATAGGTGGAAATAGATTAACTGAAAATATATGTTTTAAAATATATCTATTTTCTACCTTAAGTGTAAAAACTACTTTATTCTAACTATTAATGTAATCAACTTTTGTAAGATTTCTTTTTTTTCCAGAGGGAATTCAAAGAGGGTTTTTCTCTTTGTTACAGAAAAATTGAGAGTTTAAAATGTATTCCAAGTTTAATCACCTAGTAATTGGATTTCTTTCTTACAAATAGGAGCTGCTGATAACCAGACAGAGCAATTTCTTAACGAAACATTGAGTTACCAAAATGTTCAATACATGGTAATTTCGAAGAATGTGTCCTGGAATGATGCAATGGCTGCATGCATAAATAACAAGATGCAGCTGGTTAGCATCACTGATCAGTTCCAGCAGGCTTTTCTTGCTGTTCAGGCTGCCCTTCGTAATTACCCACTGTGGATTGGACTCTTCAGCAGAGACGTAAGTTTTGTTTTCCCCTCAGACTCTGGCTGAAGGTCATTTTTACAGTTGTGCAAAATAGAACCTGGGATAATCAATGCAAAGAAATTAATTTCTTGGGTAACTGTTTTCATTTAGGGGTAGCCATCTGGAGGGTCTCTAGATTAATGTTCTAAATCTTTAGTTCTCCAAGCTGCATAGTTTTTGAACTCCAGTGGATGGACTGAGGATGATGAGACAATTGGGTTTTGAACAACTGTGGGAAGAAGAGAGATGTTGTATGGTGGCAGCAACATCCATCACTGAATCATTTTTGTCTCTTTTGTTAGAGAATGAGTAATTAGTGTTGACATTTAACGTCATCATCACTTTGTTTACAGTACCACTCTAGAAAGACAAAAAAAAAAAACCAAAAAGGGAGAAACCAGAAGTGGCAAATAAAATCCAAAATGAATCATTGAACACTTCTGCAGATATATTTCTAAAACTTAACTGAGACTCCATTGTTACTTCATGTTATTTGTACCTGTGCTTTGAGTTAGAGTGGGACATCCCTGAGACAATTCAGTGGGTTTTTCTTTTTTGTTCTGTTTGTTTTGTATTTGGAAAAGTCCATACAAGAGGTACTGCTTCACTTTTGTTAGCCAGAGGACCTCTTTAAGATCTTCATTGTGGATTGAAAGGTTGCTCAACTGTTAATGCAATGGCTTGGGCTTGCTTGCAGGGTTTAGCTTTTCTGTTAGGCACATGTGTCTTGAGATAATAGCAAGAAAAAAGTTATGACTTACTTGAGAAGTGCCTTTCCTACAAAGGTTAATGGTGCTCATTCTACATCTGTGGTGTTATGATCTTCCTGTGTTAATAGGCTACTGAGTACGCTAGGCAAAGTAGGGGGAAAATAGAAGTTTGAGTACATACTTTGTGGAGAATATTTTTAAAAGGAAACATGCACTTAATCTTAGTGAGGATGGGGACATTAGACCTCCTTTTGAATCTTTATCTCTAAGTGAAGATCAAATGATTAATTTTGCAGCATAAACTCAGGCAGGCATGTACTGGCTTTTCAATATTGCAACACTTTGGTCTTTGGGCACAATTAAAAAGTCACATGAAAAGAAATTATAACGAAACTGGTCAGCAGAACTTGTTACTCCAGTGCTGGAATCCTAGACACGAAAGAAAGATACAAGATAATTAAATTACAAAGCAGCAGGGGGATTTCCTGAAGAAAACTTGTAAATGTAAAATTCCTAAAGGATCGTGTGCTTGTTGTTTGTGGCTTTTGTCTTATTCCTCCTTCACGCCCCAGGGCAGAAACACATAAGATTTATTATATCAGTTAAGCATTTCATAGATTACTTTCAGCAGATTGTGGAGTAACTGAGTCTGAGCTGAGCCTTATTCTTGGCTATTACCACTTTTCCAAGACCAGGTAATCATCACCACCATTGATGTGCAGGTGCAAATGATGCAATTTGGACATCTCATTGCCAGGCCTTCTCGATGATTTGCCATCCACTTCAGCTTATACATATTTCTGCAACTCTAGAAGTTAAAATAACAATGCCTGTTGTACTGTAAGCAGCAGATCAGATAGTGAGGGCAGTGGCACACTTAACAGTTCTCACCAGAAACACTGCAAATGTGCAGCCAGTGTAAATATATTATCATGCTATTTTCTGTACCAAATATTTTTCACTTTTACAATGCTAGGGTGGAAAACATTATGGCTGGCTGGACGGGAAGCATGTTAGTTTTAGTCGCTGGTCTGAAGATGATGAAGAAACAGGTGAAGAATGTGTGGTTTTGGATACTGATGGCTTCTGGAAAACTTCTGACTGTTCCTCTGAAGATCGAGGTGCTATTTGCTACGCATCAGAAAGTATGTATCCTAGCACACTATATTTATAAAACGTAAATTTTGGTTTATTGTGAAGCATATTTGATAAATCCAGACTGTAACTTCAAAACGACAAGTTTATAAAACTCACGCCTCCTCAGGCAGGCTGATTTGCATGCCAAGAAAATAGAAACAAACTTCAAATAAGGGGGGCGTGCACCCATTTGTCTTAATCCACACAAAACTTGCAAATTAATTGGCCATGAGTGCATTGGTACAGACTGTGCCGTTCACATTGGCAAGTGATTCTACTTTTGCATTGTTTCTGCAAGATTGCTGCATACTAATCTCTCCCACTAGCATGTGGAAGAAGATTCAGCTACCTCATATGTTATTTACATCTTGGGACCTCCTGAAATTTCTTTTGACATGAAAGTCTATACAGGGAGCAGGTACATGACTACATGGAGAAGAAAGATAGCAGGTAGACAATGAGTTGAAAGGTGTAAATTAAAGTGACTTACAGTTCACAAAACCCTTCTAAATTTATACCAATTATAGCAAGACAGGTAGGGATACAGCAGGATACCTGTTTTGGGACACACATACATGTAGGCATGGCCCTTTGCTGAAAAATGAGAAAGGTTTTTCTGAGAAACCATCACAGATTTTTACCTATGAAACCATTATAATTTTTTTTCCCCACTGTGAGGGGACACACTTAAGCCATCCTCATACATACTGAGTCACAGTAAAGTGAATAGCTATACTGTACTTATTGGTACACACTTAACACTTCTACGTAGGGATTTTATTGTTATGCCTATATAACACAGCAATTGTGAAAAGTTGCAGCCATCTGCATTCTTCAATAATGCTTACTGCTGTTTTTGTTACTTTTTAAAAAAAAACACCATCAAGAGAAAACTGAAAGCAACACTGTCTTACACATTTCGAGGATGGTACATTATGTTTCTTGCATGATTTTAAATGGTACCTAAAAGTGATTTGTTGTGTGTCAGGTTAAATGTTGTTATTAATAAGTCATGTCCCAATTGTCTTCTTTCCTTTCCTTAGAGAAGATTGAAAAAGAACAAGTTACACAAGTTAAATGCCCACATAAGATTAAAAATACACCGTGGATATCGTTTAGAAACAATTGTTACACTTTTTTGGTAACAAAAAATAGATGGAGAGAACTGAAGTCTCAAGAAGCTCATCATTTATGCAAGAAAATGAGTAAGTACTTTGTCATATTACAGGTATTTACGGACTTTTACCAGCTTGAGAGAGATGAGTTTTAGATCTGAGTCACTGTCTTACAATGACAGCAAAGTGAGTGTTAAGAAAGGCTGAGCATTTGGAAATGTACATGAGTGTTGCACTGCCCAATGCTGTTTGCCCTTGTACTACTCTGATAAAACGTGCCATGGGTAAGAGAGTCTGAGAGAGAGAGATGGCTAGGAACCACTGCAAATACATCTCTGAAAAATTGGAAAGTTGTTGGCTGGTTGGTTTTTCTCTTTATAATTTGCAGATTTTAAATAGATTGGGTAACTGTTATCCCCTTGGCAACTTTCTGCCTTTACTGTCACATTTACTTTGTGCGGTTTTTTTTCCCCCTTGCTGTGTGGAACACTTAGGTTAACAAATTAAACCGAGAATAGTCCAATTCAGAAAAGCACATGGGATTTTTCTGACCAAACTGAACAAAGCATAAGCTTAGGAACAGCTTTCCTCTTTGTTAAACCATTGCTTCTGGCACTTCAGACCATGCCTCTTTCCAGAAACCATTTTTATTTTTCCTGTATTGATGTAAATTCAATCTTAATCCTGTTTCTCTGCTAGGCAGTTCAAGAAAATCAGGAAAGATTGCTGATATTTTTATGTTCCATGCAGGGAATTTTTATTACGTGCAACCTGAAGCAACAGTATTTCTGAAGCTGGTATCTTTCCCTTATCCACAAAACCAGGGGAAGAACTGTTGATAAAACCTTTGAAAATTGTTTTTGCACTGTTCATTTAATTATGATGGCATGAAAGGCTAGCCTTTACACGTTCTTGACCTATCTGTAATAAATATTAACAATAATAGGAAAAAAAATTATTTCACAACTGAAAATGAATTTCTAAGAAAGTAATTTAAGAAAATTTTTCAACAGACCCAGAAGCATTTGTTCTGAGCGTTCGAGATGAAGAAGAGAACAACTTCGTTACTGAGCAGCTTCATGCATTCAGTGGTCTGGCCATGTGGGTCTGGCTGGGTGTGATTTATGATGACAATGGTAAGATTTAAGGTTCCCTTTCTTAATAACTGGATTGGAGACAAAGTTTACAGCATGAAGTGCATGTTTCTTGCATGTTTCAGTGCAGAAATAGAACATCATTGTACATTTGCATTCACTTTATATTTCTTCCAGAGAGAGAATAACCGGACATACTTTCTGTTTGAGTGATAATTAGATCCAGGATGTTCTGTTTAGTCTAGATTTGATTTCCCTGAAAAGCAGCAAGGCTTAATGGATGAGTAATGGTAATGTATTTAGCATTGTGTATGGAACTGACTTATATATATATATAGTAACTTAAGAGTGTCACTGCTTTTTTTCCAAAGTGAGTATCTGTGAATGTCATAAATATATTTAGAGTTAAATGGTATTTGTACACATAATGCCAATGTTGTAATAAATATCAAATATTTTCCACAGATAAACTTCTCAAGTGGTATGATGAAACTCATCTGACTTACAATAACTGGAGGCTGGGACGACCTAACATAAAGAGGAACAGTTTTTTTGCTGGTGTAAACCTTGATGGGTTTTGGGATATTTATAATTATTCTCAAAGCTGGCATGCTCATCACTATAATGTGTACAGTATTCTCGCCTGTAAAATCGAAAGGGGTAAGTAATAAAGATGATGTATGTGTAGTATTGGATGAGGGTCATGATTTCAGTCATGGAATCACAGAATGATAGGAGTTGGAAGGGACTTGATTATCTGTTCAAATCACCCTGCTAAAGCAGATTTCCTAGGACAAGTTGCTGAGGACCATATGTCCAGGCAGATTTTGAGTATCTATAGAAGAGACTCCACAACACAGAGGGGCAGCCTGTTCCAGTGCTTTGCCACCCTCAAAGTGAAAAAAACCTTTCATCTTCAGATGAAACTTCTTGTGTTCCAGTTTGTGCCTGTCACCCCATGTCCTGTTGCTGGGCACTAATGAAAAGGTCTGAATTCTGCAGTACCTGCTATATAAGGCTTCAGTTTTGCTCCTAGTGAAAGAAGTGGCACAGCTGTCATGGGTTTCTGGGGATATGTGATCAGGCTGTGCATCACTGCTGTAGTATTCTGATCAGGAGGCAGGTGTTTGCTGTACTCCTCCCTCAACTGCTCAGTGTTCAAAGTAGCAAAAGGTGACTGACTTGATGTAAGTGGCTTGTGCCTGACACTTTAAGGCTTGAGTTGCATTGATACAGTTGGATTTTAATGATTTCTCTATGTTCCTAGTTACACAAATGAAGTTCACAGAACTTCTTGTATTCTTATTGTCTGAAATAGGACCCCAACAGCCCAAGCTTCCATTGCCTGAGTCTATTCCACATGGAAACAGAACATACAGAATCCTTCAGAAAAAGTTGACCTGGTATGAGGCATTGAGAGAATGCAAACAAAATAGGAGTGATTTAGCAAGTGTACACAGTGAGTCACAACAGTTATTCCTAGAAGATCTTGTCAAGCAGGATGGCTATCCTCTGTGGCTTGGGTTGTCAATTCATGATGTAAGTATATACTGTTGGTGGTGTCTGGAACAGAGCATGTAAATAATTTTGTGTACAGGACATGAAATATTTTCTGATGCTTTTTTCCAGTTTCTTGGGATCTCTATTCCACGTAGTACATTACTTTTTCAGCCCTGTGTAGTGTATGTTATAGTATATTCAATTTTAGTGTATATACCCACATGAAGATATTTTTTCAAATCCTTGGCATTTTAAAATAATTCCTTGCAGCACAAGGAAGTGCAGTTTGCAGCACTACCTTTTAGACGTTCAGATTTATGGCCTCTAGAATCAGATTCCATTAGCAAATAGAATCATACAAGGCTATATGTAACCTGTTTCGTCCAGGTCAGGACTGGCTCTCCAGGGCATTTCAGGAACTGGCTTTCTAGCAAAAATCGTGTCCCTTCTCCCAGGAGGCAGAGCAAGAGGCAGCTGCACATCTTCCTCCCCACTCTGTCTGCTGAATTTTGGAGCCAAAAGCTTGTGGCCCAAGCCCTGCTGCCCACACAAATTGCTAGACCTGGTTACAGTAGTTAATTGGCAGGAAGACACCTCTATGGAGGTGTGTGATTTCTCTGCATACTTTTGCTACCTCTTCCTGTTCTTTGGTCTGAGTGGGTCCCTCCACTTCCCACAACTGACTTACCGTTGTTGTGAGTTTCCAGCAGTAGGAGCTAGCACTGCAAACCATTCCTGAGTTGCCCTGAGGCCATCTTGACAGTTCAGCAGTTTGCAACTTATCTAGCAATGTTCACAGCAAGGAAGGCAGACTGCTCAAATGAAACAGCAGGACGAAATTAAGTCAAATGTTCCCCATAGTAAGAAACAAGGCAGAGTGCAGGTTTAAACTTCTGAACATGCTGCACTTCCTCAGCTCCCACAAATAATCAGGAATTAATGTTAATTGATTGGAAAATGCAAACTATGTTGTACGTTTATTTAGTATGGATTTAGGAAATGAGTCCACCTGCACTTTATCACTCCAGAAGGGATGAATATTTCTACATGACTTAGTAATGACTGACAAGATTTAAACCACAGCATATGGTTGTGGTTTAAAAGTTGTGGGTTTTTTCTTTAATTAGGGAAGTAAAGCTAATTTTGAATGGTCAGATGGAAGCGATTTTGACTACTATCCTTGGGAACTGGAAAACTCAAATACTACTGAGAACTGTGTTCTGCTGGATACTAAAGGATCTTGGAACCGTACAAAATGTACAAATGTTGCTGAAGGTGCCATTTGCTATAGCCCTCCAAACAGTAAGTGCTGTTTTTAATATTTAATGTAGCTGTCTTATGCATTCTACCTCCACATGTTGTAGTTAGAATTAGAAATGAAGGCTGAAATACACACAGTTCCCCATTTAAGAAGAGTTATCTGTCAGGAATGATGAAACACTTCTAAATACTCAGGGGAGATTCATTCTCTCTATTCCAGAGGTGAAAAGCTAAAACAAACCTGGTCACATTTTTTGATTGCCTGTGATATGAATATCAAACTGCATGTATCTTTTCTGAGTCAAAATCCTTATCAGTCACACACAATAAACTTCAAACCTCCTTAAAACCCAAGAAAAAACAGTCCCCAACCTTTGGGACTGGTCTTGTGCTCATTTTCAGATAAATTCATCTATAACAGGCGAAGAAGGAACATAAGCTAATTGAATCGTGGTTGTTGGTATGGCTAGTCCTTGTCACTTGTTAACTGTCCTGTTACTGCAGCAACTATGCACAAATTCTTGTAGCAGAAATCATGTCATTTTCTTGTCTTTGCAGAGAGACAATTACAGCCAAAGGAAGCAAGCAGAGCCCCAGGATGCCCGCAGATCAGTGACACCCTGCCGTGGATACAATACAAGGATCACTGCTATGCGTTTGACATGGCATTCTATAATTTTTCAGTGTATAGTGTGGAAGATGCTAAGAAAATCTGCCAGAAACTGAGTATGTTCACAACTTGTAATGTGATAAAGAGCATAATTAGTTCACTACTTGAAAAGAAATAAAACCGCACAAACAAAAGAAAAAAAACCTACACTGGTTAATAGTTCAGCTTTCAGCTCTTCTGGTTCTTTTCAGGAAAAGTAATGGCAAGCTTTGTCTTTTAACATCTATTAAAGGTTCTTGATAAAAACCTGCAGTGTGCTAACAGACTGTTTGGTACACAGCTCTGCAAGTGAAATGCAGATAGCCATTGATAGAGAATTTGGAAATTTAAGGCTTACAGTTTAGAGGAAACCATTGCATTTTCATACCATTAACTATTTATAACAAAGTTAGTGCTGTTGGCAGTGTTTTCTTATTGTATCCCTGCTTTAGCTGCTTGCTAATACAGAACCTGCTAACTTATCAAATTATTCAAAACATGAATGTTATAGATATTAAGGTACATAATATGACTAGAAAACTTAAAGGACTTTCTCTCTTTGATAAAATGTGTGGGGAATTGTATTATAGAAGATGATACTAAGCAGTCTCATGTACAGAGTTTTTAATCACTTTCTTAAGCCTGGAAGCTACTAGCTGTCATAACTTTCTTTTAGTGAATTATCTTTTGATGTGAAGTTGAGGTAGGATTAAAAAAAAAAAAGTTCAAGTAGTCCTAGTCCTGGATGCAGTTTAATATTGAGTTCTACATGGCCTGGTAGTTCAAAGAGAAAGCAATCTTTCTCTAAATTAAGCTTCTGGCTTATATTTGCATATGCCTGTAAAGAAGGGGTAATTCTGTGGCTACAGAATAACCTTTCCTCCCTCTTACTCCTTAATTGCTGTAACACGGTATATAAAAACCTGAGGCACAATGAGGGATTGAATCAGAAATTAACTTGACTCCACAAAATGCTGAGCTTTTCTTAAACTGGTATTTTTGAAAAGGGCTTATTCCTTGGACAAGACTAGTAACTCTAAATGTGGAATATCTTCTGATATCTTCCATGTGTGTAGGCCGTGGCTGCAGTAAGTTTACTCACGTTTTGTTTTGTATGGCCTGCTTGAACAACCAGTCACCTACAGCCATCTTGTATAACACAGTGTTGTAGGTAATGGGAGGTCTATATTCAGCAGATTACTTCCAGCTAATTTTACAAGCCCAGATCAGCAAATCTTTTTACATAGTAATTGTTCCCACAGAAAACTCAATGTACAAGCTCTGAAGCTGCAATTCTGACTGTTTTTTTCCTCTTCCCCTTAGATCCTTCAGCAACCCTGCTGACTATAGTGGATGCTGAAGAAAATGCATTTGTGAGCACACACATAAAGGAAAATGATCTCATCACCAAGAATGTATGGCTAGGCCTGGCTCAGAGCTCTAAGGGTAAGAAGTACCAACCTTGTGTGAGTGTTTCTGTGTGGTAAATAAAAATGCATAAATCCTCAAATAAGAAAACAGGTTGTAGTGCCGATAGCCTGCAGTAACTTCTGGCTGAGGTTCACATCCCTTATTTAGTGTTAGAAAGCCCTTTGGACTTCACTGTAGCTTAAGGAGTCACTGAAGTTAATTTTCCCCAACGCTGTCATTGCTGCCTAATGGTTAAGCTTCAAATGCATCAAATGCCAATGATTTGGCCAAGAGGTGGCCAGAAGTGATGGGTTCATATTTATTGCTTTTAATATGTGGGACAGATATTTACCCCTCTTTGTTTTAGCAGCGTAAAAAAGACACTAGATCGTGAATGTGTAGCATTACAGCATGTTTTGGGGTCTAAACTGAGCATTTTTTCCCCCAGCAGATCAGTCCCTGAATTGGCTTGATGGCTCATCAGTTAATTATGTCAACTGGGAAAACAAAACTGCAGAAGTCAATGAGAAATGCAGCGTTATCCTGTCCACAACTGGCACGTGGTCCAAAGTTGACTGCAGTCGTAGTCAAAGCAGAGTGGTTTGTAAAGCTCCTATAGGTATGGAAACACTGATTTTAGCAGGGCCTTAATTTTGTAGTGACTATATCCAGTATTTTCTTCTTCTTCCCCATTCTTGGGCAATGTCTGTTGAAATAAAATGCAATTCACAGAAGAATCTATCAAGTAATTCTACCTAAACAGGAGCCTTCTGTTGCTGTTTTGACATAAAATTGCATTCAGTATATTCTCTAGGAATTTACTTCTCCTGATTCCCACTATCCACTTAAAGGGTAAGGGAGAGAACTGAAACTTCCACTTAGAGCAGAGATTAGTTGGTATCACTTCTTACCATAGGATCTCTCTCATGGGTGAGTCTCTAGGTGGGAACAGAAAGACTACTGCTTGTAAGAGATGCTCAGTTAGCAGGTACTGCAGATTGTATTTTCAGTCTTGAGAAGGCTTCTGAAAACGGTGCCCTACAGCTCCAGGAAAAGACTCAGGCCTCATGTACTTCCTCATATTCTGCTCTGTACAGGAAATCAATCAGTTAACTGAGCATTAAGCAAGTGAGTTCCTGAGCAGCAGTGAATTCTTTCTGGTTTTCTATATGTTTTCACCTAAGTGGAAAGGCAGGAGCAGATACCAATTGCTGCTATGGAAGACCTCAGCAGTATCTGTGCAGTCCAAGGGATGCATAATTCCAAAGGAGTCCAGCATCTCATTAGATTCTGAACTCTCCTTGAAACGAGTGCAGCATTTACTAGTATGTTTTTTTGACCTCCTGAAGTCCCTTTCAGCCTAAACACGCTTAAGAAATTAACAACAGAATGATCAAGAGTAAACCAATAAATGCTATTTTATATGGAAACCTGAATTCCCGTGTGATGGAGACTTAGGGATACAATGAAACAGTTTGCATTACCTAAATACAAACAGTATTAGCATGTAACCACATGAGCAACAAAATATTCTCACCCAAACTCTAGAATAACTCTTTGTGTTTTGTTTTGTTACAGGTTCTAATCATACCGGGGTGGCTGTAGCATTTGCCCTGCTGATTATCTTAGTCTTCATTGTGGGATTAGTGTGGTATCTCTACAAAAAGCAGCATCTTCACTGGAGTGCCTTCTCTTCAGTACGCTACCAAAGAGGGATGAACGATGATGAAACAGATGATATATTCACAAAAGACAGCTATTGAGGGACTGTTCCTTCCGGGCAATTTAGCATAAACTTCACTGTGTGAAGCCATAAGGAATGAACTATTCGGTGTTTTATTACTTCTTTTTGGAAAAGTAATAAGAAGGTTATTAATGGGGGCTAAATTCTGGTCTTTTATAGAAGTGCAATTTTTACTCAAATCCACAGTAATTATTTACATTTGACCTTAGCCAGTTATAAGGTGCAAGGTTTCTAGAGTTCTATGGTATTTTTAAACTTAGAATAGTTTCTCTCTTTACCAGAAAGAGGTTTGTAATGAAATAATGAATGCCAACATTACTTCATGCAACATCACCTTAATGAATGCACTTAAAATTGCTACACGAATTCTGCGACTTTGTGCAATTATCCATTGATAACATCAAGCCAAATGATTTTCCATTTTGATATGCTATTAGGGGTTTGCTGCTAACTTTAGGTTACCCTGCAGAAGCAACTGTTGTAACAAGCAGTTATAAATTTTGATACAGCAGGGGTGAAGGGAGTTACCAGACAATTAAGGATTCATTCCCATCCATCCAGAATTGTAAATTTTCTTCTTATAGTAGAGGAAGATCATACTGTGATTTCCTCCCCAAAGTCACACAACCCACCTCCCCCCCCATGTATGTTTTTAATAAACACTCATGGGAAATACCTTCCACTAAAGCCATACTGTCTAGGAGAGTAAATTAAATAAACAGATTATTTGAAGCCTGAGACTATAGCAAGCTGGCAGATCACTACTCTTATCCCCTGAAGGTGGTAGTGAGGCTAACAAAAATACCCATTAAGGGCTAGCTGCAAACACAAGCAGAAGCCAAGATACAAGGAAAGCCTTAGCCCTCTAAAAGCAAAGGCATGAATGATATGTTTTACCCTGTGACTTAATTGCTCTTTAACTAAGTGGTTCAGTTTCTTTCAACAGCTCCCTTCACAAAGTTTGGAAAACACAAATAGCAGAAATATTTACAGTGGAAAAAAAAAAATCAGCATCTGAACCTAAGCATTAATTCAATAAGATTTAAAAAAATGCACTGGGAGTAGTATTTAGAGAAAGACACAACATTCATTTTTAAGACACCACATTCTTTTTCACAACTTCAAACTACTCTAAAATCAGACTTGGATGCTTTTCTTGTAGATCAAAACACCAAAAAGACCTACTCCAAGGACACAGCAGCGTTGCAGTGGCAGTGTTCCTTATTCTGTAATGAGATCCTCCTGAAGTTTACTTCCCCTAATATTCTTATTTATAATAAGATAAATGCCCAACTAACTTTATAGGTGAAGTATGTCATCTGTCCAAGAAACAAGATAAATATATATCTAAGAAGAGAGTGAGAAAAGATGTATAGTAAATAAACTTTTGTACATAAATGCTAAAAATACTTGAGTATTTTACATACAACTTAAACTTGATTTTTATATGTGGTATGTCACTGTGGCCTGTTCCACACACTCCAAAGAAAGCTATAAAGGGAGAAAAGACAGACAGAACTGTGTATTTTAATCACTCTAATGATTTGATCTATTAATGTTTTGAAAAAGTCTTTAGACTTTTTTTAAATACACAATACAAAGAACAGGCACATTTATGCAGAAAGCTATGTAAAGGACTGAATCCCTTGCCATGGAGGTACGGTAACAGTAAATAGGAATACCTTTGGTCTGATGTGCTGAGAAAAGTACTACTGATTTCTCTGAAGTGATGGTGTGTGATCATGATGTTCAACTGCCTTTTCCCCCTGCAGTTTACTTATGTTGGCAGCACTTTTCTTTGTTCCTGTTTGCACTATTTTGATAAGCAAGTGTTTATCATTTGTATTGAGAGCTTTAGAGCCTGTTAAAACAGCAGCCTGAAGGGACACAGTGAAGGAACCATTGTGTTAGTTTGCTGATCAAATAAGTAAGCACTTTGTTGTTTATTTGGTACTTTGAGCACAAATGTAAACATTTTCTTTCTTCTTCTTGAGGTAACTTGTGGAAAAAGTAGTTCAGATGATAGTGGCTATGTAATGAAAATAGCCCTCTCTCCTTTCTTGGGCTTACCCTGGTATGAGAAGTGTTTGAAACAAAGCCTGGTTCCTTTCATCTTCTGATTTAGTTTATATGCATAAGTGCTTTGCCAAATGACTTCTAACTTAATGGATTACAGAAAGTGTTGGTTATTGCCCTTTTCTAACAGCAGTAGTAAGTGGCAAAAATTATTTGCAATTTCTCATGTTTTGAGATACACTAGTTTTATAGATGTTTATACTTTGAGCATTTTTAGGTGTGAATCTTAAATGGAAAAATGTAAATTAGTAGTAAAATCCTAATTCTCCAACAGACATGAATTATATGCTGTTTATTATTAAAAAAATTGTATAATTTATTCTTATGAACGATGTAAATAATTTTTTAAGGCCCCGTTTCTTATGTTTGTTTCATCATACCCAAGTTGTCTAATCACTGGTAATTCTTATTTGAATAAGCACAACTGCCTTAGTGCAGGTGAATAACCCATTTTGTTTGATAGACACAAATTATTTAGCAGTATTGCTACAGGAATAATAAAGTTAAATAAAAGAGTAAACAGCTTACACTGGTTTTATTTGTGTGGAAGCAGCTATCAGAGCTAAGGCACAGCTTATTAATTCCTGGGTAAAAAAAAAAAGCAGCAGATAGCAGAGGAACTGTGATCACAATTAAAGCAAATAATTATCTATTACCATGATGAGAAAACTTGAGAGGCACTAAAAACCTGTGGCCTATTTAAAAGAATGCCAGGAACTCTCTTTTTGTCATTGAAAGCATTTTGATGGAACCTGGTCACACCTCGCTTCTATCAAACTGCATCAGGGCTTACACAGAAAGGAAACACACTGTGCATTGTTTTAATCAATGAGTAGTTCATTAGTGCCTCATGGCCCAGCTTAACTTGTAAGAGCTCCCAACATATCTCCTCATAAAGCATGGGCAAGGTTAAATTGCTTCCAGCCATGTAACATTTGCAATTAAAGCATGAGATGAGCTCATTTTAAGTGTCACCTGACCTCTGATACTAGACCTCTGAATTCTGTCACTGCTGGTCAAAGGGTAGTGTTTCTTTTAGCTACAGTAACAGCTTGCTGGGATAAACACCCTATTGTGCAGGACAGTGAATGAGGTCATCTGCTTCAAAAACATTAATCCAAAAGCTAAAGATGATGAGCAGAGAAACAGAAGCACATAAATGAAGCAATTTTCACAGGTCTCAGAGCGATGGAGGTGAGAAGACATCCTGGAACTCCATCTCAGATCACAGATTGCTAGACTATGGTACCTCTAAACAAAAACTGTAGAGCTTCAGGTAAGTGCAGAAAGCTTGATGCGTAATTCTCTCTTTGGCCTCCCTCTTGTTAGGGCAGAGCTCACTCCTCTGGGAGTAAGCTTCTCCCATGATGAGTGGAGCAGCATAGGTTTTGTTTCCTCTTCATGAATTTTGCCTGGTCTCTGTGTCATGGGAAGCTTAATGCACATCTGTCACTAGACCAGCCAGCGTTTTTATTTTAATAAATACTATTTCAGCATCAATAACTTAATTGGCATAGAAATCAACCACAAGTGTTTATGCAGGAGCACTGTTTGGGCCTGATATATTTGTTCTATTTCTTCAGATTTTTTTCCTTTAAACCAAACACACCATCTGCTCATTGCACTGGACATATGTTACACATCTAAATATTTCTGAAAGGAGGAAGTACATTGCATGGCCTGTCAATGATACTGTTTTAGTGTGGCTGCAAATAAAGACCAAACATTACCATTTTTGCTGCCAAAAGTCAATTAGTTTGGACCCTTTGTGCATCCACTGTTGCTGCATGTGTGGAGCACAGCAGGATCTGTAACACCCAAGATCACAGAAGATACTTACATTCATTCTGTTGTCAAGAAGTACATAAAATTCTTACTGACCAAATTAAACAGACTGCAGAGTTTTAAAGCAAGAACTGTGAGCACTATTAAAGAACTAAGCTTAGAAAAACAGGAGATTAGCTACTAGAGAGAAAAATTCAATTGCCACTCTAATGGACCTTTCCTATTTAGTTCAGAAGAGCTTTAAGATGAGAGTTGACAAAGCACTAGAAAAGGTAATTTTCTGTTGGCAGCAAATTAACTTGCAAATGGTGCATAGCATAACTGCAATTTTAAAATGTTGTTATCTTGCTTTCATTCCTTTATGGTACTTTCACCTTGAAAACTGTGCACTCTCTTGTAATATCTGCCAAGAACTAAAATTTTTAACATGGGGGTAGAGGAGGATACCAGATGAGGATTTTATTGTGATTACACAGTAATGCAACACAGACTGAAAGTCCTTCAGGATTTCTGTTTGACAATGCAGAAGGGGCTATAATTATAAACAGAACAACAGTTGTTTGTTAGCTTTGTTCCTTTTCAGCATAAATATAATAATTTACTCCAATGTGGCTTTTAAGAATGTGGGATTTCAGTGATACAAAATAATGATTGCAAAACATGCAATTTTTTTGTTAGAATGAATGAGAACCTCGATCTTTCTCTGCACACTGCATCTCAGGATACTCATATAGACAGTAAGAATACTACTGCTCTCTATAAAACTTGTGTTTTCAAATGTCATGAGTTGTAGCATCCCTTTAACAGATGATATGGAACAGATTATACAGAAATGTGGTAAGTAGCAAGAATTATCAAGCCTTGTATGCATATTCACACAATAGCTGGTTGAGAGGATTTCACAAATACAGCTGTGATTGAGTATCATCCCCATTAGGTTTCTGCTATCTTCTTCTATCATCCCCAACTGCTTTCTGCTTCATGGAAATGTCCTTGTTTTCATAAATGTGATCTGGGTGTTTAAAGAGCATCTTTTGTCAGGTGAGAGTGTGAATTAGAGGTGTGTGTGAACAATAGCAGGACACATTCACCGGGGCTTGGTTTGTGAGCTACTGTAAAGAAAAGGGCTGGATTCCTGCGATTTGCATCATGTATTATCTCCTGCAGCTACCAGGCACAAAGATGAGGCTTTGTACCTGTTCTGACTCATACCAGCTTTGCAGCACTGACAGTTAAGCCATAAAATAATGTGCATACCACTACAGGCACAAGAGCCAACCAGGCAGCCTTCCACCAGTGCCAGCTCCTGGGAAAGGAGGCCCAAAAGCACCACGTTCTGAAGAGCAGCAGCTAGCTGCGTGCAGACACCAGTCTGAAGGGAGGGGGATGAGCAGAGCCTACAGCCCCACACCACCAGCACAGGGGGCTGGGAAAGCACTAGCCTGCGTGAACAGCCAGAACATCTTGTAACATCAGGACACCACAGCCTTGATGAAGCTCTGTCTGTTCCCCTCCTCTGCAAGGAACAAACCCACAGCAGTCCTGGAGACAGCAGCTCTCTGACCCTGGCCCAAGCACTTGGAAAACAACAAGGAATTTGCTGTAGTCAGCTGCCAACATTCGCCTCTCTCAGCCCCAAGGGGCCTGCCTGCCTCCCTACCTCCCTTCTTTCAATTAGAGCTTCTCCTACCGCAAAGATTCACAGAATCACCGAAACAACCAAATTGGGAAAGACCTTTGAGATTATCAAGTGCCTTTGTATCCCACACCCATCTCACCTTGCAGATCCAGCTCTTCTAAGCATCGATCACAGACCTTCTGTGTTGCTGTGCTCAGAGACGATAACCTACCAAGATACAACTATCCCAAGAGAACTAGGAGGAGAAGGCTCATGGTTTAAATATGGCTGTGGCCATGGACACACCCTGACAAAGCACAAGCAGGGGCAGCTGAGTTGCCCTCAGACCCATGCTGCAACAGAAGAAAGAAACAAGGCAGTTAAGTTGCACCTGTGAATGTGTGGTGCATTAGCAAACTTGCAAAAGCTGTGTCCAGCACCTCAGCCACTACAGAACCATTTGAGTTTATAGTGACAGGCTGTCACTATTTCATGAAGACTCACTCAGCATTTACAGAGGTTTGCTTTTACAGGAAGGACAAGTTGTTTGTACTGGTAAGCCAGAGCCACCACCCCAGTTTGGGGAAAGCCTTGAGACCCCATTGTGCAGGGGCAGATGAGATGACATGGTGCATTATGGCTGTGGGAGGCCACAGGCATGTCCTGGGTGTGGCATTAACAGGTGGTGGAGCTCAGCTCCCTAACAGCCAGTGGTGATCTGCTGTCAGCTGGGCCACATGGGGGTAGTGCACATCTGACGGGAGCCAGGAATCATCCAAAAATGCTCCTGGTTCCATCCAGAGCTAAACAGTGTTGCAGAGTCCAGGTCAAGTCCTCTCCACCTGGGTTTCAACGGCTGGCCGGTCTGCAGGAAGGCAGCACTGAACAGGAGGGTAGAGGTAAGTGAATTCTACTGGCATGTGAGGTCTCGGGAATCACCTCTGTGTGAACTGTGGCATGGAGCCAAAGTGTAAAATGTGGAGGAGAGCTTAGCAAAATTGCAATCCACAGATTTAGGAGCCTTTATTTTACAGAAGGGTTGAATTCATGTGTGAGGCATTTGTTTGAGTGCCAAGGGGAGCATGTAAATGTTGAAGTCAGTGCACAGAGCAGTGATACAACATGCAGCTGACACAGGGAAAGGCTGCCTGCTCTGGAGCAAGGTGTAAACAAACAGTTGCAGTTTACAGTCAAGCTGCTTTAATAACTGGATACATGTGCTTGTGATGATAGAGCTTACCTGGGCTGTGAGACTGTATATAAACCATTTATGCTTACTGTGTTGGTGCCGATTACAAACTGTATCCTGTTCTAAACCAACACCCATTGGCTTGCAACTGTTTCATAGCACATAAATATTAGGACAGACAAACTTGAATTAGCTATTAAAAGAAATACTGGGGTGGAGGCCAGATGGGGTGATAAAACAGAATTAGGAAGGCAGTGAGAGAATGCTGTTAGTCACCAACTTGCATGCTTATTCACTGCCACCAGTCATAGATGAATTGGTGCCACATTGTCAGAGTTGTGCTGGACCTGCAGCAGTTCATTTTTTTATCATAGTAGCAATGTCTCAGACGAAGCAAGGGGAGTTTGAAATCCAACAGCTGCAAAAAGTGAAAACTGGCTCTTGCTTTAATCCATGATGACTGCAGTTGGCCTCGGTGTTTGCCATTAAGAAAAAAAAATTAAAATAATCAGCTTCAGTCAGTCATAGCTCAGCAGGTAGTGAGTGTAGGAGACACACCATGCCAGGCCCTGATGGGACTGAGGGGTGCTGTATCACAGGAGGGTTATTTCAGACAGACATCCAGGCCTAGCAGCATGTGTTTGGTTTTGACACCCTCTTCCCCCAAACAAGCAGTAGTTGCCAGCACACAACCTACTTAAGACTTTGTTAGCAGAAAGGAGGTGTGTTTCCCCAAGTACACAGAAAGGAATGTAACAGCTGAGGAAAGAAAAGCAACTGCTGAAGTAAGCAGAGGCAGTTCCAGCCTCAAATAAAGACCTGAAAAAACTATGCAAGGTTAAAGGATAGAGAAACTAAGCATCTGTGAACAGTTGGAGATGAAATTGCATTGATGTATTTCTAGGGTCTCGAGGTGCTCAGAGCGTCTGAACAGGGGTTATATGACAGCATGTTAAAGGGGATTATGCGTCGCTGCTTGGTTTCCATACCTGTGCATGAAGAGGGAAATTTCATCAGCTAAAAGCTAGGCTGTCTGCATTGCTGCCAGCTCAGCTGCCTCCTACCTGGATTCACCCCTTTAGCAACATATGCCCAGGTCCTGCTGTTCTGAGACATGCAGCTGGCAGCTTCTGTGAGCTAGGAGAAATTCTCTGTTACTAGTGATTCTGGACTCATGCCCAAGAGAAGGAATCGGGCTCATTCTGCAGATTGGGCCTTCAGAGACAATTCCCTGCTCTGCTTTCACCACAGTAACCACCTCAGAACCAGTCCCTTGAACTTCCATAGGACATCACCCACTGACCAATGGTGGGACTGAGTCCCAAAGTAAGTGGCAGAAACTGAAATCAAGTCGTCTTCATTCTAGCAGCAAACTACTTTCTAGAATTCAACACAGAGGCCAAATTTGCTTCTGAGAGGAAGGGCTGTTGCTTCCTCATGTCAATGATGCCTGCAAAACTTTTAAGTTGCGAGTGTTAGATCCCTGAGTAGTCACCTCAACATGGGCACACAACGTCTGAGTGAATACAGCCTGTGCAATCCAATAATTTATTAAACTTTCATCTTGTAAAGCCAGTTACAAATTAAAAAGACAGCAGAAGGAATTCTTTAATAGAAATGAGCAAAATTACAACAAATAGTAATGGGAGTTACATTTCCAAGTGGGTTCAAGCTGCCTGCAGCAACCCCAGAGCCAGAACACAGAGCTAGTGCAGAGTAAGAGGGATAACCAGGGCTATTTTGATACACAAAGCAATCTAGTCAGTGTATGGACCAATAGAAAGTGTTGCTTCTCAAGTTGCCTCTGCATTCCTGCTCTCTCACTTGTGATCTGGCTATGTTTGTATTATTTGTGACAAAAAAGGGGCTGTTTGTGGGATCTTTCAGTGAAGCAGTTTAAGGCAAAACTCCAGTTGAACATATGACACAGAGTAGTGGCTATCCTCTTAGGCTGTTTGTGTGACAAGTGGACACACGTGTTTGCACATGCTGCAAGCGCAGTGGGAATGAGAGAAAAGCCTGGATTATGTACAGGGTTCCCTCTTGTACTGTTAACCTCAAAACTACAGTGGTCTGCAACACAGTGTTAGTGAACGGACTTTTGCATTCTGGGATCCCAAGACTAGACAAGGGCCATGGAAAAGGACTAGCCATCAGGTTTCTTGATTGCTAATGCAACCAGTTTATGATATGGCTGATACTGAATAGTTTTAAACAACATAATCAAGTTTTTGAAGTCAAGAGACTGAAGATGGATGTCATCTTTCACTGAGAAGAAAACAAAAATAATTCTGCTTCTTCAAATTTCAAGTAGCTAATATAAACCTTCAAGAAGCAGTTGTTTTGGCAAAACAGCATTGTTTTCAAGTTTTGCTAATAACTAGGGACCTAGAGGAGACTGGAAGGGGATTTGGAGACTCAGCAATGGAAGTAGTTCCAGTTAGAATTTAAAGGATGGTTTGGCATCTGCTTACAGTGGTATAGAGGAAGTGAAATTCTTGTCTATAACAATTTTTCTAGGCACCTATTCACTCAGTAGGAAACAGTCCACTTAAAACTAAAGTTCAGGGATTTCAGTCATCCTGAAATCCCATATAAGGAGGAACTCTTATGGAGGCAGGCTGCTCAACATAAAACCCCCTGACCTCCATCTACAACCCAGAGTTTGTGAAGAGTAGCTCTTCTGGAACTGCAGCTAAATCAGTCTCACCTCCTGGGCTGTGCAGGGGAAAGGCAGGCTTCAGTTTTAGGCAACAGGTGCTATTTGGAATGTACTTGGAATGGCACCTGATGATCTGTTTCAATGGTGCTAGTCCCAGAGATTTTCTCCTATGCTGGAGTATTTATAATTTTAACTTAAAGTGCCACTTTTTACATTTATGTACCTGTGAACTTCTATTGGAAGGTAAAGAATCACCTTGGCTATTTTTATGTGTTTGTTTCATGCTCTCTCGTGTAAGGATGATAATGCTCCCTTCACACTTAGCTGGACCACCTGGCTTCCATTACACAAAGGCATTTTCTTTTAAGACCAGATCAGATCATTAGTATATCCTGAAGGGAAAAACCCACAGTGAGTTACATTTTAGAGTTTCTTGCAAAATAAATAAACCCCCAGAGATCTTTTAGCAGATTGTACTGCAATCCCATGACCACAGATGTCTGCATGTTGGAAATTCATAAGGAAGCTTAAGTCTGTCTCCCGTAGTGCAGAAATGATTCTTGTGAATTTTTCTGCCAGTATGACAGGTCATGGTGAAAGCAGCAGAGGACACACAGGAGAAGGAGGATGCTTCTGAGTTTGCTTCTTTAAGGTACATTGTTCATCAAACAAGCAAGGGAAAAACAAGTTTTGGGTCGTAAATATTTAACAAGAGTCATTACTGTTTAATGTCTTTGGGCAGCGGTGCAAATCCTATGGTACTGTAGGTGTCACTTCAGTTTTTAAGTACAGTAGTCAGTCAAGTGGAGTTCATAAAAAAACATCCTTGCTACACTTGTGCTGGCAAGTTGCAAATACCAATCAGTAAACAACTGCCTCTCTTTTGTGGCAGTGCATGCGTATCACCTAGTCCAGATGCTAGCGTGACTGTCCACACTGGTGGCGGATTTGACGCTGCAGCGTTTCTTCACGATCATGTTGATGTACGCTTTCATAATCTTGATTATCTCACCCACCTAGAGAGAGAACACAGTAACACAGGATAAGCACATGAAAAACCTAATTCCACTGAGGCACACCAGATAATTGTGCAGAAAAATATCCCTCTTGTCCAAAGTCATAGCACTACAAATTCTGCATGGAGTACACTAAATGAGCACATGACCATAGGGAAAGAAATGCTTAATAAGTTAGTGCTATGTTGTAGCGACACAAACAGGCTTGTATCTCAAAGAAAAGCAACTCTAATGCTACTAGTTTTTTGGTGGTGGTGGTTAGTTGGTGGGGTTTTTTTGTTGTTTGCTTGGTTTTTGTTTTTTGAAGTTTGTGAATTCTGTGCTTACATACTGGAAGGGAATGAAAAAGCCAAGCACACTCACAAGCACCCCAAAATCAGAAATTCCCACTGCTCTAGAAGACCATTCAACCTCCCTCACTTTCTAACAGGCATCCTTTTTTGTCTGTTTATCCCTGCATTCCAGAGCAGTGACCAGGCCACTTTAGGCTTAAACTCCCTTCATCTTTTTTTCTTGGCTGTCCAGTCCATTCAGCAAGAGCTCTTGCAAATAAACCTGTCTAGTCCTTAGAAAGCAAGCTTCACTCAGGTGCTAGTAAAACTCCACATACAAATTTTGTGCTTTCATATACCTGGGATGTTTCAAAGAACATTTCTCTCTCATCCACTGTAATTTTGAAGGTGTTAGGCTGTGGTGCTCCAAAGAAGACAATGTGCTCGTACTGGAAGGTTTCTAGTGGTTTAGGATCTCCTCGTTTGTAGACTGACACATTCTCTGTGCTGACTCCAAGCCAAAGATCATTTGGAAATCCACCTTCCTTGCACTGCAGAAAGAGAAACACGAAATTTTGCATAAATGCATTGGAGGATGAAAAGCCCTCCATTTCTAGCTCCTATAGGACATTTCAGCTCCTCACTCTAATGGAATGACTAGTAAAGAACTGTAATACCTCCCAGTTCTCATTAGATTCTGAAGTGCTTTACGAAGTCAATATTCCACTTACTATTTTGCAGATAATACAGTACACAAGTGACTTCCCATGGTAATCCAACTAAGCAGCAACAAAACTGATACCATTGGAACTGTGAATTTATACTCTAGCAGGCTGAGTGGTTGAAGTGATGCAGTCTGAACAGTTTCTGTTGTGCTGCTACAAAACAGGATTGCACTTTTTGCTGGTAAGGAGAACAGAGCTTCATTTTACTTTTGCTTTCCCCAGCCACCACCTTTATAAAGCCCACCCCGAAATGGTATTGCTATTCCAATGAAGTAGGAAGCCACTGACTCCCTCCAATTACCAGGATGCAGCAGCTTGCTTGTTCTGTGCTGTGTCTCACCTCTTTGGGTACACAGTACATCAGGCTTACCCTCAGCTTACAAAGGCAAAATGCAGCCAGTTCCTGAAATTCACTTCTGCTGCTGAGCACTGTAATACACAGAGCTGGATCTGTTCTCCAGGCTGATACCTCTCCTTGGCAGTAGTTACATGAGTTTACACATTACTCACCTCAACATCAAAGAGGGTTGACCCATAACCTGGCCACTCCTTTACAATGGACATGTATTTCACCATGGCCTGATGCTGAGAGAGTCCCTGGAGCTTGGTCCATTTCTGTGCTATGCTTGCCCGAGCAGCTGAAAGCTCTTCCTTTACCCACATCTCCATCATCTGCTCCTCTTCTATCTTCTGCTTTTTTACAGAGCCTGTCTTGAAGCTGCGTTTCAATGTCCCTTCAAGGAAGCTGGTCCGTCTCCTCTCTAAAGTATGACTGGTAGTGCCAGTGTTCTTTGTTGACTGCAGGATTTTGGACTTTAGTCTGTTAACTGGGTAGATTCCATCAAGGGTCCAACTTATTTTAGAATAATCTCCATGAAGATACTGCAGCCGTAGAGCTGCTAAGCGCTGCAGAGTGTCCTCTGGTGCAGGAAAATGACCATCTATGAGGCTTTCATGAGCCTACAAACAAACAAAAAGTCCCCCAAACTCATTAGAAAGCAGAAGCACACTTCATTCACAGCTGGGTCTGTGTCTGGATTCCTATGGCATCTGCCCATCCCAGCAAGAAAGTCAATCCATCAGAAGTCAAAGTCTGCAACTGGACAATGTTGAGGGAACATCTCTTTCTGCAAGCCTGGGCAGGACAGGTATCTAAGGGGCTCCTGTCCTGTACTGAAAGTCTTACAATGAGGACTTTTTAGGTCTGGGACAGATTGGAGAGACTGGAGTTGAGGCAATTTGGTTTGTGCTGTACCGTCTACAGCTCCTGTGTGGAGATTATATTCACCAGCAGAGAGTTAAATATTATAAACTCCAGACTCTTAATCTCAGTCTCATTGCACAGTGGCACCTCCCACCTTCTCTTTCACCTGATTCCCTTTGCCTGTTTCTGTGAAATATTTTTGGGGGAAGGTGTTTTCACATACATCTAATCTGTATAACATACACTCTCCTACTATTACTTCTCTTTCACCACTCTTTGCTAGTGAAAGTTTTGTAGACTGAAGGTCTTGGCAAGGGGGGGTTGGTATAACTGTGTTTCCACAGAGTACCAGATGTCTTGTTCCAGACTGTTTCTGCAAGTTAACAATACTTAGTCTTCACTTCAAGAAAACACTCCTGGGGAACCATTGTCTGTGTGATGTACGTGCCATCCGCTACCAGCAAATGTCAGTCTTCATGACACTGACCCCCTTTAACACCTAGCAATTAATTTTCAACAGCTATAATTTTCTGAGGCAAGATCGAAGTGTTCGTTAGAAGTAATAAAGATGAAGTAAAACCACAGAGCTGAGTACTCCAGTAAGTTTAGTTTCACATCCCTAATTGCAAGGTTTTTTCATACCAGTACCTGTGTGACCTACTCTAGGTGATCCTGCCCTGGCAGGGGGGGGCTGGACTGGACAATCTTTTGAGGTCCCTTCCAACCCCTAATGTTCTGTGATTCTGTGAACTCTGGCCTAACCAGCATCATTGTGCTATGGAGTATAGTGATGTGAAAAAAGATTACTCAGCAGATCAGTATTGTCCACTACACTGCCTTTTCCTTTTTCTGTAGCACTCTGATAGTGCCTTTCTGTTAATCAAAATAAATTGCCCAAAAGGTAGACTTTTTTCATTAATTCCTCTAACACCTCACAGATGTGTTGTTCTTGAAAGCTTCTCTGCAGATAACTAGATTTCCCACTTTTCTCTGCACCTGGGTTCTGCAAGAAGTTATTTTTAGTGAGTCTTCTAGAATTATTATCCACATTTCTGTGTATTTTAAAATTAAAGATAAATTTTAAAAGCATTTCCTTATCATTGGTCTTCCATATTTTTGAAGTCCTTGCTAATTTTTCTTTCTTTTGTTCTAATACTCCTATTTCCTAGAGAACTTTGCAGTACATCTGCTCGGTAGATTCTACGCAAAAATCCAACACAGTAAATTCTTCTCTTCCAACCAGTATTCCCACTTCCAATGCAAAGGTAAGCCAGTTTTCTGCATACTCTTGTGTGCTTCTGCCACCCTGGAAACCACATTATTCTCCCAGGACAAGCTTACCTGCTCAAACATGAAGGCAAACTCCACTCCATCTTTAGGAACATTCTCAATATCCAAGAAGCAATAAAGCTTAAAATACAGCTGCCACTGTCCTTCCTCCTCTTCTTCTTCTGAGCCAGCAAGTCTGTAACACATAAAAGAGTTAATAAGAAGGGAAGGAACCAGTAACCAGAAGTGCAATGGTACTGGGATGTCCACAGTGCAACTCACTATATGAAGGTATCCCCGAATTTCTGAAGCAAAGAGCATACAGAAGTATCTGATTTACCAGGACAATGTCAGTGCAACAGACTTTTCTGGTAACTTCCATTTTTGCCTCTGAGACCCACAGGATTTTAACTCAGAAGGACCCAAAGTTCTGACCATATATACTTTATCAAAAAATTAGATTGATGGTTTTAGATAAATACAAAAGTTGGGAGGCAGGACACAAATTATTCTCCGTTTTCAAGATACTGTTTCTGTGTGATCTTGTGACTGTGAAAAGCCTTGCCACCCCTTCAAATAATTTTTTTCATCTTTAGAACAGATGTAAAATAGACAATGGCCTTGCCAGCTTCTTTTACAATTTATTCCTTTCTTTTTATGTCAGGCCACAAAACCACAGTCCATAGTAAGAAACTAGAGTTGCATTTCTATGCCCAAATTGTTGCTCTCACTTCTGTTCTAGCTGTTACGATGTAAATTGACAATATAATTAACAGACTTAAGCAAACCTTCCCTGAGCCCTACTGGACCTTGATGAGCCTGATAAAGAATGCTGCTTCATCATCAAAAGAAAAGTGAACATAGTTCTCCATATGGTGAGGAAGAACAGTTGAACCTTACTAAAGGGGAGTTCACACCAGAGTGAATGTTTGAATCACTGCAGCTGCTTTGGATGTAGCTACCTGACTGTACCATCACCTAACCCAGTGATACATCCAGCTAGGAGTTTAAGGTTCTATGAAATGTTCTTCTACCTCTCAAACTTGGCCAAGATATCAGCCACAATGACCCGACTCTCAACAGCACGGTCCACCTGTTGATTATGTTCGAAGAGAGCAAACATGTTACGGCTGTCCTCCATTGCTAAACCTCGGATCAGCTTCTCAACCACCTGCAAAATCAGAGAGACAGATCAGAGAGCAGGGACTGCACACACTTTCACAATGAAATATCAGTGCTTCTTCAGGACACTCATCATTTCATAGATCTCCACCATATTTCTCCCTTAATTATTTTGTTCTCAGATTAAAGAATTCTAACCTTAAAGAGCATTCCTTGCAAGGAAGTCATTACTTATATTTGACTGTCCTTGCTGCTCTTCTCTGAATCTTTTCAATCTCCAACACCCTTTTGAAGATGAGAGAATTACAACTCTGCACAAGATACAGGCAGATAATGGATTTAGATGTCATGGTGATATTCTCAATGCTTCCAGTAACAATTCTACTCTTCAGTACTATTTTTACCTCTCTTTAGTACTAATGTTTTCACAGACACGGAATCTTGCTTCTGACCTGCTAACTGTCAAGATACCAGTAGGATATCGCTTCCAGAAGAATTACATTTACATTATGAACTGGAATTTCAACTTCACCAGAAACCTGTACTTAGCAAGTGCTCAGTATTACCTTTCCAGTCAGCAGAACACCAGAAGCACTGAGATTTTGCAACACAACTGTTAGTGATATTCTGCAACCTTGGGCATAGGCCTTGCACAATTGTGAACCTACAGAATAAGCTGAGTTTTCCCTACAGACTTTGCAGATACAGCAAAAAGACTGTAGTAAGAAAAATAAATAATAAGAAATTGGAGCTGAATGGGAAAAAGAGGTCCCTTCAACAGACCCAGTATCCAGAGATGTGCTAACATCTGGTTAATGCTGCATTACCTCCCCAGCGCTTGTGTGGGAATTGATGGTGATTTTACAGGAGCCACCCCCATGGCAGTACACTGTTGTGGTCATTTCTTCACGGGTGAGAAGAGCATGGATTTCCTCCTGGGAGGGCACAAACTCCCTTGTCTTTGTCCTTTTCAGGGAATCACTTATGAATTGTGCATACTTGTCTATTTCTGAGCCTGGAAAGAGGTCTCTTACCCTAATGGTAAAGATAAAACAAAACCAACCATTACATGGTAAACCAGAAAGAGTGCACGTTACCATGCAACTTGCACTACAGTATGGAAAGAGTTCATGAGAGAGAATGATGTAAAGTACAACCACAGGAAGAATGAGCCTGCTTATTTCCTAAACCTGCTCTTATGAGTCACTCCAGAGCCACTTCAGTGGCACTTAGCAGCAATGATATACAAGCAGCTCAAAGCTTCAGTACCAGCTGAAGGTAGTAGCATTGACTGGATTGACTACCTCAATTCACCAAATTGAGATTAGAAATTGTGAACTCAAATGTGAATTTCTTTTCATTTAGTCTTAATTGTTGTGGTTGGGGTTTTTTAATTATTTTTTTATTTGCTGGCTGTGCTTGAGCCACTTTTATAGTATTTTTCAGAACTGAGAAGATATAAAGTAGAGGCTTGTACATTGTTCTGTTCTCTTCCCTACAAGGACAGCAGTTCTAAGTATAACAGTATCTGCAGCTCCAGCAATAAAAACATGGAAGAGCAACATGAAGTATATACCTCAGCACCTCTTAGAACCAGGCCCTGGATATAGCTATTCTGTGTATTTTTGCCACAAATTTCACCTCATTCTTTCTTAGCTTGGAAAGAATCAAATTGATCTTCCTGATCTTCTTCATCATTAGTGAACAGAGTGAGGCTACCTGGCTACAAGCGCAACCCCAACTGCTTTGGAAAGCTGCATTAGATGCTGAAGATTAACTGGCAAGGAATGCAAATTATTTGGTTCAGGCAAGCTGGAGGTTAAAATAAACAAGAAATACACATTATAAGCCATATGTACATAGTTAAGCAAACAAATACTGAAACGTCGATCAGATTTTCAGTATTTCTACTACCCCAGAGTGCGCATTTTGCCTGTGGCAGCTGGAAGGTAGCACAGATTTCAGTGTATATGAAAAAGTGCAGTTTTTGCCTCTCCTGCAGGCTCAGAATGTTTATATGGATATTAGCAAGTAGTAGGTCATCAGCTGTAAATCCATTTTAACACAGTCCCAGGGAATTCTGTTTGGGTAGCTTTACTTACCACATCCTTTCAACACAACAGATAGGTTGCAAGGAGGAAGTTTGAATACAACAGAACAACCCGTAGCAAGAATTGTGGACAAAGGTAGGAGACTGTGACACCCACAGGAAGATGTTTGCACAGGAGGAGGGCAAGACAGGTAACTATGACAGCCAGTGGAAGAAAAGCAGAGGGAAAAGGAAGAGGCTGCAAGTGAGGAGGACACAGTACCTTCTCAGGTGGAACCTGAGGTAGCGCAGGATGCCTCTGCTGGGCAGGAACGTGCAGCTCATGCAGGACATCAGCTGCCAGTGGTGCAGGTTCCCAGTGCTGTTAGGATGTGGCATGTGATTAGTTTGTTTGATGAGCTGACAGTACACTTCATCACGGAGGGGCTTCAAATCATGGCAGGTCTGCAGAATGCCTTGGATAATGGGTATGGGGTCAGACACTGTCTCGATTTCCTGAAGGGAGTTAAAGATCTTCACTGCTTCATCCTGTAAGCTGCTATAACCCTTCTCTTGTTGCACTGGGGAACAATCACAAAGGTGACAGAGAGGTGAGCATCTCCTCATTTGCTACTGGCCCAGCCACACTACAAGCAACTATAATAGTCTGACAAAGAAGAGTAAGCTCATCTCCTGAACTTAAATTTATACTCTAAAATCATTAATGCTTCCCCTTGAAGTGCCATTTTAGTTAGTATTTGCAAGCAGCTAGGCTTCATTGTCTGCAGATGAAGCGTCAAGAGACAGCTTTAGGCACCTTTAGATACAGGTGAAGTGGTGGCAGAAAGTCATCTATGTGTAAACTATGTCCTCCCTAGGCACATCTATAAAGAAAGAGGGTCACTCATGCAGCTAAGAATTTAGGTGTCTCAGTGCAGACAACGCTGCCTGACTTCCAAAATTGTATGTTGTGCCTAAATTAGCCATGACTTGTGGATTTGGCAAACTGTTGTACCATGGATGCACCAAAACTGAGTAAGTTTTTAAGCACCTAAATGTCTGCTTTGAATTGCTCCAAAGTGCATGAAACTACCATGCTGCTGGAGGCTTGCATTCTCCTTTGCACATCTGTGGGGCTGTAGGTCCCTGTGAATCTCCTATATAGCCACTGCTTCCCCAGTGGCCATGCATTAATTGTACAATACAAATATATAGCCCTGTAGCAGCAAGTTCCATGGTGTAAGTACTTGCTCTGTAATTTCTCTGTAGTTCAGAATTTGATTGTCCCGTGCTTTCAGTCTGACACTTAATTTGATCCTTGTATCATGAGAGACAGTGAGCTCCTCTTTCCCTTTCTTCATGACAGTCTAACTCTAAAAACTATTTTGTGAGGCTGAAGAGTCTTGCTGTATTGAACCTTCTAATTGTAGGTAAGTCTTTCTATGCCTTTGAACATATTTGGGTGCATTTTTACTTCTCCTGTATCTTCATTAAGATGTGAAGGCCAAACAGCATCTCGCATTCAAGATGCAGGCGCATGACATATCAACACAGCTGCACAAAAACCTTTTTCCTTTTCTAAGCTTTCAAAACCTTGCATTGGCTGTTTTGTTTCTGTGCTCAGCACAAGAGCTGACATTTTCATAAGGCTACATAAACCTGCGTTGCCTTTTCTAAGCAGGACTAGATCACTATCCATTGTTTTGCATATCCAGACTGCCATTAATTTCCAAAAAGATTTTGTGTCCCAATCACTTTGCATTAGAGATTCTTCTCTGTGTCTTCAGCAGCAACTTTCAGTTTTAGCACACCAAACAGCCTGGAATCATCAGCAAAACATTTTGGTTTTCTGGTGGTCTATCAAAACAGTCTGGCTCTTTCACGTTCCTGAAGCATTTGAAGAAACAATTCACTTAGTCTGGTTTTACAGCAGCTTCTCTATGAAGACTATTCCACTGCCAGTTGCATGTTGTAATCCTGTTGTAGGATTTCCACTGCAGTCATTCACAGCACAGTTCCAGCTCAAGGATGACAGGCTGCACATGCCCTGGATGGATGATAAAACTACCTGCCATCACTTACTTTAAGTTCCTAAGACACAAGGCAGTGGGCAGAATACATTCTGGGCAGAGAAAGGAACTGTTTCCTCTCTGAATCCTGCAAGCTACCCAAATGGTCTTCAACTGCACAGAGAGAGCTTACAGACCACTTTTATGGTGCTCAGGCTCCACACTGTTCCTCAAAACATGAGTAGATTTTGTCACGTGGATAAAATACTTACAATTGACACTAACGTCTCCGTATGGCAGTGGGAGCAATGGGGAATGCAAGGGGTGCTGGGTATATCGCAAGATTGGGTTCCTCCTATACGTTTGTTCCACCACTTCCAAGTTTGTGCTGTTTTCCTGAAAAAAAAAAAAATATCCTCAAATGGGGATAGTCCTTTGCAGGATGTCCTTGTACATTTAGGTTCAAGCTCAACTATCTTTATCCAAGTTTCCGTAGGTCCACAGAGGAATTAGGTGACCGAAGTGTAATTCACATATCAAAGTTACTCTGTACATTAAACATAAAAGTAGCCATGCTGGGTTCTACCAAAGGTCACCAGCACAGGATTTTTGACTCCAAATGTGGCTTGTGGCTGATAGCCAATGCAGGCACCTGGGTAAGGCCAGTGGTGATCCTGCTGCTCCCAACTCCCTTGAGAATTAGGATGATGCTACCTACCCTGATGTCACGAATGAGTTGCTGCGTGGGTGTTTCTATGGGAACTTTGCTGTCAATGACACCTTGAATGGCAGAGGCCCAGCGCATGGCTTCATTCAACAGCTTTGTGTACAGCCTGTAGGAGTGCTTTCGCCCATGGACAATGATGTTCCAGTAGCCTGTGGAGAAACAAGATGGAAGGTGAAACTCACTTCCATGTTACCTAGAAGACTGGATGTTAGCAAATGTGATGCCCACCTACAAGAGTGGCTGGAAGGAAGAACTGAGGAACTACAGGCTTTGTCAGCCTGACCTTGGTGACAGGGAAGGCAAACAGAGCAGATCATCTTGGCACATCCAGGATACCTAAGAAGTCAGACGCAGTCAGCATGGGTTTATGGACGCAGGTCCTGCTTGACTAACCTAATCTCCTTCTATGATGAAGTGACCCACTTAGTGGATGAGGGAAAGGCTGTGGATGCTGTCCACCTAGACATTAGTAAAGCTTTTGACACTATTTCCCACTGCATTTTCCTGGAGAAACTGGCTGTTCATGGCTTGTACAGGCATAGTCTTTTCTGAATAAAAAAAATGTCTGGATGACTGGGCCCAAAGAGTTGTGGCAAATGAAATTCAATCCAGTCAGCAGCCAGTCACTAGTGGTGTTCCCAGTCAGACTGCCAGTAGGTTCTCATAACTTTTAAAAATAATGTGTTTGAAATAAATTCAGAGAACATGTTAGGGCAGTGATAATTCACTCTGCGAAAGGCAGATCTGTTGAGATCAAAGACATGGACAATTTCTTGTGAGTGAAAAGAATAAATTTCTTCCCACCTCACTTTACTAAATGCTTCCAGCCCTTTTAAAAAATATCCCCAGTAACTCCACTACTCAAATGCCCAGTATTTCAAGTCTTATCCTAAGAACCACTTTCTTTGTCACATTGCACAGAAGGCCCTTGTCATCTTTTTGTTTCTAACAAGTTGAGCAAAGCTACAGAAAAGGTTTACAGTTCATACTGCTGCTGTCACTTCAGAGAGTAACACTGACACCAGAGACCAACGTTGGTCGTGCCACAAAGGTACAGTTATCTATAGAGACGTGCTGATAATTACAGTGTCAACTATAAAAACCCACACCCCTTCCCTGTCTGGGACAAACTTAGATGAACAGTGACATTACCCAGTGAAAAAGCACCAGCACTGTGTATCTCCATCAGTTGTGAGGGACTGAATGTCACCTGCACACTACTCTGCAAGTCTCTTACTGACTCTGTGGGGAAGATGTCTGCAGTCAGATGCAGAGCCTCCGATAACATCAAGACTACCTTCTCAACATGTCTCATCACTGCAACCCTACACCATCCCCTCTTCAGGCAGCTCCACACAAGTAAACTCATTGCTGCTTTCTTCCTCTTACCTGTGTCTTTGAAGACCCTCTCATCAGGCTGCACTACGGAGCAAAGGCTGTTGAGCACGAGTGTGCCAAGCTTGGCAGCTGTGCGCTCGGATGACTTGTAGTAATCGAGGGCAGTGTTTGTCAGAACAAACCAGCGCTTCTTCATCTTCAGAGATGACATCTTGTTGCTGCTCTGAACCTCTTTGTGAAGCCAGCCTAGCACGGGAACACAAACCCGTCAACATTTCACCACCACAGCAATCTTGTCTCTTGCCTGGTGGCTCTCTAATTCAGTCCAGAATTCCCACCTCTGTGAAAAGATCACACTGGGACCTATCAGCTCTGCTTTAGTGGCTATAGCAGTAACCTGCAGAGTTACAGTAAGAAATTAGCCCAAAAATTTCCACAGAGCTGTTACACTAATTATCTGCAGTTTAGATTGCCATGACCAGGAGGGCATCCTGTTCAGGACTTCGTAAGCCACAAACATCTGAATAAATAATTTACCATTCACTCCTCCAAAGAAACTCCAAACACCCATCCAAACCTCAATGGAAGAGGCTTCGTGAAACATTTCTTCTAGTAGAAAGATCTATAAGCATTACATGCAACTCTTCCTTCTACGGTCAGGAAAAATCACTTCTCTCTCAGATTTCTCACAAAAGAAAAATAAAAGAAAATTTGATACTATAAAAGGAAAAAGGACAGTCTGCATTGCTACAGCTGTTAAAAAGACCATTTGCAATTCAGAGCTGTAAAAATCAATGTCCATCCACAAGGCAAAAAATTCAAAAAATATGGGATTGAGCCCAGAGGTTCCAAAGACAGGAAAAGCCAGACCTTCCCAAACACATGTTCTCATTGCTATGCCACTGTCACTCAGACATCTTACTATGAAGTGCAGAGCATACACTGCCTTTGCAAAGCAGTATTCTTTTTTTTCTTTAACTAATGAACAATATGAGATAAAAGGAACTGTTGTCTTTCAATTAAGCATTCTGATTTTAAGGTGTTGTCTGAGCATCTGCTTTACATCATTCCGTTTCCTTGAAACGTTTAAGACTAGGATGGAAGGCTTACATCACTTCTTGGTCATGATTTTCTTCCTGTTCTCCTGCCTGTTCATTACCACTCTCAGACCTTTATTCCCTTACAGATACCTACTGGAAGATGTAAGACAATTTTCTCACGCGCTTGCTTTCCACAAATGGGATCAGGAGTGTCTTACACTATGGGAAATATAGCTGACTGACACTGTATGTAAGAATACATTTAACATCATGTGAGGAGCTAAAAGTCCTAAGGAAATTTAAAATTATTTGAGACAAATGAGGGAATATTTTGTCATATGTGTGTGATCACTGCTCATGCATCAGCTCCTCTGTCTCCAGCCAAGCTTTAACTAGAGACATTATTTAAATCACTTGCTCAGCCTCAGAAAATTCTTCTTGCCTCACTTTGGCTACCATAATCACATTAGTTTGTTAGACTGAGGACAGCAGCAATCCCACAAAAATCTCTTTTCCTCTCTCTATGACAGGTGTCAGAAGGAATAGAGCTTTCTGAAAACAAAAGCTGCAGTGTCATGCTATAGTCAGTCTAAGCCAGCTGCTCCAGCAGCCATGTTCCCTCCTGTTCCCTGTTGGCATTTGGATGTGTTGGATTAGACTACAGACTAATATTAGAAAATTAAATGCATAATCAAGTTACTTATGTTTCTCAGTTTTAGCTTTCTAAATCCACCTGACAGGGAATCAGGTAAGAGCCACTACCAGCACAACACAAGATTTGGCAAGCAGTGGGCAGGAAGGTGGAGAGAGACAGTGAATGATTGTTTTGGAGAAGCAGCTAAACCCTGGATTAGTTTAGCTGCAATCAAACCTCCCCCTCAGACCTTAAATGGAAGATGAGCTTCACATGTCATAATTGCATACATTTCCTTTTACCTCTCACAAGGAATTCCTGGCCATCAACCTTGGATTCGCCTTTTGGTTTCTGCAGCAGGGAGATCCAGTGATGCATCTCCTCAGGGGTGTCGCTGTTGCAGTGAATAACTCGATTCGCTGTGATGATCACAAAAGAATTTGGTCTGCCAGAAAACAAAAGCATTGAAATTGGTTGTAACCATACAAATACCTCAACTCACAGCACACCCAATGTCATGTCCTCTACCTTCCCATAAACAATGCAGAAATATTCTCTGAATCCAAACTACAGAGAAGAGTAGAAAGACTTAAGAGCATCTCCTGTGCAGTCGATCTGCAAACTGATGAATGCAGAGACCAGATAAATGGAATTAATAAACTTTCAAAAGCTATCTCCACAGACTACAAAACATTAATTAGCTAAAGACCAGCTGTAATGTCCTGGGTTCACAGGCAAAAGACTTTGTTCTATGCTCTGATTGGACTGAGCTAGTACAACTGGGCTGAGCCAGTACAGCCATTCTCCTAGCACTTATTAAAACCAGAGATGCAGTTACAAACATAGGTCCCAGCAGGGTGAGCTAAAATTTGTTTCAGATTGGTTTTAAAAAGGATGAGTTGATCCTGACAATACAGAGGAAAAGCTGTTATGTTGCACCTGGATGACTTTGTCCTTCTCCTGTAACAAATGTGTCCTACCAAAAGAATATTCACAATTCTACACAGAATTGATTCTTTACAAGAAAATGGAAAAATAAAAATATGACCAATTTCCAGAGGACACACTCAAAAAAGCTTTGCAAGCAAACATTCATTTCTATGAAAACAATGAGAAATTAAGAAGTACAATGCAATATGAAGCAAAAGGTAAATAATGCAAATCAAGCAACTGCCTGGCTATTACATAAACTTAATAGCTAACATTTTACTTCAGCCCTCTTGTAAGAATTTTTGCTCTGGTTGTACCTGTTAACAATTAATTATTTCCCACAGTGTTAGCAAAAGTGATATGAAATGTCCCATAATCTCTTCTCTGAAACTAACCAATCTGTGAACTGAAGTCTCTTGCTCTGTTGCATTGCAAAGATTTCAAGAAGAGTAGAGATTTCTAAATTCATCCATTATTCTTCCACAAGACTGTTTCTTTCCCCTAAATTTACAAGATTAACTCAAAATTACTCTGTTGAAAAACGGGAAGTGTTGCTTTTGCAGAATATTTTTTGTTCAGTGTTAGTAAGAGGTGAAACCATAATTTCTTGACATTGAGATTATGCAGCTTCCACTTTTAAGAGGGAAGTGAGAAACTTTTACTTGAAGAAAATACATGCGTAAGCTTCATGTCTGTTAAATGACCTAGCCTGAAATAAGCTGAAGACTTCAGTTGTGTCTTTTTGTTTGGAGATAAATTCTTATGTGTCTGAACAAATGCAAGTCCAGAGAAAACCTGGACCTACCCACAAACTGATGTTAGAGAGTTTCTGATCTAAGAGATGGTCAGGCTGCTGTACCTACCTATCAGGATTGTCTGAGGCACAGACAGAGTCGATAAGCCCAACATCCAGGGTGCCCTGCACAGTGAGAAAGAAACAGATAACTGCAATTGCTTGCACCTTAAATTACTAACATTCTCCTTCATGAATTGGATTGGAACTGAAATTATTCTTCTGAATTCCAATAGCATAAGTAGAAATGAACATATGAGAAAGGCACAAGTCATTTTTGCTCCCTAAACAGCATGAGAAGATATGCAAAGGCTCCACAGGATTGGAGGAAAACCAAAAGCCACAAATTTCCAGAGAGCATTATGAAGGTCTGAAATAACCTTTGCTGGTATCTCAGTACTTGCAAAACACATAAATACATTGTTGTTCTCAAATATGTATCTTCTGTCTGGAACAACCATGACCCAGACTAGTCCTATAATCCCATTCAAAGACATTTTATCTGCATGAGGCAGCCCCCTTCCTCCCCTCAAACCAAAGACTGCTGTTTGTGATCACGCTGAACCACCCACCCACCACGTTCCCCACTGCTTTCTCTCTTTAATATCAGCTTTGCTGTTTCTTTATAATAACTGTCCAACTTTCTTACACTGCTCATGAACTACAGCACTGCAGGTGCAAAACAGTTAAACACAGAGGACTCTAAGCATGCCCACAGGCTGGTTGCACAGTAACTCACCACAGCATTCTTTGGATTGGCCTGTTCATCTTGCATTTCCCTCAGCTGCTGCACTGTCGCGCTGTGCACTCGGCTCAGGACATTAAACCAACCGCTGGCAATGAAAACAGACTCAGAGTTAAGATTTGGGTAGTGAAACTAGCTGCCAGTGGGAAGATTTCTTCATTTACAGTTTCCTGAGGACTACGCTACAAAACATGTCTTGGGTTGCTCATAACGAATTCTAATGTCTTCCCTCCTCCTTATTTATCCATGAAAATTCTGTCCACGTTCTTCAGCTCACAGACAGCTGCTCTCACAAAATTCAGTTTTCTACTTGTAAGCAGGCAATAGCCTTACCACAAGCACGCATCAGCAGACCGAGAGGAGCATACACCAGTTGTAAAGACAGGGTCAGCTGGGCATCTTCCTGGCCTGGAGTCCTAGAGGCACCAGAAAGCCTTCGTAACCAGTATCTCTCTGATCTGCTCATAAACTTGAAAATCATATGGCTGTCAATTTCTCATGGTTTTCCTTCTAAGTTATTTGTCTGTGAAAGGGCTTCTCCTTACAGACATATCTGGAGGCTAATCTCTGCTGCAGAAAGCAGATTCTTATCTGTAGCTTCCAGTGAGATCAGCAAACATCTAGACTTCATGGAGGATTCTTAAACCGGGTATTTTACATCATCTGCTATTCTGCCCTTTGATAGTGCAAGTGTTGGTGCTTTCTTCTCTCTCAGAACAGGGACTGACATGACATTGACAGAGGCCATATTTGTCCCAGCAATTCTGCAATGTTATCTTAGGGCAATCTATTGCAGTTGTGGAACTTCTGGGTTAAGAAATTACTGTTTCTTCAGCTACTGCCCTTTGAATTTGCTAGTTTTCTATTCATATGGCTGTTTTTCAGTCTGTCTCTGTTAATTTGTGTCAAAACACCTTATCCCTTCCTCTCCCGACACCTAAATGAAATAATAACAGACCCTAAGTCACAGAAACAGATGAAAGCAGAGCTGTGGCTGGGCTGAGAGAGCAGAAACCTTGGTAAGAGTGTGAAAAATGGGAAGACATGAGCAGCTAGCCACAGTAACCTCTTAACTTGGCTTTGCATGGCCAGAACAGGTTGTCCAACCTTCCCTTAAACAACTGATTCCCACTGCTTGGCCAGGACGACAAGAAGGAAGGACATGAGTCATTTGTTTGCCTTGCACTGGGAAGATTTTATCAGATGACACTACAGACTCTGATAAGCTGCAGCCTTTTCTCTGTCTCCTGGATAAAACCCAGCTGCTCTCGCAATCATTTACAGACAACATGAATAGACTTTTTGTTTGATTCAAGATTCCATTTAATAAATAAATCAGCTATTAGATGTTCCAGTTTATATTAAGGTTTTGTGTGTCTCCTGAAGTAACCCTTGAATTCAACATGCCCACAGCCACATAAGGGGGTGGCAATCCTGTGACTGACTGATAGGCTGAACCACCATCTTGGTAGCTGCAATGGGGAGTCCCCAGAGTAGGCGTGGTACCTCCCAATAAGCACTAAGTAACACTGGAATGACTCCCCTCTTCTCTCCAGCAAAAAGGGGATCACATTCCCCAGGCTCTCCTACGAGTAGTTGGGTCAGACCTGTACTGAATGAAAAAACCCAATCAAACTCCTTCTTATACCTGGCATCTTCTGGTGACTCCGCGACAATGTGATAAACTCTGTCTTCTGTCACAATGTCTAAGGCATTCTCCTTTTCATGAATGTCCACAATCTCCCTGGAACACAGCAAATCACAAGAGACATAACTGAAAACATTTCACAGGCTTAAATTCCAAATGGTCATTTTTTCCCACATGATACTGTTCACCACACACAAGGCAAATCGCTGGTTAAGATGCCTTGTAACTCTAACAGAAAGACAAAATTCCCCCAATACACATTAAAACTTTTAGGGTCCCCTTAAAAATATTAATACAGTTAATCTAGTACAAAAGTAAAGCTTAAGGCATTAAATGGATTTTCTGCAAGACACCAGCAGATTAGATGGAAGAAGAGATAAAGGAGAGGTTGAGAGAGAGGTTCTTTACAAAGTGGATGTGCCACTCTTCTGTGGCACTTTACAGGCCCACATAATGCTAATAGGTGACTAGTCTCTGCTTTCTTACAGCAGGAACTGAGGCATTGGCTATGGCAGCAAAAAAAGCATTCAGGACTCAGGAAAAGGCAAAGTATGTGCTGCCAAATTCAAATCCCGCTGTGAGCTTCATACCACCTCTGTGAAACGCTTCGAAAAGCCAGGAAACAGATGGAGTCAGGGTAGGGGAGAATGCATGGGGTATGTACTTAATTAGTCTCTCCTGGTCTGGCTCCATCCATGGCTTGGAAAAAGATTCTGACAGATTATGAAATACAAGACTGGAAAAAGAACTACCAAGTAATTACAGACTCCCTTCAGAGTAAGACTGGAAGTTCTAATCGTCTTTTCTTTCCCTTGTATTTCTGATCCTCCTAGCCCTATGGGAGGTACATCAGCTGACAAACTGGAAGCAGTGCACACTTCATTACCGACCAAGAGACTGAATATCAAGGATAAAAGGAGTCGTTTCTTCACTCACTTTGCCCTTCTGATATCAATCGTCCCCTTCAGCTTTTCCTCACTATCGTTCTCAAAGTACATCAGCTTGGATTCTCGAAGCACAAACCAACGGCGTTTCCAGTTGCGGCGTGAAAGCGTTGACATGCCTCCACCTTTTTTATAGAGCCAGCCTGACTTCAGTGCCTCTTGCTTGGTGCGGAACCACATGAAGGCCTCGTTCTTCAGAACACACCAGCGTCGCCTCCATGGGTTCATCAGACCTCCTGCAAAGTCAGGGAGGAAGATTTCATCAAACATGCAACAAGGGCCTCGCATCCATTACGATCCTGCCTCATGGGCATTTAGTTAGCACTTCAGTTCCTGCATAAAACACAGGAGCCGAAGGGGAGGAACAAGGATATGCTTAAGTCTGGACAGAAAAGAAACAACAACCACAAAAACAATAAATAAAAAACCCACCACACAACAAAACAAAACCAACCAAACAAAAAACACACACACACACGAAACACCAACAAGAAACCAAACCAAACCAAACACGCATAAAAACCCAAACCAAAACAAAATAAACCCAAAAAAACCCAAACCACCAAAGCCACAAAATACAGAAATATGTTTTCTACTGTCTTCAGTTTTGTAGCTCAGAATGAGTCATTTAAGCCCATACCAAACAGGCACAACTAAGTCTCAGTGGCAAAGATATCCAGTCTAATTCCCTGACATCCACCTCCTAGCTCTTCATTTGCTTGTTTTAAATAAAAGAAAACAAAAGAGATTACACAAAGAACTAAGAGCAGATGAAGATGATAATTCTAGAGAAACAGAAGAGGAAAGCTGGTTTCCTGGATCCCGTCCTTCCATGTTTTTGGCTAAACTCACTTACCTTTCATGTAGAGATAGCTGTGAAAATAGGGTGGTCCTGAGCCATTGAAGATAGTGACTCGTCCATTGCAAAACTCTTCATCTGTATCAATGTAAACATCCACTTCTTCTTCACTGTCCAGAAACTAAAAGGAAAAGAAGAAATACAGGCTGCTCAGGTTCTCCTGGTAGCAAGAGGACTGGAGCAAATTAAGAAGGCTACAGAAGTTGCATGATCAGAAAGTGCAAAACTACACGTACTCCCTTCACAAAAAAAAAAAAAGCAATACAGCAAAACCAGAGGCTTGACAGCTTACCCATTAATGCCTAAAGCAACGGTCTCCAGAGCATGGAATTTTCATACCAGAAAGGAGAGCAACATTCAGCAGTGGACATGCCTAGAAAACGCCAGTTACCTGCTATAACAAACCTTCCTGTTTCAAGGCAGAGCCTGCAGTCCAAAATCTAATTGTATGGTATTCAGAGAGAAGTTTTATTTTGGACATACTTTCTGATTTTTCTGGCAGACAGGTCAGACAAGACATTACTCATTGAGGAGCCCAATAAAACCCTCCACCCCTATTTACATTTTACGAAGAATGGCAGAAACTAGCCTAGGCTGTGACAGAATGATTCATGACTTGAAGATTACCTGACAGTGATCTGTGAGTACCTGCCCACAGAGAGGGTATCTTTGCTGAAACAGATCACATCATAAAAAATTCTGAAGGCTGGCAGCTGACATTAGGGAAATGTAAACAGGAAAAATTGTAGAGTGTTTTAAGAACAGTCAGAGTCTGCTATTGGAAAAGAACAGCCAAGGAAGTAAACTGAATTCATTAAAGAAAAAAAAAATATCAACTCTTTTCTAAAAGACATTTTTGTTATTTGAGTCTCTATTCTCAGAGCCACCATTTATCTGAAGTATGTTTAAGGCTGTCATTAGCTTCACACCTGAAATCCTCACAATCTTATGTGGGCTTATCTGACATCCTGTTCTGTGACGGGATTTATCATTGCATTACTAAGCAACTAGCCTGAAGGCACTCAGGAAGCCCAGAGCCTAGTGTGTGAACTACGCTGAGATGCCTCAGAGTTCAAGGCTAACAGCCCAGCATTACTACCCTGTCATTTTCCCTGGGGTAGGAATGAAAAGGTTCAGTGGTCATAGTTGTGTGCACTGGGACACACAGCCTGGATCAGCACCGTGATTTTTTTTTAAGCCTTAGGATAGCATAATTTGTAAAGAGTGGCTGAAAATAAACCCTTGACTCTGTACAGTGACAGGACTAGAAGAAGAAAAGTTTTGGTGATGGAAACAAATCAAACCCCAGCATTTATCATTTCTTCTTGTGACTGTCCACTGGAAGCTCAAGCTACTTCTGTGAAATCTCTCTAAGGCAGAACATACACCTAACAGATAGGAGACTTTCAGTCTTCCTAAAGGGTACTGCATTAATATGTGGTGATGGAAATAATCTAAAATAGCCTAGGTACATATGTGCTAGCTTGTGTACCACTAGATTACTGGACAGTCACAAGCCCTCTGGCCTTCAGCCTATCTATGAGTTTTCCTTTTTTTTCCAAGCTGATTATTGATGCGAGAGAGAATTAACGTGTTAGTAACAACACTCAGAACAAGCATGTACATAAGAAGAACATGAGGATGTTATAAATATCAACAAAGTCACACTAATGTCTGGAAAGGTGAGGGGAGGGATTCTTACCGAGTCCAGGCTGCCACGGTTGGAGTCCAGGCTGGTACCATGGGAGTGTCTCAGACCTTCCTCACCATCGAGAGGCTCAGCTGAGGCACTCCCTGCATCTCCACAGCCATCAAACTCCTCATGGTCATAGTCAGACTCCACATCTTGGGGTGAAGTGTAAATTGGCTCTCCCGCTTCTCTGCTGTTAGTCCTCTGTTTATCTGAGACAGTGCTGTAAATGCTTTCTGCTGGGTCAGACAGGGCTTTCTGCTCCTTGGGACTAGTGGTTCTTTCCACAGGTTGTCCTGGAGCAGGGATAACCTCTTCCACTTCCCTCTGGAGAAGTGAAAGTCTTGTGTCCACAACTTCCTCTGAGTTTCTTGTGCTGTGCTGATTCAAGACCAAACTGGAAGTCGGCCGCCCTTCATCATCAGCATGAAAACCCTCATCCACTTCTTCTTCAGCCAGTGGTGCCACCAGGCTACAGTCAATATTGAGTGTTCCCTCACTTGAAAGTGAACGCTCTAAGTTCTGCACACTTTCATCCAAATTGCCAAAATCCAGCAGCTCCAAGAATTCCTGGGCAACCCTTGATGCCTCCTTTTCCAGTCTCTGGATCTCTTCTTCTCGCTGCCGATTGATTTCATTCCTGGTGTTTTCACATATAATAGACATGTGATCCTCTTTCTGCTGCTGCAGCTTCTCAATCTCCTTCTCCAATCTTAAAATCTCCTCCATCTGACGTCTCTCTTCTTCTTGCAGGGGAATATCTACCTCCTCAGTCTTTACTGCTTCCGCCTTAAAGAATTTATAATAGTGTTAAAGCAGTTCCTTCAATGTACATGTGTTCCTTGCCTGGACCTTTCATTCTTCCTATCTTTTGTGCTTGCCTTGTACTTCCCATCTGCAAAAAGACGACTCTAAGCATCCTGCAGTCATCCACTGTGTAAAAGCTAAAGGTAGAACTACTGGATCTTCAGGTACCTCCTTTTTTCCAACAGCCTACCTCCTTTCTGAATCATACAAGGAAGTTCACTGGGATCAGTGACTTTTTAGAAGAGCCTTTCTTTATGCCACCCATGTCACAGCCCTCTGTACACTACAATTCAGATAAAAGCATTCTGAAAGTCCACCCTCTTTTTCTTTTTTAACCACCTCACAAAATACACACATATAGGAGAAAGCACATATATACACAAATATGTGTATGCTCACGGCCTGCTTAAGAGCTGAAGATTTCCCAGAAATTCATTAGAATTCTCGGAGGTTTCATTGTTTCCTGAGTTGGGGGTCTGACCATCAGAATTCAGGTCTGGAAAGGCTATTTGCCATGAAGTGGGATTATATCCACTACAATCACACCAAAACTTCACCCAGAATTTCCTGGCATTCTTTAGCATCACTGGATGAATGATGGCTAGCTGCTGAAGACTTGGTCTTCCTCTATTCTCTACACTTAAGTAACAGAAATTTCTAGCAGGTACACAGTAATAGAAGACAGAAGATACTGGTAACTTTCCACCTTCCTCTTGGTGGGGGATGATGAAAACATACACACACAAGAAAGAGCAAAAATAAATTCAAATAGGATTTCATGGATTCCCTGTAGGAGTATGACAATGTAGCCAATCAATTGGCCCATTTAAGCTAACCTCTTGTTTTGTTTACAATTACTCTTCTTCTCTGCCTGACTCTTACTTGTGGACAAACGCATTTCTCCTGAACAGAGCTGGCCTGAAACAGGGGAACAAATGGTTTGGGAAGAGACAAGGAAGACACACTGCTGTTTTCACACACCCCAGGGTCTGCTCTTTGATATATCAAGTCCCAACAATCAGATCAGTTACAAGGGGCTTATTTTATTCATGGTAGCAGCCAGTTGCACTCTTATTTTAGCTGTTACAGGTGACAATCCAGCCAAACAGACAGTGTCAGTGTAGCACATCACAAGGTGTGCAATAAGCTCAGCAGCAGAAACAAAAAAAGGATTCTGCATGTTCAATACCAAAACGTTCAAGTAGGAACTATGCAAGCCAATCCATGAGCCTTGGAAAAAATCCTGCCTTGTTAGCTCAATGCACCTTTGCCAAAGCCAAGCATCTGCAGGTTTTGAATGAACAAAGCCTGAACAAAACATAGCAGCTCCAGGCCAAGCACAAGCAATACACGAATACTCAAAAGAAGACATAGGGAAAGAATAATGGCCAAGCTTACCTGAGCCACTTGGTGTAGAGCATTCAGTTGCTCCCTTTCTCTGTTGAAAAACAAGATATGATAGTGAGTTCTCCTACATGAGGCTTTCAGAATTACATGGATGTATCATCCTTTCATGTATAAGGTTAAAATAAGGTACCTGTTGTAAGACTGACTTAAAAGCTTTTGTAATTTAGTAAAAATCCAATTCTCTGTGGTTGGCATGACCTTTGCGGATACAACAGATTTTCCCCACGCACTTAACTTTCAGATCAATCAGGAAATTGGATTAGTTGGAACACACTAGGAAGGACATTGGAAACAGTGACAGAATGACAGATCAGTTTGACTCATCATAATTGTAAACAGAATCTTCTGAAGTACTATATATCCATGTACATTAAATGAGATTGCACATGCACAATTGATAGGTATCAGGAAACTGTGTTTGTTCTTTTAAAAGAGGACAGAGTTATTGCAGTACCAGCACTGAATTTTTGTTTTGTTTTCACAGTATTAAAGTCCTCCAAATTTATCACATTTTTGTACTTTTTTAAATTACTAAACTGAAGATTTTCTATTCCGAAGACTTGGGTGCTCCAGTTTGCACAACTCTTCAGTGGCTCTCAAAAACCAGTTTATTAGTAAAGGCTGTAAGAGTCAGAGTTTGTTAGTAAACATGAGTAGAGGAGAAATAAAAAAACATATCCCATGGTGCTGCATCTCTACCCAGCTCAAAAAGGTACTCCAAGAGAAAGCAGTCACTACAGCCAGTTCCTTCACAGCAAGCACGCTACAAGCAACAGGAGACAGAAAATGCCAGGGTTATGCAGAGGGAGCACGGATAGGATATGGCTGGGTAAAAGAGACAGCCTGTAGCAACCACTGTGCAACTAAATTCAGACTGCCAGTGGTAATTCTCAAATCTGTAATTCAACTCCAGGCAGAACAGGAGGGCAACAACTTTTATTTCCCAAGCTCTGCAGCTTTGCCCAGCCAAATTCTAAATTGCAACCCCAAGTCACAAAGTCCTTACAGCTCTCACTGATGCACTTTTGCTCTCAGAAAAAAATAAAAAAAATCCAGGAAATGTTTATAAATGTAAGCTGACTTAGGCAAGTTCCAGATGGTTGCAGCTCTGCTGAAAGATCTCTAACAGTAGTCATGAGTTAAACAACTGCTTTAAATGATAAGAGGCTTCAAGAATCAGAGCCATTTAAAAAAAAGGGAAGACATCAAAACAAGAAACCGAAACAGAAATAATCACCTACTCATTCCTGCAAATGTTTCTCACATTTTTAGACCTCTGATACTTCTTGCTACTTTTCATCTATCTCCAGCTGATCTACACTCTTCCTGAAACCTGATATCCAAAATCAGGGACAGTTCTCCAGCTGAAGCCTTACCAGTGCAAAGCGGAACAGTAGAATCACCCCCACATCTTACAGAAACAATGCTGTTTATAGACAGTATTTGCTTTCTCCTCTCACACAGCATGACAGTGGTGACTAATACTCAACTCAGCCTCTTCCTGCTGTTGAAGCAGGCATTCTTCCTTCTCCCTCCTTGCATTTGATTATGCAGATCTACAGTTAGGAATACGTCTCTATGGAAAGTTATCCTATGTTTTCCAGACCATTTATTTTAACATGCCAAAACTATGTGAATTGTAATCCTGTCTTAGATGGTTTTATCTACAAATTGAACAAGGACATTCATATTTCCTCATCCAACCTATGAAAATACTGTACAAGTACCATATGCAGCACAGACATGGAAGAATTCCATTCAAAAGTTCTCTGTTTAACAAAAACCCTACTATTTATTTATTAATATGCAGTTGAAAACACAGATCCTAGTTTAGCTTCATGTACTTTAATCCAAACCACATTCCTTACTATGTCTTAGAGTACTGTTAGAACATGTCATAGCCTTCACCTACCATCTACCTACTCAAAGTCAAGTTACCTACCCTCTGTGACTCTTACCTACCCACGAGGCATGTCATAAGATACCATGGAAAGAAAAAGGTAACTAATGCTGATTATTCTTCAGAAATCTATGCGGGCTTCTGGCTCCTTTATTAAGCATCTACTACTGTTGGATAACTTGTTTCAAAATCTTCCTGAAACGAGGTTAGGTCGATTTGTACACATTTCCCTCATTCTTCCTTTTCCCATTTCACAAGGGTGTCGTTATGTTTGGAATTTTCCAGTTTTATGGAAACTTCACCACTATTCACAAAGGAGGACAAAGAGAACAGCTACTGATTTAAACTGCTTCAACTAGTTCTCAAAGTACCCAAACATTAATTTCACCAAGTCCAGATGACTTCTTTGTAATCTGATTTATCTGAGTATTCTCTAACCTTTTGTTTCCTTGGCCTTGTAGGGAAGGCAAGAGTAGCATGAAATACCTCAGCGTTCTCAACATTGTATTTTTTTCCTGTTGAACAGTAGACCAAATTCCTCCATGTCCCCCTTTTACTAGCAGTGTGTGCACAATAACTGCATGATAACTTTTAGTTTGTTATAGCTCAGGTTGCATCTTGATCCTTCTAATTTTGTCTCTGCCTGTGTGTTGGGTTTCTTTGCTTCTTCTAGCCAATTTGCAGTTTCTGTGGACTTCCCCACCACTTTTGAGGTCAAATGGAAGCTCAGCATTTAGCCACACTGGTCTCCTTATACCTTCTTGGCTACTCACCTTGAATGAAGCCACTTGACATCAAGTAGAAAATGAAAGCAAAATGGGCACCTGATTCCTAGAAACACTGACACTCCTTTACAATGATGCTGGGTTCAACGTATCTTTCATGGGCTGGGAACTAAAGGGCAGGGGCAGAAACACACTAGAATGAATAAGCTAAATACGTCCTTTTATCTAAAAGGTAGGGACAAGCTCTAGTGAATACAATGAGGACTTTAGACCTGAGAGAGGGTCTGTTAGCATTTGCTATCTGCCAACTAGTTATTGACATTCTGAACTTGCACAGCTTGTTGTTGCTGATGAGGCTGCTGTTGAAAATAGACACATTGATAAAATAGAGCTTTCAGTGTTGCTCAACTAATTCCTTGGCCAAACTGTTCATCATTGGTGTCACTGACTCCATGCCTTGTCCCAGTAGATACATCACCCTACTGTCTCCAGTGAAACCACAGGCAATCTCTTTTCCTTGTGACATGCTTCTAACTTTAGAGTTTTATGATGCTTGTCACACATCTTAGTCTGCCAAGATCCAACTTTGGGACAAGTATGCAACAAAAGCCTGTAAGAAACTTTACCAGAGTGTTCAAACTTGTATAACAACTTCATAGTTTAAGCTTTAAGCTTCTTAAAATGAAAGACTAACAAAAGAGACACTGAGTTTGGACAGGATGCAGGTTACCACAGCAAACAGTAAATGACACTTGAGGTGCAGAATTCTCAACTGGTGTATTGTCACTGCTCACAGATTATCTCCTTTTATCACATTAGCTTTTCTTTTCCTCTCTTGATCTTAGCACATCCATATTCCTGATGAGAGATAAGCAGCAGCAGGAGCAGGGAGACCAGGCCTATTCTCATGAGTGCAAGAACTGCAGTGGGAGCACAGGTATGCCCCCCATCTTGTTTTTTGATCCTGCTTATTGGGCACACCAAGATCCATGGTGCCTTCTTACACTGCTAATCCCTCCTGAGTTTGGAAGACTGCATAAAACTTTTTTTAACATTGCAAAGGCAGCGAGAAAATTATGCATCTCTGCCCAGCCAGTGAAACTGCTTCCTTTCATGTATATTTGAAAGTAGAAAAGCACTAAGCAGAGATAAAAATACAGCAGAAATGGCTTTCCTGAAGGAAGCAGGACACTCCTTTTCCACACTGCTTTTCTATTCTAAGCTACCCCCAAGCGTACACTGATCTCCACCCTAGCACTGGGACACTGCCTCATGCAATTCTGTTCCAGTGTTACCATCATGCCGCTGCCCCACACCCGCTTTTACACCTCAGCATCTTGTACCTTTCCTTCACCTCTTCCTCTTCCTGTTTCCTCCTACGCTCCTCCTCTTCTTGCCATTGTCTTTCCTCTTCCTCTCTTCTGATCTGTTCTTCCTCTTCTTGCTTCCTTCTCTCCTCCACTTCCTGCTTCTGCCTGAGTTCCTGCTGCAGCAGGTGCTGGTAGAGGCTGCGAGCCAGGTGCCCTCGCCAGTGCTTCTGCAGGGTGACCGCAGAGGCCTTCAGCCGCAGCAGACTCTTCTTCCAGAAGTAAGCGCGGTAGTTCTTTTGGATTATAACAACACTGGCTAGCACCTTTTGATACTTCTTCCTAAAACCAGAAACAAGACACTTAATGCACCATGAAGTAACAGGCTTTGTGTTTCTCATGCCCTTATATATTGAGCAATTTTACCGCATCCACAGAAAAATGAATTTGGAAAAATACTACTCAGAAATGACACAATTTCTACTCCTACCCTGCCAATACTCTCCTCGCTCTTCTCACTCCTATACCTACCCTCAGTTTGCTTCCATGGGCACCTGCTTTTGTGAAGATTGGAAAAATACTACTCAGAAATGACACAATTTCTACTCCTACCCTGCCAATACTCTCCTCGCTCTTCTCACTCCTATACCTACCCTTAGTTTGCTTCCATGGGCACCTGCTTTTGTGAAGATTCTCAAGGATGAAGGACAGATATTTAGCACATGTAAAGAGAAGGTCCACTGGCTCAGAGTCTCCTTGCATTGTACATAAACTCATTCACTGTGCAATTAGCAACATCACTCACTGTGTATTTATTATAACAGAAACACACAAACGGCCTTACTATATGAGAACAAGTGGCTAAAATCAAATTACTCCAGGAAAAGGGCAAAAATAGACCTGGTCATACTAGTCTCATATTGTTTAGGAGGAAACACAGTGATGCGACGATATTGATTGCTGAATATTAACGTTATAATAGGATCCCACAAACATACACTTCTATTGCACAACATTTTGCTTAAGCAATAATGATATCAGATTCCACTTTGCAGCATTTTAAAAACAAAAAACATGGTGCAGCCCCAAAAGAAAAGAATCATCATTCAGTGTTTCTGTAGTCTAGTTAAGTTCTAGGAAAGTCAGTTCTTGCCTCTGTATTACAGACCATTTTTATCAAGGGCTGGAAAAAAAAAAGTCACTGGTAGACATTTGTACATGATGCAAAACCAGGGCAAACAACAAAAGAGTTACTATTACACTGTAATCTGGATCAATTTGTAAGCCAGATTCAAGCAAACATTAAACAATGCAAAACATTCAAACATAAGGTGTTGCAGTGAAAAAACAAAGGCTAAATGCACCTGATATGGGACTATGCTAGGAAGCAGCAATCCAAAAATGAGTTTCAGGGCCACAAAGATCATTGGTGGAGGCAAACTCCCATCACAATGCTCTAGGAAAAAGTGCTACTGGGATTCTTATACTTGCAAGCAGAAATACTGTGTAGAAGGGGACCACATTGCTACCTTTATCCTGTGCTCAGTGTTAACACCTCTATTTCAAGAATTGTATTAGACCCTCAAGTGACTTCTGAGGAAGCAGGATTGGAAGCAGAAAATCTGGCTTATAATTAAGAATGCTTGTTCCATAATCTTAAGAAAGGGAAGACTATGGAAAAGTCAGTCAAAGTACCCACATTTTTGGCTGGTATTTCTGTTTATCCAACAGGCAGCACAAGATTTAATTAACCTGCAGTCTCTACAGGCTGGAAATAAGCAGGCATTTTAAAAACTGAATGTATTTAGACACCTAATGATCTTGCTGCAGGGAAATGATAACTTGTGCTACCAAAATCAAAGCCTTCTTTACTCCAAACCAGAAACTGTAAAGGCAAATTCTATGGGACTGTTACACAGGATTTGGGCCAGCAAATCCTGCAAGGTCTTACACTCCTGGAAAGTGCACTGGGAACAGCACAACATTCTCACATATCCTTTCCACAGACCTTCTGCAACCCCCTTGAGGAAAAGACACATCTCAAAATCCTTTTCCTGGCAATCAAACTCCCCTCAAATGGCAACAGGGACCAATACTGACAGGTTGCCATCTCCCTGTACATCAGATACTTCAGCCTAGTCAAGAAAATCAGGAGATGGATGCTAATAGCAGTAGTGTGCAGAGGTCATGCTCTCCTCCAGAAGTAATAAGTCAAAGGGAGGAAGCACAGAAAAAAGAAGAGGAAAGGGAGTAGGTGATAAGAAGCGGGAGATTGTAGATTAATTGCTCCTGGCCTGCAGTCCCTCACCCCTGCTCCTTCTGTCCTCCCTGTGCCCAGCATATGGGGTGTGAACAGCTGCAGACACACTCTCTGCCAAAGCAGATAAGTGCATCAAAAAGGGCACTCTGACTTTTACAAAATGCATCTGCCAGAAACTCTCTCAAGTGCAACGTGTGCCAAGTCCTGCCCAGCTACAGGCTGGCTCTGCCTGCTAATCTGCCAGGCTGAAGTGCCCCCTCATTCCTCACGACTGCAGCCAAGCTTGCAGACGCCCTTCAGCTGGAATTGCTGCACATGAGCTGTGCATTCCCTTGGTTCAGCCTTCCACTTACCTTCTTGCACTGGTCAAAGAAATTCAACCTGCACCCCATGCTAAGGAGCTGGCAGACATCCTGACCACAAATCACAAAAGAAGATGGAGTGGCTACACGGCTCCAATGCTGCATTTAGAATTTAGTTAATTATTCTGTCAATGAGCCACAGCTAGCAGTTAGGCCTCCCAGGACTAAAGAACATAGAGCTATGGGGTAATTTCTTACTGTCGTCTTCCTCTGAGCAGTAAGGTCCTACAGAATCCAGGGATACAGCCAAATTTGTACAGGGATTCTGCAAGCTTGGGAACAGTTATGTGTATTTTAGCTGGTGAAGCTGTTACCTGCAGCTCAACGTTCCACAGATTAGCTACGAAAAATGGGGTCATTTGAATGAGCTTGATTTTCTTGTCTCACATTTAGTGATCAGTCAGAGATACTAGGTTGCAAGAAATGAGTGCAAAAAACAAAAAGTTCTTACCCTTATGACTGGTTCTCCAGGCTCAAGAACAAGTTCACTAAGGGGGAGAAACCAGTAAAATCTTTCCTGTGTCATACATACCCTTCTTTGCCAACCTACTTTGCATGACACCAAATGAATTTAAATACACTTATCCTTGCAAAACTAACAAAAATACTATCAAGCTTAACACGGTGCACACAAATTCTCCTGACCTCTGCCCAGCTCTCCAGAGACCACTCCTACTTTCCCAGATGAACTGTATCGGACTCTCTTCAATACAGGTGCAGTGCAACTAGAAACTCTTCACAGGGAAGTTTTCCAGTTTCCCTCCCTAGCTCTTTCCGCACTCCCTGCTCTCCTCCTCTGCACAGTCCAGTTACCTCCAGCTGCTTGTGAGGTTTTCCACTTTGGCTGCAGAAGCATAGCTTGTTCTTAAAGATGAGACTCAGAAAAGCAACATGTGGGATGAGGAATTTGGCTCTGTGGAGACTACAAGACCACAGGATTTCCAGCCAAGAGGACATTACTGCAACACTGTCTCCATCACAGGCTTGCAGGGCAGTAGCCATCTCCCCAGGAACTCAGAAATGCAGTAATCCAGTTTGCTTGCAGTGATGTTTTCCAGAAAAATCAATCTTCCTGTGCTAACCCCTACTCATCTCTCCAAATGCTAGACACAAAGTAAAACAGAGCAGAGGCCCTGACACAAAGAACTTGCAATCCCATGTACAAACAATACAGGTAGCGCATTTATCTTCCTAGAGGGAAATAAATAAATTAATAAAAAGCCCCTGACACAAAAATGTGTATTTTGCTGATATTGCACACATGTCCCAACGCAAAATGAGCTACCTGGTGTAACTGGAGCTCTAAGAGGACTGCCTGCTGGAAGAGCTCCGCTGGCCAGGGAGTTTACCTCCTCACACTCCTGACTGACAGGTGTCTGGAGCAGAGACCAGCCAGGAAAGAGCATCTTGCTGGGATTAAGTTTGCATGCCACAGCCATTAAGGAGTCAGCTGTTACACTGACTGCAAGGGGCAGAGGAGGGGCAGTTTGTCTGCAGTTGGTTCTCCCAGCCCTCCTCTGGTCAGGTGCAAAAGGGAGCGGCAAGAAGAGAGTACTGGTGCAAAGCTGGCCAAAAACCAATTCTGAAGAGTTAATTAAAAGGAGAGAGAGATCACGAGGCAAACAGGCAGGGCGAGGAAAGAGGGTGAGCAAAGGCAGAGCTGCAATTGAAGAAGCAGTTTGCAGGGGGAGCAGAAAAGAGTTGACAAGCATAAGGAAAAGGAGGGGACCCAAAGCGTAGGTGGGGCCCAGCCAGGAAAACCCTGAAGGCAAGGAAAAGGTGTCATCGGAGGCAAGCAATGGGTACAGAAGTCCCTCCCTGCAGAAGCCATCTAAGCAGTGTGGAGGGAAGGTGCAAGTGTGCACGGAATCAAAGAAGGGGTGGCAAAAGTATAGAAAGGTTTCAACAGAATTGATGGTGGCAGGGAGGGCAGATACTCTCCCTTATAATACAGGAAGGGAAGAAGGGAAGGATGCGAGGGGACTAGAGAGCAGAGCAGGGGGTCGGGGCCACCCATGCAGGCAAGCACAGGGATGGTAGGGCAGCCCCCAGCACTGACCTTGCCATGTAGCCCAAGACGTGGGCTCGGATGACTATAGCTGCTTTCCTCAACTCCTCTTCCCGATCCTTCTCCAGCTTCTGCTCAAGAGCTTCCTTCAGGAAAACCTGACGCCACGGGGAGGAGTTTCAATAAACACAAAGAGAGGAAAGAAGTCAGTCCCCGGGAGAGCCGGGAGATTTCATCCCCGGTGACCAGCGCTGAGCGCGCTCCGTGTCCGGCGCCCGCGGCACCCTCTGCCCGGCGCCCGCCCTGGCGCCCGCCGTGCTCGGGGCACCAGCAAAAAGTTCTGCAACAACAGGAGCCAATCTCTGCACCCAACCCCCACCTCCCTCACTCTGTGGTCAAGACTTAAAAGAGAGAGAGAGAGGGAGGGAGCAGAGGAAGGAGGGAAAGAGGAGGGAGGCGGAGGAGAGCCTGTGCTAGGGCTTGTGATTAACTCTTTCCCGGCTGACAGCTTTCCCTGCACAGCCCAGTGCCTTCCTGCAGTAGGCACCGACACCTGCTTGGGTGATTAAACACTTTGCAAAGAAAATCCTTTGTATTTCGAGGAAAGGGAGAAACTTTTAGTTTTTAGACTCCAGCAATCCTGATAATGTAAGAGAACTGGAAAGCTAAAAGCCCTGTCGAGGTGCACCTAAGCATACCTTCAGTCCACCACCAACCTCCAGAAAGGCTGAGGTGGGAATGCTTCCGTGCTGAAGAGGTTCAGCAGTGCAGCACGCATTAGAGAGATATGTCCAAATAAGGGAGGTCTCCAGATATTATTGGTTGCATTTCAGTGTCCAGTATTTTAATTCTCAAGCATCTTCCATCACCTTTATTTCAGACCTCTGAGACTCAATACTAAATGCATGCATGAGGGATGGCGGTGCTGTCTTAAAGACAAAAGGACTGAGATACAAGGAAGATAAGAGCACTTTTACAGAAAATGTGCCACATATCTGAGCTGGCTGGCACTATGTTAGCACAGGGTGATGAAATAAATGCCTTGCTTCTCAAGCTGTGCCAGGGGAGGTTTAGGCTCGAGGTGAGGAGAAAGTTCTTCACGGAGAGAGCTGTTAGACGTTGGAATGTGCTGCCCAGGGAGGTGGTGGAGTCACCATCCCTGGAGGTGTTCAAGAGGGGACTGGACGTGGCACTTGGTGACATGGTTTAGTGGTCATGAGGTCTTGGGTGACAGGTGATGATGATCCTTGAGGTCTTTTCCAACCTTATTGATTCTGTGAGGGACTGCAGTCCGCATGGAACTCCATGCCACTGTGGATACACTGGAGCAGTATTCAGCCTAGAATAAATTGGCTAAGGTATGTCCATACAAGCTGCAGTCACAGCAGCAACAGCCATATGGCCATGTCCATGTGACCTGCTGCCTGACACTGGCCAAATCGCTGCTGGAGCCAGCAGCAGAACAGATACACTAGGAAAGTGCTGCTCTGCTTGTTAAAGCACTGCCCTGAACATGGGCTGAGCTGACAATCTGCAGAACTACATTAATCAGTAAAAACTCTTTACAAATTTATTGGATCCATGTGGCTATGCTGAGAGGCCAGAGGGATGTTCAGATATTTGAACAGTCATTTAGGCCAGTGTTCTGCAAAATTCTCCCTCTCTGCACTTAACCTCCCTTTATGTCTCTGTGTATCTTCCCCTCATCACTGCTTTCAGTGTCATCACTTATTTAGGCTGGTTTTTTCCCCTACAGTGACCACTGTGTATTGAAACCTCTCCCTGAATTAGGACCCATAGCCAGTGGCTTCCCTAGACTAGAATTTTTCCTGAGGAGCCATTGCCATTAAGATGGCCTTAAGAAATGAGCTGTTATGTAATGACAAAGTAACCATGGGTAGCCTTAAAAGAAGGTTCATTACCAAGGTACTGCCAACCATGAAGCTGGCATCCTTCCATGCAAGTTGTACATCCACTCAACAATCTTTTAAAGACTCTTTGAGGCAGGGATTGCTCTTTCCACTACATTCCAGAACCAAGCAACAGTAACCCATTTCAAGAATGCAACCAGCAAAACTGTCTCAATCCATTATCTTATAATCAAATTGCAAAAATACTCAGTCCATCAGTATTTCACTAGCAAGCACAGGCTTCGCTTTGCCAGTAAAGTGAGGGGAACAAAAATGAACTTTGGGATGTGCAGAGTTCAACAAGTCCCAACTCTAACCCTACAGAGCTTTCTACACATGCTTGAGAGTGAGCGGTTAACCTTAGATAACAATATCTAGTTACAAGCTATTGGTATTTTGAAGGTTTGTTTAGACTCTGTAGATGATGAGGAAGAATAAATTACGTTCAAATCCAGAAAGATGTTTGATACCTTGTAGAAATAACTTGGAAGGTGGCCTTTTCGTTGTCATAATTTATAGTCGCTTTCTGAAAACATGAGATCATTTTCATCAGAGGAAGGAATGATTGAACAAAACACAGAAGGTTACTTCTATCATATCTGCTCATATTAGAACCTGACCAAGTTCTAAATCACAGTGCAGTACGACGAGTGTTCCTCACACAACCTCATGCCTGCATGCACCATCAGTACAACAGTGAACATGTTAAGGCTACGTGCAGACCAGCAGACACAAACGTAACGGCGTGTGCACCCATGTGTGCATAAGTGGGATCATATGATTCTTGGGGACAACACTGGGAAAGCAGGAAGTGGGTCACTGTGACCTGGATGTTAAACAGTCTACAGAAACCTCCTCCTTCAAAGAGGCCCTGCAAAACAGCAGTTTGAGATGTGGAAATGAATGCTTTCTAACAGCAAGGATCACTGTGTTAAACAGCCACAGGAAATCTGTGTTGTAGGTATGGGCAGGTGTACCAGAAGGTCCAGGTGCACTGAGGAAAGAGGCATAGAAACTGCTGCTCCATCCTAGCACATCTCGAGTGAAGACCTTTAAGGGCACCTTAGCACAATCTCTTCCATCATCACACTGCTTTTTTGCATCCGAGCCCTCATCATTGCCATGCCACCGGATAAAACCTGCCTTATATACATTAATACCTTTTATAAACATTAATTTGACAATTGCCAGCACAGCAGCTGCTCTATTCTTAATGAAAAACACAAAGATCATCCTGCCCTTCCTCCTCTATTTCCTTTCCCAAGCTACACAATCCCCTGCACTAATTCACAGAGTCTTTTCCTTCCTCCTCCAAACAATTGCTAGGGATATAATTATCCTTCTATTCATTTTGCAGGAACTATTCCCCCTTCAATAAGCCTTTCTCTTCACTCACCCCATATACTTCTTCCTAGGTTACATCTTCATTGGCCTGTCACACCTTTTTCAGTAGCTACTCCTGACTCCATAAGCCAAGGTTTATTCTGGGAATCACTGCCTGGGTACCCAGATCTGCACCTGTAGCAGCAAAAGCTGAAACAAGGGCACAGAGGGAACTTCCCACCCAGGACAATGACCTACACTTTGTGCCCCTTAGCTGGTAGCTTTACTTCACTCTGGCCTCAAAGCTTCCAGAAAAATTAGACCTCTTATTCATAAAGCCAAGTGTTCTACGCCTGTGTTACCCAGCACTGCTAAAACATGGACACGGACAAAGCTCTCTAACCAAAAACCAAAGCACAACAGCTGGATACATGCAGCAGGGAAGGGACTACCAGGAACCTCACTGCTCTGCACAGCCTCACCTCAGCATCTGCTTCCCTAAGGGCAGATATTCTGGAGGCACTGTCACAAATCAGAGTTGCAAGAGAGGTCTCCAAGGAAGCAATGAGATAGTTTTGCCACCATCTGAGCATGGGAAAGATTGCTAAGCAACTCAACTGAAGAATAAAATGGCATGACCATGGTGACAGCACCTTGGAGCAGGCAGGGGCTGGCCAGTCATTCAGCATGGCAGAAAGGGTGGAAAAGGACAAGGCAGCCTTGGAGTGATACATTCTATAGAGTAAATAGAACTGCTCCCCTCAACCATGACAGACATCCCCAATCCAAACCATGTCAAATATAAAATAACTTCTGCAACCAAAAAAGATGGCTTAACTTCTTCCCAACTCCTTTCAGTTTTCCTTTTCATAGGAAGGAAATAGAGAGATACAAAGACTGCCATTCTTAATAATTCATTTCTTTCTACCATATTCAGACTCGACAGCAACCGGTGCCCGAGCAGACTTCTGTTTGCCAACATGCTGCATACAGCTCTTCAGCCAAGTTTTAGTTTATAGGACACAATTGTTCAAAAAAATTAGGGTGCATCCAGTGTTTTGTAAAAATACAAGCACATTTTGTAGGCCACAAGTTACTACCTACATTGTTTTTCCAAAAGAATATGTACAGGTCAAGGAGTGAAAAAAGACAGATGGACTCAGTCCTTCATGATGAACAACTCAGAGTGAAAAGGGATTCCATTTCTGCCAGGGGCTCAAAGCAGCCTGGATTTCCCATGTGTTGTCAGTCTGTTGTAATCCCTGGACTTAAAACCTTTTGTATTCTAAAAGTTATGTGCATGTGAGTTTGGTCCTCAGACATATTTTCTTGCTGCCCTTGTAGCTCAGCAATCTTCCATCTCTTGTCATGCTGGGAAGAAACTTCGACCTTCATGTTTACCAGCTCTAACTACCCCTTTCTAAAGCTTCCCAGGCACAAGCAACTTTGCAGCACACATATACTCCACACAGGCTTTAACACTAAAATGTTGTGAGACTGGCAGCCACCTAAGTAGTGTGGATTATCTAGGGACAAGAATGACTGAAATGGTTCCTGACTTGAAGGGACAGGTGAAGAGATACCAGATTCCCAAATCAAAGATGGGGAATGCTTTAATCACAGAGCAGAAATACAGCTAAGTCATAAAACCTTTTTTTCTTGAATATCAGCAGAAGCATGTGAAGGAAGGTCTTAGAAACTTCAGAGCAGTGGCCACTGGTTTCCTTGGTTGTCACAGAGTTCATAGTCCAGACTACCAAGTGGGCTACCACCAGTCAACTAAGAAAAGAAGAGAGGAATCTCACTCTCTAAGAAACATTTTAAGTCTATCCACTCATTAAGAAATTATTTCTCCAAGCAACAAATACCATTATCTGATCTCTTGAGCAAATTAAATGTGAATTTCACTAGAAACACTTCCAGTCCCATTGTGACTCTGGAAATGTTCTGAACTACATTTTGGAAGGCATAAGGGCAAAAAATGCAAGAAAAGTTGCTTTGATGGACCACCATATGTTCTGGATATGGACTGCATACCCACTACTTAGAAATGCTGTCTGCACTGGACATCATCTGCCTTGGAGTATCTTCGAAGAATTCTCTGGAGTATGTGGAAAGTTATAATACAGATAATAAAGTTACACTCTTACCTTGATAGCAATATACCTCACAATGTGTGAGGCTGTTTCAAAGCTTGAAAAAAATCACCTTGAAACACTCAGCTCCTTCCCCATGAAATGAAAGATAATAGTACTTTTCCAGGTGGGTATTTGGAGAACAGCAACCCCCCCCCCCAACTTCCACTACATCAGGTAAGAGAGACATCTTAAACATTCACCAAAATCTGAATGATGCAAATGGGAAGAAGCATTTGGATACCTTTTCCTAGAAAATGTATGCTAGCATCTGGGCTAACATCTAGAAACCATCAGCCGAGCTTCCATAGCAGAAAGCTGTCACGTATCTGCTGATCTAGCTACCTATTCACAGTTTAGATCTATACCAAGCAGCAGCTCACTGCCTCCTGCAGTAATTTCAGTTAGCCAAGCAGAGCAAAATATCTGGCACAAGAGGCAAGAGTTAACTGCATATAGTAATTGCATAGAATAAGACCCATGGTTGTTCTCCTTATATTGGATCAGACCCAACAAAATCAGCCTGGCTTGGTCAACAAGGAGGAGTTTAGATAAAATCAGAAAGCCTTCTACATCTCTAGGTACATAATATGGGAAGTATTTGAGATGCTACATGTCAGTGGCATAGTCCAATGTATTTAAAGGGTCATCACTACTTTGCCCTTTCTACTGGTTTCAATCTCACCAGATGCAAAGCATCCCTAGCAGCTGGGAAAAAAACAAGCTCCGCCCTGCAGTGACGAAGTACCTTGGTTTTACCCAACTGCCATTCTTTCTTGCTGCTGTCATAGGTCTGAAGAAAGCCTGCACACAGAGCTTTACTGTTGTCTGAGAGACTTGGTCCTTTCACAAGCATCTTGTACCTAAGAACCAAACAAAATGACATGAGATATATATGATAGTAACCCACCCCCTCCCACACTAATCTTTTAACTCTAATTATCTTCCTCCCATTAGTCTCCCTCCCTCAGGGATCTCCCTTCTTCATGTTTGCCTTCCAATTTGGAAATTTCCATCCACCAACCTTTATCTGTTCCTACCACACTGGCAATTATTGTTGCAATCCCAGTAACAAAATACAAACTCCACAGCCATTTTTCAGCAAAGAACAACTGTCTTTCTGAAACATGTGCTTTCATCAGACAGAAGTTATTTTGTTCAGTATAGGGGTGGCATTTAATGTTCCAAGAGACAAAGGAAGCAATGTTCAATGGTCCCTTCTAGCTTTAAACTTCAAGAAATCCTTTTGATGCAGCTAATTAAAAGAAATAATCACTCTTTCCAATATTAATCATCAACTATATTGTCCATTAAAATTTGCTTCAGCCTGCCAGATTAAAGCTTGTAAGCGTGATATCTTCTTATTGCATATTATGACCAGCTGAGTTTCACAGCATCACACAAGCGAATCCGTGGCAAGGCTAGAAGAAAATCGCTATTTTGCCATTTTTGCTTTTACCCTAAAGGCAAATCTCCACAAGGGCTTCCAAATCAGCCTCTGATACAGTCAATAAGGCCATGTTTAGAAAAACATTCCACAGGTGATCCATATCAGTCACTGCAGTTACTGAGGGAACAAACATATAGAATCCTATACCTTGGGGCTGTTCCAGCATGTGGTACAGTCATAGCAATTACCTGCTGAGAAAGTCCTGGAAAAGGCGCCGGATAGGGAAACTTGCCCTCCGAACTTTCACTGTCTCCAGCATCCCTGAGTATCGGAGCTGATTTAGCACCACATCTGGATTGAAGAGGTTCGGCGCCTACACGGTGATCCAGGTTCAAGAACAAGTAAAAGGAGAGACAGAACAGGTGTTCATTTGGTGTTTACTTTGCTGACTCAACAGTGACTGCTTCTCTGAGCACAGACAGTCACAGCCCCTACGTCCATTTCTCTGTAGAAAGTCAGCCATGCATATTTGGGCATGGCAGGTGAAAAGGGAGAAGTTTGGATCAAAAGGAAAGCAACCTCACAGGAATGCATGGTGCAGAAAATGTGATGAGATGGGGTTGGGCAGATCTTAGAAAAAAACACATTCTGCAGACTGCTGTCATAGTCAGATCCGAGCAGTAAAGCAACGACACAATGCACTAGCACATTTTCTTCTGCCATGTCATACATGGTTTCAAAACATACAAAGACAATGATTGGTTCAGAGCTCCCCACACAACCCAGTTAGCAGCATGCCCTCCCGTCACAATTCACAATACAAGGGAGAGCCAGCCTGTCACTAAGCACTGTGACTAGCTCATGAGGTGTCCACCTCCTCTGCCTCAGAGCCATGGATCTGCAGGACATGCTTTCCTGCTGCACAAATCCTGCATTCCAGCACAAATTGTCTACAGGCACCACAAATACGAGTGAGTGCTTCTTCTACCACAGCTCTGAACTCTGCACAAGCCTGATTCACCTTCAGGCTTCATGAGCACAGAAAGAGGTGGGAATGGCTATATCACACCCTCAGCATGGGGTCTTTCATCTGATTACCAGGAGGAAGGTGTATTTTTCCTCACCATAAAATAACTAGAAGGAAAAAGGGAAGATGAGGTGGAATAGCCCTTATCCTCGGTTTGGACCCTGACAGAGGCATGAGGCAGGCATTTGTGCAACTGAGTGCTCCTGGAGGCCTGTGTCACATGCATACATTCTCCTGGAAGTCAGACTTGCCTTTTCTGTATTTGGTTTGATGCAACGGATGAAGAATGGGTTGGACGTACTAAGCATAGCCATCAGAGAATGGAGAGAATCCTAAAAAGCAGCAAGACAAAATCCCAAGGATCAGTCACTACAGGAGGGATACATTTGATGCAATAGGGCTTTCATGCAGCCCTCCCATTCCTAATTTCCTTTGGCTCTGATTGCCAAAACTTCCTGTCCAAAACAGACACACAGAATTTGTTTACTCTAACACTGTTTACATGGCTATCTTTGTTCTCAGAGCTGTACAGCTGATGAATTATTTTTACAAGACTCTCAAACTTTAAATATAGGAAACTAAAACTGTGAAACTAACAGAAAGTTTGCTGACAATCTAGGGGAATGAGATTCATACCTGCAAGGTCCCCTCAATAAGGTTTTATTAGAATTGCCACTATATCTATAAAAGATACGGCCTGAAAGGACACACACAAACACATAGATGAACCACCAAATCAACATGAAATGTCAAAGACCATCAAGAACTTTGTATATTTAGCCAAGTATCTTTTCCTCTGCCACCCTGCTCAGTTTTAGCATTTCACATTTTACACCAGACAAATCCTTGGGGCAGCGGTGCTGTCTTTTTTTTTTTTTCCACACTACAATATTCCTGCATATTTTTGGTGCTGGACACAAAACAAGGATGAATGACTCCTCTTGGCTGCAGGCCTTGCTTTACCCATCTGCTCCTCCCCAGAAGCCTGCTGCTATCTTGGAAAACATCCTACCCTGAACTGGGAACTGACAGTTGGTTTGCGCCTTTGGGTGCCCATTTTCAGTGTTTCTTCACTGCAGCGACTGCAGACTCTTTCAAAAAGGTCATAGATGAAGTCCAGCCTAAGGGAGAAAAAAAGAATTAAAGATACAAGACACCCACCACCTGTGAAAAGATGGCTCTCATTCTCAGCTACTGCCCTGTCCTAATATGAAACATTTTTATTCCTGCTGTGCCACAGAGTGGCTGCAGGAGGCAGTTCAGCTGGGTACTTTAGGGAGGAAATTAATATTTTCCATGTGGCTGTCCAGACCCCATGGGCTGCCCTTGTATGCCACACTTGGCTGCAAGGCGAGAAACCCCACCTCACTCTGTCAAGCAGAGTATTACACAATGGACCATCTCCATTCTGCACTGGACAGGACACCCTCCTCTAGCTATATGCCTCAGATGGAACTATCTTGAAGGCACCTCCGCTAGACTGTGTGCTGTGACATCCCAGCCACCCTAGATCCCATGACATGCTTATGCAATTGCCTCTTGTCGACAGAAGACTTCTAGAGCTAACCTCAGTGCAAGTCACCTATGAGGTATCTTCTACTGTTTTGCTACTCTTTAGGACAGTGGAGATGGTTAATTGAACTCGCACGAAGTACTCCAGCATTGCTTGTGCCAGTTTATTGTTATGACTGCTTAGAGCAGAATTTCCCTTTCTGGCTTGTTGAAAAACACTGAGTTCTTCCATTATGCTGGACAATGATGACCACAATTCTGGCTTCAAGCCTTGTGTAAAATGTTCCCCAGATGCCACTGTCTGAGTAAAGCAGCTAGAAGCAATTCCTATTTTCAGCTCCCTCAGGTTGGTTCAAGGCTGCTCACACTGCAAACTCTGCAGCAGGCCTCAGAGAACATGCAACTCTGAAACAGGCTCATCAGGATGGAGCCCAGAGTCAAGAGATGGACTGTGGCAAGGGGCATGTGGTAGAGTTGCTACTCAAAAAATTCTAGGGTCTGCCATGTTATTAAATGCCTTTCTCCTCCTAATAGGCTCCACCTCTGTCTTCCAGACCTTGCTGAAGCTCAAAGTCAGCTCACGTCTCTAGGGTCATGCTGCAGCACTGGGATATAATATTAAGGGCCATGCCCAGTGCTGCAGCAAGGGCTCAGTCTGGCTCATGATACATATGGAAGCTCTCCACTGAAAAGCAGGCTGGAAAAAAAGCAGCCTCTGTACAAAGGCTGACATTTGACAGTATGGCAAAGAGCCCTGAATCATTCGGGGGCAAATTTGCCATTGTTGGGACATGGAGGTAAGACAAAGAAGAGGAAAGAGAGAACAGAGCAGGGAAAAAGATGGCATTGCCTGGAGGGATTTCTGTCATGCTTTTATAGATCTTTTCAAAACTGAGACAACAGTACTGATTAAATCTGTGCCTCATTTGACTTCTCCAGTTCTCCTGTCTTTTGCCAGGACACTTAAGCATGATAAGAATGACAAAGAATGATGCCTGATGCTCAGACAAAAGCAACTGCTTTCCCTAGTCTGGTTTTCACATGAATGCGGCTTAATCCAGCCAAACAGATGTGGCTTCCTTACAAGCATAAGGGCAGCATACCTGCTGTCTTTCAGCATGTTTAAAATGTCATCTCGAAAAGTGTCTCTGTTCTTCTCCAGAAAGCCTCTTACATCATATAGCACCTGCAACATAGACAGAGCCACCAGAACAGTGTTGTACAAATCATTACAATGCCAATGTACAAGACCTCCAGCAGAGCTGTGCAGTAACATGTGCCAAGATCCAAATTCCGGGGATCAAATTGCTCCAGAGCTCTGCAGTTAGCAGCAAGAAAGTCACTTTTAGTCATCAATAGAACAAACAAACAAAACCACCCAAAACCAAACACCACGAAAACCTCTCAAAAAGAAGAGCCAAGTGAAACAGCTGCAGAGATTTGCCTGTGGTGTGTGTGTGGAAATCCTCTGGAAGGTACAAGGTACTCCACTCACTTCAGGAAATATTAACTGTACCACCTGGTGCCATGACCTCCCAACCACTAGTGCTCAGCCGATATGATTCTAGAAGGAATCACAGGATCATTTTGGTTGGAAAAGACCTTTAAAATCACTGAGTCCAACCATTAGGGAGTTTAGGCCATCTGTAGTGTGCAGTACCCTCCCTTGACATGCCTTCATCTGCTCCACAAGAGGAGCAGCATTTAACCTTGAAGGCTTTGAGACCTTTTCCTTCTGGCAATAGGTATTTAGCCTTTTTATCTTCTCCCCAGAAGACAAATTTCCCTTTTGACTTTTACTTTGGGTTCTGTTTGTTTGTGAATGTCTAAGAAAAGACAACATGAATAACAGAAGCAAGAAGAAGTTTATTCCCCAAACCAAAAGCTACCTGAGAAAAACAAATGTCCAGTCTGGAGAATTTAATACTGGAGAATGACACTCCTGGTGTTCTGGCATGGGACACCAACTGTGTGGAAACACACAGCTCAGAGATATTCTTGATTTCTCAAATCTAAAATCACACCAAGAACACCTACCTCCCCAGCATAATGTCTTATGCCAAACTGATGGTCTGTTACCCGAGGCTTCACATAGTAATGGTTGCTCTGAAATGAAAGCAAAAGAAGTCTTCTTATAATGCCAGTTTAAGAATAAATAGGCTTAGTCAGGAACTATGCCATGACTATGACAAGGCTGGCATGGGCAAGGACCTTAGCTGCTGCAACATGGGCTGCAGCTATATTACAAATACATTGTTCAAACACGATGGAAAAATCCAGCCCTTCGAGGCATTCCTGATGTGATCGAGAGCTTGCAGAATCAAGGTTGGGCAGGCATGCCATGGATGAAATGTTAATTCTTGCATGTCTGACACCTGAGGGGACTGTGCTCCACACAAACCACGTGGTGCAAGGACACAGGATTAGGATGCAAGGAAGATGGTAGCTTTGCAGAACAACTGCATGTCTTGTCTTTGTCAGAAGAAATATCTTACCAATCTCCTGTCTTCATCTATATCTCATCTTTCTTTGCACCTCTCTTCCCTCTTTCTTTTACTAGCTGCTCTGTTCTCTCCTCCTTTCACTGTTCTATGAAACCCATTACTTATGTAAGCACAGCCCTGCTGCTTGAGACCAACAGTCCTTCCATTTGAGTATTCTGCCTGCAACAGTGGCTATGTGAGGTAGAGTAAGAACAAGGCAAGTGAATAATTATCTCATCCTATACTCTCTCAAACTCCAATGATTTCCATGAGGTCTGCCTAATTAGTAAGCCCAAGTGGATTTCGCTTTGAAATATTTGCCTATTCCACACCTGAACCCATATACAGAACCACTGCAACCAGATTTTCCTTTCACAGGAACCTCTCGACCAACCACAAATGGAAGTACAGCTAGTTTCAAGTATGGCTCCCATTAGTGCCACTTTTCTTCTGTGGGCCATGTGTAACTTTTAAACTCATTGCATCCCTTCTTGGTTATCGTTCTCCACACTGCAGGGTCCCTTCAGTATAGTTTTCCGTAACACTGACACTGTCCTAGACTTGTTGTTTACCAGATTTGATACAACCCCTTCTTGAGTGGAAGGTCCTTGTGGTGTATGCTGTTCAAAGTGCAGGTGATCTGTGGATTATACAGTGTTGTAACAATATTTTCTGGTTTATTCTCTTTGTTTCCTAGAATTCTCTAATTCTTGATCTGAGTTTTTCATCCCTGCTGAGCAGTGTGCTGATGTTTCCATAGAACTATCCATCAAAGCCTTTGTCAGGGTCTTGCTCCTGAAGAACAGCAATCAGCTCAGGGACCATCATTTCAAATGGGACTGAACCTGGGACTGTTTTCCTCCAGGCACACCATTTTACATTTATCTACATAACTTTTCATATTCATTTTTCAACCCAGTCAGTCTCATAAGGCTCCTCTCAGCTCAGCCTTCCTCATGAATCATCAGAAAACTGCCACCACATTGCTCCTATGAGACAGTCTTACAGGCCTCCCTCCACTGAGGTAACTGACCATTTATATTCTGTGATTAGTGAAATAACAGGTCTATAATTTCCTAGAACACTTTCTAAAAATTATTTGCTATCTTCTCAGATACAAGTGCTACAGAAGTTTTAAGTAAGACACTGCACAATACTGTTAGCAATTCAGCTTTTTTCATCTTCAAGTTCTCTTGGCAGTGTTGGGCAGATGGCTTCTCACCCTGATAATTTGTTAATACTACTGAAAATTTTCATTGCCCATTTTTGCTCTTTATATTGACCCTATTCCTTTGCTCCCCCTTTCCCCAATCCAGTCATCTTTTTCCAGCCACACACTTCATGTACTTCCATTCCAAACATGACTTAACGACTCTCTTGTGTGCATTGGCATCCTCCTTTCCTCTCCCTCTCTACCAATTCCTTTTATTTCACTCATGCCTACAACCACTTCTGGTTCCTTCTTCCATCTCCCCTATTGCTCCTCTCCCCAGTTGTCCCAGAGGTCATACTCTCTTAAATCCCAGCTCTATGCTTTCCCTCTTTAAGCCTACTGCAATCCACAGAAAACAGAGAGGGCAATGCTGGCTGGATGCCTTCCAGTGCTCTTTCAGCCAGAACTCGAGACTTTAACTGGTACAAAACTCGCACTTGCCTTCAAAAAATGCAAACCTTAGAGCATTATCTATTTCATCATTCATCCCTGCACTTCAACTCCTCAGCCTCTTCCATCTTCCATAAGCTCCCTAGTGTTCCTTGTTACCTGCTATCCCCTCAAAGCAGACAGAGGTGACCCTATGAACAGGTTAATGAAAAGGCTACTCAATGCACAGAAATCACCAAAAATAGCAACCAAAATGTTGTGGGGCATAAAGGAATGCAAAATAATACTGACGGTCTCATGCTGCTGTACAATAAATGACAGGTACCTTCTTACCAAGGGAAGCACATTCTGGGCTGATTATTTATCTCAGAAAAAAATAGAGAAAAAAATGTAGAGGAATTCAGAGCAAAACAGAAGAAAGAAAGAGGAGCTTTGGAATTTCTCCATTTTGAGACAAAATGAAGAGGTTGAGACAGTTCAGAAAGAAAATTCAAAAGGAGTGGTGTATTAAAAAGATTCATAAGATCTGTATTGAAAGTTAACACAATACTAACAGTAATAAAAAAATAAACAAGGCAAATCAGGCATTCTCACATAACCTGACCTATAACACAAGGGAAAGCCACAGCAGAGCAAATTGAAGGCATAAATTTAAGCCTGAAGAAGGGAAATATTTCCACAAAAATATGTGTGAGTAGCCTACAAGTCATTGCTATTGTATCTAATTTGTGGCCATGAGTATTACTAGCAGAATTAGATGCAAATATAAGAAGTATAATAGCTGCATCTATAACAATTTAAAACAAAGTCAGATAAAAGACACAAATTTGTATGTTTTCAGGCTTGGATAAGGCCAAATTAGAGGACTAGGCAACATTAGCTGACGGTGTCCTTATGGAGTAATTTACTGCTTTAGTAAGTCACTGCTACAGGATGTAATTTGCTTTGTTTTCAATCTATTTGCTATTAAGAAAAGCAGAGTGTTGGCTGTACCAGAGGCAGGGTAAGAGATTGTTACAGTCATCTCACTGTGGTTTCTATGTCCCCAGGATAACTTTCTGATCTGCACGAAAGAAACCTTCAACTCCTGTGTCCAGAATACAAGAGGAGGACAAAATTGGACTAATTAGGAACAATAAGAGGACTTTCATTAAAAATCATGAGGCAAAAGCCATCCCCAGTCCCAGGAGACAGACATTTGCTCTGGAGCAGACTCCTGTATGTCAGCTGGCTGGAGAAACCCATGCACACTGTGCAGCCACATCCTATGCCTGGGGTGCTACAAAACCCAATCTCCATCCCATGCTACAAATTCAAATCTCCTCTACACACAGCCTGTGGGATGCATGCTCCCTCTCTCTATGTGCACAAGAGCCTCTTTTCAGGATTCTTCACACATTAGTTTTGTTCAGTGCAGCCTTATTAAATACTTGCAGGTTTGGACCTAAGGCATTTTAAATTTCCTGCACAAAGCACATACTTTACATCATCAAAACCTTCACTTTCAGTTTTGAAATGCTGATAGGGCTAACATACTGATCATTTGACTGCCAGGTTATTTTCTTACTTACCATATGTTGGCTGTGAAGTTTTTCCAGAAGGGTGTTGTCTGTGCCTTTGGGGAATCGACTCTCTTCATTCACCAAAGCCAGTAGACCCAGTTTCTACAGCCAAACATGAGACAGGCTTTTACAGTCAGCAAAAGCTCTAACTAACAGGCCAAGAACTGGAGATCTGGACAGCACATTGAGCAATAACCCTTGAGTTATATGCAGCAAAGTTCGAGCTGAAAGCAGAACTCTGGCCAGTCAATGCATTTAGCAAGCAGAGTGTGAGATTAAATACAAAAAAATCAGATGGAAGTTTTACTGCAATGCTGCTCCCTGTCCAAAACTATGACCCTCCCTAAGCTTACTCTCAATAATGAGCACAGATCTGCTTTCTTGAGCCAGGACAATGGCTAGAACAGCTCATAATTTTGCCAGGTCACAATGGGAAGAGGATCAGGAAACACCAGGAAAGGTCTCAAGACAATCAGCAGTCCCCACTGTGATTCCTGGAAACTGTCTCTGCTCACCTTCTCAATAAGGTCCAGGCACTCCGCATTATCCATCCAGTCAATGGCTTCCCAGTTTATCCCTTCCCTGACAGTCAAGAACAAACAGAAAAGTATGTGAAATGCAAGATCAAATGCCTGGAGATGCAGGAGAACAGAAGCAGCTGAGCATGGTAGCTGTCCCAAGACTCAAGATTATTTGCAGGAATTAGGCTTTGCCATGCCTGAGGAAAAAGAATAGGGGACACGATGTACTGCTAACACAAGGGGACAGAAGTAGCAGATGCCTTTCCTATACATCTCATTGGTTTGAACTGATGCTCATCTTGTAGTCACTGAGCAAATTCCACACAAAGCACTAAGAAATAATAATTGCTCTCACTCGCTCTGTCAGAAGTGATGAGCATCAGCCCAAGCGGTGGTGATGATGGACAGTTTGTTACACATCTTCAAGAGTGAACTGCTGCCCACTGATCTGGACAGCAGGCCTGAAGAGCATCTGCCAGAAGACTGAACCACAATTCATAGGTCCACCAGAAGAAGAGACAGGAGCAGCTTTTCAGAGACAGCTTTGAAGAGGATGACACAGACAAGCTTTGGCCTGACATGCAGAGGACCTACACAGTAGTCCTGCATCTTTGGGAATGGGAACTGATGTAGGTACAGCAGTGTGGTAAGTGTGCTTTGAAAGTCATCTATGACATTCTGTAAATCTGTGCTGAACGTGTTTTCTCCTCTCTTACCACCTTCTTACACTCTCATAATGCAGGCCATTTCTGTATTCAGAATTCAGAGAATAACCCTTACTCAGGAATCCTAGGAAGATTTCAGGCTATGTGTGAAGCTACTTACTAACATTCTGATGCCCCTGCTTACTGCAGAGGGGGTTGGACTAGATGACCTTTGGAGGTCCCTTCTAACCCTGACCATGATGCAGCCACCTTTCAGATGAAGGCTAGCTAACATTTTGAAGATAGTGAAGCTGTTGTCTACAAACCCTTCAGTGTTGGCTGCATTCTTCCATGTTCAAAGCATTCAGAAACCTGTGGGCAACAGCTGGAAGCAACAAAGTGGAATAATTTCTGAAGAATGGAAAAACCTATCTATTCCCCACAAGGAATGGAGTATCTTATCTACTTAATGACAAAAAGCATCAGTTCATGGTGTTTTGGACTTTTGCAACAATGGGTGTCAGAGAGGCCATATATTTTTACAAAAATCCCTCTTGGATTCCTTCTAAGACCAAGAAAACCTTCTAGAATTGAAGGGAGCAGAGTTTCCTGAAACAAATCAAATCACAAATAAATCATCTCTGGTGCTTCTTCTCTAATCAAATGATGAAATACCTGGAACTGCTTACTAAATCTGAGGAAGCAGAGCTGATATTGTGAAAGATAAGCTTTAAGCAAGATAAGCTTTACCCAAGAATAACCTGCTGAGTAGTCAATAATAAACTTCTCTTGTTCTTCCCAAAATTCAGCCACAGAACTTAAACTCCTATGTAACCATCAGGAAGAAATCTTTTGTCACAGTGATACCATTCTTACTGCAAGCTTCCTGCAATGGTGGAATTGGCCTGAGAAGTGAGTGCATTAATAGCCTTGCAGTTTTGTAATCTTTAGAATGTCATGAATTGCCTATTCAACTCTCTCCCTTTAGAAGGCTGCTCTCATTTGCCCTCACTGACCCTATTCAATTGCTTCATTCACAAACATAAAGGCTTCTGTTTCAGAGCATTAACTAAGCATTTGACTAGCAGCTTTCTCTAGAAGCAGAAACACTCTAGAACATCCCAGGTACTTCACAAAATCCAATCCAGTATGAAGCCCACAGAAGAGAAACAGCTGTGCAGAAGACCTCATGCTCTTTAAGCTCAGGAAACAGTCTGATTCAAAGTTCCTTGCTGAGGAAAAAAGCCCTTTTCACATCATAAGAAACACTATGTCAGAAAGAGCTGTTGATATCAAATCATCTACCTTCAGGGAGCTGTGAGATATCTAATAATCTGCCTTTAGGGATGGTAGTTTTTGCACACCAAGAATCCACCTGCATAATGACACCACTACCTTAGGTAAATCATTACTGAAGTCAGTAATAAGGCCAGTGACCATGTGTCCTAATGGGTGTGAGCCCAAGATATTCCCATTCATCCAAGAGATAGATGGGAATATGGACTTCCTAAATACTACAAGGGAGAAAGCTTTTGCTTGGAGACAAGTGATCTGCTCTGGCAGAGCACACAGGCAGTGCTCACAAACACATCCACTCCAGGGTGCAGCTGCCTCTCCTGCCTTAGCAGCAAAGACTGGACAGCACAGAGGAATGATGTCCTCCATTCCACCACCCACAAAAGCAATAGGGGCAAGTCACCTGTTGTACTCCAGCTGCTCCAAGGAGAAGATATGTTTGTTGAAATATTCCTGGAGTTTCTCATTTGCATAGTTAATGTTAAACTGCTCAAAACGATTCACCTGTAAGAAGAAACAAACATTATGAAACCTGACATTCTTCTGCCTGGTCTCTAAAAGGATCTATAACAGCAATGGGGGAGGTGTCAGGCTTCAAATTCAGCCAGACAGCACAGAGACAAGGGGTGTCAGATGGACACAAGGAGAACATGTTCAGGTCCACTAGGAGAATAGCTTTCGTAGCTCATGCAAGGTTAATTCAGTCGGTCTAAATGGTAGCAAAGAATGCTACAGACAATCACATTTCTCTTCCTCCTAGGAAGAAAGAACTATAATTCCCTAAGTGCTAGGTCACTGAGCTTTCTCTTCTGTGAAATATCTCAGTAGTCACTACATGGCTGTTCAAGACATGTTCCTCCTCAAGTGCAGTTGGAAACATTACACACAAGAGTCTCAACACAAAGCAAAACAGATTTAAACAAACAATGTGCACATAGGAGCTGGACACTGAATTTGTATGCAAGGAAAAAAAATCATTACTACGTATCACAGCATATCTGCTTAGGGTCTGTGTCATAGACCAGACCTTGAACATTAGCCTTATGAATGCAGGTGGCAGAAGTGGGCAGCTAAATATATTTTGCTGCTTCCAGGGGGAAGTGACATTGGAGAAATCCCAGAATGGCCTATGCTAATCTAAACAGGATATAAACCAACCACAATCCCTTCCTGTATGCACAGACATCTCCACAAGTAACCCACCCCACAAAAGAGAAAATCCAGACCTGAAAGTTCTCGAAGCCAAAGATATCCAGGATGCCCACAGACTTAAAGTTTTCCTTGCCTTTGATCTTCGTATTAATCTTGCTAATAAGCCATGAAAAACACTGGGAATAGAGTGCCATAGAGAGGGAGTCCCTGGAGTCAGCTGCCTGTAAATAGAGAGAGCAAAAAATGAGTCACAGGGAGAACAGAAGGCATAAGGGGCACCACAAATCTCTATGGGACATTCCTCGACTCCTCTTCAGATGTCACAACCTCTGTAGTGGTTGTGCACAGTGTTGTATTTATACATACAGTCAACATTCAAGCTTGCAAATAGCTCAGCCATACACAGATGTGTCACCTATGACCTGTGAATAACTGAACTTGAGAGGCTGAATGAAGTAGCAAAATCACTGACACCTTTTTGAACAAGAGCTGGGGCAGAGGAAGTGGCAAAGTACCTCATGACTATTCCTGCAGCAGTCAATTTCATCACCTGAACCAATATTTGCAGTGACAGGCAAGGTATCTTGGTTCAGTGCTCCTAGCAGAGCTGACAAATGACTATCAGCTCTGTTTTCCAAAAACTGTTGGGGCAGCATTTAACAGAGTATTTTGTCACTACGTTACTCTCAAAAATCCTATTTCCAAGATTTTCCTGCAAACAGCCTTATCTTATTGGAAGTCAGGTAGGCTGGCCAATAGCCAGGACACACATCCCAGAAAAGCAGGGGTTGAGAGACTTTTCTGGAGCTGACTCAACATGACCCCGTGCAGTGATCATACCCCAAGTGTCACAGGTGGAAAAAACAACTTAAATTTTGATCACTAACAGGCAGTAAATAATGGGGTGGGTGTAAGTGGGTGGATGAATGTCTGAAGTCAAATTTCTGAAATCTCAAGCAAAAGCATGATACATAATGGCTGTAACAGGAATGGGTTGGTTGTAAATTTTGGTAACACTTGGATTAAACAAAAGTGGCACACCTCAAATCCTCCAATTAATAAAGAGACATGAGTCACAACCACGAATTAAAAGGCTGATGGCATGCTGTCCTTCTGAATGTATACTATGTATACTGGGAAATCAGAGCTCAGGGTTTTGGAAATAAGGGTTCCCAAAGAGAAGACATGATCCCAGAGAGCAGAAAAAGGGGCCAGGAAGTAAGACAGCAAAGATCTTGACTGTAAAAAAGATGCTGTAAATGGGGAAAGATCCTGAAGATCAGAGACATAGGGAGACGAATATCAGGGTGTGCCCAAGGACCTTGGCTGGTAGTTCCTGAGACTGGTAATTGCAAGGAGCTACACAGCATGAACCAACACAACTTTCTGCCTGACCCTCCTGGACAAGCAACTATCTCCTCTCTGACCAGCAAGGACAGAGATCTACATGAACCATCCTCTTCAGTTTTGCTAGCCTGAATAACATGACCTCTCTTGTTCTGCTTTGATAATGGCACAGACCAACAGCCTCTGAATCCTCCTAACCTCTCTCAGCAACCTCACTTCTCCACAGAAGAGAACATTTCCAAGCATGGGCACACATGCCTTTTCTATTTCTTCGCTCCATCAGATGATCTGTCTTATTAGTTGGGATGGAGAATGCCCTCAAGGCCATGCCTCTGTGGTGTTTCTGGCTACACAGTAACTTGGAGTCATTTTCCAGCAACAGGACCTCCCCATCCAGCTGTAAGCAAAACCGCTTTCCCCATAACATGGCTCAAATGAGAGTCTCAAAGGCTCCTTTCATCCTCCCAGCTTTGCCCGCCTTCAGGCCAGTTCATCTATTCAGCCCACTGAAATGTCAAAGCTCAGATGGGTAAAGAGCCCATTACACAATGAGACATCCCTGGCAGCTCTCTCAGTGCATGCCCACATCAATAACTGGGAATAGGTGGGTGCATTACATGAGGGCTTAGGTGGGAACAGTCTCTACAGGCCCAGCGTTCAGTGCAAGAGGCTTGCCTGGCTAAGACAGATAAGGAGCAGCTAGAAGAGTTTTCTCGCAATCTCAGTGCTTCACTGGGCTGCAAGCAGGAAGTGTGGGGTCCACCATGCACAAACATCAGGAATAATTATAATATCAGGGAAAGCTCTGTTCAGGGAGACTCCTGTAAATCCTACAACTGTGCATCATTGCTCTGGACCATAGGAAGTGTCTTTGCATTATTTGTTATCCACCCTTGTGCACTGATACAGAAAGATGTGGCTTATTTAGGACAGACAGCTGAGAAGAGAAACTGTAGATACTGGATACTGAGGATATCTACCACAGACTATAGACTAAAAAATAATTTTCACAGAATTTCAAAGAAATTGCGAAGAAAGGTCACAGACTAGGAAAAAGAAAATACCATTCCTTAAAGGCAAGGCTTAGTTTGTAATATATTAGCAGGTGTGTTTGCAAAAAAAGAAGTGACTATCCTGCTGTGATGAGCACTGCTAAGACTTTACTTTGAATATGGTGTCCAGTTACAGGCACTCCTCTTCTTGAAAGATGTGGGAAAACAGAGACAAAAGAAGAAGAGATTTAGAAAATTGTTTACAAAGAAACATTGAAGGAACCGGATTGTTTAGCTTAGAAAAGGGAACACCATATGAAAATTTTCACAGAAACAGATGCTTATAAGGTTGACAGCTGGGATGTCAAAGGTAATCTAAATATGATGAAAATCTTCAGGAATACCTGAGGAGGCTTTGAAATTCCTTTTATGGGAAATCTGAAGGCAAGTTAGATAGACATGTGCCAGAGAGAGAGCCTAGTAACTGTGGTTTCTCTGCCAGTGTAGGGGTTGGATTGATAACCCTGTGCAGACCTTGCCAGCACAAGATTTCCAATGCAGATGTTCATTTACAGAAGTTCCATTACAGATGATGCCTCTTCCATCCTAGTAATATTATTCCTTATTTCCCAGTGTCTTGCATTTTATTCATGACGGAAGATTTTCTACAGTTATTTGTGCATGGACCGAAAACACCAAGAGTGCCCTCAAGTGATCATGAGCACCACAAATAAGCCAGTAGGCACAATGCTGAAAAGAACCACAGAGAAATCACACAATTATTGATGCTGGAAAAGACCTCTGAGATCATCAAGTCCAGCCTATGAACTAACACCGTGACATCAACTAAACCGTGCCACCAAGTGCCACATCCAATCTTTTCTTAAAGACCTCCAGTGATGGTGACTCCACCACCTCCCTGGGCAGTCCATTCCAGTGCCTAATCAGCCTTTCTGGAAGGAAGTGCTTCCTAATATCTAACCTAAACCTCTCCTGGCACAGCTTCATACCATTCTCTCTTGTGCTGTCACTAGTTGCCTGTAACAGGACTGGCTCCAGGTTCAGAAGATGAGAACTACATATCATTTTATTTGATCCTCTTTTGTGGCTGGTATAGACACACAAAGAAGCTGCTGTGGGGTAACAGCCTACCATTTGCTGGATGTTTCATGGTAACTGTGTGCAAGCTTTTATCTTCCAGTAAATGCAGAGCAACCTGGGAGTCCTGCAAGGTAAAAGCATGTGCACGTGCGATTACCACAAAACATTTGGCATACCTTCCACATGACAGGAGCATTACCAATTCCTAATGGGTAAAGGTGACTTAAAACTAGTATTGTGCATTGCCATTTGCAAGCAAACTCAAGTCTGTAAAGACTAAAAAACACAGTCAAACTAAGGGACCTGAACTACCGATAAGGGCAAAATACTGGAGGACACAGCTGAGCACCTAGGAGGTGCAACAGGAAACCCTAAACTTGAATGGATGACACAAGAGGGAGATAGGGCCTGGAAATGCAAAAATGGCAGAGGAGTAGCATAGATTAGGACACTTACCTGCTCCACAGTGAGAGGGGAGCTGATTTCTTCCCCACGCAGAATCATGGACCTCTGTGTCAGTACTTCAGATAGCTGAAAGGCATCTAAACCCAGGAGGTCACTGGCAATGTTGAGCACTATAACAAAGGAGGACACACTGTTTTCTCCTGCATGGATCCCTGTCACTCATGGGGATCTATATTCTGCAGTCCAGTGAGGAAATCCCAGGGACTTCTATAAGGCAAGTGACTAAGCCCCAGTACAAAACACACTCTTCTTTACTTAAGTCTCTGCATATCAAAAGCTGTAAGCTCATATAGCCAGTCTGAGGCAGGGCCAGCACCTGTTCTGGGCCACACTCATATAAGTCAGCTTTTCGGCTGGCAACAGGAAGAGCAAAGCAAAACTGCATAAAGCTTAGCACCAGCAAAGCAGTTATTGAATGAGAAAATGTTTTCCTAAAGCCACAAAAGTGCAGTCTGAGCATTGGATTTCTAAACTTGTATATCAAGAAGAGAGGCAATTAAGATTTGAAGCACTTGCAACATGTATTTATTGCTTCTGTTTAGGGATTCATTTTACCAAACCAGCTCAGACTGGATAACTGTAACAGAGTGCACAATAGCAGATGCTTCAAAGGAAGATGAGATAAAGTCTGCAGCAGACTAGTTTTATCTCAGACTCCTCCCTGTTCCTATTTCTTCCTGTTCTTTCTATGCACAAGAGAGACTAGGAGACTGTGGACTCAGTCTGAGTGTATCCAGGAGAACAAGTACACAGCCCAAGCAAATCATACCAGTGACTCCAGAGCCATGCATCCCGTGGCAGTGCTTTTTGCAGAGTTGAACTGCAGGGAACTTGCTGGCAAAAGCACCACAGGCTAGCATAGCAGAGGGACAAAGGATGATGGAGTGAGCTTTACTGGAGGCCTTATGGGGCTTTGCGTGGTCAACCAAAATACTAGGGTCTTGCTTACCTGCTTTTGTTGTAACCTGGGCCCCACCAGCTGTCATGAACTCAATGTTTCCCAAATGAAGTGTGCCAGAAAGAAGTTTGAAGATGTCTCTGATTTCTTCAGTGCTGAAGTCCACTACCTTCATGGCAGTCTATGCAAAACCATACAGCTAATGTTGGCTGTATGTACAGCTGTATGTACAGTACAACACAACCACCACACTCATGCATAGCCCGTATCAGTTGTACTCAGAATTATAGTGTCATGAATCAAAGTGAAACAGGATTGCACAGACCCTCTCTCAGTTATAGACCTGTCAATGATCTTCACTGCCTCCCATACTCTCCTTAATTTACTCTATTCCTATCTAAGGCAGGTGGGTGTTTGCCCTATCCTCAAGTTGGACTTTCCTGTTGCCACTGTCTGTCCCAGGAAGAAGGTGTTTGTCTGTGCCTGTGTGAGGGAATCCTTCCCTGCACACTGGCAGTACAGCTTACTGATGTCACTGAACTGCTTCCACATTCTGCCTTATTGTCTTCTCTGAAGCATGGATCCATATAATATACTGGATTCATTTTGATCCACATAACCCCTGAATTTACTCTAGCTTCCCATAGTAGATTTATGCAATAAGATTTAAACCCAGGCTTCCAGCACCAACTGCTAGAAGATTAGAAATAGGTTACAAGATAATGAGGAAGTACAGCACAGTCCCTTGGTCTTAATGTATGCATGTGAACCAGGGTTCTTGGGGCATAAACTGACTTTGAGAAGCAGGATCTATTTTCATGCATTTGCCCTGTCAGTGGGGCACTGAAGGGTTCTAGTTCTCATCTTTCCTCCAGGCATCTCCTCAGCTGAAGTTTAGATGTCATGTTGCCATTGAACCCTCTGCTGTGCAGGAGACAGTTCCTTCCCATAAAACACATCTAAGGAGGAGCTATTGAAATCCTAAGATGATTCCTCCCACCTTGCCTATCTGGTTTCACCTACATTATTAAAGCCCTGAGGACAATAACCACTTAACAACCAAAACATTGAGTATTCATCCTGCTAAACCCGTAACCTCTGGTACAGTTACAGATGCCTATCAAAATCTGTGTGGCATTTCAGAATATGCAGTTTGCACACGGGGTACAACTTTACCGGAACTTTTCTGGAGCACATTACTTCCATTCCAAGCTGTTCCCTTTCTGATGGTCAGTGTGAGGTTCCCTGCATCAGGCAATCTAGATGACTCCCAGGAACCACTATGGGGTGGCAGTTGGAGTTCATGCTTCCCCAAGACTCCATCATTCTAAATTATTCATCCTTGACTGTTTCCCAAATTCTGCTGTTTCTGTACCCTAAAAACACTCTTCAAGCCTTGTTTTTACCACAAGCAGGTAAAGCTGACTTTCAGACTCATTGAACACCAAATATCGGCTTAGGACAAATAAATTCTGCCTATGAGATTCAGACCAAGCAGCACATTTCACCCATGACCCTGTGCCCAAAGGTTCAGACAAGACTCACCATGACCTTACGGAACATCTCTACGTCATTCAGGTTCTGATCAGTCACACAACCAGACTGGTTCAAGTAGCGGTAAGTCTCTGGCTCGGAGAGGGAGAGGCTCTCTGCAACAGAGGACAAAGAGGCAAGGAGGAGAAAGACAACAATTTATTTAGCCATCAGCCTTTTCATTCTGTGATCTTGGTCCCCCAAAACTGTGTATGTTTTCCATAGGGAGAGAGTTCATCTGAACAGATTCCATATCCCTCAAAAGCCACACCTAGAACACATTGGAGAAGGGAAAGAAGAGGGTGTGTGGCAACAAAGCTTGCAGATGGTATGCAAAATGTTTTATAACAGTCAAATCCCAAGCTGCAGAGTTGTGAAGAACATTGCACTACTGAATTGACTCAGAAAAAACAAACAAACAACAAAAGCCCTGAAGATTAAATTCAATCTCACAAAGTGTACAGAAAATAGTCTGAACTGTACACATACAGTAATGACTGCTAAACTGGGTATCACCACTTGAGAGAAAGTTCAGACAGTCACAGAAAGATTTCTGAAGATATCATCTCAGTGCTGAGCATCAGGCAAAAACTTCCTTCAGTTTTAGAAGGAACATAGAACTAAACACAAAACCAGAATTAGGTGCTGCACTGCAAAAAGGATGCTTCCACAGCTGGCAGCTGCTGCTTTCTCTGCATGCCCTCTGCCAGACCCACTTTTCCTGTCCCTACGTACAAATCTGCCTGGTCCTTCTAATTCTTATCACTACTATTACATATACTGAAGGTTTGTGTAAAAGTATGTCCATCAGTCCAACCTCTGAATTCCTTGAACAGCTTCCATCAGCATCTAAATCAAGGATCTTTACCCTTCCTTTCCCTTCAGCCAGCTTCATTACCTCATCACTTTGCAGAGACTTTTCCTTCCAGCCTAGAATGCCTGAAGTGTCTTCTCTCAGATAGCATTTTTGTCATCCTCACCCTCCCTCTTTCTCTCAACTCCCGTTTCTGTTTCTCATGAAATCACCATATGGCCTTCAGGAAAAGACTTAAATATAAGTATCTGAAATATCCATGCTCTCTCCACCTGCTTCATATGCTGGACTGGAAAGATGACTGAGTCATATCCCAGAAAATGAAATTACCTTTCTGCTCCCCACTCACACCAGCTAGCAAAGCATAAAAGATGTGGTAATTCCTCTCTCCAGGGTTCTGGTGTACCACTCTGTTCTGAAACAAAGAATACAGGAGTAGCCAGTAGAAAAGAGATCACACTTGTGACTGCAAAGGCAAAGGCAGGACCAGGATACAGGCAATTCTCCAGGGCCAACGCACAAGAGAGGCTTCTTCCAGTTTACTGATCATCTTGTATAAATAAGCTCTGCATCAAGATCTTGTCATGTGTGGCTGTGCAAGTCAGCACATACAGACTTCTCTAAACTCGGAGAACGTGTGCACAGAAAAACTGAGCCTTGTCAGTTCTATCCCTGCTCCTCAGTCCAAAGGAAACTACATCAGAGCAGAGATGTCTGTTGTGGAGTTGTACCCTGATATTCCTCACTATGGAACTCAATTTCCAGGTACTCGTTCTCTCTCCCTTTCCTCTCGGTAAACAGCTTTTTCTTGGAGTCTCTCTGTAATGCACAGAGTTTATCAAAGACAGGTGAACAGATGCTGAGAGATAAAGAACAAACATTGTTCCTACACCATCCTCTTTCTCAGCTGGGACAGTTGCAGTAGTAGCACCTAAAGAGCTAATAATATCTATGTGCTGCAATGGTGGCAGCATCATCCAGAAGATCTGGCACTGCCCCAACCATACCAGGGGAGGCTCACCCAGCAGTCAGTATAGGTGATACCTACCTTCTCCAGTAAATCTGAACAGCATGTTAAGGAGAAAACATTCAAATGACGTATGCACAGGTCTCTTGACAACTGACAAAGAATCTTTTAGACACATTAAGATGAACCCCATAATACCCAACAAATCATTAAAGAACTGTTGCTTTGGAAAGTGGGCTAACAACAGCCCCAAACATCATCTTGGATCTTCTTCCCTACTCCTTATCCAAGGAGGTGTTGTGTGCCAAAGAGATATTTAAAAGGGAGGGTCAGATAGAGCACAATGGTGAGGAAACCTAACAAAGGATGAGCCACATTAGGGACACTTAGAAATCTGAAAGTCTGTATGACACACAGCAAGTCTTGCATCAGTTCTCATTACTTCTGCAGGAGACTGCATTCTTTAACTTACTGACAGCACAAAGAACAGAGACTAAGCAATCCAAAACTGTTATTTATGACAATAGCAAATTCTTCTGGCTGCTACTCCAGTGGAAACTAATGTGGTTTGCAGTCAGCAGCAGCTTTGAATAGCACCACCAAGAAATGCAGCCAGGGCTGCTTTAGCTGCCTCATATAGACAAAGATACGTCAGAGCCTTTGGGAGAGGAGTACATGGGCATACAAAGAAGGAAGGTGTCATGGCACAAGAGAATTTGATAATTTCCCTGTCCTTTATGCCACTAAAACAGGGTCCCTAGGGAAGCGGTCACAGCACCAAACCTGTCAGAGTTCAAGGAGGTTCTGGATGACAGTCTTAGTCATATGGTTTAGTTTTAGGTAGTCCTGAGCAGAGCAGGGGTTTGGACTTGAAGATCCTTACAGGTCCCTTCCAAGTTGAGATATTCTACGACTCTATGGTTAGAGTTCCAAGACCCACTGGAGATGGGCAGCCCAAAACAGGGAGTCATAATTTGAGCTCTAAATACCTATTCTCCTCAGCATTGTACAGAATATATTAATTCTTAGCTTGGTCTAAATTTTATAAATCATTAATTCATTGGCAAAGATAACAGAAGGGAACAATCTTCTGAGAAAGACAGGATGTAATAAAAATGAAGGATCTTCCTAGGCAGCAAATTCTAGAGATTTAAGTAACAAGCATCATGACTGCCAAAATGAAAAGTCAAACACGTCCCTGCCTCATGTAGTACCTAGACAAAAGGCTTCCAGAGTTAGGTGCTACAGAGCCACAAAACAAACATTTCTTCCCACTTTAAGCTGCAAATTTGGCCATAGTTATAAACTGCCTTTGAGCAACCGTGATGAAGGATTTCCTCAGTCCATCCTTTTCTGGTCCACTGAAGAAAAGGATACAGTCAGTTACTCGGCCTCCCTGGATGTGTCCATGTTGTGAGAAGTGCAGCTGGATGAACTTGCCAAAGCGGCTGGAGTTGTTGTTATAAACTGTCTTGGCATTTCCAAAGGCCTCCAGGATGGGGCTGCAGAAACAAGGCAAAGAAGATAGGATTGCTGATGAGATACCACTAAAACTAAGCATGAGCCCAGCAGCTTGCCATTTGTACAGCACACACTGCCATGTGAGATTAATTTGTTACAGCACCAGAGTGGACAAGCAAGAAGAGCTCAAGGGCAAAGAAGGATGGCAAGAGCAATTTAACACACTGCTAGATAAATTTTAAACCACTGGGATTGGAGTTAATTAAATCAGTCCCCAGTCAGCATGGGCAGCTGGTGTTCGTGCTGTCAAGGGCATACCCCACCGACGTGGCTTCAGGAAATTAAAGGTGGCAAAACCCAGCCAGGTTGTGTGTTTAACACAGCAGCATCCCATTAAATGGGCTTATGTTTTTTTCAGGTTATTTCAGAAGCATCAAACATAAAGGGCAAACACTCTGTAGCTTTAAATCACATCTTTGTTTCTGCTTCTTCCTTTGAAGGAAGACAGTATGAGCCATCTCTTAAAATTACAGGCAAACATTTTCAAACTAACAAACAAACATAGTACTAAACTGATTTGTTTGGCACTGACATTCGATACTGAAACACGCAAGCTCTCGCTACTTAAAATCTTGCTTAGGTTGATACAAGCCATGTGGTTTCCAAGTAGGGGGACTATATACACACAACAGACTTGAAAAATTCCTTCTGAGAAAGCCACATCATCCACTTCACAACAAAATGTATCACCAAACTTCAAAGAGGTGATCAGTTGAAGAACTCTGTCTCCTGGTCACCGTCCTGTCTTCAGGATGTTCATACAACATGGAAAATGGTGAATTAAAAATGCAGCATGGTTCTTGCTCCACAGAACAGTACTAGGCAAAAGCCTAAACCATTCAAACTGACATGTTGAATCCGGGATTAAAATATTCATTTTTGTGAGTTTAGCCAATTCTAAAACAATCTGAGGGTGTGACAAGCAAGGAGTCACGGAGATGCTGCAAGAGCAGCCTGTATGTGGTCATGTTTAATTTTAATATGCACAGTTATTTGACAAAAAAATATTGCCATTATTGCCCTGAGAAATACAGGCTTTTTAAACATGTCTATTGATATACTGTGTGGTACCACTGCAGACAGGGGCAGATGCAGGGCTGTTCACAAGTTAGTAATTATGACAATCACAACCCCAGAAACCAGTGGACTTTGCTGAAGGCTTCAAGCCTTGCAGGTGTTAGCTAAGTGGGAGCTGTGCTTGTGGGAAAGGTCCAACAACCTTCAGCAAAATTCAGGCAGCATTTTTCTAATTTGTCTCTTGAAAATATCACTTTTTAAGAAACAAAACCATAGAAATCAAATTGCTCTGTTAAAACATGTTACAATCATAGAAATCCCAGCCACAGAAATCTGTGTGCACAGATCAGGAAGTATGTTCCTTGCCTTGGAGAATGTGAACTCCAAGACCCACGCCTCTGAAACACACCAACGCCATAAATCAACACAAAATAATGGGCACAACCAGAAGAAGGGAGGACAGGGTCATGTATGATGACCACCACCATTGCAGTGACAGTGCAGTAACCAGCCAGACAATCTCTATGCTGTAAATCATGTTAAATTAGATAAGCAAGGCACAAGGAAGTATCTTTATAGTTTAGTTTGGCAACAGGCTCATGCACTCGAGTGCAGAAGTCCTTCCGGGATGGGGAAGGAAAACAGGCACATGGGTGTCTGAGGCTGGCAGCAGCTGCAGGGCAGAGAGGTGGCTGAACAGATAGTGACAGGAATGAAGGCAGGTGCCTGGGTCAAGCAAATTGTCTGCACTAGCAGGCACATCACAACACAGCGTTTGACGGAGCAGTTGAACTGTGCAAGATGCTGGCTGCTTAGCAGGACAATGGGCAGAGCGTGCTGCAGGACTTGAAACAATGGGAATCAGTCTCAGTAGGGCAGCAGAAAGCAAAGCGTGGATTTTGGAAACACTGCAACATATGCAGCTCCAGGACTGACAGAAACCAAGATTCAAGGGCTAGAGGGATGAATTACAGGAAAGGTGGCTATGCTATCAGTAGTGGCACCAAACATGAAGAATGGAGATTCTGAGTGGAGCAAGCAAGAAAAAAAGTTAAAAGGAAAGTCAGCAAATTCTTTTAAAGGAATGGTGGATACTTTCCAGACTTAAAACGGATCAAGTGTCAAGGGAGTTTTTAGAGCTCAATTTCTGAGAAATACACCAAGTATGAATGTTACAACATACAAGTAACAGAAAGCTGACAATGCTTTGTTTATAACGCTGTCTGACAGCATTGTTCCTGGGTACATGCTAGGATGCAAGGATGAAAATCAACCACAAGCTAACTAGAGGAGGGCCAATGGCAGAGCAAGTGAAGCTGAACTGCAAATTTATGAGGTAGACTTGCTGGGAGTGGCAGCAGCTTCTGGCCAGGTCTTCAGCTTCTCTTCCTCAAGGAAAAAGTAACAAATCAAATTCTCTTGCACTCACATTGCAGTAGGTCAGAAAGCACTGGAGACACACAGGAAATAAGTTGTAAGTTCTCACTCCACAGCTGTGGGAACTTGCAGACTCAGGAATCACCTATCTAGCATCACAAGCTTTCTGGATCCCAGTCAAGTCATCACTTAACTGCTAAGTGGGCTTGAGCCTTCTAAGCTGCTTGCCTTAAAGTGGATTTTGCTGATCTTCAGTCGTGACTGTATTGCACTTAAGAGCTTGTTCCAATTTGCAGATGTCTCTGGTAAAACCTGCACACCTGCAGAGGATAAATCATCTGACACTGCTCTCTTCAGCACCAGGTCCAAAGGCAGCAACCCTTCTGCTTCATGCTTGTCTGCTTATAAGGATCCTAAAATCTGCAATGCTCTTGTATCTGCCTTGTTAGACACTGCATGTCTGCTTAGTTTCACCACAGTTAATAGTAACGTTTTTTGCACCACTGTCTTCCTTTCTTCTCTCTACTCTGGGCCCTGAAATATACCATGTGCATGATAGTCACTTTCACACAGATGCTTCAAAGGTTTCTAGCTTATGATACAACTAGATCCTTTTGCAGACATCTGATTTACTCCTTTGCAGGTTTCTACAATTACCACAGGCTCACAAGCTGGGGCCAACCTGCAGCCTTGCCCTTTACAGCACCAAACTGCAAGACCCCAGCAAGCCCTTCAGTCAGAGGCAAGACAGTCTTGTGTTGGGAAATGTTTCATTTGATTTAATGTATTAAACAAAATTCAAGTGTTACTAAATAGGAGGACAGTAAAACAGACACTTCTCCCTCTTCCCAAGGCTTACCTGAAATTCTAACATGTATTATCCTCCTTTATTTACCATCAGTTTCTATTTTTACCTCAGGTTACAACCAGTCACTTGCAACTCCCCCAACAAGGCAGACACACACACACAACTGTGTCTTTCTTGTTGCTCTTTACTTCCTCATTTTCTCTGCTGCTCTTAGCCTCTTACTGGTCTTCTTCAGCTGCACTTTGCTTCCTCAGGTTTTCCTGACTTTTTTTTCATTGGTGTCCATCTTCCAGTATAGTCCCTAAGGGATTTCCCTGCCCTGACTTGGGTCACAGTCCCCCAGGGGTGTCCTTGCCCTGGCATGGGGCATGGTCCTTCGGGGGTGTCAAGATCTCCTTTGGCATGAAAGACGTCCCACAGAGTGTGTCTCCATCCCCTCATGGCTGCCAGTTTCTTTCCCAACACATCTGATCTGGGATGCCATGCAGTTCCCTGCCTGCCTTACACCTTGGCAAGATTTTGGTGGGTGGTGGCTATTCCCTGGTGCCAGCTCCTGCCAAGAGCAGCTGTGATCATCCTGGGGCCCCCTCTCACACAAGCGCTGCTGCAGTCCCCAGCAAACCTCCTCACCTGTACCACTAACAGCTCCCATGAATGTTTCTCTGTGAAGTCCTCTGCCTGAACAGCAAGAGAGCTGCAAGGTGGCCCACAGGATCTTGCCACAGGAGGGCAAGACATACCAAAGGCCTGAAACCAACAGAGGCTGGGGGAGAGCAGGATGTAAAGGAAGAGACCAAGAGTCAGAGTATGATGGAGGCTCACTACAAGCACAGCCACAACTGAGAGCTATGGAATACAAGGACAACCTGGGACAGCCAGGAAGGGATGCTACCCACATCCTCTCCAGCCACTGCCACAAGTGATCTGCAGATGAGCTCAAGGGTACAGCCAGGCAGGCATGGGACATGAGTTACCAAAGGAAGGAGAAATCCCAGCCTTGGCTAGAACATTGATTCTCTGGATGCACCCTGTACTGCTATTGGAAAGATGCCTAGTTCATCAATGAGTAGCTGGGAGAGCAGCCAGCATGAGTTGCCCTAGTGAGACCATAACCTCCACATTTTCCTGACATGACACAGTTCAGCTGCATCATCCTCACTGCCCAGGCTTGGCTCTGTCCACAGCCCAGCTGCCTAGAAGGCAGTGCCTCTGCACGCCAGTGCCTGTGAGGGTGGTCATACCTGCTCTCCAAGATGGCTTCTTCCACATGAGTGCTCTTCTCAGACACAGGTGCCCCAAGGGAGGTCTGGCTCATGGCAGACAGAAATTTGAGCAGCAACTTGGTGCTCTCAGTCTTTCCAGCTCCACTTTCTCCACTGTTAAGAGAAAACATACCTTCAATTCATGAACCCGGGACAAAAAGCATTAATGACCATCCTACCCACAGCAGAGAAGCGATCTCCAGGAACAAACATGCGGCATCTGCACTGTGGCAAGCAGCAATCAGGCAAAGGACAGGGAAGCTGGAGTGGGTATTTAGGCAGATGTCATTGCCAACAAAGCAGCATGAGCAAGGCAGGTAATGCAGTCAGGGAGAGGCTGGCTCTCCTGTTTCTGACCTTATCAGAACACATTGGCTGTCGTGACGCTTCCACAAGCAGCAGTAGCACTCATTTGCCGTGGCGAAGATATGGGGAGGCAGCTCACCCAGGCGGTGCTGTCTGTACAGCTCTATGGCATCCACGCTGTACAGACCAGGGATGGGTTTGTAGGGATTTACTGATGCCAAGATGGAACCAATATTTGTCTATGGGGAGAAAACAAAACACAAGCAAGGAAATAAAACTCCTGAAAAAAAACCCAAACACAACAAACATGACAAACTCAGACCCTGAAATAACTCATGGTGATGGAAGAAAGCTTAAATAAGGAAGTTTGTCTGGAATTTGTCAAATCCCAGGGCAGGGGCTACATGACTGGGTATATGATTTTGAATTTTGCAGCTTTACAATAATATGTTCTTATCCTGTTGCCTTTGCTAAATAACCTTACACAATTTACAATCAAAGCCATCATCATACCAGTGCTACCCTGCTCTGTGCTTGAAGATGAAAAGCAGAGCCAGGACTGAAGGAGTGTCAAGAGGTACCTTCAATAGCCCTATTCACAATCTGAAGTGGAGGGGGCTTGGCAGAGTTTAAGCACCTCCTGAACAAAGAGGTGGGACACAGAGACATGCACAGATGTGTGCAGAGAGCCACCTCAGCGTATTAATTTTCTTCTGCTGAAAAATGCTGTTTGAAGCAGCTGAAATCATTTGGTAAGCCAAATCAAAATTGACAGCTGAAGATGAAGCTCAGGATTTCCACTCAAAATGTATCTGTGTTTCCTAAACATTTTGAAAATATTTATTTTGAAAAATCTCACAGTTCAAGAAAAGAGATAGTATGGTTTAAAATAAAATACCTAAAGTCTAATATTGAATTTCAAACAGATTATTTTGTGAAGTCAGAGGAAATGAATTTTGGTTTTTGGGCATGACTTTTTCGGTTCAGCCAACCAGCTCAAATCCAGTTATTCCCAGAGCTGCTTCTAACAATGGCTTTGAAATATGGCCAACATCTATCTTAAATCCTGCTGCTGGTATGGTGGCTTCTTCACAGAGGTACCTTGGGCTGCTCTACTCCAGAAATACACATTCTTAGCAAGGGTGACAGAAGAAGATGTAGATTCCTGCAGTAGGTGCCAAGCTTGGTGGCCAGGGACAACACTTAGTGTTACTGCCAAACCATGATTTAGGAGTCACCACATGCACATACAAGGATTTGCACACATCCATTGCAGAAGCTGAAAATGAAGCATTTGGTGACACAAAAGGCACATGCTTGCTCCCTGCCAAATGAAATCTGGGGCCATACTGCAATACTAAGCTCTGAAGCCAGACTAGTAAGATGATGTAATCACCAAAATATTTAAAACTCATTTATTAAACCAGCAGCCAGAGACCATCAGGGGAAAAAATATCATCACCTAGGCCTAACTGCATTATCAGTTATGATAGTTATTATGAACAGGAGAGCAAGTTCCGAGAACCTGCTGACATGGTCCTTTGGGGACAGAAATACAATTCATTGATGACATAAGCAACAAGCAAGCAGATGATCTTTGGCAAGACAGGTAGAAAGAAATAGGAAAGCATTGAAAGAGAAAAATGGATTGAGAAAAAGCACCATTCAAGCAGTTGAATAACAGATATTGTCCAGAGACTACAAGACAGACATGTCCATCCTAACACTTCTCCCAGATCTTCAAACCACTTTTTTCTCTCAGATGTTTAATTTTCAATTTTCTCACTCTCCCAAGCAGCTGACTTCCCATCACAGCCCTGTATAGAATTTCTTCAACTACAGCTATCCCTTTCAAATGTGTTTCTAGGACATTTTTCCATCTCCCTGTTGCAGCCTCCTCACTACCTGCAGTCCTTGTAGGTAATTTCTATCCACAATTTCTACTAGCAGGAGCATTTGTGCATCAACCATGTACATACTAGCCACTGTATGAGCAAGGAGTAATTGTCCCCAGAGAACTTTGCAGAGCAGGACAAGCCACATGTGGCATGTTTACTCCTCAAGACAATAGATTCTACCTGTGTAGTCAGACATAGCAGAGCTAGGGACAGCACAAAATGTACAGCCCCATACTCACTTATTTATTACTCACATTATCTTGTGTCTGCTTTTATTAAGAAATACAGAAATAGCAGGAATGAAGGGGGAAGATGCACTCCTAAAAGCTGCAGGCTGTTGCTGTGCTCATATGACATCCTTAAAAAGTTTGATAGAGCTTGAATAGTATTTCCTTGGAAAACAAAAGGAACTGTTGAGACTGTCAGTATTGCTGCAATACAGTAATTATGGCTACCACACCAGTGTAGATATAGTGCTACCTACACTCCCTGACCAAAACTGATCCCCTTTAGGAGCTCATGGTAGGATGCCTCCAGGAATATAGCTCAGCACTGCCCTTTTATACTGCAGTTCTTCGCTTCACATTCTCAGTTTTCCATCCTTTCATTAATTATTTTATTATTACTTATTATTTTTAATACTGGAGTTACCATTACTCCAGATCACTTGTTCCTTCAGGTGAGTTTGTTTTCCAGAAAATTATGTCATTTCTTGCGTGTTTCTAATGTCTCTTATTTGCTTCCAGGTATTTTTAGTCCTGACTGGTAGGAGTAACTCCTCTCACTGAAGCTTCACCTGCAACCTTAGCCTATGTGTTCTACTTGTGCAGAGTGTTGAGCTTGATAATAAATGAACTCAAGCCCTGTAACATTTGTGGCATTCACAGATCACTGCAAATCATTAGGTGGCACTACAGCTGACATTTTCAGTTTCTGCTTAAATGAAAACTACATGCAGCTGGACAAAGGCAAAACCTAACAGGCAGTGATGAGGTACCTGCAATATTCATGTCTGCACTGCAGAAACGCAAAGCAGCACATTGTATGGTTCTCCAAGACAGACATGATATATCTCGATACAACCCCACTGAAGGAAGAGCTTACAATCCCTCATGGAGGGGTTCTTCCCACAGCTGAGCATGTTACAGAAGTCAAGCCCCTTCAGGAATCTCCAAAACATTTAGCTCTGAGTTAGACAGCTGACATTCATGCACTATACACAGGCAGAAGTGACATTATATTTAAAGTTTAACATGCATAGTGAAGGCACAGAATTCATGTTGAATAGGAGGATAAGAAGATATGGCTGCTTTGACACTGTCACAGTGCTGGTGTTGTGGCATTTCTGGTGCAAGGCATAGACTGAAAAGAGAGAGAATCCTGCCTCATGTTTCAAAGTGTGACAAAGGGGAAATGGGAGAAATATACCCAAATGGGCAAAAAGTTGCACAGACACTCAGCACAACTCAAACACAGGTCAGAAAGAGCACAAAAGACTAAGGCATCAAAAGAGTGTGTACAAACAAAAGAGTGTGTACTGCCACAGGATCACAAAGCTGCATTGATAAACAGGCAAGTGGGTCTACAGCAGCAAGAAAGAGAATCTGCAGTCTCCTCTGCATCCCAGTGCAGGAGATGGCTCAGAAATGGGGTCACTTTATTGATCATTTCCTGGAATACAGGTGCATACAGTTTGGTTGCCTCGGTAACAGTTGCTATGCAACACAGAGATTTACATTTTTCTTGCCATAATCTGAAAAACTCTGGGTGCATATAGCATGGACAAGCAAGGTAAGAGTAAAGCAAGGTAGGGCAGTCTTTGTACTACATTTTGCTTGTCCTCTCCAAGTCTCAGAGGAGCATGCGGTCACCCCAGCTCTCCAGGGACATCTCATCCCAGGTGTGCTTTTCCTTACAAGTCCCCTTCCTGGCACTTGCTTCATTCCTGAGGGCTCAAAAGGGAAATCAGGAGGTGCTTTGAATGTTCATGTGTGCAAGGAGAGCAGAGCAACCCAAGAACAAGGCACAAATGCATGTAAAAGCAGAAGAGTTAATCAACAGGTTTGCTCTCCTATTTTGTTAAGCAGTAGTTTTTTGCAGATGAGGAGGGATATTCAGCTACAACCTGTACACTGCACTTTCGAGTCTGCTTGTCCATATAAACCTCTGAACAGCAATAATGAGGAATCCAGGGAACATGAATGCCTGCTTGTAAAACACAGATGTTCATGGTGGATACATAGCTGCACAACTATCATGAAACCTAGGGGTGAATGTTCATGTTTTGAGAGGTCTTCCATAGATGCAAAGAGTCCCCTCTGGTTAAGGGTAGGGTCTCACAGAGTTGATGAAGCTGGCCAGGCAGAAAAAATATCTCAATTTCCACCCATATGAAACAATGCTTAGGAAACAATGATAAAGTCTGTATTTAACATGCAAAGCGGTAGCCCTGAAGCTTAACAAAAATCATTAGCCAGACAGGATATGGCAAAGCTTGAGCACTTACATAGATGTTACCCTGCTGGTAGCGCTGGTGCAGGTTAAGCAGGATGGCAGCTTCATGCAGATCTCCCAGCATGGACATGTCTTCTACCCCATCAATACTGGTCTGGTGCATTGGCAAGACCTTTTCTCTGGATAGGGAGGCCTTGGGGTATTGGAATACCTGGAACAACGGAGAGAAGGACAAACAAGCTCATGACACCTGGGCATATGGTCTGATTTCCTATGAGAAACGTGCCCATTTCCATAGCTTTATACTTCAGCACTGGTAAAGGAAATGAGCAAGGCACGGATCCACTCCCTATTTTTATAATCATTCTTCTGTTCCTGTTCCTATTTGATCTCTCTGGCCAGAAATCATACAGCACACCCTCTTCTCTTGTTACAATGTTAATCTCTTACCTTCACTACTGACAGGGACAGATCAGTGCAAGCTTACTTGATTTTTACTCAAATCCCCTTAGCAGAAGCACAGCAGCAGCCTCCAGCTGCCCTAGGCTGGACAGGTATTGCACACTGCACTCATGACTGTGAACAATGATGGCAGCTGCTCCCTAGAGACCAGCTACAGTCTTTCACAAAAGCACAAGTGGGATTTTGTCTCTTAAGTGTGGGGAGATTGAGGCAAAGCTTACTCACATTGCAGGTTTTGCCCTGCACTCTTTCTTCATAGGAGCAGCCACAAAGTGTCTGTGAAAGGTTTCCGTCAAGAGCAAAGGAAAGAAGGGCAGATAAGAAGCCAAATAAAGTACTGACATCCTGTGCACATGCTGGCATGTGTGTGCATGATGCAGCTTTTAAAGTGTTTGTACAGTGACATCTATTAACCTCTATCACTGCTCTGGGAAGTACCCACTTCTCTCTCTAAGCTGTTGTACTCTTCTTACCTCAACTGCTGCATCCTTCTTCCTACTAAAGCTTCCTCCTCCTCGATAACCCACACTTCAGTTATCAGGTTATCTTCTTCATCCCGTTTCAACACAGCTGAAATTACATGACTGTTCCCCTCCACCATAGCCACATCCCAGTCCTCCTTTCCTCCTTCTCAAGCACGATGCTGGCATTTTGCAACAGTTATTTCAGTTGCTTCCCACTCTTGCATTCCACCATGTGCCATCTCCCACCCAGCAGCCCAAGCTGTGCTAGATGGTAAGACCCAAGACAGACAGATGGGAGACTTTATACAGGCAGGCTAGAGGAGCAAACTGGCCTGCAGTAATCCTTCCAAAGAAAAGTGGGCTCTTCCTTCCCTTCTGGGGGTCTAGTCTCTACCTCATTTCCATCCCTACTTGTCAGCACTCCTAGGTGCCCCAAGAAACTGACAGACTCCATACAGAATGAACCACAATCAATAGTGTTGATCTGACTGGTTTCTCCTGCCTCCTTTCCTGGAGTCCTCAGGCTGCCGTAACTGCTAGGCAGAGGCCATCCACGCAGCTGCAGGCTGAAGACAGAATGAGGTCACCCTGCCCCCTCTGGTGAGCCACCCTTGTGAGTCCCTTGCAGGGCGCTTACTGCTGCAGCGCATTGCAGGTGCCCAGCAAGCACTAGTGCTCAGTTCTGAACCTGCACCCTTGCCAGTGTGGGGAAGGAATAACCTGGCACAGCATCCTTTACAAGACACCCATGATGCCTGCAAAAGCCTGCAGAAATGAAAGAGCAGCTCTCTTCCTGAAGGGAGCTGGGGAGGAGCAGCAGATGTGTTTGCTCCAGGTCAGCCCAGTCATGCCTAATGTTACAAGGACTCAGTTTCTTCCACTGGGAGATTGCCCACAGCCCAATTACTGCTAGTCATGAGGCTTTCAAAAACACCTAGGTCATGTTCCTGAACAGTGTAAAATGAAGCCCACCCAGGCTCTCTCCAGGCTTCTCTGGTCTTCTCCACACCACTTCTGTGCCTGGGTATCAGAGAGCCATGACTCTGCCAGCAGCAGGACCTTCACCGTGCAAGCATAGACCAAAAAACTGCCAAATGGACACATTTCTGAAGGGGACAAGACCAACACCATATGACATGATCTTTTCTTACATCTGCCTGGCACTTACTCATTTACTACTGCATTGTCAACACACATGGCCACTTGGGCCAGAAGAGAACATCTAGGAAAAAAGCTGAGTGGACAAGTGTCCCAAAAGATACTAGGCAGATGGCAGCACCTGTGCCAAGAAGCTGCTATGCATGAAGAATAACTGTGTGATGGGTAAGAACTTCTTCACTTCATCTTGTACACATCACTGGAACAAATGGGAACCTGAAGACTATCAGGGGCCCTGAATACAGAATACATGATTAGTAGGAATTAGATCATCTGTTAAACCTCTCTTGAGCCAATTGATAGGAGGTATTCAGTCATCCCTCTCTAAAAACTCTTTTCCAAGATCCTCAAAGAGAAGCAAGTACTCCAGCAGGACTGCAGCAAAGGTGGATTAGGAGCATGGACTCTGGTACCCCCTGGACAGAAACACTGCACAGGTGAAATACACTCCCTGGAGTGTCTGATGCCACACTGACACCACACCAGAAGCCAAGATCTCACCTGTCTCTCCCTAAAGCTGGGAACATTCACCAAATAGCCTTGCCCATCACTACAACTCTAGCAGCTCACCCTTCCTCAGGCAAAGGCAATGAAGGTGGCAGGTGAGGGAAGCACATATGGCAGCCACTGTGGAGGACACTAAATAAAACAAGTCCTTTAATGATCACCATGTGCTCTTTATTCATAAGCCATAAAGCACATACTCCTTCAGCCTAGTGGTTTCTCCTTCCATGGAGGAAAACTCCCAAATTCATTTTTTTTATATGTGTGGCTCCATACAGCACGTTTTCTTTCACAGACACAGGCTGGCGGTGGGTGCACTCCCTCAGCTGGCTCTGTGGGGGGATTTCTGGGGTTCTTTCAGAGGTGCCAGCTGGGTTTGGAAGATCAGAAGAGACAGAAGCAAGTCTGGGAGTCACAGAAGTACTCACTGCTTGTTGACCATCTGCAGGCTGCTGCATTATCTATGATGAATGCCCCTGTGATCTCCTAAAATGAGTTAGTGACTACCCAGCACTCCCAAAAGGAGGCAGCTCATCAAGAAAGGATTTGAGGGACTTGAGTAAGACAGAAAACATGTGTGTCTGCTAGGTGAGCTTCTGTCTCTGAGAAACAAATCAGGTTCTTTAAAAAGGAATGATGATTTGCAATCTAGCCCTTTCAAAGCAAGACTGAAATACGTGACAGTCCTACTACTGACTCTCCATGAGCTGGAGTCCTAAAACCCCTTTCCTCCTGCACTCTCATTTGTTGCCAGGTAAGAGTCTGAAAAAAACCTTGTGGTGGGTTGAAAATTCCCTCTAGTCTTCTGTACAAAGAAGCTGCCTGCACCAAAACAACTGAGCAGATCTAAATTGCTCACTGCTGCAGGGCACAGTTCCGCCCATTTCCACATCCTCCTCCCAGCCCAGGCACCAGTTTGACTCACCAAAACCTCACTGAGGGCAGTGAATAGTTTTCCCAGGATCAGGGAGCTGAGCTGACTCACTGAGGACTCTGAATGATTCCCAGAGGTCCGTTCCTACCAGTATTACTTCATGAGCACTGCAGCAATCATGCCAGTGAGCCACAAAGAACACAGGACTGGAAATAAGTCAGGGAAAAGACCTGCTTGCTATCACTGGCAGCAAGCTCTGCTTTCAGTGGAGTTCAGGTGCCTTGTTGAACTGTCCTGTGCATAGCTGCTGTGCTTCCACTGCAGACATGGGCAGCTCATTTCCAGGTGCCCCTGACCCAAATGGCTGATGGCAAAAGCTGCTGAAGCAGCATGGCTTGCAAGAAGCAACCCCCTGCCCCCAGCAGAAAGGGCTGCATAGTTGGTGAAACTGCCTCCTCCCCAGGAGCATTTTGCCAATGTTAAGCAACTCCTTCAAAGATAGCACAAGAAAAAAAAAGTGAAATGGGCAGGAAAATGAACAGAAGAAAAAGAACAATCTCTTTTTAACCTTTGTTAGACCTTTGACAGGGTTTGTAACAGAGCTGGGTCACTTTTCAGACAGAATTGCAGCATTTCAGTTGATATATTTCCTTTTAACCGGAAGGTCATGCAAGAACAAGAAGTCAATCTCGCAACTTGGCAGAGGCTACAACCTCAGGCAAACTTCACTTACCATGCCATAATCTGAGGTGAAGAGCACATTTCCATCGGCACATGAGCCAACAGTGCATGGCTGCAGCTGGTCCTGCTCCCGCAGCCATACCCTGGCACCCTGCAAAACCCAAAGACCTCTCGTTAGAAAGAAGTGGAGCCTGTGAGGTCTGCACACCAGATGCAAATACCCAAGGAAAGCTGTGAGAAGCTACCATATTCAAAGGTTACTTCCAAGCCACAGCTGCTTAAAATTTTTAAGCAAGTCCAATGTACATTTTAAAGGAAACCGGTTTTCATTTTTTTAAGGTAACATGAGAAGAAGAAAATGTAGTTTTAATTGGCTTCAGGCAGAAACCAAACTAAAGAAACAAATTTTTATAGAAAGAATCATGGAAAGATACAAACACAGAGGATAGTGGCTTCAACTGTCTAAATACTTTCCAACTTAGCTGGTCATTAGAAGTCATGCTATAATAATAACAGTAGAAAATGTAAATAAAGCCTGTTTACAATTTCATGCACCCACACATCATTGTAAGTCAAAATGCTTCCAGAAATCATCAGCAACAGCTACAAAGACTTCACAGAGCTTTGTTTGCCTCTCCTGCAACAGTTTCCTTCTGTAAGTGACATGACTTGAGTGTTTCTCTGATGTATATATACACTGAGGTATGTCTGATGGCCCCAGTATACATACAGTTTCACATGCACTACACCATCTTTAATTGCTCAGTGTCTCTCAAGACAATCCCAAGCACCAAGTCAGATTTTTGACACTGCATACGCAGGGACCTGCAAGACAAGCATAGCTGATAGCCTGCCTTTCAAGAAAGTGCAGGGAAAATCAGTTTGCTTGATCAGCCTCTTTCATCCTGTCTGACTTGGGGACCTGGTACAGGAAACAGAGCAGGAGCAAAAAGGCAAATCAGGGAGACCATGACCTGCAATTATGCAGAATTAGGCATAACATCCCACTGCATTTCAGTTATTGCATACGAATCTGTTCCATGTCTTCCCAGAGAAATCACATAAACTCTGCTTAGGCAAGTACTGAGGGAAGCCAAAGTGCTGAATTGTTGAGCAACATTAAGGCCAGCCTGCTCTTCATTGACTCATAGACCTATTTTCTTCCTAATTTGTTTTCTGCCCCTAAGTTATTGATTATAAAAGCCCTTCCTATTCTTTTAAACCTGACAGCACCATTAGCTTTTTGCTTATAGGCTTATGTTTGAAGAGATGCAATAGTATTTCTATATTACATTATACAGAATGTGAAAAACTAATTCTATTTTCAATGATTTATTTTAGTTTTTTTGGGTTTGGTTTTTTTTTTTTGGGGGGGGGCGGGGGTAAACTACTTTAGTCACTTTAAACACTTTAGTACCCTGGATTTTCCTTACAGTAGAAGATAAGCCCATTGGCCAAACTCCAGCCCTCCCAATAAAGGAACTGGTTTTAATGACATTTAAAAAGGCTTACCTAACTCTAGCTTGGCTGTTGAGTTCTGCTCTAAAGTTTCCACAGCAGGTGGACTAATTTCCCCTCACCAAGTGAATGAAAAGGGCCAGTGCATCTGATCAGTACTTAAACCCCAGGATGATGTGTGGCCTCTCATGGCCAGTGAGCATTAGCAATAGAAAATGCTTCCTTATGTTACAGATTCAAGCTCTAAGATCCCAGAGAGCTAGTAAGCAATACACTGAATACAGATTTTGAGGAACTATATGAAGGTCTTCATGACATCCTCTTACATTTTTGGAACTCTTGATGCCTGAGACACAGTGTCCCAAGGGATGTGGGCAAGACCTTGCTGTTGAGAAATCATTCATTTCCCAAATCACATTCTGACTACTCTGCATTAAGATATGAACAGCAGCATGTGATAGTAAAAGATCTTTTATGCTATTTTCACCAAAGGTTCCTTTTTTATATCACAGTATAAAGCAAAAAGTCAGCGAACAGTGAAGTTGTGTCTGGAGTTTCCAAGAGCAGGATGAAAGAAAACCTTTTCTAATACACTTACCACAAACACTCAGTCCTAACACTGCATTTCTTTGCCTTCAGACACCAGGAACCCAGCAGGGCATAGATTACAACTTGCAGGCAAGTGCAGTTTAACCATGAGCTAGGCCTGCAACCTCAAGCACACACCGCACCCCGATGCCATGGCATGCATAGAAGCACCCATGCAGCATCACGAGTGTGCCATGCTCATGGAACATGGTCTGTCCCTGCAGGCCAGGGAGGCCCAGGTTACACACACTTTCCACTCCCTAAAGTCAGAAATTAGTTTGGAGGCAGTTCATAATCTGACACATATTGGGCATGAACACTTTTATTTATTAGGTATCATTCAGAGGCAAAAAGAGGGGAGATGGACAAAGAGATCCTTCTGGTATCTTCACACCTACAATTTATCAGAAAGTCCAGACTGACTCAGATCTCTTTCTCAGCAGAAGTCCATGTGGAAAGTAGTAATAAATAACCTCCTAAGAAGATATAGTTCTTTTGTACAATACTGCAGCATTTCCTACAGACTTACGGCAAATCCTTCTGGGTGCTGCTAAGTAGAAGGCAACACAACAAAACTGCCAGGCACTGTGGAATTTCAGCTGCCCAGAACTACTTACTTCAGTTTACTTAGATGTTTTTAAAAGAGCAATTGCCTCTGCCTCTGCACCCATTCATGTTGTTTCCAAAAGGAGTATCACGCTGAGACAGCCAGACCAGGAACCACAGAGCAAATAATTATTGTAACTTCTGCCCAGCATAGCCCATTTCCTGAAAGGTTGAATTTGTTTTAGTGCATCTCCTTCCACCAGCCCCTTTTTCTAAATACAAAATTCCCAAAGGAGCCTTGACTAAATACAGAAACAGATGGTGACACCAGAGAGGCTGCCCTCAGATCACTCCTCTCTTCCCCAATACCATACATTTCATTGATCAGCTGAAAGGATTAAATTGAGCAGAAAACTTCCCAGAACTGCCAGGCATCAAGGCTGAAGTTCCATGGGAAAAGTAAGAGCACCAAAGCAGAGCACAGCCCTGAACTGCAAAGCAGTGTACCTGCCAGCTCTGGGGGATCTCAGCTTCCACAGGCACCACCACAGATGGTGGCAAAACCCCTGCTCTTCTAGCACAAGAGCGAACCTCAAAATAAAAGATAAAATCAGTTTTCAAACTGGAATGCAGAAGCGTTCACCTGCAACCAAAGGCAGAACAGTTTAACAAAACGAAGCAATGAGCAACCACTGATTTGAAAAGAACACCTTCAAAGACAGCTAAGGAAGAACAGAGCAATGAATTTTTTTGCAATTGCTTTCCACTGAACAAAGCTGGCTGAATACGGGTGCTGCAGTTAACTCGAGCCCTTTTTTTAATGAGAATAGCTCATTCCCTCCCAATCCCTCTAAGATGCTATTAGGGGAGTTGTTTTGAAGTGGAGCAGCAAGGGCAAGTAATGAAAGAAAGAATAAAGTAGTAATGTACCAGAGTTCCTGTATCAAGGGTAGGTCACTCAGATGTTAAAAGAACTCTGAGACAAACATCCTCATTCCTGTGGCCTCAGTGACAATCTGTCCATGAACTGGCCTTGCCACAAAGTGCATAGCAAAGCAGTCAGAAAATGGATCCCATAACACGGGGTTATAATTTAGAAAATAAATTTGCTTGCATAAGGGAGACTTTACTGCAGGCTCTCAGAACTCAAAGCAAGACTGTAAGAAAGATAGGGACAGTCTTTTTAGCGGGCCTGTTGCAAGGAGGTGACGGTTTTAAGGACAAGGGGTAATGGTTTTAAACCAAGGGAGGGCAGATTTAGACTAGACATCAGGAAAACATTTTTTCCAATGAAGGTGGTGAAATACTGGAACAGGTTGCCCAGAGTGGTAGTAAAAGTCCCATCCCTGGACACATTCAAGGTCAGGCTGGACAAGGCTTTGAGCAACCTGATCTGGTTAAAGATGTGACTGCTTACTGCAGGAGAGTTGGACTAGATGACCTTTAAAAGTCTCTTTCAACTCAAAGCATCCTATGATACTATACTGACAGTAGCATTTCATCAGTACTGCCTCACTGTCACACCAATCTTCCACGGTAAACTCAAAGATGACATTTTTCTCTGTTCACATAACACCTGGCATTTTAGGATCCCAGACTCAAAAATGAAAAATAACATTTCCAGGTTTCCATGATATCAAGAAATCAACTGAAGCCACAGATGTCTTTGTCCTTCCATGACTTTTCCAGTGACTGATACAGAGGTTCTCTCTTGCATTCACACACCTGTACGTGCATCTCAGCAGATGCAGTACGCTGTGTCAGCAGGGAAAGGACAAGGGTGACCTGGTACACTGTACCCCAGGGAAGGGGTGGAGAAGAAGACGAGCAGCACACAACCCTGACTGCAGAAGCAAAGCACCCGTGCATTAAAGCAGCAGGTGCACCCCCATCAGCTATCCAGCTACTGAAGGCAAAGTAAGCTCCAGAGGATAAGATGCAGAACTCTATACCTGCAGCAGGTGCCTCTGCCTCTCCAGAGCCTCCCAGTCCAGCAGGAGACACATTCAGGAACTGGAATGAGCAAACAAATGCTCTGCAACCATACCACACTTCAGAAACATGTCTTCGTTGCCAGCTTTCCTCTTTTTTTGTGTAGTCTGGACTAGCCTTGAATCTTTGTGTACCCCCAGGATGTTCTCTCTCTTCCAGAAACTTCTTTCCAGGAAGAAGTGAGAATGAGCTATACCTCAGCTGTATGGAATTTGAGGAGGCAGTTAGCAGTGCTGCCCCTGACAGCGTGCACACCCCCGTTTCTCCTTGTGCACAAACCTGGATAACTTCCAGGACTAACGTGCTCAGCAGTGCCTATGGCCAAGATGGGTGCATCAGTTTTCCAGGGGTTACTCAAGAGAAGGAAAGTGCTTTTGGTTGGAAAACACCTTACAGTATATGAAATAGACACACAATTGTCCACTGCTTCCATTGTGGGATGTTTTCGTAATGTTTTCTTTGTGAATGAACACTGCTCTCAGCCTCCAGATCCACCTGCAAACACAGTACTACAGAAGGCTCTTGCTGTGCTTTGGTTTGGGTAACTATCCCTGATCACCACTGCAACCATTCTGCAAGAGGCAGGAATGTCTCAAAATTGTACAACTCTGCACTGAGTCCAAGCCAAAAACTTCTGTGGGTGCTCTAAGTTTTTCAGCTATGAGTACTATATATATATATATATATATATATATATATATACACATACCTTTGTCCTCCTGGCAAACTGAGGCTGTTCAGTAGGGTTTAGGCATTCAACCTTTGCGCTTTTCCTGGCAAGAGATCCATGTGCTACCAGGCTTGGAAGCAGCATTGTGCTAAGCCAGCTCTCTTCCCAGCCTCAATGGGCTTTGTGGTTGTAGACCACACAGCAAAGATTGGGCTAGAAAGGCTGTTGAAATCCAAAGCCATGATCAGGTTTCAATAAATGCACTTTTCAACAGATTGATCTGGATGTTCATGAATAAGTGATAGGACAAATATGAAGAGACTTAGCTAATGGATACAAGATTGGTGGGGAAGGGGAGCCTCTGACACACTAAACCCATATGGGAAGGAATGCAACCTTGCTCTTTTTCCAATGTCAGGCTGAAATGAAGTCATGCAGCCAGTCTCTGGGTTGTATCTGATCAGCAAAACATGACACATCTCCTGGAAGGGAGGGGACATCCAAGGAGGCCACAGGTACAAGAGGGACCACAGCAAGAACAGCTGAGCTGGAAGCAGCCAACACAGGCCAGCTGGGAAGAGGGACAATACCTGTAACAGCAGCAGCAGCAGTAGGGCTAACAGAAGCAAAAGTCGTCTTCTTGTAATGCACAAGGATGACACAGTGAAGAGCAAAAAGGGACTGCATCTCACCCAGGAAGTACCCATGGCTCCCACACAGCAGCTCACTGAACCTAGACTCTGCAAATCAACACAGCTCATGGAGCTGAGCACAAACCTGCAGCTGTGGGTCCTGCTGCTCCGGAGCTGCAGCCCAGGCTGAGTCAATGCCTCAGATTAGTTCTGCCAATTAGCAGCCCCATTCTTTACTAATTAAGGAGCAAAGCCTTCACTCTGCCAGCAGCTTTTCGGAAGAGTAGTATCAGGAAAAGGTTTCTGCATTTTAAATAATCTAAGAGCAGTTTGTCACTTCTGGTCACTGATGTATGTGCACTGCTTCCCACCTCTCTTTTGCCTCCCCCTTCCATCTGTTCTGTTCCTTTCTCCTCCCCCTGCTTGGCTGCTGCACAGCTTCTCTCCACTCTCCTGCACATCTCCCAACTTCAGAAATGCCCCAGGAAATGCCTGGTCCTTGATCTTCAAAAAGAAGCAGCTACCCAGTAGCAACCACAGTTCTTCACCATAGGAGTGGAGGGAGTGAACCTCCAACTTTTCTCCCACTCTTCAAGGTTGCCCTTTGCCACGAGCACAAGGTGCATGGGGAGAGGGCGGGTATGCATCCTTCCAGACTTCACTCTAAGCTCTCTCCAGGCTCAGTTTAAGAAGAGCTGCCCCCTGCTATTCCACCATGGGCAGTGCAGTCACTACCTTCTTCAGGTGAAGCAACAATCCTACAGTTGCAACTACCCAGGAACTTCTTACCAGCCTCAAAAATACATACTGAAGATCAGTTCAAAAAAGCCAGCACCACTTCCATGCCTTCTCTATGAGGTTTTCCCCACTTAAAACTTGAATTAAAACAAGTTTTAGAGCACATTACTCACACGGATACCTACAGGTTTGTATTCCCTGTCTCTGAACATCCCTGACATATCACAGCAATGGTGGCTTTCCTAGATCTTCTCTCTAGTCCTGAAAGAGAGAAGCAAAATGGCAAGTGCAAAGCCCCAATGTGGCCTTAGCAAAACTTTCACTGCCCAGCTAGCCACTCCACAATGAGTGAGGGAAGAGCTACTCCTGCCCTCAACTTGGACACCACTTTGAACCTCCTCTTCCCTCCTGCAACCAAATATATAGTAAAGCAGCTTCCTTGCATCTCCCTCCCTCTATTAAATTAGGCCAATGTCTTTAAGGCTGAAGAGGGGCTGATGGCAGCTGAGTAGCATTCAAGATCCATAGATAAGAGCTCATGGCCTCAGGAAGCCACAAGGATACAGCAGTCTATCGCAGAGACACCAGCTCCAACATCCTGCCTCCAAACAGTCACTATGCAATGTCATTTTGCAAAAGATCTTAGATGAGAGTCCTGAAACAGCATTTCTGCTGCAGTGTTTATTATGTATAATTTGTGATTATGTCCAACACCTTTTTGCATCTTGCCACATCCTTGACTTCAATAATTCTCTGCCACGTGGAGTTCTACCAACTACTCACACATTATATGGAAGCATACACTTTTTAATCAATCACTACGAAGCAGAAAATCTCTTTTTATCACAGTCAGAGGTGGAAGAACAGAGGAACCCAATCTACCTTCTCTGTCACATCCATTATTTTCTGCTCTTTTGCCATTTCACTAATAGGCTATTCTCAAGAGATTTTAAATTCTCCACGTGAGACATTTCCCTGGCGTTTGATAATCCTCAGTGTCCTTCCTTCAAACACCATACAGAAAGCAAGTGCAATGCCTCTGGGCTGAGATGCACTGTCAGCCAATCTGAAATAACAGTGCAAATGGGGAAAAAGGGGGATACAGCCCATGAAACTAAGAAGTTGGGGAATAGTAAAGACAGTAGAACCTATGTTTCACTATTTTCTCTTCTAAAATCACTAGGAACAAAGACATGTGCTAGTAGCAGCATCCAACTACCAGAGTGGAATGGCAGAATTGTGAATAACAACAGAGACACACAGAAGCTTTTAATAAACATCCCTGGAAAGCACCCCTCTTGCATCACACTGGGATGCTGACGTGCTTCCCCACATATTAGCCAAATGGAATTGATGTAAAACATTTTTCAAATCCACAGGTCCAAAAGTTCCCAGAGATCTGTCCAATGAAGTTTCTCACCAGCTGATACTCAGTTTTGATAAGCCTGGAAATGCTGAGAAAATTCCAAGAGACTGGAAGGGTCAGAGCCTAAATGAGGGCAGTAGCAGGATTATCCCAACTAACCATGGGTTGCTCAGCCTGACACTCCCAGGGAAATACAGAGGTTTTGCCTTCAGCATTTCCAACTTAAAGATACTCTGGCTTTAATTATTGTCCAGTGCTAGTGAACATGTCAAAAGAAATCTAGACAAGTTCTTCTTTTCCAAGCATAAGAGACAAATAGGGAAATAATAGATTCTCATGGCGCTAATCTAGAACACTATTCTGATAAAAGTCAGCCCTTGAGGACCCAACAGCAGCCAAGTGATCTCAAAAAAGCCTGAATGGGGAAAATCATGACTAATTGAGGGAGTTTCTAACTAAACTCTGCAGAGACAGGGTCAGTACTAGTTTGTATTCTCATCTAGGACTTAAAGTCAAAGGTATTGCTGACAGTGCTAGCAGACACGAGCATCTGGTAGATCAGTAAGGACCCACAAATGTAAGACCATCAGAGCAGTGTGAATTCCACAAGCCTGCTTGTTTGAACAAAACGAGATTAAAATACAGCCAAACAGAAAGGTCAGCTTCAGGGGAGAAGGAATGCAAGGAGCACTTCAAAAAGAGGAATGTCTTCTGGAAAGTCACAGATCCAAAGAGTATTGCAGATTTCTGAACAGAAACTCCCAAGACATTTGGTTGCAATGAGAGCTCATGCATGTCTGGGACATATAAACAGAAGTAAGGAAGTTTACTCCTTATGCTTTGAGGTGTGAGAAAGAAGCTTTCCAGAGAAAACTGCGGAAAAAACCCCACCAAAAATCAACCGTTTTTGCTATTCAGAAAGATCCCTTGTAACGCAAAAGTATTTGTGAAATGTTAATGTAATTATGTAGATTTGCCAGAGCTATGGCTGCCCTATCTAGCCCAGACACTGATAGGAGGGGGATCACAGCAGCATGTGGCCCAGCATGGGTTGCAGATCTCACCTCAGTCCCTGCATACTCAACCAACTAAACCCTGCTGTGAGAACTTTGCTGCCAGCAGTACTGAAACCACTGCTCTGCTACCTGCTGTCTCATCTTTCCCAACAACCCAGAGGCAACCTGGTGCCAGAGAACAGTTTCTTGCAGACAGTGATTTGGAATTAAACAACTCTCATGAAAAAGAAGAGTAGAACCCCAAAATGGATGGTGATGCCAGACACTTTTGAAATGAAGCAGGATTTATTTTAAAACAAGATTGTGTAACCGCTTGAAGAAACTGCAAAAAGCAGAGGATCCTCCAAAAACAAGCAGCTTTCCCAGGAAGTGTGATTCAGCCAAATCTTAATTATTGGCTCAAGACACAGGTAGCAGGAATAAACAGGACTAGTACACAGCCCTTGTACCCCTTCTCACCAAATATGCTGATTAATGTTACCTAAGAGAGGCCCTGCTACTGGTTCAATTGCTACAATAATTATTGCTAACAGGACCCAGAAGTACCCCAGACACTGTGCCGAGCAATGCACACCAGATGGGCCCTCCACAGGTGCTTTTCCTGGGACTCAGCTCTACAATACTGCTGAACTGTGTGTGAGCTCAGAGGGAAATGCAGAGACAGAACTGCAGAGCTTGGGATAACTGGAGGATAACCAGGAAACCCGGACTCACAGAAGTTTCAGTCCTAATGATCACATTTAAATAGCCTGCACGTTCTCCCTAAAGCAAAATGGGAAATAAGAAACTGTGAAACATTTGTGATTATTAGTTAAAAACAACTGAGGCAAGAAGTGAAAGCAAAGAGGTATACAAGGTGGTCTTGGGGCAGTGATGGGGCAGCTGGACCTGGGAAACCCGTCTCCCTTCAGACAGGGGTTCCCATGCAGTGCCTGCATCAGCCCACCCTCGCACTGCTGATAGGATCTGACAAGGTCACAGCTCACACAGCCTGGCTCCAGATGAATGCCCTGAGGAGGGAGCTAACAGGACTCCCGCTCTTCCGCCAGACACTTCTTCATGTCACCTTTGGCACAAGAGCTTTTTCCCCTGCAACTGCTGCTCCAGAACAGGGCAGCTGGGTCCTTTCACCCTACATCTGCCTTTTTATCACACGATTTTGGGGAGATGCAGCTGGGACAGAGGATTCTGTGTGCAGGAACATCCGTGCTACACCATCCCCCTTCAAGGACAGTGGTGCTTCTCTTTAATTGAACTACATAGACTACTTAGAGAGGGCTTGCTCTGGTTGGTATCGACTCAGTAAGCATTACATACACAGCATGGATGTAATAGTCAGCATTTCTTTTTCTTTTCCCAGTCTCTCCACATCCTCTTTTCTAAGAAGTCACAGTATTCTTGGTAAACTATGAGGAGGTTGTCAGGGAAAGTCACCAAAGCACATGTTTCTCAGAGGGGAGGAAAAAGGCTTAGTAGGAATACTCCTCCATGGAGCAGCCCCACTGCTGAAGACAATGGCTCTCTATCTACTGTTTCTTTCCAAGATGGAGTCTTCCTAAGCCAAAGGTTGTTAACACAAGAGCACTCAGCTCACTGTTATCTGGAAAGACAGCACATCACTCATGGTCAGCATCACCCAAGTCAGCCGAACCAATTCCCTCACCTCAGACAGGAGTCTCTGGAAGGATTCCCCAGGACATCCAGATCGGCTCCTCTCACAATAACTCCACTTCTCCCAGCTGCAGGGAGCAGTGGAAGGCAAACCAAGCTGTTGAAAAATCCAGTTCAGGATGCCGTACACAAGCCCTCCTCACCCAGCACAAGCCAGGCTTCCTGAAGACAATGATCTCTCAATGATGCAGCAGGGCAACTTCAACCAAGAGCTCAAAGCTGGTGAGAATCGCATGTGCCACCAAAAATCAGACCAGTCCTGTACCTGTTGTACCCAACAATGAGGCAGGCTACACACTACAGAGATGCATTTGCAGACAAGTCCCTTCAGCTTTTCTCCCTACCCACATACTCTGACAATGTTTACACACAATGAGTTTACACTAGGAGGTAAAGAGCCATCAGATACATGGAGGGCAGTGTGCACATCTGAGTATCCCATGGTTGGCAAAGGGCTACATTGTGCAGACTAACTGTTGGCTTTGTGAAGTATTCAGACACTTCCTAGTTACACTGAGCAGTCAGCACAGCTGCACAGCACCCAGGGCAGCACTGCCAGAGCAAAAGAGAACTGAAGAGCTGCTTCCTCTCCACCTCAGTTTGGGGCTAAGAAAGCAGCTCAGATGCATGCATGGTGGCAACTCAAGTAGCCTTTGTGCTTCTCCATGGACTTGACTCTGGGACTCCCCGATGGTCTGCATGTCTCCCTGGGAGAAGTGGTTCCTCCCCCCACCTCCAAGACAGATGCCCTAAGCCACAACAGACAGGCTGTAGCCAGGGGAGGATAAGGGACAGTAAGTGAAGACCAGGACTGCCATAGAGAGGACAGCTCAGACCACCACAGCCATGCAGGACATGACCACAGAATCCCCCCTCCCTTTCTCCTCCTATGTCAGGAAGCTTAAGGACTTTGGGGGATTTAGTTTACAACACAGATGAAAAAGGTTGCATTTCACCAAAAGGGCAATGAGGAAAACTGTTTAATCCTTAAAACACCAGTGTTTCTAGGCCAGTGACACATGAGCAGAAGGAAAGCAGCATCTGTGACTCCACTGGATGCTGCTGCTCAGTGCAGGCTGACCATGGAGACATGCTGGCTGGTCACTCCAACCAGAGAGCAGAGAGAGATGTGATGGGAGAAGTGTCTCCTTTAACCCTGGGCATGACATTCTTGCTCCTAGGGAGAACGGGAGAACGAGTCACATCCTCTGTGTCACCCCACATCCTGCCCACACTCCAGACATGAAGGGAAATTATCATCCTTCAGTGTGCCACAGCCCTGGCCTCCACAGCACCTTCTCCCTGTCTGGGCACAGGACTCGTTGCAGTAGCCAAGAAAGGAGACAGTGGAGCACACATACCATCTTGGCTCCTCAGCTCACAGCTGGCTGGACCAAAGCTGCAAACTCGACCCCAGGTGACAGAGCCACACATCTTTGTGCTGCACCATTTGCTGAGGACAAAAGTTTTCCAACCTGGGCCACTTGGGATGCTGCAGGGTAAGGGGGCAGCAGCACACACCAGCTCACAGTTCCCAGGGTCAGCAGTCAGAGGAAGGCACGGCACATAGAAGCCTTTCAGCAGCATCAAGCTGGCAACAACCAGCCAAAACTTTTCTCCCTTTGGCAAAGCCAGGACAATAAGTAGGTTGAACCCATCACTAAGCCACTTATCATAGATAAACTTCAAAGATTAGGAACAGCTCTGGTCTCCAGCACATTGAGGGAAGAACTACCAGGGAAGCTGAGAAGATGCATGGCATCCCCATTTAACCCCAGACACTGACCACATTGCTGAGTGTGGTATCTAAAGGCTGCAAACACTACATGGAACCCTTCTAAGGCAAGACTAACAACATGCTGAGGTTTAAACTATTCATTGTAAGGGACGACTTACATCCCCTGGGACAAGCTTGGCTTCTGTTGCAGCAGAAAGAGGTGGAGCAACTCCCTTCTGCTCAGGCGTTGCCCTCCCACCAAGAACCCCCCATGGAGAAGAAGGAAGAGTGACTGGGGTGCAGCAAATGCCAAACATTCCCGCTCCAGGGAAGCCAGTTCCCTCTCTCCCACCCCCACTGCCTTTCTTGCAAAGCCTAGTTTGATGCTTACTCACGCATGCTCGCCCTGGCTCTTCAGCCTTGGCTGCTCCACTTCACTGGGGTTTAAGACCATGATTTACAAGAGATGTAAGACTCCTTGAGAGTCTCTGGCTTCAAGACTGCCCCACAGCCCTTCCCCAGAAAGTTCTCCAGATAATGGCAGAATCACGCCTGGACAAGTGGAGCTGGACAAAGCAGGCAGTTCTCTGCTGGGTGCTACTTGCTGAGACATGCACCTCTGGGCATCCACTCTCCTGCCTCCCACTCCCATCAGGCACTTCAGGCTCTTTGGTGGCTACTCCTTTTGTAAGAGGCCAGAAGGTTCCTTGTGAAAGAGAGGCAGGCATAAAGGCTCTGGTGCAATGGCCCTTTGGGAAACCTTGGCCTTCATCTGATTAGATACAGGCAGCCCAGGCTTCCAGGAGCAGCAGGTTAATCAGTTAATGGCTGAAAGGATCCTGGGCGATGTGCTGCAAATGCTGCAGGGCAGCCTCAGCCACACAGCCCCCAGGGCAGCCAATCCTTCCTCGCTCCAGGGCCAGATCTGGGAAAACATCTGTTCTGATAAAGAAAGTGCTTCACTGGGGAGGGGGCAGGCCCAAGCTCATCAGCTCTTCTGGCCCACTGACACCAGGCTGCTCTGGAGAGGCTGCCAGTCCTCCCACCACACCCAGGACATGGCACGAGCTAGAAACTGGTTTAAGGTATTGGAAACCAATCAGGGGTTGGAGAGGGGTGGATGATTGATGCCCCTGGCTGGGCAGGGGAGGCTTTCAGAACTCAGCTGCAGAATGCAGGATGAACCTGTCACCCCATAGTGCCTGCTGTGCCCACTGCCAGTGCCATGGGCACCACCTGTAACTCATAGGACCAGCATGGGCTGGCCAAGCCTTGCATCCACCTATCCCTCACAACCAAAGGCAGCACCAGGCTGTGATGGAAACCTGTGAGTGCTCAGGCAAGGAAAGAGGGGGGTCTGGAATACAGGGCACTAGATCACATGCCTTACATCTGTACATGCCTTGCTCCTGTGCCACACGATGCCCAGAACAGCTGCTGTGAACTCCCGAGGAAAGGTCACTGCAGGCAGGCGTGGGACCAGAGCCCCCGTCTAACGGGTACAAGCCTGTGTCCGGAGAAGCCCGTTCTGCCTGCCTGCGTGAAGGTGACTGGGCAGAGACACGGAAAAGGCAGGGGACCGGGACGGACGCTCCCTCCTGTCGCACGCTTCGCGGCTCCTCCGCGGGCTCTGGCCCGGTGCCACGTGCGGCGCGCCGAGCCGTGACACGCACATGCAGGCAGGAGCAGGCTCCGGACCCCTGAGTCGCTCCAGGGGATTAGAGCAGCGTGCGAGCCCAGCCGTTTCTGGGCAGCCATGACTATCATGCGACAAATCCGCTTCTTGCTCTTGCAAGGAGCCCTGCGCCCGAGCAGCTGGAGCCGCACATCCCTCGGGCTCGGGCTCAGGCTCAGCCTCCCGGAACCCGTTCGGCCCCGCACAGGGGCTGGCCGGTGCGGCGCTGGGCCTGGGGAGCACGGGGGATAAACCCGCTGCATCTTAGTGCTCCAGAAAAAGTGCAACCGGGACTGAGACCCCCGCAGGGAACGCGGCATCCCGGCCCAGGGCAGCGCCCGGCAGCTCCGAGCCTGGGCACGGCACACGTTGATTGTCTCACGCCGGGACCTGACCCTGCCGCCCGGCCTCCGCCCGGCTCCCTCGCAGCCTCCTTCAGCCCCTGAGCCGGGGCGAGCAGGCAGGCGGGCAGCCCCGCCACCGCCGTCTCCCCCGCCACGGCCGTGCCCCTTGTCCCCGCAGCTGCTCACCTGACGGAGAGAGGCGTCCATCGGCGGTCCCGCCCCGCACCGAGCGCTGCCGGCCGGTTCTCAGCGCCGCATCGCCGCGGCCGGGCAGGAACAGCTCACCCGCCCCGCCGCCGTGCTGGCTCCGCCTCGCCGGCCGCGGGCAGCGAGGAGCGCCCGCTCCGCCCCGCTCCGCCCCGGTGCACTCAGGAGCCTGGGAGGCTGCTCACGCTGGCTAGGGAGGAGCGGCCAGCCCGAAGGTGGAGAATGCTGGAGAGGGTTTGAGGTGAGCCCGAGTGGCCAGCCCGAGAGTGGAGAGTGCTGGAGAGGGTTTGAGGTGAGCCCGAGTGGCTAGCCCGAGAGTGGAGAGTGCTGGAGAGGGTTTGAGGTGAGCCCGAGCGGCCAGTGCCTCCTCGGATATGCAGTGGGAATCACCTCTATACAGCCAGAGCAGCCAAGGGAGGGCTTTGGAAGAACAACTGATGTCATTTACAAGAGCAAACATTTTGGGTTCAAGGTCTCTGCAGCAGGTCACCATAGCACGATATAGTGAAAGGGACCATTAACAGGAATCCTGGTAGAGCTTCAAAATTACGACTCTGAGATCTGGAACAGCCAGCATAGAGCAAAAAGCTGGGTGAAGTTCATCAAAAAAGCATGGCTAGACCATAATCTACAAATGCCTACTCTGTGAGGCTGTTTCTGGCCCTAAGAAATTATTTCTTTAGTCTGAAAGAAAGGAGATCTGATGGAGGAGGAGTGGAACACAAGTTTTGAAGGGGTTGTTATTTTTGTCAGTAATGTGCTCTTTTAACTACTTGAGACACAGAGAGGGTTCTGACAGAAATGGTAGTATCTTGTCCAACCTCTACCACAAGACAGAGAAACACCTAGGTCATTGCCTAACCTGTGATGACCACCCCCAGAAGCCTCTTCTACCTTCACTATCTGGACCTTTTGGTAAGGTTTCCTAATATCTCAGTCACTGTGAGTGTGTCCTTCCATTTTGATAACAAGTCACCAGGAGCCACCCTGGGTATAACTATCCAGCCTCTTTTCGTTTTGTGCTGGATTATCTTAATCTACACCACTTTCCCTGGCTGTTGAAAACATCATGCAAGACAGTGCCAGAAGCCTAACTACAGTCCTTATCTCAGATCTAATACTTCTATCCGCAAGGCCAATTACCCTGTTAGCAGAGGGGATTGGATCAACTCAACAGCAATGTGTCCTTGGCAGTCCTCTCTGCAGCTATGCATTTGTCATCAGCAAACCTATTCAGAGTAAACACACCAAGCAACCCACATGCACTCATCATAAACTTGGGGCCTAACCTCTGCTTTCCAGGCCAAGTTCCTTGTGAGCTCCTTTCCCCATTCAGCACTTCCCAGACACACAGCATGGGGGAAAAAAAAACTAAGCCTGTAACTACTGCAGTTTTCATCATGGTGGTGGTGGTGTAGCACATGTATTGGTGGGCTGTAATGGAGTAGTGGATGTTCCAGCCTGACAGACCTCCCTGCTGCTCTGAGCCAGCAGCCTAGGAAAGCCCAAGCCAAGGTAAAGAACCAATGTTTCAAACCCCAAGGTTTTTAGTATTAACACTACTGTCAAGTGACACCTTCAATGAGGGATGAAGAAGGTGGCTTGACCTGGTCCTTAGAACAAAGAGGCTTTCCAAACTCTTCATAGAATAAATGTATTTCCCAAATGCAGCAACAGCGACTGATGCTGTAAGTCCTGTGCTCTATCAGCCTAGTAGGAAGGGTGGCAAGAATCTTGAGAAGAAACTTATGCCTGATATTTGCTCCTTTCTGTTACAAGATTAAATCAATAGTCCTACGTTCATACAGCCCACCTAGAACTGTGGATGTCTGAACTGTCTTCCGATTCTCTTCCTGCCTGCAAGGGGTGGCTACCACCACCGGCTTCTTCACAGAGTTTTGATAAGCAGGCAAGTGCTGACTTGCTTTTGCTGGCTGCCCAGATGCTGCCTTCACCATGTGTCTGGCACCTCACCTCTGACACCCTGGTATCTCCAGGGCTGGCTGCCACACCAGCAACACAATGAACATGAAGCAGTCAACAAAGACATGGGCCCTACCATGCAGGACAAGCCTGGACCCTTCTCCAGCATGCCAGTCCCCTCCCCCACTCAAGGCTCCCCAAGCCTGGTGCAGCAGCACTGCCCGCATGATGGGCAGCAATGCTGGCAGCCCGGTGACGTCCCAGACCTCCTGTTATCACAGCTGCAGATGGCACAGGAAGCAGGGTGCCATGGCTGTTGCCTGCTTGTCAGCAGAGAGCTGGGCTCTGACAGAGGACAGCCAGGGTGGTCTGGTGCTGGGGGTCTGGGCAATGAGCTGTTCCTGCATCCATGAAAGGAGCAGCCCGCCAGTGCTGCAGGCAGCAGAGCCCCGCACCCAGCCCTGGCGGCAGCAGACAGTGAGTCAGCTTCCTGCTGGACTTTCCACACTGAGGGAAGGTTGGTGGAGGACTGGCAGGAACAAGCCAAGGCAGGAATTCCTTCTGGACACCAGACAACGTCCTAATTTCCTCCTCTGCCACGGGTCTGGCACACGGCTGGAAGGCAGGCCAGTGTGCCCCTGCTGCAGGCTGAAAGTATCTGCCAGGCTTGCTCTCCCACCACCTGCAAGGATAAGCTGTGATACTTCACCCATAGGTGCCACCTCCCCAGTCACCTCCCCAGTGGCTCATTACAATCATACCCGTAGGGTGAAGAACTGATCTCTGACATCATCCCTGGGATGATCTCACTCAGGAGAGCCAGCAGCAGAGGATCCAAACAGGGGCACAGGGAGGTACAGATGCAGGAGAAGGGCATCTGTGCTCTGCTGTGCATCACTACCATCAGAGCCCCTGCCACTAGGCCCTGCAGTTTTGCTAGGGTCCCCAAATCCTGCCTTGCCAAAAGCACAGGACAGTCAAAACTATACAAGTGCAAGAGAAAGGGGGACACATGGCAGGGCATGCACTGACCCCAGAGTTCTGCCTCCCCACCTCACTTTCACAATTGCTTGAAATAGGCTTAAAAATCAACTCTTGAAAAGTGCAGTTTCTCCCTTCTCCCATTCCCAGCCTCTGGGGAGTCCAGCCACAGCTCAGACCCAGGCACTCAGTCTAGGCCAGCTCAGGCTAGTACTGCCCCAACTCAGCACAAAGCTGTGGACCTCTTCTCCTGCCTCACTGCTCACAAGGTAAGGATGGTAGTGATCAAAGCTGTGACGAAGCTCTCCCTGCCTGAGGCTTCTCTGAGGATCTGTGGCAGGAATTAGCCCAGGCTCCTCAGGGACAGGATCATATTTGTACCAGATGTGTCCCTGCTCCAGAGGAATGTAATTAAGGCAGCTGGAGGGGCTTTCACAGGGTCACACCAAGCACTGTGGCACCTGCTCCCCTGGAGAGCGGGAGTGTGAGGGGAAGCCCTACTTGCAAGGGGGAACAACATGGGGTGGGGGGTGTTCGTATCTGTCCTGGGCATTCCATTGGCTCCCAGCTCACTTCAGCCACTGTCTGCAGTGAGTTCATCTTACTGAAAAGCAGAGTGCTGCCTGTGCACACTACAGGCCCAGACCAAGGGTGGCTGCACCTTTGCTCAGTCTGTCCACAATGGGAGAAACTTTTTACTGCATTGAAACGCAGGAGTGCCCTCTATTAGGGCTGCCCTTTCTCTAGAGGTCAGGAAAACAGGATGTCTTCTTCATTTTCAGCCTGGGCACAAGAGCAGAGAGCTGGGGCACACGGCTCCAGAGGGTGGATGCTGGGAGCATCCAGTCCAGTGTCACCATGTGCCATCTCTTAGACTCTGAAAGATCCTCCTGAGCTGTGTCATTAGGGCCAGCACCAGCTTGTGACTTTCTACCAGCCCCATGTGCACTTGGCCATGCTGGATAGACCAAACCATAACTGAGTATTTCCATCTTTCTCTGCAGATAGAGGTCTTGATTTTGTTCTCCCAGCCCAACCCATCCCTCTTATCCCTGCTGAAGTTCCCTGCCACTTCTCCCTTTGTGCTGCCACAGGTTTACTTGGGGCCAAAAGATATCCATGTGCAGCTTTTGCACCTCGCTCCTGAGAAATGCAGTCCTGGTGGCAAGAGTGCTGAATAAGAGATCTGGGCTGCACAAGGCTCTAATTACAGGAGGAACATGCAGGGATGAGGCCAGCCAAGCGCATCCACCTAATTTCCTCTCCTATTAAGCCTGCCCTGCTTTTGCTTGACCCAGACCAAGCCTTGCTATTAATGGGTGATGCTGTGGAGGTCACAGATGGCTCTGTTACAAACGGCCTTGTGAATTCTGCTCAGCTGGGTGTATAAGCAGGGCTTTGCTCACAGATACCAGTACTGCGGGACTCATGCTGTAGAAAGTGTGTCAGCCAGCTGTGGTGCAGGCGTTTCCCAGACTGAGATGTTTTGCTAGATGCAGGCAGCTCTGTGTCCCTGGCTGCACAATAAATCCAGGCAAACAAGTGAGGAAGTTAAATGGTGTCCTATCACTGCCACTGGTCATGACCAAGCTCTGCTGACGAGTGCTGGTAGCCAGAGCTCAGAACATTTCCTCTTTCTGGTCTCACCTGTGCAGCTTCAGTGTGCAAAATCATTTCTGTGCTAAAGGACAGAACTCTTCCCCTTGCTGTGCACATGACACCAAATTGATGCCAGTCCCTGCCCTGATTTGCTGTATGTGTCCCTTGTGAGTCCCCATGACTCACACAATGCTGGGCAAATCCAGGGAGCAGGTGAGACTGTGCTAACTCCTTCTGTCTGCCAGAGCACCTGATTTTGAGGTCCATTTCAGGGCTGAAAAGTGAGTGCAGCCCTACTTGATAGCACCAGGGACTGGCCCCACCATCTGTCCATCTGTCCTTGCTGAGGATGAGAGCCTGTCACAGCACGAGCTGGCCACTCTCCACGCTCTCCCAGCCTCGGTGATGTTACTGTACTCTGTGTGCTGGAGGAGGGGGACATCCTCCAGGGACAATGGACTGATAGATGAAGGCAATCATCCAGCTGGACTGCTGCAGCAGAAACCACAAGATCCCCCCTCTCTGCAGCAGTCATAAGAGGGGGATTACCCTTCCATGCTGCTCACTGGCAAGGTCACATCTGGCAGCCTGTGGCCCAGGAGGTCACCGAGTGTGATAGGAATGACGGGGGATGCTGTGCAACGCTGGTGCTCAGCACCTCTCCTTGCTGTGGCTCCTGTGTGATCCCCTCTGAGTGAGGTAGGACACCCATGGGTTCCAGCACACCTCCTTGCTGCGCCTTGCAAGGAAAAATATTTGGAAGCCACATTTCAGAGCTCAGGCTGAGCCTTCCCTGTCCTGACTACAGCAACACTGCCCCTCTCAGCAGGGAAGCTCATGTGAGTCATCTTTCGCACCAAGATACAGCAGCTTGTGGGTAGATGCAACCCAGCCAACAGCATGCACCAGACAGAAAAACCTTGCATAGGGACAGGAGAAGCATTAGTGTTGTCTTCATGGAATTGCTCCCAGCCAGGGTCCTGGTACCAAGCAGGAGGGCTGGGCTCAGCCTTGGCCAGCTGTCTGAGCCAGCAGGACTTGCTTGCTGGGCAGGTTGAAACACCATGGTCACAGCTCCCTCTTCCATGAGCAGCAGGGTGGAGGTGAAAGGGGAACTGTTGGGGCCAGATCCATATTCCAGGGGTACTGTACCTGTCACAGGTCTCTGACAGAGGATTTGTTCCCATTTCCTCTTCTCATTCCATCAAGAGACCATTTACTTTTCCTAAGAGTCCCTTTGGGGAGCAGTTTCAGCACAGGTATCACAGAGAGCCAGAGGGCTACAGAGCTATGCAGGGACAATGCACTGGGAAGGGCAGGGCAGGGCACAAGGCAGCAGGTAGGCAGCAAACTGTCTGAGGCTAGGGAGCCTCTCTCTTGCCAAGGCCAGATAAGCCTTTGGGAAAAATTCAGGGCCATTCACAGGAGTACTCACTTGTATCAAAGAAACCTGCTATCCAAGCATCCAGGACTCAGGCATCTCTGCAAAAGAAGTGTCCTTTTCAAAGACCTGTGCAAGGGAGAGGGGCTGGAGGGAGCTGCATCTCTGCCCTGTAGCTCCATGGCAATGCTTGTGGGGATGGCAACTAGCTCCAGGAAAGGCTGGCTCCTGAGCAAGGGACATGTCCAAACTTGCTGTTCCCATGGGGAGGAAGGTTTGTGTCCGTGCCTGAGGAGGGCAGGTTCCTCACCTGACAGGCAGCAGGGCCCAGCTCAGCACTTTCTCCTCTCCCTGGTGCCTTTCCTGGGGTAGGTGAGTCCTTTTTATTGAGTGACATAATGGGGAGATGGGTGGAGGGCAGAAGGGGGCAGAGAATGTGGGGATGAATCTGCAGCCACTGGTGCAGGGCCACTGATGCTCAGCAGTACTTGCTGGCCATCCTCAGCATCTGCAACAGCAAGCTGGATGCCAGCACTTCTGAGCTGAGGATCCACATGCATGCATCACACCCCTCAGCATCAGCTCTGCTGTCCCCAAACTGTTGCAACTCACATTTAAACAAACCCACCTGCAGACACTTGTTGGGGAAGGTGAATGCAACCAAAGCTACCCTCGCTTTGAGGGATGTGCTCTGTTGCCACCTCCTGCCATTTTAATCACCCCTCTCTCTCCCCCCCCCCACCCTCCCACCCCTCCAAGATGCAGAGCTCACAAACCCTTGTGGGGAAAAAAAAAAAAAAAAAGACGTTTGAGTGCCTGAAAAGCACACGTGAAAGCCCAGGCCAGGACTTCCAGATATAGAGGGGAAAAAGGAGAAATTTTGTTAGTGGTACTGGTTCCCAGTTTTGTCATGGGGATGGTCTTAGCTAGCAGTTTCCTTAACTTCCCATCTGTACAGCCGTTCAAATGGGTGCCAGTGCTATCTCACAGCAGAGATCTGCCAGCCCCTCCTGGCTGTGGAGAATAAAAATAGCTGGAGAAGGTAGCTTGAGTATACTTGAACCTGTGTGGCAGGAACAGAAACCCAAAGAGTTTGCTTAAACGTACAATGATTTAAAATAGTATGGTTGATAGTTTTGGGAACAGACATAGTTTAAGTTTTCCAGACAGGTAACGGTGGCTGCTTACTTTTGTAAAGATAAAACTCTTCTCAAACAGCAAAGAGGTGGGAGAAACTGCCCGACAGAGCGCGGGGCTGGTCTGGGAAAACCATATCCCTTTCCAGGGAGCAGAAGGACCCTTGTCCCCTCCCACAGCAGCCTCCTGGGAGGCTGCAGACGCCCATTGTACTCTTGCCCCTCCCACAGCAGCAGCCTAGGGGGCTGCGGGCAGCCTCTCTTCTTTTCTCCATGCTCAGCACTTGTGTTTTGTGATCCAGCATACTCCTGGTGTGGCAGCACTCAGCAGCCTCTCCCTCTGGTCCCACAAAAGTGGGGGTATCTGACTGAGCTCACCCCTTTCAGCCCACTCCTCCCACCCCAGCCCATCCCTGTTGCCCTCCTCACCCACCCATTCTCTCCTCTCCAGAAGAGCAGCTAGGACCAACTCATCCAAGCTGGCCAGATACCCCATTCTTCAAAGCAGCATCCTTTGCACTATCTGCTGGCCAAACCTACATGCATAACTCAGACCAGAGCCCTGCAGCAATCCTGCTTTCATCAGCCTGTGCATCACATCCTGGTGCATCCAGGGACCAAGACTGTGTGGCTGAGCTGCAGTCCCAGCTGCCTCCTCTCGATCACCGTGGCTGCCCATGGAGGCTCTCTACTCTGCCCTGGAAGGGGAGATCAGCACCTTTGTGAGGCATGTGCAGCAGTGCCAGGAAAGCTTTGACCTGTGCAGCCAGTACCACATGCTGCTGTTGATGCTGCCATGGAGCTCCTTGGGGCAGGTGGAGATCAGGCAGCACCCTGACATGGCCAGCTACATTGGCTGGCTGGCCTCCTACCTTCAACACCTGAGCATGCTGAAGGAGAGGTTTGACACCAGGGTGGTGCTCCCGCTCTGTGAGAACTTGTACATGCATGAGGAGCCAGCTGCCCACCCCACCTGGCAGGCCCCGGTGGCACCCATCCCACGCCTGGCCGCACAGCTCTTTGCCCACAGGCGTAACTGGGGGCTGCTGCTGCTGCAGGGGAGGGCCCTCAGTGAGCAGGCCTGCAGCCCCCTGGGCCTGCATGACCTGCATGGCTTTAATGGCATGGGGTCCTTTGTGAAGGTCTTGCAGCTGACCCTGGATGTCTTTTACCAGACCTTGGCCACGGCAGAGTTTGCCCAGCAGTGGGTCCATCTACACCACAGCAAGTACAGCCTCTCCCTGCCACCATCACCATCATCACCATCACGGCAGCCACCAGCACGGGGCAGCCAGCAGCCTGGCTCTCCCTTGACGCTGCCTGACCTCTTGGTCCCGCTGCAGGCCTCAAGCGCAGAGAGCAGTGCCAGGGTGCTGAGAGCCTGGCTGCAGGAGAGCCGAGAGGAGCTGCTGGCCCTGCTGAGCCGCCGGCAACGGGCAGCTGCCCTGCACGCCCAGATCTGTCACCTCACCCAGCGCATCCGGGACCTGCACCTGCAGCAGCAGGGTGAGGGGACAGAGCTGGCCCAGCCCCAGCAGAGTCTGGGTGTGGGTACAGGAGATCACTGCTACCAGGCTGCCCACACTGAGGAGCTGAAGAAGAGCCTGCAGCTGGAAGAGTACCACCACAGCATCCTGGAGGCAGACTGGCTGCTAGAGCTGGAGGTCAGGCCCATCCTTATCAGGAGAATTGATGTGGTAAGGGGCACACTGGCTCTGCTTGTACCTCCCACCTTACATCCCAGAGCTAGAGCAGGGGCACTACTATGGGACTGAGTGGAGACATGGATCTTGAGGATCTCTGGTCCAAACCAATGGCCCACTAGGCAGCCCTAGACATTCAGGTGTGAGGAAGGAGACCCATGGAGTGAGGAATGGGAGAGGGAGCGTTTCTTAACATGGTGGCGCAGCCTGCAGGAAACATTAATGATCACTCCCATACAGCCCACCTGGATGGTCAGGAGCTGGACACCTCTGCTGCTTTCTCTTCCACAGGTGCAGCAGCGCTGCTGGGACCTGGAGAGGATGCTGCAAGCCCAGACACTGCCTGTCCCACAGTGGGTCCAGCTCAGAGGTGGGATGGCCACCACTTCTGCCACATACCCCACAGTGGCAACCATCCCCAGGAACAGCCAGCAAACCTGACCACAGGAGATGGGAATGTCACCTGCTCCCAGCAGCAGCACTCAGGAAAGCATGACTGGACTGGAGGACATTAAAACCATCACCATGTGGGCTGTGGGCAGACAGCAGCTCACAGGAACCTGGCTCAGCTCCTGTCTGGGAAGAAAGCACGGAGAGAACGTGTGTTGAATGAGAGATTTTTTCCATGCTCAGCCAATGGCCCAGCTGCTCAGTGCATGGCTGGGTAAGGAGATGGGCAGTGAGCACTGCTGAGCACACAGGTGCATGCTTGAGCACATGTATGGACCCAGGCAGGCATGAGAACACATCCCTGGGTAAATACGGGGCTCAGCTTCCTGTTTCCAGCAGCCAGCGTGGGGGCTCCACAGTAACCGGCCTGCTTGGTGGCACTGGTAGAGAGCCCAGCTTCAAGCTGTTAGTGGGTAAAAAGGTGACAGTCCCCACTTCAGCTGAGGTTTCCTCTCTCACTGACTACTGTTGTGCACAAGAAAGAGTTTTGTGTTTGTGAAAGTCATTCGATTTCATTTATTTCCAATTAATAAACAAAAGCAGAGAGCCAGACACAATTCCTGTCTAGAGTTTATTGGTGCAGCTGTTTCCACTACAGTCAGAGGAGTCACAATGCACAGCGACAACAGGCCTCCTACACTACATGGGGAGGACAGGACACACATGGCCACAGACACAGAAACACTGTCTCTCCACCCCAGGCCCTGCAGAGGGGCCAGGCTGTGGGGCAGGAACCTGCCACGGGGGGAGGTTTCTCTCTCTGGCAGTATATTTCTGCAGCCTCCCGGGGAAGGCATCAGACCCTCTCCAGTAATGAAGCACCCACCATCTCTCACAGGAGTCAGGCTGCTAAGGGGGAACCAGGACAGCAGCTTGTCCCAAATCCAATGGTGAAGCGAGCATTCCAGCCTCCTCCACGAGGCCATTCCGGCTCTGACCATCAGGGAGAGGCTGGGCTGTCTATCCCTCTGGCACTGCTCTCAGAGCTGCTGCAAGCAGCAAGGGCATCCAGGGGACAGCCCTGCCAGGTGAAAAAGTGTTCAGAGCTGCCCAGAGGTGAGGGGAGCTGAAGCTAGACATGAAGAATGCTGCTCCTTCCTCCTTGGAGGGGACCCCTAGACATTAAAGGTCACCCCAGTATGGCAGCAGAATTGGAGCTGGAGGTTTCAGTGACTTCTTTGTAAGGCTGCAGGGTGCCAGACCCAGGAAAGGGAGGGGATCCAGAGGACTGTTTTGTGCACCAGCACATCCTTTTTATAGCTTCTCAAATATGGGTTGCTCTCAGGGACAGGAACATGGGGATCAGGAACTGGGATGCAGCCCTGTGATGTTTTTACCCCTACAATCTTTGTGGAGGTGCTGATTGGCACAGGACTCCTATTAGTCTCTGCAAGAGGGCAGGCACTTGAATCTTCATAATACCTGCTTGTCGCCAGCCTTCCCTCCCTGTGCAGTTTTCCTTTGGGAAGCGGGCTGGGAAAATAAGGAGAAAGCAAACAACCTTGCCTGTGCCAGGCAAGAGCTGTAAACAGTTCTGTGGGAGGGTGACTGGACAGATGATGGTCTGGAGGACAGGGCCAGGGTGATGGTCCCTCCTTGTCCATCTGTCAGGCTGTAGCAGTGCCATGGGCCAGGGGCTGTGACACAGGCCCAGCGTGAGCGCTCTTGGAAGGAAGCAGAGGGAGTGGGAACAAGGCATCTGCCAGCTAAGCAAGGAGGCTGCTGGGCTGGGATAAGCCCACTGGCTGTCCACAGGCAGCATCCAGCCTACCCCTGTGACTGCTCGGTGGCATGTGGTGCTGAGACACATAAATTTCATGGTGGTGGAGAGGGACACAGCGGCACCAGCTGGCATGGCTCCCCTTAACCACATGGAGACCAGCCACAGGCTGCCTCCAGCAACTAGGGGGTAGACCCCTGACCCATGGGCACTCGGGACTCATGCTGCTTCAGGGTGTGGGGAGGCATCTCTCAGCCCACCAGGTCCCAGAGAAGAGAGACTCACAGCCTCTGCTGAGTAAGTGATGGGGCAGCAGGAGCTGGGGTTGCCTCCTGCAGGGCTATTGAACAGCCATTCGTTGGTCCAGGCAAGATATCGCATGACTCACAGCAAGTGTCCAGTTAGTCTGTGTGAGGAATAAACAGGCACAAGTGGCCTGTCCCATGAGCAGGGAGGGCAGCTCCCAGCTCATACAGGCATGTGCAACTCGTTGTATTCATCACGGCCATCCTCGTCAAAGTTCGGCTCCACATCCTCTGAGTCCAACTGGGGAGAAGCAGAGACCGGACTCTGAAGGCCACAGCCACCCCCAGTGCAGGGTCAAGCCTGGCATGAAGAGATCAGCAGCACAGCAGGCCAGGTAGCTGGACTGCACTAGGAAGAGCAAAGCTCTTGCTCCTTTCCTTCCCAACTGGCTCCCTTTTTTGCCCCTCACACTTATCCATGAATCCCCAGTCTGATGCCCTTTCCTATACATGTTTGTGTTTGACAGTGGCCCATCACTGGGGCATTGATCCAGCACTTTGGTCCAGCAGATTCCCTCTCCTCTCCTGCAGGCTGCTCTCCAACAGGAGATCAGGATGTTGGCAGAAGCAGAGGAACTGCGAGCACCTGAAGAGCTGCCAGCATCGGGGCTCTGTAGCTAGGTGCTCCTATGCCAAGGACTGGTATTCTGCTGGGCTGTACTTACTGCTGTCTCAATGGGTAAGTGGGGTGTCTCTCGATGAATGAGCCACAAATAGGGAGGAGAATGGAAGAGGAAACTCTTATTGCAGGCCTCTGCATGGTAGGTCACTCTAGGGTACCCATCCATCCCACACTGCACTCAGACCTACAAGCTCTGAGGAAACCATCCACCAAGCTATTGATGTTAGACAAAGACCCCCAGACAACAGCAGGAAAAGCCTTTCAGTCTGCCAAAGCTCCTCAATCTTACTCTAAAGTTGTGAGCTAGACTCTGAGGACAGTTACTTGCTTACCGCTTTCAGCTCCCTGTCCTGAAAGAAGCGAGGCAGCACAAAGCGTCGCAGTGGCACTGTCATGATCAAGACGAAGGGGAAAGCCAGGGATGCCACCGTAGATTTCACCACCCAGAGCAGCACAATGCAGGCCAGCTGAATGCAGGTGAAGAGATTCATCCTCCAGGTCTTCACCTAGCAAGGTAAATCCAATCTAAGAATGCATTTTCCATCCACACAGACCCAGATGGCAAGAGAAAACCCTTCCACACAGCACAGTGCAGTAAGGCAATGCAGCTGCACGCCCTATCTGCCTGTACTCTACAACAAGGCTGAGCTGCCTAATGCATCAGCCTCTGTGCAACCTAGCAGCATTCCCACCTGGCAGCACAGTGTCCCTACACCCACTCACACAATGCATCACTCCTCTAAGTAGTCTCTCCATACAATCCCCTGGCAGTACACTCCTGTGTGCAGCCTCTCAGCATGCTATCCTGGTATTTTTCACCTCTGTGCATGGCTTGCACACACTTCTCAGCACAAACTTGCAGCCAAGGGAAGACACCAAGCCAAGCATCACTTTAGCAAAGTACCCTCCTCCCCTCACCTACCTCTTCTTCTTCTGTTCTTCATTATCTGTTTCCCTGTAATCTGACCTTGCTCACCTTGACAACATAGATGTGGTCAGGGTGGTGCTTGGATGGCATGAAGATCAGGAGCAGCCGCTCGTAGAGCTGGATGCCAGTGAGCGACGTAACGCCCATGTAGAGGAAGATGCCGAAGAGCACAGCCAGCGGGATCTGCCGCAGCATGTTCCCCATCACAATGGACAGACCTGCACAGACAGAGCTCAGGGCATGGGGTGTCCCACACCTGCCCCTCTGCACGGCACCTTCATCCCCCTCCCACCTCCTCTCTGTCTCAGGGTGCAAGGGAAAGGAAGCTCAAGAGTAGTCTATCTGGAAGGCTTGCAGAGATGGATGGATCATGGGGGGTGGTACTGAAGGCTGCTGGAGGAGAGCTGAGTGTAGGTGGGGACAGTTCTGCAGCAAGCAGTCAGAGCACAGGCTGGCTGTGGGGCAGGGACACTGCCAGAAGACTCAAGTGTTTGGCCCTGACTTCCCCCCTCACTCCTTCACCTGAGCAGAGGCTCACCGACGAGGGCAGCAATAAGCACTCCTGTCACACGCTGCTCCTTCACCTCCTCAATCTTGGGCTTCTCTCCTGGTGCAATGGCCTTGCTCATGACCGTCAGGGCGTTGACATGTGTGACGGAGCGCACAGTCGCTGCAGTCAGCCAAGGCAACCCAAAGAGTGCACAAAGCCCCCCCATTGTGCCAATGAGCAGGAGGTCCAGGTGGAAGCCAGAGCCTTTCAGCAACTTCCTCTCCTTCTTGCTCACAATCAGCCTGGAAGGAAGAACAGACTTGGGTCTCTGCCACACTCAGCCCAATGTACAGGGACAGCACTGTGGCTGGGGACAGCGTTCACTCTCTGAAGAGAGCACACACAGAGACAAGGAGATGGCTGAGGGACAGTGGCTGTCACCTCAGGTTGGAGTTTTCCTCCTGGCTTGGCTAATACAGACCTCCACCACACTGTACACCAGGCGGGGGAGCCAAGAGGTGACATGAGAACCCAAGAGGATACCATCTGAAATGACCAGGATCCTGCCCTTGTCCTGTTGGAATGCCAGATGCATCTCCACATGAATGGCATCAGCATCTGTCTCAGTCTGGCTGCCTAGGGGTTAGTGATGGATGCTGCTGGCAGGGGAGATACTCACGTAGTGATCTGTGTCTCCATGAAGATAAGGATGAAGACCAGGAGGGCAGGGATTGCAGAAGCAAACATCATCCACATCGGAAATGTTCCACTGCTGCCCATGGGGTGAATGAACCAGCCGCGCTTGTGAGGAGATGTGACCGACAAGCCAGAGGGGACGTTCAGCTTCTGGAGGTGTAGCCACAAAACCCTGCAGTTACTCATCAATACACACATGCCCACAGCCTTGCACAGGACTCACCTTGATTCTCCTGCTATCTCTGGTCTGAATGCTTCCGATGATGGGACAGCTACCCTGACCCAAGCAGCACTTTCTCATGGATAATCCCCTTCAGTGCAAAAAAATTCCATGTCCTCTAATATGGGCCTGTCTCATTTCCTTTCAGCTACTGGAATTCCCTTGGGGTTTGTCCAAGAGACCAAGGAAATATCTACCCTCAGGAACCTCACCCCTATGTCAGTGCTTGCAGATCATGGTTAAAATGCTCCTTGACCTCTCCTTGGATAAATCACAGAATCACAGAATTGTTTTGGTTGGAAAAGACCTCTAAGATCATCAAGTCCAAGCATCAACCGAACATCAATATGGCCACAAAACCATATCTCAAAGTGCCATGGCCACGCATTTTTTGTACACCGTCCAGGGACGGTGACTCCATCACCTCCCTGGGCAAACAGTTCCAATGAAATTTTTCCTAACATCCAACCGAAACGTCCCCTGGAACGCATCCAGGTAGGGTTTGAATGCCTCCAGAGGTGGAGACTCTACAGCCTCTCTGGGCAGCCTGTTCCAGTGCTCTTCCACCCTCAAAGTGAAGAATTTTTTTCCTTATGTTTATGTAGAACCTCCTGTGTTCTTTTGTATCCATTGCCCCTTGTCCTGTCACTGGACACCACTGAGAAGAGTCTGGCTCCATTCTCCTGACACTCGCCCTTTAGCTATCGATCAGCATTAATGAGATCCCCTCCTCAGTCTTCTCCAGGTTAAACAGCACCAGCTCTCTCTTGGGGGCTTTGTGCCTTCATTTTCCCTCAGTATGTTACACAGACTGTAATAATTAGACAAAACCCCTGTGCTGCTCATCTGCTCATCACTGAGGAGCAGACTAACACCTCGGGCATGTGCAGACCTGTTCAAACAGGAAGGCTTCAGCAGCTAACCCATCTCAGTCCATATCCATGGGGCTGCTCCCGCCTCTGAGGAAATCAAGTGTACTGAACTGCTTGCCCTTCTCTGAGGTGGCTTTCCAGACTTTCCAAGTCTTTTCCGAGACATTTTTTGGTATTGTTTTTGCAGCACGGACCCCAGAAGTGGCCACATTCTCTGGAAATGACCTCACTCTGATTAAGTTCAGAGGGAATATCATGTTTGTGCTCCCATGAGAGACCACACAGACTCCTGACTGTACATTGTCCCAACCCTGTGTTCACCAGCATTTGAACTCTTGGCTCTGAGCTGTTCTACAGTGGTTCCTGCTATCTTCCTGCATGAACGCTGCAGAGAGAGCTTATCATTTGCATTTATGGTAATCAGCATAAGTATGAATAATATTCCTGGAATGCTTGTACTTGAGCTAAGCTCTGTAACTAGCTACTGTTTTCTCAGAAAGCTTTGTACATATGCTGAGTGAATACTGAAATGATAATGCTTTTGATATTAATTGTAGAAGTGTAGAAGGGTATGAAAAGGATGTAACAAAGTGTGTGATTTTATTAACATTTGATAAACCCAGATTTTTCATTGTCATTTAAATGAATAAAAATCCATTTGGATTCCATTAAGCCTTGGGCTGTCTTGAGAGAAAGCTTGCATGCTGAACAGGAAATACCTTCCACCCTCTCCACAATGTTAGTTGAAAAAAAAATACCAAGCCAAAAAGACATAACTACACATCTTCTAAAAAAGGGGCAGGGAGAGAAATGGAAACCTGTGAGATGGGTTTGTTTGGTAACATTAAGTTTATGCTTAATCTGGGAAAGAGATGATTGTCATCAAAATGTTAGTAGCCTATAATCAAACCACTCTAAATGCCACCCCCTTCAGAGTGCACAACCAGTTTATGCTGCATTGATTGACTGCAAGTTTTAAGAGTTATAAGGAATTAACAGCACTGAACCTTTCTGGTCCCTTAAAGCCTTCCATACTAACAGCTGAACCAGAGGGATATCAGGGCACTCCAGACCCTGTAGCTCTTCTCTCAAGTCTCAACAAGACCCTTGGAGCCTCCCTTCAGCATGGGAATGAGGATGAGGGAAGTGCCTCTGCTTGCTTTGCCCTGCTATGACTACAGAGGCAGGAAATACAAATCCCTGTTGCACAAGAGCAGGCCATGGTGCCACAGGGATCACGGCTGGGCTACTGGAGAGGCTCTGAGGGCGGTGATGGCACCTACCTGTGTGTATGTGTCAGTGATGGTGTAATCCACCAGCACCATGACCAGGATGGAGATGGGAATCCCAAAGTCTCCGATGATCCTACGTGCCTGCAGAACAAACACCTTTGCTAACAAAAGGAACAGACTGTCTCTGTGGTAGCACCCTGCTGCAAGAAGCCTGTAGGAATAGGAAGTCCCAGATGGAGCCAAGCACCACAGCAAACCTCAGCACCGCTGATGAGCAAGCCAAGTGAACCCAGCCTTGACCCACAGGGCTGTGCATCGCGCTGCCCACGTCACACAGTCCTCCAGCCACTCTTAAGTGAATGGTATTGCTCCTGCTGCCCTATTAGGTGTTCCAATTGCTACACAGATGCCCTGCATGTACAGCAGTGTCCAAACAGAACAAGTTGTAAACTCTTCCCCTATATTCTAGTTTAACAAATTTGCATCCAGCCAAAGGAGCTTTCCCAGGGCCCAGAGGACTTTTCACTAAAGCTCACTGGAGAAGGACAGTGGAGATACCACCAACAGCCAGCTCTGGTCTGCAGCCTAAGTCAGGCTTTCGTGCATTCTGCTTCATATTTAAGGGATTGCTGGTGTTTCTTTGGGAGGGTCAAAATGCTCTGAAGAACCAAGGGCTGTAGCAAGAAGCATTATTTGTTTGGCACATCCCTTGTCCTTAAAATCTAGGCACCGCAAATTTCTCACCTTTCCTCCTAAGAAACGGCTGTTCTTGAACTTGCGCATAAAGAAGGCAATGAAGAAGGTGCCTAGCATGAGGATGAGGGAGAGGAGAGCAGTGTTGGGCTGCATTCTGATTCCCAGTGACATCGCATCCGCAGAGAGCATGCTGGCGTTCAGGCCACTCTGCACATCTGGGGGGTAGAACTTCAGCAGAGGATGTTCTGCAAACACCTGGGCAGGTGAGAGAAGCAGCAGGCACTGTCAGCACAAGGAGAGGCAGGGAGCATTGTCACCACTGGGGACAGGGGGCAGCAGGGGTGTCTCGCTCTGTGAAGAGGGTGGTAGATGGTGGGCACAGACAATCCCAGCATCTGTCACTTTGCCACGCCACCTACCCAGCTGGAGAAGGATGGGGATATGAAAGTGGCACTTCTTTAATGCCTCCTGCAGGAACAGAATGGGAGACAGATATTAGGATTTTCCTGCCAGCCTTTGTGGTGGCACAAGGATCAGCTGGGCTGGGGTATGAGAGGGTAGCAAAGAACTGCTCTGTTGAGTGCCTAGGAAAGCTGTGGCTGAGCTGGCTCTGTTCCCCTATCTATGCTAAAGCAGCAGGTTCCTAGGGGAGCAAGAGATGTGGCAGCCCATCTCCCCAGGGAAGATTCACCTTGTATAGTTTGTAGAAGGTCTCGTAGATGAAGATGAGGGAGATGAGGAAAGCAAAGATCTCCTGGGTGAAGGGCGAGATGTAGCGCACCAAGAAGCTTCCCTCAGCTGCCACGATAATGAAGATGAAGACGATGAGCCACAAACCAATCCACACTCTGCCTGTCAGATACTCAATGCCTTGTGTCTGGCAGAACTGAAATGGAAAGGGGAAGAAGTCAATCACGGCTCCTAAGGCTGCCTCCCACATCTGCTCCATATTAAGATCAAAGACTCTCCTGGAAAAAAAATGATCTAGATCTGCTTGGGCATCCAATACAGAGACAGTGAATTCAGTGGAGTCAAAGGTAAAATTGCAAGCTTGTCATTAACATCAGCCAGCTCTCACCAAGCAGGTCTTTACCACTCCAGTCTTTGTAACTGTGCCTCCTTTGCTCTCTGCTGAAGCCATTCCATGCATGATGCTCCCCATCCCACCCACATGCAGGTGCCCTTATTCCAACACAGCTCTCCACTGCTCCATGCACTCAACAACACAAATTTGTTCACCCCCAAGGGAGAGCCAGAGCACCCTGCTATGTCCTGCTGCAGAAAGGCTACGTTAGGTGAGGTGTGATCCCAGACAGAAAGAAAAAAAGCCCCCAGGCTGTCACCACAGACCAGACCATCTCCACTGCCTCTGCTCATCCACACAGCAACACCAACTACTTCCAGCACAAATCATATCCCTCACTTGGCGCCTTCCTCAGTGCCATTGTAGACAGTGCCCTCACACAGGACAGAAGTTCATCTTTGTACACTCTTGATGGGGCAAAGCAAAAGCATTCATTGAGTGGTGCGGTCACAGGAGATCAGAGAACTTCCCACTGTGCAATGGCATCACCAGCTCCAAACTCCTGACTCACCAAGCTGAAAATATAGCTGTAGGAAAGCCCATGCTTTAAAATCCCAGACATGATAGGATTCATAAAAAAAGGAGAAGGATAAGACCCACTGCTTGAAGGAACAGAGGAACAGTGAAGCGATCATGCTGCTTCATAACGGAACATGTCCATCCGAGTTTGTCAGGATCCTTGCACATGTGTACACTTGGGCTCATCCTAAGAGGTGGGTGTAATGTACATGGAACATCTCAAACAGGTGGCACACTGAATGTTTTTGGGTTCCTACACAAGGAACCTGCGCACAGGTAAAAGCTGTGAAATGGTCTTTTAAGGAAGCCTCAAGAATAAGAAAGTATTATGGACCAGTATTTTAGGATGCAGCTACAAGTGGCCATTGTGCCAGGATGGGCTGCAAGACAGAGCAGGGAAACAAACCTCTGCTCACAGTCAGGAAACAAAGCTCTCCACACAGGCAGAGTGCATTATCACACATCCAGGAAGGTCAGCCCACAGGATACAGCAAGAGGCAGAAGTCTCTATGGTGTTACTTGCAAATGGTCAGCAAAGCCAGGGCCAGTCTTGGCTGAGCTGAGAGCAACCTGGCAGAATCCAAGGAGCCTACACCACTAAAGATCCTTTGGAGAGGTGAGAAATGCTCCCTGCCCTTTCCAGCACAAGGGCAGAGCAAGCTAGTGCCAACCATGGATACTGCCTCACGTGTACCTTGTAAAAAGCTTCTTCAAACACCAGCAGAGGCCCTGAGAAGCCAATGACCAGGAGTGGCTGGGCTCCAAGCAGGGAGAAGAGGATCCCCAAAACCGAGGTGGAGATTATGAGCTCGGAAACCCCCATTAGACCCTCAGTTTTCTCTCCTGAGAAAGAGAATAACATGTGAGTGTTACAGCCCAGATACAGGCACTGTCACCACGAGCAGGCAGGTTGCAGACACAGCTCCAGACAGAGGAGACAGGTCCTCATCCCATCAGTCAGAGGTCCCCTGCTTTGCACAGGGAGCACAGAGGGAGCCCGGGGAGCCGAGGCTGGAGAGGCCAAGTGGCAGGGAAGGGACAAGGCAGCAGCCGAGACGCAATGCTGCTGATTTCCCTGAGCAAGCAGCACCAAAGCCCACCCCAGCACAGCATCACACAGGCACAGCCAGTGTCCCAGTGTGCAAAGGGCAGACCAGAAAGCAGGCCCATTACCTAGGAGTCCCCCGAAGGTGATGGCAGGAGAGAGAGCAGCAAAGTAGATGAAGAGAACGGCCGCGAGACACTGGCTGTGCAAGGCGTCTCTGATGTCACTGAGGTATTTGGGGTACCTGCGCTTTATGTCCCGAACCAGACCTCCAAAAAAGATCCCAGTCCGCTTCAAAGGGTCATCCTCAGCTTCCTCCTCCTCTTCATCAGCTTTCACTTCACACAGCTCTGGAAGTGCACAGAGTGGGGCTTGAGCAGTGGAATGCAGGTTTGTCCTTGGGCTGTTTTCCTCCATACCCCATGAAGACCTTTCTCCAGCACTGCTAACCTGATAGGCACCCTGCAACTTGCACATCCCACTGCCTCCAGCTGCCCCCAGCTGCCAGAGCTGCCCCAGCCATTGTGTCCCATCCCCAGTGCCCACTGCAGGAGCCAGGTCCTGCTCACCCCTCTACCAGGCTCTGTGAGGGCATGGCCCACTGGGACACACAGGGCACTGCACACAAACTCTTTTGCCAAAATGTGAGTGAAGAGACCTTTGGCTTCCTGGACAGCCCCCTCCTTCATGGACTTCTGCTCCCTCTCCTTCCTCTTCCTCAGCAGCAACTTCTGGAAAGTGGCAATGGATTTTAGCAAGTCTTTTCCCTCCACCTCTGATGGGGGGATGACAATGCTGCAGTCCAAGAACTCATTGATTGCATTGAGGAGGTCTTGACGATCATCTGCCATGTATGCAGCCTCATGGAAGTGCTGGGAGGTGCAGGGAAAAAAAGAAAGGGAGAAAGTTCAGACCAAGACTGCATCCAGTCACCAACAGCCTGGAAACACAATGCTTGCTATGACCAGACTAACATTCTGCTTCTTCGGCTCACTACTAGTCTCACTATCGCCACTCTGTGACCCACACTCCTGAGTCCCTCCTGCCAGTCCTTCCATCCAATGACCTCCACCTAACAACATGTCTCCCCTCCCTTCTCTATCCATCCTTTCCATCTTTGCCCCTGCTTTTCTCCCCCAACCACCATTCCTCTTGTAGCTCAAAATTAGGACTCTGCAACAGACTGATGTCCTCTGAGTCTGGTCTTGGGTTTGTTTTGAGGAAAAAACTGGTGGAGCCCTAAAGCACCAGAGATAAAGCACCTGAGTAGGAAACATAAGAGACTCTTGGGACTCTCCACAAGCGAGAGAAAATAGGAGGTGACAGCATGAGGGAAGCCATGCAAGGGAAACTAGGCAGAAAAAGGGAGACACGCCTGACAGTGAGGGCAAGATGGCAAGGAAGGACTCCAAGGAGACCATGAGGGGACAGGACTACTGCAGATAGGCAGAGATATGCTGGCAAATGGGTGGAAGTGCTACATTGCCTCTGGAACATGTCTGCAAAGAAAAGGCTGAAGAAAGATGAACAAGTGAACAGTCTGCAAAGCAGGTAGGAGACAGCTAAGGTCTCTGCAGCACAGACTCTCTGGAGCCTCAGCTTCAACGTGTAAATGATACCATGCTGTCTTCATGGCGCCAGCCACTGTGTAACCCTGCTACAGCCAGCCCCAGCTGCAGCAGCTGCCCCCCTTTTCCTGCAACAGAGGAGGCTCAAGTGAGCGAGATCAGCCCACAAAGGCAGTGCCGAAGCTGGAATATGGCACCTCACCTCTCCCGGCTAAAGACACAGCCTCAGCTGAGTAACTCCCAGGATGGGATCTTCAGGATCAGAGCCCTTGTTGGCCACAACCCACCTGCTGTGAATGCATCTCTTACTCCCCAGTTCAGGGAGAGCTGTGCACTGATGGCATGACAGTTTGTTACTCTCTTATAGTTACAGGGTACCAGCCAGGAGGATCCTGTGAACCTCTGATTCTTCTGTCCTGGACATACGCAGCAGAAGCTTGGGTTGTCTTTTCTTTGCCTTTAATTGCTTATCATGATACGGAATTTCACTTTCTTACCATTTAGCCAGATGGGGAGCTTCTAGAAGTGCACACATTTGGCAGAAAAACCTCTCTGCCTCCTCATTTTCCCTCCTGCATAGCTATGTTCCTCTGCATGGATGACCCAGCCACAGGACTCAGCTAAAAAGCTTCATCCAAACACCTGACAAGAGTTCTCAGCCATTGCTGGGTCTTACTGTCAGTGTGGCCTGGGCCAGGCATCATGGTCACAGGCACTGCTCAGCCTCCCCTCCTCTCTGTAAAATGTCAGCTGAGCACAACTCTAACCTTGGGCAGTTCTTTGTTCCTGCTTTTACACAGAACACCTTTCTTCACCCAGCCTAGTGCTCTCTGTCCCAGACAAATGTCTGGGAGGATCCTACTTGGTCAAGCCAGACAGCTCTTAGAAATGCCAGATGCTCACATCTGCCTGCCCCACCTGGGGTTTTGTACAGCATCACTCAGCACTCTTGTCCCAGGACCGACTTCGGAGGAGCTAACAAAGTTCCCTCCCCTGTGCCAGCATCACTGTCTGTCAGCTCCTCACCTTGTCAGACATGAGGGTGGAGATTGAACGGCCAATTTCATGGTAGTCCATGTTAGCCTGGCTTGGTCCCAGCAGCACAAAGATGAATCTGACAGGAATTGGGACCTCCAAGACAGATTCCAGGAAGACGGCCTCATTTAGTCGGACAAAGGCCATAGTTGGCTGCTCCAGGAACTGCACACAACCTACCCGGAGGCAATGTTTTGAGCAGAGTTAGTCAATGGGGTGAGCTGCACTGGGCTGCCTTTAACAGTGGAAAGAGGGATTTTGGGGGTTCCCATGAGCCCTGCAGTCCCGAGCTTGTCTGCAGAGCACTGACACAGCATGGAGTTTCATGCTGGGGACTGCTCTAAGTCCTTTGTTCCCTGATCACTCCCAAGCAGTGCTACTTTTGGTAGCTTCCAAGATAGTCCTATCTTAACCTCTTACAGATGGGCCTCTACTTATACTACAAGGGGCTAATTTTAAATCACAAGGTTGTTTTCCACTAACCCACTGCCTTATGGAAGGAAGTCTCTTACATGTTACTTTTATCAAACAAACTTCTAATCTCATCAAAGAATGAAATCAGGTTTCCTTGACATGACCTATTTCCCATAAACCTCATTGCTTGGCAATAATTACATTCTTATTCTTTAGCTCTTTATTAAACAAATCCCATATTAGCTCTGCCATTATGCTGTCCGGGAAGGACATCAGGTTGACCAACCTACAGGTACTGGATCACTGCCCTTCCCTTCTAGAGCACTGAAGTTATGAGTTCTCATCTGTTTTTCTCTTATGTTCCCTGCTTCTTAGACTTTTTTTTTTTTTAAGATGAAAATGAGCTAGTTCTCCTAAAGACTCATAGGTGCAAACTGCACAGTTTGTTTTACAATGTCCAGATATCATCAATGCTTGGCAGCCTCCTTGGTTCCTAACAGACTGGGAAGTACTCCTGCATCCTCTGGAACAGCAGCCGCTTCCTTCCCATGCTGCACACAAACCTCTGTTGAACACTTGCATTTCTCTGGCATTATTGCTGATCTTTCTGCCATCTGTGTCCAGCAAGCAGCTGTGTTCTGTGTTGGAGTAGCAAATCTGGGCCATTCGAAGTGGCCAAGCAAATCCTACAACAGCCTGACCTCAGCAATGGGGAGTGCTTAGTTATCAGAGTATTCAAAGTGTATTTATGAGGCCGATGTGGCCTCATGGTGGTTAAGCATCGGCTTGGTAGAGCTGCCAAGCCTGTCTGAACTTTTCATCTACTAGATAGGCAATGACATTCACTTTGCTTGTAGTGCAGCTACCTTTGCTGAGATGTTAATATCAGTAAAGTACTGAGGATTACTCTGGTGGTCAGAAGGCACCAAGCCCGCTGATGCTTGAGGCTGCCTGCTCACACCCCTCTTGTACAAAGAAGTATCTCCTGGCAGTGTTATGGCTGATACCCAAGAACTTGCCACCAGCCAGGCTCTGCTTCCATAAATTCAAAGCAACCTGGCACACACAACCAGCAACCAACACTGGCCAGGGGCAGGGTCCAGCTGCTGGTGAGGTGTGAAGAGCCCACAAGGAGGGCAGCCATAGTCAGAGGACAGTGTGAGGACTGATAGCAATCAGTGCCTGGCCATTAGTCCCTCAGGCACCACTTGCCCACTTCTGAGCTCCAAAATAGGATATTCTGGTGAGCGTGATGGGACTTTCTCTTCTAACCTGGGCCCCAGCTCCTAGAAGCAGTGTCTATCAACCTCTTTCTTAATTTAGGAGAGGAACCACCCTGGCACCCCACACATTTACTGCAGACAAACAAAACATGCCACTACCAGAGGAGAGAGCATACCAGGCTCCCTCCCCAGCTGAATGCTGGGGACATGTACAAGATGACAGAATACTCTTCAGGAAGGAGGGCACAGACAGCTGGGGTCAGACCAGGATCTGCACTAGTCTTACTTGGTGCTGGGGGACTCTACATGCTGCTTCTTACCCACAAGAACCACTGTGGCCTCTGCATCTTCGGGGATCTTCTCCATCAGTTTCAGGTATTTACGGTGGCCCTCAGCATTATGGAGATGAGGGTTTTTCTGCCAGGGAAGAATAAAAATAAGTGAGCACAAAGTTTCCACTCCTTGGTCTCCCTACACAACCTTGCGTCCCACTGACATATCTGCAACTGGGCTTGCCTCAGCTGCACACCCAACACCTAGCCTCAACAGACAAGGCAGAGGCCACCCTGCAAGTGCCAGGGCTGTTGCTGCCATTGGATGCTCAAGTAGACATCTGCATAAAGCACGAGACTAAAATTAGGCCTTGAAAGGGTAACGCAGCGACCTGATTTCCAGCAGTCCAGGTGATCCAGGGGAGCCCAGCCCTTGCAAGTACAAGGCACCCCATTAAAGGCCCCAGAGATAGATACCAAGCACTGCCACCAGCTAACAGCTGTCCCCAGGGTGTGGAAAAGGAAGCAGTAAACTTCCATATCACCCTCACCTCCTTGCACTCAGTCTCGTTGGCCTTGGGGTCAGCCATCTCAATGCGCTCTTCCCCCATCAGAGGCACACAGGTGTCAGTGGTGTGGTTGTGGTGGTGATTCCCCACGACGGAGTTCATGCTGGAGCTGGAGTGGTTCCTTGGGAAGAAGCCCTCTTTCTCATCATTGGGGTGGCTGAGGGGGAGAGTGGTGGCCATGAGGGGACCTGCCTCCCTTGCCACCTGGGGCTCACAGATAACCCCTGAGCCCTGGCAGCCTTCAGCCATGTGCCACTCACCTGTGCTTCAGCAGCAGGGCACGTAGCACGTTTGCTCTATCTTCTGCTCTGATCTGGTCAGAGATGATCATGGTCTCCACCATGAGGTGAGCAATGCCAGGCAGAGTGGTCTGCTCCAGGTCAAGGAGGATGGCACCTGCCAGCAGGAGGGGAAGAGCCCTGCTCCTAGCGTGCAATGCTCCCCACCACATGCACACTCTGAGGACACAGTTGTCCCACCAGGAGCCAAGCTTTGGCTGGAGAGAACCTCAACCAAGAAATGTCTCAAGTCCAGTTGTCTCATGCCCTTTGTGTAAATCCTTGTCCCAAGAGAACCCAAAAGCTCCAAGATGCAATGATATCTTTCTCTCATTTTGGATTCCCACTCTGCCCAAATTTGCCCTTTCACACCAAAGATGTGTCCAAGACCTGCTGGCCTATGCACAGCTGGATGTGGCAGCTGCCACACGTCTGAGAGCAGCAAAGCAGAGCGAGGAACTGACACAGGCAGGCCTGGGCCAACGCAAACCCTGGCAAACTGGGTGCAGGATGGTCTGTCATCACAGACCCTATATGGAACCTGGACACAGATGCTGCTAGCTTGTTTACAGTGAGGGGTCAAACAATGACAGAAGCTGTGCAATAAAACCTGTCCCACAGTAACACATCAACTCTAGCCTGTGGTTTCTGACTCACCATGGGCAATTGTCTTCCTGAGCTCCAACAGGCTGCGGAAGGACAGTGAAGCCACATGGGGCTTCCCCCACCTTGCTGTGTCCTCCTCCACATCCTCCTCAAATTTGATCCAGCGGGCTGTCTCCCTCCAGTGCATCTCCTGGTTCTTATCCATCACCAGCTCATTCAGCTCCACAAACACCTAATGTGAATTACAGAGGACACTGGAATTTCCCTGATGTGTACTTCTCCAGCAGCAATATGTGGAAAGCCTTGGGTTTGTTCTCAAGGCACCACTTGGTCTAAAGTGCTGCCTGAGCAAGCCTGCCTTAGTTAACCAGAGGTTTAGTGAACAGAAGCACGCAGGACAAATATCACTGGCAGCATCACAGGAGATTCCATCAGCACGTGGAGAATCAGAAAGCTCCAAGTCTGATAGCATGGGCAGAGGATAATGATACAGTGCTGAATTCTTTTCTACCAAACTGTGACCATTTTGTCATCTGCCTGCTTCTTGGTTTCCCCCCCAAATTTCCCACACTTAGCAGAGATGGTGCTGTTACTGTGCTGCCAACTTCCACAACAGCACTACCCTGGGACTTTATAGCATCTTTTCCAAGGTCAAAGCTTTGTGGTTTCAGAGAAATCTCTGCTTTCATTGGAAAAGAAGTGTATTTTTAGCCCTTATGATAATCAATAAGAGCCTAAAATGCCACCCTAAGGTCATGTAAAAAATTAAGTATACTGAAACCACATTTATGACTTTATGAAGTGCTTGTTTCCAGTCCTGATTTATGGTTTCTGAACAAGTGTGGGAGGAAAGCACATGGTTACCTCATGGGGCTTTCTATCCAACTTCTTCTTCTTCTTCTTTTTCTTGACAGATGGAGCTGATGCTAATTTTTTGCTTGTCCTGGTGATTTGACTCCGAGATGGTTTTTTCATCAGATGCCTCCTCACACCTGGGTTATCTTCAAAACGGTGGCCTGAAGACACAGGAAAGGAAAAAAGACCACTGGTTTGTCTAGTGGAAACACACTGTCTGTCAGAGAAACACATTCAAGCCCATCCTTCTCTCATTAGCTTACAGTAGCAAAGTCCTGGCAGCTGAAGCACTTGCAATTATCCTCCAGACCTTTGAAGATTCTTTCTGACTTATCTGCCTTCTTTCAGCTCTTCCAGACATCTGTGAGCTAATTCCTTCAAGAAGAAGGCTTCCCAGACTGAGCATACACTGCAGAATCATTGCAAAAGCTTTTACTTATGGTACCCAAATAAGTGGTGCATTAACCCTCAATGTAAAGCATCCTGAAGCCTTGTCTGCATGGCTGTGCACCCAGCTAGCATAGGTGGGCACCTGGCTGGGGATCATTTCTCCCACTGGAGGAAGGCCTGGTGCTCAACAAGCATAAAGGGCAGTGAAGGGGAAGAATATTTAGCTGCTGATCTGGGAGACACACGGAAATATCAATGACTGATTTAATTGTGCAATGAGACTGTAGGATAACAGTGCAGACCAGAGCTGCATGGAGGCTGGGCAGCTCGCTCCAGCTATTGCTGCTTTCAGATGATCTGCAGTGCCACTGCAATGCTTCTTAAAGGTCCATTTGACAGAGTTTGGCTGGCTGAATCAAAGCCTCCTGAAGCCTTCAGAGTGACTGCTGAGACTGCATTACAGACTGACCACCAAGCTTCCAGCACTGTTGGCTAGCCAGCCCCTGCCAAAACCTGGCCGCAACTGTGCCAGTCAGTGCCAGAGAAACAGCACTTGGGCAACAAGCTGCCGTGGAGGGCAGTTTCCCTGGACACTACTTAGAGACAGCAGGTGTATCTTCTTCAGCACAGACAGCCCATGGGGCCTTAGAGTCCAGGTCCAGGATGGGCAGGCTCCCACAGGCATCCACTGAATGAGGGGGTTTGCTCAGCTTCAGTCCACCAAGGCTTGCTGGCCCTGCTTGTAAAGCAAAGCCAAGGTCTTCTCCTTGGAGGACCAAAGGCAGCTCTTCACTGTCTGGAATGAATGTTGTCTCCATGTGTCTTTCTACACTTAGCTTCAAGACCTGCACTCTCAGGGCAATGGTGATAGCAAAAAGCACTGGTTTTGAAGGCCAAGTGGTCTCCTCAGTGTTGTAGGAAAATATCTGTGAATCTCTGGCATGGAAAGACACATCCAGCATCTGGCCAGGCAAACCATGGCCTTGCTCCTTGTAAATCTGGGTCACTAAATTAAATATAAAATGAATCAATTCTGATCCTCAGGGCATTTTCCCCCATTGGCTGCCCTGCTGATGCATGTCCAGCTGACAGTTGGGCTCCTCCCTGCTCCACTTACTGCACTGCTGTGTCAATAGGAGCCAATAACTGCCCACTCCTACAAACATTTCTGGGAGCTGGACATGTGTGGGGCTTCCTCAGGCTTTTGTGTGGATCTCTCAGTTCTTGTGTGCATGGTGGCCACTTCTACATGCTCAAGCATAAAACAAACAGTCCACTGGGCAGGTGATCCTGGTATCTGGCACCTTCGCTCCAATCCCTGCAGCTTCTGATTTTGCCACACAGCCTGGGACTCATTCTCACCACATCCCCGGAAGACCAGGGCTAGAGGATGCTCTGCCCAGCAAGAGAGAGCACTCAGCCAGAGCATGGCAAGCCTCCCCCACGGTGATAACAAGCTGCAATGCAGTGCTCCTCAGCAACAGCCTTAGAAAGCATGCACAGGCGTTCAATCTCAGCCACCAAATGTCTGGAGGACAGATAAAATGGAAAGAGACAAGTTTCCTGCCAGCATCTCCAGTGACTCCCACACTCACTGACAGGAAGAGGAGCCAGAGTGCTGCAGGCTCAGAGGGAGCTGGTGACAGCACATGTCCAGAGCTCTACCAAGGCTGGGAAGCGAAACGCTGCGCTGCTCTCCTTTGACAGTGCCACTGAAATGCCATCTGGGGGAGATAACTGGGGGAGCAGGGTGGACTTATGGGCTTAATTTAGGAACAGGCTGCTGGCTTTGGGAGTCTGAAGCAGATCCCAGCTGAGGTACCAATCCGATGGAACATAGAAGGGCTCTCTGCAGGCTGCTCCACAGAGAGCCCTTCTATGTCCCATCGGATTGGTACCTCCCTCAAATGAAAGTCACTTTCCCCAAACAGAAGTCAAACTCAAGCAAGCACCTGAGTCTGGGGTTCTTACTTGGGACAGGATCTTAGACTGAGACCCAAGGGTGATGTGCCTAGGGCATAGCTCTGCCATCCTTCCTTGAAGCCAAACTCCCCAGTTTGGGAAACAGCCAAGGACAGCTCTTCCTGTACCTCTCAGTGCTCCCTAGGAGCAACACATGAGATAGTGACAATGTCTGAGGACAGACAGTGATTCCTGTGGTAGTCCCACTACAACAAACTAGTGTCACCCTCCCACATAGCATCTCCCACAGCCTCCTTCAGAAGATCTTGCCATATTGGCTTCCACAGTCAGATTTCATTGGAAGACCAAGTTCCTTTCCCACCAGCTTAAACTGAAGATGACACATACAACTGTACTGGTTATACTCTTCCCCCAGAGTGCCTGTGCAAGCCAGTCCAGATCAGTAGGCAACTGCCCTCAATTTATGTGTTAGCTCCTGCTTCCCTCCTTTCATTAGCCTCTATCCACAAGCAGGAAGCACAGAAAGAGGCATCAAGAGTATTTCTATCAGTACTAGAGAGCAACTTGCTAGTCCAGCATCACAGCAGTGATGCACACTTCCCATGTAATCCCAATGGTTAAGTTATAGCAAGAGAAAAAAAAAAAAAAAGAGACTGAACTTGGAATATTTAAAATTAGACTAAACACAACGCTAATCAACATACAGTAAGTCACAACCCTATGCTGGCTTCTGGAAAAAGCTATTGCCCTGCCCTGCACAGACTCCAAGCTTCTCCTGGCTGATGTGATGGGGACAGCTGGACCCCAGCTCATCCCTGCTGCCATCCAGGTGTCCCTGCATGGCCTTCCCCACGCTCTCAACACTAAAAGGAGTGCAAGGAAACCTGTTCAGGTCCAACAGGACTCTGTTCTGCTCAAAAGCTATTCAATTCTTTCTGGATCTGAGCTGATCCTGGAAGAGGTACTGCCATGGAGCTGGGCAAGTACGCTGGCTGGACATGAGCTGGCTCTGCACAGAACTGATTCTGGTGTCCCTGCCATCCCTGCCTCCACCACATCTCTCTGCAGGATTAATCCACAGTGTGGATTCATTGTGCAGAAATAATTAAGAGTTGTCTGTACAGCACACCCTATTTAAAGCACCTGCAGTGTTAGCTGTGGCAATTAATGAATATGTTAACTGCTAGCAAGCCCCATTTCCCCACTTTATAAGGGATGCATATCACACCTTGCAGAAGCCATCTGTCCCTTCTACCTTCTCAAGAATAGCCATCCTTTCCTGAGTGATCCTAAGGCAATTTCTCACACTTTTCATGTACAATTTGCTCAGCTTGGGACAGCCAATGGAGCCAGTTCACTCCAGGTACTATTTTGAACTTTGCTGCTATCTACTGATATCTATCAATTTATGGTAACAAGTAACAGACCCAACCAGAAGCAAATCCCCATTTGCTGGCCCCTGCAGAAGCACATAGGTAGACATTTCTTTCCTGAAGGCTTGTAAAGATGGACCACCTGAGAAAGACAACATGATGCTGGGATTGGGGATCTTCGCCTGAGATCATGCAGAGAGGCTGTGGTAGAGCCAGAAGCTAAAGTATCCGGAGTCCCTGTTGCAAGACTCTGCTTCTCTACCCTGCATGCAAAGCCAGTAAGAGGGCTAGTTCTGAGACCACATTACCCTCCTTTATGCACTCCTAAAATCCCTTGAAAAATTAACACATCATCGGGACAAGGGCAACTGCCAGAGAGCTATGGCTATGAACAGTGTCAGTCCTAAGGTGACAGGCAAAGACACCTTTTAACTGTGAGTTACCACTATGCTGAGGAAGGACCTCCTGCACAAGATGGGGGTGAGGCTCCAGATTTTGCACAGCCCTTGGGAAAGCCTGGAGATCCAGCTCTTCCCAAGGGATGTGCAGGTATGGAAACAGATGTGGAGAACAGAGGTGTTCTTCACCCTTGGGATTCCTATTCACCTTCCCTGCTTTTCACCCTCTTGCTTCCTTCCTCTGTACCCCTTTCCAGGCACCCCAGCCAGCCTGCCATAAGCCCCTGTCACAGCCACACTTGAGCCTGCAGACACAGGGACTAGGTTATTTTCTCCTCTGGGTGTTAGGCTACTGTGCAGAGCTGAGAACCTGATATCCACCTCGGCTCTTGGATCCGCAGCTCAGCTTGAATTCCAGCAAACAGAGTAGCAGCATGCTGTCACCTTGTGCCACAGATGAAAGGGGAAATGTCTTTGAACTTATACACACCTTGGAGCAGCTGCCTTTTCTCTGGCCATGGCATGAGATACATCCTGATAGGCAAGATGGAGCTGCTTCCAGAGCTGCTTGAGCAAGACGCACCCAGGGAAGCACCACAGCACTACAGCACAGATCTGTACAAAGACCTCAGACAGATACACAGACACACAGACACCAGGCAGCTCCTCCAGCGTCCCCAGGCACACAGTGGGGCAGACCATAGCTCCCCTAAACCGGGAAACCAACCTGACACAAAGAGCAGACAGCAAACACAGCGTGAGGGATAAGCACTTCAGCTGGGGGCTCTGATCTACAGGTACAACCATGGGGTCACTTGCTCTGGCTGGTACTTACAGGTGGGCTCACTGCCTGGATAGCCCAGATGGTTTCTGATAGCCTCCCATAAATCATAGTCTTCAAAATTGAAGGCAAATTCATCAAAGTCTTCATAGCTGAGTGAGTTGCGAATACAGGTGTTTATTGCTACTTCTGGGCTTCTGACCCCTTCCAATTCCTTTGCTGTTTCCTCTCTCTCTTGAAGGGTTGTCATTTTGTCCTTGTGAAGGTCAGGGGTCAGGTGCCATGAGCCACTTGCCTTCAGAGGAGGGGCTGGGGTAGCCAGGTTGATGATGGAAATCAAGCTGGCTCCTGGGAGAGCTTCACCACAGCCCTGGGGTCAGCCCCAATGCCTCACTCCCCTCCTCACAGGGCATGAAGGTGCCGGCTGCAGCAGTCCCTGAGGACTGATGAGGTCCCTGTAAGACCAGGTCCGCCCAGGGATGCTCCAGTGGGGGACTGCTCCACCAGCTCCTCAGGAGTAGGGTCCTTGCTGTGCTGCAGAGTCTCGTGCTAGATGCCCAGGGACATGATCCCCACGGCCCAGGGACAGCCAGGCTGTGTGTGCAGCACCGCTTCTCTCCCTCACTCCCCTCTGGTGTCTCCCTCCCTCTCCAGCCTGCAGAGCAACCTATTGAATTCTCCATGTCCTCGGGCCCGGAGCGTGCATTTCCATGACGTCTCTTCTGTCTGCCCTCACACAGCACATAGGGGCAGTCCTGCTCCGAGGAGCTCTGGAGGGCCAGCTGGCTCTCCACTAGAGAGCAGAGAAGAGGGAGGGCTCCTCACCTCACGTTTTCTGCGATGCCAGAGCTGGCATGTCACACGGAGGGCTGGTCGTTGGGAAAGTGTGTCAGGAGAGGAGAGAGCTGGGTCTCAGGGAAATGCAGGGAGCCCTGAACAAGAAAGGGCAGTAGGACAGGTGGAGGAGCAAGCATTGGTGGGGTAGGTGTGAGTAGAGGTGCTGGAAACATGGGGACCAACACTGTGGACATCACAAAGCTGAGAGACAGGAATCATGGCTGGACAAGCAGGGGCTGGTGGACAGGGAGGTGAGGACCAGCTCCTTCAGCAGGCTGAAGACTAGGCATGGAGCTGCTAGGGAAGAGGACAAAGTAGGGAGAAACAAGGGACATGCACACAGTAATGTAAGTAGAATTGCAAAGCCTCACTTTTCATGCCGTCCAGGTCAGCGGATGCCAGCATCTGGGCCTCGGCCTCGTCTGTGGGGACACGCTGGTACGCAGCACTCTCCAGCGTGGTCATGCTGCCGATGCACATCCTCTCCTTCAGGTCATAGGTAACCCGCTGCCCGCCGCTCACCTGGCCCCAGGGCTTGCGCTTCTCCCAGCTGCGAGGCTGACGCTCCCGAGGCCCAGAGGGGCTGTAAGAAACAAAGAGACCGATGGTAGAAAACAGGGTGAACGAGGGTGGGACCCGGCCCCTCAGCGGCTCAGGTCCCTCAGCTCAGCCCTGATCAAGAAGACCCTGAGAAGGAAAGCCAGGAGTCACTTATCCCAGTAACCTAAAGGTTGTCCCTTCTGTTCCTCCTCTACCCCACCACAGAGTGGGATCAGCTTGTGGTCAGTGTTAGGGACCCACCTCTGAGTTAATGGCCTCATGGTCCCCTGACTCAGATGAGCCTCTGGAGGCTTCCCAGCCTGCAGGTCAACACAACAGCACAAGAAGGAGTACTTCAGATGTGCAACTCAGTGCCCCGAAACCCACACTCTGGGGATTCCACAGACCCATGGAGGTTGCAGGAGACCCAGGGGGTGACTGTCCCATTGGAAAGCAGCTGTGTTGCTCACAGCCACTCTCTGGGCCCCATATTCCCTCTGCTTCAGCAGGAAAGTGCAGGCTGAGCACTGCCACTATGCCCAAGGACCAGGTCTGTGCAGCACCCCTGAGCCAGGATTAGCAGCAGGCAGCTTGGCACCTCTCACCTACCTGTGGAGGGAGGCAGAGCCCTTGTCCTGCAGCACGTCAGTGAAGCATGGCATGGGGGACAGGATGCCACACTCCTCTTCCACATGGAACTGTGCAGGGGCCTGTGCACTGCCAGACTCCTCCTCATCACTACCGATGGTGAACTGCAGAGACAAGGGTCCTGACAGAGTCAGGGCAAGCAGCCTTCATCCCAGCCCCTGGCACACAGAGCCTCCCCATGTTCCCATCTCCTAGAATGGGCTACACCACTTCTCCCATGTGCCTCATACCTTGGGACTGGCCATATTGAGCCCCTCCCCCATATCCTATACACTCTAAGTACAGACACATTGATCTTCCCCCACGGATGTTACACTGCCAAAATGGTCATGCACAGCATCCACCCCAAGAAATGGTTTATCTATCACTGTTCTGCAGTGCCTGCATCTGCTAGTCAGGGACAAACCCACTCTTCTCACAATATTGCACAAACTCTTCCTCCTGAGCAGCATGCTCCCATGATCATACACCCTGGCACCCCCTTGGCATTGACTCCAGCTTCCTACAGCCTCCAACCCCCATCCAGGCAGGGATGCCCTAGCCTTGCCTTTGGTTTGCTTAGGGGCTCCAGCTTAGGGGATGTGTCCTTCCCACGAGCTTCACCCTCAGACTCTGCAGATATCTCTTTGTCGTGGGTTTCCTCTGCCTCAGATTCTCCTTCTTCCTCTTCCTCCTCTTCTTCCTCCTCTTCTCCCCCCTCCTCGTCCTCTTCCTGGATGGTGGGGGTGACCTCCGATGGGGGTACCGAGGTTTTCTTCTTTTTCCTTCTCCTTTTTTTCCTTTTGCTGGCACGGGGAGTCCTCTTTTGAAACTTGAGGGCAGAAGGGAGGTGAGTGGAAAGCGGATGATGGATGTGGTGCGAGGTTTGACGGTGGACTGAGAGAGAAAAAGAGAGTCAGGGGCAGGAAGAGGCTGGGAGGAACCTGCCAGGCACCCCTCCAGGAAACAGCATGGTCTGGAGATCAAGGACCAGGAAGGGCAAGGAGAGCCACCAGCCCACAGGGACATAGCTAAGCTCTTCCAGTGATGCAGTAGGCTGTGTCCAGCTTGGGGCAGCCGGGGAGGCAGCCCTTGCATAGGGCCAAATCACTCCAGTCCAGCTCCACTACCCTGGGGAAGGCAGGGCTGCTCTCCCAGCATCACTGAAAGCCACCACCACCACATGGCTATGCAGAACTGTGATGACCTGCCAGAGGCACCATTCCCTTCCTAAACATGGGGAAATGTTTCTCATAGTCTCAAACAGGCATGATTTGGGCCCTTTACAAATATTCTAGGGACATGGCTTAGGGATAAGAGACATGGCTTAGTGGTGGACTTAGTGTTAGGTTTTCAGTTGCACTCTGTGATCTTAAAGGTCTTTTCCAATACAAGTGATTCTGTGATTTCTTTCCAGCACAGTGTTCTTTGGATTAAATAGATGCACCTTATTTATCCTTCAGTCTTTGACAGACAGTTCCTCTTGCATACCCACAGGAACCACAGACAATGCCTTTTAGTGCAGGTGCAACTTAAATCCACATGCCAGGTACTGTGAGGACTTGTGTCTACCAGTCTCTAAAAAACAGGTTCAATTAGGAGGCCGTCTTTCAAAAACCAGGGTAAAAAAACAGGGCAGAAGGACTTTTCTTTAAACTAATCTACAAAGAGAAATTCATATAGGCTTGACCTGGGTGTCGAGGGAATTACAAAGTGAGATGAAATTAATGGCATTTCTGAGCCTTCACTCAAAACCAGTGATAATACACCAGGCAGAGAGCAGGGTAAGCTCAGCCTGCCAAAAGAGAGGAAAGCAATTTCTGTCAGGCTACCTGCAGGCACAAAGGCTCCCACAGGCAGTCTGCAGGATGCACAGCTCCTGGGGCTGCACCCAGAGCAGCTGAAATCACAGGGGCACCAGCCACTTTGCAAGGGGGCTTTGCTCAGCAGCTCTTCCTGAGGAATTGTTCACAGTCTGTTTTGATTTGGTTCCTTCCCAGCTTTCCTGTGACATGGCAGCAGAATCTGTTTATAGTGAAAACTACCTTCAAAGGACATTTTCAATGGAAGCTGTAACCTGCTCCCTGGGAGAGCCAGGCAGGTTCATTGTTTTGCTGTCATGTTTCCTTTCCTTTGGTTTCTCAAGTCTTTTCTTCCCTATTTCCCCCCCTGGGAACAGCAGGGATATTTCACACACATCCCTGGTTCAGTAAGAGAGGCTTGTGGCAAAATTAGAGGAGATCTGGAATGGTCAGATATCTGCAAATCGGAAAGAGTTTAGGCTCTTTAAAAACTCTCTTTCCTCCAAAGTGCTCTTTTTTTTTTTTTTTTACTTAATTATATGTACCCTATTTCAGTCACAGGTTTTGGCTTCAAGACCCTCCTGTCCCTCTGCTGCACTCCTGTAGCACTGTTCTGCATGCCACAGATAGGTCAGCCATGAATTTTTAATGTAAGAAGAAGCAAGGAGGGCCCCAGCTGTACAGACATTGCTCCTTCTACAGCACAAAGCTGCTGGTGAGGACACAGTGCATCTTTCCCTTCTGGCTTGTTCACATCAGCCCAAGACAGACAGAAACGTTTACCCTTTGGATCAGAGGGAAGCTGAAGCCTTAGACCACAGGGAAGGGCAGTGATGGTAAGCAGCCAAGCTCACACAACAGAGGGGAGCACTGCTCTTCATGCCTGCACTCAGCCTTCCTCATATCAGCCAATCACATCTCAACAGAGGTTGCCTGGAGGAGGGCAAAACGTACTTCTTCCAAACACGAAAGGCTTCTTACTTCCCTCTTCTTCCTCCTTGTCCTCCTGCAATTCCTGCATGTTCAGCCCCTGCCCTTCATCCCTGCTTCCTCCCTTGCAGAACCTGCCTGTGTGGAAGGTTATTGCCAAAGCAGTGGTACTAGATGTTTGACTACACTTCTCACTGAACTTGACACGAGAAATATAAAAAGGTCATTTGGATAGGGAGCCCAGAAGGAATATTAGGAATTCCTGGCTTTGAATAAGGCAGGAAACATTACTAAACCTAGAGAGCATTCACCTCCTTGGGCTGGTATGTTATCTTTCAAAGTTCAATGACTTAACCAGATCTTGCAGCTATATGAATATGAACTGCATAAAATTTCTGATAACCAGGGTTGATGTAGCCCTAGATAACAGGGATACATCAGGAGCTCAGAGGAAAATAAGCTTGATTCCCACAAAGAAGAACTCTCCTATTAAGAAGAACAAAAATCCCAAACAGTACAAATCTCTAGTCAATTTTTCAAAGAAGCTTCTGCCATGCATGCTCAAGCAGATTCTCCATGTCCTCCAAGCCAACCCACACACCTGTTCACATAGGCAGAGCTTCTAAGCAAGTAAGTCCTACAGGCACAGAACAGGTATTCAACCCACAGCAAAGCTAACAGCACCTTGCAGCCATGTGTGAGTGTGACTGTGTGCTCAAGCAGAAAGTGTTATTTGAATGGAGCCTCTGTAGAGAAATGACACAAGCAGAAAGTAGCAGCCGGAGCACACTACAGTATAGACTTTTACCAGCAAACCTTTACAGCAGCCATCGGAAATGAGTGGCCAAGCAGAAAACAGCCTGGTGATCTACCTGGAAAGTAATGCTCCCAAGGCTGTATCCCATTAAAGCTAATTCATAAAATAAGCAGTATCTGACTGTAAAGAGCCAGAGAGTGGGAAACTCTTCCAACCATTGTTACTTGTCTGCCACACCAGGAGGTTGCTGGATGGGGGCCTCTTCCTCCTGCCTTTCACTGCTGTTACTACAGGTTAACGTGACCCACCTACACCAGGCAATGGCTTATGGCAACTCTTGTGAGCACACTCCCATTTTACAGCCAAAGTGAGTTTGGGCAGACTAGTTGCCTTCATCATGGAAGGGCTATTAGTGGAATAAATATGCTGATCAGAGGAGTTCAGGTGAGATTGTTTTCACATTCTAAATTCACGCTCCGTTTTTATTTTGCAGTCCTCTTTGAAGAGAGAAGCCTGATGGTCTTATGGTTGCTATTCAAAAATACACAGGCATGCCTAACTGTAGCCATCTGCTTTTGGACTGAGGACAGCCTGGCTTGTGGCCATATTTGGATGTTTCTTTGAAGCCATGTGAAATCAAAAATAGTTTCAAACTGGAAATTTGAATGTGGAGGGAGCAGCTGCAGAGGTCCCCAATGCCGAGTGAGGAGGTGAGTGAACACCCCAGTCTGAGCTATGCTACTACGTGGGCTGGGCAGGGAACAGACTGGGAAGAGGCCATGGGCATTGGTACTAAACTGGGCATATGTAGTACTTTGGGAAGAGGCTGAAAGGAGGAAGTGAAGAGCCTGAACAAGAGCTTGTAGGGCTGAGCAAGGATTGGTGGTGAAGGTGGAAGTGGATACAACAGTTCAAACCTACATTCAAAGTCTCTCTCACTGTAGCTGCGTCTTTGCTTCTCCAGATTGCTTGATGCTGATTTGCTTATCAGGTCCCCAAACCTCTCGATTGACAAAGTCTTATCCAAGTCCTCATCGTCCTCGGCACCAGGAGAGCCTTTCTCTGCACGATCTCTGCCCTGCACAGAAGTCGCCAGACAAGAATCAAAAACTGCAGACCCCTACACCCCTTTGGATCCTGCACACAGTGCTGGGCTTGCTGAGAGGCAGCAGGCTTCTCACGACAGACTAGCAAGCCTTAGTAGTCCTCTACACCTCTCTTGAGTGACAGGCATCAAGGGACTATGCCACTGATGTCTTTCCTCCTACAGGAGATAAAGAGCTTTTGTTTAGCTGGAATTTCTCTCACTTCACATCTAACTGTTGCCCTCTGGCCTTCCCTTTGACCAGTCTGCCATCCCTCCTTTTCTTAAACCTTCTCTGTATTTACCCCTGGGAAACAACATCCTTGCTCTGGTAAGCTGCTCTTAGACCAGAGACCACGCTGTGCCTTCCCACCTCCTCTCAGCACTCCTAGGGGTTCCCAGCTCCCCCCGGTGTGCTTTCTTCAAGCCATGGGCACTTCTCTGCCTTTTACTGGTGGAGATGCTCCAAGAAGAGCATCGGCAGGTGACTCCTGTCCTTTCTGCCTGCCGAGCAGCTGCAGCTGTTAAAATTTTCGTCAATAAAGCCAAAATGCCAGCGCAGAGCTGTTGTGGACTCCCGTGTTTCCATGGAAACAGAAGGAGGCCCAACTGTGACAAATCTGTCTGTGCTGAGCGGAAAGAGGGAGCAAGGGAGCTTTAGCCGAGTTGTGCCTCTCCTCACATCCTCCATCTGCTCCCAGCTGTGCCTTGGGAGCAGCTTCATACCTGTCTGTGAGACTGCTTCTCCTCTCACCTTAGCATGGGTGTCCCAAGCCTGGTCTCCACGGGGAGACTCTAACTGCAATCTGCCTAGCTCTATCTGATGCTTGCCTATCCCACCCAACAGCCTGTGAAGGCAGAGAGACCCCAAAGAGTAATCTCAGGCCTTTTCTGCACCACAGTTTGCTGTGAGAGCGGATGCGGGCTTGTGGGCAGCCTTGGGGCACCCTTTCTGCAGACCTGTTCCTGGAGACCAGAGGCTGGATCTCCTACTGCAGCAAGCTGCCAGGATGCTGGTCCGCTTGCAGCCTGGCAGGAGCACAGTCCCTGGGGAAGAGACAGCCCCATGACTGCTGGATTCCCACCTCACCTGCTGCAGGTCGATGAAGACATCTCCTATGGGAGGGGACTCTCCAGCTGCCATTTTGGTTCAGGACCTAAAGGCCTGGGCAAAATATCAACCCTTCTCTTTCACCGGCAGGCACCCAGCAAACCTGGAGAGTGGCATAACCTGTGGAGAGAGGGCAGGACAAGGGAATGTCGTGGGAGACAGCTGGCTACTGCCCTCAACCCCCGTGGATCCTAACCCAGAGAGGTCCTTCGGGAACCTCCCCAGCATTTCCTAGGACATTTTCCTGGCACACTTCAGCAAGGGGACAGGAATGGCCCAACTCAAGCTGCTTTGTGCACCAACTCAAACAGTTCACAGGCTGGTGGGAACCTGTCCTCCTCCAAATGACCTGCTGAGTGGAGGGTGCAGGGGCCAACCAAGGCAGTGGCTATGTATAACTTCTGCACCAGCTGTGTGAGAGAAAGAAAGGCTTCCTGCCCAGCCACCTCTCACCAGCACACCTGTGCAAAGTTAGGGCTTGACAGACTGCTGTGGAACGATAAAGTTGGAGAGATTCGGTGCTGGGAGGGCATACCAGGAGCAGGCTTAATTGCAGCTGTATCTAGCTTCAGCTGAGAAGATCTGGACATGGCCAGAGGGAAGCTCAGACATACCTCTGCAGGCCAGGGAGATGGCACAAGGACAAACATTTCAGCATTCAAACAACAAACACAAAACAACACATTACAAGGAAAGAGGCCAACCTCCACACTGCAGATTTGAGCCCTGTCTGCACTGGTGTGACTAAGGGTCACAAATGACCATGTCAGAAGGCTCTGCTCATTATACAACTCCAAAGTGAAGAATCAGTGAGGTGCCACAGTTGATGAAGAGTGGGATGGAAACTAACACAGAAACAAAAGTAGTGATATCATCTATAGCAACGGTGCAGATCTCAGCACTTGCTGCACCCCAGGAAAATCTGGAGATGGCACAGAAAATGGCACTGGGAAGACATTGACCCCTCCAAAACTCATCTGAGCTCACACAGAGAAGGAGAGAAGATGGAAGCACCTGCATGCAGCTTTGGAAACAGGGACAAGAAAAGTCACAGCACAGGAAAAGAGACATTAGTTAAAACTACAGGGGTAGAATACAAATAAGTTCAAAACTGGCAAAAGAAAACAATTTTTCCAGTGATATCATCGAGGAGCAAAAAAACTGCAAAGTCAGAGGACAGCTTGGCCATCTCTCTGGATAACAAGTTGCCAGATTTGTGACAATGAAAATAAAGAGAAGTTAAAACACATATTTCAGGACAAGCTGTTCTCCAGCTATGAAAGCTTTGGAAAAAGTATTATAAGTTTTATCACACTGATCTGTTTGAAGGGTTTCTTACTACCTCATCTGATGTACCTATATGGGCAATTGTTCAAAGCAGACCACTAAAGCACTAAAATAGATGGTCTAAACGTGACATCAGTAAGGCCACTTCATCACCCATCCTTCTGTCTTTGAAGGTCTCCAGAAGGTGTTACTACAGTCTCTGCTTACTCTACTTACCCGAATGGCTTATCCTAACTGGAAAATTCAAACCAAAACCCTAGGGCCATCTGTAAGGCAAGTTTTTGAGGAGCTAATCTGACCACTGATAAAGTAAGCTCCCTTAGTCCACTCTCCTAATTATCAGTAACAAGGCAAAACTTAATGGAAGAAACCCCTCAAACACATCTCATTGGACTCTTCAGTAATTGAGCCCTTTGATGAGACTTGAACAGCTCAAGAGAAGTATGATGCCAAGACAAATGTCTAAAAGCAAATGCAGAGTCTAGGCCATAAAGAACAGGACAAGAAAAAAAATGAAAATACACAATCTATCCTGTAGATCTTAAACTGTACTCATCAACTTCACACCCCATTTTCCAAGAAAGATAGAGCAAAAGGGTTCTAAGAGAGAAAGAAAAAAGGAGAAATAATCTGTAAGCAGAAACTGAGTTGCTTTTCAGCAGGAGACATTCATAGAGAAAAGGGTAATACATGGCTTTTATTTCCTTTTGCATTCAACTCAGGAAGAAGGCATCCATGAAAACAAACAGCAGCACATTTGAAACTGAAGGCAGGGAATGCTTTATTCTAGTGGGAAGATCTGGCAGGGTAACGTGGCTCTGCAGTCCTGCAGGGCCACAGCATCATGACTGTTGAAGAAAGGACTGAGGATTTGTAAGGAACATAACAGCTACTGCAAAAGACTGCCTGCAAAAACACGTTGCAAGCACTGCTGCTTCAGGGAATAAAATGACAACGGAGCTCTGGACATCAGCTCCTGTAGTTGCACAAACCCTAAAAACTTGTGAAACAGTAATTTAGCCCCCAAAAATAAGCTAATGCCCAGCTCCACCTGTGTGCCACCAATGCGCCATATGGGGCCTCCAAAGGAAACTTTAACACTATCGGCAATGCTGTAAGACAATGTGCTTTGGTTTTGGTCAAGCTCAGCTTTGTCTGGAGCTAGGCAGAGGCTCACAACGACATTAGTACTCTGGGCAGGAGGAAACCCACAGCCAGGAGAGCTGCTGGGTGCAACAAACTCTGATGACTCCAGCTTTGCCAGATGTTACACCGAATTTAAAGCTACAGCCTGATTGTCTAAATGAAGTTAAAAAGGAGGGAATATCCAGCATTTAGTCTTTCTTTATGCATCCAAGCAGCATATTCTGTAATACACCAAAAAGATGTCACTCTAATGATGCTAATGAACAGCTAAAAGCAAGCAGTGGTACTAGCAGTAAAGTAAGAGAGCCTCTGGGAGTTGCTCTGTAATTTTGGAGGGACTGCAAGGTGATCACAGGTTTCCATCAATCCCCCACTCATCACCCTGTGAAAGAGGGATGCATTGGGTGGGCACTCTAAGCTTGGGGGGGGGGGGCTTGGGTGAGAGCTGCTGAGGGGTCTGCCACTTTGGGGCCAAGAGAGGGGTGAGGATGGGAAGCATATTCTCTGGTCCTAACTCTGCAGGCTCTCCTGTCTTCTCAGAAAGGGACATCCCATTGCCTGGGAGCACCGGTGCTCCCTTTCGGTGCATTAATCGATGGCTGGCCACTAGAGGCCACTTGCCCCTTACTCTGTGCAACTGGTGGAGAAAGGTTGGATGGACACCTCCCTCAGATCTGGCTTGGCTTTTCTACCACCCACAACAGACAGAGTTCAGAGAAGAGCAACAGAAAATTGCCATTTGGCCAGAGGGATTGATTTATAAGGAAAGGTTAGGAGCTAAATTTGTCTAGCGCAATATGTGATGACTAAGACAGGGAGGGGACAAACCAGCAGTCTGGAAAGATCTCAAGGGTGTAAAACATGACAACGTTTTGTTTTTTTTTTTCAGGCAGCCCTGCATAAAGAGACTTGGAAATGGGTTAAAAATTAAAAGAGAAACTTAAAATTAATATCAGGGATAATTCTGCTAATGAACATCAAGCTGAAGCACGCAGCCTCCTGGCGTCACTGCATGGGCTGCTATAAGAACACAAGACAAAAGAAGAAAGAAAAATTTTAAAAACGGTAAATAAAACTGAATGAATGATGCCTTCATCCCACTGTATCTGCTGGTTGTTGGGAGTACGTGATTCAGCACTCCCGCTAGAAGTAATTTTCAGTAACAGAAGCGTCACGCCAGCAGGCCAGATTCAAAGGGAGGCCAGAAAAATCCACAGCCTGCCGACTTGTGCGCATTCACACCTCCCTGCTCTCTCTGCAAGCGCAGCCAGAAACAGAACCTAACTCGCCACACCTCGTACTGTCCACCTAAGATAAAAGAATGCTGAAGGAAAGTGAGCAGCCATGCCCCCATGACACTTCCAGCTACAGCATCTCCCACATGGTGCTAACAGGGACTCCAGCTGGGTTTCCCCTGACCTCCAAGGCTGCTTTAGAGTGGCAGTACAGGAGCTTTCCTGTTTTGCTGAGAAAAACGCATCTGGTACGTCTTCAGGGGGCAGAGTGGAGCAGTTCATGCTGCCCCTTTGTATTAAAAATGAACCAGGTAGGCTACAGCAGGCTGCCCCAGCTGCCTGGGCAAGGGGCTGAGAATAATTTAATGGTGGAGTGTCTAAAAAAGGCATGGATGTTAAGATAGTAATAAAGTCACAGAGGTAAAGCTGGTTTGGGGACAGAGGAAGAGAAGAGACTGACTGATAGATACAGATGGGAAGAGCTCAAAAAGGAGAAGGATTAGGTGCCTGAGAAGATTTTCCTGGGAAGACATACTGACAAGCCTGTGCACAGAGGAGAGAAAGTGGCCAGAGGGGTGCTGCTGCATACACTGAAGCATTCAGCTCCTGCTGTGACAGTCATAGCCTCAAAACCGAATAAAACGGGAGTGGGCTGTGCAGCCCTCACTTCTCCCCAGCCACAGCGGTGGAATGGAAACACACACCAGAATGGAAAGGCAACACATAAGACAGTAAACACAGAAAGTTTTCATGCATGAAGGGTTTAACCTGTAGATCCTCTCTGCCACATGGCTACACCGACAGTTATAATACAGAAGTATTTTATAAGCCTTAAATATTTCAGTGAAACCTACACCTTCCAAAACTGAATGAACCTGGATACGCCACCACAGCCATTCACTCCTGAAGCACCTGCTCCGTTCCCCAACCCGCCCCTGCCAGCCCCCTCACGGAGGCACCAGACGGGACAGAGCCACACAGCTCAGTGACACACACAGGAGCACATGGGGACAAAACCCGCTCCACAACGAAGTATCACTACCAGACAGTGACAAGGAGACACCCCTCCACTGGACGTACGGACGGCTCTGACAGACAAACAGACACACACACGGGAGCGACGGCACTGGGGATGCACCACTCACTGTGCTGTACTATGCCGTGCAATCTGTATGGTGCGGTGCGCGGGACCACACCGTACCGTGCCGTGCCCGGGGCTGCGCTACGTGCTGTGCCATGCCCCATGCCATGCACCGACCTGCCCCATGCCATGCACCGCCGTGCACCGCACCATGCACCTTGCAGCACCGGAGCGCCCTGTGAACGCCGAGTCCCGCACACGGGGCCGGAGAAGAGCAGCCGAGCGCGCTGCCTGGGCTCTAAGGGGCAACCGCGCCCGCCACGCGTGACCGCGGGACCCGTGGATTGCTGCAGCGGGGGCAGCGGAGGGGCTAGCGCCAGGACCCGCCCCCACCTCAACCCCCGCCCGGCCCGTACCTCGCACCGCCGGAGACGGAGAGCCGCCCGCCGCCGCGCCGCGCCCCGGCCCCGCCACCGCGCTCCGCCCGACACGTGCCGTGCCGTGCCGGCGGCGGCGGGCGGCGCTGCTCTCCCGGCCTCCCCCGGCCCTGCGCTGGGCGCGGCACAAGCTCGCCGCCTCTCCCAGGCCGCTCCCCGCTTACCGGTGGGGCTCCGGGACGACGGCGCGGGGAGCTCCCAGGCAGCGCGGGGTGGCGGCGACGGGGCGGGGGCTGGGGGGCGCGGGCCCCGACGGGCGGAACGGGGGACGCTGGGGCGGGTTCCATGGCAACCGGATGTAAGCAGCGACGCTCTAGCTGTTTAGGCCGCCTCGTTGGTGCGGCGGAAGGGCGCGTCTCTGTGGTAACGCGGAAGTGCGAGAGACCGGCAGCAACGGCGCGGGACGGGACGGGCTGTGTCGAGCGGCGCCGCGACCACCTCCGCCTCCGCCTGGCGGTCCCCTGCAGATGGCGGCGGCGGAGACACTGGTGCGCGGCCTGGCGCGGCTTCTGCAGGACGCGGGTAAGTGTGGAACCCGTTGGGTTTGGCCGGGGTGAAGGCCCCGGTGTAGGGGCAGCCGTGCTTACAATCCGTTCTGTCCTTTCGGTTCCTCCTAGGGGACCTTGTCTTGGACGGCTCCAGCACGCTGACGCTGCTCACCCCCACCCTGCAGCACCTCACGCAGGTCTTCGAGCAGCACCTGGGCTTCCGCAACCAGAACCGAGGCTTTGTGGCCCTGCCCTCGCACCCCGCCGAGACGGCCACCATCCTCCAGGCACAGTTCCTTTTCGATGTCCTGCAGAAGACTCACTCCTTGAAGGTCGGTACCTGCTGTGGCTGGGGATGTTAAGGACCAGGAGTACTGCAGGGCTGCCCAGTGGGGATGACAGGCACAGCTGCCTGCTTCAGAGTGGCCTCCCGTGGTGCCCACTGATGCTGTCTTACGTGCTTGCTACATGGGTTGAGCAATTCTCACAGGGCTGTTTCATGGGGTCATAGTTCAGCATCATAGTCTGTAGGTACTTCATCTAGAATCAGCCATGCCACTCAGTGGAAAGTTTTTCAGAGTTAAAGCCAGGTTCTGCAGGAGTTAATTCCATTCTGACCTTGGTAAGGTGTTGACATTGTTGGGAAGATGATTATTTCCTGAAATGCTCGAGCAATTCTGGCAGTATCTGGCAACTGAGTACAGCTGAGCACTCCCTGAGTGGTGACTGGAGGCAGAAGAGCCAGTGTATTTGGGCAGAGCAGTTAGATGTGCACACCCAGTGCTCTGAGACCTTCTGCTTATTATTTCTGAGTTTTACATGTTCCTGCCTGGGCAGGGGCAATGGTTGATTTGAGTGACAATGTAGGATAGTGCTAATAGTGTGTCTGCCTTTGTATCCTCCTTAATTTTAAGAAGGCTGTAATAAAGATAAAAATATGCAGTCAGGGAACTTTCAGAGGGCTTTTTGAAAGATGGCAAGTGTTATGAGGCTGCACAGAATTGTAGTTGGCACGGGGCCACTGTTAGGAGCATCTGAAAGGAGAAGGGGAATTAGCAGCTCTTAGGTTCCACAGTGGTGCTCAGGAGGTATTGTGGCAAAGCACTAGGCCTGCAATGTCATTAAAAGTATTTTGTGTATGAGGCAGATTGGAGAGATTATCTGAACGTTGCTGGGGGGATTTGTGTCAGTGTGCTGAGGATGGAGATTGCAATTGGGCCCAGAGCCCCTGGAGAAACACGTGTCCCTTGGCAGGAGGGGTGGGGAGGGATGCTGCAGTCAGGAGCATGCTGTGACAAGTGCTTGTGTTAACTAAGAAATGGGTTCTTTCTGTAACAAAGAAAGGGAAGCTACCCATTGGGGTGCAGTAACTGATTTGCTTGGAGAAGCTAGTAACATATATCAGCCTGATCAGATTCTTAAGACAGTGGAGGGAGAGGAGACAGTCAGGATGTGGAGCAAGGATGGCACCTGAAATAAACTTTGCTAAAATGAATCATCAGAGCCTCTCAGTGCAAGCTTCCCCTACAAATGGTCCTGTTCAACACACTGCATTAGTGCTGGCACACAGTGGGCAGTGATTCATCACCATCAGGGCTTTAACTGTGGAAGTAGTAGTGATGAGGAGGCCTTGGGGTGTCAGTTCTGCACTTGATGAGTCACTTCTGCATGAAAGTCAGTGTAGCTGGCAGAGATGATCTCTGCAGTGGTACTCTGGTGTCTTCGATGGAAGCATTAACTGCTTCTTGACTCTACTTTGAAATACTGGTTCTGCCCTGTCTGTAGAAAGCATACAAGGCTTAGCTGAATAAGCTGCTCTGCAGTGCATGTACACAGCTTCACAAACCTGTGGTGAAAGAGCCTGTGGCTGCACTACAGAATGCAAACAAGAGGTCTGCAGGTACCTCAGTCTAATGCTAAGAGTGTCCTGGAGACCAACTCTGTTTTCCATTGTATCTTATTTGCCTTATTTGGCCTGTTCTAGTGAAGTGCACACACACACCTCCCACCTGTGTGCTAGTTCAGCTCAGCTGCTCAATAAACACAGCTCCAGCAGTTAGATTTGTCTTTACATAGAAGATTTGTTCATGCTGGTTGATGAGGAATCCAGCTGTCAGACCTCCCTGTGGTTCTGAAAGTAGTGAAGCCACATGTACAGGGGAATAAAAAAGCAGCATTATGGTCTGGCAGACCATGGTCTTGCACTAGCTAACATGCTTTTCTCTTTGACCTCTTGTGAACTATGGGACCAGGAGACTGCCAATACCAGCATGAGGGGAAAGCTTGTTAACAAACACTTGAGCTGGAGGTGGAGGCCTATTCAAAGGACTGTGGTCAGTGCATCAGGAAGGCAGTACTGCAGCACAGATGGAGCTTGACACGAGACTTTATTTCTGATTTCTCTAGCTTGTTCATGTATCAAATTGTGTTTTGCAATCTGCTGTGAAGATCTTCCCTTTCAAGTCCCTCCGACATCTCGAAGTAAGTATAGGAGGCAGAACTGACTGAGTTTTGCTGTTTGGCTTTTCCTGACTTAGCTTTGTGGTTGCAGAATGCCTCTTCTAGGAGCTGTGTAGACTTTTGTGACTTTCCTAGAAGGCTGAGTCTAAACTCCTGCAACGCTAGCTTGGGGTAAAGCTTGGACATAAGCAAAGGCTGGTGTTCTAATGAGGGAGACTCCAGCAAGGAAATGGGAGATCCCTTGCAAAGTTAGGCCTGGGGTGGTAGCTTACAGTATAATTTTATACCATAATATTTTATTTACACTGTAATATTTTGATGTATGTTGTTCTTACTTTCTTATCACTACTGCAGCTGAGGTCTGTCCCTCCACACTGCCTCCAAGGACTGCGATTTGTTTATTCTCAGCTGGAATCTCTAACCTGTTGCAAATGTATCAGTACTCTGGAGGTGAGTGTCTCTACACAGCTTATGGGTAAAATTGCAGGAGAAAGGCCGTCTTAATCCCACAGCCCTTCACACAAGGAAGATGTAAAGAAAGTGTTAACTATCCTATCAGTCCTTGTTGTATATGGCTTTTTGTCCCTTTTCCATTCTGGGGTCCTACTCCTGACTCAAACTGTTGAAGTATTCCCTGGCTGGATATGTGAGTGCTATGTAATCTCCTTTATAGCTGCTTGAGAATTCCTGGCTCCAGCCAATATTCGTATGTGTGAGGTCTGACTGTTCTGTGTCTGGCTGTTTCCACGTTCCAAGACCTACACCTGATTGAGGTTAATTTCCTTAAATTAAAGGTGATTGTCAGAAGGAATGCTGTGCCCCACTGTCTTATCTGCAGTGGTGCCCAGCAGGTTTCTGAGACTTGAAACCAAGCTCCTAGGCACAGAGAACTGAGTAGTGTAGGCTGTGCTAGCTTTGGGGCCTGGGCCTCTTTCTGTAGCACAGAAGCAGCTGCCTGCTTGGGAGCAGGAGCTGCTGATAGGTCATGCTTTGAGAACTTATTTCATCTGCTACAGCACAAATTGTTTGTCCAGGGCATATGTGTCATAGATCTGCTTTGAGGGAGGTGTGAAAAAGGCTTCATTAGCATGAATCACTGTGCTTAGTGTTCAGAGCCTAGAAATGGTAACAGGTTAACTGTTACCACTTGAGTGTAGGAAGCAAAAGCATCTCCCCTTCCAGCATCTCCCCTTCTTTCTAAATATCTAGCCATGCAATTCCCACCACCTCCAAATACTTGAATTAGTGACATGAAAGTTATTGCTACTTTGGGCAAGGCAGGGTCTGTAAGGCACAACATACCAGCCTCTTTCTAGACGAGCTGTTCTATGTCCATCTGCTGTTACTGTAACAGCTAATGCTCACTGCAGAATGGCTCCTCACTTCCTCCTAGGAAATCATATCAGCATGTGGTGGAGATCTGAGCTGTGCTCTGCCATGGTTGGAATTGCAGACTGTGAACTTCAGCTATAACTCGATCACTGCCTTGGATAACTCACTGGTGAGTGTGGCATCCTTCTTGTGTGGCTGAGGGGAAGAGAGGTGATGATCACAGCCAGGAACAGGGCACTCCTTTACTGATCCTGCTAGCTCTGGGTGGGAAGGAGTGGGCAGTGCTCATTTTGCTGGCCTCTTCCAGCAGGACAGGGTTTCTATGCTGCAGTAGAGATATTTGTAGGACTTGATCTAGTATGTTTTTGTCCTTCAGCAATTACTGAATGCTCTGCGAGTCTTGGATTTGAGCCACAACAAGATCCAGGATTGCGAGCACTATTTAACAGTGAGTATCCTGGGTGAGCACCAGCATTTCCTTGTGTGGTGAGGGCACTGTTAAAGTGCTGTAACCATTGACCATGTGCTTGCTAAGTGAAGCATAGCAAAAGAAATTGGAGCTGTGGCCCAGCAGGCATGTAATTTAGAGCTGTTGTCCTGTATGTGCAGCCCCTGTGCCACTGAGGCAGAGAAGGCAGTGTTCTTCACCTGCTCCAAGACAAGAAGGTTAGCTGTGTGTACCGCTGTGTGTCCCTTGTCACTCTGGTGTGGCTATGAGATAACTACAGGGTTACACACAGTGCATACTGCGTATAGCCACACATGCAGTGCTCAGTTGTGGCCAAGACCTGGCTGGCTATTGTGCAGCAGGTGGGAATTACGTAGCCAGGCTTGGGGCTGCAGAGACTTGCTGCTTGGTTTGCTCAGACTGACAGCAGCATTTCCTTCTTGCTCTCAGAAACTTGCTGTTGGTTACTGTAGAAGGGTGGTAGGCCATCACAGCAGCATGTGCATCTCTGGGGAATAGCAATAAAACCCATGGTCTGCAGGGCTGGATCCTCTTCTTTTAAGAGAAGCTGTGAAACTTTTCATGGAGTTGGTGGAGCTCACAATGTATCATTCCCCATCATTTTTGCAAAAGGTAAGGAAGGACTTCTTTTAGTAGTTCAGTCCTTTTGCTGAGGCAGAGGGTCCAGTCCTTTCCTGTGCTCCATTGAAGTTGATGAGGAAGGAGAAAGCTGCACCTAGCAAATTCTGTAAAGTGATTAGATCAACTGAGCAACCCTAGACAAACCAATGCAAATGTGAATGTCAAAGTCTTGCTAGAGAAACAGTCTTAAGAAACTCATTTGTTGATTGACCTTGGTGGAATGGAAACAATGGCAGGGGCTAGTGCCCTGTCTTGAGTTCAGGGTCAGGCTTTGAGCTACGGTCCCAGCTGATCCAGTGCTGCTCTTCTCTCTAAACAGACCCTTGCAGAACTAGAATACCTCAATCTGGCTTATAACTTCCTGTCCAAGGTGCCAAACCTTGGCATCTTCAGCCAATCCAAGCTGGTGACTCTGATCCTGCGTAACAACGAGCTTGACAGCATTAATGGTAAGCCCACAAGAGAGGAGCATTTCTGAGTTCAAAGCCTTTCTCTCTTCCTTGAGGAGGAACAGAACTTGAAATCTTGGGCATAGCTATTTTTAGTAGAGTTCGGTTTTGGGGGAAGATATATCTTCTAGCATGCTGATGGCTTCTCTGTTTGTTGGCAGGAGTTGAACAGCTAGTGAACCTGCAGCACCTAGATGTGGCTTATAACCTCCTGCTGGAACATGCCCAGTTGGCACCATTGTCCACTCTGCACTATTTTAAAAAAGTAAGCACAAAGCCTGGTGGATTGATAGATTAGAGATGTCATATCAGAGGATGCAAAGTAAAGTCTGTGTGGTAAGAGATTTTTGAAAGATCAGTTCAGCTCTTGAGCACTCAATTTTAATGCAGGAAGCTGATGAGGGGGCCATAGAGAGACACCTGTATTTCAGCCTTCACCCTGCTCAAGCTAACCTTTTTTTTATGTACCCATCCCCACCTCCCTTCTCCCCCTTTTTAATTTTAACATTGTCAGGTTCAGTAAAGATCCTCCCCTAATCCTGTTGTGGATTGTGTTTTCAGAGAAGTCTAAGGGAGGATAGCTGCAGTCACTACAGTGCTTGTGAGGGAAGATAGCCTGCAAACGATTCTTCTCTCCACACTTCTCAGAGTCAGTACTGGAAAAGCCCCTGATGATTTAGGGGGACAAGTAGGAAGTACTTTAATTTTCTTCTCTATTTGCTGAACAAATTTCAGGACTCATTGTAAAAGCTTAGTCCTCTCCTGGCTTGATCACCGTTCTGCTCCAAGAAAATTTCCTGAGGCAGAGAGAAAGCCTGCAGCCTGCAGGCAGATCAGCTTGAGCATTAGACTGTTGCTTGTAATAACAATTTCTCTATTTCCCCTGCCTAGCTGCATTTAGAGGGAAACCCATTATGGTTCCATCAAAACCACCGATCTGCAACCCTTGTACATCTGTCTCCCAGGGCAGCCTCCTCCAATGTGAGTATTAACAATGTGCCTTCTGTCCTGGCTGTTGAAGGTGTAGGGTGTTCTGACACTCAAGGTCAAGTGAGGGGAAAGAATTTCACAAACCTAAACATTTATTCCAGTGACATAACACTGGTGATTGTATTATGGTTTGGTTTGTTGTATTACGGTTTGTTTTGGTTTTTTTCAGGTAGTTTATCCTTAAATGTTTATGTGATGCGCTGGCTAGAGCGACCAGAGTTGAACACTGATCTCAGGTTTGCAGGGCCTCAGATCTTAACACATCTTCATTGTGCACTTCATGAGTTTTACTCAGTGATGGTTCCAAAACTTTGTTGCTGCTAGATGGTGGCTGTGTAGCTGACTTTGCAAAGAAGGGACTTGCTGTCTTGGCCCAGCCTGACTATTACATATTCCTCTGTCAGCCATGGCCACCTCTCAGTTTCTCCCCATCACCCTTCTCTCAGCTAGGTGTCATCTCTGGTGTACTCTGGTGTTTATTCTAGGTAATCTGATTTTAAATAAAGAAGCCAGCAAAGAGAGCAAATTAGCAAAGTAAACTTGCTTGCTAATGTTCAGAGGTGCCCTAGAGCTGGTTTACCCTTCATATTAGTGGCAAATGGCTGCATTCAATCTCTTCAAACTACATCTTGGCACAGGCTTTCACTGAGCTCAACTTACTGGAAGCTAGGTAGACTTGGGCTAGAAGTAGGGTGAAAGTGAGTACCTTTCAAAACAATTCATGCATCATTGTAGAATAATCTTTTTGTATCTCTTCCGCAGACTGTCTTGGATACATTTCTGGGAGTCATGAAGTCTGTAAACAGGAAATCCACAATGTTCCCTTCTGGCCATATGTGCTATTAGGTCAGGTAGCTATAACTGAAGGAGTGATGGATAGGCAGGAATGGGGTTGTTTCTGGTAGTCTTTGTGGTTTTGTGCCAGGGATCCCAACCCTAGGGTGGCCTGAACAGGAATAGGAGTCAGCAGATCTTGTCCTGAGTATGTGCCAGCCAAATGTAATCTGACTGCAAATGGGTCTTTAATTACAGTTCCTCTTGGATGGGGAGCCACTCTCTTCCTCGGACCTAATGGTAAGAATAATTGTTCTTACTGGCTTTGGAAGAGGGAACTGTGGCAGGTTTTTGTGTTGTAAAATCTGTATGGGCTGCTTTGACTCTTTGACACAGTTTATTCTGGCTCAGTCCATGCTTATTCCTAGCAATTGTTGAGCTTGGCCAGTGTAACTTACTCTGTCCTGTGTAGTCTTGCAGAACTTGGAGCCTGGCCTGTTTCCTCTTCAGGTGCTATCTGCCAGTTGACACTTTGATTACATGTCAGCAAAACAAATAGTTACCAGTTTACCATCTGCTGTTTTTAAGAAAGGCAGAGATTGACTTAAATGGGAGTGGTCATGATAAACAATCCGCTCAACCATGTCAACTGAGATGGTAGAAGTTTGGGGTGAGGGGCAGGGAAGTTGTCAGCATGAGCTGTGGCTTGGTTACCTTGTCTCCCCTTTGCGCTCAGCCTGCAGTGCTCTCTTTTGGCTTTAGCACCTTCCAAGACTTCTGCAAAGTGTGTCACAGTCCATCCACACTTCTACCTCAGAGAAGACTGCACTGGACCGCAGTGCTCTGGACAGTTCCTGTGCTGCAGACTTCAGTGACAGTCAGTCTCCAGCAGAGAATGTGGCTGTCAGACTCCCTCGGAAGAAAAGCAAGGTCTGGGACTGAGATAGCTTCTTAACCATGTATCTGGGGTGTTGGATGAAGGGGCTTCCTCAAAGTGAAAGATGCATGCAGTGGGATGTGGTCTTGTACTGGTGGTGGTAATGAAACTCTATGCTGCTGTGTGTCGGGGAGGGGCTGGGATTAGCTCCAGTCTTGATAGACTGTGACAAATGGTTCATGGTGTGCTTCTGCACTGTAACAGCGATGACCCCATTGGCTTGGCAGAGCCTGTCATCAGATTCTGTTTTGGTTGTTTTGGTGCTTCCCAACTATTCTTATCCTGTTTATTCCAGGGAAAAGTCAAAGTGCGCAGAGCAAGTATTTCGGAGCCCAGCGACACAGAACATAAGCCCCAGGTTTTGCCTCTGTCTGCTGGTGAGGCTTCCCTTCTTCCTCAGTAACACAAAGTTGAACTGCCCACAGTCAGAGGAGTGCTCTGGCATGGCTCTTCTCTCTGCAGGCCTGGTCCTACAGCACCAGAAGGAGATGGAGCGCTTGGACAGCTTCAGAGATCGTTTTGGTGTTGACTGGCTGCAGTACAAGAAACACCTGGAGGAGCATGACCAAGTACCTGTCATCTGCCATAGCCATTCTGCAGATGAAATCACAGACAGACCTACTGCAATGGACTTGCAGAGTGAGAGCTCTGACCCAGAGCAAGGAACACCACAGGTATCACAGGAAGAATCCTCTCCTTTGAATGATACTGAGAAGGAGGAAGAGCCGGAAGCACAGCTGGATGAGCCTGTAGCAGAACAGAGAGGAGAAGAGGAAGCAGATGAGCTAATGCTGGGGGAGGAGGATGAGGAGAAGCCAGAAGGTAATCAGGTCCTTTCACTGCTGTGCTTGAGGGCATAGGTGACAATATAACAGATGGGTCAAGTGTGATATTTCTGAAGCTTTATCATGCTGCCCAGTACTGTAGGAATTTTAATGACTTAGCCCAAGCAGGCCTGAAGGCCTGATGTTTGTACTGACTTGCACTGTCTTGTTTGGCAGTGGACCTTTGCCAGCCAGTGCTGGTAAGCCAAATAGAAGGGGAAGGGGACCCAGAGCCAGACTGGATCTTTCTGCGAGTCACAGCTAAGCATGTGGTTGAGGTGGAACTGAAGGCTGGCAGAGTCCTCCACAAGCTGGAGCTGAAATGCTTGCAGAAGGTAGAAACCTCTGAAATGAACTGGAAGAGGATGGTGAGTTATGCCTCTGAGTGAGCTTTTGGCATTTAATCCCTGTATGGGCCAGCATTCTGGCTTTAGACCTCTGTCAGGTCTTTTCCGAGCTCCTGAAAAGCCTGATTGCATGGGCATTTTTTCCATCCAATGCATGTGTATCTGAGAGCATCTGTATTGCTTAGAGTACCTGTGATAATGCAGCAAAAGCCAGCACCAATTCTGTTCCAAAGCTGAAGTTAAAGATAATGGCTGGATTTGTTCCAGAGCACAGGAATGAGGGACTCTTGAGGACCCTAAATGAAACAGAGACCTCCTTCCCATCCATTCTTCACTGGGACATCCCCCTGGCCTTGGAGAGGGACTGTGTGTGGATTGCACTTTTTCTTAGACAGTGAAGCACTGAGCTCAGTTTGATGTTTAGAAATCTACTGGTGGATCAGTGGGTGGTTCTCCATTTGCTCTGTCTGCAGGCTGTAGCACTCCCAGCCCTGTTTTGCTTTTGTGGTTCTTTAGAAAGGGAGTTTGGAAATCATTTTCCTCATGGCAGGCTTTTAACACCCAGTGTGTGCATGGACATGTTCACAGGCTTCTCAGATTTCTCTGTTTTCCCCAAAAACTCCCAAATCATTTTTTTTCCTACCATTGTACCTCTTGAATGTTTTGTATCCAGTCTGCACACAGGATGCCGTGTCCTCCTTCTAGGACTGGTGTTTTCTGTCTCCTGCAGGACCTGGAGCGAGTTTTCCCTGTCCTTACGTTGCACTTCAGCTACATCCGCAAGGACCGGCAGAAGCGTAAATACGTGGTGCTTGATGACTGCCCGGAGCAGTGCCTGCAGGTGGGGCAGGCTGGAGGCCTGGGAAGCTGGGCAGTGTTACTGGAAGACACAAAATTCTTCCTGGCAGTACAGGGCCCCTGTTCTCCACGCACCTGTGCATCTGCTGTCCTGTGGCAGCCCATGCCTGGCTTGTTAGCTCAGGAGTTATCCTGCTGCACAAATGACCTGTGAGCGTGGCCATGGGCAGTGAAGCTGTTGGTCATAAAGGGTGCTTCACGGGAAGAAAAGTTAGTGGTTGAGTTAGTGACCCTTACTCACTGTGCATGTGCAATACAGTGTTTCCTGGGTGCTGTGTGCAGGCTAGCCTGCACTTAGCCTGTGGATAGTGAAAGTCTCAGTGCTATGGTAGCTCTGGCTGTGCAGCTGCTGTACTAGCTCTGGTCTCAAATCCAAGTATTTTTCTCAAAGTACTGTTATTTAAGTATATTTAAACAAGTTGTTACAGAGAAGGCAGAAATAGATGAGACTTTTGAGAACAGAGTTCCAGAGAGAGCCTGTCAGTATGTAGATACAAAGCACAGACCTGCAAAGCCAGGTTCTTTTGGTCTCCTACAGTGAAGCTCTGTGCTTTTGGTAAGTCTTGCACATGCTGGCTGTGGTACTCTTAGCTAGGAAATGGCCTGGGACCATTTCCTTGCACTCTGAAATGAGGTATTGAGGCACGTGAGACTTGCTGATGTCAGAGGCTTGCTTTCATTTGGACATTTAGAGCTGCCTGCTAGCACTCTTTTCCTTGTGCCACTACTTCTAGTGCGTCCTTGAAGTGTTGTCCCCAGCTGTTGAAGAGAATCGTCAAAATCAAGACCAGGAAAAGGGATTTATGAAGCTCCAGTGCCTGAAATGCAAGCGGGAGTTTTCACAGCCCCTGGTTCCCTGGCACAAAAGTTCTTACCCTTCAGAGGCTGAAGATGCCAAAATCCTGGAGAGCCTAGCCACCTCAAATCAAGGTAGGATGTAGTGCTCAGAAAAAGCATGCTGGCTAACCCCAGGCAGACTGCCAAAATGGTAGCTGTCGTGTTCAGTATGGACCTTACAGGAGAGGGTGATGCCTTGGCTGTACTGGAATTAAAACTTGTGAGATGTACTCCCACTGGGCCCACTTGGACTGGGAAGACCCTGCCTTGTTCACTAGAAGGTTAAGGTTAAGTGAAGAGCATCCCTGGTTTGGGTGTCCTGGGGTCTGGGAGAACACAGAGGGGCTGGAAATAGCAGATGGTCCACAGAAATGTGAAGTCTAGGAGAAGCATTAAAGGTCATGTAAGCTCTCATCCTGTTCAAACTGTGATCAGTTCTGCCACAGAGACTAGTTTGTTCTAAAGGGCTTTTGCTAACAGAGGCTTCTGGAGAATCTTCTCCAGTATTTCAGGTAAAACCTTGGCTGTTAGGCATCAGTAAAGCAACCAGAACACTAACCTAAGTCTCCCTGACTGTGATCTTAAGCCCACTCTTGCTTCCCTTATGTGGAATGATTTATTCCTTTCTTTGTATTTGAGGTCCATTGTTCTACCCCTGCCACCAGTCCTGTCTTCTGTCCTCTAGACTAAATAAGCTCAACTCCCTAGATAATTTGCTTGTCACTCATATCTTAAACAATGCCGTTACTCCTGCTGATCTCCTTTGTACTCCTTCACATTTGTCCACATTTTTCTTTGGGTGTCTGAAACTAGATGTGGTTTTTCAGCTGAGACCTGGTGAGTGCTGAATAGGCATCTTCTGCTTCCCGAGTTCTTCAAAGCTCAGTTTATATTTGAAGTGGGAAGTGCCCAGGCTTAGCTTTGAAGATGCTGCTTGTTTGATGATGTATCCTGAGACTGAAGTGCTGCAGTGAGGGCAGAGATGCTGTCCTGGCTGCAGCACTGCCTACCACCCTGGGACACTTTCACCTATGCACCAGGGTAGTGGGAGGCCCAAGATCCAGCTGAGTCTGCTGTAGTCTGTGTGAAGCATCAGGAACTGGGGTCAGGAGGGATAAAGACAGCTGGAGGAGGGACATGGCATGCTTGTGGCTTGGCTGGCTAGAAGATAAACCGAGCTGGGGACAGAGGTGGCTAAGGAAAGTTGGATTAACTGTTCATGAGCTTGCCTTCAAAGTTTATGTGAGCACTTGTGGACACAAAGCAGAGGAAAGTCATGACCCAAAGCCCTGATGTAGTTTCATGTGCAACTATGGCACACACTGGTCACCCTAAATCTGAGCAGAGCTGTTTCAGGTGGATGTTGGTACTGATCTGGAATTTCTCATTGATTTAGAATGGGAGGTGTGTAGGATATGATTGTGAAAGAGTTGCTCAACAAGCTCCTCAAGTCAGACTATTTTCTGCTTTGAAAGGGGTGGTTTGTGGTTTGCAGAGGGGATAAGACCACAACTAAAATCTTGCTGAGGGTGAGCTTTCTTTATTCCTCACAAAATCTTCCACAGATGCTGCAGCACCTTCTGAGCCTATAGCCTGTCCCAGTTGTTGCAGTGACCACGTGGTCATCCTGCCTTCAGAGGTGTACTCCAGCACACCTTTGGCTCCTGGCCCTGACAGCATGAGTGAGGATCTGTCAGACTCTGTCCTGGAGGGAGGCAGCCAGCAGGAGGGCCCAGAGGAAGTACCGTGTGAGAGTGGGAAGCTCTCCGTCGGCGGGGAGGACAGCTTGCTAATAGATACCAGCAACAGCACCAGGACCCCAGAACTGAGTGACCACGACGGCAGCACTCTCCATGCCAGCTCCCGCAGTTCAGATGGGGGCTGTGGGAAGAAGGAGCTGGGCATAAAGAGCCAGTACTCATCCCTCAGCCACGTAGACACCAATGGAAGCAGCTTGATGGGGAGCTACCGTTACAGTGTTTCTTGTGAGCCCACTCCTTCCCAGCTCTCTTTGAACTCCGAGTCCGAGGAAATGTGGAATCTCAGTCCCTGTGAGTATGCAGGAGCTCTGCAGGGTTTAGGGGTGTGCACAGCTTGGTGCTGGGCTTTATCGCTGGTGCTTGCAGGGTGCACTGCCTCCTCTTTAATGGAGAAGGGAGGTCAGCAAGTGTAAGCAGCAGTGACCATGGCTCTTGAGAGCAGAGTTCTTCATTCCCCTCTTTGTTCAATCCTCATGCCTGAAGATTGGAAAAACTGATTTAGCTCCTCATCCCTAGTATTGCTCAGACCTGAGTAATAGGGTTTTCTTCGGGGAGCTGTACTGCTCAGTTACAGACACCCTGGTTCCTGGCAGCAGTGAGCTGCCAGCTGGAGGATTACCTTTGGAGAACAGCCTGTACAGCTTCTCTGTCTTTATTCTCTGGCTTCAGTGCAGTGTGAGGCTGCTGTGTTTATAGGAGACTCTGATTAGTGAATCTACAGCTACGTGTGTTTTCCTCAGTGGTCTTTGTGACCTTCAGATGGCGAAGCCTGCCCAAAAGAAGGGACTGAGTGCTGGCTGTGATGACTATTGTGCAAGACAGTAGTTACTAGGAGGCCCATAAATGCTTTTTGTGAAGGCTCTTGGAATTTTAATGTAGTAGAAATCAAAAATTGCTTGAGCTGTTGCTGTTGCTTGGGCATCATTGGGCTTATGATTTACAGAACAACTGAAGTTGGAAAGGAGCTATGGAGATTATCTGGTCCAGCCCACCAAGTGACCATTGCAACTGCAGCCTAGTCCTGATTTGCAAACCTTTCAGTTTCTCAGTTTGTAGAGATCTCCCCCAGCCTTCTAAGACTGCTGCGCCTCTAAAGAAGAGTTGGTGTAGAACCAGTGTTTAGAATTTCTGTGTTCAATCTCCTACACTTGGAAGTGTAAGAAATAAAACAGTCTCTACTTTTTGGGTCAAATTGCAAGGTCCCAAGTTAAAACTGAGTCCATGAAAAGGCTTCTGCTGAGAAGTTGGTCAGGGTAGTGTTTCTGGTAAAGAACAGCCTGCGCTGGGAAATGTGTACTCTTGGTCAGTATGGTGTATAAATTATTTGGTCATACAATTGCATGACAAACCTAATTATATGCTTAAACAATTTTATTGGTGTCTTCCTCAGTGCCCTTTAGCCTCACCACAGTCGAAGTCAGAGTTTAAATTGCTGACCTGAACTGAAATGAGAAATATCTTTCTGGCTTTGTGATAAAGAATTGCTTCCCTGCCAAAATGGGCAGCAAAACAATGTTCTCCTGTGATTAAACATCCAAGTGTAGCTTAAAGATGGGTTAGGCCAAAGTGTTGTATATCTGAAAAGCAAATGTTGGGGGTGATGAAGTCCCTTGATCTGTAGCCTGGAAAGCCCTAGCTTTAGCCCTTTATCTTGAGGAGAGACTTGATGGAAGCAGCTGTGCAGAGAGGGTGATACTGCTGCCATGGAATGCTTGGGCAGCACGTGGTTGGTGGACAAAGTGTCAATCCTACCCTTCACTCTCCTCAGCTGTAAACAGCATCCTGAACGCAAGGGACTTCCATTCTGTGGATCATCGACTGAAGCTCTACCTGGATATGGAGGTTTTTGAGGAGAACACTGAGGAGTTCCAGTTCTTCCTCAAGGTGAGCTCCTGCATCACCACTTCTACAGCTCCTTTCCTGTCCTTATTGTCACCCTGAGAGTTCCACAATAGGGTGGCATCCCAGAGACTGTGGGATGTGAAGGGAGATGAAGAGTGTTTGAGTTAGTCCTTTGCCTGGGTAGGCTGGCAAGGGGCAGGCCAGTGCTATAACCTACCCTCTCTGTGCTCTAGGTGGTCATGGTGAAGTTTGGCCGAAAAGGAGAGTTCCTCTCAATTCTAGTTGCCTCTGATTTCAAGATTTATGTGCTGGAAGTCACTGGAGCTATCAGGTGAGGAGAATTGTGGTGAGTGAGATCCTGCAGCAAGACTGGGTGCTGGATAGTGCCGGCCTGTGCTAGCCTTACCCTGGAGGTGTGGTGACACACAAAGGTTCTTCTAGCAAACCTCTCTGCTGCACCCTGATGTGGGAAAGGAGATGGGGCATCCTGCTGCAGCTGAGGGCTGTGCTCTGTGATTAGGGGACAACCTGCAGACTGGCTGAAGAAGAATGACTCTTACTACCTGTCTGATATTTCCCATCTGGAAGTGGGACTCTGCCACCAGAGCTTGCGAATGGAGTTTGAGAACCCAAAAGCCTCCTACAATCTGCTGATCCGGAACCAAAGCTGCTGTGACCAGTTCCTGCAGACCTTGACATGTAAGAGTAGAGCTGTAGTGTGCCTGGGCTGGGGTCAGGGAGGGTGACCAAGAGAGCTGTAATTGGATGTATGTTGGAAATTTACTTCTTGCCAGAGAAAAAGTTGGGGGGGAACACAAACTGGCATCATAACTTCCAGTGCCACTCTGTAGGCTAGAAAACCATCCTGAGCTGTTACGTACTGCCCTTGGGCTTGCAATAAATGACATCTACGTTTTCCCTTTTTAGGCCTCATACAAGAACTGCCCGCTAAGCACAGGAGTAAGGTGAAGGAAATCCCCACTGTGGAAATGAATCCACAACATCAGCTATGGTAAGAATGTGCTCTGAGAGGTTGGAGTTCTGGACAGAAGAGGATGTCTGCTTGTCCAGCAGTGCCTGGGGAGCAAAGTGCTCAAAATAGGGCAGCACAGGAGGGGACGCTGCAGGAGTGTAGCAGCCAGGCCTACCTTACAGGTTTAAGGCAGCTAGCTCAAATGTCTGCTGCACAGGGGATGAGCCAGGCAGGGCAACTCCTGCTCTCTTGGAGGAACCTGAGCAGAATATAATAGAGGAAGGAAAATGGGAAGGTATAGGGCAGCATTTGGTTCCTAGCTGGCAAGGTGACAGGCGGCAGCGTGTTAGGAGAAGTGGAATTTTGCAACATCTGGAGGAGAGGGGTCCCTCCCTTCTCCAAGAGGACAGTGAAGAGTAGCTAGATCACAGCAAACCTGGACTGGAAACAGTTCTTCCTTGATCAGGCCACTGTTTCGTTTCCTCCAGGCCTCTGCTGGACTCCAAGACCACAGATTCTGCAGATGACACTTGCTTCTTCTACCTGCTGGCCTACCTGATCCAAGGTACAGGAGATCTCAGTGGCCAGGTGTCCCACGCCTTCTGCTGTTCCTTTGTATTTTTCTTGGGCAATCTGTGGGTAAAGAGCCAGGCCATTGGTCAAGCAGTGAGATGGACTAGGGGCATAGGTGTGGGCCAGATGTGCTAAACATCGGATTTGAGTCTTCCGTAAACAAATCCAACATGAACAAAGCAATCATGTTGTGCTGAATTTGTTACTGGTTTTGCACCCTTATTCACCACTGGCCACTGGGGAAGTATGAGAGAAAGAGAACCTGAAGGAATCTGCAGGAAACTGGTCTCTAATCTGTGTGTATTGCTCTCCTCAAACTGAAAAAATAGCTTGTGAGAAGAAGAGCTTAAAGTACAGTTTTATTACCCTACTATTTTATCATTTTCTAGATTATATGGTATCCAGAAGTGAACACAGTTCCAGCTGAAGCCTCATTGCCAGTTAGACAGGACTAATTAAACATCCCATTTTTGATTCTCCTGTTAGTTCCCAAGAGTGAGCTGGGATGAGAAAGGCAACGTCTTCTTGTAGCAGCTTGTGACACCCTGTAACCTCAGCTAGTTCTGCTGCTGATTCCCTATTGCTGTGCATCTGACATGCCCAAGTTCTGATGCTTTTCATTTACATCCACTGAAATAATCTGGATGATATTTGTGCTCCCTGCAGTTTATCAAAACTGCTTTGCTTCCTGCCATACTTATGACATATCCCAACTTGGTATTTAAACTTTGTGTGTGCTCTCTGTTCCAGCCATCAGATATCTGCAGCTAGATGAATTCGGGCCAAGTAAGGCAACCTTTTAGCTGGAGCTGCTGGGTTTTAACTAAGGAGTAGTGAAGTGTTGTTTAAGAGGTCAAAGGTTTCAGTGGTCTTTTCCTGTCTCACCTGAGGACATAGGCTGGACAAGCTTTGCCAGGCAGTGTTTTTCCTAGGCATGCTCCTGCAATGAGCTTGGATAAGCTGGTCAAGCCCAGCCACATTTAGCTACCCTGTCCCTCCTCTTCAGCCAGGAAGCTGATTAAGGCTATTCACCCAGTTAATGTCACTGGAAAGGATTTCCCTAGGGGAGGAATGGAAAGCAAAGCTGGCTCTGTGGTGACTCAGGCTCTCGGCAAAGCCTCTCCTATTCCCTCATATCCTTCTAGGGACATCTGCTTTCCCTGTGACCCTGCTGAGCACCCACACTATGCTGTTTCTTCTGGAAGAGAATCACCAATGGCAGGTGCAGCCCTCCTTGGATGAAGACAGTGAGGCAGAAATGCCTCCTGGTAGCAACATCCAGTTGAAGGAGAAGCAGCCGATCAGCAGTATTAGCAGTGTCATAACCTATCGCCTCTGTCCCTGTGACATCAAGCTGATGCTTTATGATGAGGTAACCTGGAGGTGGCCATGGGTCACGCAAGATGCTGGGTGTGGATTGTGCTCAGATCCTCCTCTTGCCAAGTGTCTTGAGGCTGTCATCTCCCATCCTAACCTAGAGGTTTGCACCACAGAAGGAGGGGAGCACAGTGAATTGCCACGGTACAGAAGTTATGCAGGGACACTTCCACGGCCAGTAGTAGAGGGAGGAGGATGTCACAAAAATTGGGAGGAGCTGGCAGCTCAAGGCTAGGCCCTGCTCATTGACCTCGTTCTGTTTCCTCCCTCTAAGGTGCTGAAAGTGGAGAGCACTTGGCACATCCGCACAGAGTGCCCTGAGCTCCTGGTAGAGCTGGTGGAGTGGATCCGCAGGCCCTGGGAGGAGATGTTCTCCATCGAGCTACGGAAGGCTGTGTGCGAAGGACTGGAGTGAGCTTGTTGGCTGTAGGCAGGCAGGACAGGGAGTCAAGTGCTGCTGTGTTGGCAATGGTGTACCAAGTGTCTGCCACTCCCATCTGACCTTGCTGTCCTCTGGCCTCTGCTTTCTACTCTGGTTTTGCCCCTGACCCGTTACGGTGAAGGAGGAGGGGAGCACACAGTTGTCAAGACTGCACAGTCACTCGTTTGCACTGGGCTGGCCCTGGAAGGAGGAGGTGGAGGGTGTTTCCTGTTATGCTGCATAAGCTACACAAGAGTTTTAACTTGGCAGTATCTGCTGGTCTCCTTCATGGTCACATGGAGTGTCACAGAAGGAAGAGGGGAGCCAGGCCAGGCATATTCAGTGGGACATGCAATGGTACTAGACAAACAGCAGGCCAGAGGCAGTTGGGTGCTGTGGTCTTTCTAGCAGGTGTATTTGCTGCCTTTCAGGCTGTTTCAGAACAGCTTCCATTATCTGCTGATGACTTTTTTTTTAACCCCTTTTCCTCCCCCTCCCTCTTGTCCATGGCTTTCCTGAAGCTGCCTGCTTCACACAGGAGCCTGATTGCACAAGGAGTTGAGTCATGTTGTACTAGCAAGCCCACAGAGAGTCCTTACCTGTCTGCCTGGCAGGATATGACTCTGTCTGCTGCTGTAGTCTTTCACTGTCACGGGAGGGAGGAGCTGTGAGGCTCTTAGCACAGAAATGTGTTGCTCATCGTTTAGGGGTCAGGACCCTGGTGGGCACTGGCAGGTAAAAAGCTTAGGCTTTTCTGAGCAGTCCAAAAGCAAGAGTCTATTTTAACATGAGTTTTACTATTTTCTATTATAATAAAAGGTTATATTTATTGAATTGTCACATTTTCCTTGTTTAATCTTGTACTGCTATAATATTTCTGTAAGGTCTTGCATACTAACGTTGCAGCAGTTTCAAGGGTTCCTCAACATCTCACAAAGTTCCAGTCGTTCTCTCACTCCTGTTCAGGGTGGGTGCTGATGGTTTGCTAGAGTGACCTTCTCTGCCTGCCTGGCTCCCAAGCAGCAACCAAGGAACAAGGCTCAGATGGGATTAGGCTTGATGGCAGGTGCTGGTTGTGGTGTTCTGTGACAATTGCCCTCAGGTGAGCATCCTGTGGGCTTCCAGCCCCAGCAAATTGCTTACTGGCTATTGATACCCTCAGAGGCATACATCTGAGAGGAGCTGTTGTTGCTGCAGAGGTGGGAGTACCTGCCACCAGGTTCTTTCCTGTACCAGGCTTTACCTTGTCTCAACCTCTCCTGCACAGAGTTACATGCAGCTTAAAAATCGCTGCTGCTTGGCCTGGGCTTGCTGTGTCACAGGACCTCTGCACCCTGCCCAGTGAAGAGCAAGTGGAGATGTGTGTGGTGCTTCAGAGCCGCTCAAGCTCCTCGTGGGGGTGAGCAGAAATGGGCCTGTTACATTACGGTGCTGCCAGGTGGGCTCTGATAGCCCAAACAGGGACCTTCACTGACGTTTGCTTTTCCCAAAGTAATGTCTCTCTCTTGCCATGAATGCTCAACCCACAGTTCCATGGCAAGTCTTCCCACAGCTGAATCCTTACTGATAAACCCTCTGTTTTACATCAAGGTGATCCTGATTTCTTTAAAGACATTTGGTGACCTAATGCCTGTTTTCTTTGGATACCAAGTACAGCAGCTCTTTGCAACAGTCTCTGTGACATTAAGACATTGCACATGCCCAGAGCCAGTGTCTGTGGCTTCAGTTTCTATCACCTGGGACACAGGATTCCACCCAAATGACTGGGTCTCACAGCGTCCTGCTGCTCCAGTTTCACCTGGGCAGATAAAAGTTTCCTTCCCTGCTCAAACGCAGCTCTGTCATCCCCACAGTCCTAGGAGCATGCGAAATTCAGTTTCTATACATTGTAGTGGTCCGAAGGCCACTTTGCAGATGCTTTCTTGGAATTGCTGCACTCTTAGACTTTCTCCTGTCACTTCCACAAGTAGTTGAGCTCCTGAAGGCCTGCAGTGGCCGATATAGCCTTCTATAGACTTGATTGACAAGATCTATGCTGTCTTGAGGCAAATGTCACAACACATTCCACTTTCTCCCATCTTCCTAAATGGGCATATGGCTGCTGCTCGCTGTTTCTTTGGAGCGATCTAGGTGCAAGAAGGAATGAACTCAGTTGACATGCTGCCAGCACCTAGCACTTTGTCCAGGGAAAGGAGCCTGAGAGAGCTGAGACAGTAAAGACCTGTAAGGGTTTTATGTCTTCATCTTGCCACAAAAGGCGCTTGTGTAAGTTTGGTCTTAATCTTGCTTATTGCTGTGTTTTTCACAAAGGGCAAGTGTCAAAATTGGAGTTATTAGACCAGCTCATTGATGTCTCTTCTGCATAAGCAGAAGATCCCTTGAGAAAACCCATCCCTGGAGCTTTCTTTTTCCATCTTACCCAAGCTGCACCTTTGTTCTTCCTCATCTGTTGCTGGATATGTGATGAAGGGATTGTCAAAACCAGAGGTTTCAGCACTGTGCCTCTCCATAGCTCTTCCCACTATTTTTTCACTGCAGAATTGACTGTTGATTTGCTTCTGCCCCTTGCCATGTCTCTGCAGGTTTGTGCCCTCAGCTCAGAACTAGGCTTTTGGCCCTGTGAACAGCTCCCTGCTCTTTTGCACTCCCTCAGCCACTGATGGGGAAGCTCACATGCTCTGCAATAACTTGTATTCTGCTTCTTCATGAAATACTTTGTTTTCCCTTTGGATTTTGACCTGGTTGTGGCCAAATTAACCCCTTTGTGGTTAATTTGTAATTGTGAACACTTTGCTGTGGTGCTCCCTGTGCTAGGCATAGTGATAGAATTAGCTGGTCTGATTGCATCAGCTGGGTGTGTGCAAGGACTTTCACGCTCCAGCACTGCAGGCAGCCCTAGGATTGCACAGCAGATTGAGGGCTGTGCAGGAACAGGGGCTATGTAGGAGGGCCAGGGTTTGCAGAAAACTGTGATGTATGTTAAACCAGCTGCAGATGTCTTCTGGACATGCAGTCCCCAAGTTGTGCTGTTAGAAACTTTCCCCTTCTTTGCCCTTTTCAGGACACAGTAGGCTCCAGCACTCAGCTGCTAAGACAGAACAAGGCTGGTTTGACTCTCAGCATTCCCCTGCCTGTATCTCCCTGAAGCAGGCTTTTCTCAAGGTGTATGTAGCTAAAATACCCAGGCATGGAGTGGCTGCAGGGCTCTGGAGACAGGCAGGCAGTGGTGGGCTCAGGCCATTCTCGTTCTGAGAAGCCTGGAGCTACCATCACTTTTCCACAGGCACATACCAGCCCTTCCTTGTTTCATTCAACTTGTCAGTGAAGATGATGTCTCAGTCGTGGGTCTGGCTATTTCAGTGCTTCCTACTTTGTGTCTCTGACCTCTAAAGCAGTACTGCCTTGAGCATACATAGCCTGTGGGTTGGCTGTCAGCCCCCTTGCACTCTAAGAAATCCTTGTTTCTAATCAAACTGGATGACTAGAGGGACTGGTCATTTACTTCTATCAGAATATCCCTGCTGGCCTCATCTCCAGGAGACCAGAGATGTAGCAGCAAAGGGCATGTGTTCCCTGCAGCTTGTGGACCAGCCTGGCCAACTTCATCCCTCCTGTGGGTGTCGACACTTCTTACCCAGCTTACAGAGCAATGGCCTGGGGCCATGTGAAACCCTTTCCTATGGGCCAGCCTCCAGCTTAGCTGGTAGAGAAAGAGCAGACTCCAAAGTCTGGGTTTGAGTGCCATCTGTGGTACCAGGGTGCCAGCAGAAGTCAGCACCCAGCAACTGGGAAGGATACCCTAGCAGTAGGGAGGTGGGTGAGGGTCTATGCCACATACTCCCCACTGCAATTCCTACTCAAGGAGGGAAAGGAAAGGGAACTTCATTTTGAAGCTGTCTCAGCCTGTGTTATAGGGGATGGTCATTGCTCTTTGTGCGCCTATGATGAAGCATGCTTCTGTCTCTTATCAGAAGTTTATTAAGCTAGTTGTGGAACTGTCCTATATCAGGACAAACAGTCCCTAATAGATCTGTCTGTCCCTGTCTCTGCACCAGATGAGTTGTTAAAACTGGGAAGAGAGTGTTTGCTGCTGGGGATGTGCACTGCCTGTGTCCCGGCTCAGGGAGGATGAAGTTGGCTTGATCACTTCTTGCTCATTGCTTCCTCACCCTGCTGCCAAGTGCCAGCTGGGCAGGCTCCATGCTGCCCCACAGCAAACATGCCTAGGGTGCCTGGCCTTTCTATCTGCTGTGCAACCACCATCCCATCCATGGAAGAGGCAGTCATAGGGCCCAGCCCATCCTGCCCTATTGATCACAGCAGGAACAGAGGCTGATATCAACAGCCAGGCCGGGCCCTGTGCTCTCCCTGGCACCTTGCATCTGGCAGCCAAGGCAGGGTCTGGTGGTGGAGTCCCGGAAGGTGCCACCATTGTGGCACTGTGGCTGAGCAATGACCAGGGAGGGGCTGCTTGTGGGAGCTCTTGCCATGTCCTTCCTGAGTGGTAGTGTTTGTCCCAGAAGTGGATGTTCTCCTTATCCCTGCCCTTAAACTCCCCCTCAGCCATTACCTCCTTGATTACCAGCTCCCTGCACTCTTGCTGGGCTGTGCGGCCACCTTGCCATGCTCCACACAATTGTTCCAGCTCTGGACTCTGCACCACAGACTTAGTGGTTTGGGGCTGATGCTGGGTTTTGTGGTTGGTGACAGTGCTCCTGTTTCCTCTGTGAAGTTTGTCTCCAAGCCAGACACTGTGAGGCTGCTGGTCTTGCACATCCTTCCTCCCTTGGATGGGTCCAGGCTCTGTCAGCCTCAGCTGATGGGGGAAGGGGGAAGGGTGGGCACCACCCTTCACCCACCACCTTCCTTTCCCAGCTGTTGTGTGTTTGTCCCCTGCCGTAGGCTGAAAAAGTGATGTCTCTCCAGGCACTTTGGTGTCACAAGCTCAAGATGAAGGTAGAGCTCACCGTACACAGGGCACTGTCAGAAGGGATGTGACACCAGTGGCCAGATGCTGACAAGCACAGTAACGCCTGTGCATGGGGTTTGTTTGACACCAACCTCTGAGGCATGATCTGAGATGTGTTCTGCTAAACTGCTGCTGCACCTGTACCTGCCTCTGGCCCAACAAGTGGCTTTGTTCTCTGTGCAATGGCTTCTGTAGTGCCTCAGTGAGTCATGCTCTCCAGTTTAACACGAGGCTGCTATGGGGGTTTGTTCTTAATGTGCTAAGCACCAAAGTCAAAGGGTCACATCTGTTCCTTACTCCTGGCAAACTGGTCAGCTACCTGGGGGTGAAGCCAAGCTGGAAGCAAGACCTAGGAGTGCTTGAAAACCAGTGGTGACTGTGGGGAAAGAAAACCCCAAGCTGCTTTTTAACCACCTGGCAAGAACACAAGATTCCACTTTGGCTGTGATGCTTGCCCTCCCCTGCAGGTCCTGCCCTCATCTGCAGGTCCTTCCCTCCTGTTGCAGCTGTGATGTGGCCCTTATGCTGGCACCCTCCTGCTTTACACCCACCTCTCCATGCCACCTGGCTCCAGCCCCAGGTTCCCACCCTGTCCCTGAACACTTCCCTGCAGCCTTCCAAAAGCTTGAGTTTCTGTGCTTACCTAGCTTTCTCCCTGCATCCACCTCTTGTCTGTGGCTCCTGGCCTGGGATGGAGGCAATTCCCAGGGGCTGCTTCTAGAGCACCTGTTGCAGGATCTCTAATACAAATTTACCCTTCCAAAAAGTCAGTGCTGCAGTTATGTGCATGGGAGCAGGGTTCAACAGAAAGTGTTTCTTCATGAATGTCTGCTGAAGCTGTCACATGGGAAGGACCTATCCATAAGTAGCAGGTAAGGCAGGATTAGGTAAGAGAGCCCAAAGTGGGGCCCTTTCCCTCTCCCTATCGTGTACATATCTACGCCCCTCTCGGGGTGTACCACGCTGCTCTGGAGGCCTCCAACTGGTCTCTGGTGTGAGAGCACCAAGCCTGTGCTTGGGATGGGTGGGCCTTGGGGCAGCACCTCTTGCTGACTTCGGGAAGCAGCAGGGGAAGTTGCAGGGCTGCCGTTACTCAGTGGGCCCAGAATAACCAAAAACCCACACCGGATGCAGCAGCCATGCTTCCCACCCACTCCTTGCCCCAGGTGCCTGGCATCAGCCCTCCTGCTTCCCATAGGAGGTGGGCAGATGTGCTGCACCCACCAGTGCCTGCTCCTGGAAACTGTATTGCAGGAGGGAGTGGGAAGAAGCAGCATTTCATGAGCTTACACTGACTTCAGCTTCCCCCCCAGCTCTTCGGGTTGCACAAAGCATCCTGGCATCCCTCCCTGTCCCCACACAAAAGGGTGACCACAGGGTGCTCTGCCTAGGATGTCATGGGTGTGGCTGGCCTGGTGTAGTGACTCAGGCCTGACAAAATCCCCAGAGCCAGTTTTAGCAGTGCAGAAAGTCAGGGGCCAGCGTGGTCTGGTGGAGGGTGGCAGCTGGCTGCCATTGCCCTGGCCTTGGGAAGCTGGTGCTATTAACCAGGGAGTGCAGTGGTGACTCTCTAAGCAAACAGCTGGAGGTGCTGTGTGTTCAGCCTGGTCCTCCTGCAGGGACTTGGTGTGGGCCATGAGAAGCAGTGCAAGGTGCAAAGATTTGATGCACATTCCCACCACACGTGCACGTTTTGTTCCACATTCACACCCCGTCTTGGGCCACCAGTCCCTTGGTGCCACTGAGTCTCTCCTTACTTTCACCCTCTCTTTCTGTTCACTGGAAGAATTACAGTGAGGGTGTTGAGACGCTGGAACATGTGGCCCAGGAAGTTGTGGATGCTCCCTCCCCGGAAGTGTTCAAGGCCAGGTTGGATGAGCAACCTGGTCTAGTGGAAGGTGTCCCTGCCTCTTGCAGGAGGAGTGGAAGTAGATGATCTTTAAGGTCGCTTCCAACCTAAACCATTCTACGAATTTGGTATTATGGGGAGGAGAAGGTTGTTGTGCTGGAGACCCTCAAGGCTGGAGTGCTGGCTATCTGCTCCTTCCCTGCGGCCAGGCCCACTGGTGCTCCTTGGGCAGGTGTCGCTCACCCGCGCGGGCCGACCCGGGTCCGAGGCTGCTGCCACACCAGCGGTTTGGAGCATTTACCTGCTACGAGCAGGCAACCGCAGCCTCCCACCTCTGCGGCAGAGGAGGCCGGGAGCCAAGGAGCTCCCGAGGGGACAAAGGGTAGAGCGGAAGAGACGGCCTATAGGGGGCTGCATGGGAGGGCCGGGGACAACGTCCGAGCGACAGGGAGATTTTCCGTCGCTCATGTCGCTGACAGACGCGGTGCTCGGAAGAGTTTTCGCCGAGGCCAGCTCCTGCCCGCAGCCCTGGACGGCCTCCCGAGCCGCCGGCGAGGAGGGGGCCGAGGCCGGGGACCAGGGGCGGCAGCGAGGCACAGAGCCCCACCCCGCCCAGTCCAGCGGCTGAGCGGGACCGGTGGGGCCGGAGTGGGACGGGACGGGAGCTCCACACCAAGCGTCGCGGCCACCGGTCGGTGCGGGGCGGTCGGTAAGCACCAGCTGGCAGGCGCGGGGCGGGGCAGCCCCAGGCCCCTTTGTTCGGTGGGAGGCGGCGGCGCGCCCGCCCCGCGCTTTGTCCGCCGCTGCCGGCGGGAGTCCGGCGTGCCGTGAGTGGGGCCGAAGAGCGCGGGGCTGCGGGAGCCCGCAGGTCGGTGGGGCTGAGGAATTACCCCCGAGAGGGCTGGGGGCGGGGAGGGGGGGGAGTGGGAGGGGGGCGTCGGGAGCTATGGGCAGGGTCTGCGAGGGCCATAGGGCTGGAAGTCCCCGGTGGGCTGGCGTCGGTGGGGCTGATAACCCCTGGGAAGGCTGGCCCTGGGGGGTTGTGTCCCTAGGCTGGCAGCGGTCAGTGGGTCCCACACTGGGTTGGCCGGGGTCAGTGTGATAGATTCCCCGGGTGGGCGGTGGCTGGCGAGCCCGGGGTGGGCTGCTGGTGCTGAGGCACAGGGGGCCTGTTGTGGGTTGGGGAGATGGGGTCGCTGGGCAGGGCAGGCTGGGGCGGAGGGGCCTGGGGGACCAGGCAGGAGCACCTTGGGGTCGGTAGGGCTAGGGGTGTAGGTGTAGGTGTACGTGTAGGGCCTGGCCACAGCACGTGGCGCTGGTCTTGTCTGACAGCGTGGCCGGGAGGTGGTGGGTGGCTTGGTGCCCTCCGTAGAGAGCTGGGCATGGGCTACCTGCCATGAAAGGGTACGTCTTCTGTGCTACCTCAGCCATGCCCACCTCAGCTCCTGACCCTTGTGTTGTCTCTCCTTGGCCACCGCAGTAGTGTCTTCTTGTGTGCTTTTGCTTCCCATGGGCTTGCCAGCGCCCAGGGCTGCCCTCCTGCCTGGTCCCCTCACCTGGTCCCCTGCCCCAGCTCCCCACTTGAGGGACAGGTGAGTGTGCTGCTCTCAGGCATGGGCTAAAGGCAGGCACAAAGCATCCTTCTTCCCGTAGTGTCCTCAGGGAGAGAGCTTTGCACTGGGAGGACAGAGCAGCAGTGTTACCTTGCAGGGTACTTGACCATGGGAGGGTGGTGACTCTTGATGGGCTGGGTTTGGCTCCCTGGTGCCAGCCTGTGGCACCTCCTGTGTCTTAGCAGGCTCTGCTGAGCACCATATTCTCAATGACAGCATGTCCCTCACATAGGTGCTTGTGCTGGAGGAGCTTTGCTGTTTAGATGAGATTACTGAGCTAAGAGAAAAGATCCCCTTACTTCTGACAATAGTGGCATGAGTGCAGCAGGAGCCATTGTCCACAGGGATGTACCCTGGCTGGAGGTGATCAGATGGGTTGGTTGGAGGACAGGTGAGGCACTGGGGAGGCTGAGTGTTCTAGGAGGGCACATCCCTTCTCCTCACCCTGGGCAGTCTTGTCACCGGCTACCCTTGCATCAGCTTGTGCGTAAGCTGATGAAACCGGGGGTGGTGGTGGGATGTCTCCTCTTGCATCTTCTCCTTTGGCCAGGAGATGCAGCGCAATCCTCGTCATTTCCTCCCTGAACTCCAGTGTCAGCTGCTTTGCCAGAACTTTGTGCAATTCCTTCGTCACCCCATGCTGCCCTTGCCATCACTCTTCTGCCTCCTGCTCTGCTTCCCCTACCAGCCCTTGCTGTTCAGCTGTGGGGTCCTCTGAGAACCAGCCACCACAGACTTCAGGGACTTGTAAGCATTAGGAGGTGGGAGGGCACAGCATGAAGATTTGGTGGGGCAGAGTGATGTTGCATCTCTGTTGGCCCACAAGGGAAAGCTCTGCAGGGTGATGGGAACCTGGCTTTTGGTGGGGGATGCTCCTCAGGGGAGTCCCCTCATGTGGGGCTTGGGACTGGCAGCTGCAGTGGGACAGAGGGCCTGCCAGTACCCTTCCATGTTGCCTTCTCTCAGGGGCACAGAGACCCCTGTGGGAGGGTGTGGGTGCTGCTGCAGGGTGTGACGTCTCTTGGGGACCTGCTCAGGTGGCAGATGTGTGCCATGGCACTGAAGGCAGAGGAGGCTCTGTCCCCTGCCTGTCCCCTCACCCTTCCCAGCTGGTGCTGCCCTGTGCTGCTGTGTTTACCCTGGCTGTGATTGTGCTGACTCCTTCCAAAACTCTGTCCTGCAGAGGACAGGGATGTCCCAGCCTTTCCCCTGTTTTCCAGGTTCCCTCCACCTGCTCGGCTGGTGGTGGGGCAGGAGCAGGATGTGGATGGGAGTTTGGCAAGGAGGTGCTGGATGTGATTTTGGGGAGATGGGTACCCCTGCAGGGCTGTGTTTGTGGACTTGGTGGGTGTAAAGAGAAGTGATATCAATGCTATGACATGGGCAAGGCTGGGATGAATGCTGCTGGCTTGGGGGGACGTAGTGAGGCACACAGGGGTTTCTTAGTACCTCTTTGCTTGTCTCTTCCCCACAGAGTTTGAGCCAATTGCCTGTTCAGGATGAGCTGGAGTTTCCTGACACGGCTCCTGGAGGAGATCAACAACCACTCAACCTTTGTGGGGAAGATCTGGCTGACCGTCCTCATCGTCTTCCGCATCGTGCTGACGGCCGTGGGGGGCGAGTCCATCTACTACGACGAGCAAAGCAAGTTTGTCTGCAACACACAGCAGCCTGGCTGTGAGAACGTCTGCTACGATGCCTTTGCCCCGCTCTCCCATATCCGCTTCTGGATCTTCCAGATCATCGTGGTGGCCACACCATCGGTGCTCTACCTGGGCTTTGCCATGCACCGCATTGCCCGCATGCCTGAGTCCTCACGGCGCCGGGCACCAGCAGCCCGGCGGGCACGCATGCCGGTGGTGCGCCGAGGAGCTGGGAGGGACTACGAGGAGGCAGAGGATGATAACGAAGAAGACCCCATGATCTTTGAAGAGATCGAGGTAGACAAGGAGAAGAGCCCAGAGGGTGGAGAAAAGCATGACGGCCGGCGCCGCATCAAGCAGGATGGGCTGATGCGTGCCTACGTCCTGCACTTGCTCTGCCGCTCGCTGCTGGAGATGGCTTTCCTCTTCGGGCAGTACCTGCTTTACCACTTTGAGGTGAGCCCCTCCTATGTCTGCATCCGCAGCCCCTGCCCACACACGGTCGACTGCTTTGTCTCTCGCCCAACCGAGAAGACCATCTTCCTCCTCATCATGTATGCTGTCAGCGGGCTCTGCCTCTTCCTCAATGTCTGCGAGCTCGTGCACCTTGGCGTGGGGCGCATCCGGGATGCCCTGAGCCGGTCTGACGGTCCCCCACTCCCGGCTGGTGGCAGCCCTGCACCGCAGTACCCCAAGAAAGCCCCCAGTGCGCCCCCCACCTACCACTCACTGAAGAAGGAGCCTCCGCAAGCCCCACTGCCCAATGGCAAGCTGGACTACCGAGAGAGTCTGGCACCAGCAGCAGGGCACTTCACCCTGGCCAGGGCTCCCCCAGTGCATGAGCTGGACCGGCTACGTGAGCATCTGCGCCTGGCCCAGGAGCACCTGGAGGTGGCCTTCCACCTCCAGCCCCCACCACGGCCCCCCAGCCCTGCCCGCAGCAGCAGCCCTGAGGCCAATGGCATCGCTGCTGAGCAGAACCGCCTCAACTTTGCCCACGAGAAGGGGACCGCTGCCTGTGACAGGACCACAGGTAAGCTGGGGAGGGGGAAGAATCTGTGTGACTTGTATGGGACTATGGGAGGGGCTCCCAGGGAGGGGATGCTATTTTCCTGGGGCACGTGCTAACCTTCCTTATGCTCTCCACAGGGCTGTAAGTGCCAGCAGGGACGACAGAGATGTCTGCCAGAGCAGCTGCTACCACCACTGCAGGACAGGCAGCCTGCCAGGAGTGGGGGACAGAGGGTGCCTCCATGCCTGCCTGACTGGACTGGCTTGGCAGCCTGTTCCAGTGGGTAGTGGCAGGGATTGGGGCCTTTGGGGACATTCTTACTTAATATTCAGAAAGGGAATATCTTATTTTTGTACATTTTTATAAACTCGTCAGTGTGTGCACCCTGGCATTTTTATACTCCACTCCCTATCTCTACCTTGGACCTGTGTCTCCCCATCTCCTATTTCACCCCCTTGTCCTCCCACACCCATTTTCTGCAGCATCTCCTCACACCTCCCTGTGCCCTCTTATGCCCACTGTCACTAGCTGGTGCTGTGCAGACCATGCTGATGACATTGGTATTGCCCCTGTGGTGTGGGGACTTATGAGAAGCTAGCCTAGGGATCTGTCTGGGCTGAACTTTGGGGCAAGATGCTGGGCTGGCATTGTGCTTGAAGCTGGGAGAGGGCAAGGGAGGAAAGGGTGCTGCTGTGGAAGGTACCAGAGCATCAGGGTGGGCCATGCTGCACAGCATCCTGGCACAGGATTGTAAGCTGTGGGGCTGGCCTGCTCAGAAATGTCTGTGCAGAGGGCAGGGGCTGTCCTTCCTGCCACCTCTGCCCTGCTCCCAGCCAGCCAGCCTTGGACCAAAGCCCACCTCCTCCCTCTCTGGCAGTGGGCCCGGAACCCCTGTGCAGGGTCAGACCGTGGTCCTAGGGTGGGGGGACATGGTGCCTCGAGCCAGTCTTGGCCAGGAGCCAGTGGAGCATTTCTGATCATCTCAGCCTGGGTCACACAGGTTTTTGTAGCATTGTTTTTTACTCAGAAATGATTGTCACTGTTTTTTCTTTGTTTTTGTTTTGTTTTGGTTTTTATGTCTATATTAGTAAAGGCTGGAGACGTTTTGTACAGAACTGCTGCATCCGGTCCTTCGGGAGGAAGGGGTGGGAAGGGAATCCTGCGCAGCTGGGCTGGGACCTCCCCGCTCGCTGGGGGTGACTCAGTCGTTCCTGACGTGTGGAGGCAGCTGTGGCCAGGGCAGTGTCCATCGGCCTGGTGGAGCGGGATTGCCCCAGCTGCATTCCTCTCGTGTCCTGTCCCTGGCAAGGGGCCTGATGAGAGGCCTTCTTATGCCTCCCCACCTCTGCTGCCAGGACCAGAAGGGATTGTGCCCTGCCCTGTGCTTTCCTGTCGTTAGGCTAGATCAAACCCAGCCACCCTATGCTGATTTTGACCAGCACACCCCAGTCCCCTGTCAAGGCCCCCAGGTTAGAGCTGGATGCTTCTTGCAGTGTTTGCCCATCCTTTCCCTCTTCCAGCCCCTGGGGAACTCATGTCCCACCACACAACTTTGAGCCACCTCTGTGGCTGCCTCCAATGAAAGCTGGAATTCCCAGGCTGTTTCAGTAAAAGAAAAAAGGTTTATTTCACTTATCCTGTTAAGCTTTCCAACAGGGTGTGCTGCTGGGAGAGGACTCAGTTGCAGCACTACATGCACCACCACCCTATCACTGGTTTGAGGTCCTGGCACTCACCTTGGCACAGCCTGTCCCTGTTCCTGTCCCTGTGGCAACCTGACCCTGCCTAGGAGTATGGGGAGGATGTAGCACTCCGCAGCAGGAGTGGGACATAAGTCTTTTTTGGGATGGGGAGAAAATTGCGCAGGGGAGAGCAGGCAGGGAGAAATGGAGGCTGAACTCGTTGCAGACACCAGGCTGACTTCAGCAAGGGGCAGAGGCAGCCCAAACTTCTGACGTGCAGTAGGAGAGTGGTACAGCCCAAATCCCCCTGCTGGGTCCCTCTGGCCCCTGCAGTGCAGAGCTGAGCAGCTTGTCCCTGATGGGATCATGGTCCGGGACTGGGCTGTGGGATGCCCTAGACACAGGTGCAGTCCTGGGCCAGGATGTTGGGCACAGTCTCATACTTGAAGGAGTACCCACCGTCGGAGGTGGTGCGGACGCGCAGTGAGCGCATGGTGCCGGGCAGGGCAGCACAGCAAAGCTGTACACCCAGGCGGTGGCTCAGCCCATGGCCCTCGGCACAGTTCCCATGGCAGTAGTGGAAAATGAAGCTGCTGGGATGCACAATCCACTTGTCCCAGCCCAGCTCCTCGAAGGAGATGTTGAGAGAAGCCCGTCGGCAGTTGGTGTGGGCAGCCAGATCCTCAGACGGGCGCTGCAGCAGGCTCAGGGCAGCTGGGGACCAGGGCACAGCCGAGCGACGAGCCCTCTCACTACCCTTGGCCCGAGTGGTGACCACCAAGAAGGGCATCTTATCCCCCTCAGCCAGGCAGGGGCAGCCAGGGCAGTGTACCAGGAGCACAAAGAGCGGCTGTGAGAGTTGGGACAGCAGCTCTGGGGTGAGGTGAAACACTGTCCAGTGCTCGGGTGTCTGCACCACCGTGGCTGTCACTGACACTCGGCCCTGTGGTGACAGGGTCAGCACATCAGGGGCCGAGTGGTTGGGGGCAGCTGACGGACCGGTGTAAAACCAGAGCTGGGCAGAGGTCACCACGCGGCTCAGGGTGTGTGCTGAGGGCTGGAAGAGGTAGGTGAAAATCCCTTCTTCCTCCAGCAGCCTGTCTGGCTGCACGGGCTCACAGGGAACATCTGCAGGGGGGAAAAAAAGATGCTCAGGGTGTGCTCCCAAACCTGGGGAGGGCCTCCAGTGCTGGGTGAGGTGTTGCAGAGGGTCCTTGAGGTGCTAATGGGGTGCCCAGCTGCTGGAAGGGGCTGTTAGAGGGTGCGTGCGAGCAGATGCCTAGTGCTAAGCAGCAGCCACTGTTCTGAGCACCACAGCGAAGCTCTGCTGTGCCCTGGGCTGGCCCAATACTGCTGTCCCTATGCCCCAGTGTCCTGCCCTGTCCCCTTGTGTCTTGCCCCATAGCTAGGCATCCTGCCCTGTCCCACCAGCATCCTACCTTGTTTCTTAGTATCCCAACCCATTTGCCAGCATCCTGCCCTGTTTCTTATCATCTCACCCTATCCCACCCTGCCTGCTTCTCAGATCTCCCCATCTCTCCACATCCAGCCTGGATCAGCCATTCCCCAGCCTTTCAGCACACTCTTGTGTCTCCTATTCCTGTCCTTGCCTGTGTTCTGAGCTGCTCTGTTTGTTGTCCCTCGCCACCCTACCTTTCCACCTCCTGGCTTGCTAGCAAACCTAACCCATGCCTGTGCCCCAAGCCTGGGGTACTCTCTCCTGCAGATGGCAACAGCAGCCCCTCCATCCTGCTGCATCTGTGTTGCCCCTTCACCCCTTTGCCCTCTCCATCTCACCAGGATGTTCTCACCTGTGGAAGGGAAGAGGATCACCTGGGAGGTGTCTTCCAGCTCCTCTGGCTCAACTTCAGCATTTTCAATGATGTCCCTCCTGTGCACCCTCCGTGCTTCCTTCTGGGGCTCTTCCTGAAGATCTGGGGGGCTCAGATGCTCCAGCACCTGAGCCCGCACCTTGGCTAGAATGAGGTGCCGGTCAGCACCGGCTGCAGGGCAACCAGCCAGAGTGGTAGTGGGCAGCATGGCAGGCAGCAGGTGCAGGAGAAGCAGCATGGCTGTGGGGCAGATCACGGGGCTCTGCTGTGGGCTCCTGCCTGCCTGCCCAGCCCGTCTACCCACTGTACTCCTCCTGGGGCAGGGTGGCATTGAGACCTATCTGACACTGACGCAAATGTCTGCTTGCTGTGAATATTATCTCTGGGCAGCAAAAGCGCTGAGACGTCTGGAATGTGAGGACTGCAAGGACAGTGTGGTCTGCGGGGGGATGGCGCCTGGACAGGGGGTGCGTGTGGGGGGATGCTGACAGAGGCATTGGGTGCATGGGGCCGGGGAGGCCGGGCTGTGGGCAGGGTGATCCTGGGATGGTTTTCCTGCACTGGCAGGGATGGAGGGGGCACTCTGGGTGAGTTTTGCAGCTGTCAGTGCTGAGTGCCCCAGTGGTGGAGAAGCTGCAGATTTGGGGCTTCATGGGGGCACAGTGAGAGGTGATAGTGGCTGTGCACAGCAGGAACATCTGAGCAGGGAATTGATGGGGTCCAGAGCCCCACTAGGGCCCAATGTAAGGGAGCATGTTGCAGGTGGCAGGCACCATGCTGTCTGTGATGGCTGGGACACCCCAAGGTCACAGGACAGCCAGCATGTGAGACCCTGAGGATGGAAAGCTTGGGGAGTGGGAGGGTTGTGGGTGTCTCCCGGGCAGCCTGAAGGCTGGTGAGGTCCTGCAGACATGAAGCAGGAGGAATGTCAAAACGTCTCTGCACTGCCTGGGGCTGGGAGAGGCTGAGCCAGCTTCAGGAGAATTCTGGGCAGCCTCTGCACCTCCTTCACTCCTCCCGCACCCTGATGCCCCACACAACATGGCATGTCTGGCGCATCCCACCCCATGCAGCCTGGTGTCTCATGCAGCATCTAGTGCAGCATGTCCTGCATGCCATGTCCCATCATACTGCAGCCTCATGTCCCACACCATGCACTCCATGCTGTGCCCCCCATAAATTGTGCTACCTCTGGCCATTGGCTTACCCAGCACCAAGGCACAACCATGTTTGTGGCACCCCAAGTCTCCAGAGGTGGCAAGCTGCCTGCCTGCTCTGGGTCTAGTGGCAACTGCCAAACTGCTATACATAGGGTAGACCAACCCTGCCCCGGAAGGCGCTGAATGGAGCAGGCTCAGTCTTATCAACCCAGCGTGTCATCAGAGGGTATTTTTGGGGACAGCAGCTGCAGGCATTTGGAACATTTGGTCTCTGCGCACTGACACCCAGGAGCAGAGCTGAGGGAAGCAGCAGAAGCTGGGTGCTGGCCCTGTGAGACCCTCAGGAGAGGCAGTGAAGTGAGGTGCGTGTGTGGGGCAGGAGACTGGGATGTGGAGCTGCATGGGGCAGGGTGATCAGGGAAGGGGGTGGTTGAAGAGAAAGTGGGGCAGCCAAACTATCAGGGCCGTGCATGTCTGCAGCAACTGCCATGGGGTGGCCTGTGGGTCAGGAGAGCATGTGGCCTTCAATGGATGTGCTGTTCCTGGGGGCAGGGCTCTTGAAGGAGAAGCTGGTCCTTGTCGCTGCCAGTCCTCATGCACCAGCCATCTCCCACTGTCTCTTCTGGCTCGTTCAAGGAGTGTTTTAATTTCTCTTGCCTCTGCCTGGGAAGGCAGAGATACCTCTGCCCCAGTCACAGTGTGGGCAGAGGCTGGGGTGCACTCTCCCAGGGGATGCATGGAGCAACCTGCCCCACTCCTACCCATGGTGGTGGGCACGGTTACCCACAGTGCTGGGGATGGAGGCATCTCCTGCCTTCCTTCTGCTCCCTGGTACTGGTGTTGTCCAGCTGTCACTTTCAATACCAAAAGACTGGATCCTGCCTGTGGGACCACACTTTAGAGGGGGGACCTGCTTCTGAGGGAACTCTGCTTTGTCCCAGGGCATGGCCCTGCGGTGTGATCCCCGGGGACAAGGGCGGTCCCCTGTCCCTCCGAGCCCATGAGGAAATGTCGGGTGCCCCCCGCTCGCGGCGGCCCCGTATCAGCACCTGCCTGCTGAGCCAGCCCAGATGCTGCAGGAATGCGGCTCTGCCACCACCCGATACTGCAGGAATGTCCCGAGGGTGGGGAAGGGGCAGCCCGGGACCGTCCTGCCTCTGCCGTCCCCTGTCCCCAGCAAGTGGCTGCTTGTGCTCCCCGTCTAGGCAGAGGTCTCCTGCCCCCGTAGCTGGGGTCCTCCCTGCCACCTTGGAGTAGGCTGTGGGTGCCCTAGCCCCTCAGGGTGAAAAGACCGCCTTTGTCACTTCTTCTCTTGCCATTCGGTGGGGATATGGATGAGTCAGGCTGAGACATGAGCATATTCAGTGAGGCTGGGGTGCTCGGTGTTGGGGTTTCTGCTGGTGGCTTCACACCAGGCACACGTCCCTTCTGGTAGTGCTCCATGCCAGTCCCTTTGCTAAAGCCTAAGCCCCCAATCCAGTTGTTCTGTGCATCTCCACAGGCTGATGATTCCCCACTGCTGCTCCAGCCAGCTGCCTGCTGTGCCCCTGGGGCAGTGAGGATGGAGGGGTTTGGGGGAGCCCCCAGGTTCCTGGCCTACCCACGTGCCATCACGGTGCAAAGAGGCAGTGATGCAGTCCTGAGTTGCCAGATCACAGGTGACCCCCAGCCAAGCATCCTCTGGGAGAAGGACAAGACCCCTGTTGAACTATCAAGCCGTTTCCATGTGGAGGCCAAGGGGAATCTGTACAGTCTGCTGGTGTCCTGCACCATCCCACAGGACAGTGGGCTCTACGTTTGCAAGGCCAAGAACTGTGTTGGTGAAACCTATGCTGCTGCTACTCTCAAGGTAGAGGTGGGCGAGCCCCAAGAGGAGAAGGGATGTTCAGGCATCGAAGCACCTGCCTTCCTTGTGGTGCCCTCATCCATGAGAGTGTGCTGTGGGGAGGATGTGATGTTCACCTGCAGGGTGTCTGGGCAGCCCTGCCCGGTGCTAGAGTGGGAGAAGGATGGGCATAGGCTCTCTGACATCTTTGAGAGCAGCCACTTTGCAGTGGGGCAGGATCCAGAGGACTGGCACTTCCTGAAGCTGTTTGGCGCTCGACCCCCAGACAGGGGGGTGTATGTATGCCGGGCTCGCAGCGGCTCCCAGGAAGCCCTGGCCGCTGCTGTGCTCCTGGTTGAACCCTGGGTGCCACCCGGTGGGCTCCTCAATGGCTCTTCTGCTGACGGTCCCAAGCCACTGGTGGACCGGCAGCAGTGGTGGCACCAGCAGGCAGCAGGACGACACACAAGACCAGAGACTTGGGTGCCCAATGGCACAGTGCTGGCCAGGGTGCCAAAGGCCAAGGCATTTGCTGTGAGTGTGGGGAAGCATGCCAAGTTTCGCTGCTACGTTACTGGCAAGCCCAAGCCAGAGATCATCTGGCAGAAGGATGGTGAAGCCCTCACCCCTGGCCGCAGGCACCTCATCTATGAGGACCGGGAGGGCTACTTTATCCTGAAGGTGCTGTACTGCAAACCCCAGGACCAGGGGCTGTATGTCTGCACTGCATCCAACACTGCTGGCCACACCCTCAGTGCAGTGCAGCTCCAGGTGAAAGGTAAGAGAGTATCTGAGCACTGTGGGGGCAGCCAGGTGCTGGCAGGGCCCACGGCTTTTCATCTGGCAGGGATGCCTCTGTGTGTGAGCCCAGCACTGCTGGGTTGCCTCCTCCTTGTGCAGTCACATTCACCCCAGGCTCCTCTGCACGGAGGTGCAAGCTGAAAGCAAGGAGATGCTGGGCTCCTCCAGGGAGCTGTGTTCTTCTTTGTGCCCCTCTCACATTGCAGACGTGGCATTTCTGGAGGGCTGCTTGTGTCCAGCCACGAGTGGGGAGGGGGAAACTGTGCCTTGGTGACAAATTCCCCTGGAAGTGCCAAGTGGTTTTGGCAGACAGCCCCGCAAGGCACCACTCCAAGTGTCTGCACTGGCGCCAGTCCCTTCCCCCAAAGCCACCCTGCCAGCTGGGGACAGCCCACAGCTGCAGCGACCGGGCACCTGGTGCAACCCCCTCCAGCACCACCCACCTCTGCTCCCCTCTGCTGAGATGCCTGCCATGGCATGCTGATATGCATGCTTCTTCATTGTCCAAAACTCTCTGCAGACATGCTGGGGGCATTGCTGGGACTCCTCAGTCTGTGCCCTGGCTCCCCCTGCTTCTTGAGGTAATGTCCATTGCATGCAGGAAGAAAAGGAGAAGAGCAAAGAAGGGCCAAGGGCCCTCTCTGTGAGCTGGGAATGCCTTGAGCAAAGGGTTGCTGGTAGGTGCAGTGCCCTGTGTGCCTCCAGTGCCCATCTCTCTCGGCGGCAGAGCACCAGCTGCGGTTCCAGGTGCCGCTGGCAGACGTGGAGGTGGCAGAGAGGGAGGATGCCATTCTGGAGTGCCAGGTGCCGCTGGAGACAATCCCCACTGCCTGGTACCTGGAGGACAGGGAGTTGCAGCCCAGCCACAAGTACGTGATGGAGGAGCGAGGAGTGGTGCGGCGCCTGACCATCCGCGATGCCCGCACCGATGATGATGGCATCTATCTCTGCCAGATGAAGGACAAGGGGCACAGCATCGCTGAGGTCTCTGTTCGAGGTAAAGGGTCAGGTCTCAGCTCAGCTGAGTAACTTTGCCTTCCTATTCCCCTCCATTCCAGGCTCTCCACTGCCCCCTGCCTCTGGCTTCCCACCATTTGGTCGTGGTGCCTGCTGCTATCTGTCCTCAACCATCTCCTCCTTTCTCCCACCGCAGGGCACTCTCCAGCGCCCTTTCTCAGTCCTCATGCATTTCTTCCCATAGGGGTGATTGCAAAGAGGCTGCCACGGAAGCTGGACGTGATGGAGGGGGAGAATGCAGTTTTCTGCGTGGAGACACAAGAGGTGGTGGAGGGGACCTGCTGGAGCCGGGATGGGCTGCAGCTGCAGGAGTCATCCCACACTGTGCTGAAGAGCTTTGGCAGAACGCACCTCCTGGTGCTGGTGCACGTCACCCGCCAGGACGCAGGCATCATCTCCTTCACTGTTGGGGAGTCACAGACATCCTCCCAGCTCCGCGTGAAGTGTAAGGGCCCCACACATCCTCTGTCCTGTTCATTCATGGTTGGTGACCCAGGAGAGAGATGGGATGGGCACGCTGGGGATGCTGTGCTGCAATGGCTTTGTGGGGAACAGAGCTTTTAGGCGGGCTTCGGTGCTCCAGCCTTGCTGTCAGTCACAAACCCCTGTAACCAGCATCATGCTACACATGTGAAAGACCGTTCTCTCCATCAGAAAGAGGAGTCCCGGAGCAACAAGCTATGTAGCCCCACTCACCCCTTCTGCCACCCCACCAGGAGCCTCACTGCTAACTCCAGGTGGGCAATGTGGTCTGTGACTTGCAGGTGTGAAGCGTGACCCCCCAGGTGCACCAGTGGCAGCCGAGATGAGCGTGGTGGAGAGCAACGCGGCCCTGCTGAGTTGGTGCCCCGCGCCGGATGCCCATCTCCGCCCCCCCAGCCGCTACCTGCTAGAGCGGCGGGAGGCGGCAGGGGGTGAGTGGGTGCAGTGCCTCACCACTGACCTGCCCGGCCGCGTGCGGGTGCTGGGTGCCAGTGTGCCCCATGAGGCTGATTACTGCTTCCGCATCTGTGCCGCCAACGAGCATGGCAGGAGCAGCCCTGTGGAATTCCCTGGCTCCGTGCATCTTGGTGAGGGTGCTGAGCTGCAGAGCCCCATCTGGGAGCTGGCTTTCCCCAGGGGCCAGCTGAGATGTTGTGCCATTGCATGCTGCTGGCTGCTGCCACTAGGGTTGAGTCCAGCTCTGCTCTAGCCCCGGCAGCTCGCCTGGAGAAAGGTCTGCAGGACACATGGGTGCAGGATGGTGAGGATGTGCAGTTCTCCCTGGAGCTGTCAGCTGTGGTGTGTGGCAGCTGGTTCCTCAACGGTGCAAGGCTAGGCGAGGAGGTGGGTGGACGGTGCAGCGTGCAGCACTGTGGGACGGAGCACTCACTGCTGATCCGGAGAACACGGCTGGCCGACAGCGGGGCACAGGTCACCTTCATGTCTGGCACTGTGTGCGACTCAGCCACACTGCATGTGAAAGGTGAGTGAGGCACTCACCCCCAGGTCCTGCTGGGAGAAGAGCAGCAGGGGCTTTTATGCTGAAAGATGTTTCTCACCCTTCCGCAATTTGTCTCAGCCCCACAGGTCCGCATCACACCAGTGCCTGAGGCTAAGCGGCTCCAGGAGGTGCCAGCAGGGTTGCCTGTGCTGCTGGAGTGCCAAGTGTCCTCCCCGGATGCCCTTGTCCACTGGTTGAAGGATGGTGAGGCCGTGACTCTGGATGATGTTATTGCAGTAGAGGCAGAGGGCTGCATGCGGAGGCTGCTCCTCCGCTCAGCAAGTCCCTCGGACACTGGCACGTACACCTGTGACACTGGGGATGATGCTGTGAGCTTTGTAGTGACCGTGACTGGTGAGCTGGAACTGCATGTGGGAGTCTAGGCCCCATCTGCTGACAGTGCTCCTGCCCCTCTTCTTGTTCCATGCTGGGGCTGAAGCCTACTGTCTGTGGGGTTCCTGTGCTGATCTCTGTGTTATCCCTGGCAGAGGCACCGGTGAGGATCATCAGCTCCAACGAGGAGGCCCCCCACACCTACACAGCTGGGCAGCGTGTGGAGCTGTGGTGCCAGCTGTCCCGCCTGGCAGCCCCAGTGCATTGGTACAAGGATGGGGAAGAGGTGGAAGTGAGTGAGAGCCTGGTGCTGGAGCAGGAGGGACTGCAGTGCCGGCTGGTGCTGCCTTGTGCCCAGCCACAGGACACCGGGGAGTTTGTCTGTGATGCTGGTGGGGACTCTATCTTCTACACCATCACTGTGGCAGGTGGGTATGATTCAGGAGGGTTGGCAGGGTCACATCTCAGGAAGCTTTCTTTGGTGGTGCAGGGTGCCACGGCATGTGCCATTGTCAGTGTTACTATCATTTTTGCTTCTCTGGGGATGCTTGTCAGAGGTGCTCTTTCTGGGTCCTCACCAGCAGGCTGGTGGGTTGGTTAGGGTCTTTGTGGCAGCTCTGGTGTATAGAACCACACAGACTGCGTGCCAAATGGGACAGCTTCCTTCACCAGTCCAAAATGCTCAAGCACCTGAGGGCATCCAGCACCTCCATGCTGGGGTGTTTACTAGACCTCTGCTGTGAACAGTAACCAAGCCCTCCTCCAAGGTCCTAAAAATAATGGGCCCAGCACCTGGTATGGAGTGACTCATGATCAGACAACACTCTGATGGATGGCATTAATTACTGACCTGAAAATTAGTGGTTGCCTGGATACAGGTGACTGGATGGTGTTTGCTGGAATGAGTGGAGGGCAGTATCTCACAGTGGCTGCCCTGGATGTGGGGAGGCTGCTGGCATCGCTGGGTGGCAGAGAATAATGAAAGCTGAAAGTGAGAGAAAGACTTCCCATTGGTGGCCCTGAAACCCACAATCCTACAGTTACATGAGGGTGATCAGGTTACAGTTAAAGCCGAGTTGAAAGGCTCCATGACCTCAGCCATAAAGCCTCTTCATAGTGTTAATATGTGGCAAAGGGCCAGAGCTGATGGCAGAGATGGGATAGAGTGATGAGAGATGTTGGAAGAGTCAGTGAAGTGGTGACTGTTGGGAGGGTGAAAAAGGGAGGGGATTTAATGTGATAAAGTCAAAACTGCCAGTGGGAAGGACAGACAGTATGGGCTTTGGGCAGAGGCAGGAGGTACTGCTGCCCTGAAGTGGTGTGGGGCGCTCAGCTTCCTTAGGGTGAGAGTGGGGAACACCATCTGCTGAAGCTCAGCTTTTTCGTTGAGCAGCTTTGCATCACTTTGGCAGAAGGGTCTTATAGAAGCTGGCTCAGTCCAATTAGGATTTGGCCATCAGTGTCACTGGTAGGGCTGGGACTGGGCACAAGGGGGCTCAGGTTGGCATCTCTCTGGCATGAGTCCTGTGCTGGCTACTGTAGCAACACTGGTGTGGCGTGCCTGGGTTTCCCTAAGGCATCCCAGCTATCCCCAACAAGCTGCCATGGCATGAAGCTGGCCTACCTCAATTCCATCCACTCCCACGCAACTCTGGGTTTTCTGGCAGTAGCTGAGTGCTGGGGCTCCCTCAGAATTCAGGCCAGAGTGGCACTGCCTGCTGGCACATCATCCCTTTCTCGCTTTGATTTTGTTCAACCTTTCCAGCTGCACTTCAGCAACATGATTGCTTTTAGCAGCCCCAGGGAGACAGGCAGTGGCCGAGTGTTTGATCAGGGAGCCAGGCGGATGCAGGCTCAGTGTGGGGCAGGTTGAATGCTGAAAACTGGCGCCACAATGCTCTCACACCCTGCAGGGCTCTGCTGAGCCTGGGCACTGCTGCTAGAAATTGTCTGGGAAGTTTGCAGCCTGGATGCCCAGCATGGGGCAGCTGCAGGCCATGAGAAGGGCAGGTCACTGCTCGGCCAGCAGCACACTCCAGTGCTGGCTGTGCTCTGTGCCTGCTCAGAGCTGTGGGCTGGCAGAGCACCATGGCAGAGTCCAGGCCAGCTACAGCCTGTAGCAACGTGCATGGTCAGGCAGGGGCAGCATCCTGACCTTCTTCCAGGAGAGAGGAGGGCTGCTCTCCTGAAGGTTGTACTGGGAACCCCTCTAATTTTGGAGATCTGAATCAAGTAAGTGGGGAGATGTGAGCAGCGGCACACATTTCATGTATAACCAGTTAACACTGGCATTTAGCAAGCACTGTGATCTAGCATGGGGTGATCCAGCATGGTGAGCCAGTGGAATGGGGCCAGAGGAAAGCAACCCATGAGCCTGCACTACAGTGTTAGCAAATGCCAAGACTGAGCTGAGATGGAAGCACCAGCCAGGACCCAGCAGGCAGGGGGTGGGAAACAGCTGCAGGGCCTGGTGCTGGCACCACAGATGGCAATTAACAGTACTGGGGCTCACTAATGATGTGCTTACCTACTCACATCCCCCTTCCACATCCCCCAGTTCCATCCCAGGGCAAAGCAAGGCATGACAGTGATTTACACCCACCTAGAAGCTGATTGTTCCTCTTGGGTGTGCTGAGAGAGAAAAGGGAGCCCCGGGCAGGGCAGCCCAGCATCTTGTGCTATGCAGTATGTGTACGAGGTGGTGCCTTCCAGCCTTAAAGACAATGAGCTGGTAAAGCCATCACTCCACGCAGGACTATGACTGCAACCATCACCCACTCTGGTCTTCATATCCTGGCTGAGCCCCATGTTATCCCTGGCAGAGGCACCGGTGAGGATCATCAGCTCCAACGAGGAGGCCCCCCACACCTACACAGCTGGGCAGCGTGTGGAGCTGTGGTGCCAGCTGTCCCGCCTGGCAGCCCCAGTGCATTGGTACAAGGATGGGGAAGAGGTGGAAGTGAGTGAGAGCCTGGTGCTGGAGCAGGAAGGGCCATGGTGCAGGCTGGTGCTGCCTTGTGCCCAGCCACAGGACACCGGGGAGTTTGTCTGTGATGCTGGTGGGGACTCTGTCTTCTACACTGTCACTGTGGCAGGTGGGTGCAATACACAGCAGCAGCCCTCTGCCTCTTCTCACTCTGTCCCAGCTCCCTGCTCACGCTGCCATCCCTCTGGTAGCTGCAGCATCTTGGCTGCCCCTTGTCTCCTCGTGACCAGTTCCTTGCCCATGCCACTGGAGGAGGCTGTGGGCAGGGGCAGATCAGCTGCTTGGTCTCCTCCCAGAGCCCTGTGCCACACAGCCCTTCTGCACCACAGGGCACAGCCAATGCTGCCTCCCCATGGATTATGCTGCCTCACAGCAGAGCTCTGATGCTCCCTGTTGCTACCAGCACTGCAGGGATGGAATGACCCTGGCCACTGGCCACAGGGCAGGTAGGATGGAACCCACATGACATGGAGTCTTGGTCTTCTCAGCCTTGAAGGTCCACATTGCCCCAGTACCCGAGGTTCTGCAGTTCCAGGAGGTGCTGGCAGGGCTGCCCATGCTGCTGGAGTGCCAAGTGTCCCATTCAGATGCCTCTGTCCAGTGGCTGAAGGATGGCAAGGCTGTGGTCCCAACAGAAGTCCTGGCCATTTGCTCAGAGGGAAGCTTACGGAGGTTGCACATCCCTGCAGCTGCACCATCCGACTCAGGGATGTACACCTGTGATGCTGGGGATGATGCTGTCAGCTTCAGGGTGACTGTGAGCGGTGAGCTGCCTGGGGGTTGCCCATCCTTACATGGGCCCACACAGTACCACAGCTGAGCCCCTCATTATCTCTGGCAGAAGCATCGGTGAGGATCGTTGGCTCCAACAAGGAGGCCTCCCATGCCTACACAGCTGGGCAGCGTGTGGAGCTGTGGTGCCAGCTGTCCCACCCAGCAGCCCAAGTACACTGGTACAAGGACAGAGAGGAGGTGGAGGTGGGCGAGAACCTGATGCTGGAGCAGGAGGGGCTGCGGTGCTGCCTGGTGCTGCCCTGCGCCCGGCCACAGGACACCGGGGAGTTTGTCTGCAATGCTGGGGATGCATCTGTCTCCTACCATGTCTCGGTGGCAGGTTGGTGCCACAGTAGTGACGTCCTTGGAAGTGCAGTGCTGCCCTGCTCCTTGCCCTTGGCATCAAAGAGGAGAGGGTGTGGCTGCATTGCCCAGGGGCTGGTGTGTGGCCCCCCTCCAGCCATGCTGGGCTGGTACGGTGTGCCTGTTGCGCCTGCCCTTGAGCAGCTCCAGGCCCTTGGCACTGGGATGAGAGGCTATAGAAGCCATGCAACCACATGGAGATGGGGACAGAGGTGACAGTAAGTAGGGCCAACAGAGTCAGGAGCAGTACAGTACCCTTTCTCTACATCCCTGGCAGAGCCACCAGTGAGGATTCTGCACCCTCTGCAGCGCTCGCTGGAGCTGCCAGTGCAGGCACCAGGGCCTGTGGAGCTGCGGTGCGAACTCTCTGTCCCAGATGCTGCTGTGCGCTGGTTCAAGGATGGGCTGGAGGTGGATGAGACCAACAACCTGCTGCTGCTAGCTGAGGGGGCCTGGCGCTGCCTCCTCGTCTCCAGGAGCAGCGCAGAGGATGCAGGCGAGTACATCTGCGAGACCAAGGATGAGGCTGTCTCCTTTGACGTCAAGGTGTCAGGTCAGTGGAGACGTGAGAGCAGGGAAGTGCTGATGTGTCTCTGGCTTCAAGCTCTTTCTCAGCCTGAGTGAGGGTCACTAGTTTCTCCACAGTGATGAAGCCATCGGGTGCCCACCCCGTAGGCCACCCAGTGTAGGTTCTCATCTGGGACTGGCAGCAGAGATGTCCTTGGGACCAAGTTGTCCCCATCCTGCTTTGTGTCATAACCATATCTTTGCAGAGCCACCAGTGAGGATCCTGCAGCCCCACAGACCAATCCCTGTTGTGACAGTGTTCTCGGGGGAAACAGTGACGCTGGGCTGTGAGCTGTCCTGCACAGATGCCCCTGTGCACTGGGCTAAGGAAGGCATCAGGCTGGAGGCTGGGGGTAGCTTGGTGCTGGAGGAAGAGGGTGCCCATCGCCGCCTGATCATCCCTGTGGTCCAAGCCGAGCACTCTGGAAAATATATCTGTGATGCTACTGATGACACAGTGACCTTCACTGTCCAAGTGCTGGGTGAGCAAGAGGCTGGGGGAGAGGCTGGTGGGGCTTGCTGGCTGCACAGACCCTGGAGACCCCAGCTGTTTTGGTGCTGGGTTCTGCAGACCCACTGGTCAGGATCCTGGAGAAGGACATCCTGCCCACCCGTCGGCATTGCCAGGCCCTGGAGGACCTCATGCTGGAGCTGCACCTGTCACATGCCCACGGGGAGGTAAAGTGGTACAAGGATGGGGAGAAGCTGCAAGACACAGGGCGTGTGAGGCTGGAGGAGGATGGGACACGCCGCACCCTCATCATCCTGGGTGCCACAGGCAGGGACACGGGCGAGTACCTCTGCGACACTGGCGATGACAGCATCGTCTTCTTCATCACTGTGGAAGGTTAGCAGGAGGCCCTGGGGGGGGAAAGATAGCAGGGTGCAGACTGAGGTGTGTCCCTGGCTGTGGCCAGGCTGCTATGGGGCTGGGATGGGTGACAGTGAGCATGAGAAGCCTGGTTGGAGTGACACAGGGAGTGGGCTGCATCCACACTGGGGCTCTATGGAAACTCCTGCACTAACCAGCTGTAGCCAGAGAAGGTCCAGACAGGATTCATCCATTGCAGTACCTGGCACAAGGTGCCACTCCCATCATGACAGCCTGTCTCTCCAGTCCCAGAGCCACCAGTGACCATTGTGGGCAACACGGGCACTATAGAGCATCGCTGCCTGATGGCTGGGGAGGACCTAGTGCTGTCCTGTGAGGTTTCCCGGCCCGATGCCACTGTGCGCTGGCTACGGGATGGCCAGGAGGTGCAGCCAAGTGAGCGGGTGCAAGTCGAGGCCTGTGGGGCGCTGCGGCAGCTCACTGTCTGTGGGGTGCAGCCCAGTGACTCGGGGAGCTACGTCTGCAATGCTGCCAGTGACAGTGTGGTGACAAGCGTGGAGGTGTCAGGTGAGTTGTCACAAGTTCAGCACCCTGGGGCCCCCAGAAGAGTGGGATTGTGACACAGCCTTGAGTGAGGGGAGAGAATACCTCTGTGACCCCACCGATGGCAGAGGCCAGGGTGGCAGTGTGGCAGGGGAGTTTGGGAGTCCTGTCCCCAACCCACAGGAGCCACTGATCAGACAGGGATATCTCAAGGTCCTGGCGAGACATGTCCCTCCCACCTTTCTCAGCCAGGGAATGGCTAAATTTAGCCCTGGCTGGGTCCCAGGCACTGCTCCTCCTGCTTTGGCTGCCAAGGGCTGACTTCAGCTCAGACCTTTATCAGCTGAAGGTGGACGGATAGGAAATGGCCTGGCACAGACAAATGTCCCAGCTCCCCAGCAACATGCTTGAGATAGAAGACACACCAAAATTAATGGCACCAGTCTGGCAGCTGAGCTGCCTGTGCAGAGAGGGATGCAGGAGCAATGGGCTCTGCTACTGACCCTGCCCAGGGCCCCTTCTCTGAGGGGACCTTGAGCTGCCAGACCCTACTAGCCCACATAACTTACCCACCAGGACCCTGTCTGGTCCCACCATGACCCCTAGACAAGCCCCACAGCAACCCCAGCCACTCACAGCATCCTGCAGTCAGATATACCATGACCCCGACCAGTCCCACAGCCCTCCCAGCCCACTGTGGGCATTTCCACCTCTCCACTTGCAGTGGTCCTATTTCTGCAGTACCCCATGCTGTGGAGACATACCTCTGAGCCCTGCCCTGTCTCCCACACTTCCAGCCCAGCCTGTGCGCATTGTCAACAAAGAGGAGGTGCAGAGGCCACTGGAGGTGGTGGAGGGGGACAGTGTGACACTGGTGGCCCATCTGTCTCCAGAGACAGCAGTGGTGCAGTGGCAGAAGGATGGAGAGATGCTGCGCTCGGGGGGGAGGCTGCTGGTGTGCAGTGAGGGCCCCACACGCAGCCTAACCATTAAGCAAGCAGAGCTGGGTGACAGTGGCATCTTCCTCTGTGATGCCAGTGATGATGAGGTGCAGTTCATGCTGAATGTGAAAGGTGAGTCTGCAGGCATTCCTCGTGCATGCCAGGGCAAGATCAGTCTGCTGCCCCATGCTGGTAATGCTTTGTGACCCTATCCCATGCTGGTGCTGCCAACAAGGGCACAGCTGAGCCCAGTGCTTCCCTGGAGCAGAGGCACCTGTGCTGTTCGTGAACAAACATGAGGAGCGGGAGAAGCTGCTAGTGCTGGAGGGCGGCAGTGCCGTGCTGTCTGCCATCGCCTCCACAGAGCGAGCCAATGTCACCTGGCTGGGCCCACAGCAGATGGCAGTGGCCGGCGAGCGCTGCGAGCTGCGGCGGGATGGCCGTGTCCACAGCCTTGTCCTCCTCAATGTGGCCAAGGAGGATGCTGGCATCTACACCTGCCTCTCCCCCCACGACCAGATGCAGTTTGATGTGAGTGTCCGAGGTGAGTGGTAGGGGGACGATGGGGGTGCTTGGGGAGCCTCCCTTTGGCAGCAGCAGCAGCAAGTGCTGACATTGAGGGTTTGGCTGTGCAGAGCTTCAGGTGAAGTTCCTGCGTGGGCTGTCGGACATGTGTGCGCGGCAGGGCGAGCGCGTGGTGCTGTGGTGTGAGCTCTGCAAGGCACGGGGTGATGTGGTGTGGCGGAAGAATGGCCGAGTGCTGGCACCTAGCCCACACTGGCAGATGGTGGTGGAAGGGCGAGAGCGCTCACTGGTGCTCAGCTGCGTGGAGCCTGAGGATGCTGGCGAGTACTGCTGCGAGTCCAACGATGACAAGACACTTGCAACGCTGACAGTGCAAGGTGAGCTGTGCCCCAGGCTTGGCCACCACCCTGGGGACTCCTACACCATGGGGCTGATGGTGAAGCCGGCCAAGAAGATGGCAGGGATGTGTGGGGATGCTCAATGGCTCTGCAAAATGGGAGAACCCTGGTGCTGGTGCCCCAGCGTCCTGGCTGTAGTCCCCAGGGTGGTGGAGATCATCACAGAGCTGCAGAACCTGACAGTGCTGGAGGGGGAGGACGCCACCTTCAAGTGCCTTGTATCCCCTGAGGATGTCGCCATGACTTGGCAGCTGAACGGCCAGCCTGTGGTCCCTGGAGAGAGGCTGATGGTGACAAGGACTGGCTTATGCCACAGCCTTACACTCCGACAGTGCCAGTCAGGAGATGCAGGCACTGTGACTGCCAATGCTGAGGGGCTGGTGAGCACAGCCCGGCTGAGTGTGCAAGGTGAGTGGGAAGGAGCTAGGTGGGCTACCAAGGGCACAGCCCTGGGGCCAGCCTCTGACCTGGCACATGGGCCATGCAGAGGCGCAGGTGCTGTTTGTGCGGAAGCTGCAGGACATGGTGGCAGAGGAGCAGGGGGATGCATGCCTGGAGGTGGAGGTGAGCCATGAGGCTGCTGAGGTGCAGTGGCTGAAGCAGGGCATCCTCCTCCAACCAAGCAGCAAGTACCAGCTGCAGGAGTCGGGTTGCCAGCGCACCCTCACCATCCGCTGCCTCAGCCCCGCTGACCGTGGCACCTACCGCTGTGAAAGCCTGCACGACCGCACGCAGGCCAAACTCTATGTGGAGCGTGAGTACCATGCTGGGGATGGGGGCGGGAGGTATGGGGATGGGGACAAGGATGGAAATGACTGGGATGGAGAGGATGCACACCTGCTGCAGCTACAGCTGGTTGAGAGATGGGAGTGTGGGCAGAGCTGATGCTTAGCTGGAAGGGGTTGACCAGAGACATGAGTGTGGGGCTCAGGAATAGGCAGGGGTGGGAGCCTGTTAAAAAGGGTTGGATTTAGGGAACTGCTTCAGTAAGCACAGACTGGAGAGTTGGAGGCTCTGAGATGGAGCAGGCATCTGCTTGTGGACATTGGTTCCTTGCAGCCCAGAAGGTGTCTATCCGGACGTCGCTGGCAGATGTGGAGACCTTTGAGAAGGAGACAGCCACCTTCTTCTTGGAGCTGTCTCACCCTGGTGTGCCTGGGGTCTGGACACAAGACGGCATCCGGGTGAAGCCCAGCAGCAGGTGCCGGATCAGTGCCATGGGATGTGGGCACAGCCTGACGCTGGAGAGGCTGACATTGGAGGACTCAGGCACCATCACCTTCACCACTGATACCCTGCGCTGCAGTGCTCGCCTGGTTGTGTTGGGTATGGTCACTAGGGCAGACTCAGGGGCACAGGTCACACCAGCAATGCCATTCAGCTCTGGGGAGTAGATGGCAAGCCTGAGCTAGTTCTCGCCAGGCACACGCTAGCAGGTATCCCCCTGTCCCCAGGGAGATGTGAACTGAGCAGTGGGAAAACCCTGGCCACTGGCTGGGTCTGGCTCCAGAGCCAGCTGTGACACAAATGATGAACACTTGTCCATTGTAGTACCCTAGAAGTGCCACCTTTGCCCCATGCTGATATTCCCTGGGCACAGCTCCCCATCCTCTTTGCCCTGCCAAACCTTTCTGTCCTGTGTCCTCCCTCAGAGCCTCCAATCACTATGGTGAGGGTCCCACAGGACCTAGGGGTCCTGGAGACAGGGATCGCCAGTTTTGAGTGTGAGCTGTCTCGCCCCAGCACAGAGGTGAAGTGGTTCAAGGTAAGGGATCACCCCCATCCCCTCCAGCACAGCTGGGTCTTCCTCCCTGCTGCAACCCCAGGCCATTGCCCTCCTCGCCAGAGCTGCGGGGAGAAGGTAGGGGCAAAGCAGTGAAGTGCTGCCTGATTGCAATTTTGAGCTCATTCTCCCTTGGCAGGATGGGCAGGAGATGCGGCCAGGGCCCAAGTGCCGCATCTACTCAGCGGGTCGGCGCCGCATCCTGCAGCTGAGCCACTGCGAGCTGGCTGACGCTGGCATCTACACCTGTGTTGTGGGTGGCTGCCAGGCCTCTGCTACACTGCATGTCCAGGGTACAGCCACTCAGCTCCGGGGGTCATGCACACCCCAAAGCCCTGTGCTGCCCAGTCTCCTTTGTCCATGGTCACTTTGGCACCTTGTGCCTCACCCACAGAGCGCCAGGTCTGCATTGTGCAGGAGCTGCAGGATGCCCAGGTGCAGGAAGGTGACAATGCTGTCTTCACCTGTGAGGTGTCACATGGGGACATAAAGTGCGAGTGGTTCTGGCATGGGGAGAAAATCAAGGTGTCCAGCAAAGTGAAGACACGGCAAGAAGGTAGGGGATGCAGGTGGCCCCATACCTGGTTTGGGGCTGGGAAGGAGCAAATTCAAGCAAGGGGAGTTTGTGTGGACAAAGGGAGCTCTCTGTACCCCTACTGTCACGGGTCCCCATTACAGTGCCCTTGAGCTAACCTCTAGCTCCCCAGGGACCCGGCATTTCCTGCTGTTCTGTGGCGTGCGCCCTGAGGATGAGGGACTCATCCGGTTCACAGCTGGGACAGCTGCCATCTCAGAGGCTGCTCTGCGGGTGCAAGGTACCAGTGTGGGTTGCAAGGGCTGGCTGGGCTCCAGCACCATGGCTGGGCTGCAGCAGGGTCAACTTGTGGGGTGCAAGGGCTGGTTGGGCTCCAGCACCAGGGCTGGGCTGCAGCAGGGTCAACTTGTGGGGTGCAAGGGCTGGCTGGGCTCCAGCACCAGGGCTGGGCTGCAGCAGGGTCAACTTGTGGGGTCGCTATGGGAGCCCTGGTCACCCCATGATGCCAATGACTCCCCTGAACCTGCCAGCACTGCCTATCCGGATCGTAAAGCCACTGAGGGACAAGACAGTGCTGGCACGGCACAAGGCAACTCTGGAGTGCACTGTGTCCAATGCCCGAGGTCGGGTGCGCTGGCTCCGCGGGGACACGGAGATCTTTGCTGGTGACAAGTATGAGATCTGCAATCTGGACTGCTACCGCACGCTCATCATCCATCATGTGGGCCCTGAGGATGAGGACTCCTATACTTGTGATGCCTTTGATGACCGCTCCACTGCCAGGCTCCTTGTGGAGGGTGAGGGGGCACCCAAGGGGGCATCACTAGGGGCTGACAGTGCCATTGTGCCTCACAGTGGAGGGGCACCAGGGGCCTTCTCCCCACTGCTTGCAAGGGTCTGAGCACTGGGGTCAGGAGAGCAGGCTGGAGATGGAACCAGGAGTCTGTACCCACCTTGTCTGGGCCCCCCTTTTGTGTACCCCACCAGGTCCGAGGACGCTGCAGCTCTCCCTGACTTCCATTCTTCCCACAGGGAGCTAAAAGCCAGGATGCAATATCAGGGGCTGTACACAGGCAATGGACACCGCTGCTGGGAGATGGGGTTATGCTGCCCCTGGGATGTGCGGACACAAAACCACCAACCCCAGTCTGTCGCGGCCTCAGGGCTCTGCATTAAACAGCTTTTTTTTTTCCTCTGACATGGCTTCTTCCACCCCAGTGAGCCAGGGTCTCTTTAGGAGAAGGGGTGGCGGCACTGCTCTGCATCCTGCCCACCGCTCCCAGGGATCACAGTCCTTGGGGACCCCTCACCCCTCTCCCTGGCCCTGCACACCAGGCTCTGAAAGGCTCTTTACTGTGCAGCTGTGGCCTCAGCAGCATTTGGCACATTTACAAAAGGGACTGAAAAGGGGGAGGGCGGCGCGGTGCTGCGGGGGTGGGGGGGCCTGGCAGAAACATGCAGTTCCTGGGACAGGGAGGCTGGCCAGGCTGGGCTGGGGGGCTCCCAAAGCAGAGGTGCACCCTGGTCCAGTCTTGCCACCATCCTGCCTGTCTGGCCATGGGTTAGTCCTGGCTCACTCCATAATAAATTAATACAAATCACAGCAAGAGAAATATCTACAAGGTGGGAGCCTCTGCCTGCAGTGGTGCTCTGGGCAGGGGCTCCTGCCCTGCTTGGCCCAACCCCAGGGCCCCCCCAGCCACTATAAAATCCAGTCGCCAGTAAAACAGCGATGGCCTCTGACACTGCAGGGGTTCCCGTGTCCCTGAGGCAGCCCAGCCTCTGCCCAAAGGCTGGATCCAGTGTCCTGTCTCCCATCCAAACAGTCTAGGGGAGATGCATGTGGTGCACACCGCCAGCACAGCTCACACTGGACTGGCACCATTTGCCAGCATCACTCCAGGAGCCACCTCTGCCCCAGGACCATCCAGTCCAGCTTGGGAAAAGTGGGAGAGGCAAACCACTTCAGGGAGCAGGGAGGGTGGGTAGGGGAGGGGGACCTTCAGAGGAAGCAGGTTTTGGGAAGCACTGCCTGGGCACTGCTCTTGGGGCCAGGGTGGGACAGGGTGCACATGTTCAGAGGAGTCCCTGGAGGGGCAAGGGCTATAGGACCTGCTCTGAGGAAGGAACATGGGGCACAGGCACTTGGGGAGCTGCTGGGGGGTGTGATAAGGTGGAGGGCAGGTGCAGGTTGTTGCTCTCTGGGAAGGGGACTCAAATATGGGGATGATAATGAATGTGCCCAGGCCTTGGAGAAATACACAACAGCAGGGGCTCAGCGAACCCTCACCCCAGCAGAGCCACTTGCACTGCACGTCCATGGGTGCTGGTGTTCCCGGTCCTTGGGCTGAGTCCCTGCCAGAGAGCTCCCCCTAGCACTTCCGGGCCACTCGGGCAGCCAGGGCTTGCCCAGCCAAGTTCCACATATCCCCAGGAAAGGTCTCCATCCACAGCCCCAAGCCACATGCGGCTGCCCTAGGGCCAAGGGCACAGCCCTGCCTGTGTCACATGGGATCTCTTGGAGCAGGCTGGGGTGCTGGTGTTGCTCGAGGTCATTGGGTTGGCTTATACCCTCACAGCAGGGCCAGAGCCTGTGGTGAGGGGCACGGTGGAGCTACAGTCATAGTCCAGGTCCACCACGGCATGGGAGCTGGTGATGAGGCTGTTCAGGGATGGTCCCGTCTGCCGCTCTCGGAAACTCTGGATGTAGCTCTGCTCAATAAAGGAGGGACACAGAAAGTGAGCTGGACTCCCCTCCTGGCCCGCTCCACCTCACCCTAAGCTCTGCAGCAGCCATGCAGAACCAGCCCTGTGCAGTCCCACCCATCCCAGCACTCAGACACACCAAAGCCTGGCTGCAGTCAGCTGCACAGCCCCATCTCTTCCCTGGGCACATGCTTCACACCTTGCCCACCTGTTTCTACTGTGGCTGCAGCACTTTTGGCAACCAGTTTGCTTGCAAATGCTGAAGTGCTCCATAGTGGGCACATCCCACTTCAGCCCTTCCTGATCTGCCTGGTCCCTAGGATGCCCCAGCCTTATCTCTTGAGGAGTTCAGATGCCAGCTGATGCCTGGGTACCTCTTCCCTCTCAACCCCCTAGCCCACCCACACGGAGAAGAAAGAGCCATGGAGGCTGGGGAAGATCTCTACCCTGGTTGCGGGACTCACGGGGGAGAGCACGTCCCCATCGAAGCGGCGCACGGGGTTGGGCTTGCGGCGGTAGGCAGGCTCAGGCGGGTGGGCTTTGTGCTGGTGGGGAGGCGGGTGGTGGGGTCTCCGCTTCTTCTTCTTCTCCTTACGGTCTTCCCGCTGCTTGATGCGCATCAGCTGCACGCGGCGCTGCTGCCGGCTGATGATCACTGTGGGCCAGAGGGGTTCGTGAGCACCGGGGATGCAACCAAACCAGTCTCACACACAAACCAGCCCTACCCTTGCACACCCAGGCCTCCCCTTGCATGCTCTGCCCCCACGGAGTCCCAAACCCCTTATCTGTGCATGCAAACCAGGTACTGTGAACTTCCACTTCAGCCCCCAGGCCCCCCAGCTCCTGCATCCACCCCATACTGTGTCCATCTCTCCCAGCCCTCACACACCTTCTGTGTGGGAGTAGCCCTCGCCTGTGACCTTCCACTGGACAAGGACACCCAGTGTGGTGAGGAGTGGCCAGACACCCAGGATGACCCAGCTGTACCAGCACACAGGGCGAGCAGGGGCCACCTTGATGCGCTCGTAGATATAATGCACCAGGAGGAAGAGCTCAATGAAGTAGTCGATGGTGACAGTCATGATGGCACTACCGAAGACGGCGGTGGAAAGGGTGGTGAAGAAGCGCTGCCACTGCAGAGTGAGGACGGCAAAGAGCATTCCCACACCCAGGAGCAGTGCAATGGGAATCCACACAGTTGGTGGGTGGTAGAACTGCTCCATCACCACCAGAGTGGCCACTGCCAGCAGCAGCCCTAGGAGCAGCCCCACCATGAAGAGGCCAACACTGCGCACCAGCATGGTGACCAGCCCACAGAGGACCCCGATGCCCAGCCCAATGCCCACTGAGGCCTCCACGCTCAGCTGTGTGTCCAGCACTCGCTCCTTGTAGCACAGCATGAAGATGATGATGGAGCCAAACATCAGCCCCGTCAGGAACATGACAGCCTTGAAGCAGCGGTAGCCTGTGGAGACATCGTTGCAGTCACGGGGTGGATGGTCAGCACCTGCCCTGACTTCCCACTGCCCTTCTCCCTGCTTGCCCCATCAGCCACTGGGCTGGTCTGACTCACCAAAGAAGCAGTAGATGATGCCGAAGAGGCAGCACATGGCACACACCACAGATGGCACCACTTGGTAGCGACGCTCAATTTCCTGCTGACAGCTGTCCCCCCACTCCTGGCCTGGCTCATGTGGCAGCAGCTTGAACCGCAGTGTCTGCACAGTTGCAGTCATGGCTCTGGGAACTCCCAAGAGAGGCATCAAAATCTCCACTCTTGCCCCATGGCTTGCCAGCAAAACTGCACTCTGGCACTCACCCCAGCTGATGGGAGAAAGAAGGAGGATAGAGGCACCACAGAGACATGGCCAACAGCGATGCCCACTGCTCAGCACTTGGACACCCAAAAACTCACTCTGGCCTCTTGCTACCTGGGTGGGAAGTGAGAGAATAGGGCCTTGTCCATGGTCACTGCAGGGGCACACACCATCAACCAGTGGGTGGCTGCAGAGATACATCATCCCCAGGAAGCCTCTTCACACCCTTGGGGAGCTTCACTGCCAGGATGTGATGATTTATAATTTGTCTGTGGCTTCAATTTCCTGCCCTTGGCTCTCCAGCACCCCTTCCCTGCCTGATTAAAGGGAGACTTCCACTACCTGGTATTTTATGTCCGTGAAGTAATTATGCTTGGTAATTAAGTCACCCCTCAGTCTTCTATTTTTATAGGCTAAACAGATTGAGCTCTTAAAGCTTGTACTCCAAGGCATTTTCTCCAATCCTCTAATCATATTTCTGGGTATTTTTCATACCTGCTCCAGCTCCTAGTGTCCTTGTAAAAGCAAAGTGGGTCCCTACACTGCATCCAGCCCTTCCATGGGGACCCACAGGGCTGGAGGGGGATCAGCCCTGGCCGGCACTGCCCCTTAGCAAAAGACTCACCTTTAATGCTGTGGACATGCCATGCCACTGAACAGGCTGTGACTGGGCCCCCCACAGTGCCTACCCAGACGGAGGGGTCATAATCCCCTGCAAAGACTGATCCAGCTCCAGCTTAAACCTAATTACAGCAGCTGTCTGCCTGCTCCCACCTGGAGTCAGTTCCAGCATCCCTTTGCTTCCCTGGTGCCTTTCCAAGCCCAGTTGGTTTAATATAGGTTTATTGTCACTGGTTATCACTGGGCCAGTGCCAGCACTTCCAAATGCCACATTAAAGCAGCTGCCTTGGGACAGCTCACAAAACCAGCGCAACAACAAGGAGCAGGGAAGAAGAGGGTAAAGGCTGCAGCCATGGCTCCTTACTGGCCAGCACCTTGATGCTTGGGCCAGCTTCCACCGGCACCTCTTCCCCTGCCACTGCCCTCCTCCCTCTGTCTGGGGAAGGAAACAGTAGCCAAGGCAAATCCCCCAGTGATTTGCTGAGCGTGGTGCTTAATCCCAGGGAAACATGAGGGCAAGGAGCAGGCAGCTGAGTGCTGAGCCCCTAGGGAGGACGCTAAGTAGGATTGGACTTCAACCACAGTGTCCAGGAGCAATACACCAGCTCTGAGTGCGCTGGCGGGGACGGGCAATGCCATGCGGGGTGAATAGAGGGAAGTGCCCGGGGAGCCAGGGATGGGGCACGGCACAGTCGTCTGGCTGGCAGGGGCATGGCATGGCATATCTCGGCAGCGATTGGCACGGCCAGCAGAGCATCGGGACGACTGCGAGGTGCTGCTCTCTGCCCCTCAACCTACGCCAGGCCGGAGTCGGGGGAACGGGGAAGGGTCGCCTGCAAGCCTGATCCCGGCAGGGCTGCGGGCAGGGCCGCGGGCAGCGTCGCAGGCAGCTCCCGGCGCCCATTGGCGCGGGCACTGTTGCTAGGGGAGCCCCGCGCCTGCTCATTGGCGCCGGGACTTACCCACCTGCTGCCGCCCTCCCCGCAGCCCCGGGCTCCCCGCCACGGCCTGCCGCGGGCCCCCTGCCCTCCCCTCCCCTCCCCTCCCCTCCCCGCCCCGCCGCGTAGGGCACAGTGTGGCATGGGCACCCAGAGGCAGCACTCGGGGCACCGCCTCAGCAAGGAGCTCCCCTCCCCTCCCCCGCTCCCCGCCGCCCCGCATCCGGCCCCGCTGCCCCCCGCCGGGCTGCCGGACTCCAAGCCGGCGGGGCGGGCGCGGCGTTGCTAAGCAACGGCCGCAAAGGCCGCCGGGGCGCGGGTCCGCTCCGCCCCCTTTCTTTGTTCAGGGAGAGGGGCCCGTGGGCCGCTCCACCGGGCCTTGCACGCCCATCCCGGGAACCGCGCTTTCTCCCTGGGATGTGGGGCCGGGAGTCTCGGTGCCCGAGCTCTTTTCCCCAGGGACCGGGCACGCCCCCCCACCCCGCGCCTGCTAGTCCCACACGTGTGCCCCAACCTCCTATGGCCCCGCCCTGCCCGCTCCCACCTGCGCTCCAGGCCCGGCAGCGGCAGCGGCAGCGGCCCCGCTGCGCCCGGCGCTCCCGGCCCCTGCCCCCGCGCATGCTGGCGGCGCGGCCCGCCGCGCGGTGCTGAGCGGACAGCTCCGCCTGACGTCACCGCGTCGCGTCAGAGCGTGGCTGGGGGAGGGCCCGGGGCGGGGGAGGGGCCTCGGCGGTGGGGGCAGGACGGAGGGGTTGGCTTCGGGCCGTGCACTACGGGGTGCGTTGTGGGGGCAGCAGCCTGTACTTTGGGGGTGCAGCAGTGGATGCAGGCCGTGCCGGAGCGTGTGCGCCAGGGTGTCATGGAACGCACCAGGCCATGCACTGGAGAGTTGGAACAAGACCACATGTGCAGCGTGGCACATGGTGCACCGGGCTGTGCCCCTAGGTACGGTGCGCAGTGGGTGGAGTAGTGCAGGGTGCTGCCGGAGTGTGAGTGTGAAAAGCACAGGACAGACTTGCCTGAGGTGTGTGCAGGGCCATGTGGGGCAGGACCTGGCACCAGTTCAGGTGGCAGGGGCAAAGTACAGAGGGCCGGGCAGTGTGCAGGTGGCCTGTTCCAGGTCCACAGGGACCACAGCATCTGTGTTCATAGGGGGCAAACCAAGCAAAGGGCACTTATGGAGGCTGCCCACCCATCCCCCTGCCAGGAGATGCAGGCCCAGTGGATAGATGGGAGGACATGAGGCTCTGCAGAGGCACAACTCCTTGGAGCTGGCACTTCCTGGCTGCAGGTCCCAGAGACGCCTGGGAAATCCTGGCATGGAAAAGGCTCTTGGCAGCAGCAGCCGTTTCCCTGGCAGCCCCTTCTCAGCCCCACGCCAAGGCTGGGGAGACAAAGGCAGGAGCTGCAGCTGGTGGGGGTCTGTGAAGGGGCTGCCAGAGGAACGGCACTGCTGCCCTTGGCTCCTGTGGGATTTCTTGAGGCTGGGCATGGGGGCACTGCCCAAGCAAACCCTGAGGAGGTGTTTGCCCATAGCTTCATATCTATGCAGTTTTTTTGAGCTAAGAGTCTCATTTCTGAAAATTTCACTACTTTCTCCAATCTGCACCTCTAATTACAAACTCAGATCAATATAAAATACTCTAACTTGCAAAGGAAATCAAATACATCTATTTCTAACATGTTTTTCATATACAGAAAACAGGTGACTTTGGTTGTTTATTGTCGTATTTGCATTTTGGTCATTGCCTGTGGAAAATCTCTACTGATTTCTTCTTTTCCATTCTGGCCTCTCCTTTGCATTCTTTCTGTTTCTAGTTTTTATATGTTCTTCATTAAACTGCTGTCCACATGACCACCTTTGCCTGTTACTTGTCTTGGCCTCTTCAGAAGAAAAAGGCCTATGAAAATGAGCTGAGCTTGGATGATGGTCCTGTATCTCTGGGGGGTGGGATGCTGCCAAGTACTTCCTGATGAAAACAGGCTGTTTTGTTCCAGAAAATGAAAGAGACTCTCGGGCCAAGCGAGCTCCAGCCTGCCCTTGGTTCTCTGCCATGCTCTGTGGTCAAAGCACTTGCCAGGGCAGGCAGGATGTGTATTCATGGGGTGGGTGGGATGGGCTCTCCACCAGCCAGAGTAAATCCAGAGGCACCTGAGAGCCCCAGTGGCTGTGAGAATGCTGGAAGTGGAGCCACAGGCTGGGAACAGGCAGAAAGGCCAGGTCCTCCTTCTTGTCCTTATTCAGTAATGCCTGGTGCAAGCACCCATGTAGGGCTGCTGGCCTTACAGCTTCTGGGTTGGATAATCCATGTACCAGAGGCTCTGTGTATGCTGCAAACTCTTCCCTGAGACAGTTCCTCCAGCTCTGTCTGCCCAGACCTGCTCAGTCTGGCCAGCAGGTGGGTGGGTGGCTCTATGCTGCAGAGCACTCTCAGGGGCATAGTGACCTGGCCTCTGCTGGAGAAGCCCTCCTCTTTGATCCTATTTTGACTTGCAGGATGAGGGTCCTTGCTGCTGGGATCTTGTGCTACTCTGCCTGCTTTCCTTCTGTGCTGGCATACTTTGCTATTCTGCATGCAAATGTCTTCCAGACACTGCTTGCTCTTCTGCATACCTGCTTCCCAGGCTGCCATCATGACCAGCTCCTTCTGTAGCCTGTGCTTTGCTGCTCATGGCCCCAGACCCATCCAACCTACCCACTCATGAGCACTAGTCAGCTCCTGAGGACGCCCAGGAGGAGTCCAGCACCACTGCCCATGCATTCTGGAAGCAATTTGAGAAGGAGAACATAGTGTTTCAGGACTATCACAAAATCACCAGTGGGTTGGGCTATCCCAGGGAAGGGACAGCAGCTGTGCCCGGCTGATTCTGTGGCAGCCCCTCCAGCACCGGGAACAAAGAGCCAGCTGTCCCTCAGCCCCACAGCACTTTCCTGGACGAATCCACCCTTAAGCAGGCTCAGGCACCATGTCCCTGCCTCACCCAGGCTACAACCCTGCCAAACATGCTTTCTGAGCCAGCAGGTAGCCATAGCCAGGAGCCGCCCCATAGCACCAGAGGTGACCACTGTGGCCTGGCCAGTGCCAGGCCCTCATCGATGTGCACCCTTAGTAACTATGCAGATGACACTAAGTTGGATGGGAATATGGTACTTGAGGGTAGAAAGGCTCTATCAAGGGATCTGGACAGTCTCGATCAGTGGGTCAAGGCCAATGGGATGAAGTTCAACAAGGCCAAGTGCTGAGTCCTACACTTTGGTTACAACAACCCTCTACAAGGCTACAGCCTTAGGGCAGAGTAGCTGCAAAGATGTCTGGCAGAAAAGGACCTGGGGATGCTGTTCAATAGCTGGCTAAATATGAGCCAGAAGTGTGTTCAGGTGGCCAAGAAGGCCAACAGCATCCTGACCTATCTAAGGAATAGTGTGGCCAGCAGGGCTTCGAATATTGTGTCCAGTTTCAGTACCCTCAATACAAGAAGGACATTGAGTTGCTGGAGCATGTCCAAAGAAGGGCAAGGAAGCTAGGGAAGGGCCTAAAAGGCAAGTCTTATGAGGAACAATTGAGAGCACTGGGATTATTTAGCCTGGAGATAACGAAGCTGAAAGATCTCATTGCTCTCTACAAATTCTTGAAAGGAGGTTGTAGCAAGGTGGAGATCAGTCTCTTTTCCGTAGTAACAAATGATAGGACAAAAGCAAATGGCCTCAAGTTGCTCAAGAGGAGGCTTAGGTTAGATATTAGGAAAAATTCCTTCACTGAGAGGGCTGACAAGCACTCTCACAGGCTGCCCAGGCCACCCTTGGAGGTATTTGAAGACATGTAGGCGCGATTTAGTGGTGGACTTCGTAGTGCGGGGATAACCGTTGTATTCGATGATCTTGAAGGTCCTTCGCAACCTAAACGGTTCTATGGGACGTCTCCTGGGCCTGAGAGGGCAGAGGTGAGACGGTCTCGCTCCCTGCCGCGCCCCGGTGCCTGGCCCCCGCCCCGCAGCGAGGGGCGGCAGGGCCGGGCGGTCTCCTAGCAACGCGGTACCGCCCCCACGCCGGCTCCTCCTCTGCCCGCACCGCCCCTGACGCGGCGGTGGGGGCGCGGCCCATTGGCTGGGGCACTGTGCTCCGCGGTGACGCAGACGGGGCGGGGACAGTGGGTGACACGTCGGACGGCGGCGCCGCCAGCGGCAGCCGCTCCCGGTCCCGGTACCGTTTCTGGTCCCTGCCCGGCCATGCGGCTGTCGCTGGTGCTGTCGGTGCTGCGGCCCGCAGGGCCGGTGGCCATCGGCGTCTCGCTGGGCTTCACTCTCAGCCTCCTCAGCGTCACTTGGGTGGAGGAGCCCTGCGGGCAGCCGCCGCGTCCCGCAGCCGCCGCCCGCTCGCGTCCCGACGGCGGCCCCGCGCCGCCCCTCGGCCCCGGCAACACCAACGGCAACGCGGCGCGCAGGCCCAACGCCGTGCCCCCCGGGCTGGGCGCCGACAGCTGGGAGCCCCGCGTTGTTCCCTATCGCCCGCCCAGCCCTGGCAGGGCCGCCAAGAAGGCCATCAGGTGCGGGAACCAGGGCGGGCCGGGCTGGGGGAGCTGGGCCCCGGCGGAAGAAGGGCGGCCGGCCCTAACTGGGCTTCGGAGCAGCTGCGGCCCAGCCTGGGGTGCTTGAATGTGGGCCGGTACTGGGGGGCTACCAGCTCCTGCTTACCAGTCTGGTGCTGGGGGGCTGTCTGCCTGTCCACCACTGCGTGCTAGGTTGGTGCTGAGGGGCTTTACAGGTGACCCGGTGATGTGCTTTCCTCTCAGCTTTGCAGCTGGCCTGGGCTACCACCGGATTTTTCTAACTGCAGTCACCTGTCTCCTCTGCTTCCCTTCCTTCTCCCTGCTCTCCCACCCCAGCTTATCCCCGCTCTCTGCTTCGGGAGCACCCCGAAGAGCGCCATGCCTATGGAAGCGCTTCATGCCCGCGGTGCTGCCTACTGCAGCACGTACTGCCAGGCACCCTGCCCCGGCCCCTCTTCTGCCCTGACCTGACAGGGACCCCTCCCACCACGGTACATCCCCAGCCTACACTGTAAACTCCATCCTGCTCCGAGACTGTCTGCAGCCCGTCCTAGCGTCCCCGGGATGACAGGGAGCAGGCAGTGAAAGGGCTTCCTTGTCCCGGCGAGGCGGTGGGCGGGGGGAGGGGGTTGAATGGGGCCAGTGTGTGCCAGGCGGCGGCTGGGGGCCGGGAGGGCGGGAGGTCGCTTCCTGACACTGCACTAGGCTGGGAAAATTAAACCTGAAAGTCATTGTGAATGGGCAGCTGGGGCCCTTGGTGGGGAGGGGGACACAGCTGGCCTCACAGCTGGCTTCAGCCACCCCAGTGGTGCCTGGCTTCCCTGTGGAGTGCAACCTGGGCTCTCCTGCCTGCTTGAGGGGAGGGCACCTGGCAGGTGCTTCCCAGCTTAGCTGCCCTGGCTATGGCTGGCAGCGTGGTGGGGTGCCTAGTGAGTCATGTCCCTGCTAGAGCTGGGGTGTGCAGCTCTGTTTTCTTGTAGCTGTGCTCAGCCTTTTGCGAGCCTCTGATTTGAGAGGGACCTCAGCAGACCACTCTACTGTACTGCTGCCCCAGGCATAATGGCAGCCAGTGCCTCTGGGGTTATGTCTTGCCTGTGTGATTGAAGTCTGGGAGGAGTTTCTGCAGAGGAACCAAGGTCGGTGCCATTGAGGGAAACGGGGAGGGTGTGGGCTGTGCAGACTGAGGTCGGGTGCAGTGCCCTGGGGCCAGAAATTCTCTCACTCCTGCAGGACCCGATACATCAGCACAGAGCTGGGGATGCGACAGCGGCTCTTCGTGGGTGTGCTGACCTCCAAAAGCACACTGAACACGCTGGGAGTGGCAGTCAACCGCACGCTGGCCCACCGCCTGGAGCGCCTGGTGTACTTCACAGGCACACGGGGCCGCAAGATGCCCCATGGCATGACAGTGGTGACACACAGTGATGAACGACCCATCTGGAACATGTACCAGACCATCAGGTACCTTCTGGACCACTACGTTAATGACTTTGACTGGTTCTTCATGGTGCAGGATGATACCTACACAGAGGCACACCGCATCAGCCGCCTGGTTGCCCACCTCAGCATTGACACCCACCTCTACCTTGGCCGTCCCGAGGAATTCATCGGTGGGGACACAGAGGGACGCTACTGCTATGGGGGATTTGGTTACTTGCTGTCCCGCAGCCTCCTCCTGCTCCTGCAGCAGCACCTGGAGAGCTGCCGCAACGACATCCTCAGTGCTCGCCCTGATGAGTGGCTGGGCCGTTGCATCATCGACTACACAGGCATCAACTGTGCTGAGGAGCACGAGGTAGGTCCTGCAGTGGAGATGGCCCTCAAGAGCCTGATCCTGGCCCAGTGTGTTTTCCCACCTCCCCATGGACTCCTAGGTCCTGGGAGGAGCAGCCGTTGTACCCTGTCATCCTTTTATCTGGCTGTGCTGGCAGCTGGTGGAGTGGGAGTGTGGGTCGGGGCTGGCCGTGACCCATCTCTCCTGCCTGGTGCAGGGCCTGCATTATCACTATTTTGAGCTGGGAAAGAATGTGGACCCCGAGCGGGAGACTGACCTTCGGTTCCAGAGTGCCTTCACTGTCCACCCTGTGCTGGATCCCCTTCAGATGTACCGGCTGCATAAGTACTTTGCACAGGTGGAGCTTGAGAGGACGTACCAGGAAATCCAGCAGCTCCAGGTGAGACCTGGTTAGGAGGGTCTGGGCTCCCCCTGTCATGCCTCTCCACTCAAACGTGGGTTTCTCACCTGAACCTGCTGTGGGATGGGATCAGCTGAATCTGTGTGGCTGCAGGGTCAGCAGTGCTGGCTGAGAAGCAGCTTTGGATCTGGATAGGTCCTGGAGCTGCAGTGGTGGTTCAGGGTGATGAAGCTGGCAGGGTGCTGAGGTCCACCAGCAAAGGCTGAGAAGGGTGGGAGAGGGCATGGATTCTGCTGATGGAGGTGCTGTGCCGTATTTGAGGTGCCACTAGGAGGACACCTGAGGGTGCTGGACGGGAGTCAGGTTGAAGGCAGAGTTCTTCTGGCATTGGTCTTTAGACCAGGAGCGGCTGATCCCTGAGTATTGGGAGTCAGTTTGCCTGCAGCCAGAGCTGGAAGACCTACTTGCACCCACCTTGGCTCTCACTCCATCTCTCCTCTTGCAGCTGGAAATACAGAATGCCAGCAGGCTGTCTGCTGATGGAGATCACGGTGCCACATGGCCTGTTGGCATCCCACCCCCCTTCCAGCCCAAAACTCGCTTTGAGGTTCTGCGCTGGGACTACTTCACAGAGGAGCAGGTCTATGCCTGCATGGACGGCTCCCCTAAGTGTGAGCTGCGTGGTGCGGATCTGGCGGACGTGGCTGATGTGGTGGCCACAGCCATGGAGGAGCTGAACCGCAAGTACCAACCAGTGCTCCACATCCGCAAGCAGCAGCTGGTGAATGGGTATCGGCGCTTTGACCCCACACGTGGCATGGAGTACACCCTGGACCTCCAGGTGGAGGTGGTCACCCAGAAGGGGCACAGCCGCTCCGTCACCAAGCGTGTGCACTTAGTGCGGCCCCTTAGTGAGGTGGAGATCATCCCCATGCCCTATGTGACAGAGGCCAGCCGCATCAATGTCATCCTGCCACTGACTGCTCATGACCGGGACCATGCCGCACGCTTTTTGGAGGCTTATGCGGCGGCTGCCTTTGAGAGCAGTGAGAATGCAGTGCTCACCTTTCTCTTCATCTATGACCCCTTTGAGGCACAGCAGGTCACTCAGAATGACATCTTCGCCCACGTGAAGGCCCAGATCACTGAGTATGAGCGCAAGTATGCGGAGGTGAAGATCCCATGGATCAGTGTTAAGACAGATGCACCCTCCCAAATCAAGGTCATGGACATCATCTCCAAGAAGCATCCTGTGGACACTCTTTTCTTTGTGGCCGGTGTGGGGACAGAAGTTACTGTTGACTTCCTGAACCGCTGCCGAATGAACACCATTAACAACTGGCAGGTCTTCTTCCCCATTCACTTCCAGGGTTACAACCCTGCTATTGCTTACCACAACCAGGTGCCACCTGCCACGCTGGACCTGCTGCGGGATGCGGGCCGCTTTGACCGTGATGTCTTCTATGAGGCCTGCTTCTACAATGCTGACTACATGGCAGCACGCACCCGCATGGTGGGTGATGTGCAGGAGAACGAGGATATCCTTGAGACCTTGGACATCTATGACATGTTCATCAAGTACTCCAACCTCCATGTCTTCCGGGCCGTGGAGCCTGCCCTGCTGCAGCACTACCGGCACCAGGCCTGCAATCCCCGACTCAGCGAGGAGATCTACCACCGCTGTGTGCAGAGCAGCCTGGAAGGTGTAGGCTCTCGCTCCCAGCTGGCCATGGTGCTTTTTGAGCAGGAGCAAGGGAACAGCACCTGAACCCTAGGGTGCGAAGAAGCTGGCCCTGACCTGCCGTGCCTGCCTGCCCACCCCACCTCTTCTGCTGCTCAAAGTCTGTCTTCCTCCTCCTGGCAGCTTCAGGAATTGCTGGTGCCCAGGCTTATGACTTGCCCTGCTGGGGCTGCTCAGGCAAGGGTCCACCAGCCTGGGGCACCCAGATCCTGCTGGAGTGGCACAGCTGTGCAGATCCCATGGTGAGGTGGGGTCAGAGTTGTTGAGCTGTGAGCTGGAACACCTGGCTCTTCACCCCAGAGCTGCTTGCCACCAGCTCTATCCCTCTGCCTTGGTTCTGCTGTCCAGCCAGAGGGCAGTGGGCTGCCCTGTTCCTTACTGTCCACCCTCAACCAGAGTCATGCAGAGCCCAAGGCTGCTCTGCTATAAGGCTCTATCTGCCATGGATCTGGGGGCAATCCCATATGATTTCCCCCAACACCCTGGGACAGGGCTGTGCCCCTTGTTCCCTTGGAGCATAGGCCTGGTCATTGCAGGGACAGCAGGATGGGGAACATCCCACCCCAAATGAGCAATAAGGAGGTTGGATTTGACGTTTTGCAATTTGATGAGTTGGAGGGCTCCTGGTGAGTTGGGGTGGGGACTCCTGACTGCAGGGCTGGTGGACGTACGGGGTACCAGGTCCTGCTGTATTCATGTTCTGTGAGCTGCTCCCCATGGGAACCGTGACCCTGGCCGCCTTGGCCTTCGCAGTATTGATAGGACGTCGGAGATTGCAGCTCTTGGATGAGAGCCTCCCAACAGAGGTGGTAGCCCTCCCCACCACAGGGCAGCCCTTGGGAGCAGGGGATGTGGTGCCCTGTGCTGGTGTGAATGGCAGAGGGTTTGCCTGCGTGTCTCCTAAGGAGAAAGTGACTGAGGAGCAGCTCTCTGCTCTTGGTTTGTATTTAATAGTGGGGAAAGGAGGGGGGAGTGGGACACTTACACTAATAAAAGGGAGAGATGAACTTGTGAATCTGGCTCATTCTTCCCCAGGGCACCTCCAGGTGGCCTGCCAGGGATCTGCATCAGGCTAGGTACTGGGAGCCGGTACTAAACCTTGCTGTAGCTGGCTGAACTGCTCTTCCCAGGAATGCTGCTTTTCCCCAGCCAGCTGGGAGATGAGCACCTCTCCTTTTTGAGGCCAAGGGGAGCCTGGCAGCTTACACAGATTGGCCAGCGCTAGGCCAAGACTTGGAAATACCTACTTGAACCTCTAGAAGCTTGCAGCAGGAGTTTTGCACCTCTTCTGATGCCCAGGGTCCCTAGGACTGTCCATCTGTCACTATCTGCTACCAGGCACTGGTGGTGCAGGAGGATGCTCAGCCCCTTGCCATGGAATCCCTGGTACCCACAGGCAGTTGGCTGAGCTCGGGGCAATGTCTCATTCTCTCCCTGTGTCTTTAAGTTTGCAGCCTCACTGACCACAGGTTTCCACATCTCTTAGGGTCTCACCACTCTCATGGTGAAGAACTTCTTCCTCACATTCAGACTGAATCTTCCCCACTTCCAGCTTTATTCCATTCCCCCTAGTCCTATCACTACCTGATATCCTAAAAAGTCCCTCCCCAGCTTTCTTGTAGGCCCCCTTCAGATACTGGAAGGCCACAATAAGGTCACCTTGGAGCCTTCTCTTCTCCAGACTGAACAGCCACAACTCTTTCAGTCTGTTCTCATAGCAGAGGTGCTCCAGCCCTCTGATCATCCTGGTGGCCCTTCTCTGGACACCTTCCAGCATGTCCATATCCCTCTTGTAATAGGGGCTCCAGAACTGGACGCAGTACTCCAGGTGGGGTCTCACCAGAGCTGAGTAGAGGGGGAGAATCACCTCCCTTGACCTGCTGGCCACACTTCTCTTGATGCAGCCCAGGTTCTGGTTGGCTTTCTGGGCTGCAAGTGCACATTGACAGCTCATGTTGAGCTTCTTGTCCACCAGCACCCCCAAGTCCCTCTTCTCAGGACTGCTTTCCAGCCAGTCACTGCCCAGCCTGTATTTGTGCTTGGGATTGCCTCAACCCAGATGCAGGACCCTGCACTTGGTCTTGTTGAACCTCATGAGGTTGGCTTCTGCCCACCTGTCCAGCCTGTCAAGGTCCCTCTGGATGCATCTTGGGGCTTCTCAAAACATGTGGTTTCCAATTCTCAGCTGGGTAGAGCACTATGGTCCTGTCTTACCATCTCATCACCTACAACTTCTGTTTGTGGTATGAAAAGCAGGGACTGTGTCCTTTGGCTGTGCTGCCTGCTCCAGGCATGATTTCCATGGTTCCTGGCTTCCCACTAGTCCTTTGCTCATCACATTTTTTCTTGTTCACAAAGCAGATGTATAAAAGAGACATGGCCAGGAAAATTAACTGAACCTACCTGCTGTTAGTTATCAAAGCTGTTAGTGGAACTCATGGAAGGGCCCTGGGCTGCGTGGTGTGCCTTCCCCAAAGATGCCTCATCTGTACATTTCTGCTCCTGTCTTCATGGTTATAGCAGAGTAGATGTTTAAACATAATTTTATTATATTTCAGAGGATAACCATTAGCTTGCTCTGAATATTTCTATTTTTGATCTTCCCCAAGCACATCCTTAATTCCATTTGAATGTGAATCTGGGACAGAGGGAGCGAGGCGGATGCAGGTGTTACAGATACATTTCTCCTCTGAAAAGCAGACCTAGGAGTTGGATGTGATTAGGTGTTCAAAGAGTATCCAAATAGTAATAAAGCAAACTGGCTCCAAATCAAGTTGGCTGCAAAAAGAACTCCAGAATAGTCATTTAGCTGTTGCAGGATGGTGCAGATAGAATTGCTCTTGCCTCCTCATTGCTGTTTGCCCAGATGAGTTAGAGCTATTTGCATACTTAGTGCTCTGCACTATCAACACCAGCAAGGCCCCCCCTGCTCCAGTCTACATATGAGCAAATGACAATGCTGGTGGCACTCCCAGCACACTTATTCATCCCTTTTAAAAGGAGCTGGCACGGTTTGAAGCTGCTTTGGTGTTTGTCATGTTATGTGCATTATCAAAATATGCTGAAACCCTGGGGAGGGGTGCACAAAGATTCGGGAAGGGCACTGGTGGCAGGAGCCTGCTTGGTCAGGGCTTGGACCAGCCTTCTTGTACTTATGAAGTAAATGGGCCCACTGGGAAATGAGAGAGAACTGTGACAATGGGGACATGGGCTCAACTGTGCTCTGCCCCGCTTTTGCCCATGCAGGCCTGGCAGGTGCAGGCAGAATGCCAGACCAGGACAGTGATACTCCTGAAAGAAACGGGGAGGAGCGGCTCCAGGTGCTGCTGTTGGCATCGGAGCAGACAGGGACTTCCTGCAATCCCTGTTCAGGTTTGGCTGGTACTTCCATACACATGCAGGTTCTTACATAGATGCAGAGGCAGAGCAGCAGAAGGGTAGTTTTCCAAACTGGGCAGGAGAAGACATGTGGCTTCTGCCCACAGCCTTCTGTGTCCCTTGAGAAAATTGTTTTAAAGCCTTACTTGTTCACCACACTACTGCCTTCAAGAAGAGCAATGCAAGTTCCTCTTGGGGAAGGGGGCATGAAGGGCCAGTCCAGAGCAAAGGACTTTGGAGGCATGAGACGGACCAACTGGGTGCATCAGAGCTGGACAGGCATCTGCTTCCCCTCTCCTTCCTGCACTGTGTTAATGGAAGGAACTTAACACCATGGGTTAAACCACAGCAGTGTCCCCTGTCTGACCCTGCCAATGAGCAACACAGGTCCCTTTTCCTGTGAGGAAACAGGAGCAAAGCCGTGCTGAGGTCATCAGGAGATGCTGAGAGTAACTTCTTTATCCAGGTGTTACCTGTCACAACCAGCATCTCCAGGCAGGAGGCGCTTGGGAAGGAGGTAGCAGCAGTGAGGCCACTTGTCTTCTTGCACTCCAGAGCTCACTTGCAGTCACTCCACTCCCAAGCCTGATGGTTTCTTTTTCTTGAAATGCAGCTTTTCACTGGGAGCAGCTGTAATTGTGATATGTGGCAATGGTGAGAAGTGCCCAAGGAGATGGGCACCTCCTGTGGGCAGAAGGGATCCTCACTGTCTCTTCCATCCTGGGGCACCCTCCCTGGGGATGGCACTGCATCTCACAGGAGCTGAATCTGCCAAGGCCACAGGAGCTGTTGATAGTGCAGCAGAATCTGCTGCAGCTGAGCACCTGGCAGTTGTCCAGAGGGCTGCACTCGTTAAAATTAAGGACCTGTTTCACTGTAGTGGATCCCCTTCTAATTATGTCCCAGCCTTTCATGTGGCTCATTACAGGCAATTCAAGCAGCGCTAGACTGGGCTGACATTCTTTTTCAGCCTAGCCAGCACTGGGTGGCAGTGACCCCTGTCCTTGGGAAGACTGACCCCCTAGTGTCCTGTGAATGAGCATAGCATGGGAGGGGGCACCCGAGGGCCACAGCACTAGAGTTTGGGGATGGTCCAAACCCGTCAGGTAGTTGTAGAGTGTGATAAGGTCCTCCCTGAGTCTCCTCCAGGCTGAACAACCCCATCTCCCTCAGCCTCTCTTTATAAGACTTTCTCTCCAGCCCCATTGCTCTCCTTTGGGCCCACTCCAGTACCTCAATATCTTTCTTGAAGTGAGTGGCCCACAGCTGCACACAGTACTTGAGGTGAGACCTTGGTCTTGTTAAACCTCATCCTGTTGGTCTCAGCCCATCGACGCAGCCTGTCTTCCTCCCTTCCAGCAGATCCACACTGCCTCCCAACTTGGTGTCATCTGCAAATTCACTAACAGTAGACTCGATCCTCTCATCCAAGTCATCAGTAAAGATGTTGAATGGAACTCGGCCCAGTACTGATCCCTGTGGGACACCACTGGTTACTGGACACCAACTGGATGCAGCACCACCCACAACCACTCTCTGTGCCTGGTCATCCAGACAGTTTTTAACCCAGCGAAGGGTGCACCCGTCCAAGCCAGCTTTTCCAGGAGGATGCTGTGGGAAACTGCATCAAAGGCTTTGCTGAAGTCTAAGAAGATCACATCCACAGCCATCCCCTTGTCTACGAGGCAGGAGACCCAGTCATAGAATGAGATCAGATTGGTAGGACCTTCCTCTGGTAAACCCATGCTGGCTGGGCTTGATCGCCTGGTTGTCTTGTACATGCTGCTTGATGGCACTCAGGATGAGCTGCTGCATAGCCTTGCCAGCACTGAAGTCAGGCTGACAGGCCTATAGTTCCCTGGATCCTCCTTTTGGCCCTTCTTGTGGTTGGGCATCACATTGGCCAACCTCTCCTCTGGAGAAAGCAGGATCTGGAACATCACCTCTGCCAGGCAAAGCCTTGGGGCCCTGCCCCAGCAGGGAACCCCATTTCCCCACTCATCCTCTGCCTCCCTTCTTTTGGTTCACCCCAACCCTTGCCCATGGCACCTATAGGGGTCCTGCTGGAGGTCACACCATGGGACAGCTGACAGTGCCCCTGGCATTTCACCTGCACTGTTCCCCCTTAACTTAAAGGGACAGAGACCAAGGTCCACAGTGGGTGCTGAAGGGGCAAACAGTGGCTGGCACTGTTCTCATGAGCCCATGTGAGGGCAGAGCCTTGTAGGAACCAGCCCTTAACTGACAGGGGCTGTGCCTGGCATTAGGAACTGGCATGGGGGTGGAGGGGCCGTGGATACCATGGGGAAGCACACCATGGCAAGTGGATCCTGGGTGTTGGCAGGGGTGTGAGGTGCTGCTTTGGCATGGGGCATCTGTGGAGCACCTCCAAAAGCACCCCCAGCCCATATTTCTGCCCTCCTACCTGCCCCCAGTACTGAAGCACCCACTCAGGGCAGGAGGCAGGACCCTGTCCCTCCACGTCATGGCCTGCCCAGAGATGATAGAATCTGATGGGGCACTGATGGGGTGTTTGCCCTGCCCTGGGAAGTGATTCAAAGACTGGGGTAGGGCTCTGGCAGTTACTGCTGCTGGTGTCCAGCCAGCAACCACCACACTTCTGCCAGAAGCTGGTGCTTAAAGAGCTGGTCAGCAGGCAAGGCTTTCTGTGGGCAGCAGTGCAGAGATGCTCACCTTCCAGCAACTCCAGTACACTGTCTCTTGTGGTTGTAAAGTGCTCCCCAGGTCCCTCTGCCACCTTCCTCGGGGTGGGAACAGCTTTCCCAACTCTCAGTCTTTCCTGCTGCCCCCATCCCTCGCAGGCAGCTGTGGACCTACTTGTGCCTCTTTATTAGGGAGCATTTGTACATTTATAAAACAGTGACACGCATCTCTCACCTTCACCAGCATGAGGGTGTTTGTGCCGGCCCTCCCACCATGGTGCCTGTACCGACCCCGCCTGGGGCTGGCTGCTCCCACTGCTAGGGAGAGGGCCACACCCTGCGCTTCCTCAGCCCTGGCCTTCTGCAGGAGACCTTGCTGTAGAGCTGGCCAGCACGCCATGGCATGTCCCTGGGTTAATGTGTGGCACCTCTCTAGGGACACTCTTGCTTGCAGGTGAGTTGGGGGCAACCACACGTGGACCTGGCACGGAGTGCTCTCGAGGGGCTCCCTGAGGAGCACAGCTGTACCTGCCCTGCCAGGAGGCTTGCTGAGTGTCCATCCATGCCACAGGACACAAGGCACCACACAGCATGGTGCTTGCAACCAGGGGGAACATGTTTCTATGTGGGTGCGTATTTTGGGGGTCATTGGACTTCACATGCCTGGAGCCAGGGCTGGTGGACACATCATCAGGCTGGAAGAGACATGCCCTGTCTCTTCCACATGTGTGGCCTTAGCAGCTGCAAGGATGATGACCCCTCCTGCATCTATGGCTTTGGCCACAGCGTGGTATGACCATGTTCCAGCTGTGGGCACCGGGCATGGGGATCAAACTGGCAGGGCCAGGGACCACCTGACTCAACACCAGCCTCCTCTAGAGGTCCCAGATTCCTGCCCTGGAGTTCCCCTCTCTGCCGTGTGTGTGTGTTGAGGGGGGCTTTGCCAGCCTGCCCCCCCTCCTGAGATATTTTGGGCAGTTTGCCCTGTGCTGGTGTCTGCTACAGTGGAGGGGGAGGGGGCAATGTCCAGCAGGAGTGCTGTGGGTCCTGCTGTGGGTCCTGCATGGGTCCTGCCATCTCAGGGCAGGCAGGAAGGTTGTTGGTGCCAGTCCTGGCTGAGGCTCTGGCTGGCGGTTTGGGCTGTCTATGTGGTGCTGGGCACGGGGCACCCTCCTAACCATGTACAGTCTGGGGGAGGCACAGTGGGTGCTCAGCACCCGGGGGGTGGGAGCGTGGCAGGGGATACGTGCATGGTGCAAAACAGTGGCAACAGGCAGGACAGGGAGGGCAGGACTCCCCACTGTGCCACCTGGCCTGTGCCAGGCAGCTGCACCAAGGGATGAGCTGCTCTGGGCAACACCTAGGCAACGAAGGGATGGGGAGGGCTGTGGGGCACGATGGACTGGGGCAGGACTTGGGGGAGGAAGTAGATCTATAGTGCCTCAATGACTAGGAGCTATCAAGGGGCATCACTGGAGGGGGGGGGGGGGGGTCACAGTGCAGGGGTCTGGCTGGGAATGGCAATGGTGGGGGGTGTACAGCCCTGGCAGGCTGCACGAGGTTGGGAAAGGGTGAGAAGATATTTGGGGGTGTCACAGTGGTGGTGGTGCCAGAGGTCAGGGTGGGGCCATGCAGGTGTGGCTGCAGGTGGGGTGTCCCTGGGCTGGCCGGGGACCATGCTGCTCAGAGAGGTGCCCTGCAACACTGCCCTGCTCTGCAGCAGGAAGATGGCAGGGTGTGGGCCCTGGGCAGAGGGCAAGATGTTCCAGGCACATCCTTCTCCTGGGTGAATTCATGCAGGGCAGAGACCTCCACCCAGGAGGGCTCGCAGAGGAGGTCTTGGAGGAGCTCACAGGGACCCCAGCTTACCCCCTGCATGATCTGCATTGTCAGGGCCCCTCTGTCCCCACCCCACTTCTCTCCCAGCCACCCCTGGTGTGCCCATTCTCCTCCATGCCATGTGCTTGAGAAGGGGCTGAGCCCACGTGCTAGGGGCAAGCGGAAGGACCAGGCAAAGGGGCTGGGGCTCTGCTCCAGTGCTGGTGCGAGGCAGCTGCAGAGGCCCCGTGCCGCAGTCCCTCTCCACAAGGACAGTGGGGAGGGGAGGTGGCATAGGGCTGCCCCTTCCCAGTCCCGATCTGGCCTAGCAGGCGAAGTCCTCAAAGACCCCCTGGTGAGGGTAGTGGTGGCGGTGGTGGTGGTTGGGCAGGATGCCCGCATTGTAGGCGCCTTCCACGTGTCGGCCCAGTGTCTCGCAGGGACTCTGCAGGGATAGCAGTCAATGGAGTGGGTGCAGACACCATGAACTCTGTCCCATCTGCCCTTCCACCCAGCACAGCCTGTCCCCAGGAGCACCTCTGGGGGCAGCCAGCTCCCTGCCACCCAGCCTGAGAGCACCAAATGTGGAACTGTGCTGTTCCTTGCAATTGGGATGACTCCCTTCCCTCAAGGACAGGGGAGGATGCTACCAGGGCCCTGTCCTCATAGCCCCAAAAACAGCCCACTCCCATGGGGGTACCTGGTCCTTGAGCTCCTCCAGTCCCAGCGTGGCAATGCTGCCTGAGGGCTTCTTCAAGGGGGGCTTGGAGCGGTGCAGGACCCGGCTCACTCTGTCCCGGATCACCTGGGTGCAGATGAGGGGGCAGCTCCAAATCCACATCCTAGTCTGCAAGGAACTGCCACCCCCCCCTGCCTGCTCAGGGGACACGGGGCTAATACTGGAGACAGCACCTCTACCCATCCCCCTCCCCATCCTCAGGTCACCAAGTGGGCTGAGGAGATCCGTCCTGCTCCCACTACCTCCTACCTCATAGACATAGTCCAGGATCTCCAGGATGGTGAGGATGCTGGCACCGATGAACAGGCCCATCTGCCCCCCGATGTCCCCTGGGGAAGAGGACAAGGAGATGGTCATGTGGAGATGCTGTACAGCCCTGGGGGATCCTGGTGTAGGCCACTGGGGCTGTGGGCTGTGTCAGATTTATGGACAGAGGCACAGCATGGTCATGGGGGCAGGGGCAGCAGAATGGAGGGAGAAGGAGACATATGGGACAGAGGACAGCCAGCAGCATGCCACCCATCAACTAGTCTTCAGCCAGCTCCTGCCCTGTGTGGTCCCTTCCTGATCAGCCCCATGTCCTCCTAGGTCTGGGACCCAAAGCTCTGCACCTCCCCATCCCACAGGAAGGTTGAGGAAGTCACCAAGAAGTCCAGCAAGGTCATAGGCTTTCTTCTGCTCAATGGCCTCATAGTTGAGTGCCTCAAAGAAGATGTCCAGCACTAGGAAGTTCTCCCTGTGGGGACAACACAGGGCTTGTCAAGGAGGGCTCATCACCAACCCTCCCATGCTCATTATCCTCTCAAACCTCCCCCATCCCACAGCCCTCCAGCTCCCAGGTGCTCCCAGAGCCGTGGTGAGTTATTCAGGCTGGTGCAGTGGAAACATGGAAGGAGAATATTCCAAGCCAGTAGGGACAGTGGGGTGGGAAGATGCTGTCAGGAAGGCTAAGAGGATGGGTCAGGGAAGTGCTCTAGTGGCAACCACCCCTGACCAGAGGATGCTGCAGGGACCGTGCATGCCAGGACTCACTCTCCACACATTCTCCCAGGAGTGGGGCATTCCTCAGTTTCCCCAGACCCCTTTCCACCCAACCTCAAGCACAGCCCAGCACCAGCAACTCACCGAATGTAGGTCTCGTTCTTGTTGTACTTGCGGGCAAGGTAGCGTGCTGAGCCCTTGTTGGGGATGCGCACCATGGAGATCTCCTTGCCATAGCGTGTCAGGTTGCATGGCGTGGGGCAGCTGCAGCGCTCCTGGCTGTCCTCCACCGCTGCGTCTGGGAACACACACATCTTATCATGACTGCACCTCTCCCCAGTTCCCTTCCCGGGAGCATCTGACTGGCCCCCAGCCACAAGCCTGCCCACCACCACACCTACCCAGCGTGTGGTCAGCACACTCGATGTACACATTGGGGGAACAGATCGATTCGTTGCCTGTGGAGAAGCAGCTGGTGAGTGGGGTGAGAATCTGTTCCACTTCTGCCTTCCACCCCTGGACTCAGTACCCTAAAGGCAGTGGGGCAGGTGTGGCCTCTGGGTGGAGAGAGGATGGGAATGTGTGGCCCTCATCTGCAGGCTGGCTGGGTCAGAAGTGGCCCCTAGGTACCAGGTGGATAGGGAAGAGACTGATCTGCAATGTAAGGAGGGTAGGACAGGGGCTGACCCAGCATGAGGAGAGGAATGGGTGGTTAATGAGTAGAGAGGAATGGGGCAGGGGAGTTGCAAAGGGATGACCAGAGGAGTACCCTTGGGTGCAGACGAATGGGTTAGGGGTGGTCCTTGAGTGCAGGCTGTGGGGGTATGGGGCAGTTCCAGGCAGGACTGTCGGGGCAGTGGGATACCCCTCACCTGGCATGTGGACCATGCGGCAGTGGCAGCTCCGCACCACAGCCTCCTTCTCACACTGCAGGCGGCAGGCAGCGATGCTGTAGGTGTCATAGCCTGGCAGCGTCTGCTCCCCCTGTACGCTTGCCCGGCAGTTCCCCCACGGCTGCGGCAGGTAAGTGAGCTGTGGGGCAAGAGGGGCACTGCTGCAGGGGCAAGCCAGCCTGGGTGCTTGCAGACACCTCCCCTGGGGCTATGGGGCCTCCTGCCTTACCCGCTGCTCCTGGCAGGACACAAAGGTCTGGAAGCCAGGTGAGACACCAAAGCCCAGCTGATGGATGTAGGGTGGCTCATCCTGGCTGTGGATCTGAACCCGGATACCAGCTTCAAATGATGTCTCATCTGCAGGAGAAGGACAGAGGGGCTGCGTGCCTAGTCACAGGGTCAGCATCCTGCAGCCCATCCTCCAGTTCCCTGCCTGCCCCACAGCCCTTCCCAGAGACCCCTGCTTGCTGAGCTGCCCTCAGTCCCAGCACCCCTTGCCTGTGCCCTGCCACACCACAGCACCACTCACTGGTCTCTCTCCAGATGGGCAGGTACTCTTCCTGCTGGATGTCTAGCATGATCTCCAGCCCGTTGCCCATGCCACCTTGGCGGGTAACCCGTGGGTTCCTCCTGTCTCCATTGAAAGTGTAGCACTTACCGTAGCGTGTGTAGACCTGGGGAGGAGAAAGGAGAGGTTGTGAAGAAACAGACAGGGATTTGGCAGGGTATTCTGCAAGCAGGATGAGGTCCTGGCACTCCTTTTCAATCCCACGAAGGTCCTGGCAGGGGAAAACAGCCTTGCATGGCACTTGAAGAGTTTATCTAAGCCTCCTTCCCTGATGCTATCACACTTCCACCCTTGTAGGGGTGAAGCATCAATCCCAGCACCCATGGTTGGGCACAGCTGTCCTGCCCCTGTCAGACACAGACTCACAGGAGTGAAGTGCTGTGGGCCACAGTGCTCTCCCCGAAAGCGGCACTCCACCAGCATGTCCTCAATCTGGTGGCTGAGGCGGTGGAAGAAGCTCTGCATGGTGTGCTCGGAGCGGCGGGGCGGCAAGAAGCGTGAGTAGTTGGCGAGACGTGTCAGCCAGGCACGCCGGTCCTCTCCCAGCACGGCCAGCATCTCAGGCACCAGGGAGTGGTTCTCCAACGCCAGCCCCAGCCACTGCCCCACCGAGTAGAGGTCGGGTTTGGTGAGGCGCAGGAAGCGTGCCCGGTTAGGGTTGCAGAGGGTGACAGCCGGAAAGCGGAGCTGGCGAGCCCAGGTGAGCCGTGCCCGGGTGTGCACAGGATGAGAGAGCAGGTGGTGCAGGCGGTCGGTGGCACTGGTGGCCAGCAGCCCAGTGGAGGCCAGGAAGGCCAGGCTCCACAGCAGGCGGCGCAGACGGGACTGTGGCCGGGTGCACATGTAGTGAAGCCCGGGGATCCTGGTGGCTCGCAGGACACCAATGACAAGCTGGGCAGTGCCACCGTCCTGACCTGCTGCCAGGGCTTCCCTGTCCTGGCAGCAAGCAAGAGAGAGTGGCATGGCTGCAGGCAGGGCAGCTCCTCTGGAAAGCAGGGTGCAGGCTGTCTCTGAGGCTGTCTGGGGTCCCCAGTCCCCTCCAGTGAGCTCTCCCTCCTGGGAGGCTTTTGCTTTGCACTTTCCCAAGAGGCAAATGTGGCAGGCGCCTTCCGGAGCTGCTCCAGTGACGGGTGAGGGGAGGGAGAGGAGGGGGCTGTTGCAAACACACGCCTTTCCCCAACCTCCATTCAGGAATGGAAAATTCCTCCTCGAGCCAGACTAGGATGGGGGGGGGTGTGTTCTGTGTACTCCAGGAAGGGTGAATTGGCAGCCCTCAGTGCCCCATCATGATGGCACCAGTGTCAGTTATGCCCTGTCCCAGCCCACCTTGTGTGAGCACCATGCCCAGGGATGCTGGATCCCAGCTCATCCTTTGACCTGGCACTGCAGTCCTCTCTGGGTCCCTGCCTGGACCCCCAGGGTCTCCAGCTGTGGCTGCTCTGGGCCTGGGGGCCCTTCCCCATAGTGGCAGGACAGTGGCAGGACAGTGCCAAGAGGGAGGAGGGGTGGGCATTAGCCTCCTGCCATCACCGCTTGGGACCACATGCATATCTTGGTCCCTTGAGCTGCACCCTGGTATCCCCTGCCCTGGAGGTGAGGGCCCCAGTGGATCTGGACCTTGTGAGGTGGGAGAAGTGGGACCATGGGACCGAAGGAGTGGAGCTGTGGGGCAGGAGGCTGCGTGGGAACCCACCTGAGCCCGGCGGGTGCTTTGAAGTGACAGGTGAGGCTGTGATCAGAGGATGGCAGCGGCAGGGGGGTGTCTGCACCAGGCTGTCAGCGCGGCTGGCGGAGCCCCGACAGCCTGTCAGAGCGTCTTCAAAGCTCAGCGTTGTGCTCAGTGGCAGCTTCTCATCTGCCGCTGCTCCTAGGCACTCGCCTTCAGCATCAGCCATGATGAGTCCTGGGCTGGCCCCAGGGGATGCCACGTCTCTGGGACAAGCAAGGGCTGCCATGCCCTCAAGCAAAAGGCAGTAGCCCTCCTGCCCGATGGCAGCTGGGGTAGCCGACGGGGGTGAAAAGAGGGCACTGGAAAGATGGGAGCTCCCATTCGCCTCAGCAGAGACTCTCAGCATCATCCGTGTTGCTAGCCATGGTGCCTGAACGAGGCATGACTCTGCAGGTGTCCCGGGGACCCAACTGGCATCACGGAATCATAGAACAGTTTAGGTTGGAAGAGATCTTTAAAGGTTGTCTAGTCTGCACTCCCCGCAGTAAGCAGGGGCATATTTGACTAGATCAAGTTGCTCGGAGCCCCATTCAACCTGACCTTGAATGTTTGCAGGGAAGGGGCTTCTCCTACCTGGGCAACCTGTGCTAGTGTTTCAGCAGAATCTGAGCTGGTAGCTTGGTGACAAAACACAGAAGGATTGCAGGCAGGTCAGGCACGGGATTTGGCCTCGGCAATAGGACAGATTCATCGTAGGGAGGTAAGCGGAGGCAGGATGCCCAGGAGTGACAGGGCAATTACGCTCTACCTCCACCGCAGCCCAAAGGCTCCTGGGGTGCCAGCTCCGGTCACGCTCCGGCGGCGGGGTGGGCGGTTTGCGGCGGCCCGGAGGGGCAGACTCCGGCAGGGGGCAGCAGGGCCCTGCGTTTGGGCGGCGGAGGGTGCGAGGCACCGGCCCCATCGGGCTCCCCCTGCACCTACCCTGCCCCTGCGCCAGCCGCTGTCCTTGCCCCAGCCCCAACCCCTGCCCCTGCGCCAGCCCGGACTAATCAAGAAAGGGTACCGCCAGCTGCCGCTTCCCGGCTCCTATCCCAGTCCCACCTCCGGGTCGTGCCGCAGGGCAGCGGAGGTACAGCCTCAGCGGATTGGCCACCCAGCAGTGGGGAACAGCCGGCGTGCCCCGGGGAAGTACAGTCCCAGCCCAGCCGCCACGGGATGCCAGCTCTGCGGTTTGCTTTGCTGGAAGAGAAAATGCCTCTGCGGGGCCCCAGCGCTTCCCTGAAATGCACTCAGCTGCCTGGGGACAAAAAGCCAAGGCTGAGGAGTGTCCCTCGCCACCCTCACGGCCTCACACCTCAGAGCTGGCACTGACCCTGGCACCATCTCTGCCGCGGCACAATGCCGGTGTGAACAGGAGCACTATTACGGGCTTCCCTGCTCTCTGCAACCTCGGAATCATCTCCAAGGGTCACCCCACACTGAGCTGTCCCTTCCAGCCTGTGTATTCTTTCACCATCCTCAGGACACGGCTCAGCCCCCTCCACACCCCCTGTGCCGTTACGGCTGTGTGGGGCTGCTTGAGCTGGCTCGGCTCCTTGGTGAGATTTATTGTGGCTCTCAGAGCCGGAGGCTGCCAAGCTGATAACATCAGCCCCTTGCACACCAGGGCAGCTTTTATATTAGTTTTCTTTAAACGGAGGATGAGCTTCCCAGGCTGGAGGAAATGTCATTTCTCTGAACGCTTCCATCTCGTGTTGGTTCAGACATCTTGGGCAGCATCACAATCACCCTAGAGCAGGGTGAAGGATGGGGATGGGATGCAGAGGCTGGGGCATATGGGGACAGACAGCTTGGGGACAGAGACCAGTGGAGCAGGGCTTGAGGAGAAGGTCTGGCAGCAGCGATGGCCTTGTACCCGCTAGCCCCAGGAAGACAGCTACAGGGATGCATGAGCAGTGTAGGGGTGCCCTATGGCGCCCAGCTGAATTACTCACTTGTAGACTGCCAGGGTGCCAAGGCCAGATGTGAAATTGCATTGGTGAGAGAACAGCACAGTTCTGAAGGGCTTTGCCTTTCCAGAATGACAAACCCAATTAGATAACAGGGAAAGCTTGAGGAGATGGAGGAGGTGGAAGGGCAGAAAAGACTCTGTCTGTACTGGGAACATGATTTCCTCCCTGTAGCTGACCCAGAAAAGCACCTTGCAGGGTTGGAGCACATCTGTCCAGCTGGGGCTGGCATCTGGATTACAGGGCCCCAGGCACCCTGCTCTGCTTGCCCAACCACCCATGGGTGCCGTAGCCTTGGGGTCAGGGCAGTAGGATTCCCACACCGTGTGCTGGTCTCCCTGCTCAGCTGCCACACACTGGCATCCCCGTGCCATGCTCACGTGCAGGGGAGACCCCATTAGGGAGGTAATTTCTCTACAAGATTCCTCATTTCCTTGCTCCCTGCTGTGGAGACATGCTGACCTTGACAAAAATAGCTGCTTGTGCCTTGGCAGGCAGATCCAGCCAGAGATTTCTGGGTGCTCTGGCATCTTCCTTGCCACCTCACACTGCTCCAGGGACCCCCAGCTCCCTTCTACCCCCCAGGGACTTGCTGTTCTGTCCCCCCACTGTGGAGATCCCCATTGGAGCAAGGTTCTGGCCTGGCTCATACCAGCCCATTCACAAGCACTGGGGTGGTGAGAACCATCTCTATACACTCCTGGTCGCCCTGTCCCCACTGCTGCCAGCCCATTGTGCCAGCCTTTGGATGATCCTCGCTGACGCAGATATTTCTGCGGCTTACATGGCTCCCTACAGTATTTAGCCTCTGGAAGACGATGTTAAACATTGCAAGCAGCGACAAATCCTGATTGCTCCAAGGAGACAAGAGGCTGCGCTAAGCTTCCAGCCAAACATTTTCATGTGAGGGAAACCAACTGCAGCATGTGTGATGCCAGTGCCTCTTGTTCTTGCACACCTAGGGCACCCAGACCTGCTCCCACATTCCTGCTGGGACACACAGCCGTGCTCCCATGTCCCTGCTGGGACAGCCAGCCTTGCTCCCACATCCCAGCTGGGATGTGCTGATAGGCAGGCCTGGCCGTGAACACACCATGCAGGAGTGAGCACTCCAGCATAGAGACACCCCTGAGAACAGTCATCATGGGCATGATAGGGATGGGAAGTCACTGGAATGCTGCCCACTTTAGGCTTGGCAGGGATGCTGGTCCAGGGATAACTTTGAGGGTGATCTCCAAGTACCCCAGCCTGTAGGGCTGTGCTATAAAAGAAAGCAGCCTCCAAAACTGGAAATGTTGCTTCCTGAATGAGTGCAGATTACCTGTGGCCATGAGACACAGCACAGGAGCTGGGGTCAAACTGGAATGATATTGGTAGAGCTGGGGCAACAGCACAGCCATACATGATGCCCACTACTTTGTTCCTGCCCCTCCACTGCGGCCATCCCAGCCCCTCACCATGCCTGTTTTCTCCTAAGGAAACCCCTCACTGTGTCCCTAGCAGCCTGCTCCCTCTTGTGCAGCATTGCCAGGCCCTGCCTAGGTACCCTGGGAAGGAAGCCGCAGCGCTGACGCCAGCATTGCAACTGCCCAGGATATGAGATCCGCTCGGATTCAGCAATTTCAACTCATTTCAAGCCCGATTCTGCAGCAATTTTCTGAGCCAGTGGGATGTTTTTGCCTCTGCAGACATCCCTTCTCACGCATGGTCACACTATTTCCCTTCCCCGCTCCCACGAGGGTTTGGGGAACAGTGCCAGGATGGCTCAACCCCAGCTCTGGCAGCGGCACAGCCATCCCTCAGCCTGGCAGTCTCCTGTCCCATTCCGAACTGCTGGGATAGCTCCTGAGGAATGCAGCCCTGCTTTTGGGGTCTGGGGCTCCTGCCTGCATGGCACACCCAGGTCTGCAGCCTCACTCCTGGCAGAGCATGGCACCTTAGGCCTGAGCAGGGAAGAGCAGTGTTGGTCCAGACTCCTTTTCTCCATCCTGTGAAGGGCCAAAGCTCTTGGAGCATCCTCCATGATACTCCAATCTGCTTCCCCATACGGAGGATGGGCAGCAGGGGGCAGGGGGGCCAGGGGATACTATGGGAATATTGCAGAGGGGCTAGGACCCCTCCTGCCACTGCAGATGTGCCTTTTCTGTGCCACATGCCACCCTGTGTCATCTGAGCCCCCTTGGCCAGGCCTGAGCCAGCAGCAGAGATGTGTGTGCATGGGGTTGGCAGAGCCCCTTTTGTGCCAAACAGGCTCGTGGCTGGAATACGAAGCTGTCAGCTGTGCCGTGGGCTGTGCCACCAGCCAGACAAAATGGTAAGAGGCAACCGAGTCCCAGAGCCAGTCAGGGGGAGGCAGTCATAGCTAGGCTGGTGCCTCTGGGCCAGTGCTCAACCCAGTGTCCCCCAGGAGTGGACAGTATCCAGGATCGGGGCTCCCTGCTCCTGGCAGGTCAGGCACACAGGGATGCACTGCGTGGTAGAGGGATGCACTGCACACATGGGCAAAGACATCTTTCTAGCACATCTGCCCCAGCACTGCCAGTGGCATCAGTAAAGCAGGGGGATTTTGGCACCATCCTGCTTTCAGAAGCAGCATCTGTGACAGCACAACCAAACTCATGTGCTGGTGAAGGAGCAACCTCTTGCAAGCCATTGCCCCATGAGTTCTGCACCAGCGAAGCCATGAGCTAGAGGGTACTGTTCCACCGGTGCCACTGCAAGCCAGAGGGGCTGTGACAAAGAGAGACAGGGCCCTCAAGCCCTCACTTCTCAGCCTCAGTGCCCAGGCAGGGCCTCTAGTGGCAGAGCAGGTGCCATGGCAAAGTTGTGTTTTCACCTCCCACTTCTCCTGAGGGGAGTTTGTCCTGAAATCTCATCTCCTCATTCCCAACCTAAATTTATTCACGGCCAGTTTGTAACATTTGTTCTTGTGCCAGCGTTGTCCCTCAGCTCAAATAGCTCTCCTCCCCGCCTTGCGTTTCCTCCCTTGAAGTATTTATGAACACCAATCCCATCTTCTCACAGCCTCCAGCCTGCCAGCCTGCACATGCTCCTGGGTTCCTCTCCCAGTTCAGGCTCTGCTTGCCTGTGCAGCCCGGCTGCCTGGCACAGCATCTGCTCCAGCTCCTCAGCAGCTTCCTCAGCCCTGTCTGCTCAGGGCTCACTTCCTGCTCTGGCGAGGTCCCTCGCCTACTCAGATGCATGACTCTGCCCTCTCAATCCCACAGTGGCTGTGGGGCAGCATCCCTGCAGGGACCGCTGGCCTGGCTGGGCTAACCTGCTGCTGCAATTCTGCTGGTGGCTTGTGCTTCTATACAGTTTGCTTGTACTAAACACTTTAAAGCATCCAACAAAAAGATCACCTGAATAGGTGAGGGAGACAACACTGAGGGAACTGTAAAAAATGAAATGCTGGGGCTCCTGCCCAGTTGGGGAGGTGTGCTGCAGTCAAGGGTAGGGGTGTAGAGAGGCTGGGATGCACAAGATGGGCAAGCCCACTTCAGCCTGTGGCAGCCAGAAAACTTCTCTGAGGTGCTGAGCATGCTGCCTGTCTACCCTGATTTCTTCCTAAGGATGTATGTTGGATGCTGGGGCTGCAGGAGTTTTCTGCCCTATGTTTCTGCCTTCTTCTTCCCCTGGGAGGAAGATGGGAAAAAACATGGGGCAGAACCCAGGTGGTGCTTAGGGTACATCAAAGCTGCCCCGCTGAACATGTAAGGGTGAGCTTGTTGAGCTGCTAACAGTCCCTAGGCTGGCCTGTATCTGTGCTGAGCATCAATCCTGACATGACTCCGTGCACGCTCTGGCACTCCAATCCTCAGATCCCCTCCACTGCTATGCAGGGTACACTGCCTTGGGCATGCACCACAGCATGCTACAGATAAGTGCTGGGATGGGCTGCAGCTTAGCCTCACTGCTGCAAACTCAACAAAACACACACAGAGCAATAATTATGTTTTTAGGGTAGTGGGCTCCTCTTGGCAGCCAGAGGAGACCCAGCACCACATGTGGTGCTGTGCAGACACAGCTGGTCTGTGCCACTTGACCCCAGGACCAGTGAAGGATCCCCATCCTTGTGGTTTCACACAGATGTAGTGCTGAGCCCATCCATCCTGCAGGCTGGAAGAAGCAGGGAACACAAAGGATGCCTGAAACTGGGGTATGCAGGGTCCCTAGGGCTATTTTGTGGAGTGCAGGAAGCCTCTGTTTTCACCATGCAGGTACTCTAGAGATGCAGGATGTCCCCTGGTACCGTGGGTACCCTGCAGGATGTCCTCTGGCACCCTGCAGGTACATCAGTGCTTCTGCATGGAACTGGTTGGATGCTGGTGTATTTTAGCATCAGATTCTGGGTTCCACAGACCCTTCCTCACTCCCCTCGGAGTGCTGGGGCACTGCGGGAAGGCAGCGCGCAGCACCGCAGCCCTCAGCCTGGCGCAGGCAGGACCTCTCCCTGGAGACCACTTCTCTCGGAGAGCAGCCGCGAAGGGAGCACTGCGCTGCCTGTCCCCAAAGGGTTAACAAGCAATTTCCTTTGCTGACAGCTCGGAGACCGTTCACTATCGACTGCAGGAGAATAAGAGGGGAGAAGCAGTGAGATAAAAAGGCAGCAGAGCTGGCACCGCCTGCTTAATCCCAGCGTTTAATCTGCTGGGGCAGTGCAGGCAGCCTTATCTCGCCGTCCTTCTGCTGCTCCATCTCATTACTGCTCCCACGGCTGCGCAGGCCGCAACGCCGGGAGATGTAAAAGCTGAGCCGGGGAGCGTGGGCCTGGGGCAATGGCTGCTGCCAACCCTGCCCGCCTCGCTCGGCTGCCTCCACCAGGCCCGCTGAGCCAGCGGGCACACGCTGGCACCCCTCGCCTGGCACACTCACGGCCCCCCCACTGCCCAGCTGGAGTGGGGTAGCTGCACAGATGAATGTGCACACAGACTGTACCCCTGGAGCCTGCTGTCTCACTCACCCCTGTTGCTGTCACACAGCCTTGGGGACACGCAGGCAGTGTCACACATGCATACACGTCCCCTAGCCTTTGTCCCACACATGTGATCTGGTGATCCAGCCTGTGTGAAGCCCCTGCCTCCATGGGGGATGCAGGGCTCTGTGGAATGGTACATGTAGGACACAATGGGTCCAGGACAGCAAGCAGGGCAATGACATTTTGCTCTGCATATGCTTCTCCTTCCATTCTCACCTATCTAGGCGCCCCCTTGCTGGATGCCAGACCAACCCTTTTCTATCTGCTCATCCTACCCAGCACACCACAGCTAATGTCTGTGGGTCACCCCCAGCCTAGCTCTGGCAGCTCCTGGGGCCACAGGGTGGGAGTGGACAGGAATGGACACTGCCTCCTGGGAGCTGCAAGGTGCCAGCACAGATAGAGTCCCGCCAGCACAGATAGAGTCCCTGCAGCAATGACATTTATCTGTAAGTCCATAGCAGTGACATGGTGCAGATGAAACCTCCATGCTGGCTGGGCTGTCATGGGGGTTATCCTGCTGCCTGCAGATGGGTTTACACTGATAAGATTTATTGTCACACTGGCTGAGGTGCTGCCAGTGCCTCACTACCTGTTCCTTTTGCAAGGCTGTGCTGGCTGCCTGGGGCGCTGTGAGAGTTCTGAGTGGCACCTCTCCAAACAGCTGTTGGCAGACTGGGTACCTGGACTGAGGAGAGTCAGGCATGACCTTCTGCTCCCTGCTGTCAGGCTGATGGGTCCTCTGCCTGGCCATTGCAGGGTGCCTCACCCAGCCTCTCACCATTGAAGCAGGATGTCGGAGGATGCTGGTCCCTAAGATGGACCAGGCTGGGCAGAGCACACCTCTGTGCTGCCAGAGGCTTGCTGATGATGCTGGCAGCATGGCTCTCTTCATAGCTTGGCATCTTTGTGGCTCTCCTGCATGATGTGAGGCAGCCAGGACTCATGAGGCTGCCTGAGGAGCTGTGCATGGAGTAACAACAGGCAGGATGGTTGGGGTAGGAGCAGGGAGAAGTACTTGAACCTGCAGCCTGACCCCAGTACCATGTGGAACCAGGTAGAGCAGCTACAGGAGGTGGGGTCTTGTGCAACCCCTTTCCCAGTGAGACATTAGGTGGGCAGGAATACCCTAAAAAAGGAAATTTGGCTCCAGGGCAAAACCTCTGCCCTAGTCTCTCAACCACACCATGCCTGCCCCCTGTCCCAGTCCCCAGCACTGATTTCCCTGGGGCCAGCAGGGATTGTCCTAAGCCACCTGGTGCAGTCAGTCAGGGGCTGAACCAGGCTAAATCCCTGAGCAGTGGGTGGGAAAGCCACCTGCCAGCATCATTCCCTGACCCCATATTAAATGCCTAAGCCCTGCACAGCTCCCTCACCACCTTGCTTCATCCCAGCTCCTGTCACTTCTTCTTCCCTCCAGCTACTGACCCTCTGGTGATGCTGGGGGCTCCATTCTCTCTGCCAACACAAATTTGACCTGAGCATGTCAGAACTGAAGGAAACAGCATGCAAACAAACATCCCAAGACCTGTCTGCACTGTCCTCCCCAGGGCCAGCTCAGAGGGTGAACAGGGGCCAGAAGCCCAGCTGGGGTGGTGGTGTAACCCACCAGCACCTCAGGAGCCTGAGTGAAGTGGGGTGATCACAGCCCAGCAGAAAAGGGCTCCTTAATAGCTGAGCCCTTTTAGTAGAGATTAGGGAGCTGTATGGCTTTGATCTTTGATTGCCAATTTGCATCTTGAAGGCACTGGGACCTCATCCAGCCTCAGTGCAACCCTTTGTGGTTATCTCGTGGCTAATGGATTTGTTCTTAATGCTGGAGCGTGCAGGCTAAAGGCTGATTAAACCCTCTCTGCGGCACTAAATCAATGGAACAAACATGATAGGAGTTGGCTTTCCCCAGCCTGCTTGCTCCTGGATGGAAGGGCTGATCGACAGAGCCCCTGCACCCTGATGCTGGCTTGGGCACCCTCTTTGGGGATGCCAGGGAGGGGAGTAGCCCATATCCCTGTATCCCCACCCTCTGCTCACCATACTAAGCGGCAATGGGCTGGAGGTTCTCATAGCTGGCTGCCCATCTTGGATCCTTGGGCCACATTGCCCCTGTGCTGGTCCTCAGTATCTGCAGGAGATTCCCATTCTCCTCCCTGCCACACAGCATGGAGCTGGCGGGATTATACACCAAGATTCTCATCTGCGAACCTCACTATTGAATCATCTCTCCTCCACCAATGTTTGCCATGTGCAGGAAAGAGTGGGTACAAAAGCCATTGGTGCCAGCCTTTAATTTGCCCGGGCTGGCAGTGGAGGGATAGCCAGGCAGGCTGGCTCAGTCGCCTGAGCCCTGCCATCCCAGATCCTACCCTGAGCCAGATGGGCAGCCCCTGTTCGCTGCCGACAGCAGTGTGAGGAGAGCCAGGACCCCACCACCTCTGCCTGCCTGCAATGGATGTTCCTGCCACCAGCACTGCTGCCAGCGCCACCCTGCTCTAGGCATCAGCACAGCACCCCCCTCCCTGTCCTCGCCCCCACCTCTGCACAAAGACAGACATTTCAACCCAGTCAGCATCTCCTCTGAAGTCCTCAACACAGCACTAACCTACTCCCTCCAGTATTGCTCCATCCCCTCCACCTCACCCCAGTGCCATCACTGCCCTGCCCTGCTTGCACCATGCTACCCCCTCTCTCCCCTGCTTCAGGCTGCCCATGCAGTCTCTGCTGCAGTCCCTGAGTGGGTGAGACAGGACATGATGCTGAGATACAGCTCCTGAAGGAGAATCCAGAGCATTATCAGCCTAGGGAGTTAATTAAGGTCATGTCAGGCGATAAGGAAAGAGGATGTCAGAACAGCAGCAGCACAGTGGGGTCAAAGCCTGAAAAACTCCCTCTGAAAAGCAGCTCCACTGAGAGGTGGTCAAGCAGCCACCCGGGGACAGAGTGGCTGCCACAGCCACATGTGTTGGGGCTGGGATGCTGGGATCACATTCAACTTGACATGGGATTGGATGGTGATTGAGATAGGATGAGATGGAGATTGGAATGGAGAGGGGATGAGATGGATAGGATAGGATGAGATAAGATAGGATGAGGATTGATATGGGAATGGTGATGGGATGGGGCTAGGCAGGGCACCTGGCTGTGATATCTCATGCCTGGGCAGGGAGAGCTGGCTGAGCTGCCCTGGTTATCTTCACCTGTCCTCATGCTGGGGCAATGCACCCCGGTACAGTTAGTGCAGTGCCGGCAGGCTGGGAATCACTGTGAACCTCTGCCTGTAATTCGCACACATAATTGCAGACACTCTCTGATTAGCAGGACCTCAGATCTGGGCATGCCAGCCTGCCTGACAGCACTCATGCTGATGCTGTCTCAGACTGTTTACCTCCCTGCTCAGTTATGGCTTCCCTTCCTGGCGCAGGCAGCGCCACAGGGCGGGGAGAGCAGGGCTGACCTGGCATGGCTCAATGACGTGCCAGAGCAGGCTTGGGATGGGGGGAGAGAGGCAGGACACATACTGCCAGTGCAAAGCCATCTCGCCTGTGTGAGCAGCCGCAGCACTCAGTGCCCTGCCTGGACGGGCAGGAGCTGAGCTGATGTGACATAATTAATACTTGCATCAGTCTTGGCTGGATTTGCATAGTGCCCTCAATCCCATGCTGCCTGAAAGAGTGGGTGGCTCCATACCCTTTGTAAATGCAGTTGCAGATGCTGGTCAGGCTCTGCCTCCACAGAGGTCACAGACACAGCATAGTCCCCGACTTGCCCCCACATGCACTTCGTCCCTCCTCTCCCCGACAGCAGAGACAACTACAGACCCCCACCCTGTCCTGCTCCAGTGATGAAGGGCTGAAGACAGATGGAGATGTTTCTCTCTGCTGCACCATCCCTCCCTCCTTCCTTGGGCTGTGAGGAAATAGCAGGGACAGCAGCTTGGGAGTGAAGGGTTTGGAGGGCAAGCAGGACATGGCAGAGCTGCAAATATGCCCCTGCAGCTGGGAGGCATGATGGTGACCACCTTAGCAACCCAGAATAGGACAGGATCTAAAGTCCATGGGCAGCATACCCAGCTGGTGCCTGCTCTCCTGGGACACCAAGCTTCCTCCTGCCTCTGCTCTGCTCACCTGGCCAAGGTGAGCACCACCAGTGCATCCCCAGAAGGGTCTCCCAGGCTGAACCTCAGCCCAGGAGGCAGAAGACCCAGAGCAGAAAAGAGCCTGTGTTCGTGGTGGTAGGGACACCAGGGTCCAGGCAGGGACACGGGTCCACTTGCAGCCCTTATTTTGCTACCATGTGGATGCAGATGCAGATGACAGAGGGACAGGACATGTGGAATGCCAGGGCCACTTCTCTCCAGGGATGACAGACTGGTGAGATGTCCCTGTGCAGCCGAGCACAGCACCTCACCACAGCTGCTGACACTGCTGACAGATGCTCCTGGCCTCGTGACACCAAGGGGACCACAATGCTCCAGGCACAGCCAGATACAGGAGGAGACGTGGGCATGTCTCCTGTCCCCAGGGATGCCTGTTGGCCTTCTACAGTTGCTGTCACTGATGTCCCTCACCCATAACTGACCTCAGTGGCTGCAGCACCCACAGTACCCGCAGCACCTGCAGCACCCACTGCCCAGCTCCCCCTAGGGACATGGTGGACATGGCCACTAGTTGTGCCTGTGACCGAGACCGGGTGGGGGCCGTGGCTGGATTGCACAGTCCCAGATGAGCATGGCTGGCTCCATCAGCGCTGCATGGCCCTCCAGCATGCTGGGCACAGGAACCAAACTGCTAATGAGCTGCTGGCTGGGGGGTCGGCAGTTAATGATTAATCAGGGGCTCTGCTCTCACAAAGTGTGTTCATCCTCTCCCCTCCCACCCTGCACATCCTAGAGGCTGGTGACCAGGAGTGGGTCAGTGGGTCCTCCCAGGTTGTGTTCCTCTCTCAGGGGCCAGTCTGGCTCACCAGTCCAGCTGAACTCCCCAGTACAGGGGAGTCTCTGACTCCACTGGAACATGGCACCTGTAGGTTCTCACAGCTTTCCTGCCTCCCCAACTCCTCCCATGTTTGCTTTCCCAGTCTGGTAGGAATTTTTGTTCCCCCGGAAGAAAATATGTTGACTCCAGCAGAGCTTAAGCAGCACTTAACAGCCATTCAGGTGCAAAGTGTGCTCTGGCTGGCGCCTGTGCCTAGAGAGGGCGCTGGGAGCTGGGGGTCCCTTTGCCATTGGGCCCTCCCATCGTGTGGCAGGATGCTTAAGGAGGGTGAGTCGTTCAGGCAGCTGTATCTCCTGGGGACAGGGCAGGCAAGTGTGCGACCCCTGAGTCCCAGAGGGTCAGGGTGCAGGTCCAGTCTTACCACCCAAGTGTAGCAGCATGGCGCCATGTGCCCTGTCTCAGTGGCAGGGCCTGCTTCACCTCCTGCTTGCTGCTGACACCGTGATGCAACTGTGGGCAGATGAGGCAGGTAGCGCCCTGCCTGGAACCACTGCTGGCGCAGCACACCAGGGCACGGCTCAGAGCACAGAGGGAAGGTTTTGCAGTGTAAGCAGGGGACAACCACCCACAGAAAGGCACGAGGAACTGCAGGGAAGCAGCTCAAGCATGAGCCTGCTTCTGCTTCCCTGCTGTGAAGCCTTGGCTGGCTTTCCTTGCCTTCACAGACCTTACAGAGCTAGGATGTGGCAAAAGAGTAGGCACTTTCCTGCCCTTGCACCCTTGCCATGCAGTCGGCACAGGTAGCATGCCTTACGGACAAGCTTGCTACCCTCTCCCTGGCAGCATGTTGGGGCAATGTCTGGGAGAAAAGGCCAGTGACCTGCAAGGAGCAGGTTAGAGAGATGTATGTTCTCCCCTGTTGCACAATTAATCTTGAGAAGACTTTCCTCCTTTCGTGCATGAAACAAAATTTGGCAGGATGCTCTGACCACAGGGACTCACTGCTTCTTCTCTAACAAAAACTCATCCACATCTGGCAAAGAAATAACTTCAGTGCATCCCTAGGTATGCAGGTGGGGAGAGGTAACCCTGGGTCAGGCAGGAAAACCCAGCGGGGTTTGGTCTGCAGTTTCCCACGCAGAGAGCACCTTCAGCCGTATGCTCCTGATGTTTGTCTCCTCCTCACCAGACCCTAGAATCACACAGCCATGCTGCTCTGTGACACCATCATCCTTGCCCACAGGCCCTGTTATTCTGGTCCTGAACATATAAATACCCAGGCAGGGATGTCCATCCCCCTGCCAGGCACCTTCGTGCTGGTAGCAGCCCCTTGCATGTGCTGCCTGGACTGTCCCCTCCACCCCTGGCTGCTTGCCTTTCATGCTCCATCCCCCAGCCTGGCTGGAGCCTCAGCCCATCCTTTTGACGAGCAAGCTCAAGCCTCCCCAACAGCATTCCAGCGATTTGTTATTGGAAAAGGGGAAATACGTTTTTTGACAATTATTGTTTTTTCCACCTGACTGGCTGCAAACTTGTTAATTTTTTTCTTTAATGTGCGAACAGTGTCAACAGCAGCTGCATGTGAAATGACTCGGCACCCTCTCTGCGGGTCCCTGGCTGGCTTTCAGTGCTTGCACCGCAAACATTGCCTTCTATAAATAAAGGCCTATATCTCATCAATGGCAGAACAGCAGAGCTTTATATAGTCGTCTTACATAAAACCGTCTCTCTTTATGGGCTTCAAACCATTTGCGTCACTTAGTGCAGCTCCGTAAACCTCCTGCTCCAGCTGCTCCCTGGTGGAGGGAGACCCAGCACAGCTGCCCGGTGTCCTGGGGGGGAGCCCGGGGTCCACACTCTGCCCGGGGCTGTCCCCACACCCTCCCACAGGGCCAGCTGGCAGCTGTCTCCTTGTTTCCCTGGCCTGCCACCTTGGCATGTGCCTCCCTCCAGCTCTCCTGGCCTCGGCACCAAGTGCTGGCATGGCAGCCAGTGCTGCCAGGCACCTGGTGTCTGGTGAAAGCTGGCCACAGGCCACCACTGCACATCCTGCCCTTGTCATCTTCCCTGTCACTGCCATGGCTCCTCGTGGCAGCATAGGCAGGAATGATGGGAGGTGCCACTCCATCCTCCATTGCTTGGGAATCAGGGACTTAAGGGTGTGAGGTGCCCAGGGATGTGGTGCCGGGCTGGGGAGACTGGCTGGCTTCCAGTCACTCTGGCTCTGACACACAGGGGACAGGAGCCCGTCTGCTGGCATTCTACCCAACTGCCCAATGAGCACTTGGCACAAGGGATGCTGAGAGTGCTCCCACAGCCACGGGATGCAGCTTCCAGTTCCAGCCCACACAGAGGCTCTTGTGGTCCCTGAGGACCCACCCCAGCTCCAGATGGCAGAGCCTGCCCCTCCGGCTCACCACTGGTGCCTGCCCACATGCACCGATGGGTCAGAGAGGGGCCAGGGACTCCTGCAGATGCTGCAACAATGTCTGCCTGCAGGAAGGCCACTGTCACCCTGGCCAGCAGCACAGAGCTGCAGAGACTGCAGAGACAAGCCTTCATTTGACTTGTGCCAACCCAGTCAGCTACCCTTGGGGGCCAGGTGGCCAGAGAGCCAGGGACAGGGAGCCAACAGCACCACGGCACTGGGACATGTGGTATGTTCTGCCCCATGGCTGCTCCCAGTGCTCCCTGGCCATGGGACCCCTGCCATGAGTGACACTGGCACTAAGGATGAGGTCACAGCAGTGTCTTAATAACTATAGTGCCATACAATGTCTAACCTTGCCACTGGCACAGAGCACCTGTGCACCAGCCACCTTTGCTCCGTGCCCAGAGCCCCCATGCACAGTCTGCTGCATTGCACCCCACGAACCCCTTCACCCTCCAGCCAGTCACCCTGTGTGCGGTCAGCCCCACAGCCCTGTGTGCTCACCACCCCATAGCCCCACAGCATTGTAGCCCCATGCAATGGCAAGCTTCCACTCCCAGGACCAAGCCCCCCATGGATGCCTCATCCCTACTCCTCCTGCAGCCTCCTGAGATGTCCACCTTACTCTACAGTCAGCAGTGCTGGGGTCCACTGCCCCACAGACTCCCATGGGTGCCCTGGACCCAGGAGATGGCAGTGCCCCTCAATCCACCCAGCCTGGTATGTGGGACCAGTCATGTGGCACGTCCTGTGTCCCTGGGGAGCCACAACAAGCACAGGCGTCCTGGCCGCTGGCTCCCCCCGAATCGGAGACAGGCTTATTAAGTGTGTGATATTAAATTACCCAGATAAGAGCCTAAGAGCTTTTAAAGTCAATTCATTAAATATAATTATGAAGAGAGCTTTTTTATGCTCACGGTGATCTGATCTCAATCAGGGAGACGGTGGGAAAGCCGCTGGCTCCTCCAGCATCTCCGCTCCCCGCCGTGCCGCCTCCACACTCCCCTGCTCCCCCTCCTGCAGGGAGCTGGCACCTACATCCATGGCCCTCGCTGCCCACCCCACTGCCCTGGTACTCCCTCCCCAGTATCAATGCTGATGCTGGTGCTACCCTGCTTGGATGAAGGTGGCATGGAGGTCTGCCCAGAAGAAGGGTGGAAGAGTGGAGGGAATGGGGGTGAGATGCAAGGGTTGGTGGGTTTGGGGAGGAGGAGAGTGGGTGTATGGAGATGCTCAAAACCAAGAACCAGGGGTCTGGGGACCTCAGCAGAAACTCATTCCAGCCATGAGTGCCCCTACCTGCAGGATTTGATCCCTCCTTGTGCCCTGAGGAACATCCTCCTTAGGGACCTAATGATGCATCCCCACTCCCCAGGCAGGAGGGGTGCAGGCCTCCCCCCTCTCCCAAATTGATTAATGGTGCTTTGTGACAAATTAATACCTGCCAGCCAGGCAGATGCTGCTGTGACCCACAGCCAGACCCCTTATGTTCAGCCCAGGTGGCCCCACGCCAGCCCTTTGTACTGGGACCTCCCTCTCTCCACATGCACCCCAGCCACAGCCCAGAGTGCGGCTGCATGCAGGTCTAAGTCTGTCTTTCCTAGGCAAAACAACGGAGGAGCAGGGATGCCAAACACCTTGGGAGTCCCACGATTCTCCAACCTTTCCAGCCATCTGAAAGACAGATTGCTAAGACACCCAGTGTGTCCCTTTACCGTGGCACCTCAAGACCCACTGTGATGAGGGACTTTGTGGTTGGCACTTCAACATGCAGCCAACCCCTTGTTGTCCAATAATCCACCCACATGCTGGCACAGCCTGGGCACTGTGGGGCAAGGAGCAGCAGCCCAGTTGGTTGGGAGCAGGATGGACTCTGGGCTGGGGTCTCCACAAAATGCTTTGGCAGGGGCTAGTGGAAGCAGATACCCGCTTCTGGGAGCTGCTGGACTGACATTTATTTTTAGACGTGAATTGTATAAATTAGCATTTCTCAGTGGATTAAGCAGCAGGAATTGTGTAAAATTAAATGGCAAAGAATTGCCTTGAAGTTCCCCGTTTTCTGGCACAGGCAGCGCCTCAAGCCATGCCCGGGCGGCTCGTGTAACAGCACCAGAGCTGCTGCTGCTGCTGCTTGGGACAGGAGCACGACCAACCTGCAGCATGCCTGCACCACCTGGGACACAGACCTGGGGAAATACAAGCACAATGGACAAGGCTGCAAAGATAGGGGGGCTCTGGATGGGCTGCAAGACCCCAGGGAGGTGGCTCAGGTGCGGGTCTGGAGCTACAGGATGTGGATCCAGTGAGCTGAGCGTAGTGGCCTGAATGGGCACGGCTGGGCTCAGCCAAGCATTTTACAGGCAACGGATGTTCCAGGCTTTCCTGGGCACTTACATGACCAGCCGCAGCCAGAGCAGGTTCTGAAGTGCCTGGAGCTCAGTGAGCAACAGAGGGGGCCCCAGTGAGCACCCAGCACACCCAGCCCTGCATAGAGGGAGAGGGAGAGGGGAAACAGGGTGGACAAATGCTGGAGGCTGAGCAGGCATTAGGCAAGGAAGGTGAGGAGCAACGAGTCCAGCTCTTTTACACAATGTAGAAACAGTCTGAAAATGTGACATTTATTAAGTACGGTTGTGGTGGAAACGTCAGAGAAAGTCCCCACATCAGCAGCCGCATGGGGTGCAGGGCAGACAGCGGCAGAGCTTTGCTGGGAGGAGGCAGGGGAGACAGACAGCTGCCTTCTGCCCACTCTCCTCCACCCCCTCTCCCCCTCTCCCGGATCTCTGAGGTTGTACACAGGGTGCAGCAGAGGATGCTCCCTTTGTCTTGGCACAGGGTCTTTACCCTCCGGGGTCTCCTGCACCACCCATATCCCAGGCATGTGGGAGGCAGTGCCTCTGGAGAACTGGGGCTAGTGCCAGCTCCAAGAGGCACTGCCAGCTCTCAGCAACCTCCCTGGTACCCCCACAACCTCCAGCCCTGGCAGAACTGGCTTTAGCAGACATACATCAGGAACAAAAGGCTTTTGACAGGGGACACCGTTCTGAGAAAGGCACCAGGCTGCCACCCCACCGCAGGAGTGGAGCCTCCTCCTGCAGTGACTGTCAGTGAGCAGGCGGCATGCTGCTTGCCAGCCAAGGAGGATCACCTCTTCCCAGACCCCTGCACATCCCAGCTGCCCACTTTCCCTGTCCCTGCTGGGAGGGCTCTTCATTCCCACAGTGCCCCCTGATGTGGTCAGTGTGGGCCTCAGGATGTGGCTGTACCAGGATGCCAGGCACAGGGGTGAGGGTGGGCTTGAGCCATCTGCCATACTGAGCCTCAGCCCTGTGGGGATGTTTCCCAACCTCCTGCTTAATGGCACGTAAAGAGCACTATTGATTTCCCACCACATGCTTCACACCCTTGGCACTGCAGCTGTGCTTGCCCAGCCTGTAAGGCTCAGCACCCAGTGCCCTAACTAAGGAACTGGGCAGCAAGCCGGTGGGCACTGGGTAGCAGCATGGGCAGCCTAGCCCTGTGCCCACGGGCAGAGTGGAGACTGGGGAGCTGGGGAGCATGGCATGTCTTGGGGTGGGTGGAGAAAGGGTCTTCAGGGGGGCTCTGGCATGGCCCCGCGATGCAGGGGACACATTTGTCAGCGGGGCTGCAGGGGTGCCTTGCTGCGGCTCAGGGCTGTCCCTGCTGCCTTGGGAGATTTACAGCCCAGCGTGGCTTTATTACATGGAAGATGCTTACGCTGAGCATTTTTTCCCCCATAGTTTCTTAATTTGCTATCCCATAAAGAATGTGGATTTGTGACGTTAAATAGGGGAAGATCATTCACCACTCACAGCTCTTACTTAAAGGATCCGCACGAGTTATTTATTGTGTAAGCACAAGCTGCAAGCGGCTGGGGACACTCTCCAGCCTTGGTGCTGCTCCTGCTCCCAAACAGGCAGCCAAGCTGCCAGTGGCCCCATGGCTTGGCTACCCTCATGCTGTAAAACTTCCAGCCTCTGGATGAAGTCCACCTTACACCCAGAGGGAAGGTAGGTCTCCAGCACTCCTGCAAGTGTGGCTGCAGGAAAACCTCCTTCTCCTCTTTGATGCCCCTGGAGACATGACCTCTTGCTTCAAGGTCTGCTCATTATGGGCTAGGTGCCTTGGGACCCTAGGCCATTTGCCCCACTGGGATGTGCTACACTCTGGGAGCCCTCCATCACTGCTGGGACATGCTGTGACTCACATATCCACCCACCACAGCGGGGGTACAAGAGCTTTCCAAGTGTAAAGGCACACAGGAGGCCCCAGGTGGGACTGATGAAGCCTGAAACTCCCCATCCACTGCATGAGGGCTGGGTGCGGGGCAGTCTGCATGCCCCACACTGGGGACACAGCTGGGAGGCAAGGGAGCACCCAATCCCACGTATCACAGCTAGAACTCAGCCTGCCTGCCAAGCAGCTCTAACTGTGTTTCAGTCATTCCCGGGAGGCACAAGGGACCAATTTGGCTCGGGTAACAGGAGTAGGAGTCTCCAGCTGCAAACAGTGTGATGCCTCTACAAGTCTCACTGTTGCCTGGCAAGGCTTTGAGACCTGGTATGAGACAGAGAGAGGTCACATCTTCCCCCACCCCTTTCCCACACACATGCCCTGTGCTCTCCTGTCCCACGTTCACCTCTTTGCTCCAGGCAAGTGAGAGGTGATAAGGATGCTCCTTTGTGATAACAGCCCCTGATGCCTCAAAGTCCAGGCTGGAGGGCTGAGCTGAGGACAGGACAGCGGAGGTTATTGGAGCCCTGGGATCCGCTTCTCTGGGCCATGGGCCAAGGGTCATCTAGCACAAACCATCCTCACGCCTGAAATTTGCTCCAGTGCAGGGTGTCCACACCACAGATCCTGGCTGCCCAGGCATCCCCAAGGCAGACCCATAAGCAACAGAGGCAGGCAGGCCAGTTGGTCTTGCATGGCCACCTGCTGAGAAATGGGGTCTCGGTAACTGTCCTGGTGGTCACCCCTGGCTGCCACGCAGCACAGCACAAACCACATACCATGTACATGCTGTGGGAAGCTTGTACCCAACCCCTTCCAACTGAGCTCTGCCCTGCCAGCCTCGCAGTGCAGCTCAGCACAAGCCAAATCCCATTGCCATGCCTGCCGCTGCCCAGCACAAGGCAGGGCTTGTGGCCTCCCATGAAAGCCAAAGATGTTCAGGATCCCCCAGAAGGATCCTGGGACTGGAGCCAGTATGGCCGAGACACATGCAGGACTGTCAGCACCAGAGGTCCCTACTCCCAGCTCTGCTGAACCGTACTCCTCCCTGGAAAACTCAAGCACAGAGCAGGCAAAGCCCAGCAAAATCTGAGGAGGAGTGGGGCTGCCCCAACGCTTCCCCTGCTCCTCCCCATTTCACTGCAGTGCCCCATGCCATCCTCTGCACATGGCAGCCCTGCCAAAGCAGTTCTTTCCCAGGGACAGCATCACCCTGCACAGTGAGCAGGCATTGTACCGATGGGCATGAGTGAAAACAGGACATGCTGCATCAGCCATTTCCAGCCCCATGGAAATGAGCCTCCCCTCCCCAGCATCCCACACAGCCCGTGGCATCGCAGCCCCTTCCTGGTGTGGAGTGGGCTCCGGCTGGCAGCGCTGCTCCTGGGAGCGCAGCGAGCCAGCCAAGCAAAGCCCCTGGCAGCTGTAGGAGAGAGGCGGCTCATTTCCAGAGTCATTACGGTCTGAAAAGGGTCCCATCAGGTATTCCGCCCGTTCAGCACATTTATTTTCCCAAACCACAGTGGGGATTTGTGATTCTAGGCTCAATATTAGCTAGAGCTGCACGCTAGTGGCACTGGGCCGGGAACTGGCTGCTTGGGTAAGCTGCGCGCTGCTGGAAGAGGCCCTGCCAGCAAGACCTGGGCAGCGACCAGGCACTGCTGGGCAGCCCCCGGCTCACCCAGATGTAGCCATGCCTGTGGAACAGAGCAGCTCGGCGCATCTGTGTATGTGCACATGTGCGTGTGCAATTCCGGTAGTCTCCAGGTTCACGCACATCCCACCCACCACCCACCCCCACCATCCCCAAAAGCAGGAAGGCTTCCCTATGTGCAAAGAGGTCTCTGCTTCTCACCCCACTCCCATCCACCTTTGCTGTGCAAGGCACCCTGCAACAGAGCACTTCAGTTCAGGGGGAAGCACAGACTGGAGCAGGGCTCTACACCACAGCTCTCCCTGTGTCTGCTGCACACCCACCCTGGGGACTGTGGAGCCCTGCTCCAGCCCAGCACCAGCTCCTGCCTGTGAGCCCCTCTGGCACAGACTTGCCAGCAGCCCAGTCCTGTGGTGCACAGCCCAACTGAGAGCTCCTACGGAGGATCCTCTCCTCTCTCCATGTGAATCTTGGAGGGAAACTCAAACCGAGAGAGATGCAAACTTCAGCAGATGGTGAGAGACAGGGAGCCCTGTTCCGCCAAGGTGTGGCTGTGTGGGTTTCCCCCACACTGGCAGGGGCTGCCGGGGAAGCTGAGCCAGGTGTGCACTCACCACAGTGAAATCACGGGAGGAGCAGTTCTCGCCACTGAAGTTGCAGCTTTTGAGCATGTCGTCGAGCTGGTGGCCGGTGCGGTTGACGATGTCAGCCATGTCGGGGTCAGGGTAGAGCAGGTCGGTGGCCTTGTGGCCATCCCGGTCCTTGGGGGGCAGCCCAGTCATGTTGGCCAAGTGGAAAATGTCAGCATCGGTGAGTGCCGAATGGCGGTAGCGGTTGATGTTGCAGATGGTGATGGCAGGGAAGACCATCTCACGGATGGCCTCCTCATCCAGGGCCATGACGTGGGGGTGCTCCAGGTAAAGTAGTGCTGACTTGGCTGCCTGGTAGAGGAAGAAGGTGAGCGAGACCAGGAAGGCAAATGCCCAGAGGGTCTGGCGCACACCCAGCCGTCCTGACTGGCAGATATGTCCCAGGCCATGCAGTGTGCTGGCGCTGGCAAAGGCAGCCAGGTCCCGGGAGCGAGGCTGGGCAGGCTCCTCGATCAGGCTTTCCTTCTCCCCTTCTTCTTTCTCCTTCTGCTTCTCATCCTCCTCAGCAAATTTGATTTTACACACGATCTCAATTGGCATCTGCCCCACACGGCCGGTGTGCCCAGCCAGTGAGCTGTCCTCTGGCACGGGCACTGGCCGAGAGCCCAGCCAGGTGCTGGGAGGGGGCTTGGGTCCCCCCCAAGCCCCAGTACGGTGCCGGGAGGGCCAAGCCGTCTCGGGAGGTAAGCGCAGCCCCTCTCAGCAGCTCCGAGCCGCTGCTTCCCTCTTGTCTCACTAGTCGATCGTCTCCTTGTGCCTTCGCTTATCAGCACAAATACAGCTGTCAAAAACCCCTCTCTCTCCTTTCTCTCACTCCGTCTCTCTGTCTCTCTCCTTCGCTCCTCTCTGGTTAAGACCCCAGCAGATACAGGCAGCATTTAGGCATCATGTGCTAATAAAATCCAGGGAATACTTAATAATTCAAGACATGTCAACATTATTTCATCGTCAAATAAAGAGTGAGCGCCAGAAAAAAGAGGCAGTGTGAAGGGCCCGGCGCCTCCGGGGCAGGGAGCAGCGCTGTGCCCTCTCCCCAGCCCCAGCTTCCAGCTGCTGCCGGAGCCACTTGTTTGAATGGCTTCAGAGCTGCCGGAGCCGTGCCGTGCCGAGCTGTGCCGAGCGGTACCGAGTCAAGCCGAGCCAAGACGAGCCGTGCCGTTCCGTGCCGAGCCGTGCTGTGCCGCGCTGAGCCGAGCCGAACTGAGCCGTGCCGAGCCGAGCCGTGCCTAGCCGTGCTGTGGCGGGCGGAGCACGGAGCCTGCCCCACGCCGCCCCTGCCGCCGCCACCACGCTCGCCGCCTCGCCACGCCGTGCCCTGCCGGCCCGTGCGCCCCGGGGCAGAGCGCGGCTCGGCTCGGCTCGGCTCGGCTCGGCGGAGGCGGGCAGCCTGCGGGCAGCTCGCCCGGCGGCCCCCTCCTGCTCGCCCGCCTGCGGACTCCTCCTGCCTCGGCGACTCCCTGGCCGTTAACTGCCTCCCTGCCACGGCCCGCCGAGCCCCACTGGTCCTAGTCCCGGCCACAGCCGCGCCGAGCCTCGGCCGGCAAGCCGCTGCGGGAGCGGGACCGGAGACGGGGCGCCGGGGATGCACGTCCCCGCGCCCTCCGCTCTGTGCTCCTGCGTGCCCCAGAGCCGGGAGGGCGGCAGCATAGCCACCCACCTCCCTCATCCCCTTCCCCACTGCGCCTGCCTTGCTCCTGACCTGGGCTCCCCCAGCCTAATTTCTGCCCCCACCCCGCGCCGTCCCCGCTGCGCCGGCTGCACGCCGGGCTCCGCGCTGACCCACGGCAGCGCACAAGAAGCGGGGGGCACAGCAGACAGGGACCGCCTGTTTTGGAAAGGCTGAAAGGGGGTCACCCTCACCCTCCCCGCCCCGCTGAGTCCCTGCCCACCTCGGGCTCGGCTCTGCTCCTTCCGCAGCACAGGAATCTGCCCCTGTGCACGGCCCCACGGAGGACCCGAGTTCCATGGCAGCACTGCCCCTCCCGCTGCCGGGAAGCGGGGTGTCCTACTGCCCCGTCCTGCCTGCAGCATTGGAGCTCTACCCGCAGGCTCCGAGCTGTGAGGAGGTTATGGGTTCACCCTGCGGCACCAGCACCCGAGTACACGGAGCCTGCATCTGACTGCTCCCATGAACAACACTTTCTGCCAGTAAGTCATGGTCTCTCCCAGCTTCCTGCCTCAGTTTCCTGGCTTTCTGCTAAAAAGGCTGAGTCAGACCCCTCATCCACAAGTCAAGCAAGCCTCTGCGACCCTGCCTAACAGCACAGAGGTGGGGGGAAACACGACCTCTCTGCCTCCAGAATGAGCCCAGCACTGTGTACTTCCCTGAGGAGACATAGCTTTGCCGGGGAGGTGTGTGCCTTGCCGGGAAGCCAGGGTCCCCGGAGGACAAGTGATGAGACAGCTGCCCGTGAAGCTCCACAAGAGGCTTCTCCTCTCCCGGGGGATCGCGCCGCAGGTCAGCATGACCTTCACTGTGCTGCCAATGCCAACGGCAAATCTTTCCCCAGTCGTCCGGCAAGTGCACACGCATCTTCAATCTTCCCATCGATCTGTGCATGGCACACATGTTCCTGCCTCTGTGTGGGTCAATACAGCATGATAGGCTGCCTCCGGCAGCAAGCACACACAGCCCCAGCCACCCGCTTCACCCTGCCCAGTGGATGCGGTGTGCACGTGCCAGCCTCGTGGCCCCAGCTTGGAGAGGCACAGTGGGCAGCAGGCTGGATGGGCAGTCTGAACACAGCGTCCACCACGGGTGGCCCCAGCCACACAGCCACAAATCCCAAACTGCTTCTGCCTGGGACAATGCATGGCCCTATGAAGACTGTGGGCAGTAAGGGCTTGATCCTGTGGCAAAGAGATTCTGCAGTGTGAGGCAATGGCTTTTGTTGGGTCTTTGATCTGCAGAGCCTTGTGTGGAGTTCCTGCCTGTTTCTCTCAGTGCCACGGTGGTGCAAGTCATGAGAGCACATGATTTGCTAAGCAGGTCCACCCTGTAAGGCCAGATCCTGAGGTACAATGCAAACTGAGCTGTTTGAGTGTGAAACTGGCAGAAGCCCAGTGTTCTCTGATGCTGGACAGTTATGGCACAGAAGCAGGGCTGCCTCTTGGCTCCCTGCGCAGCCCTGTTCCCCACACCATGGGACCACAGATCTCAGTTTATCTCTGAGCATCTTTGACTCCATTAAAAACTGACATCTTGCTTAGGGACATTTCTCATCACCCTCCCCACAGCATAGTTCCCTCCTCTGTGGCCACGGACGTGAGTCCTTTCCTCCCTCCTCACTTGCCTCTAGGGGCAGGCAGGGGAAGCCTGTGCTGTGCTCTTGTCCTACCTGGATGCTTGGCAAGCGTAGGAAAGTCTGTGGCTTTGTGACCACCAGCACCGGGGCAGAGGTCGCACTTAGGAGAAACACTCCTTTGGGGGGGGTGGGGGGGGGGCAGGGAACTAGGAAGCAGCACTGGCGGGAGGGGAGGCAGCAGGGTTCAGGGACTGCTTTCCCCTGGGACCAGACAAGGCAGTGAAGACAGCACCATCTGAGAACATCCAGTGCTGCCACTTGGCAGCAGGACTCTGGCTCACCGTTCTGCACTGAAGCTTCCCACCTGTGTCTGAGCATGGCATGCTTATGCATGGGAGGTACAAGGCCATGAGGAGGGACTCTACACCATGCAGCTGGGCTTGTCCACCCTTTCACGAGGCCAGAAGCAGCTGCAGAGCCTTTGTGCCCTCCTGCTGCGCCTACGTCCAGATCCTGGGTTGGATGCTAACAGCCAGGAGAAGCCTGATGACCCAGACTCTGGAGTGCCAACTTTATTAACCACTGTGCAAGCAAACTCACAGAATGTGAGATCCAGCCGAGGGAAAGGGGGGTCCCCCCTGCTTGCCTCTGCACCTCCAGTCCAGAGGGATGCTGAGTGGCAGGGGCTTGGCGCAGGGCCCACGCACTGCACTCAGATGATGGGGGGAGGCTGCGAGCGCCAGGGAAGACAGGACTGGAATTCAAAATGATGTTGACAAATCGGAGAAATGGCCTGAAAACAATCAGATCCAATTCAAAAGGACAAGTGCCAAGAGCAGAGCTGGGGCGGGAAGCAAATCTGGCCAGCAAGTGGAGGGTGAGTGGCTAGAGGGCAGGACTGCCAAGCAGGCAGGAGGGCAGGGCAGAGCCTGAGCTCAGCAGTGGGCAGCAACATCAATTTGTCTGGGTTTAACAGCAACACCCAAGACAGTCTTGGGCAGATAAACAAAGCATGCAGAGGGCCAGACTCCCCCAAGCAGGATGCAGTGTGCAGGTGCAGCTATCAATGAGTGCAGAAGCTGCACTTCGAAATGCCCAGGAGCCAGGCAACTACTTGGAAGAGCAGCTGGGAGCCAGGAAGAAAACAGGAGAAGCCTCATTCATTTGGGATATAGGATCTGCCAGTGTAATATGGGACGTCTGGCTGCACTGCAACTGCACTGAGCTTGGTGGACAGGAGAATGTTGCTCAGGGCTGCATGAGAAGGAGCATCATTCACAAGGCATATGAAGCACTTGCTGATGGCAAGGCCTCGGTGGGAGCCCTGTGCCTGGCCCAGGACTGCATGTCAAGAAGAATCCAGACTAATTGGAAAGAGTAGAGAGGATGGCAATAACAGAGCAGTGCTGGAGACTGGCTGGAGGCACTGGGGGTTTGGGTGAGAGCAGAGTACACTGAAAGACTGAATCTGTAGACAAAATGACTGATGGGGGCAGGGAAGGAGGGGGCTTTCTAGAATAGCAGGGCCCTGTCACTGCAGAAAGTATCAGGGGTTACATAAATCCTCCATGAAGGAGAAGCTGGCCCACAGCTTGGAGGAGTGCTTGGTGGGACTGATCCTGCTGTGGTGCCCTTCATCACCTTCGTGATGGTTCATTCCTCTGAGACAGACTCTATCTGTTTCCATTCTCAGGCCACCCTCAGTGAGGGTTTGATTGAGATTTCCTTGGCTTGCCACTGAGCTGATGGGCAGACTATTTGCTGTACCAGCACCTGACCTCCCACCACACTCCAGCTGTGGCACTGTGCCACTGTGGTGAGCCTACCCTCTCAGTCACCTTGCAGGGCTGCAGCTCCTCTGCATGGGCATAGAGGATCAGGCTGGTGGCAACCAAGGGTCCATGCTGGAGACAGCCTGGGTGGGCAGAACACACAGATGAAGGGACAGTTTCAGCCCAGGCAGGCAGTGGGGACTTGCCTGAGGGAACACTCACAGCGAACAACCCCCACCTGATGACTTGCTAGTCCAAGACAGCTGGGACCCAGGTCATGATTGCTGGGCAATTCTGCCACCAGCCTAAGCCTGTGAGCTGGCTGCCTTGTCTTCCTCACCAGCTTCACAGACTCTGGAGCCAGTGCTGGCTGCAGCCCTGCGCACAGAGGGAAGTGGTCTTGGGGTGACCATTAATTTTGATCTAATTGAATGAAACGTGACTGTAGAGCCCAGATGACTGCAGTGCTTGGCTCTTCCTTGCACCAGTGGGGTCTTCAGAGACCCTTGCAAACTTGTCAGCTTAACAAGCACAGCCTCTCCCCACCAACCTCCCCAGCATGCTTCTGGCACCTGCCCAGCAGGTTGGACTCCACAGTGAGGATAGTGAGTACCTTGGTTTTGGGGAGATGTGGGATGACAAGATGTCAACTCCAATTATGGAGAGTGGGGCTGGTGCCTCTGTGATGAGCATGCTGGGCACCACTGTCTGTTGTGGAAACAGGTATTGGGTGGTCATGGGAGTGGAAATGCTGCTTGCACTCCACCCAGCACAAGATCCACCCTGTCCTCCAGCACCCACAGGGAGTGATGAGGATGGGAATGGTGGGTGGGAGGGAACTGCATGCACCAGAGAAGGAAGTGAAGCAATTGTTGTGAACACCATTACCAGTCACACCACACACTGGAATGGAGAAGATGGCAGCACCGGCACTACAGATCAGCCTTGCTGATGGCCCTCGTGGCTGGGCCAGGCTGGGCTCCCCAAGTGGTGGGGAGCTGATCTCCTGTTTAGTCCACAGCAGCAGATGACATGTCAGCCAAGGCTGGCAGATGCATTAGTGATGCAGCACCCCATTAACATGCTGACCCTGTTTACGTAAACTCCCCCCATTAAACACAATACTTTATTAAATGCTTTAACCCAATTAAGTGCAATACCTTAATTAATGCAACACCCCAATTAGGGACAACACTCCCATTCAATTTATTCCTTCATTAAGCGCAAAACCTCAATTACAAACTCTCTTTTGTAAGCTGTGTGCACGAGCTTGCACGAGGTGCCCTGGACACCTTTTGCTGTTGCCAGAAAAACAGTGCTGGGTTTATGGGACTTTGAGGGTCCTGCCTCCATGAATTTAAAGAGCGGGTTTCAGTAGTAAGAGCATCTGCTGTGGCTGAGAGGATAATATCGGCCTGCATCAAAGCTGACTTTTACCCCGTGGACTCTCAATGGCATAATGGGTCAATTCCCAGTCCAGCTCATGGCAGAAAAGGGTCTTTGCTGGGTCCAGGCTGATTCCATGGTATTTAACCCTGAGGAGCAGCTGAGACCTTTCTGGTTGCCCTCCTGGCACCTGGAAATGCTCAGTCATGCCCCCATCCCACCCAGCCCCTGCCACTGTGCTTGGGAAGAGGCAACAGGCAGCAGTTCTGTGGGCTGCCCACTTGTGCACAACAGCCCTCACTTCTGGTCTCTGACTGGGTGGACACCCACTTGGTCTTGGGTCCATCTGGGACACCAGAAGATCCACAGAGCTGTATCACCTTGAGTCTGCCAGGCTGAAAGCAAGAGGAGAGGCAGCAACTGGCATCCCTTATCCACATTCTGCTCTGATCCTGTTAGTGCAAACCACCCCCAAACTAAACCAGCCACTTGACTGCACCACACAAGCATCCTCACTGAGAGGAAACACATCTAAAAGCCTGCCAAACCCATGGAGAAGAGCAAAGTAGGGCCCTCTTCGCAGCAGGACCGCCACACATTTCAGCACAGACAATGTTGTGCTCATCCCAGCACCTACCCCCAGACTCCAGGTTTGGCAATGGTTGCTGGCCCATGACCAGCAGGAAGTCAGGATCAGTTAATGTTGCCCTCCTATCTTGAACTGGAAGAGAGAAGAAAATGGCCTCATCACCCTCAGACCATTCCCTGTGGCTGGAAATGGAAAGACCATTGCAGAACTGACTGGAGAGTGGCTGCACAGCAGCAGGAGCCCCAGCTCTGAGCATGGAGCACTGGGGTAAGCATGGTCCCTCTAGCCCTCAGCTCTATTAGAAAAGGGAAGGCATCCTGAGAGCCATTGCTGCAGCACACAGAGACACTTTTCTGGGTTTATAGCCTTTTATTGCTGCAGCTGCTTGATCCCCCCCTGGTCTCTGCCATCTTGAGAAGGACAGCCAGGCTGGTATGTGGTTTTGCCATGCTGAGCAACTTGGTGGCAGGGCACGCGCCTGGGGTGCTGCTGGGCTTGCACCATGAGTTGAAAGCACCACCACAGCAAGTAAAGTGGGTTCAGTACCTTACCGGGATGGTCCCTCGTGCTGTCCCCATACTGCCCCTCTGCCTGCAGCATGAGCCCCCCACGCTCCACCACTTGTCACCTGCCTGTTGGTTTATAAAACTTTAAAGCTAATGGCACAATAAACTCCAATAATTATATTGCAGCTGCACCAGGGCACACTGGGATGAATACATTACAGTAGCTGCAGCAGTTAGACAGGGAGGACAGCACTGGGGCTGGGATATGGTCCAGCCAGTGCTTCTGGAGATGGTCAAACCTCCTCCAGCCCTGCTGTGAGCAAGGCACCCCCTTGCTTTGCTCCTTCCCAAGAGAAAACCGAGCAAATGCAACTGGAAGACAAGCAGCTGATCATGAGCCTCCCATCAGTTTCTGAGTCATGGGTGTGGAATGCTCAGGTGAATGAACTGGGCTTCCAGCAGTGTGAGGCCCCCAGGGCACTGAGATCCCTGATGGGGTGAACACCAACCACCATGTACAGCCCCAGAAAACTGTCTGGGTGTCCCTGTCCTGCCTCAGCAGAACCAGCCTCTGTGCATGCCCATCAAGGCTGGCATGCCAGCATGCACAGCTGCACGTGTGAGTAGGGGTGCTGTGGAACACAGTTGTATGGGCACAGCTGGCACAGCTGGGAGGGTATCTCATAGCAGAAGCGTCATGCCCAGAACTGTGCCACACTAGAGGGGCAGGATGCAGATGGGTGCAGCTTTGCTGCAGCATGCAGGGAGAATAAAAGCCCCAGCCCAGTCCAAACAGCCCTGAGCCTGCACCAAGGAGCAGGCCTGTCCTGTGCTGGCATGGAAGCAGAAGGACAGTGGATGCTGCAGGGCTGGGGCCTGGCAAAGCAGTGGCAAGGAGCCTATCACCCAGCTCTGTGGCACCTCTGGAGAGGTACAGTCTATGAGTAGCCCCAGTGTAGGGCACGGGTAATGCTGACACTCCATAAGCACCTGCACTGGGCAGCAGGACTGGTACCTATCTATCACAGCTCTTCTGTCTCAGCCCTGGCCCAGAGGCACATGAAGAGCTGGATGGGAGCATGTCCAGCCAGTGGAGCATGCGGATCTACTCTTCATGCTCCAAGAGACATCACTCAGCTTCTTTCTTATGCTTGGCTGTGCCCGCAGGGCCTGTCCTGCCCCATTCCCTACAGTCACAGGCACCTGGTGCCTGGGCAATGCCCTGTGGCTGCTCCCGGCCCTGTCCCGTTCCTCCTGCCCCATTCGCAGCTCTTCATCCACTGTCTCCCACTTGCCTTTCCTAAAAACAACAGAGCCATAAACTGCCAGCAGAGCTGCCTCAGCGCAGCAATAGGGCTGAGGTTTTAAATGCACCCAAGTCAGGAGAATGGAAGTTATGGGTCCCTGAGCAGCAGTAGCTCAGCCACATGGTGCCCATGACAGCCCCATGCATGCACAGCCGTCGCGCCACGGGCAAGGGGCAGAGTTAGTGTTACCATGGGAACCATCATTCCCCATTTCCTGACATCTGTGTGATTAAAACTTCAACCTTAATGCCACAGCCCCACCGACCTCATGCATGGTGGGGGGACCCTGCCTGCCCTTGCCAGGATGCTGGGCAAAAGGGCTGAGAGCCAGGTCTGCCGCTGCCCCTGCCCTTCAGTGGCCAGACCTGGTCTACAGGGGGGAGTGAGAATTTGTGAGAGACTGCTTGAAGTCCTAACATGAGTTCCACAGCCTAGCTCCTGAGACTGAAATCCAGTCCATCAGCGAGCTCTGGGGTGAGCACACCAAGAGCACAACACACAGCTGTCCATTGAGCACACTGCATTAATCAGCCCCAGCATGGGCCGCAGGCACTGATGGCACGGCTGGTACCACCTGCTGCAGAGCACATGACTAACAACAAACACACCACGTGTGCCATGCCAGGCACTACAGAGCCAGGCACCCTTAATGCCCTATGTGCTGCAAACCCTGGGCACACTGCTGGAACTAAGTGTGGAGCATGCTGCCAATGCCTAACCCCTTCATTCTGAGCACACTGCAAGTAGGGAAAGCATAAAACCACTGAGCACCCTGCACATGTCCCTCCCAGTGTGAGCTGGGCCATTACAATCTAGACACCTTCAGGCACTGAGCATCAGCAAAAATGCTGCTGATGCCAATCCCTGAGGGCACCAATGGTGCCGCATGTGCTGCAGGCACTGAAAACTGTGCTGTGAATACTGGATGCATGGTGGGCTGTGAGGGCTGGGCACCCTGCAGGGTGAGCCTCAGCAGGTGAAGTACAGACTGATGGTGCTGCTAATGCCAGAGGTGGTGCTAGATATGCACATGGAGCATGCTACCACCCCGAAGTGAGCTGGCATCTGGCACTGAGCACAGGCTAAATAGCAGAAACACCACTAACACTGTGCATCGGGTTCTGTAAATAGCAAAAGCATCAGGAAGCTTGTACCAACCACACCATGGGTTGCAATCACAAAGCACGCAGCAAACAAGGAGAGCATCAGGCACTGGGGGCTGGCTGTAGGTCAAGCATCAAGCACACACTCCTGTGGGAGTGTGCAGGCAGCAGGAGCATTCTGTGGGCACCACAGGCTGAGCCCACAGCAAGTACTGCACGTGGCACTGGCACTGAGCACCAGCTGCAGTGCCAAAGCCCTGCTGTGAGCACTGATTGCACCACAGGAACCAAAATGCTGAGCACACGGCAGAGAGAGATCCAGTGCAAGCACTGGTTACACTGCAAATGCCCAACCAAATGGGCATCGGGCACACCTTGAATATGAAATGCTGCCTGCAGGGATTGCTGAGTGCTTGGCACACACAAAACACAGCTGACACCAAGTGCTGAAGGCACTTGCAAAGATCAGCGATGATGAGTCCCACACCCTGAGCACACTTTGAGTTCCAAGCGCTGCCAACACTTGAGTGCAAGCACTGTGCAAACAACAATGATGCCACAGGTATTAAGTGCTGAGCACTCTGCAATTATCAAGCGAACCGTGGGCATCAAGCGCTACACACACCACGACCACAAACACACCGCAGGCACCAATTTGACAAATACACTCATGATAATGACTGTGTGTGGCTGGTGCTGAGCACGCTGAAAGGAGCTGTGCAAGTGTGAGTAACAGAGTGCCATGGGCTATTGTGTATAGGAAACCTGGCATGGGCGCTGGGGGTGCTGCATACATCAGCATGGGCATTGTGTGCATTGCAAATACCCAACATAGCATAGGCACTGAATGCCAACTGAATGCTTCTATGGCTCCTTGTTCTGTGCTGGACTATAAATAAGAAATGTGCCAAGGCACCATGCTCTAAGTGCATTGTAAACACCAAATGTAGACAGATACCAGGCAGCCCCACGCTGACCACCAAGAGCTGGGAACCCTGCAATCAGCCCTTTCCCAATGCCTGACCTGAAGCCCACCGCAAAGAGTAGCTACTCCCAGGCACCCTGTGCTCTGTGAACACCAAGCACTGGCACACTGTGGGTCACAAACGTGACCTGGGTGCACAACAGCAACCCAAGAAGCCATCTGCAGCCAGCGCTGAATGCACTGCCAGGAGGATGGTGGCAGCCTTGCCCCCAGGCTGGTGGCCCCACAGCTTCCCCACCCCAGGGTGTGTAGGGTTTCACCTGTCTCTTGGGGAGTGACAGCCAAGCAGGAGGGCCGCTGGTGCGGCACGTGCCAGTGTGCTCAGGGCCTGTTATTTCATTTTCACTTGTCCCATCCCATTAGCACAGCTGTCTGCCACCAGAGAAGGGAAAATTGATGCTAAACGGGATATCAATTTATCATGGAGTGTGTCACCCGCCGCACGGCTCTGCCAGCCGAGCAGCAGAGACGCTGCACCAGCCAAGCAGCACCTGTAATTAACGGCTCGTCAGCCTCCCCCGCACTGTAGCCTGGGCACCAGCTGGCGGGTGAATGGGGGGAATTCCAGCTGCGGTGCCACCCTCCACCTCCAGCAGGGACCCCAGCACCTCTCCTCAGGGGCTGTGTTCTCACCTACCACCTCACTGCCAGGGACGGAGACTTGGGTGTGTGCCAGGGCTGATGTTTGGAGAGAGGGGTTTGTGATCTGTCCTTAACTGTGTTCCTCCTTGGTCTGGTTGCTTGCTGCTGAGGTATCCCAGCATGAGGCAGATTGGTAAGTCATGGGTGCCCAGTGAGTAACGAGCCGGGAGCCCAGCTCCCAGGCATGAATTATGGCCACTGCCTACACTCAGTGAGACATCAATCCTGGCGGGCAGCACGGATAGAAACGTAGCATTCAGCATGCCGGGAAGGGGCTGCAGGACAGGCCATCAATCCTGGGCAGCACTGTGCGATGCCAGCACAGGCAGGGAATGGGCATGGCTGAAGGGCATGCCCTGGGACACTCCTGCACTTGTCCCCATGTTCAGCAACTGTTTTCCTGGGTGGCCCCAGCCCTAGAGTGAATGCAGGCTGTCATGCCTGGGCCACATTGCCCAGCTGTGGGACCACAGAAATAGGTACATATCAAATGTGGCTTCTCCCAGCCCTGGGAAAGCTTGGTGGCTGTTCTCTGGGAAAGGCTGGAGCAGGAACAAGGGAAGGGGCCACCGGGACAGCCTGGCACAGAGCCAGGAACAGGATCTCAACACAAAGCTGGCAGAATCTCTAAGCAGTTTTGTAGGAGCAAGCTTTCCATCCCTGCTATTCTGGGCTGCTCAACGATGCCCTCACCTTTCCCCAACGCCGCTGCCACAGGGGAGTGCTGCAGCCACACATCCCCTTCCCCAGCCTACCCTGGCAGAAACAGGACCAAACCCACACCCAGCCGCGGTCATGCAGTGCCATCCCCCCAGGCTGCACCTGGCATGACCCGGCCGTGTGGCAGCGGTGTGGCCGGGCAGCCTGTGGGAGGGAACGGGCGGGCGAGCGAGCAGGGCGGCCAGCGGACCCCAAGCTGTTTGTTGCTTTGATGTTAAACACTCAGAGATGAAATGCGTGCCCTGGGGCTGGATCCCTTGCAGCGAGCTGGCCGGCCAGCCTCTGGCTGCGGAGCCGTGCCAGCGCTGGGGCTGATAATTGGATGCATGTTTCTTCCAATGAGTTTGTATCATTTTTATGTAAATTTGACATTTTCCTGATGTTCTGTAATGTGCACAAAGCAAGTGCCGCTCCTGCCGTCGGCAAAGCCTATTTCCTTCCTGTCTGAAGTGCTGTGTTGATTTAAGGGCCTGCTAATTCGCACAGCCGGGCCCCCCCTTCCGTGCACACACACGTGCCCACACGTGGCTCGCCAGCTCCAATCTCTCCATCAGCCTGATGTGCAGCTCCTGAGCACTCAGCCCCATGTCCAACCCAGGGCTGGGGCTGTCCTGCACCAGCACAGCATGCACCTGGGCTCCTTGTAACACCAGAGCATATCCTTTCTCCATCTCATGTACCACCAAATCCCCACCAGCACCGCTGGACACCCCTCACCTGTTTGGCTCATCCTGGTGGAGGTGAAGAGGTGCCTCTGCATCCAGAATGGTGAGGGGCACCATTGGCAGCTCCCAAGGGGTCTTTCATCACCTGGAGGAGATGAAAGCTCTGGAGTTAGGGAGAAAGAAAAGCAAAGGGCAGCCAAGGGGCATCTTTCTGGCAGAGTGGGGAGATGCTGCTAAAGAACCGTGCACTCAGAGCTTCAGAGGACAGCAGAGGGGGAACTTTGAACTCCACCATTCTGGATGTTGCTGGAGCAGCCCAGATGGATCTGCCCTGGGTAATCCAAACCATTCCCAGGGAGGAGTTCTCCTGTCCTGGCCACAGCATTGCCCGCTCATGGGCAGCAGCTGTGCCACTGGGAGGGCCCTTCCTGGTGGCAAGGACACCCTTGCTCCCATGTCCCTTGGCTTCTTGCATCACACAATTTTCACGGGCTCTGTCTGTGGTGCAGGCAATCGGGTTTCAAAGGCAGCGCTGCTATTTAAAGCCCTTATTGTTCACGTCCTTGACACTGGCAGCTACATCCTGCTGTCGTTCGATGTGAGCGCATCCTGGCCCGGCCAGCCAGAGGAAGGCAGCTAATGAAGAGCAAGTGCAAAGACGCCTCTTCTTTGTCCTGATCACAAAGCAGCTTCCCAAACAGTATCCCTCTGCCCTGTGCTGGGCAGCTATTTATAGCTCCCTTTTCCCAGGGCACGCTGGGAGTTTCCTCCAGCCAGTGATGCCCTGGGAGCCTTCAACGGGCACAGGGACAAAGGCTGTCTGGTCCTGCAGCCCTGGGAGCTGCTCAGAAGGATGCCTCATCCCTGTGTTTTCCCACTGCAGGGATAGCCAGGACCAGGGAGAAGGTGGGCTTCCCCTTGAGTCCTTGCACAGCCAGGGCAGCTGGTAGCCCCAAGGGACCTTCTCCATCTGGGCAGCACTGCTGCCTTTCTCTTCTTCCCTGTGGGTGGGCACACATATACTGCCATTGCTAACCTGTCCACTTTGGGCATGGGGCTGCACAGCTGTGGCATGTGGAGGAAGGCTGGGTCCCCCAGCCAAGACCCCACACCCCAGGGCAGCCTGCCCCTCCCCTCCCTCTCCCGCAATCACAGCAGGCATCTGCTGCACCCTCATGCCAGGCACTGCTTTCTCTGGCAAGAGGCTTTGACAGGAAATTAAAAATTAATGTTCCCTGAGGCACCTGTGCCAGCGGCACCCACAGTGTCGAAGACGTGCCCAGCATGGCAATGTGGGCCAGGGGGGCTGGGGAAGGGGCATCCAGCGCATGTGGGAAGGACCAGGGGTCCTGCATGGGAGACAGAGGTGGGGATGAGGAGAGAAGGGATGTGTTTCCTGGGCACCAAGCTACTGTCACCTCATCAGGCATCCATAGCCAGGCAGAGAAATGTCACCCCACAAGAAGGGTAGCTCCAGGGCCAAAGGGGCTAAAGATGGGACTCTGGAGAGTTGCAGGTCTCAAAGCTCTGAACAGAGACCTCAGTCTCTTTCCTGCCTCCTTCAGCCCAGAGGCTGGCTTGGACAGATAAGACACCAGCCCCTCGTGAGGGCACCCCATGGCAGGCCAGGGAGTGCCAGCGTCTGGCTAACTGAGCACCTGGCACGGTGAGCAGAGTGGTGCAGCTAAGCAGGCAGCATGATGCCAGGAGCTTTTACTCCCTCCCATCAGGAACAGATTAACCTCAGCCTGGCTCTGGCTGGCAGCAGCTGTGCCCACATGGCCACACTTGCGTCTGCAGCTGTCACATGAGTTTCTGTACCCACCACCCACTCTCATGGCACTCCCACCTGACTCCCAGGGCACAGGGCTGTGCCAGACACCCTCATGCCCTGCACTGACTACCCTGGGCACATGCTGAGCCTCACAAGAGTGGTGGGACCCATTCTCCTCATTTCCTGCCCTGGGCATGCACCTGCCATGACCATGGGTGTCTCCCCGGGAACCCTGGGCTCCTGAGTGTGCAGGGCTGTGGTTTTGTGAAATATGACCCCTATAAATCCCGCTGGGTGTGAGCTGTAATTCTCGATATATTTTCAAATATAGTTCAATTATTTTTCCCATATATCATGGACAAATTGCATCGGCGAGTGGCGGCGCTAAGCGGGGAGCGCGTGGCGGGGCGGCGTTAATAGGATTGTGCATGGCATTATGCATGAGGTCGTTCAGGACACAGTGGGGAACCTCGCGAGCTCCAGAGAGACAGGAAGGAATAAATCAGGCTATTAGCCCAGCACCTTGCTCAGGTCTGCAGGGGATTAATCTCTGCAGCGCGTGGGGATCCCAGCTGGGCTGCCTCTCTGGGTTCCTCTCTGTCCTGCTCCCTGCCCACGTTCTGCCCAAGGCACCAGGGAACCAAGGCAGTGCTGAACGTGCCAGGGTCCCCAGAGCAGGTGTGACACATCAGTGGGGAGCAGGCTACCTTCAGGACAGTCCCTGAGCCCGATGGCAAGGCTGGTAGGACATCCTGGAAAAGCCTCAGGACCTTCTCTGGAAAAACCTCATTGTTGAGTTCGTCTTGCAAAAGGGCTGAGAACAAGTGTGTCCCCATCCCATTGCCCTTCTTCCATCCCTGTGAGGGGTTCCAGCTGCTTGGTTCCTGGTGCTATGCTGCAGGTGGGCAGCATGGGGTGCCCTTGCCACCTCTTACCACCAGGTGGGCGCTCGGCCAGCGGTACCTGGGGAGCAGCCACAGCCTTCAGGACAGGCGCGGGTAATCAGCCGGGACAGTCACATTTCCTTCGATTCGCCATGAATATTTATGCAATTTGCACAGAGCTGTCAGAGCCGAGCTGCCGAGCAGGAGGGGAGGTGGCAGCCTGGCCCCTGGCTCCCTCCAGGTCTCATGAGACCTCCTGGGGCTGGTCCCACTTGGCCATGCTGCTGCATGCACCTCTGCACCCCAGCCAGAGGGCAGCGAGACGGGAAGGGAAAGTCGTGGGAGCAACGACTTTGGGGATGGATGCAAGGGAGGGCAGAGTGTCAGAGGGCAGGACTGGACACTGCTACCCCGTGTTTGCAGTTGGAAAATATGCACCAGCTACAAACCATATAAAGAACACCTAAAGCAGGTCCCAGGCACTGTGCTCATTGGCAGCTGGCTGTGCCACAGCATCTGCCTGCCCACTGCCTGTCCACCTGAGAGGGCTTGGCAGCCTTGGCAGCACCCGGCGTGGTGCCTGTAGAGATGGAGCCTGGCACAGAGCAGCTGAAGGACTTGGTAGCATCTCTCCATTTCTATTTGTTTCTATTTGTGGACAACTGGAATTGCTCCAGGGCCCACCACCATTGGCTTGTGCCAGCATCCGCCTGGGGCACAGGGAGGCAGCAAAGGGCAGCACTGCTGCGTGCGGCAGAGTCCTCACTGGGGTGGCCTGTGTGGGATCCTGGGGCTCCTTCACAGAGGTCAGGCATCGATGGTTGCCTTCTCATCTGGAGCAGGCACGATGCTTGCTCCCTGTGCACAGGGCTTGGCCCACTTGGAGACATGAAGAGGTGCTTTGCAGACACTGCTCACACCCCAATAAGGTCCCAGGGGGCTGCCCAGCCTTACAGTGGGTGCTCCCAAGCAGTCAGAGAGGTGAAGGACCCACTGGGCAAGGGCATGGGTGCTTGAGGGCATCAATGGGCTGGTGGTGCCAGAGAGAGCAGCAAGTGCAGGTGAGGTTTACAGTAAAGGAAAAAACAAATTATTAATCATGAGAGCAGCCCCAGCCGGGCTGTCAGGGCCGCATGGGCTCATGAATATTCAGCATCAGGCTGAGCACTAAATCTCATTTAAATGTCAGGGACCATTAGGCAGACAGGGAGGGGGCTGGGATGGCAGCTCCCCGCTTCATGCCAAGCCCCACACCATCCGGACAGCTGGGATTAGGGTGCTGGCAACCCCTTGACACAGCGGGACAGGGTCCGTGCTGGTTCTCTAGGTCTCCCTAGCCTAGTGCCTGGGTGCTCCTCAAGGAGCCAGGCACCTGCCAGGACACCCTGGCACCTCTGCTAACCCTGAATATCCTCTGACAGCTGAGCACCCTACAAAACCTGACACTGACATCCCTGTGCCCTGGTCCTTCCATGCAAGGCAACAAATATTTTTGGATCATCTGTCCAGGCAGGATCAGTTGAGCAGGACATAGTCCCCCAGCCCCAGCATCCTGTCCAAACCTCCTTATTCCTCAAGGCACACATGTGTCCTCCCCTAGATGCAGAGCTGGTGCTAGAGGGGTGCTGGAAAGGTGCCCAGAGAGGTACCCAGAAAGACCAAGGCCACACTGGGGAGGTGTGGGCAGCACACCAGGGGTTTTGCAGGCTTGGCATCCTCCTTTGGTGTCCACTACAGGGCCCATTCCCTTCTGGTGCCCAGGCACCATCCCTTCCCATGTCAAGCACCCTCTCCTCTTACTTGCACCCAGCCATCCATACTCAAGGCAGTGGCTGCCAGTGGTGCCCACAGTGGTGACAGCAGCAGCAAAAGACAGCAGCAGGCAGTGGCAGGCAGCAAAAGGGAGCAGGGCACGCCTGGGCACTGCCTCCCCATGCTGCTGGCACTCATACTCCCTCCAGCTCAGCAGGAGCCTGGCAATTACACGGATACGTTTAAGCTCTTAATCCTACTGAAGATTATTCCAAGGTCGGGGTGTGAGGCAGGTCCCCATACCCTGCATCCTGCAATGCATCCCTGCTGCCATCTGCCGGGACAGTCCAGCTAAGGGTACATTGGCACCACAGCACACAGTGACTCTCCAGGTGCCTGGGCCATGGCCATGGCATGACCACAGCTGTGAGCCTGCCAGCTTCTCCTGAAAATTTAAGCCTGGAATGGGGGAGCCTGTCTGCAGTGTCTCCCAGGCAGTGGGCCAGGCCCTGGTACCTCTCCTGCCTCTCCCATCTCCCAGCCCTATCAGCTTCCTGTTGTTGCCACACACTGCTCCATAGGAAGTGTGACGGGTGGCCTGAGCCAGGAAAGAGTGATGAGGAGACCTTTGAAGAGGAGGAGAGCTCACCAGCATGCATCAGGGGACATCTTGGACTTGCCATGGATGTGAATGGGGGTTGAGTGCCCATCCAGGAGGACAGACACTGAAACTCAGAGCTGCAGAATATCTTAGCATGAAACTGAAGAATGCTGGTGACCAAAGAGATGTCTCTAAAATTTTTATCATCACTGACAGTGTCAGGTGATGGTCTAAGAACAGCAAGTTGCTCAAAGATGGTGCAAACCAACCTGGGGACAGGTCTGAAGCTCACTGGAGAGCAGGACTATTAACTACAACAGCTAATCCTCTGAGCCTCCTTCAGGCACCTCCAGATGAGTACAGGTATTTTACATGCCTATTGCTCCTGCCCCAGGCAGGCTGCTTGATGGTAACTAAGAGGAGGTAAGGTGTCCAAGAGAGGGAAGAAGCACTCAGTTTGGAAAGTGGCACCCGGGATTCTCCCTCCTCCCCTGTGCATCAGTCATGGGAAATGGGCACCCACTCATTGGCATGGCCACAGTCCTGCCCTGCCTGCTGCCTCTGACAGCTGATGGAGCCCTGCAGGACCTGGCATTTCCTTCTCTGGAAGATCTGTAAGTGCTCAATCTATCACTGTCCTGTCTCCTGCTTCAGGCCAGCCAGGCTCATGGCGGGGCTCTGCAGGGGAGTCTGTTTTTACCAACCAGAGGTAGTGGGACCCACTGGGGCCAGTTGCAGGGGACAGTGAGAGGATGATGCACACTGCACTACTGGGTGCTGTCCCCAGGACTGGCACCAGGCTCACCCTGCTGGGCTAGGCAGAGCCTGAGGCCACATGGCATCTGTTTTTCACCCTTAGAGCCCCTACATCCCGAACTCTCCTCAGAAATATGGTTCTCCAGCCCATCACTTTTCTTCCTGCTGCTGGATGTGCTGAGTTCTCCTGCTTTCCTCTCATCCAGCTCCCCATCAGTGCAGCCATCCCATAACGCCCTCGTGCAGACACAACAGCCTCCTCACTCTATGCCACTAAACCCCTTTTACACCCCTCCCCATGGAGGCCCCAAGCCCCATGCCCCAAACTCCTATGTCTCCTGCTGCTGGTTGGGAAGGTAAAAAAAAAAATTAATTATTATTAGGAAGAGCTAAAGCAGAATTGCAAATGTTATTTCTCTGGTAGATGGATGATAGCAGGGTGGATGATAGATAGCTGGATGGATGGATCTCTCTCCCTCCAAGCTGTAACCCCCTTCCAATCGCTCCCTCTGGAGCACTGCTGTCACCTTGTCTCTGCTCAGAAGGGCTTTTACTGGCTCACTGGGGGATGCACGAGAACAGGTTATTAATACATGGAGAGGGGGATGGAATCCATTTGACTTGAAAATAGCTGAGAAACTGAACTGCACTTTTAAAATCTGCTTTTAATCAGAAGGAAAAGAAGAGAAGTTTGAACAATTAGGGAGTAATGAAGAGCTTCAGAAAAAAAAAAAAAAGAAAAAAACCCAGCTCTCTGAAGATTAGCTAAGATTTTTACAGCACTTGGAGAATTTAAAGAGCTATGCTGGTATCGAGCAAAATGAAACAAATATTCCCTGTGAAAATCAAAGGCTGAGGAACTAAGAGTGAATGCCAAAGCCTGGGTGTCCAGAGGCAAGCACAGAACTGGCTCATTGTGAGCAGTAACGTTGTGCTGCCAGTGTGCCAGGATAGGCAAGCAGCTGGCAGCAGCAGGGCTCACCCCCCAGCTCCCTGCCCATGAGAGTTAACAGGAGAGTGGCCAGGAGGAGACTTTGACTCATCCACGGATGTAGAGCTGTGGTGGAGGCTCACACCAGGTGTGCAGCTGCCATAGCAAGGCTGTACCCATCTCAGCCACTCTAAGTCCTTTCAAGGGGAGCAGAGGTGATCTCCCATGGATTTGGGTTTCAGAGGGCTGGAGATGCCCAGCCAACGGGCATGGGCAGGGTCCACTGGAGGAGAGCACATAGAAAGGCATCCCTCGGGTACTGCAGTGCCTCACATGGGCAGGCAACCTCGACACTGGCATCCCACTGGCTGACCCGTGGCTTCCACTGCACGGGGAAGCCTGAAGGTCACTCACCTGTCCCCAGTGTGCCTGCGGCTGCTCCCACCAGTACCTGCCAGGGGCCCGTCACTGGGAGGTGAGCGCGGGGGCTGCACAGCCGTGCACAGCAGCAGCTGGGTAATTTTCATGCTAAGTGAAAAGTAAAGTGCACAGACTCTTTATTAGAGCGAGCACGGTGCGGGGAACAATGAAGGCAGTGATGATCGTTAACTTTCTAATCGGAGGAGAAAAGTCCTCAATGCAATTTTTATGGTAATAACATCGACACTAAAGATAATTGCTCCCCGCGTCGCGCTTAGCGCCGGGAAACTGTTTGGGAAAAAAACATTAATTTGCAGGAACTGAGCCAAAGTTTCCTTAAGGCAGCTGTTCCCTGTGCCACCCTGCCCCCAGTGCGTGCTGGCACTGCCCGCTAGTCGACCCCCTGACTCTCTCCCCACCCACCCCCATATCAGCACCCCTCTTCCCTCGCAACCGCCAGGCTGCGTTTGCGCCAGGCTGCGTTTGCACCAGGCTGGTGCTGGCCAGTGGCACAGGGCTCTCCCATCACCAGTCTCAGGGGCTTGGTTCAGCAGGAGATGCCGGAGGCAGTGCAGCCCACCGCTGCGGTGGTGGAAGAGGGCCAGGAAAATTTTTGGCGACGTGATGGAGCAGCGCTCGTGCTGCGGCAGAGGGAGCAGGCAGGGCTGCTCCGCACGACGGGACTAGCTCAGGATGGGAGTTAACCCCTCCCCACCCCAGCCTCCCTCCACGGGGAATAATAAGAACAGGACAAATTACAACCAGGTGACATTTTAACGAGCCGGCGTCCTGCATGGCATTAATATTCCAGGGGCTGCAATTCCCTGGTGGGCGTTTGAGAGATGAAAAAAAAAAAAAAATCCCAGCCCACTAAAATCAAATAAATAAATCTCTGCCTAAGCGTGGTGTCTGCCCCGCCCCCAGCACCGAGCGGGCGGCACGCCGTATGATTTCCCCTGTGATCCCCTGCCGCCGAGCAAGCAATCGGCTCGTCTTTGAGCGCGGCAGCAGGATGATTTATCCTGCTCTGGGCAACCCGGCTGGGGCGAGAGTGTGGGGCTGAGGATGATGCATTGGACAGGAGCAGAGGTGGCGGTGCGGGGAAGGCGGGAGAGCAGGGCATGCACACAGGCCACCACTCAATCCTAAATTAATTTTAATATTTGACAAATCAAATCTACTTAGGTGAGCCATGGTCCGTGCAAGGGAGATTTAAGAGAGTTTGGGGCTGTCAGCTGCATGTGTAGCTTGTGTTCACCACTGCCCCTCAGGGCTCCGGCACTCTCAGCATCGCTGATTCCCCCTCTACCAGGGCAGGGATACAGGTGACCTGTCCAAGTGACACGACAGTGGCAATAAAAATGTTCCAGCCTCAAGATCCTGGCTTATTAAGCTGGCAGGATGATAGACCCCTTTCTTGCCCATCTGGCAGACCTCACAACCAGGGCACAGTGCCAGCCACAGCTGGAGGTGGTACCCAGTGCCTGGGATGTCACTAGGCACTCTTGCTGAGCCAGGGAAGAGCAGCTAGTTCCAGCATGCCAACCTGGAGCAGTTTCCTGTGAACCAGGGGCAGTTATAAACCCAGGGGCTGAGGAGCTGGTGGTGGTGTGAGGGGTGTGCAGAGCCATTCCCCTACAGGGTCATTTCAGTCCCAGCTTCACCAGCAGCCTGCAGATTCATGAGCCCTGGGAGGTGACAGGAAACCTGATAGGTTTTAAGACAGCAACATGCCTTGAATCTGCAAGGTGTCTGAGCAGGCAAGGCAGGGAATCCAAAATGTTTACAGCCTCAGGGGACTGCAGAGCAGGGAAGGCAGGGCTGCTGGGATAAGCGGGCCACGTTGTGGAAAGACCGCCGACATCCCTGATGGAAATCCCTCTCTCAGTGTAGGCATCCCTCCAGCAGCTCTGCAGAATCAGCAAGGGGTATTCAGGGAAACCTGGTATCCCCTGTGCCAAACGCACTCCTGCAGCATAGCCCTGGCTTGGGGGGATCCCCTGGGCTGAAGATGTCTCACTTGGCAATACCGCAGAGAGGTCTTCAATGCTTACTGCCTCTGACCCTCACTCCTGCCCATGAATGAGGACTAGCCTGGACTCACTTCTTCCTGATTCCTTTATTTGGCACACCCAGGTTCACCATTGCCCACAAGCCCAGGCAGGGGAACTGGAGCTGTCCTCATCCAGCCCCTGGCTGAATGATGCTACTACAGGGACACAGAACTAGGCTCTGTGCTGAAGTCAAGCCCTTTGTCTGACTGCAGCTGCCGTGCCTCAAAGGGCCAACAGCACAACTCTGTCTCAAGGGATCCACAGTGACATACGGCCCATGGCAGGGCAGGTAGCCTTTCCAACTCTTCCAGCAGTCAAGAGGCAAGTGATGCACAAAGCTTGGGCCAACTCAAGTCCTGGGCCTTGCCTGTGCCTTCTCCAGCTCCTGCTTTACCAATGGCAAAGTCCTTCTCCTGCCCTAGGCATGCCAGAGAACAGCCAAGGGTCATGGGAAGGATGTGAGATATGGGAGTGACAGCCTGTCCACAGGGATGACACACACATCTACACCCAGCAGCTCTTACAGTATAAAACTGAGACCTCAAGGTCTCAAAGGACTTTAAGAAATGTCTACAAGTTTGCTGTGCCAGCAGGGATGAGCTGTGAGATGTGATGTAAGGAGAAAGCAGTTTCCAGCCCTGCCTGCTGCTGTGCTTGGCCAGGCTCCTAGCTGGGCACTGGGGCTGGGCACTACATCCCAGTGTGTCCTGCAAAGCAGGATGCAGCCGGATGGATGGAGGGCTTTGCCTCTGGGTCTGCAAGTCTGCATCAGATCTTCATCTCCAAGAGCTGCACACAGTTCCTGATGACTGTCTCCCAGCCAGCTCCAGCTCCTTGGGTGCAGAGACAAACCACACCATCCCTGGTGATACACGGTCCATGGGAAGGTGGAGTGACCAGCTTGTGGGCACAGTGTTAGAGCTCCGGCTCTCAGCAGGAGCGTATGCTCTTGTAAAATATCTACATTTGGATGCAGAGATTTCCAGGGATCCGAGAATGCTGCGCTGATAATTAAACATCTGCTCTGCATTTGTCTTTCTTCCTGGCGTGAAGTGGCTCTAGCCCTCATTCTCCCATCCTTGTTCTCCAGCAAGCACACCAGACAGGGCTGGCATTCCCTGCTCGCTGCTTTGCCCCACCCAAGAGATATAGGATCCCTGACTGTCATTGCTGAAAGAGAGAGGGCAGCTCCAGGCACCCCTCTGAGCCAACAGCAGTTCTTTTGCCACTGCCTGTAGCCTTTACGGGGCTGTGAAGCTGACAGCCTGTCCTGTGGCTTGCACGAGCCCAAAGAGTTTCACTGAGCCCTGTGGTGCATTACCAACAAGTGCTGGTCCATGCACAGTCCCCTGGGCTGAGCAAGCAGCTTCTGTTGCTATCCTGCTACCAGGAGAGCATCAAAACAACCTCCACATTGATCTCTGAGGCTCTTCTGCAAGCCCCAGTCACGTCCTGCTAGGAGCGAGCATCCGCTCTAGTTACTGTCTCCTAGGAGAGCACCAAGGGCTTCAGGCTGTCACAGGAGGAGCAGACCCAAACATGACATCTCCATGGAGCCCGGGTGCGGCAGATAGGGCCTTAGTACCGCCCAGCAGAGATGGCACCGGGACTGGATCGATGGCATGTGGGTGGGCCCTGCAGGGGCTCTAACAGCTCATACAGGGCTGCACTGGTGATGGGATGAGCAGGGGATAGGAGTGGGTCCCTTCTCCATATGTAGTCCTCGAGTTCCAGCTGTGCCTGCATCCCTTCTGAGCATCCAGTGGGCTGAGCCTCGGGGCTGCTCTCTGCCCACAAGGCTGGCCCAGAGAGATTGTGCCCTGCCTACACTGCACTCCCTGACTGGCCACTGTCAGCGGCCAGGACACCACCTCTGGAGCTCACAGCCCAGTGAGAGGACAGCATACATGGGGACAGCACCCTGCTGGGGCAGGAGGATGAGGAGCTGGGGTGGGGTGAAGAATGGAGGAGGCTCCCTGGGTTGCACTGCAGAGCCTCAAGTGCCCCACTTTTGACAGGGCTGCCCTTAGTGTCAGCAGGACAGCACTATCCCTTGTCCCCTGCCTGCTCCCTGCCTTCTGGCCTCCATGCTGTTTGTCACACCTGTCACCATGGCAAGGGAGAGATTAGCTGTAGACCCTCCACTCCCGCCCCAAGCCACTGATTCATATTCATGAGACTTCAAAGCATCTCGCTTGGCTCTCCTGCACCAAACCTAATCCTCTGCTGCAGCACCGTGCCAGCAGCACTTGCTTACAGTGCAGAGCCAGAAGCTGGCAGCCTCAGAGCCCTCCTGCCCTGGCCAGCAGTGGCCACACAGCCATGCACCCATTGCTGCTGCTGCCCCACACTAAGTCTTGCCCATGATCATGGAGGTCATTCTGTGCCAAGGGGATGCTGACATCAGAGTGACAAATTCAGGGGTTAGCAGCACAGAAGCACTGGTTTCACATCCTCAGCAGGTGCCCACAGCACCCTGCCTGGACCGGCACCCTGCCTCGATTGCCTGCCCAGCAGCATCCCTGCCATCAAAGACCCTTTGTAGGGGCTAATCAGTGCCAGCACCTCGTGCCTCCCCACCCACTTTGTTCCCATCACAGTCAGCAGCCAGTAGGCATCAGGCAGGGGCTATTCAGGACAGTGGGGCCTTGCCAGTCTGCCTGCTTTTATCAGGGACCAATCCTGCAACACGGCACGGGCAAAGAAATGGCAGGTAGCGTGCTGGAGGCCATGGCATTTGGAGGTGCATCCCTGTGGAGCTGCGGAGGATGGAAGGAGGAGGCACCTAGGCATGCTCTCCTTGATACAGTGTGGCTACAGGCAGGGCTGCAGACCCCCAAGGACTAGCGTTAGCTCCGTGTGCAGCTCATCTGCTCCACGGCATGGTCGCAATGGGGTCACACAGAGCTGTCCTCACACGGAGAGCTGGCAGCATTGAGGTACCCACATGTGCTGGTGCAGGGAAGGTGCTGGCTTGGTGCAGGGAGGGACAGGCGGGTGGGCGGCAGGTCCCCCACAGAGCCGTCTGCTCCAGATGGCGAAGACCATTAGAGCTGCTCTCACACGCACAGAGCCATAAAGTTTATGGGCCTCATCATTTTGCTGTAATGGAAATAGTTAAATCTGTCTCTGTTTAAGCAAACTGTGCCCCCACGGGAGTACTTGGCATGGGCAGGCAGGGGACTCTGGCAGGCAGCGGGCATGGGGCAGCTGGGGCACCCAGCCATGTCACTCCCACCTGGCAGCTGGGATGTCTCAGTTGTGCCAGTATGGGAGCAGGCATGTGACATCAGCGTGGGGTCTCTCCCTGCATTGCCAGCCCTTTCTTCTCTGTGCAGGGAAGGTGAGAGCCACATTTGGGGATACCAGGCAGGATTTGGAGCTATGCAAATTCCCTGCCAGCAGGAGCTGAGAGGCAATACACAGGCAGGTGGGCAAAGAGCACAGGGAGCTGTGGGCAGGATGATGCCTGTCTGCTTCAGCAGTAGGGGTGAGACTGGGATTCAGCAAATCCAGACATGCCCTGTGCAGAGGGTACTCTGACCCACTAATTCCTGGGCAAGACACAACCTGGAGCTTGCCAAGCCCTCACCAGGCACCCCTAGGAGCTGAGCAGGGGAATACGATCCCAGTACAGTCCAGGTTGCCCCCAGCTATAGAAGCAAGAGCAGGGGCAGGGAGCAGGGCGAGAGCAACAACACGGTGTGCCTCACAACACCCACGAGCCCCAGCCTGGGGGAGGGAGAATCGACCCCCAGCTGGAAGCTTCCATTGTGTTTCTGGAGGGCCAGCTTCTCCCCAGCATCATATGGGGCAGGAGGGGGATGCTAACCCCAAAGCAATAGGACAGGTTGCTGGTGTCTGCCCAATATTCAGGATCTGAGTTGTGCACCCCATACAATCTCCCTCAGGGCCTGTACCTCACCCAGGATGGGGTGAAACCCCAGAGCTGCTCCTGCTGCTGTAGCAGGTCTCCCAACCCTACCCTTAGCCACGGTAGTGGTGGGAGCTACCCCATCCCCAGCATGCAAAGCATGATTAATTACAGAGCAAGTCATTAATATTCACAGCTAATTAAAGATCCTTATCATGAATAATGGAGCTCACTCTTCAAATTATGGGACAAGGATGGAGAATGGGGAAAAATGCCCTGTGAGAAGAGGGGCGTTTCTGAGGGGAAAAGCTCTGGGGCAGGGACATGAGGGGGAGTGGTTGTACCCTCTTGTGGGGTGTCTGGGTCTGGCATTGCCATGGTTGAGGATGCAGTGACGGGCAGAAGCCAGGGCAGCAGGCATTGGGGCAGGCATGGTACCCAGACGTGCTGCAACAGGAGTCAGGCAGCCCTGGGGGCTCCAGACATCTCTGCCCATGGGTCTCTAACCTGCCACCTTAGTGTGTGAGGGACCCCTTTGTGCTGGCCTAGTCTTGCACATGGAGCAAGGAGTGTCCTAGCATGGTGGCACACAGCCTCCAAGACAGCTAATCCCCAGCAGCTACCCCGTGCAGGGCTGGGATGGGGCACAGGGATGTGGCACAGGGATGGGGCACAGGGATTGGGCTGCTTGATCCTCAGGGAGCAGTTGGGAGGGTAGGGTGGCAGCACTTTGCCTGAGCTCCTGTTATACAAATAAAAGGTTTTTAGTGGGAAAGACTCTGGGAAAGTAATACATCTCCCATATTGATCGCAGGCCAGGGACCAAGGCACGGCTTAAACAGTAATTGATTTCTAGCCGCCGAGATGTGTTGGGGAGCATTGATTTAACAGCACTGCAGACACACTGCTACTAATCTGATTAAAGTATTTAGCAGAAATGTTATTCTTTAAAAAAAAACAGAGAAAGGTGATGGTACTGCCTGGGGCCAGGGGGCCAAGGCAGGGCTGTGGAACAGGGATAGCTGAGCACCCCAATGACAGGGCCTGGGGATGGCTCTGCACCCCAGTGAGGTGCCGCTGCCTCGGGACACATCTCTAGCCAGCTGCACTCACACACATTTCCCACTGGAGCTTCCAAGGACATGTGCAAGCCCAGCAGGAGACAGGCAAAGCATGGCCAAGGGCACGTGCTGGGAGTGTGGGTGACATATGGGTGAGCGCCCAGCCAGCCGCCCTGCCAGGACAGCCACCAGCTGCTCTGGGGACACAGCAGATGCAGGAGGAGGTAGAGGCAGCTAGTGGAGGTGGCCTCTGTTAGAGACAAGCTGGGCTGGTGGAGTGGGCATGCGGCTCACACCAATGCTGCAGCAGCCAGGGAGGTGCAGGAGATGAGGTCTGGCAGGTCCTGCAGCCCCAAACCCCCGGTCCCAGCAGCTTCCCATGTGCTGAGCCTAGGGGCTGCACATACGCAGCCATGCAGTGTCTGCACACACACCCCTTTGCCACCTTGTGCCCTGCTGCAGACAATCAGGTTGTTGTGATGAGTTCTCATGTGCCATCCCCTCCTGCCCCGTCCTGCCCAGCTGCCCATGCTGCATTGGTGTGGATGGGGCCCCCTTACGCCATTCTCAGCCCTGCTGGAGAGGTATCAACTGAGCAGGTGAAGGAGTTTCTGCCACTCCCCATCACACACATCAGCCCAGTTAATTAACAGGCTATATCAAACAAATAAATTATTCCTGCTTCTTATTGATTCCAATTTACTAGCCTCTGGAGCTCCCCAGGGCTCGTTTATTCCACCTGTCACCCCTGCTCAGCAGCTGCACTGACATCTGCCCTGCTCCCTTCACCCTTCCTGCCCTTCCACCTTCAGACCAGAGCTGGGCATAGGCCTTGTGCCCATGCTGCCCCCCACCACTGCCCTTGATCCTCTGGGTTGCAGCTGCAGCCCACTCCGCTGCTTCTCCAGAGGATGGTGAATGCCCCAGTGCTAACAGCACAGACAGGGAGCCTGGATGCCCACCCTCATGGCCACCCCTGCCTCTCTGGGGATCTGCTTCATCCAGGGCTGACCCTGCTAGTCCTTTCCCCTCCCCAGTGCCACCAAAAAGAGTGGGGGTTCCAGTTCTGGCCACCCAAGCCCAGCCCCAGCTCCCTAAGGGCAGCAGGGCCCCAAGCCAAGGCCATGCCCAGCAGAATAGCAGTTAGATTTCCCCACACTGTCCTGGAGAGAGGCCACCCCAGGACCAGTCTTCAATGTCTGCCTCATCTGAGGGAGGCTGATCAAAGTCCAAGCTTGTTCCCATTCCTGTCCCTATGGATGCCAGATCAATAAATCAATCCCAACTCAGATGCTGGCTGTACAGCCCTTTGCTCCTGAGCAGTCTTGGTTGGGAGATCCCAGGGAAGCACAGGGACCTGGTATCCACCCTTACCTACTTTGGGGACTCGGTTCATGGCTGGTGCCACACTGGTCTAGTGACACATCACCCATGCCAGCCTGGGCTCTTGTGCATGATAATAGCAGCTGCCAGCTCTTACCAGCCAGACCTACCTCCTGCTTGTGTCTAGGTGGTACCCAGCGATTGGTCCCCTCCTGGCCAGGGCACCACTGCCCAGCACTGCACACACAGGGCTAGGCAGTAGCCCAGGTCTGCATGCAGCTGTGCAAGCAGCAGCATGTGTGCCCTCCTCTGGGTACAGGGCTGTTGGCTGGTTCAGCTGGGGGATGCTCTGCTCTGGGCAGCAGCCTGTGGGCACAGAGCTGTCAGTGAGCTGGATGCATCCAGAGCAGCCCTGGCCTCACCTTGCCTGCAGTGAGCAATGCCATACTGGGGTAGCTGGAGGCTGGCCAGGGATGTGGGACAAGGTCGTGAGCACAGCCTGCCTGCCTTCCTGCTGCTCCAGGCACTGTTGCTTTCCAGAAAGGGCTGAGCTGGATTTCCTCAAGTTGGACATATTAAGTTGATCCTGGCCAGACACCAGCAGCAGGCTGCTTGCCACATGCCTACAGTCCAAGCCTGGAGCATTTAGTGCTCAGATGGGGGTCAGCTGGCATCTGACTTGGGAAGGAACATTCAGAGCACTGGAGCCACTCTTGGGGACCCTGCCAAGTTCCTTGTGTTGCCTGTCCATCCCCAAGCCTTTGGTTGTCCCTCATGTTACTCTTCCCTTGCAGGAAGCCAAGCAGCAGCAGCTCTGTTTCTTTGCAGAGTGGATGAGGAAGAGCAGTGTATGCTGCTGCAAGCCCAGCTGCCAAAGTGGCTAGGGCCAGGGGAGCTGACCAGTGACTCACCCCTGGCGATTCATCTCAGGCAGTTGACAGGAGCAACCAGAGAGCCAGGATGGCTTCAGCCAAGACAGAATGTTTCACCCAGAGCCAGCCCATCACACTGTCTGAACCCGTGTGCCTGCTTCCACAGAGGAGATCCTCACAGATGCGATCCTCACAGATGCAGTCCAGACGTATCTGTGCCTGGGAGTCCCCAGCCACTCCACCACTGACACATCACCCACCCTGTGGAGGCCATGAGGTGTCTGGCATGGTGGGAGGCTGCAGCTCCCAGCTGCCTTGGTGTAGTCCTGTGGCAGTGGGCAGCCAGGTGGGTGTAGGAGGAGCAGCTGGCAGTGCCGCAGCCAGGAGATAAGCTTCCCTCTCATCCTCATCGCCTCTGATGGGAAGGAGATTTATGGCTCCAAGCTGCGATTTGTGCACAGCTCCAGCACATGGTATTGATCACTCCTGTTTGCTCCTGCTGCTCCCTCACCTCCTAGCCCTGCCTGTTAACTCTTCCAGACCTGGGGACCCCAGGGGCCAGGCACCCCTCTGTGCTGCAGCAGCCAGGGCAACAAGGAAAACCTCATGTGCAGGCTGGTGGAGATGCCAGGGCCTGTGTCTCTGGAGAACAGCCCAGATGAGGCTCAGAGCAGAGTGGCAGGGGTAGTTTGGCTGGCCTGGCAGTGGGGAGCATCCTTGGCAAGGAGAGGAGCCAGAGAGGCAGAGGAGAATTGGAGGAGCCAAGGGGATAGGGATGGCAGGCAGTGATAAGGGAACAGTGCAGAGGGGCTGGAGCACGGTGCCAGGGATTAGCGGAGCATACAGGAGAGGCAGGTGACAACAAAGGGAGAGGGTGTAATGGCCATGGACAGTGCCGAGGGTACAAGGACAGCATTGTGCACCCTGGGCCAGCTAAGGGGCTGATGCCAAGGGGATGGGGATAGGGGGTAGGTATGGGCGGGGTGGGAGCGGGACGACGACACACACAGGGATGGGACTGCGGGTGGCTCTGCAGCGGCAGCAGGAAACGATGTGTGAAATGAAGAGTTCCTGCCCAGTGCCCAGAGGGAGCGTGCAGCATACTGAGCAGGGCTGGGGCTGGGGAAGGGGCTGAAGGGGGGTGCACAGCTGACGGGGGCCCCAGCACCACATGGGGACCCTTAATGTGGGTACTGCTCTGCAGTGTGGAATTGTGCCCTCCTGCAGCAGAGGCAGGGGTTGGACGCTTGGTATGGGAGTAGTGATAACTGCCACGGCACAGACGTGCTAGATTAAGCCCTCGCTGCCCCCACGCTGAGACACCCCAGCCCCGTGTACCCACCACCCCCTCCTTGCACGCTGGTTTCCTGCTGCTCCACAGAGATAATTAAATCCGCTATTTCGGCAGGTTCCGCATCCCCTGCCAGGCGGATCCGCAATCAGCCTCAAGAGGGCCCGGGGCTCTCCCACCTGCGCACTCCCACCCGCCTTCCCCGGCCCTTCCTACCCCTCCCCGCCACCATGCCTCCTCCACACCCAGGCACCTCGCCTGGCCCCACCACCTTTGCCTGCCTCGGCTCCCTGCCTGCCCGTGTGGTGTGCCTGCTTGCACCCTTGGGTGCTCACAGGAGGGGCAACACATTCCTCTCCTGGGTTGGTCACATCTCTCCCACGAGCCCCAGCATCACAGCCCCATGACAGTTCTTCTGGAGGGGTCAGCCCTGTCCCTAATGCCAGCCTGGCTGCAGAGAGTCTCATGCGGGGGTAGCACAGACCCCAAACACGGGCAAGGTCCCCAGTGGCTGCCCTGCATCCCCAGCTCCTCCTCCATCCCCAGATACAACGTTATCTTCCCACGGCACCCCAGGAAGCTTTAAATAATTCACCGAGGTGAGCTTGAGCACAGATGCTGCCACAGGCAGCAGCTGGGCGGCAGAGATAGCGGTGCCACACCCCCTGACTGCCCAGGGCCTGCTGGCACCTGCCAGTCAAGAAAGAACGGCCTGGATTCACCATTCACAGAGGAAAGCATTGAGGCCATCATCCTGAAAGAGCTCAGCAGAGGCAAAAATTGAGCAGGGTGCCTGGGGAGCTCCACACCATGCTGCACCCAGTGCCTAGCCCTCTGCTGTGTTCTCAGCCTGGTCAGCTCTGTCCCAACCCTTCCCTGTGACCCCCAGTCTGCTGTGCAGGATCCCAGACTAATTCCTGGGAAAGCCTGTTGTTAAGCTGGCAGCTCTGGCTGTAAACTCAGATCAATAATTTAAAGAGGTAAAACTATTAATAGAACATTAAAATATCTGCTCTTGTCTGAGACATGAAGGTGGGAGTGAAGGTGAGGGTATCTGGATGACCTGCACAGCCACCTCCTGGCCCTGCCAAGAGCCCCGGTGCTGCCAGTGCCGTCGCAGTAGGGAGAGCAGCAAGCATGGCTGTGACTTATCGCTGCCTGTGCCAGGAGAGGGGAGGGCAGCATCCATCAGGGAGCGGGGTTATTGATGGACTCCAGGGCTGCTATTACCCACCAGCCCTGCTATTACACACACCATCACTCAGCACACAGCTGCAGCTGCCATGCAGCCCCTCCGCGGTGCCTCGGCCTCTGCCGGCCAGGAAAGCCGCTGGAAACAGGCATAATTACAAGGACAGTGCTCAGCAGGGATACTTCTGCTGCTGCCCATTACTTGTGCTGCAGGCTACACAGTACACTGTCTGGGTTGTACTCCAAGTTCTCTATCCCCAGCCCCACAGCAAGGTAGTACCAAGCAAACCCCATGGCATATCCACACACCACCCTAGAACCTTCTCCACCCTCCTTCTCCAGCCTCTTCCTGGGCATCCTGGATGAGCCATGAGCAGGAGACAGACCCAGCCAGCCTGGAGCAGGGAACTGGTTCTGCCTGCCCACAGGTGGTGTTTTCAGGAGCCAATGCACTGTGACACTGAGAGTCCATCACAGCCTGGCCCATTTCAGGAGGATTAGTCCATGATCCCCCAGTGCCCAGCCCTGGGGAGGGTGGTTCTGGGAAGCAGAGAAGGTGAATTTCAGAGCGATTAACACTGGTCCCCAGCAGGATGGAAAATGGAGGTGCATCTGCTCTTCCAAGCAGAACAAACAGCTGCCTCGTAGGCGACCAGATAAAAATAGGCTGACATTGACCTGCTAAGTCATGATCGGGGTGGATGGAGGGCACTGTGGCCAGGCCATGTCCACTGAAGCAGGCATCCACTCGAGTGCCAGGCACTTGCCACCTGCTATCCTGCTCAGGCTGTAGGGACAGCATGTGGCAAACAGTGGTGTGGCTGTGTGGCTGCAGAGCAGTGAGTAGGGTACCACCAGTGACAAGGAGATCTGCCAAGGCAGGGGTGATGGGATAGCCAGGCTTGTGCTGTGGCTGTGTCACACTCAGAGCAGCCTGTGTGTGGAGGTGAGCAGCAAAGTAACTGGCAATAAGGTGGACAGCTGCAACATGGACAGGGAGGTGGGTTTAGGGCAGGGCTGGTGCATGAGCCTGCAGCCTGGTGGGGTCATTGTTCCTCCCAATGGACCCCCCAGGACCTCTCATGGAGGTGCCTGAGGAAGATGAATGAAACCTGCCTGGGCACCCTGCCCTGCAACCAGCAGGAAGACCCTCTTCACCTGCCCAAAGCCTGGGCCAGGAAGGGCTGGTGGCACTCTCTGCCCTGCTTAGGAGGCAAAGAATGCTGCAGCAGCTGTTTCTACTACTCCATCTGCCTGCAGCAGCCCCTGATTTCCCATGTACCATGGACCAGGGCTGAACATCCCTCTACAATGACAGTAACATTTCCTGTCAGTGCTGGCAGCTCCTCCTTGGGATGACACTTGCCTCTTCACAGCCATATCTGAGCAGTGCAGGGCAGCTGCCCTGCAGCCACAGAGGCTGGCTCACCTCCCCTAGCATCACCAGTACAGCATCCTAGTGCTGACGAACACTGACCTTGCTGCATGCCCAGCGGTCTGGTACACTGCTACACACCATCTCTGCTCTGCTCAGGGTGCCTGCCCAAGCCTGGCACAACAGCCTAGTCTGTAGCTGGTCACTGAAGTCCCCCGGGCTGTGATACTCCCTTGAGCTACTGGCATTGCTGCCCTCAGGGCACAGCCTCTACCCAAGCAACAGCCAGCCCTCATCTGGCCTGGGGTACCCAGCCTGGACTCTTCGAGCCCAAGTTCAAGTCGTTGTCACCAAGCAGTCAGAGCTTGGCTGTAGGTAGGAAGGGTTAACAGAAAGCAGAGCCTCCCCTTCCTCCCCCTGCCAGTGTTTTACAGGCCTAAGCTATTATCAGGAAATGTTCCCATCAGCACCATTGATCCCCTTGTTTACAGCCATAATCCTCAGCTGGTGACTCTGGAGCAAAGAGGAGAGGAGGGAATGTGGTGGCTTCATCCTGGGCATGGCCTCTGCTCTACCTATATCCCCACACAATTCCTGCTTGGCTACGGTGCACTGGGGTGACATGCATCCAAGCCCTACAGTACCTGGCTGGGCACTAGGGCCTCAGCAGGCAGTGGAGAGATTATGGAGGGTGGCACAGTGGCAGGAGCCTGACTCTGGCAGTGGCCACAGCCCTGCATGTCTCCCTTCACCAGTGGTGCTCTCCTGACGTGTGGCTATGTCATCCACCAGCTGCCTGGCACTTGGTGCCAGGGCCCCATGTGGCAACCTTGCTTTGCTCTCATTAGTGCGATGAGTGGAGCCCTCACACTAAATTAGAGACCCTCCCCACTTGCAGGTCTGCATCTGCCAAGCCAACAGCAGCTACCAGCTGCGAGACCTTGGTGTGGCAGTGGTGGGCATCCATTCAGTGTCTCAGGGAGTTTGCAGGCAGGGTAGGCAGCCCCCCAGGCTCCCTACCTGCATGGCAGGGCTGAGGTGCTGGCTCCCACTTTCTTTGCACAGCCCTACCTGCCCCTGCCCTCACATGTTGGCTCTCCCCAGCCCAGCAGGGCATGGATAGCTCATTGGACTGATGCACTGGGCCTGTGGCTCTCTCTTGCCTCTGGGCAAGCTGAGATCATGTGATGTGCCAACCATCTGAGGCAAGGGTGCTTTCATGGTGTCCATCACCAGGATTTTCATGAGCTTTTGTAATTTTTCTGGCTCAAATAACGGATTTCAGCCACCTCCCTGTGCTGGTCCCCACAGGAACCTTCCCATACTGGTCAGGAGGGCAGGACTGTGCCTCTGTCTGCTCACTTACCTTACTGCCTGGATGCAGCCCATCTGCTTTGGATGCTTTGCTCCTTTCCATAGCCTTCTAGGCAGGAATTTACCTTCTCTCCCTCTGCAAACCCTGGGGAGCCTAGCTTTCCACCAGAACCCATGGCAAGGGCTGGTGCAAGACTGCAAGTCACGGTCTGCCCCTGCTGGGGCTGATTCAGTCTGGGTGAGTCCTAGGGTCAGCCTCCAACTCCATGTCTTCTCTGAGTCCCCTCACCAGCCCTGATGGACCATCCTCAGCCCAGCACACCCCTGGTCTGCGTGGCTTTCCTCCCCAGCCCTGACAAACTCCACATCAAACCAGGCAGCCCTAACAGCCTGCAAAAACTGGCCCCTCTCAGCTTTTTCCTTCCCTGATCCCCAGACACTGGGGGCTAGGATCCCCTTCTCATCACCCCAGCAATGTCCCAGTCTGTGGGTGTGATGCCCAGCCCTCCCTGCACCCCAAAACATCCTACCACTGGGCACTCACTGTCTGGAAGTCGCTGCTGTTGCACTCCTCACCGCTGAACATGCAGTGGACAAGCATCTCACCCAGGTCCAGCTGGTGGCCCACACGCCCATAAAACTCCTCCAGGTCAAAGGGTCGACTCTTCTCCTCGTCACTTATGGCCAGTGTCCCCAGAAGAGCCTCCAGCCTGCTCCTCTCCACAGTCTCCAGCACCAGGGGGTGGCCAGCACCATCCAGGAGACCCAGCATCTCCCCTGCCCAGTACAGGTCATGGCCAGACAGCTGTGAGAAGCGGGCAGGGTTGAGGTTGCAGATTGTCACAGCAGGGAAGGTCTTGTAGAGTGCTGTCTCCTCCTCCAGCTGGGTGCTGTGGGGATACTGGAAGTACAAGCTGATGCACTTGGCATAGGCATGGATGAGGAGGGCCAGGGAGCCCAGGAAGGCCAGCAGCCACAGCAGGTTGCGGATGGTGTAGCGCTGGTGCCGGAAGATGTGCTGGATGCCATGCAGGGTGGAGCGGCTGGCGAACTCCTCCAGGCTGCATGGGTGCTGTTGTGGGGCTGGGGCATCGCATGCTGGGTGCGTGGTGGGGTAGCCGCCCTCCAAAAGGGCTGCTGCGGGCTGAGGAGGACTCCAGGGACATGGGGGGGGCCTCTGATCTTCCTCAAGCCACATGCTGCTGTCTGGCTTTGCCTCTCCCTGCTGAACTGAAGGTGTTGGAGGAGGTCTGAGGAGCAGATGACCAGCACAGCGATGAGCAGGCAGGTGAGCTGGGCTGTGCTGCAGGCGGCATGTGCCAGTGCCGGGGCGGGACTGGTGCAGCATGGTGCTGCCCACATCCTGCCCCGAGTGGGAAGCTTGCTAAGTGCCATAACCACAGATGTACTTAGCAATCTCTGCATCCTGCAGGAACTGGAGCCAGATGCTGAGACATCCTGGAAAGCTCCAGGCACTCTCACTGCTTGTCCCTGGGGGGTGCAGGCAATTAGCTGAAATCCTGCTCACTTCCACCATCTCCATGCACTTAGCGTGGGCACCCCAGGGAGGGAGAGGTGGGCAAACTCCTCAAATCCCCCTCCTAGGGCATATAGGAGCTGCCCATGAAAGGCTGTGTGGCCCCAGGCTCTGGGAAGGTGCATGGGCAGATGTGTCCTGGGGAGCAATGGCTCTTTGGTCATGAGGCTGTGGGGGGACTCCAAGATGTACATCAGGAGCACAGCTCCAAGACATCAGGCTGGCCAAGGAGCAGAGGTGCTGAGTGTCACTCTTGTCACATCTCCTACACCTGTGGGCTCAATCTTCTCTTCTGGGTTCCCCAAAAGCTGCAAGGGAGCACAGGGAGAGGGTAGGGGGTGGCAGAACTTTTGAGGGCCAGTGGCACAGACCTCAGAGGAATGTCAGATGTTGGTACCACCTGCATACCACCACATGGATTCTGCCATGCTCTTCAGCACTGTGCTACCTTGAGGCCCAGAGCTCTGGTGCAGTGCTGGGGCTGGCACAGTTTAGCAACCTTTGTCCTCAAGGTGTGCAGGAAAAGGCAAAACCTTTTATGAGGCCAGCAATACAGCTGAGAAGAACAGTTGCTTGTGAGCACTGAGAAGCACCCTTCTGTCCAAAAGCTTATCTCCTATTCTGAATCATCTCTGTCGGTCTAGTAGAAGATACTGCCTTTCCATACACATGCCTGGGCAGATCCCACAGCACTGTTTCACTGGCACCAGTGAGCAGAGAGCAGAGATAGCAGAGCAGAGATGCAGAGCAGAACTACATCCCTAGTGCTGGGGAGGATGCCCAACATGTGAGGGGAAGCTGTGTTCCCCCATCCATCTCCCCACACCTGGCACAGGAACCTCTCAGGAAGATGGGGAAATCAGACATGAGGATGTCTGGGCACATGGAGGAGGTGTGCCTAGGCCCAGTGGAGCTGGAGTGGGCCAAGAGAGATGAGCTCTCTCCTGTGGATGCTGGCACCTGGCTGGGCACCCAGTTGGACCTCAGAGTGGAGCAAAAGGCACTGCCAGGCCCCACAGTGTCTGCAGCCATGGGCTGGTGATGCTGGCCCTGCCCAGCTGTGATCCCCTGGCCCATGCTCCCCAGCACAGCTCTAAATCCATTAGCTTTGCATAATTAGATTTTTCTCAATTACCAGATTATGATAATTAACAGCTCATTTGTAGGAGGCAGTGCCTAATCCCGGCATCGCACTTGGCTCAGTGCCAACCTGGCTCACAAGCTTGCCTGACTGGGATAGCAGGCAGCAGGGCCGACACCGGCACTGCAGAGCCCTGCCAGGGGCCCAGGTGGCCTCAGGGGTGCCCCAAGGACCCCCCAGAAGCTCTCCACCACTGAAGACCTAGATGTCCCCTGCACTGCGTGGTCAACGCAGCCTGCCTGGAGAGGCTGGTCCCCAAAAACAAGGTGGATGAGATCCTGTACGGGGACAGTATATTCTGATGAGGAGAGTCAGCAGCGTTTCAGAAGTGGCTCAGGTGCCCATGCAGCTCCAGAGATGGAGCAAACACCCTGCAATGTGTCCTCCTGCTAGTAGCTGCCAAAGGAAACCATGGGAGGTTAGAGCCATGGGCTGGGCTGGCACAACTGCAGTCATTAAGAAGCTTGTTAATGAACTTTCCTAGTCAATAATGTTGCCAAGAAAGGACAGGAGAGCAGGGTAGAGGGAGGCAACTGTCGGTAAGGTACCAATCTTCATCATAGGAAGGCAGGGCAGTCCAGGCAATTACTGCCCATCAACAGAGCTTCATCCCTACCAAATAATAGAACAAATATTAAGAGAAAAATGTGTCTGAGGACCTCGAGGGCAGAGGAACAGGGAGCAATAAAGATGTACTCAGAGCTCACACAGAATAAATCTGCCCAGTCCAACTTGATTGCCTTTTTTTTGGGTAAAATTGCTAAATGAATCGATGGAGAGGAGACAAGAGGTGTGATATATCAGGCTTTTATTAAAGTATTTGATATAGCATCTCAGGGAATTAATTCCAGTTGGCAGGGACAACTATTCCCCACCTGGGCTGGGTGCAGCTGAGGGGGTGAGAGTGAAAGGGTGGCTCTGGGGCATAAGGGAAGCCCGGTGGCATCCTGTGACACCAGTGTACACAGCACCAGTGGAAGCAGGCCCTCTTCTCCCAGCTCAGGTGAACATTCCACATCTCCCATTCTGTAACCTGGCTCCCAGAGGGGCTGTACCAGGAGCACCAGGTCCAGTCTCCATGGGGCAGTGCCCATAGCCAGCCCACCCAGTGCCCCCACTGCACCTGATCGAGGGCATCACCTTCCCGTGCTTGGAGCTGTCCTGCGGTTTCAGGGCTCTTCTGCTCCTCTTGTGGGCTCTGCCTGTAGATCTCTGGCTGGGTAGCAGCACTGAGCACGGGCAGTGGTCACGCCCAGCCAGGCACGACTGACTGGGACGTCTCAGGCCTTTCCCGTGTGTCTCCTTTACACGGCATTTCTGATCTTCTGCCATGAGACGCTCCAGGCAGGAGACGTGGTCCTGCCTCTCTGCCCAGCATGAGCGGCAGTTTGGGCTCACGCAGGCGATAAATCAGCCTGCTTGCCTGGAGGTGGCTGCGCGGCCCCTGCTGCTGCAGCTCCAATTTCCCAGTCTCAAATTACGCAGGGCTGCCTGAGAGCCGGATGGGTTTGCGTCGCTTGCCCGAACTCCTTCAGCTCCGTTTCTGTTGCCAGATTGTACCAAAGGCCCTGGACTGCCTTTGTGCCCGGAAGCATCACCTCCCACTGCCCAGTTCCTGTGGGAGGCCCTGCCAGGGAGCAGAGCTGCACTAGACCCAGCTGCTCCATGATGTGGGCAGCCGGAGGAGCCTCGGCAAGGCAGCTTCACTCAACTGCAATGGTATTTGCTCCTTGGCCAGATCAGTGCAGGGTCAGAGCTCCCAGGCCAAATTTCAAATTGTTTTTTCTCAGCGGGGGAGCAGCCCAGAATGTAGTTTTTGCTGGAAACCACCTGGAGCATTTCTCCCTGAAAACATTTTACTCCAGTGGGGTTCCTTTGATGCTCACACTGGGAAGCATCAGAGGCAGCAGGTCACGAGTCCTTCTTGCTGTTCTCTTTGGCCTCAACAGCCCCTTGTCCCTTGTCCCAGTGGTTTCAGGGAATCAGGAGCTGAAGGTGCCAGAGGCAACGGCAAGCTCTCTTACGGGAACGGCCCAGCCACTGGGCAGTGAGCAAAAGAGTCCTGCTGACAGCAGAACTCACAAAGTGGAGCTGTGAGGTTCTAGGGGAAGATGGTGGAGAAGGGGCTCATGAAGGTATAGCTCACTCTGGCTCCTGGCCAAGCTGCTCCATAAGAAAGGCACTAAATATCCATAAGACATTCAAATACCCAAGTGGGTATGATGAGCAAAGCACCAGTGGTTCAGTGACCAGGCAGAGAGAAAAGACCTGTGCTTTTGTGGCATCAGCAGATTTCCTCACGCTCCCCACTTTTGGGGTGACTGAGGAAGCTACTAAATGAGGCATGTCTGCAGTGGTCCCAGTAGCAGCTCTCCCCCTCCTGCTATCTCCTCTCTCCTCACAGCCTGGCTCCTTCCCACACCAGCCTCTTTCCAGCGCCTTGCACTGATGCTAATCCCCTAATCTGTGCAAAGCAACAATTTTCTGCATGGCACAGAGGCTGGTTTGAAATCCACATCCCTCCTCCCCCAAAAGCCAGCTCCCTTATCAGCAGCAGGCATCAGGTGAGACAGGCACCATCTACCTCTGATAAACACATGTTTTATTTTGCCCTAGTTCCGTTTATCTCTGAGCCCGCAATTATCCCTCATCTTGCAACGCATTGTGCTGCCTTGCAGGCTGAGGAGCAGAGGGCATGTATGCTTTGCTGGGCAGCTCTAAATGACAGCCTCCTGCCCACGGTGTTCCAGAGGCTGGCAGGGCAATGCTCACGGGTGAATTCTGCCCACCATGCTGGCTGCAGAACTGTCCTCCTCTCTCTGCACCCAGGCTGCGTTCCCTTTAATCTCGCACAGCAGCAGAGATGGATTTTCTCCCTGTGAGCCAGATGTGTTGCATAGAGCACAAACACCCTCGACAGTTGTTGTGCTCCTTGGTGTGAAAGCATCAGATGTCTGCATTAAAACAAAACTCTCCACTTAATTACTCAGGCTGATAATTCAATGCGTGGAGGCGGCTCTGGCTGAGAGCAGAGGGATGGATCACAGCTGGGACTGGAGAGCCTTGGAGTGCACATTAATCCCAGCTCTTGCAACCCTGATTAACAGTCCTGGAAACCTGCCCTCCTTGCTCATTCCCAGGGGTTGGGTCTGTCCTGGCTCCCACTCAATGGCCCTCCAAAGAGGGTCCAGGCTGGTGCCCAAGAGGCCCCTTGCTGGGCCAAGGCATCCCCTGGGATGGGGTGGTTCAGAATGCGGTGACCATCTCTTGGAGGGTGCTCTGATGCCCTGGGAACACCCATTCACCATGTCTGGAGGCCAAGGAAGCTGCACACGGGACAGGGAGAGCAGAATCTCAGAGTCACCTAATTTGGGGAGCTGCTGCCAGAGCTGCTGCTGAAGCCCTGTGTCCAGGCTCAGGGCAGAACCAGACAGACCACTGAAGGCTTTTGGGGCCCAAGCTGCCTGCTCCTGCTAATCTGCACTTCTTCTTCTGTAGATCAGCAAATATCTCCTGCAAATTCACCTCAATACCCTCAGTCAGCAAGCCCATGGCCCTTCCTGGAGGAGTCCCTCACTCAGCCATCAAGACAAGCATGTGCCCTCAGCCCGTGAGCATCCACCTTGCCCTCTAAGTCTCTCCTGAATGGGATTCTCACATGAGGCTGCTCCTTCAGACATGTCTCCTCTGTCTTCTCCCTCCAGCCTGGTACCTCAGCCTGACTCATATCCACTTCTATCTCCCATCATGCCCTGAGCCCAGTGCCTGGACATCCCTCTCTTTGCAGAACCCCTGCCCTCAAGCACCCTGAGGGCCAGCACTCCTGCAGATCTATCTGTAGGGTCCTGTCTGTCCAGAGAGACTGATTTCCTCCAGCTTTGATTTCTGTCCCTCTTCTCTCTCCTCTGTGGGCTGCATGCCTCACTTCATGGTCTGGGCAAGTGGCAACAATAGACCACATCCTGTCCTGGCTGAGCACCTAGGCTGGTGCTGGGCATGCAGGGCAGCCAGGCTCAGTGCAGGCAGACAGGCATCTGCGGGCAGCACCATCCCAGCGGGGCCCCAAGGGTTAAGTTGTCATGTATTCAGGGCCACTCGCTGCCCAGGAATGACACTTTTATCGGCACACGGTGCTGCCGCCGCTTGAATTGGGACTGGGAACTCTATTTCCGAGCTCACCCAAATTATTCTCGAAGAGATAAAGAGCGGTGCAGAGCAGCGCCAGTGCTTCATTAACATTCCCCAGCCCATTCAGCTTTAAACGAAGATTGCCTGCCTCAGAAAATGATAAAATTGAACATGTGAAGCAGGGCATTATGTTCCATCAGCCAATATTATTTCCCACGCAGGGGCCGAGCGCAGACACAAACAGCTATTTATGCAGCTCCTGGCCAAGTCGAGGTGGCTTGGGAGGGGGGACAAGGTGGGAGGGGGACTGGCAAGTGCTCCTCTCCCATCCCTGGGCATAAGAGGGACTGCTTGCCCACTGCTGGGGCCACTATTCTCCTGGGGGTTCCTGGCCTTGTGCCCAAGGAGCGGGGTGGGTCTGGGAACCATAGACCTGTTCCTTCCTGGCATCAGGTGAGGGAAAGGGTACAGGGGTGCGTGGGGTGGGAAAACCCCTTTCTGGCTGTACCCTTCAAGTCTGGGGCACCTCCATCTGCTGCCCTGGGGGATGCACATTCCCTGCTGGGACTGAGCAAGCTGGGTAGGGGCTAGGTCCATGTGCAGGATGGGGCCCCACCTCCTGGAGCTGAGTGTCAAGCTGTCAGGTGCTAGGGAGCAACCACAGTTGGGGAAAGTGTCCCTCCACAGACACAGGCAGGGAGGGCTGAGCAGGCAAGCCCCCAGGGTTGTGATTGGATTTTGCTTGGCTGTGCTGAGCCTATCGATCCAGCAGTAATTAAAGTCGCTCCAAAACCTGACTCATATTCAACCTTGGGAGGAAGGAGATTCTCTGAGAAACACCCTCTGCTCCCCATGTGCTGGCACAGCATAGTGCTCAGCTCTGCCAGAGTGCTGCCAGCCCACTGCACGCCCCCCACCCCCCCCCCATCCCCCCGCCTTGGGCCCAGGGAAGCACCACTTCAACAGGCAGCGTCGCAGCTGGTGTCCTCAGCACCACACAGCCCCGCAGTAACCCCGATAAGGTGAATCGTAAGGTACACGCAGCCTGGACGTCAGGGTCCTTATGCCCTTCACTTGCCGCTGCCTGGCTCCTGTGTGGGACCAGCACTGGGAGAGGAACTTGTTGGACCTGCAGCCACCGTCGAGAGGCACCGGGGTGCTGGAGGACATCTGTGCCCACGAGGTGCAGAACCCCTTCTCCAGGCAGCCGGGGAGGGGATGTGTGTGCACAGGGGTTTGCATGTCCAGCCTTGCCACCAGTCCCGCTGCTATTACCGGAATTCGCAGCAGGTCGGGACAAGCACCAAACAGGGGGAACTGCTGTTCACCGGGGGCCCCCATAACTCCACCTGGAGCCCTCGCGGGAGCACAGGACCACCAGGAGCTGGAAACTGCGGCAGAAAAGGGGCTGGGGGCTGCGGCGGGGAGCCTATGGGCGGGGAAACCAGAGGGCCCAGCACCCCCGCAGCGCCGGACAGCGGCCGGGCTTTAAGGCGGGGAGGTAGCTCCATCTGCAGGACATGGCCCCGGCCGGGAGCCTCGGTGCTGGGGGTCCCCGCTTCCCCCAGCCGCTCTGCATGCGGGGCCGGACGGCGAAGGACACCTCACAAGGACACTGGCTGCTCCTTTCCCCGCTTCCCTCCCGCACCCCTGCACCCCCAGCGCGCCCCACGCCCGGTGCCCCCGCCCGACGCCTCTGCACCCCCAGAACACATCGCGCTCACTGCGCCTTCACTCCTCAAGTGCTCTCATCAGGTACCGCCGGTGCCTGGGCACTCCGCCCCCAAAGGTGACCCTCACCCCACACTTCTCCGGGCTCCTGCCCGGAATTCCTGCACCCCGAACCCCGGAGCACCCCACGCCCGAAGCTCCCAGGAAGACCCCCCCCCCACTGGGAGCCGTCAAGGCGGTGGGTCGAGCACCGGTGGCGGGTGGAGGCGGAGCCAAGACGGGCTCCACCCCGGCCCCCGGCCCACATAGGCCGGCAGGGAGGCCCCCTCACTCGTGGGGTTTGTGCCGTCCCGGGAGCATGCGTGGGAGAGCGTGAGGCGGGAGAAGTGGGAAGCGGGGAGCCACGCTGCCTGGCTACGGCGGGGGCGCCGTCCCGTCCTGGAGTGGCGGGATGCTACGGCAGCGCTGCGAACGGCTCTTGGCCCGGCTGGAGCAGACGCTGCAGCTCCTGGAGCTCAGCGGCAGCGTGGAGGAAGGTGGGTGAGCGCAGGGCCTGGCCTGGGGCACCTTGGCGTCGCCGGCTCTGTTGCCAGGCGGTGCTGGTGACCAGCGCCCACCACCCTGGCTTGTGTTGCCCACAGACTTGATCCAGGTAGCGCAGAACTTCGAGGCGACGCGGCGGCGATGCTGCTTCCTGCAGCAGGACGCTCAGCGGGCCCGCGAGCAGCTGAGCCGTGTCGAGGCGGAGCGGGCGGAGCTGGAGGTGAAGCTGAAGCACGCCCGCAACCAGGTGGAAGTGGAGATGAAGAAGCGGTACCGGGCAGAGGCTCAGCTGGTGAAGCAGGTCTGGGGGAGCTGGCTGCAGGGGTACCCTGCCAGGCTGGCTGAAGGACCCCAACCTCCTCAGCATCACCCCGTTTCACTTGCAGGAGCGCAAAATTCAGCTGGTCTTTGAGTGCCTAATGCAGGAGACGTGGGGCAGCAGGGTGCTGAGCAGGGAGCAGTGCTCTGTGCTCAGTGACCTGGCTGGCCAGCATCTCGAGGTGACCCTGGCAGCAGGCAGGAGGTGAGCAGGGCTGGCAGTCCTTGCCCCAGCCCTTCAGGCAGCCATAGGCTCTATGAGAAGGTGCTGCCTGGGGGTGGTTGCCCTGGCCAGGCTGAACCCTACCTTGCTCTGCAGATCAGCAGAGGATGAGTCGTGCCAGTCCCTCCTGTCCCATTCAGGCATCAGTTATGACCACACTGAGGATGACATGGTAAGGAATGATTTCCTGCAAGTCCCAGGGTTTGGTGTCTCCTCAGCAGTACAGGAGTGGTTATGCCCCACTCCTGCAGTGGAGCAGCCCCTTTGCATGGCCGTGTTTAGGGGTGGGCTGTGCTGTCCTGTCCTATCTCTGTCAGAGATAGAACATGGATGTAGAGGGTGCCCCCAGGCCCTGTGTAGCCCTGCCAGTTCCCAGTGTCCATGCTGCCTTTCAGGATATTGATGGGACATCGGTGCGGACCCTGAAGCGCAAAGCCCAGGAGAAGCAGGTTCGAGGGAATTGTTGGGATGTGGCAGTCCTGGGGGCTGGTGCTGAGGTGGCATCTGTGCTTCTCTGTGGGTGAGGAACTCCTGGGTCTACTTCACTCTCCTGCACTGTGCCTGTGGGAACCTATACCTGCATAGTTCCCAGTGTACAGCCTAGGCTGGAGTTCTCTCCTTGTGCCTCACAGGGTTAGGGGCGACCCAAATACTTCTCCATCCCAACACAGGAGGCTGCAAGGAGCCTGGCAGGGGGTTTAATTTATTGATGCTGAGCTGGGAGTGTCATCTCTCAGCAAACCTCCCACAATCAATAGAAACTCCATTACCCTCCACTGTGGCCCAGCTGGGCTCCTCAATAATTCATCCCCACATGTGAACATCCTGCACATCTCTGCATTGCAGGCCTGGCCTGGCATCCCCCAGGTTCAGGGCTGGCTCCAACCCAAGTGGGGGGCCTAAGTCTCCATGGGTTCCTGCAGTACCTGGTATGGGCCAACAATGCCAGGGGTCAGGGTGAGACCACTGAGCTTGGGTGTTCTGGGGTGGGGGACAGAGTCAGGGATCAGGAGGTCCCTTCCTACCCTTTACCCCATTTTCTATCCCCAGCGTGTGTCCCTGGCCCCTCAGATTGGCCCTGTGGTGGTAGCAAAGCGGCAGCGGTCTTCTGTGGCAGCCTGCAACACTGTGAGTAGGGACCCCTGTGCTCCCTGAACAGGGATGGGATGTGTGGGTTTCCCCATTACCAGAGGGCAATGTGGCAACCTTTAGTTCTGTGGGTGCTGTGGGATCTGGAGGTGCTTAGCCATCCCCAGTGTGTGCCTCTACCCTTCAGCCTGTATCATATTGGTTCTAATGGGGACAGCATCCCTGACTGTGCTGGACCAGTGCCCTGCAGCCTGTATCCTCCTGTAGCCATGGTGGAAGCATCCCTGGATGTGTAGGACCATGGCCACAGGGTGCAAGCAGAGGAGAGCTCATGGAGTGATGTTGGAGTATTGTGGGGCTGCAACTAGGCACATTCTCATTGTCTCTCATCTTGGCAGGCAAGCATCCCCCCTGTGCCTCCTCCTGCCGAGGCTCCAGGCCCTGCTGGCAGCCTCCTGCCCACTGCTCTGGTGCCACAACGCCGCTCTCGCCAAGGACGTTGTGTGTCCATATCTGCAGGTCATGGGAAGGGCTAGGGAGGGTGCTCGTGGGTGGTGCAGGACCAGCCTTGGTGTGATGCTGTCACAGGAGAGGAAAGGCATCTCCTGGGGGGGTATTTGTCCCCACCATGAGGGTACTGTGGTCCTCTGGACAATGCCAAATACCACTGTCCCAGAGCAGATGGAATGCTATAGGGGACTCCTTGGGAGGTGGGAAGCCTCCTCATGTCCCAGTCAGGATCTGGAGTGGTTTGCCTTTCAGCACCCTCTCTACTGCCTTTTCTCTGCAGAGGTGACCACAGTATGTGACATCAGCAAGGCTCTGAGCTGCCATGCCCTGGGGCAGGAGACCCACACCGAGGGTGGCTCTGTGGGGCAGCCAACGCCCTCTCTTCCACAGGGGCTCCCTCCATGCCAGCACCAATTCACCTCCAAAACGGTGTGTCCCAGCCCCTCTGCCTCCTTTTGGCTGCTATGGAGAAAGGACTAGGCAGGGGAAGTGAATTGGGTGGGGGTGGTACAATGCTCTCTTCCCTCCTCCCCTTCCAGCTCTGCCTGTGGTGGAAGGGATAGATGCAGGTGAAGGGGGTGGAAGAGTGGTACTGAGTATCTGCCAGAAGGGGAGGTCCTGACCCAGCTCCCTCTCTGCAGGTGATCCGCCCTGAGCCATGTGGTGTCTGTGGCTCCCGCATCCGCTTTGGGAAGGCTGCCATCAAGTGCCGCCAGTGTCAGCTGCTGCTGCACCTCAAGTGCCAGGAGCAGTGCCCCAGCCTCTGTGTGCCCCAGGCTCGCCACCATGCCTGGCCCCATGAGGTGAGCTGAGCATAGCAGTGCTTGGTGTCTGCTTCATGAACCCATGTGGCTGCTGGACTATCAGCCCCAGGATGCTGGGACTTCGCTTGCCCTGGGCAGCAGGCACAGAGTGGGTCAACATTGTCTTCTCCAGGGTGTGTTGGCTGACTTTGCCCCCCATATGCCACCCCTGGTGCCTGCGCTGGTGGTGCAGTGTGTGACTGAGGTGGAGAAGCGAGGCTTGACTGAGGTAGGGCCTAGGGCAGCGGGGGCAACAAGGCTGTACCCCCCCAGGACTGACCCTCTCTCCCTGTGCCCCAGACAGGGCTGTACCGTGTGCCAGGTGCGGAGCAGCTGGTGCGGGAGTGGAAGCGGAGGCTGCTGCGGGCTGGGGGTGTACTCCCTGCCCTCAGCAGCGTGGCTGACATCCATGTAGTGTGTGGGGTGCTCAAGGACTTTCTACGGGGGCTCAAGGAGCCACTAGTCACCTTCAGTCTCCACCCTGCCTTCCTGCAGGCTGCCGGTGAGGGGGTGTCCCAAGTGGAGAATGGGGGGAGGGGTTGCTCATCCACTAACACCCCTCCCTCGTGCTGCTGCAGACATCCTGGATGATGCTGCCCGCAGCACAGCCCTGTGCCAGGTTGTGAGTAAGCTGCCTCCAGCCAACAGGGACACTTTGGCCTTCCTCATGCTACACCTGCTCAGGTGAGGGGTTCATCCCAGCACAGGTTCCCGTGCATCTCTCTATGTCCTGCCTTTCTGCCCTACCCAGGCTCTGCGCTCCAGAGCAGGGAAGCCAGGCTGAGGGTCTCCTTGGTGGGGGCCGCACACTCACACCATCCCACCTCACAGAGTGTCGAACAGCCTTGACTGCAAGATGGACATCCTCAACCTGTCCCGTGTGTTTGGCCCCACCCTGGTGGGACACAGCTCAGCCAACCCCACACCACTTGAAATCATGAAGGACACACCACAGCAGTGCAAGGTGAGGGAGTCCTTGAGATGTGGAGTGTGTTTGGGTGCTGCCACTATCCCCATCCTCCATCCCTCTCTGCCCAGGTGGTGGCTCGGCTCCTCTCACTGTCACCTGACTTCTGGAGGGGCTTCATGGGGATGGAGCAGGAGAACCTTGTGCCAGTAGCAGCTGCCCTGGGACATGAAAATGGTGAGGCATGGGAGCCCCAGCCCCCTCCCTTGCCTTGTGTCTGCTGAAGAGTCCTGGGTGCCCAGGATTGGGTGGGGGTACAGTAACAATCACCCCTCTTTTGTCCTGCAGAGCTAGTCTTCCATCCCATCACCTCCCCAGAGCCCAAGCCAGGCCAGCTCAGCTCAATGGGCATCTGCTGTCTCCCCAGCAGCCTGCAGAGCCACGTGGACAAGGCCACCCATCCCCGGTGAGTACTGATGGGGGGTGGGCAGAGGGAGCTCACTTTGCACCCCTGACCCATCTCTCCCCACACAGGCAGGGGCCAGCCCTGAAGAAAGTGGGCCAGTTCTTCCCTCCTCTGGTGTAGCCAACAGCAGTGGCTCCCCTGGGGGCACTGAGATGGCACTGGAGAAGCAAAGCCTGCTAGTGGTGCTGAGCTCCAGCCCTGCTTCACTTCCCTGGAGACGAGAAAGCAGGGCTGGCTCTGCCCAACCATGGTGACTGGGACAGTGCCCCAGAGCTGTACTTGGGGGCCTGGTTTGTATTAAATGTTTGCAGCAAAACAAGCCTGGCTGTGGTTGCTGTCTGTCCTTCCATGCTGCTGCTAGGTGCCAGGGTGTGGGGCTTACTGGCATGATGGAGCCTGGCTCTGCAGCAGATGAACTGTACTGACAGCAGGGGTAAGCAGTGTTCCCCAAACCTCGTTTGCTGGGCAGGGATGGGATAGCTGGAGCCTTTGTCTGCTCTGCATCCCAGGCTCTAGGGGGCCCCTCTTTCAGCCCAAAGTTGGACTCAAGTAATCGGAGATGCTGCAGAACTTTAAAGCGTTTCCAGACTTCCAGGCACCTCAGGGGAGGCCCGTTTAACTCCTTCTTCCCCTCCAGCTCCAGTACTGAAGCAGCAAAACCCAGGCAGCTCTGTCCCACTCTGAGAGGGAAGGTGGATGAGGCTGTAGTGGAGCAGGGGCCAAGGAAGGGCATGTCCCCTAGACAACTGCTCAGGAAACAGTCACTAGGAGATCTTAAGGCAAAGGAGTATTACACAATGAAAAATGCTCTGGAGGCACATCCAGCAGCTGAGAAACCTTTGTCCATACTAAAAGCCTGGCCATAAAGAGCAAGTCTTTTGGGAGAGTTTCCCACAATGCTGGGCCTTTTACCAGAGGGCAAAGAAATTAACACATCCAAGGCAGAGGCAAAACTGAAGGTGTTTTTAATGTGCTTAAAGCCAGGGAACAGTTAATTTCCACCCACGACCACAGAAGAACTGGCACATGAAGGCACAGGGCTGGGAGCAAGGATTTACTGCAAATCCATGAAGCTGGGGTGGTACTGGAGGAATAGAGAATACCTAACATGGTGCCTTGGTGAGAAGCTTGATGGAGTCCTTGGTGGAGTGCTGAGCTTTTAGCACAGAGCTCCTCTAGTAGAGGTGAAGAGCGGGAGATAAGCAGGTAAAGGGCACTGTTGGTTACCACAGACTGTGCCAGCAGCAGCAGGGGGCTGCTTTTAATAAAATCACTTCTTTTTTTTTTTTTTTTAAGACTGAGTGAGGTGGGAGATATCTACCATCTGCACAAAAGTTGATTGTTCTGTGTGTCCTGGGGGTAGGGCTGGTGTGAGAGGAGACATGTAGTGAGGCTCCCCTCTCCCCACCCCAATCTCTATCCATGAGGGGGTGGAAAAGGCTGTTGGCCCTAGAGGGGCAGGGGCCTGCTGCTGCCACCCTGAGCCCTGCCTAGGCAGCCTGTGCAGGTCTTGGCATGATGAGAGCAGGCTTGGTGGGGCTTACAGCTCGCTCTCCAGGCTGATTTTGAGGCCTTGGTGGGGCAGGGGTGGTGCTGGGAAAAGGGGTGCTTTTGCAGCTTTCTCCAAGGCCAGCAAGCTGCCTCTCCCCTCCAGCCCGTGTGGGCTAGTGCCCTTAGAACAGCCTTGCTGTGCCATTTCCCAGCAGTAGGCAGGAGCCCAACTCAGGCTGTTGTAATCACAGTTATGAAATTGGGATCCTGAGCTGGCTGCTGCGAGCTCAGCTGCCTCTGCAGGACAGCTGTGTTTGAAGTTCTTTGGCCTCAGAGATGGGCCAAAACCTTTCAGGGAGTTGCAGATAGGAACAGCCTGTTGAAGGGTCACAAGATGATGCTGGTAGTGCCCTTGGGTGGAGACATATCCAAATGTGGAATTGAGATGTTGCAGGCAGCAAGTGCTTCCTCAACAGCTTTAGCCTAGGCTTCCTTGCACAGGCACAGAACCTGCTGTCAGGTTCACATGCTGTCACCAAAGCTTTCACCTTGCCCCAGGGCTGGTCCCTGGGCTGCAAGAGAAGCAGCACACAAGGCTGATGCTCACCAGCTTTAATGTCTGTCAGGAGTTGGAGTCAGGCACTTATAGAGTTCCTGGCCTGCACCTACCCCTCTGGGCTGCTGGGAACCTCCCAGGTGCTGAAGCCTCAACCAAGTCTCTTGCTGTACAGCACAGTAGGAAGTGGGTGAGGTTGGCACTGCCCCTCCAACCCAGTGAGCTGCTGACTCAGAGAATAATCTGGTTTTTGTAGCTGCGGCTCAGCTCCTTGTGAGGAAGGACAATAGAGTTGAGAATAACCACCTCAGGGGGGATAGTAACACTGCAGCCTGTGGGAAGAGCAGGAGAGGGTGAGCAGGAGGGGAGAGACTCCACTGCACTGTGCTGGGGAGGGGGGGTGGGACATACCCAGGATTGTGATGGAAGGTGTGAGGCGCCCATCTCGGAAAAGGGTCTCACTGTCAATCTTGGCATAGGGATCATTGGGGTTGGGGTCGCTGGGTGTTCCTTCAACTCGGGCCCAGCGCCCAATGGTGCTGTCCCAGCCCACAATGGTATTGAGGACACAGGTGTGGTCCTGGGACAAAGAAGAGGGAGATGAAGGGTTCTGCTGCCTCCCTTCCAGGGGTGGGGGCTGACACCTACACCCTCAGGCAAACCCCTCCTTACGTGGAGTGAGGCACCATGCAGGACGATGGACTCTCGCACACGCACACCAGCTCCAACAGTCACCCCCTCCCCAATTGAGACGTTGGGGCCCAGCTAGAAGGACAGAGAGAGGCCACAAGGTTGAGCACAGGGATGCCTGCAGCACCCCTGAGCATGTTCCTGCTGCAGGGCACTCCAGGTCTGCACTTACCACTGCAGTGCTGTCAATGGAGGCTGTCGGGTGGATGTACACATTGCCTGCAACATAAGGGAGCTGCATGAGAGAAGGCAGCTAGCAGAACCTGCCTCCCAAAGCAGGAGAGGTCCTGCCTATGGGCCCACTATCTCCCCAGGCAGCCCTCAAGGCAGCAGTGGGGTGTCAGAGAGGTACCTCGGATGATAGGTCCTCCAGGTTTGTTCTGGGCCAGCCTCTCTGGGTGGCTTTTGCTGTACTGATTCAGGTAAAGGCGGCTGGCATAGATAGCAGAGCTGCAGGATGAGCATAAGGCAGTTATTGCCTCTCTGGCACTACCGGAGCAGAGAAGGATCTGAATTCAGCACCCCTCCACCCATCCCCAAGGCCCTGCCTGGGAGCTCTCCTCTCCTGTTCCTGGGTTACTTGATGTGCAAACTTTAGACCCAGCCCTTACCCAGCTGACTTGATCTGGCTCCAGAAGCCATCAGTTTTGTAGACGTAGAGTTTTCCATTCCCAGCCAGTGCTGTGAAAACGTCCTGCTCTAGACGGATCACTTCTGCACGCTGCCAGCCATTAGAGCTCTCCTCTCTGAAAGCAAGAGCCCCATTAAGACACCCCCTCAATCACAGTCTCAGCCAGGGACACCAGAAGAGACCCTCCTCAAATCCAGGAGCTTTAGTGATCCTAAATTTCTACCAAGCCATACACTTCCCCAAAGTGGGGACAGCCCCACTGAGCCCCAAAGTAGCAGAGGAATGGGGCTCTGCCAGCTGAAATAAGCTCTGTAGCAGAAGCTGATGGTGCAAGAGCCCCATCTAATCCTGGTGGGTGTACAAGTTACAGATTGTGGTCCCGCTCCAGAGCCCTGCACAGTTGGATTTTTGTTCAAGTGGTGGCAGAGATGTCAGATGACAGACTGACTGGTGCAAAGTGCTGGAGAGGGAAGCAGAGCATTCCCAGGTGAAAAGCTTGCTCAGCCCCTTGTCTGGAGCTGAATGAGGATGGGATGGGACAAGAGGAAGAGAGAGGGAGAGTCTCAAGCTGCCCAGGAGGCAAGCAGAGGAAAAAGCAACCCTGCAGAGCAGCCTAGAACAGGGAGGAAAGCATGCATTACCCCTAGGGACAATCCAGTCCGGAAAGCAGCCAGTGCAGACACAGAGGGAGACTTACCCAAGGTAAGGACAGCTGGTGCAGGACCAGGAAACAAGTGAGTGATGGCAGAGGAAAAGACAGAGAAAGAATGGAGGATGAGTGTGCTGCTGCAGCCCTGGGAAGCAGTGGGGTGGGATGGACTGGGGGCAGAGAGAAGGCACTCACAGTACTAGCTCCTCCTGGTTCCTCTGGAAGACCTCACCAATGTGCTGGAAGATGGCAGGTGTGAACAGATAAATGCCACAGTTAATGATCTCACTAACAAATGTGCTGGGCTTCTCCACATAGTGCTGGACCTGGAAGTAAGGGAAAACATGTGAGTCCCAGGGCACAGGCACCATGCCTGGTGTCACACCCTCTGAGGCATACTGGGAACATGCACCCATGCCAGTGGCACAGTAGGTGCTGCCCACGCTGTGCCTAGCTCCCCGAGGCCCTCCAGTACCTCCTGGGTGTTTGCGTTTGCCACAATACAGCCATAATTCAGTGCCTGTGTCCTGTTGGCCTGCAGAGCGAGGATGTGTTAGCAATGGTGGAGCAGCAGGTGTGCAAAGCCGATGAGACTCAGAGCTTGCACCCAAGGACCCATCCACTGTAGGAGCCGCTGGCTTCTTGACAAGCCCACGGCAAAGCACTGCTGCTCTCCAGCATTGGCACTCACTGTGGTACCCAGAATGACAAAGCTGTGCACATCCCCGTGCTGCTGCCGGAACTCCAGCATCTCCTGCAAGGGGAACTCTGAGCACACGTCTGCGTTGAGGACAAAGAAGGCCTCAGAACCACCTGAGAGGATCTGGTCTCGGAAGTGATAGATGCCACCACCTGTGCCCAGTGCTGCGTACTCCTGTAGATACCTGCAAGCCAAGCAGGGAAAAGTGAGGATTTAGGGAAGTGAGGGTCTGGTGGCACCAACCACCAGTAGAGCAGGGAAGGGCTGGCAGGGGCTGACGAGCTATAATCCCACCATGCAGCAATGAGGTTCACATGAACATTGGCACAGGGAAAGGAGGCCATGACAGCTTGGACTAGGCTGGAGAGGCATCTTTGGAGCAGCAACCAGCCAGGGCAAGGGAAAATTGGCAGAACTAATGTGAGATGCCAGCTGTGCTGCCGTGGTGGGACAGGGCCCCTGTGGCCAGTGTCTGGTATAGGCTGGGGGCTGCCAGCCTAGGGGAGGTGGGTGAGGGGCTGAGTCAGGCATGTGAGGGCTCCTGCCCACCTGATGGGGATCTTGAACTCCTGCTGCGCTGACACCAAGAAGCGGCTGAGGGCCTCATGGGGCTGGTAGAAGCCCATCAGCAGGATCTCCTTCATGCCAGGCACCTTGGGACAGAGGCGGGGCTGAGTGAAAAGCGTGGCCCTGGCTCCCTGCCCCGGCCCTGGCCTCTCGGCCCGCCTCGTACCTTGGCACAGGCCTCGATGTGGTGCTGCACCATGGGCACCCCGGCTACAGGGAAGAGCGGCTTGGGCACCTCGAAGGACAATGGCCGGAACCGGGTCCCTGTGGAGCGGAGCAGAACTGGGTCGACAGAGCCCGGCGCCAGGAGACGCCCTGCGGGCCCGGCGCACTTACCCTTCTGCGGGCCCCCGATGAGGATCACCGCCTTCAGCGGCATCACGGCTTCCCTCCGCCGGCCCCGTCAGCCCGGGCACCGCCAGCCCCGGCACCACCACCACTTCCGCACGCGTAGCTGCGCCACGTCACCGCGCAGGGCTCTCACTCCCCTCACCGCGTCATCGCGCCGGGCGGCGCCCGCCCCCGCCAGGGGGCGCGGCAGCGGAGGGAGACGAGTGTGCGCGCCTGCGCATGGCCGCGCGCGTGTGCGAGAAGGGGCCGGGTGGCAGGAAAGGAGTGGGAGACAGGAGCGCGTACGAGGCTGAGTGCGCGCCGCCGCGCGCGCGTGCTAGCGTGTGTATGCGAGCGACTCAGGGCACGGCCGCGCACGCACTCCCGGGAGCGCCGGCGGGAGATCGCGCGGCGCAAGGCTGAAGCGTTCCGCGGGCACCGGCACCTGGGCTCGCGCCGACGAGCTCAGGCGGGCGCGCAGGCGGCCCGGCCTCGTGCGGACGGTGGGGTTAGCGCTAAGGGGGCAGGTCCCCGCGGGCCCTGCCGCTGCCTTCTGGCCCGCCAGCGCCTGGTGTTTCAGCTCCGTGATGCCAGCATCCCGTGAAACAGCCCTCCCTGCGCCTCTTCGCGGCTTTCGTGGCCCTTGCCCCAGGTTTCCGACACCCTTCCTAACCCAGCCCCATCTAGAAACCTTCCTGGCTTTGGGTCTCTGGATTTTGGGACAGGACCCTTCCATGGTGCCCAGTTCTCAGTGGCAACCAGGAGCTGCTCTGCCCACCTCCCTATCCCCTCCCAGCGAGGCACAGAGGTGGGACCTGCTGCTCAGGTTCTTTATTGCTGCTCTGGCGCATTGCTTGCTCCAAACCACAGAGATATTGGTAACTCCAGAGACCGGCAGAGAGGAGGGAACAAAGACAGGAACAGGGGTGGGGACAGGCAGACTCCTTCTCCCCAAAGCAAATAAATAAAGCCCTATTGCTACAGCAGCGTTTGGAAGGTGGTTGTCCAACTCCCACCCCAGACCCCTGCCCTGGTCACCCAGCCACACTGGCACCTTGCTGCCAGAGGAGAGGGGATAAGGAGGGGCTGTGGGGCTTGGCAAAGTGGGAGCAGGGACTCAGGTGGCAGGTGACATGAAGGCTTGTGTGTGGGGACCTGAGGACAGGCAGGTGGGCTGGCAGCAGGGTGCAGGGTGAGGACCAGAGCCGGACAGGCAGAGCACGAGCAGCATGAGCCTGAGCAGGTGCAGGAGGTGTGCGTGGCACGTAGGTGCCCCCCTGCAAAGAAGGGGTGCCAGCCAGTCCCCCACTCCAGCATGGGACGCAGCCAACAGCCCCCAGCAAGGCACTGGCATCGATCCTGGGGCCACAAACCTGCTTGCCAGGACCAGGGCTGGGAGAAGCAGAAGGTATGTGTGTGGGGGGGTGATGGTCCCCACTCCCAGCCATGAGGACCGCGGCTGTGCTGGCTGGCCAGGGACCATGGGGGGACTGTAAGTTGGCCCCTCTCTGCAGGAGCTGCTGGAGCAGTCTCAGGCCTCGGGCACCGGCATGCAAACTAGAGGGAGCACAGAGACCCCCATGTCGTGGCTGGGGGCAGCTGCAGGATGCAGCGTAAGGCACACGGCTGATGGAATCCTTGTGGCCAGGGCTGTCCAGTGTGCTGGTGTCTCTCCCACTCCCACCTGAAGTTTTCCTTGTCCTCCCTCTCTCCTTGTCTCCATCCCATCCTTCTCCTGACCCTCTGCCACATTCTCTTTCCCTCCATAGCAAGGTTTCCTACTGCTCGCCCACTGCCAGACCCTGCTGCTGGGCTGGCTGGGACAGCACCTTGCCTCTCTGTTGGAACTGCCAAAATAACTCCAGCCACCAGCATCCCTGGCGGAGGCACATGAGGTCCATGGGTTCATCTTTGCTACTCCTTGGCCGACCCATCCCACAGCCCCTGGAATGTTCCTCTGGCTCCTTGGCCCTTCACGGCCGTGGCCGAGGCACCGGCTACTGTGGCCCCGGTGGCTGGCCGCCCTGGTAGGAGCGGAGTAAGACCTTGTGCTTGGTGACAGCCTCGCCACGGCGCCGCTGGTGGTCCACCAGGAACTCCTTGAGGCGATTGGTGGTGAATGTCAGAGTCTGGCGGCGCAGCTTCATCAGGTAGGCATCCTGGAGCCAGGCATTGGCAAAGCAGTCCTTCACTGTGGGACGACTCCTGGGGCGGGGCAGCTCCACGTCAGGGGCTGCAAGGTGCCCACCACTGCTGCACCCCCCAAACCCAGCCACTCTGCTCTGCAAGACCCAGGGCATCCCAGCACTTTCCAAGAGCAAGGACAGAACCCAAAGCTCTGGGCATAGGAGATTGCAGCCCTCTGCAGGAGCAGGGGTGGACCCTGGGGTCCCACTGATGTATGGAACGACCCCATGGGGCAGGCAGCTGCCCTTCTGCCCTGATTGCAGGCACAGTCCAGAGTCACGTGTCCTCCTAGGGTGGGTTGGGCACTTACCAGGGGTGGACAGCAAGGACCTTGCGGATGAAGAGGGCAGCACTCTGGGAGACATTGGGGTACAGCTTGAATGCATCAAAGCGCCCTGCCAGGATGCGGTTCTCTGTCTCAATGGGATCCAGTTCAAAGAATGGTGACCGCCCACTGAGCCTGCAAAGGTGGAGAGGGTGGCACAGGCTGGGAAGCATCAGTGGGAGGACACCCAGCAACCCCTACCCACCCATGCCTGGTTTGGGACAGCCACCTCTGCCGAGGTTGTCTTGATCCCCATGTCCAGCTGGGAAGGGCCTGCAGGACCACAGCATCCCCCAGCCTCCCACCATCCCGGTGTCCCCCATGGCACTGAGTCCTGAGTGAGGCCAATTATACCTCAGGGTGCTTGTCCCCCCAGCCCCTTCTCTTACATGATGTAGGTGAGGACACCAACACCCCAGACATCTGCTGCAGAGCCCACAGGATCCCCTTTCACCACCTCCGGTGCTGCAGGCAGGGGAAAATGTCTGTTAGATGCACTGAGTGGCCCAGCCCCAGCATCCCCAGCACCCACTGCAGCTACCCCACCACTGCACCCCCCCAGCACCCCTCCCTGATACCCTGGGTATCACCCTGACAGAGCCCAACACCTCCAAAGATACCTTAACTGCCCCATTTACCCAAACTCTCCCACTGAGTCCAGCAACTCTACATAAACCCTCACAAACACACCTAGCACCCCAAAGAGCCCTCCGCATCCCGAAGGATATCTCAGTTCCTCCTCATTCTCAAGATCCACAGCACACAGGCATGCATGCACACCTTGGGCACACGCAATGCCCCATGTCTGTCTCCATCGTCATCCCCATCCTCATGCCACTGCACCCCTGTACCTCATGCACCACTCATGTACTGGTGCCCCACTCACACATGTACTCCAGGGTGCCGACACGCCGCCCCAGCTGCCGCAGCACAAGGGGGTTGTACGTCTGGGCACTGCCAAAATCGATGATCTTGAGGGCATTCATGCCTGAGATGAGCACGTTATCTGGCTTGATGTCGAGGTGTACGATGCGGCGGCCATGCAAGTATTCGAGGCCCTGCAGGAGCTGCAGCACGTAGTTCACCACGTCATCCTCTGAGTAGCGAAACCTGGGGGCAAGTGGCATCAGCGGGCAGCCCTGTGCTGGCAGCTGTCCCTGGCAGCCCCACGCCTGCCCTTACCTGTCTACGATGCTGTAGAGGATCTCCTTGCCAGCGCAGTTCTCACAGATGAGCACCAGGTAGCGGGGGGTGATGTATGCCTCATGCAGGGCCATGATGCGCTCATGGTGCAGCGCCTTGAGGATCTCGTACTCCTGCAGCACACTCTGCTTCCGCTCTGCCTCATAGGGCACAATCTTGGCCACGAAGTGCTTCCCGGTGGCGTTCTCTTTGCACAGCCGGATCACCCCAAAACGGCCCCTGCACAGGATGGTGCTCAGCATCCACGGTGTGGGTGCTGTGGGGGAGGACAACCTTGGCAGAATATCCTGTCCCACTGCTACTCACCTTGCCTTCTCATCCATGAAGGTGTATGGCTTCTGGGGGACGCCTTGCCGCAGCACCATGCTGTCCTTCACCCCTGGAACCTCACTCTCAGCTTGGGGCTCCTTGGAGGATGGGGCAGTGGCAGGTGACTCCTGTGCAGAGGGTGGTGCCGGGGGCATGGAGACGAAGGAAGTGACCATATAGGGAGGCATCTTCCTTGCAGGTGTGGTGTTGGTGGCAAGAGGCAGCATGGGGGCTGAACTGGGCATGGTCAGTGTTGGGGAACTGGGGGACAACTGGGAAGGAGAAGGAGCCTGGGGTGGGGATGATACGTCTGTGGGGAGTGCAGGAGAGCCCTGTGTGGGGGTGTCTGTATGGGGTGAGGCAGCAGTCCGAGGTGGGGTGAACATCAGCTCAGGGGGCATGCAGACCGTGATGTTGGGTGGGAGTTCAGGGTCCAGCTGCTCCAATCCCTCTTGGGGTACAGGGGGCTGGAGAATCCCTGATGGGACATCCACCTGTGCTACCCCATCTGCCTTCTGTCCTTCCTTATGCTTGCGGGGTGGTGTGATGGGAGGGGCGCCTGTGGCTGGTGGCTCTAATTGCCCCATGGGTGTTTGGGTCGACCGGCTGGAAGCCACCTTCTCAGGGACCAGGACAGCACTGTCCTTGGCTGGGGCAGCTCGGGCATCTGCAGGGAGCAAAGAGAGGTACAAGCAGGTATGGGAGTAAGCCAGAAGGGTGCAAGTGACACCCTGTTCCCCAAAGCCCTGAGGGGAAGATCCCCCAGGACTCAAGGACCCCAAGAGCATCTCAGATAGATGCTCCACACCCTACAGGACAGAGCTCACTCACCTGCTGCCTCAAGATGCACCTTCCCTGAGGGGGTGCTATAGGGCCCCTGCCCAGCCTTGTTGACGCAAGCCACTCGAAACTTGGCAGCACTCCCAGGGGGCAGCTCCGTCACATTGAAGTAGCAGTCAGTGATGCCAGAGCTGACGATCTTCCACTCGTGCTCCCCTGTCAGCATCGGGGTAAGATGAGGTGAGGGCAGGCCAGTGGCAGCACCCTGCCCCCCACCCCTGACTCAGGACCACAGCAAACCCTGGGGACAGCAAGGACTTCAGGCACTTTTTTCTTGGCTTGGTGTCCCTCAGCCCAACTTTCTGGCTGCTCTTCCTGGGAGATGGGAGGCAGCCCCACTTACCGTCCAGCCTGCGCTCCAGCGTGTAGGTGCAGGGGGCTTTGCTCTCTGCGGGCTTCCACAGCACCAACACCGTGTTCTTGTACTTCTGGGGGATCTCTGGGGTGCCCGGCCGCCCAGGGAGCCCTGCAAAGCGACAGGCAGGGTGGGCTGCGCACCCAGCCAGGGGCAGGACTGAGCTGCTCAAGTACAAGTGCAGCACGACATGTAGGCTCAGAGATGCTGAAAGTGCCTGGCAAAATCATCCTGTCCCACTCAAAAGTTCCAGTTTCTTGCAGATGTGGAGAGTGGAGCTCAGAGATCAAGTGACATGCCACAACCAGTCCCCAGCCCTGGGATTTGTGACTGGTACATGCTCTCTCCTCATGGAGCTGCACATATGCATCATGAGGTCCCCTCCCTGCCTCCTTACGTGCCACAGCCAGCGTGCAGGAACTTATGGCTGTGCCCAGGATGTTGGCAGCTGCACACTCGTAGAGCCCTGCATCCTTCCTGGAGACCTTGGTGATGGTGAGCATCTGCCGGCCATCCTTGCAGGAGATGACATTCAGCACACTGTCTGGCTGCAGAGACTTCTTGTCTGCAGCAGGGAGCAGAGAAGAAAGATGATACAGTTTCTTGCCTCAGTGCCCACCCACTGAAGTAGCACAGGCAGTGTGCTACCTACCTTTCATCCAGAGAATCCTGGGGGTTGGGCTGCCAGCAGGCAGGCAGCAGAGGGTCAGCGCCTCACCCTCCAACAACACCTGGTCCTTCAGCTTGATGTGGAAAATGGGGGGGAAATCTGGAAAGCAGAGGAAGATTCAGGCTGGGGCAGCAATGAGCACCCACCATCCGGATCATCATGGAGCTGTACCTACCCGACTCGCTGGGTGTGTGTGCCTGACCAGCAGCAGGTCCCTCTTCCCGCAGCAGGCTGGAGGGGATGCTAGGCTGTGATGCCACCTTCTCCTTCTTGCTCCGCGAGAGCCCCCAACGCTCCCAGCGGGTCCGCTTCTGGCTGTCACCCCCACCTGTGAGCAGCCAGGGTGGTTGAGATCAGGGCCAAGCCAGGGCAGCCGTCTGTACCCAGGGAAGCTGGGTGATAGGGTGCTGGCAAGACCCTCCTCTCATCACTCACCTTTGGCGGAGGCAGAGGAGCGAGTGCTGCCCTCTGAGCGCAGGGACTCTGAGGAGGGTGCAGGTGCCGGGTGGGTCCCTGGCTGCAAGCTCTCCCCCTCAGAGCTGGCTCGGCGGAGCTCTGGGGGCCCCTCACCCTCCAGCTGCTCGTCAGACAGGCTGCGAAGCCGAGCCGAGACCTTCTCTACTGTGCTGCTGATCTTCCTCCGCATGGCCACCACCGGTGACTCCCTCTCCCCGACACCCCCCGGCTCCGACTTGAGGCTCTCCGAGTCCCTTCGCTCCTTGGAGCTGCCCAAGGCCAAGCTCCAGGACAAGCGGCGCCCACCAGACAGGGTCTCACCACCTCCATCCTCCCCCCTGCTCTTCTTCCTCTCAGCAGGTGGAGTCCGCTTGAGGAGGACAGACATCCTCCGGAGGAAGCCCCTGTCCTTCTCCACCTCATGCAGGTCCTGCACTGACTTGGACTTGGCCGTCAGCCCAGTGGGCCGATCTCTGCGCAACTCCAGGGGCACACCAGCTGGTGTGGGACGGTAGATGCCTTCATCAGGGGCTGGGGGCCCAGCCAGGTGCCGGTCCTCAGAGCGGGAGCGGGTGAGGAGCTTCAGCCCTCGGCTGAGGGATGACTCCCGGCCCCGCTTGAACTTGGCCTCGAAGACCTCCTCTGAGTCAATGTCCTGGATGACCAAGGAACTGGAGGAGCCAGTGGGCTTTGTCTCCTTTCTCAATGGCAGTGCTGGCGGAAGTAGCTCAGTGGGGGTAGCTGGTGAGGGCTTGGGGGTTTCCTCGGTGGCTGGTTCCCCACCTGGCACAGCACCCAAGGCTTGCATGACCTTAGCATAGGAAGAAGTTTGGGGACCTTGGGCACTGGGGGTGAGGGGCTGTGGTGGGGTGAGCGCTCCCACCCTTGCAACCCTTTCCCCACTGGCTCCCGCCACCTTGATGGATGTCTTCTCCTCCTGCCTCCTGGCTGTGAGCTTAGTTCCCATGGTGGTGGCAGCCACACTAGCTGCAGGCTGGCCACGCTCCTCAGAGATGCGCCTCCTCCCCAAGGCAGCCTTGGCAGCAGAGGCCTGGGGCACAGCAAGCTCTACTGCTGGGGATGTTGGCAAACCAGGTGTGTCTGGTGACACTGGGGGCCGGGCATCAGAGAGGGCTGAGAGCGAGGGGGACTCCTTGAGCTGCTGGGCCTCCAGGTGGCCCATTGGGATCTCCAGGGGTGCGCCATAGCGGCGGTGCCGGACAACAGGCTCGGCATCCCCATGGCTGAAGGAGCTGCTCTTCTGCAGCTGGCGCTCAGTGGGGAGGAGGCGTGGAGAGGTGGCCTCACTGGAGGCTGCCCGCACAAGCCGTGGCGCTGCTGATGCCCGTGGCTCCAACCGGGTTGGCCGTGGGACCTTGTCAGGGCTGACCCCCAGGGTCTCCAGGAGGGGACCCCGCAGGCCACTGACCTTGCTGTCCCCAGAGCTGCCCCGCAGTAGCCGCTGGCGCATCAGCTCCAGGCGCTGGGCATGATTATCCTCCCCCCAGACCACCTTCCGCTGTGGCAACTCCATGGAGGCTGCCTTGGCCAGGGACCGGCAGGGGGCCCGGCCAACCTCGGCCCCCTCATCAGTCCCTGAAGGCTGCTGGACCAGCAGGGCATTGTCAGCTGAGCTGCCTCTCTTCAGCTCTCCCCTCCGGGCACTCCCTGGGGATTCCAGGCTGGAGCCCTTCCTCATAGCTTTGCGAGGGTACTCTGGCCGCTTTTGCATTTCAGGGGCTTCTTCATCAGAGGAGACAGGTGCCTCTGCCTCTGTGCATGGCTGCCGCAGCCCAAAGCCCCTGGGCCGCTTCCCTAGGGCCACCCCGGGCTTCCCTGAGGCCTGGCTCTGCCACTCCATGGCAGAGACATCCCCCATTGCGACACCTTCCAGCTGTAACCCCTCAGATGGCCCAATGGCCTCATCATCTGTGGGGATCTCATTGAGTGACATGCGGGAGCCAGAGAACTCCACCTGATGTGGCATGGGGATGAAAGGCAGCTCGTCCAGGTCATCTGAATCCGAGGAGGATGACAGCACTGGTGACTCCTTGAGGTGCCGGGGCACAGCAATGGAGAGGTGGTTTGACGTGTCCTCTAGCAGCTCCGGGATTGGCCGCAGCACCATGTTGCACTTGTAGCTGATCTGTGAACGCTACAGCCAGTGGGGAAGGCTGGATCAGACCCAAGTGGATAGCATGGCATCATCTTGCCCAGTGAACATAATTCCATCCTGCCCAGGACACAGCCCTACCTAGCCCCTTCCCTCCCCAGCTCCTGCTTTCACCTGCCATTTCCGACGGGAAAGGAAGAGCTTCAGATGGTCCGTGCTGATGGTCTTTCCCTTGGCCAGTGTCTGCAGAGCAAAGGGACAGCAGTGTCCCACAGAGCCTGCTGCAGGCTCAGGGAAACCCCACTGCTGCTGGGCACTGGCTCCCTGCCCAGGCTCACCTTGAACCAAGGATGCTCCAGGGTCTGCTCTGCAGTGGGTCTCCTGTGAACCAACACCACTAGATGAGAACCACCTGACCTGCCTGACCTGGGGGGCTTTGGCCAGCCCAAGGAAGGGCAGGAGGGTCTGACTGCTTGTGCTGCACCCTTTAAGGGCCATGCAGCCAGCCTGCCATCAGGGACCAAAATGCACAGGGGTCCCCACCCTCCCTTGAGCACAAATGTCATGCCAGAGGCAGGGGCCGGGGATCTTGCAGCACTCACAGCCTGTCGTTGACCAGGACTTTGATGACAAAGCCCTTGGCTTCTCGAGTGAGCCCCTGGAACATCCTCTCCTCAAAAGCCACATTGTAGTTGCGGATGTTCATTAGTGTTGTCTTGTCATTCTCCCCCACAAAGGGGGAGATCCCCGTCAGGCTGCCAAGGAGGAAACACTGTCATCAGGCCACTGGGACATGGGGAACAGTGTGGCAGGTATGGGGGACTGAGGCTGGGATCCCAAACCTCAGCCCCAGTGCCTTGGAGAGAGCAGAGGCTCAAGTGGCCAGGGAGGAGAATGAGTCTAAAAGGAGTGATGCACATGGCTGCAGCCCAGCACTTCAATCAGCAAGGGAGAAGGAAGGATGTCCCTCCCATGGGCACCCACCAGGACACTTACCAGAGGTAGGTGATAACCCCCACAGGCCTGCAGAGAGGAGAGCACAGTTACTGCACAGTACTGGCCTCTGGGGTGCCCAGTTCTTCCTGCTGTAGCAAGGAGCCCATCATCTACTCCCAGGTTGCTCTTACCAGATATCAGTGACACTGGAGATGGGGCTCTGGTTGACGATCTCAGGGCCCACAAACTCAGGGGTGCCGTACTTGCAGTACTGTGGCTCCTCAGGTGTCAGCTCCTGTGCATTGCCAAAGTCACAGATCCGGACCTGCTCACTGCTGGAATCCGCCATGAGGAGATTTTCTGGCTACAAGACAGTGGGGGGCAGAGGGGAGCTTGGCACGAGGCAGGGGCTCTCCCCAGGGAAGGGATGTCCCCCATTTTTAGCACCTAGCACCTCGAAGCCAGCATGGCATGAACCCAGCCCTGGGCAGGGCAGGAAGGGATGGGAGAGCCTTGCACTCACTTTAATGTCCAGGTGCAGGACTTTGTGCTGGTGCAGGTAGCAGATGCCCTCCAGAACCTGCCGAATGTAAGACCGGACCTGCGAGAGATAGAGTGGGGAGGGTGGGTGCCCTGAGCATTGCCCTGAGCATTGGCCAGCACCACACGAGCCCTGTGCAGAGGAGGGTGTGGGCTGTCGTCCCCTTTGCAGCCTGATACAATGACTGCTGCACATCCCTGGGCTGGGACAGACCCCTGTGTCTCCAGGCTCCCTACCTCCCTCATCATCTTGCCCCTGCTAGGGTTCACCCACCTCAGACTCACACACTGAAGGCTTCTTTGCCATCCTGTCCAGCAGCTCTTCCTTGGCACAGCTAGGCCCCAGTTAAGGAGCACAGAAACTCCATGCCTTGCCATGTCCTGCACCCTCCTGAGTGCCCAGCTACTCCACAACTCCTCTGACCATCCATCTTCCCCAGAAGCCTCCCTTTCATCCCCCACACCACATGCTCCTGGAGCAGCACCCAGAGGATACAGCTCCATGACCATGATGATGGCATTCTTCTTCTCAAAGGCATCATGGAAGAAAACAATGCGCTCGTGGTCCAGCTGTGAGAGGATGTGCAGTTCCCTCCGTGCTGACTGCTTGGCCTTGGTCCTCCCAGGGATGAACTTGGCAGCAAAGTCCAGCCGGCTGCTCTTCTCTGTCACCCTCCGCAGGTAGGAGAAAGCTCCCCTGCAATGCAGCAACAGGGGCAAGGAGGGATAAGAAGGCAGGCAAGCAGGAGACCTCCCCTTCCCCAAGCAGCTGGGGCAGGCACCCGCTCTGCACTTAGCTGACCCCAACCTCAGCAGTCCTCCAAGACCATCCATGGAGAGACTCCAGGTCTGGCTTTGTTCCAGCTTCCCCAGCTCTCCACCCTGAGCTGACACTGGAACATCCCACAATGGCTGAGAGGAGCCCCAGCACATCAAGATCTGCTGTGTCATGGAGCTCAGACCCGTGGGTCAGACACTAGCCTAGCTGTAGCAGCCCTTGTCCCTGTTGTACCCAAGGTGCTCCTCTGACCATGCAGAAAGCCCACGTACCTCCCAATCTCCTCGTGCACATCATAGTAGTCAGTCAGGCGTCGTGCCTTACGCAGTGCCTCCTCCTCCATGGCTGCATCAGCAATGGGCTGGGCTGGGGGAAGGAAAGGTGCTGGTGGGGGGCAAGCTGAGCACCCAGGCTCTGACCCCTGGGCCAAGAGAACCAGCTGGCCATACCTGCCCGCACCACCAACTCCGCCTTGCAGGAGACCTCCCCAGCCAGGTTTTTGGCTGTGCAGGTGTACACACCGCTGTCAGACTCAGCTGCACCCAGCACTACCAGCGAGCACTCATTGTCCTCGTACACGAAACTCAGGTGGCTGCTCTCCTCTAGCAGCTTCCCATCCTGGAAGTGGCAGAGGTGTCAGGGGTGTCTTGTCTCATTACCACCCAGCTCCCACCACCCTTTCCACATCAGTGGGACCTGCATCACCAAGGGTGAATACAACCCCAAGCCTCAATGAGCAGCCCAAGTGAGGCAGTGGAGAGTGTGGGTCTGGGGGGACTGTGGATCAGGAAGGAGGGGCAGGAGTCCCAGCCCACCTTGTACCACATAATGCCTGGCAGTGGTTTCCCCTCCACCACCACTACAAAGCGAGTTGTCTCCCCTTCATAGGCATCTATGTCTTCCATGATGGACTCAAAGCATGGTGCCTCTGCCAAGAGACAGGGCATGGGGCACCATGGAGCAGTGTCACCCCCGTACCACTGACACCAGGTGCACAGCTGTGGGGCAATGCAAGGAAGTACCAGTCCATGGTATAGGAACATGGGGCAGTGCAACCCCAAGGCACATGGGAGTGGGACACCAACAACACGTGCTGCAGCACGATGGAGCAGTCACCTATTGGAGCAGTGCCACTCATGACAAATGGGCATAGGTACTGTGGAGTTGTATCTTCTTGTTAGATATGGATGTGGAGTACTGTACGGTAGTGCGACCCATGACAACTTCTATGGATTATTGTGGGGGTGTCCCGCATGGCTCTTAGATATAGGACACTGGGGGGAGCTGTGCTATCCCATTATATATAGGTATGGGACACCCTCATCAGTGACACCCATGGCACATGGCTGAGGGACATCATAGGGCACTGTCATCCCATGCACATGGTAGTGGGGCATATGGAACATTTCTACCTAGATCGGACATGGGTCTGAGGTGCTGTGCCATGCTATGGGGCAGTGTGCCCACAGCACGTGGGCATAAGACACCATGAAGCAGTAGCACCCTGCAGGGCAACGCCCCCCTCCCCCCCAGCACGTTGGCTTGGAGCACCACAGGACAATGCCACCCCTGTGAGGGCACTTACCTGCGAGGCAGAGGTGGAGGGTGCAGCACGCAGTACCATGACGGTTGCTCACCTCGCAGGCCAGCAGCCCCACAGCCTCCTGGCCCACGCACAGCAGCCGCAGGCAGTGCTGGTCGTCATCTGGCATCGTCACCTCACATGTGCCCACTTGCTCTCCCAGCACCTGCCCACCCCTGCGGGCACAGCAGCTGCCACATCACAGCCCCACAGGCAGCCCCACACCCACTGCCCCGTTGATAGTTTATATCCCATAGCCCCATGGCCACCTCCTGGCCCACAGACAGCCCCAGCCCTGGGTCCCACACTGGAGCTCCCACAAAGAGGTCCCACACCACTGCTAGCTCTGCCTTCCAAACAGCTCTCAACCCTTAGCACCCCGTGGACAGCACCAACCCCCTCTTCCCCCCCCAAAAACCCTCCATGAAACTCTGCACATCCCCTTTGCATGCTTGGCCAAGCCAAAAACCAGCCCCAGGGAAGGAAAATCCACCCACCATGGGCTGTATAGGGAGGTGGTGCAGGATGCCCTCTTTTTATGCACCCTGTTCCATGATGCTGAGCATGAGGCAGGCAACAGGCATAGCACCATGTCCTACCTCTTCCAGGTAACAATGGCTTCCACGTGGTTGATAGTGATGGTGATGGAGGCTGGCTGACCCTCTACCATGTACACCACATCTGGCTTGTCCAGGATGACTGGGGCCTCTTCCAGGTAGGGACCTGACACAAGCATCATCACCATCACCTCCATACACCACATTGCCCAGCCCTGAACAACTCACCACGCCTCCAGGGACAGAGACCCCTCCACCCCAGCTGCTCACCCCCTTCCCACCACCCCTCTCACCCCGGTCCAGGAGCTGCACAGGCCCCACAAATGGGGAGGGCTTGCTGTTGGTCTTGGGGGTGGCAGTGATGACACGGAAGAGGTACTGGGCACCCTTGGTCAGCCCATGCGCTGTGTAGGTGGTGTCCTGCACGCCGGCCACCAGCACCAGCCACTGCGTTGTGCCCAGCACTTGCATTTGCACTACGTAGGTGAGTGAGTTGGGGTCTGCAGGAGGAGAGGATCAGTGTAGAGCTCCTGACATCATACTGTCCCAAGTGCCCCATCATGATGTTGCCCCAGTCCCCTCACCTATGGCAGTGTCCAGCCACTTGGGCTTGTTCCAGGTCAGTGTGATGGCTCTGCCTGTCACCAAGGCCACAGTGGGTGGCCCGTCTGGGGGCGTTGGCACGACATCTGCACAGGAAATAGGGCAGGGGTGTAAGTGTGGCTACTCTGAGACTCCTCCAAGTGTCTGCCTCAGGAGATGCAGGCTGGAGGGGATGAATGGGGCCAGTGACCCTCACCGGCTCTCCAGCAAGGGTTCATCCTGGCAGCAAGTCCCATGTAGGACCTGATGGTCCCGCAAAGGGTCCTGTCCCCACAAGGTGAGGACAGCACAGATGACTCCACTTCTAGGTTGAATCAGAGACCTCCTGAGGTCTCCTCCAATTTGAGCTGCCCTGTGATCTTATTACTCTAGGACCTCACTTATAGAGCCACTGACCAGCCCCGGGGCACAGCCATGCAGGGTGGCAGCATGTGGCCACACATCCCAGGTGGTGCCCACTGCTGCTTACCGGTGACGTAGAGGTGTGCATAGCACGTGGCCTTCCCCACTTTGTTGGCAATGACACTTTTATAGACACCAGCGTGTGCATGGCTGACGGCCGTGAACACCAGGCGATGGACATCCTTATCTGTAGGGGGAACACAGGGACACAGCTAAGATCCCACCAGCCAAGCAGCACAGAACTCTCCTCTCTGCCCCATGGGGCATGAAGATCTAGGGGTTGATGCCTTCTCCTGGGGTATTCCCTCCTTTCCTCTACCCTGGGCAGAGAGACCCCAAGGGGGCAAGGAGGATGTCGGGGAGCCCTACATTGCATCATCTTGCGGTCATCAGTGCTGTCGATGCGGGAGCCATTGTGGAACCAAGTGATGGAAGGATAGGGCAGTCCAGCCACCTGGCATTCCAGCACAGCCTCCTTTGACTCCACCACGTCCAGGTTTTGCAGCGGCTTCAGGAAATCGGGCATGGTGAAGCACTCTGTCTCAGTCTCTGCCTGCTCTGGCTCCTCTGGGATGGATGGCATCTTCTCCAGCTTGGAGCTGCAAAAGTCCACACACGCTTGCAGCAGGAACAGAGTGTTCCCAGCCAAGCCCTGACCCCAGGCTTTGTACAAGCCCATTGTCTCCTAGATCCCAGGGTGGAGTAAGTGGGGAGGGAATGCAGATCCTGGAGACCCCAAACTCTTACATCTGAGAAGTGGCAGATGGTCGTGGCTCTTCCACATAGAGCTCAGCAGAACATTCCACTTGGCCATGGGCATTCCTTGCAGTCACCATGTACTGCCCCTCGTCCTCACTGCCCACATGCACAATGACCAGTGAGTGCAGCCCGCCATCACGCTGAATCCGCATGTTCTCGCCCTCCTGTACTGCCTGGCCTGCACGGAGACACACACCAGCATCAGTCGAGCACCAGCACCCCTCCCAGATCCAGCTGGGCACAAGCCCTTGGGTGCAGCCCCCATGGATATGAGGAGACATCTCTCTGCAGGGCCCTGGGCACATTCTCTGGGCTTGGTAGTTACCAAAATGGGTCCAAGTGACTGCTGGAGGGGGAGTCCCGCTGATCATGCAGTCAAAGCGTGCCGTCCGCCCTTCCACTACGTCCACATCCTCCAGCTTGCGGGTGAAGAGTGGCTGCACGGAGGGCTGCACTGTCAGACGGGCACTGCAGGTCAGCTCATCTGCAGGGAGAGTGGACAGGGATGAGCCCTGGGTGGCACAGGTGTAGGTGTTTGCAGGGCAGGAGGCAACCTGTGACCTCCCTGGCTGCAGCTCTGGCAACCAACATGGTTGTAGCTGAGCATACCCCACACCCAGTGGGGCTGACCCTGGCCATGCTGGGGGCCAAGCTCCATCCCTGCACAGGGCAGAGACAGCGTGTACAAGTGTGTGCAAGGTCCCCATGCCCAGAGCTGGACCTCTGCTGGCAGAGATGTCCCTTTCCTCCCTTCACAGCATACAGATGCTAGCAGCAAAGTGGTGTGGGAGGATGCCTTACCCTCTCTATAGGGCAGAAGGTCACAACTGGCCTAGCCCCATGGGACAGGGCGGTGATGCTGAAGCAGGCAACATGGGGATGGACAAAGATTGGATACTCCAGATGAAGTGGTTTGCAATAGGGATCACTTTGCAATGATGGTGTCATGACCCACCTTGTGCAGACACAGCCCCTCCTCACTGCACCCAAAACTGCTGCCCTCAAATCACCACAGGCAGACAGCCTCTTCCATGAAAGGATGCATGGGCACCAGCCAGAGGGTGCTAGAAATGCTGCTGCTCCCTGCACCCACCCCAGCCTTGGTTACTGCCAAGGGGCTGCCCAGGCAGATAGGAGTGGAAAGGGACCTTTGTCCCTGCCCTGCTGTGGGGCACAGAGGCTGCAGGCAACATGAATAAGCAAGAATAACACATGTGGGAGCCATGGGTCAGAGGCCAGGTCCTGCTGCTCTTCCTCAGCTGCCACCAGTGATGGCTTAGTGGGAGAGAGTGGGCAGCCCTGAAGCCCCTGCCCCTGACATTTCCCAGGCCAGCAGAGACAGATCAGTACTGGAGCTGGCTGTCCAGAGGGTCTGGAGCCAAGGAACAGGGATAGCTGGGCTCCAGAGATGCCTTTAGCTGGTGCAGCCATGGTGCAATGCATTTCTAGGAGCTGCATGCAGACTGGCAAAAGAGCTGAGTGGGGTGGGACAGGGCTGCAGGGTTCAGTGGGCTGGAGCTTGAAGACTGATACACACCAGGTTTCCCTGCCAGGGAAATCTCCACAGCTTCTGGGCCAAAAACCACTCCCTGCATCCCACCTCCAGCTCTCACAGCTACATCCCTAGGGGACCAGACTCTTGAACCCAGCAGCAAGGTCTGAGCACTCCCAGAACCCCTCTAGGGCCAAGCCCCAAGTGAGACACCCCCAAGAGCTGCATGACTGCCACTTACCTTTGGCAGTGCTGAGTTTGCAGGTGTAGATCCCACTGTCGTCCTCATGCACGGATGTGAGCAGCAGCTTGCACTTGCGCCCGTCAAAATGCATCTTGCATTTGAGCAGGGCGGGCTGGAGCAGCCGGCCCCGGGACAGCCAGTCTACATCCATGTCTGGCGGGCCAGCCACCAGGCACTCAAAGAGTGCCAGCTCCCCCGCCCCGACCACCACGTCCTTCAGGGGAACCACGATGGCCAGGGACTGGCACTCGGGGCGAGCTGCCCGGGAAGTGGGGAGAGAGAGAGAAAGAGAGACGCGTCTCAGCAACTGAAAAGCAATCATGAGAGGTGGCTGGTTGAAGGGGAGGAACGTGCGGGACAGAGGGGGGCATGCGGGGATGGGGCTTGGTGCGGCGGGCGGGAAGTGCAGCAGTGAAGGACAGGAAGTGAAGGGGGCGAGATGTGGAAAGCGGAGCTGAGCCAGGAGCGGTCCAGGGGTGAGGGGAGGTGTCCGTGCCAGGAACACACCACACAGCGCTTTACAAACAGATTTTATTAGAGCTACAAAAAAAAAAAAAAAAAAAAAAGTCACGGCCTCGCAGCCCACCACCCCACCCCCCCAACCGCCTCCCGAGACCCAGAGCAGGGGGAGGCTGCTCTGGGCAGATCCTGAGCCCTGTGGCTACGAGGGAGGTCTTGCAGTGGCCAGGCTGGTGCCTGGGTGGGTGCTGCGAAACCAAACGGGCTGATGCTCTTTCTCCCCACAGCAGCTGGGGCAGGGTGCTCCCCCACGGGGGGTCCCTGGAGTCTCCTGTCTCCATGGTCCAAGATGACCATTACAGAACTGCCACCACATCACAACCCCTTTGCTACAGCCCTGGCCATCACAGTGGTGACCATGGGCTCAGCTCCCTGCTCCCTTCCCTGGGAAGCACGGAGAGCGGCAGGACACGCAGACAGGGACAAACAAATGGAGCAAGAGACAGAACAGCATCATAAGGCCACCCTGGCCTGGCTGAAGGAGTGCCTGGTGCTCCCCCACCATTCCCCCTGCCCCGCCTCAATTACGACTGCCCCGGCCATCCGGTGAGCCCCTGCCCACAGTTGAGGACCCACGCGTCCCCGTGATGCGTCCAGGACGAGGCGGTGGATGGAGCAGAAGGTAATAACACAAGGTGAGGTCCACTGCCTAAGAGATGTCCAACTAAGAGCCCCAGGGTCGTGGCTCTGAGAGATGCACCCCCTTATCGTACTCCCCCTGCGTACAGACAAAAACCGCAGTCAGCAAGCGAAAGGGTTAGTGCAGCAGCGATGGGACCAGCATGCACACACATGCCAGCGTGGCACAAGAGTTGCCAATGTGTGCCAAGGCACAGAGCCACCCACTGAGCCCCCAGAGAGGGGCTAGGTCTTGGGCTGTTGCCCCCACAGCACAGCTCCCGCTGGCCATGGGGCACATGGCTGGATTCCATTCCCACCCCTTTGCTGCTGCACCTTGACAGAGGCTGGGAACAGGGTGCCAGCAGGGTACAAGCAGTGCAGCCAAGGCCAAGTGGGATGAGTGCAGCCTGGGGGGCTCAGGCAGCCTTCAGCAGGGAGGGCTGGGGGGAGCAGGGCACACATAGCAAAAGGCAAGAGGAGGGAGGAAGCATCACTCATCCCCACAAGCTCCTTCCCTAACCTCAGGGGATGCCAGACAAAGTCTGACTACCAGTCCCAAGCCCCACCCCCCACAATCTGCACATATATTGGGGTGTGAGGGTGACCACAGCAGGACTGGGGACGGATACCAGGAGAAGAGTGCTGGCCAGACCAGTCCCATGCATACAGGCTATTGCTAGAAACAGGAAAGGGGAGACCCCTGCAAGCTGCCCTGTGCCTGGCACACAGCTTGCAGACTGCCTGAGGCAGGGAGGGAGGAAGGAAACCATTGGCATGGTAGGGTGAGGGAACATGCCCACTGCAGGGTCACCAAGGGCCAAAGCCCTCCCTGTACAGCCAGGGGTTAGCACCTGGCTCCAGCAGTGGGGACATCAGGGCACATGGGGCAAAGCTAGGCTGCGGAGAGCAGTGTGTTCTGGGTCAGGCTGGCATGGGCCCTGGCATGGCTGGATAGTAGACAGAGGGCTGTGGGTCTGCACATCTGGTGGGGCAGCAAGGCAGCCTGCCTTCTGTTGCAGGTCCAGCTTCTGCAGGCAGCCCCAGGCATGCAGGTCTGTTTTCCTGCTCCCAGCTTGGGCTCACCTGTGCAGTGACTGCGAAAGGCAGGATGGCTTGCCCCCTTCTCCCACAGCACCACCAAGGGGTGGGTTCTGCAGTAGTCCCTTCCCCACACAGCTCATGCAGGGCATTGGAGCCAAGTGGCCCCTGGGAGTTGTGGGGGCAGACGCACTTGGGTAGCTTTACCTCTGACCTCCAGCTTGGCCTCGCACTGCTTGGTGCCATACTCGTTGACAGCTTTGCAGGTGTAGAAGCCAGTGTCGGTGCGCTCTGCCGCAAGGATGTGCAGCGTGAAGCACCCCCGTGTTCCCTCTGCCTCCTCTGCATGGTGCCGGCGCCCGTACTTCACCGGCTGCCGGTTCCTCAGCCTGCTCAAGACATGGGCAGAGAGGCATTGTCATGCCTGACCCTGCACATCCAGTCTGGCTGTCCCCAAAAGATCCCTCTCCTCCTCCTAAAATGCTACTCAAGACAAAAGCTCTGAGATGGCCATCCCCAAATGAGGAGGTCATTGTGCATGTCTGTTCCTTCCCTAACCAGCTGTGACCAGCAAGCACCAGGACTCACCAGTAAATGATGGGTTTGGGCTCCCCACGGACACAGACGGTCATGCTGACATCCTGCCCCTCCAGCACAGACTGGTCCAAGAGGGACACCTGGGAAAGCAGGGGTCAGAGAGCAGTGAGCACCCACCAGCACCCAGAGCCATGTATCCTCACCATTGTGCCCAGGGCTATGTGTCCTCCATCACAACTGCAGCCCTGGAGTACCAGGGCAGCTGATCAGGGTGGAGGCTGCCCAGGTGCAAGGAGCACCCCATATAAGGGGCTGGAAGTCCTGACCCAGCATCTCCTAGCACCAGGTACCACAAGTCTGTGGTCACAGAGCACTGCACACCCTCTGCCAGATCCTGGAAGGTGTGGGGTGTGGGGCAGCAGGGGGGGAGGGGCTCAGCTCACCTCAAACGTGGGTGCAGCCTTGAAGGTGCTCTCCGGGGAGCCATGGGCAGCCCCATGCTCAGCTCTAGGCTGCAGCTTCATGGCCGGTCGGTGCTGCGGGGTCCCAGACTCGGGAAACTCTTCCAGGGGGCTCAGGTACTCTTCATCCGAGGTGATGGGGCTGGCCTGGCCGAGGAGGGGGGGCAAGTTTCCATGCCGCTCCACTGCGGGGGCTAGCACAGGAGAGGCCCGGTAAGGAGATGGCAGTAAGCCAAAACTGGGCAGTCGGGTCAGGGCACCTCACCCCACCCCCCTGCACCCCAAGGGTGCCCGAGGACACCCCTCCCAGTTAGGCAGCAGCCAGCAGTGAAGGGGTGCGGCACTGCGCAGGGGGAGGGAGTGAGAGTGAGTGCTCTCCACGGGACGCGATAAGAGGACGCGATATCCCGCAAGGCGACAGCAAGGCTCAAGTGGCTCTTACGCAGCAGCCTGCTCTCCCATCCTTAAGCCGCCCGGATTCCCGGGATGGCTGTCCCTACCGCGAGCCGGCGAGGGCTGAAGGTGACATTGTCAGCTGCGCTCCCGTAGCAGCCCGCCCGGCCGCCCGCCTGTTCCCCGGGCGGGGCCAGACCTGCCTGACTGGGGTGCCCACCCGGGGCCGCGATGGGTGCCGGATGAGTGCGGGGTCCGGGGGTGCAGTGCGAGGCGGTGGGAGCAGCGAGGCGCGGGATGGTGGCAGAGAGCGGCCGCCGTGTTGGGGGTGCTGGTCCCCTTTCAACCCGGCTGCCGGAGCGCTCTCACCCCCCTCCCCGCCCTTACCGGGGAGAGGCGGACGGCTGCTCGGTGCAGGGCGAGGGTTGTGCACCCCACCACCACCACCACCGTGTCCCCGCGATGCCCGCCGGCAGCCCCAGGGCGGAGAGTTGAGGGCAAGGCCTGCTGTCCCACATCCTCCCCGCCGCCCCCTGCACTCACCGGGGGTGGCGGCCCCGGCAGCCCCCGCCCCGAACCGAGCCGTGCCACACCGGGCTGGGCCGCCCCGAGCCCGGGCCGCACCGCCGAGCCGCCGCTGTCGCTGCCGGGGCCGGTGCTGGCCGGGCGCGCCTCCAGCCCGCTGTGCCCTCCCCGTCCCAGAGCCGGCCGGCCCCTGGGGCTGGGCCAGCAGCGCGGGGGAGGGCCTGTCGCCGGGCCGGGGTCTACCGGGGCCCTTCTCTGCCCCCTCAGCAGCTGGCCCTGCCCCTGGGTGTGTGGCCCTGCTGCATCACGTAGCAGGTGGGCTTTTTTTTGGTGCTTCCAGCCCCCAGTGCAGTTCTGAGCCTCTGCACGCTGCCCAGTGCCATTCGTGATGGGAAGAGCCTTGGGACTGTCGTGGGATGCAGTTTGCAGAAGGGTGGAGGATCGCCTGGGTAGCCTGTGGCTGACAGTTTGGTAGGCTGGCTGGGAACGCCCATGGCTAATAGCTTGCAGGTTGGAGGACAGGGGTATCCTCACAGTTTGCAGGTTTGAGAGTAAGCAGAGGTATGCTCATGGTTTGGAAGCTGGAGGCAGGGGTACCCCATGGTTTGTAGGTCGGAGGGCAGGCTGAGGTTTCCCCATGGCTAGGGGGTTGCAAGGCAGGTGTGAGGGAGACCAGACATTGGCGCTGCTTGCTGGTCGCCGAGGGATGCTCACAGCCTGACCCCACTCTGCTCCTCCCCTCCCAGGCAGGATCCCTTCGTGCTTGCCGGGAGCACGACAGCTGCTTTGGTTCAGACAGAGCCTTGTAGGGTAAGGAAGCCGGTTTCTTCCCAGTGACAGCAGCGGCGGAGCTGGCAGCCAGCCTGCCCTCCTGCCGGTGCTGCCTCCCTCCCTCTCCCTCTCCCTGCCTCCCTCCCTGCCTGCCTCTCTCCCGGCCGCCTCCCTCTCCCGTCCCGCCGCGGGGCTCACCGGGCCGCACGCTGAGGATGGCACTGCAGCATGTCGCCCCCACCTCATTGGCAGCGGTGACAGTATAGAGGCCAGCGTCGGCTACCCGGGCGCTCCTGACCAGCAAAGTGTGACGCTCGCCCTCTGCCTTGATGGGCCGCGCCGTACTGCTCCGCAGCGGGACCCCGTCCTTCCTCCAGGACACTGCAGGCAGAGGCGAGGGTAACTGCTGGGCGGGAGAGCCTGAGCTCCTCCGGGGCTCGGTGCGGGGTCCCCATGTGGCCAGGCGTTCCCTTGCCTGGCCATGGGTTCCCACGGCCCCTGGCTGATTCCTGGCACCCTCCCGCCCTCCAGTGGAGGCTGGAGGAGGGAATTAAAAACTTTTGTGCCCGACTCCCGATGGCTGGTACCGGCTACGGCTGTCCAGCTGCCCCAGCCCACGTCCTGGCTACAACATGCCCGGAGCCCATCATCCCTGATGGCTCTGTCCTCGGGAAACCCCTGAGCCGTGCCAACAGTAGCCCAGAGAATCACCCACCCCTGCCTCAGTCTTTTTCCAGCCCACTCCAGTCACCCTGTCTGCACCCCTGCCCTCTCTGCCTCCCCCCAGCACTTCATTCCTGCCTGGAGGGAGGCAGGGTGAAAGGGGTGCTCCTGAGGTGGGCAAACCACCTGCCTGTAACACCCAGCTTGGGGCTGTGAGTCCCACTCCACACAGCTCTGGTGGCCCCAAGAGACAGCCCAGCCGATGAACATGCAGAGAGACCCAACTTCCAACCCTGCAGTCACTCACCTTCTGGCTGGGGGTTGGCCGTGACAATGCACTTGAGCAGCACCTCTGCCCCCACAGCCACTGCCATGTCCTGGATGGGGATCTCAAATACAGGGGCTTCCAGGGGGTCTTCACCCGCTGAAACGTAAGAATCGTCGGAGGATTCTGGATAGGGAGAGACAGACCCCATGGCTGTCAGTGGGGTGGACAAAGTGGGTCCTGTGCCACATTGTGCCTTGCAACCCTCTGCCTACCCCTGCCACCATGTGCACCACACCCTTGCCAGGGCATTAGCAGGTCCCTGGGCCATGCAGTGCAGGAAAGGGCCATATCAGAGGCCGCCATGGCACAGTGCCTGCAGTGGGACAAGACAAGAAATGGGACAAGACAGGAGACAGGACAAGGCAGGAGATGGGACAAGGCAGGGAGTGTACAGCCTGCTGTACATCCTTGTACAGCATAAAGGATGAGGCAACAGCGCAGTGTGGAAGGAGGAGGGTTGTACAGCCCACAACAGCTTCCTCTCCAAACTACCCCAAACCCCTTGTGGGTTGCTGGCTGCTCTGCCTCACCACACCATCAGTCTTCCAGCTCCCTCTCCTCACATGGCCCCAGCTTATGGGCAAAGGTCCTGCAGCTGCAGCGGGAGCTTCAGGTGTGTGGGCTTGGCAGTTCTCTGGCCAGAGCAGAACCTGAAAGGAACTCCCATCCCAGGTGCAGCCTCGTCTCACCCCTGCATGTTTGGATGGACAGGGCACCTCTCCTCTGGCCAAGCTACTTGCAACATCTCCTGGGGATGCTTTGGCTGCATGCCCTGCCTGGAGCGCTGACCAGCCAGGACAAGCTGCAATGGGTGCTCTGTGTCCCAGGGGGCTGGACCAGCCCAGAGCTGGGTCACAGTTGTCAGCACCCTGCATCCACATCCTTCCCATGCCAGGCAGGAGGGATGGAGATGTTGGTGAGCATCATGACTTCAAGGCCCAGCAAACTGGCACCCAGGCTTGTGTGTCCTATGGCACCATTTGGAGCCAACATGCTCAGCCTCCAGAGCCCTGTCCCTCCACCCTTGTGTTCTCTGGCATATCCAGGGCTTCCCACACCTCCCAGGGCAGGCTGGAGTCTCCCATCCCACTCAGAGTCTGGCCCAGCCAGCTCTGTGCCCACAGAAAAGGAGAAAGGTGTCCCCCTACCTATCTCCGGAGAGGTAGGTCTGGCTCGACGCCCCTTCCCCTTGCTCCGTGTGCTCCTGCCTTCTTGAACTGTTCGGCCACTCTCTTTCTTCTCTGACACTTTCATCTGCCTTCTCTCCACCTCCCTGCCAACGCCATGCTGCCCTGCCCAGCTCCTTTCCAAGCGAGCCTCCTGCTCCATCCCTGGCTTCGCCCAGGGCAGGAACCGTACCTCCATGGGTGCCTCTGACCGCCGGTACAGCCCTTGGGGCACAGCCAGCCGGGCAGCCAGGGCTTCACTCACTGTCCCGGGGGCACGGGCGTCTCCAGTGGGGCCCCGATCCGGGCACGGGCTGCCTTCAGCAGGACCCGCCTGTGAAAGAGTTGCCCGCCCCTGTGGAGCAGCTTGTGTTAACAGCCACTGCTCCTTCTTCTTCACTTCCCTGGTGCCTTCTTGCTGCGGACCCTTCCTGGCACCTGTATCTTCCACCTCGGTGGGCTGACTGGCTGCTGTACTGCCTCGTGCTGGTGCTTTCCTCCCACGCTGCCCCCGCGGCTCCAGCTCCCCGTCGGGTCCCACGAGTGCTACGCTGGAAAGAGCCAGGTGCTGGATGACGTGTGTGCCCTCCGCTGGTGGGAGGGTCTTCGGAGGCAGCGCCTTGCGCCCACCAGCACCGTGCGAGGAGGGGGTGCGAGGGGCGTGGGGGGTCGCAGGCTCGGCGGCCGCTGGGGGCGAGGGTGCCGGGGGCAGCCCGGCTTTGCACAGCTCCTGGGAGCGCCGCAGCTGCTGCTTGGAGACCGTCCGCTTGATGCGGGTCAGCTCCTCCGCGAACTTGTGCTCGATGGCGTAGACGCGGCCAGCAAACTTGCCGCGCTCGTCAAAGGAAGCGGCTTTCTGCCGGAAAGCCAAGCGCCGGCACGCCGCTGTGCTGTCCACATCCCAGCGGTCCCGCACGTCCTCCCGCGAGCCGCCCGGGGTGCTGGCGCGGCGCAAGCCGGAGCCGGGCTGGTCGAAGGAGCGTGTCTTGCGCAAGGGAAGGCCAGAGTGTGGGGGGAAGGGGCTGTCTGACTGCTCCAGGCTCCGCCGCCGCTCCTCAAAGTACTGCAGCCTCTCGAAGATCTTAGAACCAGCACGCACCAGCTTGGGGGATGCCCTGACAGAGATGCGACCGGAGGTGTCACTCATGGGCGTCTGAGGACGGGACTCTTGTGTGCTGCCCTGGGAGTATCCTGAGGACTTGGGCTTCTTGATCTTCTCCTCGTACTCCTCAGCAACAGTGTCCTGATACTCAGCTGGCACTGACGACTTCTTGCGGGGGGTCACAGGCGTGTAGGAGGGGACGCCAGGGCCACGGGTGGCAGGCTGAGATGTGGCACCAGTGGGCAGTGGCAGGCACACGCCAGCACGGGGAGATGGTGAGCGGACAATGGGTGGCTTGGTGGTCAACGGCAGGGCAGTAGGGGACCTCGGGGCTTCAGCACCAGGTTTTGGAGAGACAGGACCACTGTGGGAGTCATCTCTCCGGTAGCCCCCCTGGGGGATACTGCTGCAAGGGGGGAGACAGAGGAGCAAGGTTCAGAATCCACCACCTGGCTGCATCGCTACTGCTAGCCCACACCACAGTGCCCAATGGGACACAGCAAGGGAAGCATGTAGCCAGGGAAGCCCTGGGACCAGATATCCTCAAGAGGCCCCAACAAGTAAATCTGTCCACCTGGAGATCGTCAGGAGCTGGGTAGTTCTGGACTTTTGTGACACAGCTGTGTCCCCTTGTCCAGGGGTAATCATGTGGGACAGGGGGGTGAAGCTGGTATACCCAGCAAGTCACCTTTGCAGAGCCACCATGCAGACAGGATGAGGGTCAAGGGGTGTCTCAGTTTGCTGGGGTTTTCTGGCATGCCAGGCAGCAGAGCACAGGCCAGCTCTTCCACGAGGCAGAGGGGATCCCCAAGGCTACAAGCCCTCCCTGAGCACATGCTGCTGTGGGTATGTCCCCAACCCTGCTGCCCCTGGGGGACCTCAGTGATCGTGGTATAGAAATCATATGGTGGAGATGAGGTTTTGGTGGAACAAGCAGCCTCAAATGAAAAAAGAGGCAGGATGGAGGTCAAAGGAGGAAGGCCTGCAAGGATGAAGACTGAAGGCAGTGGGAAGGTACAGGGACTCTGAGCACATCAGCAGGTCTTGGGGAGGCAGCATGTCCCTGGCTCCCGCTGCCATCCCTGTGTGGTAGGGACTGCGGGTGGTAGAGTTTTGCCAGTAAGTGTCCCAGGCTGCTGTACACCCCCAGGTCCCTTCACTCTGGGCTGCACAGAGGCCCCACAACTGGGTGGGATGGGGGGGACGCAGCTTGCAGGTGGGATGCTGCAGCTCATTCAGTGGCACAGGGATTACCCTCAGACCCAACCTGGCCACAGCAGAAAGGGACCCCACTCCATGTCCCCCACCTCACGCAAGGACCTGACCCTCCTGGGCTGGGTCACTCCTACCTCCTTACTGGAACAGCTGCCTATTGCTCAGAGCCCCTGTTCCTCATCTGGGCATGGCGAAGGCAAAGGAAGCCCAGGAGGAGGGGAGGAGATGGCTGCAGGGGTTGGAAGGAGATGGCCCCAGCGCAATGTCCCCTCCGCACGCTTCTCCCATCTACTTACACGTGGAGTGAGAGCGCCCGTCCTCGGTACAGGCTGAAGGCGCTGCCGTACGGGTCGCTGGCCACCGAAAGGCTATCCTCTGACCCCCAGCTCGTGCCCACCAGATTAGCCCGTGATGCCCGCACCAGAGGCTCCACACCCAAGTGCCGGACCTCGGCGCCACGTGGGGCCAGCGTATTTGCTTGCCTTGGGGTTCCCTGCAGCTGCTGCCGGGCAGCAGGGCGGAGGTAGGGTCCCCGCGCAGAGAGGCTGGCTTCTGTCTCCTTCTCCACCACAGTCTGCTGGCTGCCCGACCAGCTGGAGCGCTCCTCTGTCTGTGATAGGGCCAGCACCGAGGTTGGTGTCGTGTTCATGGAGGTGTCCACGAGAGTGTCAGACCCACCTGGAAGGAGAGCAGTGAGCAGACACTAGGTGCCTATGGAGATGAGCCCTCCACCCTGCTCAGAGAGGGCAGAGCCACCACTTGGTGTGCCAGGGTGTCCTAAGCAGCAGCCTGCTGCCCCACGCCCTCTCGTCTTTACATGGGTGGATCACAGCTTCTCCTCCATGGAGTCTCCCAAGGCTGGGCCAACAGAGCCCCTAGGGGAGGCCATGCCCAGCAGCCAGTGCTGTAGCTCAGTGCCACAGATGCTCACCCGTGGGGGTGCTGAAGGCCGTCTCATCCTGGAGATTGCTGTGCTGTGTCACCTGGGGGTCGCTGGGTTCATCCTCGCCTGTCTCCGAGTCTGGGGTGGGGGAGAGTAGGGGGTGAGGGGATGGAGGGACAGCAGGCCAAGCTGATGGACCTTGCAGACCCACTGGCTCCAGGGGCAGAAGAGCAGTACCTGGGCAGCTCTGGGACAGAGGGTACGACTGTGAAATGCAGGGACAAGCTGCCAACAGGGAAAGGCAGGACCAGGTGTGGGAAGGTCCAGTACAGCAAGGGCAGGGAAGAGCAGGTAAAGTGGGCAGGAGCAGTGTTAGATGATGGGAAGAAGGGGGATGGTACCAGCACTGGGAATGTGGCTGGCAGAAGTAGCATGGTGATGGGAAAGCAGCACAGGGGGACAGTGGCAGCAGTGGCATAAGCTGGGACACAGGGCTCAGTCTGGAGAACAGGGCTGGCACTGAGCGGAGCTTTTCCTACCGTAGCTTTGTTTCCTGCAGGAGCGGAAAACTTCGCTTCCATAGGGGCAGCAAGAGAGAGAGAGACATCAACACCCGGTTATTGGCCCGGCCTGCAGAGACGCGAGGGGCAGCAGGGAGGGACTTTATCCCCAGCACCTCCCTGCACTTCCATGGGGAAAGGACCTGCCTGATCAGTACCTGGGTGGGCCATGCTGGCTCAGAGAGCCCGGCACCCTGTGCCAGACTTTGGATCCAGGCATGGGGCCAGAACTGAAAGTTTGCCTGTCTCAGGACCCCACAAGGAGCACCCCATGCATTGTCCAGCTTCATGGCAGGGGCCAGGCACCCACAGGATGTGGAAACAGGTCTAGCACCCCCAGACTTCCCCACCATATCTCCAGGCAGCATCCACATTCAGTGTTCGTTGTTACAGTGCCACGCACAGACCGTCCTCACACACGCGCTATCCCACCTGTGCAGTGCAAGAGCACCATCTCCTTCCCATGCCATGGCCACATCCTGCCCAACAGGATAGCCACCTCATGACCCTCAGCTACTGGAGCAGGGTCAGCCCCATGGGCTGACCTCACTGCTGCAGCACTCACATGACCTCATGCTCTGCAGGGCAGTACAGCTTGGGGCTGGACCCAGCTGGGTGCTTCTGGGGGTGCTAAGGCACATGGACAGGTGTGTCCATGTGCAAGCACCTTCCCTCTGGCATTTGCATGTACATTCCCTACCCAATTCATGGCAAGTGCTCTGTCGTACAGCCATGCACCACAGCATGGCCCTGGTTGATAAAGCAGAGATGCTCAGGACAGGGCATCAATGAGATGCCCTCCCCATGGGCAGGATGTGGCTAAGCCAGATGTCTACCACCCTAATATCCCATCCCAGGAAGGCTGATGACATGCAGCCAGGAAGGGCCAGACTTTATCCCTCATCACTGCTGAGCCCTTGCAAGCTGCTGCAAGAGACTCCTGAGGCAAGGGAGGAGTCCTCTACCCCACCAATGCTCCCTTCCACAGCACTACCATAGCATGGTGTGGGGCCGTGCTGCTCTCACTGTCACCCTGAGCCACCTCTCTGCAGCCCAGCACACTGCTAGCTGCCTCACGCACTGCCATCACATCAGTCTCCCCAGCCTGGCCATGACAGCCCGCACCTGATGAACCAGAGCTGCAGGGCCAGGAGTAATCAAACCTCATGGGGGACACTGGGATCCCCTGGCTGACTGAGACCCCATTTTGGGGACTGGCAAGATGCAGCCTGCCTCTGCTCACTGTCCCTTTGCAGCACAGTGGTGGGGCTTTGCCCCATCCCAGTGCACTCAGGGCAGCAGGGGAAGCCGAGTCCTGGTAACTCAACGCACCATGCGTGAAGCGCCCAAAGCGCCGCGAGTGGCCAGTCTTCTGAAAAGGAAAAGAGAAGAGAGTGTTACCCATGGCACAGTGCCACACACCTGGTCATACTCACATGCATGCTGCTGGTGTTGCACACCCGCACTCACACACTCCACCACTGCACAAGTGACACTGCTCACACCCACCATTGCTCACACACACACTGGGACACAATGTGCAGTGCCACTCACACCCTCTCACTGGCAGGACACACCTGATACCACTCACACACACACGTCCCCTGGCTGCACACCCACGGCGTATCTGCAGGCACACACCCCCAGACACACAGACACAAATGGGTGTAGGTGGACACGTGTAGCATGTGCCCAGCCATGCACACACACTCACATGTGTGCACATACACACACACTCCACTTGGTGATGGCACCATGCCCCCAGCCCTGTATCATTGCCTGTACTGGGGGATGACACTGTTCACCCCAGGCTGGTGCCACATGTCTATGCCCTGGTAGCGACATCCCCAGGCAGCCTGGCTGCCCCAGCACTTCCGCCTGCAGAGAGCACCACCTGCAACAAGGTCAGTGCCTTGGCTGTTTGCCCAAATTCTCTGCAGCCCCTTCAAAGCCCCCACCCACACCAGCATGGGGCCTGGGCCAGCAAAGCATCTTCCAGGTGCTGGCCCAGACACTAACACACAAACGGGCCCAGCATGGGGACAACATCCCCCACCCCCGTGGAGGCCATGCCAGTTGTGAGAGAGGCTGCCTGGCACAGGTGGCAGAGGACTGGCCTGACTGTGCAGGGCTGGAAGTGTGGGGGTTGCACTCGCCTGTGCTGTCTGGGCAGGCAGGCGGGATCCACGCACAAGCAGAGGCACCAGGAGTTCCCTGCCAGCTTGGCTGTCCTCTACACCACATCCCAGGGCCAAGCACCTGCTTGCCAAGGGAGGGACTGGCTGAGGGTGACCCGGTTGCCAGGCCTGGCGTGCACTGACGCCATCTCCCGGGAAAGCAGAGGGAAGGGGTGATCTCCAAGGCAGGCAGGAATAGGGGTGGCGAGCAGACAGGTAGGGTTCAGCTGCCAAGACTAAGCATCCTTCCCAGATAGTCTAGGTAACAGGATCTCTCCTGGACACTGACACCCCATGCCCTGTCTTCCCAGCATGGACCTCAAGGTTGGACACGCAGCTTTCTTGAAGCCCTTCACTCTGCCAGACCCACAGCTCCCAAGCAGGGTCATGGACAGACAGCTCCAAGAGACAGACAGTCCTCAGGGACAGCCAGCCAAGCAGGGCCAGCAGTTAGTTGCCCTTGGAAGAGCAGCAGGCTCATTTTGTGTGCCCTGCCCGTGGGCAGCATTTGGGGCTCCCACCAACCCCCCTCCTGCATGCAGTGCTAGCCAGAGGGCAGCGGCTGCACAAGACACATTTGTATTCAGGCTGAGCCAGGCTTCACCTCCCCTCCTCGCTGACTCTGCTGGTTCTGGCTGGCAGCCCGTCTTCCAGGCCAGGGAAAGATAGATGAATGATTAACTGCACCATCGGCGGATAATTCCCCCATTAAAAAATGAAAATGCAATTGAGTGCCATTATCGGGTGCTCTTGTGGCTTCCCAGGGACTGGCGCCATCAGCTCCCCGTCAAATATGGTGACTGCAACCAGCACGGCTGGGCTGGGCTCTATCAACCAAAGCTATGGGGTGGCTTAAGCCCCCTCCCCTCCACCTTGCAACAGGTCCCTACAGGACTGGGGCACTCCACAGCCTGGATCCCCCTTGGGCACAGCACAACACCCACCCACAGCTGATCAGGATAATGAGTGCTGGGTGATGCAGGGTCACTTATGAGAGGTGGGTAAGGGGCAGGAGCAGCTGAGGACTCACCGTGAGGCTGAGTTCTAGGTGAAGGGGCCAGACAGAGAGTGGGGGATGTTCTCCCTGGTTGGAATTTCATTTGGCCACTGGAAAAAGGGGTGAGGGCTCCGCAGGAGGCTGCTTTCTGCTCACCCAACTCGGGGTAGGGAGAAGGGCTGTCTGGGATCCGCCACCAGCTTCAGCCCTGCCCCACAAGACAGCTGGGTGGGACCTGCTGCTGCCTCCTTCCCCTGTGTCAGGCATAGATACACCCTGCCCCAGGCTGGGGATTCCCTCTGGTTCTGGCATGGCATCCCTAAGTATAGCCATGGGGCCAAGAGGAGTCAGTGGGGAGAAGGGGCTCCTTGGGCCATGCAGCACAGCTCTTGCATCCTGCCACCACCTGGCATGTGGAGTCGAGCACCACATGGCAGTGGTGCCACTGGTGTGAGACATGCAGACAGGGAGCAGGGATGGAGTAAGGTGGGAAGGCAGTGGGTCATTTGCCTGTTGCAGAGACAGCCACTGTGGGTATTCTGCTACCTGCTGTGCTCTATTTGCCCCATATGTCGACGAGCCCCTGGGCTTGCTGCCCCCAAGGGCAGATGGGGCAGCTGGGCAGTACAATTCGTCATGCTCCAGAGAGATTCCCTCCGACACCTGGCTCCCAGCATCCCTGGGGGCCCATGTTCCCCAGCGCATCCCGCATCCCTGAGAAGGTGCTTAGGTTGACAGCCCCACCCCGACTCCTGCTGGGACACCGAGCAGGGTGGCAACGGGGAGGCTATGGAGCAACAGGGTGAGCTTGTGTGTCCCAAAGGAGTCGGGGGTCGGGGGCTTCCTGGAAGGATGATCCCCCATCCTCCACCCCCCGCCGACGCCAAGTGACGTCGTTGTTCCTTGCTGGGCGGCGGAGCGAGCGGCAGGCCCGCGGAGGAGCCTCGCCTGTGCCAGGCATGCTCCTGACGCGGAGGGGATGACGCAGGCAAAGCCTCGTCTCCAACTCCGTGACCACCAGCTGCGGGGATGGGGAAGCCATGAAGCAGCCTCCATTTGCCTCTCCGGCTTCGGAGGGTAGAGAGGGGAGAGGGTGGCTGGGAGAGAAGCCCCCGGCGAGGGTCCCAGCCTGCTGCTGGAACGGGCGGTGCTGAGCACCTGCCCTCCGTCCCTCCTGCTCGGCTGGCCAGGGCTGGCAGACAGCTGGCAGATTCGCAAACGGGGCTGGAGCTTGTGATGGGCAAAGCCCTGGGGAGCCCCGTGCGGCAGCGGCAGGGCCGAAGGGACCCCTCCCATCCCCATCCATTCCCATCATCACCATCCCCGTCGCCATCCCGATGCGCTCCCCGCACTTCCCCCTCCTCCCGGCAACTCGCCGGCGCGGCAGCCCGGAGCTCTTACCTGGAAACGCTTCTTCACCCAGATCTTCTTCATGCTTCTGCAGAGCCCCGCTGGCCCTGTCACATCGGCTCAGGCCCAGCAGGACGCCAGCCCGCTCCCGGCGGGGTCCCTGCTGTCAGCAGGCCGGGGGTGCAAGCGATGCTCCGAGCATCCTCCACTGCCAGCAGCCGGGGACAGCGGAGGGGAAGGAAGGAGCTCGCCAGGTTGGGCTCTCGGGAGGGCTGGAGCTGTGAGCATGAAGCATCACTGGAGTGCTCCTCCCTCCATCCTTCCCCCGGCTGCCTCCGCCTCCCCGCCAGCCCTGGCACACTGTAACAGCGGCCGGGGACAGGCAGAGCACAGGTGATGGGGGGCAAGGGCAGCCGCGGGGAGGAGGAAGGAGGGAGAGGTGTGGCTGGGGTGGCCACACGGCCTCCCCCCACCCTGGTTTTGGCTCCACGGTACCCAGGGGTCCGAGCCCACTGCCCAGCGATGTGACTGTATCACTGTCCCCTGCCATTGGTCCATCCTGCCCCACCACCTAGGGCAAGGGCAGCTCTTCTCTCCGTGGAGCTCATCCTTCCACGGGAATGAGAGTAATGCACCACACTGTACCAGTGCTGCATGAAACTGCCTTCCACATGCTTCCCCCAAAGTGCCCCCTCAAAGTGCTCCTGAACAGGGCAGCTCCACTGCCACATCCCTGCAGAGCAGCACAATCACAGACGGTACCCAGCTGAGATCCAGGCTTACCAGCAAACTGCTCAGTCCCCCCCATGCTCTAGCCAGCAATGACACAAAAAGGTCCCCTTACCAAGACACAGGTGTGGGTTCTAGCCCTGATGGCCCACCTGTCAACAAACAAGAGCTAGTATAGGCACAATCCTTCACCCTAGCCCCTCTGGCCTGTCACTTCCCAAGCCACAGCATCCTTTGTAAACCACACAGCCTCCAGGCACCCTGAGGCAGACCTTGCTTCTTGTCTCCCTGGTACCTCAGGACACATACAAAAGACAGCAGGCCTGGACTGCTCAGCATCAGGCCTGGGCCAGAATCACTTCTTTGTGTCTGGTGGCCATGAGAGCTTGACACATGAGACCTCCCCTTGTGCTGGAGCAAGGCAGGACTGGGTGCCCAGGACTGGGTGCCTAGGACTGGGCTGTGATGGGATCCTGGGTTGTGGGCAGAAGCCCCTGGGTCTTCAGTGAGATTGGTCAGGGACATTAAGACTTATTCGTGCTCCTGGCACAACTCTAGCATGCCTTCCCCCGCTGAGCACCCCCAACCCTGCCAGCCTGTCTCTGGGTGACACTGCCAATAAGACAGAGGGGCAGTCAGCCCCATAGCCTTAGTGTAGCCTTTCCTGCCTTCCATGCCCTCCACATCTCTCAGTGACCTGTATCACCAACTCACCAAGCCATTGAGCCCCACAGCACTTATTAGCCACCTTTACAGGCTCCTGCAGAGGCTGCCAAGGAGAGCCTACGTGCTCTCCATGCTGCCCCTTCCCACTGCAGAGCATCCCTGGGGACAGCGCTGAAGGCCTCCCCATGCAGCGCTTGTCCGCATGATGCTCAGCTGTGCCCTGAGGAGCCGGCCACCCCACACAGAGCTGCACACAGGCATCAAACTTCCCACCATGCCTGGCAGCTCCAGCAGATTTTCTGCACTTCCCCTCCCCGCCCATGAATCCCAACGTGAGGCTTTTCATGGCTCCATAATAACTCGCAAATTACCCAGTACAAAAGGAGTTGTTTATACAACATTTCTGACAATCCCACAATTCAAGTGATGCTGCGGGGTTTCCGTGGAGACCCCACACGTCAGGCAAGTCCCACGAATGCCAGAGCTAGCACTAAGGGAATCTCCTATCAGAGCCAGAGGACTCTGCTGTGCCCACCAGCCCTGGGTGGAGACAGAGATGGAAACCCCTGTGCCAGGGCTAAGTAAAAGGGTGGGCTGTGGGGCTTGTGTCTGCCACGGTCCCCGAATCCAGGATATGCCTGCCAGGTGCTCTCACCAAGGCTGTACATGCCTGAGGTCCTGCTGCAGACCTGCAGAGCCTGTGACTCTTTTTCAGAGTCAAGGGGGAGAAAAGCCTAGTCAGGGATGATAGAAAGGAGCACCGAGGCTTGGTCTTGGCATACAGTGGTGCCAAGGCAAGGATGCTGCTACCACAGTACTCACAGGGACAGCCCCAGGTCTGGTCACAGGGAGGAATCACATGTGCCCAGCCAAAATGTAGTCATTGGAGTATCCTCTGATGACTTCCATGTCTGCTGCCCCATCAGCCACAGCTCCTGGCTGGCTGGGGACACTGCCCTTCCCAGTGACTGTGGCTCTGCTACTCAGCCATGCCCCAGCAAAAGACCCAGGAGTGGCTCTGGACTCTCCTGGAGATGATGTATCTCTGGGAGCAGCTGAGTCACCTCTGAGGGTCCAAAAAGTCATTTCCAAAAGCAGCGGCACCTGCAAATCCCATGATAAGGGCAAGGCTAAAGTCCCTGCAGGTGGTTGGTGGGAGATGATAGCAGCCTGCACCCAGGGAGCCTCTCTGCCTTGCCTTGCCCTGCCCTGTCCCAGGGGCAGCCCTGACACTGCCCTGCTCTTCTGCAGGACAGGGACATAGGGCAGGAGACAGCAACCGGTACAGCCATTGCACAGCAAGGGGCAGAGCTGGAGCAGGTGGCCCCATCACCATCCAGCTTCAGCTTTACCTGCTGGACACACCAACCCCAAGCAAAGCAGACAGCAAACACTTGCTCAAAATACAGCATTAATTATGCTTCTCAAAGAGCCACAGCTCTTACTGCCCTGCTGGACCTTCCCAGCAGCCCTACACAGATCCTACCCTGCTCCACAGCACCAGCCAGGCATCAGCCACCCAGCCTGGTGATCAGCCCCCTTATCTTGGTGCTGGAATAACTGATGACAGTGGGTGCATGCACCCTTCTCAGGTAGGAAGAGGTCTGAGCATGAATCTTTCATGTGTTTGCATCTTTCAGAGCTGCTGGGGATGGTTTATGGGAGGTGAGGTTGGGACCTTCCCCAGCCCTGTTCCCAGGGGAAAATTCATGCAGCAGGATGGTCCTCATCATGGGGCAGGGCAGCACCACAGTGCCTTTCTGACCTGGGGGAACAGAAATGCTCTGTTGTGACCCCTTTCTCAAGGACTATGGACACCTCAGGTGCCCTCCCCAGCACTGCCTCCCTTTGCCACCACTAGAAAGATGCCTGAGTGAGTACACAGTGCCCGTGGCAGACAGAGAACAGGGGACACAGGATAACGATGTGACCTTGGCTGTGGGTGCCTGGGCATGGAGTGGGATGGCAGAAGGCATTCTGTCCCTACCCTGCCAGCCCTCCTCCTGGCATTCCTCCTGCCTGGGCTAAGAGGTTGCATGCAAAAGGCAGTGGGAGAAACAGGCAAGAGTGCGGGCAGCAGGGTAGAAGCAGCTAGACTCTTCCCAGTGCCATCATGCCAGAGCACAAGCCAGCAACCTGCTGTTGGGAGGCAGGAGGGAAACAGGGAGCACTGAGCAGCCCCAGGAGGAGGCCATTGCCCCAGCAGGCAGGCCTGAGTGGCAGTGCTATATTTACCCACCCGCAGGCCCAGGTCTCAGACTCTTGCCTGTAACACAAGTCCTGCAGCCTGCCAGAATCTGAGTGGATGGCACATTCCTCATCAAAAATAACCCCCCAGCAGCAGGCAAGAGGGCAGGGGTGGAGGTGAATGACTGGACAGCTGCACCCACTGCTCTGCTTACTGATGAGCAGACCTCCATGTATGCAGTACCCCAAGACAGGGACCTGGCTTATGTGGCCACTGCACCACCCCCTGCCCGGATGGCTGGGGGCGGACCTGAAAGTCTGCATCCCCAGCAGCTGCCCACAGGCTAGCCCCAGCGCCACCCCTGGCGAGAATGGGTGCAGCCCCTGGGTGCATGGCTGTGCTTGGCAGGCATCCTGAGGGCCAGGTCCAGCCCTGTCCCTCCTGCACTGCCTAGCCCTAGGGACCTGTCCACATGCCAGCTGAGACCGGCACCCAGGTGGCACTCACCAAGCAGCTCTGCAGAGGCAGCACCTGTGCTCACACAGATGGGCATAGTGCCCACCCCATGGTGAGGCATGGCAGCCCAGGCTATATCTCAAGCTCCTCCAAGATGCTGCTGTGCCCTGAGGCTGGGGAGGCAGCCAAGAGAAACTGAGGGAGCCCCAGAGAGTCCTATGGGAGGGAGGATGTAGGAGTAGGAGGCTTTAGGTCCTCTTCAGTCCCCAAGTGGCGCTGGAAGGGGCTCCAGAGGGAAGGGGCAGCTGGCCTTAAACATGAGCATGGTGCTGTAAAGTAAGGAACTAAAATTAGGCACTAAGATAAATGGTCAGAGGTGCTGAGCTACGAAGGACACTGACAGCACAACCATCACCACTGGGGTGGCATTGCCATCACCATACACCAACAGCCACAAAAGCATGCCCACACTCCCCCAGTGTAACTCTGGGCTGGACAGGAAGGAGCAATGAAGGGCTGCTGTGCGCTGGCAGCTCTTGTCCCCTTCCCTGCCCCCAAATCAATGATGTGTGCAGGCTGTTCTCTGGGCAGAGGAAAGCTTCCAAGGATACTTGATTGCTGAGTGCAGGTGGAGGCGAGTGGTAGGAGCCCAAGACAAACACATTCAACCTTGAAACAAGAGGCAGTTCTGATAGGGAAGATCAGGTAGTGCTGGCATGGCAAGGGAGGCCTGGGCTCTAAAAGATTACCTTAAGAGGTGATTTAATTTGGTTTGTGAGGAAAAAAAAAACCAGGAGATGCAGCTGAGAGGTAGTACAGGCTTTAGTGAGCCAGGGGGCAATGGAGCCATGATAGGAACTAGGGCTGGATGGTGAAGGGTCTGGACTATGTCTGGATGGACCGAGGAAGTCCCTAGACCAGCCTGGTGCTGGTGTAAGAAGGGCAAATGCACTCCACCTGCACTCATGGAGCTGGGGCTCAAGGGAGAACCTGTACCAGGAGAGAGTGGTGGGAACACAGCAGGGACGATGTGACACAGTGGGGATGGTGTGCACCTGGGAAACCCTGTGCCCAGCTGCCTGACCAGCACCATGTGTGCACTTCCCAAGCTGGGCACTGACGCACTCAGGGGACCTGGGAGAAAGGCAGGAGAAAATCATTAGTGGGGTGGAGCGACAGATTCAGGGCAAGGGATTAGAGGAGCTAAATCAGGCTCATGCAAGCAAGGGGGAATGCTGAGCTGGTACAGCAGGAACTGCTGGGGCTGACTGTGGAGCTGGGCAGCATGAAGCCCCCTCACCCCACCCCACCAGCAGTGACCTGAGCCACCCTGGGGGGAGCCAGTGCTGGCATTTTGGTCTAATGGTTGTCTACAGGGAGATGTTAGCTTATAGCTGGACTCGATCATCTTAAGGATTTTTCCAACCAGGCAATGCTATGATTCTGTGATTCTCACAGAGAGTGGCAGCCTGGCCTGTGTGCAGAGGAGAGGTGGAGGAATGGGGTCTAGGCCCAGCAGAGTCCACAACCCAGCAAAGGCAAATGGAGCAAAGGCACCCCAATACCTCCAAACATAGGGTCCCAGGACCCTGAGCCCAGAGAAAGACCTCATCCTGACCAGGGACCTTACACACATTTCCCCTTACAAGACCAGTAATTGGCTGATAACTTGGCTCACAGGGCCCCAAGGGAGCAAGGATGGGGTGTCCCTGCCCAGCACAGGGGCAGCAGAGCCACCAGTGGAACTTTCATGGTCCCCAGAGAGCTGGATCTTAGCAGGGAGCATGGAGAGCCCCTGGGCAGCCAGAGCCTCCATGCTGGTGAGCCATGATCCTGGCAGGGTGCCAGGGCAGGCGGGTGCAGAGCAGTGCCACAGCTCTTCCATTTCACATGATGATGTGTCTCACCGCTCAGTTGCTGGCATGGAGAAAATGGCTTCAGGGGAACACCACACTGAGAGCCAGTGCCCTGCAACGGACCTAGGTGATAGGGCTAGACCCCCCCACTACATTCCAGAAGTTCCACACCAGCACCCTTCTCCAGCACCTGCAGGACACGGTGCTCCCCGGGCACTGCCACACCGTGGAGACTGTTCTGCCCCAAGGCAGACACAAAGCCACACCCAGGGCTGCCACACTCCTCACCTAGCCGGATGCCCCTGCAGCCTGCATGGTTCCAGAAGCGTCTCTGCCCTAGGGCTGGCTTTTTGGGTGGCTGTTTGCTTGGTGGCAATGCACTCAACAGCCTACCCAAGGCCAAGTGCCTGCTGGGAGGAGCGCCTAGGGCAGGGTGACATTCACCCCAGGCGTTAGGCAATCCTGGCTGCCCAAGCCCTCTCTCAGCTGCTCCAGAAAGGCAGCAGTGAGAGCCGGCGGCTGGGAATCGGGAGCAGGGATGAGTGCGTCAGCACAATGGGAACGGGTACCTGGGGAAATTAGGCAGTGCCGAAGGGCAGAGGCAGCGGAGAAGTGCCACGGAGAGGTGCCACGGAGAGGTGGAGCTGCGCATCCAAGTAAGAACAGGGTGTCCCGCCCACCCCAGTCCCTCCAGGAAAGGCTGTTCCAGGCTCGTGGGGCAGTGCATGGCTCTCAGTCTCTGCACACACAGTGCCATGCAGCTGACTGTGCAGTGCCATGGCCCCAAAGGTGCAATGCACAGTGACTTCAACGGGTGCAAGCTGGAGGTTCCACAAGAACATAAGGAAAAATTTTTCACTGTGAGGGTGACAAAACACTGGAACAGGTTGCCCAGGGAGGTTGTGGAGTCCCCTCTGGAGACATCCAAAACCTGCCTGGATGCATTCCCGTGTGACCTGCTCTAGGGGATCCTGCTCTGGTAGACGGGTTGGACTGGATGTTTTGAGGTCCCTTCCAACCCCTAACTTTCTGATTCTGGGATTCACACAGGGCAGGACCCCTTCTGTGCCCACCCTGCTCTGCTCCCCAGACCCATGAGCAACATGAATACCTCCTCCATCCTCCAAACATCACTCCTGCAACCTCCCAGCTCACACAGAGGAACTCCTCTTCCTCCATTGCTCCCCTTCAGCACTGCAAAGGCTCCTTCTGCCCTCTCACTGCCACTCAGTCCCCCTCTCAAGGTGCTGCAAAGCCGAGGGTGCAGCTCCTTCCCCAAAGTCTGGGGGCTCAGCACCGCCCTCGCTGTCCGGACACAGACGGCGCAGCTCGCGTTTCAGAACGGTGTCACTAGCCAGCATGACACACTCCCCGACATCAGGGTCTGCGATGACCCAGAGAATTGTCATCCATACTGGGACAGAGGGGGCCGAGCCCCAAAGATGCCTGGTCCCTGTGCAGAATGACGCCCATCCATGCAAGGGACCACAGCAGCCCTCAGACACCGTTTGTGCAGGAGAAGAGCCTGACCAGCTACCAGACCGGAACTAGGTCCCTATCAAAATCTAGCCCCACGTCCGCTAATTAACACTGGTCCCCGCCCACTCCAGGGCATAGGGTCCCCCCACTCGACAGCCCCACCTCCTGCAGTGTCAGGCTCCTCCCTTACAGCCCCACTGCAAGGAGCTCCCAGTTCTCCCAGTGCAGTCCCAGCGCCCGGCGCCGGTCTGATGGTGCAGCCAAGGACACCATTGCCCTCAGGCAGCTGGGGCGCGGGGGTGGCTTGTGCAGCGGCACTGGTGAGTACCAGGGACCATGTCAGTGGCTGTGGCGGATGCCATGCACCAGAGCTGCATCTCTGTCTTTTTCTCTCTCTCTCCTCCTGCCCAGAGCAGGCTTAGCATCACAAGCTCCTGATACCTCCGTGCCCGGCCCTGGTATCTTGCCTGGTCTGGCAGTGGGTACTGCAGCCACATGCTCCCTCCAAGCCAGAAAGCCACCACTGTGCTGTCAGCACAGAGCACCCCTGCCTGCAGAAGGGCAGACACACCAAAGTCCAGCCCTGGCCAGCCCCAAGCAGGTACTGTGGCAGGAGCCTGCAAAGCATCGGTGCCACCGTCAGCAAGCCCATGCCCACAGCAGTGCTGGCACAGCCATTCCAGTGGCCACACCGCCCTTACCTTCCATGTCAATGATGGCCAGCACAGCACTGGTCATGGCCTCTCCCTGCTCATTCTCAGCCACGCAGGTGTATACACCAGCATCCTCCTTCTTGCTGTCCCGGATCCAGAGGCTGCCATACTCCTCCTCGCGTGGGGCCAGCAGCTCCTCGTTTCGGTACCAACGAAGGCTGGGCTGGGGGTTGCCCACTACCACCACCCGCAGACGGATGTCACAGCCAGTGCCGATTGCTGCGTTCTTCAGCTTCCGTGCAAAAACCGGTGCTGCCAGGCGAGCTGGGCCCTCATCCTGTTCTGCAGTGACCTTGGCACGCTTCGGGGGGATGCCGGGGCTCGGGGGAGCTGCCCGGGGCTCCCCACCGCCCCTACTCATTCCACCACGTCCCTGTGCTCGGTGCATGTTCTGCAGCTCCCACGCCCTCACCTGTGACCCCCACCTCCCCGAGCTGCCTCTCCTCTCCCCCTCTTCACACCCGCACCCCCAGGGTTCTGGGTGCCTGCCAGGGGTTGCAGAGCAGGGGCAGCCCCCAGTCCAGATGCTGTCCGGTTCAGTGCCTCCCCCCCGCCGGCTGCAGCACCGAAGGTCGCAGTGCCGTGGGCAAGTGAGAGGCTATTTTTAGGAGGGGACTCAGGTTGCTGCTCGCAGAACCACCACTCACCGAGCACCCAGTGCAGTGTAGCACCAACACCCCATGCTCCACTGCAACCCCAAGCCCGCCCAGCACCTCGGCATCTGCTCCTCCACCGGCCTGGCTGCGAGTCCAACGGGTGCCGGCCGCTGGATGAGCCGTCCCAGCGTTGGGGCCTTGGCGTCCCCCCCCCCTTGCCTGTCCCGTCCCGCACAGCCCCCGCTGAGCTGCGCTCCCTCTGCCCCCTCTCACGAAGTGGCAGCTGCCTCTGATATGTCACATTCCTTGGCCAGGCTCCCCCTCTCCGCGCCCGCCGCCCCGGCTCTGCAGCCCAGCTCTGCTTGCAAAGATAGAAAGGGGCCAACTCCTTTCCATATTAGCAAAGAGACTCAGGGGGGAACCCAGCCTTCCTCCCCTCCCTTCCCCCTTCTCCGTCACTGTCACCAGATCGGGACATAGAGACCCTGGTGGCATGTGGAGGCAAAGGACACCGTCATGCTTCCTGCAATGCGAGACCCCAGGCAGGAGCCAGCCCTGCGGGGCTCCTTAGCCTCATCCCCAGAAGGCAACAGAGGCAAGAGTCCCTACATCCCTGCTCATCCCAAATCCACCCTGCCGAGAGGCTGCAAACACAGTAACTCCCATTTCTCCCACTGAGCCCCTGCTTTACTGCCCTGGTCCAGTCTTGGCCAGTCCCCCATTCAAGCCCTGATTGGAGCAGGAGCACCCCACTCTTTGGGCTTGGGATGCCACCTCTGGAGCCAGACAGGGGTTCTTCAGCTCCCAATGTGATGGCACATGTCTCGACACTGGGCCCAGCCACCCTCGTAGGGGCTGTAAACCTGGGTGAGCGGAAGAGGAGCAGCACAGCATGTGGCTCCCCAGCTGCAGGCCAGCCCCAATGGCTCTAGCACTGCCCATTGCCACCAGTCCAACGCTCCCGGCACCAGTGAAGCTTCATCATCAAGGGAAAAATCCCAGGCTCGGGTGGCTGAGGCACACCGGAGCAGGATGCTCCACTAGACCCACAGTCCCAGAGCGGCTGAGCAAGCCTCAGGATCTCTAGAGGCTGAAGGAGAAGCCTGACAGAGGCTTGGCAGGAAGTGGTTCTTCCATGCCTGTGCTGCCCTGAAGGTACAGGACTGCTCTGATCCCTGCCTGTCCTTCCAGGCCGGGGGACAGAGTCCTGGCTCAGCCATCCAGGGCCAGGCAGGGAAAGAAGGAGATGGTCGTCTCTTCCAGGGCAGCCCTAGGGACTGTCCTCGATGTCACAGGGCCACCTGCTGGAGATAGCCCTTCAGATACTAAACTCTCCTGGCCCTGGCAGGCCCTGCAGAAAAAAATAGGGTTTGCCACACTGGCACCTCCATCAAGGACCTTCCAGTCCTGTCCCCACTGCTGGCAGCAACACCTGCCTTGTCCCTAAAACAACACCCACTGCCAAGCCAGTTGTATTCCCAGGTCTCTACTGCCTGGCAGGGGTGGCACGGACCCTTTGACGTATCCCAGAGCAGAGCAATCCTCAATCTCTACTGCTTGTGGGATGCTTGGCCCTGGGTTTCCCTGATTCATCCCCCATCCCTGAGGCAAGGGAGCTGAAGCCCAGACCACCACATCCCAACCACAGGGAAGAAGGCATTTGTGCTGGGAGGAGAGGGTGGAGGGGACAGACTTAGGTTGGAGGTTGAGCCCAAAGTGAGTCTAGGGCTGCAGTTGTGGGGTTGTGGAAGAGTTAAATTTAGGATGAGCAGGGGCTGTGCTTTCAGATAAGTGGCAATGGTGAGGTCTTGGAGAGGTTCCTGTCAGGTGTGGGTCTGGAACAAAGCTGTCCTAAGTGAGGGCAGAAGGGGGGCATCAGTGGGGCTGAGAGCCACTGGGCCATGGTATGAGGCCCTGGGTGTATGGGTGGGCAGGCATCAGTCACCTAGAGCCCCTCTGAACCTGCTCAGAGCTTGGCTGCCACTGCTCCCAGTCCCAGCAGGGTCCCCCAACCAATACAAATGGGAAACCCACCATCACCAGCAGCAGAATGATCTAGAGCACCTTCAGTGTGAGGGCCCAGCAGCCTAGGGAAGAGATGGCTCAGGGGAAAGCTCTGAGCCACCCCAGAGCATTCCCCTGAATCCACCCCAGCCCAGTCCCTGAGGCTCATGTCATTCCCACCATGGCATGCCACCTCCCCACCACTCTGTCCCATCCCTGCCACAGAGATGCACTGAGAGGAAGGGGTGATGCTCCACTGTTTATTTCAGCTGTCTGAAGAGTCATATAGACGCAGTGGGGTGGGGGTGCTGTGGGGCGAGGGGTGGAGGCACCTGCCCTGGACCCCAGGCCTCTCTCTGGATCCTCTTCTTCTCTCACCCCTCTCTCCCACTCATTCACTCCTCCTCTCTCCTGTGTCCACCTACAAGTACCCTCTTGGCTCACGAGCCTGGCCCCTGCTGCTGGGGGTCCCCATGATGGGGGTGGGCGCTGCCCTTCTCTGCCCCAAGGGGCTGTCTCTCAGGCCAGGGAGGGGGAGAGTAGGGTCCCAGCCCCCCTGGGCAGGGAGGAATGCAGGTTGGGAGCACCTTGGCTTGGACCCAGGTGGAGAACAGGGGGCTTGGCCTGGACCTCAGTTCTCCCCATCCCTGGCACCGCCACCATGCACCCAGAGAAGTGCCAGCTCCAGGGAGGCCAGTGGTCCTGGTGCAGGAGGACAGGGGATGGGTCCATGCTCCCGCAGGACGAAGCCCAAGCCCGTGCCTGGTGCAGGGAGGGGGCTGTGGGAGGATCCAGAACCTGCTGCTGGGACCGTCCGGCTCTCTGGGGAGCTGGCCCAGGCCACCACCTGCTCCCCCCAGCCCCTCCTGCTTGTCCCCTGCCTCCCTCCCTCCTGCCACCCCCCTTCCCCGGCCCGGGCCTGATCCTGATGCTGGCGTTGCCGCTGCGAAGCTACAAAAGCAGAGCAAGCCTTTTGAAGCCAAAGGAGAGAGCCTGGGGTGTGCAAAGAGCCCGGAGGCAGCTGCACAGGGGAAGACCCCTCAGGCAGTGTCGGGGGAGTGCCGGGGACAAGGTGGGGGGCAGGAGGGGGACTTGGCATCGGGACGGAGGCAGGGATGGAAGGTGCCTGTGGGCTGCCAGAGCAGCCTTCTCTACAGTACTTCATGCTGCTGCTGGGTTGCCTCGCTCACCACCTGCCAGGAGAGACACACTGTGAGTCACTGTGCCCTGCCAGCACTGTGAGGTGCCATGCTATGCCAGCACCAAACCCCCGATTGTGGGGACAGGTACCGTGCTCACCCCTCCCAACTTCCCTGCCACACCGTTGTGCTACCCTGTACTCACCTCCCCGTCACGGGTTTCGATAGTTTTGATCATCACGGTCTTTTTGGTGTGCACCTCAGAGCCGCGTTGCTCTGGGCTGGTCTCTGCAAATGACCAGCAGGTGGACCTCAGCAATGTGTGGCATAGGGGCACAACAGTGGGGTTGGGGCCACTGAGGGACTTCAGGAGCCCTGGCTTAACCTCTTCTCAGCTCATGGAAACACCAAGTGCCCCCAACCCCATGAGTTCAGTGTGGCACCCATGCATCCCCAAACTGACAGCATGGCTGCAACCCCCCAGGAAGGCCATTTGACCCCACACTGGTAATCCCTGAGGACTCATCCCACATCCTTCTCCTCATGGGATGATGCTCACCTCGGAAATTGAGCGCAGAGGCAAAGGTCTGGTGCATGGGGATACTGATCCTGTGGGGACACAGAAGGGAGAGCTCAGTGCCAGCCAGCCCTGGCCCTCAGGTGTCTTCTCACAGCGTGAGACTCCCAATTCAGCTGACCCTGCTAGTCCCTCCACTTTGTCTTGCCCCTCCTCTGCCACTCACCGGTTCTCCTCGCCCTCCAGCAGCTTGCGGTATGTGGCAATCTCCACATCCAGAGCCATCTTGACGTTGAGCAGGTCCTGATACTCGCGCAGGTGGCGAGCCATCTCATCCTTCAGGTGTCGGATCTCCTCCTCCAGCCGAGCAATGGTGTCCTGGTAGCCACCAGCCTCCCCTGCAAAGCGCTCCTCCATCTCCCGCATCTGACGCATCAGTGAGTCGTTCTGGGGAAACAGGGAACTTCAGTGACAGGGCAGACCCAGAGAGGTCAGGGCTCACCTGGGGAAATGGAAATGGGGATTCTGGGGGGGTCCTAGGGAAGAGAAAGAGACTTGCAAGAACTGTGGTCAGCCCTGGACTGGGTCCATGATGGGTGGCTATCACCCTCTATCTGCCTGGGAAGGCAGGCTCCAGTGAAGGCAAGCTGGGCAGGCGCACAGACTCCTCAGCAAAGCTGTCCTACTCCAGTGGGAGGGCACAGAGGGGTGCAGGAGCACTGAACGGCTGCCCAGGGTTGGCACTACCACACTGTTGGCTGCTGGCTGGCTCATCTGACCATGACAGGGTGGGACTGATATGCCTTGTTTGTTTGCAACCATGCTCTCAGCCTGCAACCAGACACCCTATGCCCTGCACCTGCCTTTCTGGAGCCTCCCAGGCTGGGGCACCTTTTGCAATTTGTGCTTTGGCCCAAGAGCTCAACCAAAACACCTCACAGAGGCCCAGACTGGCACTGGGGAAAGTGCAGCCCAAATTTGTGGAATCAGTCCCACCATGGCAGCAACGCAGAGCCCTCCAACACAGAGATGTCCCAGAGGTCTCCTAGCAGCCCTAGAGCAGCATATCCCTTTCTTCCCAACACTGCCCACAGCTCACCGTGCCCTTCAGGGCATCAATCTCGCAGGTGTAGGACTGGATCTGGTGCCGGTACTCCAACATCTCCTGCTTGGCCTGCCGCAGTGCATCATTATTCTTGTTTGCTGCCTGTGTCAGGTCATTCACCTGGGGAGAGACCAGGGTCAGTGGGCACAGCCACTGGAATAGCTAGGACTCACTATGCCAGGGCCAGCCTGGAGCCCACTGCCTCTCGCACCTTGGACTTGTACCACTCCTCAGCCTCAGCAATGTTCTTGGCAGCAATGCTCTCATACTGAGCACGGATGTCCCGCAGTGCAGCCGTCAGGTCAGGCTTGGAGATATCCATCTCCACCTGGATGTGCTGTTCCTGCAGCTGAGCCTGCAGCTCCCGGATTTCCTGGGGTGATAAAGAGACATCTTAGGGCACCACTCTGTCCCCTAACCCCATGGGTGCCCAGAAGAAAGGAGGTCACTCCTGGCCTACCTCTTCGTGAACCTTCTTGAGGAAGGCAATCTCCTCCTGCAGGGACTCAATGCGTCTTTCCAGGTCAATGCGTGCCAATGTGGCTGCATCCACATCCTGGAGGGACACAGAGAGAGCGGTAGTGGAGAGACGGGGAGAGCACCAGGGCTAGAAGGTGAAAAGCTGTGCCCAGGGATAAGTCCTGGTGCTGGGGCTGAGCTGCCAAGGGGAAATGGGGCTGGAAAGTGAGCCAAAAGTCTCATGGCATATCGGGAACAGGTACTCACAGCTCTGAAAGCAGCCAGGTTGTTCTCAGCCTCCTCCTTCAGCTGGATCTCTTCTTGTAGCCTGCAGGCAGAGAGGGAAGGTTAAGGGAGTCCAGTGGCAGTGTCCTCCCAGAGTTGTCCCAGAGCCCAGTATGGCCCAGTGGGAAGACAGTAGATCATCCTGTGTTCCCAGCAGGCAGCAAGAGGGCTGGCAGGAGGCCAGGGGCTCTTCCTCCCGTTCCCTATTATAGTCAATGCTGGAGAGAGCACAAAGGCATGAGGTCAGCTCGGTGCCACATGCACTGCCCCGGCCCTTATAGGGGAGAGTAGCCAGCAGCCAGAGGGGCAGGGTGCAGGGCCTGGCATGGGGGGGCTCAAGGAATGGCCATCAGCTGAGCTGTCTGGAGACAGCAGGACGACAGGCAGGTCTCAGTGATACTATGGGAGAAGGCTGTGATGCAGGGACCACTGGGGTGTGAGCCTAAGGTGAGGGCTGGGGAGCCATCTGTGCCAGGGGAGGGGGCAGTGTTGCAGGCTGCCCATCATGGGGAAGGCAGTAGGGAGGAGACAGAGGTGCCCAGGTGGTGCTGACACATGATGTATCAGGAGCTGGACACCTGTTTGTTCTGAATCCTGCTCCTCTCCGGACACTGAGTCCTCCTCCCTGCCACCACTCCCAACCTCCCAGCATCAGGGGCTCTACCCCAGCAGGACACCAGCACTAGGGCTGTGGGCAGAGGCAGCAAGTTTTATTATCTCCTAGAGATGGGGACTGGGCATCCCTGGGGCACAAGGGACAGGAGGGAAGGTGCAGACCAGCATCAGAACAAGCAGCTGCCCCTGAGTATCCACCCTTGCTGCCAGGTGTCCCCACACTGATCGGTCCCTGGGTCAGGGTGACTCAGCCTGGATGGCCCTTTTTGCTATTCCCTCCTAACCTCATCATCCTCCCCACCACCAGGCAGGCCCACAGCATCCTTGGGGTGTTCCCACTTTCTTGGGGCACTGGGGACACCTATAGCAGGCCTAGAGCATCCCTGGCCTGCAGAAGTGCGGCCACTTCCTCCCCTCCCTCTTTTGCATCTGGAGCTTTTGTGGCAATCCCCTGGATTATCCTCCCTCTCACTTCCACTTGCCTGGCTCTGTCCATGTGTCTGTCTCACAGGGCTCAGTTTACCCATGGACTCACCAGCCTTTCCTGGACCAGAGAGGGGAGTGTCTCCAATTATCCATCTCTGGAGGTTCCAGGACATCACAGCCCTACCTCGACCCTGCTACCAGGGAGGGACACCTCTGCTGGCAAGAGTCATTCTGTGCACTGGGTACTGGGGCAAGGGTAGGCAGTGGCCATCCAGAGTTCCCTGCTGAAATGCCCACCTCCCTTGCTGACGGGCCAGCTCCCTCCTCCTGCCTGCCCATTGACATGGGTCAGGGAGTACCCAGCACTGGTGTAGTGGGTCACAACTACCCTGCACTCAGAATGCACAACCAGGACCTGGCATCCTGCAAAGTGCCCTGCGAATGAGTGCAGCCAGCAAGAGGCATGACCAAGGTGCTCTTTCACCCCAGGGGACAGGTCAAGGGGGAACAGGGTAATGGGGAACATGATGAGCTCCAAGTGTGGGGCACAAGTTTACACCTGAGAAGCTCTCAGGGCAAGCTCTGCCACCACTCATTCCCAGGGATGGAGATGCAGGGATGGATGACCACAGGGACATGCCAGGGCCCCTCCTCACCTCTGCTTGAGCTTCTGCAGGTCATCGAGCAGGTTGTCACGCTCCACTTCAACACGGGCCCGCTGGTTGGTGAGCAGGTCCACCTGGCGCCGCAGCTCTCGCAGCTCCTCTTCGTACATCTCAGCCACGCGGGTGGGCTCCTTGCCCCGCAGGCGGTTCACCTCGGCCACCATCAGGGCATTCTGCTGCTCCAAGAAACGCACCTTCTCGATGTAGTTGGCGAAGCGGTCGTTGAGCTCTTGCAGCTCCACCTTCTCATTTGTGCGGGTCTGAAGGAACTCCTGGTTCATGGCATCGGCCAGGCTGAAGTCCAGCAGCTCGCCCGCACCTTGGTAGGCGCTTTGGTAAGAGCGCAGGGGCGTCACGCGGGTGGTGCGGAAGCTGGACAGGCTGGGGACAGCCGAGGTGCGGGACACCTGGTAGACACGGGAGGTGACAGAGCTTCCGCTGCTGCCCTTGCCCCCGAAAGAGGCACGGGAGAAGACTGGGGAGCCGCCGCCGAAGGTGCGGCGGTAGGAAGAGACCCGCTGGCTGGAGGAGTAGGACTGGCTCATGGTGGCAGCGTGGGGCGGCGAGGCCGGAGCAGGGAGCAGGCGGCGGGGCTGGCGAACGGCCGGCGTCCTCGGCGAGGCGTCGGGAGCGGACCCGTGCCGCTGCTATTTGTATCCTGCTGACATCACTCGCTCCTCCTGCTGCCGGGCAGCTGGGGGATGCTGCTGCGGGAGAGGGGATGGCCGCTAGCCCCCGCCCACTGCCCCTCACCTGCCCATGCCACTAGACCGAGGACCCTTGGTCAGGCAATGGTGTTGCCTGCGAACCCCAGGCCCCCCCAGGCCACGCTGGTGTTTGAGCCTCCCTGCTGGCACCCACTGCATTGCTCTGTCCCCAGGGGGTGAGGGAGGAAGTGGAGTAGGCTGGTGGTGAGCCCCTCAGCACTACCCAGACCCCCATCGGGGCACAGTGCCATCCACGGGGGAGCATGGACAGACAGATGACCTGGGCTGTGCTGAGGGGAAAAGAAGGGGACTCAGCACTTCAACGCTGTCACTCGATCCCTTTGAGCCAGACCCCATGCCCAGTAGTCACCATCAGCAAAATCACCTTGAATACGCCAAAATGTCCCTGATGATTTCCTGACCCACCACACAGCAAGAGCATCAGGCTCGACTCTCCATGTGGGGCCAGACTCCATCCCCCCATACAGAGAGGGGGCAAGGGAGGGCCCTGGGGAGAGGCTGATGTGTGGGGACTCCTGCCCTGAGTGTGCTTGTGCTGACCCACCACCCAAAAACCCTCCTTTGATGCAGGGAGTGGAGGATTGGCCCATGGCTGGGCACTTTTGGGGTGCTGCTGAGTGACCCCAAGCAGGTGCTGGGTCCCAGCAGCCCTGGCGACATCATCCCCACAGTCCTGCTCTGGTACATTCCCGAAGCAGCAGGCACCCAACCAAAATAGCCTCCCAAGCTCATATGCTGGGACATGTGTGGTATTTATAGCCACCAGAGGCACCATGTTAACCCTTCTTGCATCAGGTGTGTAGAAGTACAGTTGGACGGCAACCCTGCCTGGAGCAAATCCAGCTCCTGTCTGGTTGCCATCACCCCAAGAGCAGTACAAAGCCCCCTGCTCATCCTGGAGTGCTTCAGGTTCTGCCCTGTCTCTTCAGCCTCCCCCTTGGTAGTACTTTGGAAAACAGGAAGCCCAGCCTAGCTCCCCAAATATTCCCAGAATGGGAAATATCCAAGTTCAACCCAGGACCCCCATCACAGCTTCCCAACTCCTGTACAGGTGGTGGGCCAGGGCAGGGACACCCAAGGGCCATGTGTAAAGCCATGCCAACTAAAACGGGCATCCTGAGGGAGAGAGGCTGTGCTGGGAAAAATCACTAGGGGACTGAACCTTGTCTGGGCAGCAGCCCCTCCTCTCCAGACACCTCAGCTTGGGGGTCACCTGGTGACCCCCTGACCTGCTCAAGGCAGGCTGTTTTGGCTGACTTCAGCTGGCACAGCCCCAGCACCTCTGTCCCTGGAGGCCCTGGCAGAGGGGGACTGCTATGGCACTGGGCACCAGGTGACTCAGCCGCAGGAGCAGCCCTTAGCCCTGCCTGGTCCCACACCTCCTGGCCCTCCATGGCAGCTGTAATACAGATGCTGAGATTTGCCAGGGCTTGCTTGTGGCAGCATTAGCATGGCAATGACTTGGGCTTCATCAGAGCAGCATCCCCAACTGTTCTGGCTCCATGAGGCACTCCTGCCTGCTGCCTGCCAACCCCTGGCCACTTGAAGGGTCACCAAAGGTCTGGGTCCCACAGTCATGCAGATAGGCAGAGGTTCAATGCCCTACATTCCTTCTGCCTGCAGCAGAATCCCCCACCCCTGGAGCCCCTCTCAGCCGCCATAGTCTCAGGGTAGTGCAGCAGCTTCCTGGAGGGTGAACACTGCCTGGCGGAGCCTGCCTTTAAAAGGGAAGGTATTTCCAGATGGGGTTGTTTCATCACAGCACAGGCGGGAGGATGGAAGGAAGGGGGGCTTGTGGGGTGTGTGGGGGGGAGAAGATGGAAAAACAGATAGCATCCTTCCTCCTCCTGGCCCTGCTCCAAGCATGCCCTGAGCACCCCTGAGCCCTGCATGTGTGCCCTGTCTGACCCATGAATGCCAGCAGGGCAGCATGCCAGCTCTTAGCTGGGGTGCAGAGGGGCAGGTGGATGCCCGCACCATTGCAGGGGACCTCAGGAGTTCGGGTACAGCACAGTGCTAGTTGTACTGTCCAGCCATCCCTTCCTATGACCCAATCCTGCTTCCCTGCTGGCTGGGGGTGTGGGGTAGATGGGCCCCCCAGGAGTGGTCTGTCCAGTGGTATTCAGCACCCTGCCCCAGGACTTCAGGTAGGGTGGTGCAAACCCCATCTCAGGCCTGAAGAGCCCTTGACCCCATTCCATGGAACAGGGGAGGGAAGGGCTGGTGTGCCCTGGAGAGGGGAAACAGGCTGTGACAGCAAAGGAAAGTTCACTTTAAACAGCCTGTCCTAAATCGAGGTCAGGAGGAGGCTGCTTTTTAACCCCTCCTGAGCTGCTTCCCTTCCTAGCAGCAGTGCCCGAGAGTGCATTCCCACAGACCCCTCTGCAGGCAGGGGCCACTCCTTTTGCAGAGGGTGGACAGATGTCTTGGACCTTCCACAGCCTCTTAGGAAAGCCCTGTCTGCATGGGAAGCAAGAGATGAGGAGCAAGACCCGGGGACCCTGCCAGAGTCCCATTCCAGGGTTGTGGCCCCAAGCACTCAGTTCCAGCAGAAACCCCATTTGCTGTGAAAAGCAATGAGGCGGCAACAAGAAAGCAGCAGTGCAGGGTTGCCTCCTGTCCTGTCCAGACTCACTCAGCCTCCCCACAGCTCCATCCCAGGCCAGGCTGACCCAGACTGGTGGAGCCTGGGAAACAGCTCCAGAGACCCCCACGCTGGCCTCGCCCCAGCTTCCACCAAGCTCTGGGACAAAGCTGCTGCCGGGAAGCTGGAATGTCAAACAACTCCCTCCAGTCATGACATCTCTTGAGCGAAGCCAGCTGCATCCCATGGCTGCCCCTCCTCCCCAGTCCTCCCTCCCCACTGCTCCCCAAGGATTTAAGCTGCCTGGGGAGCTGAACACAACATTCCTGAGCTGCAGGCACTTCATGGCTTGGAGCTGGGCAGCATGCGTGGATGAGATGCCAGCCCCTCCTTGGCCCTGTACCTTGCCACCAGGGCCTGCATGCCCACCTTGTGTCTGGCCTTGGTTTGGGGGTGAGCAGAGGGATGGGAATGAAGCAGTGAGGACGTCCATCCCCCTCTCTCCTGGCCTCTGGCCATCTCCCTCCATCCCACTCCTTTTACAGCCATGAGCCTCCCAAGCTCCTTTACCCTAAGAGGGAAGGAGTGTGTGGCCCATTCCCTGGCGCTGACAGACCCAGGATGCATGCTATTGTCTAAATAGGAGATATTTCTCCTTCCCTGCCTGGACCATGGCCCACTCTGGCCCACCAAGGTGCCAGGAGCTGATGGGTGCCCTACAGGCTACAGCCCCCCCCAGCCCAATGCTCAACCCAGCTGCTCCCATGCCTTCATTGACCCCAGGACTCAGGGCTGGCACTGCAGCTGCACATCCTAGCCCCCCCTCCTGTGACCCCAAGTGATGGGGATGCTGGGGATGATGGCCTGTCTGCAAGTGGTACAGTGATGCTGTGGATGCACAGTGATACCGTAGGTGCACACCTTGTGTGGATTCTGGGGGTGGCCAGATAACATGAATGGATGCTGGGGGGTGTTTTCTTGCACCCCTGCAACTGTGTAGGTCCTCTGGGTGAGTTGCTGCCTCTGTGGTCCATGAGGACGTTGGGGGAGACCTGCTACCCCCAGGACCACGTTGATGTTGGAGGAGAATTCCATGTCTGTGTGGAGGATCAAGGCCCATGCCTGCCTCCATCAGGATAATAGAGGTGTTCACCCATTCCTGCAGCCCACAGGCAGGTTGGGCATGTCCACTTGCTCTCGTCTGTGAGGATGTTCACTTGCCCCTGTGGCCACGAGGATTCTGGAGATGCCTAGCTATCCTCATGGCTATGTGAATGTCAGGATGATTGGCTGTCCTCGTGATCCATGAGCATTCTAGAGTGTCTGTCTACCCTCTTGCAGGCCTTGATAGCATCACCCATGCCAGTGAGATGAGGCAGCAGTTACCCACTGCATCACTGGCAGCTTACGTAAGGCATGGAGACCATTCGCTCAGCCTCCAACAATGCCCAAGCTGTGATTTCACTTTCCCATGCCCAGACACATGGGCTGACATGGAGAGGGAAGCCACCTTACTTTGTGTCATCCCTGCACTCCTCCTGGTAGGGTGGGCAGGGAGGGGGTCCAAGCAGCCTAGCAGACAGCAGGAGAAAGGGATGGCACTTCCTGAAGCTCCAATTCTGTTTATATGCTTTGTCCTGGGCTGTACCTCCATTAACTCCTTCATGCGGGGCTCAGCTTTGGCTGCCTAGCCCCAGAGTCACCTGATGCCCCAGGCAATACTTCTCAGGGCAAAGCCTACTCAGTATGGCACCCCAGGGAATGTGGGAAAGGGCAGGGTGCCCTGTCCCTGTGGGTCCTGCCCCTGCCAGGCACCCCTGAGCAAATGTGTGAGCTCAGCTTGTGGGGAGACAGAGGAGGGAGTGGTGCTAGTTTAGGGGCACTGTCTGGGGTGCCCTGCCTCACCAGGGGGTCTGTAAGGCAGAGAGAGATGGGGCCAGGAGCCATGCTTTCACAGGAGAGTGGTGTCAGGGTTGGGGGTGGCCACAGCAGGTGTTGTGCATCCCCTGGCACCTAGCCAGGGGTGAGTCAGAGACCACCCGGAAATAGCCAGCAGGAGCTTTTTCTGGAAGCCCCACTCTCCTGTGAATAGCTGTGGCATGACAAGACACTGCCCTTTGCTTGAGCCTGCAGGGCTGGGCAAGGGCCACACCCGGTCCTGCCAGTCACCCCTGCTCTGGTCACCCCAGATCTGGGTACCCTCTGCTTCTGCACCCACCCTGGGACCCATCTGCCCTGGGCACCCATGTCCACCCCGCTCGCTCTGAGTAGCCACCAGCTTAGGGGAACCAAGGGCTCCAAGAACCCGTGCTGCAGATGTCCCTAGAGGTCTCCCAGGAATGGCCTGGGGATCACACAGTAGTACCCGATCCTTAGCTGAGTGCCTGCTGCAGCCGAGAGTGATGCTAGCAGGAGGCGTTGGGGGCAGCTGCCTGCCATCCATGTTCCTTCAGAAGGACAGTGCAAGGTAGGGGGCATGTGTGCCCCAGCTCTGGGCTGGGCTGCTGGCTGCCACTCCCAGCCTGGTCTCATCTCAGCAGGGTGTTTTGCTGTGGTGGCTTTGGTTGACATAGAGACTCTCCAGCTGTCTGCTCACAGGGTGCTAGGTGATGGGGGTGCTCAGTCCCTTTTGAGAGGGGGAAAGGCAGGTGCTGGAGACTAGGAGGATAAATCTAGAGCTGTCATGAGCTCCCAGCACAGAAGGTCTCAGGGTCAGGGGCAACAGGGCCCCACTTTCCAATCTCCAGAACACAGATGGCATCTCAGGCTAACAGTGCACCCACACTGGTGACTCAGGAGCTCGGAATCTGGCTGGCACCGAGCACCTGGGCCCCATGCAGTGCTCATAGGCTGCCACGTCCCTCCTAAGCCTGGATACTCATTGCTGGGAAGACACAGGATCCTGCTGGGAAATTATGCAGGAACACTGAAAGAAACCTAAAACCTCACTGCTGTACCCAGCCCATGCACAGGACACAGCCAAGGGCAAGTGCCATCCTGATCTGTGTGAGGCCCAAGGGTCCCATCCCCTAGATGTGCCCAGGCTGTGCTCCCACTGGGGCTGGCAGGCAGCTGGGATGTGCCCTGTCACTATGCCAACTCCCAACACCCCTGTGCCTCATCACCATTCTGGGACACTGATCCCCAGCATGGCAGCAAGGGTTTGAGCTTCAATTTCTGTGAGGGCCAGGCAGTGTTAAGGCAGGGGAGCAGCAGTGATGGGGAATGAAGCCTGGCCTACACCAGTGACTCATCCCAAAGATGTACCTATTCCCTTGGGCACTTGCACCCCTGGGTAGCATGGGGACAACTGTAGATAGATCAAGTCCTGTTTCAGGGTAGCCTTGACCCACCTGGAGCTCAGAATTGGGGAACTCCAGGGAAGCACTGGAAAAGACCCCCATGGAGCTGGTTGAATCACCATCCCTGGAGGTATTTAAAAGACAGAGAGATCTGGTGCTAAGGGACATGGATTAGGACCAGATTTGGTAAAGTTAGATAATGGTTGGACTCGACAATCTTAAAGGTCTTCCCCAACCAAAATGATTCTATGATCATCCCTGGGAATTCTGTCCTTGCCTCTTGGCTCCCACTTCAGCCCCTCCTGGCTGTTCCCAGCTTCCACCTACTCAGTCCCCATTTTTGCACTAGTTTTGACAGGCAGTGAGTTTGCCTGGCCCCAGATTAGGGTGCAGGGTGTGGGATTGGATTGCAGAGTGTGGGGTGCAGGGTGAAGATGTGGATTGCAGGCTGCAGGGTGTGGATTTAAGGGTGCAGAGTGTGAGGTGTAGGGTGCAGGGTGTGGATTACAGGGTGCAGGATGCACAGCGTGGATTGTGGAGTGCAGGCTGTATGGTGTGGATTGTAAAGTGTAGAGTGAGGAGTTCAGGGTGTGGATTTGAGGGTGCAGGGTGCATGATGCTGTGTGTGGATTATGAGGTGCATGGTGCAGTGTAGACCATGAAGAATGCATGGTGAGTGGCATGCAGTGCATTCATGAGGGGTGCAGTGTGAAGCCTGGGAAGTGCACAGTACAGGGTGCACTTTGCTGTAGGAGCCCGACCCAAATTTTGTGTGGTGTAACCTTGTGTCCCAGAGTGTAGAGCAAGAAAGACCTGCCCGGAGAGGGGAGGTAGGAAATGCAGAGAGGACCTTGCTTACCCCAGCCTGAAGCAAGGCCTCCTCATTCAGGAAGCTAACCATGGTGGAAGGTGGTGAATTCTGTGAAGGTGGGACAGTGTCTTCCTGAGTTAATTTCTTCATTCTGTGACCATGCCCACTCCACTCATATTCCAAAAGGATAATAGTGTATTGATCGATGTGCATCCACCACAAAAGACTTTACTGTGTCTGCACCCACCACTGAAGAACTACCTCAAAATCTGCACTAATTCTGTGAGACATTACTGAAAGGCCATGTCACTTTCTCTTTTCCTCCTCCCAACTTCTACTTTCATGAACTGTTTCATCTTTATGGCACAAGAAGCCTAATGCATTCATAGTGAGCATATAATGCACCTCGATTCAAATAAACTTAACTACTCAGCCATTTGGTGTTGGTTCACCGTAATTTACTCTAACGGAGCTTTCGACTCTAGCAGGACCCCCTGTGCTGCCCTGGGTACCTCGGCAATTGGCTCGTGACGTGCAGGTTGTGGACTGTGGGGTGCGGGGTGCAAGGTCTGGACTGGAGGGTACAGAGTGCAGGGTGTGGATCTGAGGGTGCAGGCTGTGGATCTGAGGGTGGAGACTGTGGATCTGAGGGTGCAGGCTGTGGATCTGAGGGTGCAGGGCGTGGATCTGAGGGTGCAGGCTGTGGATCTGAGGGTGCAGGCTGTGCGGCGCAGGGCGCGCGGTGCGGGTGTGTGGGTTGCAGGCTGAGGGGTGCGCGGCGCCGGTGCCGGGTTGCGGGGCTCTGGACGCGCACCCTCGGGCCGCCTGGGTTCGATCCTCCGCGCCAGCAGTGGGCGCACGTAGTGGGGCAGCGCGTGGCGACGGCGGCCATGCAGGTAAGGGGCGGCCGGGCGCGGGTCGGGCCTGGGCCCGGGCCCGCGGCTGCGGGGTGTCCCTGGACCCATAGCGGTGGGTGTCCCGGGCCGGGGTGGGATGGTGTTGACGCTGCTCGGTGACGGCGGTGCCCGCAGGCGGCGGCGCAGGGCTCGAAGCAGGCCGCGCAGGCGGCGGCGCAGGAGCTGGTGAAGTTCGTGAACCGGAGCCCCTCGCCCTACCACGGTAAGGAGCCGCCCGGCCCCGCTTTCCTTTCCCCTCCCGTCCGCGCAGTTTCCCTGACGGCTCTTAATTTCCTACCCCTCCCCCCCCCCCCCCCCCCCGCCTCGCAGTGGTGGCCGAGTGCCGCAGCCGGCTGCTGCAGGCTGGCTTCCAGGAGCTGAAGGAGACAGAGCACTGGGAGGTGCGGCCCGCGCAGAAGGTGGGCCCGGAATGGGAGCGCGGGCGCGGGAGGGGAAGGCGTGGGGAGCGGCCGGCGCTCATCCCTTCCCTTCTGCCCGCACCCCTTCCCCTCTGCGCACAGTACTTCATCACCAGGAACTATTCCACCCTCATCGCCTTTGCCGTCGGCGGCCAGTTCAAGCCCGGAAATGGGTTCAGCCTGCTGGGAGCCCACACAGATAGCCCCTGCCTGAGGGTGAGGCTTCCCCCGGAGCTGGGGCATAAGGCCTGTAGCATCCTGGCTTGTATCAGAATTCGTGTGGCCAACAGGACTAGGGCCTGTGTTTAGTTTTGAGCCCCTCACTACAAGAAAGATACTGAGTTGTCCAAAAGAGGGTAGTGAGGCTGGCGAAGGGTCTAGAGAGCAAACCTTGTGAGGAGTGGTTTGAGAGAACTGGGGTTGTTTAGTCTGGAGAAAAGAAGCTGACGGAGGACCTTAACACTTTCTGCAAATACCTAAATGGAAGTTGTAGTGAGGTGGCTGATAGTTTCTTCTCCCTAGTAACAAATGACAGGATGAGCAAATTACCTCAAGTTTTGCCAGGGGAGGTTTAGATTGGACATAGGAAAAATTTCGTTGTGGAGAGGGTTGTCAGGCACTGGAAAAGGCTGCCCAGGGAAGTGGTTGAGTCACCATCTGTGGACTGTGATTCTCTGATGTCCTCCAGTTTCACTCCACAAGTGAAAAATACCCTGACTCCCACTATGTCCCGCAACACTGCCACCCAGAGTGGCCTATGCTGACTCTCTGCATTGCTCCACCTACTGTTACTGCCTCTGTATCCTCGGTTTCACAAAGCACCTCACAGCACCCTGTGCTGACAGCAGTGAGATTGAGCATGCTCTGCCCAGTCCCCACCAGTTTACCAATCCCTGAGACTTTGTAGAGCTGGCAGTGACACCTCTCCTCTTGCCCAGGTGAAGCGCCGCTCTAAGCGGGGGCAGGTGGGCATGGTGCAGGTTGGTGTGGAGACCTACGGAGGGGGCATCTGGAACACATGGTTTGACCGTGACCTCACTGTGGCTGGGAGGGTGATCATAAAGGTAAGCCTAGTTTTGGACAGGCACAGAGGGCTAGCTGTGTGTCCCTAGCCCTGGGTTCATGACTCCTACCCAAAGTGGGACCTACTTAACCTCTCAGCCCTGCAAGCCTGGCCCCAGAAGTCCTTGTGTTTCAGGACACAGCCACAGGGCGCCTGGAACAGCGCCTGGTACGTGTGGAGCGGCCCATCCTCCGTATTCCCCACCTGGCCATCCATCTGCAGCGCAGCATCAATGAGAACTTTGGGCCCAACACCGAGCACCACCTGTAAGGCCTGGCTCAGTCTTAACCCCTGGCCAGCCCTTGGGAGGTCTGGCACCCTAGCCTCAGCTCTCCCACTTTGGCAGCTGCTTATTGTGGTGGCAGGGTCTGCAACGTCTTTTCTTAGCCTCATAGAGTCCTCGCAAGAGATGCTTTCAAGCCTGGGACTTGGGAAAGGACACTGGGGTGTCCTAAGGTGGCACGATAGATCTGTGCTTGAAATGTTCTGTCCCCTTGCTCTGTTTGGCCTGCCAATTGCTCCTGGAGCAGCAAGGAAGGCATCCTGGGTTGGTTGTGTGTGACCCAAGCAGGGGTGATGTGCAAAAGCCCTGGGAGCCAACATGCTGTCTCCCCACAGAGTTCCCATTCTGGCCACTGCTGTTCAAGAGGAGCTGGAAAAGGAGGTGCTCATGGAGACCTTGCCTTGTGGTGCTGCAGCCCAGGTAAGCTGGGTGCCACGGGCTAGCTGGAGCACTTGCTAGGACCTCACACTTACCAACTTTGATTTCCATTCCTTGGAGACTCACCAGCAGGTTCTTCTCCCAAGGGACTGCTTGTAACCTTCTACTCCACCCCAGAGCTCTGTACACGACACATCTGCTCAGCCATCTCTCTGTTCCCACCCTGGTCTGCAGCCATCACAGAGAAGGGGGTGCAGTCCTGTGAAGCTGTCAGTCCTGTGAGGCAGGGCAGGGAGAGGGGATTGCACAGGGGATAACGAGCCCCTTGCTGCACCCTATGAGCAGCTCTGCTGTCCTGCCAGGGGGGATGGGGATTTCTCCTACTGTCTGCTGCCTGCCCTGCCCACAGCCCTGCATTCTTCCTAGGCAGAGCGGCACAGCCCTGTTCTGTGTTCTCTACTCTGCTCCCAGCTGGGGGTGAAACCAGAGCAGATTGTGGAGCTGGAACTCTGCCTGGCAGATACGCAGCCAGCGGTGAGTAGGAGCAGGAACCTCCCTCTGCCTGCACACAGCCTGTGGGCTGACACTGCATACAGGTGTTACCTGGCACGCTTCCACTGCCTGGGGCGTGCCAGGACTGCAAGCTGAGTGGAGCGAGAGGAGGCTGCTCCTGAAATGCAAAGATGAGGGGACTGCAATGGGGACCCAGTGGCAGATACTTTTTGGTGACCCAGAGCCTGGGCTCTGCTCCTCATGGCTCTTTGCCTGCAGACACTGGGTGGTGCCTTTGACGAGTTCATCTTCTCCCCACGCCTGGACAACCTGCACAGCTGTTTCTGCGCCCTGCAGGTGAGCAGGAAGGGGAAAGGATCATGGAGGCCTCAGCGTGGCCCCCACATACCCCAGCTCAGCTTGGCTTAGTGCTCTGGCCATGTCCTGGCCCAAGGCTCTGCAAGGTGTGTTCCTGCGGGGTGTGTATGGCATGTTGGAGGATCTAGGGCTGGTTGGGTGCTGCCCCCTTTGGTGGGTGTATGGGGTTCCCATCAGCTACCAAGGGTGACTCCTGCTCTTGCTGCACAGTGAGCATGGCTACAGCTCCCTTCCATGGTGCTTTATGCTTTCCTGGAAAAGTTCCTGCTGGGACAGTGCTGAACTTTCCGAGATGGGATGGCACTCAAGCTGGCGTCCTTCTTCCTCTAATCCTGCAGGCCTTGATTGACTCATGTGCAGCGCCCTCCTCCCTCTCCCAGGAGCCCAATGTGCGTCTCATCGCTCTCTATGACAATGAGGAGGTGAGGAGGGCCTTGGAGTGGCTGGTACAGGGAAGGGCTCCATGTTCTTCACTCTTCCTGAGCCATGCCTAGCAAGAGATAGAATCCAGACCCCAGTGGATCAAGGAGGAATTTGTTTACCCCCCGCACAGAGAACAGCCCAGGCAGGGGGTCTGGTTGGAAGCTGCTTTTCTGCCTTTGAGCATGCCTGTCACTCAGCTGACCTGTGGGCTGCTGGAGGTTTCTGCCCCATGGGTTGTGCTGACAGTGGTGCTTGGCAGGTAGGGTCAGAGAGTGCACAGGGTGCGGAGTCCTTGCTGACAGAGCTGGTGCTGCGCCGAATCTCTGCATCACCACAAAACCTGACAGCCTTTGAGGAAGCCATGGCCAAGTCCTACATGATCAGTGCTGATATGGCCCATGCCGTGCACCCTAACTACGTGTGAGTAGTCTGAACAGCACCGCAGGCCAGGGCAGCCTGCCTGCCATGCTGGCTGTCAGGCCATATCCCTGACATTCCCTAGGGAGTATGGACAAGACAGTTCTTGGTGCAGCAGGGTGGGAGGACTGTAAGATGAAACTACTTCTCTTTTCAGGGACAAGCATGAGGAGAATCATCGTCCAGCCTTCCACAAGGTGAGGGCAGCCCTCTGCTGCGTGCTGAGACTGGTTGCTGTCTGTCTGTCCAGCAGTACTGTGAAACACCCAGCTGCTGCCTGGAACATGGTCCTGGAATGCAATTTGATAAGAGTCAAAGGGCATTTGTCCAGCAGCACAATTTGGTCATGCCACTCATCTGGTGTTAAGCACTTGTGACCACAGCTTTGGCCCTGGAGCCCTTTCCTGCTCTGATCTGGGGCTGTCCCCATCCTGATGGATCACCCAGGGTGGGAGAATGGACTGGTTGGTTGGGGTGGGAGAATATTGCCTGGGCATGGGTGTTTCCAGAGCCATGAACTATCCCCGGTGCAAATCATGGGTGTGCAGTGCCTTTCTCTGTGCAGGGCCCTGTCATCAAAGTGAACAGCAACCAGCGCTACGCCTCCACGGCTGTCACTGAAGCAGTCATCCGAGACATCGCCGCCCATGTGGGTGTCCCTCTGCAGGTGAGGGGGCTGGGTGAGCCACCTCCATGAACGTTACCAGCTTGGAGCATGGCCCTGTCCATGAGTTCATGAGAGGGATTCTGTACCAGATACCCACCCATCAGTTACTGTGTCTACCCTGCCAGGGTCTGTGCTGCCTGCTGCTCTGGGACTCCACCTTCAGGGCTGCCTTGGAGATCAGGCTTGGGAACAGGAAGGGAGGGCCTGTCCTGAGCATGTCCCATCCCTGAGGGATTTTGCACCCTGGCTTGGGAACAGTACTAGTTCTCCATCCCAGGTTGACTTGCTTCAGGCCTGGGGCCCCACATGGGAAGCCATGGGTAGCTTCTGAGTTCATGTCCCCACACAGGAGTTCATGGTGCGCAATGACATGCCCTGCGGCACCACCATTGGCCCCATTCTGGCCTCCCGCCTGGGGCTGCGCGTGCTGGATATTGGCTGCCCACAGCTGGCCATGCACTCCATCCGGGAGATGTGCTGCACCTCGGGTGTGCTCCAGAGCATCACCCTGTTCAAGGTGAGACCCCTGTCCCGTTCATCATGTGCTGAAGCCCCCTCCCTGCTGCTCCACACCTCCCACATCCCCGTTCAGCCCCTGTCCTTGGCACTCCCCACCCAGGTGGGGGCAGGTACTGAAGTGCTCCCCACCCAGTACCAACGCAGGTACTGAACTGCTTCCTGAGGTGCCTCCTCACATCCCAGCCTTCCCTGGTGACAGCCATCCTCAAATGGTTCCTATGGCAACCAGTGCTAGCCTTGAGTCAGTGATGGGTTACTATGGTGACACAGTCCTGCTCTCTTTGAGTAACTGCCTGCTATGATGCTGCACACGTAACTTGACAGGGAGCCACCATGCTGCCTGCTCTCCCTGCCTGTCCACACCATGGCACCCTGACAGCCTATCTTCTTCCAGGGCTTCTTTGAGCTTCTGCCAGCAGTCAGCAGCAGCCTGATGGTCGGCTGAGTGGCATGGGCGGGTGACCAGCTGCAAGTTTGGCCCAGGGGCCATTAAAGCGTCTGTCTCATCAGCGAGTGGTCCATGAGTGCAGCTGGGGCGGATGGTGATGGACCTGGATCCCCCTGGTCTGGGGACCCCCATGACTCCCACCTGTGCTCTCCCAGGGGGACAAGAGTGGCCTCGTCAGTGCCATGTTGGGTGGGGGATGCCGTGTGTCCTAGCTAATGGGGAGAACAGAGGGTGTCCCCCTGGCTCTTTGCAGCACTGGGACTGTCCCCAGGGGAGTGAAGAGTAGGCTGCACATGTGCTTCCACAGTCAGGGGTGCACTGCAGGCTCTAGCCTGGCACTGCTGTCTGCACATTGGCCACGCTGAGGGTGCTGAGTCCCTACTGCCCACATAAGAGGTGGCCGATACCTTCCTGCCTTTGCCAGGGTGGGGCTGTGAGGGTGTGGCCCAATGCTCGCTATTTATTGGGTGCTTCTGAGGGGCGCGGGGCCGCAAGACCGGGCAGGGGCCAGTGAAGCGGGCGGCCCGCCTTCAGGGGGCGTGGCCAGCCTCCAGGGAGGTTGCGATTGGCATACTGCTCGGCCGGCAGCTCGCAGGGCGTAACGCAATTGGTCGCGCTTGACAACGGGGAGGAACGAGATCGACGTGAAGGGGATCATCCTTCTCATTGGCGCAGGCTGGGGGGGGTGTGGTGCGACGGCAGCAGGCAGTGCGCCATTGGTGGCGAGGAGGCGGTGGGCGGGGCGCGCGGCGGGGCCGCGGGTTGGCCGCGGCGGTGGCGGGGGCGCGGCCGGCGGGTGCGCCATGGTGCGGCCGTGAGCGGAGCATGGGGCGGCGGCTCCTCCGGGTGCTCCTTTGCCTCCTCCTGGCGGGCCGCGGGCTGCTGCGGGACGGCGGTGCTTCCGCCACAGCCGCGCACGGTGAGACCGGGACCCTGGGGCGCCCTCCTGGGGAAGCGCGGGAGCAGAGGAGGGGAACCCATCCCGGGGAGCGGCAGGGCAGGGGTCTCCACGGCTGGTGATGTGATTTCTGCTACGGCACACAGCAGCAGGCCTGGTCCCGAGCGCAGTGCTGGAGAGGTACCAGTACCGGCACCAGGGGTGCGGCAGCGGCAGCGGAGGCGCCTCTCTGCTGGGACTGCCGGGCCGGTGACGGTGCTGCCCCGGGGCGCTCTGCTAGCTAGAGTTGCTTCTGCCAATCTTGGGCCGGTTGGACGGGTCTCGAGTAAATCGGTATCCGCTCAGGGACTCTGCTCGGAGCAAAGCCGGTGTCTGGGTCTGCCGCAGGGATGGAGAGCCCAAGGTAGCAGCCGTGAGCAGCGGCTCGTTCCCAGATTACGACGCCCTTTAGTCGTCCTCCGCCGGTAAGCTCGACCCGGCCCGGGATGTGAGGGCGAGCCGGTGCACCTGATCACCTCCAGCTCGGCCCGTGCGGCCCCTGTCCGGGGCTCTAGGGAACCAGGTACCGCTGCCGTTCGTAGGGCTTCAGCTCCCCCGACTCATCCTGCACGGCACTGCCTCGGGGGCCGCTGACTCCCAACCGAGCCCCTGGAGCTGCTGCCGTCCCTCGTCCTCCGGCGGGCCCGAGAGCGCCGGGGTGCATCCAGCCGCAGGGCTGAGGGCCCCGCCGACTCCGGGAGCAGGCAGGGATGGTGCCGGAGTGGCTGCAGCCGAACCACGTCGTGTCTGGGGGAGTCACCAGGGGCAGGAACTGTCGCCCCTCTCGGCGGAGCGGTGCGTCCCGGCGGGAGACGGCTGCTCCGTTTCAGCACCGCGGACAGCGCTCGCCTGGCCGCGCTCCCCCAGCCCGGACTCCTCCGGGGATCCCCGCGGCAGCGGGGACCTATGCCCCGCACCTGCGCTGGCACCCGCTCCGGGGCAAGCGGACAGGAGAATGCAAACGTTTCGGGGACCCCCATGCCCACTTGCCCCTTCCTCCGCAGCGGGCTCGGCGGGCCCCTCCCTCCCCTCCCCCCGGTTGTTTTCTCGTTCCTTCCTCGCCATCCGGGGCTGAGTCATCGCCTGCTGCCGTCTCGCTGCTGACGATCTTGGACCGAAAAGGGGGGAGAGAGGAAGAGGAATGCCGCCCCCTGCCCAAGTGCTGCCCCCCGAAGGGGGTAGAGAGACACACGCACCCGCTCCATGGGTTCTTTGGGGTCCCTCTCACAAGGAGTGTGGTTTCCTAGTGCCACAGAGCACGGGGCTGTGTCCCTGCCTTGTAATGCCATATGTGGGAGGGCAAAAGAGGTGGTCTTGCAGGACTCTATACTCCCAGCCTTCCCTTCCTAACTGCCAGCACCCCAAAAAACTCCAGGCCTTTCCCCAGGACCAGGCTCTGTATATATCTTGGCCCTGTATTCAAGTGGGAGAAGGCTGATACTGATGCTCTGTTCTGCGTTTACCACCCCGTGCCTCCCCATTCCCTTCCTCATCCCCATACTGCACCCCCGTGACACTTTCTAGGAGAGTGAGGGTTCCCCAAGCAGTTGGCAATGAGCAAACTCCATTGGAGCCCCTCTTGGATGCTGTGCTGACTGGCCTGTCTGTCTGTCCCAGGGTGCCTGTTTGACCGGAGGCTGTGCTCCCCCCAGGAGGTGTGCGTGCAGGGTAAGCAGCTGGCAAGGCTTCAGGGATCCCTCCTTCCTTCCCAAGGGAATACGGAGGGTGCAGGGCTGCCTTGCAAGGAAATTTGAGGTGCAATGCAGGGGGCGTGTCAGAGACCCTCACCCTAGGGTGTTCATGGATCCAGCCTTGCCACCTCTCATCTCTTGCAGATGGGCTGTTTGGACAGTGCCAGGTGGGCTCCATGCAGGACAGACCCTACTTCCAGGTCACCTCTCCTGTTCTCCAGCGCCTCCAGGATGTCTTGCGGCATCTCATGGCACAAGGTGAAGGGGGAGAATGTGGGCGGAGAGTCACTGCAGCCCATCAGGGAGGGGGTGTCACACAGTGTTACCTAGGGGCACTAAGGCTGTCTGGAGTCCTGCTGGCCCTAGGGATGGGGTGACCTGAAGAGGGGTCCAGCTGATTCTGGGAGCAATGGGGCCAAACCCAGGCCATGGGACACAGGATCAGCACATTAGGGCAGCCTCTCACAGGCTTGCCCTGCAGTCCCAGGCCACCTCCATGTCTTACACCTCCCTCCCATGTCAGGGCTCTCATGGCAGGATGGCGTTACCCAGTATGTGATCTCGCAGGAGATGGAGCGCATTCCCCGCCTCCACCCTCCACCCTCACTGGAGCCAGCAGCCAGGGACAGGTAGGGTAGAGCCAGTGGCCAGCCTGTGAGCAAAGCTCAGCAGGACAACGAGGGCTTTGTCCCCAGAATGGGGTTTTGGGGCGAACCCCTCCCTTACCCAGGTGAGTTACCCCAGTGCTGTTTGCCTCCGAGGTTCCAGCCCCTCCGCAGCTCCCCATGGCGAGCCCTGCACCCGGGGGATCCTGGCCTGCCAGCGGCTCAGCATCTGGGGCAGCCCCCACCGCTGCTGCCCTCCCCTCTGGTGCAGCGGTACCTGGAGCACCTCCTGTTGCCCCCCACACCTCAGCTGAGCTATGAGGAAGCTCTGCTCAACCCCTACTCATACCACAAGGTAAGCAAGGCATGGCAGTGAGCTCCCTTCTCCAGGGCAGAAAGGCAAAGATGGGCAAGAGGCTGCAGCACTCCCAGCACTCTCCTGGCAGTGCTGGAGTGCCTCCTCAGCTCTGGGGTGGCAGGGGTCCTGTGGGGTTTGACCATGGTGGCTCTGTGTTTTGGTTGCAGTTTGGCTATCAGGACAATACTCACCAGCTCCCCAGCAGCTCATCCAGGCAGAGCTCTGAGACCTCCTCACTGCTGAACCGAGTTCCCGCCCAGACCCTTTTTGGGGCTGGCCCTGTGCCCTCCTATGGTGGGCAGCCAGGAACGGACGGGGGGCATCTCTTCCAGGACTTGGGCATACTTTCCCTGCCCAGAGAGAAAGCCAGCCGCCCAGACCCTGCCAGCACAAGGCTCCAGCATGGCTCACGGCTCCCTGGTGACTACAGGGACCTGGAGGAGGGGGAGCAGCCTGCGACCCTGGCTGCCCAGCCCCCCCCTGCACAGACAGGTACCGTGTCCTGCAGGCAGGCACCAACTCTTATCCCCATTCTGTCCCCATAGCCACATTTCTGATGGCTGAGACTCTCCCTCCTCTTTGGCTTCATGTCCATGGGCTGGGTGTCACCCTGACCCCACCTGCCCCAGCTGCTGTCTCCCCAGACCTTGGTTTCTCTGTAGATGCAGAACATCCAATCTGATGCTGTCCTCTTGCAGATGCTGCCCTGAAGAGACTGTCCTCCCTTCTGACCAGCTATGGTGTGGGACTGCCAGAGCTGAGCCCCCAGCAGCTGAGCAGCCTCTCCACCCTCCTCCAGCTGCTCCAGAGCTCTGGTGAGTGGGGTGCAGGGATGGGGCAGGCAGAGGCTGGCAACGAGTGCAAGTATGGCCCCAGGAGTGTTGCCTCTCAGATCAGGTTGCTGCAGGATCTCTGTCTTTTTTCTTCCCAGGTGTTGCTGACCCTGAAGTGTCCCCAGCAAAACGAGTGGGTTTGCAGCAGGTTGGTGCTGGAGGAGGTGCCACGCTGCAGGTAGGATGTGTGTGTGTGGAGGCAGAGGGGAGGGAGGGAAGCCCCTGAGGTCTCTCCTTGGATGTCCCAGCTCCTTCTTTTCCTTTCTTCCAGGTGATGGAGGGAAACATGCAGCATGGAGAGGAGCCAATATCCCCTTCCATCCCAGTGCTGCCCCCCCAAATCCCAGCCAGCAGCTCCCCAGGGGACAGACTGAGGGACAGGGCAGCATCCTCAGCAGTCCCCCAGGCCGAACCACAGCGGGGACATGGTGGGGTTGCACTCAGCCCTGGGAAGCCAGTCATGGTGGAGAAGAAGAGCTACACAGAGGCAAAGGATGGTGGGGTACAGCGGGGCACACGGCCACCAGATGAGTACGGCTACATCATCACAGACCAGAAGTGAGAGCCAGGGGGATGTGTGTGTGTGTGTAGGGTTTGTATTCCCTGCCCAACCAGCTGTCAGAGTTCCATGGGCTCTGAGCCCCTGCCCAGAGCTAACTGCTGCATGATGGGAGGCTGGGAGCAAGTGTGTGTACACAACTGCCTCTCTTCATGCTCATGTGCAGGAAGAGAGATCAGCTCACCCCCATCACCATGGGTGTACTTACCTCTTGTGCACCCTGACACCCCTGCAGCTAGCACCACCCTCACTGTACATGTGGGACTCCCTGAGTCTATCTGTTCCCTTTCCCCAGCAAGTATGAACTCTCCCCTGCTACCCACTTCTCACCCTACTGCTGTCTCTGCAGGCCACTGGGGCTGGCTGCTGGCGTACGGCTGCTGGAGCTCCTTGCCAAGCACCTCCACCTCTCCACAGTCAGCTTCATCAATATCAGGTGAGGGAAGCGGGGCTGTGGGGTGCTGCTGTCACAGCCCTGGCCATGCACAGCCACCCTGGGAGAGGGACTGGGTTATGGGGGAAGTGGGACCTGTGCTCCCGTTTCACACTGTGTCACCCCTCCCCAACAGTGTTGTGGGCCCCGCGCTCACTTTCCGCATCCGGCAGAACCCCCAGAACCTCTCACTAGCAGATGTGGCCAGTCAGGCTGGTGAGTTGTGCAGGGGTCCCCATGGTCCTGCTGCTCCATCTCAGGGACTGGGAAGGAGGGGCTACCACCATACATCCCAGTGCTCTTGGCTGAACCGAGGAGCTGGCATGGGGTGGGCAGCTGTTGGGGATACCCCAGGGATGTCTCGTGGGTAGAAGGAGAGCACCATTCTGACCATCTCCTCTCCATCCACAGAACAAGTGAAGGTAGAGCTGGAGGAAGAGCTGGGCCTGAAGATTGTGCAAACAGGAGTGGGAGAGGTAGGAGTGAACACCCTGAGGGCTGAGGTGGCCTGGGACAGGGAAGCGAAGCTGCCACTACTGGGCGCGAGCAGCACCAACCAGATGCAAGCTGGGGAGCACAGTATGCCCCAGCCCTACGGTGCAGGGATCTTTGTGAGCAAGCCATATACATGATTCTGTGGGGTAGCTGAAGAGCACAGGCCTCTGGGTAGTGTTGGAACTGCTGTGTTGGAAGACAGACTCAAGTTATTGGGGATGAGCCAGAGCAGGACTGTTCCAGTGATCCCTTCCGCCTGCACTCCCTGCACATTTGTCTCTTTCCAAAACAAACACTCTTCAGGATTTAAAGGAGTGTGAAAGAGTTTCCCAGAGGCTTTTATCCCTCCAATCAAGGCCAGGGAGCTGCAGGCTACACCCCACAGGGCTCATCCTCAGCCTTGCCTTCCTGTAGCCTCCACACATCATCTTAATCTGTGGCCTGAGTGCTTTTGTGCTGGGCTCTGCCTAGAGCACCCCAGAGACTGTGGCTAGGCAGGCAAAATGCCATCATGTCCCCAGGGAATGACAAAGCAGCTGAAGGCAGGAACAGAGCAGGAGCCATCTGCTTGGAGAGGGGCACCCCCTCCCTATGCTTCTCTGGGGACTCCCACAGTCTCCTGGGAGAAGAGCAGAGGCCAGAGATGGGGAACTGAGCCTAGTTCTGAGTGTGCAGTCTGGGGAACAGAAGTGGTATGGCAAGTTTCTATTTTCTATCCTCCTGGCCTGTGGTAGCCATGGGCAGGGAGGAAGGATGGGGAGACCTTGGAAGAGGAGGCAATGGCCATAAAGAAGGGATGGCCTGACCACCTAGGTGACTTTTCTCCATCAGCAACCTGGAGTGTGGCTATGGCAATGCCTTTTGATGCAGGTCTGGCTGGAACTGAGTGAGATGACATGATGGAGCTGAAGCTCAGATGTGGCTGAGGCAGTTTTGTGAGCCCTCTTCTGCATGGACTAGCTTGTTCTTATCCTTTACCTCCCCCCCATCCCCGTCTTAGTTCTGAACTTGGTGGAACTGGTGCAAGATTTGGGGAAGGAGGGATGTAGAGAGGCAGGGGGACATCAGGGCCCAAGCAGGCCACTCTGTGACCCCAGCCCTTCTGACATCTCTAGTCCTGATGATACCTACAGAGGCTGTAGGGTTGCTCCTTCTTGTGTGTCCTGTGAAGCCGGAGGGTGCTGCCCCTGGTGAGCGCACCAGCTGCAGAGCTGGGTGGCAGCAGTCAGATTGGCCACCAGGAACTGGAGCTGGTGAGACTTGGAGGGCAGACAGCAGTGGGGACCGCTGGGGTGTGGGCATCCCCAGGTGATGATGATGATGATGTATGTGATAATGATGCAGTGTTCCCTCAGTAACCTCATCAGGCTCATAGCCAATGGGAGGCTGTGGTAGTGAGGTAATGCTGGGCTCTGGCACCTTATTGGGCACGGGGTGTTTGGTGGAGGTGACGCCCCAGGCATCCCTGTGCTGCCCCAGGACTTGGCTGTCAAGGTAACAGCATTCTGATCAGCAGAAGCTGTAGGATGTGACCCTGGGAGGTCTCGGCCTTTTGAGAGTGGGTCTTATCTAGCAAGGACTCAGCACCATTCTGTCTCAGTGTGAGACTCTTATGGATTAGGCTGCCAGCCCCAAGCCACAGTGAAGGAATCCTGGAGGGTGGCAGGGGCTGTGCTGTGTCCCAGCTGAGGAGAGTGATGGGGAGGACCTGTCCCCCAGACACTGCAGCTGAGATAACACCAGCCCCCTGGCAGTGCTGGGCCATCTTCTTGTGTCCTGCTATGGAGCAGTGACTGCAGGGGAAGCCCCCTGGGAACAGCAATTGCTGCCCTGGACCCAGGGTTGCAGTGGCTCATCCTTTGCCATTAACCCCTTGGCCCGAATCTGTCCCTTGTTGACTTCCAAGAGCTCATTGCACCTGAACTGCATAGGGCTGCTGCCTGCCATGGAAAGGGATAGCTCGATCTGGAGCTGCTCTGCAGAGCAGCCCTGGGTGCTGTGAGCAGGGGAGCAGCAGGTTGCTGCTGCCTGGGCTTGGACAGGCTCTGTCCCCTCCAGAAGCCCTAGACACCAGAGTGAGCAATGCTCCATGTGACACGTAAGTGGGTGCAACATGTCCCTATTCCAGTGACATCCAGCACCCCCGTGATGCCTCAGCTGAGAGTGCTGTAAGAATCACCACAGCACTGAGTGTCTTTGCTCTGTTTTAGCCCCCAAAAGCCCCAAATATGGTGCAGAACAGGGTATCTGCACCCCCAGCCCCATGCAGAGCCCAACCTGCTAACCCTTGCTTGGCTCTGCCCCCAGCGGAATGAGGCTGCTGCCTACTCACGCCCATCTCACTTTGGGGACGGCTTTCACTCGGTGTTGCTGACCTTCATCGCCCTGGGCTGCGTGGCAGGCATCGCCGTCGCAGCTGCCGCGGCCTTCTGCCTCCGGCGCCATGCCAAGCAGCGGGAGAAGGAGCGCCTGGCTGCCCTGGGGCCTGAGGGTGCTGCTGACACCACCTTTGAGTACCAGGTAGGACCCTGTGGGATGCCACATTGCCGGGTCAGCATTCCTTGGGCTGCAGAGGGCTGCCCTAGGGCAGCGCTCTGGCTGAGGAGCAGGACTCTTGCTGGGGTTCTGCAGGAGCTGTGCCGCCAGCACATGGCTGCCAAGTCTCTCTTTGGCCGCACCGAGGCACCAGCTGAGACCTCGCGCGTCAGCAGCGTCTCATCCCAGTTCAGCGATGCGCCGCAGCCCAGTCCCAGTTCCCACAGCAGCACGCCTTCCTGGTGTGAAGAGCCAGTCCAGTCCAATATGGACATCTCCACTGGGCACATGATCCTGGTGAGCTGGCCTGGCAGGATGCCAGCCTCCTCCATGACACCCCATGTACCCCCACCCCATCTGCTGGGCTGACCTCCTCTCTCTGCCTTAGGCCTATATGGAGGACCACCTCCGCAACCGGGACCGGTTGGCCAAGGAGTGGCAGGCTCTCTGCACCTACCAGGCTGAGCCCAGCATCTGCTCCATTGCCCAGAGTGAAGCCAATCTAAAGAAGAACCGGAGTCCTGACTACGTGCCCTGTGAGTATCCCAGCCACTCCACTTCAGGGACCGCTTCCCAGGGCTGTGTCGGGAGGGTGGTAGAGAGCACGGGATTGCTTTGGGGCCACAGCAGGCTGTGGCATGAGTTTGGCTTCAGTTGCCTGAGGAACTTTCCACATCCCCATCTCTGTTTCCCCAGATGACCATGTGCGAATCAAGCTAAAAGCAGAGAGCAACCCGTCCCGCAGTGACTTCATCAATGCCAGTCCAATTGTGAGTGGTCACCAGGGGCTCCTGCTACTGCCCCCCCAGTCTGTGATGTGCTCAGCCCAGGCAAGGCTCCCTCTCTGGGGTAGAGCTGGACTGAGTTCACATCCCTGTGGGCTACAGATGTGAGCAATGTGCCTGCCCTGTTTTTCATATGTGATTAAAACCCATTTCCCATCTGATTGTGGCACCTGAAGCTCTCTCCTCAGCCCTCCCATCACCCCTGGAGTATCCCCCTACTCATCCTGGTGTCACCTGTGCAGTCTGACACTCCCTTTTCTGCTCCAGATTGAGCATGACCCACGGATGCCTGCATACATTGCGACACAGGGGCCGCTGTCCCACACCATCGCAGACTTCTGGCAGGTGAGCGTCACCCGTGGTTACCAGCCCACTGGAGTCCTTTTGGGTGCTGCCCACCAGAGGAGTCACGGCAGCTCAGCTGCCCTCCTGCCTGAACTGTCACCTGGTGGTAACAACTCTCATGCCTTGCCCACAGATGGTTTGGGAGCATGGCTGCACTGTCATTGTCATGCTGAGCCCACTGGCCGAAGACAGCGTTAAGCAGTGTGACCGCTACTGGCCGGACGAAGGATCCTCTCTCTACCACATCTATGAGGCAAGTGTGGCCTGTAGCCCAGAGCAGGGAGCACCTTCTGGTCTCTGTCCCCTTCAAGCGCAGCCCCCCTGCTGCCTCATGCTGACACCCGCTGGCTGCCTCTCTCGGGCAGGTGAACCTGGTGTCAGAGCACATCTGGTGTGAGGATTTCCTGGTGCGCAGCTTCTACCTGAAAAATGTGCAGTCACAGGAGACCCGCACTTTGACGCAGTTCCACTTCCTCAGCTGGCCAGCTGAGGGCATCCCCACCACCACCCGGCCGCTCCTTGACTTCCGCAGGTGAGCGCCCACCTGGTGTGTGCCAGCTCCCAGGGAGCAGAGGTGGTCCCAACCGCAGGGGAGTGGTGGGCAAGGACATCGCTGCCAGCGTGATGAGGGTCAGGCCTAAGGCATGGACTGATTTGGAGGACAGGGGGATGCCATGCATGGGGAGGAGCACAAGAACCAGCTTCCGGCCAGCTTGGGATGAGGCTTAGTTTTCTCAGGTGCAAGAAACTTCCAGCTGAGGTTGCTAGAGCACTCCAGACTTCATGGGGAGGGTGGGAAAGTACTTTTTCCCAGAGCTGGCATTGAGAGCAGCACTACGTAGCACCTATCCCAGCCATAGGTGCAAGAAGAAACTCCTGAAGCCAGTCTAGAACATCTGTAACCCTATTGTTCCTCACACCCTATAGGCCAACAGCAGGTCCCCAGCTAGCCCAGGGACCACTCCCAGGAGGTTTGCAGTTAGTGCCTGCTGGGGTGTCAGGATCCCTGGGTGGTGGTGGGTTTCTGCCAGGGCCTGGCCAATCACTATCCCCAGGCCACATGAGGCCAGAGGACCCCTCTTAGGGCAGCAGTGGGTCCCTGAGCACATCGCCCTCCTCTCCACCCTGCTCACGCTCTCTCTGTCTCTCTGTCTGTCTGTCTCTCTCTCGCAGCTGTCGGCGTCATTTTTGTGATTTGCAGCTAGTAATCTGGCTCCAGTTGCATAGTCACAAAAGTGATCGTTGGCAGCCGTGCCTGCTGCATGGAGCATGCCGGGAGCCCTGCTGGCGCCTGGCCCTCAGCTTTGCGCCTCACTGGACCAGAACTGCTCCCCTGGGGTCCTGCCACTGTTCCCCTCCCCAGGCTGGGAACCCAAGGAGCTGGGCTCTCTTCCCTGCCCCAGCCCCTTTCCACCCATGGTTCCCATCCCATTTCCATCACTGGGGAATTAGGGGCAGCCGTGTGCCAGATCCCAGGTCCACATCATGGGGTGTCTGCTGCCCTCCAGCTCAACACAGCAAGAAGCACCTAGAGAAGCCTTGTCCCTGGTATAGCAGGGTGCTGACCTGTTCCCTCTTGTCCTTGCAGGAAGGTGAACAAGTGCTACCGGGGTCGCTCCTGCCCTATTATTGTGCACTGCAGGTACTGCTGGGGCTGGAAGCATGAGTGTGGGCTGGAGAGTGGCTGCAAGGCTGGGTCTGGCTGGCCAGGACCAGTCCCTGCTGTCCACTTCCCTGCTCCAAGCATCTGTGTCTTGCAGTGATGGCGCAGGCAGGACTGGGACATACATCCTTGTTGACATGGTCCTGAACCGAATGGCCAAAGGTAGGTGCAGAGCAGCACTGCTCTACTCTGCTCTGCTCTGCCCTGTCTGGGGTGTGTGGGACCTTATGCTTGGCCTGTGGAACCTCTCCTAGCACCTTTCTCCCCCTCTGCCCCAGGGGTGAAGGAGATAGACATAGCTGCTACGCTGGAGCACATCCGAGACCAGCGGCCCGGCATGGTGCAGACCAAGGTATCCCCAAAACTGGGGCTCCTCTCCCTCCCTGAGCATGCACAGCCCTCAGGGCTGGGCTGGCATGAACCACTATCTCCTTCTGCTCCCTCAGGACCAGTTTGAGTTTGCACTGACAGCCGTGGCTGAGGAAGTGAATGCCATCCTGAAGGCGCTGCCACAGTGATGACAAGGAGCTCTCCCCTCTGTCTTCCCTATACCCCCCCTCCCCTGCAAGCTTTGTGTGTTCTCCTTGCCCTGCTCTTGGGGCTGCTCTCCCTGTAAAATGCTGTCTGTGCTACTGGCCCTCTTTTCCCCTGTCCCAGCCCCCTTGCCCCTCTCCCATAAGGCTCAGCCCCTCTGCGTGCAGGGCCTAGAACCCCATGGTGCCTGCTGCCAGCACTGAGGTTACTGGACTCCATGTACACTAGCCCCTGCGAGGAGGGGACCAGGTGATGCTGCTGGGAGTCGGCCTCTCTCCTGCACCCTAACCTCGTGGTCCTGTGTGAGCTCCCTCTCTGTGTTCCTGCTGGGGGCAGGAGGAGGCAGGGGTCCCTCATGGTGAGGGGTAACACAGGGTGCAGGTCCCTTCCCTGTGCTCCCTGCCTCATCACTTGAGCAGAACAGGAATTTCTAGAGAAATATAATTTTGTATCTTGATGTGAATAAAGTTCTCGTGTCACGTTCGTGCAGCTGCAGCCAGGTCTGACCTCTGACTGTGTGTATATGGTGAGGACACAGGGCATCCCCCACCCCCCCACCTCCTTCCTTGCAGCAGCACAGACTGCACCCAACCACCAGAGAAGCTGCAGCTGGGCCTAGGCTCCTGCCATGCCTAGAGGCAAGTATTGGGGTAAACCATGCAGCCCCCCTCCCAGGGACACTCTCTAGGCAGCAGCTACTGCAAACATGTTTATTGATGGCTGTCAGCAGAAAAGGGTCAGGGAGGAGGAGCTACAGCCAGGAGCAGGAGCTACAGCCAGGAGCAGGGCAGAGCCCAGCCCTGCTGGCTGAGCCCAGCCATGCTGCCCCTTGCTGCATGCCACCAGCACTCCCCAGCAGCCTAATCTACAGCACCTACCTGTCACCCCCTCCCCTTCTGTTCCCCCATCACCACCCTCCCCACCACCTCATGGGGCCCAAGATACCTGCACCCAGCCCCAGGTATTGCTCAGCCATAAAGTCCTGTCAAGCACCCCCTTAACCCCTCCCCAGTGCATCCCACGGAGCCAAAGGGTGCTGGGGGAAGGGAGTGGCAGGGGGTGGCCGTGCAGGGACAAAGCAGAGTCCTGGCTGGGAGAGCCTCCGTGGGCGAGTGGGCGTGCGCAGTCCCCGGGCGCAGCAGCCTCAGAACACACCTGGGGAGACAAGCGGAGGGGGGGACACAACGGCACCCATGAAACCCTCCTCGGCTCGGTGCTGGGTGGGGGCAAGGAGGGAGGGAGGAAGATCCTAGAAGGAAGAGAGCCATGGGCAAGGGTGGGAACATCTATGAGCATCACTGAGGGTCGCTGCTGCAGCGGGAATCGGGGAGGGACAGCGCCCCCGGGTCAAAACGGCGGTGCGGGGCAGTGACAGTGCTCTGCAGGGTGTACAAGGTGCAGGGAAGGGCAGGGTCTGCAAAAGGGGAGACAGAGGAGGAGGGGCTACGAGCAGGAGGAACAGCATCCAGAAGGGAGAGACAGACACAAGGTACCAAGCAGAGCCCACGTGTGCACGAGTCCTTGCAAGGAGGGAGAGCCCGACCCAGTACTCCCCAGCCCAAGCAGGGGCAGGCAGCAGTCAGGGAGGCACTGGTTGTAGCCCTTGCCCATCTGCAAGGCAGACAGGGAGAGAGGAGCAGGCAGAGATAGAGCACAGCTGCAGTGGGCACCTCATGCTCCCAGGAGCCAGGGCAGGAAATTGCCCCTTTTCCCGAGACTCCACCAAGGGCCCCTCTTCCAGTCACAACACGAAACTCTGGCAGTGCCCCCCACCCTGGGGTGCCACCAGTTGTCCACCCACCACAGCAGCAAGAAGTAGGACAGGAGGGACCCCTCTTCCTTGCATGGGGAGGCAGGAGCTGAGCTCCAGGCAGTGAGACCCCACCCTCCCTTCCTTTGCCTGTCCCACAAGGTGGGGGCACAACCAGAGTCTCATGCTCAGAGCAGAGGACAGTGCCACTGCTTTGCTTTGGGGGCAGGTTCGTGCCCAGCTGCAGCTGGGCTGCCAGCTCCCAGTGGCTCCCGTTCTGGCCCTCCCTGGGGATCGTGGGCTCTGCGGGTGGAGGACGGGGTGCCCCCTCGTGCCGGTGGGGTGCCAGGGCTGTGCCCACCTGCTTGGTGGTGCCCTGCAGCTTCCATCTCTGAGAGGCTGTAAGCCATAGCCAGCTGCAAGTCCTCATCCTCATCCTCACTGTCTGTGTAGAGGCAGACGGGCGAGGAGCTCGGGGGCTGGTGTGGGGCAGGTGGTGGGGACGAGGAGGGCCGTGGGCTAGGGAAGGCTTGCTGCTCCCGGCGGCTCAGCTCCAGCCCCAGTGCCATGTCATCAGGGATGCCTGTGGGGACAGGGACAGTGGATAGGGGTCATGTCCACTCCAGCTCCCCAGCAATTCTTGCCCATCCCACCAATCACCCATGGCAGAGCCCCAAACCAGGGGTGACCAGGGCTCGGGCCCAAACCAGGTCTCGATGCAGCACCCCCTGGCCACCCAGGGGAGAAGAGGGGTCCTCAAAAGGAAAGAGTCCTGGGAGGCGGCACTGTCAGACCCCAGCACGATGGTCTGTGGTGTCACTTCTTACCATCGATGTGGACTGACTTCAGCTCCCCATCCTCCTCCACTTCTACCCGCTCCCGGCCATTCTCAATAATCCTGCAGACAGGCAGACAGACATACAGACAGTCAGGGCCAGGCAGCTAAGACATTGCAGTAGCAAGCTGTGGGTCTGAGGCCCACTGATAAAGGGGGTCTGCAGGGGTGAGGTGGGCTGGCATTGCCCTCACCGCTTGGTCGTGATGCGCTTGCCGTTAACGAAGGTGGTGGAGGTGGAGACAGAGCGGAAGCCCAGCCCTGCATCGGCACCAGAGCTGAAGGAGGTGAAGAAATCTGGTGAAGGGAGAAACAAGGTCGGCGTTATGCCTGGAGGTATGAGGAAGACAGGTAACAGACCCCACCACACAGGCCTGGGACTTCCCAGATAGGTAGTGGCTGGCAGCGTCTCCTACCTGAGGATCCTGGGAAGGGGGAGAAGAAGTGACCTCCCCCATGGTGCCGAGGGCCAGGTCCTCGCAGCTCGGAGAAGGGCAGCATCTCATCTGGAAGGCAGGGCCCTTCCCATCAGTGCTGCCCCCATGGCTTAGCAAGCCACGAGCAGGGCATAACTGTGGGGACTGGTCACCAGTACCAGCTTTGCACTCTGAACCCAAGTCCAGTGACTGCCTCGAGGCCAGAGAGGTGCCCCAGAGCTGGTATCCTGTCTCCCCCCACACCACACGCACCAAATAAGTCAGTGAAGGGGTCTCGCCCGCCAAAGAACTCCCGGAAGACATCGTGAGCGCTGCGGAAGGTGAAGGTGAATCCCGGGGCCCCAGCATCAGCCCTGGAGCCCCCTGGTCCTGCTGAAGGGAAAAGGCTCAGAGTTAAGTGGAGCCCTGGGTGGAAATGCCCCAAAGAGCAGAGAGCAGCAGTGTGGGGAGGAGGCAGACCCACAGCAGGTCTTCAGATGGGACTGTACCCAGAGCTGCACTGACTCACCACAGCTCTGCTCGCCCACTCACCTGCTCCCATGAGCCCGTCCTTGCCGTAACGGTCATAGACATCACGCTTCTGCTCTGAAAGAAGAAAGGGGGCTGCAGGGAAGCCCGTTGCCAGGCATGGGCAGGAGCACCAACGCTTCCCCTGGCCAAGGGAGGTGAAGAACAGCAGGGAGCACGACGAGTGGGTGGCACGAGCAGGGCATCAGGTGAGGATTCATGTCAAAGGCCAGCACCCCAGCATCTCTCCCTAGAGCAGTTCTGGGGGATGTGTGGGGAAGTAGCCAAGCTCCACAAGCCAGGCAGTAACACCAGAGGGAACCGCTGCCTCCCAGGGACATCCAAGGATGCCACCTGTGTAAGCCCAGCAGCAGGACACCCAGGACACCCAAAGGTGAACAGAGAAATACGCAAGACAGCACCATAGCCTCTTACTGTCTGACAGCACTTCATAAGCCTCAGCGATCTCCTTGAACCTCTGCTCAGCATACTCCTTGTTGTCTGGGTTTTTATCAGGGTGCCATTTCAGTGCAGCCTTCCTGTACCTGCGCAGACAGGCAACAATGGGCATGCAGCAGCTCTTGGGTGGCTGGGGCCCCTAGGCCAGCAACAGTCCCCTCTGGCACTGTAGGCAGGGACACCCTGAGCCCACTTCACCCAGAGCCCTACAGTCTCAGGCATCTTAAAATGGGAGCTTCCTGGACTGGCTTTACCACCTAAGCAAATATTTGCAGCATGAGCCCAGTAGCTTGGCCTGCCCCCACCCTAGCTGCTCTTGGCAGCAGCTCCAGATGATGCTCACAGGTGTGCACTTCACTGTGGATGAGCAAGGACCCGGGGTTGCTAGGGGTTTCCTGGAGCCAAGGGAGAACAAACAGCCCTTTCCTCCTGCTCGCAGTTAGCTGGGGTTAATCCAGTCTGAGCAGCTTCTCTTGCCTACTCTCAGAAAGTGCCCCTCAGCAGGGATATATGTCCCCTTCCAGGCAAGCCACCAGTCTGCATTTCTTTCCCCAGGTGATGTCTGTATCCACTGATAGCAGCAAGACCTCAGCAGAGTGCCAGGCAGGAGCTTTGGGAGGCTCTGTCTGCCCCTGGGGCACAGCGTAAGATCTGCCAGTGGGGCCTCACCCCCTGCCAGGGGACACAATGCTCCTCTCTCTGCAAGTTCCAGCCCCACAACCCCAATGCCAGCAGAGCCCCACTGTCCCAACCCTCTGTCATCTCTGTCATCCCTGCACCTTGTGGCAGAGAAAGGGGACACCTCCACCTCTAGCCCCAGTCTAAGAGCAAGGGGACAAAGGGACCAAATCCTACCAAGAGATGTCTTTGTGTGGCAGTGAAGCCCGGCCCACTCTGGCCTCCACGCAAAGGAAACAAAGGCTGGATTGTCACCTCTGGGTTCTGTCCTGTCCTCCTGCCCCCCTCCCCCACTCTGTCCCGGTCCCACAGGAAGCCCCCGGCTCGTTGGTGCCAGGAGCAGGGTGGGTGAGTAGGTGTCTCGAGCTGCTCTGCCCGGCGGGCAGGGGCACACGCCTTATGCACTTACGCCTTCTTGATGTCGTCGGCGGTGGCACTGCGGCTCACCCCCAACGCTTCGTAGTAGTCCACCATGACGTGCGGCTAGCGTCCCGCGGGGTCACTGAGGTGGGGGAAAAGCAACGTCAGGTACTCCGCAGGTGTAGCCTGGCAGCGCCAGGGGCAAGAGAGCAAACGCAGGTAGCCCTGCACTCCTCAGCCCCCCAGCCACCACACAGGTCCCCACGAAAGCGGCTCAGTAGCACCCACACACGGCTCCCCAGCACCCTGCCTGCGCCTCGGCCACACGGATGCTCGGCCGGGGACCCCTTGCTGCTGCCACAGCACCTTCCCACTGCCTTCACCCTCACTTGCCCAGGGATACTCACGCCGGCCCCGCTACTCTGCCCCGTTCCCCGCAGCTGCCCCGTCTCCCCCGGCGAGGGGGCTCTGTCCTGAAGCAGGCGGGGAGGCAGCGGGAGCATACCGCTAAAGTGCTTAGCGGCTGGAGCGGATTAAGAGCTCATCCGGGACCCCCCCCTCCCCTGCCCCGCCCCGTCCCGTCCCCGGGCACCCCGGGGCAATTCGAACAGATCGGGGACGGGAGTGAGATGCCGCCGCTCTGGCCCCTCCCGACCAATTTCCCCAGGTATTCGCCCCCCAGCCAGGGCGCATCAGCCAAGGGGGAGGGCAGCGCAGCCCTCGCACCGTCACCAGCACAGCACTGGGAGCGCGGCGGGGCGGTGCCGCCGGGGCCCGCCCCCGGCCTGGCTGTAAACACGGCGCTCCCGGGGCAGCCTGGCTAGGCACTGCTGCTGCTGCTGGAAGTTTCTGTTCCCCTCCCCGAGCTCGGTCGCCGCCACCGGCAGGCACCCCTGGCCTGCGGCCAGCGGATCTAGGCCGTCGCGAGGGGCGGGGGCGGCAGCACGGGACGGAAACGCATCGGACCGGCCCAGCTTCCCCTGTGTGCCGATCCCCCAGTGCGCCACGGTACCCCCGCCCCCGATGGCCGCTTTGCCTCGCTCTCCCTCTCTGCACCCCCTCACCCTCCGCCCCTCCCGCCCCGGGGCCCACCTGAGTGCTGCAGCCGAGCCCTCCCCGCCCGCCCCGGGCCGCCTGGCCGGCGTCGCGCGTCCCCCCCCCAGCCCGGGCCGCGGCGGGGCCTGGAGGCGGGTTTTGAGGGATGATGGGCGGCGGCGATAGCCAACCATAGCAGCGGCGCCGCGTGACGTCACACTGCCGCTTGTCAGGCTGGTGAGGTCATAGGAAGGCGTGTGGGGGAGTCTCGGGGTTCGCCGCCGTCGGGCTCGGGCCCGGCCCCCGGGCCCCGGCCCCCGGCCCCGCGGCCTGGGAGGGACCCAGGCAGGGGCTCCACCTCCCACTCTCCCCACCCTCCCCTGCGCGCCCTTTCTCTCCAGCCTTCTCCCAAGCTGTGCGCTGGCCGGGCAGCTCCTGGGCACACCTCGGAGTACTGACCTCGCTCGTTGGCCCCAGTGCTTTGAGCACACCGGGGCACGGCCACCGCCCCGGGGCAGCCCCCGGCTCCGCTTGCTCTTGGCCTCCTGCCCAGTCAGCTGCCCGGCCGGGCCCTGCTGGAAAAGCCAGCGGGAGGGGACAGCTGGGGTGACTCAGCGCTTTCGCCGGGCCGTCCCACCGAGGCGGGGTGGGGACGTGAAGGGGCGCGACCTGCCAGGCTGGGGGGCGCAGGTCCCTGCCAGGAGCCCAGGCTGCAGAACATCGCTGCAGAGGAGCTGGGGGCAGCGAGCCAGCCTGAGCACCGGTCTGCCCAGGTACCTCAATCACCGGGACGCGGGTGAGGCCACACATCTGCAGCTTTCATGGGGACTTTTCCTCTTCGTGGGTCCTGCCCGGGCAAGCGCGGCTAAGGGGCTGCTGTCATTCAGCCTCAGGGCCGTGGGCAGTCCCAGGGACACTCACCTGCAGCCTTGAACCTGTCCTGGCCACAGGAATCCTCCTGTTCCCATTTGCTGTCTGGATGCAAAAAGGAGGGAACCTGGTCTCGGTGGGGTCAGACCCTTGTGGACTCTATGGCACCCCCGCAATGCATCTGGATGTCTTCCTTACCTCCTGGAAATCCCTAGCTGGGGACCCTGGCAACGCTTTGCAGTGCTGCTTTGCCCGACTGACTGGGAAGACCTGAGCATTAGGAGAGACCATTCCCAGTATTCCTCAGGGACCAGTTTCAGGATAGCCATTCCTAGCCATGAGCAGTGGGTTTGGGTGAGCACATGGACAGGTGAATGTCTCTTCAAGGGTTTAAAGACCCATTCTCTGCCATCCAACAGCACTTGGTGATTTCCTGGAGTGACTGCTTGGAGTATTCCCTGTTGTTGGGCATTTTTTCCTGGATGCCGTTGCAGCACTGCTCTTCTGTACCTGCCAGCCCAGAAGCAGGGAGCAGACTCTCCGAGATGGCTGCCTTCGGCCAGAGTGTCCTCGCTGGCTGCCAGGGCTTCTAATTTGGCCCCTCTGCCCAGCAATGGGTGCAGGGCTGGCTCGGGATGGGCTGGCACAGGCACTAGATGGAGCCACAGGCTGCCTCATAGACCCCCCCTGGAGCTGTCTGGGAAGTCGACTAGATGCCACCAGGAGTTAGCAACGCCTCAGCACCTTGCTTTCCTTTCCCTAGCTTTTGTAGCCGGGTATAATGAGACCTCAGACCTGCCAGATCTCAGCCCATTCTGTGCCGGCTTCCATGCTGTGAAAGGAGAGGAACCCATGTGCTGGATGGGACTCTGGAGTCAGGGGAAGACATCACAGCTGAAGAGTATGTAGTGAGAATGACTCAGACCTCCTTAATGTTCTTAGGGGAGGCCTTGTGGAGTTGTACGGGAGCCCACCACAGTGCTAGTAGGAGAGAGGATGTGGTGCCAGTCACACATCACCCCAGAGCTGCCACAATCACTTCTCAAACTAGCAAAGCCAGGCACTTTGCAGCAGATGAAGAGAGGCAGCCCATCACCCACTGATGCCTCACAGAGCACACAGCTTCAGCCACAGCAGCTTGTCCTATTTTCCCAGCTCTTTCCATACATCTGTCCAAAGTCCTGATGCACCTACTCGGCTCATACCAGCTTCAAACCCACCACCGTCATCTTGAGTATGTCTCAAGAAGACCTTTATTTCTTCACACGTTCTGGAGATAGCTGTGTTGTGACCCTGCTTTTAACTTTCCAGGGTAGCAAAGGACCAATTTTTTTTTTTTTTTTTTTGCCTGGTTACCCCATCTCTCAGGAAGCCAACTGGATTGCATCATAAACTTGTGCTGCACAATATTTCAGGTTTCATTTTTCTCAGGAGAACACAGCCTTCTGAAAACTGGCAACTGTGGACTGTGAAATCATAGTCTTGGTGGCTTTTGAGCTGTGGGGTGATGTGCTTGATGATTTGCACATCCACTTCTCCCCTTCCAGGTGAGGTCTCACTAGGGCAGAGTAGGGGAGGAGGAGAACCTCCCTTGATCTGCTAGACTGTTCTTAATGCACCCCAGGATCCCATTGGCCTTCTTGGCCCCAAGGGCACATTGCTGTCCCATGGATAACCAGTCCACCAGGACTCCTAGGTCCTTCTCCACAGGGCTGCTGTCCAGCAGATCACCTCCTAACCTGTACTGGTGCAGTTTATTATTCCTTCCTAGATGCAGGACTCTGCACTTAGCCTTGTGAAATCTCGTTAGGTTCCTCTTTGCCCAGCTCTCCAGTCTGTCCAAGTCTTGCTGAACAGCCACATAGCCTTCAGATGAATCCACTAAGCCTCCCAGTTTCGTATCATCAGCAAACAAAGAAGGGAAGGTCCTTGCTCCAGGGCAGCTGTGTGGAGATGCAGTAGGGAGGGAGCAGGAACCAGAGCCCGTGGGATGGGGTAAGAAGTGGTTGAGCAGAGCAAGGCAAGCTCCTGGGTGCCATTTCCTTGCCACCTTCCTTTGCTTATCCACTCCAAGAGAGACGACAGCAGCAGCTGTGGTCATGCTCCCCATCTCTGGACATGGCCACAGGGTCCATGCAGCCCCCAGGAAAGGGGTCAGTGGGAGTAGCAAGTTTACTCACCCTTGGAAGGGCCACACTAGGGTGGGGACCTCCAAGTGCAGGTGGCTGGTGGTGGCCAGGGACATCATTCGACAGTGGCATCCTTTTGAAAATTCCACATTCATTCTTTTACTCCCAGTCCTGTTATCTCATCTGAGCAGTCCTGCCCAGCTTGCCTGGCATCCCTGCACAGCCAATTTCTCCACTCCTTGTGTTTGTATCAATGACCATCCTCTGAGCTGCTGTTCCCATTCTAGATGTTTTTTTTCTAGAACTGCACCTTCCCAGAGCTGGGTAGTATCCAGGCAAAGTCATCTGAGTACTTACAGCAGAAGTCAATGTAGCAGGACAGAAAAATGAGAAACAGGAAAATCAGGGTGACTTTCGTTCAAGCAAAGAAATGACTTTGGGCCTGATTCAGCAGTGTGAGAGATGCAGACTGTGTACCCCAGGCACCATCCCATACAAGTACTCGCCTGTGCTGACACTGGGGCTGCTGCCCCAACCAAAACCCAGGCAGAACTGAGGTGCTTGCAGATTTTAAATTAACTGACTCAGAGGCTGGCAAAGGTGTCAGAAGCCCATGACTAAATGGGTTGTCCGTGACAAGCACATGCATGGACCTGGGCAGCAGCTGAGCTTCATGGCAGCAAGTGACTTCACCTCATCCCTGTCATGTGGCTGGGAACAGGGTAGGCTGCTGAGCCTGGGTAATCCCATGGTGCTCAGGAGCAGGGCACCCCACATCCGCTCACACATGAGACTGGAGGCTGTGTGGTCTAGACCTGACCCCAAAGTTTAGGGAGGCTGGGGAAAAGACTGATACCACACATCTCTTTCAAATGCTGGGGAGCTCTTCAGCCATGAGGGGAGCAGGAGCTGCAGTTGGCACAGGACAGGAGGAGATTTTGTTGTAGAGCAAAATCTGGTTTCACTCACACACATCAACATGCTCATTCCCACACTCTCCAAACCACCCTCATGTCCATCTGGCTTGGCCAGGATTTCCTGTAGTGTCTGGTAGGACTATGGTCACCGGCTGCCCGTCCTCACTGAGTCCTCTATCTGCGTGCTCAGCCTTGGTACATTGCTAAACACGGTAGGTAGTTGTGGCTCAAAGGTGAAACACAAGACAAGCAGGGGGAAAGTAAAAGGAGATGGGACAAGTGCATTGCATTAGACGAAAACAAGAAAAAAAACAACAGGATGCTGGTGAGCAGCCTTCTGCTTCTTTCATAGCCATTGGTGCATAAATAACAGTGCAACTGATGTGGCTGTGAACGTCACAGAGAAGGTTGTAATTTGGATGCCATCCCTAAGGAGCCAGCATGTAAAGCACTGTGATTCTTTACTGTGAGGGTATCACCTGCTAAAACGGACGTTTTCAATTCATCAGAACCACACTGAGAGCACTGATGGACCTAACTGAGGTCTTACTGAACCACTACTGGTGATTTTAAAGAGCTAGGAAAGTAGTCTAATTCCAAAGGACTGAAGGACATAAATTACTCCAGTCATTAGGAAAATAAATCCGTCCACCCAGAGAACTCAAGATTACTGATAACACTAGAAAAAGAAAAAAAAAAAACAAACCACAAAAACCAACCAACCAACAAAAACAAACAAAACCCGCAGAACAACTAAATTTGGTTCTATCAGCAAAGAACTAAAGACTTTTAAGTGCATTTAGTACCAACCAGTCTTGTCTCAGGGAAAGCAGGTATTGCTATGCAAATTTGTTGTCACCTTTCAGCATGATTACATGTCTGGCTGATTCAGATCAACACAGCTGTCATGGCATCCTTACTTGGATGCTGGCAGGAGATAACAAGCATTCACATAAATCACAACAGTGCCACAAGGAGGGACAGAATAACATGTTTTCCATGCCCAGAGAAGGATACTCATAGCTACTGCCAAAGGTCTTTCCAGATCTATTTTTTATGTTGTCCCAGAATATTTACCTCAGCATGCTGAGCCAGCCTGTTTGTATTCCTGTATTGCTAAGGACACACCAGATACATCGATAGCAAACGTGCTTGTTAGCCAGGAGCTATCCTACCAGAGGCCTTTGTAATGGGGATCTCCAGGGCTGGGTGCAAGGCTCACAGTGATGAGTGAAATGTTTACTACAAAAAATTAGGGATAACAGTAAGTTTGGTGGGGCACTTGCTAAGGAAGGGAACAACTAAGTAGTAGGGATGATTTTGAATTGCCAGTTAAAAGGCCCTGTTGCAGCAAAATTTAATTTAATGCAGCAAAATTTGCTTTAATACAGTGAAATGTGAAGTAAATCACTTGGGAATTTGGAGAAAGGGGCAGCCTTGTCTCTCACTACTACTTTGCACGTCCACTTACCATCCTCAAGCTTCATCAGTGGTGATCTGGGATTTGACGCCCAGTAACGATGCTGAGGATCCCTCAACACACGCAGGATATCAGTATCCAACTCCTGCCAGGCTTTGCATCCCTCTGCCTGGGAGTTGGTAAGGTGCCCCTGGCTGTGTCCTATGCAGGGTTATTAAATGGCCGTAGAACTGCACTGTCCCTGGGAAAGGCACAGTAGCCCTGATGCACACTAGCCACATGAGGAAAGCTGCATGAAGCATGGGCACTCAGCAAACTATGGCTCCTGAGTCCTTACAACAGGAAGATCATAGAATCATAGAACAGGTAGGGTTGGAAGGGACCTTAGAGATCGTAAAACTCCAAACCTCTTTCCATGGGCCAGGACACCTTCCACTAGAGCAGGCTGCCCAAAGCCCCATCCAGCCTGGCCTTGAGCACTTACAGGGATGGGTTATCTAGAGCTTCTTTGACCAACCTGTTCCAGTGTCTCACCAACCTCACAGTAAAGAGTTTCTTCCTGATATCTAGTGTAAATGTACCCTTTTTGTGTTTAGAACCATTACCCCTCATCCTATCACCACACACCCAGGTAAACAGCCCCTCCCCATCTTTCCCATAGGCCCCCTTTAGATACTGGAAAGCTGCTATAAGGTCTCCCTAGAGCCTTCTCCAGGCAGAACAACCCAAACTCTCTCAATCCACCTGTTGTTTTACACAGCCTCTCATCACTTGAGTTAACTCTGCTATGGATGTGAGCCAGGCATTCTCAGAACAGCCATCAAATGCAAGATCTCAGCCCAGTGACCCAAAGCCACCCAATTATGTAGCCTGGGACTCTGGGAGGAGTGGGGAACCCAGCCCTGCTTTGGGTTCCCCAAAGCACACTCCCTCCACACACAGACAGCTCCAACTAGAAGCATCCTGGGAGCTGTTGCCCAGATGGGCTATTAAATGCACCTTTCATCTCATTAACCATTTCCTTCTGACATCCACCAATGCGTGGCCAGCCACTGGCACCTCCCTTCCACTTTTAATGACTGTACAGCAATCCCCAAGAGTCTGGGCTAGCTTCTCCAGGCCCAGCTCCACCCTCAGCATGCTGTCAGGCTGGCAAGATGTTTGTATTTTGTACAACCCACTTCCATGTGCAAACTCCACCCCCAATACACACACACCTGTCCAGCCATCAGAGGCTCAACTGCTCCCCGAAGACTGGGGCAAAGAATAGCTGTTGTCAATACACTCCTGCACCAGGGATTTTCTTTCCCAGGGGATGTAGGACATGCCCACCTGCTGTATGTCAAAGGTAGAGCTGCCAGCATTACTCTGCTTTGTCGCCTCTGCTGCCCAGAGGCTGGGGCTCAGCACAGTCCTGCAGATGATTTGTGTGCTCCTGGGAGCAGGGAAGTGATGGATGCCTCTTGCCCCATTGCTGTCAGCTCACGCAAGCACACTCTGCAGCATTGCAACAGAGCCGACCACAGCTCTGTTGTGGTTCCTGAGAACTTGTAGGACAGGAAGGCCTAAAGGGCTGAGGATGGAGACTAACTCATCATCATGCCCATGGACCTGCCTGAGGCATGCAGGGCCTCTCCAGCTTGACAGGATAACCCATGCCCCTCCAGCAGTTTCTACCATCATCCAGTCATGCAGAATTTCTCTCACTTCTGCGTCCAGCTACTCCTACAAATGCTTGTGCCAACACCAGCTGTGAGAGGTGCTGGAGATGAAGAAAAGCAGTGCTGGTACCTCCATACAGCCCACCAGTGCTGCACACTGGCATCCCCTGCAAGCACAGGGACATCTCAGCAGGGTCAGCCCTTCCATCACCTGCCTGGAGGCAGCTTGTTCACACCAGGCATGCTCAGAGCCCTGCCATGAAGTCACTGCAATTAGCCAGCTGTAGGTTTATTTTGCTTCCGTGGGCGTGTAGCTGCCTTTCCCAGGATGTGAAGAAGGGCGGGTGACACTGGCAGCCGGGGAGGCTGTTCACCCGGGGCTGCTGCGCCTGAGAAAGAGCTAGTCCCGACTCGTCCACCGGTCCCTCTCAGCCTTGCAGATTGGGGCTTGGCAGGCATGCTGAGCTGCCTGCGTCCCTGGGAGTGCCTCACTACTCCTGCCACTGGCCGGTAATTCAGGGATTAGGAGTGAGTCAGATCTGGAAATAGCTTTATTGTTCCCCTAACGCAGCACACGCTCCAGGCAATGCAGCAGGCGTGGCACAACAGCCTTCATTTCATCTGAACCAGCAATTATGCTGCTGTCACTCAGCTTCAACTTTTGTCACATCATTACTGTGCTCTGCATTCCAGCAGGTCTTCAAGAGTAAATGCCACACTTGGGGTATTGATGGCATCCACTGATGAAGATCCTTTGACCCTGAGACAATCATAGTTCATTACCCTTACTGCTAGCAAGCCTTAAACTTGCATCTTCTTGCCCTGACCATGCAGAAGAGTTAATTCTCTTCTTATTTGCATCTGCCTTGAATATATTTTAAGAACTTCATTGAGTCTGAGCTTGGTCTTTTAGACAGTTCCCATTCTTTCAGCCTTTCATTGCATCCCATGACATCCAGTCATCCTTGTTCTTCATCTACGGATCATCTCCATCTGCTCCAGACAAAGAATGAGACACTCAGAGTGTCCTTTAGAATCATAGAATCATAGAATCAACCAGGTTGGAAGAGACCTCCAAGATCATCCAGTCCAACCTATCACCCAGCCCTAAGCAATGACCTAGACCATGGCACTAAGTGCCTCATCCAGTCTCCTCTTGAACACCTCCAGCGATGGCGACTCCACCACCTCCCTGGGCAGCCCATTCCAATGTGCAATCACCCTCTCTGTGAAGAACTTCCTCCTAATATCCAGCCTATACCTCCCCTGCACAACTTGAGACTGTGTCCTCTTGTTCTGGTGCTGGTTGCCTGGGAGAAGAGACCAACCCCCACCTGCCTACAACCTCCCCTCAGGTAGTTGTAGACAGCAATGAGGTCACCCCTGAGCCTCCTCTTCTCCAGGCTAAACAACCCCAGCTCCCTCAGTCTCTCCTCATAGGGTTTGTGTTCCAGGCCCCTCACCAGCTTCGTTGCCCTTCTCTGGACACGTTCTAGTACCTTAACATCTCTCTTAAACTGAGGAGCCCAGAACTGGACACAATACTCAAGGTGTGGCCTTATCAAGGCATGCATATCTAAGAAATGTCAAAGGGAGTGTTTTCTGCCCTTTTCCAGGCTGTTCTGGACTCTGAATGAGTCATCTTCTCCCCAGTTTCAGCTCTGGGTGCTTTTAGGTGTGGTAGACTTTAACATACTTCTGGAAGACAGCTATTGACGAGGCTTCATTTGGGTAACTGCAAGTTCTGGCAATGGTTCCTGTGCCAGTGGGTACCTGTCCAAAAGCTGGCTGATCTCCTGGGCCATGTGGGCAGTGGCAAGCAAGGTTTTCCACTGCAGCATGCACGTTCTGCCCCTGGGATAGCTTCCACGTTTTCCTAATTCTTCTATCAAGAAATGGTTGAATTTTGTCTCACAGCCTAAAATTTGCCTTGCTTCATTTTTTGTACCTCCTTGAGTGCTGGTGCAGGTTCCCACTCTGTTCTGAGCACTGATGAAAATGTTTCCTTGCAACCTTATGATTTCTGACGTGGTCTGAAAACACTTGCAGGATCTTAGACATGTGGGTAACAACTATGTGAGAGAGGGTCTCCTCCAGACGAATCTGCTTCCAGCCAGGGTGAACTCAGTCCCCTCCGTGTGCTTACAGGCTGCTGCTACCAACATCTCACAGGATGCTGAGCAGTTAGCCACTGAAAAGACACAGCAGATTGGTGTTCCCAGGATTTAGCCAGCTGTTCTTAAGCCTTTCAAAAAAGCTTAGACATCTGTTTGGGCTTTTCAGATCAAAGATACATGGAGACGTGTATCTCTGAATGACTCACAGCTCTGTCAGGTGCTGCTTGCCATGCTCGTTCAACAGAACAGCATGAGTGCTTGTTTTCACCGTGAGCATGCATTTGCAGCAACGACAAATCGGGCATATTTCACCTTCAGCTCTCTGCCAGAATGGTGTATAAACATACCCAGGCATCTCTTGGAGAAATAACACATCATTTTACACCCCAAGGTGCCACCAGATTGTCACACAAATCATCCAAAGTTGGGTGAAACACACAAACTTTGCAAGCCCTCCTGAAATGCTGATCACTGCCTAGATCTGATGCTGGTGCTTCCAACCACTGCTGCAAAGCATTCATGCTGTGAATACCCCCAGAATTAATTGGCACCGTGGAATTAAGGAGGGACCTAGTCAGAAGTGACACTGACTCATTTGCCAGCAGATACCTTGGCAAAGATTTTCAAAGGGAAAGATGATTCCATCACTCCTTTTCACACCAGCTAACTTCTGGGGCTCAAATTTTGATGCCTCACTGCTCCTAGCCACTCACTCTCATAGACTGTTTGCATCAGCATGGCCTGTGTTATCTAGTGATCTCTGAGGGCACTCAAAGGACATACATACCGCAGGGAGGAGTTTAGGCATTTCCAAAGTTATCTGGTCACCACAGCATCCTTCCAGGTTTAGCAGGACTCACAACCTGGGGCATGTCTGTAGGAAAAAAACCCTTTTCCCACCAGCTTGATTAAACCCACCCTGACTGTTTGACTCAGACATTTCTGCAGGTCTCCAAAATATGTTGCTTGGACACCAGCACAGGCTTCAGAGCTGTACCACTGCTTTCAGTCACTTTACACATCTTCAGCAGTGAAGGTGACACTTTCCAGGTAATTCAGGCACTGTGGGTGGATATTTTAGGTCCATCTTTCAGCTTTTGGAGTAAGCAGAGAGATGACAGCTCCTGTCAGTGAAAACCTGAGTCAGAGGACTTGGGCAGGGCTGGTTCTGCACCACAATGGGTACTATGAATATTTTGGAGGGAGGAGGAAAAGATGAATGCATTATTCACTGTAGCAAAGCCAGACACCAGTGCCAGACACCAGTCACTACAAAGAGACCTCCTGTGGGGTGCTTCAAACTCTTCTGTATCCTCACCGGTCATTTCATAAAGCTTTGTGAAATCAGTTCAAAACTACAGAGGTAAAGCAGAGCCAGGCTGGAGAAGGAGCAGCACATAACAGGCAGGTCTTTCAGACGTAGCCCTGGGGCACATCTGAAGCCCCTTGAGGGGCTTGCAGGAAAGGACAACACAGTTTTCCTGATTTTTCCTTCTCTGACCCACAAAGACACCTGCTTGTCTCTGAAGTGTTTCCTCTGCCCATGTTTTCTCCACGAACTCTCCTGGGTGCTCCTCAGGAGTCTTGGGTGGCTGACAGAGACCCATCTCCATGCTACACCAGGGCTCTCACATCAGCACTCCCACCCACCAGGACGGAAACTTGAGTCAGGTTCTTTGACGGCTTTCCTACCACATCTCCCTGAGTCTGTCCCGGATAATGCCTGGATGGCGTCTCGCACCAGCAAGACACCCAGCAGGAAGGTACCATCTCTGCCCCTTTGTGGAAGTACTTCTGCCAACACTGGCACGCATAGCACGACCAAACTTATGCCTCCCCTGCTCTTCCTAAACGGGATCCCCGTCTCTTTCTTGACCCCTGCGAGAGAAGGAGCGGGGGACCCCGGAAGGATGCTCCTCCCCTATGGTCCCGCCGATGCTCCCATCCGACTGTCGGGCAGGACGGCCGCATCGCTGTATCTGTATGCAAATATGCGCAATGAACTCAAATTTATGCAAGTTCACGGCAGTGTCCCGGGCGGGGCGACTCGCCCCGCAGCGCCGGTGCCGCCCCGGTATAAGGCGCCGGCCACGCCGCCATCCCGGTCATGAGGAGCTTGCGGCAGCCCAGAGACAGCCAGGTCGTGCAGAATCTGCATCATGGTGAGTGCCAGCCCCGGGATGGCCCCTCCCTCCGGTCCTGCTGCTGCTCCCGGGAGTTGGGGGGTAACCCCGACAGGGCTCTCCCCGGAGCAGGCTACAACCCCTATAGCTTCCCGGGGGGTCTCCTGGGAGCCAATGGTGCGGGCAGCTGGCGGCGGGAGCACCGTGGTGCTTGCCCTGTCTCTGCCTGGCTTCAGCCTTGCCGGAACTGCTCCCCGCTGGCACTCCGCATCCTCCCTTCTTTGGGCATACCCTTGCTCCAGTCTGACATGTCCGAGGCAAGGAGGCCACTAGCCAAACCCCGCTGTGTGCGGAAACCAGTGTTTGGGCTGACCCTGTCACCTTGCCTCCCTTTTAATAAGCCCATCTCCGTGCTGTCATCTCTGAGTGTATCCAGCCTGATAGGTTCTCATGCTGCAGAACCACAGCTGAGCTCCAGGAGCAAGCTGTGGCTTCACTTATTGCCTTTCACCTCGGGTACCAGGGGCCAATCCACGGGTGGGCATTGCATCCCGGAGACTCCCTGCCACCATGGTCCTGCTGTGAGCTCTAGCTCCTGGGCTCTCCAGCAGCTTTGGAGAGCATCCCAGCCCTAGGCTGCCTGGACACCTTGCCTGCTACCCTGCAGGAGCATGCTCCCTGCCCTCCTGGAGCCACACCTTACTGTGAAGAAGTCAGAGTCTGCTGGCAGATGACCAGCACTGCTGCATCCCTGGTGTTGTTGGGTTCTGCCCAGCCTACTGTTAGGGATGGGTCCTGTAAAGCCAGTCCTGGCTGCTGCGTGTTGACAGGATGAAATGCAGTGACTATCGTGACCCAGTTGGGTTCTCTGAGTCCCTGCACTCTCGTTTGCCAGATCTTAAAAAAGGAGGAGTTTTTTCTTGCCTCTTCTTTCCTGTGGTCATCCAGAGGTGCTTGCAGCTGTTTCAAGTATTTGCTGTGTACTTTTGGTGAGGATCCTGGAGCTTCCTCAGGACTTGTCATTGGTTCCTTGTGTTACAAAACCTTCCTGTACCTACCGGGAGGGATAAGCAGGGCGTCACTTTGCTGCTTCTTGCCCCTCAACTTTGGGAAAGGTGTGGAGATGTACTTCTTCTGCCTCTCACTATGGTTATCAAGTGCTTATTTTTCTGTCATCCCTCAGTGTCACTGCTGCCTCTGAAATGCAGCACTGAAGGCACTCAAGACGCAGAGAGGCAGGACTTGCTGCAACCCGTGCAGCTTCCTCGGGCAGCAGTCAGTGCCTAGCTCCTGAGCGCAAAATGGCTGGCTCCCACGGCCTCCCGCCGGCTGACTCACAGCAAGGCACACATGGCTCTGGAAATCTGGTTTGGTTTGGATGCTCCTCTGACTCAGTTGTGCCTGCTGACACATCCAAGTCCTTGACAACAACAGAGCTGAGCCACTGAGTATTTGGCTTTAGTCAAAAGGGCTGCAGACCCTGGGATGCTTCACCTGGAAGAATATGGGCTCCAGAGTCCACTTCAGCCTGGCTTCCCCAAAGGGACCTGAGTCTGCCCTTGAAGCCCTGAGCTAGAGGACCCTCCCACCTTAGCCCTTTGGTTCAGTTAAGAAGTGCAGCTAACAATTCTACCTCCTCCAGAGCTAATTTAGGAAATCTGAGCCTCAGAACATTACAACCATTTGCTGTTACAAATTCCCATCCTCGCTGGACACCCATCCTCAGTGCTGTCACCTCCTCAACTCCCAGCACCAGGTGATGCTCTGTCATGTCAGCTTGCAGTCCTCTTGTTGGAGTAGCAACAGGGGCCATGCCAGCTACTGCAGAGTCCCAGCCCTTAGGTCATGTGGATATTGGAGCAATTAATATGTTCACTGCATGCTTCCTAAGGTTATGGGTGGAGGTAAGTCCAGAGAATATGCTGGTCTGGTGTCCTGGGCTCCAGAAGACGAATCTTCATCTCCCTGAGCCTCTGAGGTGGGCAGTGCAGTGATGGGATGCATAGCAACAGATTTGAGCAGCAGACTGGGATGGATACAAGTCACCCAGGCTACAGGGTAGTATGGATTGCACAAGCTGAGAAGGGCCTGGGCTGCCCTGCCTGGGCTGTGCACCAACTGCAGTGATAGCATTTGTGGTCCCAGCTGGGATCTGATTCTGCCTCTCTCTCCCCAGCGTGAGTGCATCTCCGTCCATGTCGGCCAGGCTGGTGTCCAGATGGGCAACACCTGCTGGGAGCTTTACTGCCTGGAGCATGGCATCCAGCCTGATGGGCAGATGCCCAGTGACAAAACCATTGGTGGAGGAGATGACTCCTTCACCACGTTCTTCTGTGAGACCGGAGCTGGGAAGCATGTCCCAAGAGCCATCTTTGTAGACCTGGAGCCTACTGTGATTGGTGAGTGAAACTCAGCAAGGCAGTGGCAGGGATCACTGTCTCTTGGAACAACCCACTGCAGGACAGACTCTTGGGTGACTCCTGACACCTTTCCCTGTGGCCAGTTGGAAAGTCTCTAACAGTGTGCCAACTTCTCCTAGATGAGATTCGGGGTGGAGCCTACCGTCAGCTCTTCCACCCTGAGCAGATGATCACTGGCAAGGAGGATGCTGCCAACAATTATGCCCGTGGGCACTACACCATTGGCAAAGAGATCATCGACCAAGTGCTGGACAGGATCCGGAAGCTGGTAGGTGACCACACAGGGGAAATGTGGCCCCCTGAGCTGGGCTCCAGCATCCTGCTGCGAGTGGGAGAATGCAATGGGCCATGCTGTGCCCTGGGAGAGATGACAATCTTTGAAACTTCTCCCCAGCAATGTCAGTGCTTGGAGGAAACTGACTTGTCTCTTATTGTAGGCTGACCAGTGTACAGGCCTCCAGGGATTCCTTGTGTTTCGTAGTTTTGGAGGTGGCACTGGTTCTGGATTCACCTCCCTGTTGATGGAGCGACTTTCAGTTGACTACGGCAAGAAGTCCAAGCTGGAGTTCTCCATCTACCCTGCACCACAGGTCTCCACTGCTGTAGTGGAACCCTACAATTCCATCCTCACTACACACAGCACCTTGGAGCATTCAGACTGTGCTTTTATGGTGGACAATGAAGCCATCTATGACATCTGCCGCAGAAACCTGGACATCGAGCGCCCGACCTACACCAACCTGAACAGACTCATCAGCCAGGTTGTCTCATCCATCACAGCATCACTGCGGTTTGATGGGGCTCTGAATGTCGACCTGACCGAATTCCAGACCAACCTGGTGCCCTACCCTCGTATCCACTTCCCCCTGGCCACTTACGCTCCAGTCATCTCTGCAGAGAAGGCCTACCATGAGCAGCTCTCAGTGGCTGAGATCACCAACTCCTGCTTTGAGCCGGCCAACCAGATGGTGAAGTGTGACCCTCGCCACGGCAAGTACATGGCCTGCTGCCTGCTGTACCGCGGAGACGTGGTGCCCAAAGACGTCAATGCTGCCATCGCCACCATCAAGACCAAGCGCAGCATTCAGTTTGTGGATTGGTGCCCCACGGGCTTCAAGGTGGGCATCAACTACCAGCCACCCACAGTAGTGCCGGGGGGAGACCTGGCCAAGGTGCAGCGAGCCGTCTGCATGCTGAGCAACACCACGGCCATCGCTGAGGCCTGGGCTCGCCTGGACCACAAGTTCGACCTGATGTATGCCAAGAGAGCCTTTGTGCACTGGTACGTGGGTGAGGGCATGGAGGAAGGGGAGTTCTCTGAGGCACGGGAAGACATGGCTGCTCTGGAGAAGGATTACGAGGAGGTGGGCCTGGACTCCTATGAGGATGAAGAGGAGGGTGAAGAGTAGAGAAGCACCACGCCAAAAGGCCTGTGCTTCTTCCTCTGTTAGCTGCAGAAACCTTTTGCAATAAACCGTTTCAGAGCCTCTGTGTCTCCCACTAATGCCCCAGCCGCATCGGTTTCTTGTCTGGTCAGGTGTGTGGTGAGTGCTTCAGCTCTGCTGCTGGTGCTGCTGTGCTTCCTCCCAACACTCAGCTCCAGCTCTGGCTCACCCCTTGCATAGGTAAGTGCCCCCTATCAGGATTATATGGCCAAAAACACATAGCATGCTCTGTGGAAGTGCTCAGGCATGTCCATCAAACAGATCTAGAGGAGTACTGGTAATGTGAAGGGAGAAGCACCTAGCTCAGGCATGGGGGTCTTTTGTCTGGGAGCACCACTGCCCATTCCTTGACTGGCTCTGCCAGTGCTCTGCCATGCCCTTGTGGCCTGTGACCCCACTCTGACGGCCTCAGCTCGTCTTCTCTATTGTTCCCATGCTGAACATTCTGCTTGCCCTGCCTGGCGGCAACAAGTCTGAACACCAGCTCCTGGCTCCAGCTGCAAGCTGGAGATTGCTGTCACATATTATCCAGCGCACTGGGTCCAGAGATTAATTTTCCCTGCTTACCACTAATGCTCCAGCTATATTGACCCACAGAGGCTGTCCTCCCCTGCCCTCCTCCCAGCATGCACCCGTGTCAGCTGGAAGGGAAAGTGTTTGACAGCCTTGGGCTGCAGCAATGTCCGGAGCACAGCCAGGCAGTCATCCCACTGCACAGGGTTGCTGGCATTGTTCCCTGTGCCCATGCCCAGAGTGTTGGGCTCACACTGAGTGGTGCCTGCTGGTGTGCTAGCGCAGGATCTGCTGCCCCTCATGCCAAACACTGCTCTGATCTCCTTGTCCAGGTCTGAGTGCAGGGCAAGGGGACCCTTGCTCCTTCAGAAGTAATCTCATTGGAGAGACCCCTTTTTCATGTGTCTTCACAGAGACATGACTCTGCTGCTGGAAGCACATAGAAGTTCAAATTGTGTCTTATTACTTTTACTAAAGGTTATCCTGTACCTCTGGACCCCGCCGCAGAGGGACACAGCAATGTCTCCTGACCTGTTCCTGGGCAGCAGAGCTCACATCCCCATGGTCAGGGGGAAGCTGTGTGAGCCCACAACCTGGCAGCAAGGACAGAGCCCTGTTTTGCAGCACACAGCATGCGAGGCTGGCACACTGGACTCTGGCTCAGCCGGCAGTTGAGCTGGTGGCCCCACACTTCTGCAGAAGCTGCAGCCCTGGCCTCGGCAGGAGAGACTGTGCTGGCTGTGGCTCAAAGAGAGCTGCTTCTCCGAGTGTAGTCACAAGTCATTAATAGCAAATGGGCTGCAATGACCCTTTTTTCGCAGCTGGGCCAGCCCCCCAGCCCAGATTCGTCGTTATGATCTGCATGCTCACAGAGATGTGCAGCTCTGTCTGCCTGTGCCCACCGGCAGAAAAGAGCAGCCTTTGGTCATTTTCCCAGAGTATTGACGGCAAAGGGAGGTTTGTGGGCACCCTGGATCCCAGAGCCTGACATGTATCTAACGTATTTCTCCTCCTCTTTCCTGTTCCAGAGGTCCAGGTGGTCTCAGGGTATTCCTAAATCCCAGGGAACTGCAGTGCAGGGGATTTGGTAGCAGAACACGTAGCGGCTGCTGTACCTGCTCCGTCCCCCCATTTTAATGGCTGGGCAGCCCTTCTACTCCTGTGGGCTAAACGCCAGACTTCCTGCCCACAGCCTGGCTGGATGTCCCCTGCTTGCCTTCCGGCAGAAGAGGGAGAGCAGCCCCGACTCCTGCACTTTAGGGTTCCTCCGCAACCGGAGGACACTCATGTAGGCTCCCGTTGCCCCTAAAGTGGGTACTCCCGCCCCGCATGCAAATATACCCAAATGAGGGGGGCGGGAGGGCATCAAGCCCCACCCCCCTATAAGAGGGCGTTGCGGAGGTGATTGCAGCAGCTGCAGCTTCGTGCTGAGCCGAACCCCGCCGCACCGAGCCAACGGGAGAACCCGGATCCCTACAGCCGCAGCATGGTGAGTGCGGGACGGGTGGCGGGCACGGTGACGGGGAGTGCGCCTGGCAGCCCCCCGGAGCACCAGGCACGGCCGAGCCGCCGCGACGCGCCCTCTCCTTCCGTGCCGTGACCTTGGCAGACCCACCGCCCCCTGCCCGAGGGCAGCAGTGTCCCCTCGCTACTTCTGCCCCGTCCCCTCCCCAGCCGCCAGCAGTCCCGGGGCTCCTGGGTCCTCCCGCTGCCCCAGCGAGGGAAGGCGGTGGGGGTTGGAGGAGAGTCACCCCTCCGATGTGGAACGGTAGCTGCGGAAGGACGGGGACAGCTGTCGGGGGTGGACGCACCAGCCGGGTACCGGGGCCCGGGGGTGGACGCTCCAGCCGGGTACCGGGGCCCGGAGGTGGGCGCTCGGCAGGGCTTAAGCCCCGCAGCAGCAGGCTCTCCTTCGGGGCTGGCAGCAAGCAACGGGAGTGCGGGTCCGTTCCCGAACCATCCCGCGGGTGTCTGGTAGCCGCGGAGCGGGTCGGGACCGCTGTCCAAACCGGGGAATGGCCGCTGCCCTCGCGGGGACCTGGGCTATATTTAGTAGATCGGGAAAGGGGCCGGAGCTCTGCCAAGGAGGTGCAGCACAGCAGCGCCTCGCTCGCCGCAGCGCTGCCCCTAAGTCCGGCGAGCTGGAGCTGCCCCGGCCCTTCCGGAGCCACGCCGGTAGTCCTTGTCCTCCCCCCTCACCGGGCCGGGGCACAGAGCCCATCACGGCTCGGAGCGCTACGCAGCCGCCGAATACAGAAGCGAGGAGCTCCAGGACCCCTCTTCTGTGTACTAGTGTCCTGCCCGGGGGATTCCAGGCCTGGAGGAGTGGGGTGCCGGGAGCAGCGAGGCAGGGATACTAGGGCCCGTGGAGGAGGGGTATCAGGGGTAGTGGCGCAGGCCTGCAGCACATCTCCAGCTCGCAGCTGGAGCTATTCTCCAGCACTTCTGCCCACCCTAGTTTTTCAGCACGGGATTGGGGATGCATATCTTGAAGAGTTCCTGTGCTGCCTCGAAGACTTCTGGGCTTCATAGACAGCCCTCACCCACTGCCCCCATCTCCCAGGCCCCTTGCCGCAGAAGGCTGATTCTGGTTCTGAAGCAGCAGGGGTTCCCAGTCCATGGGTTAAGTACTTGCTGCTCAGCTCAGCACCTCACAGGGCCTGCTGTGCATGGGGAAGGTGCTGAGGCTGCCAGGGAGCCTGGTAGCGTGCTGGAGGCTATCAACGTGGGGGTGGTGGCTCAATGCAAGCTGAGTGGAAAGGACACCAGGGGTGGCTCCTGACCCAGCATGGTGCCTGTGCATGGGCGAGGGCAATGACAGCCTTGTGGGAACCCTTAGAGGCATGCAGACGATCACACAAAGAAAACTCCCTGGGGTCACTGCCCAGGACAGCTCCTGTGCAGATGTCCGTGGGGCACTGGCACCATGCGAGGCTGCTCTGCCTGACGTGGGTAAAACAGAACTGTGCTAGAGTCTGACTCTGCCTCTCTCTCCCCAGCGTGAGTGCATCTCCGTCCATGTCGGCCAGGCTGGTGTCCAGATGGGCAACACCTGCTGGGAGCTTTACTGCCTGGAGCATGGCATCCAGCCTGATGGGCAGATGCCCAGTGACAAAACCATTGGTGGAGGAGATGACTCCTTCACCACGTTCTTCTGTGAGACCGGAGCTGGGAAGCATGTCCCAAGAGCCATCTTTGTAGACCTGGAGCCCACTGTGATTGGTGAGTCCTGCAGTTTGCATGGCCTGGGGTGCACCCCCAGGTGGGTAGCAAGCTGATAATATCCTGCACTGGTTCAGCCTGAGGGCATCTCTTTCCCCAAGAGAAGCCACAAACCTGAGCATGAGCTTTTGTTCCTGAAGTGTCCTACAGGCAGCAGTGCTGCTAGTCTCTGCTACCACATGTGCATGGGGAGAAACCAGCCCAACCTGCCTGGCAGCTCCCAGTGCCACTGAACACTGTGAGAGAAGCTGAGTTCCTGTGTAGAGAGGTGGCAGCCACCTCCCTGTGCTAGAGAAACCCGATTCCTGTGGTGACCCTGCTGACATGTGGAGCCTTGGCTGTGCCCCCAGCAGGGAGTGAGGAATAGGTGCTCAGATCTGCTCCTCAGCTACTTGGCAGCTGGCTCAAATCAACAGCTTCCACTAAGCTCAATATTTCCCTGCTCCCTCCTAGATGAGGTTCGGGGAGGAGTCTACCGTCAGCTCTTCCATCCTGAGCAGCTGATCACTGGCAAGGAGGATGCTGCCAACAACTATGCCCGCGGGCACTACACCATTGGCAAAGAGATCATCGACCAAGTGCTGGACAGGATCCGGAAGCTGGTAGGTGACTGCAGAAAGGGGGATGTGTCCCTCCTGGGCTGGACTCCAGCATCCTGCTGGAGCTCAGAGGACACTGCTAGTCCTGCTGTGCTCTGGGAGGGATCTGCAGCTGCCCATTGCAGGGATGGACCAGGTCCTAAAGAACTTCTGAACAGTCAGACATTCACAAAGAAATCCATCTCAGAGCAATCTCATGCCTTTCTCACAGGCTGACCAGTGTACAGGCCTCCAGGGATTCCTTGTGTTTCACAGCTTTGGAGGTGGCACCGGTTCTGGATTCACCTCCCTGTTGATGGAGCGACTTTCAGTTGACTACGGCAAGAAGTCCAAGCTGGAGTTCTCCATCTACCCTGCACCACAGGTCTCCACTGCTGTAGTGGAACCCTACAATTCCATCCTCACTACACACACAACCTTGGAGCATTCAGACTGTGCTTTTATGGTGGACAATGAAGCCATCTATGACATCTGCCGCAGAAACCTGGACATCGAGCGCCCGACCTACACCAACCTGAACAGACTCATCAGCCAGATTGTCTCATCCATCACAGCATCACTGCGGTTTGATGGGGCTCTGAATGTCGACCTGACCGAATTCCAGACCAACCTGGTGCCCTACCCTCGTATCCACTTCCCCCTGGCCACTTACGCTCCAGTCATCTCTGCAGAGAAGGCCTACCATGAGCAGCTCTCAGTGGCTGAGATCACCAACTCCTGCTTTGAGCCGGCCAACCAGATGGTGAAGTGTGACCCTCGCCACGGCAAGTACATGGCCTGCTGCCTGCTGTACCGCGGAGACGTGGTGCCCAAAGACGTCAATGCTGCCATCGCCACCATCAAGACCAAGCGCAGCATTCAGTTTGTGGATTGGTGCCCCACGGGCTTCAAGGTGGGCATCAACTACCAGCCACCCACAGTAGTGCCGGGGGGAGACCTGGCCAAGGTGCAGCGAGCCGTCTGCATGCTGAGCAACACCACGGCCATCGCTGAGGCCTGGGCTCGCCTGGACCACAAGTTCGACCTGATGTATGCCAAGAGAGCCTTTGTGCACTGGTACGTGGGTGAGGGCATGGAGGAAGGGGAGTTCTCTGAGGCACGGGAAGACATGGCTGCTCTGGAGAAGGATTACGAGGAGGTGGGCCTGGACTCCTATGAGGATGAAGAGGAGGGTGAAGAGTAGAGAAGCACCACGCCAAAAGGCCTGTGCTTCTTCCTCTGTTAGCTGCAGAAACCTTTTGCAATAAACCGTTTCAGAGCCTCTGTGTCTCCCACTAATGCCCCAGCCGCATCGGTTTCTTGTCCGGTCAGGTGTGTGGTGAGTGCTTCAGCTCTGCTGCTGGTGCTGCTGTGCTTCCTCCCAGTGCTCTGCCCCAGTCCCAGCTTCTTCTCCACACAGGTAAGAGCCCCTGTGTCTGCTCCCTGGGGCTGTGGCATGCATCCCACCCAATTTGCTGCTCCATTCAGCAGTGGGTACTGCTTCCTCATGTGATGTATGGTCCTATGGTGTATGGCCCCATCTTGTATCCTGGAGCTCAGGGGAGTGGATTTAGTCTGAGCAGGGAGAGATGAGTGGCTGTTGGGACTTCTCCCCACATGCAGGGCAGATAGGCTGTCTGGAAGGATAGTGGTGGAAGCAGTGGGAGCAGCCTTGCACCCCTGTCCCTGTGGCCACAGTGCAGGACAGGGGGCATGCTTGGCTCTCCAGTGCAGCAGCTGCACCCCACAATGGTATCCAATGTGGCTTGAACCTCTGTGGCTGCTTTACCGCTGTGTTGTGGTGAGACGATTAAAGGAGGGGAACGCTCCCTGTGTAACTGCTTGTCTGCCTCTCTTTTATTTACCCACCCTCCATGGGCAGCCCACCTGCTGTGTGTCTCATTGAACCACGCCAGCCAAGGCAGCTCTGAGGTCTCTTCCAAGCTAAGCTATCGTACAATTCTATGAAGGGTGATTGCTGGACTGAGGGACATCCCCTGCACTGGAATTGTTGTGCTGTTGTCAGGCTCTGCTTACCCTCTCCAGAGCAGGACTGCTATGCCTCCCCAGTTCCAGCAGCTCCCCAGCCTGGGAACTTACCTTCCCCCTTCATGGGCAGCCAAGAAGCTCAGCCTGTGCTGAGCCCCCTCCTGCAGTGCTTGGCCTCTGAGGCTCTGACCATCAGCACCTGGCTCCAGCTGCAGAGTTGTGAATATCAGGAGCATGATGGGACCAGGGATTAACTTTCCCTGATACTGATAATGCTCCAAACCTGCCTCCTGCCACAATTGTCTTCTGCTGCCCTTCCCTCTGGCAACATTTGGCTGCTCAACTCCAATAGCAGGCCTCACTCTCTGCATGCCCCCATCAGGAACGCTCCCCACAGACAGGGACACACCATCCACACCACTGTGCAAGAACTTCTTTTACTCCAAACTAAAGGCAACATCGGTGCTGAGAGCAGTGGCAGAGCAGGGGCTGGGTCCCCCTTGCCTTGCTCCAGCACCGCACTGGCACCCAGACCACAGCCCTGCTCTTGGTCAGAGGCAATTCCTCTGTGGTGCAGAGCTGTGGGACCACTTCTGCTGTCACCCAGAGCGGGCCCCACAGCATCCTCCTCCGCAACCCCTGGGGGAGGCAGTGGCTGGTGAGGGCCCCGTGTTTAGCAACAAATCACAGGTCCACAATTCCAAGACACAGGATCAAGTCCCAGGCACCAGCATCCAGGGCACAGAACACTCCAAATCCAACACAACTCCGGCACAGAGCAGCAGCTCTTCGAGTGCAGCAGTCTCCTCTGCAACAGCTGCACAGGGAGGCAGGGATGAGGGCAGCCACTTTTCCCCTGGCTTGGCCAGCAGGCTCAGATCTGGGTGGTGTCCTGGCCCTCTGGTGCTGGCTGCAACCCCTCCAGTTGGTGAAGGACCTCATTAATACTGGGTCGGTCCTGAGGGTTCACTGTCATCATGGAGGAAAGCAGGCGCTGCAAGGCAGCAGAGTACCTGGAGGAAAGATGGCAAGGGGGAGGTCCATGTGGTGCACAACACAGGGAGCTGCCCAGGAGCAGGGTCACCCTCCCCAACTCCTCACCTGGTTGTGGGGGGCACAGTAATGGGGTTCTGCACTGCCAGAGCCACGCTGTCACCCTTCTGGAAGATGGCATCGTAGGGCCCCTCCCCAAACATCATGCAATACAGCATGCAGCCTAGGGACTGGAGCATGGTGGGGTCAAGTCAGCCCTATGGTGGGGAGCCAGGGGCCAGGGGGCTGAATCCTTACCCAGATATCTGTGCGCTCATCTATGATGCATTCGCTCGGCACTATGAAGAGCTCAGGGGCACGGTAAGAGATGGTGCAGCGCTGAGCAGCCCAGTCCTGCAAGAGAAGAACATGAGAATGAAGGGCTCAAGGCAGGGATAGGCTGACAGGGTGATGCCCCTGGACACCCACCTGCACAGCCATGGCCTTCCGAGAGCTGTTGACTTTGATGCAAGCTTGGTTCATGGAACCCAGATCCATCAGCACAGGCTGGTCATCCTCATCCAACAACACATTGGTGGGTTTGAGGTCCCTGAATGGATGGACATCACTGAAAGCCCACTGGGCCCCCTGGCAACCCCCCTAACTGGGGCTGCTGTCCTCCCACCTGTGTGCGTAGCCCTTGTTGTGGATGGCTTGTAGCCCACGGCAGATGCCATGGAGGATGAGGAGGATCCGCTGCTCTGACATGAAGGTCCCTTTCTCTCGCAGTGCTTGCACCTCGCTCCAGAGGGTCCCTCCCTGGTAAACACAAGCAGTCAGTTGCCATTGCCACTCCTGGTGGCAAGGAGGAGGGGGCAGCCAAGGGAGACCCTCTCACCTTCACATAGGGCAGAAGGAGCCAGGCTTCATGCTTGGCACCTTTCTCCACCATGCAGTGGGCCACCAGGGGCAGGATGTTGGGGTGGTCAAAGAGGCCATGCATCTCCACCTCGTGCAGGGCAGCCTGGCGGTCCTCCTTGTCATGGCACAGGATGCGCTTCAGGGCGTAGAAGCGCCCATCTCGCAGCCCCTCCACCAGGTCCACATAGCTGAAGCCCCTACGAAGAACCAAGCATGGTGTGGGCTGGGTGTCACACCACTGCTGCACCTGCACTGGGGCCTTGTGCCCAGCCTCAAATATGAGCACCCAGGGAAAGGGGGGCAGAATGCCTGCTCCCCTCTCCATGGTTCAGAACCCCTCGGGCATGCACGTTTTCCCCACCTTGTGAGCACCCGCCAGGCAACCAAAGCATCCCCACTCCATGTGACAGACCCACAGACCTTATCAACCTCACTTCCCCACTCCTGGGCATGACCAAGCCCTGCCACCCAGCACAAGAATCCTCCATGCATGTGCTTGAGCATCTCTCCCCATGTTTGAGCATCTCCCTATAATATGCCTAAGATTCTCCCCCACACCCAAACACCACCAGTGCTAAAGCATCTCCCCACCATACCTGACCATGCCACACCCCCCGAAACGTGCTTTACCACAACTGCAAAGGAGCATCACTTTCACCTCCAAGCATTCCCCTATGTCCCAACATCTCCTATGCCTGAGCATGCCCCCATGCCTGAGAACAGCCCCATGCCTCAGCATTAGCTCAATACCAGAGCATTACTCCCAAGTCTGAGCATATCCCCATGTACAAGCACCCCCGAGCTCAAACATCACCCCCATGCCCAAGCACCCTTCACCTCCGAATATCCCCCGCATGCATAAGCACCCTACATCCCCGAGTTTCCTCCCGAGCACCCCCTCCATGCACAAACACCCACATCCCCGAGCTTTCCCCCAATGCCCAAGAATCTCCTGGAGCCAGAGAATACCTAATGGCCTAATGGCCAAGCATACCCCCATCCCCGAGCATCCCCACCGTGTTCAATCGCCCCACATCCCCGAGCAATCCCCCCATTCCCGAGCATCAGCCCCATGCACAAGCACCCCCATCCCCGAGCACCCTCCACGATGCATGACCGAAACCCGCCCCCCTCCCCCCCATCCCCGAGCATCCCCCGCGTACCCGAGCCCCCCCCGTACCCGGGACCCCTCCCTCCCCCGCGGACCCCCGTCCCGAGCCTCCGGCTCCATCTCGGACCCCTCTGCCAGCCGATGGAGCAGGAGGTACCGCGCTCCCCCCAGGCTGACGGTGCCGCGGGAGCAGACGCACAGCGCCTGCCCCATCGCCTGCCCGCGTCATCGCCCGCCGCCGCGCGTCACTCGGTGCGTCACCCGCTGCGTTCTCGCGGGCGGGGCGCTGCATTCCGCCGGGTCCCTGGTGCCGCCCAGCACCCGGTGCTCCCTCCTCCGGAGCGAGCGCGCTGCGGCGCGACGGAAGCGCAGTGGAGCGAGGGGCGAGCAGCGAGCCCCGGGCTCGCCCTGCACTGTGACCAGGGTGGAACGCGGTGTCCGTAGCGCGGTGGCATTCCCCGGCTGCCAGCGGTGGTAGCGGCAGCCCCACCGCTCCCCAGAGCTGCCTCCGGGAACCAAGCTTTTCGCCCGGGCGGGCGGGTCGTTGGTGCGGGCGGCAGAGGTGGCGAGGCCACCTCCGCGGGGCTCGTCCCTGAGGATATCACCCCCCAGGCCAGCCTTGCGATACCTTCCTGAAACCCCTGTCACCAGAACCGCCACCAGGCTCCAGGCCTCGCTCCTGGGACATTTTGCTTCCCTCAGGCGGCGGCAGCATCGCCCTGCCAGAGCGGTAACCCATCACCACATCTCCGATGTGACAAGTGGGCTGAGCTCCTTCGAAGGCGTTGTGTCTGGTGGTGACACTTTGATGAGGCTCCTTGTACCTCTATGTGTCATCCACTGCCCCAGGAGGTATCAGGGCTGTGTCCGCCGGATGGGACTGGCTTCAGCAGTGATGGGCTGCGTGCATCCTGGGCCCGGTGGACTTTGAGGGAGTGAGGAAGCCCGAGTCACTCTGCCGCTTGCTCCTTCCCAGCTGTCCTGCTCCCAGCTGCCTGGACTTAGGACTTGGAGGAAGCACCCGGCGCTGGCCTGTAAGAATCATGTAATGGTGGTGTCCATGTCCCACTTTGTCCTCCATTCCAGGTCTACCGAGCACCCAGCGAGCATGTGGCTGCCGGCTCTGGTCCTGCTGCTGGCTGTGGGGCTTCTGCACACTCAGGTGAGCAAACACAGGTGAAAAGTTTGGGAGAGGCACATGGGGCTGAGCTGCGAAGGGTCTGCTGAGACGTCTCTGGGATCTGCCCTGCTTTCCTCCCTATGTCCCTGGTCTTCCTGCTGTGGGTCCTTTCTGCTGCAACCCGTATCCTGTCCCAGTATCTCATTTGTGCTCCTAGCTCCCTGGGCCTGCCCTCCCAGCACCTGTCTTCAGCAGAACTTGTCGCCTGACATGCCATTAGCTTTACTACAGAGTGTTTTGATTAGTGGGGAGTGGGCCATTAGGTGGTGCAAACGGCTGTCCTGCTTGTCCCTCTTGCTCTTCTGGGACAGTCCAGTACCTGCCTCGTCTCTGCACTGAAGATGGGGAGTGTCCCAGGGAGTGGGCAGCTGGGTTTGGGGGTGGTCTGGAGCCCCCCATCACCATCCCTCTCCTGCAGGCCTCGCTCCCCGCACGCTCCTTCCAGCTAGATTTGGAGAAGGATTGCTTCCTCAAGGATGGTATCCCGTTCCGCTACATCTCTGGCAGCATCCACTATGCCCGTGTCCCGCGGCCTGCCTGGAGGGATCGGCTCCTCAAGATGTACATGAGTGGGCTCAGCGCTGTGCAGGTGTAAGTCACCAGGGCAGCCCTGATGGTGCTCATCCTGCAGCCGCTGTGGCTCCCTGGGGTCTTTGGGGTCCCCAGAGCAGGGACAGAGGCAAGGGTGTTTTCTGACAACAGGAAGTGGGGTCCAGCCCTTTCACTGGAATCCCCATGACATCCCTGCCAGTCCTGGTCCAACCCTAGCTGCCATCCCAAGATCAGGCTGGAGGCCAGTTGATGGGAGCAGAGGGCCCAGTCTGTGGAACAGGTCCCTGTAGTGCTGGGGGGCCCTTAGCGCCTGCATGGTGATCTCCTCTCTTACCCCAGCTATGTTCCCTGGAACTACCACGAGCCACTGCCTGGGGTTTATGACTTTGCTGGAAACCGGGATGTGGAAGCCTTCCTGGACATGACAGCTGAGTTGGGGCTCCTGGTGATTCTGCGTCCAGGGCCCTACATCTGTGCGGAGTGGGAGATGGTGAGCTCCATCCTGCCACAGAGGGGTGACAAATGGTTTGGGAAGAGCACAGTGGGGTTGGCTGTTTTGACTCTGGTGTCATGCCAGCCCTGTCCAGGCTGCTGCCCTGTGGGGCACATGCTGCTCCAGTGCTATGGCATTGTGCTGGCTGTGTGCCAGCCCAGGCTGCTGAGCTGTTTCTCTGCCTCCATCTCTGCTGTGTGTGTTTCTCCAGGGTGGCCTGCCTGCCTGGCTTCTGTGGAAATCAGACATCATCCTGCGCTCCTCTGACCCTGGTGAGCCTCAGCATGGGGCTCTGGCCACTGTGTCCTTACAGCCTGCTGCCAGCATGCTGATCTCTCTCCATACACCTGCCAGCCATGTGTGTGTGGTCTCTCTCATCCTTTTCTCCATCTTTTGAGAATCCTGTAGTTCATCCTTCACCTTTGATTCCTCATCACACTTGGCACTGCCCCGACGACTCCATCCTCCTTCTGGCAGGGTTTGCTGAAGGTTGGCTAGGGTGGATGTGGCAGCCAGGCTGAGCTGCCCTCTGTTTCCCCAGCCTACCTGGCAGCTGTGGACTCCTGGCTCCATGTCCTATTACCCAAGATCAAGCCACGGCTGTACCAGTATGGAGGGAATATCATCAGTGTACAGGTAGGGTGCTGTGGAACCCAGCCCCCTGCCCTGCTTTGGATCATCTTTGGATGTGCCTCAAAAAGCCACCTGTACCCTCTACACCATGTCCTAATCTAGAACAGCTCTTAGATAATTCCTTCCTGACCTCTGGACCTGGGTGTAAATCCAAGGGCTGGAACTCTGGGGTACTGCCATTACCCCAGCTGTGGTTTGAGGGACACTGGCAAAGCTGGGGTCATAATGGGGCTGGAAGGTCTGTTTTGGGACACACTCAGGTGGAGAATGAATATGGCAGTTATTATGCCTGTGACTACGGCTACCTGCGGCATCTGCTGGCCTCCTTCCGGGCACTGCTGGGGAGCGAGGTGCTGCTGTTCACCACCGATGACACACGGGCGGAGGATCTGCGCTGTGGCACACTGCAGGGTCTCTATGCCACCATCGACTTTGGCCCAGGTACCTCTATGAGGTAGGAGAAGCAGAAGGGATGAGGGTCCCTGCTCCCTCTTGCTCTAAACTCTCCACTGCCATCTCCGCAGGCTCTAATGTGACTGAAGCATTCAGTGCCCAGCGCCAGGTCGAGCCAAAGGGGCCCCTGGTGAGTTTGGGTGGGGCTCCATGGTGGCGGGTGGATGACCTGCAATGGCTCTGGGGAGGCAGAGGGGCTGGGGGAGGGTGGAAAGCGAGGCAAAGAGAAGTGCTGGGGCCAGCCTGTAGCTGATCAGAGGGGATGTGGCTGACAGAGGGGTGCCAGGAGCCCCACTCCAGGCAGGTGATAGTCTCTTTTTCCCTCAGGTGAACTCTGAGTACTACACGGGCTGGCTGGACTACTGGGGGGAAGCACATGCCAGCACCAGCTCAGCAAGGGTGGCCAAGGAGCTGGAGGACATGCTGCAGCTGGGAGCCAATGTCAACATGCAAGTAGTCAGCCGAGGGTGTGATGCTCTCCTGTCTGCCAGCAGTGGAGTGGGCATTGCTGCTCACCTTCATCCCACCAGGCTTGGCAGGCAGGGCTGAGACTGCAAAATACAGCAGGGAGAGGGAAGTGTCCAGTGAGACCCCCACCATGTCTGTGAGGTGCTCACAGGGTTTTCTGGGGTATCTCATAGGTACATGTTCCATGGGGGGACAAACTTCGCCTACTGGAGTGGTGAGTAGGGCCCTGCCTTGGGGATGGGGACATGCTGTGGGGCTAGGAGGTTTTCGCTGTCCATCCCCAAGGAACCTGCTTCCTACTCCTATTCTGTCCTACAGGGCAAGCTGATACAAGGGCCCCTGAATTCAAGTTTATTTTCCCCTCGGGACTCCTTTTGTCTTCAGGCAGGGGCTTCCGTTCCTGGGTCATGCCCCTGCCACTGCCTTGCTGCTACCCTGGGGCTGGAGTCCATGCTCTGGCCTCTTCCAGAACCTCTTGCTCACCTCCCATTGCTTCCCCTGTCCAGGTGCTGACTTCAAAGACCAGTACAAACCAGTGACCACCAGCTACGACTACGATGCCCCCCTCTCAGAGGCAGGAGACCCCACCGAGAAGCTGTTTGCTATCCGTACAGTCATCAGCAAGGTGCTGAGCCTGGCTGGAGGATGGGGATAGCACTGGCCACTGCTGCTTGTGCCAGGGAAGAGTGGGACACAGAGGGACCTGGCAGGACAAGGGACATCTCCCTGCTTGCCCAGGGAGACAACTGACAGTTTGCTGTTCAGTTTCAGCCTCTGCCAGTCGGTCCAATGCCATCCGCCTCTGCCAAATACGCCTACGGCTCGGTGGCCCTGAAGAAGGTGAGTGCCTGCCCTGAGGGTTGAGCTCTCTCGGCCTGGCCAGCTGGCCTCAGCCTGGCCAGCACCCATCCCTTTCTTTGCAGTATGCCAACCTCCTGGATGTCTTGGATGTATTGTGTACCTCTGGGCCCATCCACAGCCAGTTCCCCCTCACCTTTGAGGCCATAAAGCAGGTGTGGTCCTGGGTGCAGTGGGGGAGATGCTCCTAGACTTGTCTGCCCTGCCCTGGCTCTGAGCTGGAGGAGCAGAGCATGCCTCCAGACTAATTTCCCTTTTTGTGCCACTCTGCTGTGTCCTGCAGGTCCATGGCTTTGTGGTGTATCGCACACAGCTGCCCCAGGATGTCCCAGACCCGGCGATGCTGGGTGCTCCTCCTCACACCATCTGTGACCGTGGCTATGTGATGCTGCAGAAGGTGAGACTGCAGGAGCACACCTGTTCCGGGCTCAGTCTCTCAGGAAGGCTGTGCCCTGATGGGATCTCAGGGGCAGCCAGGGTACCGTGAACCATGCTGAAGCCCTGACGGGTAGCCGTCTGGCCTGAACATGTCCCCTCTAGGGGCAGAGCATAGGCTTGGGCTGGTTCTGGGAGAGCTGACAGCAGGATGCAACTCTGGCAGGCTGCTGGTAGTGACTGGGGGAGGGGAATCCAGGCACAGGGCAGCAGTGCAGACCTTGTGGCTGCAGGAGTACCAGGGGACGCTGGAGCGGGATGGGCAGACAGCGCTGCGAGTGACGGGCAGGGCAGGGGACACCCTGGACGTGCTCCTGGAGAACATGGGCAGGATCAGCTTTGGGGCCAACATCAGTGACTTCAAGGTGAGGGGAGAGGGCTCTGGAGGTGATGGTCTGGGCACCTGTGTGGCCAAACACTCCCTTCTCCTGCCACCTGCATCAGACTCCAGCCATGGCAGAGATAACCTCAGACCTGTGCCCCAGTTAATCTCACACCATGCCCTCCCTTGGTCCTGACAAACGCTCCAGAAATAGGGCCTTTGTCTCCTTTATGCTGCCACAGCAGTCAGGACTGTACAGCCCCTCGGAGCAGATCCATTCCCACCTCCACTGCTGTGAGGCGGATATGCCCTGGGGAAGCTAAACATCCTCCTGCCCATGGCAGACCCTGTTGCCTCATTTTCTCTCCTGCTCCATCTCAGGGCTTGCTGGGGAACCTCTCCTTAGACGCCAGCCATCTAAGCAACTGGCTGATCTATCCCCTGGCCATAGACACTGCTGTGCATCAGGGTTGGCCCCACGGTGCCCTGCCAAAATCAAACAGCAGGGGCAGAGCAGGGCCAGCCTTCTACACTGGGACCTTTGAGACCCCTGGCATTGCCTGGGACACCTTCGTGAAGTTCCCGGGTTGGGGCAAGGTAAGACCACTGTCAGCCAGGAGAAGGGGTGAGGGTGGAAAGGGGCGCACAGCTCAGTCCTGTCTTCATTTCCCAGGGCCAGCTGTGGATAAATGGCTTTAACCTGGGCCGGTACTGGCCCCGCCGTGGGCCCCAGCAGACCCTCTTTGTGCCTGGCTCAGTGCTGCATGTTGGACACCCCAACAACATCACAGTGCTGGAGCTGGAGGGGGCACCCCCGATCCCTCTCTTGCTCTTCCTCGACCGACCCATTTTCAACAGGACCCTCAGCCACAGCACTGTGGCCACAGAATAAACACAGGGCTGCTGAGCACCAGAATCATGTCTTGCTGGGGTGGCAGTGATGGCAGGGGGCTGGTGAAGCACAGAGGCCAGCAGAAGGTCTGCGCTAAAGGGATGCAAGAATTGAGCTTGTTTCACATGTTAATCCCAAATCATTGCAGTGCTTGTGCTGATACCACCCCATGCCTAGGGGTCAAGGCACCTCTTTATTGACAGTGCAGGCAGAGGAGGTAGTTGCTAACATGATAGAGCTGAGACATCCAGGAGAGGAGAGGGCACAGTGCAGGCCAGAGGGTGTTCACAGGTGTGGCTTGGAGATAGCTTAGGGCTGCAGGGTCCGGATGCATCAGGATCTGTTCTACCACTACAGGCAGCAGGCTATAATGGAGCCAGGAGAAAAGATGGCAGCAGGCCCCCTCGATGGAGTCAAGCCACAAAACAGTCCCATCCTCTAACAGGAGCACCTGGGGACCTCTCATGTAACAACCCCAGAGCCACCACCTAGAGCAATATTCTTGTACCAGACTTTGCTAGAGCTGCCCCAGAGAGTGACCTGGTCTGCTCCGTTCCTCTGATCAGTACTGCTCCACATACTCTCCCTCACTGCAGTGCTGAGTCCTTGACAGGCAGCAGCAGTTCCCAGCCTTACGTGTGGCTGGCCCGGGCCTGGCGGTGGGTTTGCAGGCAGGCCGTGGAGCAGAAGGAGAAGTCAAGGTAATGGAAAGGGACAAGGCCCAGGAGGGACTCTCCACAATGCCAGCAGCGACTGCAAGAAAAAACAGAGAAGGCCCTGAGCGAAGGGGCATTTGCGAGGGGATTAGAGGAAGACAGGATTCACATGAGACACCAGCAGCATTAGGAAGCTGAAGCTCTTCTGGTCCTTGACACCTGACGTGCTGAGCCAGCAGCTTGGCCAGGACTTGCTCTCTGCAGGGGATACTGCATGCAAGTGTGTGTGAGGCATTTCAAGGCAGGCTGAAGATGCGGGAATTTGATCCCATACAAGGCCCTGCCCCTGACCTACTCAGCACTGGAAGGGCTGGCTGCCCACAAGCCTGTGGGGGTGACACAGGGAAAAGGGATGTGGGATGTGCAGTCAGGGATAGGAGCAGGGAGAGGGCCAACTTGCTGTGGAACTGGCTGCAAATAGTCCAAATTACCCTTTCCAGAGTATTTCAGGGTGACAGGGCAAGACAGGAAGCTTTTACACAGGCACCACTGGGGATTGACAGGAATAGCTTTAGACTGGAAATGAGAAATGGAACGAGAAGGGCAGGGAACAACTGTGCTGGGACAGTTTGTCTGTGGAGCCATGCTGCTGTTACCTGATGTTGGCAAGAGTTGTGCTGGTGTCCCACAGCTGTGCAGCCAGCCTGCGCTCGGCAGCCAGGGCCCTCTGGAGAGCAGAGAGACACCTCAGCCCCAGCAGCCCCTGCGAGCTGCTGTGCCCAGAGCCCGTATCAGCAATGCCCCAGCTGGGCTGCATCCCCTTCTCCATGCATCCCTTTACCTTCTCCCTATCAGAGAGGGCTGCAAACCACTGCTTCTCTTTTTGCTCCTGCTCCCAGCGCTGCCGCTCCTCCTGCTGCATCTGCTCCCGCTGCTTCCGCTGGGCTTTCTGCGCCCGCTTCTTTTCAAGCTTTTTGGCCTCCATCTCCTGTGTCAGGGGCCCTGGCACCTGGGGGCAGTCAGCATCTCCCACTGAGCAAGGGGCAAGGGCACAAGTGGGCCAGAGGTGCTTTGCTGTGGGGTCCCTCAGCCCTGAAAAGACAGCGGCAGGCAGCAGCCACCCACCTTGGCACGGTGGTAATCGTACTTGTCTGGATGGTCCACCATGAACTTGCGGAAGGCATTGCGGGTCACTTTGTCAGCAGAGACACAGTAGGGGGTCCTGTCCTGCCTGTCTCTGTGAGACAAGGAAGACCAGTTAAGCCTGACATCTTACTGCCTATGTCCCAGTGGGCTGAGTCCAGTGTCTCCCTAGGCTTGTCTGATGGGTACTGCGGGTGAGGGAATCACAGCCGAGGAGGGAAAAGTTGCTTATTTCTACACCAGAATTCCCCAAATCCTCCCTTTCTTGCATCTCAAATGTCCTGCAAAGAGTGGTCGCATCCCCACCCTCTGAACTGCCTGCCAATAAACCTAGGAGCACTTTGGGACATTGCCTCTGTGCCAGCTCTTAGGCCTCCCATAACAAATCCAGACATCTTCCTTTGGAGGGACCAACCCAAGCTGTCCCAGGACAAAGCTTGCACCAGTCTCCTGTGGTCAAGACAGAAGGGAGTTGCTGGGCTCCTACAGCATACCTGAGAGCAGGGTCTGCTCCTGCCTCCATCAGCAGGCACACAGCATTGGCCTTCCCTGCCCGTGCTGCCACATGAAGCAGGGTGCAGCCACCCTCATCCATAGGCTGGTTGAGCAGGGAGCGTGATGCATCCAGGGGCTGGGTGCTGTCCCCATCCTCACTGTCCACCAGCAGACCTTCACTCTCTGGCACACCCAGGAGGCGTGACAACGTCCCCAAATCCCCTGTTTTGCAGGCAGTGAAGAGGGCATTGCGGAGCTGGGTCTGAGGGTCTCCTGTTAGGGAAGAACAGGGAGGGGAGTCTGACAGCTCCCTGAGCAGAGCAGTGCTCTGGTCTGATGAAGTGTGCTCGGGTAACACAGCCTGCTCTCCTCCAACACAGAAGTAAGGGAAGTAACACAAAACCCCAGATTCTGGGTTGAGATAAAGAGCGTTACTGAGAATGAGTTAACACAATGCACAATTACCTTAGCCTATTTGCAGAAAAGTGCAGCAAAATGCAGAAGCAGCAGCAGAAGCCAGTGACTACCCCCCTCCACCCCCATCCTGCAGCCAGCCCAGCCAAAAAGACCACCACTCCAAACCTGGAAATCAAAAGCAGCAACTGAAACAGGAAGCTTCTCATGGTATAATTTGAACTTCAAGCCCCATAATACTTTGCTCCAGCCAGCACTTTAATTTTGAAGCTAGCATGGTAGCAGTATGGTATTGATTATCATCAGCAGATTCAACTCAACCCATGATGCTAGGAGAAACATACAGCCCAGTTAAAGCACTGTCCTGCTAGCTGGATTTGGGCACTGCAGGATCTCCAGCACCTTCAGAGTCTATGACAACATGCCATGGCATTGCTGGGCACTCCCACCAGCAGCCAAGCCATTTCCTGACGTGAAGCCCACTCCAATACCCTTGCTCCAACGCGCCTGCCTCGGCCAAGTGCTGCCTACTCAGAACACACAGCTCACTCAAAGGCATGTGGCTGTGCTACAGCATTCCTACACCAAACTGCTCTGGACACCTGCATGTCAACATGCCCTTCACCCTGCTGTGAAGCCACCAGCAAATGGAGCAGGCAACCACACCACCCAGCTCCTGACCTCACTTACCTCCATTGTCCCAGGGAAGAGGCTGAGCCCCAGCCTCCCTCTGCAGCTCTACCACCAGCTCTGGGCCAGGCTGCCCATGCAACTGCATCACTTCAGCACAGGGCCCTGCACAGGGAGCACATGGTGAGAAAGAGGGGCAGGGCCAGCTGGCACTCCAGCCACCATGGCAGGTTCCTTCCCCAGTGCCTTCCTACATTGTCCCTGCTCAGTTCTTCCCCCTCACCTTTCTCTACTTTCTTGTTCCTCTTCCTCCTTTTGCAGTTTCGCTTCGGCACTACTTCAAACTCCCGAAGGTCTAAGGTTCCCAGTGTTACTTCCACAGTCTCCAGTTTCCCTTCAGGGCTTTCCTCTTCTTCTTCTTCCTCCTCCTCCACCTCTGGGGCTGAGGCAGATGATAAGACAGGGGCTGAGGCCCCACACAGCATGGGTCACTAAGGGCTCTCAGCCAAGCACATCCTGCCCTTCTGCCCACCACAAGGCTGTGTGCTGTAGATCCCCACTGTGGTGCCAGGCCCTGTCACAGGGCTGCAAATCTGGTCCTGTGCTATTACCCCAGATATCCCTGCTTGCTCTGTGGTTCAAGCTCACCACTTTTGTCCTTCTGCATAGGATCCATTTGCACTTTCTGCTGCCTTTTCTGCCAGCTCTTCTGGGGGGACCCAGTGATGTCTTCCAGTGGCGTGTCCTTCCCTGGGCAGCAGGGGTGCTCCTGTCATTCCTTAGTGACAGGGAGCACCCCATGTCTCCAGGAGATGAGGGTTGGAGAGCTGGCACCTCAACTCCATAAAGCAGTGTCCTTTAACACACGTGGGATTACATCACTGCACCTGGGCTGGGCTGACTCACCATACACCTGCAGGCTGGCCAGCATGGTGTGGACTCGCAGCACTTCTCGCAGGGTGGCTCTGCGGGTGCTGAGGGGGATGTGGCAGACACGAGGGTCACTTTGGGTGAGGGGTGGGTTCCTGCCACCAAAGAGCAGTGCGCGGTTGTGACGAGGAGCCCGCAAGAAGATGCGCTGAGCTTCTTTCAGGTGCTGGGCCCAGGCTGCCAGCAGGTCCTGAATATCCTGGGGAATAAGATGAAGCACCATGGGGTCCTGAGTACACCGTGTGGGCACAGGCAGGTCTGGAGCAGGGACAAACCCAGGACAGAGCAGACTCAGTTGGGCCTTGACCCCCTTCCAGAGCTCACCCCCCACCCATGCCCTCCAGCAGCAGCATGTTACCACCCCACGGAGCCAGCCAGGGAAAGATCTCCATGCCAAAAGCCCAGTGCTGTGGTCCAGCCCCACCTTGAGAAGAGCAGCCTCATTGTAACGCCGCAGGGAGGCTCCAGCTGACCTGGGTGCTGACCCTGGAGTCTGAGCATCCCGGAGGCCCTGTGCCGTGCCCTGCCGGGCTCGCACTGTGTAACGGTGGAAGGTCTTATGCTCCTGCACCTCAGGGCTGTGGAGATAAGCAGGTATGAGCATCAGGACTCCATGCATGGAGAGGAGACGAGCTGATGTTACTGGGACCCCAGAGGGTTTGTGGCTTGCCCCTGGGGCCCTAAAGATTAACAGCTTGGGCTTGCAGCATGGCTGGACTTAACCAACTCAAGCAAACATTAGGAACTGTGGGTGCCCAGGGTGTGGTAAGCAAGGGGATGACCATCCAGTGGCTAGCCCCACTTACTTATCCTCGCTTGGCTCTGCTTCTCTGTACTCACCCTCGGAAGACAGCTCCTGCAAAGTGCCCGCCGCCCATAATCAACACAACCCAGCATGTGCTTGCATTGAGGCTCTGCAACGACTTCACCAGATCTACTGGCTCCTCACTGACACCCTGAGACACAGAGACCCCTGCTAGTACCCACAGGATTACCTTGTTATGTCTTGCTGTCCTCTGGGACAAGACTAGCCCCTCTGCTGCACCAGAAGCAGGTTTCTGGGAGCACCACACAAAGCAAAACACAGCAAAACACAGCAAAACACAGCAAAACACCACAAGCAAGAACCAAGGCTCAGACCAGGCACTAGAGACCAATCCTTCCATCATGGGATGTAAGGGACCGTCAGGCAGATGTCTACACCCCAGTGCCACCTGTCTTTTCTGAGGTCCCTCTCCCAACAAGTGGGCTGTGACTTGCCTTCTTGGTGCCCACCACACAGCGGTAGGCAGAGATGAGCTGGCCCTTTGCATTGCGGAGCAGCACCTTGTGGGACCTGGGGACTGAGAGACACTTGGGGCTGAAGCTGGCAGAGGGCAGTAACTCTGACTCACTGCCTCCATCAGAGCTCTCTGAACCTGACCCTGAGATGCTGGAAACATCACCTGCAAAAGAAAGAAAATGAAGCAAGGCAAAGGTTAACCAACAGCTTCCTCAAAACTATGCAGGTAGTTCCAGGGGCCAGCACATAATCCTAGAAATATCCTGTCTCGTACTCTGCTTATCATAAGGGGGACTGTGGGCTGGGGAGAGAGGCATTTGAACCTCTTGTTTCCCAGATATGCACAGCCATGGCTTAGGTAGAATACTTCCTTCTAAGCAGCAGTCAGCAGGGCTCACAAGCAGTGCAGAGACCCCACAAGGGCAGAATAAAGGGTCTCTAAGGTGGCAGGGGTTACCAGAGGCTTCATCCCTGGACACAATAGCCCTGGCAAGACTGCTGACAGCTTCTGGGCTCAGCTGAGGGCACCCTTGTTCCTCACCTTTGCGGGTCTTCTCTTCAAATACTTCTACTGGCAGCGTCTGGCGCCCTAGGAGTCGCTGCTTCAGGTTGAAGCGGTGCCAGTCAAGATGGTAGTGTTCAGTCTGTGGAGGAAGGAGGTATGAGCTGGCAAGGTCTTGGTGGCCCATGGAAGCTCCCATCTCTAAAGGCCCTCAGGTGACAGATCCCAAGGGCTGAACTGATGCTGGGACCCTGCAGTGATCCTGAGTGGAAGACTATAGTACATTAAAGAGTTAGCCACCTAACAGTCAATCCAAGCCTGTGCCACACATATCATTTACCTCCACTAAATGAGATTTTAAACAATAATATGCTGGGTCTGACTGCCAGATCCCAACAGGACACAGGAAGCAGCCAGCCTTGGGCTATACATGCTGGGGCTAGGCCTCTGCAGCAGGACTCCGACAGCCATGCCAGCCCCACTCCCTTCTCACACTGACCACTCAGCCCTGCTCACCTGCTCCTCCCGGCTGCCAAACACCTGCCTGCAGGTCAAGCAACACATCCGTTCTGGCACCTCAGGTACCCTGTGGACATTCTCTTCCCTCCTCGTGACTACAGAATTGTCTGGAAGAAGGAAGGGCTGTGTACAGATGGCAAGCTCCAGGGCTGTCACCCGAGCTGTGCTGGGGACAGAGCTCCTTCGTGGCTTGGAGCTGGTGGACACGAGGTCCCACCCCGCTGTCCCCTTGAAACCCTACGCACCGTGGCTCACTGGTGCAGGTTCGGTAGCCCACGCGTCCGCAGCAACTCCGGTGACCAGGGTTAGCCCGCACAAGAGGACAGGGTCCTGAGCAGCCTCGAAAACGGACATGATCTCCGGGGTCGGCATCGCTCTTGCTCCCAACAGAGAGGACGATGTCTGAGGGACGGGCACGGCCCCGGGAACCAGCCGTGGGTTATCGGAGGACTTCCTTCCCGAGGTCTGCGCCCCACGGGCCCACCCCTCTCCCCCTGCCCGAGCGTTCCCTGCGGCCGCCGCCCCCGGGATCCCCCCAACGCCGCTAGTCCCCCTGTGAAAGCGATCCTTCCTGCCCAGCGTCCTCCTCGCGACCCCACCGTCCCGAAGCTGTTACTCCAAAGATCCACCCTCCCTCCGCCAGTAACGGAGACACACGTCCCGCCACCCACAAGCCGGCTCTGCCGCTCGGTCCCAGAAGCACACCTCAGCTGCGCTGTGTCACATCCTGTTTGGTTACGGGTCGCCGCTAGGCTCAGCCCGGCCTCCTGCCCGCTCGTCTTCCCATTGGCAACCACTCGTCCCGCCCCGCAACTCGTATTGGGTATTGTGGCCGCCAGTCGCGGGGTGGGCGGAGCGGGGGGCCGAGCGGGCCGGGCCGGGCCGGGGCCAGGCCGGGCCGGGCCGGGGCCGGGGCCGGGGCCGGGGGCTGGGACTGGGACTGGGACTGAGACTGAGGCTGAGGTCGGAGCTAGTGGCGGCGGCGGCGCGGGACCCCGCCATGGCCCACTTCGAGACGCAGTACCAGCGCCTGGAGAGTTCCTCTACCGAATCACCTCCCGGTGGCGGCGACCTGCTTGTCCACGTCCCGGAGGGCGCCAAGTGTGAGCGGTGGCACCGGCATCAGGGAGATGGGGCCTGGTCTGGCCGCCAGCCTGAGCTGAGGGTAGCGGGGTGGGGAAGCGTGAGGCGGCGGAGGCCTGGGGGATCGGGGGAGCAGGCGGGGAGCGAGGGGAGCCGCAGCTGGAGGCTGTGGGGCCGGGAGGGACTCGGGACGGGGAAGAGGTGGGTTTGTCTCCCACAGGCAGGAAGGTTTGGACAACCTCTCACCCTGCACTTCTTCCTTTAGCTCCATGGCATCACATTGAGAACCTGGACCTCTTCTTCTCTCGCATATCCTTTCTCAGGAGGTTCAGGCAGGATGCACCCCCCTGCCTTCTGGGCTCTCGGTGCTAGTGGAAACACAGAGCTGTCCCGGAGGACACCATATGGCTGCAGAGGGGCTGGGAGATGACAGAACTCACATCCCTGACACCACCTCCCTGTAGGGTGCTGTCACCTAACACTGAAGGGACAGGCGGCTTCTTTTAGGGATCCTTGGCAGAGCAGTGACAATGCTAAGCTGTAGTTACAATGTAAGTTTTATTTTCTTAACGTGGTTTTATTATTAGCATAGGACTGCATTCATAGTCAGAGTAGCATAGAATTTCTGTAAGCAGAAACAGTGTAGTACAATTTCATAAGTAGCATAGTACAGAATTTTATACCACTTATGGTGATTTTGTGTAGTTTGTGGTTTCTGCGACTCTCTGCAGATACGTTGTGTTGTAACACATGATTTGTTGTATCAGTATAATAATCATAATCTACACTCAAAAGACATAAAACGAATACAAGTCACTCAGTCCTTGGAGGAATCAGATGACAGTGGAGGCATCCTTAAGGATGCTGAGGGGTCCTGGGTCTTACTGTCTAACAGCATTTCCAGTCCAAGTTCCCACTTGGGACTTTAGACTCCTTGATTTTGCGAACAGTACTCTATGTCCTTTTACACTTCCATGTTCTCTGATGGGGTCATCACTGCCATCAGGTTGGTCAAATGCTTTGGTTGCTCAAGGCTGGTAAGGAAGGGACCAATCATCCTGTTGCCCAGGAATCTTGAGGCTGGCAGGCAGAAATATATTTTGTTTGTTTACTTGGTTTACAAGACTTTCAGGGTCTGATAGTGAGGGTAAGGGAACTAACAGATGACCTGTTTGGTTACAGAGAATGGCTGCTTGCTTTATAAACTGGTGTTAGTTATGCTAACTACATTATCAGGGTCAGGAGCCGGGGTACCAGTCACAGGTGCTGGAGTTTTGCTGTCCTCTTATGCCAGCTATGTTTTGCCTGGACAGAGTGTGTTTCCCTGTAGTGGAACACTAGCTTGCTGATGAATAGGTGTGGGAGGGGATTTCCCTTGGTGGAGGATGGAGACTTGGCTGGGGAGCTGTGGATGCCAGTGACATGGAAACGTCTCTCCATCCTTCATCAGAGGAAAGGAGTCTCCAAACTGTTCTCCTTGACTGTAGCTTTCACGTCTATAACCTGCATCAGAAAAATGGCTTCACCTGCATGCTCATTGGAGAGATCTTTGAGCTCATGTAAGTGCAGGTTCTCCTTCTATTGTGGCCCTGGCAGCTGCTGAGGAACAGCCACATGGATCTACCAAGCTCCTGTAGCTGAGGGGGTGGGAGTTGTCTTGTCTTCCCTTTGGTGGGGTTTTCTATGCCCCAAACTTGCATTCCAGTTCAGGAAAGTGGTGCCCACGAACTTTCCTGCTGCCATCGCTGTGGGAACGCATCTCTGTGACATGTGACCCTTACTGCTTCACATTCTGGGGGGCAGAAGGGCGATTCCTTCATGTCTGATTCCTTTTTTCACAGGCAGTTCATCTTCGTAGTGGCGTTCACCACTTTTCTTATCAGCTGCGTTGATTATGACATCCTCTTTGCCAACAAAGCAGTAAATCATAGCCAGCATCCCAGTGAGCCCATTAAGGTGACTCTGCCAGATGCCTTCTTGCCTCCAAATGTCTGCAGTGCAAGGTAGGGGCATTATAGACACAGCTGTTGCTCTCTCAGGTACTTGAGCTGCCTGCCTGGTCCTGTCTCCTACTGCTTGCCTCTTCTTACTTGCAGAATCCAGGCAAACAGCTTCCTCATCTGCATCCTGGTGATAGCTGGGGTTTTCTGGGTCCATCGACTTGTCAAATTTATCTACAACATTTGCTGCTACTGGGAGATTCACTCTTTCTACATCAATGCCCTCAAAATCCCTATGGTAAGTAGCTGGGCCAAGGGCCGCATGCAGGGACACAAGAGTCATTTGCCAGCTGTTGAGAAGGAGCTCATCTTCAATCCTCTCTGAACTAGCTTCTCCAGGAGATCTACGTGGAGCACTCTTCCCTCTGCTCCATAAGAATACCTCTCCTTTCAGCCTTTTCTCCATCAGCTGATTTACTCAGTGTTAACTCCTCTCTGCCCAGCCTGCCTCTGCCTGCTGGCACACAGCTCTGCCATCTGCCACCCAATATGTTTATCCTTTGGTGATGGCCTTTTCTGTGATGCCTTTCAACAGAGAAGGCATGAGCAAGGATATCCTTGTACCTGCCTGGGTTGTGGACAACGTCATTTTCCTTGTTTACTGGGGGAGAAACTGGAACATGGAGGTCGGGTTGGAGGCTTGCACATAGACCCTAGCACAGAGTCCTTGCACTGATGGACAACATCAAGTGTGTGTGCATTCCTAGATGGAAGACTGTCTTGAGGAAGGTGGGGTGAGCCAAGAGGCTTGGTTTGTCCCCAGCTTTTCCACAGGCTCCCTCTGGGATGCTGCTTTGCTGTCTCCTTTCTGACTCCACATGGCAGCTGTGGGAGGACCCATGGGAGCCTGGAGCTGTGTTCCTGGTTCCAAGGCAGTCGGTGTGTGAGTGGCTGGGAAAGAGTCATCTGCACTAATCTAGGGGTAAAGGGCACTGGGGCAAAGTATGGGGTCTGCTTGCTGCAGGAGTGCAGGAGGTATCTTTTGTCTTGATGTCGCATGTGTCTCATTGGCACTGTGAGGCCTACACCAGGACCTGCTGTTTAAGGGGGTTCATCCCAGCCTGTCCTTGGACACATCCTGCCCCTAACCTTGCTGCTTGTTTCCTTCCAGTCCACCCTGCCTTACTACACCTGGCAGGAGGTGCAGGCCCGCATCGTGCAGATCCAGAAGGAGCACCAGATCTGCATTCACAAGAAGGAGCTGACGGAGCTTGACATCTACCACCGCATTCTGCGTTTCAAGAACTACATGGTGGCCATGGTGAACAAGTCACTGCTGCCCATCCGCTTCCGCCTGCCCCTGCTGGGAGACACCGTCTTCTACACACGTGGGCTCAAGTATAACTTTGAGCTTATCTTCTTCTGGGGGCCTGGCTCCCTCTTTGAAAACGAGTGGAGCCTGAAGGCTGAGTACAAACGGGCTGGGAACCGCCTAGAGCTGGCTGAGAAGCTCAGCACTCGCATCCTCTGGATTGGCATTGCTAACTTCCTCCTCTGCCCCCTCATCCTCATCTGGCAGATCCTCTATGCCTTCTTCAGCTACACAGAGATCCTGAAGCGAGAGCCAGGCAGCCTGGGTGCCCGCTGCTGGTCTCTCTATGGACGCTGTTACCTCCGTCACTTCAACGAGCTGGACCATGAACTGCACTCACGCCTCAGCAAGGGGTACAAGCCAGCTTCCAAGTACATGAACTGCTTTATCTCCCCACTCCTCACCATTGTGGCCAAGAATGTGGCCTTCTTTGCTGGCTCCATCCTGGCTGTGCTCATCGCTCTCACCATCTATGATGAGGACGTGCTGGCCGTCGAGCATGTCCTGACCACGGTCACCCTGCTCGGGGTGGGCATCACTGTGTGCAGGTGAGGTGGGTCTGTGCTGCTCCTGTGCTGCCAGTGCTGTGGGAAGCTGTGAGCCTGACAGTCATCCATGCAAACATGCTCTTTGGTTGCAAGTGGACATGAATCTGCTTGAGTGAAAGGCTCGGCTAGGAGAGTCAGGAGCAGAAGCAGGTAGTGGTGATCCTAGGTGCAGTGATTGTATATGAGGGCTGGACCCTGCCAGGGCTGGGCAGGCAGGAAGATTTGGCTTGGGAGTGAAAGCTACACGTGGAGCTACACGTGGAACTGGATCAGTCACCCTGCCCTCTCAGGATGAGATCTCCCAGGAACTGAGACGTGATGCTGTGATGTTTACTTGTCCTGTCCTACAGGTCTTTCATCCCTGACCAGCACCTGGTGTTTTGCCCAGAGCAGCTGCTGCGAGTCATCCTAGCACATATCCACTACATGCCTGACCACTGGCAGGGCAATGCCCACCGCTATGAGACCAGGGACGAGTTTGCCCAGCTCTTCCAGTACAAAGCGGTGAGCTTGGCTAGAATAGGGCTGGAATGGAGATTTGTCCCCATCCCTGCAGGAGGGAGAAGCTGCTGGAGAGCCAAGTAGCTCCTGGGCTGGCCGAGGAGCAAAGCAGCTTTCTCAGAGACACCCTGTCCCAGAAGATGGAGGGCAGGAGATGGGCTGGCTTTGGGATTGTGAGGTTTTTTTGACATCCTCAAGCTTGTACTGAGTCCATCATCTCTGTACTTAGGTCTTCATCCTAGAGGAGCTGCTGAGTCCCATCATTACCCCCCTGATCCTCATTGTCTTCTTGCGGCCCAAGTCCCTGGACATCGTTGACTTCTTCCGCAACTTCACTGTGGAGGTGGTGGGAGTGGGCGACACCTGCTCCTTTGCCCAGATGGATGTGCGCCAGCATGGCCACCCAGCGGTAGGTCCCATGGTTGGTGGGGAAGCAGCCTGGGATCCTCACTGTCTTGTTTGCTCTTTTAGACCCTTAAGAGGCTATAACTCATCACTCCTGGCAGCCCACAGGCCAGCCCAGTCACTTGCCTCTCTGCTCAGTGTCTGAGGCTGCCAGCACAAGTCACCAGCCCCCAGAGGGCTTTTGTGGCTTGGCTGTGATAATCAACCTGGCATTTTGTGAACCAGGCTTTGTCTTTTCTTTATGTGATGTCATTGCCTGTCTTTGCAACCAAGAGTCCTGTGCCCTCAGGAGAGAGGAATTGGAGATACTTGGGCATTTAGGTGTGACCACTGAGAACTGACTTAATGAAGCTGGGCCGCTTGTGCCAAGGACAGAGGCAGCTTTGGGAACATGAGAAGCATTTTCCATTATATAAAATCTAGTGCTGAAAGAAAGGGGACTCATCCACTTCCTGTGCATTCGAATTTAGGTTGTTTGACTGCGAAGACCTCCTAGTGATGGGGTCATGAGCTGAATGGGAGTAGTCTCTGTGACAGGAAGCTTTTAAAAGCAGTCATTTGTTGGCTCCAGTTGCTTCTGTTACAAACTGAAGAGTGCAAGACAAGGCTTTCAGCTGCATATTTTGTGACTGTTTCCTGTCTTTCCACTTCCCCAGCAGCACTGCATGCTCTGGGGTGGAAGTGGAAGATGCTGTGCTTGCTTCTTCTGCCCTAGGCTATGAGGGCTGGACAAGTATGGGGATTCTGGTGTGGCACCTGCTATGTGTGGAGCCATGGCCCAGCTTATGCTTTGCTTTGTGTGCTTTGCCCAGCCTGATCGCAGGATTGTCAGGAGGCCTAGTGGGGGTAAAAAGCATATCCTATCCCTCGTTAACCTGTCTGTGCTCCACAGTGGATGTCAGCCGGGAAGACAGAGGCCTCCATTTACCAGCAAGCTGAAGACGGCAAGACAGAGCTGTCCCTCATGCACTTTGCCATCACCAACCCCAAGTGGCAGCCACCCCGTGAGAGCACGGCCTTCATCGGCTTCCTGAAGGAGCGGGTGCACCGCGACAGCAGCATCGCCCTGGCTCAGCAGGCTGTGCTTCCTGAGAACACCCTCTTCAGCTCCATCCAGTCCCTGCAGTCGGAGTCAGAGGTGCCCAGGCTTGGGGGGTGCTCATGGGGTGCTTGCTGGGAGCTGGCAGACTGATAATCAGTACCTCTATGTGATTTTGTTCTTGCCTGGGCCATATCTGGGGATGCAAATATGATAGATCAGCACTAGCTGGACTGTTGCTGGGTTTCTAGATAAGGTAGTGGGCTGTGCTGAGGCCCTGTGGGGTGGAGCAGGGCTGAGAGAGCTGGATTGCCTCAGCTCTGTGTCACTGGCCAGGATTCAGCCCTCCAAGTCTGCACAGAAGAATGATTCTCTCCATTGCAACTTTGCAGCCTCACAGCTTAATTGCCAATGTGATAGTGGGCTCCTCGGCGCTGGGCTTCCACGTGGGCCGGGATGGACAGGCGTCCCGCCATCTCTCCGAAGTGGCCTCAGCCCTGCGTTCCTTCTCCCCACTTCAGTCTGCCCAGCAGCCTCCCAGTGGCTTCCAGACATCAGGGAGGGATGGAGAGGGAGCCCAGCCTCGGGGTGCCAGTACCATGACAGCCTCTGGGTAAGCTGCAAGCTGGAAAGGGGTGGTCAAACACCTCACCCTTGTCCAATTGCCATCACGTCCTTAGGTGCACACTGGCATTTATTTATGCAGCCTGGGGGAGCAAGGGATACGTTCACAAGGAGAGTTAGGTCCAGGTGCTTAATCTGGCCCCAAAGGACAATGCCTGGGGTTCTTGTGTTCTCCTGTAGGTCTTACTGTGGTGAGAAACCCCTGGTAGGGAAGAGGTACTGCCAAAGCAGGACTGGTTGCCTTGTGCATCTGGGGAGATGGCTACAAAGAGCCCGTTTCTACCCAGGCCAGGGGTGGATCTCTGTAGGCCTAACATGAGGGTGGAGAGGGGCTGGGCAGTGTCGGGGGCACCTGGGCAGCAAACACCACTTGTGTGTCCCATGGCAGTGCTGATGCGAGGACTGTGAGCTCGGGGAGCAGCGCCTGGGAGGGTCAGCTGCAGAGCATGATCCTGTCGGAGTACGCCTCCACTGAGATGAGTCTCCATGCACTCTACATGCATGAGGTGAGCAGCCTGGAGCTGGGTCAGCCAGAAGGACGTGGGGCTAGGGTAGGCAGAAGCCTTGTCTGGAGTGACTGTGATACCAGCGTGAGAGCTGAGACCAGTGTGTGTACAGTGCTGCAGAACAGTTGTGTTCGGGTGCCTGTGCACTCCCACACAGTTGATTCACTCATGTTTTGGCCTGCAGTTGCACAAGCAGCATGCCCAGCTGGAGCCTGAGCGGCACACCTGGCACCGGCGAGAGAGCGACGAGAGTGGGGAGAGCACCCATGAGGAGCTGGATGCCCCACGAGGTGCCTCCATCCCCATCCCTCGCTCTGCCAGCTATCCTTTCTCCTCGCCACGGCAGACTGCTGAGGAGACAGCCACCCTGCAGACCGGCTTCCAGCGGCGATACGGTGGCATCACAGGTATGGGAACTGTGGCAGAGGTCTGAACTCTGGATCAAAGCCCTGGATCCAGCGCCCTGTATGGATTGGCATGAGTACCCTGTCTTCCCCTGTCCGTCCCCCTGGGTAGCTGATCTTCCTCCTTGCCTCTCCTGCAGACCCAGGTACAGTACACAGAGCCCCATCACACTTCTCCCGCCTCCCGCTGGGTGGCTGGGCTGAGGATGGGCAGTCAGCAAGACACCCAGAGCCCGTGCCAGAGGAGAGCTCAGAGGATGAGCTTCCACCACAGGTCCACAAGGTAGGGGTGAAAGCCGTGGCTGAGAGGGGAAACGTGTATTTAGGATGGTCCCAATGGGTGCCAACATGCCCTCTCTGTCTTGCAGGTATAGCCTTGTAGACTGGGGATCTCATGGGGGTTGCAGACTGGGAGCCACCTGGGCAGCAGGATGTGGCATCAGCCTGATTCTTCTCCAGTCCTAAGTGGGCAGGATAGTCCCAGGCTCCATTTTGTTGCCATCAGTTGCTGAAGAGACAAAACTGCCAGGCTGGTGGCTTTGCGGTGGCACCTTCTATCCAGCCGTGTGTCAAGTCAATGCCACTCTGACTCTTGTGGGGTGAATGCGTGTGTGAGTACATACATGTGTCTGTGTTCACATCTGTCGTCTGTGTTGGAGGATCTTTGCAGAGCCTGCAAAAGCTGATGTGACCAGAACTAGCAGTGGGGAGCCATGGACAGGCTTGGAGGGGGCAGCAGCAGATGGTTGAAGGGACGTGAGATGGCACCAGCTCCAGATGTCTGTTCAGAGCTGGGACCTGCTTCCAAACTGAAAGCAGGACCTGTTGAAGGAGGTCTAGCTCAGCCTGTAGCAGTACACCTGCCCTGCCTGCAGCCCCAAGGAGGTGCCTGGGACCATATTTGCCCTCCTGGAGAGGACCAGTGTGCCCCTCAGCCCAGAGCAGGACAGCAGTGGGGTGGTCGCTTGCCCCTCTGCCCAGGCCCCACAGAATGATGGCCCCCCAGCTACAGCTGGTGTGGGTAAGGATAGGATCTTGAGCTGGTGGGAAGATCTCTAGCTTGGATCTGGGGACGCTGCTGCTCTTCTCCAACTCTCACAACAGCAGGGCCCATCCCCTACACATATATGAGGGAAGGTCCTTGGGCTGAAAGTCCTGGGTCCCTGATGTCCTTCTCAGCTGGCAGCCTTTGTTCTGCTCCTCCAGGCATTATCCTCCCTGCTGGTGGCATACGGGCTGTGAGCAGGTCCTTCTGCAGTGCCAAAGAGACAGCGCAGGGCAGCCCGCCAGGAGTGCTCACAAGCCCCGTCGGAGCCCAGCCTGAAGAACTCATGTTCTCTGTATCAGTTCTTTTCTCACTGGCATGTTAGAGGCTTTTTCCTATGCCCAGGCCCGTCAGGTCTGTCCTGATGCAGCCATTTCTGTGGTATCAGGCCTTTCCTCGTCCCCAGGCAAAGGCTTTGGTGTGTCTTGCATCTCATCCAGGGACTCCCCAGCTCCTCCTTCCATCCTGAAACCTTGCAACATTGCTTTGGCTGCTCTGGAGACCTTGTGCTAAGCAGCTGTCTTAGGCCAATCAGGGCAAGGAGGGCCACCTTGAACCCCAAAGGGAGAGGCATACCCCAATCCAGGCATGGTTATTGGTGTGGGGGGGATCAGGATCCCAGCTGTGTACCATAGCCTCCCACGATTGTTCTGATTTCCCTCTTTTCTGGTGGATTTGCATAGCAGAAAACTCCTGCCAGGCTTTGCTTTCCACTCTCCCTGTTGCCTCTAGCAGGGGCTGCTCACTTTTGCCATGCCCTCTGTGAGCACTGCACACCCTCCATTAATGTTCCTGCAGCCCAAGGCTGCCTCTCTTCCTCTGACAGGGTTTTTGCCCCCTGCACTTTGAATCTGGCCTGGATGTGTGCTGCCAAGCCACCTGCTTCCAGGGGTACAGGAACCTCAGCTGAAACCAGGACACCAGGGCATGAGCAGACCTGGGGTGCCCATGTGGGGGCAGGATCTATTGGTGTGGTGGCCTCCATTCTTTGATAGGGAGGGATGGACCAAAGCTACAGCTGCTCTGGAGTCTGAGAGAGACTAAGTGGAACATGCTGAAGCAGAGCTCAGCTCCTTGCTACTGCGGCCAGCACTGAGTCAGGCACAGGGTCCGTGGATCTGGGTACTGGTGGGGTTCTCCCACAGAGGACCAGCTGCAACAGCCTTGCTCCAGCTCAGGCTTTGGGCCTGCATGGCTGGGTGAAAAAAACTGAAAGCAAACCTCCTGGGATCTCAAGCTTTCCAGGGGCTTCCCGAGTCACCCTGGCTGATGCTGTGGGTGGAGGTGAACTTCCCTGGGCTGCAGAACACTGCAGCTGGGCTTCCCAGCTGAGTTCTTGCTGGTGTCTAAGCTGAGAGCTGGCAGGAGGGAGAGGCTTGGCAGGAGCGGGCCAGAGTCCTTGCTGCATGTTGTGCTTGTGTTGTCGGTGTCCCATGTGCATGGCAGGCCGCTGCTCTGCATCTCCTCCCGGGCGTGTGGGTGCAGGAATCCCTGGGGAGCGTGGTATCGCCCCCACCGTGCCCTCGCTGTACAGCTGTCAAATAAAGATGGGCCGTGTCATTCCTGCCGCCTCCGAGTCTCCCTTCACCGTGCATGACACCTGACCCGGCGCCGGGGACCGAGAAGCTGACCTGGCCGGTGCCGGATGGTAGCAGGAGGCTGCGGGGTGCCTGCTTGATGACAGTCGACCGGAGTGGATCCCGGCCGAGAGCCGGGGCGCGGGGGGGAGGAGGGGGGCGGGGGGGGCGGCAAGGGGGCCCTATATTTAGCCCCGGGAGGGCAGCGCCCGTCCTGCCTGACCTCTGCGGTGGGCGGAGCGGCGGCGGGAGCTATCGCGGCACCGCAGGGCTGGGCTGGCGGCCGCGATAAGCGAATTGCCTTGCTGGGGCTTTGGGGACCCCCGCCTTGGCCCACACTACGGACACCGACCCGAGCCTGTCTCTACAAGGGGGCAGCTGTGGGGCAGAGTGCCGCGGGGGTGGCAGGTCCGTGCAGCCCGGGGTCGGGCACCGAGGCCGGGACGCACAAAACCGGGGCGCATTCGCGGCGCCGGGGCGGGCGCGCAGGAGCCTGGCGGTGCCGGCGCGCGGGCGGGGAGCGGGGCGGAGCAGAGCGGCGCCGGGAGCCGGTTCGCGGCGGCTGGCGGCTGCAGGGCAGGGGCCTGGAGCGGACCAGGGCAGGGGGCCCGGGGGCAGGTGAGCGGGCATGGGGCGCCTTGGAGCGGGGCGGCGGGGTCGGCATGGCGGCTGCGTGGGTAGCAGGGGCAGGGCCGACCGGCGCCGGCACCGCCTGGACATGGCTCTGGCACGGCCCCCGCCCCGCGCCCGAGGGTCCCTCATCCTGCACGTGTGTGTCCCCTGCGTGTCCCCTGCGTTTGTCCTTGCATTTCCCTAGCCTCGCGTTAACCCTGGCCCGACCACGGCGCCGGTGCTCCGCATTGCTTTTTCCCGGTCCCAGCATTCCACCGCCTTCCTGTCCGTGTGTTCTCTCTGCCCGCCGTGTCCGAGCGCATCCCCAAGGGCCCAGATGGCTCTAGGGACCCAGTGTAGTGCCCAGGGCATCGGCAGGGCCTACAGGTGGATCCTGGTGTAGCGTGTATGTCCATTCCCATGCAGAGCTTGCCCCGGCTGTGTGAGAGTGGCATGCAGCGTATCCAGCGGTGTATGTCCCTCTTCCTATGTGTGCCTCCCATGCCTTCCCACCATGGGGCTCTATTTGCAGCTGTACTTGATAGCCCACCTTACTCCAGCCCCTCTTCTCTCTGCAGCCGGGTGACCTGCCAGGATGGTGGTGCTGAGGAGCTACTGTGAGGGCAACAGCTCCATTGCCCATGCCTGGGTCCAGCAAGGCTTCCAGCCCTGCTTCTTCTTCACTCTGGTGCCAGCCGTGCTGCTGAGTATCTGCCTGCTGCTGGGTGCCCTGCAGTACACCTGCTATGTCCGTTTTGGCCGTGCCATGGAGCCCAAGTATATCCCCCGCTCCCGCCTCTATCATGTCCAGGTCATACTGTCCCTGCTCCTGGCCCTGCAGCCCTTTGGTGGGCTGCTGTGGCAAGCAGCAGGGCCAGGACTGCTCTATGGGTACATGTTGCTGCACGCCTGCCTCTGGGCCCTCAGCTGGGGCTGCGCTGTTGCCCTCCTACAGCTGGAGCGTACACGGGTGCTGGCACGGGACCGGACGCGAGGCCATGGCACTGTCCTTCTGCTCTTCTGGGCACTGGCCTTTGCCGCTGAGAACCTGACCCTGGTGTCCTGGAGGAGCCCATTGTGGTGGTGGGCACTGGAGGACACCAACCAGAAGGTGGGCCAGGGGCCTGTGATCAGGGACAGGCCTGGTTGTGGGGTGGAGTGTGGTGTGCCATGCCCAGGGTGTGCACACTCCCAGGTTGTACCCACGCACCTTGCCACGAGTCTCGGCCCTGAGCCCAGCTATCGCACATCTCTTCATGCCCCATCTGACTCAACTCCCACTTCTGCCTGGCCCAGGCCCAGGCCCAGGCCCAGACTCTGCCTTTTCTCCACAGCCTTTTACTTCCCTGCTGCTCCCAGGGTAGGAACGCCCCAAGCTGGAGGGTACAGAGCCAGATGTGTCAGGAGAAGGAAGGAAGGGGTCTGGGTGCTCCCTGAGGTGCTGTGCTCAGCTAAAGGTCCCACTGAGTTGCATGGGGTATCCCCTCTCCTTGGGGTGTGCAGCATCCCACCCCTGTGCCCCACTCCTTGCATCTCTCAGTCATACCCATCCCATGCCTGGCCAGGCTGTGACAGGGACTGGCTGCAGTGTTGAACCCTGCTCTCTGTTTAGGTGCAGTTTGGTTTCTGGCTGCTGCGTTACATTTGCACGTTCATGCTCTTCATTCTGGGCATGAAGGCCCCAGGGCTGCCCCGCAAACCCTACATGCTGCTGGTCAATGAGGAGGAGAGGGATGTGGAGAACAGCCAGGTGAGTCCCTGGGCTGGAGCAGTTTGGGAACATGCCCAGGGGGATGGGAACAAAATGGAAATAGAGCTGCCCTGGAATCAGCGTCTTCAAGAAACCAGGGAGGAGTGAGGTCTAAGGCTGCCCAAGCTCCCTGCCCACTGTCAGGAGGATACAGCTGTACTGGGAGGATGGAATGGGGACCCCGGGAGGAAGGGGCTGGTTTTATGGGTGGGATGATCCCTGGGGCTGGACCAGCTGGGCTGGGGTGCCAGGGCAGTGACCCCTCACTCTGTTCTCCCCCAGCCACTCCTGCCTGACTCCAGCAGAACCACCTCCACCTGGAAGGATTTCAAGAGGAAGTTGTGGCTGCTGGTGCCATACATGTGGCCAAAGGGCAACTGCTTGCTGCAAGGGCTGGTGCTGTTCTGTATGACCCTTATGGGGCTGGAGCGAGCCATCAACGTCTTTGTCCCTGTCTGCTACAAGAACATTGGTGAGGAGCCTGGAGTTCAGCATGTGAGGTTGCCTCACTAAATGCTCCCTGCTCCTCTGTCCTGACCCTTGTCACCCTCTCTCTAGTGAACCAGCTGACAGAGGGCACTCCATGGCACACCCTGGCTTGGACTGTCTGCATCTACGTGGGGCTGAAATTCCTGCAGGGTGGAGGTGCTGGTAAGGACTGCCAGGAAGGATGGGATGCTGGGGAGAGACAGTGTGGGGCACATCATACTGGGGCTGGGGTGGCCAGGGATGCCATTATGTCCCCATCACTGTTGTGCTTTCCTGGGAGCAGTCCACGAGTCTGGTCCCAGGCTGGGGGCAGCAGAGGAGCCCATACCAAATCCCTCCTTTTGAGCTGAGCTTTCTGAGCTAGCTGCATGCCCCAGTGACACCAGTCCCCACTGACTGTCCCATGGTGCCCCACAGGCTCCACTGGCTTCGTGAGCAACTTGCGCACCTTCCTGTGGGTGTGGGTGCAGCAGTTCACCAACCGGCAAGTGCAGGTGCAGCTCTTTGCCCACCTGCATGGTCTGTCCCTGCGCTGGCACCTAGGGCGTCGCACGGGTGAGGTACTGCGCAGTGTGGACCGGGGCACCAGCAGCATCAACAGCCTGCTCAGGTGAGAGCGTGCCTGTGGTGGGTGAGGGGAGGCTGGGCAGCCGCACCAGAGTGGGCTGATGTGCCAATCCCCTTCCTGCCCCCCCCAGTTACATCATCTTCAGCATCGTCCCCACCATTGCAGACATTGTCATCGGCATTGTTTACTTCACCTCAGTCTTCAGCGCCTGGTTTGGCCTCATCATCTTTGTGTGTATGAGCCTTTACCTGAGTAAGTGAGGGTCAGGGTGTAGGGATGCCATACTGGGCTGTGGAGCAGTGGGCACCTGCCAATACAGCCCCCTCCTGCCCACAGCTCTGACCATCTTCATTACCGAGTGGAGGACTAAATATCGCCGCGACATGAACACGCGGGACAACGAGGCCAAGTCCCGGGCTGTGGACTCACTCCTCAATTTTGAGACGGTACTGTAGGGGGGGGTGGGCAGAGGGGTCATGGAGCGCTGGTTGGCACTGGTGGGGGCTGATCTGCTCACTGATGTGGGCTCTGTGTCCTGTAGGTGAAGTATTACAATGCAGAGACCTATGAGGTGAACCGCTTTAACGATGCCATCATCAAGTACCAGGTACAGGGAGCTCAGCACTAGTGGGAGATTTAGGCAGGAAGGAGTCGAGCCTCACAGGTCCCTGTGTGGAAGCTGGAGTTATGGTCTGGTTTTGACATGGCAGCATCCTGGAGGACCTTGTCTCTTCCAGATCTCAGAGTGGAAGGTTAGTGCCTCATTGGGCCTCCTCAACCAGACCCAGAACCTGGTCATTGGCCTGGGGCTGCTGGCGGGGTCCTTGCTCTGTGCCTACTTCGTCACTGAAAATAAGCTGCAGGTAAGGCTGGTGACAGCCTGGGCAGCTCCCTGCCCAAGGTGGAGCCCTGGTGTTGGTGGTGGTGGGCACTTCTACCTTGTTCTTTCCAGGTGGGGGACTTTGTCCTCTTTGGCACCTACATCATCCAGCTCTACACACCTCTCAACTGGTTTGGGACTTACTACAGGTAATGCTGGAAGCTGCAGGGATGCCTGGGGTGTGTCTCCCCACCATAGGCACCTGGGTTGAGATGTGGTACACCAAACCCTTCTTCTTGGTCTTTATCCCATTCCAGGATGATACAGAACTCATTTGTGGACATGGAGAACATGTTTGAGCTCTTCCATGAGGAGCAGGAGGTGAGTGCCACCTTCCTGGACCCTTTCTCCTGACACAGACCGATAATTCTGCCCTTGGGACCGGCTGGCTCTGAGGCCATATCTGTCCCTCTGGCAGGTGAAAGATGTGGTGAATGCCAGCAACCTGCACTTGGAGGCCGGGCGGATCGAGTTTGAGAACGTGCACTTCAGCTACATGGATGGGTATGGGGTGGTGGGCATAGGGTGGGACAGGTCAAGCTATGGGGCCTGGCACAAGATCGTGGGGCAGTGGAGGTGGCCCTGAGCCCCTCTCCATCTCCTTCTCCCAGGAAGGAAATCCTGCAGGACATCTCCTTTTCTGTGATGCCTGGGCAGACTCTGGCCTTGGTGAGAATGGAACCTTGGGTGTGGGTTTACTGTCAGAGTTAGAGGGAAGAGGGGAATGGGAAGCATGGGGGTGGAAAGGATGGATTCATGCAGGGGCAACCCTTCCCTGCCCAGCCCCTGTCCTGCAGCAGCTGGGAGTCTCTGGTGTCTCCAAGTCCCTGTACCTTTGCATGCAGGTGGGACCTTCAGGGTCTGGGAAGAGCACTGTCATCCGTCTGCTGTTCCGCTTCTATGATGTGCGGGGTGGCTGCATCCGCATTGATGGGCAGGACATTTCCCAGGTGAGGGTGGGAGTCCTCTCGGGACTGGGATGGATGACACCAGGTTCTCTGGGCCTCTCAGTACTGCTCAGTGCAGACACTGGCATCTCCCCAGGGTAGGCATGAGCACACAGCCCCCATAGTGCCTTTGAAGGCTGATATCTGAGTGGGAATGAAAGGGGACCACTGCTGGACCCTTGGGCTGAAATGCTGGAGACTGGCCAGGGTTCCCCATGAAGGGCCAGGGCACTGGCAGGGTCCCCCAGCCACGGGGTGGGGGTGAGGATGCAGTTGAGCCTGTGGTCCAAAGGGGACCCTGAAGCACATACCCTGCAAGGAGCAGGACATGGGACTTCTGGCTGTGAGGGGTAGGATTGGGTTTTGGTGGGGAGTTGTTGTGGAAGATGTATGTCTGCTGAGCCCTCCCATCCCCAGGTGAAGCAGGCGTCACTGCGTGCTCACATCGGGGTGGTGCCCCAGGACACGGTGCTCTTCAATGACACCATTGCCAACAACATCCGGTATGGACGGATCCTAGCCAGCGATGAAGAGGTGCAGGAGGCAGCCCGGGCTGCTGACATCCATGACCGCATCCTTTCTTTCCCTGATGGTGAGGCCTCCCCGCTGTGTGGTCCGCTCCTTGTCCTCCCTTGCTGTCCAGGGGTCCTCCATGTCCTTGTAGCTGTTCTCAGGATGTGGCCGTGGGTGACGTTTCCCACGGGGACACCTATGCCACCTTGTGCCTTGCTTTGCCTCTCCCTGCCATCTCTCCAAGGCTAAAATTGGCCCCCAGGCAGGGATGAGCTGAGGCTGTGCCAGGCAGCTGCATGGTTTCAGCAGGACCTCCCCATGTGGCAGAGCCCCCGTCTTCATCCCCATATTAGCGGACATCAGTGCAGTGTGTTCCTGCCCTTCTGCCTGCAGGATACAACACCCAGGTGGGAGAGCGGGGTCTGAAGCTGAGCGGGGGGGAGAAGCAGCGTGTCGCCATTGCACGCACCATCCTGAAGGGTCCTCGCATCATCCTGCTGGATGAGGTAATGGCAGTGCCCCCCAGCCCAGCCTTGCTGCTCTACAGCAGCCCCTGCCCCAGTGGCTGCCTGTGCCATCCTTTCCTGACATCCTGCCTCACCCACAGGCCACGTCCGCACTTGACACAGAGACTGAGAGGAACATCCAGGCTTCCCTGGCTAAGGTCTGCGCCCACCGCACCACCATTGTTGTTGCACACAGGTAGGGAGAAGGGGAAAGGCTGATCTGGGAGGCACTGAGCTCTGTGGGCTGGCCAGCCTTCTCCAGAGGTTCACACAGACCTGTCCTCCTGTTCAGGAGACAGTCCCTGCGATCGCAGCTCCTTGCCTGGTGCAACGCCTCCCCACAGACCCTCGCCCCCTGGGCCAGACTAACACTCTGCCTTTTTCTGCAGGCTCTCCACTGTGGTGGGTGCAGACCAGATCCTGGTGCTCAAGGACGGGCGCATTGCAGAGCGAGGCAGGTGAGCATATTTGGAGAGCTTGGTGCTGTCTGCATCAATGGGGATTTCCTCCCTGCCCCTGGGGTCAGCTCAGGACCCTGAACCCCTCTGCTCTCCCTGCAGGCATGAGGAGCTGCTGCAGAAGGGTGGCGTGTATGCTGGCATGTGGCTGCAGCAACAGGCTGGGGATGAGAGCGAGAGCAAGGAGCATCGCACTGAGAAGCCGCCAAGCAGCAAGAAAGGACCATGATGATGGCCAGAGGACTCTGTTGTGACACTGACCGGGGCCCACGCCCCCACGTTGCCAGGGAGCTTTTTGCCAGCTATGGACTGGGGCCCCACAAGCCTCAGAGCTGCAGGGGCAGGGTTGGACACTCCTCTGTTTGTACCTGTTTGTTTTGCTGTTGTGTAGTTTCTTAAACCAGGTCCTTCCCAGCTCTGCTCATGTGTGCTCTGGGCAGGGTATGCACCTGCAGGACCCACCTTGGGGGGGGGCGTGCCCTAGGCAAGGTTACTGCCCATGCCCTTGTATTGACCAGCAGCTCTGTCCTACAGCTGAGCTCCTTAGGCTGAGGTGAGAGAGGGGCAGAGCAGGCTGTGAGCATCTGCCCCATTCCTCCAGAAAGGGCTAAGCATGGCAGGGGGATGTACTACAGTTGCAAAGGAAGAAGGAAGCAGCACAGGTGGTGCCCACTTCACCTCTGTGTGCCACCCCCCTTGTGCCGTCAAGCCGCAGAGCTGCACTGCTGTGGACAGGACACAAAGTGACTGCTCATCAAAAGCATCTCTGCACCTTGTGCTATGCTTTTATTTTTCTCCCAAGCAGCACTTTGACAAGACTTAGTGTTCCCTCAGTCCAGCCTGAACCCACCTCTTAGCCCAGGGATGCACTGCCAGCAGGTAACCCCCACCTCAGCTGTACACTGCTCAGAATGAGGCACAACAGCCCAACCCTGTGCAGAACCAACTACAGCCCTGCAGAGAAGCTCAAGAGAGTGGGTGGGAAAGGAGCACAGCTGCACACACTCCCTGCAAGAGACCAGCAAGACAAGCACCCTCCATCCAGGGGTCAGCTCCTGCCTCCAAACACCAGCAAGGAAGGGTTGGCTCCAGCCTTAGGGCTGTGTTTACAAGAAGAGAGTCTGTGCTGCTGCTACTCAGGAGGATCTTCTGCTTCATGGCTGGAAGGAGGGAGGCATCCCTGCCCCAGCAGCATTAAGAGGGTCCTGGGATAGTCTAGGGCAGTCAGCAGCAGGAAGGCAGCTGCAGTCTGGCCATACACTTGCTGCTGGCCCAGTCAAGTCACTGCTGAAGCTACTTTTTCAGTTAATTGCCCTTATTAAATTACATCAGAAAGGAAAAGCAGCCCCCTTGAGTCTCAGAGAGGTCCTGGGCCCCAACCAAGCTGGGTAAGGCCCAGTGTGCTTTTGTGCACACAAACAGCACAAGGAAGGGGCTGCCTTCATGCTGCTGGGGGGCTACACCTACACCATGCCTGTGCCAGAGTCCGTCCCAGCCAGAGCTGCTCTTTGCTAAGCCCCCTGAGCATGAAACCTAACCCCCACTACAGCAGGCAGCTGCATCCCAGCTCTAGGTCCAGCATGCAGAGACATCTTCACACAGCACTTCCCTCCAGGCCAGCTCTGCCTCACCGTGCAGTCCCAGCAGCTGCGGGACATGGCTGTGGCAGCTATGGCTAAGTGCACGTCGTGAGCTGCTGCTTGCTTTGGTCAGGCTGTGCTCAGCTCGTCCTACGCCATCTTCAGCTTTCCAGGGGCATCAGCAATTTGCTGCACCCATTTTATGCAAGTACTAGTGCTGAGGTGTCTGTGTTTTGTGGCTCACTTACAGCTCCCAGGGAGACGAGCTGTCCCTGGTGGGGGCTCTTACCATCAATGTCCAGGCCAGAACCCCCATGGCATCCATGTGGGAGGTCAGAGCTGCAACTCAGTTCACAAGTGGGATCCTGTGTCTGCTGGCACACCCCGCCGTACCAGCTTACGACATGCTGCAGTTTGATGGCTTTGAACTGTGTGCCTGGAAGAGGAAGAAGCACAGTGAGCAAGGGAAGACAGGCTTCCTCCTCTGTCCTGCAAGGGGGTATAGCCAGTGCTTGAGCCTCCAGGCCTCTGTGTTCAAGCAGCGACATTGCCACTGCCACTGGCTGTGCTGTCCTCCTGGACAGAACCCAGAAGCTGCAGAACCCAGGAAGGTCCACCAGTGATCCTGGGAGGATCAACGAGGGCCAGGATCAACCCCACCATGGCGCAGACTCTAATGCCAGCCACACTCACCTGCCGCTGTGACTGTTGGTACTCAGCTTCACTTGCTGACAGCGCCTGGGCCAGTGCCAGATCCTCCTCTTCCTGTGTGCTGCTGGGACAGAGGTGCAGTGTGTGCCTCAGCCTCCCCTGTGCTCAGAGCCCTTTGGGGTGGCAGGATTTCCTGCTGCTACAACCCTCCAGGGGTAGCTAGGGGCAGGGAGCAACTGAGGATCACCCTGATCAGGCCAGGGGCCATAGAGGCACCAGAGAATGCAGCTGCAGCTGGTAGCCAGCACCTTGGGTCAAGGAGAACCACATTGAGTCTGTAAGACAGTGCTTTTAGGAGCACCTGGCAATATGCACAAGGACATGGACTCCCAGTGTCTACTCCACCTCTGTCCCACTATAGCCATGCTCATGAGCTGACAAATAGTCAATGGTTTGCCCTACTCTGCATTGTTGGTCACTGTCCCCTCCCAGAACCCCACAGAGTTTGCTTGGTTAAGAGAACTCCGGCAGCTCCAGACTCTTCCTTTTTCCCCTAGTCAGCCACACAGAGGTATAGTGTGCTGAAGGGAACATCATCTGAAAGCCACATGTTGTTGCCCTAGCCACCTCTCATACACAGGCTTGGAGCATGACTGCACGTGTCCCCAGGCCATACCTCGGTGGCTGCACTGAGCTGCGTGCTGACTCTGTCAGGGACATCTCCAGGGCTCGCTGCAGTGCCTCTTCCTCACTCTGAAACAAAACATCTTGTTACCAGTTTGGCCAGGGGTAGCAGAGGGCAACCCCAAGCAGGGCACATAGCAGGTATAGTCTTTGCCCGGCCAAGGATGGGTGCATCTCCCATCTCCAAGGCCAGACACAGCCAATGTGAAGGCCCTGGGGTCAGGACAGACCTGCAGCTTGCCCTCCCTCTGCCCAAAGGAGCACAGCTACCAGTGCTAAGCAGCTTCCAGTCTCCTCCTCCACCCTTGGCTTGCAGAACAAACACCAAGGAAAAATGGCCAGTGAATTTCATCCCTTTGGAGAAAGCCAAGCACCAAATGCATCCAGGAGCTGCCGTTGGCAGGCACTAGAGCAAACTGATGCCCCACTGAGCATCTGGGATCCCTGTTTACCAGGGAGGGCCTAGCTGGGGAGCATCACAGTCACCTACGGAACAAAGATTAAAAAGCTATTGCTGCAGTAGCTCCCTAAGGCACTGGAACCACTCAAACCCACCCCAAATGCCCAGGACAGGCCACTCACCAGCCCGTTCTGCAGCATGACAGCCGGAGGGGAGGTTCTGTGAGTCTGTGACACAGCTGCTTTACCTCCTCTGCAAACAGGAGAGAAGCTGGGTTATTGACAAGGTAGGGAGCCCTGGTAACAACTATGCAGTCTTGCTGATGCACAAGCAGCAGGCAGCTATTGCTCCTGCACCCACAGGGAACCAATCTGAGTCTCAGAATTACAAGTCTGGCCATCACTTTACCTGGCAGATGCTGGGGAAGAGGGGCTCTCTGCTGGCCAGGCAGCTCCACTGCTGGATGTGGTGTCAGTTTTGGAGGAAGATGCCTCAGCTCTTGCAATTGCAGCATGTCTAGGACAGAGGAGATGTCTGTGAACAACTATTTTACCATCACAAACAATCTCTAGGCACTGAAAACCCAGAGCAGTGAAGCCAGATAAGCAAGATGCCTCCCTGCCTCCCCACTCCTCTTCCTCTCATGAGCAGCTGTGTTGCAGCTCAGCTATGCCCAGGAGTTTCAAGTGCCATCTCTCTCCTTGAAACACTATCCCAGGATGGATAGAAACTATCAAACATAGAATAAGGAGCTAAGACGAAAAGCAAGAGCAAAAGAGCCAGCAGGCAGTACTAGCAGCTTCTGCTACATGAGGGACATTGTGCATACAGCTGTGCTGACTCTGCAAACCTTAACACTGCTGTAGGACAACCTAGCACAATGAATGCAGCAGTCCCAGACACTGGGCCAGGAGGAGCTGGGTTTCCTCCCTGTCACCCATCTGGTAACCACAGCCCTGTCCTTGCCAGCCTGTCTGCCCCCAGACCCTTACCCTGCTCTGCTGAAAGGATGCCCTGCCCCACTGCAGTCATGGTCCAGGGGATGCCGGTGCTTCAGGCAGTAGTTCTTGTGGCACTGGTCACAGATCACCTTCATCATCTCCTTCTGCTTGCAGCCAGGCTTCATACACTTGTTGGTGAAGATCTGAAAGACAACACAGCAGCAGTGAAAACAACACAGGACTGCCCCTTCCCTCCATGTCAGGCCCTGGGCACCGACCAGCTTTCTCCACCAGTATCTCCTCTGTGAGGCTCTGGAGGTTTTGTCTGAATGTTTTCTTTATTTAGTTTATTACCAATCCACTAGTGCTTTGGTCTCCACAGACAAGGGTCTTCAAGATCACAGAATGCACAGCAGGAAAAAGACTGCCTTGCCCAGGGACTCCTGCTTGCCCTGCCAGGGCAGTGGCAACAGCCCAGAGTCCTCCAGCTGCTGCTGGGCTGGATTTCTACAGGGCCAGCTTCCTGCAACAATTTCCTCTCCTGGCAAGATGGAACAGCTAACTGCTGATTGCATTTTCCTAAGGATGGGAAATGCATTTTCCATTATGTCCCAGGTGGCTGCCCAGCCCAAATCCATCACTACCTCAGCCCCAGAATCACACCACAAAGCCCTGCACCTCAAGCTCACCAACCCTTCCTTCCCTCAGCCTGTGCAAACAGAGATGGCACCAGGGCAGGGCCAAATTCTGTGCTGCTGTGAGCCCACCCCCAAGCTTCGGCAGGGACCCAGCGGAGCTCTGCAGTGAGGTGGAGGGTGCCAGATTCCTCCTACCTTGCGCTTCCGTTGTGCGGGGTCAGACTTGCAGTCACGGTCAATGTGCTCACCCACCACCACATCAGGCATCTCCCCCCGCCTCACAGGCACTGGGGTGTTGCAGAGGGGACACACGGGGACCTGCACATCCTGTAGAAGAAAGGAAAGGGGGCTAGGAGCACACAGCTAGGCAACACCAAGTACCGTTTGGCTGTCTCTGCCTTCCAGGATCTGCCTGCCACTGACTCCACAGCATCACTTGTGGACTGAGACCTTGCTCACCACCCTTCAAACTGCTGTTTCTGACCCAGCAGATGTGACAGGCATGAATACACACTCTGGGAAGTGAAGACAGTTGGACTGGGAGATGCCCACACCATTTCACTCAGTGGCAGTGGGCAGGCTGGAAGTTTGTGGCACTGTCATAAAGATCTTGGCTTTCAGGGACACCTCCAGACTCAGCCCAGGCACATCCCAGAGGTTATTGCCAAAGTGAACAAAGTCACAAATTATCCTGATCCTTGGCTGAGAATGCTCTGCAGCTCTCTATGGGAGGCTGGACTAGACCTCTTCTCCATCCTTACCTTCTTGTAGGCAGAGGTGCAGCCATGCTGGGCATAAGCAATGTGGTCGGTGCAGAAGATCTGCTCGCAGGCGTCGCACTTCAGTGGGAGGAAGTCTGGGAGTGGGGAAATGCCGCAGAGGTCAGCGCAGCTCACCTGCGGCTGGGGCCTCTCTGGCTTCCCAAAGGCCCAGCCCTGATCCACGACCGATTCTCTCTTCCCTCAGCTCCCGGCACAGAAACAAAAGGGCTGCAGGTCCACAGCTACGCCTTCAGCAGCATCTGGTGCTCCTCCTCCAAACGTGCCCTCCCCGCTTCAGGAGTAGCGCCCCGAAATCACAGCCAGCCGGAGGCGAGTGGAGCAGCCGCAGCCGCCACGAGCTCAGCCAGCCGTGATAACAGCTGTCATGTGCACCGGGGGAAGGACGAACCCCCCGGAGGCCCTCCAGGCACCCACCGCCGCGTCCGGCCTCCCCAGCCCCTGCCCCGCCGCCCCGAGCCGCGTCCCCGGGCAGAACTCTGGCCTGCCAGCACCCAGCTCCACCCCGATACCGGGAAAGAGCAGCGACCCGCCCTTCCCTCCCCGCCACACCGAACAGCAGCAGCCCAGCCTTGGCCCCCGCACCACCGCCTGGGCCTGCGGCTGTCCCGCTCGGCTGGGAGCAAGGCCCGACCGCTCGGCCCCCGCCGCCCCTCCGGTGGCCTCTCTGCCCTCACCTAGGCGCTGGCAGGCGGCCCAAGAGCAGTGGGCTCCCAGGTCCGGGAACTCCATGGCAGGCAGACACCCACCGGGGCCGGCAGCGCCCGCTTCCGGCGCTGCACGGGGCGGTGCCAGCACAAATCCCGCCCCCGGGCCGCCCCCGCTGCCCTCCAGCAGCTTCCTCCTCCCGTCCCCTCTCCCACTCCCGCCCCCGTCCTCCCAGCCCCGGGAGAGACACAAAACACGGATCCGCCGCTATACAACAGCTCCTGGCTCTCTTCAAGCTGCTTCCAAGTCTTCAGGTGTCCTGCTGCGACGCCCGACCGAGTGCAAACCGCAAGAGATGCCCGGGAGAGGACACAGCAGGAAGAAACCGGAGCACTGAGCAGGGCCAGGAGCGAGTTTCATTCATTGCAAAAATCTCCACAGCCACCCAACAGCAGAACTTGGATCAGACAGGGGACACACCGGCCCAGAGTCTGTTCAAGCAGTTACACGGACAATGACAACGTCTGACAGAAGGGGGTCTCTTCACTGAACAGCACACGCCAGGCTTTCATCCCCTTGCTGCCACCCTCCCGTTCAAACAGCCCTCACCCTCCCCCTAACCCCTGAGAGCCATGTGTGTCACAGTGCACCCCCTCCCTCCCAACAAAACCAATGAAAGTTAAAATTATTTACACTTTTAGCCATTTAAAAACCCAATAAAATAAGATTGCATATGTCCTACTGGGGATGTGGGTATCAGCAGCACCTACAGCTAGCTTGGTACTCTGCGTGCAAAACGAAAGACAAACAGAAGACAGACCGAAATACCGCACCATTACTAGGAAGCGTTTGCTGGGGTTGGTGTTTGGGTTGTGGTCTAAGGCTTCTAGGAGCCGGCTCCTCCCCAGCCACAGGGCAGGGGCGTGCCCCACCCCACCAGGAAGGCCAGGCTCTAGAAGGATGGAAAGGACTCGTTACTCCAGACACAGCACATTAACACTGACGCGTCTCCATCCCAGTCAACACAAACATCTAAAAACCCACTGCACGGTCACCATGTTATTCTTCCTTTTTTCCAGTGACGATGGAGGAAAAGGGGGTGCATGAAGAAGACCTAAGACATGGGTGCTGCCGTCATCACTGCCTCCTCCTCACCTCCTTGCTTTGGCAGCTCAGCAAGCATGGGAGAGGTGGGAACTGGAGGAGCAGGAGACTTTTGTGCCTCCTGCTCCTCTCTGAGCCCCAGCTCTACATCCATTTGCTCCAGCTCCCCCTGATCCAGTAGCTCAAAGTCATCTGCTTCCTCCTCCTCCTCTGGTGGAGCTGCTGTCTGTGTCTCCACCACTTCGCTCTCTGACAGCTGGGCTTGGAAGTTCAGTTTCTCTTCAGGCTCGGTAGGAAGGAACTCAGAGAGGGAGGGTCCCTCACTGGCCTCCGAGGACCGCAGCAGGGCAGAGAGGGTGTTTTGCACAGCCGTGGTAATGGCAGTGGTGACGATCTCCTCACTCAGTGTATCAATGCAGATGCCCAGGCCTGGGGCAGGGACAGTCTTTGGCTCTGTGTTGCCTCCTGCCACTTGCCCACTCCCGTTGAAGTGCGTATTTACAAAATGGAGAGGAGATGCTAGGCGAAGGATGGAGAGGTCAGAGTCCGTGGCCTCCTTCTCTGCTGAGTCTAGCTCATGGTCAGCATGAGCAAGCTCAGGACCCAGAGGCACGCCAAAGGCGTCTTCATCGCTCTGTGGTCCCAGGTCTCTGGAATGGTATTCTTCCACGGAGGGAAACTCTGCCAGGTCCTTGGAGAATGACTCCTCTGGCTCACTGTGCAGGCTCTGCCGATCCAGGTCTGAAAGGCACCAGCAGTAAGCTGCAGGTCCCCTCACCTCGACTTAAGGCACTGAAATCTCCCAGCCACCTCTTCCCAGCTAACACACTAGGGCTCACTTTTAGGCATTTTCCCAGCTCTGGGAACACAGCAGGACAGAGGCTGCAGTTGTTCCCTTCTCACGTGGGGCACCCCTTTTCTCCTCCTGTTCGATGGACTCTGCTCAGAGAGGACTTCCTTCTCCAGCTCACATTGTCTGTATCTAGATCCCTCAATTAAAACCCACAAGGTCTGGGACATTGTACTTACAGTACCTCCCCTGCCTGTTCCTGCCCAGATGCTCAAGTGACCACATCTGAGGGGTTACCTTCACATTCCTCACCACTAACCAGTCCTTCTGTGACCTTGTAAGTCTGACAGGGTGGAGTGTCTGACCTGTTTCACCCAGCATCATATTTCAGTGTGTGACTAAACCATCCAACTATTTCTGCAGGACTTTGTGGATGGCATTGGTCCTTCACTGGAGTCACAAAAGAGCATTGTCTTATAAGACAGCGATCAGTAATAGATGTCCATTCAGGACCAGCTCATGATCAGCCAGCCACAAAGCCAGAGAATGCTGCACTGCTGTTACTGCTTCTTCCTTTCAATGATCCTTCCTCTGCAGATAGCTGGGTTCTCTCCCTGTTTTTGGAGGGACAGTTATTCTGGGACAAAACACTCAGGATTAGGAAGGCAGTAACGTGTTCCATCACCACATACCTTCAGAAACGTCTGTCAGCTGTGGGGTGGTAGCCCTTGAAACAGAAAATCCCCCACTCTCCAGGATGGAAGCCTCCTCATCAGAGAGCTCAGAATCTGTGATTGACAGTGCCAGGGCAGTTTTTTTCACATCCACCTACATGGGATGAAGGCAGAAGGACAAATTCCTGGGTGTCTCACTGCCAGTAGTGGCTATGGGCACCTTCACACAGACCAGAGCTTCCAGGCAGAAGCATTTTTCTGGAGAGATTCTGCACAGAGACAGTATGAAAGCAGGAAGGATAAAGTGCTCATTGCACTGCCGGGGAAAGCTAGTCTCAGCTCACTGGCTTTCCTGCACTAATTCACTGCCTGAAGCTTTACCTGCATGCCCAGCTGCACACCCAGAGCTCCTGTAAAGGACAATACTTGGTTTGTTTCTGTGGTGCACGCAAGGAAAAGACCCACACAGTTTGACTGTGTAAGAGACACTAGTGCTGCCCACCTCCCTTTTCCAGTGGTAAGGAGCCACTTATGCCAGGAAAGCTCATTTCTTCAGATGACATTCACATTCCCTGAGCATGAAGTATAGCCATCAAAGCAATTCCACAGGTCAGCACATGGCTGGAGAATGCTCATCCTGTCCTGCTACTGCATCATCAGCCCTGTGGCACTGAATTCTCAATACCCATATTGGAGACAACAACGGCTTTCATCAGAGGCCTTCTGTCCTTGGGATTCTGCAAAGAATAACTCTGCTGTTTGCTATCAATTTAGCTGTACCCAGGACAACCCCTTGACTCTCAAGCTGCTACAGACCAGATGGTCTGTTTTCTGCTCAGCTCTTTGTGCTCTTACCACTGGGGAGAAGCCTGACAGCTCTGCCTCGCTCTCACTCTCCGTCTCTGCTGTCGGTTCATCACCTGCCGCAGGCTCACTCTTCCCTTGTCGCTCTATGAAAAAGAGAACAAAGGCTTCATATGAGACTGAAGAAGTTTTATACCTTTATACATCACTTGTCCACTACTACCCTGTGAAACTGCACAGTCTTCCCAGAACCCTAAGGTTGCCTAAGAGTGCTGTAATCTATTGCTCACGTTTGCTATCCCCAGGATCTCCTGCCCAGTTGCTCTCCCCATAACACTCCAGTTTGTCTGTTTTCCTCTGCTGCACTGCAGCCTTTCACCACAGTGTCAGCAGATGTGCTTTCCCATTGTCCCTTTGCTCACGCTCCACCCTCGGAGTACAGCACCAGAAAAAGATAGAAAGAAGGTAGGTCCTTACTCTTCTTCTCATGCTTGTGGTGCAGTGTCTCAGCCTTCATACTGTAGTCCAGTTTCATCAGGACAGGCTCCAAACGCGTGTACATCCTCTGGATCAGTTCATGATAGACCACTAGAGGCCACAGCAAAATGCTGAGCACTGTGGACAAAGGATGTGGGGAGTGTGAGAGAGACCAAGCACAACCCAGCCCTTCAATGGGGCACCAGCAAGAAGCTCTGCATCAAGGTAAACACAGCTGAACAGCATTTGCTTTCCCACCCGACTGCCTAAAATCCTCATCCATGGCTACTATTCATTCCAAAGCTGCTGGATTAAGCAGGTTTTCCTACCAGATACGGATTTATATTAAGATGGCACATACGCCCTCCTCTTCAGTGACTGCAAATGCCATAGAGGCCCTGAAATGCAGTTATTTAAACTAAAAATCACCAAAACTTTTGCAAGGGTAGCAGCTCGTATGTAGATGTGTTAGCAGCAGACCACCTGAACAGTCAAGGGTTTGCAGGGACTCAGGGTGCAGCAAATAAGATCTCATTTACTAAACATGCAGCTTCTTTAACAACCCATTCGATACGGATTTTCCACTCTAGGAAGTGAGAAACCCACAGCTTTGTGCTTGCCTGGACCCTCACCAGCAGAGCCCCAGCTGTGGAGGGAAGAAAAAAAGCAATGTTTTAGGACGGCTCCCTCTCCTGACTTGACAGTTGTACTGCACATACTTGGAGCAAAAGACACCCTGGAGCACACCACCTGCATTTTTTAATCATCTAGCACAGAACCCCTCGAAAAAACCACAAATGTGCTTCTACCAGCATATCAAACAGCACAGTCAGGTCACATTTCAGTTTAAGTCAGAGAAGAGAGCTGCTTATACTCACAAATGATGTAGGAGATCATTATGCCTGGAACATAGTGTCCAACTACAGCCAGAATCAGGCAGCCTGAACAGACACTCATGCAGAACTGAAGGAAGAGAGAGTAACAAACAGAAGTGACAAGAGGTGGACACACATCTATGCAACCCGTGCAGGAAACCCCATCAGAACAAAATGAGGGATGCTCCTAACAAGGTCAGCACACCAGCTTTGTACTGAGTCCATTCAGATGCTGACAGTCATGACTCAGACAGCTCAGTTGGGTTAAGCTGTAAGCATTAGAGATTCAAGCACAGGAAGACCAAAGTAACCCAATGCCCCAATAAAACAACTCAAAACTCTATTGGACAGTTCTTTATGAAGTAAATTCTGTTTCTTGAGGCTAGGATGGGATATTGCAAACTGTCATGATAGAGTAAATCTCTCCTCCAGAGCTCAGTACAGTCTGTACTGTCCTGACAGAGACAGGAAGCTGTTAGAGAGTCACCAGAGGCTGTGCCACTGCTATGCCATAAACCAGCTGGCAGAAGTACTAGAGGAACCCATGCTCCCACCAGACCAGGACCTTCTTCCTCCAGATAAAGTAGAACTATAATGGTACAACCCATACATCTTGTCCTGCATTCTCCTGGGGAGGGGTGGAAGCCAAGGCATGAAACCCAGCAATGAGGAGTTTCATTCACAATGGAAAAGGTCTGTAAAAGCTAGGGTGCTCTAAGGACTTTGTTCCCAATGAATTCACACTTCCTAAGTGTCTTGGTCCTGGTTTCCTACTCCCTGTAGGTGGGACAGTTTTTTAACATAAGAGGAGTAACCAGCAGTGATAGAAAGCCACTCCTTTCAGCACGCTAGACCCCCATCAAGCCCAATGCAACCCCAGTGGCTGCTCTGGCCTATTTTTTGTGAAGCTAAGGCAACTCCTATCTACAAACTCTTTCCAAACAACATGTCACAGACATCAGAAAATAGTTAATGACAACTTTCCATGCATTCAGAAACATTGCTGCATTTGCATTTGGTTAGCTACAATTCTAGCTAAGCAAAATAGGCAGGACCAGCTTTGGAATGGAGACTGTAAAAGGGACAAAGACTGTGGAGTCCTTTTTATTCTTTTTTTCCTTTTCTTTTTTTACCCTCCCCACTCCCAACCTAAGAGCTTTCTCTGCATGCTAAGAAATAAGACTAAATATAGCTAGCCATTCACAGAAGGGGTTAAGTTCAGCTCCAGTCCACCTATACTGGAAGCTATACTTAAGCCTCCCATGGCACAAAGTCTGAAAAGAACGAACAGCAAATGTTAAACAGAGACAGCAATTGTAAAAATACTCACTTTACATTCTTCCATCTCCTAAGTCACTACTAATGGAAAGAAAAGCCCCTGCACAGAATAGCAGGTATCTCCAGCTTACCTTGGCAGGATTTTGCCTCTTGTACTGTAGCAGTTCCTGCAGGTACAGCCTGAAGGTGACCCAGCTTTCTGCCAGACAGTGGCACAGCTCAGGAACACTGAGCAGGTGAGGTTGTGCCCCTGCAGTCACCCCCTCACTAGAGATAGACAAGAGCAAGAAGACAATCTTTGAACACCGTCTGTTTTGTTGGGGAGGAAACAACCGCATTGAGACACAGAGATGCCTACCAGGGGCTTGACTACCAAATGCTGTCTGCATCTTCAATTGAACTTTGGAAAACACTCGATTTGGAGATACTTTTTTGCTTTCATCAGGAAGAGCCAAGAGAAATCCAATCCAAGCAGGAGCAGACACCACAGCAAAGCATCCCCATGCCGCAAGCCCAAGATGCAAACCCAATACTCAAAGCCACACAGACAGAAGCACTAAAGGTGGAAGCAGTTATGTGGCCTTCTCTGACACCAAGTCCAAGATAGCCAGAGCATGGTGCTAGGACCTATAACTGTGGCCAAGCACAGACAGCACATATACCCTGCAAGAGCTACTCTCAGGGATTTCTTTCTCTCTGGAGAATTCTTAAAACAGTCCAGGTCAGATCCAAGGAAGAAACATGAAAGTTCCTAACACGAGAAACACTTGAGCTTTTCTGCTACTGAAAGAACATTAGCTTTTCCCAGAGTCTCAAACTGTGGCTCCTGACCTGATAAAACAGCTTCTAGGACAGAAGAAGCCGCTACCATTTCACAGCAGGAGCCATGCTGTCTCTTGACAACAGCGAAAAGGGTGGACAAGTTCACCACAATAGATTAAGGCTTCCCCACTCTCCCCTCTCACCGAGGAACACATCAGTGAGCTTACCTCTCCCCTCCCAGCTCCTCCGATGGCTGTGCTGTAGAGAGAACACAGCAGATTAGTCAGCCAAGTGAAAAATACAACCTGACATTTTTACCACTTGAACACAGCAGAGCTGAAGGTGTATCATCCTCAGCTAGGGATGCACTCTGGGGACCTTCTTGATGCTCTCACACAAGCAGAAACCACTAGCTTGGAGTTTGAGCTGTGTAGGCTTTAGTGAAGCATGCCTGGACACTTGGAGCAGCCAGAGCCTGGCGTCAGGGTGCCCCAGCACACCTCACAACCTGCACTGACAAACACTCATATGTGAGGTGCACCCCACTGCTAACATGTGGGCTCTCTGCTGCAGGGATCGCACAGCTTGCCCCAGTGTCCCACATGTCTGGCCAACACCATGCTGAGGGCAGCTGACTAACCCTTTGGACTGCCAGCAAGGTCCTTGATCTGTGCAAAGCTTCACCTCCCACCTCAGAGCTCAGCACAGTGCTCACAGGTCTAAGCTGCATTTCCCACTGACTAGCCCAAACCACACTCCCTGGCAGGATGCTGTGTACAAATGCCAGAGATGTCCCTTCTGTCACTATCCTTTTCCATGGAACTAAGTAACAAACAGCAGGCTTGTGTGTAATTATGGAATCTTAGGGCTCCTTTATGTCCCCTGACAGACCTTTGTGCCAGGCACAGTTGTAACTACACTCCTAAGGTGTGGCAATCTGAATAAACACAAGGGAAAGCTTCCCCCATTCCTCTCTGCACCCAACCCAGTCATAACCAAAAGAGACTTAAGCAGCACTGAAGGGAGGAGCGGTGTTTCAATGGCAGAGGTCACATATGATTATGCTCTGCCTTTACATAAAGAGGGAAAAAACCCACCCCAAGTATTTCTGTGACAACTGCAACTCATGAGCCTGGCTGCTCATACACTTGGGCGTCCTGCCTAGCGGACTAGCATCTGAGGATGTACAAGGCTCAGGCAAAGTTCTTGCAGCAGCACAGTCTTTATATGTCTCCTGTCTTTAACACACCATGATCATGCTGTAAAGGCCCCTTGAGGTTTGCCCTTCTCTCCCTGTCAGCCTGATGTCCTAATGGTGGTAGGGATAGATACATCTTTGATGCTGTATGGCCAACAGCAAACTTGGTCCAAGAGGTTCTAAAAATCAGTGGGACCCTGCTCCCCACATTGCACATAAACAGGACTAAAATAAAGGAAGGGAGCTTATATTCAAACTCCAGCCTATTTGTTAAAGAAGGGCTGGAAAATGCAACATGAGCAAAAAGCGGTTTGAATGCTCCCCGGAGTCATCAGCAGCAATGGGTCTTCCAAAGAAATACACAGAAGAGGCCAACATCCATCACTGCCAACACCCAGTCAGACTTCAGACGCCAGTTCAAGCCTAAAAAGAGAGCAACTGCTTGTAGCAGCCATGCCACCATTCTCCCAAGACACAGGACATTGGGACCAGTACGTCAGACTCCTCCTCTCACTGCAGGCACGCAGGCAGCAGAGCGGGAGGCCATCCCCCCAGGGGAGGAGGTGATTCTTTGAGAGCATGACCCAGATTTCCAGTAATCAGGCCTGACAAGAGGAGTCAACTGCTCTGAGTCTGGGCTGCCCATTCACTCCCCTCCCCATGCCTGTTGGGCAGGGTGGCCTGAGAGCTGGCAGGCACCACTCACAAAGGGAGCTCAGGGTGCAAAGTGAATATTATGGAGGCAGCTCCACCCCCACAGGGCAGCTGTTTTCCTCACACGACCGCCATCGCTGTGTTTTGTTATTGTGCTCAGAATCTAAAGCTGCTTAATGGCAGCATGCAGGAATCCAGCAGTATCTCAAAGCCTTATCTATTACCTGCACTAAGTCATCAAATAAATTACATTAGGCACCGGTCCGTTTGTGGTGGATGGCTACACTGGTTGTACCAGCTACCAAATGAGGTGCTGGGAAGCTTGTTGTACTCTGCAGGACGGTAGTGCCAGCAACATGCTAAGCAGGATGGCACGGGAACCCCACCACTGACTGGCTGCAGTAACCCAAGCCATCCAAATCGTGCCAGCAGAGGGAGTGAAAAAAATTCTCCTTAGTTGCTTCGGAAGGTTTCGATGACGCTTTGGGGAGCTGCAGAAGATTTCAGCAGGCTGCGGAGTGTTCGTATTATTTCAACTAATTGGCAAACACAAGCTGTTTTTAAAATCAACTGTGTGTTCCTTTCCATAGTAGAACACTCTGCCTACTGGAGTCTAATACTTGTTTGAAGAACAGCCCAACCACAAAAACACTAGAACATTTCTGATGGGACACATTAACTTAGATAAGGCTTAACTCCAACCTGTGTTGTCATACTGTCTAACATCGATACATGTAAGGCAGCAAGGAGGACACTCCCAGTTGGCCTCTGATCATCAATAACTGGCTGAAATCTTGCTGTCAGCATTTCACACCAGATTGTGGATTAATAGAAGCCACTCGACATGCGCCAGACTCTTTTGGGAGACCAGTCAGCCGTGCAAGAGTTTAGGTTACACGTTGGTACTGACAAATTATTCCTGATGAATACCTTGGCTCTTCGAGGTTTTCAACACTTCCTCAAGAGGCATTCATCTGTGTGTGAACTTTAACTCAAAAGCAGGGGCTGTTTTTAAGGAGTAGAAGCATTCAGCTGCAATGTAGGCTTTGCTAAAGCTCTTCCACGCTACGTTCTCCTACACTGATCCTAAACACAGCTGCCAAACAATGGTACAAAAAACATCCCTATTTCATACTCACTTCAGGAGAAAGTTAAGGTGCTTCCTAAGTCCTTAAAAAATATTTACCCCATGGAACCCCATGCAGAGGTGGTTACAAATAGAGAAAATATCCTGTCTGTGTGCTGAAAATATGCAGTCCCTTCTGACAGGGCCTAAAAATCTCCCTGCTGTTAATTCATCCCTGATTACAGTGCATGAGTAACTGCAAAACACACACTGAGGTTTCAGTTTCAGCATTCCTTCAGAAGTGATGTTACAAGCAGTCACCCGAAGACACAAAGAACTGCCACAAGCTAAGGTTTGTGTATATATGTACTCTTGAAGGTGTGGTACTGACCTACTTCCAAAAGCTCCTGGAAAGGCTCACAGGAAGCGCTGAGGAGGAAAGCCACAAAGCTGCAGCTCTGCTTCAGCAGGAAGTGAGAACTGTACAAGAACCCCTAAGTATTCAGCAGTGCCAACAGGAGGCCCCTCAGGAACATGGAGCACCGCTCCTTCCTCAGCTGAAGCTGAGGAAACAGGGTCCAGTGGACCACGTCAAAATCAGGGCTGTGGCCTAACTAGGCACATCAGAAAGGTGTTCTTCTTCTTTGTTGTCAGGAGCAGAAAGGCAGGAAGGAGTGAAGAACACCCCTCAGTAGGATGGGAACTTATTTCTTGCAGACCTGATGACACACAATTAGCCTAATCCCTGGTGTGTTGTGTGTGTGGGGGGGGTGTTGTTTGTTTGTTTTGCTGGTGGTTTTTTGTTTGTTTGGAGTTTTTTGGGTTTTGTTTGGGTGAGTTTTTTTGTCCCTCACTACTCTGCATTATATAACCTGATTTCAGTACAGATTTTCTGTTTCTTCTGGGATAATACAACTTTTACAGGCCTGCTATTTGCTGGGGCAAATTCTACCCTCACATGCCCCAATGATACCATTCTGCAAGGGGCATCAGGCTTTTTGCATTTCTGGACTTGTTTCAAGTGAGATATTTTGGGTTGGCTTTAAACTATCCCCTTTAAAATCCAATGTGACTAAGCAGGAAATTAAATTGGTCAGTCCAGTTTGGCTGCCTAGTTACCTGAACCACACAAAGCAAACAGTTTCAAGACTACAGCTGAAATATATCTAATCTTATCAGGACTTCTGTGAAAGCACCTTTTAAGTCAGTACCTTTTTAGGTCAAATAAAGGGCACCTTACAAACATACTATAGAGGGGCTTTCATTCAGAAACCCTCCTTAAAGTAGGAGGGCAGTGATGGAGGGCCTGAGCAGCCTTTGAACAGCAGCACTAGATGCAGTAGGCAGGTATGGGAACAGTCACTTAAATTCCAGTGAAGAAGGCACTCAAAGCAGACAGCAGCCCATCCATGCCTATCACTGTTATAAGGCTACTCCTCTTGTTGCTTTTCTGTTTAACGTTGGCAAAGATCCTCTAGTAAATGGGAGAGATAAGCACAGTGATCAGACTCACCAATTAGCTGGAAACCAGATGCTGTTCAGTACAGGTACAAAACACTAACTGTCCCTGCTGTCAGACACCACCATCCACTCTGCTACCTGCCGCAAGAAGTGGCTCTCATCTGCTTCACTTCTTTCAAGACAGGAGTCCATGTTGCACTTAACCAAAACCAATACACTTTGACCCCTCGTTTCCTTCCCCCAGCTCAGCTGGCTATATATGCTCAGACCTGGAACGATCTTTTTTCACTGTGACATTTGCAGTACAGAAAGAACACAGCAGAAACACTGCATCGTCCCTGCCACCAGCCTCCCTGACAGGCTAGCTGGGTTCCTAGTCACTCTCAAAATGAGCAATTCTCCCTGTCCCCAGAGTATTAGGATATACCCTAATACACTGACACAAATAGGCAAGAGGCAGCACCAGTAGAAAATCCTGCAGTTACAGTAGGAACGGGGCTTACACAACCCAAGTGACAGCCAGCAAAGGACCAGCTGTGGCCACAGCCCAGCAACGAACTCTGTCAGTTGCTGCAGTGCTACTCATCACATACCTGAGAAATCAAACAGGAACCTGGGCTTCCATCTCTCCAGCAAGAGGATGCCAAGAAGAGACATGCTTAGGAGAAAGAGGGGTCTGAAGGAGGTGGAGGAAAACAACCTAGAAATCAAACAAGAAAGTGTTAGGCAAGAGAAAGCTGCGAGTTACTCTCTCAGTGAGCAAACAGATATAGCCCAGTGCACAGCAGAGCAGAAACATCTGACTGCTACCAGCCAATGCAGCAAGCATTGTACTACACAGACACCTGCTCTTACCACAGCACATTCTCAAACAGTGCCTTTGCCCACCACCGGACAGCTGACTACCTGCCATCTCCCAGTGCTTTCTTCCCCTTGCTCCTGAGTTTCTCCTTCAGTTGTAAAACAAAGCTAATTCTCCTTTGTATGGGCGCAAATCCTTCCAAATCTTAGAGGCAGAGGCTCTGGATAACATCAATACTGATCGCTGTAGCAAAAGACCAGTTGAGAATCACCTTGTTTGCTCAAAAGTTTTGACTTTTGACTTTGATGACATCCTATTTGTCATCACGAGGTCTGGTATTACTCACAGCTAGCAACAAAGCACATACTGCACCTGCTTCTAGATACTTGTTCTTTTGTCACATACCTCTCCCCATTTAATCAGACTAGTGCTTCGACAGCTTAGTTGCTCACTTGACTCCTTTCATCTCCTTCATCAACACACTGGCATGAGCCAAATACCAGCTCATACACAGTCATACAATCCCACCATCAAAGAATTTATCACCCCACTCCACACATTGAACAACAAAGGTCTCAGAGTGGCCTTGTGCCAGCAGTGACCGTCTGCATTCCTCCTCTCTTCCATGCAAGAGCATCAGCATTTCTCACTCACCCCTTTCATGAAGACTCCTTTCCAAAAAGGAGGAGTTGCCTACTATTTTATCTTGTTACTCTTCAGCGAGTATTTGCTAATAAAGAACTAATCTTAAACGTACCAAACAACGATTGGAGTTGGAGAGCATGTCCTTGTGCAGCACAGGGAAGGGCTGTGCTTCCTCCTGAGCTGCTGTCAGAGGTAGAGGACTTGGAAGTGAGATTTGCCTCACTAGGCAGTGCAGAACAAAAGCCACACACCTTCCATGGGCTTACAGGACACGTGATAAAATTTTTATCCCTTCTCATAAGACAATTCTGTAGCTTGACATATCAGCTTTGGAAGAATTCCCTCCAATTCTGCCTCATTTATGGATTGCAGTTGAAGGATAGTGGTTGAATTCTCCATGGAACCATAAAGAATTCCTCCTCCATGATATTTAAATCTCTCTGTTGTCTCACATTCTAGGTATCCTCTGCTCCTCTTGACCTTTTCATGCAGTCCCTTAGCCATCATACCAGCCCTGCCATCTCATGGTGCACCTCTTCCCCTCCCACTAACTTCAAAGCTCAACTTTCAGACTTTTATAGCTAGTAGAGAAGTCGAAAACTATTTAAGTACCTGGCTACCACTTACACCTTTAATTGCATGGATGAGGGAGCAGAAGGTAAGCAACCTCTTCACGGTGACTTCAAAGGTTTGTTTAGTTACACACTCTCCTCTTCCCTGACTTCAGCCTGTCCCTTCTTATTTCATCTGCAAGCAACCTTTAACTCTTTCCTTGGCCAATTCTAACCTTTTCTGCTGGGAAAACTGCTGGCTGAGGGCGTTTTTGCCAGTGACACTGTTTACACAAACAAACAGGATGTTTTCCATTCCTCTCCGCAGCTGGGCTCTGCCACTCACCCTCCGACTCCTGTCGTTGCCTTTCCTACTCAAGAGGCAGCGGGGAAGGGAAGACAAGGCATGGGAACACACTCGCACCCAAACCGAGCTGCCTTCCCGTGAAACACCAGCATCCTCCAGTAAAAGATTAACGAGCAGAAAGGCTTAAATCAAACGCCACACTGCAGCCAGCCGCTGCAGGAGGCCACAGGGCTTACCGGCCGCGATGACGGCGTGAAGCGAACCGATAAAGCACGGATGCAAAAATTAACCAGAAACGTGCCTGGGCGAGCCTCCAGTTGGGCCCAGCTGCATTTTATTATCGCGGGGCAAATCCTGCCCGAACTCTTGGCACTTTCGCCCCTCGGGGAGTGGCCTGTTGATGCTTGTCGGAGGAAAACAGCGCGGCTGCTCCCGGCCAAGCGCATCCCCCGGCGGCGCGGGGCGCAGCTGCCCTCAGCTTTGCAGCAGAAACCCAGACCATCGGCAGCCCAGAGAGGATGGCCCTCGACCCCGAAGGCTCACGAACAGCCCCTGCCAAGAGCTGGCCAGGCAGCATCCCGAGAGCCACCCGCCCGGCCTGCGCAGCCTCGGCTGGGCAGCACCCGCCGCCCGCCCGGCCCCCCCCCCCGGCCCAGCTCACCACAGGGCCCCGCCGAGCGCAGCGGCAGTGACCAGGCTGTGCAGCGGCCTCTCCCACACCAGCAGCCGCTGCGCCGCCGCCAGCGCCGCCTCCCAGCCCCGCAGCCGTTGCCGCAGCGCCGCCGCCAGCCGCGCCGCCGCCGCCGCTGCCGCCTCCTCCTCCTCCTCCTCGGCCGCAGCCGCCGCTGCCTCCTCGGCCCGGCCGCTCGCCATGGCTGCGGGAGGGGGAGAGGGAGGGGCCGCTGTCACCAGTGGCGGCGAGCGCTGCACCGGCCGGGGCGGGCGGCACCGCCTGAGGGGGACCGGACCGGCGGCCGCTGGCGCCGCGCGCATGAGCAGCCCGCCCCGCGGCAGGGCGGGGGTGGGGGGGGGGGGGGGTGACGGGACCGGCCGCGCGTGCGTCCAGGCAGAGCGGAATGGTGCATTCTGCACCGGAAGAAGAAGGCGGGAGGCAGGGCTCGGCCCGGGCGGGGTTGCTGCGGCCTGCACCTTGGTCATTGCATCCGGCCTCGCAGCACCCCAGCATCCCAGAGGAGAGCCGGCACCCGTCGGTTACCGGACGGGACCTGGCAGCCCCTGTCCCGGGGGCGAGCAGGAGGGATGGAGATGGACGGGCTGCTGCTGGACGAAGAGGGCACATTCTCCCTCAGCGGATTTCAGGAGTTCACGGTGAGTCTCCCCGGGACACCCCGGTGGTGCCCGGTGATCCCCGTGTCCTCGGGTCTGCACCTCCACAGGCCACGGCTGTGTACCACTCCACATTAGCCCTAGCCCTAAAGGCCCCGTGTGACCGTACACCCGAGCCTCCGGATGAGCTACTGGGGGCCGTGCCGGGCCTGTTGTATCCCTTGGCATGACTGGGGTGGAGAGTCCGGTGTAGGGAGCGCTCAGGGCGTTTCTTACGTCCCCACTGTCTGCCCGCAGTTCCTGCCCAGGCACCAGAAGCTGAGCGAGAGGGTGCGGAAGCGTCTCTATTATGGCTGGGACAAAGACTGCAGCCTGGATAATCTCTCCAGTCCCGTGGCAGGTGGGTTCTGAGCCTCCTCAAATGGGAATGCTGAGTCAAGGGGGTTGGAAGTAGCCCAGGGGCTGAGACCAACAGGTCACCTGTTCCTTCCCCAGTGCCAAATCCCTCCCCTGCCTAGCCTCCCTCGCTTTGCATGGCAGGCAGGGTGCCAGAGCCTCGTAGCTCCTGCTCTCTGCTTTATTGCCCTGCCTGGCCCACTTCTGTGTTTTTGGCACCTCAGTGGTGTGCAGAGTCCTTTAGGTTGTATGAGAATTCCTTGGAAGTGAAGTCTTTATCCCTGTCCCTGATGAGGTGTGTCTAGGACAGCTTCTTGTTCTCTGCAAAGTACCAGGGAGTTTAACTTGTAGTTGTGAGAACCAAGGGAACAAATTCCTGCTGCATGTTTGTCTGAATCACATCCTCTTTTTTTCTATTGAAACATGCAGTAGAGTTGAGGCCAAGGAGCTCGTGCTGGTGATGGTGGAGAGGAGTGGTAAGGGGCAAGCAGTGGTTTGCTAGAAGGCCTTCACAGTGTGGTCGTATTAATGTTTCCATTAGCTGAATGCTTGTACAGCTTGCAGAGGATGTTGAGCAAGTGGAGAAGCATGTTTGCATTCAGAACTTTTGTGACAGATTTGAGGAAACAATCTGAAGTCTCCAAGAGGCTGCGTGTGATGTACCTCAGCAAGGAGGGGGATGCTGGGCACGTGACAGCAGGGCCAGGCAGGGCAGCCAGCTGCATGGACATAGTTGGGAGTCATGAGTTCTGACATGGGCAGTGTGAGGGAGGCACGTGGCTCATCTTTGGGGCTGGCATAACACCCAAGTGTGAGACAGGACTGTTTCACTGGATGTTACCAGCGTAGCAAGTTCAAAGGGCGTGTTTGTGGTAGAAGACTGTTGAAAGCTATTAATTAACTGTAAAAACTGCCTCACACCCAGGAAATGCCTTAATTCTAGCAGCTGGGGGTGAGAGCAACATGCAGAGAATATCTCTGTGGTCTTATCTGCTCTTACAGCCTTCCTTCACCAGCTGCTATCAGTTGCTGTCAAAAAAACAGGACCTAGGGCTATGGCATCTGCTTGGTACAGATGTGCTGTTGCTGTGTGCTGAGTTACAAGTTTATGGTGCTGTTCTTCAAACAAGATAGAGGCAATGATGGAGAGAGTTTAGAATAGCAGGAGGCCTGGAAAAGGTCTTTGGCATTGGGGGCTGTTGCAGGAGGCAGTACAGAGCTGGCTGAGGAGAGAGCTTGAAAAGTGAATTTGTTCCTTGCAGATAAGAACTATAACCACCCACAGTGTGATGTGGCTGTGAGATGGGCACAGCAGTGAGCTGCTCTCCATTCCCTCTGACACAGGACATGCTGTCATGGCTTGGATTTATGGGCTGAAGAATCAGTTTTCACTTTGGGACAGAGCCTGAATGGCCTCATGTACTTTCCATCACTCAAGGCATCACTGCTGCCTCTGTTATCTGGTGTGATACAAGGGTGACCAAGCAGGGCAGAAAGAGCAGAAGCAGAGTGAAAGGCTAAGAGGGTTTCTGGAGCTGTCTCTACCTGTCTGTGGATCTTAGCAGTAGTGTGGCTGGAATGACCACTGGAGAGGTCACTTAGAGCAGGGTGTTTCTGAGCTTAGTGGCTGCTCTTGGGCAAGTAATTACTGTGGGGCTGCAGCCATTCTCTTAATTGCTGGAGGGATGGAAAAGAGATGTGGAGAGAATAGGTTGTGTGGTGACACTTATCCAAGGACCTGGAAACACAAGGGTGCTGGGATGAGCTCTGCTCTCGTCTGTCAGCCAAGGACTCAGCAGCAAAATGGAGCTGAGTTGCCTCTCAAACGCTTCTTGCCAAGCACCAGACTGTAATGCTGTTTGGGATGCTCCCAGCTGGTCCTATCATGTTGAGAAGTGAGATGGGAGCCACTGAAGCCATCTGCCAGCATCCCTCATTCTCTGGCCTTTTCAGCGATTGAATGCTGAGAGAAATGAGTGAGCACAGGGGAAAGGGGCTCAGATGAGCTGCAGTTATACCATATTGCTGCTTCTATACCCTTTCACTATCTTCAGGCTCCTGCTTGCAGGGACATGTTTTCTGTCTTCATCTTGAGGGCACTGGGAAAGCTGGATCAGCAGTGATGAGCTCTGGAAGACAAGGATGCTGGTTGGAGGGCAGCGAAGGACTGGGAAGATGAGGTGTTGACATTGGGTTCTGCAAAGCCTCTGACGGGGCAGCCTGAGGTCCTGTGGGGTGAAGAGAGGGTGTTAGCCTCTCTGTGCAGCTGACTGCTGGTAACTCCCCGTGACGCAGACATGCTAAGCTGGATCTGGCACTGCCACTGGGCCTTGGACACTTGCATCTTCTTCCTGCTTTGGTCTGGCTGTCCTGCCTATTTATTTGTTCCTCCCTCATCTCTCACTTCTGTTAAGGCCTGTCCTACCTTCATAGTTTAAATCAAACTCAAGGGGCTGAGCAAACACTAAGACTCAGTAGTCTTGTGGAGAGAAGCGGACAGGTGGGGGTGCACTGTGTCATATGGGGCTAAACTCTTTTGCTGCTCTTTTGTCCTAGATATTGCTGTGGAGCTGCTGCAGAAGGTGGCTCCCAGCCCTATCCGCAGACTTCAGAAGAAATATGTCTCTCATGTATCTCGGTAAGAAGCAAGCCTTATCCTTACATGTCCTGTGTTTACTCACTTCTGTTCCCCTGGGCCAGCACTAGCTTTGTACTTAGGCCTGATTAGTGTCCAAGAGGAGCTGGGGGCAGGTGGCAAGGCCAGCAGGCACAGTGGCTTCCTGACACAGCCAGGCCTGCTTCAGTTTGGCTCTGCTCTGGGGTGCTCTTGTTACCAGGAGTCTGTACTGACTGCATCTGCAGCTCGCTGGGTAGGCTGTTCTGAACCCTAGGTCCGCTCTAGGCAGCGAAGCCCTCTCAATGTGCCTGGCTGCAGGCAGGGTTGCTCAATTTGGAGCTGGCTGTGTCTGGGGACAAGAGTCTGGGCTTTCTGCTCTCCACCCTACATCTCCTGCACTTCTGCTTGCTGCAGCTCAGGACAGCCATCAGGGAAGTGGCAAGGCTGGGACATATCGAGCTGGCTACTAAACCTCCCCCACTACCTACGTGGGCAGGGAGCAGCCAAGTTGTGCCACGGTGACTGGGATGTTTGTAGCATACAGATAACATTCAGTTTGGTCCTGCACCTGTCCCACAGGGAAGCTTGCATCTCACCTTGCTCCATGATGCTGGCACTGGTTTATATTGAGAGACTCCGGCACCGGAACCCCGAATACCTCCAGCAGATTTCATCTTCAGACCTCTTCCTGATCTCCATGGTAAGCAGTGTGATCTGGGATTTGGAGAGAGGCCTGGAAGAGTGCAGGGAACACTGAGGTCCTGTCTTTTGTGCTCCTTTTAGATGGTTGCTAGTAAGTACCTGTATGATGAGGGTGAGGAGGAGGAGGTGTTCAATGATGAGTGGGGAGCAGCAGGGAAGGTGGATGTCCAGACCATGAACACACTGGAGATGAACTTCCTGAGTGCCATTGTAAGTAAGGCTGTCGCTGTGGGCAGCTATTTCACAGGGGGGGGGAAAGGAGGCACTGAGGTGAGTCTGGATCTCTGTTTTGTAGGGTTTTTGGTTGTTTTAGTTTGTTTGGGGGCTTTGTTTATTTTTTGGTTTGGTTTGGTTTGGTTTTCCCCCACATACTCCTACCAAAAATAGGGAAGAATGTGTCTGGGTGCTGGGTGGCCTGCACTGACCTTTCACTTCTGTCCCCACAGGACTGGAGTCTCTACACAGATCCACGAGAACTGTTTGAAGTGCTGAGCTGGCTGGAAGGACGGTAGGTGTGTGGGATGGGGGTGAGCCTTTCATCTGCTGTGCAGCCCTGACTCTGCTTCTGCAAAGAGCTAACCCTGCTGCAGTGCAGTAAGAGGTTAGGGTACCTGCAAGGCTCTGCTAGGCTCTGCAGCTTCTTTCTGCAGAGCTTAAGCAGGGCCTTCTCCAAGCCTGTCTTCGCTGAAGCTTCTTTGATCAGGAAGGTCCATGCCACATCCACCATTCCCTTTCTCTTTTTTTTTCTTTGTTTTTTTTCCTGCAGTGTGGCAGAAAAGCAGGGCATGTGGCGTGGCTGGTTCACCTACACAGATCTGTGTGCCCTCATGGAGCAGTCTATGTGGCAGCATATGCTGGCCCAATTCTACCAGCAAGTGGTAAAGGTAAGGATGTGGGCTGCCAGTTACTAGCCAGAGTACGGAACCATGGGTTTGGAGGGGTTTTTCACTGGGAGCAGCAGCTTAGTTTGTTTCCTCTTGGAAAGGGAAGTTGTCAGAAGCCAGAAGATGCTGATTTGTAGCTGTGCTGCCTAAGGCACTGCAGCCTGTTGCTGGTTTAGTCTATGCCCTGATCCACAGCCCCTGGAGTCATGAGATCATGGTGGAGGCATGAAGGGAACTGGGTGCTAGTTAGGGATTTAAACAGAAACTGTTAGGTTCCTGTTTTGTTTTGTGCTATTTAGGCCCTGCTCTGAACAGGCTGTGTGCCAACCCCACTCATTATGGCTGCTTGTTCCTTGGCATTCAGCCACGCTGCTGCCATTTGCCGTTGTGGCTACTGGGTCGATGCACAGCCATGCTTGGGTTGTGGCTGGCTGTGGAGTGCTGGTGGGGGGGTTCTGGGCTAACCACTGGCTTCCCTGCAGCTGGCCTGTCTCCTGGGTGTGGTGTACCTGACTGGCTTTGCCGCTGTCTTCGCCTCCGTCACTGTGGTGCACCGGGCTGTGTGCACAAGGAGTGTCAGCCCTGCAGCCCACCAGCCTGCACTGTTCCCCAAGGAGGGCAGCTGCCGGCTGGATGCCCAGCCAGCCCCATCTCCAGACCAGGCCCAGCCCAAGCTGCCTGACATCTCCCCAGCCAACAGCAGCACCCGTTGCCTGGGGGAGAGCGGGCTGACCGAGGAGCGGCGGCGTGGGGATGTCATGGCGACGGCGCTGTACCTGTGGGGCAGCGTGATGACAGCGCTGTCCTACCCGAAGGCTCCTGATCTAGCCCAGCACAAGAGCCCCCCGCAAGGCCCTTTCTGGAGAGTGCCCACTGCCTGTGAGAGATGGAACCGCACCGGCCCCGCCACAGCTGCCGGCCAGCCTGGACCCTTCGGACTCACCGTGCTTCCAGCTCCCCCAGCACTGCGCTGCCATGCATGCTCCGCCAGTGCAAGCCCCGTGTGGGATGCAGCCCCCAACCGCAAGGACTGGCTGGACCCCCTGGGGCTGAGGCAGTGCTCCTTGCACACTGCCATGGATCTCAGCAGAATCAAGAGCTTCATTTTTCCCAGTTAGGAGCATGGGGCAGCAACCTCTTTCCTTCCCTCCCTGTGTGGCACAACTCACTTCTTTGCACTTCTGGGACCCCTGATCCCTGGGACTGTATGGGGCTGGAGGTTCCTGTGTTATTTTTAAACCAGCATTTGTGTTCCCTCTTATCCAGGGCAGGGGTGTTCTTCAATTTTGGGGCTGCTGGAGTGTCTTTGGGGCAGATTTGGGATTGCTGTTGATGTGCTGCGGTGGGAACCTACTAAATGGAAAGTGGAAACTGGGTGCCCTTGGGCTGCGGTGCTAAGGGAAGGGGGATGCTGTGCCTGTTCCTATAGCAAGTGGGTGGACCTCAGTGTTGCTAAGCAAAGGTGGTGTGTGGGATGTAGGATGCCGGAGCTGTGTGTGAAGGGTGGAGGGCCTGAGGCAGGGACACCAGTGAGGGGGCAGACTGCTCCAGGAGGAGATGGGGTCCCTGGGTGAGGGGAAAAGAGGTTGAAGGAGAGGGGAGCAAGCAACCTGAGCTGGCTGGGTATAGCAGCAATTCCCCTTGGGGGCTGCCAGGTCATTCCTTGGAAAGCACAAGGATCACACCAAGAAGAGACTCCAGTGTGGCTGTGCCTCACCAGGCTTAGAAGTAGAGAGGTGTGGTTAAGACTGAGTTTCCTTATCCTACTTGTGTTGGGTGTTTAGAAGCTAGGGTGCTCTGTGACCCTATCCCAAACCCCAGCTGCCTGTGTCTGTGAGCAAACAGTGCCTGACTGCTCCTTGGGGTGGGGAGAAGGCATCTTGACTTGCTGACCAGACCAGCTCTTGATGCCCCTTATTTCTACTGTGGATTTTACACCTGTTTTTCACTCTTTTGTAGATGCAAATCTCTTCCAATAAAAGTAGTTCTTGCTGTGTGCCTGCCTGATCCTGCTGAGCCCCTGCACGCTGGCAGAATGCCTACCCCAGTGCAGAGCCCCATCCCTGCAGCTGTGCTTATTCTTAGAGCTGTGTTGCAAGTGGCCTATGAGTACTGTGAGGCCATCTCTGCAATACTCAAGAGGGACCAGGCTCTCTGGTGACAAGAGGTGCATGCGGTCTGGTGCCTGGGGAGGGCAGGGGCAGTGGGCAAAAAAAGTTTCATCCTGGAGAATATGTAGAATGCCTGGTTTGCACTGTTCTTTGCTCTCCTAAGTCTGTACAGTTAATGAGTGAACCCTAAGCAGCAAGGACTTGGCAGGATTGCACTTGTTGCTGGCACAGCCACATCTGCCCTGTGACAAAAACATGAGCATCCTCTGTCTGTGCTTCCTTGGGAGCATTCTGAACAACGTGGGTAGCTCTTGTCCCTGACATCTTTGCCCGATGGCAGAATTCAATTCCCTCCTCCTAGGAGCTTGGGATATAGTAGAGACCCATTGGAGAGTCTCCTGATCTGGGTGCAGCATCCACAGAGGAGAATGGCAAGGCATGGGGGTGGGGAGTGCTGTACAGGCTTTAATGAGCTCCTCGGGACTGGGTGGTGAGGAAGGACTGGACCAGTAGGGCAGAGAGATACTGTGCTGGGGATGAACAAGTACCAGTGGGGCATGCTGGAGCTGAAGGATGCTAGTGGTGCGAATGCTCCAAGCAGGTGAAGATGTATCTGTGCTGTGACCCACACAGACCCTGCCATGTGTAACACAAGGGGCAGGGATGGGACATGGGCAGCTGGCACTGTAACAATGTCCAGTGTCCTGGCCATGGGTTACTGTCGCTTGGCCCTTGTGGTGACAACTCAGGGTGACACTTGCATTCCTGGCCCCAAGAGCAGGTTACTTACCAACTCAGGTTAATGGCTAACACTGGGTCAGCTCCCGCAGAAGGTGGAAGTTCAGCTGTGCAAGGGCTGTGAAGAGCCCTTGGGGTGGGGGAAGGTGAGAGCCAGTCCACCTCCTCCACTCCACAACCTGGGAGTGGTGCAGGGAGGCAGCAGCATGAATGGGGGCCACCGTGGAGTGCCTAGTGCCGGAAGCCCTGTGTTTGCATCCTGCTCCCCACAGAAGATGTGTTCCTGGATGCTGAGCTGTTGCTTAGCCCTTCAGGTAAAGGGGACCACAGTGAACAGCCAAACAGGTGGGATGGTGGCGAGAGGGCTAGAATCCTCTCAGGTGGCAGACAGGGGTCACATCCTGCCAGGTAAAGGGTGCCTGGGGCTCTGGCCAGGGTGTGCTGGGAGAGGAGTGGTGGGTTCTGTACCCACTTGGAGGGGGGCTGGGCATGGGAGGCTGCATCTCTGGGTGTTGCAGAGAGTCATGACCACCTCCTCTCTTCCCCACACAGCACTTGGCTGTGCAGGCCTCCTTGCTCTGCATCTTCCATTTCCTCCTGCTGCCCACCCTGCCTGAGGAGCTGCCCCACGCCCAGACCACTGGCGAGCTATTGGCACAAAGCCTCTTTGCCTGTGGCATGTCCACGCTGCTGCAGACCACCCTGGGGAGCCGGTGAGCAAGTGGGACAAAGTGGATGTAGCTGTCGCTAGGAGGATGGTGATGCCATGGCAAGGCATGGCAATCCCTTCCTAGACTGTGGGAAGACAGGCTGCTGGAGATGGGAAGGGAGACAAGGACAACATCTTGCCATGCATCCCTGCATGGCTGTCCTGCTGTCCCCCTCCCTGTCATCACTCCATCCTCCTGTGCTGTGCTTTCCCTCTAGCCTCTTGCTGGCTTGCTCCAGCAGCATGTGCAACTCTTCCAGACCATCTGGTGCCTATGCTCCCTGTGCCTCTCACAGGGGCTGGGTGTGTGGTCTGGCAAACACCCTGTGTGCTGCCACTTAGGATGTGCTAGGGCACTGGGGTATGAGGTGATCTGCCACTCTGGCATTTCCTCATCTTCCCTTCTTACTCTTTGCTCCCCTGGTAGCGAGGGCTTTGGGAGCAGCCCTGTCCCCTCTTTCCTCACTTACATACCCTTGCTGTCCTCTTTCCCAGGTTGCCGCTGGTTCAAGTCCCATCCTTCGAGTACCTCGTCCCTGCTATGGTGCTGAGCTCCCACCTGTCCCTTGGTGCCAGTACCGACAGGAATGGTGAGGACAGACCTGGAGCCTGTGTCCTGCAGGGCCTGGGCCATGCCGGTGCCCAGGGAATGGCAGTGACAAGGTGCCTGGTACACAGGGTAGGGATGAGGGGTAGCAAGGGCCCCTCTGGTGATGGTGCACAGCACCTCACTCACTCCTAAGTGCACCCACAATACATCTGGTCACCTCTCCGGGGAGAGAGATGATGGAACACTGGTCCTTCTTCCACCAGCAGCCTCTGTGCTGCATACTCTTCCACGAGCCCAGCATCCGTGTGCATCACATCCCTCCAAAATTCCCTTCCAGGCACGGCCGTGGCCAGCGTGTGTCGTGCACCGCGCTGCACTGTCACAGGGAGCTGGGCTGCCTCACTTCGAGAGGTGGGTGATCCTGGGCTGGGCTGGGGGTCTCAGTCTTCCTGCTCCACCAGCAGGTTGTCGCTCAGTCCCTTTTCCAGCACCCCTGGGGATTGCCATGAATAGTGGGGATACAAGGGAATGTGCAAATGGGAATTGTGGTGCATGTGGGTGCACATGTTCCCCTGGGCTTGGGGTGAGTGGAGCAAATGATGCTAGTGGAGCGGTGGGAGTGTGGCCAAGGGCGTGTGGGCTGTTCTCCATGTATCCTGCCCATGGGTCTCATCCTTTCTCCTCACAGGTCTCTGGAGCTGTGCTGGTCTCTGGGCTGGTTCAGCTGGTGCTGGGAGTGTCCGGTGTGTGCGGGTGGGCAGCCAGGCACTGTGGGCCCATGGTCCTGGCTCCCAGCCTCTCCATCATTGGGCTGTCTGCGTACAAGGAGGCTGCTTTCTTCTGCTCCACCAGCTGGGGGATAGCGCTGCTGTATGTGAGCCCAGGGGCCACACTGTTGTGCAGCCCCCAGGGCTTTCTTTCACCTTGGGGACAGAATGGGACATAGCCACAGTACACATTTGGGACCCCATCGTTGTAATGCTGTGTAGTGACTTGTGCTCTGTCTTCTAGGCTCATGCTCCTTGCTGTCACCTTCTCTCAGCACCTGGGGTCCTGCCGCCTGCCCTTCTGTGCCTTGTCCCAGGCTCGAGGGTGCTCCACAGAGCCATCTGTCCCCACCCTGCGCACCTTCTCGGTACTGTGGCTTGTCTGCCCCTGCTCCCTTCTGTACCCAGGCTTCTCTCCCAGGCTTTTGGCTTTTCAGTGCAGGGTTTCCAGGGACAGGGGCTTCTACGCACCTCTCTGGGTTTGGTAAGACCCAGCGGCCCTGGGGTTCTGGGGGCAGAGGCGGGGTTGAGAAGTCCTGATGCAGCAGGTCCTGGGTGCTGCTGAAGGAGTGCAGGGAATCTACACTCAAGGATGCTAAAGCAGCAGAGCCTGGGATGCTCCCTGCAGGTGTAAGGGAAGATGTGGTATGGCTCTTTGGGAGAGATAACAGGACAGGGACCTGCTGTCTGGAACATAGCTGATGGGGTGCTGGCCAGGGCAGGCAGGGAAGACCCCTGTTAAGTGTCCCCTTGCTGCCTTGCAGGTACTGCTCCCATTTGCTGGCGTCTGCATCATCTGTGCCATCCTCAGCCACCTCCACATTCCCTGGGAATCACTGGACCTGGCCATGGCACGACTGTCCTGGGCCAACAGCACCTTCCATGCCCCTTGGGTCCGCATCCCCTACGCAGGTGGGGGGCAGCAGAGCTGAGTGCAGACAACTATCTGTCTTTGGTCAGGGGTTCTATCACCCTTCTCCCTTTGCTGTAGGTGAGTGGAGGTGGCCGCTGCTCACCCCCCGGACGCTGGCAGTGGGCATTGCCATGGCCATTGGCTGCAGCATGAACTCGGTGGGCTGCTACATGCTCTGCAGGAGGCTGCTGCAAGCCCCGATGCTACCTGCCCATGCCTGCAATCGGGGCCTCTGCATGGAAGGGCTGGGCAGCCTCCTGGCAGGGCTGCTGGGCACCCCAGGGGGCACAGCTGCCAGCATTGCCAACACTTGCACCACTGGCCTCACACAGGTATGCCCGGGGGGGTTAGAAAGATCAACAAGGAATGCAGAGGCAGTGGAGCAGGAGGTGTGGAGGGCCAGGCTGTTAATGGGCTGGCACTGGAAAATGCAGGTCTGTGTAAAAGGATGATGGGGACAGAGTGCAGGATGATGCTCCTCTTCCTTTCCTGTCCTTCTTTCTGCCAGGCTGGCTCTTGCCTCTCTGTGCAAGTAAGCGCGGTGGCATGCGTGGTGCTGGGCATGTCGCCAAGGCTGGCAGAGTTCCTCACCCGCATCCCGCTGGCTGTTCACGGTGGGTACCCTGCCCTTCCCCTGTACTGCAGTACCTGCAGGCTGCCTGGTGCTGCCTGACTCATGCGCCCCACAGGAGGGGTGCTCTGTGTGACCTACGCTGTGGCTGTGGGCACGGGGATCTCCTACTTCCAGTACGCGGACATCGACTCGGGGAGGAACATCTTCATCGTTGGCTTTGCCATGTTCATGGCACTTTTGGTGCCGCGGTGGTTCAGCATAGCTCCAGCTCACCTGGCTACAGGTAGCAGGGATATTCCTCAGGCAAGGCAAAGCCTTGGACCACATGGCATGGTGGCCACACACCTTTGATGTCCTGGGAGGCTGGGTCAGCTCACAGCAGCAGCCAGCTGCCCCTTCAAACCCTTAAGTTTGAAAGAAACAGCAGTTCATGCCCATTTCCCACTGCTGGGCTGAGATGTTCTGGGTGATTCTACCACTGTCCCTGCAGGTTGGGTGCCCCTGGACCTCCTCTTCCTCTCCCTGCTCATGGTGCCTGTCTTCTTAACTGGCCTCTTGTCATTTTTCCTGGAGAACACAGTCTCAGGTGAGGGACTGCCCTAGGTGCTCTACATGAGCACTGAGGGCTGGACCTGACCACGGGATTGTCCCAATACCACTGGCTCTGCATTCAAGCAGCTCTGCTGAGCATACTGGGGCTGATGTGGGCCAGGAGTATGCAGCCAGAGGAAGGAACTCTCATCTCAGTGTCTACTGCCCTGCTTGCAGGAACCCTGGAGGAGAGAGGGCTGCTGCCTGAGCTGGCACTGTGGAAAGCTGGCACAGGCCATCACCACCCCTGTGGAGAGAAGAGTGAAGCCAGCCAGGGCTATGGCCTCCCTGCTGGGCTGAGAAGGCTGCTGCCATCCTCCTGCAAAGCCTTCCTCTGCTGTTTCCTCTGCCCAGGGAATGAGGAAGAGAATGAGAAAGAGGAGGAGGGCAGCCATTCTACCGAGGAAGGGACTACTGCTCCTGGGGAAGGGACACAGTTGCTCCCAAAACCTGGATCAGGGGAGCTGCAGTCAGCCAGGAGGCTGAGTGAAACAGAGATGCCTGCATGATATACCAGGGCCTGATCCTGCAGTGTGGAGGCACCTCATGGAGGACACGGCTGTGCCCCCAAGGCAGCTTGCAAGCCACTTTGTTCCTTGTTTCTGAAGCCTATGTGGACAGAAGCTGTGCCTCCATGCTCCCAGCATAAACTTCAGTTCCCTGCTTGGGAGAGAGCTATAAAAACCTTCAGCAAACTTTACACTTCCCAGGGGTTTCCTTTCCAGCCAGGGATTGCCTGTGAGATGACAACCTACTCTTTCCTGGCACCCTGAGGAGGGTGACCCTAGACTCTGCACACCAGTTGGCACTGTGCTTAGAGGAAGGGCTGGCTCTCCATCTCCTCAGGGCTGTGTCCCAGCTTTGCCCATGTCCCCTTGATGCTCATGACCCCAGGTATATACTAATGTGCTGGCTCTGGCACACTAGTATGTCCCAGTGTGGGGGTACAGCTCAGTTCAGTTCCTCAAAACAGTAAACCTACTTTCACCTACAATGTGTTGGTCCCAACACTTCTTGATGCTTAACTGCTACCCAGATATTTCTCTGGGGAACAAAACATTGCCTTTGCCCTCCATGAGTAAGCTCAGCGCTTGGATTGTTTCCTACTGCTGCCTAGGTACACCAACTGCAGCAGAGTCTGCTCTAGCCTTGCTTGTTGCTCCAGCAGATCAGAGTCCGTGGGTAGGGTACTGTATTGCCTCTACCAGTCTGAACTGGCCCGCAAAACCCCAGCAGTCTGGGGCTTTGGAGCCCTTGGGTGATGCAAGCCCTGGAACAGGCTGCGCCCAGGAAGTGGTAGAGTTGCCATGACTGAAAGTATTCAAAAAGCATGTAGCACTCTGGGATATGACTTAGTGGGTATGGTGGTGTAGGTTTGATGGTTGGATTTGAAGATCTCAGATGCCTTTTCCAGCATTAATGATTCTATGATTTTATGCAGGCCCCAGGTACAAGCTTGAAGGAAGGACAGACATGGGTAGGGAGAATGAAAGAGCTGGTCTCTAATAGTAATGTGCTTGGGCTGGACTATAGCTCCAGGTCATAGTTGCCCTTTCACCTGGTCCCAAGAGACATACATACCCCTCTCACCCCCAACCTTCCCCCTCAATGCCCAGGAACACCCAAAGGTGGCTGTGGAGTGAGAGAGATATAATGCCACTGTGTGGGCAGATCCCCTAGGATCTGAACCCTCTTTCCCCATCTGGGCCCTGTGCACTCAGTGGGCATGGAGTGCAGCACCCAGCCTGGAATCACCCAGCCAGCAACCCAGAGTAGGCCCTGCATCCCAGCCTGGTTCTGCACTCCAGCTGTGCCCAAACCCTCCTGCACCTTCCCCTTCACCTGGCCATGCAACTCAATCTGTCCAGCACCCTGCCTGGGACCTGCACTCCAAAGCCTTGCCTTCTCTCACCTTTCCCAGCCACACCTTGGGATGCAAATCCTCTGGGATGATTCTCCTGCAGTCCCACCTCAGGGTAGATGCAGCCTGCACAGACTCATGGCAGGGAGAGGAGGTGAAGGGGTGTGTGTGAATACGGTGTAAGTCGGTGGCTCAGGGTGCATCAGCTGGGGTGGGGGTGGGTTTGTGGGTGCAAGGTGGATGAGCTCAATACATGGGGTGCAGATGGGGATCATAGCACGTGGGTGCTGGGTTGAGGGGATCAGTGCCCAGGCAAGGATGAGACTGTGCTCAGTGTGGAGGGGGTGGTGGTGTGTGTGGTCCTGCTCTGCAGCTTCCCGTAAACCCAGTCCATGAGAAGAGAGCACACAGCCACCTGCACCCCCACCCATGCGGGTCTTGCCTGGGCGCAGCAGCTGAATCTCGGCACAAGCCCGGGAGAGCGGCGGGGCAGGTGCCTGCACAGACCAAGGAACAGGAGACTCAGCTGCTGCCGCCGCTACGAGCCGTACCGTGCCCACAGCCTGGGGGCTGTCCCCGGCTGGGCACTTTTAACAGGACACTTCCTAACAGGCGCCAGCACGGAACAAAGCCTTACGGCACTGCGGTTCCCATGGCTCCGCGCAGCGGCTGGGCCGTGGCACCGCCCGTGGCGGCGGGGGAAGCTCGGGAGGGACGCAGCAGCCCGGCGTCCTCAGCAGATGAAGGAGCAGACACAGACGCTCCCCGCTCCGGGAGTAATCCCCAGCCACCCCCGTTCCCGGTGACACGTGTGATGGACGTCCCGGCGTGCCCCGGCCCTGCGCGCCGCGGAAGAGCGCAGCACGCTGGGAGCCGTAGTCTGGCCCCCGCCCGCGGCCTGGCACCGCTCGCTTCGGCAGAGCCCGGCAGCCTTTGGCCCGCTTGCTCCCGTGCTTTCGGGTAATGTCACGGCTCCGCAGGGCCCCGGTCCTGAAGCGCCGCGGGGACGCTTGGGCTCCGAGTGTTGCGGCAGGCAGGGAGAAGCGGGAGGCAGCTCACTGCTGCCGGCGTTTGTGCAGGCAGGGGACGGAGCCCGGGGACGGGATGTCGGAGCAGGAGGAGGGCTGCAGAATCCTGCTACCCGCCCGAGTGCAAGTACGGCAGCGTAAAGGCTAATTTGCACGTAGAAATCTCGCTATATTAATGTCGGGAAGGACCAGATAATGCCGGGAAGGCAGCAGTTACGTTACTGTGCATTTGAGATGCTTACAGTGAGCGCGAGTAGGAACTGCCCTGCACAATGCTCCCTAAAATGCCCTCAGCAGAGCTGCGTTTGTGTATTGACTGAGCATCCTCAGTTCTGGGCTGTGAGATGGGGCTGGCATCGTGCAGGGACTAGCCATGAGGCTACCCCAGAAACTCGAGTATTCCTTGGTGAGAGATGCAGAGACCTGATTGCTCCTTTGCAGATGGAAGGCTCTGAGAAGTTGGAGAGCAGCCTCCTGACACAGCCCTGGACTTCTGTTTGCTTTGGCAAGTCTACTTTTCTTGCCAAAGCATGCTTCAAGGATAGTGGCTACATCTTGCTGATCTCCGACCTCAGCAGCGTTTGGTACGAGAGTACGAACTCTGAGGCCGTGGGACAAAGGTCTAAGGTGAGTGTCTGGAAAGTCCAGGGACCTCCTTTTCTCCTTGCAGGAGAGGAGCATGGACAGCTTAGTGACACAACAGCTGTTGGATTTGACTGGGCTTGGGTGCAAACACCCAACCTGGGAACCTGTGCCGAAGCACTGTCACCCACGTTAGCCGAGCCCCCTTCTCCTGGGAGAGAGGGCCAAGCTATTTAACAGGCCTGGGACAGCCAGGTGTTCACAGGGGTTGTGTGCTGAGGTCAGCACACTTGTTTCACTTGTGGGCTGAATGGGCAGCTGGTTTCTCCAGGACCAGAGGGGCTTGAAACAAGGCTGCCTTCCCACCAGTGGCAGAGAGACTCCTGTTCACATTCACAGCCAGGTGCAGCCTTCCACAGACTGTCTTGCCAGCACAATGCCCAAAATATGGGTCCATGCCTGTTTCCCTAGCCAGCGTGCCCAGGCTCCTGCATGTCGCCTCTGTCTGCCACATTCCTCTATCACAGTGGCTGTTTTCAGTGGCTGGTGGCAGAAGGGATGGGCATGTAGTGGCAACCTTTCCCTAGCTCTGGCAGGTGAGCTGAGCTGTGACAGCTCACAGCCAGCCCGCTACACGTGGTGGCATATAGGGCGTATGGTGGGGACCATTACACCTTGCTCATCACCCAGTTCTCCTAGGCTGGCAGGTCATGGCAGCTTTTCCAGTTTGGCTGACCTGGGAGAGCTGTTGGGGAATGTACTATCACGGGGCTGGAAGGTGAGGCCCAGAGATGGGTTTTTGCAGTGCTGGGATATGCAAAAGTAGTTTGGCTCCTTCTGTGCTCAAGTTTCTGCTGCCTTTTTTTTTTTTGTTTGTTTTCCCCAAGTGCCAAGCTCCCCACAGTGCTGCTGCACCCCTAACCTTGCCTTTCCCCAGGAGCTGAATAAACGTCTGACAGTCCATGTGTCCTCCTTGCTGCGCCACTTGTCCGGGCTGATGAGTCCTTTGCTGGCAGGAGAGCCAAATGCCACCACCTCTTTCTCCTGCCACCATGTTGCTGGTGGCCTCAGCCTGCACATTAAAAGTGAGCTTTCAGGACTTCCATTCTACTGGGACTTCCACTGCTGCCCTGCACCTCCAGAGATGGTGAGCAAAGCTGCGGAGAGTTTGGGGAAGGGCATGTCCAAAATTCATAGAGTCATACAGTGATTTGGTTGGAAGGCACCTTAAATATCATCTAGTTCCAGCCCCCTCTGCCCCTCTGGGCAGGGGCATCTTCCGTTAGACCAGATTGCTCAAATCCCCATCTAACCTGGCCATGAGTGTTTCCAGGGGTTATGGATTGTCATTGTTTTCAAGGTTTTGGGGTGATCCTGGGCTGTACTGGTGGATATAGAATGCCTGGCTCTGCCTGCTACCCCTCCCAGGGTTCACTGTCCCTGTTTCCTCCCACTAAGGCTTTGGTACCCTGGTTGGTGGCTTGCAGAGGGGCAGGAAAGGCCTAGCAGCATTTTGGGACGCTGCCCCGCACAGCACAGTGATGTGCTCGCTGCTCCTTTGATGCATGCACTGAGGTTGGACACAGGGAGCTGGGTGGCCCCCATCGGCCTGCGGGCGGCTGTCGCGGCAGGGTGAACTACAGCCGCCTCTCCCCGGCCCTCCTCGGCTCTTGCTCTTTCCACGAGCCTGCCTAGCGTTTTGGGCAGTCCGCCCCGCTCCTGGACCGCCGCTGTCCCGCCGGGGCGCTGCGGCCCTGCGCGCACAAGAGGGCGCCCGGCACCCGCTTAATGGGCTCGGCAGGAGCCCCGCCGCCGGGCCCGCGGCTTTGCTGCTGGCAGCGCCGCCGCGGGAGGCAGTTCCCAATATCCCTGACACCCGCCGGGTCCTCCGGGTCAGGACCTTTCTCCATCCTGACTGGTGGTGCATGGGCACCACGGCGGGACGGCGGTGCTCCCGGCTGCCTTCGAGCTTGAACTGGGGAGCACCTGTCTGGCTTGGCTTCTGGGGCTCACTGCCCGGCCTGGGGCAAGAGGTTCAGAGGCTGAGCTGAGAATGCTGAAGAAAGCACGAGGCATGAACGCGTTGGAGCAGGTCCAGAGGAGACCATAAATATGATCAGAGGGCTGGAGCACCTCCCATGTGAAGACAGGCTGAGAGAGTTGGGGTTCAGCCTAGAGAAGAGATGACTCACGGAGATCTCATTGTGGCCTTTCAGGACTTTAAATGGGGTGTATAAGAAAGATGGGGACAGACTTTGTAGCAGGGCCTGCTGCGACAGGATGAGGGGTAACAGCTTTAAACTAAAAGGTGGTGGGTTTAGATTAGATATAGGGAAGGAATTTTTTACAATGAGGATGGTGAAATTGCTATAAGTTGCCCAGAGAGGTGGTAGAAGCCCTGTCCCTGGAAACATACAAGGCCAGGTTGGATGGGGCTCTGAGCAACGTGATCCAGTTGCAGAAGTCTCTGCTGACTTGCAGGGAGGGTGGAGTAGATGACCTTTAGAGATCCCTTCCAACCCAAATTACTCTAAGAGAAGGTGCAGCAAAGCCTGAGCTCCCAGCTGGTAGCTGCTTCTTTTCTGTTGTTTGGAAGCATGCTTGTTGTCTATGAGGCACCTATGAGGTGAGAAGCAGTTAGGATGCTGAGGGTGGCTGGTGTGAATGTAAGAATGAGGACCAACTCTGGACTGCTAACCTCGACTCAGCAGCTGGCCAGGGGCTCAAGGCAGGCACAGAACCCACCTGGCAAACTGTTGCTTGCCTCATCCCAGCTGCACAGTGAATGGTGCCCTCTGAGCATTTGGGTAAGTGATGGCTCTCACCTCTGTGGCTTGTGCCTGGGGATGAGCAAAGTGGATAGCTCATGGTGGGCTCTCCACAGGAGTGAGAAGGCTTTGCAAGTGATTCTGGGCTTGCTGTCCTCTCACCTGTGGTCTCAGCCTGGCCACAAAGATAAGTGGCATGCTGGGCCATGGGGATCCCAAACTCCTTCTCAGGGGCTGTGGGAGGTGATGAGCAGGAGGCTGCTTCACATGCCCACAGAATCAGGGCAGCCCAGTCTGGCTCTGGGCCAAGAGATGTGCCCAGGACTCTCCATGGGGCTTGTTCAGCCATGAGCTAAGGGTGGGCATGGTGGGCTGCAATGGGGAGCTGAAGCTTGCATGGATCCAGCACATTGGAATTCCTTGTGCTTTTGAACTTGCCTCCCTGTGAAAGTCTCCTGTTCCTCAAGCCACAGTTTGACGCCTCAGACCCTCTGTTCTTTGGCCCAGCTGTGCCTCTTTACTGCCCAGTAACGTGCAATGGGGTGTGCAGAGCTGTGGGGAGGGTCTTGGTGGCACATGATGGGGTCTCTTGCTGTACCCCAAATGGTGGGTGGAGCATTGCCTACACATGAACCCTGTCCTCATTGGGCTTTCCTACCCAAGCCCTCCCTCGCTACAGCCCCCAGCTGTGAAAGGATGGAGCTGGGATGGAAGGACATATCCCACAGCATCTGGCCTCCCCTTCTCCCAGCTCATGTCTTTTAATCACTTCCCACTGGTTTTGGATGAGATATGGGGTATACCCAGCTCACCTGGGATGCAGCTCTTGCTGGAGCCTTGGCTGGCTACTGTCCTTTGACCCCTATATGGACAGCCATGTGCGTTTCTGGACCTTTCCTGGAGTGTCCCTCCTCCATCTTAGGTGTCTCGTCACCTGCTGCGGCCCCTGATTCGGATGAGCCTGGCTCTGCAGTACCAGGTGCAAGAGCTGACTTCCTTGCTGCTCCAGAAGGATGCTGAGATTGAAGACTACAGGGAGAGTGGGGCCACTCTCAGCAGAGGTGAGAAGGGATGCCCAGGACTGAGTCAGGAGCAAGCAGGGAGCGAGTTTCCTCCTTAGCACAGGTCTGGTGTGCTCTTCTCCTGGCTGTTACCCAGCCAGGATTGTGTTTCATGTTCAGCTGTGCCAGCAGTGAGACAGTAGCCAGAAGACTGGGGAGCAGCCCCTGGGGAGAGCTGGAGGAGGAACAACCCTTGTCCGGTAGCTGGAGGAGTTGGGGAGTCGCCAAGGGACTCTGCTTCACCGAGAGCACCTGGCTGCTCCCCAGGAGCCAGTGGGGATGCCAGTGAGGGCTGGCCCTGGAGCAGTGTCAGGCTCCCTGCCCAAGGGCTTGGAGAGCCACCAGGGGCTCTTGGCTCCCCTGCTGCAGGAAGCACAGCTGTGTGTGTGACCTCCAGTGTCTGGCTCACCTTGCCATCGAGGGGCACAGGTGGAAGGAAGCCCCCTTGGGTAGGACATGGGACAGGACCTGGCTAGGGGAGCCACCTTGTTAGGGGGAAAACACCCAACCTCTGCCTATGGAGGTTGGCTGAGCACTGTTTTTTTGGATCATCCCTTGGTAGTGCTGTGCTTTGTCCTGCTGCCAGAGGTGACACGTGCCTTTACATGGCAACCTTGCCCCGCTGGGATGTGGTATCTGATGGGGGTCAGCCCTGACTTCTGTCTCACAGCCAGGAAGGTGTTGTAGTCCGGTCCCTGTCCCACAGCAGGTACCTCGCCACAGGAGACTGAATCTGTCCAGCAGCACTAGAGCTGCATCAGCTGTTCACACTCCCTTCTCTCCTGCAGTGGCTGGCCCTCCAGGGCTTGAGGCAGCCAGGACAAGCCAGTTTGGATCTTGGGACTGATGCTGGTGGGCAGGTAGCCTCTTTTGTCTCTTGCTTGTGCAGATCAGGAAGCTGGGAGGAAGCTTTGCACCAGTGCTGCTGAGCAAAGCTGGCCAAGTGCTTCTCATAGATTGCACTGGGTTGGAAGGGACCTTCAAAGATCATCTTGTCCAACCCCCCTGCAGTGAGCCGGGGCACCTCCAACTAGATCAGTCTGCCCAGAGCCATATCAAGTCTGATCTTGAATGTCTTCAGGGACAAGGTCCCAACAGTGTCCCTGGGCAACCTGTTCTCATTGTAAAGAACTTCTTTCTAATGTCCAACCTAAACCTACCCAGCTCCAGTTTAAAACCATTGCCCCTCATCCTGTTGCTCCAAGCCTTTCTAAACAGTCCCTCCTCAGCCTTCCTGTAGATTTCCTTTAGATATTGAAATGGAGCTATAAGGTGTCCCCAGAGCCTTCTCTTCTCCAGGCTGAACAGCCCCAATTCTTTCAGCCTGTTTTCATAGAAGAGGTATTCCAGCCCCATCATCTGTGGCTCTCCTCTGGAGCCGCTCCAACAAGTTCATATCTCTCCTGTGTTGAGGCCCCAGAGCTGGTCATTGTACTGCAGGTGAGGTGTCACCAGAGCAAAGTGGCAGAATCACCTCTTCTGGTCTGCCAGCCACGCTTCTTATGATGCAGCCCAGGATGTGATTTGCCTTCTGGGCTGCAAGTGCACATTGTTGGCTCATGTCCAGCTTTTCATCCACCAGTACCTCCAGGTCCTTTTCTGCAGGGCTATTCTCAACTTCATCATCCCCCAGCCTGTACTGATACCAAGAGTTGTCCTGACCTAGGTGAAGGACCTTGCACTTTGCCTTATTGAACCTCACGAGATTCTCCTCAGTCCACCTTTCCAGCCTCTCCCGGTCCCTCTGGATGACATCCTGTCCTTCAGTCTTACCAGCCACACCACTCAGCTTCTCCAGACAACATCTTTGCAACAATGGGGAAATATTGGTGTTTTGAATGCGGCATGGAGCAGAATGAGCTGTACCAGGGGTTTTCCCTGTCTTGCAAGAGGAGGACACAGGCTGGCTCACCTCTCCAGAAAAGCAGCCGAACACAAGCAGTCCCCTGTCCTATGGTGCTGAGACCCAGGCAGCTCTTTCAAGCTGTAAGACCTGGGAATGGTGCTGAGCATGTCCTGCTACTGTCCCCTGCTCCTCTGTGCAGGAGGGTTCTGGAGCAAGTGTGGATGGGCTTTGGGCTCTGCTGTGTGGCTGCTGTGTGTACCAACAGGCTCAGCCTTCTTCTCCCACTTCTCTGTGGTTCTTGCACCTTCTGCTAACTGGGTGATGTGTCCCTAGCCTAAGGGGCCTGCTGGGCTCTCCCTCTGGCTCTGGGATAAATATGCTGGGATAAGCTGTTCCCTTGCAGCTCCCTCACCCCACAGGCAGAGGAAGGGGAAGCCAGGGTGAAAGGTCTTGCTGGACCTGACCAGGTTGATCCCTACTCTCCCCTGCAGACCGCCTACGGACAGAGCCCTTCCAGGAGCAGACATTTCAGCAGAACTTCATGACTGAGGTAAGGAGCAATGGAAGTCCTCTTACCAGAACAATGTGTGATGGGCTGGATGCCCCCATCTGGTGGGGCTGGTTGGACTTGCCTGGAGAGGGATTATGCCCAGTAGCTCTCCCAAGGCTCTCCTTATGTCCTTGCACCTCATCTGAGGGTGGGAAGAGCTGGGGCCACACCTGATATGGCCAGATGTGAACCTGGCACAGTGTTTTTTCACCCTCTCACCGCTGCCTGGCTGCTGGGAGTTGCTGAGGGTGTGAGCTGGGCTGGCTGCTGCATGGCAGCATGTCATCTCTGGGTCATCCTCACCTGCCTCCCACACTTGCTGTTGACCTGAAACACTAATGCTTATGGCAGACAGGGAGCAAGGGAATGAGTAGAAGCCATCTGCTCCCTTTGGTTCATCTGCTTTTAAGGGTGGCTTTGCTGTGGTGCATCGTGGGGACAAATGCCTTTCAGCTGTTGCCACCACTCTCCCCTTGGCACACTCAGCTCTAAAATCAGATATGTGCTGTAGAGAAACTGGGGCTGGGAGGAGGGAGTCCTTCCTATGATCCTTTTTTTTCCTGGAAATAATTGCAGAAGCACTAAAATGATTCAAACCAGTAAGGCAAGATCAGAAACAATTGATGCCCGTTTATGCAAAAAGGCTCAAGATGCTTCTGAGTGTTCCTGTGTGCACTGTGAAGGCACAGGCTTGGGGCACAGCGGTGTCTGCTGGGGACCAGAGTCAATCAGAGTGTCCATGGTGTCACAGGGGCTTTGAGAGGATGTCACTTTGTGAGACACAGGCTGATGTTCTTTCAGAGCCAGCAGTAAACCGTGTGCAGGGTTTCTAAAAATTAGTAGATGATCCCTCTTTTATATGAGCGGCATTGCATCTAGTGCAGGCAGCTTTCATTTCCCCTAGTTATGATAGATAGAGATGAATTCACTGCTGGACTGCAACTTGGAGGTTGCCTAGGGACCGATGATCATGACCAGATTACGTTCACCCTAGGCAAAGAAAGGGCATTCCTAAACAGTAATTTATATCCTTCATGCTTTGAAAGGGCTAATTTTCCAAAGCAGGGGGAAAATTATGAGTGAAATAAGCTCAGAGGAAACATTTAGATAGAAAAATGTGAATGAAAATGGTGAGCTCTTTCAGAAGAATTTCAGAACCACAAAAAGCCACAATTCCACAATCAAGAAAGAGGGCAGTGCTGGCTGAGAGCCCGTTCTGGTTCAGCGACGAAGTGAAGGCAGCAATTAGAAATAAAAGAGCAGTTTATAACAAATGGGAGAGTGGGAGCAGATAGCAATCAATATAAATTAGAAATTATGAAGTGTAGAAAATGGGTAACAGAAGCTAAACACATCAGGGAAAAGTAATAGTGAAGGACAGAAGGAAAGGGTTTTATTTAGTGTATTAGGAGAAAACCCCAAGCTCCCAGCAACAGGGTAAGTATATCAGTAGACAGAGGTGGTAAAATGATTGATACTGGGGCAGACGTGGCAGAAGGAGTTGGTGTTTTGGTGCTGTTGCTGGAAGGATGCAAGCAGATGTGCCAGGATCGGGGGATGATGCAGTCTTTGTCTAATGGTTGGCCGAACAACATCTGCTAAATACAACATCAGGCTTGGTAGGTTGTGAGGCACAGGGGAAGGTGCTCAGTGATGCAGGTTGGGTGGGAGGGGCGTGATGCAGCCCTGCACAGAAGCAGCTAGTGGGGAGCTCCTCTGGCAGAGACTTAAAAGGTGGGAAGGAAGTTGGGGCTGTGTGTGCCAGGAATGGTCCAGGAACAGCTAGAGCCCTGGTCAGAGAATGGAAGGGTTTAGGAAATGCATCCTCTGCATCCCCTGACAGCCAGGTCTGAGCACCAGCCATGGAGGAGAGGCTGGTGGAGGGCTGCAGTTGTTCATTCAGTCTGCTTGGGGTGATCTTTGCAGTCATCTGATTGCTTTCTAAACCCCCTGATGATGCTTTTGGCCAATGTACCATCCTGCATCAATGAGCCATGAGATGCAAGCAGCTGCTGCCTTTGGTTTGAATGTGGTACCCCCCTGTTCCTCCTGATGCCTCCTCTATCTTGTGTTAGTGAGGAACACCAAACATGGCTTTGCAAATCTCCACCACCAAAACTGGCTGCTCACCCCAGTCTCCTTTCTCTTCCTGCAGCAGAAGGGTGGGATAGATGATCTTGTTGTCTCTGGACAGGTATGTCAGAGCTCTGGGGCAATTTAGTACTCCATTTTCCGGCTTCAGAAAGGAACAGCATAAGGGTCTGGGATCCTTTGGGACATGCTGCAGGAACCTGGAATGCTGTGACTGACTCCCATGCCTGGGTTTTCAGAAGACGCTGGACAATCGGTGTGGAGTCACAGGAATGAATTGAGGGCTGGGGAGAGAGCCTGGCATTGACAGACTTGGAAGGGAAGAGTTCCATCTAGCTTATCAGGGAGAAAATCGAGAGGCACCTTGATTACAGTGTGTGAGGGTCTTTACAAGGAGAAAATGGTGGTTAGTAAAGAGCTCTCTTTAATCTCGTGGAGAGCAGCAGAGCACGAGCCAGGCACCAGGAGCCAGAGCCAGGCAATTTCAAGCTCGGACAGAGGCGCTTGGGTTTGCTCCTGTGGGTGATTAGCGACTGGGGCATGCTCCCAAGGGCAGTGGTTGATCCTCTATCTCTTGATGTCTCTAAAAGTGGGCAGGGAGCCTGTCTGGAAGGAAACCAACTTGCTGGATGTGGTGGGTTGAAAATTCCCCCCCAACATTAACTTAGGATATGCGTGGTTGAACTTCAGTGGGAAGAAGGTCAGCAGAAGAGATCTGGTGTGCCTTCCAGCTTCTTCTGTGTAATGAGGCTTCAGGTTGTGGATGTTTGGTATCAGTAAGCACCTCCTATCTGGAAGGGATTGTGATGGTATGGCACAGGCCTGGTAGAATGGAGGATGCTGATGTAGATGCTTTGCTTGCTTTTTTGGATCACCCATGAAGAGGAAAGGACCTGTCAGTCCCTAAGGGCAGAGCTGCAGAGCTTCTCGGCTTAAACGTGTACTTTCCCTGGGCTTGAGTGCGCTTGGCTGTCCAGGGCATTTTAACTAAGCACAGGGACTTTTCCAGCAAAGCCCTAAGAATATTTATACGTTTAGGAAACGACGCTTTCACACACGCAGTTTTTGGCAAGGGTTCACTGCTGAGCAGCTGCCTGGACTTGGGCAGAGCTGGAGGGAGAGTGGCAGCCGTGCACGAGCTGAGGCAAAGGCGGCAGCTTTTGTTGGCAAGCCCAGGGGTTCACACCATCAGGGGAAGGAGCAGGCAGCTGGAGAGGGCTCAGCACCTCAGGGCTGCCCTGGCATCCTTCCCAGCAGCCTAGGACCCAGCAGGTCAGGTGTATTTTGTCCACAGGTCTCCCTTTGGGTCACAGAGAATACCTTACGGGTCAGTGTAGGGTGCTCACCCATGAGTTTTGAGACACAGCTTCTGCCAGAGGCCATTGTCCGACTCTGTGAAGGGGGCAGGTTCAGGAGATCCATGCAGTGCTATGCCTCCTGCCCCCAGGAGGGCAGGAAGAGCTACACCAGTGACAGACTCACCGATAGCATCAGTGCAAATATAGCCCTGCGTTCCAGGATGCTCTGCCCTGCGTATTTTTATCCGCCGTGGCCGGTGCCCGGGGGCGGCTGCTCCGAACCTCCGTGAGCCAAACGCGGGACCTCGGCAAACAGGACGCGGCGGGTTCACGGCTCGACCCCGGGGCCCGGTGAGGAGGAGGAGGATGTGCCATCAAAACAAGCAACGCCAGAGAGGAAGATAAACAAACAGGCGGCTTCCAGCCCGACCCCAGCCGAGGGCGAGCAGGAGCCCCGAGGCCAGGGCTGGCGGCGGTGCCGGCAGCGGTGCTGGCTGACGTCAGGGCGCCCGGGGGTCAGCATCCCTCTTATTGTTCCCCATCGGGGCTGGGACGGTGGCCAGACGCCCGTCACCCTCCCGCAAGGCGACGTGGGCCAGCGGGGCAGGTGGAGGGGAGCCAGTGTTGCCCATCGGAGCCGCTGGCCATCACCACCTTGGGGTCCAGCTGGGCGCCTTCCTTCACGCTGCCTGCCTTCAGCACCCCTGCCTCTCCTTTTTAATAGGTGCTAAAAATAAACCTCAGAGAGTACAGCTGCTGTACCCTGGCCGTGGTGGGCCATGCGTTTTGCAGGGTGAGGACGGCATCCCTGAAACCCCCGCCATCTCGGTGCGGCAGGGAGGAAGTGGCCCTTCGGCTCCTTGTACTGAGGGATGTTTTTAATTAGCGCAAGGTAGCTGCGGCTTTGCAGCTGCGACAGAGCTGGAGCGGGGCTGGCGGCATGGATGTGGCATGGGCTGCGTGCACGCAGGGTGCACAGCCCCCCAGACGATTCTGTGGGGGCTCGGCCGAGCTGGGGCCCCTCGATATGGGGCTGGGGAAGAAGCTGTCAGCCATGGTGCCGGTGCTAGGAAGGCTGATGAGCAGGTGGACTCAGGGAAGAGGTAGCAGCATGGGGCTGGGTTTTAGGGATGCTCAGGTGCGTGAAGCAAGCACTTCTGTGGAGCCAGAGATCTGTGCTGTGTTCATCTAGTGAGACCCATGTGTTCCTATGCTCTCTTCTGGATAGAGACTGCTTCTGGCGTCCTTACTTCATTGCTGAACAAGTCTTGGTCACTGAATCTCATTGCTGCCCTGGGCTCCAGGTCCCACATTGGAAACACAGTGGGCTACAGCCGGGCTGGGGGGAGTAGAGCATGTGCTGCTCTCCATGCGCACATGTACACAAGGAACTGCATGCTACTGCAGTCAGGAGGAGCAGGGGATTGCTTGTGCTAGCTGTAAGCATGTGTGCAAGAGCAAAAGCATGTGTGCAAGAGCAAAAGCATGCACACAAGAGCACAAGCATGCACACAGGAGCAGGAGTGTCTATGTCAGCACCGACAGGTGCAAGGGGCAGATGCCACCTCTGATGGCATTTGAGGGGGAGCACAGGTGCTCATCACTGTGTGGGGGCTGAGGGGTGCATGGGCACAGCCCCCCCGTGGTGTTTGCCATGGAGAGGTGTGGTGGATGGCACTGCAGCATTCTTTATTTGTTTGCTGAGGACCGATCAGGTGAGAGGGACCCAGCCAGGGCACGCTTTCTGGGCCACCACCGTCAGCCACAGTCTGCTTGCACAAGCAGTGAGTCAGTGGAGCTGCACGCTGCTAAAACCAGACTTGGCACACGCACCCTCGAGCAGCAACCTGCCCAAAATAGTGCCCAGACCGCAGGCAAGGAAGAGCCCCCAGCAGCTGGGATAGGGCTGGGCTGGCTGTGATTGCTCCAACCCTTGCAGCTGCTGGAGATGGGGATGTGTGGTGGCAGCAGCTGCTGGTCTAAGAACTGTGCAGAGATGCTCCTGCTAGGGATGTCAGGTGGTCCACATTCTGATCACCTGTGACTGTGTCTGTGCCTGGCCACAGCTCTGGCACAGACACTGCAGACAGTGGGTGGCACCTGGGTTGTCTATGGGCAGGTGCCTGCTCGGTCCCTGACCCATTTCAGCCCAGCATCACGTGGTGATCACACTTCCATCTTTGGGATAGAGAGATGGACAAGTGCCATCACAGCCACCCTCTCTGGAGCGTTGTATGGCCCTCGGCTCTGCAGTGGCACATGGTCTGACACTTAGAAGGAACCTTCCTTTCCAGTTGGAGTCTTCCTCACCCTTGCCATGCCATGCCATGTCACGCTGTGCCGTGCCATGCCATGTAAAGCTGTGCCATGCTGTGCCACATTATGCCAATGCCAAGGGACACTGCAAGCAGGAAGAGGAGTATCACACACTCCAAACTCCGCTCCTATGGGAGAGGTTCCAGCCCATGCTTGGGCACTGGCTGTGCAGCACTGCTGAGGAGCAGCTCAGCTCAGGAGATGATTGATCTCGTGTCAGCAAGCGGTGGTTTGAGCCAGTGCCAGGCCTCAGCTCAAATGGGATCATTGAAGGGGAAGAGCCCCTTCCCCCTCCAGAAAGCGTAGCACCAATCGCCCTGCCGCCATCCTGGCTCCCTTCCCACATCTTGGGCATTATTGGCCCTGTGACCGCAGGCAGCTGCCTGGCCCTGGGGAGCGCAGGAGGCACTGGGGAGTGCACAGGCATCTGGAATTTCAGCCTTGCTGGGCTGATCTAGCTGGGGCTGCATTAGGGTTAGAGGAGGGCAAGGGGGGGGATGTGGGGATGGCTAGCATATGAAAGGTGAGGGCCAAGGTGCACCTTGCCACTCCATCCCAGCCATTTGTCCTGGCCATTCAGCTCAGGGTGTGGCACTGGCTCCTAGAAGCAAAGGACCTTTTGGGAAGGAGAACAAGGAAGACTTTGAGCAAACTGTAAAGGCACTGCTCTGTCAGCAAGGGACTTGGTGGCTTCTCCATCTTTAGCTGATAGGGTCTGGACATGGGCATTGCCATCTGTACTCTGCCAGCCACAGGCAGAGCAGAAGTGCTGTCTGCACTTCCAGCGCTGCCTTCTCCAGCTCCTTGTATCCCTTCTGTGTCCAAAATGTCCTACTAGGTTTATTCACCATGTTCTTGTGTGTCCTGAGCCTTTCTCCAGCTCCCCACATACCCCCATCTCCTGTGACATTCACAGGCAGTTTTTTTACACTGTTTCTGAGAGCTTCTCCCTCCCTATGCCTCAGGTCTCCCTAGCCTCTGACAGTCATGCTGGCCCATATAGAGGTTGTATGTAACAGCTGGGCACATCTTGGCAGGCAGCAGCCCCCAGGGAAGGGGCACAGCCCTCAAATTCATGAGGCTGCTTGCTCCTATTCTGCTCAGACCTGTGCGTCCCATGCATCTGTGTAAGGCAACAGAGCCATTCATGTGTTTCTCTCTCTATTTATACCTCTCCCTTTCCGTATTTAGTGTGTGTGCAGGCAGAAGGGGCAGCGAACGCCGGGGCCACTGATGTTCTTGGCTCCAGTGCCGGCTGGAATTTCGTCCTGGAATGTATCCTGAACCGCTCTGAAAACACGAATAAATCTCTGTGCGTTGTGTGCATACACAAAGATATGGACAACGTATAGACACAGAGCTGTAGAGGGCATTTGGGAGCTCTGCTGTTCAAAGGAAGGAGTAGCCAGGCTCTTGGTGAGGTGAACACCTCCAGATCAAAGGGATGTAGGGTGCTCTGCTAGCAGCCATGCACCTTTGGAGATAGGTGGCCCTTGCTTTGTCCTCTCCAGGGAGCTGAAGCCACCCTTTAGGTGACCTATCCAAGGCAGCATGTCCAGCTGCCCTGAGCAGTGCTCTGATCCCTCAGAGGTGGCATTTCATGGCTGTCCTCTCATGGTCTCTGTTTTCCCAGTGAGAGACCCAGAGAGTCAGCTCCTGTACTGCTGGCAGAGCCTGGTAGGGCAAGGACATTAGTCCCTTTGGGGCATGGGGTGGTCCATGGCTTCTGGAGGGTCAGGGCTTCCTTCCTGCACATCAGCTTGGTCTCACAGCTGTCAAGGAAAGATGATGATGTGGAAAAGGAGAAAATGGATATTGGGTAGCAGGTCCCAAGCAGGTGCTGGGATGGGTGTCTCTTTGGGATGCTGGAGCATCTGGTGATCATGGCTGTCTGAGAAAGATGATGAAAAGGGTAAAATAGAAATTTGGTACCAGATCCCAAATGGGATGTTCAGCCATGCCAGGAGGGCAACTCCCTGGGAGGTGCTGGCAGCTGCCTTGCTGAAGATGCTGTATGAGGTCCCAGTGGGAGCACTGCTGGGTCTCCTGCACCCCTTGGCCAGGGAGCAGGCACCCCATTTAGCTCAGCTCAGTGTCATGCCAACTTCTTGTCTTCTTGGGTGCTGAAAAAGGAGGGATTTTGGACTGAAAATGCCCACGTTTGGTCTCTGGCCAAAAGTGATGTGTTTGTGGGTGGGGGAAATTGGAGCAAATTCCTGCTGTGAGTCGTGCACGTGTGCGCGGGCGTGCAGAGAGGGGAAGCACAGTTTTCCTTTTGAAAAAAAAAAAAAAAGCCCGCTTATTTTTATACAGAACTCCAGAAGGGCTGAAGGTGGAAACTTGGCCTGTCAGCAGCTGTCACAGGGGAGCAGGTCCCTGCCTGAGTTTGGGGGGAAACCACAGCTGGGTGTTAATGGGACTGTTAATGAATTAATGTTGGCTGCTGGGGGCCAGGGGGGAGTCTGGCTCGGCACGGCGTGCGCGCACAGAGCCCTGTCCAGCACATGGGCTCTGGATCCCAGCACAGCTGCAGAAAGCCCCAGCTTTGGGAGACCTGCACTTGGGGAAGTGTAGGTCTCTCCTTCCAGTCATGTCTTGCTCTCTGCATTCTGGAAACACTTGGACGTGTGGTCCTGTTGTGGGAGAGGGTCCTACACCTGAGAGCATGTCTGCAGCCATCATGGATGTGTTATCTTTTGATTGTGGGCATCTGCTGCCTGAGCTGGTAGTACTGCTTAATGCTGGATCTCCTCATCTGCTGAAGCCAAATCTTTAAGTCAACTTAAAGAAAACAGCAGAAAAGTGAAACCCCCCCAGGCTTATCTATGGGTTGGAGAGCTTGTGCTGCTCAGTCAGTGCAGTGTCTGCAGCAGCACTGGTCTCTGCACAGCACTGCCCATTTGCAACCCTTCTTAGGGTTATTTATATTGCTGTCTCCTCCAAAATGTGGAGGAGCACCCATGTAAATGTAGTGAGCACAACCATGCCCCATACTGCAGGCTCAGCAGTACTTTTGTGAGGCATTCACACCTGTGGTGCTGAGGACATTTCTGGAAGAGGAGGGTGCTGTGCTAACATACTCACCTGATGCTAGCCTGGTTGGGGTGCGGTAAGGCTGAGGAATAGCACCAGAAACTGGTAGTACCATAATGAGAAGGAAAACGCAGAGAGGATCTGGGAAAGAGAGAGAAAAAATTTCTCTGTGGACCTCTCCTGCTGCATTTGGCTTCAGGCTCTGGGTGAGATCTCAACCATAGGCATCTCCTGGGGTTTCACCTTCTGGTACCAGACAACTGTTGAACCAAGAGTAAGGAGTGATGGAGGGATGACTGTGCCAGGGGAAGGATGACAATGTCAAAAAAAAGATGACTGTGCTGAGGAAGGAAAGACCATGCTGAAGTAAGGGTGACCATGCCCAGCACGGAATTGTGAATGGACAGTTTCCCAAGAGAGTATGCTGTTAGGGATGGAGACAAAACCTCTTTCTCTGCTGGGAGGAAAGCTGGAAGAGCTTGAGCTCTTGGGAGCTGTGCTTGCTCCCCAGGGATGCTGTACTTGCACCTGGGCTGTAGATGCTCTGCCAGCTTCTGTTTGGTGTCTGTAGGTGGATGCAGACAGACCCTCTCTTCGGTAAGGAAACTCTCAGGGCTGTTGGACCCAGTACGTTTCCTGGGACCTTGTGCTGGCCCTTTGTGGTCAAGCTCAAGTGTGCAGTCAACATCTGTCACCTAGTGCTGAACCCATGCTGTGGAGTGGAGGACCTGGAGAGGGGCAGTGCCTGCGCACATCTCATAGCCCTTCTTTTTGCAGGAGGTGGCTCTGCAAAACCAGCCCCCCATCCTGGAGACAGTCCTTCAGTCGATCCCAAATTCTAGCTTGGAGAGGGATTGTGAGGCCCCTCTGTGCCTGGCCACCAGCTCCTGGGGACCAGCTCTGGCTCCACTGGGCCCAGAGACCTTCCCAACCCCATCCCAGACAGACGGATATCCCAAAACCCACTGGTCCCAGGGGCCCCCACTCTAGGTCCCTCTGGCTGAATGAGGTGGTGTGCGTGTGCCGAGACTGTCCTCTTCTGTGACTGTACAGTACACGCAGCTAAATATATGTCTGTGCAGATACAGGAGCTCTGAGGGGCTGAGTGATGCTCCCTTTCTATACCTCTTTTCATGGGGAGAGCTAATGAGATTCATGTCATTAAAGAGCTGATGTTTTGTGGGATGGGAGCCTTTTAAACGGGATGTGTCCTGGCTTAGTCATGGCAAATATTTACCAAAAAAAAAAAGGGGGGGGGGGGGGGAGAGAAAGAAAAAAAAAAAAGAGAGAGAGACATACCGTATAAAATTAGAGTGCTGAAAATAGTATTTAGAGCAAGTGAGAGAGAGGAACCTAAAACAGAAAATACAGCCCAGTCTGTTCAGGAGTCAGGGGAAAAAGAGAGAGCAAGGAAAAAAAAAAAAAAAGCCCAGAGATAAAACGAGAGAAACCTCGGCAGTAAAAACAGCATCTTGGTAAATAGACTATTAAAAAAATTCTGACCTGCTTTATGGCTTCCTTGGCTGCCGTTCAGCTGTGCTGCCCTGGCCGGCACAGAGGGAAGGTAGCAGGGGCTGGCGTCTGTGTGGATGCTCAAAGCCCTGGGACGCGGCTCCCCCCGCCCGCCTCGAGCAGCCACACGGGGCGTTAAATTTAGCCACATAATGATGGCCCTGAGGAGGCTGCCTTTTGTAGCCACACTGTAATTACTGCCTTGCTTATAAATTTTATTTTTCTTATTATGTTTCCTCCCCCTCCTCCTCTGCTGGGGAAGGGGTGGGGGTGGGGGTCTTCCACACCCCATCAAACCCACGGCTCTCCGGGGAGCTGGAGGTACCACTGTCGGAGTAGAACAGGTCCATGGGATGGAGGGAAAGGTAAGAATGATTGCTGGAGCCCTGTGCAGCCTGGTGCTGCTCCCCTGCCCCAGTACAGGACTCAGCCCCACCTTTGGGGTTGGGGAAGGCACTGAGATCCCACAGCCCAAAGTATAGGTATCTTGGCCACCCAAGCCTTAGCATCACCCACACAGGTTGCCTGGGTGGTGAACTTGTTCAAGCAGAAGCAGGGAGTCTCCATGCAAGGAGCAGCCATCTGACCTGCTCAGTGTATCAGCAGCTCCAGCCTTGCTCCCTGCAGAGGTGAGGAAGGCAAAAAGGGTGAGGGCTGGTGCTAGAACTCTGCTCCTGCTGGAATGGAGGCAAAGGGGATGGCTTCTCTCTGTGACGGTGCAAATGGGGGACAGCTTCAGGCCAAGCAAGAACGTGCCAGAAAAGGTCTCGTTTCCCTCTTGTTTTCCCAAAACAAAGGAAGCAGCCTTGCATTGCTGGAAGTCGCGTGCTCAGGCTGTGCTGGCTTGTTATCATCCGATAACCTGGCGACCTGGGAGCTGCCCTGCTCCTCACCCGTCCAGCCAGCACTACGGGATGCGAACAGCTTCCGCATGAGCTGCCCTTTGCAGAGATCCGTTTTCCGTTTCCCGGGCTCGGGGCAGAGGGGACAGTGGTGGTGGCCGCTGCGATGGCCCCAGCCAGCCCCGGGCACACTGTGTGCTGCATACCATGTGCCCAGTGCAAGACCTGCCCAAGCAGATGGTTGTGGATGGTGAGGGCAGAAGAAATGCAGAGAGGGCAGGTGCCTTGGCATGGCCCAGTGCTACCATTCTGTGCAGAGCATGGAAGGAGATTTGAGGCTCTGATGTATCTCACGTTGCCTCACACCAACTTCCCCAAGAGCACCATGACCAGGCTCTGCTGTGGAGTGGGGTGGGCAGTGTGTGGTAGTAAGGCTGTGGTCCCTTGAGGCACACAGCGATACACCCTTGACATGTGCTGATTAAAGCTGCACAGCACAGATGCTGGCTGGTTTCCCTTCTAGCTCTGCCCCTTCTCCCAGATTTGTGCCCTGAGCAGGGTACAGTGGTGCTGAGGTGACATGGGGACTTTGGTGGTCAGGGTGATGTTCATCCATCACTGTGGGGAGGTGTTTGGGAGAATGTCTTCTTGGCACAGCTGTGCACAGGGGACATGTGGGACCATGGCAGTCCCACCCAGCTGTGCCTAGGGGAGCTGACTTATCCCAAAGCAGCCCCTTTCTTCTGCTCTGCACTATAATGGCTCTGTTCAGCACTATGGTGACCCGAAGCAACCTCCATCCCTTGCTCAAGTGCCTGTTTCAGGGCAGGTGGGACAATACTAAATCAACTCCTTTAAAGCCTCCCGACCCACAGCCCCATGGACGTGCTGGTCTCCATTCCTCCCTCATCTCCTGCGGGCATGTTGGGGGCTGGCATGCTGGCTGCCCGCCCAGGCATGGGGCTGCCTCGGCTGCCCGCCAGGAGGCTCCTGGCCCATCTGGGTCTGTGCCCTGACCCTCCATCCCACCATGGGGTCTGTGGCTTGTGCTGGGTGCCAGGGATTCAGCACCGAGGTGGTCACGGGAACCCTTGGGGACAATGGCTACTGTCTTGCCAGTGATGTCTCAGGAACCCAGGTGTAGAGCGTGCTGGGGACCAGGAGACAAAGTGCCCTTTCAGCGCAAGCCCTGGAAAGATGCATGTGTGTGTGCCTGTGTGTCTGCACACATGTGGAGGTCAATGCCCTGTGGCCCAGGGAGAGCAGAGGAGAGAGTGTGTCTGGCTCCATCTCCACCGAAAGCTGGGAGCCAGCCCTGCACGTGTGCCTCTGCATGTGCCTCTGTGTGCAGGAGGCTTGTGCATTTCCGTCTCAGTGTATTTATGTACGTCGTGTGTGTCTTACTCATCATGGTGTTTTTCTTTCCTTGTTCTTGGGTCTTTCCCCCACCCCCGCCATGGGTCTATAATTCTTATGGCATTTTATTCTTTCTTTCTTTCTTTTTGTTTGTTGTTGTTTAAATCTACAGTTTTGGAAGTTGCTGGCTTCATAGGAAAATAAATGGTATTTTTAGTGCTTGTCTGCTGGGCTGCTGATCTTGCCTGCCTCTGCTCATCGCTTACTCACTATTTGTTTAAGCTTTTATTTTCCCTTTTGCCTCGTGCTGGGCTGTGGGGGCAGCCAGCAGTGTGCCAGAGCTGAGTAGCATGGCAGAAGCAGGCTGAAGTTGTCAATGAGCAAAAGGCAGCTCCAATCTGGCCTTTATTGAGGTCTGGGCTTGCATGGTGCTGGAGCAGCCTGCCCTGTAATCAGCCAGCCACCAGAGCTGGTCAGCCTTGTAATAAAGCAGCTCTATATTTATTTGTTCTGTTTATACCTTGCTCTGTAATAAGTTGGGAGCCTTCCCCTCTCCCCTTGTTTTCTTTGGGAAGCTTCTCAGGGTCTCTGAAGAGATATACCAGACCTGCTCACAGTGGATGCTCAAGGCCCTGCATCCTGAAGTAGCTCTGGCCATGTCTGGGCCATGCACCTCTTGGTCTCTGTGCCCCATACCTCCTCACCTGTTGCTCACCATCCTCATCCTCTCCCCAATGCCCCAGCTCTGTTCTCCTACCCAGAGATCCCCTGCAGCATTCCTGGTACCCCGCATCCCTGCTGCAGCCCCTCCTCCCCATCCCAGCTGCCCCCAGCACTGGGTCTGCCAGCCCCACCTCCCCCCACTCCTCCATTTCAACCTTGGGTCTTTTTAAAATGGGTTGGGTAAAGGGAGCTCAGTCGCCCTTTCCCCGGTGAGGCTGGAACACTGACAGCTTGTTTGCCTGCCTGTCTGTAATTAAACTCAATCTCTGGGTGAATACAACAATGTGACTGCACAGAATAATTCCTGGAGATCCTGACGCCGAGGAGGAGAGTGGCCTGTGAGCGGCCCATTCACGCCTGGCTTTCTATAAATACTTTACTATGTGGCACTAAGAAAACTTCAAGTCCTTTCCCACTCCCCACCCCCCCTTTTTTTTTTTTTTTATTAGTGCTACATAATACGGTAATTGTGCAACTTGAAGGTCTCCCCTGTGCCTGCCCATGACCTCGTGCTGCACTGGCCAAGCACAGGAGCCTGCTGCCATGTCTGGGGACCGAAGCGCTGGCTCTCGGGCTGCCAGCCTCGCCAAGGGGACACAGGTGGCCTGTGGCACCCTTCAGCCTGCAGCTGGGAGGATGCTGCCAAGCCAAATGATTTACACTCCTAAAATCCTTCCTAGTCATGTTGCTGCTGGTAGCAGCTTGTGCCTAATATATGACCTGTGAGCTTTGACTGCCAGAGATGCGGATGGATATTGGGGCAGAGGAAGAAAGGACAAGTCTGGGGGAGCATCCCTACATCCCCATGGCCCTTAGCATGGCTACTTCCCAGGTTCCAACCTGGGAACTCTCTGTCCCAGGCTCCTGGGGAAGTCCCAGGACAGCTGCTCCTCAGGTCCCATCCTGCCCAAGGACAGGGAGGGAGTGTGTATCCCAAGTGCAGTGACATCCCGCCTGCCCGTCCTCATGCCTCCCCAGGACCCTGCCTGCCCTGCCCTCCTCTCCCCTGAAGCATGCTGTTGGCATGGCTGGAAGGATTCTTAGGCCTAGCCAGCTTCTTGGAAGATCATAGAATCATTCAGGTTGGAAAAGACCTCTAGGATCATCTAGTCCAACCATCAACCATACTCTACAACGTTCACCCCTAAACCATATCCCCAAGCACCACATCTAAACGACCTTTAAACACATCCAGGGGCAATGACTCAACCACCTCCCTGGGCAGCACATTCCAATGTCTGACCACTCTTTCTGTGAAAAATTTTTTCCTAATGTCCAGTCTAAGCCTATGCTGTTGCAATTTGAGGCCATTCCCTCTGTTCTATCTCTAATTACTCGTGAGAAGAGACCCAGCAGCAACCTCTCTACCATGTCCTTTGGGTAGCTGTAGAGAGTGATGAGGTGTCTCCTTAGCTCTTCCCTCTGGCTCTGTAACATTAATCAGTGACACTTTTTAAAGCATTACTTGCCCATGCAGACCCTGCTAGATTGGGCTACCCCTTGTCCAGAGGGGTTAGAGCCAGTCAGTGACATTTTCCCCAACCATGAAGTATGCCAGCCCCACACACCTCCCTGTTTCCCCAGCAATAGCCTTTGGCTGGCTTCCAGGCCAAGAGGCACACATGCCTGGCACAGCGCAGGTGCCACGATCACAACGTGGTCAGCTCCCTGCCTGCCTGGCTTTTGCTCCCTGTGTTTTGGGACACAGGGCTTGCAGAGAGATCTGGGCTCTCATCCCACTCACCCTGGCTGCCAGAGAACTGGGGAACAGAGCCTGGAAGCATAGGCTGGTGACAGGCATGCCACCCTGGCCCTGCCAGCTGAAACACACCTAGTATTGTCCTGGCATTGCTGCAGGATATTGCTGCAAGATATTGCTGCATTTGCATGGCTAGGAGTAAAATTAGATAAGCTTATATGGTGTTGGTGCTCCTGAAAGCCACAATAGGCATTAATGTTCATGAGCCCACTTGGCTTCATCCATTTTCATTGCATCCCTTGACCGCACGACCCCTGCTTGTTTTTCACCTGCTTTGGCAGCGTGGTGCCTGGGAAAGTGGCGTTGTACAGAGCTGGAAGTGTCAATCCAACCACCAACCAGGGCCACAGCTGCTGGCACAATGTGATCTGTGGAGATTTGGGGGTGGGCTCTCCCTGGGTGCTATCCCATTTCATGGCTGCACTGTGGAGCTCAGAGCTGAGCAGACCCATGGGTAGCACCTGGTCAGGGTCTCTCCAACATCTCTGCTCTCCTTTGCAGCTTGCCACAATCTTCAGCTCCTGCATCCCTGCCCCTGCCTGACACCCCTGCCTTGGCTGGTCACCTCCTAAACCTGTCCCCCAAAAGCTGCCCAGTGCCTCTGGAAGCCTTTGGCAGGGTCTGAGCCTGGTGCAAAGTGCCAGGAAGGTCTCAGGTACCTCCATTTCAATGAATGATCCATTCCTCACTCCCTCTCTGTTCCTCGCTGGCTGTTTTGCTGCTGATGCCCCCCTGCATGGACACCTGGCTGCCCTGATTCTTGGATTTATTTTGTAGGACAATCCAAATTCACACCTGGCACTAGGGGGTTGAAGCCCAAAGGATACAGGCTGGAGGCATTTGTGTCCTTGTCACTGCCACACTAGTGTGAAATCGGTGCCCTGGGTATCAGAGATGAGGAGGAGGCCAAGGGTCTCTGAGCTGTCCCTACAGGTAGAAGAGGACATGTGTGAACAGCAGGCAGCATGCTCTCTGCCTGCAGCTGGGCCTGGTCCCTCCTTGGGCAGGGTGTGGCAGCTGGCTCTGTGCTGGTGGGCCTGGGGACATGCCGTGCACTTGACATGTGACAAGTGGCGTGGCAGATGGTGCCCTGTCTCTGGTTATCAGCCACCTAGAGGCCAGCTGCTGCCAGCTGTGTGGGGCTGCAATGACCACACCACATCTCTGAATCCTGGGCACTGCACCTCTGGCAAGCCCAGCTGCATTTCTGTGTTGCTCTGGCTGCGGCTTTTGTGGCATGGATGCTTTTGGGCAGCAGGGCTGGTACCAGCATTGTGCTTTCACTCCAGTTAGCAGTGGAATGGGCAGCCATGTGGGGACTGTCATGCAGCAGGGATGCTGGGTGGAGCAGCCCAGGAGCTTTTCTCCAGTGCCATAGCATCAGCTGGGTTTGGAGCAGGGATGTGCCTGGGGCTGGATTCTGCTCCAGGTTTCCCCATTGCACGAATCCCTGTTGAGATCAGGGGAAAGTGAGTTGGTTTAAGCCCCCACTCTGGGGGTTCTGTGTCTGATTTTTGCTTTAGGAAGGCCACAAGAAGTGAAAGGTTTCAGTGAAAGCAGTAGAGGGCTGGGCATGGGGTGCTACATCTCCAGCCCTGCTGTTGTGAGGCAAGAACTGGAGCCAGTTGAGTGCTGCCCAGCACGGTGCAAGGAGCAAAGGGTGCAGTGGTGACAGCAAACTGTCAGGGCTCATCTTCTCTCTCATCTTTTATTGCTTACTCCTTGGCAAGAGCTCTCTGTTTGCCTATTCATTTATGATTTTAATGCAAAACCTGTTGATATTAGGGATTTTCCTAAAACTTCAGCTCTCGAAGTGATGGGATTGCTAAAAAAAGGCACGTCAGCAGACTTGGCTGGCTCGTGGCAGGTATATACAATGGGATGCCAGTTGTAGCAGGGCTCTGCTTACAGCTCAGCATGTCCTTTTGCATCACTACTCCTGCAGAGAAGGGCTTGAAGCCCAGCAGGGCAGGTAGAGACCCCTAAGAGCTCCTGTCTCAGGAGTTCTGCATGTTTGCAGCTGCACACATGCTTTGCATTTGGTGTGTACCCTTGGAACAAAACCAGAAGCCACTTGTGCTAGTTGATGCCCTCTTCTTGCGCTGGTGCTTTCCCTTGAGGACAGGGCATCCCTAAAGTGTCATACAGATTGGTGTATCTCTGTGGCTGCTGTTGGCTGCTGTCACCTGCTGTGCTGTGTTTGGTTGGTGCCAGCTCTTTTGCCCAAATGGGAGCAGTGGCTGTTTTCTCACTGCTTTTGCACTTCTCCCCTGTCCTCTCATCCCTCACTTTAGGCTCTTGGTGGCTCTCAGCGATTGATACTGCAGCAGGCTGCTGTTTAGGATGAGAGGAAATGGCCTGAAGCTGCGCCAGGGGAAGTTTAGATCGGATGTTAGGAAAAATTTCTTTTCTGAGAGAGTGGTCAGGCATTGGAACAGGCTGCCCAGGGAGGCGGTGGAGTCACCATCCCTGGAGATGTTTAAAAAATGTGTAGACATGGCACTTCAGGCCATGGCTTAGTGAGCATGGTGGTGTTAGGTTGATGGTTGGACTTGATGATGTTAAAGGTCTGTTCCAACCCTATGATTCATCTACAGTTTGTACATCTCCCCTCTCCAGCCTCCCCCTCATCACTTTGGCAGCTCATCTTCAAAATGCCTCTGGTTCAGGGGTACTGCTGGGGTCTCCTCACAGCCAGCCTCCCCCACCCCATGCCAGCAGCGAGGCTTTGGGCTTCTGGGGAGTCCTGCCAAGGCACGCCCAAGCTCTGTGCAGGGGTCTGTCCCATGCTGCCCCACAGAGAGGTCCCTCCACCTTGGAGGCTGCCTGTGGGTGCAGGTCTGGGCAGAGCCTTGCAGCATGGAGCCAGGATGCCCTTCTCCTGGCTCCTGGCTGTGCTGGCCTGTCTGAGCAGCTCCCCTCACTGCTGCCTCCCCTGCCTTTCACTTGTGTGTTTTTACGGCTCGGAGGGAGCCGTCCTGCCCCAGTTCCCCGTGTGCTCCTAATTTCATAGTTCTCTCCATATATCCATATATATCCATATAGCATTTGATACAGGTTTTATGGGCATTTCCATACATTTTACAGACACAGCCATTACAGAGCCAGGTTTCACCCGAGAAACCTCAGGGGAGCGGAGCACTGAACTGCCTTAGTCTTGGTCCTAGAACAAGGCTCTGTTCTCTCCCTAGCCAGGGCTGACACTATCAGCACTACAGAGGGCAGGGGGATGCCGAAGGGGTGGTTGTGCCTGCCCCAAGAGCCAGAATGCTGCCCACAGCCTCATCTGTCCTGCTCCTCATGGTATCATCCTGCAAGCCCCATGGATGTCACTGCTGCCCCTTGCTCCCTCTGCAGGTGACTGCCAATTGTCAGTACTGCTTTGGGCTGGGATGCTCAGTGCCGTTCAGGACCACAGTCTGTATGGCCACGTTGCCAGGATCTAGTCCATTTGCCAGCCCACTGGGCTGTGCATCCTGCTGGCTGTGGGGACTGGAAGTCTTTCGTGGTTGTGCAGAGGATGATGCCATCCTGGCTGGCAGGGCAGTGACACTGCTGCACAAGGCTCTGGAACATCTCAGCTGCAACAGTATACACAGTGTCCAAGCTGTGGCAAAGACGCCTGTGCTTGGCAGAGGGACAGAAAAAGAATCCAGGTGCTTGCAGCTCTCCACACATTTTATCATGCTGTGAGGACTGCTGGCATTATGGTCATGCCCAGTGCTGCTGAGGGGCTGATTGTGTTCCTGGTAGACAGGGAGAAGCCTCAGATCTCATTTAAAAAGCGTCCAGGTGATGCACACCTTCATTGCCACCACAGTCAGACCCTGGAGCAGAGTACAAATATGGATTATCGCCTTGACAGAGTGCCCACTGCTGAGCATTGCCTGTATGGGAGGACGGACGGGGGCAAGCAGGTACAGGGATGAGTCTGCTCCCTTATCACCCTCTGCCCAGTGCTTGACACGGGCAAACACAGCAGCACCTGATCTTGCTTTGGGTTCCTGGTTCTCCTGGCCTCATGCTGGACTGATAGGCTGAGGAATTTTCCACCCTGTGTGTGAATTTCCGTTTGCAGGGTAAATGCCTGTTCTTACCCAGCACTGCCCCTGGCAGATGATGTCACAGGGACCACTCTTCATGGCTTTGCCATCCCCGGCAGGGCCAGGGCATTGTCTGACCCAGCCTTGCATGCGAGCAGTGCCCCAGCTGAGCTATTAATAGCATCTCCCCTCTTCTCTTTTGAAGGCTGGTGGGAACCCAGGGTACATCCCATTCTGTTCTCTTGAACAGGTCCCGAACGCAGGAACCATTTGTGGCTTCCTTGGCCAGCATGTCTCTCCTTGGCCTCCAGCATGTGCTATTTTCTGTGCTGTTTACTGTTCTTCTGTGGGCTGTCAGGTTTCCGTGCCGGGGGAAGGCTTGTAAATGGGGCAGAGGGGGCAGTGAGTCCACATGGAGGGGCTATGGGAAGGGGGGGGGATGGAGGAGCACAGACATGGCCTTTATCACAGCCTAGGGGATGTGTGGCTCATAAATCCGACCCAGGCAGATAGGGGATAAATCATCCCTGCTCAGGCACTGGTGGTTACCCATGGTTAGAAATTAACTTTGTGTTGGATGGGTCCCAGGCTGTGGAGTGGGAAGGGGAGGCTGCTCCGGGCAGCGTGCCTCCTGTTCGGCTGGCCTCAGAGCCAGGCTGCAGGCAGGCAAGCGGATGTCGGCTGCCCTGGCTCATACAGACAGGACTGTCAGGCACAATTAAAGCCAGAGCTGATGAAGCAAATGGCCTGAGGTAGATGCTGTGGCCGGACCTGTGCTGAGGGTGACGATGCCCTGGCACTCACACCAACCTGGCTGGCCTCTGGCACATGGATGACTGGCTGTAGCCACTGCACGAGCCATCCTTGGGCTGCAGGCCTGCTGGGCACTGGGAAGCACTGGTCTGTGTGGGAGGGGATGGGGTTCTGGGGTGCCAGGGAAGATGGCAAGGCATATGTGCAGGTCAGGAGGATGGATGCAATCACAGCAGGACTGTCCTCTCCATCCACAGCTGCAACCCAGGGCTTGGCAGAGCTGTAAGCCCCATCCTGGTGCCCCTGGAACACACAGTCTGGGGCAGTCTCTGGCCCCAGCTCTGTGCTTGTGAGAGTAGTAGGAGGCAGTGAAGCCCACAGACTCCTGTTTCACTTTCACTGTGCAGCTGCAGCATCCTTCTAGCCCAAATTCTCCTGTCTCCTATCCCTGGTTCTCCATGCACAGCTCCATGAGCATCTTGAAACCCTGCCCTGTATAGAGCCAGAACATCCCCAGGGGCCTTTTGAGCATGCAGCTGCAGCAGCCTCTTTTCCACCTGCTCAAACCCAGTGCAACCATCTGGGACCATGCCACCCTTGGGGTCCCAGAGCACCCACCAAGGGAAGAGAAGAGGCAGAGCTCATGGAGACACCCCTCCAGCAGTGGGTCTCCAGGCAGCTGGCTCAGCACGGCTCAGCCCACTCCTGGCCTGCTCTCTAATAGCTCCCCAGCTTTCCTTTCTAACGAGGCTCTAATTGGAAGCCGGTTGTGCTTCCCTTCCCCTCTTCTCAGAGCTCTCCAGTCCCAGTGCTGCAGAGCGATTAAGCTGAGGTTTTGGTTGTGTTTTTTTTTTTTTTTTAATATGGCAGAATTATTTTGGAAGGGCCAGGATCGTTACATGACGGGCTTCTTGAAAAACCCCAGGCTTCGCTTTTCAGACGAGGCCTTTTCAAGTGGTTTTGCACAGTACACGTCTCTGGGCAGCGACCGTCTCGAACAGTTACTGTTAATTATAGATGCCTCTTTCCCGCTCGCCCATTACTCAAAGGATTTTTGTGTGTTTTAACAGTGTTTTACATCAGCCTGAATAAGACTCTATTCAGTGTTTCCACGAGCTGGAACTTGGGCATCCCCTGCTGTATGTGTTGTGCTCGCCTCCCTGCATCCCTGGGGCCAAGGCCTGGGTAGCTGGCGTGGGCACAGGTTGGGTGCGCACGCTGCTCTTGGTGCAGGAGTTGTGCCTGCTGTGCTCACACCCTCTTGGCACCCCTCTCCTGGCTGTGCATAGCCTTGGGTCTACACACTTGGCTCCACAGGGCCAGCTCCTAAATCCACCCTCCGTCATCCTCCTTGCAGGCTGAGCACCGCTGCCCGCTGGTGCATGCTCAGCTGAACCCTGCACCCACTGCCATGTCATTCTCTTTGGCCAAGAAGTGAGGAGCAGTGAGACCCTCAGGCACACTGGCTTCACCCTGGTCTCCTTGAGATGTGCAGGGTCATATTCTCTCTTGATGAGCCCTGAGCTGGTGCATTCTCCTTGCATTAACATAGGGATGTCTCCCCTGTGCCATGCACCATGTAGCTGCAGTTGTTCCCCATGTCCTTTGTGCTGGATTTATCAGCACTGATTTCCTGCCTTCTTCATTGCCTGGCAATTCAACAGCGACTTCTTGCACTCAGCAATTTTTGTTGTGATCATTGAGAAATGCTCTTGCCTCGTGTGCCAGCCCATTTCTTGTATTAGGAATAGGCTAGCAGGACTATGGCAGAGATCATCCCCATGTACTCAGCACTGGGGAGGCCACACCTCAAATACTGGGTTCAGTTGTGGGCCCCTCACTACAAGAAGGACATTGATGTGCTGGAGTGTGTGCAGATAAGGGCAACAAAGCTGGTGTAGGATCTAGAGTACAAGTCTTGTGAGGAGTGCCTGAGGGAACTGGAGTTGTTTAGGCTGCAGAAAAGGAGACTCAGAAAATGAGACCTTCTCATTCTCTACAACTACCTGAAAGGAGGTTGTGGCAAACTTGGTATTGCTCTCTTGTAGGTAAGAAGCAATAGGATGACAGGAAACAGCCTCAAGTTGCACCAGGGTAGGTTTAGTTTGGCTGTTAAGACAAATTTCTCCAGTGAAAGGATTGTCAAACACTGGAACAGGCTGGCCAGGAAAGTGGTTGAATCATCGTCTCTGGAGGTATGTAAAAAGACATGTAGATGTGCTTATGGATATGGCTTAGTGGTGAACTTGGCAGCATTAGGTTAATGGTTGGACTCAATGATCTTAAAAGTAATTTCCAACCTAAATGGTTCTATGATTTGTACCCTCTGCCTGCAAAAGCCACCCTTTATTCCAACTTGCCTCCTGCCCTTTACCCTAGCATAGGCTGTGAGAAGAGCTTTCTTCTTCTCCCATGGCAGACAAGTTGGTTTAGCTATCCTTGGGGAAACACCTTGCCCTAAGTATTTCCCAGTCCCAGTGCATCCCCCTAATATGCTCAAGTGGGAATGCTCCCCACTTCTGAGAGCTCTGATGGGTTTCAAAGGGGTGACGTCCCACCCCAGAGCAGTTCTGTGCCTTCTCTTTGCATCATTTCTGTCACTGGGCACTTTTTGTCCCCTTGATTGCAGGCTGCTTGTGTTTCTGCAGCTCATGAAAGCCTTTCAAAATGGGGAACCAAGTCCTGAGCAAAGGGTTCCCTCCCCAAAGATGGGAACCCCCCAAGATATGCTGGAGGCTCTGTGGAGGGGGCATGGGCTCATAGGCCTGCCTGAATGCTGGGCAGCTGGGGTTTGGCAGTGGGCAAACCTTCTATACAGTGAAGCTTGGGGCAATGCAGAGGCTTGGAAGGGTAGGAAGATGAGATGCAGCTTCAGGACTGCTCTGCTGGATGAATTTAACAAGCCCAGAGAAGACAAGAGCTTCCCCCTGCTTGCTCCAGAGCTGTCTGTGAGCTGCTGGCTGCTCCCTCAAGAAACCATGATCTGGGAGGAGAAATGTATATCTAGCTCATACTCATGGCCACCATCCATTCTTCTTCAGGATGGAGGAGAGACTTTTTAGGGAGTGTGTAGCTGGGAGGCACAGTAATATTGTCTGAGGAGGGCCCCATTCAAGGAGAGTGGAGAATGTACCTCATTTGGGCACCTCTACAACCCTCATCTCTTCCAGCTCAGCGTATAGGGCACTGTGGTCAGGCCCATTTATAAAGCTGGTAAATATATCAGTGGAGTTTGTGTCCCCTCCAAAGGTCAATATTTGTGCAGAGTTTAATTTTAACTTAACAAGCAGTTGTTTGCAGAGGCTGTCCTGTGTGTGTGTGTCTGTGTGTGTGTGTGTGTCTGTGTGTGTGCACTTCCCCATCGGTCGATGCTCGTGGGCTCATGTGTGTGCACCAACTCACCAGGGCCCAGAGGGGGTTGGTGCAGCTCCCTGCTCCCAGAGATGCTCCGGATGCAGCAGCAGCACTGTGCGGTCCAGAAGACAAGGACCAGGGTCTGTGGCTGAGTCTATAAATGCAACCCACAGACCTCTCTGGGAGGTGACGGCGGGCAAAACACGTCCCATGAGGCTCTGAACAGCAGCTGATGGGGATGGTGGCTTCCACAGCCTGTTCTGACCGGTGCCCTGGCACCTCTGTGGCCACACAGCCCCCAGCCTTGCCCCTCCTGAACCCTTGTGGCTTTTGTGGCTTTTACCCATATTCTGGCAACGTGCATCTGAGAGTTGAGCACAGCATTCAGGCCAGCTCCAGCACAAAGTGCTGGCTGTACGCAGGGCTCGGGAGCTTGACAGTGACTGCTGTGCGCACCCACTCCAAAACCAGCCATGATGCTTCTTCCAGAGCCCTTTCAGTATCACTGCCCATTGGGGTTTGTCCCCACTCTTTCTGCCCTCCCACTCTGCTTGCAAAGCAAGCCTGCATCCCACATACACTTGCAACACCTCACTGAGGCTGATGGTTCCTCTTTGAGAGGTCTGTAGCTGAAGTGCCCCTGCACTGGGCAGGGGAGAGGGGAATGCTCTGCACCTAGGCACACGGGGCTTCTGTTTCTGCTACTTGCAAAGACGAAACTCCGTGCTATGCTTCACCCTGGAGCTGGCCATGTGTTCCCACCTGAACTTGAGGACAGGCTGGGCATCTCACCCATCCTGGAGCATCTGATCCCTTGGAACAGGGCCTGGATTCTCTTAGGCACCTGCAGTGCATCCCAGGGCAGGATGGGACACTGCATCAGGTCTGATAACCTCCCTCACCCCACCTTGCCAAGGACACAGAGTATGTTGTCTGTAGGAAAAAGAGAGAATGACAGTGGACACAGCCCTCCCTGATGCAGTTTTCCTAGTCTCCCATTCCAGGGACAGTAGCTTGGGGACAGGAAGTGTGGATGCAGCCAGGGAGAGGTGGGAGGTCTAGGATGGAGCCTGCCATCCCCACAGCGTGGCTGCTGGGGCTCCGTGTTTTGCAGCCTGCCTTGTGGGCGCTGAGGTTTGGTTTCCTTCTCTCTGCTCTTTTCCTCTTCTTCACCGGGCCCCAGGGCTGCTGAGCAACCTCAAAGGGAAAAGTGGGCTGTGAGAGACAGCAGTGGGGATGGGCAGGGGTAAACATGGGGCTGGGGCCGGCCAGGCGGTGGGTGATGGAGGTGAAGTCATGCTGTGACGTCAGCCCTGCGGCTTTGGGGACAGCCGTGGTTAGGCTGCTCAAGGAGGGGCAGCTGTTTTCCTGCAGCTCACTCCTGGTGCCCGCGTAACTTATAAACTTTAATGGCCAGTTTAAAAGGTTCCTGCCATGGGCACCTTGTTGCCAGTTTTAGGTTTTTAATTTGGAAACTTTCCCTTCTGTGGTCAGGGAAGGAAGGACTTGGGTCCGCTTGGGGCCAGTCATCAGGACACATGGGTGCCAAAGAGACAGTCCAGAAGGGCTCTGTTCTCCTTACTGGTGTTGGGGGAGGATCAACCACACCAGCACCAAGAAGGGCAATGGGGCATGTACCATGCATGGGGCAGACAGGCTGGAGGAGCCGCTCCAGTCCCCTCCCACTGTCCACATACTGGTGAAATAAATTTAACTCCACCTGGGCTACTGGCTGGGGGAGTCTTCAACAGCAGCCACCTGCTCCCAGTTGGTGTGGTCCTAGCCCTCACTCTGGAGGTCATTGTGGCTTTGGGCTCCACAGGAAACATGCTCACCTCATAGCCCTTGGGAGATGCTGGGGATCCCCAGCGACCATCTTGCTGGGCATGGGAGGAGAGCTGGGCCAGGTTTGCACCCCCTGCTCTGTGGTCACTAATGACTGTGACCCCTCAGCCACATCACAGAGGGTGGCAGTATCCCACCCCATGGCTTCCTTTTGCTGTGCTGCAGCTAGCTAAGCTGCAGTTAGCCAAGGAGCTATGCTGTGTGTGCTGCTTGGCAGGAGGAGGCTGCCTGCAGCAACTCAAGAGGCCCTTGCAAATGCCCAGGTAGTGCTGGGACACAGGGCTGAGGCCTGAGCCTGACACTTTCCCATTCAACAAAGAAAGCATCCTATAAGCTTGAGGGAAGTCTCCCCACAGCCTTTCTACCCAGCCCTCCCTTTGCAACTAGAGAAAGCAGGGGCATCTCCCTCCAGCCTGGCCATAGTCACCTGGGGTTACTCATGATGGGTCTGCAAGGAGTGATCATGGCTCAGCTGTGTCTTTCCTTGTCTCCAGAGTGACGTGGTGGGGTTTGTCTGTACATTCCTGCTGTATGTGCTGATTTTCCAAGGGTGCTGTGTGCAGGCTGGCCCCTCCAGTGCAGGTTGATGTGACCATAACCTCCTGTGACTGGCTGGATCCTAGGCTCAGCTGGGAGGGACAGCATCTTAGCTATCTAAAACCTTCTGGAGACCTTGCTGGGGGTCTAGCAGGCTGCACAACAGAAAAGAGAGCTGACTTGGCAGAAGTCTGCACCCCAGGGGTTGAAATCCCCCATAGTGGGCACCCGGAGCACTATAAATAGCTTGCGGAGCCAGAGGAGCAGAGGAGTGGCCCTGGTTTACCAGCACTTTCATGCCATGGCTTTCAAGTGGTTCCCCTGCCTTTTCCCCACGAGCCAGTGGCACATCTGCACCCAGCCCAGGCACAGGGCCGGCCAGCAGGCTGCCTCCGGTGCTGCGCCACATGCTCCGCGGCCGCTGGAGCTGGTGTCGCTCACCAGCCCTGGAGCAGCCCTGCCTTTGCCAGCCCTGCCTTTGCCAGCCCTGTAATTGATTCCTGCTCGCCTGCGCGGGTGGAGACTGCACATCTGCAGCCTGGTATGAGGCAGTGGGCTGTGGGTACCAGCTCCAGGAGCCAGCCCAGGCAGGGCGAGGGGCAGCTTAGACCTCACATTGGCTCTGATGTCTGCTTTGAGAGCTGCATTTTGATTTTCGAGGTGTTTGGAGAGATTTTCTCCCAATCTCTGCTCCTGGAGGCAGGGAGATGATCCTGCTCCCCATATTTTGGGTCTGCTGGAGGAGGTGGGGTTGTTGGCATGCAAAGAAACAGCTCTCTGAGTATCCCTGTGTGTCTGCTGCTCTGCACAGTCCAATTTTCCAAGCCCTCTGATGTTATTAAGGCTGTCGAAGATCAGGGCCATGGGGTTGGCAGGGGTTTAAGTTAGGGAGGAGGATTTTCTAGCTTGGCACCATATAGGAAACAATATATGGAAGCATGTTATTTTGCATAAGGTACAAGATAAACCAGTGCTTAGACTTGAAGGTGGTGGTGGTCCAGCAGAGAGACTGCAAACAGATGAGGTTTGACGCAGGCACAGGAGCGCTTCAAGCAGGCCCCTGTGTACCTTGTTTTCTAGTACTGTGATGACAGACTGTGATGCATGGAAGAGAACGCCTGGAAAAATAGGGATGAAAGTGGTGAGCCTTTTTAAAAACCCTGTATTAAGCCAAAGGGCATGCCCTTTTGTTGTCTGGAGATGGAATGGGTGGGTGAACCCTTTGGAACAAGGCAAGTCTGAATGGAGGGAGGTGTGACAAGTGGCCAGGGGGCTGAAAAAAGCAGCACTTGCCGGAGCTGAAGAGGTCTTTGCTCCTCAATGCCCACAGGGGAGCAGCGGAGCTCAGAGCATCACACTCCCAACGCAGGCTGGGATCCCTGCCATTGAAAATGAGCAGTGACCCAGGCTGCAGTGGCTGAACCTGGTAGGAAAAGATGGATGGGGCTACAGAGGCAAGGGGAGGTCTGCTTGCCTGGGTGGAGGGACGCAGCATGGGACAGGGTTGGTCCGTGGCTCCCAGCTTCCCCAGCCTTCTGTGCCCCCCTCAGGCAGCCCCACAAGGATCCTGTCCCTCTTTGCAAGGGCTGAGAGGCTGAAGGTACCCTGACAGAGTGTTTTATTAGCAGCAGGTGCCTGAAATTGAACCCGTGGCCCAGCAATCCCTCCCCTCACCAGGAGATGAACCCAGCTGGGAGGGGGGTCATGGCTGTGCAGGGTCAGGCCCCACTGGTGCTGAGGTCACCCCTGCCGTAAGCAGAGCGGCGCCCTGGCAGCCTGATGGGCTGGTCCTGCTGCAGGCGACAAGCGCGTAATGCCTGATTTCACAGCACCAGCGTGCCCTGCTTCCTCCTGGCAATGATCTCTCCTGCCCTGGCCAGCTCCAGCCCCTGGCCAAACTCTGACCCACAGTGCTGTCAGCTGTAGATTAACTACAAGATTTAGACTAAAATATCTTTGCTCTTAGCTGGAGCAATGACTGAGAAGGGAAAGCCTGGCCCACCATCACTGGAGATGGAGCTTCTGCCCTGCCTTCCAGCCCATGTGTGGCAGTTCTGAGACCTGCCTTCAGAGGTGGCCCTGCCAGCACCATGACTTTGCAGCTGTCACAGCACTGTCGTGGGTGGGAGCATGCAGAAGCAGAAAAAGGCAGATCTCTCTGACTGCAGAGAGGTGGTCATGAGGTATGCATAGGTCCCTGGACTCTCTACATCAATTCAAGGTATGCTTCTAAGGGAGGGAGCTGAGAAACAGGAATGGTCCATCCATAAAGGTTCTCTCCTTTGCTACCTGTAACCCTGCTCCCAAAGTGCTTCTTGCTGTGCCCAGGCAGCTCCTTCCAGCAGAGCCACAGCTGGGAGGAGGAGCTATGGGGCATATGCATCCAGCAACACCCTTCCCTCAGCTTCTACACGAAGGGGCTGGGTGTGGTTACTGAGCAGATGAGCAGCAATTCCCTGTGGGTGGGCTGAGGCTGGGTGCTTGGTACAGCCAGTGCCAGGGGAGGTAGAGTAGGGCTCATGCAGTGGCTCGCAATACTGTGGCACCCTGGCAAGTACCAACCCTGGGCTTGCTGGAGCACTGTACCTGTGTCTCCTTATTGCACAGTGCTGTGCCTGGGCTGAGGATACTGATGAGGTGCAGGGCCCTCACCAGACCTCTGTGTCGCTGCAACTTTGTCCTCTCCCAGAGCGTCCCCGGACCCTGGCTTTGTTGGCTGAGCTCATTTAGCTTTGACAAAGTTTATAGTGTGCTGGAATGCAGAATGGCTGCTGGCCTCCCTCCAGCCTAAACATCCCCACCCCGTGGTGCGACAGGAGCTGATAAGGGTGAGTGCCACGGCAGGCAGGTATCTCGTGCCCAGCCCGCGACCTCGCAGCCACACGACCTTGAAGGTTGTCATTTATCTCCTGCATGTGTGTGTGTGTGTGTGTGTGTGTGCAAGCTGTCTCCCATCCCCAAGAAGTGTTCTCGGGGTCTCTGGTTTTCTCTCTGGGCCAAACCCACATGCACGTTGCCCAAGACCGACTCCGAACAGACTCCTTTGATGAGCAGGGCTTAAATATATATTTGGCATTCCAGCGGCAGCGTGCCGAGCGCGGACGAGGGTGTGAAAGTGTTTGCTTGACAAACTCTGGGGGCTCTCGCCTCTCTGCTGGCCCTGGGGACTCACAGGAGAGAAATGTCAAGGAATTTTTCACCTCTCTGTTTTACTTTATGTTTTTATTTTGTTTTCCTTCTGAGAGTGCATTTTTAGCTGTGGTGAAAGGTGCGTGATTGATAGTCCCAGAGACTGAGTCCCTTCTCTTCAGTGGGACGGGGACAGTGGGAGTGAACATCCCACCCCAGTTCTGGGGGCAGATGGAAAGGCCCTGCAAGCTTTGTGCTGACCCTGGGAGCTCCTGTCTCCTTGCTACTAGTCCTGTCCCTTCTGTGAGCCCAGCACTGTCATAGATGGATTTGGGTGCCAGCAGGATGAAGATACCCCATATCCTAGATGTCCCAGGCTGTGGTCTGCTCAGAGCCAGCCCTTTGGCAAGGAGCCTTGTCTGCTGAAGGCAACAGGATCTCAGCCACAAGGTCCTTTGTCACTGCTTAGCCTTCTGTCCTAATGCTGTGCTTTGAAGTCACCTGTGCCCTTTTCTCTACAGAGGATTTCCTGGCTGGTGTCCCCATGTGCCATGGCACCAGCCTGGGATATGCATTGGCACCCTGGCACCTTTGGGGTTGCACAGAGGTCTTATCACCTTGAGCTTCTGTGTGGGAAGACAGAGCAAGTGGAGCAGGAGCATATCTCTGTGGGCAAGTTGCAGGTGGACGTGCTGGATGCTTGCAGCCTCCTAAAGTGGTGCATAGAAGATGCTAGGGGTGTGAAGTCAAGCCCACCCTGATCTTCTCTTGCCATTCAGATCCATCACTGCCTACAACCAGTGATGGGGAAGAGGAGGCGGCTCCATTGCCAATTCTCATGTGATGTGGGATCCATGGTAGGGCTGGGATGAGGAGGGCAGAGTTGAGTGCAGAGCTTGGGCTCTGGGCTTGGATAGGAGCCCAGGGGTGATTCCTTCATGAGGATGAGGAGGATGAGGAAGAAAGCAGAGCCTCCCCTTTGCCCCAGCTGCTGCATCCTGTGCCTGCTGGAAATGGGGATGGGAGGCCCTGGGCAGGAGATTCGGTTTCAGAGCCCATGTCTGGAGTGCCCGTTAGAGTGGGGCAAGATTCCCCTCTTGGGGGCAAGATTCCCCTCTTGGGGAGGGGGCTGGGTGGGCTGTGTCTGTGTGTTCCCAGCTGTCCCGAGTCTAATCCATCATAAAAGAGAATCTCCTGCCCTAATGCATCCCTATAGTCTGATGGCAGTGCTGCCTGGCCCTAAATTGCCTACAGCTCCAAGCCTGATGGATCAGCATGGAAGGGGGAGTGCTGCACCCCAGTCTGGCAGGGAGAGAGGGTCTGAGGACTCTGTAGGGCAGAGGTTTATACTCTGGAGGCTGCAGAGCAGGAATTAGAATGCTGGAATTCTACCGGACAAGGCTTGGTGCCCTGAGGACTGAGAGCAGGAATTGGTACTCAGGGGTACCAGTTTGGGGGCAGGGATTGGGCTGCTGTGAACTCTAGATGCTGAGCAAAGGATATGGGGAGACTGTGGAGCAGGGCTGGGGACACCATGGGGCCAGAGGGCTGGGGGGAAGAGGCTCTGCCCCAGGGGAAGGACAGGCTTGACTCAGGCTCCCCAAGGTTTCATTCCCAGCCCACTGAAGAATCACTGGCTTGTCTGGAGGAGCATGGACCTGTGGATTTCCTGGGCAGCAAGTCTCTTTCATGTGGCCGCTTGCAAACTCTCATGACATCACCAGGGGCTGCTCCTCCTGTAGACAAACCCAGTGTTTTTTAGGGGTTTACTATCCCCCCACCCCTGCCTGTGTGTTTTGGCCAGAAGGGACCCAGGCAACTGTGTCCACGAGCAGCCGGTCTGGCAGGGAGATGGCAGGGGAAGAGCAGTGAGTCCCCCCTGTACTGAATAAACATGGGCTGGCCAGTGCTGGAGGGGGCTTTTCCAGGCTGAACCACACCCCGGGGGGCTATTTTTGCCATGAATAAAGGGGCTGTGTGCTCACAGGGCAGCCTGGCCTCCTGCCGCCACTGCTGTGCGTGGAGAGCCTGCCTGACACTTAATCCTGTTGCCTGGCTGGGGACCAACATCTACGCTGAGCATCTGGGCACTGCTCGTGGGACACCTGGGCGCTGGCACAGCTGAGCATTGCCTGCAGAACACCTGGGCACCCGTCACTGCCCACAGGACACCTGGGCACAGGCACAGCTGGGCACTGCCTGCAGGAACACCGACAGGTTGCTGGGACTAGAAAACACGGGTTGTCACAGGACAAGGGGAAGTGACAGTGACTCATTGCCTGTGCCAGTGGTGGTGCCAGGGCTGCCGGGGCATGTTGGACCCAGCCCTGCTGGGCCCGTGTGCCTGGAGAACTGCCTGAGCCAGCCCTGGGAGCGAGCCCTGCTGCCCCCCTGCCCCGTGCAGCAGTGCTTCCTGCTGCAGTTTCGGGTGATGGTGGGGCAGTGTCCCCAGCGGCTGCCCCTCCAACTGCACCCAGGCTTGGGAGGAACTGCAATGCCACCAGGGTGGAGTGGCCACTGCCTCCTGCTCATCTCAGTCCTGTACGCACCCAGATTCCCCCCAAAGCCCCTAATCCCGCCTGGCTCAGCACCAGCTTCCGCTCCAGGCCCTGTTAGCTTAGCTAATCCCTTGTGTGCCAGGTTTAGGGACACAGTGGGTGCAGCATCCCCACGGATCTCCTCCCATCACCCCTAGATTTTCTTTCTCAAGGCATCTACAGGCTACTCTCCTGGTCTCCAGCCCTGACCCACACTCCTGCCACCTTTGCCAGCCCCACTGCCCCACAAGTTCCAGGGGAACCACCAGTGTTTGTGCCATGAATGAGTGGCCTGTCCTCACTGGGTGGAGCCAGGGTGTGGGATTCCACCCCTCTCTTCTCCTTATCACCTCACAGCATCCTTGTGATTCAACAGGTGTGGCTGCCTTTCCCTCACCCCACTTTGCAGGAAGTTTCCTGGCCAGCCCCCCCACAAGCCCTGTGCAATAATAACAAGCTAGGGTGAGCTGGCCGGCCTTCCTGAGCAACCCTACAATAACAAACCAGAGCTGTGTGTCCAACTTTCCTGGGCAGACAATAATAAACCCACATGAGCTGGCACTCTTTGCAAAGGAACCCTGGGTGATATGTCTGTATTCACCATGCCATCCTACAGTAATAAGGCAGTGTGAGCCACCTAGCTTCGTCACAGAGAAGTGGGTTCTCTGAGCTGTCTCCCAGATCTCCACGTGTTTCATCTGTGCTGGACCCTGGAGAAGGCACCCTATGTCAGTAGTGGGCCAGTTTGGCAGATGTGATGCTTGCAGGTGCCACCAGCCTGTGGCTCTGCCTTCCTGCAAGCCAGCAGCGCATCTTCACAAGTCCTGGCATGCTGGGATCTGCTTTCAGGGCCTCCTCCTTACACAGTTCCCTCACCCTAATGGCTGACACCCAATGCCAGCTGACCCAGAGGCTCTCTTGAAGTTGTCCTATGGACTGCAGGATGGGAAGACAAGTGCCCACGGTCAGGCTGGAGCTGGGGATGGCATGAGCAGCTGCCCCTCAGCCCTTGGGAAGTCATGCCCAGCTTCTTGCAAGGTCACCCAAGGAGGGAGGCAAGGCTGGTGTCTTCAGCAAGGGCTGCTCTGCTATACCCCACTCTTTTTTAGGGAGTTTGTTGGCACTTGGGCAGCCGGAGGGCTTGAATGCATGTGGGTGTTAACTGGGCAGTGTGATGGGATGGCCTCTCTCCAGGTGTGACGGGATAGGGGCTGGAGGCCCTAGGCCCCCACCAGCCCTCTGCCAAGCTGCAGGCTGCTCCTGGTGAGCCGTTCCCTCACATGACTGTTGAGGAAATGCTGCAGCTCCTGTCTTACTCCTGTGCTGCCGCTGACCCACCTCTCCCAGGGATTTATCCCTGGGAGCTAGAAGCAGTGGTGAGTGGGCAGGGCAGGGGCAGGACCCCCCCTCCAGCATCCCTGCATGACGGGGATGGGGGGAGGGGGGCCCACATCCACCCCAGCACAGCAGCGGCACAATACAGTGTCCCCCAGTGCCACCGCGCCCCGCCGCTCAGTGTCTGCAAGCAAAGTTGTAACCCAAGCCACGAAAAGAGCAGGGGAAAAGAAAAGGGTATTGAGCGGCGGGGCTGCTGCGGTCGCCGGGCAGCATAGACTGCCGGTTGTTAAGCGGCTGCCTCGCTTGCAAAGGCTGCCTTGATGAAGTGTGAGACAGCACTTCTGGAGGGACGCGGGCAGGCATTCTCACTCCATCTTCCGCTCACAGTGCCGCTCTTTATGTGCCTGACATTTGCTCGTTGGAAAGGCCCCGAAAGTCAGGGGGAAAAGAAAACATTTCCCGCAGCAGGGCTGGAGCGGCGCTGGGAGGAGTGCCGTGCCGTGCCGTGCCGTGCCGTGCTGTGCCGCGCTGAGCTGAGCTGAGCTGAGCTGAGCTGGGTTGGGTTGGGTCGGGCTACGATGTTCGGCCGTCCTGGACTCACCGTCTGCTCTTCCCCGGGGTGACCCCTTCACCTCTCAGCAGCTCTCCAGCTGCCTTCCCCTGCAGCTTCCTGCCAGGTGTGCTCAGCCTGGCTCCCTGCCTGGGAAGCCCTGGCCATCCTGCCCTGCCTGCTCTACCGGCGTCCTGGCAGTGCCGCCAGATCTCTCTGCTGCTGCTACTGCTGCCGCGTGTTCCCATGGGATTGAATGGTAGGAAGTGATGGGGACAGTGCAAGCTCAGAACAGGTCCCATAGCCTTCTACTGATGTGGTATGCAGTGCCCCAGAGACTGACACAAGCAGATCCAAGGGCTGGAGGAGCTGGGAAAGGACATTGGTGGTCAATGTAGGGCAATTCGGGGTTGTCTGGGGTCAGTGCTCAGAGTGCTTAGGGGCTGCTCTGCCCCCAGGGAGAGGGTTACTACCCCACCAGCAAGATGGGGTGGGAGGCCAGGCTGATGTGTCCTGCTCCATACCGGGGGGATGAGCTGTGCTTTCCCCTGCTCTTGATTCCAGCATGAATGGAGCAGTTCAACCCCTTCCATCTCTATCCTCCTGCAGGCAGATCCTGGTCGGTTCTTTCGATTAGCAGAGGCTGGGTGAGCGGCTAGCACAGATTGGTGATCATCTGCATGGATTCCAGGGAGGATCTCTCCCCAACCTGACTGACACTGGCATGACTATGGACAGAGATGCCCAATGAGCCACACCAGCCCTCCCAGGAGCACTCACAAACTCATGGCAGGGAAGAGCAACAGGAGCAGCCTAGCCACAAGGCATGGGAACGCCTCAGTCGTGGAGCCTTTCCCCTGCCCACTGCGGGCTGCTGCAGCATTGCCAGGCTTTACTCATGCCAATGCAGTGGCCATGCCCATTGCCAGAGAGACACTGCACCATTCCTGGGCTGCTGTTCCACCACGACATTTCCACGGAGTCCGCTGGCAGGGGGAGTCTGGGGAAGCCATGCCCCCCCCCCCCCCCGGCCCACACCCCTTGGCTCTCAGCCCCAGCAGGAATTATTAAGTGTGCCCCTGTGGAGCATGTGCTGAGGCTGGCCACGGGAATGTGGGCAGATCTGACATACAAGCCACAGCTGCCAGGCTGTAATTTCCAAACAGGCCCTGTTCACTCTGTTTTCCAGTTAAAAATACATTAAAAAATAGGAATGTGGGGTTTGTAGCAAAGAATGTTGGTAACCGCTTCGAATGTCTGGTGTGATAATGAAAGGGTCAGTCCCCAGCTTTGAGCATGACTGATTTAGACCCTTGTGCTTGGCACCCAAGGGGCCCAGCATGGTCCAGCCTGCCTTCAATACCCTCCAGGCCCAGGCCAGGGGAAGGTGATGCTTCTGTGTTGGTGGCACAGTGTTGGGCAGGGGGATGTGCCCCTTCTGCTCACACTTTCAAGAGGGCATCTTAATCTCCATCTCTTGTGACCTCTTGAGAAGGAAGTCTGGACAGGGATGGGCAAAGGGAGAATGCCTGGGAGATGGGTGCTGTACCCTGCCCACCACTGGCCCTGCTGCCCATCAGTGCTTGTGTACAGCCCCATAGTAGAGTCCTCAGGTTTGTGGGCAGCAAATGAGACTTCAGTCCAGCTCCCTGTGAGCTTTCCCAACCGCTGCAGGGCTGGGCATGACTTACTCCCTGTACGAGGTCAGGCACCTGCCCCCCTTCACTGGGCACCCACCCTGCTCAGGGCATGCTGCAAAGCCTCCAGTGCTGCAGCCACAACCTTGAGTCACTCCTGATACCGGGGCATCCCACTTGGCCTTGTGGCCAGATAGTCATAACATGTGGGACAAGCCGTGCCAGCTCCCTGGGCATTGCTCCCCAGTGCCCAGCAAGCTGCATGGGGTAAGCCAACAGGCACTGCCCTGGGTGCCAGCTCGTGCCACTCCCCGGACCTCAGGCGTCATGTTTATCCTGGAGATGGGTAATCAGAGGTACGCAAGTCACCGGAGGCCAGTGCTGACATCGCAGTGCGGACAGGTTGACTGCACTGGGGTTAATCTCAGAGATGTGCTGGGGCAGCAGGACGAGAATGGAGAGGAAAGGCATCAGTACCCTGGGCTTGGCCCCCACCAAGCCCCTTCTAGGGACATCTCCTTGTCCCTCTCAGGCTCCGGGGCCATCAGGTGGCCGAGGGCTGGCACAGCATGCTCGGTCCCTGCTGAGTCATGGCTCTGCAGGGAAACGCTTCCAGCTTTGGTTATAAACCCATTTCCCTCCGGGGTTGTGAAGCGTGGCCCTCCCATCATAGCCCGGGCCAGCTTCTGCAGCCCAATGGCTCTGAGCCCACGGGAAGGGCAGTGGCAGGAGGTGGTGAATCCCAAATTCCATTCTGGGCTTGTCAGAGCTAGGCTTTTCCCAGATGCATGGGCAGCAGGTACCCTGCACCTGCAGATGTCTGTGCCATCTTAGATGCCCATCCCTCTCAGAGGGGCTGGTGGCACTGGGCACCCTTCTCCCAGTGCTCCCCCAGGGGATGTGTGTGCCAGTCTTGTGGATAGGGTCGTTGTCAGCATGGTGGGCACTTCACAACATTGTCCAGCCCCAGGGTCACCACAGGGACACTGGGCACCCAGGACTGAGCACAGAGAGAGCAGCTGCCTTGACTGGATCCTCCTTTGCGTGCTGGAAAGAGGACAGGACTGAGGGACTTAGGATCACAAAGATTATCAGGGGACTGGAGTACCTCCCTTTTGAGGACAGGCTGAGAGAGTTGGTGTTGTTCAGCCTGGAGAAGGCTCTGAAGACCTTATTGTGGCCTTTCAGGCCTACAGAAGAGCTGGGGAGGGACTCTATCAGGGAGTGTAGTAATAGGACAAGAGAGAATAGTTTGGAAATGAAAAATGGTAGATTTAGATTAGGTATTAGGAAGAAATTCTGTACTGTGAGAGTGGTGAGGCACTGGAACAGGTTGCCCGTAGAGACACTTCCATCTCTGTAAGTGTTAAAAGGTTGGGCTGATTGGGGTTTTGAGTAACTTGGTCTGGTTGAAGATGTCCCTGCCCATATCAGGGGGTTGGAACCATTCGTTGATTCTGTGTCCCAGGTGCCATCCTGCACTGGAGCCTGCATCCTGGTTGGGTTGGAGCAGAAGAGGTTGGACAGCATGCTGTGCCTGGGTGCATAGCTTGCCCCATTACCCTGACACTCCCCAGGGACCCCTTCATCACAGGGAGCGGGGGTGGGCAGCAGAGTAGTGGCACCCATGGCTGAGTAGCTCTGCAAGGGACTACCATGCCCTCCTGGGGCATTGACCCACACAGTGCTATCTGGTACACTTTGCTCACTCCACCGCTGTTCCTGGCTTTCCTGGGAGCTGCTGTTTGCTTTTCTCTGAATTATGACTACAGCTTGTGCCTTTGATCTGGGCTGTGTCGGCCACCCATTGCCAGCCCCTCTCCTGCCTTTGAAGTGCAATCACCTTCCTGGCTTTGGATGCTGCTTTTGCAACTTTTAAGTCCAACTCTGGCCCCATGGGGTGAGACACGGTGGGCAAGAGCATCCCTGGGGTGTCCAAGGTGCTCAGAATCTCTCCTCCTCCCTGGGACCTTGTGATGGGCCAACACAGCTCCCAACTTGGAGACCAGGCACGGAGGCATTGAGAGGTGTGTTTGCCAAGTGGCAAGAAATCCCAGGGATGCTGTCAGGGTGCTGGGACTAGAGCATCCCTCCTGTGGCAGTGGGTGGGGTCACAGGAGGTGCAGCAGAGAAGTTGCCCAAAAAGCAGACACTGATACCATGTGTGTCCTGCAGCTAAAGAGACTTTCATGCCCATGGCTCCAGGAGGAGGGATGAGACCAGCAGGGAAGGTGCCTTTCTGGGCACCAGCCAACCCATACTGGCATTAGCCCTGCCCACCCTCCCTGTCTGGCAGGGAGCAGTGAGAGAAGCTCAGCCTGCCCTTTCTGCCACTGAGAAGCTGGGGCCAGGCTTTGGACTCTGGCCTTGAGTGGGTCCAAGCGTCCCCATCCCCTCCCCACTTGGCTGGCCCAGAGGGGATCCAGCCTTATCTGTTAAACTTTGTTCTTCTGCTGTCTGGGTGTGGAGCGGTGCTGAGATTAGTACCGGACCTTTGACACAGACACACACAGACACACACACACAAAGGCACTGCCACACAACCAGCCGGGCATGCCCCCAGTGCCATGCTCATCTCCACACAGCTGCACACACACACTCTGCTCACATGCAGCTGCACACAGCGCCCGGCCCCACAGCCCCCCAGGCAGCCCCCCTCCAGGGCACACACGCATTTCCCTGTCCCTACACGTGTTTGTTTGCTGCCTGCATGTTGTGTTGGATTCCCAGTGGCTCATGGCGCTGTCCCAGCCTGCCAGCTTCCCTGTCATGAGAGCCAAGGTTACCTATGCACATCAGTGTGGCCCAGAGAGCAAGGGTGGCACAGTCCTGGCAGAATCATAGAATCATAGAATTGTTAGGGTTGGAAGTGACCTCAAGAATCATCTAGTACCAACTCCCCTGCCAGGGGCAGGGACACCTCACACTAGATCAGGTTGCTCAGAGTCACAACCTGGCCTTAAAAACCTCCAGGGATGGGGCTTCTACCACCTCCCTGGGCAATCTGTTCCAGTGTCTCACCACCCTCATGGTGAAGAATTTCTTCCTAACATCCAATCTGAATCTACTAATTTCTATTTTTGTTCCATTCCCTCTAGTCCTATAATTACCTGACACCCTAAAAAGTCCCTCACCAGCTTTCTTGTGGGTGCTCTTAAGATAGTGGAAGGCCACAATAAGTGGAAGGTGCAAGCAGGAGGAAGGTGGCTTCCCTACATCAATCCTGGATGGAGAAAGGATGCATGCAGCAAGCCAGGAGCTTCTCTGGCAGCCTGGGAGCAAAACTGGGCATCCCTCATCTTGCTGCTGCATTGCCCTCACTTGCCATAGGACCACTGGGTATGGCTTATGCTGTCCACATAGACATCAGTGGAGACAGTGGTGGCAGGCAGGGTCTCATCCCTACCTCATGTCAAGGTCCTGCCCCTGTTGAAGGCTCATTGTCCTTATCAGCGAGCTGTGGCCCCAACGCTGCTCCAGCCAGGGAAGCTGCAGCCCACGCGAGCTTATCTGCGGTGTTTCACGAGTGGCCATCAAGTGTCCACAGACTGTTTCTGAATGGGAGGACACTGCCACCCCAGCAGGGGTGTAGGGGCGTGCACATGTGTGTGTCTGAAGCTGGGGAGCAGCCACAACCTGCCCACTGTCAGAGGTGGCTGGCCCTGTGAATTGTGCTACAATCCCTGGGGTGAAGTAGATGGAGTCGGGGGGCAGAGGGATGCTTGTCCCCTTCTCAGCCCTGCTGTGGCACCATGTCAGGGTGTCCTGGCAGGAACTGGCTCTCGGAAGGTGATTTCCTGGCAGTGATGGTGCCTCTACTCTCTCCCGCAGAGCCTGCCCCAGATCTGCGGAGCGGGAGAAGGGCAGGCATTCGCCTCTGCTCTGCAGCAGCTCTACGTGGCAGTGACACAGCAGGAGGCCAAGCAGAACCAGAAACGGCGGTGCTCGGGTGAGGAGCTCCATGGCTGTGGGATGGGGACTGCCTGAAGCAGCTAGCGTGCCTGCAGCTGAGTTCCCCACCCTGGGAGAAGGGGAGTGGGGCCCTAGGTGCAGCTCTGCTTATGCAACAGTCTCCTACTTTGCTTTTTCACCATGGGCTGAGCTCACAAACACAGACACATTCCTGGTGTGGATTTGATCTGCCCTGTGCTCCCTCATCTCAGTCCTAAATTGCATCTCTTTCTACTGGTACCAGAGGATGCTGAGGGCCCAGCATTTGCTGCAGAAACCACAGGACATCCCCATCCACCATCTCCATGCCAGGAGAATGAAACAGCATTTTCCAGTGAGCAAACCACGGTGAGTTCAGCTCTAGAAACAGCCTCTCCATACCAATGGCAGGATGGGGCCCACACCTCCCTTCCCTCTTTGCATCCTAGCCCTGTGCCCCTCCAACATGGTCTGTGGGCCTCAGCTTTGTTCCTAGCCTATTCTACCTCATGCACTCTGACTGGGGAGCGTGTTGTACATGTATAGTTTCCAGTCCCCCATGGGAGTGACGAGTGTCATTGCTTGCATATGGGCACTCATCCTGCTTGACCACCTCAAGGGGGACTAACCCTGCCTCCCCTTTGCTTCCAGCCAACCTCCTCCCCAGCTCAGAAGCCCCGGCTGCCTGCAGCCAAGGCCAAGCCAAAGAAGGCGAAGGGGCTCTTCAGCTGAAAGGTCACTACCATCCACCCTGAGAGTCTCTGCTCCCCCAAGGATATGGGGGATAGAGAAGCAGTGCAGAGCACTCACTCTGCCTCCACTCCTGCATCTTCTGTCAGACCCTGCCCAGGTAATGGTCCCTTCTCAAGGTATCTCCAGCCAGAGAGACGGTGCATCTCCTTTCTTCATTGGTGTCTCAGGACCCTCTTTTCTGCCTCCTCCCTGGTGCAAAGCTTGCCCAGGCTGCCTCGAGGAGTCAGTGCTGCCCCTGGAAGGAGTGGGACAGATGCTGTTGGGTGGGTGTGGGGCAGCTGGGCCTCTGTCAGGGCTTTGGGATTTTGCTGCGCTTGTGTGGGTTTGCAATAAAGAGCTGTGTCTAGGTGAGATTCACTCTCTTGCTCTCTCCCTCCTGGGCTCACAGTGTCAAAGCAGGGGTGCAGCCGCTGGTGCTGCTGAGTTCTGCTGTCCTAGGGGCTTGCAGTGGCTCGGAAGAGTGAAGAGCTGACAGCAGCTCTTTGCTGTGTGACAGGAGACAGTTCCTAGCCCATGCTATGTCTCATCCTAAGATGCAGTACATGGGGTTTGGTATACAAGAAGACCTCCAGATTCTGGGGACACAGCATTCTGGGGGGATGGAGCACATGTTCTCCTTGGCCCATGCTGGGAACACACCATGTGCCTGGAGCCAGATGAAGCCCTTGCAGCTGCATGTTGGCAGTGGCAGCCTGGATATGCTAAGAGCCATCCTCCATTTGCAAGTAGTTCCCCTGGGTTTAATGGTCAGGTGTTAGGGGGTTCATGGGTTCTGGCCTCCCAGGAGCAGAGGAGGACCAAGCCACTAATACAGAGAATGTTCCTCCATCTGAGGGCAGATTACAGATACTCCCTGGGCACAAAGCATCACCTCTATCTATCTATCTATCTATCTATCTATCTATCTATCTATCTATCTATCTATCCATCCATCCACCCACCCACCCTTGCTATTCTCTTTCAGCACTTGAGTCCACATGTTTCCTTTGGAGCTACTGTGCCCAAGCCAGGTCCTAAAGCAGCAGGCAGCAAGCTGGGCAGCACTGCTGCAGGCACTCACAGCGCCCTTCTCCTGGGGCAGGCACTCGTGCCCCTGGCTGCCCTGCTTCCAGGGTCTGGGCCAGCTGCAGTCATGCTGCCTGCTCTCTCAGGCAGCAAGGGGGAAACAAAAACATCCGGAGCAGCCCCTGTGTCTGTGGAAGGGGAATGAAAGGGCCTTTGCTGGGCCCTGGCTGGCCGGTCCCAGGGCACAAGCAGCCGTTTGCTTTTTATATTTCCTCTCTGAGGGAGCAACATGCGGGGCAGGGTGGGTGGTGGGAAGAAGAAGCCATGGGATGATGAGCTTGTGCCAACAGCTCTAGCTACCTATCCTGCCTTTTCCCATCTGCCAGCATCTTATCCTGGCACCACTGGTCTGCCTGATGGGCACTTGTCCCCATGGAGGATCCTACTACCAACTCATGGGGGTAAAGCTGGGGAGGCAGGAGTTTAGCATGTTTCATGTGTTGTCTGTCATGCAACCCCTGCTCCATCGATGTGGGCTCAACCTCCTGGCCTGGGAGCTGCTTTGTTCCACCCCAGGTCCCCCATTTCCTTGCTGGACCTGGACTCTGTACTGCTTTACCAAGCATGCCAGGACCTGCAGGAGAAGGATTTATCAAACCAGGGAAGGCATCTGGCTCATCTGGCCCCTTTGGGACTGGGGGTACATCAGATGGTGGGGGGGGCACATTCCCATCCTACTGTGCCAATGGCTGATGGGCTTTGTAGAGGAGCAGGTGATGCAAACCAGCACCTGCACCTCTGGGTCACCCAGCTGCACCCAAGCTGTATATTTCCTTCTCTCTGGGCTGCTCAGCTCAGGGGGCCCAGTCCAAGAGGTGTTGCTCAAGAGCCCTGTGCTGCTGCAGTGTGAGTCCTTCCAGGGAGCCAAGGGCTGGATGAGCACCCTGGCAGGCATGGGCTGGGGGTAAAGCCCTGCTGCAGGGATAAACCCTCCACTCATCCTGCTCCTACATCAGGGAATGGTGAAGCTGCAAGAGAATGGTTGGGGGAGAAGATAAATAAAAGCAGGAGAGGGAAGACATCAGGTGGAAAAAAGAGCTCTGCCAGCACCCCACAGTCCACCACAGGGCCCCAGCCTCCAAGACTTAAGCATGGGGCTACTGGTGCCTCCCTGGGCCAGGTTGCCACTGGCTCCAGGGAGTGTCACTACTCATTGTCCCATCCTGTCTCTCTGGGGTCTCCTTCCCTGTCCCCACCCCCTCTTCCCTGGAGCCGGCTGGATTTGAGCTCCCAACACACATTAAAGGCCACAAGTTCGGCCTCGGCCTCCATAAATTTGATTCCATAAATATTAGTTTTCACAGGGTTTAATGAAGCCGTTATGCCGGGCACGGCCCAGCACCCCGACCCGTGCCCTTAATAAGGGCTCTGTGGCCTCGATTAAAGGGACCTTTCAATCGCTGTCAAGTATTTTTAGAAAAGGAAAAGAAAAAAAAAAAGAGAGAGAGAGGAGAAGAAGACGACCAAGGCAGCGAATAGGGAGAGGAAAATCCCAAACCAGTGCCGAGCAAAAGTGGAGAAACAGCACCACCTAGACCGCAGCGTCCGCCGCCACTGCCCGCTCCTCGGCCGCCCGGCGCAGTGCCCGGCTCCGGGCACTCCTGCGGGGCCTGGTGCCAGCTCCCTGCCCCCTGTCCCGGGCAACTTGCAACCCAGTGGGCTGTCTGTGAGATGCTGCCCTCCTGCTCCGGGCAGAGGCAGGGCGGGTGCGGTGGTGGGGAGAGCCGAGTGGCAGAGGAAGGAGACACTTGGGCACGGCCGGGTCGCAGGCAGGAGCAGTGTGTGGTGGCCAGGCATCCCGGCGGAGCCTGAGGGAGCTGTGGGAGATGCTGTGTGATACAGCGATGGACGCTGTACCTCTCCCACCTGCACTGGAAGGTTATTCCTCCTTGTGACCTAGTGCTGCGGCAGCAAGTGTCCCTTCCCACCAGCTGCCCATGCAGAAATCCCCCCTCACTCCCTGATTAGTCAGACCCTGTTGCATCTTCAAGCCTCCTCACCACACACCTAGCCCTGCCTTTCCTGTGGTGCCTAGGGCTCTTGTCCCACTTGGCCCCATGGGCCAGTGGGCTTTGTCTGGCAGGGACATGGACTGGCACTGAGAATGCAACATGGAGAGGTGATGGACTCTCCACTCAGTGACAGGACACTGCTTGCTGTAGCCAGAGCCAATTCATGGTGCTGGAACTTTGGCATGGATAGGAGCTACTGTCATGGGCAAACTCAGCTCCCTGTCTGCATCCTTGGGCTTCTGTAGGACATGAATGCTGTACCAGCAAAGGAAGGACTACTCTGCTTGCTCTCAGCCTGGAGCTGCTAGAGTGGTGGACAACTGTGCATGACATGCACACTGCATGTTGGCAGGCTGCAGAGGTTATTTGGAGGTCTGGCAGAACTTAGGACACGTCTCACTGGTGATGTGCTACACCCACCAGGCTCAGCGCCATCCCAAATGATCCTGTTCAGCGCCTTGTGGCAGTGATGAGCAAAGTGGGAAGCTGGTCTTGTTCCTTTGTGGGGAATACAAACCAACCTGGAGGACCCTGTGGACCTAGCCCAGGCCCGAGTTTTCCCATGCTAGTGCCCCTTCTGCAGCCTTGGCAAGCCATGGGCAGGGATGGAGAGTGGTGCTGTGACATGTCTCTGCTGTCTCTGCTGATACCTTTAGAATGTTCCACTGGAAGGATCAGCTGAAGAGATGTGGAAGTGGGGTTGCAGGGGCTGCTGGTCAGACCCTCTTGCTCCACTGTCATGTTCAGGAGCAGTGGGACAGCCTCACCATCCTGTACAGTGGCAGAATTTCACAGATGGCTCTGGGCACTATGTTTGGCTACATAAAACCAGAGCTAGGTTTTGGGAACCCAAAATCAGTATGAAAACGTGATGGAGTGTGGCTACTGAGTACAAATACCTGACAGAGACTCCTGTGGCCAGCTACACTTTGCCTGGAACTCCTGCAAAGGAAGTGGCTCTCTGGGGCCAATGGATAGCAGCATCCCAAGCCCATGGGTGCTGCTGGCTCCTCAGCCTGCATCCCTTTGCCCAGTTGCTTGGTCCTGCTGAGGCTAACACAGCTCTGCAGCCAGAGCTGGACTTCTGGCCGGGCTGTTCCAGCCTGGCCTCTCTGTATATCCACAAGAATGACCCATGCCCTGTGTTCATTGAAGAGTTGGTGAGGGGACATCCTGAGAAAGTTGTGCACACAAGGATGTCCCAAAGCACTGCTTCACCTGGGAAGGTCCTAGGGACTGGAGGGGGTGCAAGCAGAGCCAAGCCAGATCCCTCCCCAGCACATAGCTGGGGGAGAATCAGGGGGGCCCTGCGAGCCCTTGCTCCTGAAATCAGGGTGTTGTATTTACTTTCCCCTTTTGGCAGCTAGAAGGGGAAGCCCATCCCAGCCCCTCATTGTTGTCTCAGCGAGTTAATCAGATGCCATAATCCTGTTGTGGAAATATCGGGCCTCCCTGGAAACAATGGGGAGCGAGAATATTGTGGTTAAATTTCAACCAGCTGCCTCCCTGCTCTGTTTGATCCCCGCCCGCAGGCCCGGGCCCCTGGCGAGCAGGCGGCGCGGTGGGGGCCGGAGCCCCGGGGGTGCCACCTCGTGCCCACGGGACGGCCTGTGGTGTGTTGAGGGGTACAGGGTGTGCGACAGGCGGGGGGCGCCTCGGGGCGGCAGGGCTGCCCAAGGGGGCAGGTGGCAGCGGGCACCCCCGGCTGGGTGGGCTGCGGGGCTCGGCCCGGGACGGGGGAGGAGGCTGCGGGCGGCCTGGGGCAGGTTCCGCGGGGAGGAGGCGAGAGAGGGAGGGCACTGGGAGGCTGGGACACGGGCAGGGTGCGGTCCTGGCGGTTCCCGGTCCCGGATCTCTTCAATTTCCCCTCTCACTCCTGCCCGGGGAGCGGAGGCAGCAGCGGCTCCGGCTTCAGCCCCGCCGCGCTGACCGCCGGAGGCTTAAACCGCGGGGGGCTCCGGCACAACCGAGCCCCGCGCCCCGCAAGCGGCCGCTCGCCTGCCAAAACAAACGGCCCTTCGCTATTTATTGCCGCCGCCGGGCCACGGCAGCTCAGAGCGGGCCGACGCCAGCCCGCCGCACCGGGCAGCCGGGGCGCACCCGCGCCGGGCAGCTTCCGTGCCCCGCCGCTGCCGCCGCCGCTATCGGCACCGGCACCGGCACCTGCCCGCCGGCTGCGCGTCGCATGGGGAGCCCCGGGGCGGGCGGCGGGAGAGGCGGCCGAACCTAGCGGGGCCCCAGGAGCCGCCGGTCCCCCGGGCCGCCCCGGGGCCGCCGGGCGCGCCATGAAGCCGGCGCGGCTGATGCTGCTGCTGAGCGGGTGCGCGCTGCTGCTGGCGCCGGCCGTGCGGGGCTGCGGGCCGGGCAGGGTAGTGGGCAGCCGCCGCCGCCCGCCCCGCAAGCTCATCCCGCTTGCCTACAAGCAGTTCAGCCCCAATGTTCCCGAGAAGACGCTGGGGGCCAGTGGCCGCTACGAGGGCAAGATCGCGCGTAACTCGGAGCGCTTCAAGGAGCTCACGCCCAACTACAACCCCGACATCATCTTCAAGGACGAGGAGAACACCGGCGCCGACCGGCTTATGACCCAGGTACGGCCTCGCCGCCGCCCGCCCGCTTCTACTCCCTCGCCGGGCACCTGCAGGCACCGGGACTGCCCCGAACTAACCCACGCCCCGTTCTCGTGGCAGCAGCGAGGGGTATGGCGCTGCGGCTTCCCTGTCGTACCCTAAGCATCCCGGTGCCCGGCCCGGGCTGCTGGCTGTGCAGCGCAGGCATCTCCCTTCGGGCGCCGCAAAGCTCTGCCCCCTCGACTAGGCGCGCTGGAGCCGGCAGCACGCTGCGTCTGATACGGCAGCACACTGCTCCCGCAGCCGACAGCACCCTGCCCCCCGAAAGGGCAGCACCGTGCCCCGCTGCCCCTCGCAGCCTGTGGCACCCATGTCTGCTGCACCCCGAGCTGACACCACCCTGCAGTGCTGTCTCCCAACCCATGTCTTCCATCCTCTGAGCTGGGAGCAGCTTGCCTTCCAAGCTGGCAGCAGCCTGCCCTGGTGTCCTTCGAGTCATGCCACAGTGATCCCCGATCCGGCAGCATGCTGCCAAACCACCCCCAGGCCGGTAGTGCTGTGCCGTGCTATTCCGCGAAAGAACAGCAACCTACCTCACTGCACCCATCCTACCTCTCCTCTCTGCCTGCCGGCTGGCAGAACAAACAGCCTGCCCACTGGACCCGAGCGTCAGAGCAGAGCCCGGTGTGCTGGCAGGGAGGGGAGTAGGCAGAGACACAAGCTGGGCTTCAGGAGCACCCTTGCCTTGCTGACTTTGTCCCCATTCTTTCCCCAAAACATTGTTCCATGCCTCAGTGCCCCTTATTCTCTCCTGCCTCAGGTGGGATGGTGAAGAGTGCTCAATGGGGTCTGCTTGGGAACACAGACAACTTGTTATTGACCTGTTGCAGCCAGCTTACAGATGCCCTGGGCCAGAGGGAAGGAGGAGGGGGACAGGAGGGGCACAGACAGAGGACGACAGCAGAGGTGGGGGTGATGCTGGACGAAGGTTACTCTGTGTTTTAATATTGCCAGGAGAATGCCTGAGGGTTTTAGGAATGCAGATAAGGAGCTGCATGGCCTTGCTAAGAAACCTGGCCACCAGCCTCAGCACTGTGAGACAGCCTGACCAAGCTCCCGGGGGAGATGGGGGAGAGCCGGGGCTGCCCCACTGACCACTGCACCCCCGGGTCCGAGGCTGGCAGATGGGTGAGCGTGGGTGGCTGTGGAGATAGGCACAGAGTAGGGCTCTGCCCACGGTTTCGGACCGAGCTGTTGGTAACAGTGAGAGAAGAAGCTGCTTGGGTGCTGGGTTGACAGCTCTAACGGTGCCTCAGGGCAGGCACTGTGGTCCAGCTTGGTTCTTCTCTGGGGACTGCAGCAGAGAGACTGAGACCCTCTGTGAAGCAGCAGGAAGCTTGGGGAGTTGCACAAGTAATGGTTGTGGGTGACTGGAGCCCCGGAGCTTGGCATCCCCTGTAAACAGCTTCAGGGATACTTGAAGTGATGAGCTCCACTGGTCTGTGCATCAGGGAAGTGAGTGACATCATATCATTCAGGCTGGAGGCAGGAGAGAGCTTCTGGCTGCATTGGATCTTGAGAATGTTCCCACCACCTTGCCCTAAATTAGCCAGTGCCCCTCAGCATCCCTGAGAGAGGATGTCTCAGAGGCCCTATGTCCCACCTGCCAGCCCCACACTTCCTGCTGTCCCACTGCCTTGTTGGCAGGGTACCTGGAAACTCCTGGTCTTCTTGAGGTGCTCAAATGAAAGCTCTTACCTCAGCAGGATCCCTAACCACCACACATCCATACAGAGATGGATACTGTGGTGTCTTGCACAGCTCTGCAGGGAACTGTCCCTATTGCTATGGAGGTGGCATGACTTCTGGTATCTTGCTGCCATTCCACAGCCCTCTGGGCTTGTCCTATGGCCCCTGGGTGTGTGAGATGCCCCCAGACATGGGAGCTCTGGCTATGGCACCATACTCTGTGTTGCTGCAGGCTGGGAAAGGCCGTTGACCTAACTCCTTGTCCCTTCCCCCAGTGCACTGGCTTTTACTGCTGTTGACTCACTTCAAACCTGTTTTCTTTCCCCAAGTCCAAGGGTCTGGGTGTCCCAGGCAGCCGGAAGATGCTGCCTGCTTTAGGGGGTGGGTAGCACTGCTCTCTACCTGCCTTTTCTTTATCGTTTCATCTTCCTCAAGAATTCCAGTGTGTTTGTTCTTGCTGGTCCCACTCGGAGGTGCTGAGATAAGGCTGGAGGTAGAGCTTGCCTCACCTCTCCCTAGCAGCCTGGCCCAGGAATGTCCAGGGCCCCCAGCCCCCATGAAATCCCAATCCCAAACTTCTCCCTACCCTAGCCATCACCCCTTGCAGCTACAGTTAGCCCAATTGGCATGGAGACCAGCTTTGCAGTGGTGAGGAATTTCTCATGGACACCTTGGGATAGGACTTTTGGCTTCCTCCTGGAGAAATCTCACCTTATGGGGAAGATGTTTGTGGGACTTCTCCTGGCCAGGCTCTGGACATGGAGATAACCTTTGGCCAAGCACACTTCATCTCCAGCCCTTCTGCTGAGGCTGTGGTCATGCCTGAGTATCCTGTGTGCCTTCCCTGAGATAGCCCTGAGGTCACAGCTGACTGTGCTCCATTTTGGTGCTGTTCCCTTCTTTCCAGACATGCTGCCTTCCCTAAAGTCCTGAACCTGTTCTCATTCTGGACATGAGAAGGGACATGCTGATGCAGATTGTCAGGGAGAACATATCTCTTCAGCCCAGCCCAACATCCCCAGGGTCTCCACTGGTCTTCACTGTGATGTGCATGGGACAGCATGGGGCCATTCATCTCAGCATGGTGGCATGGGGCACTGTCCTGTATGTTGTCTGGAAGTGCCCAGTCATCAGTGCCACTACAGAGACAAGCTGTTTCTCCCCGCTCCCACACTGTGACCACCCATTTTGCCACGAGACCCTAACACATACCTGTTGCACGTGTCTCAGCTTCCCAGTTGTGCACCAGAACAGCACTGGAGCTGCTGAGCTGTGACCAAGGCTCATTGACACATGACTGACCTTGGACATGCCACTCCAGCCTGAGCCCCATAGGGCCCTTAGACTATGGTGGCATTTCTACATCTCTGCAGTCACCTTGCAAGGTCTCGTGTTTGGCCCCAGGCAGGAGGGGGACCATGCCACTCAGACAAGCATGGTCACCCTGGTCCCCAAGGCTGCTGTAGCCCCTCTGGGTTGTGTGTGGGGAACAGGTGGGTTCTCCCTGCAGCGCCCAGTAAGCACAGATACTGCAGACAGCCCATGCCCATGGGTTTCTTGGTCCCTGTCTACCTGTCTATGAAGGCATCTTGGGTAGCCACTACACATCCCTACCTGTTCCTTGTCTGTTCCTGCTCCCTTCTGCTCATTTCCACTCTCTGCCCATTGCTGCCTGCTCCTTGCCCATCCTTGGCCATTTCTGCCTGCTGTTTATTCTCCGTGCCTTCTGTGCCTGTTCTCTGCCCATCCCCACCTGCTTGCCCTTGCCTATCACTGCCTGCTCCCTGCTCATCATTGCTCATCCCTGCCTGCTCCCTCTTCAGAGTTGCCTGTTGCCTGCCAATCCATGCCAGCTTCTTGCCCGCTGCTTCCTGCATCTGATCCCCACGCCTTAGTACCTGCTTCCTCCCCGACCCTCCCCACCCATCACTCCTCGTTCCCTGCCGGTACCTGGTCCCTGCCGGTCCCTGCCCGCTCTCTGCCCGTGCTCTGACACCTGCTGGCCGCCGTAGGCACAGGCAGAACCACCCAGCTCAGCAGTCCGGGGGCAGAATACTCCGGGGCCCTGCCTGCCACTGTTTGCCCAACCGGGAAGGCAGATGGGCACTGTGCCGGGCAGGGAAGAAAATGGTGGCACCCTTGGGCTGGGGATGCACTGGAAGAGGCACATGCAGGGGACAAGGCAGCCCAGGTGGGTTCTGATGGCCCTGCCCCAGGGGCTGATGGCAGGAAGTGACCCTGCCTGGGGACAGGGTTGGGAGGGTCTTGGTGTTTGTATGTGGGCAGGGTGCTGCTGGAGGACAGAAAGGCTAGCAGTGATGGCAGGAGGGGTGCCCAGATCAGGGTGCTGGCATGGGAGTAGCAAGAGGATGTCAGGGACTCCCCTGCCTGCCCTCATCCCTGAGCTTCCTTACTGCCCTGCTCTGTGAGATCCCCGTGGGGCTATGGACCTCAGGAGCTGCTTGTGCCAAGTGGCACCACAGTGGTGTTGGATGGGGACAAAAGTCACTCCCCTCCCTCCCCTCACCTGGGAACTGTTTGTCCAACACTTTCCTGGCTTATCTCCCCACACCCAAGGAGTGTGGGATGAGGGCAGAGGTGCTCCTCCACCCCATGTGGGGCAAAGGCCTGCCTGGCACTGCCCTTCCCAGGCCCCAGACCCTGCCAAGTGTAAGTGGGTTTCCCTGAGAACAGCAGCACCCACCTCCCCAGAATGGGAACAGGTGCTTGAGGATAGGTGGGGGCCCACATTTTTGAGAGGGTAGCTCCCTGCAGAAGCAGTGCTGGGGCATTTCTGAGCCTGGGGGTGTGGCCAGCATCAGGTGTTATAGCCCTGGCTCATGCTCACTGTGACTGTCTCTCACAACCCATGACATCATCCCGTGGTGCAGAGTTCCAGCACTGAGCTGGGAACTGTGTGAAAATGTTTCCCACAGTGGCTGTATTTTAGGCCTTTAGGCATTTGGGCTGGCACCCTTTTGCTTGCTGGGGATGGTGGGGGGATGAGGTGTGGCAGTTGCCTTGCTTGCATGATAGGTGTCCTGCAAGTAGAGAGGATGTTTCACCCCAGACTAGGCTGTCCCACCCAACAAGGTGTGGAGCAAGCTTGGAATTGGGGGAGAGATGGAGGAGGAGAAGGATCACTTGTTGAGGTGTACACCTCTGGGACATAATGTGTCAAACAGGGGGGTATCAGGCATGGTAAGCAGTGTGGAGGTTATGGGATGGACAAAGGACCTCATGTTCCCAGATCTTTCTCTGCTGGACCTGCCCCCAAAGGGTCTGAAAACTCAAACAGGTTTTGTGGAAGCATGGTGGGATGGAACTTGCCAGCTAGGCAGCTAACTGCCCCCCTCCAAAAAACTTGTACTGATTCTGCCCCTCTGCCCTGCAGCGCTGCAAGGACCGCTTGAACTCCCTGGCCATCTCTGTCATGAATCAGTGGCCAGGGGTGAAGCTGCGGGTGACAGAGGGCTGGGATGAAGATGGGCACCACTCGGAGGAGTCACTGCATTATGAGGGCCGAGCTGTGGACATCACGACCTCAGACAGGGACCGCAACAAGTACGGCATGCTGGCTCGCCTGGCCGTGGAAGCTGGCTTTGACTGGGTCTACTATGAGTCCAAGGCACACATCCACTGCTCCGTCAAGTCAGGTGAGGCTGGTGTTGGGGGCAATGAGCAGAGCTAGGGGTCAGCCCCTCTGTTGCAGCATGCTTAGGTGGCCTGGCTGGCACTGGGGGGTGCTAGGTTTCAAAGCCAGAACCTATACAGGGCAGAAGGCCTAGTGGGAAGTGAGTCACACACCTGTACCACAGGGCAAATTCCCCATCTAACTCCTGTGGACCTGCAGCTTGACCCAGCCTCTCTACCCACCTCCATTTCCCACCTCACATTCTCTTCTGCAGCCTGTTCCCCAACTCTGCCCATCACATCTGTCCCCCCTACCCCTGCCTTGCAAGGATTTTTCGTGCCCGGCTGCCCATCTTCAGCCCCGTCCAGCCCTGCCCTCCTCCACTGCCAGCTTCTCTGGAGTTCCTGCTGTCACAAGCAGCATCCGAGGGCCGAGGACAGGGACACCCAGGCAGGGATGGGCCAGGGTGCCATGAGATCAGTTCTTTGCTGTGCAGCCTCTTCTGCGGAGGGGAGCAGAGCTGGGGGTGCAGCTGGGCTGCAGTACGCGGCGCTGCTGTTGCTGGCGGTGCGATGCAGTGCAGTGCGTGTTGGGGGCGGCCGCTATCAGGCCCTGCCCGTCGCTGGGACGGGATCGTGTCGGGTGCAACCTGCCCCAGCCCGGGGCGGGGCTGCCTTGCCGGGATTGCTGCAGCCCCAGCCCCGCTGGAGCGGTCGCCTTGGCTGCGGACAGCAGAGGGCAGCAGCGGCCCGCGCACGGCACCGGCCCCGCGGCCCCGCGGCCCCGCTACCGGCCGCCACAGGCTGGGAAGGGACTGGCGCGGACGCGGAGGGGGTCTCGGCTGCAGGTACACCCCCGACACCGTGCCCGCACCGGCGGCACTTGCACCGCCACAGGGCAGGGCTGCGGCTGCAGCACGTGCCCACAGCCGTGCCCACCGGGAGCTCGCAGCCATACCCGCTGACGAGCCCGCAGCCATACCCGCTGACGAGCCCGCAGTCGTGCCCGCTGACGAGCCCGCAGCCATACCCGCTGACGGGCCCGCAGCCATACCCGCTGACGAGCCCGCAGTCGTGCCCGCTGACGAGCTCGCGCAGCCGTGTGCCGCCATGGTGCCGAGCCTGGTGCGCCGGTGCCGCCCCGCGTTTCGTCCCAGGGTCCGGCTCCCAGCGCACTCTGCCTGTCCTGCCCTAGCCCGCGGCCAGCGGCCTGACACCCCCAGACGCCAGCCTGGCCCTCCGCGCTGACCCCGCTCCCCGTGCCGATGCCAGGACGGGCGCAACGCCGGCCGGCGATGGAGATGGGCCGACCGCGCCGCAGAGAGGGAGCGACGCGCCTCAGAAGAAGAGGGACAAAGTGTGGGCGAAGGACCAAGGCTCCAGTGCCCCGGGGCACGCTGTGGGGCTGGCCAGAGGAAAAAGGCCAGGCTCCAAAAGCAAGAACCATGATCTCAGAGCCTTGTGACTGGCCAGAGGAGTGGGCCTATGTCCTTAGAGAAGGATGGAGGCGCTTGAATCCTGGGATGCTCCCCTGGACCAGCTGAAGAGGGTTGCCATGACCCAGGCAGCAGAGCAGGGCCCCGAGGCCCTGGAGGGCTTCTGGAGGCTGGCCACAGCCCTCTTACTCTGCAGCGGCCCCTCAGGGGGCTGAGTCCCACATATTTATTCCTGAGGCCATAGGGAGCCCAAGAGTGTGCAACGAAGGCTGTGGGCTTGAGCCCTCCCAGAGCTGTGTACAGAGGGCAGCCGGGCTGTCCCTGCCTCTTACTAAATGGCTTTTTATTTTTGTACAGATGGCCACATGGCTTGTTGTATGTGTTGCGTTTCCTTGGCCTCCCCGTCCCCCCCGCAACCCCGCACCTGTGCGTCCCTCTATGCCCAGTGCTGTGCCCCCCAGTTCTGCCAGGCACCCCTCTCACCCTCCTTTCAGTCCCTCCCCATGGCTCTGCTGCCTGCCTGAGGGTGAAGGGTGCAGGATTTGGGATCTGGCTTCAGGGGCAGGCATGGGGTGGATGCTGCACCTCATCTGAGCAATAAAAGGATTCTGTCCCAGAGATGGATGCCTCTCTTCATGGGCCTGGGGTTTGGGATTTTGTTCTGCCCAAAGCTGGGGAGTGATAAGGGCAGTGCTATCTGGGTGAGGGACACTCAGGGATTAGATGAGTGAGCTGGGAGAGGGCTCTAAGGGAATCTGGAAGTTTGAGTCTGAGACTGTGTATAGCCAGGAGCAGAACCCTAGATGAGATGCCCATGGCAGGTGGTGGGAAGGCATCATGTAGACACTAAGATCGGGATTGCTGAGGGAGCTGACCATCGTTTCTTGGGAAGCCAGGGTTACCCTTCTAAGTGCCAGGATGGGCCCCTGTTGACACTTGGTGACTTGCTGCATCTTTTCATCTAGGGAAGAATGTTGCTACTGTGCCACTATCCCAGGGGACAAGCCCCAGGGATTTTGGGTGCTTTACCCTGTGACAGCCACTAGCAAAGCCCTTACCATGAGGCTGGTGGCTTTTGCCTGAAGATGGCCATAGGCTGTGACATCCCCCTGCAGCTCAGAGAGGAATTCTGCTGGTATCAGTGGTGCATGGTTGAGCTGGCAGAAGGGAGCAGAGCTGCATTGTGGGGTGGAGAGGTGCTGTGGGGCCGAGGAGGAGGATGCTGCACTCTGTGCCGTTCCTTGTAGCATCTTCCCCAGCAGTGCCCATCCCTGGCACTGCAGGGGATGAGGATTCTATGGACATGAGGAGTGTGGCTGGACACTCTGCTCCTCAGCCTTTCACTGGCTTAGGGCTCTGCCTCCCCTCAAAAGCTTTAAGTGCCCCTTGACACTGCCTTCCACATTTTGGAGCTGTGGCCTTGCTTTGCTCCCTTTGCCGGGTGGATTTTTGGATCTGGCTCTGCATGAGCAGTCCTAGTGCTCAGGCATCACAGCAGGGAGCAAATGGTGACATATGTGGCTATCGTCCTCAAGTGCCACCCCTCATGACACAGTGGCTGGGGACGCAGGCACCCAGGGTGGCTGGATTGGTGGCTGGGAGTATGTAGGGGACACACATATTTGTGGTGCCAGGGCAGGGTTGTCCTTGGGTGGGCAAAGCTGGGCGGCCTCATAGGGTCTGTGCATCATGAATGGGTGATGCTGGGGGTCTGGCAGATGGGTAACCCTCCTGTCCTCTCTCTCCTCGCGCAGAGCACTCCGCCGCTGCGAAGACAGGGGGCTGCTTCCCTGGGCGGGCGCTGGCGACGCTGGAGGACGGTGCCCAGATGCCGCTGTGGGCACTGCGCCCAGGCCAGCGGGTGCTGGCGATGGACAGGGCAGGCAGGCCCACCTACAGTGACTTCTTGGCTTTCCTGGACAAGGAGCCTCGAGCTCTCACCTCCTTCCACGTCATCGAGACGCGGGAGCCACCCCGGCGCCTGGCCCTGACGCCTACCCACTTGCTCTTCGTGGCTGAGAATGCCTCAGTGCTTGCATCCCACTTCCACCCCACCTTTGCCAGCCATGTGCGCCCTGGACATTTTGTGCTGGTGGTGGCAGGGGGAGGTGGCTTGCAGCCTGCTGAGGTGGTGGGGGTGCGGCACCAGAGGGACATAGGAGCCTATGCCCCACTGACGCGCCATGGGACGCTGGTGGTGGACGGCATGGTGGCCTCGTGCTTTGCCCTGGTGCAGGAGCAACATCTGGCACAGATGGCCTTCTGGCCACTTCGGCTCTACCACAGCCTGGTGGGGTGGCCAGGGATGCAGGGAGATGGTATGCACTGGTACTCATGGCTGCTCTACTGCTTGGGCAGGCTGCTCCTGCCCCCTGACAGCTTCCACCCACTGGAGGTACCCCGGGCAGAGAGCTGAGGGTGCACCGTGGCTTTGGCCAGTGCTGCTGGTGGAGGTGGTGGCTACAGGATGGCTCATCGGGGGCCAGCACCCCCTCACGAAGCTGGGTGCCCATGGGGAGCTGCCTCCAGCCCTGCCTGCTCAGGGCACAGCCACCTTCTGGTTGGGGAGCACTGTGACTCCCTGGTGTGCCTCTTCTGTGCCCACTGCCTCCTCCTCACCCCTTGTGCCTGGGGGAAGGGAGGTGGTGCAAAGGGTGCCCCTTGAACATGGGGGTGCCCCTGGCTGGATCCACATGCTGCTATTTTTGTGTGTGTGTGTGAAGTGTGTGTGTGTGCAGAATTAGCTAGCAAGGGGGGGCAGGAAGAGGAGAAGGCCCCTGGCTGCAGGCTGCTCCTATAGGGCTTCCAGCCTGCCTGCACCTGACAGGGGGACTTTGGGAGAGGGACCCAGGGCCCTTTTCTGGGCAGCTTGGGCAGCAGAAGCGTGGGTGATGCTATTCCCACCTCTGGGACATGACAGCTGGGAGCAGGGTGACTCAGGTACTGGGACTATGTCTTGCCCTGACTATGGGTGTCCAAGCATGGGCAAGGCTGGAAGTGGGGAGCTCTGGCACAAAAACCTCTGACTTGGTGACACAAGTGCTGCTGCAGTGAGAGCGGGACCTCAAGCTCTGCCCAAAGCCAGTGCCATAGCCACCTGACCAGGCATGCCCATGGGGAGACTGTGACAGCATGAAGTGCTCTGGCTGGCAAGAGGGTGCTGTGAAGGCAGATGTGAGGGCAGGAGGGTGCAAGTGCAGGGGGGGACAAGTGCCAGCCAGGGATGGGCACACTGGTGGAGCAGGGACAGGGAGAGCCGGGGTTGCAGCCCCAGCCTGCCAGAGCTGGGGGAAGTAAGGTGGCTGAAGAGAAAGTGCTCCCTCCATTGTCTTCCCAGCATCCTGCCCTGAGCTGGCTCATCCCAAAGTCATGCCTTTCATGCCCCAAAGCTAAAAGATTCCTCAAACTTCAGACCCTGTCTGGCCTGACCTCCTTGACCCCCCAGCACCCTAAACCCTCAGGGTAACTCATTGCTGCTCACCTGCTCCCAGGACCTGGGGGGTGCCCCATCAGTGCTGCTGCCACAGTTCCACTCCCAAATCCAAGCCAGTGTTTCAGGCTCGTCTGGCTCTGTGTCAGTGGAGAAGGGGGGACTGGCAGAGGCTGTGCCCCACGCCCCCCTGCAGCATCATGCCTCTTTATTTATTTATCTGCTTTTTGTATGTACCATAGATGGGAAGCAGCGTGGGCGCGTGTCGGGTGAGATGGGAGCGGGTGGGAGGGGAAAGCTGTTTGGTTGGGGAGGGTGATTTTTTTTTTTTTTTTAAACAAAAAGCAGAAATTATTTAAAGATTATTTTAAAGCACAGTTTTTATGGTGATTGTTGTCCAAGGAGAAGTGAGAGAGCATGAGTGTGGCCGATGAAAGGTGTGTTTTTGTCTCTCCACTGATGTACCTTTTGTGGGACACGGCCCAATAAATTCATCGTCTCCCAGGCAGGTGCTCCAAGCTCTGGTGTGGGGAGGGCAGGCAGGGATTGGGGATGCTTACTGCCCATCATAAAAAGGGCGAGCAAAGCTAGAGGGCATTTTGCACTTCTCTAGGAGCAAGATTTGGCTAGCCCAGTGTCCCTTACCTGTAAGGCCAAGCTCTGCCTTCCCATTCCCCTGTACCCTGGGGAGGTGGGCAGCTGAAGGCTGCAAGAGTGACCCAGTCTACAACGGAACAAGCTGCCATTGGGGCCACCTGGAAACTAGGGCAAATGGGGCAGGATGCAGGAAGGAAAGATACCCTGGAACTGACAGGGTCAGCTTTTCATCCCAGTCTGAGTCCAGTGTCCTAGCACATAGCCATGCTGGAACATGTTGCCCCCCATCTCTATCAAGACAGCACCCACTAACCTAGTGCTCCCAGAGAAGGGGCTTTACTCTTTACACTGGGCTTCCAATGTCACTGCTGGCTCTGTCGCCTTGCCCCTTGCTAGCCTTGTCCCTACTCTATCCCATCCCTATGCCCACAGAAGGAAAGACCACCAGCCAGAGCCCCAGACAACCTCCCCACATTTTTCCCGCTCGTGCACTCCTGTGTACTCACTGACCCATCTCAAAGCTGCACTGCCCTGCTCTTGCTGGACAGGTTGTGAGCAGGGTTCCTCAAGGACCTTCCCTGGACCCTGCAGCATGGCAAGTGTGGAGCAATTCAGCAGCAGGCTGTCAGCAAGGGTCCTCATCACCACGGCTAATTTAAGGGCTCTGTGAGGCGGTTGAGCTAATTTAATTAGATTCTTATTACAGAGAAGGACAAATTGGTCCCCAGGGAGGCCACGGGGTCAAGCTTTCGAGAGACGCTTTATGGAGTGAAATTTCAATCAGGCTGCCCTCACAGGTACAGTGAGGGGAGCTGGAGACAATGGGTGCATGGAGAGAGGATGTGCCCTTTGGGGTGCCTCATAAGGCTTTTGGGGTATCAGTGAGTATGGGAGAACAGCCCCATTAGAAGGATGCTGAAGGGTATTGGATGCTGAAGGGTATTGGGGGGCTGCTTTGGGGTGGAAGCAGGGAAAATAGGGGTGTCCTGGCTCCAGGGCAGTGAGAGGAAGGGAGGACACTCATAAATAAGATTCTAGGGTCTTTCTGAAGCCCTGTCATAGAATCATAGAACGGTCTAGGTTGGAAGAAAACACCAAAGATCATCTAGCTCCCCCTCCCCCCCCCCTTAAACCCTATTAACTCTTCCCTAGTCCCATAAGCCCCTTAGTGAGTGGGGCTCACCCATGGGGTGAGGACAAGATGATGTCCCAGCTGACAGGCAGGATTTATGGGAGGCTTTTCCTTCCCTGGAAGTTCCCCGTTTTCTTGTCACTCAGTTCCAGGAGAGCCAGGGCTGTCTGGGAGCTGGCTCACTGCTCATGGGCATCTGAAGCAGCCCCATCTCCCAGGGTGCCAGTCCTGGGTAGGGGGAGCCCTAGACAGGGGGTGATGGATGGGTATGCTGGTGGGTGGCCAGCAGAAGGGCTGGGCTGGAGACTACCACAATGGATGTCTCTCCATCAATTTATTCTCATCACCATGTGAATGGTGGGAAGGAGGGACAGGAAGGGCATGTGGTGGAAGGACAAACCCCCCACATGCTCCCATCTGGGGTAGTGTGTGTCCCCCCACCCATCCCTCCAGCCCTGACTGAGCATGTTAAACCAGTGCCAACACCCCCGGCCCTAATTCAGGGGAGGAGAGGTACCACCCCCTATTCACAGCCTTGAAAAGGCTACAGGGTCCGGTGTTGTTAACAAGAGGGGACCGTCCCCGCCTCTCCCGTCTGTCCTTCTGTCTATGGCCTTCTGCTCTGGCAGCAGCAACCAGCCCTGCTTCCATCCTCAGGCTACCATGCTGGGTGCTGGGGTCCCAGCAAGGAGTGGAGTGGGGTGTCGGGGCTCAGCCCCACACACTGCCAGCCAACAGGTGCCTGCAGAGGGAGCCTATGACAGAGTCCTGCCCTTGGGTTATCTTAATGTAGTTTAATGGCTTGCTGCTGTGGGAGGGTCCTCTTGCCCCCCACCTGTGTAGGGATGGCATTGGGGACCCCCTCCATTGTGAGGGCCCAGAGCCTCTCTGTCTGCACTTGGCCACTTCCACCTGGGAAGGAATGGAGGTGCTTTGCCAGGCAGCAGCCTCTGAGAGCCACACCTGTATGGACATGGACAGAAGCACCATCCCCTACACATACCTTTATCCCCTGGACAGACACATGCCCACCACCTCACTGGGTGGACTTGGACACCCCCTAGCTCTCAACATCACCATCCAGTTCCCTAAACTGCTCTTTCTCGACCAGATGCTTTATATCCTAGGCAGTGTCTGGAGCACCCAAGGGCCCTGTGTCACTGATCTCTGTCCCCTTGGGGGACAGGCAGAGGGACATGTGCATGGCTCAGGGTGACATCATGAGCACTATGAGGATGATAGGACACGGGGATCCTGGAGCAGTGCCCACCTCACATCTCCTGGGTGCAGGGAGCACCCCAGATCCACAGAGGGGGCTGACAACTTCTCCAAGTCCAGGCTGAGCCCTGCCAACTCTCCTTCTTGTATCCTTTATCTGGTCAGTAGGATCAACCCAGTACCTACTGTTGGTCCTCACTGTGGAGCAGGCAGAACTGGGGGTGATGCTGGTGGTCCCCTATCCTCTGTACAAGGGAGGAGTAGGCATGGGCAGCTGAGGACCATGCTGGGAATCTGGAGGCAGGCATCGGCTCTTACCCTGTACGCAGTCCCAGTATGAGATGGGGGGGGGGACACGATGACACTCCCAGTGCTGTGGGAGCAGCCAGCAGGATATGCCCCAGGGAAAACCCTGTAGCCACCTGGAACTGACCTTCCATGAGTGGGTCTGGGGTGCCCTGGACAGAGGGTGGGTGAGTATGCACCCACACACTGGGGATAAGTAAGAATCTAATCAGGGTCCTTTTCCTTAATAAATCATTTGTCTTAATCCAATGCCCTCCTCCCTGCTCTAATAACTCCCAGTGCTGGGCCCCACAGCCACAACAATGCAGCTAATGGAACGATTTATTTTCATAATGGTGTTGGTGGGGAGAAGGGGTGGCTGGGGTGGGGGCAGCACGCTCCAGGGCAGGAGTTTCTAATTAGTGAATGAAATTTGATGTAAGTCTGGAGGAAGATGGATTTGCTGCCTGACAAGGGGCCTTTCAGCTCATCAAAGAGCCCGAATAGGGAGGTAAATTAAATTATTTCTAATTCTTCACTAACCTCCAGGGAGTCACCCTTCCACCAGCAAAAGGTGGGTCCATTCCTGAAATGAAGAGGAGCTGTGAAGGAATAGGGATGACGAGATGGGATGAGATGAAGTGGGGTGGAACAGTAGAATCAAACAGGCAGCCACTGACTTTGCTGGAAGAATGGAGGGGGAAAAGGTGATGATGGAGGGAAAAGCTGCAAATAGTCAATAAATAAACATCTCCAGGGACTAACGACTAATTTGCAGCAGGTTTTCCATCCATGCCTGTCACCTAACCAGACCCAGAGCAGCTGATGCTGAGGTGAAGCAGAGCAGTCCTGCAGTGAGGGAAACACATCCCAGCCCTCAGGATATTTAAGCAGGGACAGCACTTGATTTTGAAGGGGTGACCGATGCTGAAACAGGGGAAGGGTCCAATGCAGGGATATGCTTCAGCAAAGACCTTTGTTCTCTCAGCTCTGTATGATTTTTAGGCCAATGTTGCTGATGTTATTGCTCATGGCATGAAAGCTGTTCTTGGGATGTGCAGTGTCGTTTTTCCAAATTCCTGATTCCTGTGATGATAGAGATTCAACTTTTACAGAGAATAAGTGCACTTCCTCCTTAGCACTCCTGCTTGCAAAGGGACCTTGCAGTGCCAGCCTCCCACTAGCCCAGGCATCTCCCCAGTACCAGAGAGCAAAGAAAAAGGCTTGGTGCTATGATTGAAACCAGCCCCTGGCTCTCCCTAGACCAGGGACCTGCCCCGAAAGCACCCGAGCCCCCCCAGGAACTCCTCTCCCTGAAGGACCGGGGAAGCTCTTTCAGAGACACCCGGCAGGAAAGCACGGTCTGCATTTTCCACAGGTTCTCCTGCCCTCCTAACCGTGCTCAGCACTGCCGAGCAGCCACAGTCACAGCACAGACCAAGGAGGGAAATCAGGGAAGTAAGGGGGCTGTGTCTTACTGCATGGAGCTAGGGAGGCGCACGAGATGCCGGCTCCCTGCTGCAGTGCCAAGCGCTTGTCGCAGGCTGGGGAACACGGTCCCCTCCCCGCGGCTGAGCTGGGTCGAGCTGGGACAGGCGCAGAGCAGGCTGTGCTTACCAAACGCTCCAGGAATTTAATTTATTTAATATATTCCCTGGGAAAGAAGAAAATAAATAAGTGGCACCTTGCGTGCCCCCATGTCTCACTCTCGCAGCGGAGGTGTCAGCTTAACGAGCCGAAGCCCTCAGCCTGATTAACCAGCCGCTGCTCCCGCTAATAGGGAGCCGCCGAGCAGCGTGATTGATGCACGGAGAGCATTAGCCCCCGCCGCCTGCTGCTGGACTGCTGGGGCACCGTGCTCATTCCAGCCCCCTTGATCCTGCCCTCTGTACCCAGTCTCAGATGAAGGGCAAATCAAAGGGTCCCTCTTGCCCTGGGGCAAATCATCCTGCCCCACTGCTCTGTGGCATAGCAAGTGCTCAAGGAGCAGCTGGAGCTGGGGGGCTGCTTTTGCATCTAGAGGCAAGGACATGCTGGTGGCTTCCTGCTGGCTGTGGGACTGTGTGGCAGCTCCTCAAAATAGGGGCTGAGGGCCAGCGTCGTGCAGAGGTTTTGTGCTGAGTCTAGGTCTTGGCCACACTCTTCCTCATGGGCTGGGGACAGTGAGGCACAGGGATATGCTGGAAGCCACGGTGACAACCCAGGAGAGCCCATGAGTCTTAGTGGCTCCTTCGAAGCTTGAATCCACCAAGCCCTTTCTGGATAACACTCAAGTGTCCTGACTTCCCCTCCCCCTGCCATGTCCCATCCGTACCTTGCTGAGGCCCTCCTGCAGTGCTGCTTGCCTGTCCCTCCATCTGTCCTCCCTTTACTGAAGTGTCCCTGGGTCTCACTCTTGAGACGTCACCCTCTCCTGCCATCCCTGTCCCACGGCATCACAGCCCCCACCTTGGGAAAGAGTTAATCAGCAGCCAGGGAGACAGGGTAATAAATGTCTGTTATCTCGTTAATGAGCTGACATTAATTAGAGCCCAAGGTCCTGGGAGGAGCAGCTGATTTATCCAGTCACCCTGGGAGCAGGCTAGGAGTTGACTCCATGCAAAGGCTATTAGCACGGAAGAGGTGAGGCTGTGCTGCTGGGGGGGTCACTCTGCACTCATCCCTGTGCTGCTTCCTCCAACACTTCCTGAGGCCCAGCCTTGGCTCCCTTCCCTCCCATGGAGCAGCTCTAGTCTTGGGACAAGATCCAGTGAAATATAAAGATCCTGGAGGTGACAGGAAAAAGCAGGGCTGGGGGATCCCTTGGTGTGCTCAGCAATGGAGGTGCCAAGAGCAGGAAAGCCTGTTTGTGCAAGGGACACGTGGCATGGGACACAGTGTGCTGGGCAAGGGCTGTGGGAGCACAGGGAAGCAGGGGAGTGACTGCTGCAGCAGAAGGAATGGTGTCCATTCAGTCACTCCCCTGCTTCCCTGGCTGATGCTGGGCTATGGAGATGTCAGCTGTTCAACCTCTTCCCTCAAAAGTCAAGCTCTGGGGTGAGGACACGCATCAGGGATGAACCCAGGTGCTGCCATAGCTTATTTTGGGGGCAGTAGGATGGCTCTACGAGGAAAAGGGTCAGGGGATAGTGGAACTAGAAATGTATCAATTAGACCCTGGGTCATTGCAAGAAATGGATCTGACCTGAGTATGTGTCCTTCTCTGTCCAAGCCAGGCATTCACAATGGGACAAGCCACCTGTCCCCAAGCCTGAGCACCCATGTAGCACATCACTACCTCCCTGGAAGATAAAGTCAGCAGCTAACAGAGTGGAGCTCAGGGGCATCCCCTGCCTGTCACCTGTAACCATATGGCCTAATTCTGCAGGATGCTGGCGTCTCAGCCCTTTGAAGTGGCCATGTGCTGGGATCAGGTGTGACACTTTGGAGGTGTCCTGGCTGTTTCTGCTGGAGACAGGCACCCTCCTTGCCCTGCCAGCATTCCCATGCTGTTTTGTCCTCTCTCTGCTCCACAATGGGAGTTAGGAACATGCTCTTCTGCTCAGCCTTGCTATGTCCCACCAGAGATGGGGCTGCTTGGCTAAATAAACAGCTGCTCAGAAATCCCTGCAGGAGACCTGCTCAGGAGGGACTGAGTTGTTTGCTTTGCCTGTTAACCCCTTCGCTCAGGGCAGGGACCTAGGGGCTGGAGTCAGAGGAAGGTCTGAAGGCTGGGTAAGGTGAGCAGGGGGAGCTGGCTACCCCACCAAGCTCAGGCAGTGGCATGGAGGTGGAGGCACGGTGGATTTCTGCTTTCCAGGACAGATCCCTACCTGTCAGATGGAGCAGCTGATGTGCCCTTGGATGGAAAAGCCGTTGGGAGCCTGTGGTTGGCTCAGAAGTCTCCGGGGTGGGCAGGAGCAGGCAGACGTAGGCAGTAAGGACTGCAGGTAGGGACAAGACATGGGATGGGTCATGGACTGAGAACAGCAGCCCTGGAAACAGGTAGGGAGGTGGCTTCAGTGACTTGCCTGGTACTTGTGTCCTGCTATCACCAGAGCAGGGAGAGACCCCTAAAGACAGATGAGGAGTCCTGTGGTCATTTCTGCGGGGCTCTGCAGGTAGCTGCTCTGCTCCCAGAAGAGTGGTGTGAATGCCTCTGACAGTGTGTCTGCAGAGAGGATGCCCACCGAGCACTCTGGTACCCTGGGGCTGGCTGTGCCAGGTCTGATGCAGGCTGAGCTCAGGTCCCACCACTGCAGGGCTGATTAAGACCCATAATCTTGTTGGTTAACAGGCCCTGGGCCACTCACAGGTGACTTCAGCTGTTAATTTAGCAACAAATCACCATGGGGCTGGCAGTTTGTTTACCTTCCCCACCAGCTCTCTGTGGCTTCCCAGACTCCAGAGATAGCAGGTGGCCCTGCTGTGAGGGGCAGGGGAAGGGCAGCATCCCACTCTGGGCACTAGTCAAGGGCTCCCACAAGAACTGGATCACCCCAAAGTGGCACAGATCAGGGGCTATTACTCTCAGCACTTTCTCATCAGAGGCTCAGCTTGCCCTGGGCTGGAGGCTGCAGAGCAAAGATCAGAGCAGGACACTTCTACAGGCACTCTCATAGGGTAGTAGCTGGGAAACCACCTGCAAGCAGGCTGTGTCTCTGGAAGTGATGATGTTTCTGGGCTGTATTTCTCTTGGGACTTTGGAGTACTGCAAGATGACCTGAGGTACCAGGGCCAGAACAGCACAATTCACTCCTTCCTGAGAGAGGCTTTAAGGCTGTTACATTGTAGGTCTCTTGCAGGGAAGTAATTTCTAAAGACAGAGGGCTTCAGGGGGCTGTGACCTAGGGAGTCGTTAATGCTTAGCAAGTGGCTACAGCCATCCTGGGGACAAGGAGCCCTTTCAAGGCTTGAAAGCTTAACTTAGGCAGAAATGAGGCTGTCTGCCACCTCTCTCTGGGACCTGCTAAACACACAAGTTTCTGCACCAGGCCCTGTCTCAAAGGTAACTTCTATCAACTGAAAGCAAGAGGTGACCCAAACCCATCAGAAGGACCTGGTGCTAAAGTGTGCATCTAGAAACAGCCAAAATGGCATGTTAGGTGGAAATCAAGACACAGCTCCAGCATGGTTCAGGTCTTCTTCTGATGTCTGGGATAAAGACTCAGTCCTGGGAAAATGAAAGTCTGGTCTCCGTCAGTCATTTTTTATCAGGGTATGGATTTTCCTCGGCACCCTTGACTTTGATCTTGGAGCAGTTGGGTTTGCTGAGAGACATTACGTTGCTTCCCAAGGTGACACTGAGGAAGTGGTGGGGCTGTAAAATTGAACTGTGCTCTTAAACACTGCTTGTCACCCCCATGGCTTTTTTTCTGAGGGCTCAGGCACTGCTGGCAACAGCTTGGGGAAGTATGTGAGCCGCTGTAGGAAGCATTATGGGTCTCTACGGATGCTGAAGACTTGTGTGCACCAGAGCTGGGTGTCTGTGATCATGTGCATGATGCTCTTCTAGTTTTACTCCAGCTGCTTGACCTTGCATAGATGAAAGTTTTATGGAGATGATCCATTTGAGGCTAAGGACACATCAAAGATACCTCCTGTTGTCTAGCTGGGCACCTTCACAACAGCAATAAAAGGCTTTACAGATTTTCTGTCCATCTGCTCAGGTGCTGCTGTGACTGCTGCTTTCAGGTGGATGAAGAAAGAACCAGCTCTGAATGTCCAGCTAAGGCACATTCAGAAAATCTTCCAAAAATGCCTGGGAAAATCAAAGAGTCCCAGGAAGCCTTGGGCTGTGTGAACATTTCTTGTATTGCCCATTGCCCAGTGAGAGGTGATCAGAGCCCTCCCAGAGAGGTGAGGGAGCTGAGGACCATGCCTGAGCAGCATGGACCTCCCACTGGTCTGCATGTGCTAGCCAGGAGTAGGCTATGGTTAAGTGTGAAGGCACCTTTAAGGCACAGTCAGCATAAGGTGCATCAGGCAAGGGACAAATGGAGATGTAGATGAAATGGGCTTTAGGGAGCAAGAGATGTGGGGATAGGAGAAGCACCCTGGCTGGTTCAGGGTTTTGAGCTGGTCCATCTAGCTATGTGTGTGGCTCAGGAGATCTGTCCTGGATGTGGCCAACATCTTCCACAGCAGCAAGGTGCTGCTTGTGGGCCTGTTTCACAGAGCTAGTCATCTTGCAAAGGTAGGCAGAGGAGGCCCTGAGGTAAAAGCACGGGATGAGCTGTGGGAGCAATATGGTGCTTGCTGGGAACACTGTCCTTTAAACTCCACCTTCACTCCTGGGATAGTTTCCTGGGGAAGCTCCTGTCCCAACAGTGCCCTGCACTTCGAGGCTGTGGGAATGAGCTGTCTCTGGCTGGTATCCTGGGGTCTGCTACCTGTGTCTGATGTTTGGGGTTGCCCTAGATCCTCTGTGGAGACCTTCCTGTTGAGAAAGGATGCTGGGCAGAGATAAGGGGCCAGGCCACAGTTATGTTCACTCATTACAGTCCTCAGATCTAGTTAACAACCAGGTGAGCTGTCACCAGAGGACCTGATGGATGGGGAAGAGAGTTCCCTCCTTCCTGAGGTGGGAAATGAAGCTAATCAGACCTCGGACACCTTAATCCAGCTCTGATCTGATTAATGACCCTGAAGACTGTGAACTCATCAGCACCCTGGCATCTATCACAGCTTGCATCCCGCCCCTTCTGCCAGCCATCACCCAGCACAGCTTTCCTGTGCACAGCCCTGGATTCTGTCTCTCTGCCCTGTATTTTGTGGGCTGCCTGCCAGCTGCTTCAGCCCTCAACCTTCTTACAGGGTCCCAATATCTGGGTTTGACTAACCTGGAGAAGGGAACTCCCTCCATGATTTTCCTGGGTGTATTTATCATGATGTTTCCACTCAGGTTTCATGGCTGGTGTCTGCAGAGATTTCTTGCTCATGCAGTTGGAAGGCTGCAGCGTGGTTGTGATCACATCATCCTGGAATCAATGAAATCAGAGCCTGGGCTGCTCCAGGGATCATTTGGAGGAGTTGCCTGTCTTTGGAGAGCCTCCTTGGGTAGTACAGGGGACTTCCATGAGGACAGTAAGGCTGTGACTTGGTGGCCAGGCCACTAGCTCCTGCTGCCTGAGCACAGCCACAACTGCTCTTGGGGCTTGGCAGGAGCTACCCAGGCTCTCTTGTGCCTGCTACCTGCCTGTCTGACGCTCCATGGTGGTCACTGCAGTGGTGACTTCTCTGTTGTGCTCCAGCGCCAGTCTCTCCTCTAAGTCTTAAGGCATGCTCCCTGTGCAAAGCTAATAAACCATTGCAGTCCTTGGAACCAGTCCTGGGGACTCAGATAAGGAAGCAGTGGCCCCTCCCTTGCCTCTGTCATCATTTCAGGCTGTTAACCTCCAGCTGAGGAGCTGTCCTACCTCCACTGTGTCCTCTGTTTCCTGGATACTTACTGTAGTTTTGCCCCTGTGCTTGGAAGTAAGGCTGCTCCATTGATCTCCAAATCTTGTCGTGCCCATGCCTGCTTCTTGGCTGGGCTGGCTGCTCACACATGAGGAGAGAGAAAGGGCTTTGGGGTATTTTTCCTTAGCAGGGACATTGGCTTCTGTCCTGGGAAAGCAAAGAAGTTTGGATATGGGCACAGGAGTGCTGAGGGTGGAAAGGGACACTGTTCTACGTTCAGTACCCTCTGTCCAAGTAGGGTGCATAATAATGAGGTGAATTCTACCCCAAATCCCCTTCTGAGCAAATCCATCTCTGGGCAATTCATCGGCCTCCAGGGAGGCAGCTGGAAGAGGGCTGTTGAGTGTCTGTTCCTACACAAAGATCTGAAGCCGCCCAGTGCAGCTTTTGGGTGTGGGGCTCAGGCAATGCAAGAAGGAAGTCACACCACACATGGGACCTTTGAAGCTCCTTGCAGTGGGGTGATGTGTGCAGGGATCTCAGCAGACTCCAAACCAGACTGGATGGGCATGGGGAAGAGAAGTCCCTGGGATTACTAGAGCAGAGGAAGCACAGAAGGCTGAGGAAGGTCCTCTATGTTCCTGCCTTTCTCCTCCCTGGGCATCTGCTTCCAACCTCCCTGGTACAGAGGCTACAAGGGTTGGACCCACCTGTTGCTCAAGGAATACAGCAGTGCTGGAAATGATGAAGGGGGAGGAAATACAGGGACAGGAGTTCCCTTCAGCCGTTTAGGCAGGGCAACAGTGGCTGCCTTCTAACCCATCATCAGAGAAGCAGAGGCTTGTCTCACTGTGTCAGCATGACACATAAAGGGGGGACCCAGAAGCAAACAGGCACAGACCCTCAATGCCAGAGACCAGAGGTGCACTGGTACACGCTCTCTCTTCCTGAAGGCCAGTGTCAGGGAGTCTGGGCCAGTTCTGTTCCTGCTCACCCACATATCCCAAACCAGCCAAGGCTCTCCTCTCTTCCCTTCCCTGCTGCCAGTCACCAAACTGTGTCTTGCCTGGGAAAGATAGTACCAGGCAAATGAGAACAATCTGCCTGTAGGCACCTGCTTTGTTGGCATCTTGGACAGATGTGATGATGGAATGGTGGCTTCTGTGCATGTCCAGCTCAGGTCCACTGATCTCCCTGGCCCAGAGTGGTGCAATGTGAAATGGCACAGCTGGGCATTGCTGGTGATCTCTGGTGCACAGGGTGCTGGGAGTGAGCACCTCTCTGGCCTTCCCAGCCAGGCACTCTGCCCTGCAAGTGCCCGAGGGTTCTGCAGAACCAGTGCAGCACTGAAGCCCAGGAGGCCTTCACTTACATACCAAAGTCCACCTAGTCTCACCTGGTCTCTTCCAGCCACTGCAACCACAGACCCTCTTCCCACCGAGGGGCTCTAAAGTGAGCAGGACTGGCGTTGGAATGCACGACGATGGGCAGCGGGTCCTGTGGGCTGGTGGAACCCCCGGGTTTAGACCAGGCTGGGCATGGTTGTGAGGCTCTGGAAGAATCAGAGCAGCCAGGGCCAGGCCGCGGAGTGTCCTCGGTGCTGGGGCGGGGGGTGAGAAAGCCGGAGGAGGGAGCCCTACGGGGAGCCGGGCAGGGGCCCGCAGTAGGCAGGGCGGGGCGGGAGGCCGGCGCGGAGCCAATGGGGAGCTGGGACAGGTGGAGTGGGGGAGCGGGGGGTGGGGTGGGTGTTAAAACCCCCCCTGGGAGCCGGCGGGCGAGCGAGTGCCCGGAGGAGGAGCGGCGAGGAGGGCTGCCCACGGCGGGGCCCCGCGGGTGGGTGCCCGCCGGTGCCGGGGCTGCCCGGCAGGGCTGTGCCCTGGCAGGGGAGCGGCGGGGTGTCGGGGGGCCCGGCGGCTCCGCACGGGGCCAGGCCATGCACAAGCCGATGGAGAAGTCCCAAAACTTCCGCATCGAGGCGCTCCTGGCCGAAGAGCCGGCGCGAAGCGCCTCCCCGCCGGGGCTGAGCCCCGGGAGCCCCGCGGTGAGCCCCGGCCCCGCCGGGCGGTCCGACACCCCCTCGCCGCGGGCGCCCCGGGCCGCCGCACCCCTCTCCCCGGCCGGCTTCGTCCCCAAGCCCGGCTTGCTTCACCTCCCCGGCCCTGGGCTCGGTGCCCTGCCGGCCCTGTATCCACCCGCCGTGTACCCGCTCCCGACCCTGGGGGGCCAGCACCCCGCTTTCGCCTACACCGGCATTCCTCACCTGCCGCCACCTGGAGCCGAGCACCTGAAGGCGGCCGTGGCCGGCTCCTTCCCACTGGAGCACTGGATCCGAGCCGGGATGCTGGTGCCGAGGCTCTCCGACTTCCATGGTGAGTGACCCAGGAACCGACTCTCCCGTCGGGCGGAACGCAGTTCTTGTCCGTTTCAGTCCCCTCCAATACAACGGGGTGCAGGCCCGCTCGATGTCGAGGCAGCTGAGGCCTTTTCGCGGCTCCTTGGCAGGGGCGGCTAACCCCGGTATAGGGTTCTTCCCGTGCCCGATGCCGCTGCCTAGCCAGGGAGAGGGGAACGGGGCAAAACTCGTGCTGCAGAGACCTCCGACGGCTGAGGAACTTCGGAAACCCACTCCGAAGGGCAAACTCTTTCCCTACCGCAGCCCGGTGCTGCGTCACGGCCCCAAGGGGCACTGCCCGCACGGGTACCGGCAGAGCAGAGCCGCTCCCTGGCTGATTCAGCTGCGCCGGCCCTACACAGCCGCCCCGAGGTCGTTGGGCTCTGCTGCGACGAGAAGGAAACGAAAATAAAGAAGCGGCTTTCGGAACCGGCACCGGGAAACGAATGAGTCCTTCACGGTGCTGTTGTGAACGAACCTGCCCGGGTCCCTGCGGTGGGAGCCGCCCACCAGGGCTGGGGCACAACGGGATCTGAGGAGCCGGCTCCGGGCCGGTGAGCCTGGTGTCAGCGAGGGCTGCGCGAATCTGGCAGCGCGCTTGGCTCCAGGCCGGCTCCGGATCTTCCGGGCATGCAAGGAAGGTGCCGGGTCCGTGTACAGACCTTCGCACAGTGAGCACGACCTGGGGCTGTGGGCAGGTGCCAAATTCTGCACCGCAGTGATGGGCCACGGGTGGAGAGGGTCCCACAGAGCATGGGCGGCATGAGGACCGATTGCAGGCTCCTGTCCCACCGGGGACTGTCACTTTCACTCCTGCCAGTCTGACCCGGACACTGTCCTGTGCTTGAGATGGGAGAAATTTTCATAGCTGCAAAGATGAGACCACTGGACAATGAACTGAGTGGCTTGTTAATAACACCCCCAGCAGCACGTTCGGGTTTTATTAGCTGAGGTTAGCATCCTAATAATTTGAGAGTCCCTTTGCCAACTTAAAAAAAAGAAAAGAAAAAAAAAAGGCTGGAGAAGTCAGTTAACCAATAAACTGGATTAATGAATAATAGTGCAAAAATGGAGAACTAGTGTGAAACGTCCCACTCATTCCTCCTTCCTCAAATTACAGCTGGGCAGGTTGAAGAGAAAGAGGTTGTTCCTTTCCCCAGACTGTCTGCCTTTCCCTGACTCTCACCAGACTATAGGATAGGTCCATCTGTGAAGTGATGGTGGTGGCACCTAAGGGTCTAGAATAAGGCTCCAGTGCTACAGGCTATGTGCTCTCCTCAAGCATGTTGCTAAGGGCAGGGAAAAAAATTAAAAATCTCTGTTTGGTGTTGAAACACCTTCTTGCTCCTCTGCAGAAGTCGTGTTATCCTCACAGATCCAGGTTTGTTGGTGTATCCCAGCAAGGTTGTTTCCCCAGGCTGGAATCACACCACTGTATCTTTGCTTGTGGCTTCAAGTGTAGCTTCTGCCTGGGAAAATGTAGAGGTATTTGTGCATCAAATTTTCATTTACACATCAGCCTCATTGCTTTGAAGTGCAGGATCTGCTCCGGAGTTGGTTGTCTCCAAAACTCTGCTGAAAGGACAAATTGCAAATCATGGGCATGGGAATAACTTGTGCAGAGAGCTTTTGGGCTGTGCTAGGATGCATGAGAACAACACGTCAATGTGTCTTGTGGGAAGCATTGAGCTGGGATCCTGTGGTAACTCAAGAGGAGGAAAAGCAGTTTCTGTTCAAGGTATTGCTTGACTGGTCCCTGAAGAGCCCAAAGTGGGGTAGAGCCAAGGGAGACAGGGAGATGTAACAAGGATGCAAAAAAAGCTGCCGGTGCTGCAGATTTTTGAATCAGTGACCATTGTCCCAAGACATATCCTTTCTGAAAGGTGTTTGTTCACAGTTCTGGGGAACCCTTTGCACTGGGGATTCTTTTTCTCCAGACTGTCCTGTTCAATACTTCATCAATTCTCCTGCTGCAAAGCTTTTCTTGCTCCAGTTTGCTCCCAATATTTGTCACTTTAAACACAACAAATCCATTCTCTGCTTGCCTAGTCTGTGCATGAGGAGGGTCTGTAGGTCCCTTTCAGCCTTTTTCCCCCACTACACAGCCTAGCTGCTTCCATCTCCTCTCAGATGAGTTTCCATTCTGACTGCTTTATGTGCTTTTGTTTTGTTTTCTGTCTGTCTTAAAGCATAAGGACATAGCAGGGTGCAGAGCTTGAGCTGATGCCTCCTTGAAGCAGAAGAATGTGTTTTTGAGGCTGCTCTACCTGCCTGTACCTCCCCATGAACATCACTTCTGACTTTGGGGACATGCTTAGCTTGGGGGGCCTATTCTCAACTCCACACTTCTTCCATGAATCCTGCTCTCCTGGTCCTTTTTTTCATGATATTCTCAGAGCTATGTAGACTGTATCATCAGACCCTGTTCCTTCTCCATCTTCAGATTCTTATTTCAGTCTGTTGGGAACATTTGGGCTCTCTTGTGGGCTCACTGCAAGCTCTGAAAGCAGGTCCCTTTGCAGCATACCTTGACCTTGTAGTCACCAGGACTGGTCCTAGCTGCATGTTATGGCTGCACCTGAGCTCATACGGCCTCAGCATGCTGACCATGTCGTGAGTATGCAGGGACAGGGAGTGGTACCTACTTAGGTCATGCTGCCTGCACAGCCCTTCCTCATTTCTCTGAGGAGAGTGATGGGTGGTTGGTACAGGGCTCCTGGACTGCCTGTGATTCCTTGGTCCCCTGTCCCAACACCCAGCCTAGAGAGATGTAACGATCTGCTTGGCTGAGGTTTCCAGAGTGACTGATCGCAAGTGTCCATGCTGCTGGTGCTGGTCATGTTTAGCTCTCCAGTAGCAGTGCACAGATAGCTGGATAAAAATGAACCTGAAAGCCTCCTAGACACGTTCTGGGGCATCCTGGAGGGAGGTCATCCTTGTGATTGATTTATAGGGAAATTCAGAACTAAATCCTGGAATAAATTCCTTCTTTAACTGCCTGTGTAGAGATGTTTTGCAGGCACAAACTAGTTTAGTCTTCTGGGGAGAGTGAAGGTGGGCAAAAGAGCAGGACAGCCCCTGAATTGGAGCCAAAAGCTCTGTGGGTACGCATTGCACACGCTTTCCTTGCTCTGACCTGTGTATGGGGGAAGCTGAATGCCAGGGGGATGGTCTGGGACAGTGGATATTCTTAAGAACCTGGCCTGGGCTTGGTGCTGAGACTGCTCAGAGAACTGTTCCTGCTGTGTGTGCAAGTGTGGGCTGTGCTTTCCTTGCTAGCTGCCTGTGCAGAGCTGTGGGCAGGGCCTGGCTACCTGCACTGCTGCAGCAAAAGGACTGGAAGGCCTGGGTGGAAGAGGGAAGGGATGCTGCTTGCCTAGGTTCTGCTGCTCCCACCCTGAGTCCCTGTCCTAGGTCTTTGAGCATCTCCTGAACCACACAGGGGGAACATCTGGCACTGGGCCTTTTAAGTATTTCTGGGAGATGTGCTTTATTTGCCCTGTCTGTAGGTGTGGAAATGCAGTGTTTGTGGGAGCCGAGTCTGGAGACCCACCTTGGCAGAGATTTGCAGGAAGGGCAAAGGATTCCATGCTGAGGACCTGGTGCTCAGATGGCTCTCTTGGGACATCCACTTACCACCTTACCTTGATGACTTGGAGCTCAGGCCATATCCTACCCTCGGTAGGGGAGAGCTGGCTGATGGGTTATGCTGGGCTAGCAGAGCAGGCAAGACAGTTCATATTAAAGTGCTTCAAAATGCAATGTTTTCCAAGGCTCACCAGGTGCACAGTGGTCTGGCATCAGGAGGAAACATGGGCTGGAGAACAGCTGGCAAGCAGCAGTTGTGGGTCAGTAATGGAGGAAGCAAGGGGCTAACAGAGCCAGCAAGTGCCCTTACATTGCAGCCCCACAGACAGTAGTCAGGGCTGCTGGCAGGGCAGGAGCAGTCTCTGGTGAGACCATCCAGCCCTGACATCTGGAGAAACACCTCCAAAGCAGACAGGTGCTAATTTCCTCTCCTTTATCTGCCAGCCCACAAAGTTAAGTGAACTATAGCTAAACAAACCAAATTAAAACCAAGTGGGTAAATATCAACCTAGGATTACCCTTGTTATCAAGTAGACGGAACAGTATCAAATAAACCAACAACTCTTTATAAGCTTTATCTAATTATCCAGGAGGCAGCTGCCTTGTAGAGCTCCTGGCCTCGGACTCAGAGGGCATTCCCAGCTCCAGGCCAAGCAATTTATTTACTGATATTGCAGCCAAATGCCAGACACCCATCAGGGGGTCCAAGCCCTGCCAGGCTGAAGGGATATTGTGATGAGTTCTGATCCTGGATATAGCACTGGAGGAAATGGCTGGGCAGATAGGAAATCCTTTGGCAAGCAAAAGTGTGATGCTGAGGTTGTTGCTGGTCTTCTGGCAGAAGCTGGATAAGGAGAGCCTTCCGAAAGGATTCCTCTTTCTATGGCATACTGGTTGTGATGGGGATGGATTCATAGCTCAGATACCATCCCGTAGGAGGATACTGTTCATGTTCATGTGACAGCCTGTCATGGGACAAGATGGATAGGACTTCATTAAGCACACTGGTGGGACAGACTGAAGCTACAGCAGCTGCAAGACATTGTTTCCTCTTTGCATGAGTAGCTGGAACCCACTTCATACTTTCAGACTCCACTTCCTCCTCGTTGCTTTGCTCCTTCCCAGGTGAGAAATTGCAAACCATCTTCCTCCATAGTCTCCCCAAGTGAAGCATCCAGGGTCCTTCAGGGAAACTAACAGCAGCCAGAGATATTGGTCATTCAGGTTGGCCTGCTGCTGTGGGTGTCTGAAGGTCAGGTGGATCTTAAAGCTGTGTTGATTTGGGCTTGTTCCATTTCATTTGCAGGCCAAACCTTAAACAAGTCACAGCAGGGAGCAGTGGTGGTGGATAGTAGTAGCTGTTGAAGGGTGTATTGATACAGGAGTTCACAGGTTAGGTGGCCAGTGACACCTGTGTAGGCTGGGCTTTAGTGCCTTGAGCTGTAAGACAACACCACAAAGGGTTTTGAGGATTGTGGGAGTTTTGTCATCACGGGGGCAGGAGGCAGGGTGGGTTTCCCGGAAAGCTGGAATCTGTAAAAGATAGGTAGTAACCACCAATGCACCGAGCCTGTATGGAGACACTGAGATGGAGAAGCTGGAGCTAGCAGAGGGACCATGTTCCAACAGTCAGTCCCCTGAACTGGTAGTCATTTGAAGTGTATCCTGCTTGGATTTGTTTGGCTTTTGGGAAAACTTTCTGTTCTTCTTTTCTCTGCTAGACCATGCAGTCCTCGATGTCATGCCTGCGGAAGAGTGAGCCCCTTGTGGGGATGTTGTTAAAGCAAACTGCCATCCAGCTTTCTCTGAAGCTGGACAGACCAAACTCTCACTGCTTTTGGGGCTCCTGTGACATTGCAGAAGGAGGCAAAGAGGAGCCTTTCTGGGGTGGTAGGAAGGATTTCTGTGCTCCCCAGAGCCAGGATGCAGTGTCTTAAGATATGAACCCTGGGCTCTGCTTTGGGATGGGGAGTTCAGACTGGGAATATAATACTTCATTCCCTCTGGCAAAACAGCTTCCAGCTCTAGAAAGCACAGAAATCCAAGATTACTGGATGTTGGGATGTGGGCACATACTCTTCCTTTCTCTTTCTCTGAAGCACCCTCTACAGACCATGCCCAGAAAGAGGATTTGCTCAAAAAGACCCTTCTTTGACCTGGTACAGCCAGCCCACACAGCATCAGGGAGGAACTTGAGGCACCAGGTACTCCAGTGCACCCTCTTGTTGCTGTCAACAAAGAGAGCTTGCTGGATGTTAGAGGCCCTGGGCTGCTGGATGGTGCCTGGGGGCTGCTTTATATCAGCACTGACTGAAGGAATTTCCCCTGCAGTTCTTTCAGCTGCTTCTCTGCCCCCCCCCCCTCAAGGAGCTGCAAGGTGTATTAGCTTGGACTGCCCTGTCCCTGCAGATGCTGGTCCCCATGACACCTCCTTTCCTTAGCCACGGGGAGCCTTCTTGGGGCTGTTTGGTTCCATGTCTCTGATGGGGATTTGTACAAACAGAGCATCCATGACCAGCCACAGCCCAGAGAGCAGCCAAGCTCTGCAGAGCTGAGACATCTTTCATGTGACATTTGTATTTGTTCTGGAAATTCTTTGAGCTTCTCGATTGGTTTTAGACTTGAACGTTTTGTGTGCAAAATGATCCCTTGTGTGTTCATCAGAGTCTTTGGCACAGCATGCTTCTGTTTGGCCCTAATTTAAATGGCCAGTGGCTGCAAGATGAAGGTCATGAGCTGTCTCTCCTGGCTCTGAGGGGCTGCAGGTGCAGACAGGCCAGGGCCATTCCTGCTTCCATGAGGAGTTTGCAAAGCCTCAGCCCAGCCTGGGCTCTGGCTCTTTGACCCATCCCACCCAGCATCTAGGTACTTGGGATCAAACCAAGACTGCGGTCAGTTAATGCCCCCTTCATAAATTCCTGCCTCGTGCCACTGCTGTGTTTGTGAAGGGCTTGGTGGACACTTTGGGAGATGGGAAGGTTGGGATCAAAGCTGGAATCTGTGGGAGATAATGTGGATGGTGCTTTGTGCCCTGCAAAGTGGGTGAGCTGGAGTGATCTGTGCCAAGCAGGGCACATCCCTGTGGCCACAGTCCTCTGCCTCACCCACCCGAGATAAAGTGGCGGGGAAGTACCAAAGGACTTTTTCTGTGAACGCACCCCCTCCTCCCCAAACACACACAGAACACCCTCCCACCCCCCTGCTGCTCTGGCACTTTACTCCCAGCTGCAAACCTCTGGGTTTGATTGCTGCTCTGGTGCTGGGAGAAGCAGTAAAAGCTGAACCCCAGTGAGACAATAAAGCCAGCGGGGAAGAGATAAGCTGGGATCAAACACGGCGCGGCAGCCGCCCCGTGCTGGACTCTCAAAGGTCCCTTTGTTCCTGCTGCCTCCTGATTCAGCGCCGCGCTGCCTTCAAGGCCCGCGGGCAAGATAGCTGCGCTCAGGGGCAACCCTGCCACCGCAGACCCTGGCAGTTGCCACCTGCACGGCCTGGCAATAAAAAAGGAGGTTTGATTTCAGTCACAGGACTGATCCCAGTTGCACACCGAGGCCCGATAAGGTATCTGGCTGGTTCCTATCAGCCAGGCAATAAAGCCATTATTAGAACGGGTGGTGATGGAAGAGGCGCTTGCCTTCCTCTTCATCCCAGGCTTGTCAAGGGGATGTCCCCCTTCAGCCCCGCTCTCCTCTGACCTCTACCTGCTGTCTGCTCCGCAGCTGCCCCACAGTCTGGCTTGATGGGGAAGTGCCGTCGGCCTCGCACAGCCTTCACCAGCCAGCAGCTCCTGGAGCTGGAGAACCAGTTCAAGCTCAACAAGTACCTGTCCAGACCCAAGCGCTTTGAGGTGGCAACATCGCTGATGCTCACTGAGACACAGGTACCTTGTCCTGAGGGGATGAAGCGTAGCACCAGACAGCTGCCAGGGAGGGAAGTCAAGGTCATGGGCAATGCTGATGCCCCTCACTCAGCTGCCATCAGCCCTCACCTCACTGCTCCCAACAGCATCCCTTTCCAAGGCATCTTCTACAGAGACCTGTTTGGTAGGTTCCAGTCTCTTCTTCTATGAAGGTTGCCCCAGAAATACTTTTTACCCAGCACTCCCAGCTTGGGTTTCAGAGCCTTCCCATCCCTCACTGCGCTGGGAGCCTTCCCATCCCTCACTGCGCTGGGAGAGGGGGCTTTCTGTGGGGCTAAGTTAAAATGGCTCCATGCACATCTCTGGGCATCCTGAAGAAGCTGGGCAGGGGAAAGGGAGCAGCATCCCAGGTACTCCTGACAGCCTCAGCCTACTTGCACAGACCTACAGCATCATGGGACACCCTGCAAGAGAGGGGCTTTGTGGGGGGAAGGGGGTTCTCCATGTAGGGAAGGTGAGGGGGAGAGTGGGGACAGGATGGGGCAGGGTGACACATTCTTCCCTGGGAATGCTCCCTCAACAGGTGAAGATCTGGTTCCAGAACCGCCGCATGAAGTGGAAGCGGAGCCGCAAAGCCAAGGAGCAGGGTGCCCAGGCAGAGGCTGAGAAGCAACGAGGGCTCAGTAAAGCCTGCGAGAAGCTGATGCCCAGTGAGCCCCGGGAACAAGATGCTGAAAGCCCTGAGTTCATGGGGTGCAGCCCCAGCTCAGGCTTCCTGCACCACAGCTCCGCTGAGCTGGGCTGTGGCCCGGACTCCTCTTGCTCAGGGGGTGAGGAGGAAGAGGAAGAGGAGGAAGATGAGATGGGTGCCACGGAGAGGAAGATCGTCTCTGTGTTGTGAAGGGCAGATGGAGCTGGCTGGGGAGAGAGGCCAGGCTGTGGTGTTGGGGCCTCTTTGCTGGCAGACACAGACTGTGCCTGGGCAGACCTGTGGGCTTGGGGGGTGGGGAGACTGCAGGGCATCTGCCCCCCTTTAACTTATGTGTGTTTGGATCCTATTTAACTCATAATTATTCCTCTGTGTGTACCCTGGGGAGTCCCCATGTCCCTCCCCTATAAAGCTGTTATCCAGATGCCTGTGCTTTTCCTTAGTGGACAGGAGGCTCTATCCCTCTCCTGCCTTTGCCCTGCCCTCCAGGGTCCCCAGGGAACTGAGTGAGGACAGCAGACTTGCACAGCTGGCAGCCCACTGGCACAGCTGGAGAGGGATCCTCCTATTGTGTACTGCCTCTTCCCTGCAGATGTGAGAGCATCTGAAGTAGCATGTTCCTGCATAGTGCCAGCTGTTCTTCCCCTTGGCAGCATGAAGGGCAGAGAAGGAGGATGCCCAGGATGCGTGCCAGCCTGCCCTGCCTCCTCCTGCACCTGCAGCATCACTGGTGGGGTCTGTGTATTGCAGGCCCGAATGAATCTGTCCTGCAAAACAAAGTTGGTTAACTGATGCAGTTCTGCTGTTTTCCATGCTGCACTTGACCTGGTTGTATCAGTGTCATGTTGCCCCAAAATGAGGTGAGGATGAAGCCCTCTTGGATTCTGGGAGTCGCTCAGGCTGTTTGTGAGGGCTCAGTGCTATAGTGAGCCTTCCTTTTCCCATGATGATGTCTGAGGCTTTCTCAGTTCCTGGGCTCATTTTGTGACCTTCTTGGGATACTGCTCACTCTGGCTGCGCTCAAATCAATCGCTGGTAGCAGGATGGCCACATCCCTGCCACCTCCCTAGAATCACTAGCCCTGTGGCTCTCCCCCACCTTGAGTGAGCAGACTGCCCTTGTCCTTAGGATTCTGGAGGGTCCTGGGATGCCCTATGGACCTCCCATGCCCTCTGCACGTTTTATGGGCCTGTGCTTGGGGATGCTGAGATGGAATGGAGTGGGGGACCAGCCCTGCAATATTCAGCCTCTCCAGCCTGATGGGACAGCCCTGCTTCACCACCCCACTGCATACAGGACTGCAGGAGCAATGCAGGCTGGGCTAGGATGCCCTGTTCTCACATAGCTCATGGTGTCTACTTTCTGCCTCATATCCTGATGTCCCCTTCTCTCTTCTTGTCCCTGCCTGGGGGTGGCAGAATGGGCTGTCTACCCCTGGAACCTGCTGTGGAGATGGGAGCTGCTGAGGGCCAGGAGCTCCAGGTCACTTCTGGTAGCCAGTCAGAGAGGGATGGGACAGGTAAGCATTAATGTGGGGCTGTTATACCTCACAGGGCTGGGTAATGCCTGGCAGTGGCTGATGCTGCCATGGGGCTGGAGGGGGCAGCAGCACCTCAGGCAGGGAGAGAGATGCAATGTGGTTGAGACAGGATTGGCAAGGAAGCAGGTGATGGGAGAAAGAAGCATGGGGTGGACGAACAGACAGTGACCCACAGTGGCTGCTGCTAGCTCAGCTCCCAACTGACTGGCAAATGTGACACCTATCTGTGGCACTTGGGCACCTGACACCCATCTACAAGAAATGCTGGAAGGAGGGTCCATGGAACTACAAACCTGTCTGGGGAAGGTCATGTTGCATATCATCTTGCATGCCATGACACAGCATGTGCAAGGCAGCTGGGTGATCAGGCCCAGTCAGTGTGGGTTCATGAAGGGTAGATCCTGATCTCTTTCAGGACAAGGTGACCTGCTCAGTGCATGACAGAAGGGCTGTGGATATTGTTTACCTGGACTTTAGTAAAGCATTTGACACTGTCTCCTACAGCATCCTCATGGAGAAACTGGCTGCTCATGGACAATTTGCTGGATAAAAAACTGGCTGGATGGCCAGGTCCAAAGAGTGGTGATGAATGGAGTTAAATCCAGCTAGCAGCTGGTCACAAGTGGTGGTCCACAGAGCTCAGTATTGGAGACAGTTCTCTTTGGTATTTCTATCAATAATCTGGATGAGGCAATTGAGTGCACCCTCAGGAGGTTTGTAGATGGCACTGAGCTGGGAGGGATTGCTGGTCTGCTTGAGGGTAGGAAAGCTCTACAGAGGGCTCTGGACAGACTGGATCAATGGACTGAGGTCCAAGTGACAGGTCCTGCCCTTGGTTGACACCAACCCTATGCAATGCTACAGGCTTGGGGCAGAGTGGCTAAAAAGTTGCTCAGCAGAAAAAGACCTGGGGGTTCTGACAGACAGCTGGCTGAATGTGACCCAGCAGTGTGCTCAGGTAGCCAAGAAGACCAACAGCATCCTGGCCTGTAGCAGGAATAGGGTGGCCAGCAGGACCAGAAAAGTTATTGTGCTCCTGTACTCAGCACTGGTGAGGCCATGCCTGGAATATTGCATTTGGTTTTGGGCTCCTCACTTCAAGGAGGACATGGAGGTCTGGGGTTGTGTCCAAAGAAGGGCAAAAAGATGGTGAAGGGTCTGAAGAGCAAATCTTATGAGGAACATCTGAGAGAACTGAGATTGTTTAGTCTGGAGATGAGGAGGCTGAGAGGAGACTTTATTGCTCTCTACGACTACCTGAAAGGAGGTTGTAGTGAGGTGGGGGCTGGTCTCTGCCCCCTAGTAAAAGTGATAGGACACGATGAAATGGCCTCAAGTTGCAGCAGGGGCGGTTTAGATTGGATATCCCTGGAGGTATTTAAAAGACACAGAGGTGTGGTGGTTTAGCACCAGTCTTGCTAGAGTTAAATAATGGCTGAAGTCAAAGATCCTAAAGGCATTTTCCGACTGAAATGATTCTGATTCTATGATCAGCTTCCCCCTGGGTGTGTGGCATCCTTGGTGCCCAGGTCCCCTGTCCCCAGGCAACCCAGCTCAGGGCATGGCAGCACCCTGCTGCTCATACAGGAGGTGCCTGAATTACTGACTCCGTCGGGGGGAGATGTGGTCCTGAAGATGGTGCAAGGGCATCCTTTGCTCCAAGGGCAACCTGTGAGCCAGGGCAGGTGATGGGTGCCAGGAGCCTGCAAGGTTGATTTAACATGGAGAAGGAGAGGAATAAACATGGAGAACAGGAGGAAAAAAGGACAGAGAAGGAACAGAGGAGGGGAAAGCATGAAAGGATGCTACCCAGCTCCCTGCTGTTGGCCTGCAGGGACAGCAGGGCAGGAGAGACCCAGCACCCCAGGGGAGCTGTGTTCCCCCAAAACCAGGCACACAGGACTGAGTACTGAGATACTGGTAGCTGCCAGGCCATAACTGCAGGAACTACAGAGCCAAAGACATCTTCCAACCGGTGTACAACCTGGTCCTCTGGCAAGAGGGGAGCACAGGCTGGAGCCAAGCATATTGGGGCAAGGGTGAGTGGAGTGGGGCAGGGATGGCAGGAGCAGAGAAGAAAAGGAGAGAAGGAAAGCAACAAAAAAGAGAGTGCCAGGAGGGAGAGTGGGAGATGAAGGGATGTCACAGGCTTAAAACGTTCACCTTGATGGGCCATGACAGGTTTAATTTTCAGAGTACAACCATTAAAGTGATGGATGGGAGGCGTTCATCTCGCGCCTGGCACACACAGGCCTGCCGTGGCTGCAAGGAGGTTTGTTTAGTTGCTGTTATTTATGAGATTGCTTCTGCAGGAACCAGGCACTTGTCCAGCACTGGGGGAACAGGGGAGGGAACACAATTGATGCCAGAGGAGTTGGGGGGCTGATTTATGGCTGTTTAGCTGGATGACTCATGTTGTAAACATTGACAAATGCCATTAAAGCTGCATCTCCTCCTTGCCTCTGCCCTGACACCCTCCCTACAGCGTGGGATATCTCCAACCCTGCTCTCCACTGGTAGCTGTGCACATCAGAGAGGCTGTCTGACCCTCCCCAAGAGGGACATGAGGGTTCCCCCTATCTCTGAAGGACATCCATGGCCCTGAGAAGATACAGGAGTGACCCACAGCAGTGCTGGTGCTCCATGGAATGATACTCAGGATACTTGATGGACTTGTGCAGCCAGGGCTCCTGGCCTGTGTTCCCCTTCGCTGGTCTCAGCCCCCAGCACTTTTTGGCAATCGTCACAACTTGTTATTTGTGTCACCAGTGTTCCAAGGAGCACAGGATAACCTGGCCCCATTCAGGTGTCACCCCATCCCTGTGCCAACAGTCTCCAACCTGCTGCACCCCATGTCCCCTTGCCCTTCCAGTATCCCCACCTCTTAGCCTCATAGTTTCCTCATTTACCCATCCCATGCACCCAGGTACTTCATGGCACCCCTTTTGACAGCTCTGCTTTGCTCCTCTCTTCCTCCCCTCAAAGTGCCTTCATCACCCCTTTCTCTGAACTCTGTTGCTAAATACGGCTCCAACCCTGGAAGTGTTCAAAGACAGGTTGGATGGAGCTGTACACAACCTGGCCTAGTTAGAAGGTATTCCTGCCTGTGGATGGGCAGTTGGAACTAGAAGATCCTTAAGGTCCTTTCCACTCCAAACCATTCCATGATTCTATGACTCCCTCCTGCATTCCTCTACCTGCCCCCTGCATGCCCTGCACTCCTTGGGCTGCCACCCACACCCCTCCATCACCCTGCCCCTGAATTGCTCCATCTCCCCCTGGTCTCCTGCCCTGCTTCCCTGACCCAGCATGCCCCGAACTCCTTGTCTACACTCTGCATAGTTCCATCTGCCTCCTGAACCCAAAATCTCACCACCTCCTTCCTTTGCCCCTCCATCTACACCCTGAGGCACCCATCTGCACCCCTTCACCTGTTTTCCATCTGCCCCCTTCAACCTCGAGAGCTCCCTGCCTGCCTCCTGGCCTCTTCATCTGCCCCCTGCACCCCTGAGACATTCGTCTGCCTCTTGCCCCCCTCCATCTGTCCCCCGTACCCCGAGAGCTTCCCGTCTGCCTCCTGGCGCATTCCACCTGCCCCCCACTCGCTCCCTTCCCCGGCCCCGCTCTGCGCGTCCCTCTGCTGCCACCTGGCGGCCGGCGGTGGAGGCCTGCTCCGCCCCGCACGCACAGCTCGGCTGGCGGCGGACGCCGTCGTTGCTGCGGCCGCCAGCGCGTCCGCTCCCCATGGCAACAGGGCCCGGGGCTGCGTGGCGCTGAGCGGTCAGGGCCGGGCCGGGCTGCGGCTAGCTGGGGTTCGAGGTGGGTCGGGCTGTCGGGGCTATGCTGTGCTACAGGGAGCCGCACACGGCTTGAGGGAGCTGGGCTGGCTGCACAGGCCCGGGGAGGGGCGGCGCTGGCACCGGACCCCGGCTCGTCTCTGGGGGCCAGGCAGGGTTATAAGGGACCAGGCCGCGGTCCAGGGAGCTACGCAGGCGCTTCTTGTAGGGAACGGGAGCGTGCCACAGTCTGTACGGGATTTTAGGGTGTCAGGCAAGGCTATAGGGCAGGTCTGTCCTATAAAGGTCCAAGGAGAGCTCTGCCGTGGGGTGAGTCGTGATCGGTACCAAGGAGCCTGCTGAGCACATGGCTGTGGCAGCCTGGGGCGGTAGGGTCTGTGGAGAAGACTGGGCTCAGATGGTGAATTTGGGACACTTCTGGGGACACTTCTAGGGACACTGCAGCCCCTGCAGGGAGGTGTGCCACCCTGAGCCACGGGAGGGTCACGGGATCTCTGGGAGCACTCCGGTCTTGGCATCACGACCGTCTGGGTGCAGCAGTAGGATGCGTGAGGACTCTTATCTTTCAGATGCTTGCTCAGGTGTATGGTGAGCCCCAAAACTCTGCCTCTTTTTGAAAGCTGTGCTGTGGCTGCGTGAGGAAGGCGAGTGGAGGAGGAAAAGGTGCCATTGTGGTGGGCGGGTTTACTGGTAGGGTGGGGAGAGGAGAAAAATACCCACCCCTTAAGCCTCTGCACATCTCGTTTATAATTCTGCAGTATCTGTTATTTGGGCTCTGGCCAGGAGGTGTCCCCTCTGGACTCCTGGAGCAGGGCTTTTGGTGACTCCTGCCGCAGGGTGGCTCCTCCTGTCTGGTGCGAGAGTCAGAAACTTAACGTAGAGAAACTGGAGTTTGATTTCTCCTCCCTCCCATTCAAATTGCTAATGTCCCCCTTGTAGCTCCCTACGCTGTCTGCAAGAAAGATGAAGAAGAAGAAGAAAGGCGTGTTCTGGGGCATTGAGGTGGCTGAAACACTCAGGTGGCATGGCTGGGAACTTGGAAAAGAGATGATCAAACATCTGGTCTTGAAAAATGTGCACGAGAAAACCCAGAAGCTGAGCTACAGGTGCGTTGAAAGTCTCTTTCTCCTTCGTGCTCCTCATGCTCTCACTGCATCTCCATCCCTCCTGCTGTATCAGTCACATTAGCACTTTTCTGGGATTCATCTGGCCTCCTCTCCCCTCGGGCTATGTGCTGGAGACAGCACCCTTACATAGCAGGTCATAAACCTGCTAATTCAGATGCACATCCCTTGGTCCTGGCAGGAGTCTTTTAAATGAAATGCCTTTTTTTAAACTCTGTTTTGCTGATACTTCTGTCTGTGAGGCATTTCCAGTCTAGTGAGATTTTAATCGTGGATGTATGCCAGCCAGTCACTAGTGTGTCCTAAAACCATTGCTCCCGGGAGTCCCGCTGGATGTTGAACCACTCCAGCACACTCTGTGACCTTCCCTGCTCTGAAACCCAGATACTTCTGCCAAATGGTTTTTTGCTCAGGCTACATGGTCTGGGAATGTCTAATGTTCAAGGAAGGAGTAACTACTGTGAGCTGGGGATGTGTTTCCAGGACACCTGGGTTCTGCCCTGTTTCTGCTGATTTGCTACCAAGATATCCTTGAGGGTCAGGTGTGTAGAGGGCTTCTAATTGTGCCGTTTGGAGGTTTTGACTCCTTATGCTCTTTTCTGCTGTCTATCTTAACAGCTGCATGCCCTCAGACAAAACCTCTGGTTCTGATTTCGTTATCTAGATGTCCTTCTACGCGGTTCTTCTTCACTGTTTTTCCCCAGCCGATCACTCTGAGCCCTGGTATGTCCTTAAGCCTGCCAGTTGTTTTCCGGCCCACTGAAAAGGTAAAGTACCAACACCAGAATGGCTCTGGGTCTACAGGTTGGCTTCCAGGGCAGCAGTGAGCCTCTGCTTCTCTTATCCTTTCTGATTTGTTTTCACTCGAATGAATGGGCCCTTAGGGAAGGTTCCAGCACAGAAAAACTGGACGGAATGGCCTTCCTGCTCTCCCCACAGCTTCATCACCTGAGGGAGCCCTAACCCTGACTTCTCTGCAGTTTTTCGGTAGTTATGAAAGGGATCCTCAGGGAAAAAAAATGTCCTGTTTTTTCACATTCTGCTTCTGGACACAAAATCAGTAAGATAAAGTGCTTAAACTGTCCATTCGTGGTTTGATCCCAGGGAGCCTCACCTGGGTGGTTTTGTTGCAGAACCTTGGGTTGAGTGGCTCAGTCTCTGCTTCCTTACAGGAGACCCCAAAGCCTGTACATGGAAGGGCTACTGATTTTCTATAAGGGATACGTCAAGGATCTCCTTTCTTTTATATGGCGTGGGTTTCTTTAAGATTTGTTTTTATCCACCCCCTTTTCTTGCCTTTCAGCCTGTACTTGGCATCTGTTTTGGCTCTGTGTGTTGATCTCTGGCTTTTGTCTAAAGTTATATATGTCTTTGATACGAATCTCAGTCTTAAAGCATGATCACTGTGTAGATTCCCAGTACCCTGCTCTTCCAGTGTCACGATTTTGTGATGCCTGTTCAGTGTTTCCCTTATGAAATAAGCTGCTGGCCTGGTTCCGTTTTCACTAAATAGTTTGTCTGCACCACATGAATTGCTAGAGGAGGAGGCTCCTTTTCTCAGAGCAATGAGTGTGTGTGCTGCAGTGCCAAAGGTGTCTCCTTACCTGCATAAGTGGTACTTGGGAGAGGTGATGATTGGGGAGTGTGGAAGACATGTATCTTGCAATTCCTTCTGTATCAGCTGGTTAGCAGATGTCCTGGGGCTATTTATACACAGTGCTGTCAACACTGCATCTTTAAGTTGTGTGTCTTAGGTCTCTAGCTGACAAAGCACTTAATCAAAGGCTAGTATTTCTGTGCTCATGAAGCTCAAATAAAGGTTGTACAGGCTTCAGTTTAGCTGAACTGGGAGCTTAAAAATGCTGAAGGAAATCCACCTGCCTTGAAAACAACAAATCAGGCGAAAAAAATGGGCTCTCTGAGGGTGTTTCTGTGTTCCCTGTCAGTGAGGAGTATACCTGAGTACTTTACCCACTGCCTGCCTTTTCTGAGTGCTTCATATGTCCTCTGTCTTGCACAGAGGCCTCCCCTGGTGCCTCTGTCACCAATGTTTGTCCTCCCAGCACTCTCATAGACATAAAGGTGATGGGTGTTCAGGGGTGTAGCTGCAGTACCTGCAAGATGGAGCTCATCTAACTGCTGTTTTCTGTGCAGAGGGAGTATGAAGACAGCATCTGCTTTAAGAAGGCTGAGGGTGAATTCTCTGTCACCCTGCATGCTGTGCTTCCACACCTCCGTCTGTCCTTCCCAGCTGCCATCCAGCTGCCTGTCTGCGCTGTCCACAGTGCCACGGAGACGCTGTTCCCTATGCGCAATGTCGGGTGAGTGAGGTGTGGCTGTGCAGACCCTCCTTCTGTTTTGTCAGGTGTTATGCCACCTGGGTGGACTCTCCAATGGATGCAGCTCATCCCAGTTGCTGCATACCTCTGCCTCCTCTGAGGTCATGGCAGAAAAGGCAGCAGAAATGGTAGTACATCTGAGATCTCACTGTGGGTGCATCTTGGCACCTCATATGTGTCTCTTTCCAGCATATGCTGAGAACCGTTCTAGCACAGGAACCAGTGGAGGACCAGCATGGTGTCCCATTGCAAACATCCCACATTCAAGAAAAGGCCTGGGCTTATAGTTAGTCAAAGACAGCCTGCCCAGGGTGAGCTACCAGCTGGAAACATTTTACTCTTTCTGTGACTTGACCTCATTTCCCTTGGCACGGGAATGAGTTGGGATGGAAGTGGAGTTTCTGGTGTTCAAGCCAACCTCTTTGATGTGCAAGCAGGCAATACAGAAGTTGAAGAGTCTCTCCAGTGCCTGCTCATGGAGCTCCCCAAGTGGCAATTATCATTCAGGAGAAAGATGCTCCCAGTTAACCAAGGACTGTCTTATTTTAACGAGGGAAGGACAGTAATTCAGGCAATATTGCAGAAAGAAGTGCAGTGAAGAAGTTCCCAGACAAGGAGGGGGTGTACTTCCAAACATTTACAGTGAGAGCAATATAACCTTTACTAGTTGGAAAATGGCCTGTGCTCTCCAAAGCAATCAGCTGATGCAGTAGGAGGGTAGAAAGGACAGAGGTCACATGTACTTTCAGCAGAGCAAGGTATCAGTCTGAAACCATTTCAAGTGATTCATTCTCCCTTAAGAGAAATCATTTGTGCTGACTAAGATCTCGAGGGCAGTGGAGGATATGGAGGGTAAGTAACACACAACGTGGAATCAATAAAATATAAAAAGCTGATGGTATGTCATGTTCTTTTCACAAATCAAACAAGCAAAGGGGGTTTTGGAGAGTGGAATGAGATATTGGGAAAACAGCTCAGTCCTCCCTTCTCACCTGGGCGTATAACAGAGGAACAAATGTTCATTTGGAATTAAGTAGCAGCAAGTTTAGATACAGGAAAAGCAAATAATTCATTCTGGGGCTGGTTTGTTTGCTGACACATGATGAAGCTGAGAAATTCTATGGCTATTCTTAGATGTAATAGCTGAGATTTGTTAAAATGTGAACAGAACATTTGCAGAGACTGGAGACAAATTTCTTCCCAGCATCGCATCTCTGGCTGCATGCACCAGTGATTCTGCCACTCAGCAGTGGGTGTGTCTCATCCTAACTGAATAACCCACTGGGAAAGGTCAGTCCCGTGTGTGATTGTGCAGGCAGCAAAGGATCAGTCACTCAAAACCTTATCTCTATCTCCTAGTGACCTCATTACCATGTTTGCCTGGGAGACACCAAGCCCTTTCTACATGGTTCCTGACTGTGGCGTGCTGAGCCCGGGTGCTGAGTGCATGGTCAAGGTGGTCTTCCAACCCAAAGTGGCAGCAGTATATGATGTGTCAGGAACATGCTGGTTGGGAAGGGAAAAGAAGCAAAAAAGGACAATCCAGCTAAAAGCTCTGGGTGAGTTGTTTTTGCATATAGCAGTCAAAGATGTGTGTGTCATCCCTAACTGGAACAGCATTCCACAGGGCTGTGCTCTGAGGCTGTGCCACAGCTGGCTCGACTCACTGGTGAGCATGTGAAGCTCATGGACTCAATGTGGTGTGTGAAATGCTCTAATGTACTTTTGCCAGTTTGGAAGTGTGGTCGGAGGTTCAAAACGCCCTGTGGCATGCTTTGGCCAAACCAGCATTTCTGGAGCCCGCTTAAGTGGAAAGAGGGAAGGAAATGAGAGGAATTCATTGGCACAAAGCAGGCATCTCCAAAGACTCCTGACTTTGTCTGCACTCTGTCTCTCTTGTTTGTCCCTGCCAGACAGAGAGTCAGATGTAAATTTCTAAAGCTTTCTGCATGCAAGCTAGGATAAGCAATGGTTTTGTTAGCAAGTCCTTGCCTGAAGTGCTTTCTGTGGCCACTGACAAAAGATGTGACTCTGAGTCTAGTAAATTGGGGGTGGAAGGGAGATTATTTGGTACAAAGCAGGGTCAGCTTTGAAGGTAGATCCACCTTCAGAGTTACCCAAGGTGATTCAGAAGCTTGTCCAGTTGAGCATTGAATATCCAAGGATGGAGATTCCACCTCTCTTTCTTAACCTAGCGTATTATTCCTTTTAACAGCAAAATACCCCTACCTGAGAGTGAGTGTGACAGGGGAGGAATATGAAGGTGTACAGCCTGGAAAGTTTCAGGATACACTGTGCTTTGGATCAGTGCCAGTGGGGACAGCTGTGGAGAAGCGTGTTGAAATCTTCAACATGTCTGTGGTATGTGGAGAGTGAGACTACTTGTGAGAAACTGGCATGCTGGCACATTTCACTGGGATATGTGCTCCTGATTATCTCCCTTAATGCTGTGAAAAGAACCCAGGTGGGAATGTGAGTGACACAGAGGTAGTGAGCCTTTCCCTACCAGCCAGGCCATTCACCCATGCCTTCCAGCTACAGTGCTAGCACCTCATCCATTTGCAGCATGTTATGGAAATTCCCACCTACTTCCCACTGTCCAGACCAGGAAGCCAATGCTGTCCTTCACATCCTACAGCTTTCCTGCTCACCCTGGACAAGACCATCAGTCCTGTGTGGCAGCTGTGGCACTCTCAAATTGTTGTGCCTGTGTCCCAGGCAGCTGATGGATCTCCTGCTGTCCTCACTGGACTGCAACCTGATGAATTGCTCTCAAAGTCAAGTGGGCTGCCTCTGAACACCACCTTCTTGGTGCCAGCTCAGCCTGTTACGAGATTAATATGCTTAGACATGGATGACAACACTGCTGACTCCTCCACAGGCTTTGCAGTTTGGGAGTGGCAAAAGACATAGTCTTTTGTAGTACCCTTACTATTCACACTACAGTGGTGCTCAGCATCCCCAGGCAAAGATCAAGACCTTTTCTAAGGAACTTGATGAAGGCATTAGGCCTGCAGTCTTGTGTTTTTGTGAAAAGAAGATCCCCAGACAAGTGGAAACTGTGGATAGAGGGAAATAAGTTATCTGCCTGCCTGTCCCCCTGGTCACAGCAGCCACTTAGGCTACTTTGGCCCTTGGGGGCACCTTGAACCATGCCCTCTGCTACCAGGAGAGACACTCCAAACAGGACATTTTGCTGCAACCCCTAGACTTCTGAATGTATTGTGGGAGTTTGCTGCCAGCAGCACTCCAGCAGGACACAGCTGCAGAGGTTTGCACAGCATTTCTGTGCCGGGCTGCAGTGGCTTTGCTGTTCTTGGTGGTGTTCAGCTCTGCTGAAATCTGCAGTTCCTCACTGATTAGTGTTCTCATCTCAGGACAATCCTGGCTCCTATTTGTTTTTTGCTTGCAGGTTGATGCACCGTGTAGGATAGAAAGAGTAAAAGATCCTTTGCTTCAAGATCATGTTTTCTCCTGTGATATGTCCCATGGTGTTGTCCCTGCCAAAGGGAAGCTGGTCTTGTACGTACGATTTCAGCCTCAGACAGTAGGAGAGCACAGTACCAACTACTTCACTATTTCATCTGCTGGATGCCTCCTGCAGACTGTCCTGAAGGTGGTTGGATCATGTAGAGGTACCAGAATGAAAGTTTCCCCTGGTTTTCCCTGTCTTCTTCTTCTTCTTAGCACTGCAGGGGAAGTGCTAGTGCCTGGGCAAGGACTAGTGCCTGGGGAAGGACAAGGGGCTGTCACAGCCCTCTGTCACAGACTTACCTTCTGCTGGGATTCAGGCTGTCCTTGCTACACGATTTGGGGTTTACACTTGCTTGAGAAAGGTGTGAGGCTGTTGGAAGTGAATGCCCAGCTGTTTGCTAGGACTGATGGTGTTGCTGATGAGATGGTTCTGGTTTAGGAAGATCAGTTAAGTGTAGCAGTGGCTTGTGACATGTTGACAAGCCGCTATGACAAGTCCAACATCTGTCTTGCATGTCATTGTCCTAGGTCCTTTAGTGTCACTTCACCAACATTCTGTGGATTTTGGCTGGATCAACCTTGGAGAAAGTTTGATGCAGACACTGAAAATCAGCAACATCTCAGATGTCCCAGCCTACTACCAATTTGATATTGATGGCAGAGGGAGTGTCTTCTCTTTGGATTGCCCTTGTGGAGTCTTGGAGGCCACAACAACAATAGTGCTGAAGGTGACCTTTCGACCTACTCACCCCATCAGCTATCACCGCAGAGTGGTGTGCCTTGTCCACCATCAGGTATGAGAGGCAGATGGTTTCATTGCTCTGATAGCTCAAAGGGATCTTCCAAAGTAACCCACCAGGGCTGACCTCTCTCACTCCCAGAAAGCTCTTCCCACTGCATTTTCATTAATGCCTGTCACAGAATCATTTAGATTGGAAAGGACCTATGTAGGATCATTAAGTTCAACTGTTAACCTTACACTGCCAAGGCCACCACTAAGCTCTGTCCCTAAGCACATCTACATGTCTTTTAAATACCTCAAAGGAAGGTGACTGGGCAGCCTGTTCCAGTGCTTGACAACCCTTTCTGCAAAGAAATTTTTCCTGATGTCCAATCTAAACCTAGTGCAACTTGAGTCCATTTCGTCATGTCCTATTGCTTGTTACTTGGGAGAAGAGGCCAATCCCCCACCTCGCTCCAACCTCCTTTCAAGTGATTTTAGAGAGTGATAAGGTCACACAGCCTCCTCTTCTTCAAGATAAACAACCCCAGTTCCCTCATTTGTTTCTCATAAGATTTACTCTCTAGACCCTTCAGAGACTTCATTGCCCTTCTTTGGACACGCTCCAGCACCTCAATGTCCTTCCTGTAGTGAGTGGTCCAAAACTGAACCCAGTATTCAAGGCGATGATCATTACCCTACTTGTGCTGGCCACATTATTCCTGATACAGGCCAGGGTGCTGTTGGCTGGCTGGGCCACCTGAGCACAATGCTGGCTCATGTTCATACGGCTATCAACCAGCACTCCCAGGTCTTTCTCTTCTGGGCAGCTTTCCAGCCACTTCTTCAAGCCTGTAGCATTGCATGGGGCTGTTGCCACCAAGTGCAAGGACTCTTGTTGAGTCAAACGCACATGGTGCAGGTTCCTATCAGCAATAGAGGGCTTATGGGTAGGGTGAGATGCATCCTCAGTGGCTCCTGTTCATTTAGGTCTTTGATTAAAATTTAGCTGCACATCTGTACACCAAGTGCCCTCTACTTTCAGTCTAGTTTCAAGAAAGTTCTTGGGCCAGTAAATGACTGTCTTAACATTCACAGTATCACAGTATATCAGAGGTTGGAGGGGACCTCAAGAGATCATCAGGTCCAACCCCCCTGCCAAAGCAGGATCACCTAGGATAGTCTGCACAGGAATGCATCCAGGTGGGTTTTGAAAGTCTCTAGAGAAAGAGACTCCACAACCCCCTGGGGAGCTTTTTCCAGTTCTCTGTCACCCTCACTGTAAAGAAGTTTCTCCTCATGTTGAGGTGAAATCTTCTACATTCAAGTTTGAACCCATTGTTCCTTGTCTTATCACTGTGTACCACCGTAAAGAGCCTGGCCCCTTCCCCCTGACACCCACCCCTCACATATTTATAGACATTGATCAGATCCCCTCTCAGTCTTCTCTTCTCAAGATGCTGATGCTAAGCCTTTCCTAGGTATGCTTTTTGAAGTGCAGTACTATGCTGGTGTAAGTCTCACAGGAATCACAAAAGGGCAGTTTATTTTCTTTCTGGTGTTTTTCCAGGAACCCATGTATGTGGATTTTTTTGGTACCTGCCACTCAGACACAGTTAAGCCAGCCATCCTTCAGGCAAGGCACCTTTCCTGGTACCGAACCAACATGGTGAGGGGACTGACCTTCTACCCCCCTGATATCCTGAGTGTGATGCTGAAGGGTGGGAAGTTGCAGATGGATGAAAAGGGAGCCCTCATGCTGCCTCCTGAGGTATGAGCTGCCCTCCCTGGAATCTAAGATGCTCTCAAGCCATTCTCTGTAGATATTAGGCTTCTGTTGCACAGGCCAGACAGATCTAGAAGGTGCTAGAGTGGTTTTCTGTTAGTGTTTCCAACACACACCAGGCCACCAGCACTATCTTTGTTAGTTGGGTCTTACCCAAGCTCAGACACTAAGCCATTTTCTGGTTTTAACTTGTTCACAGCATCTTTTGCTTCATGAAGTTCTGGATTGAGGGCTGGCTTACAAACCAGGAGCCTCCTTGACGCCTAGATTTTGAGCTGTCCTGAGAACTGTTACTGGAGTGCATCTTGCATGCTCTCCTGCTTGTGAAGGACTGTAGTGCCTGGTGTCTCCCATAGGCACATTTCCCCTGCTCACACTGAGATGTTTCTATCCTGTAGATCCCTCAGGATGAGCCTCCCAAAGAATACTTTGAAGTCAACTCCGTGACTGAATATTTCTATGATGGTGTAAGCTGCGACCTGGCTGTGTTCCCTCCTCATGTTAGTGTCAGCCCCAGGGAGCATGATTTTGGTTGTTGCATGCCGCTCTGCAAGGTAGAACCACTCCCTCTCTGTGTGACCAACCACACCAAAGGAAATATCACTGTTGCCTGGACCCTGAGCCCCAGCAGTGCCTTCCAAGTGAGCCCTGATATCTGTGACATCCCACCTCTGAAGTCTTCAGCCTTCCGTGTCCTTTTCCAGCCCACTCAGCTCAACAGTCTCTATGCAGCAGAGCTGGAAGGTTTTGCCTTCTACAAGGTTAGTAGGCATTACTAAGATCAGTTTCCAGAGAGGGCCTAGCAAGCAACTATTTGCAGGGTAAAGACTTTTAGGGGAATTGAAAATCAAATAGAACCTTATATTTTGAATTTGTCAAACTGGCATCTTTACCAGCTCCTTTGGCCACTGTTTTGATACACTAGTGGATTGACATTTCTCCTTCACCTGTGTCCTGGCACAGATAAACCAGCAAAACAAGCTACAACTCTTGAGTATGGACAGTTGCATGTGCTTGTACCCCCAGTGAACGTGAAGTAATGCAGACCTCACTGAAGGAGAAATTACTGTGAATTACTACACTATTAGCATAGATGGAAGCCTGCATAAAAGTGGTTATTGTGGTTGGGCGACAGGCAGTAACTTGGGTTTTGTGTCTGGCTCTCCACAAATAAAGCTGCTGAGGGCACTTGTGCATCACTGCAGCCTTTTCTCTCATGTGTTATGGGATTCATGTCAGACAAGGCTACAACTGCAGGAGTTTTACCACCCAGAAACTTCCTGGTAGGTGAGAGAGATTTTAATTATGTTGTTGATTATTCTTCTTGCATTTTTCTTCCCCTCTAAGCCAATGTAGAGGGTATCTAGAAGTAACCTTAGAGTCAGAGTTTCTTAGACTTGGACAAATAAGGACAAATAATTATTTTCAGTGACTCACTGTTAAATGCTAACTTTAGCACATTCAAGTATCTCACACTGCACAGTGGTGTCTGTAGACCTTTCTTCCCTAAGGCAACTCTTACAGTATCACACAGCAGCTTGGGTCTGAAACGTAGGTATTTGGGAAAGCGACACTCATGTTTCCCATCTGGTATGGGTCAGTCCTTCTTCCCTGCAAAAGGCAGTTCCTCAGCCCCATGGATGCTTTTGAAACTGCTGCTTGCAATGACACATGCACCTTGCCACTCTCTCTCCCTGCATGCACTCTCTTCTGTCCCTTGCATGCCTGCAGGTGCTGAGACACTACAGCAACATTGAGGAGGACGCCACCATCTGTCCCTCCTGGTGCCTGAGTGTCAGGCTGAGAGCACACACATTTGAAGCAGGACGGGAGCACTTCATCCCACAGTATATCCTGGATGTCCCCAAGGTGTGTAACTGATTGATGTTTGGCTCTCTGCTGAGATACTCAGTGTTTACTTCTGAAGTCTTCACTTTGTCTCCCATTGCACCATCCTGAGATGTGGCTTAGACAGTTTCTGATAATGTGGAGAGTCCTGCTTTGGTACAGAAGTCAGATGCTTTTTCTCCTGCATTACCATCCCAGCCTCCAGTGTGTCAGGTTGCACTGAACATCTCATGAGCTTGAGAGGAAAGATGTTGGGGTCTCCTTCCTCTCTGTTTAAGTGGCCATAGGCATTGACAAGGATACTTAGTCACCTCTCAGGAGCCTCAGACACTCTCCATGCACTTAGGCAAAGGGAAGGTAGCACACAGAATCCATAGTTATGGAAGAGAAGTTGGTTGCAAGGCATAGCAGAAGTTTTCCTGACTCCTCCTTAGGTTTCTGTAGCACAAGAAAGTATTGTTTCTGTGACATAGAGTGAGATCTGATCCTAGGAAGTAAGAATAATCTTGAGAACCTCTTGGAAAATTTCATCAGGCAGTTCAGGATATGCAGCCTGTATCTGATACACATGAGCTGAAACAAATTCTAACCTGCTGGTACTCCTAATCCAGGAGGTCACTATCCATGCAGAGACTGCAGGCCACAGCAAGCAGCTTGCTTGTTGAATGAACAGAAAGCCCTGCATAATGGAAAGAGGCTTCACTGGTCCCATGAGTCTATAAAAGATCAGGGCCACTGTAGGAAGGGAAGAGACCATCATTTTTATACCCTTGGGTGATTTCCTTTCTTTTCTTAAAGAGAAGCAGTTACAAAGTCCTCCACGGATTCAGGGTAATGCTTGTTGGAATCTGGAAATTCCACACAGTGAAAGCTTTTTTTTTTTTTTTTTTTTTTTTAGTCTGCCTTTCTAAACACAGTGCAAACAGCCCTTCTTGCTTGTCTCCACCAGGCTTTTCCTGCTGTGGCTCCTAACACTGATAGCTACTGCAGCATGCTGCTTTTGAACACAGGCACTTCTTCGATAACCTTCAGTGTGAACCAAGCTGCCTGTCCCTCCATTTCGGTCAAGCCCTGTTCAGGACACATCATTCCTGGATGCCACCAGGTTTTCTTTCTCTGCACTCACCCAGTTGACACAGTCTCACAGCAGCTTGTCCTGCCTTTGCAGCTAAACTCTTTTCCTGGATACACCAAGGTAAGGAGAGAGAAGTAGAAGACGGTGAGCAAAGTTTTGTTCCCATCTAGTCTTCTCTTTTCATAGGGACTTGTGCTATCATCTCTGTTATATCTACTAATGGTTAATTTGGATTTTCCCCTTTGGAAGCAGGAATGAAAGAATATTTTCAACATTTAAGGTGGGGTCAGCATTGCAGGTAGGAGGTAGTGCTAGGCATCCTGTACCCTTTGTTCCCTTTGGTTTCCATTGTCTGGAATGCACTATACTATGCACAGGGCCCTCCTTGACAGCACAACCTAATGTTCTTCATGTCCTCCTACAGACCCAGTTTATTCTTTCTTCTCTCTTGGAAGAAATATTTTTGCAAGGTCCCTCCAGAGGCATCTGATGTCTGTTACTTTTCCCTTAATTCCACAGGAGATTGCTCTCTGGAGTTGTGGGGAGTCTCTTCTTTTGCTCTTAGAAGGTGGTGGAAATCTGTACTTCAAGCCTGTCTGTGTAGGGACCTCCTCGACACGAATGTATACCATAAAAAACTGCACAAGGCTACCCATGATTTTCACATGGAAGATCCGTCAGTCTGGCAGGAAGATCCTGTCTGTCAGCCCCTCTACGGGGATCCTTCAGCCCTATGAAGCCATGGTAAATTCAACTTCTACTGAAGTTTTCTTTTGCTCTCTACAATATAGCTTTGGAGTGCTTAGAGGAGAAATGTGAGGGTTGCCAATCGTTTGGTCATTAATTGCCAAAGCTGGAGAATACCAGTCAGTGCCTTATCTTGGGTTGCCTGCCAGCATCTGCAGTTGTGCTGGTTCCCACAGTGTGGATTTGCCCAAACATGATGACATCCTGTTTGACTACAGGACCAAATGGGCCTTAAACAGGCACTAGGTAATGATACCTTGGTTGGGACTTTGATGTCCACCAGGAGATGTTAGTAGATGGAGGACAAATGACACTAAGAAAGGATTCTCCAATGTGTAAATTCAGGTTCTCAGTGTCTACTCTATTCCCTGAGTGGCTTTTGAGAACAGTGAGGATTTAGCATATCTCCATGGCCTGGCTTTGAATATTTCAATGTACATTCCCAAGATGAACTTTTGACACGGGAAGAGATGGTGGAGAATTGAAGTGAGAGTGTTTCCAGAGCTGTCTGTAGACTACTAGGTTAGCTATTAAGGACTAGGTTAACTGTAATGGAGAGGAGCCTTGAATATAGACATTCCAATATATAGGCTTGGGTCTGTTCTGAAGCTGCTGGGAGTGCTCTCCTTCCCTCATGTGATTTCAGGCTCAGGCATGGACGTTTACTCCTGACAAGGAGACCAAGTATCTGTTGCGTGCCATGGTGTTTGTGAGGAGGAAAACCCCAGACCCTGCACCTCCCAAAGGTGTCCATTATGCCTTACGGATTGTTGGAGAGGGGGCACTGGGCACCATCAGGGTAAGGAAGTGGAATCCTCCACTGGGTAGTAAGAGGATTGCTAGGTTCAGATGTAAAGGGCTTCCCCTTTTTGCACAATCTGTACTGGAAACAACCAATTTTCTCTCAGTGGAGGTGACTGAGCTGATTCTGGCAGCCTGCTGGCAGTGGCATGATGTAAATGTCCTGTCAGTTCAAACGTCACCTGCCCAAATCCTCGACTCCTTTGGTCCAGAATGAACTGGGCAAGGCATTTGGCTCCTTGGAACACCCAGCGGTTTCCTCTCATTCTCTCTTCTCCATTTCCTCTGCTGTCAGTCTGCTGTCTAAGTGTAATAGACCTGGCTGTTAAAATGGTGTGGCCAGGACATATCTACCTGGCTTCCCTGCTCTTATCTGCAGATCTGTGCATCCACCTTCATTTTCAGGCAGCTTTCCTAAGGAGCCAGAGCTAAATAAAATAATACTTTGTAAGTCATTACCCAGGGTCAGTCATGTTGGGTGGATGGGTAGAAATGTCTTAGAGGTGTTTAGTCACTATAAATTGTGTGCAAGTGAATGACTGGCCAAAAGAGAGAGGGGCTTTTAATGCATTCATGGAGGTTTGGGTAGACTTGTCCCAGATGCAGCTGACCAGATAATGTCCTCATGGACCCAAACGTGCTGCATCCTACCCAGCCCAATAGCAGAGAGAGCTTTTGGAGGAGGGGTTGAGCCTCTTGCAGCCCTGTTCCAACATCTCCCGGGGCATGATAGGCCACACACAGTGTAGGGAGCCCTTTGCACTACAGCCTGCCTGCCAACGGATCTGCACATAGTGAGATAAGTGGTGGCGACACTCAGCCACTGCACTTGGTGTGTAATGGTGACCTTTGCATGGCTCATTTCAATTCCAGGCAGAAAAGGAGCACCTGGACTTTGGAAACATTCTGGTTGGTGACCTGCAAAGCTGCAACATCGTCCTGCTAAATGATGGGATCTGTTCTCTGAAATATATCCTCAGTGTGGAACAACTGATCACTGGGCCCTGTGACCCTGGGGAGATCCACAGTGATCCACTGGGTACTCTAAGGGAATTAGGATGGGCTGGGGCCTTGGCCTTCCCCTCTTTTCTGCAAAATAATTCTGGGATGAATTCAGGAGCTAGGATGCTTGCTGGCTAGCTTGCACTGATTCTCTTGTGTACCTTAAAATGTCTGCTTATTTTCTTGGGGATTTGCTATATATGACTCTTCCCTCTTGCTGGAAAAACCATAAACCAGAGCCTAACAACTGAAATTAGACCAATTTGGACCTTGAAATAAGATGTGATTTTCCAGCAGAGAAGGGAATTAAATGAAGGAGCTTCCCAGAAAAATGGAGCGCAATGCTTAGCTGCCTTTCTAGAGGACCTCCTCTAGGGAAGTTCTCTGTTCTTTGTCGGCCAAGGGTAGGCTGGCTACTCCTAGTGAGCTGCTTAGAGTTGTAGTCTGGGATTCCCTGCTTCAGCACCTGAAGCTGTTCCTAACCATTAGGCACAAGCAGGCAGTGGCTTGAGCTCAAGTAGGCTTAGGGCACCGTGTGCTGAACCCATGTGTGGTGCAAGATGAGTGATGCTGAAAGGCCATCCCATCTCTTTTCCCCTTCAGCTCTAGAGCTGGAACACTCCAGAGGAACAGTCCCTGCAAGGTCCAAAGCTTTTGTCCGAATAACAGCCAGGCCAGCCCGTCGGCTGCATTACACCTGGTCAATCAAATATGCTATTTGCACCCCCACAGGTAAGAGATGGGTATTCTGAGAAAATCCTTCCCTCCCAGCCAAGTAGGCTGTGCCACAACAGGCTGAGCTGCACAGTTCCCAGTGCAGGAGTTCTGCCTGAAGAAATCCCTGTGCTGAACAATTCACCACAGCCAGATCCTATCTGCTGCTTCCTTTTTTGCTGCACCTTTGGGGATTAAATATGCTTGAGCCATGAGATACAGCCAGGAAGAGCAGCAAGTTTCCTGCTTCTGTGGTCACAAGGTCGTCTGCATGATCTTGGGGTTTTCTGATGTGCCCTGAAACATTCTAAGAGCCTCATGCAACTGGTCATGCACATAGCAAGAAGCTGGTGTGCTTTTTGCAGGTTTGGATTGGTCCCTGTATGAGGAAGAAGGTAGTTCAACTAGAAAAGGCATGAAGAGGGGCAACAGGGATGTTCAGAGGTGGGCAATAGTGTTTGTACAAGAAGAGACTAGTTAGATGAGGAATTTGCAGCTTGGGAAGTGGAGAATGGCAGCAGCACATGAATGGGGAGAAGACAAGACATAAACAACTGTCTATGATTTTTCTCAGTATGAAGACAAGGGGCACTTCATAAAATGACCAGGCTATAGGCCTAAATTTAAAAAAGGGAGTTTTCTCATAGTGCAGAACTAATCTGTGTAAATACTCTGGTTAAAAGCATGACTTTCATAGTCATTGGTGACTTCTAAATGCAGAAGTCAGGTACAACTAGAAGTCAGTGGTTTAGAGATTTTTCAGAAGCTGCCAAAGAAAAGGCTGTGTGCAAGTCCTTTCTTTCTCTTGTCTGGGCAAGGGTTCTCTCCATTTTGCTGCCCCACACAGCCACCCCTTCATGGTGCATGACTACTTTTTGGTGTTTCTTTCTCCCCCAAGCTACAGATGTTGCAAGCACAAAAGAGGAACTGGAGCCCCTTTGCTGTGTTGTAGCCAGCGGTGTCTACCCAACGCTGTGCATCGCAGATGCCTGTTCTGCAGGGAGTGCCAGTGGGATCAGCAAACTGCACCTCTGGAGTCTCTTTTCCTTGGACACATTGAATGAATACCTGGAGCGAGACCTGACTCCCAGCGAACTGACCTACAGAGTTCCCACAAGGCACAGGTGAGACAAGGAGATGGCTCAGAAGATCTGTCAGTCCTTTACGTGAGCCAGGCAGAGATGCTGTGGCTGTTGGCTTGTGATGCAGCTTGCTACTTGGCACTCTTATTCCATCCTAACCTCTGCAGGCAGCTGCTCACCTCTGCTTCCCTGTTTACCCTCCCTAGAGAGAAGCCACAGAAACAAAGGTTAATTTAATTGCAAGAGACCTCTAGAAGTCTCTGGTGTAACTCCTTGCTCAAAGCAGGAACCTCAAACTAAATGAGGTTGCCTGGGGCCTTGTCCAGTTCAGTGTTGAGTATCTCCAAGGATGGAGAAACTACAGTTTGTCTGTGCACCTGGTTCCAGTGTTTGACCACTTTCATGGTAAAAGCTTTTTTCCTGGTATTTGATTGGAATATCTTGTGTTGCAACTTGTGTAGCTGCTGTCCCTGAACCCTTGCTTCATAAAGCTGAGCAAACCCAGGTCTCTCTGTTGCCCATTGTAAGTAATGTGCTTCAGCCCTCACCTATCTTGGTGGGCCCCCATTGGACCTGCTCCAGTATGTCGGTCACATCCTTGTATAAAGAAGCCAAAACCAGACCTCAGGTAAGAAGGACTCTCATGCCACCACTCTCAGAAGGCATATGTAATGATTTTTTTTGAGAAAATCAAAAGACCTGCCTTGTGTCCAGTATCATTTCTCCCAAAAGGACCAACAACATAAAGTGAAAGAATAAGACAAGAGCCAGAGCAGAATGACTCTTTCTTCTGTCATGCCCTGAAAACCCTTCCTCCTGTCTCAACTGAATCTCTTGTTTTTCTCCTGTGACCAGCACATGCTTGATCCCCCCAGTATACACACCTCTTCTGCTGGACTTCAACTTTGGGGCTGCCTCAATAGGCTCAGAGCCTACCCTTGTGATGCTTCTGCTGGTGAACAAGGGTGTGGTGCCTGTGGAATGGTAAGTGGTGCTTGCTGGAGCTCAGCCACCTTTCTGGGGTCTGTCTGGGGATGCAGAAATGCTCACAGGCCACAAGATGTTTACAAATTAATAGGGTGGATTTTGTAGGTGTGGCTTGTGTTGCACAGCTGTGACTGAAGTACAGTGGTGGATCTGGATGGGGAAGTGTGATGGTTTGAAACTGTCTTTTTAATTTTTCCTCGCAAAGTTCAAGCAGAGAAAGCGAAAGAGCGTAAATAAGTCACTATTGGGTATAAGAAAGCAAAATAACGATTGTTCTAAACACTTCCATTGGATAGACAGAAATGTTTAAGAACTATTACTCAAAACAAAGTCGGCACTCTGCAATCTGCAGTTGGGGCAGCTTGCTGGGCTGTTTGGCTGCTGATTCTTCTTCTCTTCTGGCTGAAGATAACACACACTGACCTTGGCAGCTAAGTTAACAACTTCTCTGCTTTAGTTAACTCTGCTTTCTGCCAGGGGGGTCTGGGGGGAAGCTCCTGGGAGAGAGAGGCCCCTTTGGGGAGGGTCCCCTTTGGGGGGAAGCAAAGGGAGCTTGGTTGTGCTTTTCTGTTGATTGTATATATTTGTAAATGTTGTGAGTTTTGTATATTTGTACATATTCATTGCATTTCATCATAGATTGTAGATTTTGCTTGTAAATACAGCTTTCATTCGCTTCCAGACTGAGCTAGCCTGGTTATTGTCGGGGGGGGTGGGGTGGGGTGGGAATTTCAGCTCACACTGACACAGGAAGCAAAACGGGAATGGCAGAGAGTTCTACATATCAGATCTGATGAAATGTGATGTGTCCATCAGCTGGGTTTACCCTAGCTAGATTGGATATGCTTATCATGGTCCCAGGGCAGCTGTGTGTCCCTGTTGCTGAGCAACTGACTGGTTTCCTAGGGCCTTCCTGTTCCCTTCTGATCAGAAGATGGACATGGAGCACTGGGCAGAGGATGCTGATTTTAGTCCCCAGGAGCTACACCAGATGAGAATTCAGGATAACCAGCTCTTCAGTGTTTCTCCAAAGTCAGGGAAACTTCTTCCAGGAGAGGAGGAATCTGTCCAGCTCTCACACAGGTGATGGCTAGCACCTGTACTTCAGAGCTTCATGCTGTGCGGTAGGGCAGCGAATGCCATCAGAGTCCCCTCTTTCCATGCTGAACCTTTCCCCCTCACATGACCTGTGCCCAGTAGAGACTGGGCAAGTAAAAAGTCCCTGACTGGGTCCAATTTCTGGACCCCACAAACCTTGTCTACTTTGGGTGAATGTTGTTAATGTACTTTAATGCTGCAACGCAAAAGGCATTTAGCATCACGTGCTGGGGACACTGGTCTGCCTTGACCTGACAGTGCAAGAGACAAACAGGATGCTGCACTTCCTGTGCTTTTGATCATACAGTGATTTTTAAAATTTTTGTTATCAGCTGGAGCTCTTGTGGGCCTGTGGAGGGGACAAAGAAAGCTGAATACCTCCCCTTTTATAGCAGACCTGCTCTGAGCAGAACAGGCATTTCAGATGGCATTGGCCTAGAAACCGAAGTGGTGTATGACTAAAATCAACATCACGTCACTCGTTCCCACTCAAACACAACTGTCCCCCTCCCTCTCTCAGTGGCCCTTATGCAACAGTGACTCTTTAGCTGGGAAGTGAAATGTATCTAATGTACTGTGTGATCCTGATTCTATCACTCTGGGCACAGGGTTGATTTCTGATGTTTTCCTCTCTCTCCTCTTGCACTCCTAGACATGATTTTGTTGGTACTGATAGCCTCCCTGTCTTGATGAAGATTTCCTATGGCCATGAGATTCTGGTAAGGTAGCAGGTATCTGTTGCTTCTGTTTGCAGAACAGCAGCAGGTAGGAACTGAATTACAAGGTGTTTTTCCCAGAGGCTGCATGGCATGCAGGAGCCTGTGGACTCCCCCTGGAATCTGTCCTGGTGAGCGAGTAACGTTGGGGCATGAAGAGACATAAACCCAACATCACGACAAACTTGTGGTTCCAGCACAGTGTGATGTGGCAATGCGCTGGCCTTCAGGTGTAGCATCTGCTGCTTTACCCAGCAAGAGGATTTTTTAAAATGGTTTTTATTAACTTTTATTTTGTCAGTGGTGTTAGTGCAGAATTGCTTCCTCCTCTAAGCCAACTTCCAAATCCAAAGAGCCTTCCTAGGTTTTATGGTCCCTGCATGCTTTCTATGCTGAAGTATATCTTATGCACAGGATTTCTTGCTTCTGTCCTTGCATTTCCTCTGCCTCACCATGAGATCTCCAGTTCAGTGACCTCAGAGTTGAGATTGTCAGCCCATCCTTCTTCTCTCATACACAGCTTTCCTCATCATCTCTTTATGCTCTTCAAAACCACATGGAATGTGCTTCTCTCTGAAATTACCACCTGCACTGGCTGTAGTTTGCATGCTGGCACAGGGTGGCAGAGCTTCCATGTGCTCTGGAGGTACAGAGTAAGCCACTTTTCCAGGCCCAGAAGGTACCCCCTGCACTCCTGTTTGGCTGTTCCCACTGCAGCCCTCATGTCTTTGTCCGCTCACCTTCCAATGATGGACAAGCTTCCTACTCATTCTTCCTACTTCACTGGTTGCTAAAACATCTCAGAACTGATCTCAAGTGTTTTTTTCCCCTGAGCATTTCCTCAGGCTTAGAACTATTTCTCTCTCTCTCTCAAACTGTCAGTTAGAGTCAAAGTCACCTTGTACTCTGCTGGGCACAGCTCATGCCCGGCTGAGCCTTCCTGTCTGCCTCTGAAGTTTCCAATGAGACCATTGTGTTCACACATCTCTTTTATTTTTCTTTTCTTTCAGGACTGTTGTCAGCTGAAAATCCAACCCTTTGACCAAGCTGTTCAAACAGTGGCTTAACTGTGCCTTCCCTCAAAGCCCTTGGACAGGCTCCCTGTGCTCTGCCTGCCTGGCACAATCCTGAGCATGGATGTGAACATTTCACCAGCTGGCTAGTGAGGGAATAGGCTTTGGAGCACCAGAAGCCTGTAGAGCATACATTGCCTCTTGCTACATAGCCAGTGGCTTTGGTGGCTACCAGAGGCCACCACCCTGCATCATGCTGTTGCAGAAAGGGCTGAAAAAGCATGGCAGGACCTGGGGATGATAAAAGATCCCTGGGTGTGTTGTAACTCTAGCACTAGGAGCTGTAGAAGCCAATCCAGAGACCTGGAGCAGTGCAGGTGGTGGCCACCTGCAGAGATATACAATACTGCCAGAGATACAGGCAGTACTGATCTTCTAGTGTCAGAAAGTAGGACTAGAAGAGGTTCTGCAGATAGGGCAGTTGTGGGGCTGCCTCATGGCAAGAAGAGCACAAAGCTGGCAGCCCCTGCGGCAGACACTGCTCTAAGCATGCTTGCATGCTGGGATTGAGCAGATCCTCACCTGGGGAACTGCTGAAACGTGCAGAATATCTGCTGACCTTAGGGGACACAAATGCTGCATGAAAATTTGAGAAAGCAGCAATAAGCAGAGGTAGAGACCATTGGGCTGGGTTATCACTTGGTCATTCTGACAAATTTCAAATTGCCTGGCTTTGGAGCACTGATATTAGAGAGCTGCAAGCCAGTGTCTTGTTTTTTGAGAGGTTCAAATTCACCTCTGTGATGACTCTACCCATGTGGACAGATTATTAACTCCCTCTCCTCTGCTTCCCCCACAGAACCTGTATCTTTATCTTCAAAAGGAACTCCCTCTCCATACCTCTTTCTCCAGTCAGTGACCAACTTTCAATCCTGTGATAACTGGATTTTTAGGTGCTGTGAAGGACCCGAACTGATACTCTTTGGCAGTTTCTTCCGATTGCAAGACAAAACCTCTGTGGGACTTGTGTGTTACCCAATTCCTTGTGCAGTAGGGACATAGAGCCTCCCACTACCTCCCACTCTCCCAGGTTGTCCTTTGCTTCATCACCATAGCCTGCCTGTAAGAGTGCAGCTGTGACCTTGTTCTCGGAGCTCTGGGATCATTTGGGCAGGCAGTCTTCAGGCCTCAGCAGTTTCAGTGTGAAAGCCCAGCTGCTGCAGGTGTTACAGAATGAGGTCAGCTGGCTCCCAGAGCTTGCTGGAGAAAAGGGCTGGATCCCAGAGAGAATCCCCAAACTCACAGGATCCATAAACTCAAAGTGTTTGTTCTTTGCCTCGGGTGCTAATTAGGTGTTGCCACCTGCAGCACATGTTCTTCAGGCAGCTCATGGGCCTGGGTAATCTGGTGTCTCTTTCATCTCATGCTCTAAGTATCTCTGTGAGACAAAGTCCCACTCTGGAATGAGAACTGATTGCAGCAAATCTTCACTTTCCCCCTTTTGTCTCCCTTTAACTGGTAGCCCTTCAACTGTCACATCCTGCATCTGTGGAAACTCAAGACGGTTTTTCCTCAGCAGCTATGGTCTGGTGGAATCCAAGCTGGATTTTTGTCTCAAGTATTATAAATGGGTGTTTCACTTAAAGTTCAGGGGTTCTTTGTTTACCTTGCAGTTTGAAGCTGTCAGCTTTTGTCCTCCTCCTATTTGTACTTCATCTGGCTTGCTGAGTTCTTCAGGGGGTGGAATGCTCTTGTAGTGCTTTGAAAAGATCCCATGTGGGACTTGTTAGCATGGTATTTCTAGTCTTTTCTCTCTTCTCACTTTGCTTATGGAGCTGAACTGGAATGGGGTGTTTTGAAGGAATCTGCATTCTCTGCTCCTGTTTAAGCAGCTGATACATTATTTCCTGCAGGTGTCTATCCAAGGCATCCACCTGCCATCACAAACATCATCTCCATTTTGCTATGAACTTAAAAAATAGCTATGCTTAGGCTTAGCAAGCTGTGAATTGCAGCAGCTTAGCTTCCTCTGGTCCATGCAGAGACATTCCTAGCTCTGTGGCTACTTTGCTGCCTCCTTCTCTAGGTAGACAGCTCAGGTGTGCTTTGGGGTGATCCTGCAGGAAATCATGCATCATCTCACTCATCTGTAGCCTGATTGCAGTTTCCTGTGCAGAATGCAGAATCCTGTGTTTCTTCCTTTCCATGAAATAGCTCTATAAATCTCTCTGCTTTGCTTGAGATGCCTGGCAGCAGCTTTGCTAGCAGAATACTGTTGAACATTACTTGATCACTTAAAATTCAGCTGGGGTCTTCTTGCAGCTTCCAGGCTGTTAAACACTTTTTTGTAGCAGGATGCCCTCCAGAGTGAGGACATCCAGATGATCCTTTTCAAGAGGAGGCCATTACTTACCTAAAGTTCTGTCTTTCCAATGGATTTGTCTATCTGCATGCTTTCCTATGTACAGTCCAGACTTCCATTCATGGAGAATTTCTACCATATGCTTACAAAAAAGAAACATTGGGGCTAGTGCCTGCAATAGCAGACAGCAAAAGAACCTTCTTTCTGAAACCTTTCACAGAAAAGCCAATGGCTGAGTAGGATTTCCGTCTCCTTGCTTATTTGTGTTCTGGTATTACCAACTGCAATCCATGACCATGTTGCCTTCAGCTTGCAAAGCAGAGTCGTTATGCAGTTGTCAGTGAGGAGGCCAAGGCCCTGTGAGAAGTGACTGCCTTTCTTTCCACTCTAGCTGAACTTCAGTGGTGTGACGGTGGAACGGGACCAGCCATACGTTCACTTTACATCCACCAACCACCTCTTCACACCCATTGCCATTGGGACCACCCACCCCCCCACACAGGTGAGCGTCCTGGGACCCAACCCAGCAGCAAGAAGAGGGAATAGGGAGCTTGTGTTACTGTGTTACTGTGTCTAAAAGACAGGCAGAGTCTGAAGCATTTCCTAGGGAGCAGAATAGCCTCCATAGGAAAGCATCGCAGCAAAACTTTGAGACCAGTACTAGGCAGAGCCTGGAAATGGCTGCTGGGATGGCAGCAGGGAAAGTATCTCTCACCACCTCCAGTTTGACAAGATTTGGCATTCACTCCAACCCAAACACTTATAAGGTGTGTTGGGCTGTTCCCCTATTCTTTTGTTGTTCTCCTGTTCTCTTGCACTGGATACCAGTTGAAACTTGTATAGCTGTTCAAGGCACTCTGGAAATAAATCCTAATTAGTTTTTAAGTAAATTAATTAAACTTCCTTAAACACTTAGAGAGAGGGGGGGAAAAAAAAGAAAAGAAAAAGACAGCCTTGCTTCTGTTCTGCCTAAATTACTTGGGAAATGAACAAGTCTGAATTTGAATTAAGATCACTTTAAGATGAGTGGTTTTGCATTTCAAGTAATCTGCTTTACAGTGATCCCTTTAGCTAATTTGTGTTAATTTTCTCCTAGGCTGAATTTGCAGGGCACCACTTGGAAAGGCACTGTAGTTATCAATGTACATGTGGAGATAAACTCTCAACACAGTCTCCTATCAGAGCCTCAGTGATAAATCCTGACACTATGAAGTCTCCTCAATTCCTAGCAGACAAGCTGACTAATTAATTATTAATGCTTATGAGAATCCTCTGGGGAAGTGTTAAATAGTTTAACTTGAGCGTGGCATAATCAGCACTGCTCTGTCTGATTCACTTCAGATTTATGAACTCTACAATGGTGGCTCGGTGCCTGTGATATTTGAAGTTCAGCTGGACAACGTTGTAAAAATCCAGAAGAATAATTTTGGGCATCCTGTGCTTGTGTGTCTAACTCCCAGAGGAGAAATCCCTCCTGGCACAACAGGCCACATTGAGTGGGTCTTCTCACCACTGGAAGCTAGAACATACATGGTAAGGCCCTCCTCGTGGCTGCCAGAAACAATTTCTTTCTGTTCTCCTGTGCCTAAAATTCTTTAGATCTCTTACTAATGATGGGTCCATGTCATGTTAGAGCTGAATTGAGCTCCATTCTTCCAAGGAGCAACGAGTCTTGAGAGCAAATGAATGGGTGGTCTAGTCAGAAAATGGAGCAGATAAATTGCTGTCTCATAAGTTTCTTCTTCCCAAGAAACAGATTCTTCTACAATTGGAGTCATCCCAGTATATATTTTTCCATAATCAGATAGTGACTAGGGATATCAAAAATATCTGATCAGATTAGTGGTTCATCGTTGGCCTCCAGTAACTTCCATCAAGGAGACTGAAGTTGGTGTCTTTTGTTGTTACAGTGAACACTGTTGTAGCCCTCTGGAAACAGCCTTCCCAAATACTTAGTCTGAAAGAGATCTTCCCAAAGACCTTCCCAAAGTCCAAGGCTACAATGGGCATGCAGGACTGGAGCTGGAGCACTGCTTATTGCCTCACTCTGTGGTGGATACATGGAAAAATAAATTTAATTTTAAAACTGCAACTTTTGCTCCAAGAGGGAGTCCCTTGCCCATCTCATATAGTAGCTGGCTAATTGACTACTTAACCAGCTTTCCTGAGTTAGCAGGGAGGGTCAGGGCCTGAAGGAGCAACAGAGACTGGATTTCTCTTCATCCAAGCATGTGGTGTATTCAGACCAGTCCATCAGTGAGTGCACTTGTGTACTGCATGTTACCCACAAATATGACTCTGAACTTAAAACTGTCATCTTGTCCAAGGCAGGTTGATGTTCCCATCCACATCCTGGGGGGTGAACCAGCTCTGATCACCTTCCAGGGAGTAGGCTACGATCCAAATACCGTAGGAGTGACTGACACGTGCAGTGAAGTTTTGTCTCCTTCAGTCTTTCCAGGTTCCACCAAGCTAACTGTGCCTGGGCAGGTAAGGCTGGGTATGCTGATATGAGTGATATGATCAATCAGAAATGTGCAAAAGAGACTGAAATATGCAAGTGGCCCCATCTAGCAGTACCCTGTGTTGCATGAGAGTTCTTTTGCCATGGGACAGAACAAGACATTTCCTTTCCAGTACCTCATCTAGAGCCTAACTGATAGCAATTCTGAAATGTGCCTTCCTTCTAGGTTGCTGCTTCCACTGCCATTAGAACAAAGAAGGCTTTAGGGTTTGTTCATATTCCGAGTTTTCTATTAAAAGTTACCCCCCATCACAGCTACCTGATACACTCTGTCAGGGCTTGGCTGCCTCCATTTCACAGCCAAACCCAGGTGATGTGTATCTTGACCACAGACTGCAGGATGGTCTCTAATTCAGGCACATCCCAAGGAGTGCACTTGTTTGACCTCAGCAGGAGGTGCTTTGGCATGGTTGGGGCAGCCCTGCCAGGCTGGGCAATCTGTTGTTAAACTCAGCCACAGATACCGGTGTGGTGAACTCACTTCAAACAGCATCAGCAGGGGCAGGTGAAGGATTCATCCTGTGTAACATGAGCATGCCTGCCTTAGAGCCTAGTCACAGCTACAAATGTTCTTTGGCTTTCAGGAGGGTGGTTGCATTCCTGGCTACAGCAAAGAGAAGGGCATTAAAAACCTAACTTAGGCTGCTAACAAAGACACCATTCCACAAGGCTCTATTGTCTGTAAACAAGAGTCATTTGCTTCTCTAATAATCAGTGTCATTAATTAGAGTTTGCACTGTGCCTGGAGAATGGGGCAGACTAATATCCTACTTTTAGCAAGATGGGGTAGGGAGCAGTTTCCCCAAATTTGCTTTTAGGTTGGTGAAGATTTTGCACAAGCAGATGTCTCCTATGTTTGCCAGCTGAAACAGGAAAAGGCCTGGACTGCAAGTGCTGCAGAGAGAGTCTAGATGTTACTGATCTTCTGTGATCCTCTTATGTCTCAGCACCAGTGTTATGTTCTATTCATTGCTCACTCAATCTTGCTGCAGCAGGCGTGTCCTCTTGCTGTAGAGTCTTTGTAACTATAGCAAAAATGAGAGAAATACAACACTCCCTCAAGTTATGGCAAAAGTAACTGGCTGATTTTACCTGTGAATTGCTGAGTGACTTAAAGGTAACAATGTGACTCTCCTGCATTGTCCACTTCCCATCTTCCTTCTCTGCTGTTCCTCTTGGTTTCACTTTGCTTCCTTTAGGCAGCCACCTTGTCACACCACCAGATTTGCTTTGGCAGTATCCCAGGCTGCACCAAAGCCAGTCGACTTGTCTTTCTCAACAACATCTCAGAGAGCAAGGCTGTTGTGTTCTCCTGGCGGATGAGTGCCTGTAAAGACAGGAGGGTGAGTCCTTTTCTTTTCTCTACATCCTTCTTACCCATCTCTGTTGTGCCATGACCTTGCAACTCCATTTTCAATCAGATATTCAGAAACCATTCTAGGGCATTGGTGCTTGTACTGCCTGATGAGAGGACAGGGCACAGAAAAGTGTAAAGATTAGGACTGGGGATGAAAAGACAGGAATTCAGAAGGGGAATCTGAAGACTTCAGTGGGGATACATGAACATGGAACTATAGGTTGTAGTAATGAACCTCAGGAGGCTGTCTTCCAGCCAAGTCCATAGTCATTCTTTTAATGTATCAGCTGCATTTCTGTCATGCCACAAATCTCTGAGAAGGGGAAAGAAGAGAATTCTCATAGTCGTGTGTCCTGCAAAGAGAAGACATACAGGAAGGTTCCAGGACAGTGAAATAACTCCTCTGTGTCTTTTTTTTTTTTTTTCCCCAGTTGTTGCAGATTGCTCCAGAGTCAGGGGTTCTGCAACCTGGAGAGAGCATCCCCTGCTTCATCACACTGCAACCTTCGGGGAGTGCTTCCTTCTGTAGCACAGATTTGGTGTGTGAGGTGAGACCCAAGAGGTACCTATGTATTTCCATCACCTGAGAGTATCACTGCAGTTCTCAAATGGCTGACACCACCAGGCAGCAGCCTGCTGTTTCCAGCTGAATTACTCCATAATGCTGGCCAGCTCTTCTCATTCCTGAAGATCCTGAGCTTCATCATTCCTGATACTTTGTCTCTCTGTCTATATAGCTCACTATATGAGGTGTAATTGTGCAGCATGTAGCTTTGTGAACTGACCTCAGCTACCACTCAGGGAGTGGTTTTCAATGGGATGTTGGAGACTTAAACATGTGTGAAAAGCAAGTCTTGCTTCTTTAAGCAAGGGCTCAGATTTGCACTAGTGTCCCTTTGAATTGTTCCCCAGTGTCCTTTAGCAAGAGATTGTGTCTTCTCTGTACAAGTGTTATAATAGCACTGTTCTCTCCCCTTCCTGCCACTGGAAAACATGGAAAGTGGGTGGGCTTCTGGATGGGACCTCCTGGAAGGGAGGAATTGGTGACGGGTATGGACTTGGGCCTGAGACTGTGTTATTTGCAGCTCCCTTTTAGCCCTGCAGTCCTGGTTTGCTTCATAGGTATACATCCAGGAGTCCCTGGTTCAGTACGAGAGTGACCTGCAGGAGTGGGAAAAAGAGAAGGACCATCAATTTGTGGAATTCACCATCAAAGAGAAGGACCTTGGGACTAAAAAGAAGCCAAAGTCACCTGCAGGGGTGAGTGCTGCCATAGCTTTACACCACCTTAGGTCAACTCAGAAACAGCAACCAGTGTCAACATGAAATATTCTTTAAGAAAATGTAGGCAAGTTGATAAAAGGACAGGAGTCTCTGATCTGCTCAAGATCTCATAGCTGATTTGTGGATAATGGAAATGAGATCGTGTTTTCTAGCCAAGAAGCACCTTACAAACTCTGAAACTGCTGATGATCATCTGAAATTTGGAAGTGGATCAGAAGCCTTAGGAAAATCAAAGCCAGTGGCTCTGGAAATCAATGACTGGATTTTTTTAACCATGAATAAACACTGGAGACAATTGTGTAACTGCCAGTAAGAATGTGACATGAGTGAAGAATGAAGGGATCAGATCATTGACTCTTGGGTGGGAACAAAGTAAAACAAAATCCTGGAATCTTGTTCTGTCCCATATCTTTCCTACAGGGCAATTTCTCTTCTTTTTTTATTTTCTCCTCTATTTTTTCTTTTTTTCATCCTTTTCAGAGGTCATCAGATTCTGCTGAGATAAAAAATCGTCCTGAATCCTCAGCTGTGTTCAGGAAATACAAGGTAAGTCAGGCCTGTCTCACCCACAATAGAATTAAACTGACTGCTTTAGAAAAGAGACAGATGCTGGATATCACAGTGTGGGAGCCTGGACAGAGAGCACAGCAGGATTTGGAGCTTCAAGCTTTGGGAGACAGACTGTTTGGAGGAGCCAGAAGAATCAGACTGTCTGGCTGTAGCCCATGGGCAGTAACTTTCCAGCTGAGGTGAATGGAAAGTAAAATAGGAACCAAATGTGCACCCATGACTGGAGAAAAGGGAAAGTGTTTTGAATAAGCAGAGAAGATGCACTTGGACAGGGCAGTGGGGACCTGGACTGGTTTCACATTGGGGCCACAGTGGAATGTCTGCCACAACAGGTAGTGGCAGGGCCTTTGTGTGACATGGTGCAGACTTTTCCTCGCTGCTAGAAGACCTGTGCTGTGTGCCTGGGGAGAAGCTGCAGACAGGAACTGACTTGAGTGTGTGGCAGGCTTTAAAGCTCAGTTTGCCTGGTTCAGCTCCGTGTCCCCTCAAGTTTGCACAACTGTGTGCTGCTTTTCCAGCAGGGGTGGCAAGGTGTGAGACAAGGTCCCCATGAGTGCTCTGCACAACTGCCTGGGTCCCAAGGCAGAGCTGTGCTGTATCTACAGCTGTCAGCAGGACCATGCTGTAGGAATGACAGGGCTCATGGAGAACCATCTAACCCAAGATGTAGAAAGGTTATGGGGAGCTAACATGAGGCTGAGTAGATTGACTCAGCTGGGAGACATATGTTGCTATCTCAGGACTGCCATCACAGTAAGGCTGCAGCAGGGCTCCTGCAACCCTGCAGAATTCCTCTGCATGCCAGGCACTGTCTAGTAAAGGTATCAGCTCTGGGCAGCTCTGGTTCAGATTGTCTGCCCTGTGCTGCTAATGATCAGTGATGCAGGTTGAAGCATTCACTGAGATGAACATAAGGGTGGTTGAGGAAAAGTAAAACCAGTTTCATTTAGTCCTCTAGGGTTTTAGCTTAGTGACAATTTGGAGCCTGAAATCACCTGCTGTGTCTGTCCCAGAGACTGGACAGCTGCATCTCAAAGGTCATTGAAGTCCTGTGATACCTGGGGACTTCTCCAGAACTGAGTGGTATCCATCTAGATCAGGCCTCTGGTCTACTCCTGCCTGCCCTAAGAAAATGTCCCCAAGCTGACTGCCACTGATGCAGTCTTGAACCAGCCCATGTAGTGTGGCTGGACTCAGTTCCTGCTTTGCTTCCAGACTTAGAGTCAATGTCTGCATGCATTCCTGTACATCCCTTCTCCCATAGCACTATTCATGTGCTCAGAAGAGCAGAGATGGTATCCCAAGGTTCCACAGACAAGGATCAGAGTGCAACAGCCCCGAGTGCCCTGGGAGGCCCGAAGCCCTGCTGACACTTAGGGCTGGCACACTGGCAACGAGGGAGGAGTGGACACATTTCCAGTGTGGCTGCTTGTGCCTTATTCCTATACTGTGGTGTCAAGTTCATTCTGATGCTGTTTCCTGTCCAGGATCTGGTGGCTCTGGCTTTTGAGCTTTCCAGTTCTCATGCCTGTGCTCACATCTACACCAGCCTACCTGTGGCCAAAGGAGCAATTAAGTACCTGCCATCTCTTTCTTTCCAATAGACATTACCTCCTATTAAAAACCGCCCTATGCCTCGTCTGCCAGCTGGACACTTTGAGAAGAGACTACTGTTGGACAAAGAAGCCAGTCAGGTGTGGGTCAAACCAGAGCCTCCCAAGCCCATGCTCTTACACCTCGTTGTGACAGCCAGGTCCTACTCTATTGAGGACTTCTTCAATAACTTCACCTCAGAGTTCCCCAAATACTTCTTCTCCCGGTAAGAGATCTAGATTTTTGGATTGATGTCTTCAGCTGAGCCAGGGCTGCCCATGCTGTGATATGCACTTGAACTTGGAGCTCTGCTCTGCTCCTCTCCAGTGTTTCAGCATCAGGCAAGAGGTGTCTTGTTTTCCCCAGTGTTTTAGCTGACAGTGGCTCCCTCCCTCAAAAAGGAGATACTGTCAGAGCTCAGTCCTCCTCTTGTAACAGTGACCCTGCTGCTGTCACAAGTGCAGCAGACCCAGCTTCTCTTCTGGTTCCCTGCAGCACTCCCTGCTTGCCTGCAGTGCTGTTGCTCACCTGGGGGAATGCAGGTCTTTGGAAGTTTGGTTCAGTAGTGCTGCCACTAATGGAACAACTGCTTCTTTCCCAGCCCCTTCAGCAACCAGACCTTGGAAAGCAAGCTTGTGGATGGGAGCAGGGACAGAGACAGGATAGACATGGATTCCAAGTGGCTGTCCCTGGCTGCTGCTTCCAAGCAGGAGTTGCAGATAGTGTCTGACATACTCACAGGTGTCATCAGGTGTGTGTGCCTTCACCCTTACCTGCTTTGAAGTCCCTGTCCTCCAGGGGACTGTGTGCAGCATAACCAGCCCTCTGCTGATACCAGAGGAGTCTGAGTATTCAGAATGGTCCAGAATGGGGCATCCAGCCTGCCAAATGCTGCCCTGGGGATTATGAGCTCAGGAGGCCTGGTATGACACCTAAAAGCAGGATCTTGCTGCCCATCTAGAAACTGGGCCTCTCTCTGCATAGTGTCAGTGTCACTGCCCAGGAACGAGGACATGAAGCCTGCCATGATCTTGGGAACGGGCTGCATTGGGATTCACTTCTGTCTAGGACAGTAAAGAACCAGTGCTGGGGAGGCAGAGGTGGTTTGCTTAGCTCAAGCCATCTTGCTGCCTTCCTTAGGCCCAGAATGTAAGAAGGAACAGGCTAAGCATTGAAATCAGTCAGGGTTTTCCTGTTTTTTGTGCTGTCTTGTAATGGTCCTCTGGGGCCATACAGATATCTGATTTCCTGGGACTCATCCCTTGTTTTGCCAGAGATCTCTTGGAGAACACTCAGTTCCATGACACAATGAGAAGAAGCCTGGATGAGCCCATTCCATACTTTTCCCAGTTCCAGTATGCAGAATCAGCAGGGCTCCAAGATAGGAGGTTGTGCTCCAGGGTCCCCTCCAGGGTCTCTACTTTGCTTGATCTTTACCCTGAGAAGGATGGAGAGAGGAAAGAATCAAGGCAGGAAAACTCTCCTGATTATGACTTGCTGAAATCTTGGGGGAAGAAGGAGCAGTTGAAGAAGAAGAAGGAGATGATGAGCAGGTGAGGAAGAGTTCACACATAAAAGGCAAGAGCTGCACAGGCACAAGAGCCAAGGCAGCACACTGTCTGGACAGAAACCCATTTCTCCTTCAGCCCTGTGGCATTTCTGCTGGGCTGCTCTGGGTGGATATTAATGCTGGCCTGCCTGGCCACCCTGTCCTGATTGTGGCTTGTGAAGAGTGCCACTTTGCTGTGCTGGGGTTGAGCCCTGGGCAGTGCCAGATGGTGAGTGGAGCCTGCTTTACACTCAGACACTCCTGGCTGTATCAGACGTTAGAGTGCACTCCATGCTTACCTCACCTTTTACTTTCACTGCACCTTGACTTTGCTGTGGCTACTCCCTTGCACACTGCTACAGGCCACAAGCATAGGCACAAACACAGCACAGCTTGGAGGGAGAAACCAGTAAAACCACAGTCACCCAGCTCTGTCTGATGCCAGCTGGTGGCAGTTCTGGGAGAAGAGTCAGCACCTTATTGCTCAAATCTGCGGTGTATTTGCCTCAGTATGCAGGAAACTCTGTGCTCCATTTCTGTGCCTGCTGTATCCTGGGAGGGGTCACAGCAAGCAGCCTGCCTTATCTACCTTCCAATAGCTGTCCTCTGCCTGTACTTTTGTCCCTCTAGGCAATCGGCCCTTGGGACCCTGGTGGAGCTGGTGCTGGAAAATACACTGCAGAACATCCTGATTGAAGCCAGCCGTGGGGAGGTGGTACTGACAGCCCGGCCCAGGATCATTACTCTGCCCCCTGCCCCTTCCCGAAGGTAGTGGAGTGTATCTGTGCTGTGGTGGGACAGAACTTGCTCTTAATATGTCAGGCTGAAGCACAGGCCATCTTCTAGACTGGGTGAATTAGCTGGGTTGCTGCCTATCAGTGCTAAAGCTGCCTGTGCAAAAGGAGGAATCCATTCCCAAAACCTCTGGCCTTTCTTGGCTCGTCCGGAGCCACAGACCAGGGGTCATAATGCTTCAACCCTTCTGTGGGCCTGACACCATTGCGTAGCTCTTGGTACATCACCTCTTAAGTGAATGGCTGGCAGAAAGGTCTAGCCTGAGGCACTGGAGAGCCCAGCACAAGGAGAGTCTCTTGGGAAATGTGGTCAGGGGGCAGGCAGCACAGCCTCTGATAGGAAAAAAAAAAAGGGGTGGGGGGAGGGTGGGGGGGAGCAAAGCTCTTGCAGTCCAAGATGGTGTGGGATCAGCCTAGTTAGGGTTGAGGGAATGGCCACCATTTGGGAAGCAGATTTGGAGCTGAGGCTTTGCCCCAGCCTGGGGAGAAGTGCAGAGAGATGGGATTGAGGGACAGTGGGAGAGGGTTGATGCTGTCATCCAGAGCTGGAGGAGTCTTGTGTAGATAAACAATGAGTGCTCCTCATGATGCCTTAGGAGGGAATGGTTTCCCCGGGAGAAGGCAGCAGCAGGCTGCACTCTCCCTACCCTCGAGAAAAATCTCTTCTTCTTCAGAATCACCAGTCCAGCACCTCCACCCTCTCAAGCATAGCTGCTGGACACTGTGCTGCTTGAGGTCTTCAAGCACATCAGCTGTCTACGCTCTTCATCCTGTCCCTGTGATGTTCAGACCAACTCTGATCCTCCCATACCATGACCTGAACTCAGTGTGCTGGCTGCCTCTGAGGAGGCATGTCCTGACTATGTCTTCAGCTCTGGTTTGAATCCTCCAGCAGCTCCATTGCAGGGTTCATGAGATCTCTTCTCTCTGGCTGGCCACATCATTAAAGAACATCCCTGTGCCACGCAGAGCGTATGGACAACCTGTGACTCTTCCCACTGCCCCCAGTCTGTACCATCTGGGAGAGGAGTGGAATCTGCTTTGAGATGCCAGTCCTGAGGAAGGACTGACAGCTGGGTGTTTTGATGTTGAGCCTATGACAACATCAGTAGGATGCAGGTACTGAATCCTCCCTCTTTCCCTTTTTGCTCCAGTGGTTGCTGCAGGCTCTGCTTGGAGTGACCCAGCAGCACCACACAGCACACTTGGCAGCCCAATAAAAGCAGCTTGGCCTCTGGGCACACAGACACCAGGGTGTAACCTATGTCATTCATGCGTCTGGGTTTGGGGGCACCCTGGAGGGGTTCTTCCCTTTCCAAGCTCTAAGGCTGTCACCTGGGGAAGGGGATGTCTTGAGCCTTAGTCTGCCAGAGGGATTGGGCAGGCTGCAGGAGGGTGTCACTGTGCAGGAGCAGGGTTTGTCACAGCCGGGAGGTGGCAGTGTTAGTTGTGAGAAACCACCGGTAAGAGTGCAGAGCTGCAGCAGGTGCTGGGCACCGGCTGCCTGCTCCCTGGCAAAGGCTGTCGTGCCAGGCATCAGGGCTGGGTTTGCAGCATCTCTTCTTTCCTGCAGTCCTGCTATGGGCTCCTCTAGCCACCCTGCTCTGGTGGGGATGCAGCTGGTGTCTGCCTCCCAACCCTCCTGCCCTGTATTCCCAGTGCCAGTCCCTAGCCAAGACTGGAGTTGCATCTTCTCCCCTTGCAGCCCAAGAGAAGACCACACACGAGTTGCTAGAGGAGGCTTCTGCTGCTTGGCAGAGGACAGGTGCCTCCTGTGCCCAGGGGTGCTGCAGCTCACCCAGCACTGCTCCAGTGCCCTGCTCAATGCAGGAGCCCTGCATGCGTAACCGTTACTAAGCCCGAGGGCCGAGCTGTTCCTGTTGTCAGAGATATGGCAAAGGCACTGCCAGCTCCTGAGCCTGGGTGCCTGGGGCCTTCACGTGGGTGCTGGATCCTTCTCTGCAGGAGTGCAGGTCCTCTCCTCCCTCCCCAGCGACCTGGGTGCCAGGCCTTCTGCATCACAGCAACTTTCTTCCTCTGTGCTGTGGCTGGTGCTGAACAGATGATGGAGTGCCATCTCCTGCCTCTCCCACTCAAGGCAGCAGCAAAGCCTTGCTGTTCAGTCCAGCTGGGATGACTCTTCTTGGTCCAGGCTCCTCACAGCAGATGCTCTGTATCCTGTGACAGGATTCTCAGATTGGTGACATAGGCAGGAGAAGGAGCCTCGTTCTCCTAAAGCAGGCTGGATCCAGCTGCCTGCAGGAGTCCAGGGGCAGCCTGGTGCAGCAGACAGGTTCACTGAGTTTGTCCATCCTCAGACCTGCTGCATGATCTGATTGATGCTTTCTGGACTGTGTCACTGTTAACTCCCCTGCCTTGTGAGACTGATGGGTCAACATGGGAAAGGCTCTATGTTAGTCTGGTGTAACACCCAAGAGTGAATGGGTGGAGGCTGAGTGCAGACATGCAGGGATTTATATTTGTCATTAAAACTCCTATCTGTCCCCCTCTCCCATGCTGAACATAGCCTGGACCTGGAGGAAATGGAACTCATACTGTATTTGCCTGTTGGAGCACTACCAGAGGTAAATAAACTTCTCTGTCTCTCTGGTAGGAGAGAACCCTGAAATAGTGCCTTCAGCAACAGCTGAGTCAGGGAACAAAAGGTTTGAGAGCTACCCACATATCTGAAAGAGAAATCTTTCTTCCCTTTGCAGGAGGTGTGAGATGGTGATGTGTCACTTCTATTCTAGGTCTTCTCTGCCAACCAGAACCACTCACTGTGCACTAAACAAAGACATTAGCAACTGTCACACACTCTTCTTATTCTATCCCATCCTGAGTTAAAAATACACCAGGTACAGCTCCTTTCCCAGGTTGGGGAAATTCCTGCTTCCTCTTCTCAAGCTGGGAAGTTCACCCAGGCCCTGGTTTTACAAAACATTCGCATGTGTGACCAACCCACAACTCTATCCCCGTGGCAAAGGGAGGCAGCAGCACACTAGGCACTGCCTGAGGTGAGCTGTGCAGAGTGGAAAGCCCACAGCAATGCACTCACCCGGGGGCTTCGGTGCTTCCCTGCTGCTCCTCTCCAGGCTTGGATCTTGGGGACAGTGGTGAGGTGATGTGTAGGCACAGAGATGTGCAGTGCTGGTGGGGCAGACTTGTCCTTTAGCAAGAGGCTTGGTTGCTGCCCACTGCCAAGGTTGAAGGCAATGAACTGTGAGACTGTGCCAGATGCACAGCCTGGCTTCCAGAAGAGGGAGAGGCTGTGCGTTTGAGTCTCAGGCAGGAGGAAGACTGAGTTTGTTGTACGGACTTCCAGGGCTGGATTTGGCTATGTGTCCAACGCGTGTCTCTAACAGATATTCTAGATACAGGTCTTGCTCCTTCCCACCGGTGTTTGGGTGGTGAGCTGGGGTGATGTTCCTTCCTATGGTCCCATGGCTGATGACCAGGCCGGGGAGACAGGCTTCTGGTAGGTATACATGCAGCCAGCATGAAGATGGTTGAATGGGAGCTTTGCAAGCTGATGGAGCTCCCCTCCTCCTGGTGCTGGTTGTCAGGACTGCTCAGTCATCAGGCAGTTAATGTAACACACAACACATCTTTTCTTCTTGGCTGTTAGTCCTGGCTCCTAGAGAGGGGTGAAATGGCCTTGGGGCAGGTGGGCAACAGAAGCTATCCAGAATCCCATTAAAACATTTAACACCTGCTGAATCGTGCTATTGTCAGGGAGATAAAGAGAAGGGAACAAAGCTGCTCTCCCTCTTCTCTGCCAGGGTGTCTGCTAGGCTGTTGTCATTACAGCTGGGGAGCCCGAATCCTCTGCAAAGACCCACTTGATATGGCTCTGTGTCCATGTGGGGAAGGTGGCAGTGTTAGGGGACAGTCACCTGGGCCCCTTGCTGCAGGTGTGTAGAACCCCAGGCTGGGATCAGCCCTTTCTTCCCTTGTACTGAGTCTTAGGTGAAAAAGTGGAAAGGTTCTGCAGTGTCTGCACGGGCAGGGCAAAGTCTGGAGAGCAAAAACATGAAGGTGATCCTCCCAAAACCCTTTGCAGAGCTAGGCAGAGACCCTCCAGCCCTGACCTCCCGTGTCTGAGATAGTGTACTGTCTTGGCTCAGCTGTGTTGTTGCTTTGGTACTTGGGAATGGGGACATTCTGAGCATGCTCTGATCAGGCCAGGGTTCAACGGTGACTTCTGGACAGGAGAGGTGCTCTGATGTGCACTAATCAGTCCTCGTGGAACAGTGAGGCACCACAAACTCTTCTTGGTTGCAAGAGGAGATTGAGCCTCCATGAGCAGGAGATTGGTCCCAGCACTGCCCTGCCAGGGAAGGGCATATGCTGGTAGATGCAAACCTAGAGATACCAGGGTCAGGGCAAGTGGAATATGTTCCTCAGCATAGCTGTCTGGTGCAGGGAACTCTGCAAGCTCAAGGGACCTGCTCTTTGCTCATGTTCCACAGGGCAGCCCTGCATATCATTTGGTGCATGGTAGGGCTTTGCCCTTTCAGGAGAGAGGCTGGAGTGAGAGAGCATTTCTGAGGCAACACCTAGGCTTGGAGATATCTGCTGGAACTGCAGCAGCAGCAGTGTGGTGTTTGGTTTTTTTCTGGCTTCTCTGGGAAGGGGTGGGGGCAGCCAAGCATCCTATGCCAGGAACTGCTGCTCTGCTCTGTCGGTGCATGGTCTGGCAGTGAGTCTTGCCCAGCATATTTCCCATGCTGGGATGGGAGAAGTGGGAAATGAGAAGTGGGCAAGCCCAGGTGTCAGGACCTGTACAGTGTCAAACGGAGAGGGAATGTCATATTTCCTCTTAGCAACACAGTCGAGGTGGTCCTGCATTTCCTTTGCTGTCAAAACTGGAAAAGAGGATCAGGGTGATCGAGCCAGCAGATTGGCTTCACTCCAGCTCCTTCCCATGCCAGGCTTTGCTGGACTGAGAGCCTGCAGGACCCCAGTCCTAGAGACAGCAGCAGGCTGGGATGGAGCCTGCCTTGCAAAGTCCTGACTCTGAAAAGGGTAAGTCTCCCAAGATGAAGAAGAGCTGAATGGCAGTGACTGATAAGAGCCTGCAACTATCCACTTCTATTTGGGAATCCACTGTAAGCACACCAGCTCTGGAAAGGACTATGTGGTGGTTTCTAAAGGATGGTCAGGATCAGGATATCTGCAGGTGTCTGCTGTGGGGGTTAAAGCAGTGTTACCCCTTTCCCCACCCACAAACACACCTATCTAGGCAAACAAACAGGCCAGTGCACTTGCACAAAGGAGCTTCTCCTGCCACCACAACTGCACTTCATGCTCTGTTATCCAGGGAGCTGTGGGTGCCAGAGTAAGCCAGAGAGATAGCCCAGCTCCAGCTGAGACCAGCTGAGGACTGTCAGGGCTGAGTAGCAGGGCTGAGTGCTACAGGAGCATGTTCCAACTTCTCCTGACCCCCATGGATTCTGCATGCTTCCCCCAGAGCCAACAGAGGGGTGTCTGCAGTGGTTACCCTGCTGGGCAGTGACACAGCCAGGATGCAGGAGAGTGTTGTGACTCTGGGATGCAGTGACCCCACAGGCAGGCATGTGCACATGGAGTGAAACACATCCTGTTCTTGGGGCTGTGCTGGGAGAGCTGGCTCCTGGCCCACATGGCCGTGCTGGGAGAGCTGGCTCCTGGCCGCATGGCCATGCTGGAAAAGCTTCTAAAGAGGGCAAGCAGAGGTGGTTTTGTCTGGCTCTGCTTTGCTGCCTGGCTCAAATGGCTGCAGGCTCCTGTCAATGAAATATGCATCGCCTCTGGTGTGCCCAAGGGGTATTCAGCACATGGAGGGGGAATTGGGGCAAGGGGGTCCTTGCCATCATAGGCATTCAGTGTTAGGCTGCTTGCTGTAGGCAGTAGCTTTGCTTTCCTGCCCTTGGACCTTATTGCTCCCTCACCTTTCAGCAGCCCCAATACCAGAGGTGTCCATGGAGGATACCCCCACACCTGCCTCCCCTAACCCCTGGCTATAAAGTGAGCCAAGCAGGTGGGTGGAAAAGTGACAGCTGGTGTTGTTCCAGTACAGGTTAATGAATGTCTCCTCCTCTCCCTATCCCCCACCCTCCCACCCCCTCGCCCTCCCCACAGCCCGCCCTAGCACCCAAGCTCCTGGCTCCTATCAGCCCATCAGGCTCCCATTAACAAAGGCAGCCCTGGAGAGTTTGCATAGAGACCTGCTCTGCCTCTAATCTAGGTGGGCTAATCGCCTCCCTTTGCCCAGCCTGCTTTCCCTGGGTCAATATTTGCTCTGAGCAAACACAGAGCTGTGACAGGTGTGCTGGGGAGAAGGCTCACCGCCGCCAGCCCAGCCCTCTCGCCTGTCTCTGCTCAGTCACATCTCTCCGGCCCCCCGATCATCGGCCAGCCAGCGCTATTTTTATCAGGGCTATAAAAGCCCCATCCAGCCAGCATCACCCTCATTTTCTACTCGTGAGGCAGCAGGGGAAGGCGAAGCCACTCACCTGCCAGCTGCCAGCGTGTCACCGGAGCCAGGTGAGCTGCTGTAGCCTGGCACGCCTGGGCCAGGGTCCTGCCTGCCGAGCTGGGTGCTGGGTGTGGAGGACACCATGGGGACTCCTCCTGGACAAGCACTGTTAGTCCAATGGAACTTCCAGCTCCCGGGATGGAAGGGAATGGGCTTGAGGGACACTGTCCTGGTTGTCCCCTTCCCTTAACTCTTCTCTTTCACCTCTATTTTCTGACCCTTTCTGTTCCCCTCCCCAGCCTCATTTACTTTCTTACTTTATTTCTTCCTTCCTCCCCTGCTTTCTCACCCTCCCTCTCCACCCTGCTGTGCCAGTTTAACCTGCCCCTGCTCTGTTTGGCTTTCCCAGGCAGCAGGTGTCAAGCATCCACCTTCCGGACTTTACCCCCAGAGGAGCCGGTGTGGAGCAGCGGGTGCAGCAAGGACACTGGCTCCCAGAGCCTGGAGGAACCTGGCTCAGGAGAAAAGATGGGAAAGGGCTGCCAGCAGCCCCTAGCAGAGCACCCCTCCTGCCCACGCTGTCCGAGCCTGGAACAACTCTGCACTTGCCTGGCGTCGAGCCCCACGTGCAAGACCTGACCTGAACGTTTTGTTCGTTCGGCTCGCGTTAGGCAGGTCCAGCCCGTCTGCAAGCGTGCGGCTGGCACCCACGCGTGCCACACCACCCACGCACCCCTGCAGCCTGCCCCACGCCCCTGCAACCTGCAGCACACGCGGGGACTGCAGGACTCGTGCCGGCGCTGCAAGGACAAGTGTGCAGGCTGCGTGCATTGTGTGCGAGGGCCGCGCACAGCCTGTGGTTTCTATCCAAGCACAGGCATGCGGTGTGCCACCTGTGCGGCACCGGGGCAGGACACAGCGGCCAGGCAGCACACGCAGGGGATGGAAGCCACAGGCAGCATGCAGGGCACGAACGCCGTGGGACCTGCATGTCCACAGGACATGAGACCCGCATGGCATTGGTACACATGACATTTTAGACACTCAGCTTCACAGGCTGTGGTGGGCAGGACCCATGTCTGTGTGCCCATGGCACAGTAGGCACCTGTAGCGTGCTAGACACATGCATCCCACCCCCATGGCTGACTGCTGCCTACTGCAGTCTATAGGGAAGGGCAGCCTGGTCTTTGCACCCCAGCAGAGCTGCAGAGCCATGGCAGGCATGGGGAGGCCTGGCAGCACTGCCCTGTTCTGGCACAGTGCTGGCCCAGGGGGGAGCTCTTTGAGCTCTACCAAACACCCAGGTAGGTGTCAACAGTCTGCTGGCACCAAGGGAGCTTTAGCTGGTGACACAGCACAGGCAGTGGGGACAGAGTGCAGGAACAGAGAGTTGGGCAGGAGATGGGAGGATGTCACATCCTTTCCTACCTATCTGTGCCCTGCCTTGCTCCCAGGAGCTGCACTTGCTGGCCTGTCCAGGGTCTGGCTGCCTGTTCACTAGGATGCCCAGGGCAGGTGTAGCCTACTGCTCATCCTCACCCAGCAGGCTGAGTACTGATTCCTGCTGATGTTAATCTCTCTGCCTGTGCTTGCTGTGGAAGGGTATGAGGTGGGTGGATCTGATAAGCTGCTAGGTTTCTTCGAGGATAGCCTTGCCCACTGCCTGCCCTGCTCTCATAGCACAGTGTAGTGCTTGACCTGGACTCCTGTCCCATCATGTGTCCTGTTCCTTAACTCATTTGCCTGCAGCCAGCACAGAAACGTTCAAAGCCCAGAGATGCTCCTAGTTCAATGGAGACAGCAGAGTCCCAGAGAGCTTGGAGATGGGACACCAAAGGACCTGCTTTCCTCCGGCTTCAGGATGTTTAGGGGTGGAAAGAGCCCCACACGCTCCTCTCTGGCCACACCTGTCTATCTGTGACTTCTCTGACAGCCCTGAGCATGCTCCTGCCCTGTCCTAGGGCACAAGCACTTCTCTTGTAGCACAGGATCCAGTTCTGGACTTGCCATGCTCAAGAATGCTCTGAATTTACAGGTGTGTCCTGAGCCCTTCCTGCAGCCTCTCTTGCAAATGCCATGAAGGCTGAGCCCAGCTCCACAGTGTGCGGGGAGGAGATGCTGGAGGCAAAGGCAGCCAGGAATATGCCAGGGGAGGAGATGATTCCTTATTTCCCTTATCCTCATCCAATGCATGTGCAGGACCAGGCTCAGGAGCCCCTGCCCTGGAGCAGGAGAGCCCTATTCCCTCCCTGGGGTTCCGCTGCAAGGGATGGAGATAAGGCACTTCCTGGGCTCCCTGCCTGTGCAGGTGTTTGGGAAGTTTCCAAGAGGTGCTGTGGGAAAGCAACAAACTCAAAAAGCATCCCCAAGGGTGCTGAGCTCCCTGTGTCTCCCCAGAGCCAAGGGCTCGTCCTGGTCTGAGAACAACCACCACACAGTGTGGTGACTGGCCAACACACTGGCCACAGGCCTCTTTGGACCATGGCTCTGGGCTCTGTCTCCTGCAAACCAGCCTGGCAAAGTTAAACAACCAAGAAAGCACAACATGTTCCTGATATGCGTAACCCCCTGCAGCTGCCTCACTCAGGCTGCGATCAAAGAGAGCCCAATTAATAACACTGAGCAAAGCCAGACCCTGCTGCCCGTGCTGCTCCAGCCACTGCACGTGCGTCCCCTTGGGAGCAGAGCCTGACAGAGATGGTATCTGGACAGAGTAGGCTGCGAAGATGCTGCCAGGCTGTCTTGCTTTCCCTTGGTGGCTACACAAAACACAGGGCTGCATTGTGTCCTACTAGAACCTGACAACCCTATGGGACCCATGTTGCACCCTGTACATGGCCCAGATGCTCCAGAAAATCTGTTCTTTGTTGTTTTTTGGGTTTGTTTGGGGTTTTGTTGGGTTTTTTTTAGCGTACCCAGGCAGTATGCAGGGAGACAGACCCTGTGCTGGCACTAGCAGCATGTCTGTGTGCAGGACAGAGTGTGTGTCCCAGCAGAAGGGGACAGCCAGAGCCCCACCCCCTCACCCCCTGCCCCATCCCTCTGCCATCTTCCCAGCCTGCTCTCTCTGTCCCAGCTCTGCCAGCCCAATGGCACTGGGAAGGACTGACACCCTTCAAAGCTGGGGGTGGACCCAAGAAAACACTGCCCTTCAGGCTGTGTTGCCTGAGCAATAGTCCTTTGGCAAGGTTAGCACCCAAGGATGAGCTGATCCCCGAGCTGGGGGCTTTAAACACCCGTGTCTCCTGCACCAGAGCCACCACCTGTGCTGAAGGGGCCCCCATCCCCTGGGCCCTGCATAGCCACTGGTGTGGCTTTGAGGACCTGGGGACCCAGGCTGGGGATTTCCATGGTGCAGCTCTGCACAGTGAGGCTCTGTGTGTGGGGGGCAGGGTGCAGGTGGAGTGCTGGCAGGCTGTGCTCTGCATTTACCTATAGGTGCAGCTGTGTGCGGGGGGTGTGCATGCTTGCAGGTGTGTGCATTTGCACGTGGGAGCTCAGGTGTGTGTGGCTGTGCACCCGTGGGTATCCCCACTCGGGGTGGGCGGGCAGGCAGCGTGGAGCTGCTGCATCTTCCTGCTGCACTCATTGCCCTGCGTGCATGAGTGTGACGCCTGTGGGCTCCCGCAGAGCGAAACACACGGAGCGGGCTATGCCCCTGCCGTGCCTGCTGCTCCATGTCCTGCTGCGTGTGCGGCCCATCAAGGTGTGGCTGTGAGCAGAGATGTGCCCCATGGCTGGCTACCTGTGGGGTGCTGCCTGTGGGCTGTGTATCCTGCCCAGCCCGGATGGGGTGTGCCATCCCAGGGCAGGCTCTGCTTCACTGCAGGATGTGGCAGAGGTAGCCGGTTACCCTCTGCACTCCAGTGCCCTGGGTGGATCAGTCCAGGTTGCTACCACTGCACACAGGGCTTTGTGGGCACACCAGGGGCTGAGCACCATGGCTGTGCAGGCATCCCTAAACCCGGAATGTTCACCATGCTGCCTATTTGCCATGGCTCTGTTGTACACAGAGGAGATGCTCAAGCTGAGCAGAGGCTTCCTGCCTCTGTTAACAGTACTGCTGTAGGGACCCAGACAGCTTTCACAAGGGGACTGAGGATACTTCTGTCCCCAGTGCTGGGCCTGCCTGTTGAAGGCCAGGGTAGTGCTGAACACCCTCTGGTTGTCTCTAGCCCCTTAGCTTGCCCCTGGCCAAGGTAAGGACTGGGACAGAGAGCATAAAGGACTGTCCTGGCTCTGTGCTGGGGTCTTGCACTCCCCATGCCTGGCTGTAGCTTCAGATACTATCCCAGGCAATGGGTCCATCCCACAAATTCCCTGCCAACTCAAGGACATGAGGAGAGGTAGCCTTCAACCCAGCTGGCTCTGGGACAAGCTCATTGCTCTTTGGCAGACAGGGTGGAAGGGAGAGGTGGGTATCAGGCATGGAGCTGCATCCTGCCATGGTTAAACAAACAGGTAGCTCTGCCCACCCTTGGCCCATTCCTGCCTGTGGGCAGTATGAGGCAAAGGGTTGGTATGGCCTGGCATCCTCCCCCTGCACCCACAGGTCATGCGGTAAGGGAATGAGTTTTGCCATTGCCCCAGGAAAGGGCTTATAATGCCCATGAGTGAAGGGAATAAGGAGTGTGAGGGGAGAAGAGACCAACCCCCACCTGTCTACAACCTCCTTTCAGGTAGTTATAGCAATGTGGTCTCCCCTGAGCCTCCTCTTTTCCAGCACCAGAGTAGACTGGGACCTTGGCCAGGCACTGACTGAGCTGACATCCCCTGGTTGTAGAGCTGAAGGAGCTGGGGAAGGGAAGTGCAAGGACTGGAGAATAAATCTTATGAAGAGTGACTGAAAGAGCTGGGGCTATTTAGTTTGGAAAAGTGGAAGCTGAGGGGACCTCATTGCACTTACAACTACCTGGAAGGATGTTGTACAGAGGCTGGTGCTGGTCTCTTCTCACAGGTAATTAGTGATAGAACAAGAGGGAATGGTCTCAAGCTACAACTGGGTAGGTTTAGACTGGACATTAGGAAAAAATTTTTGCAGGAAGAGTGATCAGGCATTGGAACATGCTGCCCAGGGAGGTGGTTGAGTCACCAGCCCTGGATGTGTTTAAAGGTCATTTGGATATGGCTTAGGGGGGTGAACATTGTGGAGTAGGGTTATTGGTTGGACTTGGTGATCCTGAGGGTCTTTTCCAAACTGAACATTTCTGTGAGTCTGACCCCACACCCTCTGCAACACTGTCCTTGCACCCTGCACCCATATGGCAATGCCTCAGGTGCTGTAGGTAAAGCCATGAGCCAAGAAGCTGTGCTCACCCCGTGGTGCCCCCCAAATAAGACACAAAGTACTGAAGGAAATATGACACAAAGCACCTGCAGCTGTACCCAGGACAGGCTGGGTGTGGGGTTGGACATGCTTCCCCTCTCTCCATCAGTACTTTCCTGAGACTGGGCTCTGTGTGGGGACCAGCATGGTTCTTCAGGACACTGTAGCTACGGAGTGCCCTGTGAGTGCCAAGCTAGGGTCATTTGGGTTAACAGGCAAGGAGGTCACAGTGGCTGGTACCAGCAGACTGCATTTCAGGTTAGGCCCTGGACGTGAGGACCAGATACCAGCTCCTCTGTCTCGGTGCCTGGCATCTCCATCTGGATAGGACACAATGGATGGTGGGGGGAATGACATCTGAAGCTTCAAGAGATCTGCCACCCTGGGGTCCCTTTTGTATCATCCTGGCTGTCTTTTTGTCCCACTGTCAGTCCCATATTGGGGCTGGGCCAGCCTAGGGATGTGGCAGTTGCCACCTGCTCACACCCAGGCTGTAATCCACAGGCAGGAGGTGAGCAGCTGGTGGAGCCTTCCTGACCTTCAGGTAGGATTAGTACCCATGGGAACAGTGGGGAGCAGGCAGGTGAGGCCACATCTTCCCCAACAACTCCTGGGGACTAAGCAAGGCTGGCAGAGCCCAGGAACGGAGCACAGCCCTACGTCAGGGGCAGCCTGCAGACAGGGCCGGGCAGGAATCACAGAGGGCAGATCCTGGACAGACATCAGAGAGTACACATGTGTCTCCCGGAGCATCTTTGTCTGGGTTGGTCTTTGTGGGTCTGTCTCTGGAACTGTGGGGGTCACAGGGCAGAGTGAGCACCCATAGTTCCACTGGGGGGGAGCAGTGTGATTGGGGGTGGCCAGGGACTACCAACATGGAGCCTAGGGTGGCCAGCATGGTGGGGGCAGCTGCTCTGCAGGTCAGAAGAGCCAATCTAGCGGTGGTAGTGGTGGCTGGGTGCATGGGGAGAGTCGAGGCTGGGGCGAGGGGTGCTGCATGGAAGACCACCTCAGCAGGCTGTTTGCAAGACCCAGCTATGAGCAGGAATATGTGAGTGCCCTTTGCACTGCAAGTACCTGTGCCCCTCACACATCACTGCCCTTCTCTGACTGTTGGTGATGGTACCCAGACACCAGTCAGCATCTTGACTCCCAGTTCCCACTGGGGCTCCCCTCCCACTGCCTGCTTACCCTGAGGACTCCTCCAGCCCTGGGTGCAGCAGGGACAGGGGCAGGTACAGGCCGAGCTTTGCCCCTGGCGAGTGCCTGGGATGGAAGGGCTGGCAGTGTGCATGTGTGCCTGTGTGGGAGCTAATCCCAGCAACATCTGCCAGGTTGTTTGCAAGCCCAGGAGTTTCCGGCTGTGGGGAGGGGACAGCTGGGTGCGTGGGGGGCACGTGTGTGCAGGGCAGCTGGCATGTGCTGGGGCTCCCTGTGCAAGGCAGCGCCTGTGCCAAAGGGCTTCCGTGGTGGGCATCTGCCTGCACATGTGTGTTCTCAGTGTCCAGAAAGGGACAGGTGGCATTGGGAACCCTATCTAGCCTCTCAGCTCCAGGATTTGGGAACCTAGCAGGCAGAAGTGGGGGTTTTGGCTGGGATTTACCAATCCTGGTGGCCACTCTCAGAGCAATCCTGAAGAGGAGATGCTTGAGGAGGGAAGGAGGTTTTGGCATCCTTGACAAGGAGAATGATTTCCCAGAGAAATGAGGCTGGGGGAGAATGGAGAAGAAAAAGGAGTGGTGGGACTGGGTGGAAGGAGTGATGACATATTGCCCCTGATTTAATCAGCCAGACCCTGCAAATAAAAGCCACCTGTTTTGGCTCTGGCAGCAGGAAGCCATCCCCAGAACAAACAGAGCACCAGGCAACTGCAAGAAAGACAAACAGGGACCGGCACCAGCTCCATCTGCTCCTGCTTGGCCCAGCCCCTGGAACTCCAGCCCCTTGGGGTGACAGTGCAGCCCACAGAGAGGGGGTAGCAGGGTTTGGGGAAGGCAGCCAGGACTGAGCCTGTGGTGTTAGACAAATACTGGACCTGACACAGCTGTGCTGGCCTGGTCAGCTAGGCCACTCATAACAGCAATGGGAAAGGCAACCGTGCTGCCGTGAACTCCAGGTGTGTCCCAGATGTGACATCGGGATAGGATGCCCTGGCAGTGCCTGCATCACCTTCTCGGGGGCTGTCTTTCAGTCTGCTCAGCTCCTTAAGCCATGCACCATCCTGGGAACATCGCCTGCACAGGATGTGGGGTATAGCCACATGGCTGGGGACTATGGATGGCACAGTCTGGACTTGGCATGGAGCACTTGGGCAACACTGTCCTTCCAGTGCTGCTGGCTGCCCACACTGTGCCGGGTGGAACGGAGAAACCTGATCTGTTTTGCTAGCACAGGGAACAGGCTGAGCTGGGACTGACACAGGGTCCTTATTAAATTAGCCTATGCAGGAGGCCCTGGGCAAGCGCTACCCAGCTCCCAGAGCCAATATTAGCAGCTGCCCTTGAGCAGGGTTGCTGCCTGCCCCCACACCAGCCTCCTCCTGCCCCTGTCCTTGGCTGGGCAGTTGTGCCTGGGGTCTAGAAGGCAACCAACCGCAGTGGTGATAACTGGTGACAGGGACTGCTCAGTGGTACTGGGAGATGCCCCAGGGAGGCCAGGTTGCATCAGCACTCTGGGGTGCAGTGGGGAAGGACCTTTGGCATGGCACCTCAGAGCTGACCCACCCCAATCCACTGTCCCTGGATGCAGCTGTGGCTCCAATGTGGCTGACACGAATGAGGTGAGCAGTGTGTGAAGGCACATCCCAGCTTGTGGCACATGCTGAGAAGGGAGGGAGTGGCACAGCCTGCATCTTGCTGTGTGTTTCTCCCCTGCACTCCTCTTCCCCTGTTTTTTTCCCCTCCACTGCCCCTCAATTCTTTTATCCAAAGTGTTGTGTGGAGGTGATTGAGGCTCTTGCATGCCCCTCATGGCACACCACCAGTGCCCCACAGATCCTCTAGCACACTATGCAGTGCCCCCACAACTCCTCAACAGCTCACAGCATCCCCACACATCCTGTCATGCCTGACACCCTGAAGCTCTGTAATACATCCTACAGTGCCCTGCATCCCATAACCCCAGACTGTCCTCACACCCCATAGCACCTCAAACTAACCAGTGCTCTACACCTCTGCTCACAGAGCCCTGGTGAGGGGCAGCAGCAGCATGGGTTGACCCTTCAGTGTGCTAGCTCTGCATCATACCTCTCCTTCCCCAAAGTGTTGGCTTCCCTAAGGGCTGCCCAAACCTGTCCCCCCAGCACTTTGACGGATGTCCCCAGATCACTGGGCTGCATCCTGGGAATCTGTTTATCCTTATGCATCCTTTTACCTTTCCGGAGAGCACCTCTATCCTTTCCTCCATCCTTTGCACCTCCAGGCACCTCCCAGGGTGTCTCTCCCAAACCCTGCTACGAGAACCCATCGCAAAATGAGGGCTGTCTCCCCAGCGCCTGTTCCCAGCCAAGGGCCAGCCAAGGTTCCTCAGCTGGAGCCAGTTCCAACCGCTACCAGGTTGCACCCTCTGCTGGGACCTGACGGCATCGGCGCTCCGGGGCACAGAGCAGGGAAGTAGACGCTGCCTGGAGCGTTGTCGAGCAGTGGGGGACACACGAAGGCGACTCACAGGCCCTGTCCCTAGCCCGTTCCTGCTATCGCCCCTCAGTCCCCGATTCTTGATGAAAATGGGGCACAGATGCCAGGCGTCCTTACACCCCTGCCAGGCGCTCACACTGCACCTGTGTCATCAGCACTGCTAGGCTCACAGGGGATGCTGACCTCTGCTCAGGACCCTCAGGAGGGCTGGGGTTTATCTGGGAAGGTTTGGGGTGCTCTGTCCAGACGTTGCCTGCAGGCCAATGTGGCTCCTGCAGAGATGAGGGTAGGGAGTGTCCAGCCTCACCACAGGCTTGACAGGGATGCTGCAAGAAATGCTGCTGCCAAGAGATCTGGGATTTCAAGGCTCCTCATGGCACTCTTCTTCCTTTTGAGCCTGAGCTGGCCTCATACAGCCCAGGTCCTGGTGGAAGGCACTGGAATTCTCTGCATGGCACAATGCAGTCCTAGGCAGGGCTGGTCCTGCTGCCCAGGTGAAGGATACAGCTCTGCCCAAAACTGGTCCCTGTGCATGGGCAAGAGGTGTGTGAAGAGCACAGGGAGCCCTTTGCCAAGCCAGGGGACCTGCCCAGGGCACTGAAAGCAGGGAGCATGTAACTGGCATACATCAGTGTCCAGTTTGGAACCAACACAGGAACCTCTGCAGGGTGTTGCCCGTCTCCCAGAACATGGATGAACCAAGCTGTGCTTCTGCCAACACCTCCTCCATCCCTCTTGCTCCCCCTAATCTTCAACCACCCCACACAGAGCCCTGCCCTTGTAGACTGAGTCCCTGCCCTGCCAGCTCGGGACATGCAAGTCAGGGTCTGGCCAGAGGAGGGATCTGCGGTGGCAGAGCACTCGGGCTCAGGGGCAGATGCAGCCCCAGGCAAGCTCTGCATCCCAGCGTGAGGAAATTAATGCCCCCTCAGCTCCCAGCAGGCACATCCTTGCTTCACCTTGGCACCTCCTTCCCACCAGCCTCAACCTTGGCAAAGGCTGTGGGTGCCCTGGGAAAGGCTGGGTCCCTAATCCCCGGGCCAAACAGGGACATTGTCCAGGGGCAGAAAGGAAAGCAGCGCGTCAGGCCGTTTGCCCATTGTGCCCTGAGCCTCTCCGCAAACACAGCCCAGCACTTTCATTGTCAGCCCTGCGGGGCACGGGGGGGGGGCTGCTCTCGCCACACTGCCTAACTGGAATGGACAGCTGGAGTCTGGGGTGGGCTCACACCCCCCGTGCCCCCCCATCCCCTGCCTGCTGACACAGCGCCCTGCCTGCCTGCACCATCGGCACTTCGGCGCCTGCCTATAAAGGGCAAGGGGAAAAGCCGGCGCCGTTACCGCCACCTTCGCCACTGTGCCCTGCCGACCAAGTAAGTACCAGGCTGTGAGCCCTCAAGCCCCCCCACTGCACAGGCGCTGCCATGCTGCCTTTGGCCCCCACACCAAGCTCTCCCCACCCAATGCACACTCTGGGGAAGGGCAAGCCGCGGGGTGCTGCATGGCACACAGGGGTGTCCTGTGTGGACAGGAGGGGATGGCTGGTGCCCATCTTTGCAAGAATCAGGCTGCTCTGCCTCAGGGCTGCACCTCACACCCATCTCTGAGTTGGGTGTCACTGCCACCGCCCTGCAATGGGTATAGTGCCATTGCACCTGGCCGACCCCAGGAATAGTCGTAGGGAGACTGGGAGCAGTCGTGGGTACATCACATGGAGACAGATGGGTCATCGCAAGTGCGCCCTGCAATTTGAAGGGCACGGAACAGAGATCCCTCAGCACCAAGGGAAGGGGAATGGGACAGCCTGGAAGGGTAAGGAGCTGGTGGTGCAGGATGTGTGAGGGCAGCATGGTCAGTATCCCAGGCTTGGTGGATGGGGGTTGATGGTGGGCACCTGCCCAGGGTGATGCATGGGGCTTTGCCAGCAGCTGAGCAACCCGCATGACCAGCAGCGAAGCCATGGACACCCTGGGGCAGTACAAGATCACGGTATGGGAGGAGGAGAGCTTCCAGGGCAAGCGCTGCGAGTTCCTCATGGAGTGCCCCAGCATCATGGAGCGTGGCTTCCGCAAGATCCGCTCCATCAAGGTGGAGTCTGGCCCGTAAGTGCCCCACGAGCCCCGTGGCCCCTTAGCACATGCCACTTTGCTCCTGGGGGCTATCTGGAGCTGCCGGGAAACCAGGATGCCTGGGTCCCCTGCTCTGACACAGCCTTATTGTGCGACCTCTTTCTCTGAGCTCCTAGCCTGGTGCCTCAGTTTCCCCATCTGCAAAGAAGGGAGACTCTGCTGAACCAAGGCATGGGTTGGAGGCAATGGTGTGGCCCTGGGGAGAGGGGGCTCACTCTTAAAAGCGGTGTTTCCTGATAGCAAGAAACCCGACCTCCATGACACACCCTCACCCTGCCAGGACATCTCTGTCCTGTGTGCAGGAGGGAGAAGCCAGCCCCAGGCTGAGGTCCTTCCTCCTCTCCCCTCCAGCTGGGTGGGCTTCGAGTACCCTGAGTACCAGGGGCAGCAGTTTATCCTGGAGAAGGGTGACTATCCCCGGTGGGAGGCCTGGAGTGGGAACAGTGGCTACCGGACCGAGCACCTCCTCTCCTTCCGGCCCATCAAGTGTGCGGTGAGTTATGAGGTCACCGTGGCTAGACTCGGGACAGGCAGTGCCTCCTCTTGGCAGGCCAGCAGGGAGGGAGGTGAGATTCCTGGGACATGGAAAGGAAAGTTGAGGCAGCCATAGAGAGGCTGTGGGGTAGGAGGGATCCCTGCAAGGATCCTGGGATGTTCCTTAAGACCAAAATATATCCTGAAACACCACCCCAGATCCTTCTGCTTGGTGCATTGGACAGCCACCTCCCAGGCTGGGGTCCTCTGGCCTCGTCCCCTCACCTCAGGTACCTGTGGATGGGATGAGCAGAGAGGAGCTGGCAGGACCAAAGTGATGGTTGGTGCATTTGGGGTGTTGGGGTTCATCCCCCTCCCACTGGGGTACCAGAGCCGTGCCCAGGCAGCTGCAGCCTCTATCACTCCATCTGCAGAGACAGTGGTGCTTGCAATAGCAGCACGTCTGCGCCTCCGAGCGGGGGGTCCCCCCCCCAACTTTTAATAATCACCAGGCAGATATGCTTGGGCTTTAATAAAGGGGATGTGATAAGATCACTCCTTACTGGCAGGACTGCTCCTCTGTGCAGATAGAAGCGTGTGGGGGCTGGGAAGGGGGACAGTGCCGCATCGCTCACTGTCCCAGCCATTAACTCCTTGGTGCCCAGCACCCAGCAAAACCCCGCAAAGCAGGAATGGAATCACTCTCTGCAGTCCATCTTGCCCTGAAACTGTCCTGCAGCCTTGGGGATTGAAGATGCTTGAAGATGCTAAGGGCAGGAAAATCTTTGGGTATAGAGGATGTGGCCACTGTCACCCTAACCAGCAGATGTCCACTGGAATTGCAGGGACATGAAAGGAGGATCCTCTGGGCAACCCTGATGTGGCACAGTCAGGGGATGCCAAGCTGAAGGACATCCCCATGCCTTGCACCAAAGCTGGACATGGTCCCAGGCATGCCATGGTGCCTTGGTGTATATCCCCTTGATGCCACATCCCCTATAACTGTGCAGGCCATCCCATTCTTGTTGACCTCCCAGCTCTCTCCCTCCACAGAACCACAATGACAGCAAAGTCATCCTCTACGAGGCTGAGAACTTTCAGGGGCACAAGTTTGAGCTGAGTGATGACTACCCCTCGCTGCAGGCCATGGGTTGGGGCAACAAGGAGGTGGCATCCATCAAAGTGAACGCCGGAGCGTGAGTTCTGCTGGCAAGGAGTGGGTGGGTGGGGCTGAGAGCAGAACTTCGGCAAGTACCTCCCTCTTGTATAGCACTGGGGATGGAAAAGGGGGAACTCACAAAAGGAAAAAAAAAAGAGGCCTCTGTGTTCCTCTTCCCTTGAAAATTCAAGATGTGGGGTATTTTCTGTCCCTTCCCTCCCAGGGATGGGATGGGATGGGATGGGATGGGATGGGATGGGATGGGATGGGATGGGATGGGATGGGGAGATTTGGTTTGGGGCTCTGAGTCAGGGGTCTGCTTGCAGGTGGGTGGCATACCAGTACCCAGGATACAGGGGCTACCAGTATGTGCTGGAGCGGGACAGACAGAACGGTGAGTTCAAGAAGTACAATGAATACAGCAGCCAGGCTCACACCAACCAGATCCAATCCATCCGCCGTGTCCAGCACTGAGCAGGGGCAGTGCTGCGTGCCCCGCAGCCTCTGGGCTGCTGTGCAATAGACCTCTATCCGGTAGCAAATAAAGGCATTTGTCAAAAAAAAAAAAAAAAAGGTGCTCCTGCCTCTGCTCTGCTCCTCGCAGAGCCACCGTACACAGGGACCCCCTGTGGGGTGGGATGCAAGGTGCCTGCCCCAGACCTGCTGGCCCCCAGCTCTCAGCAGCTGGAAGGGGTTTCCCTTTTCCCAAGTGGTTTTGGACCCATGGTCACGTGCACCCTGGGCTGAGCTCTCTTCTCCCCACCTCTGGTCCACACAGAGCAAACAGAGGGAATGCAGAACGGTTCTCAACTCTCTGATGTGAGGAAATGCTGGCTTTTGGGGGGAAAAAATGGGCTGGAGCCAGAAGGGATTATCCAGTAGGGTTGTGTCCTGGGACTTTCTCACAGGGACAGTGCTAGGGAAAGTGATTGCTACAAAGCCTATGAACACAAGGTGTTCACAGAGGGTGGGGCTCTCTGCACCCTAGTTTGGAGAAAAAGAGGGATGTCCCTGCCTGCTTCGAGCCTGGGGAGAAGTGGTGAGGTCATCCTGGGGGGCAGGACACTGCCACAAATGGGATGGCCACAGTTAAAGTAGGGTTGGCAGCACCGGTTTATAGAGGGACTGTACAGGGGAACGGGGTCCTCAGGGCAGTGTCCCAGAGCTCGCAGGCAGCTCAGCTCACTGCTCCCAGCAACCTTAGGATGCAAGTCCCCCCACCCCCAGCCTGGCCACGCCAGCACATCCGTGCCAGCATCCGGCTCCTGCTTGCTCAGGTACACCAGGAGCCCCACCCAGCCTCCTCCTCCTTCTCCAGCACCCTTTCCTGGCCTCTTTCTCCTCCATCCTGCTCCAGCACCCTGAGCCCTCCTGGGGCACAGGCACCTGTCCCAAGATGCTCTCCTCACCCATGACATAACCTCTAAAGCTGCAGGATGATGGAACATTTCTGGGTCACTTGGATGCTTGGGTCTCTGCACACTCACCCTCCTACAAGCACTTGGGGCATTAGAGCTGTGGATGCCCCAGGGGATGCTGGGAGACTGGGATAGAGTGGGCTGAGGGTCAAGGTGTGCTCACTCTGCACACAGGGCTGCACAGAGACCCTGGGTGGAGGGGGGTGTGAGAGCATGTGCACTGCACACAGGACTTTGCACTCAAGTGTGAGCATGCATGCCCTGCACATCCCTGCTCCCTCTCCCCTTGCACCCCGATGAGCCCCTTGCAAAAGCCCCAGCAACTTGCACATCCCTACCCCTCAGGGCGTCCCCATCGCAGGGTGCCCCTGTCCCTCCCAGCTCCCCTTTGCGTCCCTGCTGGCCCCACCCTGCCACGGCCCCATGGCCTCTCCCCCTGCACAAACACATTCCTACACACCCAGCCGGGCTGCAGCCAGCCCAAGGCCACGTCAGCTCGGCTCCACTCCACGACACCGCCGGCAGACAGGTGAAATTGCTCTGGGCACCTGCGCACAGGGCTGCTACTGGGGGGGGAACTGGGGAGGGGGCACGGCAAAATGTGGGGTCTTTACTGCTCTGTCTTAGAGGGGTAAAGCACTGGGTTGGGAGGTCGGGAGGCAAACTGCCTGCTTGCAGCCAAAGGGACCTTCTGTTGCTGCCATCTGGGTGTTCCACATCGGGTCCCCACAGACCTGAATCCTCACCTCCCAGATCTTCCACAGACCTGAAGCCACATCCTCTGTCTCTCTCATGGACTTGGCTCCCTATTCGTCATGTACCCTGCCCCCTCCCAATCCTATGAACCTGCCCCAGCTCTGCTATATCCTGCCTCTCACCCTAGGGACCCCACAATCCCTGCCCCTCTGCACCCATCAGTCCCTAAGTCTCCCAGAGCCCTCAGTCCCCTTATACCCCACTGTAGGCCCTTCACACACCGGCTTTCCCAGGGACCCGTGAGTCTCCATTGCCTGTGCCCCCAGGTACTCCCTGTCACCAGCTCCCACAGTCTGAACCCTTCTTCTCAGGGTGATTCCAAGCTGCTCCCCCTACTCTGGACTGACACAGAGCCCTCAGCCCAGACTCCCCGACTTAATGCTCTGTGCCATGCAGGTTTGCTGGAGGAGGATCCTGGTCACTGGGACCACCAGAAGGAGAGGGGCTTGGTGATCTGGCCCCCTTCCCAACTCACCTCGCTGTCTCTGGGGCTTGTTTTCCGTTGCCTGAGGTTTGTTGCAGTGACTCAGGCAGCGAAAGCAAGTCTGGGAGGCTGCAGAGCCACTGCCAGGAAAGCTGCACAGGGGTCAGCGGGGCTCAGGAGGCTGGGGAGGAAAGGGATGAGGGGTGAAGCCAGGGCTGTTGGGCTGTACAGGGTTGGAACAGCCCTCTGTGGGGTTCACGTTTGCTCGGGGGACAAGCGGGGAGAAGAGAAAATTTTCTAAGGGCTGTTATGTCCAAACAGGATTGTTGGGGGGTACTGTGGGCTCTGTTTGTGTGTTGTTCTGCTAGCATTTGCCCTCTGTCCCCCAAGGAAATGGGCAGCATCAGTGGAGCACCCAGAGCCCAACTTAGTGCCCATAGGACCTCCTGTTTCCTAAACCTTTTGGACACCCTCACCAACACCATTGGACTGTGGCCAACCCAAGACACAGTAGCTGGCTGTTGCCAACCGTGGACTGCAGCTTCTTCTTATGCAGGACACATTTCAGGTGCAGTATAAATAATATCCATAAGTCTAACATAAATGTGTCCTGATTTCCTTTGGACTCACACGTTGCAATGACCACTTTCAAGAAATGTGACTAAGTTTGGAATGAGCAATTACCCTTTTACTAGACATCACTGAAACACCACAGGAGAGGCTGATGGGCACTTGACTGTATGGCAGTGGAGCAGAGTTAGTGCCTGCAGCTGGCACCCTGCCTGGCTGCCTCAAGCCATAGGGTGCAGGAGGAAGGTAAACTCTTGGCTGGTGGACAAGCCTAGCCAAACCCGCCATTGATGGCTTTGTCCCCCTTGGTCCCTCCATGGTCACCCTGCAGCTGCACATACCAAATGAAGCCATGGATGATGGGGAAAAAACAGGCCAGATATGCCTCTGGGGAGCTGAGATAACCCCAGACCCTTTCCTTGTTTCTCCCCATATCACCCTCTTGTCTTTACAACACTCAGGGCTGCTGAGTACAAGCAGGTGGAGATGGGGGCATACAGGTTTGGGTGAGTGTTGGGGGTCACCTAACAAGTATGAGCAAGAGATCTGGATAGGGCTGGGGACCCCAAAATGGTAACAGGCTTAACCCTTCCCAAGGCAGGAACTGTACAGAAGAGCACAAAGAGGTTGCCACCAACCACCGGAGATGCACTTATCCACCCAGGAGCCCTGTGAACTGCAAAGGGATCCCATCACCGACGTCCTGGAGCTGGAGGGATGTAGTCGACACCAAACTGACCTACCCCAGAGCTCTGGGAGTTGCAAGGAGCCCCCAGGACTATGCTGCAGATCCCGGAGCTGGGGAGGGAGCCCCAGGGGTGGCAATGCAGGGTGCCTGGGAGGAAGGGAGGCAAGGTGGGACGACGCTGATGCCATGCGGTGAGAAGCAGGCAATGCCAGCAGCGCAGGGAGAGCCGTGCCAGCCAGGCAGGGGAGTGGGCCGGCGGTGGCGATAGCAGGAAGCCGGGCCCGGGCGGTCTCCAGGCAGTGCCCGAGCCCCGTTCCCGGCGGGGTGGCAGCGCCGTGTTTGCGAAGAGTTAAGGAGGCGGAAGAGGCAGGAAGCGGCCCGAGCTCTCTCCATAGAAACCCACGGCCGTGATTAAAGTCTGATGCGGGCCCGATAGCGGGGGGTTGGGGGTGGGGGGCCGGGGGGGGCAGCGCCCGCTTTAATTACAGCAAAGGAAATTGCTGGAGCCGGGGCCCCGAGCCCCTGCGAGTTGCCTGGAAACTCCCCCGCCCCCCCGCCTCCCCCGGCCCCTGCCCGTCCCCTGCCCGTCCCGCTGCCATTTATTCGCCATCAGCTGCTCCCTGATAAAGTGGAATAATAATAATAATAATAGGGGCAGGAATATTAAAACATGCAGCCCGCGGGCCGCCCCCACAGCTGCCATGAGACACGGCGCCGGAGCGGTGCCACTGCTGCTCAACATGTACCTGCCAGGTACGGGCGGAACCCCGGCCGCTGCCCTGCACAACAGCCGGCCCGTCGCTGCCCTGCCCCGTCGCTATCCCGGGGCCCTTCTCTGTCCTGTCTTCCTTCAGCGCCCATCCTGCCTTCCCCTCTCCCTCTGTCCGTCCTCCCTTCCCGCCTTCCAGCCCTTCAACCGTCCCTTCCTCCTTCCTTTCAGCCACCCTCGCTGCCTTCCACACCTGCACATCCATCCTCCCTTCCATCCTTCATTCGCCCACCGTCTCTCTGTCCTACCGTCCCTCCATCCACCCGTCTGTCCTTCCAGCTCGCCCATCCACCCACTCATCCTTCTCCTGTACTTCCATCTATCATTCCACTCCACCCACTTGTCCCTCTGTCCCTCTTTCTGTCCCTTCTACGAGTCATCCCCTCTGTCTACCCTCTGTCTCTTCCATCATGTTGTTCTTCCACCTATCTACCCATTACCTGCCCATCCATGCATCCATCCATCCATCCATCCATCCATCCATCCATCCATCTCTCACCCTTCTTTCCCTCTTCTTGTCCTTCTCTCCATCTACCCACCTATATATCCTCCCTTCTGTCCTTCCATCCATCCACCCACCTCTCCTTCTTCTCTCCTTCCATCCACATTTCCATCTACCTCTCCTTTCCCCAGCCATCTACTCCCAAAACACTGACATTCCACCCCATCCACCTCTTCTCCCTCTTTCCCTGCCCCGCAGCCTTCTCTGTTGCTCCGTCTCTTCTCCCTGCTCCAGCCGGCGGGATTTTCTATTCCTATTTAAAAGCTTCCCTGCCTCGGTCGGAAATCGGATTTCCTTTTTCCTGGACGCGTTTCCTGGCTTTGCGGCGGTGGCTGGGCAGGCAAGGGGGAGCGGCCGGGGGCTGCGGGGAGGCTGCCCGCGGGTGGGCGCCGGGGGGTCGAAGTCCCGCCTGGCTCCAGCCCCCCCTCCACTCCCACACGCTCCCCTTTTACCCCCCCAGATCCAGTCGGAGAAACTTTGTTCAAAGACGGGAAAAGCCAGGCGTGGGGGTCCCTCAGCCCAAGCGTGCAGAAAGGTAAGAGCACGGCTGCCCCTCGCTCGGGACCGGCCCGCAGCCGGGGCACACGCAGCCTCCCCAACCCCGTAACCATCGGGGACTCCCGTCCGCGTGGGGCACACTGCCTACGCGGGACACGGCCCCCACTCCTGCTGCTACGGGCGGCTTGCGCCGGGGATATCCCGCCGTCGAAACCCATCAGGAGAGCGGCCGAGCCCCACCGGCAGAGTCTCGACGGCCGCGACCCGCTGGCCCGTTACAGCGGAAGGGAGCGGGATGCGCATCGCCCCAGGAATCCCACAGGTCTCGGGTTCCCCCTGTGTTCCGGAGACATCCGATGGGGAAGCAGCTGCCAGCCAGCCCGGGAGCTAGTGGGACTAATTCGGGCTTGGGCAAGCTGTGCCTTGGAGCCAGGGAATGAGATGAGAACTTACCCGAGACGGAGGTGCCGGTGAGGGGCTGAGCCTAGGGCAGGGAGATGAGCCGTCCCCGGGAGCCGGAACCATCCGCCCGGGTAGAGCAGCTCAGGCGCCCTGGGCATCTGCCAAGGGCTGGCCAGGGAGCACCCTGAAGCCTGCCGGAGAGAGCAGCAGGGCTGGTCGTCAGGTGGTCGCAGGGCCAGAGCCGTGCTGTTTGGGCCATGTGGTTTGCCTGCCTAGCAAGGGCTCAGGGGCCAAGGGATGCTCTAGGTGGGAAGAGGGGAGCCCTGGTTTAGGGGTGGGAGGGAGGGTAAAGCTGGAACTTTGAGAAGGGGAGCTTTTTGCCTCTGCACTGTGGACTCTGATGCAGCTGTATCCTGTGCGCTGAGCTGTGGTGAGAAGGATCCCAGGAGGTCTCCACTGGGAGCTGCTAGGTGCTGCAGCATAACACTCTGCGTCGGGAAGGACTGAACCTCACCACCCCACCCAATTGCCTCCCTCAACACCTCTTTGCTCTCCATGAATGGAGGGGGGAACCCCATGGCTGGGGATAGTGGGAGCCCAGGGTGGGGGCTGTGGGGACAGATGAAAGCAAGGGCTATGAATGTACCCTAGGGAGGAGGGATGGGGGATTTGGAAATACAATACCTTGGAAAGCCCTAAGCTCCTCTGCCTGGGTCGGGATGTCTAGGTGCCATTTGGTGGAATGAGGATGGATGGGGAATGGCAGCTCCCTGCTTCTTCCATGGCAGGCATTGAGGGGGACACTAGATAAAATAGATGGGTGTGAAGCAAGCAGGGCAAGGTAGTTACTTGTGGGAAACGTAGCTGACCTGTGGAACTGCCTGCTGCAGGGTTTGTGAGTGCTAAACTTCCATATAGGATCCAAGCACCTTTAGAAAAAATAGTAGCAGAAAAGCAGAGAGAAGGGTGAGAGGCAGAGCCTGCCTCTGCTGTGGGAAGAGCCTGTGCTGAAAGAACATGGGTCAGGAGCAGGGAAGGGCAGGGGATGATGCTTGGAGGGGTGGAGGAATGTCTTGGTAAGTGCAGGACTGCTCTGCAGGGTGGATGAGTCCCAGAAATGGGATTGTTCACCACCTTTGTGTCCAGGAACCCTCACCTCTTATGACCTCTGGCTAGACTCAGTGGAGCCTGTTGTGCCTCACCATGGATGTGTCCAAATGTGACAGGCTCTGGTCACACAGCTGGGCACAGAGGCAGCTTGGACACTTAACAAGGGTGGTCCTCAGTGCAAGCTGTGGGTGCAATGGCCATGGCACAGAGAGAAATTTTCCTCTGGAAATAAGGATCATTGGTGCCTGATTCAGAGTCACAACAGGTCCTGTCCTGTTCTCTCCTCTTTTATCTGCTTGTACCTGCCAGAGGTGCAGATCAGAGTAGTGCTGCCACCCTGTCTTCGTTTCACCATGGAGAAATCCTTGCAGGGCAGAGTGTCTCTAGAGATGGGCAGAGGCTATGCTGTGACACTCACCCAGTTTCAAGCTGAGGCGGAAGTGGGGAATATTGGTGCCGGGATCAACCTAAGTACTGCCAAGATAGCACCTTCTTGGGGCTGCAAATGAAAGAACCAGGCCACATCCTCAAAATAAAGCAAATGAGCAGGTATCCATCTTCAGTGGGGTGTGGATGAGGGTGGGAGGGACATGAGAACCCTGGATCTAGACCCACTGCAGCCTTTGTTGACCTCTGAACACTCCTACCCTTGTCCTGAGGTGCAAGGTCATCTTCTCCTCTTGCTTGGGAGACATATGGTATGGATGCTGCAAAGCAGATAAGACCTTGTTACCATCTTCTGTGTCTCTAGAGCAGGGAAGACACAATGAAGTACATCTGATACCTGGGTCTGGGATGGGGCAACACAGCAGGGGGTTGAGGAGACTGGGGCACATCCTGCCCCACTTGTTGTGGCCTGAGAGGGAGCTTTAACCTCTCTGGGGCCTGGCCTTGCAGGCAGTGGGCAGATCCAGCTGTGGCAGTTCCTGCTGGAGCTGCTCTCCGACCGTGCCAACCTGAACTGCATCGCCTGGGAAGGCACGAATGGGGAGTTCAAGCTGATCGACCCTGATGAGGTGGCACGGCGCTGGGGGGAGCGGAAGAGCAAACCCAACATGAATTATGACAAGCTCAGCCGGGCACTGCGCTACTACTACGACAAGAACATCATGACCAAGGTCCACGGCAAGCGCTACGCCTACAAGTTCGACTTCCACGGGCTGGCACAGGTGTGCCAGCCAGCCACCCCTGATCACACCCTCTACAAATTTCAGGGCAACCTGGCCCCGCTGCCCTTTTCAGGCATCTCCAAACTCAACCTCATGACCTCGGGTGTGACACCGGCTGGCTTCTCCTACTGGCCTGGCTCCAGCCCGTCCCTCTATCCCGGGCATGGGCTACAGCCCTCTGCCCCGTTCAGCACCATGGCAGCCTCTCACCTCAACAACATGAACAATCACTACCATTAGAGGCTCGGGCCATGCCAGGCAGCATGGGGCTGTGGAGCTCGGCAGAGAGGGATGGGGGTGGGGTGGGATTGTGCCTTGCTCTCAGTTGCTCCCTTTTAGATTTGGAAAGTGGCATGGGGGGTGAGAGGCACTCACAGGGTAGCTGGTTCCTTGATGTTAATGGCTGGAGGAGAGAAGCTAGCTAAATTTAGGGTGAGCAGGGATCCATGATTCTGGGAATGGATGTGGATACCTAAAGAAGGGTGTAAACGGAAGGAACCATGGGCTTGCCTCCTGGCAGGGACCACGCTTCCCCTTTCCTTTACAACATGAAACCCACCCCATGAATGTCCTTAGCTCTGCTCCCAGACTGTGCCTGTCCTCCCCTCTCCCTGCAGAGTCAGGAGCTGGAGCCCCAAGACAGCTGTGTTCATGGGTGAGAGTCCCACTGACCAGGGACAGGGACACTGACCTTGGCCCCCCACCTTTGGCTCCAAAACCTTCCTTACCCCATCCCTCCTACACCTCCTGCCGATGGTGGCTTCCTCCAGACCTCAGGAGAAGTCCTGGTCTGGAAAGCAGATGGTCTTCATGGGTTAACTCCTACCTAGGGCAGGACTCTGAAGTGGGAGGTGCCAGCAGCAGGTGTGAGGGGCACTGCCAGCCCTCAGGGCAAGACCTAGAGGCAGCAGAACCTGACCCCTGCAACTTTGCCCTCTCCTCCATGCCCAAGGACACCACGGACTGGAACAGTCCCTGATGCCCTGCATATGAGCCCTTGTCTTGCTGGTCATTTACAAGTTTAATGCTCCAGTTTTACTGTGGTTTCAGTCCCTTGCATGCAAGGCTTTGTGGGACACTCTCCACAGGTGGGGACATCTCCTGGGACAAGGCTGGGTTGGAGGTGGAGCAACAGAAGGGATAACAGCAGAGCTGGGAGCTCCAGGCACTAAGGGGCAGCCCTGGGTCTCTCCCCTCAGGTTCAAGGAGGTGTATCCATCCTCCAAAGCTGGACTTCGGCCCAGTAGATGTAGAAAGGCTGAGTATGCTGGGTTCTGTGCTGGCTGGGGGGAGGGACTGGTCTTCAATAAAACAGTGAGGTGCTGTGACCTGTGTCCTCTCATGTCTGCAGGGGATTGGTAAGGGGAGAAACCATGCAGCAAATCCCCTCCTGTCTAAGGCAGAGCACTTGAAGGGCTGGGATGAGGAGGGTGTGGCCACCCTGCTGTGTCATGTCTTCTCCAGGCATCATCTCTGGCTCTTACAGCCCCCAAGAGACAGGACAGAGCTTAAACCTCTCTGCTTCTATAGACAGGCCTCCAGGGAAGCCACATACCCTCCAGGGAAGCCACATACCCAGTGGCAGTTGGAGGTAAAAAGGAGATGCAGTTGGCTTATTGGGATGTCTGCCACCCTGCCATCATGCAGGGAAATTTAGAATGCTGTGAACTAGATCTCTCATGCACCACAGAGTGCTGTGCAAACAGCTTGGGGCAATGTACTAGGCCCAGCAGGGCCTGATCCTGCAGGGAGTGCCTCTGCTGTGCTGGGCTGTGCCAGCAGTGGGGAGATCCCAAGCTGTGAGCCAGGCTCACATGTGGCATTGATGCAGGGGTAAGCAGGCAAGCACTGCTTGCCCAGATGCAGGAACGTGCCCTTGGACCCATTGGTGCCTGCAGTGTCTGGTGTGGGCTGAGGGGCTGCCCTCTGCTTGCCCTGTCTTGGGGCTGTCCTTCCCATCCCACCCCTATTGGAGAAGCAGGGTGCCAGGGCTGGGCGCCAGGCTTGCACCAGGGATCAGAACCATTCTGTAGGGTGGTGCCATGTGATTACCCAACCAATTGAGGGGCTAAGGGGGTAGTTTTCCCTCAGCCTCTCTCCCTGTACCTCCGAGATCAGAGCAGTCCCCAGATCTGGGTGCTGTGTGCTGCCCCATCTGCATCCCCCGAGGGTCTGATCGCTCTCATGGCCTTGGTGGCATCTGCTTGGACATGTCCTTACTGCTCTAATCAGCTTAAGGGAGGGGGATCTGATGTCAGTGTCTCCTCCTGGGGGGGGCTCAGGCTGCAGGGTGGGAGGGTTAGTGCTGCCAGCAGGGAGCCCACGTATGGGAAATGAGCTGCAGGAATTGGGAGGGTCCTTTCTTTGGGGCAGTCCCACCCTCCAGGGTCCCTGAGCATTGCACAGTGTAATTCCCGGGGACGGCAGGAGGTGAAATGGAAGGGGAAAGTAGTTACTGCCATGCAACCAGCACTCGGTTTGGACACACACACTCCCCGAGCCTGGCATTGCAAAGGTAAAATGGGGGGAAGGGGTAGGTGGGAGGGGAGGAGGCGGGGGGTGGCCACAACTGGCTCTGTCAGAGCCAGAGCAAGGGGCCATGGCCCCCACTAGAGGAGCCTGCTTCGGGGCTTAGGTAATTTCATGACGTAGGGCAGGACATGGATTAAGGGATGTGGGTCACTAGTAGCTCCCCCCCACCCCATCCTGCTCCTATCCCTCCTGTCCTTCTGCCAGTGTCTGCTCCAGGAAAGCTCAGGTGAGTTCCTTTCTCGTTCTGGGCCCTGGAATTCAAATCCCTGATGGATCAGGGGCTGGACATGCTGGGTAAAAGGAGGACCATTGCACACACCCAGTGCAACAGGCTGCAGCTGAGGGCTTGCTTTGCTCTGTTCTGAGCTCACCTGGCATGGCCTCCGTGCCCTGTACCAAGAGTTCCACCTCAAAAGCCAAGAACCAGCCCTGCACTCCCCGGGAACAGCAGCCAGGAGGGAAGCAGGGGGACACCCATGCAGGACTGCACCAGCGACGCTATCACCTGCCTGACAATGCAGCCGGTGTCACCATGGCAACTCCAGATGCTCCCATCCCCAGACTCCACTGGGAACCACCCGCCCAGCCACCCCATATTGTGCTTACCGGATGGGGGGCAGAGCATTACCTCCCACCCAACCCAGCCTCCTGCTTCCCCAGAGCCCCGTCTGACCCAGCCAGCCAGCAGCACTATGTTCTTCAGTCGCCAGAACTGCCGGCTGGGAGCAGACTGCAGCAAAATTCTGCCAATGGGCAAGCGGGGCAGAGCCCAGCTTGGCTCCCAGCACAGCATCACCCCTGGCCCCAGCCAGGGGCGCTGGTGGGGAAGGGCTGTCCCTGACAGTGGAGTGCACCAGCTGGGTGAGGAGCATGTCCCAGCTGGCTGGCAGCAGGGTGCACTCCCGGGCTGCAGACCTACCTGTGGGGAGCTCTTGGATGCTGTACCCAGGGTGAGATGGGGAGGGCAGTCTCAAAGGGTCTCAGCCTTCACTGGGAAGAGCAAGAGAATGGCACATGTGGCCTGGCAGCTTCTTCTGCTGCTTTGTGATTGAAAGCAGAAGGGATTTTGTCCACTTTAAAAAAAAATAAAAAATCCTTGTCTCTGGCTTTGCTTAGGTGGCAAGAGGGCAGGATTTAGCCCTGCCCTGGCCTCAGCCTCTTGCCAGGATGGTGGGGGGACCCTTCCAATTCCCCCAAAGCTTCCCAGCCCCACAATAAGGGATCAGAGGGTGGATGGAGTAGCCCCTCTCCTATTTTAACAGACCCATGTCACCACTCACTTCTCTCACACTGGGAAGAGCCTTCACAGCACAATCAGGTCAAGTCTGCCCTGGAGGATGTGGGCTGCCTCCATGCCCACCCTTACTCCCCCTCCAACTCTCCTAGTTCCCACCTATTTCCTCTTCTCTGCATTCTGGCTGTGCTGGTTCCTCAGCTCCACACTTCCACTCCTAAGCTGCTGACTCACATCCTCTCTCCAGACACCACCTTCCCTTGGCCTTGCTCTCCACAAAGCACTTCATGACAGTGCTGCTCAGCTGGAGTCCACAGGTGCAGGCAGTTGGGGTCCAAAACCCTTCATGAAGCCCCTTCAAGGAATCAACTGTGATGCTTCCAAAAGTTGTTGCTTTCTTCCTAGCAAACATGCTCTGGACTGGGGCTGTACTCACCTTGTAACCTCCCCTGGCCTGGACTTCTCTTCCCTCAGGTCCTGGATGCACCTGGAGGGAGCTTTATGCACTACTTTCCCCAGACCCAGAGGTGCTCTGGAGGGAGTCCCAACCCTTGACCCTGCTGTCACCTGCTCTCTGGTGCCCAGGCAAGAGCTTCTGGGGTGACAGCTTCCTGGTGTCATTCCTGCCCAGCTGTACACTGAGACCTTGGGCTGGACTCAGCTGAGGACAGGGGCTGGGCAGCAGGGAGGACTGGATTAATGTGCTAATGCCAGATTACGCTCTAATGCAGGACTTCTCTCATCAGAAGTCCTGCATTAGAGCACAGCCCTGGGGGGCACCCATTCCCTGAGTTAAGATTCCCGTGACTGCCCCAGGCCACAGCTTGGTGCTGCATGGCTCTTACCCAAGGGTGTCTGTCCCCAGGGGTGACACAGGCAGGGGGGACAACACAGGGTAAGCTCAGCTCTCAGTGTGCTGGATGTAGTGTTCCAGCCTAGGCAGCCCTGGTCCTCTGTTCTGCCAGGCTCTGTGGTGGTGGAATTAACCATCACAGCTGGGCTCCAATTCATTTGATTCCTCTTCTCCACCTGCCCCAGCTTCTTAGCACAGATCTGTCCCCACCCCAGCTTCTTAGCACACATCTCTCCCCAAGCCTGTGCTCCTCAGTCCCATACCCACCAGCCAGGAAATGCTACAGCCATGTTTTGTCTATAGCAAGGACCAAAACGTCTTCTGTCTCACCTGCCTCAGTCTCATGCCTGGCACTGGGCTACCCTGGGCACAGGTAGAGCTCAAGGCCTTTTGCACTTTCTCGCTGCAGTCCAGATGCATCCTCCAGCAGCTGAGACCCTGTGGCAACTGTCCTGCCCCTCCTTGGATACAAATATCTCATCATTCAGTTTAGTCTAAGACCTCTCATGTTCCCTCTGCCATTTGCCACCATATCCCTGGGTCACTTTGTCCATGTCTTCCCCTTTTGATACCCCACGAGCAGCTGTGACTCAAGTGCCACAGAGCTGGGAGGGGACCAGAAACTTGTACTCACAAACCACCCCCAATTCAGCAGAGCAGCAACGGTCAGAAGCTGTGATAGAGCCAGTGTCCCAGTAGCTTCCACAGAGGCAGAAAAGAGACCTCCCACTTCCATCTGCCTTGAAGAACATTTTATCTATCATCCTCGCAGCCAAACAGAGGAGAAAAGCTTGCACAGAAAGCTGAACTGAGACAGGTCCTTTGCCAGCCATGTGAGGACTGGATCTACATCATCCAGAGGAGTTTCCTTCCCATGGAGCAGCTCGAGTCACTCTGGGGGATGCTGCCAACTCTTAATAGCAAGAGCATAGCTTCCTCATTGTTTGTCCAGCAGGAGGGGACACAGCTTGCCAGGCTGGCTGCTCCAGCTACCCACTACTCTTCCTTGCCCCAGTGCCACAGACAGAGCAGCAGGCCAAGGGGAGGCCCACAGAGCTGTTGCTCCACAAGCTCCGGCCAGAACTCTCCCTTTCAAACATCCTGGGGACCACCTAGGGTGCACCCTTGGGGAGCAAGAGAAGGATGCTATGGCCTGAGAAAAGACATCTCTGGTGGGGAGGGGTTGAACCTACTGCAGCCTAGATCCCCATGGCATTGTGCAGCAGCTTTCAGTATGGGAAAAAGCCAAGGTCTCAAGCCTACCTGAGGATTCTCACCCTCAGTACCAACCCTCTTCTTGCATCTTCCCTTCCTCCCCTTTGCTATGGAGTGAGCAGGAGCTCCCAGGCAAGGTAAGGTTAGTGCTCCCCCCACCCTCTCCCCTCAGCAGCTGCACAAGGTCCTCTGGAGGAGGGGAAACTAGACATCTCTGGCTTCAGTACGGCTCTGGCTGAGTCAATGATGCATATTTAAATGCACAGGAGCATCTATGCTCGTCTCTCATTCCTTGACATTTCCAGAGACTCCAAGATGTCTTCAATTACCAGTCTGCAGTTAGCTCTTCCTAAGTCCCCCAATGAGGCTCAGCACTCTTAATCAATGAAACACAAGGGAGGAGGGGAAGGACATAGCTTCACTGCAGCTGGAAGCATTTTAAAAGGGCTTGAGGCTGGAAGGACCCTGAGAGTCTCTAAGGGAATCCATAGGTTGGAAAACCTCCACCAGTGCTGACAGGTTGCTCAGCTCTGGAAATGAGACTCTTTCATGCCTCACAGCAGTGGGGGAAGGGGGTCACTGTACAAACACACCTGGCTCAGGCTGGAGGCAGCCAGCACCAATGGCTTGGGTGTTACCCTGCAATGCCGCAGACCCTCCTTGCTGCTTCATCTCATACTGCCTCAATTTCCTTCTTTACAAAGTGCCAATGGGAGAGAGTTAGGAGCTTCAACCCCTGCTTGAGCCAGAGCATGTCAGAACTCTGACCTTTTACCATCACAAGACATGGATATGGCTATATTTGGGGTGGGTTTTGAGTATGTTTTAGCCCAGACAGCTCACCACAAGGTCACATGAATGTCAATCTAAAAGCAAGGGCAAAAGAACCCATTAGGAACAGGGAGGAGGGAAGCAGCACAGGTCTCAGTGGTTTTACACAGCCACAGAAAAGCCTTGCACAGCACCCTGCCAGGTCTGCCCCCGTCACAGGGACATCTGTGCTGTCTTCCTGGCAGCACAGCTTTGCCTGAATGAGCCAGATTGGGCCTAATTAGCAGCTCTGCTGATGCACACAAAGGTAGTGAGAATCCAGCTTACCCTCCATGACCTGCAGAGCCAGTGCAGCTCTTCCTGGCTGAGGGGAGCCCAAGCACAGGAGGGGCTGGGATGCACTGGATGCAAGCTCCAACTCAAGAGCACGTGCTGCAGATCCTGCTAAAAAAGCCCTGGCAAATTCAGCACCCTGAAGCATAGCAACCAGCTATGGAAAAAGCAAAGCCTTTCCTTCCTCCTCTCTCCCTGAGGGTTTGCAGAAGTACAGGGCTGGTAACTGGGCTAGCAACGCAGGTGCCACAGCCTGCTGCTGCCAGGGAACACAGCCCAGTCCTGCAGAGCAGATATAGGGAGAAAAGAGGTGAGAGGGGAAAAAGAGCAACCAACCAACCAAATAAAAAAACCCAACCCAAACAAACAAAAAAACCCAAACAAACAAACAAAAAAAAAAAAAAGAAAAAAATTAAAACAGAGGTTTCATGGGCTCTGTTCCTGGTTAAGTTCAGTGCAGCAGACAGACATCAGGCATTTCCATCTGGAATGGAGGCCAGAAGAGCTCGCAGGGAGTCAAGGGACATTTGGGTGGACCAGGACTAGCCACGGGTACAATAGACAGGGGTGAAATTCTGACCCCAAACTCACACCAGGGAGCAAAATCCCCTCGAGCACCAGTACCCTCTCAATCCCTCTTGGGGAGGAGAGGAGGCATGAATGGGATCTTGGGGTGCCCCCACAATCCCCCTTGCACCGCATAGCCCAGCAAGTCCAGGCAGCCACCACCAGGCCCGTCCAAGCCGCCTCTTTATTCTCCAGCAAAGCAAAGCAAGAGTAGAGGGGACCCCACCCCCACCATAGCAGGCTCCCTCCCTCCGGCCTCCCTTTGCCTCCTCTGGCCCAGATCTCTTTCCCCGCAGCAAGACAAGGTGGGGAGGGGGCGACATCACCCCACCAAGACCCTGTTTTGAGGGGCGTACCTGGGAGAGGTGGGGGGAAGGTGTGTTATCCGGGGGGGAAGTGGGGGTGGGCGCCCCACTCCCAGACGGCTCGAACAAAGGGCCAAGCAGACGGCTCCCGCGGAGTGAGGGGCAACGTCGTCCGTGCCCGGGGGAGCCCACGTCCCCCAGCAGAGGGGGGTGAGGGAAGGTAGCGCCCACATCACCGCCCGCCCCCCGCCCCCCGGCCTTTGTTTGCGGAGCCGCGGCGGCTCCAGCACCACGGAGAGCTCCGGGGCCGGCTCCGGCGGCGAGGGGCCCGGCTCTGCCCGCGGCCGGGGGGCCCTTCGCATGCACCCGGGAGACCCTCCCGCTACCCTCTGCCCCGGATCCCCAGCTCAATTTTTCTCTGGAGAAATGTATTCAGGAGCCTCCGCTCCTCAGCAGTTTCCCTCCCTCACCATGGCGCAGGTGGGAGGGGCACACACTCTCAACATCCCCCAGCCCCAGTCTTCTTTGCTGTCTCGGTGTCTTGGAGCGCAGCCCCCAGCTGGGGTCGGAAGGGGGAGGCGAGGAGAGGCCGGATCCAGAGCAGGGAAGGTCCAGGCAGCGTCTCCGTGGAGCTGGCGGCCGGGGAGGGGGGAAGGCGAGGAGGATGCGGGAGGGGGGAGAACCGGCAGTCCTTCGCCTCCCCCGCTCCTCGGTGCGCGGCCCTCTCCGCCCCGGCTCCGGGTGCCCGGTACCTCCCTAACGGTCCAGGGTGATCGTCCAGTGCTTGGACCCGTCTCCGCCCTCGCCTTCGCTCTTGAGGTCCTGGAAGAGTTGCGTGAAGTAGTGCGGGTCCGCGTTGATTCGCAGCATCTTGGCGCTGAGGCGCTGGATGATGCCCAGGCAGCGCTCCCAGAAACGGCCCTTGTCGCCCTCCACCAGGAAGGGCTTGAGCGGGTAGGAGATCTCGTTGCCCATGTAGGAGTAGGCGAGATAGAGGCAGGTGAGGAAGGAGGCCTGCAGCTCGGCCTGGCTCCCGATGTCTTCTCCCCGCAGCGCTTCCCGGCACAGCAGGTAGACGAACACCAGGTTGGCCGGGGTGATGAAGCCCTGGTCCTGCCAGCCCTGCAGCAGCAGCGAGCGGTCCACGCTGCGGAACCAGGAGATGAGCTCGCCGGGGCTCAGCTCCTTCAGTCGGTAGCAGCGGCGGCACACGAAGTCCCCCAAGCAGCGCAGCAGCTCGCCGGTGGACGCTTGCACCACCACCCGCCGCGGGGACCCCGGGCCGCGGCTGCCGGCCGGCGGCGGTGGCGGTGGAGGCTTGCCCCCGCCGGAGCCCGGGTGCAGCTCCTGAGGTGCCGAAGGCACGGTGGGCACCGGCACGGCCAGGGGGCCCTGCTTGCCACCGTCAGCCGGCCCCACCACCGACTTGCGCAAGTTCTCGCGGTTGCGCTGCACCACCAGCGCGTCGGGCTGGCCTGGGTCCCCTCCCGGGGCCCCGCCGCCGGGTTTCGGCGTCACCTTCTTGGTATTCTTCTTCTTCTTGGCCGAGGCGGCCACCAGACGCTTCCAAGTGAGCGCAGAGATGAGCACGCCGGGGCGCTTCAGCCGGCTCTCGCCCTTGCCCGGCACCCTTCCCGGCACCTTGTCGGCCAGCAAACCCCCGCCGCCGCCGCCGCCGCCGCCCTTGCCCGAGGAGGCGGCGGGGGAGAGGGAGAGCACCGTGCCCATGCTAACGCCGAACGGGACGGGCGTGCGGAGGCCGAGGCACCGGCACCGCCCATAGGAGGAGGTCGGGGGCTGCGGGGGAAGCAGCCCGCAACGGGGCCGCGGTACCCGAGGATGCTCCGCGGCGCCCGCTCTGGGCTGCGCGCCCACCGCTGCAGCCAGCCGCGGCCCCGCTGCTCCCCGCCTACCCGCCGCCAGCCAATCGCCGCTGTAAGGGCAGCCGGTGCGGTCCGCCCCCTCGCCGGTGAGGGCGTGAGAGGCGGGGGGGGGGTCCGGCGCGGCTCTGCTGGGCAGCCGCCGCCCCGACATGACCTTCACCGACGCGAGGCTCGCCGGCGGGGCGAGGGGCTTGGGGTCTGCGATAATGTCCCAGCACTTAAGCCCTTTGTGTTAGGGACGATGGGGGGCGGCAGGGCCCAGCGGAAGGAACCCCAGAGGACAGGGGGTGCAGGAAGGGTCTAGAGGGATCTTCTGAACTTGACTGGTGACCCGGGTCCTGCTCTGTATTCGTATCTACAAGGTGAGGGATGAACCTTCCCAGACTAACCCCCCAACATGGTTCTAGGGGGACAGAGAAGGAAAGAAAAGCCCTGGGTAATGCAAGAGTGGAGGATGAAAAGGGATGGAGAATAAACAGTATGTGAACTGTGCTGGGGGAGCTGCAGGAGAAGGCTTGGTGCTGGGGAAAGGTGGGCTGGGGCTTGGCAGCTGCCATGAAGAGTAGGCTTGCTGGGAGAGCCCTGGCTTTACGAGAATCAGCCTGGCCCTGGACAAACCTCTGCAGAAAGCCATGCTGCACCCAGCCCGGGCTCCCCTCTGTCTCTAGGCTGGTGGGAGTACCCCCAACACCTGCTGTGTGAACAAGACATTGGGTCCCGTGCTCACCCTGGCTCTTCCCACTCAACCATGGAGACAACATCTACCACCACACTGACAGTCACCACCATCAGGCCAAAGTCAGGAGAAGGGGGAAGGGACCGTGTCAGGGTCTGTAAGGTGGACCCTGTGGGGGAGGAGAGAAGCAATGCTGCACTTTTGCATCATTGCACAATGGTATGCGATAAACCAGCCACGTGCACGCAAGCTGCTTCTCCCTCTCTTCATCTGATCATTCCACGGATGAAACCTGTACCCCCTGCTTGCTTCCTGCCTGCCTCATGCGGGAAGATCACCCTTGTCCTTCTCATAAGATGGAGGATGGATCCTGCAGCTCTGATTGCTAAGGCAGGTGCCAGGCATGCATCAGGAACAAAACACCCCAATTGGCAGGACTGCTCCTGCATGCAAAGCACCATGAAAGGCATCTGGTAAAGGTTTCAGGGAGAACATCTCAGTGATTCATTTGGGTACAGCATTTTATGTGTGAAATGAACACGTCCGTGCCAGGATGTAGGTGCTGCTGGATGGATCTGGGCTAAAAGGCAGTAATGAATTACCAACTGGGAGGAGCTAAGCCAGCCTCTCCACTTCCTCCTGCACTGCTGATGCTGGAGCTGTTTGCAACGAAAGCAAGCAGAACCTTAGAGCCGTGCTTCAGACTTCCATTTGGGCCTCCTGATGCCTGGAGTTAACGTTCCACACCGGGGGGCAGGGCAGAGGCTGTGCCCTTTGTGGTATGGTAAGGAACAGGAAGGAAGTCCCATTCCCACATATCCTGCACTGTGGTTAGCCATGTCCTGCTGTTTCCTTGCAGAAGGCTGCACTGAAGTCTGCAACATACATGCACATATGCAAGCAGACCCCCAAACACAGAATTTTGTTTTGGGAGTGGCCAGAATCAAAGTGGATCTGGGCCAGCATCACCTACCTACCTGAGACCATCTTAGGCTGGGCTGAAATAACCAAGAGCATTTAGTAAAGGGGTACAAATACAGAAGAAAAAATTAGGACAAGACTCTTGATGAAGATTATCTCATCAGCTTTAGATATACAGAACTGGCTTCAACTCAGCCATGAAGATGGGGGGAGCCCTAGGGGGGGATGGGAAGGAGCTCGTAGTCTTCACCCTCTTTGCATATTTAAGGGTGGACTGATTTTTATGATGTGCAAACATGGACTCCTCAGAAACACACAGCTGAAATTTGCAGGTGGAGAAGCAGAGACTTTCCTGCATAGTTGCTTGCTCCCACTGGAGCAAAATCGCTCTCAGATTGCTGCATTTGAAATGTATGAAGCTGCCCCCAGCCTCTGGGAGCTCTCCCAGATTTGCTTCCCCAGACTCATTAAGGAGAGTTATTTGTGTTCGGCACAAATAGACCTAGACCTTACACAGAGGATGGGGCCAGAGAGCTCCCCTGCCTTCTCCAGCTGGGCTTGCAGTTACCCCACAGAGCAGCTCAACCTGTGTGCACCTCCTACCCCTCACAGCAGGGGAAATTTGGCTGAAGTCTGTTTAAAAATCCATCCTGGGGATGTTCAGTGATGCAGCTTGAGACCTTGTCTATGAGCAGCAGGAGAGCTTTAGGGACAGTTATTCCCTTCCTCCTGCAGCTTCCTGTGTCCTACTGTGGGAGCAGCTCTGGGGCAGAGGAGGTCAGTGAGCCCATAGACCTTCCCTAAGCCAGCATTGCTGGCAGCAGCAATGGCTTCCTGCAAGCACTGGGGAATTACCCAAGCCCTGCAAGAACAGCAGAACGTTTCTTATGCAGGCAAAGAAGCGGCTTTGCAGCTTACCTGGGAGGCAGTTGCTTTTCCACGTGAAAGAGTGGAATCTTTTCCTTCCTCTTCAGTTTTACTTTTCAGGCTCCAGCCCTGAGGCTGACAGGCAATGATACATCGCAAGCTATGTCCTTGGAGCCATCTCTGCTTGGCTCTTCCTTTAGATCTTGATTGTAAATGGGCAGTTGGCAAGGAAAGGCACAGAACAGGAGAGAAGGGCAGCATTTCCCTTCCCCAGAGAATGGGGGCTCCCACCCGAGGTAGCTGGAATGACATACCCTTTGATGCAAGGGAGAAACAGGGTAGGGCTTCAGGCATAGTCAGTCCCAAACTGCCCCCAGGCTCCTGCCCTTGGCCAAATCTTCAGCTGTTGGTGGTGTGGCTTTCCTGGGAAGCTGTTGGTATACACAGACCTTTTGCTACTAAGCGTCACTCTAGCTAAGACAACACATACCTTAGATACGTGCAGCACAAATAAAGGGATTGTTTCTTGTCCAAGCCCCTAATATGAGCTAGGTAAAGGGGCATCCCTTTCCTGAACCAGAGGTGTTCCAGACTGGGAGCTGGAGCACACTGCTGGTACACAGCACTGCTGGTACACAGCACTGCTGGCTGGGCTTCAGGGTTGGAGGCTGGCAGCTAGACAATGGTACCAGTGGAGAGAAGCAGGGGTAAAACCAGGCTGTACTGTGCAAAGGCATTAAAAGAGCTAGTGCTGACCTGCAGGAACCACGTCATTCCATGCAGCTGCCTGGCAGCCAGTCTCTCATGCAGCTCTACCTGCCTGGAGTGGGTCACAGAGGCAGGTCACACCTTGGTGAAGCCCATGCCAACCCACACATCCTCTCCAAATTGCCTCTGCATGATGCTCTCATGCTCAGGCTGTGGCTAAGAAATGCATGAGCTCCCAACCTAGGGAAGGGTAGCTCTCCCAGCACCCCCAGGACATGAAAAGACATGCTGGAGGGTCCTTGGCCCTCTATTCTGATCCCAACTCCCCTCCATGATGCCAAGCTATTGGGCATGGGCTTTGTGAGGGGTACTGTCTGAAAGCAGCTGGCACACCCCCCTGCCTGCTCCAGAATGATGAATGAGGACATGTTGGCTGGCTGGCTGGAGCTGTTCTTTAATAGCTCACTTGCTGCGCTGTGGTCTGTCTGCACTGGCAAAGACAGGCAGGGAAAAGCACCATCTCCTTGGCAGCAGTTGGCCAGCCAGCTCCTGAGCTGTGCTGCTTTACCGGTGGAGACAGAGCTCACAATCTTGGTTTATCTCTCAGTGAGCAGATTTGACAGCTCTGGCACTCCCCCACCCAAGGCCATACAGCAGGCAGACAACCTCTGACAGAGCTTCTGCCTGAGCTGGAAGCCCAGGGAAGCCCCAGAAGACCTAGCTGGCTGACTGCCTACAATACCCAGGAAGGAGAAATCTGCTTGTGCTTCTGAGTACCCTCATCCAGGCACTTCTCCCTTTTCTATCCCTGGTTCCCCTCCATGTCTCCCCACTTCTCAAGGAGAGAATCTCAAGATTCTCAAGGGAGAGGGGCTACAGCTAATGGCTTCACAGACACCAAAGCTTGTGTAGTCCCTGCTCCAAGGTGAGCCCTGGGTTCACACAGCAGAGCTGAGCAAGGCACAGCTGAGTCAAGCAGGCCTGTTGCAGCTCCTGGAGAGGAGCTATTTTTGTCAAACTGCCAAGCAGTATTGCTGGGAATGGATTGGAGAGCCAGAGAAACACAACTCTTCTGGGTGGAAACCATGCAATGCAGAGCCAGGCCTTGAACTGATATAGAAAGACATCTCAACTTCCTTATCCCTGGGCAGCCCCCACTCTCTTGTGAGGAGGCAAATACTGCATAATGACACAGCTCAGGATTGCTGCAGGGGTCATGCTCACAGTCCACGTTGCTCACAGTCCATGTCCCTCCCAGAACTGATGCTATAAAAGCCCTTGAGGGAATAAGGTCTCAGCTTGCATGGTACATGCAAATATAGCCAGAAAGACCCAAGTGTAGCCATGGGCTATTTAAACGCCTGCCAGCACATCTCTAGGTTCTTGTGTCAGCGGGTTAGGAGAGGTTAATGAAGGGGCTAATTGTCCCCGCCCCTGCAGGCAATTAGAGCTCCGTTAGGAGAACCCCTCTCAGCCCGGTATGGGGAGGCACTGGGTAGTTTCTGAACCTGAATCCCTGAAGCGGTGAGGTGTGGTCGTGCGTTTCCTGAGCTGCTCTCAGCGGGCACACAGGGCGGCTCTGAGACGACCGCGGGGCGCCGCCTGGTCGGTGCCCGATCGGTGGCCCGGGTCGGCGCTCTGCTGCCCTCTGGCGGCAGTCACCGTTCAGAGCTCGCCGGGGCGGGCTCTGCGCTGGCCGGAGCTCCCCCTCCAGACAACCTGGCACACGTTGCCCCAGCTCGTTCCCACAACTCTTTGCCATCCCCGGTCTGGGGATGCTCTCTGGCTGTCAGGGGCACTGTTGTAGGCTGGAAGAAGTTGTCTGTGGGAAATTGTTTGGTTGCTATCCTGGTGGCGGTGGCTCCGCCCTGCTATCAATTTCTTGTCTGTGAAGACCCAACAGATTCCAGCTTGCAGCCTGCACAGAATCAAGGTGCATCTCTGGGGTCTTCTGGAAGTGAAAGGGTTGTTGGTGAAGGGGCTGAGGTCTCTGTGCTGGGCTGGAAGGGATGCTACAGAGTGCTGTGTATTGAGGAGCATCCCGAAACAGAGTGCTGTGTATTGAGGGCAGAAGGAAGCACTGGGCAAGGAAAGCATCTGCACAAGTGCTTCTCCTCAGCAGGCAACAGGGATTTGTACAGAATCATGTAAAAGGTTAGGTGCCGAGCTGAGGTTTCCTGGTTTCCGGGAATGACTTGATTCTTGACTTCTTCCCACACCTTCCTGGGGGGGCAGGAGCTGATCAGTTAAGCTCCTCAGTATTGCTCCCATCTGGCAGCAACGTAGCTCTCTTCATTTAACCTCCTCCTGCAGGCACGTGGGAGCCTCCGCATGCAAAGGCCATGTCCCGGGGGCATCGCTGGCTCTGCACCAGCTGTCGTGGTGCTCCCTATGAAGGCCGTGTGTGGGAGGGGTGCGTGTGTAGATGTAGCTGTGGGCACACAGTAGCTTTCACATGTGCATCCACAGGCCAACGCTGCCCCAGCATCCCCAAGTGGTGGAGCAGCCCAAACGCCAGAGTGAGGCTGCTGTTCCCTGGCTCAGTTTCTTAATGGGGACAGGGACGGCAGGGCCATCGTCTCCAGCTCTCGGGGCACCTTATCCCTAGCAGCAGCCAGAAGGATCTGGCCACACCTTGGCGGAGGGAGCCTTGCTGTCCACCAGATGGAGCTGCACCCCACATTTTGCTGCCGCTGGGATGGCCTTAGGCCAGCCTCGGGTCATCTGCTGCTTTTCTGTATCCTGCAAAGGAAGGGTCGTCATCTTCCCTAGCCATCCAGGTAGTGCAACCGTGAAGGACAAGCATGCACGTTCTGTACACATGCTCTGGTAACAAGTCCCCGGTGTTAACTTCCACTAGTTCCACCTGCTTGGCAGGATAGGGAAGTTGCACTTGCAAGTAGACAACGGATATTCCCAGTACTTTGGAAGCCTTCTCCCTAGCAGCCACACAAGGGGAGGCTCAGGAGACTGTCTTCAGTGATGTGCTGGCCTCACATTTCCCCCATGCTTCAGGCTGACTGCATTCACTGCACAGATGAGAGTGGAGTCAGCCTCAGCCCCCACCAAGCTCTACAAGTGAAGCAGACCTTGCATATTCCAGCTGCATGGGGGTCCCCAAGCCCCCTGACCCTCTGGGGCTGCTGCAGGCCATGCTACCACCTCTGCTGTAACTGTTGATGGGATCCCAGGGTGTGTACTCTGTGGTTCTGCGCTTGGAGCATATCTGCTCAAATACTGCAGCCCTGTGAGATAAGGGCTGTGAGGCTACATCTTTCATCTGCCTTCTCACTGCCTCTGGGCACTTTCGTTCAGGACTGCTGAAAAATGATTGACTGAGATCCATCTGTCCTGTACCGTAGCTTGGAGGGATCCAGCAGCAGGTGTTTCTGTGCTGACACTGTGCTAGCTCCAGGGAACCAGTCTGAGACCCACTGGCCTCCTCTCAGAGCCCTAGACCTGCTTCATAAAGGTGGGACCTGGAAGGCTCCTTGGTCAAGCAATCCTCTGCTTTCCACAGCCCCTTTTCTCCTCTGATGATCTTCAGCCCCAAGCAGGGATCCTCCTACATCCTGTCTCTCCTCTCATCTCCCTATGGGACTCCCAGCGTGTGACAGGCAGGGGCAAGGGGCCTTGGCAAGCAAAGAGCTGTAAAGGATCTCTCCTGCCCTCAGTTGTGAGTGTCTGAAGAAGGGTCTGCTCCCTGCCCAGTGGGATGTTGTCAAGCCTGATCTGTGGTGGAAGCAAGGGAGGCAGCTGTACAGGAAATAATCACGACTTGTTCCAAGATTAAATCACTGGCGGGAGTGCGAGAAAGGATAAAAGGGGCCGTCTGTCGTTAGAGGGAATATTAACCCGGCAGCGGGATGGGAGGGGGGAGAATTTTATTCCCTGCACTTGCTGGCTGCCAGGCCTGCTGTGCACACAGGGCTCAGTGCTGACAGCATCTCTCAGCAGGATGTGCACCATCCCTCCCTGGTTCAGCCCTCAGCACAGGCCCTGCTCCCTCCCCAGCTTGAAGGAAGGATGCTGCTGCAAGCAGGGGCAGAGGAAGGATCTTTGGAGAAATGGGGAAACTGAGGCAGGATCATGCTGCGTGTCTGGCACTGCATGAAGGCACTGATCTGCTTGGTCCCTCCACCTATTACTCTTGCTCTTCCCAGACCAGGTCTCTGACCAGTCTGTCCAGATGAGCTGAGCATGGCACAAAAGGTTCTTGTTTGGTCTTTCCCTTATCAGGGACCCGCTTCATGGTCCTTCAGCACAGGAGTTTGGGAGCTGGGCTGAAGCTGGAGCAGGTGGGGCTAGGAAGCAAGAGAGAGGGCAGAGGGAAGACAAGAGACCAGCTGCAAAGGAGTGAGCCGGTAGGGAGATAAGATAGAGGGAGAAATGAAAAATATGACGGGTGGCAGGCAGGAGGGAATGTGGGAAACTGCAGGACACCTTGGGTCAGCCCAGCTGGAAAAGACTCTTAAATAGACGCTTTTGAGGATGATGTCCAGTTATGGCGACCAGATCCCAGCACTGTTTGTGGCCCCTTCGGCTTGGACATACTTTCAGGTTCAGGAGTAGCTGAGATGAGACCCCAAGACCTGTGTTCCCTGGTGACCTTCAGTCACTGCAGCGATGCTGTATGGGGTCTGAGCATGGACTTGAAAAGCTGAAGTGAGCAGACGGGTTCACTGCCAGCTCTGGGGACACTTTCCCCACAGCCCAGCTGGGCAATGGCCACACACCAGCTAGGCTTGGCAGCCATGCCCAGGCAGTGGGTCCCTCCTTGCCTCTGGCAGGCATGCCAGCCCCACTGCTGTGGCTGCAGCAGGGAGGAAAGCCATGCTCCACAGGCCAGCTCAGGGCTGCAGTTTATGGGATCTCCTGTGCCAGGATAAACAGCTCCATGGGGGCCAGGGTTTGCAGTAAGCGGTTCATGAAAGCCTGCAGCCCTGCGCCTAGGGCTTCCTTCCCTTTGATGGAATAGTCCCGGCTGTTTCCCAAGAAAGAAGATCCTAGCTCCTTTCTCCTCTCCCCTTACCCCTCCTTCCCCCCAATCCTGCCACAGCCCCTTCCCTCTCCAGCTGAGGCCTGGTCTGAGATAGTAAGATGAGCTATCCTTGGCTGCTTCTTCCAGCCCAGTGGTACCCCACAGAGCCAAGCCCTCCTCCCTGTGCTGGATGAGGCCTTCCATGTTCAGCCTTCCCACATGGTGTGACTGCATGCAAACTGCCTGAGCCTGGCCTGATTTTGCCCAAGTAACTCTGTCAGGCTGCTTCCCCTCTGAGGAAGTAACTTGAGAAAGGCCAGCCCTGTTGGGTGCAGCCAAGGCAGTGGTTTCTCCTACCAACAGAACTGATGGAGCCGAGCACGTGGGAAGACCAGACCCATTGCAGAAATGCTTGTTGCATCCCCACAGCTGGTGCTGTCAGCACCAACGGGTGCTGCTGGTTACCTCTCATCCCCTGGCCTCCAGCAATTCCTCACTAAGTAAAGGCTCCTGTAGGACCAGGCATGGGCTGAGGTCTGCAGATAGTTTGCACATGTCTCCCAGCACCCACTGGTAGCTGCCATCCAGTTTGCTCCAAACAGAGATCCTGAAGTGGACAGAAATCCTCAAAGCTTGACCAGAGCCTGGAGAACTCTGCAGGCTGACACCCAGGCAAGGTTAGCCCAGCTGCATGCAAACCCCAGCCAGCAGCCGTTGCCAGGACGCTGTGATTTCCAAGCCAACATCAAAAGGCAGATGGGGATTGGCTTGTGAATGCTCCCACACAGCACATCCTCTGTGTTTTATGAGCGATGTTTTACAATGTAAGTGCTGCTATATTAAGCCACACATCTAACTGGAAAAACAGGAGATGGGGAAGCAAGCACAACTACCTTTGTGCTGGCTGCTTCACCACTGTGTAAGTGTGTCGTCCTGCTCATGCTCTCTCCTGCCTCTCTTCTCCTACCAGGCCCAGCTCCAAGAAGGCAGGAGGCAGGCAGGAGTACCCTGCCATGCACAGCTGGCCTTTGGGTTTTGGGATAGGGTACTTCCCACCTGCTGCAACCTCCATACCCTAGCCCTAGGTAGGATAGGTAGGAAATGCCAAATGGGACCAATCCCCATCTTTCAGGGCAAAATCCTTGCTGGCAGCAGGATAGCAGTGGTTTTGCGGGGGGTGTTTGACTTCAGCTGTGGTCTTTTTGTCCCTGAGCAGGCGCAAGAAGGGGTCTCCTTGCCGGTGGCCCCAGGAGAGGGTGCTCTCTGCATGCGGTTGCGGCTGCGGCTGCGGCTGCGCCGGAACCCCACCGGCACTTCCGCGGCGTTACTGCACCCGGCTACCTGGGTGCTGCCCAGCTCCCCTGTGGCCCTGGGGTGCCGGGGGAAGCGGAAGACTCGTGCCAAAAAAAGCCCGTGTCCCCTGGACTGGCCGTGCTTTTATTCCTTACCGCGGTAAGGACTTGCTCGGGGAGGTTGAGTTTTTGAAACCTCCCATCACCAGCCCCTGACCTGCATCCCATTCCTTGTCGGTGAGGATAGACCCAAAGGGCATGGCCACGGCGTGCCCTACCTGCAGACGTGGAGGGAGCAGTCCTTGGCAAGCCAGGACCCTTGCAAGAGAGCAGTGGAGTTGATTTATGCTCCTGACATTTCTCTCCCAGTCGGGCAGAGCTTTTAATAAAGAGTGAGTGATTTATAGCTCCTTTTTAAGTGGGAAGGAATGTTACCTGAGGCAGTCTGCCCCCAACACCCCCGCCTTGCTGTCTCACTGAATCCCCAGCATCTGGGCTAGCAAGAGGGGAGCAGACACTGCTGCTGCACCCATCTTCTCCCAAAGCCCTGTTTACAGCCAAGGTAGCCCCAGCATCCTGCCCTGTTCCTGCGGCGGCAGCCCTGGCCCTGCCCAGGGATGCCTTGTCACCCTGCGGGGAGCAATGCTATATCCTGTCCAAACTACCCTAGGCCTCAGCAGTGGACAATGCACAACCCCCACACCACCCACCACATAGCATAGATTCTAGGAGAGCTTCTGCCCAGAAGCCCCTCTGTGAGGACCCCTGTGGTGGCTGGCCTGGGGACAGGATGACAGCTCCATGGCAGTTGTCATGGTTACTGGGTATTAATGGATGCAGGCTTGAGTTCTTCCCGGTGATGAGCAGAAGGGAAGGGCTGCCCTCAACCCATCCAGCTCCAGTCCTCCCAAAGGGACATAGCCATGGAGACACCTCCATCCCCCTCCGCAACCCCTCAAGACTTTGAGCCAGCTCCAGCCAAAGCCAGATCCAAACCCAGTGATGGCAGCAGCTTGCAACTAAAAGGGTTCTTGGGGCCTGCAATGACTCCTGGGTCTCCCAGAGTAGTTAAGGAAGGAAACCTGCCTTGTTCTGCTGCCCAGAAGGGACTGAAGAGGCCCATGGTTCTGGGAGGCACGTCCACTGGGATGCAGCAGAGCTGCAGGACCCTACCAGGCAGCCCCTTTCCTCTCTGGAAAGGGCTAATGAGTGAGAACAGGGGATAAGAGCAGGAGCGGAGGAAGCACTGCCTAGACAAAAGCTGCCCCAAGAGACTCCCAGCTGCTAACAAAGATAAAGTGCCCAGATCCTTTTCTTCTCCCAGTGAAATATCATGGCTAAGGGGGGGAAAAATGCTTTCAAGTGTATGCAAAAATGCTTTCAAAATGTATTCATGTATAACATGGCCTGGGAGGCAGGGATTCCAGCAGCCGGAGTGGCAGCCAGCTGAGGCACTGAGCTCACAGTGGACAGGAGCACACAGGCATTACACACACACAGTCACACACACACACACAGACACACGTGTGTGCAAGCACACAGCCACCCGTGCGGGCTGCAGGCAGCGAGAGGCCCTCAGAGCACGTGGTGCACCCGGAGATCAAAAGCTCTCTCTTTCTCTCCATCAAAAACCGCAGCCGTAGATGAGGGCTTGTGTTAAACAAAACACCCCCAGCCCATGTGCAGCGCCCGCCCCGTGCTGCCAGATCCCACAGCTGCCCTCAGACACATATGGCAAGCACAACGCAAACACGGGCACGTGGCACGCCAAGGGCGCCCGCCTGGCACCACCGGTGCCTGTGCGCGCGCACACACACACACAGAGACGTGCACGCACGTGTGCCAGCCTCCTGCCCGCATTGCCAGGCCTGGCAGCTGTGCAAATGCAGCCTGTGTGGTGCAGCCACGGTGGGAAAGCGCAAGCAATGTCTCAGGGTGTGGAAGCCCTTTGCGGTCACTGCAGTGTTTCGATTCATGTGTGAATAAAAACTTATTGCTATTGATGTGTGGGAGAGACAGGTTGGGGGCTGATGGGGTGGGGTGCTCGTGTGCCATGGGTGGATGAACTCTCACCCCGTCCTACCCGCAGGATCTGTTCCAAACCCTTCCCCTGCCTGCTGTCCCACAGCCCAGCCCTTGAAATTCTCCTTAACTTTCATCCCATACCTGACTGCGTAAGATCTGCAGTGAAGAGTCCCACTGCTGTCCCCTGCCTGGGAGATCCTCTACCCAGAGACCCTTCCACATGTCTGGAGCAGATGCTACCATCAGTGGGACTGTATTTCTAAAGAGTCTATCACTTGGTTCTCTGGGAAGGATGCTCTACAGCCCTACACTAACTTAAACAAGTCCAAGTCTGTTCTCTTTCCCTAAGGACCTCTGACACAGACCAGCCCACCTCCATGCTGTGGAAATAGGCAGTCTGTGTGCTAAATCCTCCTGGGAATGTCTGTGAACCAGGTTAACTCCTAAACCACAAGCAAAAATTGCCTGGATCACTGCAAGCTGGCCCAAGCCAAAATCACATCAGGGCAGTGCTAAAAATTCCCTTTGGGACAGTCCCACTGGTGTGCCTGGGAATGCCCTGGGACTGTTTGTTTTTACGAGTGCAGACGTAATCAGAGATTCCCTCTTCTTTCCTCCCGAGGCTTTGAATTAAGCAGCCCATTTACAGAGAGGCAGCAAGGGAATAGAGAGCATATGGGGAGGGGAAACAGGTCCTCCCCAGCACATCTGGCAGTTAAACATAACCCCAGAGACACAGGACACCCTCCAGGCGGCAAAGCGTGCACTTGTAGCCCCCCAGGAAAATAGAGGTGCTCCAGAGAGAGGCTGGATCTGGCCCTGATGACACCTTGCCCTGTTTCAGCAGCACATGGGGGCCATGCCTGGCTGTACCCTGCTGGCTTGTTGCAGTTGATTGCCATGTCAGTTGTTCATGAGAGCTGAGAAGAGGTGCCCCACATCTCTGAGGCACGGTGGAGGGGAGTGTGGCTGCTGGAGGCAGCTCCAACACCATTCAGCATGGCCAGCTTGCACAGGGTCACTGTTATCCCACCAGACTTGGCTGCTGACAGCTGGCTCCCAGGTATCTCCTGGGCTCCTGGTTATTAATTCATATGCATCTGCACGGCTAGGGCTGGGGGAAATAAAAACTAGTTGGATAATTGCAGAGGGAGCCAGCTCAGTAAGAAACTAGGAAAGCTATGTCAGGGAAAGCCCAGAAGCAGCCAGGAATTTTTTTGCATGGAGACCTCAGAGTAAAGGGTCATAAAATCATAGATTTGTTTAGGTTGAAAAAGACCTTTAAGGTTGTGGAGTCCAACTGTTAACCTAACACTGCCAAGTCCACCACTAAGCCATGTCCTTAAGTGCCACATCTACACATTTTTTAAATACTTCCAGGGATGGTGACTCCACTACTTCCACAGGAAGCCTGTTGCAATGCTTGACAACCTTTTTGGAGAAATGTGGGGGTATTTTATATCTGATCTAAACCTCCTTTGGCACAGCTTGAGGCCATTTCCTCTTGTTCTATCAGTTGTTGCTTGGGAGAAGAGACTGGTAACCACCTCTCTCCAACCCTCTTTCAGGTAGTTGTAGAGAGTGAGAAGGTCTCAGCCTCCTAGGGACCCTCTGCCCCACAAGGGCTCAGTCCAGTCCTGGGTGAGCAGCCTGCACTCCTCAGCAGAGGGCAGTGGACGCACACCTACACACCTGCACACTGCACTGCAAACCCCAGCCACCCACCCCTAGCTGCCCAGGGCGTGGCAGGACACAACATCAGGGACCAATTCTTGGTGCCCCCGATGTGTCAAAGGAAGAGCCAGGCACCCCTTGAGGGAGAAACAGATCCCCGGGGGCTGGCAGGCAAGGGATAACAATGGAAGGAGCACTGACCCTGCAGCACATTCCCAGGGTGACCTGAACGGGGGACAGCTGACCAGTGAGGGTCTCTGCCTGCATGACCTCATCCCTTCTCCCCAGTGCTCTGACCTTATCCCCAGTCCTGATCCAACTCCTTGGCATCTCCTTGGTTCCCAGTGGAGGATGTGCTGTCTCCAGCCCAGGCTGGTGAACCCCACACTGCTTTGATCACCCCTGCAGCTAGCTACATTCTGGAGATCCCTGTCTGTCCTTTGATGCTCCCTGTCCCAGTGGGATGCTGGAACCTGTCTTCTTTGGCTTATTTCCATGGGCATTGACCATGGCAGCAATTGTGAGCCCTGGACAGCAGGGACAAGGCTATGAAGGCAGTCGGGAGGCTCAGAGGCACAGGAAAGGAGTCCATGTGATATTGTGGGTTGTTAAACTGGAATTCCTTCTCTGTCACTGGGCAGAGGAAGGTGAAGAAGTGCCTAATTGCTCATTGGCAGCCTCCCAGGTCAGAGTGGTGTCTGTATAAAGGGGTCTGTGATAGCTGTGTGAGTGGGGATCCCTGTAGTCACATCAGGAGAAGCACTCTAACCATGTAAGCAGGACCACTGTAGTGGTGTAAGGCACACGACAGACAGTACAGGATCCCACCTCCAGCGGCAGGAAGGTCTGTGGTGTCAGACCCTTCTCTGTGGGAGACGAAGCACCATTCTCCCCAGTGCATGCAGCCTCTCCCAGTATTTCTGGCCTCACCGTCTCAATGTTTCCTGACCCAGATGTGCTGGGAAGAGGAAGGTGCAGCCCCAGCAGCTGTGGAGCATTCAGGCCAGATGTGCAAGGTACACTTTGCAACGGCAAGCCATAGGGAAGCTGCTGATCTGGAGGGCTGTACTTATCCAGCCACGATATGGCACGGGAAGAAAGGACATTCCTCCCTTAGGAACAGCTTGCACACATAGCGTCATCTCCTCCTTATTAGGAGGGAAGCCACAGAAAGGGTGTTCCCAGCCCCCAGCCCCACCACCCCTGCTCCACAGGCCAGGCTGGCCCCAGGAAGGGTGGTGGGAGCGGGACAGGGATTGACGTCTTGTGGGATGCTGCCTTTGCCATTCGATCCCTGACTCCGGGTTGTGCTCAGCCTCTTGGCTTGCTGCAAGGGCAGGAGCCATGCTGCCCAAAATTGAGCCAGCACAGCATTTTGGGTTGAGCCCTGCTGTTGCTGAGCCAGAGCCTCTCCAGATGCTGGGGTATGTGTGCTTTCTCTGGGCAGTGGGGAAGCCTGCAGCAGTGCTGGTTGGAAGGATTCCCTGTCCATTCTGATGAAATCATAGAATGGTCCGGGTTGGAAGTCACCACTGAAGGTCATCTAGTCCAACCCCCTCTGCAGTAATCAGGGGCATCCTCAACTAGATCAGCCTGCCCAGGAAGCTGTTGTTTGCCTCACTGGGAGAGGTTCAGTTTGAGGAGTCTGGCTCAGTATCTCTTCCTTGGAAAACTCTCCTGGTACAGTCCCCTGTCCTGGCTCAGGGCCCTGAGACCCTAGCTGTGCAAAAGAGCCCCCAGTTAGGACCTGGCAGGAAGCTGCTTCATGCTGGGGATGAAACGTGCCCTCTGGCCTGCCCACTGCCCAGCAGAGCTCCTGCTGTTTCAACAGGAGGTCAGCACATCCTAGTCCCCACCAGCTCAGCTCTGCAACAGGCACAACCAACAGCAAGCCTTGACAAATGGTATCCCTGCTAAAGGACCATGAAGCAGAGGAACCAAGCTACTCCACCAGCACTGCTCAGGACTCTCCTCCCTGAGCCATGCTCCGAACTTACCCAGAGCCCCACCATGGGGCCAGAGATGGGACAGAGTGATTTGCCTTCAGAGCCAGGAATTAAAAGCTCAGAGAGATTGTCAGAGATTAGAGAAACTTGGGAAACATACCACTGGGTTTGTTCCTGGCTCTCCTGAAGAAGGCTATCAGCTACTGGGGCAGCAGCAGAAGGCAGACTTGGTGATTCAGAGCAAGAACAGCTTGGGTATATGATAGGACTTGCTTAAAGCCAAAGGATGCTCTGGAGTGGTGGGACAGAGGAAAGGGCAGAGCATCGCTCCTCCCTTTGGAGCTGTTTTTGTCCTGTCTGGAGCAAAGCTGCCCTGGTAATCTTTGTAAAAACCCTGTGTGTTTGATGTCTCATGACCTGCATCCTGGGAAGAGCAAACCCTGAGCAGATGCTACCCACTCATGGACTCCAAGGTCTTGGAGAGAAACCAACCCCATTCCCCCACCAGTGTTTCCAGCCACCACAAGCCAGCTGCGACGGCGGGTGTCGAGAAACATCAGAGCACGTGTCTCCCATCCACACAGGTGGGAGCTGAGCGTGGGCGTCAGGACATGCCTGGCCAGAAGAATCCCAGCAAATTACTTCTCCTTGATGTTTGCCACTTCGTCACAGCAGAAACAGGGTGCGCAAAGGGCTTGGTTTTGAAGGAGTGCCAAGGGGTGCCAGAGTCAGCCTGCTGCCAACTCACCTGTCACTCCTTGCACACTGCCCTGGGGCTTGCAGGGTGGGGGGAGGCAGGTGCTGGGGAGCCAGCTCGGCCTGAGAAGCCATGGCCGAGGAAGTGAGCAAGTAGGGATCTGCCTCTCCCAGCTTCTCACTCCCCCTCTGCCCCGCAGTATTTGGCGATGGAAAGTGCAAGGCACTTCCGGCCTTAGATGTATCTTCTAAGAGCTACAAAAATGATTAAGGGAGTGGAACATCTTCCTTACGAGGACAGACTGAGGGAGCTGGGGCTCTTCAGCTTGGAGAAGAAGAGACTAAGGGGGGACCTCATTCGTGTTTATAAATACATAAAGGGTGAGTGCCAAGAGGATGGAGCCAGGCTCTTCTCAGTGATGCCCAACGGCAGGACAAGGGGCAATGGGTGGAAGTTGAGGCATAAGAAGTTCCATGGAAACAGGAAAAAGAATTATTTCACTGTGAGGGTGACAGAACACTGGAACAGGCTGCCCAAGGGTGTTGTGGAGTCTCCCTCTCTGGAGATATTCAAGACCCATCTGGATGAGTTCCTGTGTGATCTGCTCTAGGTGATCCTGCTCTGGCAGGGCCATTGGGCTAGATGGTCTCTCAAGGTCCCTTGCAGCCCCTAACATTCTGTGATTCTTTCCCCACTGACTTTCACAGAAGGTTTTGCAGTGGTGTTGGCCAGGAGGTTGTCCCAAACTGGAAATAGTCTGGAGGAGCACGGGACTGTGGGGCCAGGGAAGACCTGCTCACCCACTGCAACCAGCCCAAAAGCCAGGGGCTGGGTGCGTTGGAAAGAACCAGCAGTCAGGAGACCTGCAGAACAACCTGTCCTGTTCAGGAACCAGTTTTGGGGGCCAGGCAGAGGTGAGTAGTAGGGAGTAACAAGGCCAAGAAGCTGGTCCTGCAGAAGAGGGAATGGTCAAGACACCCCAGGACCCATGGCAGCAGCTCTGGGAGGTATCTGGATGCCATGAGATGCTGTGCAGCCTCTTGCAACCAGTGAGCACATTGCACAGAGTGAGCCAGAACCTTGTGCTTCTCTTCCTATCTCTGGGAGCCATCAAAACCTTCGGGCAGATGGGCTTGGAGGAGATGAGGTACTCCCCTACAGCCAAGCAAGGAGCCTGGCTCATGCTGGCTTTGAGCACAGAACCTTGCTCATCAGAAGAGCCCAGAATCTCCTGGGACCTCCCCTATATGGGCACAGCTGAGGAGCAGATGGGCACTGGTGGACACAGACCCAGAGTGAGAGGGGGGCAAAGCTGCTATGAACCTGAGTCCCAGCCTGACTTGGTGGGCATGGGAGTGTGGGCTGGCTAGGTCTTTGCCTTTTTATGCAGGATTTTAGTGCAGAGACATGTGCTGTGTCTGGTTGGTGGCAGGGAATGTGCTAGGGGTGTGCCAGGGTGGTGCTGGGGATGTGCATCTCAGGGAAGGAGGTCAGCAAGGCAGAAGGCAGGGCAGCATGGGCAGGGGACCCTGCTGGTGAGTCCTGAAGACGCTTGCTGGTTTGACTGATGCACTGACAAGCAGGAAGGTGGCATCACTACTCACCAGGTTTGCAGGTGACACACGGGATGGAAGGTGCCAGCAGTGAGCAGAACAGAGCCCAGCTGCGTGGCTGAGCACAGCGTGTGTGAGGCAGCAGCAGGATGAGGACAAGGACAGGTTATACCTGTAGGACAGGAGGCTCTGCTTCGGTAATGTGCCATGGTGGAAAGGGCTGAGAGTGCCCAGGAGTCAGCTCTGCACTCTGGGCACCCCACAGACCTGACTGGGCACACAGAGGGAACTGAGATTGTCCATGGGAAACAGTTATGCTTTAGTGCACAATCCAGGGGTCTGCTAGACCCCAGTGCCAAGGAGATTTGGCACAAGAGAAACCTGGTCTGTTTGTCCAGTGCAGGGATGGCTCTTCCTTTCTTCATTGGCAGCACTGCAGGTGGCAAAATTTTCCCCTGGCAGGAAGGGAGTGTGTCCCAGCACCTTAAACCATCAGGACATCATCTCCAGTGGACATGGACACACATTTGGAGGCTTAAAGGCTAAAGGAACCAGTCCAAGCAGCCCAGGCCTGTCTCCTGCCAGACCAGAAGCTGTGAAAAATTTTAAAGACATAGCCGTAAAACCATCACAGGAAGATTCTTCACCTGTCTAGTGTACTTCCAGGGGTCTGTGGGGCTTGTGAATGCTGTTGGTTCTCAGCAGCCCTGTGCCCTGAGCGTAAAACCAACATGGACCAAAACTGCCCTAGGTGATGCTTTTGCTGGGGATGATCGAGATGGGGTTTACAGCCTCCGGGCCACTGCTGCTGCCCTCATCATAGCTTCCAGACAAAGACTGCCCAAGACATGGCCAGGCTGTAATCACCATCTCCCAGTTCAGGTAGGGAGGCTTTACCCCTTCCATAGCCCCTGCACCCCATGCCCTTCTCCTTGTAGGAGGTTTGGCACCAGCATTTGGGATAGACATGAAGCAGCCTGGCTGTGCCCCCCTCCCCTTGCCATTGCATCCTGCTGGGGCAGAGCTGCTGAGGAAGGCTTTGCAAAGCAGCCACCTGGCTCCCGTCATCCGAGCAGCACGAGGTGGTACCTCCCAGCCACAAAACCCTGGGGAGATACTGAACAAAGCCCAGCTTGTGTAAGCCAAGCCAGCTCTGGTGAGGTGTCTGCCACCTCCCTGGCCTCCTGCCCTCCCTGCTCAGCCTATCTCAGCCCACATTTAACAATTACCTGCTCTCCACACAGCTCCCCAAGTGCTCTGAGTGATGTGGGCCAATTCCCTGCTGGCAACTCCCGGCTCCCTCCCAGGAGTTACGTCAGTGGGGAGTTGGACTGTGTGCATCCTCCATGTAACACCTGGCAGTGTGGCAGCCAGCACCTCCCCTTGGCCTGCCAAGAATGACGCCGGGCATCAGCCAAGTACCCTTGGGAGGCAACAGCGTACCTTCTCCTCTCCCAGTGCGGGAAATATGGTGCCCAGCCCTCAAATTCCAGCAGGGAGGGGGTTTCTGGCAGGTGCAGTTACCTGAGCCGAAACTGGTCCAGGGTGGTGGATTTTTCACCTGGCTCTAAACTTAGGAGAGCATCAAGCCATCAGGCAGTGTTTTGCATCTGACACTTCCAGTAACAATCCTGGCACAGGTCAGCTGCCTTGCCAGGATGTGCTGAGTTAGTCTGACCCAACCATAGTACACCTACCCTGGGCTAACAGCCTGGCACCATGCAGAGTCAGCCTGAGGTGCCTGGAAGCCACCACCCATGTGCCCACTGCTGTCTCCTTGCTGCCAGCAAGCACAGCTTGGCACTTGGTATCTGGGCATTGCGGCCACCAAGAATTGCTCCCACAAAGCCAAGCATCTCTTGAGACATTGCCACTGTATGCCCTGGGAAAGCTGTGCCCAGAACCATGATCTTCTGGCCTGTCACAGCGTTCAGCCTGGCCTTGTCATGGGTGACTGCAGCAGTGTGGGCTGTCCCGTCCCTCCTGCTCCCTGCACAGACACTCTGCAGGCACCACAGGAGAAAGCTGGCAGGACATGTGCCATCTCCTCCCCTAGAGAGACTCAGGCTCTGTGCAGGAGAATTCTTGTGACTCCAGGCTGAGCAAGCAACTGGTGCAGAGGGGAGGTGAGAAGGCACATGGTGATGGTGAGCCAGTGCTTGGGTAGAGGGCCCAAAGCTTGAGAACATCCATGCTCAGGGCTGCGTGTTGGGGAGCACTGGAGGGGCTGGGAAGCATGGCAGGAATCAAGGGTCTCCTGCATCCACATCTCTCAACTGGGACAATTGTCCTTCACTCTGTCACCTCTCCCAGTCCATGCAGTCTCCCCAGCCCCTGCCCTCTGCTCTCCACACACTTCTTCTCTTCTTCAGTGGTACCCAAGGGACATCTGAGCAGGGCTGAAAATAAGGGGCAGGGGACAAAGGTGGGGGAAACTGCAGGGATGTAGCACCCTTGTGCATGAAGTGGGACATCCCACACATGATAGTCTGTGCTTGCTCTTCAAGAGGTGCCATCACCCCTTTTGTGAATCTTCTAGGCACCTCTTGTGAGCAACCACACCTCTCTGGTTGGTCCCAAAGGGTGTCCATCACTGAAGCAACTGAGTACTCACTTTTGTTCCATTGTTTCTGGAGCAGCCACAGCCCTAGAATCAGTGGTGAGAAGTAGAAAGATGGGTGGTAATGTGGCTTGAAGGGATGATGTGGCCCAGCCACCCTTCTTGCTTCTGGCTGCCAGTTCTTATGGGCATGAGATGGCTCTTTTAGCTCCTGGATGGCAGCACCAGGCCTGGCTGAGCTCTCTGAGATTCCCTGTGCTCTCACTCATCCTAGCAAGGCAGAGTGAGCCAGCAGCTGGCCCAGTGGTTGGGAAGGGCAATGAGACTCAGCTACCCACCGGGAGGTGGCAAAGGGCCTGGAGCAGGCAGTGCAGCAGGATGGGGTGTTGTCAGCTGCCACCTATTACTCCTACCTTGCATCAAAAGACCAAGATGAAAGTCTCTGGCCACAGCCCTTGCCGCAATGACACGGACCCCCCCTTCTGAAATTACTGCTCCCCTGAAGGAGGTTGCTTTTGCCTGAGTAGTGGAGGAGAAAGCCATGTTTACACACCAGGTTTCAAGCACAGCTCACCAGCTGCCTCAGTGTAATTATGGGCCTTAGGAGGGGGTGAGTTGCTGGGGCTTGGCACTGGGGTGTTTGATTGTTTGTTTGCAGCCCCATCATGGGGCAGCTGGTGAGGAAGAGCTGCTCTGCTGGCAGCTGGAGAGCTATGCTCCCACCGAGCCTGGCTGAACCACCCCAGTGAGCGTGGGGACAGGCACAGGGAAGAAAGGCACCTGGAGGAGGAAAGTTATCTCCCCAGAAGGGCAGGAATGAAGCAGAATCCCCAAATCCTACAGTACCATGACTGTGGTAACAGGAAGGCCACAGCAGAGATGGGGAGTCAGGAGGCTCCAGGAACTACACAGTGAACTGAGTGTGGCTGCAACTCTGCTCAGAGCCAGAGCACCCCCAGGAGTATGCATGGGCTGAGCAGGAACTAACCTCCTCTTTCAGTCTCTCTCCAGCTTCTGGTTCATAAGTCAAGCAACAGAAGTGCCTTGCATCCGTGCCCACATCCAGCCTTGATTTAGCACCACAGGGCTCACTCACCACCGGGGGATTCACAGCCTGGCGTGTCCTCAGGGGCATCTCTTCAAGGCATCTCCTCCAGCTGCCTCCAGCAGCAGCACCAGGCTACAGAGATAGCACAAGAACCAAGCTCCCTTTCAGTCTGGGTGACATGTGACATGGAAGTGGCACCAGGAGTGGGACTTCAGGGTCTTGTTCCCATCCTGGTTGCTTTTTGCTGCATTATACACAGGAGCTCTTGTGTGCTGGCTCCAGAGCTTACAGCATCCATCTTGCAGGCAGGTTGCAGGGCTGAGCCACTGGCTGCAAAGTGCTTCAGGAGAAAGACCTGCTTAGCATCCAGCACATCCTGGGTTTCCCACTGCTACCAAGCTCCTCTTTCAACCTGACCTACACCACCTGCTTAGCATCCAGCACATCCTGGGTTTCCCACTGCTACCAAGCTCCTCTTTCAACCTGACCTACACCACCTGAAGGGCAGCCCTGGCACTATTTGGGATATCTGCCCCACAGCTGGGGCTACTGCCCAGGGACCTCTCAAGAGTAGTTTTACTGGGCAGCCACATCAAAGCCAGTCCAGGACACCCCATCCCACCACAGTCTCCTGCACCCATGAACAGTGAACATGACATGCCATGATAGCACAAGTTTGTTTCTCATTGTAAGGCCAGGCAGCAGTGTCTGTTGGGGGGGAATGTAAGGGGGCAACCACAGCACTGCTCCCTTTCACTTCACAGCCACCTTGGATTTACACTGGGTTCTACAGCTGGAGGAATTAGTCTTCTACTAATTTTACACCTCTTCTGTCACAGTCCCCACCTCCTGACAACAAGTGTCCTCAAAGATTACTACCTCATTTGGCTCAAATCCCTCCATCAGTGCAGATTCTTGAGTCCTGGTCAAATGCACTCCAGCATTTCTGATGCTGGAAATGTGCCTCATTGCTAGCCCAAATTGATGCAGTTTGATGTCCCAGCCCTCAACTCCCAGGAGAAAGACAGCAGTCCGGAGCACAGGGCTACCAACATCAGTCAGACCCGTCATAGCTCCAAGATGCTGCTCAGAAAAAGTCTCATCCTTCAGCAGGTATCTATCCCAGCTGATCATGCCAAAGGCTTTGCTCTGGCAATGTCCTCATGTGGTGCACGCTTGCTTTTAGGCAGCTTTTGCAAACAGCTGGGGACTTTGGCTTTTTCATTTTTAGTCATTCTCTACTTGGAGCCAGACCTTCAGGATGCCTGCAGGGACATGTGCATCGGCACCTGAGCGAAGAGAGCAAGTGAGGAAAGAGCCTTGGGGCCCCTTGGGATGACACATGTTCCTGGTCTGGTGATGGCAGTGTGATCAACAGAGTGCTAGAGGGGTGCAGCCTGTCCTGAGCAGCAGGGGCACAGCGAGCTGTGAGTGAGCAGAAGAGATGAAGCTCACACGGACGAGTCCTCATGCATGTGACAGACATGCTGTCTGTGTCCATGCAAGCAGCAAATGAGAGCAAGTCACTAGGCACCGCTCCTTGTGCTTCTCTGGATTCTTTCACTTCCTTGCACATCTCCTGCTTCCTGATTGCTGCACAGCAGCTCCCTCAGCAATTCAGTCAAGCAGTGATGCTAAGGCTGGAGGGACCCAGCAAACCCCCTAGCCCATCCTGAGCCTTATGCCATGCTCTCTCACACCCCCTTTGCCGGGGAGAAAAGGCGTGTCTCCCCCTGACAAGACCTCTGTGCAGACTGTGATGGGGAAGCAGGTCTCTGGTGAGGGGGAGCTCTCTGTGGTAATCTGGAATAGGAAAGCTGAGCTGGGGGTGGAGGAGGAAGAAATCTCAAGTCAGAAGTGCTTTGGACTTCAGTATCTAGTATGGCCTGCATCCTTGATTTGCTTTTGAGCAGAAAATAAGTGACCCAGTGACCCATCAGGTTGAATGACAACTTTGTCTGCTAAGTCCTGCTGCAACCCTGGTACCCAGAACAGATCCCATTTGGCAGAAGGGGGCTACAGCACTCGACAGGGGAAGAAGCAGAGAGGGACAGAGCCCATATGGCCCCTGCACCCCCTCACCTTCATGCACTTGGGGAATGCCCCTAAGGGGCCAACACTCTGCTGCCACGGGTGCTGTTTGATCTCTGGCTCAACATGACTCTTGCATATGTGTGTAACTACTTTGGAACTCTGCCCATCAACCAGCTGGGCTCATACCCCTTTCACCCTGCCCTGAGCCTTTCACCTCTCCCCTGAGCAGAAGGGACTGTGCCTGCTGGCTGGCCTCGGACCCGGTGGGCTGCAGCATCCTGGGGTGCCCCTGGACCCTGAGTGTGCCGGGGCCCGGCAGGCGCTGGTTAAGCCATGTGTTGTGTGTTGGGTTTCTCCCCTTTTTGGAAAGTCCCAGTGCGGAGCGGTGGGGCTGAGCCGACCGCACACAGCTGCGGGCCACCACATGAGAGGAGCCAGCTCCGCGGGGATTACAGAGCCCCGGGAGCCCGGGGAGGAGGCAGGAGCACCCGCGCCATGGCCCTTTCATCTCTCCCCTGCCTCTCTCCCCCTTTCATGTCTGCCTCTCTGGCCGTGCTCGCTTTTCCTCCACTGCCTTTGCTCTCTTTGCACTTGGCCTCTTTTCCCTGCCTTCCCCCCAGCCCTTCCCACTGCACCTGGATGTGCTGGCTGCCTCTGCGCCGTTCCTGTCACCCCCCCACCCAGGACCCTGTGCTTTCATCCCCCGATGCTGCAGCCGCCTGCTCCCACCTCCCCTGCACTGCTCTCCTGCCCCCATGCTGGCTCCCTCTCCAGCCCAAAACCTCCCATTGCCACAGTGGGGAGGAGAGGGGTGGCACAAAGTCCCCCCAGGTGTTCTCTGTCTATGTCCAAAAAACTTTTTCTCCTTTCTCCTCCTGGTCCTGTTGTCCCAACCAGACTGCTCCAGGGTCACCCCCACCCTCCAACTTTGCCCTGTGCTGTCCAAACCAGGCATCCTCTTGCCTTCTCCATTTGCCTCGAGGAAGCAACAAGCTAGGAATGCTGGTGGACCGCAAAGCCCCTCCCTGCTGATGGCACTCACCTTCCTCTTCTTCAGCTCCAGATGGGGGACAGAGGAAAGGCATCCATTCATGCACCAGCCAGGGCTGGGCATTCCCTATGAAAGGTCTCTGGTCAAGTGATAAAGGAAAGTGGTGGGTACTCTATTCTCATGTGTCACAGACCTGTGCCAGGGACTAGTATCTCTCTCATGTTCCTTGAGAGGCTTGGAGTGTCCCCGGTGTTTCCTGGGGCAAGGGACCACAGGCAGAACTGAGAGGGTAAAGAATATTTGGGTCCAAACCCACTCATAGGCATTGCAGCATCATGAGCAAGGTCATCTAAAATCTACAGGCTCCCTGGGGAGACTTGGCACCCATCTGCCAGTTGGGGGTCTCAGCTATGGGAGTCTGGGTTGCGGAAGCCTTCCACATAGCTCCCTTCCCAGACACACTATCAGCCTCTTTTTCATGTCTCACACCCTGCTGCCATTCCAGTGCCTCCATACCCTGCTCCTTTGCACCCACTGAGCATCCTCTGTTCAGACCTGCCTAAGTAGCTCAGTGCACCCCAAATTCTGCTCCCAGCTTGCTCTGCTCCTACCTTTCCCACACTTGTCCAGCCTTCCCCAGGAGCTTTCCTAACTTAGCCCTCTGGTTCTATTGCAGCCTTTGGCCCAAGCCCCACTTCTGCTCTCCATTCCACATCCCACTTGTTTCCAGACACTCCTGACCCTTCTGCAGGCATGTGTCAGCCCTGTGTCCAGGGACTCCCAGCTGTGGAGCACCAAGGGCTCTGGACACAAGAAGGCTGCAGTCCTCCCAGACAGTGGGGTCACTCCTGTGGGGTTGGGCTGCTGCTGGCATGTTTGGTCATCCAGTGAGTTCAACAAAGTGGTGGCTGGGCCTGGTGAAGGGAGCATGGGACTCTCCGGCTGCTCTCCTGAGCCAGCTCCTGCCTTGCTGTAGGTACTTTGTCTTGCCAAGCAGGTCAGTTAGGGCCAAACTCTTTTTTTCCCTTTTTTTAGGGGGGTTGCAGAGGTGTTGGTGCCAAGCATGACATGTTTGGGCTGAACTTCAGGAAAGCCTTGGAGCACCTCCCTGCAGCTCAGGCTGCAGCATGATGCCAGGCAGGCTCTCAGGAAGGGTCTCAAGCTATGGCCACCTGTTCTCAACTGAAAGAATCACAGAAGCCAGCTTCCCAGACCAAGGAAAGGAAGGGTCTGCCATTTGCTTCTCTTGGATCACAAGGTGCAATGAGGCTTTGCTCTCCACTGACTTCCAGTAGCCCAGGTGCATCTGGCTGCTTCTGTGGGTCAGCAATGCACCAGGCTCTGCCAGCCAGCACTGCCAGCCCTGGCCAAGGCCATGGTCATGGGAGGGTAGGATGGGACAGTCTTGAGGGTACCAGGGAACTGTCCCCTTGTGGCTCTGTTTCCTGTCGGCTCTGCTGGAAGCAGGAATGGAATTTGGATGGGGCTGGGCGTTCCCATATAGCGATTCCCCCAGGCAGGATCTGGCTCTGATGACTGTTCTGTGCGAGGAAGAAATACCAAAGGAGTTACTCATGGCTCACTGGGGCATGATGTAGCAACTCCTCACCAGTTCCCCCCACCCTCCAGCCAAAGTTCCTCCTGTGATCTCCTGGGGAAAGTCCCAGCCCCCCCACTCCCCTCCTGCCACCCCCAGAGACCTTCTCCACCCTTGTTGGAGCTTTCCAGAAGAGATGTGCTGGGGCTTTGGGTGAGAGGAGAAAAGACACAGTGGCATGCTGTGATGGAGGGAATCTGCTGTCCCCTTAGCTCTTCCCCATTGTGTCTGTTGATGAGCCCAAGCCAGAGTCTGAGAGAGCACCAGCCTGGTGTATCCATATCTGGACAACCACACCTTTGCCTTCAGTCCTAGCAGAAGTGCAAACCAATCAGCCCAGCTCAGGTATCTCTGTTGCCTTTTTGGCAGCCACACTTCAGTCAGGTTTTCCTGTCCATCTCCACAACCACAGGGGCAAGAAGTGAGACTTAATTCCAGTTAGTGGAAGAGGCTGTGGAGCTCTCCTGCTCCTGGGACTGGAAAGTTCAAACTTTGAGACAGTCACTGGACTTCATATGGCTCTAGCAGACCCACCAGGCTGGTGGTCCTTTCTGTCGCAGGGACCCAAGGGGATGGTGGAATCTTTAGTCCTTGGGCCAAATTACTTAATGAAACTGGAGTAAGTTCCACCTGGGTTTGCCAGCATGGAATTACTGCCATCTTTTTAAGCCCTCTCTGTCCTTTTCTTGACATGCACATGAAAGAAATGGCCATTTCTTTTTCAGGTTTGGGACTTCCTTCCTAATTTGCCTCTGTGGGGAGTTAGTGGGAGAGAGTTGGGAAAATCTGAACCCCTCTGCTGGAAACCAACTCCATTATCTGCCTGGGCCCTTGTACCCTGATGGTCATTCCTCTTTCTTGAGTGAAGCACCTTGAAGCTTCCCATTTTGGCCTAGCCCTGTGTGCAGTGCCCCACAGGGTCAAGCTGTACCTCGTGGGGCAAGGGTGCCACACACCAAAAAGTGTAAGGTTGGAGCAGCTCAGCAGGCTCAGATAGTCCCTCTGTGGGAGAAAACATGACTCTGGTGGCACATCCTATCTCTGGATTAGGGAAGCTGCACTCACAGAGGCTCATGGATGAGCTCAGATTCTGGGGAGCCAAGCCCTCACTATCAACTGAGTCTGGAGGCTCAGCAGCTGCCATGGGGAGAGGAGTCCTGCACACTCTGTGCCCAGCAGTGTGGTTGTTAGAACGGCTGCCCAGTGGCAGGTTCTCAGTTAGAGAAGCATGAGGACACTCCGTTTGCTACCACAGGCACACTGGTGTCTTGCCTATGGCTCCGAGACACTCAGGGAGGGAAGTCACACAGCAGATCCTGAAGGCTGGCTCCAGGAGGGAACAAGATCCTGTGCCCAGGGAGCCTGTGCCCTGGAGCTGCCTGCAGCCCAAAGCCCCATGCAGCACAGTGCTTGTCCGCTGACCGTGCCACTCAGACCCACCAATTCAAAGAAACTTTTTATGCTTTCCACTGAATGTTCTAGAGTCCCAAGCTCAGACAAGGTCTCTGCAGAACCAAACGCCACCAGGCACTGTGCTTATCAGGCTCAGTAGCCAGGTTTCACCCTGGCATGCTACTGGTGTGCCATTTCACAATGCAGTGTTCCCAAAATGGGAGAGAAAGGGGAGAGCAAACTGCAGTATTTGCAGCCCCAGGATGCTCAGAACCCCCTCTGCAGCTCTGCCTGGCCAGGGCAGCGATGGTGCCGAAATCCAGATGGTGCAGCACAAGTGGCTTGGGATTAGCAAGTGGGGGAGCAAAGGGGCTTGTGCAGCATGAGGAAAGCTCAGTGATGAGTCAGTCACCACCCCAGGCAGCCCTGAGATCACAGGCGCCTGCAAGGCACCCCTGGAAGGTGGGAAGCCAACACCACCTACAAAGTGCTGAAGCATGACGGCTGTGCAGAGCCCCACTGCCCTGGGCAGCATTGCCCCAGGAACGCAGGCCTTTGGGCAGCCTGGGAGGGAGCGGGGAGATGGGGTGGCCAGGGGACACCAGGGGCATCAACTAGTGCTTGGGGCAAGGGAAAAAAAAGGCTTGGGGATTTGGAAAAAGGGCCCTGATGTTGGAGATGGATATTGAAGATTGAAAAGCAGGACCTCAGGAGGGAAAAAGAACTGCATGGAGCATGCCCTGCCACAGCAAACTCACCCCACAGAAATATTGCTGCTTTCATGCCCCACAGGGTGGGCTTGGGTGACTTGAGCCCTGAGCAGAGATCCTGCCCAGCAAAGCCACTAATCCCAGGTCTTTGCTGCTGGGAGCCTGTGTGGCAGCCTCATGCTCTGCTGTCCCTGCTGCTCTGGCCAAAGGAGTCATGCAGGTGTCACAAGGTTACAGGATCTCCCACACTTCTCTCCAGCACCTCCAGCACCCTCCTCTTCTCCTCAGCTCCTAAAACACAGTTGGCTCCAGGAGCAAGGACCCCATCCACCCAGTCCCATCTAGGGTGATGTAGGGCAGAACATCCAACCTAGCTGCCACAGTTCCCCACTGCCTGCAGGAGCATTATGAAACAAGGACATGGGCCGCTCCCCACTCAGCCTAGGGCATTTGTTTCCTTCCAGCCTGGTATTTTCCTCCTCGATTTAGTTTTGACTTCTTCTTTTTTTTTTTTTTTTAATTCACTTACTTTTTTTTTTTTTTTTTAGTGTAGCCTCAAGGGGCTCAGAGCCGTGGGAGGAGCAGGGAAGCTATCAGCCGGGAGATACCAGCAGCATGATTCACTGCCTGGCCCCCCGCAGGCTGCTGCAGCCAGATGGGTGCCCTCCCTCCCAGAGCAGTGAGGTGCTGCATATAGACCCTCATCGCCTGTCCTGTCCTCGCTGCCTTCTCCTCCCCTTGCTCTCCAGTCCCACCATCCCACCCCAGCAGTGTGGGAGGCAGTGGCACAGCCCTGAGCCTTGTCAAGGCCATGGGCGTGGGGCCAACAGCCAGGATTCCCACAGGACAGATGGGGTCCAGCATGCACCTGGCTGGGCAGAAGCCTCAAGCAGCCACTTGCAAGGGGCTGAGGTGCCCACAGTGGGGTCCCCAACTCCTGCTAGTCTGAAAACAGCTTCTAGGACTGTTATTATGGGATGGCAGTGGAGCAGTAGGGAGAAAGTCTTGCATAAGAGGATAGGCAGTACTGAGGGTCACCTTCCATCCTTCTTGTACCCTGCAGGAGTAAAGAGCCCCAGGCAGCAGGAAGAGCAGGGTGCTGAACCTGAAATACCTTATGCTGTCTCGAATCCACTTTTATTCACAATCAGAAAATAACTTACCATACAATAACACAGGCACACGCAGCGCACATCCCGGGCATCCTCCCCTCCAGCCACAATGCTACAGCCCAAGCTCTGCTGTGGCACAGGTGAGCCCCAGCCTGGGGAGCTGTGCCCCCATCTCCGTCCCATGGGGTGCTCCATCTCACTCAGAGCACAGCCTCACACATGGCCAGAGGAACCTGTGCACTGTGCCAGTGCATGTCCCCACCCTTCCCTCCCACCCTGGGCTCCCCATGCCCTGCTGTCCCCCACCCCACCCTGTGCTGTCCCACTGGGTGCCAGTGGGCACTCCCTCACCCTGTGCCCACCCTCCGTCCCCCCAAGTAGTGCTGGTGTCGGCGGTCTGTACAGCATGGCCATGCGCTCCCCAGGGCCGGGAGCCTTGGTGCTCTTGTGTAGGGCCAGGTGGGCAGCAGGCAGCGGGCAGCCCTACCCTCCCCAGGTGACGACAAAGTGCTGATTTCAGAGGGTGCCAAGTATCTCCTCTTTCGCTCCCCTCGGAGCAGAGGGAAGCAGGTACCATGGCTCCATCTCCCCCTCAGCGCCAATCCCCATCTCCCTCCCCCCATGTGGGCAGGCGTGCGTGTCCTTGGCACCCTGGGGTGGGCACCCATCCCTGCCCAGCTACTTGCAGACACTGACCCACTCAGTGATGCGGCACTCCTCACAGGCCACAAAGCAGCACCAGTGGAACTTGCAGTTGCAGCGCTCGCTGCGTGTCTGCCGCAGGATGTTGTGCCCGCGGCCGCAGCAGAGGCTCTCGCAATTGTCCATGCCCGGGCTGGTCTTGTTGCACAGGCGCCCTTGGGTGCCCAAGGAGTCCAGGGCTGGTTCTCGCTCGCAGAAGTCAGGTGACTTCTCAAAGTAAACCAGCTCGCTGATGCCAGCCCGGCGGCGATGCCGAGCGTGGCCTGGCTCCAGCTGCCCAGCGTTGCGGTTGTGGGGCCGGATGAGGGTGGCCCCATAGAAGCGGTCCTTGAGCAGGGACCCCACCAGGCGAAACTCAGGTGTCACCTGCCAACATGTTTTCAGCTGACAGCTCCCTGAGGTACCATGGCATTTGCACTTCCTCCTCATGTTGTCCATTACCACCTGGGCAGGAAGGGAAAGACACAGGCTTAGCAAGAAGAAAATAATTTGGGGGGGCCAGAGAAGTCATCATGGAGCTCTCTGTGTGTTGGCACTGTATGAACAGCAAGGGCTGGCATGAGCAGCCATCAAAGCCCTAGAGCTGCAAAGCCTGTTGCTGTGCTCAGTGTCACCCATGTCCCACAACCTGTCCTTTCCCATCCTGGCAGTACCAACTGTTTTTTACACTCTAGCAAGGGATCAGCACCTGAAGAGGGTGAGCTACCTGACCACAGGGAGGAGGAACCTGGATCTCACCTTCCACTGCTACTTGGCTCCAGCAGCATCAACCTGACCACAGTTAAAAGCCAGCATGGCCACATCTTTGAAGCCCTGCTGGAACCCCCTCAGTGCAGGAGCACTGCAAGCAGAGCAGATGGGAGTGACGCTTTCCCCTCCCATAAAGCCCCAGCTCTGGGAGTCCTGGGAGCAGCTCCACTTTCAGCTCTTGCCTGCTCTTTCACAGAAGCCCTGGTGCAGCTTGGGGGGGGGGGGGGGGGGGGGGCTGAAGCACTACCTATTACCACCACTTGAATTTCAAGCAGGGATCGGGATGAGCACAGTCCTGACTTGTGGTTTTGCAAGGCCACAGTGAAGCCTCCACATGTCTACCTTCCACAAGGGCCACAGTGCATGCTCTGTGCTGTGGCTGTGGTTTGGACTGGCCAGGGAGTGTGGTTCGTGTAGAGCCAGAGGACAGTGCTGGGGCAAGGAGGACCTTGGGCTCCCAGGACAACACTGCTGAGCCCCTAAACTGTATACTGGAGTCCCCCTTTGTCCCCTGTCCCTGCAAGGGATGTTGCTGTTGCTATACCAAGAGAAACAGCTCATGCCCAACAATCTCCAGGGTCACCAACTGGCCACATATCCTGGAAAGAGGCAGTTTATACCATTCTCTGCTCTGTCTCAACAGGGATTCCCTGCTGGGCCACGTGCTCCTGTAAGCTCCAGTAAGTACCTTTCCCACTGGGACACCTAAGCCCTGCCAGGAGCTGGGCTGGGGCTTGCAAAGACTACTGCAGGCTGATCTCCCATCCAGGCCATGCTCTGGAGCTCATAGGGAGTCCAGCAACACATGGACCTGCACAAGGTCCTGTCCCATGATGATAGCCCTGCCTGGCCACCTGCTTCATACATGACGCACTCTGCCTGCTCCTGTCTCCTCCATGGGGGAACACCTATGCGAGGAGTGCCTAGTTTTGGTAGGAGTGGGTAGATTTTACTTCTTGTTTTCTTGTTTTTGAGTAAATCTCCCTGTTGCTATGCAGTTATGGTAATGAAGGCAGGTCAGGGAAACATGCCTGGAGCTCGGGGCACACAGTGAAGAGGTCTGGGCTGGGCTGGAGTTTGGCTTTCATCCTGCTGAGAGTCCTGTCTCCTGCCGGGAACAGACTCCATCTCAGAGGTAATGAGCTGCCCATCCTCTCAGCCATGCCCTGGGTGTGCCGGCTGGGAACACCAGCTGCTTGCCACCATCCTTACACCATCCACAGTAACACATTGGGATCAGGACCCCATCCTTTCCCATATCCCTTCCCTGTTCCTTTGGCTGGACCTGGGAAAATCTGCGTACAGGGCTGCAGCTGGGATGGTCACCACCTGGATGGAGGGGACAGTGGCCTGACTGCTGGACAGGGGCTTCTTTAGGCTATGGCTGGTGACACCAAGAGCTGGAGAAGGCAGCGTGTGTGTGCCATCTCCACCACCCAAGCCATCACCATTGAGCATCCTGAGCCCCAGGCCTGTAGCATCCATCCATCCATTCATCCTTGCCCCAGGATGGCATGTTTTCTTCTCTGTATGGGCAGCTCAGTGAGGACAGGAGCCTGCCAGAGCAAGGAGACCCAAGAAACACCCATCTGAGTCTCAGCTCCATGCTTTGTCATGAGATCTCTTCCAAGGACCTGGCCAGGTCCTTTCCCTGTCTCACAGACACCCAGGTTCAGCACATGCCTGGACTCGCTGGTGCTTTCTTTCGCACATTCCCAGCTCCTCCCAGACAAGCTCATAAGAGCTTTATCGTAGGCCTTTGTTGTGAGGGTAATGGGTAGTTCTTGGCTGCCTTTCATCCTCTCCTGCTCGCTGCTCTGGTGGTTTAGGAGGATCTACAAAGCTTCTTGCTTGTTCCTGCTGCTCCTCACTTGGGGAACTTGCTCTGTCCCAGAGATGCAGGACACCCAACTCAAGCCCAAGGTGACCACTGCCACCACTGGGGGATGCTGCACATCCTTTGCAGCTGCAGTACCCTCCCTGGCTTCATAGCTGGATGCAAAAGGAAAAAATCCTGTGTGTTTCTGCCTGGTTTCGAACCAGGGACCTTCCGCGTGTCAGGCGAACGTGATAACCACTACACTACAGAAACCCACACTCAGTGCCCACTGGATGTGGCCATTGGTGGGATTGTCACCTTGCCCTTAGCATTGCAGGCTCTGAGCTGGGAGCCAGGCTTATCCATGTGCAGAACACTCTGGGGACACACAGGCACTACCAAAAGGATGCTCAGCACCAGCAAGATGCTGGAGAACCCTGAGTGCTGCAGCTGCTCTCTGCATGGAGAGGGACGGCACATGGCAGAGCCATCCTCATCAACGCTCTGCTCAAGGGGCTCAAGCCTTGAGTCTTTGAAGGGAGGACCACAGAGCGGCTGCATCCAATACAACCATTTCTTTCCTGGGAAATCCCAGCAGATTGCTCCTTATTACATCAGAAAGATGATCCTAGGAGCAAGGAGGACTTGGGCAGGTGTGGAACTCAAGGCCTTGCTAAAAGAGCAGGCAGAGAGCTAGAAAACCCATCCCCAGGCAGTGAGATGGCCAGGCCCAGCTCCGGCAACAAGCATGGCACCAACAGGCACGAAACAGGCACAGTGTCATCTCCTTGCTCCAATGTATGGCACCCACAACCATCACAACTTGACCCACACATGTTCTCACATTCTCATTTCAACAAAGTCCCTGAGCTGGACAGCCTGTTCATCCATTGCTTCTCCATCAGCACTAGTACCATCCACTCCTTTATTCTTTTGTCCTTCTCAGCTCCCAGGCTTCTTCTATCAGCCAAGCTCTTGTCTCTGAAGCCATCAAGAGCTGACATTTCCAGTCCTGTGCCTGCCTGCCCTTGGGGACAGGAAGACCCCATGCATTTTAGCTGTTGCTGGATCCCACAGGCACCACATGGTGACATTGCCCTAGGCAGATATTTCTCTCTCACCTTTCTCTCCTTCTGCAGGGGGCTGTGAGGCTTCCTGTGGGAAATGGGCAATACAACCCGAAAATTTCTGAGCACTGCTAAGGGTTTCAGTGGTTTGAGGCATACAGAGCTGAAGAGGAGCCAGGATGAGTCCCGCAGACAGAACTGGGTTGAGGGTCTTGCCTGGCTCAGGGCAGAGCAGCCTGAGGAGCATTTCACTGTCTGACATTGGGTGAGCTTCCACCACATGCAAGCAAAGCCAATGAAGCAAAGAGCTCTGAGTTTCCCCGGGCATTTACAGCTTGGCCAAACTAGGTTGGCTTTGCGGGGCAGTAAAGCTCAGCTCCAGCACCATGGAAGGGCACACACCTATGTTCTGCTCTTCAGCATTGCCATCTCATAGCTGCCTTTAAACACAGACAAAGTAAGAGGGACACCCAAATATCTGAGCCATCCCAGGAAGCACTCCCTGTGGAATTCTGATCTTTAATTACTTATTCCCACAGCCACTACACACACCCCTGTGCTTGGCAGGGTGTGGCTGGGGGCTTGAGGACCAATGCCCCATTGAATCCATGGGATGGGGTAGCAGTTGAAGTGCTGCAGCCCTCCTAGCCCCTCCTGCCTGCATGCTGCTGGTCTCTAACATTAGGCTGCTTTTAAATGCAAGCCTCCAGACAGAGTGAGCTACTAATTGGCACCTTTAATGAGACCTGACATCAGGAGAATGGAGGCTGCCCTGCTTGCCTGGACAGGCTCCAGTACCCCTTCAGAGCTGGGGGACAAGGCTGTGAGCTGTCACAGGTGGTCTGTGGTCTGCAGCACCTGGGGATGCTGCACTTCCCAGCTGCCACAGAAGCCCATTGCCTGGTACACTCACATCTGCTTCCTCAAGGCACCAACTCCTTCTCTGGAGGAAGAGTCAAGGCTGGGTGCTGTGGAGCCTGCACTGTGTCCCATGATGCCAGTGACTTTGTCCTCCCTGTCTGTAGCTCTTTCCCACTGCAGTTGCCTCACACCAGTTAACTCAGTCCCCAGCAGGAACTGGACACATTGCTGTGCCACCCCTTCAGTACCACTGCAGCCCACACAGGTGACAGTGGCCTCGAGAAATGGCCGGTGGCAGAGGGACATCAGCAATACTTGGAGATGCCCTTCTAGAAGAGATGCTCAGCAGCAGGGCCATGCCATTGCCTGCACTCCAGGAAAAGAGAGGGTGGGCCTTGAGGGCAATCCTGACCTCACACACATGTCCTACCACAGGTAGCATGAGCCCCTCGCATGCCTCTCACACATGTCCCAGGGACCCTGTCCCTGCCACCACCACCCCACCCCCCTGCCCAGCACCCCTCTCACCTGCCGGCCCACACGGTTGTTGTGCAGCCTCATCCGGGAGTGGATGTCCCTGTAGGTTTCCCGGGAATCAAGGAAATCCTTGGAAAACTTCTCCCCATAGTCCACATCGGGGCTACACCCTCCCCATTCCCAGGAGTCCTGGAGGCCAGGGGTCTCTGCTGGCATGTGCTCCATGTGCACGCCATGCACCATGCCCTTGCCACGGTTCATAGCCTCCAGCTGCAGACGATGCAGCTTGCGCCGGAAGGCCTCCTCGTCACCACGGCGCTTCTGGTCACAGCCACAGGCCTGCAGCTTGCCGAGGGCGCAGGCGTTGGAGACGGCGTGCACCACGCCGGCCGCTGCAATGGCATAAGCAAAGGCGCTCTCCCGAAAGCCTGCAAGGAAGGAGAGAGCAGGGCTCAGGCCAGGCACTGGGACCCTTGCAGGGAGCCCAGCATCATGCCTGAGTGCAAGGAGTGGGAGGTTCAGTTTGCACCTTGCCTTGTCCTAATGCACCAGCTCCCACCTGGACCATGAGGGAATCCTCACTTGGTGCTTTCCAGTCCCATTCCCACAAGAGCACATTGGTGCCCTGAAGCCCAGCCCTGCCCTGGCCAGGACCCCAGCTACCACCATCACCCTAGTCTTACATCGCTCTGGGAGATGCCAACACGGCATTGTTCTGGCATTATGGTTCTGATGGGAAAGGCAATCTCTCCTCCCTCCTTCACTCAGAGCTTCTCACTATATTAACTATAATGCTGAGAAATACTTCTGTGGAGGAACCAACCATTTCGGCTTACCCATAGGGTACAGGAGCAGGCAGCACTGCCTGTCCAGCCCCATCCATCTGCCGACGTCCCCATCCCTCCCCGAGCCCCACCAGCTCCCACAAGAAGCTCTAAATGTGACACTGCACTGGAAAAATCAAACATCCCTAGTTAGAGCATGCTGTGACCGCACTGTGTACTGCCAGGGCCAGCAGCTGGTTGTCATTAAACACCAGGGAGTGAGGACGTCCACAAGTGTCATTAGCTGGAGATGGGGCGGGGTGGGGACAGGGATGGGTCCCACAGCAGGGGCTCTATCAGGCTGTGAGGGGGGGCTGCCCAAAGGCTGCTTGGCTTCTCTGCAACCAGGTAAAAAGCCTCCTCTACCTGGGAATTTCTGTTTTATTTTAAATGCAAAGTAGTACTTCTATTTGTGGTTCTTGAGTCAAGCAGGGAGCCTGCAGTGCCCTTTGCTTCACCACTCAGTGACCAGCCCTAGCATGAGGAAGGGAAGGAGAAAGAGCCAGATTTTGTGCTATGGCTTCACACATGAATAAATAAATAGCTGGAGTTCACCAGCATCTCTCCCTCCACTGGACGAGAGCAGCTTGATCAGCCCAGACTTTGCCTCAGCTGAGCAGATGAGAGATTTTAAGGGTGTTTGTTCCAGCACATCCATCCCATCAAACGGGGGGACTTGAGTGAGCACCCCAAAGCACAGATCCCAGGCAGGGGCTCTGCCAGATCCCTGCCTGTGCTGCAAAGTCACAAGAGGTGAGAGCACAACCACTCCCCACCACTGTCACCAGGAACTGGTGATGCTCCCCATCACAGATGTCTCCTCAGTGGTTAGCTGCCGCCCGCTGAGCCAATGTTATGATCTTATTAAAGGAAAATGAAACACAGCTTGGAAACCTGCATTTAAAGTCATGCTGCTCTTTTGTGTGTTAATTTGACACTGGTGCATTTAAAAAATTAACGAGGCGCTGCTTAAAAGCCAGCAGGAGCCTCTCCCAGCTTCCCCTCGGTGTGGGACAAGCTTGCTCTCAGCCTGCATCTTTCCATGCACAAGTTGAACAACATTTTTCATCAGGCAGGTAATGGGGCTGCTGCTGCGTACGTGGCACAGCCTCCTCGGGGAGTGCGCTGGCAGGCAGCACCTGCAACACACCCACATCACTGTTTGAGCAGGACAGCCCAAAACTGGGGAACTTCAACCCCCAGGTGAGTGATGCAGGATGGAGAACAGGCATAGGAAAGCCTCCAGGATCCCCAAATCCTCTTCATATCAGTTCTCTGGGTCAGCTCCAGTCCTTCATTAGCCAAATCTGGGCACAGCCCAAGAGCAGGGACCTGTCACTGACTCCCCAGCTCATCGTACAGCAAATGCCTGGGGATGGTGGCAGCAAACCCTCAACCTGTGGAATACTCTCATCTTGGCCCTGCCTTTCCATTGGCCTCCTTCTCTTTTCCCAGCCTAATGAATGATTTTTCCATGTAGCACCTAATGAATGATTTTTCCATGTAACATCACCATAAAATTCCCTTCTGGAGCCCAGAGAGAAGCTCTATCCCACCCATGCTGTCTAGCAAGCCCATCTCTTTATAAGTAAAGAGGCCAGGTTTGTTTGCTGCCCTCCACAGCTGGGAAACCCCTGGGGTCAAGCTCCAGCCCCCCTCCTTCCTCTGCTGCTCTCCAGCTATGCACTGATTGGATGAGGCTAGTCCACGGACTTACAATCCCAGTACTCTGGGAGTCTTGGCCCCATCTCACCATGGCCCTATCCCAGGCACACCGAAGCCCAGAGTATTGCAGCAAAGCAGTGAACAATGTGGCTGCAGATGACAACCACCAGCCTTGTGGGCTTGGTGAAGGTGGGAGCTTCCAGCAACAACAGCTGAGTGTGGCATGCAGCAGCTGGCCCCAAACCCTTCAGGGGTATCCCCAGCCATCTAAGACCTCAGCAATGATATTTGAGTCACCAGATCCCTCCAGAGACCACAGAAGAGACTGTAGCTGTGGGAAGTGTGAGAAGTATTGCATCCTGCAGGGAAGAGGGAATGGAGGACACCACCCTGACATCACCGCTGGCATCCAGCTGGCCATGTTCGTAAAGAACCATGTTAGGCAAGGAGGATGCATCTGAAATCTTGGCCCCAGGTGAGATGCCAAAGTGGCTTTATTAGCAGGAGAGTTTTCCCTGTCAAGATGCACCTATAAGATAGGGGGTGTTTAGCAGGACCCCCAGCCCCAGCTGTCACTGGCTCTGCCATGGATGCTGTGGTTTCTCCATTACTCATGTAGATGTGGGATAAAAGTAATGGGGCTGGCTCTGGCATAGCTGTAGGCTGCATGGTCTAGAGACCAGAGAGAGATGAAGTTATGGCCTTCCTCCCATCATGGCTCATCATTGCACCCAGGCAGTGGCAGCCCCACTGCAGCACCTGGGTGGCAATGAGATAGCAGAGAGACTGCCTGGTCAGGACACACCCTGGCATACCCCAGGGATGCTCAGCTGCCCCATCTATGGGTAGAACCCCCCAGCAGTGGGGGACAGCTTCCAGATGCCGCAGGCACATTGCCCCACTGCCTGGCAAGGTGGAAGAGAGCTTCTCAAACCACCTCCCGTGAGGCCTGCAGAGATGGCCAGTCCCAACATGCTGCCTCTCCCCCAGCCCCGCTCCCTCCCCTCTCCATAATTAAACTGCAGGTGAACCTGCCAGGGTCTGGCCCAGCGCCAGGCACTAAATGCCTCCCTGCAGATCCCAACTTGCCTCCCTGCACTTCCATGAGCTTGCCAGGGACAGCCTGCAGCCCTCACTCCCTGTCCGCCCACGGCGTTCTGAGCCATCAGCCCTCACCCCTCTGTGGGCCACAGGGAGCTGGGCTCAGCCCCACGACTCTAGGGATGCTGCCTTGGCACCAGGGTCTTGCTTGCACCCATCAGCTGGGAAAGGTCCAGGGGATGGAAGCACATCCAAGAGATGGGGGCACCCCCAGGGATGCAGCCAAGCATCGGAAGCCCCCACGCGCACTTTGGGGCCATCAGGGTCAAGCACTTGGCTTGCCGAGGAGTATTGAAAACCCTTCCAGCAGCCCAGCTGCAGCTGAGCCAGACCAGGTGTTGAGGTCTGAAAAGCTGGGCACTGGGGTCCTGAGCTTGGCAGCATCTCCCTGGGTAGTCATAACAGCACCTGCCTCCCTCAGCGCACAGCAAAGCCTCCCCAAGCTCTGATTTGCAGCTGGATGGGCCCTAGCACCTGGTGTTTCTAGCTTTGCAAGGAGTTCCTTGCATGTTGCTATAAGAAATCAAGGTTTGGCCACATAGCCCACTTGGCACCAGAAAGACCTTCTAAGGAGGGCACAGGGCATGTAGTCATCACTTGTTCCTCCAAAGGCTGTAGAAGGAACTGAGGGATACTGCACTCCAGAGCCATGTCCCTTCCATCCATGCACCCTCAGGGGCTTAGAGGACATCCAGCCCCTCTGTGGAGGTCCCATTTCTTCCGGAGCTCCATATTGACAGAGTTGGGATGAGCAGAGGGGAATGCTTAGGGAAGAGGGATCCCTTAGCATATCTCAGAGAGCCCCTGCCTAGCAGCTGAACAGTCCCAGCCCTGCTGGCAGCACATGTGTATCAGACAAGGGCTCAGCTTTGTTTTTGGAGAGCATCCAGACAAGGTTCAGCTCAGCCAAGCCACACAGTGCCTGTGAGCCTGCAGATGCTGTAGGGGGATGACACACTGGGGACAATGGGCCACCCTCTCCAATGAGGTGGACATGACTATGCTGCTCATACTTGGAGCAGGAGCAGGGCATCTCCTCACTGATGCAGATGCAGCCTCTGGCCCCCACCTCACTGCTCCATCCTACCACATCTGCTCCTGGAGCCAGGAGAGGATGTCACTGCTGGCCAGACCAGCACATGGATGGGGAGGGAGGGATTGCAGTGACAGATGGGACCAGGGGCAGGACTGGAGGGTGCTGCCAGGGGTGACAGTGTCAGGGAATGAGCAGGAGGGTAACAAGAACATAGGCAACCAGCTGAGCAGCCAGGGAAGACAAAATGAGGACTTGCAATGCAAGTCCTGGATGCACAGGACGGAGACAGGGATCAAGGAAGGCAAGGGGATGCTGGTGGCAGTGGAGGCTTAACGAGAGGTATAAGGGACACCCCAAGGATGCAGCATCAAAAGACCGAACCTGAAAACTCACAGTCCATGGAAAAGTTTCAAAAAAACCCCAGGGACTCTGTGAGAGCAGGGATGGTAAATCTCCGGGCACTCCCTCAGCTTTCTCTCCACTAACGTGTTGTGGTGCCTTGTAGCCACTGCGCCCTGCACCCCAGGGACATCTGCATCTCCCTGCCACCTCTGATGGATCTGTGTTCTGCCCAGGATGCTGTTAGCATCCCTGTCCCCAGCTACAGTGACAAGAAGCCACCCTAGACCTCCAGTTACACCCAATTTTTAGCCTCTCTGCTCCTTCCTGGCTCCCCAGGGCTTGCACTCAAACATGCGGGATCAGATTAGCAGCATGGTGAGAGGCACTCATTTGCTACTGCTCTCTGCTCTGCCCCTAGAGGATGACCCTCCTGGCTCCACTGAGTGCCTGGATGCTGGGCAGAGTGTGGGACAGGTACCAGTGCTGTGCCCCAGGCAGCTTACGCCTGTGCTGGGGAAGATGGAAGGGATGCAGGAGGATGGAGCGGAGGTAGGGAGCAGAGCCAAGCGGGAGAGCAGGAGGGAGAAGCCAGCTACAAATAATTTAAAGTGAGATTCACGCACGGCTGAACTGATGGCAAAAGAAGTGGGAAAAGGAATGAAAGATTAAAGGGGTCTGTCACTTCGGGTTACAAACAATGATCCTACAAGCACGTTGCATTCCCAGGCACGGCAAGGATGAGGCAGGGCGCAGAGCAGAGACCCGGTCCCCAAGGGTCAAATGCATTAATGCCTGCGGCACAGACCCTGCAACCCTCGCTTCCACCACTTGCCTCTCCTCCAGCTCCAGGCTCAGGAGATGCACCCAGCATCCCTGTTCTGGCAACTGTGTCCATAACAGCTTCAAAATGGAGCTCAGAGCTCCAGCTCTCTTAGTGAGGGACACAAGTGGGCTGGAACTGGGCCAGGGTACCAGCCTCGAGGCTTGCTTCACACCAGAACAGTTCCGACCAACTGCATAGGATGACTTGGGTGCTCAGGGCTCATCCTGCACCCTCTGCTGCCAAACCAGGAGAGCAAATGTGTTCTGCTACACCAGCCTACTTCTATCCTTCCCCAGTGCTGACTGCTGGGTGTCCATCCCAGGGAATGGGATCCCACCAGTGCTGGGAGCCTGGGCTGAGCCATACCCAAGAGCTCAGGACTGGGGCAATAGTTCAAGGGCTGTGAGAGTTCTTGCACCAATCATTCACAACCCTGACAGCAGGAAAGGATGCAACGCTACCTGAGACACAAATGAGCTGCAAGTCACCAGCCACCACCAGACCTGGTGGGCTGAGGGAGGGATGTAAAAGATCAATGGTCTCTGCAGGTGAAGCTTCTCACCCAATTTGGTGGGACCCAGAGCTGGGAAGCTCACTTGGATGTGTAAGCAACTTGAGCCAGCAAGTCAGTGTCTCCTACTGCCTGAGGAGACTAGAAGTGAACCACATTCCTCAGAGGACCTGGAAATACCTCGATGCTTATCAAGACTGACAGTCCCCACCCTTCCTGCCAGGCCCTAACCTGGGCGCTGCTCATGGAGGGAAGAGAGTCTTCCCTTCTCTGAGCACCAGTAAGGCCATGGTTGCTCAGCAGCAGGACTGCAGCCCTGATGCCACACATGCTTTAGGGTAGCATCCCCTCCAGTGAAGCTTTGTCCATCTGACCTGGACATGTGGGAAATCTTGGCACCAAAACACTTCTGTGCTCCCCTCTCCAGCCACATCCTCACAGCTGCTTGAGGATACATGCCACCACATCTCCTCAGAGGCCTCAAGCTGCCAACCGCTCCTCTGAGATTCATCTCACAGTCCCAGGGAGAGAAGATGTGGAAGGATGTTTGGGGAAGGGGGAAAGGAGGCAACTCTTTGCTGGGCATCAAGATAGGAGGGTCCCAAACAGAGTAGGAGATCTGCATCTTTGGTAGTTTTCAGCTTCCTCGGGAGCTGGAGGAGTAATATGTTTGCTGGACACCCTGCCTGCCCTCAGCATCCTGCCTGCCTGTCACTGGCATCATATTGTCCTCTCCTGCCCTTTGTGCAGTGGGTACTTTGAAATGTGCTGAAGCCCACACTTCAAGAAGGGTATTTAGGTGAGAAGATACATTCAAGTCCTACAGAAGGTTCCATCAGGTGACAATCCCAATCTGCACTGTACAGGACAGCCCCTCTCAGAGTGCACTCCTGAGAGAAGGAGTATCAACCACCAAGGCTCTGATACAAGCAAAGTCAGCCATGCCTGCGAGGGAGATGAGGAGACTCCAGCACCAGGGCTTGGCAGACTGCAGGGGGCTGGGAGACCTCTCTCAGCAGTGAGGTGGGGGTTCTGTGGAAAGGCGAGTTACCAGGACAGCCTGTTACTCTGTGCCACCATGTTCTAGGGTCACACAAAACAGAGAGCCCTCATCTCTGAACTGCAAAGCCAAGGCAGGACATATCAGGGTGATGGGTTCACAGAATTACATTCCATTAGCTAAGGGTGTTTCTGCTCACTGTGATGCACTGAAACTCCATCTTCAGAGCAGGAATGAGCCGTGATGCTCACTGCACCCACCAAACCAAATCCCAGAGCACAGCATCCACCTTCAGACCAACAAACTGTGCTGCACACACATAGCACCACTCCAAACACCAGCCTACACCACATGGGGAAAAGATGCCAGAAAACAATGGGGCCTGGAAGGAGCCTTGGGAGCAGCTGGGGCTGGACAGGAAGGAGCAGCTAAGGACATGGGCCAGTGTAGGTACAAAGGTGCATGGAGAAGAGCATTGCCACAGTGCGGCATTGCCTGGCCTGGCAGACCCTGAGGTTTCTCAGGCTCTGTCTGTCTTCATCCATGGGGATACTGAAGAGATTATGTTGTCCCCTGAGCCAGGGGAGAGCTGTACAGGGGCATATGGGGAGTCTATCAGGGCTCCTGAGAGCAGGGGGTGGGCAGAGGAAGAGGAGGCACACTGTCCAGCCCTTACCTCTACTGAAGATGATGCTCTCATAGGGAATCTTGTTCTTCGTCTCGAGGCTGGAGCAGTTCCAGCGCTGGTCCCGGAACTGGTGCTGGCACTCATGAATGGCAATCTGGATGCCCTGGATGGCCGAGGCGGTGACATCAGGGTGGCGCACGCACACCTCCAGCTGCCGCCGTGTCAGCCCCGGCAAGGTCAGGCACACCGTGTTGGCATTCAGCACCGGCTCTGATGGTAGCTTCAGGCCCAGGATCTCATTGGAGCAGGAGCTGAGAGGGAAAAGGGAGACCTATGAACTCGGAGCAAGCAATGTGCCAACTGCTTGCTTCCCCTTCAGGAAAAGCAAAAAGCTTGAGAGGGGCACCCATGGGAGGGAAGATGCTCCTCAACCCACACTGTGCCTGCTCTCTGTAGAGAAGGTTGGAAAACCCCATGGCACAATGGCAACTCAGCCAGGCAGAGACGTCCCAGCAGCATCGGGGCTGCAATCCTCTCCAGACATGTTGGCACAGCCTGGACTTCCTGACAGCCTGTGCCCAGTGGCAACCAAATTTGCCACTCCTGCTTCCAACAGTCTCCAATGACTATACCCTCCCTGCGTGCTCCCCCATGGATCTCCTGTCCTGGTCACGTAGTACAGACTCTCAAGCACAGGACTGCGTCAGCTTGTCTGCCCTAAAGAGCATGGGTTCTCCCTCTGGAGAATCGGGAGACCCCAGAGCAGGAAACCCATCCCAGGTCTGGTTCCATCCCTCCTGTTGACTGATCCCCTCCCCATGTCTTCCATATTGCCCTGGCACTGCTGGTCCTCACAAGGGAGATAACCAGGTCTGCCAGCTCAACTGGGAAATTCAGAGACAAGGACCCTGCTGAACATCCTCAAGCTCTGACAACAATCCCAAACCCCCATCATATCTCAGTTCTACTACACCTCAGGCCTGTCACCACAGAAGCACAGAGAGCACCAGATGGATGGGTGCAAGGGGAGGCACATGGTTTGTGGCAGGGGTGCAAGTACTTATACAAGTAGAGACGCTTCCTGGGGAAACAGGGAGGTAGATTGTGTCCAGGGAAATGGACAAAGCATGTTGAGAGATAGGTGCCTGGAGCTAAGATAGTGGTACACAGGGCAGACAGATGCTGAGAGGAGGATGGAAGGGGAGAAAATATTTGCCCAGCTTCAGGGAATGGTTTGAAGTACCCTGGGATCCACAGTGTCCAAGCAGAAGACCTGCAAAGCAAGCAGCAGGCAATAAGATACCCAAGAGCATCCTGCATCTTGAAGCAGAATCCATCAAAATCTCAGCTCCGCTCTGCTCCTTACTCAAGACAGCTCAGTTCTTGCCAAGAGCTCTTTCCAGGCAGGGCTCTCTCTTCCCTGGGACAGCCAAGATCTGGGTCCCTGGGAGGAGCAAGGAGCTTAGAGCCCTTTGAACCTTGATTACAGAAATGAGACTTGTAGGAGGATGCTGAAGGAAGGACTACAGCTGCCTTATGGCACAGCCAAGTCTTGAGAAGAAGAGGTACTCTCCCTCTGCCCCCCCAAATCCTGCAAGCCTGATGTAGGCTCATGGACAGAAGCAGCTCTTGAGGGTCAGAGACAGATTTCCCTACCTCTAGAGGAAGGGCTCAGCCCCAGGGTCCCTGCTGAATTACAGCTTGCTCAGAGGGGAGGTGGAACTCTCAGGGTCAGGCTACTGCTTTCTCCATCTTCCCAAGGGTTTTTATATCCACCCCACCACTCTCACGGGTGATGTGTGTGTCTGCCCCAGTGCAAATCCACAGTGACTCCAACAGAGAGACTCGAGGTGGACGGAGAGAGGAGAATGGAAGAGAGTGCATCCCTCCAGAGCCCCTACACAGGAGAGGACATTCCCCGCCTGGCTCCTGTGCTCATTCACACACTCAAAGCAAGCCCCAGCTGATGGGAGATAAAGAGCAGGTCTGCAAATACCACCACCCCTCAGCCACCAGCTCCTGCCCCAGGCACCACAAGGACCCTGTCCCCTGCCCATCCTGAGCGAGCCACAGCACCTAGCACCTTGTCCCAGGGCATCCCAGGCTCGGAGAGGGAGAGGGGCTGTCCTCCGCATTGCACAACAGGAGAACTGAGGCAGGAGCCCTTGTCTGAGGCCCCGAGAGTAGAGGGCAGGTCCTGCCTCTTGCTCCACCCAGGGCTCAGGGGAACCAAGGATCCACAAGGAGCTGTCACTGTCACCCTCCCTAGGAGGACACAACGCTCCCCTCAGCTCTCTTCCCCCTTGAAATCTGGATTTAAACTTGATTTCACGGTGACAAGCCCCCAGGTCACAGGCTGCAGCGGCTGCTGCTTTAATTAATACAAGTCCCAACGTTAACAAATTATATTTAAAGGGGTTGAGGGAGGGGGAAGGGAGGGGGACCCCAACCCCCAACTCACACCAGTACCAGGGTTAACCCGTGGTTGCCTGCAGCGCACAAGTTTGGGAGCGGGCAGAGGGGGGGCTGCTAGCCAGCCGGGGGAGATGGAGGCGGATAGGGGTGGTGAGTGTTAGGAAGCCGTTTCCTAGAAGGCAGGAAACCCCCTCATACCCTCCCTCACATTTAGGATCAGTGGAGCTGGGTAGAGGACGCAGGTGGGTCCCTCGCCCCAGTGCACGGGGCCCAAATGCCTTCATCCCGTGGGCACCGTCCCTCACGGCACTGGCATCCCCACTGGCAATGCCCCGGACTCCGCGGGGGCTCCCGGCTACGACGCTTCTCCGCCCGGGGGGAGCGGGGAAACTGAGGCAGGCAGGGCGGGCGCTGGGGCGGCTCCGGCCGGGGTACAGGCTTCGGGAGAGGAGGGAATCCGTGCATCCCGCCGTGATGGGGGGCAGAGTGGGCAGGCTCTGTGCAGCCGCCCTGACAGCGCTCTGAGCGGGAACGGGGGGGGCCTGCCACCGTGCGGGCCGAGCCGGGGCGACGAGACCCCCCCCCGACCCCCGGGCAGCCCGCCCCTGGTGCGGGGCTAGGCGCGGCGGCTTCCCGGCTCCCTCCTCGCGGGACCGGGGCGCTCGGCGGCGGCGGCGGGGCTGGGGGCGCAGCTCCTACCTGGGTACCCAGAGGCTGAGCAGCAGCGAGCAGAGTCCGTGGGCCAGGGCCGGGCGCATCTTCGCTGGGGCAGCGGCTGTGCGGGCTGCGGGCGGGCGGGCACCTTTGGGGCAGGGGCGGCGGGGATCGGCGCTGCTCTCTGCCCGCTTTGTTTGTTGTGGGTTGTTTGCTTGTTTGTGTTTTCCCCTCTCCTCCCTCTCACTGGCTCCCTGCGCGCCGGGGCTCGGCTCGCCGGGGCGGCTCTGCCATCCTCCCGGGATGCCCCCCCCGCCTCCCGCCGCCCCGGCGCCCGCCGAGCCCGGCAAAGGCTGCGCGCCCCCCGCCCTGCCCGCCGCCGCCCCGCCGCGCTCAGCCCCCCGGCTCAGCCCGCCATGGCGGGACGCACCGGGGGGCCGGGGGGACTCTCGGCCCCTGGGGCGCGCTCCCCCTCCGCTCCCCAGGGCGCCCCGGGGCTCCGGGGCCGCGGCGGGCGTGGGCAGGGCTCGCCCGGCGAGCGGCGCTGCGGCTCCCGCGGGGCCCGCAGGCGCATGGGGAGCCGCGGCCCCCCGCCGCCCCCCGCCACCGGTGTCGCCGGGCCGCCGGCGCAACGGGCAGGGTCGCGGCCGGAGCGCCCCGGGAGCGCTGGGCGCAGAGCGGCGGCGGCGGCGGCTCTGCCTGGGATCGCGCTGCACTGAGCATTACTCAGCGCCCGGAGCCCGAGTCCCGACACGTCCAGACAGGAGCCCGCGGGGGAAGGACGGGGCAGAAGGGTGGCAGCGGGGCGGGGAGCCCGGCGTGTCGCACGCAGCCTGCCGGGGAGGGAACGGGCGGCGGGGGGGCGAGTGCCTGTCAGGGGGAGCGGGTACAGCCCGCGGGGAAGTGGGCGAAGGGACTAGGGTGTAAGCGTCGTGGGGTGTGCACGGAGAGTAGGCGGAGGGCGCACGGCGTGAGGAGTGGGCATGTAGTGAGGAGTGGGCACGGGGAGTAGAGCGGGGAGGGGGGTAACGGCCACGGTTTCGGGAAGTAGAGACAGCACGGGGAGTGTGCACGGGGAGTAGAGGGAATGGGGACAGCATGGAGGAGTGGGCACGGTATGTGGGGCAAGCATGCACAGTGTGCAGAAGTGTGCCCAGAGATCAGGGTAAGTGTGCACGTGTGGTGTGAGGTGAGGACTCAAGTGTGGTGAGGTAAGCGCATGTGTCCTAGGGGCAAGTGTGCACTGTGTGGGTGACTGCTCCAGGGGTGTGCAGTGAGTGTGCAGGGAATGGGTATTGTTGGGCACTCCAGGGAGTATGCACAGCGTGAGTGAGCGCGCTGAGGGTGGGGGAGAAGGGCCGACTGCACACGGGGTGAATTTAGACAGGGCAGAGGAGTCTGCATAATAGAGCACGAGGTGAGTGTGCATGACATGGGGTAAGTACACACAATGTGTGGGGTGAATGTACACATCATGAGCGTGCCCCAAGCACAGGTGAGTGCACAGGGCATGGGACGATTGTGCATGGCTTGGGTGAGCATGCATGGTGTGGTTGAGTGTCCATGGAGTGAGGGTGCATAACACAGGGTGAGTGTGTGTAGCAGAGTGAATGTCCATGGATTTGGAGAAGGTTTGAGTGGTGAAGGTGAGCACATGAGCTGAGCTGAGCTCACAGGCCATGTGCTGCTGCAAGTGTGCCCTGGGTGTGAGGTGAGCATGGCGATGAGAACGTGAGTGGCACATGCTGGGGTTGTGACTCTGTGTGCAGGCACAGTGTGACCTAGCCCCATTTTTGGCTCCCTCAGCCCAGTGCCAAGGAAACAGCACTGCAGGTCTGATGCCTTTGGAAGAGCTGCAGAGGTGGTTCTGGCTTCCATTGAAGAGGCTGCCAAGCCCTCCCTGCCTCATTTTCCCCATGGCCCCTCCCCAGCTGGGCACCCACCTCCTTGTCACCATCATCCTAACACTCAGGCAACACTTAGTTTCACAGGATCCTGCTGGACAAGGGGTCTTCCATCTGGGAGCTGTACAGTGGCCTTTCCTGTGTCTTCCTGATGTTTCCTTTGAGATGGGAGGGTGGCCCTGGTAAAGATCAGGGTCACCAGGCTCTTGATGAACAGTCTGCCCCAATTCAGTCCCTTCCCCTCACAGGGATGCTTGGTGTCCCCTGAGTTTGGGTGCCCAGCCTCAGGCTACAAGGACTCCTGATGGCCTTGGGGGCAGCAGGCAGTGTCCTTGCAGGTCCCCAGATACCACAGCCTGTGCCATGCTGGTGTTCATGCCATAAACAGCCAGGCAGCAGCTGGCAAAGCTCTCTCCCCCAAGGCAGGCACCACGTCTCTGCTCCGACGCAACAGTGCTGGCAGGGTCTGCCAGGCCTGCTTGCATGTCAGCTCCTGTTTGCACTGGGGAGGAAAATGTGTTTCCTTTGGGAAATGAGTTGCAATCTGGAGCTGGGTCCAAAGGCTGTGCTGTGCCCCCTAGGGACTCTGGGTGTAGAGGAGAGTATCCCCACTGAGGTCCCATTTGCAGTCATGGGGGAGCTGGCTATTCTCCTTCCCCAGACTTCACTCCCAAATGGGCTTAGCCTCTGGGAAGGTGGGAGAACTGGCACAGGGCAACTTCCTGGCCCACACACCTTGGCAGGAGGGGAGTCACAGAGCCTTCTTTCCCTTGGACAATGCCCTGAATGCACAGAGAGGTCCCTCACACAGCATTGCCTTAGCATCCATCCCACTTCCTCCATAGCTGCTGCCTTCATGGATTACCCTGGCACCCAGCAGGTAATATTGGGTGTCCCACCAGCAGTTGGAAGTGATGTCAGGACTGCCCCGCTCAGCCACCCTAACACCAAAGGAGACACAGGAGGTCTGTGCCCTTGCTGCAGACTTTGGCTGTTGGGAGATGCTATGTCAGGGCTTGGCAGAGCACACCAGGTAGCTTGTGAGGGTGACACACACTGGACCCCAGTGTAGGAACCATTGCTCCTGCCTTCCTCACCTGCTGCCACTCAAGACCTGGCTCCTGTGCTCCGCTTCCCCTTTGCAGCAGGACCCTCCCTTGACAGGCAGGTAACAGGCAGAGGAGCAGGCAGAGAAACAGGCTCCTCTTCCAGGCAGCATCCTGACTTCGGTGTCCCCAGCAGATCCTCACCATCCCTTGCTTTCTCAGGCCTGGATCCACCAGAGGATGATCTAGGGGCTCCTTTTGAGAATCTCCTCAGTGAGAGCAGGGGTTCTTACCACCAGAAGGCAACTCTCGAATGTCCCATTTGTGTGTTTGTATCCTGCGCACAAATAAATGCCAAGGCAGATCAGAGGGGAAATGCTTTCATCCTCTCTCATCCCTTAATAATTTTTTTCTAAGAGCAGGCATGCTCCTGCTGACTTGGGGAAGAGGCCAGCTGCCGTGTCTCACCATCTCAGTGCTCACAGTCAGGGCAGGTGGAGGGGGACACCTGTTTCCTCATGTCCCAGCAAGGTCCTGAGCTGAAACAGTCAGGTCAGCCCTTTGCTGCAGCCTTTCTTCTGCACCCCACTGGCAAAGCCCTTAAGCAGAAGGTTAACCATCTGTTGTGGTCCAGGGAACTCTGTCCTGTGAGACAGATTCAGGCCCCTCTGATCAGGGATGTAGGCAGGCACCAGGGTTAACCTAACCAGGTTAGGGTTAGGGTTTGGGTTACAATTAGGTTTAGGACTATGGTTAGGGTTCATGTTTGGCTTAGGGGTTAGGGCTAGTGTTAGGGTTAGGTTTATGTTTAGGGTTTAGGATTAGGTGCTGTGCGGCTTGCGGTCTGCAGTGAGGCACATTTGGGTTTGGGTTAGGGGCTGGGGTTATTTCATTAGGGTTAAGGTTAGCACTAGGGTTAGTGTTAGGCCATTAGAGTTAAGGTTAAGGTTAGGCCATTATGATTAGTGTTAGTGTTCAGACTACGGTTTGTCCATTATGGTTTGGTCACTAGGATTAGAGTTAAGGTTAGGGTTACGCCATTTGAGGTATAGTTAGTGTTACACCATTCCAATTAGGCTTAGGTTTAGGGTTAGGGACAGGCCATTAGAGTTAAGGTTAGTGTTAGGTCTAGGTTCAGGTTTACAGTTAGGGTAAGTCCATTAAGGTTAGTGTTATAGTAATGGTTAGGGTTAGGGTTTAGACCATTAGGATTAGAGTTAGGTTTAGGCCACTAGGGTTAGGCCATTAGGATTGGGTTAAGTTTAGGGTTAGGGTTATGATTTAGGTTAGGATTTAGGTTTAGGGTTAGGATTTACATTTAGTGGTAGGATTTAGGGTTAGAATTAGGATCAGGGTTAGGTTTAGGATTATTGTTATGGTTAGAATTAGTGTTATGGGTAAGGGTTAGGGTTAGCTGGTGTGTGGCTTTCAGTCTGCATTGAAGCACAGAAGCTGTATTAGAGGTGGAGAAGGAAGGAAAATTCGACCAGGAGTTCATTCAGTCAGCCACACACGCAGCCTTCACTGTCCTGCAGCCAGCTCTCCTCAATCCCCTGCCCAGCAGCACTCACGGGACCAGAGCAACAGCTGCCTGAGTCAGGGCTGGGCGTGTGGCTGTAGCAACCCTGCCTTTTGTGGCAGCCTTAGTCACAGCGACAAGCTGCCCCAGCCCAGCGGTACCAGTACCCCAGCAGTGCTGCCCCACACCCTGCAACCTGCCCGAGTTTGCTTGCCGTGACTCAGGAGCCAACCGCATGGCCACCCGGCTGGCCTGGCCAGTCCTTCTGACTCCCGGGGATGGGGCAGGACCTGGGGCAGTGGGTGCAGGTCAGCCCTAGCACTGTCACTCAGTGACACTGCCCTTCAGATCAGGGTGCAGAGGTAGGGTCCATCCACCTCCGGCCATCCCCAGGAGCATCCTTGCAGGGAGGACTTGGGTGCTGCAGCAGCTGCAGGGTGCAGGAAAGGGGCTGAAGACCTGCTGTGTGCACTTCAGATGCCAGGGCTGGGGCCACACTGCATTCTCCACACCAGATGGACTGGCCATGTACAGGCAGGTTATCCTCCAAACTGTTTGGGGTGCTGGTAGGACCAGGACTGCGCTGCCTTTGGCAAGGAGAGCCCCAAAGGGCCAAGCTGCCCTGCCGGCTGGGGAAGGTGGACAGATGGGACTGCCCAAGCATGGCGTCTGTGTGGCCCTGACCTGGGCACCTCACCTCTGAGGGGAGGGATGCACAGTGTGGGTGGAGCATACTGCTTCCCCTGCAGAATGAGTAGGGCATGGTGACACCTCAGCAGCCACTTCTCTAGCAGCTCTGCCCTCCAGGGATAGGCATAGCCAAAGCCCCCTCCTCGGAGATGGAGGATGGCTGCTGCCTTTGTCAAAGGATAAGTAATGAGGCTGAAGGAGCAGAAGGGATTTGGGCAAGGTGAAATGTTGACAGTCAGAAACAGGAGCCAGGAGTGGGAGGGTCTATGCCCTGCCCTTCTGCTGGGGGGACTGAAGGATGCCCTGGGAGGGGGACAGTTCACTGCCAGCCTCCGGAGCCCACCAGCCTGACACTGCTTAGTGTGCACAATGTCAGCATGGCCGGCCTCGGGATGCTGGGGTTGCACAGGCAAAGCAAGGGGCCAGACATCCGTGCCAAAGAGGGTTGAAGAAAGGGCTTGGAGCCTCCATGTTCCCAGGCAGTATCCCCAACCAGCACATCTGGGGGTCCTTGCACCCTCCAGGGCTCATGCCTGCTGTCTACACCCTGCTTTGGGTACCCTAGGTCCCAGCAAATGCCCTTGCTGGGTGCTCGGAGATGCTACAGCAGGGCTTGCCTGGATACCTTCCCCAAACACCCATCTTGCCCTGACAAAGACAAGTACCCATCACCCCACTACCAGAACCAGCCCACACACACCCCACAGTTCCAGGTGTGTTCCAGGAACAGGGCAGAGCTGGGGGCAGCAGGAGGGGGCAGGTCATCAGAGCCCCCACATTGGGCAGGGATAAGCTGGACTCTTCTGGGCAGATCAGGGAGGGACATGACCCTGTGGCTTCATGGATGACATCTGTCACTCTGAACTTCAGAGGACAGTTGCAGGCAGCTCCCTGGAGGGAGCAGCAGGAGCTTGGAGAATGAGAGTTAAAGACCTAACAGAGTTTCTAACTCCCAGAGTTAGAGACCAGGGCTGGACATGTAGGAGCCTTGGCTAGGACCTGGCCCTGCTGGTGAGACAGCCCCTGCTCAGCACCCAGGAACAAGCAGGCAGAGGGACCACAACCATGAGAAACAGGATTGTCAGAGGTTTCAGGTACTGCTGCCCAAGCTTTCCCTTGCCTGAGCTGGCATCCCGGGTTCTCAACCTCCCCCTCACAGGCCTATTTATACTAATCCAAAACTTTCCTAAAAAAGGCTTGCTTTTTTTTTTTTTTTTCCCCTTTTTTTTTTGGTGTGGCAAAAGCATTCTATTTTTGGTCTCAGTCCACAGTGATTTTTTTATGGTTTTTTTTTCTTTAAGTTTGATTGAATTAATCTGTCCAGCTGTTTTCAACTTGAGCAATGGAAGGGAAGATAGTGTTCTCCCCGTTTGAAAAAAAATAAAAATAAAAATAAGCTATCAATGTTACAAAGGTTTGGAATTCTTTTTTTTTTTTTTTAACCACATTTTATAAACTTCCTCTTTTTCCCTTGGGAAAATTTTGCAAGTTTTGCAATGTAAACTTCCCAGAAGCAGGAATCTGCATTAGGCATGCACGTGTACAACTACACCCCCCGAACTCCCCAGCTACACGTGGCATTCCCACAGCCACCCCAGGCACTCCTGGCTCCCACCAGCCCTTCCCCAAGCTGAGTCCCGTCTGAGCACCACCCAGAAGAGCATGGGGATGGAAGTTTGGGGGGAAATGTGAAGACTCATTCTTACTCATAGATACTTACACACATTCTTGCAAACACACACTTCCAATGCACCTTCTCCTGACTACAGTCCCACATGCACCCATACATATACATCCCCCACGCAGACAAGCACAGAGGTACATCTCCCCAAGCAAGCCACCTGCATATCCCTGGAACATCCATGGACATTCCCCTGCACACCCACATTCATGCACATTGCCCATGTGCACCCCTACACACTCCTGCCCTCATGTCCTCCTATACACCCCCCTCCCGATGCACTCCCACGTGGACACCAGTACCCACCCTTCATGCATTCCTTCATGCTCCCCACTATACCCTTCCATACCCACTCCCATGCACTCCATACACACCTCCACGCAGCCCTCCATGCCCACTCCCATATGCCCTGCACACTCCTCCATGCTCAATCCTGTGTCCCCCGTGGGCCCACAACCCCCGGACTCCCCCGGCGTGCCGCGCTTGCCGTGCCGCAGCGCCCCCTGGCGGCAGCCCGCTGCCGCACCGCCCTCCCCGGCCTGCATCCCGGGTTGCCACGGCGACGGCAAGGGATGTTGCCCCCCCACCCCGGGATGGAAGCTGTGGATTCTTAAGGGGATATAGCGGGCTGTTAGGGATCTGGGGAAACTTCTAGGAATCTGGAGGACTGCTGGAGCACTTTTAGGGACCTTGGAAGCTGCTAGGAAAATGCTCTTAGGGACTACTGGAGTCTGGGGTGGGGTGCTAGTGGACGGGGAGCTTTTAGGAAGCCCCTGGACATCTGGGGAGTGGAGGCCACTGCCAGGGAATCGGTGAGCTGGGAGATTGCTAGGGGACTCGCCTGGTAGTTCAACCCTCTCCAGATCACTGAATCACATCCAGCCCCTGACTGGCTATGGGTATCACCTGCCTATACCAGGGCCTCTCCTGGCTACTATGGGACTGCATTTGGCTCTTCCAGCCCAGTGACAGCAGAGAACAGAGGTAGGGGGTTGACAGCTCCCACAAGAGCTAACCCTCCTCCTCAGTTAAGCAAGGCACTTGGAGTTACGCTGGGAGTGCAGAGGAGTCATCTCAAAATCAGTGGCCACGTCCCTCTCTCCAGGTAACAGCCCGCTGCCCCTGCACTAGCTCCATCTTCTATCTTCTTCCTTCTCCACATTTTTGGCTTTTGTGGTCTCCAGCCTTCAGGAGCTGTGATCTGTCAGAGGACACAGGTTGGATCCCTTATTCAAAAGAATTACCTATTTTCCCCAAGGTTTGTCCCTGATTAAGATATCCAGAGCTATGTCCATGCAGCCAGGAGCATGAAACAGTCCAGTGTGAAAACTGAGGCAGGCTCCAGAGAAGGATGGGCAACCTGGGGTTTGAGGAGTGTTCCAGTGTTTCTAATTCATAGGGATCTGCTCAGCCTGTGCAGTGGGTTTCCACATCTCCCAGCATACAGACTCTGCATCTCTGCAGCTCCCTTCCCACAGTACCCTCCAGCACCCATACATGTCGTCCCTGTCACAGACATAACTCCAGGAGCCCAGTCAGACATATGCAAACAAGCTTGCAGCCAGGCACACATGGGGACGGGGCCACCAGCACCCACATGCTGACGGTTTGCCCTGTGTTTCTGCTCACGCAGACAAGTGGCCAGCTTGTTTGCACACCCACGGGGGGCTCACAGGCACGGTGCTGGCTGTGTGCACAAGCTGACACGCACACATGTGGTAATGAACGTGCACAGACGTGTTGCCTGTGCACACACACTGAGCTGCTTGTGTGCACAGGTACCTTCACCCCCACCCACCCAGCCCCACTCACACCCACCCATGTGTTCCATGAGCAGGCAGGCACGTGGCTGGGATTTCCCGGGAGCCCTGTGTGCCTCCCCTCTCCCATCACTGCTGTGAGCAAGCCAGGAGGGAATTTCCAGCTGCGAAGCTGACAGATTTAGAGGCTCCCACCTCAGTGCTCTCTGTGCCAAGTTAATGGTTCACCAGGACTTTGCTTCCCCTGCCCTTCCTTGCTTGCTCCCCAGGGATAAAGAGGAACTCACTGATGGGCATCAGCAGCACCCCACTGCAGCTCTCCTTGCCTTGCAGGGTGACCAGCACTGTGAGTTCTCCTCCTGCCCTGCCTGGCAGTGCCCAGTGTGGGGGACATTGCCTGCCTTGGCTGAGAGCCCTGGTAGCCCTTTCAAAGAAGAGCAGACAGGCAAAGCCCCCCAACTATGCATTGCTACAGTGTGGAGGGTAGGAACAGGAGCACAGACCTCTCTGCCCAGGCTCTGACTCAGCTGACATCCCTCAAAGGGTCAGTCCTCTGACCACTGTGGCACTGACAGCTGAGTGGAAGCTGTGCACACACGCTCCCCTCTGCAGTTACCTAAACCCACACACTAGGTACAGCTGGAGAAACCAGTTCCTGCAGGCTTCTTGCAGCACAGAAGGGATCCCCATCAGAGATCCCTGGAGCCTCTGGAGGAGAGCGATGGCAGCCTGCCCTATGGGCAGCCAGGAAGATTGCTCCTCACTCTGTTTGCCTACAAGGGGCATGAACTGATCAGATTACCAGGACATGCCTGGCACTCTGACAGCCAGGTGAGGCTTCATATTGCCTATGGCATGCAAAGTGAATGCCTAGCATGCCACCAAGCCATCAGTGGCGGTGCTATGTGGGGATTCTCCATGCCAGGCCCTGCAGCAGGGACTGCAGCAATGATGACTGAAGACAAAGTGAAAAGAACAGAAGATACCTTCAAAAAACTCACAGCCCATCAGCACGATGTCAGAGCAGCTAGCTACACTTCCTGCTTGAGGGACCATGAACTGCAGGTCACCATAAACATCCCAAGTCAGATGGCAATGGGACACAGACCGACATCCCAAAGCAGCAGTGACCATGGATGATGGGAAGAGAGCACCCACCCAGCCTGGGGGCTGCAGAGTGGGGCAGGAGAGCCCTTGCCCTCATCCAGACTCATCTTCTGGCTCTGCAGCTGTGGAGAAAAGCAGAGAGTGGATGAAAAATGAGCCAGGCTCTGCCATGGGGCCCAGCATGGCCAGCACCAACAGGAGGCTGGAGGGAGTTCAGCTGACTGGGACTCACAGATGGGGCAGGACAGCTCTCCATCCAGTCACACCCCTGCACAGTGGCAGCACTTCCCAGCCCTCCTCAGGAAGCGCTGTGCCACATTAGCTTTAAATATCTTTATTAGAGGAAGCTCTGCGCCACAGCCCCCACTGTGGGGACCATGGGGACGCCAGGCAGCCCCATGCTGTCCAACAGGAAAGCAAGGACTCCCCAGGGCACAGAGCTGGGCTCACCCATGCCATCCCTGCCACTGGCTCAGCCTGTCTCTGTCCCAGGGAGGCCACAGTGTGAGCCTGGGGGTGGCCCCCCCAAAATGGTCCTTGCCTGATCCCAGGCCATCAGACGCAGAGGCTGAGCTCCTGCCGGACAGAACACTTGCGGCACTGCACCACGCAGCACCAGTGGAAGCGGCACAGGCAGTTCTCCTCCAGCACCACCGTCTCGTCCCTGTGCCCTCGCCCACAGCACAGCAGGTCGCACCCACTCGTGTCCATGGCTGTGCTGTTGCAGATGCGGCCTCGGGTGCCCAGCGAGCCTGTCTTACGGTTAGCTGAGCAGAAGTCAGGGGAGTCGGCCGAGTAAATGAGGTCCTGCTTGTCAGGAGGTTTGATGTTGTCACCCACCGGGATGAGCGTTTTCCCATCATTGCCTCCCATCACCTTAAAAGCACCATTGAAGCGCTCCAGGAGGCGGTCCCCCACCTCACGGAAATGGGGCATCTTCCGCCAGCAGGTCCGCAGGGTGCAGGAGCCAGAGAGCCCATGGCACTTGCACTCTGTCCTCATGTAGCTGCGCACTGCCTGGGGAAGAGACACCGATGCTCAGCCCTTGGTCCCCCACATCCCTGCCCAGCACCCACAGTCCAAGCCCTGTTTCTTGGTGCTGCCCTGGCCTGGGGGAGGGTGCTGGTGGGGAGGCATGGTAAGTTTCCAAAGCACCTGCAAAGGTCTTTGGTGTCCATGTTTCACTCAAAGTTGGTGTAGATCATGGCTTGGGGGAGATAAAGGTGGAAGGTTGAGCTGGGTGGGGCAACGGGGCGAGTGATGCTTGTGGAAGACAGGGAGTGCGGGGGTCTTACCAAGCGCCCAGCTTCGTTGTTGTGCAGGTCAATAAGAGCTCGGATGTCATTTTTGCCTTTCTTGCTCTTGGCGTCCATGAACTGTTGAGATTTCTCATAGCCAAATTGCACATCGTCCCCACAGCCCCCCCACTCCCAGGCTGTGCCCTCTGTGCCTGGACCCGCCGTGGGTGAAGGGGGAGCCCGGCTCCGTGTCAGCTCGCAGCCACACTGCAGCAGCTCACCCATGCTGCAGGCCTGCGTGATGGCGTGGCTCACCCCGGCGGCCGTGATGGCATACACGAAGGCTGTCTCCCGGATATCTGTAAGAGAATGAATAGTGCCAGGATGCAAGGTCTGCTCTGCCAAATGCTCTTGCAAGCAAGGCATCCCCTCACCAACATCCCGTGGAGGCTTGGACCTTCCCTTCTCTCTCTTCTTCTATGCTTAGTGCCGTTCCCTTGTAACGTACCCACCCAGGAGCAGGCTGCCTTGGACAGGAGATCTCTCTTGCAAGCAGATGTGCAGAAGCCACAGGGTTCCAGGGGCAAAAAATCTCCTGCCTCTCCTTCCAGTGGTGCTGCCCCATAGGAAAGAGTGGCTCAGAGAGCAGGGGGAGTCTTGAGTGATCAGGTGGTACCCACAGCTTCCTCACACTACCCTGCTATGTCCCACCAAGCAGTAAAAATCCCGTCCCCAGCCGCAGGCTTGGCACCTGAAGAGAAGTGCTGAGAAGGACACCCACTGTGAGTGACACTCACCCCTCTGCAGGGCAGCAGTGATGAAGCTGTGCTGCCCGCTCTCCCCATAGCTCCCTGCCCCCTTCCCTCCACCGGCACAGCCTCCACCCTGCAGGATTATTTATTATTAGTATTTGCTCCTGCCTCTCTCTGCTCCAGGACACAAATTCCAAGCATCTTTCCCCTGCCCAGACCTGCCGCTTGCAGCCGCAGCCAGCAGGGGATTCTGGCAGCAGGGGTGCAGCACCCTGCTCCTGGGGCTCCCGTGCTCCCCCTGTCCTCTGCCAGGCAAATCCCTGCCCACCCAAATGCCAGGGTAGGGCTGGCCCAGGGTGGTGACACACAGAGAGTGCCTGGGGCATGGGGATGAAGTGGAAGGTGTACTTCAGGGGTCACCCCATCCCTTCATCTCCAGCACTCTGACTTGGGCAGTCTGTAAGAAGAGAAGCTCAGGGGCACTGGCTCCATGAGGGTGTCCACCACAAGCCCATGAAGCACCTGATCCTTAATGTTGTTGGTGGGAATTAGGCACACAGGAGCCTTTCCAGCAGTGCCACCCCATGGATGGGTGTTCCCTGCCCTGGCCCTCCTGCTCCCTCTAAGGCACACAGTCACTCACCTGCTCCTGCCCGGGGCTGACAGAGTGCTCGATGGGCAGTTCGCAGCTGGCAGAGGTCCCCATGCCACCGTGCCAGCCAGAGCCCTGGGGGCATGCCACTCCTCTGACAGCTCCTCCAGACACGTGGCTGCCTCCAAGCCAGCCTGCCCTGGCATGACATGCCTGGCAACAGCAGCAGGGAGGGAAGGGAGTACAGCCACAGCTGTGCCAAGGAGGCCATGGCTGGAACTGGAGCCCACTGAACCATCCTTCCGATGGCAGCAGGGACACCCCCCCACCCCCCAAAATACTGGGATGGTTTATTCGGTTTCTCTTACAGGAGACTGGTGCCTGCTGGCACCTTTCAGTGCAAGGCAAGCTCTCTGCCTCTAACACCCATGATGCAGCCCTGAGCACCTCCACACCTCTAGTTGGGATGTTACACATCTTCAGAGTGCCAGAGGTTCCTAGAATCACCAGGACATTGCTCATTTCCACTGAACATAGGAGCTCCTTCAGCATCCCCACGCCTAATGAATTTGTCTCCAACCCAAGCTGACACTGGTTACTTCACAGTTTATCCACCAGCATCATGCACTCATCACCCAGTCAGACCCTGGCATCCTGGCACAGCCCCACCTCCAGCCTGGAGCTCTGCTTGGCATAGATCCCACCCACCTCACTGCCAATGTGAAAATAGGTGAGTCCAGAGGCAGGAGAAACACTTGTGGGCCCTAACTCTTGCCCCTCAAGTGAATACACATACTTGTGTTTGAGGAAAACCCACACTTGAAAATCAGCTGCTTAAATGAGCTTGACTCCCTGTCACAGGCCAGCGTTTGGGGCCTCAGCTCTGCCTTCCACTGGTACCCTCAGCTGTTGGGTGCCCAGGGCACTCTGCCCTTGTCAATGCCCACAGGGAGGCTGCCCTGATCCCCCCCTGCAGTGTCCAAGGGCATACCCACCTGTCTCAACAAGACACGTGAAGGCTGAGGCAATCGGGGCTTTCTTCAGCACAGGGATAAACATGAGAACAGGGATGGGACTAAACTCACCACCCACTAAGTGCCTCTCCATCCTGAGGTGCTTTGAGCATCCCCCCCCCTCTTCCCTATCCAGCCCCCACCCTCTCTCCCTGGGGAGTGTGGCAGGGCTTTCCCATCCTTACAGATTCATGGGTACACCCTTGGACCTGCACATCCATCCCTTCCACTGTGCCACTCTCCCTTGGGGTGACATCAGGGTGCCCACGAAGGGACCATGGACACAGGGACAGGGGGAAAGCGCTGCTCGCTCCTGCTCATTGCAAGGGTAGGAGGGGGAGTCTGCAGGCACCCATGGGGCAAGGGGCAGCTCCTCATGACTCTGCGCTGCCTCGCACCCAGACCCCTTCCCCCAGCACAGCCCGGGGTCCCAGGGGGAGCAGTAAATCACTGCCAGACGAGGGTGCATTCTTGGGCTTTGTGAAGCCCCGCGCTGTCTGGGAGCATCGGTAATTGCTTCATTACAACACAGGGAGACATGTCCCGGCAGTAAAACCTCAGAGTGACTGCACCGGGGAGCACTAAGCAACCCCTACACACACACACACAGAGGTACAGGTTTGCATGCCCAGACTCTGCTCCAGGAGTCCCCAGGGAGGTGTGTGACTGGGTGGCTGGAGGCTTTCTGGGAGATGGGAGGCTGAGAAAGCGCTGGCCTTACCCTGCTGCAGGATCTTGCCAAAGTACTTGCTGTGGCTGGTGCAGTTCCAACGGCGGAAGCGGAATTGGTATTGGCACTCTCGGACGCCCAGCTTGGTGCCCTTGGCCACCTCCTGCACGATCTCCGGCTCCAGCTGGCACAGCTCCGCCTGTTTCCCTGCCAGCCGTTTTGTCTTTCGGCAGATGCTGTTGGGGTCCATGACCAGGGGGCTCCCCACTGCCCTGCAGGAGGGACAGCGAGCAGAGCAAAACCAGCACCTCAACCCGGGGGGGACCAGGATAGGGATGGGCATGGGCAGATCTGCTCCCAGGGACAGAGCAGGGCTGCAGGGCAGTGCAGGGTCGTTGCTGAGCCAGGGTGCCAAGGGGACAGGGAAAGGTATGGAGGCAGGGCAAGGCAAAAGTTGTGGGGTGGTACCTGCGTACCAGCACCCAGGGAGTACCTTGCAAAGATGACTGGGGAGATCCCACTTTGGGGCTGGCTGGAGGATGATGCTGGCACATGCCACTCTATGCCTGGAAGCCCTTGGGGACATCACTGGGGGTTACAATGGTGTCCCATGTGGCAGAGATGCTGTGCTGCTCAGCTCTTTAGGTCTGGTGCTGACCTGACACAGCTGCCTTCACCTGGTGTAGCTGCAGCTTCCAAAGCCCTGTGGGCACAGCAGGGAGCCAAGCCAGCACTCTTGGTGTGTCTCCCCCTCTCTGGGGGGCTTGCTGCTCTGCCTCATGGGAGATGAAATTAGTGATCTTGCTGGCAATAAAGCCCCTTGGCTGCTTGCCAGGCTCCTATGCTCACCTCCTCATAACTGTGAACTGACCCTGAGGGGAATGGAGCCACAAGTGGGTGTGGTCACATGAGAGAAGGATGCAGGTGGCATTACCAGCCCAGCTGATGCCAGCACGGGAGGGCAAGTCTCAGCTGAGCCCATGTCAGAGGCAGCTCCTCCTCACCAGCACAGCTAGAGCAAGGTGCCTGGCTCTCCAGACCAGGAGGCAAAGTCTGAGCACGATGCCACACTCCTTGGAATGCTGCTGGCTACAGAAACTTCTGTACTTTCCCCACACATTTTGCCGGGAGTGCCCTCCACGGCGCGGCTCGTGCCGCTGTACAGCCTGCCAACATCCTGCCCCATGCTGGCATGGGCAAAGCTCCAGCTCTGCCCTGGGCAATGCCAGTGCTGCAATGGGCAGAGAGCAGGCACACCATGCTGAAAGTCTCCTGTCCACATAGCCCATCTCTTGGTGCAGAGACCGTGACCCACCTGGATTTAGCACACCACAAACACAGACCCTCTCAGTCCTGCCTCACGTCCAGAGCCACCCCCACAGGCTCAAAGTCTGTCTTGCCCACTAATATTTTTTTCCTGGGTGTGGATGCATACAGGACCCCAAGGCTGGACTCAGCATCCCCCAGCACTTTGGGACACCCAAGGACTGCAAGGCCATGTTTCCTGCGGTCCCCTGGGGAGCTGAGCCCAGGCAACCCATGCTGCTGGCAGCCCTGCTCACTGGGGAGCACCAGCTGCACTACAACTTCCAAATCCAGATCTTTATAGTCTGGCCAAGCCCCAGGGGCTTGAAAAATCACAAGCTGAATCTTGGTGTTTAACTATGTTCTGGGTTTCCTTCTCACTCTCACACAGCAGGGAAGCTGTGTTCAGGACACCAGGCTGCTGGAATTCCCTTGCCATTCTGACCGTGGTGCAAACTCCCTCCAAGTCCCTTTTTTGAAATTCACAGTCTTGTCAGGGTTCTGCTGTCCTACATCAGACTCCCAAGCTGCCCTCATTTCCCAGCCACCAAAATCTCGCTGGGTTCATGGGGAATGTGTCCTCTTGCATAGTCTGGAAAAGAGTTCTTTATGCTTTGGCTGGAGGTTTAAGGGGTTATACAGCAATACCAAGAGGTGCAGCCTGGAAAGGTGATCTCTATCAGGGAAACTGAGGCAAGTTTACACTGCTGCTGGGGAGCACCTATCTCCCTTTGCTTCTGGCAGCAGGTTTCACTTTTCTGCATGACGTACAACTGCCTCTGCAAAGGGATGGAGCAGTTGGGAAAGCTTATGGGGCTGTGGCCAGGTTGGCACAGGTTCCCCTTTGGTAGGGAAACTGAGGTCCACATGGAAAACCACAAGCAAACCTGTCCAGTCACATCCCATGATGACCACATGCGCACTTAAACCTCCATGCTGGGCTCCAAGCTTGGTTTCCTTGGGGACCGTAGTCTCCAGACATCCCCAAAAGGACAGCAGAGGCTTGGCCCTGCTCCAGTGGGGTGGGGAAGAAGGAGCTGGGCCGGGACTTTCATTAGGAGACGACTCTTTGTACTCATATAAAAAGGATGCGCCAGGCGCCGGGGGCCATCAGATCAAATGCTGAACTGCAGATCACCCCGGCCCGTCGGATCAGGCTGGGAAGAGGAGCTCAGCCCTGCGGGGCTGGGGGGTGGTGGGTGGCTCACCGGCACCACGGGGGTCCCGACCCATGGCCTGGGCAGCAGTGAAGCCAGCGGGAGCATGTGAGGGCTTGCTGGCCATGCCGGCGAGGCATGGGGTGGGCTGCTTAAGTCCTGCACGATGTTAATTTCCGCTGGGCTCTGCTTTCTGGCACGGGGAGGCTGCCGGGAGCCCAAGAGCTGTTTTGCTTTGGAGGGTTTGGGGGGGGGTGAGGAGCGGGGGGGAGACAAGGGCAAGAAAAATGCTGCCAAACTGCTACTGCTTTGGCAAGGGCTCCAGCGCGGGGCCCAGATCTGCCTGAGCTTGTCCTGCTCCAAGGCCTCCCGCATCTACAATTAAGGTGCCCCACCTTTGCTGCCGGGCACTCCTCCCCCTGCCCTGGTGAAGGAACCAGGTCTCCAGCCTGACTCCCCCAACCCATTCAGCACACCCCAGCCCCCTGCTGCCTCCTGCCCAACAGCCCCCAGTCAGGCTCAGCAGCTTGGTGACATTCTTCTCTTCTGTCCCTGGTGCTCTTCACTTGCTGCCAAAACTGCCCACCTCAGCCTAAAAGGAGCCAAGATGGTGAGTCTCACTGTCCAACCTGATTTCCAGCACTTCTATGCAAGGGAGACAACCCCCATTGCTGAAAGGGGAAACTGAGGCACAGAAGAACACCTGCAACCTCCTGCCAACTTACTGCTGTCACTTCTTCAGCTGCCACAGCTATAGCCTGAGCCCAGTTTCAGTGACACATAAGAAAGGGGAGTCACTGGCACAACTGATGTAACCTGTGTGATCCAGATGCTGCCCTCACAGCCACAGGGACAGGGGCTCCTAAGAACCATAATCACCAGCTTTTCCTGCTCAGCTCACGTGCATGTCCATCATGTCCCATTCTGGTTCCCAGCCAAAATCATAGATCGAGATGATCTACAGGCGAGATGATCTGGCCTAAACAAAGCCTCCATCTGCCCCTTGGACATGATGAAGGTGTAGAGCAGGGCTTCTTCTAGTTCATGCCAGCAGACCAAGATCAATGAGATCCAGTGGGGTCTCAGTTTGCAGGGAGCCAACAGAGAAAGGGTAGCAAACCTATGTGGTGAGGAAGAGGATAGTCAGCCTTCACAAACAGCAACCGCATCTTGAGTCTTTGGTCCTGATGGTCCTGAAGCCCCAAGGAAAAGCAGTGGCTGTGTCATGCCAGCTTCATGTGGGACCCATCAGGTCTTCACCCATTATGTACTGGTGCCTGGGTATTCCCAAGTGGCAAAGGAATCCCTCTGTGGGACAACAAGGGCATGGCTTGCCTCCCATTGAGATCTCCATTCCAGTCCCTGGACACCTTCAGGTGTGACATGTAGGGTGCCTGGATACCCAGCCCAGTGCCCTGAGTCCACAGGCACTTCTTCACCTGTAGAGGTGAGATTTGCAGGATGCCAGCCCTTGAGAGCCAAACTCCATCCCCAGAGGACAGATCATCCTGCATCCCACCCAGTAGTGTCATACTTGCTGACAGCTCTGCAAAGAAATCAGATGCAAAAGGAGCACAGCTCGTTCCAAGCTGTGCAAACAGGGCAAGGAGGGGACACACATGAATCTTTACCCATCCACCTTCGTCTTCATCCCACGCAGGCGCACGACAGGTACCCAGCCCCTCACCCGGGGCGATGTGTGGGTGCTGCCACTAACTGGGGCAGCTGGGTGTGGAAAGCAGAGCAGGAGGTGCATGGAGGGAGTGAGTAATCAGCAAGTCACCGCCCTGGGGGGCACAGCCAGGTCTTGGCCACCAAGCAGCACCAGAGGCATTAAGAGAGCTGGGAATGCCATGAGCTGGGGAGAGAAGAGGGCCCCCATTCCCTGACCTCCTCCTTAGAACTCCTTAGCAAGGATGGGATGGAAATCAATGGGATGCTGCCCAAAGGTAAGAGGCTTCAGCGTGGCATGGTGTCAACCCACAGACTTGCCAGCTGCAGGGTCATGCTGAGGCCAGGCACCATGGGCAGGAGCTGCCCAAACTTGTGCTGTGAGTACCAGGGTGGATGGAGGGAGCACATGCCTGCAGAGGTGGTGGTCCCAGAGTTGTGTCCAAGCCGTAGAAGGGCTGGGGTGAGAAGAAAGGAGTCCACCCACCCTTGATCACTGTGTCTTTCCTCAGGGTGCTAGTGGAGGCTGAAACTGGGGTGACCCAGCACCCTCCTGCATGTGGGGGATTTGAAGGCTTCATGACTGATGCAAAGCCCAGTCAAGTCCTTCAGCTTGAGGCATGCATAGGACAGAGCTCGGCAAGCTGGGTGTCACCATGGGAGAGTGAAGAAAACCAGGAGCAGGGACCAGGGATGGCATGGGAAAAAGCTCAGTTGCCTTTTGGGAGGACACAAATACCCAGCTCTGAAGCCGGTGCCATCTCAAAGGGCCCAAGGGAAATATTTTCCTTTAGAAAAGTCCAGCAGGTCAGCAGCTGCTCCAGAAGGGGCACAGGGAGATGTGACCAGACTGGGGCTCACACACTGGGAAGTGTTTCGCTCCCCATGCAGCACTGCTTCAGGGGTGAGGGCACATCTGGGACAATCAGGTAGATTAGTCCACTAAGTACTGTGGGGGATCATGGGCTGTGGGGTGGTGGGTGTGAATCAGCAGGCCCAGGGGGTGATTCACAATACTCCCTGCAAGGCACGCAGGTAGGGCCTTCCAGCCTGCCCTTACAGGCTCCAGGGCAGCAGAGGAGAGTGTGAGGCCACCAGAATATGAAACTCACCTTGGGATATGTGATCTCAGAGAGAATAGGGCCAGAACCCCTCAAGCAAAGATATGGCCATAGGTGCTGGTGGATGGGTCCCCCCTGAGCTCCTCTGAAGGAGTGCCATGAAAACCTGGAGATACACTGCCCATGTGTATGCATGGGAAGGGGACATACGGCAGGTGTACATCCCTCCAGGCTCCCTCAGATCCACAGCTTGAGTGGAGCACATCTCACCTGGGATGATTTCTCCCCTTACTCTTCTCTTCCACCTCCTGACTGCTTTTGTCTGTGCCCATGGAGAATCAATGGGCATTTGGGCACTGAGGAATCCTGCCTTTGCTCACCCCCATCCCCATAATGCCTCTGTCCCTGCAAGCACAGTCAACCACACACTGAATCTACAAGCTGCAACCCTGCCCTGAACCTGCTCAATGCTTCTGACACATCAGCTTTGCCTGCCCGATATCCCTGAACCCTCCAGACCAGCCCAGGAGACCCAGGCAGTCCTTCCCTGTCCTGCTCAGGGAGGAATCACTGTTGCACAAGGAGCCAGGTGAGAAACACAAAAAGAGGAGGAGATTTTACATGGCTGATGGAAGCAAGGGGGACTTATTCCCTGCATCCTGGCATGAACTAAGTGACTGGCAACACCTGAATGCTACATCTTCCAAGTGGCACTGTCCATCGCCTGCTCCTCTCTGCCATGGGCAGGTCCGTGTGTCTGCCCCTCTGCCTCTTCTTACACCTATCAGTGAGACCTCTGGGGCCATCCTACCACAATAAGGATGCTCTTTCTCAAGGAGGATGCTCTTTCCCAGGCTATGACATCATCAGCATGGCATCACCACTTGTACATCACACCTGAGCTCTTTTTCTCTGCAGCTATCTGCCAGGATCCCAACAGGTGCAGTTACCATTTGTGAGTGGCTGAGCTTGGCTGCATGTTGGCATGGGGCTGAGGACCATGTCTCCCAGGACCCAGCCCTGCTTCACTCTGCCATGTCACTGTCACAAACCAGTTTGTCACCAACATTGGAGAAAATTGCTTCAGACAGGCAGCCCCTGCATGTATGTCCCTTACACTGCACAGGTAACGCTTCCAAGGGTGGGCTGGCATGGAAATGCAGACTTTCCTTTCTTACCTAGGGAAACATGCCCCCAAGGCTAAGCAGCCTAGCATGCCCAAAGATGCACAGGCAAAGGCTTGCCACCAAAGTACATTCACATCAGTGGCAGGGACATCAAGGAACAGCTCTACAAATATCATCATCCTTGGGGCTTCCAGGAGCCCTGGCACACAGACAGCTGCAGCCCTGAAACCCTCCTCACCAAAACCAAAACCAACAGACACTAGTAGTTGCACAGACCAGGGAGAGGGGACGAATATATGGAAAGATGCCTGCCCTGAGCTGGCTCAAAGGGCCAGCATCACCCCGACCTCTCTCACCAGCATGGGAAGAGCTCCCTGGAAATACAGGGATTATCTCAGCCCAGGACCGAAGATCCCAGGGTCTGAGGGAAGTAGCTCGTGAATCCACCAGCTGCTCAGGCGTCCTGTCTGGGGAAGCCCGGTACGTCCATTTGGTGGTGCTGGTGGCCTCGTTCACACATCAGCTCCTCCCGGCTCACTGGCTCCCGGGCTCTGCGGTGAAGCAGAATGCGTGCTGAGGATCTTCCTGCAGCCACTCCATTGCCCGGCGCATTTGGCTGTGCTGCGTGCAGCAGAGTTATTATTCTTAAATTAAAAGTTCCTTTTCTTCTTCTTTTTTAACGGAAGAACAAACAAGTTTGACCCCCTGCTCTCCTCTGCCAAATTCTGCTAATCTCCCCAAGTCGGCACTGCCAGCACATGCACGGCATGGTCACAGCTCCAGCAGGACCCAGTCTCAAAACAAGATGCAGCTCTGTGCAGCTGAGCTGAGGGGCAGTGGTACCCAAGCACTCTGCTCTTGCTGATGTCGTCTGTCTGTCCCTGAAATGAAGGCAAACTGAACTCCCACTTCACCCCTGCCTGCTCCAGCCATGGGCAGAATGACTCTGATGTCCGTGGATCTGGGGGTAGGCTACAAACTTCGGTGTGAGGTCTTGCTGCATGGGTATTGATGAGGATGGAACAGAGAAAGTGGAGAGAGATGAAGGGACAGCTTGTATGTGCAGGGTAGTGATCTGAGAGTTCACCAGTGAAAAACATCAGCTCTCAGGCAGTAGGAGAGACTGTGCCCCAGGATGGCACAGCTACCCTGAGGTGGGTGGCAGGGAGCAGGGTGACCCTCCACATGCACTCTGCCCCATCAGGGCTCACCCTACCATGCTCTCCTCTCCTAAAAATACTAAGGGAAGGTTCTCTCTGACACATTAACCCCTTCCCCAGCAATAAACACCACGCTCAGGCTGCAGGGCCAAACTCTCAGCCAATATACAACCGACTTGTAACAGCAGCATTTATGCCCAGCAAGGCACCCCTTTTGCCCTGCACTCCTGGAGCTAACGAAGAGGATGGAGTCACAGAATAAATCACTGGCGGGCAGGCAGGGGATTGGGAGGGAAAGGCTTATGGAGAGCTTTATTTTAGGGGTCAAAAGAGTGTGACAATGTGGAGATGAATAGCCTCAGATAATGAATGATAGCCTGGACAGCACGCCAGGGAGCTGGAATCTAAGCACTTAAAACCGGATAAAGACAGGCTGGGTGAAATTCTTAATAGATTTAAATAGTTCATGTTTCGACAGATACCTGGGCTTTCCAAGGTTGGGTCCCAGCTCTGTGCTTGTAATGAATCCCCCACCCCCTCCGGAATCCTACAAGGCACCGTCTCTGCCTTTGATGAAGGCACCATTACAAACAGGGGTTTTGTCCCTGCCGTGTCTGAGACACGACTCAAGAAGGGACACCATAGGGACCTTCAGGCTTTTAATTAAAGTTGACTTACTGGAGGTGTGTAGAGGACCCTATCCTGCCTTCGCCACCCCTCAGGCATACTACCTTCCCAGGCTGTGGGCTTAGGGTGCAGGGAGGTAGGCTGCTGCTCTCTCTGCAGGAGCTACGTGTCTCCTACTCCTGGGGGTCCCCTAGCCTGCTGTCCCCGACACATCCATGTGTCCAAAATCCGACAGCGTGAGGGTGCTCCCAGTCTGGATCTGCCCGGCCAGCGAGCAGTGGTCTTCACCCAAGGGATGCCCCCAGTGTAGTGTACTCTGTTGTCCCCAAGCTAGGGTGAAGAGACCACCTCTGGAGATTAAGGGATCCTGTGCGCCCTCCTGGCACCCACCCCGGGATGTTCTACTCACCACCAGAGCCCGATGATGTTGGCGGGGCAGAGGAGGATGAAGAAGAGCCCCATCTGGGTCCGGGAGGAAGGCAGCATCCTGCCAGGGCTGAGGGAAGCGTTGAACCCCCTCCGCGCACCCTGCGGGGTGCCGGGCAGCCCCGAGGGCCGACGCCCCGGCTGATGGGTGCCCGCTGCCTCCCTCCGCCGGGCCGGGGCGGGCGGGCACCGCGGCCGGCGGGGCCGGGCTGGGCTGGGGCTGGGCTGGGCAGGCACCTCCGGACGGCTGGAGCTCGGCGCGGAGGCTGCTCCGAAGAAGGAGGAGGAGGAGGGACGGGGCTGCGAAAGCATCTGCCTCCGACAGGGAAACCGGAGCCCGGGGGGACGGACAGGGCGGGCCGGGCGGGGGGACTCCTGGGTGCCAAGCTCGGCTCCCAGCGCGCAGCCACGGCCACAGCGTGGGCACGGGCACCCTCCGGCAGAAGGAAGGCAGACGCAGTCTGCCTGGCTCCGAGTTCCGCTGTCGCGCTTGGACGTGCACCTCTTTTAGCAGGGTTTGGCTGGCACAGCCCTGTCCCCCGCAGCCCCAGGGACCTGGCAGGGAGCTGCCTGGCACAGCCCCACCTGGCACAGCCCGGTTCAGCCCCGAAGCACTTGCGGGAGCCCTCCTGGCACAGACCTGCCCGGCTTCGCTCGGGGTTGTGGCATGACATTGCCAAACCCGACACAGCCCCTAGAGCCCTTCCTGGCACCTGACCATCATCCGCCTGCCTGACCTAAGCACCTCTGTCGTGGTTTTGCCCAAGCCTCACACCCCTTCATTGCCCCCCAACAGAGCCCTGCCTGGATCCTGTCCCTGCACTGGGTGACCTGGCACAATCCTGGCTCCATGGCTCTGCCTACCCTCGGATCAGTCTACTTTGCCTGGGATTCTGAAGGAATGAGTACCCAAGCATCTCCCTATGCTCCAGATCCTCTGGGGAGACATCCCTGGGGCAGGGGGACAGACAGGTGGGTGACATGAGCAAGCCTCAGGAGTGAAAAGACCAGGAAAAGAGTTCAGGAAGGGCTGGCTTGTTTAGGGTGATCTTGTCTCAGGTGTAGCCAGGACCCAGGAAGGAGACACCCCCTCAGTACCCTATCACAGCAGACAGCAGGAGGTGCCTGGGGCAGAAGGTAACTGAGGAGCCTAGGAGGTAGTGGGCATAGGAGGAGCTGGTGCCCGCAGGCTTCCACCTCAATCTTCTTCCAGGCTTCTCCCCATCCTGAGCAGCCTCAGGAATGATTTCTCAGGGATCAGACCAGGGCCCTGGCTCTCTGCTTCCTCTTGCACCATCTGTGACTCAGAGCAGAGCTTGAGGGTGCAGGTCCCAGCCCTACAGCATCAGGGCAATGGATCCTGGAGCTGGAACAACCTCCCTGGGGGGTCCTGATTTAGCTCTGCACTCACCCCCACTGAGCAGCCAATCCTTCGAGTTACCCCAACGGAAATGGGTGTCTGCCACCAGTGATGGGCAAAGAGTACCTTTACTGATGGTGAGCTCCCTGCTCCCTCCAGTAGTGATTTGAGCTCTGTCTCCCTTCCTGAGAGGTTATCACTCCCCATCCCCTGCTCATTTCTAGCCCCTGACTTGTCCATCACTGCTCCTTCTGCCCCCATCAACAGCAGTTTCTCCCCTTCACCTGGGCATATTCACTCCCCATCAGCGGTATTTGGTGATGAATGACTCAGGTTTTATCTGTACCTTGGTATGATTCTCCTCTCCATTCTGAGCACAGGAGGTAAGAGAATCCCCCCACTTCTGGAGGTTTCCCACTTGCTCCTTCCCTGCCCTCCCACACCAGGACTGGTCTCACAGTCTGCACCCTTGATGTGGTGACCAAGACTGAGCCATCTTGGCTGAAGCACAGAGAGTCGTGGGGACCTTCCCTGAGCTGCACACTGCGTCGGAGCTGCTTCACCACGTCTGGTCCCCTGCGTCTTTTGCTGTCACTCACCAGCCTCCATCCTACCTGCTCTATGAGAACCCCATCATCGCCAGACTAGGGGGAAAGTTAGCAACAGGCAACTACTGGGGAGGAGGGGAGGAGACAGAGCTGCCAAAGCTGGGGACAGGCTGACACCACGCCCAGGGCCCCAGTCCCGGCAGGCAAAGCTCCACAACAGCTCTCTGCAAGGTACAGCTCATCTGCCGGCGTGTTGAAAGTGCCTGTTGTCCCCCTGCCCCTAGCACCCGGCCTCCTTGCAAAGGCAGCGCAGGGCAGGTGAGAAGCCTTTATCTGATTTCCTAAGGGCAGAAAAATCCCTTTGATTTTGCCCTGAAGAGGGGAGCAGGAGGAGGGGGAGCCCTGTCCTAGTGAGCAGGTGCGGCTGGCTCACAGGAGCTCACCTTATCATGTGAGGCTGGAGAGGGCTGGGGTGGGTTGTGATGCCCACAGCACACACATGGGAATTCACCCCATTGCCTGGATCCCGTGGCAAAATGTCCCAAGAGGGGCTGGTGAGGCAAATTGGGCTCCTTGCCTTGTGCCTCTGCCAGGGCGGTTGGAACCAGGGGGGTGCCCAGGGTTTGCCCCTGCCTCCCAGCTTGCCTCCCAGTTGCATAAAAATTCCCCCGTTAGCAAGGGGGAAACTGAGGCATAGGGATGTTGAGACCTGCTTTAGCAGCTGAGGGGTGACAGCTTGCTTACCCAGACACAGGAGTTTGCTCACCCTGCCTTCTGCAATAAAACCCAAAGGGCCACATTCTTCAGGGGACAAAGCCACTGCAGTGACACTGAGACAGGGCTACGGATGACAGGAATATCACCATGCCACCCCAAAGCAACCTCGCCTCCAGGGTTGATCCTTTGTCTCTTCCTTCCCTTGCCTTTCACAGCTTCCCCCCCACCTTCCACCCCTCAGCTTTTCTGTTATTACAAATTATAAAACAATTTTTTCCTGCCGTCCTGCATTCTTCTGCCTCCTGCAAGAATTTTAATGTATTTATTTTTGCTATCAGGGGAAAGCGCCGTGTTCCTCGGCCACCCCTGGGCAGCCCCAGCCCCTCTTGGCCACTGATGGAAATTAATGATGGGGGCTGCAGAGGGAGAGCAGGCACTCCTGCACCCCTGCAGCAGAAGCACGGGGAGGGGTGGGTAGCCCCCCAGTCAGTCAATGGTTTCTCCAGTGGCAAGAAAAGAGTGTGGATGATAGAGAACTGAGCTGCAAAAGGGACAGGGGGGACCAGTCACCACAAGGTGCTGCTGGTTATGGGATGGGGAAGGAATGGCTGTTGGGTGGCTGGGTAGGGCCAAGGGGTGCTTTGGGGTCCAGCTGCAGAGTGCTGTGAAGAGGAGCCATGTCCACATGAACAGCATAGGGTTGGGCTTCCCCTGGGCAAGAGGACACCCTACCCCATGCAACAGCATCCTCAAGTAGTCCCCATCCTGCTTCTGGGACAAAGCACCCCTCAATGCCCCATCCTGCTCAAGAACACAGCCCCCACCACCGACCTCCCTCTGCTCCTAAGATGGTACTCTGGTGCTGTGCTGAGCTCTAGCTGCCACTCCCCCTGTGTGGCCTCAAGGGCAGGGGACAGGGGTGCCTGCTTCCCCAGCCCCCCTGCCCCGTAGTCACAAGGCAGCGGGGGGGGCTCTGGCTGCTGGGAGAGAGCGGACAGGGGAAGGAAGGAGCAGGGCCTTTCCCGCTGCGGGGAAAGTGCGGTGATTTCCAACCCAAACACCCCAGCGCTCAGCAGCCGCATACTTTCCCAGCGTCCCTCCCCTCCTCTACTCCCGAGGACACTGGCGATCAAACCCAGGTTGGCCCCATCTCCTGCTCCTGCAGTGAGGTCATAGAGCTGTGTTTGTGACATCCCAGTGTCTCCATGGCAGCACACTGTGATGTCATAAGCCGAGGGTTGCGACCTCACAGCAGGAGGAGAATGATCTTATTAAAACAACATGGTCGCCATCCATGGCCACTCACAGCTGGGGGATCCTGTGCAGGGTAATGGCTGGTGGAGGGGCTGGGGACAACTGAGGGGATGATGGGGACAGAGCCCTTCCTGGAGTCGTGTCTCTGGTGGGAGCTACTGGTGGTGACACATGGCATGATCCAGCACCCAAAACAGAGAGCAAACCCCAGGGCTGACCTCACCCACAAATGCAAACACATGAGCCCCAGGGTACCGGTGTCATGGTGAATTTGAGGACAGCCATGCCAGGGCTCAGGGGTCCCCTAGGCTCAACTGCAACACTGCCCACCTCTGGGGCCAAGTGTCTTGGGCCTTATCAGGGCACAGAGCCTTTTCATGTCGGGTCGGTGGGTGGTGAGCGAAGCTGACGAGGACCTGTCCCCAGATCAGAGTCACTCAGTGCTGACAGCGACTACGAGGCTCGTTCTTAAATTAGATGCATCCACTGCCTCCCCCAGCTGGAGCTCCCAGCCCCTGCCCCATGGCTGGACATAGCCTGGGACATCCCTGCCCTTTGTGGCCAGGCTGGGCAGCATGTCCCACACACACAGATGTGCACACAAGTGGACACTATCATATCCCTAAGGAGAGCTGTTTGGTGGCTGGGCATCACTTGGGCACTGACAGATAGGTGACAGATGAGTGGGTGGGTGGGTGGATGGATGACAGATGGGTGGGAGGCTAGGTGGATAGATAGGCAGGTAGGTTTGGGTAAAAATGGGGAGAGATGCATGAATTTGTCAACGAATGGATGGGTGATGCACAGGCAGCTCAGAAGGGGGATTGGGAGAGATGACTGTGAGATAAAAAGCCACATGCAGGTGTGGATGGATGGATGGATGGATGGATGGATGGATGGATGGATGGGTGGATGGATGGATGGGGAAGGAAAACAGGGAAATAGGATTGGGAGGACAGATGGCCCTAGCACTCCTTAGTGAACCCCTGTGGCTCTAGACATTGTTGCACTTTCACAACAACCTCAGTTTCAGGCAGCAGCAGCAAAGACCCAACTCTGTCCTGGGAAAGAGCATTCCAAAGGAAGAAAATTTGTCATTCACTCTGCACTACAACTCAAGTGCCTGACCTTGTGCCACAGCTGTCATGCACCCTCACAGCATCCACTCTCCACTGCTCAGAGAGGGGAAACTGAGGCCAGGAGGGACTGCCCTGCAGTGCAGCAAAGATGAAATCACCCCTCTCCAGGCAGGCACAGCTCTGTGTCCAGTCTTGCTTGCTCCAACTCCCTGCACATCCATCTGTCTGGCCTGAGAAAGGACACGTACTGCTTGGGCTGGGAGGGATGGGGCTGGGAGGGATGTCCTTGGGCCCCTGCAGGCTGTAAACATGATGTCATGTGGTAGTGTACACAGCCCACTCTGTGCACGGGTCTCCGAATGGGCTTCACAAGTTCTGTGTGGGAGGCATCAACTGTGGCCCACAGCCAAGGGAACTGGAGTCAGAAGATAAAATCAGGTTTGCTTCAGGCTGGAGCAAACAGCCATTTGCAGGAGGAGTAAGGACAGAGAGAGCAGCTGGAGCTGGGGGACACCAACCCACCTCAGAAAGCTTGGCAAGGGGCATAGGTGATGTGGGACACCCCAGCAAAACCCGGCACTAGTCTCGCCACTCCTGGGTCGGCCCTCTTCGTCCCTACTTGACTTAGAATAACTCCATAGGCACTTGAAGTCACTAATCAGCCAGGACCACTTGAGAGCAGCCTGGGACTGCCTCCCGTCTCCCATGATAACGGGTCGCCAGCCCTGGGCTCACTCCAGAGTCCCACTCCCATGTCCTCAGGGAAAGGTCCTAGCCCAGCTGGGCCTCGTGGGGCACAGAACAGGGGGAGCCCAAAGCACAGCTCACCACTGGGTGCTGAGTCCCACATAGTCTGTGAAGGAACACCATCATGATCATTGATTTACCTCTTGTTTCTAAATCTTTGCGTTGTTCCCAAGCCCTTGCCCAGGTCTGAGGGGTCAGACAGAAGGAAACAAGGGATGGGGACCTTTGGAAGAGGGGCAAGAGTGTCCCACTTGAACCCTCTGTGTAGGAGAAGAGTAGCTGTCTCCAAGCCTTGGATCTGGCCCCATCCTTCCGAATCTCCCCATGTTCCCCTTGTGCAGCCCCACCAGCCCCAGCATGGTTCATGACTCAGGCAGTGACAATGCAATGACATACAGCTGGCGTGATGGTTTACAGTCCCCAGGACCCCGGGGGCTCAGCCTTCTCATATCCTGGGCTTTGCTTGGTGTGAGTCAGGGGACGCCCTCCCCTGGGACACCCCACTTTCCACTCTGCCTGTGGGAGGGCAAATGGGGGGTTAGTTGATGCAGCCCTGGGAAAGTTTCCAGCTCCTGGGTAAGTTTCCAGCTCCTGGGTAACACTGCACAAGATTCATAAAGAAGCCATCTTTCTGTCCTGGCAGCCAGGACCCTCCACGTTGAGGGCAGCACTTCTTAAGCAGTGTGTGGTGAATGAGTTGAGTGCCAGAGCAGTGCAAGAGTCCTGTGGTGCCTTCCTTTGCACCCACAGGTCCCACTGGTGACTTGAGGTTGGATCTGATGACTTGACTGTGGAACTAACAGACCTGCAGGATCTCTGGGGCAGAGGGACACACAGGATGGAATTTACCACCTCCAGTTCCCCATGCTCATGGATAAATGCAACATTTGCTCCCCTGCCTCTGCCCCACCTGTCATCAAGTTGCGGCCGGGCTGGCCCCGCACTAGGGAACTTCCCTGGAGCTGGCGATGCCGCCGGCTCCCCGCGGCATCCTCCGGCTGCGGATGTCGTGGCCCAGTCTCTTCCCTTCGGAAGTCCCCGTCGGGCGGCTGTGGAGGGGTCTGACTCACCCGATCCCCCGACCCCCTCCCCCTCTTCCTGCACGGCCTCTCGCACAGCCCTGGCAACGGGCCCCGAGAGCCCCTGTCTGGCCCCGCTGCCGCCCGCGGTCCGAGGGCGGGGAGCACAGCCTAGCGGCGGAAGACGGGAGCAACCGAGCTGCCCGTGAGCCCCTCACCTCGGCCGGGCTGCGAGGGCAGTGGGGACCGGCCTGCAAAGCCACGGCTGCCAAAGCCGCCCTTGTAGAATTTGCCCTTTAGAATTTGGCCGAGTGCGAGATCCTCCACCCGGATCTGGACAGCCCCCGTATCAGAACAGTCGGGACCGGGGAGCAGTGGAAAGCAATGCTGCAGAGAGGGGCTTGGGGATATTGGGAGATGGAAAACAGTGTATGAGCTTGCAGCCCCCAAAGCCGACTGTGTCTGGGACTGCAAAACAAGAAGGGTGGCCAGCAGAGTAAAGGGGGTGGTGCCCTCCCTTCACTTCATGCTGTTTAGACCCCCCACGTGGGGTACTGTATCCAGCTCCAAGGTCTCCAGCATGAGAAGGACATGGACTTCTTAGAGTAGGTCCAGAGGAGGGCCACAAAAATGATCAGAGGGCTGTGATAACTTCCATGAGAGTTGGGGTTGTTCAGCCTGGAGAAGAGAAGGTTCTGCGGAGACCTTGTTGCAGCCTTCCAATTATATAAGAGGTTTTTAAGAAAAATGGAGACTTTTTACCAGGGCCTGTGGTTTTTACTGGTTTTGCAAGGGGCAATAGTTTTAAACTGAAAGAGGTGATGGGGTCCTCAGAAAGGGAAAAGGCAGCTGCAGCAGGCTGGAACAAGCTGGGGCACCCCCTGCTCCGGGGAGTGAGTGCCACAAGTTGGCCAGAGTGCCAGGCTGGAAAGGCCCGAGCAGGGCAGGGGACTGGGTTTTCCCATTGGCTTCGGATTTGGGACCGGCTGGGGTAGGGAGAGCTGCAGAGCTGGCTGCAAATAGCCATGAGATGGCGGCAGGCGCTCACGCTTGGCTGTCCCAGCCTGGGTGCCTCTCGGGTGTCTACAAACTGCAGGAGTGCTTGGATCCTGCACCACCACCCCAGCTCCACTGCCAGGGACTACATCAGTCACCAGCCTGGAGCCCAGTTTGAGACATCCCTTCCATCCTAGTGATGCAGGACTGATGGGGCAACAGCCACTGATGGGGCTTTGAGATGTCTGTCCAATGTGGGGACAAAACCTCACAGGTTCAGGACCTTGAACTACCACATGATAAGATGGTTAATGATCAGTGCTGCGATGATCTTGCTAGAGAGGCATGGTACTGCCTGCCCCAGGTGTGACACTTGGGAGAAGCAGCATCCTGTCCCCATGGCATCAGGGCCTGGTGGCAATGCCAGGATGGCTGGAGGGGACATGCCCTGCAACCATGGACATGGACACCACCGTGGCAGAGCCCTGCTTGTAGGTGGGACAGCAGGGCCTGCACCAGGTTGTGCGGGAGCTGGTGCCATACTCTACCTGGCATGAAGACAAACAAAACTTGCCTCTGGTTGGGTTACAACTGCAAGTAACTGGGCAAGCTGAGATCTCCCTATCTGGGCTCTCAGTTGGCAGCACCCTGAGAAAGCACTGAGAGAGGCCCTGGGACAGCTTGCACCCAGCTCCCTGGGGAATCATCCTGCAGTGCAGAAGGATCAAGGCAGGAGCAGGGATATGACAGACAGAGGGGATGGTGACAGGGCAGGAGGGCTCAGGCCAGCAGGTGCCCAGCAGTGAGCCTTGTGCCACTGTGGGGTATAAAGGGTCTGGGGTGCAGTACTCAGTGCCAGAGAGAAAGCTGGTGCTGGCATATGATGCTTGGTGCCTGGTGCAGTGCCTAGTGTCAGAATTGGTGCCTGGTGAGCAATTCCTAGTGCCTGCTGCATACGCACAATGCCTGGTGTGAGCACCTGGTGCTGGTACCAGCGTCACACACTGCATTGTGCCCAGTGTGCTGTACCTACCGTGCCATGCCAGTACTGTCTAGCAGCTGCCTGATGCACCATGACACTGCGCAGTGCACAGCATGTGGTGCCCAGTACCTGGTACACAGCACTAGGTATTGCTGACACCAATTCCAAGTACCTGGCACCCAGTGCGCTGTGTGTGGTGCTGGTGAGCTGTGACCGGTGTACAGTACATTGTGTGGTATGTGGTATCCAGTGTGCGGTAGCTGGTACCCAGTGTGTCATAACTGGTACCGAGCACACAGCAGCCGGTATCCGTGGCCCGGTAGCAGGTGTGCAGTAGCTGGCACAAGCTGCCCAGTACGTATGGCCCAGTGCCGTTTCCCCGCTATGCAGCAGCCGGTACCCCGCATCCAGCGCACAGCAACCGGTCCCCAGTGCGCGGCTCCCGGTGCCGGTGCCCGGTTGCCGCCCCCGCACCGCCCCCCGCACCGCCTTCGGTGCCGCCCCCCGCCACCCCCGGTTCTTCCCCGCCCCGTCCCGTGCGCTGCCGACGGAGCATGGCGGGCCCGAGCGGCGGGGCCCGGCGGCCGTTGCTGCCACTGCTCCTGCGCTCCCACCCGCCGCTGCCGCTGCCGCCGCGACGCAGCAGCCCGGGGCCGCCCCGCAGGACACGGGGCTCGGCTGCAGCGGCAGCGGGGCCGGCGCGGCTGAAAGGACCGGAGGAGCTACCGGGGCCGGGGCTGTTCCGGACTTTCGTCTGGCTCTTCCTGCGGGGCTACCTGCTGCACACGCACCGGCTCCAGGTGCGCCGGGGCAGCCCGGCCCGGGGGCTGCGGGGACCGGGGGTGCGCGGGGGCTGGGAACCCGTGGGGGCCCGGGAGGGGTGCGTGGGGTGAACGGGCTCCTGGCAGGTTCTGTGCCGGCGAAGGGATCTTTCCGTGGGTGCGTGTTCGGGGCAGGGTGAGATGGGTTTTTCTGGATGGGGGGCGGGGGACAGGCGACAAGTACCGGCAGGAAGCTGAGGGTGGGCGGTGGGGCGAGTGAGAGGAAGGGTTGCGTGGTGGGGATCACCCTGCACCCTGGAGTGATGTGAAGAGGGGCTAGCACAGAACCGGGTGGCCGTGGTAGGCTCCTGCCAGTCCAGAGCCTGCTCTACCACCCCCAAGCTGGCCGAACAGCCAAAGGTAAAGGATTCGAGGGACAGCACATGGAGTCCTGGCACCCTAAGGCTCCCCAGGCTGAAGAGGCTGCAATTAAAGGGGCAGGCGGCTGGGCAGGTGTTTGAGCAGATGGTTCCCAAGCAGGCAGCGGAGGGATAGGCAGAGGTGTTTGTTTTCTTCTGTCAACACTTCCTCATACGTCGATGAAGCAAGCAATGGGCTTGGCTGGCTGCGGGCCAGGCAGCATCTTGGAGCTTTGAGTGGCCAGAGGAGCTTGCAGGATCATGCCTCCCTGGCACCACCAAGCACCAGACACTGCTGTTTGGAGACAGGGTTGTCACAGGGCAGCAGGGTCTTGAGTAGCAGGCACAGGAGCTCTCTGCTGCTCCCTCCTGCCCTTGGGGCTCCGAGCATAGCCCAGCTTTACCAACAGATGCCCACATGATTTTCCCTGGATCACAGCAGTGCTCAGCTCTGCTTTCAGAGGCCTGTGCCTTGTCGGGTCCTACCTGCCAGCAGATGCCAGTGGGCAGGCTTCAACCCAGGCCACAGCTGCCCGTGGCCCCATGCAGCATGTTTGCCACCGGCAAGCTGGCTGCAACACTGGCACCAGGGCAGATATCCCTCCCCCTCCTCCTGCCACCACACACGAGGAACGTCTCCCCGCAGTGACGAATCCAGCTGAATCCGGGCGCAGGCTGCGATGTAGTCAGTCACCAAGGGAGATTGTATCACGTGTATCCCCTCAGCCGCGGGGAACGGGGACCGGGGGCTTGCTGTTAGGTCCCCCACAGCCCCCTGGCCTTGGCCCCACTCCACAGTGGCTCTGTGGCAGTGCCTGGGCGGGATGGAAATCACCCCTTGGATGTGGCCCTGTGCAGATCCACTTGCAAAGGAGTGCCCTGCTGCCCCTCAGGGATGCACTAATGGGTCATGGTGCTCCCCAGCAGTGAGGCAGGTACGGCACTCATGGGTGCATCTGAGATGGGAGCTGCAGCCAGCAGAGCCCAGAGTGGGGCTGATTCTGATGGATACTTAACTGGCCTGTGAGCCCAGGGCATTGCCCCAGGGGTTGCAGCCTTCCCTGGAAGCAGCCCAGTCCTGCCCCAGCCTGGTGTTACCCTCCCACTGCTGATCATTAACCACAGTTAGCAGGTGGTGAGTTCAAGGACCCACAAAGGGATTGTTGCCCCCAGGCAGAGCACAGCCAGGGTTATGCTTGAAGCAGCAGGCCTTGGACCTGCCAAAAGCTGCTGCAATGGCCCTGCATCTCAACACAGCCCTGTGCTTGGCCATGGTCCCTCTCCCTGCTGTGCCCTCTTGGGTCTTGCTTCCCCAAAAGACCCACCAGGCCCTCCATGCATCTCTGGGGTGGGTGAGGGATGTGCCACCTGTGCCAGGGACTGATACTAGGTGTGGTTGGTGCTGGCACAGCATGTGCCCAGAGATGTCAACTCAAGCCACCTGCAGAGTGCTTGAAGGATAGTACCAGCTTGGGGGGGGTCACATGTGGGTGCTTGGGCCCAGCTGGTGCTGAGGAGTGCCTGGGATGGGTCCAGAGCATGCCAGACACATGCAAGGCAGCATCAGAGCAGGGAGGGACTGATATAGGTCCAGCGCTGGCCCTGTCCTACTCACCCTGCCATATTCTGGTCATGGCAGCTGCTGTCCCGGCGCCTATATGGTCCTATCTGGAAGTCGACCTTTGGGCATTATGAGAACATCAACATCGGGAGCCCAGTGGTGCTGGAGCAGCTGCTGCGGCAGGAGGGCAAGTACCCCATGCGGAGCGACATGGCACTGTGGAAGGAGCACCGGGACACCCGGCACCTGCCCTATGGACCCTTCACTGAGTGAGTCCTGCCCTGCCTGTGCTCCGTGGGGGTCAGGATGCTCCTGGCTCTTCCTCAGGTGTAGGGCCTGGGTGGCAGCCCGCATTGCTTTCCTCTCCTGCAAGCAGTGCATCCCTGCCAAACAGAAGGGCATGGCCATGGGGAGCAGAAAGACCTCTGGGGAGGGAGAATGCACCCAGGCATTGGGAACCTGCTGCCAGCCTCTGTCCTCTGCCTGGCTGTGTCCCTGGCACTGAGCCCTGTCCCCATGCAGGGAAGGGGAGCGATGGTACCGCCTGCGCCAGGTGCTCAACAAGAGGCTGCTGAAGCCCTCGGAGGCAGTGCTGTATGCGGATGCCATCGGGGAGGTGGTATCAGACCTGATGGTGCGACTGCGGGATGAGCGGAGCCGCAGCCCCTCAGGGGTGCTAGTGGGTGACGTGGCCAACTTGCTCTACCGCTTTGCTCTGGAAGGTAGGGCACCCTCCTCCTCACCCCTGCTTGGCCCCACTCTTTCCATCCCCGCAGGCATCTGCATGAGGCCTTTCCTCAACAGGGATTTCCTATATCCTCTTTGAAACCCGCATTGGATGCCTGAAGCAGCAGGTCCCGGTTGAGACCCAGCATTTCATTGACTCTATCAACCTCATGTTCAAGAACTCCATCTTTGCTACTGTCCTGCCCCGATGGAGCCGCAAAGTGCTGCCCTTTTGGGACCGCTACCTGAACAGCTGGGACACCATCTTCGCCTTTGGTGAGTGATGATGATGGGGGCCCAGCATGGTGGGATCAGACTCCATAGGGGCCCTCAAAAGTGGGCCAGTCCATGGCCAAGTGTTGTTTTAGCTGCCCTCACTCTCAGCACTGGGTCCCACTCTCTATCCCTGCAGGCAAGAAACTGATTGACAGAAAAATGGAGGAGCTGGAAGGGCAGGTGGAGCGGGGCAAGGAGGTGTCTGGCTACCTAAGCTACCTGCTGGCCAGTGGGAGGCTCAGCCTGGATGAAGTCTATGGCAGTGTGGCCGAGCTCCTGCTGGCTGGTGTGGACACGGTGAGAGCTGGGGAGCCACTGCTGGGAGATCCCCACTGAGCTCTGTGCTGGGGGGGAGCCACAGGGCCACATTCAGCTGCACTGCCCAGACCCTGGGAGCTCTGGGCTGGTGGTTGGGGGGCTGATGGTACACAGGGGCAAATGCTTAGGTGTCAGTGCTCAGGGGTCAGTCAGTACAGATGCAGTCCTCTGCTCTGCTCCCTGCCTCAGTTTTCCCTGTGCTTGCTGTCCCTTGCCCCTGGCTTCTCTGCGCAGGGGTTCTCTGGTGCCATGCTTGGCACAAGCCTGCTCAGGCACCAGCCCTATCTCCCTCACTCCTCTTGGTGCTTCACTCCCCCAGACCTCCAACACACTGTCCTGGGCGCTGTACCACCTCTCCCGGGACTCAGGCATCCAGGAGACCCTATACCAGGAACTGAAAGCTGTCGTGCCTGCTGACCGTTTTCCTGGTGCTGAGGATATCCCCAAGATGCCAATGCTTCGAGCTGTTATCAAGGAGACGCTGAGGTACAACCCAGCCTTGTCCCTGCCCCTGACCTGTTCAGGTCACCAGACCCTTCTACCCCTGCACTGAGGGATGTACCAGCCAGGCATGGTGCTGAACTGGATTTCAGTCCCTCAGGCCTGCATATATCCAACTCCTCCCTGAGGAAGGAGATGCAGCTGCCAAGCAGCAGATGCTCCCTGTGTCCTGCCTGTGGCTCTCTCCCTCAAGTGTCCTCAGATGAGTCCTGCTCCCTCATTAACTCTCTCCATATGCCAGGGTCTACCCCGTGGTGCCCACCAATGCCAGGGTCTTCTATGAGAAGGACATTGTCATTGGAGACTACCTCTTTCCCAAGAATGTGAGTGGGGGCTGTTCTGTGGGGATCCTTACTGTACTCAGTGGGGCTGTGCAGGGGTCATTAACCCCCCACCCTTCTTGCCCCACAGACCCTCTTTGTCCTGGCACACTATGCGATGTCCCACGATGAGACCTACTTCCCCGAGCCTGAGCGGTTCCTGCCCCAGCGCTGGCTCCGGGGCCATGGATCCCCCCACCACCCCTTCAGCTCCATCCCCTTCGGCTATGGTGTCCGTGCCTGTGTTGGTCGCCGCATCGCTGAGCTGGAGATGCACCTGGCCCTTGCCAGGGTGGGTAGAGTCCCTCACCTCAGTAACAACATAAGCTGGGATGTGGGCCTCAAGGGGTCTCAAAGGCAGTGCCACCCTCCTTCTCCCCATAGATCATCCAGGCGTTCGAGGTGCGGCCAGATCCCCGTGGCGTGGAGGTGACGTCTGTGTCTCGCATTGTCCTGGTGGCTGACAAGCCCATCAACCTGGAGTTCATTGCTCGCTCGGGGGCCCCCTGATTGCGTGCCCATCCCCCTACCCTGAGTGCCAACGGGGGACTCCCACTGCCCTGTGAATAGGACAGGAAGGCAAACCCGCCACCCCAGCACCCACCACTTGCCCAACTTCAGCTGGGTGACTCCCAGCCCCATTGTGGGGAAGATGGGTGGGATAAGGGATGCCCCCACATTGCCTTTAGGGCACTAGTATCCCCCTAACCCAAATCAGCAGGATGGTTGGGGAGCTGCTGTGCCTTTCACATGCCACAAGGGGTTGTATCCCCCTCATCTTCTGCCCAGCTGGGCTGTGTTGGGGACCTGGGAGCTGTGCTGGGGTGGGGGGAAGCGGGGAGGGGGCTTGCAGCCATTTGGTGTCTCCTTCGTCGTGTGGATCTGTGCCTGGAGTCAGGACGTCTGGGTCCTCTCTGAACAGTTGACCTTGACCTCAGCCACTTCTCTGTGCCTCACTTTCCCCCCTGCCTCCCAGGAAAGGGTCAAACACTGGCAGGGGTTTGGGGTTGGCTCCTGGTCGGAAAGGACAGAACCAGCCCTGGTGCCAGGCACGTGGAGCACTAACACGGCACATCCTTGGTGGTGGGGAGGAGGCCTGTCATGGCCCAGGGCTGGCCAGCCAGCACAGGAGGGGTGTGGAACACCCGGGACCTTTCACTAGCAGCTGTTATTGCACTGAGATGTTGATATGATGTCATGAGATGGGAGGCAGGGCTCACTCCTGGTGAAGCAGCCTGGGGAGGATCGATTCAGTTCCCTTGTCCCCAGTGGAGACACGGGGCTGATACCCAGGGCCATCACAGGGTCTCAGAGCTGGCAGCAGCCACAGGCAAGGGATGCATTGCTGATTGCCCAGGGTGCTGGAGAACTGGGTTATGGGGCACCCTAACAGTGAGCCCCCCTCACTTTCCTGGTGCACAGTGACCCTAGCTGAAGTGAAGGAAGCAGCAAGCAGAAATTTTGCTGGCACCAAGGCTGCCATCTCAGGGTGTCCCCGAGTACACCCATGTGCCACTGCCATGGTGGAGCTAGCAACACTGCACACCTTGTGTCCCTGTCCTCCTGGCTTGATCCACATAGGCAAAGGTGCCACCCTGTGCCTATGCTGCCCTTGCTGGAATCCCAGGCTGGGTTCTCCAGCCCAGTTGAGCAGCTGGCACCCCTTTCCCAGCCTGGTTCTCTGCAGGAGCCATGTCCAGCACACCCCACAAAGGCAAAGCAGCAGTTCCTGGAGCAGGCTGCTTTATCACAATGAGGTTGAACAGACCAGCAACTAAATACCCTCTGTCCACCTCAAAACGTGCATAGGGTCCCCATGCAAGTGCCCATCTTGGCACCAGCTCCAACGCAGGCTGTGCCTCTGCCAGGAAATGCCATCCCAGTGTGACCCTACAATAAACAAGCCTGTGAGTGCAGCTGAGCCTATACTACTGAGCACCATGGCCAAAGTGCTCCAATCCAGCAGCAAGGTGGGAGCAGGTTGGCCAAGTCCCTCAGGGCTGTGCAGGACCATTCAAGTCCTTGTGCCCAACTACAGATGTTGCAAAGCTTGCTGCACAGTGGCCACTGAGCATCAGCATGTGCTTGCTGGTAGGAGGCAACCTCGGGGCCTCTTTTCCCCACTCCCTGCCTCCCCAAGGCTGGCAGGATCCGACCCTGGACTCAAAATGAACACCAGAACCGGGGCAGGTGGGCAGGTCCTCCCCATGGAGAGCCTCTGGAGCCCAAGCCTCCTTCCACAGCCCCAGGGTCGCACAAGAGGCCCCCAGGTCAGATGAGACCACAGCACTTCCCCAGTGTCTTCAGAGTGAGGATCGGTCAATGCCTGTGGGGTGAGAGAATATGTGAGGTCGTAAACCCCAGCAAGCACTGGTGCTGGGCTCAGCACCTTGTAGCATAACCCTTCGCCCTGTCTTGTTACACAGTGGAGTCTTGCTTCCATCCCTGTCATGAATGGAAACCCTGGGGTAGGAGATGGGGGCTGGCCCAGAGGAGGACATCCTGATGGACTCCTGAAATGGTCACCCTCATTGGGCACCATGGATGTGGTGAATGATGGCATCATGATAGGAAAGCAAGGGAGGGAGGAGGTGTACCTAGTTGCTCCACAATGCTTCCAGTCCCCCTCTGTGTGAAGCAGCCTGGCACTGCTGGGTGAACTGGTGGCTATGGGGCTGTCTCAACTCTGTTCCCACCACCACCCCAAAAAGGTGTCAGCACTTTGGGAAGCAGCTGCCTACTGGGGCCAGATCCCCCCTCCCCAATTCACCCCTAAATGGGTGCCAGCACCATGCCCACCCATCTCCAGCGACGACTCACCAGGCAGTGGGCAAGTGGAGCCAGGTGCAGGCAGCCAGGCAGCACAGTCCCAGTGTAGCCTGAGCGTGAGCCCTGTCCCTGGAGCAAGCCATTTTGGGGCTGCTGTGGGTGGAGGGCTCTGCCAGCCATGGCTCGTGGGGCAGCCATGCTGTGCTATGTGTTAGTCGTGGGTGGCATGTCAGGGGTGTGTGAGCAGGGGTCTGATCTTTCTGTGTCCCCCAGGAATGGCATTGGAAGGGTGCAGGTCTCAGAGGAAAGAGCTTTGAGGCAAGGTCAAAAAAGCACTTTTGTCTTGGGGTGCATCACATCCCAAACCCCTCATCCAGCCCAAAGCACAAGGACCTGCAAAACTGGCTTCCCACACCCTGCCTGGATGGGGGTCTGGGAGTGTCTCCATGCAAGGTGGCCCCATTCTTCCTCACAAGCACCATAAAGGATCCCCTGTGATCATTGTGTCCCTGGGGACAAGCAGCACCTGGGTTCTGCCATCCTCACCTGGGCACCCAGCACTGCTGGACCCCAGCCCCAGCCTCCTCCATTCCCTGGGGCCAGCTAAGTTGGGGTGGAAGGAGGTGGCCCGAGCAGGGAGGTAACTAAGGTGTGGGTGAGCCAGCAGTGGGGAGGGGACAAGCGTGCAGTAGTAGGGGACAGCGCCTACCTGAAATGGAGAGAAATGGAAGGTACAAGTGGAGAAAGATGGAGTGTCACAGGCTAAGAGTTAAGAGCATTGATACCTGCAGGAGTGAGCACAAGGGCCTGGAGGATATCAGAAAGGGAGACGATGCCCCGTGGGTACTGATTCTCGTCCACCAGAACCAAGCGATGGACCTGTGGGCACAGACAGAGCATCACAGGCAGGTAGGGCAGCAGGGGCTGGTGCTGGCCAAGCCCCTAGCATCACACCTGTGCCTTGGCAATACGATCAATGATGTCCTCCATGGTTTCGTGGGAGTAGCAGGTGAGGACCCCCTCCAGGCAGATAGTGCGCTGCCGCAGTGCTTCCCGCACACTAATGTCCAGGTTGTTGTAGGTCTTCTGGGCTGCCAGATGCTGTGGGAGAGGTAGCCCTGCTCAATGCCCCAATGTGTCCTCACGCTCTGTTATGCTGGTGCAGCACGGGACATCAAGCCCTAGGGATGCACAGGGCAGATCTGCACTGGCAAGTTCATGTCACTGTGTGTGGGGTAGGTTTGCGTGGGCACAAGCAGGTATAAGCACCCCGCCAGTGGCATGCAAGGGGCCACACTCATGCCTGGCCATGCAAACAGACATGGTACTCACAATGACATCGAACCGGGAATAGAGGCCAACCACTTGCCCTGCAAGAGAGACAGTTCATGGGCCACCCACTGTGCTCCCCCTGCACTCCAAGGGGCAGGATGGGGGCTTTGGATGGGACCAAAGCTGCTGGCAGAAGGAGATGGGGAGGTCACTAGTTCCCTCCCCAGGTACCAGCATCATTGATGACTGGCAGGGCTGAAACACGGCGATCCACAAAGATCTCCAGTGCGGTGTAGACAGGGGCAGTCTCGGGCACAACTGCTATATCACGGAAGGTGCCGACACATAGCTCCTGCACTGTCTTCTTCAGGAAGCGTGGCTTGGGGATGGTGGAGCCCTGTGGTGGGGCAGGGTTGGGCTGACACCTACACACACCCCGACACCCGTGCTTGTGCTTCTAGGCGCTCGCCATGTGTGCACACAGCCTTGGCACTCACGAAGATGTGGAGGAACTTGAGGATGCGCTTATGCGTCAGGATGTGCAGGACATTGCCCGAGACAGGCTCGATGACAGGCAGGCGGTGGATCTTGTGTTTGATCAGGGAGTAGACTGCATCAAAGAGGCTGCAGGTGATAGGGATGCAGTGGAGGGATATGGGTGTATCACAGGCACCATCCCCTCTTGAATGTGCTATCCCACAGTGGGCAGGTGCTCACCTATTACTCGGGGAGATGTACACCAGCCGCTTGAAGGATCCCTGCAGGTACACCTCTGCCAAGGAAGAGAGGTGGGAGAGGGAATCCCCCCAGCCCCCTCATGCATCAATGCACCCACAAAGCCCGCCGCCATGCCCTGCACAACATCCCCAGCCCAGCCACCCACATCACTCCCTGCCTTTTACCTCTCCAGGTCTCAATCTTGTGCTCCTCCACCTCATAGATCTGAACCTGAGGGCAGAAAGATGACCTAGTCTCAGTGGCCCCACAGGGGACTCTGCAGTGCTGCCCCTCCCCAGGCATCTCACCCCATCACTGTGAGTGCAAGGAATCACAGCTTGGGTGCCAAGCAGATGCTGGGCTGGCCCAGAGCATCTCCCAGTCATGGCCTAGTGCTGAAAAGGGGACTAGGAGAAGCAGGGAGAGCCCCTCCCTACCCCAAGCCCACCCCAAACCCCATGACGTCCCTGCTGCACTCACCAGGGGTGAACGGTAGTAGCGGTGGAGGATGTTGATGAAGTCGGTGATGGTGAGCATCCCTGCAGAGACACGTGGGGCTGGCAGCGCTGCCCCCACCCTCACTGCCAGGCAGGAGAAGGGACCAGGCTGTGCTGCTGACACTCACCCACAAAGCTCTGCGTCTTGCTGTCCCAGAGTGGGGCAGCACGCACCCCATTGGCCACCAGTGCCACAAAGGCTTTCTTGATCTGCCAGCAGAGTTAGGAGGGGGTCAGAAGGTGCCCAAGCCCACTTCCTCCCTGACTGTCCCCACCAATCCCCTTGCTTTGTCACCTCCAGGGAGATGTCAAAGACAACAAGCTTGCAGCTGGTGGGGATGGCATCGTAGCAACAGTGGCTTCTCATGAAGTGCATGTAGACTTCAGCATCAGGGTTCTGGAAGTCACTCTCTGGGCCTAGCCCCACTACCTCGTTGCCCAGCATGAAGGTGACAGGTCTTGGGCTCCGTTCATCCTCTTCCTCCTCTTCCCTGTGGCACAGGGCCTCTGGGAACCCTGCAGGCAAACCCACCCCAGCCCCGGCCAGTGAGCTGAGCTACTGGGTCTCAGCACCTTTCTACATGTGGGCAGCAGGGGAGATGCTGTGGGAGGGGATGCTCCCCACAGTCCACTCCCCTATCTCCCCATTCCCTGCTCCACAGAGGCAACACATATTACTGCAGCTCTCCAACCTGGGCAGCACTGGGACCTGTTGGGAATGAGCTAAGATCTGAGGAGTGAGGGCAACAAGGGGCATGGGTAGAGTGGGCAGAGGACCAGTGCATGAGTAAACCAGCCACCCCGCCTCCACCTACATGCTGCCTGCTACCCACCTTCCTCCTTAGGGTGGGCAGCAGCATCCAGCAGCGTCACCTGAGGGGGGGGGGGGGGCACACAGTAAGAGGGGTCAACAAGAGCCAGCCCATCGTCTTCCTTACCCGTGGCTGCTGCCTGTACCCACTTGGGGTACAGGAACTGCCCCAGTTACCCCCCCCACAGGCCAGGCAGATGGGACAGTCTTTTCACAGCAGAGATGCAAGCTGCACTCAGACTCTGTGCTCCTAGGGAGCACTCTGTTCACCCAGGATCTCTGGAGCCTGCCACCCCTGTAGTGGCTCCAGGCCAGGGTACCCAGGTTGTCCCCTTGCAGCAGGAAATCCCCAGGTCAGGGCAGGGGATGGCAAAAGCCCCCAGCTCCTGACTCCTCTGTTGGAGCCCAGCGTGTCCACAGTGGCTCCGTGACCATCCTCTCCCTGTCCCAACCCCAAGGTGTGAAGTCCGGTCCAGCTTCCTCCTGTGCCGGGAGTCCCGCCAGCCCCACCTGCTCCCCGAGAATCAGGTCCGCCTCGGGAGACCCTACAATAACCGGGGAGGGGTGGGCAGCCACAGGTGGGAGGTAACTGAGCACAGCTGGCTGGTTGACCCTGTGCCCCCCGGGTCCTTAGGAGACCCTACCACAACAAAGTGGCACACGGTAGGAAGAGTGCCCCTGGACCACAAATCCACTGGTGGCAGAACCAACCTTCTCGAGACAACCCACAGGAACAAAGGCACAGGGACTTCTCCCTAAGAGCCCAGAGCCGGTCCCTGGACGGAGGAGACCCTACCCCAGTGTCACCTAACGATTCCCAAGGGGCTGGGGACAGGTGGGGCCGCCACACTCCACATTCTTGTCCCCACGGCTACCTGGAACCCCCACACATCCCGCCCCCACCCTGGGGATGGTCTGTCCCCGAAGTGTCAGGGACGGCCCTTTGCTCGCCCCGGCCGTACCTGGGACGCAGCGGGGCCGGAGAGTCGCTCCATGCTGACTGCGGGGCAGCGCGGCTATTCTGGGGCCGCGGCTGGCGGAGGCCTGTCAGATAGGGTGTCAGTGAGGAATGCCAGCCGTGCCCCTGCCACCGCCGGGGCGGGGGGGGTGACGGCACCGCCACCACCGTCCACAGCCACTGCGCCGCCCAGCGACCCCGCGGGCCCGGGCTGGTGGGGATGGCCGCGGTCCCGGGGATGCGAGGGAGGGGGCGGAGGAGAGATGATGGGGAGCAGAAAGATTGTCCCACCCCACCGATCCTCATCCTCCAGGAGTGGTGCTCAGCACCTGTAAGGATGCAGCCCTGCAGCGGGAGCATGCACAGCATCCCTCTGCTCTCCCGGGGATGCTGGAGCAGGACCGACTCCTGGCCACAGGCTTGGGCAGCCGCCAGAGCAGCTGGCGACCCCTTTGCCCCTGGTGCTGGCCCTGCCTGGGGTCCTGCTCCCGCTCAGCTTCCCCAAGCCACCCAGGGGCTTACGGTCCCGGGGAAACGTCTTTCGTTGCCTGCAGGACCAGCCCCAGCTCACTCCTGCTTCCATTTCTATTTCAGGAAGGTTCAGATAACCCCTTGGCCTGTTGCCCTGTGGGCCCTGAAGCAGCTGTGGGTGAGCAGGCTGGTGCCTGCTGGGCCAGGGAGACAAAGTGGCTCTGACACTTGGGGAGCAGTTGGACAGTAGCCCATGGTAAGGTGCAAAGAGCAAAGCCCCAGCTGCTAGCCCAAGGCACGGAGGGAGAGATGAGGGTTTGCTAGTGGGGACAGGCCACCAGGGCCCGGGTGACACAAGGACACACAGTAACTGCTTCCATTGGTCCTGGGTGGCCTTGGCCCTGCAGCAGTGCAGGGGTACTGAGCCTGTCTCCAGCCTGCCCACCACTGGGTACTGGCAGCAGAGAAGGGAACAGGCATCTCCACTTTCAGTGGCTATTTTCAGGTGCTGGAGAGAAGCCGAGGAGCAATGAGATTGTCACCAAGGAGACCACAGAAACAGGGCCCAGCTCCGGGCAGCAGCAGGGGGCTGCAAGCAGAGGGGAGGTTCCTGCAAGGCAAAGAGGGCCCCTGCATGGGGCTCAAACACTCCCCCCTCCCCCCCTACATGCCCATGCCAGGCTGGGGGGACATAACCCAAACCTAGCGAAGGACAGCTCAGGGGACCAAATCTTTACTTTCCCTTTCTCTGCTGCAAGGCAAGCAGGGCTGTTCTGCCTCCCTTCATCAGTGATCTGCAGGATAGCCCTCACAACACAATACAGACCCCAGCACCTTTGCAGGGAGCTGCTTCCTCATGCAGGCGGGCCTGGGAAGGACAGGGAAATGGCAGGGTGCAGCAGCAACAGATCCTGCAGCAGAACCCAGCAAAGCACGAGGAAAGCTGAGCAGGCCCACAGACCCAAACAGGCCAGGGAAACAGAGCCAGATAGATGTAGGCAGGGAGAGCAGTTGAGCATTAGACTTTAATAGAAATCCTTGAGAAACTAAGAGAAAATAGAGAGCAAAACCCAGGAGGAGAGCATCAGCCTGCAAGTCAACACAGGCATGCTGCAGGGCACCTGGGAGAGCTGACAGCTGCCTCCCTGGCAGCCCTACTCTCCCCATGACAAAGCAGAGCTGTGCTGGAACCTATGGTTTCTCTAAGCAGCAATGTGTAAGCCCAAGGTTTCCACGAGGCCCCAAAGCTGGGGGAGGACAGGATATTGGCACAGGAGTTCAGAAAGGATAAAACAGTTCAGCTGAAAGTCCCAAGCTTCTTCCAAAGAAGGAGGGTGGTGACTGGAGACTTTTTTCAAGGGGCCAGGCTGCAGCACAGGAGCAGACTTGACTCCCAGTGGCTCAGAGTAAGCACATGGAGTCACAGGTGAGCAAGGGCTCAGCCCATGCCCCATGCTTGGTCAGAGATAAGAAGGCCAGGCTGACTCCAAGCTTTGTCAGCTCCCACACAGCAAAGAAACCACCACCACATCAGGCTTTAAAAGCAGCCTTGGATAAAGGGCAGACAAACCCCACTAACCCAGGCTTTGCCATTTGTTTTAGAAATGTAAGTCACACAGCTCTCCTCTGCCCAGTAAAACATTCCTCTCTATAAGCAGCCCCAGCGAGTGTGCAGCACAAGGGGCTCCCACAGTCCTTGCTCTCCGGAGTCAGCTCCTGTCTCTTCCTTTGAGGTAGGTTGAGGTGTCCCTGGGAGGGACGTGGCTGTCTGATCACATCACCAGGGCGGTGTCCAAGAGGCAGACAGTAGGTTTCTGGTTGTCTTCACCAGTGTAGTTGTTGAGAGGTAAGCTCTGAGTAGGGCTGGGATCCAGGCATCTTGTGAGGTCCTCACCAGCTGAAGGAAAGAGTGTGCTGCAGGGGAAAGGAGACACTGTGCTGCTTAGGGGCAGTGAGTAAAGATCAAAAGGTGCAACATTCATCTGTAGTATCATTATACAGACTCAGAGGCAGGGCTGCCAGGCTCATCTACTCAGTTTCTCATCCCAGGCAGCACCACTCACCCCGAAAGTCACCCAAGAGAGTGGCAGAACTTTAGGGTCACAGTTTGATCTTCCTGGCTGCATGCAAACCCAATACCAGCCTGGCACAGGAACAGAAGCTCGGATACCCTTTTCCTTAACACCAGAGACCAGGGGTGTGCCTGTCCTCCACTTCAGCTCACCCAGAAGAACCCCAGTCCTCCAACTCTCTGCAGGAGGCTGTCAGGGCCAGCAGCACCCATTCTGCAGCCCAGCTTTGCTCAGGGAAGCTGGTAGAATGCAGCACACCTGGACCCCTTGCTGCTTCCCAGCCCCACACTGCAGCTAAGAGCCTCTGCTCACTGCTGGCTACATCAGAACCCATGGAAGTAGTGTAGGCCCTTGTAGAGACCACCTTGTCAGCATGTCTTGACCATGACAACTCCAAACATCACCCAGTCTGGTTGTTTTGGGCCTCAGTCCCACCCAAGCTGGGCATACAGTGCCAAGGAGACATGCCCAGTCATGCAGACATCTTGCCCTACGAGCTGGCCCTCTAGAGAATGGAAGCTGGCTTCAGAACCTGCAAGGCAACCTGTTCCTCTTCCCTTAAACAAAGCTGCTTTCCCTGCTGCCAATACTCTCCCAATCCTAAAGCCACACTGCAAACATGGGAGTCACAGCAAGTGCAAACTTACCCCAGTTTGCCCAGTTCCTGTTTACTGAAGCCACTTGATTGAATGCTGCTCTTCTGGAGCAAAATAGATTTTGGCAACGACCACTGCAAGAGAAGAAAAGACAACCAAATGGCTATTTAAGTCGTGGCAAAAACCCCTCAAGCCTGCTGCCCTAGTGTGCTTCAGTTTGAACTGCCTCACTCTGCTGTGCATCATCACTGCCACCAGACTGTTCCTAAAATAGCAAACAGAGCTCTCTCTGCTTTCTGCTTAATGGGTCCCTCGCTGCAAGTGGGAACAAAGCATCTTGAGGTCAGAAGAGTGGGTTTCTGTCACTGTATCAGCCTCCTGTTAAGGCACAGGAACAACAGAGAGAGATGGCTCCCTGACAGAGAGAATAAAGGGCAGGCCCAGTGCCAAATATGCAGGGCTGTGCCTAGTGCCCCCAGTGATGTTCATATACATAATACTTGCAGATCTGATATACTGGATGGACTTCATGTTGGTGGGAGAGAGAGAAGCATGGATTTTTCCAGACTCCTGGAGGCCTTAGCAGAGAGGAAATAGCAAACAGGTAGGGCAGGAGCCACAGGAAGCAGGACAGGCACACTGTCTGCCCAACTCTGCCCAGGCAAACAATCATCTCTCCCTAGCTTACCCACAGCCATACGCACCATCTCGGCCAAACCAGTCCCTGCTCCAGTGTGGTATCCTTTGATACACCAATTCTTCAGTAGCTCCAGACCTGGCAAGTAACAGAAACAACAAGCAAGAATGAACAACCACATCCGCAGGGAGTTAAGCCTTCCCAGCTTGGGGCACATCAATATGGTGCACAGAGCAAGCTGCCTGTGCTGCTCATGTCATGCAGTAACTACTTGACCACGTGCCCAAGCCCAGCAAACATGGGGTAAACCAAGGGCGTTCACCCTTTCACAAAAACACCAGCCCGTGCCAGCATGTGGGCTGCTGCAGCGCCTGCCTTCCTCCCAGCCAGACGCACCACGCAGCAGCCTCAGTTAGGCAGGGAAACTGGGACAACATGGGATTTGCCAAATTAGACCCGACTGGCTGTTCCCCTGAGGCCAGTGCCTGCCACTGGCAGCACCTGATTTTGGGCTGCACCAGTGAAAGTTCCTACAGTGCTAATGTAGGGCAACTTTGCTGCCACTGGCCCCTTTTTCAGAGGAGGGCAGCTTGGGCAACTTCCTTCTTGCACAGCACCAATCAGCAGTAGTGTCCCAGTGCACCATCTCCTCCCTGCACAGATCCATCCAGAGCACAGTGTGGGCTGAGACCTGCTCTCCATCCTGGCATGCTCACCAGTGCTGTGAGACACAAGGCATGCTGCTCCAGAGGACAAGTTGAATGCTTAAGCAGAACCACGTGCCCAACTGCACTGAACAGGCTTCACTTCCTCCAAGGCCTCCTGCTAGCTGTCTCAGCCACAGCCAAGCTCCCTGCTCTCTGCTCGCCTAGAAATCTGAGAAATCCAGACCTGCACCCTTACTGTTTTCTTAAGAGTGTAAATGCCATAGTACGAGCTAAGATGCTTTGAGATTTAAGAACCAGCACAGCAATAGCCAGAAACTCGGTGCTGTCCAGTTGGGGTTACTGTGGTTTGCTGTATGACACCAACCCCGGCTATAGGAGGAATCCTTGCTGTCCAAATTCTGCTCCTCAGTGACCTTTCAGCAAACCCCAGGACCTTGGAATAAACAAACAAAAAACCCTAGATGCTAGAGGCTGAGAGGAGCAAGCCAGCTCAGCACCTCTGCCCCAGACCTTGCTGGCCAGGGAGAGGAAAGGGCTGGATGGAACACACATGAATGGATAGAGGCTGGCAGGAGGTTGGGAATAGAAACGAGGGGGTAGAGCAAAGCAGCTCACTGGGCTGCTTGGGGGAAGCTGAAGTGCTGAACCATGAATCCAGCTGGAGTGGCAAAGTTCAGGCCAGCACTTCAGTGCACATGATGACAGGATCTTTCTCCTAGCTGGCAGGAGAGCATCCAGCAAAGGTATTAGCAAGGCAAAAGATGATACAGGCTGACACTGCAGCTGGAGAGGGCTGTGAGGTTACCATCTCTTTGTGAAGGACTGTTATTTGCTGACCCCTTTGATATTTGCTTTAACACCAGTGAAAAGTGACAAAGGTTTGTTTGTTTGTTTTTCCCTCTGCATGACAGCCAGGCTAGGAGCACACACTTGGTCACCTCAGGGGAGGGCCAGCTCCTGCAGAAGCCTCTCCAGCTAGATCAGATGCTAAATGGGGACCTGAGCTATGGTCTCTTTCTTTTCTCTAACCCCTCACATTAGACCTCACCAGTTCTCTCTCCTAAGCAGCCTCTACTGCTGCCCTGATAGAGACAGCCCTGGGTGAGAATGAAATGGCCCAGCCCAGGTATGCCTCATTAATACAGCACTGTGTCCTGGAAAGGTGGAAATGATAGCTAGATTTCTTCTGTTTAACAAAAACTCCTCTGTGTGCATAATGGTGGTTTTAAGAAAGCAGGACGAGACCAGGGAATAGGTCAGATTTTTCCTTCACTTCACAGATCACCTGTATAGAGCAAAGTCCAGTGACTCCAGGTGCTTCTCCCTCAAGAGGGCAGAGGAATGCAGTAAAGGGCCAGAGCTAGAGGCTGAAGGCAGAATCCCAGCTTGCTTCAGCCCCAGGATGCTTTGAAATGCTGGTGCTGCTATAATGACCAGAGCAGTGAGCAGTCCTGACTATCTCAGAATAAGCTTTTTCTGATATCTGAAGCAGTTTGGGAGGGTAACACACTTCCTAGGGCTAGTGTGCAGGCAGGCAGCTCGCCCTAAACACGCATAGCTCGGAAGTTTCCCAGGAACACTGGCAGGCAGCTTGCCAGACTTGGGTGACCGTGCCAGGCTCTCAGATGGCAGTTACCTTTGTGTTTATTCAAGTAGTACTTGAGTTCCCACTGGGTCACCAGGATGTTGAAGTAACGAGGCTGTTCAAAGAAGCGCAGGTAGCGCATGGAGATGTGGGTGGGGAACACTCGCTCAAACTGCCCACGCCGGGAATACTCATCCTCCGTCTCCACCAGGATGCGAACGTCATCTGGAGTCAGGATGTCCAAGACAGAAGAATAAAAATCCTGCAGACAAGAGCAACCCCCTGGGTCAGGGAGAGCTGAACCACGTTTTGGCTATTCCTCTTCCCACCTCCCCACTCCTCAAACCCTCTTAGAGGTCTCCATGTGTTTGTGATCTCTGGGACACAGACCACACAGAAAATGAAGAAATCTAGATTCAGTGGTGACTTTAATGTGGCACACAACTGAGGAGATTCCCAGTTCTGCAGCCCAGCCCCTCTTACTGACACTGCCCAGTGGCACACAAGGCAAGCATCCCAGAATCACAACATCAACCATGTTGGAAGACACCTCCAAGATCATCAAGTCCAACTGATCACCCAACCCTAACTAATCAACTAGACCATGGTGCTAAGTGCCTCATCCAGTCCTTTCTTAAACACCTTCAGGAACGTTGACCCCACCATCTCCCTGGGCAGCCCATTCCAATGGGCAATCACTCTTTCTGTGAAGAACTTCTAAGATCAAGTCTAAACTTGCCCCTGCGCAGCTTGAGATTGTGTCCTCTTGCCCCTGCTAACCCCAAACCCCCGAACAGGGTCAGCAGGCAAAGATGGTGAGAGCTGCACAGAGACACAAGGAGGAACAAGCAGTGCTCAGACCGTGTTTGGGCACTGGTGGGTAATGTGCCCCTAGGCACGTGTTTATTTTAATGTAAAGATGAGCCAGTGCCGCAGTAGCTTAAGCAGACCCAAGTTATTTATGACCAGATGTGTGGTTACCCACCAGAGCCCAAGTGCCCCCCATTATCTGTCTGTTCCCACAAAAAGGTACAATCCCAAGAGGGTCAAGGGATGTGGGACTGGTTGGGACAGCGGCTTGGCATGCAACATAAGTATCAGAGGAGATTATGTCATACCTGGTCAGGTATCTTCTGCATCAAGTAATAGGCCTTCTTCATCTTCTCTGCTATGAAATGCTCAGACGCTGCCTTCGGCTTCTCCTTCAAAGCACCACCCAGACTGAGGACACAACAAGAAGCAGTAGAGCATTTATGCGAAGAAGACAAAGTCCTGTCATGGTAGAGCTGCTCCCAGCAGCTTCTGTGAGAGCAGTAACGCCCCCAGGAAGATGTCACGGAGGAGAGAATGCTTTCTCCAAGGATTTCACTAGTTCCAAGATCAGTGATGCATTCACAGCCTTGTGCATCAGCATAGGACCCAGGAAAGATACAGGCAGGTGAACTGTGAGGGTCCTGCCGGCTCCTCAGTAAGGAGGAGGCAATGTTTCATCCAAAAGGTGAACCATCACCTCACACCACATAGAATGCAAGAGAGCCAGAGACACATCATAACATAATTTACAGCACTTAAGTCTGGTGGGATCTCATGTTCACACGCTGCTTGGAATGCAGCTTCCTAACTGTAAACACAGAATGAGGGGTACAAGTACTAGGTACTGGTACAGTGCAAGAAAAGAGAGAACTCTTAGATCACAAACTTCCATCCAAGAGTTCTCAGGACTCAAATTCAGCTCCAGCTTCACATGCCATGGGAAACCCTGGCCTTTTATACAGTCTGACCAGCAACCATCTAAACCATTCTAAGCACCCATCTGAATCATTTGGGGATACCAGAGTGTGGAAGATACTTATCCAACACCTTTAACCCTTATATCAACACAGCTAATTTGTTCTGCAAGAATAATTAGTTGTGTGTGGATCCATACAGGGAGAGCAGAGGCTCGAGGCTGTTCTGCTCGGGGAACATACAGATCTACTGGAATTATGCCTATATGCAAAAAAAAAAAAAAAAAAAAAAAAGCAAACAAACAAACAAAAAAATTCATGTCCTTTTCAGGGCAAGGGATATGTTTAAGCAAGGTTGCCCCTGGATGTAGAACTCTGGTAATGCATTATGTGAACCATGCTAAGGATCCGCTTAATCCCCTGTGTGTCCCTCTGTGGCTCTGTGGACACCTGCCCTTCAGCACCTCTGTCACAAGCTGCAAACGAGCGTGTGATCAAAGCGCCGCAGGCACGCTGGCCAGTGCTCCCCGGCTGGACCAGGCCCATGCCCCAGGCTTCTCCCTTTGCACAAGGCACAGGGCAGGCAGAGGGCAAGAGTCCTCTCTTTTGGCAAGCCCATTCATCACAGCGGGCTGGGTGCTGAACCCAGCAAGCTGCTTCTTCAGTGACATACCACCAATGGTTGCTCCGCTGCAGGGAACAGGACTGGTTTACCCCCCATATCATCAGGTTTGAAATTAGTATAAGCCCAAGCTGTGGTGAAACACAGGAGGAGCAGGGGTCTGGGTGGACACACATCTAGGAATTAGCCTTATGCAAGAAACAGTCACATCAGGTGCAAGGTAAGACTGTGCATTTCCCTATCCCACAGGTCTACAGCCTCCAACACCTGTAGTCCTGCCTAAGGAACAGATGACTCCAGCCTTTGCAAAGTAACAGATGTTCCTCTTGCTCAAGGCAGCAGCATGTCCACCCTGGGGTAGAAGGCAAGTAGATCCAGCCCAAACAAAGTGAGCCATCCCTCAAAGTAAACAGAGAGGCAGCATGGCTCAGCATCATGTTAGATTCTGTTGGTAAGAAGGAGAGAGCACAAGTTCTACCTTGAACAAACCACAGGAACTAGATATCCAGAAATGATGCAAGTCTCTCAGACTATAGCTGAAGGACCAGTAAGCAACCCCTAGATTAAATCCTCCAAGGAAAAAGCCTTTCTCCCTGACAGAGGAGGAAGCTGACCTGCAGGTAGAGTCACTTTTTGTGACTTGTGGCCTTGAGGCCATACTGTCTGTGCTGGGCAGAACAAAGCCGGCAAGGTTCAGGAGGTCTCGAATCATTTGGCCCTTGATGCTCACATCCAGCGGAGAGTTGGAGTGGAGGCTGTGGGGAGGAAGCATCACAACAGTCTGAGTGCTAGAACAAAACTGCTGAGCCCCATGGCCCTGAGATCATTCCTTGGGTTAATACTGACTGGGATACAAAATGCAACCTGTCCCTTATCACAGCCAGCCATGAGACATTGAGACAAAAATCCTGACAACAGCTCTTTGAAGGGAAGTCCCCACCAGACAGGCTTCATTTCTTGCTGAAAACCAGTAAATCCATCCCCAAACCCTGTGTGAGACCACAGCTCTGTGTCCGGCCTATGCCCACCCACTCTGGCAGGCAGGAGGCCATGCGCAGGTACGCTGCAGCTCCTGGTTCTGCCTGCGCAGCCAACACCACGCAGCCAGGTGCCACCAGCCAGCAAGGAATAGTGCAGCAGGCAGCAGAGCTGCTGATCAGAGCTGCTGCTCCCTTCTGCCCACACAAAGAAGAAATCTCTGCCATCATCCATTCCCTACGTGACGCATCCCTCCTTGGCCTTCCTTTTTTAACATACTCTTCCCTGGCTCTAGGTGGAGCATGCTCAGCAAAGCTTTCTGAGCTGCAGATGGATGTTGCTTTCACAGACAGGGAGGACTTTGATTCCTGCAATCTGGAGAGGGAGGCTTCAAAGCCCACAATCTTTCAGCACAAAGTATAGGGGACGTCGCAAGCCAAATTCACTTTGTGGTATAAGAAAGGCCATTATCCACACTGCTGTGGCTCAGAGTCTGCTTTACCTTGGGGAAATGTTGACCTCTAAGATCCAGGGCTTGAGGTTTTCATCCAGCATAATATCAAACCCAAACAGCTCATGGCAACAATACGGCCGCCGCACATACATCTTCACCAGGCTGTTCACGTAGGGCTCAGATCTGCAAGCCAATGGAAGAGGGCTTGTTTCCTACAGTTAGAGAGCAGAGCTGTGGCTGCTTGCAGTGCCAGCTCTGAGCGTGTTCGCAGCCACGTGCTGTGGGAGCAGATGGGCTGAAACCAATGCAGGCCCACAAGCTGCTGCTGCACTGCGTATGGATCCAGCACTGAATCCTGAGCATCCCTGCTCTGTTGGGCAGGATCAACTTCTGAACACAACATCCATCTTGCACCAGGGGACCTTTCTTGCCAACTTGCCAGGTGACAAGCTGGGCAGAGTGTTGAATATGTGGCACCCCCGTGGACCCCCCACCCTGGCACAGCAGGCAGACCCAGGAAATGTAAGGTCTGCTTACCTGTTGCAGCAACTGCAGCATGAGCGTAAGTTACAGGATGAAAGGAAGGACCCAGAGAGAAATAATGAAGCCAACAGTGGTGGCAGCATTTAAATTAAGAGCAAAAGAACTGTGCTTAGAGGGAACTGGAGAGCCAGAGAGGCCAGAGTGCACCCCACAGCTTCGCACAGAGTAAGGGGTGTCAGGACTTACGCAATGATGGTTTTGATAACAATGTCTTTAATCTTCTCCCAGATGACCTCGCTATTAACTCCCTTCTGGGTCAGGTAACTCCAGAGAGCTTTGAGTGCCCTGGAAAAGAAAGCAAAGCAGGCAGCTCTACAGCCCATCCCTGCCCAGCCTTCCTAGTGAAGTGAAAGCAGCAGAAGAGAGCCTTGACAAAGCTCCTCCCTGGCATAGTCATCCTTCTAAATCCCTCACCTCCTGATTGCTGCCCTCCCCAGCCTGGCCTGACTGATCTTGTAGGCCCAAACCCCTAGAAACATAAATCTGTCATAGTCTTGTCCCAGCACTGGAGTATTAGGTCCCAAATTAGTACACGAGCAAGATAAATCAGGCCCAGATCTTCTCTTCCCTCCCCCTCCATGTCCTCAGCAAACCTCCTCTTCCTGCAGGCCTTCCCCCGCAGCACTGCAAAGCAGCTCAGCAGGAATCCAGCAAGACCCCATGAATCTTTCAGCTTGAGCCATTTCACTGAAGCTTTGGGGGTGGAGAAAATTTTTTCCAGAAGTAGAAAACAGGATGGTAGGGGAAGCATCTCCGCTTTTATAGGAGTTTCCTACCCCATACCAAGCACTGCAAGCTACCCTGACACTGAGCCAAGGATACTCAGATACTGCTCAAGCGAGACCCTGTGGCTAATAGCCAGGAATTCAAAGGTCACGCTTCCTGCATACAAGATGGAGTGGATTACAGCCACCCTCAACTCTAGCATGGGAGCAGCCAGCTTTGACTTGCATGACAGTACCAAAACCGCACACAATCCCACCCCCATGGCATTTAAACTGTTGGGGGACAGCAGACCCCACTCAAAGTCCCAGTGGAGGAAGCAACCACTGTGCAGCAGGTCCAGGTCTGAGAAAGTAATCCTACCACAGCAAACCACCTTCTGCACCAGCCTTTGAAGTGACCTAACCCTGCCCAGGCCAATGAATTGAGAACTCTATCCTGCACTATTTTTAAAAAAGTTCAAACAGCACTGTGGAATCAGAGACAAGTGCCTGGGCCCTTGAATCAGTCCATCCATGGGCGCACAGGGAACAGGAACTCTGCAAGACTGCAGCCCTCCTCCCAAATGCCTAGAAATGGCACTGCTGCTCCTGCTCACCCTGAGTAGCATACAAATTATCAGCTGTCCCTTCCTCTGCCTCCGCAGGTAGTCAGGAATGAGGTGGGCAGAGGCCTCCATCTAACCAACTTAAGCATCACAATTACCCATTCCAGTTCTACCAGCAGAAAATCAGATTCTGCTTTAACCACGTCCCATCACCCCTACAACAGGGCAAGGGTGAGTACAGATGAGAGCAGTGCTGGAAACAAAGAACAGCAACCACAGCCCAAGAAGCAGCAGACAGGATGAGTCACAGCCAGGGAGACCATCCAAATTCCACTGACACTAACCCATGCTAAAATCCCCCTGCTCCTCCCATTTCCCCAAGCAGGAGCAGACTATACAGAAAGAACATTCAAGTTTTGGTTAAGAATACTGAAAACAGGCTTAATTAACAGCAAACAGAAAAAGTTGCCCTGTGCCCTAAAAGCAGTACCTACCATTTATGTCCCTGACAAGCAGTCTCATCTAGGTTGGACTTGTACTCTGTGTTCTTCTTGTTCACACTGTAGTTGGTCAAGTGCACAAACTTGTTGCTGAGGCTTTTCATCGAGGAGGAGTATCTGGAGGAGGCAATAGGACCACAGTCTGAGCTTGAGCTGGGTGCCCCCAGGACCCTGGGGCAGGAAGAGATTCTGTCCTGCCTCAGGCCACTCTTGGCCACCCACCAGCCCTGCTGCCTCCCTTTCCCAAGCTGCCTGGAGCTCTCTGTCCCCACTCTCCTAGAGCTGATGGGACAAAGCATGAGATACAAAGCATGCTGCCTTGGGGCAGTGGGATGCAATCCCACCCTCATAGCATGTCCTTAAGACTGGAGTACTGGTGAGCAAAACCACTGACAAAACTGCAGCAAGCCCAAGGCAAAATAGTCAAAACTGGAAGAAACATCTGAGTTTCTGGTATGACAGCCCTTAGGCAGTACAAAGCAGCCAGCATATTTCTGGAACTGCTTTACACTGAGCTGATCTTGCCTTGGGAAAGGAAGATGAACGATACATCTGCTTAATTTCCCTTGCAAAACTGTTGCCTGCAGTGATCCCATGTGTTTCCAAACTGCTTCTACAGCTTTAAGCATCACTGTCTAAGGCATACCTCCAACCTGCCCCAGCCAAGGTGGGTACCACAGCCACACCTGCCTCAGCACCCAGCACTGCTCTCCCCACAACCTACTTGCAGCTAGCAAAGCGAACCAATCCATCCTTGAACAGGTAGACCCTAAGGGGATCGTAGCAAGTGACATAAACGTAGAGCCTCAGGTCGAACTTCTTCCCACCAATGAGGTAGGGTTTGTGCAGGTATCTGCAGAGGAAAGCAAGCACCAGGAGAGGGTTATGATTTCCACATGCAGGAACGACTCTAGCCCCTGCCTCGGAAGGCTTGGAAAAAGTAGGGATCAATGCAGAAGACCTCTTGTACAATATTACCAAATTAAGTGCATCACAGTCAAAATGAGAGAGGAAAAAGCTGTCCTATGCATGGGGAGAGCCTGCTGCACACCAGCAGTGCTCCCTTCTGCTCGGTTCCATTATGATGAGATTAAGGCACGGTAGCTTTTCCACACCCACAAGACTGATCACAATATTCAAGAACAGCTAAGACATGCAGTGGGCCACAGATGGTTTGGTGAGCAGAAACAGTTGGCAATTTTCATTTGATTATTCACCCCAGAAGTTCACAATTTTCCGAAGGAAAGTGTATTTGCATGGGAAGCAGGCAAGAAGGACAGACAAGCCAACACAGCAGTTCCCTGTCTGCCAAACACCAGTTTTCCTTCCCAGAAAGCAGCTTCAAACCAAGAGGAGCTATTCTATTTTTCTGCAATAGGAAAGCAGATTCTGAAAATTCTGTTGGTCAAAGGGTTTTCTTGAAATAACATCCACATACAGAGAGGCTCTTACTGACCAATTCTAATTTGGATAACAACAGTTCTCTTCCCTGGGACTTCTCTTCCCACTGTGCTTGTGGGCAGTAGATAAGGTTTGCTTGCATCCAAAGATGACAAATTTCAGAGTACAAAGCAGGGGGAGCAGGATCACAGCAGAGCTGAAGCTGATCACCTGCCAAACAGAAGCTCCAGGAAGCTTGTGGAACCAGTTTCTACCCAAGGTCTCAAAATCCCACAAAGAGACAGCAGCACTTCAGCTGCCGCTGACAGAACCAGATTTCAGCAGCAGCATTGCACTAGTTGAGCAGTTTCCAGATGCAAATCAGGTACTTCTGCTCTGCCACACAGTGGCAGCATCCCAGAGCTGACCAGAGAGTCCAGGTTGTGTGTCAGCTTTGTTTTCCTTCACTCACCTCTGTACCAGCAGTGGTCTTCTTTTGGGGAGCTGGCTCCATTTGTGGATAACCTGGATACCAGTGCCTCTTGCTGATGCTGGCTGCAAAACACAAAGGAGGAGGTATCAGATCTTCTCCCTGCAGCTGCAACAGGACACAGGATTGAGCTCTACTTTGTGCTTACTGGTTTTACAATCCATTTTTGGCGGCTAGCTCCTTCCTCCCACGCTTTCCTGAGTAATTTGATGTCCTGGGGCAGGATGAAGGACTGAGGAAAGAAGTTAAACTCCTTCTTCCCACAGCGAGCTTGCATCTTCAACAGGTTGCGCCACAGACGGTCCTTCCTCCCGATTTGAAACGACCCAGGGAAGTGGTTTAGCTGCAAAGGAACCCACCAGGTACTGTGAGATCCAGCTTTCCACCTCCCCACCCAGCTCTTGCTGCTCCCTGGCATGAGGATACAGCCTTTCTGAATACAGTGCAGGGTAATGCTCTTTGCTCCCCTCTCAGATTGCACCAAGACAAGATCAACCTGATGCTGAAGCTCTGCATGGACAAATGCTAGCATGAGTGACCTACATTGCCTACAAAGCCAGCAGCTGCCACCTCATCCCTTCTGGTGTCTGAGCAGCTGCAGGGCACTAACCCCCAGCCTTTGAGCTTCTTCTGACAGTGTTCTCCACCTCAGTGGTTTTTCGCTTACTTCTGAACTGTATGCCAGTATCTGCCCAGGGGACAGAAAGACTCTGCAGCAGGACAGGAACAGGGCTGAAGGCTGCTAGCTTCCAAATCTGGATGCTACCTCAAGACCAACCAGTTTGAAGCATCACAGCTCTCCACAGCAAATTTCAGTGTGATAGATACCAAACCTCTGGTCCCTCACATGTTACCCAAGCCAAGGGCTACTCCTGATCCTTTTATAATCCAAGTTAGGTACATCCCCTCTAGCTGTGCTGGCAGAGAAGACACTGGCACTACTACTCAGTTCTGCCAGAAGAAGGCCTGCTTTGAGCAACAATGACTGAATTTAGACAAGCTCACAAGCGAACACAGCTTAGCTACAGCCTCGGCCTGTGTAAAACCACCTTTACAGTGGGGATGCTCACCAAGCTGTGCCTGTCTCTTGGGTTCATCTCCCAGCACAGGAATGCCAGCTGCCACCTGCTGGAAAGGATGCTGCAGGGACAGCCTGCATAGCAAACACCTGGTCCTGAAGAGAGGGACACCCAAACTGCTCCCAACATGCTCTCCATGCACATGAAGGAGGTCAGCCCAAAACATCCCCTACCTTCTGGTGCTCCCTGATGGCTCTGAAGCTCGGAGATTTCATGTGGTGGCCCCAGCAACCCAGCCAGTCATTGCTTTCTGCAGGAAGACCAGAAAAGTCCATGACCAAGTACCCTGTCACCCACAATGCTCTCTCAACCCACCAGCATCCCAACTCCTGGGGCTAGCAGAAGCATACCAGCAATGCCCAAGAAGTATTCATACAGTGTACTGTGAAACTGCCAAAGTAAGGGCTGTGAGCAGGATCCTGTTAACCATATGGATCATGTCCTTGCAGGCATCTGGGCAGACACAGGGTCAAGGGAATGGCTTTAATACCCCAGCACCCTGACTTCCTTGCTTTATAGCAGGTGAATGAAGCAGGTGGCTGACCAGCAGATGCGCTGCAGATGGACATGGAAGATAGCAAGACTTCCTAGGTGTTGCTCTGGCCAGCATGTCCCGTTATAGTCTAAAAATGGTCTGAACAGAGGTCTCTTGATATGCACAGGTGTCCTGTAAGTACTGCTGGGAGACCATACTCAAGAGTACAGGTCACAGCTGTAGATACTCATTGCTTCCTCACCCTTCTCCTACACACCTCTTCAGCAACAAGATCCCAACCCTGAGAACTCTGACTATGGTCAGAGAGGATGGATTCTTTCTCAGCCTGTGGGGGCAGGGAACGGCATTGCTGGAGTTGCCACCAGATGAGTGCCAGCACCATCCAGAGGTACAGCTCAAACAAGACAAAGCAAACCTCTACGCCACACACTGCCTCAGCTCCTAAGAGCCCAGGAATTAGCCCCTGTGGTCCATGCCAGGGACAAGACAAGAGGGAAATCAGGCCCTACTAGCACTTCCAGAGCTCGTATATTGTGGGTCAGACAGGCAGAAACATGAATCCAGCATCCTGCATTGACAAGCCTGTATTGCTCCTCTTCTGCTGTTTGCTGGCAGAGTCTGCCTTCTCCTGGCCATGGGCTAGAGGCAAGGGAGGACGTGATGTGTCCAATACTGCCAGCTTCCCACAACTTACTTTTGCTGACTCTGAAGTGGGACCTGCTGACGGTTTGCTTCACTATGTTTGGCGTGACTGTGCACATTTTCCATCGCAGCAGCTTCCTCTGCTCCCAAGGCAACTTTTCCACTAGGAAAGCAAAAAGATAAGCACAGAAGGAAAACAAACAGAATGCCCCACATTTTGTACAGCTGCACCCAGGGGAATTCTTATGGTTTGCTGCATGGGTACCAGGGCTGTCAAGGCGGCCCCTTTGCAGAAGACTCCATGGTTAGGGGAGATGCTGGAACATTTGGTGCCAGCCTAACTCATGCTACAGGCTGTGGGAGAAGACCTCATTTTACCCCAAGACTTTTGGACCTCACAGCAGTGGCATGTCTCACCATGAGAAGGGTACAGAGAAGGTACTGCCAACCAGCTCCCACATGTGTGCTGGCACCTCTGCTTGCTAACAACAGGCTGGGCACTCTCACCCTGCCATGGCAACAGACACTGGCTCACCTCTCTCATCCCAAGTACTGAAGTAGATGGTTGGAGGCACATTAGGGAATAAACTGCAGACAAGAGCTGGTTTGAGCACTTTCTCCTGGTCTTCAGTGGGCTGGGCCAGGCACTTAATGTAGTTCCTAGGAGATGAAGCAGCAGGCAGTTGGCTAAAATTGAGAAGTAGCATAGGGACAAAGGGGAAAGCCAGAAAGAGCCTTGATCCTGGTATCAGGAACGTGCATCACTGCCATGTGTGCTAAGATCAGGGAACCAGTCCGCAGCAACAAGGGGGTAAGCTTGCACTGAGTGCACATGCCATGTGGCATAACTTCTGTGGGGCTTGTGTTTAGCAAGGGCAAGGGGTTCAGTTTCATAACAAACCCCATGACCCCACAGGAACAAGGGGTGGAGATTGTATATGCATATGTGATTTAGCTGTTGTAACCCTCTTGGGTTTGGTGTGCTGCCAGGAAGTACACCTTCTTACTACAGTGATCCCTAAGCCCTGGGAGGAAAGGTAGAATTTATAACCTATCTGTTAAGGTTGTGATGATGCTAAAAGTACACTTTAAAATGAACATCTATATTGAAATACCAGCCACTGCAGCCAGTGGAAGAAACCATGATAGAGCAATCCACTAAGGAACAAAGAGCAGGAAAAGAAAAAGAACCACAACACACTTATCCCAAACTCCTAGATCATCCCTTGCCTTGCTGAAGGGACTGAGTAGAGCTGGCAGCGAGGGGGTTGGAGACCAGGACAAGGGAATAAGAGGTGTTCTCCCAAGTCCTCATATATGCTTTTTTTCCCCCCAATACTAGAATTGGTAATTTAAAGTTTGTTACTTGACAATAAATTATATTGATTAATATTTTTTGGCATAAAACTGGTTTTGCCCACAGATTGAAGGCAGGAGAGCCAGCCCAGTGCGCAGCCCACACAGAAGTGGCCAATATCCCTCCCTTGCAGTCACAGCAGGCATTTGGCTCAAGCACTGCTTTCCTCCACCTGCCCCTGAGGACAACCAGGCACTTCCTGACATAAACAGCTGCTGGTCCAATTTATGTCACCTCTGCAGGACTTTCACACTCAGAGCCCTGCAACACCCTGAGGTTCAACAGTTGTGCGCAGGAAGCCTTCCTCATTTCCCAGGCAGCAAGCTGTTGGGCAGGCAGCAAAGCCCAGGACAGCCCTAGTGCAAGAGGCAGCATAGCTAAGAACAGGTCCCACAACGGTCTGCCAGAAATCACAGAGGCAGGGCTCAGATGACTGCAGGCTCACCAATGCTCCAACGAGAAGCCTTTCCAAAAGCTAAAGAAAAACCCAGACCCAGTACTTGTTTCTAGGACGCAACGCTGAGATACAAAACCTCATGGATCTTTTGCAACCTCTGGACCAGGAAGCCTCCACTCCGCTTCATCTGCAAAGCAATGACACTGCAAGAGCACAGTTTAATGCAGTAAACTCAACCCAGTAACTGGCAGTGGAATTAAGAACCCTGTTTTGTGGTGATGGATGCACCCTCAGCACTTTGCAGGCTGCTGTCAGTAGCTCTGGTGTGCAGGGTGGCAAGGAAGCTCGCTCAAGATGGGAAGCCTGCTGCTAACTTCACTCCATTCCCTCATATGCTACAGGTCCCCTCTGTGACCAGGGAGGGCAAAGTTTGGACAAAGATGCCAATTTCAATGCACTATTTACAGCTACTCACCTGGATACAAGAGCCACAGAGCCATGGGATGATGCGCCAGTGACAGAGGAAGCATCTGAGTCACCTGCAGGAGGGGACAGATGCAGGTTTTGTCTCCACAGTTAGAAAGGTGAGACAAAACAAAACAAAAAAATACTGTGGAGGATAGACCCTTCTTGGCTGCCCCAAATCTTTGGACCTTAGGTTTTGCCTACCAGTTGGTGGAATAAAAAGCAGAGCAGGGAGTGGAGCTGACAGCCCTGCACACAGAAAAGGTGGGTAAGTTTTGGAGCAGGACAGTGGTGAACCCTAGCCTGTTCCCTATACAGTTGCTCTTTGCAGCTACACTGCTTTTGGGTTCAGCATTGTCTCTCAACCATCCTAAAATGACAGTATGAATGTAAGACAGGAGGGCAACTGTGCTCAGCTCCAACTCCCAAAAAGCCCCCACACTCTCCAACTCAAGGCATGGAGCACAATCCATCCCAGGGAACCAGCACTCACTGTCCTCATCCTCCTCCTGACTGCAGCTCTCATCCAGGCCATCAGGAAGCTCTTCCTCTGCTTCATCCTGGGGATGGCTTGGCTCCAGCAGTGATTGCTCAACAGTGACACTAGGACAAAATTACATTAGGAGGGTCAAAAGCTTTCCAGGGCCAAAAGACCCAGAAGACCACTGGGGCAGCATTAGATAACATGGGCAGGGGAGTGACAGCACTGTCTCCCCAGTGCTGATGTACAAGCACTTATCCTAAGCTAGCAACATGGAGAGGCCCCAGGGCACCTTGAGAAGAAATATTTTCCAGAGCAGCCGAAAAGAAAGAGGACAAGGACACCGTCTTTCAGCAGGAGAGCAGGAGCTCCATATCCATGCACCCTCACTGTGCAGTCCTCTAGGAACCCATGTCTCTGCCCAGGAAAGCCTTGCTGAACCTGGCTCAACAGCAGGCTTCACCCAACGTATGTGCAGAGCCTGCCACAGCACGGGGAGCAGCTAGAAATGCCACACAGCAAGTCCAAGCTGTGGCTGAAGGAGAAAGCAGAAAGGCTCGGAGCCACCCCAAGCAGCTGTGTCAAGCTGGGGGTGGCAGGAAGGCTCCTCCCAGACCAGGATGCCACAGATGGGCTTTGCTAAGAGATGCAGCCTATAGTTATACTTATGGGCACCCCAATACACACCCCACCCCACAGCACATCCTCTCCCATCGCACACAGACACAACGGCCAGCCCAGTCCAGCCTGTCACGGCCTTCCCTCCTCCTCCTGGCTCTACTTACTTTCTCGGGAGCACAGCCTGGGCCTGTTTCTTCTCTTTCTCCAGTTGGATGGTAGACATCTGGGTTGTCACTTCAGAGATGGCAGCAAGGTGTGGAGGCTCTGATCTTGCCACCTGGTCCCCACTGTGCAGGCTCAGCAACCAGCAGTCAGTGCTGGGGTCAGGAGAGGCAGTGTGCAAGGCCGAGAGATGGGCACCGACACGCTCAGTGCACACAGCAGCACCAGAAGTGCCTGGAAGGCTCAGGTTACCTTTAAGGCAATAGCTACCCAGCTCTGAGTCCAGAGGAGCAACGGTTTCTTTTGGGGTGAGCTGTGCTATGATATGCTGCCCCCACCTGCTGTTTGATTTGCACAGGCTGCCCATGTTCCTAAACCCAGAGCTTTCAGCTTTGTGTCCAAAGCTGCTGTGTGTGGCAGTCTGTCCAGGTGGCTGCTGTGCAGCCTCTGTGAAACTGAGCTCTGCCTCCTTTTCTTTCACCCTGTGGATTCTCTTCTCAGAAACCTCCTGAGAGCACTGATCCTTCCTAAGGATCATGCTGCTGGGCTCGAGGGTAGGAGAGGGGACTGCGGTTTGCTCCAACACAAAGCTGCTGCTTTTCACTGCTCTGTCGAATAGGCTGCCAGGGGAGCTGTCTCCACCTTCCCTGCAATGGGGCCATAAGGCAGCAGGGAAGCTGTGGGTGTTTTTCACCTTCTTCATCTCCAGTGACTGCAGCAAAGGCACTTTAGCACTGCTTGGCCGTAGGAAGGGATTGGTATTGAGCATTGGTCTGTAGGGGTTGGAAGCCTGCTGATCTGAGCTGAGGGCAGAGCCTTTGACCCCAGGACCAGAGTGTTCCTCCATCAGTGGATGCAGCAGGCAGGGCTCCATAAGCAAGGAAGACATCAGCCTTCCTGTGGCAGAGCCAGTGTCTGGAGGGCTTGTGAAAGGGAACCTGTAGGGCTTGGGTCCAAGACAGAAACGTTGGTAGAGCAGAGCACTCCTGCCCAGGTCCAAACAGGGCTGTACCAATTGCAGGCTCAGGAGGATGTCTTTACCAGGGTGTGTGTGGCATAGTGACGGTGGGCACACGAAGCAGGATTGCTGCAGAGGGATCCCTGAGGGCAGCAGGCTACGATCCTGGAAAGCACTCACATACTTGCTCTGTAAATTCCAGATAGGTTTTGCCTGCTGCTGAGCAAGGTGCCAAGCCTGGTGTGGCCGAGCTCTCCCTGCTGGAAGGGTGCCTGACTCGAGCTTGATGGTAGTCTCCTGTTTGGGGCACAGGTTAGCATGTTCTGCTCCTGCAGAGGCCATATGGAGTCATAGCACATGAGGCATGAGCAGGTCAGTCACGCACAGTAGCATCCTTTTTGGCCTGAAACGAGAAAGGTGCTGTTACCTTGGTAGAGCAAAGATTCCTGCCCTAGGAGAGAAGCAGGGTGAGGTGCTTTCCCTGCAGGATAAAATAACATATCTCTGTCTGCTGAGCTCTCCTGAAGCCTCCTGGGACCAAGTCAAAGGAAGAGCTGGCATCTCACAGGAAACTAAGGAATGCAAGGGATAACTTAGAGACAGAGCTGGGAAAAGTGCCACCTGCAGGAAAGCTTGTAGCCTGCAAACGTGCAGGGGTGCCTGGCTGCCAGCCAGGGCTATGGGGCAGCAGCCCCAGATAAGAAAAAGAGAAAACAAACCATGCGCCAAGTCCTTGTCTTGCTTTAACACATGCCAGGATAGGAATTTGTATCCCAAGCAGGCTGGCTGGCTTGCTCTGCCACCTGCCAGCTCTCACAAGCTTGCATGTTTCAAAAAACTAAAAGGTAAGCAGAACATCAACCATCACTCTCCGAGTCTTCCTGCAATACACTCTCCTTTCTCACCTGAAAATCAACCCTTGGGTCCAGCAGTTGAAGTGCAGCTAGAAGACCCCAGGATTTCTCCGCAGCACCATACCCACCACAGGGCCTGGTCAGACAGACCTATACGCTGCAAAGAGCTACACCTGACAGACCTTCTCAATTTGTGAATCAGGCACCTATCTCCACTGCACATTATGGTCAGCAGCATGCCCAATGGAGGCTGTGTGAGGTGGGAATGCCCCACACTCACAGGAGCTATACAACCTCAAGGAGAGCTGCTGCCCTGGAAGTATAGAAAGGGTCAGGTTTGCTCCACACCCATGGTTACACTGCTCATTAGCACTTGTATAGTTCCAGTGAGCAGAGAGGAGTAGTAGCATCCCCCTGTGAGGTGCAGTGTATTGAAGCTGAGCTCTGAGGAAAGGAATCCCACAGGCTGTACAGAACTGAGCTGTACCACACTATCCAACTGCCATCTGATCCGTGCCCAGCAGCACACCCAGCTGTGTTGTGACATTCACAACAATTAACACAGGGCAAAAAGCCTGTGGCTCAGAGGCCACCACCTGCCCAGCTCAAGTTTCCCCCAGTAAACAAACAAGTGAAGCTTGGCTTCCATATGTCACTCCCTTAGATGTGCCCAGGGCACAAGCATGCTTGAACCACAAAGTGTCCCTAGCACACCAACAAATGTAGGCGAAAAAAAACAACATAAAAACAAGGACGTAAGTGAAAGTGTCCCCAGAGTCACTGCCTAGAGGAAGCTGTCACTGCAGAAATACCATGGGCACTGCCAGCTCAGCCATGGCCTGCGCTCTCACCTAGCTGTTAATGACCTTGCAAACCCAGCCTGCAGTGAAAGCCACTTGTGCCTCATCTCCAGCCGGCTTTACAACTATCAGTGGATCATCCTGCTATAAAAAGTGATTTGGCCTAATGAAGTTGTAACAAGGGACATGAATCCTACACTCAGCTTAGACACAGGCCATGAGTATGCCAGCAGAAGCCCTGTGTGACCCTGCTCTGGAGCAAATTACAAGTGGCACAGATGTGACCAGCACAGGCACAAGGGTACTGCTGGCAGCTGTGCCTGCCAGGGTGGAGGTCTGGCCATCACACAGCCTTAGCTGCCACAACCTGGCTCAGCCAGGTCTGGACCCCAGCCCTGCAGCGGAAGAAGGAGAACATACCGAGCTTGCGCCTCTCCGGAGCACTTTTGCCACAGAGATGCAGAAGGGGTTGGGCCAGCACAGTGCAGGGGTGCACTGGAAGTAGCAGCTACAGAAGAAGCTGCTTTCAAGCAAGGACTGTGCTGGCCAACAGCTAGTAACTACCATGGTTTCCCTGTGAAGACACAGGAGCTCAAGAGATAGGAGCAGGAAGGGTGAAAGGAATAACATGTCCCTGCACAGGACAGGGTGGGATGCATCTAGACTGGCAGCACCAGCTTATGCTGCCTGTCCTACCCCCTGTCCACACTCCTGTCTCACTTCCTGTGTGCCAACACAGCCACCTCCAATGTCTGCCTGCTAACTGACTCCTGTCCTCACTGCAAGGACAGTTTGGCAAAGCATCTGCTGAACGCACAGAGCCAGTGGAGACAGAGGGACCTTCACATGCCAGGCTGTGGGCACAGCAGGACAGCAGTTTCCACGTTCCTGTGGCTCTGAGTACAAACCACACCACCTTCCCCAAGGTAAATCCCTGCTGGTTATCAGTCAGGCAAATTTTCCCTTTATGTTTAATTTGGTCAGAGTTTTGGGGAAGAGGAAGGTCACAGCTTGATGCAATCCCTAGTTCTTGCAGCCCAACCTTAAAGCACAAAAACAAAAAACCAAACAGAAGTCTGTTCTGCTGCTCACAACAGCAATAAAACCACACTTGGAAATTTTATTGGAGAAACAGGAGCTAAGAAAAGTCCAGGGTGAACTGGCTGGACTGGAAGGCAAACCCAAACATAATTACTAGTAATTAACAGATTTGGGCTTGGACATATTGATACATAATATAGAGGGCAAAGTTGTCACAGCTGGGGTGATTGTACACCTGCACTCACTCACAATTAATGTACCTTTTATTATTGCACAGCCAGCTCACAAGCTTCGTGACCTCAGCTGGAGCCCAGCCACAACCTTTACAAATGTCACATCACAGGTGTGCAGGGGCCACCACGCAGCCAACTAAGCGTCAGTGGAAGTCCCTCCTTCCAGCCCAGCCTCCCCATGGCCTGTGCAGCTCTAACGGCAGCTCCTGACGGAATTGTTTCTAACACAGAAGGAGGAGATCGTGAGAGCCCCCATCGCCCTTCTGTCACATTTGGCTGGGGAGGTTATTTTAAACGCTGCTGTGGTGACACTCCTAAAATAACAAGGGCTTGCAAAGCTGCAAGCTGACCTGATAACATGCTGCCAGCCTCACACAGCCCAAAGTCAGTCACGGAACTGTGACTTGTGGTCTTCTATGCCACGGCAGGGTAAAATTTCACTTTACAATTAGAATGGATAACATCCTTTTATAAATAACACCTGAGGTCACACCAAGCTCCTCACCTGCAGCTCTGGGGCTTTTGATTAAAGCTTGAACAAGCAAGTTAAGAACAATGCAAAATGGACAGTTTTTTAAACCAATGTATATTTCAAAATAATGGTTTGTATCCCTTCAACAAAAACGAAAAGCTTTCAACAAGTTCAAGCACATTGATCTGAAACCAACTGACCAGAAGTGCCTAAGTTGGGCTTACATCTGGTAGCTAAGTACAAACTCCTGCGTTTGCACAGAAACAACCCAGAAAATCAGTGGCCTCAAGTGTAGTCACACACCGAGACAAAGCAGCATCCAAGGCTGCAGACAAGTTCAAGCTGAAGAGCAGAGAGCCCTGCTGGCCGCTGCAGCACATGAGGACAAGATGGCTCAGAGACAGCTCAGCCACCCCAAAAATGCCAACAGCACAGGGACCAACAGCCTGGTGTGCTGCAATGCCAAGCAGTTAAGCATTGCTGCTCTCTCAGCTCCAGTATTGTCCTGCAGAGCCACATTTTGAGTGCAAAACCTGCAGCACAGGATGATGACCAATTTCTCTTCTAATCAAAACACTCAAGTTTTTACTTGGCCATTTAAGTCAAAAAACAATACCAGTGAGAAACCACTTGCCACAGGAATAAGTCAGCAAATTCCACCTGGATCCCAGGATTACCCTTATGCCCAGCATTTGTGCCAGCCACTTTGATTCAACAGCTGCACTGCTGAACTCCACACTGAACAGAGGAGGCATGAGAAGGGCACGGCTGCCCAAAGCGATCCTTTAACTAAGCAGAGCTCTGCCCTGCAAGAAGAGCAGCACAGCTCTGATGCACACTCCCATTCCTGAGCTGGCAGGGAGGGAAGAAGGCAAATGTTATGGGCAGCAGGACACCAGACCAAGCCCCAGGAGAACTGGAATCCAGCCACTGCCTTGTTCTGTGCTCCCTGCACATACACATGGGCTGAGTGGGGGGCAATGCTCATTCATTTGATTTCACAGGGGACTCCCTCACCGCTCTCAGGGCATCAGAACGCAGTATCAGATGAGGTGAGGGACTACAGCATAGTCAGGCAGAAAATTGGGGTTGCAGCTTTGCTGTGGAGAGAGCACATGGGAGACATCTAAAATAAAGGGCTGGCTTAGTGCTCACCCCAGGCAGGCTGACCTGGCTGTGACTAGAGAGTGCAGGAGCCACACCAAAGGGTGAAAGATCCAGAGCATTGAGTCCTCATTGCTATCAAAAGATATGGATGTTTCTGCCCTGACAGAGTTCCCAGGCCACAAAAGGGGACCTTGCTGCACAGCAACAGTGGACCACACAGCTCTGTGTTTCCCTGGCAGTGAAGGTGGGAAGTCCCTGCCCTCGCTTCCATCCCCAGTTCATACCTTGCCATCATCTGGGCTACAGGAACTGTTGTATCACAGTGTAAACTAGAGCAGAAAAACAAGTATCGATTAAAAGCAACCAGCTAAAGCATAGGGTGCCTTACAGCCTTTCAATGAGGAGGTCTAAAGCACCTCCTGCAGACCCAGGCAGACAGCAAACAGAAGGGATAGCATTCTCAAGTGAGCTTCACAATGGCAGAAAAAGTACAGAACTATGCAGTGAGAACTGCAAGAGCGCAGCCACCAGTGCAGAAATTTACAGGCAGTCAGCACAGCTGAGTTTCAGCACTGCTGGTTTTAGTCAATCTGGCCACACTCTCAGCGTATGACAGAGAAACAAAACAATAGGGAAAGACTCGGGCTGAGGGGAACGAGTATAAAATATCAACATGTAGCAAGGAGACAAGAACTACCCAATTAGCTCAAAACACATCAATTCTTTGTTAATTTCTTGATACTTTGTTCTGAAATATATCTGGAGGGAAAAGCTCTCAGGTGTATGTCCTTCAGTATGTGATGAGGATGCTTCCATGTCTTGACTAGAGTGGGAAACATTCTTATGGAGGCACTGCAATCACCTCATTCCATAAGGCAGTCCCTCAGAGCTTGGGAATGGAGGAGAAACAGATTCAAGTTGGGAATAAGCCACTGAATACTCCCAGACCTGCTACATGGAATGAACTTGGGAAACACCAAGAAATGGCAAACAGCCCAGCCAGTACGGCAGCCAAAGCCCCTGACCTACATTGGTGACATGACATCTTCATGCAGGCAGCATTATCCGGGGCCAGCGGCATTTGGCTCTGTCAGTGTCCTCCTCACAATGCAATCCCTGCTTTGCTCAGAAGGGCCCCAGACATGACCAAAGAGCCCAATTTGTCATCAACAAAGTTTGCCTAATATAAAACTTAAGGACTGCAGCAAGACAGCAAGGTAAGGACAGACAAGTACCACTATCTGCCAGGTAAACCTGCTAAAAGTAAAAAAAAAAAAAAAAACAAAAACAAAAACAAAAAAACCACCACCAACCAAAACACCACACACAAAAAAATCCCACTATTAATACCCCCAAACTGCCTAGGAGCTGCTAGATGTTACAAGCCCATTCAGTGAGGAAAGCACAGCAATGACAAAGAGAAGCCACATCACAGAATCACGTAGGAAGGGGCTTGATGTGGAGCTGTGGTGCTGAACTCCACCACCCATGAGATCTGTGCAGACCAGTCAGGCAGACAACAGGCTGGCACAGAGCTATGAGGCCTCCCCAGTCCTGTGCCACTCATTCCCAGTTACAACCCTGAAGACGTTCAGGAAACACCCCAGACTTGTCTCAGCTGTTCCGCAGCTCTGCTATTCAGGCCCATTGGCTCATTTTCACAATAGCAGAGAAGCCAAGATCCAGGTGGAAGGATTAACAGCCTGGCTGCCCCAGTACCCTGCCTGGGTCTAGTCAAGCGCAGCTCCGTCCTTACTACTGCTCCAAGTGCCCTTGAAGAGGCTCGCTGGGGAGCCAGCTCCTCCTCTCTGGCACACGCTTGGGGAACACATGCTGGTTCTTATTTTTTTCAGGAAAAAAAGTCTTTGAGGTCAAAGCCATAAGGAGACGCTCTGTCTTGCACCAGGGCCGTCACCAGGACGCAGATCCCAGCACACCTTGCCGCAGAGCATCCCCGTGACGCCTGCTCAGCCGCACGGGACCCGGCCTGGCACACCCCAAGGGGACACAGGATCAGGCTATGGATGGCCTGGAGGTGACCGGGCGCCCCTCGGGGCGAGGGCCCGGGCACAGGCCAGGTGGGTGCTAGGGGTACGGCGCTGGGGCAGGAAGGGCCGGGGGCCCGGAGATGAGGAGTGTCGGGGGCGGGAGGCAAGGACCGCACGCCCGAGAGGATCCCGGGGGTGACACTCGGGGAGGGGAGGGTCACGTACTCGCTGTGAGCGGGGAAGGGACCCTCTCCTTGGCGGGGAAGCACTCTCAGCTCCCCATTCTGGTACTCACCGCCTACCCAGAGCGCCTAGGCCCCGCCATTAGCAGCACCGCCGCCGCCGCACTGCCAGCCGTTACCATAGGGATCTGCGCTGCCGCGTGACTACGCCTGCCGGCAGCCACTGCGCCAGCCGCGCCGCGCCCCCTGGCGGCCTGGCGGGCAGGCAGCCTGCGTGCGAGCGCCGCCGCGGGGCTGCGCCGGGGGGGAGGGACACGGCCTCGGGCAGAGGAGCGAAACACCAGGACGCCCTGCGCGACAGCCCGAGGCCCAGCAAGGGCGTGAGGGTTACTCAGGGAGCGGTGGTTTCTTGGGTGTACAGGCACTTTCCCAGGAACGGCTCCCTACAGAGGGGGTGTCCCCGATAAGCTGGCTGGGCAGGGCGCCCCTCGGGCTGACAAAGCGGGTTCCGCCAAAGCCAGGCTGGAGCCTGAGGACAAATGGCGCGTCTGCCCCGCCCTGCTGTCGGCTGCGCCGGGCCGAGCCCCGGTGACAGCCCTCAGCGCAGGTGCGGGGCAGCGGGCCTGCCGGGATCCTGGGGCCGGGGGCGTTTCACAGTGGCACAGTATGTTAGAGGTTTCCAGCACCGCTGCTGCCCGTGCGCAGAGGGGCGAGGAGGCGGAGGAGCTTCTCGCAGTGCCGAGCAGAAGACAGCCGGGGGATGCCAGCAACAGCAGGCTGAGAATCACCGCCGGCCAGCACAGACAACTTCTCAGTGGCTCTGAGGGAGTGCAGGACCTGTGGAGCAAAGAGAGGAACAAGAGTCACCTGCCAGCCCAGTCCTTTGTCCACACAGCCCCACTAAGTCCCACAGAGGAGCCAAGGCCCCCGTGCAGTACCTGTTGCATCTCAGAGTGCTGGCTGAGGACTCGCAGCGCGATGAGGGCTTCCTCCCGCACGCTCTCCCGAGGGTCCTGGCAGGCTGTCTCCAGTAGGGCACGAGGGACCCTGCTCTCCATCAGCAGGTCCCCCAGCTCAGCCCAGCGCCGGCCCAGGTTGCCCAGGGCTGAGGCTGCATTGCAGCGTGTCCTGGCCTGCACATCACCCAACAGCCGCGTCAGCTGAGGCACAGCCCTGCCCAGGGTCCTAGATGGGCAGCACTCATGGTACGTGGCATTGCCCACTGCAAAGCTGGCTGCCTTGCGCACACTGTCCTCCTGGTCCAGCAGGCACTCCACCAGGCTCTCCAGCAAACCGTGCTGGCTCTGCAGCACCCAGGGAAAGCTGTGGCCATGTCGGAGCAGGTTGCCCAGAAGGTTGCATGTTTTGGCCCGTATCAGGTGTTGCCTATGGCTGAGCAGGTGGGTCAGTGGCTGGCCTGCCACATCGGAGCCCCTCAGGATGCTCTGGAGAAAGGGCAGGTGCTCTGGGTGGGCCCGGGCCACGTGGGTCAAGAGGGACAGGAGGTCAGTTGTGAGCTTAAGGCTGCCTGAAAATAAGGCAGACATCAAGAAGGTAATGATGTGCTCTGAGGCAGCGGCTTCCCTCACCACTTGGTCTATGACCTGCTTGTTAGACACAGTGAGGTGGCACAGGAGACTCATGGGGAGTTCAGTGTATGAGAGGGGCAGATGGCAAGAGCAGACCTGAGGAGAAAGAAGAGACTGAATGAGGCTGAATGCACAGCACTTATGTGTGGGACAAGCCAAGCAGTGGCTGAAGGCTACCAGGTTGCAGAGCTCAGCTGCTGGCCAAGCTGCTGTGAGCGCTGAAGAGCACCCAAGTGACATCACTATGTGGGGGGAAAGAAAAATGTGAGGCCAAGAGGGTACCTGCAGCAGCTGGGCAGGGATCTGGGCATCTCTTACAGCTTCCATGACCAATGCTAAGGTGTCTCCATCCACATCCAGGGCAAAAGGAAAACAGAGAAGCTGGCAGGCCTGGATCACCACAGCTGGGACAAGCTCAGGGTCCCCATCCTGTCCTGCTTGCCTGAATTTATTAGAGAAAAGGACTTTAATACAGAGGTGATCAGGAAAACATCACAGGAAGCAGCAGGGGGCATGGCTCTGCTGGCAAGCTGCTGCCTGCAAGTGCCAGGTCAGGAACTTCTAAACCCTCTGTATGCTCATGTCCAAACCCTGTTCAGTGGCTGAGCTCTACCCCTTTTAGCCCTCCCCACAACTCACGTTTGTGCCAGGCATGCCAGGAAGCCAGGGGACAACAGCCTCTTCAGTGTCACCATGAGGACTCCGTGGGACTGGATGAGCTGAGACAGGCAGCAGTGGGACTCACGAGTGAAGACAAAGAGAGCCAGGCTTAGGAAGAGCAGGGTGCCTGCCAGGGAAAAAATGCAGCATGGTGGCAAAGATGAGGTCTCCCCTCATCTGTCTGCTCATACTGCCTCAACGCTGCTCCAGGGTTGCTTCTGTGCTTCTCTGCCCAAAACCAGACCAGTCTCCACACATGGTGGTCACACCTGCCAGAGGGAACATTCCCTGTAGCATGGACATCCTTTCTTGTTCCTCCACACCCAGCCAGCTGGGCCACTGCTGACTGGGCACAGCAAGGGCCAGCCCAGCCCTCTCTCCCCAGAGGACAACAGCAATTCTCAAGAAAAGCTCCCTGTGAGCTCTGGCCTCAGAGACCAGATGGGGACAGGCATGGGCAAGTCAGAGGGCCACATGTGGAGAAGCATCCAGCACAGATGCCCTGCTGTTCTGCAGCTCCTACCTTGAGGGGAGAGGAGGTTCCAGTCTGGCTCTGCCACAAGGTGACCTGCCCCGGGGGGGTCTCCCTCCAGTGCTGCTCTGTCACTGCCCACACGAAGCACTGAGGCAACACGATGCCACAGCACGCCCCACAGGTCTGAAGCAGCAAAGCTCTGCTCCATGGACATGTCCTCCTAAGGGTGGGAAAACAGGTCTTGGTGGTTCCCCATGGCACCCCAAGGTTCTGATCCGCATGCCTGTCCACCCCATGGTTCTTGAGGACATCAGGGCTGGATAGACATGCCCCAGAGGAGGTCAGGGCCAGGGACTGGCAGTCCCACTGCACCTGCTGACAGTGCCAGTCCCAGGCCATCTCTGCCCTCTCTCACTCCAGCGTGCCCACAAATCACTCCTCTCTGCCCACCATTCTCCCAGTCCTCCAGAATTTTACAGACAACCCAGGGACATTAGGTGACTTTCACAGGCTTGCAAGGCTCAGCCAAAGATGCCTTGTTCCCAGGTTTCCTCAGCCTACCAATCCACATTCAGGCCTTTTTACCCCCACACCTTTTGTCAGGGACCAGGCACAGGGAGACGAGCAGGCTGGTACCTGGGCAAGGAGTTTCAGCAGGAGGAAAAAGAGAGCATCGTAGAGACCAGCACTCATTGGTGGAGGGAGCTGCAGCTGTAAGAGAGAGCAAGGGACAGGACAGAGCTAGGTGCTGGGTCTGAGGATAGCAGCACCACACTTGGACTCTCGTGAGCTTGTCTTTGCACACCTCACAGTGGGATGACAGCATGGTTTCCCTGCTTCTTTGTCCCCATCCCATACCTCAGCAGTTGCTGTCAGCACATTTATCACCACCGGTAGGATCTCTTCTCCCCTTAGTTCCAAGGCCACCCCATGCTGACTGAGCTGTGTTAGGAGAAATGTTGCAGCACCCTGTGGGAGAGGAAGAGCTCAGCATCTTTAGGACTTTCCCATCTGCCCAGTCAGTGATGACTCTTCATCCCTTGGCTCAGTGCAGGGACAGCTAGGCTGTGCCTGTTCCCATCCCACTCTGAGTGAGCCGGATGGGATGTAGGGCTCTGCAGGGCTCTCGGTGGTGGCTCTGGCAGGGTGGGCAGACTTACCACAAGGGACACAATAGGAGACTGGGTGATGAGATCCACAGCCAGGGTAACCACCTCCTCAAGCCTAAAACACAGGGACCAGGGTAGAGGCATTGTGTTCCCACAATTTCACATTCCACAGCACAGCAGCATCCAAATACTCCCAGTGCTGGGAAACAGCTACCTCGCAGGAGGAGTGAGCCTTGGTTCACAGCACCTTCTTGTCCACACTGGGTCCTCACTGCATCCCCAGCACCCACCCACACTGCCTAGCACTCTGCTTATGTGTCCAGATTGGAGGGGTCAGTGGGAGCAAATTCCAGCTCTGAGCAGGGTGTGGGACAGAAGGCTGTTCAGAGCAGGACATGTTCCTCTCCCACCCATGAGTGGAAGCAAGTGCTTACCTGGGAGGGGAAGCCTGGAGCTGCAGGGTGAGCAGGGCCAGCAGGTACAGAGAGGCCTCACAGGCTGCCCCTGGGGTCACCTCCACCACAGGGACCTGCCAAAGGAGCAGGAGTCACAGGGGGTAGCAAGGCTGGGAGGGGAGGAAGGGACTTCTCTGGAAAGAGAACTGCACTCTCCAGATTAAGCTTCCCCAAAACTCTTCACACATTCCCCAGCCTGGTCTGAGCTGTGCTCAAAGGAATGTCTCCTGCTTGCCCACACTTCTTCCAGGTCTGTTGTCAGTCCTACCTTGCCCTTCAAGAGCTGAATGAGGGAATTCCACAGTTGTTGTCCCCTTCCCAGGTGCTGGCACAGGCTCAGGCTGGCATGGCAGCCAGCATAGAGGATCTGGAAGGTAGAGGGTAGGTAGATTCACACCAGCCACTGGGGACAGGGACACAATGACCAGGCCCACAGTGACCAGGTCCACCCCAACTACATCTCATGGCTACCGTGGGCTGATTTATTCAACAACTTGTAACAGGGAGATGGGAGTCATTAAGGGCTGAGTCATCAGTTCCCCACCTCCCCACACTCCTAACCCCAGAGCAAACATCCAGGCACTTCTGGGCACAGCCAGATAGATGGAGAGGGTCATTACCTTCAGCACATTTAAGGAGGAACTTGGGTACTCCAGCCCGTCCAGCAGTTTCCCAAGCTGCTGGCTCTCCGTAAGCTTTGCAGCTACCTCCTGAGCAACCTGCAGAAATCACACTGGTTTGCATCCTAGGCACCTGAAGAACTGCACAGACTTGAGAAGTTTAATGATAGCATCAAATAAATAAAACGTTTCCTACGTGTTGCCTGCTTTCACAAAGGGATGTCCATCTGCCATGACCCAACATGGCTTTGATGCGCAGCCCCAGAGCCAAGATGAGCAAGGTGAGATTCTTACTCCTCTTCCCATTGTGCTGACTCAGAGTTGAGTTAAAGCATCAAATGAAAATCTGTTTTCCTTCTTATTTATTGTCCATTCAATTTCAGATTCCCTACAGTTCATATCACTGCTATACAAGGATTCTTCATGTTTTCTCTGCATTCCCTAATTCTTAGCCCATCCCACAGTTCAGATTCTAAGTGTGATGAGCCTCTTATCTGACCCCAGTTTTCCACTCTACTGCTGAAAAAGAGATCCTCCTGGAAAGAGCTGCTGCCCTTTGTGGGAGCAGCACCTCCTCACCTTGCAAAGAGAAACAGTCTAACCTGCAGCTTGGCTTCCCGACAGCCTTTCCTCTCCTGAGGGATGCTGCAGGCAGCAGCCAGTGCAGCCATGAAGAAGTCTTCCATATGTGGGCTCTGGTCATGGGCTGCCTTGGCCTCTGTCACCGGACCTGGACAGGGACAGAGGTTGGGAGTCATGTGCTAAGGGTGAGAGACACTGAGGGGCAGCAGGATGAAGGTGGAGGCCAAGAGAGGAAGTCAGGATATTATGAGAGAAGGGTGAGATCTAGGATTGAGGGAGAGGAGAACCCTGGTTAGCAGGGGTTCGGGCAGATAAGCTTCAGCCACTTCCTTCAGCCAACAGCACTGCAATGGCAGTCAGTGCTCTGAGGGTGCCCAAGGGCAGGAGGGAGAGAGGAAAATTGAGGAGGAGACGGTGAGCTGTTACCACTGCTACCTTGCAAAGCAGGCTGCTCTGGGATGGATCCCTGGAGGAGTCTATTCAGCAGGGGCTGATGCTTCTCTCTCAGGCTGGCATAGAAGGGGGCTGAGATGGAGGGATGTGTCGCATCCAAGCTCTCACAGAGCAGGGTGAAGCACTGGGGGCAATACAGGGATTGCTATCACTGCAGACTGAGGGTGGGAGGAGAGAGGATGACAGCAGAGGAGGCTGGAGGGTGGGACAGCAGAGATGGGACAAGGACTTATGTATTGGAGCTTCAAGGGACCTTCAAGTATCCTCTCCAGCCAGGTTACTGTGTGAGAGCCACATGCAGCTGCATGCTGGCTGAAAGAATGGAGCCAGGGAAGGTGACCCCTCAGAAACCTCTTTTCTGGACATGAAAAGCCCACCCCAGTGAGTAAGACAGCCAGCCATGACAAGAATGCACCAGGCTCCAAAACCAGGAGCAGGGTCCTCAGCATGTGCTCCTACCAACACACATCCCCAGCCCCACAGCTTCTGGGCAGGGAGAGGGGAGACAAGGAACAAGGACAGCCTTACCAGGAGGCTTTGCTGGCAGAGCTTCATCTCGCTGTCAGCTGGCTGAGCCAGCAGCTCAGGCAGCAGGGCTAGGAAGCAGCTGACACTCTTGAGGAAGGCCTGAAGGCTGGAGGAGGCAGTGGGGGCAGATGAAAACCAAGAAACATGGTCCCTGCTGTAAGGACAGAATTGGGCCAGGCCATGGCTAAAGGCACAGGCAGCACACACCAGCACTGAGCTGCTGCCAGCAGGCAACACTGACTCTGGTCAGCTGTGCCTTCCTTTTCATTAGACCCACTCACAGAAAGCCACCTCTGTGAGCACAGCAACATGGCATAAAGCGCTTCCTCCACAGCTCTGGCCACAGAGTATAAACACCACCCCCCTGTCTACAGCCAGGTCTTCAAAGTGGCCACAGCACAGTGGCCTCAGCACAGAAGTCTGTCCCTACCTGTCCTTTTGCACGCTCTCCTCTAGGTTGTGCTCACTGCTGAAATAAACTGTTGTCACCATAAGGAGATCTGTCAGCACTGTGATACACCAGGGCTGCTGCAGGATCCAGAGAGAAAGAACAAACAGGGATTGTCTGCTGGCCATTCCAAAACCACCACGGAGGGATTCTTCCCTGCCAGGACTTCCCTCCTTGTCTAGGGGGTCTGGATGAGGCACTGGTCCTGTGAGCAAGCTCCAGGACAGCAGGCCCTCCTCAGCACCCACACTCTACAAGGCTGGAAGGAGCCCAGATTTCTCCAGGGTTCTACACCCACCTCCTTGGTGCTACCACTCTCCAGGATCTGCTTGGCTAAAGACAGCAGGGACAGAGGCACATTTAGCTCTTGGAAGAAGTACTCCAGCAGCTCAGAGTCACATCGGGTAGCCAGATTGCCCATGAAACGGAGTATAGGACGGAGAGAGCAGGCTCCCTCCAGCATCCCTTCTAGCACCTGGACACAGAGAAGTCAGAACAACTCATCAACAGCAGTGTTTGTGGCCTCTCCATCAGCCATGGGGCAGCCTTTCAACCCACTCAGGCAGGGGAGCAGATGGCAAGCTAAGTGCATGAGGCAGCTCCAGCTCCTGGAACAGTACAGGATCTTCTTGCTGGCTGAAAGGAGGACCCTCCCAGTGCTTCCAACCCAATCCTGAGGAGGAAGGTGGCATCCATGTCACAGTTGCGTGGGTCAGACATTGCTCACCTGCTGAGCAGACTCTGCCAGCCAGGTCTGGACACGGTGATGGAAGGCTGGATCACTCAGGAGGCTCAGCTGCATAGCCGAGGGCTCAGTAGCTTCGATCAGCTGCTGCCACTCCTCATCACTCTCCAGTTCCTAGGAGAGCAAACTGGTGCCATGGACCATGCCTGCCTCATAGTCTCTGTACCAGCCCCTGGGAACTGGGCCCTGCTGTGCTCAACACAACACACCATATTACCTCACTCTCCAGGTCCACAGTCTCAATGCTGTGCCCACCCTGGGACTCTGCCTTGCCAGCACCAGGCTGTGAAGCGGCACCTACTCCAGGGAACGCCTGTGTGGAGTGTCCAGTGATGCTGTGCTCCCTGGCCAAGGAAACAGCACAGTCAGGGAGTGGCCCTGCCTTCCCCCCTTGATCCTACACAGCCTCAGTCCTCCCTCACCATGCGCTGGGAGAAGGCTCCTTCAGGTCTCGCATTGCCATGCTGCTCTTTCCTTGCAGGACTCTGGGGTTCTTCTCGTTGGAGGCACCTTGTGGCTCCCCCTCCCCGAGGGCTGCCTTCCCTGGAGCTCCTCTGGGTCCATGCCCCAGGCATCCTTTGCCAAAATCCTTCATAGGTGCATCACCTGCCTTCAGTTGCCCCTGCATGATGGCAGAGACCTTTGCTCAGGGCACGGTCACTCAGCCAGCCAGATGAGCCCCCGACACCCCACCACCTTGAGGACCCCAGATCCTGCCTTGTTTGTGGCTGACACCCCAGCCTGACCCATGTACCTTCTGCCTTTCCCCTCACATCCCATTCCTATGCCCCTGCTTTGCCCTGACTGTGTGATACAGCCAGGGCAACCCCACACTTACCTCCACCTTTTTCTGTGCCTTCTCAAGCATCTTCTGCTGGGCCTTTCTCACGATCCTGGACTGGCCACTGCAGGGGGGCACAGAATGGGCTTGCTGCTCCTTCAGGGCCTGCAGCTCTGGTGACAGTTTGGTGGTGAAAGGGTTTGAGATCCCATGTTCTTCTGTGTCATCAATCACTGGGGAGGCAATGGGAGAACTTCGTCAGCAGCTCTCCCTTGGGACACAGTGAGAGCAATCAGCTCTGGGACCCCAGGGGAGCAGAGCAAGCCTGTGGGCAGGAGCTAGGAGTCAGTGCTTGGAGACAGCTGAAAGGAGCAAAGCAAAGTCTAGGGAAGTAGAAAAAGCAGAGCAGGGTGGTCCTCCCAGCTTCCAAGCAGAAGGAGAAGGAAATTGACCTGGCTAGCACGTGAAAAAGAGCTGATACGCACCAGTAACCTGTCCATCAATGAAAGGGTGAGAGAGCAGCTCTGGCCATGACAGGCGCTGGCGGGGATCCTTCTTTAGTAGTCCCTGCAGGAAGCTCTGCAGGACAGCACAGAACCACCACCATTGAGACATGCTTGGCACCCACCAGTAAGCACAGTGTACCCTCCAGTCTTCCCTAGTAAGGATACCTAGGAGGTCTGCCTTCCTTGCCTAGCTCTGGGAAAGGAGTGGAGGAGTAACTCTTGTGCTTAGAGCAGACAGGAAGATGCTTCCCTTCCCAGCCCACTAAATCACTCCTCTGCTGTCAGCCTCAGTCTTCCATTTCATGGACAGCAGTGATAAAAACGTCCTCCTCCCAGGAGGCCTAACTCTTATCACCGCTTGGGTTCTGAAATCCCTGTTAGGACACATAACCCCTATAAGTGACCCTCAGGGCATCAGGCAAGGTCAATGCTGCTACTGCATTAACAGATCTCACCCCACACACAAAGCCTTCCCCTTTACCTTGAAGGCTGGGCTTATGGCCACAGGCCATTTGATGGGGTCATTGACAATGAGGCTGATGAGTTGGAAGATGCTGCTGGTGTAGAAAGGAGGAGTGCCCACGAACAGCTCATACAGAATGCAGCCCACAGACCACAGGTCTGCTGTGTGGTCGTACGGCCTTTCCTCCACCAGCTCAGGGGGCATGTACAATGGGGTGCCCTTGATGGAGGTCAGCACCATGGTGTGGATGCTCATGGCACGGGCAAACCTGCTCAGAACAAAACACAGATGGCCAGTTCAGGCTGGAAAATCCACTGCAGCTTCCAGGGATATCCCAACACATTTACCAACACCTCTCCCTTCTGGAGTCCAAAATCCCTTCATCCCTGCTCAACCCCTAAAAATGCACAGAATCCAGGTCCCCTTCATACTCCCTCCTCCTTTGCTACAGCACCCACAACACCCTTGTCTGCCCCAATATCATGTGTCCCCGCTTAAGCTAGTCCCCAGCACCCACCCAAAGTCACAGAGCTTGACAACGCCATCTTTGTCCAGGAGGATGTTCTGGGGTTTCATGTCACGGTGCAGGATGCGGTGGGAGTGCAGGTAATAGAGAGCAGAGACCAGCTGGGCAGCAATAGTCTGGACCTGCCAGAGACGTGAGGCCCTCACTCTGTGTCCCATGGTACCACCAGCTGGCACAACCATGGGGTCCCTTATGGTCTGGCTCCCCCAGTACCCCTACTCCTGCCTTTGACCTGTTTGAGGCAGGGACCAGCGACAGCCATGAGGGGTCCTTTCCCTGCTTCTTGGAGGAGGCAAATGGCTGAGGCTGCAGCCTGGTGCCATGGTTGTTAAAGAAGGACTAGGGAAAACAAGGTCCTTCTCGACTCCACTGTCCCCCAGTGCAACTCTATCCCCAGCCCTCTCTATCCCCTTCAGAAGTTCTGCCAGGTAAAGCTTCAAAAGCATCCTCACCCTCTTTATGTCCCCTGGCCCACAGCAAAGACTCTCTGCCTGAAGGCAGGCAAATCTTGCTCTCTTTATCCTGTAGCAAACACTGCATGGTTACTACCACAACAGTCACCTGGTCCTCAGGCAAACTCCCATCGTCCTCCAGGATCTGGAAGAGTTCCCCCTCTGCATAGTCTGTCACCACCACCACCTGGAGGGAAAAGAAGCATGGTGACATCAGGTACTCACCCAGACACATCACCACCATGCCCTAGGGGCTGGAACAGAGCACGGTAAGTCTGAGGGAAGTGCTGGGGTGTTGTCATGCATGGCTCATGAACTTGGGCTGGGACCTGGGGTGAGAGAGATCCCACATGGCTGTACTGTAGCAAGGGCCTGGCACTTAGAGGAAGCCTTGTGACTGTCCTTATTTCAGCCAGCCAGCAAAGAACAGGGAAGAGCAAAGTATAGGACAAGGAACAATACTTCCAAATCTAGTGGGTAGAATCACTCCCCTTGAACTTATATTGACTCTGATGTCCAATTACTCATTTCATGCACCCATATCCCATAGCAATCTTCAGTCCTTTCTTGTCATTGTGTCTGCATGAGTATAAACCAGTGAAAAATCGTCTCTGAAGAGTGACTGAAGAATCACTGTCCTCCTGTGAGCCCAAACCACACCTCTTGCACCCCACACCCAGCTCTTTCATCTCTCCACCTTGCACAGACAGGGGCTACCTCCCCACACCGCACATACTGGAGAGCTCTGAAAAACACTGACCAGGCCCTGGGACAGTGTCACCACTAGGTCCTCAGAAAAAGGTCCCTATGACAACAAGTACTATCCCTTGTTCCACTACCACAGTCAAGGAAAAGCATTTGCCGAGAGTAGTCCACTTCACCTCCTTGTTGGTCTCAAAGCTGTCAAGCATCTGGATGATGTTGGGGTGATGAAGGCCTCTCATAATATCTATTTCCTGCTGCAGGTTCTTCAGCTCCTTCTCAGACCGCCCCACCTTGGGGATGAACTTCAAGGCCACCACCTTTCAAAAGAGGAAAAGCTAGGATCAGACCAGGCTCCTATTTGCCTTGGCAGAGGCTGTGTTTAACCCAAACAGGACTCAGCATTTTCCAGATGAGTGCAGCAAACAAGACATTTGTTCACTGGACACCTTGGAAGTGGGGCTTCCTACAGGCCTTTGCAAATGAGTACAAGAGCTTGTGATACTTTGCACGCTGGTGCTTAAAGCAAAGGAATTTAATCAATAAGCCCAGACAAAACTAGGACTGCCAGAAACACAGGACGGTACCCAGAGATGCCAGTGGACAGCAAGCCTAACATAAGCCAGGAGCGTGTCCTGGCACTGCAGAGCACTAGCAACACCTTGGGGTCTATCAACAGGCAGGAGTTAGAGGGAAGTGATTATTGCCCTTTATTTGGAACTTCTTAGATCATGCTGGCAATATTGTGGCCAGTTTTGGGGCTAGAAAGAAACTGATAAGCTAGAGTGAGTATAGCACATGCCAGCGGGATGGTGTGAGGTGGCTGAAGCATGTGGCTGATTACAAATTGAAACAGAAGAGCTTCAGCTTGATATAAGTAAAGCTCATTCACTTCAATACAGTAAAGCACTGGCTGTGGGGTGTTTGTTCTTGAGGTCTCACAGGATCGAATTTAGTGCCGGCTCTGCCTTGAGCAGGGGATGGACAGGGGACCTCCTGAGAATTGAGTCCTGAAGGACTCTCTGCTAGCAGGAGCTGGCCCAGAACGTCAGCAGAAAAATGAAGGAAGCCAGGGCCCTGGAACGCAAAAGCCACTAGAAATGAGTCCCCAGCACCACACAGCATACTCCTGGCCCTCTCCCCTGCCACCTTGCTCCTCACCTGGGCGCTGTGTTTCCGGCGCCCCTTGTAGACGCGCCCGAAGGAGCCTTCACCGATCTTCTCTAGGATATGGTAGTTCTCCATCACGGGTGGTGGGGTGCAGTCGGTGAGCTGCTAAGGAAAAGCGGTCGATGAGGAGCAGCACTTGGTGTTCTCACCCCTTCTTTCGTCCTCCGCCACTGCCTGCTACGGGACGTCACCCCCCAACCCCAGCTGCCACGGAGATGGGCAGTGCCGGCGCTGGGAAGCCAGGGCTATATCCTCCGCCACCCGAAATCCCAAGGCTCCCCGCGAAGCTCCACTCAGGGCTTGTTTTCCAGAGCGGATGAGCCCGGGACCCCGCCGCGAGGCTCTGTTCCTTTCCTCCGGCTCCACCTGCGCTGCCCCACGGCAGGACGGGACCCAAGCCTTGGGCGAGGCTTCCCCGCAGCCGCCGGCTGGGATTAACCTGGCCCCGCTTCGGGTCCGCCGCCGCCACGGCGTCGCCCAGCAACGCCTTCCGCGCGTGCGCGCTCGAGGAGGTTCCGCTTCCGGAGCGGGAGGCAGGATGGCGGCGGCCGGCGAGGAGGCGGAGGCGATGGATTGGTAATGCTTCCCCCCTCCCTTCCCGGCACCCCCGGTGCCCGTGCCCCCAGCTCAGCGAGGCTGGCAGCGGCCACCACCTGAGCCTGCCCGGTCCCTGCAGGGCGCTGCCGCTGGAGGTGGAGGTGCTGGAGTCCATCTACCTGGAGGAGCTGCGGGTGGTGCGGGGCCGCGGCAGGTATGTACGGTGGCCCACATTCCCCCCACACCCCGGGCCCGGCCTGGCCCCGCGCCGCCACCCCTCACCCCGGCCTGCCCCGCAGGTGGGACCCTTGGGAGATCAGCATCACCCTGCACCCCGCCACGGCCCAGGACCAGGACTCCCAGTATGTCCGTTTCACCCTGGTGCTCTCCGTACCCCCCCAGGTATGTTGCTGGCCCCCTTTTCTCCCCGAGCAGGGCCTTTCTGCTTTCCTTGTGCTTTGGGTGTTTCTCTCTCTCTTTTTTTTTTCTTTCTTAGTATCCAAACAAAGCTCCAGAAATCTCGATCAGGAACTCACGGGGGCTGTCAGATGAGCAAATTCACAAGTGAGTATCAGGAGGGCAGGGAAAGGGTGATTCTTTCTTCTGGAGGTCTGGGAGGCAGAAGTGGTGGAAAAGTCTCTTAGATGAACATGGCTCCCTGTGCCTAGTTCACAGCTGGGTACAAGTCCCTGAATCCCCTTGTCTAAAATCTCATGAGAGCCATTGGTGCTGAGTTTGACACCAAGTGGCTCACCCTATGTTTGTTCTACTCTGGTCCCCCTGAGCCCTCGAAATCTCCTGAACCCTTGAAGCTGCTGCTTTGACAGAAGTAGGACTGAAACAGGTCCTTGGTGCAGCAGAGTGTGTGCAGAGCCCTGATATCTGCTGCCAGCACAGGAGTAATGTGGCTCCCACTAGTCCTGCTCAGGGACTTCCATCAGATTAAAAAAGCCTGAGATTCACCAAAACTGAAGGGTGCTGGGTGAGCTCGAGCCAAAGCAGTCAGCAAACGAGCTCTTCCAAGTCTTCTGAGGACAAAGGCTTCCTGCACACCAGTTTATGAGGACCTGGCAGAGCACACGAGTATGTGTGTGCATGCGTGCCTGTCCTGTGTGGCAGGCAAAGCCTGAAGGCAAATGTTCTTATTTCTTCCTCCTGTAATCATGGTGACCTGACAGTTGTGTGGGATAATGAAAGTACATGGATACATTTGTGAAAACATTTTTGCTGCTTTTCTGTAGGATTTCACAGACTCTCAGAAGTATTGCTGAAGCCAGGCTGGGGACAGAAGTGCTCTATGAACTGATTGAGGTGAGAGCTCAGGGACACTGAGCATGTCCCTGACTGCCCAAGGATCAGGACAACCCTGAGCCCATGGGCAGGCCAGTGAGTGAAATGTTTGCTTTATTGTTTCCACAGAAGGGGAAGGAGATCCTTACTGACAACAACATTCCTCATGGCCAGTGCGTGATCTGTCTCTACGGATTTCAGGTAGGCCCTGAAAGCTCACTGGGAAGTGAGGAAAGAAAATGGGGAGCCTGAGGCTCAAAGCTTGGGATATCAGTCTGGGTCAGCAGCCCTCTGTCCACCTGGTCTGTAAGTGATCCTGGTTAGCATGAACCTTCCTAAGGCAATATAGGCTACTCTTCTCATCAGCCTGAAGATTGCTGTCTACAAAAACAGAGCAGAGGGACAGTGAACAATGCCAGAACATCTCCAGATGAGTTGAGGAAGTGCTCAGAAACCCTTTAAAGCTGCCCTTTCTCCTCTACAGGAGAGAGAAGCTTTCACAAAGACCCAGTGCTACCACTACTTCCACTCCCACTGCCTAGCCCGCTATGCCCAGCACATGGAGGAGGAGATCTTCATGCAGCAAGAGGAGAGAGAGCAACACCTGGCACCATCCACCAAACAGGTACTAGGCCCTGGGTTCCCACCCCTGGCCTCATGCACAGACCCCCATGTCTCACTCCCTTTGGGACATAGAGCAAGGGCTTACCTCACCCAGCAGCACAGTCAGTATCATGCCTGCACTGAGAGTCAGAGTGGGGATTAGACCAAGTGATCTCTAAGGGAACTTTCAAAAAAAAAAGTACTTCCTGAGTTTTTAGTATTTTAGCACTTGTTTTATTGGCTCTCTGGATTGGTGCCTGTTGTTTTGGACTTCTAGAACCACAGAAGTTAGAAATGAGAGCTCTCCCTGGTCCTTGAACATGATCACCTGCATTCTGGGGTGATAAAACCTCCCTGAGCAGGTGTTGGGCCAGTTGTGAACCCCACAGCAAACAGTGAAGCTAAGTATGAAACAAATCAAAGGCTTCTTTCTGCAAAACCCTTTCAAAGATGTTCTGCCTAGATGACATGCCCCACTTTGGAGTGCAGAAGAATAGATCCTAAGCTAAGGAGGACTGAGGCCATATGTGCTGACAAAGGTGATTTGTACAGCAGTCAGCCACTGGAGCACAAACCCCAGCATGCCTCATGGTGGAGATGCCTTCTGTAGCAGCTGCTGAGACATCAGGCTGCTTTCATGCTGCTAGAACCCCTCTGGGCTTCCCTGCTGTGGCAGAAGAATGAAGGCCACCCTCTTCCACTTCCAGGCTTGGGTTAACCAGCAGCACGTGAGCTGTGTCAAGGTTGGGGTTTGGTGTCACCTCTTGCCTCCCTGCAGGAGGTCGGTGTGCAGTGCCCTGTGTGCCGGGAGACCCTGGTCTATGATCTCTGTGCTCTGAAGGCAGCGCCACCCCCGCAGCACCCACTGGTAAGAGATGGGGGCTCACCTGTCCAGCTGCATTTGGGCAGCTTCAACCAGGCATTGTAATGGATGAGCGAATGCACACTGCCAGGCCCTTCCAGATGGCCCATCCTAGGGGCAGTTCACAAAACCTACAGGATGTCTCCTGACTCTTTGATGTGTCCACAAAGACCAAGTTTAGTTATATAGCCCTGAGCCTTTAGCAGATGTGCTGGGAGAGAGGTGATTCCGCCACAGGACATGTCTCTGTACTCGCTGGGATATAATGAGGGTTGATTGTTAAGTACTCTGTGTCTTGTAGACATCCCAAGGAAGTCACAGCAGTATCATGCTTTACCTCTGCCTTAGGGTTTTCACCTGTCTATAGAGCTGGTCAAGTGTGGTAAGGGTAAACAAGTTGCTTGGGTGCTGTGTGATCAAAGGAGGATTTGAGAAGTAGCACTGCCAGCTGGCTACCTATGCTAGGTGTGAGAGAGCCTTCATCGTTCCCTGCTTTCTGCCACTCAGGAGCCATACAGGCCAGATGCCAAGACACTTCAGCGCCAGGAGGAGCTGCGCTTAATTTTCAAGAGACAGCAGGAGAAAGGAGGCATCATTGACCCTGAAGCAGAGCGGAACCGTTACTTCATCAGCCTCCAGGCGGTATGGCAGCAAAGGCAGAGCTGGCAGAGAGGGAGGCTCTGGGCTGCAGGAGTGAGCTCTGTTTGCTCTGGGACTTCCCTGTCCCTTTCTTCACCAGTGGCTTTTTTCTTTCAGCCTCCAGCTGCTGTTGATCCAGGCCAAGCAGCCTCTACCTCTGAGCTGCCGGTGAGTGCAAGTGCTGTGAACGTCCCACAGCCACCCAGCCAAGCCTTGGCTCCAGAGCCAGCTGGGGCACTAGAGGCCAGGGCAGAACCTGAGAGGCCGGCAGTGCCCAGAGAGCAACAAAGCAAGAGGGAGAGGCACCGAGGGGAGAGGCCAGGCCCCAGAGGCCAGGGAAAGCAGACCTGCAGCAGCTTGCAGGAACCAGCAGGTGAAGCCCATCATCTGCTGCCCGGCTCCAGGGGGCCCAGGGGCTTCAGCCGCAGACCAGAGCGGAGACCTGGTGGGAGGCACAGCCAGGAGTTTCCAAAGCCTCATGGCAGAAGCAGGGCTACTGCCTTGGCTGAAAGAAAGGATTTGGACCCTGAAGACCCCTTGCCAGTAACAGATATGGTGGACCTGAAAAGGGAGCAGCATGATATGGAGAAATGGACCCAAGAGGGGGCTGAGGCCACAGGCAGGGAGAAGGAAAATCTGACATTCAACCACAGTGACCACAAATCAGCTCCCAGCTGGCAGGGCCACCACAGGCCCTGGGATTGTGGGAGGTGGGAGAAGTCCAGGGTCCAGAAGCGTGGTTCCTACCCCAGAGCACCAAGAGAGCAAGGGGCATTCAGGCCCAGTGGACATCAAGAACCTCATCTTGAGAAGGAGAGTGGCTCCTAGCAGGAGTGGTGAGGGGCTGGGCTGGGGAAGGGAAGGCCTGTTTCTGGGAAGAACAGTGAAGGCTTTGGTGGATCAGTAGTGAGCAGACAACATATCTCTTGGGAGAGAGGGGGCAGTTGGCACATAGCACAGCTTGGAACAGGGTATATGCAAAGTGAAGCGTCCTGGCACAAGAAACTGTAACCACTGAGCTGACACCTGACAAATGATGTCAGCCTTAGTTTCAGAGGACAAGGGGACAGAGGAAGCCTTGACCAGGGACCTGCAGCCATCATCCTTGTATGTGAGCTGACAAGAAACAGGCATACCTACAGAGCAAATGGACTGAATTGAGCATGCTGTCATGGCAGAACTTTCCCTGGTAGCCAGCGTCACAGTGGAGCTGTGGTGGTGCCAAATGATGAGGCTGTGCTAGGGCAGGAGCCTGAAGCCAGGCTTGCTGTGTCCCCATTCCATTCTAAACTGCTCTCCTTGCCCCTTGGAGACAAGATGGTTTCTCCTGCAGCCCTGACTGCTCTTCAGCTGATGGGTTCATCTGCACGAGTACTTTGTAGGACAGGACACTTCCCAGCCCCAGCTAGGAGCACTAAATAAAGCTTACATCAGTGCATTGGCGGGTCAGGGCTGAAGCTTTGAGTTGGCTCCTGGCCCCCCAGGAAGCCTGAATTTAGCTGTAGCTCCTGCCCTGTCCTTCAGCAGCTTTTGTGCAGGCAGAAGCTCATGGGGGACTGGCCTGGGGAGAGCAGTCTGTATCTGTTGGGATCCCCTTCTAGGACCACACAGCCTGCAGTGATGACATGCCCCAATACTTTGAGTACTCTTACCCTCCTTTCATCTTCAAGCTGATCTTGCCTCAAGGAAGTAAGGATTTGCTGTTGAAACAGACTTGGTGTAGTTCCTTCTGCTGCTTCACAGATTTAGTGTCCCACTCTAGAGCTGTGACAGGCACTCTCAAGTCTCTGAAGTGGGACACTGCTATTAATTTGTTGGGTCTTCTCCAGAGCCTGCAACCTTTGTTTTCTCTGCCCCTTGCTTGTGTTCTTTGCTGTTTGGATTGAAGATGTTGATCCCCATTACTGCTCGTTCCCTCCCCTGCTCCCTGCACTCGGGGCCAGGCCAGAAACCTTCCCCTGCCACTCCTGGGTGGCAGGAGGGCTCCCAGTCTTTGCTTTGCCTCGCTCAGTGTAAGCTGCCTCACCCAGGTGGTACCAATTACTTCACAGTTGTTTGTGCCTTCTGCCCCACCTCTCTTTTGGCCACACACGAGTTGTTAAGTCTTCCTGTTGAGTGCAAAACTGGCTGTGCCACAATGGACTTGCCAGAGTTTTGGGTAAGATCCCCAAGAAACTGAGGGCTGTATGCTGGCTGGGAGGACGTTTGTGCTGCGTCTGCTTAGCTGATCCTTTGGCACACAAAGGGTGCACAGAAGCTCTCTGTCCTGAGTCCTCACCTGCTACCCTGCTCTTTCTCTGCTTGGCCTTGTTCAGAACAGCTTGGTTTAACCTGCTGCCCAAGAACCTCCTGTCCTTAAATTTCTAACGCAGGCCTATTTTCAATGTTAACATCCTAAAAGCACTTTCCCCTTCGCCTTTCTTGGTCTGAGCCTACACTACCTTCCTGGGCTTGGGGATCTTGGAGCCAGATGCTGTCCTGCTAGGGATGAGGGCTGAGCACTTGCTCCCTAAAGAGAGCCCTGATTTTTCTTCAGTGCTCTCCCTGTCCTTTTTCTGGCTGGTTTCTGGGTGAACAGCCTGTCCACACTTGGGTAAAAAGGTGTAAACTTTGTCTGACACTGGTGCTTGTTTTGCTGCTCCCTGCCTTGTGAAATTGCTGTACTCCAAGAAAGGCATTTGATCATGTCCTGAAAGAAATGCAGATTGCTGCCCCTTGCAGCAACTGTAGCTCCTTGACTTCCTCCAGTGAACCAGGCTTACTCTCAGCAGGAAAGCTGCTATGCCTCATATTTGGAGCATGGAAATCAGAATGATGACTTGAGTAACTTCAGTCAAATGCCAGATGTCTTAATTTTTTTTTTTTCCTGAGAGTAAGGATTTAGGAAAGGCCTTAACCCTTTCTGATTCAGCTGCTGTCAGCCTGGAGCAGAGGACATTTTGCAACTGTACATGGAAGTGAATTTGGGTTAAAAGAAACAGACCTCCAGACCAGAGGGGAGGAATGAAGCCTATACCCTCTGCCCTGGGCCTCCTTCCTTGGTGTCTGCCTGTGTCACCCACCTACCTCACAGGGCTGTTGTGAGGCTTCACTGGCAGAAGCCCTCGGGAGGGCAGGGCACCAGTGGCACCTGTAGCATTAACACTATTAAAACCAAGCAGAGAGATGTTGCTTGTGGTCTTGTGTGGTAGCAGTGGGGTGAGGGCCCCCTGTGTCTTTTCCCTCACCACTCCCCCCATCCTCCTCGGTGGCTAAGGCATTCACCAGTCGCTCTGGTCAGTTTTGACCCTCAGCTTTGAGATAAGCAGCTGGATCCAAGCCACCAACCTCAGCAGGACAGCTGAGCACAGGGTTTGAGATGCCACCAATAGCACCCTGCTCTGGGAGCCACCTGAAATCACTAGAGACCCCCTGCCACAACCAGAGGATGAACCCTTCACTTGCAGAAACACTTGTGGGAGTCTGAGGTTGCATCACGGCAGGGCCTGCTCATGCTACAACACGGCTGGGTGGCATCATATCCCCATGCACTCAGCTTTGCCTTTGGCTCCACAGGACAGAGCCAAGAGGGCTGAGCAGTGGCCTAACAGTTTGGGTTTGGCCTGGAACCATCTCGCCCCACCCCACCAAGGTGACACAGCCCCTGGAGTGAAGACACAGACATGGGGCTGACTCTGGGCAAAACAATTTGGGGACTCAGAAACAGAGACCTGGGAAAGGAGAGGCTCTGGCTGGCTTGTTCAGTAGGTCAGCATGCACCTCCTGACCCCCTGCCCACTTCTCAATTGAATTTCGGGCAAATGCAAATCCTCTGGCTCTACCAAGACATCCAGGAATTTTGTTCCTAGCTGGAAGGAGGCCAAATAACAGGACAAAGGATGCAAAACTGCCAGTACCGGGCTGGCTGCACCCCTCCTTAAGCATCTCTGGGCCTCGGCTCTACCTCTAGTGGGGATTTCTGCACCTTGCACTGGGCTGGTCTGGCTGCAGAAATTCATGCTGGGGAATTCACAGAGTATCTTCCCAAATCAAGCTCTTGGAAAGATACTCTGCAACCAACCAAAGCTTCTCACCTGCCCCCAAAGACAGGCCTGCAGTAGCTCCATCTCCTCTGGCAGGAGGGACAATGTCCGAGCAGATCTACAACTTGGACTTGGCATTGCAGCCCAGCAGGGCAGGAGCTATGCCACCAGCTGGTAGCCTGAGGGAACATGAGCTGTCTCTTGGGAGCTTTTTTCTGAAACACACTGTGTTTGCAGTACTGGCTGTGCCAGACCCTGGCCAGGAGGGCTCCAGACCAGCAGCTGGATAGTGGGGCAACTAACAGGTGAAGGAACTAGAGAGCCAAAAACCATGTTGTGCACTTCACAGAGGATATTCACAACCAAGAGAAACGCTTCACCTTCATTCTCCTTTCAAAGACCAGCAGCTTTTTAGCAGTGCAGCACCCCCACATCCTGCCACAGGGAAATGCCCTTCTGATCTGCCCCAAGGCTTCCTGAAAGGAAAGGGATCCACATCCAGGAGCTGCAGCAGCTTATGGCAGTGCTGCCACAAGGCACATACTGATGAGCAGTAGCACCCAAATTTGGGGAGCAACAAGATCCAATTCTCTCTCCCTGCTGAAGGCTGGCAGCTCTGACTCTCCACATGTTTTAATAAAAAGCCAAGGCCATTGGGCAGAGGTGAACAGAGACCTGGCCTGCGTGCCCGGGCAGCTCCATGGCAGCCCTGGGATGGATGTGTCCTTGTCCCAGTCCTCGTAGCCTGACAGGGGAAAGCTGGCCCCTGGTCACAGCAGGATGGAGCATACATTTGAAATGGCTCCTTCAGGATCTGTCTTGTAGAGCATGAAGTGGCCCTGCACCTGGGCAGCACTGATCTGCTTGGAGACCAGCAGCGCCTGCTCAGCGAACCGCTGAGCCGCAGCCAGGGGCTGCTCAGGGTAGAAGCGCTGGAACATGCAGGCCAGCTGCCAGTGGGAGCAATGCCCCACGTACTGCTTGAGATCCACACGACCAGGGCGCACCAGGGCCGAGTCCAGCCTGTCAAAAGACACAAGGATGCCTTGAAAGACCATCAAAGTCCTGCAGGAACCCCCCTACACACACTGGCACAGCCAGTGTCCTATCTGCAAAGTGGGGAAGAACTTTGTCCCTGGTGACTTGAGGTGGGAAGCCAACCCAAAAGAAGCAAGTGGAGGGCTCACTCTGCTGGATGACAAACACACCCTGGAAAACAGCTCTGTCCATCTCTGCCCTATGAGCAACCAATGAACAAGCCTCGAGACCAGCTCAGTCTGGAGCCAGCCAAGCCTGGCACAGAGCAGCATCTGGCCAGGTGCATAAGCCAGGCTGCATTCTGCCAACCCCATGGAGTGTGCATAGGACCAGCACTCTACTCGCAGCACAGCTCCCAAAACATGCAGAGCCCCATGGGCAGGAGGCTGGTACTGCTCCTGAAGGCCACAACAATGGTCTGAACAGCAAGGAAGCAGCTGAGGCTCCATCAGAAGGGATCCTGATTAGCAGTCAAGAGATTTGCATCCCAAGGAAGGATTTGGGAAACCTGAACTCCCAAATCTTCACAGTGAAGCATACAAATAGCTCTCCATAAAGCCCATCAAAAGGGAGCAAGGTTTTCCCTGTTCCCTTCCAAAGGGCAGCTCTGACCTGTCCACGAAGTTGGTGGTCATGAAGACAATCCTGGCCTCTGAGGAAGCCACACCATCCAGCGCATTGAGGAGGCCACTGAAGGTCAGGCTCCCCATGCCTTGGTACACAGTTGGGTCTGGGGGACAAAGAAGTCTGAGATCGTATCCACTGGCTGCCAACTCTGCAGTCTTACAGGACAACTCCCTGTCACCCAAGGCTTGTGCCAAGCTGCCCACTCTCTCCATGTCCCGAGGTTGTCCCTCTGCCTCTTTCTGAATGGCAGCACATATATGATCCCTGCCCACTTGCACCCTTGAGAACCCAAAAAGGGAGTGAGGGAGGAAAACCACCTCCTACCCTCATAGTGGACAGAAGAACTGTCTTAGTCTGAGGATAAACACCCAAATTTTCCCTTTATATGGCCTAGCCAAAACTTGGTGAGGTCCAACTTGGGCCCTAAGGCCCCAGAAAACTGCCCAGTCCTGGGCTCTGCTTCTGCAACAGAGTCCAAACCCTTTCCCAGCATAGTCAGAAAACCTCCTTCCCACTTCTGGCCCAGGAATAGAGGCACTGCTCACTCTCAGCAGCAAGGTCCCGGCTGACGAAGGCAGCATCCACATCCTCCAGCAGGATGATGCTCTGCTGCGGGGCCACACTCAGGAGGTGATTGAGCCGGTCATCGGAGAGGCTGCGGTCACTTAGGCTCAGCAGGCAGATACCATACTGCAGCTCCCCAGCCAGGGCTGTACTGGGAAGGAACAAATCACAGCAGTGAATCACAGCAAGAAAGCCCAGAGCAGATGAAGAACCAAATCCCCTTGCCTGGCAGCAGGGGAGAGGACAAAAGCATCTTCCACTGGCCAGGATCAGATATGGGGGGCAGCCCACTGGTGCCACACAGCACTGGCAAAGCAAGAGCATGGAGGATTTGTCACTCTGACTCATCACTGTGCTGGCAATGCAAACTTTTACACCAGGCACTCTGCAGTAGGCACAGCCTGCTCTGGCATTTCAAACCCGGACTCACCCACACCCTCTCCCAGGAGGCTGCCATGTCCCACAGCAGGCAATACTCACATGAAGCTGCTTTTCCCACAGCCAGGAGGGCCATACAGCAGGTAGCCTCTTCGGTAAGGGATACCTAGGGAGACAGCATCCTTTTAGGAACCAGCTGGTTTGCCCTGAGCTCTCTCCCCGGGAGCCATGGGGCTGCGCTGAGCACACAGAGGATACACCTGGGGAAAGCAAGCAGCTACGAAAAATCTCTCTGCGGCCATCTCCAGAGAGGACCCCGAGCAGCCAGCCCCACCCACAGCAGCACTGCTGGAGTAATGAGCTCTGAGGCTTACGGTGGTTTCCAGGATTAGATTGAACTGAGGGGATTTTGTCCCTCAGCACCTGGGCTCACTTGTTTATGGGATTTGCCCAAGGTGGTGCCCCACAGCCACAGCTGTGGGGCAGTGGGTAAGGGGCCATGCTGGGCACAGTACAGAGAACACTACAGCAGAACCTTGCCTCTTTCACTGTACCACTTGGGGTTGTTGATGAAGTCCTTCACGTCCTGGACCAGCCTCTCTGACACACCTTCATCCAGCACCACAGAGCTGAGAGGCCGCCGGCGGCGGGGGTAGCCAAACTTCCGCCACTCTGCTCCCATGGCTGTGTACATGACTGTCCCTCCCTCCTGCTGCTGCAGGGCCAGCTCCCGGGCTGCAGAGAGAGTCAGAGGGGACAGCTGGCCGGGAAACAGATCTCCTGTGAAACACTGGGTGTATCCAAGGAGCAGGCTGTTCCCAGCAGGAGCCCAGGCAGCCCCCTACAGACCTTCCTGCAGGATATTGAAGAAGATCTGCCGGTCAGTGCCCAATGCAGTGAAGGTGACAGACTCCCAAGGGGTCCCTGTGTGCAGGTCAATCATCTGCTCCCGGTTGCGCTCGATGCGAATCCACTTTCTGCGATACCTGGGGTGGGAAGAAGGGGTTGGGGGACGCTGAGTCCAGCCCAGTAAGTGCATCAAGGGAACACCCATTTTAGGTAAAGAAATCACTTCGCACCAGTGAACAAGGACTCCTCTCACTACCACAAATCTTCTGCCCTAACCCAGACTGAAGGAGGAAGCAGGATCCTCTCTGCTGCCTTTCCAGGCTCCCCCAGGTTGGAGTTTCCTTGCTAAAATGCAAGTTAATCCCCAGACTGCTTTCCCCTGCCCTCCTTTACCAGATGAAATGGTTCCCAGGGCTGGGGATAAAGTCAAACTTGGTGCTGACACGCCCACTTTCATGCTGCAAGTACGACGTCTCGACGCTGAGGTGCTGTGTGTGCTTGGCATGGTGGGAGATCCAGTTTAGCAGCCAGCTGTAGCTCTTGTCTTTGCTGGGCACCTCCAAGGTGATCATATAATGGCGCCGGAAAGCCACCAGCCCAAACTGGGCCCCTTTCCGGGCTAATGCTAGGGCTGTGCCTACCCCAACAAGGCCAAACCCAGCCCCGAAGTACTGATTGTCCTTCAGTCCTAAGATGAAGTCAGAAAAGGGCATTGTGGAAGGTTAAGCAACTCCTTTCCGCAGCATCGTCTCTACGTTCCAGAAACAAACCTGCATGGAAAGAGAAGGACTGAATGGCAGCAGGAGAAACAACAGACATCCACAGTTCCTTGGCCTTTATCGTGGCCAGTTCTCAAGGGAAAAGGCTGCCTGGCACATTTGGATCCCCTGCACTCATGCTTCTCTTATTACTGTGGGTTCAGACAGTCACTGGCCACAGAAGTCTCCTCCCTCTCTCCAGCCTCAGGCACGAGGGGTCAAGGAGCTTGAGGCTCTCAGGTCAGCAAAAGAGTATCTGCCAGTTCTTCAATCATAGAAAGAAACCTGGATCTGTATAAGCTTTCATTCTTTAAGCATATACAAGTCACTGAGCACTGGAATTATTTAACGTTTCCTGTTTGAAAAAGCTGAAGCACATTCCCAGGCTGAACCAAGAACCAGTTCTTTGCTGCTGGCAATGAGCACAGGACTGTGGTGGAAGCAGCATCTCCATAAAGGGCATAAAGGACACCAGCTGCATGCTTAAGGAGCTTGAAGTTTCTCTAGCTCCTTAACCAAGGGTCTGTCAGATATCAAGAACAAGGGGGAGCTTTCCTTGACAGACACAGTCGCACTTCGCACTCAGCTCCTTCAGCAAAGGTCTGTCAGACAGAGATGAGGGGAGGCCCCCCAAACAGACATGTTCTGTTCCTTCAAGCACTCTCCCACCACCCCCAGAAGGGGGTCTGACCTGGCAGCAAGGCTCGTCACCAGGGCAGGCTGTCCCCGGCCCCACAGGAAGGCCTCGGGCCCACAGCAGGATACTGCCCCGCAGTGGGGCCTGCCTTACCGCAGCCCAGCCTCAGCTCCGCAGCAGGAGCCCACCTTCCCCCGCAGAAAACCCAGTCCCACACCGCCCTTCCCCACAGCAGAGGCCCAGCGCCAGTCGGCCCCACAGCAAAGCCTCCACTCCCCTCGCTACCGGTACCCTCAATCCCCTCGCAGCCGGTACCCTCAATCCCCTCGGTACCGGTACCCTCAATCCCCTCGCAGCCGCACCGCTCTCCACGGTCCCGCCTCTCACTTCCGCCCGGGGCCGCTTCCGGCAGCTGCCGGCTCGCACCATAGAGTGAGGCCGCGGCGGGCGGAGGGGCGGAGCAGCGAGGTGGCGTGAGCAGCACAAAGGGTGACGCTCCCTCCTCCGCCGTGCGCACCATCGAGATGTGTCAGCGCTGGAGGCGCCGGGGTCCGGCTTGAGTCTCTGGTCTGGGGTGACGGTGACAGGCCGGGGCTGCGCTGGGAGGGCGCTGGGACAGGCCTCGGCCGTGCGCGGATTCGCGGTGGGCACCTCCTCGCTGGAGATTTGGCACAAGGCTGGAGGTTGGGCTTGGGGCCACCTGGGCCCGTGTTTGGGGTTTGGCCTGCTTCTGGGCCCGGGGAGTAAGCCCTTACTATTGGGCTCAGGTAGAGGCCCACAGGTGTCTTTTGGGAGGGTACAGGTGTCCTTGTGCTCTCTGTTCCCCGTGGCAGTGGGTTTTGCCAGCAGCCCACTTGGGGCACAGCAGAATGGGAATGGCATTGATGTACCCCAGTTTATATCTTTGCCTGGGGACTGTCACTGCTGGCTTCCCCCAAAAATCTTCTAGGGCCCTTGAGCCTCTGGGTGTGCCCTCTTTCAAAGCACTTTCTTCCATTTCAGAGTGAGAGGTCCTCCTGCCCAGCACCAAGCCTGTGCCCGGTGGCAATGAGTACAGAAGTGGTTGCGCCTGAAGGTGCCAGCAGGAATATGGAGGTCATGTGCTCAGAACTGCTGCTGCCCACATCGGGAGAGCCACAAGTCCTGGGAAGCCCTGGTGTGGCCAACGCTGACCTGGCTGGGACACCTCCACTGGGTGCCAGCCAGGACTTGCTGCTGGCAGAGGCATCGGTGCTTGGGGAAGGGACTCATACGGAAGGAAGCGATATGGAAATATTCATCGAGGCAATGGCTGGCAATGAGACGCTGGGCAATGCAGCCAGTGCCACAGGTATGTGTTGCAGGGAGGGCAGCATAGGCCCCATGGCACTAAGTGAAGGGAGAGCAGTCTGGCCAGGGTCCTTGTCTCCTCTGTCTGGCACTCTGGACATCACGGTGCCCTTGCATCTCTGACCCTGGCACCTCTGGTGCCACCGTTCAGCACAGACCTAGCACAAGCTGGCTGTGTGGATGGGGAGGGGTGGCTGTGGAAGTTATGTGCTAGATGACCCTGGACTACTGCACCAGCATGCATCTCACCTGGGTCCAGCATTGCCACATCCTGCTAGGAGCAGGGCCAAGGTGACCTTGCATCTCTGTGTGTCTCAAAGGTGATAAGAGACAGACCTGGTCATCATAGTCACCTGTGTGGTGGTATCCTCTCTCTTATGAGAGGTGTTCTGAGATACTCTGGGCAGGAGAGAGCTGTGATTGTCCAAACTGTAATTTATAGCAGCAGAGATTTATCCCCTTGTCTGGAGTTGGAATTGAACTGCCAGCCCCAAGCTTTGAGCCTGGAGAAAGCCCTTTCTAACCCTCACCCCTTGCTCTCTGCAGAGGTACTGGTCAAAGTGGTGGAGCTGTATTTCTGCGAGAGGTGTGGCCAGAGCTTCCCAGAGGCATCCCTGCTATCCCAGCACCAGTGCCTGCTGCTGCCCCACCCAGAGCACCTGGAGCTCCCTGGAGCACTGTTGGCTTCTGCCAGAGAGGGCCAGAGCAAGCCGGGGAGCTTGGACCAGCCCAGAGCTGGCACACAGGAGGGCTCTGCTCCTGAGCACCTGTTGTGCCCCCTCTGCCAGCGGGCATTCACACAGCCCAGTGAACTCAAGGAGCACTTCAAGATGCACCGTGCCCCACCAGGAGCCTTGCCCTGCCCCGAGGAGGGCTGCTGCTTTGCCACAGAGGACCGCAAGCAACTGCGTCGCCATCTCCGCCACTTGCATGGGGCCTCTCCTGTGTCCTGTGCCTACCGTGCCTGCCCACTGCTCTTCCCCAGCCAGCTGGCCATGGAGCAGCACCACCGGACCCACTTCCCTTTCCACTGCAACCACTGTGACTTCGTCACCGCCAATGCCAAGCTCTTCTGGCAGCACAGGAAGGGCCACACCATGGAGGCCCCTGCTGAGACACCCGCTGAGACGCCCATGACAGGTGGCCCCCCATATCCTTGAGCAGTGCTGCATCCTGCCATCTGGTACAGCTGGGTGGGGGTTGGGACCTGTGGTTGCTGCAGAGGTTGCCTGTGTCTGTATGTCCCAGTTATAAATGGGAGGAGGGTGAGGATAGGCTTTGCTGACAGAGGGCCATGGAGCCCTGTGTGCTTTTATCCTTTTATCCTGTTTGCAGTGTTTGTGCTCTTATCTTGGCCAGGAAGAATTTTGCACGTGTTGGTGGGGGGCTGGGGATAGTGGCTCCCTCTTGCCTGGAACATGATGGTCTCTGTCTTTCCGCACTGAAACAGCAGCAGAAGGGCAGGAGGAGGCAGGGATTTGCCACACTGGCTGGGGTGCGACCTCAGCAGAAGACAGACCATCAAAACCCACAGGCACCAGGGAAAGCTTCTTGGAGGGGAGGAAAGCATCAGCTGGAGAAGAGGACTCTGGCAGTGGTGGGGATGAGTCACCGGAGGAGGATGGTGAGAGCCCCTGTGAAGGCGAGGCCAAAGAGGATGGAAAGGCAGCTCCTGAGAAAGCCAAAGTGCCACAGGCACAGCACTTCAAAGGTAGGATGTGGGGACTTACCAGAAGCTGTTTGAGCTCTCTTGGGAACAAGAAGCACAGTCCTGAGACTGGTGGGCAAGCATGGGCTGGGCCGGTGGGGCCTGTGAGTCCCATGCTGCCCAGCAGCCTCACGTCTCCTGCATGTACCAGCACACTGTTCCCTGTGCCTTCTGCTCAAGCAAAGGGGTCTCCTCTCTTTCTTCTCCATGACCACTGCCAGGCTCAGGCAAAAGCAGGAAGACATCTGCCTGGGTCTGGGGACCAGGGACATGCAGGCAGCCCTGACTGAGGCTGCACTTTGCCAGTGTTGAGCTGGAAGGATCTCATTTGAATCATGCTGGTGACTTGGGGTGGGATAGTCCCTCCAGGTAGATGACGGCAGCTATGTGACCAAATGTGTATTAAGCCTTCACAGTGGCACCGCTGGATTGGGGAGAAAACATATTTGCCTCTGCATCCCTTCTCTTCTGATCGCTGCCCCTTTTCTGCTCTCGCAGGAGGCATTGTAGAGGGTTCTGAGTACCTGTACAAAACCCATATGTGCCCTGAATGCAAGCGGTGCTTCAAAAAGCGGACACACCTCGTGGAGCACCTCCATCTGCACTTCCCTGACCCCAGCCTGCAGTGCCCCAACTGCCACAAGTACTTTACCAGCAAAAGCAAGCTGAAAATCCACATGATGCGGGAAACTGGTGAGAAGACTCATCGCTGCCCACTCTGCCACTACAGCTCGGTGGAGAAGAATGCCCTCAACCGCCACATGGCCAGCATGCATGAGGACATCTCCAACTTTTACTCTGATGTTTACTCCTGCCCTGTCTGTGAGGAGAAGTTTCGGCTCAGCCAGGCCCTCAAAGAGCACTTGAAGTCTCACAAAGCTGAGCCCAAGAAATTGAACTGCTTCCAGAGCAGTTGTGGCTACTGCACTGAGGAACGGAAGGAGTTTGTCCGTCACCTCAAGGACGCTCATGCCATCAAGGCAGTGGAGTGCAAGTACTATGCCTGCTCACTGCTCTTCAGCACGGCTGAGGCCATGGAGGCTCACCGAAAAACCCACTATGCCTTCCACTGCCAGCAGTGCGACTTCATCTGCTCCAACAAACATGTTTTCCGCAAGCACAAGAAGCAGGGGCACCCAGGCAGTGAGCAGCTCAAGTGCAGCTTCTGCCCCTATGCCACTTTCAACCCGGTGGAGTTTCATGACCACGTGGGCAAGATGCATGCCAATGAGAAGATCCACAAGTGCACCGAGTGTGCCTTTGCCACTGCACACAAGAGGGTGCTCATCCGGCACATGCTGCTGCACACTGGTGGGTGTCCTCTTCGGGGCGCTGAGATCCAAGCTGGGATAGAGGGGTCCTGTCCCTGCTCCAGGGTGGCTGCGTCGGGGCTTCTGGGTCCCACCAACAGCTCTGTCACCCTAGTGTCACTTGGCTGAAGTTGTGGCATGATTCTGTCCCTCCTGTTACCCCCAGCTCCTGCTGAGCTAGTTTCCCTGCAGTGGAGGGCAAACCATATTGCTTTATCTGGCCATCATGCTAAGGGTATTCCTGTGTTGCATGCAGGAGAGAAACCTCACAAGTGTGAGCTCTGTGACTTCACGTGCCGGGATGTGAGCTACCTGTCCAAGCACATGCTGACGCACTCCAGTGACAAGAACTTCATGTGCACCGAGTGCGGGTACATCACCAAGTGGAAGCACTACCTGAACGTCCACATGCGCAAGCACACTGGAGATCTCCGGTATGACTCCCGGCTCCACTGGCCTGGAAGCATAGTCAGGGCTCCCCAGATTCTGCTCCAAGGATCTGTTACTTTGGGCTGCCTTGTGTGCAAGGCTCCCCCATGTCTGGGGGGATGGCTACAGCCTGCTCTGTCCTCCACCTAAGAAATGCAGTCTTTGAGTTTGCAGGTTGTTGCTAGCATGGTGCTGTGCTATTTTTGGTGTGTCCGTGTTACCACGGTGTAGCTGGGTTTGTTAGCTCATGGCTGGATTCTGTCAGAGTATGTTTTTCACCTTCATATTATCACCTCCTTTGGGTCTAGTCTGCCTTCAGGGCTGCTGGAGGTGCCTCTGATGTGATATGTGGTCACTGTCCAGGGAATCTGTTCTCAGGCTAGGGGTGTAAAGCACCAGCGCTACCAAGGGCTACAGCAAAGAGTAATTTTCCTGGATGGCAAAGGTCAGATCTGGCAGTTCCCCTTCAGGGGTATCCAGAACAGGGAAGCAGAAGAGCTCAGCCTGTCCCAGTTCCTCATCCTGCCTGCCCAATTCTGCTTTTCTCACAGGTACCAGTGCAACCAGTGCTCATACCGGTGCCACCGTGCTGACCAGCTGAGCAGCCACAAGCTGCGGCACCAGGGCAAAAGCCTGATCTGTGAGGTGTGTGGCTTCGCCTGCAAGCGCAAGTATGAGCTGCAGAAGCACATGCAGGCGAAGCACTCGCAGAACTACCAGGTGCCTGTCTTCCAGTGCCAGTACTGCCCCTACCAGACCAAATACAAGCAGGCGCTGCTGAACCATGAGAACTGCAAGCACACCAAGCAGAAGGAGTTTCGCTGTGCCCTCTGCTCCTACTATACCTTCAGCAACACCAGCCTCTTCTTCCACAAGCGCAAGATTCACGGCTACGTCCCCGGTGACAAGGACTGGCTGGAAAACTACACCAGCAAGGAGCTGGAGATCAGCTCACCCGAGACACTCTTTGGCTACGAGCTCGGTGCAGCTCTGCGTGTGGATGCTGACTCCCCTCTTGCTGGCAAGGAGCAGTGGGCAAAGGCAGAGACATCCCAGCTGGAATCCCAGGGGAAAGAAGGCTACCAGAAAGTGTTCATAGTACCCCTCCTTGGGCAGGATGCTGGTCTGTCAGAGGGCAGCAGCAAGGCAGAGAGAGATGTGGGCAAGGATGAGCAGAGCCATCCCACTGCTGCAGATGCCCTGGGAGATGAGTGCATGCAGGGAGATACTGTCACAATCTCAACTGAACTCGCTGCTGCTGAGGATGTGGCAGAGACCTGTACCTTGCACTTGGAGGCAGTGAACGTCTCGTCTGACCCCCTCCTGGCGCATTTGAGTGGAGAAGCCTGTGTGGCACAGCCAGAGAGTGTGGAAATGCTGTCCTGCAAGGAGACTCCCACAGCCTATGAGATGCTGGGCTCCCAGGATGAGCTGGGCTTGGAGGACAATGACAATACACTTGAAGACATCCCAGACTTTGAGGAAGAGGAGGCAGATGTACAGGAGGTGGTGAGGCTGGAAGATGGTGTAGTGGCAGGAGACAGACAGGGAAAAGATGATCTGAGGCAGGCCATGGGCCGCTTCAAGGGATCGTGTTCAGAGCGCCATAACTTAGTAGCAGACACCAAGGTGAGAGAGACCATCCAAGCTGAGCTGCCAAAGGTTTGGCTCAGCATGCTAAAGACAGCTGAGCAGAGCGACCCACCTGTTCCAAAGGATGTGGCCACCTCTGGTGATGATGCCAAGGGTGGCTCAGAGTTGGCGCTGAAGGCTCTGCGGAAGCAGGATAAAGAGCAGGCAGAGACACTGGTGATGGAGGGCAGGGTGCAGATGCTGGTGGTGCAGTCGGAGAGCCAGATCTTTAAGTGTGAGAAGTGCTCGTACATCACACGGAAGGAGAAGTCCATGTCCCTGCATTCTAAGGCCAGCTGCCAGAGCCGCCGGGCCCCGCTCTTGTGCCGTGAGTGTGGCGCCAGCTTCAAGCAGCAAAGGGGACTCAACACCCACCTCCTCAAGAAGTGCCCGATCCTCCTCAAGAAGAACAAGATCTTGAAACCGGCTGGTCAGGAGCCACCTGAGTTGTGCCAATCTGCTGACCAGCCTGGTGATAATGGTACAGAAACAGCAGAGAGCAAGGAGCAAAGCTCAGAGAAATGTGGGCATGCTGATAAGCCCTGGGATACTGAACTGCTGCCTGATAAAACTCAGGCAGAAGGCAGCCCTTTGGCTGGGGAACAGGCACTAGGCTGTTCAGCTCTTGAGAAGTCTCCACCAGGTGACAGCACAGAGATGGCAGAAGAGCCTCACCAGGAAGGACATGGGGCTGAGCCAGCTGAAGCCACTTGTCCCCTCCAGCTTGGGAAACCCTCAGAGAAATACAGGCTGGAAGGAGGGAAGCTGCACTGCAATGCCTGTTCTTTTGTGTGCTCTCGTGTTTCTACCATCACCTCCCACGTGGAGGATGGATGCCGGAGCCTGGAACAGTTTTGGTGCTCCCTGTGCCCTGAGACCTTCCGCTCCCGAAGAGCCCTTAAGAGCCACTGTGCTGAGAAGCACATCATGTGTCCTGAGGAGGACAGACCCCAAAGCACAAAGCTTCTCGAGTGGGACTTGGCCAGCATTGAGACAGGCCAGCCCAGTGAGCTTCCACTGGATGTGCCCCCCCAGAAAGCCACCCTGCCCAAGAGAAGGCATTTCTCCTGCCCCACCTGCCCCTTTACCTGCCACCAGGAACGGGCCATGAAGACACATAAGAAGAGGGGCTGCATGGCGCTGGGTGAGTTTCGCTGCTCCTCCTGCCCCTTCACCTCCAAGGCAGCCAAAGCCCTAAGGCTGCACCGCAAGCTGCACCGCAAGCACTACAGCAAGCGGCCGCAGCTGCAGTGCCACCAGTGCGAGTTCACCTGCAAGCAGGCCCGCTGCCTGTGGCAGCACATCCGCATCAAGCACGAGGGAGTGAAGCCCCACAAGTGCCGCTACTGTGAGTTCAGCACCACACGGCGCTACCGCCTGGAAGCCCACCAGTCCCTGCACACCGGCGTGGGGCGCATCACCTGCAGCATCTGCAGCCAGACCTTCGGCACCAACTCCAAGCTGCGCATCCACCGCCTGCGGGTGCACGAGAAGACCCCCACCCACTTCTGCCCGCTCTGCGACTACAGCAGCTACCTGCAGAACGACATCACTCGCCACGTCAACAGCTGCCACCATGGCGAGCTCAATTTTGGCTGCTCCCGCTGCGAGGCTCGCTTCAGCTCTGAGACGGCCCTCAAGCAGCACGTCCTGCGGCGCCATGAGGAGAAGGTGTCCTATGGCTGCCCACGCTGTGGCTTTGTGTGCCACAGCGAGGCCACACTCAAGTGCCACATGCAGAAGCAGCACCCACACCTGGAATGTGGCACCTGCAAGGAGACCTTTGCCACCCGGGAGGCTCTGGAGGAGCACAAGATGCAGCATTTCAGCCACCGCTGTGAGCTGTGCAGCTTCGCAGCCAAGGAGCGGCAGCAACTGGTGTGGCATTACATGGAGAGCCACGAGCCAGCTGCCCCGCAGGACAAAGCCCTGCAGTGCCCCTTCTGTGACTTTGCCTGCTGCCACCAGCTTGTGTTTGACCAGCACATGAAGGGCCATGGGGGTACCCGTGTGTACAAGTGCTTGGACTGCAAGTACACCACCAAGAACAGGCAGAAGATCACGTGGCATATCCGCATTCACACCGGAGAGAAGCCCTACAAGTGCCACCTCTGTAAATACGCCTGCGCCGACCCTTCACGTCTCAAGGTGAGAACCCTCCTTGGGGATATATCCTACTGCATCTGTGTGGGTTGGGGTGGAACCAGACATGGGGATTTAAGGAAGAAGAAACTCCCAAGGGGAGGCTTTGTCCTCTGTTCTCTCCTGTAGCTCGCACAGGAATGGGAGACCATCGGTTAAAACTTCCATGGGTACCATGTTTATTTCCTGCTGTTGCAGATTAAGGGAAGAAGGGGTAAGGCAGACAGCTGTTTGAGTTCGATTCTGTTTTCACTGATATCTCTGGTGTCCTTTGGGTACAGATTGCACCACTCAAAGCCAAGTTTGGCTGCCTACTGGCTTGCAGCATGCTCTGTGGCACCAACTGAACAGGGTGCAGGAAAAGCTCAGCTTCAGTGCAAAGCTAGTCCCTGCTCTCATTTCTGCAGGTAATTAGCATCCTCACCTATGATGGAGGGCCTTTGCTAGGACATGATAATGGAAGGGAAAATGGCCTGGTTTTGCTAAAAGAGATTTTAATTGCCAGGCTGAGCTGGAGCCCTGTGGGGTTGCCTGGACAAAGCTGCACAGGGTGCTCAGCTCAACACAAGCTCTGCTGGGCTGGTTTTAAACCGAGACTTTGCCCTAAATACCAAACTGGGGAAAAAAGCCTGTGCCATCCACAGACTGGGACAGAGCAAGCTCAGCAGGATAAGAGTTTCATTCTGACCCTGCTATAGATCCCCTTTGCCCATAATGTGCCAGGCAAGCAGACAGCCCTCTTTAGCTCATACAGTTTGAGGTGTCAGAACTGTCCATGTCAGAACAGCCCCTCACTGGCACTCTAGAGCCCTGCACATTCCCAGAACAGGGGACATGGCCTTATCCTGACTCTATCCTCTTGCCCAGTACCACATGCGTATCCACAAAGAGGAGCGGAAATACCTCTGCCCTGACTGCGGCTACAAGTGCAAGTGGGTAAACCAGCTCAAGTACCACATGACGAAGCACACAGGTGAGTGATGCCCACTGGGGACAGGCCCTGGGGCTTCATGAACCCCAGCTGTGTGCTTCCTTTGTTACCAGTGGCCCAGCTGGAGGCTAGAGACAACCCCTAGCAGTTGAGGGTCAGCGTGTTCTCATGTGCTGGTGGGCTGGGGACAGTGCTCTGGCATGGGTGGGAGGGTGGTGTGCCTTGGAAAGGGGGAGTCTTGAGGTGCCTGCTGATACAATGGCATGGTCAATGGAGTCTTTGGGGGCCAGTGCTTTGTTACAGGCACCATCCCCCCTGTCCCCGGTGCCATCCCCTTCTCTGTTGCCACAGGCCTGAAGCCGTACCGCTGCAACGAGTGCGAGTACCGCACAAACCGTGCCGACGCCCTGCGGGTGCACAAGGAGACACGGCACCAGGAGGCTCGCTCCTTCATCTGTGAGCAGTGCGGCAAGGCCTTCAAGACCCGCTTCCTCCTCAAGACCCACCTGAAGAAGCACAGCGAGGAGAAGCCCTATGTCTGCAACGCCTGCGGGCGGGCTTTCCGCTGGGCGGCCGGCCTGCGTCACCATTACCTGACCCACACCAACGAGCACCCCTTCTTCTGCCGCTACTGCCCCTACAAGGCCAAGCAGAAGTTCCAGGTCATCAAACACATCCAGCGGCATCACCCTGAGCGTGGAGCTGGTGACCCCAGCCAGGGGGTGGGAAAGGACCCCAGTGTGCCCAGTGTCCACCTCCACGATGTGCAGAGGGAGAGCCAGGCTGAAGGGCCCCCTGGGACAGAGCAGGAAGAAGGGTGCCCTGCAGAGAAGGATGGGGCTTTGCAGTGAGGCCGAATGCTGACAGCTTTTGAGGCCCCAGTGGCGTAGACCTGGTGCAGGGTGTATGAGTATGTACAGGCATATGTGTATATGGGGTGTAAGATGTGTGGCTGTATAAAAGGACTCTCTCACTTCCTTTTAATGCTGCTCCTTGGGGCTGTTTGGAGCCCTGTGTGAACAGTGGGCCAGAAGCCCATAGGGAAAGAGTGCACACACACACACACACCCTCTCTTCCTCATGCCACTGTGCTCAGACCTGAGCCTGCCTGTCACCGAACCATTTATTAGGTTGCTTACAGAGGAAGGACATGACAAGGGTGAGGAGGGGCAGGGGGCTTAGATGGGGGTCTGCAGGGTCAGGGCACAGTGAGGATCAACTCTTCTGCCAGCTCTGCTCAGCCCTGGGATTTGCCCAACTCCTGCCTTCTTCCCCTGACCACCCCGTGCAGCAGGGCCAGGGGGGACCATGCATCCTCTCTACTCTTCACAACCACGCTGTGCCCGTGGGCCAGGCCAAGATGCATGGGGTGGGCACAGCAGGGCTGCACCATCACAGACTCCACACTCATGCATGGGAGGCAGCATCCCAAACCTGGGAAAGGGAGATTAGTGCCTTTTTCCAGCCCTCGGAGGCTACTGCAAAGAGGGACAGAGCAGCAACAATGACACAAATGGCTCAACAGGAGGGCAGTGTAGTTGGCTCTGTGGTCCCAGCTGCACATGGCCAGGCTTATGGCTTCTATCCAGGTCCTGCTCACCTCATGAGCTCAGTCCTGCTCGGGACCAGGTGGCTTGCTGATGCGAATGTGGACAAAGAGCGAAGAGGGTGGGATGTTGGTGCCGTCCTTGGAGAGGAGATGGATGTGGCGGTAGCCTGCAGTGGGGACAGTGAAGCTCTGGCTGACTGCTGCCCCCTTCCCTGCTCTCTAGCTGAGCCCTTGATGTCCTTGCAGGCCTGCCCTGGGACACCACCAGGTAGCAGGTAGCAGCCGCTCACCAGGTTTGATGTTGGCAAAGGCCAGGGTGAACTGGCCCACAAAGTCATTCCTGGATGCCTTGTCGTAATCCTCCACCACAAAGCGGACAAGGGCCAGCTCAGGAACATTGACCTGGAACTGCAGTGTCTCATCCCAGCGGGGGTTAAACCCTGGGAAGGGAAAGCAGATAGTGGGAGGGTGAGGGAAGGCAGGGGTGGGCACCTGGGTGCAGCTGTGTCCCTGGTACCACCATAGGGCTCACCATTGTTTTCAATATACTTGGTCTCTTGGTGTGCCTGATCCGCGGGGACCCCATGGATCTCCACACGCACCAGTGGGTCGATGATGGCTCCTTCCTTGCTGTTGGACACTTTGGGCAGCTGCTGCCCACTGATCACCTGTAGGGAGGGACAGGGACTTCATGAGCAGCCAAACCAATCTGCTGAGAGCCTGCTCAGCTTCCTGCCCAACAGTGTCACCACCCATCGACCAATGAGCACCAGGACACTCACGACTCCCTAAGGTCTCTCCTCAGGCCCATACCTGGATCGTCAGAGTGATGGGGCCAGGGCCCTCCCAGCTGCCAGGGTCGCTGGGGTTGAAGAGAGTCTCCTCATCCCTCATGAAAGGTGGTTTGAGCACATAGCCACAGCAACCATTCTGGCTGAAGAGCCCATCACACAGGTCCATCTCCATGCCAGCCGTCTGAAAGTTCAGGGCCACTGTGGGTAGGCAGCCAGGAAAAGTTTCAGGACAGTTCCGAGACACCATGCCCTGCTTGGAGCTGAGGAACAAGCTTGTTTTCATGGCCAGAGATATGTGGGGCTGCACATCGGGACACAGCACTGCTGTCTGGGTACTCCCAGGCTCCCCCAGGCAGAGGAAGAACACACAGCCAGACCTGGCTCCAGCTGGGGTAGTGACTGGCCCAAGGCACAGGACCCAAGGCAACTTCCCACCCCACAGCCCTAATACCCCCCAGCCATACCAATCTGGCACCCCACGTTCCACATCTCCTGGGGGCTGTAATTGGAGGAGTCAGTCCGCATCCCACTGGGGTAGATGCGTGTCAGCTGCCAGGTGTTGTGGCGGACAAACTCATTCCCTAGGAATGGAGTGCAAGGGCCATTTGTGGGGTCATTCCCTGGCTTGTGCAGCCACCCAAAATGTGCTGCCTGCCCATCCATCCATCCATCCATCCATCCATCCATCCATCCATCCTTTCACTCATCCATCCATCCACCCACCAACCTGCAAATTCTCATCCCTCTCACCCCTCCCAGAAACCCAAGTGTCCTGCCTCACTTTCTGAGCTGATGCCCCCTTCTCCCCCCCCATCATCCTTCAAAGCCACAACCCAGGGTACAGCCCCATTGCTCCCCCTTTCTCCTAGACAGGGAGGGAATCCTGATGTCTGAAAGCTCCACCTTATGCTTAAGAAAGCCACCTTCACCCTGGCCCAGCGCCTGCATGCTGCTATCCCTTCTGCCTCACCTGCATCCCGGATGAGCTTCCTGGCCTTGGCCTCAGAGAATGAGGATATCTCAGAGGGCCGGGAATGGCTGCGGGCCTCCTGGAAGCCCCGGAAGGACACATTCTTGCAGTAGACAACACAGTCGGACAACACCTGCGCCAGGGTCTCCTTGTCCTTCTGCAAGGCAGAGCCATATCAGGTCCCCCTGAGAAGAGCGCTGGCCCCCAGCACTCACCCAGGATGGAGGCTGCAGAGCCTGGAGTAGCTGATAGCAGCTGGAGGGGGTCTGCGGGTGGCAGCACCCACACCACAGGCAACCTTCCTGACAGAAATGGAGCAAGCAGGGGACCTCCACCACAGTGTCACCACAGGAACTCTGCAAAGAGGGGGCTGGCATGGCCAGGGACAAAAATGGCTGTTACCCCTCTTTGGTGATGTCCCTGCAGTCTCTGCCTCTCTTCTCTGCACTGTGTTTGGGGGCTTGATGCTCCCAGCAGTTTCCCATCCCAAGCCACCCACCTTCACCCTCCGCCTCTCCTCCTCTGCCTCTGCCCCATTGTCATCATCAGACACGTCAGGCGCCTCATCCTCTGGCCCATCCAGTGTGTCCTCCAGCCGCCCGATCTTCTTCCCCTTCAGCAAGATCTTGTGCTTCAGCTCCTGCAAGATTGTGGATGGAAAGGTAAGCACCCTGGGGTACCCATCTCCTGTGTTGAATCTGCTGTCCCCTGGGAATGTGGTAGGAGCACACAGCTCTCTGGGGCTGCAGATGTCTCTCATGTGGTGGGACAACCCTGGGGACAGCTTTGGAACCATGGTGAACACGACGACACAGTGTTCCCAAAGTCCCTGATTGTTCCCATGGAACAGAATGATGCTGTGACAGATGTGGTCTTTCCTCTGGGCAGCAGAGCCACCTGCTCACCCTACTCCCAGGCAGAACAGCAATGCCCAGTATGGTGATGCCTTCTTCCCTACCTCTGGGGATGGGAGCTGGGCAGGAACTCGCCCATCAATGGTGGCGATGAGGAGCTGTTCACCCAGGATGGTCTTGAGCTGCTGAGCCAGGACTTCCTGCTGCTCCATGCTGCAGTGGTTCTCCAGGGAGAGGATCACTGGGTAATCTGAGGTCTGAGGAGCAACAGACACAGATGGAGATCAGTCTCAGTGGGGTTGAAGTAATCTCACAAGTGCTTTGCCCAGGCATGATCAGTTCCAGGATGGAGCCCTTTGTATGTCTTTGTACCACCCAAGATCTTCATACCCCTCCAATACTCCAGCATCCTCCATACCCCATCTCGCTCCTGCATCACCCAGGTCTCATGTCACCTCTGCACCTCCCCATGTCTTCATGAGCTCCTGGCCCCTGGCATAGGACAATACAGGACTGAGGGTCAGACCCAACAGTGCTGTCCCCCAGAAAAAGACACAGCCCCTCTCCTCACCCGTGGTGAGATCTGACCTGCTGCAGTACCAGACAAGTGAGCCCCATCACTGGCTCCCCATCCAGAGCCCCATCACTGCCCCAAACTGCAACTACATCCCTTCCCCCCACTGAGGGCCACCCAGAGCCCAGGGAAGGGTGCCCTACCTTGAAGGCATACTTTCCCAGGGTGCTCACCACCTCCCGGAAGGGGATCTTGGAGGTGAAGGTGTGGCCATGGTACACCACGGGCTCCCCATTCGGCCCGTCCCAGCAATCCACCTCCAGGCACCGGCAGCCCCGTTTCAGAGCCCTACAATGGGTGGTCAGCCCTGGGACTCCGCACCTGGCCAGGTAACCAGCCCCTTGTTCTCCCCTCCTGCGGCGGGTGTCACCCCTGCAGGGACCGGAGGACAACTGCCAAGGGTGGAGATGCTGCTGCATGCAGGGCAGGAAGAGCTGGGCTCAACATCCCCAGAATGAACCCCCTTGCTGGGCACCATGTGGCATGACCACAGCGGTGTTGGACCGGGAAGGGGTAAAGGAGATTCTCCTCTTAGTGGGTTTGACCCATGGAGCTCCATGGACCACAGCACTGGGGCAGGAAGGTGCTGGAGGGCAGCTGGGAGGGGGCAGCCCCTTTACCTGATGTAGCCCTCAATGCTGCTGTGGCCCCGGATCTGGTCCTCTATCAGGTATGTGTTGTGGGAAGAGGAGATGAAGTAATGGCAGAGTGGCTGGCTCATGTCCTGCCACAGTGCCCGGTGCCGGGGATTGAAGATGGAGCCCTCCGGGGAGCAGAGGTACATGAGGAACCCATCAGCACTCAACACATGGAGAGCTCGGGCTGCAGGCAGAGGGGGAAGCTCAACCAACAGCCAGAGACCCAGAGGGCACAGGATAAGGAAAAATGAGGCTGCTGGTGGCTCCTGATATCCCTTACTTGGTGGGCACAGATGCTACCAGAGGCTGGGGCACAAGGAGAGATGCCCCAGCACAGCCAGAGCTTGCACCCCATGGCTGGTCAACTTTCCACACCCAAATGGTCCAGGAATGGACAAAAAAAAGAGGAGTTTCACCCAGATGATACCATGATGGGCTTTCCCCCTGTTCCCATCTGCAACAGGATGGGGCTCTGGTGATGCCCCTGCCATGGGGCTGTGTGTCTTGGCCCCCTCCTTTATCCCCTCATGCAGAACACAGTCAGTCTGGGCTGGCTCTCACCTGTCTCAGATGGTTCATACTTGTCGATGAGCTCCATGGCCAACTCCTCTGTGCCCTCATTCTCCAGTTGCTCCTGCCTTAAGAAATCCACCAGCTCCAGCAGTGTCAGCTTCTTCCCATCCTCAGAAAAGTCCTGGAAGAGGCTCAGCACCTCATCACGTTGTGTGAGGGCCTTGTAGAAGAGCACGAACTCCTCCCCTTCCAGCGTCCCTGATTCTGACTTGTCAGCATCCTGCAAGGGAGCTCACTCAGCACCCAACCAGGGAAAAACGTCTCTCCTGACCACCCCACGGGGCTGTGGGGTGATCCACCCACCCTCAAAACAGAGCACAGAGACTCCACTCTAGTGGCAGAGACAGGCATAGATTAATACTGGATGGATGGATGGACTGATGGATTGGAAGGTGGAGGGCTGGTTGGGTGGACTGATAGTTGGATGCATCTGTGGATGGAGAGATGGACACACAGGTGGAGGGATGGATGGGTGGATGGATGGTTACATGAATGGATGGATAGCTGACTGGCTAGTTGGACTGATGCATAAACAGGTAGATGGTTAGCTGTGCTGGCTGATATGCAGCTGAATGGACAAATGAACGTGAGGAAGGAATAGCTGCCTTGGCTGCCTGGGTTGACAAACAAATGGATATTTGTCTGGGTAAACAGGTAGTTGAGTAAACAAATAAATGGATGGATGAGTGAGTGGTTGAATGGATGGATGGACAGAAGAAAGTGACCACATCCTTCTGGAGAGAGGTGTTGGGCAGCTTCTTCCAGCCCCTCCAGTCCTTATCCAGACTCTCCAGGCCCCCAGGTGCAGTGCTTACCTGGAAGAGCCGCAAGGCATGATCCTCATTCATGTCCACATTCATCATCTTGAGGAGTCGCTGCACTTCTTTGAAGTTCATGCGCCCATCCTTATTCTTGTCAGCTTTCTGGAACCAGTCACGAATCCACGTGCAAGAAGCCAGAGCAGATGTTAAGGATCTTGGCTAAGAGAGACAGATACAGGGAGCATCAGAGGGCCTCCCTGCCCTGATGCAAATAGTGAGACCCAGAAGAGCTAAGCACATGCTGTGGCAAGGCTGGAGATGAAAGGCCTGGGGGATGAACAGAGGTGAGGAAAGGATTTGATATAGAGGGCAGAGTGCTATCTGCAGGAAGGATATTGGTCTATCTTCTCCCTTTGGTCCATGCTGGTGGCCACTTCGATGAGCTGGCGCAGGCCCTGGACCCAGCACTGTGCCTCCTCCGCTGAGCCAGCAATGAGGTCCAGGTTGCCCCGACGGCCATAGAAGACAATGGTGAAGCAGCGCTCAGGGGGGAACTCCTCAGCCAGACTTTGCAGCACCTCCGACTGGTGTCCTTCCCTCACTGTCTCCACATCACTGATGGAGACTGGGGCAGAGGAAGGGAAAGTCTGTCTGTGGGGGACAAGGACTGCAGGGCAGGGGGCACTGCCCACAGTCATCTGTTCTTCCAGCCATCCCTTCTTTTGCTCATCTGCCCATCCATCCCTACATCCATCCATCCATGCACCCACTGAGCTGCTCATCAACCTGCACCTCAGTTTGTTTGCCTAATTCTCCACTGGTATGCCAGAGCTTTCAATTGTAACAGCTACAAATTCTACTCAGCCCTTGTGAAGTATGGGTCCTAGTGGTGGCAAGATGCTTCATGGAGAAGCGGGGGTGAGAAGAGTCCAGACATGCACACAGAGCCTCTCTTGAATGCCCCAGCTCTCTTGGCAAGCGTGGCTCCAGGAGTCTCCATACATTTACATCCCTGTTCACTCTGAACCTTATTGATAGCCCCCATGGCCAGCACAGAGCAGCTAGTACTCACAGGCAGACTCAGTTTTGCCTGTCCTCTTGGACTGGTACCAGATGGTCATGCAGTCATCCTGAAGCTTGAAATAACGCTGCTTCTTCCAGCTCTTGGACTTGACTTTGCGCATCAGAGTCCCTTGCTGCATCTGCTCCAGCGTGTCTGTGAGCTGGATGCCTGGGGGCAGCATGGGTTGCATCACTGATGGCAGAGGTATCAAGGCACTATGCCCTGGTACCTTGCTTTCTTTCACCTCTGGGACTCCACATGGTCCCTCAATAAGGGATGCAGGAGGGGTGGGCCCCAAATAAACTCCCTTTGCCACAAGAGGGGCGGAAATTAATTCCTCATGAACCCTTCCCAGTCACCCTCAATGCTGCCAAGCCCAAATCCCAATGGCCACAGTAAGGTAGGAATGCTCCTGACCACAACAAAGTGAGCTCAGCCAAAGGGCCAGATTTGCCCTCACATAAATCTTGATGGCCGAGTGCCCTGCACCTCCCCCCTGCCAAGGCACTCACGGGCATTGCACAGAAGCGATGCCATGGTTCCTTCTCCTTCACGCTGGCAGCTGCTGGGGAGGAAAGACAAAGGGTGCCTTGGGGGAGCAGGGCCAGACCCCCCTGCTGCGCCCAGGTCCCACTGGGTGGGCTCCAGCTGTGCCCACACATGTGCAAGGTGCGCAGGCCCCTGCCTGTGTGCGAGCGCACCTGCACCTGTGTCCTGCTAGGTCACCGCTTTCCTTAAGTGTCGAGTTCATCCTGCCGTGCTCATGCAACATTAATGTGCGTTACCGGGAAGCCAGGGCTCGAAAGGTGTCAGAGGAGAACAGAAAAACTTGTGAGCATGGCTGCCCCGCAGCCTGGTGGGCACCGGAGCCCTGGTACTCCCAGGGCACTGCTCCCAGGGGAGAAGCTGCCCCAAGAACCAGGAAAAACTGTTCTGGGGGTGCCAGCAAAGCCAAGAACAAGCCTCCAGTGCTGGGGAAATGGCCTCCAATCAGCAAATTTGGAAGTAAGCGAGAGCCTTACTTGCTGTAAGAGCAAGGAATGGGGTGCACAGCAGGACCCTCACTTCTCCCAGCCCCTTCTTTCCGGGGAACATCAGCAACGCAGGGCTGCACTGCAGTGGCAGCTGTACAGGGAGTGCGCTGCGAGGAATGGGACTATAAATACAACTGGACTGAACAATAAAGCTCTGATTAGGCTCTTAAGCTTTTAATTAGACCAACAAATCGCTGGATGTGCCTATCACCCATGTGCTGGAGCTGGGCCCATAAGGAGAAGATGCTGCAGTCAGTGGGATGGAATTTGGGTGCAGCAGGGAACCCAGGGGTCGCCAGGGAAGAAGGGATCTGTGCTGGTCCACAGGGGTGGCAGCCATGCCCCAGGCCCCTGACTCAGCACAGGCACCAGAGGTACAGGGCTGGGAATAGCCAGTGCCGTCAGTGTGCAAGCAGCTGCCAAGCCTCTCTGTCAGATCCTCGCAGGCTCCAGGGACAGAGGGCAGTCATCCCCTGCTTGGTGTGGGCCCCAATCCTAGGGGACACTCCAGTGGATGTTCAGCTGTCTTCAGGGCAAGTGGGGACTAGCTGTCCATGCTCTTGGGGACCTCATGTTTTGCTGGAGACATGAGCCAGCTTAGGTGACATTGCAGAAGCTTCCCAGCAGCGTCCAGTGCCAGGGCTGTGCCTTCCCAGCACTGGCCCTTCTTGCAGGGCTCAGATTGCAAGGATTTGGTGTAGCACCTGCATCCTCTCACATTCAACGTGCCGGGGTGCCCGCACCCACAAATAGGGGAGTGGCAGCATTCTTGCCTTGCACACTGCAGTGGCTGCCCTGATGCCCACTGACTTTCACAGTCTCAGGAGTGCTCCACACTCCCTAGCATGTTCCCAGCCCCCTGCACCCCACAGCCTGCAGGGAACCAGAAGAGTGCAACCCCAGTCACTTATCTGCCTGCATCCTTCTGCCTCCTGGCAACACCCAGCCTGGCATGGCCACTTAGAAGGGTCACAGCCCTGCACTGCAAGCAGGCAAGGGGATGGAGACAAAGATATTCTAGGGAAGTCAGGATGGAAGCACCAAGGCTGGAGGAATTAGAGAGAGACAGTGGTTGGGACAGAGATGAGCTTGGTGCCACTAATAGGTCTAGTCCTCGTTGCACCCTGCCACGCATGTGGGAAAGATGGCAGTGTGCAAGAGAGTTGCTTGTAGCCCCATACCTGTAACCATGCTAGATTTTAGAGCTACTCTAATCTACCCCCAGCGCCAGCCCTGTCAGGCTCCCAACACGGCCCCAACGCATCCAGCCCTGCCCCGGCCGCGGAGCCAGCCGTCCGTGCACATACAGCAAAGAGGAGATGGTTGCTTCCAGCACAGGGAAGACTACGGGAGTGTGGGCACAAGGACACGGCTGTTCGCCTTTCCCCGGCACACAAGCGATATCCCGAGCCCAGCGCAGCCCGTTCCTAGCACTCCCTCTCACCCTGGTCTGAGTTGAATTGTCGAGAGGAGTGGGACATTAGCCAGGGGACAAAGAAATTCAACTAAAGGGCTTCCCGCAGGGCCGCTGCCTCCTGCTAGGGACAGCCCTAGCTTCCCTCAACACAAGCTGTAGGTTCTGTCCGGAGGTCCCCAAGCAGAGAGAGAGGGCCGGCGGGTGGGAGCGCTCGCCAGCCGCCCCCGAACGGAGTCCGCGGCAGAACGAAATGCCACCGAGAGAGTGTCTGTGTCCGAGCAGCAAGGGTTGTTCCCCACAGGGTACCCCTCATCCTCTTGCCGTCCCGCTGTGGGGGCACAAGCTCCTCTCAGCCCCGCCGCCCCACGCAGCCTTCCCACCCGCTCCAGGACACGCCGCAGCGCCCGGGGTACCAGCTGGCAGCTGACGCGGACCGAGGAATCAGACAAGGGGCTTTGGGAAGGGGCAGCACAAGTTCGAGGGACTCGGGGAGCAAGTGACACTTCAGAGGAAACAAAAACCCCCTGCACGTCTCCCCCCACCCCATCCGTGCAGCTGGCTCTGAGGTCCCAGCCCACCCCGTTGCTTCCCGGAGAATCCGGCATCCCGCTCCGTACCTGCTCTCCGGCGCGGTGGCGCTCTGCTCTGCCGGTGTTCCACCGCCTGCGGCAGCACGGGGCTAGGGCTGCCCGGGCTGCCCGCCCCTCGGCAGCAGTAAAGCAGCGAGCCCGCCCCCGGCCCCCAAGCCCGCGGGACGCCCCCGGCCCCCGCACGCCCCGCAGCCGCCGGCTTTCAAGGTCGCCCCAGACTAAGGTCACGCCGCTCCGGAGGACTATGGGGAAGGCGATGGCGGGGTCGGCGAGGGTGGGAGCACTCTATAGTGTTCCCTGCTTGGGGCTGAGCCCTCAGTCCCATTCTCCAGCAAAGCCTGGGCCTCCCTAGACACCCTTGCGCCCACCACATGCCGACCCTTTCCCATCCATATCTTGTCCTCACCGTGTACCTGCTCTCTTCTCAAGAAAAGGTGGTCCCCGGGCGCTCCCAGGGCCAGGGCCCGAAGAGCAGGGCATGGTTTGAGCATCCCGGGGTAAAAAAAAACCCAACAGAGATCCAAGACGGGGCACCCCGGTGCCCTAGGCGCGTGTGGCAGCACTTGCAAATATGCTGCAGGAAGGCAGCCAGCGTTGTCCCTTCCCAGAGCCCGCCGAGGACAGCGCTGGCTGCCTCCCAGCAAACCGGGACGGAGCGACACTTCCTCCCCGAAACCCCTCCGTGTTACCTGCTGCAGGAGAGATGGGGGTGCTGCAGGGATGCGGCCACGCACTCTCCCCAGCTCATAGGCCCAAGCTGCCACAGCCCTTTTCCTCCTGCCGACAGTATATTCGACCCCACATCACCTCTTGCCCTCCCCCCAGGAGACCAGACCGGGAGCAGCTTGTGCTGGCTGGGGTTTTATTTACTAATCCGAATTTACAAACAAACAAACCAACTCCCCCCAACAGCAACAAAAAAACCCCGAAACAAACACCACGACCACCACCCAACCAACCAACTGAAGCCTTTTTACACCCTGTCAAGGTCAGGGCAGAGGGGAGGGGAAAGGCAATGGTTATAAAAGGGGACCCCGAGGGCACGGAAGAGACCGTGTTCTGCCGCTGTTACACAAGGCTGCAAGGGGAGGAGGGAAGGGATTTCAGACATGGGATTTAAGACACTATTGGCACGACACTGCAGATGATCAGCAAAATGGGCTAGTCGAGGAGGGGGGAGAAACCTGCCCAGGCTTGCCTGCAGCCAAGAGCAGGCAGAGTAGGCTCCACTGCAGCAGAGCCTGGGAGCTCCTTGGCTGCTTCTGACAGCCCACAGTGGCTATGCTCACCCCTTGGCACAGGGAATGCAGGTAAGTGGCTGCTGGTCAAGTTGAATTGCAGTGGGGCTGAGGCAGGCGCCAAGGCAGGTTTGAAAGCTGAAATGGATACACTCAGCTGGCAGAGATGAGCTGGAGAAGGGGGAAAGGGAGGGGGGCCAGGGCTGAGGGGCAGCAGCACTAGCTGGCATACCTGGAGTCTGCAATAGATGTCACTCCCAGCTGTCCTGTGGCAGAAGATCATCAGTCAGTGGCCTGTGCACCCCCCACAACACAGGTTTCCAAATGCAGAATGTCGTTCAGCAAGCCAGCTGTGGCCCCACAGGGCAAGACCTGGGCTAGGGGCAAGGCCAGCACACATAAAGCCCTGTTTAGCTGCAGGAGTGAACTGTTTACAGCACAAGAGCCACAGTCCTGCTGTTTTCTTCTCCCCCAATGCCTTGGGAAGCAAGCTGATGACGTGTGGGTTCATCACCCCTCCTCTGGGGAAAGCATTATAGTGGCCCAGCTCCAGCCACTGCCTCCACACCAACAGAAAGGAAGCTTGCTGTGCCAGCTGGGTGCAGAGCCAGGAGCAAGGAAAGCAAGCTGACCCTGGGCTACCTGCAGTAGCAGTCTTGAAGGGATAAAACTGGATTGGCTTTTATTCATCTCACTCATCTACAGACGTGTAAACAAGAAGTGACAGGGAACTGGAGGGATGTGGCGTGCACACCTCATGCCATACACCTCCTGGGCAGAGGCTTAACCACCTGGAAAAGCAGACACCCACACTCTCTCTCCCTGGCAGTGGGGAAGATGCCAGCCATGCCCCCTGGGGTTGCAGGGATCTGTACAGATTTGGTTTATTGATTTTCTTCTCTTGTTTTTTCCTTTTTTTTTTTTCCCTCTTTAAGCTGTAGTATCAGCGCTTGCTGGTGTTGCAATCCCCAGAGGCATGCTGCATTGCTACAGAGCAGGCCTTTGGCTGGGTGGGATGGTCTGACAGGCTGGCAGCCAGCTGGTGTGCCCAGTTTGTTGCAGAAGAGGTCATCTGTTCCTGGTTCTTTGTAAACCTGAGCTGTTTCTTCCCCGGTCCCCCACTTCCCCTAGCAGTCACTGGGGAGGAAGGGGAATGCCCCGTGGGTCAGTGACTTGACCCTCTTGCAGGTTCTTGACCAGCTGAGCCAGCCAGCGCTTTGTGGTGGTGTCATCTTTCAGGACCTGGGCGAAGGTGGTGTCCTTCAGCTGGTCAGGAAGGCACTGCCTGAGAGCTTCACGTGCCCTACATCAAGAGACAAGAAACAGGGCCCAACAAATAAACTCACAGGGGCAAGAGGGGAAGCAAACCCCACTGAGGACACAACACTCCTTTGCCTGGGAGTCTCCCTGGCGGATCCAGCCAAGGAAAGCACAAGCAGCAGCACTGCAGCATGTGGTGCTCAGCCAGCCAACACGGCTCCCAGTCCCCATGCCTCACCCCACTGAGTGAAGAACTCCTGTGTCCTGACACCTATCAGTCAAGAGCAATGCAATGCCAGGAGAGGTAGAGATAAAAAAATACATATCCAGCAGCTTTGGGCAGAGCTGCTGATCAGCATGAAATCAGTGTGTAGTCCTTCAATTAAATTTCATCTATTGGCTTCTATTGCTAACAGCCCACATGATGCTGAAGAGGTTCAGCATAGTGCACCTTCCACATCAGCCCCTCCCTTGTACATAATTCAAGCTCCCTTTGAACTCAGGTGATCTGCACAAGCCCCAGACAGTCACTGTTTCTCCCGTATACCATAAAACCTCATGGGACTAGCAGTAAAAAACAAACAAACAAAAAACAAAATAAAAAAAAACCCCAACCATTTTCCATACTGAACTAAAGCTGATCTAAGGACAGACAAGGAACTTTGACTGTCCCCAGGCCGGCATTGTGGAGAACTAAACTTCCAAAGGAGCAGCAGAAGCCCCTGACCAAACTCCTAAAATGTTTACCTGGGATTATCAGAAAGGCGAAGGTAGCAGCGGACGACGTGTTTCAGAAGTCGTGCCGACGGCTCCTTGGAGAGCTGCAGGACCATTTTACCCTGTTTGAGAGAGGCCAGCATCACCAAAGTCTTTGTAAGTACAATCTCACAATCGGGAAGATCAGGAAGGACCATTAAATCATTCACTCTGGCTTCCCATGCATTGCAGCCCACTACCTTTCATCTAGACACTCCCACACAGAAACCAGTGCTCTACTTGCCAAGATGCCTTTGGATTTGGAAAGGTTTCTGCCAGCAGCTCACAAAAGACTGTTCCATCTCTGCTTGGTTCTTACCTCCTCAGGTCCACATCTCTGCTAGATTAAAGAGACCCACTCATGGAAGAAGGCAAATATATCCCAAAATGCTTTGATAAACTCAGGCTGAGTCACCCTGTGAGGTGTGCTCCCAAGCTCTGCAACACTCCCTGTTCTCACTGTGCTGCCTTTTAAAACATTAACCACAGCTTGGGAAGCCTTGCTGAAGGACTAGCCTCACCCAAATCACACATAGTAACAGTGACACCTGGTCTTATCAAGCATCCAGGAGTTGTATTTTCTCTTTCTGATACATCTCACATTAAAACATTACTAAGATGTAAGACTAGGGCAGATCTCCCTGGTCCAGTCTCTATTTCTCCCGCTGTGTAGGATTTTGCACATGGTTGCACCTTCAGATGTGCCCAGACAAGTGAACAGTGTGCCTTCAACACACCTGCTCTGAAGCAGTTCAGCAGGCTGCTTCCTCATATTTAGGAGTCAATCACATCTCCCTAACACGTTGGGTTTTTTTTCCTGTACAACATTGGCTATCACTAACAATTTTCCTCATCAGCCAAATTCATCTCTATTTGGATAGTCAACAGTTAGCAATTAGCTTCATCTGCCCTTTTGCAAGCTTCCCATTCTCAGCAATTCCCTGGGACACCAATACTTCTTTGAAACAAAGATGAACAGGTCAGAGAGCATCTCAGACCACTCCTGGATGGGAAATACTAACTTGCTTTTTTAAAAGCATCTGATACTTGCATTAACATCTTACTCAGCTATCAGCAGGAAAGAAAGCAAATATAATCACCTTCATGAGACAGGATCACTCTCCAAATACGTGAAACAGAGACATCTATGAACACTTTCATCTTCCTCCATAGCACTGCAGAACATTAATCACATCAGTGCTTCACTATTCCCCACCCAGGATTTCTTCCATCCTAACACAGCTTTAGATGTCCACACCCTTCTATGTTTGTACCCTTACTAGCCACAGATTCTTCCTTGGTCTCTGTGGCAGTCTTAGGCTGATGCCTAGGAAATTTTCCACAGATTGAGTAGAAAGTGGAAGAATGTAAATAAATTACCATTGGATGCAAAAGGGAAAATAACTATAAGGTCTAAAATAATCCCACTGATCTGATAACTAACATAAAGTTAGTTGTATAAATTAACTCTCTTTGTTTTCTTCGCTCTAACAGATACTAGCTGATTGCTTCTGCTTGGCTGTTGCTGTCTTTGTGCTAAGTACAAACAAGCTACTCTCTGCTCTTCTCTCTCTCTTTTCCCTTGTCTGGGGGGAGAGAGGAGGAAGCTATCAGTAGCCCCTGGTTTTGTCCAGCAGGGTTCTTGTGTTGTTTATAAATATATGTAAATATCGTATGTTTATAAATATATGTAAATATTTTATATTTTGTACATATTCATTGCATTTCATATTTCTAGATTTTAGTCTGCTTGTAAATATAGCTTCCTTTGCTTTCCAACTGAGCTTGTCTGGCAATTTTATTTTGGGGGTAATTTCAACCCACCACAGTCTCCCTCCCTCCATATCCCAGGGCTTCTAATTGATTTGTTCACTTTGCCCTCAAGCCAGATGTAATCTCAAAGCCAATGCTTTTCTTGAATAAAAAAGTCATATTAGATAATATGGGTATCAACTCACAATTGTTCTTATTTTGCTGTTTAGGGGTGAATTAAGAGGTAACATTTTCTTTACATTTGAGAAAACAGACAAATAAATGTTCCCAATGAAACACCAACATTTCGGCACAGAACCAGCACTGCAAAGCACTTAATGCTGTATTTATTTCTCCTGAGACTGTCCTTTAGAAAGCAAGCAAGCAAAGAGCCAAGCACAAAAACAGGACAATAACTGTTCCAGGGCAGATATATTCCCCTCAACGAGCTCAAAGATAACAAAGCTCAAATTTGGGCTACTACTCCTGTGATGAACAAATGAGTAACCAACTTCTCCTTCACAGGGAATGGATAACGTTTGCTCTCTCCATGTTACAACACAAGAATTGGAGTCATAAGCAGCACTTCATAGGAGCCAGGTTCAAGGAGTAAAAAAGGATGTCTGCCTTCCAAGCAGTGAATAGGAAACTTGTGAAAGTCTGTGGTAAAGGACACTGTGAATGCAAAAGGTTTCCATGAGTTCAAAGGGAGGATAGGACAAACATGGGGGGTTTAGTGCATGGGAAACCCACAACTGCCATGAGAGCTGGCAGCTGTAAGACTGTTATGAGAGCAATGATCACAGACACTTGCCCTGCTCTCACTCCTTTGCTCAACCTGCTGCTCTTTCAATGTCTTGTGGGACACAGAGATGGGAAATGAATGAATTCATAGTCTGAGCTGTGTGATCATTCCTACATAAAATTAAATCAATCCCTGTCCATCCAACTACCTTGAAAACTCTTTTTCTTCTCTGGAGATGTTTACCTGGAGAATATTACAACTAATATGTTCTCTTGGCAAGCAAACCAGAGATACACAAGGGAAACATGCCAAAGCAGAGAGCTACAGCGTCACAAGCAGTAAGCCCAAGAACCATTTGCCTCCTTCAGACCCGTGCTCCAGCCAGGGAGCAATGAAGTAGCTACTGGAGAACTAGGCTGCTAGAGTACAATTCTCCCTTGCTATGAAAGAGGAAAAAAATTATCTTACCAGTATCATGGCAACATGGGAAAACCGCTCATAAGTCTGACAGATATATGCCAGCCCTGTGTCATCCAGCAGGATTTTCTGAAGAATAAAAGTAGCAACCTAGAGTGGGGAGAAAGTAGAAAAGAAAGCGTATGAACAACTTACCTATCCTGAAAAGAGAGAGACAGCCTTTGTGCTGTGTTCTTTTCAAGTCAGTCCCAGAGCTGAAACACCTTTCAGCAGGTAGCAAATGCTTCACTTGGTGGAAGATTAAAGCCAAAAAAAAAATGCAGGACACCTCACAAGGCTTGGCATTTCTGGCTAAAGGAAAGAGGATGCAAAACAATGTGTCCAAACAACTGGATGCAGGTTGCATAAGACAGCAACTACTGGTGGGATGCTCAGATGGCCTCAGGATTATGGCCACACTACTCTGGTCACAGAGCAAGAAGAAGGAGAAGGATCTGTCCCTTGACCCTGACATCTAGACAGCAAGCTGATTTCAGTTTTCATCTTGAGTGTTACCAATTCATGAGACATGACTTTCTTGAAGAACCTCATCTTGCTATGCTGGCAGGATTCACCAGAGAAACACACACACAGACTGAAACCTGCAACCAGCCTTCCTGGGTCACCCAGAGAGTCTGACTACAGATCAGAGCTCAAGGGAAAGGAGCCCCTGATCAGAGGAGAAAAAAAAACTGGTCCAGTGTGGTGAACATCCCCATAATCACCACTAACACCTGCTGACCCACTTCTGCAACACATAGCTAGAGCATTTGTTCTCTCAGGACAAGGAAAGTTGCTGCAGGACTGCAAAGGAAGGAATGGTTGTTGAAAGCAGCAAGATCTTTCCCAGTAAAACTACCAAGATTAGGAACTCCAACTTAGTTCTGCAGCTTTGGTTTGTTTGGTCTTTTTTTGAGAAGGTAAAAACATCATCCAGAATTGCTGCAGCATTTGCAACAGGATTAAAGCCAGCTCTGCAGGTTACTGGCTGATTGGTCAGAGATAAACAAGAAGAAGCCTTAATTAAGACAAAAAGAGTAGGTACCGTTTTGGAGAGTTCACTGCCAGACTCCATAATGCGTAAGCACAAGGGGATAATTTCTGTTGTCAGTAAGAAATTTATCACTTCTTGCTCATCAGTTTTCACCAAGGCCCCTTGAAAAAAAAAGAAACCCCCAAGTCAATAACCAATAAACTGTTTAAAAAAAAAAATCTCACATTTCAAAGAGGGGCTGCGCTGTGTCCTCCCCAAATCATTAAGCAGGCAGAGCAACTGTCACTTTAAATATGTGGCAACACATGGCTGGAGAAGAAATCTCTTTGGCAGCATAGAAGTAATAGAACTGGGAATGGGGGATGCTTTTTTCAGAAAGGGAAAGCATCCTTGGCCCTCCCCCAGTGATAACACGAACACAAGAGGATCATGCCACCTACAGCAACCTTTGGGAAGGAGAAACGTACTTTTAAGACCCTCTTACTTTATGCATTGAGAGAAAAGTGTTTTGGGTAGAAAGAAGGAATAAATAGGATAAGAAGGCAAGGCAAACACACCCAAGCCAATCAATGGCAAAAAAACCACAAAACAAAACAAAACAAAAAAACCCAAACCAAAAGAAAACCCTGTTTGCACCCATTTATCCCAGAGTCTACTGGTTGGGCTCAGGGTGCTTATACTCACAGAAAATATATTTTGGCAATGCACCCAGAGTTCAGTGTTTTCTTACGAGTGAAAACCCCCAGTTCCTACACATGAAGAGGAACCTGCCTCTATAACTGATGTAAAAGGAGCAGCTCCTCCTGGTAATATTGTAGGACTCAGAAGATCCCAGCAAAAAGAGACCTGTGATTCTGGTAGTGCATGCACTGCATCCAGCTTAGTAAGAAACCCATGCTCTAGCATCAGTCTGGCTGCTTACCAATCACTCCAAGGCTCGTGAGCCGCAGATACTCAAACGGACGTGTCTTGCTAACAGTGTGCAAGAAGGGGTACAGGAAGAGTGGGATGTGAGCTGCCAGAAAAGCTGACCTGAAGGAAAGGGAGAACACCCGACATGAGAGACAAGAAAAAGAAAGTAAGCACACCATCCAGCATTGCCTCAACTATTCCTGACAGACACCATTGCTGCTGTTCCTCAAAAAAGGTTAACAGTTTGTTCTCTGGTGGAAAGGTAGGAAGTAACTTCTTTTAGCCCCACTTCACATGGGCGGGACACAGATTGAGAAAACCTGAAGTCAGGCACTTACTGAGGACTCCAGACATGGCTCTGCTATTGCTCCTTTGACATAGAGGGTCTCTGAGAAAGATGGTCCTGCTCATTCCACCCTTTGGACATCTGGTCTAAATAACTGTAAGCTGCTGGTCTATATAGCTGTAAGCTCATTAAAGTAAGGATCCTGCAGTGAGCACTCAGCACAGAAGCACCTACATCTCTGGCTCATCTGCCACAAGCCGCTGCAACTTGATGTTTGGGGAATTTGTAGTGTCTTGGACAACTCAGGGAATGCAATACATTTAGGACCACCATAAAGCTGACATCCTGATAATCAATGCAAACAAATGAAAGCAGGAGGCAGCTGCCTGTGTTCCAGCTCTGTCTGTTCCACTTTTTTTGGTAAAAAAGAAAAAAGAAGCTTCTGGAGTGAGACAGGCTGAGCTACCAACATCAACACCTCACCTGGAAGCGCTTACCTTGTTTCGGGATGTGATGCAACACACTGCAGTAGAGCTAAAGCATTGCAGACTCTGTTGGACTGGTGGGCTGTCAACGTTGGAGGGTTGATCGATGGGTAAATATTTACAATTTCCTAAAAATGAATAGATGAAGAAAACTTAAAGGAGAAAAACATCAGAAAGCTGCACCACAGCATTTGCCCAGCAAGGAACTATGGTGACAGGAGACAAGAGTTTGCTTTCCCCAAACATCACTTTGAAGTCACATGGCAGCCACCATGCTGCCCAGACAAGGGCAGAGCTGTGTCAGTCAATTTGATAAGGACTAACAGGAATATGTTAAAACCTTAATTTCAGTAAAAAAAGGGTTCTTTTGATTCCCTGACTCTTTTCTAGTGTTTTGTACTTCTAGATTGAACAGAAGCATTGCTGCTGTGCCTAGAGGCAGAGCACATCCACTCTATTCACACTGCAGCTCCTGGTACTCTTCTAACCCAGTGGGGGAGAAGCAGCACAGGGCAAGAAATCTAGTTCAAAAATCTGTCTGCTTCCAACTACAGCTTCCTTCTTATTTTCTTCACTTGTTTCAGGGTCACTCCAAGAAGAGTCTGACATTGCCAGTTCTGCACTCCTTTCTCTCCTTTGAGCAAAATTACTAGATTCAGCACTGAAAGATGCCAGTCATCAGCTGTTAGGGTAGTTTGCCCAGAGACAAGTTGAGTCGCTCAGTTTCACGTGAACGCAGGTACATTCCTTTGTGAAGATCTCTGGAGCAGTGAGCAGCAATCTGATCAGGAAGTGCTCAAGCTTGTGTGAAGCAAATCAAAACAGAGATCTTTGGAATAAAACTGTCATGGCCTTGCTATGACATTGTATGAAAATAAGCAGAATGTGATCTGCAGGGAGCTCACACACTCAAGAACTTGCCTGTAGCCCTTCCAACTATGTAAGCTCTCTAATTAGAAACTAATTAGAAATCTTACAGCCTAACATATGCTGCCTTGCTAGTGATGATGAATAGCAAATAGGCTTCCAACATTTGATACTCTCACCACATGATCCAACATACATCATACTCTCAGCAATGGCAATAATGGGACAACAGGTCTTATGAGGAGCAGCTGAGGGAACTGGAGCTGTTTAGTTTGGAGAAAAGGAAGCTCAGGAGAGACCTTCTCACCCTGAAAGAAAGTGCACAACTAGCTGAATGGAAGTTGTAGCGATGTGGGATTTGGTGTCTTCTCCCTAGTAACAAAGGATAGGATGGAAGGAAATGGCCTCAGGTTGCACCAGGGGAGGTTTAGATTGGATATTAGAAAACAATGCTTCCCCAAAAGGGTTATCAAACTCTGGAATAAGCTCCTGAGGGAGGTGTTTGAATCACCATCCCTGAAGGCATTTAGAAGATGCACAGATGGTGTGCTAAGGGACACAATTTAGCAGCCAGCTCAGTAGAGTTAGATAATGTTTGGATTCAATGATCTTAAAAGTCTTTTCCAGCCAAAAGGTTCTTATCCTGCCACGGACCTCCCCAGTGGGGGAGTGCCTCCCCAGATCTGCCCCATGGGTGCATAAGCTCTGCAATGTGCGGGTGCTGAACCGCAGACAAAGACAGTGCCGGTCTTACCCACCTGAAGGAGCGCTGCAATCGTGCCAAATGAGTGCCACAGCATCGGGGCAAGGTCAGGCACAGATTCACGCTTCTTGCTCAACTCCAGCAGTGCATTCTCCCGTGTTTCAGGGCTGGACAGCTCATTGATCCACTGGTAGATCTTTTCACGGTCAACCTGAGCCAGTGCTGTTGGCACAGGCTGACAGGGAGACAAGAAGACTTCAGTCCAAATGTTTTATCCAAGTCTCACCCAAACCCTCTCCACAACCTGGCAGATAAGCAAAAAAGTGCTCAAGAAACTCCTGACTGGGGGAGGAAAGAACTAAAGCTGCATTAAGATGCTCTGGATACAGAACCCTTTCTTAGATTAATCTTATTATGTCACATATTTGAAATGCAAGGGGTTTATTTTCTGGCCTGATTTGTTAGGACAGTTTCTCTTAATCCACCTGTCAAGTAGCACCTTGTAACTTTGTTTTGCAACACTGGATAGCCATGGTCCTGCCTGCCTGTGCCAGCAGGGCACACACATACTTTAGCCAGCTATGATTTGCTCCACCTGCACTTATACATTCATTTCATGATTCAAGTGCAAGCTTACACAAGTTCCAGTTAAGGCATATGCTACCTTTTCCTCTCCAAAGATGTCCATGATGTTGGAACCTGCCAATGGGATTCACTCAATGTACATGAGAAAAACATTCTTATGAATTCTAGTAAATTTCTCACTACTCCAACATCAGCACAACACTGTCCACAACCAGTAACACCTGCTGTTAGAGATGTCTCATATCCACCCCATGTATTTGGCTTACATGCACAAAGCTAAAAGGGATTTTTTCAAGACTTTGTGCAAAAGAATTTGTGCAAAAAATCTTGTTTAGAAAAAAATCCCAGAGAAGAGTAGATCAGTATTCACAGTCGAAGCACATTTCATACTGTTCAGGAGAAATGCAGGATTTCTCTCCTGCCTTTTGTGGAACATCAGGAAAAGAACACCACGAGGGCCAACAAGTTTTCAGACAAAAAAAAAAAAAAAAGAGGGAAGGCTGGAAAGCAAAAGAAGAGAAACAGGGACTGTAGAACTGTAGCACAGTTTCTGTGGAGAGAGCAAGGTACAAGTCAAAGTTTGCCTCATGCTTCTGCTGGCACAAGCACTCAAAGTGCAAACAAATGCTCAGCAGGCTTCCTAAGTAGACAGCTTGGTAATTCAGGTACCAAATTTTGAGCAAAACAAACATCACATTAAACTCTCCTGTGTGAATACTTCCAAAAGCCAGTTCAAAATCTATTCAAACATTCTGCTGCAGTATTTACTGCTCAAGTAAAGCACAGCCCTGGCTGTATGCTGCTGCTCCTGAGCTTGAGGCTGTCTGCAAGCAACCACCTCAACACCCCGACATGTGTGGCAATCACACTGGGAGCAGAGAACAGGCTGTTTCTGCTCTTAACTCAGACTGAACCTCTCCATGCAAGCACAACAGATGTGAGGACTGCCTGTACCACTCTGACAGCAACGTTACTACCAAGCAGCTCATCACCGAAGCACCAAAGAGAACACAAATGAGTTCAGAAATCAAGTGGCCATATGCCAGAGGCAGGCTCCCAGAGCTGCAGGAGGGATGAAGGGAGACTTCCTAGCCTTCTGCAGACACCTCCAGAGCTTTCTGTCTCTATTACTGCAAAGGTTTCCCCTCCTCCGTTAATCCACGTACTACATCCATAGTCACGTCCAAAGAGATTCTTCCCCAGCTGTGGGATTTCTCTCTCCTTCAGCTACTTCCATCATTTTAAATACTGACATATAAGCCAATGTGCTGTTTGCAATCCCTGTACTCTAGGGCTCAAACACCTTTGCCGTCTTTCCTCCTATCCTCTTTTTTCTTTTGCCAGCATAGGTTTTTTTGTTTGTTTTCCAGAACCTCATGCAATTCCAGTGCCAACTCCTATACTGGAGCTCAGAGAGAGAATGAGAGCTCAAAGAGAGAATGAACAGAGCTCATTTGTTTTTATTTGGGATAGGAGAGTGACAAGCACTGCAGCAAAAAATGTTGTTATAATTGTGTTATCTAAAGCTTCCATCTATTTTTCTAGACTCATTGAAGTTTTAGTTCCTGTAAGCTTAAATACATTGACCCTTTAAAAGCACGATCATGCAATTGTGATCCCTAGAGGGCATTAAGTAGATTTTCCACACAATTAAGTTTATGATGTCCAACATCTCTCTTAGCCAGAACCACCTGCTTCTGACAGTTGCTTCTCTCAGTTTAAATTGAAAGACCTACTTTTTTCTTATTCTCCTACTTGTTGTCACAACTTCTCCTCCCTCTAAACCTAAAATTCCGGAGAACCCTGAGGGCTACACACAAACCCTGACAGGCAGAATGCCTTTTGCACACAGGGAAAACAAAAGTTACCTACAGCTTCTCCACACAGCACATGCTAGCCACCTCTGCGTCATGAAAGATGTGGTAACATCTTTCTCAAGAGAAATGGCATTACCTTAAACATCCATACCTGATTACATTTCCAACAACCGCATAACAAACTAGATTCAAGCAGCTGGCTTTATCTTCCTCACTGGGCAACTGCTGCTAGGTACACTGCTAAGAGTACTGGTCAACAAAAGCACTGACTAACTGGATATGTGTAATTTTCAAACTAGTTTGATAGATCACCAACTCAAAAATAGAAAAATTAACTTTGAACTTCACTAGCAGTGAATTAGTTGGTTTGAATCGGGATTTCAATGCTTTACTGCTAGTTACAGCTACATTTATTTGTTCTAGCCTGTTCTCAAGCCTTTAGCACATTATGTTGTCTTCAGGTCTGAAACTGAAGTGCCAGCTCTGACACCACTACTGCTGTATAAAGACCAGTGCTCTGGCTTACTACAGCTTTATCGTGACAGTATTCATAACACCCAAAGGGACTCCTGAGCAACTTTATGACCCCAGTAACAGGCAAAATTAATAACCACAGCTCCCAAGTACACATCCACAGCCAAACACCCTTCCCTGTTCCTTTCAGTCTAAGCATGCCTATTGACTGTGGTAGGAAATATTTCAATACAGAACTACCAGGTGTTGTGAATGATATATAAAGTAAATACATATGCAAATGAGTCCCAGAATAGAATTATTTCTATTCCTGATAGAGATTACTTCGTTAAAGTTGTCTTTAAAAAAACATAAATATTTTTATATAGAGGTGACCAGACTCAGATCTGGAGAATTAACAGGGGGCACAAAAGCGTCATGCATTTCAACAAGCACTTAAAATCTACATTGGTATAGAAAAGTAAATGTTAATTAAGAGAGTTCACTATGATCTTGCATGCCCTTCTATGCTCCAGAAAGCATTACTTTAAATCAGAAGTATTTGCCAGTACTCCAAGAAGCAATTTAAAGTCATGAGTACTTAAAGGAGGAAGACTTAAAAAGTTTCCCCAACTCCTACTCCTAAGTATTTTATGCATCTGCTTGTTAGTCCAAGCAGCTCCTTGAGCTAAGTTAATTTGAAAAGAGCTTTAGCTGCGGCTCTTTCAACATGTCTCAAACCCAATACACACCAGAGATTCAATCAACTCCAGGAAGTCTTATACATGTGATGAATGTTCATTTGGAGAAGCGAAAACAAAAATACAAACCTGCCCTGATGGGAGATAAGATGCAATAACGACATCATTCAAACTCAGCTTCCACTGTTTGAACCAAATCAGGCCAAGGTACTGTTCCACCCCATCCCCATTGCAGCTTCCTGAAGGGGAAGAGGGCAAGCACCAACTACGGACAACACTGCAAGGCACTGGTGGAAAAGAAACAGGCAGACTCAGCCTTTCCTCCGGCTTGCCTGCCGTCCTAGCAAACTTTTCACTATCTCCTCTTTCCGTTGCAGCCAAGGCCAGAAGAGCTCCAGAGAAAACGGCTGGGCATACAGAAGGCGTCCATGCACAGGGAGGGAAGGCAGGGGCCAAGAGGAAGGAAAATTCTACGTGACATACATGGCGGGAAAGGAGTACAGCCAGGGCACCCTGCCGCAAAGCCCTCCTAGACTCTGCAAGGGCCACTTCATCCCAACGAGCAGCAGAGCAACGTAATGCCGCTTCAGGGGTGCGCGGAGGAATCCCAGTAGCAGCAGTCGGAGCAAGAAAGCGCTCACTTAGCGCCTCCCCGCTACCAAAGGGATTGCGCCGCCACAGCCGGCCACCGGGACACTGAGTGGAAGAAGTTCACCACCAGCCCAGAGGCACCCTCACAGCTACGGCGGCCCCTCTCCCTGCGCGGCCTGCGCAACGGGTCCCGCCCCAGCCCCAGTCCCGGCACAGAGCCGTGTCTCACCGCGGCCGTGGCCAGGCTGTGCATGGTGGATGCGGTGCCGATGCTGCCGCTGGGCCGGGCTCAAGAGGCCGCGGCCATGGACGCAAGGCCGCCACGACCCCTCACCCTGCCGCGCACCGCCGCGAGGGATGCTGGGACAGGAGCGGGGGGAGCGGGACACGCCGCGCGCAGGCGCGCGAGGCCGGCGAAGGGGCTGGGGCTCCGTGGGCCGCTGCAGCGCTCGCTCGCGAGGAGCGCGGGCGGGCGCGAGGCGTGCCGGGAAGGGCGCCGCTGCGCTGACGTGAGCGGGCGCGCGTGCGTCGCGCGGCGTCTCGCGCTGCTGCCCGGTTCCCGCCATCCGCCGCTGCTGACGCTCCCCCTTCCCCTTCCCCCCTCCCCGTTCCCCCTCCCTCCTGGGCCTCAGCCCGCCGAGCGACGCCGGGGACGCGCTGGGACGCAGGTACCGAACTTCGTTTTCTCCTCTCGTTCCTACCCGCTCCCCGCCGTGGCGTCCGGCCGGGTGCCTCCCCGCGGCATAGCACCACCCCTCACAGCGGCCCGGGGCGGCCATGGAGCAGCGGGCGGGAGGCGCTTCCTGCCTGGACGGACGGCGGGGCCCTGCTCGGGAGAGAGGAACGGGACCGCCGTCGAGCCGGACTGGGAACGCGGGATGACTGGAAGCGGGGACGCTCCTTGGCGGTGCCACCCGGGTAGCGCGCAGGGGTCGCTTCATTCATTTCTAATAACCTTTACTTTAAATATGCCTCGTCGTGCAGGCCGGGCGCCCGCGGCGCTACAGGGACTGTTTCTTATCCCGCTGGATCGGTGGCTTTTTCGAATGGAGTACTGTTGGGACAGCTGTCCGTCCCGGAGATCGCTGGCCGGGCCCCGCGGCTCACGGCCCGTCAGCAACGAGCACGTTTTCTCTTCTAGTTTTCCTCAGAAACATCGGGGTTTATCTTGGAGTTGCTTTAAGGATTTGCAGTATTCTGTCCCTGTCTGGGGTCCGCTCGCCTTTCACAGCGAGACATTGGCATGTTGCTGCCCAGACTCTGAGACTCAACTAAGTTTCCTTTACTTCCTAGCTCCCCTTCACCGTGTTTAAAAATACCAGCAAACAGCCCTACCGAACCTCTGCTGAAACCTTAAGCCACACTTAAATCTTTCTGCAGAGACCTTTTGGCTTGCCTGGTTCTAAATTTCTTTTTTTTTTTAACAGGTTTTTAAGGTGGAGTGTGCTTACCGTCGCTAGCGTGTTTGAGTGAGAAAATATGGCCCCGCTAAAGGTGCATGGACCTGTCCGGATGCGCAGTATGCAGACTGGGATTACAAAGTGGAAAGAAGGGAGCTTTGAGATTGTGGAGAAGGACAACAAAGTGAGTCTAGTGGTTCACTACAATGTTGGAGGAATTCCAAAGACATTTCAGGTACACCAAATATTAAGGCTTTTGTTTGAGCAGTGCATGGATTGTGTGCCTTTGTGAACAGCTGTCCTCTTCAAGGCTATTAAGTGTCACACAAACTTCCCTCTGTCACTGTTTCTTGTTCCTTGTTTCCTGAACACTGATCCCTTTGTATAGGCTCTCCTGTAAATTATTCACATGTATTGTTAAAGGATCTGCTAAGGTCGGCATCAAGATACCACTGAATGGGAAGAACCAAAAAGCAAAGAAAAGTTAGCAGAGTATATAGCGTCATAGCTCACGTGTTCACATTTTTGGAATGTGTGACCTTCTCTAGAAGAGAAGATCCTGAGCTCTTGCTTCTAGCAGTTTTCCTAGCTGAAGACTAATGATGTTAAAACACTTGTAGGCTTTTGCTTGTTTATAAAGGACTCTACTGAACAATTGTTACAGCTTTAGGTTTTAAATGCGCCGGGCAGTCTGGCTGCCTCTCTGGGAAGCAGATACAAATTACTGTTAAAAAAGTTTCTTGAATTGTTCAGCCTAAACTGCCTTTTTTTTTTCCTATTCTATAGTCCTTTTCATCTCAGCCTTCTTATTGTCTTGTACAAAATGCCTCAAATCAGAAGAACGTGAAGGGGTATATTTCTGTAAGAAATTCCTATCTGATTTTAAAATATGTAGAGGATGTAAGAGAAGTTGTGAGAAAAACCAATGCTGTCTTATTCAGTGTGTTTGTAACAGGCTAAACTGATTTAAAAGCTGGCTTCTGCCACAGATGTTTTTCATCTATAGCATTCACCAGATCTTTCTCTGAGCCGTTTATTTTTGCGTGTGGACTCGGTGAGAAACTCCACTTTATTTTTGAAAGATGAGGTTTAGCTGCCTTAGCGTGCTGAAAAGTCTCAACAAACAAGCTAGCAGGCTGTGTCGCCTTGGAATTCAAGCATGAGAAAAATACTCTCTGTGGATAATTTTCTACCTCTGTCACTGCAGACTTGAAAAGCATCATCTGCCTTCTCATGCGGCATGCTATGACTGTCTGTTTGATTTAAACCAGCATTAGATCATGTTGCTTTGGAGAAGAGTAGTCTTTTCTTCCCCTCCTACCTTCCCCAGGTGCTTGTTCTCACCCTCTCCTTTCTGCCTGGATGAGGGCTAACGTGGTGTGACAGTGACGTGAAAGGTGATTTCATGGGAAGTATGAGTGTATAGAACAGCTAACCATGGCCTAAAGGGGCAGGTTTTGCTATCAGCCTTTTGCATCTGCTGGCTCAGGCACTTGTGAGATCTGTCTGTGAGCTCAGTGGAGGGTTTAAACATGATTTAATTTGGGGAAGAGACTGAATGCAAGATTGGTGGAAGTGGAGATGTGGCACCAGGCCACATCAAAGGACCCCACCAAAGGAGAAGAAAATGCCACATCTTAGAATACTTGTTTTTGTTTGGTGGTAGTTTTTCAGTGAGATCTGATTTCTGGTCCTGTTCGCCTTGATGCAACCCAGACATCAGCAGAAAAATGCTGGTGGGTGAAAACAACAGTCTGGGAGAGCTGCCTGTCCTTTGCGCTCCAGGCTTGTGCTCAAGTGTAGTTTGTGTGAGCCAGCCCCAGACTGTTACCGTGACACTTGCTGACATTTCAGGCATAAATTCCTGATAATTTTGCCTTAGAAGCAGCATTCCAGTTCTTTTGACAAGGTACTCTGAGAGAACTGTGCATGATTTTTCCATCATTCTGTGACAGAACACTTGGATGAATCCAGGCTTTTACTTGTTTTTATGGTGACTGGTGTGTCGTCAGATTTCTTATGTCAGATGATGTTTTACTGATGTTTCAGAACTTTCACTAAGTTGTCCTAGATTCCAGATACCTATTAAGACAAAAACTTCATTTACTCCCACCTCCTGTGACTTTGCAGTGCTGATTGGGTTGTAACAGGTGCATGGGGAGTATGGGTGGAGCCCTCTCTTGATAGCATTTTGAGTTGAAATAGGTAGTTTTGCACTGAGATGGTGAAGTAACTGTGATCCCTTTCCACTAGGCTCAATGTTTTAAGAAGATGAAAAATTTGGAGCTCCCTTTTTGATTTTTTTTTTTTTTTTTAATCTTTGAAGACCTTTAAGTTTTGGGGTTTTTTTAACCTACAACTGCCCCACAGAAACAAACAAAACCCCCCAAACCAATAAACAACAACAAAAGAATTGAGAAGGGAAGCATTTCTGAAGGGCAATTTTGCCAGCAAATGAAACCCTTAGTTTCTGATTCAGGTGGTTTCCTAGCCTCTCTTATAAACAGCTGATGTGTTTAGATTGGCTTCCCAAAAGCTGGAGATCTGTGTGGGGGAAAAAAGAAATCTCACTTACTGAAATGGAGCACCTTTTATTGTCTCAGTCTTATATACCTATATATATGTTCCAACTAGAACATAGAAGATTTCACCTCAACGTGAGGAGAAACTTCTTTACAGTGAGGGTGACAGAGCACTGGAACAGGCTCCCCAGGCAGGGTGTGAAGTCTCCTTCTCTGGAGACTTTCAAAACCCACCTGGATGCGTTCCTGTGCGGATTACTCCAACTGATCCCGCTTTGGCAGGATGATCTCTTGAGGTCCCTTCCAACCTCTGATATACTGTGATACCTGACCAAATCTAAACAAAAATCAGAAATAATTTCTTTTTGAACTTGTGTAGAATTTGAAGCAGACAAGTCAGGTTTTAGGGCAACATATAGTGAAACTTTGGCGTTATTAGTGTTCATGTCCACTAATTCATCATTGTTACTTTAGATGGGTAGTGTGGCAGTAGGGATGTCAGGCCAAATTAGGAGACTCTGGTCTGATTTGCAGTATTGGACTCTGATTCGTGTAGTGTCTAATGACCACAGCTGCGGTGTCCAATCCTGTGTGAAGCAATGGGTATACCTGTATGTGTGGAGATCATTGTCTAGCTAGCTTCTGGTCTTAGGCAAGGCAAGCAAAGCAGCAGCAAAATGAAGAACTGAGCAAAAAGGACAAGGGAATTGAAAATGAGAGTATGGTTAGGTTTCCGCTGTCAAACCTCCATGCAATCCACAGATGTGAGGTATTCTTTTGCTTCCTCTGCTTTAGGAGTTGCCTTTAGCCTGTGTGGGTAGTACAGCCTTTACTGAAGAGGCATCTCTTAAAAGAAATGTAATATGAGGTAACATTTAACTAATGCCATAATAAAATAGCAGTGGCATTACTAGGGAGCACAGGTTCTTGTTAAAATTGTTCTTGTGCTTGACTGTAACCCTGAAAGTTTTGACACCACTTAATTGTGGTAACGTTGTATATAGACCAACTATGTTTCTTACTGACTTATTTCCCTCAGCAGATTTTTTTTTTTAAGCTATGTCAAATCTGTCTTTACTGAGAGCAAATCATAAAGTAAGTAGAAGTTTGTAATTAGCATTTAAAACTTTCCCCATCTTAAACTGCATTTCCAACTTGATATGGAAGTTTCAGGCAGCTGAATGGGACTGTGTGAAGCTCTTATTCCTTGAAATTTAAAAACGACACACTCAATAACAAAGCAAGTTTCAGAGAGCTTGTCCAGAAATACAGGCACTGTTGAGCTATAATGTTACTGTCCTTTTGGTTCTGTCAGCTTGTGAGATCACCAAGTGCATTAATTCTGTGAGACTTAATGTTGGCTTGAAACGGAATAAGGAGTATGTTGGTGTGAGTGCCTCTTACCCGCTCCGAGTGGTTTGTTTGAATTTTTAAGAGGCTAAAATAGTTAAAATGGTTTTAAGTTTATAGTCACTTTCTTGTTTTCAGCTAAGCCATAACATTAAAACTGTGACCTTACGACCAAATGGTAGAAAACTGTGCTGCCTGATGCTAACATTAAAGGATACCAGCTTCCTGACGATTGATAAGGTACCATTTAAAGATGCCAACGAAATGCGGATGTATTTGGATGCAGTCCATCAAGACAAGGTTCATCCTGGTAAGTGCAGTTGTTGTAAATCATGGTAATAACAGTTTGGAGAGGGATCAGTGCTATGGTTGTTGGTTGTAGGTTGGTTTTTGTTTTTTCATTTTTAAGCCATTTTGTTCTCCTCGTGTTACTGACTTCCTTTGCAATTGTACAAGTGCTTATTTCTGTCCCCAAACCTCAGTTTTAGTTACACACCTTTCTAATCATGTACCTTTGTCATGCTGAACAATAAGAGTTTAAGTATGTAGGAATTGTGTTGTACATATTTGTACTGAATTAGTAATTGAAAGACTCCTGTCTATCACACATGCATAATCCCTTTCCTTTTTTTGTTTTACCTTTCTTTTAAAGGCTAGGAACTTTACTGCCAACCTAGTAAATGACCAATAGAGGGGATAGCTATAAGTATGGTTATGTCTGGACTCAGATTATTGTACTGTCTGTTGACAATGGACCTAGTGTGTCACTTCCAAAATCAACTAAAAAATGTCTTACAAATAAGAATGCCAGTCAGTTAAATGACAATCAAATCAAATGTTGTGTTACTTTTCCTGTCAGCTGGGAAACCCTCTCAGGGATCTGGCAGCTTTGGCGGTGTGCTGGGCAGCAGGACCACACAGAAGGAAGCTAATAGGCAATTCTCTTATATAGAGAACCAGGTTTGTTTAGTTGTTCCAGTTTTTCCTTCCCTTTAATTTCATTCATTTCCTCCTCTCGTTCTCTTATTGCACGTTGTAATAGCACTGATATTAGCACTGATAATAACACAAATGCTTACTTTGCATCCAAAATATTTGGAATCTAGAGGGTTTAGAATAGGTGTATACAATAGGTCAGTGTCTGGCTGTGGAAGACAGAGTATGTTCTTCATGCTGAGTTTTCAGTGAGGCAGAGAAGCAGCATAGGTAAAGGGAAAGTACACAAGACACTTCTCACATTGTTCTGGATATCTCTTTGTGCTGAGCACCTTATGTAGCAGCTGAACATGTTGTAGTCAGCATAAGTCTCTGAGTTTAGCAGGCTTCAGCTAAATGTATATATTGAAAAGCTGCTGACCCAGTTTTGTATGAGAATACAGTAACTGAATTTTTTGCATTCTGCTCAGTTTTTTTTTTTTTTTGTGTAAATTTAGCAGACTTCCCTGAAAGTGGGGGTTTCTTGGAAATATTTTTATTCTTCCTTTTCTTCCTGCACAGCACAAATTTCATGGTGCATGTGCCAGGTTTAATTTACTTTATCTCTGTGAATATACTTGTACTACTGTCCTGAGGGAGAATATTTTTGATATTGTTCCAAACCAAATTTTACATGTTACCTAAAGGCAGTCTCTCAGTAAAAACTCTTAAGGCTGTGTGTACCATGGTAAGATTAGACATGTTTAATTTTCAAATCCAAAATTGATCGACGTTCCTTAGTTGCCCAACTGTTAGCTCTTTCCATTTCACTACATATGGCACTTGCTTGGCCCAAGGCTGTCAAGGTACCATTCTGGTTGTGTAGGATTTAATACTGCACAAGGTTTCTTTTAATACCACCCAGGACTGATGTGAGTATAGTTAGGAATTGTGCCTTGGGTTTTTTTTTTTTTAACGTTACAGCACGTAAAGGAGATTTTAAAAACTGAAGTTCAACTGGCTTAGCATTTGAAAATGAGAAGGGAAATGGGCTACTGCTGTAATTTCATGTTTAAGACATATATATACAATCAAAGTTTTACCCCTGTCTAATTGGTGTTAAACTCCTTTACGACGAGTAGCATGTTTGGTTTGTTTTGTTTTGTTTTTTTGTGGTGGTGGTGTGGCTTTTTTTTTTTTTTTTTTTTGCTGTTGTGTGCTATACTGTAGCAGCAAAAGCAGGTGGTGTAAGTGCTAGATAAGACTAAAGATGGTCATATTTGTCACTGTTTCTCTTGTCTCCTTGGCTCCCTCCACCTGGGCTTTGCAGACTCCTCCCAAAAGAGTGACCATGGAAAGTAAGGAGGAAAATCTGTTTCGCAAAGTGCTGACTACCCCAGTGAGAGCATCTGTGAAGAATTCTGCTGGAACTGGAACACCCAGCACTAGGGTGAATGTTTCAGCATCTCCTGTCTCATCAGTCCCTCACAGGACAGGCTTGTTGGAGAATCGGTAGGACCATTATTCTCTTCTTATGGTATCACTGACATTTAGTTCTTTATAGAGCTGCAGGTGGAACTCAGTACACCTGGAAGTGGGAAAGTGCATGTGTTCCTTCCTCTGGTTTTGCTGTCACTTTTAACAGGATATGTGCTTTTCTAGCCTCTGTCTGGTACTGGCACTAGAGCTTTGTGAACAATTATAATTAAGAGTTGGACAGACCAAATTCTTCTCTGTATGGTATGTTATGAAAGTGGAGATTTGTGGAAGCTAGGTGCAAAATGCACCAAAATCATTGAGAGGTTCTGTTCAGTTGTAATAGGATCATTTACTAGCCTTTCTGAAATAAATGACTGCTTCAAAAATTATCTGTCATCAGTGAAAAGAGGAAAAGAGCACAACCACCTGGTTCAGAAATGAGTGAAGATTATCCCAAAGAGAATGATTCTTCAACGTAAGTAACTGTCATTTCTGGTTTTAAACTCTTTGTTCATCTGTGAAGGTAAATTTGATGTGTCCCATCTCAGCAACATGGTGCAGGCCAGCCACTAGTCAGCTTTTGAACATACTACACTGGGTGCCTGCAATGGGGTTTGCATCCAAGTTTAACAAAGGAAATACGACCTCTAGCAGCTGCTTTGCAGGAACTAGCACATGCAAATTTTGTCACCTTTCTTAGATCTGTCAGGATTAGTGTATGTGCTCTACCTATCCAGCAGTAGGTACCTTAGTTATTGAACTTGCTCTGAAAGGGAAATTGCTGTTTGAAGAATAAGCTCCTTGTTTGAAATCACATTTAATTGTAAGTAAGAAGGCTTGTTTTAAATGAATTGGTTGAACTTCACTGCCAGTGGAGTTTTAACTGTTCCATAGGCAAGTATTAAAGGTAATAGGAAAATGAATACTTTAAAACAAGTTGTAAGTATCAAGCAGGGATATCCTGTATCTTCTATACTGCACTGACATCAACTCTTGTGTATCTGTAGGAATAATAAAGCCTTGAGTGATCCATCATGGAAGTACTTGAACAGTAGCAGAGAGAAACAGTTGAATCTGAAGCAGGCAGAGGAAAACAGAACATCAGGTAAAAAAAATAAAAGTAAAGCCAAGTGATACCTGACTTTGACCAGTACAATTTTACCCTTTTTGTATAAGTTTAGAAAGCTGCTGCAGAGGTGTTTTTCTTAATCTGCTTTCCCTGTGCCACTAACTTTCTTGCTTTCTACACAGCCATATATGAGATGCAAACTTGCCTTCTTTTCAAAGTCTGTCATGTCGACCCTGACCTTTATACTTGGGTGCTGATGCCAGCCTGTATGCAGGCTTGTTGGGAAATTCAACAGGCAGATTTCAACTTTGCTCCAAGCTGCCCTTCCCCTTGGGAGGGGATTCCTGCAAATGCTTAAGGATTTCCTTTTTGCTTACTTTCTTGTTATTTTTAAAGCTCTCCTTTGTTATTAATGCTCATGTGAATTGTAGATGGATTTTTGTTCTGAAAACGTGTACTGTTTGCTCTTACCTCCCTATCTGTTCCCCAGAACTTAGAGGGGGAGCTCTTTGGGGCAAAGACTTTTGTTCTATATGTACCAAAGTTCTGTTAGATACTGGGTGTGACAAGGTTTTCTAGACAAAAATGTTGACAGTATGTACATAAGCTAGAAAGCAGCACTATTGTTCAGTTTTTCTAATAAATACTAAGCCTCTTTCCCCATAAAGGGAAATGCATTCAAGGCCTCATTTTTAAGGGGAATGTTACTGAATGCATGATTTTTTTTTTTTTAAAGTGCAGCTCTGATGGCACAAATTGGTTGCTGGAGGAGCCAGTAAGGTGAATGTTTATCTCTGAATGAAAATCTGGTTTCCTCTTTAGAGTAAAAATCAGAATCTGTGAGCATATTACCTGTAAGTTCAGGTAACAGTATTGCAAACTTTCTTCATATACCTACATTTTTCAAAGTTTTCAAACCACTCCAAGCTGGGATAGAAGCAAATGTTTATTCATTATCCATAAGGAATTACACTGCAATCCATCATATAATAGGTGTTTTTTTTTTTACTCTTGAGAGCACTTTTTTTTTTAATGTGGCACCATCTGAGGCATTAGAGTCTGAGGATCTGATCAATGATACCAGAACAAAACAAGCATATTTTGTCCCAAGCTTATAGTAATTTACTGTGGATTTGGAGTGGTAAAAGAAACTTTTCACCTCTGCTTATTTACTTCGTGTTTTCAGAGCACTGTACTGGAAATCACTAGTATGTTCTGTTACATGTATGTTGTGTATTTGAACAAGAAGTGGTTATTTATTATCTTTCAAATATTTAAGACCATTCAGTGACTTTGTCATGTTTCTATACTGCAGTTTGAATTTGATGGAGATTGTGGTATTAAATTCATTAAAGCTCCAGCATGTCTTTACTTACATATGATTAATGTTCACATTAGTGGTTCTAAGTGTGCATCTTAGGACTTTCCCAACTGATTCTGGAAAGCAATATTCGAGGATTTTTTTTAAAAAACTTTGGTTTTGGCTACATACTTTTGAATGAGTTATTATATTAATAGCTGAGTCAACTGGACCAAAATGACCTGCCTTTCTGTTTTTCAAGGTATTTTACCACTGCAGTCATCATCCTTTTATGGTAGCCGATCTTCATCAAAAGAATACTCCACTGGCAGTTCCACCCTGGACAGGTATCTGATTCACTACCATGAACTGTAAATGACAGTTCTTTCCCAGGAATTAGAATCTTCAGTTTCCTGTGTGTTTATCCTGTGGTCTGTAGTTTGTATGCCTAAAATTTCTATATGTATGTTTTCACTTTGTTTTCCCACAGGAGTACAATCTAGGTGTTGAATGCAGCTACAATTGTTCTAGTTACATCTAGTTACAAACTCCAGTTACTACTTGCAACAGACTTTCTAAAATCACTCAAGTCTCTTACAGTCATAGGAGCAACTGATCCAGATGGTATCTAACTCTGGCATGAAACTCTCCATTTTAGCATGAGACACTATATTTTAATAGCAGGATTTTAGTAATACTGAATCCTGCTGAGGCTGGGATTCTGTGTTAGATGCTATGCAGTTGTAGTGTCAGTCTCTGTGCTAGATAGGTGAGATACCAGCTCAAGAAAGAAAAGAAGCATTATCCATGCTTTCCAAATGAGGGACAGCAGTCCAGCATGATTGGGTTACAAGAAGAATTTGAAAGTGAAGACTCTGGCCCAAATGGGAATGTTAAGCCTATCTTAGGTTTGGTGGTCTCATACTACACAATTGTTCTTCCTCTCATCATACAGTGTGGGGATCTGTTAAATATCTTAGAGAAAAGACTTGGTTACACTGCATGCATACCTGTGCTCTGGAAAGAAGTTCTTGCTCTGACACCTCTTTTGCATTAGCATACATGGCAGTTAACTTGTTGGGCTTTACTGGTCCTTGTCTTATATAGTGATACAATTCCTGTGTCATAGACTATAGATATTTAAGGAAGGGCCTTGAAATCTTGCGACTCTTACCCTTTTTTGGTTTTAGGTCTAGTGTATCCAACCAGACCCCTTCAGCCAAAAGAAGCCTGGGATTTCTTTCTCAACCTGCCCCTCTTTCTGTTAAAAAAATGAGATCTAATCAAGATTACACGGGATGGAACAAACCCCGAGTGCCCCTTTCCACCCATCCTCAACAGCAGTTACAAGGGTAAATATGATTTTCTTTATCTAGCATGCACACTTTGTTCATCAGAACATGCTCATTCTTGTTATAATTGTTTAATGAGTAAAGGTTAGTCCTGAAATTGATCCACACTGAGACAGGGAATACTTTTTCCTGGTTTGGAAAATATTCTTAAAATCACTTCGTGCAAATTTAGAGATGTAATAATTGCAGGTAGTTCCTGCTGCTTCTGTACGCTTTCATGATTTCTCTGTCTTGTGTATATACACACATTTGATTAAATGTTGATTGTAGAAACCCATGGGTGCTTTCCTGATAAATGCCACCTCCCATGAGTTTTCTAGTTAGTCTGAAGGGCAGGAGTGCAGCTGCAGCAAGAAGCTCTGGGGAGCAGCTGGGGTGAGTGTCCTACATGTTAGCAGTGCCATGCTTAACACTGGCAAGTTTATGCATTGATACACACACCCAATTAAATTTTTTTTTTTTTTTATTTTTAGATTTTCAAACTTGGGAAACACCTGCTACATGAATGCCATTCTACAGTCCTTGTTTTCAATTCAGTCTTTTGCTAATGATTTGCTCAAGCAGGGTATCCCATGGAAAAAAATTCCACTCAATGCACTGATCAGGTAAAATGCACTTTCTGGGAAGGATATTTTCTCTTTCATTACTGAAAAACTTGTTTCGTACCTGAAGCACCTCCATAGAGGGTAATTTATATGCACAGATAATAAAATAAATCCTTGATCTCTCTGTATTTTGGAGTTTTACTTTTGAAATAGGAAGTAGGCTCTTAAAGATTGCAATGCTGAGTTACAGGCAGTCTTTTTATGTCTTCTACAATGTCTCTAGTGGTAGAGTGAATACTTGAGAAGAAAATGGAAAAAAATTGCAAAATAAATAGATGTAGGATAACTTCCTTTTAAAACATTACCAGCTGAAGGCCTATATGTTTTTGGAAAGTAACCTTTGTCTAGTAGCTATGGATAGTGAACTCTCAGTTCAGTCAAACCTCATGTCAGGAAACTCCAAAGATTTCTGTAATACATAAAACTTTCTGTTCTCTTGGAAATTTTTAATTCATGTGCCAGTCATTTGCCCTTGTATGGCAAACTGGTGTTTGCTTTCTGTGCCACGTTCTCTGCCGTTTGGGATTTTTATTATATGTGCTCCTGTGTGCCTTGTGCAAGACTCAGGATTATCAGAACCATTTCCCTTTACATTTAATAGCTTTTATATCTTTTGGGGTCATTTCTTTTGCTTCATTTTCTTGAACTCTTCCTAAGCTGCTTGGGATCAGAGGTTATTCCATGTGCCTCTTGAAATGTGCTTTCCCTAATTTTTGTAGAAATAATTCTGAAGCTTGTGCCCTGCAGTTAGCTCTGTGGGAAGAGCTTGTTCCGTAGCACCTCTGATGGAGGGCAGTGTGTGATCTGTGCCCAAGTACAAGTCAAGAGCTCATGCTCAGTAACATCTACTTTGGCTTCTACTGGTTTGGGTATGGGCACTTGATCTAATACGATGATTTTTTTTTTTTCTGGTAGAAAAGCAGTTGCCTCTCAATTGCTTTGTGGTGAAAAAACGTGTGTTGCCTAGCATGCCTCACTGAGCAGTTGCAGTTGGTAAGGAGAGCATACACTTACTGTAACTCAGCAGAATACAGAAACTTGTTGAGCTGCCATAAACTGATCAGATTCTTTGGCTAACTGAGTATTAGTTGCTGGTTTGGAGTGAGAGGGGATTGCACAGGTCTTTTCTGTTTTTCTTTTTGGTGTATCATGGGACATGATGTCTTCCCATGTATGTACTATGACCAAAACTGTTGTGCTTGGAATATATTGGGTGTATATTTCCTGTGGAACTGTAAAGCAGTTGTGGAAGATAACTAAATCACACTGAAAAGGGCAGGTAAAAATAATTTCAGCAGGTTTGTGTTTTTTTTTTTAACAAGTTACCAGTAACACTCTATGTGGCTTGAACCAAGGAACCCTTCCTGCCTCCTTTTCTTACAGCTTTTTTTTCCTGCTCTGTTGTAATGGTTTACTGTCAAAAGAAGAAGACTTGAAACAGAGTAGAAACTTGAAAGATAGAAACCAGTCTGACCATGCAAGCTGTATGTAATGATTCTGTGTTGCTTATTTTGATGCCATGTGATTTCATACCTCTTATCAGCACAGATGTTTTCAAAAGGCATGATGATAGGGTGTTTATTTTTTCTTCTTGTAAAATACACAGCAAATACAAGTTTTGTAGAACTTTGTAAGGGTCTTCATGTTACCTTAAAAGACTGGAATTTTTTTGTTCATTTTGATCCTGTTCTAGTGATGGCTTCAAATGAGCTTTCAAAATACTGAAATGGAAAAGGTTAATGATATATGAAATATTTTCATAGACAACCACTAAGCCACTTAGCAGAGCAGAAAAGCTTTTAGAAACTCTTAAAATGAGGTATCATGAGCTTTATTTTGATTCTCTAAAGTCCTGGAAAGCCAATCAGTCTTTCATTGCATTGACTTCTGCAGACGTTTTGCCCATCTGCTTGCTAAAAAGGATGTCTGCAGCCCTGAGGTTAAGAAAGAGCTGCTCAAGAAGGTGAAAAGTGCCATTTCAGCCACTGCAGAGAGATTTTCTGGGTACATGCAGAACGTAAGTACCATATTGCCTAGAAATAATTGTGTGTAATTTGTTCAGTGTTCGGACTACATTGAACTCCTGTAACTTTGACAGTGACTTGAGATTTTTGGATTGAAGGACAATGATTGCTTGCTGTTTGTCAGAGCAGAGCTACCTTAATATTGCTGAATATAGTGAATTAAAAGATAATTTTCCCTCTGTGTGTGTTTGAGAGAAAGATAATGAAGTTGTACATGAATCACTTTGTACCCTGTTTCTAGGATGCACATGAGTTCCTAAGCCAGTGTCTGGATCAGCTGAAGGAAGACATGGAGAAGTTAAACAAAACTTGGAAGAGTGAGCCAGTCCCTAATGAGGATAACTCACCTGGACGGGCTTCTGATGACCTCTCAGCCACCAAAGTTTATACATGTCCAGTTATAAGTAACTTGGAGTTTGAGGTTCAGCATTCTATCATTTGCAAAATGTAAGCATATTTGGGAGCTTTTCTCATACTTTACTTAAAAGATTAGAAAATGTTTCCATCTTATGTGACTTCATCTACAGGCTAGAGCTAGAACTTAAACTAAGGAATATGTTGTTTCCAAAGCTGTGTTTAGAAAATATGGTCTAGAAATCCTGTAAACCTTGCACCACACTGTGGCTAAAGGCATTCTTTGAACAGTCTCATACCATCTAGTTCTTTGTTACATATCCAGTGGAAGGCCTCTATGCTTTGGGTTTTTTCCCTCTTAAACACAAAAAATGGGAGGCCAGATTTTTTTAATTTGTTTTTTTTCTAAGTGCTTCCAGGGAATGGTATTTTCTTCTGTCTCTAGTTATTGCAGAAAAAGGTGTACACCAGTATGTCTGGGCATTCACTGTGTGTGACCTGTGCAACAGATTCTTATACAAGATACTTGCATTCCACAGAGTGCTTTCATAAGCACAAGTATTTGGGAATATTACTTTATATGTTCTGCATTGTTTCCCTAAAATAATTAGAAGTAAATTACATGCAGGTAATGATTATTGAAGACAAATGACTGTAGGGTCTTCCCCTTTCTGAAAAATTCAGGTGGAAATTGAGATTTTTGGGGTGTTTAGCTAGACTACTATTTTGTTTCTAAGTTTGAAAGTATTTCTTGGCTTCCCCTTCTGGGCTGGGCTCACTTTTCTCCTAAGAATGCTGAATGAAGGAGACCTGTTCAGCTGCCTAACAGCTGCTTTGATTTCCTGTATACCTGATCACTTGCTTTTCCAAAGCAGTCCGTGGTTTTTTGTTCTCACCCTTAGACAAGGTTTCTTTTAACTTCTAAAGCATCAAAGTGAAATCCCAAAATGCAGCTTTGTCATAAGCATCAAACAGTTTCGTTTTGATGAGTAAAAATAGGTTGATCAGGAGTCGTATGTTTACTGGAAAGTAGCTTAAAACATGTCACTTGTCATTAAAGTATGTTTTTCATCAGACTTGCATGTTTCTTCTTTAGGTGTGGTGAAACAGTCACTAAACGAGAACAGTTTAACGACCTCTCCATTGACCTTCCTCGAAGAAAGAAATTGCTTCCTTCCCGATCCATCCAGGATTCCCTTGACCTCTTTTTCCGGGTACCTGGTCTTCAGTTTGTTTTATTTATCCACGGTGGGCTGTGTGTGGGTTACATAGCATATGGAAATTTCAATTGTATAGCTGATTATTAGTTTGTATGACAGTGACTGCAGGTATATGAAGTAATTAACTTGGCACCTTTTTGTACATTAACCATATACAGGAGTTTTTTATTGTAAAATGCAGTGCATAAGTTAACCAATCCTTGCAACACTGCTGTGGCACAGGTAAACTTCCCCATTTTATGGTGGAAGAGTTGAGGCATAAATGTAAAGGAGAGAAGGGATGCTGTCAGATTGAGATAATCACTCAGGAATTGCAGCTTCCTCTCCTTGGCTGTGGTGCTTCAACAGCTTATGTACTAGCCAAAATTAGCAGGGGGAAGAAGGTCATGCAGATGTAATAATTTATAATATGTGAATGCTCATCTTGTAAGTAGAGCTTCAAGGTGAGGTTTCTGAAAGCTAAAAATGAGCCTTTGGTCCTTTGGTCTGTGAAATTAGTGTTGTATTTTGTTATATCTTGAGACAGGCCTGTGGTTTTTCTCCATTTACAGATAGTGTTTTCAGCAGGATAATTGATGTGCTTATTCTTCTGAAAGCTGGAGATCTTAAGATTTTTAAAAAGTCTTAAATTGTAGTTATGTCATTTGGCCTCACTTAAAGAAAAGAGCTGTAGAAATGTTTGATCTAAGTCATGTAATTTCAGTATAGTGACGCTTCCCCTTTTGCTATTTGTTGAAAGCTCTATTCTGATGTAACACATCTTTGACAAGTTTAGATGAGGATAAGTCTTCAGGAAGAAAGCTGAGGTTTTGAAAACAGGAGAGAAAGCTTCCTGGAAAACTATTCTTCACCAGAAGTTATTAGAAGAAAAAAATAAACCTGTGTATGTGGTAGAAAACTGGAAACTTGCAAGATTGTCCCCTTTCTCTGGAAGCTAATTTGTCTCAGTTCACTGGTCTGCAGTAGACTTGCAATAAAAATTCTACTTGTATTAGTGGATATGTTGTCAAATTGTAAGCTGTCCTATTAGCAAATGCCCTCTTGTTAGGTCATCTTGAAGGCATTTATGATTGTGGTAATGTAACTGCTGTATTGAAGAGCTTCTATGACGGCCAAAAGCAGTGTGCTTTCTGCTGAGATGTTTGATGTGTCTTTTATTTCACTAGTCATGTTTCTGTTCTCTTGAACAGGCAGAGGAGATTGAATATTCCTGTGAGAAGTGCAATGGAAAGTCTGCTGTTGTCACGCACAAGTTCAACAGGCTTCCCAGGTAAATGCTGATGTCTGTACTTCTCTTTCTTGGAAACAACCCCACAAGCAAAAGTCCCACAGAGTAAACTTGGGAGAATGAGCTGGACAGCACATATGGTGGTCAGCATGTGAAAAATATATGTGTGCAGACAAGTCTTCATGCTGTTCTTCAGTTCACCTCTAAAGAACCTCTCTTGGACACCCACTGCAACGCTTCCTTCTTCCTCCCTATCACTATGCAAAGAGGGCTGAGTTTTCCACATCCACTTTTCTCATGGTTTCTGGGATGCAAGGAAAGCAGAAACAGTAAATAAATCCTGGAAGTTTAATATTTTGTTCTCAGCTGCCATGATAAGCAGGACTGAGTTGGAAGCATTAATGCCAGAAGGTGTATAGAGAGGTGTATTGCTTTGGTCAATTAATTCTTCCCATGCTGATGACTCTCTTCTTTTTCAGTAAGTATGGCACTTTGAGGAAGAAGGCAGATGCTTTTGAGGGCTAATGGCACACTCAATAGCTTCTGACCTGTTGGTTGGGTTTAGTTCATTATCTAGAGTGCAAGTGCTTAAGAGGTAGTCATCATTTTCTCATGGGTCGTAAAGCTAAAAGTGTTTTAGATTATTGTCTGGCCTGTTTCCTTGTCCTAAATAAACTCATACTGAACCCAGTACCTGTGGTAGTTAGCTTGAGTTTTGCTTAAAGAGTGTGTTTATGTGATGCTGCAAAACCCTTGTCAGAGCTTTTGAGTATTAGCACAAAAGCAGTGTCAATACAGCTGCATGATCCAAATAGGACACTGTGCAGCAGGTGGAAAATTCAGTGTAAGGAGGCCTTTCCAGGCTCTTTATACTGTTGTGATCTAAAGCTCTTTCAAAGAGAAGGTGTAACAGATAAACCTACTACCCATCTTGCACTGGGCACAGTTCCTCCTCGGTTTTGGGCAGCAATGTGAGCCCTCCATGACAGTCTTGAGTATCTGGAAGTAATATACTAACAATCTCTTCTCTAATGATAATATTTTGATTTTTTCCTACCTCTCACGGATTAGTAGAAATAATGGGTTTGGTAAGAGCTGCTTGCTTCTGCTTGACTGAAGAGCAGGGTGATGCAGATGAAAGCAGGAAGCTTCCAGAGTCAACAGAGTCTGCATTCTGTACATTGCACAAAGTTGTGGTGGACAGGAGAGTACTTGCCTGTCTCTTTCCCAATAAGAGGTGGACAAAATTTTCCTACCACCCTGAAGGAATAACCGGGTTTAGAGCCAGATGAGAGCATTTTGTAAATGGAGTTACTTGAGTTTTGAGTATATTTTCACTGACTTCTGCCCTAATCTTAACATTTGTCCTTTTCTCATCTCTCTCAGGGTCCTGATTCTTCATCTGAAACGATACAGCTTCAATGTAGCATTGTCTCTCAACCATAAAGTCGGGCAGCAGGTGGTTATTCCAAGATACTTAACCCTGCTCTCACACTGTACAGAAAGCACTAGGCTGCCACTGACGCTGGGATGGAGCGTCCATTCTGCCATGTGAGTGTACAGCTTGTGAGTGATCCATGCCAGGTTAAGCACATAGGCCAGAAGGTAGGCAGTTGTCAGATCTCCAAAAGATGTTTGGGCAAGGAAATGTTAAGATTACACAGCTTCAAATGTGTGCTGCTAGTTTGTAATAATGGCATTGGGAGAACGTGTATGGAAAGAGGAAGCATGATAGAAGCAGCAGGAAGAGCTGGTGGGGCATTATCTAGGGAGTTCTTGGTAAGATAATATTTTTCAATGTCCTTGAGTATAACTTTCTATCGTTTTTAAGAGTTTCGTTTAGCAATGTCTAAAATTTTTGCTTCCCAGTCCAAAATAATCTAGATTCCCTTTACAGCACACTTTACTTAGGTGATGTGTGACATCCTACCTTTTCCTGCTAATTTCCATTTGCACCTCCTGTGCTATCATTCATTTTTCATTGTCTTTCCTGTGCCACTGTAGTATCTGAGCATTCCACATGCTGAAAATACTCTTTCCTTTTCCCAATGACAGTTATTTCTGTACAGCTGCTTGTCTTGAGACACAGATTAAATGTGCCAGTTGTCACATAGGAAGTCTGTGACAGAAAAAGGAAGAAGAAACCTTTAGGTCTTTTGTGATCCTTGCCTAGTGGTGTAACCACAGTAGCCATAGTGTGGTTGTCCTTAGGACACATCTGGTGTACATGTTCAGCAGTGTGTCAGGTGTCCTATTGCTGAGTGTTCGGTGGTTTTTGAGATTTACATGGATGCTTCCCAAATGTTTGCTGTAACAATCAAAATCCCAAACACAACAAACATCTTAAGATAACCAAAGCAAAAATTCTTGAAAATGTTTGAAGTAGCTTTCCGGTTCCTTTGTTTCATTACTGAAACAATTCTAATTGATCAGAGAGTGGAAGGGTAGCTAGGATGGAGTGAAACAGTCCTGATATGAGGGAGAAGATGAGAAGAGATTTCTGTGTTGTTGGCCATCTGGTGGATAGATGTGCAGTGATAGTGAAGGGCTTTGAGGAGACTGTGAAAGGGTTAAATGGATCAGAAAGTTTGTTTAGAAGAATCTAGGTAAGGGAGGAGAAATGGAGACCTGGGACATGCCAGCAAACCGGCTGATCCGGACAGCAGCAGGAGACTGTGGTTTGGGAGCAGGAATTCAAGTGTTGGTGGGAATGAAAAATAAAGGAATGAGTTGTCTTGACATGGGAGCCCAAAGCCTTTAATTTGTGAGCTTGTGCCTAAGGCTGCATCACTCAGAAGTGAATCAAGTTTAGAAGATTATATATGATTTTGAACAACTGTTGTATATTTATAGCATGAGGGAATTATTACTCTAAATCTAAGCAATTAGCAAGTACATAATGGTATTCTACTTGTTTCTTTGGTCATGGATTTGCATGCACAGCAGACAAGTAAACTTTTTTTTTTTTAAAAGACTGTAACTGCTGCAATAAATACTTTGCTTTTTTAATAGTTCCCGTCCATTGAAAGCCTCCCAAATGGTGAATTCCTGTACTGTAAGCACTTCCACACCTTGTAGGTGAGTTATAACTCTGAAATGTCCATCGCCTGAGGCATTTGAAAATGTTCTACTACTACTTCTTTGATCTTTCCACTTTTTCTGTTTTCTTTAATTTCTTTTTTCTTCTTTTTTCTTTCTTTTCTTAGTATTGTAAATTATTTCAACTGCTGTCTTTTTTAATATCTGAGTTTTATTTGTGTTATATGCTAGCTGAAATTAATATCAAGGGTACAAATTGCCTGGTTGGCATGATCACCTTGGTGTTTCTTTTGAGAACCTTTGAGGATTTGTGAGTAAGCAAAGATGATTTTTTTTTTTTTCTCAGACAGGAGGCTGAGCATCAGAATGAGAACTGGATTTAGTTTGTGCAGATGACTTGTCAGTACCAGATATCTTAAACTAGCTTGCATGTGTAGTTAAAAGTTTTGTATATAAGAAGCAAAATGGTTTTTAATTCTGCGATCTGGCTTTTTCTCAGTTCTGAGACTCTGGTGCCCCAGTGTGTGTTTTGGGAATAGGTGGTTAGTTCCTTAAGTTCATTTGCAAAGATGAGGGTATTGTTTTTGTAGGCCATTTCGAAAGACCAGTGTTTGATACAGTGAAAAACATGATGTCACTCTGGATAGGGTTGCACCATGAAATGCTTTAAGACCAGACTTCTAATCAAGCAGAAATCATGGCTTCTCCGGGCTCCCATGTCTTAAATTCTTACTTTGGAAGAGATCTTGATGAAAGACCAAACAGAAAAACTAGAAATCTCATGTAGATTTAAACTTACGTCCCAGTAATGATGTTGAGCTGAGCTTAGTGAACTTGGGAAGTTGAATGGTTTGTGCTGAGTTCTACATGTTGCTGTGGACTCAACTCAAATGAGTGTCTGAGGTTGTTAGGTAATAAAGCATACAGTCCTTGGCCTTGGCAGCAAGAGCTTCACCATCAATTTTAATGTTGCAAGTTGCTATTGCAGGCTTGAGGTATGTGTGTGAGTTAACCTAGTAAAAACTCCTTCTCTGACAACCCTGCATGCTGTGTTGGTAAATGTCACTGTCAGGCGTTGCTGTTTGTTCCCAAATGGTACTGCCCCTCAATGTGAAAACTGAATGTAGTACTTCTTTAGCAGTTACTTCTAAACAGTTTTGTGCAATTCTATAGTTTTATAGTCATGTTTTTCATTCACAGAAAATACACTTTCAAGTCAAAGAGCTCCACAGCTCTCTATGTAGATTCTGACAGTGATGATGAGCCACTGAAACGCTCTGTTGCCCATAGCCAAAGGTTGTGTAACATACAGAGCAGAGATCAGCAGCAACTGCAAGAAGAACCAGAAAAGGTAAGGGAAGAAAACACAAACTTCTGTATGCAGAGATCCTACACATGCTCATATCTGGCCTGTGCCTTTCTTAGCATAGACTGTGAGTAAAATTGATGCAAGATAAGTTTTTTCCTCGCCTAATTAGCACTGCTGGAAGAGAGTGATTTGCTGCTTGACCTCTCTGTACAGTTGTCTTGGCTTCCCACTGGGAACAGAGGCAATTGTGTTGCAACTGCATTTGAAATTTCAGGTTATGTATACCAGCTGCTTAGCAGTTCTATAATCCGTTGGGCAACTTTAACTCACAATGTTCCCAGGCTGAAATACAATGGACTGTCAATAGTAAAATCATACACTAAAGCCTTTGATTAAAATTGAACAGTACAAACGGGGCTAGGCAAAATATTCAATGGAGAGGACTTTTTGCACTTCACATCTGTGTCACCTGTCGATCTTTTAGAAACAAGCTGTGAGTCTTTGGGGGTGGACACATAGAAGCATGTAGACATCAGGTTAGTTGGTGTAAAGGCACAGTTAACTGCAAATTGCCTTTGAGCTCTTCATATGGCTAGTATTAATGCTGCCAAGATATTTTTCTGCCTCTATCAGGGCAGTGTATTAGCAGGTAGATGAGTTGTGTGGGGAGGAATGATGACCCAGATGGGAAAACAAGAAGCTTAGAGGATTATCTTGCAGTACCACTTTCTTCTATTAAGAGTGTCCAAGTACTTAGGACAAGTGTCTTGCATCTCTGCTTCTCAAAAGTTTCTGGCAGTATTCATGAGGTTATTTTAATCAAATGAGAGATTTGTGGTCTTGATTATGGCAGTAAAGAGAGATTTAAGGCTGGTTGAATACAAAAGGTAACTAGAGGACAATATCTACAGTTTCTGATCTGATCAGGAGATCAAGAGAGTATCCTGATCCACTCAATATTTAGTAAATGATAAAATACATAATTAGTATTAAATTTTCAGAAGACCCAGAGCTGGAGAGGGCTGCCTGTACAATGAAGCTCAGAACTACAGTTAAGTGTGATCTTGACAAATCTGCAAAATTGCATAAAAGTGGGAGAGGTTGTTCAGTGGGAACAAGCTAAAAGTGCTAATCTTAGCAGGACTGATCTACTGTAAGTATGGGATAGGAACAGCTGGGAATGCAGCAGGCACTCAGAAAGGGTGTGAAAGGTGACAATCTGTCACAGGGTCACACTGGTTGAAAACAGAAATGTACAGACAGGGCTTAGCCTGCAAAGGCTTTCCCCAGCTTTAGCTGGAGTTCAGTATCCAGCTTTGGGCTCCCTACTGAAGATAGCTGTTGGTTAATTGGAGAGGGGCCAGAGGAGAGAAACATGAATTGTTGGAGGTCTAGAAAGGAAGATTTTGAGGGAAAGAGCAGGCAAGTGAACCTGGGCCTTTAATTTATAGAGAAACTTAAGCAGGGCTTGTGTCTTCAAGGAAGGGAAAGAAATGCATAGAAACATTTGACCTTTTTTTCCATGCCTGTAAAGGATAGAACAAGAAATAACAGACTAAATTCAGACTGTAATTTTTAGATTAAATATGAGGAGGAAATTCCTAATGCTCAGATTGTGTAGGAATGGAATAGATTTCTTTGGGAGAAAGACTTTGCTGAAAGTCTCAGGATCAGGGTACTCTCAGGCAACTGCTGTCCTGTGTGGCATATCTATAGCTGGCTGAGGGGGGGGGGGTGGGGGAGAGAGAAACTGGCTTCTCTGAAGTCCCTCTTCTGTATAGAAAAAGTATTCCAAACTGTCCTCATTGATTCTTCCTTGAGTTTTTTTTGTGAGAAGGAATAGGTAGTCTCTGTTGCACGAGCCCTGGGAGTGCAGAAATTGTGAGAATAAAAGGCTATTAATTTGAATAGCAAATTAATTACAGGCTTTCCAGCCTGTTGTGGGAAAGAGACGGTGCTGATTCCACATAAGTGACTTCATTCTTTGTGGCCATGCACGTAGGCTAGTCCTCAACCACAGGCCTGGCCAGCCATTAACCAGATCCTTTCTCCTTCCCACTGTTGTCCTGGGGGCACTTGGTCCTGGACTTGGAAAGTGGCATTACTGCTGCTGCACCATTTCCCTTGATAAGCTCCTCAGATGAGGTTGCATTTAGGGGCTTGGCAGTCACTTTGCACAGCCAGTACTGCCAGTATATTCCCTGCAGGGCACAGCTTGCAAACCAGTCCTGCCATGTGGGAGAACACTGGAGCAACGTGTGTACAGGATGACACTGGGTTCTAGAGGCAGAGATGCAGTTCCTGTGATTTCTGCTCCTGCAGATGAAGTGGTATTTGAAGTACTTTTTAAAAAAATACCTATTTAAAGCAGGCTGTTTTAGAGCCTAAGCTACTTAAAGTCTATGCAAATAATTTCCAGTAGAAAGATTGTATCCAAATAATGCACAGATGCTGCCAAGTCTTTAAAGTCCAGCCGGTGAGTTGGTGGTAGTTGTTGGCCAAGAGCCTGGAACCAGAGTTTGCTGAAGACCTAAACCAGTTTTCATCTTAGTAGCCCACAGGTGCAGAGTGAGAAATCAGAAAGCTTAAAAAGCAGGTACTCTGCTTTCCTTATTCAGTGCATGAATAGATGTGAGAAGTTTACATTTGTCAGTCCTTATACTTGGAGAGCATGATGTCTGGAACAAGAAATTTAGTTTGCTGATTTCATTTGCTAATCTTGATTGATAAGTCTAATTTAACACAAAATGTTTGCTATATAAAACCAGCCTAGCTTTTCAAAACCTTACTGTATTTAAGTAAAAAGCAGCTGGAAAAATGGGGGTTTGTTCATTTTAGCAAAGTTCTGAGACCCATTTCAATGCAGTTTGGAATAAGACCTGGATAAGTACATTCTGGTAGAATCTACTTATCCCTGTTTTTAACATAACGTAGGGAAAAAAATCTAAGCATATGGTAAGTAGTGTAATTGTAAATACTTATGCATGGAGGTTAACCTCATTAATAGTTAATTGCAAAAAAATTGAAATTACTATATTAGCTGCAGATTAGTATCTTGTAGGAATTGATGAGTGTTAGAAAAATAACTAAATAAAGGAAAAATGGACATTAAGACTGAAGTGGTTTTCCTTTCTTCTAATTTAAAGTAATTCTGTTTTCCTTAGGAAAGAATCATTCCCCCCTTTCCCTGGTTAACTATTTTCTCACTTGGCTTGCATAGTCCTGCCCCCTTCCAAAGTTTCACATGGCAAGTCTCTAGCAACAAATCTAATTTTAATTGCTCTTCGTACAGCTTGATTTCAGTTTCTGTCCTTCCATCCCTGTGTTCAGTTATTCCCATGTTGCTGTTCCAGGCTTTGTTAACAAACTTGCAATTTTGCAAGCGCCTCAGCACTGACTTTGGCCAGAGACTTGAGGATTCATCAGAACCTAAAGGGGGAACATGTTGAAGGGAAGAGTTACCTTGTGTATGTTAATCCACAGGGCCTGTAAAGACTGGTTGTAGTTTATATTTAAATGTTATTCCTTGGAGTGAGTGTAGCTACAAAGATTGTCTCTCCTCTGAGTCTCACATAACTACCTGTTTAATGTTGATAGAGCTGAGCTGACACTCCCTCAGTTAATAAAATTCAAAAACCCCCATCTCCACAGAAATGTAAAGCTGATGTTATTAACTTGTTTATTCAAGCAGTTAATCATAACTCCATCTCTAGGGTTCAAAAAGAAGTAAAATGGAGAGCGATAAACCTGAGCTGGGCAGTGCAGGTTTTGATGGGATGAGCGAAGATGAACTGCTAGCAGCTGTCTTAGAGATTAGCAAAAGGGAAGCTTCTCAGTCTTTGAGCCACGATGAAGATAAGCCCACAAGCAGCCCAGACACTGGTTTTGGAGACGATGAAATTCAGGAATTGCCGGAAAACCTGGAATCTATGGAGATGGAGAAACCCAAAGCAGCATTAGACTCAGGTAAGGCAAAATAACCATCATCTTAATTGGACTATAGCAAGCTAAAGCACGTTGTTGACAGCAGCAGGTTATTAATGTGTGGTGGTAGATTTGGATGCGAGTGCACTGCTGAAACTGCCTGACTTCCTCAGAGTTCTCTCACACTTTGTGTGTAGAGCATTTAATTCACTGAACTGTGAGTTCTTTTTTGCTTCTGTCTACTACCTCTGATAAAAGCGAGATCATCTTCAGAGTTAATTGCCGTTTTTCCTGATTAACACATACTTCCATTGGTTCCCAGACCAGACAATTTAGTCTACTAAGTTTGTCAGTGTCTGGAACTTAATCTTCCATAGCCAGAAAGTACTTCCATTTCTGGAGCTTCTGCAGCCTGGGAAGCATGTTAGCAGCAATCACGTTGTTGGTGTCCAAGAGTGATACCTGGGGTATGTTTTCAAAAAAGGCTGATTTAGCGATGACAGAAGAAATCCTGTCTGCTACATGATCCTCGGATAAGATTGTGTGAGTATTTCTTCTCACACTGGAAGTTTTCAAAGGTCGTGTAATAAATTCTGTTTTGTTTTTCATCTTAAGAGGATTAAACTGATGGATTATAGTTCTTGTTCTGGTGGTCCTGTGTTTAAGAGGTCGCAGATACTGTGACTGCCTTGTATAATCTTAGCTAACAACTAATGAGCAGATGTTGAAGTCTGCGTAGGGCAAAACTCTGAGGTTTCACATGTTGCTGCATGGCAACTATCAGAGCAGGTCCTGACTCTTTCTCAGCTGTAAGTAAATAGGAGGTACAGAGTGTCCTGCAGCTGCAGGAGATGTATGCAGTGAATGAGCATTCGTTCCAGAAGCTTTCTAAAATACTTCTGCCACAGTGTTCTCTTTCAAGGTAAACTGAGGAGTCATAATCTTCTTGCACTTTTAAAGCTGTAGATAGCAGCCTCAAGATTGAGGCTTTTTACCCAAAGCAAAAAGTTGACAAATTTAAAGAATGCTTGAGAGATATGGTTCCGTTACACATCACTTGGCTTTAATGATGCCTTCATCTGTAGTACTCCCAGGTAGAATATGCAATGCAAATTTTTATAATCCATGGTTCCTTCAAGAGAGATTCCAAGTATCAGCTCCATGGCTGCAGAAACCTAGTGCTGGCTGACATCTTAACTTGCGTTAAAGTTGCTGTTGCTGAGTGAACATAGAAGAGGTTCTGGGGTTAATCGTGGTTCATCTTACACCTGTTAAAACAAAACTGTGCTTCACAGATTTCTTCCTTTTGACTCGTGTGGGTTTTTCATAGCTGGAGAGCTCTCCCTGTCAATAGATGTCACTGTGCTGCAAGGATTGTGGTGATTTAAAGAGGATTTAGCTGGTAACAAACAGGAGGCAGGGAAAGTATCACTGTACTTTCTCATTCCTCAGGTTCTGCCACTTTCACCGAGATAGCTAAAGATTTTGATGAGAATAAGGAAAACAAAACTCCAGAAGGCTCCCAAGGAGAGGTTGATTGGCTGCAGCAGTACGATATGGAAAGAGAGAGGGAAGAACAAGAACTTCAACAGGCACTGGCTCAAAGCCTTCAAGAGCAAGTAAGAAATAAAGTTTGCTTTCTTGAGTTACCTTCCCCAGCACTGGAAATCTAATGGCTGAAAGAAAAGCTTGTATTCAGACAGTAACTGCAAAGGGATTCTGCAGCTTTTTTTGGAAAAAAAGATGCGGGTTTCTTCCAGTGACACAGCCCTGGATACATCTGGTATATAATGTATGTGCTTTGGAAACCATGTATCACATCACAGACCTGCAGATTTCTCAAAGCTGAGGATAAGATGAACTAAACTCTTACAATCTGTCACTGAAAACCAAACCCACCTTTAGCTTCCCTGGCAGTTGTTTCTGGCAGCATGTGGTGTCAAGACTCAAAGTGAAACAGACAAGTGTCAAAGCAAAGACTAAGAATGGCCATGCCAGGTCAGGCTAAAGATGTGTCAATCCCAGTGCCTTGTTTCTGGTACTAGGAAGCAGAGGATGCTTCGTGAAGAATATAGAAGCTGAGCATTTGTGTGATCCTTCCCTGTTAGTAAATTTGGAAAAGGAACCTAAATAATTTAGTCTAAAACAAGTCCTTTAAATTAGACTTGGAAAGAATTGGGATCTTGGGTTGTGTGCTAGCCATCTGTATTCCACTTGAATTTCAAGACCTGTAACTCGTTTCCACAAATTTGACTGAGCCATTGAGAATGAAGCAAATGCTTAGCCAGGTCTTTCTTTAAATAGGTGTCCTTGTCTGCTCTCTAGCCATCATGGTGTTCCTTATGAGATCTGATGTTTCCATGGCTCTTGGATTTTTCTCTCCCATTACTTGTTACGAGGTTCTGGTTTTTATGTTCCATGCCAGATGCAGCTTTGATTCAGCGATGCCGAGTAGTTTAACAAAGATTCCCAAATGCTTTAGAAATAGTGAGATAAAAGGCCTCATGCTAATAGTGTAAAACTGCCCTTTGAGTTTTGGCCTGCTACAGTTCTGAAGCAAAAATCTGGTATTCTAATGATTCAGGCATGGAAATGCAGTAGCTGTGATTATCTTGATTTGAAATAAGTAGTTAGTGCACCTGAACACAGAACCCTGAAAGCATTCCAACCCTGAATGAAGAAGCCAGCTCATTAAATATTATTGACTGGCTTGCTGTATCTCTGAGCTTTCCAGAGTGGTGGAAGGAACAGGGGCACAATATTGTACAAATATTAGAAGGGTTTGTTGACTTGAGGTTTTTAATACTTGGTGGTTTAGTGGTGTCTTTATTTGCATCCTGCCTTTATGAGTTTCATGTGTGACATCAAACCATAGGCTTGACTGTCAACTGGCTGAAAAATAATTAAATCTGTCAGGATTTAACTCTGTCCTCAGCTGGCTTTGAGCAGAAGACTAAATTTTATTAAAGTGTGAGGAGGTTTCTGTGTAAGTGACAGCTTTCCTTAGCAGAAGGTTGCAAATTCATTCAGATGTTTTTCACATTAATGATCCAGAGAAAGCATTCAGTGTTACTAGAGACTTGCTCTGCTGCATGCCAAACTTCAGGAGCTTTGATGAACCTTAATGAAAGTTTGTCTCAGGTTCTGTTGCATGGGAACATTGGACTCTCTCTGGTTGCAAACATTCCTTCACAGAGAACCTTTAATTTACAATGTCAGGTTTGTTGTAGAAACCAGAGCAGCACGGGTTCGTTGGAAAAAGAGCACCTGAAGAATTTTAAAGAGTGAAGTGTCTCAATGAGCTAAGTTTTGCTCTCTTCCCATTAGGAGGCACGAGAACAAAAAGAGGATGATGACCTTAAACGAGCCACGGAATTAAGTCTACAAGGTGAAGCTTATTTAACTTCTTCCAGGATGTTGCTTTTGAGGGGAAAATAGATCTGTATGTAGGAGCACAGCTCCAGGGTGTCTATAAGACAGATGGTATTTCATGGGCTTTTGGTGTGTGCTTTTTTCATGCTTGGATTTGCTCAGGTCAGCTTTTTTGTTTTTTTTCCCCTGTGATTGTGAAAGCAGATGCCAGGAAAAAATTAATCAAAATGCAAGAGACTGCAATAATATTTTATTAATTAGATATGGATGTATGTAATATATAATGTTAAATACATATATTATGTATTTAATATATAATATTAGTCTAGAGAGAGCAAAATGGACTTGGAAATTTTGCAGTTTTTACAAGAAAAAGCCAACATGCCAATGAATGGCTCTAGTTGAAGCATAAAAGTTATTTCTTACTTGCATTGGTATTTTAGTGCTGATTAACGAATGCTCTGGCCTTGCCCAGCAAAATGAATAAGTGCTACATTTATCTGATACAGAATGGGAGGGAGACACACCTCACTGCAAGGTATAACTGCTGGGGGTGAAAAAAGAAACACGAAATACACTATCTGTCTTCTCTAAACCCAGACAGTGTGGGGAGCCTCAGGCACTGTTTAACATTTATGTGAGGCTGGCGTGTGAGTGAGTTCATACAATCTGGCAGCACAAAGCATAACTGAGAGAAAATTCCTGCTCCAGGGAGGGAAGGGTAATGAAATGTCATGTTAAGATACTCGTAGTTGCTCAGGCACCTTTAAAGGCCCTTGGTTATTACTGAATGAAGCTGTGTCTGCTTCTGAAGTCAACTGAGTTGAATGCTGTTTAAGCATCCCTCAGCCTGAGTCCTGTCCCCTGATGAGCTCTGGCAGACTGAGCGCCCCGTCTTTTTCAGGCTCGCCTTGATTTGTGTCCAGGAAGACCACAAGGGTAGAAATCCTTCCTCCTGATTTGCAGTCACTCTGACTTAAACATGAGCGTTGTTTTGTGCTTCTCAACTTAGTACCGTCTCGTTTGGAAGGCATCAGCCAGCAGTTGCTCAAGGGGATGCTAACAGCATATTATAGCTGGCAGTAATTGTATTGGGAAGGTTCCCAGTGGTACTGCAATCAAAGAACCACTAGTTGTCTAGGCACTGTTGGTGAAGTGACATTTAGCAATACCCATGGCAAGCGCTGCATGCTGAGACCCACCTAAGTGGCTGCATTTCTTGGCTGTAGTCTCATTTGCAACAGCCTGAGTCAGTGTGGAAACCAGCAGTAAAATATTCTCAGTTAAAGGAATTCATCTATAAACTTCCTGAGAAGATTATTCTTATCCAGCTCCTGATGATTTAACAGGGCAAGCTGTGCGAGAATCTCTTTGGCAAAGCATCTCCATCATAACTGCCGTGATAATCTCCAAAACAAAGGGGGAAAAAAAGATATGTACATATATATATCTATATCTATATCTATATATCTCCTGAGCAGTGTCCTGTTAATCTCCACTTCTCATCCACCCAGGACTGCACAGCTTTAATTTAGCTGATGGAAGCATAGTTACTTCTGCTAATGAGTACTGTACAAAGTCTTAAATTAGTTGGGTAGCTGCAGAATCCCAGGAAGTTTGGAACAGCCTGTACAGGGAGCAGTGGTGCCTTCCGGCTCTTTGCAGAAAGCTGCCTGCATTTTGCTCAGCCAAGCAAACTGGAAGTTCCTGCAGTGAGCAGCCTTCTTGCCATTGAAAACAATGAAAAGATGCCTGCTGCCAGCAGTAGCATTCTGATGCCAGTTTTAATTGAAAAATGTGCTTTGTTAATGCAACCTGTAGTTAAAACTCTAATTTGTAGCTTCTCATCGCAGAAACTTGCAGTTCACTGACCAGACTTGGCTGCACTTCTTTTCATGGCAATGCTGGCTGCAGACCCCTGGTGCTCTGCAGCAAATTGGGTGTTTAAATGCTGTTTTGTCACCCAGCTGTCATTGCCATAGTGCCCTTTAGTAAAAGTATGAGAGAGGTGATGCTAGAATTAACTCCATAGGCAATCTGGGTAAGGGGGAGAGAGGTTTTGTTTGGAAATTCCAATACCACCTGTTTTCCTTGAAAAGGAAGCTTGGAACGTTAGCATCTTACTGTGCTTGTTTGTGTGGGTAGATAGATCTCAACCTGTTGTGAATATCTGTGCGTGCCATGACTTCTCATGCAGTGTTGTCATTTCCATGCTATCTAGAGTTTAACAGCTCTCTCCTGGACAGCATTGGTTCTGATGAAGATTCTGGGAATGAGGATGTTCTTGACATGGAGTATTCCGAAGCTGAAGCAGAAGAGCTGAAAAGAAATGCTGAGGTGTGATCTATGATTTCAAAAGCCGAATGAGAAACAGACCCTTTCTTTTAGTGTTGGAGGTAGTTTTACAGAGAAGGTGTGAAGTCCAGGAAGGTCTTTTGTGTTCAAAAGTGAAAAGATAGGCTCTTAATAGAGATTTTCTGTTCTATTGTGTTATTTTAATTAAAAAAAAAAAAAAAACAAAACAGCTGCAGAGGCCCTCTGAGTTTCTCTGAGATGTGGATAATGATGAAAAGGAAACAGCAATTTCATACCAGAAATGTTCCAGTGCACGTAAAGAAATTTTTACTTACAGACTTCCCCAGTTTCCTTACCCTTAAACACCACACGTTACATTTTAAGAGTATAGTTGATGAGTTGTATCAGTAATGTTTCCTGGTCAGAGAGGATTAAAAAATACTTGTCAAAAACCAGTTACCACTGTTTATAGTTTTATTGGCAGTGAACAGCTGGAGTATGTTTCCTGCATGCAATGAGGACATTGTCTGCTGACATTATGGGTGCAGGACAAGAGAATCTGGGCTACATATTCAGTATTAGCTGTTAAATCTGTGTACCATTACTAAGAGTGTTTCTTTGATATTTCAGAAATAAGCACGGTGTTCCCATTTTGGTTTTTGTGTTTATTTGGTGGATTAACTCTGACATCAGTAGAAGTTGCTCAGGAAATGGTTGTTTAGAAAACTGCACAGTGTAGAGCTCGTGTCAGCATCTATTCTGAGGTCAGAGTGGCTCTTTTGTGTGTTCGTTGGCTTGCTGAAAGATGAAGTTAAGATGGGAGACTTTTTCCTATTTCTGGAAGGACTCCTTGTTTGGTCTTGAACCTGGGTGATCCCTAATTGGATTGCAGCTCTGAATACAGTAGCCAAAGCTGATAGCTCAGGTATAAATCACCTTGTCCATAAGCTCCATGAGACAAAAGTGAATGCCTAAAAGCTTCAATTGAACTTCGTTTGTTTCAGACAGGAGAGCTCCCTCACTCCTATCGCCTCATCAGCATTGTCAGCCATATTGGAAGCACATCATCTTCAGGTAAAAGATACCCTGTCTTGTTCTTCATCTCTTACCTCTCTTTAAAACATCTGTAGTACTGAATTACCATAGCCAGATCATTTGCAATTAAGAATTCGGGCAAGACTCAAAGCAAAGTCTTCTGTTGTGGCTTGCTGGTGGAAGAGCAAGTGGAAGATGTCACGGTGCCTCTGTGACATGTGGACAATATAATGCTTATGGGTTGTGTGGAACTGCTTGTGCTTGTTACTGGCTCATTCACCAACAAGTTACCAGGAATCACCAGGTTGCTGGGCTGGGGTGTCTGGCTAAGCAGCTTACTGGTTGAACTGCAGCATGGAAAGAGAGGTGCATTCTCTGTTTTTAAGGTCATTATATCAGTGATGTCTATGATATCAAGAAGCAGTCCTGGTTCACCTACAATGACCTCGAAGTGTCTAGAACTCTGGAGTCCACCGTTCAGTGTGACAGAGACCGAAGCGGTTATATCTTCTTCTACATGCACAAGTAGGTGTCTTGGGGAGTTTTGGTGCTTGTAATTACTTGCTGTTTGTGAGGAAGTGGGCTTCTCTTCTTCCTCTAACAACCCTCTCTGCTGAGTGGAAAAGTATCTCTGTGTTATTTGTCAGAAGAAATTGTAGCAGGAATGACAAACATTCAACTGCTCTGAATTCAGAGATACAGAATTGTGTGTCATTAATACACAGGGATCTCAGCCATTCATTTCTTATACCAGGAATCCCAATGGAGCTTGTTTTTTTCCCTGAAATGTAGTGTTTGTAAATGTCTTTATGCCTGCTCCTTGCAGTTGTGTTGTTGCAGCCTTGGCAGGCAAGATGAGGTTTGTGGGTAGCAGTGATACCTTCTCAGGCACACAGAACTGAAATTTTGTGCTTCAGTTTGTCCTTCTTCCATCTTTACTGGTTGCCCTAATAAAGGATATTCCTTTATCTACAGACTGTCTTGTGTTGCTTCTGATCCTTTTACCATCCAGGACTTACTGTAACTGTTGTTACTGTTCTCTGAGGCTTACCACTAACCTTATTCATTGTAATAAATGAAAAAAAAAAAGTGCTGGGGGATTCAAGGAGCCTTGCTTAGAGATGCCAGATAAGACACTTTTCTCTGGCACTGTTCATGATACTTGAGTTTGCAAATTCACTCTGGTTTCTGATTTCCCTCGGGGCCGTCTTGTGTAGCCGTTTGTTGTCGTACAGAAGTCTCACTGTTGGGTTTTTTTTTCCCTCCATCCTAGGGATATCTTCGATGAGTTACTAGAAACAGAAAAAAATGCACAGCCACTTAGCATGGAAGTAGGAAGATCGGTTCGTCAGCCTCTGTGAAGAGTAAAACACCTTGTTCCTCCTGAGGAGCAAGGAAGATTCTGAACTTGTGCCAGACACGCAGGAGTAACAAACAGCTCAGGGCCAAAACAAGAGACAAAAGGTAGAGAGATACAGGACGCTCGGTTTGTTGAACCATCTGTGCGAGTCCTGGGCCTGAACCACACGTTTAAAGTTTGGCATCCCAGAGCGATCCTCCTGTGGTGAAGTTTTATTGTTCCTCAAACAATTTTGTCAGCATGGCGCCTTAAAGAGTTGAATCAAGCCACAAGACTACAGCTGCTCATAAACTGATTTCAAGCAAACAAACAAGAAGTGCAAAAAGAGACTCGACTTTAAAAGCCCATTCACCTGTGAGACGTGAGTGGCGAAGATTTACATATCACTTGGCTTGTTGGGTTGGTTTCGGGTTTGGGTTTGGTTTGGTTTGGTTTTTTTTTTTTTTTCCTCCAAGAGCAATTTAAGCAATAGATTCTGTAATCCTGGCATGTGTTGTGTTAGTAATATGCTCTGGAAACCCAGATCACCGAGTTACGCTCTTGCTGGTCAACTTGCTCACAGGCCTCGTTTTGACACTCTTGGGTTTGTAAGCGCTCCACTGTTTCCCTGTGGTCCCAGGAAACAAGCTGTCAGTGCTGTGGAATGTATTGCATACCTGGTGGCAGCTCTCTCGGTTTTACTGAACCATTCACTGTCATCCTTCTCTAGATGTGAGATTATATCTGTGATTTCTTTTGTTTTACAAGTTCTGTTATTTGATGGCATTTTCTTCATGAGGTGGTTGTGTGAGTACCGTTGGGAGAGAAGTCTCTCGTGGGCTGTGCAGTATTTCACACTGAAATTGTGTTGCTCAGGGCTGCTTCGATATGTCTCTGGGGGGCAGGAGAATACCTGGAGCAGACCAAGAGCAGTGTCAGGTGATGAGCAACAGCTACTTTTCATCTTCTGGAAGGGAAAGAGCATTCTAGCATTACCCTTTCTGCACAGGCCTGGGTCATCACAAAACGGGAACCGTGGGAAAAGGGTCTGCAGGGTAGTGCTTAGCAGTTGAATTGCTCTTTGATTGAACCATGGTCTTGCCTTGGTCTTCTCACATCCCAGGGTGAGAAGGTTTTTACTGCAGCTTTGCCTCTGTTCTTTCTGAGGAGTGCAAAGCCCTCAACTGTGAAACTAGACCAGGTGGAAAGCTTTGAGCAAGCCCACGTCGAGCATTAGCAGGACACAGTTAGGAGGAAGTGTTGCTTTTTATTGGATTTGGAGGCATGATGCTCCTTTAATCACGTGTTTCAGCAGGGGGTAGAAGCCCAGTTGCTCTGTTTTTTGAGCTCCTTCACACTGACTTAGCAGGGGCATGTGTTTCCTTTTGTTGGCATTTACTCATTTCAGAGAAGTTGCTGTTAAGCACAGTAGTTGCTCTTGTTTTAGCCTCTATTCTGATTTTTGCAGCTTAAGTTTTAGAGGCAAAAGACTTCTTTTTAATTTAAAAAAATATATATTTTTTTGCTGTCCAGATAGTTTTTGGGGTTTTTTTAAACTATTGTTAAGATTTCTCAGGAATAAATCAGCTGAAGCAAAGCAGACAAAAACACCAATTTTAGGAGAACAACAGGCACCTCCTTCCATACTAGAGGTTATTGTAGTGGGCTGGCAGTGGAGTGCTACCTCAGTTGCCTCTTCTAACCTCTGCACAGCAGTGAGTGACAGCCAGCAGTGGCCCTCCCCAAGCTGAATACGTGGTGAAAAGACTGACTGACCTTCCAGTCCCGGTGTCAGGCGAGACAGGTGCACCTGGTCAAGGTGACATCTTCTGGTTTCCAAGCTAGGAGCAAACGTTTGGTTGTAAACATGACAGAGCCTTTGTCTTGTAAGATGCAGCCCGAGTGGTTGTGTGTGTTAATTTATTACAAAGCATTTTACTTTTCTATTGTTGATGCTAATTTTGGTAGAATTCTGGGTGATGGGAAGAGGCAATGACGCAGGAGCTGTCTTTTGAACCGATTGCCCCTGCAAATGTGATGAAGGGACTGCTTTGTCCAGAGGGCAAACCTGTTTTCCCCAAGCACATCCCATGCCAGTGCTGTAAATAGCCAGTATTCCTGTAGTATCAGAACTCGGCTCTGCTTGTTTGGGTGGCAAAGTTGTTTTTGCAAGATGCTGCACTCCAGTTAATTTATGAATTAGAGCAAACATTGCCTTGACTTTTCAATGCAGTAATATTTGTTTAAAACCAGTTTCTTTTTGAATCAAGCTGCAAAAGCTGACGCTCGAAGCCAGCATTCCTTGTTCTATGAAAAGTTCTAGCTTGTTACTCTAGCCAGTATGAATTTGAAGACATCTATTAATTAATTTAAGCTTGTTTAGCATATGGCAGCTCAGTTGCACTTCCACCCTGGCAGGAGAGTTTTTGGAGCCCCTGCCCTGCAGAAGCCAACTTTCTCCCTGTCTGGGAGCAATGAGGAGGGGGGAGGAAGATGAATGTGTACTTCTTAAGTGCTCTGCTGCCCACCACCTGTAATGTTCCCAGAACTCACTCTGTCACGGCAGCAAGGTCATCTCTTCAAGGAGGATATGCATCCTGGGGTGTAGGTAGGTGGAGAAATTCAGTTGTGGTCCCTGAACGCATGCAAGCTCTTTCTCAGATGTACAGAACCATAGTTAAACATGTACCTGCTCCTGAATCAGCCTCATTTAGCCCAAGTGTGATTCAGCATATAACTCAAGGAACTCCCATCTTGCTGTTCTGCTTGCCCCTTCATTGTTTGATGGTGATAATTTGGTCTTGATTTACTCCCCTACTCCAAGAGGTATGAAATTGTTCATGTTGGTGAACTGGAACTTGTGTGTGCAGGTACCTGGGGAGCCCTGGACAAGTGGGGCTGCACAAAGAGCCTTCGCAAAGTGAGGATGAGTTTCCCAGCTGCTGCAGCAGCCTGGCACTGATGCCGGGAGTGGAGCAGGACAAGGAGTGGGGCTCTCAAACACCTGTGGCCCCAGCATCACCCTCCACCCCCTGGTGCAGCACCCCTGCTTGGTGCAGCACAGATAACCATCACCTGTGTATCTTCCTTCTCGTCCCACATCCTGAGGAAGGACTGATGGCCAGCCCAGCACTTCCTGTGGTGGGTCAGCACCCCAGCATGGGGCACATGGGGATCGCTGTGCTTTGGTGGGAGCAAGGGCACTGAGAATAACTCACCTGCTTTGTTTTCTTTCTCCTGAAGCTCATTGTCCCTGTAATCGCCCTCCAAAGAGAGACAAAGGGACGTGGGATCCCTGGCAGCTGCTGTCCTTTAGTTCTGCTGTTGGACTCCAGCCCTGCCTGCTGCAGGGTGACCACTGCTGGTTTCTGCCTGCAGCCCACCTTCCTGGTTCTTTACACTGTTGATATGGAGCAGCGCTTTTCTCTGTGTTCTAGCAGACCTGTTCCTATATTCTTTACAGTTTTTGCTCTTGGGTTCCCCCCGACCCTTTTTAAATGATGTGTAGATAGATTTTTGTGAAATTAAAACCTCTTTATGGACCCTCTCTTGGTTTGAGATCTTATTTCCATGCTGTCTGTTGCATGCCGCAGGTGCTGGGCGCTGCACCTCTGCCCTGTGTTTGCCATTGAGACTTTGACCAGCTGTCTGGGACCATCCTGTGAGTTCATGAGTCACCAGGTGAGGAACATCTCAGCACATGCCCCACCACCCTGCCCATCTCTGTGTCCTCAAGAAACCCAAGCAGGAGGGAGATGCCCTTCTCCCCTCCCAGGGCAAGGACAAGTGATCCCTGGTGTCTGTCTCCAGCAGGTGATGTCCCCACACACATACCATCCTCTCAGCCTGTGGCTTTGTCACTTTTACCTTTGGTACTGCACCTATTTACTGAGGGTGTGGTGCCAGGTGTACACCAGACCTTTAGCCCCAAGCTGCTGCTGCTGCTGCTGGAATGGGATGTGGAAGCCCTGGCTCCCCAGGGGTGCCTGGGGGGTGGCCAGCTTGTGCCTTGCCCTGAGCACCGTGGGGGCTGAAGGATGTGGAGAAGGAGGGGAGGGTCCTTCCCTGTGGGGTCAAGATCCCTGTTCCCCTGCATACCATCTATTTGCTAAATAAACTGCAAGCCCAAGGGTCTCCAAATATATTTTATTTAATAAAAACAGCACACTAGAGTTGTCCCTTGGCACAGGCTCCTGCCCTAGAAGAGTCCTTTCTCCTTCTTGAGGTTCTGTTGTTTCCACAAGGGCAGGCTGCTGAAGGCAGAGCGGCTCATGCCAAAGACATCCTGAAAGTCCCGGTCGGAGAGGTGGTACTGGGGGAGGAGAGAGGAGGTTGAGCTAAAGCTGGGGGGCTTCCTCTTGTTCCCCCTCACTAGCACCCCTGGCCTCATCTCACCTCCTTCCTGCTGGGATCCACACCCCGAGGCAGGTCTTCAGCTGAGGTATTCACCAGTACATCCAGGGGGAATGTCTCCAGTTTGTCAGGGATGAGGGTGGTGGTAGCAGTGAAAACCTCTTGCTTGGATGTGAATGCCTGGATGAGGAAGGATGAGGGTTTGACCCGTGGATGGAATTACTAGGCTAGCTCCAGGTGTCCCCTCACTGGAGGATATGTCACCTGACAGGGGGATACACAGGCTTTCTGGGTCCCCTCCCACTCCATCCACTCCCTATGCCACTTACTGAGGTGAGCTGCCCAAGGCTGTTTTCATCCCCTAGTTCAGCTTTCAGTGCCTCATAGGATATCTTGTCCTGGGAACGGGACAAAAGCATTCAGCTCCTGGGCATGGGCAAGCATCCAGCAAACTGCTGCCCACACCCTAGAGATGCTGATTTGGAACAGATCTGCATCTGGTACCATTGGTGAAGGACCTCCCTGGTCTTTCCAGCCCCCTCCATAACTCACATCCCATTTGAGAGGGTCCCAGGCCAGAAACCAGCCAGTGAAGGTGGGGGGCTCATAGCCTTGCTTCACCACGATGATGGGGGTGTCCAGGTCGCGCCCACTGGGGTGGCTCCGCAAGTACTCCTGCACCATCACTGCTGCTGCCTCCTTCTCCGCCTCGTTGGCATGTTTCCCAGTCCAAAAGAAAACCTGCAACGAGGTCACTGTGTCCACCACCAGGGTGAGATGAGGGACTCTGGAGCCATGCTTAACCCATAGCTGGGGGCATGTAGGATCTGTCTACAGGGAAGGACACCAGGTTTCCATCCTTAGCCATCCCTGGAGCAGGGGGGGCTGGAAAAAATACAACGTGGGGCCAGAGATACGGGAGTTTCCAGCCTCCTATGCCACTACCTCTGGCTGCTGCAGGTCCTTCACCCACCCTTTGGGGACATCAGCTTGTGAGATTAAAGATAGGTTTCTGTCCCATGCCCTCTGGGCTCACCTGGTCCCAGGTGTCTAGCAGGTAAACTTCATCCTCCTCCAGGTCATCCTGGGTGAAGTCTATAATCTCCGTGGCCATGAAGGTACCTGTCTTGTTTGAGCACTCAAAGAGTCGAGGGGACACAGAGGAGTTCTCCTCCTGAAGCCTGGTAGGGAGCAATGTGTGCTGGGAATGGGGCTCACCCTCTCTGATGGCCCATGTTACCCAGAAGGGTGGGTAGGGCAAGGGACCTCTGGTCACAGGGCTGGTACCTCTTGCTGTTGGCATAATGGGACTTGCCCCCCAGGGCCAGCCAGAACTCGGGTGGCTCCTGTCCTTCTGCAACCACTGGCTTCTCCATCTTGGAGATGATGTCAGCCACTGTCTTGCCCATCTCACGCTCATCCCCACTGCAGCCCTGCCGAGGAAGCACAGTTGCTCTGTCACTGGCCCTGGCTGAGGAGGAGGAGGAGGTCAGGACATTTCTCTTAGGAGTGGCAGCACACACCTTGGTGCCCAGTGGTACCCACCTTCCCATACCAGAGATAGCAGCAGCTGGGGGTCTTGAGCACAAAGACATCATTGGAGTTGAGGGAGGAGGCACGAACAGGCACTTCAAAGGCCTTTGTGTTGTACTCATTGGTGCCATGTACTTGGAAGAGGCGGGTGGAGGCCATGGGCTCCTCCCCACCTGCCCGAGAGGTACCTCCCTGTAGAAATGGGAACAGGAGGTCATCACCAGCACTGCAGGTTCACCCACCTGCTGCCCTTTACCCCTTGGCAGCCCTGCACTCACTGCATACACCACCATCTTGCCCTTGAAGATGGCCATCAGGTGGGCTGGCTCCTTGCCCATGGTGACGCGGACCTGCACGGGCTCGTTGTTGTACTTCTGGTCCAGGATGACAGCTTGGTAGGCAGAGGCAGCCAGCTCGTCTGCGCTGGCATGGCGGCCCTGGGCAGCACAGAGGGAAGCTCAGCACCCACCATCATCCCCTTCTCCCTCCTGGGAACAGGGAGCCCTCATGCTGTTCTCATGGAATCATACACAGGGGCAGAGCACCCCTAGTCCTGGAAGGTGACCCTGTCCTCCACCCACAGTCAGGGGCCTGGGGGGGGTCTCACCTGCCAGATGTAAATGATACGGTTCACCTTGGGCCCCACAGAATAAGTGTAGAGCACCAGGTAGCAGTCCCCACCGTAGAAATGGCCCAGCCACTTCTTCTCCACAGCCACCAGCTCCCCGTTCTCCACACGCCAGACCTAGTGGGACAGGAAAGTGCTGCTGCCAGGGCTGGAACATCCCCCTGCACTACAGCCTCTGGACCCCACTTCATCCCCTGATACAGCCCAGAGGGTGCCCCAAGAGGGCCTTACATTCCACACTGGCCACCCTACCTCCACCTTCCCAGATCCGTCATCCACCATCTTCTGCTGGGCAGCCATCTGGGGCTTGGCATGCAGCGTGGTGGCGTCAAACTTCACCTGCTCCACCTTGGCTGTGGGAGGAGTAGAGGGCTGAGTCACATCCCACTGTCCATGGGGGTCCTCACAGCCCTCCATCCCAACTCAGGGAGTCCTGCAGAGGTGGAAGGGGGGCACTCACCCACTTTGCCCATAGTGTGGGTCTTGCCTAACCCGCTGGTCTGGTTAGGAACAGTCCATTTTTGGAAGAGCTGCCTGAAGACGCTCGACTCAGATCCATCGTTCTCCATCTCCACGCTGATGCTGTCTGGGTAGTTCTTGGCTTTGATGAAGGCCTGAAGAGATTCGGAGCCAGTGTGTGCATAAGGTGTCTGGCACTCCAGGCAGCAGCCAACCTATCCTATAACCAACCCCTAACTCAGCACCCACCAGTGCCCTGTTCATCGCCTGCTGCTTCTCCTCCTTGTTGGCATTCTTGCCCTTCCACACGAAGATCCTCAGACCTGCTTGATCAAGGATGTAGCAGTCCTTGGAAGAAGAGACAACAGCAGAAATTAGGGCTTTGGGCACCTTTAAAGCTGATAAGGAAATTAGGCACCCCTAAGCATCCCATGAGTGGCATACCTCATGCAGGAGCATGTCTTGAGTCAGGGGCCGCGTTGCCACCTCCTGTACAATCAGGTTCCCACTAGCATTGGAGACACTGGCAGGAGAAAAAAGAAGAGAAGGGGTTAGAAATGGGGCTGAGAAACCACATTCCCCCATCCCTACCTTGAAGTGCAGGACTGAATGGGGATGACCCAGCCCCTTCCCCACCCTAATCATGGCAGAGGTGGAACCCAGGGACCCTCTTGCCCTGCTATGCAGCTCACTCATGACCATGAGTGAGGAACAAAGGGGTGTCAGATATGATAGGACCACCCAGGGACCTTGCCACCATATCCAAAGATCGTGCTTTCACAAGCAAGTAGCAACCCTATGGCACCGGAGATTCCCTTTTCTCTGTCAGTATCCAAAGGACCTATTCCAGCCACTGTGGTGGCCTTGACTCCTCTTGGTGGCTGTCCATGGGGACAGGAGTTGTGGGACATAGCAGAGATGAGTGCTGGGTCCCTGTGGCACCCTGCAAGATGCTCCCATGGGTGACCCACCCCTGGCAACTCACTGGTAGAGCTTGAGGGCAGAATTCAGCTTCTGGTCCACTTTGTCATCAGGAATGGCTGCCTTGATGTCCCTCTTCTCTCCCAGGATGTGCCTGAGGACCTGCATGAGCCCTGGCGAGGCGTCCTCATCCTCACCGTCCACCACACCCACCTTGGCACGGCCCCCACGCTCCCGGTCACGGATGTCCTTGGCCAGGGTCATTGCCTGCACCCCAGGAGAGAAGGGGTCAGCCGGGAGCAGAGAGGAGATGGCCAGATATCCTCTTCCTCCAACGGGGAACTCTGGAGCCTTACCTTCAGCCTCTCATTTCTGTTGCTCTCAGGGCCATTCCACTGTATAATGAGCTGGCCTAGGTCCAGCAGGAACACATCCCCACGGTTGAAGCTGTTCCAGCTCACCTCCACCTGCATCAGGATGTGATCATGAGGCTGTCAAGCAGGGGTAAACCTGGGTCCGTTTGGCTCCATAGCTCCGTCTGCCCCAGCTCAGTGCTGATACCTCCAGTCTGTATTCCTCCTCCCTACCCTAAGAGGGGCTTTTAAAGGTGAGGTCACTCCTGAGACCAGACAGCATGGCCCAACACCCACTCTGTTCCCTTCTTAAGAGTAGCTGTGTCTGGGGAGGTCTGGCCTTATTCTGACCCCAGCCAGTATCTCTGCATGTTGGTGGCTGGGGACCCTCTGCATCACATAACTCACCTCTATTGCAACCACATTCTTCTTGCCCTTCACGTGCAGCATGCGCTGGACTTTGTAGGTGTTCGTCTCCACATGATTCATGCCTGAGGCCACTCCACCCTTCTTATAGCTGGGAAGGACAGACACAGTGTCAGCCCTGGCTCGCTCCCCTCTCACCCCAGTGAGTCATTTCTAATTGCAGGGAAATGTTTGGATACCCCCATCCACATGGGCGATGGATGGAGTAAGACCAGCTCCAGATATTCCTCCTGCTTTCCCCACCTCACTGGGACAGGACTGTCCCCATCCCCACTGGAGATGTCCCCATGGGAGGCATGCAGAGGACCTCTACCCACCATCACCCACTGTGGGAACAGATCACTGGAGGTGACCAACATACACAAGTCCCTGCTTGAAGTAGGCACGGAAGGTCTCACTCTCATGGCCCTGGACCTCACGGTGCTGCACGGCCACTGTGCCCAGGTAGTCATCCATCTGGGTGGTGTAGATAGCTGATGCCCCTTGCTCATCCTGGCTTGATTCCTTGCCCAGCCAGTAGTGGATGTCATAGCTGAAGCCATTTCCAGTCTTGCGTGTCTGCAGAACAACAATCCCCACTAGAAGACCCCTTGTGTTCCTAGACCACTCTGGCCAGGGTCATCTGTCCATGCACCCCAACCTCTCAGACAGGGCAGAGCCCATGCCCAGTCTCCCACAGGAACCTAGGCTGCCCTACCGACAGCAGGATGTAGCAATCCCCCTCATAGAAGTTGCCATAACTTTTGGTGGGCACTGGCACCATCTCCATTTTCTGCAAAAGGAAGGGAGACATCAGCCCTGGCAGGGACACACACCCCCACCACCCCCTCTAGCCCCCCACCCCCCACTGCCCGTAGACCCAAAAGCTAGGTGGGTTTAACCGTAGGTGCTGCACTGAGACCCAAATCCTCAGGCATTAAGGACACAAAGGTGGGCTCTTCCCTCCCACAACCCACCCAAACTGCTTGGTGACGGGTGCCCAGGCTGTGCCCTCCTCCCCACCTCTATTCGCCATATCTGGATGCCTGGCGTGGTCTTGTTGAGCGTCCTCCTGACTTTGGTGCTGAGCTCCACCATGGTGATGGGTGCTGCAGGCAAGGGGACCTGCCAGGGCATTGGCAACACCCTTGTTAATAGCAGGCAATGTCATTAAGCTCTAGGGCAGAGCCAGCCTGCCATGCCATCTGCTGCCCTGCCTAGTCAGCAGGCAGGCAGGCCATAAACCCTGCGTCCAGTGGTGTGTGGGGTAAAGGAATGCCCTCAGCACCCTGGTGCCAGGGCAGCTGGCACTCAAGCAGAGCTGCTATCCCCCTCAACCTGGATGGCACTGCAGTTAATAGGAGCTGTCATGGCCTTGTGCCATGGCCCACAGTGGGCAGAAGCAGGGTGCCCTCAGTGTCCTGCCCTGTGCCCAGGCATAGGGCAGTGCTATACAGGACATCCCCAGTACAGTAGCCACAGCTGGGTGACATCTCTGCGCAGTGGCCTGTTCCTCCCCAGCACCAGCAGGAATTGGCCTTGCTCAAGCCTGGTTCCAGTACAGCCTGGCATGACATGGCACAGCATGGCATGGCCACTGCTGGTGGCCTTATAGACATATGCATGCACACACACGTGTGTAAGTGCATTCTGTCCACTTTACAGACTCAGCCCTCCAAACCTCCAATCCCAACCCCACCTCTGGATACAAGCTCCCAGGGCGGGCATAGCCCAGCCCCACAGAGGTGCTGAGTGTGCCAAGGTTCAGCCTTAGACCTCTCAGTCTCTGCTCCTCCTCCCCCTGTAAATCCCACCTGGTTCCACTGCACTGCCCTGAAAGCACTTGCATCCTGTCCTTCAGATCCCCCAGTGCAGCCCTCAGGTGGGACACAAGTGGGTCCCCAGGCCCCATCCTCAAGCCACACTGGTGCCAGGAATGGTAGTGGCTGTGGGATGTGCTGCCCTGCCCATGCCCACTCTCCAGCCCCTCATTCCAGTCCCTTACCTTCCCTGCAGAGCTGGGCACAGGTGAGTGTACCTAGGCAAAGTGCTCAGGTGCCACTGCCCAGGAGACCTTTGTCCTATCATGTCCCAGCCTATGCTCACCATATAAGGACAGGAACAGCCCAGAGTCAAGGTCCCCACAGTCCTCCAAGGCTTCCTGACACTTAAAGAGCCCCGTTACTCACAGGATGATTACCTCCCTACATGTGCTATGGCAGCAAAGGGCAATGCCAGGCAACCTGCCCAAGGGCTTGCTGTGCCCAGGGTGTGGCCTGCTGCCCTTCCCAGGCCTGCTCCCTTCTTGGCCTTTGGCACTGAGCCCACGGTGAGGGGGGTTTTGATGCCAATCCTGCAACAAAAGGCTCCCCAAACTGATAGCAGGACAAATGCTGAGCCAAGACAGAGAGGTGTCAGCCACAAACATGGAGATGCCCTGATGCCATAGGAAGGGGTTATTCCTTTACTCTCCCAGTCGTATGGCATTGGGATTTTTGGTGACACCACCTTACAGCCACCAGCAATGCAGCAGCATCTTCCCAGGGCCTCTCCCTCCTTCCCACTCCACATGCCCTCATGTCCTGCTCCCTACCTGTCACACCACTTGACTGCCCATGGGAACGTTCCCAAAGTGTGCCATCTCCTAGTTGGAAGGCTGTATTCCTTCCCATCCTTGGGGATTGAAATGAGGTGCAGGAATGGGGCATGAGGCAGGGCATAGGGCGGTGGTACAGCTAAGCCCTATGCCCTGCTCCCTGAGCCCAAACCCCAGCCCCAAGGGGTGGTACCTGATGATGCCCTTGGCACTGGCAGGGAGGTGAAGGGACTAGAGTCCTGCCTAGTGACTCACGGCCCCAAAGAGGTGGTTTTGGGAGACAGACAGGGGTCAAGTGGGGAGAGGGGGGATTCACAGCAGCGGACAGGCCCTTGGGCACCTCGTCCTGCCCTTATCTCCTCCCCAGCCCTTCAGGGTTGCCACAGTCTTATCTCAGCCACTCTGCTGAGCCAGCAGCCCTGGCCATGAGCACCACAGCATCCCACACACCGGCTGTCACCCTGGCACCAGGCCTGTGCTGCAGCGAGCCCCAAATCCTCCCTTCCCCCCCACAGTGATGGTAATGGGCTGAACCGGGCCGGGGGGTGCCAGCCACGAGCAATGGGGTGCCCTGATGCTACGAGCATGGGCTCTGCTGCTGCCTTCCACTCCCCTAGCCTTAAAACTCTCCTGTCACCCAGCCCCCATGCTCTGCACCCCACACGTGCCCCCTGCAGGACCCTTACCTGTGTGCTGAGCCCTTGCGTGGGGCTCAGGTTCAGGTTGGGTGTGACACCTGGGCAGCTGCTCTCCACTCAGTGCGTTCCGGGGCAGAGCCTGTCAGTATGGCACAGGAGTGGGGGGGCCCTATGCCTGCCAGAGGGCTCACCCCCTCTCCGGGCCCCCCAGCCTGTCACGAAGGGCCATTAATGAACTCAGTAATTAGTGCAGCCATCAGGGAGGACAGAGACTTCGTTAACGAGGGGAGGCACGGAGCCAATGAGGACACAGAGGGGGTTAGTTAAGAGGCATCTCCCCCAAAGCATCCCACTGCCTGCATGTTGGCACAAGTCTGCCCTCAGTGACCCCCAGTCTATGCAGGGTGGGTCTGCCACCTTATTTGGAGGAAGCTGAGGAACGCAGCACTTCTAACACTCTCCTCCAAGCTCTAAAGCTTGAGGGGCATAGCTCATACAGTAAATTCACACACACCCCCACCACCCCCCCACCCCGGCCCTTGTTAAGGGGCAGGATACCTGTCCTTGTGGCCTCAAGGTCCTTTTTCCAGGAAGAAGGGTTAGGATGGGGGTGTCAGGGCAGCTTTAGGGGTCTGCCCCAGAGCATAAAGGCACCGTCCTGGCAATAAGCAACGGGTGACACCCCCTAACACTTCAGCCCAAGGGTGCTCCGTCAGCACAGACTTGTAGCATCCCCCCTCCCCAAGGAGATTTTAGGGGATCGTGGGGGCTCTCTGCTCTCACACTGTGCATACCCACTCTTGACACGCAGGTGGCACATGCCCACACACAGACTCCCCTTTCCAAGATGGTTTGACAGCTTTAATCACATGAAGGCACTTGGATCTGGTCCCCCAGCCCACCCCAGCCTCTGGCCCCCCCAGACCCCTCCCCAGGGTGCTGCCCAGTGCAGGGGCTGTGCCCCTCAAATGCTGCAGCACCCACAGCTGCTTGCCGGGCAGCAGGCTTCGCTGGTGCCATTTCGACTTGTCTAATATAAAGTGCTGAGTTAATCCTCCTGGAGGGGCAGGAAAGGCAGAGGGCCAGGGGTGCCACAGCATCCCTCATCCCATCCCCCCACGAGGAGGCAGAGCATGGAGGCTGCAGTGTGGGCAGGCAGGGGGTCCCCCAGGCCTACCCTCCAGCAACCAGTGTTGGCAAAAAGGCAGTGCTGGTAGGAGCTGGCCAGGCAGCACCGAAGAGCTAAAACCCTTCACCCTCTGCCTCCAAATACTGCTCCCCCTCCCTGGCACAGCGATAAAAAGGCGTCTATGACTTTTTGGGAAACCGTTGCTTTTCCCCCTAAAAAGATATGAGACATTGCCCATATCACAATGCTAAAAAAGGCCTGGCTGAGATCAGCATCCCCCCCCAAAACCATCCCTGAGAGCCCCCAGCCCCTCAAGGCTGGGAGACACCCTGGCACAAGCCCAACCCCACAGGGGTCAGTGTAACCCCAGGCTGCAGGGAGAGGGAGCCCACAGTACCCTCCTCCAACCATATGCCCCGGCTGGAGCAAGGCTTGGGTGGGGGCACACTAAGGCTGGTATGGGGGTCCCCTCACCTCTAGGATTTGCAGCCTTTGGTGAAGCTGCAAATGGATGGGGAAGGAGTGTGTGGCCCCTCCATGAGGGCCTGGGACTGGAGTGGCTCCGACTTACAGCATAAGAAGTGGGGAGGCCACCAGAACACCCCCATAGAAACAAACTGAGGTTGGAAAGGGTGAGTTAAGAACCCCTCAGGCACACCCTTTGAAAGAATGGTGGGGCATGGAGACGTGGTGTCCCAAGGCACATGGGTGGCATTTGTGGCCAGATACACAGGTCTGAGACCAGGCTGCTACCTAACATACAGCCCCTGGGCAGGGGGCAGCAGAAGGCACAAGGAGAGGGTGGGGACAGGTCTCCCCCAAGGTGGTCAGCTGCACCAAAGGCAGAATTAATGGTAGAGTGATGGCTCCATGCGCCAAGGCCAGTAAGACCCCTGCATTTTTTGGGGGTGGTGAGGGGTTAACCCTTCTTGTGTCCCCCTGCAGATAGGGACTGAGGGCTGCCAGCCCTCCCCAGCAGGTAGAACCTGGGTGGGGGGTCCAGTTCCCCCTCAAAGGCAGTGGAAAGCAGCAGCTGCTGGCCCCCCCCTTCCCACTTAGGGGGACACGGAGGGGAAAAGGACCTGAGAACTGTTTTGGGGAGGGGGAACACAGGTTGGGGGATGGGGATGAGACAGTAAGGGAGGTTGAGACCACCCCTCAACAGTTCCCCAGCACAGCAAGGCAGTGGGTCACACATGTACCCCCTCCTCCACAGAAAGGGGGACACTCAGCTCCTCAGCACGGGCACCTACATCTTCCACCACCAGCAGGCATTCGTGCCCACCAGGGCTGAGAAGGACAACAGCAGGGGGCACATCAGGACCCCGTTTGCCCCTAAAATAAGGCACCTGGCTGCCACAGCAGTGCCCCCCACACAGGCAGCACCTTTGGGGGAGGAGGGGGGGCACTAGCTGTTAGTCCGTTGCTTCTTGAGCACTGCGTACACATCCTCCACCTTGCTGAGCCTCTCGAAGAAGGGCAGCAGGTCCAGCAGCTCTGTGTCCGCCATGTTATCGAACCAGGAGGCCACAGGCACCTGTGGGTAGAGCACTGGGCAGTAGCTGAGGGGGGAGGCTCCCACCACCTTCCCTCCATACCCCCCTTGCCCAAGCCTTCCCCCGAGGGTACCTACAGCGTTATCGGGGTGGAAGATGTAGGATGCAGGCGAGTTGTCCACAATGATGATGCGGCGCAAATCGCGGCCCAAGCGGCTCAGGTCCTTCACATAGTTGCCACGATGGAAGACACAGGATTCCCGGAAAAGCCGTGTCCGGAAAGCCCCCCATTTATCCAGCAGATCAGCCACGGGGTCCGCATACTGTGGGCACGGAACGGGGTGGGGTGAGGATGGGGGTGTCACTGGGGCACACTGTGCCCACCCCACTGTGATGATGGCACCCAGCTCTTCACTGATGCCAGTTCATCCCATGCCTCAGTTTCCCTGATGAGTGCCTTGGAGAAGCAGGCAGCGGTGCCTGACACTGCCACTGCCACTGCCTGCAGGTAGGCAGGTGACAAAGGACCAGCAATGCCCACAGGTGTGGGCAAGGAGAGTTACGTCACCCAAAAGGCAGCTGGGGAGGCCTATGGTAGGGGGTAGAAGGAGCACCCACCTTGGCCAAGCTGGCGGTGAAGAGCACGCACTCGAACAGCTCGCCCATGCGCTGCAGGAACTCGTCCACGTGTGGCCGCTTGAGCACGTACACCTGTGGGCAGGGGGCAGAGGGCTGTGCACCATGGGCACCAGCAACCCAGCCCCCATTCCACACCCTCACGCCCACCCTGAGGGACACCCATGTCCCTGAGAGCAGTCAATGGCTCCCTGCTGGGTAAGGGGAACACAGAGCTGTCTCTGCCCTGTGGACTGCCTTGCTTGGATTTGGGGCTGCCACCACCCTGCTGGCACCTCTGGGACGAAGCATCTGGCCAGCTCTGGAGCCAAGTAACCGAGAACAGGCTGACTGCCCAGACCACAGCCTATCCTGGATTACTTGAACCCAGAGCCAGCCGCTGCAGTAGGGCACCATGCCAGGACCCCTCTTAACTCCCCATCCTGCTGGAAAGAGGGACTGCCCACCTCTGCCTCCCAAGGAGCCATCCCTGCCACCCTGACTGCCCCTCAGTGCAGAGTGCTGGGTCTGTTCCCAGTCCCTGAGGAGGGGGCAGAGGAGACTGTGCCCCAACTGCCAGGCACCCTACCCGCATCCCCTTACCTGGTGCATGATGCCATCTATTTCCACGGGAATGATGAAGTCAGCGTTGTTCACTGGCTGGGGAGGGCACAGCAGGGTCAGCAGCAGGTGGACACCTCATGCCCAAATGCCCCTTTGCCAACCACACACACCCTGCCAATCCCATGCCCACTCACAGGGGCACCCCATCCCACCCAGCAGGTCTGCCAAGTGCTGGGTGCCTGAATGCTGAGCATCACTTGGGGCGGAAGAGGTAGGGGAAAAGCTGGGGGGCTGGGGTGTCCCCCACCTTGAAGGAGCTGTGCACCAGTGTCTCATCCAGGTCGATGACCACACAGAGCTTGCTGGCATCCTGTGGCTTGATCTCAGGCAGGAGGTGTTTGACAGCAGCCTATGGTGGACACACACACACACACTCAAAAACCTATGGGCTCAGTGGGGTGGTGAGGGGCACCCCTCCCCTCCTGCCCACTCCAAGAGGGGGCATGGCACAGGAGGAAAGCCCACTTAGCTCCTCCATCCTGGGACAGGAAAAAATCTGGGGATGGGCAGTGCTGCCTGCCCTGCCCAGTGGAAGGCTGGGAGTGGAGGGGGTGTTCCTGAGGTAGGGGGTACCTTGGGCAGAGCCCCATTCTCCTCCACCAGCAGTGGGGCACTGGTGGTGCTGGCACAGGGCTCCCCTTCATCACAGCACAGGCAGCAGAACAGGGACTGGAGAATGCTGCGGCTCCGAGGCTTCTTGGTGGGGACCTGGGTACCTGCAGAGCAAAAGAGGGCAGAAAGAAGGGTAAAGGGGCAGGGGCACCCCCATCCCCAGCTTGGTGAAGTGAACTGGGGTTTAGGGTGTAGATGTTGGACACAGGAGGTGCCAGAGGGATCTTCCAGAGCTCTTTGGACTCATATCAGCCCACAGCACCCATCCGACCACACTTCCTGCCCCATCAATTGCCAGTGCCGGGGCAGCACCACAGACACAGGGGAGGTTTGGAGACCCACAGTCCCCACGCATGACCCCCGTGGACTCCCCTGTGCGGCTGAAGACTTTAACAGAACCAGGCTCTGTCCGCAAAGGAGGCCGTGGCCACTGCAGCAGCGCCGGCAGCGGATCCCCGGCTCGACCCCGCGGACCGCCCGCGGGGGACACGGACCTACGCCGGGTGGGAGAAATATGTGGGCGGGGACTCGCGGAGGGAGGCGGGGCTTACAGCGCCCCTTTTCCCCGCCTCCAGCCAGCCTCCCTCTCGTTGTCCGACTCGAGCTTACCGGAGGCGAGAGGGCCAACCAGGGCGCAGCGCCCGCCTCTGGGCGCCGTTCCCGCAGCGCTCATTGGCCGATCGAAAGGAAACTGAGGCAGAGGGGCAGCTCCTACCCGGTCCGGGCTCCGAGGGTAGCGCGGTGGCTCCAGTCCCTTCCCCACCGGCCAGACGAGCCGGATCATGCCCCTGGACCGGGATGGGAGTCGCAGCTCCCCCGGTTGTGCACCCCTGAAGCCCTAGTCGCCCTGTGGGGCGTCCCACAACAGGGAACCCGCAGGCCAGGAGCTCCCTACTGCGGACAAGGCCCGTTCCCACGCTTTCCTCCTCGGCCCTGCCAGCTCCCGAAACCGGCGGGTAGCACCTCGGCGACGGGCAGCGCTCCCCGCCAAACCCCCTGCACTGGGTGGGCAGGATCCCGGGCTGCAGCCTGGTATCCGGCGCTCGCCCCTCACCCTCCCCAGCTGTGTTACCCCTGGCGCTACGTGCACTGCCCCCGCCCGGCTCTGGAGGAAACAGCGCAGATGGCCCGAGCAGTGCCCCGAGCACCCCAGAGTCCCCAACAGAATTCAGGAGGACGAAGCACGGTCCCCCGAGCCCAGGCGGGTGCAGACAACTCCGCTCCCCCCTCCCCGTGCCCCAGCTCTTGGGCAGTGGAGTCGCTTCGGGCAGGAGGGACTGGCTGAGGCCACCCGCAGTTCATCACACCCTCCAGGAGCACCCACCCACACGTCCCCAGCCCCCTCAAATACCGGAGCGACGGGGAGACACCCCACACACATTTCCTCCTCCACCGGGAAGGGGGGGTGATTACCTTTCTCCTGCAGCGGAGCGCTCCCCTCCTCCCTGCTAACCTGGGCGATGATGGACTGGTGCTCCATGGGCGCCCCGGGGAGAGGGGGGGGGGGGACAGTTGGGGGGGGAGGGGGCGCCCCCCCCAGTGCTGCCCCCGTTTGGGGGGCGGGAGGCGGGGCGGGGGCCGGCGGCGGCGCGGGGTGGCGGGCGCGGGAGCGGCGCCGCGGAGGAAACTTTGTTACAACATGGAGTTTCCTCCGCCCGGGCTGGGGCTGCAAACATGGAACCCGGGCGCGGTTTCAAGGAACCCCTTAAAAGGGCAACGACGGATGGGGGGCCCTCGCTTCCTCCTCCTCCTTCTTTTCCTACCCCTCCCATCTCCGCTTGCCGGCACCCGCCCCGCAAGGGAGGAGCAGGGGTGCCCCGCCGAGGAGCCGCCGCACAGGCTTGGCTGGAAAGGACCCTCCCTTATTGTGTCTTGGTGCTAGACCGCACTGGGCTCCCACACGCCACGTTTCCACTCAGGGTTAATGGAGCGGAGGATGAGAACTGCTGTCACCTTCCTCTCTGCTGTCACATCGCCATCCATCTGGCAGCCCCAGGGAAAGGACCCCCTTGCAGCCACTCCCGGCATATGAAGACTCCTCCATGCTGGGTGTCTCCTGGAACAGAGATCCCTGGACCCTGTGGCGCCAAGCTGGAGGGGTTCCTGTTTCCCCTTGGGAACCCATTCCTGCTTGCCAGGGCAGGACAGCATACGGGGCAACAGGTGATGGGAGACAGCACCAATAACCGTATGAGGTTTTTTAATTTCTTTTCCTCTTTCTCCTGCAATTCCCTAATTGCTTTAGGGGAAAACAATTATATGTGTGTATGTATGTATGTATGTGTGTATGTATGTATGTACTTCCCCCTGCAATTGCTCTACTCTTGTATTTGGCAGGGAAAGCAGGACTGATTGCAGGTTTTTTCCAAAAAGGTCTTACTGGGAGCTTGAGAATGCACCAACCCCCGTGGGAGAAACTCGTGCCAGCCTCCAAGCCCCCCATGTGCAGGCATCCTTCATTCTCAGACCCTTCCCCCGATCCTGCAAGCCAGAGCAACTTGGCACCACTGTGCTCCCGGACAGCATCCACCCCTGGGGGGTTTCCATCCCGTCCTGGTCACCTCCTCCCTTGCCATCTCGGTGGCAGGACATGGTGTGTCCTCTGTCAGCATCGGGTGCCGAAGCAGGCTGGCAATTCCATGTCTGAGCTTGCTTAGGGTCTTCTCTGCCACACCAGCTCCCTGGGGCTGCACCTTTCTTTACAGGGAGCACAGTCTCTGTGAAACAAGGCCGAAAGGGTACGTGATACCCCTGACTGCTTGGAGAACAAGAGAGCATGACATATGCCCACAGGTGGCCTCTCTGGGAGACGAGGTTCGGCATTGGAGCCAGAGCTGCGGCCCCTGCCTAGCGGTTTCAAAAGGAAGAGGCTGGGCTTCCTCCTCTCTATTTTGGGCTGTCCTATGTTGCTCCTTTAGCCCAGGTGGAACCCCGGCAGGATGCCTGCCTCATCCCCAGCAGGTTGGCTGGCCTGACCCTGGCCTGTTGGAAGCTGCTCGCCATGGGGATGGCTGTAGAGGCCATACACTGTCCCCTCCACGACCCCTGTTGCTCTAGTCGAATTCTCTGCCTGATAAACCACCCACCGGCAGCAGCCCCTGTTCAGCCAGGCCCTGCCTGTCCTCTAGTTAATGCAATTAGGGAAGTCGCCAGGACAGGCACCTGCACTGCAGTTGGAACGACATTTCCAGCTTTGCTGTCTGTTATGGGGCAGTTCGGGTAGCTGGGGAGCTCAGGGGGACGTTGCCCCTGTCCTTGGGCTGTGGAACAAGCTGAGGACATGGAGCTTGTGGAGCTTCTTTCTGCACCCCCAGCACAGGCGGGAACAGGCAGAGCCCTGCTGGATGTGTGGCTGCATGGGGTAGGAATAGGGCAGAAAGGCAGAAGGTTTCTGTCAAACCAGGCACAAGAGGCTCCTCTCTGCCACTCCACTGACCCCACGCTGAAGTCCCAGGTGCTGTCCCTTTTGTCCCAGCTAACCGTGTTCCTGGGGGCTATGCCCCATCAAGCACCGCTCTACGGAATGCAGGCCCACGGCCGGGACCGGACACCTCCTGCTAAGAGCCAGGCGCGGGCAGGTGCCCCCGGGAATGCTCTGGTCCGAAGGCTCCTGGCTGGTGAAGGGTGATCCCCAAGACACAGACATGCGGATCTCTTCCTTCCTGGAGCTGGACTCTATACCCCATACCCTCCAGACACTCCCCCCCTGCGGCCACACTCAGGCCCTGGGGGCTTTCCAGCCCTGAACCCCTGGGCAGGGGCACTCTGGGCTGATGTTGCCTCTTGCAGGTGCTGTGGTGGTGGGGTAGTCACTGCCTTTCTCCCCACAGCCGGTGGCAACCTCGGCGAGCTGCCTTCGGCTGCGCCCCGTGGTGGTGGTGGTGCGGGATACATAGGACACCGCCTTTCGGTGGGGCCCACCACTCTCGCTCCTCCTTCGAACAGCCCAAGACCGGGCCAACGCGGAGGCGGGGGGGGAAGGCACCGCCCCAGCCCGGCCGGCATCGCCCTTTTAAGGAAGGGGAAATTCTTCACATAAACAAGCGCGGCCCTTGGGAGCTGGGGCGGGGGTCTACTTTTTGGAGGGGGGAGGTGGGTATGGAGTGGGGGATGCCAGGCCCCCTGAATTCCCCCTTTTCACCTCCTGACCGGGATGGTTTGGGAAAGGGGATTTTAGGGGTAGAGGGGGTGCTAGAGAGAAGGGGGAGCCTTGAAACAGCCAGGGAGCGTCTCGCAAGTGCGGATCGCGGCGGGGGGCGAAGGGCGGCTTGGACCCCCAGCTCCGCGCTTCCACAGGGCTGCGGATCCGGGGCAATGGCTGCCCCCGGGGAGGGTTCACGTGAGCCTGCATCCGGCGAGACCAACAAGCGGGAAACGGGGCATCCGGGTCGGGGAGGATACGGTGGGGACCCCTACCTCACCCTTTCCCTCCCCGCGGGAATGCAACGAGCTGGGACTGAGCACCCCCGTCCCGCGCCCCAACGGCCACGCTTTAGATGCTGTGACACCACCGCCTGCCAAGCACTCCCTGCCCTATGCTAAGGGTCCGACCCGGGGTATAGGGGGGCCGGGGAGGTTCCATCCTGGTCCCGGGAGCGCCCAGCAGCAGCGAGGCTGAGGCCGGTTACAAACATGCCATTTATTAGCCCCATTATTAGCACCCCTGCGCTCGAATTTAGGAGCCCCCTAGGGAGGTCCGGAGGCTGGGGCCAGTCCCAGGCAGCAGGGTTGGCAGCTTTGGGTCCCCAGAGGCTGGCCCCGCCGTGCCTGGGCGCGGGCGGTGAGCGATGGTTAGCGGTCCCGGGAGGTGATTAGCGGTCCCGAGGGGTGATTAGCGGTCCCGGGTGCCGGCGATTCCCGGCACTAATGAGGAGGGGAGGTCTCCAGGGCTGCTCATTCACTGAAGTTTCTGTGCCAAGCTCCCCCTCCCCGCTCGATTTCTAGCCTTAGGGGACTTTAAAAAGCCGAAGGAGTGATCTGCACTATTTATTTGCTGGGTGCGTCTCTGGGCAGGACATCATCCCCGGGTTCGGTGCGGCATCAAATCGGTGCCCGGGGGAGGGGGACACACACACACACAGAAGACAATAAGGGGGGCCGGGGTCTGTCACCGGCTCCCTGCCAGCGCCGGCGGGTCGAGAGAGACGCCGAAGCTGAACTGCCTGTGATGGCCTCGGGCCAGGAACCGGGCTCCGTGTGCGATGCTGCATGTCCAGATCTGGAAGGGTACAGAGGGCAGATCGATGAGCACTCACCGGGGACTGGTTCCCACCCAGTTGCCCCTTCCAGTGGTGTCAGCCCTACCAGGTAGGCAACGAAGACCACATAGGCGGCCAGCAGCAAGCCCAGGGGGATGTAGTACTTCAGTCCCTGCAGTGTGGGCAGAAAGTCCACCACGAAGTAGATGTTGATGGCACAGACCAACCCTGTGATGAGGGTCATCAGCACTTTCCCAGGGCTGTGGGCAGGTGAGCAGGCATCAGCACCAGAACAGAGTTCCCATGCTGTGTCCCAACAGGCACAGAGGTGTGGGTGCCCTGGATTTGTAGATGAGTGAGACACCAGTGAGGTGGTGCAACCCATGGCAATACAACACCCCAATGCCATCATGGGGCATAGGTTTTGCCTGCTCTCCAGATGCAGGGCTGGCAGTGCCAGGAGGATGCTGAAGACCCAGGGATGCCCAAAAGGACTGAATGTGGCATTGGGATGAGGATGAAAAGGGTAATGTTAGAGTTTGCCCTGTCCTGGCTTCCCTGAGCAGGTGGGAATGAACATGCCCGCCACAGCTGCCCCCACAGAATAGTTGAAGGGGGCAGGATGAGACAAAGAGAGGGTGCCTGCAACTAGAGCACCCCACTGTGTCCCTCTATGTGCCTCCCCCCACCATGGCACTCACAGGCCATTGGTGAAGTCCTGCATGAGTGGGCGCAGGCTTGTGAAGGTGAGGACAGGAAGAACGGCAAAGGGCAGCTGAAAGGAGATGGAGATGAGGAAGGCATGGCCTCCAGACTGGAGTGTTGGGAGGCAGGTGATGCCCCCAGTCCTCTCCCTTTACCAGGATGCTCTGCAGGACATTGAGAAGGTCGTTCATCCCTGTGAGGTGGCTGACATCCTTGAAGGCAGCCACGAAGACAGTGGGCAGGATGGCAAAGGAGCGGGTGAAGAGAACCCGGGCGAAGCGGGACCAGCGAAGCTGCAGGAAGCCCTGGGGACATGGCAAAACATGCACCTTTGGCCCTCGCCATGTCTGGCATGCCATGCTCAGGTGGCTCCCTCCAGACCGCTGGCTCGGAGGCACATAGGAGGCATTGCTTGCTCCTCTGTGCCGGGGCGCGGGCCCTTGCAGGGCGGCTGAGTCCCACTAGGTGTCAGCTCCAGCTCATTAAACAAACGATCTCATTAGGGAAACACTGCTCGGGGCACCCGCAGGATGCCTCCGGGAGGGGGTGTCGCAGGGCGCGGGGGTGGCCATGCAACGGCAATGAGTGGGCTCTGTCCACATCCCGCCTCTTGAGCACCTGGGACTCTGGTGCTAGCAAGCTACCCCCCACCAGATGGGCAATGCCCCATGCCCAGCTCCCTGCAGGAATGGGGGCCCATTAATTCTACCAAACACCCTGGGGTGGTAGGGGGTGCTGCCCATAGAAACCCTACCAAGAGCCCACCTCCTCCCCAGGTTCCTGTTAGGGGCAAGGCGATCATGCTGGAATCCTTGTCCCTCACCTCCATGACAAACTGCCCTGCATAGGTCCCAGTCATCGTGGAGCTCTGTCCTGCTGCCAAGATCCCGATGGCCCAGATGTACAGTGCTGCTGCCCCAAAATAGCAGCCCAGGATGACACCCTGTGCAGGGACACTTCCATGGGGACCTCAAAGCACGCGCACCCCAGGCACCTTCGTATGTCCTGGCTTCCTAGGCTGGTCATAGCAATTTCCATCCCCAGAGAGGGGAGTGCTTTGTCCTCCAAAATGGTATGGATGCCCGCTGGGCACAGCCCAGGGCTACTCACCCCCTGGTAGATATCCACAGAGACTGTCTCATTGTTGGTGGGGAAGATACCAGCATAGTGGCTGACACTGCTGTTGACACACTGATTGTGCTGCAAGGCACAAAGGGCACAAGGGTGATGGTCACCCAGTAGCCCCCAGAGATGAGGGAATCCCCCACACCACATCTCAGGGGATGAGGACATCCACTCTCCAAGTGATGTGCTCCATGCCTATCTCTACAGCCAGGCACAGCCATCACCTCCTTGCAGGTATAAGGTGATACTCACCACATCCTGGTTTCGCTGGTGGTAAAAGGCCTCGCCAAAGACAGCCATGACAAAGAGGTTGATGAAGAAGGAGATGAAGAGGGCCAGGCCAGATTCAGTCAGGAAATACATATTGGCCTCTTGCACCGCTTCCTTCTTGGACCGGTCAATTGCCCGTGTCTGGGCACAGGAGGTGACATGGGTGCCACAGGGTCAGGTGGGCAACCCTGTTGCACAGCCAGGGCCAGATGGTCCCCACCAAGTATCCCCCGGGACAATGGGGTGGCAGTGCCTTGGTCTCACCTTGACCAAGGAGGAGTGGAGGAAGATGTTATGGGGCATAATGATGGCACCAATGATACCCACAGCCTGGAGCAGCTCCTTTCGCCCACAGCCCGGGCAGTAGGGTAAGAAAATACCCTTCAGCACCTCCATCTGCGCTGGCCTCACCATCACATACTGGGGACCAGTGGGAAGGGGCACTATGAGCTGCTCTTCCCTGCTGCAGCTTTGTGCCAGCAGGGATGTCCCACTGGGCACCCTTGCCAGCACCCTGCAGGGAAAGGGGTGTTCCCAGCTCCCCCCTTCACCTCGTAGCCAAAGGTCAGGGCCATGATGGTAATGAGGAGGCCAAAAAAAGCCTCCAGTTTGCGTAGCCCTAGAGGGGTCAAGAGATGGGGTGGGACAGAGCAGGGGACACTGGAGCTGCATCAGCACCAGGACTGCCCACTGTCCCCCCACCTCGGCACTCACCGTACTTGTCGAGAAAGAGGAAGAAGAGGGTGTCTATGATTGTGATGAGGACCCCACCCCAGAGGGGGATGCTGTGGGATGGCAAGGGATGGCATTAGACGCATGCCCCTCAGCAGAGCGGGGCCGTTGGGGAGGCCTGGGGGTTCTCGTGGGGCAGCTCACTGGCCAGCTGAGAGCAGGCTGAAGGCAATGGCTGTCCCAATCACCTCCTGCATGTCAGAGGTGATGATGGCAATCTCGATCATAAGCCAGAGCAAGACACGAGGTACCTGGAGGGACCAGAGCACTGTGAGGTACCTAAGCCAAAAATGGGGCTTGTCCCCTGCTGAGCTGGCACAGCCTCCAGGATGGATGTCCCTGTCCCCAGCCTGTGGTAGGCCACCCAGAGCAGCTTGGGGATCTCAGGAGAGACTCGCCAACCTCTCTCATGACTCAGGGTGCAAGATGGAGCCTAAATCCCAGCCTGTTCCCCCTTCTCATCCCTGCCTCAGAAGGAGCTGAAGATGGCATCTAGCTGTCTGGTTATAATGCTTCTGGAGATGTGCTGGGGCAAAGGGAGGTACTCAGCAGTCCTTTTGGGCATCTGGCACTTAGCCGACACCTCATTGCTTGTTCCCCCCATCAGGATCCTTCTGCCTAGATGGGACTCCTCCTTTGCCATGTGACTCTCTCCCCAAGCATCCCCAACTCCCTGCACCAATGTGCCTAGGCTTGTCCTGCATCTTGGCTGTGTGTCACTGCCCTGATACCCACGCTCACCCTGCTGGGGACACTCTCATGTGTCCCTAGGTCAGACAAGGACACCAAGGCAGCTGCTTCTCCCTGCCTCAGCCTGGGCCCCTGTACCACAGTGGTGTGCAAGCACTAGGTAGGGGGGATGGGGGGCTGGGCAGGCCTTGGGGAGCCCCTGGGAGATGCAGAGCTCTCACAGTATCTTTTCTGCTCCTCTCCAGCCCCTGAGTCCCTGCCAGGCCCATCGCAAACCCAAGCATGGGGTCCTCCCAGGCTGTGACCCCTGGGGGTGCTCCCAGTGGCTGCTTACCTTGGGGTAATAGAGGTAGCAAATCTCGCCCAAGTCTTTCCCAGTCACCACGCCCAGGCGGATGGCCAGGCGCTGGCACAGCAGCCCCAGGACAGTAGCCCACAGCAGCACCCACAGCAGCTGCAGGTGGGGAGAGGACGGAAGGAGGCAGCAGAAGCTGGGCACCAGGCAGGATCACGCTGCCGGGGGCTTCCAGCAAGTTCATGAATCAGCCCGGGGACACGGGCAAGAGAAGCCCAAAGGAGTGGAGGTGGTCCCCAGCCCAGGAGCAGGGGTAGCTCTGGCACTGTTGGGTGCCTTCTTTCAGTGCCAGAACACCACCTCCCCCCCACCCCCGCCCTCATGCCTTTCCTGCTCCTCGGGCTGAGGAAGCCAGTGTGCCATAGGGCCGGGTGGCCGTTGGTGCAGGAGAGATTACGAAACCCCCACAGCTTCCTGACTTCGAGGCCGGGGGCCGGGGGGGGGTGGCAGGGCTCACCTTGAATCCTGCCACCGCCCCGCACTGCAGGTCTGACTCCACGTTGCCCGGGTCCAGGTAGGCGATGCTCATGAGGAAACCAGGACCGGTGAAAGCCCACAGTTTCCTAAAGCTGAAACCGGGCTGGGACGTGGCAGCAGGTCAGAGGGAGTTGCTCCCATTCAAACCCATTATCTTATCTCCCCGTTGCGCTCCCGGGCCCCAGTTCTAGGAAGCCCTGTGCTGCCTGCACGGGCGTGTTTCGTACACCAGAGGCATTTCTCCCTCTTGCTTTCGGGAGTGAACTGCTGCTCCTCAGCCCCTCTCCATTAGCAGCAGTGCCAAGTCCAGCGAGACCCCCCCCCATCCCACCCGGTGACGGGTTGGATAGTGATTTGCAGAGAGGTCCTGGGACTGTCAGGAGCAGATCCCCCGTGGGATCCTACTGCCGAGACCTGTTTTCAGCACCCTTCCTGGCAGGAGAGCTCCAATGTTTTTCCCTCCTCTCTTCTACCCCCTGGGACCAGATGGGGATGGAGGCTGGTGGGGGAGCAGGCAGCCTGGGAAAGCCCTACTGGACTGGTCACGGGTGGCCCAGAATGCGGGGCCCAGGAGCTGTGTGAGCAGCAGGGTGATTCCTGAGGGCTGGGTAGCAGCTAGTTGCATGCCTCAGTTTCCCCATCTGGAAACTTCCAAGCCTGTGGCTATGACTTGCCTGAGACAGGTTTAGGGATGTTATGGTCCCCAGGGCCTGTGCCCTACACTGTTGTAGCCCTTTGCTCTCCTACCTTAAACTTCTTGTGGTACCAGCTCCCTGCCCAACCTCAGACAGAGGTGCCAGCCTTGCAGCACCTACCCCATTGCCCTTGGGGATGCTGATGAGTTCGTCCAAGTAGGTCTGATCCAGAGTGCTAGGGCACTGCGGGGACATGGGGATCCTGCCGGTGCCATAAGTCTGAGTCTCGCTGCGGTTCACAGACCTGGTGAGGCCTGGGGTGGGTGAGGAAGAGGAGAGGTGGCAGCCCACGGGGGGTCAATGGCACTTGGTACCAGCTTCCCCCCCAGTTTCACCTGCCCATACCTAGTGATACCCAGGACAGACAAGGCCCTTTGCAGAGGGGCATGAAGGTGGCTGTATGGTGGCTGTCAGTAGTTACCCAAAAGGTTTGGATGCCACCTCCAGCTCAGATATCCCTGAAAACCTCCAATCCCAGCCCAGTCTTCATCAGTCTAAGAGCCAAGTACAGTTCTGGGCAGGAGGGACAGAAGAGGACCCTGATTTGGGTTCTGCTGCTGGGTGGGCACCAAGCAGGGACAAGAGGCAAGTACTGGTTCCAGTCCACTGCTAGCCCACCCACGTCTGGGAGCATGGGTGAATCATTGGTGGGCTGGGGGAAATAGAGGACAGGACTTGTGGGGAAGCCAGGACAGGCTAGAGGGGATGGTGGCCAGTGGAGTGAAGGAGAGCAGAGCTCAGGGGTTCCAGGGCAGAGGGAAGGGACTCTAGGGAAGGAAACACCCAAGTGTTATGGGGCTCACCTGGCTCCAGTGGTGCTGTGGATGAGCTCAATCCGGACATGGTGCTGAGCAGCCCTGATCTCGACACTGGGTGCAATGCCTTTCACTTAGTTTTTAAACAACCTCCCAGCTGCCTTCCCACCCCCAAGGAGGAGGAGAAGGAAGTGCTCCTTCCCCACTTGCTGACCCGGGCTGGGAAAGGGGCCCTGCTTGGGCTCGGTGGGTGCTGTGCATGTGTGTGGCTTCAGTTTCCCCACCCTGTGCCAGGAGCAGGGGGGCCAGCACCTCTCTCCCCTTTGCCATGCACATTTGCATGCCAACACAGGGCACCCACACCAGCGTGCTCAGGGTGGTGGGAGTGTGCCTGAGTGTCACCCTCCATCCCATGCCAGGGGTCCTACTCCTTGGACAGTTGAAAGGACAGGGACAGTGTTCTGCAGTGTGGGGAGAGAGGGAGTAGGGGAAAGGCCACACCAAAGGGAGTGAGGAGGAAGCAGGCATGTGTTGCACAAGTGCATGAGCTGGTCAAAAAGCACCCTCAGCTGCTGGTGGGAAGTGCTTAGCCAGGCAAACTCTGCACCACAGGGTGCTCACACCACCTCAGGTGGAAGGACCCTCACCCCAAAGATGAGGTGCTCAGTGTTGTTGCAGGTGAGGCTTGTGTCCACGAAAGTGAGGCACCCCATCCCCAGGACCCTTGTGGCTGTGGAGGTGGGACGGGGAGCATCCCAGGTGCACTCATGGATGTCTGGCTAGTACCAGCTGCCTCTCCAGGGTACCCTTCTGGCAGCTGTGCTGTGCCCCCAAAAAAGGTAGGCGTTGGGGTCTGCCCTCAGGGAGTTATGGGGTGATGGATTAGCACATGACCAGGTGCAAGCCTGTCTCTGCTCCAGGGCATGTCCTGAGCACCTCCACCCCAAGCAAGGGGTAGAACAGCTGGGAGTGGAACAGGGTTCCCCCTAGACTGGTGTGGAGGCGTGTTAGTACTCAATTCAGCACCCCCTGCCCTCCCTGTGCCTCAGTTTCTCCAAAGCAAACAATCCTGGGCGGGCAGTGCTGGCAGCTTTATTCCCCGTTAGCTGGAGGGTGATGAGGTGGGGGACTGGGGAGGGGTCTGACAGCACCAGCAGAGGCAAAGCGGTCCCCAGGGGGCTGCTGGTAGTCAAAGGGGGTAAAGAATTGGGCAGCAAAGGAGACAGAATCATGAGGCTGCTGGAGGAGCAGGGCCAGAAGAAAGTCAGCCATCTGTGCCTTGAGCTCCGGGTGCTGCTGCACGTAGGTGGTGTAGGTCACTTGCAGCTCCTCCTGTGGCATGGTGGGCAAAACAGGCGAGGGCACTCAACATAACCCCCACCAAGTACTATGCTGGGGGCAGGGAGGAGGCAAGATGCCCCCTGAGTCCTTTCCCACCCTTGAGGAGGTGTGAAGGAAGATGCTGGCCAGTCTGCTCCCCTCCCTGTGTCCCCTGGGCACCCTAGGGGTGACCCTGCTGGGGAGTGGCACAGTCCCATGTTCTCATGCCCCATCGTCTCACCTTCCTTTCCAGGAACCAGGAGTAGAGCTGGATGTCCTCCTCCCAGTCCAGGGGCTGTTTGGCAAAGTGTGGCTGGAGCTTGATCCCACCTGGCAGCAGAAAGGCATTTTGCTGCCAGACAGCAGGCAGGAACTGCCTGTGCTGGGGCAGGTACAAGCTTCCTCCTCTTAGTACCTTTCTGGGTGAGGACTGATTCATCCTGCAGAAGCATTTCAACTGGGCAGCCAACCTGCACTAGCCGTGCCAAATGCCTGTGGGAGGAGGAGCTGGTGACCTCCTACTCCTGACTCCTCACCAAGCTGGCATAGGTTTGGCATAGGTGCCCCTGGATGGAACCCCTCATACCCACTGGGGAGGAAGCTGCTGTGCCAAACGGTGGAGATGTCTGTGCCAGTGTGTAGGATTTGCTCAATCACAAATACCTCCATCTCCACTGAGCCCACTGCCTGCTGCTGGGTGCCCAGGGCATGCTGGGGAAACACGGCCAGAGGTCACCCATCCTGGAGTCATTGCTGTCCCTGGGTGCCATCCCCATGCGCCCTCATGCAGTCAGCCACCCATCCTGGAGTCATTGCTGTCCCTGGGTGCTATCCCCATGTGCCCTCATGCAGTCAACCACCCATCCTGGAGTCATTTTTGTCCCTGGGTGCTATCCCCATGCGCCCTCATGCAGTCAACCACCCATCCTGGAGTCATTGCTGTCCCTGGGTGCCATCCCCATGCGCCCCCATGCGCCCTCATGCAGTCAGCCACCCATCCTGGAGTCATTTTTGTCCCTGGGTGCTATCCCCATGCACCCTCATGCAGTCAACCACCCGTCCTGGAATCATTGCTGTCCCTGGGTGCTATCCCCATGTGCCCTCATGCAGTCAACCACCCATCCTGGAGTCATTGTCGTCTCCGGGTTCCATCCCCATGCGCCCTCATGCAGTCAACCACACTGCTCACTTCCACCTCTTGCGTCCCACTCTGTCACTCCCAACTTGACTCAGACCCCTGATCCCATGGGTGCCCTTGGCCAGCAGCTCACATAGCTTGAGGTGCAGAGGTGGCCTTGGATGTCAAAGGCTGGGAAGATGAGGCCAGGGGGCACTGCCTGCCGGCATGCCAGCACCCGCAGCAGCAGGAGACTGGCACCTTCCAGCAGCAGCCCCCGCAGCTTGGCCTGGCTGTAGGAGAAACTCCAGCACTGTGGCTCTGCCTGCAGAGAGATCCATCCATCTCATGGAACACTGTCCCCGAGGACAGCAACCCTTAGAGCCTGGGGTCACCTCTGGGTGTGACAGACCAGCCATACCTCCTCTCCTGCCCCATCTAGGGGGCAGAGGGAAGAGATATTTCCCCCTCAGCCTCACCTCTCCCTCCTGGAGTATCTTTGTGACAGTCATCCCATGATGATGGCTTATTATGTGGGTCCTCCTCTCTATGGGGTATTCTTCTAGCTGCAGGAGGGGTGAGGGGCACAGGGTGGGGGGCAGAGCTAGGACACAGCCTCTCTGAGATGGTACACTCCAGCACCCTTTCAACAATGCACCATGTCAGATGTGTTGTAGGAAACACTCTGCTCCAGGGGCCACACAGGGCCTACTGAGACAGAGCTGGTGTCCAAGCCAAGGAAGGGACACAGGGCTGCCCACAGTGACCTTACATGAGGCCCAAGAGTGCATCGCTGCAAGGAGCACCCCAGGCAGGAGGGCAGGACATGGGAGACATGGGAAGGGGACACACCACCACCAACCACCACATCAGTCACCTCCAGGCGCTCCTGCTCCTCCTGCTCCAAGGTCTCCAGCTGCGGAGTCACATAGGCTGACAGAACAGAGCCATACTCAGCCCACCCTCCTGGCACTGCAGCAGTCCCTCCCCAGCCTAGCCTGGAGGGCCAGTGAGAGGGGGATGCTCCAGCCCTGGGGAGATGGAGGGAACACCTCAAGGTCCTTCCCCCACCAGCTCACCTTTGAGGGTCCTGGAGCCAGGCATGCCATCCTGCCTGCCGTGGGCCTGCACCAGGAGGCAGATGCGTGCTGGCTTGCCCATCTGCTCATAGGGTGCCCACTGGACTGCAGCCCACCACTGGGCCCCTGCCTGGCCCCTTGGCTGCCTCCCCTCTGCCACCACCTCCAGCGTCTCAGCAAACACACAACGGTCTAAATCCTCCAGTCCTGTCCAGAGGGACAGTCACCCCTGGTTGGAGGATACTCATCCCTGCCTCAGTTTCCTTCCCCCCAACTCCCCGTGCAGACTGAGCTGAGCCCCTCACCATTCATCTGGCTTGTCCCCCTCCTACCGGTCCCGGTGCCCCCCATCCCTGCGCTGTGGACCTCCCAGGGCACGGTGTGGGGACAAAGGTGAGGCTAGTGGACCGGTACCCACCGATCAGGCCCAGGAACTCGGCGGCTGCCTCCGTGAGAGCTGAGCTCTCTTGCCGGCCCTCGGCGGGGGGCTCCATGCCTCTCCTGGGGGTTCCTGCTGCCAGACCTCCCAGGTGAGGGGGCAGCATGTCACCCCCAAATCGTGGTATCATCCCCCGGCGCCCACAGGTGTAATCGGCTGGGACGGGGCATTGATACCCCCCGCCCTCCGCATCCCCCCAGCCCCTGTGGCTCCCGCCATGCTCTCCCACGGACCCTCCCAACACTCCTCTCCCCTCAGCAGCGCCCCCCAACATCCGCCCCAGCCCCCGGTGCACCGCCCGGTCCCTGGACCTGCTCGGGTCGGGCCCCGGTATCCCCTCCCGACGCCACAGCGGTCTCCACAGCAACGGCGCGGCCCCGCCTCTTAAAGGAGAGGCGACCCCGCGGCGAGGTTTTGAGTGACCGGGGAGGCAGGGACACTGGCCGTGGAAGGGAAGAGCCACACAGGTACAAATTCGATCCTATCTTTTATTTGGGGGGAGGGGGAGCGGGCAGAGGCTTAAATTCACAGTACAGCAACACCCCCGCCACCAGCAAGCCCCCATGGTCCCATCCCAGTGTACGTGTGCGTGCGTACTCAAGAACGGGGTGGGGCAGGGGCTTGGAAGTCCGGCACCAAGCATCGGATGGTGGAGAAGAGCCCCTTGCCTGGAGATAGTACTGCCCCCTTCCTTGCTGGCTCCATCCCAGCCCTGTCCTCAGCAAAGGAAATGCACAGTACTGGGGGCTACCAGGAGACGGGGGTACTCCCTGAGTGCTTGTGGTGTGGGAATTTGGGGCTCCTAGAAAAATGGGTGGTGGTGTTAGGATAAGATCTTGGTGCCATCCTTACAGACCCAGCAGTGGGGTAGGTCCTATGGACCCCCCAAAAGAGGATCAAGGTGCTTCAACATCACAGCTGGTGACCCCCAAAGTCTGGGGTAACAAAGGCAAGGGGTGTGTCTGCTCTTCCCCCTTCAACCCTACAACTCAGGAAAATAGACCACAGCCTTGGGCCTCCCATGCCTGAGCAGCACCCATCCCCATGGAAAGGACAGGGCTGGGGAGCGGGGTCCTAGGTGGCTTTGTAGAGATCCTTGCGCTGTCGCACCTCCTTGAGGACACGGGCACGGAAGGCATTGTGCTGCTCCCCTGCACCCTGGCGCAGTCCCAGCGCTGCCTGCAGCTCCGGACGGTGGGTCCGCAGGAAGGGGTTGTAGGTCTGCTCCTCTCCCAGTGTGGACGGGCACTGCAGGGGCAGATGCTCAGCCCCCTGCCAGAAGTAACACCCCTGCCAGGGAGCCAGGACTCACTTCTCCCCCAAGGCCACTTCCCCTATGGCACCCACCACCCTGAGAGTGTCAGGGTGCAGCATTCCCACCAAGGGATGGGGAACCTTGTGAAGGGCTGGTCAAGCAGGGGAGGGGAGTGTCTGCAGTCAGGGGACCCCCTCAGACTCACCGTGCTCCTCTTCTCCTGGCGCTGCTGTGTCACCCATTGCAGCTTCTGCTCCAGTGCAGGGTTGTCCAGCTCCAGGAGGCTGGCAAAGGTCAGGCACTCCAGAGCATACTCATGGCCTGTGGATCCCCGGACCCCCTAGCATCAGCCCTGAATTGTCCCTCAGATTAGCAGCAGGGGCTAGCAGGGATATTGGAGGTTCTGCTCTGCTGTTAGGCACACTCACCTGGCCACAGTAGTGTATCCTCACCCAAGCCCACAGCCACATCCAGGGAAGCGAGCATAGTCTCAGGGGAGCCTTCAAACAGTCTGCCTGAACCCCCCCACAAGTGCCTGTTATGGCAGGGGATTGTGGGATCCCCTCAAGCCCTTCTTACGATGGGACTTTCCCCCCAGCCACCCAGGTCTGGGGTAGGGTTCACTCACCACAGCCAGCGAGGAAGAGGAGGTCCCCAGAGAAGAGGCAGGGGGGAGCACCAAAGGGCCCCCCATCCAGCACATACACCATATGGCCCACAGTGTGGCCAGGAGTGGCAAGAGCTTCGAAGGTCAGGCAGCCCACGCTCACCTTCTCCCTGTCCACAAGCGGGCTGTACCGGGCACAGGGGTGCATTGTCAAGGTGCCTACCCATCCTGCACCTCAAAACACCCACCTCCCCATGAAACCCTTCCCTGGTACCAGCACTAGATCATGAGCATGCCCCCATAAATGGGGCAGTGTGGTACCTGGGGAATGGACTGGTGGGTGAGTGGTGGTTGGGAGTGAAGCCCCCACTCCGAAGTTACAGGGATGTTGAGGGGATGAAGAGCACAAGGCTTACCTGGTGAGCTCTGGGATGGCATCAAGGGCGCTGCCATACACCTTGCAGGAGTTGTGCCGCTGATGGAGCACAGCATTCCCCCCACTGTGGTCCCTGTGGATAGGGAGGTCAGCACGTCCTGTAAGTGTCCCCCTCTATATCCCTTCTCCAAATGGAGCAGGGCTAGGGGTTGCCTCAGCTGGAGCACTGTTCACAAGTGCCACTGACCCACCCATGGCCCAGTCTTGCCACTTACCAGTGTTTGTGGGTGCAGAATATGGCTTCCAGTATTACCTCCTCTTCTTCAATAGCAGCCTGGGAATGGAAAGGGGTTGACAGAGATTTGGGGGATATACAGACCCCAAGTATGAGTCTACCACTAACTTCTCCCAACCCCAGCTCCCCAGGCACTGAGTGAAACTTGTCACCCTCCAACCTTACCCTGAGCACTAAGAGTTGCAATTGGGGGCAATTTGCCCCCCGCTTCACCTCCAAAAACCTGAGACACACCACCCACTCACCCAGCAACCCTGGGTCAGGTGGAGGCTGCGTGGCTCTCACCTGCACAGCCAGTGGGTCGGAGGGGTCGATGACAGCCGCCCGGCGAGAGCCAGTGTCAATGACCAGGTAGCTGTAGTTGTTGGAGAGCACAGGAATGGGCAGGATTTTCACTCCTGGCAGGGGATGGACAGACAGACATCAGGGTGCAATCCCCTTGCCAGGAAAGGGGGCAGTGGGCAGGCCATGCCAAAGTCCCTACATCTTTGACAATTTTTCAGTTAAACACATTTTGGGCAATTTGGCAATGGCAACCCCTCCCCACCCAAAGCAATGGGGTTGGGAGAGATGACAGGGACACAGTTCGAGGGGCTGCCCCAGGACTCACCAGGGAAGTGGCAGGGCTGGGATGCAGAATGGCCCTGTGGGTACCGCTCCCGGGCCTTCTTCACCTGCCGCTGGTAGAAGAGGTAGCCCAGCCGCGTGTGGGCATACAGGCTGTACCTGGGGAGGGCAAACACCCCTAGCATGAAACCCCAGTCCCTCCAAGGAGCCCTCTTGGGGATGGAGCTGCTGCCAAGACCAGAACCCACACAGGGGACACATACATGATCACATTCCATACATGGGTGCTAGAGGTGGCGTGTGTCCCCCCTTCCCTTCCCTAAGTATGCAGTGAGGGTAGAATCACTCCCCCAGGCAGTCCTTGTCAGCTACTTTGGGCAGCAAGGACAAGGTACATTGCTTCCTGCCAGTTGTCTCTGACTGTCCCCATCCCCTGACCCAAGGGGGCCATGTCCGGGGCTCAACCCCTCTGAGGACCTACCTCGAGTGCCTTAGCCCCGGGAAAAAGGAAAGCGGAAGCAGAAGGGCTGGTGGAAAAGCAAAACGAGATGCCTCTGTGGCATGTCTCACACAGGGGCGCAACAGATGGAGAATGGGGCTGGGGATCGATGTCACGGAAAACATGCAAAGGTCTGAGCTGCAAAGCCCATCCCAGGGTCGAGGGTATTCCCCTGGATGGTGACAGCTTCTGCACTAGCACTGGCAGGTGCATCAGAGGGGATCCTGACAGCAACCGGGGATCCCCTGTGTCTGTGGAGAAGTGGGAGTGCCAAGCCGGGGATCGGGGGCTCCTGCCAGCACTGGAAAGCGGGGCCACGGCCGGATCACCAGTGGGCACCGGCAGGGGTTAATGATTAAACCCGAGGGAAGGGGAGGGAGTCATATCCGAGGGTGACTGTCCCCGCAGTGGGGCAGCCAGTGACCGATTCCGCGGTCTGCGAAGACCCTGGACTGACGCCGCCTGCCTTCAGCCCCACGGCCGCGGACCGAGCACTGGTGGAGAGCTATCAGCCCTCAGCTCCAGCCCAGCTTCCACGGTGCCAGCGGGGCCGGAACGCATCGGGCAGGTCCCAGTGCCTGGCCCCCGGTGGAGCGCACACAATGAAAGGACGGGCCTTTCCTCTTGGAGACAGAACAAAGTCGGGCGGCGGTGGCTCCCTCCCGGCTGGGGTACCGAAGCGGCGGATACTCACCCCACGCGGAACAGCAGCGGGCCGGCGAGGGCCATGAGCGTGGCGGCGGCTTGGCGAGCGAAGCGGCAGAGGGGCAGGCAGAGGCGCAGGCAGGCAGCCCCCAGCCCGCGGGCACCAGCCACCACCACCCGCAGCACGGAGCCCCCATTCCCCGGGCGCCGCCCCCCGCGCGCCACAGCCATGCCGCCCCGGGTCCGGCCCTGCCCAGCCCTCCCCGGCCCGGCCCCTTCGCGTCACGCCGCTCGGACTCACCCCGCTCGGGCTGGCCGCCGCGCCCCCTGCTGGTCGCGCCGCGTCACTTGCCGAGGGAGTCGAGGAAGTGAGAGGGACGTGCACGGGGTACGTCATAGGTGAAGGGAGGAGATTCCCCCCGTGCTCTGTACGTGCAAAAGGTATGCCCCCCCCCAGCTGACATCACTGTGTGGAGAAGGGGGTTCCTAAGTGACGTCAGAGCAGAGAAAGGAGTTCCTGTGGGGGGCCTGGGGTAGGCGAAGGTCAGGAGGGATCCCGTCCCGCGGATCTGTAGGAGAAGCTCCCACTCCCCCTTACTACCCCTCCCGCCTTATCTGCCCCCCAGTGGTGCAGAAGCACGAAGCCGCCGCAGGAGGGCGCGGGGGCGGGCCGGGGGGGGGGGGCGGGCGGTGCCTTTCCCCGCCTCGGCCGTCCCGTCCCGTCGCGACCCGTCCCGTCGCGTTACGTTCCGTCCCGCTCCGGCTGTCCGCGGTTGCAGCCAGGAAGAACAACGCGCAGCAGGTAGGACGGCTAGGTCCAAGCTCCGCACCTCCCGCCGCTCACGGTTCTCGCGGGGGGCTGCTGATAAGGTGAGGCACGGAGACCGCTCCTGACGGTCCCTTGATCCCCTCCCCTGCGGTTCCTCCCATTCTCGTATCTCCCAACCCCCCTGTCCCAGGCCCCCTCCGGTGCCACAGCTGGTAGCAGGGGTGTCCCAACGCTCGAAGGAGCGTCCCGTGGGGGGGCGAGAGGTCGGTTCCTGAGCCTGCTGTGACCCCACGCACACATTCATGGCTGGAGCGAATGGGTGCACTTCGGGTCGGAAGCGAGGGTGAAGCGGAGTCCTGCCGGCGGGGACGCTGTGGGACAGGACCCCACGGGAGGAACTTCATTGTGGGGCCGGGACCATTTTACGGACCCCATGGGATCACGTGTGGGAGAGGGGAATCGGGGTGCGGCGTGGGGTAGTGCGAGAGTGACGCTGCCCTTTGTGCCGCGGAGGGTGTCCCCACGGACCCTGGAGGTCGTCTCGGGAGGCGAGCGCAGGGCACGGCACGGGTCTCTGCCCGGCAGGCTGTAGGGTGGTACCGCGAGGGGTGCGTGGAGACCGACTCTGGGCGCTGGGGCTCAGGTGCAGAAGGCACAGCCCCTGCTCCCCAGGTGGGGCTTCGAGGTGGGGATGGTTAGAGAGACGACAGCGATGCCGAGGTCTTACAGACTCATGTTCCCATTTGTGAGTGGCCTGGGGCAGCAGAGGACCCCAGCCTGTTTGGGCTCTGCTCACCCTCCTGGTGTGAGCTGGACTGAGCTGAACTGATCTGGGCTGGGCCAGATCAGGCTGAGCCAGGCCAAGTTGCATTCTGCTGGTTTGTTGGGTCATATGGACTCATGGTGTACCATAGCAGGCTGTGCCATGGCTGTACCAAGCTGTGCCATGCAGTGCCCAGCTCTGCCGTGCTGTACCAAGCCATGCCATACTCGTGGGAGCTTCCAGGTTCTTCTAGGCAGTCAGATGCTTTCCCAGGCAGCCTTCACTGTGGGGAGCCATGGGGAAACTGAGGAGGCCTGGCCCCCACCCCAAACCCTAGTCCACTCCAAAGATGGCCCTTGGCATCCCAAGGCCCCCCGTGGAACTGGTGACAGGAGCCTGAGCCCAGGAGCAATGACAGGGTAACCTGTGGGGATGCTGGCTGGTGCCACCCGTGGTGCCATGCTGGGGGATGACATATACCTGTGCCCCAGGGCCCCACCATGTTTACGTCATCTGTGCTGAGTCATGGTGCCAGCACAGAGTAGCACCCTGTTCCTGGGGATGATGTGTTGTGCTGGGGCCACTGAGGTGACCCCGAGTGGCTCCGTGGCCAGCAGTCTTTGGTTTCAGATCCTTGCGGTGCCGTGACCTGGAGAGGGTGTAAGGTTCTGCCTGCTTCTGTGGGTGCAGTGGCCGCAGGGACCCGTCAGGCTGGTTCCTTTCCTGCCCTGGAGGCCACCCCGCTGGAGTGGGGACAGGAGAGGCTGGGGCAGCTGGCAGACCCCTGCTGCTGGGTGCCAACCATGGGCACAGGGTGAGACACCCCCCAGTGATCATGTGCCAGCCAGATACACCCTGCTTTTTCCAGGCATGTAGGTTCCCTCCTGGGGACTCTGGTCCACCTTAACTGGGTGCCAATCGCAGAGGTATTCCTGGGGTCAGGTTCCTATTTTGGGCCCTTCCTTGGTCCTGCAGATGAGGCAGTGCCAGGGAACACTGGATGCTTTTTGGGAAGCCGTAGAGCAGCAGAAGTGAAACTTCCTGGTGGGGTGGGCACTGCTGTGCTGGTTATTTTTAGCACTGCTGTCATCGTGATGGTGAAGGGCGGTGTGGCTGTGGCAGCTCTGCTGTGGCTGGGGCAGATGAACGGGCAGTGGGAGGGATAGACAGACACTGAGCTGCTTCCCCCAGCCTGGCATGGCAGGCCTGGGTGTGCTTCCCCCCCCCCAGCACTGCTGTTTGCCCAGCCTGGCTGCGGGAAGTGCTGGCGTCATGCAGAAGGAAGCTCCTGGTCTCCTCCCAGCCTGAACCCAGTTGGAGTCCTGGCCCCTTCCCAGGGTCTTGTCATTGCTACAGGCGGGTGGGAACGTGGAGGGTCCTAGCACCTGCCTGGGGCTTGGGTTGGGTGTCCCCCAGTGTCAGCAGCGGGGTAGGGTGGCAAGCGGGTAAAGGCCTGGCAATGGCTCCTGGCACTGACATTGTTTTTGTGGCCTTGGAGATCCTGTCTTCCTCCTCCTTCTCCTCCTTCTCTTGGGGCCAAGCCCAGCAGCTGGCCCTGGGCCTAGGCTGGCTTCTCGCAGCTGCTGGGGGCTCTGCAAGGGGGCCCAGTGTTGGCTGAAGGGGGGGAACCTCGGGCCCTAGATGGTCCTGGCTCCCATCCCAAGGGATTTGTCTAATTTCCTGCAATGTGACACAGGTAGAACTTGTTCCTGTAACTCCCTGGGAGAAGTCAGGAGTTCTGAAGCCCCTAGATGATCCACTGGGCTGCTGGATGGGGGACATCTGCAAAACAGGGTGGGAGAATTGTGGTCTGCATGGGTTTGATCGAGATCAGGCATTGTGTTTCCATCCCAGGTAGCAGGCAGAGCGATGGACTTTGTCCCTGGAGTTGTGCCACCAGGAGCTGGAGACCAGCCAAAGCATACCAAGGGATGCTCCCTGCCTCCCCACCCCCCAGCAACGGCAGGGTGGGCTCCAGAGGCCGAAGTGGTCACATCCCTGCCAGAGAGGTCATGTCCCTGCTGTGGCTTGAGTCAGCACATGGCTGTGCCCTGCTTGTGGCTGGACACTGACGCAGGTGTCAGGGACTCAGGGCACAGGAATGTGGGTGGCCCTAGCCAAGGGACAGTGGGGATGTCCCCTGCCTCTCCTTGACCTGTTCACATGCAGGCCAGCTCATCTCCATTAGTTAGAAGCTGCTATTAAAGTGGGAGGGGGAGGTTTTGCAGCTGCACTCTCCCATGTGTTCCTTGACTCTACTTGCTGGGGACACGTCCTGCCCAGGAAGGGAACCTGTGCTGACCTCCTTCCCCCCCCCCATCTTCTCTTCCCTCTAGGTGCCTGTGGGAGACACAGGGAGTTGGCATGGCACAACCCAATGCACCCCCTCTCTATGATGACAAGAACCCCCTTTACCCCCCACCCCCAGCGGGGTACCCCCAGCCCCCCCACTATGCTGGGGGGTACCCACAGCCTGGGGGATATCCCACAGCAGGGGGGTATGCACACCCTGGGGGCTATCCAGCAGCAGGGGGGTACCCCCAACCAGGAATGGCCATGCCCACCATGCCAGTTCGGTTTGGTAAGTGGGGACACCTTGGGTCTGGGTTTTTTTGGGGGAGCAGGGGGGAAGGAGGGGCAGTAGAAACAGGAGTTCTATGGGCAGCTGCTCAGTCCTCCCTAGTGCTGAGAGGTGTCCTCCACTGCAGGTGATGGCATTGGCATTGGTGATGGCTCACCCTTCCAATCAGCCGACTGGGATGACAGGAAAGTCAGGCACACCTTCATCCGCAAGGTGAGTCCTAGGGGATGAGGAGCACCTGTCCAGGGTTGGATGGCCCCTATCGGGGGAAGGGGGCAGCTGTTGATGGCCTGGTCTCTTGCAGGTCTATGCCATCATCTCACTGCAGCTGCTGGTGACAGTGGGGATCATCGCTGTGTTCACCTTTGTGTGAGTGGAGGGTCATTCCTTAGCCTTTCCCTGAAAATGGAGGGAGCCTGGCCCCATGTCCCCTGGGGAGGAGTGTCCCAAGGGGACAGTAGTTGCTGTGCCTGCTCCCTCACGCTTGTTTCTCCCATCCCACAGCTCCCCTGTCCGTTCCTTCGTCCAGAGGAACGTGGCTGTCTACTACGCCTCGTAGTGAGTAGAAATTCTGCCAGCTAATGCCCCTCCCAGGGTGCCCTTTGGCAGCTGTCACCCCACAGTCACAGCCTCCCAGCCTGGGGGCAGTCCTGGTGGGGATTTTGTGAGGCTGACACTCGCTATCTTTCTCTTGCAGTGCTGTGTTCCTGGTGACCTACCTGATGCTGGCCTGCTGCCAGGGTCTCCGGTGAGTTGCTGGTGCCTGGGACTGCTGGGGTGGAGGGTTGTGGATATTGAGGATGGGTTCTCTAGGGCATCAGGAGTGGGGTCCCTACCTGGGGCTGCCCCTGGGGAGTGGGGACCAGGGGAACATGACATAGCTGCTGTCAGCAGCTCACTTCTCTTCATCCCCAGGAGACGCTTTCCCTGGAACATCATCCTGCTGAGCATCTTCGTGAGTGAGATGGGGCAGGTGGGGAAACCTGGTGGGACTCATGTGGCTCCTCAGCTCCTCAGGTGGGCTGGGAGGGCTGGGGAGAATGTGAGGGCAGGTAGGTGGCAGCCAGGAACTTCTGCCCACCTTGGTGCCGCTCACAACCATTAAGCCCACCTTTTTTTCCTGCAGACACTGGCCATGGGGCTGATGACAGGGACGATTGCCAGGTACACTCTGGAGACTGTGCTGTGACAGGAGCTGGGGGCCCTGCTGTCCTCTGCTGTATGGCTGGCTCTAATGATAGGCTGCTGGGAGCTGAGGAGTGCTTTGGTGTCTCCTGGGCTCAGGGTGGTGGAGTTCCCGGCAGGGGAACACTGAGGTGTGGGGTGACTCTGGTATCTCCTCCATCTGCAGCATGTACCGGACCAATGCTGTCCTGATTGCCATGCTCATCACTGCCATCGTGGCCATTATTGTCACCATTTTCTGCTTCCAGACCAAGGCAAGGAGGGGGATGTGCCCTGCCCTGGGAGGGGTCAGGCATGGGGAGCTGGGTGGTGGGGACACCCTGGGCTCTCCTGTGACGTATGTGTGTCCTCCCCTGGCAGGTTGATTTTACGTCGTGTCCAGGGCTCTTCTGTGTGCTTGGCATTGTGGTCATGGTGACTGGGATTGTCACTGCCATTGTCCTCTCCTTCAAATATGTAAGTAGTGGGAAGAAAGGGGCTGTGAAGTGCCACACATGTCTGGTTGGGTGTTCCCTGGGCTGGCATGGACAGGGGGGTTTGGATGCTGGGGAGCAGGGTGTGGTGTCAGCCACGGCAGAGGCAACTTGCCCGCAGGGAGAGGGTGTGCTGGCGTTGGCGTCAGCATCAGTAGCACCTTCTCAGCAGCTGTGTGCAGACAAGCTCTGCTGTGCTTTACCTGCTGCCTGCCAGCACCCAGCTCACCCTGCCTGTGTCCCCTTCCATGCATAGGTCCCCTGGCTCCACATGCTGTATGCAGCCATTGGCGCGATTGCCTTCACCCTGGTGAGTTGACAGCTGCGGTGGGCAGAGGGTCAGGCAGGGACTGGAGAGTGGGGAATCCCTGCCTTGGTCCCTGCCTGACACTCTCTGTCCCTCCAGTTCCTTGCCTACGACACCCAACTCGTGCTGGGAAACAGGAAGAACACACTGAGCCCTGAGGAGTATATCTATGGTGCTCTCACCATCTACACTGACATCATTTACATCTTCACCTTCATCCTGCAGATTGTGGGCAGGGATTAGCACTGGGGCCCCTCCTGTGCCCTGCCCACTGCCCCTCAGCCCCTCCTCTGGCCTTTGTACAGCATATGGCCCCTTAGCTTCGGCATTTCTTAGGCTGCTAAGCAAAGAGCTTCCCTTGATCACCACTTGCCCTCCAAAGCCTTCAAGAGCAGTGGGGGCACTGGCTGCCAGGGTTTAGGCAGTGCCTGGCTTTGAGACCACTTGCCAAGCCCATGACAGCACTGCTGACCTGGAGATGGAGCAGTACAGTCCTGCCTGGGTGCTGGGAGCTGGTAGTGGCCACTGGGATCATGTTGGAACTTTTTTGGCAGAGCCCAGTTGGTTTCAATCACTCTGTGCCTTAAACGTAGCTCTGGCTTTGTCTCCCTCCTGGAGCTGTGGCGATGCCCGGTGTAGGCAGGGTGCAGGTGGGAGCCCTGTGGCAGGACTTAGTGGCAGAGCTTACGTCACAGAGGCCCTGCAGCCACAGATGTGGTCAAAGTGCACTTGCTAAATAAAACACTAATTTTCCAGACAGTTGTAGTCTTATTAGTGTGGTGACTCTCCTGAAAAACACTGAGCAGCCTGAGGTGGGGCTGTGGCCTAGGGCTGCACAAACCCTGCTTTAGGGAGCAAAAAAAAAAAAAAAAGGTTGAATTATTCCAGCTTTGGCTTCCCTCCCCTGCCTGTGTACCCCTTGGTACCCCTTGTGGGCAGAATGCTGGCTGCAGAGCAGATGGGCCCCCACCATTGTGGGGGCAGGTAGAACTTGGGGCTGACTATTGAGGGAACAAGTACAATGGCACCAAGCTCTTCCACTCACCAGGAATGAGGTTTATTAGTCCCTATCCAGCATCACCACCACCCAATGGACTGGACAGAGAGGACAAGCATTAGTGCCACGCATCCCTTGGGGCTGGTGTTGCCTCGGCAGTCCTTTTAAGGTGCCACGGTGCCAGGCTGGGGGTGGGGCAGCTGGTTATGCGCCCCTGGCCACACTCTTGTATCGCTCTGACTCATACTCGCCCCGGTTGGCCTCCATCATCTTTCTGCGGATGCTGAGTTGCTCCTGACGGTTTTTATCCACTTCTCGCTTGGCCAGGAGGAAAAGGATGATGCCAGAAGGCAATCCAATGGCCCTGAAAGACAGTTGGTGGGCAGGAGATGGAGAAAGACAGTGGGGAAACAAGGGCCCTGTGCCACCCTAGGGCAGGACAGCCACCTGTCCTTGCTCAGTGTGGCAGCCCCCAAGACTTCTCCTTCCAGGTCCCACTAAGCACCAAAGCCTCCTGGTGCTGAGCTTCTCTCACTGCTCCAGCCACTCACCAGGCCACCCCCACCGGCTTCATCGGGTTCTTGGCCTTCTTGCGTGTGGGGATGTACTCCACCCCCTCAGGGAGTCCCCCACGGGCAGGCTCCGGGCCAGGCCCTGGCCCTGCCAGTCCCTTGCAGCTCTGCCTGATGAACCGTGAGCCCGGGTCGGCCGTCCAGCGCCGAGGCCTGCAGGGACCCGCTGCCGGTCCTGCTGCCGCCAGCAGCCCTGCGGAGAGAGAGGCATCGAGGAAGGGAGGCCAGAGGGCAGGCACACGGATTCCTAACCCGAGCTGTCCGGGCTCTCTGCCTCTTCCCCCGCGGCAGCAGGGGCTCGGGGGCGCGCCCCGAGCCGCGCGGGCCGTGGCCAGGCGCGCAGCCAAGCTGCGGCAAAGGGGCGCGGCCGTGAGGCCCAGGGCGTGGTTCTAAGGCCTCTGCTCAGCAAAGAGGGGTCGAGTCCCTGCGGACTAGGGGGAGTATGCGTTCGCGGTCCGCAGTTGTCGTGCCGTGAGGATGGTAGCGGGACGCTCCCGGCTCTCCCCACCTCCGCCCCGGGCCGCCCCTCCGCCTGCCGTTACCCCGCAGTCCGCCGCGCGCCGCCATGCTGGGCCCTGCCGGGCGTGCGGCCGCCCCGTTGTATGCTGGGAGCTGCAGTTCGCCGAGCGTTGGCTGTCGGAGCATGGCGTTGCCCCGGGGAGTGCGAGAGAAACTACAACTCCCAGAGCGTATCGTGCGGGGCAGGGTTGGCTAGCATGGCTGGCGGAAGGGGAGGGGCACAACGGGAGAACGCTGGTCGGGGTTGGGTGCGACGGGAGGGCGGTGTGCGGGGATTGGCCGGGGCGGGGTGACCAGCGGAAGCGGCGGCGGGGTAGGGTGTGCGGGCAGGCCAGCATGGAGCCCGCCGAGGGCCCGGAGGCGGTGAGCTTCCACGGCGACGAGGAGATCATCGAGGTGGTGGAGCTGGGCCCACCCGGGCCGGGTGAGACGGGGTGCCCCACGCTTCGTACCAGGCAGGGCCTGCGGGGTTCCGGCCTCTTGCCAGGGTTCTGATCCCACTCCGGCCCCGCCCCAGCGCCGGGGCCGGCCGCGGCTCCTTGCCTGTGTCCCCACGTCGGGCCTGCGGTTTCTCCCCGCGTCGCGCCCAGGTTCTTTGTGGCTCCTCTGCTCTGGTTCTCCTGACCGCAGTGGCATCGGGCGTCCCGCCCCGCCCTCCGTGCTGCCCCGTCCCCCGGGGTCCTCCCAGTGCCGTCAGCTGCCTGCCCTGGAAAGGCCGAGCCAGGCAGGCCGCGAGCCGCGTCCTGACTTTCGTCCTCTGCAGATGACCTGGCCGACGAGATGGAAGACGTGGACTTTGATGACGAGGGGGCAGAAGAGCCCGATGCCGAGGGTTGGGAAACGGAAGAGGATGAGAGAGTGGAGGATGGCATGGAGGTGCAGGATGACAGCGATGTCACATTTTCCCTCCACTCAGGTGAGTGGTGCGCACGGTCAGCAGCAGCAGGGGCCTCTTACGGGACTAGGTCCTAGCCTTCCCCAGAGTGAAGGACTGCAGCAGGTCCTTGCCAGGCTGCTGTCTCCTGGCTGTTCCTGGGACACCCATTATGGCTGAGGGCTGCTTTAGGCTGTGTTTGTTTCTACCTTACACTCTGGTAGAGAAACCCTTTGAGCCTCCTACCATGGCAGCTTGCCCTGGCTTGGCAGTCAGCTTGTGCTGCTCTTCCTCCATGGGAAGAATTGCTTCCCACTGGTTTGTGTTGGGAATTCAGCTTGCTGACATACCACCCAGCCCAAACACTGCATGGGGTTTTGTTACCCTTGGAATGTTGGGTGGGGTGTGAGTGGCATCTAAGCCATGTAGCCTCTTTTTACTCTTCTGTGAAGCTTCTGTTTTCTGCGTAAGCCTTGACCCCAAGACCAACACGCTGGCAGTGACAGGTGGGGAGGATGACAAGGCCTTTGTGTGGCGCGTGAGCGATGGAGAGCTCCTGTTTGAATGCTCAGGTGAGGTGCTTAAGGCTGTCTGAGTGAGCAGCCATGTCCCCTCCTAGCTACGTCTTTCTGGACGTGCTGTCCTTCAGCCGGTGTTCTGCTGGAGCTGGACTCCTGACTGTCCTCCATAGCTTGGCCTGAGCAGTCTCTGTCTCCTGATATGTCTAGGACACAAGGATTCAGTCACCTGTGCTGGCTTCAGTCATGATTCTGTGTTTGTGGCCACGGGTGACATGTCTGGGCTTATCAAAGTGTGGCGGGTGGATGCCAAGGAAGAAGTGTGGTCATTTGAGGTGGGGGACTTGGAGGTAAGTGGTGGGACCCATAGTGATGTGTGGATCTTGTGGCCTGGCAGCCAGGACTCAGGGTGGCAGGGGGTATGTGACCTCTGTGACACTGCCTGTCCCTCTCTGCCCAGTGGATGGAGTGGCATCCTCAAGCCCATGTCCTTCTGGCGGGCACAGCTGATGGCAACTCCTGGATGTGGAAGATCCCCAGTGGAGACTGCAAAACCTTCCAAGGCCCTGCGTGCCCAGCCACGTGTGGCAAGATCCTGCCTGATGGTGAGGCACAGGGACTGTTCAACTGCTGGGAAATGTCACCAGCAGTTTCCGCTGCCACCATCTGCCCTTCTGCTTCTACCAGTTTGTGCTGAGTGGGAGGTGGAGGGATGAGGAAGATCCAGCTCTATCTGCTGGCTCTGTCTCACCCAGGGAAGCGAGTGGTGGTGGGGTATGAGGACGGGACCATGCGCATCTGGGACCTGAAGCAGGGAACTTCACTGCATGTCCTGAAAGGTAGGGAAGAAGTCAATCACCTGGGTGCTCCCTAACTGGACAATGACCCCTTCTCTGGCTCTGACCTGAATCTGGTTGGTTGGCAAAGTAGCACTCCAAGGCCAGGGGCTGCTGGATAGAGCCGGTCACTGGATTTCCCTGTCCCCAAGGATGTCTGCTCCTTGCCACCAGGGTGCTGGCAGAGGCAGGCAAGGTGGAGGCTGCAGGAGGATGGATTTCGAAGCCCACTGGTTCTTCTTTGAGGAGGACACGTGGAGCTCATGCTGTCCTGTTTGCTCTCCAGGGCAGGATGGTCACCAGGACCCCCTGACATGTGTGGCCAGCAACCAGGATGGCAGTTTGATCATGACAGGCTCAGTGGACTGTTACACCAAGCTGGTCAACTCCACCACGGGCAAGGTGGGTCTGTGCTGGCAGGGGCAGAGCCAGGAGCCCTGGGGGATCAGCCTCCCAAGCCCTTGTCTTGGGAAAGGTGGGTGTCTCCTGGAAGTTCAGGGCTCTGTCAGCCCCTAGCAGCCTGTGGTGGCCATCAGTGGCCAGCAGGAGGTGCCCTTGAGCAACAAACCAGGTTCCTCTAGGCTACTGGTGGGACCCATAGCACAGTGATCACACCAGGCTTGTAGGAGGAAGTTCACCCTTGTTTTCTCCAAGGAGCTGAGGTTTTTGGGGCTGGGTCTTGGTGTCCAGGTGGTCCAAGAGGGTGTCAGTGCAACTGGAGGTTCCCTCTGGGACCAGACAGTCTCTCTCCTTCCAGGTGGTGTGTGTGTTCAAGATGGAGAACATAGCACCCAAGGCTCCTGCCGGCCAGAGTGAGGAGGCTGAATCCAACTCAGTGGAGTCATTGGGATTCTGCAATGTGTGAGTATGGGGATGCATGGCCTGGGGGGTGATAGACCTCTTCATTGCCAGACCTTACAGAAGCATGTTTCCTTCCCTTGTCCTTGTTCTGCTCTCACCTGTCCTTGCCAGTTGGCTGCGGTATCCCAGCTCATTTGTGTGGAGGGAGGATAAGGGACAGAAGCTCTTCAGTTCCCCCTCAATCCATTAGGATTCTGGCCTAGCCCAATATACCACTGTTGGCTGGGATATCCTCCAGCCAGGACTGCTGAGGATCTTTCCTACCAGGACATTGTCTTCTTGCTTGTGAGCCTCCGGCCCCTTGCAGGCTTTCACTGTCCTGTTTGTTTCTTGAAGCAAGGATTTTTATGGCTCTGGTCCTCAGGTTGTCCCATGGCTTCTCAATGTGCTTTGCCTTTAACTTTGCTATTTCATGTACTTACATTCCTGCTTCCCCTAGGCCCGTGTAACACCTGTCCCCCTCTCTGCAGGATGCCACTGGTTGCTGTGGGCTACCTGAATGGCACACTGGCTATCTATGACCTCTCCACACAGAGCTTGAGGCATACGTGCCAACACAAGGTACTGCCCTACTCCTCCCTAGGCCTGGCAGGGCGTCGTTGTCTTTAGGTCCATCTGAGACCTCCCTCGGAGTCCAGGGGCCATTTCCCAATTTGTGCTTCTCCTTTGGCCTCTTTGGCTTCCCCAAAGGCAGCTACAGTTCTTGCACAGAGGATGTGTCACAGAGGAGAGCCAGGCCCCAGGGCCAAGCTGTCTGTGGCAGACAACACTGCAGGGGTGGGGGGCACAGGGGGAGAACTGAGACTGCCTGAGGGTCCTCTGTGCTCACCCTGTGGCCTCCCCCTGCCCCAGTCAGGGATTGTGCAGTTGCTGTGGGAGGAGAACTCGGCCGTGGTGTACACCTGCAGCCTGGATGGTGCCGTGCGGCTCTGGGACGCCCGCTCAGGGAAGATGATCAGCGAGTACCGAGGGCACTCGGCCGAAATCCTCGACTTTGCTGTCAACAAGTGAGCAGGGAGCTCTTAGACCCCTTCTCTGCTGGGTGGAGGGACCAGAGGTGGCAGGGGCCTCCAGCCTCAGGAAGTTCAATCACAAGATGACTTTCCTTTAGGTGTCCCTGGGGTCTGGTTCCAAGGTGGGCACACAGACCCAGCTTCATGCTGAGACTTGAAGGTCTTAAGAGGGAATGGGGAACAGCAGAGTTGGGCCAGAGGCATTGGTGAGGGATGTCCAAAGCCCCCAGCCCCATCTCTGAGCTTTGTCTCTCCACTCTAGGGATGCCTCCATTGTGGTGACGACCTCTGGTGACCACCAAGCCAAAGTATTCTGCGTCCAGCGCCCCGATCGCTAGGACCTGCTGAGGCACGGTGTTCTGGTGGTTCATGTACAGAAGGATACAGGAGATGGGTTTCACCACCCATCTCTAGTGCCTGCTTTGTAATTTTTCCAGCCTGCCCTGCTTTGCCTTCACCATCAGAGGCCAAGCCTGGGATTTTGTATAAAAATGTCTTTATATATAAATTATTTCACCTAACTGGATGCCATCCACTCTGCTTGTTGGGGTGAAGAGGACCTGAGGAGCTGTGCTCCCTGCCTTCTCAGGGATCTCCCCAGCTTCCAACCATGGCTTGAAGATCAATGGCAGACAGTTTTATGCTGGTCTGGGTAGAAGCAGAGATCCCCAATCCTAGCTCTCCCTGTTTGGGGGAATGAGGGGAACAGAGTAGGAGGTAATGGTGCAGATTACAAGCCAAGGCTAAGAGAAACTTGTTCTGTGCAACCCCAGAGTTTTCCTAACACAACAGGGTACTCGCTCCTGGACCTGGGAACAGCACCCTCCCCCTATTTCAGCCCCCAAGACAGAGATCACCGGGTTTAATTTGCTCCAGAATATAGTAATTATCCCCCTTGTGCCTGTGACTTCCAGGGCAAGGCCACATGCATTGACAAGCCAAAGCCTCACAGCCCCTTAAGATAGAAAGATCTCCTTTATTAATGAACCCCAACAGTATTTCTTCAGATACAGGAGTTTTGAACTCAAATACTCAGAAGAAAACAAGTTAATATTGCATTATTCTCATAAGAAATACTGCAACTTATTTCTGGTAACATATTGCAAAGCGAAACAGCTTGAAAAGAAAAAAACAAAAAAAAAAGAAAAAAAAAAAAAAAGAAAAAAAAAGAAATTAAAGTCAATCAAACTGGAATTAAGGTTTTTGTTTCTTGGAACGATCGAGTCCTCGCAAGCACAGCTCGTTTCTGCAGATTACTCCCCAAACTGTCCTACAAACAGACCCCGATTGCTTGAATTCCTTTATGAGCCCACAGAGGTGCAACATTAAAAGCTACGATTATCAGGTAGCGAGTGCCCCGACCTTTGTCCTCCACGGCAGCCTCCGACACCCTGGCGTTAACGGGTTGTGAATGTCTTCCCCCTGAAAGGAGGTGGAAAGAGGTCAGCACAGTCCCTGCTTTCCTTCTGGGATGCCCCAGCGTGGCCACAGGGCTTTTGGTGGGGCACAGGCAGGCAGGTGCCGCTGCTTCGGAGCTCGTGGGATTTGTGGCTGCAGAACTGAGTCACGGGGCTGTGGGGATGGGGTGGCTTTTACAGACGAAACAATCCTGGTGCCCCGGAGCAGAACGCAAAGGGGACATGCCATGCATGACACAGGGAAAGGACACCAAGGGGTTCTGGGATCAGCAAAGGGTAAAGGACCTGAGGGAAGCACTTTCACGGGACTGCTCTCTTCCACCCACTTAGCTTTGGGTTGCTTCATTAACAAGGCAGAACAAACCAGCCAGCACGGTAGTCTGGGAGTGCTCCTGGCCCAAGCAATCTGCTGGGCAAAGGCACCTGGGACCCAGGGAGCTGCAGGTACACCAGGCAGCAAGAACCTGATCCAGCACCCACAAACCCCTATGAAGGACGTGGCCACTCTTGCTCATGAACTGGAGCTGCCACCAGAGCAAATCAGCCAGCTTTAATACACCAGCCCCACAAATGCCACCATGTGCTCAAGAACAGTGGAGATGTCAGGGCCTGCAGAGCCATATACAAGCCTTTTGCAAAAGACCTGCTGTCATGGGGCTTGCCACAGACCTATAAAGGACACATGGGACAGAAAGTGTGGTGAAAGAGAGCACAGTGGTCCTGGGAGGCCAACATGCCCCGATCCAGTCTCTTGCTTCAAGGCACCAAGGCAAGCACCTCACTGTGGAACACCTCCTACATCAGCACATCAGGCCCTGGCCACATCACACCGAGAGTATCCCAGTCCTCCTTGGAGGGAGGAAGCAAGCTGGTGGCTGGCAGAGAAGCTGAGAGCCAGGCCCCGTTCTGGTACTCACGTGATTGTTTTCATTTCTTTCTTCTCTGCGTCTGGCCGGGCACGGTTCAGCACCTTCAGGAAGTCAGATGTTTTCGCCCGCATGCGCGTGTGAATGTAGGCCTGTGTTTCAGCAGGACAAAGTGGGGACACATCAGGATCCTGTCTTCACAGCTGAGCTTTCAGGACACAGGGTTGGAGCCTGGGGTCTTTCTGCCCCTTATTGGGAAAACACCTAGCTCTGTACAGCCATGGTGCTGTGAAGGGAGTTCAGGAGGCAATGGTGAAAACTCTGCTGCCTAAGCTCTGGTTCAAGCCAGGTCTCTGAACAATTACCCTCATTTCTCTTTCCAGAAAGAAAAACCAGATCCATAAGGGAAAAATCCAACCTCACTGCTAGAATAGGAAGCAAAACCGCACTGCCTGCATGAAAGAGCAGGGAGAAGGTGATGTTGCTGATTTGCCACACCTGCGTGACTGGGAGGGCAATGCCAGACCCTAGTGAGACGTCAGGAGGCACTCCTGCCCCATGCCCTTCCACTGCAGCACCCAGGTTAGATGGCTGAAGTTACCCTGTATCCCCCAGCCCTGTCCCCTTGGTACCTTTGAGCACTTGATGTGATAGTGCAGGTAGTCCCGGAATGTGTGGATCAGGTTGATGGTGTTGTCTCTGGCAGCAGCATTGGTGTGACGGGGGAACAGCACTGAAAGAAGAAGGTGGCACAGACTGTTAGTGCCTCCCAGCACCTGTGATTTTAACTGCAGCATTTTGCCACATCTGCAGCAGCCACCCAGACATAGCTGTGCGCTCTGGAGGACACAGGTGAGGTCAAGAGCCCAGCAATGACGGCACTGTAGGAAACTGCATGATGCTACTTCAGTCTTGGGAGAAGCAAACAGGAGAGAGCTGGAAGGCAGACAAGGGCAATCAGGCTGCTCAGCTGATTTCAAGATCCCAGTCTGCTCTGGGATCTTGAAATCAGTTGTGGATCCCTGCCAGCCCAATGACAGAGCCAGATGTGCAGATGCCTGGTGGCTCATTTTTTCCACAGGCTGTCACTGTGCTTAAGTGTCCCAGATCCAAGGGCTGAGAGACCTTTTTGGCTGGGTGATGATCTCACCTGGGACTGTGAGGTAACAGGGAAATTCTGTCTGACCAGATCAAAGTCTCACTCACTGTCCCAGACCTGCTACCATTAGATGGGCCATCCTGTAGCTGGACAAGCTGTCCTAACCTCAAAGCACCATTCTCGGCAGGGAATAAAGGCAGCTAAGTTCATCTTCCCCTGCTGTGTCTATGCTCCACCTCTGGGCTGTGAACTGCAGGAACACTGGCCTGGGATACCCTAATGGTACATCTAACCATGGCCCCCCATTTTTCTGTAAGAGACCTTTCCCTTTGAACAGGGCAGGGCTTGGACTCTTCAGCTCAGTCCTCAGCACTGCTGCACAGAAGGAAGCAATGACTGCTGGCCAGTACCTCTGCAGGCAGGGGAAAGTGGTTCATCAGAGATGGAAGTGTTTGGCCCAGAGCAAAGAGGCAGAGCTGGAGAAGCAGAGCTCACTGCCCTGCTCCCCCATTGCCTCAGCTGACCGAGCTCTGCACAGGTGCCTGCAGCTGGACAAGGTACAAATATGGTCACATGAAACACCCCTCAAGAAACCCCCACATTGCACAGTATCACAGCACAGCCACACTTCCCTTGCTCCCAAATGCTGAACTTACTTTGCAGGCAGACACTAAATGGCTCTCAGTCTGCTTCCACACCTTGCCCAGAGCAGAGCTGTGGTGATCTGATACCAAAACGGACACACCTACAGGGGCAGACTACACAGAATGCAGCTCCAGAGCCCCTTCAGCCTCCCACTTGAACACTCAAGAGAAGGTGAACTGCTTCTTGTTTTTCATTCAGCAGCAGGAACCACTCCTTCCCAGGTGTCCCCAGGCCTGAGAGCTGCCTGCTTACCAAAGGTGATGTAGCCAATATTGTCACCAACGGCCGCGTCTGTGTCTTTCAGCTCCAAGGGCGGCTCCCTGTGGCTGAAGAGCACCTGTGGGGCTGTGTGACTGGCCCGGCGACCCTCCTTGAACTCCTGAATAAGAAAAAGTGAAGGTGAATCCCAGTGGAATACTCCCAACACCACACTGGCAAAGCAAATGGGGTTCCCCTCTCCCACACAGCAACGAGCAGGTTTCTCAGCCTTCCCTGAAGGGGCCCAAGTCAATCAGGCCAAACCTTTGGAAAACAATCCTTTTTCCCAGCAAAACCACACCAGAATACATGGCTGTCCCAAGTTCACACAGAGCCCCAGAGCAGCCTCTCATCTGGGGCAGCTTTCAACATCACATTTTCTGCTGTGGATGTCTTGTGGAAGGGACACCTCAGTTTGAGCAAGCACATGGGGCAGCACAGCTCCTGAGAGACAGCTGACACCATCAATGCTTCCAGTGAACACGGGCAGTGCCCATCACCCCAGAGGAAAGGAAATTCTCAGCAGGGGCTGTGATGTCTTCATTACACCTAGCATAAAGGCTCTGCTGTTTGAGAAAGCATCTCCCACCAGCAGACCATGCCTAGGCATTAAGAGGCATCTATGAGGTTTGAAGCTCAGTATGCAAAGCCTGCTTCTCCTAAGACTTCTCTGCACCTTGAAACAACATCACCAGGCAGGGATATCCCTTCTGCCAGGAAACCTCTCTGACAGCAACCCACACATCACATGAAATGAACTGGCTCAGCATTTCAGGAATTATAGAACTGTGCCTATGTGGGACTGGGAAAGTCTAGACACCATTCTCCTGTCCCAAGGTAGGACAGCCTCCCTTCTGCCTCACTGACCCCTAATTCCACTTTCATCAGCCACCCTCAGCCCCTCCTCCATTCTGAGCACAGCTCACCCTGGGAAGGACAGGAGCATCTGTGTCCCTTTTTAAAGAACCAAGTAAGTCCACCAGGGTTTCCTTGATGAAATTATTAGCTTGCATTTTGGCCTGCATCTGCCAGAGGGTGAAATGGTTCCAATGGCTTCACTGGTTAGTTAATGGTCAGATTTTCTCCATGAGAGCCCAGATGAGCAACCACCATGCCTGACTGGGCTCTGTTATGCAAGAGTAATAGCTCGAGGGAAGAAGCCAGTGTGACTCAGTGGAAATTCTTGTGGCTGGGTGGGAACAAGGTTTGCTGTTGTAAAAACCAAGAAGTTGGGATAATGAGACTCTGGGAGAGCCACTGCCTTGAAGTCCTGCCACCTCCCTGGGAGCCTCACAAACCCTGTCTTGTTTACCTCACATCTCCCTTCCTGTTTTAAAAGCTGAATTCCAGGCTGTGCGATATGCTGGTAGGGAAAAAGCTCAAAGCCAGAGCAGATGCCCTGCCTGTAGGTAAAGAACAGAAAACAGAACTACAACATAAGATTCCTATCAACATACTCTGTTCTAATGACCCCCAAGATAGGTAAACTGGTATGCAGTAAACTAGGCCAGTGACTTGCTGTCCACAAGCCTGTCAGCAGCATGGCCTGAACATATGGGATGAAGGTCCTCTAGCCTTGGAACACCTTGCAGGGCCACACTCCACAGACATGCCTGCTCAGAAGGCTCCCCAGGTCCTTCAGCAGACACAAGGCGAGAGCTAGGTGGGCCTGTGACAGGGATGAACAGAGGTACCAGCATGCAGCGAGCTTTCCCAGCTGTAAGCCAATGTCTCAGTCTCCACAGGCTGCATGTAGCGGCTAACACAAGTGTCTCCTATAGGCCTCTGAAGGCTTCCCAGCTAGATGGCCATGCAAATGGTAGCTGAGTCCAGAAGTACTTGGCAAGCCCATAAACTAAACAAATTCATAGCTTGGAAAAGCTCAAATTTGAGAGCCCATTGAAGCATGTGAGAGCAGCCACACTGAGCTGCAGAATCTCTCTGCAGCATTTGAGCATTAGCAGGCACAAACTTTGAGGTGAAGACAACCCTCAGCACCATCCCAGGCATGGCACAACATTGCCTCACCCCTTCTGCCTCTACAGCCTCCCCACCATGCTCAGCTCCTCAGGTGGCTGCACTACAGGGCCTCAAAGTAGAAATATTCATCATGGTGTTTCTCATCTGTAACACATAATGTGTTTGATTGACCATATGAGCGAGATCATCAATGAAAGAGATGCCAATGCAAGAGCCTGGATTAGAAAACTCAGTGTCTATGCCTAGTTGACATGGCTCTTCCATCCCAGAGCAGCCCTGCAGCTGTGGAGCCCTGCAAAGCATTTACGTGCATTAAACTGTCTGTGAGCTCCCTTCAGCCCAATGCCTGCTTGTTTGGCAATGCTGCTTCAGCAAGAAGGCACCTGACTGGAGGATCAGACCCCCTCCCCATAGTTCAGTCTCCATACCTGCATAAACACCTTTCCGATCACCACATCATCATCGTCTTTAAATACCGTGCTGAACACGACCGTGACACGGTCCTTTTTTGCCTCCACATACCTGCAGGTGGGTGAGAGAGGAGAACCCAGCTGTGAACAGGAGCTAAGAAGTACAAGTGGATGAGGAAGCAACCATGTGACAAGGTCAAGTAGATTCAACAACCACTCACAGGCCTGGCTGCTGAATATTTCTCCTCCCTCGAGACAGTAGTTAAGAGAGAGCAAAACATTTCTGTTGGGAGTGGCCAGTTCCTCCTGCATGCAGCCACAAGTGCTGCCACTAACAGAGGCTCTTGTGTAACATCCCAGCAGCCTGAGGGATGAGCATTACCCTCACTGGATACTTTTGACAGCTGAGGACAGGCTCTTATTAATTACTCTGCCAAGTATAGAGCAGCAGGATTTCCTGACTTTCCACCAGAGCCTGCAGCTGTGAGCAGGAGCAGAGTGTACTACCAGCTGCCTGACTCCCATGCTTGGTTTGAACACTTACATTGTCTCATCATCCCTGTAGTGGATGACAGCTCTTTTTTCTCCTTCTTTGCCCTCTTCCTGGAATTTGAAATACTTCTCAAAGACCGAAGCAAAGCAGTTGCGCTTCAACATGCCGGCTTGGTGCACGATAGCATCCTTGTCTGCAGGAAGGTTTTCCAGGTCATAGAGCAAAGAGACATTGTAACCTGGGGAGGGACAGACACAAATCTTAATAATCTACCCAGGGCCCTGAGGAAGCAAGAGACATTTTCTACAAAGAGACACCTACAGTCCCACCTTTGCTTAAGCTCTCCCAAAAGCCCCAGGGATGAGTGCTTCCCACTCCAAGCACTGCCAGAAGCTGTGCCTGAACCCTGTGTGTGGCCATGGCAACGTTCCTGGGGCTCCTTCCCATGCTCCCAGACACACGTGCTGCCTGAGCTGCTCCCAAGTTTTTGCAGTGACTAGGAAGAGATGCTGTCACAGGTAACCATGGTTTTCCTGTGTTTCACGAAGCATCTTAGAGAAGAACAAAGACCCCAGCTGTGAGGAACAGAAGCCTCCTGGAGGATGGCTGCAGGAAGAGTTACAGCTTGTGCTGCAAGCTAAGTTATTTCAGCCCTGAGGTACCAGAGCCACCTTTTGTACAGTGGCTCAGGTACATCAATGTACAGAAAGCCCCAGATATTGAGCTCTTGAAGGCTCAGTGAGCCTTCATCTGGGCATTTCTGAGGTGATCCAAATAATTTTGGAACTGCATTCACAGGCACAGAGTAAACATTATTGCAGCATTACCTGATTCAGGATTTACCAAGTAGTTTCCATAGACCTTCTTCAAGACCTAGGAAAGAAATTAAACATCAAGAGCACAAGCTGTCAGAGTTGTTTGCTCCTGCACAGCCCAGGCTATGGCTGGTCTCCCTTTAGAAACACCGTTACAGCATCTGACTCCCCCAGTTTTAAGTGAACATGGACAAATGTTAAGACACCACCTAGCAGCTTTACTGGCTGCTCCTGCTCTAGGCAGAGCTCCCTGAACTATACTGACAGGGGACATTGAAGGACCTGACTCAAAACTGGAACTTTAAGTTTTTGCGAGTCTTCAACTTGCAAGGGGAAGAAAATCCCTTCCATACACCCTATGCCTTGAAAGGAGAACTGTCAGCAGAGCTTGTCACAACAGATCTGAGGGCTACAACCTTTTTCCCATTCCAAAGCAGATGCAAAGTGTGCCCTGTCCCTCTCCCTGCAGGAAGGCCAGTTCAGAGCAGGGGTCAGGTGCAGTGTGGCTGTGCAACTGCCTTCCCCATCTCAGCCTATCACACAGGACAGATGGGGAGGGAGGAGAGACTGCCAGGCAGTTTGGATGCCTCCCAGAAGCAAAGCCACCTACAGCACAGCAAAAATCTTTCTTGAAACAGAATCACTGCTGAATTTTACATCAAGGGCAATTTTCAACTGAGCCATAGCTGTGTCAGTGAGGGGGCTGGGAACAGGAGGCATTCTACAGAGAAGAACACAACAATGTGGTGGCAGAACTGGCCCTCCTGGGATGACACCCACTGTCACGCAGAGAGGACACATGGGCTTCCTGCATGCCAAAACCTCCTCTCTGTAGAGAGCCTGCCTGCCTGCAGTGGCCCAGAGGGGTGCTCTGCCCTAGCAAGAGCCCCACTTTGCACTCCTCACCACGGGATTTCACCAAAGACAGAGTAAACAAGCTCCATCACCTCCAGGGAAGCACAGAAAGCAACAGTTTGCTAAATGGTGATTTAAAATGTAATTTCTGTTTAGTCAGCACTCTCAAGGCAGTCCTGCAGAGATCCCATTTTCCTCTAAAACCATGGGAAGCTGCCTTCTGCCACTACTGTGGGGGCTGCTGGTGCACAGTGGTGTCAGCCACTTACACGCATTAGTTCTCTTGGAATCACACTTGGAATCTTGCTAAACATACTGGGAGGGCTCCACCATTTGGGCTGCTTGACTCTGGTTTGCCAACAGCAGTACCTTCAGTAGCAGGCAATGCTGCTCCTAGAAAGCTCTGCATACAGGAACCATGGAAGCAGGACACTGGTCATATTTTCAGTTTTATTCTGACTGCAGCTTGCAGTAATTCACTCTGGGTTCCAATCACCAGATTCACAATCAGCTCATGGAGGAGTTTCCTTATTTTCCTCCTAGGACAATCACCCAGAGGCAAAATCCTGATGAAGAGCCTTGGATGAGCCCTGTTTGCTACCATGTGGAGATTTGAAAACTGACTCAGGAACTGAGTCACACTTCCTGTCTCACCACCCAACCACAGCTCAGAGAGGCTCCTTCTTTCTACCATAAATGGCCCTCCACAGCCCCAGCCCCTTCAAGAGGAACTGAACCTGCTACTTCACACAGCAGCAGCAAAAAGAGAACCAGCCTGAAGATCAAGGGCTGCACACACAGCAGGAGCCCATCACTTGCTCTCAAGTGTGGTTAGAGTCAGAAGAGCAGTGCCGTGACACTCTGGATTTTTTTCCTTCACTCATGGGCTCAGCACATCAGTTAGGGAAACTATTTCTATATGGTCACACTCATTCAGACTTTCTAAATTAGTGTCATATAAAATGACTTATTCAAAAGTGAGTGTGAACACACTTTGCCCTTGTCTTCTAGAAAAGTGGGACTCCTGGCTGGCACAGGACTGCTCCTTTGACCAGCACTGAGTTTTCAGCAAAGAAGCAGAGTTAGATGCTAAATACATGAATATAGCAAGGACATTGCCCATGCTAAGACAGAGATGTTCACTGACCTCATCAGCACCGTGTTCCTGGAGTTCCTTGTAGAATTTCAGAGAAATACTGACCATCACTTTTGTCTTGTCTCCATTGGGGTTTGAAATGTGGTAAAGGACTCCATCGAAGTCTATGAAGCAAGCAAGAGAAACGTGAGGAAACAAGAACCAGTTCCTATTTCTGAGGGATGTTCTCCCTGCATGTTCTAGGAACTGCAGAAAGCAACACTGTTCCCCTGCTCTAGCCCTCACGTATATACTACGAGAGAAAATGTGCAATTAAGGAAAGTGGTAATGTCATGTAGGGAGGCCTGCTATTATTAAAAGGGCTGAAACAGTTTTGACACCTGTCCATCACAGAAAGCTTTAGTCTAGCATCATTTAGCATCCCTGGGATATCTGCTTTCATCACATGAGGACACAAACACACAGAGACACCAGCCTTCTGGATTGCCAGCACAGAAAGTGACTGACGTGCCCACTGGGCCAGAGCTGTGGCCTGGAGGAGAAAACTTCTCTGCCAGCAAAGACAGCTCAGACTGCCTGCTGAGACAGCTTCCACTTCACTGCAGAACAGGCAGGGAAAGGCAACCCTCCAGCTACCTAGTAAGCTCCACTTCCCCACACAGCTCTGCAGCTTACACAGATTCTTAATAACAGAAGCAAAACATCAGTTGCTGAATGAACACTTGAACTTCCCAGGCACTTCTCATCCTGGAGAGCAAACTTTAGACAATTAATTCATCTTGCCTGTCACCCCGAGCCAGCTTTCTATCAACCCAGACCAGATGGTGCTAAAGACCTAATAAGAAGTAGCACTGAGGGCAGGACTGGAGAACAGCAAAAGGGAACAGCTATGCAGCATACACACTCCAAACAAAGCACTGCCACCACTGAACTCAGTGCTGCGGGAAAAGTCCCAGGGAAGGTGGATGGACAGAGAAAACAGTGAGGCTGGTGATAAATCCCCAGGTTGGGGGATGCTGGAGGGTGTCCACACCATCTGCCCATGTGACTCTACTTTCCACCCAGTGATACCAGGTGAATTTGAGCACACCAGGCGTAACCATAGCAGAATATTTGAACCAGGCCCTTTTTCCAGAGAAGTCAAGAGACTTGTGGAGCTTACCTGCAAATGTTACTTCTACTGCCTCTGGTTTATTCCTTAAAAAAAAAAAAAAAAAAAAAAAAAGGTAAACCAGAGCTCAAACAACAACCTCCAAGCTGTGTAGGAAAGAGGATTAATTTCCAATGCCTTATTTCTCACAAGCAGCTCTGCCTGAAAACCCTTCAATCTCCTGCTGTTCAACTTGCAGATAACCTTCGACAACAGATCTTAAGACTTGTCCCCCTTCCTAGAAACACCAGTTTTACTCCAGATGATAAAAATAGGTCTTGAAGCTGGCAGAGATTGTTATTATTTGTAGCTTATTAATAGATTTTGAGATCACAGATTTCCAGTTAGAAATGTCTGATAAACTACTTGTCACTAAGGAGCTTGTTTTAACAAGTGCCATCTCCGTAGGGAACAGCCATGATACAGACTTGGAGAGAGAGGCTCTTTTGTGAGTTCGTGCAATACCAGCTCATGGAAGGGACTCAGAGGCTGAGCAGTTCCTCCTGACAGTGCCCCCTTCACCATCAATGAGAGCTCTGCAAACAGATTGGGATCATTCACTCACAGGTAAGACCCCTTCCTTCTCCAAGTTCAGGGCTAGAAGCAAACCACAGAAAGAAATTCTCCAGATGTGTGTTTCATCCTATCCCCCCACCCCCTCATCCCCTCTGAAATACTCCAACGCTATGCCAGCTACTTCTCCAGGAAAAACTATAGAGCTAGGTTTACTCTAACACTGCCCAGTGTAGTCTTTGGAATTCCTGGTCAGCAACAAAAGCACCTCATGAGCCAAAGTCACACCACTTCTTATGCTGTGGGGATGAAGATCTTAAACTCTACTTGCCAGTTTGCCCTTGATCTGTAGAAGAGCAGGGTCTGTGAAAGCTCTAACTGCTTCTGAAAGTTATTTTGTTGTGACTGGCAGTAACTACTTTGGCAGCTCCAAGGGGATTGGCATTAACAGCCCATTCCTCAACAGGAAGCAATGCAAAGGTACCTCCAATTCCGAGAGCAGGGGTGGAAAATAAGAACAAGACAAAAATGCCAGCCTCTTGCTGCTGCTCCACAGCATACCTGTTTAATATTGGCTGCTTTTGTAAAATAGAGTACAGGCTTCTGCTAACAGAGATGAAGCCTCTAAACCAGGTAATTCACACCCATCTGAACCAGTGCACTGAAATAACTGCCCACACCAAAACCAGTGTCGAGGTAGCCCTGTGATCTCCACTATGGTTCTGCCGCCCAGTGACCAGCTTCAATCTTTCATCCAAAATTTGCCCTGTCCACACACACGTACGCTGCTGCATACCAGCTACAAACTCTGAGAAAGCTGCAGGAAGCAGTGACTCAGTATCTACTATCCTTTACCATATTCTTAGAAAGATTTCAATTTCTGACCCAACCCAGCAGAAGTCAGTTTTTCAATCAGCTTTTCTGCAGATGGCCTCACTTCTGGCTTCCACGATGTGCTAAAACTCAAGATGGGCAATGCAGGGAGACGAAGGCACTGAACACCCCTGATCTCAGACCGTGCACTGGGTCAACAACATTTTACTTGAGTGGAAAGGGAGTAATTAACCCCTGTCCAGAAATCCTGAGTGGAAATGACAAAGTGTTGCTGCTTCTTGAAAGCTATTACCTGTGCAAAGCAATAGCTCTTTTTGTGAGGAAGGATGGAGAGCCTCCTGCTGAAGATAAAATCCACACACTTAAAAGAAGCAGTGTGAGTGCACCCAAGACAGGACCTTTAGACTCTATTGCGACCTCTCTTGCTCTCATCTTTGCCTCCCAGCTGGGCCAGAGATGGAGGCTTACGGGGCATCCCTAGCTGCATATTCAACTCAGGCCCTTGGAAAGGGGAACAATTACCCAAGCCACATCCAAGCCACTTCTGCTCACTGAGGACCACTCAGACAGTATATAAAAGAAAATCCCACTGATTCCACTCGGTCACTTGATGCAGACGTGTTCTTCTTTTAGAGCACCACACTCAGCCTTGGGAATCAGATTGGATGCCAGTATAAATTTTATATAAAAAAAGAAACCTATGTAGGAAGCTTTAAAGATAGCACAGTCAGCACATGAGAGCTAGGAACATTAAAAAGGATGCATCCTTAAACCCGGGTTCTGTCTTCTTCTCAAAGTTACACTGTTCAATCCCCATTCCCCACACACAGGGAGCTGAAGCCTTCTGGAGCCCCAGCTCCCAGTAGAGCCTCCAAACACAGGATCTCCCTACAAGCAAGAGTAATGCAGGGAGTCAAACGACAGACAGCAAGCACTGGAGTGGTTTTGCTGAGGAAGGACGATTTCCTGCTCACTCACCCAGTACCCCAGGTGACTGCAGTAAGATTGCTCTCCACGGTATTTCAGGAGCCATAGGAGGCCATGTACCCGAAGTCAACTAATGGCTCTGCACAAGAGCCTTTGTTCTGTACACAAAAGCTGACGGCTGACACAGCCCATTTTTGAACCCTTCACCACACAAGCACGATTTTTTAGAGTAGTTATTTATACTAAGACTGATTTCCTGTGTGGCTTGGCTCTTGTCCCTGGGGATGGAGAGGAGAGGAGATATTTGAGGGAAAAGCAGGTAACTAGGCAGAACTTTGGGTGCTGAATATTCAACTGTTTCCCAACACAGCCTCAGTGAAGCGAGTGCTCACGTGAGCTGCATACTGAGCTTCTTGCAGAGCTCCAGGGAGCTCCACAGCAGCCCCATCATCTACTGCAGGGTGATTTTTCTGCCTCGTCTGGCACACATCTAAGTAGCTTAGGCCTGGGCTGGCCCAGAGGAAGACAGAGAAGGGTATCAGAAATGTGACTGGGAGCAAAGTGAACTCTCTTACTCTTTCACCATTCATCAGCCTTAAAACTGTGAAGTTCAAAGTGCTTCTTTTTATTTCTCTGTCTCACCTCACTGCAACTATCCTGGCTACTTCAAGTACTTCACACAACAGAAAAAGCATCTCTTGTTCCTCCATCAAGGAGTCTGCAGGCAGAAAGCAGAGGAGCTCTCACCTCCGGCCTCCCGTAGGTTCCGTACGAGCGATGGCACTGCCAGTATTACAAACGCGATTACTGCACCTCGACCTTCCACCAACCCCATCTCCTGCCACGAGAAATAGCAGTGGGGATGTACTGAACACCCTGCCGAGGCACAGCGTGTCCTCCCTCTGCTTAGCCCTCCCTGCCTGCTCTGCTCTTGTGTGGGCGAAGGCTTCAGGCAGGGGATGCTCAGCAGGCCTGAGAGCAGGGCTGCACCACTGTGGGGTGTGCACCAGTTACCATCAGGTTACTGGTGTGATCCCAAAGAGCTCTGCCTGCTCTAGTGTGCGCCAGTGTCCCCAGCCTCTGTGGTGAGACCCATCCACGCCCGTGGTGGGAACAGGTAGTTCAGTACCTAGGCCCAGAGTGACTGCAAATCCCAGACATTCTTTCTGTGTTTTACTGTGAAGTGGAGCTCTGGGCAGCTGAGAGCTTGCTTGGGGTTCACTTCCACCCCGATGCAAGTCTCTGAGAAGCAGATTAAGCCTGGCAATGCTCAGAGGATTTCAGACTCTACATCTGCTCCTGAGGCAGAGAGCTCCTGGGATCTCTGCAAGCTCCTTACCACCAATGTTACCTGAACCATAGCCTCCCCCAGCAACCTTCCCTGTTTGCTACCCTCTGCATCAGACAATAAAACCAGCTCACACTAGGAATCACTGAAATGGCTCCTCTCTGCACTTTGCAAAACCCTGCCTGAACTCAGACATTAAAATGGCAGTTGTTCCAAGCAGCAGTCCAGTCTCTGATAACACTTATCAGGTTTGAAGTCAAATCCATAACAAATCCCATCTGACCTCTGCAATAAAAGGCCCTGACAGGTTTTATGTCTTCTTGCATTCCTCCTACTCACTGCCAAGCAACTCCTATGCTCCTTCTATCTAACATAGACCCAGCTCCAAATCATATTTTTCACCCCAGCAGAACATCCACAAAGAACCACGGCGCCCATGGACAGATGCCAGTGAGCACTTAAGAGCATCAGCAAATCATTTTTTTCTGACATTTCCTCAATTTTGACTCGGACAACTTCCAAACTTCCCCACTTCATTCTCAGGCCATAGAGGCTCTTAGCCATATGTTACAACAAATTCAAGAACAGAAAAATAAAGACTGTAATTATACAGAGTCCTCATATTCGGTATTACACAGACCTAAATGCAAACTTGGCTGACAACTGTATTGAACCCACAGAACCATTACAACCTGTACCAAATAAAGGAGGATGGCAATCACTTTAAAAGCTGCAGGCATGCAGATATTCTAATCTCTTGCCCCAGAGGAGAGGAGGGGAGGGAAGGGAAGAAAGGGGGTTATTTCAAAGCTTAAATCTCTGAGCAGAGCCTTTGCATCACTTCAGTTGACACAGAGTTTGGAGAGAGAGAGATTCAGTGACAGACTGCAGGCTCTTGCTACAAAAAGGTCACCCAATAAAAAAAATATGAGCAATGTCTAAAATTATCTGAACAGTTCCTTCACTCCTGGGCCCTGCTCAGCTAACAAAAGCTGCTCTGCGTAAGCTGTGGGAGCGTATTGAAAGGAAAGAGTTCCTGTAGCTGTGGCAGCACACCCACCACAAACTCAAGCAGGAGTGCTCTGTCAGGCAGGTGATGCTGAGCAGCACAAGACAGCCCCCACATGTGCCAGCTCTCCTCTCTCAGTTAGGTGACCCCTCTGTGGCTGAGCTTCTCCTTCACTGTGGCCCCCACAGGAAGGCATTGGGATTATCAGTAGACAAAGCATAGGCTGATACCACAGTGTACAGGTATGGGTAGGTCTGCTTCCAGTCAGGTCTTTGCTCCACACGTTTCTGCTCCAGCTACAAGCAGGCAGCCCAGAGGTCCTTGCTGGAGTGATCCAGTGCTGTGGCCGGTCTCTGGGGAAAAGCCTCATTTTGTGTACACCGTTTGCTTTGTTTCTTCAGTATGGCAACTAATACCCACTTTTCTCTGGTGTCAAGCATGGACGGCTGCAGCAATAACAATTTCCAAAGGACAACATGAAGCAGGTCCCTCTTGGGAACCTGAGATAGAAACCGAGGCTGAAGCAATGATGAAACAACCTGTAAAAGCCTAACACTTTGCAGATCTGGGCTGCTCTTCCCACTTGTTCCCTGCACTACTGCTTGAAAGCGGAGCACTTGGTCCAGACCAAGGTAGTTCACGATCCACCATTAATGCAAGGTCACCTTCCTCGGTGGCTGAAGCAAGATGTGCTGTGGCAGCCCAAGAGCTACGCTCAAACAGCTACAGCACGTTCAGTCAACATGGACAGCCAAGGTTTACCACTAGTGCCACTCATGCATTACTGAACCCAAGGGTACCACTTTCTGCCAGCAGCATCAGACAAGCATTCCTAAGAGTCAGGCAGTTTCAGCAGGTGAGGTTATTCTGGGAGAGATGTGCAACTCCAGCCTGGGCTTGTGAGGACACTGAGCCAGTACCAGCTACTGCTGCTGAAGGAGGGAGATCTGATCCCTGTTCCTCAGCTGCACAATGGCAAGCAGCTTTCGCACAATGAATGGGATGAGGAAACTCTGGGCTAAAAATACCCAGTTTTGCCTGTTTAATTTTAACCTAGGTCACTTCCCCAATCCTGTTTCCCCTGAAGCCACAAAAATACTTGTGTCAGCAAGAAGGGTGGGGTGGCAGAGGAGCAACCTCTCTTTTTGATGGGGCTGCTGAGTTCCCCTGAAGCACCAGAACCATAGAATACCATAGCCACTCCCACAGGGAGTTTCTTGGTGGTGCCATGCAGAACCTGAGGCTCTGCTACTCTCCCAGCATGCCCAACAGCCTCCAAATCAGACTGTTGACAATGAACTCACTTCGCACACCAAATCATGAACAAGAAGTTCATACTACCCAGTTTCACCCAGTGGCCAGCCTCTCTGTCTGAAGTCTCAGCTCCACAGTCCACAAACACCACAGCAACCACAGATGGGAAATACCATAAAGCACACGAGTGCACCTTCAGCCCTGCTCTCCAAGCAGCCCACAGGAGCTGCTCCTGCTCCACATCAGGGAAGTTCAAGCTTCAGATATTTTCCTATGTAGCTAACAGTCATAAAGCCCTGCAGATTTGTATCTACTAAGGGCTGTAAAGAAACCAATGATTTAATTTGGGATTCTCTTCCCTGTGACTCCAGCCAAAGGAAAAGGCACACTGTTCTCAGCTATGCCAATTGGTCTTATTTTGCACAGTGGGTAAACACTAAGCAACAATTTGAGATAGATGATTAATTTACCAGCAATTAAGCTATGTATGGCTGGAAAGTCAAACCCCAGAAATAAAGCCCTCTGCCACTTTCATGGGGGTCAATAAAACCAGAGCAAGAAAAAAATGGAGGGTAAATCTGTTTTGGGAGGCAGCTCTTCCCTGTACATTAAACGTGTTGAATGGGTATTTTCCAGATAGAGAAGACAATAATCAAAATGTTTCACACAAAATTGTTGCCTTGTCTTCTCTCTGTGTGGTTAGCAAAGGGAAGTAACGAGGAGGAACAAAATCTTCCAGCTGGTAGAACTCATTCCTCTCACGTTATGTTTCTATCAGAAATGGGAAACACCAAATGTGACTCTAGCTTCTAGGCAACTTCCAAAACTAAATGAAATGAGTCAAAAGCCTACAGACCAGTTTATTCTATTTACACCTACAAAAGCACACAAGCTGCCTGCCTTATTTCAACACACTTGTTTCCAGATACTGATCAGGTATTGCTCCACTGCAGTATTTTGATGTTTGAAAGTTTCAGCAGCAAATTTCTATTGTTGAGCTATTTCAACAGATTTTGGTAGCTTTAGGCCTTTATTTAAAACTGTGGTTGGTTGATTTAAAATGAGAAATAACAATATTAAATTTAAAATCCAGATGCATTACCTGTCACCACCTTGATCTAAATATAAATACCACAGTTCAATGGTGGCTTTCCAAGGAGGTAAGATTTCCACAGGTTTTGCCCACAAAAACACTAAATTTGGAATTATCCTATTTACAGTTGGATGCTACCAAGCACCAAAGACTTTGTCAAGGAAGGGCTCTTAGACAGAGATTAGGTCCTGCCTCCTGTGCTGGTTTCTGTCTGCACCCCTGTCAAAGCACCTTCCATACTAGGAACTCCAGAGACAGCTGATAAGGATTTCAACATATGGCAGTAACATTATGAGCAGCTCTTAATACCAATGTCTAAATGTGACCTTCTACATGATACAGTGAAATACAAAGCATCTCTCACCTGATGGTCCAGGAAAGCTTGGCAGGGAGCCTACTGAATCATTACCACAGCATGGCCATGGGAAGCAGAAGAGAGTGACACGGTCCACACCACAAAACAAATCTCTGGCAAGGGATCTGGAAATAAACACCACCCCGCCCAACTCCCAGGCTGGTGCTGAAACCACCAGACACACCTGGCTCTGTGACAGCCATCACAGACAAATTTGCACACTGCATCTGCCCCACTCCTGGTTTAGAACAAGTAATACATATCCAACTCAGCCCTAGTGCTGAGCTCACTCTTCCTAGTCACTGAATGCTTCAAGGCCTGGTCTTGGCCTGACTGTTCTGTGTCCAGCCCCAAGACACACATTGGGAAAACCATCAAAAAATAGTGAAATACATAAAATCCCCTCCTGCTTCTAGGCTCAGCACCATGGGAATGACCCCAGAACTGTGGCTGGATGGAAAGGAAATTTCACGTGAGTAAACACTGCACAACACCCATTCCCTAAAAGACTTGAAAACGTGAGAGAAAAAAAATGTACCTCCCTGCACGTCTCAGACCTTTGTCTCCGCCCTATGCTTGCCTGGACAGGAGAACCTCAGCACAAGCACAGAAGAAAATGCAGAAGTAAGTAACTTCCTCTCCTCCAGCAACACACTCCAGGCACAAAACTTATCTAGAAACAACATCTAAACAATAGAACATGCTGCAGATAAGAGGCAGAAGCAGAGCACCATCAGCTGCACTACGAATCAATCCAGGAACAATTGGTACTCCGGGCAAGCGCACTGACGCAAAAGTGAGGCTTTGCTGAACAGCAGAATGGAAACTTTGGGGGCCTGCAGGCTGGTGCAGAGGGAGCAGCCCCAGCTCTGGTCACACAGAGTTAAGGCTTGATGTTTAAACCTGCAGACTGCCACCCCCACACTTACACCAAACAGGGTACACATGCACATTCATCCTGTGATGAATGAGCACTTTGGACAGACACTATGAACCTGGGTACATGTAATATTTTCTAATGGATGCAGCTGCACTACCACTGCAGTCACTCAGGAACTCTCTCTTCCCAGTGCAGCGCCTCTGCCCAGGGCAAACTTGCATTAAACCATGAGGCCCAAGAAGAATAAAAAGCCTGAGAGTAGCTCTGTTACGCTGCAAGGCAGTGCAGTCTGTGACGTTATTATTTACATTTATTATTTTTTAAAAAACCCCACCACAACCCAAGCAACAAATCAGCTAAGAGGGGAAAGCAGAAGGAATGGCCTCTGTCAAAGTCCTGCACACAAAAAACCTGAGAGCTTCAACAGCCGCTAGAGCAAAAGGTGACACAGAACAAGGCACCTCCCTGGGGTGTCCCCTTCTGGAGCAGCTTGGGTTGTGCTCTTTGAGACTCCACCCCAGAGAGAACACCCAAGGCTTTGTCTCTGTACAAAGTGCATGGTTATCGACTCCAGCAGACGTGCAGCGAACCTGTGAGTAGCTTGGTTGCAAATAAAGACACTTATAAGAAGGACTCTCTTCCAAGATAAGTTGTGTTCAGACAGGCACCTTTACAACCCTGGTGCAACACTCACAGCAAAATAATCACTGGCTCCCCAGGCACTGAACTGTCCCAGCCAGAGATACAGATGCAAACCAGTCCGCACCCCAACCCACCCCCTATGGCAAAGACACCCACCAGGGGCTGTGGCAGACCTGTAGGCCTGCATCCCTCCTGTTCCCTGCATCCCTCCTGCTCCCTGCATCCCTCTTGATAAGGAAAGCTAAGAAGAGCAGGCTGGAAACTGCTCCCCAGCCCCAAAGGGAAATGCTGAGGCTGCAGATGCACACAGAGGCTTCCTGTTCCTTGGCTCCCCCCCTCCCCAGTTCTGTGGCAGTGCTGGCACCATGCTGGGTCGGCTCTAACGAAGGTTTCTTTACCCAAAGCAAACATCCCTGCAAATCCACCTTTTCCATTTCAACTTGCTCCTGGTCTTGCTCCTCTCCTCCCGGTGTGCACCCCTAGTCCGATCTCCACCTTCAGTTTGCCTCCACGCTGCAAACTCTAGCACCTTCCCTACTCCTCCCCTAGATCTCCACGCTGCCCTAGCTCTAACCACCTCAACAAGCCCCACTCCACCCTCCCATTCTGCCTGCCTTGCTTTGCTCCCTTATGCTCCAGGCCTTCATTCTACTCCAGACTTTCACTCTGCCCCAGGCTATGATCACCGTTTCCGACTCAGATACCCCTACCCAAACCTCCAGTATCAGCCCTCCTTGCAGCACTCTCAACTTACATGCTTCCATTCTGTCCCAGCTCTGCCCTCCTTGTCTGTCCCACTTCAATGCCACTCCCTCAGCATTCTCCAGGCCACCATCCTGCCTTGTCACCACCCCTCCCAGTCCAGCCCCATCATTCCCCAGCTCAGCACCTCCACCGCCTGGCCCCCCTCCTGCCCCTGTAACAGTTCCCTCAGCCCAGCCTCTCCAGTCCCTCGTCCTGCCTCAGTGCTCCCTCTCGTTTCGCTCCGGCTCATCCTCTCCCAGGCCCCCATCCTACACCGGCGCCACCCACCCCATCATCCGCCAGGCTTGGGCGCCTGGCACCGCCCTGCCCCTGCCAGCCGACGGCCCCTGTCAGCCGATGGCCCCCGCCCCTGCCTCAGTCCGCCGCACCGCCACCTCCGTGCCTGTTCCCCTTCCCGTTCCCGCCCCGATCAGGCCCAAACAGACCCCCACCCCCGCCGTCCCTACCCCGCGGCCGCGCCCTCGAACTTGAGCGTGAGGGTCTCCTCGATGATGCGGTTGTTGACCTCGAGCAGGATCATGTCGGTACCGGGGAGGGGAGGGGCTCTCAGGGAGCCGAGGCCGGAGGGAGCCGAGCCCGCTGCGCGCACCGGGGACCCGCCCGAGCCTGCGCCGCCGCTTCCGCTCTCGCGCCCGCGCGTCACTTCCGGCCGCGGCGGAGCCGGCAGGCGACGGCGCAAGCGCGCGCCCCAACCTCCGGGCCAACGTCACGAAGTGCCTCTTCCGCTGGCCCCCGGGGAAGAGGGGTGCGCCGGGGACTTGGGTACCGCCCGGTGGGCCCAAAGTGGGGCGGGGCAGGGGCAGGGGCAGAGGCAGAGAGGTGCAGCGGGGAGCTGCGCAGGACGTACCTGGGGCATGGGAACATCACCAAAATGTAGAGGTTCCCCCTGGGCGTAAAATCATTAAGATTGGAAAAGACCTCCAAGATCGCCAAGTCCAGCGATCACCCCCACACCACCATGCCCAGCTTCGGGGATGGTGACTCCACCACCTCCCTGGGCAGCCCATTGCAATGCCTAACCATTCTTTCAGTAAAATTCTTCCTAGTATCCAATCTAAACCTCCCCTGGCAGACCTTGAGATCGTTTCCTCTTGTCCTATCCCTAGTTACTTGAAAGAGACCAATCCCCACCTCATTCCAACCTCCTTTCAGGTGGTCATAAAGCAGAATAAGGTCACCAGCTTTGTTGCCCTTCTCTGGTCATGCTTCAGCAACTCAATGTCCTTGTAGTGAGGTGCCCAATATTCAATACAGTGTTTGAGGTGCAGCCTCACCAGTGCCAAGTGTAGAGGCACAATCACTACCCTACCCCTGCTGGCCACGCTATTTCTGATAAAGGCTGGGGTGCTGTTGGCCTCCTTGGCCACCTGAGCATGCTGCTAGCTTATGTTCATACACCTGTCAACCAACATCCCCAAGTCCTTTTCTGCTGGCAGCTTTCCGACCATTCATCCTCAAACCTGCATAGGGTTGTTGTGACCCAAGTGCAGGACCTAGCACTCAGCTTTATTAAACCTCATACAACTGAACTCAGCCCATAGATCCAACCTGTCCAGATCCTTTTGCAGAACCCTCCTACCTTCATGCAGATCAACACACTTGTCCAATTTGGTGTCATCAGCAAAGTTACTGAGGGGGCACTCAATCCCCTCATCCACATCATTAATAAAGACATTAAACAAGATTGGCCACAAAACTGAGCCTTGGGGAACAGCACTTGTGACCAGCCTCCAATGGGGTTTAATTCCATTCGCCACAGCTCTGACCTTCATCATCCATGCAGTTTTTTACCCAGCAAGGAGCACAGCTGCTTAAGGCATGAGCCAACAACTTCTCTAGGAGAATGCTGTGGGAGACAGTATCAAAGGCTTTACTAAAATCCAGGTGGACAACATCCACAGCCTTCCTCTCATCCACTAGACAGGTCACATGGCCATTGAAGGCATGGGGTGCTCTAGGTGTATGTGGGTCCTCAAAAGTTTGGAGGTGTCCACCAAGGATATAGGGGTACTCCAGGAAGTAGTGGGTGTGCCCCAGAGTGTGGTGGTCTGAGGAAGAATTGAGTGCTCCAGGGATATTGAAGTCCTCATAAGAGGACAGTTTACAGGGTGTCCTGTAAGTGGAATGATTCCAGAGTTAAGGGACACCAAAAGTGTGAGGCACCCCCAAGAAGTGGGGATGCCGTAGGGGGACTGTGAGGGTGTCCTGGAGCTGGGGCCAGGGGTTGCCCAAAACATCAGAGGTGTCTCCAGGGAATAGGAATGTCCTTGGCTCTGTGGTGACACTCCAGAGGTATTATGCTCTACAACTGTGTGGGTGCCCCCAGGGAAGAGATGCCCCAAAAGTGTGAGGTACCCCTAAGACTGACGATCACCCTGAATCTGTGAGGATGGGAGCCCCCTGCTCAATCAGTAGGGAAACTTAGGCATGGAAACTTAGCCCACTGGCCTGCCCACCGAGGTCTGCACTCAGGGAAGCCCTAAATGGGAGCCTCACAGCCACTGGGGGCCAGGGGACAGACTGGAGACCCCCTGGCTGGAGATCCCTGGGGTGCATCTCTGCAGGGGGGGTGATGCCCCCCTGGTACCACATGCTGCCAGGTGGCCTGGGACACCCTGGGACAGGAGAGTGGCAGGGGTCTGTGGGCTGCCACTTCCCCTTCATGCTGGGAGAAGATTTTGCAACCTTGCTTCCTCCTCGGGTGGCATAAAGAGGGTGGTGGACGGAAGGGGTTCTGAGAGGCAACAAGGCAGCGAGTGCAGGTGAGGGACCAGCTGGCCTTGTGAGACCCCTGGACCTGGTCCTGCCACACTCTGCACTGGAGCCCTTTGGGGGTGACGCCTGGATTCATCCCTGTGCCCTGTGCTTCCTGGGGAGAATCGGCTTGGGATCAGTAGAAGACCCAAGACTTGGGGAACAGCAAGGGCAGCAAACGGTGAGTGCCCAGGGTGCTCCACTGGAGATCAGAGCTTTCCTTGGGTTTTTCTGGCCCTTCAGCACCTAGCTGAGCACTATCCCATGTGGAGTGGGCTGGACTGGAGACCAGGGTGGGCAGCTCTGTCTGCCCAAAGGGCTGCCCAGTGCAGAGGGAGTGGGAGGCAGCAGGTGGTGGTACTCAGGGCTGTTGCTCGGGGTTCTTCTGGTGTGCAAAGACACACCACAGTCCCTACGGACATTGACCATGGGTGTCCTGGGGGGCAGCACCCACTCCCATTTCCTCTCACAGCAAGGAGCCATGAGGGCACTTCCCCATGACATGTCCCTCCTTCCTTCCCTGGAGACCCTCAGGGCCACCCCAGTTTCTTCCAGCTCTGCCAGAGTCAGAAGGGGAAATGGGATGCTGCTTGTTCCCCAGGGTACCCCTGCAGGGTACCCAAGAGTAGGGGATAGCCAGTCTCGGAGGAACTGCTGGGATTTTGGGATGGAGAGGCAGAAAGAAGCAGCCAAAAATAGACTGAAGGGAAGTGTTGATTGTCTGTCTCTACTCCATGCCTATGGCAGCTCTGTTAGGGGCAACCTTCCCACACTGGCACTGTCAGTATTCCCAGGCATGGTCCTCTGGGATGCTGGAGCATCACCATCTCAGCACCATTGTCACTGAGGTCACCACCCCAGGATCACCATTCTAGGATCTCTGCAGGAGTGGGTCTGGCAGAACTAGGGAGGGATTTTTCCAGGCAAAGGTGCTGCCAGGAAACTCCTACCAGGCAGGAGGGCAGGTTTGGTTCCAGGGAAAGTCTGGGTTCAACCAGGACCAGCTTGGGGCCTGAGACCCCTGCCACCTCACTGGTGGCAACTCAGCCACTCCAAACAGCCCTGTTATCGCTGAGCCCTGGAAGAGCTGGGGGTGTTCAGAAAGGAGGGAGAGGGATGAAACAGGAATGAAACAAGAGTCCAGATCCATACTGGAAGAAGGCTGAAGCCAAATGGTCTTTGGGGAGGCAAGAACAGAGCAGGGTGTCCTACATATGAGGGGACAGGAAGAGTGATTGTCAGCTGTGATTTCCCCATCGTGGCCAAGCACTGAGGACACAGAGGTGCCTGGCAGCACCCAGCTAAGCAACAGGAAAACCAGAGACATGAAATATTTCCACAGCCACCTGCAAAGGGTGACATCTCTTTCCGTCCGGGGTGTGAAACCACTCACACAGTGACAGAACCAGGGAGGGGAGAAGGGCATGAAACCACTTTCAGACCTTCTCAAGACCAATCTGCCCTGGGGACCATGACCACAACCTTGCCACTGGTTGGGGTGACAGGAGGAGCAGATCCAGCAATGATGCTTGAAGGAATAGAGAGACTAGAAGGGATCCAGAGATGCTTGAAGGACTTTGGAGGTGCCTAAGGGATCCTGAGATGCCCAAAGAACTCAGAGGCTTTTGAAGGACCCAAACAAACCAGGGAGATGTAGGGATGCTGGCAGGGCCAGGTGTCTCCTGGAGGCACGTGATGCTGTATTGATGAGTGAGCCCCTCAGCCCAGGAACGAGTGACCAGTGTCTGGGGAAACCCATTCCTCCATGGGAGACAAAGAACATACAGAGCTGGGGTGAAGTGGAGCAGACTGATGGGTGCTGAGGGTGTTGTACAAGGAGACATATGAGAGGCAGTGTCCACCTGCAGCACTGCCTGTTACAGGGCACAGTGTGGATACAGTGGAGCAATGGAGGGGTCTGCTCACTGTCTGGGAGGGGACTTGCAGGACAATGGAAATGCCAGGGGACTCAGAGACACTGTTACCCCTGACCCACACCACCCTCCCACCCCATGCACTCATGCTGCTTTGTGCTCTAGAGTCAAAATGGAGTCCTTCTCCTTCAACGGGGATTTCTCCAACATCTTCGCCCTCTACAACTACACCTACGACTACAGCACAGCCATGCCCGACACCGCTATCTCCTCCGCTCCGTGCAAGCCTGACAGCTCAGTCCTCAACAAGTACCTGGTGGTGGTGGTCTACTGCCTCGTCTTCATCCTCAGTGTGGTAGGGAATGGACTGGTGGTGCTGGTGGTGACTTCCAGCCACACCAACCGCTCTGTCACCGATGTCTACCTGCTCAATCTGGCTGTGGCGGATCTGCTCTTTGCCTTCAGCCTGCCACTCTGGGCTGCCTACCGAGCCCACGAATGGGTCTTTGGCACGGTGATGTGCAAAGCCATCTCTGTGCTGCAGGAGGCCAACTTCTACAGTGGCATTCTGCTGCTGGCCTGCATCAGTGTGGACCGCTACCTGGCCATCGTCTATGCCACCAGGGCTGCCACTGAGAAGAGGCACTGGGTGAAGTTTGTCTGCTTGGGCATCTGGGTCTTCTCCATTCTGCTGTCCCTGCCTGTGCTGCTCTTCCGTGAGGCTTTCAGCTCACCCAGCAATGGCACTGTGTGCTATGAGCGCATTGGCGGTGAGAACACGGCCAAGTGGCGGGTGGTGCTGCGGGTCCTACCACAGACCTTTGGCTTTGTCCTGCCCCTCCTTGTGATGCTCTTCTGCTATGGTGTCACCATCCACACCCTCCTGCAGACCAAGAATGCCCAGAAACAGCGGGCCATGAAGGTCATCTTTGCGGTGGTGCTAGTCTTCCTTATCTGCTGGCTGCCCTACAACATCACGTTGGTGAGTGACACCCTCATGAGGACACGGGCCATCATGGAGACCTGCGAGAGGAGGAACCGCATTGACACAGCCCTCTCCGTCACACAGGTTCTGGGCTTTGCCCACAGCTGCATCAACCCCATCATCTACGCCTTCATTGGGCAGAAGTTTCGCAACAGCTTCCTCAAGATCCTGGCACAGCGTGGGATCATCAGCAAGGATGCTGTGGCCCGCTATGGCCGTGCCTCCTATGCCTCCACCTCTGGCAATACCTCCACCACCCTCTGAACCCCACTAGGACCTGACCCTTGCAGCTTCCATCAGGTCCTGACACCCCACGCACCCCCGCAGCCTTGTCCATCTCCTTGGAATGCAGGCAGCAATGCCACAGGACTGAAGGTGCCACCACTGGATGCTGGACATGGCTGGAAAGGGGATTGAGTAGAGGGGGGGTTAGAATGCCATTGCCAGGGGAGTGATACCAAGTACCACCCTCTGTCTCCACTCTTGGGAGTACAGCCTGTGACTTTGGAGACCCTGCTGTGGGGATGGTGTTCCTGGCCAGTGGCCATTCAGCAATAAAGGAATTGGTGAGTTGGTCACCCAGGTCTGGCTCCTCTTTTGCACAGGCAGGGTGTCTCGATCCAGAAGTTAGGAAGGAGATGTGGTTCTTTTGAACATTCCTGTGAGTGGAATTAAGACACAAACAAGGTCATATATCAAGATGTGACTGTTTATTACTTAGAAATAAAACAGAGAAAGAAGGAAAATAAAAGGGAGAGGGAGAGAATGAAGAACGAGAGAGTGGGAGAGATACTTAGAAACAAAACAGAGAAATAAGGAAAAGAAAAGGGAGAGAGAAAAAGAAAGAATGGAGAAAGAGAGAGCAGAAGAGAGAATTATCACCATAGGGTCCTTCTGTGGTGGGGGTGGTGGTGGTGGTAGGGGTGAAGACATTCCTGGGCTGCTGCCTGCAGCCTGAGATGTCCCAGGGGATGTTCCCCCCACTAAGCTGCCATAGCTCAGGAATTTTATACTGTTCTTGGCTCATTCACCATAGCTCCCCCAGGCCCACACCCTAGTCACATCACAATGGATATGTGACTTCCAAGTGTGCTACCTTGGTAGGCAGGACTGACACATCAGATGGGTGGTTCGTGATGATCTGATCTTTGTTGAGAGACTTGTCCTTAATGTAATCATCACATCCACAAGGTGACTTACATTCAAGAGAGATTATTCCTACAGAGGGGAACAGCAGGCCAGGGCTGGGGCACATCTCCAGGGATGGTGGGTCCTGATCTCCCCACCTCTGGTGGGGTGCCCTCTGAGCCTGACAGAGTATGGGTAACCCTGCTTCCAGGCCACAGAAGGGATGTGGCCCAAGAGGCTACTGCAGAGAGCTTGGCACCCTGTACATCCCCAGAGGAGATCCAAACTCAGGTCTTGGTCCTTACAGCCACCCAGGCAGGTCCTGGCACTTCCCTTGTGCAAGAGTCTCCTTGCAGTGTCTGTCCCAGCTGGGGACAAAGCCACCCTCTTCCAGAGTCCCAGAGAAGCAAATCGCTGCAAGCCCCTGGGTAGTCCCTTGCTGACACTGAGCCAGGCCTGTGACTCCTGCTTGAAGGGTGCTAGCACCTGGGGTGCCCCCTGCTCTCCTGGTGGCAGGACATCATTGTGCAAAGGGCTGGGAACCTGTCCCTTACACAACCAGGATGTTTCCGCCCTGGCTTGGGCAACTGAGACTGGCACCAGCATGGGGCAGAGGGGCTGAAGACGTGGCTGTGGCCCTACTGGGGTCCCTCCTGCCACCCAGTGTGTCAAGCATCAGAATTGTCTGCCCCAATGTGCCCAAGCATCTCTCCATGAGCGTCCCATACTGCTCCTCCACCTCCTCTGCTGCAGGCTCACAGGAGTCTTTAACTGGGGAGCATGAGTGGGTGCCACATATGTGCTGGTTCATGGGTGGGTACAGGTGTTGTGGATACCTATGCAGGGAGCCCTAGCGACTCACTGCTGGGCAGGGTCAGTGTGGGTGCCAGGCAGGGACAGTACATCACCTTTGCATCTGGGAAACCTCTTGTCCAAGTGGTTCCTTGCAGCCTGGCAGGAAGCTGAGGGCATTAGCCAAGAGTCATCTCCCTTGCCTGATGCTGTGTCCCTGCTGCAGGGTGGCATCGATGGTAGCTCAATTTGGCTGCAGCTGGGATACCCTTTATCAGGGTGATTCCCCGCCAAGAGGGCTCAGATTCCCTGGTGCCAGCATTCTCCCATCCCACACTCATCCTAGGGGTCAAGCCACTGGCAACTGAAAAACAACATGGGAGCTACAGAGGTAGCAGGAGATGATTCTTTTCCTCTCTCTGGACCAGCAACAAGAAAGACACATCTCAAACCTAAAATGTTGGGTAGCAGGACCAGCCTGCAGGTCTCAGATGTCTGAGTCCCCGGTAAGTTCAAGAGGAGGCAGCCAAAGCAGAGGGTGTCCCAGGCATCGTGTGAGGTGCCAGCTCACAGAGCCTGTGATTGCCCATGCTGATAGCAAAGCAGGCAGCAGCGCCCTTGCTTTCCCACGTCCAGGGAGCACGTTTGGCACACCTTGCCTTGACACAGCCTGTCAAGGGAGCAGACAGTGAGAGCTGTGCCGTCCCAAAGCCATGTCAGTCCCCCATCCAGTATCCCCTCCTGTAGCCCACCTGCAGTTGTAGCGCCGGGAGAGGAGACGGAAATCCTTGTGGCAGCAGGCACACAGCCCTGCATCACGAGGCACTGGGCTGGGTATTGGGGTGTCAATGCCCTCTGTCTTCTGCCACAAGGCATCTTTTTCCCTGTGGGAAGGGACAGGTGAGCCTTGGCAGAAGCATGCCCAGTAGTGGAAGTCCAGGATCACACCCTGGCACCCCAGACCCAAAGTGGGCACCTAAGGGTGGTGAGTGGCATTTGCCTGGGCTCTGGTGCCCTCCTCTGGACAAAGGGGTTTGGGGCTTGACGCTCGCATGTGACCCCGTAGTGGTGTGGTCGCTCACCGCAGCAGCTCCAGCAGCCGCCCCTTCATGTCACGGATGAGCTCCTGCTGCCGCGCCTGCTCGGCACCACGCGTGGCCTCCCTCTCCAGGCTCTCCCGCTGTGCTCGCTGCAGTGCCGATGCCCAGCGCTCCCCATCCTGCCGGGCCCTGGTGTAAGGCAGTGGAGTGATGGTCCCCCTGTCCCTCAGCTGGTCGTCTCTCCATCTATCTATCCACCTGTCCATCCTTCCATCCATCTCTCTGCTGCCTATCCCCCCCATGCTGGCTCCCCATCCCCACAACCATCTTACTATCTGTGGGGCCAGCCACTCATCCATTTCCCATCTCTTCATCTGTCCTTCCCCACACCTTTCCTTCTGGTCTTCTGCCCACTCATCCATCCGTTTACACATTCCAAATTCATCCCTCTGTTCCTCCATCCACTTGTCCCAATTTCATCCCTCCATCCCTCTGTGTGCCTGACCTGCAATTTATACATCCCAAATTCATGCCTACATCCACCCTTCCATCCATCTTCTCACTCCAAACACATTCTCCCACCCCTCTTCCCACCCACCATCTACTTATCAGTCTCCAAACTGACATGTCCCTCCATCCCTATCTCCTCAAATTCTGCTCTCCCTCTTCCTGCCCATCCTCAGGTGCTGCTCCCCTTGGTCCAAGTGGAGCATCATGAGGGGTTCCAGGGGAAACTCTGTGTCTGGTGCAAATGGGAGAAACCCACTCTGGGGTGGTGGGTGGTGAGAGCTGGGAGTCTCTGCCAAACCTGCTGAGCTGTTCCTGCAGCCATGCCACTTCCTGCTGCTGGGCCTGGAGTTGGTGCTGGCTCTGCAGGGCCTCTTTCCGTGCTGTGGCAGCCAGGGTGGCCAAGCACTGCAGAAGAGCAACAGCTCATCACCATCCCCCTGACTCCCCACCACACAATGGAATCCCCTTGGGCTTTCCATACCATGGCCATGCTGGTGGCTGTACTGGGCTTCCCTTCTGCCTGGTGGTCCACTGGGGGGTCCTGGGGGCCATGGGCAAGCTCCAGTGCCTGCCGTAGCACGTTCTCAATGGTGCCCACTTCATGCAGGGCGCTGGCATCATTCAGTGTGTCTGTCTGTCCCACAGCTGCCAGTGCTGCCTGGCAGTCCTGCAGGCGTGAGGCCAGTGCTGCTGCCTCTGCCAGTGCCCCAGCCAGCTGGGCACCTCGCTCCTCTGCCAATTTCCGCCAGGCCTGTGCCTCCTCCTGTGCTTGTGCCAATGCCCCTGGTTCCCCTGCTGCCACTGCCTCTGCCAGTGCCTGCTCCAGGAAGATGTTGGTCTCCCGCAGTACCTCGGCCTCACGTGCCTGCAGCTGGGCCTGCTGGGCGCTGCTCTCCTCCTGATGCTGGCTCTGACGCTTTTCCTGTGCCAATTGGGCTGCCAGTGCCTGCAATGCTTCTTCCTGCTGCCCCAGCTTGGTCTGCAGCCTGGACACCAGCTCCTGCAGGGATGCCTCTGTCCCCTCTGGCTGTCTGTACACTGGTGGTGTGGAGCCTGGCATGCAACCTGTGTTGGGTGGTGGTGACGTGCCAGGCTCCCCATCACCATAGATCTGGGGTGCTTTACCAGTGTTGTGTGCATCCTCCAGCTCCTCTACATCCACATCCTTCAGATCCTTCTCATCCTCCTGCAATTCTTCTTCATCCTTTTCTTCCATATCCTTCTCCACCTCCAATTCCTCCTCATTCTCTTTCTCTTCCTGATCATTCTCCACCTTTTCTTCATCTTTCTCTTCCATATCCTTCTTCCCCTTCACATCTTCCACATCCCTTTCCACATCCTCCACGTGTACACTCTCGACCCATAGGGCGACCGAGGTGGGGGGACATAGGTGAGCTGGCGCTCCATGGGGTGCCATGTTGGGATGGTTGATGCCACTGGGACATCCATGTGCCATGGCGCTGGTATTGCCTTTTTGTGGGGTGGTCTTTGCTGGCCTACTTCCTGCCACCTGACTGGGCCGTACCAGTGTCCTAGAAGGGACAGGGCACTCAGGGCCATGAGGTAATAGCTAGGGTAAGCAGTGTGCCACCACCCTCCCTCAGGGCTCCCTGGGCACAGAGATGGAGAGATTAGCAGGGCTGGTGACATTGGGTGGCACCTGGTAATGCCTGTGCCACCACCTCCGGGCAGTTGTAGGGGTGATCTGGGGGATTCACATGTGCCTGAGGCTCTGCGTGCGCTCAAGTGTGCAAGCAGCAGAACAGTCATGAGTGTGCTGGAGCAGCTGCATCCCTGGGTGCCCCCCTGCAAGTGTGGCTGGGGGCAAGGATCTGCATGCACATGTCTTAGATGTCAGTGTCATGGTGTTGCAGCAGACCTGTGCCTGGGCCTCTGATTGTCAGAGGATGACCATAGGTGTGTGTATATGTATGGCATCTTTGCAGGCATGGATGTGGCATACATGCTGGCATGGGTGTCTGCTTGCCTGGGACCATGTATGAAAGGCAGGCACAGCTGGGGTGCCACATGGGGTCTGGTGCAATGCCTATATGCTGCTCTGTGATGCTGAGCCCCAAGTACCCCAATGCCCCTGATGCCCTTGGTATCCCTGGTGCCCCAAATGCCCCCAGTGCCCTCCTTGTCCCCAGGCTCACTCAGAGAACATGGGCCAAGCAGTGTCCAGGTCAGCTCTGTGCAGGGCCAGGTGGAAGGTGACACTGTCCAGCTCGTAGAGACTGCCCAGGATCTCCACCCGGTGCTGGGGGCTCAGGAAGGGGCTGCGAGCATAGTACCACTCACTGCAAACACAGAACAGGGTCACGTACCCTGCTATGCCCTGGGTGGGCACATGCACCTGCAGCACCCTTACTGATTGGGTGCTGTAGGACACTGCCTGCTCTGGCCAAGCCCTTCACCACCATGACCACCCCCTCCCTGTGACCCCTACTCTCACCAGAGGTTCTCAGGGTCTAGGAGACAGAGCTGCAGGGACTCTGCCAGCTGCTGGTGCACCAGGCAGTACCGCAGGAAGGCTCGGCCCCTGCCCACAGGAGTCTTCAGCTGTGAGGAGAGGATTATTCAGCCCTACCATGACAGCTTGTTCCACACATGCTTCCCCCAAGCCCTTGCAGGGGGAAGGAGGTCCCAAAGGCCAGGGATAGGAGGCAGCAGGGACCCCAGAGGGGAGAAAACCCTTTACAACACCAGTGGGTGAATCCTCAGTGCCCAAGTGAGTGCATGTATTCCCACAAAGAAGCAGAAGTACAGGCATATGAGCCCCCAGGTGCCCTGCCAGACTGTGCCCACCTTGTCCAGGGAGGTGACGAAGCGAACACCCTCATGCTCCTGCCGGCACCGTGCCAGGCCCTGGCACAAGAAGTCCCAATAGTCCTTACGCTGCCCAAAGAAGCTCCTCTTTTCCTTGAGGTCGAACTGACAGAAACACAAGCTTGGACTAGCTTGTTTGGGGGTGTCTCTCATCCTTCCAGACTGTGTCCTGTGGGGCTGCAATCCGACCAGCTCCCCCAGCATGGTCAGGCCCAGAGTTCCCTGGCTATCTCCTCTTAGCTGTCCCCGTGCCTCAGTTTCCCCTTTGCAGCACATGCATGTGGATGTGTGTGAGCCTGATTTGGATGCTCACATGGCTAGAGATACCCAGGCTGGGGTCATCCCACCAGCCCAGGGCTAGAGCAGGATCCCCTCTGCTCTCATTTGGGAAACTGAGGCAAGGAGTGGTGGAGACAGAGGAGTGTCAGTACCTGGAGGAGAAACTCCAACTGGGCACAGAGGCTGTGCAGCTCACGGCTCCCATCTGTCACTGGCACATTCTGCTCCCTGTAGCTGTGGTTCAGCTCGGCCACAGTCTCTGCAGGATGGAATGGCTGAGCTGGCATGGTCCTCCCTGGGCAGCAGGCACCCTGTCTCATCCCACCCCCCTCCCACTTCCTCCTGCCTCCGGGGGAATTTTGCCAGTGGGTGAAAGAGGAACCTGCCCTGGGATGAAACAGGAGAGCAGGGAGAGCAAGGGGCACAGGCACCCACTGGGTGCTGCTCGTTCCCTGGGGCTGGCAGTAAGGATGGGAGCAGTTGGCAGTGGCACTGGGATGCTCTGGACCACCCCCAGCAGTGATGGGATGGGTATGAGAAGGGACCTGGCACGACCAGAGTAAGATGTGCCATGCAGGGGACATGCTGGCAGGAGACACTTCGTCAGGGGACATGCTGGCAGGGGACACTTTGGCAGGGGACAGGCTGGCACACTTACTCTGCAGGTCCTTGATGATGCGGTTGAGCTCCCCGTCCCCTGCCATGGCTGTCCCTGGGAATCTGCAAAGACAGAGGCAGTGATAAGTGCCAGGTTGGCACACAGCTGGTGCTCCCAGACTCTCTGCCCCAAGAAGAGGGTCTGTCCTGCCAGCTCCATCCCAGAACTGCCTGCTGTTAAGGTAAGAGAGGGTGGGCTCAGGCACTCTCTTTCCCTGCCCATTTGCCCCCACTACATGGAGTAGGGAGTATGGGGTGGGCAAACCTATATCACCTTCGTTGTCCATGTGCTCTGTCCCAAATTGCCCCCAGGCTCTGCCCTCACACTGTACCCAGCCTCTGCCACCATTCCTTGGGGTTCCTGAGGCTGAGTCCCCCCACTCTGATGTGTCCCTGTCCCCATCACTCAGGATTCAGGATATGGGTTTTGTGTGAGGGAAGTGGTGCCTTTGCTTCTACTCTCACTTCCCTTGCTCACACTACAAACAGTGGAGGGGGTCCCATTTGGGGCAGGGAAGGGGGACACACAGTCCCTGAGATGTAACTTCCCAAACTGAGCTCCCCCTCAGGCAGAGGCCTCTGGCACAGCATGATACCTGTTGGACTGGTGCGGGCTCTGCGCTGTGCATGGTGTCAGGGGGCACAATGCAGTGCGATGGTTTTGCAGGGTGGTAAGTGGCAAGCCGGGGACAGGGTGAGGGTTGGTGCCCAAGGAGGTTGCAGATCCAGGGCTTGTCACCATAGCCGATGGCTGGGCACAGGGCTAGGGGAGCACATGCCTGTGTGTGAGACTGTGCACAGCAGGCTGTGTGTATGCTCACAGAAGCATGTGCACCCAAGCATGCCCGAGCATGCCTAAGAATGCATGAGTGCCCTCTATGCCCTTCCATGGCAGAGAGGGTTGTTGGGCAGAGCAGGTCTTGGGACTCTGGATGCCTAGATACCTGTCCCACTGCCCTTGGGTGACATTGGAAGATCTATCTTCCCTCCTGCCCACCCTGCCCATGCCTCAGTTTCCCTGGGAAGGGGAGCCCCTTACCTGTGGCCAGGAGCTGTGGAGTGCCCTGAGGAGCTCCCCGGGTGCTGGAAGAATGCTGGTGTGTCCTCTCACCCCCCACATCCACCCACACTATGCCTGTGTGCTTCTCCTTTTGTATGCTGGCAGGAGGAAGTATGGGAGATCAAGGGACCCACAGGAGCCACCCCTCAGCCCACCACACATCCTATCAAGCACTGCAGCTTGGCCTCCCAGCACCCAGCTCCTCAGTTTGGGGGATGCCAGTTTTGGGGAGAGGGTCAGCAAGACTAGTTCCCCTGTGCAGCCCCTGAGGAGAAGAAGGAAGGACAGTGACAGGTTTTGGGGGGACTCTTGGTGCTCTTCTATGGGAATGGGGCTTGGGAATGCTTTGACAGACCCCTTTCAGGTTTTTGGGGAAGGAGACTGGGACCCATACCCAACTAACAGCAGCCAACAGCATCCTCAGGGCAGCAGCCCCTGGCACAGAGCCCCTCTCTCCCATGTACAGCATTCCCCAGTGGTAACAGCTCCGGAACACAGACTACTTCCAGGAGCTTGCAGGCCACAGGAGAAAGGCCCACAGCCCACCCCACCCATCTACCCCCTCTACTTGGAGGCTATGCCCAGAGTCTGGATGCAAACTTCCTGGGTGCCTGGGGCAAGCCCCACCCTCTTGTTATCTGTGCCTGGGAGGGCCCCTGCCCGGCAGTGCCCCTCAGCTACCGTGCCTGAACCCCTTTGCTGTGCTAGCCCTGACTTGCGAGCTCCTTTCAGGGTGGGGTCTGAATCCCTGTCAGGAGGGTTGGGGATGATGTCAGCTCACCCCCTCTGTGCCAGACACAGGGACCCGCTGCCATCCCACTACCCACCACCATCCAGTTTGGTCACTGTCCTTGGCGATGCCCACCTGCTCCCCATGGTCCATTACGGCACCTACTGCCCCTACCTGTGCCACCCAGGGGGCCTCCCCTCGGCCAAGCCTCGGCTCCGCACCAAAGTGAAAGTAGGAAGTGATGCTGAGCAGGAGCCTGGGCTTCCCTGCACCCTCCTTGCCCCCAATGGGGCTTGCTGAGCCATGGGGTGCCCCTGAGCAGCTGCAGGGGAGAGGGGACCTGGTGACAGTGACCTACACAGCACCCTACATTGGATGGGGAGTGGGTGGGTAGGGTGTCAGAGAGGCAGTGGAGCATTGCCCCACTGTACTGGAGAGGGCTGCTTGTGTGTGTGACAGGACACGTGTGCAGGCTGTGTGCACAGGTACAGACACAAGCCATATACGTGGCAACTCTGGGTGCCACTGCAGAGCCCTGGCAGAATGGTCCCCTGTCCCTCCCCAGCCAAGGGCCAGGGAGGAGCTGTCAGGGACTGGAGGGGTGCAGAAGACGCCCGCCTGTCCTTGGCGTGGGTGCAATTCAATTAACGAGGACTGGCTCTGGTTCAGTGCAGCCAATAACGCTAATGGCCCTGCACAGGCCTGGTGCTGCCCGGCGGGGGGGGGTCCAGGGGCCATCTGCTAATTAAATGGGGGTGGGGGATGATGGAGACAGTGGTGATGTCACCTTCTTCGTGCTTTTGGGGTGGGGAGGCCGTAACTTGGCAGACCCTGCTCTTCAGACAGAAGGTGCCAGGCAAGGCTGGGATGGAAAGCTGTGAAGAATGGGGGACCCTCTGAACTCCCTTGTCCCCTGCACCCCTCCCTGGTGCTGCCACTCCTTAGGAGCCTTCCTGAGGCAAATGCAATTAGCATCCAGGCCTGGCACAGCTGCTGCCCACGCTTGGCACCAGCAGCTGCCCCGCAGGGACAGATACTTGCCCAGCATCACCACAGCATTGTGGCGGCATCCAGGGGTGCAGCAGCCACCCTCCGTTGGCACCACCCTGATGAGTGCAGGAGGGAGGATATGATGTCCCTGGTGCAGCTGCAGTGTGGGGTGCACCCTGACCCCCTGCTCTGCATAAGCCCAGTGGCAGGGTTAGTGTGCAAGGGACTGTGACAAGGTGTCCTGTGGTGAGGGGTGTACCTGGGTAATGCTGCGCCCACATCATGGTGCATCACCCAGACACTCTCTGGAGAAGGACCCTGCTGTGGCAGGCACTTGACAGGAGGGTCTCTAAAGGTGTCGTCAGGTTCCTGGGAAGGGGAGAGGCTTGGTGGAGCACCGGAAGGGCTGGCAGAGGGGCAGGGAAGCCCCTCTGTGTGCAGAAACTGCCATTTAGGGCTTGGGGTGAGCAAGGCATGTTGGAGGGAAACTGAGGCAGAGGAAGGGAAGGAGAGGGTGTTGCAGGTTGAGCTGTGATCGAACTCGGGCATCTAGGCTCCTCCACCCCAAATCAAAGGTGGCTGGAGGCAGGGGCACAGTTACTGTCCGGCATCCATCCCAGGGTGGGCAGGCGGGTGAGCCCGGGGGTGCCGAGCGACGTGTGTGGGGAGGAGGAGGAGGGAGAGGGGAGAGGAGAAGGGGGAGGAGGAGGAGAAGGAGGGGGAGCGTGGCGGAGCTGGCTCACACCCAAGCACTGCAGGACAGGGGCGGGCACGGTGCTCTCTGCCTGGCTGCCAGCACGCAGGCGACGCTGGGGGACCGGCGCGGGGGACAGGGCCCGGTGGGACCGCAACCCCCCTAGCTCATCGCCGCACAGCCCCGTGCCTTCCTCCGGGCACCTCCTGGGCACTGAGCGGGCACCGCAGCTTGTTGCAGCCGGGGAGACCACGGCTGGGTTTGGCTGCCCCCACGAGCGTGTCCTGATCAGGGTTCGGCCCCTGGAACTTGCCCCCGCCCGGCCTGGTGACCCCCGGGCAGGGGCACCATGACCCGGTTGAGCTGGTGCTTTGCCACCTTGATTCGCTGGGGAAAGTCCTTGGTGTCTTGCCTCCTGCCCCTCCGCGCCTGCCGCCGCCGGGAGGTAAGCAGGCACCGCTGCGCACGGCGTCAGGGTCAGGGTCTGCAAGGGGGGCACGGAGATGGGACGGACTCAGGGGACGGCAAGGGAATGGGGATACGGGCTGGTGCTGGCCCTGCCTGCTCCGGGCAGTGGGGGGTTAAACCATGCACATGCATGCCAGGGTGCCGGGCACGTCCTTTGTCCCTCCTTGTGTCTCCCTCCCAGCCTGGAACTGTAACTCCTCCATCCAATAACCCACAGCTGTTGTCCCCTGCAGTGCCTGGCTTGGGGGGGGGGGGAATCTGCTGAGATCTGCTGTACAGCAGTTCATGCAAAGGGATCTACTGCGATCCCTGCGTCCTTACAGAATCATCACAGAGGTGCAGGGTGTCTCTGTGTCCTTACAGCGCCCACAGTGAGGCCCCCCTCTGCCCATAAAGCACTTGGCACAAGAGATCCCTGTGCCCCTAAAGCGCTCAGTCTGTGCGGGATCCCTGTGTCCAAAAAAGTGTCCATCATGAGAGACTCCCCATGCTCATAACAACCTGGCATGGGGCATCTCTGTGCCCATCAGCACTTGATGTGTGTGAGATCCCTGTGCCAAAGGACAGCTGTGAACAGGGGATCCTTGTGCCCATGCAGTGCCTGGTGTGGGCACCCATCCTACTCTGTTGCCTGGGCTGGGGAAACTGAGGCAGGGAGGGGAGAGGCTGGCAAACAATGTGGGACTTCCACTGTGCCACCCTCACTTAGTTCCTTAACCTTTGGGAAGCTGTCCTGTGCCTGGCAGGCTGGCATGGGTCACTCTGGCTCACTGTGCCAGCAAAACAGGTGCCAAAGGCATCACTGGGCAGTGCCTGGGGGAGTGTTACTGCAGGGTGGTGACAGGCCAGTGTGTGCCAAGACAGGGACCAAGCTTGGAGGAGGCAGAGGCCCCTGGCTGCTGGGGACCCCATCGTGTACCAGGAAGAGAGGACCGTGAGCTGCTGAGAGCACAGACAGGTGCTCAGGGCTGTGGGTGGGTGTGTGGCACTGGCGAGATGTGGGGTGGTGGTTATGCAGTCCCATGTCCATCCCCGTGTGTGTCCCTGATGTGGGTGTGAGAACATGGGTACATGTAACACACATGTGCTTGGGCATGTGCATGCTAACAAGTATGCAGATAGGGCAGAGGGGAGTGAACTGCAGCTCACACAAGTGTGGGTGTGTATCAAGCCTCTGGGGAGCCGCCATGGGGTGCATGGGTGTGTGTGCATGCCCTCTAGTATGTGCATGTGTGCTGGCTGCATTAGCAGCGGAGCTTTACACTGGTGTGAGGTGTTAGAGGGTGTTTCCCCATCCCTTTCCATGCCCAGATGGGCACCGACACATGTGGTGTGCTTGAGTGCACCCCAGCACGTATGTGCAACGTGTGCGTGTGCCCTGTGCACCCAAGAACAGTGCGGGGACAGCTCTGCTAGAAGCAAGTGTGGGGACCTTGGGGACACAATGAGTCCTGGGTGGGGGGGGCACAGAGGACCTCTGCCAAGGCTGGCCCTGCTCTGGAGGTACATGCCTGCACCGGTGGTACCCGTGGGGGAGAGGAGTCTGGGCTAAGTGCCCTGTTTGTGTCTTCCGGTGAGAAAAGGAGCTCTGAATGATGCTCACAGGCAGCGTCCCTACAGCTGCCCTATCTCTGTTGCATGATCCTTGTCTCTGCCCTTCTGAGGGGCCTGGGCTTGTCACAGCAGTGAATGGGAGGGAGTGATTTATGCAGGGGTGGGGACACCCCTCTCTATTGGGGCTTCCATTTGTGGGCAGTTACGAGGCTGATGAATGAGGGAAGTAATGTTGCAGAGGGGGCATATGGATGGGCGTTCCCTGTGTGTTTGGTGCTGCGAGCAAGATCAGGCTCCCCAGCCTCCCCAGGTCTAACTGGCATGGGGGGACAGGGAGTGCTGTCCCTGTCTGTCCCCTGTCCCATCTGTCACATCTCCACAGAGGTACCTCTACCATGGGCTGGGCAGGCACAGTGGAGTAGTAGGGTGTAGGGTGATGGGAACTGGATAATTTTGGCAAGGGATGCAGCACTTTAGTGGATTCATATGCCATACCAGCCTCTGGGAAGGGCAGCCTACCCCTGCCCTTTCTTTCTGAGCTGGCAGCTACATGTAGCATACAGACGGGAAACTGAGGCATGGGCAGGGGGAGCCATTAGAGTGCCCATGTCCCCATGCCAGCTGTGGCCTGTCCTATGCCGGTGTCCTTACCCCACGGCACGTTCCCAGTCCTGACTCACATCGTCATGGTCATAGCCAGCTGCGCACAAGTTTCCAGGTTGGAGCCAGAGTCAGCATCGCTGGGCAGGGGGGAGTCGGGGAATACAGACACCGAGGGTCGTCTGGCCAGGTTCCCCCAGGAGGCGCTAGGGCATCTATCTGCCAAATCCACCCCCTTCTGGACCGCGGGCTACCAAGCCGTTCTCCATCACGCCTGGAGCTTGTCCTCACCTCGCTGAGGCCCCCCTGTTTGGCGCATGGAAGTCTACCGCTCCCTCCCAGTTTCCCGTCCTGGGACCACCCAGGAGACATGAGTGAGGGGTGGCGGAGGGGACACCCTGCCGCAGGACTCAGCGGAGCAGGGATGGGGGTGAGGTGTGTGGTAGGTTTCCCCTCGGATCAGCAGAGGAAATGGATCCCAAATGTTTGTGCGTGTATGTGGAAAGGGGCCGGGACAAGGCACAGCCCCACTCCTGGGCGGGCGGAGCGAGGGGCCGGGGGTCTCGGCCGGCGGCGGGGCCGCGCCGGGGGCAGCATGACCGGGCTGTGCCTCTTCTGCCTGCTCTGGGTACGGCCCGCCGCGCCTGCACCGGGGGGCACTGGGGGGCACCGGGCGGGGGGGAGCAGGCCAGCAGCACGGTGGGGCCCGGTGCTGGGGCCTCAGCGGGGCTGGTTCCGGGACCGGGCGGTGGATGGGGTTAGTTGCAGGGGGGTGGGTTGCAGCGGGGGTAACCGGAGGCGTTTGCACTGGGGCGGGCTGACTGGGCGCAAGGGGAACCGGCGATGCTGGATTCGGGCTGGGACCGATTCTGTGGGAAAGGGGAGACGGGCAGGGATGGCCGGACGGAGCAGGGCTGGGGGAACTGGACCGGGAGCGAGCCCGGGGAAGCCTCGGCGACCGGGCGGAGTGAAGCGGGACTCAGACAGGGAGAGAGGGGGCGGTGGGCACTGGGCGAGGAGATGCACGAAAAAGAGACCACTATGGGATGCGGGACAGGGACACCGGACCGACCATCAGCCTGCGGCACCGGCCAGGACCTCTCGCCTTTCCCAGGGCTGCGGCTCTGCTACCCCACGGAAGGAGAGGGAAACTAGGCAAGCTGCGAGGAATACAGTTGGTTTGGGGGTCTGCCCGTCACCCCTAGTCACCAAGCTAAGCTGAGCCCCAGGGCACAGCGGCGTGCAAAGTATTGGGTGAACCCGAGCCCGCAGGGCTGGACCGGGGTGTTCGGGTGCTCTCCACCCACCCCTGCTTTGCAGCCTCAGGGGAATTAGGTGTCTCTCCCCGACGCTGCACCTCTCTGCAGTGCTGGGCAATGGATCTAGGCCTCCTAGCTCCTGATTAGTCTGGCGTGTCTCTCCAGTGCTTCTTCCAGCCCAGGACACTTAGGTCCCCTTCCAGTCTCCTTGGGCCTGCATATTGGGGTGGTCCTTGGCCAGGGATGCCCATGTCTCCCCTTTCCCCCACCGTTTGGATGCTGGCCCTTGGAAGTGGCATCCCCAAGAAGCTCCTTGCCCCTCCAAGAATCCTCTTAACAGTTCCTACCCCTGGGGACAGGGACGCTAACTGGAATCTTGCCAGCATGGGGGTGGGACAGGGTTGTTTCGTGGGATAGGCTGGTTCCACGGCAGGCTGGGTGGCGCTGGGTGGGCAGGGTGCAGTCCTGGCAGCAAGGAGGTGGGTGCTATATGGGCAGCCCCCCCCCGGCGTGGCGATGGTGCTGGCAATGGGGCTAGCAGAGGGGGCTCTGTAGGGTGGGAAGTGGTTGGGGAGCTCTTTCCCTAGCAAGGATAATTGCCGTTAATGAAGCAGACCCATACAAACGTGAAGGGCCAGGGCAGGGTGGGAGGGACGTGCGTGGCATCCCGGCTGGGTCCTTGGGAGCAGGGGGCGGGGCAAGGCCTCTTCCCGGGGCACCCCGCAGCGAAGATGGTGCTTTGCATATGTAAACGAGCGGATGGCATCTTTAGGCCTTGTTGTCACCCAGCAACTGCCCTTGACCTGGGGGAGCTTTTCCCATGGCTGCTGACAGCTGCTGACGGGTGGATGATGACACGCCTGTGCACACGTGTGTGGATGCATGTGGGTACACCCAGCCGGCTGCATCCTGGTCCCTTGTAGGTTGGCACAAGCACAGGGGCTGCAAGGGACTGGTGAGTGGTCCTGCAGGAGCAGGTGCCCAGGAAAGAGGGGCTTGCCTGCATATGTAAAAATCTGTGCAAGTGTGCAAAAGCTTGCACATGGGCCTGTGCTTGGGAACATGGAAACCAACACATGTATCTGCTGGTGCTGCTGCGGCTAGCGGGGGTGTGCTTGGTTGGCACATGCTTGGTTGCACATGCTTGCACAGGCACAGAGGCTTGGGTACATTGGCATGCTCACAGATGTGGATGTGCGTGCAGCAGCATGACACGTGCACCACATTCAGCACCTGCAGCACCATCACAGCCCCGGGGGTGTTTGCATGCATGCAGACATGCAGACATTCTGCCTGTCCGTGTGTGCATGAAGGAAACTGAGGTGGGGAAGTTTTAAGGAGTAGCTGGCACCCCAACCCTTTGGCACCTCCCTCCTCGTGGATCTGGTGTGATGCTGAGGCCAGAGGAGATTGGGGCACCCAGGCAAGGGGGTGCTGATGGGCCTCTGCCTAATCTCTTTAGCCTTGGCATGAAAAGGTGGATTTACAGGGGTCTTTATCTGGCAGGTGGGTGGCCAGAGCTGGCATGCTGCCAGGGGGTGCCCTTCCCCAGAAAGCAGAGAGGAGGTTGGGAAGGGCACTGGCTGCCTCCAGCTGTGCTGGCATGCTCACCACTCTAAATCCCCCTGCCTGAACACATGCACATGCTTGCACACTCGCACCCCAGTGTCTGCACATGTTAGGATCAATCCTGCACTCACACACGTGGGCTGTGCCAGGCAGGGTGGGCATGGCTGCTCACTCAGGGGGCATCACATCCCATACACCCTTCTGTTAGACACCTGAGCACATGCAGTCTGGCATGCAACCCAAAATATGGTGTGACACGAAGACACATGCACACATGTAGATGCACACACATGCACACACACACGTACATGCAAACATACATGCATACACACATTCACCCACACAGACACACATACATGCACACACATGTGGATGCACAAGACATGTAGGATGTAAGAATATGTACATGCACATATACAAATTTGCATGCAATAAACACAGACACATGTACATTAATAACACACATGTGTAGGTACACACATGTATATGCACACACATGCACACACATGTAGATGCATAGAAGTGTACATGCACACACAGATTCACAGACATGTACATGCACACACATGTGGGTGCACACACATGGACATGTATGCAGATGGCCACACACAGATTCACAGATGTGCACACACACATGTACATGCACACACGTGGAGGCATATATGTGTACATGCACACAGCTACATGGACACACAGAGTCACAGATGTGCACACACACACATGTACATGCACACACACGTGGATGCACAGATGTGGGCATGCACACAGATGTGGACATACACACAGATGTGGACATACACACATACATGCGCACAGAGATTCACAGATGTGTATGCACATACACATGTACGTGCATGCACACACACATGTATGTGCACACACAAGTGGATGCACAGTTGTGGGTATACACACACAGATTCACAGATGTGCACACACACACATGTACATGCACACACACGTGGATGCACGGATGTGGGCATGCACACAGATGTGGACATACACACATACATGCACACAGAGATTCACAGATGTGTATGCACACACACATGTATATGCACACACGCGTGGATGCACAGATGTGGGTATGCACACACAGAGTCACCGATGTGCACACACACACATGTACATGCACACACACATGGAGGCACAGATGTGGGCATGCACACAGATGTGGACATACATACATGCGCACAGAGATTCACAGATGGGTACGCACACACACGTACGTGCACGCACACACGTGGATGCACAGATGTGGGCATGCACACAGATGTGGACATGCACACATACATGCGCACAGAGATTCACAGATGGGTACGCACACACATGTGGATGCACAGATGTGGGTATACACACACAGATTCACAGATGTGCACACACACGTGTACGAGCACACACACGTGGAAGCACAGACGTGGGCATGCACACACATGCGGGCATGCACGCACACACACGCATATAGATGCGCGCGCACGCACTCGCAGATGCACGCCCCCGTGCACGCGAGCACACGCGCGCTCTGACTCGCGGTGAGGCGGGAGGTCGCGGCTGAGCGTATGCGCGGGCGGCACCGTGTGCGGGTGCGGGCTCACTCGCGCGTGCGGGCTCACTCGCGCGTGCATAGGCTTGCACGGGCGCGCCCCACCAGGGGGCGTCAGAGGCTGTCCGAGAGGTACGGCGGCGAGGTAGGGCAGTGCCCACCCCCCCCAATCCCTCCCCCCCGCACACCCGGGCACGAGCCTCGGCGTGCCCCCTCTGCCCTACTCGCCCCGGCCCCGCTGCAGGGGGCACGGACTCAGGGGCTGGGGTGCGGGGGGAACAATTCTTCACACGAGGGAGTGAGTGGAGGATGATGACCCCTGCCTAGAGGGAAGCCGAGGCAGGGCAGAGTGCCCTGCTCTGTGCCACCACAGAGCTAACGAAGCCCTGTGCATCTGTCCCCACTTCCAGCCTCAGGACCTGGAGACCCCCGCGACGCACACCTTCAAGATGACGAGCTTCAAGAAGGTGAAGGCGTGTGGGATCTGCCGGCAGGCCATCACGCGCCAGGGCAGCACCTGCCGAGGTGAACGGGGGCTGTGGGCACACGTGTGCAATGGGGCTTGCTGGGGGGGGTCTGGCTGTGGTGGAATGTGAGTGTGTGCCTGTGGGTACAGCCGTGCACATGAGCACTCAGGTGGGAACTTGTGGCTGTGCCATCCCACACCCACATGTGTGTGCTTGTGTCAGGGCAGGAGGCTGTGGGTGTGCAAGGAGGAGTGTGGTGCTTTGGTGAGCAGAAAGGTGGCTGGGAGGGGAGGACAGCACATGGAGGCACTTGTGTGCATGCATGTGACTGTGTCAGTGGCCCTTGTGCAGCTGGCTTGCAGCTGTCACCATGCAAGAGAACATGGGCGTGCAGCAAGTGTGCAGCTGTCACCACATGGGTGTGCACATGCATGCAACTGATGCGCAGCTGTTGCCATGTGGGTGTGCAGAGGTGTGTGAGTCTGTGTCCCTGGGTGGGTGTTCACATTCTCTGCTGTGCCCACTGCCTGTGATGCCCAGTGGGACAAAGGCGGTGTCACAGCCCCTTGCACGTGTGCTGTGCTGCTGAGCAACGTGTATGGGGCGGCGGGAGGAAACGCTGCTGGCCACGGGAACAATGTGGCTTCCTGTGCTGCAGGAAATATCCCCAGGGGGGGACAGGGCCTGGGAGGTGGCCGTGACTGGGGCCACGCTGTGCAGGGACCCTTGTGTCCCCTGAGGATGGGACATGCGGCTTTGTAGGGCTGCCCAGGGGATTGGTGGTGCCCTGTATGAGTGCGTATCCCCAGCAGTGGCAGACATGCTGGCATTGCCCATGTGCATGTGCTGTCCGCTGCAGCAGCACTGGCAGGAGTGTGCAACACCAGCATGCAGGCACGTGGGGGCATGGGCACTGGGGGTGCCCCCACCATGCTTTCTTGCATGCCAGTGTGCGTGTGAGGCCTTGTGAGACGTGTCCAAGCATGGCCTCACTCGATGCCGTTAACCTCTGGGCACTGGGGTTTGCATGCACACACATTTCCCAGCACGTTGTCCTGGGGGGTGACTGGCTTGTACACATGGGTGTGTGCCCCAGTGCAGCAGGCATGTGCACATGGATCTGTGCTGGTGCAACAGGGCATGTGCCTGCACGCATGTGAGGTGGGGGCATCTGTGTGTGCGCGTCCTAGCAGCTTGTGCCAAGTGCCAGGGTGCTCCATGCACCATGTCATAGGGTCCCACTTCCTATCCTGCCCTGCATGTGCAGTGCTTGTGAGCTGTCCCTCAGCAATGGCCTCTCTTCTGCCCCTGCTAACCTTGTCTCCTCTCTCCCCCCCTTAGGCTGCAAGCTTTCCTGCCACACCAAGTGTCAAGCCAAGGTAAGGCTGGTGCTCCAAGGCATACTGGTCTCTGGGGGACACCAGAGGTTTAGGGGGGAGAAGCCACTGTCCATGCCAGCTGACCCAAATAGGCTGGTGGCTGTGGGCTGGTCATCATGGCACTGATGTTGCCTGTGCCTGTCTGGGTACTGGACTGGGTTTTCAGGTGCAGCTCTGCTCAGAGGCTCCCGGCATGGGTCCATGCCTCAGTGCTTGGAATGGGGTGCCCTTTGCCAGGGTGAGTGCTGCTGCATGTGATGCCATGCACCAAGGCTGAATGCTGCCAGCAGAACGCAAATGAGCTGAGCACCTCTCCCAACTCCCAGCACTGCTGGGGGCGGATCTTGCTGGTGGGAAGGAGAGGAGCCCCAAGGATTCTCAGCAGTGGTGTCCGTCTGTCCATCTGCCACACCAGCGAAGGGGGACCCTACTGCAACCCAGGTTCTTCAGGGAGCTGAGCACAGTTCTCTCTGCTATGCTGCTGGGGCAGGGGAGGTGGCATGTTCCTGAATCCCCGGGGAGGCATGTGTGCCAGCCAGGTCTGGGGCTGGCATCTTGGGCAGGAAGAGGCTGGCATGCCCCAGGCGGGCAGCATAGGCTGGGACATGCCCATGCTCATGCCCCATTGGGCAGGGAGAGAGAGGAAAAGCCTGGGGTGGAGGTGAGGGCTTGAGCTTGGGGCCAGGCACGCGTCAGGCTTTGCAGGGTGCTGCAGCGTGGGTGGTGGCATGCAGCAGGCACTGGGAGCAGCCCTGGCATCGAGCTCCAGCTGAGGTGTCGGAAGAGGTGGGGGCTGTGGGGGCACCCTAGGGACATGCCTGGCACTTTGGGTCCTGAGCAATCAAGGCAGAGGTGGCCAGGAGGCTCATCAGGGCTGTGCCACCCTGGAGACCTTGTGCCATCCTAGGACCCTCTGCCAATCCCAGGGCAGTGCCAAAGACACCCCAGGGCTGAAGGTAGAGAAGGCATGCTGTGGGCATAGAAGGGCGTGTGGGGTGAGAGGATGCCCGCAGTACGGCAGGGAACGTCTGCCAATGGTTTCCAGGCAGGAGGCAGCATTGGGAAGTGCATGGATCTGGTTGCGTGCCCAGTGGAGATTCTCTGATGTCTGCTGTGGGGCCGCACACCAAGAAGGGGTGTCACACCGAGAAGGGGTGTCACACCGAGAAGGGGTGTCACACCGAGAAGGGGTGTCACACCAGGATTCCAGCATCTGGGTTGCCTGTGCACAAGGGCAGCCTGTGACTTCCTCCTGCAGCTGGATGCGTTTCATTAGCCTCTGTCACCCTTCCCACGCTTGCTGGAAGCTGGAGCCCCCTCGGTGGGGCCAGCTAGCTGAGGGGTGTGCTGCTGGGGGTGTGTGTACATGGGGCCAGGGGTGTTCTGCAGAGCTCCTTTGGGCCAGCGCCCAGGGAGGGGCTCCTCTGCCTGGGCAAGCGGCCAGCTGACTCACACGCTGGCTTGTTATTGTAGGGTCTTGAGGGAGAGTTCATGTGGGGAGGGGAGCTTGGCACAGAGCAAAACTGGCCTCTTGTCTACCTGAAACCCCTTATGTTTAACCCCTACACTCTCAGGATATATTGGAATGAGAAGATGGACTCATCCTCAAAGTGCTGGCAGCTGCACACTCCAGTGCTTCTTCATTCTGCCCTGGATGTGCTGCTGAGGTCTTGGTGCTCCCCATTCTGGATTCTGTCTCACCATGCTATTGGCAGCATCTTCCCCATGGTCCCCATATTTACACCATTGGGACCTTCCCTGACCCCTCGGTCTGCACCCCTGGCTGCCCCTCCAATACAGCCAGCTCCTGGACAGCTGCCCCCAGGAAGCCCCCAGTTTCAAACCCCAAACGGACTGGGTATGGTGAGAGAGGGGGAGAGGGGAGTGAGGTGTGAGTAGCGGAGCTGTCAGAGTGTGAAGGGATGTGCTGGAGGTGATTGGTGTGGAGTGCCAGGTAATACCATGGATGTGATGGGGATACAGGGGAGGGCTCACAGGGGTGTATGTGGAAACACCAGGAAGATGTTGGGGTGCTGGTGAGTGCCACATCTCCAAGGAGGCAGTGAGGGGGCAGAGCTGTGTCAGGGTGGGCAGGACCTGTGCCCTGGAAGTGCCCTGCATTCCTTGAGGTCCCACCCTGCCCAACAGATAGTGGTGGGGACAGCACTCAGACCTGTGCCTGTGGTGGAAGTGATGTTGGCGGGGTGCCCAGCACCCGTGGGCGGCTCTGGAGGGACCAGGGCAGCCGCACACACGTAGTCTGGGAAGTACAATGCTGTTCCCATGCCCATGTAAGGCCCTTCTGATGTGCGGCCCCTCCGCTCGGGGATTTTTCCTCACTTAGTAAACTTCCCTCCCTCTGAGGGAAACCAGCGGACAAAGGGGATGGATGGATGGACACTGGTGTGTATCCAGCACCCCCAGCCTGCCCCATCCCTGCACCAAAACTGTCTGCCCAAAGCAGGGGTGGGTGTGTATCTTTGAGAAGTGGGGAAACTGAGTCACAGAACCCTGCCTTGGGGCAGCTGGAGGTGGGGACATGACATGGAATGAAGTGCACTCTTTCTGTGGCAGTGGTCGTGTGTGGGTGAGCCTGTGTGTTGGCATGTGCCAGCTGTGGCCCAGCCAGGATCTGGCTGGCATGGAGGGATAAGCCCAGGGATGCTCTGGGCATTGGGGCCACACAGGCATGTCCCAAATCATGGAAGAAGGGAGATGTTGGAGGCATCCCTGTCCCCTGGGATGTGCTCACTCCCACTGGGGTTGGATTTTGACATGATGCTGCTTGGAGAGGCTGAGAAAAGATGGGGGACAATGTTTCTCCTTGTGGTGGGAGCCAGTCTGGTGATAGCCAGTGTGGCTGGGGAACAGGGAGAGCTGCAACGTTTGGCTGAGTAATCAGCTGGCGATTACTGCTGGGTAATTCTGGGAAGTGGTGGATGTACCAGCCCCTGGGCCTGGCAGGGCTCCAGCCCACCCCACTTTGCCTTGTGCCACACTGGGGCTCACATGTCCTAGGGAGATGCAGGTGCTGGGCTGTGCCAAGAGGGAAAACTGAAGCATGGCACATAGTGTGGGGCAGAGGCATCCCAGGGCTGCCTTGACCGCTGGTGTCAGCCCCTGAAGAGCTGATATAGGGCTGCTTGCCCATATGTGTGAGTGTGTGTGAGCATCTGTGCACGGGTGTGTATGAGTGTGCATGCGTGTGCCCAGAGGTGTGTTTGCACGGCTGTGCCCATGCCTGTGGGTGCACAATCACCTGTGCTCACAGACACCTCTGTGTGCCTGGGAGCCTGTGGGTGTGCAACGCCATCCAGCCCTGCACACAAGTGTGCTCACACATGGGCCATATGCATGTGCTCATAGGTCAGTGCCATCCACCCCCGCTGGCTTTGTGCCAGGCACGGCTTGTTTATCAAGTGCCCCCCTGCAATGGGACTCCAGGGGTGAATTTGTCCATCATTAAACCAGGAGCTGGAGCAGTGCCATTGCTGGGCAGTGAGGCGCATCCTGGCTGGAGCAATCGCTCCCAGTGCCCACAGCATGGCTGGGCTGTTGGTAGTGGGGGAACAAAGAAGAACCAGTGCTGTGGTGTGTGGTGGTGGTGGTGAAAAGGACACATGTCTCCTGTCCTCATTTGGGGCTGAGGAGTCCCCAGCTTGTACAGCAAGTCAGAACCAGGAGAGGAAACTGAGGCAGGGAGCAGTTGGAGCCTTCTGGGGAGGCTTTGTTTATGGTCATGGGCACCCTGCAGCTGTAACATGGGCAGGGGCCTGGGCAGTGCTAGGGTCATGGCCAAGTGGTGCATCATAGACTTTTCTGTGCCAGGAACAAGGGCTGTAGGGAGAGAACATCCATGTCCCCTTAGCTCTGGCTAAGGTTCATGCGGCTGTCCTGTCCCCGCTCACTGCCCCAGCCATTCTGCCCTGCTGCCTCCTCCTGGCACAGCGGAAGGGATGACATGGCAGTCACATGGGGAGCTGCCCATCTGTCCCTGTCCTTGATTCCCCCTAGAAGTCCCCCCACCCAGTGCTTCAGGACATCTAATTAACAATACCCTTAGTCTCCACAACAGAGCCGTGGGGGAGGAATGCCACAGCACCTGGCATGGGCCCAGGTGGAAAGGTGGCTTTGGGAGCTGCAGGGATCAGCCCTGCCTCAGTGCCATGCCAGGTCATGTTTATGCAGCAGCTGTTGGTTTGGGGGTGGTCGGGGTTTTTTCTTTTTGATTTTTTTTCCTTCCTCTTTCCTTTTCCCCCTTCTTTACATCCCTACCCAAATATTCAGGCTCTCGCAGCTCCCAGGGGGGTGGAATTTGACTCAGTCGCTTGAGGAAGCTGGGGCCTTTTCTGCACCACTTGGGTGCTGCTTCATACAAGGAGGGCAGGCAGGGGAGCAGTGATACTGAGATTGCCCACACTTGCTGCACTGGTGATCTCAGGCTGGGGCTGTCCCAGGAGGTGTCACCTGAGACAGCAGGGACCACTAATTTTCCTCCTTGGGGGCTCCCAAGGAAGAAAGGGGGTCCTGTGTTGCTTGGAGGCAGTATCTGGGCTGGACAGGTCTCTGCCCACAGACCCACTGAGGGTCTCTGCCAATCATTTCCCACTTATTTTCTCCCTTTCCATATTATCCACATCCCCCATCACCACTTGGATGGGGAGTGCTAACTTGGACCTGCCCTGGCAGGGGCATTGAATCCTCAAGGACCCCCAGCATCCTCCAAGGGGTGGCACCAACCCCAAAGTAGCCAAAGATTCTGGTTCAGGTACAGACCCTGCAATGGGGCTTCATCTCCTCCTCTGTGCTTTCACGTCCAGAGATGATCCTTCCTTGATGTCTGGTCCCCAGGTCTTTCTTCCACTGACATCTGGGGTGACTATGCTCATAATTTTGGGTTGTGGAGAAGCTGATTCAGGCAGGAGGTGCTTTCTCTGGAGGTGCTGAGGGGACCCCATGGGGTGCAGAGGAAGCTAAAGCCACTTGGCTGACTTCTGGACCCTCAGTACGTTGACCTGATGACTCTGGGAGATACTTTGGTGGCTGGAGTTCAGGGATGTTGTCAAGGCTTCTCTGGCAGAGTCCTGTGAAGGGAACATGTCATGTCCCCAGAGGACAGCTCCCATCAGTGCTACAGGGATAGGGACATGCTGTCAGTGCCCTTTGCTCACCCACTCATTTCCATCCTGGTTAGTCACTGATACTTTCCCATCTGGCCCTGTCTTCTTCTGACGCTGGTGTTTCCCAGGGTCCGGGAGCTGTCCCATGGCTGCCTTCTGAGGAGCCAGGGCTGGGTGGGGTCCATGCAGGGGTCTGTACTAGACCTGAGCCAGGGTCTGTGCCCAGATCCCCTGGCACAAAACATGCACTGCCTCTCCATCCCAGTTGTAGTGCTCCCCTCTTTTTGGGATGCCTGCTCTTGGGAGGCTGTGGTGCTGGGGCTGTTTGTTTGGGGGTGCCAATGGATCCCCAGAGTGGTGACTATTGTGATCCAGCCCTGTGCCCTTGGGTGCCAGCAGAGGCTCATGCTTGCCCAGGAGAGGGGTAAGGAGGTGCCCCCCGGGGATTTTTAAGCTCTGGTGCTTCATGCTTGGCAGTGGGAAGGATCTGCCACTGCCTTTTGGTGCTCCTGTCCCTTGGCACTGTCCAGCTGCTTGGGAAACCGAGGCATTCAGGGGCTGGGAAGGATCTGCTGGACTGGAATTGCACTCACGGGGGTGTTGCATCTTATGGAAGAAGGCAGGGGGAGAGCCCCTTGCCACCAAGCTCTCCCTGAGGGCGATGAGGCAGGAGAGGTCCCTGGGGTCCTGCCCTGTGCCAGCTGAGCCAGTCCCAGCCTTTTGGCTGAGCCCGCACTGTGAGGATGGAAACGCAAACAGGAACGGGGAGGTGTTGGGCGAGAAAATGTCAACAGCGCTGGGCCGGGTGCCTGGCTCGCTGCCTCCTCGGCCGGCTCGCTGCTCTGTGGGCCACTGCCAGGCAGGCTCTCCCCTGCCATGCACCGCTGGGGGCTTCCACACTTTGCTTCCGGGTCTTCCAGCACTAAGCACTTGCTCGGGCAGCAGGGCTGGGCTGGGCTGGCCCAAGGGTGGCCAGGGAGAGCGGGGCTCCATCCATTGCCACAGAGCCCGAGGAGAAGGAGGAGGAAGAAGGGAGACGGGAGGAAGGCAAGGAGGATGTTGGGTGCACACCGGGTTTGGGACAGGCAAGCAGGGACTGGTGTGTCTCTCTGTGCCAAGGGACAGCTGGGACTTTTCCAGCATTTTAGCTTTGCTCTTTAATTGGGGTGGGGATGGGCTTATAAATCTTCACATACCCCCAACACCAGGGGTGTGGGTACCCAAGGACCATTAATCGGACACCTTGTCCCATGCATGGGCAGGGGGGACCAAGTTATGCCAAGGGGTGCCAGGCAGAGAAAGGCCCCAAGAAGGGCCCCACACCCCCGTCTGTGCCACCCCCCCGCCAAGGGCACGGGGACGCCGGTGGCGTCACGCGGGGCGATAAGGCCCCGACCCCGCTGCGCCCCATCGTCTGCCACGGCCCCTCCAGCACGGGGTACGAGGTGCTCTGCAGGGGGCTGTGGTGGAGGTGTGTGTGAGGTATTCTTCTGTGAGCAAGGGGGCTGCCCACTTGCCAGCACCCCTCACCCAGGGCCGTCTGCCCGAGACGAGCTCTCAGTTGCCTTTAAGGGCGTTTTTGGGGGAGGCGAGGGGAGCGGAGCGGGGCTGGACTTGGAGCGCGCCGTGCAGCTGGGGAGAGAGGGAAGAGAAGAAAGAGGGAGAGGGAGCGAGACGAGGGAGGGGAGTGGTGGAAAACGCCGCCCGGGACCCCCTTCCTCCCCAGGGCCAGGGCCGGGGCCCCCGAGCTCCCCAGCCCCCGGTCGCCCCGGGGGTGCCGTGGGGAGCGGGGGGCCGGCGGGACCCCCTCGAGCTCCTGCATCGCTTGCGGGGTCCTGCTTGCGGGTAGTGAAACCCTTCGGTCTCTCCCCCTCCTTCCCTCCCCTCCCTCCTCCCTCCCTCCTTCCTTCCTTCCTTCTCCAGACTTGGCCGGGGAGGGAGGGGGGCTCTGCCTGCAGTCTGCCTTCACTCCTGCCCGCCCGGGCGACGCTGGGCTCCCGCCTGCCCCCTCTACCCCTGCCCTCCCTAGCCGCCCCCAGCCGTCCCCCGGCCGCCCCCGGGCCAGGTGAGGCCGCGCCGCTGACCCTTTCAGATGTAGGCAGGCGAGACCCCGGATGGATTTCGGGAGCGTCATGAATAAGGTATGGGCGAACGGCGAGTGCACGGGGGTCCCTAACCCCTCCTGGGGGGGCGTGGGGTGGGTGGGTGCTGCAGGAGGTGGTATCTGTTCAGGGGGTGGAGGCCACGCGCCACGCGTGACATCTGAGTGGGGATGTGGTGGTGGGTGGCTGGGGGTTGCTACACCCCTATATTGGGGTGTCCTCAGCTGTCGGTCTCTAAAGGGGATCTCGGGGCGCGGGGAGGACTTGGACTGGAGCAGTGCAGTACTTCCAGGGAGGAGTATTTGGGAAGAGGGTGAGGGCTGTTTGGCTGCTGGCTAGGAGCTGTGAGCGGCTTGGAGGGGCCATGCCCCCTGCTCCCACCTTCCCACCTCGCCGAGGCGGTGACTCGCTGGGTGACCTGGAGCGGGACACGGAGGCACGGGGCTCCTCGTCCCCTCTCAAGTGTGTGAGGACCTGTCCCTCGGGATCGAGGGCTGCGCGGGAAAGCGAATTCCTGCCCCGGCACCCCGCTCCCACGCCACGGCTAGGGGGGCGATGCTGGGCGGATGCCTGTCACCCCGCACCGAGGAGGACAAACGAGAGGGGCAGGCCCTGGGCCAGGACACCCAGGCAGCCCACGGGTTAACCCCCCTGCGCGTCAATGGTTAAACCCCGGGTTAATGAGTGGCGAGGAGCCCGGCAGCCCCGGCGGGTGCCAGTTCCACCCCCCCCCCCCCCTCCCCGGCAGGGACCCCCGTCCCCTCGGCGTTGCCGGGCCCGCAGAGGGTTAAATCCGGCAGGGCAGGTCCCAGCGCAGATGTTTTTGGGCCGTGCTCGTGGGAGAGGAAACGGCGGAGCTCTCTTAGTTTTAAGGGCAAAACAAGCAGAGAAAAACAAAACAAAATAAAACAAAAACCAAAACCAAAAAAAAACCCCAAAAAAATAAAAAGAGAGAACTGCTCCCTGCCCGGGGTGCCTGATCCTGCTTGGTAGCGAGGTCAGCCACCGGTGACCCCAGTGTGAGTGCTGAGGGGCAGCTGGCAGGGACAAGGGAGTGACAGTAGCTGTGCCACCCGGGTCCTCATGGAGGGTGTTGAGGTGGCATCTGCTGTATCATGAGTTTGGGGTTTCTGTGGGACAACTAAGTAGGTACCCTGTGCCCTTGCAGCATGGTGCAACTTGGAGCATTGTGTGTCTGTCCTGCCTGGAGCCTGAAGCCATCCCTGCGGGTGACATCCCTAGGGAGAGTCAGTTGGGAGAAAATGAGCTCCCAGCCTGTGCTCTAATGAAGTCTGGCTGGCCCCTTTTTCAGGAAGGGTGGGGCACTGAGCCTTCTTTGTGTCCCCGTTTTTGGGTCCTGAGCTGAGGGGTTCATTTACACCGTTTCAGGGGTCTGCTGGAGCAGAGTTGCCCTGGGCCACTCTCATGTGCCTGGCCTTGCGCAGCCCATCTCTGGGGCATCTTGCCACAGTGTCAGCAGTCCCCACTCAGCACTGGAGCCACCCCACTGGGTGTTACAGTGCAGGGAGGAAAGTAAACCCACAGTACAGGCCCTGGCTGTGGGGAAGCAACTCTGTCTCGGCTTACGCCTCCTGTTCCCACACCTCCTTGACCTCATAGGTGAGGAACAACAGTTTTGGGGTGCTGCTCAGCTGTTGGCTTTCATGGCAGCGTCTCCAGCTTCATACTGTGGAGTGGGGACACAGCACCTACCGCAGTCTCCATTTGCTTGGGGCTTTCCCCCATATGGGGAGCCCCCAGGCTCAGTGCTGGGGGCACAAACCCCCTTGGGGCAGTCAAGGCTTATTTTGGCCCCTTGACCATCCATTGAGGTGGGTTACAGCTCCATGGGCACTGGCATTGATGCCATGAGGCAGCCCAAAGCCACCTGCAGTGGGGTCTTTATGCCTTGTGCTCCACCAGTATGGCAGAGAGGATCTGTGAGGCAGGACTCACACAAGACACAGGCAGCCAGCCTACTCGTTCATGGGCCCATGTGCTGGCCAGTCACACATGAGTACCTGTGCTCTGAGCAATCTCGCATCAGGATCCATTTGTTGACCAGTCCCATGTGAAAATCTGTGACTGACCAATCCTGTGCTGGAATCACTGTTCTGACCAATCCTGCATGAGAATCAGTGCTCCAGCCAATCCCATGTCAGAATCCATGTACTGGCCAATCCCGTCTGAGAATCTATGCCCTGGGTAATTGCATCTAAGAATCCATGTAGTGGCCAATGCTGTGTGAGAATCTATGCATTGAACAGTCTCAGGTGAGAATCCAGTTGCTGCCCAGTGCCATGTAAGAATCCATGCACCAGATAGTCCAGTGTAAGAACCTGTGTATGCACCAGTCCTGGTGAAGCCCCCTGCAGCAGATTGTGTCTTAGCCCATCCCAGTGTGACTCTGCTCTCTGGCCAAACCTGATAGCTGATTTGGGGCCAAGGAGGTTGATGAGGGCCTGGGGATGACCCCCACGCCTCCCCTGGAGTAGCCTGGTTGTTGAGACCCCATGGGACTGAGGTGAGGGCTGTCACCACAGCGAGGTGGCAGTATCCACAGCAGCTGGCAGCAGGGCATAGCTGGGGGCTGTGGGGCCAGTGCCAGGCATGTGCTGGCCTGCAGGACTGGATCCAGACCTGCTGCCTGCAGATGTTGCCTTTTTAGGCACTGGAGCACAGCACATCCTTGCCCGTGGCCGGCCTCATGCCGAGGCAGCATACACTGCCAGAGCAGGGCCAACCCTTGTCCTGGGCGTGTGGAGGCACCTCTGCCACCCTTCTAACCTCCCAAACTCCCTTTTCCCCCACAACAGGCCTGAGGATGCTACCTTCTCCCCCTTCCTCTAGTCAGCACTTGGCACCCTGGGGCTGATTGCTCAAACCACCCTTAAGCTGACCTGCCCTTATTTGGGTTGAAATCAGGGCTACTTTAGTGCTGTTGCCTCCATTACAACCCCTTGGAGCTTTCCTGTGTGTTGCCTTCCCCATCGAGTGTCCCATCTCCCTGTACTGGGACTGCTGGCCTGGCCAGCTGTGGGCTACTGGGAACTGTCACCCTCCTGACTGTGCCATGGGGTCCTGGGGTGTGCTGGAGTGCCAGTGGTGACCCTGGGGCCACTGTGTCTGTGAGTGCCTTATGTCCTCCACAATATCTCAGCTGTGATCTGCAGGGCTGGGCACACCTGGTGACCTCTGTCCTGGCCCTGCTGCCGCCAGGGCGGGGATGGGCTATGGGGTGGCTCCCCAGGCACATACCTGGAGGGAGACAGAGGGATGGGGTCTGTCCCAGCCTGGGGGGCATCCCTGGCACCGTGGTGGCTCTTTGCTCTGTGGTACCCAAGTCGAGTACCAACAGCATCTCATGGGTAATGTAGGGCAGGATAGCCTGATGGCCTCTGCCCTGGCACAAGTGCTGCCAGGCATCCAAGCACGGAGGGGATGGCATGGTGACAGCCTTTGGCCCAGCTGTGGGGCAGGCCAGGGATGCTCAGAGGGAAGCCTGGGAGCAGCGAGACCTCTGTGCCCCAGTGTCAGCCCAGCCTGACTCAGCCTGAGCTGCTGGCCAGGCAGCTTCCTGGCCCTTCGGTACAGCCGTTGGTTACACCCACCCGAAGGAGGAAAGCTCAGAAGCAGTAAAGCCCCTGAGCACTGGTGGGGGCATAGAAGGGCTGTGTGATGCTGAGGTGCTGCCTGCTCGACAGGGTCCCCATGATGATAGACCAGGGCTCTGCATAGCTGCCTGTGTCTCACGCTGGGACTGTGCAGGGCAGGGTGGAGCTTGGGCGAAGGGGGGAGTGGGTGTGGATGGAAACATGCCGTCCTCCCGCCGAGGACTTGTTGCATAAACAGGAGATTTGCCAGAGCTGTGAGAAATGTGAGGGAAGGAGCAGGCAGCACGTGATGTAGTCAGCAGAGACCTGAACCCTGTGCAGGGCAGGGGGGGTGGGCCGAGGGGCACTCTCTGAGTTTGGATCCTATAGTCTCTTACGGCTGGCAGGGGGGAAGGATGCTGCACCTGGTCTCACTGGGAAGTGGGGTGTAAGGTTGCTGGAGAGAGGAAAACCTTCTCCATCATCCTCAACTTGGTGGTCGTAAGAAATTTCCTTAAAGTGCTTTCTAGTGTGGGGTGCCAGAGCAGGGCTCTTGCTCTGCCCCACACTGCAGCTAAGAGGGGCTTCAGTCGGCCTCTATGGCTGTGACAGGACTGGAGGGGGTTGACGAGCACAAGAGCTTTTTGTACCCCTGAAATCCCTCCTTGCCTGGAGCAGGGTCTTGGGGTGAGCAGAGAGCCATGGGGAGGTGATGTGCAGCTCAGCTGGGGCACGGGTGACAGAAAGCTCAGGTGATGTTGCTAGGGAGGAATAGGTTCCCCATGGAGTGATGTGGGCTGAGCTGGCATCAGTGCCACCCCAGTACTGGCCTGTGGAATGCCAATCTGGTCACTGAGTCACCATCCTCTTAGGCAAATGCATTTCCAGCCCACAGGGTGGTTTGGGCAGGAGACCCGTTTTACTGAGGGCTAGAGGGAATAGGGTATCTTACTGCCTTCTTTTGGGGTTCATATCCTTCTGGGTAGGGGAAGCCAGGAGGGCTGTACCTGCCCGATACTGTTTTGCAGGGACAGACAGATTTGAAGTGCTAGGAGGGTCCCTTTTGACAGCTCATCTCCATCTCTGACCTCACCAGCTGGGCTGGCTTGCTGCTGTCTGGGTGCTGGGCTGTGTGGAAAGCAGCTCAAGTTTGCCAGGGTCTGCACAAGGGCTGAGGTAGCTGGTGCTGCAGCTGCTCCCAGCACTGCAAGGGTCAGCACCAGCCCGGATATCGGCCAACTCAGGAATGTTTATCGGAGCTCCTGGGGAAGGGAAAAACAAAAACCACCACCCAAAGGAAGGGATATGCGTCAGAGATGGGCTTGCATCGCCCACCGGCAGCTGGGCGGGCCATGCTGTGGGCTGCAGGCCAGTGCTCGCCTGCCTCCAGCAGCCTGGCTAGGGGAACCCCTGTGCTCCCCAAGCCTGTGCCATGCCTGCACAGGGACCTTCTGTGGAGGTTTGTCTCACGAAGTGCCACGGGCATTCCACAGGCTGGGCGTCCAGCCCGTGGGGATGCTCTAGCTGGAGCAGGACACAGCGATGCCCCTGATCATGTCCATGGCTGCAGGGGTTATTTTGCTGAGGGAGGAGGGAGAGGAAGGATCTGGGAGGGAGAGAGATGTGGGCGGTGGTTGCAGCATAGAGAAGGCTCCGAGGTGTCTCATCACTAGGTATGTGGTGGATGTCCACATCTCTCCAGCTTTGCTTGGTGCTTGTGAACTGATGCCAAAGTCCCGACAGGGATCTGGGGTGCAGTAGCTGGTCCCCAGGCTGTAGCTGGTGGGGTTTGGTGGAGGAGGACTGCTCTGCCCTGGGGAGGTGTGGCCAGGGGCTGGTAGGGGTTTGCCGGCCAGGTGTTTGTTTCTGGGCTTGGACACCTCGAAGGTGTCAAGTTACTCTAGGTGTGGTGACAGCTGGTTATGAGCGAACAAGCCCACTCTCTCCAGGGAAAAGCTGCAGTCTGTGCCCAGTCCTTTGTGAGACATGGAGAATCCCTGCCACTTGTGGCTGTTGAGCCTCATTTGCTGGGAAACTGATATTGCTGCTTTGCAAACCCTGGGTCTCAGGGCAGCATCTCATGGGATATGGCTGTTGGGAGGGGCAGAGCTGCGACCTGGGGGGCCTTGGGCTGGAGGGGGGTTGGGGGGTGGGTGTCAACCCCGCTGTGCCTCGTTTCTCACATTCCTGGGCAGGGCTGCTGGGCGGCGGGGTCGCGGCTGTGGGGGCCAGGCAGCAGGAATGCAAACACCGGTGGGGGGGGGGAGAAGAAAGGCTGCTCTGTCTGCCGCAGCGAGGCAAAGCCCCGACCAGGGGTGTGCAGGTCCCCCCACCTTTACCACCCCTCCCTGCACTGTCCTTGCAGGGTTTCTTGGAGATGGAGTTGGTGGCAGTGCTGGGGGTTGCCATGGTCCTGTGTGCACTAATACTCTCACTGGTCCTGTGGGGCAGGAGGGATGCTCCTGTACCCCTGGGTCAGTAACTTGGCTTCCTAGGAAGAGGTCCATTGCCTGAGGCAGGGTCTTGCCTGTTCTCGTTGAACCTGGGGCGTGTTTGAGCCAAAGCTGCAAGAGGCACGGAAGCTGAAAACAGCATTACATTCCTGCAGTCCTTGTAAAACTGCCTTTTTGGGATGAAAGAGTGCCTTACAGCCTGGGTTGGTGTATCCTGTGGATGGGAGGAGCAGTGTCGGGTGAGCACAAGCCCATATTAGACATCAGAGAATCCGCTAGGGCAGGGAAATACAACCATGGGCACCCCTGTTTTCTCTCCAGCTGAAGGTTACGTTCATAGCCTGCAAACCCTCTAGTGCTCACAGCAGAAGAGGGATGGGCATGGACCCTACCTGTCTGTGAGACCACTGTGCCCCATGCTGGAATGGGGGGCTCTGCATCTCCCCCTGTCACTGGCCTCAGGAGCTGGGGCTAAGTGGAGTCCAGGGGCCCTTGGGTGAGCATGCCCAGAAGGAGAGTAAAACGGTGTGCAGGGTACGGTGTGGCGTATGGCGAGGAGCTCGCCAGCAGCTCGCTGCCGCAGAACATTCCAGGGAGGCTGGCGTGGGGCCAGCGCCGAGGGGCAGGGAAAGGGGCCTTTTATGGAAGCATTTCTGCATTAGAATAAAATAATAATAATAATGCGCAGTGGAAGGGAATGGGAGGAGGAACCCCTGAACAAAACAGGCGGGATAGGAGCAGGCTGGCAGCTGGGCAGGGGCAGACACTGGTCATTGCCCTGCGGGGACCGGGATGGGGTGGAATCCGCGTGGTTCAAGTGGAGTGCTTCGCCAAGTCCTGCTTTTTATGGCCCAGGACAGGGGAGGCTGAGCGGGGTGCAGGGGATCACCGAGCTGCCATGCTCAGGGACCAGCCCCTGAGTGGTGTTTGGCACACTGGCTCAGTGCTGGGTCGGGACAAGGGATGCATGGCTGGAGGTCACAGCTCCTGGGGACACACGGCGGGGTTTGGAGAGGTCAAAATGCCACGAATCTCACCCTCCTCCTACCGCTGGCATCTCCCTGTCAACTCGGGGCCGGAGCGGCTGTTCCTGCTGCCCCCGGCACGAAAAACCAAGGCGCGGGGTCTCCCAGCTCGGCGTGCTGCTGCTTCCCGACGAACCAGGGTGCACGCAAAACCCAAGGTTAATTGTCAGTAATTGCCGCTGGTAATTAAGGTAACAATAGCTGGGCTGTTCAGCTGGCGGCTACAGGAGGCTCACGAGGCCAGGCTGGGATGTGTTCCAGGAGCTGCTCTTGGCATCAGGCAGCCTTGCCATGCGGTGCCCTGCCATGCCCACCCAAGGCTGGGGCTCCCTCATTTCGCTGGCTGATGGAAGAATGGCACAGCCACCGTGGCCCTGAGCCTGCTCCCCTTACCAGGGAGCCCTGTCTTGACCTCGGTACTCTGATTGTGCCTCTGCCCAGGGTGGCAGGGTCATGGACCACAAGTGCCCCTGTCACCCCTTGGACAGGAGTTGGATTTGCTTGGGTTGGGGAGGTGGATGGTGCAGCGCAGCCTCTTCTCTCATCCCATGCTGGGCTGTGGTCTACAGGGACTAATCCTGGCCCTCTTTCTGCTTCCTTGCAGGCTGTGACCCCCTGCTCCCCCACTGTCAACTATGAGCTGGTAAGCAAGCCCTCACCATGAGCTGTGCATGCCAGGCAGAGTTCTGGGGATGCTGGGTGGCATGGACACCCTGTTCTTCACTGGTGTAGGGGCTTTCTCTACCTGGGGGCTTCATGGTGTGAGTCACCCACCCCCAAAAACACAGGTGTTCTGTGTTAAGATAAATGGCACCCCCCCAGTTTCAGTGCTGTGGCCGCAGCATGGCTGGCTGCAGGGCATCCTGCGTCATGAATTGAGGCAGCCCAGCCATCAGACTCCTGGAGCTGGAAGAGGGGTTTGCAGGGTTGTTGGGAGGGTAAGAAAGATGGGATGTGACCTACCTGGGCTGTAGGGTACCCCCAGCACCAAGGGCCTCCCCTCCCTGGTCAGAGCCAGGGCAGTTTCTTGCATGTGCGGAGATGGCTCTACCAGATGTGTCTTTGGCTCAGGGCACCCAAGGCGGTGCATTTGCAGCCCTTGTTATTGTCACCCTATTCTTTTGTTCCTCCTGGGGACCTTTCAATGAGCAGCTGGGGCCAGAGTGTCGCACAGCCCTTCCCACCCTGTCCTCCCTGGACACTGAGAGAACAGCTGGGAGCGCCATCTCCTTTCAACCCACTCTGGGGACAGTGAGTGTGGGAGTACTGGGCAGGCAGCCCTGCTCCCTTTCCATGCTACTTCAGGGATGGCAGGGCACCAGGGTGGCATCAAGAGTAGGACCGTGTCTAGGACAGAGGTTTGGGAAGCGTGGCATGGTAGTGCCCGCCAGGCATCATCTTGCCAGCAGGGCAGCAGCCCTGCCCTGTCCCCAGCCTGGCCATGCCTGCGGGAGTGGGCAGAGTGGGCATCTGGTAGTGGGGAGGCTGGCATTGCCCAGGGCCAGTATGGCCACCCTTCCTTCTTGCTCCGCATTTGTGCCAAGGCTTGCTGGCAGGGTTTCAGCTCCAGACTCAACAGCCTGGCAGTGCTGGGGTGGCTGTGCCACGTGTGGGGCCCTGGGTGGGCACCCCATAGGAAAACCCACCTGAAAAGTAGGGTTAAGGGATGGCTCTCTGGTCATGAGTGAAGTGCATGAGTCCAAGTGAGTGAAGGCATGGGGTGGGAGCAGAGTATGCTGCCCACCCTGGAGCCCTCTGGTTGTTATCTGCCCTGGGTTTAATCTCTGCCAGCACTCCCCCTCCACCCGTGCCAGCCTCCTTGGGCACTTATCACCAGCAAAAACATGTTGGCTTTGAGCTGGGACCGTTACTGCGGCTTTGAGAGGAAATCAAAAGAGGTTTGCCCAGGCCTGTGACTGGAAATGGCAGCCTTGGCCATGCTGCCAGAACAGCCTGGTCTCGGAGGTGCCCCTGGCCCTAAGACCTCCATAAGCCACACAGCTGTGTTCCTTTGCTGTGCCACCCCAAGGCACCTCAATCAGCCGTCCCCAGGCAGAAGTGTCTGTCCTCTGCTCTGTGTATCTGGGGTCTGGAGACTCTTAACCCATCCTGGAATGTTAATTCCTATCCTCAACTTAGTTTCACAGCTCTCCACAGACTCCAGTGGTGTGTCACCAAATTTGCTCCTTTTTAGAGCATCTTGGACCCCTGCTCTGCTCCTTCTGGGGTCCTTCACTGGCCCCATGAGTCTAAGTTTGTCTCTGGGAGCTGGGGCTGCCTGTGGCTAGTGGCCAGGCTGGGTGTGGGGCTATGCTGAGCTCGCCTTGTTTGCCTTCTGGCTGTAAGGTCTGAACATGGAGGATCTGGATGGGATCCCACACGTGTGGGGGCCATTGGGTGCCCACTGTGGAGCAGGTGCAGTGTTGAGCTGAGCAGTCTCCATCCATGACAGTGCTGTGGTGCAGAGAGCTGCTGCCTGGAGGCAGGATGGCAGTGCCCTTGGTACCCAAGACTCACCTGGGTTTCAAGTGATTCCTGACCTTTAGGAGTAGTGGAAACTGACGGGCAGGAAAGGAAATGGGACTGAGACACGTTTCCTAGAAAGGGCCAGAAATAGCCAGGGGGCAACTTTTGACCCTAGTCCCCATTCTGTTTATGTGTGTCTCTCTCAATCTCTCTCCTTTCTCACTTTTTCTCACCTTCCCTTTCCACCTGCCTGCAGCCATCCCCAGGGGAGAGCATCATGAAGCAGGCAGACACCCTGGTAAGTACTACCAGTCACAGAGGCTAGTCTCTACTTTGAGACCTCCTGGAGGTCACTTCTGCTTGACTCATTGCCACAGGCACCCACTCTTAGTCAAAATCCCTCAGCCTGGAATGCCCTTGTGGTCTCCTGATATCCTTGGGATCCCCCAGCCCTCCCCCGCTGCCAGCCAAAAGGCCAAGCAAGGTACCCAGGGTTGGTGGCAGAGGCAAGTGGCAGAGGCCGTGTCGGACCCAGTGAAGTGGGGGCTGGGGCTCTTGCCACAAAGCTGGCTTTCCTGTCCCAGAGCTAGGGATATGTTATTTAATCTGTGGACACAGAATTGCTAAGACATTGTAGACAAACGCACTGCCAAAGTCAACGCGGACGGCTTCCCCTTGCCCACAGCCAGCTCACTGGCCTCCCTGCCTGCTGGAGCTGGGACCCAAGGGATGGAGGCAGAGCAGTTCTCATGAGAAGAGGATGAAAGCCTTCCTCACCTGGGAGCTGGCTTTGCCCCATCGCTTTGGTTGTCCAGGGTGTGTTTCTAATCCCTCTCCAAACATGAGCAAGAATTGAGGCTAGGATGATCCAGCAGGACAAGCAGAACTCCCCTTTGCTCTCTTTTGGGGAAGTTTCCTGGTATTTCTGCAGCCTTTTTTGAGCGTCCTGACACCCTTTTTAAGCAGAAGGGACCTGTGGGTTTCACATGTTGCCCAGACCCTGGGGACATGCTGAGCCAGCCTAGGGCTGGAACATGGATGCTTGATGGGGCTGGCCAGGGGGTCTTTAATCCAAAATGTCTGGGATCAGCCTGTCCAGTGCTGGGCTGGACTGGGACACACTGGCTTGGAAGGGGTCTCTCCTGCAGAGGGGTCCTTTGCAGGGTGTCCCAGCCCAGCAGCAGGCAGGCATGTTTAATAAGTGAGTGCTTGCTCCTACCAGCTGATTGCTGGCTGACTCTTTCTTGTGCAGGGGCTGGCAGCAGAGATGGCAGCATGGCTGCAGTCGTAGCAGGCAGGGAGCGGGACAGAGCTAGAGGGGTCCTGCCAGAGCAGGGGACACTGAAGGGCCATGGACACAGGCACCTGCTCCCCTAGGTTGGGAGGGTGCTGGGAGTGGAGCTGCAATGCCGTGGAAATGGATTAGCAAGGGTCTTGCCACTGTCAAGGTATGAAGAGGGAGAGGGGCTCTGCTGTTCCTGCCTTGCTCACATTCAATGTCTCAGTTTCCCCAGGCAGGAGGGTGAGGCAAGTCACAGTTGACCCATGTCACCTCCTCCATGGGGGTCAGACGAGGCTGTGGTTTGGGATGCTGCTGTGACTGGAAGGGGTTACAGGGGCTAATGAAGCTCCTAGGGCTGGTGGACATGGGTGGAGGACGCCAGATGTCTCCCACTGTGAATGACTGGGGCAGAACAGAATCTGTGGTGGGGATCCCATCCTAGTCACCAGTGAGTGATGCAGGGATCAAGCTGGCTCCACACACCTTAGTTCTGCCTTGGTAAGGTTTTACCTTTCTTTATGCTGCGTTTTTAACTCATTCTTTTCCCTTGGCAATGCTGGGGAGTTTCTGGCATGAGCAGGAGTTTTGGGACATCCTGAGGAGAGCTGGGAGGAGGATTGTCATTGCTGTCTAATATCCCTGGGTGCTCAGGTGGCACTGCTGCCTCCTGGAGAGGCTTTGGCTGGAAGAGGAAATCATTGTCCTTGGGCACTGCAGGCTGCCGAGTCCAGCCCTGCTCTGCTGGGCAGCCTGACCTTGAAAGGGGGACATGAGGCCAATGGAGACATTGGCTGTCCACAGAAGGAGCCCTGGGACTGCTTAGGGTGGGAGATGGTGGGCAAAGGACACTGGGGGCACCTCTCCCACCTTGTCCTGTTGCCTCAGATATGCCATTTGGGGGTTGGTGCAGCCTTGAGGAGGGTGGCAGCAAGTCCTGCAGCTCCAGAGACAAAAGGTGCATCGCAGGAGCTGGCTGTGGGGTGCATCTCTTGTTTCTGGATCCTTACAGGGGGATAGGGATGTGCTGCCTGCATGAGATGAGTCTTTAAATGACTCCTGCTTATTAGCTGGAGATACTGAAACTAATGAGGTGTGAGCGTGTTGTAACTTAGCAGGGCTTTTTTGGAAGCCCTGCTTTGTTTTTTGGCTGAGGTCATGAAGTCACTGAGCAAACCGGCTGCAGATGAAATTCTTGAGGCTGAGGAACATACATAAATAGAAGTTTCCTGCTCTGAGAACTCAAACATTTCCTCCCGGCGTTTGGCTTTGTGGAGCTGGGGCCAAAGCAAACCATTGTGCCTGGATGGCTCCTCACCGCCGCTGGGGCAGCAAACCTGCCCCTGGCAGCGGGCTCTGTCCTGCCAGGTGTGTGCCTGGAGCCTGGCTGAGGCTGGAGGGGCTCATGACGAGCCTGAGTCTGTGCACCCACCCGCAGCATCCTCCTTAAAGGTCCTCTGGGACCCTATCCCAAGGTGCTGGACCTGCAGCGCACATAGCAGCTGGTTACAGCTGTGTTGGGGTTGTGAGAGCTGAGTTTTGCTTGTGGCCTTGGTATAGGAGGACGGTAGTGCCTTTGGGATGTTTGATGTCATAGGGATGCTCAGCAGGGGGGATTTGGAGACTGATGGTTTGAGCGTGTTGAAGGTGTGCAGTGGTGGGACTGGGATGTTCTGGCAGCACCATCACAGCTGACTCTAGTAGGACTCCTGTGCTGGCTGAGGGCTGGGTCAGGGCAGTAACTCATATTTTCCCTCTGTTTCCTTTAGGACGCCACAAAATCCCCTAGGAGTGGGCAGTCACGTCACAAAACATCCAGGTAGATGCTTTAGTTTCCCCTTCTGGTGACCACCTTTGCCCTTCCTGAACCCTCTTTCTCCACCAATGCTTTGCTTTTCTGTACGTGCTACAGCTAAGAGATGCTCCCCAAGGAGAAGGCAGGGGTTCTGACCCACTATCCCCAGCCTAGGTCCTGGGGACACCCCAGTGGGGCTGGAAGCAAGAAATAGGCTGTGGGTAGCCCTGACATGGTGTCCTAGCCTGTTTTACTTAATCCTAGCGGCTGTGCAGGGTGGAGAGAGGTCACCATGTCCCATCCTCACACTGTGGCCTGATAGTGGTCGCCTCCCTCTCCCAGGAGCATGAGCCTGACTGCAGCCATGGAGAGCAGTTGTGAGCTGGACCTGGTGTACATCACGGAGCGGATTATTGCTGTCTCCTACCCCAGTGCAGCTGAAGAGCAAAGCTTCTGCAGCAACCTCCGCGAGGTGGCCCACATGCTGAAGTCCAAGCACGGGGACAACTATGTGGTGAGGGACACAGCCAGGTCACCTTCAGGTTGGGGATAGTCCAGTTGGGCTCAAGTCCAGGGGATGGGGTACTTGAAGGGATGGATGCTGCATCCTTGGCTCTGACTGGGCTTAACTTTGGTGAGGAGGGTCTTTGCGCTAAGGTGGATGAATTTCTTCCTTCCTTGAAGATTTCCAGTGCCTTTTGGATCCCCTGGGAGTTTTTAGCCATTGAGTTGCCTTGTGGGAAGGCATTGCTTGGATTAATGTATTTGGCGAAACCTCTTACAGAGAGATTTGGTGAGGCTTTGAAGTGAGGAATGGGTGGGGGATGGCAGGAAGGGAGGAAGGTGTTTCCTCACTCTCTTATTCCTCTTCCCTGAAGCTTTTCAACCTCTCTGAGCGGAGAAATGACATCAGCAAGCTTCATTCCAAGGTGGGTCATATCTGTGGGGAGAAGAGAGGTGCAGGGCAGGGTTGCCTGTGACCTGTTTCTGGAAGAAGCAGACACCCTTTCTATCCTACTCTGCTGTTGGAGGGAAAGCACTGAGACTTCCCAATGAATTTGTGGGGTCTTATCCTAACTCCTGTCCCCATGTCCAGTCAAAACCTGTCTGTGGAGGTGTCTTGGAGACCTTCCCAAAGCATTGTTGCCATCCTAGCGAACATGGAGGAGCCCTGGGCAACTGAGCCAAGTGACCCAGAGGAGGACTGAGATTTGGGACTCAGTCCCCCGAGGGCAGGGGTCTGAAAAGTGGGGTGCAGGGTTGGGGAAGAGGCTGGGAGAGGTGCATCAGGGCAAAGCAGGGGTGTCCCCCATGGTTATGTGCCCTGGGATATGCACGTTGTCAGGCTGGAGACTGTGGAGGGGCCAGAGCCCAGTGTGGATTTGACCTCTGGCCACTGCCTCCAACCAGGTGCTGGATTTTGGGTGGCCTGACCTGCACACCCCAGCGCTGGAGAAGATCTGCAGCATTTGCAAAGCCATGGACACGTGGCTCAACGCGGCCACGCACAACGTGGTGGTGCTGCACAACAAGGTGGGCTGGACCTGGGGTGCACAGGGATGGGGGTCTGGTGTAGCCAAAGGAGCTGCAGGGCTAGGGCTGAGCAGCCTCAGAGGCCAAGGGTTGCAAGGAATGTGGTGGTTTGTGGCTTGGGGTGTGGGTAGGTGTCAGCATGTATGTGCATTGGTTGTGTATATAAGAGTTGGGGTGTGCATAGGGGTTGGTGCATGGGCATAGGGCCCGGTGTGTGCCCGTCTGCAAGGCAGCCTTGTTCAGGCACTCACAAGCACTGCTGCTCCTGTGACACTCCTGCTGTGTGCCTGCAGGGAAACCGTGGCCGGCTGGGGGTGGTAGTGGCTGCCTACATGCACTACAGCAACATCTCGGCCAGGTGAGAGGGGCATGCAGTCCTGGGGTGGCCCTGGGGTCCACTGCTGACCTCCATCCTGGCAGTGCTGCGGTGCTGGTACAGATGCCCTCCTTCAGTCTTGTCTGCCCTCTGTCCCTGTAGCGCCAGCCAGGCTCTGGACAGGTTTGCCATGAAGCGATTCTATGAGGACAAAGTGGTACCAGTGGGGCAGCCATCCCAGAAGAGGTGAGTCCTGGTGTGCGTTTTACCCCTGTGGCCAGAGTGGTTGAGTGCAGGGAGTACAAGGGGAGTTCTCCGCTGTGGTTCTTGCCTCTGACCTGTCTGTATGCCCTGTAGGTACATCCATTACTTCAGTGGGCTCCTCTCTGGCAGCATCAAGATGAACAACAAGCCCCTCTTTCTCCATCATGTCATCATGCATGGTATCCCCAACTTTGAGTCAAAAGGCGGTAGGTACTCCCCACTCCTCCCCTCTGCCTGGCCCCCATGAACACACCACCACTCCTTGCTGCATGATTGGGCTTGCTGCCTATGGGGGATATTTTCCACATTTTCCATGACAATTTGCATTTCCCTTTCCCTCTCAGGGTCTGTTCTGTCTCTTTGACTGCTCACTGTAGCAGGATGCTACTTTTTTTCCCACAAAGAACCCATGGGGGCTGCTCCCTTTGTGCAGGGCTCCAGGGACTGGGCACTAACTTGAGCCTCAAGGTGAATAGGCTTTCTGGAATATGGCACCAGATTAGGCTTGGGGTTTGGGATGTAGCACCACACGTGATGCTGATACCCAGAAGCAGTCCCCCTCTCAAGAGACCATCATCCTCATAACCCTACCTTCATCCCTAGCCCAGCATGTGCCCCAAGTTCTACAGGAGCCAAAGTGGACTATGGAGGCTTTCCCATTTTCCCACACCATCCAGGGCATCCCTTTTTGCCCATCCAAGATGTTGCCCGTGGCCTGTGCAGGCTGGCCAGGGTGGGGAGTGGCTGTTTGCCTTGGCTCTCTCCCTGTTTGGATTTCTCCCCCATGACTAATCCCTGCCCTGGCCCCTCCGCCCTGCCGGCTAACAGCAGTGTGCCTTCTCTGCCTGCCTTGATGTCTTCCAGGTTGTCGGCCCTTCCTGAAAATATACCAGGCCATGCAGCCCGTCTACACCTCGGGGATCTAGTAACTATCTCCTCACCACGGGGCTTCCCTCTTCCCCAGCACGGGGGGGTTGGCAAGCAGGGGAAGATGGAGAGGGTCAAGGCCAAACTCTGCAGCGGTTCAGTGCTCTGTGCTTAGTCTGTTAGGAGTCCAAGGAACTGACAAAAGGGGCTTCCTTTTCCTTGGGGGTGGTAACTAGCCATACTAGCCCTTCTGCTGGGAGGGCTGTAGTGACTCCGCATATCACCAGAGGGAGCCCGGGGCTGTGCAGAGCCTCAGGCTGGGTGCCCCCGAAGGGAGCCGGGACAGAAACGGGCACACTTCCTTGGGAAATGGAGGTGTTTCTCCTCTCCCAGCCTGAAGAGCTACTCTTCTTGCTGGGATTAGTCCTAAAAGCCCTCCTTCTTTCCACCCAAAAAGTTTCCCCCCATTTTAACCTTCTCATGATTTATCCTGACACCATTTTCTGATGCTGCTCCTGGGAGCAGGCACTGTCGAAGGTAACACAGGACCCAGTTTTTTCAGCTGCTCAGATGCTTTGTTGGGCCCACGTCCCAGCCGGGGAGTTCCTGGCTCCCCTAGAGACAGCAAAGCCCCTCACTTCAGGGGTGTTCCCATTCCACCCCACTGAACCAGGATCAGCTTTCCCTGCAGCCAGGCATCCCTGTTAGCTAAGATTTACTGCCATCCCAGCCTTGCCTCTCAGCTTTTAATAGGCTGTTTATGGGATGCTGGTAATAAACTCCAGGTTTATCTTGCCTGTGAAATCCAACTCCTTCTTGCCCCCCGGTGCTGACGCCACTGCCCAGAGAACAGCCCCTTGATCTAAGGGGAGGGAAGGGCTTCCAGCAGGGAAACTGAGGCAGAGAGGATGCCTTCCCCAAGACCTCTCCCTCTGTATTCTGTGGCCTGCTTGACTCATGGGATGGCTGATAGCCCAGCCTCAGCTCTCAGAGCCTGGTCAAATGCTCCCACACAGAAGTTTTAGCTCTGTCGTTGAACTGTGCCTTAGTTTCCCTGTCTTGTCCTCCTCTCCCCGGGAATGGGTGCCCCTTGGCAGTTGGGGCTGGGACCCGACAGAGCCAGTTCTGTGCTTTGTGCCTTTCTTGGATGGGTGTGGGTGGAAGGGGCTGGTTGAGGTGGTGCTGGAAGCTCTGGGAAGGAGAGATCTGCACCACAACTTCTTGTCTTCCCATGTGCCTCTCTGCAGCAATGTGCAAGGAGACAGCCAGACAGGCATCTGCATCACCATTGAGCCTGGCTTACTACTGAAAGGTGATATCTTGGTAAGAGGCCTTGGCTCAGCCCCCTGCGTGGGGAGCAGCCAGGAGACAGGTGGTCCTTGTGCCTCAGGACTCCCTGGTTTCACCTTGCCCAGCTCCAGGGGCTTGTCCTGACAGCCCATCCCCACTTCCCTCCACAGCTGAAGTGTTACCACAAGAAGTTTCGCAGCCCGACCCGTGATGTGATTTTCCGTGTGCAGTTCCACACGTGTGCTGTGCATGACCTTGATGTTGTCTTTGGCAAGGAGGACCTGGATGAGGCCTTCAGAGGTAACCACCCTGGCACCTCCCTGCTGCAAACTTCATCTTCCCACCTCTCTAACACTGTTCCCATTGCTGGGGTATCTGTCAACTTACCCCAAATCCCCCCCCCCCCCCCCCCATGAAGCAGGATACCTCTGCTCCATCTGCAGAGTGTGGTGCTGCTCAGGGAGCAGTGGCAGTGTCATCCCCTTCATTGCCAAAAGCAATGGTGACAATGCAGAGGGGCTGCCTCGCGGTTGTTTAGGGGACTGAGAGGTGCTGCCCTGTGCCAGAATATCCCCTACCAGCTCCTGGCTTTGAGCTGGCCTGTGAGCATGTTTGGCTTGGATGTTCTGGTGCCATTGGAAGGATAGATGGAGATAGTCCCTTTGCTCTGCTTTTTCCCTGCCAGATGACCGTTTCCCTGAGTATGGGAAGGTGGAGTTTGTGTTCTCCTATGGCCCTGAGAAGATCCAAGGTATGGCTAGCTCACTGCTGTTGAGGTTCAGAGCTGGATGCTGCCTTCTTCCCTGCTCCCCAGCTCTATCCCCTGCTGCCTCCCTTATGACCTCCCCCTGTCCCATTTGCCCTCTGTTTGAGGCTAGGATGGGGTGCGGGCTTCAGGCAGTGATGCTGATGCACCCGTGAGTGCCCTGTTGCCCTCACTGTCTTTTGCAGGAGGCCACTCTCTGCAGCACTTGCTGGCCCAGTTGAGAAGGAAGGAGGGAGGGAATGGAGGAATCCCTGCCCAAAATGTCGAGACCTAGGCATGCTCACTGTCAGTCTGTCTGCCTATCCCTAGGCAATCTCAAAAGCCCCAGCCACCTTTGTACACTTTGTCTGTGGATCTTGATGTGTATCCCATGTCTGCCCATCTCTTTTGGTGCTCTCCTTCTTACATAACTCTTCTGACTTGTGCTGTGGCTCCTGTACTTTTTCCTTTGTTTGCACCTTCTCTCCATCTCCTCCCCCTGTCCCACATGCACTGGTTCCATTTAAACCCCAGCTGACCGTCTTGCCTCTTCCTAGGCATGGAGCACCTGGAGAACGGGCCCAGCGTCTCTGTGGACTACAACACATCTGACCCACTCATCCGATGGGACTCCTATGAGAACTTCAACATCCAGCGTGACAATAGCACGGAGGGAGCCTGGGCTGAGCCACCCCTCCCTGACAAGCACCTGGAGAAAGGTTAGGGCTCACAAAGTTGTCGGTGGCCAAAGCGTCCCCATGGAATGTGTCTTGCCCCAGGAAGGGGATGCTGGTGGGCAGCAGAGCTGGGAGCAGACATCTGCTGCTGGGAAGAGTGTGGCTATTGGATGGAAGAGGAAGATCTCATGAATATTCTTTCCTGCCACGATCCCAGGGAACTCAGGCTTTTTTTTCAGCACTTGTGCTCTCAAAGCCCTGTTTGCATGGAGCAAGTCCATCCTCAGTGTATGCCTCAGAGCTTTGGGAAACCCACTTCCCAGGTCTGTTGGGAGTGCGAGCCAATGGGGGGACCGTTACATCTCCCAACTCCTTTCTCATGTCACAAGCATGGAAGGATGTAGCTGTGCCTCAGTTTGTCCCTGGAGGGTCTGCACCATTACTTGGAGCTAGGAAAAGACCTTTGAGCACCCATTTGGATGCAACAAGTTGGCCACCCTCACCCGCTTGGCAGGAACAGGCAATACTTGTATCTCAAAGGGTGGTGGGTCCCCAGCCCAGCAGCAAGGCCACCTGTGGCCAAGCAGATGCTTGAGCTTTCCAGCCCCGGTTCAGGGATCCCTGAAGCAGGGACAGCTATGGTTCCTGATGTCCCTGAAGGTCACCATCTGCTCTGAGTGGGAGCTTGGATGTGGGGCTGGATCTGGGATGGCTGCGCAAAGCTGGCACAGGCACTTGCCTTGGCACAGGGCATTAAACAGGCAACTCGTGATGCGCAGGCTCAGCTATGCGGCAGGGACCTGGGTAACTGTGAGTCTGGCCCTGAGGAAGACGCACGTGACCCTGTCATGAGCTCAGACTGGCTCTACCCCTGCCCTGAGCTGGCAGGACTGGCTGGCAGCCCCCTCCGGCCTGAGAGACCCAAGTGCCTTGATGCATGTGTGTTCCCTGTTGGCCCTCAGAGCAAAGCTGCTGCACTTTGTCTCTCACAGGGCCGCAGAAGTATCCCAGGGCTCCTCTCTGTCCCTTCCCAGGGGTGTCGCTGGGTGTCAGGGCTGCAAAGATACCCCAAGGCTCCTCTCCATCCCCTTCCAGGGGTCTTGGCAGGTGTTGGGGCTGTGTAGGTTCCTCCATGTGCTGAGTTGGCTGTCCTTCCAGCAGGGAATGTGGCAATGGGGACTGAGGGCACCTTGGATTCACAAACACTGCCTCGGTTTGGGGATGAACTGGTGCTGCTAGAGAGCAAAGCTGCAGGCAGGAGGCTGCCCTCCAACCCACGACAGTGCGGATAGCTCCGAAGTAGCCCTTCTCTAGGAGGTGTCACCCCAGCTGCTCTGTGAGGCACCTTGAGCAGTGATGGGCAGAGCCAGCATGGGGGTTCACATTTTTCTCCCTTTCTGTCAGCATTTTGTCTCCTCTCCAGCCTGTCTGAAGCTGGACTGGGGGACCCTGGTGCCCAGCTCTGCAAGTGGGGTCCCTGTTTATGGTTGTTCTCGCCTTATTTGGTCAGGGAATTGCACGCTGCATTTTTGGCACCACCAGGCGTGAGCAAACGGCAGCCGGGGGTGGAGGGGGGGTGAGACTGGCACCAGGACCCATGCTGGGGTGGGATCAGCCGCTGCTCCTTGTCACTGCCACTGCCATTCCCCACTGCTCGCTGAAAGCTCTTCTCAGACCAGCTCTGCAGCCCAGGTCGTCAGGATCAGGACTACCTGCCAAACGGTGGGTTCCCCCTGTGCTGCCTCTCTGCTGACTCTCAGCAGAGGTGGATGCCCTTTCTCTGGCAGCTTCGGCTTCGTGTGGGGCACCCATATGGGCTGGAGGGGGTGCCTGACAGGGTGGGATGACCCTATGGGACCCCAAAGCTGGAGGGGCAGGTGGATGGCTGGGGATGATGCCTATCCTCATGTTCCCCTTTCCTCTGCTGTGCTTGGGGAAGAGGAAAGTGAGTCACAGCAGGGTCACTGTCTGACCAAGCTCACCCAAGGCAGGGGGCATGAGAGAGGAATCTGACCCCCTGCGTCCTGCTCTTTCACTGAGGGTGCCTGGCTGAATTCAGCAGATGGGGACTGCCCCACAAACCAGCCCTATCAGTGAGCTCTCCCTCCTGCCTTACCCCAGCGGGGTCCATGCTACCTGCTGGATTCAGGCTGCCTGTGGTTCTTGAGGAGAGTGGGGTGTGCTGTGATACCTCAGCAAATCCATTCTAGTGCCTGTCATCTATCTCCTTGTTTCACAGGGGAGGCAAATGACTCTGCCTTTCTTCCTCCTTCTCCAAGGGGCTTTGGGGTCACTGCCAGCTGCATGGTGGGTTCCTGCATTCCCCATAGCCATTGGTTGGCTGAGAGGGTGTTTGGAAGCTTCTTCCTTTGGCTATTTTTGGAGTTCAGATGTTGTGTATGTCGGGTGGGTGACGAATGCTTTGCCAGCACTGTGGTGGCTCTCACTGGGGGGGCGAGGCTGGCTCCTGGGAGGCAGGAAGAGACCTGTGGCTGGATATTGCACTGCTGGGTTTGCAACTCGTTGGAGGATTGATGCAAAGAAATTTTAGGGGTGTCACAGAGGCAGGTGGGCAAATCTGAACGGGGGACATCCATGTCCTCGTTTGGTTTTGCTGAGAAAACCAATGTTGACGGAGAACAGGTTGTTGGGGCTGGCACAGAGCTGGTGGAGGGGTTCTCTCCAGGGTCTGCATGTGTGATTGTGGGAGACACATGCCAGGCTTTACCATCCTAGGGTAGCGTGAGACACTGTGAAAGAGCTGGGTTTATGTCCCTGACCCACCAGCTCCCTGTAATGATCAGCCCTTGGACCCACTCTGTCTGGTTCTGCTGCGCCCAGCATTCACCGTTCTCCCCACCTCCCACTCTTGTACCATCCCTGTCCCCACCACAGGCTCGCCCTGTCTACCCTCCCCTTTTTACTGGGGCTGGAAAGGGGGGGTGGCCAGGGCTTGGCCAAATCCAACATCTGCAGGAGACTTGCTAAATCCCCACCTGAGTCATGGTTCTGGCACAGGGCTCCCCTGCAGCTCAGTCCCATGCACAGGGCAGGGCTGGCCAGGGTGGGGAGGGGAATAAGCATCCCATTCCTCTGGGGATGGGAGATCCCGGCAGAGCCTGGATTCTATGTGACAAAGGTCGAGGGATCCCAGAGCCCCACAAATCAGGCTGGATGCCAATCCTTCACCTTTCCATGGGGCAGGAAACTCCTAGATGGTATTGCTGCCATCTGTTAGTTCCCCAGGAGAGTGTGCATCTTCTGGGGTACATCCTATCCTGCCCTGCTTGTCTGGGGCTGAGGCTGCCAAGGAGGGTAAGCCAGGCTGTGCAAAGGTGGAGAGCCAAATGGGCCAGGCCAGAGCTGTTAAATCCATTGCTGGAGCTGCCGTCAGGCTGCTGCTCTCCCCCCGCGGCTGGATCTGTCCCCTGGCCAGGCTCGGTGGGGAGGGGAGCCACTGGCTCACCTCTCGCCTTCGCCAGCTGACTAAAGCTGAAGGAATCCACTTCCCCCTCCCCATCCCGCCCCTCTCTACTGCTCTCTGCTCTGGCCACGGCAAGGTAAAGGCTTGGTGGGGCGGGTGTTTTAGGGGGCAGTGGGGACCCAGATGGGCTTGGATGGAGATCCCCAGGGAGTCTCCCTCTTGCTTCTGGTTATTCCCCATGCTGGAGCATCTACAGGTCTGGCTAGACTTTTCAGCTGAAGTGTCGCTGTTCCCAGGGCAGGGTCTGTCCTCTGACTTGGTATGTGGGGTTTTGATGTTGGTGGGTGGTGGGGTTTGGTTCCACTGTGACTAGAAATTAGGCAGGGCAGGGATTCAGGGAGAGAGGGACAGGCTGGTGGAAGCTCAGCCCCTTGTCTTCTCCCTTTAAACCATCCTTGAAGTCAAAGCCTGCCAGAGCATGTGTCTGAAGCTGGGGTTGTCTCTGGGCAGCTGGGCTGGAGAAGGTTACTTTTGGCCTGCCCTCTAATGAACTGCCCACAGCTGTACAAGCAGGGCAAAAAGTAAAAAGGCAGTGAAGCCTGTAAACCTTGGGGGGTTTGAGAAGATGCTGTGCCACTGTTTGGGAGCAAATGGGGCTATGAGTCAGGGGGCTGGCTGGAAACACTGCTCTCATCCCCTGCCATCATCTGCAGGGGTGTGGGAAATGAACATTTTCAGGGATTAGAGTGGAGGGAGCCTCATGTTTTGCTGAGTATGTTGGATCAATCAAGGAGTGGAGGCTTGAGGGTGGGTTCAAGCAGGGACCCGAATACAGGATGGGCTTGCCATCACCTCTACCAGTGAACTGGTGGCACCATCGCAGCACAGATTTTGCCTGGGATGGAGCAGCACAGTCACAGGTGGCTCCAGGGTGGACAGGATTCATACTGTGCCTCCTGCCATGGGAGAGGGTGGCACGTGCAGTTGTGAAGAGTGCTGGGACATCCATGTCATGTCATGGTGCTGGTGGGGCAATGAAAGAGAGTTGTGAAAAAGAGGTGAGTTTGGTATTGGTGGGGTTGCCGTGGTGAATTTCCACCCCACTTTGTGTATTTAAGATGGAGAAACTCAAGTCTCCAGCAAGACATCTGTGTTTGCAGACCCAGCTGGACTGCAGCCTCATGTGTGGCTTATATCCCCACCTCAAACGTGTCACATCTTGGGGAAAACCGTGACCGTGTGCACCCAGGCAGGAGTCGGGGTCTCAAACTGGGGGCGTCCTCCAGCGAAATAACGTGCAGCACCGAGTGTGGGGTGGATAGGCTATCCATCTGTCCGTCCATCGGTCTGTCGTGCCTAGGAAACAGTTAACGCGGCGCAGCTCTGCCTGTGGAGGAAGTAGTTAATATTCATAGCTAGGAGCTGTCTGTCCGGCTGTCCTCCCTCCGTGGCTCTCACCCTCCCCGTACTTCCCTGGGGTTAACCCGGGCTGGGGCTTAGCCTTGGGCGGCCCCAGCCACCTCCTCAGCCTCTCCCCTTCCCCTCCCGCTCATCCCTGTGTGGTCTGGGGCGGAGGGGAGCACAACCGCACCTCCTTGCCTGCAGCCCATCTCCTGTCTCTGCCGCCTTCCTCTCCTCTATCCTCCCCCCTCCATTCTCCCCTCTGGCGCCCTGTGTCCTGGGGGTACCCCGTGTCCAGGGGGTACTCCGTATCCCAGCCCCTCCGGTGCCCTGCTGCCGTCGGGGTGCCCCTCTTGCTGGCCCCGTGGGACACGGCGCTGGGAAGAGAATAGCTCCCTCCTCGAGAGGGAAAGCAAAGCCAAAAGGACAAACGCCAACCCAAGCCAGCTCCGGCCCGTCAGCTCCTGTCCTGGAGGACATACGGAGCTGGCTGCAGACGCAGTTTGAGCTGCCGCCACATTAGGTGCCCCGGGAAGACACTGATGCTGGAAGGGGCAATGGAAGGAATTTTGCTGCCCGCTCCTTGTCTTCACCTGGGATCTTTTCTTCCCCATCCCTTTTGGTAAGTCCTGACTTTGCTTTTCTTTGAGCTGGACAAGATGGAGAAAAGGGCTGGGAGTGGGTGCAGAATTCATGGCCGTGGTGACGACAGCTTAGAAGCTTCCTCTACTTCTTGCCATCGTATCTGGGCACAGGATGAAAACAGAGCTGGGGGGTTGGGCTCTTCTTTCTGGGACTCAGACTTCATCCTTCATCCTATAAAGGATCCCAGGACCCCAGAATCTTCCCTGCTGGCTGATGCTCTGGAGATGCCCTGGGGCCAAGGCTCTGGGTGGTGGGGAGCGGAGGCAGCAGGTGGGATGTTCCTGAGGGGCAGGACTAGGGGAAACACGGTGGTGCCTGAGCCTAATCCTCTGCACAGGTGCAAAGTTCCAGCCAGGATTTGTGCCCATGTATGATGCTGTATGGTGTGAGGCAGATGGCTGGGATTTTGGAGATAGAAGCTGAGCCCTGTTCCCATTGTCACCTGTGCTCTGGGTCGTTTTTTCTCCTGGATGTAGCTGCAGGGTGCTGGGGAGGGAGAAAAGAGAGCATTGCCCTGCTGGGATGGTGACCCTGGCAGCAATGGTAGAACCAGGCTGGGCTCAGCGCTTCCCCCAGATGCCTTTGATACGGCTGGAGCAGATAGACCTGAAGTAGAGCCGTGTCTGGAGCTGAGACCTGGGCAAACCCTACCCATGCTGGGATGGCACAGCCTGCAGGCTGGAGCAGCTCTGACCTTCAGGGATGAAATCTGACCTTTCTGGAAGTTGCAGACACTTTGCAAATGGGGACCTGGGGGCCTGTTGCTTTGGGGCTGGCTGCTTCAGCTAAGGCAGCCTGTCCCCCCTTCCCCTGGCCTTTTTTTGGGGGGGGATATTGTTCAAGAGCTTCTCAGGTGACAAGCAATAGACAGTCATGGGCGCAAACGCATGGCCCAGGGATGGTGGAAGGGGCTGGGAGTGGCAAGGAATAAGCAGGATTTGGCTCTTTTTGTCAGAGCTCAGGATGCAGGGGGATGAGGACAGGGTAGGCAGTCAAATGTAGAGCAGAGCAGCCATGGGACTGCCTCGGCTGGTGGCAGAGGTGTCAATCCCTTTCTTCTTATTCTGATACTGCTTTTGGGGTGGGGACCAAAAGCAGTCCCTGCTTGGGGAAGAACCCTCCCCCCATGTCCCTGCCTGGGGAAGGTGGGAGACGTGAACAGTGATGTGCTTCTGCTTTTGAGAAGTTTCTCCCCACCATGGGATGATGCCAGCCTACAGGTTGGGTGCAGGCTTTCAAAGCTATTTTCTCTCTTGTTGCTATGTGCTTTCATTTATATTTATTCATTCTCTTTTCCTTTCTATTCCCCTGCCCTATTTATCACAGCCCCCATCCTGGGTCTTGCCCTTGTTTCCTGGGACTGGCTGGCACCCATTGCTGCCATCAGACAGTAGGGCTGGGCTTTTTCCCCATCTCCAGGTGATCTCTCAGCCTCCCTGGTGTTGATGCTGCCCCTGGACATGATGTTTTTTTCCTTCATGGGAAAGGATCCTCTCCCTTGCATTAGAGGTGTTGTGGAGACAAAATGCTACTGGTTCCTGGCTACACTGGCTGGATGAAAGAACTCTGAGTCTCTGGGAGAAATTTTGGAACCCTATCCTTATCCTTTCCAGCACCGAGTGTGTGGAGAGGCTCTTGTGCAGTCCTACAGTATCTGTAGTCCAAAGTGGGCCTTTGGGGCTTGACTGCCTCCTTGGGATGCTGCTGGCAGGGATTTGGGAATGGAAAGTCAGCAGTGAGGAGAGGGCCTTGATTTGGTGGGACTTGTGATGGGTTATTTCTTCTCTCTGCTTTACAACCAGGGCAGTCGGTGGTGCAGGAGCTTCTGGGGTGTGGGTGCAGAGGCATGGGACTGGCCAAGCTGTCCAGGCTTAAGGCTGGCTTTCTGAAGTGTTTTGCTCACAGATAGGAGCTCTCTGATTTCACACTATCGCATTAGAGCCGTCTTCCGTCCCTGAGTCAGCCACCTGGCCCCCTGCCAGGGAAGAGTAATTTTTTCCTCCAAAAGAAAGTGTTTAATGCAGCTCGCGAACCCTTCCAGGAAACCTCAGCAGGGAGCTGGAAAAACAAGAGTCTGCAGCTTGGGCGGTGTTGTGTGTGCTCCAGTGGGGGCACACACTGCTTGGGGACCATCCCCATTGCCATCTCTTTGCTGAGATCCCTCTGTGCTCCCAAAATCTCACTGCCTGGATTGGAAAGGTTTAAAGGGCACAGCTGGTTGTGGTGATGGGGCTGGTGGACGCTGGGGGACTCAGAACTGGGGGGCAGGGTTGCAGGTAGGGGTGCTGCTGTGCTTTGGCTGCCCTCCAGCATTTTGGGGCTGCAGAGCAAAGCTGACTGCTTGCACTGGTCTTGAATCGTGACAACAGGGTGCTGGGTGCTCCCCCGGGGAGGACACACTGCATGTTTGAGCTTGGACAGAGGCACTGCCTGTGCAGGAGCTTTGGGGCAGTGTCTGGCTGTGAGGAAAGGTCTGTGGCAGATCCACCTGTCCTGAGAGAGAGAAGGGGAAGGACAGAAATTGTTGGAGCCTGTCTGTATCTAGGGACAAAATGTCAAAGATAAGTGGCTGGCTGTAACTGCATCATCTGGGAGGAGAGCGGGTAGGGAGAAGTAAGATGGGTCCATGGTTCACCTGTCTTTCATCCGTGGGCTGAGTACATCCATACAGTTGGAGACATGCAGAGCTATGAGGCCAAATCCTGACTGCCTCTGCCTGTCCTTCTACAGCCCATGGTGCATCTCCCCATACCCTCCCTGGTGCCTTGTGGCCCTGCAGGACCAGCAGAGCCTTGTGGAGCCACCTGCATGGGCAGCCAGGCCCTCGCCAGCCACGAAGGGTAATGGTCAGAAATGATGCCTGGAACCAGCATGGGATATTTGGTTAATCCCAGTGGAGCAGGTGATGCTTGCAGGGCAGGGCAGGACGGTGTGCAGGATGTGGGACTGTGGGAGCATGAGCATGGGGTGGGAGTCTGGCTCCAGCGTCTCTGCATGGTGGTGCCCGTGGGATTGCGGAGGGTGCCGAGGAGACGGCGATGCTGGTTGTTAAGCGTTCCAGCGGCACAGAAGAGATCGAAACCACCGGCTAATGGGACCCATTAGCTCTTTGCAGAGAGCCAGGAATTGATCTGGGATCTCGTGTTCGTTTCTCCCCTTGCAGAGGTTGGGCACACACAAGGGCCCCTGGACGGGAGCCTCTACGCTAAAGTGAAGAAGAAAGACTCCCTCCACGGCAGCACTGGTGCCATCAATGCTGCTCGCCTCCCGCTGCCAGCAGCGCCCAACCACGTTGAGCACACGCTCTCGGTGAGCAGTGACTCGGGCAACTCCACTGCCTCCACCAAGACTGACCGGACCGATGAGCCGGCGGTGCCTGGGGCGCCTGGTGGCCAGGCGGTGCTGAGCCCTGAGGAGAAGCGGGAGCTGGATCGTCTCCTTGTTGGCTTTGGCTTAGAGAGTGCCCCACCCATGCACAACCACCTGCCCGGCCCCGTACCGGCACGCCTGACCGCCATGCCAGGCCGCCATGTGGTGCCAGCTCAGGTGCATGTTAATGGGAATGCTGCGACACTGGTGGCTGAGCGGGAGACGGATATATTGGATGATGATCTGCCCAACCAGGATGGGCACAGTGTGGGCAGCCTGGGCACGCTCTCTTCCTTGGATGGCACCACCACTGCAAGCGAGGCTGGCTACCAGGAAGCTCCCCGGGTGGGAAGCCTCTCCTCGCTGCCCAATGGGCCTTCGAGCTGCAACGGGACCGAGAAGTTGCTGAAGGAGGGGCTGTATGATGGTGAGCTGCTCTCCAATGGTGGCTACCCCTACAACAACCAGAACACCCTCACAGGCCACCACCTCCGTGACACGCTGCCTTCCCTGCGGCCCTCAGCGTCTGCTCAGGACCACCTGGCTGGCTATCCACAGCGTCCGCCTGGCTCCCACACCCCAGGCTGGCTCCAGCCTCAGCCACTGCCCAGTTCCCAGTCCTACCTGTATGGCTATGACCCCTCTGGCACCTATCATTCCCGGTCCTTCCCAGCGATGGACACAGCCAAGTACGATGTGAACCCAGTACTGCCCCAGGCTCCAGCTCGCAGCACCAGCAGCCGGGAGGCCGTGCAGAGGGGCTTGAATTCCTGGCAGCAGCAAGGAGGGAGTCGGCCACCTTCTCGGCTACAGGAAAGTGGTGTGGAGAGCCACAGCCCCAGTGTCTCCAGCTGCAGCCCCCAGCCCAGCCCACTACAGCTGGTGCCTCCGCACAGCCACAGCATGCCGGAGTTCCCCCGGACGCCTTCCCGACGGGAGATTGAGCAGTCCATTGAAGCCCTCGATGTCCTCATGCTGGACCTTGCACCCGCCATCCACAAGTCACAGAGCGTGCCCACTGCCTCCCGACAGGATAAGCCAGCAGGATCCCTGCACTCCTCCCTCTCAGCCCAGCCCATTGCTGGTCTCTACGCCCGGCCGACTCCGCAGGTGGTCCAACCGAGGTCCTTTGGCACTTCTGTGAGCCCTGTGGTCTCCGAGCCTGAGGGCAAAGCCTGTTCTCCCAGGGAGCCGGACTATGGGGTGCATGAGTACCGGGAAACTTATTTGCCCTACAACTACCAGTCGGCCCCAGTGCCAGAGCCAAGGAGCTACAGCCATTCCCCAGCCGGAGCGCCAATGGGAATCCCCCTGCACAGCACCTCCTACAGCCCTGCAGGGTCTCAGCAGCTCCTTGTCTCTTCTCCGCCTTCCCCCACCATCCCAGCACAAACTCAGATGCCCCCCAAGGGACCAGAGAGCTATGAAGACCTGTCGAGGTCGGCAGAAGAGCCCTTGAATCTGGAGGGCCTGGTGGCCCACAGAGTGGCAGGTAGGACATTTTGATTAATTGGGAAAATGGGGGTGCCTGTGTCTTGAGAAACCAAAGCTCAAAGGGGTGGGATGCACAGTGACACCAGGAACGGGAGATGTAGCGACTCCTTGTGTGTGTTGCATTCAGGCTTGGGACAGAGCCACCCGCCGTGGGGGCATGCTGGGCAGAGGATCAATTGTGCTGCTCTCCTTTGCCAAGATCCTCTCTTGCAGCTTGACATCTGCAGCAGCATCACCCAGAGTGGTGAGAAGGGGTGGCTGAGGGGTATGGGCCACTCCATCCTCACCTTTTTGGGGTATGGGGCTGGTCTGCTCCTGAAGCAGGGCCATGTGCTAGGTCCTGAGGGGATTTCTCCCTTTTGGGGAGAATATGGTGCGGTTTGAGAAGATGTTTTCACCTCTGGCTGAGGGTGTCCAGCCTGGACCCCACCTTTTGGACATGAGGCTCTCCTTGCCTGGGCATGATGCTCCGGTGTAAGGTCCCAGCAGAATGCTTGCCTAGTTTTTAATTTACCTGGGCTGCTCCCTGATTTCAGCCCTTGCTTTCCCCCCAGCATACTGGGCTTGGTGTTCTGAGCTCCTACCCAGGAAGCTGGGGTACTGCTAGAGGAGGGGGGTGTGTGCAGGCTGGCAGTAGCCTTCTGCCTCAGTGGCCCAGCCAGCTTCATTCACCCCAGGTGGTTTGAAGCTTGACCTGGCCTTGAAACGATGGTCAGTCTGAGAAAGCTTTTCCCACCCCTGTCAGAGGGCTTTGGTGCAACGCTTGGCTGGGTGCAGTGCTGAGTAGTGGTGCCATGGCTGGATGAAGACATTTGCCCTGTGCCATAGAGGTGAAACTGTGTCCTTTGACTCTCTGCTGTCCCATGGCTCTGGCTCAAGGTCTCTGGGGACACAGAGGCTCCCAGTCTCCCAGAAGGGTGGTGCCATGGGCCTGTGGATGCCTTCCTTCTCCACTGCTTCGGCTGTAGTTGAATTGTGGAGTGACATTTGGGAAGGGATTGGGGCAGTGGCCAGGCTGAGGGCCAGCTCGTGATGCTGAGGCTTGGCAACTGTATCCCTTCCAGCTCTGTGCTCAGTCCAGAAACTCGCCCGGCATTAGAGGGAGGGGGAAAAGGCTTGACTGGAAAAATCCAACAGCACCAACCTCCCAGGCATAGAGGCTGAGTCACTGCAGCACCAGGGCAGAGGGCAGGAGGGGTGCCAGCAGCAGCAATGGGGCAAAGGTGGGTGACAGAGGTGTTGGAGCAGTTTACATCCATCTGGATTCAACCTCAGTGTTCCAGGCCAGATCTGCAGAGAGACTCAGGGCTTGTGCAGAGGGTTTGAACAAACGCAAGGACAGAACAGATGCCCAAACTGTGGTGCATGTCTGGACTGAATATTATACGGAGCAAATCCTCCCTCCCAGCTATGGAGTGGAAGAAATGAAGTGGAAAGGAGGAGAGCCCTCAGGAGAGAAGGAGCAGTATTTGTAGTGGGTGGGAAATGGATGTTGAACGGTGTCTACCAAAAAAATCCATTCCCTGCAATGATGGGGTCAGGTTCTCAAGGCTGGACTGGGGTCACTCTCATTCCCCTGCAGCCGCTGGGCTTTCAGAAGAGGAGAGGCTGCCCAAGGATGGCCTCCAGCCTGTGGCCACATGTCCCTGCTGGAGCCTGGACGTCTGTGCTGAGGCAGAGACAGTGCTTGCAGGCAGCCTGACCTCCAGCAGGAACGAGGTGTCCTGAAGCCAGTGCTGGGAGGGGACAGCTGAAGGGGATGGTGAGGCACAGATGGGTTTGTTTACATTCCCCACTGCTATAAATTGACTGTGTGTCCCAGCAGAACTACGAGGAGCATCTCACACCTCCTCCATTCCCGGCGGGGAAGCGCTACTCTTCCTGCTTCCCACTGGACGGGAAGAGATGGGACAGGGCAGTGCTGGTGTCCCCAGAGGAGGAGCCAGTCCTGCAGTTCTTCAAGTCCTCATCATCTCCCAGCAAGGCATCTGGGGTCATCCCTTCTTTTCCCAGCCCTGGGCATCCTACGATTGAGGAGACCTGCATGGTGCCATCCTGAAGGAGACAGTGATGGGCATTTATGGCATTGCAAAAAGCCACATGTGACTCGAAGTCACTATTGGTTTCCCCATGGGTTTAAGCAGTGCTTGGAGACAGGCAGTTTGGGTGATGGGAAAGCAGTTCCAAGATGAGTCTGAGCTTCCTTGGACTCCAAATTTATGTGTCGAAGCCCATCTAATACTTTCTTTTGTTTTCTCTTTCTGTCTTCCTATTGTATCTTGTGACATTGTCCTGTCTTGCCCCTTCCTCTCCCTATGGGGCACTGTGTCTGTCCTGTGTGACCTCTCACCTTCCTTACACTCCCCATCATGGTACACTGGCAGAGTACAACGCCAGGCTCAGGGAACTCAACAAGAGCACCAAAGTCCCCCGTCCTCTGAACCAGCAACGGTCCTTCTCCTCTGGTTTGTTCATTTCACCTACCTCCTTTGTCCTCTATCCTTTCCCAACCATCCTTCTCCTTCCACCCCTTTTCTCCCTTCTTATCCTTCCTTCCATTTCCCTTCTCTTTTCTCCTTCCTTCCCTCTCATCCCTCCTTCTTCCCCCGTCCCTGCATGCTGTGTGCTCTGTGTGTTGCATGGATGTGTGATGCAGGGAAGCTCAACACACTCTCCCCATGCAGGCTTGATCCCCTTTCTCAGAAGGGCAATGCTCAGGGACCCCCTTCACCTCCTCACCTCCTCTGATGATGGTGAAACCCCTGGTTACAGACTCCCCTTCCCATGCTTGGTTTTACATCTCATCCAAGCCTGGCACTGTTCTCTGTGGGTTTTGTTGCTGGGCCAGATCTGGACCTTTGCTCCATCACCTCCAAGGTTTCCCCTGGCCATGGCTTACCCCCTGAAGAAGCAAGGGCTGGGGTGCAGCTCTACAGACCCCTGGTTTAGCCACTTCTCATCCTGGCAGGGTCTCATCTGCCTCAGTCCAAGGGATTTCTCCCATGGGTCTCTCTGCAGATGATGGAAGGCCCCTGGCTGTACTCGTTTTTGGTTGAAACATGGATGGCTGCATCAATGAAGTGCCCTGGGAGGAGGGGAGCAAAAGACTTGTCTGTGACCAGTGGGTTGAGTTTGGCTCTGGTGAAGAGTGGTACAGGGCAATGTCTGCTGCTGCTCCTCATGCAGGCAGGGAGCGACTTTGCATCTCTCTTTTCCCTGGGCATTGTGTGTCTCTATGTGGCTTCAGCTGCTGGGTCCAACATCTTGAGAGCCATGGGATGCATCTTTGCCTTCTCCTCTCCACTGTGGAGCATTGCCTGGCTCTTGCCTGGCAGTAGCTCCAGCATCTCATGCCCAAAAGCATCTTCCTCCTGATTTGGCCCAGAAACTTGTCTCCCGAGGCACAAAACCACCTGAGTTTAAAACCCTTCTGTTTCCTTCCCCTGACTGTTAGACTTGCTGGGAGAGGGTTGCTGCCAGGTTAAGGAGATAAATAGGCAGCAGAAGGGGTGGTAGTGCCAGGGGTGGTGGGGGTGAAGGTGGGGAGCAGGGTGCAGGGTGCTGTTCTCCCTTTGTGATGGGGAACACCCCGTCCTGCAGCCACGCAGGGCATCCTTGGAGGGCCAGCAGTGGTACTGTGGCTAAGGCAGGTTGTACATCTGTCAAGGGGGCACAATGAATGGGGGAAAGGAGAGTTTGTTTTTCAAGCATAGTTTCCAGCCCATAAATCACCCGAGGGGTTGGGGGAGCCGTGCTCAGAGCTGAGTTTCTCCAGGCTTTTGCTCCAGGCAGCCCATGAAGTTTCCCACTCTCCACCCCTGAACAATGAGTCCCTTTTTTCCCCTCTCTTCCCCTCCCTGTGGCCCCAGCCACGTTCTGTCAGAGGAGTGGAGCAGCCAAAGCCTGGTGAGCTCCTGAGTGTCCCAAAGGGCCAGATCCAGCACCCTGTAGCTGGGTGATGTGCAGCCCCAGGGGTGGAGAGAGGGGGTCCCACACTGCAGATGTGTGATGTACACTGATCGCTGGGCTTCAGCAAGCTGCTGTTTGTACTTCCCAAATGGAAAATGCAAAGCAAGCAGGCGTGCAGGACTGGAGAAGCCAGTCCTTGCCTCTCCATAGTGTTTGGTTGCTGCAGCTCACTTTGGGATGGGCCAGAGGATGTTCCTGGTGATGCTCATGCACCGTGCAGGACACCCTAAAATGCGCAGAGTGGAAAGACAAAAAGAAAATATGAGAGTTTGCTTTATTTTTGCCCAACGTTTTGTTTCTCCCTAAAGTGCTTCGTTCCCCTGAACTGAAGAGCAGGGCAAAAGGTAGAAGGTGGCCTTACACGATGCTATGCATGCCTGCAGGACGGCTTTGCAGGGACCCTCTCCATCCCCTTGTCCCTTCCACAGCCCTTTCTAATGGCCGTCCCCCACGCCTGTGAGCACCTGCAGAAGGGATCGGGAGTTATGTTTCAAAGCTGCTCTTAGTGGAATTTTCCAGGCCGCCTCCGCGGCTGGAGCCAGCCCCGTTGGCTCGCATCCCCCGCCTCGCAGCCCGGCCGCCTCTCCCCTCTGAGCCACGATTTTATTGTTGTTGCCGTTCACTGGGCTGGTTATTTAGAAATGCACCCAGGCCACCTCCCTCCTCCTGTGCTTCCAGCCCTTTCCCCAGGGCCAAGAGAGCTCTAGTGCGGGTGTCGGAGTGGTGAAGAGGGGAGGTCGACAGGCGTGAGGTGTGGGTCCTGCACCAAGCCCTGGGGAGTGAGGGGAAGCAGCTGATGGCTGGTTTTCCTCCGCCAGCCCGTGGGAAAGGAGTTGGTGTTTGAAAAGTGCATTTCCTGGAGCATGGTTCCGGCTCCTTTTTTTCCCCCCTTCTCCTAGCTCTCTTTTTTTATTTTTCTCTTTTCTCCAGTGTGCTGGCCAAGGGGAGCGTGAATGCTCCCCAGCTCTGCAAGAAAGGTGGGTCCCAGGGAAGAGCAGGAGTCCTGCAGGGATTTCAGCTGTGCCTGTGATACTCTGCGTGGTTCCCCTGCTCTGAACCTGGCATCATCACCCCTGAGCCCTAATTCACCTCTTTGTCAGGCGAGGTGGGGCAGAGACTGTGTTTTGGCCCCAATGGGTGATGGGAATTGGAGTCACAACTCTCATCCCTGCACCCCCGCACCCTCCTGCCCTGTGCTGGCTTTGTCCCCGTTCCTGGGGTTTATCTCAGCTCGTGGGGATTGCCAGACCCTGACAGCCTGGAGAAACCCATTCTTCTGTGGTGACTTGATCAATCCCTTCTTTACCCCAGGCTGTGAGCACTGGTGAATTGTGGTCCTGGGGTAGGAGATCTGGAGGGGAAATGGAGAAGAGATGCCAATCTCCCCCTTCAGGAAAGCTTTGTGCTGGGGACAGGAGATAGCAATGGTTTGTTTGAGTTCCCTGCAACATCCCTGTGTTGGGGTCCTTCTGACTTGGTGCTCCCTCTGCCTTGGTGCTCCCTCTGCCTTGAGGACTCACAAAACCAGGCTTTTTCCACTGCTGTGATTGAAGCCACATCTGTTTGTGGGAGATGCAGCTGCACGTGGCTGCCGAACGTGGCTGCCCCAGTGCTGGGGGATTCAGCCCTTTTTACCACTGTGAAGCTGGTGGGAGGTCCTGGTCACTTCCTGCTCTGTGGGGCTGGGCTGGCTGGGATGCTCAGTGGTGCCCCTTGCACCTGCTGCTAGGTTGTGGTGTCCCTAAACCGAAGTCTCATGGTGCTTGGGAGGGCTGGTGAGGATATTCAGCCACTAGCCACAACCCTGCCATGCTTTGTTGCTTGCTCCTGAGCCACTGCTATAGGGTGTATGTACTGCAGCTCAAAACTGCTGGTACTGTCTGGGGGTTAGGTGCAGGTGAGTGCTGAGGCTGCCATCTTTGCTGGGCAAAGTCCCCTCTGCGGCACGTAGCCTTGGGGAGGCACATGAGCTTTGGAGCATCTCCTACTGGTCTCCATCTCAGCTAGCAGCTCCTCACTCACCTCTCCATCCTGTGCTTGCCCCACAGGGGTTCAGTCCAGGGAGAAGGCCCCGGAGGAGAGTGCTGTCCCTGCCCGTAAACGGACTCCCAGTGATAGCCACTATGAGAAGAGCTCGCCGGAGCCCAGCTCGCCCCGCAGCCCCACTGTCCTCTCGCCTGAGGTGGTCAGCACCATCGCAGCCAACCCTGGAGGGAGGCCCAAAGAGGTGTGGTAGGGTGGGATGGGGAGTGGTACTTGGGTGAGAGGTGGCTGACCAGAAGCAGACACCTCCAGGGAGGGAGAAGGCTTGGAGTGGGGTATGAGACTTTTAGCATCCACAAGATACTGGAGAGTTGGGGGTCAATCATGTTTTTGTGGTGGTGGTGGTTAACAGGGAGGATGTGAAAACCTTCCCTTTGAGCCCTCTGCTCCCTCCTTGGGGTGTCCTGGAGGTTTGTGCCTGTAATAGGGATGGGACTGATCATTTCTCCTGCTCTCCCTAGCCTCACCTCCACAGCTACAAGGAAGCCTTTGAAGAGATTGAGGGTGCTTCCCCCACCAGCCCACCCTCCAGCGGCGGTGAGATTTCTCCCCCCATCCCGGCCTTCCCCGTCTCACCACAAACCCCTTACTCCAACCCCAGTAAGTCCTACAGCTCCGGGAGGCGGAGGGGCTCGGTGGGTGGCTCTTGACAAGCCAGAAATTTGCTAAAGGTCAGACAGCTCTGGGCTCCAGACACCCACTGCCATGTTAATCACTCTTTCTCTCCATCCTGCTCTTCTCTGCATCCCACCACTCCACACTGCCATTACCATCCCACTGCCCTCTGCACCCCATGTTCAGTAACTTTCTGTCGTCTTTTTCCCACCCTGCACTCAATGGGGTGTTTCTTGGGTGGAATCCCAAGGTGGGATAAGGAGAGAGGCAGAGTCTGAAAGATGGCATCCTTTCACCTTGTTCCTGTCCTGCACCTCCCCATATTTCATACCAGTATGGCAGGAAGGGTAATGAGGCTGCAGCAGTAGGCAAGAAAGGGGAAAGTAGGAGGGTCTGAAGACCGGGAGGGAACTTGGGGCAGACCCCAGTGCTGTGCTGCTTCTTGCTAACTTTTTCTGGGACAGGAGGGGAAAAAGGCTGGAAGATGCTAGTCCTTTGCATGCCACCTGTCTCTGCTCTTCTGGCACAGCATGCCTCCTTTCTGACTAACTCTGACTCTGTAGTCACTGTGGGTTTGTGTGGACCCAGTTTGTGTGACTGGCACCAGCGATGAACCCCAGAGAGCAGCCTCGCATTGACCCAGCAGGACTTGGACTGGACCAGTGCAGTGGAGCAGACAGTCAGCTGGGAAACCCATCAAAAATACAGCACCCCCCCTGCCCCCAAACACTTTTGTAGTCTGAATGCTAAAGGATGGTTTAGGGCTGAGGATGCTCGGGCTGGGTGCATCCTCCTCTAATGCCACATCCTGATCTCAGTGGAGTTATTCCCTGACTCCCATAGCTCAGCCCATGTGGCTTGAGCCATTCTCCCTGTGCTGTTGCTGTTCCTCCCCTGTAACCCACTGATGCATGAGCCCTAGCTTATGGGATGCATTGACTGGAGTGTGGGAGTGCCCGGGGGTGTTTGGCAGCTCGGAAATGGCCCTATTGTTCTGGGGGACCAGAGAGCTTGGCCCTGGATGGGGGTCAGCAGCTCCTTGGCAGTGGGACAGTGACTTGTTTTGGGGATGAGTCACTTGCAGAGGTGACAGGAACAGCCCAGCTGGGGATGTGGCTCAGAAGCAGTGCTTCTTACCCAGCGCCAGTTGGGGAGGCCTGGGAAGTTTGAAGCTGCAGTTTTCAGGCGTTGCCAAAGTGTCCCCTGGGGAGATACAGGAGTGATTCCCCTCCATGGGGAGATGGCAGTCCTGGGGGAATTCCCGGCCCCTGGAGGACCCTGCTGTCAGCCAACAGATGCACAGGCTGACATCAAGCCGACTTCAAGCTGACATTGTGGCTGCAAGCCGACCTGATTTAGGGAAAGCAAACACCCGCCAGGGAAGGTGTTGCTGTCTTGGTTTCCCAGGGACTTGGCTGCTCAGCTGCTCCAGCCCCAGGCTGCTGGGGGAATTTGGCCTTGGGGTGAGGGTCTGGCTTTCCCACCACCCTCTGCCTCCCGGCTTCGCTGTAGACCCCATGTCCTTACCACCAGTCAGGGATGTTCAAAAGCTGATGGAGCAATGTGCCTTCTGGTCCCTTGTGTGGGAGATGGGACCTGAAGGTCACCCTCAGGGAAATGTAGCACTGGGGAGATGGGTCAAACCTGGAAGCAGGAGAGGAGGCACAGCTGGCTCAGGGAGGTCCACCCTGCCCCATGAAACCTGTCACCCTGAACTGCCAATGCGTTGATGCCATAGCCATACGTACATATGCAGCTTCTCCTGGTGTGTACGCATGGGCCCAGAGGTATAGACCTCGTGTGCATTGCCACCCCTTGGGGAACATGCTGTACATGAACATCCTCACCTGCCCATTGAGCTGCTCTGGAGGGCAGGGTTTTTCTTTGGCAGTTCCACTCTGCCTTTTTTGGGGCTCATGAGCTGCTCTGAGACAGCACAGTCCCAGCGCAGCCAGATTTGGGGATCAGCAGAGGGTGAGATCTGGTCTGGGAGGATGGCTGCTCAAACAGGAGCAATGAAGGAGGCTTCATGCCTATAGTGGGGCCATTCTCATATGAGGAGAGTGCTGGGAGGTGGAGTCCGCTGTGGTGGGAATTGCCCTGTGATGCAACAATCTGCTTGTTCGCAGAATTACAGAATCACAGAATTGTCAGGGTTAGAAGGGACCTCAAGGATCATCTAGTTCCAACCCCCCTGACATTGACAGGGACACTTTCCATTAGATCAGGTTGCCCAGAGCCACATCCAGCCTGGCCTTAAAAACTTCCAGGGATGGGGCTTCCACCACCTCTTTGGGCAACTCATTCCCATGTACCTCCTGCCCTTTGCCCTCTCACAAATAGAGGGATTGGTGCCCTGCCCCGGGGTGTTGCTTCTTGTGAGGGCATCATCTCTTCCCAGCACCTCCTATAGGAACTGGTAGGTGGGGTGGAACATGGGGCCTCTGAAGCCTTGGGCAGCAACAGCTCCAGCCTTTCTGAAGCCTCACCTCCTACTTTTGGACTAATGCTTCTGTGTCCCCTCTGCCAACAGTGCGTTCTCCTCCTGGCCTGGCCAAGACTCCACTTTCAGCACTGGGACTGAAACCCCACAACCCAGCTGAGATCCTTCTGCATCCTGTAGGAGGTGAGTGAGGGCACAGGGGCTGCAGGTGTTTTTCAGGTAGGGAGCATCCATGAAGGTACCTATGGAAGGGTTCTCTGTCTGGAAAAGGCACTTCTGCCTCTCTTCTTGAGTCTGGTGTGTGAGGGTGCGGGGATGTTGGTGCTGCCTTGGCAGGGTTCAGCCCAGCAGGGTCTTTAGTGATGGAGGCTGGAAAACCCCAGGGTCCTGCCCCGTTGGCAAGTCCTTGTTCTTCTTGCCTTCACTCCCTCCACCCCTTCTCCCCAGCACAACTGCAGAAGGTTTGCTCTGCAGGAACTGAGCCTGCCAGGTGGAACAGTATCCATAGCCCTCTCTGTCCTGGAGAGCTGTCTTGGGGTGCAAAGGCCCTGCTGTCCTGAGGACACATCCCAGAGCAGCCAGCCAAAAAAGACCTCACTGCTCCTCAGCACCCTGGGCCCCTTTCTGGGCCATCTCAGGGCTGAGTATAATCTCCCCAAAACCCAGCTGAGCCCAGCAGGGGGGATGGTCTGGATGAGTCTGATGGGCAGGACCCTTCTTGCTCTGCCCTGAAGGGTGAGCTGATGCTTTTTTTGGTGCTAGCTGATCATCATGGAGCATCCCTTTGTGGTGGCTCCCTGCTGGGCTGTTCCCTTTTCCCCATCTGAAACCAGCCTCCTTGATTTTGAACTTCATCTTTGGGATGCCAAGGTGGACCATGTGTGTGTCTGAGGCTGTGTGCCCCTGCCTGAGTAAGGCAAAGCTGCTTAACTAATTTATCTTTCTTTGTGTCTCACACCTGCCTTCTTCCTCCTGCCCACTTCTGTTGCTCCCTTGCCCCTGCATCTCAGAGCTAGAAGGGGAGGCAGGTGGTGATTCTGAAGAAGGTAAGAAAGGCTTTTCTTTCTCTGTCTCTCTCTCCTCTGCTCATTCCCACTGTCAGAACCATTATTTAGAGCAGGCTCTGGCGTTCTGTGCCAGCAGCCTTCCCTTGCATTGGCCTCCAGGGTTGTAGGAGCCTGAGTCCTGCCTGTTCTGCTCACTTTTGAGGATGGGAGCATTGTGCCTTGTGTTGTGACTGAATTCCTCAATGTCCAAATTGGACCTGAAGGTCTGTTACATTGGGTGGTGATTGTCCATGGGGGCTGGGAACAATTTCTTGGTGGGTGGCATCCTCACCCATGGCACACCAGGGATGTAGGCATGCTGCTTTGGATGAGCCTGAGGGAGGGCTGGGAGCATCAGCCCCAGTTTTGGGCTCCTGCCCTCCTGTTCTGGCTTTGCCACTGCTGTTCCGAGCGAAAATAAACCAAAGTGCAGCACAAAAGGTCAGCAGGCACAGAGGCCACCGGCAGGCTGCTGGCTTAGTCAGCTGGGCAGCAGCGCAGCGCCGGCAGCCGGTGCATATCCTCCACCGACTGGGAGCCCGCCCAAATTTCCCCCCACCGCTCTCCTTCCTGGGATGAGCCTCTCTGAGGATGTCACAGATGGAGCTGAGCTGGGATGTCAGCTCCAGAGTGTCTGTGCTGATGGAGAGGGCACTGTGTCTCTGGGTGGCATGTCTCCTGAGGGAACAGAGGCTTCGTGCAGTGGCTGTGATTCCCTGGAGTGCTGCCTGCTCTCTAACGGCTGTCGAGTGGTTTTGCTTTCTTCTTCAATGAAACTTTGGACTCTCAAGGCCAGGATGGGGAACTGTGTGTTCAAGATGAGTTTTGAGGAGAGGATATTCTTGGAGAGTTTGCAGTGCTTCTTGTGGGCCTGGAAACCATCAGCATTTCTCCCTGGGAGTTCCTCAAAGTGCACATACCCTAAACATGAACATTGTGTAATATACTGGAGAAAGTGTTTGCTTGAAGAAAATGTTCTGCTTCCAGAGCTGGTTTTTCAGCTATGGCTTCTTGAGTACATTAGAGGAAGAAAAACTGGCCTAAAACCAGGTGTTTCCCTCCTAAGTCCTCCCTGGCTTTACCATTTCTGCCCAGCTTTAAGCCTCCACAGACCCAAACGTTGTCTCTTTTTTCCTTCCCACCAAACCCTTGGGAGCTCAAGCTGCACTATTTTTTGGTTCCTGTGGCACACCAGCCACTTGCATGATGGTTGACCCAGAGCAAAGATGTCTGGTGACCTTGTGTGGCCAGGCTCTTTCCCTGCTTCATCCTCTTGGATAACGTGATGTTTTTTTGTGGGGGTTGAATCTTCAGCCCTGAGAAGGGACCTGTGTTTTGGCTTACAGCTGTGGTGTAGCACCCTCTGCACCCAGCTGCACTCTGCGTGAGGATCCCTGACTCTCTATGCTCTGCTCAGCAGATCCCATCCCACATGGCTGGACTGTGGCTGGGGCTTGGGGGATACTCTGTCAGTGCAGGAGCTCAGGGCCTGGCTGCCACCTCCAAGAAGGTTTTAAAACAGCCTGGTACAGTTACAGTGCTGGGAATTTGTGTCCAGAGCACAGGCCTGCTCTGATTTGGGATTCCCAAACAACTGCTCACCTCCCTGGTGACTCACAGCCTTTTTGTGCTCCCACCATTTTCCAGTTTCTGGAGCCTCTTCCAAGAAAACACCAGGAGGCAAAATCAGATTTTTCAACCTGAAAGAATCCTGCCTGAAACTTCCTAGGGTTTTGGTTTTGTTTTTTTTTCTTTATTCTTTTCTCCCTGTATTGAACCAAGTGGTCACACACCTCGGCTGTGCCCCCTCTCTGAGTCCTGGCTGCTGCTTTGCTTCAGCTCCCATCTTTGCAGGAGGGGCTGGCATTTTTGAAGGTGTTTGGTCTTAACCTCTTGCAGGCTGACTCATATGCACTGTCTGGCTAATTTTAGTTGGAGTGAGGAACTGGAAGGGGGAAGTAAGTAGCTGTGAAATTAATTTAATTACCTAAGCTGCAAGGAGTTTCTTGCAGCTGCCCTGGGCGTCCTCCTGAGCAGTGCCTCATCCCCATCACTCAGAGCCACATGTCCTGCCTCAGATGCTTGTGTTGAGGTCCTCGGTCTGTTTTTGGCTCAGATCTTTCCTTAGATGGTTGAGCAGGGCTGGGCAAGGAGATCAGGCCAAGAGATGGACTCCTCCTTCCCTATCTGCAGGTGGATGGGACATAGAGATGCTGTGGGGAAAGGAAGGGGACATGTGACAAGTCTTCTTTTCAACCCCCTGATCCGGCACTGAACATGGATCTGTGCATTGGTGTTGCAGGTCAGCCGGCAGGCTTAGTTGGAGCCTGGCTGTTATGACTAAAAATGTTTGTCATGCTAATTACTACTGTGGAGCTGCCTCGGGCACAGCCAGCCTGGAGCCAGGGACCTGCAAGGATGCCCATCTCAGAGAGTTTGACGCCATCAGGTTTCCCTTAGGGTGTTGTGCCCAAGCATGGAGGCAGTTGGTGGCACTTACCAGCTGAGGTGTGACACAGCTGTTGGGCAGATGGGGCTGAAGGTGCAGCCCCTTCCTCCAGTGCCTCTTTGGCAAGGGGGAGGTGGTAGGGATGAGAAGCAGCCTGGATGGAGCAAGAAGCAGAGGGGAAAGGGAGGGCAAGGTCTGATGGCTGCTGTGGCTGGTGATGGCCAGCCGAGCCTGCTGCTCCTGGCACACGACTGCTCTGCAGCCTCGAAGGAAAATTGCTCCTTTTGGTTGTGCTTGAGAGCTCTGGTTTCAAGGCAAGCTGAGAGTGTGAGAGTGTTGGATGCTGCAGTGGAAATAACTAGAGCTGCTCTCTGGTCTGCTTCTGGAGATGGCTGGCAGAGTTGGGCCCTGCAGGGCAGGGTCCGAAGGGTATCGTTGTCAGTCCCACATGAGTCAGCGCAGGCTGGGCAGAGTCACTGGCTCTATTTTTAGGGGCTGAGGATGAGCAGGGAACACGACGTGTGCTGTGTGGCATCTCGGGTGGGGAAGGACACTGACTCAGAGCAGGGTGGAGGAGCTGTGGCATTGGAAGGGGCCGTGGTCCTGTGTGTTACAGTCCCTATGGGGAAAGTGGTGGTCACGTCTCCACTCCCTGTGCCCTGGCTGAGATCTTCAACATCTGTTGGAGCAACCTAAAGGCCCAGATGAGGCAGATGTGGTTTTGCACACCCCCTGGGCAAAGAATGATGTGGGAAATGTGTAGCTGAAGGAGCTCAGCCCAAGCACCTTCGTTGGCTGAAATGGGGACACTGGGAAGGGTGTGGCTCTCCTCGTCTGCAAGCTATGGACTCATGCATTTCCCCTTCTCTTTTGTCACAGAGCCCAGGAGCTATGTCGAGTCTGTGGCCCGCACAGCCACAATAAGCAGAGGAGGAACTCTGCCGACTACCCAGCACGGAGGCCCAGAGGTGCCCACCAGGAATGGCACCTTCACCAACTCCTTCACCACCCCCAGCCCCATCTCCACCAGCAGTCCCATTCACAGCGTGGATGGGTAAGGCAGTAGGTGCAAGTCCTTGGGGGCTGGTGGGGTCAGGGCTGAATCCTCCCTGGTGCCCAGGCTTGCTCCCACATTGAACCTGCCTTTACAAGGACTGCTATCTCTTCATGCAGGATTTGGGGGTCCCAGTGACCCATGTGGCTCACAGCCTCAAAGATACAAAGCAGGGTCACTGATTGTAACTTGGTGGTCACAGGGTCTCAGCAGCATCTTGCTGGAAACCTGTCCCCTGAGGTGGGAGGAGGGATGGGGTTTGTGCTACTCTCTAGCTGGCAGAACCCATCCCACCATTGTCTCTGAGCTACCAAGCAGCTGTGTCTCAGTTTCCTTGGGGGCCACTCACAGGAGGGTGCCAGCCAGCAGCAGGAATGAGAGATGGAGTTGAATCCTCCTTATCCTTATCTCTCCTCAGGGCCTCCCTCCGCAGCTACCCATCTGAGGGCAGCCCTCATGGCACTGTTACGCCTCCCCATGCCTCATCTGAGCATGTTTACCGGTCCCCTGTCAGCTCGCAGATGCCTTCTGCTCACAGCAGCTATCAAAACTCGTCTCCATCCTCTTTTGCAATGGTCCAAGGTGGGGTCCCGGGATCAGCATACACCAGCCCTGACTACCCTGATGGCCGAGCTGCCCTCCAGCCAGACACCCAGGCTCGGCCTCAGCCTCATGTCAATGTGGGGGCACACGTTGTACCGGGCAGCCCCCGCACCCTGCATCGGACAGTGGCTACCAACACACCGACACCACCCAGCCCTGGCTTTGGGCGAAGAGCTGTCAACCCCAGTATGAGCAGTGCTCCTGGCAGCCCCGGGCTGGGCAGACATGCAGTGGCAGTCCACAGCAACCTGGTGGCCCCACCGGGAAGCCCCAGCCTGGCCAGGCATCAAGCTGCAGCGGCCCTCCCGCCTGGCAGCCCCCTGTATGGCTACTCCAGCCCAGAGGAGAGGCGCCCAACGGTGTCTCGGCAGAGCAGCTCCTCCGGCTACCAGCCTCCCTCCACGCCGTCCTTCCCAGTCTCGCCGGCTTACTACCCTGGCACAAGCACGCCGCACTCCTCCTCCCCGGACTCGGCTGCCTACCATCAGGGTAGCCCCACACCTCAGCCCACGCTGCCCGAGAAGCGGCGGATGTCGGCTGGGGAACGCTCCAACAGTCTGCCCAACTATGCCACTGTCAATGGTAAGGTGTCCTCGCCCCTCTCCAGCCCCAGCAGCGGGGGTGCCGTCACCTTCTCCCACACCCTGCCAGACTTCTCCAAGTTCTCCATGCCAGGTAAGGGATGCCTTGAGAGTTCCCAGCGTCTCCCCATCCTGCATAGGGCTCTCCTCTCTTTCTCCTCACTGTCTGGTGGGGAAGGGCTTGTAGCTGTGTCCTGATTTATCCCTCCTGCCCATCTGCAAACTGGTGGCACCACCGGCATTCGGGGCTATTTCCTGCGCTTTCTGGCAAATCCAAACAGGAAAAGCACCGACGCGGAATCATCGTAAACAGCACCCAGAGTTGTGTACCGGGAGATCAAAGCACCCGGAGGTGGCTTTTCTCTGCCGTGGGGATGTGCTGACCTCCCAACCCTGTTCCCAGCAGGCTTTACCCCGCCAAGACCCTGCTGTGGCACTGCTTCCTTGTTTCAAATGGTTTGCTGTGCCCCGGGTGCTGCTGTGCCTGGAACGCCTTTTCTGGCTCCTGTTACAGGACACCTTATTGACGCCAAGATTGGGCTGATAGGACCAAGGGAATAAAGCTGTGGGACAGAAGTGGCTCCGGCTGCTGGGCCAGTTTTGCTTACAAGCAGGCACCCCTTTGTGGGCAGGCTGGCGCCCGCCCCAGCCCTGTGACTCGCCATGGCTGGGGACCTTTCCCAGCAGGGAAGCATAAGCAATTAAATCCTGTAACAATTAGCAAGTGAGCTGAGGAGGGGAGCGAGCCCCCGGCCTCTCTGAAGGTGACCAGATTGCAGAGGGCTGATAACTTGTCCCCAGCAGAGATGCTATCTGGCTCTCTGGGTTGTTTATTGGGTTGGTTTTGGAAAGCAGGTGGATGGAAACATTGCCCAAGCAAAGTGCTTGTCACTTTGCTTCACAGCCAGAGGACTGCCTCCCAATGGGGCTGTGCCATTGGTGGGCACTAAGTGAGGCAGGGTTGGGCTTGGGCTGCTGTTCCCAGGTTGACTTGTCCACTTCCTCTACATGCAGCAAAGATAAGGAATTTATTTTTATGATGGGCAGGCCAAATCTTGAACGTTAGAGTGGTGAAGGTCCTCTGAAGTCAGAGAATCTGTCCACTGCCCTCTGGACATACCTTTTTCCTCTGACAGCTTTCATTTCACCTAGCCAGCTCCCTTTTAAATGGTGAGCTCCCATTTTTAATCTGTCCCTGTGGCAGAGATGTTCATCCAATTCCTCCCTCTTCAAGGCCCTTGCACTTGCGTTTATCTTTAGATGCTCATCAGCTCCAAAAGCTCCAGATGATGATCATTCTGCCTGGATATGGAGGATTGGGTTGAGGTTTAAGCAATTTACTGGGGGTGAGAGGAGTGGCAGATTTGCTAAAAACTCACATGGAGTTTTTGATACAGCATCTTTTAGCTTTTTTTCTTGTCTTCCTTTCCTTGCAGACATCAGCCCTGAGACTCGTGCCAATGTCAAGTTTGTCCAGGACACTTCCAAGTACTGGTATAAACCGGAGATCTCCAGGGAGCAGGGTGGGTAGATGGCACAGGATGAAGGATAAAGTCAAATGAGCCATGGTCAGGAGTTGGGGAATATCTGGGATCACAGATATTATCAAGGATATCCCTTAGGGGCTGGGTTAGCAGTGAAGATGGATCGTGGATGCTCAGACTATTGCAGAGGGCTATTGATGCTGGCTTGCATGATGTGAGCTCCCCAAACTTATCCCTTGGTGGAGGAACACAGTTCCTGTGGCATGTAGTTTGGGATGCAAGACACCCAGATCTTGAACTGAGCTAGCTCAGAGAGGTCTTGAAGATGTGACTAAAAGAAGAGGGCACAGGATCACAGTGATCCTGTGACCTCTTGTTTTAGTCATTTTAGGTGAGAGCAAGGAGAGGTCAAGGTGCCTTCAGGTGCAAGGTCCCAGCATTTGGTCTCTGTCCATGTCTGTTTTCCAGTGCTTGATTGCTCAGAGCTAGACTGGGTGGGAATGGGTGCTTTGGGCTGCCCATTCAAGGGCAGTGTAAGTGGGAGGGAGGTGAGCCCCAGTCTGGCCACAGACCCATTCAAGACCCCCATCCAAATGTGCAAGGAGATCAGTAACATTGCGATGCCTGGCTGTGAGGCCATGGAACCAAGGTGCTCCATCCTCATCCACACCTCGTTTGGGAGGGCACGTTGGCTCTCGCCATGCTGGCTCTGACGCCTGCCTTTCTCTCCTGCAGCCATCGCACTGCTGAAGGACAGGGAGCCAGGAGCTTTCATCATTCGAGACAGCCACTCCTTCCGGGGAGCCTATGGCCTTGCCATGAAAGTAGCTTCTCCACCTCCCACGGTTATGCAGCAGAACAAGAAAGGTATTGTGTGTCCCTCTCCATCCCACGCCAAGATGCTTTCCGTCGTTTGGCCAGGGCGTTCGGGCAGCTGGGTATGTGCTGATGTGGCAGAATTCTGCCCTTCTAGCCCTTCCCTCCTGGGACACAAGGAAGCACTGGACACCCTCTGCTCTGAGGCATCTGTATCTTGGGCTTTGGCATAGTGAAATGGGCACAGCCGTCTCAGACCACCAGCACTACTAAGGAGTGTGGCTTGGGGTTGACCCTGTTCAAAGGACCTGATTTGAGGAGTATGTGCAGAGTAGCATGGACCCCTCACTCAAACTGGAGCATGGGCATCCCCTTGGGACTGCAGAGTAGTTTGAAGAGGTGGGTCTGATGTGAGAACATCTTGTCTCTTCCCAGGAGACATCACCAACGAGCTGGTGAGGCACTTCCTCATCGAGACCAGCCCACGGGGTGTGAAACTAAAAGGATGCCCCAACGAGCCCCATTTTGGTGAGTGCCTCCAGTGTACTGCCCACCTGTGGGGTTGGGAGACACTTGCTTTTGCTGGACTGTCAAAAGAGAGCTGTTGGGTGTCTGGGAGAGCCCCCGTGTGTTACTGCTTCTTGTCCCTGTGTAACCAAGTCCTGTGGGCTTCTGGAGTCTCTGGGGTCAGGAACACTCATGACTGCACACAGGTGTGTCTGTATGCACAGGTACATATCTTTCTGCACACACTTGTAGGTCAGGGTGGAGGGCAGGAGCTTCCCCTGTTCCATTTATCCTATGGCTAACGTGCTCCAAGACACTGCATGAGGATCTCTGCCCAATTAGGTTTTCCTAAGGTGGCCCCGGCATGGAGATTTCTTCAAGAGGAATTGCCATGTGGCAGAAAAAACCCACCAAAAAGCCTGTTCCCATCCAACCAGGGCAACAATGACCTAACACCAGGAAAACTTGTGTCTCCAGCCCTGCACTGACTATTTCCCCTCTCTTCCCAGGATGTCTCTCAGCCCTGGTGTACCAGCACTCCATCATGCCCTTGGCCCTGCCCTGCAAGCTGGTCATTCCTGACCGAGGTAAGAGCCAGGACCAGGTGCGACTGCATCTGCTTTGACATCCTGCAAGCATAGAGTAGGTATCCAAGCTGACAGCAGCAAGTAACCTTCCTATGTCTTCTAGATCCTATGGAGGAAAAGAAGGACACTGCATCTGCCACCAACTCAGCCACAGACCTCCTCAAACAGGGTGCAGGTGAGTAGAAAGGGGCTGTCACGGGGTGAAGGTAACTTGGAACAGTGGTTGACCCCATGCTTGCTGTCTCCCTTTCCAGCCTGCAATGTTCTCTTCATCAATTCAGTGGAGATGGAGTCACTAACAGGCCCACAAGCCATTGCAAAGGCTGTCACCGAGACACTGGTGGCTGACCCTACGCCCACTGCCACCATTGTCCACTTCAAAGTCTCTGCACAAGGCATCACCTTAACCGACAACCAGAGGAAGTAAGAGTCCCAACAGCTACATCCCTGGGGGGCCGATGGGGAACATGATGAAGGATGTCCCTAGGATGGCATGAACCTGGTCATGGGAAGGGCTGGGCTTTGTTCTTGACTCTGAAGCATCCTAGGGTAGACCTATGGGGAGTGTCCCATTATGCTGGTGAGGCTGAGCTGTGGTGGGGCAGAGGTGGAAGCTCCCTGCCCCTGATGTTCCCTGATTTGTATTTCAGATTGTTCTTCCGACGTCACTACCCCCTCAACACTGTCACCTTCTGTGACCTGGACCCCCAGGAACGAAAGTGAGTGCTCTAGCCTTCGGTAGCACGTGTCCCCTGCCCTTTCCCTCACCCAGGCTTCTAGCCTGCTTGGAGCAGGGTCTTTGCTCTGTTCCCCTTCCTCCTGTGGAGGGCCGGGATGGAAGGTCCCTTTGGATACTGTGGGGCAACATCAGCTTCTCCTGCTCACTTTTTGGTGTCTCCAAGCATCTTCATGATGGGGCAGAGGTGCATTAGTTTTTCTTCTGTACAGTCAAGCCTCTGCAAAACCAGGCTGACGCTCCAGCATTGGTGTGATGATCCCCATCATATCCCTGTTTCTCTGTGGGGTGTGGGAGGCACCATCCCTCACATCTCCTCTTCTCCTTGCAGGTGGACTAAAACTGATGGAAATGGCCCAGCCAAGTAAGTACTTTTCTGTGCTTCCCAGCTGATTCCTTCTAGCTGCTTTGAGGTGGCTTCCATTTGTATTTGAGCATTGGCTGGGAGATGCCCCATGCAGGGCAGTTTCCTGGCCATGTGTGAGATGGGCTCAGCTCCTTGCCACAGGAATGTTTCACCCAAGCATGGTTCTGGGGGCTCAGAAAACATCTTTCAGCCCCAAATTCCTGGTCGGAGCAGGCGTGGTTCTTGCTTAACTTGCCTTACTGGCAGGTCTTACAGCAGATTCAGGGGACCCAGCTCATGGAGCAGAGCCAGGGATTGTGCTGATGGCCTGTGACCCACTGATTGGCTCTTCCTTTTCCTCCTGTCCTCCCTGTCCTGACCCACAGGAGTGAACAGCCTCTGGCTGAGCCCATTTCCAGGGGCGAACTCCCACTAATTTTAGCCATTGTGTTAGCAAAGGGGTTTTTATTAGGATGTCCATCTGCTGGGATATTTCCTCTCCCCGGCTGGAAATGCCACTGCCTGGGCCTGTGTCACATTCTGTTCCCCTGTATTTATAACTTGAGTTTGCATGTTCTAATTAAACAAAAAAAGAAAAAAAAAAAAGAAGAGGCGTTTTATTCATCAGGGGAGAGACAGACAGAAATAACTGCATGGCCTCACTCAGCTCCCCATGTCCCCACGTGGCCTTCCTCTCATCCTCTCTGATTTGGGGATATCTCTCTGTGTTGTGCAAGGTGGATGTTAAAAAGGGGAAAGTGGAGATGACCATGCTGGAAGAAGGTGGTGGTGTTCCTTGGGTGAGCAATGCTGGCCAGCCTTGCTAAGTCTCTCACCTTCTCCCTACCCAGGCTCTTTGGCTTTGTGGCCAGGAAGCAAGGGAGTACCACAGACAACATCTGCCACCTCTTTGCGGAGCTGGACCCAGACCAGCCAGCTGCAGCCATTGTCAACTTTGTCTCCAGGGTCATGCTTGGATCTGGCCAGAAAAGATGAGCTGGCACTTGTGGGTGATTCTTGAATTTTGGAGAAGGACTTGGAGCAGATCCGAGAAAGAGTGTGAGGAAGTGCATTGTGGGAGAGGGAAGTGAATCTGGGGGGGCGGTGGGGGGGAAGGATTGGAATTTTGGAGGAAAACAGCAAACAACAAGGAAGCCCCAATGAAACCCCTAAAAACTCAACACAAGCCAAGGAACCAAATCCATGCACCTACATAAGAGAACCACAAAGTCACGCCGGACAGGATGCATGTTCCATCGCAGAGAAGGTGACCAAATGAAGGTGGCAGTGAGAGGTGTGTTCCCAGCTTCCAGCATCATGGTCCCAAGAGATGACAGCCACTTGGGACTGACTGCAGGACCATGACTGGTGTTTTTCATCTGCAAGAAGATGACACAACTGGCAAAACCCATGGAAGAAGCTCTGTCCCAGCAGCTCCATCAGTGAGAATCATCTGTGTGTTTGAAACGACTGTAGGAGATCATGATGTGGGCTGGGTCTCTGTGGGACAATGTAGTAGATGCTCTCAGAAATCTTCCCTTGTCTGGCTGCAGAATAGGGTTCTCACCAGCCCTTGCACTTCTCCTGAAACTGGCTGGTCTCCTGGCAACTTACTGGGGATGTGGAGGGACTTGGTTCTGAACCCTCCCATCCCTGCAGAGCTCAGCTATGGGCAGACCTGCATTGCTGACCCAGAGCCCAGCACCAGTCACAGGTAAGCAGCTGTGAGTCCACCTGGAGAAGCGAAGCGGGGGGTGATGACATTTCTCCATCTCCCCTAGGGGTGCTTCTGCCTCCAAGCCAGCAAGGGAATGTGTGGGGAAAGCAGATGCTCCCTGGCAGCCTCCTTGGAGGATGCAGAAAGTTGTCTCCTCTCCATGTTCCCCTTTTCTCTCCCATCACTAGTCCTCTTTGGTAGTTTTCTCCTGCGGCCTGTCACACGTTCTCTTATACACACACAGAAAAAAAAAAAACAAAAAAAAAACCAAACTAGAAAGGCAAGAAAACCATTGCATTAATAATAATAATAATAATAATAATAATAATAGCAGATGCTGGCACAGGTGGGTTCTCTGTGCAAAGCAGCAGCCCCGTGGCTATCCCTGTCTCACTCTTCGGAGACGCTCAAGCGGTTTTTAAATTGCATGGACGTTCCAGTTGCACGAAAGGTGAATGACTACAAGTAACTCAGGCGCTTTCTCTTCCTTTTGTTTTGGAGGCCACGTTAAAAAAAAAAAAAAGGCAAATTTTAAATAGAAAGTAGAAAAGGAAAGGACCTGCCATCACTGGGCAACTTTGGCTCGGTGGGGAGGTAACAAGTCCTCTGAGAGCCACCCCTGCTAGGCACATGGGTGCCCTCCAAACCGACTGGCTGGAGGCTTGTGCCTTCCAAATGCACTGCAGAGTTGCAGTGGCTTTGGTGCTGACAGCTTTTCCCTTTGGGAGGTGAGGAGGGCCAGCTGGGGGGCGAGAGGGACAAAGGGCTGCTGTAGGGACAGATCATGGTTGGAGAGGCAGCAGGCAGAGGTACCAGCCCCTCAGTGTCAGGGAGGGGGCAGAGAATGCTTTGGTCAGACATGAAGGTTTGGGACAGGGGGAGCTATCTGGCTGGAGTGATGACTGATCATTGCTGAGCTCTCTGCTGCAAATATTCCCCCTGCCTTGAGCTCGGGAGAAGTTTTCAGTGCAAAGTGGCCCAGACAATATATTTGGGGCAAGAATTAGAAACATAGCGCTGCAGCCCCCAATCCCAGAGAGCTTGTTGTCCTTGGGCCGCCCTTGCCTCGATAGCTACACTATATATGCAAACTATGCTGATGAAATACTGTAAGCTAACAAAGTTTTAAGGAGGAAGAAACAGTTAAATTTACACTCTGAAAATATTTATTTTTTTGCCATATTGCTTTGTGTGCATCATAACTCCCCCATTATATCTGCCCCCCTTCCTCTGCCCCGGGGATATACCTGCACGTTAAAAGAAGATCCAGAACAAGGAGAAATGCTGATGGGGGTAGAGGTGCGGGGACCCCCCCCATGCCCGGGCAGCGTGCATGTGGCTGGTGTGCATGTGTGTGTGCGTGTGTGTGAGCCTGGGGGAGCGAGCGGCATGGGCGCCCGGAGCGGGATGGCACAGCTGGATGTACTGGAGTGAGTAAGGATGCCAAGTGAGGAGTTGATTGAGAGATGGAGGCAGCATGGGGTGCTCTGGGGGGAGGAGGATTTCCCACCTCCTTGGTCCCCCAGCTGCATGGATGTGGAGACCTTTTTGTTTTCGATGTGTTCAAGAAGTGATTCCCTCCTTCTGCGAAATTCAAGCAAGATGAGAGATAATCTCACCTGAAATCTCCTCACCTTGCCGTTCACCGGTCAGAGAAAACACTGTGTTTATAGATATATAAAGATATATTTTTGAAAGCCTCTATTTTTCAAACTTGGTTTTCTCACTGCTAGGAAAAGAGATGATAATAATGTAATTTTATTTTAATCCGCTGCCTCGGAAACTGGTGCTTGAAAGTCCCTATCCTCTTTTTCTCTCCATACAAACAAAGCAGATGTAAGCACCCCAGAGATGTTGTGTAGAAGCTGACCCCAGCAGATAACTTGCCGAAAGCATCACGCCTGCTTCGGGCCCTGAGCCGCTCACGGCTTCCCCACTAACCCACGAGCTGAAGATTTAGACTGTATCAAAATCTCAACACTAATCTGATGATTATATCATTTTTTTTTAACACACATCTAATCACTTTCCAATGATGTAGCCAGGTGTTTGTCAACTCCCTTTAAAGGCACTTTCCCCCTCCCCTTTTATCTCCTTTTAAAAGCTACATTTTTAGGTGTAACTACCCTTTTGGTCCCCAGGAGAGACGGGAGGCTGGCATTCAGAGTCGCCCAGGTCTTGGGGCTGGTGGGGACCTAGTGTTGATATTTTTTCCTTATGAAAGGGACAGAAAAGACACTTGCGTTTTTTTTTTTTTCTTTTTTTTCCCCCTTTGGGTTTTAAATGCAGTCATGGTATTTGAGATTTGAGCTTGCATGAGTTAAGCCCAGCATATGTTTTTTTGTAATCACACTGCCGTTGTCAGCAGCTGGATGGTATCTCTCGCTCTCTCTCTCACACACACACAAACACATCCCTCCTTCCTGCACAAAGAACTGCATATATTCTTGCCAAAGATATCCTTTAAAACGCACTTTCCCCCCACATATATATATATAAATATATATATAATTTTTTTTCATGTGTGTGTGTGTGTGTAAATTTATTGTTCGTGCCCTTTTTGTGTTGGTTTGTTTTTCAGAGAATCCCCTTCCCGCCTGTCCTCCCTTTGCTCTCGATGTTGCTGTCTGTTGGGGAAACGCTTCCCAAGGGGTTGTTCGCTCTCTAGCCAAAATGGTAGCTCCTGCAGTGCACATCAGTGGAGATGGGGCGGCTCATGGGTTTAAGCAGGTAAATTGAGAATAGTTTGGGATTGCTCTGGACGCAACATTTGCTGGCTGCCCCTGGTCAAACCACACATGGAAAACAAACCAGGTAGGGAGGAAAACCCAACTTAGCCTCCAGGCATTGATTTTTCCAGTGTGTTCAACCGCCTGCACTGAAGAGCAAAGTAAATCCCCACCCAGCAGGTTGGGCGGGTAAAGAAACCAGTTGCCCAAAAACCCCAGACAGCAGCATCAACAAAAGGCAACCCTTCCCGTTGGAGCAGGCAGGAGGATCAGACAGCAAAGGAGCCCGCAGGGGCTTGTTTCATTTCGTTCGTTTGTTTTGCAAATTGCGAGGTTGGTTTGGGGTTACTCTTTTTTTTTTTAAATTTTTTTTTCTTTTCCTTAAAAAGGAGGGGGAAAAAAAAAAGAAAAGGAAGCAACCCACCACTGTGTTATGTGTGGGTTTTGTTGTTGTTGTTATTGTCTTTGTTACTTTGGGAATGTTACAGATTTATTTGCTAATCAGTGTTAATGAACAGTTTCAAACTTTTAGACTTGCCCATTTCTGTGTATTTATATAGATGGAAAAAACCCCCCAAACCCAACCCTGTTCTGTTTTGTATCTTTTTGCCCATAACGTTGTCAAGCGTGTAAGGATGACTTTGGTCGCCCCATGTCCGTGTGTGAATGTGACTCCGCTGTTGTCTTCCCATTGTACAGATGTTGGATCCTTTGCAGTTCATTGTATGGCTTTATAAAGTGGTAAAAACAACAACAAAAAAAGTATCAAATTATATAAAATATACTGTTGCTTGGAATGCCAGCTTCGTGTCTGGGTTGCTGGAAATGTATCTTGAAATTTAAGGGAGCGCAGGAATAAATGCTCTGTTCTTTTTGCACAGGGAAAAAGAAAACCCCTAAATCCCAGTGGGTGCTGTGTTTTCTCCAGGCTTTCCTTCCCCCTGTTCCTTGATGGCAGACTGGGGCCCCCGGACAGATGTGGGGCAGTGGGCGTGGGAAGAAGTAGGGGTTGTGCTGCTGCTTGTCAGCCTCCAGCCACAGCTTGTGTTCACCAGATGCTCGCTAGCCAGAGAGCCCCCAAACTTCCTACATAGCTCCAGCTCTGGCTTGGGCTTTTGTTTACTAGGAGGGATATCTCCAGCCTGTCTTGTAGACAGTGTGTGCTCTTCAAAATCCTACCACTTTTTCCTAGGCTGCCTTTGGGTGCTCTCTGTCCAGTCTTGGGCAGCCCCTTCGAGTCAATTTCCCACAGGGAAATGGGATGGGATGATGCTGGTTATGGGGTCTTTTGCCTTTGCTGAGGTGGTGGTTGGGCTCTGCTCCCATTAAATCCCATTCCCGTACCCTTTCAGAGCCATCCTGCTCCCCCCCCTGCCAGTCTGGCAAAACTTCCCTCAAAGTCTCAGGCTTGGCTTTCCCCAGTGTTTGCAGAGTAATTCCCAGCATCCATCAGATCCCTCAGCCCCTGGCTCTCTGGCTCAGCTCGTTCCCCTCCTTGCTGAGTTGGTGGCCAAGGCCTGGCCCCCGGGATGGATTGAGTTTAATTATACGAGAAATATCAGCCAGAGCAGCGGCAGTTTCTCTGGCGCCAGTGCTGCTGCAGCTCAGAGGCTCAGAGTTTCTCCTGGGAGCCGGCAGCACTAAAAATATCTCCTGCCTTTCTCTAAAATAGCTGCAGGGTGAGGGGTGGATTGAGGGGGCTGCTTGTGCGGGGACCCTGTGCTATGGGGTTTGTGCTAGGAGGCAAAGAGGGGTAAAAAAAAGAAAGGGGAGAGGATGGGATGTCTTCTAGCCCCACAGAAATAGCTATGGGGCTGTAGGTGGGCTCCCAAGATATGTGCCTTCCAAGCCAGACTGTACCGTGGGACCTTGAGAGGTACCTGGTATCTGCCAGACTTGGCCTCTGTTGTTCCCCATCTGCCCGTCAGCATGACAGGACCTGCAGCGTCCTCTCCCTGTCTGACACAGCAGGGATGGTATTTTCCTGTCAGCTTCTCTTAGTTTTGTTTCTTCCTTGAGTTCTGCTGGAATTGATCCTGCAGGAGCTGGCACCAGTTGTGTGCCCATTTCTGATGCTCCTGCCTGGCTGGGACAGCCACTGGGGGATGTCCCCCAGGCAGGAAGGAGAGGCGGCCAGTGCCTGGTGAGCAGGCACCAACAGACTATTTGTTGTGAGCCATAAACTGCTGTGCATCAACCCTCCACCCCTCCTTCCTTGCCCCTCCTTGCCCCCCCATCTGGCTTTTCTGCAGTTAATTCCCCATTTCCTTTCCAAAATTCCTCAGGAGCTTCTGGTTTGTGTTTTTCCTCAACATGTTCTTATCTGCCACCCGCTTCCCCTCACTGGCTCTCACAGTGCAGGCTTTTCAGGGTCTCCCTCTTTGCAGTTTGCTGCTGTCTCCAGGCCAGGCTGGTGGCTGTGATGATACCATCGGGAAAGGCAGATCCACCAGCTCCATGCCAGGAAACCTTTCCCACATCACATCTCCCTGTGCCTATCGAGTCCCTAGCTTGAGGTTCCCAAGTTAGTGTTTGTCTTTTGATTTCAGCCCCTGCACCTGAGGCTCTGGATCACCTGAGGAGTGTTTCTTACACGGCCTGAAAAGCAGCAAAGATTCATACTGTCTGCTGTTGGCTCCAGAGGAAGAGAGTGGGCTTGCTGTCAGACAGTATGGAAACTCTGGGTTGGGGTTGGGGGTACCAAGCCTTCACCCAGGGCAAGTATTCCTAGCTGCTTCCTTTGCAAGCGTGGTCACAGTCTGAGCAACCTTTATTTAACAGATGTTAAAGCCCAGGCTTTGGAGCCCACAGGCTTAATGGTCTGCGGGGTGCTGTTGGCAGATAAAAGCTAGCTGGAAAGCCATGCCCTGAGTCCAAGGAGGTACTCCTGCACAGAAACCCTGGAAGTGGGTCTCTCCCACCACCATCATCATTTTCCACTGACTAAGCTAGAAACAGTCCTCAGTTCTGGAGTGAAAATGGGACCACAGTGGTGGGGATCAGGCAGTTTAATCTTCCTTTGCTTATACTCTTTCCTGGCTTCTCATTGATGCTGGGCCCCCTCAGAAGTACCATCAAGTGACAGAAAGCGTGACACAACCTGACTTTTCCCAACATCGTGTCTGGGCAAAGGTCAGGAGGCAGCCAGCCTGCCCAGGGTGGGAAGGCTGCAGCAGACCAGATGTGTACAAAAGCCACCCTATGGCTGAAGTGATCTGTGTTCACATCTGCACCCTATTAAGCAAACAGCATTCCTGTCCCCTTCCCTGCTGCAGTCACCCAAGTCAACCCCCCCTGAGCCATGTTCTCCCTGACTTCTTGAACTTACCTTTGCCCCATTGCCATACCAGACGGGACCCTGTCCACATGGGGCTGGACCTGACCAATGCTGCATTGCTGCCTGCCAAGCGCTTGCATCCCATTTCCTAGACCAGTTGAGGTTCTGCAGTGTTGTGGGCAGGATGGACTGGAACCTGCAGTGAAAACCAGTGTTGAAGTTACTCAGGTGACTAGAAGTTTTGATCGATGGTCCTCTCTGTGGAGGTGAGTGCACTGGGCAGAGTGCTGCCTGCCACTCCCCTCTGCAAGGCTCCATATGGAGATGAATGTGGGCACGCACGTGAGCTCACCCTGTTCTCTGGGATGCTGCTGCTGAGTTGCATTCCTGAGCTGCTTGGCCGTTGCATGTGATGGTGACAACACAATCCATTAGTGGAGGATTAGAGACCCTTTGCCCAAGGGCCCCAAGAGCCTAAGGCTCCTATTGATGCACAGGCTGAGGATGAGCAGCACCAAACCAGCAGCTTTAGAGATAAAAGAATGCTCTTTCCTCAGCAGCTGACTTGGAGCAATTTCTGTGTCCTGGGCCTGACTCTCACTCCTTCCCTGGGAGTGGACCAAGGCAGCTAAGGAGGACACAATGTGTCAGTGCCTTGATACACCCCACCAGGGCCTGGGGGAGTCTGTCAGGGGTTTTTGGGTTAAGTATTGAGAAAAAAGAGACAATGTGGAACGGTTTACTTGGATAGGGAGTGGAGACAAAACCCTGGAAGTGATCAAGGCAGGGAGGAGAGGGGCTGGGCTACTCCCTCTTCAGAGCAGAGTGTCTTGGGTGTGCTCTGCCCCTCAAAGAAAGGAGATGGGTAGGACTGGGCTGTCCTTCGCCTTGTGAGGTTCTGGCTCCATCTACAGGGATATGCCTTCAATTGATGGAGGTGTTGGGCTGATGCACGCCCAAAGCAGGATGGGCAGGAGGCATTGTCTCCTAGCCTGCAGCCAGGTTCTCCTGTAGCTCCTCACCTGCAGTGTACCTCCGAGTTGTGCTCCCACTGCTCTGTGATGGACACACAAGCTCAGATGCAGTTGGGTTTGCATCCCTGAGATAAAGGGGCTGGGAGCCTCCCGGGTGGTGGCACAACTGGGGTCCATTACAGGCACCTTGAGCTGGGTGCAGAACACTCCCAGCAGTGCCAGTCCCAGGCTCACATGTAGTGCAGCCTCTGCTAGACCCTGCCTCATTTCACTGAGCACAACCCAAAGATGCCTCTGTGCAGATCTTCAGTGCAGGAATTCATTAAACCCATACGGCAGTGCAGTGCAGCATTGGCTTCCACAACACCATGAAGTCCAAGAAAATCAGGCAGCCTAGATCAAAAACTCAGGTCAATAAAAGCATCATTAGCCAAATCTCTTCTCCTTGGTTAGCTGATGCTCACCTTATCACCGTTTTTGTTTGGATGCTCTTATGCTAGCAGTTTCAGGTAGGTATGAAGTAATGTCAAGTAGGATTCCAGATTGTCTCTTCATGCTACAGCCTGGCTAAAGAAAGCAATAAGTTAGACAAGGGATGTGAAGAACCTTGTTCACAACCTCTCTGCCCCAGCCTGGGACAAGGAGATTCATCTATCATGCTTAGTGACTCTTCATTTCATGCTCTGCCTTGTGTCTGTTTCAAATGACATCAATGGCCTCCAGCTGGCTGTACCCACATATCCTTGAGGTGGGATAACCCAAGTGCAAGTGTCCTCTGCCTCTTGATGCCTTGGTGGACTCAGGGTAACTCACACCCTCCTACCTCTTGGCTGCCAGTCCATATTTTCTTGCATCTCACATTCCTGTGTGGGGCTCAGGCAGTGCCTGGCAGAGTCAGAGACAGAGTTCATCTTCAGTAAAAAACAAGTCTCCCCAGAGATCACCTGGAGCTCTGGGCATCAACATGACCTGATGGTAACTGGTACTAGCAGAAAATCCTGTTGATGGCAGAGAAGAGAGTGTTTGGACCCAAAATGGGGGTCATAATTTTGGACTCTGGGTTCTCTCCCCTGTCTCTTCCTGCCAGGCTGAAAGTACAGAGGGATGTGTCTCTATCGTGGTGATACTGCAACAGCTGTGTGGCCTAAGCATCTGGCATCTTTCTGGTGGTGGTGATGGTGGTTCTGCTCTGAGCTTTCCTGTCTGAGTCGGAGCAACATATAGGTGCAGTTTGTAATGGTGCCAGACAGCTTGGGAGAGTCCTCTGAGAGAGTGAGACACACACGCACATGTGTGTGCTTATGTGTGTGTGTATGCAAAACAGGACAGGAACACTCTTGTGATCTCATTTCTCTCACCCCTCCTAACCCAAGTGCCAGTGCTATCCACTATGTACCTCTCCCCTCTCTCCTCAAAGAAAAAAGAAGGAAAGAGCGAGAGCAGGGAGGGGACAGAATATTTGTAAGCTCATTGTTTTAAGCCTCCAGAGTTGCGCTCTAGTGAGAACAGCAAGTGGGAAGGGAGATTGTGTTGAACCAAAGTGCAACAGCGACCTCAGCCCTGGCGTAGCGGAGCTCCACTGGGATGCCCGGCAGCCATTCAAGAGGGCTGGAGACAAGAGCAGTTGCCAGCCGAAGCACACCTCGTTGTCTCAGCACCTGTGGGGCTGCTTGTGTGAGAGCCATATGTCCTAATAGGAGATGCCTATCAAACACCTTTGGCTTCCCGAGATCTCGTTTTTTCCAGTGCTTCTGGGTATCTGTGCTGTGCCATCCTTGCCTGTTTCCCCTGCTCTCACAGGGCAAAATAATCACCCACTAGCCTTGGAGTAATCTCAAAAGGCTTCTGCTCATGCAGACTCCCTCTCTGGGCTGGGATTTTTCAAGTGGTCTAAACTGAGAAGAGCAAAACCAAGGAGAAAAGGATGTGCAGGGTCAGAGAAAATGATTATGGTGACTTGGGATATAGACTTCCCTCTTTGAGGCAGCCTGGACTGAGCCAGTATTCCAAGACAACATGAGGGGATCCTGGGCACACTAGGGTTTACTGTGGTATTTGGATGACCCTTGGGAGATGACTCAATCTTTTGTGTGCATGGGCTAGTTTCCAAAATACCACAGCTTTGCCAGCCTCTGGCTCCTCATGAGCACTCAGGGTCCGTGACAACTATGGCCATGATCACCTCAGCTGAAACATCTTCTTCCACTTACACTTCATTCAATTTCATTCCCACCAGCTTTGCCTTGTGCACCACCATTCCCCATGGATCTCTGTGCTTACTCAGAGCAGGAGGGAAAAAGGGAGTCCTTGTGCACAATTTGTCCAACACTGTCTTCAGAATCCTTTCCAAGCATGTCCCCAGATCTTGTTTCTGGCACTTCAGGAAGGATACACCTCTTGGTCCTCAGCTGGGGAGATGGTTCTCAGAGGTCACTGGGACCCTCCACAACTGAGAGGAGAGGCTGTTTGTGGAGACAGTGATCTCCCTGGGAGCACCAGAAAGGTTTGTAGGCCATGCCTGGAATGCCTAGGACATATGGAGCAGCCAAGCTGACATGTTGGCAGAGTGCCACTCAGTAAGACGTGAGGAGGAGCAGGAACTCTTGCCAAGGTCCTATTTTAAAGCAGCCCCCCTTAACTCTTTGATATAGATAGTACTGGAGGTAGAGTTTCACACATCTTTATATCTTACACTTTCATGTGAAAGAAATATCAGCCTTGCTCAGGCAGGCTGCTATCTGCCTCAGCTTGCTGTGTTACAAGTGTCCTTCATTCCTAAGGCCCTCTGGTTCCAGCCTCAGCTGTACTCAGAGGGTGATCCTAAACACCTCCCAGCAAGGAGAAAGTTCTTGGCTGTGAGCTCATTCCTGGCTTTCCTCACCTTCACACCACTGCAAAACAGGGAGACACTCCCTCTTTAGACACTTCAGAAACTGCTGCATGAAGGAAAGAAAAATGACTGTGCAGAAGAGCGTGAGGCACGAACCCAGGGACCCTAATCACGGTCCGCCTGGCCTCCTAAGTTCCCTCCAAGGTCAGCACCCTGCTATCTTGTCTCTGCTTTCTCTCTCAACCTTGTTTTGACCAAACATCCTCTCAGAGCCAGCAGTTCTTGGGGCATATCTCTGGTGGAGATGCTGGAGGGTTTGGTAACGCAACTCCCAAGGTAATCTGAGCTCTTGTGGCATCTTCCCTCCGGTTTCCCAGATGCTCTCCCATCCACTTCCTCCCTTTTTGGCTTCTCCGGTCATGTGGGACCTTTCTTCATCTAGAGGAGACACTCATGCACATGTGACCAGTAGGCTTCCTCCCTGCCCGAGTGGTCTGGTTGTTAGCTAGCGCTATGGGTTGACACCAGTAGAGGTCAGCCGATCCTTACCGATGGGATCGCTGAAAGCGGAGGGGAGCAGGAAGCCAAAGATGACTTCAAACAGCTTGGCTGATGGAGCCTTGTGTGTGTGTGTGTGTATGTGACAGACACTTCCTCCTGTACTGACATTTCTCCCGACCCCGGGCCAGCTTTCCAGGCTTGGTACTGCTCCTCTTATAGATTGGTGTATTTGACATGCTAGGAAAAACTCAGGTCTTTAAGGGCAGGGGAGTGCTGGAATAGCTGGAATGCCAGCTTTTCCTGGGGAAAAAAAAAAAAAGGGATTCAAGCAGACAGCTGGTGCACACAGAGCTCTGGCAACCTCCCAGGCAGCCCCAGCCATTGGAAAAGTGAAGAGAGGCACCCTCAGCTTCAAGGAGAGAGGTCTTAACACTGGTTGCACTCCCCCATTGCTCAGTAACTTGCAGGAACTCAAGACTCAGTCATACCCTCAGGTTTGGGTCCCACCCCTGTCAGTGCAATCAGCGTTAGGAATTCATAGCAAGGGAACAGCCAGGGGCTTTAATGAAGTTCCAGCTCCTCCTTTGCCCAGCTCTGTCCATCTCTGGAGCAAAGAAAGAAGGTTGGTCTGGCACACCTGGAGAAGGCAGGATGTAATCAGACTGTGTGTATTACTTGGAGTTGTTTCTCAGTTCAGCAAAACTGTGAAAAGAAAGCAAGAAGTTTGTTGTGAAAGTTGCATTATCTGGATACTGAAGGACAGGAGCTTTGGTACATCAGCTACTCCTCCTGAAACCACCTTTTGTGCAGCTTTCGTGGCTGGTTGGCTCCTGTGGCTTCTTGTTCATGCTTTATCCCAATGAAATGTGAGACAGGCCTTACACAGCTGCACTGCTCTGTGAAAGACAGAGATTAAAGTAGAGCAAGGAAGAACACACCAACAACAGTTCAAATGGCTTTTTGGGCCAGGACCAAACCTTCCAAGCTGGCTGAAGATGAGATATTGATACAGGCAGCCCAGAACCAAACTGTTTTGCTGATGTGGACATCACAACAATCTTTCTCAGTGTTTTTTTAGAACTCAAGAAGTTTCTCCGCTTTCTAGAATATTTTACCCCCAAATGGGGCTTCCCTGCACTGTCTGCTCACAGATGGAATCATCTTAGAGAAGACTGATCTTCTATTTCTTCACAGGTTACTTGTTTGCTAGCATGTCTGAGGTTGTATCTATTAAAGTCATCAGATTTTCAGCTGCCTTGCAGGATGCTACATACCCACAGTGTCAATGAACCATGGTTCCACAAAGAGCTCCTGGGATGATTTTTCCCCAGATTGTCAGGTCTCAGGGAGTTATTGGAAGGGGAATGCATTTCACTCATTTACCTGTCTTAAGTTTTAGGTCACTACAGGAGTGAACAACTCAGAGGATGTGCCTTGGTCCCCTGGGTAGGAACCAGAACTCATTCCATCCAGATGGTCTCTAAATGGCTTTCAGATGTCTTTCCTTTAGGAGAATGGCTTTGTACCTAACACCCAGTTAGGTAGGTTGCCTGAGGTAGATGCCTCAGGTAGGTTGCTCCTTGTCCAGTGCTTCCAAGAACTCAGCAATCCAGCGGCTTCCTCAAGTCACCAGGTGTTCAGTCCTGCCAAGCTTTCTCCAAGGAGATGGTGATGACAGAGTTCACTTTATGGAAGGGAAGAAGCAAGTCTACTTCCAAGTGTATTCCCTGCCAGCATGGAGAAATGGGTGAAAGAAACTACAAAGCACTGGAAAATCAGACCTCTGCTCTGGTCATGACTGTTCTAGTAGCAGAGGGAACCCTGATGGATGGAAGTTAGCTTTCTGCTGCTGGACTCTGCTCTTAACTTCAAAAGGGTCTGAGCCTTAGCTGGTTTGAACTTAATATCTCAGTTCTTCCATTTGTTACCTAAAGCAAGCCAATATTTGTAACTTTTGGAAACCCATCTAATGTAATCATAACTGGACGGTACAAGAAAAAAAATATTTAAAATAAATACCGTCATGTTTTGTGACACAGAAATCAGAGTATGGAAAATATAACCTCCTTCCATCTGGAAACAGCTTGGGATTATCTACTGATTCTTGTAGCTCATTTTCTACATGTCTCTACTTCGAGGGTGATTTACTGCAAACATCTCTGTGTTCCCTTCTCTGTATTGATTCATAAGAAATCCTTTCATAGTGAAGTAATATTTTCCATGCACCAGAAAAATGTCAGATAGAAGATGAAGAATATTATTGTAACAGGAAAATGGTTAGGACAAAGAAAGCTTATAATTTTGTAAACAGAGGTTGGGAGGAGGCTTTTGGGATTGAGTTTCTGGGCAGCAAGACAGAGGGTTTTTCTTTTCTTATTTTGAAGGCTCTACTGGCAAGGTCTACAACTCAGAAAGAAATAAATATAAACAATTCTCCCCTCCAGCATGGCTTTGATAGCTCTGTTAGCATAACTGAGCATGTGATGAAGAATGTGCCCAGGAACCTTGGCTTTCTTGGAGAAGTGTTATAAACTTAGAGGTCTTGTCATGCCACTCCTAGTTTGCCAGTAAGGACTTACATAGATACTGTCTTCTGCTGCTGAATGTTTAAGTGACTAAAGCCAAAGGATTTTGTACTACAGATGCAGTGCTGTCACCCATTCTTGGGGGAAAAGAGGAGGCAAAGAGAGCACTTTTCAATTTAAATGAAATTTTTTCAATTAAAATCCATGGAAAAAAAAAAGGCAACAATCTCTTTCCCCTCCCATTACTCACAGTGAGTAACTGGGAGAAGGGGTTGATGGTTGTGGAAAGGAATGACATCTGGCTATGAAAACCAGTTTATGGTATTTTGCAAACACTTAGAGAAGCAGGTGATTACTGTTGTTTTGCTTACTCAAACCATTCTTCTCTTTTGGATAGTCCAAACATTTTTGGTAGAACTATCAGGAAAAAAATGTGCAGGAAATTGATATTTTTTTTCTGCTATTTTTGTCCATTTCTACAATTACCAGCAATGACCAGTTTGGTTTCTAACATTGCCACTTTGCTGGGATAGCTTATTGGGAAGGCATGTGTGGAACAGCTTCTCCCAAGGGAACCATTCTGCGTTGCCTGTGAATCCTCAGCTTCAATGTGTTTTGGCAACAAGGAATGAGGAGAGAGAGAAACTAGCAAGCAACTTCTGGGCAGCTCCACACAGCTCACCTGGAAATGATTTTCAAGGGATCCATCTGCATCTGATGTAAATCAGTGCAGCTCCATAGTCTTTGCATGGTTGGGTATTTTTCAGAAGTCTTGTATCTGGGCAGGTAAAAGGTTTGCTTACCATAGATGGTCTTTCTGTCCCAACATCCTGCCTGTGACCCCTGAGGCTGTGTCCTCCAGGAAGGTTGGGGATGCTCATGAGCTCTGAGCATCTGTTTCAGGTTTTCTACACCAGTGGGGGAGACAGGTACTTGGCTAGGAGATTTTATTTGTGTGCAGAAAAATTCTGCTTGGGCAGAACCAGGGAAATTCCTTTCTGGGGCACATGGTCCCTCTAGGTTCAGTGCCAGTGACACATTTGGAGCTGCTGATCTGGGGATCTGAGGCCTTGTAGACTCTGGCTCAAGTTTCACAGCTTTTGTGAGCTGCCTTGGAAAATCCTTCAACCCTCTCGTCCAGGTTCACCACCTCCTTTCCCAGCTGTAAAAATAACCCAGGGTGGGATGAAGAGCTGCACCCTCTCCCCTTCCCATGCACCTTAGTAGTTGCCGTGGTGGATGGTGAAAGCCAACTCTGTGGAGGTGTCAATGGAATTTGGCTGCAGAAGGAACTTCGTTTATTCTGTCATTCATCAGGGCTGTGATTGCAGCCTGACAACCGGCAAAATCAGCTCATTTCTTTCAACCAACAGTGAAACTCTAGATCTCCTCTGCTTGGAGGTCTTTCCAACTGTCCACATGCCCCTGTTCTCTGGTTGAGTCCAGCCACCCAGGAATGGCCAGCAAGTGAGATTTCAAAGTAAGGATGAGGTTTAGCTCTGACCTAGGCAAATGGAAGGACAATTGGCTTTAGATCACTTTGGCAAGGCTAACGAATCAAATTATTCCTTCTGTTTTGCCTTGTTCCCTGCAGGTGATATTTGTTGTTGTCAGTTATGATCTGGAAGGATGTGGGTTTTTCAGGACTGATTGGAAAAAGATTTGGACCAATCGAAGTAAAGTTCCCACACCCATCTTTTCTTGGACCATGTGTCTCTGCTGTTACATGCAGTGCTGCAATGGGAAAGGAAGTGTTCACCCCAGGCATTGAGATGGCAGGGATCTCTTGAAACCACTGGTCATCTGGAAATACAAGACATAATTCTTTACACATCTGGGTTGAGTCTGAAAACAACTGTGCTTTCTCTGCAGCTTCTCTAGTTTCTCCTGTTATTTTTCTGACCTTACCAGATGTGTAGGCAGAAATGTAGGAGAAGAGGGTCTCTAAAGTGGGATTCAAGGGACTGGTTTTATGTTATTTTATCTTCCTTGGAAGAGTCTGGATTAATCTGGGATCTCTCTCTTTTGTTTCTGCTGCAGGATCCATGCTCAGGAAGAGGACTAGAAGTCCTGAATTGCAGTAGGAGCAAAAAGTTTCTTCCAGCATGGATCTCGTTGTTATCTGATGAAACAGTATTTCCCATGGTGAGTTGCCAAGACTTTTTCAAGACAGCTGTCAGATTCTTCTGCCCTGCTTATCCATCTTGAATCACAGCTGATAATCATGACTTTGGCTTGATGAGACAGATATAGCTGCAGTGGCCTGTCCCAAAGAGAGCTTGGGGAATCCTGTGTACCTTCATGGCTTTCACCCTCCAACTCCTTTTCCAGTTGTAGTCCTTGTCCCTGGCATTGCCCCCACTGGCTTCCCACCCTACCATGTGCCTGTCAGTCTTGCTGTCTGCACAGATGTTTCCCAGCATTTGGGTGAGCAACATGTTCCTGCCTGCAAAATGCAGCCCTACAGCTGTATTGCAAACAGCAGGCTGAGAGGTGGTGCCTGATGGGTAGATTTCTCTCTGTGTTGAACCACGTTTCAAACACAGACCCCTTTCCTCACTTGTGGTAGGACTGAGTGGATCAGAAGGATCTGATATAGTGGAATTACACAGGCGATGGGTAGGAACCTCCAGGCCCAGGAGATAAAGATGCCTGCTCTTGTGCAGCTGAAAACAGCAACACATATGGCAGCAGGCTGATGTTCTTGAATTTTACTCCTCTTTACCCTATGGTTGTGGTGTGCAACCATGAGAGGTTTTGCCAGGTCTTCAGTGGGATCAGGTTTTCTCTGAGATTTCACTGAGATTATAAAACCTCATTTTGCCACCACTGCTTTCTGTTTCTTCCCCCAAGTGCTTCTATACCTCTTTCTCTTGAGCATAGTTCCTGCCCTTTGGCTTAGCTTAGGGAACATTGCAGGGTACGTTGAGTACTGTGTCAAGTAGCAGCAAACTTGTTGAGATGTGTTACAGAATGATAGGGTTTGGAAGGATCAAATATCTTTTTGGAGATCTCCATTAATTCAGGGCTGACTTAGACTTCTGGACACAAATTCCTGGTCACCTGCAGAAAGCCCCGAAAACATCATATGGAATGATGAGCCCTTCTAGGACCTCCTGAACACTGTGATGTGATGAAACTCTTCAGGGTCCTCAGGGAGTGAAGATTCATGCCAAAGGAATTAGAATTCCTTGGACTCTTCCTGTGATTCCGTGGCCAGGCCCAAGTGTGACCCTTTGGAGGTCATGTAAGCATAAGCACATAAGCATAAGCATAAGCACAGCCCATTTATGCTGAGTACAGGAGGCTCCAGGCAGGTTAAAGCATAGGGTGCTCTTTGGAGTCAAGTAGTGTAAAGAGCCTGCGAGGGAAAGAAGTTTAAGGAGTTTAAATCACTCAAGAAGGTCTTGTCTCCATCAGTCTCTTAAGCACTGCTGGAAGCCACACTATAGATTAAGAATCACTAGATGTACATGTGTGGTTGAAGATAAACGAGGTCATGGGTAAAAGCAAGGTTTTCAGGACACAGCATAGTGTAAAGGAGAGCTGGCAGTCAAGAAATGACAGAAAGATCAATGTGAAAGGAGGAGCAGAGGGATGGGTATAAAGAAAGCTATGAACAAAAGAAAGCAGAGAGAGGGCTGGGAAACAGCTTTAGGGGAGGGGGAGGATGGCTAGTGAAAGTGATGGGATGGAGGAATGTGAAGGTAGCAGTTGTGCTCAGGGTAGAAGAAGAATAAATTCCATTTGCACCCTTGCAGCCAATATGGGAAAACAACAGCAACTGGACTAGGAGACCTTCAGTCTCCTCCAGCCATGCTTGAGATAACAGAGGTGACACTTTATGAGAATCTGTTTGCTTTCAGACCCCATCCCCATACAGAGCAAAATGGAACCACAGCTGCAGAGAGGAACACCCTAGCTGAGGAGCACCCTACCCATGCCAGCACCCAGGCAGCTGGCAATGCCATGGCTAAGCAATGTCTCCCAGAAGCAGATGCCTTAAAAGAGAGGGAAAAAAAAAATCAAAATCCTATGGGTTGGAGGAGGAAAGCAGAGAAGTCCCTTCAGCTGCTGAAACTGCCTTGTCAGCATCCGTGAGTGGTTGGCTGGCTTGCTGGCTCTGACAAAAATTGATGGGGACCATGTGGCAGACAACACGGGAGAGGGTGGGAGGGCGCCAAGTTTTCCTACGTATGTGTGTGTGTATGTATATGTGAGTGTGTATTTATTATCCCATCTCTTCTGCAGTTGCTTGCGTGACTTGTGCCAGCAAGCTGTGGAGATGTGGCCTTTCCCTGGAATGAGGAATGCGTCAAGGAAAGTGTGGTTGCATATCCTTATGAACATATGGAGGCCCCGGAGTCGCACCACAGGGTTTGCCACTAATTGAAATAGGCTGGCTAACTGCTTATTGTGGCCACCAGCAGCAGCCCCAGGGGAGGGATGGCACAGGGGGAGGGGAATGCCGGGCATGGGCACAGTACATCTTCCAAAGCATGTCTGGGAGAAGAAAACGTCACCTCTTTCTCCTCTACCACTTCCAGGATGGAGAGAGTAAGCTGGAAGGATTTAGTAGGTCCTGAAAAAGAAAGGGGCCAGAGAGACAAACACAGGCTGAAGGCTGCCCCAAAGTAAGGTCCCTTTACACAGGGATTGGATACAGGTTCCATTAACCCTGTGCCTGGCCACCTCCCTCAAAGGCTAAGTGCTGCATGGGCAATAAGAAATTGAAAGATGTTCCCAGTGGGAAGAGAAGAGACAAGGAAGAGAACAAATTGGTGGCAACTTGCAGGAGGAGCAGCTTGGGTAGTTCCTGAAAAGAAATGGCATGGGAGAAGAAGAGGGCTGGCAACACTGGGGCTGTTCTATGGGCACAGCAAAAACCAGTCACAGAGACAGGCAACCTCTGGCTCCTCCCATACTGCTGAATTCCTGGGGTGTGTTCATGTATGGCGAAATGATAACTGTCTTCCTTGTGCCCATGTGATCACTGAAGTGAGATTGGAAGAAAACGGTCTGCTTCAGCTATGGGCTCAAAGAATCCTGATGCATCATCGGCAAGTTGCACAGCCTGGGTCTGGGCTGAGGAACTTTTACACTTGGGTACTGTAGAAAAGTGCTTGGCTCTTCCTCCAGGTACACTTCCTTTGGATTCTAGTGCACTTGAGCATCGTTTCATCTCTTTGCTTTTTTTTCTAAATCAGGATCTCTGGTGCCTGCTTTTCCCCATAGATGCTCACATGACTCCTGAATCCAGTGGCTGTTTAAAAATCATCTCCATATATTGCAAGAGGTGGCATTTGAAATGGTGGAGGTTTTGCATAACCTGTCTTTGGATTATATTGGTGATGTAAAATCTTGCAGTGAAGACAGCCAGAGAGAAATGCTTCTAAACCTGGAGATGTCTGGATTGTCTTGGACCCAGCACTACACCCTGTTTAGCTTTTTCCCAGCTATGGAATGGAGTGCCCCCTTGGCCAGCTATTACCATCTGACTGGACTTTCCCAAAGCTGTCTTGCACCTCAGCCCTCAGAAGATCAGTCTACATCTCTTCAGCATGTGGAGAGCTGGGTATGGCAGCAGGCTGTCTGTCTTTCCATAGTATGTTGATCACAGTGAAATGCACAGCTCTCACCACCTCTACTTCTTCATAACTATGTTGAGGGGTGAATTCCCACTAACTTCTCTGCTATATTTCTTTTCCATCTCATGTTCATTTCAGAAGAATGTATTCTGTCCCTCAGAAACAACTGTAGGAAAACATGGAAGGGAGGACTGTCAGTACCATTGTGATTTTGTCAGATCCTTTGCTTCAAAGTGAGAGAGCTCTGATGAATACCTCTGGCCAACTAAGTCTATCTAGGTTCAAGACATCTCCAAACTCATGTCCAGCACATCCTTTTCTTTGGGAATTGAATAGAACTAAAGTTCGGACAAGCTGTGAATTACCTGTACAGGATATAATGCACAAGGAAACAAAGAATGGTGGTGTGGCTTTCTAGAAATACCATTCACAGGAACACAGGGAACTTACATGGGGAATTTCCAGCAGTAAAATGGGATGCCGCTGTTATTAAGGGAAACAAAATATTAACAAACAATTTTCAGCAAAAAATTTTTTACAAGGTGACATCAAGAATATATTACTCACGTATCATCAGCTTTCCTAATGGAGACAATCATAAAATGTGCCCCATGTTGTTAATTGTTTGGGTGTTAAGGGGAACAATATGCAGTAAGTTTTATAGTTCTTGTAATGAGCTTGAATTGCTCTAGGAATTTGCTTACTGAAAAATAATAACATCTGATTTAGATGCATAACATTATAAGAATATTTTAATGAAGGTTTGAAGGTTTTTCTAAACCATTCATTATCAGGCACTCTGGATGTGCTCAAAATATCTTGGGGTACATCACTACCAACTTGTGAATCTGTACTTTACAGTTCCTTAGCTCTGTTTTCCTTGGGCTGCTGAGTGTTGAGTAGAACTCTTTCTGCTTATGTATATGAGTGTACAAAGTCAAGTTTGACAGTGCCTTTGAATGGAAATGAGGACTGAAATATTATTACAGCTATGTATGTTAGGAGGCAGCTAAAGAGTCCTACTGGGCAATAACTATCCTAATTGAATTTCCATGTTCCAGAGATCTAAAAGATGAGACACAGCAGCTGGACGATGGGGTAAATCGAAAGGGGGAGGTGGCAGAGGATGAGTGACCAATAAATATGATAGGAGATGTAAAATTTCCAGCTGGCCAGGGACAGTGACCACAGCTTGCTCTCTCTTCATAGCTAGCACTACACTACCTCTTTCTGCAAGTCTATGCCAGGTCCAGAAGGAGATCAGGGAAGGAAAAGGCTTTTTGCACTTGACATAGCTGAGGTGGCATGCCAGGCGTTCACACATGAGGAGTATCGAGTGTGTGATGAGAAGCAGCAGGTGGGACGAGGACATGAAGTCCTCTGCTCTATATGGCCACATGCTAACTTTGGTGGGTCTCCTCTTGCATCACCTTTTGGCAATAAAACTGGGAAATCCATCCTCCAAACCGATGGTGTGATCAGTGGAAAGAGGGATGCTAAAGAGAGAGAGATTGTGGCTGTTTTAAAACAGAAAGAGTTATTTGGCATCCATGCTCTGGTAACCTCCTCATGCAAGTTGTGCCAGATGTGACCACGACAGTTGTGCTTTAGTGTTCCCATGGTCCCCATCTCTTGGGTGCTGGGGGCTGCAGTTTTCACTCACCTGTCTGTGAAAGCTTCCTTCCTCACTGCTGAGAACACCATTTCTATCAATTAGTGTGTGCTGGTGTGCATACATGCACATGTGTGCCCATGGTAGGATGTCATGGTGGTTCTGCAAATGATGGTCTGTAGCAGGAATTTTGGAAACCCTTTTCAACCTTATTTGGATTATTTTTTTTCTTTTTTTTTTTAAACACTGATTTTTATATTCCAAAAGAAATAGTGCTAACTTTGTAAGCACGTGTTGTTTAGGCAAACACATTCCTTTACATTAGAGCTTGTGGGATGAAAAGCAAACAAAGTTCAAACACAAAAAGTGAGATGAGTGTGCCCAAGTCTGCATCATTCTTTCAGGGTTTAATAATTACATGGATTTTTCCCTCACTACTTTCTGATATTGAGCTCCACAAGCCTTACCTGCTTATGTCCTTGTATGTCCTGCATTGCAACATCTTCTGGGCAGGGTTGCTCTGTCTCTGTCCTGACCTGAACAGACAGATGCACTGCATGATAAAGGGGACAGGGGCACCACTTCATTCAGAGCCTGAAGCCTAAAGATGTCCTAAATCGCTGTGTGAACAGCAAAACTGAGGAAGCTTTGTTTCTCATGTGACTCGAAGGGGAGTACCTCTGCAGGTACTCAGAAGTCAGTGAGTTAAAAAGCTCTTAGGAAGGACACATAAAAATGCATTGGCAGACTAAAAGACACTGTGGTCTCACATGCCAGGTTTTCTAAGTAAACCTATCTAAAAGCCCTAAGGATCATCAGTACATCACCTGCTGCTTCCACAAAAATGCAGGACTTTGATTTCTCCCAGAGCAAATGGGAACTGGCATCTCGTTAGGAAGATTTCTGTACAATGCCTGTACAAGATTTGTTTATCCCAAGGGAAACAGTGAGCAGGAAAGCTAGCTCTATTTTCCACATATCCAGCTACTTTAAACCCAATGATATCATCAGATTAAGGTGGCTTGCAGAACCAAGCTACATGAAACTGCTGCCTACTACTGCAGCTCCCCTCAGCTCCTATGGCTTTCTGAGGCAGTCACAGGACACTCTTCTTTGACTGTTGTGACAACAGTAATCCAGCCCTCTGACTCTCTCTTCTGTCAGTGTCTGGAGATTTCCCCATCAGGAATATTTTAGAGCTCTATGGATTTCTTTGGAGGAAAAAATCATCCCTGTAGAATTAGTTCAACAAGTGGCAAAGATAAGGCAGGTCAACTGGTGCCCCCATAGGGAATTTTAACTCCCTTGGACGCAATTCCAAGATAAACCATCTCTAACATCTCTGACATGTTAGGCTGCATTAACATCTCTCCGTTTCTCTCCAAACAGGGGGGTCACATGGCTCCAGCCTAAAGTGGGCAGTTTTCCACTGATCTCAATAGGAACCAGAGCAGCCTCTGTCACGTAAAACACACAGGAGGCCTAATGATGACAAGAAATTAAAATGGAAATATTTCTCATGGCTTTTGTTGAGGTTTGAGTTGTGTTCAGGGCAAAGCTTGTTTCTGATTTTCTGATGGCTTTTGTTCCTGCCTGATGACCACATTAAAGAGCAAAGCCAAATCCTTAGCCCTGCGGCCTGACACTCCTCTTCACCTCTTGTTTCTTCATATGCAGAGTGCCTGAGTTCTCAGCCAAAGCAAACCCTGGTCCAAGCTTTCTCAGGAGGAGCTTTCTGCCAGATACTTCCCCTGGGAGATTTAAGAAACAAACAAACAAACCAAGCAGCCTTCACAACATCCCAATGACAAACAAACAAACAAACATACACACACAGAGTGTTCCTGAAACGGCATCTGACACTGCTCTCCAGAGCCTGGGGGTAGGAGGCATACCTTGGTGTTAAACACAGAGCACTTGTGCTGGGGTGAATGCTTGGAGCAAACTGCAAATGAGTGACTCCTTCCCTGGGGATGTAAGAGGAAAACTCCAGCAAAACCTATTTTGTAGGTCCAGCTCCTCTGAAACAGAATAGGGGCAGGATGTTGTTCTTATAGTTGCCATTTCCTATTGGACCAGTTCCTGTTTCCTTCACCTCCTTTTTCCATCTCTGTGAGCAAACAGAAAATCATGTGTCCAGTGGTGTTTGCTCTCTCTTGGAAAGCTGTCTCTCCACCACTCTGTTCAGGTGAGATTGACAGGTGATGTGTCCCAGGTGTCATGAGGTACATGCCATCATTGTCAGCTACTTGTGTGTTCCTCCTGGTCAGAATTTCCCATGTTTTATATTGACAGTGTTGAGAATTTGCCAAAATGGAAAAAGCTTCATACTTGGATGTGGAAAGATGGTCTGGACATTCAGAGGAGTCCTGTCTCTGCTTCCTGAGCCCAAAGTTCATGAATGGAGTAGTACCCACTGGTTTGATCCCCTGTATGCTGGATGGATAAATGTCATACACCAGAAAAATGTGGTGCCAAACCTTCTACATAGAGGAGTACATGCTGGCTGGATGCTGTGGTGAAGGTCAGACAAGGCAGATTCTAATGACATGTCAGGCAAGTGGTTGCCTAAGTCAGGGAGTTGTGCAGAACAGAAATGCCAGGCTTGCTGTGTCTGGGGAATGAATGAGGCTTCTGTGCATTCCTGCAGCCCATCTCTTCCCAGAAGGGCAGTCACTGCCTCTACCTTTCACCTCTCAAGGCAGCAAGGGCAAGAGATTCATCTCTCTATGGTTTGCCCCCAGTTCTGCAACCTGTCTCTTCATGTCTCCACACCTCCTCTTTGAGCAGAGGCAGCAAAGTCCTTGGTGTGGCAACATGCAGCCATGCCCACGCTTCTGAACTATTTGGAGCCAGCTGTGGGTTCAGAGGAGCTAGATGGAAGGACGCCTTTGCTTTCACTGCTATGCTTGAAGACTCAGAAGATGCTGTGGGCAGAAATTCATTCTGGATCAAGTAAGGTGACTGACTGGAGAATGCAGGCTGATGGAGTGTGCTGGTTTGGGGCCAGACAGATCGTCTCTTGCCCCGAAAGGGACAAAAGAATGAGACTCACACAAACGGATTGGAGAGTGATGGAAAGTTTAAATGGAAAAGCAATTGGTGAAGCTACAGAGAACTACAAACTACAAAGCATAGTGACAAAGAGTATCCCAAAGCGTACAGAACCCCTCACAGAATTCCCAAAGGCTTCCCAATCCTTCCCTTCATCCCACCTGAGGGTAAACCCAAACCCCCCAGGGCTCTTTCTTCCCCCTCCCACTGCTAGGCAAGTCTCAGGCTGGCCAGGTCTGAGACTGCCCCCCCCTCCATTCTCCTCCTGGCATTAGGCCTAGACAGGCCTAAGAGGCCTGAGATACTCCCCCAGCATTACCCGATAAGAGAGGACATCTCCCAGGGGAGCAGAGAGGGAAGAAAGAGGAAGAGAATGACTTTGCAGATGGCCTTATAGGGTGCAGGATTTATGGGTAGAAATACGTCGTTTCCTGTGTCCACCCCTGTGGGTGGGCACCCAGGACACCAGAGGTGTATCTCATGTAGCAGTGGCAGGGGACACCCAGCCTAAACTGCCACATGGAGAAAGGAAAGCAGAAATCGAAGAGTAAAGCTGACCATTAAAAGTTCAATTTTCTGCCCTGGAAGATGCTCTTGAAGAATACATCTTGTAAGCACTTCTCAGGTATGCCCAGCATCCTCTTCACACTGGGGCTTATGTAGGGAGACACATACATCACACAGCTCTTTCTGCTCATGTCTGGCCATGGTTTTGTCTATCTAAATGTTAGCCTGAGCTTGGAGGAGGAGGTGGTTAACTTTACTGCAGGCCCTTTCAGGAAAGAAAAATTCAGGCTAATTCATTCTTGTGAGACCCAGCTTAAAGAAAGGCCACTTGCCTCTAAAGAGTAGGTATGTTACAGAGTTCTGATACAGGATAATGAAGCCACTTCACAAAGGACAGCAGGTGACCTTTCCTTTTGTTACATGGACAGGTGAAGTCATGGCTATGGATAGCAAACCTTGTGTGTCTCATTTTCTCTCAAAGGGGGACATGAGATAACGAGATAGATAAGATAGCAAAGATAATGAACTCTATTCTAGGTGGCCCCTGAAATGTTGATGTTAACACCGAGATGTTGTGCCTAAGTTTCAATTATTCTCCTTGTGGAAAATAAGGCATCCATAGAGGGAAGCCGATTTCTTCCACCATACATAGATGGGCTGTGATGTCATGGATGTGTTTGAGCTGTGTGGCTGTGTCCCCTGGGGCTGTTTTGACCTGTTACACACGGGTAGGAAAAACACAGGCAGAGGCCCTATTGCAGATCTGGCTGGAGTGCTTGCACTGAGATAAAAGAATAATTTTGTGAGTTGTTCTACTGCAGACTCAACACTTTCCTGGAATCACTCTTCCTCTCACAATACCCCCATCTTTAACCTCCCTTGGCACAGAAACTCTGCTGTCAGGTCCCACAATGTACTAACAGGCATTAATTGCCCTAACTAGCCTCACATAGGACTTTTACCCACACACTCTGCTCATGCCCTAGGAGCTCATCTCAGGGTATTTAGTCCTCTCCTGAGCTATGTTTTAGGTATGCCTGGCTGCAGCCTTGCCTCTGGTTCTGCCTTCTGGAAGACTTTGAACCTATGTTCCAGGTAACTTCTCTCCTACATATGTCCCTTTGATGCAGTTGTAGCTTCTCCCCAGCTCTGCTTTTGGTCCTGTGTCCTTTTGATCTTGACTGGGCTTTTTGCATGAACCATGGACTGGTTCATTTTTTTGGTCTCATTTAGGCTTGTTGTTGTACTCCATAAACAGCATGTGGTCTTGCTCCCAGGTATAATCCAGAGGACAAAATTCTTTGGGGACAACTCTTGTCAGTGTGCACTTTCCTTAGGTGAAAATTCCTTTGTCTGTTCCTAAAAAGCTCCTTCATCCTACAATTTGCAACTAACAAACACAAGGTCTAGCAATTTATTTGTTTTCTTGTGGTCCTGGTCCTTTTTTTTTTTTTTTTCCTAAGCAGAAATTATTTTTCTGGGTGTATTTGGAGGATTTCCTTGTTGGAATGGGATTTTCTGTAATATTTTTTTAATAAAAATCTTCATGGTTCTGCATGTAGGTTTGGTTTACAGATGTAGGGACTGCCTTGGGGCAAGGAATCCCTGGTGGAGTCTTTGCTTGGCAGCTAGATGCCATATGCAAGTCCAACACCTCCAGGAAACGTTGGACTTATTATGCTAGTGTTTATTGGAGATGGGTTCTTGCCTTTCATGTTCCTCCAGTGACACTGATATCCTCCACGTTTTTGCAGCGTGGGTGGTCTGGGGCTGTAGCATAAAGCCTTGTGGGGTTGGGTGAAAGAGCCAGGAGTCCTTCATCCAACTAGGGTTGCCAACCATGTGTGCTTTAGGTATGCTGTGGGCACTAGGCAAGGCTGAAAGTGGAGATAAGGTAGAAAAATTAATGGTTGACCTTGGGAGACCAAATGGGTACTGCAAGAGAAATACCACGCAGGGATGGGTAGGAGGCATGGTGATAAATCCAATAATAACAGCGTGCACAGGCAGATGAGCAGTGTAGAAAGAGCTGATTGCTATCACCTAGAAATCCTGCACCAGCAGAGACCCCTTACACCTCCCCCAGACCATGCCCTTTCCAAACTTTGAGTCTCAGCCAATGCTGCCGTTTTCAGGGGCCGGCAAGAGATAAGCAGATGTGGAGCACGCTGTGGTTTTATAAAAACGTGGTGGTTATAGACAATTGCCTAATGAGGACCAGATGGTCAGTTTTATTTTAAGTTGCCCTTTAACAACATTTCTATTTAAGCTGTGTTTTTTAAGTAATAGGTTTTTAATGAGATGCCCATAAGATCTTACAACACATCAGGTTTTAATCACGCCAACCTATTTAAATGGCAGTGTATGTCTTTAGCACTCCTTCTGTGTTTTTATGGTGTTTAGTTTCTTTCCACCACCATTCCTCACTCCAAACCTCAAATGGGCTATGTCAAAGGGATTGTTCCTCCCAGCACTGGATGCTGCCCTTGCTGAACTCATCTGTGCCATTTTGGACTGAGACTGAGGACATACCTCCTTCCCCTGGAAGGAAGATAGGTTGCATCTTCTCCCTGCTGTCAGAGGTCGGGGTCCTGCTCTGCTTCATAAAAAAAGCTCTGGTTATAAATGCTGCTTTTGGAGGGGGGGAAGCATGGAGCAGTATAATTTGTCTGGCAAAGATACTGTTATGAAGCCAAGCAAGCATTTGCTTTGGAATGATGCCTCTAAGTCCCCTGGGCAGCACCATGTGACCACGCTGCAGAGGATGTGTGAAAGCCCAGGCACACAGTGGACACTTTCCCAGTGATAAGCCATAAGAAATAAATTGGAAAGTGCACAGCCCCCCAGCTGTATTTTCAGAGGGAGATGTAATGGCACAGGATGTCATTAGACCATCTGTGCTTCTTAGGTGGGGACACTGAGATGAGCTACCAGTCCAATGTGTGAGAATGCTGCAGAGACCCACATTTCTTGCTTCTCTACCTACTATTGACCAGGTTAGGTCCTGGATAACACAAGTAGCTCATCTCATCTCTGGGAGCTGTATTACAGTAACCCCATGTCCAGTTACCTTTTGGACAGACTATCCTGACCAGAGCATCACTTGCTTGTGGAGGCAGGAAGAAGGTAGATGGAGAGAGAGTTGGAGAAACATGGCTTGATGACTCTAGCTAAGCAGATCTGGACCAGATCACACCTTCCCTGCTCCTTGTCTCAGTGTAAGGCTGTTCACCTTTATGATCTGTGTCAGCCCTCCAGTCAGCCAAGCCTTCTGTGGCCTTCCCAGTAGAGACCAATATGACTTGTGCTTCCCTTTACTGATGCTAACCCAAATAGTGAAAATGCACCCTGATAAATAACCAGTTTTCAGCTGGGTAGAGCAAGAAGCCTGCTGTCAGGACTCAGAATATTCTGTGGGGTGTTTTTTTTATTAGACAGTTCTCATGCATTATCTTAGGGATCCTTTTCTGTCTGTCCCACTCTTAAACATTGGCAGTCATTGTCCAAACCAGTGAGTAACTTTTACCTCTTCCCAGCAGGAAAAATCCCCAGATGACGTCAGAGGTTCTGTGACATTGCAGATGAGCCCAAGGTGTATTTTCTTTCCTGGAGTCTTGGCTGCCCTTTGGAGCTTACACTGAGACTGTGACAGTTAAATGGCATCATCATGTTTTGAACTTGGACACTTTCAGTGTCAGTGGCGGGGGGGAAGCATGCTGGTGAAACTCTGAGATTTGGGGGACTTTGACAGCCTTTCCTGTGCTTGAAGTAGTTCATTCAAAGTTGTCTCCAGCAAAATATATCTTCACCTTACACTGATTTCAACCATGTTTGCTTAGAAATTCTGCATTTAATAATCCTTGTGAGTAGACATCAAGAAGGCAGTTTTGCATAGGGCATAAAACAAAACAAGCAGAGAAGAGGCTGTAAAGGTTTACTTACTGAGGAGTTTAAGTTCAAATGTGACTCTGATCACACTAACAAGTGTGACTCAGGTGGACCCTGAGTAGTGACTTCTCAAGTCTCAGCATAGAGCCTGTCATTGGTTGCTTTCCTGGAGAAACCCAGGCTTTGGTAATTTAGCTCTGAGCAACAGCCATGGTGGAGCATGAACAGCAATGGAAGATACAATAATCCAGACAGGATGAACAAGGGTATGAATCCACCTAGCAAAGATCTACTTAACACCAGTCTTGACTACCCTGTACTAGGCCTGTCAGCAGTGCATGTATAGAAAAGGCTTCAGTGGTTTGGGGGGAGATAACAGCTTTTCCATTTTATCTGTTTTGAAGGAGGCCAGGAGCACACCAAAAACAGATCTTTTGAGAGCTCTTCTAGCATCTCTCCTCATGCCAAACTTATGGACAAGACATTTCACCCGGTCCCTCCCAGCAGGGAGGAAGGAATTCTGGAGTCACTGATGCAGCTCAGTTTTAGCCTGTGTCTTGGTTTTGGATGGGATAGAGTTAATTCTCTTTCTGGAAGGTGCTATAGTGCTGTGTTTTGGATTTAGGGTGAGAATAAAGAGTTCTAGTTGCTGCTGAGCAGTGCTCACACTAAGGTGCAAGATTTTCAGCTTCTTGTACTGTCCTGCTGGCAAGTAGGCTAGGGGTACACAAGAAGCTGGAAGAGGATACAGCCAGGACAGCTGACCCAGACTGGCCAAAAGGATGTCTTACAACATGATGTCATGCTGAACAGCAAAACTAGGGGAGTTGATAGTCCAGTGCTTGGGGCTAGCTGGGCATCAATCAGCAGGTAGTGAACTATTGCATTATTCTTCACTTATTTTGTTTGTCCTTGAATCACACCATCTGCAAGATGACGAGAGATGCCTCTGTGGAGGCACCTTGGTGTGCAGGGTACTCCTTGCTGAGAGGTGTGCTTAGCCCAGGGGGACTGTTTGTCCAGAATCAAATAGCAGTTCCTCCCCTTTGGAGGTCTGCTGACTCCTGCAGCTGGGTCTTTGGTCAGTAAAGCAGCATCTGTGTGAAGTGGAAAGTGTGTGTGTGAGTGCAGGGGCTGGGGCACAGAGCCACAGCTGGGCTTAGGGCCTTAAGCCATGCTGTCTGAGCTGGTAGCTGTTCTGTGGGTTCAGGGAGCTTTCCTTGGAGCCTTGGCAGCCTTGCAGGGGAAACAATGGCAACTGGAAAGAAGACTCTGTGTGTGTATTTGGCACAGAGCTAGCACGCCCTTGTCTTCTCGTCCAGCCCCCAATGATGGGGCATGTTTCCTGCAGACACATGGAGTCAGTAATTTGTGGTGAGCTCCCCCGCCTGATGGCAGATGGAGGAGCCTCAGCACAGCTGGGAATGAAACAGACACATGAGAAGGGTGCAACAACGGAGACGGAGTTCGTCTGGCAAAGAGGCAGAAGTGAGAAAACATTGAGATGCCATCCTCCTAGGGATACCCCTTGCCAGGAAGCTGACTTCTCTGAACCTTGGAGAGCTGCTCATCTTTGGTAGTGTGAGACAAAGCTGATAGGCTCAGCCCCTTCCCTGAAGCCAAGGCTTGCTCTTCTAGCTTCTTGCTGCTGCAAGAGGGGAGGGCAGCTTGAGAAACTTTGTCCTGATGATTCTGTTTGGGCACATCAGTAATGTCCCCAAGGAAAACAAGAGTGCCTGAAACAGCCTTGCAAAATGAGGGAGGCTGTAACAAATCTAGTGGTGTCAATTCCAGTGTTGCTGGGACTTCAGCATTGCAGCTGCAGAAGCGCCAGGATTCAGAGGGCTTTGCTGGAAAAACGGGCCACAGAGGGGCTGGCAAGGAATTGTTACTAACAGTACAGAATCTGTGGCCAAGTGGCTCCAAGACCAGCCATGCTACAGATCCACGCAGCAGCTTGCTGTTTTCCCCTTCCATGAAGATGGAAAAATTGCAACAAAATATCTTCCTCTTGGGAAGAGAAGGGAACCAATTTACCATCAAAGAGGCTGAGACCACTAGATGCAGCCCCGAGGAACAAGCATATTAAAACAGTGTGTGAGACCCACTACTATGAACTGTTCACTACAGTCAGGTCAGAAGTCTCAGCAGATGGTCTTGTTCCCATGGTGTGGGGACTTGCATTAGAAACAAACCACAGAGAAGAGTGCCTGTTTTCAGCCTGAGCTTTGCAGTGCCTTTGATTCTGCTCTGCTGGAAATGACCTCCCCTCAGAGCGAGGTCACTAAAATTCAACCACCAGCTTCTACTGGGCTCTTTGTAAGGAGGCATAAGCTGGCCCTTCCTGTCCTCTGTGGGAAGGGACAACCCTAGCAGGGTAGCTGGATGCTCAAGGTGAAGCCTTGCAGGCTGTAACTGCTTTGACACTGAGTTCAAGTCCTACCTGTGGCTGCTGGCAAGATTCTACTAGTTGTTTTCCCCCGGCAAAGCATTCTTGCACTCCCGTGGGTGGCCCAGAGGCATCTCCAACCCCAACAGTGTCTGGGCTCAGAGAAGTGCAGTACCTCAGATGCTGTGGGCAGCATGGTTTGGTTTTGGCTTGTTGTACATTAGCTCCTGCTACTCTTTGATCAAGGCTGTGACCCTTGGGCAGCCTGGCCTTACAGCATAAATGTAATAAGTGATGGTGCACCTGGATGTGGGTTGGCATGGCCGAGTTAATTTCTCACCTAAGATTTGACTCTGAACTCCCATTATGGAATCTGGTGGAAAGTAAGCAATTGAGTTAAAAATTGCCTGTGGCAGAGCAAATATGCATATCACCAGTCATGTTTCTTTGGAAGTCAAGGTAACAGGAGGTGGTGGACGAGGAAAACAGACAAGTCCTGGAGCCATGGCACAAAGTAAGTGTCATTTTCTGACTGCATAACCTTTCCGTGGGCTGGGAGATGATGTACTCTGTCCAAGCAGAGAAAAGCCATGGAGACTTTTGTTTGCTGTGTCCATGGGGACACATGGGATGCTCTGGTTTCAACCTCAGTGATTACACAAGTGGCTTGGCTGGTGCAGCTAGTGGTGACAGCTAAGGCTGTTTGCATTGCATGCAGGACAGAGAGCAGACACCAGAAACTTTCATAAATGCAATGACTTGCTACACAGTGAAGTGCAGATGCACACATTCACCATGTCACCTGAGTGGGCTCGAAAACACACTGTATCACATCTGAATTTGTAAGCTTGAGTCCATCTGTGATTGTGGATCAGCTGATGCCTGTGTTATGTGACTGCTGGGATGGAGTGTACTTAGGAGACACAGCCAACAAATACTCAGTACATAAAGAGGGCTGGAGTTTGTATTGACAAACTTGGCAGGCTCTTGAGAGAGATTTTGACTATACACCTATAAATAGGAAGATATGAAGTATTTTGGCTCCAGAACTGGATTGGAGAAACTCTGGAGAGCTGGGCTGTGTTCTTGGTCTGACTGTTCCTCCTGTCTCATTGGAGACACTTCTATTTAAAACATGTCTTGCCTCAATTTCCCCTGGCCTACTCTCACAGGCAAATCACAACCATATTGATAGTGGTGATGATCAAGAGAGCTGGTGGTGTGCTGACAGCCATCTCTGTGGCATTCAAACCAAATGGCCTCACTGTCCTCAGCTCGGCATGAGTTTTAGATGGAAATAGGTAGCATGTTATTCTCAGAAGGACTTCTGGATCTCTTACAGTTGTAGCACAAAGCCTTTCCCCAAGCCCTTTATGAACGCTACATCTGCCAAGGGCTGGCTGGCTTTTGTTGCTCCTCAGATGCTCTGTCTGTTCTTGGGCCTTGTCTGATCACATGTGCTTCCTCTGTCTTTGCTGGGATCCTATCCAGGACAAGATGATTGCAAGATCACAAGGACATTGATAGGAAACGTTGTCATGAGTCTGGAGAGTGTCAGCATTAGGTTTGAAGGGGGCTGAAGTTTCTAGGTGGAGGAAGGAGCAGTTGGGTTAAAATCTGTCCACTCTGAGATGCCTCCATGCTACTCACTTTGTTCAGTCCAACACTCTTGCCAGTTTAGCTATGTGACAGGATAGACACTGGGTCAGAAACATTTGGAGCCATGCAAGGAAAGAGGAAAGTAATGAGATCTCAGGCATCAGTGGAGGGATCATCTTGGGAGCCAGGAAGGAGATAGCCCCTTCCTCTGCTCCTTTCAGCCACTCAGTTGTCCAGGTACATCATCACAGTTTATTGCTTTTCTCCAAGGCATTAAGTTTGCCATCAGAGAAGGGATATCAGCACACTGGTTTGATGAATATCTCCATTCCTTAGAGCAGAAGCACCAATATTTCATTGAATATGAATGCACTGGGCCCATCAAAACTTTTGCCTTGATGACCCTACTTTTCCCAAGTTTTGCTGCTGGAGGAGTGGCTGTAGAGCACAGGGACAAGTAATCCCAAACCTCAGTCTTCCTCAAATCCTAGTTAGCCACTTAACTATTACAGGCTTTGCCTTTTGCTCCTGATAGGGGCTGTGTAGACAACATTAAGCTCAATCACCAGAGATCCCAGTGCTTTGAAATACCTCTGCTGTAATGAAAATTGTCTGTGCTTACACTGTGGACTCAGGGTTCAGGCCAATGAGAAGTTCAGGACATAGGAGAAACCACTGACTGGGTTTCCTATTCCATTCTTCTCACTTTCTTTGGCTCTTTGACCTTCTCGGAGTATGTTTGTTTTCTTCTGTGAATCAGATTCAGAATTATGTGACAGTGTAGGAGCTGATAGAGTTACTTTTAGGCTCAATGTTTGTTTCTCTAGTTTTATGTGAAGAAAGCAGTTCATGTGCCCTTAAATGGAGGCTATGTGTCTTTCTCTCTCTCTTTTTTTTTTACTTCAGTTATTATTTTTTTAACCAAAACCAAACAAACACACAACAAACAAATAAACAAAAGCCCAAAGCACTTTGCTGGGAAAATATGAAATGAATCAGATGAGTGCTCAGATGATTCCTTTTCACTCCAAAACTTACGGCTCTTGACTTTTCCTCCCAACTGTGTGTTCACCCTGTGAAGCTGCAGACTCAGTTGGTGCATTCACTGAATAGTCATACTGCCTTAGTTAAAAAGGAAAAGAGGAAACACTAGAAATCAGATTCCACAGATGGCTCACGTTCAGGCCTGAATCTCTGCAGCCAGCTGACCAGCTGAGGTTGGACAACACTGGAATAAAGCTCAGACCCTACATCTACAAAGCAAATGGGCTAACTGTTTCTTATCACTTCCTCTCAATCAAAACACACAGCCTAAAGACCTGTTTCAGTGGAACTGGAATTTTGCCTTGAAACGGATAGAAATGACATTCTGCATACCCTTGGACCACCTCTCTGGAGAACAGGGCCTCCCATTTGCTAAATTGAAGTCTTGGCACATCTACAGTCGTCTTTGTTAACACCAATGTCCTGGAAGGAGTCTAATCTGAACTACAGGTTAGGTACTACAGGGATACAACTAGGGAACTATTTGGGACAGAAAGATCAGCTGCAATGTGAGGTTCCTGCCTAGAGACAACTTATGGCCCATTGGGGCAGAAACCCTCTTGGCATTGTGCTGTCCAACTGTAGAGCAAAGGAAGGTAAAAATAAATAGATAAATAATGGTGGGTCACTGTGGATAGTAAAGTTCTGAAAGGGAGAGGAGAGAGAGTAGGCATGAAAGAGTGAAAACTGGTTTTGGACGAAGAAGAGTTGGCTTGCCAGGTAACGGGTTGCTTTTTAACTTCCAAGTTCTTCCCAGCTCTAATTCATATAACATAAATAATCAAAAGCTGTGCAGACCCAGTGCTAATCCTTGTGGTATTCCACAAGCAACTTCCTTCCCGCTTGAGAAAGGATCTCATTGAGAATTATCTGACCATTCTGGATCTGTATCCAGTTTTCCACCCCTGTCCACAAGTCATTGAACAGAGTCTGAGCTTTCCTTTTCCTTGGTTCAGCCTCCCCCAAAATGCATAGCAGAAAAATTCCCATTGTGTGAGGTCTAATTCCTATTGCCTTGGAGTTATCTGTTCTGAAATCTTACCACAGATCTAGAGGGATGAGGAGGAAGTTTTGTGGAAAAGCTGTGATTTCTAAAGCCAGATTTAACCACACCACATCCATTTGGTCACATAAATCACTTCTACAACAGTCTTGCCATTCCACTGCAGCAGAAGTTTGACAATCTAAATTGATATGGTGCTGTGATATTTCCCCCAAAGTACAAGGCACTAAAGGAGAATAGTTTTAATTTGTTCAAATGCATTCTGTGTGAGCAACAGTAATAGGATGGAGAGCATAAAATAAAGCGAAGATCATTCCTTTTTCCTTTCCCTGTGCTAAATTGAATGGATTTGCTTGATGTCACCAGGACTATAGTCTTAGAAGGAATCAGAAGCATGGTAAAACTCTTGTGCAGGATACATGTCACTAAAATGGAAGATTTCTCTGGTGTTTCAGGCAAAGCCGAATACTTCTGGCCCGAAAACACCTGAGAGGTAACTCTTAAAAAGGCTGCTTTAGGATCAATCCCTACTGCTCAAAGCTGTGGGTCAGATCAGTTGTAGGCAATCTTGGCTACTGAGAGAGCCAAGCCTCAGAGGGTATCAGCCGTGTGTGGCTGGAAAGGCACAGGTCTAATGCCAAGGGGTGGGAGGGGAAATAAAAATGTATTTGGGGAGATGGGTTGTAGAAGCGAAGGAGGCTTTTACAAGCAAGAAAGGACCTGACTGTGAACAAAGGTGGAATATTACAATTCATTCAGAAATGCAGTATCCTTGCAGAACTACTGTGCTCAGCCTTCCTAAGAGAAAGGGAGCAAATTCCTAGTTGCTGTTAGAGGTTAGGACTCAAGAATGTGATATGAATTGGCTCAATTGCAAGAAGTGTTTTCAACAGCAAGTTTGAAAACCAAGTATCCCTTCAACAGCCAGATCTACAGGACTGCACTGGCCAGCATTCTGCTGCTTGTGTTATCCTCTGCCCTTTCTGATTTCATTACATTTCCACAGCAAAATGGCCCAGGAACTTGGTTTTTCAGCTAGGCCAACAAGCTGTTGTGGTGTCCCAACAGGTAAGAACAATGAAATGCAAGCTCTGTGCAGACCCCAGATAACAGAGTGATGGTCTCTGCAACAGGGCTCATGTGCCCTCAGATAAATGGTCAGGCCACCATGTGGCTACCACTTTTGCAGGGATGATTTGGGAGACCGGAGTGAGTATTTTAATTTCTTGCCAGTGTGAAGGATACATGTGTGATTTAAAGGGGAACTACACGTGCATGTTTTGCTAAGTGGCATTTGAAACTCTGTTGTTTGATATCACCAATCACAGACCAAGATCTGGTCCAGCTTTGCCTTTTACCAAGCACCAACAGGGTAAGGCATGCCAAGCAAATATAAGATCTTCCATATGAGGACTCAGTAAGGACAGAAATGAGGCAGCTGTGAATTGCAATGCACCAGTGTTTCTGCAGTGAGGACGATACAACTGCTCCCATAAAAGCCCAGGAGGTGTGCCGTGGCTGCATACTCTGGCTAGCCACTGCTAATGAATCATCCAGCTCCTGGATTGCTCCCATGGTGGGGATGGAAAATGGATCCAATCCAGAGAGATCTTGGGAGTTCATTGCAATGTGATAACCCTGTTTACTACTTTGAGAGCTCCAAAAATTGAGGAGGTGCTGGCAGAACATCTGCTTCTTACAGGATCTTGCCAGCCACTCTTTGGAGATACTAACTCACACCGCAGCTGATCTTTCTGCTTCAGAAACAGCACATTGTTATATCTTAAGGAAGACTAAGTGGATCTAGGAAAAAGAAGTTCCGCTTTACTTCCCAGTGGAAGCTGAAATCTCTGCTAAACTTTCAACAAGTTTTAGCTTAAGTAATTGTCTCAGGGCAGATCAGTTGGGAGCCAGAGGTCATATTGCCATTATGGTGGGTCTATGTTGTGTGTGGACTGTGTTTTATTTTACTTTTTTTCCTCTCTCTTATCCACCCACAGAAATTCTGAGTTTACTGGAGAAGACATATCTGTGGAAGGTTCGTGATCAGACCTGAAAAACCTTCCCAAGCGTGTGTGAGAAGCTGCTGGGGCACACTTTCTGCAAGAAACAGATATTGAGAGGAGGTGGATGGGAGTGACAATCATGGGGTTGACAAAAAGAAGGTAACGTAGATCCCCTGGGAATAAATGAAAACCTTGGTTGCCCAGTTACCGAAATGCAGGTGATGACCTCAGCATGCTGAGGATGGATGTCTGTGCAGTTCCCTTCACAAGTGTTTCTGCATAATTTTCAGGGGGAAAATTTGGCCTTGGGTCTAGTGTCAGGTTCCTTCTTTGCTGCAGACATCCTGCAGGTCCTCCAGCTCCTCTTCTGAGGTTGTATGGATACTAAAACAGGCTGAAGGGTGCACTTGAGCCCTGCAGCTGCATAGTGTTTGTGCAGCCTTTTTTTTTTCTCCCCCAGAGAAGAAGGCCCATATCCAGTCTTCCTCCTGAGAATACTCCTGGTCTGTGGCTGACATTTTCTGAGTGGGTGTTGGTGCTGGGAGCTGTGCTGCATGGGGTTACCTGTGCCTCTCTGATCTGCTCTGGCTGGGTCTAGCAACATCCTCTAGAAGCCTTGTTCTGGGCTCATGCGTTGCTGGTCAGCTGCCTGCACGTTGCTGTTGTGGTGGAAACCTCTTTCTAAATTCCTGGCCTTTAATTTGTGCCTAGGAGTTGAGAGGTAGAGGCAGGACCCTGACTGGGAGTCATCCTGAGGATGGTTTCATGAGCTGTGTTTCCTGCTGCAGCGGTGCAGTGACCAGAGAGAGACACCAGCCTTGTCCTAGGCAGAGGCTGGTGCAGAAGCAGAGCTGGGACCGGAAGGTGGACTTCCTGGTTGCCCTCATTCTGCTCCTGATCATCGCTTGCAAAAGGGGAATTGTCTTCCATGTCCAGAGCAGTAGAGCTGCAGCAGAAGCCCTCCAAGGAGCAGGTCGATGCTGGTACTATGTGAGTGGGAAATGCTAGGGGCTGCTTGAACGTGGCTCAACCCCAGCCTCCTGTCCTGTGAGCCCCAAGCCAGAGGGAGTGCCACATGCCACCAGTAAGTCCTGTTCCCTCACCCTGCTACACAGCCTGAGCTCCTGCATACTCCTCAGCTGCTGAAGATCTGGATTTCTGGATGGAAAGCTACAAGTCCAATCCAATGCCTGCAGGTAGGTTTTGTCTGTCAGATAACTACTGGCTGGAGGCAGGGCCTCTGCAGGGGAGTTTCGCAAACCTGCGCGTTCTCCTCCCTGGCCCGGGAATGGGGATACTCTGCGGCCGTTTTGGGGCAGCTAACCTATCATTTAAGGTCAGCCCTGGTGCTGCCTGGAGGGGAGCTCGTATTTCCTTAACTGAAACAACAAGTTCTGAATGTAATTACAGGATTAAAGGCATGTTCTGGGACCGAACACATGCTTTATAAGCAAAGCAAAGGTTACACTTTTCAGTCTGTTTACAAGGCATTTTTGGCCCTGCTTAACCCTTTGTTTGCTGAAGGCAAATGGTGAATGTGTAACTTCTGTTATGGTGGGCGCTCGAGCATGGTGGAGAGGTGGAGTAGGGGAGTGATCCCCAACAGAGACAGATCGGGGAAGCTGATGGATACTTTCATCACAGAGAAGGCTTAAATGGCTGTTCTAATTTTCCCCCTTTACCTGATGTGCCTTCTTATCTAACTTAAAAACCAAAGCTGGAATCCCAGCAGAAAGTCTTCCAAAAGACTGCTTTAGCTGATGGTCATTTCTCTAGCTGAAAATCTCTGTGGTGCACCTCAGTTCTTCCAAAAGGCCTTCTGTGTGCTGGTCCCTGAGCAGTAAGGTTGGAAAGGACAATTATGAAGATGGAGCCTGACATGTGAGAGATAAGCCAAACCCTGGAGAATTTTCTTTAAAAATTGTGTTGAATCCCTCAGTTTGAGGCAAAGCCAAAGGCTGTCGTGCAGAAGGGCAGCCACAAACTGCGGGCCAACAATTCTAGGAAGCTGTCTTCATTCTTGTGACTGTCTATTTTTACTGACTGCACAGGGATCCAAGGATGTCATACCTCTAGAGAGAAAATGACCAGAATTTCTTGCCTTTTTTTTTTTTTTTTGAGTGCCTAACATGCACGACAATTAAACGAGGCATCAAGATCAGGCCATCTGAATATGGGCCCAGTCTTGCTCTGAAGGCTTCAAAGAATGGAAAAATCTGCTGTGGTCTCAATGAAATTAATCCAAAAGTGAGGATATGTTATTAAAAAGTTGCTTTTTATGTCCAAAAAAGGTGTCAAGTTTAATTTCCTACTCTTGGCTCTAGGGAAGACTGTCCTGTTTTACTCTTTACCAAGCATTTCTGCCTGGTGAATTCAGAGCTACCTACCGCCTCCATCACTACTACCTGAGATGGAGCTGCATTTGTTGAAGAGCTAAGGGCTACGTTTTTCCAAGCATGTGCACAGACTAGAACTGACATTGTTCTTTTTGTCCAGCTTGCAATTTGCTGTTTTCATCTGGTATGAGATACTAAAGCAACTCAAGTATTTTCCTGCAAGTTCAGGGCTATGAGCTCATTTTTTTTTTCACACTTACTGGCAGAGGCTTCCTGCTCAGCTGAGTAAAAAAAGTAACTTGTTCTGACTAGGCAGGTCAAAAGTGGTAGGGATAGTGTCCCATGTGAAACTAGGTGTGCATGGTGCAGAATGCTCTATGAGCATTAAAGGGATTTATATATTTAGTAGGCAAAGAAGGTTTGAAAAGAAATATCTACAGTTTACGAGAGTGTAAATGGGATTGATTTATGTTTCCAAAAAATGTTTTTTTGGCCCAGTGAGGAGTGAACCCACTAAACCTCAGTCTCAGAGTCACAGAAACATTCAGGTTGGAAAAGACCCTCAGGATCACCAAGTCCAACCAATAACCCTACTCTACAGAGTTCACCCCTAAACCATAGCCCCAAGCACCACATCCAAACGACCTTTAAACACATCCAGGGTTGGTGACTCAACCACCTCCCTGGGCAGCCCATTCCAATGCCTGACCACTCCTTCTCTGAAAAATTTTTTCCTAATGTTCAGTCTAAGCCTACCCAGTTGTAGCTTGAAGCTATTCCCTCTTGTTCTCTCACTAATTACCTGTGAGAAGAGACCAACGTCCTTTCAGGTAGTTGTAGAGAGCAATGAGGTCTCATTTCACCAGGAACAGGAGACCCATGAGCTGGACTGCAGCACATGGTATGCACAGACAGACAGTGAAACTGTCCTGGATAGACCAAGCAGGCTGATCATCAGATGGCAAGCAAAGAACACCTATGCCAGGTTTGTCCCAAAGCCATTGTTTTCTTGCCTTCTCTTGGACATAGACTTGCCACTTCTACATCACATTTCTGGAGGTGCATCTAGCCTCAGGGAAGAAGCACCCTTACCCTTATTCTGGTTTGCTCTGCAGTCTTTGGGGAGTAGAGGCAATGTGAGATAGGGTAAGTGATAACCCAAGAAACAAAAAGGAGAGGAGAGGTGCAGGCATGGGAATTCATGTGACCAGTGGACGAAATTGACAACATACTCTAAATGTGAGTTGTTTTGGTGGAATCAATGCCTAGAGCAATTTATGGTCTACTTGTGTCCTTACAAATTGAAAGACTTTATGGAGCTAGGGAGTACTGACATTTTTATCCAAGATAAAAGCCATCATCAACATGAGAGAAGGGGCTGTGTCTCCTGTTCATTTTTTTTCCTGTTTAGATTAAAGTTGACTAAGGCAGCTGGATCTACCATCCTAGGGATGTTTGCTGTGGGAACTCTGCAGACTCAGGTTAGGTCTGGCAGAGTTTGTTAGAAAAATTACAGCATTAAGCTGCATCTGCCTGGTCCCTGAACACCTGGCCAGGAATACAAGAGTCTTGCAAGAATTTAGAAGTCATCCATGCTTGGCTTGGCCTGTGGCATTGCTTAGCTCTTTCTGTTGGCTTGGCAAGTCCCCAACCATCTAGTCACACAGCCACCCATCTATTTTGTATCTATAGTACCAATGCCCTTAGTAACCTAGAGTACCAAGTTGAAATCTGAAGGACCTAGATTTCTAGGGAGTGATGAAGCAGTGGAGATGAGAAACTCTGTCCTTTTGTGTGCCAGGGCAATGCTGTCATTATCACAAGTTTGCAGTGATGTGTCCATCTGGCTCAAGCCCTTGGCTGCTAATAACCAGCTGAGCAGGGATATTTGCTGGCATGTGGAAGTGGGGTTTAACAGGGCCACATGCATATCTATGCAAGTATTATCTGTGAACAAAAAGGAAAGAGGAATAGGAAAAAAAGGAAAAAGCTGTTCTCCAAAGATGGTGACTGTGCAAAAAACATTGGGTTTACAGTGAATGTCCAGCTGGATACACATTCTTGGTGCAATGGTGTGGTTAGAAAAGCTGACACAATCCTGTGAGTAACAGACATGAAGGAACTCTGCTGGTATTGTGCCAAATAAAATGAAAGGGGTACTCTGGTTGCAAACTCAAGGTCCAGAGATCCGAAATACCTGGAAATAGACTTCCTATGCAACATTCAATGGGACATGGTGACATGTATTTTTTTTCCTTTGGTTGGTTGTTTTCTGTGAGGTCCCTGAATGGTTTTGTGCACAGTGGACATTGCTCAGTGGTGCCCACCCCCTCTAGAGTTTGGCTGCAGACTGAGTGGTTGGTATGGCAGTAGCCCAGCATCTGAGTGCTTCCAAGGGGTTGTCTGGAACCAAAGAGAACACATGGTGACTGCTGGTGAAATCTTTCTGATGGACTTGCCCAGCTTGATGCTTTCCTATCCAGGATGCTACACATTTCAACTTCCAGTTGTGCCTTTCTTACTGCTTGGCATTGACAATGTGAAAGTGTTCTTGGCTAATTGTTTTCTCTGACCATGCAGATGAAATGGGATTGTTGCACTTTTTTTTAGTAACGTGGCAAAAATAGTTGTGGATGAAGTGGGACTCCCTGGCTTTCTTTTATCTGAGAAAGGAAGCTGACTTCCTGGAAGATGGAAGGAACTGAAACTTTCTAGGCTTCCTTCAGCCCTGACAGCAAGCATGGCACAGAGATACAGAGTGTCTTGAGTAGCAATGAGAATACTTTTAATGTTGTTAGGATAATCCCCAGCATCACTTCAGTCTTTCTGGCAGGGGTGTTTTGGAAGCCTGCTTTGCCTGCAGGGTCTGGAAATAGTGGGGAGTTGGGTGGGGGCATTTGCTGTGATTGCAGAAGTGGGAGAGGAATGATCCTGTGGCTCAGCCTTTTTTGTCTTGGGAGCTGTGGGTTTATTTCCTGGCTCTGTCATCGACTGATGATGGGCAAGGCTTGGAGGGGCACTCTGTCTAGCACTGCTCCCCAGCCGCTTGTTGCGCAGTATGATGTTATTTTAAAACCCCACCCTGGGTGCAGTGAAATGCCTCATTTTACTTGCTAGCCCACAGATTCATTTGAGTCTTCAGTGGGTAACTTGCAAGGGGACATAGGCCCAACCCAAAACCTTGAAGACCCTGGCCCCCCAACGCAGGATTCTGGAATCCTGGAGTTTTCATGCAATTGAAAATGAGGTGCTGCGGTGCTTGAGTCAGCAATCGTTGATAATGCTTTTGTGGTGAAGCTTCCCTCTTTGCCCAGAATTTGTATAAAGCCTGCTCAGTACTAAACTCCCATTTAATGCCACAAAGTATAGCTTGAGTTGGACTTGGAATGAAACTTACTTAGACCCTGCTGGGGTGGGGTACACAAGGTCTGGGCTGGTGAGGTGGGGTTCTCCTTTTACATGCAGGAGCGATGAGCAGTTTGAGGGTTCTTCTTATTAGTAATTATTGATCTGGAAGGAACAGCGAAGAACACCATTCATTTCCCCCACTCATTTCTCCTTTTTTCTGGTGTTATTTAAACTACAAAATTAAGAGTAACTTCCCATACCAGCAAGTTTATAGCCTTAAGCAAGATACAAAAGGTGCATACGAAAAGATGAAAGTAAAGGCACAAGGCTATGTGATGTCAGCGTTTCATGAAGTTCTTTGTGAGCATCTCAGTCTTGCAGAAATTTAGGGAAGGATTTGTCAAAGCTGCTGGTACAGACACACCTGGACCACACACTTGGCTTTAGGTGTGCTTTTGGCAAAGGCGGAAAGACAGACAACCAAAAAAAAAAATGTGGAAGAATCAGGAGATCACAAAATTGATGGGGAGAGAAGTGACAGAAAGCTGTGCTGTGCAAAAAAAGAACATGACCTTACTCGGTAGGTACTGAAGGTCCAGAAGAAAGGACTACAGCTTAAGAAAGGGACAGCACAGACATAGGCCTTGATGGCACAAGCTTCCTCCAATAAAAACTACTGCTCATGGGAACAAGGATATTTTTGCACTGTGGCAGTACCTGTAGACCCTACATGGGGTGAGGGGCACTTTGCAGCTAATGCTGGGACACTACATGGCTCTGATACTCCATCGTGTAAGATGTAGACCTACTGATGTGGGAGAAGGATAGGCTAGGCCTTACCAAGACATTCCAAACACCTGGCCCTACCACAGTGTCATGAAGAAGGTGGGAGGTCTGAAGGTTTGTAAAGGAGTAACAAAGCTGTACCCCTATGGGCAGAATCAGAAAGCAAGTCTTTGGCCATTACGTTTTCTGCAGGAACTCTCTTTTTCAGGGAACTACCATCATTTGAGCTATTTTAAGACCAGACTGGATTGAGCTCTAGGAAATATACAGTAAGAATCTGCCTCAGGACTGGCAGGGAAAGATGCCAGCTGGTCAAAGCCTTTTCAGTAATGTTGCCATTTGTAGGAATGTTTATATTTCCTCACGAGCCCTGTGGACAGTTAAGAAAAGGCTTGGCTGAGATGTGGGCTATCATTATTGGTCTAGACGCTGGACTGGTGCCACATCATAAAAGTCTTAAAGATGGAGAGAGCTGTATGCAGCAGTCATTTTCAAACTGCAGAAAGCATTCTGCAAATCTATAAATATGACTGGTGGAATAAAGAAACGACCCTTGCATATCCATGGCAAATGGCTTTACTGAGTGCTTGCATGTCAGTCACTGGGAAACCAGTCAGCAGCTCCACTCTCCATACATGTGCTTCCACTGAGAAAAAGAAGACTCTGGTAGCTCAGTTTTCTCCTCTGGCTTTGTTCTGAAAGCTTGTTGAGTCTTTCTGACTCCTGTTGCTGTCAAGTGGTGTCCAACACTTCCAAAAATTTGCTAGCACAATTGCTGGAGCCTTGACAAATGTCAGGGCTGTTAGGTCTGAACACTGGAACGAGAGTTGCTTCTTATCTCCATGAGCCTTGTGTCTAACTACACAAAATGGAAGAAAATTGAAAGGGGATGCTTAAGGGGAAGTGAGTCATCAGAAGCCAGTCAACCATGTCAAAGCACTGCTGGGGACTGGGAGATAAATCTGAGATAGCTGGGAACCTGATATTTTCTTCCTCACTTGGCCTCCACATTGGCTTTGGGGAGAGAGTTGGGTTAATGCTCAATGGTAAAATTCATGGTTCAGAGGCTTGTTTTTAAGTTCGTTTTTCCACTGCTCTGGTTAGCAAAGCTTCCACTCAGAGAGAGGTCCAAAATTTGCCTGGGGTGAATGATGTCAGCCTGATCTCATCTCTGCTCATTTATTCATACTGGTTATCTCTGGCTTCAGTCTTAACTCATTGAGATAATTGCACACACCCTCCTGTGGGACTCAGGAGTCCTGCCACCAGCCTCATCAGTAATGCCTCTTGTGTTATCTTGTTATTTATCTTGTTATTTATCTTGTTATTCATGCTAAGAAGGAGGGGAGGGAATAAACTAGGGCAAACCAAGGCTCATGAACTGCTTTCTCCCTGACAGTCTCTTTCTAGGCCCTGTCCCAGCACCACTCCATCACATAGAGAGTTCTTTTATAGTGCTGCTCACCTACCTACTTTTAAACCCCTGCTTTTTCTCCAGGAAATGGCCTTGCTGAATGGCTCCATTAATGCATGGATAATGTATGTTAGGTATTTGTTGCATTAGCCCTCCTTGCAAAAGGACTTTGAAGTCACTAGGTTATCTGAGAAAATATCTTGCTCTCTGCCTTAAGATTTGTGTCTTGTCTTGTTGCCTCCAGTTCCTATCAACATTGTAAAAGCTTTAGAGTAGAGATCCTCTTCATAGATGTGTTTGTGCTAAACAGAGATGTATTGTCTTTGTACAGATAGAAGCTCTGCCACAGTGGAAGTGTGGCTAGACACATCAGGTAGTGGAATTTACTGATGGATTTCATACCTATTTTTCACGCTTTTTTGATAGGGATGGTAAGAAGCATGGAAGTGCTTTCATAAGCAAATAAGCAGATTAGAACTCTTCAACTGGGAGATTAAGTGGCCAAAGGGGGATTTTATAGGCAGCAAAAATATGAAGCAAGTGAACAAGAAAGCAAACAAATGCAACCCCCCTGCCAAACTCCTTAAAGTTAACCAAAGGAGCTCCTCATCACATCAGATTATGAAGAGTAAAGGTTGGCAAGGATTAAAAAATTAACTGCATAAATGAAGGACTTTTGAGCACACAGCTACTGCCTTTGATCACTGAAGAGAGAGAGAATACTCTTGGGAAGCATCACTGTGCATTTGCCTGGCCCTTATATCCTCTATTGGGCACCTGTTACTGCCTGATGTCAAAGAAAAGATATTGGGCCTTTTGGGCTGATCAGACCTGGCTGTACTCATGTGCTAATGAGATCAGCGCAGTCCTGACCATGGAGTGAGTGCTGAGGGTCTGGCCCAAAACGTGGTCTGCAAGGTAGCTTGGAGCAAAGCAAGGAAATCAGATCTTGCTTGCTTAAAATCAAAACCAGGCTTAAAAAGTAATCCCAGAGCAGGAGTGCTGTTCTCCAGGAAAGTTTCCAAAACCAACTCCTGGCCAGGGAGAATAACATGGCAAACCACCAATAAATAAATAAATAGATAAAGAAGTAAATGCAAAATCTGTGTAGAAAACTCCCTGAACAAATGGCAAAAATATTTCCAGTTTTCAGGCCACCTGCCTGCCATCTATCATGTAGCAAAAATGAGTGTTCTTTAAATATTTATATATTTATATGGGGAAAATAGACCCACCCTCCTGGGTCTGCAGGGTGATTTATGCTGTGGCATATTCAGGGTCGTCCATTGCTTAAATCCCCTGTCTGAGACCTCGGTCCTGCAAGGAACCCGATCCCCATGATCATCGAGATTAAAAGGAGTAGGGCCTGTTTCCATATGTGCCTTAGTGCTGGCATCTGAATTTCAAATAAATTTGCTGATTCCCCATTCTATACTGAGACACCAGCAATCTCCTTTGGCTGCTTCAATGAGTGTTTTTTATATGAAGGATTTTCAGCCGAGGGGCTTCCAGTGGCAGTATTCTCAAAGACACATCTTGGAGTCACATTTCAGGCCCTTACAGCAGGCTCACAAACCCTCCCTGCGGGTTGGAATTTGATATGTTCAAGTTGTGCTCCTCTTCCATGAGGAAAGAGAGTTCTGCTAAAGGAGCCTTGACATGTTGGGGAATCAGGAATAAGATTGTTTGGTTGGTTTTTTTCCTCCACAATTAAGAGTATGTAGAGACATGTGATGCTTAGTATAGGAAAGCTCAATTAATAAAGAACAGCTTGTTTAGCATGCAAGGATTCATCAAAATTCAGGAATGAAGCAAGAAATGTAGCATCTCCAGAGATCAGTTTATGCAACTTTTCCTGTTTACAAACAAAGCTTGAGCAGCCAGGTAGAATATTAACCAGTTCTGCCCTGGCCTATGGCAGGTCTCCTAGTGTGATCAGGGATCTAGAACAGGTCTAATTATCTTAAATCTCTCTTGTCTTCAGTCTCTGTTGGGACACCTTGAGATTTCTCCTTCTCTGGCATACACAGAGAGTTCACAGAGCAGGCTTTACCCTGGAGCTCTCAGCAAATGGGAAGGTCATGGTCAAATTCAACTGCACACTTAAAACCCACTGTGCTTGTAGTATTTGAGGTCAGTATAGGGAGTGTTGCTGAAAGACCAGAGGGAAACCCTGTCTGCACTGGTTTCAGACAGCGCTTAACCATCTTGATTAGAAAAACCTCAAATGCTGTACCAGAAGTTACCCGGTTTCTTTTGCTCAAGTGGAAAATATAATGGAAGGGGATTCCCTAGGTTTTCTTTTTTTTTTTTTTCTCCCTCTCTTTATTCCTTTCATTAGGCAAAAATCTGCCTTGTCAGTACTTTTGCAGAGCATCTTAAGGAGAGACAAAATATACCTTTGGGCAACAGGCCTTTCAACCCAGACTTTTGTTTTGCTTTGTATGGGGAAAAAGCCCACAATAATACAGTGAAACTATTAACTCTTTGGGGACTAAGGCATCAGGTTGCCATAAGACACAAAACAAAGGCACCTGCACACCCCATCCCAAGAGACTGGTCATGGACAGGAGAAACACAGCAGCAAGGTGGTTCTAAGAGCAGCTGCAGACTGAGTAGCTTTGGAAATTGCCTATTGCAGCTACATCTTCCTTTATCTTCAGCATGGAAGTGGAGCAAGAACAGATATATGGCTACAGGCATAATCTTCCCAGGGCAATTTTTTGTAGATGAGTAGGAAGAATCGTTCTCTGACCACTGTACATCAGCTCTGGATCTCTGTGTCCTCCAGCAGAAGGCACATCATGGGCATGGAGGAGTGGCAGCATGCTTTCTGTATTATCGTTCTCTCTGTACCTTTCTTCTTTCATAAAATTCAATTTTAGAAAATTTGGCTGGTTTAGTTGAGTTCAAGACTCTGAGTTCAAGGTCTTCCAGCTGAAGCTGATACAAATGAAGGAATTTCTTTTTCCTCAGCAATGCTCAGCCTTAGCAGCAGAGCTGAAGCAAGTTGAAAATATGAGAAGGGAAATGCTGTTGTTGCTGGTTTTGTACCTGCTTGTAATGAACACGTAAATGGACTTGATTTCATCTCCCAGACTACAAGCCTATCTGCTGCTATGAAATTCCCCACATAAAACATGAAGCCAGAACTGAATCTTGGTATATGGTGTTTGAAATGAATGCATGTCCTTGTCTACAATGCTTCCTCTGTCCTGGTGGAGGAACTTTAACCTGCTTCATTCTTGATACAGCACATCCTCCCCACTAGATGGTATTTTTCTTTCCTTGCTTCTACTGGGGCTGGATTCATAATAGCGAAAGTTCACCCTGCCTTCAAGGTTGCAATTAAGTCAAAAGAGAAAGGAATGATATTCAGATGCAAAGAAGAGTCTGTGACAACGGTAAATCAGCACAGGTCACAGAGCTGGCAGAGACAATCCCATCCCACCAAGACAAAGAAACACAGATTGCTGTTCCCACCATGTTGAAAAGCCAAGGATCTTACTCAAGATCTGGAACTACCAAGGCCAGAGTCCTGTGAGAGCAAGAGCTATAAGCATCAGGCACTGCCACATCAGTCTGCTCCCCCTACTCCAAGAATGAACGTCATAAATTCTGCTGGTATTCCTCTAAAATGCCACCCGCAAATGAAGGAATGGCCTGTTAGAGTTGAATTTAATCAAGAAAGCTGAGGTGGGGTAAGATCACAGCTGCCTACCTTGTAGGACTCAGTAAATTAATGTATTAAATGTATACCACCTGTCTTTATCTGCCTTGTGGAATAGAGCAGAAGCCAAAGAAAATAATCCAAAATCTTTAAACTCTTTCTCCACTTCTTTTTTTTTTAACCTTTCTCCAAGAAGGATACACCTAGAAAGGTTGTTCCTGACTTCCATAATACTGGATGGAAATCTGCGTCCAGCACCTGCATTGGGCTGTAAATAATGCACAGATCTGGGTCACAGATGCCTCTGATATGCCATTATCTTTCATTATCTTTCATTATGTACACATTGGGGAAAAAACCCACATGATGGCCAGTCCATATTTTCTTCCACGTCGAACCATTCTCTTTGGCTTCCTTACCTGTTTGAGCTTCAGCTTTTAAAATGGATGTTTACAGCACAGTATTGGTCCAGCCAGGTCAACATGGAACTGAACACGGCCTAGAAAACCCAACTCAGAAGCAGGATGAGTTACCTTGCGTTGAGCTCTACAATGGCATAGCCAGTTTACACTGAGCACTTTAGGAAGCTGGTGTCCATCCCTGCAGAGGGACAACAAAGCAAAGAGACCAGTTCCTCAGAGTACCACACCGGTCTCAGGTCAGTGTGTAAACATGGCCTGAGTTGTCCTCTGGCAGGTGCTGAGATCTTTCCCCTGACTGGAAGAGGTGCTTGAAGATGGATCATGACTGAGCACTGGTGTCAGAGAAAACAGCCTACTTCTGGGAGCTGAAGGGCCTGTCCATATCTCAGTGGGCCTGTGTGCTCTCTCAAGGCAGCCTGGATGCTCTGAAAAACCTGATTCAGGGAAATCGGAGACCAGTTTAAGAAGGACGGAAAAGTTTAGGATTTAAGTGGAGACTGGGACATTGAGTCCTTCTTGAGGACAGAAGGAAACTAGCCCATGAGATAGATCCTTCGTACTGACGACAGGATCCCTAGAGATGGCAAAAAGGCACAGAGTGGGGTCAGCAGACAGGTGAATCTCTTCACCCTATAGCACTCCCATCACACAGCAGAGGCAGGAGAAGAGACATCAGAGTCAGGGCTCCAGTACGCCTCAGTGAACCTCGGGCTTCTGACTTCCCGGGCTCCCTGGTTTGTTTTCCCTCCAGTATGGGACTTGGCCCAGATTGTGCTTGGACCATGAATGCTTCCAGATGTTCTCAGCCCTCAGGGGGACAGAGGCACGCCAGGCTGTAATTGGTATGCAAGCAAGCCCCATGCAAGAGGCATATAAAAAGTTACCTATCCCTCAGCCAATGCCTCCTGCCTGGAGGCCTGCTTGTGGCAGTGGCAAAAGGGAAGGAAAACATCACAGCTTGGTGGAATGTTTTCTGTTATTGCTGTGTCCATGGGCAAAATGGCCAACGGGCTAAGTGGCACCTGTATAGAAAGGCAGGAGAATGCAATAGGAAGAAGCAATGAGAATGCAGTCCAAGCCAAAAGCATTGAAAACCTGAAGAAAAACATTGCTTCTCTCACTGCTGCCAAGTTTATTTCAGTATGTGGCAACCTGGTGAAGTACGTTCCTTTATAGGGGAGGAATTAGAGAGGACAAGACCTTAAATTCCTCCCATTTGCTCAAGAACTCCAGCAAACACCTCCTCCTTCTTCTCCCTCCTGCTGGTCCGATTTTAAGGAGATTTTAATTTGAGCCCAAAGTGCTGGAACATAGACAGGAAACAGTTTATAATTTGCAAAAGTGTATATAGTTTCATGGAAAAACAACACATATACCGAAACCTATGTTTTTCAAATTCTTCCCAGCAGCCATCTCTTCTGGCCTCAGGACAATGAAGTCTCTGTTCAGTCCTGTTCTCGGTCGAAACGGTCCATGACTGCTCTTTTGTGACCAAACAGAATGCGAGAGCAAGCCGGCCGGAGCGCTCGGTGCCTTAATTACTTTGGGTCATGTGGCTGCCTCTGCTGCTGCAAGTGGCAGAGCACATGCAGCTGAGGAGCATGGTTTCTGCTAAGAGGAGACTTGGAAAAAAAAAAATAAAAAAACCAAACCCAATAACACAGAAGGGGAATTCAGACATCTCTTGGAAATCCAAAGCAAGGCTCCCATAGGCATGGACAGTACCAGGACTTCAGCCTTTGTGCTGGGGTGGGTGGATGTGTGCTTGCATTCACTGCAATAAAGTCATTGTGAGTTAGAAATGTGTTTGGCTTCAACTGCTAAGAAAATTGAGAGTCCCAAAAGCTCTTCTGTCCAGCCTTTGCATTTGCCCTAGAATTTTTGCAGGCACAAAGGCAGGCTAGGTGGACAATGGCTTGCTTGACTGGCGAGCACAAATGCGAGTTTTGCACATACAAAGGATTGTTTGTGCAAGCAGAAATGTCATGCAAAACGAGGAGCATACGACCATGACAGAAGGATCTTCCGGCTGAAGAAATCATATCCAAACCTATCACTAGTTTGATTGAAGAAATTAGGGCAAAATGTGGAGTCATGTGAGCTGATTTTGGAGTGGGAGAGAGGTCTCTTGCCTTGGCCGACCAGGAGATGCATGAGCTCTTGAAAAGAGCAGGGCTGCAGGGAGCTGACAATGCTGCTGTTTGGATAGGGGCATTTAAAAGAAACCACCTTTGTAAAAGGGGGGCATAGCATTTGGCTATGGGCCACACTGCATCCTGCTCAAACACTCATGGCTCAATACTGCAGGCCCAGTGCAGATTCTAAGGCAGTATAGATGTGCAATTGTACATGCAAAACGCAAGCCTAATTGCTTAACTAAATGCTGTGAAGCTAGAAGAATCACATAAAACGGGGAACAGATTGTACTTACTTTTTGTCACTGTACTTGTAGTAGTCACTCAGCTATGCTATATGTTCTGTTGTGCCCACCATTGGACATCTGAGACAAGACCTGGTTGCCCAAAGCATTACACTATTCATTGGAAGTCAGAAAGACTGGTCTGGTTTTCTTTTGTTTGGCAAAGTTACTTGCCTGGAAACCCTTTAAAATTCCAAAACCAATCTAAACTCAAAATGCTGGTCTTTGAAACACAACTTAACATAAAGATGCCTTGGGAAAAAAAACTTAACCTCCATGTTTTCTTCCCTTCTTTGGAAATTGTAGGTAATAACACAAAACTATTCTTGCCAATTAGGTGCAGCCTAAATGTGGGTGGATTCTCATATTTTCCCTTTGGAAGGGGTCTATTTCTCTTTAATGTGCAAATCCCTCTCGTTACAGCTCAGGCTTATGTGGCCACTGTCTAGCTAGAGCCACCCATGTTTTCAAGCTGCTCTCTGTAACCCCAGAAGCTACCTCTGCAGCCAAACAGGCAGCACCATAATCTCAGGTTTATTTGAAGACATAAGCTGAAACTCAAATGAAGGATGCTTGGTGTTTGCAGATGACATTTTGTGGGTGAGCATTCAAGACGACTCTCAACTTCATCAGTAGATGGTGGTGTTGGGATTCTATAGCATTTCTTGAAAGTGCTCCTTCACTTAAATATGGGTAGAGTGTCACTGATGCATGAGTCCCCATTTATGAATTTAAAGCACACATCAAGGAGAACTTGCCCTATCAGGTGTTCAATGTCAGCTGCTGAGGATGCCTCTGACTTTAATGAGGAGGTACAGGAAACTGGATCAGGAATATCATAACTCCTTATGGGCCTTGAAAAAGACATTGGGACATATTGGCATTTCTCCAGCTAATTACCTGCAAGAAGAAAGGCTAAGACTTGCCTTTTGAAATGCAAAAATGAGGCAGTATGCAAAAAGAACAGAAAATTTAAATCAAAAGAAAAGTTGTAGCCCAGTGGTGTGAGGAGTGCTTTTCTGTGCTTGGATTGTCTGAGCTGCTCCTTGTTGGGATGAGAGGCTTTGCCTGGCATTGAGTGATGACCAAAGCACCTGCTTAAGGCAGAAGTTGCATAGAAAACCAAGCAGGGACACAGAGCAGCTAGCTGTGTGTGCAGAAGATGACCAGGGTACCTATGAAGCTGGCTCAAGAAAAACAGCTCCAGACTCTGCAGCACTGAAAAAACTCTGGGTGCTTTTCTTGTAGCACCTAAATGGTATAGGCCTCCTGACTTTCCCAGTAGCAGCAGGCCTTGTGTCCCTTCAGAAAACCCATCACTTTTTGCCTGAGCAAGAAGACCGTCTTCAGTTTGTCTTCCTCCTGACTTGACTTCTGCATTTTTAGGAACTGCTGTGTGAGAGGAACAAGAGCACATACAAGACATGAATGAAGCTCCTGGCTTCAAGGGGGTGTGGAGGTGTTGCAGTATTGTGCACATGTACCCCTGTATTACACCACTACCACAGGAGCCTCTTTGAAGTGCAACTGTGTTGCAAGGAGCACACTTCGTTTTTCCAAGACCTGTCATGAAGGCAAAATATGTGTATAGAGGTGAGGTGAAAAAGGAGTCACTTGGACCTTTCAACGCATGCTCAGATCTGGAGGTTCTGCAGCTGGGAGAGATAACAGATGCTAGAAGTTTGTGTTTGCTGTTATGCAGGAGGAAAAACAATGGGACCTAATGAATCTGGTCCATTTTCAAGTTAACCTATCCTTTCAGCTGGGAGGAAGCAAGGATTGTTCATTGTTTTGGATATGGGACCAGCCACTTCATGCGTTGGGTATGACTCCAGAATTTAGAAGCTTTGGAGTCCCTGGATGCAGCCATGTCATTTCTAGTTATTTTAATATGGTTCAGATCTCCAAAGAAGCCAAATAGGCCCCAGCTCTCAGCAAAATCCAGGTTATATTTCTGCTGAAGAAAAGGCCAGGGACAATCAGTCCATTTGCAAATGTCTGTTAGAACATGAGAGAAAAATTGGATCAAATCTTAGCTCAGAAAGCTACAGAATGGTTTCCTGGTTATGTAGCCATCACAGGTTATTACGTCATTAGCCTGCCTGCCCCTCACAAATAGCTCTGAAAGTACACAAAGCTTATTGGCTACTATGGGACCTTTGCACAAGTCACTAGGTGCAACAGAATGCTAATGTTTTCTGGCAAGGAATATGGCTCTAGTGACATGTAGCTGATCATAGAGAAGACGACTGAATGAGTGTCCTTGAAAACAATGGCAAAATGGCTTTGGTCCTTTCTTAGTGAGTTGCTGGAGCTCAGGTTTTTGGAAAGAGACGTTTTACCTCTTTTTGTGGTTGGAAAATGGAGAAACATTCCAATTATGTATCTTCAATGCAAGCAAAATACAAACCTGTATTAATAAATTAATATGGGAAGAGGCTGGGGTAGATTAATAGCTGTGTTACTCATTCCACAGCCTAACAGTTTCTGGTTATTGTCATGAACCTGCAGCTTTGACATTCATGGGATCTTCATATGACAGGGCTCATTGATTTAACTTCCTGAGTGAACAAAGTTCTAACTTCTACAACAAGGAAGCAAGACCTTAGTTAATGTCAAAAAGCACATAGAATCCAATAAATAAATAAAATGTCATTTTGCATTCTTGTGAAGTGCTATGACATATGTCACAGCCTGGGATTTTCTGGTTTTCTTGGTGTATGAGACTCCATCTTGCAGTGTTCCAACACTTATGTCTGGAAACTCTGCAGCATCTGAAGAACCAGGCCAGTCTTGGTCTGATTTCAGCCCTTGAAGCTGGTACAAATGTGTTTCCAGATAAGAACTGCAGTGACCAAAGCGACCTTCACCCTCACCTCAACCCTAAGTGCTCTATCTGCGGAAACACTTGCAAGTCTACATGAACCTTGGGCAGGCTAAGCTGGTCTGCTTAACAGGTCTGAGAGAACTACAAACGGTGTCGAAATCATGTGGAGCCAGGAAACACCTGCGACCTGAGAATCAGTTGGTGTTTTGAGTCTTTCTCCCTGAGAAACCCCTTCTCCCTGAGACGGGCAGGGCTGGAGGCACCTTCCCTTTCCCCGCCTGCCTGTGCTCTGAGCAGTAAGCTGTAGAGGGCGATCTTGCTCCGCCTGAAACAAAAAAAAAGTTTCTGCATCTCCGGTCCCATCTTCTCCTTTCCTCCCTTCCATCTGCCCCTTTAAAATATAAGCAAACAAGTCAGTCTGCTGCGACCTGAACTCTGCGTTGGAAGCAATGCGTCAACGGGGAAGAGACATTTCCAAACATCCCGCTCCTCTGCTTGCCCGGGGAAGGCTGGGATTTACGGCTGGATTTCGTGGGGCTGTGTGGCTGAGAGGCCAGGAGGGCAATGGGCTTCTTGTAACCCGCGTCAGAGAAAAAACGCTGTCAGTGGTGGTGGACAAAGGAAGAGCTGCTATTGCAGAAATGTCCGTGTTTCAGACACCAGAAAACCATTTACCTCTCCAGTCAGGCAAGGCAATCTGTCAATGAGGCATTTATTCAATGTGCTACTCACCTCTGGAACACCTTAGTGCATGGCAGCTGTTGTGTGCAAATACCCCTTGAATGTTTCAGAGAAAAGAGCTTTTAGAATCACAGAAAACAGATAGGAGGGATCCTGAGAGGCTGTTCACTACACTGGCCTTCCCCAAGACAGCAGCAACTCAACTGGAAGCAGTCCTTGCCTGGACTGCTCTTAAAATCCCTCAGCTATGGAGATTTCACAAACTTTCCAGGCCACCTGTTCCAGAATTTAACTTTTTTTTTTTTTTCTTTTTTTGCTTTGGTGGTAGAATTTGTGTTACATTTCTCATGACTCTTGGCTAATCCGTCACCAAATACAAATAAGATTTTTCTCTCCTATTATGTGAATCTTCATCATAATTAGGAAATACTAAAACACTGTTGTGCTTTTTATCTGTATGCTCATTTGGAGACAGGCTTAATATGGTTTGTGAGCACCATCTACTTGTGTTTCTCCATGTGGAAATGGATATGCCACTGAAATGCAATGCTGCCAGCAGTGAGGACATCAGGTAGCAATGAGGCTAATGTGGTGAGGTGCTGAGGATTTCCCTGAGGCTCATCCTTTCTTGGAAAGGTGCTCTGTAAAGATCTCAAATCAGTTAAGGGCAATCATGACTGAAGATGGCCACAAAATACAGCTTTCCTTCTGTGCAAATCTGCTTATGACTTAGGAGTGAGAAAATGCATCACAATCTGTTTTACAGCACTTTACCCTAAGCTTCAAGCAAATGCAATCTTCTCTAGTTCTCTAGGCTTGTGCTATAGTCAAAGTTGAAGGCCAACTTCCTCTAGAGGATCTATTTTTCCCTTGTAAAGTGACTGTTTAAGTTGGGTGGTAATGGGAGCTAAATTATGTCACTTCCTTTCTGTTTTCTTTAGTTTTACAGCTCAGACTTGCAAAATTCATATGGCTTCCCATACACTAATGTCAGACTAGCCATATAGTCTAAAACAAAGATATTAATGATCTGTGGAACAGAATTTACTTGTTTAAGAAATTCACAAACACATCCCCCATACTGAACACTTCTGAGACTACTGAAGTCTTGGTCATGACCATTTTCCAAGAGAAAAAGCCACAGTCACTAAGGAAATCTCTTGTGCATCATTTGAAATTATTATTATTATATGTAGCTGGCCCTTGAAAGCAAGCTGCTTTCTGCCTTCCCCTTAAGACCTGTGGTCATGGAACATTTATCCATTTTTCTACATGATTTCAAAATGCATTATTATTTACTTTGATGAACACTCAACACTAGAACCTTGTTTATGAAATTACAGATATCAAAGTAGACATGTAATAAAGCTATTAATTGTCTCATCTGTTCTCTCTGTCCACTGAAAGGATGAATCATTAATTATCACAGCTGTATGATCAGTTTAGTTTGGAATGTTTTATAAAATGGGACCAGCACTTTTTTTTTCCCTCCTGGGAGACTAATTTAAGGCCAAGCCATTAAGTCTAAGGATGTTTGTCTTAGATCTTTTACCGAGAGGCACACTATGTTACTTCTAGTTCATCCATTTTGTAAGTGGGACAGGTGAAAATATTCCTACTGGAGAAGGGGATTATCCAACATTGCACTTTTGAATCTTCCACTAGTCTGTTGCGTACTCTCAACTTGCTTTTATTTGTTGAAATAAGGAATTGAAGAACCAACAGAACCATTTTTCTACATCAAAATTTTCCTTGTGAGCTGTGACCAGCTGGCAATTTCCATCTAGATTTATTTCTACGTATTTGCATCCTGGAGCAGAGATTATGGCAAATTATTATTTTATATCCTTTTATACTGCAGAAAAAACCCCAAAGTTATGTTCTTACCAATTCAGACATCCCTTTATGACAGGAACAGTCACACCAACTTTCAGCAACTTTCAGTCTGTCATGTGAGCTGTAAGCAGTAACTTACATAGGGCAAACATCTATTTTCTGTTGTCAAATTTTATGGTCCAAAGTCTTCAGCTGGAAAATCTCTGAGATAGGGTCTGAAATAGAAATATCTCATGGATAGCTCAGTCCTGTTCAGTGTCCCTTCTGACAAGTGAATCTTTAGATTGCCTGTGCAGTGGCCTGAGAAAAAAAGTAGCATGGCATTTTAGATGGATAGATAGATGGATGGATGGATGGATGGATGGATGGATGGATGGATGGATGAATAAGATCCCACAGTCTAGGGGGGTGCTAACTCCTTAAGGATGTCATGACATGAAGACATCTGTTGTATCTGTCTATTTGTCTAGAAGAGGTCGGTGTGGGAGGGTCACATCTGGAGACCCAGGCTGTATCTTCTAATTTGAGACTTGGAAAAAAGATGGAAGAAGCATCAGAACAACATATTAGGAACCTGCTTCTCACCAAAATCAGGGATTTTATAAGCCTGACTTAGCTTTGATCTCAGTAAAGAAGGTTTCATGTAATTAAAGGCATCTCACACATTTCTGAGATGCTAGGAAGGAGAAGATTAAGGAAACATTTCCTATCCTACTCTAGGTCTTTTCCTTCAAGGTGTTTGCTCCATGGGTCTTCAGAACCATCATATCAAAATTGGATCTTCCCCCCCCAAATTCATGTCACCATTTTGGCAATTCTGGCCAATGACAGATAGTTCTTCACAAGGCAAAATAATATTTAGATGAATGGGTCAGTGGGAAGTCAGAAAGGCTTTTTAAAATTGAAGCCTAGTGACGGCTCTTGCAACACAAAGTACTTTAAGTACTTTAAACTTGAATATTGCAAAGCAAATAGAAGAAAGGTGAGGGTGGGTTGTACAAGTTTACTGACTTTCTTATCTCTTCAAAGTTATTGTAGCCCTTCTAGCAAGGGAAAGAATTTGGTATACCTCACATTTCTAGCTCAAGCACTTGTTAGAGTCACTTGTGTCTCAGTCAACAGCTTTCTCTGCACAGCTTTTTCTAAAGTAAAGGTCCCCCATGAACTCCAAACCCTGCTGAGGAAACATGGGGCAGATGTCAACATTTCTGAAGTTATTCACCCTGTGCCAAAGCACACACATGACTGGGACAGCAGAACTGTAGCAGTAAAATCCAGTGAGGTCAACAAACAAAAGCGACACAAAGTCTGTGTCTTTCACTAGGTCCTCTGGTACAGGAACAGGTGAAAGGTCAATACAGGTTGGCCAGGTTCAGATCTCTCCCATGGGAAACACTAGAACAAATCTTGTTAATCTCTACTGCTGAAGATCCTCCTCAGTGTGTTTGCATTGGTGAGATGTTCCTAGAAGAACTTTTAGTCTTATTCTCTGTAGCAAGTCCTGAATTCTGCCCCATCAGTCCTGTCACAGCTGCAATATCCATGCATTGCTTCCTCAGGCATCTCTGTAGCTGGCCCCCAAACAGTGGTGTTTCTATGTTTATCATAGCCATAGGAGAGGACAGGAGAAAAGAACAAGCCCTGTAAGTGCAAAAACCTCTGCCGAAGCTTTTTTGGGCCAAGAAGACTCAAAGGAAAATGAAGAAGAAAAGCATCTGGAGAAAACATGGTTGCTTTCTTTTGGCTCCTTTTCTTAAGAGAGGAGCAAGGGGGCATGAGGTGTGGGCCATGGGTTTGTTATCTGCTAAGAGAATTTTCTTATCTCTCAGGCAAGTCTCTTACAATAAGATTCGTGCCTGCTTCCAGCTCTCTTTAAACTCAGTATCTTCACTGTGTCAGGTCTCTTTCTCCCAGTCTATCCTGTGAAGAAGGGCTGAAAGATTTGGAGTTATTCAACTCGGAAAAGGCTCCAGGGAGACCTTATTGTGGCTTTTCAGTACTTAAAGTGGTCCTATAAGAAAGATGAGGACAAACTTATCAGCAGGGCCTGTTGCAATAGGACTAGGGGTGATTGTTTTAAACTAAAAGAGGTGAGATTTAGACTAGATATAAAGAAGAAATATTTTATGATAAGGGACAGGTTGCCCAGAGAAGTGGTACAAGTCTCATCTCAGGAAATATTCAAAGCCAGGTTGGATTGAGCTGTGAGCAGCCTAATCTAGTCAAAGATATCCATGTTCACTACAAGCAATTCGGACTAGATGACCTTTAATGACCTTCCGATGATTCTATGATCCTTTCATGTAGTAGATCTGTTTGACTCAGATCCTCATGCTCTCTTTCCTCTGTTTCAGTGATCAATAAGAAGCAAATTAAGCAGGATTTCCCCCTTCAACCCCCTCCCCACCTCTGCCTGTCTGACAGCTTAATATATTGCTGAGGGCTAGGCACAAAGATAGGAAAGAAATAAAAAGATGTTTAGCAATTAGGCATCTCCCACTTTCTGAATACAGAAATCACACTGCAGAGTGGAGAACTGCTGGCGGGTGGAATGTGTCAGCTGCTTACCAGGTCATGGGCGCGTTACAGAGCCATTGGAGAAGCACGCTGAGGCGGTGGTATGAGTGCAACCATATGCTTAGCGTTAAGCCAGTGAGAAATTCCACTGAAGTCAAGGGGGGTTTTGCACGTGCTTAAGGGCTTTACTGGATTGGGGCCTATGGAGGGAAAAATGGACTGTTGGTCCATCAGATGGGATAGGACCAAGAATCTTGCACCCTTCCTCTTGCCAAATCCTGAAGGATGCCTCTGATTCACAACTGATAGGAGTGAATTGGGTCACTGAAAAGAAGGGAATTCAACTGACCAGCTGGCCATAAGCTCCCTAGTTGGATGCTGCTGTGGAAAAAGTGACTTTGTCTTACAGCCAACTTAGGTGCTTGCTGCAGGGTATTTATGCATGGGTAATTTTTTTATTTTTTAATTTTTTTAAGCCCAAATATCCAAACTCAGGTAATTCACATGACGAAACAGAACCCTTGATTACGGTTGTCCAGATGTCATTATGGATGAAAAGCCATCAAATCATGATTAAGAACAATATTTGCAGAGCAACCACATTACAGCAGGCAAAGATTAATCACAGAGGTTGTTAGGAAAGGAAAGGGAAAATAGAAAAGAGAAAAGAGAAAAAAGAGAAGAGAAAAGGAAAAAAAGGCTGGATTTGTCAGATCAAAGGAAATAAACTTGATGATACTTAGAGATTAAGTTGTCCCATGGCTTATGTAGCCATAAAATCTATAAGAATTAGCTGGAACTCAGCTGCCAACAAACAGTCATCAACCTAAGAACATTGTATAGTCTTGACTAAGGCAAGAAGCTAAGAGAAGAAGGGCATTCATACTCTTAGATTCAGAGCTGAGTCACTCCATGGCTTACAGACACATCACTTGTGGCTCCCATTCTCCTCTCCCAGCCAACCATTAAAATATAGTGATGGGAGAACTGCTTCACGCTCCCTACTATGTTTGGGTCCAAGTCCTCATGTGATATGTCTTGATTTCGGTGACGCTGCTGTGCATAGAGAAAAGGCTCACTATTCTGGGTACTTTGCAAACCGCCTCCTAATTCCCTGTAAGGAAAATTTTGTTTTCCCTTCCAGAGGTCAGTTAGAGAAGAGAGAGATATTAATCCCAACAGCAAGATTTCAGCCAATATTCTAAACCGTGAGGAAAATCTATGGTCAAAGCTAGCAAATGAGTTTGGAAGAAACAAGTTCATGGTCAGTGTGTTCTTTCATGAGCAGATTATGAAGGTTTTGGAAACTATCTCCATACCAGAGGTAGTGAAATACTGCTAGTTTGCTGTAGGCAGTGTCTCATATCCACCCCCTCCATCCTCTTGTGAAATGAAAAAAGCAATCACCAAGATGTCAAATAACCAATGAAGAAACAGTCCTCCTTTTCCAGCACTTTTGAACAAAAGGAGAAAGGCAAAGTATTGGCACTCTGAGCAGAAACACAGACCTGTGTGAGCTCAGCTTTTTGAGGGAATAAGTCAACTCTGAAGTTCAGCAAGCCATTTAACTCTTGGTACTAGCCATTTGGGTGGGACTGACTTTCGCCCTGTGGAAGCACTGCGGTGTTTAAAAGAGACAGGACTCTGAATGCTGAAGCTTTGATAGTTTTCAAGATGCTTCACCAAAAGTGGCAACTTCAAGTGATGTGAGGGACTTGGAAATAGATGAAGAGGGGTCCAGTTCCTGATCCAGCCAGGGACCTTATTTTGAGCTTCAGAAATTCACTTAGCCGTGGGACTTGCTGTCTACAGACTAAGTGCTTAACCTAAGCCAATAAAATCAAACGAGGTTGGAAGAGACATTTGAGGCTCAAGCTAATGGAGAGAGACAGATACCTCCAAAAACTGCACTCACCACTATTCCTGCAGAAGGGCATTTTGCCTTGAGGAAATACCAGCTTCTTTTCATTGACTTATCCTCTCTGTATTATTACAATGTTTTCAGTGCAAGGATAGTCTCTCACCAGGTCTACTTGTTGCACAACCGATTTAGACCCTGGATCTTTGATGACATTTTGCCATTACTTCTCTAAAATTTACTAGAGGCAAGAACCCTAAATAAGACTTTCTGGACTGTCTTGTAGATCCACACATTACTAGCTTAATGGTTTGGAAAAGAAAAGGCACTGTCTCCAAAGAATCTTGTAGTACCATTTTTTAATGGCAATGCAAATGGCCTGAACATGCCAAGCTGGAAACAAGTTTGCAGTGCAGACTACAAGGAAAGCAGTCAAGTATTCAGAGGAGGTGGTATCCCCAGGAATTCTGAGCTTGGTTTATTGTTTTTCTACATCTAGTTCACCCAGATAAGTGCTCAGCATCTCCCTGCAACACTCAGAGCTCTATAGTTTGAGCTGATGTGGCCTCCTAGAGCAGACTCAGCTGTTCAGGCAATGGATGAAAAAAGAGATTGATCTTTGCCTTAGAGGTATGTACCAATACATACCAAGGGGACACAGCTCATTTCAATTACTAAAAGCATTGCGGAAAAGTGTTGCAGGAAAGGCTTCTGTTGCCTTTACCTAATTCCTGCATGGATAACTGCATGCTGCTTTCCCCAAAGACATCCTGCTTGTTTGGCAGGAGGAAGTGATTCTGACCCTTTGGGTTAATCTGCTGTGCAAGGCTGAGTCTGTGTTTAACTAGCCACCATGTTTCACCACCATGAGAGACCTGGTATCCAGCAGGGAGGAGAGGGTTGCTGTTAAAAATGCGTGTGGGATCTCTTGGGAGGGAGGTTGTTGTGGGAACTCAGTTAATTCTCCAACCTAGAAAGAGAAGGAAAAGGGAAAGAAAAAGGAGGACACATCAAAACACATGCTGCCTCATGATCAACTTGGCCATGTGGGCCCAGGACATAAAGCAGTCTTGGAACTCACTGGACTTAATAAGCTCTGTGCTGTTGTATCCTTCAATGATTGATTCCCAAAGATAATACCCATTAGATCTTATTCTGAAAATACCTTCTTCTTGAATGACTTATATACTACCCAGATTTTTCCAGTGTGTGAGGGCATAGACAATAGAAAATAACTAAGATGCAGAGCTCTAGAAAGTCATTGCCTCTCTGCTTCACACAATAATCCCCTAAAGCTTCCCATTAGCAAAAATCCATGTGATTTCTTGCAATGTAGTGTCACATGGAAAGACATCTCCCCTAGTGCTGTTTTGGAAATACCATAGTAATTTTTTGTTTTATCTGCTGTGCCATCAGCCCCCCCAGCTGGGGACTCAAACATCTATTAATTCTTCTTATGACTGCCAGAAGAGTTTATTATGGCCAACAGCAAGAAGCATGTAGGAATCCGTGAGGTGTGTGCAGTTCTGCAGAACAAAAGCCTTGGTCCCTGTTTGCCGTCAGCTTTCATTACAGCAGGAGAAACTTCTTGCTGGAGAGGGGATCGTGCAGTAGGCAAACATTGCACAAGAGGGAGAGAGATGCCAGGACTAACTTGAAGGCTAGGTTGTTGTAACGGGAGGTGGGGAGAGTGGGGGAGTGGGAAGAGAATCTGGAAGGCAAGAGGAGAGATGAGATACAAGGTAGCCCTCAGGAGTTTCAAGTGTTAGATTGACAGGATGGTTCACTTCACTTTCTTTTTTATTTTTCTTTTTTATTTCTTTTTCTTTTTCTTCTTTTTCTTTTTCTTTTTCTTTTTCTTTTTCTTTTTCTTTTTCTTTTTCTTTTTCTTTTTCTTTTTCTTTTTCTTTTTCTTTTTCTTTTTCTTTTTCTTTTTCTTTTTCTTTTTCTTTTTCTTTTTCTTTTTCTTTTTCTTTTTCTGTTTTTTCTTTTTTCCTTTTCTTTTTAGTGTTGAGAGAAGCTCTTCTGTGTTGATTGGCACAAGTTTAGGAAGGATTAAATAAACCTAGCAAATGGAGACTGCCTTGACTGCCTTTTCCACCTTTGCTGAAGGCAGCTGTCTTTCAGCAATCAAACCAGCATGTTGCTGCAGAGGCTCAGCATATCACTGCCTGACTGCATCCAGACAGCGGGAACATTGTGGCACAGCTCCAGTGCTGGCTGTCCCCTTGGAGAGGCATAGTTTAAGTTGGGACGGTTTATGTTGAAGGGCACTTTAGGAGGTCTCTAATCCAGGTTGCTGCTCAAAGCAGGCCTAACTTCAAAATTAGGTCAAGTTGCTCAGGGCCTTATGCAGTCCAGTCTTACTGCTTCTGTCTAAGGTGGGTTGTATAACATCAAAATGTTACAGGCTGCTGGGAAAGGCTGAAAGTGTGTCAGGTATGAGAGTCCTTAACAGCAAAACAGGGAGTTTGTCTAGCAAGGTTTGATGGAGTTTACTCTGTCCCAGATGCAGGCTGGGATTGGGTGACTTCTCAGAGGCAGTCACTTCAGGGAGGGCTGTTACCTTGTTCACCCTGGTTCCTAATGCAAATGTGTGGGTACACATTTCATGTGTACTGGATCGTATTATGAGATGAGCAGCTGGCTGGAGGAAAACTCCAGTGCCTCTGTCCGGGGAAAGCCAGTGCGTGGACTCAGCCTTTTCTAAACCTGGCTAATTGGGATGGGGAATGACTCATGAGGCACAAAGCCATAGAACTGGGGATTCAGCAGCCATCGTGACTGCCAAATGACCTGCTTAGCTACTCATTACCTGCTGGCTAAGCTAGTCTGACTCCATCCGGCAGTGCCAAGAATAGTTTGTTTTTTTGGTTTTGCCTGATCAGAACTGGCACAAGGTAGATCATCGTGATCAAGTCCAAGAGCACTGTATCAGATCTAACCTCTTCTCATCCATCAAGTATATAACACCTCTCCCTTTGAAACTCTGGCCATTGCTGTCACTGCTGCTGACAAGATTTCAACCATATAATGCTCTGCGATAGATGCAAACGACTGGACACTGGGCTGACTTCTACACAATTCAGTGCTGAAGTTCACAAAGTTGCAGTAGGTTAATTTTCTCAGTCAACTTTTTTTTTTTTTTTTTGGCAGAGCAAGGAATTAATCAGTAGGAGCCCATGGATTCAGGCACCCCCATTGCTCTGTGGACCAGGCCTTTAGTGGAAGGTTGCTTTCAGTCTCCCAGTAGTCAGCCCTGGAGGTACAGGTTACCACTCCCACAGTCCTGGCTCCTTTTCTCTCTTGGTAACTGTCTTGCATCTTTTCAGTTTCTCCTCCTGCAGACATGGTTTCAGTCTCATCTTTGTCCTGACTTGCTGATGTGGAATGTAAGGCTTTTATTATTTTTTTTTTCACTCTGTAAAACAAAAATACAAATTGAAGCACATCATATCAAGATTTCAAGCTTGCATTTTATGTCTGGGTCCTTTTTAAAAGCAGCACCTTACTTTTCCTCTTCTTTTTAGCTTCCCTTTGTCCTGCTCTCTGAGAAAATTTATGCCCTGTTGTGAGAGTGCTGTACCTAACACAGCCAGCTCTCACAGTTTCACTTGCTGTGCAATTCCAGTATGATCTTGCTTCAGTGCATACTTGATTCAGGAACAGTGGGGTGTGTTCAGATGGATGAGGCTGATCAAACATGAGCCAATCTCTTATTTTATTACTGTTTATTTCTTTAGGAAGAGCCAGCGTTGAACTAGGAGTTCATTGAGTTTTAAGCTAACACATTTTCTCTCTCAGCAGGAACAGACCCTTGGCATATATGGTTATTTACAGCAGCTCAGCTGAGAGAGGGTAACCCATAAATAGCAACTTCTTGTGTTCGCTCACAGGCACATATTCTTAGAGAAGGCAGAAACCTCACGTTCCAGCCCACTTGTTAAGATTCAGCAATAGGATTTTTGAAGGAAAATGTCTCCCTAGATAGGATATCCTATAACTCCTGACCACAGGGGTTTCCTGCAGCTTCACCTCCAGCATCTGGTGTTGTCTGTTCTTGGAGACAGGCAGATGGGGTAGATGTACCCCTGATCTTATTTGGGAGGACAGCAATTCCCATGAGCCTAATGCAACACCGGAGAAGTATGTCAGATGCATTCCAGCTAGATATCCCTGGAGAGCACCATCTTAATTCATTGACCAGGCAAAGAGGCTGAAAAAGGAAATGGCTTTTCCCCATCACAGTGGGGAGCCTCAAGAAAGGAAGGGTAGATCACCTTCCTAGGCTGAGCTTGCAGGCTTGTTCTGGTAGCTTTGGTGATGGACCTGTCTCTGATTCGGACTGAGCAATCTCTTCCATCTCTTCCCTGCCAGGTTTCATAGGGATGCCTACAAACAGCCATTACAGCTGGTCTCTTTTCATTACTGGTTAATTCAGATCAGTGACTTAAATTCCTCTGCTATGAATAAACTGTTGCCACAGTGAATTCTGCCTGTCCTGCATTTTCAGATCAATACGGCTGATTTTTGAGATGCAGTGTACTAAGGCCAGATATATGGGCAAAATTCTTTTATCCCAGGATATCTCTTTTTTCCCCTTATTTACAGTGACAGTACCTCATCTACTATCTCAAATAAACCACCTATTCTGTGGGAATGAATTATTCTGCTGCCATCTATCTAGACAATATTTACGTTTCACAGATCTATGAGACATCCTAGACATTGTATCACTTTTTTCTTTTCTCTGAGCTACATATTTGCATGTTTTATAAACATAGACACCCAAATTTAGTCATCTAGCCAGCTCTTTGGTCATGTATGGACACTACTTGTTATTTTTCCATTGATTACTTGGCAGCTTAGACCCATGGGTTGCACATAGACCCTCTACTTAGGTTCCACATCTGTAAGCAGCATCCTGTAAGCAGCCTGAAAATATGCAGACCATTTACAAGAGCAATAGTATGATAAAGTATTGTAGTATTTTTGACTGATACATCACTTAAGAAACCCTTATGATGAGCAAGGCCCCGCTGTACTAGACCTTGGACATAACTAGGGAAAGAAATAGAACTCTTCATCTCAGTATTTTTCAGTTAAACTGAGCTGATAGAGATGGAGAGAAAGAGGTTCAGAGTGGAACTGTCAACTTCTGCTGTTCTGGCCAGAACAGCATTTACCCATGGAGCAGAAAGATTGTAAAAGATGTGATCTATTGCAAAAAAAAAAAAAAAACAAAACAAACCCAACAAAAAAACCAAAACAAAACACCTCTGTCCAGTGACGAATGCAGAAAAACTTCCACGTGAATGAACTAACCTCCTTACTGTCTTCCAAAGAATTAGATCATGGTCCTAGCAGCTGACGATCGATATCCATCCCCACAGAAAGGCAAGGCAAAGCATAGTCTCATCTTAACACCACGTCATTGATGAAGAGCAGATTTTGCACTGTCATGCTGAACACTGACAGTGGAAAGTATTGAGAGCTCTTAGAAAGCATTCATGTTAGAGACCTCCTTGCTGCTGGCTAGCCTTGAACACATTTTGATCCTATCTTGTAGTGGAAGCATGTTTTAATATGCAGTAACAATGCATTTTCCTTTCCACAGTGTATTTATGGATAGGTCCTGCTTTCTGGCAGGTTGGTTGCGGATGACAGATTGGGAAGGATTTCACTTTGCCTGTGTTTTCTCTGTGGGGTTAGACAGCATGTGGGTGTGGTGTTAAATTCCCCATCTCTTCACTTAGACCTTGTGTTAGAGGATCAGGAGGATCTTTGACAGGTGCTACAAGATGGTCCTCTAAAGGGGATTCTGTTTGTGTAGTTGTCAGGTCAAGTGGTGTTATTTAAGCATATGCACCATGGTGGGTGTTGCATATGCATTCCTTTAAGATTTTCACAGCCATGAAATCATTTAAACTGACTTGGTAGTGCTGCAGTCAAGCTACCTGCTCCTTTGTTACAACAGTCTTTCTCTCTGACTTGTCTTGTGCCATTTTACCCTGTTAATGTTCGTTTTCAGTGCCTTTCTTCTAGTGACTTTCAGGTCACTTTCTTCTACCTTGACCAGATGGCTGCTCCATTCAGAAGACAGAGGGCCAAAAGGTTATCTCCAGCCTTACCCAATCACACCATTTACAACTGGTGAGGATCTGTAAACGGCTGAGATGATGCAGAGATAATTGATCTAGTGAGCTGAATTTACAAAGCTTCATGTAGCATAATGATGATTTGTTTTGTGTGTTAAGGTCCCTTAGAGGATCTGTGTCCTAAGTCAAGATCCTATTTGCAGGTAAATACATGATTCAATTAAATTCACAGGCTAAAATACTGCATGAAGGTGTATGTGGAGGAGGAGGAGGTGCTCATCTCTTTTGAAACATCTGAAACATACTATTAAGAAAGAGGAAAACCAGAGGATGTTAAGAATGCCTGTCTAGTGCCATTGTAGCAGGAATTGACTTATTGCTCATATAAATTCCTAAGAGAACTGACAATTTTCACATATAATGTTGCCCATGCAAAAGTACAGAGGAGTTTCCTGTGTCTAAATGGGCTGTGTCAAAATGTCTCCCAATAAATACACAGAGAGGGATCTTTGTAGCCTCTGAGAGTACTAGAATAAGGTTTGAGAGCTTAAAGCAAGTGAAGGAAATAATTAGTGGCTTGAGGAAATAGCAAAATCAACAGGAAAGGCTCTTTTTTTTTGCATCCCTGATGACAGCCAGGAAAATTTCACTAGCCTCAAGAGCTTTGCTTTACCCTTTTATTTCCACCCAAAAGCTGAATTTCCCCTGCTAACATGTGGTTAGGTTTCTTTACTGAAACTACATTGTGCCTGTGGTATTTTATTACTTTTAATACTGTTGAGCTTGTGCCTCTGAACCCTAGCTTTAGCTCTTAGACATTGTACAAGCACAGCACAAAACCACCATCCTCTGCCTGATGACTTCACACATAATAACACTTGGGACACAGGGCAGTTATGGAAGACAAAGGGAAACAGGGCAGTAGGTGAAAGAGACACCTGCATCCCAGTCTTTGTTATGGATCAGGAACTCCTTTCACCACCTTGGGGAAAGGAAGGGGGAAGACTAGAAATAAGGGGACTCTCCTGGCATTCAGGGGCCTCCTGCAATCCCTGTTGATCTCTGCTTGTACTCTAGAGAAAGGAGTAATGATACCATCCCATCTGGAAACACAGATGCAATGTGTTTGTATACAACTGTCTTGCAGCCACCTGCAGCCATGGTGCTGCTTCAAGACTTGGTGATCCAGTTTGGTGCTCCATGCAGCCTGTTATACTGTTCTTGGTGGTGAGCCAACACTGGATATTTCAAAAGATGAAACCTCTTTCCCCTGCTCTACTCAGCATCATAATTCAGGTCCTTGGCACCAGTGCTGCATGATGCAGGGGAGGAAACTCTTGCCTGATCCCAGCTGATGGACCGCCCAGACCTAGAAACACAAGGATTGATGGCCTCTGTAAACACTTCTGCTGCTAGTGCCACTGCCTGTGCTGCTGAATGATCCTCTCCTTTTCTCCCAGGACCTGCTTCTCCCTATCCTTACTTAGTGCTGATGCCTTTTAGCAGCTGATAGATCACCACCTCTTTACCTCTTGCCCCAAGTGAGATGTATTTCATTCATGGGAGGGTTTCGGTGTGAGGAAGGCTCTGAGACCCAAGCCTCATCCCACAGGGAACTATGCTGCATCTGTGGTTATTTCCCCACCAGTTCTGTTCTTTTAACTAGTGTTTTTAGGAGGGATAGAAGATGAGCCCAGAATGTATTTATTGAACCCAGGGGAGTTGTGTGCAGATGTTAAGTATTATTAAGATATCATTGATGAGTTGGTTTCACCTAAAGGCTGGAAGAGATGACATTTACATGGCTCTCATGGGATGGTGCAGAGCAGGGGAAAGGACTGTTGCTCAGTGATAGCCTTCCATATCCAGGGGAGGCATGGCATACAGAGAGCCTTCAGGTCTCCAAATACTGAGTTTCCTCTATCTACCTGCTGGATTGGATGGGAGGAAAGACTATGCTAGGCATGCCAGAATCACTCACAGCAAGATTTCAGTCTCTTCCTCTCAGATAAAGCATTTGTGTTTGCCCTATCCCTCTTGTGCCTCCCACAGAGATCTGCCTACTTGCTAAAGATGTCAGCTCACATGTTGTTCCCCCCCCCCCCCCCCCAGGAATTTAAAAGCACATTTAGATTCTCTCTTTTCAGCTGCCATCTTCCCAACAGTTATCTTCCTGGGCATGGCACCAAGCCCCCCTGGTCCTGCCTCTCAGATAGCCTTGGTCAGATGGGAGGAATCCATCATCCTTCAGTGTCTGTGCTCGTTCCAAATGATTTTGAAGGTGTGGCATGGCTGACCCATCCCAGTTCTAGCAACCAGTCACTGGTCAAACCACTGCTGCACCTTTGGAAAAGTCCTGGATCCCAGGCTAAGAAATAAAACAAGCTTTTCTTTGGTAAGACTGTCTTCTTACATTTATGCTTTCAAATTCTCCCCTGAAAGTTAAATAAACAGTAACTACAGTCCTGCTGTGACAAGAAACAATTCCAGCCCCCTGCTCAGGAGAGGGGAAAGTGTCATCTCCTTCTGTGCTTTGATTCTTTTTATGTTTATGTAATCACCCCAGATCTCGACAATACAGTGTAATACTAAAATCAGAGAGGAGTAGAAAAGGGGCAAGAAATTAGTTTTTCAAAATGCTCTCAATATTCACTCAATCCTTTCAATCCTTGAAGGGGGTGACCCATATCCTATTGCACACCTGATGTTGCCCCCAGCAAAATCAGTCACGATGGCCCCATGCAGGTTTTGGATTTATTGTCTGCAAATCTGGCTGGTCCAAGTCCTGGTCTGAACACCTGTGAAGCCTCAGAGCCCAGGCTATTAGATTAATCTGTCATTCACTCTATATAACAGCCTGTCCTCCTCTCCATCCCAATCTGACACTTCTTTCCCAAGCTTGGTGCATAGCTCCAAGATTCAGTTTCACCGGAATGTAAACAGTGTCTGAATCCCCCAACTTCCCCACTTTGCTTCCGTTGTGAGTGTACATTGGGTGTATTGGCTGCTTGAAAAGTAATTATGCTCACTTCCCACCTGATAAATTAAAGACCCCCAGGTTCTTTGCTTAATGGTGCAGAGCAATCCAAAAGTGATTCCCCTGCAGAAGCTGTTAGGAGAATGTCCTAGCAACCCCACACCCTTGTGGACCTCACTGTGCTGGGGCGACAGCCCATTAATCAGCCTGACCTGGCTTGGAGATGGCAAAGGTCATGCTGCGTGAAGTCTAATCAGAAAAACAAATTCCACCCCTCTGGAGCGCTTCCTGGCAGTGACAAAGGGGGAGACTCGCTTGGTTTCACACTTAAGTACTTTAAGTATTTTTCCAAGGCCAGAAGACAACTGATGTGAAGGATTTGTACTTCAAACAGAGGAGCACAATTCCCCAGAGCCATGTATACACTGTTCAGTCCGTTCCTGGGGAAGCAGGGATCAAGCCTGCTAGAGCCTCAGATTCCGTGAAGTACAACTTTGGAACGTGCTGACTGAAGGTCCACTACCTACTGACACAGATGAAAAGACTGGTCTCAGTTTCAACACAGTCCTGAAAATTGTGTGGCCTGTCATTGGTTTCCATATAGGAAGGACTGGGCCATATTAATTTGAAAGTCCATCTGCCCCAAACCCTCTCTCTGACAGGCCAGAATTGGGTGCCTAGGGAAAGATGATGCTTCACAAGTAACTCTCTCATCATTTGGTGTCTCAGAAGTGCTGTATCTGTGATTAGGAATCTTTGATGGATTGTTTTTCATGAATTTTTCCATTCAGGTTTTAAGTCCATGCAAGCTTTCTGCTTCCTCAACGTCTGGTTCAGCAACACATTACATGAAGTGCTTGGTTTTCTTTGTTATGAGCATGTCTCCTTTCAGTCCTACATTATGAATGTTAAGCCACAGCCATCTCCAGTTCATCTTCTCTGTCTTGACCTCTGTAATATCCTCTTGCAGTTATAGAGATATGCTCTTGCCCTACTTGTGACAGTATTGAAATTTTTCTCCCTTCCTGATTCTAGTCAGTGCTACTCATGAAACTGAAACAGTTTATTGCAGTGGTCCTAAAATCCATGAACCTAGGAAACAATAACATATTAGATAATCTGTCTGTGGAAACATCTCCTCCAACCTGGCAGGCGGTGATATTCACAATTTGATAAGCCAACCTAAAGTCAAGCCAGAAAAAACAATGCACAAGCTGCAATGTATTCTTGTGTTGGCTTAGTACAAGGGAAAAAAAAAGCCCAAAACACAAAACCCAAAAGCAACATCTCTGGTTGTCTAATCTAAAACTTGAACTTTCTGGCCCAGGAAAGCAATCCTGTAAATGTAGGACTAAATGCATTGGCAAGCAAAGAAGTTGCTGTCATTTGGCTCCATGACAAGAATAGCACCGTGTTATAGTTTGCTGTTTTCACATAGACTCAGCAATAACTGTACACAGTTAATCTTCTGATCCTTTGGTGTAAACCAGTATATTCCTTCATGGGTGAGAAAAAACTGCATAGCACCAACTACAGGTGCATCACTCCACAGCACCACCTTTACCTCTGGCAAGGGTTTGCACATACTTAGCAGCGACCCCAACAGCGATCATCACTGTAGGGGACACAGATCAGAAGCGTGTGGCTTGTGCTGATACTTTTCAGTAGTTTCAGCCTCTTGTTCTTGCTGTATGTATACTGCTATCATGTCTATATACTAACATCTCTGTGATACTGTATCATATTTTATCCATACACAATCCAGTAGGATACAGACAATGTTAAGGTGCCACTACTCACTTTATTTTGGCCTTTCTTTTTTTTTGGCATGTGCAAAATCCTTCACCCAGCCTTTTTGTCCAAAATAGCTTCCAAGTAACTCTGACTGATTCTATATTTCTTCTCCAACTCTGTTTGTACCAGAAGTACTTCTGCTTGGCTTTGTGGCCATCCTGAAGTTATGGTCCTCTCTATGCATTTGACTCTAACAATGTTCAGGAGATGGTAACAACCTTCCAGTTCTAGTGTGTTTGAGGCAGCAGAGCAAGGTATGAGGGCCTTAAATGCAACCCTCAGCCCTCCAAGCAGTCCTAGACATGATTTGAGTTCCCCCAAACCCTAGGTAACAGAAACTCCCAATCACTCTCTTGAACTTGGACATCACAGTAGGCTTTTGAGTCTATTTTAGGTGCTATGGGAGGCAGTTCAGGTAGGTCCTACTGTGCCTCAGCTTTTGTGGGTGAGCAAAAGCCCTGTGCTATTTCATTGAGGGATTGAGAGGTCCTATCTCCATATGAGCAGTGACATATTCAGATGATAGAACTGAGAATCAGAGGGAAACGTTCCATGTGCAGGCATAGCCATGTCTAACTGCCTTGGCACAACATTATCTTTGGAGCTTAGGGCTTTGCCACCCATCTTGCAGGGGAGCAAACAGAGGGGGATAAAGTAAGCAAGATGCAGAATTTGTAGAGGTATTACATGAGTGAATAATGAGAGGGAAGAGGCTGCATTGTTTCACTGGATGAGAGACTCATGTGGAAAATTCCCAAGGATTAGTTACAGCTAGGCATGGGCTTCCTCTTCCTGCTGAAAAAGTTTGCTGGACTGGGTTTTAGTGGTACTTGCAGGTGGTAGATAGCTAAGTGCAGAGCGCCCATGTGTGGTTTTTGGTTCTGTGCCTGCCTTTCTTCTTTTCCTTGTTCTTTGAGGTACCTCTGCATTACAGCAGTACTTTGGGATATCCCAGCTGTCTCTCCTTTTTGACTTGATATGAACTTCTTTCTTATCCTCAAATGGGATATCCCAGCTGCCCCTCCTTTTTGACTCGATATGAACTTCTTTCTTATCCTCAAATGGGATATCCCAGCTGTCCCTCCTTTTTGACTCAATATGAACTTCTTTCTTATCCTTAAAAAATGTCCCCACAAGCTGTCCCATTCGGCTTTGTTTCAGCTAAAGCAGAGAAATGAAGAATTGGGAACATGATGGTAAGAAATCCTACTCTCATGAAACAAAATCAAAGTTATATTCTTCCGTTCTGGGCAGCTGGCTCCCAACTCCACAAGATTTTGTGGATTTCCACCCCATTGCTTGGGGCTGACTATTCTTCCAAAGACAGTCCTTGTTAGGCTTTCAGCAATTTAGAGCATGTCCCAAGTACACAAACCTTAGATCCTGGTTTGATCCTGCTGTAGAGACTTGTTTCTTGCCATGTGTCCTGGCACTGGAATCATCTAAGCAAAGACTGTTCCTGGGCCTGGGAAACAGAAGTGGGACCTGTTTTGTGGGCCAAGCTGAAGACCTTCTTGCTTCTCTCCCCTCAGGCTTGAGGCTATCCACAGCTTTCATGAGTGCCCCAAGTGTCCTGATTATTTGGTGGGGATACAGAATGATATTTATCCATGGACAGGGGCATGCATTTCCTGGGGAGAACAGGTGAAGTTCTCTGAGGCTTCACTGATGAGGTTTATGGGTGAGGCTGGGAAGAAGAGTTTGGAGAAAGGACTGAGCTGGTCCTTGGAGAGAGCTGTTGAAGAGTTCTTCTGGAGGGGGGTGGAAGCAGAGATAGTATATTGGCTAAAGGAAAGGGCATGTGGCAGATACTTCTCAGCTGGAAAGAGTGGAGTTCTGCAGACTCATGTGCTCCTGCTGTCAGTTGGGAGAAGGAAAGCTCTTACTAGATGCAGTGGTTTCAGGTTTCCTTACCACACTGAGATGTTCCTCTGTGCCAATAGCATCACTATCAACAGCTTGTGAGCAGGGTGTGGAGCTTTGGAGTTGATGATACCGATACTGGTTAGTACTGGCATGAGGGCAATTAGGTTGTGGGAAGCTGAGCCTATATTCGCTACTGTTCACTCTTCTAGCTGATGTCTCACATACCATTGCTGCTCTCTTGGAACTCAGAAGATGGCCTGTGAAACAGAAGAGGGAAAAATGAATACAGTAGTCTCAGAGATGCCTCCTTGCAGGCTCAACATCAAGTTTCTGTCCTGGGGAAAAACAGAGGAGGGTTCAGACTCACTGGAGCCTGCTGCATACAAAGGACAGCAGTCAATGGGTCAAGATGCCCTTCTTTGTGGAAAGCGTTGACACCAGCTGACCACAAGAAAAAAAGAAGGATGTTGGGAAGTTCCTGCCAATGAGTGAGGGAGCCACAGGGAGATTCCTGAGAAGCCCCGAAACTATTTTGAAAATGGAGACCCAACTCAGCGTAGCAAATACAGCATGACCCTCCCTAATACAGCATGAGGAAAGCAAAGAGCAGCCCAGCTGCTTGGATACTCAACACCAGGATCACACTCAGCAGCTCCATTCCCTAGTGCTACTTGCAGTTGATGACTGAGAGTCACTTCCAGCAAGAGATTTCACATGTGAAGCCTGTTCAGTGTAGAGTGATTGCTGAGACTTTCAAAGGGGGTGACTCAGTTATGGTCTGGGAAATGAACACAAGGAACTGTTGGTAGAAACCAAGCTGAAACACATGAAAATAATAAAATGGATGTGCAAACTAGGACCTCTCCTGAGGCTATGCAGCACTGACAAGCTGACCCTAGATGCATTGCACCTCTCAGCTTCACAGCTCCTGACTCACTGCACCAGCTCTCCCATATGTCAGAGCCACATTCCCCACTGCTGGAATGCAGCAACTTCTGGAGCAGAACTCGGCAGCTGTTTAAAGAATTGACAGAAACAAACCAGGGACAGGATGCAAAGATGCAGCCAAAGTGCAGAGGAACACAAGAGATGGAAAAATGTCAACCAGGTCCACAGAGCAAGTGTGACATAATGAAATGATAAAGAGCATGACAAATTACCAGGCATCAACACAGCTAAAGGAACCACCTGTGTGTTTCCTGTTGGCCTGAAGCAAGCATAGGGTAGCACAGCTTAGACCCTTCTCTTACATATTATGCCCTGCCATACTCACTTGTGTTTGTTCCAGCTAAGACTGCTGATATAATATCTTAGCTGGTGCTTGGTAACCTATAAATCCATAAGAACCTGGAGAGAAGCGTGACCTCTTTGTCTAGGGTGGGTATAAGACATGAGGTGTAGTTTCTCTCTTCAAGCCAGTCTCACCTTTATGTCAAGATGTTTTCTGCTCTTCCAAACCTGCTGATCACATCCTCTTGGACATTAAAAGAGTGATAACCTAGAAAATAACCTGGACAGACTTTAGTATGCCATCAGAAGAGTCAGGAATGATGGAAAAGCTGAGCATCCTGTGGTTCAGAGGTGCTTGTGTGAGTTTTATCTGCTCAGACATGAACCATGCAAAGGAAGGACCACTTCATGTGAGTTATTCCCCAGCGGCCTGTTGTGGACTTCTGTTGTAGAGAAGACACCACACCTGATCATTGGATAATTCAGTTGGGAAGGTCCTCAGGAGTCCTGTGGACCTAGTTGCTGACTCTGGGGCATCAGTGGAGAATTGATCTGGCACAGGAGAGTTCCTCTTGCCTCTTTCTCTTCCAGAGCAGTTCTGAGTATTCATCTGAGTTAGTCAAGAGTATCTGGACTGGCAATTACCTCCAGACTCCAGCTTAAAAGAATTAATTAGAACAAGCTACTGACTGAACCCACTAGTGAGACTGCTGTGCAGAGACATCCGGAGCTTTGTGTGGTAGCACCCATCTGAACAGGCTGGCCCCTGAAAGGAGGTAGAGCAGAGGAAGAGAAGCAGAAGGTTTTGAGATGGATAATGGGAGAGGCAGGAAGCCCTGACTGCCCACACTGCCATTACCCATGCCATTCCAGTACAGAGAAAGCCTTCTGCTCCCCCCACATAGACTTCCCCTCACCATCATTGTGTCTGGCTACTTGGAAAGATATTTGCAAGCCTCCCCCCATTGCATTCAGTGTGCAGCCACAAGAACAGCAGCCGTCTGGATTCCCTCCAGCTGTCCAGTGAGAGAAAGGGAAAAGTATTTAGTAGTAGCAGAGAAAAGGGGGGAGAAAAAAGAAAAAAAGGAAAAGCCAGAAATCATTTTCCTGGCACACTATGACGCACAGATTTGGGAATGAGGGTTGTGAAAGCTTTTTGTTTAGCTTATTCTTTTCTGGTCTGACAGCTGATAAGTCCCACAGCTCAGAAACATCTGACAGGACTGGCTGAAGTAAATTCATCTTTCATCTGCCCATCATGCTCCTGAAGTGGAGAGTGACAGAGCTGTTTCTCTCTGCCTGAATGTTGCTCTCCCTCCTTCTCCCTCTTTCGCATGCTGTTGTTTGGGGCTTGGGAAAACCAGTTTCCTTCCTGCCTACAGCCTTCTCCTCAAGTCCAGGGCAGCATTCGTCTGCCCTTGCACCTGCTCCCTACAGCTGTGAGCTGCCTCTGCTGAAACCATTTGCACCTGACCCAGCAGCAGGCTGATGGGGCCCCTCTGGCTTCCTCTCGACTCCTTTCCCTGTCATATTTTCCTTGCTGCTCTTGCAATTAGTGCATGTGTTCACTGCTCTTCTTCCTAGCTCCTTCTGCTTTCCTGGCTTGTTCTGCTTTTAACCTCCCCTGACTCCTTGCTCACTCTCTACAACAGGACTACTCAGATGCATCTTTGGAGACACAGCTCCTGTTCTTTGCTACGTGCCCTGTCCCCAAACTCATTGAATAGCCACCACCCAGGTGCAGAGATGTAGTCCTCATGTCTGGCTCATTAAAAAAGCTTTTAGCATCTTTTACAAACTGGTTAGATCTTCACTAGTGCTGGTGCTGGCCGTGCCCAGTCCAAGCTGTCACATAGTCACACCTCAGTGGGGAGATATCTCTAATATCAAGCAGCCACAGCCTCCCCAGCGACTCAGAAAACACAGATCAACCTCATATGCACCAAGCACTTACCACAGTTGAGCTGGTGAGGAGTAATTTGCATACCCTGCAAATTACCACCCCAGGTTATCACTTGTGAGGGGTGGAACATCCTCTGATGCACCTGTTGGGTTGGTAGAGTACACTGCTTGGTGTGCTCCAAGTGTTGCCCTCTGGGAGAAGACTGCATGAAGACAATATATCTTTGGTAAGCCAGCAATTTCTATGGGATGTCAAATCTGTGTATTTTCATGGTGCTTGCTGAGATGACAGCAGTGAGGTACAGCAAGGAGCAATGTCTGAAACTGACCTGAATGTCTTTCCATGTGGAGAGCTATTTGTGTGCTCATTGTGTTGTTGGTGCCCATCCATACAGCATTTTCTACTGAGGGAGTAGGTGACAACCTTTCACATTGAGATCATGTATTATCTAGAACAAGATCTGTGTTTTTCATGGGACTCTGGCTCTCTAGCCTGCTATTAAGTGACAAAGAAGTATTAGAGGTGGCAAAAGAAGGACCTAAGACCCCAGGTCTTTGAATGGAGATGTTTTATTCCAAAGGTGATGTTCTGTCCCATAGACTTATGGGAAACAGAACAAAAGGAACAATTAAAACCAAAGAAGACACTATAAATTATTTGGAAGACAAACTGCACTGTGCTTTGACATAAAGTTTAATAGCTAGGAAAAACATGAATGAAAATAATTAAATAAAAACACCAAACAAATCACTTGCTAGGCTGCAGGAAATCTTACTTTGCATCCTGCAGCAGAAAATCAGTGATCTAAAATGATCTAATTTCATTTGAACTTGACAGGCTGCATCTCCCAACATGGCATACCATCAGAGGCACTTGAAAATACAAAGCTGTTTGTCAAATTTCTTTGCATCTCAGGGCTGTCATTTTGGTCCCCAGTGATTTGTTTTGTCATGCATGTGTTTTTCTACAGAAAAACAAGCACTTATTCTGTCAAGTGGGACCTCTAATATTTAATTTACTCATCTAATAGCACATCTTGAATTTTTCTGCTGTGGCTTCTGCAGCTCCTGCAGCTCCTTCACTCATCCCTTCCCAGATTCAAAACTATGTGGCCGGGTTACGTCTGGCCACCAGCTGGGACCCAAAGTCCGTGCAAGAAGCTTAACTGAATCCTCCAGATATCTCATGGTTGGTCTCACAATATCTGTTTATATCCTGTAAATTAGTGCAATGTGGTCTCTAACCAGGATCCTCAGTTTTACAAGCAGCAACACAAACCTTGCCAGGCCAGCCAAGAACCTGGATGGGTCGATAAAAGCTCCTGGTAAAATGACTCTCAGCTTAGTATGCCTGATGGATCTTTGTGAGGTAGCTTGAAAAACAGAGGAAAAGAGGGAAAGAAAGGAGACAGGGGGTGGGGTTGGAGAGAGAGAGAGCAAGTGTCTCAAGTATTTTGTTGAGTTGCCGGATCTGGTTCAGCGCCATTAAGAAAGGGGATATTGAAGAGTGCTTTTCATTCCACCATTTTGCAGTGGGTAATTACTTTCCACACGGTGCCTTGGGTTTTGATGTGAGTCCAGCTGCAGTTACAGCAAGGGCTGTTCCAGTGCAAATGTGTTATTTGAGTGTCTCTTTGCTCACACTATGACTAAACAGAAGCAGCTGTGGCCAGAGGGCCATCAGTGCTAGTGCTTTGTATTGCACAGTCTGGCATTTAATGGAAAGTTTTTGTGTTTTCAGTTGGAAAAACTTTCTGTCTTGCGGGGCTGGTAGTTTTGCAGAAATCTATATTTTTGCATGATGCAAAAGAGTGCCCTGAGAAACAATTGTCCTTTCCACTGGAGATACAAGCCTGGCACCATCCTCACCCCATGTATGATTCTCACATATTATGAGCCTTAGTATGGCCAAGAGCTGCAAACGTGTGTTGGTTAAGCAAACTGCCTGTACAAGAGTGTCAAAAGGATGGGGCTGGACTCTTGTCAGAGGTGCCTAGTGACAGGAGAAGGGGCAGTGGGCACAAACTAGACCACGGGAAGTTCTGTCTAAACATAAGGGAAAACTTCTTTACTTTGAGGGTGACAGAGCACTGGAACAGAGAGGTTGTGGAGTCTCCTTTTCTGGAGACAGTCAAAACCTGCCTGGATGCATTCCTGTATAACCTGCTCTAGGTGAACTTGCTTTAGCAGGGGAGTTGACTAGTGGATTTCCAGAGGTCCCTTCAATCCCCTGCCATTTTCTGATTTCTGGAGATGATCACTTTTAAGAGAATAAGATAAAACTGGAGTAAAGACAGCTTGGAATAATGAGACTATGTTGCTAAGACAGGACGATCCTATCAGTCTGCAGCCCTATAATCCGCAGGGATTAAAATTCCTTATTGTTCAGCTGTTCCAAACTATCTGGAGAAAGAAATGAAAGAGAACAAGCTTGCCTTAGCAGAAAAATGTGATAGATGATTCTTACCCCGATTTAGCTGGAACTTGCACAAAGTTTTAGCCCTCAGCAACAGCAAGCATCCAGATGAGCAGCTCTGATTGACTTCGGGAGAATCAAGCAAGTAATGCAAAGATACAGGACTGGGATAGTTGTGAGATCTGGGTCTGGCTCACTCATAGGGAATGGCAGAAACGTTTGAGCAGAAATTTTATGCATGAATCTGGGTATGTCTTAGAAGATTATTAAAAAAAAAAAAAAGTAGTATTTTTTTGAGATTATTCTTGGGCCCTCAGGATCAGACTGTTCTTAATGGGTCTGCTTGACAAAAAATCAAACGAGTGAATGGAAACATAAAGATGGACCATCTAAACAGGCCCATTTTACATTTATTACCCTCAGAAAGAAGCGAGGAAATAAGAAAGATCTACTCAGTAGAAAACATTGTTCCCCAAAGGGCTCATATTCCTTAATTGCAGCTAGAAGCAAGTGACTTTCTCAGGTTTGGTGCAAGGAGCCTTTGGGAACCACTGGGGTTAAAATTCAGAATCTTGAATCCAGCTTTTATTTCCCCCTTGAAATCCTAGACCACACAACTTTCTGCTTATAAGTGTATGGGCACTTCATTGCACATGGAGAGGAAACTTAGCATCACATAGGTGGTCTGCTCTCTTTCTGAGAGGATACGTGCTAACCAATATGAAAACCATGAGTCACTGTAAGGAAGAAGGATGATGCTTCTCACAAGCCTGTCAGCTACCTGTAACTGCCACCTTCTAAAATCTATGTCTTTCATTTTCTCATTTAATCTGTTTTTTTTTTTTTCTTTGACTGTCCTTGATGCTTAAATCATAATTTACTGATGGCTTTCCTGAGTAATTCATTTCACACGTTCATTACAGGCCGTTTGGCTATAAACACATGTGGATTTCCTTTTTAACTCTTCATTTCCTACGTTTTTGATAGAGAGGTTCTCAAGCTAAACCACAGGAATGGTCTGTGCTGCTCCAGTTTATTAAATCTACCACACCATGTCAAGTGCCTGCGTTGCATGCAATTATTTGGGCTAAGTTACAGTTATGAGAGAATTCATTTCACCCAAGGGTAGATTAAGTCTGGAGGTGTTTTGTATGGGGACAATGATACTCATGTTGCAAATGCTAAATGTTTAGGGTCTCCTCAGATCCCAGGACACGCTCTGGAGTTCACGACTTCCAAAGCCAGGTTCAGCCAACGACTTCCTCTCCATACATACTCCATAATCCTTGTGCATAAGACTATGCTAAAAAAACACTGTAGAAGTGCCAAAGGTCAAGGTCCTTTGGGTCCTTTATGAGAAGCAAAGCCATGGTACAATTAACTCCAAACAGGCAGAATGTCTGAGTGCAAGAAACAACAACAGATGGAAATACGTACAGTCAGCTTTATCTGCAACCATTTTTATACCCTCAAGTGATGTACATTTCAGACTAGTCAGACAAAATTAGACAGGAAAGAGAAGGGTGGGAAAGTTGTTGCTATCTCTGTCTGGTCATATAGAGTATTTTTATATATTGTAATTACACAGCAGGCAATTGCAGCTACAGATTAGAGAAAGTCCCAAACTCCAAGAGAAGTCCTCTGGTTTGTTGCTGGAAGTGATGAAGACTCTGAGTATCAAAAATACTGAGACATTCAGTTTGACACTTTTGCTATCAAATGTAATTGTATGTAGAAGAATTCAAAAGTCAGTTGATTCCTCTATCTCCCTCATCATGGGCTTTGTTGTGTTTCTCATTCCTTCCATTTTGGGACATATGCCCTGTAAATTAAAGTAAAAATAAAGCAGCTCCTTGAAGAGGATACTATCTATCATCAGATGAAAAACACTTTGGTTTTCCTCACTTAGCTTGGTTTTGTTTTCTGAGGAACACGGTCAGTCAGAGATGTCTTCACAAGACAGTTTCTGCAAGGACCCTTCTGAAAGGAGGTCCACTGTGGTTTTGAGATCAGAGTGGATGGCAAATCTAGCAAGATGACTCCTGACTAAACGCAAGACTGACACATGGAAGATATCGACTCCATTAGGGTCTGCCACGAGACAAAGAAAACAGAACCACATCACCAAAATATTTTTGTTTTGCTTTGTTTTTTAGCAGCTCTCCAGTGGCATCCAGCACAATCTGTCAAACAGGAACTTTGGAGTCTGAGAAGACAGATTCCTCCTTCCCGATAAAGAATGTTCTTCACCAGTCTACCTTTTATGCTCTGAAGCTAGTGAGGTCTCAAGCCCAGCCTCCTGCCTCTGCCCTTCCTTGAACTTTGTGTTCACGCCCTCTGGCCACATCAGTGTTTCTCTGCTGACTTCTTTTCACTTGCTCAAAATGTCTTGTATCCTGATGGCCCATAACTGCCGAAAGAAGTTCAGCTGGGATTTCTTGAGTAAAGAATGAAGGGAATTGATCACTTTCTCTAATAATTTCAAGTCTACTGCCTTACTGTCTTCCTGGCTGTTACTTGTTTCCATAGAAAGTCACTTTGAGCTGCTAAGCGTTCTGCAAATCTCTTCTTTACCCCTGAAATGGGTTGCCAAAGACTTTCTGTCCATCATTGTTACAGGCTCACAGCACCACTGCAAAGAGCTAAGGATTTCCCAGTGGTTTTAATGGTTTTGGCTGATTTTTGCTGTTTGCATGCTGCATGAAAGCTCATTAAATCAATAACAGTGATTCACCAGGGAGGACGGAGACTAGCCAGTTGTCCAAAACCTAACCTGTAAATATCACGGCGTGTATTTTGCTTTGCTTTTAGCTGACAGAAAAGTAAAAGCTTTCCCCCACCGCCCATGTCATTGGAGGAAGAGAGATTCCTGTAACCAACTCATACCACATAAAAGTTAACCTTTACTCTAAGCCTGGGCAAAGTTTTGTGATAGCCAGAAATCATCCTGATGGCTTCTTCTGCCCACAGCAGCTGCATATCCCTCCCAGCCACAGCTCTGAGTCTTCCTGAGAGCCTGCCCCTCTCTCAGGAAGTGTCCCACTGCCTGACAAGCAGATCTAAGACATCATTAAAGAGACAACATGTTCTCAGATAAAATGTTCCAAATATAACAACTCTATTTTTATTAGTTTTGACCAAAAGCCTCCTTGCTTCCTAATCAGAGAGCCTGCTCTGCTGACTGGCTCAGTACAGCTGTATCATGAGATAGAATTACATTTTCATAATGACTCAAATATTTTCCCAAGTCCTGAAGCATTTTTACAAAAAAGAAAAAAATAAGGAAAAAACTTTCATTTAATTTTTTTTTTAAAGGAAGAGCCTCCCCACCCTCATTCTCCTGTAAAATCCAGGCACCAACCCTGAATTGTGTGTGGTCCTTTTTGTCTTTTCTTTTGGCTTCCCTCAAGACAGGCCTTATTGCGTTGGTCTGGATGCTGTCCTAGCCGCACAGTTTGCTGGCCAATCCCTGATCCCAACAACAAAGCCACCTTAGCAGGTGCCAAAATAAACCTCAGCTTCTAGCTACCTGTACCAACTGCTGACACTTTTGTGTGTGTCATGGTCCATGAGGCTGGAAAGAGGTGCCATCTCCCTCCATTCCTCTGATGTGTGTCAGTCCTTGGACATGGTCTTTTTAATTCAGGAGAACCTTGAGGGCACTGCAGCCTGGAGAGCTAATTTTAAATGCTCTTTATTTTGAAAAGTATGAAGTTGTCCAGAGAGAAGTGGCTGTGAAATAGACAGAGGCTGAAAAATACATGCATGATATGAAAGCTGCACCTGCACAATCATGGTTCACACCTGCAGTTTCAGCTTTCTGTGTAGCTTTACCTCATGTGGCTATGCATGAGTGTGTCCTCATGTATAAAGTGTATGGGGTATGTGCCTATTGGTTTGTTCCAAAGGGACCCATTTTTGATGTCAGCTGTATTGTGCATAACTGGAGTAGCTCCAGTCCAGGCCAGTCCAAGGCTTTTTGATCACACAATCACTTCCATTGGATTTACAAGGTGCAGCTAAAAATAGGAGATATTTGAATTCATGAATGATGTAAAAGGGGAAGATATAGGTAGTGCTTAAATTGGTCAGAAAATTACAGGAGTCAAGTGGGGAAGGGGTGCAGTCCAGCCAGTTGCAGGCACCAAAGGGTCTGGGGAAGTCAGGGCTGGCAGGCACAGAGGAGCATTGCTTTGTTCTTCTCGGTTTTACAAGCTGTGGTGGTTGTTTTTCCACATTCCACCATATAAAAGAGACTGGGTCTCAAAGACCTGCTTCAAAGTCGGTTGAAAGACTCGCTAATGACTCGCTTGGGCTCCAGAGCCTGCTCTGCTCAATATGGCTTCGATTTGATTCCTGCTTTTTGGTTGTGTGAGTGGGTACACCTGACTGACTTAGGAGCCTTCTCCTGCTCTGGATGCATGCCACACTTGCCCAGATGTGCCCTTCAAGATCCACTAGAATAATTCCCCATAAAAGATGAATTTCAGGTAAAACAAAGAAATGCATGGGGTCTAGAAGAACACAGCACTTTCTCTACCTGCACCTCAGCAGATCTATTTAAGGTTGCCACATTTCCACAAGAGAGGACAAAGATAAGCTTTGGAGATGACTGCCAAAAGGTATGCAGATGTTAAAGCACAAAGTACAAATAATTAAGGATGAAAGTGAATAAAGAATCATCCAAAAATACAAAATTAAAAAATGAGGGGAGGAAGGAGAAGGGAAGCAACAGCAGTATCTTTTTTCCCCAAAGACTTGGAACAGCTGACAGAAATGTCAAAGGGAAACAGGTTTTGGAAGTTGTATTTCAGCTCCACAAACTTGTTTCTGTGCCCTTTCCTGGTTCAACATCTGCAACCCATATTTCATCCCTGTAGTGCTCGTTGGAGGACTTTATTTCCCAAGAGTGGGGAAGGTGACACATTATGTTCAGGATACGTGGGTTCAGATGTTGATTAGAGTTCACAAGAGGAACAGCTTAATGGTTTCAGACGAGCAACAAGACCCTCAGCTAATGCTGGGCCTAAGCATAATGCTCTATAAACGGCTTCAGAAATCCTAGCATGAGTGGAAGCTGTTGTGTGATTTATACTGGCTGCATGGGTTTGTCTAGGTTTTTTAAAGCTTTGTTTCCCAAGGAAGCAAAGCCTTTGCTGCCTGGTTAAGTGTCTGTACATGCGTGGCTCTTTCTGGGCCTGCCTGTCTGTGCCATTCCAATAGCTTTCACAGAATCACAGAATGTTAGGGGCTGGAAGGGATCTTGAGAGATCATCTAGTCCAATCCCCCTGCCAGAGCAGGATCACCTAGAGCAGATCATGCAGGTAGTCATCCAGGCGGGTCTTGAATATCTCCAGAGAGGGAGACTCCACAACCCCCCAGGGAGCCTGTTCCAGTGTTCTGTCACCCTCTCAGTGAAAAAAGTTTTCCTCCTGTTTCCATGGAACTTCCTATGCCTCAACTTTCATGCACTGCCCCTTGTCCTATCATTGGGCATCATGGAGAAGAGCCTGACTCCATCCTCTTGGTACTCAGCCTTTACATATCTATAAACATGAATGAGGTCAGCTCTTCTCCAAGCTAGAGACCCAGCTTGCAAAGTCTGTCCTTGTAAGGAAGATGTTCCACTCCCTTAATCATTTTTGTGGCTCTCTGCTGGACTCTGAAAGAGTTCTGAATTACACCCCCATCTGCAGGAGGAACACAGATAGCAAAGATGTTACAGCCTTAAAAACTCTGAGAGGAATTGGCAGCTGGTGAGACCAGGGCTCTCACTGTGGTGCAGGTGGGAGCATAAAGATGCCACTTCTTACACAACACAGAGACATTTTGTTTCACCTAGGAGAAGAAATGTGATGGGAACTGTCACCTTAAGGGACAGCAAAGAAGAGCAAAATGATATGAAATCAACTCTAATGCAAGCCCTTACAGAGCTGCTGTAAACAACATGTAGCAGGAATTACAGGAATATAAGGAAAATGGTCAAAGGGGCACTCTGATTACTCAGCCGAGGGAGTGATGGATGGAGGATTTAGGTTCCCAGGCCACCAAAATTATTTGGAACATTTTATTGCTGGTCCTTACAAGCCCAGAATGAAAAATGCCAGGATTTGTTTTCTTCCTGGAGAGACGTAAAAGAGCAAAGTCCAGAGAAAGTTTACCCAGAGACAACTGAAAAAGATAAAGCTATTGAAAGTCAGTATTTCCCTAAATCAAAGAACTCAAATGAGGATTTATCTTTAAACAAACAAACAAACAAACAAATCCATTTTGCCCCAAAAGTATAACTTTTTGTTTAAAAAATTAAAGCAGTCCTTAAACTGATCCTTTCCCACACTTTTTATTTTCTTTTTTCTCAGCAAAATAGAAAATGTTTGTGTTTAATCCTGTGTTTTAATTTTCTAAAGTATGAAGGAAGAAATAATTCAGTGTTCTGTGGCAGGAAACCACAACTATTTTAAGGGCAATTAGTTTTCTGCCTAAGCTAAAATATAGGATATAAATGAAATAAAGTGATGTACATTTATCACATAAGAAAGCTACAAATCACTTCCTGATCAGACTAAACCTACACCTTTTCTGCTGTAAAGAAGACTATACAATGAGTTTTAACTAGATGCCTCTGGAATTCTCTCTTGTCCCACCTTCAGCTCAGATACTGTATCCTTCGTAAGGAAGCATTCACCCTGGCAGGTGGATGTGGTTAGCTTTGGTCACATCATAAGCAAACTTGATGTGTCTCTAAGGAGCAGAAGGAAGGAGAGTTCATTTCTGAGACAGAAGGCAGCTGGCAGGCGAAATCTGGGAATAGCCATACTGTCTTCTCCAGGAGAAAGTTCAAGCTCTCTCTCTGCTTGGCTCATTGGTTTTGTTGTTGTTATTCTTGTTGGAGAGACCAGGAAAGGCCCAGAATGACACAGTGGAGCTGTGATCAGATGCCAAAGCTAAAAGCAATGGCATAAAGTTCTGTAAAATGGAGAGACTTTTACAGGGATGTCCAGGTTTTCAGAAGTGCACACAGAAGTTCTTGTTTTGGGGCTTGGGTTTAGGGAGCCTGGCCTGGCAGCCATGCATCCTGCTTGAGCTGACGGTTCCATTTCTCTACCCAAACACAGGACTGTCTGCATTTCTGTAGTGAAAGCTGATATTGCAAGAGAGGAAAAAACAAATCAAATGAGGGAAGTGTGTTTCATTAAACAATGGATCTTTAGAGCCTGTATTTTTCAGAGCTAGACTCTAGGAGTATAAAATAATAAAAAAAGCAGCATAACCTATGTCCGTGATATGTGCAAAATATAGCTCAAATCTGAAGGCTGTAACTGTGTGAGAAAAGTCAGATGTTAAACAATCACAGTTTTATTCCTCCCAGCAAGACAGCCTGTGCACCTGTAGCCATTATTGTCTCTACTGTATAAAGTGAAAATGAATATCACATTGTATTGAAACCCCCCAAGGAATACAATTACTCAACAGGAACTGTCCTAAATCTATCAGCTGTAACTCACTTGTAATTTTGTGGGACTAATGCAGAGAAATGTTTCTCCATGCATGATTTGCCCCTAGCCTTTCCCCCCATTAATACATTTCATCCACTTTTGCTTACAATGGCTAAATTTCTTGTAAAAGATTAATTACCTATGGGAAGTGTCTGTCTTGGTCTGTAGGAATGACATTATACTGAACATTAAATGCTGACACTGTTAAACTCTGTTTTGATATAGTAACTCTGCAGACCACAGTGAAATGGGACCCTCATCAATTCTCTACCTCATTGTTTTCCTGTCATCAGCAAACTTTGGGATATAGTCTCAGCTGAAGTAGCTCAGAGTTTCATTTGTGTCAATGGAGTCTCTTATTATGGCTTTTTATTTCCCTGAAAGTTTTGCTGAGTTTCCAGCTGCAGATGGGAATCTTTTTGTTCACCAGTAACCTTGTCCTGAGATATGGAAGCTGCTATTTTCCAGGCAGATACATGGGCTAGTTAGGAAACCAAGCCTCTATCAACTGAAATCAACTGTTCAAAATAAAATACATCTTTCTTGCTGTGTTTCAAAATTAGTCTTTTTTGTCATCTTAGAAATTAGAAAGCTAGTTTGCTTTGGTGCACAGAAACTGCAAATGTGTTGTGTATCAGTTTGGGAAACTTCTGCACCCTTTTCCAACAGGAAAGAAAACCAGAAGAGATCTGAAAGAATTGACAGAGAGCAGTGGTGGACGGACACTTACTTACCCCCTCTTCCACCCTGCCAGTGAGAATAATATCTTAAATAGTTTAGGAGGCTTTAAAAATCTGATTTCTAACCTCCACCCACCCAGACTTTATTTATCTGTTGTCTTATCCTTCGCTTAGGAGTGTTTTTAACCTGTTTTTGGTTTGCTGACCTCTCATCTCAATGAAGGATTGAAGCCTGCATAGCAGCTTTAGCCCACTGGATACTGTCTTGTCTCTATTGCTCTTCATGGTAAGATTCACAAGTGGATCACAGGTTGACAGATGTACACCTAAGAGCTCAGACCATATTCTCATGTCTGGTTGTATGGTTCTTCCTCCAGCAGGAGCTAGGGGAAAAAGCCGTTCTGTGTGTTTGTTAGTGTTGTTATATATGGTAGCTTTGCCTTTGGGTACCCTCTCCATGGCAGACCAGGAAGCAGCATCCTTTCAGCTAAATGAACAGGTTTCTTGAAGCAAAGAGGATCTATGTGGCTTTCTTTGAAATACTGAATGATGACTCTATGGATCAGGAAAACCTGCATTCAAAATGCAGCTAGTTTCTCTTTGTACAGGTGCATTTCTCCTTACCACTATCTATTCCCCTTTTGTCACCAGCGCATTGGTGACTACTCTTACTCCTCCCATATGCATCATTCCTCAGCCCCGAATTCTCATCTTCTGCATAGGTTCAATGTCCATTGTTGATCCCATTCTGGCCCTTCTCTTACACATACTCTCCAGCTTTCTCTCTTGGACCTGCTTGAAACTCCTCTGGTACCCATCAGGAGTGGATGTGTTTGGCTGTCTCACCACACCGGTGTGGTAGACACTATCCTGCATCACTGGGCCTGCAGTTACTGTCTGCTGACATGTACTCATTGTGTGAGAGAGTTTGCAGGCTTGATGGTACTTAAAACCAATCCCTCTGACCCTCCCACTGAGGAGATTATGCTTGAATCCCTTGGCTGCAGATGTATTTGTGTAGAGCAAGGAGTCGAGAAGAGAACATGGTGCATCTTTCAAGGATCAGCATTTTCAACTGTAAAATCTTTTGTTCTGTAATCTGGGATATTTCCTAGCAGCCCACATGGAGAAGAAAAGGGGCATTGTCTGGTGAGTGGCTTCATTATTAATCTCTCCTGGATGCATTTTAATTCATTTTAATGACTCTCCCTCCTGTCAGACCTTTCAGTTTTTAAAGGAGTTTGTTAAAGAGATTAACTGCAAAGGGAATATGAACCTCAAAACACTATGTCCCTTCCCCCAACTCCTCCTCCCTTCCCCCCAAGGTTAATATTACACCAAAAGGAAGAGAAAAGGTACTTTCTGTGAAACATATTACAAGACTTTTAGGAAGAGAAGGAAGGAGGAGGAGCAATGGAGCATGCTGGACTCTTTAACCCATGGAAGAGCTGGAAGGTGGCAGTGTTGTTACAATGCTTTTCTAGCTATATTGTTCCCCATCCATGTATCTATTGAGGCTTTGTGCAGACACAGCTGGTTGTTAGGAATGCAAGCTCAGGGAAGCAAACCATCTGCCTCAATTTGCTTCTACTCCTGTCTTCTGCTCATGTGGGAGCTTGGAATAACCTGCTCCACCCCTGAAAAACAAATGTACCATGCAGTACATGCACCATAAAAACCTTTTGACTGAAATCCAGGCCTTTAGCCAGCTGAAGGAATAAGAGAACTTCTTGGTTTCCCACATAAACTTCCTACCCAGGGATCTCCAAGTCCTTCCATGCTGTGGGAAGGGACAAAGTCAACAGAATCCCTATGTGGAACTATGAGTTTCAGAATTCACGGTCTGGATAGATGACCTTTGAGACATGCTTTTCATGGATTTATTAGAGATATTTCCTCAACTAGCTCAAGGGACTGTTTCAGTCCTTCTTGCAGTCTATAAGACCCTATGGACTCTTAATCTCCTTACGGCTATATAGTTTCAACAGCTCAGGAGGAGGATAACAGAATGAAGCGCCATGTACAGCAGAGTGGTGTCAGGAACATGGCTTTCTTACCTACATCTCTAAATTCTCCTATAATGTCCATTTGGTAAATGGTGCAATCTAAGTAGCAAGTGTTTTGTGTAAACCACTTGCACAGAGATGCATCACAGCTTCATTACACATTGTGCTTAGAGTGTATTCTTTCTATTGGCTTCAAAGAGGATTGCATAAGGTCTTCTTGTGGGGGGACAATAAGATGCATTTCATTAAAGAAACATGAAGGATGTTGCCCTTAAGCAGAATGATAAGGTGAGTTGCCAGAGGCTGGAATTGGAGCAGGTTGGATATTGGATGTACTCCAACACAATTATGGTGCTGGGAAAGAGAGAAGAACCATATTGTGATGGATAAGTGGGACAACTGCCTGTAAGTATGAAACAATTCTTCCACTTTTCTTACCATCAGTAGAGGCTCAGTTTTAATACTGTGTGCAATTTTGGTTACTATTTTTCAGGAAAGACATAGACCATCTGGAAGTAACAGGAATGATTGAAGACCTCAATTAGAAAGAAAGATTGAAAGAAGTTGGGTTGTTTAGTCTAGAGAAGAGGAACTGAAGTGATCTATGATAGCTGTCTTTGTGCACACAATGCTGCAGAGAAAAAGGAATAACCTGGCTTGCCTATCAAGTCAGACAGGGTTAGAAGCAATGGGTTAAAATTAAAGCAAACAGCATTAGCAGGTTGGGGCATGTGTCCATCACATGGGGAAATGTGTCCATAAGGACTTGTGGAAACATAAGCTCTAAAAGCTGTAAGAGGAGGTTAGAAATAGTATGGGCATAACCATCCTGCATTGAAGTGACCTTTCCTGGTGACTTTTTGAGGTCTTGTTTACTATGTTTCTTCATGCTTTCCACATGGTAAGTTCAGAATATCTGATTTTCCTGCTGCTGTTCTGGATCTAAAGGCTGAACACGTTCCTGAAAATGGATGTGAAATGATTATGGATTGATTTGGGGTGAAATAGAAAATATGCAAGAAAGAAACCAAAACCAGAAGCAGCCCAAGCAATAAAAAGAAAAAACTCCCAATCTATTATATTTTCTTGCTGTATTTTAAGTTTAAGGGACAGATCCATCCTGCCATCATGCAAGAAAACTCTACACTCTCATAAAACCAATATAATGAGCGAAACATGGCAGCAAATCCTCTGGGTTTTGTTTTAGTTTGGAAGACATTAAAGAAAAGAGTTGTGCAGAGGGAATGGAAATGTTGCCTGGGTGCCAATTCCACAAGGGTGTGTTCTTCTAGAGCCAGGTATGTCACTCAATGAAAAGCAGTGTTCAGCTCCTGCCATGGTTTGGGGGTTAGCCAAAGAGACTGGAGAGGGGTGGATGGAAGAAGAAAGGAGCCTGGTGCTTTTTGATGCCAACTTTCTGTTTTTTGTCCAGCTTCCCCTACACAAATGACATTTGAAATGCAAGCTGGCCCCTTTCCTTTATGGAAACCTCAAACTAAATTTAATAATAGGGGCTTATATTCAAGTGTCCCATAAAGGTTGCAGAGAATTGTATCATCACTGGAGCGTTTTGTGGTGTGGTCCAACCTCTTCAACCTGAAACCTTCCCCACCCTAGAACTTTGGACTAGCCCAAGTGATTTGGACACATCTTCTATCCACTTATACAGACATTTATTAATTGGTATTATTTCACTACTTTGCTTCCTATGTTCAGAGTATAAAAGTCATTATTTTAGATGGTGGCTAAGCAGAAACTATGTCCCATGAGACTGCAAGATGATGTAAACAGAATGAACGGATGAATGATAGTGAATCTATAGGGAACCCTGACAAAATGCACCTTCTCAGCTTGGACTGTTAATATCTTGGATTTAAACAAGAACATACATGGCACATGGTGCCTGCTGCTGGACTAGGCTGTAGTTTGACATAAGCACACCTCTGTGCACCAGTTAGCTTGTCAAATCTCAAGTACTGGAGGGAGTATTTAAAAGATGTCTAGATATGGTGTTCAAGCATATGGTATAATAGTGGCCCTGGTAGAGCTAGATAATGGTTGGACTTGATGATCTTAAAGGTGTTTTCCAACCATAGTGATTCTGTGATTCAGGTTTTCCCTTCCTCTTGACATCCATAAGATCTGAGAGCAATTTTCTTGTAATACCATTCAATCCTTACAGAATCTCACTGCTTTCACCCCTATTATGTGCCACAAGACTTTCCCATAAGGGTTTAATCTTTCACTGCCTCAACTGAGAAATCTTTGGAAGCAGAAAGAGCACAAGACAGTCTAAAGAAGAAAGGAAACACAGTTGGGAATTTTTCAGCCTTGTTCCAAGATGCCCTATCTCCCTACAGCTGAGATTCCTCTGAAATTCACTGGTACTAACTAGCATTCATCACTCTAACCCACATCAATTTACTAGTGGCGATTTTCTGCTTCCAGATGGTGACATCCTGACCTCAGAGGTTAAGACAATTTTGATTCATGCTACTGAAATTGGCATCTGAATTTTAATGTCATGCCTTTTATCTCCCTGCCCCGCCGTTTTCCTTGTGGAGACTTAGAGCCCTGTGGAATCTTTCAGGGGAAATGGAGGAGTAATATGCTACTCCTAAAGCACAGCAGCAGAACATGGCAAAAGTATTGCTGAATTACCAGCACGAGGCTTGTATTTTTATGTCAGTGCTGTGTTGCTGGGAGAGAACACACATTGGCCAGCTCAGTTGTCTGATGTCTTAAGTACCGGTCATGTTATGTAGAAGACAAGTGTCTGTATGTAAACACTCAGCAGACACCAAGAAGAAGCTGCAATAAAAGACGGAAACATCAAGACAATGGGACACGCTTCGGATAAACTCAGTGTGCTCAGCCAGCCATCAGGGAACAATTAACAACAGTGCAACCAGACAGTTGTCATGCTGTCAGTCAGGCTCTGGGTAGCAAGACCCAGGGAAATTCAGGCACTGATTGAAATGGGAGATGACTAAATATCTTTGCTGGCCTGCAGTTGAGGGTTTCAGCATTCTGTATCAGGCCTCCATTCTCCTAAAGTCTCTGAAAACACTTGAAAAAAGAAACCATAATGTTTCAATGGTCTTTCTGTGACTCATCTTCAGTTCCACTTTACCCTTGTTCACAGTCGCTTTTACATTAGGTCTTCATCACAGAAGATAAAGTTAGAAAGAATCTTAGTTCTCACTGAGAACTGAATATATTTCCATTTGTTTATTTAATACCTGGTAATGAGGCTGGGAATGGCTTACCTGCCAGTGTCACAGCATACATTATCATCATCACACCAAGAGAATACGAAACTTCTCTTTTGCCACTGCTACCCTCTGTTTAATGCCTTTGTGTTTTTTGTTAATTGGTGTCATGTTCTTTAGTGTTCAGAGTTCCTACTAGTGAGTGTAGCAGTGTTTGTGGAACTCAGGACAAAGGTGTTGACTTCACCTTCTTTTATTTAGGTGTAACAAAATATAAAGAACTGGGATCTTTGACAACCTTTGACAATCTCCTCCTTCTCCTGCAGTGAGCACATTGCTCATGCCACTTGCCCAGCCATTAGTGATGTTCAAGATCAGCACTTTTTAAATTCAGCAGTTATTCATGAAAACAAAAAACTGAGCAACAACAGCAACATTTACTAATTTGTTTTTCACACTAAACAGAAGATTCCCTTTCTACACTGAAGCAGAATCTCTGAAGCTGTGAATATGAAATGAAAGCCTCCATCTGTGCCTCCGTGTGTTTCCCTGGCCTCCCTGCTCTGCTCTGGGGTAGCAGAATATCAGAACAGATCAGCGCAGGCAAAAGAAATGAATGCATCATTTGTCCAGTGTTAGGATGGTGATCATCCAAATATTGCCACTACTGGTTAGGTCAAGAACAACACAAACAAGCAGCAGATCAAGGTCTCTGCTGGGGAAAAAGATTAAACTGGTTCTGGAGATGGCTTCAGTTATTTTCTTACTCACTGTAGTCACCACGATTTATTAAGTATCACTTGAACAGAGAAGATTTCACCTCAACATGAGGAGAAACTTCTTTACAGTGAAGGTGACAGAGCATTGGAACAGGCTTCTCAGGGGGGTTGTGGAGTCTCCTTCTCTGGAGACTTTCAAAACCCACCTGGATGCATTCCTGTGCAGACTACCCTAAGTGATCCTGCTTTGGTAGGGGGGTTGGACCTGATGATCTCTTGAGGTCCCTTCCAGCCTCTGATATACTGTGATACTGTGATTCATTGCCCAAAACGTTTCCTTCACTGTGAACATGTCTGCTGGCCAATCTCAAGGACTGAACCAGGGACTTTAGGAGCTATCAGCATGGCTCTTTACACGGTTTAGGAAGACTCAAGCTAGAGCTGAGACTGAAGGACAGTCTAGCAAAAGACCCTCACAAAGAGTCACAAATGTCCAGCAGTATGGTGGACCCTTCTTCCTCTTTCTTTCTATCTAGTTACATTTCTGTCTTCCTTCGACTGTGAGCAGGAATCCTCTGAATTTCCATTATTTTGAAAATGGCTAGCTTTGCACATGTTTTGTTACTAACTCCCATCTGGTGTTGTCATTTAAGCCAGAGCTAAATGGGTAGTCACGTGCTCAGACATCAGCATAGATGCCCTGGCATCAAAGGTTCACAGCCTCAGTGCACCAGGCTACTTCTGAAAAGAGGCAAGGATCAGGTCCATTGCGGCACAAATGTGGACGATTCCCTAGCTGGTGTTTTGTTTCTGTTTGGGCTTAGAGAGGAGAGGCTGAAGACAAGAAAGGAAATGTTCTGTGGGAAGATGATCTGGCATTTTTTCTCATTCTCCCCACTCACGCATTCCAGAGAATTATACACCAGATAAGCAGCAAGCACAGTTTTTTGGCTGGCTAGCTACTACATGAGCATTATGGACCATCTGGGAACTTATAAAGCCTGCAGGATATGAATCCAGGTTGTGCTGGAAGTAGAGGCTGAGCTGGTATCCTGTGTCTAAATACCAACACAGCTGCTTGGAAAAGGAAAGGGGAACCCTCCAAAGGAACAGTGGTAGGGGGTCTTCTTTAGGAAGGATGTTGCCCTTGAGTAATTGAATTGGTTGTGACTCCTTTGAGTCCATGAAGTAAGATTCCCCCCAACAGTAGGAGTTGTGAGAGATACAGCAGCAGACTCAAAGGTTATTATCATCATCACCATCACGGTTATTATTTTATTTCTTAAAGATACTCTGAATTTTTTTTTCAGTGTATTGAGATGTGTGAACACAGTATCATATGCCAGCCCTGGAAAGGAGTCAGTGTGTTTCAGATGAAGGGAGGCTTGAAAGACAGTATTTTCCCATAGTCTGAGGAGAACCAGCTTGCTGGCTTTCACCACGTGCCAGTGTTACAGGGGCAGGAATGCTGTGGATACAATTTCTCATGAGCTTTTAGCAGGTGAACCAGGCTGAGTGGGATGGAGGAGTTACTCTCAAAAACAACACATATCTGAGCTTGTGATATTTTACGAACAAGAGATATACTCAGGGCTCTGGGGTGGAGGGAGTTTAATCTAAAACAAATAGGGCCTTTAGTCACGTCTGGAGACCTTGTTAAAATTCTTTCTGCTTGCAAATCCCTCTGATAGAAGGGAAGCACGCTTACCTCCAATGTGACCCCAGGCCGGGGTTTTGCCAAGGGTGAATTTGCCCCTCTGTGACTATTTGCTGAATCCTGAGCACATGCTGTCTTTTAAAAGGCCTTTTCTCAAAACACCAGACTCTCTACTTTGCTCCAGCTGTTCAGCTTCAGGCTGCAGCCCAGCCTCCCCAATGGCTGCTCTTCACCAATGTCAGTTATCGAAATCATGCACCTTAATACCATTTCCAAATTAATTCAGTTCCTGCAATGGAACTCAATGACAGTTGAGTGCCCTGTGCTGTGTGAGGACAAGGCAGAATGGCCTGACCTGAAGAGGCTTCAGACAAGGAGAGAAATAAAGGGCTCCAGGAAAATGCAGGGAGTATCCCAAGATTACTCGAATCCTCAAAGATTACTGACCCCCCTGTCTGAGACCATACCCTTCTCCCCTCCATTAACAGGAGGGGAGAGGAGTATTAGAGAGAAGTTATTCTACCAGATAATGCAGACAACTGGTGTCTCATGAATCAGTTTAGGTTTTACAAGCAGTCTGCTTTTGACTTGGACAAGATGCTTGATAGATCACACACACCCTGAAACCACTGGCATTCAGGTGAAACTACATAACACACTGAATGACCTTCTGTTGTCTTTTGTTCTTCATAAATGTTGAGTGATATTTTTTTTTAGCAGAGACATGTCTCAAGTTCCAGGGAAACCCTCAGCCAAGAGTGGATATAAAAAAGAACCAAAAAAATCCTGGGATCAGTCACCCATCATATCACTTCCAAATAATATTTGAAATGCAAACATTGCAGGGTATATGTCTCTGTGGACAGATTCCTAAACACCTAATGTCAGCGATCCAGCCATACCCAGTGCCAATGCACTTCACAGTTTCTGCAGAAGTTTCAGATTGATTGCAGAATTTGGCCTCCTTGCCCTACCAAAATGCTTATGGGTTAGGGCTATTGTAAGTTCTTGGAAAGTACTTCAAAAGGCACTTCAGTTGAAGAAATAATTATTATATAAGTTACAGCTGAGCATTTATAGCATAATTGCCTTTCCAGAAGTGTACCTCTAACACACCCTGGCATTGATGTTTTCAATTCTAGGGTGAAGACCAAAACTAAATGAGATCAGCAGAAAATTCATATTCGTTTCAAATTCATTTAGCTACCCCAGGATACAAAAATAAAGTCTTAGACTGTCAAAGACAGAAAATCATTGTAATAAGAAAAGTATGGGCTAGCTGAGGGGAAGTGATTGGGTATGTTTGGGCAACCATGGGCTTTTCAGGAGGAAAATAATTCAGATTTTATCTTTATTTTCAACTTTCACATTCAAATAAATCTTATCGTTGTATATAAAGTAACTTTAGAAAGCTTCTGTAGCCCATTTGATTCAAGCATCACAAGCAAAAGTGGAGTTACTCAAAAAGTGGAAAAATCTGAGAGTATTCTATAAAATTAAAAGCCAAGTATAAAATAAACAACAGAAGGTGTGGAATTCCTGTGGAATGCCTTGCTGCATGATGATCTGTGATAGAGATTTTTCTTCAACTAGTCATTGAACCCATCAAGAACTGTTCAACATACAGGCACCAAAGGTGCCTCAGGAAGTCCACAAGCCCCAAAATTCAGGGGGCTGGATTAGCGTTCTGGGGAGGGGTCAGTGCATGCTTGCTATCTTCTTGTGACTCTTCCTTGGGCATCTCTCTTGCTCAAGGCCTGCTGGAGAGTGGCCCGCAGCTGGCACTGGACAGCTCCAGCCATTCTCATGAGTGTTCCATAAAGGAAATAAAAAGGCATTTTAGGCTTTTTACATTGCTGCTGTCGTCAACCTTGATTTTCTCACTCCAACTCTGGGTACCCTTGCTTATATTTTCCTTTCTTCAGAGTTGTTGCAAGCGAACAAGTTCAACAGAGAACCACCAAATAGAGCCACATGAACCAGGATGCAAAAGCCTGCTTCTCCCCAGTCCAGTGGAGCAGTACATAGTGGGAAGATGTCAGTCCTTTGCATTGGTCCCAAGGCAGCCATGTGCACTGAAGAATTCAGGTTTTCAGAATATGCAGAAAAGGTGGTCCAAAATGTTGCCAGGTGGATGCAATTGTCATGGGATTTTAATACTCTTCAGAATACTTTTGTACAACCAGAGTATCCTCAAAGCAAAACTCTGTTTAATTCCTCTACCTGTTGAAAAGTAAGAGCTGTGCTTGAAGGTTTTGATTGGATGGCAGCCCTGCAACAGAACACTGGTGTGTTCTGAATAAGGAGAAGCTTCCCCTTGGTGAGCTTCTTTTGCTCCAAAAAGAATCGCTGCCCTTAATTGAATAGAAGGGCAGAGGATTATGAGTTTGTGAAGGATGAGGGTGAGAAGGCAGTGTAATCACTGTTACCCAGATGGGGAAAAGCTCTTGGCTCCAGATGGGTTTCCCAGAGAATCAGATAAGCCATTTAGTGTACTTGTTGGCTCCCCATCTATTTAAATTGCTTTGCAGCTGGGTGCTTCTCTTGACTTTGGAAAGGCAAAGTATGAGGATAGGTGAATGCCATGAGTTCATCAAGAGTGGAAGATCTGTTCCTGACACATGGCTGGGGCTTGATCCCAGAAAGAAATGCAAGGATTGATTTTTTTAATTTTTTTTTTCAGACAGGGGAGAGCATCAGGGTGGTGTTGTCTGCTCAGAGGTAGCAGCACAACAGCCTGGAAGTGTTTCTGAGGCCCTGCTCTGCAAGCAGGTGGTGAAATACCCTCTTAGCTCAAGTTGCAGGGGAATCTGGTGCTTTGCGATCGAGGCAGGCTGAATAATAGCCTCAAAGACTTCCATCTGGGCAGCAGATTTCACACATCAGTAGCAGCAGTAGCTGCTCTTTCTACTTTCATACTCAGACATACCCAGAGGAGCTCTTTTTCCTTTATCTTGGTTCTGTCTTTAGGCAGAAATCCTGTGAGGAAGAGTAGAGTTTAACAACCAACATGAGGGAAGCAGGCAGGTGTGGTTGTGCCCTGGGCCTGGACCATGCCCATCATTACACCATGTCCACTGCGGGTACTGGAGGTGCACTAAGTGATGTTTCTTGGTCTTGAAATGTTACAGAACAGACAAGTGCCTACATTACCTAATTCTTATATTCAACAAGAGAAGTATTATTTGGGAACAGGAAGTCTGAGAAAACTTGAAGACTCCAAAGTTTAGGATCAGTAAGTGGCTGTTTAGACTAAGCCAGCAAGGGAAAGACGGACTGATAAAAAGCCCATCGGAGTGGAAGCTGACAGCTTTGTGTGCTGTTTTCTGTCCCCGTGAATAATGTCAGCCCAGTGACACCGTATTTCCTCTCACTTTGAATTGGGGAGAAGGCTCCTGGGAGCACAAGGGGCTGTGCAGGTCAAAGCCATTGTTCTACTGGATGTCACACTTGCTAATGTCATGATGGAAGCTTAATAACATTTTGTTGATTTCCTCACGATCTATTCTCTTTTCTTTTAGCCTTTTTGCAGCCTCTAAAAGGAAACACAAAAAATGCTGCTTCTTATGCATGAACAAGCTCTTTCAAATGCCAGATCTCCGTCCAGAGCCTCCTGGAAAGGAGTCAAGCTCTAAGGAGTTTGTTTTCATATATTTTCTCTTATCAGTCCCCATCACAGATCGGGGTTTGTGGTTTTACAGCTGATGGCAGGTTGCCTGCATATCTCCGGGCTGAAATGCAAAAATTAAGCCAAGCATGAAGACAGTATCGGCTTGACGCTACATGCCTTTCTAGGGGTATTAGATAAGAGATACTGTTTGCACAGAACAAACCTGTTACCTCAAGAAAACAAAGCTGCTTTTAACTGTGACTTGCTTTAACTTTTGCCTTGAACAAATTTGCAAAGCATATGAGTCAAAGAAATGGACAGACACATCATCAGCTTTATACCACTGACCCCAGCGAGGCAGGAACAAGCTGAAATTAAAGTCTAGGTCTGATCCACTCTGTAGGTGACCACAGCATGTATCATCTCACTGATGAGGGACTCACTGCCAGCCTGGAGAAGACCACCCTTCATTTGATCTTAAGCCAAAAGACCCTTTAACAGAGAAGCATTTCCAGAGAGTGGTCTTGATGCCATATAGTGTGTGTGTGGGATACTCTGGGGCACTCTGTGTGAGTGCACACAGAGGTCCTTGTTTCTTGATGGTCCATCCTGAGAACACTGTGGCTTCCTTCTGGCCCACATGCCTGGTTTCCTTCCCATGGAAATGATGGTACTAGAGTTACAGTGAGGACTAATACACACGCAAATCTGTCTCCAAACCACACGGGCCACATTTGTGTAGGCATGCTTTTGCATGCCTCACTTTAAATATAGCCTGAGTACACTTTGGCTCTCAACCACCTTTTCAGAGAGTGTCTCTCTCTCTCCCTCAAACCATTCACTCTAGACAACATGGAGACCTCCAAAATGTAATATAAACCTTGTTGTGCATTCGGTGTGCCTATATATCACGTGTTTGGTGAACTATGGCTTTCTTCCCCATACCACAGTTAGCTACTGTTTTAGGAGTTATCACAGCCCACTAAACCACAGGAGGTTTTCCTATCCCAGGTGAGCCCACTTGCATGGGAAAAATTGGATTCTGTGTTCTTGTGCAAGAAAGATCAGCTCTGATGCTGTAAATATGGACCCTGAGTAGCGAGTTGAAAGGTAGTTTGTGAGTAGTCATAAAGCTTTCTGTTGAAGGGTGAGTTTTCTGGACTGGTGCTTGCTAAAGAATCAGATTGGCTTTCTAACTACCCTATCCTTTCTTTCTATTCTTAAAACCTAATTGTGTATGTGCTGCACCAGTTGCAAAAGCATAGCAAGAGCCTTCTCCTAAAACTTCTTGGGCTCAGGCCTCTTTTTTAGGGTTTTACAGTCAATTTGGATATGATCCTGTATTTTTATTTATCATCAGAAAATGTCAACATTAGTTGAAGTTAAAAAAATCTTAGCCAATGCACTCTTATACCACATCAAAACCATTTGCAAAGAGAGATAAACTTTATAGATTAGAACTGACTGATATGAAAATAAGCTCTTGGAAGGCAAGTCAAGTGATTGGCAAACTAGGCAGTGAGTTAAAGCAGACATTCAGCCACTAGTCTCTTGACTTGGTGTGGAGTGATGCAGTTGGATGCCGAACATCTGAATTGACACCAAGCAAGAATGTGGGCACTACACTTGATCCTGAATTTGGCTTACAATGTGAAAAGTGTCTTAAGAGTTTAAACTCTTAAGATGGTATGATTCTGGTGTACTAAGCTCTCAGCTCTTCCATCAGAGTTAAGGTGGTTTAACAATTTAGTGTCTTAAAAGCAGCATGATCTGCTAAACTGCTTTCAAGATTTAAGAGGGCTTAATTCTTTAAACCAGTTTAATATCTTAAAGTGGCTGAGCCACTTTTTCTGGCTTAAAAATTTAGCAGAGTTGATATCTTAACATCTTAAAGTTTAACATCTTAAAGTGGCTGAGCCACTTTTTCTGGCTTGAAAAGTTAGCAGAGTTGAGACTAGGTGTCTTTGGAGGGACATTCTTAGTCAGGGGGTTGGATTAGGCCAGTGCAGTGTGGCCTTCTGGCTTCTCAGCCTCTGAATCTGCTGTATGCTTTTCAAGGTCATTGCTCAAACAATTCCAAGCAGTTGGCAAATAGAGATGGGGACTGTTTGCCAGTCAAACCTAGTTCAAGTATTTTTTGAGTCAATACCCAGCCATTGTGCTACTTGTTCTTCTAATCTTCCAAATCCTCCATAAAACCTATATATTTTTGCTCTGCTCTCCTCCTTTTACATTTCAACGACCGCATGTCTGCTATTTCTGGATCTCCTTGAAAATCCAAGCCAAATTTTCTATTGATACCAGGTTTGTCTCCCACTCTTACGCCTTTCTGTAGGAGATATTGCCCCATTTTTACTTGTCTTTATACTCTGGGAGCATGATCCTAGCTTTAGGATCTGGTGCTTGACAAAAAAGTGATGAGCAGGGGGTAGGAAAACCAGGGAACTCTAGTCTCTTTCAGAGCTTTTCTCCCTATGTCTGTCTGACAGGTCATTCGTACATGTCTTCTGCTGAAAATAGAGTGACACAGGGAATTTCTGGTCCAACTGAACATGAGTTTGTCTCCAGTTGTGACTGACACCAGTGTTTCAGAAGTGAGGTCATGCAATCCAAAGCAGAGAGCTGCTGGATGGTTTGTTCAGCCCTTTCTTCCCTTTGTACTGGGAAAAATCCCAACTGTTCATAACTAGGCAATGGCTTAAACCTTCAGTCCTTGTCATCCCAGTCGTCCTGTGGCAGTGAGTCCTACTGTCCCATGAAAACAAAACACTAATTTCCTTTCATTAAGATGGAATTTGTCACTTTTCTGTTTCCCTGGCTGAGCCTTCCCTTATTGTCAGAAAGGGAGACAGATTGTCTCTTTTTAAATTTGTCCCTCCTTTTTACAGCATTATTTTAATTCACCCTTTTTTTTTTTTGACAAGCTGCCCTATTCTCTTCACTTTCTTTTTGCATGACCTCTATGACACCCAGGTGTTCTCAGCATTTTTGAACCTGATGTGGTAATAGGGTCCCCTGGTTAGGTACCTTATGTTGGATGTCTAAATGATCTAAATGAAATGGAAATAACTTTATTGTCAAACTTATGTTTCACACAACTTTAGTTCCTCTGTCCTGGCACCTAGAGAAGAATAGTGCATTCTTTTTTGCATACCTCTATGAATGTAGATGCATACATCCTAATGGTGAGGGATTATTTACACTTTGGCCATCTAAAGTTGGCTTTAGGTGTTCACATTTCTAGCAAGTCAATGGAAAGCAGTGTTTCATTTTCTTTAGATAACCCTTTGTGGGATGAACTGCTTCCAGAGGTGCTCAGAAGCAGCCTGATCTGTAATTGCTAAACTGGGGGAGAAAGACCCCCTATTCTGTGGGCACTTTGGCTCTGGGGAAGGGGACCCTTCTGTTGGCCATTTCTGGGATTGCTCCAGTTCAGGTGGGTTGTTTGGGATGATCCTTAAAGCTATGTGAAACACCACAAGCATATACATAAGAATCTGGAATAAAGCTCTGCCTGAACCAAAAGTAAGGAAAAAAACGTTAATAAAGTAGTTTAAAATGTGTCTTTGATAGTTGTTGGTTAATTATCACTGGTTGCTGTTCATCAGCTCTGGAGAAACACAGAATAGGCTGTTGGGATCAGTCAACTGTGTATCCTCTTACTGTCCCAAGCTACGGTCATGGCCCCTGAATTCATTGTCACATGTTTTCTTCTGCCCTGAACACACTGACAAATTGTCCAAATTGTAACCCTCTAAAGAATGGCCAACTGCCGGATCTTCTTTCAGGGAAAACAAAACAAACTCTGGCTTTTTTGTTTTATTATAATCAGTCTCCCTTTTTAGTCATTACAGCATCTAGTCACATGGAACACAAACCGTTTAAGAGAGCTTGAGGAGAGGGGGAGCATGAGAGAAAGAAGAGAAGCTTAGACAAAAAGAGTCCTTGCTGGGGACAGGAAAGCTCCACAACAAGGCAAAGGAACAGAGAACTTTGCCTCAAGGTCAAGGTTTCAAATACATCCATCAGTTAGAGGCTTTGGGAGGTTTTCCCTTGGACTGAGAAAAAAATGGGATGAATGGCATGTCCACTTGTACTCCATCTGGGTCCAGTCTCTACATCTTGGTCCAATCACCTCCAAGGAGATCCTGGAATACAGTTCTGGGTACCAGTCATTGTCTGGATAAACCCCTCTAGTTTGCCACTTCTTGGTGATTTGTCTGCAGAGACCAACACAGATTCTAACATTAGCTGGGACAGGGAAGAGTGTACAGATCTCAGGACAAATTCCAGACTTAATTGGCACCTGGAAATTTCCTTTCTTCCATACTTCTGCAGTGTAAAGAGTTATTTTCCTTATCCCCATGCATAATCCTAGGGTCAAAATCTGTTTTCACACAAGTCATCTTTCCTGGAAGGTCCTTGGAATTTTGTCTCTTAAAGGCTGAGCAACCATGCTGGACTTAAACGGCTCCTAAGGGTGGAAGACCCTGTCCAGAACTTGAGGGACATGCGTGAGAGATGAGTCTGGGGTAGCTACTGACCTTTGTAGCATGACCTTCATAAAGAATGAGATCTGATGAAAACTTTATCATGTTCACTTAGTGAAACTCTCTGAGGAAAACAACAACAACAAAAAAAAGCAAAAAAGCAGGAAAAGCTTATTTTGATTTAGTTTTCTTATTTGAAAAGTCTTCTACCTGTGGCTATATGTTTAAAAACTCCCTTGTTCTAGCTGTCCTGGATTCAGCTAGGATAAGGTTAATTTTCTTTACAAGAGGTTGGGAGGGGCCACATCCAGCCAGTGGGGTATTTGATACCATGCAACATCATGACAGCTATCTAAAGGAGATGAGGGGCTGGTGTGAGTGCACATGGCAAGTTTCTGGCTTTGCGGCTTTTGGTGCACGTGGCAAAAGTTGGCAGCTCTGAGTGAGCTGTTTGCAGTTTATATCAATCCCTCTAGATTTTATTTCATAATTATTATTATTGTTATTGTTATTATTATTCCTGTTCCTTCATTCTTTGTGTTGTTCTATAAAACTCTCCTTATCTCAACCACCAGGGTTTTGCAGTTTGCTCCCAGTTTCTCCTTTCTATCCCACAGTGTAAAGGGTGAGGCGAGTCATGAGCTGCTGCCAGATAAGCCTAAACCATGACACTAGCATTCATCTTGAGCCTGGTAACTTTACAGTAGTTCCCTGGAGCTGAAATATAACTTCCATTTCTTTTAGCAGGGTTCCAAACCCATGCAAATCACTACACAAAGTCAAAGACTTCTACCAATCCAGCACAGGACCTCACTTGAATATGCCTCTGGTCTCTTATCTGTGAGCCAAGGAGCTCATGCTTAACCATATTTAGTAGCTACTAGGAAGGGTTTACATGTCTTTTGTCTCTTTATAACCTCTCATTTGGTCTCTGTGTCTGTGAAGCTTCCTCAGGCCTGATCAGCCATGTTGCTGTGCAGGCAAGATCCAACTGTGACCTGTTAGGGATGGAGACTTTACCTGGAGAGTCTCAATCCTTCCCTCTGTTGATATATTAAAAAAACTCTTTCTGACCATGCATGTAGAACACAAATTTGCCCCAGCATTTGAGTAATCAGGACACCAGGACACCAGGGCAGTGATGGTTAGTTTCCCATAAATCCTCTAAGGCTGATGATCTGGAAGACATCTCTCTCACCAGTTTATCTGGCCCTGTGCTTAACATGGGATGTAATATTTCTTGTTCATTTGGGCTGGGACCAGGGATGTCATCCCATGGCTCCAAATGATGGTAAATCCACCCTGTCCCTTGGGGTGCAGCTGTCCCTGCACCACATTACTCTTCTGTGCAGAAACATGCCACATATTTCCTTTGTGGGCTTTGCTGGTTTCCAAATTGCAGCCTGTGGAGTCTCTCATGCCTCTGGCTGCTAGATCAAAGATCCATTTCATATCAGAGTTTTTAATTCCATGAGTCCCCTAATCACTTATTAACCTGCTAGCCCGTATGCCACCTCTCCTTTCCTCTTTCACTGGTAAGCACATTTGCCAGGCTATAAATTTTTCTGGCAGCTCTTCTTTGTGCTTTCTCCAAGTCTTGGTTTTAAAGTGCCAGCTCCAGGACCTGACAGAGGATTTTATTCTCACATGTTTGCCAGAGGTTGGTTTCACAAACTCATTAATAAATACATCTTCCTTCTATTTATTTCTGCCAGTTTTGGGTAACAGAAGGGAGAGGGAGAAGGAAAGCAATGAGGTATGATGTTGTTTCTCTTAGCTGTGTGATCCTAATATGGAAGAATCTTTAATGGTTTTCTGGACATGACTCAGTGACTCTTAGTATGAAAGCAAGTGATGATTACGGTCTTATCTTTATGAGAAATGACAGCAGATATCTAGAAAGAAGCAGTTTTTGAAAGGATTCATCACCCATCTGTTTCTCCCACCCTGGCCAAGAGAAAGCTAGCTACAATATCCCCTCCCTCCCACATTCATATGACATGACCATACTGAGCAAGGCTGGGTTGAAATGCCACCTTCTCAGTTCCCCTCCTGTGGTTTTCATGGTGGGACACCTCTTCCAGCCCCTGTGAACTGGGGAAAGGCTTCACTGATGCCTCTGCTTGGATGTACCATACCCTGGTCAGAGATGCACTTGTCAAGCCTCTCCATAGGCAAATGCCCACACCAGATTGAGAGACTGACACAATGGCACTGTGATAGATTAAGCCGGTGTCTCCTCTAGCCTTTGTGGAAAGAGTTCACCAGAACTTTTAAAGAGAAGATACTAAAAAATCCTCAGCAATCTCATAAGGTCAGGCTAGGCCAAGGACAGCAGTCAGGTCTCATGCATGAGACTGTGTGCTTTGGATTTTTTTTTTTTTTTACTTAAAAAGAGACTTGGAAATGTTTCTAGCAGTCTCCATTTCTCTCTGTCTCTCTCTCTCTCTCATATATGTACACATATCTATATGGATATATACGCATTTGAAAAATGCAACCCACAACTTTTGGTTTAAATTTGATCTAACAATATCCCTTTAACATGAAACTCTAAAGCCGTAATTGATACCCCAGTTGGACATTATCACAGATTGCTTCCTGTCTGTGTTTTGACTGTCCTGGTCGAACAGCTTCCAAACCTAACACAGTCAATTAAGAGAAACAACCCTCAGCTACTATTATTCCAGTTACTCATTCCACCAAAATAATAAAAATAATGAAACCACAGCCTGACTTGAACAGCAAAGATCTCTTAAAAGCCCTTCCTAAACTGAGCCTTGATGTACCTCGCATATCTTAGAGAAAGAAATAAATAAAGTTGGTAGGTTGGAGGGAGGAATTACTAGTGATGTTCCTTGGCTGGGCTTGTGTCTATGCTGCTCATAAAGTGCTGCCTTGGGCACAGATGTGAGTACTGGGAACTCCCTGTCCCACCCAGGGCTGACCACCCAGCCGCCGTGTGCCTGGCCACGTGCCTGCTCTGCCGCACCACCACCGGCACCCGGGCAGGCGGGAAGCCACTTGTGGGTGGGTGGCTGGCTGTGCAGCCCTCTTGTCTGCACTGGGGACAGCAGACTTTGTCTTCAGGGAGGCCAGGCAGGGGCTTGCCAGGGATGCTTATGGCCTTCAGTTTCCAACTCTCGATGTGGGTAAACATGGTGGGTACAAACCCCAGCAAATACTTGACAGCCACGGTGCCAAAATGGAGCGAGGTGATATTTTTCATCTAATGCTTTTTATACCAGGAGGAATACTACTGATTTAGTAGCACCAAAATATTTATGAATTTATGCTTTTTCCCCCTGATCAGTTCACTTAGGTAGGGAAAAAGCACCAAATAATAATACTAAAGCCGCTTGCCATGCAATCACTTCATTTTAATAGGTTGGAAAAGAAATATTTTCCATTATTTCCCTTGGAAATAGGAATTCATTGAAAAATAAATTGGTTAGTTTACCTTCCTTTATTTTTAAATGTCTTTAAAGATGGCTAACACTGAATTTAAAATGTTAGTATAAAAATGCCCATTTATTTTAATATTTTATTTGTTAAAAGTTTTCTTAAAAATTCAGTTAAACAGAAATGAAACTCTCTCCTTTTTTATTTTTTAATTTTATTTTATCAATCTAAAGAAAAGGCAAGAAAGCGGGAAATCAAGCACAATCTAAATCTCTTCACTTGTAGTGGAGCCTCTCTATGAAGCTTCCAGTGGGATCTCTGAGTGATGTGGCTTTCCCCAGCTCCCTTTGGCATCTTTGCTTTCTCAGTCTGGGACAAGCCTTCTCTTGTCACCTAGGCACAAGTGTCTCACCTGTGCTGCTTAAGGGCTGCACACAGTCATTCCTTATTCTAGTTCTGGTTAAAAGACAAAGAACAAGAAATGAGAGTATCAAGGAACCAAAGAGACTTTGGAACATGGATAGAAAAGTTACCCCAGCAGCTTCACAGACTAATTCGTATTTTCAAGAGAGATAAAAGTGCTACTGCTTTCCAGTGAAATATTCAGCTTTTTCCTTTCTTCAGCTTCAGAGTTAGACTTCTAAACTGCTTGCAAGACTGTCTGGAGAATCTTACTTAATGTGACATGGAGACCCAGAATTTGCTCAGTAAAGAGCATCTCTGTGGCTCAGCAGAGGAAAATGATACAGAAATGGATTTTTTTGGCTCAGTGCAGTTGGGTGGAAAAGGCAGGGGCTGCTCCACTTTGATGCTCAGATGCTTGGCTATGATTTCAACATCTGGCAAAGGTCAACAACTATCTTAAACTGAAGCATCCTTTAGTGCAAGGCATCTCAAGGTACACCCAAACAAACATTAATTAAATTTTTGTACAGTTTTCCACTTGCCCCACCAAGGCAGCCCCAGGACATCCAGATGAGGAACTCCTAGGCACTGTTTCATACAGTATCTGTTAGATTTCTTTGGGTTCATCTTCCTTTCTCTCAGGAGAGGTTCCTCTCAGCAGCCAGTCACTTGTATTCTGATGACATTCACATCTGGTGAAATGCTCATGTAGTGATGTTACAGGTGGTAGAACTGGACGAGAATTTAAAAGTGGGAAAAGCTCTCAGAGACTGTTGAGGTTGCAGTCTCTCATGGGAAAGATCAGTGGTGACCAAGCAGGAGGAACCTCAGGGCAGCAGAATGAAAGTGAAAAATGTTTTCTGCTCTCATAATCCTAAAACAAGGAGGAAGGGCAGCTGTAGAAAATTAAATAAAATAAACAAGCCTTGCACGAGGTACAGTAAGAAGAGGGTTGAAAGAAGGCAAGATGGATAATTAAGCAATAAGACACGACAGGCTGTGTACTTCTGGGTGATTATCGCATGCCTGCTATGATGTTCTTTAGGAGCAAACTTTTGCTGCACAAGAACTAGAATCACCCCCCAGGGACAGGCTGGCAGGAGGGTCTAATTGCTGTTATTACAAAATTAATTTTGAAATTAAAATAATAATAACAATAATAATAATAATAGGAAGAAAAAGGGACAGCCTCCCTCTGCACCATGTTGTTTGTTAGAACGTGTTATGGGAAAGAGGATGACATCACCCACATTTGGTTGTTGGAGGGAGGGCAGTGACATCACTGCCAGCCAATCCCCAGCTGTGTCCTTGTGGTGTGCTGAATTTTACATGGCTTTTCTTCTTTCTGTCTTTCTGATTCCTTGGCCTAGGTTGCCTGCCTTCAGGTCAATGTGCCAAATTAACTTCTCTTTGTGTAAAGAACTTCCGTCTTTTATCTCTTTATGAAAAATCCTACTTTTAGTTGCTGCCTTATTGTATCTCCCTATTTTGGTAATAAACCCAACAAAAACATAAACAGAAAGCACCTTTTTGAGATATGTAAAGTGATGCACACCATGCCTGGAATCCAGAAGCATGGCATTCCTTTGGTATTTCTTCTATAGAGATCTGTAAGAGGGAATGGCTTCAAGCTGCAACAAGGGTAGGTTTAGAATGGACATTAAGAAAAAAAAAATTCACAGGAAGAGTGGTCAGACATTGGAATGGGCTGCTGAGGGAGGTGGTTGAGTCACCAACCCTGGGTGTGTTCAAAGGTCATTTAGATGTGGTGTTTGGGGATATGGTTTAGGGGTGAACTTTGTAGGGTAGGGTTAATGCTTGGGCTTGATGATCCTGAGGGTCTTTTCCAATCTGAATTTTTCTGTCATTCTGTGATTCTGTTCTTTCCCTTCTACTCTGCTACCTCCCAGCTCCTACTTAATCATCTCCTTCAGTGAACCTGTAAGTAACTCGTGTTCCATACCACCTCTGCATTGAATGGGAAGGAAGATCATACACCAGAAGAGAAGGGCTTCTCTTTGACTGTGTAACTGGACGACAATAAACCAGTTATTCATGTAGATACTCCTAGCTTACATGAAGTTTCATCAGCACTGACTAACATTTTTTTAATGCACAGAAATTCTCTATTTAAATTAGTTTGCCTGGGAAATGTTCTGTATGAAGTTTTTTGTGGTTTTGGGACCGAATCTCCTATTCCTATATTTCTGAATCGAATGCCTTCAGGAATTCTCATTCTAGAGAAATTCAGTAATGCCATTAAGGAAAAAAAAACCCACAACAACAAACAAGCCCAAACAAAAAACAACTATTCCAATATGCAAAGGAATATCCTTGGGAATGGAAATCCTTTTCCTAGTTCTGGTTGGTTTTAGTTTTTTCTTAAGTAATCTGTTTGCCTAACAAAGACTTCTGGCCAGATAATGAGTCAAGAACATCTAGTTACCTTAGATATAAGTATCTGAGCAACTCTAGATTTACAGTTTTTACAAGCCATGAAATCTGCCTTAAAGGCAAAAATGGTTCAAGCAAAGCAAACAGGCTCTCTCAAACTGCTCTCCAGCCTTCCCTGTCATTCATCCTAGCTGAGACTCCAGTATCTATTGGGAAGCTCTATAACATTATCTGCTGAGCAGTGATGATGTCAGGACTCTGATTTTGATAGCTGCTGTACAAAACAGGAGACAAGCTAAGACTAGATAAATCAGAGGTCAGCAAGAAAAGAAGATGTACAGAGAAGTGACATGACATACTCATAATCACATCAGAAATAGTAGCAAGATCAGGATTGGATTTCAGGACTTCTGAAACTCAACCCAGAACTGTGCCATTAGGGGATATTTTGTTTTGTTGTCAGGGGACATGAGGGAGGACAAATCCAAATTACCCCTCTCCCCAAAATCAATCATGTTCATGTGAGTTATATTTAGCTAGTTGAGAAATTGTTCAGTAGCACTCTGCTTTCAAGAATGAGTCTTTGCTCAATAAAAACCCCAACTACCCAACATAAAAAGTAATTTAAGCACCATAGCTTCATCATACTCTCTGCGTTAGGAGATGAGATGTTTTTCACACACCACAGCATAGTACCAATGTCTTATCAAAAGGGTGAACCTTTGACTTTTGACACCAAAGCCTGGGCTCCATAATTAGAATTAAGGAATGACCTCAAATACTTTGTGTCCTTAGGTCACCCAACCAGTGTAATGGGAACATGACATTACACAGATGCTACATATACATATATCTGTGATATATATATATATCTCTATATAGAGATGTATATCTATCTATAGATAGATAGATAGATCTATGGATAGATATGCTCACACACACACATGTAGATACACTGCTGTAGAAAAAAGGGAAAATGAATCTCAGGAGAGAAAGAGTTAAATGAACCACCAGTAGGTGAAGGCAAAGTTGCTTATGCAGACATTTTCTTGTAAAGATTTGGTGTCTGTGCATTAAGCACATGCAGAGACTCGCTGTATCCAGGTTGACAGCTCTGGTGTTACACATCTGTGGGGAAAGGTTAAACAGCATTATGGCACCAACTGGAAAGACCTAATAGATGGAATTGTACCTTCTTAGCCTCCCATGTATTTTAAGTCAACTGAAGTGGGAAATTCCACAGAGGCAATAAACAAATTTCTATCTCACGGACAGTGTTAATCCATCATGTCAAAAAGCTGGGATTGTGGACTGATATTCCAAACCTGAAGGGAGGAAAGAAAAATAGGCAACCAATATATCAAACAAGGTGATTTCCCCCCATTTTTATGGCTGTGAAGAAATTCCCTTGACTCTCTCCACACAGCCCATTCAAAGGGGTCAGAGGCAGCAGCTCTAAATGAAAAAAAATCCAGAAAAAAGCATGGTTGTATCAAGGGTGGAAGGAAAAGAGAAGACAAGTTTTCCAAACACTGGCTGGGATAATCACAGAAATGAGTGCAGGCAGATGATATTTGTCACCCTCTGTTGAACACAGCTCCACAGACATTAAATGCAAAGAATTTTGTTCTAGAGGGACAGGGTGACCCACTGAAACATTAACTTTCCACTTTTTGGTGTCAATTCCCTGCTCCATCGTAGACTTGCTGTGCTGAGTGACCCTGTGCATCTGACAAGACCAGTGTTACAAAGTGGTGATATGGCCTTCGACATGCTCAGCTTATGACCAAGGTTTTTTTATCTTCCTTGATTATCAGCCTCCCCCTCACTGTGCCTAACCTCACTTGGACCCTCTAGAAAGCTCTCGATCCTGGGTTAAGGACTCTTCTCAGGGCAGGTTTGAAGTTTTACAACACCATATGTCAGATGAGCTTCATTCTGGAAAGTTTCAGATCTGCTGGATCTGCAGGGGTCATGGTTCTTAGTGAGAAGGTCCTGCTCAGTGCTGTGCAGGAGGAAGCTTAAAAGGGAGCTGAGTGGTAGGATAATGAAATGGCTTAATATGAAGGGTATTCCACACAGAAAAGCAGAGTGGTAGACACTCTGAATTCCAGTACCATTTTTATTTTCATTGTGTTCTGTTGTAAAATCATCTGCATCTCAGAGCACACTAATCAAGTCCAGGTATCCAAATCAAGTTCTGAGTGTAAATCCTTGTCCTTCTTTCCTAGAACCCTTGCCTTCAGGCAGCTGGATAGGGTAAGGGGAAAAGCCAGGCTTTCAGGATGTCCACCAGAGTCTCTCTTATCTGTGGTGTTCATGTTGTAGGTGACAAACAGGTTTTCTTCATCAGATCACCTGGCAGATGTGGAACAGAGGAAAAACAGAATCAAGCTTCAAACTCAGTTTGGTAAAGAGGTGCTGGAGACAAGATGCTATGATTCAGTTGTACTTGGGCTCAGCACACAACTGGTGCTGCCAGAGTGCCTAGTGCTATTCCTGGTGCATTGGGCATCAGGATGCCAGCAAGTCTTGGCTGGAAAGCAGGGCAAGAGATTAGGCAAACATTACAGGAGAGGACTGTGGGCTTGTCTTTTCACAGAAACCTGGCAAAATAGACCTGAAGTCAAAGACATCTCTTCTGGTCAGGCTTATTAAGACCTCAGAGCAGTAGTCACCTTCCAGAAGTTCCTTAGGAGAAAAACAATCCAAACATCTGCAAAACAGCATAATAGTCTATGGCTCATTTAATTCCCATGAAACAAATTCTTCTTGAAAGCAGTTTTGCTTTTTTTTCCTCTCACCTTTTTTTGGCTTCTCATCCTGTCACTTTCATCTTGACTGAGATGTTCCTCCTACACCCTCTTTTTTTACACTTTTATAAAATTATTTAATCTGGTTTTCTTCCTTCTTCACTTTGTGAAGCTGGAAATATACTCACTAATTTTTTACTGGGGATAGAAATAAAAAGTAGTCCCCAAGACAGTGGAATTCTAATCCACCAAAAAGACAACCAACAGCAGGAAGCATCCAACCGTCCCCAATCCCCTTCTTCCCTCCTTACTCCCCACCTCCATCCCCTGTCAAACATTTCTCATGATTTTCAGGTCAATGTGTATTTGGGAGCTCCCATGCGACAAATTTCCATTTTACTTGTTCAAGTAAATTTTTGTTGTGAGCTTTCCTTGTAGCCCGAAGCACACAGCTATTTTTGAATCTATCTTTTTTGAGGGTGAAGTAGAGTCAAGTTATCTTGTCATCAAATCCTCATTTTGGCAAGAAACGTGGTGGGGGTGAAGAAACAGAGGACTTCATAGCAATAATCACTAACCAAAACACTTCAGAGTGCCTGAACTTGTAACTGCATCTGTTCAGTTCTTCAACAATATGTCAAGCAGAAAGAAAACAGCTTAATTTTTTTCACAAGCCCAGTTGCTTGCTGAAGTTCACAACAACACGGCAACTTGTTTGAACTAGTAGATGGAGGGAACATGCTATTAATACCAGAGTCACAGCACCCCACTCCCCACAACCCACCAGATGTCTGAATTCAAAATGTCACCTCATGTATCACGTGGGCAAAATCTTGGTCTGTGTTCCAAATGCCCTAGAGGCACTGGGCTGTTCTTGCGAGGTCTTTGATATGGTCTGTGAGTAATATGGTTGTAAAAAGCCAAAGGTATTTATGGTGCATTATTATTAATACAGCTCCTGTTTCCATCATTGTTTTGCTATTACTTATGCATTAATTCCTTTCAGGCAGCTAGGTTGCTCTGGGGACTGATGCATCATACAAATCCTTTCACTTTTCTATCAGCCCAGTTTAGTATCCTGGTTGCTCCTAATCCAGCCTTGCTGGTTGATTGCATGGCATAGCTGGGTGATCACATCAAACACGAAATGTTCTCAGAAAAAGGAGAGAGATTCTGGGAAAACTCTGAAGGAACCAAAAATAAATCCATTTCCCCTGGAATCTGGTTGTGGCAATTTTTGAATGACTTGCCTTCCATATCCTCAAAAAAAAAAAAAAAAAAAAAAAAGACTTAAAACTTGCAAATGTTTAGGCCAAAATTTTGGTCTTCATCAAAGAGCCAAAATTCCTGTGGAAAGAAGAGACTTTTCAAGAAAATGTATATTTAATTGAAACTCCAGATTCTCAGCAAAGCCAGAGTGGACTACAGTTGTGCCAAAGCTGAGAGACACTGCTGAGCAATACCAGCTCTTCTTGCCAGGGGATTGTCCTGGGCCACTTGACCTGATCCACATGGTCTCACATGGTGAGAGAAGAAAGTCAAAAGCTTTGCTCACTTGAACCATCAGTTAATAAGAGACTGTCCTGTGTGTAGGGAAAAGAGCTGGGGAGGAATTAGAGAGTCAATAGAGCTTATGGGTAGAGGAGAAACTGCAGAGAGGCAGGAGGCAACCAAAAAGAAAAAGGGTTTATGTGTAGGGAAACAGACCTGCACACTGACCTGGGTCTGCTCAAGCTCATCCAATATTTTAAGTCAGAGTAACCTTCTAAATAAGTCTTTTGTTCCCATGGGCTACAGCTCCCTTAGGACCTGTGCTCATGTGAAGTCACTCATTTCAGTTCCAATGCAGCTGAGACCCTGAGGAAAGGCAAAGCCATTGGCTAGGGTTCCAGAGACCTCATGCAGGCGCATACCTGTGCATGAGGGTCAGTGCCACTCCCAGACATGCTGTGTGTTTCTTCATTCTTGCTTCTTTTTTCTTTTTAATTTTATTTCTTTTTCTTCCCCTGAGATCTAAAATGAAGAAATCATGCTGATGGAAAACATCTGCCTGTTCTTTGTGCATGGAAAAAACATAACACATGGCAGGCATGATAAATAATAATAAATAATGATGATGGTGAAAACATTTTGTGAGGCGCAGTGGTTTGATTTGTCTGGAGCGAGCATCACACACTCTCTGTCCAGGCTAAGGATAAATAGGCTGCTGTGGTTTGAAATTTTGCAAAAGGCAACAAAAACTTTGAGGCATTCAGGAAGACCAGATGCTAAACATGGCTTGGCTTTTCATGAGTTTGTTCATTAGTGCCTAGTGAGAGGCTGTTCAGGTGTCCAAAAGGAGCCTGACCTCTCCTGAGTGCAGGTCTATTTATGTGTAAGGCACAAATCACTCTCTCTCCTAAAACTAATATGGCTAGGTCAAAGAATGACAGTCTCCCAGTGACATAGTATCCCTCCTTTCTATCTCATTGTTATAGACAGGGTTATGAAGTCAAGTCCATGGGACAAGTAATATATTTGCTTCCCTAAGGTTATCACGAAACCAGGGGAGCTTTTCATTCAGAAGACATAATTCTTTGTGCCTCTCAAACATCCATGCAGAAATCAGCTCTAATTGTATCCCTATGGATCTCACCTAGACCTTCATGAGGATCAACCTGAAAACTTCTTCCAGGGTTCAGGCTGTGTTTGGTCATCTCAAACTGTAGGTAATGACATCGTAAAGCCCAGCGAGTGAGTGTTACCTAATGGAGAGGGACAAAGGGGATTATTTAATGAGTCATTAGGTCTCAGGTGACTTTCCGGACTGCAGGTGTTCTACTTAACGTCTGCCAGGAGGCTGGTGCTCTCCCTGCCTTTGTAAGTAACTAGGCCCAAACGACACCCGATTTTGAAAACATTTGAATCTGTGACATGTCTGCAGAGTAGACAGGGATGGTGGGGTAGGAGTGCTGTGCACTGTCAGATGAAGGTCCTTATCTATGTGAGGAAAAGTGTTCAGAAAACAGAGAAGGTGATTCCAGTGTTCGTTGAACACTGGTAAAGGAAATGTGCCAAGGCTGGGTGTATTTATGGCTGACTGAACAATGTGACACCAAACATTTCAAAGGACAGTGATAGTCTTGCCCACTTTCAGACTTTAGCTGTTTACAGGAGGTACCTCTAAAAGCCTGAGATCTCAGTTCCCTGCGTAACTATCCTGTAATGTCTCAGTCAGGATGATTCATAAATGGAAATATCATTGAAAAAAGCCCAACACTAACACTCATGACAAGCCATGCTCTGTGTGTCTCTGTGTGCACTTTGCCAACATGTTTATGTGAGCACTTAGAGTGTAAACACAGAGTAACATTTATTTTTTTTGGTGTGTGTCTGCTGGAATGATTGAAGCTTAAAACTAAAGAAAAAAATGGAATTGGAGCTGAGCAACAGGAGAATGATGATGCAATGATATTGCAGCAGCAAAAGCAAAACGATCTGCTAAAAATACACCAGAGGGATCTAAATATTTCCATAAACAGATGGAGGTCAGAGCCCAAATGGAAGAAAAAAATGCAAGTAAAGGAAATTGTATTTGACAGCCATAAGGGTCTTATAGTTCTTCTGTGTCTTTTATCCCAAAAGGGTTTTTTACAGATGCTCACCTTGGGCAAAAGAGGAGTCTGATTCCACAATGCTTTACTTACATGAGTAACCCTAATTTATGTTTCTAAACTCAAAGGGACCAATGGAACTGCCATGTGAACAATCCATTGTACTATTTCTTTTAGAGGAGGCATCTGGCAGTGCTTTATAGTGAAGGATGCAGAGCAGTTTCCATGCTAAACCTCTCTTTTATTCATTTTTATATACATATTTTTTTCTGTTTCAGCGCGTTTACATTTTCAGCTGAAGTTTTTCAAACATAATCCATGCCTGAATGTGAATTTTATTGGAATGCATGAGGAAGGTGTTGCAGGGTGCTCCAAATCCCCTCACCTTTCCTCATTATCTATCAGCAGAGGTCTGAATAGGGGAGACAAAGTTGTGAAATGATCTTCCCCTGTCCTGATGACAGTAATAACCACTTATTGTCCCTGCCGAGTGGAGGCCCCACAGGTATTTACTGGTGTGAGGAGAAGCCCCTTGGGATTTGGAAATGTGATAAGGGGGTATTTCACATTTTGGCCTGGACAGATTCTCTAGTAATATATAAAAGGGTGAGCAGAGAGCAGTGAGGGCTCTCATTTTTCCGCCGCTCTCAATTTCACAGGGCTTACCCGTGTTTTGGGGTCCGCTCCTTTCGGCTCTGCCATTTTGGGCGCTCACCTCTCGCCGCTCTTGCTCACTTCTACCCACGCCAGCGCTCCAGCCCTGGGACCTGCCGGCCACCGCCAGCCTGGGACCGATCCTGCTCAGGAGCCTGCCAGCAAAGCCGTGACCCTGACTGCCTGGGACCTGCCTGCCAGCAAAGCCGTGACCCTGACTGCCTGGGACCTGCCTGCCGTTTCGCTTCTCCCTGGGACCGATCCCGCAAAGCCGTGAGCCTCGAACTGGATCACCAATGGGCAGTTTCTGGAGTCTGTCAGCAGAGAGAGCGAGCCAGGGACTGTCTCTAAATTCCTACTCCGAACTTCGTGAGTAAACCTGGCCTGCTCGTATCTCCCTAGGGGTTATTGGTTGGCCTCTGATTTATAAGTGGGGTGAAGCTATTTGTGGCTTAGCCTTTTCCAGTCTCTGAACGCTCCAAATAGTTAAAAATTGCCATAAGCATCCTGGAAGAATTCACGACCGAATGGAACCTGTAAATAATTTTTATCAGTTTTGTACATAGTTTTGGGGCGGGGGTTTTGGGAAAATAAACATAACTGCATTTTTATACTTCCCGCCTTGGTAATTTAACCCCAAATTAATACAGCTGGAAAAATATATTTTCCTTTAAATGAAAAGGCCAAGCCTCTTCCGGCCTCTTTCTTGTCTCTTTATCTAAACAAATTATCTAAAACAAATTTATCTAAAATTTCCTTTGCTGAGTTGTTCTGTGATGAGGATAGTGAGATTTGGTGAGGTTTCAAAATCAAAATCACATAGAAATATTTCAAATATGTAGGTACCTGAAATACTGAATATATTCTGCAGGGATGAAGTTCAGCTGCTAGAGAAAGGCTACCAGAGTTCTGCATGTGCTCTTTTGAAGCTAGATGCCTATGCTCGTGCCTTGCTTTGGTCTTGCCCAAGTTCCCCCAGCTATGAGTGGGAACCAGACTTTCTGACTGGGAAAGCAAAACTGGGTGTGATACTAGCTGTGTCAGTTCCCTTTGGCCCTGATGGACCACCTTACCTTGGGATAGATTTTAGGTAGGATTAAGAAGCACTAACATAAACCCCTCTCCTGGCTGGAAGATGCAATTTCCCCAATTTGATCCTGATACAAAGACTGAGAATTTCCCATCTAGGGAACCTTGGATCTTGAACTGTTGCAGCTCATCTTCCAAGAAAGGATGAAGATGAAGCCACAACAAGATGCCTTTTGAGCAGAGGTAAAAGCAAGCACATTTGAAAGCTTCTGCACAAATGTTTTCTTCTAGACAAAACGAAGTAGTTCCTTTTCATGAAGTTAGAAATTTCTTTGGGTTATTTTTGTTTGATGGCTTTATTTCCAGTTCTCAGTCTTGCTGAATAATCAGCCTAGAAAGCAAAGGGTAAAATGTTGTTTCGAGATGTCAAAAAAACCCCCAAACCAAACACACTGAAATGACCTATTTTGAGAACACTTGGCTATAAAGTTCCACATTTCATATTCTTCTTTCTAAACAAGCATCTGTCCAAACCAACATATTTCTAGGAAAATGTATTTCGTTTAAATTAAGATTTTGACAGGAAAATATGTTCTTGGAAAACGTGTGTCCTGATCTCTTCTTCAGACAAACAAGAATGACCATTTTATACAGCATAAGGAAGGACAAGATGTCCTATCCTGCTATTCATATGTTTGCTTCCATACAGCTTGTAAATATGGTATCACACAGTGGTACATTGTATGAGTGAGTGACAAGAAGATGCACCAGGTCCCTCCCAGTCTAAAAGACTTTGCCATTCTAAGCACGGCATAGTATACCCAACACACAGCAAACCTATCAAACTCTGTTTCTACAATTGTAATTCAGATGTATTCATGATGATGAAAACTAAGCACCTGTAATTATACACCCTAAGATGAAATTGAGATTATCAGGTATAATGCTTGAGGGGCTGATTTCAAGACACTCTTATTAAAAGACCTCAAGTGCTGTTTTAAAATGATCAGTGTGGTGCTCTTTGAAGATACTGGAGGATCTGCAGTTTCTTTTGTCACTTCAGATTTTCTCTAATGTTAAACTGGTCATTTCTGTTTAGCTGCTCTGGAAATAGCAGACACAAAAAGTCCAACTTCTTGGGTATTGCCCTTTTTTTAAAAAAATTCTTTTTATCTATTTAATTAACTTAGTTTTTATTTTCAAGAACATGTCCTTGCAAAAATAAAAACTGTTAGCAGCCTATAAACACGTTTCATGTTCTGTCCAATGGCAGGAGAAGTTTTCTTCCACAGCTCTTGACAATGATAGAAGTGGTCAGACCTCCTGTGTTTTCCAACCCAAGTCTTTCTGAGCCTCTGCTTGATATTTCAGCATTTTATGGCTGAAAGTCATTTTTGCTTCACCTGTTCTATGGTCTGGATGCCTTGTGTCCATCCAGTCATACAGCACCATGTCGTTGCTGTAACTTCAGGCAGTACAAAACAGCATTAGGAAAGAAGCTATATGAAAACACAGCAAGAAAGGGGCAGTGATGCCCTAAAGCTTTGTGTTGGGAAAGCCCCAGTTCACTGCAGACAGCTCCTTTCCCTTCATTATGTACTGAGGTAAACTCCTAGCTTGGGCTTGGCTCACTCTGCCTTGTGAAGAGTCACTGCTGGTGTTGATTTATTTAGCGGTTGAGTGGTAGGTTTTGGAAGAGGCAAAAGGAAGCTCTCCCTTCCTGTTCACACACAGCTGTTCTCCTCAGAGACCTATCTGGATTCACTGGAGGACCACTGGCCTCTTTGCCAGAGCTCTATCGCAGGCAGTGTTTACAGCTGTCCTGCACGGATGACCGGTGTGTGGTCTGAAGCTATGGATGGAGAAGCGAGACAAGTGCATTCCATGGAATTTATTCTGTCGGCAGCTTCCGGAGCTCCATGGGCTCTCTGGTATCAGCTGTCATGAACCCCTTGGACCTGCCTGAGTCAGGATAATAGTGGACTGACTGTGTACAGCTACCTATACTCCTCGCAGGAGCTGTCATATGGCACACAAGTTGTATCTGTCAGGAACGACTGCAAAGCCAACCTTTGCCTTTGGAAGCAGCCAACTCCTGTGGTATTTGGAGCCATATGAAAAAAACCTCTGGCAGAGGGAAGGCTCTGTGCACACACAAGCTTTCCATCTCTGTGCCTGGAGAGGTATGGTGAGGGTTACATGAGCTTCAGGAGTATGCCTTTTTTAAGGAATCTGCCAAGAAATAAAGGGCTCTGGAAAGTTCATGTCTTGAAAACACAAGAACAAAATAAAAGTATCTCCAAAGCTTCTGATCTGGAAAGGCCAGAAGGAAAGAATTCACCTGTGATAATGCTGTGGAGGAGTACTGCCCTCATTCCAGATGGCAACCCCACCTCTTGGCCTGCTCTAGAGGCTACAAAAGGGCCTGGATTCAGAGCTCTTTGCATACAGAATTATCCAAACTCTGCTACTAACAGTGTTTAGGAAGCATGAATCCAGCTGCAGTGAATGGATGCCATTTTTATATTGTTAGTAGTGCCATTGCCACACAGGTGGATTCAAAGCCTTCCAGAAGAGCATAAAAACCTATAAACTCTACAGATCAGTGAAGCCACTCATCCATTACAGGCAGCAGCTTGTCCCCAGTAACTTCTGCAGCTCACCACCTCATGTAATGCTTGCTCTCACCAAAGTGGATAGGTGTGGTCTCAGCAAAGTGGGTAGTCATGCATTGTAAGCCATCATCAAATTGCTAATTTCAGTGGGGCTTTCTGCCTAACTCTGGCATTTGGACACATTGCAAGGACTCTGTTGTCCCTGTGATTCAATTTCCACCTTCTCTGTGTGTATTTATTCTTTTTGGACCAAAGGGAGTCTTGTATGGTGAAGTCTGAATAACTAGGTGAAAGATTCTGGTTTCCTGGATTGTTGCACTATCAGGACCTGGGACAACTGCAAAAGTTCCTTCAACAAACTTCACCCTGCTTGGCTTTATTTCCAGTAAAGGATTGTCAAAGGCATAGGAAGCTCCATGTAAAGTGAGGAAAAAGTTTTTCACTGTGAGAGTGATGGAACACTGGAACAGGCTGCCCAGGGGTGCTGTGGAGTCTCCCTCTCTGGAAATATTCAAAACTCACCTGGATACATTCCTGTGTCATCTGGTATAGGCGATCCTGCTCTGGCAGGGGGGTTGGACTAGATGATCATTCAAGGTCCCTTCCAGCCCTTAACATTCTGTGAATCTGCAACAGCTGATTTCAGGATAAATTGGATGGTTCATGGAAGTGAACTCAGGCTTCATTATCATGGAGTTGCATGAGAGAAGCTTGCTTAGATCTGAGTTTATTTTTGGTGTGGTTTAATTCAATGAATTTCATACCATGCTGAAAGCACCTGAAGTGCAATGATAGCACAAGCCTATGTGAGTCTGTATAATGGAGATCATTGTATAGTCTTCTACCAAGGCAGAATCCAGAAGAGATGAACTTCTAGCTCTCAAGAGACTATGCATATGGCTGCTTTGGAGGTTCATCCATCTCCAGTTTAAACCACTCAGTTTCATACAAATACATCCCAATTCTGCTCTGAGTTACACCCACTGACTTGACCAGAACCACATGAATGTTAACAACAAAAAGTAAACAAAGCAGAATTTAACCCTATTTCTTTTCCTCATAGACTTTTCAATGTATGCTACAAATATGAGATCCCAGAAACATTAATTCTGTCCAACAGGCAACATACTTCACCAAATGGAAAACTGGAGATTCTCCAGGATTAATAACACGGAAAAGCATAGTATTTGATGTGATAAATATTTGGAAGGCAACTTTATTGTCAGGAGTATAAAGACCCACCCGTTACTTGGAAAATCAGGACAAAGCAACAGAACATCTCACTTTAAGAAAAACATCAAGGAGAAAAAAGGAAGTTATCCAAGAACTGGGGAAACTTGACCAGGGCCTGTAGGGATTTTAAATTGCAAGGCTGTTTGTTGTTTGAACTGAGTCACACCAATGTAACAGAGAATTTGTCCTTGGCAGCAGAACTGTTAGAATGGAGAGTTAATGCTCCCTCGTGTCAACCCACCGAATCCAGGTCATCATGTCTTAATTAAAGTGTATATGCTATGAAATACCACTGAACGTCAATCCAGCTCCTTAGTGTATAGAATACTGTGTTTATTTATGGGGTTTGGCAATCATATCTGGAAAATTATTAAAAAAAAAAAAAAAGCAGCAGGCTAGTAAAATATAAATATTGCCCATTAAGAGAAGAAAAATACTGTCATACCCTAGCTTATCTTCTCAGCTGGTTTGGGTGAGATTCCTGCCTATGGGTCATCTTTTCACACATTAAAGAGGTTTTTCACTACGTCAGCCAGGTGCAGCTCAGTCTTACTGGGATGACGATCCATGCATGGACTAGGCAGAATTTTGATTTAGAGTCCCTATGATGGGCCAACTATGCAGCATGAAGTACGACAGCATTTCCAGATTATCTTCTGTTGAAATCCCAGCCATATCTCAAGAGTGTTCATCAAGTTTTTGAGAGCTCAAATGCCTGAGACACATGGAGGAAAAAGTTCTTTCCTTGTCTGTCATTCTAAGTCCAGAGAAACCTCTGCACTGGGTATCTGCCCAGCCCTGGAGCAGAATTCCAGTAAAATCTGGAAATTCATCGCATTCAAAATCATTCCCTGAGGGTTGCTTCACAAAGGATGGACAAAGCAACAATTGCACTAGTTGTATATATTAAAATATTGCATATATCTATGGAATAACTACTCCAGTGATCCAGCCAAGAAAAACAGCAGAGCAAGTAAGATTGGTAAAGATGGGTTAGATAGAGAAATTGCCAAACAAAACAAGGTTTCATTATGACTAAACACTGTCCTCTGCCTCTAATTGTCTCTTGCAGGGAATTTCCTAGAAGAAGGCCAGAATAAATGGACCTGCCTAGCTCCATGGTTCTCTAAAGTTAACCCTTCCATGGATTGTGGGGTTGCATTCTCAGTTTGCTTTCAAAGATGCACGTATATATGTTACCTAAGTTCTGATGATGTTTTGGAAGAAAAAGCCAGTGGTTTTATTTTTCCTTTGGGAAAAAAAATGCAATTAACAAAAGGACATTTTTACTTACCCTGTTAATATTCTGCACTCAGGATGTCTAAAACCAAGATGCATTAACTCTACAGAGCAGAAAAGTTACTACAATCACCAAAGAGCTGTCTTCCGCCTCTGGGTGCCCGTCACAATAACCCAAGACAGACCAGAACAGAGGCTCTCATGTGTACAATGCTCCCAGAAGACCTAGGGAAAACACAGGTGCCTTGCTTCATCATCAAAGTGTATAATTCCTAGAATTTTACCATGTGGTTTTATTTGAAACAGTTTCATTGCATTTGTGGGTGAGAGCTGAAGTAAGAAATTACCATGAGAAGGTAAAGAGAAGATGCTTGTGCACTATACCCTGTTGGAATAGCCATACTTGCAACTCCTTGCAGGGTGCATTCGATGGAAAAGACCTTCTGGGAGCCCTGCAACACTGTAGTTTCAGAGAAGCCTATGAATTTAGAGCTAAACTCTGGACTGCCTTGAGAGAAACCTTAAACTTGCACAGGACAAGAGGGCAGTTGGTTAATAAATGGCACACGCAGTCCATCTTCCCTCTGTCTTTGGCCAACCAAATTAAGCACATGAAAGTGGACTCTGCCTTGTCTTCTAAAGAGATCTTTTCCCAACAGTCTGAGCTAGAATAACGAGAACAGTGGAAGGGCAGGCTCCGGAATGATTCATTAACTGCAAAACAGGGGAAAATTCATACCAAATGTTCCTTGTAACTGCCCTGCTGCTTCCAATAGTGTTTCTTGTGTCCTATAACTGAGGGGTCAAACCTAATGTTAAACTTTCAAGTGGAGTTTATACATGTAAGCATGGAGACTGTGTGCCTGTAAGATGGTCCCCATAAGCATATAAAGCCTGCTCTGCATTGCTTTAGTAGCCAGCTCCTGTAGTTGCCAGGTCTTTTTGGCAACATAAGAATAGCTGTGCAGATTCAGGCAAGTATTCATATAGGCAGGTAACTAAAACATGCTGAGGGAAGAGTACTAGACCCTGGCAAATGCACAGTGACACATCCCAAAGGCAACTCTGCCATTTCCAGAAATCTTCAGCTTAAGGAAAGCACCACAGATTCACACCTGGGAATTTCCATGCTAAACAGTGGGTCTAACTAACAAAGTTAGCTGCAGAGCCATTAAAGACTTTGAGATGCTTAACTCTCAAGGCCTTTAAAATCGTGGCCAAGAAAACTGTATCTAAACACCTAAGCTAGGTATTGTAGCAGCTGCAAAGACCAAGTAGAAGGCAACCATGAAAGAATAATTGTCCTAATGCTTTTTGGCATTCTGTAGAGAAAGGTGATCCACGTTAAAAGAAGAGCAAATTAATAATCTAATTTTTTATCATAGCCTCAAAAAAGGGTTGTGGTGGGGGATAACTCCACAGTGTGTGAAATGCTTGCAGCCTTAACACCTTCGAGTGCAGCAACACTGCAGCTGCTGACACATCTTCAGAGCTGGAGCTGCTAATAGAGACCTTATGCGACACTGTAGTTCTTTCATGCAGAAATCTATAAAACTAACAAAAACTTCTGCAGAATCAAAGAAAACTGAAAATGAGAAGGGCCAACAGCTTCTTGGATGAAGCAGTATTGTCAGCTCCCATCTTCTTGACAGGCTTGCTTGCTTCCTTGGTCTCTCTATTAATTTGTTCAGGCTAGTTGAAATGAGTCAGTGATTGTGTTTCTCTCAATCTGGCTTTGTGGCTTCATAGCTCTTGATGTGAGAAATGTCATCCTCATGTTTGCTTTACCTTTTATTTAATGATTAACTCAAACCTGTACCTCTCCATTTTCCTGGCTCTCACTGAGCACATCGAAAACTCCACTGTCTCTTTTCTAAAGTCTCCAAGTAACTTCTGGGGTTCTGTTATCTTTTCCCATTGCTTAGAGCATTTCTACATAGAGACATCAGAACAACTTCACTCCTAGTCCAAGCAGTTTGGGCACATGGCAGTCCTCTTCAAAAAAACATGTACCTACATTGCAGACTCAGAGTTTGGGGTAAGAAGCCAAGCTAGGAGGCAGGATATGGTTTAGTTTGAAAGCAATACTGTGTTAATGCACATATATAGTTTTAGAAATGTAGCAGAGCTCTTACAATGACATCTAAGGTTTCTCTAGACATTCCTGCTCTTTCCACTCTGTAATTTTATATAGTGAGCCAGTAAAATAAATGAACAGCAGACATAGCATTCTGCCTGCAAGTACAGTGATTCCAGTACTGATGATCTGGAACCAGCTATGGGTCCTGCTTAGATGCTGATCTTCAACTTTTGTGGATTTGTCAGTTCTCCTGATTTTATATCTGTTGAAAATCTTACTCCTTTTTTCATATTATTATTTGTAGGCATCTTAGAAGTTTGAAGTGCAGCCCACAAAGGCATTAAAGACTTCACAGGCTTCTAAGCTGTCAGTTAAAACATTACAGCAGTTCTGTTAGCCATGCATGCTGTCTTGTTCTACCCATGTTATTTACTTATGTTAATTGGTCAGGTATTAAAGAACAGACACAGAAATTAATTAGTGGTCTGACAGGAATTACAAAGAAATAAAGGCCTTTCATGAGTGTCAGAATTGAATCACTCACAGAAGCTTACAGAGTGAAAAAATGAAGAGGAATGAATCATGGTCAAAAGAAAGATTTTCAGCCATACAACATGGCTTCCAGATGTGTGGGGATAGACTACTACACTTTTACTCAAGGCACTGTCAGTCTTCTAATAGGCTGTTTGATTGGGAGTAGCAAGCTATGGAAAGACCATGCTGTTCATGGAAGCAGGCTTGATATGGTAAGCAATGTTTCTGTGGTGCCTTATACCTTATAGATGTCATCCTTCACTTCTTTGTACAATGTAAATATCTTCTTAAGCTGTCCTTATGGAGAAGCAAAGCCATTCAAAGTCCATGACAACTATAATGTTTATTGTCCATTTGGGGAATGGACTTACACTCCGTAATTGCTGGGCCACAGAAAGGCTGTTAGGATCCATCTTATTATGAAAACATGGAAAATGTTACTGAAGGAAGGAAGACAAGTGTAAGCTTGCATCGAAAACGCAAGCATCCATTTCCGTATGCAAAATCCTTGCAGTCACCAGCCAACACTTGCAGCTCAATACATGAGCAGCTCAGACAGAGGTTATGTTAGGTGATCCAAAATGGTCCTTCTTGGCTTTGTAGTCCATGACTCCACTATAGAAGATTTCACACCAAGAAAAGCCCTCTGGTAACCAATCTAGGCATTTAATGAGTCACCCCTGAGATAACAAGCAGCAATGCCAAGGAGAAAACAAGATTTCAAGTAGAGGCTTCTGATGGCTACAGACAACAGGAGCCAAAACTGAATGATGAGAAACTGTGCAGTATATATGCATACACGTCTGTGAAATGAACAAATTAGTACAAACTTTAGGATATTACATTTTTTTGGCTGCTTCAGCTCTGCTGAGCATTTGAGCACACCACTGTTGCTCTAAAGGAAAGCAATGAAGAAAATCAGAGGAATCTCGCATATACGTTGCTGGACCAGAGCACAGGGCAAGCATCACTGGATACCTAACACAGAAATGACCCACCAAGCATCTGACACCAATAACAGATCTGATACTCACCCTGGAAAAGGTTGATAGCCCCATCTGTTGCTACTGTTGCTGACACTGTTATTTTTCAACATTCTTTCTTGCCGGGATGTTCTCCAGCCAAACACCAGGTCCTAGAGAACAGCATGGCATCCACAAAGCTTTCAAAGAGACAGCAGTGAGCACAGCAAGGAAAAGTTCAAGGAGTCTCTTCCTCTTGCTTCTGCTGCACACACTGTTTGGGGAGATAGATCAGCTGAGATGTGGAAAAACATCCAAAAATTAGACTAACCTCAGAATGGAAACACTCTTCCACTCAGCAAAGAGGCAGTCAGAGACAAGAGATCTTAGATGTTTAAGACGATGCCTGAGGATGACACAAGGCAAGCAAGGTTTGCAGTGTCAAGTGTAGATGTGGAGCTGAAACTGCCATTTCTGGAGGAAACATCTCCTTTGCATTCACAGCCATCATTCCCTACGCTGAAAGCTGCTATGGAGATAACCTCTGGCATAACATGGAGTTCCCATTACCAATGTGGAGAACTAAGGGCACTCAGTGTGATGCAGTGAGGAACCCAAATAGAAGGTCTCAACTCTGTGAATGACTTTGGATAATATGGGCCAAAAAGTATTCAGAAAAACTGCACTTCCTGTAGCAGTGTAGCTATTTTGAACAAGAGATAAAATCCATGTTCACATGGATGAGAGTGCTGCTATCACTTCAACACTAAGAAAGTTTGAGAATTTCCTGTTTGTTGTTTTAACATTTACGCTTATTAACAGAAAAATTTACATGAATTTAGGCCAGTCAGGAAACAAGCCCTGAACTGAACACGTAACATTTCTTTTTAAATTATATTTTACTGAGACGGAATTCCAAACAATCTTTTCTCTTGGCCAGCTCCTGAAGGATATTCCTTCCATTCAGCAGAAAAGTAGGACTGAATTAGGTCCTTCAGAGCACACATACCCAGTTCAACCCAAAAGAGGCATGTAGTTTACATTATGGGAGAGAGACCCAGGCAGTCTGCATGACCTGTTTTAGATGAATGTAAGAAACTCTTTAAGGTAGGAAGAACAGCAGGGAATTACCCATAATGGAATTTAGCTGGGGTATGAAAATTCATTTTTCTACCATTGTGAAAAGCAGCAAAGGAGGTACGGGATAAGCATGGGAGAAATGAGGATTTTGACAGTATTCTCCCAAAAGGCAAAATAGCTCCCTTCTCTATGCTGGGCCAAAGAACTACAAATCTGCCTGAGGAAGACAATCTACAGAATCATAGTTAATTTCTTGATGGCCTTGGATCCAGTCATTAAACAGGCCTGACATCGTCAGTATATAAGAGCTGGTGTTTTTGCAGCTTGTAGTGGCATGGCTGGAAGCCATCTGTAGAATTATACAGACAGGATGAAACGTTTCCAAGGGAAAACATGCACAATGAGAATATGCTCTGTTCTTCCCTAAAGCAACACACGCTGCTGCCAAGCTATGCTCAGTCAAGCTGCTGTACGTACCAGGAAATGGGCTTCCTTCCAACGAAAAGCTATAAAACAAGACAGATAAAAGGAGTTGAAATAAAAATAAAGGAAAAGTGGAAACCTTTTCCTTGCTTATATTCCTCTCCAGACATGGTTAGCATTTGGAAGCATTTGGAAGATGCTTCCATTACTATCTGCACCATGGGTTCCATGAGCTTTCACTGTGCAAAACTCTGGCTTATGACTTCAGTGACCTTCCTTATCTCCTACAGCTCAGTAGGTGAACATCCATTCCACATGCCCATGTGGCACTTTGTAGGGGGTTCATAGCAGCATCCCTAAGCTGATATCCAGTGTCTACCTAAATGGAAATGAGAAATGAGTACCCTGAAACAGAAGTCTTTTATTCCATGGCCTTCCGTGAAATTTTGGAAGGAAAACATGAAGATATTGAACTGTAACTGTAGAAGAATCACCTCCCTTCCTCATGCTTCATTTTTTCCATCATCCATTGGGCATGAACACTTCACCCCAGAGTACTGTATGGATTGAAGAGTCACTAAATGCATAGCTCTCTCTTTGTTGCAGGTTACTAACACACCATCATCATAACTGCTGTGTCTTCCCTTGCCCAGCCTTGGTTGAAATTGAGGATGAAGTGAAGGGAGGTACACGCTCTTCACAGACACTCAGTTCCCTGCAAAATTATTCAAAGCTTAAGAGTGGCATAAAGCAATTATTTGTTATTAACCATAACATATCCAAGACAGTGGAGCTGTCTTTGATAGATGGTGATGTCATTAAAAATGGGGAGAGAGAATGGATAAGGAAGGACAAGATTTCCCTGTTTTTTCCCCTCAGATTGAGTGTTTCCATTTGAGAACATCAAGATGACAGAGTTAAGCAATGTCAAAATTTTATACTAAAACATTATATATAGCAATGTAAAAAATGCATAGAAAGTACTAATACACATGGTACCCTCTGACAAAATATATATGTGAGCTGGACAAAACTAAGTTGGGACTGAAAGACTTGAGGAACTTGGAACAAAGTAAACCTTTCTTGCTGTTGTAGCAGTTTGACAATTTTCGGTCACAAATTTACTGAACCTCACACGTTCCCAAGAAACATTTTGCCTTGAAATCTCCCTTTCCAATGGAAAACAGCTTTTGTCACCTTTCTCCCTTCCTTCCTTTCTTTCTTTGTCTTTCTTTCATTGCTCTTTTCTTTGTCTTTCTTTCATTGCTCTTTCCTTTTTCCTTTCCTTTTTCCTTTCCTTTTTCCTTTCCTTTTTCCTTTCTTTTTCCTTTCCTTTTTCCTTTCTTTTCCTTTCCTTTTCCTTTCCTTTTCCTTTCCTTTTCCTTCCTTTTCCTTTCCTTCCTTCCCTTTCCTTCCTTCTTCCTTTCCTTCCTTTCCCTTCCTTTCCTTTCCTTTTCCTTCCTTTTCCTTTCCTTTTCCTTTCCTTTCCTTTCCTTTCCTTTCCTTTTCCTTTCCTTTTCCTTTCCTTTTCCTTTCCTTTTCCTTTCCTTTTCCTTTCCTTTCCTTTCCTTTCCTTTCCTTTCCTTTCCTTTCCTTTCCTTTCCTTTCCTTTCCTTTCCTTTCCTTTCCTTTCCTTTCCTTTCCTTTCCTTTCCTTTCCTTTCCTTTCCTTTCCTTTCCTTTCCTTTCCTTTCCTTTCCTTTCCTTTCCTTTCCTTATTAGGAAAAAACCTAGCTTTGGCTGTGGTCATCAAGGCTCCATGAGGATCCTTAGGGAGAGCTCAGTGTGTTTTCTAGGGAGTACATGATGCCCTCAAAAGATGGTGCTACAGATTAAGAATAGACAGCATGGGACTCAAAGTCTTTGCTGCAGAAATGAGGAGGAGGGTGATGTTTTTTTTTGTTATTGTTTGATTGTTTGGTTTTGGCATTGTTTCGCTATCATGCCAGGCTATTCTGCGAACATTTACTAGTGTTGCTCTCCAAAACCTAAGGCACATGTACACATGGGCTGATACTGAGGTCTGACATCTCAAGAACCAATGTAATCTGAGTGGAACTGAATCCAAGAGGAAACTAAATAAAGGGGGGTTTGAGCAGTGGAATTAAGAAACTGAAGGACATGAAGCCTTGGTAAGGGAGAACTACGTGAATTCTTTTTTGTTTAAGAAAGTGCATGTGTGTTCATCTGGTCTGTGTTTGGGACTTTCACAAAGTCCTTTCTTTTGTAGATGTTCTGATGTCTAATAAGGGTTGTGCTCCCTTACAGCCTGTCTTAGGAGATGACTAAGAACATATTCGTGGTGTTTTATAAAAAGTCATAAAGGTTTTGGCTCTTCCCCTTCTTGCTCCTCTCCACTATGACATTCTATGATATTCTGTGGAGAAGGAGTATAGATATTCATGTTATACATCTCTTTTGCCTCATGTAATCTCTCTGCAGATATGTATGGGGCTGGAATGTGCAAAGCCATGACTCAGGATGAGATATGCCAGTGAAAGGAGGTGGAGTTGAAGCTATTTCAACAGTAGAAGCAGCAGATAGGCCAGTCTCTTTTCAGGAACAAATGATGGGGGAAAATCAGGCTGCCACCTCTGTCCAGGAGGGCTTCTTCTGCTCTGTTCCATGTCAGGCACAAGGAAGGAGAGGTGGGGTAGATTCTCTAGAAGCTGAGTGGATTTTCAAGATCCTCAAAGCTTTCCAACTTCTTCATCTTGATCCAAGTCTTCATGTGAAGTTTACCCTCGGAAATCCAGCTCCAGATGGGAACAGTCGAGTTGGTCCCGGGTGCCTGCTCTGAAGGTGGAGGGAAATTGGGCAAGAATCCATCCCAAATCTGGAACAAATGGCTCTACTGTAGTGAGTACAGTGATGTGACCTCCCTGAGGTTACGCCAAGGGTAGCTGGAAAGTGATAGAAAGCACTCAAGTGGAAGGGTAAGTTAAGGGATCCTGTGTGCTGACAGTGCAGAGGCAAGCACAGCAAAAGACATTCATTCGCAGGAGCTGCTCTGGGCTTGGGCCTGGGGTTGTTAAAAAGACGTGAATTACATTTTGAAATAAGAAATGTACAAGACTGAGGTTTTCTTACTTGCGTCTGTGCTGTGCTACTACAGTATGGTATTCCTCTAACAGGCTTGTGAACCCTCTGCCAGAGCTCATCACCTCTCATCTTTGAAGCTGCTGGGAGTAGGACAGCCAAGGGGAATTAGGGATGTGTTTTCTGGGCCAGCTACATAGCTGTTTTTTCCTTCTTGGTATTCCTGCTATATAAAGCCCCAGAACACACATATATGCAACAGCACTGTAAAGCAGAACCAGTATAAGCAGGTGAGAAACAACATTGGAGGTGTGGAGCTGAGGTTTACTCCCTGAGAATTTGGCTTGTAGTCTGATGCCATCACGAAGGTATGTTTAGTTTGTTAACCACAAATTCTGCGTCTTTAACCTGGCCACTCCTTGAAAAAAGCCCACTCTCAGAGCCCCAAAACTGCCTACTGTTGCAAAATAAGGAGAGACTACAGAAACAGATGTGAGCCCGTTATGAGGGAAAGGTGAGTGACAGGATTTCACTTAGGGATGACTGAATCTTAAAGAAAAGAAAAAAACAGAGGGGCTTTAAGAAAATGCATCCAATAATAAATAAAGAGATTGAGCTTGCCTGAGGCTAACATGGGGGCCCAGTGCTTAGGAGACATAAAAGAGGATTAGGTACTTCACTTGTAAGAACAGCATCCACCAACTCCAGCAGATAAGATAATAGCTACAAGGGCAGTCAAGCCGCCTGCCTCCTGTGCTAGTAGTGATGTCTGTCAGCATGAGTGAAGTTAACTCCACACACCCACAACAGTGCACAGTTACCAAGGTCCTGCAGGCATTGCTGCTTTCCTTGGAAAACAGAGCTGATCCCTGCAGCTGGAGGCCAGAAACTGGGACATTAGTCTATTCCATAAGTGAAATTGCTACCATTGAGGTGCATGGGACTGATTCTACCTCCACATTTGCACAGATCAAAAGAGCTAAGAGCCTGAAAACTGCAGTGGATTCCTTCTTTTAGTGCCATTAAGCAGCACTACAGACTAAGAAATGGGACCAAATAAGTGTGTGAGCTTGTGTTTATTTTTAAGACAGCAGTGCAGAACTCTCTGCTGTGGGATGTACGTACAAAAAATATAGCAAGGTTAAAAGGAAAACAGAAGGTTCCTGCTTTTTCTTTGAATACAAGCTGTCTCACAGTTACTGGAATGAATTCTTGTGATTTTGAAAGGGATATTAGACTCACTGCTACCTAGTGCAGGCCAGTTCTGATTATTAAAGAACAAAAACTTAGGATCTGGTCTCGTTTCATCCCATGAGGGTGATTCTAACATTTTAGTCCTTTGTGGGGCTGCTGGTGCTACTGATTGTTTGAACCACAACATGGCATTAAATAAGCCTTGATTTTGCCCTTATCTGTGGTCCTGTGGAAGATTCTGCCCCCTCTCTCTAGAGAAGGCTGAACTGAATTTTCTAGGGTTGTGTGATATCACTTTTCAAGAGTCCCTTCTACCATTTACTTGGTTCTGCATCCTCAAGACACATCCCTGGAGGGAATTCTTTACCTACTGAAAAAAAAACTTTCCTTGATGTCATGGTGCTTACTCATTGCTTGGAAAACTGCACATGCTCTGAATTAATTTTTAGAAGTGGCTTGGTGCCACTGGCCCTCCCTTGAGCCTTCCAAAAAAAGATTACTTCCAAGCTGGGCAGTGCTGTCCCACTTTGTCCAGCAAGTTTTTATTTATTTATTTATTTATGGTTATGAATGTTCTCCATCCAGATCCCCAGACCTATATATACTTGGTGTGTCTTGTTCTCATACTAGGGCTTGCAAAGAAGGAAAGCATCTTGCTGTGCTGGACCAAGCACTTCAGAGCCTCGTGCCCTGGCTCCCAGCACCATTTGTCTTACTGGCCAGCTGCCTCTGCATGTGGGTTCAATTGCATCAGCCCCTACTCCTTCTCAGTATTCAGTGGGCCAAGCTCTGTCCTTACTTGGATCCAGGGATAATCTGAGCAGAGTTGCAAAGGTGAAAACAAAGTTAGAACTGGGCCTCCTTCTTCCATCCTTCTCTCCCCGGAGAGGCAGAAGATTAATGGGAGCTCACTTTGTGCAGTGTTTTTTTGTCTGTGAAAACCTATTCACTTTCTGGGACTGTCAGCCCCAGACTGTTCAGATCAGCATGGCCATACCAGTGCTTCCCTGCTGCCCAGAAAAGTTTATTTTGCACATGTGAAAAACACCAGTCTTTAAAAAATGTATTCCCCAAAACGTTGGTACTCCAAAATCACAAAAAACGCTTGTGAGGATTGTAAGATTTAGAAGTTTATTTCAATAAGTTGCTCCTGGAGGCAGGTGTTTCATCACAAATTTCCATTTTTTTTTTTTAATGGAAAATATGCATAGCTTCAGAGGAAACCTTGAGGGGGAAAAGTAAACTCCTTTCAACTCCAACACCGGAAGAAAAGTAATTCTCTTTTTGAAGTCCTATAGTTATTCTAAAGAGAAACTCAGAGAGTTAACAGCGAAATAATTTTGATGTCAAATCTATCTCCCTAGTTAAGAATTTACTAGCATTGCATAAGCTTCCCGTAAAAGGTAACCAGATATAAATTGAAGTACTAAAAATAGCTTTACTCTGTTAGTCAATCCCTAATTAGTTTGCTTCAGCTGTCTTCAAAGATGATATTTAAATCCATCCTTCTTCTGGAGGGGTAGAGGATACTGATACACAGAGGTGCATGTCAGCTCATGATAGTTTGCCTTAATTACCAGGCTGTATGTGTGTTTGAACATAATTCTGGGAGTGATGGATATCAGCCTGAAGGGAAGAGTTTGACATTAGGCTTGTCCTGTGATTCTTAAGAAAAAAAGGAAGATAAACTGAGATCCCGAAGGGAAATGATGGAAGTGGCCTCCATTTTCTGGTCTTTTCAATGGCAGTAAATGGGCAGAAAAAGGAATGCTGTGAATCTTACTGGAACCACATTGTTTTGGAAGGAAAAGTTTGTTCAAGTAACCCATGGTCTGTGGCAAGTGAGATATCACCTGGATGCAGAAAGTAGAGAAAACTGTTTCCCTATGTATTTGTGTCCAGTATCTCCACTGTCATTCCCTACCATGCAATAATTCTAGTTTTCCTGTATGACTGCTTGCTATGTTCTACATTCCACAGCCCCTTCATCATCTCCTCTCCTGTTCCTAGATCTTGGTAAGAGGTCAAATACCCATAGCTCATCCCGAACTCTGAACCTTCTGGCAAAACACAATAGATAATCACTGGGATAACACTGAAGCTTTTCCCTTGGAAAGAGAGCATTAGTTGGGCTCTAGCTCTTAATCTGCCATTGTTTACTGGCAAACATAATGCCTTTGGGATTATACTCTAACGACTGAAGTTTCTTGATGGAGTCAGATAGCCCATATGGGAGCACTGGCTAGAGGCTGGAATACAGTAATTTTAAGATAAGTAATAAAATTTCCATTTATAAAGCAAGGATAGAAGTCTTTGACAAACTTGGGAGATGGAAAACCAAAGCAAGCAAAACAATAAAATAACTCTGGAAAGTGGTTTAAAACAGTTATTTGAATGAAAGTTGGTTTTGGTATTTTTTTTTTGTGTAGATTTTTTTTTTTTTTTATGGAGGACTAAACCCAGGAGGTTCTAGCAAAACAATATCATCAAGGCAGCCTAGGGGAAGGGTATGACCTGCTTAAAAATCACTCTCATCCACCATTACCACAAAGACAGCTTTTGCTTCAGTTGTCCACACTTCAAAAAGTTCCTGGAAAAAAGATGTTCAAAAAACAGCCACTCTTTGACTCAAAATCTGAGAAGCCTGCTCTGAGAGAGCTGATGAATGCCCTCTTTGCTGTAAAACAGCAAACACAACTTTGAAATACCTGTATGAGGATTACATTCCAGAGAGAAAGAATTTCTCTGGTTTCGTAGAACCAGAGCAGAACAAGACCTAGATCCCACAAGACAAAGTTAGGTCCAAAACTGATGGATGCTGTAGAGTTGCCTGTCCTTCAGTCCAACTGAATTTGCTTCTGCTAGGACAAACTTCACCACATCCTACATGTGTGACCTAAAGGAAGACTTGCCAATAACCTCCCAAAAGGAAAATATTTATTGCTCCATGCTCTATGTATTATCTGCTTAGAGGTCTGCACAACTCAAGTCTGAATTTTCATACCAGCTAGTGGATCAGATGGGCAAAGCAAAATGCCAAGACTCTCTGTAAAAACTCCACTGAGAAGCAAACACAGCCTTTTTATCCCAACATTTCAGGGGTCCTCAGCTGCTGAATCAGAAGGCCTCATGGTGGGCTCAGCACCAATCCCTTTCTATGTCACCTCTGGCACATTCAGCCAGCACCTTGTTTTCACAGCACAGTTCCCAGCTGTCCTGACTCTTATTTCAAGATGAGTTTGAGGGTGGCAGCAGGAGGCTGGCAAAGTGGCTGTTGGAAGGCTCTGCAGAGTGACTCAGCAGCTTGTCTCCAATTACGTGACCCAGAATCCACTTGGCACAAAACTTGTCTCTTCTCACTGCTAGGCCACTGCTCTGCTTGCTGCAGCGCAGCTTGTCCTCACTTTTACTCACCCCGGCCCTTTCACTGGGACACTGATTTGCCTTCCCTTCTGTAGGCACTAAAGCAGTTCTTGACTTGGCCAGGGTTTTTATCTTTCCTCAAGGTAAGACAGATCCCAATGAGATTTGGTCCAGTCTAAAGACAATGAGTCCAAGGTAATTCTCCCCTTTCTACCCCCATGCTCCTGTTCTGCATCAGCCCTCTGGAATTCTTTTCATCTCCAACCTTGCAACTCAACTGCTTCTTCCTGTCTGGATCTCATCTGAAAGCTCTATTTGTTTAATCTGTCTTTTAATTGACCTCCTCCAATGCTTGTTGATGTCTCAGCTAATCTGCATTTCTCCTCTGCTTATCTGGTACAGTCCTTTGAAGTGCCCAACATGATAATGTGTCCTGTAAGAAAAGAAAACAGAGGATGACTGGGACAAAATTTCCCACTGGGACAAAATTTGCCATCTAGCTCTCACTGTCCAGTCAACATTTTAGTTATCCCTCAACCTTGAGACAAGACAGAGAAGTAGGCTTCCAAGGAAATATAAAAGAAATTATATCAATCCCCACTTAGCTGGAGATTTTTGTGAACAACCTCTGCTATGTAACTGCATCATTCAGCTCTTCACCTGTCAGTAAAAGCAGGTAGTACAAACCTACTTTCCCCAGAGATATTGCAAAGCTCGGATTCCTCAGCAGTTATGAAGTGCTCAGATGCCATTGGGTAGGATGGGAGAAAATATGTTGTTGCCAGTGGTGCTTGCCACTGCTAGGTTTGCCTAAGACAGCTGGGAGAGTTATATGTGCAAATACCACTGAAAGGGGAGCTATGGAGAAAACATGGGTGAACATTGCAGAGAGCAGTTAAGACTACTTCTGACCTGACATGTTAGCTAAGCCATTCCCCTTTACCATGCCTATGTCTAGAGAGGCAAAAATGGGGATTTTCAGCCTCCCTGCACTTGCTAGAAGATTGAACTAAAAACCTAGACCACGTTTATCTTCTGAGTTGAATTTAGAATTTTCAGTCAGGTGACTACAGTTTTTGAGGTGGTGGAACCTGAAGCACCAGCCAGGTGCCACCATCTGAACTCAGGTACTCAAGCACTTCTGCTGGAGGCAGCACAAACTTAGCTGGAGAGTTTGGATTTAAAAAGAAGCCTCAAGCACCTCAGACTGCTGCTAGATTGTTAAAGAGTCTGACATTAGTACCTGATCTTCACTCAGAGCTAACTTGATGTGGGCTCCTAAGTGATAGTATGTGTTCTTGACCTGAATGCTTTAAAGCTTCAAATTTTCAATCCAGACCAGCAAGACAAATGCATCCCTAGTGTAATGGATACAGAGGCCATTGATAGCAGCTTTTGAGAGATTATAGTTATGGAAACATTTTGTGCAAACTTCACGAAGAAATAAAAGACTTTACAGAGGCACAGCAGGGAGCATTGCAAATCAAAGCATATCTTCTGTGAAGCTGTTTGTTCATGAGTCATTGCATGAACAGAGTCCAAGACTCAGAGGAAATAAAAGGGTCTTACTAAAGGCAATATACCATTGAGCATGTTTGTATGCGTGTGTAAAGCCCGACCTTAGCTCCATAGGCATCATAGGACTGGAAAAGCCCATGGCAGGAATTTAACTTGGTTCCATCAGATACAAGCCTGTTATTTTTGTACTGAGACAGTGAACTCCACTGTTGACTGTACAGCCCAATTCTGAGTTGAAGAGCTTGACATTGTGAGCCATTCATCCCTGATGTTATTTACTCATAAAAGTCACTGTCTGAGAATGCAGAGAAATGCATTAAAATGTCCAATGCAATGGAAGAGTAGGATCAAGCTCAGATCTGTGCCAGAAAAGAGAAAAATCCTATCCCCAGGTACTCCCTGGATGTGCACAGCTAGGCAATTATAGTCGGAGACATAAGCTTTGTTTTTTCCTTAATCTTAGAGTTCCCTATGCAAACTTTTGGACAAAATCGCAGCATAAAAGTCCATTGCCAAAGGGCACAGTAAGAAATGTCTCAGCTGAAAGAAAATGTCCTAAAATGTGGTGAGTCACTTAATGTCCAGTTGAGGACTTCAAAAAATTAGAAGAACTTTATGGAAAAAAGCTGTACTAGTCACCTTTGCAGAATTAAAACTGGAATCTCATGTAGCAGGTCTTTGCTAAATGGTCCCCTTTTCAATTTTATTTGCAATGTGGTTCCTGGAAGAAAAAGAGAGGAAAAAATGGTGTTTTTCTTCATTACCACTTATAGATACCATCTGGATTGTAGACAACTCACCCAAAAGAAAATTAAGCTTGGCAGGAAAAAAAAAGCCCCTTGTGTATCTCTCTAAATTAATATTTTAGTATATCTGTTTTGCACCAACTGAAGTAAGCCCAAATGTTCTGCTAGTGAATGTGTGTTAACATGGCTTCTATCTTATTAAGAAGAAGAAGAAAAAAAAACAGTCATGGCAGTCATTTAACTGTAATAGCCAAGATATAAAATGTCAGATTTATTTATGGCAAAGTAGCTGGGTAGAAAATATGTCCTGGCATCACTTGAGTTTTCAAGAACTTTATTTTTCTTTTTCTCTTACTGCATGAAATAATGATTTATTCTTAACAAACAAACAAAGCAAAACAAAGATGGAAACAGTCCTAGCCAGCAAGAGGGATCATGTTCTTTTCCCTAGATAACCACCTCCAGAGCTAGGCAACCTGCTAGAAATGCAGGGACATGAAAGCCATATCAGATGCAAAAGGGGCTGAAGCCCATGCTTTCCACCTTTGAGTTCTCATTCTAATCACCAGAGAAAAGAGGACTTTGGAGCCACTGTCTTCTGCTCTGTTTTTGAATAAAAATTCCATGGTGGATCTGAAAGCTGTTCTTGTTAAAACAAAACCAAAACCAAAACCCCCAAGAACAACAACAAAACAAACTGAAAAGAAAAAAGTGTCACTGAAGTCAGTCCACCGTTGTCACATGTGCAGCTGTCGATGAACCCACATTTTCCAACAACAAACACTTCCATTGGAAAATTCCTCCCCAGTTCTCAGTGATGAGCATTAATTTATTCCTTCTCCGAGTCCCCAGAGCTGCTCATGGAGTCGGAAATACCCAGAATGTGGCCACGCTGAGCCTTGTGAAGAGCAAGCAATCTGGCTTTGTGCTGCTGCTACAGAGTGTAACACTGCTGTTACTCTCGACTTGCACCTCTTGTGAGCTTACACAGAGGTCATTGAATCATTAAGCCACCACTTGAACCAGCTTCATAAACAGCTCTGATTAAACTCCAGCTGTTAGCCAGTTAGCATTTTTTTGCTTTTGTTTTACCATGCAGTTTCATTCTCCCTCCATTTTAACTGATTGTCATGTAACTTACTTTTATATATTGCCTATATTTTACAAGACAACCATGCCACTTAGTAAAGACAGGTGGAAAGCTGTTCTGGCATGCTCCTGTCATTTGGATGTGAAAAGTGGCATCAGGCAGAGCCCTGCCTTTTCTTACACTGGCAAATTAGACAAGCCAGGTTCTGCAAACACTTTTTTTTTTCTGCTTCAAAGAGACTTTATCTGTCCAAAAAGAGCCAAGTAAGGATTTCTAAAAGCAAATGTAGACCTCTCAGCCAAGCACGTGCTGAAGCCTTCGTTCTTCTATCCCATGACAGCAGAATTACAAAAAGCAGGGCAGTCCCTGCTATCTTTTTAGCTTCTGCTTCTACAAGCATCCCAGGGATTCCTTCTCCATGCCAGCAGAATTTGGTGCCAGAAAATGGACTCTCAAAATCTGTGCAGCCCAGAATTTGAATGATCTTTCTGGATCTCTGGGCTGGTTAGTCTGGAAGGCTAACGTGACGTTGTTAGCAGAAGGCTACAATGGTTCCCCTGATTGCTTCTGTGTGGGCAGCACCTACTTCCAAAAATAACTTGCTTTTTTCTTCTATTAATTAATGGAGCGGTAATTGCAGTGTTCTCCTTGGAGTGAGAAACCTCATAATCTGACATTTGCCAGACCCTGCTCACAAGGGCTGGATATGCCAGGCATTTTCAGCTCTTCTAAAATCAAAGCACTTTGTGCAATACAATACTCAGGGCAAAACCACTGTACTGCCCACAGAAGACAGAAGCCCACCTGCTGGTGGAGGAGTTGTGAGCTGAAGGTTTCCAAACATTTTGTATGTGAGTGTCTGTCAGTGCCATGTAGAAGAACGGTTGGCTCACAAAGAGGTGTGCCTGTGAGGAGGCAGACAAGCAAATCCCAAACTATAAGCAGGAACCTCATTGCTTTAAATATCTAAACCAGATGGTCAGCACAGCACTGCTGGGGCATCTGCCATGTGAGCTGTGCATCCACCATGTGAGTTGGACATCTACCATCCAAGTCCTCCATGAAGACTCACTACACCATCGAAATAGTTGAAACACTGGAAATTCCCTAAAGGATTATGATGGATGTAGTAAAGAAAAATCTTGCTTACAGGCCTTGGGAGATGGCACAGTGATCACTGCAGGTCTTAAGAAGGGCACAGGCAGAGTGGGTCTTGCCTGAGGGCAGGGGCGATGGGCTAGAGGATCTCTTGGAGTTTATTCCAGCTGTCTTTGGTACAGTGCTTTGTTAAGACTGAGGTACTGAATGAAGAGTTAGTATAATCCAGACACTGCAAAATGAGTGACAAATTGAGGGCAGAAATAAATTGCACATTTTCAAACAATGGAACAGTTTATCTAGGAATGGCCTGTGTTCTCTTTTGCCTGATGTCTAAATCAGGATTAGATGGCATGTAGATAGTTATACCATAGCTCAACATATTTATGAGCTTGACAGGAAGATACATGAGAGGATCTCCTTTTATGTACTGTTAAGGTTTAATTTTGACCTTTGGGTGGATTTTTGGCCCAAATTAATGAATTACTGATAATAGGACCATGAAGAGATTGTAGAAGAAAGACACTAGATTAGATGGGCTGCAGAAGCCACCTTGCCTTTGCTACAGAACACAAAAAGCACAGGAAAGTTGACTGAGAAGAAAATCTTCCTTCTCTACACATTACTGTTAAACTGATGGACTGTAACTGGAAAGGGTGCTGTCCAAGATACAGGATAAAAGGCATATCTTTCAAGGACATGCTTCAGTAATTATGCCAAACAGAGTAAGCATCTAGCAAACCAAACTAAAACAAAAGGCCAAATCCCCGTATTTCAACCGTAGCTGGTGCCTAACACGAATCCTTGGAATAATGACAAGAACAGAATCTATGCTGCAGGCTTCCCAGTTTCTTTCCTTGGTCGTTTACCATCAGTCAGATTTACCGTGGTAAATGCCTGCCATTTACCGTGGTAAATGAGTGAGAGAAGAATTTGTAAGGTCAGAAAAATCATAGATGTACCTGTTATGTGTGGTGAATGGCTGGGGAGGAGCAAGAACATTCTCTGGTGTTGCCCCACAGAAAAATAATGGCCCAGCCTCAACAAATGGTTCAAACTGTTTAACGGCTTATTCCATGTTTCTGTGCATTGTTTAAGTCCAGAGTATTAACAAATTCAGTGGCAATATATGGGAATGAATTGTGGTACATAACATACACAATTTTTATTGTCTATGTATTGAAAGCTATACTCTGCCAAAAAATGCTCCAAAGTACATCACGTCAGTCTCAAGGAAATGACGAAGATACTCTAATTATGCTGCTGTCTAAGCAAAGTGCAAAAAATAATTTCACTATTTTTTGTTGTGCATAAACCTTTAGGACCACAGTAAAACAAATTGCAAAATATCTGGGTTAAATTATTGCTGTTGGTCTTGCAGAGTCATCAGAGATAATGTACTGTCTCCTAGCTGCTACAGGAAGATGTTTTCCTTTAGAAGTTATTTTGCAGCTTGCAATGAACCAGACCCATCCAGCATCCCCAGCAGAAAATAACTGGGGATGTTGGTTGACACTGACTGAATATGATTCATCAGTGTGCCCAGGTGGCCAAGAAGGCTAACAGCATCCTGGTCTGTATCAGAAGTAGTGTGGCCAGCAGGACTAGGGAAGGGATTGTGCTCCTGTACTTGGCACTGATGAGTCTCCAGCTTGAGTGCTGTGTTCTGTTTTGGGCCCCTCACTCCACTAAGGACATTGAGGTGTTGGAACATGTCCAGAGAGGGGTAATGAAACCTAGGAAGGGTCTAGAGAGCAAGTTTATGAGGAGTAGCTGTGAGAACTGGGGTTGTATGGCCTGGAGAAAAGGAGGATCAAGAGACAACTCATTGCTCTCTACAACCACCTTGAAAGGAGGTTCTAGTGATGGTGGGGTTAATTTATTCTCCCAAATAAATAGTGATAGGACAAGAGGAAGTGGGGTCAGGTTTAGGAGAGGTTTAGGCTGGATATCAGGAAAAAAAATCTTCACTAAAAGGGTTGTAAAGCACTGGAACAGGGTGCCCAGGGAAGTGGTGGGGTCACCATCCCTGGAGGCATAGAAGAGATATGTAGGTACGGTGCTTAGGGACATAGTTCAGTAGTGACCTGGCAGTGTTGGGTTAATAGTTAGACTTGATGATCTTAAAGGTTTCTTACAACCAAAAATTCTACATCCAGAAGGTGAAGCACAGGCCATGTTATAGTGTGGGGTTTTTTTGTTTCTGGATATCAAAAATGTGTAAGAAAGAGAATTTTACCACTCAGAGTAAGGGTCTTCTGTATTCCTTTAGCTGAACAATTGCTGCAGTTTTAAGATATTATTCTCCCTTAGGTCTTGGTTCAGCAAAATGCTTCAGCATGTGGTTAATTCTAATCACTTAAGTCATCCCATTCAAGTCAGAGCTTAAACACTTTGCTGAATTGTGTTTGAAGTGGGGAATGAGTGCTTGAATTTTCAAAAGTCTCTAATTGCAATTAGCTATGCCAAGGGTAGTTTTTCATCTTATTTCTATATTCAGTGGACAGTTTGGATTAGAAAAATGGCTGCAACTCCTGTTTTATATACAAAACTCTTCTGACTACATGATGGGAGATTGCAAGGCAGATCTTTATTTTAGAATATGTTTGCCCTGGAATTTCTTCCAACTTTCCAAAATAGAAGCTGAAGTTATCTTAAAATCCCAGTCTATCTTATGAGAGCCTTAGGTCTCAGACTTGTAATTAAGATATTGTGGCTTAACAAGTTACCAAACATCAGCTAGGCTGAGGTAATTGTCTGGATGCAAACCTTAAAGTAAATGCTTAGCCTAAATGCTGAGTCAATTTATCCCCGGGCAAATAATGTAATTTCACTCTTCAAGACTAAGCTAAAATGAATCACTATGTATTTGCCACAGGCAAAGGGAAGAGATGTAGGCAGTTGCCCCAGCTGAGGAGAGACAACTTTGGTCACTTGATGGTGACTCTGAGTCGTTTCACCCTGCTGGGAATGGGAAACTCCTGGTGGTTAGCAGTTCTGCCACATTCTTCTATGGGTATTTAACCTTTTATTGATCTAGAAGAGATAGTCCAAATCCAGAGCCCACTGGTAATGACTGACATAACCTTTTATGATATATAGTAAGGCTGCTGGTTCAGAGAGGATTTCTGGGTGATACTTGTTCATCATTGAAATTGTTGTGATGAAAGTAGAAGCAGAAAAGGAGCAATTTGCCCATCTGTGTAAAGCTAACGAGAGCCACAGAAAAGAAGGGTAATCAATGAAAGTCATGGCAAAAATTTGTAGTTATGAATAGATGAAGGATGGATAGAGAATGAATTGCTGTGGTGTCTTCCCATACAAGAACTAGGGAACATCAGAAGAAAATAAGTGGCAGGAGAAAGAAAGGAACAGAAGATGCTTTTCCACAATTCAGTTGTGGAACTTCTTGCTGAAGGTTGCTGTGGAAAGTTCATTTGGGTGAAAAATTATCACAGGAGTAAAATCCATCAAAGTGCTTTAATGAAAAACACACCTTGGCTTAGGAGGTCAGTGAGCCACAAATCATTTGCTCTAGAAGTATCTGAAGAAAAAAATCAGGTAGAAGGCAGCTCCATGGGTAAGTGACCCATGTCCGTTGAAGGGGGCACAGTGTACACTAAGTGTGTGTATATCATGAAGGATGATCAGAGAGGTTCTTGCAACCTTTGTAGCCTTTGAAAGACATCCTCTTGTGTATAAAGTATCGGCCCTGGCAGAGAATCAGAGCCAAAACTGGGCCAAAAGGGTGAACTCATCTATTGTTCTAAACCAGAGGCATTTTAAGGAAGCGATTCCTTCAAAGCATGGGTAAAGGGCTCTGATGTGGTGTGTGGTGTGTGGGGGGCTATTCTACCAGGAATTTGGCACGCTCAAGTGTGTATAATCATCTCTCAGGCCTCTAGGGTTTGCATTTGATGGGGGTAAGAGGCAGCTGTATGCAGATTCATGAGTAGTGAGGTCAGAATTGAAGCAATTCTTGCCAGATACCTTTGCCTGGCAATTTTATTATTGCCATTAAGTAGCCAGAGGAATTTAAGATATTTATCAGGAATCATTAGATTTGATCTGTAGACCATAATAACTGCACACAAGATACTGGAGGGAGCAGAATACTCTTTAAATATTCATTTACTATTCAGAGAAGAAAGAGAGCTTGTCCAGTGTGATTCAATAATAGACATAGAGGATCCTTTAAATTATAACTTTCTTAAAGAGAATGAATTTATTTGAAGCCCATGGAAGTGAAACACATGCTTAATGATGGGTATGTGCTACTTTTTTTAATTCTATGGGAAGACAGCCAGAGAACAGAGCATGACATTGAACCATCTTTTCCAATGGACAAAAGATTGAAAGTGAGTTTAGCTTGACCTTGAGGATTTGAAAACTCTAATACAACTGTCCACGATGAAATGGAAACTGGCATAGGGATTTGCAGAAGTCTTTCCCAGCTGGAATAGCAGACTGAAATAAATGTGATTTCCTTCCACAAACAGGTATATATTTTCTGCCTGTGAAAGAATAGTCAATGGCTCAAGTGAGGAATATACAAGATGGGGAATAAATGGCAAGGCAGCAGTTCTGCATTCCCAAGTATGAGTTTATGGGGAAAGGATTAAGACAAAATGGAAATTCAGGATTTCAGACTATGAAAAATGGATGCATAAATGGGAATATCACCTTGCAAGGTGCCCCAAACAAATCGTCTCCAGCTCAGCATCAGTAAAGATTTAGCTAAAATACAGTCCCCTTATAGGAGCATCACACTTCAAAAAAAGCGACTGATGAGATCCAGAGTGAAAAGAAGAGGCTGACTAAAGGTCTAGAAAGCTCTGAAGGAATGACTGAAAACTTTACAGTGTTCAGCACACTCCTTGTCTTCATGTTTTAAAGAGGAATAGGTAGAGAGGAAGATGATGAACAGCTCTTGGATTGTGTAGTGAGCAAGAAGAGAAACTGCAAGCTTAAAGAATCAGAAATATCATGTTTGCACTGGGAAAATAGCAAGGGCAGTGAAGTTCTATACTGGCTTCCTGATAAGTCAGGGTGTCTCCATAGCTGAAGGCTTCTAAGGACAAATTATACAGATATCTGTCAGCAGTGATACAGGCAAGGCATGTGCACTTCAACAACCTTCTCATGGGAAGCTGCTCACAGTCACCTCAGGCTACTGCTACAGAGTCATTCTTTGTGTCCTTTACAGTGGAACAATGGGTACTTCTGCTATTTAAGATCCACTTACACCATTCTAAGTTGAGAACCCATGAGTGTACTAGGAGATGTTTCCAAAGATTCATGCAGCCTGTGGCTTGATGTCAGGACAAAGAAAAAGAACTGCACAGTGGGAGAAAAATACAACTTCGTGCCCCCCCTCCCCCCTTCTTTTTGCCAAGTTAATACTTTCAAACTGTGTGATCTTAACTTTCTGCCATGTCAGAGGCCTTTTCACACTACCTGAATAATAAAACACTTTTGCATTTAGTGTTGTTTGCATAACCTCCCTGTTCATCTGATTTGTTGAAGGTATCAGAGGCAATGCATTTAAACTATCCTCAGTGACAAGTGCCAGGATATTTATAAGTCCCATTAAATCATCTCCTGTCCTTGGGTGCTATATATTCAGCTGTATAACCACTGCCCTGCTTTCTGAATTTTGCAGCTGTATGTCTCTTGGTGTCCATGGCTAATGCTTTTTATGGTTTCTCATATGGGGCAGTGATATGAGCAAGACTGTTAAGATGGGTTGTAGACCCTCTGATGGAAACTCCCCAAAAGTGGGGATAGGAAAATACATCTAAGTGTCCAGATTGACTCTCCTCTAACTCTAGGTGCTCCTGTTAGGAGTAAGAGTCACTGTAGACACTCTGTGCATACATTTGAGAGAGAGAAAAAAAAGGGGTGCTTCCTAAGAGATGCAGATCTAAAACAGATCAAATTTTAAAATGTTAACATCACTTCACAGTCCACGTAGGGATCCCCAGTAAGTAACAGTCATGACATGGGCACATTGGTTTTGAGCATCTCAGAGACAACAGTCTGAATCCAGGTTCATGAAATGCTTTGCAGAATTTAGACTTTTCTTTGTCACATCTGAGGACAGTACAAAAGGCTTTCCAGGAGACCCAACACTACTTTCCACTGGGTTCCTGTCACATAACATTCTCTTGAAAAAAAAAAAAACAACCCTGTGGTTTCTATTTAGTTAGAAGAAAAACAATACCTTTCCAGAGCCAGGTATTTCAGGATAATTATTGATAGGTTTAATTTTAATCTCTAGTGAGTGAGTGCAGGCAGGCAGCAACACAAGCAGCATGATGTTGTGAGCCATTTCTGGTGAAAGTAGAGTTGCAGAGGAAAATACATCAAAGTCATATTTGCTTATATTAAAAGCTAACAAGCAAACCCCTACATGTTTCTAGTTCCTTTGTAAAGGAGAAGGGGAGTAGTCACTTCATTTCTTCTTAAAGTTATGGCTTATATCTAGGATAGCCCAAAACTGACCTTGGAGGGTTTATAGGGTACTGAACCCTGTCTACATTGTTTTGGAATGTCCTAGTGTTAAGCTGTGAGAATAGCATTTGGTTGGATCACTCAACAGACTTTCTTGCATTCTGAAAGTAAAATAGTTGTTAAGTCTCCCATCTGTAGGGCTCCACCAGAGAAAAATGAGTGGTTATATCTTTCAAAAGGCTTAATAAAAATGTGCTTTATTTTCTATCCCTTGGGACACCACAGGGAGATCATCATAAAAGTCCCTGGATCATTCAGTTTATGGCTGTGATGGAAAATCTTTTAAAAATTCCCTTTGTGATGATAACATTCATTGGGTTCTCCATCCCCCTCTCTTCCCTAATGTCAATCTCTGGTGATGGGCTCAGGTTTAGCAGGCACTCAGAAAAAGTGGTGTGACAGTAGGTTTAATTTCAGTTGGGGACTAAGATGAGGCCAAGACCATTAAAGGTGATTTAAGGCAGGTGGGGTTGAACCTGTCATGAGTGTTTCAAAATACTCTGTTATTCTTAATGTATGATTACACTAGTCCCTACAGATCATCCCTGGATTTATGGTGTTTGCATAAATGCTTGGCTATAAATGAGAAGATGTTTTTGAGTGCTGCTTCACTAGCTGGAAGCCATAGATTTGCAGTCCCTGCTGAGCCATCAACCATCCTAGGGGAGATAAGCCAAGAAGAACTTAACTTCTGGGCTCAGCAGCAGTGATGAAACATGCAGTACTGTCAACATTTCTGGAAGACATGATGTCTCTTTTACAGATTAGATGTGTTCCCGTGCTTGGGCACAGGCAGGAAGGTTTTGGTTTCCTCAGTGTCTGTTCTTGTGGTTAAAAGGACAGCACGATTCAGACTGGGTGGTATCTAGATTCTTGTCTTTGGAATTCAACTTTGTTCTCACCTGCTGAGTGAAGACCTTTTCCAGGGGGCACAATTTCAGGTGTGTTTCAGGTTCTGCAGGCTAGTGTGGCAGCTGCTGCTGGATGTGATGCTGGTTGCATCTGTCTCTCAGGCTACAGAAACTAAAGCCTAACCATGCACCCTAATCATCTACTGAACCTCAGGCAGACCTTTGAGCTATTTGTTCAGCTGAGGCAAGTTTTCCTTCTTAATCTTTTCAGCTTGGCAGGAGCACTGCTGAGCACACAAGGAAGCTCATCAGCTGCTGGCTGGATGTTTGGACAAGGGGATAACTCCTGCTGAGGCTGGTGAGCTCCAGTCCTGTCTAATTTACATTGTTATTTATTCTGCAGGCATTCCTGTGCTTCCTGAGTACAAGCTGGCTTTTCAGCACATTTACAGCCACACTCCCACAGAGAGCTCAGCAGTGATAGACAACTATACACAGAAGCCACAACCCCCTTGCATCATGGAGGACTGGTGATTGTAGGCCAGCTGTAAAACACCACCTCCTTCTGTGGAGAACAAAGAAGACTGATTCACCAGGGTCCATCTACTTCAGGTTCTGGGGCCTTGTATTTTGTTCAGATTGCTGCAATTTCCAGGTCACTTTTCCGAGTGTATGTCATTCTCATCAAACCCCAAAACTAGGAAGTTGTTTGTGCCTCATCCCCCAGATGAGATTAAGGTGACCTGGTCAATGGCATGGGAGTGAGTGGCACAACACATCACCAAATGTGACCATTGGGTAACTCAGAAGGTCAGACCTGCTTGTCCGCTCTGCAAACTCATTTGGAAAGGGCTGCATGGGCCTCCCCCTGTATGACAAAAACCTGCACAGCATCTGAGTGCAGAGCTTGCTTTGTTTTTACTAGCTGGTAGATGGCAGGAGGTCATAGAACCTTAGAATATTGGAACCATAGAATATATCTGGCGATCATTGAGTCCAGCCCCCTCTGCCAAAACAGGATCATCTAGGGCAGGTCACACAAGAACATGTCCAGATGGGTCTTGAAAGTGTCTAGAGAAGGAGACTCCACAACCTCTCTGGGCAGCCATCTGTGGGGACTGCTACCAGAATGGGACACAGAGAAAGTCTCCAGTCTTTAGCCAGGAGAGTGGACAGCTCATCTCTAGGGCTTCTGCCACATCTGAGTTTTGATTAAGCTGTAGAGAGTAAAGCCACTTATCAGGGTCAGAAGGAAGTATCTGCAGCAGAAGAGACAGAAATCCTTCACGGCTTAAGCTGAGAGACTCTGCCATGAGCCCTGTTACTTGGGGCTCAAGGTGAGAGGAGAGGAAAGGGATGGATGCTCTGTTATTCCCACTGGCTCTCCATGGCTCTCGATACCTGTTTCAGCCAGACCTGCAAGGTGATGCTATTAGGAATTTGCACCCCACCAGAACTCTAGGGACTACTTTATGTAGTAGCACAGGTTGGACACCTCCCTGCTGACCAGGTGAGGTATGTGGATAGTGAGTCCTGGGGTGATGGAAGTCCAGCACTTTGAGAGATCTTACTTTAGCTTTTAATCTGTATTCAAAGTCTCAGGGAAGCAGTCCTTGGTTTCTCCTACGTATGGTGAAGTTAACGTCTCCCTCCACCCCAAGAGGAGTGTTCTGGACCTAAAGTCCATCTGTTGCCTCAAAGTAAAAGCCCTTTGGTGCTGCATGGTCACCTGAATGCCTGTTCTGACCAAGACGTTTTCCTACAGGAATGAGAAGGAAGAAAACATCACCATAGGCTCATCATCATTCAGCCAGTAAACTGCATCCTGGAAAGTCTGATGGCCACGACCAAAACCTGTGCTTTATCTTTTACTGTCACCACCTTCTCTCAGTGCACCTTCCTGTGCTCCTGCAAGTCAGAGATTATCTTGGGGTGGCCACAACCCCTTGTCAGTGGGAGCGGCAAACAAAACACGACGTTCGCTTTAAGCGACACATGAAATCAAACCTTGGCAAGCAGAGAATGGCTTTGGTGTCTTCTTTGGCAGACAGCTGCATCTGTCTGAAACACTGTCAAGACAATTAAGAACTGGTAAATAAAATATCACTGGATGGACTCAGTCTGCTGTAAGAAGAAAAATGAACAAAAAGTTGTTTCTTGCAACAGCAGCTTCCAGTGTGGACTTTCCACTCCATGCCGATTGCCTCTTGGAATAGATCTGCATGCCACGTAGTGCTCATGACAGGTACAAGCCTCAGACCAGGAACTGCTGGTCTCAATATGGTGTCACCTGGGAGGTGATGAACATAAACAAAGGCACCTCTTTAATTTTTATAGTGCTGTTAAGCCCTTTCTTTTGTAGGGTTGGATTTAGCTCAGAGCCCATGGCTGCCTGATGACGTGTGAATGGGATGTCGCGAAGACCTGACCTAAGAGCCGATGACAAGTTGTACTGGCAGAAACTGGTGTAGCTGAGTGAAGGCTGAAACTGTGTAGCAGCAAAACCAAGGCAGGCTTGGCTCAAGGTGCAGGGAGGAGACACAAGTATGTGGCATGGAAATTACTGATTAACACAGCAAGCACCATAACACAGGCTTGATTAGGGCATGGATGGCTCAGGAGAGAACAGCATCTTAGAAAATAAAAACTCCAAAACCAACCAAACCAACTTATGGGACTGTTAAAACCAAGCTGAACCTGCCACATGTGCTGTCTATATTGCAATCCTAATTTAAGTGAAATTTACAGCCAAAGTTATACTTTTCCCCTGCCTCCTCCTTTTCTTATGGAAGGACTTGTTTTCCTTTACCTGGGAACAGAGGACACTTTGTCCGTAAATCTTTATGGCTTTCCTGCTGTTTTATATTACTTGAGCACTGCTGAAATACCCTGACTTGTCCCTGCCTTCCCTCAGGCAAGTTTCCCATGTTCAGATTTCTATTCAAAGTGACGACAGTACTTCTGGAAAGCAAAATGATACAGTTTCTTATATCCTTCCTGTACTCTGGGCAAGGGTTGTGATGTCACCTAGAGAATTCATCTGTGTGATTAACTATACATGCACATAGATCCACACAGTCTTTTGCAAGCAGACAGGCCATGTTTTGCCCACACTCCAAACTGGTCTGACAGCCATGGAAATGCAATCACAAAGTGCTGAGTGACAGCTCATATAACCTACTTCTCAAAAGCCCTTATTAGCTGGGCTCAGCAATGCACTAAAATGGCTGCATTGCTTCCCACATGGAGATGGCTTGTGTTGGATCGATTCAGAGCACAGTATTTCACGAAGACAGGCCTGACATTACATCCCATAGGGTACTGGCTTCTTTTAATGAGGTTTATCAGATTCAGATAGAAAAACCAGAATTGCAGGAACAGAAAAATCTCCACAGACCACCAGCCTGGAGATCATAGCTGAAGAACATTTCTGTAGGACTAGCAAGATCTTAAAATGAAGTGAACAAGACTGATGTTGACAGTTTATTACAGTTCTTGGCTGGATTACTGGATATACATATATATACACACATATATATATATATACACAGACATATATATATGTTAGTAAGGTGGTGTATTTTATGCCAAAATCTGATGCGATTTGCATATTACTTTAAATTTGTACTAGAGCTCATTGGTATATTTTCAAAACAAGGAAATTACACAGAAGTATATTGTTCTGGAGCCAGAGCACACCACAGAGATGTGCCTGTCTGAGACTACTACCCTGAGTCAGGTTAGGCAAAGGCAGCATTAATCTACAGGGGTAAACCTACCTACCTCACATTTCTCCTGCTCCCTTCTCTGCTCTTATAGCAGTGGTGGCATCCCTGTGGTCTCGTGATGAATGGGGTCAGGGAACTGATCTGGATGAAAACTAGTGGAAGTATGAAAGCAGTTCAGTTTCATTTGGCCAAGCTTTCCAGTCTTAATGATCTTGTGGCTGGAGCAGGACTGTCTCCTCCAGCGGCAGCAGAGTTTGCACTGGGTGATTATGACTAGGAGCTAGGATGAAGCTTTCCCTATGGTTACTGATGTCACATCAACACTAAATCATGGGGGTATGTACCCACCATCCTCTCAGACCTGGTGTACTTGGCAAAAGATGCAAGTCAGATACTGCACTGGTTTCTTAGGAGCAATCCATCGTTCCCTCCAAAGTCTCCTTGCTTTGTGCAGTGGTGTATAGATTCAGGTATCTTTGTTCAATGGACCTTGAGTTCTCAAGGCTTCCTGACCATAATAATGATAATGAGATAGCCCCTAAGAAAAGGGTTGATTTAATGTGTCTGAAAAAACTGAGTGGGCTGCCTTCCTCTACCCTTCACCTGTATGTGAATTACAATCACTTTAGAGTCCAGAAAGGAAAAAGGCACTACAGCCTCAAGAAGAGCACAGTTTGATGGGAAATGTATTACAACAGGGCCTACATAACCTGTGTGGAGCATTCATGTCCCAGCATCCAGCTACAGGCATGTACCCTGCCTGTCTATTTGCCTTTGCCTCTGTCAGATGCAATGGGTAGGCTGGTGATCCAGAGCACAAGAAATAAGGCTCCTGCTCTGAATCAGCCTATAAAGGAACTTCTGCATTGTTTTCAAAGGATGGTGAGTCCTTGAAGATTTATGAATTAAACTAAACCCTACCTTGTGTATTTGTGAGAGAAAGCTTTGCTCCACTTTCACATGTAAAAAACCTTTCATCTGGCAGCACTCTTTACGTATTAGACAATCTCTTCTGAAACCCCCCAGAGTATTTGGACCTTGTTCCAGCACCTGGTTTGCTACGCTCAAGCACTCCATCTAGAAGTGCAGGTGGCTGAGGACCGAGTTGTACTACAAAAGTGCTCTGAGAACTTCCATTGAGGATCTAGATTTGTTTTTTCCTTTGCCCCATTCCTGTAGAGTCAGAGGATCTTTCCTTCCTGTGAACCACAAGGCCAGGCCCAAGTTAGCCATCCACAGAGCAAGGAGGAGAAAGCACAGCAGTTGTGGTATCTTACCAACAGACTAAGCATCACTGAGCAATACTGACGGACTTCTTGGATCTCTTCATGGAGAGGTTAGGTTCTGTATGGGGGTTCTGCTCTGCTATCCTGTCACCAACTTCCTTTTTCTATTGTTGTCCCCTGCCTGCTGGTAGGTCACTCTTTCCTGTGAAAGGGGGTTTAGTATTTTGTCCTGTTTGGGCAGGCTGTGGACTCGTCACTGAGGGATTCTTCACAGAGAGTAGTTACCACAGATGTCTGTAGGGTAGCTAATAAGAATGGCACTACTGTGTAAGAGATTTCCAACACAAGTCCTATAAGGGAAACTTTTTTGTAGAATAAAGATCCCCTAACCCAACTGAGATAAAATTTCTGACTCTTCTAACACCAGTCTTACCCTTTAAATCATGAGTCCTACAGCAGGGGTCAAATAGCCTGTGAGTTAAGGCACAGTTCATAGGCTTAGGAAATGTGATTGCAATTTTTGGCTCCGCTAAAGAACTTCCTTCCTGACCTTTTCCAAGTGATTTCATTCCTTCTGTGGAGCAATGCTTATTGACAGACTCTCCTGAGTATTGCTCAGACTCAGGCCTGGAAAACAGGGACTGCATGACTTTTCTTCTTTTAGACATTTGTCAGGTCAACTTAGATGAGAAAGGTGTTTGGAGGGTGGAAAATGAACAACAAAAAGCAATTCAGTTGGAAGGCGTACATCCAGCATGGAAAACCTGAACCCAAACATTCAGCTTTAGTAAAATTATAAACAACTGAAAGCAGCATGTGTTGTAACAGGAGGCACTGGGAGCCTTGCAAGTGGCCAATGCTCCCCAGACAGTTTCTAATAAAGTCACTGGGTTTTGAGCCCATCATAAACCTGCTTTTTGATGAGGCTTTTCAGTGATGGTGTGATGCCATTCATTCCAAAATACAGCACACTCTGTACAGAAAAGTGCACACTAGGTGGCAAAAACCTATTCATCTTGATAGCTTAAAGCCACAGTAGTCAAATAACATCCTCAGAATTGTGCTTTTCTCCCAGCACAATCCATGTGTGTGCTTCTGAAGCTTAAGACTTGTTATAAAATGTTGAAAAGGTATGAGGACCAACCTGCACTCAGTGTGAGAGCTAGGATGGTGTGCTTCTGGTTCCTTCACATTCACGGAACAGTTTACTATGATGGGAGTTCTGAAGAACAGAATATACCACTACTTCAGAGAAGAAAGCAAAATCTCTCTAGAATAATCCATGACAGATCTGAGCAATGGAAAAAAAAAAGTTAAAATTCCTTCTCAAAGCCAAAGCTGGCAATAGGATTAGTCTGGATGGCAGTAGTAGCTCATGGGTCTCCTCATCAAAACCTTTCACTTAACTCCACTTGCACTGACCCTGCCACAGGATCCTAACTTCATCAAGGTCTTTTCTGAAACCATGCACCTTCCCTTCCAGAAGGCTGTTTCCAATAGGCATGCAGGATTACAGCTATAAAAGTTTCACTGCTTGTTTAGATTGTCACTGACCAGGAAGCATCTGCAATGATTTTGTATGGGGGAGACTCAGCAGCAATAAATTACTGTCTGACCTGATGTTGTAGTTGTTTAGCTTTTCCTTTTTTTTTTTTTAAATCTTACTCCTCCAAGGAGCTCTGGGATCTGGGACATGTTAAATGTTATTTTGCTGACTTTAAATTGTGTCGCAATATTGACTGCAATATTGCAGTCAACTTGAATGCCAGACTTAAGCCTGTAAACTCTATTTTTAATCTTGACTTTGTCAGTGCAGTGGATACTGTCATATCAAAGTATTTAATGGTTTGTGGTAAAACTTCCTCAAACCAATTTTTGCTCAGATGAGAATAGTCTTACTGGAAGCCTATACAGATAGGAGCTATAAAAATTGGGTTTAAAATTGAATCAGGCTGCTGGAAGAAAACAATCCCTTTGTACCACGGCAGCATGAAATCAGGCAGTTCTGGAACAGGGATGGGTTCTTTTCATAGTCTGTGCACCAGCCTAACTCCAATGCAGTCCAGAAAGCATCCCATAGATGAAGGCTGCTATTCTGCAAAACTTCTGCTGTATTCACATAACAGAGTTAGCCCTTGTAAACTTAGCCAGTGTGGTTGTTTGCCTCCCTGACCCTTGAGAAATGGACACATGCCAAGTTAGAATTTGAATCCCTTTGTGGCAAGGGCCTTTTGTTCTGAGAATTACAAAGAGGGGAGGCTCACTCCTAGGGAGGTGACTGGCTGAACTTATCTGTGAGTGAAGCTGGTGCTGGACATCCCATATGGCTCATGTTGGATGGCCATCCAGTGACAACTGGACATGATACCAGCCACATGGATCTCTGCAAGTGTGAGCCATGCAGAAGAGTCATTAACACTGGCCCATAAAATGAGGCAAAAGACACTTAATTTATAGGTATACAGGGTGTGGTCTTCATGGAGGCATCCAGCTTTCATTGTCTGAAACCAAGGACACAACTGCCTATGGAGCAGGGAGTCTGAATGCAGGTGCACATCTGGATCACTCCCATACGGATATCTCTCTCTGCAGCACAGCAAAGCACACAGTCTAGTAATTTCTCTCAGGAACTCAGGTCCCCAAGAACAAGCTACCAGAAATAGGATACTACACAAAATCCTTGAGCAGTTAGTGCAGCAGAGTAAATCTGACAATGTATTTTAGCCTACTGCTGGTTTAGACAGACTAGAGGACCAGAGGGTTGAATGCTATGCATGTCCAGGAATATCACTGGGAAGGTTGTTTGAGAATGTATATACTTTTGTTTGTTGGCTTGGTTCTTTATTTTGTTGGCCCTTCTGCACTATAACACAAACTGCGGACAAACTAGAACAAGAGGGAATGGTTTTAACCTGAGGAACAGTAGATTTAGACTGGATCTTAGAAAGTTCTTCAGTACGAGGGTGGTGGGACTCTGGAATAGGCTGCCTGGGAGATTGTGGATGCTTCCTCCCTGGGGGTGTTTAAGGCCAGGTTGGATGAAGCCTTGAGCAGCCGAATCTAGTTGAGAGGCATCCCTGCCTATGGTGGGGACGTTGGAGAAGATGATGTCTAAGGTCACTTCCAACCTGAGTCATTTTATGATTTTATCATCATTAGAAAGTTGTGGAAGAACAGAATTTACCCAAGAGCCCAAAAGCACCCTTGGAAATTTTGAGAGACACTCTTGGACTTGTCTGAAAAATATGAAAATTTTCAAGGTAAATGCACCACATCAACAGAGAACATAAACAAGTTTCATGTGATTACAGCAAAGTTGGGAAATACTAACAGCAAAAAAGTGAGACATAAAGATGAGTAAAAAAGGATATTACTGTTGAAAAATGATCTTGGAACAACATTGCAATGGGCCACTTGCTTAAATTGCAGGAGCCTTTTAGAATATTCTAGTCAGACAGGAGGATTCTTCCATGACTTACTGATGGTATTGTAAAGGAAAAGATGAGCTAAAAAGCAAGATGGTGAGACTGGGAGTAACAGCCTTAAATGACTCAGTAGTGCTAATTCCCTCAGGTTTCCAGTAGAACAGACAGATGACAGGTTGAGGTCTGGTTCAGCATCTCTTAGTGTTGAGTAGGTTGCAGATACCTCATCTTAATATTTTATTCCACACAGGGTGATATGCAGCTTTCAGTTTCAGATTGTTCCTCACCCTGTTTTAGTTATACCTGCATTGCTCTTGTGCAGGAGCCCAGAGTCCTCCTTTTCATCCACTTGACTTCCTTATGGACAAGCTTCAGATTGTACCTTTCTGTCATCCCACAAATGACCTCATAGACTGTGAAGGCATCAGTCACTTTTTGGTAGGCAGCCGTGCATAATATAAAAAACATTCGGGACTGGTCTGCTACAGATTTCTGTCTGTGAAGAGACTCTTGCCCTCCAACGAGCACATTGTTTCAGAACTAGATTCTGGTGAAGAGTTTGTAGGACAGATGCAAATACTACTTGGGATGCAAAAGACCCATCAGAAGGACATGAAGCAATTAAAAGGTCTTGCCCCAAAAAGTTTCATGTGCTCAAGCAGAGCACGTGCATCCCACACAGTATGCCCAAAACACACATTTGTGCTTGCAAACTGTCTTTATGCAAGAACCTGCTTAAAACCTGGCCCAGGTCAAGTCTGAACTGGAAGAAATTTACTTAAGTGATCCACCTGGAGGTGTTCAACCACTAGACTCTGCTTCTGGGGTATAAGCGTTCCTGGCTGTGGGTGTGTGTTCACAGGCAAGCCGAATGGTGCACAGCTGCATCACACTCCCAGGAGAAGGTGGCTCACATCACACATCTGGACACCAGTCTGTGAGACCCACCGCCTTGCAACCTGCTGTGTTAGATATACCTTTACTGTGTTTTCCCTCACACTTCAGTGGCTTCTTGGCTTTTTCTTATGGTGCGGAAGAGGACTTGGGGGTGCTGATGGACGAGAAGCTGGACATGAGCAGGCAGTATGTGCTTGCAGCCCAGAAGGCCAATCGCATCTTGGGCTGCATAAAAGATGTGTGGCCAGCAGATTGAATTAGGTGATTCTGCCACTTTACTCTGCTCTGGTGAGACCTCACCTGGAGTACCACGTCCAGGTCTGGAGCCCTCAGTACAGGAAGGACACGGACCTGATGGAGCAGGTCCAGAGGAGGGCCATGAAAATGATCAGGGAGTTGGAATGCCTCTGCTACAAAGACAGGCTGAGGGAGCTGGGGTTGTTCAGCCTGGAAAAGAGGAGGTTCTGGGGAGACCTAACAGCAGCATTCCAGAAGGGGACCTACAAGAAGGATGGAGAGAGACTCTTTACAAAGGCCTATAGTGATAGGACAAGGGCAATGGCTTCAAACTAGAGAAGAGTAGATTTAGATTGGATGTCAGGAACAAGTTCTTTACCATGAGGGTAGTGGAACACTGGAACAAGTTGCCCAGGGAGGTGGTTGGGGCCCCATCCCTGGAGATATTCAAGGTGAGGTTTGACAGGGCTCTGGGCAACCTGATCTAGTTGAGGATGCCCCTGCTTACTTCACAGGGGGTTGGACTAGATGACCTTTAGAGGTCCATTTCAACCCAGACTTTTCTATGATTCTGTGCCACTCACAAGCTATGTGGCACAAAAAGATGCATTTTCACTTGTTTGCAATGGTGTGTTCTCTTTCTGCCCAATGAAATCCTTTTTCAAAAGGAACTGAAAAATGACAATAGGAGATATGTCTGGCTTCTGCTTTGATGAAGTCATGGTTTTCTTCATTGGGTTTGAGCTCACCAAGTGGTGCTTAATCAGTTTTCAGGACATGGCTGGTTTATAGCATCTGGACCCAGAACAGTAAAACTGGGTCATATCATGTATAATGTATGATAGACATATTTAATTTTCATTACCAACACCAGATGCCTTAGAAACTGGACAGCTCATGTAAGCAATGAACCTCTTTTTTTCTTTAAACTCACCACAATTTCATCAGCACCAAACGGGCTGAAACATTCCTGTGAAGTGACCAATTAAACCACATTAATTATTTAAAAATAAAAATAGACAAAGTGGGTTCTGAAACAAGCACTAGAAGGAATTTCCACTCCCCTCAAATGAAGATTTATTCTTTGAAGAAGCTTAAATAAAAAAAAGTAAAAGATAAAAAGAAACTCTTATTTCCAACAAACATTGCCTTTGAGTAAATTGGAAATAATTCTGTCACTTTTAACAAGAGGTGGTGATAGCCTGAGAGATCTTATCTGTTTGCATGGTCTCTGACTGCAGGGTGCAAAAGTCTGTATTGCAACTTCCCTATAGAAACGTGGCTTAGAGTATGCAGGTTACATGAACACATCTTTAATTGCCCTTATTTAGAAAATAAGGGAGTTTAAGAAAGGAATTCTTGTTCCTTCTCTTGTTAAACACATTGCAGTGATTTTTCTGGTGAAGAAAATGACATACAAAGAATGCTGGGAAAACCTTGTTGGGAATGCATTCAGCACGAATGGATAAGTCTCCTTTGTAGACTGTGACTATTAGAGGGAATTCCTAGGAAGGGCTATTAGCTTTAGGCTCTTCAGCTTAATACTCACAGGAAAGCAAAAACCAAAGACAGAATTTTGCAAACAGTTACAAAACCTGTGAGAACAACATTGGAAATTTTGTTATGTGATTAGTAGAATCTGATCATCTTTTCTCTGATTCAAAGCAAAACTTCCACAGAATCTTGGAATAATGTCTCACTTCTCCAAATTCAGTGCCACATAGGAAACTTAATTATCACCCACAGGACTCTGATGCCTTTGAGGTCTTTCAGTACATATTCTGTAAGAAGTACAGTCACTCTTTCAGAGTCTTGAAGTCAAATCTTCTTGCTAGAAATTCAGAGACATTTGGATCTAATGCCCTTAAAGCTCAATGCTCGGTGGTTTCCAAAGAAGCTGCAGGTGATCTGAAAGTGCCAGATTTTCGTATGGTGGGTTTCAGTTTCCATGATCTTAAGCTGCTGAGGGTTAAGATTCAAGATCACACGCCAAAGGTCACTCATTTGTGCTTACAGAGGCACACAAATGCTTGGACATGGAATGGGCAAACACCTGAGATTTAAATAAACCCTGGCAAATATTTCAGACCCTGGAGACGTCTCATCTGGGCCACTTAGAAAGTCAGATACTAAACATGCTGCTTTTGCCTCAAAGTTCAAAATACTCCTATTTTCCTTCCTTCCTCACCACAACAGCTGAATATAAGGAGCATAAGAGAACTGAAATCAAAAGATCTCATTCAGTGAGCATCAAAAGAACCATCAAGAGAAAGGCAGAGGTTACAGACATCAGCAGTCTCTGCAGAAGAAGACTGCTCCTGATGACCAAATGTTGCAAGGTTTTCTGGAAGGCATCAACTGGTTTTACAAACTCCCATTCTCCCCTGATATTTTCTTTTCCCTCATCTGGCCACAGAGATCTCGATCCATCCTCTTCAATTAATTGCCTTCACTTTTCACCTCTCTCTGAGCTGGGTGCTGGGAATTTGCTCAGCGAGGCACATTCTATTACTCTATTTCTGTTATTCCCAAGTTCTCCTAATTTTAGTGTGGAATGTGCTCTAAGTTATGGTGCCTGCAGCCAGTTTCTAGTCTTTTATACAGGTCCCAGGGCTGTCTGCATTCACTCTGAATATGAATGCTTAAGTTTTATGGGAAGGAGAAGAAAACCCCTGGTTCATTTTTCTTTCTGTCCTTGCTGCAAGACAAACATTTAGCTGCTTTCCTGTTAGCAGTATTCAGACAACCCTCAGAGGGTAGGTTTTCAGCATAAACTAGGGAGAAAAGATGAGAACACATATGGAAAGGGTCTCCAGATTGCTATTAGCAGGAATTGCAAAGCTAATTCTCTGTGGTCCTTCCTAAAACCTTGGCTTCAAATGTTCCTTTTTGAAAAAAATAATAACCACAACTAAAAACAACCTCCAAACTTTATGTTCTTAATTTGGCTCTTAACTTGCCAGTTAATGAATATCGTCTTATCCTTTCATGCATTTTCCAATAATCTAAGCAGACTGAAATTTTACCCTGCCTGATTTACTTGGGAATTCCTAGCTTGTTTCTATTTCTGCCTCCACATCAAGTTTGCAAAATGTCTTAGAACACAGCAGGCTGGCCTTGGACACAGAACTGCACTCAATAGTCAACTGCCCCAGCTATCCGAAAAAGCTCCCTCTTTCCCAACCCCTGCCGGGAGCCTTTCGGTTTCCCCCTGCTAAGTACAAGCATGCTCATGCACTATTCTGCTTGAATTTTCAGTGACCCAAAGTCTCCTTTTCAGTGAAAAATCATAGAAACATGCACAGCTGTATGTGGTCATGGGCTAATTTAGAAGACGACTGAGGACATGGTGCAATGTGACAGTGAAGGTGCTGAGACACTGTAACATTTTGCCTGGGGAGACTGTGGATGCCTCCTTCCTGGGGGTGTTCAAGGCCAGGTTGGATGAGGCCTTGAGCAATCTGGTCTAGTGGAAGGTGTCCCTGACCATGGCAGGGGAGTTGGAACTAGATGATCTTTAAGGTCCATTCCAACCCAAACCATTCTATGAAACTATGAATAGTGTAAATGTGTTTGCAACTCTGAAAAGTTCTTGTCTGGGTGAACCTCTCACCATGTATGTAGGTGTTTTTGGTTGAGCCATCCCACTGCAGTTGTTTTAATTCTTTTTTCCATATTCCTGAAGCTCAGGATATAGAAGGAGCTTATTCTAGATTACCAAGATGTGCTATGTAAAGATGCACGCCACAGGTGTTACACCCTGGGGAAGCTGCAGCTGGACTTTATCAGAGCAACAGCATTAAGGTGCTAAATTCACACAGTTCTGCAAACTCCTCCTATCAGAGCTCTGATCAACACTTGGGACGTTGCTGGATGTTGAGATGTGGTTACCTTCCTTAAATCAAGCAGAAGTCAGCTGATCAAATTTCTGACAGCTTTCCTTTACTTGGACCATTCTATAGCTATGTCACTGAACTGGTTTCAGAGCAGTGATTAGTTATTTCTCAATTCTGTTGACAAACACCCAGCAGAACCAAGCAACAAGGCTACAGTTACACTCCTTCTTCAAAATAACAATCCAAATAACCCCAAATCATAAACCCAAGGATCTGTACTTCTGTCTTTTCTTATATGACCTCAGGCTATTTGGCAAGTCAAATGGCTTTGGCAAAGTGTTCCCCTTGGTCATCTTCATTGAGAAACCACTTCATAGATGTACATGCTTACACCTTTGCTTCCTTACACACACTAGGAAGAGAAGCTGAGTTATTACAACCTCATTTCAATAAAGGTAGGTTTCCCAGCTTGATGATGGAATTGCTGACCAAACATAGATGCTTTCAGCTCAGAAGAGCTGCTAATACAGAGAATGTATGTCTTTGAATAAGTATGACCAAGTCTCAGACTAGGAGGATGAGGTTTTGAGGTCTTACCACCTCATTCATAATCATAAAAAGGTGAAAGATTGTCTCAAGCCTGTGCTGACTTCATGGAAGTAATGGATCCCTCCCCACTTGATCTCTTTGCTGGTTTAGTCAGCTGACTACTTTTTTTTTTTTTCTTTCCCACCCCCAGAGAGATATAGTTGTTTATTTGTTCAGGGCAAGGAAGGGAAAAGAGAGCAACCCCCACCAAAATCCCAACTAAATGAACCAAAACCACTACAAAAAAGTTTGGATATATGCTGTGATGGGACGTGAAAAAATCCTGAAGTCTCAGAAATCTTCACAGGGTGAGAAAACCATTATCTGCACAGATTTATTTTGCCAAGAATCATTCAAGATCAAAAGAGGAATCTGAAATGGCTTTTTTTCAAGCAGATTATTTAAACTCAACTTGGACAAGTCCATTTGTCCCAAAGGCCCTTAAAATACCATCTTACAGACATTTCCCCCCTGCTTCCCCCTAAGTTTTAAGTCATCAGCTTTACTCTCAAAGTGAATAAAGGCAAATCAGACTGAAGCCACGTTCGTTCCAAATGAGACAGCCTGACTAGGGGTTCAATATAATTTAAACATCAGCTTTAAATTCACCTCACAGGTTAATTCAAATGAACGATGCTGCATGTGCCTTAGTAGGCAAAGCTATCCCAGGAGTTTCTGACAGTCTGGTGGCGTCCAAAAGCATCCTTTCCTGCTTAGACCCTGAGAAGAATGTGCTCTGGAGACAATACTGGTAAATTGTAAGATAGTTGGCAAGGTTCTTGTTTGCAACCAACTTTCTTCTCTAAAGGAAGAGAGTGGCAACTCTTGTGTCTCTGCTCACTCTTTCTGATGATTCCCTGCTCACTCTTTGGCATGCCATCAAACTTGCATTGCCTTTACTCAGTTTTTCTTTAGCATATATATGATTTAGGGTATCTGTTTAGGATATTTATTCTGCAGAAAATTACTCTGTGTAACTCACTGTCGCAGAGGTATGGTTGTTGACCCAAATCTTGCCATGTGTAGTAATGAGCATCTGGGATTGCAACAGTGAATCCTAAACCGAAAATGAAATACGTCCTACAGTTATAGGATACTAGCCTGACTACCAAAAGTCTCTCCATAACCTATGGTTTCTGCTCATGGGATTTCTTGCACTTATCCTAAAGGAGCTGCCACTGGTCAGCATCATCAGGCAGACAAGTTCTCAGGATCAAGAGCTCTTTGTTGTGTCAGCGGCCTGCTCAATGCTAACATTAGAACCAAGTGCACTAATCCTTTATATGGCACATCTTGGAGAAACAGCCTGTTGTCAAAGGCACATGAATGAACCTCAATGGTCCCTCACAGGTCTGGATCACAAGGCCCAGACAGGGCTTCCTTACACCGCCAAGTCAGAAGGCAATCAGCTTAGTGCCTTGGCTTGCTAGCACAAGGGAGCACACTTCCTGCTTTTTATTCATAGCCTCTTTTTAAAGCTGTCCCAGCAACACACTCTCTTCCTTGCATCCACCCTCCTTTTCTTTAAATGCACAAAGTTTGGTCAGATAGAAACTCCCTTGGGCCTCCAGTATAAAATTCAAATCTTTTATCAGGGACTTGACACCTGACTGTATCAGGATGCTCTTTGGATAAAGATTTGTGTCTCTCATCTGTGCAAAAATTTGCAGATTTTCAGTGCTTTCCATTTTTTTCCCCCAGATGTAACTCACTTTCTGCTGACAGGGCAAATATTGGGGGTCATCTTCTGGTTTTTTTTATGGGGGTGGGATGTGATATAGCCAGGGAAAATATTGGCAGCCTCCAGAATTCAAGTCTCTGTTAGCTAACCAGGGGATGGCCATGGGGTGGCTGCAACCTCAGCATGAACTGTAGAAGGAGAAATATTGCCAGCTGGTCCTAGCTGGGGCACTAAGGATTTTCATTTCCCTGAGAAATTTACACTCATGAGTTAGGCAGGGTTAAAAAACAAGAGGATTGGTCTGTAGTAAAGAGGAGAGCTATTAGATGGAATTGCCTACTTTGCAAAACTGTATCAGATAATGGAGGAAAGGAATTAAAAAAGAGTGCTGTTTCAAAATATGGAACAAAGGGAGGAAATTCTCCTCTGCCTGAGCCTGCAGTGTTTCACTGTTTCGACTGTAGGCCCCACTGGCTATCAGAAGTAATTCCAAGCATCACACAACTACAGCTGAGAAAAAAATCCAAATCTCCATCCCATGGGAAAACCTGACATTTAAAAATTTAATTTAGGCTCAAAAACATGAGGTTAAAGAAAAAGAGAGAAGAATTCCATAATTTCTAATCTGCAGAAAATGTCAAAAGCTTTTTTTTTTCTTTTATTAATAACAAATGTCAAAACATCTTGTTTTGACATTTAAAATCTAAATAATGGAAGCACTTCATGTGTGAGACAGCCTGCAGAGGATCCCTTCCTCTGAGGTAATTTCAGCACTTAGTTTCACGCTTCAGTTTCGTGCTCCCTTCTGGGACTTCTTGTTACAGCCTGTACTTTCTTCTAGTAACCAGACTGACTACATCTCCCATTAAAGTACCCAAATGGAAGTGGCATCATGTGACCATAAAAGCTCCCACTTTTGCTTCCCTTGTGGATTGTAGTTTTCTAAGACATCTGCATCACTAAGAGGGAAAAAAGGCAACTGATCTGCAAAATATTGGAAGAAACATGACATAAGTAAATCTGAATTCCTGTTTTGTTGCACTGATTGAGAAGTACTGTACTTTGAGATCATGTAAAGGAGGACACATTTGGTCTGGTGCTGAAACAACTGAAACCCAGTGTGATATTCCCTACCTCTGATAACATTTCTCCACAGAAAGTTTTGGTGTTCGGGGATCCCAGAGGATAACTTCAGGTAAGCTTTCACTGCAGCTTTTCATACTTTGGGCTAGTTAATGCACAGCTACTGTTCCAATACATAAATGAGGGGCAAGAGGAGGGAAGAAAGGAAGACCTGTTGAGTTAATTCCTTTGAGTCAGGACTGTGATTTAGATAAGACATTTGCTCAGTGACACGAAGCGGTCCACAGCCAAACCAGCCACACACCTTGTCCCTTTGTTGATCTTCGGCAGTGCTTGCTGCTTTTAAACAATTCCTCTAATTCCCTCATAATCCTGGGTTTCAAGGATCAATATATCTTGACACTTCCATCAATCGCATGTTTTCTTGTAGGTCCTCCAGTATCCATTTGAAGACAAAGTCTGCATGTTGCAAGCTTCTTCACTTCCTAACATCTCATGGGAGCTCATTGGCTCTCTGGTTAGGACACATAGTTTTGCTATGTGTCCTAAAGTCCTGGGGCAGTGAAGCCTGGACTTCAGGTCCTACCCTCAGGCAGGAGGACATCTGCTGCTTTTCACTCACTTTCCACAAATGTGTGGTGGCCTACTCTGCTCCTCAGGATTAAATTGCATGCTCAAAACATGTAAAACAGTTTTATGGTTACAATACATCCAGATTTCCCCTTGCTGCCCGAGGTCCAAAAGAACACATTGATGAAAACCTCAAACTACCAAGGTTGGCTTAACCAAGGCAAGGCTAAGAATCTAATGAATTTAAGTGCATACCAGGTAATAGCCTTTGTATTGCTACTAATGTCTTTTCTGGGTCTTCTCAATGCAGTTCTCAATGCAGAATCTCAATGTAGTTTATAGAAGGTAGAGAAACCAAGGTTTACAGAGGGAGAAAGTGGCATACCCAAAAGGAGTGATCCAGTTCAGCAACCTAGTGATAGTACATGGAGTCCAGAAAGCTAGAAGAGGAAGTATCAAAACATCAGTGCCACATATCCCCACATTTATCATTATGGTGTGAAAGCTTAGAGGAGAGAATGCAAATTCCTTCCCTTCAATATATAGTAAGGACTACGCCATTTCCTCCTTTGAGTGAAGTTAACTGAGAAGAAAACCTGTCGAAGGAGTTTAACATTCATTCAGACAAATTATTCCATTTGGACAGCAAGAAGAGTGTGGGAGAAAGATTTTTTTAGAACTTGTCTGTTTTAGCTGGCATGAACTACTCACTAGTGTGCTCTAGGATTGATATGTGCAATATTAATGACTGTAGAAACACAACTGCATGCAGGATGAGGCCATTTGAGTATATATGGGATGAATTAACGGAAAGGCTGGAGATTTCAACTCAGTGACCCAAGGCTCTGTGTCTGTTCCAGAGAGAGAAACTTAATCCCCAGAAGGTGCAAACACTGAAGTAGCACAGAACACCTGAGCTGAGTGGAAAACGTAGCAGGTGGGTAGGAAAGTGGGTCCCTTGGGCAGAGATGGATTCACATATGGTCTCAACTGTGCTGCAGCTGGCTGTGCCGTTACCACTGGAGTGTGGGTTTCAATTCAAAACAACCAAATGGATTTGGCTTGTGATTTGGAGGTGGCTCTTTTTGGAGTTGGGGGAGTGGGAGTGTTACACTTGTTCACAATGCCTCTCTGGAAGAGGAAGAAACCTTCTTCCCTTCCCCAGGCAGTGCCTGGGAAGTTCTCCAGGCCTTTTCCCGATGACCTCCATCAGAATGATGGGCCACCAGAGGCCCTGTGAATGCTGATGGCTCTGAGACCTCTGTTAGCAGAGCTAATGGCCTAGGCCATGCTGGCAAGAGCGCAGAGCAATAAACATTGCAGAGATGCTGCCGAGCCGGTCCGCTTCCTGCACGCAAGCTGCACGTTGTAAAAACTGAGGCTCAGATCCTTTTTCCTGTTTGCACTGGAGCAGACTGCAGAAATTGCACAATCCTCCAGGCCTGACCCAAGGTGAATCGTGATAGGTTCCAAGGCAGTATTTCACACTTGCTGAAAAAGTGATACAGCCCGAGGGAGGGGGCTGTAATTAGGGAGAGCAGTGACAACCCACAGACAAAGTGGTTCAATAAGCACAGGAAGAAATGAAAGCTCATTCCAAAGGCTCTCACTTCTGTGGATTCTCTGGTGTTCAATAAAAGGTGTGATCCCTGAATAAGAAAACCTCTCTCATTTCTCCACTTGCTTATTTTGATGAAACATGATAGTCACAATATTTTTAGGCATTTTCTCCTGCCTATCAGGTTACAAAGATGTTAGCTGGAAGTTGTACAGGCTGACACAATAAACAACATGATCACATTAAACTCCATTTCACAGGAAAGCTGCTATAAAGTAAAAGTTTTGATTTGGTGGAGAGATCTGCAGGGGTGAGAAAGAGGGTAGTAACTTTCAGATAAATAATAGTAGGGGGTTGAATAGAAAATAAAGTATATTTTCCTCTCTTTAAATGCCTTGTAGACATGTGTACTGGAAAAGAAGGGAAAGCAGATGAAATCAGCAAAATGCTATTTGAAATATTTTGTTGTACAATTCTCAGCAAATACAGAGAGAAAAATAGGTAGATAGACAGATAAATGGATAGGTAGAAATAGAAAAATATTTTTATTTAAACTGCTAGACATGAAGAGTGGAATTATTCAGAAAGCATTTGTCTTGTCTTTTGCATAACCTGGGCAGGGCTGCACAAGCCATCCCCCAGGAGAGCAAGCTCCCTTAGTGCTGACTGCTGGTCCTAGAGGGTCAAAGTTCAGAAAAATGCTGGAGCATTGTATGAACCATCTGGCCTTAACAAGGATTCATTCATAAGCATAGTTATCTCCAGTAAGTAAATCTTCTTCCCTACTCTTACTTTGCCTTCAAGGAAGCATACTCTCCTTAGGCTGGTAACCCTGCCCTAGAATGGTTAGCTCCTTAGGCTGGTAACCCTTATGACCAACGCTCCCAACAAGTGGGCAACTGCTCTGTAACACCCACGGTGACATTTAACTAGAATGAAACTCAAGAACAACAAAACCAACAGTTTATTCCTGGTACACAAGAGAGACAAAATAATATAGAAATAAAAAGAAATCTGTTTGGGGGATCAGAAAAGTGGCCTCTTAGGGAAGCAGCAGACAGCTCTTGATATTTGTCCATGTAATCATGAGTGCATGTTCTGGGAAAGGATGACAGATTCTGCTCATGTTCAGACCTTCTGGAGTGGAGGGAGGACAGACTACTAGTAAAAGAAGAATGTTCATATTCTACTGGTCTTTGCTAAGGAACCAGAGCCATCACTGAATGACACAGCAAACTGATTGTCCTATCTTGACCTTGAAATATTGCTGTTCTTCCCACTCTTCCCAGTCTGGAAAGGGTAAACATTCACATATCTGCCTGTGGATGGGGATGAAATAGTGGAGTGAGTTTAGAAGTCCTGCTTTACTACCATCTCTGCTCCTTTGACTTTGTGGCCTACAGTGCTGCCACCACTTGTACTTCCTATGAATCACACAAGAATGTTAGGGGCTTGAAGGGACCTCGAAAGATCATCTAGTCCAACCTCCCACATGTGCATCACCTCCTCTCTGCAGCTCTAAACTCCACCTGGCAACTGCAGAGAACCAGAAAGAAAATCAAGTGCTGTGTCGAGGTAAGGAACTTGTGTTCCTTCCAGTCTTGGGGACTTATTTCTGTTGCTTGCCTTCATGCAAGTCTCAGATGCCTATTCACTCAGGGACTGTGTCACTGTGGACAGGGGAGTTCAGTGAGTGGTTTCAAAGCCTCAGAAGAGAAGTTTGTTTGTATACCTTCCTTGAAACATAAAGCACTCTGCAATGTTGAGCCAGAAACGAACACATGAAGGTGGAAACAGGACTGATCTAGCACCATGCTTGAGATTAGTCAAAATAGTCTTTTGTACCACAAATAGATGGATCTCTGAAAACATAAGTACTTGTTGACAATGGTTTGAATGCAATTTCAGTACTAAGCAAAAGGTTTCCTCTTGTCACCTCTGCATTGCATAAAGAGCATCTGCTCTTCACTTTTATCCTGAAAGTCTATTTTTGGCAGTGAAAAACAAGAAGTGACTCCGTTTCTCCATTTTGAAAAAAACAAGTGCAAACAAAAGTGAAGTTTCTGCAAGAAACCATAATGAAGAGGAATCTCTTCTGCAGCAGGTTGCAGGAAGCCTGAGAATAAAACGATTGCCTTAGATATTAAGAGAGCAAGCCTCTAAAAAACAAAACAAAGGATCCTGTGTGAGCAGTAAAAAACCCAGTATTTTTAGTATCAGATGGAAAACCGGAAAGTTTTTTAACAGGGTCAGTGAAAGCCTTCTTGGGAAAGGCAGATCTAGAAAAGAATGACTGATACTAATATCTAGCACATCCTCTCCTCTTGAAGGGGAGACCCTTTGGATAACTAATTCATCACATGTGATGGACTCATTCATATAATCCCTCTCTAAAAAAAAAAAAAAAATCCATATTTATTTCCTTTGCAGCATCCTTAAACCCCAGCTATTTTGCACTGAATATTTGCTTTCAAGGGTGCATTACTAGAAATAAGTAACAAATCTGTAATAGCCAAGCAAATACCCTGGCTCCACATTTCCTTTCCAAGATTCAGTGTGAACATAAACCAGATGTGATCCCAACAAAAAGGCATCCTCTGATGTACCAGATGGCACTCCTACATCGCTTTCCTATTGGCTAAATAGAGTTTTGGGGCAAACAATAGTACAAATGCAGAGGTGAAGTGATATGAGGCAGGATTGATTCCTTCATTCCAGAACCCAGTAACAGATATCTGAATAGGCATTAAGTAGGAAATGAAAGAGCAAACTTTCCCCTTTTTGGTGCTGCAAAATTCTTCTGCCTGATTGAACAGTATGGACTGCAAAGCACTTCCTAGCTTTGGTTTTGTTTTTAATTGCAATTATCATCCTCATTTCAATTTTAACTGCTATTGTGAGCCTTTGCTACTACTGCTGTGTTACAGACAACAGCAGCAGGAGATTTTAGAATGAAGTAGGAAAGGTAACAGCTGTAAAAATCTCCTTATCCTAAAAAGTTATTGTTTATACTCCTTCATGTATGCTAGCAATAATTATACTAAAGTCTGCTTAGGAAAAAGGATCCATTTTACATCAGAGAAAAAATATAATTTTTTTTTAACTCCTAAATGAAATATAAAGCCTGTTTCATTCAATATGCCTTTTTTCTTTTCTCTTTTCCAAGGTGATCTTAGTTTTCTCTGTTAAACAGAGCTTCTGGTTGAGAGACATCTCAGACACACCACATACTCCAACCTGTATCATCCAAAGCAGGAGTGCCAAGCTCATCTTTGCTGTATTTCTGTAGTCTAATCTTACTGATGAATTTATAGATTTATTGTGGATATACACCAATCCCAGTGAGCATGTACCCAGAAACAGCAGTGAAGTAGTGGGAGGTCTGTGGTTTGAGTGATACAGCATTCAAATACTGACAGCAGCCTCACAGCCCAAAATGTTCCTTCTCAGCCTATGGAAGCTTTTCACCATAAGGTTGGCTGAACGCTTCCCAGCACACAAGCAGAAATTCAGAGGTTGTATTTTCTTATTTCAGAGAAAAGTTTTACCCTTTTGCAAGTCACCAGACAAAATTTTTTTCATTCCTTAAATTGAGGTGTGTGCTTCACCCAATGTATCAACCTCTCCTCTAAAGGGCTGCCACAGCAATGGAACAATTAGGTTCTGCTTTGGGTGGAATGATTCATGTTTCAATAAATTACATTTCAACAAGACATAATTATGATGAGTCACAGAAACAGATTAATCAGAGCACCTCCCATTTAGCAGTCAAAACAGCAAAAAATTCCAAATGTGATGCATATGATGCTTCTACTCAGCTTTTGTTTTACGTGATTTCATTTCTCCTTTATTAGTGGATCTTACACAAGCTCTAGGAGAAGGCTTTTGGGGTTTCACACAAATCTGAATGAGAGGATGGTGAATTCTCTTACAGTTTTCCATGTGGTGAATTAACCTGAAAGATAATGAATGTTGCTGATACCAATGATATCAGCAAGAACCTGAAGATCTTGTTTGCTGCTGAGCTTCACTTGACACAGTTAATTGCTAGTGAGGATAGAAGATACCCAGTGCCTTCTGCACCTGAGCGTAAACAAATGAGGTCTTGCACTGTAGATTTTTCTGTTGAGTTAGTTCTTCAAAGCTGCAGAGGATGGGAAATTTCTTCACTCTAATGTCTGAGCTCCTGTTCCTACCAGACATAATCAGGATACTTGAAAACATCCATTAGGGATTCCCTTCCTCAGTGTTGGTCCTAAGCATCTTGTATCTATGCTGGCTCCCATCTTAGTTGAGGTATGGTACTGTTTCCTCCTCTCTCCTCACTCCGTTTTTGCTGTTGCTGAATGTGAAGAGTGACAAAGGGTCACTCACTTAGCAGAAGCTGTGCTCCACTCACCTTGCCTCATTTGAGTGTCACTTTTAGACTCAGGTACACTAGCCTCAAACCAGTGTGGGAGAAGTTCCTTCGAGCTCATTCTTTGTGATCAGACAATTTGTGGCTGCCCTTCACCAGGCCTGGGGTAGGAATATATGCAGTAGTTTTTCCAAATATTGTAGCATAACTTATCCTGTGTGAAAGGCTTATTTTGAATTGCAGTTGGATTGTTTTATGGAATACTGTGTCAAGTTTTGGGCTCCCCATTTCAAGAGAGACAGAACTGCTGGGGAGAATCCAACGCAGAGCCACAAGGATGATTAGGGGACTTGAGCACCTCCCCTATGAAGAGAGACTGAGATCCCTGGGGCTATTTAGTCTGGAGAAGAAAAAAAATTTGAAGGGACCTCATAAATGTGTATAAATATCTGAGGGGTAGGTGTCAAGTGGAGGGGGCAAGGCTCTTTTCAGTGGTTCACAGTGATAAGACAAGGAACAACGGGTTCAAACTAGAACATAGAAGATTTCACCTCAACAAGAGGAGAAACTTCTTCTCTGTGAGGCTGACAGTACTGGAACAGGCCGCTCAGGGGGATTGTGGAGCCTCCTTCTCTGGAGACTTTCAAAACCCACCTGGATGCATTCCTGTGCAGAGTACTCTAAGTGATCCTGCTCTGGCAGGGGAGTTAGACCTGATGATCTCGAGGTCCCTTCCAACCTCTGATATACTGTGATAATGCATGTTTCATTTTGACCTCGCTGAGAAGAGCTGCTAAAAAGGAAGTAAATTAAGTAATTGTCCCATTTAACATATTTACCTTTTTTCCCCCTCTTACAGAGGCACAGCAGAATTCCAACAATTTGTTCATTTGCTAAGGCACTTTACATTCTTCTAGCTCAGAAGCCAAACTTGATTTTTGAGGTACTATGAAGGCTTGTAAAGGAAATTTGTTTAAATATAAGACTCAGAAAATTTTGAGGTTAGTTGCTGAAATAATCACCTTTAAATTAACATATTTCTGGAAGAAAAAAAATTACATCAGTAGACATAAAAGTATTTATTTCCATCTATTTCAACGTGTTTGGAAGCAAAGCTAGTTATTAACAAATGCCTGTCACAGAATCACAGAAGGGTAGGGGTTGGAAAGGACCTCTGAGGATCATCTAGCCCAACTCTCCTGGAGTATCCTTCCTAGCCTTTTCTTGAATCAAGATTTCTTAAGTCAGGCTGCAAAATTAGGCATGAACTAGGGAATTTTCTTTCTAGAATGACATAATTTAATATACTGGTAAGACAACTTGTCTTGGAGTCATGAATTTACTTCAGTGTTTCCACTACCTACACTTCAGAAAAGATTAACTTCTGCTGAGCAATAACATTGAAATAGCCAAACCCCTTCCACAAATTTGGTGGGATTTTAAATGGTTCTTATGCCAATAATTTTTCTTCACTGTTGAATTTCATGCAACCATTTCATTTCTTATGTCAATAGACAGAAGACCTTATTTTCAAAATAGGGTAGCTTCAAATCCAAAACCATCAGTTCATCAGAGCTACCATATTATGTTTTGATTTCTATGTACAGTAAAAAAAAATGAAATGAAAAAATAATGCCCTTAAAGATGCTGACTTGGTCTAGTGGAAGGTGTCCCTGCCCATGGCAAGGAGGTTGGAACTAGATCATAGAATCCCCAGAGTTGGAAGTGGCCTCTAAAGATCATGCAGTTTAACCTCCCTGCTCCCCTCACCACCAGCCTTCATCTTCCCAAAGCAACCCCTGCTCCCTCTACACCATCCTCCACCCTGCCTAAACAGCTCCTGCTCCACCACCACTATTTTTACCTCCCTCCCAAAGCCAGGTGCAAGACCCTCAACCAGCCAAGAAATCACACAGAGGAGTGCAGCCCCAGTAAGGAGGGCCATGGATGATATTATATATTGAGCCTAGTCCTACCTAACTGGGGGGCCACCAGGCCCCCCGGCCTTTGTTTCCCCATCACCAGTCACCCAGTGTGCACCATGGGTACTCACCAGTGATGAGAAGAGGATCCTTTAGCCCAGATGGGCTCAGCTTAGGGCTTCTGCCTTTCCTGGGGGGGATTAAAAAGGGGAGTGGGTGGGGAGGGCAAAGTGGCCACACCTGGGGTGGGAGGAGACTCCAACAGAGCCCAGGTGCTCTGGGATTTGAGGGGAAAATTGGATGGAAAAGGGGCAGAGTGTGAAGCCAGTGTTATTGAGAAAGAATGGATACTAGAAGCAACTAAGCAGATTATGCTAATATTTTAATTTAGAAAGACAAGTGCTGGGAAAGGGATGAGTTTTTCTTTCAGATCACATGGAAAATTCATCTTCTGTGAGTGCCCCAGGGGATATGAGACTAGCAGAAGAGGTATATCTTGCATATATCTGAATACAGCTTTAGACTGTGTCAATCCCTGCCAATGGCAATTGAGTCAAACAAGGGAGACTTAACTTGACATATGCCTCCCAAAGCACAGCTCTCTGCAAAGGCTATGAGCACTCACACTCTGACTTGTAAATGGAACAAATTTCCTCTAACATCATGAAGAAAGAAGGGCTGGGGGTGTGCCTGCCTGTATCCCCTTCGTGTCATGTTAACAGAGTGCTTTTAAGAGCATCAACACCCACTCAGAATTGGTACAAATATTTCCTTCATCAGCTTGCTCTGAAGGAGTTTCCTTCTCTGGAGACTTTCAAAACCCACCTGGATGTATTCCTGTGCAAACTACCTTAAGTGATCCTGCTCTGGCAGGGGGGTTCGACCCAATGATCTCTTGAGGTCCCTTCCAACCTCTGACATACTGTGATACTGTGAATTGTCTTGCTTTCAAAGCTTTCATTCTCCAAAGTGGCTAGAAAGGGGTTTATTTTCTTTTCCTTTTTATTGCACTTATTTTTAAGGTGAGAGTGGTGGCAGAGGTGCAGTGCGGGGGCCAGGGGGAGGCAGGACAGGAGGGTGTGGGTTTTGACAAAAAGTGAGAGGGAAGGTTGGGGTTTTTTTGACAGTTTATTTTGCACTGCCACTGATGTGTATAAAGTTTGACATGCTGAAGTTTACTTCTCTGTGCATCTTGTGAATTTTCAGTTTGGTTTTAAAAGTTGGCTAAAGGATCTGTGGAGTAGATGGGGTGTTGATGGAGATGCTGTTAAATTAACATTGTCAGCAAAGTAGTAAAACCTTTAAAAGAAAATCCTTTGAGGGCAAAGACAAGGTTTTTTTCATCTTTTCTTTTTTTTCCCTCCCTCTCTTCTGCTTTTTCCCTCTGCACAAATTAATTTATTTTTCAGAAAATATCACTTTTTTTTTCTCTGCAGAAAGGCATGACAAACATTAGAAGATACAATTTATGGAGAATTAATAATGTCCTAACAGCAGGTAAAGGTGAACTGACAGGAGCTGTGAGGCTAGGTGCATGCAGAGGAGAAGCTAAAAGAACACTGAGCAATATACGTTTGTCTTGGGCACTGCAAAAATTGTACAGTGCAAGTAAGTGTATGTATGAGGCAGGGCAATAGACAAAGGAGACCAACCTTGCAAAGGAACTGATATGAATGTGAGGCCTGAGTGGGGCATAGGTGACCCTTCAACCATTCAGCCATCTCTGCTGGAATGCATGATCTCTCTTTCTCTTGGGTTTGCCCAGCCCCACAGCCCATAAGGGGGCTCCCTGGCAGGGCTTCAAGGTTGTTTTACAGTTTGCAGGCTTCTTTGGAGCTATGACCATCATGACTTTCAGAAATGGTCTGTGCAGAGGTTGCAGTCAGAGGTACCTTTGGCTACCTCCATACTGGGGATTTCTGAACTGGGTAGGAAGAAACCAAAGGAACTTTCCAACTGACTGTTTATAGTCTCCCGCCAGCAAGCGCAGGGTGCGGTTTTGAACGGAGAATGTTGTTCAGGACAACTGTAAGCCCAAAAAGCCACATTTATTCCATGGCTCAAGCCTGTATCCACAGCCCCAGGAGATTATATTACTCACAGAAAAAGCTTATTAAAATCTCCCATGCATCATAAGATATGCCACCCCTCAAGAAGTGGTGATTCTGCTTCAGTCTTAGTGGCATTTGAATTGCAGAGAAGAAAAGAGGCATCCAGAAATGATTGTATGTTCCCAGCAGGACCTTCTAATTTCCTGGGGTTTACAGGCTACAACAACAGACCTCCAGGGAGAATGCCACTTTTGAGATGTAGCCTCAGTAATTCCATGGATACACCTTCTCTGCAAGTTAAGTTTGAACCAAAATTAATGGTAAGGTAGTTTCAGAGGTATTATGAAGCTAAGAGGTCAGATGGCCCTTGAAAGACAGGACATTTATTTTTTTAAAAACCAGAGCTGTGTTGTCATTGCAGCTAAGCTACAATTCCATTGTAAATGATACTGTGCACCCCTTTAGTGTTCTCTTGTACTTATTTGATGGATTATTCTCCTTAGTTTCTTCCCAAATTGTTCCCTGGCTTTGCTACACACTACAAAACCGTTGCATTCCACCTTCAATAGAGCTACTTCCTAACCTGGATAGTGATACTGATACAAAGACCCCTGCTCCTCAACGTATCTACACTCACTCCCATCAGATCAATTTGGCTTCATTTTGTGTGATGGGACTTTTGGCCTGTAGAATATTTTGGGTCTTCTTCCAAGTCGTGGATCCGTAAGACCAATTTCAAATACCCCTGGAAGTGTGCGAAGGGTGGTATAAAGTCACGGAGCCAGCTCCACAGCCTAGTATCAAAAACAAGAGCAGACCTGGAAAAATATTACAAAACTCTTCCACTGGCACCAGCAGGTCAGTGTCATTACAGGCAGTGGTGTTGTTCTCAGATCCTGTTTCATTGGCTTCCTTCTCCTTTTTCCTCTCCCTCTTCTGAAGCACATTTTCTTTCCCTTGTATTGCATGGTAGGGTTGTATCCCTGGAGATTCACAGTGATGAGGAGGAGTAGACAGAGATCAAAAGCACTTCTAGCTTTGAAAAGATTATTCCTGGCTGCAAACCAAGTACGGCAAGCTCCAATCCATCCATCTTCTTCAAACAGTGTTTCAAAACTGGTCAACTAACCCTTTTGGACTCTGCTTCCTTTTCAGCTTTATATGGCACACAGAATTCTTTGATTTTACCTTTTAAAGCGTGGCACCGAATTCTTTACTAACAAAACTGACTGCTCTTATTTTTCAAACCTGTGACTACAGACCTTTATGTGATTTCAGTCCTGCTCATTGTCTTTCGGGGCCAAAATCTCACAGTTTCTTCACTAATCAACTATACCAATTTTATCTTGGTTCATTGACCTTTTCAGAGAAACAAATAAAAATAAAATTCACCCTATTTCTTTGGAAAAAATCTCCTCCAGCAGTCTTAAGTACCAAAACAACAATAGAAGAGTCAGTGATAATTACAAGAGGTTTGTCAAAAAATGGATACAGTCTGTTTAGAGGAATGCTAAGATCTGTGACATTTGGCTGAAAGAAAATTTATTTTTTAATGGCTGGGTTGGGATAATAGTATTACTAGCATAAGACTCATGAGTGGAAAACTTTTCTAGTGTGCATAAAATGTACTGTGTTTTCAAACAACTTTTACATTGACAAGATGGACATCACACAGGAAGAGATCAGCAGACTTTGTGTTGTCCATCTCTGAAGCACAAGTTCAGACATCACACACAAAGACTAAGATGTTTGTGAGTATGGTCACTGGCTGTAAGCTATTAGAGTTGTGGAAATTGGAAATTGGTTTGTTTTTTCTTTTTTTTGGGGTGTGTGTATTAGAAGCAGTCCTGGCTGCAAACCTTCTGAAGTAACAGGTGTTTATTAGTTTACCCATCTACACATGGCTGTTATGAATAGTTAAAACAAGATGATTTGGTTGATCAGTTTTATCTGAGTATCACAGTGCATAAACAAGGGCAAATGGAAGTCATGTCTCAGTGTCACATCTGCTGGATAAAATAGTAAAACGCGTCCTGCAAGTTATTCCAGAGAGACAGGTCACAGTCTGACCATGCACTGGTGTGCTTGGAAAATGAATGATTATCCAAGATTGCCTAGTTTTTGGAAAACAACCAGAAAAAACTAAATTGCTCAAGAAAACAACTCATCTCTCAAATTCAAAATGTTCTGAATGGGTTAGGGAGGAACAACATCGGTGAAATCAGTCAGTTTATTTCTCCCATATGCCTAGCAAAGTAGTAGGTCATGAATAATACTTTGAGGATTTTAGAGATGAGATGTGTACACAAATCTTGGTTTGAGCATTCAAGAAATTCCAGAGAATGTAAAGAAAGTTTTCAGTAGTCAAGATAAGCTCATCTAATGTGACTTCTTAAAGATTATTAGCATTTTGGCAAAGAGAGGTGTCTGTGGAAAGCAACAAAACATGGGCCAAGCTAACACATCTTTACTGCAAGAGTATTGAGAAGGCCATTCACTTTCTGCAGCTTTTTCTATATGAGATCAAGCAATAACTGCAGTCCAGTGTGCCAGAGCCTCGTGAACTCTGACCTTGTGTCATTTCAGACTTTGTTTTTCAACTGGAAGGAATTTTTAAAAGTTATAAATATTAGTAGTGTTAGATGACTTAGTAAGGTTTGCTTCAGCCTGTTCAATTGCTAGTAACACAATCAGTATACTGGCAGCCAAACTTCCAGTGAATGCCTTTTGAAGCACTTTTCCCAAGAGGATTATCCATGGCTAGGATGCAGAGGTCAAATATAATTTGTTCAGAAGCTTACTGTACTACCATGAAATTAAAACATCTCACATAGCCCAGGTCAGTACCAGGCAGTTATTAGTTTTAAATTCTCTGAATCTAGGCCATATCATTCTAGTTACCTGATTTGACTGCCTGTGTAGTTCATGAATGCTAAGTGCAGTTTTTCTCCCAGTCATCACCTAATAAAATCTATTAACACTGCTCAGTGAAAATACATCTTCTAGAGAGATGCTCAGGTCTTACTCATTCATTGTTTATTCAGATTACTCCTTTTCCCTTCCCCCTCCCAGTTAAATATTGTGCCAAGTTTTAATTCAACTCCGAGCTACCGATTCTTCTTCATTTCTCTGCTATTTTTTCTTTGGAAAGGTAATTATAGAGTAATCAAGTCACCTTTTGTCTCCCCAGCTGCCTTCTTGATTAGTTAAGCAGATTAATTTCTTTAACTTGCCCATGATGAGGGGATTTCTCTAGACCCAGAATAACTATGTGGTTGAATTCTGCAAAATATTGTGGCTTCACATCCTTTCTCAGGTGTGGATTCAGAACTGGATACAACAAGCTAGCATCAGTAAATGTCATCTGCAGAGCTAATGACTGAATCTGTTAGGTTATTTTTTCTCTTTCAATATACCTTCTGACTCCACCATCCCTGTTTGGCTTGTTTTCATAACCAGAACAAACAGCTTTTATCTAAATTAAGACCTTCTAAATTAAGCTTAAGACCCTTGTGGTGATGGTCAGTCTTTCTGTAGATACGACATTCTGCCTTTCACTTATGCAGAAGCTTTTACTAAAATATTTGATTTGAATTTATTAATTGATTGCTTTGATTATAAATCATTACCCTAGCAATGCCGGTGTGGCATAGTAGTCTTTTATGCCGATTACTGAATCAATGATTAAAGTGCAGATCCAAAATGAGACTCATCCTAGAACATCAGTCACTCAGGAGTAGAATTCAGAAGAAATCGAGAAAACCAATGTCTGGATGAACGAGTTCCTAAAATGATGGTAAAGCTTGAGGATTAAGGATAGTTCAGTGAAAATCAGAAGAATAAATGCAGAGGTTTCAGGTTTCTCGCAGTTTATTCCCTTCCAGTTTTTAGCAAATCTTACCATCTTTTAGCCTTGGACATAATGCCAGCTAGACCTGAGAGAGCTGTACAAGGTACAGCTGCCTGAGAGAGAGGCTGTACAAGGTAATCCATGCCCCAGGGAGTCAAGAACAAGAGGAATTGAAACTCCTTCAGGCAGCAGAAGGAAAGACAAAGTCCTTTGCAGATTTGTCCTCATAGTAAAAGGTCTCTGTAGAAATAATTAATTCATGTTGTGAAAGTGAAATGAATGTTAATCAACACTCATTAGTCAAGCTGTTGAAACACCTGAACGTGAAACAAGACACTGGGAAGGATGAAACTGGTAATGCTCTCTAGGAAATTATAAGAAAGAGCATTCTGATCTCCAAGACATCCAACCACAAAGACACTGGCAGGTGAGCATTCAAGGCCTGGTGTGCAGACAAAAGGGAGATGCAAGCTGAGCATGCTTCCCAGCAAAGAAGGATGTGATATATGATCCAAGAGCAAGGGCTGATCCTGTGGCAAACATCCCTGCCTCTTGCTGTTCCACACAAGACACCCATCCTCTGTTCCTTTTGCCATTCTCTACTGATAGACCACCGATTTCAGATAAGAGATCATCATGGATCCATTGCATAACTGCCTGCTCTATCCTCACCTTACTACGAGGAAGTCAAGCTCTATGTCCAAGCTCCAGAGAGGAACATCATCTTAGGAACTTGTTCATCCAGAAGTTGGTTTTCTCAATTTCTTCTGAATTCTATCCCTGAATGACTGTATTATTAGTGCTGATGTTCTAGGATGAGTCTCATTTTGGATCTGCACTTTAATCATTGATTCAGTAATCGGCATAAAGGAAGACGACTATGCCACACTGGCATTGCTAGGCTAATGATTTATAATCAAAGCAGTCGACGGATAAATTAAAATCAAATATTTTAGTAAAAGCTTCTGCATAAGTTAAGATAGAATTGGTGTTATATGAAAGATGCAGAGTGACAGTGTTTCATTCCATCTCACTCTAGAAATGAAAGAGAGCTTCCTTTCAGTTGCCACCTGAGGTGGTTTAAGCACTCACTGAAGGGCAGTGACTTCTTTAAATGTAGCAGACTCTTCTAAGTGCCTCACCATCTGTTCAGTACTTTTGACAATGTTTATGTCGTCAGTCACATAGAGCAAAAAAACCCCACAGCATTTCAGATCTTTTGTTAATGGAATATGTTGAGATGAAATTAATCATGCAGACTCCTAAGTGAGAGCATGGATTAAACACTATGCCTATCAATGGAGCCTGTTTCTGGTCACTGCTGTCATCAGTGATAACAGGCCTGAGGCCAATCGAGGCACATTCCACATTATTCGCAATGGGAGGGAGTGCTGGGAAGAGATCCTGCCACAAGCAAGAGTGCTGAGGTGAGGGGCTTAGTGCCACCGTAATGTGATCTCTCTCTGCTCAGACATTCCTATGAGCCCCTACACTACATGCCACACAAGTTCCTCTCTGGAGCTTGGACACAGGGCTTGGCTTCCTTGTAGTAAGGTGAGGATAGAGCAGGCAGTTATCAGTACCCTCAGTTACCAATGACGGAATCAGGGAATTCTCCAGTTTTAGTGTCTCACCTCAGCTTTTCCATTTGTTGTGAGAGACCTGAAGCAGAAGGAGAAGCCAAGTTCTGAGGCTCTGTCTGACTCAAAGTACCCCAGTGCATATGCAACAGATCCAGACAGAAGTTCCACCTGGCTGGCCAAAATTTGCCTTCTAACTCATGAACAATATTACCAGTGAGAAACAAAAGAAGCAGCATCCATAGGAGCTTAAAACTATGGTCACGCCTTAGTCACATAACACACAATGTCACTCTTCATGATCTCTGCGTATCCTCATTCAGTCCAGTACAAGGCCCTGTCCTAATCTCAAAATAAAAATGACTTGAAATGATTTGTCTAACAGGCAACTCCATGGATCCAAGCATTTCTTTACTGTCTCCTCTCCTGCCCTTTCTAATCAGTTAAAGATTCTATCTGCCAGGTAAATGCTGAGTTGGGATGGTAGCGTTTTGCTGGTATGAGCAATGATGAATTTCTCAGCAACTTGTGAAAGCCAAAGTCCTCACCAGCTTTGCTTGAAGCTTTTTAGACCCAGTGTTTGTGTTTGCTTTCTGTTTCAAGTGAGGAAATGTGGCAAACTAGCTAGGGTCTCAGACCCTTTCACAGTCCTGCAGCAAGTAGGATACCAGACAAACAGAAAAGCGGTGGGTATCACTTTCTGATATGTATTGCTTGATCTGTATGTACCTGCAATATAAATGAAACAAACCCCAAACCAAACCAAAAACAACAACAAAAAATCAAGACAGTCTCAGAGATTCAAACTCTCCTTCTTATTATATGGGAAGATTAGATAAAAACATGTGAGACATGTTTTAGGATTGTTTTTCTTGCCTTCCAGGTTTGAACTAGTATAAACTGTTTCTTTTGTGAAGGTTTTACCCCCAGAGATCCTCAAAATCTATTGCAGATTTAAGAAGCCTATTTAACCTTTTCTGACATTTAAAAGAAAACAGAAAGCAAACCCTGCCAGCTGAAAAGTGAGTTAAAGGAACCAGTCCAGTTTGTGTCCAACTGGATGAAGAAAGGATAGGCAAATTCCTTCCATTTTACACATAGTTAGTCATGAAATTGTACAAGAGAAATAAAAAATAGACAATAAAATAACCGTACTGTAACAGCTGAAGCAAACCTTGGGTAACTGACAGCAGTGAAATGTCTTGAGAGCATTTGTACCATTCCATTTCATTAAGCTGAAGGGTGGGAGTGCAGACTGTAAAAAGATTATAGCGGAGGCTTTCTGAAATTTACAGCTCACAGCACAGTGAAGAAGTCTCCCTTTCTTGTGTATGCAACAGGGAGCCTGGGTATTGTCTCGATGGTGATGATGTGTAGGAGAAGAAGGTTGCCACAAGCACCAATGAAAACTGAGGTTGCTCCATGAGCCCTTTTTTTTTTTTTTTTTTTTTTTAATTCTCTATGGCCTACAAAAGACATTTGCACAGTTGGTTTTATTCATTTCCCAAGCTCTTGACTGTGTGCAGAATTAGCTTTAGCCGTGGCATTTAGGGCAGCATCTGATGCTTTGGCGGTATAATGCCTAAAAGCAACAAGTGCAATGAATGCTAGAGCAGAGGAAGCACTGCTCTTATTTCAAACAGCATAACCAGCAGGAGCTGCTCTGTTTTGTACCTGCTGAGGATCTGGCCCCAAGACCTTTGGTGAGCTGGAACAAGAAGCTTAAATTCTGGCTAAAATAGGAGTATGCGTTTACTGCAACTGCAGCCTGTTGCTCTGTAACACAGCAAGTACACTGGGAAGCTAAGTTCTTTCTCAGAAATCTCTTTGGTTCCAGTCTCTTCTCTTGTTATGCAAAATCAGCCTCCACTTACGTCAGTGGAACTCCTGCTGATGTGCTGCACAGTAAGAGAACGTTTAGGATTGCAGTTATCTGTCAGCAAAAAATACATATGGCTGTGAGGGAAAGGGTGAGAAAGAGAAATCATTCTAGATGACTAACAGCCCTACATACTTTAACTGGTGACGTATGGCTATAGCAGCTAACTCCCTCTGGCTCCTTTTTTGATGTCTGTGTTGATTCACCAAAATGCTGGGTTGCACTTGACCCTGTCAGAATGGAGGAGGTATCTACCGGTAGCAGAGATGGTCAAGAGGTGTACACTGGTGCAAGTTTCCAACAGGAATGGCAGTTTCCACCAAACTGATTTTTCAAAGTGAAGATTTTCTGAAATTACAATGGGAATGATGTAAAACAAAATGTTGCAATCCAAATGAAATGCAACTCAAGTTTAGAAAAGCTTGGTTTTCCTTTTTATTTACACAAAATGAGTAATTTTTGTCTTGATTCACAATGGCATTCAGCTCAGTTTTCCTTTTTGAGCATTGTCTTGCGGGAGTTTTACTTCACAACTCTGTTCTTCCTACTGTGGGCCCATAGTCCTTTGGAAGACTGCAGCTCTCAAGAAATAAAATGTGCTTGGTTTGGCCTGAGTTATGCACTGTTTTGGATACTCATGTGACTCTAGTGCAGCATGAGAAATGTCATTTGGACAGAAAAGTTCAGCCTATAAGGAAATATGGGGATTCTGGTGTCTAACTACAAAGCCAAAGCAAAGACCCTCACAAAATATGAAATCCACTATTAACTGAATTTCAGGCAAATTGAGTATGTGTGACAAATCCAGCAAACAAAAGGAAACATTTCAATATAGGTAATTGTCCATTCTAATTTCTATTCTAGAACAATGGAAGTATTGGCAATTCTTAACAGAAATTACAAAAAATTTCAGCATTTGTGCAAATGTGTTATGTTGGAAATACTTGCTTTATCTTAGAATAATAAGTTTTGACACGCTGGAAGTTCCCAAAGAGCAGGAATTCCAACTTTCTCACTGCTGCAAGTCCATGTTCATTAATTTTCATGGTTTTTTATGTGCAGGCTCTCCTCTGTGGCTTATAAAGGCTTGAGCAGTAAAGCCAGAAACCTTTACTGAGGATTTGTACATGAGTAATTGAAAGATTTAATTCTTAAAAGTGAAATTGTCCTCAGTTTGGTTTTACAACCAAAAACTATTTGTTATAAATTGTATGGGTCAAAGTAAGTACTCTTAATTGCGCCGATGTGATTCCCACAAAAAGCAGGGTAAATAGATAAAAGAATCACCAAGTCTGTAACAGAGCACAGTTTGGACTCCTCTACAACCTTTTTATAGTTTTATGCTGCAAGAGATTAGTGGCATAGGCTCCTCATGCAAAATTATCAGTTCAGATTGGTTTTATGGTTAGATGTTGAATATGCAAAGAAAAACATTTTGTGTGTATGATGTTGTGGGTCTTTTGCTCTCTTTTGCAGTCATGTGATTTTTTCCCCTCAACAAATCCATTTCTGTATTGCAGAAGTGAGTCTTTTGATTACCAAAAATTTTCCAGAGAGTTCAAATAACCTCAGGGACTGATTCCCATTCTTCTTACTAGGAGTCTGAAGTCCCCAAACTAAACTGCTCCACCTTCAGATTTGGTTTTATGTGAAACAACCTTGATTTCAGATTAGCCCTCTGTAGACTTTTAGAGCCACAGCAATGGACAAATTTAATAATTGTGGATTATTTCCCCTTGGGTGCTTCCTTTTCTACAAGGGAAATTAAAGGACTTTTTAAGCTGTAAGAGCCTTCAAATGCCAATCAACAGTTTAAATAATGCCTACAGAATAAATGAATGAGAAATTAGTAAGATAGGATAACAGGCTTCACTAGTTCTCTTCCAGACATCTTGCTTTACAAGTCTAGTTTGGGATAATATAACAATCACAGTTTAGAAGATGCTGAAGACAAAGCAGTGAAGCAGCATCACTGACAGATTCAGTCCTTTATTTTGCCTACTTCCTTGGGATACTGTGAGTAGTGACTGTACTCAGGAGAGCAGGAGAGAAAAAAGCCCCAACAAAACAAATTCAGATCAGAAGACATGAGAATTCTTCTGGATGAAAAGCATGAAGACCAAATCTCAAGAAATACTTAGCAGTTTGCAAAGAACAATAACCAAGCCTATATCGTAAGTCTAAAATGGCTTCATAGGGGTGAAAGTTTCCAGACCAAGACAGAAGAGACTGGATTTTATTTTCAGTTAATGGTGCAAATATAGAACACAACTCAGTGATTTTCATGAGCTCTCTAGGTAGAATTCAGCTCAGTCTTATCCTTTGTTCCTTAGTGGGGATAAAGCCAATGACCAGCCTGATGACTAGATTGGACTAGACGACCTTTGAAAGTCCCTTCCAACGTGGACCATTCTATGATTCTATTCTACGACCAGCTTACAGAAAGCATAGGAAGAGATCCACCCAGCAGAGGTGGACAGAAAATAATCTTTTCTTCCCTTTTTTTATAAAAAATATGGATGTTTTTATAGAAAGAAAAAAGAAAAGAAAAGAAAAGAAAAGAAAAGAAAAGAAAAGAAAAGAAAAGAAAAGAAAAGAAAAGAAAAGAAAAGAAAAGAAAAGAAAAGAAAAGAAAAGAAAAGAAAAGAAAAGAAAAGAAAAGAAAAGAAAAGAAAGAAAAGAAAAAAGAAAAGAAAAGAGAACAGGTAATTTTTAAGACAGCTTCACAGAGTAGCAGAAGACGACGACAGGACTTCCAACATATGAGAAAAGCACTGTCTTTGTGATCTCTCTGCATAATTTGTGGGCAGATTAGAGATCAGCATTGATTTTCCTTGCTGCAGGACAAATTTGTCCCCAAACCATCTGGAGACTAGGCAAATAACTTATGTAAAAGAGCTCTGCTCCTGCTGGCACCTAAATTTCGTAAAAGATTCAGTGGGACAGTGAGAGCTGGTGGGGGCTCTGCTGAATCGTTTTTTTTTCCCTGTGAGAGAAGAAGAGAAAATCGAGGTTTGAGTGTTTGGTGGAAATCAAAACAAAAACACAACCCTTCTTCTGCCAGGCCTGCATCCAGCTCTGTGACAGTCTGGTTTTTTCCACTGGCTCTCAAAATTCATGTAAAGAAGAAGGCAAAGAATGTAACTATTTTCCTGCAGTTTCTGTTCTGAATATGCTACTAAGGAACACTTTAACCATCTAATTGTCCATTCCACTCTGGCGTTCCGTGGCCTTTGAGGTCCAAGCATCTGAAGACATAAAACCAGTGTTAAATGCTATTTCACATTCCAGGAAGCTACCAAAGAGCCACCAATTTCCCCTCACCCCAGGAGGCTTTGAAGAATCCAAAGAACAGCCCCAACTTTTCTGGGGAACCAGATCAAACCACAGCACCAAACAAGCATAGAATTGCCAAATATTTATTTTCCTTTTTAACCTTGGAAAAAAATGAAATTACAAAAACATTTCTAGTTCTCAGTGAATTTCACATCTCTGTGATACCAAGGAGAAGAGATATTTTTCTTCCATTAATAGCAAGGTCCTGAGACATCAAAACTAGTGAGGTATTTAAAAACCCAACAGGAAGGGTGGTATGGAGTCCCTCCGTGGGAAGAAACCAATTGTCACAGTCAGGATAGAGACAAGGCAAAGTAATTAGCTTAAGTTGCTAGCTCAGATTAAATTTATGCTTCAGATCAACTCAACATTTCTTTTTTTTCCCCCCATTCATACATGCCAGCAATATGTTAATACTTATTTTAATTCCTCTGCCCACTCTGTCCTGGCTTGTCTCTTCCTACTTGTTCCTCAGTGGAACAGGGTTTGAAATTCATTTGAAGTCCAACAGGGGAAAAGAATAAAAAAAGTGGACTTGGACCAGATTCTAAATCTCAAATCTTCATCTATGACTGGTTAATCAGTTAAGCCACTATCCTGACTTCTGGGAAGTTGATGTGGTCCTTGGCTTGTTACAGAGCATACTGCAGACACCTGCCCCTTCTTCCACTGCAGCTCATTCTCCTCTTATCATCTTTTCACACACACTCTTTGACCACTGCTGTGCAGATGCTTCCTTTTATATGTCATCTCAGCCTCCACATGCAAAGCATCCCCAGAGATGCCACAGTTCGTTGGCACCCTGGGGAAAGGGTGGGCAGCTGGAAAGGAAGGTGTCTGTTGATAGAGACCTGCTATTACTGAGGTCAGTTTTTAAACATTAAGACCAAAAAGATGTCATCAAGATTTCAGTAGGGTCAGTCTTTACCCCTAAAATTGCTCCACATTCCTACCAATGAAAACATTATGTTTCTGAGTCCTTGTCTAGATGATTTGGGATGCAAAAAAAGCAATGTTTTCCTTCATCCTGTTACCAAGAGGAGCAAGAAATTATCCTACTAGGAAAAGAAATGAAAAAAGTATTCAAGAAAATGTCTTCATTTAGCAAACTATATCTGTGTCTGATGGCTTCTGGAGCTGATGGGGACTTGAACAGTGTCTGCGACAGTGTCTGTCAGGAGCAGAGACACTGTGGCGTGAAGCAGAGCACAAGTCCATGCCCCTGTTTACAAAAGTGCCCCAAGTGCTCACAATGAGCAATGCCAGTCATTGTTTTCTCTTGTGAGATGTATCAGCCCCTTACTAGGAAAGTCACCCAGGCCCTCTTTTTCTCACGGATTGTATCACTGAGATGCAGCAGCACAGAGGCAAGCAATGTAGTTTCAATTAAGACCTCCTAAAAACAGCTCTTACTATGTTATAAATTCTATATTTATCCTGAAACATCAGCCCCATTCCCATCCTGAGCCTTTCTCCCCCTACCTCCCCCCCCCCTTTAATTGTTTGCAGAAAAGTTTCCATTGTGTTCTCTTTTCCATTTTTTAGGACCAGCATTGCAATATAAATAGTCTTTTTTTTTCTTTTCTTCTTGCTCTCTCTCTCTTTTTGCTAATAGTTTGGTTTCTTTACTTGGCTGAATGTACATAACTCTGAGGTTTGGTGATCTAATTGCGTGATTGCTCCCAAATTTTCCAGCCAATGGGGCATCTAATCAGCTGAAAAATTTCATTATCAACTGATATATGCTGGAGGGAAGGAAACAAAATATTTACTTCAGGTAAACACCTAGAGTGGGGACAGTTAGCTCAGCTGTGCAAGTGACTGCAAATTTGTTAGGTCATGGGGGTTGTGATTGTGCAATGCTCCTTCACATAGTGATAACCCACTCAAGTTGGACTCATGGGCAGTCCAGCTTAAAAATCCGAGTTGGTCTGAAGTGTGATGTGGAGACAGGTTTTACCCTTATTCTCTTGAGAGCTGGTCTCTGGCCTGAAAGGTCTGATTTCAACAGATTGGTTATTTCATTCAGTCTTACAGTTGCATCCCAAGAAAAAGAAAGAGGCATTTTAAAGTCTTCCTCACTCATTTTTTCCTTTTGTACTGAGTTACTAATATCTTTAGCTCTGACTTTAAAATTTTGGTTACCACACAAGGACACCATAGGGGTGCCTGCATGCTTTCACATGCCATCATTTTTCTGCTGAGATGTCTGACTTCAAGACTCTGATACATTTAACAAATCAGTTAACACCATAGGTTAGGAATAAAAGAGGGGGAAAGAGCAAGGTACATCCTCCTCCTCCTCCCCCATATGAAAAAACTTTCAGCTTTCTTAAGAGATTTAAGTACATCTGGTAAAATAAGAAAGCAAAACTTCTCTTTGCTTTCCTTTTATCCTTGAGGGAGTGAAGCCTGGGTTTGTTCATCCCAGGGCCACTGCATTCCTCTCCACCTCCCAGGTTGTCCCTAGGATTTCACATGCTGGAAAAGGCAATATCATAAGTTCAGCCTCCTTCTTCCTCTGCCCTCATTCATCCTCTGGCTGTTGCCATGCACAAAGCATAAAACCTCCTTCCTCCTCAAATGAATATTTCAGGATCAAATTCTGAGCTCAAAGTTTCACCTTGTTTGAACAGATTACCAAAAAAAAAAAAAAAAATTCACTTCTAAAAGCTCATTTATAATACCAAGATTTGTACTATGTTTTGATGTGTTTTGAACAGCCTGAATTATTTCAAGGTGAAGAACTCAAAACTTAAAAAAAAGAAGAAAAAGAAAAAAGAAATCCAAACAAAAAATAGGTCCCTTAATTGATTTGTTTTTACTTTGAAAGCACTTTAAGAATGTTGGAAATTTTCACTTACAATGACGTTTGTTTCTTGCTTTCTATTTTCACATAAAAATAATTCCCTTCCAAATATTTTAGAAAAGGAAAAGGAAAAAGAAAAAGAGAAAAAAAGAAAAAGAAAAAGAAAAAGAAAAAGAAAAAGAAAAAGAAAAAGAAAAAGAAAAAGAAAAAGAAAAAGAAAAAGAAAAAGAAAAAGAAAAAGAAAAAGAAAAAGAAAAAGAAAAAGAAAAAGAAAAAAAGAAAAAGGAAAAGAAAAAGGGAAAGGAAATGAAAAAAGAAAAAGAAAAGGAAAGAAAAAGAAAAAGAAAAAGAAAAAGAAAAAGAAAAAGAAAAAAAAAAAAAAGAAAAAGAAAAAGAAAAAGAAAAAGAAAAAAAGAAAAAGGAAAAGAAAAAGGGAAAGGAAATGAAAAAAGAAAAAGAAAAGGAAAGAAAAAGAAAAAGAAAAAGAAAAAAAAGAAAAAGAAAAAGAAAAAGAAAAAGAAAAAGAAAAAGAAAAAGAAAAAGAAAAAGAAAAAGAAAAAGAAAAAGAAAAAGAAAAAGAAAAAGAGAAAGAAAAAGAGAAAAAGAAAAAAAAAGAAAGGAGAAAAAAGGAAAAGCTTTAGCTTCTCTGAACAGTTAAGAAATAATAATAAACTTTTCCTGGTTAAAGTTAAAAGGACTCTCAAAATCTTACTTTAAATCACCAACATGTTTTATATATTGTTTCTCATTTGTGAGTCATGAGCTCAAGTGCATTTATCTACCTACAATATCAAGAAATCATTTACAACAAGCCTTCCTAAATAGGACTTTTAAATGTAAATATTCTTTGCAGACTGCTCTCTGGAGTGCCCTGGATCTCATTAGGAGAGTGGTATTTCCCTCTTCCTCTAAAATTAAATTTAGTTTCCAATTAAAAGCTGGCCCCTCTGACAGACACTTTTTTTCACTTTCAGGTCCACATTTCATACCACGTTGACCCTACCAAATGCCTCCAGTGACTTGTAAAAATAATAAAAATTATGCACAGCTGCACAGATCAAAAATCCCCCCAGCATTCAATTGCTATCATGAGTCTTTTATCAATCTGCTCTAGAGCTGAGAGGGAAACGATTTTCCCACCTCATGAAACTGAGATTTCACAAATGTTCCCTTTCCACATAGTGATGAAAAAAAAGGTATTTCAAAGTGTTTGCTTCCTTTTGCAAAAACAGACTGCCACACCACAGGGGAACACCAACTGGGCAGTTAAGAGATTCTTCTGTGACACGGAATAGCATCAGGGGCAGGATTTCCACCTCCAGTACCAGTCTATGTGAAATGAGAGAATAACTTCAGGAGACCCATGTTCCATATGTTGGTCCTTCTTTGTCACGTTATCCCAGGCCAGTCTCTTCAGCCTCTTGTACCTGAACCCCTACTCTCTGCCTTTCCTGGTCTCCCCTTTTCAAGATGGCCTTTTAGAAATCATGAATGAGAACGTAAGGCAAAGATGTGGGTGGCTATAACCTAAGATAAATCTAATTTCCAGAGCATGAGGTCACTCTGGTTACCAACACCAAGTCCATGCTAAGAGCTCCTGGCTTCTTAGTAAATTAGTAAGCTTCTTTAATTCGTATGTAATTGAATTGTGTCAGTTAATTATTTGAAACATAATAGCCTGTTACACAATCACAACAGCCTCAATAAATGTGGTTTTAGTTATTATGTAGTACTTTATTAATAGACAATAAATACAATCTTAAATCTAAATTAAATCCTCATTGGGTAGGTGCTTCATTTTGAAAGGGTATCAGAATGTGTCACTGAAGTCAAATGTCAGCATTTTTGAAGTCATGTAACAAAAAATCCTGGCCCAGATGCTTCAGATCTTGTTCTAGGAACAAGTGGAAGAATGTCCTTGGAGAACAGCTTCGCACAGTACAGTCTCCTCTGTTACTCACATGTTTTGTCTGAACATTTAATCCCTAACAGCACATAAGCACTCCAAAGGTCACTTATGGGCAATATGCTCAGGACGATCTGAGGGCATTGCCAGATGGGTTGAGAGCATGGTGGTATTTCTAGCTGGATGACCACCCACTTCCTTCTATCAGATCCTTTGAAACTAGGAAACAAAAAAATCCCCAAACCAGACTTGAAGCCAAGAAAGAGGGAAGTTATTTTAAAATAAACGTCTTGATTAACAGTAGCAAGAGGGGAACCGTTAACTTCCTAAAGCCAGATGTTCATCAACACTCCTGAGGATGTCCAGCCTCAAGGATTGTAGGGGTACAGTGCTTCACTCTAGGCAATCAGATAGCATAGCCTAGGGAAAGGGCCTTCCTATCACTATGGCTGGCAAGGCAGCTCCAGCCATTGCTTTCTGGTGATAACTTCATCCGTAATAATTTACGAGCTTTCACAACCTAGAATTCAATTATTTACATCTGGTCTACCTGGGTCAAAACCAAGAAAGGCAGGGAAACCCTGCAGTCTACAAACACACACACAAAAAGTGAATAAACCAAAGGCTTATGTGAAAATGTAACTGACCTTTCCACATGGATCTGGTGGCTAGATTTCCACTTGCTTTAGAAATTTCCTGCAGGCATGAGTTATGCTGACAGGCAAGGAAGAGAGGGCAAATTATTCTGACTGGATTTACTCCCGCTGAATTAACTCACTCTGAAGTTTATCATCATTTTCTGTCTTTGTTCACTGTTAGCCTGGTAGTAGAAGACAGCAGTAGCAAAAACTGTCAGTAGTCCTAGTGGCTATTTGTTTCAGTGCCACTTTCAGGAATGTGTCTGTGAAGCCAGGAGTTACATGGTCAACAAATTTCTTTAAAGGGTACAAGGGACTGTTCTGACCAGTCAAACCTCCAGAGAAGCCATGTAAGCTAGATCCTTGAATAAACAAGCACAGACAAGAAATGGTTCCTTAGTTCCATAAAGAGAAAAAAGAAAGGAGACATCATGTGCAAGATGAGTGAAGAGAGATTCTAGGCGTTGGGCATGCATCTACTGGCTCACCAGGAGAGGGTGAGATACAGAAAAAAGGCTAAAAGCTGGATCTGGTGGAGTGGGGATTAAGGCTTCAGAGCTACTCTTAGTAAGTAGAAAGAGGAAGAGAGAGCAAGAGCGAACAAGCACGGAGAGCAAAGCCTCCTGGAAGATAATTTTAACAACTGCTTTAGAAAGCATATGAACACTTAGCTTTGGTATTCAGGAAAGGAAACAATAGGACCTGACAAATGGGAAAGAACACAGAAATTAAATCTTGCATGGATGGAGTGAAAGCAGAAGAAATGCAGGATTATATCCTAAGATCAGTTCTTAGTGAAAGAACTAGTGTAATTGAGTCAAGTAGCAAGGCTTTTTAAATAACACTGCATGCTCTTCAGGTTCATAAATCAAGAAGGAAGGGAAGGAGGACAGAGGTGAACTGCTCAGCTGTAGACCCTTTCTCAAAGCAGCTACCATAAGTGAGGTGTAGGGTGTGTAGGCATAGGACAGATGGAAAACAAGCAAGATACAACACAAACTCAACAATAGTGGGTTTCAAACTGATGTATCCAATGAGATACCTGTATTTCAAGCCTTTTTTTTTTTTTCCCTCTTGCCTCCACAAAGAAAGAATGTTTGTGTGGTCAAGTGATACATGCCTAAGAGAGTGTCCATCCACTCTACTACCTAATAAATGCCAAGTCAGATTTAAGCTGTATTTGGTTGGAGGCTAATGTCTCAGCAGAATCAGTGCCTTCTGGTAAAAATAATGCATGTAGAAAGTCTTTTTGTATGTCAGAAATCCAAGATTTATTTTTGCTAATACATAGTGGATAACGCTTGCACCAAAAGAAAAAAATTCTTCACTCCTAGGTTTGTAGGCACATTATATGCCAGAAAATGTCAACCAGCAGTCCTGGTATTAAACCCTAAAGCTTCTATCCACAACCTGCTGTTTAAGAAGGAAGAAGTTCAATCTGTAATGCTAGTGTCCTAGTCACTTGGACCATAAACACATCCTCTGGGAACTTGTTTGAGTGGTAGATCACATGCAGGTTTGGAAAAGAGAATTGCTCACATACTTAGAGCTCTTAATGATCTGGTAGAGATTTTAAGAAAATGTAGACTCATTCCTGTTTCTGCATCCAGCTGACATGTCCCTGGCATGGTTGCAATGTGTCAGAATCAGTGTCATAGTCTTTTCCCCTCAATACACCATGATCTTTGTCTACTGGGGAAAAGACTTCATCTCCCTTCCCCGTTCCCCAAAATGTTTGTAAAATACCTAGGGTGTTGTTGGCATGAATGGAACTTAGCAGGTATAAAAGAGGAAACACACCTTCAAACTCAGGGATACAACAAAGCACACGAGGCATTTCCACCAGGGATCACCAGAGGACAGATACAGAGGATTGTGGAAAGAAATCCCTATCTGTATCTAGGGCCAGATCCAACATCTTGCTGGAGCTGATGGAAAAATCCAATGGACTTCCAATAAGGCCTTTATTCCAAAAAGGGGAGAGAGTTTAAGAAAAAAGAATAAACCATTAAAAGGCTAAGGGGAAAGAAGAGATAAATAACATTTACCCAAAACAAACCAGATGTTTCACCTCAAATCCACTTTCTGTTTCCATGAGAATAAAGACAAAGAAAATAATGGCTGTTAAACTTTACTTTGGGTTGGACAGGGGAGACCCAATGGCTGATGAGACCTTCACATGCTTCATGTGTCATAAATGAGTCATGGCAGCAGCATACTCATAAATATATTGGAAAGAATATTGTTAGTCTAAAAGGTTTGCCCCAAGCAAAGACAATAAAAGGCAAAACTCATCTTCAGCTTAGTTTTTCTTTTGTATATGTACATAGATTAAAGGAAAGCTCTCATGTCTGTTTTCTGTCTCAAAATGAGCAATGCATTTGGGAATGGATGAGCAGTGAAGATTTGCTGACTTGAGCCACTGGAGTTACAGTCTCTGTGGAGCTTTTAAAATTGCTGAGGTGGCAAAGCCAAAGTAATTTTCCAAGCAGAGATGACAGGACTGCAGAGAGCTCTGGGTTCCTGATGCAGGTTGCTCAGGCACATTGCTTTCATAGGACATGCTAGAGGTCACCAAGCCACCACTGTGATCAGTAGAAAGTACTTAAGTGTTTTCATTCTAACACCAGCCTCTGGTGCTTCCTGGGAACTAGGGACGAAAATGGACCTTTGCCTTTCCTGCATTCTCTGGCAGCAGCAATGTTATCTCTAGATGTGGTCAGTACCTCTGAAGAAGTTGAGGGCTCTTGTGGTCTTGACCCTCTATACAAATAAATGGTAGGGTTTGAGGTGAAATTGATGCTGCTCACACAAAGAATGGGAGAGTATTTGCCCCATCAAATCATATTTTGTAAGTATAGGCAACACATATTTAACATTTTCCTTCTTGCAGATATGCTTCTGCTTTATCGTTGCTTTTAAAAGTATCACACTGAAATGTCTCAACCTAAAGTTTTCCATGATACAGTGTCTGCTTCAGATTCTTCTTTGAAGTTTCAGCTAGAAAAGTTCCACTTGCAAGGAAAAGTGATAAAAGGCATTTTTTTTCTTTTGAAGTGAAAAAAATATATAAACAATTTAACAGCAGTTCCATTGAAATCTGTAGTGCCTTTGCTTAGAACAGGAATGTAAAATTTGACAGAAGAATAGCCTTTCTCCCAAAAATGCCACTTATACCATCTATGTGAAAAAAAACCCCCACGTTCTATACAAATGTGGTCAAGTTCTAAACTTCAAAAACCCCACAGGCTTAATAGAAAATTCATCAGTGTTTGGTAGTTAAGTTCTCAGGCAGCTCAACATGCAATGAGTATGTTCAGGTGCATGAAGCATGCTACTGCTCTCTGTGTCAACAGGTGAGTGGGGCTTTCTGGCACAGCCTGTTGGAGAACATTGTGGCACTGTCTTGCAACTAGACAGCATCTTCTGTGCTCCCATTTCTTCTCCTGTTAACAAGCTATTCAGACCAGAAGAGGAGCAGGCTCCACACTTTAAAGAAATACAAATAAGACAACAATGTGTCTTATTTCATTAAGTGGCAGCTGTGATAATGGGCACCCACCCACCCACTGACCCTCCCCCCAACAAACAAACAAGAACCCCAAACAAACCAATAAACAAAAAATTGAACAAATGTAACAGTGTGAGTTGTTTCAGTTTTGCAACTTTATTGTTACATGTTGTGATGGGTTTTATTTATTTTTTTAACCCATTTTGGCTGCTATATAGCCCTGAAAGACTGGTAGCTGAAATCTATATTGAAACTACCAGCAGCAAAACGTTTGTGTGTCCCTGACAGGTCTCTCCATCCCCACAACACAAATTATTTCTATTTGTTTTCAAAAGAGAGAGGGGAGTATTCAGGGTGTCCCTTTGCCAGCAGTTTAATACAGAATTTGTCTCTTTCCCCACCCTTTTCTGGGTAAGATGTGTGAAATTTCTTTTGCAAGAACAGCCTCTGGCTGGCCTCCTGGTAGCCTAGTTTGTTTGACTTTGCTCTTGGGCAACTGCCTGCCTGCAAGTAAGCAAAAGCATGGAAACAGAAAGCAAGAACTAAGCTGATGCAATGGACAGGGTCCTTCAGGATGAACTTCAGGAGAGCTAAATAAACCCCAGCAGAATTGAAACAAGCTCTGTCATATACAGGCTAACAGACAAGATTCTCTTCTCCCTGCAGCTAATTAGAAATAGGCTATAGAGAGTGTGTCTAAAGCAGGATCAGTGACCTGATGAGAGAGTGGCAGATGTGTAGGCAAAGCCACACTTCATGTATACAGCTCAAAACACAGTATAACAGGGAATAGCTTGCAGATGATGCTTGAGAAAAGGTTCTTGCCAGGAAACTCTCTTCTGGCTCTCCAAAGCATCTTTGATACACAGCATCCTTTAAAAGCTGCTATTTTGATGTTGTGGGGCTTATTACATTAAGTCCTTTAACACGCCAGCTTCCCATGCAAGAGACATACATAAAGGGGATAGCTGTTAGAAGACCTGAGGCTGATGATGACAGATCCCAAACAATATCATCTCAGAGAGACCAGAGAAAGCCAAACTGATCAAGACAATTTGTATGGCGTTCAGAAATAAGCTACCATAGCAACTACATACAAGTCCAAGCCCCCCTTCAGGACTAGACTTAGTCCTGCTCTGCAGCAGAAACCTTGGAAGAGACTATAAACCTGAGATCTGAGGTTCTTGACCTGAGGATTTCAGTTCAGAAGCTTTAGTTCATGAACTGGAGACACTTTGTGGATAAAGCCTGACATGGCCCTTTCCCTCTGTGGCACAAAATGATACTGTAATCCTGAGTTACAACCACCAATTGTGTGTGGAAAACATGTGCCATGGCAGATGGTGCCACTGCTTGGTCTCACATTAGTGGAGGCAACTACAGCATTTGCAATACAAGCCCTGCAGTTGTTTCTCCCAAGATGTAGGTAGACCTATTTGGTGCAGGGAATAGAACCATTCCCTGGGTTTGGAGTTGGTTGAGCTGCAAACTCCACATTACAAAGCAAAATAACAGGAGAACACCTTAACAGAAGGGATGGACAGCAGTTCCTCACCCCTTTCACAGCTCCTGTCTCTGTAGACCATTAACACAGCCCACTCCAAACTCCAACACTTTCACGTTCAGCTTATTTTAATTTATTTCTTCAGAGGAGAGTGGTTTTTCACTTTTCAGAGGAAATTCCTGGTTGCCTGAAGACCCTCTGTATAGAGCCCACTGTGAGCTGCATTCCACAGGTCTCACTAGAATTCAGACTTCTTTGTTTTGCCCCTGAAAGCCTGCTCTGAGCTCCAAAAAGGAAGGGGAAATGATTGGGGCATTTGTGTCTTGCAGAAGCTGAAGTGAGACATGCTTATTTTTAATACAGGATATAAGGGATTCTTTTGACAATGTCCATTCATTCTACCAATGACTGGATTTGAAAAAAAAAAAAAAAAGAAAAAAAAAAAAGTCTTTATTACCCCTCCAGTGGCTGCTGCACAAATTATTTTTGCAGATGTACACAGGTCTGGTTCAAATTGCAATAGCACTACAAATGTCGACAGAGTTTCTGAGTTTGGAATCTCCCTGTCTAACAAAAGGGGATGAATCCTTCATTTTTTCCTGAGTTGTTCACAATCCCCTTTTCTTAAACTGTATACTTGTCATACCCAAGTGTATAATTCTGGCTAGTCCTCTTCAAGAAAGATGAAGCAGATGCAGGAGATAGCCTACTAAAAGTGGAATTAAGCTTTTATTTAGTACTAGAGTGAAGTCATTCATCAGGAGGGGAAAAGAGGTATTTCAGCCAACATTATCTCAGAGAAAAGTATAGGGATAAACTGGCTTACAAGAGAGTGTCAGGTGGAAATTTTGGAGAAATTTTTAAAATAACTGAGAGTAATAAGGTCCTTGTAAAATTTTTCTAACAGAAGATATCAGAAATTGTTCCTATTGGAAGAAGCATTAGGCTGTATGACATTCTCTCTGGAGAACTACATAGAATCATAGAATCAACCAGGTTGGAAGAGACCTCCAAGATCATCCAGTCCAACTGATTACCTAGCCCTAACCAATCAACTAGACCATGGCACTAAGTGCCTCATCCAGTCTTCTCTTGAATGTCTCCAGACCTGACATCTTTTCAGAAGGATATTCAGCTGTTCTTCACTGATATCCATTATAGGTCCAGATCATAGAATCAAAGAATCATTTTGGTTGGAAGCAACCTTTAAAATCATCAAGTCTAACTATTAACCCCAAACTGCTAGGTCACCACTAAACCATGTCCCTAAGCATCACATCTACATATCTCTTGAATATCTCCATGGATGGTGACCCTACCACTTCCCTGGATAAACTGTTCCAGTCCTTTACAACCGTTTTGCTCAAAAAAGTTTTCCTAATAGCCAGTCTAATTTGTCCCTGGCACAATCTGAGGCCATCTCTTCCTGTTCCATCACTTGTTACATGGGAGACGAGACTCACCCCCACCTCACTGCAATCTCCTTTCAGGTAGTTGTAGAGAGCCTCTTCTTCAGACTAAACAATCCCAGTTCCCTCAGCCACTCCTCATAGACTTGTGCTCCAGACCCTTCACCAGCATTGCTGTCCTTCTTTGGATGTGCTCCAGCAGTTCAGGAGGTGCTTAGTGTAGTGATGAGCCCAAAGCTGAACGCGGTGTTCGAGGTGTGGGGTCAGCAGTGCTGAATACAGGGGGACAATCACTTTCCCAGTCCTACTGAAAACAGTCTCTGATCCAAGCCAGGATTCTGTTGACCTTCTTGGCCACCTGGGCACACTGCTGTCTCATATTCAAGCAGCTGTCAACCATCACCCCCAGATCCTTTTCTGCCATCAGGCAGGTGACCTTGCCATAGAAGGAGATCAGGTTAGCCAAGTGGGACCTGCTTAGATAGACCCATACTGACTGGGGCTGATGGCCTGGTTGTCTTGTATGTGCCACATGATGGCACTCGAGGTGATCTGCTACGTAATGTTCCCAGGCACCAAAGGCAGCCTGACAGGCCTGTAGTTCCCTGGAGCTTCCTTCTGGCCCTTCTTGTGGATGGGCATCACATTTATGAGTCTCTAGAGAACTGGGACCTGATGGAAAGTAGCTTGGTGAACATTTCCACCAGCTCCCTCAGCAGCCCTTGGTGGATCATATCCACACTCATAGACTTGAGTGTGTCTAAGTGGCGCAGCAGATCTCTGACCATTTCTCCTTGGATTGCAGGGGCTTCCTGCTGCTCCCCATCCCTGTTTTCCATTGCAGGGGGCTGAGCATTCAGAGAACAACTGGTCTTACTAGTGAAAACTGAGGCAAAGGCTACATTCAGTATCTCAGCTCTTTCCTCATGCTTGGTCACTATGTTTCCCCTAGATCAATGTGTTGCTCTTGTTCTGGAAAATGCTATTGAAATCCTCCTCAAAGAGTCACACTAATCCCTCAGTTCCAAAACTCTGGAAAGCTATGGATATGTATTTCAGTATGCTGTTGGTCTACCAGTCAGCAGACTGCATCCAAGTCTAGTGATAAGGGTCTTTACAGCCATCCAAGCAATTCAGCAAGAGAAATTGAAGTCTTCACCACTTTGGAGTAATTTCATCTAGATTTGGGCTCTGTAAAGGACATATAGCTAGAGATTTTTTATATCAATCATGCAGCACCAATAGAATGTTCCTTTTTAATCTCATAAATGTGAAGGCAACAGTCACAGGGTCTACAGCACCAAATAAAATGTAAAACCAGTGTTGATGGAGGTCACTATTATACAGGCTGAGATCTTTCCCTTCTTGTGGTAGCAAAACTGAGGCTCAAAGTCAGTAAAATTTTTATCAGGGACAGATCTCTTGTATTAGTGATGAGTTTGCATTCCTGGCAGATAAGATTTCTCCTAACATAAAAGCAAACGGTACTTTTCTTACAGCTTGTTTGCTGTTGAAGAGCACATTCCATGTCTATTTTTCCAATTTTTAAGTAAGGTTCATGTGTCATCTTCCCTGTTTGAAGGCCTGTTTAAACCCTTACTGTGGGCTAGCTTTGTGTGGCTACCTCAGCATCTCAAAAAAGCAGTGCTGCAAATAAGTAACAACAACAAAAAATATCGACCAGCAGAAAAGTTGAAAAGACTTCAGAAACTTCACTTTAGGAAAAGTCTGAGTCGAATAGCACAAACTTTAGCTCTGGAATCCTGAATTTAATAGTTTTTTGTATGGCTAATACAACCACAGAATAGAAGTGCATGTGCTTTGTGTTGCATTCAATATAAAACTATAATTCAAGCTACAATGGTTAACTACACAGAGACAGCTTCTCCAGATAACGCCGACACTGAAAATCTATTGCTATCATTTTGTGTAATGAATAAAGGTAAGAGTTTTCAAAAGCTTCTTTTAGGGGCCTGTAGACACAAGAGGAGCTGCAACCCAGAGCATTAGAGGAAAACCATTTCAGCAAATCAAATCCAATTACATGTATATTTATAAACTGGCATGACTTTTTAGCAACTAAAATTAGATTTAGATCTTAACCTCCAGCTTCCAAGTGAAAGCAGTTCATTTGTCGCTAGGACAGTACACCACGATCCAAAATATACAAAGGCAAACATTTTAGTCTTAATTCTGGTATCCAAAGGAAGAGGCAATTCAGTGATCACACTAACCAGCTGTTCACCTTCCACCACCAATTTCAGCCAGTCTCAACATCACCTGAGAGAAATATCAGGACTGCTCCTTTTCACTCGTATCTGTGAAAACCAGTGTGTTCTCATAGAAAGACACCTGGCTGACTGTCATGAAAGGACAGAAAAAGCTAAGTAACCTGAAGGTACATACACAGAAGAGTGAGTTTTGGGGGTTTGAGTTCTATTATTTTTCTTAATGAGCAGTGAGAAACAGAAGTACAGCACAAGCCCTTTAAAAAGGAACAGAGGTGGAGGAGCTACTGCACGGACATAGCAACACAGGATCATCTTGCTTCAAAAACATTTTACTGTTTTGAAACTGTACACAAAGTCATAAAAAATAGTGGGGGGGCTTTGCCAAGAAAGCATCTAGAGGAGAAGAGGCAAGGAAAGAACAGAGAAGAAACAGTGGAAATAAATCTTTCCAAACAAAGTGACAAGTCCAAAAATAATGAGAACTAAAGTTCAAAGAAGAAATCTAAACTTCAGCTGAAAGAGAGAACAACCATACACAGGCAGTGGGGACATGGGTGGGGTGCATGTATGCTGGGGGTGGAGGTATGCAGCACACATCTTGTACTGCCTCCTCATCTACCATTAAGGGTTCAAATCAGGACATCAGCACTTGACAGATGTTATTTAGAAATTCATGCTTATGTGTCTTTCTACAATGTCTGGCCCTCAAAATTTTCAGATCCCATCAAACACTTTAACCGTCAGGTTAACCATCAGGACTGTCCACTCCCTACACACTGAACTGAATTTCCTTCCTTTTTTTTTTTTTTCCTTTTTTCTTAAGTCTGTGAAGTGACAGTACTTATGTTTTGACACCTTCCAAATTGGTGACAACTGGGTGGTCTGGCTGATATGTTATATTTTCCCTTCCTTAGTCACACTTTCCAATTGCTTCCCTCTCACCTTTTATTCTCTCCACAATCAGGATAGAAACACAAAACAGCACAAACTGAACACACAGCACATAGAGGATGTGGTTAAAGGCAGAGATTTTAACTACAGCTTCTGAACCAGACCACAAGGCGACAGCCAGTGGATTAACTCCTTAGGAAGGCACAACACTCCTTTATTTTTTGACAGAATAAATACAATACAGGTGACCACATCACAAGTGTCCACTACAGGATTTAATACACTTGCAACATGAACAGCCTGTAGTTCTCTGCAGAGACAGAAAAATAAGGATGCCAAGTCATGGCACCAGATATTAATTCAAACACTAGATATTTGCTTTGGGGAGCTCAAGGACAGGCAAGTATTTTTCACACATGCCAGGCTGAGGTACTTCAGTTGTCATGGACAGTCCATGCTTTCCCACCCACTTTCTTTGCTGGCTTCTCATGGATTTTTAATCATTGCTGCTCCTTCACATTGTGTGCTCTGCGCTCTCCTTCAACTCAAAGTACAGGGACACTAAATAGACATAAGATGAACAGGTTAAAAAAAAGATTATTTTTGTTTGTTTGTTTAAGAAAAAACATGCCAGAGAAGAAATAAGAGCTATCTTTAATAACTGGATTCATGCCTGACCCTCTTTAGAATTACACAGCATAGACTGTTAGCTATACAATGGCAACAAAGTTTGCCTACCAAACTTTTTTCAAAACCTAGGACAGATCTGACTTTTATTTTGTTTTCTTAGAGAAAGCCTTTTAGTTACAGCAGACCATTAATAGCAGATCTGTAGACAGTAAATACATTCTTAACATCTCTTATTTTCTTCTTGACTGAAGCACTTCTCTCAAACTACCACCAGCCCTCCTCTTTAGTAAAATATCTCACAAGTCTCCCTAAGACGAGGGTTTATATAAGAGCAATGAACCACAGACACTGGAGATAACATTAATGAGCCACAGATGTTGCCAGGTCCAGCTTTGATTTAAAAGGGAAGATGGAGGGGATAGGGAGCTGCTTGGGGCTTGAAAAGAAAATGGAGATTCATGCTACTAAGATAGGGGGCTGCTTTACTGTCAAGTCTGGTTTTCTACTGAGTAATTCTATGCTCATGTATCATCTCTTGTCCATAAAGTTGCTCAGGCACAAAGAATCTAGTTTAATCCTCTAGAGCACAAACTGGGTATCTAAATCTAATCTTAGTCTCTTCACTGTGGCTAGAAAAGGTTAAATCTACAGAAGCCTCAGGCTAGATTTTGGCACAGCTGATGGAACAGCTATCTTAGTTGCAGGGGTGAGATAGCTAACATGCTTGGAAATCCAGACATGAAATACAATTTATTTAAGCCAAAACTTTTTATTTTCTGTGAAGTTATTCAACACCAAAGGGCACTTTTAAAGCACTCCTTTATGTAATGTGCTGGTTTTTCCTGTGAAACAAGAGATTAAATGATCTGAGTTTCTAAATCTGTTGTAGAGGGACAACAGAAGTGTCTTTAATTCTGCTTTGTAGTGGCAGAAGAAAGAGCCATATGTTGGTTGATTTTTTTTTTTTTTCTTGATTGCTCACAGTCCTTTCTTTAGAGTCTTGCAGTAGGAGAGAAAGACAAAATACTTTTAACTTGAGTATTATTTGTGTTCAAGTAGTGCCCAGAGGCACTGACAAAATCCAGGACTCTTATGCTGGATGAGATTGGGAATGCAGGATAAGAGACAGTTGTTTGCAATGTTAATGTTTACTTATGCTATAATGAGACAAGTGTCACCAGGGTCATTTCATGAGCAAGGTTGAAGTGTAGGTAGACTAAGTGATGTGCCTGAGGTTACATGAGCATTTTGAGGCAGAAGGAGGATATTAACCTGTTCCTCTTAAGTCCAGTGTTGTGTACTTCACCAAGAGACTGTTTTTTTCCCTTTAAAGGGCTGTAATTGTGCCCAACCACTGCCTCAGCTCTCTAAAGCTGGTAGCTGCAAGTAATTCAATAATACAAATGTTCTGACAAAGTCATTTTTAGCTTGTTAATTATTCCCAAGCACATTCTTTCCCCTTCAAGTGGAGCTAGATGACATCAAAGCTGTTTGAGGGATGGAGGAACACTTGAAGTATTAGCAAGAACAATGGAACAGACTATCCATTTTATTCCAATTCATTTAAAGGGGAAAAGTCTGAATGTTGGCCAGGTTTTACCTTGATAACAGAAAATGATTGGAAGTTCAGATCTTACATTTGTGCTTCTACAAGGTGGTGTTGCAAGGTGTCCAAATTACCCATCCCTGCTATGTCATACTAATAGCATAGAAAGGGATGTGTGGAACTAAAAAATATTGCTTGGAGGTAATGGAGAGCTCTCAAACTCCAAAATAAAGCATCTACCACACTTCTACAGTCTGGTGTAAAATTTGATATACTGCAATTACAGTGACAAGTATGGAAAGACAAATTCCCATGGGAAATGAAGATTTCATTGCCTGAATCTATTATTATAGACATATAAGGTAATAGGGATTACCTTCTGGGAAAGAGAAGCAGTTTCCATAACATCCAGCTGGGATGAATATTCAGTTCCAGTGGAAGCCTACTTTGAAGTGGTGGATTTGTCTATTTGGGTTTGACCTCCTGAAGGCTACTAAGAAAATGTGTGGACTGCATAAAATACAGATTGTGTCTGCTAGCATAATTGCTGAGTTAGAATTGAAAAGGGTCTTGTCTTAATTTCAGCCACATTAGCTTTCTAATGATGGATTGAGCTATTCTGTCACTGTGGGGCAAAAGCCTCTAAGAAGGGTTTAGACACACACTCACTTAGCAGAAAGCAGTATGGTCAAGTATATCACTGCCTTCCCCTTTCTGCAAGTACTAATCTGGTGGAAGGAAGCATAAAAGCACTCCCTGGAGAAGTGGGATTTCTCTCTTCTTCCTTGTGGCTTTGCTGTAGACATATGAGTAACACCTGTCTGAATCATACAAGGCCTGAATACAAGTCTGATGAAGTCATCTTATCACTGGTGCTGGGGAAACGGGGGAGGAAACAAAAAAGAAAAAAGCTCTAAGAAGAGGTGGTAGAAGGAAAACTGAAGGAAGTGAAATACGATAAATCATGCTTTTACTTAGTGGTAAGGCATTTGCAGTCTCACATGGAGGAGGAGACAATCACTGTTAGGGCAGAGAAAAACCATGATCATTTTTCCCTATAAGATGCACAAGAATTTTTTTGTTTGATTGGTGGGTGATCTGCTGTGTGCCCCAATAAGCCCAGAGTACCAGATCTTGTGCAAAATCTTGTCGATAGGCTTCTGAATGCCTGCTTGAAACCAGCAAGCACACTTTAACCCAGTTCTCAAAGACCATGCTGGACACCAGCTAGTGTAGAGCTTATTTTACATGGCCAAAGTGAGGAGGTTGCTGCTTAAAGAGATAAGAAGTTAACCTACCATGCAAGGCATGTAGATCCTTTCAAAGGCAGTGGTTCTCTGTGTTACTTGGGCTTCCCATATTAGAATCTTTCACCTAGTATGAGATTTGGGGGACATGAGTATCTCTGCCTAAATAAGGATATCTCAGGCATTGCAGCCAGTGCTGACTGTATGCTGAAAAGGATAAAGCAGAACATTGTTGGGTGACCTGAATTTGTAGAGCTAGGCTTCTGAATTTTGAGCTAGAACTTAGCTGGAGGATGGAGCCATTATCATTCTAACAAAACAACTCAGTTTTTTATGCAATGTTTTGTAGTTGGAGAAATCTATAAATAGTTGTTTTTTTTTTTCTCTTAATGTTATTGACAAGAAACATGCGTGGAGAATATTACAAGTACATGCATCAACAACATTGAAATTAAAATAGGACTGTTTGAAGTACAGCTTAACTAAAGGCATTTTTCTTAGCAGATCAAAATGGCAAGAAAATGTCAACAGCAGAACAGTTCAATTTCGTAGTCTAGTGACATCATTTACACTAATTTTTGAGTTTTTATTTACTGGCTCAGAATCACAACTCTGCTTCTTTTTCAGTTTCAGGAGATGCTGTGCAGATTGCAAGCTCTTTAGCTGCTGCTTCAGTAACAATAGATATTTAAACTTAATTTTCTGAATGAACATTCTTTAATTTGTGGCCAATAAATCATACAGTCTCAATATGAACAGTATATTTATTAAATGTACTGCAATACTATATAACAAGTGTGATCTTCTATACATGACTACCTGGTAACAGAACAGGATGAGTGCCTATGGATATAGGGACTGCTGTAGAATTCTTGCTGCACACTTTGTTAAACAGAACTTTTCTTCAATTGCTCAGGAAAAAAAAAGGTCTTTTGCAATTGATATTCTATTCCATCCTTCTTGCAGGATGTCATTACAACAGAGATCAAATCCTGGTGAGCTATAGGACCTAAAACCTTGGTGTAATCGCTTCAGGTGGAAAAAAATGGATATAAGGTCTATCTCCAGTCCAGAAATTCCCCAGCCATAAAAGAGGATTTTTTTTTTTTTAGCTTTCTAAACATGGTTTGAGACCTTTGACTTCCAAACCAAACTGGAACTAAGAGAATGGTAACAAATTAGTCAGATCTGTACTTGAATGTCCCTACTAAAGTGGAGAAAAGAATGTAGTTGCACAGAAAACAGAACTTCAAAGTCTAGATTCAGGATGGTACAAACTGGGGAACATGAATCAGAAGAAATGCTAAAAAATTCAGGAAACAAAAGTGATTAAGAATGTCCCAATTTACTTTCATCAATCCTGGTGCAAACATGTAATTATTCCATGAAATATCTTGTTTTAAAGAGCCTTTATGGCTTTCACTTGGATTTCAGGGTGATGCATCTCAGCGTTACTGCATTGCATCCCAGAGCAGCTCCCTAACACTTGCACAAGTGAGGAGAGCTTAGACCAAGAATACCCTGGCAATCTAAGTGGAAGTTGTGGCCTTTTAATATTGTCTTTGTGAGATTTGTGTCTTCTATACATCTGAGAAAGCAACAGCACTGCAATAAACCTGAGAGAGGACTAATTTCCTTTTGTTCCTAGTAGGGTTTTCTCTTCCAACAACTCATTTGTCCTTAGAGTCAGAAAAGAATAACAATATCTTGCACCTTCTTCCTTCCTTTAGTGGCAGGATTTAGTTCCAGTAGGCATTCTCCTGTATAGGGTCACCAGACTATACTTTCTTCAAGAAAAAGTTATTGAAAAAGATGAAAACATCCAGGAGGAATTATCTTGGCTGCCCTTTAAAAATCTTCCTTTTTCATCTACTTCCTTATTTTTTTTCTCATTCTTCTCCTGTAAAATGAAGCTTTTTTGGCAGAAACAGTGACAGATCCAAAATGTATGAGCTGAAGACAGGATATTGGACCCTTAGTGGGAGAGAGATGGATCTCAGTGCCCCTGTCCATGTTTCTGTACTGTATTCATCAGGGAGGAGACTATAGCAGAGCCTGAAATTAAACACTGTTTTTGCTGTGAGTTTTCATTGTTGCAGTTACAATTGTCAAGGACAGCAGAGATGTATAGAGGAGATGGAACATTAAATGCTGCAGATGGAAGGAAATTAAAAAAAAATATATTTTGCAGACTAATTTAAGGGTTTGGACATTAGGCAGGGTATCAAACCACAGTGAGCCGGAGGCAATTTGGTGAAATACATTTTATAGTTCCTGTGGCTTTTCCAAATTGAGATTTTGGCCAAAAGATAAGAGATTTCTTAATGTCTCTACAGGTAAATTGAGGATATCTCAGAATGATGAAAAGGGGGAAGAAGGAAACAATGTAAAATGATGATATGCTGGATTTCAGGTGTGGCACTGGATCTTGTGGATTCAGCATCTAGAAAAGGTTTATGCAGAGAAGTTGGTTTTCTGTGACTAAGAAGATTTTGGTCCAAAACTGCACTAGAAAACAAGTTCTTCCTAGCATAGCTTGTGACTGGCATGTTGTTCATGATTTGATGGAGACTTTAGATATACTCATGGTGGCTCACTGTAGGAATAGGTGGATATAATGACTTCCAGATCTGGATATGGAAATGCTGAAAATAGATTGTCCCCACCAAGGAATCTGCCCTGAGGGGTCCAGGAACAGTAAGTTGTTTGTTTAGCTATGTTGCTGCAAAACACCAGAAGGTCACTGCCTGATGGTTGAGTGCATAGCATGGGATCACAGCTGCCCTCTCAGACTTTTATTGCTAAATAGGTTGGAAAGGGAGACTGGCTAACTGGGGCTGGGGGAAGGATGGGAGGATTTCTTTGAAAGAGCAAACTTTTTGGATCCTGTCTTTTGTCCTGGGACAAATTCCATTTAGTCAGATTTTTATTGTGAAGGACAGAGTGCATCAGTGTGTAACAGGTAAAGATTTGAACAGGAGGAATTTCTTTGTAGCTCTATAATCATCTGGCAAGGCAACCATAGGTCAATTGTTTGATGTCCCTTGACCTCAGTTTCACTGTATAACAACATTAGTGATATCAATTGCTTTTAGAAACAGCTGGGAGATAAGGAGGGATAAGAATTCTGCGGTAATAATCCTTCAATTATTATTATGAATTTCTCCTCTACTTCATTCTCTTTTAAACTATCTTAAACTACGTCACTTTTTTCTCTCTTGGCTTGGTGAGACTGTGTATGAAAGGAATGTATTGGGATTAATCCAGACATGTGTCTTCATCCTGTTTTATCAGTGAAATAATTCTGTAGGAAGATTTAGGTTCATTGCCTGTTAAGACAAATAAGGGGAACGTGGAGAAGTGTGAGGAAATGTCTCCTTTCTGTGCGCTGTGACTTGGCAGTGCAGTGGGTTGAGGAGTCTCACCTTCAGGTCATCCTGTGTCTCACAGTATCACTGTACATTAGGGGTTGGAAGGGGCCTCAAGAGATCATTAAGTCTCCTCCTGTCCTGCACTAGTGCAGAATTTCCAGTGGTTATCTGTAAGAGGAATCTCTTCCTGCCCACTTTGTGTCCTGCCCCATCCCTGGAAACATCCTAAAAAATGTTATTAGAATAAATGTTACTTAAACTAACTAATAGATCTTGCAACACCTGGATTTGGCTTTTGAAGGAAAAAAAAAAACCCTACGCTTCAACAGTACCAATTTTTTTGAAGGCCCAACTTTTTTCCCTGCTACTTATGCAGTGGACCCATTCAAAGATGCATCCAGCTGAAAGTTTGCCTCTGAAACGCTTTTCACCTCAGCATTCAGAGATTCTTGAGGTACAGGAATTTGGCAGCATCTGTGCCTTCACACTCCAATGTCCTCCCCTGAAGTGTGTAGGCCTGCCAGTTATTGAGCATTATTATACAATTAACCCTGTTGGGAGAAATGTCCACACCGTTGTGCATTGTAACTGTAAAGCTTGTAACAAATCATCACAATGCAATAAACCCTGCTGGTGCTGAAAACCTTTCCTTTTTCCTCTGAGGCATTTAAAATGTCATTTGCTGTGTGCATTTTTCCCTTTATATGTTTTATTATTATTAATAATCCAATAATGATGAAAAGATCCTCGAAGAAGCCTCAGGAAAAGAATTTTATAAACATTACAGTGGAATAAAATGAGTGCATTCCATTTTATCAGGACATTTTCCATTATAAATGGCCAGTTTTCTCGTCACCCTGCCAACAGCTTTGCCTGCCATCTGTTCACTGATGTCATACTATAAAGTTCACTTGCAAAACTGCTTGTTGGGAAGCCCAGGATTGTGCTGGAGAAGTTTTGTTTAGGAATAAATATGCTGGCATCTCTCAAGTTTTTGTTTGGTTTTGGGGTGTGGTTTTTTTTTTCCTTTGGAATGACTCTTTTGTTTGTTTCAAAGCTCAGATTTCTGTCTTCACTATACAAAGATAATGACCAACATTTTCTAAAATAACTGAAGATTCTGGCTCATTCTGTTATGAAAGGATTAATGTGGCACATCTTGACAGAGAGAACCCACAAACTGGGTTTTCAAGAAGTGCTGTGCATTTGTCTTCTTGAAGGCAGGCAGGAATTGTCTTCTCTTCAGGCAGGATAAGCTGGGCATCTGAAATTCTTAACCAATGCCTCAGAAAATACTGGTCAAACGGATCCAGCCAGGAAATGAAAGGGATCGGCAGAGACAGCAGGGGGAAGAAGAAATATTTTTTTTTCTTAAAGAGAGATATAAAGGAAAGAAAAGCAAGCAAGCAGATCTCCCCTCTTGTCTGCAGTTTCACAAAAATCCACAGAAATGCGAGGTGGGAAGTGAAATATGTATTTAATGCTTTCCCTCTCCCAGGAAAAAGACAATCATACTTGGAAATGACAACAAAAACCTACTGGAAACTTGATAGCAGAGTGCTGCTATGGCCAAGCTCAGCCTTGGCTGAGCTGTGCTTTCCACCATGCACAATCACCATTTTCTAGTCTATCTAAACTAAGAGAGGACTACACCTTTCGTTTGCCACCCTAGTCACAGCACAACCAAGAAGCATTGCCTGCATCTTCCCCCACTGCCTGAACCCTGGGCAGCCTGCTGCTGCCCAGATGCTTCCAGTAAACCTGAGCAGTCTCTCCCAGGAGGTGTAGAATGCACAATCTGGAAAACAGTCCAGCTAGACTGTGTTAGGGATTGGGATGTAGCCCAGGCCAGGAATGGTTAGGATGAAATGCAGGCAGAGGGTTATGAAGTGGTTGCAAGTTTTAGGTGGCAGTGCAGGAGAAGCCCTCTGAGGTGGAGAAGGGTCTGGGAGGGGTAGGGAGGATGCAGATGCCACAGCTATGCTGGCTGGTGTGAGGAGCTTTTTTTTTATGCCCTTGTGAGGTGAAGGCAGCCTGGCTCCTGTGCCATGTGTGGTTGTAGAGGTTCTCCTATGGGATTTCCTTGCTAGGGTAGCCATCTTGCAGCCAACATGACAGGGTGAGATACAGGTTTCTTGCCTGTGCTGTGGAAATGTGGAAGAATCATGGAGATTAGTATAGGAGAGCACACGTTTACAGACTTAGGGTGCCATTCCTTAGTGTAGACCCACATAAAACACTGTGGGCACAGCCAGAAGCTCCTTGTGAGCTTTCCTCTGAGGGTTTACTGCAGTGTCATCCATGGTACCTCAGCTTTGATGCTGTGGCCTTGAGTGGGTACCAGTTGCCAGAGCTTCTGTACAGATTGAACACTAAGGTTAGCAAAGGAATAAAATGGTAGCACTCTGGGAAGAAAAAGGGTATTGTAGATCCTATTTCATAAGAGAAGGCGGGGAACTTTGCTTGCTTTTTGTATGAAAACAAGGGTCAAGAAAAGATGGCTTAACTTTCCGTGACTACACTGAAGTTGGAGAGAGTAAGATGCCAGAAACAGGAAGAGCTATTTCAGTTGAAGAAAAAATGTTTCATACCACAAGACAGAAAGATAAATGTGGCCAGCAATGCACTAAAACTGGAAAGAAGGAGAGAGCTTGTGGCCATTTGAGGGGTAAACTTCTGGACTCCCCAAAATAGGAGTAGGGACAAAGAATCCAGTTTGCCCTCTGGTGGAGCTTTCCCCTGTATGAGAAGAGGATAACATACTTGTTAGTAGGAGATACGTGGTCCCAGGAGGGCTGAAGGAGATGCAGCCTCCCCATGCTTTCTGTTCTTCTGCCCCACAAAGCCCAAGTGTTTGGCTCTGACTTCTGAACCATCTCCTGACTGAATCCAGTATCATTGCTTATGTAAATTGGAACATTACATTTGTAATTAAGTCTCAGGCAAATTCTTTATTTAGTAAGAGGCCCTAAAAAAGCCCTTTTCTTTGTCCTTGGCCAAATCCCAGATCACTGAAGAAAGCAGTACAGAAGCTAAAAATGAGTCAATTTAATAGAAAATGGGAAATGTTCCTGGGTCAAGTGTGCATCTGTGCCTCTTTATATATCCTAGTCTAAATATAGGTGCTCTGAGGGCTTGCTACAGATAACTGGAAAAAGGAAGGTGAAAAGAATGAAGCCTCTCAATTTCCTCTTGCCCTTCCCCCAGCCCACACAGTGTTTGCAAACCCCTGGTCTGTGCCAGTTCAACCTCTTGAAGGCTCTGCAGAAAGAAACCACAAAACTGGGAGGACTGGAGGAAATCCCACCTGGAAAATTGAGTGGCAAGAAAAAAACGTTTATTTTTTAATCACTGTGCTTAATCTTGCTTTTCCTAAACACTGTCAGGGCTGGAGTTGATAATTTGTTTTCTTAAATTTATCATAAGTTGGAATTTATGGACCAGGTGATTCTCTTTGAAAAGAGTCCTTGTGCCCTGCAGAGGGGAGGGTGGGACCAACCTGTCAGCAGGGAGCTTTTGGACCACTCCAGAAGCAATTCTTTGTTCTTTTCTCTTCCCATCAATGTTCCCTCATAGAAAAAAAAAAAAAAAGTTTGACCTTCTTTTAACAGCTGCCAACAAAGGTTCCTTTCTCTTCCCCCCCCTTTTTTTTATTGGTCCTCCTGTTTCCTTGGCACAGCAAAGGGGGAATAAGAGAATTCTTGAGAGTGATTATCCTGGGGACACCTTGCTTTCAGTATTTCTTCTTTTAAAATGTAGACTACTTAGGGGTAAGTAGTTTTTTTTTTTTTTTTTCCCTTAAGGAATATTTCAGGGTATAGGTCAAGGACCATATAATCAGTCAGGGTTGGAAGGGACCACAAGGATCATCTAGTTCCAATCCCCCTGCCATGGCCAGGGACACCTCACACTAGATCAGGCTGGCTAGAGGATGTCTTTGGTCTTGTATCTTACCCTCTTTATCATGAACCAAGTATATTCTCTTTGCTGAGGAGGAGAAGGATGTTGTTTTATGCTCCCAAGATCAACATAGATTTTCCTAGGCTGAGTACTCTGAGTTCTCTGCCTTGCATACTGTACACTTTTTAGTAAGGTTTATGCTGACATGTTTTACCTTGTGCTGCCTGGGGCTAAAAAAGGGAATAAATTGTGTTTTCTAGGTCTCTTATGGATTGGACAAGAAGTGATGGGATTAAATTGCACTGAGAGAGAGTCAAATTAGACATCAGGAAACACTTTTTCACAATCAGAATAGTTAAATGCTGGAATACATTGCCTAGGGAAGGGGTGGAATCTGTGTTATTAGAAATTTTTAAGAAGAAGTTAGAAAAGTATTTGGCAGAAATGATTTTATAGAACTGAATCCTGCCTTAGGACAGGAGATTGGACTCAACTGATGTTCCTCAGTCCTTACTTCTTTCCCAATTCACCCAAGGATGACTTCAACTTTCTGATCCAGGAGGAACTACAGCTCACCTAATGCAGTGTTTCTACAATTCTACTTCCATCCTACTGTGAACTGAACCATGTTACTGTCATCATCTCTCCCCCCACCCCGACTTCCTTGCTTGCTCCCACATGTGGAAATGAGTGTACATGCTGGAAAATTAAGTTGCTGCAAAGTTTCCTGGCTACTGCCTGATGCCTACCAGACCATGGCCCACAGACTGAAGAATGCTGACTGTAGTGACCTCCTGAGGTCCGTTCCACTCTAAGTTTCTCTGATCCTAGCAGTGCTCATGTGGTTCATCACCATGGCTCTATTGACGCATGATAATTTGAGCCTTGGTAATAATTATGCTCCTCATCCTGGGGAGAGAAAGGACTGTTCATTGGTGAGATCAACAGCCTGGAAACTGGACAAATAACTTCAAACCCTAGCCTTTTGATGAACCTGCTGATAGGAAGTCCCCTAGGTTCCAACATTAAGGTGTATCCTCAACTGAAATCAGACTGCCTCTCCAGACGTGTGTCACGTGCCAGAAGCAATGAACTGCAGAGGCACTCACTGAAAATTTGAAAAACTCTATTCCTATCATCTACACTTACTTAAGCACACATTTAGCCAGGTTCTTCAAGGTTTTAAAGCTAGCACTTCTCCTGATTACTATAAGCATCCATGTGAGTACAAGTCAGAATGTTATGTACCATTAAAACTTATCATTTCCCCATAGAGAGACTGGTAGAACATGTTTAAGAAATTTTTGGCTTTTGGGGGACTTAATTATTGGGAGAGGGATTTGTTTCATCTGAGTTGTGGTTTGTTGTATTCCCCCCCCCCCCCCCAAGGAAATCTGAGGCACATGAAAGACATCAACCTCTCTTGTGCTCTGCAAATTTTCCCAGCTATGTGGCTCAAATGGAAAGGAAGCAAAGGGTGAGGCTGAAGGCAGACAATGGGTAAGTATAGCAGCAGCATGATACTCTTATATGTTTCATCCCTATAGAGAAACAAGCCCATGTTCACCCTCTGACTCCAGAGGAGCCTGAGAGATCTTGCCATTTGCTCCAGAGCTGGCTCAAGAATTGTCATCATCCAAGAGTTACATTTGATATTGGCTATATATCTGGTTACCTAAAGAGGTTGTATAGCTCACACAGTCCTTTGATACTAATTTTTTTCCTGCTAATCTTTCCATCATCCACCCTGCAGGAATTTGATGTGTCCAAATCAACGATACATGAATTGTGTTTCTCTGTCCAAAGTCCTGGGAATTTCAATTCACCTGCACACACCTGCTCTGCTTGTCCTCTGCCCTTGTGTTGCGCACTTCTGTCATCTAAATGTAACGGTTTCTGGATGCTCCCTGTGAGACAAGACCTCACTTCAGGAGTCTGAACTGAGTACATAAAATCAAGTTAGATCCTTATATACTGGAAATGGGTTAGTTCCTCTGAGTGAAACAGAACTCTGCTTCTTTTCTTCTGCCCTGGGTTAGGGACGTTTAAGATACGTGATTTGTATTGTCTAGAATGTGTTTGTGAATGTCTGCTCCTTTCTTCCCACATCAAATCCTTCAGCTTTAATGGCACAATTCCTGGCTCAGAGATTTGTGCTCTTTCCTTATGTTCAATGCTACTGGACATAAATTCTCTTGAAAAGGCATAAGCTTGCTGTTCTCCTGCCCCAAATCCAACGTGACAAGAAACGTAGTTCCCCCTGCATGTTCCTAGCAGTTAGAGGCTTTCGAGGTCTTTGCACCCAGGAAAGGATGTAGAGTGTGTCATTTCTCCCTTGCCCCTGGGCTATGCTCTCCCTTTGCTCTGCAGGGAAAATCTGGATGTTTCCCAAGGACAGGAGAAATCATACATGGGTAAATGCCTGCAGGCTGGAGAGTGAGCAATGCCCTAATGGGGAAGTCAGATAACACATTCATGAGAGAGTTGACTGACTGGCTGAGGGAGGCATTGCAGCTTCATGCCTGAACTAGATTCAGAGTTATAATTTTTATAAACACCTTTTCCTAATGGAGCCAGGTTGCTGGGCAATTCAAAGGCTAATGGAATACCCCATCATTGCTGGAGCACAGAAAAGGGATTTGTTGACCTTCATAGAGAAAGGATGATTTTACAGGGCAGGCATTTGGATGATACCCCTAGGACTCTCTTCTGGTTTTGCCACAGATGCAGGCAAGTCATTTAGGCCAAGACCTTTAGAAACAATTACTGAAGGAGGAGGGAGAGTAGCTCAAAATGGCAATGTCTCCACCCATTTCAAGTGGGAGCTGGCTTGCTTTGGGGACAGCTGACAGAAAGAGTTTGCAAATAAACCCAAAGGCAACAAGGTATGAAAAGGCTTTCTAAATAAAGGAGGAAGCTTGACACTTTTGCTAGTGAAGCATGATGAACTGGCATGACCAAAGGCCTGAAATCACCTCAGCAGCCTTTTTAAGATAGAAGTTCCTTTCATGAACCTCCAGCAAGGTTTATTTTTTAATACTTCTTATCTGATGCTTGCTTTTCCATAACAACTAAGTAATGTCAGGCTGCCAACCTCCCCTGATAGATACCAGGAAATATGCTTGGTGAAGAAGTCATGAGTCATGATATAATCTCTTTTGCAAACTTGAACACTGTTTGTGCAAGTGGCTTTTCTGGTGCCTAATACAGTGTTACCCTTACATATCTTAGCACTGACTAAGTATCTCTTCTCTAATGGGTCACCTGCTTGTATTCAAAGTGGTTTGAGACCTGTTTTAGTTTGATGTCTCTAATAATTGTCCAAAGGGAACACAGCTCAATCATGAGTCTTGTCTTCTTAGCAAAATGAGGTAAATATTTATGCAATTGTTTGCTTTTAGTCATTAGGATCTAAAAAGAGGTGGATCCACCAAGGCTTGCAGAGGGATAAAGTCAGTGCCTAAGAAGGGTCAGACTCACAGCTCCTGCTCCTGTGTGATGGAGTCTGAAAGTATGAGCTGGGTACTTACAGCAGTGTTATGAGCCATCAAAATAAAGGGAGAAGAGTGCTTTACAAAGAGGATCTTTCTAATCCTTCTGCATCACCTGTCCTGAAATAAGCAGTCTGAAGACTGCTGTGTGGTTGACAGGTTACCTTCTCAGCCTGGTCTCTGGCTTCCTCCCTGAGCACACAAAAGGAACAGCACCCTGAATTCATCCTGCAATGATAGAGGACATGCAAGGGTCTTGGTGCCTACTCTGAGCCCTCGTGAGTTCTTACAGGAGATGGCTTGCTGAGGGTGAAGGGACATATAAGTCTGCTGCCTTCTCAGCTCTCCTTTCGTGTAAGATTTCCTAGTGGGTAGGATACTGTTTGCTGATAAGAGGCAGGCAGGACAGAAGCAACTGACTGTCTTTCAAACTTGACTTGGATTGGATGATGTTGCTGGTCTGAATACCCAGACAGCTTTCAAATGTGATGGCAGCTTAGTGTTGTTGGCTGATTATGACACCAAGCTGTGTGGTGCAGCAGACATGCTGGAGGGAAGGGATGCCATCCAGAGGGATCTTGACAGGCTGGAGAGGTGGGCACAAGCCAACCTCATGAGGTTCAACAAGACAAAGTGCAAGGTCCTGCATCTGGGTTGAGGCAAACCCAAGCACAAATACAGGCTGGGCAGTGACTGGCTGGAAAGCAGCCCTGAGGAGAGGGACTGGGGGGTGCTGGTGGAGAAGCTCAACATGAGCTGTCAGTGTGCACTTGCAGACCAGAAAGCCAACCAGATCCTGGGCTGCATCAGGAGAAGTGTGGCCAGCAGGCCAAGGGAGGTGATTCTCCCCCTCTACTCAGCTCTGGTGAGACCCCACCTGGAGTACTGCATCCAGTTCTGGAGCCCCTATTACAAGAGGGATATGGACATGCTGGAAGGTGTCCGGAGAAGGGCCACCAGGATGATCAGAGGGCTGGAGCACCTCTCCTATGAGGAGTTGGGGCTGTTCAGTCTGGAGAAAAGAAGGCTCCAAGGTGACCTTATTGTGACCTTCCAGTATCTGAAGGGGGCTACAAGAAAGCTGGGGAAGGACTTTTTAGGCTATCAGGTAGTGATAGGACTAGGGGAATGGAATAAAGCTGGAAGTGGGGAGATTCAGACTGGATGTAAGGAAGCTCTTCACCATGAGAGTGGTGAGACCCTGGAATGGGTTGTCCAGGGAGGTGTTTAAGGCCAGGCTGGATGAGGCTCTGTGCAGCCTGATCTAGTGTGTGGTGTCCCTGCCCATGGCAGGGGGGTTGGAACTAGATGATCCTTGTGGTCCCTTCCAACCCTGACTGATTCTATGATTCTATGATTTGTTATTTGGTTTTGCTTCTTCTTTTTCTTCTCTCTTGAGCACTTTGGCTCATTTGTGTGTGGCTTATTCCCTCATGTCTATACAAAGAACAGATTTACTGAGGAATGGGACATCTTCGTTACACATTGCCTTTAGGTCTCCTCTGTCAGCCTGGAGCTACCCATGCTCTCTCCTATGAAAGGGAAAGAGGTCATGACACATCTCTGTCCCTGTCAGCACTGCAGCTGCGTTGAGGTCTGTATGTTGATCAGCTCTGGACCATGAGAAATACCTCAGGGCTACATCCTCAGGTGCTCTGAGGAGATACAGCCCCACTGGTTTCCGGATCAGAGGCCAAAGAAATGAGTCCCCAAGCCCATACATATGCTTACAGTTTCTGTAAGCAAGCAAATGATTAAATCCTCTGGGGCATGCCAATGTCTGTGCAGAAATATACTGCTAAGAGAGGGGAGGACCAGAAGGGGAAGGCACTCTGAATCTTGAAAGAGAATATGTTGCAAATAAAGCTACATACCATTAATTAACTTAGCATAATCACTCTGTAATTACAGTGATAATCATTTATCTTGGGCTCAGACCAAAAACCTTAATGGGGAAAATCCTTGATATCCAATTTTTGTCCAGATGCTTAATTCCACCACTAAACTAATCCTAACAGTTCTGTCAGCTTCATTATGGTGCCATTAGAGATAGAAAACTAGAAAGTGTTCCCAGTGTCTGTCTCCCTCCCACACTTGTCCTAACCCATGAGGAAGAACAAATGAAGGGAGATGGAAAACACAGCCTAATTTCTAATGGATCTCATAAGTAGTTGTGTAAAAACTTTTTGGCAATACCTTGCAAGGAAATCATGAGTAGAGGACTGATTGTTCATTGCTGTCACTGAATGAGGAAATCTAGTGATGTTAACCCCAGGTGAAGGGCTGGCATGAAGCAAATGAATTGCTTCAGTCCTTCTGTAGCCTTTGCAAAGACTGAGATCTGGCAGTATACAAAATACAAACAGAAATAGGCTTCCTGAGAAAATGTGATTTTACCAGTGCTAAACTTGGTCTGAAGTGCCATAAACCTGAAGTAATACTTTAGGCGTGTTTTGACTTGACCAATTTACCATTACATGGACATCAGGGAACAGGCTGTATGGGGAATGGATAAGAAGATATTTTACCATTCTTCTGTTACCTCAGGTTGAAGCTGCTGCAATTATTTGTATGAATTTAAAACGTATCTCTGTGTTGCAAGCACTGAATGACTGAATAATTGGTTAATTGAACAAATGATCAACTCAAAATGAAAGAAGGTCTTGACCAAAGCACATTAACTCTCATGGTTTAACTGTCAGCCTTAATGATCTTGTCTTGTTGTGTGACCAGATGATTTTATAACAAATTCTTCCCAGTCTTTCCTGATCCTTTTCTTAGCTTTCAAAAAAAAAAAAAAAAAGTGCAAGACATTCCTTTTTGCAACACTCTTTTAAGAGAGAGAATGAGTGAATTTCTCTTTTGAAAGTGGAGCTCTTCTTCCAGGGAGGAATTTCAATTGTGGCAGAGTTTCCATTTCATCTAGGCCCTGTACCATGTTGCTTATTGTTTTCTGGTAAGCATTGCTAAAGAGGTCATATACACTGATGAAGGTATTCAGGTGTTTGCAGCTAACTGTGGCTCTAAAAAAGACCCAGCCCTTGAGGTCCTGAAATACACCACAGCTTTCTTGGAAAACAGCACCAAATGCATTCAAGCTGTGGTCCTAAAATTAATTCTACTTACCTTCTCCCTTATCCTTTTATATTATTTCAGGAAATCCAAGCTAAACAAGGCACTGCTTTTCTTCCCCAAACAAGGTTGTGCTGAGGTTTGGTTTGTTCCCTTGTATCTGAAGTCACAGATCTAGCTGCCTGAATTTACAGACAGCTTGTGTGTTCCAAGAACAGGGCTTCTCCCACTGGGGAGGGTCATATTGCCCTATGTGCTGCATTTCGGGGTGGTTCTGTAGAACTGGAATGAACCCTAAAACATGAGTTTGTCTTTGCCATACAGCCAGAGCAACGAATGGGAAAGCTGTGCTCCTGTGCCCATGAAGGCAACAGTGCTGAGCACTGTGTGAGCTGGAGAAACACCAGGCATTTCTATTGGTTCCTGCAAAGCATGAAGCTAGGGAAGGAAAAAACATGCATAGGGTTGGAAGATTACACTGGGAAATGATCTGCAGAGTAAGGACTGATGGAGCTAGAAGCAGTCTTTGAATTTTTCTTCCATTAATTTGTCAACAGAGGTCAGCATTACCTTCCTCTTCATTCCTATATTCTCCAAGAGGCTCCATCAGCCCTCCAGGGTAACAAGGCTGAAAGGCTGGGAAGACCCTTATTCAGGCCAGGCTGTTTCATGTGCCAGAGAACTTGCTGCTCTTTTGGTTCTTTGGTCCTGGGGCTGCTATTGTGGGAAGGAGGTAGATGGCTCTGCAGGCAGGGCAGGTCATCAGCTGCCACTGCTCAGGCCACCTTCTGGAAGAGCCCAAGGCAGAAAGATGAAAAGTTTAGGTGTGAATATCCTCAGGCATACACAGCTTATCCTATCATATTGTATCATAACATATCATATTAGGCTGGATTGATGGGCAGAGGTCAGTTGTATAAGGTTTAAGAAAGCCAAGCGTCAGATCCTGGACTTGGGTCACACCAACCCCATGAAATGCTACAGGCCTGGGGCAGGGTGGCTGGAAGGTTGCTTGGCAGAAAAGGACCTGAGTGTGCTGGTTGAGATCCAGCTGAAAATGAGCCAGCAATGTCCTCAGGTGACCAAGATGGCCTGCAGTATCCCATATCAGGAATAGTGTGGCCAGCAGGAGTAGGATAATGGCTGTGCTCTGGTGGCTGGTGAGGACACACATAGAACACTGTGTTCAGTTTTGGGTCCCTCACTACAAGAAGGACATTGAGTTGCTGGAGCACATCCAGAGCATGGCAACAAAGCTGATAAAGGGTCTAAGCAACAAGTCTTAAGAGGAACAGATGAGGGAACAGGGACTGTTTAGTCTGGAGAAGAGGAGGCTGAAGGGAGACCTCATTGACCTCTACCTGAAAGGAGGTTGTAGTGAGGTGGGGGTCAGTCTCTTGTCTCTGAGAGGACAAGAGGAAATGGCCTGAAATGGTGCCATGGGAGGTTTAGATCGGATATTAGGAAAAAATTTCTTTATGGGAAATGTGGTTCCACATTGGAATAGATTGCCCAGTAAGGTAGTGGAATCACTTTCCTGGAGGTGTTCAAGAAACAGGTGGACACAACACTTTGGGACATGGTTTAATGGTCATGGTGGTGTTAGGCTGAAGGTTGGACTTGATAACCTTAGAAGTCTTTTTCCAAAGCAATTCTATGATTCTGTAAGTGACCCATCTCTAATCTGTCCACAGTTAAGTCTGTTGGTCAGCTCTGCACTGCATTTAACTCTGCCACCCCCTGATGCTTAACAATGTTTTCCTAGAAATGTTTGGCCTCTCCAGAAAGTCAGTTGCTTGGTATGAAATCCTCTCCCTTTTTCCTCTTCTCGCCCACAGAACAGAGGTGATCAGTGGAGACCTTACTGGTTATTTATTTAACAAGGGAAACAAACCTAAACGCAAAGGAGGGTTAAAAAAAGAATTTTTAAACAAACTTCAAGAGCAGCAGCTGATCCTTCTCTTTTATAAACAAGGCCTTACTGTAATCTTTTTAACTCTTGCCACAAGTCAGATTTATCTTTGGACATCCTGCCCAGAAATCATTGCAGTTCTCTGCAGCAGAATAAACATTCAAGGGTCCCAGCCACATAGACACACAGTGAGGAGTAGATAGGAGGACCTGGAGATCAAGTCAGTGCAAAAATGTTTCATTATGATGGCAAGCCCTGAGTTAGAGGAAAAACCAACACAACACAAAACAAAACAGCAAAAAACCCCAACAATGAAATCAAATCCCTGCCTTGGTGGTGTGTGGGTGGATAACTCACTTCCTTCGCATGCTTCTTATCCACTGATGTCACACACAGCATGCAAGTACTCCAACTCCTATGCCTCCTTGTCATCTGTTTCTGAAATCACTGCAAATATATACAGAGAAAAAGCTTTCAGATAAAGTTGGCAGAGGGGAAGAAGTGCAACTGCCCCAGCAGAGTTGTGGTGGTGTGACAAACTCTTGGCCCCCATCCCGTGAGCTGAAGCAACCGAAACTCAGGCCAAAAGCTTCTGAATGACAGTGGTTTGGTTCAGACTGAGATTTGCCACAGCAAGTGCAGGAGGTGGAGGGGACACTGCATGCAGAAAATGTGCATTGCTGCACAAGTCCACTGTGAACCCCAGTAGGACAAGGAAGCAGTCCGTGTTCCTTCTTATTTTTAAGTGCAAATTTCTGGGTGAATGCTCATGCAACGAAAAGCTGGGTGCTGCCTGGGTGGTGAGTTAAGGTTCATTTGTGTTATAGGAGTGCTGAGATCTCCTCTATATCACTAGCAAAGGAAGCTCAATTTTTCAGAATGTTTATGTTAGAGGCTATAATAGCTTTCATAGTAAATCCTGAAATAATAAACGTTAATACACACCCTGATGAGGGGGAGCAGTGTTATACTGACAGTTGCACTTGATTGATTTAGAAATCCAGAATATTTCTGGATTTTAGAAGATTCTGAAGTAATCTATTTTGCCTATTCTCCCAGGGCAGCTAGGTAAGAGCCTACAGACAAGCAACGGTTCAGGGATGAGGCACTGTGACACAGTGGCTATGCAGAAGGCTTATGTACTTTTACATGTTGGAAGGCTGAATGGGATAGATCAGGAAAAAAGGTGACAACATGGGACTGGATAGGAGAGAGACAAGTGAAAGAAGTGCAGTTGGACTTGGTATAAGTTCTTCCTCTATCCAGCCTGGCCACAGTCCTGGGCAAAGGGGTTCACGGGGCAAATCTGCCAACATGTCATTAATTACTGATAAATTCACTTGCTGTTGCACTTGTGCCTGGTGCCAGCCTCTGGCCAAAAGTGACATCATTTTGTCTGTGATCAACATCAAAGAAAGGGAAGAGAAGCCTAGGACACCCACATAAATCTGAATGGAAGCAAAGATGTGTCATCAGCTCTGGAGATGGCACAGGGAGAAGCAAAGTTTTATTGCCACTTGTTTTGGGAGGACCTGTGCATCTTGCTTATGGTTCTGTGGCTGTCCTAGGTCCCAAGATTAATTAGATTGCAATGTCACATATTTCCTCCCTCTTCAGTGGGTGATCTAAAAGGCAGCAGGAAGTTCTCCAGCTCTGAGAACCATATTTATGTCATTCTTTCATTGCAGAGCTGCTGTTTGTATCAGAGCTCCCAGATTCATGACAGGCCATTGATGGGGACTTCCTCTGTTTTTCATTTTCTTTCTTACAGATGCAAAACTTGGTGCATCTTCACAGGCAAGCTGGAGGAATGAGACTGTGGTAGGAAGGATAGTGCTTGTGAAACGGTTTCTTCAGATGGAGGCCAAAGTCTCAGGACATTATCCTTGGGTGACCTGGGAAGGTCTGAGCTCCTACACAGCTGATGAGCATGTGATATGACTCTTGTTAGGAAAATTGCAGCTGCCCGATAATGGCCTAAAACTTTTTACTGAGGTAGCTTCCTTTTTGTTATCACTCCTCTTTACTTTTAACTCAAAAGTCTCCCTAGGATTTCTTTGCTTTTAACTCCTTAAACTCTTTGGCTTTATTGTTTCATGCAACAAAATAGATTTTTTTTTTTTTTAACTCTCCAGTGCCTCCACAGGACGCATGTTGACTCACAGACTTTTTTTTTTCCTCTTATAAGTGAAATCTGGGGGTTTTTTTCAACACATAAAGATATAAACAAGTGATGAAGAAATCTATCTTTTAAAAATAGCTAGAGACAGTCAGGGCACGTGTTCTGCTACTTATGCAGAAAAGAGGAGCATCTGGCTTGAAGAGAAGGCTTCAGTGGCTCCAGCAGCAATTTATAGTCATAGAGCTGTCAGCTTGCACCTGCCTTGCAGGCAGCAAAGGAGACAGGGAGAAGGATTTCTGTTATTTTTTAAAACTCAGAGTAAGCCAATTGAACTCCTTCTCGTATCCCCCCAGTATCTGAGAATACCCAGATAAAAACTGTGGTGGCTACACTGAGGTATAGTATCTAATATGCACTTTTCTGCCATTGATTTTGACCGAAGCTGAGACTGGCTAGCTTGCAGGACAGGAACATGATTTATCAGAAATGAGAAAGAGTAATTTGGCTGTGATGCCCTCCATTAGCCTCACAAAACATGGCTCCTGCACCTCTCTCCCTCTGCCCATCTCCAAACCTACAATCCCTACCAGATGTCTGAATCCAAGCCAGGAAGGAGTGGATATGAAGGTGGATTTCACCCTCCAACACCCTTCACTTGTATAGGTCTCCTGGAAAAGAGTTAAAAATCCCTCAAGTGTCAACCTATAGCAGACAGGCAGGTTTTTGCTTCTGTGAAGAGCTCAGCTGAAGAGCTTTCAACAATGCCATTGAATGCAGTAATGGGATACAAAGGCCAAATTTAGCTGGATCTGGGTTCAGAACCAATATTGAGCAGAATTTTGAAAGTAAATTTCTCAATAATGTGTTTTCTCTCCTACCAGAATTCCAGGGAGGATTTATTATCCTGGGCTGATGCAAATTATTAAATCCTCAGGAGGGTTGTAGAATGCAACTTGAACAATTTCTCGACTTCTGAAATATTGAAGTAGCTATGTGAGAATCTTCTGGGGTTTTTGTAGTCCTAATACAATACTACACAGCCTATAGAAAGAAGACACAGCTTAAAAAGTGGTATTAGCACTATTTAAATGCTTTAGCTTGTAAAAAAAGTAATTCAAATAGATTACAAGCTCCATGAAATCCTCCAAGGAAGTCCAAATGAAAGTTTAATTTCAGAATGATTTACTCTTGTTGAAAGCATGTTCCAACAAAGCACATGTATTTTGACAAAATGGCACAGCAGCATGAAGAAAGACTCCACTGGCCTGCTATTTTATCTTTTCTACTTGTTGACCTGTTAATTTTTCATCTAAAATTATGAATTCATCGTTAGGGGAATTTTTCTCCTTTCCAGTCCATTGGAGACAAGTAAGTTGTAATTAACTTTCCTTAGTAAAATGTAAAAGTTAGTCTCTTTAATCATGCATTTCACTCAAAATGTGACTTGTCAGAAGAGATTTCAAGCATGAGATATTGCCCATGAAATGAAATGTAGACATGTGCCAGGAACACAAAGCTAGATTCCCAAAGGGAAAAAAAAAAACAACAACAATGAAAGGCTGAATCAGTCTTCCAGAAGCATCATCTTGCTTTGGCCTGGGATGTAAAACACCCAAGATACTATTTCCCCTCTTAACTAAGAGGGGCAAGGATTAATCAGCCCTTGAAAAAGTAATAATTTAAGCAAGCGGAATTCCAGCAATGCTCACTTTCAGGGGAAAGTTTATAGTGCGTATATCCTGTCTGCTTTACTTTAATAAAATGTAAAATACTTTCAAATAAACTATATTTAATGGACTAGAGACATATACCCTCTGGCACTTTTCCCCCTGTGTTCACATCCTGGTTGCTGTATAATTGCATATTTTTAATGTTGAGCAGTTTCAGTTTTTGCTCTTTCCTACATGGATTTTGGAGTTTGGATTTGGTGTTCAATCAGGGCAATAACATTGGCTTCTCTGGACAGGAATAGTACTGAGACTGGAAAGGTACAAACTGTATCCCACAAGCTTGTTTTGTTATAGCTGTATGTTGTGTTTTTTTTTTTTTTTTCCAAAGCTCACTGTGTTCTTCATGAGAGAGTACTAATGGCCACACACAGAAATCCAACACAAAAGCAACATGTTTATGGTTGCATTGTCAAAGACAGTCACAGAAAGTAGAACTGGTAGACACTGCAGTAAGTAACTGGCTGTCACAGTTCAGAGTTCAAGATTATTATTTATTTACAGATCTTATTTATTATGTTTGTACTCAGAATGTACCAAGGTACCTTTCTGATAGCTCTTGGAAAGGCCTTGAACATGACAAAGACCCCACAAAAATAGGAAGCAACAACAAAGATAAGTCTTAAAAGACACAGGAACAGGCCATCCCCATGTCCCAAAAGGCAAGTCATCAAGGGAGGAGACCTGCATGGTTGAATAGAGAGCTTAGCTGGAGCTCAGGAATAAGGAATTTATTGCCTTTAGAAGAGGGGGCAGGCTACTCCAGTGGACTATAAAGATGTGAGACACTGCAGGGAGAAAATAACAAGGGCTGAAGCCAGGCTCAAACTTAATTTGGCTACTGCTGTAAAAAATTGTAAGAAATGTTTCCATAAATACATTGACAGCAGAACAAGAGCTAAGGAGACCTTTCATCCTTTAATGGATGCAAGAGGAAGCATAGTAACAAAGGATGAGGAAAAGGCTGAGGTACTTAATGTCAATGTTGGAGAAGATCTCGGTACGTCTTTGGGTGCCATCAGCTACCCAGGTGAATCCTCCGCTGCTGGCTCTGGTTTATTTTAGAGTCAATGTAGTTTTAAACCCATAGAAACCCGATATCTGTGTTCAGCAGATGGAATCCATAGTGGAGAGTGAAGGAAACTGTTGCTTCCTCCTTTTCCTTTGAGTGTCACAAAGTCCAGGCTCATCAGCTGAGTGCTGAGAAAAGCAGATGGTCCAATGCTCTTGATAGGCACACATTCCTGATGCACTTGCTCTGTGCCTATCTTTTCCTTTGTCTCCTGAGAATGTAATGCTCATGCATATCCTCAGTTTCTCAATGGGGCATTGCCTGCAACAACAGTCACCCTGGTGGGTGCTTCCCTGAGAATTTGTCTCCCCACAGCACTGCAGGAGTTGGGTGTGCACATTTCTAGAGCTCGGTAGCTGCTGATCAAAACAGAAAGGACTGAGTTCTTTCCTAGGATCTTTGCATTCACCTAGATGGAAATTATACAGGATCCCACCAGGGTGTGCAGCCAAGCCAAAATATACTGTGGGTGAAAAACGATGATTAGAAAGTTAGCCTGTCCTTCTATATTGTATGCAGTTGTCTGTGGTATGGAAAACTCTTTGTGTTTAAAAGAAATGGGGAGGCAAAAATCCTTTCTGGTATCCTGGAGGCCTTATCGTATTTCTAAGGAGAAAAACCAGAACGGCTTTGAAAGGCAGCAGTTGTGTTTATTTCATTCTCTTCAGAGAGCTGTTATATCTCCATGTACAGTGAGGTTAGTCCCTGGCTTTCATCTGGCTGTTTTGATGAATCAGCAAAGTCACTGGCAGATGCTAGCTGTGGAGGAGTATGCCAAGACTCTTCCTCTGTCCTGACCTCTTTACTACTGTACTGTGTTTCCAGGGTGCTCCTTACCCTAAATCTGAGTGGTTCTTCACACAGCTCTCTTCTCATGTTTCCACCCCTGACATCTATATCCTATGTTTGGATATCATTCAAGGCTTCAGGTAAAGAGTATCCCCACCCACCCTGCCTTACAGTCATCTCAGACCCGAACCATCCAGGGTTTTCTAATCTGGAAATAGGTATTTTAGGTTGCACTGAAAGAGATGGAGGGAAGAGAGGCTAAAGATATATGTAGTTTGTGTATAGATTTTTTTTTCCTTTGTGACAGTCTGAAGAAGAGGACAACTGCTTGTTAGATGTCTTCAGATAAATGACTTAGGGCTGAGAAAAGGCATAAGAAAGAAGCTGAAGTCTCAGAAGTCTTTTGCAGATGTTTAGGAAGTGACTTTTGGTTCATGAGTGGCCACATAAACAGAGAGGAAACAGGTAAATCCCACATCCAATGATGAATGAATCTAACGTACTTGAAGAGTAAGACTGTGGGCAGGATATGGGCATACTAGTCTTTAATCACAGACTTGTCTGTGCTGTGAAAATGAAGAGTCTTGGGTCCTCATTTTTTTTTTATAAGACTGATATTTTATCTGTTGAGAGAAATTGAAGTCAGGTAACGTCCAGCTCAGTATTTGCCAGGTCACTATTTGTGTCTCTGTTGCTGCAGAAGGACACGCAGGGTACATGTCTCCTGCCCTTTGAAAATATGTTGCCCAAAGAAGCCAAAATACAACTAATAAGAAAAAAATGCTCTGTACAATAAAACAGAATGCCATAAAAGTGTCAGCGCTTCCAAACCTTTCCCTGGTGGGTCACAGAAATATCCATCGTTCCTCTGGGACTCTTCTGCCATCTGCTTCTAATTCGCTTTCCTCCTCGTGCCGCTCCTTGGAAGGGTTCTCAAAAGGGGAGCTTGGCACCCATTGCCAGGAGATTTGCATCCTTCCTTTTCATTTGAAGGGTTCCCCCTTCCGAGGGAAAAATTGGCCTTACACAGTGACGCACGTTAGAAAAGGAAAACAAAGGGATAAGCCCAGTTCTGCTGCAACTCTCAGACTGATCTCTGAGATTCAGGTGAAAGGCAAATCGATCTTTTTTCACTTGATGGCTAAGAAGAGTTTCTTTCTGGGGTCAAGCGGGAAAATTATGTCCTTGTCACTCATTTGTTTCAAAGCTGGCTTGTCCTGACTCTGCTGGAGCTGGGAGAGCTTTTAGCACTTGTGAAGGTGACCTGTTGCCTCAAGGCAGCTCTTGAAGCGTGAAGGCTATTTCAAAACTCTTAGGTCAGCCCAGGACTGCAGTTTAAAACCCTCCAAAGTCCTCACTTGTACCTTTTGCTAGTGCTATAGTTCTCTTGCTGCCCTGTGCCAACTCTGTTCACCAGGTGGCAAAACAGAAAGTCACTGGCACAATCCTGAATTCTGCCCCTGGATAGGGTGCTTTGGCAAACTTCAGCCCCACAGTCCAGGGAAGCAGAGGGCTTTTAGTGCTGGTGTGTCCCCATCTGTCTTCGTCCTAGCCTCGCCTGGATGATTTTCTCCCTCTCATCACTGACAAAACTGTCAGCCTGCTGTCCTATAAGTATCCCTTCCCAGCCCACCAGCTGAAAAAAGAAAAGGATTTCCTCCAGAAGGAGCCAGTCCAAGAAATTCTAGCTTTTCACCTACCCCATCCTGTGACTTTTGCTATCCCAGAACAGATGGCCATCATGTTCTGTCTTTGTCATTTGCCATCACATTTCTGGGGACAAGACAGTGGCAAACTCAGTCTGTACTTGCACATGTGTGTGTGTCACAGGGAGGCTTGATAAACCCTGGTACTCTCTGTAATTACACAAGGTTTTCCTGTGTTCCTGCCCACATAAGTTTTGTGATTAGAGAAAATACAAAGGTGTGCTCAAAACGTAGTCAAATACCATGAGGTCTGCCATGACTCTTGCACAGTTTATGCCTGTGTCTGCTGGAGTGCAGCAATGAAGTGAGATATAACTCTTGCATGTCTGCAGTCCAGTCCTTCTTATCTACTGCTGACAACACAGTAACTTTTAAGGCAATGTTTCTCATGAGGTGTGGTATTAGTGCAGCCTTGGTTTCCTGCATTCTTTGTCTTCTGGGTGCATGAAAGTATTATTTATCCCTGGGATTTAGGTCAGCATGGAGATCAACAGTCTCACTTGTGGAGCAAGCTCTCACTGTCCTGGCAGCTGAGCAACTCTCCTCTCCTGGAGAGCTTCTCCCCATGCATAAGCCAGCAGGTTCCAGCAGGAAAATGGAAGGAAATGGGGATACAAGGCCTGGAGCAAGAAGGAAGGAGCACAAAGGGAAGGGAACAGGTGCCATTCATGTACATTTGCTGGCTCTTCTAAGACGTGCTGTGATGAGCCCCCAAGGCACGTGCTGCCCTCTCCCCGCTCACAGAGCATGAGGGGGCAGACAAGCTCTCCTACACATACCCTTCATTTTAGCTTTCCCAGAAGCTGGAGCTTGGTCTCAAACTGATGTCAGAAGGCCAGGCTGGTGAAATATGACTCTCTCTCTGGCAAAGCAGGACTGATTGTTGCTTACAGATCCCAGAAGATCTGGGTTTCACATAACTGCCTTGAAAGGGAGTTAACTCTAACATTCAACAAGTGGTTAATTAAGACCTTGTGCTTCATTACTGGCCTCTCCTGGGAACATAAGGGTGTTATGCAGCTGAGCAAGTGCCACTCATAAGCACGGAGAAGCTGGGCCAAATCTTTGACACATCCAGCATGAAAGATGTGTTTTGCAGCTAGCTGGAAGCTTCAGCTTCTCCTGCTGTCTGTGCAACAAGCAAGAATCACCTTCTATACCTGCCTCAAAGACCCAGCAACTGTAGAGGATGCTTCAAACACCGTGAATTGCCAAGTCCTATCCCACTGCTGAAGTGCAGTTAGGACAGGATCTGAAACTTTATGCTCAGCAAATAACCTCCCTTCCTCCCCTCCTGAGATTTTTTTTTTAGAGCTAGGGAAAAATGCACTGAAAGAAGAGAGAATTCTTGGCAAGGTCTGCAACTGGCTGCCAGCCAGAATTCGGGCTGCAGCAAGGCAACCATTTTGAAACCAGACTGTCCCACAAGGAGGATTGCACTCTGAATCCACTGGGATTTCATTCAAATGGCTAGGGAGGGTAGGCTCACCAGATGATGCCAATTAGCATAGATCAGCATTAGCCCTCTCTGTAAGCACCAGGAAATCTGTCCTTTATTGTCTAAGCAGCCAAATACACACACACACACACACACACACACACTCTGTAGGTCTCTGGGAGGACTGGTGCTGATGACAGGTTTGAATGCTTGGTGCAAAAGCTGTTGTGCCCAGTGGACCTTTGCAGTCTTTCCTGAGATACTTCTCTGTATGTTTGCTTGTTTGCTTTTATGACAAAGCTCAAGAGCTTTTTACCTTTTGCAAACAGAGATGATGATACCAGCCCACATTTGCAACATACTTTTGTGCTGCTCTGTTTCTATTTGCAAACAAAGTGTTTCTAGGCCTGAGTCACCCTCCTGCAATTCAAATACCACAATACACAGTGTCTGGACAAATATTTAGACCGGTAAGGTAAATGCACAAGGTACTTAGTATCCCCTTTTGTGTCCAGCCATTTGGCTATCTTTGCTGTTATGCATCTTCAGTCCTTCTTCCCAATGCTTTGAATTAAACAGTAACAAATCAATATTAAAAATCAGCAGAGAAATTACTAACTGTATTAAGCCATTGATGGTTGCTTTGAGGTGCATCACCGGTGGAGGCTGGCAGAAGAGGCTTTGAGGGTCAGGATCTGTAGCTTAGATTACAGGGTTTCTGTCAACAGAGAAGTGAGGAAATGCTGGAAATTGCAATGAGACTTGCAGGGGAGGAATTGCTTTTCATTGTGAAGCTGCTGGGGACAGTCACAGAGTATTGAGGTGATGAGTAAAACACAGACCTAGCCCTCGGAAACCATGACTGTATCCCCAACTCTCCTAATGCCTACATGTACTTGGAAAGATAGTGTCTCTTCTTCTGGCCTCAGCTTCCCCATGTGGGAAATCAGGATCCTGTTTCTTCACCTCCTCTGTAAAGCACTCTGAGATCTACCCATGGCAAGTGCTATAGCATAAGTTAGTACCAGGAATAATTTTGCTCCCAAGTGATACATTTAACTCAAATATTTACAAATGTTCAAAAGTCAAATATAAGAAATTCACAAGACATGTTTTTTGATGAATGTGTCATGGATTGAGTTGAGCCTGCTGCTGTTATACCATGCTGCAGTCATGCCAGCTTCAAAAAATGAAAGCTGTGACTGGAGCAAAGTATTATTGGGCTTGAAGTTCAGATTGCAACAAGGGAGGATTCCTATTTCAGTTGCTCCTTCTGGGTTCTGGCTTCTTGGGTGTTGGTTCTTTTCTGCAGGCATGGTGGCAGAAAGAGTGGGAGCCAGGTAGCTGCTGGGTTTGGTTTTCTGTTTTATACTGTTTTTTCCCCCTGTACTTTCACTGCACTTCAGCAAATAGGCTAAGCAAAGGTAATCATGCATTGTATTATTAGATTAATTAGATTATTAGCTAAGGTAATTACACATTGTGCTTGTGATATCTTATGTTACATTAAAGTCTTATCTCTCTATCTCAGCCCTGACTTTTACGTGTTACTCTTCCCCTCACTTTTGTGTTGGGGGAGCAGGCAGGTTAGCTCTTGTGCTAAACCCTTACAGAACGTTAAAAGGAAACCCAAAACTCTTCCTACTTTTGCTGAACATTTGACCATTTGAAAATATTAGAGTAATTGCAGTGTTAATTGTCTGTCTGAAAGCATTAATTACCTTTAAAACCAGATGTGATCATCTGGAGATATTCTGGGTTTTGTAGAATCTCACATTTACAAATATGAAAATGGTATTAAAATCAGCATGGCAGTTTACAAGGATTTTATGAAGAACAAGAAAAAAGTACTCCTTTTCTTTAAGCTGGTATAGAGAATCTATTTCAAGCTTTTGCTTTTCTCTTGCCTCCTTTTCTGAACCATTGTACCATGACTATAGATTGCTGTTGTTGAAAATACTGACATTTACATGCTTTCCACAGCAATTTGTCTCATGCAAACTGGGAACATTAGACATTGGCCATCCTTTGAAGCCGAGAGAAGGAACCTCAGTAAAGTTTGACCTTCTTTTATTAATTCTTGGTGTTACTTGTGTGCTGTTAAAATTTGTCCCAGAGGACTTACAGGAGAATAAGCAGTAACACAGAGCAGGCTCTGAGATGTTGACTCAGTGAATTTCTGTGTCTGTTTGGAGTTACAGCCTGTCCCTAGCCCAGACTGCAACCATGGCCATTAGCAGATGGAGGAGAAGGGAAACGCAGAAACTTTGAGGGTTAACTTTTAGGGGAGGGAAAAAGAGAGGAGGAATAAAAAAATCTTCTTTTGCTTAGTAGGTAAAACCAGAGTGTTTCTTCTTCCTCTCCTTCCTTCCATCCCAGTTAGGACAAAATAAATACTGCAATTTCTAATGAAATCAGGAAGGGGGTAATAGTGTTCCTGGAAGAGGAAAAGAGAGACTGTGAGGAGATCCCTGCCAATGGTGTTCAGTTACTACAGAGAGAGCACTGAGCAGCCCCAGGAAAGCACTTTGTGGGACAGATTCCTTTGGCTAACTCTGATCAGATTTCATCTTTTCATTGAGCGACAAATTTTTTTCACTTTCTTGCTCTGGAGCGTGTTCCTACCACGCATTTTAAAGCTTGTCTGTCACAAACAGCCTTGATCTGTCCTCTCTTGCACGCCTTCAGAACAAAATGCCATCCTGTCCCTTTTTCTCTCCCTGCTGAGGTGCTCTGGGGGGGTATATTGCCAGGAATTGGCAATGCTTCCTCAGAAATGTTAATGATACCAATCAAAGCCTCTTTTGCAGGCCCCACACTGAGCCCTGGAAATTCTGGGAGTCAAATAATAGGGATGCCACTGCTAAAGATCAGAGGAAGCATCTGGGAGGGACTGCAGTGAGGACAGTAGTATGATCTACTATCTCTTTGTAGTCTGTGAATGCTGTGATTCCCAGCACTTCTAGTAAGTGATCCTGAAGCATTTTACTCAGTCAGCAAACTCCACTGACATCCCTATATTGCTGCCCACTAGCAGATGGGCTCCACAATTTCTTTTCCAGTTTAGTGGCCAGGATCTGCAGCATGGTGAGGAAAATTTAGATCCTAATCGCTGTTGTTTTGCTGCAGTGCTACTTATTGCAGTGGCTGGTATGAATTTGTGTAACACCCAGAGGGTGCTAAGGCATGGGCCATTGTGTGCCAAATGCTACAGGAAAAAAGACTGACCATGTCCCAAGGAGTTTACAACTGAAGAAGAAGGAAGGGTTAAGGTATTCTACAGACATATGGAGAGTAAGCACAAACCAGGGAACTGCGCATTGGATCTTGCTCAACATCGTACTCAGCACGATTTGATGTCCACAAAGACATAATAGAAGCCACTGGGAGAGCTAAAAGTGAAGTCTGGATACCCTCACTCCTTCTGTCGCTTTGATTCCAAAGCTAATTTCCTCCCTTTCTTACACATAGAAGTCACAGGCCACCTCCATGAACCCAGTTCTCCATGGTGCAGTCTGGTAACCACAGGCCTAAGATGGGAACCCTCTCCTTTGGGTCAGAAGAACATACTGCAAGATGGAGGCAATTCCTGAGACAGCAGGACAATGGCACCTTGTGAGAAGGAGGCATGAAGGTGAGAAAGAGTAAATTAAATGTGCTGTTGTGGATTTGTGGATTTATGCACTGTGGACAGGACAGGCGGGGTTTGAGCCCCCAAGATAATATGACACTGTCCAGTGGGGCACAGGTTGGAATACTAGTGGAGTTTGCAAATCATGGGTATGACAGTGTGCCAAACTAAGCAGGGAAGGCAAGAAGATGATGGGAAAGGCTTCTGTCCAACATGCATGTGCAAGGCACGCATGTACCCTGTACAGTCCTGAGTTTTGGAAAGCATTAAAGACAGAGGCTTGTTTCACGTACAGAAGAAGGAGGTGTGTGTACAGGAGTGGGGAAGGGAGGGAGAGCAGAAATAACACAGTGCACGAATGAGATAAGAACTAGACAAGGACGAATAATATACTCCAGAGACAAAAGGGCAGCTTCCAAAGAGCTGAGACTTACACTCTAATCATCCTGACTTTGTAATGTTATACAAGTAGGGGCACATTCTGTGGCTTCAGAGACTTTGCTGAGTAAAACCCTACAAGCCACAGAAAAATGCTTAAGCAGCCTTTTAAAGCCTGGCAACAATCCAGCCCTCTTGCCTTCCCCAGACCTCCCTTCTTTCTCCCCCAGCCCACTGCCATAAACCAGAAAGAGAAGCAGCAAATCCCTTGAGATAGACAATCTTTATTGGTGATGATAAAAAAAAGCTTTTAAAGACAATGGGAGGATTAAAGCACTAGGACCAGTCTCTGTACTCTTGTAAGTGATCAGGGTGGCAACAAAATATTTAAGCTCCCACATAGCCAAAGGTTTTGGGTTCAGTGAGAAAATGGGGAGTGGTTAGGAGGGAAGGGCTCCTGACCACAAGATTTGACTTGGTTCTTAATGCAACAGAGCTTGGCCCCTGCATGCTTTCCCCTAGCTCTTAGTGGAGGTGGGGAGAGGATGGAGGAAAGTGTCAGGCAGTAATAAGCATCATCTTGATGGGCTGTGACCCTGGCACCCAAAGGCCATCTCGCAGCAGCCCTCACTTCTAAATGTCACCCTAACGCTCCTGATCTGAACATGCTGCCCTTACTGCTCCTGCTATTTCAGGAGGTGGCAGCTCCCTCCACGTTTGCCTGGAGCCACCAGGCTGTAATTTGAAACAGCAAAATCTCTTCTGGTTGAACTTCCCACTTAAGGATAAGGTAGAGTTCATTCTCTCAGCTGCACAGTCACTCAGCACCTCCCCAGATCCTCCATGCAGCACCCCAGCTCTCAGCTCCTTAGGATAAGCGCAGTACAGTCAGCTCCTGTCCATACCAGCTGCTCCACCCTGCCATGTCATTGATTACAGCTTGCTCAGATCACAGGGCTGATGTTCACCACCTTCTTGTGGGCACTGCTGCTGATGGAAGGAAAGATTTCCAATGGAAGGCAAGTTTTAATTGCATGAGATGAAGCTGTACCCATCCAGGAAAAAGAAAAAAGGATTAGATTTGTGCTGGAAAGGTCAGGATATGTGCAGAGCCAGAGAGAGGGCAGAAACTAGGGAGTCTAATGTGGTTCTTCCAGCCTGGCTCTGATGCTGAGTCTGGCAGGCCTAAAATTACCCTGAATGGTGGTTATCCCAGATGACTTTCCCCATGGTTCCTGCTAGAAGTAGTGCTGCAAGCCAGAACTGTCATAGCTAGCAGGAGTTTACATGTCTGTGGACAAGTAGTTTCTGAGAGTTTACTGCTGTTGATGCTCTGAGAATATTTTTGGAAAATCAATGAGTAGACAGAAATAGGAGATGCTGCTTAGTTGTGAAATTGTGCATAGATCATACTCAGGGTGAGCAAGTCACAAGTATCCAGGGACTGGAATGTAGATGCACAGCGTCTGGATTGGCTTTTGGAATGGTAAAAATAAGCTGTCAAATACTCCACAGAAAGGGGGGAAAAAAAAAAAAAAGATGAGGAAGAGAGTCAGACATGTTCCATGTAGCTCAAAATTTCTTCAGAACAAGTAATTTTGGAGAATGTCTGTGTTTCTTCAAGACAGGAGAAGAGTAGGTGCTGACTTAATCCCAACTACATTTTCCTTGGTTTCAGATCCAATGCCCTATCTTCTTAACAACCACAAGGACTTGTTGCTTCTGTGGAATACTTTCCAATTAGAAAAAAAAAGGCAAAGCCTCTTCTTTTTTATCTTTGATTTCCAAAGAGCTGCTTTACCCTTCTGATAATTTTGCTTCTTTTCTTTGTCGAAGGAGGAAGGGGCACTTTCTTGTTTTTAGGCTATGATTTATTGAAAATTATCAAACTTATCTCTGCTTTCATGGTAATATCAGTTCTGAGTGCTTCATCTATGTGTAAATATGCTGTACCAAACCAGATCTTCAGTGCCTTCTTTTCATGTTTTTTTTTTTCATTGATGGGCTGATGTGCCCTAGAGTTTGCCTCCTTCCCTCCTTCCTTTCCATTCTCTCTCTCTCTCCCTATACTCCTACCATCAGTTGAGCTACTAGAACATATTCCAGTTGTCTCTTTATTCTTATAATAGTGTTCATAAGTGCTGGCACACTTTCCAGCTATGATTAAACTCTGCAAAGAGCAGAAGGAGGGATGGGAGTAGTGGAACATCTTAGTGGGGAAAGGCTTAAGTAAATATATGTGCACTTCTGCACATTGACACTGCAGGAGGCAAGAAGGAAATCACTTGATGTGCAAATGATGGACCTGAAGGTGGTGAAGTTTGGGAGGTTTCTCCTGTCCTGTGAAGATTTGTTTCAAAGTGTTGGACCCACTCCCGGAAAAAATTTCTGTGTCTCTTCCACATGAAAGTTATGCTTATGGTAGGAAGCTCTGTGGTTCCAGAGGAACGAAGTTGTCAAACATCTTTCATCTTTTGCTAGTAATGTTGCTATGGCTGTGATGGCAAAAGGAGATCACTGAGACCAGATTTATCCAGAGAAGAAGAGATTTTCCAACTACAACTACTTCCTGATGCTACATGTCTCATTTCTTAGACCCAATCCTCCAGGGAGACTTATAAAAGACCCCATAAGTCTGTTCTGGAACACTAAAATCCATAATTCTACTGTATACCAAAAATTATTACTTCAGAAGAATTTCTTGATGTGTCAGCATACATATATGTATAAAATCAGAATTCTGCATACTGCCAATAAGACTTCTCATAGGCAATATTTACTTGTTAGGAGACAAAGACCAGAGCAGACTTAATCAACTTTCATTTTGCAAACATCATCTTTTCTTCAAGACTTGTAGGCTCCTTTCCCTCCGAGTGTCTAATCAAACCTAACTCTTGTGTGATAATGCCTCCAAGAGATGACAGGTCCCATTGGTGCTTGTGAAATCACCAGCATTTCTGAAGAGGTGGCCATAATTTTCATTCCCAGTCAGTGCCTACTTTATACCAAATTTCCCCCAAAATAACAGCTTACAAATAGGGGATTTGGTTTTCTTTTGTTCAGAATCTACAAAATGATGAACTCTTCATATCCAGATGTATTGCTTTGCAGCTATCAGTCTGATACTTGGTGCAGGGATGAATAACTTACACCAGGTTGTTTTCTGTCAAAAGCCTGCATCTCCTGAACAGTTGAAAACATTCTTGATGTCTACTGCCATATGAATCTTGGAATCTATTTCTCCAGATTGTTCCTAATGTTTATTGGTCAGTATGAAATGTCAGGGGAGAAAATCAACATTGAGGCTGGCAAGAGCAAGTATTTGTTTTTTTCTTCCCTCACTTGGGCTTGAATTAGTTTCAGCTTCAACAGCCTGTTCTTTGGGATAGGTTCATCTACACGAGAATTCAGAGATATTCAAATGGTGAATTCAGATCTGGATTCAAACTGAGCAAACAAATTAAGAATCTTGCAAATATTCTTTAAAAGCCTTGGTTAAAAATGTTGACAAAACATTAATGAAAAAGTAGAATGGCAATCTTTGCATGCCTCTTCTTCACTAGTAATAGGATGGGACAAATGAAGACTGTAACTCAGTTATTTGTGACATTAGGAGCTGAGTACATCCTTCTTTTTAATATACAAACTGAGAACATTTGGATCAAAAACAACAGAGAAGAAATAGATCAAAAATCACACAGTGCCACTTTTTGGAGGCAGCAATTTTTTTTCTCATCATGACTATAACCACACTTTAAAACCTGCTTGTTTCAATCCTGGATCCATTTGGAAATTTAAGAATAAATATAACAAGGGGAGAAGAGAGCAAAAATCTTTTTGGTAAGTCATCCACTTTGAGCAAGATGTTTTATCATGGGAAGAGTACACAAACAGCAACAGATCACAGTGAGATATTGCATGTGAAATCCTTCCATATTTTCTTAGGCTACCAAGCGGTTGTGTTGTGTAGTAGGCAGAAAGGTGAAAATGTGTTGCTATTTTTCAGTGATGTTTTAGAAACTGGACATACTGGTGACCAAGGAATAATAGCTGAATCAGCTCCCTTTGAAAGAGTTGCTCTTGCTATTCTGAAGTACTTTATTTTAAGACTTTTTTTTTTTTTTTTTAAATCCAGCTCAGTGCCAGAGGTCCTGATACTGTGCATGGAAATATAACACTATGTATAGTACATCAGCACTGATACGTCCCACACTCTCCTTTCTAAGGTCACACAGTGTTGGCAAAACACAAAGCCATGCTACTTGGAGATGTAAAAGAACCTAATTAGCTCATCTATCTCCTTTGAAGGCTAACTGCTTGCCAAATATTTTTTCAGGAATTTAGTCCAATCTAACAGAAATGTTCCAAGCATTTTAGATCTTCTCTTATCTCTTGGGAGACCACTTAAAGGTCAAATACATATCAAGAAGCACTATGATAATGTTTAAGCCACAAATTCCACTTAGTTTCACCTTTTCACTAGGAGCTCTGCTTCCCTGGGCTACCCTAAGCAATTCCTTTCTTTCCTTGACCCTTTCATGTCCTTCAGAAGATTAGTGTAGTGCTATTTACAAACTCTTCAAGGCAGAGGCTGCATTTTAATTTTCCCTGGTGCTGTAGAAAAAAAAAAAAAGTGGAAATCATCATCACAAATGCCTATAATTAATATCTCCAGCTTCCCAAGAATAATGTGCTGTTTGTTTTTCTTTTTTCTTCAGTAAACTTCTTAACTGAACATTTTATATGAAGGTAGTGGTAGTGTAGAATACAGAAATAATCACTAAGTGGGTCAGAGGAAAGTCATATGATTCCAGCTTCCCAGCTGCTGGCTGCAGACCCTTGTTAAACCCTCAAAGTTTCATCTGGCCTGTCATGAGCCATCTTTTAAAGCTTCTCACTATATATTAAAGGCAACAGGATCCCATGAATCTGCAGATCACTCATCATGACCTGGAAAGTTGCTAACAGGACAGTCTGGGAATCATGTTTCATCTACATCTACTCAGCTTCATCACAAGGTCTTGCTTAAATGCTCACTGACCCATTTGACTCTGTAATCCTGTGTAATTTTCCATCTGCTTTCCATGATTTACCTTCTTGATGCAGTTGCAGCAGGATGCAGTGTGAAGTTTCATGCTCGTTGCCATGTTTAAAAAAGGAAAGTGCATGGCACATTTTTGTTCCTTTTTTTTTGGTTTGTTTTTCCTGATGCCAGCATACTGCTAGAGCAGCTGGGGCTACAGGCATTGTGACCACATGAAAGCCTTTGGCTTGGGTTCTTGCCTCTTACAGAAGTAAGGAACAAGATATGTGCAATCAATATCTAGACAAGCATCTACAGCATGGTTGAAATTCTCAAACTGAACTTTTGTTCCTTTTCAAGATACATCTGAAAGGGCTACTAAAGACTACTATTAACACCCATTTCCCCAGAGAAAAAGAGGAGACTTATGGATGGAGACAAACCAGGTTACTATCAGTGGAGAAGTTTCTCACATGCTTAAAGTTGGAGCCTGAACCATGTCCCTCCTAGTTTTCATTGCTATCTTGAGCAAAGTCTGCTGCTGCATGAACTGCAATGTTTGAGAGCTCTGAGAACAGGAAAGCATTAAGTGAGTAGGGTTCCTCACAAGAGTTGTGGCCTCATTTCCATGAAAGCATCTGAGCCCTCATGTTTAATAACTACCTACAAAAGATCCGAGGGAATGGATACTTCCCTGTGTCATTATCAGCAGGATTTTTGATCCATGGCCAAGCTGAAAACATCTCCTAGTCTGATCTGTCAAAATGCTCTTTTGGCACCTGAGTTCTCCTTTCAATGAAAAGGTGGTACTTAACAACTCATTTTAAACTTGTTTTGTTCTGTTTTCTGTCTTTAATATATTTAGAGTTCATACCTTAATGAACTCCTCTGAGGGTTAGTTGCTGCCCTGGGAATGTCAGCTTTTTCCTTGTGTTCTAGTACCTGGACACTGGAAATACCAGGAGATGACTGGATTTCACAGCCATTTCTCTCCATGCATAACTCACTGAAGTATCAAAAGCAGTTGTGGTGAAATACACAATACTATAAATACCAAGAGTTGAGGTATTTAGTTTGAGTTTGGTCATATCAGTCTATTTACAGCCTTATGTGGACTCCCCTCAGGGGGATTCTTTAGGAATCAGGAGGTTCAGCCTTCAGAGAAACTGACTGAATGATGATTTTGTAAGTAGAAACTGCACATGAGAATTAACTAGAGAGAACCCAGAGCATTTGTGATCAGTAGTATATGCAGCTCTTTGGAGACAGAAAAAACTGAAGCCCATCCCTTCCCACACCACTGCTGAATGCATGGCCTTCACAAGCAGCCTCAAGAGAAGTGATGCCACTTGGGAACTCAAGCTGAGGTGCCACAGCAGGAAGCACTATCATTGCATTCTGCTCAGCAGCTAGAATGTTCTTTTAAACAAAAATTGCTATGAATTAACACAACAGTTAAACTTGAGACCCAAACTGCCTATGTAGACTTGTGCTGGACTCTGTTGCAAGTGCACAGAGAGATGAACTGTTGTAATATTTTTTTTAGTTTTTCTAACTCAGAACAAGCTGTTGAGGGAATTTCCTACAAAGTATTGATTACTATTAGAATTTGCATATTCATCCAAATTAATGATTTTTGTGTAAAGAGCCAGTTTTGACCACGCTCTGCATTCGAAAGTGAAGAATCTTTTTGAGATTTGTCAGAATATCGAATTCTAGTATTTCCAAAATGAAAAGAAGGTGGGAGGTTGTTTAGCTCAAAACTACTCCCTGACTGAGCTGGTTTTATATAGTAAAAGAAAAACAAGGTTTAAAATTGGAGCAGAACCAACTTTGAAATGTTTCAACGGATGCAACGTGAATACTTCTTAAATAATTGGGTTCTGAACATGAGATTTTTGGCTTTATCCTTGTTTAGAGTGGGAGGGAAAAAGTTAAAAGTCTTGCAAATTTTGCAAAAAGAAAAGTCCATGTGGACACTACTTATAGACAGCATGGATATGAAATACTTCCAAAACACATCTTGCAAAACACTCAAAGAGTGGCCAGACATTGATTAAAAATTGGAGACCACCACTGGAGATATACATACTGGATTTTTGTATATCATTCTTCCTAGAAATGCCTTACTGTGATACTAAAACAGCTTGTCCAAAAAGTAGACAACACTAAAGGTAGTTAAGCTGCTAACATTTAACTTGCTTTTGTTTGTATCAATTTACTTCCTCCATCTCTGAATAAGCAATGGCTACTTCTCCAATGACAGACAACCATTTGCTGTCATTGTCTGTGACTGCATTCACAGGAGCAATCTATAGTCAACAAGGTTATAAGGTGGCTACATGCACTTTCTGTGACTTTTTATCTTTCACCTCCTCTTCTCTTGGGGTCACTGCTCTGGCCAAGTGCATTACCTCCAAGGTCTGAGTCACAGCACAGTGCTCTCCAGATGTCTTCAGCTCAAACCTTTTGTTCCAAGTTATTGAGATTTGATTTGACAGGGATTATTGGAGCATTTCAGAGAGTCTTGAATACATGTGTAGGAAGGATTTGATTTCTGCTCCCAGGACCCCTGCCACTCCCCTGACAGAGACCTTCAGGATTTTGCACAAGGTTGTCCCAGTGCTACCCAAATTCTGTGGTGCTGTGAGCTGATGCATTGAGCCTAGAGACTTGGGGCAGGGCAGTTTGTCTTTCTAGGCTAGAACAGACAGACTGAAGAGCAAGGAAACCTTTGTAAAGGGGAGAGTCCTTTCTCCAGACTCTAGTCTATGGGATGTCTCAGCAGGATGAATAAACCTGCCTGTTTCAGGATGGAATGAGTCATTATATTGACAAAATAATCTCTTTCTTTGACTTCTTAGGGAGCCTAGTTGAGTGGCTTAGCCTACATGCCTAACCTTGGATCCATTAGTGCATTTTGAGATAAAGCTAATAAACATAAACCCCTTTCAGCCATGTTGCCATCGCAGGGGTCTTTTCAGCCAGTCTTTCTTTCTTTTTCTCCTTTCCTCAGAGGGCTCTTTAGAAACATGTAGACCTAGTCTGACAATATCATATTGAAAGTCACAAAAGCTTTTAAACATATTATCAAGTCCACAGAAGTTACCATGCTTAGGGGTAACTGCATGCCTTAGCTGTCCTAACTGAACTGAGGTTTTGGGGTTGAATCACTCAATACTGACAGGAAATAGGAGTTTATTATTAGCCTTGGTCATCAGAAGAAAGGCTATCTTGCCAAGGGGATTGTGTCCTAGAAAGTGGTAGCTATGAGAGAGATTATCAGAAATATGCTAGCAGCATATCTGTGTTAGGGTCTTTGTGGTCAAATAGCTTAGACTGTGAAGGAGATTAATAGAAGTGCCAAGGAAAAGGAGATAGTGGTAATATCATAGTAGAAATGATACTGGAACATCATATCCAGTTTGGGGTTTCAGACAGGACTTTTCTTTAAAGGAATATTTTTATAAATATTTTTATAAATATATTAATGCTAAAAAGAGGGGCAAGAGGAGCCTCCACTCTTTATTGGAGGTGGAGGGTAACATTGTAACTAAGGATGAGGAGAAGGCTGCGATTCTAAATACCTTCTTTGCCTCCATTTTCAACAGTAAGGCAGGAGGACTTCAGGATAACTGGCCTCCTGAACTGGTTGATGGGGTCAAGGAGCAGTGTTGTACTCCTGAAATCCATATGGAATTAGTTCGAGACTTGTTGAGTCACTTGGATATTCACAAGTCCACGGGACCTGATGGGATCCATCCTAGGGTGCTGAAAGAGCTGGCAGATGAGCTGGCCAAGCCTCTCTCCATCATTTTCCACCAGTCCTGGCTCACTGGAGAGGTCCCAGAAGACTGGAAACTGGCCAATGTGACGCCCATCCACAAGAAGGGACGGACAGAAGAACCTGGGAACTACAGGCCTGTCAGCCTGACCTCAGTGCCAGGGAAAATCATGGAGCAGATTGTCTTGGGGGCAATCACTGCGCACCTGAAGGATGGCCAAGGAATCAGGCCCAGCCAACATGGATTTAGGAAGGGCAGGTCCTGCCTCACCAACCTGATCTCCTTCTATGATCAGGTGACCAGCCTGGTGGACATAGGAAAGGCTGTGGATGTGGTCTACCTGGACTTCAGCAAGGCCTTTGACACCTTCCCCCATAGCAAACTCCTGGCCAAGCTGTCAGCCCATGGCTTGGACAGCAGCACTGTGCACTGGGTTAGGAACTGGCTGGAGGGCCGAGCCCAGAGAGTGGTGGTGAATGGTGCCACATCCAGCTGGCAGCCTGTCACTAGTGGTGTCCCCCCAGGGATCAGTGCTGGGCCCCATCCTGTTCAATATCTTTATTGATGATCTGGATGAGGGGATTGAGTCCATCATCAGTAAATTTGCAGATGACACCAAGCTGGGAGCAGGTGTTGATCTGTTAGAAGGTAGAAGGGCTCTGCAGAGGGACCTTGACAGGCTGGACAGATGGGCAGAGTCCAACAGGATGGCATTCAACAAGTCCAAGTGCCAGGTGCTGCACTTTGGCCACAACAACCCCATGCAGAGCTACAGGCTGGGGTCAGAGTGGCTGGAGAGCAGCCAGACAGAAAGGGACCTGGGGGTACTGGTTGACAGGCACCTGAACATGAGCCAGCAGTGTGCCCAGGTGTCTAAGAGAGCCAATGGCATCCTGGCCTGCATCAGGCATAGTGTGGCCAGCAGGAGCAGGGAGGTCATTGTACCCCTGTACACAGCACTGGTTAGGCCACACCTTGAGTACTGTGTCCAGTTCTGGGCCCCTCAGTTTAGGCAAGATGTTGAATTGCTGGAGCATGTCCAGAGAAGGGCAACGAGGCTGGTGAGAGGTCTTGAGCACAAGCCCTATGAGGAGAGGCTGAGGGAGCTGGGACTGTTTAGCCTGGAGAAGAGGAGGCTCAGGGGAGACCTCATTGCTGTCTACAACTACCTGAAGGGAGATTGTAGCCAGGAGGGGTTTGGTCTCTTCTCCCAGGTAACCAGCAGCAGAACAAGAGGACACAGTCTCAAGCTGCGCCAGGGGAGGTTTAGGCTGGAGGTGAGGAGAAAGTTCTGCACAGAGAGAGTGGTTGGCCATTGGAATGGGCTGTCCAGGGAGGTGGTGGAGTCACCATCCCTGGAGGTGTTCAAGAGGGGATTGGATGTGGCACTTGGTTATGATAGTCATGAGGTTATGATAGTCATGAGGTTTAGGGTGACAGGTTGGACTCGATGATCTTTGAGGTCTCTTCCAACCTTCTTGATTCTATGATTCTATGAAATAAGAAGCAAGGAAAAGATTTTACATCCTATGCAGCAGCTATTGGCCTTCTTGTGGGGTTGTAGAAGGATATTTGTGAGCCAGATCTCTTCAGCTTGCATTAAAAAGGTAGCAGGGGTGGGTGCTGCCCAAAACTAAGTGATGGGAAATGCATGGCTACGTTACCTTGACCACATCAGTTGAGGCAGACGTATGCATTGCTTCCACCACTATCAGGGTGCTTGTGGGAAACCTTGATAATATTCGTGTAAGATTTTTGCCTAGTTGGAGAATTTGGCTTTTAACAGACACAGAAGGAGGAGGAAATAAAGTGAGGAATAATTTAAAGAGAGAATTTAATAGGAGCACAGACAGGATTTTATTGTTGAAGAGTAAAATGGAACGCTTGCAAAGGAGGTATGAAGGTTACCAAGCAGCATGATATGGGATCAAAGAAATCTCCAGCATTATACCCAACTCATCTGTTTGCTGTATCACTGCATGTGTAGGGAAATCCTAGCCTATGCACCAGGGCATGATTTCCATTAAAAACAAATACTGGTGCTTGGGTGCTATAGGAAATTATTAGACTCTGAGCTCTTCAGGAAGCATATCATTGTGCTGTGTCACTTATTGTTTTCCTTGGAAGCCATTGCTTTCTTGCTAGCCTGGCCAGATTATAAATGAATTCCATGAACAACAGGAGAAAAATAAAATTTGGACCTGATGTTCAGTTAATTATCAAACTGGCTTCATCCCACTGAAATGAGTGAAACTCTGGCAATTTACACCATCACAGATCTCAGCACATTCAGACCCCTGCATCACAAATACATATCATGACAGTGACAACAAATTAGGAAACTTTCCAGATGAATTGTGGTTTTCTCAGAAAGCTCTAAGATTATAAGTATAAAATAAATATTAATGTCTGTATTATCCCAGTTTGGCTTGCTTACATTGCAATTCTTTTTGTGATTTTGTAGTTAAGAAAGTTCTGAAACCTCAGTGGTGCTAGGCCAAATTTTGATCCAGTGATAACAGCCAAATCGACCCAAGGTATAAGAAAAGGAGGTAACTGGTCATGCAGGGAACACAGTCTGTGATATCACAGCAGGGGATATCATGTCAGACCTTGATTTAAGCAGGGGATTGGAAAAACAGCTCTCCTAAGGTTTCTGAGCTTAATTTGTTCTGAGTTTCTGTGATCCTAAAAATTTAAGTACCATACACCCTTTGTACCTCCTGTGCTTTTATTTCATTACTCTCTTCTTCTTGCTGCACCTTGCTTAGAGACAGAAGATGAAAGAGATGCTGAATGTAGTTTCTTGCTGATGTGCAAGGAGTTGCAGAAAGGAAAAAAGGCCTCTTTGTGATCCTCAAAGCCAGATGCAATTGCAGTATGTGATATTTGAGCCCAAAACTGTGCAGCTACCAGTGTGTAGCTCCTTCTTTGCTGGAACCCCAGACCCCCCCCCAGGGATGGAGCTGAAGGAATACTTTCTAGCCCTTTACATTTCAGAGCTGTGTTGCTGCAAGAGTTGATGAATAGCCTTCATTGTGGACACTCCTTCCCTGCCGTGGCTCCCACCCCTGTCTCAACATTCACATCTGGATATAAATCTTGCTTTTCCATGTCCCCATCCCCCACTCTTCTCTTATTCTCCCCCTGCAGCTCCCTCCAGCCCTCCCCCTCTCCCTTAGTCTCTGTGGAAAGCTGAAAAGCTGATAAATAAATCATACCTGACCAGGGTGATAGTCACCCAATCTATAACCACTACACGATTTCCTTTGCCAAATGCTGGAAAATGAAAAACACACTGTCCTTTTGAACAGATCAGCATCTGTGTACATACAGAACTGTTATTGTGGGACTACCAGCATATCTGTGCTAGAGTCTATCATTTTCTACCATGTACTGTCCCAGGCAAAAGCTTTCATTGAGCATGACTTACAATTCACCGAGGGACCCACTGTTGACTCAGGACATTGCTATTATTTTGTAGATGTTCCCTGGTCTCTGCTAAAAGAAAAACAACAACAACATTTTGGGAGAGAAACAGCTTTAATTGAAAGCTGCTTTTGCAACTTTATCACCATATTGAAAACCATTTAAAGGATGAGCTTCAAGCAGACTTCTCGTTTTGTGCCTTTTCCCTGCAGACGTTGGAGGGGCACTTGCCAAGCAAAGGACTGATCATGGATTTTATTTTTTTAGCTAGCCCTGAATAGTACATCTACTCTGTGCTCCTGGTCAGATGTGAGTCTTTCTTCTATAGGAAGCAGAAAAAACACATCTCTGATATTCTGAAGCAGCGTTCGGAGACAGGTTTTGAAGCTCCAGGCTAATGTCTGGTGATCTGCATTAGTCAAATAGTTGCATGGAACTAAAGAAAAAATGAATCTGGGAAGGGGCAAAATGTGGAGAAAGTGTAATTTGGAAAGGAACATTTGTGTTGCATCATTTCCTAACTGTGAGAGGTGCCAGGCTGCAGAACTGTCTCTGGAGATAAGTAGTGGGTGAGGTATTAGTTGTGCTATTTTAAAAGATGACTGAACACTACTGTGGTGGAAAGAGGGAACGTTTCTCACTGCTTGTAGATTCTGCTACAGTGCATTACGTGCTCACATGAAGCTTGTTACAACTGTTGTTCCAGGAAACAGGGCTGGAGTGTACCTTGGAAATGAACAAATTTCACTTTGCGATTCCACATCCACTTACGTGCTGCATCATGTGAGAAGCTGGCTTAGATAGTCCCAAAATCTGCTTCCACTTGCAAAGAGATAACAGAGGGAAGTACAGCCAAAGGGGATGCACTGGTCTACAAGATGAATTTGAATCTGGCCTAGGGCCCTTCCTCTAATTATGTGACATTTCAAAGTAATGAGGCAAAGTGGAGCCTCCCTTTAACTCAGTGACCCACCAAGGGCAACTTTCATCAACGTATGTGAGAGGGAGAGTGGTAGATGCAAACAGAGATTGCAGTTCCGAAGCAGACTGGGTCATCCCTTGCAAGTGCTATTCTTCTCTTTTAGCCTGGAGAAGGAATCTGGGAAAAAGACATTCTGAATTTGGTAGCTCAGGTAGGTCAAAAGAGCACAAAAGAAACTTTGAGAAAATTTGCTTGCTGGTGTGAGGGCACTTCATCTCTATCTGGCCCCAGCTCTCCAAACTGCACTATCCTCAACAGCTCAGCCCTGTGAATGTTTTTGCTGTTTTCGCTTTCAGTCAAAATTTATCTAGAAACAGATGGTACAGATACAACATCAGCAGCTGAGTGAGTACACTGAGACAGTTACTGCACAGCAGTCTGGGCAGTGACACCACTTTACACCCTCTGAGGCCTGGGTCCAGTTTAAATAGGACAATTTTCCCCTGGTTTGGGAGGCAGGAAAGAAGGAGTGTAACTTTGTTTTTTATTCCCTGGTGGATGTTTGGAAACAGGCTGTACTTTTCTGGAATGTGTAGGATCTTTTGCCTGGTGACTTGTGATGTGCTGACGAGCAGGAGCAGGAGGGAAGGGACGTGTGCATGCAAGCGCACAGGCACGAGCACGCGTGCACAGGCACACCTCCGCCTGCCGGGCAGCCTGCCCACTGAGCACTTGATGCTGCAAGTCATGATGATTAGCAGAGTTTCCTCCTGCAGCCTCTGTGATAACAGGGAGATCAGCATATACAGACACACCTTCAGTGCGACTGGAACAATATTTACTTTGTTGTGACCAGGCTCTTATACAAGATCTCTTTGCTGTGACAGCTGACAAAAGAAGGGAGAAACCAAACATTAATAAAAGGTGAGATTTTAAGATGTGAATTTCATAAATTTTTTTTTTTTAAAAAGGAAACAACTGATAAATGCAAGTCATAAGGAAATAATGTGCCAGCATAATTTCTGTCTTGCTTCCTGGTTAGGCTAGCAGCCACTTTATTTCTGTCAGTAAGGCTCAGGATGTGATCTCAGTTGTGCTCTTGCCATGCAGGATGAAATCCTCAGCAGTCAGGCAAAGTCACCAGAGCTGCTTGAGGTTTATACCAGAACAGAAGACACACAGATTTATTTTCCAGTCTTTTCCCTCACATCCCCTTGTTAGTTACCCAACATCTATCTGTGACACCTCCACATGAAGAAAACCAGTCCTTTCCATGAGCCAAACCTTCCGTCAAAGCTACTGGCCTAGTGAGGCAGTTGTCTGTGTAGCTCTTGGCTCACTTGAATGTATCCCGCTTCAAAATGCAGGAGCAGATCAGACAATGAGGTCTAGCAATCCTTCTGGGGCTCTGAAGATGAGTTGCATATGCTCCATATGCACACAGCATTGGCTGGTCAGGAAGGTGAGGAGGGGGAGGTTGTGTTTGGGGACTTGAGGCTCGTCTCAGTCCATATGGTGACCTGAAGCAGAGTCTTTAAGCCATTCCTTTTTCTGTTCAACTTTGATTTTTTATGACTTTTGACCACAAAGATTTTACCCTATGATGTGCTGGAACCATTTCATCTTGGCCTAGATCTATACAATCTACAGAAATTCTTAAGGCATTAACTGTGCCAGTAGGCAGTGGAAAGGACAGAGCTACTGATCTTCAAAACCACGCAGACTTGTGTTGTGTGGAGCCTGCTGGCACAAAGCATTGGAGTACAAGTGGGTCATGCAGTTTCTGGGGACTGGGAATTGCAGATAGGAGTACAAATTCCTAACAGCACAAGTTACTAGGTGGCATAGGAAATGTTGGGAGTAGTATTCTTAAATAGAGAAATTCTTCTAGCTGTTCTTGTGTCTTTGATAGATAACATCATGTCTACCCCCACTGAAATCATAATCAAATGTGCACAGAAGCTCAGAACCAGATTTTTTTTTTCTTCATCTAATTATATTCTGGCTGATAGAAGACCCCTATCCTCCAAAACAGCTGGGGTCTAAATTTAATGTTAGTGCCTGGGAACTCATAAAAGCATTCAGTTTCTTGGTTGCCTCCAGAGGATACTGAAACTGGCTAGAACTTATCAGAGCCTAGGACAGTCTCATCATGAAGGCTAAATTTCCATCCCAAGGCTGCATTAACGCACTTTCCAGGTCTCCTTCAATATTCCTACTTACTGTCATGCCAACTTCAAGTGCTAGCCCTAAAGATAGCTGTTCTTACCCTCTTTATCATCTCGTAGAGGAACAGGACACCCCAGCCAGTGCTTCTCATGCTTAGCCAGTATCTTCAGAAATAATAAGTTGTTGCATGAGAAGGCAAGCTATTGGAGCCAGATTTCCTGTGGAATCATGTCCTCTTTTCCAGATGTTCCTTTCTTCTACCTCTTCCATAATAACCTCATGTTTCTTATGTCCTTTCCACCTGGCAAGAGATGATGTGCATTTAGGCTAAGTCAATGTGCCTTGAGAAAGTCAGAAAGATACAATCTTTGTGTTCTGATCAATCTAGGTGAAATTACTGGTCATAATGTAAATTGTCATGGAAAAAAGATGGTTCTTTCTATTGGGGTGGCTGTAAAGGAGAGTTTGGTAATTGCTCTTCCTTGTGTTCTTCCCATTCACTTTGTATAAAGCATTAATGTGAGCATTTATTTGGGTATCATCAAACACATCTATTTGAATGTTTAAATGAATCATATGATTCGTCTGAAACACAACTTTTATTTTTACCTCACTGAAACATGTTTTCATTTACTGGACAGCATACTTTGATATTACAACAATGAAAACTTTCAGTGGTCCCTTGTTGAAATTTTAAGTGGTTTCTTTTCACAGAAATTTCAGAGTGTTGGCTTTCTATTCTGATTTGGAATGCTAACTCTCTTCTTTCAAATGCCAGAGTATCCTAAAGAAAGGAAATTCTGGTTTCTGACCAGCTACAATTGTAATCCAAAAGCAGCAAATATTTCATCAGGAAAAGAATCTATAAACATTGAATTTATAGCAGAGAGGAGTGGTAGTTAATAAAAGCAACTGGGAATAGGTTGAAAACCAACAAGTAAGCCAAATTCATTCTCCAGATACAACCTTGAGATGAAGACCATGGCAAAACATCTCACAAACATCTCACAAACAGCTGATCTCCATCTTTCCTTTCCTTTAAAGGTCAGAATGGCTACCTAAGGCTGCATGTTCAGAGACACAGCTTCAGCTGCATCATCCTTCCAAGTTGGGGTTCATATTAGAAGTGGGAGAAGGATTTCAAAAAGCTCATTGGGTAAAAAACTACATTCCTTTGGCTTCAGAGGCCTATTCAGGATTTAAAAAATTATTTCTTTTTTATAATATAGTCTAAGTTTCCCCAAAACAATGTACTGTGACTTTGATTTAATTTGTTGCTTTTTTACTAATGGAGTGTTTGAACCTCCGATGTAGCCAATTAATTTTTTCAGTAAATATTCCTGCTTCCTACCTGAGAAAGAACTTCCAGATTTGGGGCTGAAATTAATGGCTTAGTTGTCTGTAAAGCTTTATTTCATGTATTCTTTGTCTGTGTGCTTCTTTCAAAAAATTGTGTGAATTCTCTTTACTTGCTAAAGACATATAAAGATTGTGCTTGTAAGACTGGTAAATAGTCTTACAGTCTTAGCTGGTCTGCTGATGAGGGGATTTTATATACCTGTGTGTAAGTATTTATAAATATATTATTAAAATACTGAAACTTGACTTTTTCACTGGAAAAGCTGGAAGCTGCAGACCAAAACATTGAAAAAATGCTGTGTGGAAATTCTTTCTTCTTTCCTCTTAAAACCCCCAGAATGTGTTTTGAGAAATAATAATAATAAAGCTTGAAATTTGAGTTCAAAAGCTTATTCAGGCTGAAGTGAAAAATTTAATTTCATGAATCTACTTCCAGCACATTGGATCATCTGCACATTAGAAATCCATCATGTACTACTGTGGCCTCTTGCACAAATTATTTTTTTTTTTCAGGAATAATTCAGCAGGGAAATTGTCATTCAGTGGGACAAATGTCCAGTGTGTTGACACTACCAAATGAAATTGTGGATTAAGGCAGGAATGCTGCCCTTAATGTTTGGATTACTACTAGGAGCTGGAAGTGCCATGGCTGTGATTTTACATGATGTGGGCAAGTGCTGGGAGAAAACCTGTTGTTTTGTGTTCAGCACAAATGACTGCCCTCTGTGTCTTTGTTGCTTTGAAAGACTCATTCCTGCAATATTCCTTATAGCAAATCTTATTTATATACCATATACCCATCTCAGTTACCTTTGTCTCACTCTTTCCTAAAATTAGATAAATTAGAAATTTTTACTTAGCAAGAGAATATAGTAAAGCCCAAACCACCAAACTGCATACCTTCATATATAAGGCTTTTACATAAACATGTGTACTTACATACACACACACATACATGCAAACATGTATTTCCTTAAAACCACAGAGTACAGAGTCAGAGGAGACTTTTGTGATTGATTATATAATCCATGTGTGCCTAGCAGAATTCAAGACCTATTTGAAATGGCTTTTTGTTTGAATTAGAAAAAGCATACAAAATACATTTTAAAAGTCAGTTCTGTCCTGACTTAAAAACTAATGGTGAGGAAGCCTTCACCAAACCCTGTTTTAAACTAGGCACTCATATGTCTGTAGATACAAGTGTCTATAAATAGGCACGCTCACACAAGTGCCTTAAAAACTCTGACAACAGCTCAGTAAACCGACAGGACTTATCAAACACAACAGACCTCTTCAGGCTCCTAAAACATTCCTAATCTTAAACCACTCTTTGACAGGTCAATGCATGGAAGAAGCTTCAGAGGAATCCTGAATACTGCATTCCACTCCCTACCTGTGATGTGGCCCTTCAATTTCAAGCCATATGCTAATATTAAAAAAAAAAAAAAAAAAAGAAAAAGAAAAAGAAAAAAGGCAACATCTGGTAAGAAGGATTGAGCTTACAAAAGCCCATCTCGCCGTTCCAGCACTTGGACAGCGATGGGAAAAGGGAAATAGACTTCACACCCCGAGCACGCCATCCATCAATGGAGTGTGAAAGAAATGTAAGGATTACTGCCCCAGCCTTCAGGTGCCAGGCATAATTATCTAGAGATTGCAGAGTTCAGTTTTCACTCTGCTCTGCTTATGGAGTTGAGAGCTCCCCTTTCTTCCCCCGTTCCCTCTGCAGCTCCCTTCCAGCACAAAGGTGGTTATGGGGGTGGGAGGGGGAGTGGAACAGAAAAGTCGAATAAGAAAAATATTCCATCTTTGAAAAGAAAGCAGATGTTTCTGGGATCCTGAACACAGTGCTTTAGCTATGGGTCCTGCCTAGGACTTCCAGAAAAGCAAATACCAGAGCTCCTGTTTATTGGCTGTTTCCTTGCTCACACTGCAATATGGCTTCCAAATAGAACAAGGCACTGAGCCAAAAATCAGCAGATCTGGCCCAGAGAAGGGGAGAGATTTTTTCAGGGGAGGAAGTAGATTTTTGCTTTCAGAGAATGAACTCTCCCACCTGCTGTGAACCTGAAAAATAGAGTCAAACCTATAGTATATCCCAATCTCTCCTTGTGGGAGCGCTGTGGTAAGGGAGACCCTAATCAAACCATTCAACAAACACACATGTTATTACTATTTTATTAGCATCTAATCAGTAGTTCATGGAAAGAAAGCAGTGCCCACCAATAGCAAGTGCCACAGGCTTGGCCTCTGTCAAAAGATGGAAGAGATATTGTAAAGCTGTGAACATCTTGCCCAAAGCATTGGGGTTTTTTTCTCTAAATTTCAGAATCAGTTTCCCTTTCACACTCCCAGTTTTTCAGACAAAGCAGCAAACTCTGACACCTTTAAGGTGGGAGAATATTGCTGTTTGAAACTTCCCCATTTCTGAGCAGCTTGCAGATAACAAGTTAGAGTATCTGCCCTAACTTTGGTTCTGATGAGATCACATCATTAGCAGGTTGAGACGTACCCACAAAATTTGTGCTGTTTTGGAAATCGGACTGCATCTTCCTCAAGGTGAGGCTCTGTATCAACATCTTGTCTCTCTCAGGGTGTACATACACTCCTTCTTGTCACAGCCCTGGTGATGGATGCACCAGGTCATAGCTTCACTGAACAGTCTGTTGAAAAGGGGAGAGGGCAGTGTAAACCTCTCAAACCACAATTTTCATAAGACACCATGGCAGCTGAAGAGGCAGTGGCTGAATGTGAAACTAAATGCTTCATTTAAGGTTCGGTTGAAAGCTGTGGTTGTCCACTGAATATGTCCTTTTGCAGGCTGGCAGCAATGGATGAAAGTTGGTATTCTCTACAGACAGCAAACAATTCTTTTACAATCTAGTTTTCCATTGAGGTAAACCCTCCATTTTCTCACAGAGGGAACAACAAACAATTTTGATAGAAAATTATAACCAGATTTAATAAACCACTCTCTTGCACAAGGCACAACTAGTTGAGCAGTAGCAAACGAGTTCCAGCAGAGCCTGTTGCTCAGCAATGTCTGTTAAGTGAAAGGCTGCTGCAGAAAGCAGAAGTGAGGTTTTGTAATGTTCCTGTAGTCCTCTGCAGTGCTGTTCACTGTGAAAATGCAGACCACTGGTTTACATGTGGCTTTCCTGTTTGCATGCAGAAGGAGCGAGCCATCAGTGATGACAAGGTCTTATGGGTCAGTAATAAGGACAGACTTGATACCACCCCAGTTTGTTACAGAAAAAAGAGATGGATATTCAGTCTTAAACAAGATTTTTTTATTGGTGATCTTAAGATAGGCTGAAAAAAAGCAAAGGAAAACTGAACTCATTGCGAGGTCGCAAAGCCATTGTTGTAGTGTTATAAACATTGCATGTGTCTGTGTTTTGTGTACAGTGGGTTATTTATTTGAAGCAGAAAAGATGTGATCAGCTGTTCTTTCTGGGATGTATGCTGTTGTTTTGACCATGACAGGCTTGTTCCATTGATGTATATTGACTTGAGCATTTTCTTTTTACCTCTGAACTAAGCAAAATAAATTCTGTCCCAGTCCATACTCTGTTAGGAAGTCTTTGACAACAAAGTGCATTTATTACAGAGGTTACTCAAAGTTGCTTGATTTCTAGATCAATGTAAAGGAAACAATTTTTTTCCTGTTTGTTTTGCCTTTCACTCTTACTGCCTTTCATTTTCCATTTATATTTTCACTTTTTTCCCCTGATGTATTTATTTACTTATTTATATATAAAACTGAATTAGAAAGAATGCACATATTGCAGTAGCAAGGGTTCCTGGTTTTCTGTCATTTTCAAGAATAGTTTCCTTAAGGAAATGTTGTGGAGTGCAATATTTGTAAACTGTCTTGAGGACAGAGGCCAGGACCTCCAGATCTAAATGCACTTGAATTAAACTGGAACTACGATTGCAGGGTAACTCAGCACCTCCTGCATGGTGCTGATCATGAATAATCCTGATCTAGCTCATGTGTTACAGGGCATCAGCAAGACCTCAGACTGAAGCTCTGGCAAAGATGCCTCCACTGATGTCTTCCAGAGTTAGAGGTGCAAAGCAAAGTTCCTTGCTACCCTAGGTATTAACATTAGAATTTCAGAACTGATTGTTCTGGCAGCTTCTGAACACAGCTTCACAACAGACAAGGCCAGTGCTAAAGATCATGAGACCCAAGGGTCTTCTCATCTGTCATATCAGCATTTACAACTACTGCTTTGAAACCGAGAAATAGATTGGTTCACAAAAAGTCCCGTAATTTTCCCTGGTCACATAAATAATTTATTTCATAGTCAGGAATTTAACTGAAAAATATTTTTAATGGTTTTGGCACAAAGCTGTTGCTTTCTGCTGTTCCTCCATTTCAGAAGCAGAAATCCTAGGCATTGACACATGGTCAATGAAGTATTCAAACTTTCTAGTTGCAGCACTTTATTAATGTCTGACAAGGGTGGCAGGGAATGGGAAAAAAATGAGAGAGAGTGAGAGAGCATTCTTCTCTGTGGCCCTAGTCAAGAAAAATGCACTTAATGAAGTTATCTACCATGACTAGCAAAGACCTGTCTCAGAACAGGGAAGTACAGCTTGGCTGAACTACCCATCAGTCTTAGCTAGGCAATTGAATGCTGCCACAGAAAATGCTAGAGATGTGTCTCCTGTGTGGTGACTTGCCCTTGTGCATCATGCCTTCATGGAGCCTTCTTGTTTCATATAAAATATTTTTCTTTCCAGAATATTAATGGACTTCTCTTTGTAAGGGATTAGCAGGAACACATAGCAGGAGACTGCATCCAGAGTTAAGTGAAGGTAGATATTCCATCACAGAAGAGAGAGATTTGTTGAAGACTTGATTTTATTTTTTTTTTTCAGTAGATCTGCAATTATGATCTGATATAGAGGTTAACACCACTCATGAGGGAGGTGTCTCCTACTGGGTGTGAGCTCACACAAGCATGCACAAGGATACTACTTGGAGACTTGGTAAATGATATGTAATAGTTGCTTTTCCTCTTACTACTCATTTACTTGCTGGATTTCTGACAAATAAAATCCTATTTAAAAATTAATAAAGTTTAGAATAAACAACCACGAGGAAATAAGATTTTCATGCTTTTGCTCTTTCTCTGCCTTTTTACCTTGTGTGTGCATGTATGTATGTATGTGTTTAGTTTTCTCCATTTCTTTTCTGACTGGTCAGTCAGCACAAACTCAGAATCAACCTCAATATGTTGTTTTTTTTTTTTTTTCCCACACTGTTAATTAAAGAGCATGGGAGGAAGATGAAGGTATATGAAAGAGAGTTAAGAGACACAGGAATAAACATGAAGGTGTGATGGACTTTCATGGATACAAGAATGTGAAGGTACTCTCAGTGCTTGGGAAACGGGAGAAGGCAGGCAACAAATGGAGTTGTTAGCAGGAGGATTTAGTGGTGGAGGACATGCACCTGGAAGAAATCAGATGTTGTTAATTTCAATCTGGCACCCACCAGCCTGTTTCACTTCTCAGGGAACTCCCATCCTGAACCCTCCAGGCGTTTTGGCAGCTGTTGTTATTGGTATTCTGATAATGTCTGAAGTCTCCAGGCAAGAACTCTCTTTTGCTAATTGCTCTATATACTAAAAGTCTGAAGGTAACAAAGTCTTTGAGTCGAAGAAAAGGTAAGACACACAGGCTAGAGTAGAGAATCTGAAAATTGCTTTGCTGAGGTCTTATGGAGGGTGGGACTAATGGAGTGGCACAAGGAATGCCAAATTCATATTTGTCTCATTTGTGCCACATTAAGTATTTGATATTGGTCAAATCACATGAAACTGGTTGGTGTTTACCAGAGAGAGGTGCCTGAATGACTTAGCTGTTGAATTTTTCTTCGGCTCTGTTTGGGCTCTATTTCCTGCATATTTAAAGGTACTAATTTTACTTACTGAGAAACATTTTATAGGTCAATGAAGTTTTACACAAATATTGCAGAATAGCCACTGAGTGAAAATTTGTTATGATTATTCAAGTTTATGTTTGGTGGCTAATCTTATGGGCCACACACAAGTGCTGCCACAAAACCTATGTATTAAATTATAGCAGCTTGGAGCTCTGACCTTAAGTATTTGTAGTAAGTAGGGTTCATGAAAAAAAAAAAAAGCCTACTAATAAGGTCCACAAAATTAAATGAGGTGCACAATAAGTCCAATAAAAGCTTTCCAAGAGTCCACTTAGATCAAATCTATACCAGAAAATTGAAGAATGGTTAGAAATATTTTCAGGCACTGGAATGTGATTGCCCATATTCTTTCACTGCTAGACAATGTAGCACATTCCATGGTTGCTGTCAGCATTTTGTCCATGCCAACTAACACTCCGCAAAATTTATTGCCAGGTGTGGTTCACAGACTGATCCAGAAACCTTTTGCAGGAGGCAGTTTTCAGGTAGCCAGCCTATTTTGGGGGTCTGATCGAGGCTGTGAGCCAGTCATACGGTGCCAATTAATTTCAGTGCCAGGGAACATTCCTGGGCTCTATTTGTACATGCTCTATTTGTATCAGTCTAGTTGTGTTTTGGGTGTGTCTGGCTCAGATGCTTTGGGTTAATCTAGTTGCTGGGATTTGGGACAGAGGTGAATTTTTCCCCAGCTCAAATTTGCCTTCATGTTCTTCTGTAGAAAGGGTCAAAGTCCAAGCATCATACAACAATCTCCATGTTTTAGAAGAGAATATTCACAATGTCCTTCATGGCTTCTGTTAGCTGTCATAGCAGCTTCCCAGCTTTTCCTACAGTTTCTATTCTTTGGGAGAATCCTTCAGGCTCTACTGTGTGGGAACATAAGAAGTAGATTTGTAGTTGCCCTAAGTAAAAAGGCTATTGAAGAGCTGCTGCAGTCGTGGAGACAGGACTTGGTAACCCAGGCAATCCATCCAATCCCTCTGTTCCTAACTTCAGGGGGAAAAATCATGATCTGTTTTCCCTTAAGTCACAGAAATTCAAGAAGGATGGGGTTCATCCAATTAATAAGTCAACTTGAAATACCCAGCAAACCCTTTTTGCTACCAAGACAAAAGCTTAGGGACAACAGAGGTTTTGAATGACTCCATGCTTTGAAATCAGACCAGGTTTATGCTTGTGCATGGCAGAAATACCAATTTCTAAACTGCAGCACTTTGGGACAAGGTAGCTTAACACTTATATTTTGCACCTGAAAGCCTTTGTTAGTTTTGAGACAGACAAATACAGGGAATAGTAATATGAAACCCAGATTTTTTTTTTAATTACCTGTACTTTTATAATTTTCAGTGAGTTTCTGTATGTCTCTAGCCACCATAGCTGCTGATTTTCCTTTTGAATATTTGTCATCTGTGAAAACAGTGTCTTAAGTTGGCTATTGTGATGGTTTTAAGGCTGCCCAAAGCTTTAACAAGAAAACCTTCCTTCATCCCCATATCAGACTTGAAGCAAAGGAGTTGTGATTGAAGTAAAAAAGATCCTTCAGTTATTTTGCAGCAGTTTTTGTAGTATAGATGCATGGTTGTTTCTTTTCTGTGTTCTGTTCCATGTTGGAGGTCTCCCTTCAAACTGAACCTCATCTCACTAACTCTGTGTCAGTATAAAACATGAATAAAATCAGTGGAAGATACCTTTGTGGAGAACTTTTTCCAGCTCTTAGCCCTCTCCTGCTATGCTCCAACTGCTCTAAACTGAGGTCTGTCTGAGCAGGTTGAATCCAGAAGAGGATGCAAGAGAATGTTACACTTAACGGGATTTAGGTGGGTTTGGGGTTTTTTGTTTGTTTTGGTTTCCTTTTTCCTATTACACTAAACTGCCCAATCAGTAGAGAAAAAGATATACAGCTTCAGAGCAATGTGCAAGGTGTAGCTGAAAATTTCATTCCCAAAGAAACTGATCTATCTTTCAAGGTTTCAGGATTTTTCTCCCCCTCTTTTCCTCCTGCTATGCCTAAATTTGGCTTTCTAATAACATTTTTATAATATAGCATTACACAAAGAACACAGCAAAAGCCCATTCAGCTCAAGCCCAGCTGCTTGTAAAGGCTGGATGAATGAGCTGTTTTTTCTTCACACTCTGCTGAGTGTGTTTCTCAACACCTCTGAATTTAATATTTTTTATTTTTAAAGGAGGAATTGGGACAGGATTTTCGTTTTCATTTTATAGATCAGTTACCTTTCATCAGCTCTGCTCCAGAAGTGTGAAGACACATCTCTTGAGCTCGGTACCAGGTGATCCAACAAACCTTTTGAGGTGTATTTGCAGCCTTTTGTAAGTTCACCCAAGGAATTCACCTGAAGGCTGTAATTTTCATTAGTTCTGTTTGTAGCAAGAGGACAAAATGTCAGATATTATGTGAAGAAGAAACTACTAATGATTGAATGATGTAACTGTACGTAGGCATGTGGCACATTTTGTATGCCATAGTATTTTCTCTGAAGTGCATGTCTCCTGTAGCTCTTCATGATATCCATAATCCCCAAGAGGGTGTGTTTGCTGCTGTAGGACTTTAAATAACATACTATATCTATATTGTAGGTACCTGAGCCACTCCAGTGATGTGGGAAGGTTGGCCTAAGGTGCATATATGGAAAATGCTTAGCCACAGAGTCTCCTGTACACATTTGGTTATACAATTCAGCCTGCTACAAAACTACAGTCTCCTGGGAACAAGGAGGGAGCCAAAGGAATTGCTCAGTACCTCTGCAGGAGCAGAGATGATACACACCAAGTTCTTCCATGTGGATACAGAAGGGTGGTTACTGGTGTGGTGATGGTGAATAACTAATGATGCTGCACTCTGTCATTGAATGTCTTCTGCTTCTACTAAGAGGCAAATTGAAACAATGCAAAATTTTGCACACAATGCAGAAGCTATGTAAACCATAGCTCTGGGATGCTGTGGACGACAAAATCTACACAGCTTCAGGGACAGTTGAACTGAACTGAATGAATTTATGGAGAGAAAATCTGTCTCGGGCTGTTCAGGTGCTGCCACTAGTTCAGGTGGACAGTGAAGAATGGATAGCAGAAACTGGAGTACTTGTTCTCTCCTTAGGCTGTTCCTAGGTACTGCTGTGAGCTCCTGGCAAAGAAAAACACCAGGTGAGATGGATTTCCTTATTTTCTTAAAGTTGTGTCCAAAAGAAAAATTACATTTTGAAAGACAAAATGTTTCATTTCCACTTGCCAACTTAAATCTGATTTGTTTTGCAACGGAGTCAACTGTCTTCAGAAAACATTCAAAAAAGGTTTTATTTCACAGAAAATGAAACATTCTGTGTTTTCTTCAAGGAGAGGGTTTTTTATTATTATTACTTTTTTAAAAATTTATTTTGGAAAGCAAAATTTACATTTTTGTGGTAAGGTGACAAAAAAGTTCTCTTTTTCTTTCTTCACCCGCCCCCTAAACTGATTATCTTCATGCATCTACGCTTGAGAAAAGAGCTGTCTTTTACCTCCATGGTATCAAATTTGGCCTTTAAACAAAACAAAGAAATAACAACAACGGCCTAGAGAAATAGTCTTGGAACATTGGAAACTAAAAGGGAAACCTTGCCAATTGCAGTCATTTTTCAACCTTGAGGGGGATGAGGGAGTGAATGTTGTTGTACAGTTTGCTAAGTCACTTGTAAACCACTTTGGGTTCCACCAGGATGAAAGGCATTATGTGAACACAAGTTGTTGTTAGTAGGATTTGTGAAATGTGAAGACATTATTAAAGGTTGTGGTCAGAGTTCCCTAGGCAAAAAGAAATTTGCCCAATTGGTTTTGCTCAGTCCAATTGGATGTTTATAAGGTGCCTGTAGCTGGCTGGTTCCATCCTAGTGCAAACCCCCATTTTTGTGGTTCCTTTTCATTGGCAGAGTGTTATTTAATTTCTCGGAATTGAGTTTTACTGGGCCACTCCCAATGCTGCTGGATGTCAGACACCCTGCCTTAATCACCATTCTCTATTGATGTTTCTTCTCTTGCTCTTGAGGGGCAAAGCTGGACACTTCTTCATGGCTTTAGCCTTGCCATACAGGAACTTTAGTACCTGAGGCAAAAATAACCCTAAGGCAGACCTTTCCCACCACCTTTCCCAGCATATAGCAGTCTATGAGATGGGGCAAAGACAGAGGCACCAGCTTGCTCTCCTCAGTTTGCAGATAAAAGCTTCAGATTGAATCAGAAGAAATAAATTCACCTGTTCTCCTTCTTTCTGCAGCCTATTTCTGCAAAAGAGACCAATGCTAATGTTTACAATACTGTCTCTGGTGCATAGGAACCTCTCTTCTACTTGTCCAGCATTCCTGTTAACACCAAGTCTCTTTCTGCCCTTCTCTCCATCCCAGGCTTTAAAGACTGACAGTGAGGTTCACATTCTGACAGCCCTTCTTTGAAAATTACCTCCAGTACAGAAAGGGCCAGGATTGGGTCTTTTTTCACCTGGAGAGTCACACATTAAATAGTAAATACCACAGTGATAATATGCTGCTAAGTTTTACAAGCAAATTCACCCAGCAGCTAGTTTGTGGTTTCTGGCATCCACCCACAGCTGCTCTCCCAGAGGGTCACAACATGTGAAGAGACAGGGACAAGTTATCACGTATTTTATGTGCCTGGCTGGGAGAGGAAGGGAATGGGTACAATTTACAGGTGGGGCAAGGGAGGACTGCTTGGCTGTATCAGGGAGGCTGTGGCAAAAAAATGCTGCTCTGAGCTTTCACATTTATCTGTCACTAGGACCTCCAGACACTGGGACAGTGAATGGAGGGTTTCTTCTGATGCTCTTTATCAAACTCATGGTGACTTGCTGGTTGCAGCTAGAAACTGATGTCTGGTTTTGCCCTAATGAAATCACTCTGCATGTCGTTGCACTGTCAGCTTTTACAGTTTTAGGAAGCATCATCACAGTCAAGAAGTCTCCTGGCTCTTTAAAAATGCAAATCACTCAACATGGAGCAGCAGCCCAGAAGACTATAAATGCCTTTACACATTTTCCACTCTGCTGGCAGTGACTTCAGTGCATCCCCTCACACATGTGCAGCAGGTGAGACAGGTTTCTAAAGAATTGTGCTAAAAGGCCAGCAGATTGGGAAACCCATAGAGATTCTTTTTAAAATATCTGTTTCAGCAGGCGAAGAAGCAAATCTATTGTTGCCTCTTGCCCCAGAATGTGACATTTTGCCAAACCTGGTGCAAGTTAAAAGCTGCTGAAGGAGAGGCCACAACAAATGCTGCCATGGTCTTCTGTGCAATCACCCCATCTTTGAAAGCTCCAGCTGTCCATTTGGAGAAGTAACAATGTCTCCTTTACCTGGCATCTCATCCCTTTCTTCCAAAGCTGAATGATCTAGAATGAAGAATAGGAAACTGAACTGACTCCAGGGTAGAAAGGTGAGTGAAGAAGGGGTAGTGGGCTTTGGGAGAGGCTCATACTCTGATTTTGACTGCTGGTTTAGGTTTGTTGAGGTAGCAACTCCACAAACTCCTACGGTACTCTTACTATCGTTGCATGCAAGCACTTTAGGCTATTTTAAGCCTCTGCATCAGGAATAGCAGAGCAGCATGTACAATTTTTTTTTTTTTTAGCTGACACTCAGGGGAAGGATAGCTGCAAGGAAGGAAGTAAAAACCTTTGAAAATTCCTATCTCCTCCACTCTGAGCTACCTGTGGGGCTGAATTGCATGGCCCACTGTGCTCCTTGCATAGCTGTGGAAAGACCCCTGAGGTGTTTTATGAAGACCTGCCAGAGCCAGGCATCTGCCTAGGAAGAAGGGTGTTCTGCCCAGAGACTGCCCCTCAGGAGGAGAGGAGGTGATCACTAGTACCTTGCTTTGTATTTGCACACTTCAATCAAGAATTAGCAGAGGACCAAAACTAATTAGCTCCTGGACTGCAATTAAGTCTCCACATCCCTTCAGAGTGTTAGATTATTGAAGGAACTTAGCTTTGCTCTGTCTTTCTTAAAGGTCCCCCTTAAAGGGGGAGTCAAGAAATAGGCCCTTGGAACATCTCTATGAGCACAGAGATGAGTGAGAAACCAGTCCCAAAGGATTCCTGTCAGCAATGGAAAGGTAGAAATACACTGCAAGTAGATTCCAATTCATAAAATTACTTAATTGTCTGTTCAATTTCATCTCAATGATCAGTACTGTTCAAAAGTTATGTGAATAATTAAATATGGGATTAATACCCAGGCTGTAGTATATATGCATGGCTCATTTAATGGCATTTCACAGAATTAGGGCTCAGGCTAGCCCCTAACTCCTGGTTCAGCAAGTACAAGGTTTCTCAGCCTCCTTAGGTCACAACTCCTTTCTAGAAGTCAATCATTTTTGTGACTCCCCATAAAAGTAAGAGTGAAAAATCTGCTGGTGATATCAGATGAAGTCTCTCTAACATGTTTGTGCTCAGGTTTTCTGAGATCTTGGCAGGCAATATTTGACCTTGGAGAAGAAGGTGGTACAGGGAGGAAAATAGCAAGACTTTCTTGGCCTTGGATTGTAATAACATTTCAATGCCTCACAACCCCCCCTTGACTGACTTTCTGACCCCTCACTCCCTTCTCCTCCCCTATCTACCCTGGTTTTGCAATGCACAAGTTGAGAAACATTTGTTACAAAGACAGCTAACCTCAGTGTGGTGATTTCAAAGGATGAGGAACAGACCACTTCGTAGCTGTAACAGGCTTGAGCCTCTCTGCTAGAAAAAAAAAAACAACCCAAACAAACAAAAACCAAACACACAGCCTCCCCCCACCAAAAAAACAAACAAACAAAACAACCCAACAAAAAAAATGACACCTCACACCAAAAAAAACCAAGAACAAAACCCCAAACCCCTGGCACTTCATCTCCAGTCTAAATTGGCTAAAGTAGTGGGGAAAGGAGGAGGAAGTGATAAACACCCAGGCTGTGCCTATGACTCTATTCCAAAGTAAGGAGTCTTCTGATATTCCCCTTATGTCTTGTATTCTTCTCTACATCCTATGGGATCAAGTCACAACATAAGAAAAAAATCCTGCGTTCCCTTTCACTTTAAAGCAGGTTTTTCAGATTTCAGCTCATTGTTGTTTCATGGCCATTATTAAAATATGGGTATCTGAGCTGAACTCCAAATCTTAGTCCAAGTCTTCCTAGAGCAATATATGAAACTAATTTGGGATTTCTAATCCTAGCTGGCATTTCATAGTATAGTGTTGTGCTTTTATAATATGAATGATATGTGTTTATGCTGGCCAGCCACCCAAGTAACTCTGTTAGACTCTATAAATGGCAATATAATTGGGAGAACATGCTTACAAACTCTCTTCACACCTCTCTGGCTGGTTCCAGCTCTGCCTCACTTTGTGGGTTTCCATTTTGCTGAAGCAATCTGGCAAGAACATTTGTTCACTGGAGAGCTGAGTTGTAAGTCTTGGAACGCAAAGATTGTCCGAGTGTGATGGGGTTTCCTCTGGTTTCATTACCCTGATGCTCAAGCCTCTATCAAGCATTGATAGTAGTGTATCTGAGAGGTAGAAAAAGGCTAGCAGCTCCATTTTTTACTGCATCCACATGTCCTCTTGGAGGAACTTGCTCAGCAAAACCAGGTCCCAAAAAGAGGTTTCCAAACTCCATCCTAGGAGCAAAGCCACCTTTCCCCTGTCCTTTATCATCAGAAGCAGTACCCCCATGGTAATTTCATTTGCAGGGTACTGAGCCTTGCAGCTTGCAGTTTTTCATTTCATTTCCACAGGATGGTACTGTAGAAAGGCAGTTCCTCTTTTAGTGGCTAGCTCTGATTTGCAATTAGCTGGTACTATTCAGACAACGTTTATGTGGCACGAGGGTTTTTCTGTGCGATGGTTTCCACATCTACATTCTGCAGTTCGGTGAAGGTTTTATGAGCTCATACCTGTACTGCATTTCTCATCTGTGACTCACAAACAATTGGACAGCCTATTCACTCCCAGAACACCATTTTACATTTTGAAACCTCCTTAGCTGTAAATATGTCTGAAGGTCACTGTGGATCCATCAGTCAGTGACCCATCAAGACAGATGTTTACAATTATTTTCTCAGCAAATAGAGGCTGAGAGCGACAGTAAAGAATATAAATCACTTCTGTGACTAGTTTATGATTTGAGATAAGAGAATCAGCACCATTAGTCTTAGAAACTGTTGGTTAAAGCTAACTTGACCATTTGAATATCCATAAAAGCATGCAAGATGTAAACTAAATTGTTTTCTTGGTCATTTGTAAGTAAACAAGAAAATCTTTGTCACTTCACTTATGCAATAGGTTTGTGTTACACTGTCACACCTCTGGATTTTCACTGAAGTAGTCTGTTAATGCCTGGAAGGCTCTGTGATACATTTTATCAGGACATGGCAAAAGTATTGTGAAAACATCCCAAAAAATCCTCCTGTGTTTGAGTGTGAGTGACCAACATAACCATCCTGTAAGTCTTAAAGCTGAAAATGACTGATGTAGCTCTTCTTTTCAACTGGAAACATTTTCCTAGCAGTATGAGGTAACAACACATTTTAACAGATCATGCACAGTTTGACATTTCAGAGAAGTATTCAGTTAGTTCTCTGGTACCTTGAGTATTGGTGGGCAGAATACCATAAATACTCCTTTTAAATACTCTTCCCTGTTTTTTTCTTGAATTCAAAGATGTTACCAGGGTACTATTACTATCATTTATTATTATTGCTTTATCTCACAGTTTTCATTGAGAACCAATATCTTTTCAAGATCTGATCATAGGCTTATATTCTATGGTACACTTTATCTGGTTTGCTTCTATTTGAGGTAGAGCTTAGCTTATTTCAGATGTTCCTCATTACTGTCACTAATAAGGGCACATGTGCAAAGGATCATGTGCAAATGTGGTTCTGTCTTTTATTCTTAAAGCTGTTTAAAAGATGAGGAAACTGATGTAGAGAGCAATTCACCTGTTCACTGTTACATTTATATTTATTGCTGAGGATGTGAAACAGAACCGAAGCTCCTAATCTTGAAGTATGTTAAATACTCATGGGAGATGAACATATAAAACCTAGGACTTACAATGCCCTGCTTGGGAAATGACCAGGTAAAATAGTGGGGTTTGCTTTGGCATTCTTGGTAGTTGTGGAGCTACACTTAAAGGCTGATGCAAACTCTGCTGCTGCTTCCCTGCTTGTTTGTGTATGTTTCTCTTTACTGTGGACTCCCTCTTACATAAACTCTCTGATCTGTCTTTGCTCAGAGAAAGTAAATTTTGACCCAGGACTAAAGCATATTAGAAGCTACAGGAGTGTAAACAGTTTCCAAGAGGTATTAGTCATTTCTTTCCCCATTGCACTGCACCTTTATAATAAGTTGTCCTCTGAAGTGCTTTTCTGAACTCTTGAATGTTTCCTAGCCTGTTTCTTATGGGTGTCAATCCTGATCTGTGGTTGGTGTCTTTGTACAAAGTCCATAGGCTTGGGATGTGCTTTTTTCTCAGCTGAGCTATTTGACAGCAGGAGGGTCAAAAGTTTAAGTTCATTTTTGTTCCACCAAAGGCAAAAAAGGCTTTGTCATAAGCTGGTTTCCAAACTGAACAATACCACTTGAATACAACATAGTGTAGCGACCTGAAGAAGTTAAAATTTTAGTGTGCATTTCAGCAAGCAGTTTCTGTCTACCTTTCAGGACCTTCTGCTGTAGACCTGACTCTCCTTAAATGTGCCTGCCTTTGAAATTAAAGCTGTCATCCACCTAACACTGGATCAGTGTCAGCTGTGCTATTTTTCATGTGGAGGAGACTATTGCAGCTGAAAACTGATGAAGTTTTTCCCCCAAAATAAAGTACAGCAACAAATGTCCTGTATGGCTTGGTGAAATCCAGGTCAAAGTCATGCTTGTACTATGCTTGTATGTTAGAGTGGCAAATGCCTCAGTGAGGAAATAGTCATAGGAACACAGAAGGCTCTTGTGGGATGCCTGTGCAACACTGGGGTTATGATCTACATAGTTTGAAGTCATGGAATCATGGAGTTTTAATGTTCTTGTGTTCCAAATAAGAGAGAGACCAAATAAGCCTTGGGACCAGCCAAAGAATAAACAGCCCCTTTTCAGATTACAGAGGGTAGATTCACCAGTCTGTTCAGTCAAGAGTGCTTCTGGGGTCAATCAAAGTTCACTTAGAGCAAACTCAGCCATGCCTACTTTTATGCATGTCCCTAATGTACTCTCAAGGAAAGCAAATATCACAGCCATTTTCTGCCTCAGCCTTATTGTCTTAATTATTTATTCCTCTCTGGAGCTATTGCTGGTGCAAAAGCTGGAAATCTTGTGCAGGTGCAGATTTACCTATTAAAATGCAGGGTTCATTACTCCTGTGGCTCACGTGTTGGCTAGCCAGATGTTTCTCCACCCCTCTATAACTCCATACTGTTCCCTTATGGTTTTATGAAGGTAAATTAACTTTCAGGACAGCAACTTAGCCATGCTCCAGAGATCTCTTCTGGATGGAGACATATGCAACACAGTATACTGTGGAAAGCTGAATAACCATGCAAATCCTTTAGGCAAAATATTTCTACAGTGTCAGTTTAGACTACAGCAAACAGAAAAAGAGGGTGGCACATCTTTTGGGAAAATCAGGTGAAGGGTAGCTGTTTAGGCTCCCTGCACATCAGTGGGGAGAAAGACACATTCATATGACTTGTCAACCTATTTTAGGTCCTTAGTAGGTTGGGATGGACACAGTCCTTTAATGTTAGGAAGGGAAACAGTTACTTACTATGCACAGAAGCAATTTGTAGTGCTCTGGAATCTAAGTCATAGATAAGGATGTGGCTGAAATGTAAGTAAGAACAATAGCTGGCTGCAATTTTAAATCTCAGAAAAGAATCTGAAGACTATTTGAGTGAAGAGACTGAAGGGGAATCTGAAGTGTCCAAGGAAGGAGACAAAATTACATGCTTTGTCTAAAGGAGGTACTGCCAGCCAGGCTAGGGATAGTGCTTACAGGATTTATTTTGAGGAGGAAATTACTTTCTCGGGCCTTCAGCTCAGCTCCAAATCCCTTTTAAAAAATCCAACCTGGCTCTGGGAGAGGGAGAAAGAAAGGCATAATTCTTAAAGATCCCATGCAAACAATAAACAGAATTTAATGGTCAGTAGGCAGATTAAACTGGCTGTGGATCAAAATGCATCAGGAGTGGGGATTCATTACAGAAAAGAAGACATGAAATAAACCCCACTCTGTTGCTGGAGTTCTAACTAACTGGCTCTACTGAGGAAGGAGCAGGGAAGAAAATTGCACTGTCTTTATAAATAGGCATCAGCAAAGCTGTTCCTGGCATGCTTTCCTGCCCCAGTCCATACCACCCAGTGGGGTAAATATCTCATTCCAATAATACCACTGATTAAATGGCTGTGGGATAAGGAATTTAATAAATTCCACACAGCATGTGAATGATAATCAGGCCAGGAACTTTATGCACTTTGGCTGGTGACATATACCACTGGGATACAGGATAATTAAGGGAATATCCCCTCCTGTCTCTAGATCTCTAGAGATTGTAGGGCATGCTGAGCCTTCTGCTTCAAGGAGTATAAATAAAACAAATGGGATGAAATGAGGTGGGATACATAGTTTGAATACCAGTCAAATCTACAAGGCAAGGGCATGGTCCTCTATAGTCTTATACTTTTTGAGCTTTAGATGATCTGGTAAATACCTCGATTCATCCTGCATCCAAGGTGTGTAATATGCCTCTATGCTTCTTTGATGATTTATTTTGATTCCTGATTACAAGGGTAAAAGCCTTTTTAGGTCATACATTCCCTGTGTGCCTGGGGACAAGAATAAGATGATGCCTTATTCCACTGCCTTACTATTAATCTGCCATAAGGGCTTTTCACCTGAGACACTCAACTCTAGGCTGGACTCTGTCTAGCAAGAAGGTACTTCTTCACACTTCATTGACTGTGTCACATAATGTGAAATCCAAGCTCATATATCCCATATTTCTGATCAGAATTCCCACGCATAAACTTGACTCATCTTGCAGCCAGGGAGTACGGAATGTGCTTGTATGCACGCACAGAAGTTCTTCCAGCTTCTCCTTATGATGCAAAAAGCCTTTCAAGACTGCATGTGCCCAGTTTCCTGTGCATACTGACAGACCTTTGCTGGGGTGTTCAGAAAATGTAAAAGGATTGGTAACATTGCCTTTGGGTGAGCACCTGCCACGAATGGAGGGATTACATCTTCCCCTCAGAGCCATCAGAGAAATTGGCTTCTGAGGCTACTGTGAAGGAGCATGTTAAACTTTTTGCTAACAGCTTCCAATAAACACAAAATTCTGAGAGAGTGTAATGGTGTAGATATTGCCCTGAAAGACAGAGATGTGGAAGAATTCAGGTGTTTTATGTTTTTTCATTTTTGATTTTTTAAAGCTGTGCTCTTTCTGTTTTTCAGAAATAACAAATTAAAAGTTGTGTGGTGTTAGGTGTATCTCAAAGCAATTTTGTCTATCATTACCAGACTTTTGGAGTTTTTATGTCAGCAAGGCTTCAATATAGATGTTGTACATTTTAAAGTGTAGATCTTCAGAGTTTGCATAAAATGAGGAAACTATTTGTTTAATTAAATAAAAAGTAAATACGTAGTTTTCTTTTGTGCAGGCAAACTGCTGGGCTGAATTATATTTTAAGGGGGCTCCCATTCCATATATCATGGTTCAGCCCTCAGCTGCCTGAGCTGTAGGAATGGCTGCCACTTCACTTAACCTCTGGAGAAGGGGCTGACAAACACTTTGCCAGTGTGTTTCACAGCTCACAAGACAGGAGATCACATATCTCAGTTCTGTCCCTGGCTCTGAAAGAAGAATGTCTCGTAGGGGTCTGATAGCAGGTAATCAAAGCCCATTCAGCCTGAAAGACATTGCAGCTGAATAGTGAAGATATAGGCTTACTATGCTGTAGTCCTGCTTTCTGGCCAAGGTGACCTTTGGTAACCTCTGCATTAGTGTTGCTGTGACTTACGGCAGCAGCTTGAACTCAACTGTCTTTCATAATTGAGATTCATAGCCTTGGTCAGTAATAAGGGCAAAGCAACTTGCAGTATCAATCACAGCAAGTTATGAGTGCATGAACCAGAGTTAGCTCAGGCAACTGGCTCTGAGGTTACAGGAGTATTGGTGTGGAAGCAAGGACCATCTATTCTTCACACTTGTCCCTGAAGCAATCTTAGGTCATTACTGTGATCACTTCTTCATGGTCCATGTCTTTCCACCCAGGATAGGAAAAGGCTAAGGTGAAAACATGCTGAATGCTTTCTAGCTGTAAAGCTGTGGAATTCGTCAGATTTTGGGGATCATCTCACAAAGTACAGTGCTTTTGGACAGATCTTTAAAAAACCAAGACAAGATGAAAAAACTTGTAAAACAAGCCTATTTTCAGAAGTTTTTTTTCTTTCTATCGATTCCTTTTTGCATCCAATGGATTCTATTCAGGACTTCTTTTCAGAGCAGTATTTGCGTTTTAAAGGAAAACTTTTTATCAGAGAAGTTTCTATAAAAGTGAGAATTTCTGATCCAGCCTCTTTTGTGGAATTCAGCTTATTATCTCCATTACAGCTGCTCCCCAGTTATTATTTGCAACAGCTGATAAAGGTCTGTTCTCTTTTCTGATGATAAAGGATATTCTGCCTCAGGAAACTGGTGCACAGCTTCTTAAAATCTCTGGTATGCAAAGGATTGGCCAACTGACTGTTTTATGTTTGCTCTACTTCATTTGGGTTATCTGTAGACATATGGAGTGATAAACACAGGGTGCCTCTGTAGGTGTGGATATTGGTAAGCTCTAGTTTCCAAAATGGCTAATAGATTTATCTAAAATTATGTTATATTACTTCCAAGATAACAATATGGTACACCTTTTCCAAATAAAGCTGATCTTAACTTTCTGTATTTCAAACTTGGCATATTTGTTGTGCATTTTAGAAGCATCCATTCTGCCTCTCACTTACCCAGCCCCTTGCTGGCATTGCAGAAAGTTTTTCAGTTTTTCTCTCTCTCTTTTTTTTTTTTTAATATTTATAATTTTTCCCTTTACTTTTGTGTTGTTTTGCATGCAAATACCTCTACTATCACAATAGCTCTCAGGAGACTGAAAGGAAAAGCAAGCACCTTTCCACCAGGTGTTTTGAGTCTACTTCTCTCTTAATAAAAAGCAGTGTTCCATCTGCTTTTGAACGTGCACATCTCCACTGCCAGTCCTATCCCAACCTCACACCCCTCCAGCTGTGCACACGTTTCTTATTACACGACAAGTCTGTGGGGGAGGGTGGCAATTATTGCTTGGTCCCCATCTGAAACAAATTCCCAAGGTGAAGGAAGGCTTCTTAGATTGAAAGTTCTTGTAAGAATAATAATGCCTTTCAGGGCCCTAGCAGTTTGTGTTTCCTTCAAAAAGGAGCATCTCTCACTAAAAGATGCATAGGAAACTTGTGTCACAGAATCAGAGAACAGGGGATTTTAAGGGATCTCTGGAGATCAGATGGTCCTGATGAAGCATGTTTACCTAGAAGGGTTGCACAGGATTGTTCAGGCAGGTTTTGAATATTTCTGGAGAAGGAGTCTTCACAAAATCCCTCTGGAGAGCCTGCTCCAGTGCTCCATCATCCTCAAAGTAAAGAGATTTTTCATCACTTTCAGATGGAACTTTCTGTCTTCCAGTTTGGGCCAGTTCCCCTTGTCCTATTGCTGGGCACCACTGAAAAGAGAATTGCAGTACTCCCCACTTGTGCTTGTTGAACTTCCTTAGGTTCCTCTCTGCCCAGCTCTCCAGCCTGACCAGGTCTTGCCAAATGGCAGCACAGCCTTCTGGGGTGTCAGCTGCTCCTCCTGGTTTTTGTATCATCATCAGACCTGATAAAGCTACATATAACATGTCATTGATGAATATGTTGATCAAAACTGGACCCAGTACTGACCCCTTGAGACCACCACTAGCTATAGACCTCCAACTAGACTGCACTTCTGATCACAACCCTCTAAAATTATGATTTTTTTATTTTATTTAAAAAAAAATTAATTTCACCCTTTGCAAATCTCATAACTGACATAGATGATGTGAGTGATGTTTTGTGATTTTGGAATGGATGAAGAATGGACCATTGCAGAAACCATCTGAGGGTAGACATACATAGATGTGTCTGCCAAATCACCATGTACTTTGCAATCAAGCCAATCAGATCAATCTTTACAATCAATTTATTATATTTATTTTTGTGGGTACAGGAGAAGTTAGTGGAAGCATTATGAATGCATTAGTTTTCTTGCATTCTTTTGGACCTGGGGAAAAAAAGCTACACCTTGAAATATACAGTATGTGTGTTCATATGACTGCCATTCCTGTCAGTGATATTCTGCAGTGGACCCATCCTGCAGGGTGCCCAGCAGAACAGCTCAAGTAAACATGAAGGCAGTATAGCAGCTAAATGCCACCAACCACCTTGTAGATTTAATTTTGTTGACATTAGTTGGTCAACTGTGTATCTATGAAATTTCAGATGGATTGGTGTGGAAGTGATACACTTATGTATGATTGCACTTGGGGAAATTAACTTCAGTGAAAACTTCACATGTTTGTGCAAATGCTTAACATACTTTCTCCTGCCTGTGCTATGAAATTAGATCTCTGTCATAAGTTTCCTTATGATGCTATGATATTTTAATGCTTGTTTGTCCTCACAAAAAGAATTATTTCCTGTACTGGAGGAAACTGAACCAAGCAACAAAGAAGGTTTGTCTCTGGGCAATATCTGTCATATTTAAACATGTTTAAAATTACCATCTAATGAGAGTGACAGTATTAGATCTGGACACCCCTGTCAGTCACAGATTGAATAAGAAGACCAGAAGAAAGACCTGGAAGAGGTGTCAAGTACTGTCTCAAGAGTAAGTTAGACACAGAGCCTGAGGACCTTGTGGGCTTGTAGTCATCTACTTTTGGAAGCCTCCTTGTACTATTCAGGTGGGGTTTGCAGCAGTCCTTCGCTGCTTATCCTGAGATTCCTGTTACTTATGATCCCTGTTCCACTTCTTTTGGCTGGATTCGTTCAGTTGTGGTCATTCCAACAGGATTGAAACTTCCTTTCTAAAACTAATGCCTATTCTCCATCAACCTTCTTTCTTGTGCCTGCTTCAGTTTAGCTGATTGCATAGCCACAAAGTATTCCTACTGGTTGCTGCCTTCTCCTGTCCCTCACACAGTCCTGTGAAAACTTGAGTTGAAAACATTGCTTCTGTGTCCCCGACTGCTTTCTCTAGGACAATGCTTTCCTTTAATTTAATTTGTCTAGGAAGGCAGGGAGGGTATTTGGTTTTACCCACACCAAGTAAAGTGCAGTATGTGGTTTCTATAAATGAAAAATGTTTTGTTATGAAACAGCCTTTGATATAGGATGACCGTGGTCTTACAGCTTCCAAATATATTTTGACCTTCTATAAAAATGACAAATCTCTTTGTGCCCACAGGGTATGTGCCTAAATGTTTCCAAGAGCTCAGTTGTCCATCCTGAAACTAAACTGAGAACTGCTGGCAATGCTGAGAGATGACTGTTATCTGCCTATTTTTTTCCATCTCTTCTGCTTCTGCCTTTGAACTCTGGAGCTACACAGACCAATTCTGGGGAAAAACAGAGGACAAGAAATGGTCTCATAGTTGTCTGGTTGTGACACAGATCCTCCGGTGGACTGACACTAAAGAAAGGAAGTCATGCATAGAAAAAGGAGTCCAGTCCTTCTAAATTGTGATTACTTCATGTCAAGCTGTAGAAGAGCTCTGTCTAATCTTCATCCAAATGAACACGAAGTCATTAGCTTTTCAGAGACTGCTTCTTGAGTCAAGTGTGAGAATGCACCAGTTCCAGAAATGTGATTTATGGGAATTATAACTTGCAGTTTGTGACCATTTTATAGATTTGTTTTGTTTTGTTTTGTTTCATTGCTTCCTGTGAAAGAGATCAAAAAACCAGGCAGAATACTGAAAATTTGTGAAACAGTTTTACTGGCGGAGGCACAAAAGATTTCTCTAGACTGTGCTCAGAGAAATGTCCAAGCCTTTAAGAGTTTGCTTTTCAAATTCATCTTTGAGTTTTATGCTCCTCAGTGCCTCAGCAGTGGGACACAGCATTTCCCAGGGACAATTAAATCCTCCCATAATGTTGCCAGGTGACCTGTAGGTCCCACAGTGACATTACTCAGAGAGACAGAAATGGGACCTCGAGACAAAGCTCTTCCTTTAGGCATCTTTTTTCCTGTTTTCAGGAAAGCAGCAGATCATGCAGAGCAAGACCGTTATGAGCCAGTGAGGAATTTTGACATGAAATAGGGGATTTTTTAGAAATTATTTGACTAGTCAGGGCTGGAGTCTTGCAAACATTTATTCTGTGTGATGTATGTGTAATTGTGACCCAGAAGCAAGGCCATATGTCACAGGGCTTTAAATGTATACTCATTTTTCCATTATATAGCAATAGCAACAGTGATCTATTTATAGACAATGTCAAGACATTTAATAACTGACCAAGATCAGTTCTGAGTGTGAGCTTCTCTTGGCTAGGCTTTAAACCTCCAGGAAATATCTCTCTGCTCCACTGTTATTGCTTCATTATTTACACTAACTATCACAACTGTTTGTATAAATATTTGCTTTTCTGACACTGGCACCCTGAAGGAGTTCAGGTCAGGACATTGTCTGCATATTGTATAACATTACAACATGCAAAGATTTAAGTAACTGTGGAAAAGAACAGGAGGCTTCAAAACTGACTGAGCAACGAAGGGATCTGGCTTGGAGCACCTGCTCTGTACAGTTGGCTTTCATTAAACTATACAATGTGCAGCTCCACAGGAGGTCAGAGCAGATGATCTAATGGATCTTCCTGTCTTTGAGACATACAGACTATGCTGCTTTAAAATTTGTGTCATTGAAGCCAGTAAAGTGAATTCAGGATTTTTCATTTAGATTATCATCAAAACAGTATTTGGTGGAGCAGTTCCCTTCATCTCTCTTTAGTTTTGAATGAATTCAATGTTGATAGGGAAGGAGAAACAAGGTATTTGAAGTTCCTGAAGAGATGAGGTCCATATTCTCAGAGGCACTGTTGGTGACCAGATACTGTAGCATTGCTATAGGCATTGACTGAACTTTGCTCCTACGCAGTTTCACTTCCTGGAAGTTTTCCTCATTAGGCTGACTGATGAACAAATTGTACAATAAAATATGTTGCAAGTGTATCAGCACATTGGAATTTGTGAACTCTTCCCCATGTAATGAGCTGAGGAATTAACAACACAAAGCACACCTTTCTCTCAAACTGGCTGATTAACATAAGAAAGTTAAATTCAAAGGGTCTTGTTCTCAACCTGTATTTAGCCTGAAGCCTTTTTTTCTTGTATTTCAGACCTGACAAAGGGCTCATGTGCCTTGAAGCATGGCTTGCTATTTTTCAGCTACATCAGTAAGTCTAATTAAAAACCTCACCTCTTCCTACAAACTCTGCCAGAGGAATCTACATGGCTAAGCACGTTTCCTTCTGTTATCATTATTTAAATATGGCACAATTTAAAACCAGTGGAAGCATCTTCTGTATGAATGTCCTAGTTTGTGGTGGCACTGACCACTGTACCTGTAGTTTAAAGTTGGCATTAATTTCACATATGGAAAACATGCCTTGCAGCCAGATAATACAGAAGATAGATAAACTTACTGTGTGACAAAAACACTTAAGAGATGATTTGGGCACTGCCAAGAACAGATGTGCATTTGAAAAAGTTGGATGTATAACTGCATGTTTGAAGAAATTGCAGGATCCAATCACAGATACAGAAGGTTGAATTCTGTGGATATTAAATTGGAGGTTGGACAGGTCTGGGTGTTTTTTTTGTTTTGTTTTGTTTTATTGTTGTTTTGGGCTTTGCTTGTTTTGTTTTGATTTGTTTTTGTTGGGGGGTTCTTTTTTTTTTTCTTTTTTTTTTGTTTCTTGTGGATTTGTTTTATTTTTTATTTTTTTTTCTTAGGAAGTTTGATAAAGGAGTTATATATGCCAAAGGATGTGGTAAATCCTGCAGCACTTGGCATCTGTAGAGAAAGGTTTAGTAACTGCCAACCCAGTTTTGAAGTTTATGGGCTTGACAGAAGAAGCAGCAGAAGAACAGCCCATATTCTCCTGTAGGATAGAGTACATTATCAACAAAGGACCTTTCACTCACATTTAGATAAGTTGGGACAGAACACCTCTGAAAGACAGTGAAAAGCTCTTTAGACATCAAGACTCTGCTTCAGTAGATGAGTTCTAAGAGATTGCATTGACTTCCAAGAAGAGCATCCAGCTGACTTGCCGTAAGTGCTTGAAAAGCAGCAAGGTGCCAAGATTGCCTACTCATTGCGTGTAAGGCTAATATGAATCTTGAACTCAGACAAGTTTGGATTGGCCCCATTGTGGATATGCACAATGAAACTCTTGAGTTTCATTAAATGGTGGAGTGTTTGATTTTGTTCTCTTTTCCACCAGGGTGCTGTCCTTAGCATGACTATGTGATTTGAAGAATGGCTGCACCCAAGAACATGCATAATCCTTTGGCAGATTTTGCAGAAGCAAGGGGTGGTTTGTTCATTCCAATGAGATAAGGGGAGAGCAAAGGCTTGATATGGGATTCCAGGCCAGCCTAAAGCTGTTGTCAGAGTAGCTTTGCCACAACCATGGTTGGGAGAGGTTGCTACACAGATCTCTGCCATTGTAGAAAGAAAAGATTTCATGGTAAGATCTCTGACTTTCTGGCAGCAGTCCAGAGAAGTCTGGGCTATGGTAACACAGAATAGGAGGGAGCAAAGGTTTTGGTCGTGCAAAGCTGTGACTGATGGAGCTCCAGGTGGCTGCACTGTTTCTTCCACTCTAACACAAGAGCTTTTTGCTCACATCCTCAGCTTTAAGAGTTTGTGGACCCATGAGGATTTTACCTTGCTTATACAGGCTTCTGGATAGCTACTTAAAACTAATAATAATGGCTAGTTTTTCATAGCTATGTTTCACTGATCTCTACAAAGTCATCCATTGAATTTAGTGGTTGATTGAAAACTAGCACCCTGCAAAACTCCATTTGACTAGATGCAAGTTTTAAGTGCTATGGAATTGACTCCTCTAGATTTATGTGCTGGAACTCATCTGTGCTGTGTGCTTTCAAGCTTATAACTCCTGCCAGCTTTCATTCTGCAATATAGCAGAAGCTAACTTCTGTAAGCCGGCACTGCCTTAGGGCCTGATCAGGGACAAAGCTGAAATGAAGTTACGACTCAGAAACATGAATATTATCCACAATATTCATCTGGTGCACTGGAGATCCATAGCTCAAGACTTCTTAAAAGTTACACTTATTAGGCATTATCAAAATAAAAAGAATTAATTACTGCCCCAAACGTGACAGTCTCAAAGTTAATTTCTGGTAGAATATTTTTTTTCTTCTAAAAAAGCAAAAATAAAAAGTAGAGAGTAAAAGAATAATATGAGAGTTTGGTTGGTTGTTTTTTTTTTTCCAAACAAATTAAAACCCCCTCACAAGCAGTTCTTCTGGGATGCTTCTCCTAGGAAACAAAACTTATTGATGTCTAAATTTAAACTCACACACCAGTGTTTCTCATACACCATTTCTGTGGATCATTCTGAGGTTTTCCCCTTAATAATGGCAAACCCAATAATTATTATTTGCCTAGAGGACTGTATGTGAGAACAGCACCTTCTGTTCTCTTGTTTGTATTTCCTTTTCCAAATGTGAGATGAAGACATAATCTGACTGACAGATTCAATTACACTATTCAGATAAAACAATCACATGTAATTGAAAATACCTATTCTAATCAAGAGTCTTTGAGAACAAGTTGGTCTTCTCTTCTTCCTGCTTCCTTCTGGGTGAGTTCACTTTCAAGGTATGATGACAAATGTCTACAAACTTGATCTTTCCTTGTAACCCTTTCCCAGAAAAGCATCAAGGAAGATCTGTTGAAGTCAGACAGAACTCCAGGACATGAAGCATAGTCTAGCCTCTTAGGATGTTTCTTGACTTCATTCCTTGACAATTTCCATTGAGGCCTCAACAACATCTCCCAGAGGTGAAATAACCTCCTATGACAACTTACCAACTGTACCAGGAGCTGATTGACTCTGGAACATACTGATACAGGGAGGTATTATCTTCTGACTAGTTGTTTACCTTTCTCCCTCCACCTCCCTATTAATTAGTACATTTTCACACTTCTTTTGGAAGATTTGGCTGCATCTGGTTTAATTAAAAATCATAAATCTTGGGTGCTGAAGACATAGTAAAACTTACTAGTCTTAGGAGAATCTTGTTTAATGTCATGGAAATGCTATGCCAAAATTTGACAAGTCAAAATGACTTCAGTACTGTTTTAATAGAAATCTACAGTCAAGTGATTTACACAGAAACAGAAATGAAAAGCTAATCTCCACTGGGATCTTGATAAGTAAATGCATTTACTATATATGAAGAATATTGTAATGAGTTTCTTATTGAGCACACTGAGGTTGGTTCTTCTGGTTCTTGATTTCTTTTTCCTTACAGACAAGCACTGATTTAATACCCTGCTCCCAGACACCAAGTTTGATTAAGGTGTTTCTTCTTGAAACAACCCTGGGTAGCACCAGGCACTTAATATTCATCGACAAGAGCGTCTAAATAAGGACACTCATGCATGTGTGTGAGTCTGGATCTTAGTAGCTTATTCTTATTACCTGCTACTATTTTTCTTGCCAATGGAAGATCACACACCAGTGGGGTTTTTCCAGGGAAACAAAACAAATTAGTCCATATGCTCCCAATCTTATAAACTCCTACAAGAGACAATTAGAATTTCCAAAAAGAGAAAGGGTACAAGAATGATACTGATCCTTTACTAAAGACAATAATCTTAATGTTTCAGCAGCCTGTTTCCCTGTTTGTGTATGCATTGGGAAAAGGGAGACTTACCATAATGAACCTGAAGGGTGTTAAGAGATGTTCTTGAGGACTCACACATGTAGTGCTCAGTTTATCCCTAGTATGATGACTTTTGTTGTTGTCACCTATACAATATGGAAACAGGTGGAAGGGCAGAGGTCCTGTCTCAGCAGAGAGGTTCCTTCCCCAAAGACAGGGAGAGAGAAATCAGTTCCTGGATCATGCAGGTGAAAGCAAGTTGGTTTTGAATGATGCAAACTATTTTCTTAATCTGGGAACTGCTAGCCACAGTGGAGGGATGCATGGCAGCACTTTGGTTCTTGAGCTCAGGTCCAGTATGGCAAACCATTTTTCAGAAGCTGAGTTCAAACTCCCTCACATGCTCTGATCTTCTACGTACCTCAACACTCAAAACAACCATAGAGACAAAAAGCTCTTGTTATGACAACATTTAATTCATCTGTTGTGGAGGCATTTTGCATGGAGTTCAGAAGGGCTGAATGAAAGCTCACCTGCTGAATATACTGACCGGAGTACTGGAAGATGCTGCAGTTTTACTAATGTGCAAAGCCAAACACCACCAATCAGAAATGCTACCATTTATATATGCATGGTCTGCTCTGCCCTGTGATGTTGTTTATAGAGATAGCTCAAGAGCTGATTGAACTGAATATCATTCCACTTTTTACAGATTATTTCAGATGAGAAAACTGTGAGGAAAAAAGTACGTGAGCGGGGACTACAATCATAGGAAAGAAATAAACACCAGCCTGTGGAAAGGGGAGGAGGGTCTTCTGCTGGCTACAAGCCCTGATTTTCTCTAGGAGTCCTCCAGGCCCAAGGACATGAAAGACTCAGCCTAGCTTGACAAACTGGGTGTTAGTGGATAATAGTGACCTAAAGAGGAAGGGCTTGTAATGCCTCTCTGCCTTGTGAGTATTCCCCAGGCCACATCTCCCACTTGTGTCATTTGCTCTTGTCATTTTTATTTATTGCCAATTGTTCATTTGAACACAAGGGCTGCTGTTAGTGACAGGAGAGCCATGCAGTAAGAATGTTAGATGTGCACCATGGAAATATGTTTTACCCATTAGTGTCAGAGCAAGCTGATGAAGGAAACATTTGTACTAATTCTGAGCGGGTGTTGATGCTCTTAAAAGCACTCTGTTAACATGACACGAAGGGGATACAGGCAGGCACACCCCCAGCCCTTCTTTCTTCATGATGTTAGAGGAAATTTGTTCCATTTACAAGTCAGAGTGTGAGTGCTCATAGCCTATGAGGAGAGCATATGTCAAGTTAAGTCTCCCTTGTTTGACTCAATTGCCATTAGCAGGGATTGACACAGTCCAAAGCTGTATTCAGATATATGCAAGATATACCTCTTCTGCTAGTCTCATATCCCCTGGGGCACTCACAGAAGATGAATTTTCCATGTGATCTGAAAGAAAAACTCATCCCTTTCCCAGCACTTGTCTTTCTAAATTAAAATATTAGCATAATCTGCTTAGTTGCTTCTAGTATCCATTCTTTCTCAATAACACTGGCTTCACACTCTGCCCCTTTTCCATCCAATTTTCCCCTCAAATCCCAGAGCACCTGGGCTCTGTTGGAGTCTCCTCCCACCCCAGGTGTGGCCACTTTGCCCTCCCCACCCACTCCCCTTTTTAATCCCCCCCAGGAAAGGCAGAAGCCCCAAGATGAGCCCATCTGGGCTAAAGGATCCTCTTCTCATCACTGGTGAGTACCCATGGTGCACACTGGGTGACTGGTGATGGGGAAACAAAGGCTGGGGGGCCTGGTGGCCCCCCAGTTAGGTAGGACTAGGCTCAATATCTAATTTTTGGCTTTCTTGGCTGGTTGAGGGTCTTGCACCTGGCTTTGGGAGGGAGGTAAAAATAGTGGTGGTGGAGCAGGAGCTGTTTAGGCAGGGTGGAGGATGGTGTAGAGGGAGCAGGGGTTGCTTTGGGAAGATGAAGGCTGGTGGTGAGGGGAGCAGGGAGGTTAAACTGCATGATCTTTAGAGGCCACTTCCAACTCTGGGGATTCTATGATCTAGTTCCAACCTCCTTGCCATGGGCAGGGACACCTTCCACTAGACCAAGTCAGCATCTTTAAGGGCATTATTTTTTCATTTCATTTTTTTTTTTTTACTGTACATAGAAATCAAAACATAACATGGTAGCTCTGATGAACTGATGGTTTTGGATTTGAAGCTACCCTATTTTGAAAATAAGGTCTTCTGTCTATTGACATAAGAAATGAAATGGTTGCATGAAATTCAACAGTGAAGAAAAATTATTGGCATAAGAACCATTTAAAATCCCACCAAATCTGTGGAAGGGGTTTGGCTATTTCAACGTTATTGCTCAGCAGAAGTTAATCTTTTCTGAAGTGTAGGTAGTGGAAACACTGAAGTAAATTCATGACTCCAAGACAAGTTGTCTTACCAGTATATTAAATTATGTCATTCTAGAAAGAAAATTCCCTAGTTCATGCCTAATTTTGCAGCCTGACTTAAGAAATCTTGATTCAAGAAAAGGCTAGGAAGGATACTCCAGGAGAGTTGGGCTAGATGATCCTCAGAGGTCCTTTCCAACCCCTACCCTTCTGTGATTCTGTGACAGGCATTTGTTAATAACTAGCTTTGCTTCCAAACACGTTGAAATACATGGAAATAAATACTTTTATGTCTACTGATGTAATTTTTTTCCAGAAATATGTTAATTTAAAGGTGATTATTTCAGCAACTAACCTCAAAATTTTCTGAGTCTTATATTTAAACAAATTTCCTTTACAAGCCTTCATAGTACCTCAAAAATCAAGTTTGGCTTCTGAGCTAGAAAAATGGAAAGTGGCTTAGCAAATGAACAAATTGTTGGAATTCTGCTGTGCCACTGTAGGGGGGGGGGGAAAGGAAAAAATATAAAATGGGACAATTACTTAATTTACTTCCTTTTTAGCAGCTCTTCTCAGTGAGGTCAAAATAAAACATGCATTGTGATATAGTAAGAAACACTTTGTCACTACAAATTTGTGTTTCAATCCTTTCTGCAGTTAACAGTTTGCACCCATGTGGAAGGGTTGGGGGTTGCATTCTAGCATCTCTTTGAAGTGACAGCTGAGGTTTTCAGTCACAAGGCTTCTTGTAGAGCCCAAGCTGCTCTCTTTTTATTTCAAACTTTTTATCCACACTTCCTGCACAGGTTGGAGATTGATAACTTGGGATGGAATAGTTTGAGTTATGGATAGGAACTGCAGTACAGGAAGTTGCATCTCAACATGAGGAGGAACTCCTTCACAGTAAGGATCACAGAGCACTGGAACAGGCTCTCCAGAGAGGTTGTGGTGTCTTTCTCTGGAGACTTTCAAGATCCATCTGGATGCATTCCTGTGCAACCTGCCCTAGATTCTATGCTCCTGCTCTGGCAGGAGGGTTGGACTCAATGGTCTGTGGAAGTCCCTTCCAACCCCTAAGATCCTGTGAACTCCCCCTTGGCCATATGTGGGATTTCACCCTGCTGCTAAAGTCCCCCCCCCACTACTCAAGGTAAGTTTCAGTGACTTATCCCAGCAAATGGGTTGGATAAAATGTGTTTTTTTTTTTTTTCTTTAGAGTTATTTCTCTTCCTTTTTTCTTCTTTCTTTTCTTCAGAGTATAGCCCCATTAAGCTGTTGAGTGCTTTCCTGACCACAATTAACTTGGGGTAAACCTGATCTAGAAGAAAAAGACACAATGAGATTTAACAGCTGGAAGTAAATTTGACACAAATTTAGTCTAGAAACAAATTATTCTTTTCTTTAACTGTGGTAGGTGATTAATCATTATAACAAATTCCCTAGGCTTGTGTTGGGATTTCCTAAACTTGGAATCTTTTATGAATGTCTACGTAAAACCTCTGCCCTAGTTTCAATAGAATTTACTAATTGGTTGCTAAAAGCTTCATTTGGATTTTGTCCTGTATGCACAGTAATTCAGATGTGAGCTCATAGGTGCTATTCTGATTTTAAAATGCACAATTATTCAATTGATCTAAATTATTGACTTCAACTTATGCCTACTTGCTGATGTTTTCAGTCCCAGTATGAAACCTTTATGCTGAGTACGAATCCTATTGTTTTTTATGAACTCTTCATGTACCTTCTAGATTAATATCTGTGGGTAAGTATAAGTAAAACTTTTGCCAGTGTTGTCCCTGATATATTCTGTTTGGGTATCTGAATGTTTTCTCAAAGTGAGCAAGGTGAATCGAGCAAGTTGAAGCAAGTCTCCCATATCTTATCTCTGGCTTTTTAGAAGGGTGGATTGTCCTGGCAGTAAGAAAAAGCTCAGACACATTGCAGTCAGAAATGAAGGGTCAGAGTCTTTCCCCAAGTATAATTCAGGCAAAAGTGACTGGTTTTGCCTTCATACCATACAAATATTTTCTCAAATCATCCTCATCTGTAGTAAGCTAAGCATAGTCTTCAGGGTTGTGCTTTGTATAGTTTACTTAGGTATTCCTGAATGGGTCTATGATCAGAGCAGGAAGGAGCTGGATACACAAAAAAAAAAAAAACAAACTCTGAGACATTCCTTCTATTGTAAGCACAGCTAAGCAACTTCACACTCTGAGAATAAAATGGGAAAGAGTGTTGACAGGGACCTAAAGAAGCTATACAGTATATCTTACTGGCTTAGGGCCAGAGTTCCTCTCCCTAACTTGCTCCTGATAGATACCACTCTTATTTTCACCTTCCTCTACAGTAAAGTTTTCTCAGAGTTCCTGCAATATTTTTTTTCCCCTTAATGTCTAACCTGAGTTGACAATGCTTTCAGAGACCTACAGAAAAATCTTTTTACTTCTTTGTAGTGACTTTTTATGACAACAGGCAGTTCTTCCTCTTTTCTAAGCTAGCTCAGTGCTTTTAAAGGTCTTGTTTTCTAGACTTTCAGCCATCTTTGGGGTACATCTTACTATCTGCTTCTTACCTTCTTACTGTTACATGAGTAAGCATAAAATCATGGTCAGAGAGGAAATATATAGGTAGAGACTCTCCTTTGCTAGTGATGCTAAAAGAGTAGCTCTTGAGGCAGCTGTCATAGCCCCACTATATGCCTAGTGCAAGATACTGGCCAGGAAACTGGCCCAGGCATGCTTGTAAAACCCAGTGTGCCATCCACTCTTGCTGCATGCTCAGAGCCTTCCACTAAGCTATACAATTTTTTTACATTTCTCTTGGTTGTTTACTTTTTTTTTTTGTGTGGTTGTTCTTTTTTTTTCTTTTTTTTTCTTTTCCCTGACTTGAGGTCAGGTACAGGCTTAGCTCTTCATGAGGATTCCTGGCAAGAACAATTGAATAGACTTTGGAGACACCAAAGTGTGTGCATCTGCCTGGAGGCTGTGAAGGTGTGTGTCCTGAAGGATTGCATCTGGAAGCCAAACATGTGCCTAGATCTGCTGGGGCAAAGAATTCACAGCTGGTGTAGACCATGCTTATGTATTTCCTCTGCTGAGCAACAGGAGATCAGCTTGGTAGTGGCTGTTCACACGGCTGTTTCCCAGTTGTGCTGTAAGGAGCATGGATGAGAAGGATGCTCATGGACATCACCCATGATGGACATGTCATTGTAGGGATGGGGTCTACTGGACATTCCCCACACCCAGGATCATTCAAGAAAGGATCAGGAATTGAAAGATCTATGTTCAGAATGGAAAAAGTATTTCCTAATGTCTGTCTGATTTGTCCTGCTCCCAAGAGTTGTACTCACTCCTGCCCTCCCCCACTCCTGTTGTCTTGTGTCACCAGGACTACCTGCTGCTCTGCGTTTCTGCTTCCCTGAACATCATACCTGCTTTCCTCATGGGAAGCAACCTTTTGCTTTCTCCTCATGGCACAGTGCACACCTATGTGTTTTCATGAGGGCAAGGTTACTTTTCTACACATGCCCCTCTAAAAGACATTGGTATTTCATAGCCACTGTACTATTGCTTTTAAGTAAATAAATAAAACCATTTTCTCTGTATCATATGCTGAAGAGAAAAAAGCTGCAGCTTAGTTTCTGTTGGGGGATTATTGAAATAAGGGAGCCTGAGAATTGATTTACTTCTTTAAAGCCAAGAGCATGCTGGTTGTTAACTCAATATGAGAGTTTACAGCAGCATATATGTTCCTCTAAGCACTTTGCAGTTCTTCATTTCCTTACCACAGGGAATCTCTTTTCAGTATCAAGTCTAAAAAGCCTCTCTTATCTGGAAAAACTTGAGTGCATTTTCCTGATTTTAATAAATTTAGGGTTAGAGAAGGGAAGTGAGCAGCTTATTAAACAACGCATGAAAATAACAGAAGTTGCCACTGAGCCTTAGGACTGACTTCATGTCATAAATCCATTGACATAGCTCTGCTCACCAACCAAAATGGGGTGGTGTGGGATTTTTGAGAACAGATTCTTTTCAGTAGATTTAATTATTGGTTTAGATATCGTCTGTGCTGTGATTATACTTCAGGGGTATGTTTACTTGCATTAAAAAAAACCACTGGGTTGCTTTTAAATTCTGAAGACTGAATCAGGAGAATGGGGTGGTGATTGTATTTGCTTAATTAAAGGTCAGAAAATGGCATCTTTGTGATCTACATCCTCTTTCAAAGAGCAGGGTTTTTTTGGTTTGGGTTTGGTTTTTTGGTGGGTTTTTTTTGGTGTGTGTATGTGAAATTTCTAATGCAAACCACTCTGCCTGCAGCTGTCCCTAACTAACACCTACCAGCTCAGCGCCTGTGTTACCCAGACTGACAGATTGGAGCTCAACATTGGAACAATGAAACCTTGAGAGTTTGGGATCTATAGAGACAGAAGAGCAGACACCTGTATGACCAGAAGACAACGATGCCTGTACAACCAGAACACAGGAATGGGCTGTGGGGATTGCTGGCTGTGCAGGTCAGCATTACAGAGTTGCTCTGAGTTGGTGGTGCCAACGGTGACTGAAGTGTGCCAGAAGCAGTGGTGGGTGCTCTGGTCGTCTTTAATGTTCTCCCACTCAGTTGGGAATACATAGGTGTGGCTTTAGGGAGGAGTCTGCAGACATCAGGGACAGTTGCAAAGACAGTACAATGTTTTAGCATCTCCATTACTGTTCTTTGCTTTTAAGAGCCATGCCTTCACCTTTAAAAGCAATAAATGCCCCCAATCGCTGTGCATAAGAAAAAATGCCCAAAGAACTAATATAAAACTAAAGGTGTAGGGCTGTAAATCCTTTCACTGTGTACTGTTCAGCTCCTGGGTGATCACAATGACCCCAAAGTCCTAATACCTTAACAGATCACAGCCAATTCTTAAAAAGATGACAAAGTGATTTCACCCATAAGCAGACAAAGTTTTTCTGATCATAGTGGTTGTGTGTTATTTTTTTTCCTGACTGTCCTTTTTCCAGGACTCATTGTCTTCATAACACAGGAAGGTGTTCTTTGGAAAAGTTTATTGCTGTTTGCTTTGGCACTGCTAGCTCTAGTAGTGTGGTATTGGCTACCTGAAAGAGACCTTCTCTGTATTGCAGAAAGGCAGTGAGTGCTCACAGTGAAAACTGCTGAACTGCACTGTGAGACATAGTCTCAAAACATGGAAAAATCAGGCACAGTAGTGCTGTTTGCTTTCTGATATATCTTGTAATTAAGAGAGCTCTTGCAAATACTGGGAGCATTTGTGTCATGCTGTAACCTGTCCAGCCCAATGTATTAAAATCAGTCCTGTGTTAAAATCAGTCCTGTGCATTCAAATAATTTCTTCTGGAAGAACAACCTCTTGTGAAATATACTGTTGGGTTTAATATGCCATGGGTTTTTTTTTGGTTTGTTTGGGTTTTGTGGTTGTGTGGTGTGTGTGTGTTTTTTTTTTTTTTTTTTATTTGCAGGATTTACAGATTAGATGTTCCAATGATCTTTCAAACACAGATGACTTTTAAACAATTGCTTCCTAGGAATTTGCCAGAGGATTTAATTATTTGGTGGGCTGGGTGGAGAGGATGAGAGGTAAAGGCTGGGTTCTCTGAAAGAGCATTTCCCCCAAGGACACCTTCAGCTACCTGTACTCTAGACCTGATATGTATAATTTAAATAAAAAAAGTGACCTATAGAAAATGTCCAGGATTTGCAGCACAATTTTATCAAGGAGGGAAAAAGCAGCCTCTATGGTTGGCAGCTTTTTCTGTCTTAGAGAATGATAATGGCACAAAACCCCAAAACAAACAAACAAAAAAAACCCCAAAATGACCCAAAACCAAACTAAAGCCCCCTCCTCTAATGTTTCAAGGAAGCAAGAACATGTGATGAATAGAGTATGGGATGCAATAGGCTAGATGATAGTTTAGTGAAGTAGTCCCAGGTGGGAATATATGAGGGGAAAAAGGGATCTGAAATTTTATGCTACTGCTCCCTGTGGTCTGTGTTGCTACTACATGATGACCACTATCCTGCTGAGATCAGTGGTCTTCAATCTTTGCTGGCCCACAGACAGCAACACTGAGCAAGTAACACCCTTGTAGGTTGGGCTCTACTTTGTTCTCTAATGGGACAGTGTTTGTGGTGGCATCAGCTGCACCAGAAAATTCCATGAATTTTTGAATGAAGCTGGGACTGTTTTCTATTGCTCAGACAAATGCTCTGCTCCTACATGTTAGGGTGAATCCAAGATGAAGGAGAAGTTTGTATGTTACCCATTAGATAATAAGAGAGCAAAGGGTGAAGCTTAAGGATCTGAGCAGGGCTTTAGAAAAGAGACTAAAAATGGAGAGGGGGAGAAAAAATAATCACAATGATGCATAGGACTTTGAGCTTTATGTGGAGAAAATGAGGCTGGGAGAAAAAACAGTCACCTTGAGGCCATGCAAGATGGCAGAGAGTTGGCAAACCCTTTCAGGGATGCAATGTTTAAACCTCTGTCTTAGAGGAAAAAAAATGGAAACAACTGGGTACAAATTTCAGGAAAGGAACCTGGAATTCTAACAGTAAAAGGCTGAAGTGCCTCTGGCAGAATTTAGAGGGAAATATTTAATTTGTGTTTACATCTCTTGAGCAGAGGGATGAGACATGGTTAAGTAGGGGTAGAGAGGGACTCCTTTCCTGCTGGGGCACTGACTACAAACAAATAGGAACTAAGCACTACACTTAATGTTGTGGGAGACCTTCTGTGAAACAAGTGCAGGATCTATTTTGCAAGGTGTTTGGAGGTTCTGCACAGAAATATTTGACTCTTATTAGGTCTCATAACAACTCCCTCTGCTGAGCAGGAAGAATGCAAGTTGTATTTTTCAGTGCAGGCACTGCTGAGGCTCTTTGTTCTGCAGCTTTGGGGACAGATCCTCAGATAACGTATATCTCTGGACCTCTGTGTCAGAAAGGAGTTTTCCCTAGCAGATTATCTTCCCTCTGTCTAGTCTGCAGTCGTCACTGAGGAAGGAAGCTCAGAACCATGGCGTGCTCTGTGCATATGCTGGAGCTAAACAGGAAGCTGTTTCAATGAGACTTACGTGGCTCCACACATACAGTGGATCTGTCCCCTCTCTAATGAAACCACCATATTTAAACCAGCAACAGGCCCAAGATTTTGATCAGGGAAGAGGAATCAAGTCAGGTGCATTCTTCTCAGCAGGCTACTTTGAGGATTCCCTCAGAGATTGAATAGAGAAAGGTGAAAAAGGGCTTGACAGTAGAGATGTAGTGGAAAGGGTCATGTAAAATGGGCTCTGTCTGTGACAAGAAAAGGCTGTTCCCTGGCCTAGGGGCTCTGAATTACTTCTTTTTTTTAGTTATTATTTTTCTTTTGTTTTACTGGTAGAAATCACCTGTGACTTCATTAATGGCCCTTCAGAGCTTCAAGGGGCCCCAGCCACTGCACTGCTGTGGAGGAGTGGGGTCAGACACACTGACTGTCTACTGGGCACTTCCCCTGGAGGGAGCAGGCTGTTTCCTGATGAAGGCTGTGCTGCTGGGACCTCATCATGTTCATGAGCGTCACTGGCAGGGCTGTGGGTGTGCAACATGTTCTGTCAGATGGTGGGTGGGAATGGCTGCAAAAGGGACAAAAGCCACTAATGAAAGGAAGGACAGCAGGTGGGGAGCTGGACAACATCCTTTGCTATGGCATGCCTGATAAGGTGGGTGTTTACTTCTGTGGGAAGGAACAGCTTTGCAAATAAAAGATTAACTGCTAAGTGATCTCATGGTAACAGTCCTGAGCCATTGCTAATTTAGGTACCCAGTGTAAAAACAGGCAGGGAGGGAAAAGGAATCATGCTCCAGTCCCAAACACCCCTGGCTGATGTCACTGTGCTACCCTTGTGTCTCCACAGAGCTCAGTGTACTCACTCTGTTATCTTCAAGAGGATTAGGCAGGTCCACCTTGATGGACAATCTGATGAGGTCTGAAAACAAGGTGAACTTTTTCCCAGCTCTCAGTTGGTTTCAGGAAAGACATTGCTTTTCCTTGCAAATTTCATATCACTGGATAGACATAGAAAAGGAAAGGCTGAAGGAAATAAAGACAAAACTCTTTTTTATTGACTCTTAGCTGTGTATAGGATTTAAAGTATATCCAGGGCATGAAAGCCAGTCTTGTGTTGTGGATGTTAACCAACTAACTTTTGTCAAGAGATTGGAGCAGATATTTTTGTTTACCCTTGATCTGACACAAAGTAGGCTAAGTCCCACATCTATTTAATTGTGTTAAATTGTGATAATATTAACTTACAAACATCTAGATCCAGTGTGGTTGTCACTGAGAGCATCAATGAAAAAAGTCCCCCTCTATTCACAATACACAGTCCTTGGAGCATTTGTTTCCAAGGACTGTGCAAATCCACTGCTGCACACCAAGCCCAAACTGTACCTCTTTGGAATGTGTAGCAGCTCAGGAAACAACAGCAGCTTCTGGGCCAGCAGTTCTAAGACACCTTTCATGAAGAAGATTCTAGGAAGTCTCCTCATGGTTATTCCAATTTCCATCTGAAGAACTACCAACAGAGACTTTGGAAACAATGTCAGCATCATCGATGGGCAAATCTAGCAAAGCCCAGAGAACTTGCTGCTGACTCATCTTCTTGTTGCAATAACCTCTAAAGTTCTCTACAGCTGAAGGAATGGATGATGTTCTTCACCATGGTTCCCTCTCCTCACTGGTGACATGGTTCACTCTGTGTATTTTGGCTTTTAATAAGGGCCCTTCTAGTTTGTTAAAGGGTACTAAAAAATATCTGTCCATATCATACAGACAGAGGATACTCCTAGAATAAAGTTCCTTCCTGGATTGTCTGGTTTTGGTAAGGAATGGTTATGATGACTGAAGCAATCCTGCCTCATTTTGTGTTCCTTGTTACTTAGTTGTCAAAACCACCAGTGCCTGGGAAGCTTGGCTGGCTTTTTCCTGTGATGCTTCCTGTTTCTTCCTTCAGGCTGTGCTTGGTTTGGAAGACAGCCCTCAAAAACATAGGACTTCTGGTTCAGTGAAAGGGATGGACATTCCCTTTCCCACCTGAAGTCTGCCCATTTCTAAAATCCAATAATTCAGTCCTTCTCTTGAATTTTGATGGACAAGATCTTATCAGTTGGGGAATTTCCTGGGGATTTTTTTTTCCCCAGCATAAGCAGGGACTCAGTGCTCTCGATGAGCAGTGTGGTGAGTGCTGGTTGTAAACCACAAGGGTTAAGTGGCATGTCAGATCTTGAGCGGTGAGAAACTGCCGCATGTGTGTGGTCTTCCCAATTCACACTCAAGTGTTCTTAAAACAAAAAAACCCAAACAACCCACCCAGCAAACCAACACAAAAACCTTTTTGTAAAGCTTGAATTCCAGGTACAGGCTTGATCTGCACCTAGTGTGAAATCACAGTGGTGCTTGGTAGAGAGTCCCTTTCACGTCCTTGGGATTTCGAATGTTCTGAATGCAAAACAACCTGGGGCCACCTGCGGACTTCTTTCAACTAAACATTGCACAAGTGTGAACAAGTGCATCCTGACAATAGCCTAAACCAACTACCCAGCCCAAGGCAGAGAGGAGGAAAGCCTCTTAGGGTAGAGTGACATCTACTGTAATCCCCTGCTGCTTTAAGACTGGCCTGAAGTTGAAAACTATGGTCCAGAATTGGATGCTGCAGAATTTATAATGGATGTTAACATGTCTCAGGTCACAGAGTCTCTCTTGAGCTCCGGCTAAAATGGTAGTCACGTTTTCTGCCAGGTATTGTGCAAACATTTAGGAAGAATCAGGCCTGTTCCAGGGACCTTGCAGTGAGAGCAGATGAACAGGAGAAAGGAAGTCATCTTAGCCTCAGTGTTTACCAATGGAACTAGGGAAGGCTAAGTGATGTGCTTCAAGGTCATAGACGGATTTTCTTTTGACACATCAGCAAACTGAACGCAGTCTTCTTGTGTTCCAGAGTTATACTTTAAGCACAAACCTATTGCTTTTCCAGAAGGAATAGCTGTCAGATTAAAATGTAAAGTTTTTTTGCTTTGTTTTTATTCTCCTTTCCCCCTTTTATTCCCATATTTGATGTACAGGAAAGAAGAAATTAGCTCATTTCAAAATAACTGGAATTTTCACCCCAACCTGAGAGTATTTTTCCAGATTAAAAGCCATTTGCTCAATATTTTTGTTTCTCAATCTTATTTTCTATGAACATGAGACTTTCTTCCTCCCATAACTGCCTGTGCCTATGAGGGCCAAACCACCACTGGGAAGTCTGTTCCTGAAGTATCTGGGGCATGTCCAGGACTGGAGAACACTGAAAAACTTGCAGACAACCTTGACCTCTCACCTTTTGTTGGCATATCAAGGCAATCTATACAAAATACATTCCTGAACAAAGGTTTAGATTGCAAAGGTTTAGATTGCACATGGGTGATAGAGAGACCTTTGAATAACCTCAGGACTGCAGTGGCTTCAAGAAAATGGAAGTTGACTCCAAACCCGTTTCTTGTGTGGGGTTTGGTTTGGCAAAAACAAAGTCTGATTGATGAGGTTTGGCCAAACTGAGCCTCCAGTTTTGTAGCCAATCTGTGCTTCAAGAGATCGTCAGTTCTTGGGTGTGCTTCCACACATTCAAATTTCCTCACTGCTTGGAGTCTCCAGGAAAAACAGAAATAACCAGCAGGTCCTTCTGTGAGCACGCAGAGTCAAAATACAAAGTCAGGAGCTGTGCAGACTTTTCCGGTTGTGCGCAGCCATGAGTATGAGAGCAAGGAACACTGCACTGAATACATCACTTGCTCTTATTAGCACAGAAACAGACAGCAGTGAAAGCATCCTTATTCTTTCACCATCCTTAATCCTTTCTAAGACACTCTTTGCTTTTGGGAGGTGTGTAAGTGTTGGGCAGGACGGTGCTCATAGGAAAAAGCAACAACTGTGTTGTGATTTCTTTGGAGAAATATGCTCTGGACCTGTTCACCAATACACACATCATATCCCAGATTCATGCAGAGAGGCTTCTGCAGTTTCAGTTTCTAGCCTGGTTGCTTAGTGCCTCTGTGCTGGGATTGGTAACCAAGGCATTAGCTGTCCTGACAAGCTGTTGTCAGTGTAGAAAACACTTGGCTTTTTCTGGCCCACATGAAAGATGTGTTGGTTGTAACCCATGTGAGTCATTGTGCTGGATACAATCTTCACCCCTCATTCAACTCATGATGAAGTACTGAAATGGTTTGAATTGCAAAAATGGCTCTGAAAAGCCCCAGATCTGATGTGAGAAGTGTTTGTTCTGGAGTAAACATTGACAAGGATGGCTGTGACAGGACTTTTCGGAGGTCTCCATTGTACCCAGGCAGGAGAGTGGAAGGATGAAGAAGGATTAATTTTGTGGAAAGATCCTGTAGAATCCTTGCTGTCCTGCTGGTCAGGCACAGCAGTATCCTCATGCCTCTAGAGTCTGAGCAGACTCCAACAATGCTTCTGTTTTGGGACCTTAACAGGTGCTGAAGATCTGGCTCTAAACTTAGTCTTTATTTATTTACGTATTTATTTTTAATATTTAAAAAATATATTTATTTTGACATTCATTCCTCAGAGATCTCAGTCTCATTAGAAGTCTTCAGATTTCTTCCCTTTTTATGTAATGTACATTTTTGCAAAATGTCACCTTGCTACTGAATGGTAAGTTTAGATTTTTGGCTTTCTATTGGTAATTGCAAAGAAATGGAATCATGGAGATCTGTTAAGCATAAGGTTTCAGAACTGGGCATTGCTTCCTACTTTCAAACATCATGAAGTGCTTTGCATTTCTACGAGAAGGACTTCCTGAAGTTTATTTCCTGGCAGTTCTTGACATCATTGACGACTTCCTCTGCTTATTTATTTGATGTTGTTCTCTTGTGGTTGTTTTTGGTTTTGGAATTGGCTTTTCTCACAGTTAATCCAAGTTCTCCATGACAAAATAATCCTGTTTACCACTTCTTCCTTCTGACACAGCCCTCCGTGAAGTTTCTTCTTCCCTTCCTGGCATATGCACTTTTCCTGTAATCTTTCCGTTGCTCCAAACCTTTCTTCTCCTCTTTTGATTATAATCCCCCCCTGTTCATTCTCATAATTAAACCCAACTTAACTGCTCCTTGTTGTTCCTAGACTGATGAATACTTCTTGGCCAAGGTTAATAAATGCCAACAAAGAAGCATTCATAGCACAGCAGTAACAATTTGGTAGTAATTTTACAAATAGAACTGGAATCCACGAGCATGGATTGGTTTCCTGGAGGACTGTAGCTCAGCATGAGTACTATCCCCTGTGCAAATGCAGGAGGTTGTACACTGAGCCAGACAACACTCCAGCCATAGCTAGATGTTTCAGGCATTTGGAGAACTTGATTTTGAACTCTGCCCTGACCTGAGTTACTCTATCTCCTACTCCTTGTACACTTAAACTTTCCCTTGTCTGTTGATCATTGCCTACCTCCCCCATTGTCTCCCTCCACCTCTCACTGCTCACTGTGAAGCAAGAATCTTTCTCCCCCATTCATGGCTGTGCTTCATCTGCTTGGACACTCTCAACAAGAGCAGGGCCTGTTTCCACCTTTGCTTTTAAATTCCACCTGGAAAAATGAGATTATTATTTTTCATTGTCTGCGTGTAAGCCTTAAAATAAACATGCAAGTGCGGACTGATAATTATGTGAAGAAATAATATGAAAAAAAAAGATCAATAGATCCTTTTCAATGAGATAAGCACACATTACTTTAAACAAAGACAATACCAATACCCTGTGTTAGCTGCAACCCTGAAAGTAGCAGCCTGGGTCCATGTACAGACTTCATAGTCTTCATGCTTCTTTTGTCAGACTCTGATCTTTACCTCTTTCTAGGTGTGGTGGGTTGAAAATTCCCTGCCCCCCCCCCCCCCTGCCAACTTTAACTTTGCCAGACCAGCCCAGTTGGAAGCAAATGGAAGCTGTATTTACAAGCCAAACTACAATCTACAATGAAATGCAGTGAATATGTACAAATAGACAGTATTTACAATATTTACTGATATTTACAATTAACAAAAGCACAAGGAACCCCTGGTCAAAAACCTGGGGAGCTGCAACAGCTTCTTCTCCCTGCCTTCCCCTTACCCCCCTGCACACAAGGGAAGAGAGAGATTCAGAGAAGTTAATAGCAGACAAAACAATGCAGCCAAGGTCAAGCAGAAGCCAGCAGAAACACAGAGTTAGTATCTCCCAGCCTGAAGTGAGAAGAGAGAAAAATTGTTTTGGTAACCAGATATCTCTCCAATGGAATTGTTTAGAATAATCATTATTTTCCTTTTTACACCCATTAGTGATTTATTTACATTTTACTGCATTTCTGTTCGATATCTGTGAAAAATTTTAAAGGCATAGTCTAAAACTACCAGACTAAGTTTGAAAGCTTTCAGAAGAGGATAGTTTGAGGTTTTCCTATTCCAAATTTATCTGCTGTCATAAAGCCAGTGAGAGACACAGAGACCCACAAGAGGTAATAGCTAAATAAGTAACATGCAGAAATTCCTCACACCTCTGGATTGGCAAGGGAAGATGCAGCTGACATGGATTAGCCTAGTGTGAGCTTAGTGAGTTTGCATGCAAAGGCCTCTAGACTTCTTTTAACCCTAAAAGATGTGGAGGTAATTAACAAACCCCAAAACTGATTCAGCTGATCTATCCCTTTGTGTTTCCTTGACTTTTCAAGTGTTGCTCTTGTTTTTCTCTGCTCTCAGGAGAAAAATTCTAAATGAAAACTAACAATGCTATGAAGATCTTGCTGCTTCTCGTAACAGCCTCTCTGGGCTTCACTCTGCAACATTATGTCAAATGTGCAGGAAACAGAAAAAAAAAAAAAGATATCTTTATTTGTGCAGAGGCTTTGAGCTGGGTGAAACTGGAGTTACATGAACCTGCAGAGCAAAAGAAAGGAACAAGGTGGAAACCTCCCCACTCTCTTCTCTTCCTCCTTGCAGCAGAGGGAGAAAAGATTTTTTTTTTCCCACATTGAAGATTTTTCAGATATTTCTTTCTCAGGAGTGAACTGGGGCTTAGGAAAAGCTTAGTTCACTTCCCCAGATCAGCTACAATCCTCTTGTGCACCTTTGTCCATTGGAGCCTGAGGTAACTCAGCTCTTCTCTCTTCTGTCATATGTATAATTCAGGTTCTGTCCTCTCTAGGTACAATGGGATAATAAAAGTTATTAAATCCATGCACTCCAGAATCCAGCAAATACCTCTGTCTTCTCCAATTCCTGTACATCTTCCAGAAACAAGTGTTCCTTTAACTCTACCATTTCCTAGCAGCCTGGGCTGCACCTGCTAAAACGGAGTCCTTGAGTCCATAAATCCCTCTGTATATCTAGACAGATGTGCTTGAATGGTTATCTTTATTGCAGGCAATGGATGAAGAATAAAGTTTTGTTCTCTCTGCTCTGCTGAATATAGCAGTTTTTCTGTCATCATGCATGCCTGGGAAAAAAAAAAAAAACAAAACTATGTTCTGCAACTGGAGGGGACAAATTGTGTTTAGCTGGATATTTTGGGTTCCACAGGGAAAACGATCTCTTGTTTCTCATTTCACCCAGTTTAGAATGAGAATAACACACCTTACCCATGTAGAATGGAGATGTGTGATTCCACAGCACAGAGCAGGAGTTTTTGCTTACCAGCTGTATAAATGTATGGATTCAAAACTATTTCCAGATATTCTAAGGAACTTTTTTTGAGGATACATGACTGGGTAGATGATGGACTAGTCAAACCTGTCAAGCAATGTCCTCTTTAACAGCTACCCATGCTGTAGGCTTTTGAAGTGTCTGAAATAGCCAATGATTCAGGTATCCTAGTGAGGACGTTGCATCTGTGACATTCACTGGAAGTTGGAATTACTTAGTCTTTCACATTGAGAAAAATCTCAGGGTCTCAGCTGTCCCACACAGAAGAAAAGCAGACACCTTTTGCAGTCTACAACTACAGACTTTAAATTTTGCATGTTTTAGAATAATTATAAGGGAGCCACAGCCCCGTACTGTAACATACATAAAATGTATGATGGACTGGAAAAAAAAAATCTTTTCTACCATTAGTGTTGTATAGGGAGATTTATCCCTTCCCTTTAGTCATCCAGCCACTCTTAAAACTGTCTGGAGAGACGAGCTGTCAGAATTCTTTAGTGTAGAAATTTTTGTCTGTCTTGGAGTGGAGAAAACTAAAGCATCAAAGTGTCCACCTTCATAAATTCCAGGAGGGTTTAGAGCATAACCAGAATTCTTAAAAGCAATGACATGATTAGCAATCTCCCAAGAATTCTCTCATGATAATTCCCATGCACATACAGATTGATTACATGGCTGAATAACATGAATTTGAACCACCTTTTCCCAATGTGTCTAGTCATATTGGTTCTTTCAATCCAGGAAGGGTAATGAGCCACTAGTCCAGCCAAACTGCAGCTCAGAAGAATTGCTCTCAGTCTTGTTTGTTCTTTCTATCTGTTGATAAATGGATCAGTGTGGTCAGTTATATTCCCTTCTTTTGTCTCTTAAATCTGTGGTAACTTTGAGCTGATGTCTGCTAACAGGGACTGGAAACAGCAAGAAAACCAAAGCTATGCCCTCACTGACTAGCACTTGTGTTAGCCAGCTGTGCTGCTTTGTGGTGTAGCATTGCTGGAGGTTGGAACTGACACTGCACTTGTTCTTGCTTCTTCCCTCATTCAGGTCTGGACTTTGGTGTCTAGGAGCAAGGATACCTCCTTGGCCATTCCCATGGGACACTTTAGCCCACTGTAGGGGAGGATTTCTGGGGAAAGTGGCATTCTTGCTAGCAGGAAGTGGAATTATCCACATGGCTATGATAGTGCTACCATTAATGTAATAAACAAGGAGAGATTTGTGGAGAGAGATGACATCCCTGGATAGAGCAAGTGATAAGAAGCAAAGAGAAGCAATTTCTTGGGCTTGAAACCAAAGAAACAACACTTAGTACAATGGGGAAAACTTGTTTTGCTTCATTTCTGTGTCACAGAGACAGATAGCATGTGCTTCAGCTATAGCATACAGAAAATTGTGACATAAACCTAGCGTCTCCTTTTTGCTGTGATTTTTAGGATGAAGTAGGGTTAGGAATTTGTCATCCAAAGCTTATCTTTTGAAGATGTTTTGTGGAATGTCTTTGAAGATCAAGAGTGAGAAGTCAAACAGAGAATGGTTATATTGTAAGAAATGTTCTCCCAGTGGCTGTTTCTGTCTTTCATAGAATGTCTGCGTGGAAATGTTGTGGTGCACAGTGGTTGATTGATTTTACCCACATACTTTTCATGAGGGCATTTGGTGCTTTGGATAGAATAGATCACGTTCTGGAATGAGTACATGTAGGATGCAAAGCTTTGATGGTTTCTTCTGGATGGGAGCAGGGCTCCTATTCTATGGAGTATGCACATGTGTCAGCAAGTTGGAAATCTATTGCTCTGGCATGGCCCCATTCCTCTGGAGATGTGTTTGCCATGGGAAATTTTGCTTCTAATAAAGTATCTGGTGAAGCAAGGGCAATTCAGAAAGTTCAAAGGGAAACTTTGAGGACAATTTCTCATAAACACTCATCTGCTAACAGATGTTCTAGTTTCAGGATGTTCTGGACAGGTTCCAATTTATCATGATTGCTGTTAATAGGGGTTTTCTCTCTTTTTATAATATAGTCTGTTTATATATGTTCTTCAGGAGGCTCATTTACATCTGTGATCTCTGTCTCTGGAGGAGTAGCCTTGTTTGCTGAATGTTTTAGGGCTAGTACTGAGTTTATCAAGAATATTCTCTTCACTGCCAATCTGATAGTGTCTGGAGTCTTGGCTGCATATTACACATTTCAGGGAGTGTTTTGGATGGTTGCTATGTTTCTGTAGGCAGGTGTGCTGGTCTTTGGGTTTTTTCTATCTATAAGGTTATTTTTAGGCTACCATTTTCAAGGCAGGCTTGGTGTCTGGGACTTATCCAGAGACAACTAGATGTTTTTTGACCTGAGAATGGGTGTCAGGAACACCAGAAATGCAACCCAGACAGAAAGGTATTATTGAACATTTGCAAACCACAGTTCTTCTGAGAGCACAGATCCAGGTCCATGATACCAGCTTTGCCCCAAGTGTAACAAGAAATGCTCCCCTCAGAAAGGTTTCAGTCACCAGTTTCTCTGTCCACAAGGCTGCACTTGTGCAACAGCCACAAAAAAGGGGCCTTGAAATTAATTTTTTAAACAGTAATGAATGAAAACTTAGCAGTAAGTCAGTTCTGGTAAGAAAGCCACTTTGTGTTGAATGCACCTGTCATGCTCTACAGACCTGCCATACACAGTTAGCCAAATCACTCCCTCTGGTAGGCAATAGTTCCAAGGCATATCATAAATATCACTCAGGTATAAGCTGTGTGGAAAAGGCAGCTGTGGACAGCTCCAGGGGGACCGGATCAATAGCATAGCTAGTCAAGAAGGGTGGAGGAGAGGGAAAAGCTGGCAAATATCTGACTTCAATTTGGTTTCTGTTTGGTGTTGTGAATTTGTACTTGTCTAAACTGTCTGCCTGCCTCTGGGCAATAGCTCCCAATGTTGCATTTTCATGCAATATGTGGCTAGGAAATCGCAGTAATCACAGTACCAAATGCCCAGCACTGCACCCGCAGGGAGAGAAAGCAAATGTATTTATGTGAGAGTTGTATGGAACTGACAGGCAAGGCAGAAATTGCAAACCACTTTCTGGAAACTTCTTTTCTGCTTTGTAGGCACTGAAATGATCCATTGCACTAAATAAGAGATTTGTCTTTTTTTTTTTTTTTTCTTTTTTTTCCTTTCCTGTATTCTTAAAGAAAGCATTTAGAAGTGCAACAGGCTCTGCCAGAAGCATGAGTCTGGATCTCAGCCTTTCTTAAATGAAATCAAATCAGTTCCAGAAGTTTACTCTCAAGAAACAGTGAATGTGAAATGAGAGCATCATACCTGAAAATTGAGGACGAGCCATTTGAACAGATTTAAGTAATGTCATGGTGACTTTCATTTCTCCTGGTGGCTGTGCTCATGGACAACTCACATCTGGAACATGGTGACTGGCACCACTCAACAGCAACAAAAAGCTCTTATTTTAAATCCTCTCTCTCATTTTATTCTTCTACAAGTGGTTCTAGAGCTTGGACCTGGCACTATACATTTGACATATGTACAAAGTAAATTTATTTCCAGCTGATTTTTTTGTTTCCTACCGAAAGTGAAGTTGGATCACTCTTGATTTTATTGATAATTGTGATGCTGGGAGCAAAAGATATTTCTGTAAAGAGCACTAAATTTGAAGTAACCATATGGGTGAGCTTGTTTGGAGCTGAGGGCTATGAGCATTTGTGAATGAGATTAAAAAGGACACTCTGGATGAACGTGCGGCACAGACAAATCCTTTCCTGTTTTAGTAACAACTCTGAAAGAGCAATAAGGAAGCAATTTACAGCACCTATTGCATTTGTATTGGCTTTCCACAGGATGGGTGTTCTCTTGTATATCTCACCAGCTCCAGAGGTTTGAACCAGGACATTTTATGTGGCATATTTAATTCCTAATTTACAGAGAAACCTAAAGAAACATGGTATGTACACTAACACCTTACTTACTCTACCACACCAGGATGCTGGAAGCTGTTTCCTGGATATGATGTACAGACAGATCACACCTTACTTACTCTACCACACCAGGATGCTGGAAGCTGTTTCCTAGATATGATGTACAGACAAATCACAGGAAAGGAATGGATGTGGCATCTTCTGTTTACAGAGTTCAAGAACAGAGGGAACATGAACTACCTCAAAACTCAGTATTGGGGATTTCTACAAAAATGAAAAACAATCGTGAACAATAAGTCTTGGAGGCATTAGCTATCTAATCCACCACAGTACCCTTGAGGCTTCAACAATTCATGGTAGAGAGATGGCTGTGAGGATATTCAGAAAGTAAATTTCCTCCAAGTGTGAAGGAAGGTATTCACAGTCGCTGTTTTATCTTTGTTCAGTGCAGAGGTGTGTGGGGAGTTTGCAGACAGATTCACTTGTGTCCTGAAGATCTCAGAAGGTGGAGAGAGACTTCTCCCATCTAAGCAAGAAAATGAGACTTTGTACCTCTATGAGTAGCAATGTCCAACCTGGTGGCTCCATTGTTTACCTCTCACACAAAAAGCGGGGCTCCACTGTGGACAAGACAGAGTTAGTGAAAGTGCTTCCTCTACCATCTGCTCTGGGCAGAAAAGTACTAGCTCTTGGAGTACTAGCTCCTGCACTCCAGCTGCAAGAGACAAAAGAGCAGAAGGAGATGCCAAGGTTGAATGTGGCAGCTGGCTTAGAAAAAGCAGTGACAGGTATACCTGTGAGAAGGGGGATGCAGCAGAAGTGGCCACTGCCCTTAAAATACTGCACTGCTGCCGTGGCCAGTAGGCAGCTCATTTGTGAGAAGATGATAAAGTATCATGCCACTCCCAGAGGTAAAAACAGAAGGAAAGGCTGCAGTACTCCAGATGTAAATTCTCACTTTGCTAGTCCTAGAAACTGGGAATATGTTTCAGAATGGACATCTGTAAACTTTGAATTGTTCTAGGAGGAGTTTTCCTTTGTTTTGTCAGAAATTTTATTTAATCCAGTGTCCAGCATTGTTTTCATAGGACTGTAGATTATATCAGGTCCTTCTACCATTTAATGCAGTTACCTGCAATCTCCTTGGGACAAAATGGTCTATGTAGTGAACTAATGCATACAGATTATACTCTTTATGGTGTTATTATTCCCTTGCTGGCACACTAGGGCATAAACTAAGGCACAAAGATGTACCTAGATCAGATGATCAGTGTCCTAAATGCTTGCTACTGGCATTAGTCAGTGATTGACACGCTTTCCAAGCTTTTCTTCTTATGCCCCAAAAAGAGTCTGTTGAAATATGTTTTTCATTCCTTCTTAGGGAATTCCTTCTTATTAAGCCCACTGCTAAGGATACTTTATTTTTCTCAAGCTCTTCCACTTTACACTCCTTGTTTTCATTTTTGGGAACCGTTTTCCCTAAACCAGAGATCTGGGAAAAGAGAAGCTCTTTGTTGGAGGAGGAGCATCACTGATCTTATGACTGGTTATGTATCTCTGAAGAATGTGTCAAAGAAAGGTTATTTTTCTGTCCCAAACTTCACACAGATCAGAGAGATGGAAAAACAAAAGTGAAAGAATAAAACTCTCTGTTTTTTTTACGACCTGGAGGAAAACATACTGAGAAAGAATTTTGGATTTCTTTTTTGCTCATGTGTCATTTTTTTATTTGTTGCTGAGGGCAGTATGTGCACAGGTATCTAACTCTTTGTGCTGATCTTCCACACAAGTCACTATCCCCTTCTCATTTCATAGTAATTCCATTTCTTCACCCTCTGTTTGAATTTTGTCTTAAATGGATGGAGGCTGAAAAACCATAGGGGAGATATCTGTGTTATAGAAATGACTGTTATAATTAGCATTGTTTGGTTAACTTTCTGACAGTCTCAGCAGAGGCAGTCACAGGAAGTCATTGTCTTTGCAAAATGGCTCCTCTGGCTCGACTCAGGTATGAATTATAACGCAGAATTATGGAGACTTTTCATATTTCTGTTATATCAGAAGAGTAGAGGTGTGGAGGAGTTAGGCAGCATGTTATAATGATATTTGACCAGGTGTGGATAAAGTCACTAATGCTACATTCAAATCAGATCTACGAGAAACTGTCTTCTTGGCTCCATTTGCCCTAAATGCATATGGTGCTTGGATGGTACACAAATATATTGGATGTCTCTCCCTTCTACAAAAACTACTTGGATGAACCACAACCCCAAAATTAACTGCTCAGCACCAGAGACCATTATCAACTCCAGGTGCGTGAGATCATTCTGCCCTTTTACCTTCAAACTGCTCTGTCTCCTTTTTCTCTCCTGGCACTTGTTTGTTTCTAAACCAGCAACCAAGAGATTAGAAAAAAATGGTATGCAAAAGGTGACCTTTGGAAATTAAGAACCTTTACAAAATGAACGCCTCCAGTTCTGTTCTGACAGGGCATCTAGCCTCCAACGTGTTTACAGACTGTATTGTCACTCTCTAGCACAAAAGTTGACAGAAGTGGCAGGGAGCATTCCTTGGGGTCATGCACTCTGCAGCAGTAAATACCTCATGCCTTAAACAAACTCAAAATAAATCCTAGACCCATCTCTTGTACTTTTATTCCTGCAACATATTGTCTACAAAAGAGAAGCAGCTGGGACTGCAGCAGTCTGTAACAGTGGGTGTGCTGCAGCCTCTGAACTCACCCCAATTCAGTAGGGGATGAGTTTTTAAGGTCAGTGCCTCTGAAAGGAGTACTGCTAACTATTTCTTGTAAAATCTCTGGATAGCTAGAGATCAGCCAGCTAATATGTGTGAGCATGAGAGGCATTCATTGCTCAGCTCTTTTCAGTAAAGCAAATGTCTCGATCCCACCTGTAACATTTTGTAAGTTGTGGTGCTCAATGGACCCCTTCAGCTCAGCTGATGGCCTTGCCCATCTCAGTTACAGAAAGAAGTGCAGAAAAGTATCAGGCTAAGTTTGTTTAATCTTTTTGCAAAGAAATTTTTGCCCTGTGATGTCTCTGCTTCTCCTCCCTGAGGCAGTAAGAAAACACTTTGTAGTGGTCATAAATACAGTATATTACTTTTAGGGGCAAAGTTGCTCCTCCTCATTCTCTGTTGCCTGTGATAGAAATCAGATAAATCAACTCATAATACTTGTTTAATCTTTCTTCCTCACCATCCAGAGAGATGAAAAAATGAGTGAGAGAATGTGTTTGGGTTTTTTTATTTTTAATTTTCAAGATTTATTGGTCCTACAAAGTCATGACACAGGTTGAAATTCTGAAGAAATGTCTGCTTATGCAGTATGTTCTGATGAAGTACACCTTAAAGGCACAGTGCTTTATTTTACCAATAATCCTTTCACAAGCAATACCAAAGATTGAAAAGATATATTTTGTAATCATTGTTTGTTGCAAAAGAGTGGAAGAACCAGAATCACAGAATCATAGAATCAGTCAGGGTTGGAAGGGATCACAAGGATCATCCAGTTCCAACCCCCCTGCCATGGGCAGGGACACCTCACACTACATCAGGCTGCACAGAGCCTCATCCAGACTGGCCTTAAACACCTCCAGGGATGGAGCCTCAACCACCTCCCTGGACAACCCATTCCAGGCTCTCACCACTCTCATGGGGAAGAACTTCTTCCTCATGTCCAGCCTGAATCTTCCCACTTCCAGCTTTATTCCATTCCCCCTAGTCCTATCACTACCTGATAGCCTAAAAATTCCCTCCCCAGCTTTCTTGTAAGTCCCTACATTTGTTCTTCATGGCTTTTTTTTTTTTTTCTGTAGTTGTCAGAATGAAGACATGCCTTCAAGCTGATTATGAGCAAAACACTTCAGTGTTCGTGCCCTGGAAGGGCAAAATATCAAAACCCCAGCATCCCTCCTCAGCCACCCTTTCTGCTGAGTGAGCTGAGTATCAGGTAGTTGGGAATGTTCTGAGATTTTTCAATCAGACAGAGGAACTGTTGGCTCTCAAAAAACACAGATAGTTTGCTTAGGCTTTTGAAATGTTGACTGACCAAGAAGAACAGATAAATTGGGTTAAGCCTTTAGAGGATGTAACTCAGGCTGGTGCTGTTGGTTTGAATGGAGCTAGTCCCTCTACTCAGCTGGAATTAATTCTTTAGGATGTAAAAACTCCACAGAGAGCCTTCAATACCCACTTCTAATTTAGTCCATGTCGTAATGACATGAAGTTACCACTTGATGGCTCTTTATTAGTTTAGATGGATAAACCTAGTTAATGGATCCAAACCAGGCCCTTGCAGCTGCATGCAGAGCTTGTTTGCAGATCCACCAGAAGCAGAACGACTGTGAAGCTGTGAGAAAAAAGCCACTCATAAGAAACGTTTCTCCTCATCCTTACTGGACCAGAACACCATGATGCAATCTGCTTTCACTGTCGCAAATTTTTCAGTATTAAAACCATATTCAAACCAAAGCAGCAATAACAACAGACATTTGATATCTTCTGCACTCATGTGCACCAAATTCCAAAGGTGTGGAAGGAGTGAGAGGGGAAAAAGAGCACTGGAAATAAATACCCCTATGAAGAAATTACAACATTAAAATGCAATTCCCTTGTTCATGTTTTTCTTAGAAAGCAATTCAGTTCCATCTGGCTGTGGGCCTGCAGCCAACACTTGCTTCAGAAGAACTGAAACATCCAAATAAGAAAAATTAATTAATTAACTAATTAATATAATAGGTAGCTCCTGTACAGAGCTCTCAAAACTGAGATCATTCTGAGCCAGTTTTGCACCTCCATGCAAACATAAATCTTGCATAGTCTGATGGGGATTCAAAGTGAACCATGCTACAGAGGCATTCAAGAGAGATGGAGGTGAAAGGATAGGATCAACCAGATGATACAGAACAACTAGGGTTTTGTTCTCAGCAATGGGTCACTGAAGCAGCATAGATGGGGAGATACATGTTTGTTCTGGTGATGGTTATTTATTTATTTTAATCACTAGCCAGCTCTAAACAATGGTAAACTATTCAATTGCAGGCTGGGAAACCTCAAAAAGCAAAATTTCTAAATATTATTTTCTCTATAAAAGAAAAAGAAGAAAAGGCAGAAGAGAAAAGGAGGGCTTAATTTATTTCTAGCACTATTGCAATGTTCCAAGTTGCTGAAGGAACATGAAGCTCACACACTGCCAGTCGCTGCTTCTGCATCTTAGAAATGCACTTTGGCCATGGCTGTCAACAATGGCTAGGGATTTTAATTGTCTCTGGTTGATGGATTTTGACATGAAACTCTAAACTTTCTTGCTACACATGCTGTGCTGAGATACATGTTTTTGCTTTGTGCTGCAAGGGAAAAAAATCTCATATCATAAGCCATTGGAGCCACTGTTCCAACAGAGCTTGGAGTTTTGCCCTGAAGCTCTCTGAGCAATGTTTCCTCGTTCCCATTTCAGTCAGGCTTAATGGGAACTCTTTCCATTGTGAACGTAGAACCATAGTCAAAGCAAAAACTGACACACAGCTTAGTGGAGAAAGAGGCTCAACTGACCTCTAACTTCTGGCAATCATTCTGGGGATAGCCATGGGGTAACATGCTGTTTCTTAAGTGTCACATGATACTGATGCCATAGTGAAGTAGTCCCCCTGCTGCAGAGCTTCCCACCTCCCTCCTTGAGTCCTCCCAAAAGTGGCAGAGACAGACATCAGAGAAAATGGCAGAGGAGAGAGCCAGAATAGGCAAGTAAAACAGATTGCATACTTCTTCTGGCTGATGCACAAAAGCTGTCTGGTGTCATGAAAGGAATCCACCTCAGCCTTACCTACAGAAAAATCAGGATTAGAGGCTGAACTTCATCTTGGGTTGGGAGATCAGGGAAAAGGGTGAGACGGGAAATGAGATCCTACATGACATAACTAAGTTATCTGTCCTCACTCTTTGGCCCAGTTGTTTGGATGGCAAACAGTATGTTCTTGCAAGCACAGCCTCTAGTGAAATGCAATCCTTTCTTGAAGGTCTTGGGGAAACAAAAGGAAATCAAAGTGATAGAGTGTTATATCCCAGATTTTAAGCAGCCTATGAAGACAAGCAGGGAAGGCTATATGGCTAGATGCATGTTTTCATGTATCTCTGGGAACCGAACTGTAATATCTAGAACCAGGGTCAACTGAAAATTTGCTGAAGCTTTTTTTGCTTCAGCAGAAGAAAACCAACCTTGTTTGATGTCATACTCTTAACATTAACAATGTGCTCTACCAGTGTTGGCTAATTAAGAGATTTGTGAGAGTGTTCTTCACCAGCTGTATTTTTTTGGGTCAGCCTAGTATGAAGAGATTTAACACCACCCCAGCTCTCAGTTCCAAATCCATAAAATATCCCTATCAACCCCTGCTAGATCTGTCATCAATAAAGATAGTGCAAGGAGCCATCCTGAATGCAACAGATAAGCACAGAATCAGATAATGATAGGAAGGGTGGAATCCCAAACTGTCACTAGTTATCAGTGCAACAAGACCAACTAAGGCACCAGCTCCCCAGCTGCCAAATACTAGCAACAGCAGGACAGCCTTGTGCCTTTGAACATGACCCTGCTAACAGCAAACCTCTCCTGAACTTCTTGGGGAAGAAAAGGGAAAGACTATAGCTACCTTAGCATAGGCAGAGGATGAGCTTTCAAAGCAGCTGAGCTCTGACTTTCCCTCCTTCAAGAAAATATATTTTTATTAGCATTTTTTTAAGAAAACAAAGAAACAAACAACACAAAAGTGGAACTTTTTAATGGGAAAAATAAAGTCTTGGATGTGGGATTTCTGACAGACTTCCAATGAGATAAAAACATGACAAATTTTCACCATCTTGGGATGCAGCCTATGGTGAATATTTCTCGGGGGTGACAGAGGAGGGAGAAGGAAGAGTGAGAGAGAATAAAATGTTTCCATCTGAAAATAATTTAAAGGAAGATATTTATCCCTCTGGTTAGAACAGCTTCTTAACTAAAGCAATGTGCCTGGCCAGTGAGGTACTATGAAAAGGGAAAGAAGATTCCCTCCACTCCAAGAGGCAAAACACAGTCTGGAAAGATGGAAGAGTGCTTCTATAAGCACCCTACTAACTGTGATGTAAGTACTTTTGATATGGGCATGTTCTTGATTTCTTCCCCCAAAGCAAAGATGTAGCCAGGAGATATGAGGAAAGAAGCTGAATGGTTTGGAAGCTGCCTGCAGCCTGGGCACTGAAAAATCTTTGCTTTTTAACACTGTCATGTAGCCATGAGGAGACATGAGGAAAAGGAGAGACATGGCCTTTAGACTAACAGACTAATATTGACTGCTACAGAAGCAATCCCACATGGAATGTGTCAGGAAAAACGCAGGCAACTTTCATCATCGGGTTTCCTTTGTAATTTTTCCCCCCTGCTTCTCCAATCAGGCTTAGAAAGCAAGCAGGATCAAGATATTTTGGGGGGGGGGGGGGGGGAGGGAAAGTTGTCCATGATTCCATTCTCTTCAATGTTGCTTGTCCCTTTTTCTGTAGTGTTTTGCCATTATATGCTCTGTAGCAAGAGACCAGCTTTCCCAGCTATGCTGATAGAGTCAAGGTCTGGGACCTATAGATGTTACCACAGTGAAAGCTATGTAGAAGCAGAGTCAAAAGACTTAATTTCCTAAGTGTTTCCAGAAATAAAATGCTTCCTTTCCACTTAGTGTAACCCCTGGATTTCCCCAAGGGCTTCTTTGTGCACAGTGTTTTTTTCCAGAAGCTTCAGTAACTTTATCAATAGAGTTTCTCCTTTATGAGTCTGTCCTTTGCTCCTCACTAATGTGCCCAACTGGCACATCTCAGACTCTTTCCTCACTTTGGTGGAAGATGCAAACATAAGGGACCACAGGCAGAGACTTCTGGAAGAGCTGTGAGAGAGAGAGGGGGAAGGTGGTTTGGACCTTTTCTCCAGCATGAAGCATTTGCTCCAGGAAGGGAAGGGCCATGTCAAAGAGCTAAGAGAAAAGCCAGCTCCACTGGAACACAGACAAAGCTTCCTGTCCACTTGCTTCTAAATCCCCAGAGAACTAGTCAACACTTATTTATTGAAAAAAAGAAAAAGAAGACATGTTTTATCTTACCTTCTCTTTCCTTATAACACATAAACTGCAACGACTCTTTGACTTTAACAAATAACAAACCATATATTTTCGTGTGCACACCTTCAGCTCCTGAGGAAACACTTCTGCAGAAGATGGGAAAGTCCATGGAGCAGTTAGGACTGGTAATGTTCATTTGGATGGCGGCTCTGAGGTTTGCAAGTGAGCACAAGTATTTCCTCGGGTCATACAAGGAAAATTCCTTCCACAGAAGACAGCAGATTGCTCTATTCAAGTCTTGGGACAGCCACAAGCCAAACAGAGCTCATATACCTGCCTTCTCAGATGGTTATATTGCTTCTGGTCTAAAGCCAGTCCATGATTCCTACTTAAAGCTCAGCCAAAATGATCCCGTGTCTGTCTGCAAAGTACCATGTAGCCATATCCATGATAACAGGCTTTGGAAAATAAAACCTGAGCACTGATCTGCAGGGCTTTGAAGAAATGGCTTTGAATGCCAGGACCACTCTTGCTTAACAGATTTCAGCCTAATCTGATTTATTTATTGTTTAACCTGCCATGTGCCTGCAAACCAGCTGGAAGCACAGCCGGCTAATTACTGGGCATAGGCTGCCTTTGATTGCTTAAGACAAGATGCCTGTAAGATGGACAAGATTTAAGGCACACAGTTATTGTCTATGACCCCCTTTTGGATCCTAATGAGCTCTGAATGGCTGAGATGTTCTGTTTGAGAGGCAGCAGGGATCTGGCTCCATCAGGGCAAGGGCTGCATATGGAAGTTATTTCATCTTGGTCTTTCCCTGCCTTTTTCTCCGTTCTCTATCTCATACATCTGTGAGGTGGAATGTGTTTAAAACCACAATCCTGATAATGCCTCTAGATCTTCTGCTCTCTATTTGCATCTTCCAGGGGGCATCTGTGCTAACATAGTTCCTGCTTTTGCTCCAGACAAATGAGATATCACTGATTTTCTCAAAAGCTGCGTGAAAGAGTGGAGATTTTTCCTTGTTCTGAACAAGTCCATGAGATGAAGTTTCCCTTTGTAAGAAAGATCATTAGATCCAGGAAGCACCTTGTCCTCAGCAGGAACAAACTAGTCCCCTCTTTCATGCTTAGTTTAGAAGTAAAATTGCTAAGTGGAATCACTCTCCATTCTGTGCTATTCACGGCCTGGTCCTTCCATTAGCTGCATTCACTCCCTTTCTGACCTAAAGAGACAAGGTGTGACAAAATCTAACAAAATCAGCAACTCACTAAGCCAGAGAAGCAACTTTCTTGTCAGCCAGGGTTTGAACTCTAACCCTTGGAGGAGGTTAAATATAATTAAATATATATTGCTCCATTAAATATACATTGCTTTAAGGGCTGTTGTGCCCCCAAATCTTTGAAGTTCATAAGTTCATGTTAACATACACTACTGAGAAGGTGAAGGTCTGGGCCAGAAAATGAGAAAGTACTAAGTCACTAACCATATTAAAAATAACAAAAAGGAGCAAAAGCAAAAAAAAAAAAAGAGAAGAGATAATCTCAATAATTTTAAGTCGTTTTATTGGCCTGGAAAGGGTGGAGAAAGCAAGAGGATGGGAAGGGCAGGAAGCAATCTCCTTACTCCACAAGAGTTCCTGGAGTCTGGGCGTCTTTGGGGGACTGGGAGAAACGGGAAAATGAAATAAAAACATGTTCAAAATGCCAAAAATGATAGGAAATGGTTATCAACTTGAAAAGTTCCTCCAAAGGTTATTAATAGCTAACAGCAAGGAAATCATGACTCACTGGGCAGATAAGTATATCCCAGTCCCTAAAATGTGAATTGGTTCATAGTCACTTAACCCTGACTATTCTATCATAACACCTACAGGGAAAGGATATCACTAAAGCATCACCAGACATATGCAAATGCATCTCTAACTTGCAAAGCACTTACACACATGTATAAGCACTGTTAATTTTTATGAGCTGTAAGTATGTAAGAGAGTGCTAAATGTGGACAAAATTAAGCCCTGGATTTAGACTGCATTGCAAAAAGAATTGGTCTTTTTAAGATATTTGGACTATTTTGCTAGCTGGCTAGCTAGAGTATTTGGCTAGCTGGTGGAGGTTCTGTCTTGGACCATAAGATAACAAATGATCCTACAATTTCATCTCACCACTTGAATCACAGACTTTCTTATTTCTGGCATGTGCAGGGAAACAGAGGAACAAAGGCATTGCAGGCCACACTTTCAAACTCTGCTTGCAGAGTCCAGCATCAACAAAGGCATATTGCTGAGAGGAGTGTACATGTGGGTTTAACTACTGATCCATAGATCCATGAGCAGCAGGTTTTTAACCTAACAGGCATTCCCTAAAAACATCCAGAAAGTTTGGGGGCTGAGAGAAAGATGGACTAGAGGAATGATGAAATGTACAAACATGTTGCAACAGAGTGTGAGAACAGCCAGTCAGAATCAGAGTCCCATTGCCCGCTGCTGCATGTTAACATCAAAATAAAATCCCTGTGCTGATAGTTAAGCCAGGTAGAGGCTGGGGAGAGTGCAACACTGGAACTGCATTTTAAAGATCAAGTAAGCAAGCAAGCAATGAGCAAACGAGTGGAGTGGGCCAAAATCTCTTGAATTTTGGCCAAATGTATAGAACTTAAAATTATCTTTCCTCTCAGCTGGAGTGGTTATTTCCTTTCCCTTCCAGCAGCTTTTCTGCATCATGTCTGACTGCAGCACAGTTGATAACATGCCTACCTTAAAACCGTGGCTATGAAAATGGTTTTCTGCATATTAACCTGCCTAAACTGTTCTCTTGATGTAGAAACTATTATATTTTTATAATCACCTAGTCAGCCTTCAGGGATATCACAGCTCTTTCCCCTGTGCTGCTTCCTCTGGTAGGTGTTTCTCTTAACAGCCATGTGAAACCTCTAACAAAAGAGACACCTCAACCCCCCAAGTACTCTGTGAGGTTTGATATCCTGCCTCTTTTAAGTTTTCCTAATGTCTATCTTATGCCTCCTCAGTGGTAATGTGAGCTTCTGACTGCTCCTTTCACTAATGAACACAGAGAACACATTGCAGCATTCCTCTGGCAATGCATTCTCACCTCCTCCATCTCTGGAGCTGATCTTTCTCTCTCCTCTTGCATTATATAGCACCACAAGCTTAAAAACACATGGGATGTTTTTGGTGTCTTATACAATAGAAAACCATTCTGATTGGGCTGCTAATAAATCTTTTCCTTCTCTTCATCCTATGGTTTTCTATTTTTGCTTTGGAATGGAACATAATATTCTGAGTCCTTCAGCACAACAATATGTCAGGCAACTGGTAACAATACATTGGGCTTTTGGGTGGGGGATCTTCTTTTATGGCATCTTTGTGAAGGATGATTTTCATCAAACATTTTTATGACTTGAATGAAATATTTGTGAAGTGGCTTCTGGAAGTGTGACTGATTGCCTAGTTTCACTCTGTTTTCTGTTTTCATTGGTTTATGTAAATCACTAGGTATTATGTCTACTCTGCATTTGATCATTTCAAATTGATTGAAGAATTTGTGTACCAGGGCAAATTAATTGTTTCTTTGTTACAAATAAAATTTTGTTTATCCGTATGTCAATGAATAAGAACATAAAAGGTGCTAGGAATAAATGAGGATTTTTCTGCATTTCCTTGTACAAGTTTATTTATTTATTACAAACACTTATCATGAGCAAATGGAAAATTTTGTTCTTTTTTTTTCTTTTCCCCATTCCCCATGTATTGCATTAGATGTGTTACACAGATATTTAGAATATATCAGACAATATGGAACATATTACAGCCTATAGCAGCTGTCTTGATATTTCAAATATATTACATGGAATGACATAAAATATTTTCAACATATTCTTATAATTTTAACATATATCATGTGGTGTCCCATATTTTAAGCAGCAGAACAATGGGCCAATTCTTTTTTTTTTCCTTCTTCTTTCAAAAATTGCATTTTATATATTGTCAGATATATTTCTACCATGTGTGCAATAAATTATATGAAACACGTAACACACATATGGAAAAGGTATGACTTTTTTGATGGGAAGGGAGGTTGTGGATTGCTTAGCAAGGGATTGAAATCCTTTGTGCATTGTTTAAGCAATGGTCAGTATCTCTGCTCTGGTCTGCAGGCAATGAGGTTTGTAGAACAAATATTTGTCATTTCCAGCAACCTAGTTATTTTCTGGTGAAGTTAAAATGATAGCACAGAGTCAGTCACAAAACTCTGTAGTCTGGAATGAACAGCAGGGATAGCTTGTCACAGGGCAATCCATTCCTTGTAGATCATGGGAAAGTCAGGAACACATGGTCCTCTTCTGCATCAGGTCCTGGAAAGATGTATCACTGGAAGCAACAAGTCTGAATTAGGAGACTGCACCCAGTGATGGCAAGGTTATCTATGGCTTAACACAGCCCAGGTTCTGAGGTGGTTTGTGCTGCATCTTTGCTGCCTCCCTGAAGGGGGTGGGGAACTCAGAGCAATTTAGTTAAGCTAGCTGAGCCTCGGAGAAGCCAATATCTATTTAGAGATGGTAATCAGAGTTCCAGCCTGTCAGGTTAGTGCACTGGGAATTGTAATGTGCAGAAATCTTAGGAAAATATATATAAGTGAATCACAAATACAGGATTTTTTTTTTCTTTCCTAATGGATTTCAGATGCCTATTGTTCACATTTTCAGAATGTATATTACAATCTGGACTGGTTTGAAGGTAATCCACTCAAAGTAGCTGTTCTGGTCTGCTCTCTGTCCTCTGCAATACTGTGCTGCTCTTGAATGAGTCCTCCCTCCTGTGTACCGGTTTTGGTGGGCAGCATTCCTCCCTCTCTGTTCTGCAGCTGGTCAGATCTGAACAAAGTCTCCAAACCCAAGCAAGGTGAGATCCAAGCCTTAAATACTAACATAGATGATGCTTTCACTTGTGACTTTGAGAAGGAAAGTCAGTCAGCCAAGAATGTACCTTTTCTGTGCCCTACTGGACTGTTATACCTTTTCTAAATGCCTGCAGATGGTTGGCTGAAGAGTTCCCATCTCACCTCCAGAAATACAGACAGCTCAAAACTTGCACCACTGAGGGAGTTTTTAGTCCAAGAGGAATAATCCAGTGCAGGATTCCAGTAGTGATTCTGGATTTTATAAATATAAATCAATGCTTTGAGTTATGCAATGTGTTTAATAACTGCTTAATTCGTCCACTAAGACTAGAATTTTTTTTTTTTTTATTTCAAGTAAACCTAGAAGATCTAAGATTTTAATAATGGAGACAAGCAAGAACTAGAGCCAGGGGAAAGTGTCTTTGAGGCTTTGCATATAGATAAACGAAACTCTATGTTTTACATGAGGTTACCACCTATGGTGATGGGTCTTTAAAGTTCACCACTTGACATCTGAGGAATAGGCAGTCAGTGTCAGGCCTGTTTTTATGGACTTGCCTCACAGCATGGTCTTATATAACATGATCCTGTCCTTCTGGTACACCATGTCTGTATAGAGAGAACAACTCAATATTGGATTTATACTTATCCTTTTCATATTTTATTAGTCATTGTTAACTGCATGTCATCCAAACCCTTTGTTACTTTTCCCCTAACAGCTGCATTAGAGTGGTGGTCCTCAAGAATGTCTCACTGCGTCTGTGTTCCCCATGAAGACAGCACATGCACAATGCAGCTATGGATAAGGAGTGTGTGGGAGGGAGGTGAAATATGCCACTGATTGGTGGGGATGGCATGTAAAAAGCACAGTCATCCTAGGAGCTGTGAGAGACTTGGCTTCAGGGAGGAATGACTGTGTAGATTTTAGGTGATAAAATTTAAGAACTCTTAAGAAAACATTGATAAAGTCCAGGCTTTCTGTTAAAATAGTGGCAAATTTGAGTGGATGTTCATGGGTATAAAAAAATGACAGAGCCATTGATTCACACAACCACCATCTCTGCTTCCACACATCGAACATAGGCAGCATAGAAAGTGAGGTCTGTGAAAATGACAATTGTCGTTTTGCCTTTGGCATTAAAGCTGTCAGTGATAGAGTGTTACATAGTAATGTCTTTCTGTCATTAATGATTGCAAATAGTGACCTGAATCATTTCAAGAGAGACTCAGAATACCTCAGTCCAAGTAATGCAATTTAGAAGAGATGACACATTGCAAATGAGTGCTGTGAGCCTAAGCATTTAACCCACCAAGTCCTTGTCTTGCAACAAATAATGTGTTTTGGTCAACACATGCACATATATATATGTATAAGTAGCATTTACATACATATACACACATGTATAGGTAACAAGGCTGAGACAAGGCATCCATTGGTAGTTACAACCCCAATGATGAAAACCTGGCAAAGCCGCAAGCAGATTTCCACACTGTCAAGTGCTGAACAACCTTCCTGATGGCTTCAGGTCTCTTCAGGATCAGTTATGCAGACAGGCAGACACTCTGTCATGACTTACTCGTTCCTGATTCACCTTGACCATGTTTCCTCCACATGGAATTCACATCCAAAATAGTCTTTGCACTGTCCTGCCTGTGTGATTTCCATGCCAGTGCTGCTGTGGCTACAGCAAGGGGAAGAACCAAGGTGTGTATCAAAGCCATTGTGTAAGTTCTCCCACATTAGAGGCATGCAAGGAGGAGGCAGAATCTGCTGAAGGAAGCAGGTATGTGTGTGCCTCTTGGTGGGGGGATACATCTGCACATGGAATGGTAAGATGAGGAGAAAGGCCCCTCTTCTGCACTTGAAGAAACAGGAGTGACTGTGCCTCTTAGGAAGCAACCTCATAGGCTAAGCAGCTCTGAAATAGATTATATCTGGCAGATAGAAGTGTTGTAGAAGCAGGAGAGGAGAGAATGGCTCCAGCTTGTCCCAATTTCCTGATAGGATTAAGAGAAAGGGAGGAAAAAGTAAAAAGAAAAAGGAAAAAAAAATATATAAAATATATGCTTAGCTATAAACATTTTTTTTCCTTCTTATTTGCTTTCTGGCTTTTGAGTCTGCACCAGGAATTTGGACCACATAAAATAACAACTTTTTCCTTTTTTCCCCATGCCTTCAGAAGTATTAGTCTTTCATTTTCATGATGTCATTCCTTTCCTGTCCCTGAGTTGTAATTTTGGGTGGATTGCTGGAGGCAGAAAAGCCTGCATATCTTCTCCTCATCATATGAATTTTTCATTCTGTTTTGTAACACACCTAGGGCCAAGAGAGCACAGGAAGCAGAGAGAAAAGGATTTCCTAGAGAAAAGTGCATTAAAGAAGAACAGCTCAGTGAAGGGGGCTGACTGTGTGACATTTGCTAATTTATCTGGCTGCTCAAGAGTGATGCAGACTAGATCACGTTCCTTGTGTCATCTATGGACTGTAGATATACTAGCCCTGAGGGTTTAAATGTTTTCACCAGTTAAAGGAATGAATGTAATCCTGTGTGCCCAAGTTCTTGGAGTAATGAGAGATTGTGCTATCAGTTCATGGATGTGAAGAGATGTCTCATTTTTGTGGCAATGACTGGTCATTCTTATCCTGCCATGTTATTATCTACATGTTATTTAATATATATCATTGAGATCTCTGAGTTAATTCTTGTTTGTTCTAAACACCACCACTAAGGAAAGATGAAGAAGGGAATAAAAAAAAAAAAGAAAAAAGAAAAAAAAAGACAGAGTTCATTCTTGATGTGTTTTTTCCACTGATAGGGACAACACCACAGTCTTTAGTCCTCACAAATCAATGGCAGATTACTAAGAAAAACATGAGCACTATACTAGACTGTATAGAGAGGATCATTACTTTCAAAATGTGTGGAATAAAAATTCTATTTTGCATAAGTGGTAAAGCTACACAGAGATCTTTGTCCCTTCTGAGGGATCACACTTCCAAGAAGTGAATAATGTTTAGAGATTCCACAGATGAGTGTTGAGGGCTGTCAGAATCTTCAAAAACAAGAACTATGGGGAAAAGAGAGAAAATTGAGGGTTTAAACCTAGAGAAGAAAAGTCTGAGGAGAGGTTGCCTAACTGTATTTAAACCATGATTTCTTGTTTTGCCTCAGCAAATAGCAGACATTTTTTCCTTCACTGCAGTTGCCTTTTATGTATTAATATTGCAACATGACAGATGCAAGGTTTTTAAGAGCAGATTATATAGCATCTGTCAAAAGTGACATGGCTGTTGTTGATTCCACAGTGGGCAGGGAACAGAGGAGGATGTCTCTGAAGGACCATGCCACCTCTTCGATGGGATTCTGGAAGTCTCTTGATGTGTTAATCTTAATTATTTCCTTCTGAGGAATGTTTTCCAATAATGTAACTAATCAAGCAACTCTATGATCAACCCTTTGCAGTTCATCTATATGCTGCCTGAATTGTTAGTGCTAGATATGAATATTGTACTTCAGCAGTGGTGGCACAAATGACAAATACAATTACTTCTTCTATTTCTTCTCTATTTATCTTTTTTATATTTCCATAAATCATATTTTCCCTTCTTGACACCATGTTCACAGAGGCCCTCAAATAACTGTCCAGACTGTATTGTAGTATGTGGAGTCCTTTATCCTGTACATAAACTCCATTACACTTTTTGTGCCTAGATTGTAGAATCACTTTAGTTGGGAAAGACCTTAAAGATCATCAGGTCCAACCCTTATCTAACTGTACTGTGTTTGGTGCTAAATCATGTCCTTTAGCACCACATCTGTGTGTGCCTTAAACACCTCCAGGGATGGTGATTCAACCACCTCCCTGGGGAGGCTATTCCAGAGTTTGATAATCCTTCCAGTGAAGATGATTATGTAATACCCAATCTAAACCTTCCCTGGCACAAACTGAGGCTGTTTTCTCTTGTCTCATCATTTACTACTAGGGAGAAAAAAACTAACATCCACCTTACTACAACCTTCTTTCAGATAGTTGCAGAGAGCAATAAGGTTTCCCCTCAGCATCTTCTTTTCCAGACTAAACACCTCCAGTTCCCTTAGCTGGCCAAACTGATGGAAACTGACAGAAAGTGGCTCGGTGAGGACTCCTGCCCTTTGTCTCAGTACCCTTGGATATATGGCATCTGGTCCATAGACTTGTGCAAGCCTAAGCGGTGCAGCAGGTCACTAACCATCTCCTATTGGATTATGGGGGCTTCATTCTGCTCCCTGTCTCTATCTCCTGGATCAGAAGGCTGAGTATCCAGTGAACAACTGGTCCTACTACTAAGGACTGAGACAAAGTACCTCATGCTTTTCCTCACTCTTGATCATTATGTTTTCTTGCATTAAGCTTGCTGGCTGACCCAAGGCCATCTCTAACCACAACCAACCCTCACTGTCTACTGTCTTTTGCTTCCCCAGACCATTTATCTTCTTATTAAGAGTTTGTACACTATGAAGCCTTTGTAGGTATTGGTATTACAGATCCTCCCAGGTTGCTGACATCCTTGAAGAGCAGTAGGACAGCAACAGATGCCAGGAGAGCCTTTCCTTACAAACGCTTTTGCTTTGTAAGAGTTCTGTCTTTTCCAGCTTCATTTAAGTCCCACAAGTCAGCCATTTCTGAGCAGCTGAATGAAGGCCAAATGCATTTTATGCCTTTTTAGTTTCTTAATTAAAACATCCTGTGGGGCAAAGTCAGATGCCTTACAGAAGTCTGCTTTACCCAGAAGATTATCTTTAGCCACCAAACTGTTAATTGTATCAAATGAAGATATCAAGTCAGTTTGACAGGATCTGTTTCCCATAAACCCCTGTTGAACAGCCTAATTTATATTTCCTACCGTAACTGATGATTTCTCTTGGGATGTATATCGAGCTGTTAGACTTACAGCTATAATGGGAAAACACAGAATCATGACATTTTCTCTGAAAGAGACCTCTGAGTGTTATCTTCTCCAACAGTCACAACTCAAAGGAAGGTCAACTTCAAAGTCTGCTCAGGGCCTCATCCAGTCTAATTTTTAATCTCTATGAGGACAAAGATTCCATAGCCTCTCTGGGAACTGTTCTCAGTGCTCTAACACAGACCTTGTACAGATTTTGCTCTTGATTTGCATTCCAAATTTCTCAAGAGGCAAACTGAGCTCATTTCTTCTCAGCCTTTTGCTGTGCATCTCTGATAGTTTTCTAGATTCATCTTCTCATTAAGACTCTGTTAGACAGCTAAAGACAGAAAAATGTTCCTTCATTTGCCTTTCTCTCTCCAGGATGAAGAAATACATCTTGCTCTGCTTCCACTGTACATGATGGAAGCTCACTGAAGCACCAAGCTCACTGCAAATGGCAGCAGTAAAAATTGTTTTTGATTGTATCACATACCTCAGTACTTTAATAACTAGGAATGCATCCCAGACTGTATCTTTACACTCCACACTCTAAATTAAGATTGGCAAACACCTTTGAGGTAAGCTTATTGCACCTCCTCCAGATGGGATAAATCACCTTTGCTGTACTATTCATTATCACAGAGAGAGTCTCAGAGGCTGATTTAAACACAAATACTGACTTCTGAAATGAGGTGAGAATAACTCCACCAAAAGAGTGCATGCCCTGGCCAGCTTCTTTGAATCTGATGCATGTATACTCTCTAGTCTTTATCCTTGTTATTGAATATCCTTCTCAGTCTTGGTAGAATGCAGAGTTACAGACCTCTAACAATAATTTTATTTTTTTATTCTCAAGTACAGGAACAAGTGTTTTCCTATGCTCTTTGCCCCACTCTGAATTGTCACATTCTATCTGCTACCACATCCTTTGTTAGTTTACCTTTGGTGCTGTTTATTTTAAAACAATCTGTATTGTCCATAGTGCTCTTTGCTGCATGTTTCCCTTTGCAGCTTTCTACTCTTCTTCCTCATAGCTTCTGATTTATGTCAATTACTGTTGGCTTCTTCATTCTTTTATTTGCTTTATGTAATATAGGCATGCTGGTGTGTACACATATGTATATATATGTCTGTAAGTGACTGTATGAGAACTTCCAACTCCCTGCTGTGCCAGCATGGTTTTGTAACCAGCATGTCCTCTTTCTAGAGTTACATAATTTCAGTTTGGGGGAATCTAATAAAATTTCTGCCAGAAGTTCCTTATTACCATTCATATTTTTTGCCACTGCTCTCAATTTTCCATCTCTATTGCCTTGATTAATAATGAGTTTTGGCTTGGTGTAACTGGCCCCTCTGAAACATCAAGTCTATAAAATACACTACCTCTATATGTATGGACACATAAACACACAAGCAAGCATGTGCACACACACACACACAGCTTTACTGTAGATCTCTACAGGTCAGAGAACCTAGTCACACTCAGCCTGCTACTGGGAATTCTCCTCACTCTACCCAGGATCTTTTTCCCACTTAGCATTATGGAAAAGCAAGATAACCAGGAAACCTTGTCGAGTCACAAATTAAGAATCCTTGGAGCTTATAATGGTTCCACCCTACTTTAAAAATTATGAACTTTGTAATTCCCAGGGTAACCAAAATGTCTGACCAAGTCATCCTTCAATGTTCTGCCTTAGTTAAATACAGCTTTGATTGTGCATAAGGTGAAATCATTTAGCTATCTGATTATCCTTTCTGGTAAACTATAGATGTAGCAGCCCTATAGTAGGGAAATTGTGAAGTGTAAATTATATTTTCATACAATATATGTTGTTTAATGTGAAACTTCTTTTTTCTTAGAGGTCACATCACGGGGGTATTTTAGGAGGGTGTTTCCTTTTGAAGCTTTTAAGCAATGCAGCTACTCAGACTTCTTTGTTCTTTCTAATGAACGAACAGACTTGATAGAATGAAAGAGGCACTCCGGTTCCTGCCTTGGTTTTCTTATACTTTACACAATGTCTCCTTTTAGCTGTCTTACCTAGCTGTCTTACAAAATAATCAGCTTTGGGGACTTCAATACTCTCCATTAATAAAGATTATTGCTCATTTTATGATCCTTGGAACACAAAATGTAACTGTGTCAGCTTTCCCTGTTCCCCACCTCTAATACCGTGTCATATTGTGCTCTCAGGTATATGACCAATATTGATAATGCCACAGTGTTGAACAGGTCCAAAGGAGGTGGGATGTATGAAGCAACTGGGTTCAACATAGCTGGTTTGGATGTTTTTTTGTCCTTCAGCTGAGAAGCTGAAGCACTGTGATTTGTTCCTTCATCTAGGTCTCATACCTTATTGATCTGCACCACCGTGGCCTGGAGTTCCCCTATTTTTTGATGCATTGAAGATCTCCTAGAGTATTGCACACAAGTCTTTGTTACTTACAGAGGTTTAAAGTATTGTTTATGGATAGCAAGACTGTGGAATGGGGGGAAAGGCAAGGGCAATGGAATCACAGTTGAGCTAATGTAAATATCTTCCCTCCAGTAGTTGGTAATAGACAATGCCTGCCCTTCCCAGTTGTGGTGTTTCTCTGAGAGACATTGAGAGGGTCAGGGAGCTTTGATAGAAAAAAAAATTATTTTGTTCAGATGAGCTGCTGATAGAGCTTGGTCCACATCATGATATTTTGGACACTGGTCAAAAATAGCCCAAAATGCTGGTTTTTCTTTCGAGTTATTTCCTATGAGCAGAGACACAAAATGATTGCCAAATTGGCCTCTTTTGTGGTGCTAGCCTCTCTTTTTCTTCCTTTGGGAAGGTGTGGAGACAGTCACCAGTGCTGTGGATTGGTTTCACCAGTTTTAACACCTGTCCAGAAAAATGTTCAGTTACAGTAAATAAAACAACTCCTGCTTTTTAAAAAGCTCTCTTATGCTTTCTAAGAATTACCACTGGGTCTGCTCCATCTCAGAGACCTTTTTTTTCTGTATGTCACATTGAGCTTTGTGGGTTTTATCCTGTGAATTGGGCTGAAAGGCAAGGAGGACAAGAAAGAAGAGTTTGATAATATTGCTGTTGTGAATTTGGTGATTAAAGACTGGAGAACAGGCTGAGATGAAATTACAATTTGGGAAATGTAACTTCATTAAATATCACAAACTTCACTCTTTTCTGTGGGAATTACAGTCAGCAGCTATTTCTGTTGCACAACAAGCTGAGGTGTTCCCTCCAGTCCTTGTGTTTTTATCTGCTTTTGTTCTGTAATGTTCAGGTAGCATGCCAGGATTTAAACCCCTCCCTCACGAAAAAGCAGTCTTTATGGAAATTTGGCAAGCTGAATGAAACTGAAAGTTTAAAATGTGTGAGAATGGGATCAAAAAACAACAACAAAATCCCCCAACCTGGATGTGCTTGGCTTCTCTAAATCCTACCCTTCCACTTGGATTTTCATGGCCAACAGCTGGCATTTAGGAAGTAATTTTTGTTTATTTGTTTTCACTATGAACAGATGAAACACATGGAGTCAATAACCAAGAAGACACTGGGAGGACACATTTAGGCATTATTTCCTCTTGGCCCTGGTGCTCTATTGTGTCTCCACAGGTGGAGATGCTGACCAGGAGACTGTAAAGCAGATTGTCTTGCGAAAGTCTCCAACCAGAGGAGAAAGACAGCAGCTTCAGATCCAAACCGATCTGGTAGTGACTTCCAGATTTGATCTGACCTGGGCTACCAATTTGCTCTTCTTCTAAAAATCTCTCCTGAATATCCTTAGTGACAACATGATATCCAGTCTCTATTTGCTAGCCTTCAAGAATTTGCCTTTGAGGAGAGAATTTTTAGCATCCTGCTAATATTCCCAGGAGAAAACTCATAGCCCACAGCCATTTCTCTGTCATCTCCTCCATGAGATGATGTAGCCTAGTTTTTGTGCAGCATCTGGCTAGAACATCTACTGATGGCATTGATCAGAAAAGATGATGAGGCTCCTTCTTACGAGGGCCTTGTTGTCCTTTACATAAAGGAAAAAAACTTGATACTGCCTGCTACAGGAACAAGTACTTTTTGTGGTTTATCTGAGCGCATGTGATGTAAAAGAGACTGCCAGGATGGTAGAACTCCTAGGATCCAGCCAGCAGAGGGAATGGCTGAGACCATGAGGCCATTTCTGTCTTGCCCACTATTTAAAGTTGCCCAGGGTACTCAGGATATTGTAGCCTGATGTTCATCCCACCTCCCTTCTGTGGTTCACCAGGATCATGACATTATCACGTCACAGGAAAGGGCCCCTGGAGGCAAAGCTTTCCTGGAACTGAACTGAGGCTCTGGAGTTCCTTGTTAGACAGCGGTGAGTGGGAACTTCGCTGTGCTGGGACAGGAAAGTACAGTTTGTGGCTTGCTTTTCCCCTAATCATTTGCTCATACACACAATGATACAGCAAAGCAGACCAAATATTTCTCCGGTGCCAGTGAAGGGCAGATGGATTGGCTGCCGATGCTACTCTTTGGTAGTGCTCAGGAGGGATAAGAATATCATGCTGAGGAGGAATCTAGTTCTTAGAGAGTGAAGGAGAGAAAAAGTAGGACTGGTATGGTATATCTGCAGAGGATTTTGTTTTGATGTTGTTGAGTCTGCAGAACACAAAAAGACCACATGGTTAAGTCTGATTGCATTACCTAGTAATGATCACACTTACCTCCAGAGATAATTTCTGTATACACTACAAAATGGAGTTTTCTTTAAAAAAAAAACTTTTCTGAACTCAGAGTCTGACTGTGGCTGAGTATAGCTTGGGATCTGGGTCAGGTCTTGTTTTATCCCTGTGGATTTTACCTAATCCTCATTAAGTACTGCCAGAGGTTCTCTAGCTTCATTTTCTTCTTTGAATCTTTCTGATAACATCATCTACCAGTCGTGGTTGTTTAGATGTCTTAAGGTTTTTTCCCCTAAAATAATGTGTGCATGAGAGGAAAGATGCCAAATACAAACCACCCATACCCCCCAAAAAAGGTGAGGAAAAGACTGAGGAATATTAAAAGGAGAAAATCCTGACTTTGATGGGCGCATTTTCCAAGGAAAATAGAAGAAATATAACAGACACCAAGAATAAAATCCCATTTTCTGCTGCCAGCCCATTTTATGACTTTGAAAACCAGTCAGTTTTATCCAGCATGGTTTCTGGGAAGGGAAAAAAAAAAGGGGGGGGGGGGGGGAGCGAACATGCTTCTAATCATATTCAAGTAGGCGCTGTGCAAAACTTGCTGGAAGCCAGCAGTGGTGATGACTGGCTCATTACCATTATATAAATAGTATTTAAAGTGCAGCTGGGCCCTCACATGAGCAGAGACCTAATTGATGCCGAAATATGTTCATTTCAAGTCCTGTGACTTCACGTGGAAAATATTACACTGGCTAATTAATGGCAATGAGAAGAGATGATGCATGGCCTTATAAAACAAGCAACTGAAACGCTGAGGACTCCATCCAAAAGGAAAAAGGGGAGGGGGAGAAGAACTTTGGAAGTTTAAAGCATAAAAAGTCCCAACAAAATAAAATGCATGCTCACATACTTGCAATGACACACACATAATCACGAAATAGAGACATTCAGGAGGAAATGACTTGCTATTTATCTAACAGCTCTCAAGCCAAATTTGAGTTCATTATATGTCCTTGACAGAAAGACAGCACAAAGCCCAATATTTATCCAGAGGAGTTTAGGAAAATACAAATGCCTTGATTCTGGCAATTATGAACACTATCTACCTAATATCCTTTTCAGGCACTTAGTAAAGTTGCATCTACCATGTCATTATTTAATACATACAAATATGAGTTGGCTCAAACAGGGAATACAAGCTTGAGTTAATGGGCAAAATGAATTGGGCACTGCTGTGCAGCACATCAGGCAGATAATTATCATAGTCTCCTCTAGCCATAAGTCATACAAAAGTCTTAATTGAAACTTTAAGAAATGCTTATAGTCTAATATATGGTTAGCCATACTAGAAGGTATAGTGAACTATGACAAAAGTTAGCCAAAAGGATTGGAAGTGTGGACAAGCTGACTTAGGTAAGGCAGACAGGACTAGATCCATCACTATTTAGTTAGGTGACTGTTTATGAATACCAGATTGTCCCTACCTAGATATGACATTTCTTTACTAGAAATATCTCCTTCAACTACAGAAGCTAGAAAATCTGCATTGAATGTCTGGCAGCTTCCTTGTCTTCACAGAACTGTTTGGCCCGTAGGTGTTACCTATGCTTTGTCTCAGAGCAGGATATGATAGCCCTAAATGCTGAGGTTTCCAATACTCCCCAAGAAGACTTTATGATAGTGCTACTGATCTCACTGTCAGGAAAGCACTGGCTCCAAATTTCTCCTTTATTTTCTTACATTATGCAGAGTAAATCTCTTCCTATTTTTATTTCCTCTTACTGCTTCCTCAATGCCTGTTTCTCTGGCTTTTTCCATGATTTTGTTGCATCTTTATCCTTTCTGCATATATCATATATTCCTGTTCTTTCATCATTTATAGATGTTTTCTTTGGATTTCATGATTGTCTTCCTTTCAACAACAAATTCATTCTTCAGGGTTTTGATCTTTCTAGATTTTGTGGCTCATTGATTTGTTCACTCTTCAAGATTCTTGCTGGCTCATGCCATAAAAACAATATTTGACATAAACACTCAGCTCTTTTTTCTTTATTTGCTTTCTAAATCTTCCCATCAGTTCTTTGTGGTATTTTGTAATGGGCCCCAGTGAATAGAATTATTCTGCATCTTTCCTTTATGAAACTTACTCACAAATTATACTCCCCAAATTGCCTTTCTTCTACTTTTCTGCCATGGTTGTTTTACATGACTCCTCCCAAATTATTGCTGTTTGTAAATTTCATCAAGTGCCTGATTATTTCCATTTCCAGAGATTAACGGAGATGTCAAATGTGACTCTTTGCAGAATCCAAGAAGGCACATCTGTCTCCATGAAACAATATTTATAGCTAAGCCAGCAGCAATGGTTTTTGAAAAAGCCAAAAAATTTATAATTGAATGAAAGTAATTTCTCAGTGATATTGCAGCACTAGTGAGCATTGTTGATATGATGCATCAAAGGCCACGCCAAAGTAGGGCTGGTTTTCCTCCCCTTCTTTAGTCTTCTGCAACACAAGTAGGGGCTACTTGGTTTCTGGAAGCTTAGAGTACCACTTACAGCCAGGACATCACATTAAATGATATAGCCCCACCAAGGTGCAGATTACATTAGCAGTTCTCTTTGATTAAATTATTTGAGCTCTGCTCTTCCATCATGATGGCTACTTGTGACATTTACTGTCCAAAGACCTACTGCACTTCTCCCCCTCTCACCCTAAGAAAAATCCATGTCAAAACAAACCCACCCAGACAAAGCTTTCCACTCTATGTGCATCTCTCCTAGGGAAAAGGATAAAGCACAAACAGCACCAGGCAGATGGCAGCTATGTTATATTCTGCCCAACTGGCAAGGGCTCAGAAACAATGACAATGAAAAAGCATAAGATCCGGGACAGAACAAGATCAAATAGTCTCTCATAATTTCCTTTCCAAATAGTTTCTCATAATTTCCTTTCCAATGGTTCAATATTTCATTTCAGCAAATGAGAATGTCATCTTAATGGCCACAGTGATAGAAATTCAGAGTATCTGTTTTTGAAACAAGCTCTCCCAGAAAGACTTGCTTGTAGCTATATGTGCATGCATATTGTGTGTGCATTTATCTTTACTTTTTCAGCAAGTAGAGTTAGCATGGAGCACATGAGAGCTATAGAAGGAGAGTGAACTCCCTTCATGTGATCTTCAAGCCTTCCCTGTATTTGTTGCTTTGCAGTAGCACTTCCCAAATTCATGGCAGCAGTTCCTTTAATCACACCCCCACATGTTTTTGTTTGTTTGTTTGTTAAGTGCCAACTGCATGGCCCGAAGCAGGCAAAGGAACTGAGACTTGCCACGTTTCAGACTCACACCTGCATCCGTGATGCAAGCATGATCTTCCAAGCATGGTGTGTCTCAGTTACTGACTGTTCAATAAGCATTAATGGAGAGAAAACTAGGTCCAGACCACCTCATATAGGCATTTACTTGAAGCTCCACAGCCGTCTGTGTGCAGTGACCTTGTCTGGTAGGCTTGGGCTCCCCTGCCCACTGCTCTGTTCAATGCATACACCATTTGCAGCTACCTAAGCCTGTTGTAATCACCGTGGTGTAGAGCCTGGATGGAGTCCAACGTGTTTTGCCTGAGGTTGTAAGGAAGATCACCGAAGAAAGCTGTGATATGAAGCATTATCTCCTAGATCCTAATTCATTTCCCTGCTGGCAGGGACCTCTCTCCCTCCTCTTGCGGTTTAGTCTGCACACCTGAAATAATGAATGAAAATAGAGCAGGAGTGAGAGGAGTGAGACTGCTGGGCTGGCATGGGGCTTTGAACACACCCTCTGAGGAGAGCTCCAGTGTGGAGGCTGGCTTGCTTGCTCTGGTGCAGGGGCCTTTTCTAAATTCGACTGCACTTGGGAGCCCAGGTTGCAAACCTTCTCAGGCCTGAAAGGTCTGAGATCTCCTTGAGAGATTGCTTCCCCCCACCTTCTGTTAAGAAAAAGGACCTCCGCTTAGTGCTCTGTAGATGGGGAGCCTGTGTGTGCAGCTCTCTCTGTGAAGTCTTGAACAGGGTGCTACCAGATGACTTCACAAGCAGTTCTCTAATTTGAAGGCCTTTGGTAACATAAGAGGTCATAAAAAAAATTTGTGATTACCAAGGGACTGACCTGATTTTCTTGAGATGAGTCTGACATGTATAAAGCCTTCCTCCTGTTTCTTGTTTCTTCCGTATGTTTAAGCACTGATATGGATGCCCTTGAAGTTTTATATTCCACTGGCATGAAAATTATTCTCCAAAGATTTTTGGTTTCCCATTGCCTTTTATTCTACAAACAAATGTTAACTCAAGTGAAAAAGCAGACTCTTGTGATCCTCTGTTTTGGTGAACTGGGCACAAAATAACTATTTTAGCAAAAGTGAAATAGACAGGGGCTAAACTGGAGTTTAGCAAGAGTTTTTACACTCCCCCTTTTTTTTTTTCTCCATTAAAAAATGGTTATTAATTTTTAAAATGATTGTTAAGCACAGCTGCTTCAGAGCTGAGCTGTACCCTTTAAACAGCTTTGACCTAGTGATCTCAGAGAGGAAGAGAAAAAGTGGCTGAAACCACCAGCAATCTCCATCTGCATCTATGGCTTTGGACAAGTTTGATCTGAACCCAAACACTGACAGATCAGAGCCTGTGCTATGCAATTTTTCATTTGATACTCTCCAGCTTTGATTTCAGGGTGAGGGGAAGGAGAGGAGAAAGGAAAGGGTGGGTAGGGGATGAAAGGCACCAGATATGTCCACACCCTCACATTAAACCCAAAGTCACTTGCTTTAGGTTGTTAAAGAAGGCATAGAGGAAAAACAGGAAAAAAATATAGGAGGAGAAGCAGAAGAAATACTGTTTGCAGAGATAGGGAAAAGAGAGGATCTGAAGCTCATATTCCATTGAAATTCATCTGGGCAAATGTAAACCCTACAGAGAAACATATATGCTTTTTTTTTTTTTTCCTTTAGTTTTGGCATATATACTTCCTGTCATACCACTGGCAGAACAGGAAGAATGGAACAGGAAGCTTGGTTTTACTCAGTTCTTCTTGTGCCGTGGTGATGGACTTGCAATGGATCATATGAGTACCTATATGGTGCCTTCCCAGCTGGTAAGGACAGCTATATAATGTCAGAGGATGACAAGATGCCACTAGAAGAAGTGGTGCTGCATCAGAACTTTGTGGAGACTGTCAAGGAGTTCTTAGAGTTCTAGTGCTTTCTTTGGATCCTTGTCTAGATGTTCACCCTATGACTGTGGAAGGGTAGTCTGAGCTCACACAGCCTGCAAATCCCATCTGCCTCTGGGGCACATGATCTCAAGCCTCTTCTAATGCGGATTCTGGGGGGGGGGACACTTATTTGTCCAGCATTAGTTGCCAAGAGAGCAGCTGGGAAATGTGGAGGCAGCTGGGCTGGGCATGGTGAATGTCCTTAAAGATTGATGCAGTGTAAGAGTGCAGTTCCAGACAGAAATCCAGACTGGAGGGATTTTGGGCCATTTGGTTGGCGTCAGGGTGGCTGTCTGACCTGGAGGGCATAGCTGGGAGAGGTGCCATGGGAATGGGTGCAAATAAGCCAGTATTGGAAAGTATGGGACTGGCTGAGGGAGAAGGGCTGGAGTACAGCCTATGAACTCTGAGAAGCTGTATGTAGGTCAGCAAGTAAGATCTGCTGCGTCAGACTGGCTTTGTCAAACAGAATTAATTTCTTTTGCAGTAGCCACTCCCAGGGCATAGGAAACTCTTTGTGGGCACCCAAAACCTTCATGGGGTCAGTGATAGTTTGGAATAATAGTTTGATTAAATAATGTTTTGTATATGTATACTGGGGATCACAGACCACCGTGCTATACATAAGGGTGAGTGGCTGTTGTAAAGGGCATTAAGACCCTTCTTGCACTGGACATTATTGCCCAGATGTTATTGCAACAACTGTTACTGGGAACAATCCTGCCTTTAATAGAAGGGAGCCAGGAGATAATTTGGCCAAGATGGAGTCAGTTAGAGATCTTCATCAGGAGAAGTGCAAAATTTAGCAGGTGTTGTACCATAATCCAAAGCCCTGAAAGAGCAACCAAAGAGCTTTGGAAAGGCTGCCAAAGTTAATCTGTTAGTGATGAGACTTCTTGCAGGTGAAATACAATGAAGAAAGTTACAGGAGATTCTTTAAGGGCCTGGCTTCAGGGCTTGTACTATTGCCTGTTTTCTGTGTAGCCAGAAGTGTTCTTCACCAGGGATCCACAAACAGAATAGTTTTTGCCTTCAGAGACAGGAATATTCCTTCATAGTGAAGCCTTTTCAGCAAGAGACGACCAACCCAAACTCCTTTGTGGGAGGGCAGCTCCTGCTGGGACAGACAGAATGCTAATCCTCTGCAAACTTTAATTTTTGTGAGAGACAAATATTAACAGAACCTGGCACTGGACGGATTTCCTGCAAGGTCAGGGAATGTTCTGAAGATGTGATTCAAACTTTGCCCAACTATTTCTTTTCCATTGCTGCACTCTCTATTTTTCTTGAATTAATCAGCTTACTTGTCACTGGATTTTCCTTTAGGTGGACATTTGAGATCACGCTCACAGTGCTCTCAGCATGTCTTCCCTTCCTATATGCTGAAGCTACAGAAGCAAAAATGGGCCAAACTTTCACTGATGTGTTGTCAACAGTTACACTTCACAGGAACCTGGTCTGGTAAGCCTCTTTCCTGATGATACAAAACTGGGAGAAGTGGCTGACACATCAGAAGGCTCTGCTGTCATTCGTCAAGACCTGGACATGTTGGAGAGTTGGGCAGAGGGGAACCTCATGAAGTTCAACAAGAGCAAGTGTAGAGTCATGCACCTGGGGAGGAATAATCCCATGCATCAGTACATGTTAGGGGTTGGCCTGCTGGAAAATAAGTCTCTGGAGATGGACCTGTAAGTCCTAGTGGATAACAAGTTCACATTGACCCAGCAATGTGCACTTGTGGTTAAGAAGGTCAACGGTATACTGGGGTGCATTAAGAAGAGTGTGGCCCACAGGTTGAAGGAGGTTCTCTTCCCCCTCTACTCTGCTCTGGTGAGGCAAAACTTGGAATATTGTGTCCAGTTCAGGGCTCCAGCTCAAGAAAGATATGCAACTACTCCAATTGAGGGCCACAAGGATGACTAGGGGACTAGAGCATCTCTCTTACCAGGAAAGTCTGAGAGATTTGGGCCTGGGGAAGACTGAGAGGGGATCTTTTCAATATTTATAAATATATAAAGGGTAGAGGATGGTGCTGGACCCTTTTCAGTGGTGCCCAGTGATAGGACAAGAGGCAATGGGTACAAACTAGAACACAGGACCGGGTTTCACTTAAACATAAGGAAAATCTTTACTATCAGAGTGATTGAATACTGGAACAGGCTGTCCAAAGAGTCTTTGGAGACTTTCAAAAGCAGCCTGGATGTGTTCCCGTGCAACCTCATCTATGTGAATCTGGTTTAGCAGGGCGATTAGACTGATGATCTGCAGAGCTTCCTTCCAGCCCCTTACCATTCTGTGATTGATTCCTTTAACAATCCTTTTACAATGCTGAATTAGATAGGTTATAGTAATTTCTGGCAGAATCTTCACCAACAAGTTCTCCCTGTAAGAAGACAGAAAGGTTGGTAGCTTTTTATCTGTCTCAATATCTGTATTTGTGCTGATATAGGGCCTAGAGGCTTCTGTCCTTACAGCTAGAACATGAACAGTATCTACTGAAACACACACCTAGGCATTTACAAATGTACTTCTGTCCCAGCCTGGAGGGTCTGCTGGGGAGTTCATTCTGAACGGCATTGTTCATTCTTTGATCTCACCGATAGTGCCAGCAAAGGAGGCCCCACTTGGGAAGCCACTGCAAAAGCCTTATCTGATTGCATTTAATAATAAGCTAGACTGGATTTGAGTGAATCATCTAGAAGGGAATGCATCCCACTGCACAATCCACACACCAAAACATGCAATTCTTGCTTTCATGAGGTGAGCTATTCCAAAAGATTCAGGAGAAACAGCATGGAGAAGGCAGTGTTGAGTTTGGAAACAATATACCAGTTGATGTTTGCGTGGCATCCAAGCAGAACTGATAAGACAGTAATGGCTGCTGAACTATCAACAAGAACACCAAAGAATGACATATCTCACGCAGAGCCATGAGATACATTGCTCAGAGGACAGCCTGGAATCCAGACGACTACCTGAAATTAAAGGAAGGGCAAGGAGCCCACTAGCTGTAAAGACCATGCTGGTTTAAGAGAACTTGCATAGATGGCTTCTGTCCTATAACCAGTATGGTAATAAACAGCATGTGCTATTTCCTCATCATCTATCACAAGGACCACCCTTGGCTAGAGAGAGAAGAAGATTAACTATTCCTGGCTGATCTTTTCTTGCTGGACAGAACCTTCTTGTTTCACATTCAGATTTAGTAGAACTGGTCTTGTCATTCTCAGATTACTAGTTCAGCTGCTCCATTAGGGGAATGTCCAGGAATGGAGAAGCAGAAAGCTTCCAAAACTGGAGACTGGAAAGTCTGAGACATGTGCATTTCTCTTTTTTAGCTCTCAATATGAATTTGTGACATATTTAATCTAATGTCAGCTTCATGGGGTCATTGACTCCAAAGTCCAACTACCAAATGAAAGATTCCTCTGGTAGTGTGAACCATTGTGCACTGTGTCTCCTATTTGCTTTGCTGCTTACATTTGTAGCAGAAAGCAGTAGGTTAAAGAAATACACATGAGAAAGATGAAGCATGTCCACTCAGGGAAAACACATGGCACAGCTGTACCTTAGTTGTTACCATTGTGAATATGGGGGACTTATAAAGCCAAAAGCTCACATTGACCTCGATAATTACTTTAACGGCAGGGAAGCACCTTCAGCAATAAAGGCAATCACATTCTCAATTGCTGGAATTCTAATAATTTGTTTTTAGTTTTGTAGGTATTTAAACAGATAAGAAGAAACAAAGATTCCTTGCTGGATCTTTGCCTTGGAACAACTATTCATCTTGCTCCGTTTACCTGAGGCTAACAAGTTCCTTTCTTCACCTCTGTCTAGGTGGTATCTCCAGAGACTGAGTTCCTTGAACTAATACAAGTGAGCAAAAAGAATTAAATCCAAACCTCATGCATGCAAAGAGAATCCTTGCTTGTATTTCCAGATGCTATGGGTTAGATCATAACCAAGTGCTGCTTTGCATTTCCAATAGTGCAGTGCCGATCACCTTTGCCTGCAAAAACAAGGAACCAAAAGATACTCAAAGCTTTTGCCTCTCCAGAAAATGCAATTTTAAGTAGATACACGTGTCCTTAAAGCTTCCTTATAATGTGACTGCAAAACCACATGCTACTGTGCCAGTTTGTGTGTTCATTCTTTAAGAAGTCACAGTCACATTAGTTCAAAGGCAGTTTAAAAAACTGGTCAGAACAAGCAACTGAACCTGATTTTGAATGGTCATTTCACACCTAACTTAAAACACATATAATAAAGATGCAGCCAGCCTAAATTTACTCTAACTCTATGATTAGATAACACTTAGGCAATTGCATGGGTTAGAAGTAGAAACAATACATTAGGCATGTGAAATTAGGATAAATTTACTTTCATCTCATTGCCAAACTTTAATCTGACAGAATGGTCTCGCTACACATTTTCCACTAGTTGCTGCCTTCTAGAATAGATGACGGATAGGAAACATCAAGCCATAAGTTGATACTACACAGTAAGCTGTAAGCAAAAGGGAATTATAATTGAAAGCATTTCCATGCTATGGGCACTGCTGGTTGGCTGCCATGTCAATTATATGATCCCTTCTTCTAAAGCAGTCTTCCACTTGGATACCAAGTACACCTCCTGCCACTCCTGCCAGGTCTCTGAAATGCCATCAACAATTATGCTTTCTGACAAAAAAATGAAGGTAACTAATTGTAAGCACCCTTTGCTGGTGAACTCAAAAAAACCCAAAAACTCCTCTGGCTTCTCTTCCTGGAGAGACAGCAAATATCGTGGGTCATGTGCATTAATATTTTTGCACAGACATAACTTTGGCACAGGCCTTGAGTTCTTGCCAAGATGCCACCTGGAACCGACAGCACACTTTTAATGTAATGCAGAGTATCAGCCATCTAAAATTAAACCACAAGACCCTATCTAGCCCAGTGCCTTACTTCTGACAAAGGAACATAAGGTATATCTGGGAAAGAAGCAAGGGACACAAGCAGATACAGCACAACCCTCATCTCATCAGCCTTCCCATGGCCTCTGAGTGATTTAAAGTCATCCTTTGAATGACTAAACATTATTTCTCAGGTTACCGAGACCAAGCCACCAAGACATGTGACTGATGGATTAATCACATTTTGAGCACTTGTGTAAGCCAAGTTCCACAATGCTCTGCAAGAGTGTGTCCTTTGTTTTAAATACAAATCGTGTGAAAAGGCACTTCTGTGAGTTCCAATGTAGTCCACTGCCTGTTAACTTCAGTGGTGTTTTGCTGACTTTATTATAACAAAGAAATAATTACTAATTGTTCCCTACTCACTTGATTTGCATCATTCATAATTCTGTAGGTTTCTGTCATACTCCCCTCCGTCACCTAGGCAGAAGCTCTCCAGCCTGTGCAGTGCCTCCTAGCAAAGCTGTAGCACTATGCCTTTTCTTTTTGAGTGGGGTGGGACCAGACCTCCACTCGCACGCCCTCAGTCCATACTGTGGTGAAACTATGTTCTCTGGTTTGGTCTCAATTGCATTTCTGCTGTTCTGTGGGCCCCTTGTGACTGCCAGCGTACCCTGAGCTGACATTTTTAAACAATCGCCTGTCATGACTCCAAGCTCCCTTTGTGAATAGAAATAACTAAATTATAGCTCATCTGGATGGCAATTCTCCCTCCTCCCCCACGCGTGTTACTTTATATTCATCAAAACTGCATTTATGGAACTGAAATCCCTGATCATTCGGTTTCATTGTAAGCTTAACAGCAGATAAGCACCTCAGCTGGTAATGGAGAGCCATTCTAACCACAGCCAGGACCACTGTCACCTGAACAGATCAGTGGTTCATTGATATTCACTGATACAGCAATCTACAGCTGTATGTATGTACAAGTATGTCTGAGGTCATTTTTCAGCTCTGCTTTAATTTGAATCAGGCACGTTGCAGCATAGTGTGGATGGTTTATAACTGAACCAAAGCCAGCTTCATGTCCAGATGTGAGCAGCACTACCCTGACAACCTAGGCAGGCACCTCAAAAAAGGAAAAGGATTAAAATTGCCAGAAGAATTTATCTTCCCATTTTCTTCCTAGCAGTGGTGTATTCCCTGGATTTCAGAAGATTTAGAAAGCTTAGAAAGTCTCTGTGCTTGTCAACACATGGATGAGAGTCTTCATTTTGCCATTCCATGGTGTCTTCAGTTCTTTTCTGCCTCCTTTTCTTTTTAACCTCTTCCCTTTTCTGATGCTTCTTTTAAACACACAAGTACATTCATGAAAGCACTAGCTCCTCTAAACTTCCTTCTGAAACTCTAGATCACCATATGTCTGAAAAAAAATTCCTCTGTAGGACAGGATATTAAATTCAGTACAAATTGTTCTGCTTACCCTTTATTGTGTTGCTTCCTCACATTGTCTATTTTATGCAGACATTCAGATTCTGGATCAGGGACTGCCGTATTTGGTGTTGGTTTGCACTGACCCTATCCTGACAGGTAATTGGTTTTAAACTATGAGGAAAAGGTGTTTTACAAGGTGATCATACATCTGTCACAGAAAGAGCTGGGGCAGTGTATTTTTGGGGAAGGAATAAAAGAAAGAAGGGTCAGTCACACTACTCTTCTGTGATAGAAATGCCCCTGCTGTTTGGTTTCTTCTCAACTTTTCAGCCTTTTCCCAGAAACCATTAAGATGCTTATAGCAGCAAAGGATTCCCCCCCCCCCCACCCCTTTTTGCCACTTTTTCACTAATTTTCCTATCATCTATAAAACTTAGAAATGGCAAATGCCCTCCTGGCTCAGATGTGCACTCAGCTTTCAAAGACTGTCATTTTATTCCTATTTCTGCCACCAGGATTGTGATGTTGTGCCAAGATGTTTCCTCCTCTGGAAAATAAAATGTAATTATTTTGGAATCTCCTTTGCAAGTCTCTTGTGAGATCTGCTGACACAAAGCACTGTGTAAGAGCTGGACAATATTATGATTATTGTTGTTCCTCCCAAAGTTTGAGAGCAGGCTTGCAATCCCTTCTCCTTTCCCTTTTTCTTTTCATGGAGAAGGCAGTAATTAGTAGCTGATGGGATCTGCAGGACTTATTTTTTTATTATTGACCTTTTCCAAAGCCTCAGCAATTGTTTCTTTCCCTTTCTAAAATAGACATGTAGCTCTAAGAACAAGTCAAAAGCTGAAGTGTTATTTTTGAATGGGTTTCTACGCTCATTTTTATTTTACTCTTTTCTTCTCCCTTTGTAGTCCCTCCTTAACAAAGACAGAAATGAATGGAATTCCGTTTGGAAAGGTATGACAAACAGATGCAAACATGCATGCATCAGGCAAGGCATTCTCTGAAACCTCTTAAGTTGGAAGAGCAGACTTAGAAAGATATTTGATGCTGGTAGCCTGCTGAATTGCCACCGACAGGCACAGCAGGTCCATCTAGCTACATAAATAAGCAAGGAAGCATCACATACAAGTAAATATCTACATACAAAAGTGTGTATATATGAGACTTGGAGCAGGATTGAAAAGCTGGAATTAGGATAAGTAGTCTATGTAAATACCCTTCTAAGTTTTATTTCCTGATTAATATACTAAATGCTATTTACAGAGGGTTTTTTTACATAAGTTCTCTGGTTCTCAGCACTTCCTCTTCTTGCATTTTCAGAGGATCTCAGTTCAGACTTAGATGAGGCTATTGTAGGTCTTCTATTAAGCCTGGTACAGGACTCATGAAATGGGTGAGATCCTTGTAGGTTTTTCATGTTCTCAGATTTCCAAATGTCAGCAAAAAATTCACAACAGTCCTTCCTAACCCTATAGCTTTTCTAACATCTAGAATTAGCTCACGTTTTGCCTGGGGGATGGCTGTGGAGGGATTGCTCCTTCACATATGAACAAAATGGCAGTCAAGAGCTTTGAGCATCTTGCTGTCAGGCATAGCACATCTGGTGTCTGGTGAATCTTACCCCCAAATCCTGCAGGTTTGGCTGATTTTATCTGCAGAAGAAAACAATGGAAACTTCATGCGTCAGGCTGAAAGCTAGAGAAATCATCTGCCTTGTCCTGACAGCCTGGGGGCCAGCTGAGATTTATTTGTACTCTCAGAACCAGGCAGTGATTCCAGTTCATTTGAGTTTTGATTAGGATAAATTTGATTTGCTCTTGCCTGGAGAGGAGCTGAACTGGTGGCCTAGCAGTGAACAATGTGTTTCAGAGGATCCAAGCAGTAAAGCTGTCTCTGCATGAAGTATTAAAAATGCAACTTTGTAGAGTGGTCTGTCTGGAGACGCTTCTGACATCTCATACCAAAGGGAAAGTTTTTGAGATGATGGGTCCCATAAACTCTACAGAATCCAATGTTCTATATGCAGCCTTCTACCCAGGTAAAGAGGGGATCTGTAGGCGTCCCTTGCTTGACTGCTGTCAGCATGTTGCGAGTTTAACTGTAATACAATAAGGCATCATGTCGTTGCAGTCAAACTCTATGCCCGCTTCTGTACAACTTGGCAAGATCCAGTTACCCAGGACATTACTCAGCTCATCCTTTGCTGCCAGGAAACACTCCTCTGCCAGGATTTGGTCCACTGAGTGTTGCGTGTTTGGTCTTGACAGAATCAGGGACTCCTGCAGAGGAAGGTTGCACAAAATGCAGAGAAATGTCTGATCAAGCAGAGATATAAACCAGCAGAGCCCTTTTCATTCTCTTTGGACTTCTTGTGGAGCTCCTTGCTAAAAAGACACCACAGGATGCCAGATTCAAGGCTGAGCAGGAAACAGACCTTTTCGAGGGGGCAACAGTAATGGGCATCATTACATCAGCAAGGGATAAAATGGCTGGGATTAGAAGGATAAAAGCCCCTTGTCCCTCACAGCTCATATCCATCCCTTGGGAAGAGATGTATGTGGGGCTCATTCCTTTAACTCCTAGCTCTGAGAGCAGGCTGAGATGTTTTTTATAGAGCAGTCAGCCAGCCATTGCCTCCGTGGAGTTCCCCAGCCCTGTGATGCCTTGCCAATATCAGAATGACCACATCATTCCCTGGCTGTTTTGGAGTGAGGAGAAATATCTTCAGTGGCTCTCGTTACCTGTTGTTCAGCTTCTGGACATGCCTGTCTGTACAAGCTGCAAGGAGCTAGAGACACCTCGCAGTTTGCCTCAATTTACTCAGCCTTGATTTCCTCATCTATAAACCAGAAACCAAGACCCTTTAGTTCTCCCATCAGCAGCAGGCTAAAGACCTAGTGTAAAAAAATGCTACTGTTGTGATAATTTTCTGCAATATGACTACCTACATTATGAAAAAAGTCCATTTTCTAACCTCCAAAGAGTGCTTGTAATGTGGTATGTGCTTTCTAAACCTTGTTTAGATGGTCATATTAAGGGCTATATCCTAAAAACATGATTCTGGAACAGAAAGACAGCACAGACTTTGCATTTAAATCTGGTCTTCAGGCATAACTGGGAAATGTGTTACAGGTTCCAAGAGGCAGTACTGTAACTTCTAGTCCTATTCCCGGTCTTTTTTTTTTTTTTTCCCTCTGCTTGAGTTTAATTTTAAAATATACTGGCTAGCAATATCCACCAGGCGACGCTAAAGTTATCTGAGATCTTGGGGCATGTTGAAGCCCTGATCACACCCTCCATGCCCTAATCCTGCTCCTTATTGTAGCTGCAGGCAGGCAAGGAGGTTGGCAAGAGATGACCCTGTACCACAGAGAGGTGTTGTGATCTTTCAGTTTGCTGGTCTGGAGCAACACAGCCCCCCACTCCTTCCAGCCTGGACACAGGGTCAGGGTGTAGGTGACAGTGATTTTACTGTCACTCCTTTGCCTCTGTGGGCTTAACGGCTGGAGGGCTGTGAAAACGAGGACTATGTGTTTCTGGCATGCTGAGTGAAGGAGGGAGCTCCAGGCACGGGTGTGATGACAGTAGATGGTGAAATCATCAGCGCAGGATTAGAGAGAGATGGGGCCTGAGCAGAATCTGTATCCAGAGCTCAGGGGTGGTGGAGTTTAGCTTGAGCCCATCTTGAATTCAAACTTCAGTGCAGAATTCACTAGATCCAAGGAAAAAAGAGCAATATATTCACATGCCAATTATCAATAACGGGGGGGGGGGGGGGGGGGGGGGGGGGGATGGGGGATGTAGAGAAATACCTACCAAGTACATTTAAAAAATATTAATGACGTCCTCCTCTTTTACTTTTCTCCTTTTTCTTTTTTTTTGAGTGTGAAAACCCCTCCTCACTTTTCTATCAAATCTGGCACCTTGATTTCCTTCTTGCTGAGACATACCATCCATCCCCAGCACAGTAAACAACATGGCTCTGCTGTGCAATAAATACAGTGACCCAGCTCTCTTGATCCCTCCTTTGGAGAGCAATTATCCTGCCCACCTTGGAAGGAACAAATCACCTGTCAAGGCAGGGTGATTCAGAGCCAGGACACCCAAATTCAGCCTCCCTTGAGAAAAAAAAAAATAAAAAAAGTAAAACCAAAGGTCAGCTTCAGATTTCAATCAAGATTAGAATTTCCCAGGTTCAGGCTTGTTTAATAAGGGGGGGCTGAACCAGATTGCTAAACTGAAGCTTCCTGGTGCACTGCGCATATTTCAGCTTTGGAGTAAAAGCTTGTTTCAAGCTCTGCCTAGTAATAACTCAATATCCTGCTTGAATAGTGAAGGTGGTAGTTAGTTAATGTGGCTGGTTCTGTGCTTTATGACAGTGTCTCTTGCAGTGAAAAGGGAAAAGGATTTAGAAGATTGAGTAGTCAGAGGTGAAGGCCTGAACATTAATGCAGCTCTGTCAAAACATGAAAAAAGAGATCTGCTTTGCCTTGCCTCATCTGTTGAAGTTTATTTGTATTTAATTTTTTCTTGTAATGCTTCCAAACTAGAATACTCCATGTTTTATGCCTTTGCAATGGTTGTTTCAGGAGGGGCCAGCTGAAGACAAGACAGTTGGGGGCAGACAGGGTACACTGAAGGCCATCAGTGAGACATGCACAATTGTAATACTTGCAGGCATCTAATCATCCTTCTGAACAGAAGTCGACCCTCCTGAGGACAAATATCTATGCCAGATGATAAAGAATTTCCCCCCTGGGCCATTAAAATGCTGCTGGACTGCTATGAGGATGTTGCTGCTACAACCATTTCCACCTTGGTCTTTACCTTCTGGGTATAAACTGATTAAAGGATTTGTGCCTTGGAGAACTGGGATTGCTGCTATTGATGTTTTGATCTGTTGCTCAAGGTAATAAGCTGTGAATGTAAAAGTGGCTGCTCAGGCCAACCAACCAACCTCATCCAAAGAGACTCTGCCTCGATACTTCACACCAGTGGGCACATGAAGAGCATGGGCAGAAGACAAACCTGTAGCAGCCTTTCTGCTGGCTGTTCTCACAGTTTTGTCACATGGATGACCTTGTATGTAAGGGTTTTCCATGGGTTTGTCCCTCATGAACTGATCCAATCACTTGTTGAATTTGGTGTCCTGAGGCAAGGAGTTCCACAGCTGAGTTACCTGTTATGAGAGGAACCAGGTTTTTTTTTTTTTTTTTCTGAACCTGCCTTCTCCTAGTTTAACTTGACACATGTCCAGGCTCTGCTTCCCAGCATGAGCTGCACACAGGGAAAAAAACCAAACCAAACCAAACCAAAACAACCAATCCTCCCTGGGAGTAGTGTCAACTCTTTCCTAAATGGAAAATTTCCCCCATGGTGCTTCTAAGCTGTGATGCTATATGTTCACAGAGATACATGGGCTTGGATCAGAGACAGCTCTGCTGAGGGGTTTATATGTTTGTGATAATGCATGGGCTGGGTTGGCTGGCACAACAAAATAGTTACTTAAAACTGTCTTCTAGTGACTGTCTTCTGTTTTGAATTTGACCTCCGGAATACTGATTTCTGCTCTCACCAAGAAGAATAATTTGCTGTAGCTGTTTTTGTTTTTTCAGTAAATAAATCAGTCTAGCCCAGATTTTAACCTTTTACAGAAATGTAATCAGCCACCCAGAGAATCTAGAAGGGACGGAAGATGTGGGAAGACATCTTTGCAAAATACAAAGACATTCATTTTTCAACTGAGCAACTAAGCTTTCAGGTTCCAGGGAGTATATGACAGCACTAATTGGAAGCACTAATTGGCAAATTTAGAAACTAATCCTTCAATGCAGAAGTAAAATAGCCATTCAGTAATAATCCCTCTTGGAACAAAGACAGGAAATTCAATATCTTTGCAGAGTCCAAAGTTAGGCTGGGGCCATGGGTTTAGTAAATGGCTTCTCCAGGGATTGAATTTGTAAACCATAAACAGATTAAGAAAACCCACTCCTGCAAAATAACCTCCACACAGTGATTCCCCCCCCTTACTTAAATCCCATCTGCATTTGTAAAATCTCCAAGAGTCATGGCAAAGAGTCATGGCAGAAAGGAATGTTCTTGCAATGCAATGTTTTGCTTGATCAGGTAAAGAAGGGAGAAGAAAAAGAGAAGAGTGAATGAGAGAGAGATGTCCTGCAAAACAAATAAAAGTCAATGTGTTCTTTGTGGTATGGGTTTTTGTGTGTGTGTTTTGTTGAGGGTTTTGTTTGTTTGTTTGGGGTTTTTTTGTTCGGTTGGTTTTGCTTTTTCCCCAAGAGCCCTCCAAAGTGTCTGTGCAGCTCTGGGAGTCATAGATTGTTTGCATAGTCTTTGCTTTCAGAACTTGCTCTCCAGCTACATTGTTAGAAAATACAAATATACTGGATACAAACAAAGAAACTTCAGCATTTGATTAGAAACCTAGAGGAGGAAGAGGAAAGAAAAAAAAAACTTGTAGCTACATATCTCTTCTGGGATTCGTTGTGATAGTGAATGGCATCTATAGCCAGAATGATCTTTCATGCACAAGCTGAAGATATGCTCCTTGTTTTTCTGTCCATATCTTTGACAAACATAAAAAGCTGATCTTCATGAATATAACCTGAAGATGAAAGATATATGACTGGGGAAAACTGTCATATCCCTGTTATTGAAAAAGATGTCTGTAAGGGAAGCTTGAAACTGTAAGGAAAAAAAAAGAAAACCAAAAGTCAGCAGAACTGGGAACAAATGGCTAAAAGCCACCAATGTATATGCAGCATTGTGTAGAGAATTATGCATATTATGGAGAGAAGGAGGGAAAAAATGTACTGTAAAGCAAAAACTAACCCTTACACTCGGGAAGCTATACAGAATGCTTCCCAGCAATCAACTTTGTGAATACTCTTCTCCCCAAAGAGGAAGGTCTTCAAGAAAAAGACTGAGAGCAGACTTGATGGGAATATTTAAATATTTAAATTCAGTTTTCAACTGAATGGAGAAAACACTGTTACAGAGCTAATGTCACTGCATTTCTGATAGAGATTGCACAACCTAGTTACTGAAAATGTGGGGAAAATCAAAGAAGGTCAGACTTCATCTTGCTGTGATCTTATGAGGTGAAAAATTAAGCCAATTTTCACTATCAGAAAGGAAGCAAAAAGAAAAAAACAGTGGGAAAGGGAAAAGGGAAAAAAATCCTTTGTTAGGTCACTTTTTAGCTGCCCTTAAGGTTGTTCTGTCCTAATGGTTCATTTTCTGATAGGGACACCTGCCTAGTGGGAACTGTTTTGAGCTCACTGACTCATTTCACAACGTTACTGGTGGTTAGCTATGCGTAGCAAAGCCCCAGCCATGTGCATGCAGACAGTGGGTTCATTGCTGAGCAACTGAGCAAGAAACAATCAAGGAAGTGTTACTATACCCATTTTAGGAAACTGAAGCAGGGAGAGGAAAAGAATAAGAAATCAACTGCCTAGATGAGTCACCCAAAGACAACAATCGACCTCCAATCTTCAGTCATGGGATACCCCAAACATAACCACTGAGATTTTCTTCTATTCAGCAAATTGTGAATGACATGTTTCTGGGACTCACCTATGCTAAGGCAATCTTTGATGTGGCAGTTGAAGATTCCATGCCTTGTTTTACCTTTTGGTCTTCTGCTGATTTTTTCAAATAACATTACACAATTTCACCTATGTGCAATGTTTTAGGCGAAACATGATATAGAGAGATGTACATAACGTAGATGCCTTACATGCTCCCAGCTGATTTCATCAGAATTCTGCTTCAAATATCACACCAAGATTTTGTATACAGAGCACCCAAGTATCTGTGAACAGGCTTTGATGTTGATGTGACAAAGAAGGACACAAAATCCACCAAAATCAAAGTAATCCTGAGTATAGCTGGACAGCTACAGGATGCTAGTGGTAAAGCAAGATTAAGGCTAATGTTAAAGGTGGGCTGAACAATGAAACTTCTTGAACCTTGTGACCTTCACAGCATCAAGGAGTATTTCCACTGAGCCAAGTTGGTGGAGGAAAACCAGGGAAGAAAGCCAGGGGAATATTGCATTGTTTTCCATTCATGCTGGTATGTTGCCTAAATGTGAAAAAAATATTTTTACTGTAGATTTTTTTGAAGTAGACTGAGCAGAAAAAGAATTCCACTTGTGAGTATTACTGCTCAAATAAATTGATTTATATGTGGTTTTTATATTTAAAAAGTAATAATTAGAAGCACAGAGTTCTGCATGAATTGCTGACAGTGTAGGTCTGGAATTACTTCCAGGAGTTCCTAGTCTCAGGCTTTGCTGTCTGTTGAATACAGGTGATCCTGAGAAACATTAGGATACAATTGAAACATGGGAAGTTGCATTCAGTCTTCCTGACATCACAAATTGACTGAATGTCACTTAAAATTCATCCCAAGCTCACCCAAAACATGAACTGATCTCATATGAATCTGGCACCAGGCTTCCTAGAGGGCATCCTTGTCATATTTCCCCATATTAGATATCTGTGAGATTACTAAAGCTTCACAGTCCCTGCACATTAAGCTCCAGGATTTCAGATATTAAGTTAAACAGCAATGACACCCATAGAAGGTAGTCTGAATTCTTGTTCCCAACTCCCCTTTCACTTCTCATCTCCCTGCAGGTGCTTCTGAAATAGAAATCTTTTGGATGCATCCCATGGGAGTCAGTGGGGGAAATGTTGTCTCCTGTGAGATTCAGGCGCCAGCTCTTTGGGGATGTTCAGATCGTATGTCTAGACAAGATAACACCCTTTTCTGAACCCAGCAGCTATCCCTGGGGGGACCAATTATTCACATATAAAACACCAAGAGAAACTTTCCATGCATGCAGCTTCCTCTTTCTTTCCCTCCTCCCCGTGGGAATTTGCTTGGTTTAACCCTTCCATCTCTATGAGGCAATTGCTTCCCTGCTGAAAGCCATAACTGTTTATTCTTCCACCCTTCAGGGCTCAGCATTCTGCACCTGCAAAAACAGTGCAGCTGGCTGAACAAAGCCAGGTGAGCCTTCAGCATTGGCTTTCATGTGAAATCCAAATCCCAGAGCTACCTCCTCTTTTCCCCGTGGAGAATAACAGCTCTTGGAATACATCTTCAGCCCTGCCTGTAGTGACCAAGCAGCACAAAGTACCTGGCAGTTTGCCTGAAGAATTCAGCTGGAGTCACTTCTGAGATAGACAGATATTCAGAGTGTAAAAGAATAATTGGGATAAGCAAGGTACAGAGGGAATACACGACACCTTATTCCAACCTGCTTTCAGTAACATCATGCCTCTAGAAAGTCTTGTGAGTTAAAGTAACTTTGGAAAGATTAAGAGAATGGCTTGCATTCTGGGTGACAGTAGTGGGAAGTAAAGCATCTTCCAGGACTAAGGAATGTGTAAAACCAGTTCATTCCATCTGGACTTGCACTTTCCCCTTTCTGGACTAGCCAAAGGGCATCACACGCCTCCTTCATGTTTGCCACAAGCACGCACAGATCATGGACAAATGGTACTGATTTTGCATGAGCTAGTCTGATTGTGCAAAGTCATCAGCAGATGGGTTTTAGCCTGTTTTCCATGATTATTTTTTAACTTAATCTCAAGCATTGAATTGTGACAGCCATCATCAGGTACTTGCAAAGTCCTTAATATGCGGAGGCCAATTTAGTGTCTCTGCTTTCTGGTTCTTCTCGGCACATTGTCCTTTTTGCCTAAGGCTTTAAATTTGGATTATAATGGTCAAATCAACACAGAGCAGTTGCTCTGAGAAGATATGCTTTGATCTGTATCTTGCAACAGGAAAAGAGACATCTATCCAAAAAAATATTTATCCCAACAGCTCAGTTGTTGAAAGACACAAGGAAATTGCATGTCTTTATGAGGTCAGGCTAGCAGAAGAGTAGAGAAATTTGGTCCCTTCATTGACTGCTATGCCCACAAATTATCTGGATATTGGATATTACTGACCACATGCATCAAGTTATGAGACACTTTCAGGCAAGAGTAGCATAGAACTCCTCCTGATTAGCTACTTCCAGGCAGGTGCTGTTTTTATATTGTGTGGAGCTAGCACCTCTTTCCATGGAGAATGAAAGGACAAGCGGCAGTGGAAGAAAAGAAAATGGGATCCATTTGATATAATGATGTTCATTGAACAAAACAACAAACTGTTGCTTGAACCACAGGGTTTTTGCATCATATCTGATTCATCAGTTACAGAGGCTCCTGGCTAGATCAGAGTAGTAAATTGTTGTTGACAGAAACAATGTAAAAAATTCAAACATTCTTTGTAAGTGTGTCTGCATGTAGAGAGAAGTGGGATGTTGCACTTCTGTGACAAGTACATTCAGATCTCTGTCCATTAGTGACTGAGCATGGTTATAAACAATTTCAGTGAGGCATAAACAATTTGAAATCAGTAGGCCTGGATAATTTGCACCCAAGAATCCTAAAAAAGGTAGTCTGAAAAGCCAGCTCCTTTCAGTTTTGAATAAGTCTTGCCCTATCCAGTAAATTCCAGTAGATCAGAGCAGCTAATTTTGTGCCAATATTCAAAAAGGCCAAGTAAGATGACCCAACTAATAGTATGTCAGTTAGCTTGAAACTAGCTTCAGGTGAAATAACAATAAAAAAACAAAAAAAAAAAAAAACAACAAATCCAGGAGTCAATTAAAAATTGGAGAACAAATCTACGTAGTGCTAGTCAACATGGTTTAATAGACATAGGTTATGTTGAACTGACATCATTTCATTCTTTGATGAGATCACAAGTTTGGTTAGCAAATGTCATTGTGGAAAGTTAATGGACCATTGTAAGGACCTTATCTTGCCCAACATGTTCATTTCAAAACAAGTCACTCAGTCTAATTACAAGAAATTCTGCACTAAATGGGAGCCGATTAAACAGCTGTGCAATAAAGAGTTATGAATTAGGGCACTTTTACAAATGAGGGGGTTCTGGAGAAGCTGAAAGAGGAGATGTGGGAATAAAATCTTCTCCTGGTATTATCCAAGGGCTTGCTTAGATAAAACTCTAAAGAACTAGCAGGAACATTCACTAATATTTTTTTTTCATTTTTCAAAAAGCACAGAACAATCCTCCCACACACAAACATTCCTGCTATGCAAAGAAGTAATGAAAAAAGATGAAAAATAGGTAAAAATCTGAATCTTAGCCTAATTTAAACTTGGTTGAGAACAAAACCAATATTTCAGCCCATCACAATATGTTCTACTGATATTTTTTTTCTCATGAAAATGAAGTGAGACTTCAATTAAAAAGAGATGTAGCAATCAAGATGCTCAATAAACAGCCTATTCAAATGAACACATACATGGGAAGAAACAAACCATTTTGGAGATAAGCTTAAAAAAGAGGACTGTTTTCTGAAAAGTGGTGACTCTGAAGGAGTCACACTGGGCATGTAGTTGAGCATGTGGGAAAATTTTACTTAGAGTGGTTATCAATAGTCCACTGACAAAATGGAAGGATATAAGAGTAAAATTCTGCAGGGCTTTGTTCCTGCTTCCTCTGCTATGCAATATTTTCACTAATGACTGAATGATGGAAAACAGAATGTGTTATTAAGTTTGTGGATGACATGAAGATGGGAGTGTCTGCAAATGCTGGAAGGCAGGAGGACAGTTTGGTATGATTACAACAAGTGAAAGCATCTGAAAGAAAAAAAAATAAGTTGGTCTTCAGGAGGAATGAATACAAATGTTCATTCCATAGGCAGGAATTACAATTTTCCCAACTATGGAGTGGGTACTGCTCTCTGGGTAACAGGGATCTGAGAAGCATAATTTTAACATGAGCCAACACAGTCATAATATTGCAAAAAAGGCAAACAATGTAGAGGATGTATAAACACAAGTGTCGCCTGCAAAATATCTGCAGTAATCCTTTCCTGCAGCTCGACACTGATAAAGCCTTAGCTGGAGGCTTTTCCGAAGTCCTATGGGCAACTTTGGACCTCTGATGCCAAATATGATGCAGATCAACTGGAGGAAGCTGAGAGGTGAATGACAAGGTCAGAGGTTTAGTAAACACGACCTCGAGAATGACTTGGTGTTTATCCTAGACTGTAGGTATGTAAAAGGATGCTGCAGGAAGGAAATGGATGCTGCTCCTCCATGCTCACGATGAACCAAACTCATGGCTTAAAACCAGGAGAGGATCCCAGATAAGAATGAGGAAAAAAGTTTTCTAATCAAAAGGTAGTGAATCACTCAAGCACATTGCTTGGGGTGTTGTTCCCCTGGGAGGATTATTGGAGATCTTTAACAACAAGTTAGAGAAACATCTGTAAGGATGAAACAGCTGAAATCAATCCTGAATTAGGACAGGGAGATGGTCTGGAAAGTGATCTAAAAATCCTTGTAATTTATGGACATTTAAATAAAAGAAACAATGCAATAGATATTGTAATAGAACAGAAAGGAATGCTAATTAGAAGTAAAGCCATGGCTCTTAATACAGGGATGTACTCAGCAAAAGGTGCCACTGCTCTTGCTTTCTTCAGCAGAATGATACAAGCTATGAAGAAGCAAGCATTTAATTGATGCTCAAGGTTTGCAGTAGAAATGAAAGAGATCTGTGAACTTGATTCTCATTTATATAGCAATTTCAGCCAAAGAAAGTGGGAATACTTTTTAAATTAATGAAAAATTTTCATTTGACATCATCAAACTATTTTATTTCTTGTTTGGAAATGATATTGTGTTTTAAAGCTGATGTTTAAAAAGACAAAAGTTTCAGAGAAGATTTAAAAGGTGTTGAACCTCTTCAAAACAAAACCTAACATTTTTCTTTGACCTAGAACAACAAAACAAAATAACAACAACAAAAACACACAAAAAAGCAAACCCCAAAAATATCACTCTGAAATAATATTCTACTTATTTTCTAAAGACAGTCTTGAGACTGCAGACTTTCTCTCTTATTAATTTGTAGCAACAGGGAGGTAGCTAAGATATTCCTCTACACTGTAATATCACATAGGCGCAGAAAAAGCAATGAAAAAATTGTCAGGGGTGAAGACAAGGGCCTTGATGGCTCAATAAAAGAATTAGGAGATGAAGTGTAGTGGTCTCTGATACCAAGGAAAGCATGTTAGTACTTTCTTTAGATTTTAAAATGAATGGACTTATGATTTGTCAACATATGCTTTCCCTTCTTTCCTTCCTTTCCATCATGCAGATCTTGTGGGTGATAACTCCAGTCAAGTGTGCACAGTTCACCTTTTGCTCTTCTAACCCCTTGTTGAGGAGCAAAATTGTCCTCTGTGCCTGCAAGCAGGATTGTAGCAAGCAGTGTCACTGAGCTCTCTTCTGCTTCCTCGTCTGACCAGTCCTACCCACGTGCTCTGTTTCTGTGCTCTTTACACTTAAATCAGTGAGTCTCACAGGGTTCATGAGGAGTTTTTTCAGCCCTATCCTCCCCTATCCCTCTGCCTGCCCATATTCATTTCTCTCAGACCCATTTCTCCAACAAGCATCTCCATGAAAAGATACCAGACTTTTACTCTCTCAGTAACTAGGCTGCTGTTGTTCAGACAAGAACTTCCTTTTGAAGTGAGGTTATCAGATTTTGTCCAACAGCTTCAGAGATTCATGAAGGACACTTTCCAGTACAAAAACCTGTGGGGTGGTGCCTCTGTATTTGGGGGTCTATTTTATTTCTGCAGTTACTCACTTGTGAATTTAAATGTGAGCTTTGGAGAGGGCTCCTGCTTGAGGCAACTTCTTTGTAGTTGATTTATTTATTTTTGGTTTTTTGAAGTACAAGTTGCTTGTCTTTTCTCAGGCAACATATGTAAAATTAAGTATCTGAGTTAAGTCTTGCTTGCACCAGGGCTCATTGACACCAGCTGTGAAGCTCTAGGTGTATCAAACCAATGGAAACATGCTCAGAGCCATGACCTGTGAGGATAACTTACCAGGCTGAACAGAGAAAGGAATATTTCAAAAAATTATCTGTATGCCCTTGCCAAGCAAATCTTTAAAGTCTGTGTTCCTTCCCCAGTGCTTATTGGACACAGTCTTTTCTACAATCAAGGGAAATTGATACAATTATTTGTCTTTAAGGCACTGTGCATTTGTCACTTAATTCTGTGGCCAGTTAACTCAATGACCCATATTCATTTTATCTTGTCCCAGCAAGTTATGAAGAGGGTATAGGTTTGAAGTTGCCATGGACTGAGCTGAACCTGCTGCTGTTATTCATACCATGCTGCAGTCATGCCAGCTTCAAAAAACGTGGAAGTGCTAAGGGGAGCAAAGTATAATGGGGCTTGAAGTTCAGATTGCAACATGGGAAGCAACAACATGCTGACTTGAAAATCTAGCCCAGGGAGCTGTCAAGAGCTCTCTTTTCTGAGTGATTCCTCTGAGTTCAGGGCATGGCCAACAGGGTCTTAACTGCAGATGAAGCTTCTGTGAAAGTGCATGTAAAGATGCGTAACACCAGCGACATTTGTTCCCGCTCCCGGCTTTACTGTGTTTTACCGCATCTGAGTGTTTCCAAAGGGTGAGTTTTGTTTGGACTCCTGATTAAGATCCCAGGTCATGAAGTTTATATTTCTCCCACACTGCAATCATGCTAAGACAAAAGGATGAGCAAATACCTTTGACTGTCCAGAGCAGAAGGAACAGGATCATTAAGGTTATTTCCTGCCATCAGCACTGTTTTCTAGAAGACGTGTCCCACTCTCAACCACAAGAGACTACAGACAATTTTGGATGACACAAAGTAGGACCACTTTGTACTACCTGTCCTCTATCATCTTGTTGCATTGTCCAAAGAGCTTACAGGCAAGCTGTGGGAACAAAGTAACTCTGCTTGAGTGAAGTGGGGTATAAATTATCTTTCAAAAGGGCTTCAAGAGGATAGAAGAAACACACTCAGGCCAACATTCTCCTTCCTGAGGATGAATCTGGCACTGGGCAGGGTGTGTATGTTTCATTATAAAGTCTATGTGAATACAGTAGATGGCATGGAATGTCTCTCCTCAATATAATTTGTATCTCCTATGACACTGTATGCAGTTCCATTTCTCTCCCAATTAAAAGTGCAAGTAATTCAACCCACCTGAGAACAAAAGTAAGGTGCAAGGAATCTCTGTCTTCAAACAGGATGAGCAAGTGCTAATGAAAACCAAGAATTGAGTGTGAGTGTCTTACAAAGGAAAATTTTGCCTCTGAAAAGGGTTTTATGTTTCCCTGAAGCCTGGAGAAGTTGCATTTGTATCATCTCCACAGCCTGCCTGATATTGATATGTCTGAGCTGCCTTTGAAAGCCTGACTCTCTCTTCTGATAAATAAATATAAGCCCAGATTTTTTTCACCCATCTGCAAGAGAAATCATTATGAAATTAACCAGTGATCAACCAAACCACATGGGGAGCTCAGAAAGGTTTCTTGGGCTTTTTGCAGTGGCTGGTGTTCTCTCTCCATCTGGTTGTGATTAGCTATGAAATATAATTTTCAGTGCTGATCACTTTTGGGTAGACCATACAATTAAGGTATTTGAAAACCAAACATTTCTAAACCACTGACTGTTGGGGAGATGGCTAAGAAAGAACAGCCCACTTTCAAAGAAGATGGTTAGGAAAGGGAACCTGAAAATTTAAGATAACACTGAAAGATAAGTCTAGGTAGGGGAAAAAAAAAAACAACAAAAAGTATTTTAACTGCTTCTTTAGTACTTTCAGACTGATACCATTTGAATGCTTAAGAAATCCATCTTGGTTTCTGTGTGTTTCTATGGATTCATGCTGCTACATGAGGAATGTATTACTGAGAAGTAAAAACTGTAACAGTTTGAAAGCAAGAGATATTTGCAGCGATAGGAGGAATTTCAGCTCTGTAACCCCTTTTTGGACTTTACTATATCAAATTTCAAATAGGAAGGATGGCAGGACTGAAGGCCCAGAAACAAATTTAGACGTGCCTCTGTCTTCTGGTACACTGCTGATAATTTCTCTTTCCCACCTAAACTCAGCTCACTTTGGCTCACCTCCCACTATCCTCGGGCAGCTGCATTTTTCTTCTTAAGCAATTCCAAAACTGTTCGTTGCTGTAGATAAGTGCCTGGTGCATTCTCACCTGAAAGATGATTTTAAGCCAGGAAGTTTGGTGAAGTTCCATTTTGACTAATTTATCAGTTATCCAAGAAGATAGAGATGACAAAAAAAACACAGCCGTATGATTTGGTGGCTGGTGCAGGAACACATGTTCAGGAGTGAGCCAGAAACGAACAGCGTTGCACTCTGGCAGAGTTCAGACACAGACATGAATGCTGCTGAGGCACTGCTATGTAATTCATTTAAATTAAACCAAAATCAGGATCTCTATCTTGGGGAAGGCTAAACCCAGGCCTCAGACAAGGAGGTAAAGCCCATCTCTAGCAACAGTACTGATACTGTAATCAACAGTGTTTTGAAAATAATTGGGTAATATAAGGATAGGATATATTTAGATTTCCTCAAAGTCAGTAGCCACCTTTGACTGAGGAGAAAAAAGATATGGGATCCTGCAAAGGAAGTTAAGGAAGAGGGCATCACAGAAGCCTCCAGAATCTGAGATAAGCTTTGGCTAAGCCTTTTAACGCTTGGATGCTTAAGCAAAGATAACCTCGAAGTTTTTGGCAACCCTGCCAACAACTAGCTGAAACACAGAAGGACCAGGTAATTATCTGATGTGGTAAGAGCAATTATGGGAAATGTGTAAAAGGTAAGGCAAATTCTACCTGACACCAAGGCTTACTCTCATACATGGGATTTTCACACTCAGTGTGAGTTCTTTCCCTTGCCTCTGGATTTTAACGTTTGCTTGAATGTATCTACTGGTGGGGTGATCCTTAACATGGTTTTGCCTCCTTCCAAGTCAATCCTCCAAAAAGCTGGAATGCCATGGGCTTGTGGAGAATGGGAAGCCAAGTCTTGGCTCCTTCTTCCAATCTGTTATTAGGATGGGGAGGCTGTAACAATCCTTAATTTCTTTTTTTTTTTTTTTTTTTGAGCAGTTGTTACTTAGAACATGGTTATAGTCAAATCCACAAATCTAGACCTCCCCAGACTTTGGGAAGACTACATCCCAGCATGTCAGCTCTTCCAAGCAGTGTGCAGTAGTTGCTAAATCCCTGGAAAGCACCTAGGAGCTTCCATAAACACCTTTTAAAATTATAATGATAGTTAATGACCTAATTTCCAGCCAGCCAAAATACCTGTGGAATCAAAGTCCCGTATCTGACTTAATCTAAACACCTGGGAGGTTTTGTTCTGGACTTAATCTCCACAGTTACTGTTTTCTGTCTGGCATTTTTTTGGCCAAATCAAGACCTCAGTTTAGATACCTGCATAGTCACAGATACTTATTTATTTTCTGTACAATACCAGAGACTACAATATGGTGGAAGAGGGTCTCAAGACAATTGCTGTTTTACCACCCTTCAACGAGGCAGATGTATTTGCAGAACACCTCGTATAGACAGCAGTCAAGCCTCAAAAAGCTTCAGCAAAAAGAGAGTATGCATCCTCCCAAATGTATTGCTCCCATTACAGTTATGTTCTGCTTAATTTCCAGCCAAAATTTTCTTTGTGCTAGATTGGATTTTTCTCTTTATCGTTTCATCACTTACTACAGCAAAATAGTGATCACCAACCTCTTTGTAACAACTTGCCACATACTGAAGAACAATTCATCTTGCCTCTCTCCAACTTAATTTTTTTCCTCTTTTTTTTTTTTTTTAAAAAAAAAACTAGTTTGTAGTAGGCAGTGACGTCTGAATTTTACCTATAACTTCTGCCTGTTCTAGAAAGACATTGAAGCTGTATTGCTGTCAGCTCAGAGTGTGACCCATCTACATGGGACTCTAGGCAAATCTATGCAAACTATAAAGTCAGCATATTCTACTTGCTCTTGCAAGACAGCCTTTTGTGGTGAGTTCCTCATAATTATCAGTTAATTGTCATGGAGCCTATGCTGCCAAGAATTTGAAGATGTGGAGACTGGATGCTGGTACAGTTTCCAGCTCACAGGGTACTTAGCTATTCCAGCAAAGACTTTAGCACCTCTCTACAGCCACATGCCCACAAGCCTGTGTTTTGCTATAAATTACATTAACAGGATTTCTGACTCGTGATATCATCTCCCTTTCCTGATTACACTGGATAGAGTTGATTGGTTTGATTTAACCTTCTTTTTCTTGGAAATCTTCATTTGAAAAATTATCTGTGTAGTTATGAAGTCCCTAAAAGTGCATGAAATGTTCTCCAATAGCCTGAGACATGCATAGAAAGTCCTAACACAAATCCAGTGAGAGAAAATAAATTTTCTTTCTTCTTTGACTTAGGTTTACTGTGACCATCAGAAAAATAACTGCCCAGCTGTACATGAGAAGTCTCTTTTGTGCAGCTGGCTTCTGTTTTTGCTGGACAGTCTTTCCCTCATAGCACTTAGGTATTTTGTTAAGAAGAGAAGGGCTTGGGACCAGCTCTGGGTGGTAACCACTGGACTACTTGCATGTCATGTACCAGAGAACAGGTCACCTTTCTCCAAAATTGTGCCAGTGAGATGTGGTGAGTGTGATGTGAAAGGCTCCATCCCTCGCTCAATGGGAGCACATACTGTGCAGAAACTTGATCAATATCCTGTTGCGCATCCTTCCTAGGAGTAGAGCCACTTCTCATGGGGCCTTGTCAAATTCTGTCTCTCCACCCAGAGAAGCTTCCCCTTTGTGGAGCTTACAGGCAGATTAGTCTTGCAGTCTAGTCAGTAAGATGTCTACACAGTATTATTTCTGAACTAATTTCTGGGTACATTGCACCCAGAAAAAAACGATAAGGAAACAAAGAAAATCCATAGACTGTTGGTGTTTTACAGTAAATAAATAGATTCACATAGCCATGTGATATTCAGGAGCTCAAATATACCATATCATGGATTATACTTTATGCAATTGTATTAAAAATAGGGAGGTATCAAACAATCTCTGAACCAACAGAAAATCAGAAAACAGCCAGCTTAGACAACCAAGACCAGACCTTGATTAGTTACATGGTTTGCTACATGTGAAATTGTGTTTGTGTGCTTGTTTCTTGTTTGTTGGTTTTTGTTTTTTTGTTTTTTTTTTTTAATATACTCACTATCATTGTATCTTTCCCCTTTTTTTTAAGTACAGCTCAGTTTTCCTGTCCTAATTACAGTGAATCAGCATAAAATCAAACACTTAGCCATCATACATGCTACTTTATCTGCACGGCTTTATGAGTTTATAGGTGCCAGAACAAGGTTTAAATGCTTCTTATCTTCAATTTCACGAATATGTATACACACACATATATATTTATATATAAAAACCAGAAGTGCCCAGAATGATGATTTTAATATATTTGTTATACAGATATTTGTACTTTTCCTTTAAAACCAGTAAGTCAATCTATATTCTGCATGAACTGCGTTAATGTAGTGTTAGTACTGAAATAATTTACTGCTGAGTCAGAGTCAACTCCTTTCTTAAGCCAAATTCCTCTTGGCTTGTGTCGTGGTTTTTAGGCAAGCCCCATTGCAGCTGCCCACACAACTGTGTCGTCCTGTCCCCCACTCCTCCTACCCCTTTCATCCCCTCCCTATGGTGGATGGGAAGCAGGAATTGGGAGCAAAATGCAAAACCCCACAAACTGAGACAAAGAGAGTTTAATAGAACAACACAGAGAACAAACGAACAACAGGAATATCAGTAATAGTAAAGAAATAAAATGTAAACTGAATAATGTAAAATGTGATGCACTCTCCCAGTACCAAAATCTGCCCCTAGACATGCCAGTCCTCTGCCCTGCCTCCACTTCATAGCAGAAATGGGGTTGTGTAGTATCAATAACCCCAGTGGCTCGTTCAGCCCTATCCTAGCTGAATTTGGGACAGCTTGCATGTGAGTTCTGTCCAAGATGTCAGATTTTAGCACATGTAGACTCCAACTTCTGTGTAATTCATTGCAAAATATTTTAAAAACTAGATATATCCATCTCCTAGGTATGCCATCACAGGTGAAATGCCATGATGAGTGGAATGAGCTGCAAGTAATTTGAAAGACTGCACAACAACGTTTTGCTGGGAGATATGACAGGAAACAAACATTACACCTTCAGTGAAGGTTGGGGTAAAAAGAATCAAGTCACCATGCTGAGAAAAAAAAAAAAAAAGAGAGAAAAACGATGAAGGGTTTAATAAGTTTCATCTTGACACTAACATTAAATGAGCTCAGCTTTGCAAAATACACCAAAGTTGCTCAGAGCAGGCCAGTGACAGAGAAACAGATGTTTCAATTCAGGACTGAACATAAGTTTATCAGAGGACAGATTTCAGCTTGGCAGTGTCCTCTAGGGTTGAAGGGGGAACTACACTGTGTCAGTACTGCCCTGAACTGAAATAGTCCCTTCCAACTGAAATAGTTTTATTCTATTCAATGAAAGGGCCTGAGAGGACCCATCCATCCACTCTACACAAGATTGCTTTTTGACACCCAGCTCAACATTCATCTTAGTTTTGCCTCAGTATTCATCCTCATTGCTGTGTGATTGCAAGACATACCAAACAGGAAAAAGCACAATCCACCAGATGATTCAGAGAACATTGGCTAGGGCTGTGGGGTGGGACATAGCTGCTATCTTGATGTACTCAGAATGGCTTTGTACGTGCATCTGGTGCTGAGCACTCACTCTGCAGGTACAATTCCCAGTTCTAGTCTTCGCTGCACTGTTGGGCAAAAAAAGAGCCTTAACAAATGTGTAAAGAAATTTATTTCAAAAGAGGTTTGTGTAAGAGAGAGGTGATGTGACAGAGCCCTATTTCCATTGGCAAAGATTTCGGAGTTCCTTTTAGGGAAATAACAATCTTTTGGGTTGTGACTGGCTTGCTGAGCAATTCTCTTGCCATATAATTGCCCATGAAATTACAGCCCATACGGTTAAAATATTAAACAGGATAACATTACACTTTTTAATCCATAGCTGAGACAAAGCAGAGATCAGGAATAATCCTGCTCAACAGCACCACGTTTACTGTCTGATGTGGGAGATGTTGATTAGCTGTTAAGTAGAAACACATTTTTTAAAGTTACATAATCTGATGCTCAGATTTCCCCCTCCCCCTTGAAAAGAATTAAACTAAATATTATGAGAAATTAAAAAGTTATTCAGTTCGTTGGTTTGGGGGGTAAGGGGGTGCACCTGCAGCTGGGGTTTTCCTTTCCCTTGCTCCCAAACCCATCACGCAGTGAAACATATTTCTGCAGTGCGTTGTGCGTAAGATCACACATTCAAGTCTTCAAAACCTGACTCAGCTGTTACTCAGTACTTCCTCTGGCAGAACCAATGGAAAATTGCCTGAAGGAAGACTGGAGACTGAATGAAAATGGCAGGAGATATGAGGAACTGAGACAGAGAAAAATTGGAAGGAGAAAGGATCTCTTACCTCATTCATGACCTATGATGAACTTTCCCAGCACCCTTTGGGACACCCCTCACTGGGCACTGGATAACTTCCTGATGTTTTTTATCTTGATCTGACCTCTCTTCCATAGAGCTGCTTTTGAATGTAATCCTCAGACCCACACTAAATCAATTTTGTGGCCTGTTGTTCTTTATGCAGGTACAAAAAGGCAGAGCATGAGCCCTTCTATAAGGGGTCTCTAGTTCTGCCTGCTACCTGCTGTCCTGTATGCGGATGGTGCTGGGACATGGTCTTGTGTACTCTCAGGAGAAATTCTTTGACAGAATAACGCTCCCCAGCCTTGGTTGTATTTCTGCATGGAGTTTTATGAGCAAGGTCCTGTGGCAAAAAATGTTCCAGCTGTGGTCCTTATGGTAACATACAGAAATCGACAGAGTAAATCTACACAGAAAATACATTTAAGAAATGTTCTCAATTTGGCATAGATAGCCTAAGTTAGTCAACATGTTTTTCGAGCACTACTGGTGTCAGAACAGTTTGAATTGGGCTAATAAAGGATCCTAAAGTTGAATTTGAACCCCTGTTATAAGTCATCTCAAGTTAAGAATACTGCTTATTTTCCATTTTCTTCCTCTTTCCATTTTTTTTTTCCTTTGAAGTATAGTCATTCCTGCCAACAGGCACCTAAATAAAATTGGAGGGATTTTGCAGAAGTGCTGAGCACAAACGAATCTAATCAAAATCAGCAAAAGCTGTGGGTGTTCAGAAATTTTAGGTGCCCAAACAGGGATTTGGCTGCAGAGAGTTAGACGCCCTTGTTTGAGAACTTTTGGCTCAAAAATATACTACCCAACCCATTGTATGAGTGTAATGTTCACTGAAATGTGAAATGTCAAGCCCTGTTTAAACCTCTGGGAAACTAATAAAGTCCATGCACACTTCTGCAGCATTCACCTGGGAAACTGGCCCTTTTTAATTTCTTGCAATTACTTAGGAGAGAAGACTTAATGCAAGAATTACAATGTTGACGTTCTGTCCATCTTTTTTTTTTCCTCTTTTTGTCCCTTTTATTTATTTATTTTAAAAGTATTTATTTCTTTCCCTTATTTTCATCATTCTGGTATTTCAGTACATAAACAATGCCAAAGCAATAACCCTGAAAGCAATTTACCAGGGTTGAAATTGAGGTGAAAGATTATATCACTCTCCAAATCTGAGCTCTGGACCCGCTCAATCGACATCTCGATGAGTCTTCTGAAGAACTGCACCAGCCTTTTTTTGCAAAAGTGTTTGTGTAAAGGGCACAAATAGCTTCTACAAGCTAGATGGATATCAGCATATGCCAGAAGACAGAAAAATAACCCTTGTTTTACAGTGACTTTAGACTTTCAACTCCTTACAGCGATGGAACATCTAGCCCAAGGTGATCTAAACAAGAGCTGATCCTTCCCAGTGCTGAGAGAAATATTGTGCAGAAGATAGGTTTTTTTTGCTCCCATATGCAAGAGGATCAAGGGCAAGAAGCTGTGATCTTGAGTATTTTGCTTCTGTCAAGAAGAAAGTAGACTGAAAATGGGAGGAAAGAGAGAACAGAAAGAAAAGCTGAATTATAGGCTCTGTCAAAATATCCAAGTAGCTGGAAACTGGGTTTGGCTAAAAGAAGAAGGACAAACATCAATCAATATAGATTTTAGTTCAAAGCTTCCGAGAGGGTATTGCAATCCAGATTTCTGGACCAGGAGTCAGCCCCTTGCCCAGTAGCAGCTGTGTTTTATGTACCCGATCCCCCCTTGACATTTTCCATTTTAGCCAAGTCTCTCCATACTTCCGCTCTTGCTCTCTGAAATTCAGATGAAACAGCTGCAGGCTGCACCATGCCAGGCAACTACTTCTTTAGTTTTTCTCCCTCACAATAATCATAAAATAATTAAGCTGGTTGACGCTGCGTGAATGAGGAGGTTAATCAAAACCAGACCCTGCTGGTGGCCCAGTTCCAGTTCAGCTCAGATGGGTTGCAAGGGTAGAGCTGGCTCCATGCAGACTTCTGACTTAGGATGCAGATGGTTGGACAGAACTTGGGATGTGTGGGACTCTGCTGAGAAGTCCCTTGTATTACAGACTTTATTAAGGATGGATTCTGATCCTGCTGGTGCTCAGCCCTCTACTCAGGACATCTGACTGTCCTCCTTTCCTTCCCAACTCCCATCCTGAGTTGATTGCTCATCAGAAAACCACCCACTGCTCGTCACGGTTAAACATGAACAAGCGTTCTCAGAAAAGGCCATCACGGGCCACAGGGAACATATGTGTCTAATTATTTTCCATTAGTGCTAATTACATTATTAAAAGTCAGCTCTTTCATTGGTCTCTGGCTGCAACTAGTAGAGGTAAGTCTGGTTCTGGGAAGCACAGTTATTACTCTTAGTGGGAGCATAGCTAGATACATGTGCTCAGAGGATTCCCAGGCTTATGACCTAGATGACCAAATGTCTCCAGGCTTGACTAAGGGGCTCCAAAATAAACTTCTTTTCCTTGCAGAAACTCACTGGAAGTAGCTGTTAAGAATTTGGTTTTGGGAAGTGAAAGGTATCCACATAACCAAGTGAAGTCAACAGAAACTGCAGATACTTAAGACACCCAATTCTCACACCCATAGGCCAGGGTTCAGGCCATTAAATGTGAGATATCAAACTGAAATCTCTGAATCAGGCATGTAATAGCTGAGGGCTTCCTCTGTGAAACAAACATTGGCACAGAAGAGTTCAAAGCCTTCATTTTCTAAATTGATATTCAATTTAGGCATGGATAGACCCTACTGCTTCCTAGCACTTCAGTGAGGAGAGGGATCTCTAGGGTCTGGAGGTCTCAATTCAACCTGTACTTGGTCTGTTTCCTACTCTGTAACTGAAAATGGCTACAAAAGGCAAAGTCTGCATCAGTAGTGATTAATACTAAAAATTATAAGTAATTAAATCTGGAGAGAGTGGGACATTCTTTCATTTTTCTCTGAGTTCTAGCAAGATGAGAAAGGGTTAAAAGAGTTTTAAAGAATGTGCAATTTACACATTTCATGGCTCAGTACGAAGGAGGAGGGATGAAACAATGAGAGAGTTACATTCCAAAGGTTGATAATACAAGAAAAATCCACCAACTTGGCTTTCAAACCCTAATGGAGACCATTTGGACAAAACAAAACCAAACAAACTCAAACCAAACAAAACAAAGCAAACCAAAACAGTGTATTCATCTGGAAATTATTGAGGGTCACTCCCTATGAAAGGGGTACAAGGAAAGTGGACTCAGTCATATCCATATGATCCAGAAGAAGTTAACTGTCCTCTTGCACAACCATTGAAAAACTGCTCTGTAGGTAGAGTTCATGAGCAGTTAAAGGGGAGAACTATTTTTTTTTTTTCTTCACAGATCCTTCTGGAAGTGGCAGACATCTTAATAATACAAGGACAATTCTCACCTTTAGTAGTTTGGTTGGATATCCCAGCAAGAAAACACAAATAATAGAATTTTGTGTAGAGTATCCCAGCATCCTTCAGACCACAAGTGCCCAGGAGCAGTCTCATCTGTTCAGTCTGGACTTTGGCAGCTGGCTCTCTAGCTCAAGTCTCCTGTAAAGAGGAGACCTTGAACAGTATTGATGTTTTTTGTACTTAGCTTCTGACAGCCCTTAGATCCATCACTAAATTGGTGCACTTCCCAGCTCCTCTGGCTAGGCTCTTTGGCAACAGCGAAATCCCCCGACCTAGTTATTCCTAATCCTTGTCCCTGGTAAACTAGCAAAAAAAGGATTTTTCCTGTCCTGAAGATGCCTTCAGACCTTTGAGAAGCATCTATGAAGTCCTTTACCCATGTAGTGCTTTCCTTCCTCTTGTGCCGGGGGAAAAAATAGGATTCCGGCATATTTTGTGCAATGCAGAGTCTCTGAAGAGCTGTCCACATGCCACCATCTACTGAGGCAAAGGGCATTTAATGTGGTTTTGGCAAGGGCCTGGCAGTGGAAATGTCCATGATACCCAGTTACCCGGTGGATGTGCTTGTTTTCCATTTGGAAACATTTTGTTGAGTAAAATCCTGGCTCAAAAAGCTCCCTGGATATCCCATTTCTATTATTTTTCAAAGCAGAAGGAAGTGTTATGTTCCTGAAGCATGGCACAATTGCAGAACTTGCCTTTGCCCATTTCCTCATTAATACCCTTAGCAACTGGGCAGATCAGAACATTTGTGTACTGAATCCCTCTAGAAGAGAATTATCTAAGTAGATATTCTTTTCCCAAGAGAACTCACTTCGAGGTTTATCAGAAGTTACTTGGTAATAGCTGGGTAACAGGCTCTCATTTTTTTCTGCCCTTCAGGTCTCCATATACAGTGTAGAAGCAAGCAAAACCTTGCAAAGGTACTCTGAAAAAAGGTCGATGGAGACCAATGGAGGGAGAACTAGAAGAAATGCACACATGTGATGTATGTTACAACTAGCAGCATTAAATATTGCCTAGAAAAAGAGCCACTGATAAACCCTTGACTGTCATTCTGAATTTTCTGCTTTGAGAGACCAGTTTGTGTGTTTGAATACTGACATTTAGCATCTCTATGTAGATGCCTACAAATGTTCACACCTACAAGCATTTAAGGTATCCCTACTGATGAGATTTTTCATTTACTAGATCAATTATCAGAAGTCAATGTGTGTAATTCAGGCAAAAACTATCACTGCTTAACACTGCTTTCCCAGTCTAAGACAGTTTGCCACTTGTTGGGGTCTTTGTGGAATGTTTCTAAACGACAAATGCTCCATAAAAGCAGAACTACTTCTTGAACTCTACCAAAGTAAAATCTAATCACACTGATTCTCCATTTATACTGTCGATTCTGGTCCAGCATGGATGAATGAACTGAGTATCAAAAGGAGAGTGTGACAGGAACATGACTTTTAAGTTCATTTGAAATTGAGAATTCAGAAAGAAAAGAAAACCTCACCATTTCTTACTAGTTTAACACAGAAATAGAAGTTTCAGTTTTCCTCTCTTGTCTTCAGAACTGTAGAATTTTAGACAGTTTGAAGTTACTGCTTTGAAAGAAATGTAAAAAATTTCTATTTTGGGTTTCAGAAGTTATAAAAGTTCATTTCAGATCGAAAATGTAGACACTAGACTGCTAGAATTTCCAAAAGAAAGCAAATTAAGAGGAAAATAATAAAATTTTAGTTCTGCACAAACCTGTTCTTTTTTTGTTGTTCTGTTTTTCAACAGAGAGAAGTCTTAAAGAAAATTCCTCCCTTATTCCCTAAATCCTGCATAGTCCCATTTTCAGAGGAATATGTCATGCCCTGCTCCCCTTTTTAGACACAGTAACTGGTGGGGCATTCCCTTTACAAAACTATTGCAGTGAGTGTCATCTTGTGCTGTCTGAACAGATGAGGAAGCTTGTGATGATTAGTGGGGCAGAAAGACTCCTGTGCTCTATCTTGTATCCATCATAGTGCAGTAGAGGGCAGTGTTTGGGCCACTCACTACAAGAGGGACATCAAGATGCTGGAACCTGTCCAAAAACAAAAAAAAAAGGGCAACAAAAAAGCTGGTGAAGGGTATCAAGAGCAAGGTTGTTTAGCCTAGAGAAAAGGAGACTAAGGGGAGATCTTGTCACTCTCTACAACTAGCTGAAAGAAACTTGCAGCAAGGTGGGGGTCTATTCTTCCAAAACCCAAGCAATTAGACAAGAAGAGATGGCCTCAGGTTGTGCCAGGGGCTGTTTAGATTGGATATTAGGAAAACATTCTTCACCAAAAGGGTCGTCAAGCACTGGAACAGGCTGCTCGGGGAGGTGGCATAGTAACCAATCCTGGAGGCATTTAAAAGATGTGTAGATGTGGTGTTTAGGGACATGGCCCCGTGGTGACCTAGCACTATTAGGTTAATGGTTGAACTTGAAGATCTTAAGTGTCTCTTCCAATCAAAATGATTCTATGGTTCTATAATAGTGCAAATTCCTAAGCCTAATTAAAAAACTCAAGCAAAAATCCAAAGCAATAACTACTATCAGTGTCAACCTCACACAATTTATCTCCCCTGCAAGTTACCTAGCACCCACCAGGTTCAGTGAAGCTATCTGTTTTTATAAGCTCTGATTTTGTGGAATTTCAATTATTGCACATGAGCCATCTGTTCTGTAATATGTAATTTTTCTTCCTCCCAGCGCCTCCCCCCCCCACCCCCACCCCCTTGTTTTCCAGAATGACAGAGCCATGGAGAGAAGCTTTTGAATTCATCTGTCTAAGTTCCTGCTGGAATTACTCATCTAATGCTACTGGAATTTCCAAATAATGTATTAATGAATTGTATCATGCAGTTGTGTGAGAGCTCTGGAAAAGTACATACTGCATGTATACATATTTCTACATGCACATGTATATGTATATAAACACATCTCTTTGCAAATCTAAGTAAACTGCAAACTCTATTCCAGGGAAGTTCAGGGCTGAAGAAGCTATTTATGCATAAGTGGCCTCAAAAACTCAACCACAGAATATTAAAGAGAGTGGCAAACCATGACAGGGAAACCTGGAGCTGAGGGTGAGTTATCACTATTGTATGATCCGTTTTGTGAGTCAGAAGTGAGGTCTTTCAGCAGAATTGGCTTTAGGAAGAAGTGCTCAGCACTCCATTAGCCTCACCCCTAACAGATCTTGATGGTTTCTCTTTCTTACAAGCATCACTCAACAGTGTTTAAAAAAATGATGAAACCTCAGATAATAAAAGAATACCACCCCATGAAAAGGACTGGAACAGGAGCTGAAATATGGTAGCAGTTTCACTCTTGTTATATCTCTGGGCAAAGGTTGAATGAATTCCAACCCAAACAGAGCAACTCACCTTTATGTATAGTACATTGCCATTGTACATCATTAAGCCTTTTGTGTCAGGTCTTGTTGAAACACTCCTTTCTAAGCCTCCTAATTGATCCCAACACATACCAACTAGCTCCCTCACAGTTAATGTGTAATAATACATTCTAATATCAGTACAGATACCAATGCAAATACCAGCACAAACACTGCCTTTTCATGGCACCTGTAGTTGCTTTTTCCACTAAAAACATTCACCAGTCTTAACTTAGCATTTTTGTGCCCAGTTCACAGTTGGGTCAGTTGAGAAACAAAAAAACTTTTATTTGGGTCAAAGCAACAAAATGCATTGGGTGCCCAGAAAGTTTCTTTCTATGTTTCTGCATATTGAGTGCTCTTCCCTTTTCCCCTCAATCAAAGAAATATTTGAGGGAGTCTGAACCCGAGACTTGTGGAGTTTTCCCGTGTTTTGCTTTCACAGGATGTAGAAGCAGACTGCGTGCCTTCCACCAGTGCAATACAAGCACAAAAACTTGGAGGCTACCTCAGCATTTTCCATAGGAGTGTGTGCCAGGCAGCTGTCTGAGATGTGGCATGCTCTTCGTCTGTGCTTTGTGTGAGCACATCACCAACAGCATGACTTCTGGTAGTCGTTTGCCTACATATTCTCTTCTACCCTGCTCCAGGTGAATATTATATCCTCTTAGGAGGGAGCCAATAAAATCTTCCTGCCTGATTTTGGTTTCCTGAAGTTGGGGGAGGTAGAAGAGGTCATGCATAAAGAGAAGCACGGTTGGGACTAGCATAAGGGATGATGCGGACCCAGGGTCTCTTACTATCATACTCCAGAACACATCTAAATCCTGTTTCTGGGTTGAGCTTTCTGTCCAGGCTGGACACAATAAGTGCCACAAGGATGTGAGGGGAAGTCTAGGGTAATTTTTCTCTCTGAGGAAGGAACAGAGCTCCAAGCAAGTCTGGGACACTTAGCTGGCAAGCTAGCGTTATTTTGGCCTTCAGTTACAGGCACCAGGGAGACTGGCCAACATGGGTGGCAGCTGGCAGACCCTGGTGTTATGACATGATATGATGACACTTCTGCCATGATTTTAGGCCCTCAGGCATGGAAGGAGCCCAGCCTTGGACCTCCAGCATTAGAGAAGAGCTGCCTGCAGTGAATCATGTCAGAACAGGGATCAAGCCTGCATATTCCACTTTCTCCAGGAGAAAAACAAAGCAGAGGCCAGCACAGACAGGTGTGTGAGCCCTGCTGAAATATGAAGCACACTCCAGGGAGAAAGTGCAATCAAAAGAGAGACTTGACATACTTTAGGCCTGGGCTGTGCCTCATGTCTGTATCTTGCTACCAGTTCAAAAATCTCCATCCTACACGTGACCTGTGTTTAGTCCCCAATGTATGGTTTAAAAGCAGTGCTAATAGATTTCCAAAATAAGATTAAAATAGGACTAAGCAGAGAACTGTGGTCATATTTAGTGGGAGAGAGGGGAAGCCTAGAGATTGGAAAGGATTAGGGTTGCACCAGTATATCTGGTCATCATTTTGCTGTTCTGCTTTGATGTGGTTCTCCAGAGAAGACTGCAAGAACAGGTTTTGCAGCTTTTGCTAGACATGAACTTCTGAGCAAGAAGGCAAAATGTGGAGGAAGGACTAGGAAAATAAAAGATTAGCATTCATTCTCTTAAAGCTCTTTAGTACATCTGGCTCCTTCTTAGTTTTGTAAATGTCTGAGAGCTACAGCACATGCTCTTGGAGACGCACTTTGCATGCCATGGTTTAGCAAAGGTGAGGCTTGAAATGCTTGTCACCAGTCCAGTGACAAAACTGACAATATGTCTCACCTGGAGTGTCAGCATTATTTCTATGGCACTATGTTTTATTACATGCCACAGCTATGCGTCTACATAAGAACTGCATGTGTGTGGGAGTGCTTGCATGTATGTAAAATAAACAATCTCTAGGAGTGTGTCTGAAGTTTTTGTATCTGGACATTGTAAAGTAAAGCTGGACACTCATCCATGACAGAGGCTGGTGGAGAGCATCCTCTGAAGCATACATTACAAAAAAAATAGAAAAAAAAAAAAAAGCCTAAGCAAGTAGTCTGCAGGCTATGTAGAAGGCAATCGAGCAGCCACGAGCAAGACAGAGCATGCCATGCTCAATCACTCATTAACAATGCAGCAGGCCCAGACCCAAGGTAGACCAACCTATTCAAAAGCTTTGGCTAATTTCAGGACACCTGAATAGGCTGATGGAGTTAACAAGATGCAGCAGGGTGCCCAAGGCCACCTGCTTCAGAGCAGCATGCCTCCCTGTGTAAAGCATGTTTTTTCCCAGCTGACCCACCACAGAAATGATGGGATGTGCTGCAGGGGGGGGTATTGATCACAGCAGAAGATGGGAAGAGTAGCGTCACTTTGCATCTCCACTGGTGCTAATGCCCTGCCCCACAACCCTGCAGAGTTGTGGACAGGGTTGTCTGCTCCCTCTTTTGGTGTGGTCAGGGCCCTCCCTGAAATACAGCCTCATGCCTCTTCTGCAGTATGAGCACTCGGGGAAGTACCTGGAGTCAGGTTATAACTAGCTGGGCCATGCTGACCACAGCCCAAGGGTTTCCATCTAACTAGATCGGGAGATGGATGGCAGATTTCCTTCCCCTTTTTTAGAGAAAGGTAGCACAGCCATAGATTATTGAAGATGCTTAGGCACCTAGATCCTAGGACTGGGATCAGCAGCAATTACACAGGGACCCTGGAGCAGAAAACAAATTTCAATCAACTTGCAAGCTCTACCCTACACCCACCTCATCCTGTAGGTGTTGCATGAACTTCAGTGTTCCCAGTCTTACGAGTACCTGTTGAAGGCAACAGCTGTTCTCATCTCTGGGAGCATCCTTTTTTAATTCCCTTGTTACATCTGTTAACTCATTTGCCCCCTGTGAGAAGGAAAATGAATCACGGATGTCTTTTGTTTGCTAAATGTTAACAGCCCTGTGGAAAAACCCTCATAAAATATTCATCCTATCCTGTTCTTCTAAATTATACAGTTACAGTTCTAACAAGCCCCAGAGAAGAGTTCTTCGTTCTCTCAGTCAAAGGTACAGCCAAAGATTACCGCAGGCTTTTCTGTACTCTGCATCACCCTCAGCCAAAGTTTCTGCTCCCTCAAGCTCTGTGCTGCTTTTATTCTTACATATCTTTGTGTATATAGCACTACAATAGAAGTAAAGGTTTTCAAATGCATTCATCCACGTTCCTGCTTTAATGGTAAAGAAAAGGAATATATTTGCTGTTGCAAATGCAAGGAATGACTCGGGGGTAGGGGAGTGGGGAGGGGCAGGTGTCAGCAAGTGAGTACTGCTCACTTGGGAAAAGGCAAGGGAGGCGGCTAAGAGGTTTCCAAACCAGAAGGCAATTGCAAAACCTTGGATCTTACACCATCCGTTGCTTTCTTGGGTGAAGGAAAATAGTTATACTCTTGGGAGCACTCACCCTCCTCTAGGTTGTACCAGCAAGGCAGAACAGAGAAGCCTTCATGGTCCTTGTCTCCCTATTGGTTTGCCTTCATGTTTTCTCACCCAAACTAGGTTCATGTTTCCACAGAAGGAGGATGAGCACAGCTGAACAGGACCACCTTTAGCTCTGCTCCGTGCCTCCTGCTAGCCTTTCCTTTTCCTTGTGGCACCACCAGGCCTTGCTCCTGAGCCGATTTCTGATAATGTACAAGAAGCAAACCAATCCTCAGATACTCTTTGTTACTTGAAAGCACCAGCGAGTGAAAGAAAAAGGGAGGAGGAGAGATTTAGACTGGAGGAGAGGGAAGAGGGTTTTAATGCCAGCTCCCTTTCTGAATAAACATTATGGATAATGACTTGCAGATCTTCAATGTGGCCTGTGTTACTTCAGGATGATTTGTTCCATACAGTGAGCTGAGCGAGCCTGTGAGACTTAAGGCATGTGCCTTGCTGTGTTTCTGGCTCTTTTTTTGAATCTGAAGCCAGAGGTTGCCCTTACCAAGCTGGTGATGATCTCATGGCAGTGCTGCAGGGTCCTGCCTGCAAATTAGGTTTACTGCTGAGCAGGGATAAAATACCTTATACATGGTCCTGTTCACACCAAGAGAGGTATTCTTCTCTACTGTGGTATTTGTTACCAATGGCCAGAGACAAAGCTGACTTTCCCATACCTGAGCAGGCTTCTATGCATCCCTCAGCCTCTTCACAGTCACAGCCAGGGAAGGAGAGAAAAGTTCAGCCTGCTTTGTGCAGAAGGAGAGGTCTCAGGGGGAGCAGGGAGAGGTTGGGGGAGGGGGGAGTGTGGTTTACAAGGCATTGTCATTTGCTGGCTGTAAGCAACAGTGGCCATGCTAGCATACAGAAACATCTCCCAGCACTTTAGTCATTCCCCTGAAAGAGAACATCATTGTCAAGGGAAAACTGCTCACTGGCAGCTTCTGAGTGTTAAGGGTGGCAGTGAGGAGAGGATGTTGTCTCTTTCCAAAAGATGAATTAACTTGGGGAACTTCCTTCTTTAGAGTAATTAGCAAAGTAGACGTGTTTGTAGGAGGAAGCTGTTGGAGAGGGTGGTGTTACCTCCTGGGGCAGGAGCAAGCTATTGGGCCTGTGCTTCAAACCACTGGCAAGTGTCACAGGCCACTGGGAAAGCCATGAAGGCAGAGGAGGGTTTGCAGAAACATCAATAAAGATTAGAGAATCAGTCTTGGGGAACAGCTTGTTTCTGAGACCCTAAGGGAAACTTCTTGGTTCTTAATTAGGTAAAAGTCAGTCATTCTCCTCCGTCATTTTTGCTGGCAGGATTTGATCTAATTTTGGAAAACACACAAGCTGATGGGAGGGATAGAGTAAGCTGTGTTTCAAAGGGAAGGAAAAAATCTCTCCTTTTCCTTCTGAGCCATTCGTTCCTGTGTGTGCCTTTCGTCAGCAAGTGTCTTTCCAGGCTGGCTGTGGGACTGCACTGAAATTAGCCAACAATCCCACTGAACTTTGCAGGAGTGGGTTGGACTTTCAGACATGCCAGAACTTGAGAAACAAAGCATGTATTAAACAATAATACCCTTAAATCCTCTAGGAAAAAAAGAAAGAAATAAAGAAAAAGAAAAAAGCTCTGGTTTCATAGGACATAAAGTGCTCTTGTTTCCCTAGCACATATTCTATAAGTGGAAAGGAAAAAAAAATGCAGCTAATAACTTTATTAAGTGCAGAAAGATTTCTTTTTTTTTACATATAGTGATGCCTAGTAGCACCATTAAAGTCTGTCAACGTTTTCGTTCACAAGCCCCCAATTTTCATGACTGTATTAGCCATAAAACCCTGCTTTTCAGTTTAATTTGCCATGAGTTCTCAGTTCCTGCCTCCCTCTAGTCTGAAGCCTGGAGAGTACACACAAATGTAATTCAAAACCTTACCCCACCCTGATTTTGCACTACCAGAACACCATTAGAAAGACTCCTTATTTGTGCCTCAAAGAAGTAGAAAAAGTGGAGGCAGAAGACTTTGTGCTTATACCACAAAGGAACAGCATTAGAACTAGATTCTTTTCAACAACACAATGAGATTGGTTTGGTTGTATTTAATGCTGCAGGAATGTAAAATGAAACATGAGGCAGGTTTCCAGTGTAGTGTTTCCTGTGAAACAGTCTGGCTTCATGTAGGAGTTGTAGGAGAGAGAGGGGGAAAGAGATTCAGTCTGTCATTTTGGTGTCTAATGCTTGATTATCTCCCCTGCATGGGGCTGCTTTGAACTTATATTGCTCTCAAAGGTAAGGGTTACCTAAGTACAAGACTGATATTAAAAGAACCTTGATAACCTTTTGAAAAAAAACAAAACAAAACAAAACAACCTAAAAAACTAAACAAAACCCAAGCCCCATCAAAAAAATGTTCAGTTCTATACTGGTGGTCAAATGTATGTGGAAGGCAAGGGAATGAGGAAGGCGAAGGGTGAAAACGGGAAATGAAAGCAATATCAGATTTTGGAGTCAAAACTATGTGAATAGGAATAGAATGTATTTTCCCTGCATCCCAGCTCAGTGCTCCAACCACCAGAGTGTTGCTTTGTGATTAGAAATCTCCTTTGTACTTTTAAAAGACACCTCACTGCTTCCTGTCTATGTGTATGGGAGAGCAAGGGTCAAGACACCTGCACATCCAAGGTGAAAGTGCCTTGATCTTGAAATTTCTTATGTATCCACCTTAGTAAGCCTGGTTCAGGAATCCTGAGCGTTCTCTTCTTGGTTTCCTTTACCTATGAAATGTTTTATAGAGCCACTTGATCTTACCTGTTGGAGGAAATTCGGCATCTGACCACATATCAAGAAAATGTCTTGTTCTATTTGGGATATGCGGCCATGAAAGACTCTGTGCTAGGAGCCGTGGTAGCTTATTTGCACAAAAATGAATACTCTTTTCTCTAGGATACACACTAAAGAATCAAAAAATATTTGTTCAACTCCTACTTCTTACAAAACATCTTGGATCCACATGTCTTAGGAGATGCTCCATATCATTAGATTTTAACTCAGTGTGCTTTGAGTTTGTCAAGGTTTCCAGCTAAGGGCTGGACTGCCCTATGACTCCAAAGTGTTTCTTAGATATCTCCTGCTTGGTTATAGTACAATTAGTTATCCAGGTGATTCAGATATTCCTCAGAATCAGTATTCAGATGGCTCAGTTTTATTGTAAAGAATTCAGCATCATGGGAACAGATTTGCCAAGCCAATAACCACTAGTCTGAACAACAAAGAATATCAGAGATGTCTAGGAACCATAGATCAGCTTCCATGTGAGGAATTTAGAAAGACACCCCCTGGGACAGCCAAATTTCTGTTTCAAACATGTTTGTATTTCCAGGAAATATGTATTCAGGTTTCCTTAAGCGTCAGGAACCTGCGTGTTTGTTCTCATTAAGGATTTAGTCAGGCATCTGGTCCCATAGGATTATGTTGTGAAGACCTTTTGAAATCTACCCATTAAAGAAAACCCTGTGTGGAACTGGGCTTTGGAGGGGCAAGTACCTTGTGTTGCTTTAGAGTGAAATATATCAGAAACATTTCTTGGTGATCCTTTGTATCATTTACCTCTGCCAGACTTACCCGCTCCCTTCTGCTCCCTTTCTTTGGCAACATGCTGCAAACACACAGAAAGGTGGCTATTCATGGCCTGGCAGGTGGAAGATTAATTCTGACAGAGGAAGAATTTCTTGATGAAGTGACTTCAAAGGCAAAATACCATGGAGAGGGAGGGGAGATCAGGCAACACTTGTGTGAAGGAAGAAGAGGGAGGCTGTGCCAGTTGGCATCAAACACTAGAAGAATAACCTTCGTCCTCAGGGTTGACACTGGCAGCTCTGCTTAGTGCATTGGCAGCTCTGCTGGTATTGCAGTTTCAGCTTCCCCCAGCTTCTGTCTGATTCACATCCAGGGGCATAAAGGGCACCTGGCCCATGTCCAGTGCCTGCACCAGGTAGAGCAAAGAAAGCTTTGAAAGAAATGATAGAGGTATGTAATAAATCCCTTCTGGGAAAACTGAGCTCTTTATTCCTCCTTCCTGCTCAGCCTGTTGTGGTAAAGCTGTATAAATCCCTGATGGCCTTGAGGTAAAGATTCCACCCCTTGTCACAGGCTGTATTTACAAGTAGGTTTGAAAACATTTATTATTAATAGTTAATTTATTCACATGGTCTTCTTCAGACACATGAATAAGCTGATCCACCTGCCTTGGTGAATGCCATGGGAGAAGTCTGACTGACTGCCGTCTTTCTTTTGGAGTGCCTTCCAGTGGAAATCATAGAATAAACCAGGTTGGAAGAGACCTCCAAGATCATCCAGTCCAAACAATCACCCAGCCCTAAGCAATCAACTAGACCATGGCACTAAGTGCCTCATCCAGTCTCCTCTTGAACGTCTCCAGCGATGGTGACTCCACCACCTCCCTGGGCAGCCCATTCCAATGTGCAATCACCCTCTCTGTGAAGAACTTCCTCCTAATATCCAGCCTATACCTCGCCTGGCTCAACTTGAGACTGTGTCATCTTGTTCTGCTGCTGGTTGCCTGGGAGAAGAGACCAACCCCCACCTGCCTACAACCTCCCTTCAGGTAGTTGTAGACAGCAATGAGGTCACCCCTGAGCCTCCTCTTCTCCAGGCTAAACAACCCCAGCTCCCTCAGTCTCTCCTCATAGGGTTTGTGTTCCAGGCCCCTCACCAGCTTCGTTGCCCTTCTCTGGACACGTTCAAGTACCTCAACATTTCTCTTGAATGGAGGAGCCCAGAACTGGACACAGTACTCAAGGTGTGGCCTGACCAGTGCTGAGTACATGGGAAGAATAACCTCCCTTGTCCTGCTGGCTACACTATTCCTGATAGAGGCCAGGATGCCATTGGCTTTCCTGGCTGCTTGGGCACACTGATGGCTCATGTTCAGCCTACTATCGACCAGCACCCCTATGTCCCTCTCTGTCTGGCTGCTCTCCAGCCAATGTCTCCCTCCCAATGTCTCTCATGAAGTGGGTGTCTCAAGGAGAATATGGTGGCATTTGAATTGGGGAGATGGGTAGAAACAAAGAAATGCCAGAATGGAATCCCTGCTAGTAGGTACCAGTGTCTCATCTAAGAGCAGAGTTTCTATGAGGCTTCCATACAATCAAAATGAGCTTTCAAGAGTGGAACAGGAATTAGCCATGATTCTTTGCAACTTTTCCACCACAGCACTCTTGTTCTCTTTAAAACCACATTGTCCCGGACATGAATGAAGATAGGTAAGTGTTTGGTCTTGTGGAGTTAGCTGCATTTCATCCTGAAACATATTATCATATAGGATCATGAAGGTATATTCATTGTGGGAAGCAGCAGTTCTTGTACACCAGAGATAAATTCTCATCATACTCCAGAGCAGGATCAGACTATGTGGGAGAGTCGGAAGTTACCACACCAGCAAACCAGTCAAGGCTTTGAAGCACGTCTTCAGCCCTTGCGAAAAGTGTGCTTTAGTTGCCTAATACATTTGAAAGTGTGCTACATAAACGCCAAGATAGTTCTGAAAACTCAGAATAGTTCTCAGAAGTCTCTCATTTAAGAGTTAAGGAAACTCATTCTGGATTAATCTACAAGGTTGTTAGACATATGTAAACAGAAGTCAGTTGAAGCTCATCAGTCAAAGAAATCTTTGTCTCAGGTGACTTGTTAACATCATTTCACCTGAGCTTCTTTCCCTTCTCCTATGGAAAGTAATTGACTGACTGGTTTAGACAGTGGAGAGCCAAACAACAGACTTTGAAATAATACAGCCTCACAAATCTGCTGGGTAGGTTTCCTAACTTACCAAACCCAGTACTTGGGATTGTCTCAGAAGGTAGGTTCCAGACACAGCAAATTTCTCTGAGCTGGACTGAACTTGGGAAAAGATCAAGAAAAATCAACATCAAAGTTCTTTTTAATACAAACCAGCAAGGATTATGTACACAGTCAAGGAGCACCCTTTCATCAACTTCTACTGTTAGGTCAGGAAGAGCTTCATTTTTCCTTGAGAATTATTATGGTGTTTAACTGAGTTAAAATCAAAGTGTGCCAAGTATGTTATTTCTGATAATGCCCATGGCCATATGAATAGATAAGAAAAGCTTTGGTGGCTCTGAGAAAGATATTTATTCTCAGACAATGAAATATGGGTTATACATCTCTCCCCAGCATTTATAGCTGGTTTTAATACTCTTTATCAAATGTTAAAGGCCAAAGACAAAGTGTGAGGTAAAGGAGAAATGGGGTTCAGTGCAAGGTAAGTGCAGAGTCATGCACCTGGGGAAGGATAACCCCCTGCATTAGTACAGGTTAGGGGCTGACCTGCAGAAAAACAGATCTTTGGAGAAGGTCCTGGGAGTACTGGTGGACAAGTTCACAATGAGGAGCAATGTGCCCTTGTGGGCAAGAAGGCCAATAGTTTTCTGGGGTGCATTAAGAAGAGTGTGGCCAGGGAGGGCATCCTCCCTCTCTACTCTGCCCTGGTGAGGCCACATCTGGATTATTATGTCCAGTTCTGGGCTCCCCAGTTCAAGAGGGACAGGAAACTACTGAGAGTCCAATGGAGGGCCATGAGGATGAGGGGACTGGATCATATCTCCTATGAGGAGAGGCTGAGTGACCTCATCCTCTGGAATGGAGAAGACTGAGAGGGAATCCTATAAATGCATATAAACATCTAAAGGAGAGAGGTCATGAGGATGGGGCTGTCCTCTTCTCAGTGTTGGCAAATGATAGGGCAAGGGGCAATGGGTACAAACTAGAACTCAGGAAGTTTCACTTGAGCTTAAGGAGAAAATTCTTTACTTCAAAGGTGACAGAGCCCTGGAACAGGCTGCCCAGAGATATTGTGGAGTCTCCTCTGGAAACTTGCAAAACCAGCCTGGATGTATTCCTGTGCAATCTGATCTAGGCATACCTGTGTTAGCAGGGGGAGTTGGACTAGATGACCTCCAGAGGACCTTTCGAGCTCCTACCACTCTGTGATTCTGTGATTCTACGATTCTGTGAGGGAACAGCTGGGAGTGAGGAATTTTGGTGGGATGGTGCTTTAAGAAACAGCTTTAAGATGCAAAGTAGAAAATACTGCTTCTAACTTCTTCCATCCTCCACAGATGTCAGCCAGGGACTGTATCTACCACAGCCTTTCTAATGTGTTAGTGGCAGATCTGAAGCAATTGTATCTCCAATGAACTTGCAGCACTCCTATAGCAACCTCTGTAAACACATTGTCACAGAACTGAGGCCAGCAGCCAAATTACCAGTTCACTGTCAGTGAAGCAGCAGCCAACACCTCTTGTCCTCATCCAAGAATGCTACAAAGCCACCACTGACTCTGGTTGCTTCCTTCAGCTTACATGGTTTCTTCCACTCCTGTGTTGTCTTAACTTCCAAATCTAGCAGCATCACAAGCTGGTGATAGGAATGATCCTCAGATCTCAGAACATTTCTCTCTCTCTCTTTGTCCATGGAGAAAGAAAATATCACAAGAGTAAAAGATGGGCTACAGCCAGCTCTTCAGATATAGTTTGCATCATAATCTGTTTTTTCTTGAGGGTCAGAAACTCCTGTCTAACTCATTTTAAATATGGAGGTTATTATCAACTTCCCCTGAAATTCAAATGTTTTAAGGGCTGGGGCTTAGCTGTCACTTCTTGGAACAGAGCCCAGCAGGAAGGACAGCTGTTGCTGATGTCTGATGAGTGCTGGCTGCTCCTGGGAGCCCGAAAAAATGGGGAATAAAATGTGTTTTCTCCTGTTTACCATTACAAAGAAGAAGAAGAAGTCATAGTTCCTACAGCATTATTTAGCAATGATACACAGACAGAGCTTTGCAGGATGTGGCAAGGGCATGATCCTGATTCCAGAGAAGTTGAATAGATCCCCAGTTCCATAAAGAATCAGAGCACTGATACCAGAAAAAGTAAATACAAGTATATTTTTAGGCAAACAAATCAATTTTGAAAACATTTGCAGGCTGTGACGTACCTTATCAAACTTTAAAAGAAAAATATCATTCACAATGGTCTTGTGTGTCTTCAGCCACTTGTGGACCACAGCTCAAGGATGACAGGAACTGAGAGGCAAGATGCCAAAATAGGCAGGGATGCATCATAGATGAGTTATTGGGGATTGTTCTGGAACATCAAGTGTGGTGGGCTGAAAATTTCCCCCAACGTTAAATTTACCAGACCAGCTCAGCTGGAAGCAAATTCATTTGGAAGCAAATGAAAATGTATTTACAAGCAAAACTACAATCTACAATGAAATGAAATGAATATGTACAAAATATACAATATTTACAGGTATTTACAATTTATAAACAGCACAAGAACCCCTCTGGCCAAAAACCAGGGGAGCTGTTAGTAGCTTCTTCACTCTCTGCCTCCCCCGCCTCCACACTCCACAAAGGAACAAGTGAAAGAGCTGTTGCCCCTCTATAAGAAAAACTTTGTTCCTCTGTCCTCAGTGACTATATAACATGCTTTTTTTTCTCTTAAGACACTCTGTTCTGTTCTACGTAATTTGGCTATCTAAAATTACTGGAAAATCACAGGAATCTCAGGTCTGAGCTGAGAGGTCCTTTGAGACTGGACTCCCAAAGGATAATTCCTTCAGTCCATGACCCTCCAGAAGCTATCTTACAGAATTAAATGTGCAAAGTCCTGGACTTACAACTCAACTTAGATCTGTAACCTCAGGATACATTTTAGTGCTCAGAAGAGGGAGTAATGCACTCATAACTGGAGATTTTAAAGTGCGGATTTATGCAGCACCTGTCAGGACTGATTAAGCATCAGTGATCCTACCATGAGGGAGAAGATGGACTAGAGGAGACCTTATGAGCCCTACAGGCTATATTGCCATTAAATACTGGTTAGAATTGCAAACTTGCCCTCACAGTGTCTTGTTAGGACTGGGGCTTGAGCAGATATCCCTCCAGTTTGTACCCCTGATAGGAGCTATGATACCAGGTTGCTGTTCAAAGACTGCTAACAATTCTTCAAAGGTAATACCACTTGCACAACTTGAGAGTTACCAGTTTGTAACATTAGCCAGCTGGAAGAATGTGGAGTCTTCCCCATCCTTCCTTTCCCTTCCCTTTCCTTTCTTTACTGTATGATTAATGGTAAATTCATCAATGCAGTGGGGCTCAAGTGAGTTTAAACTGCACTTTCGATCTTAGATCCTTGGTCTAGCTCAGATGAGATCACTGAGCCTTTGCTGAAGTTCAGGGTTTCAGTAATGAGGAGTTGTCCCAAATGACTACCTTCAATATTGTTTTTTCACTACACCTACCATGTGAATTGACTATGTTTTATTTCTTGTTTGTGGCATGGTTACAACATCCTCATTCCGTAATTCTCCCCCTTGCACATTTAAATTCCTGATGTGCATTCAACCTGAGTTCCAGGTTAGTGTAGTTTTCCCATACACAAATATGTATTTACTGAACATCTTTAGAAATTATTTGTGTGGGATTTAAGATAACATTGAAATTCCTTTTGCTGATGATTTATAAAGCTATTTACCCCATGTCTAGACACTTTCAATATTTTCATTTACCCGATGGAAAAATAAACGATGGATTATTCTTTCCAAACCTCCACTGGAGAGGGGAAAAAAGATCTTCATTGTGCAAAGTAAATGCTCATCTGTCAAGCCAGCCAGGAAGAAGCTGCTAAGAGGCAATAGCCATGGAGGATGAGTCCAGTTACTGCGGTACTCAGGTGTAGAACTTGGATAAGGAAAGGAAATGGAAGCTTTTTTATAGCTCCAGGGAAAAGAAGGAGAAAACAAGCTATTATGCCAGAGACATTTTTCTTGGGCTGATTGCAAAATTAGCTGGAGCTGAACTTAATTGATTGTGTAGGCAGATGAAACAACTTGAGATGACTATAAATAGTAACAATCTTGCTTTCCATGCAGTTGTAAATCTGAACTGAAGATCTGTCTTAAATTCATTGTGAACATTCACAAACAAGGGAGGGGGAGTAAAATAAAATAAAATAAAATAAAATAAAATAAAATAAAATAAAATAAAATAAAATAAAATAAAATAAAATAAAATAAAATGTGGCCACACAGCCCAGCACAGAGAGAAATTATCAGGGTCAGCCATTCCAAGACAGATGAGAGCTAAAATTTGATCTTACAGACATTGTGGACTGATGCATTTTACATGTCTTGCCCCCTCAACAACAGCCTGGGAAAGGCAGAATTCAGCTATTTCTTTCCTTTGTCTTCCCAGAATTTTCTTCACCCAGGAAGAGTAGGAATGAAACAAGGGACTAGATCTCTTTGTCTGAATACTGACAGCTAGGGCTTCCAGACAAAAAAGTCACATCCCAGCAACCTCTGGAAATGGGAAAGACATGTTGTACTCTGTGGAGATTGTGAATATGTGGGCAGACCCTTGTCTCATTGTTTGGGTTTTTTCTCCTTAATATGGAGGAGTTGTTTTTTCATCAGGATTAAGATTCAGGTTTAAATTCTGCTCTACCAGCTGTGATGAGCAATAGCCTGATGAGAGACAGCTATGGTTGAAAACCCAAAAGAGAGATGTTTGTCAAAGTTAGAGCCTCCTTTGCATATGGCAGGTGGCAAGTTTTAGTATCTGTACCTGTACCTCCAGTCTAGCTGGTCTCCAGAGAAGAAGCAGTGTAAAGACTACAGGCATGGAAGCATCCTTCCTTGCATCGCTCCCTGGAAAGCTGTCAAGGGACCTAACCTTTCATCCACATGGAGATGCTCTTGGTCCTTTGTCTGCCCATCTGCAGGAGTGGGCTACCCTGTAAATACCAACTGACGACATAATTCTCACAGTTTAAGGCCAGAAGGGTAGAATACCATCATCTGAAATTACAGGATATTTTGAAGTAATAACTGCCTAGGTGGAATTCAGTTAGGATGAAAGATGTCATGTCTTTCAAAAAGGGCCATCAGGCTTTTACCACAAGCATTTCTGTTTGAGTCATACCTGTGGGCTGCACTCTGCTCTGTTTTATTGGGATCTGTGTTTAGCAGGGGAGACTTCCCACACTGAGGAGTTATGGTTTACAGATACAAGTCAGACAAAAGGGTAGGAGGAGAAAAGACAAACGCAGAGGTTTACCCAGCCATTTCAGCAGGCCACTGGCTGATCTGGAGGCTGTTTGCTTCCTTCATCTCTCACAGGAGGGCATCTGGAGCAACTGTTTTAGAAGCAGATCAAGGAAGGGGCATTTGCATGGTCACCCAAGTACAGAGTATGAACAGTAACCTTTCCAGCTTGGGTAACATCCTTGGTTGGCCACACTTACACTGGGTGATGACAAGGCAGTTCAGGTGCCAGCGAAGGCTGTGCAGAAAGGAATGACAAGCTGGGTCAGCACAGCAGGGCATTTTAGGTTGCATGTTCTCTGCTAGCCTCTTTGATGTACCTGAGAGACACTGCTTTAGGGGCAAGACTTGACTGACTTTGCTATGCCATTGAGGCCTGCAGAGCTCCATCCAGATCAACAAAGAGCTTCTGTAGTGTTATTCTTCTAAACACAGAGTATTTGTATGAATTTCAAAACTGTTTACCCAGAAGCTCTGGGGAATGAGCCTCTCTGCTTACTCTTAAAAAAAGCCCCCACAAGATACTGATATGACTGTGATTCCTCTCTGTGACCCATTAAAGCATGCCAGGGGTCTGGGATCTCTCCAACACACAAGAGGCACCTGGATGCTCTTAAAATGAATGTCAGATAGGCAGAGTTTATTCTTTTGGGTTCATTCATGTGTTTGGGTTTGACCTAGCCTGCCAGGCAAAGTCTGCTCAGTATGTGTTGCAAAGCCTGCTGTATCAACAGCACCAGCTGTGGTGAGTAAAACAAGGCAGTGGTTTGACTTCTAAAATATCTAGGGGAAAACCCTCTTGGATTGTATTTCTCATGTCCTTTGTTCACTGATAAGAAAATGCCAATGCAAAAGCCTAGGACTAACCCCTCCCTGCCACAAAAAATCATGCATGCACTCTCCATCTGACCTGTCACCTCCCTCCTGACAACTGAAAGCATCTGTGTTTATCTTCTTTTTTACTCAGTTTCAAAAGACAATTGTCTGCTCTCATGGGGCATTTTTTTTATCATCTTCAGGCCCAGGAACCTAAAAGGAATTAACCTGGAGGTCACTTTCCAGCCATTTCACTACTCCGTCAGAAGAATTACCTTGGAGTTTCCATGTTTAATCGAGACATTTTTACAGCTTTTCTGCTAACAGGAAAGGTGCACTTTGAATGAAGATAAAATCCATCAAATGATGTAATTAATTTATTCTGGCGTCTCAAAGTCTCTGTCCACTTGAGTAAAAGTCTCTGTGCATGTGTATGAGGGCATCATGGAGAGGAAGAATTCTTTTCAGAAGGGTGGGGATAGGATTGCTGGGCCTGTTCTTCAAGTTCAGTTTCACCATTGCTGTCCTGATGAACCCCATCTGATGGTTTTGAAAAGGAAAGCAAGGCAAAATCTTTGTAATATACCTTGCTTAGGTCTGTATGTCAGGTCTGGTCCCTGCTTTCACTAGCTTCTAGAATTGTACCTTTAATTTGGAGTACTCTTACCCCTTTGGCATGGCACTAGCATTTCATGAGATGTGGGAATCAGTTATGTGAATTCTCATTTACATGCCTCTATCTGCTAGTGTGCTGTAGCATTCATGTTATGTTTGCAAAACATCTGCTCACCTTTATCCTGATCATAGAGGTGAATAAGAAACTTAGGGTCTTCTACAAAATCTGTGTCCACATACAGCCATGACCAGGGGTCCCTTTCCCTTGCTTCTGCAGCAACGGTATCCTTCCTATTTTTGAGACAATCTAACTTATATTGCACCCCATATTGTTCCATATTCAATGCAGGTTGCCATATATGCCTGAACTGGAATGAGGTGTATCCAAAACTTAGGGCCTCTACCAGGAGAAGAGGAGAGTTGTAAAATCTCTGAAATATCTGTATTGACACATTTCAGCCATCTGTGTAGCAAGGAATGAGGAAAGGCTTTCGTGCCTCTTACCCACTCACACTTCTTTCATGTTTTGCCCAGTTGGACATCTGGCTTGTTTTTTGCTACACACCCAGTGCTGAGCTTTCATTTCAGGTGACCCATTCTGATCCTATCAGAGCTGACTTCTGCCCTTATAAATGCATGAAACTCAAGGCTTGTCTTGAGGCAATGCCAACATTAGAAATCTTGCTCAGCAATGGGTCAACCTCAAAAGGTTTGAAGCATCTGCTCTTCTGTGCTCCCAGGGATTCACATGCTGATGCCCACAACTGTCGGTTTCTGAGTGAGGCAGGTGGTATTGTCCTGGGTGTCTGGCCTAGCTGATTCCATCACTGCAGAATTGTTCTGCAGGTCATCTTAAATTTATTTCCCACTGGAACCATGCAAGAAGAGACTTGCTACTGACATTATGTTAATGGAAACTGAATGTATGCACCTGGTCCATCCTATTGTACTCAACAGACATCCCAGCTGAGACTGCACAGGGATCTAAAATAAGCAACTGCTGAAAGGTCTTGCAGAAAGAAGTTGCAAGAGGATCTTTATTTGGCACTGTAGAAGGGAGGACATTGTTCCAAGACCTAAAGAGAATGAGAAATTAGTCTGGGAGGAGGATACCAATATTTTGAGACATCAAGAGAGTTTAGCTATACACATCACAGTAATTCAACAGAAAGTATGTGTCTCAATCCCTTGGCACAGATTTCCCAAATCAAGGGACTTTTTGAATCATATCCAACACTGACAGAATTAGCTGATCTTCAAGTTGTAGGTATTAAAATCACCCATCTCTGGCAGTCCCAGTCCAGTATGAATCTCAAATGTGCTGTCTAATTCTGCCTGTGATAACACTACACGTTTTCAGCAATATCATCTTATCTCTACTGAACATAAAATTATCACATTAAATGCGAATTCTGCCTTCTTCGTCTCACACCCTAATGTCTGATCTCTGCTAAGAGGAAAATTCTGGGGACTTCTGACTTCAAACATGCAAGTAGCAAAGAAGTGATCAGAGACGTAGGCAGACATTTCTGCATCTCAAAATCGGAAAGGGAGGATCAGGGATCTTATTTCAAGGCAGGCATGGAGCCTTAAGAGGAAAGTACAGGGGAGCGTGGAAGCTGCTAGACAAGCCAGTAGACCGAGTGGGGTGAAGAGCATCTGGGAAGGGAGTGATGAAGTCAAAACAGGAAAAGCTGCTGTGTGGATTGAAGTCCAAACAAAGATTTGTGAGAGGTAGAGGAGAAATTTTTAGGGTGAATGCCATGAGCAGTGGTAGGATTCAGCCATATTCTGAAGGTTTTGGGGTGGAGGAAGAGACAGGTTTCCCAACAGAAGTTTGTCTTTCTTCCTTCTTTGCCTCTTCACTTCTTCAGAGCTCTACATTTGACTCTATGCCAGAAATTACATCCTCACTTTATTTTGCAGTCTTTTGCCTGATTGTCCTTCTAGCCTCTTGCCTTCCTTCGTACTCCTAGCAATGCCTGGATGGCTTAGGACTGGTTTCTCAGTTCACTCTAGCCAGAGTCTCTCCCCCTTAGTCATTATCCATTTGCTCAAATTTGTCTGGTTGAGGGCCAAATGCCTTAAATTCCAAGGGCTTTTTATTTGTGTTTCTTTTCTCTCCTTGAGAGATCAAACAATGCTGCAGACTCTCAGTCCTGGAGGTAGAAGTGGAGATGGGATTTCTGTCATGTCTAATTCTCCATCACAGCTTCATGGTCCTTCTGCTATTGAGCAGCAGCAGGTAGAATGAAGGCATAAAGAAAACAAATCACTATACATTTAGGCAATCTTGAATACAGTTTAGCCATTCCTGTGATTTCAAAGAATGAGGAATTAATTTTGCTAATACCTCTAGTATGAGATATCTCCCCATACCAGCTCTTGGACTCCGCAGGCTTAAAGGCACAGGCTGGTTAGTTTAAGTTAAAGCAATTAATGGAGACATTTTTACTACCCTTATTTAAGGAAGAAGGCGGCTTTGATATAACACAGCATGCACTAGATGATGCAATTAATTTATTTTGGCTGGTCAGCTCTCTTGCCTGGGTCTGTGTGTTATTAGAGGGTGGTGCAACGGTTGTTCTTCCCACTGTTTGTAGGCCCTAGGGTCAGGTTCTGCTGCACCAATAACATGATTCATCTCTGCATAAAACAATTCCTCAAGTGATACCAAAGTGACCGCAACATCAGTCAGCTTCCAATCATCTGAATCTAGTAATGATGCCTACTTCCCTAGAATCCTCTTTAGAGCAGCTCACACACTTGTTCCTAACCACAGAATGAAAGTCAGCAGGGAACATGTTGGTTTTCACAAAATACCATGTGAGAAAGGCCTTGGGCTGGATATCATTTATGTTTCTGCCTTCATTAATACGTGTCTCCTCCCATCTGAGTAAATTGGATGCCCTTGTAGAAAGACAGACTTGTCCTGATGTGGGTGCGTATTGGAGAAAGGGATGACAGAAAGGGTGTGATGGCAGGCAACACACCCAACTTTGGCTAACCAACACAATCAAGTACTTCTGAGTTTAATGCAGAGAAATAGTTATCGATGTGACAACTCGGTTCCTGGTTCCCCTTTGGAGGAGCTCAGTTTGGATCAATAGGCTGTAAAAAGAATCAAAGTTATCGAGCAGATAAATAGATACCAAAAACTGATGTGAAGACCCTTTGGCTCCCCAGTCCTCCATTCTTTCTTCTCTAGCTTCTTTTAAACAAGTGACTTCTGGGTCAGGTATGAGAAAGAACTAATTATGGGTAGATTAAGACAACCAAACTTTATCTTGGAACCCTGAAAGAATTACTCTTAGAGCATATTCTCTGTCAATTTTCCACAAGAGTATTAAAAAGTAAAGAGACCTTAGCTAGCCCCACCCCAGACAACATATTGCCTCTTCAGGGACAATCACACTGTGTTTCTCTTAGCTAATGGAAGCTAGGGAGGGAGAAGCAATAGGATGGCAAATTAGCATCCTCTGGGTTGAAGGAAGATTTGGGGGGAAAGTGATGCAACTGGATGTTAACATTAAATTTTTATGGTCTGCATAATTAGAACTACTAGTTATGCAACAGCTCCAAAGTTAATTTAGTAAGATTAGGTTCTTTATGACATAGCAAATGGACTTAAAAAGAAGTTGTATTGTCAGAGGGTCATAATCTTAGTTAGAAAAGTAATCTCTCACTCCATGAAAAATATTCTTTTCAACAGCTCTGCATCAAAGAATTACTGCCTAATTATGGCTAAAGAAACAAGGGAGTTCCTTGTATAGTATTTCCTGTGTTCAGGTTATTTCTCTTCTCTGTGGTGTAGATAATCCATGAGGATCTATGAACACATCCTAATACTTTTTCACCATATCCTAGGCAGCATCAAGAGGAGTGTGGCCAGCAGGGCAAGAGAGATGATACTGCCCCTTTATTTTACTCTTGTGACACCCAACCTCAAATATCACATCCAGTTCTGGTGCTCCCATCATAAGGACACAGAGCTGTTGGAGTGAGTCCAGAAGAGTGCCACAAAGGTGGTCCAAGGGCTGGAGCACCTCTGCTATGAGGAAAGGCTGAGGGAGCTGGGGGTGTTCAGCTAAGAGAAAAGAAGGCTCCAGGGGGACCTTGTAGCTGCCTTCCAATACCTGATGGGATCCTACAGGAAGGCTGGAGAGGGACTTTTCATAAAGGGGTCTATCAATAGGACAAGAGGCAGACAGTTTTAAGCTGAGGGAGAGCAGGTTTAGACTGGAACTTAAGAAGTTCTTCAGTCCAGTGGTGGTGAGACTCTGCAGCAGTTTGTCTCCTCCCTGGGAGTGTTCAGTGCCAGTTTGGACGAGGCCCTGAGCAGTCAAGTCCAGATGAGAGTCATTGCTGCCCATGGCAGGGAGACTGGAGTAGATGACCTCTGAAGTATTTACCAACCTGGGCCATTCTATGATGATTCTATACATCTTACTTTCTTCTGTGGCAGGATATAACTTTATCATTTACAGGAGATAAGAGCAACAATTCTCTGTTAGGTAAAAGCCTAGACCTGATTAGGTAAAAGCCTGGACAGATCTTGTCCTCTAGAGAAAAAAAATTCTCAGCCTTGATACTCTGAGAAGAGCAAGATACCCTGATAATCAGAGTAATAGATAACTGAGAACAGCAACTTTATTATTTCCTTGTATTTGACATTATTTTACGTGACGAATTTGGTTTCTGCCTGTCCTACACAGAAAAAAACAATGAGAGTCATTTGGGCAGATGAATATCTTCTGACAATAGCATTTGGAGGACAAGGACGTATTTTTGCCAGGAAGCTCTCAGAGTTTTAAAATATTTGGGGTTTTTTTTTTGTTGTTTTTTTTTTTTTTTGGTGTTGTTTTTTTTTTTTTTTTTTTTTGTTTTGTTTTGTTTGTTTGGGGTTTTTTGTGGGGTTTTTTTGGGTTTGGTTTTTTTTTTTTTTTTTGGTTTTCAAGTATTTGGCAATATCTGTTGCATGCAGGGTACAGCTCTGACAAAGCCACAAGATTCATGACAATTCATTCACTCCCAATGCTCTGGGCATCTTAAGGCCTTGACCATGTTGCATTCAGGAGATCTGAGATCCTGTCAAAATCATTGCATATTTGACCAAAAAAGGTGTTTCCTGCTGGATAGATGTGCATGAATGCCTTTGAACTCTGTGGAAATCACTGCCAAGTTCACAGTGGATGCACACAATGCTTTGTACTCTCCCTGTCTTGGTTCAGGACCTGTGGCAGAGAAGAAAGAAAAAAAAGTGATCTCCTGCCTAAATTCTTCCTTTAATGAGTATGTATGAGGCTAACTATGATGTCATGGAAATCTATTTTGTGATCATTAGCTATTATGAACATGTCATCACTTTGGTTGTGTTACCTGCTCTGTCCCCTACAAGCCACCTCTAGCAAAATCATTGCTGTATCAAGGAGGGAATACACTTGAAACTACTCAAACCACCAGCTGCACCTTAACCTCTTGGATACTAGTGTTTAGCTCACAACATAAAAGGTCAGCTACAAATTAAAAGAAAGTGGAGACATGCAAACTGCATCTTCCAAAACACAGACAGTGTTCACTTCACTCGGATCCTGAAGAGCTAATGGTGCCAGCCAAAGACTAGTTATCTGCCCAGCATCTAGTGGAACACCAGGTACTGGAAGTATGAACTCTGTGATCTTAAAGGTCTTTTCAACCTAGATGATTTTAGGATTCAACGATTCTATTCAGAAACTACAGAGACAGGGGTTTGAGTGCTTAAAATCAGATGGAATGAGTTTGGGTATTATTAAAACAGAAATTCAAAGCAGAATGGAGAGCTCATGGTCAGGTGTGTTACTTGAATTTTAAGATCCGTAACACAGCAGCAGCCCTGCAGGGCAACACAGGGTAAACAGGGTAACCCTCCCCAGGGTAACACAGAGCCTTACCCTGCAGTAAAGGGGGTCTTATCCTGGGTGCTTAATACCTACTAGTTTGTAATTCACTGCTGGACTCTCTGGATGGATTACATCAGTCTGTAAGGTGAAGACCTTACGGAGTGTGAGGCTATCACTATGCAGTGGTCAGAGTGAAAGCACTCTAAGTGCTCTAACTCTCGTGGCACTAGTTCATGAAATCTCAGTAGAAAGACTACTAAGACTACTTTGATTTCTGTACTTCCATGTTAATCAAGTGTTGTCTTCTCATAGAAAACCCAGAAAATGAGTGAAACTGAGCAGGAAAAATGAATTGGTGTCACAAAGAGACAACCCTGTTAAGCCTAGAACTTGCAAATCCAGATTGGAGTTCTTGTGCTATTACAGCCTTCACACGTGATGGTGGGCAGCCTCCTCAGAAGTAATTTTAAATATATGAGCTATCAAGTGAAACTTATGCCATCCTGGTCCCCTCTTAGAAGCAGGTGGGTTCAAGAAAAATTAGAAACTCCCTCTCCCAATGAAATGCCTTGTGTTTTCTATTGATAATACCAAAACCAGGAGTGACCTTAAATCCTGCTTTCTGCTCTGAGTATCAGGAAAATATCAGGATTCCCAACTTTCCCTTCCTTCCTGGACATAAGCAAATGTGCCATTTTTAAGTCAAAACTCAAAGCAAAACCAGTCTCTGGGGAAATATTACTATTTTGTTAAAATGATAAATGGAATGGGAGGAAAAGGCATATACACTGGTTAAAAAAAAAAAAACAACAAAACAACAATGCTAAAGTGAGACAGAATATTTTATTTTTTAATTGGCCCAAATCATTTTGGGTCAGATGAGTTCAGTAATGAATTACTTTCCAGTAACAGTGTAGGGTTACAGTTCAGGATATTTTCTCAGTAGATGGGACACTCTTTGTTATCCTATAATGAAATGCAGATGTTTCTCTTTTTGACTTGTGAAAGGATGATTATCTATATGAATTTTCAGAGTCTTTAGGTACGAAACAACTCACACAATCCAGGCATGGAGACTCTGGAGAGCCAACTTGCAAACCGCATATCTCAGAAGGCTATAACACAAGGGGAAAGCAGAATTTGAACACTGAAGTGACTTGAAGCAGAGTATTTTGGGGTCATTTTAACACACCACAACAATTTTTATTCCAAAATGTTGAAATGTTTTGTTTTGTTTGAAAATGTCAGGCAAAATGCTTTGACTTTGCCAGAAAAGGGTTTGTTTGGGGTTGTGTTTTCTTTTCCCAAAATTTCCGCCCAGAGAAAAAGTCTTGACATTTCAGGTCTTTGTTCCAATGTGGGATAAAAACAAACACTGAAATGTCAGGATTTGCTGCAGGATGAAAATTCAGAATTTTGCCCAGTTTCTGGTGTAATGCCTTGGCCCCAGTATTTGGATTTTGCTTTGAAGCATGAGTGGATGTTCAGAGGGTGGGATTTTGAAATGGAAGATTATATGTTCAAAGGAACCTAGAAACCTATGTTATCCATTCCCTGTGATGTCTTAGACTGTTTCAGCATTGAATTTAATAGGTAGTCAATACACACAAACTGGAAGAAGGTGATAGCACAATGAAGTACAGAAGTTCTTGTCTCTTGACTTAATTTTCACTCCTTCTATAAGGAAACAAACTCTGTTTGGTCTGTATCCAATTTTAGATTGATTAATGAAAATCAGGAACTAATGGAAGCCCTTGTCTTGAAGTTATTGGGAGTATTCCTGATTGGGGTGTGATGGAGGAAAGAAAAAACAACAAACCGACCTTGGACAGCTTGACCCAAGCAACTTTTGAAGACATCTCAGCAAATATGGCAAATGTGGTCACATGCCCTATTTGCTGTGAGTCATCAAGCAACATAAATCTGGATTACTGTCACTGTTTACTCTGTACAAACATCACAGAATCACAGAACCAACCAGGTTGGAAAAGACCTCAGAGATCATCAAGTCCAACATATTACCTAATACCTAACACCTCATGACGACTAAACCATGGCTCCAAGTGACACATTCAAGCTTTTTTTGAACACCTCCAGGGATGGTGACTCCACCACCTCCCTGGGCAGCACATTCCACTGGCCAATTACTCTTTCTGCGAAGAACTTTCTCCTCACCTGAAGCCTAAATTTCCCCTGGTGCAGCTTCAGACTGTGTCCTGTTGTTCTGTCACTGGTTGCCTGGGAGAAGAGACCAAACCCCTCCTGGCTACAACCTCCTTTCAGGTAGTTGCAGACAGCAATAAGGTCTCCCCTGAGCTTCCTTTTCTCCAGGCTAAACAACCCCAGCTCCCTCAACTTCTCCTCACAGGGTTTGTGCTTGAGACCTCTCACCAGCCTCGTTGCACTTCTCTGGTTATGTTCAAGTATCTCAATGTGCTTCTTAAATTGAGGAGCCCAGAATTGGACACAGTACTCAAGGTGTGATCTAACCAGTGCTGTGTACAGGGGCACAATGACTTCCCTGCTCCTGCTGGCCACACTATGCCTGATGCAGGCCAGGATGCCATTGGCTCTCTTGTCCACCTGGGCACACTGCTGGCTCATGTTCAGGTGGCTGTCAACCAGTACCCCCAGGTCCCTTTCCACCTGGCTGCTCTCCAGCCACTCTGACCCCAGCCTGTAGCACTGCATGAGGTTATTGTGGCCAAAGTGCAGCACCCAGCACTTGGATTTGTTGAATGCCATCCTGTTGGACTCTGCCCAACTGTCCAGCCTGTCAGGGTCCCTCTGCAGAGCCCTTCTACCTTCTAACAGATCAACACCTACCCCTAACTTGGTGTCATCTGCAAATTTACTGATGATGGACTCAATCCCCTCATCCAGATCATCAATAAAGATATTGAACAGGATGGGGCCCAGCACTGATCCCTGGGGGACACCACTAGTGACAGGCTGCCAGCTGGATGTGACACCATTCACCACCACTCTCTGGGCTCGGCCCTCCAGCCAGTTCCTAACCCAGCACAGAGTGCTGCTGTCCAAGCCATGGGCTGACAGCTTGGCCAGGAGTTTGCTATGGGGGATGGTGTCAAAGGCCTTGCTGAAGTCCAGGCAGACTACATCCACAGCCTTAAAGGGATTGGTTCTGCAAGCATTGAACAATACAGAGGTGGGAATGAGCTACAAGAGGATTATGTGTGGACATTGCTTTACAGGGAATGAGCACAATGACAATAGGATTTAGAGTTTTACTGCTCTCAAGGATTTCTTAAGAAGCTGGTTTTTTATATGGCCAAACGCAGAATCCAAATAAAAAAGATAAAGAAATAGAGAAGAGCTGAACATTGTTTTCAGTTAAGTCTGAATAATCCAAGTGTTCCAATGGCAATACTCTTCCAATACCTGTTTTGGACACTTCCTCACTCATGAACACCCAGAGGTGGTGGTATGTCCTAGCTCTGAAGACCAGGCTGCATTTAGGTGAAGAAAACCACAAAGCTGATGAACATAAAAGCATCCTTCTTCAGTCAGCCCAGAACCCTGCCTACAAGGGGCCTAAGGTAAATATTAACTTTAGGGCTGCAGGAAACATAGCATGTGCACAGAAACTCTTCTATGCTTCCTCTGGACATCCAGCATTTAGCAGTGGGAAGCTCTGATCAGGCCTTCACACTTACAAGCCTCCAGTGGAGATGCCACTCATGCATTATCCTCCCCTATTTTGGCCAAAGGGGCTGTTGGATCTGAGCCCTGGTGATGTGAGACATTGAGCTGTTGGACTTTATCATGCTTCCTGCTAGCTGCTGCCCATCCTACCCTGTGCTAAGGTAGGACACTGCATAGAGCGTCTACACTCTGGAACAGGCTAAGAGGTACCTGCTTGAATCTCCTTAAATTAAACAGTCCTTTTATACCAACATACAAATAAAGTTGCTTTTCCTCTATATTTAGCAGAACTCTTTTGATCAGGAGGTTCATGGCCCAAGGCCCTGAGAGATGTCAATTTTTTTTTCTTGCTGAGCAAGTGGTAGCTCTCACCTCCTAAATTTATTGAGTTACTGGGTTAACAGATCTGACAAGATCTGAACACCTTCAACTAGGAATTTCTAAAATGTCCAGTCAAACCTGGTCAGAAGGGTACAGACATTTACAAGGCAGCTCTGATAGATGGACTGAGGTATTTTCAACATCCCAGATGGGCTTCTATTTTAAACTTTTGAACAGCCCAGTCTCGGAAGAGATCATTTTGAGTGCACAGGGAACATGCAGTGATTTGAGTAATTTGTGGAGGACATATTTCACGGTGCAATGGAGATCACAGAAAAAATATGAGTGTATGAGTGCTAAAAATTATGTCAAGGCTGCTAGAATTATATCCTCATTATTTATTTCACAATATCTCTGAGATATGGGATAAACTGGGTTCAGTGCTGTATGTTCACATTAGGAAAAATCATTTTTTTTCCAAGAGATTTTGGTCTTCCTGTAACACACATTTTTGAAGCCAGACATCGGTTTCCTGAAGACATAGATGATTGATCTCAGCTGGGCATGGAAAAAGGCCAACATTCCTCCACCTCCATAGTACTGTGCTTTGCCCCCAAGAGATACCAGTGGCTTAGACTGATATGTCATTCTGGATTTAGGCGCTCTTGGAAAGAAAGACATGAGGAGAGTTTTCCAGCTAAAAGAGCATGAGCCTGCTTGCACTTACTGAAGATGCATGGGATTGTCAGAAACAGAGGAACGTGCTTGTCCAGACCCCTGGGTTAATGGGGGTTAAAAGATGGTCCCTTGACTACAGCAATCTAGCCATCTGGGAACTGGACCAGCGTGTCATGAATGCCAGTGAGTTTTTCAGAAATGGCCTGACAAGCACACTTGCTCTCAGGACCTACAAGAGTTCATTACTCTGCATTAATTTCACTCTCCCTCTGGGACAAAATTATCACCTTCTCAATCTTCTCAACACCTGAAGAGAGAAATTAGACATGATACCTATTCTGCTCTGAGTCCCACCCACACCCTGAACCCTGGACTGCCTCACAGATACCTCTGGCCTGCCTGCAGACTGCCTCTGCAGGCATGCTGAGTCCTGTTTTATCCAGATGGCAGATTTGACCAGACTGAGCACTGAAAGGATGTTCTCCAGCTATGCAAGAGGCCATGGTCAAAGACTTAGCATGTGAGCAGGAGGCAAGTACAGTCTTGAGGCCACTGCTAGCAGGTAATAAAGACATATCCAGAACATAAAGTAGAAAACTCAAAGGACAGCATCTCTGAAGACACTTGAGTTAGGGCCCAAGCTAGCTGATATTTCAGTATGAAGGCCAAAAATAACGTATGTTACAGTACCCAAACAGTCCCTTTCCACTAGCCTAAGAGAAATTTCTCCCTGAAACATGGCTGAGACAGTGCCTTGCATGTGAAGGGAATGTGTCTTTCATCCAAGATGTCAATCCTTTGTCTTACAGAAATTTTGCATCCCCCCTTTCCTTCTGGAAGAACAGAAATTACTTCCAAAGATGCACAATTGTTTTTAAGGATTTACATATCTGGTTTGTAAGGAAACAATGAGAAGTCTGGATTAGACTTCATCCTTCTTTTTTCTTAAGAGATGGCAAAACTAAATCCAAAGATTTTTTCCTGTTTGTTCTTCTGGACATCTTCTAACACCCATTGCTTCATCTTGGCACAACCTTGCTTAACCAACACTTTGCATCTCCTAATAAGCCTTGCATAGTTCCAGTGTCAGACTAAACTGCAAGCTATAGGCATCATCACAACAAACCTGTTGGTGTGATGACTGAGTATCCATGGCATCAAGAAGACTGGATTCCAAACTGAGGTTGGAGTTTGGTGAAGAGCAACCAACTCATTTTCTATTAAAAAAAGTAAACACTGGACAGTCTGACATTGACAGAACTAACCAGCCCAAGGGGAAAGAAAACAAGAGAAAGAAAAAGAAAAAACTGTGCAGTTCCCACTGTTTTTTCTTTAGCTAGAATGACTGAAAATTCACAGCTTCCTCACAAGGGAAATGATTTTATCTGCTGATATTGGAAAAGTTTGGAGACTGCCTCAGTAAATGGAATCATGCAAGGTAGCATGGAAAAAATGCCAAAAAAAGAGTTGTAGAGGAATAATGATAGTGAAACATATCTCAAAAATAGAAACATAGAACTACTGAATGGTATTAGCAGCTGAAATGCAACATGACTCACCAGAACGTTTTCAAAAGGGAAACCATTGTCCCTTTCTGCCTTAAGTCAGCCACTACATTGGATGAAGTGAAGAGGAACAATGGACAAGGTACTGCATTCGGACTCAGCTGATGAATGTCCTAATCCTGACTTTAACCCTGACATACTGTGCCATCCTAGGCAGGTGTGCTTGCAGCCCAGACAGCCAACTATATTCAGGCTGCATTGAAAGAAGTGTGGCCAGCAGGATAAGGGAGGTGATTCTCCCACTCTACTCTGCTCTTGTGAGACCACATCTGAAGCACTGCATCCAGTTCTGGTGTCCCCAACACAAGGAGGATATCAAATTGTTGGAGTAGGTCTAGAGGAGGCCATGAAGATGATCAGAGGCCTGAAATACCTCCCGTATGGGGATAGGCTGCAAGAGTTTGGTCTGTTCAGCCTGGAGAAGAGAAGACTCTAAGAAGACCTTATTGAAGCTTTCCAGTACATGAAGGGGACTTACAAGAAAGGTGGGGAGGGACTGTTTACAAGGGCTTGCAGTGATAGGATGAGACAGAATGAGATTTAGACTAGATATTAGGGTAGATTTAAACTAGATATTAGGAAGAAATTCTTTACAGTAAGGGTAGGGAGACACTGGAACAGATTGCCCAGGGAGATTGTGGATACCCTCTCCTTGGAGGAGATCAAGGCCAGGTTCAAAACCAGGTCTTGAGCAACCTGATCTAGTGTAAGGTGTCCCTGCCATAGATGCTCTTTAGGTTCCCTTCCAACCCAAACCATTCTGTGATTCTATGTTCCTATGTTCCTTGCCTTTCCTGGCATTCATCTTTCCTCCTGCATTTTGCCTCTCTTCTCTACTGTAACTGTGACCTCAGGGGCAGGGAAGGAGACAACGTTCCTTGGTTGAAAACACTGTGAGAGTGGCTTAATTCAGCAGAAGTTCTCTGAGCAGCCAGAAGGCTTGCTGTTGAACTCCTGTTCCTGTCTCCCCAGCCTCATCATCATCTTGCTGGGAAGGAACTGAGCTCTTGGTTTGTTCTAGGCTTCCTCAGTGGCACCAGGAAATTGCTCTGAAACAGGGGGATTTCCCTGAATGGCAGGGATTCCCCACATTTTCCTGGAATCCCATACAGTAGCACTGGAATTCCCAGAATTCAAGGCAGTCGGCTGGTTGTTTGGTTTTGGTTTTTGTTTGGTTGGTTTGGGTTTTTTTCTTTTTCTTTTCTTCTGCCTTTATTTTTCACTTCAGAAAGCAGCAAGACGAAGGTCTTTTCATTTTGCCTATCCTTCTCACTTCTAAAAATAAATAATGAAAATCAAACAATATACTCCAGTGCATAGGAAATTATGCCTGCCCTCTTCCTACAAAATTAGAGAAGAAAAATATTTTATAAAAATGTTAGAATTGCTCAGGAAGTCATTCCTGCTTAGGGCTATGGGATAGAATCTTTATGTCCCTCCTTAAGTATTCACATATGAACATAAGAAGAGCAATGTCGGGGTCAGACCACAAGTTCAGCTGAGCTGGCATCCATAGCAGGACACTGCAAGCATGTTGGGAGCCTTCCTCAGAGCACTCTTCCTGCCTCCAGTCCTCTGTGGCTGTTACTGAATCAGAGGCAGCATTTCAGAAAAGTTTTTTCTCCCTGAAATCCCCCTAATCGTGTTTTGAACACAGGTAAAAATCTGTGGCAATTATGATGGCTTAGCCAAGTTCCTGGTATGTTCATTAGTACCAAACAACCTGGTTTCTTCAGTATTGACTATGAAGACTGAGCTTAGGATTCTATACTCAATTTATCATCTATGGAGATAAATATGAACCCTCAGGAAGCAATTAGTCTTGTCTTGGGGTACATGTCTTGGACAGGTAAAAGGCTACCTTTATCTTCTCACTCTCCCTATGTACAGGCAGTCTAGGGTGGGTAACTCAGCTTTAGAAAACAAAATTTTAGACTTTCAGGAGTTGGGGTAATGTCTACTACTTTCCCTTCCAAGCATTCATTATCTGTGACAACTTTTCCAGCCTTGCAGGATCACAGGTAACAACACAGATCAGGAATAGAATGCATAAACTTTTTTGTGACTCTGCTTTGATACTCTGCTGGCTGACAGAGTAGGTATCTGTGGAAAACAAGAGGTGTAATGAACAGTATTTCCAGTCCAGCTTCAAGATGCAGCTCAGGAAATCCCTGAACTGCCAGCTGTGGCAGCTGGGAGAAGATCCTACAGGACAGATCACTCAGATGTACCCTTTTTTGTACTCTTTTCCTTCCATTCTCTGAGACAGGATGAAGGATCATGGGACTGTAAATCTGACTCCATGACAGATATCTTTTAATTTCTTCTCATGATAGCTCACCTAGGAGCTACTGGGATACAAATAAATATCAAAAATGTCAGGCATGGAGAAGCAGAAATACTCACCAGCGTGGGAGATGTTCCATTCAGGTCCCCACAAATATTAGGCACTGAGGACAGAGGATTAGCTAGAAATAAGTGTCTTAAACCCCACATTTAAAACAGTTGATCATTTTGTCTTCACTGCAGGGAGGGAAACAGAGATTTTTGCCTTCTCCATTCTTAGCCACCACAGAAACTACATCTCTCAGGTCAATAAGGATTGCATCCTCTATTTTACCATGCTAGGACTGGGATAATAATCAGTACAGCACAGAGAAGTCTTCATAGTGTACACATGTCCAGCAGAAGTTGATATGTAGATTTGTATCTTATAAACAATCATCTCTTGGTTCAAAGAGATTCAGCTGTACATATGACATAATTGATTGCTTTCCTCCCTTTCACTCACTTTACCCCAGCTGAACCCTCTGCTCTCTTAGGAGACCATTTCTTTGCAGAGCAAATCCATTACTGATACAGGAGGAAACCTCTGAATATTCAATAAGATAACTGAATAGTAACATAGCTGAGCAGTATTAAAAAAGGTTTAATGAAATAAAGATTCATGACACAGAAAATTTATTTCCTGCATTAAATTTCTGTTTATTCTGGTAACTGACATTTTTACGACACTCCTCTCTAGCCAAGTTTTGGAACTTTCACAGGCAGAAATGAGAGGATTGTGAACAGAGTCTAAAATCAAGTAGAGGGTTTTTTGCTCAGGATAATCTCATTTCTCCCCAACAGCTGCTTGAACTATTGCTGTATCACTTTAGAAAGGCTCAGTCCTCAGATTCTCCCTTTGGACCCTTTCCCCATCTCCGTTGCTAACAAAGCCTTCACCTCATAAGAACACAACACTTAATATGATATTTCTCCCTGTGGGATTTACTTCTTTGATGTAATTTTCTGTTAACGTCAAAAGCACTATGGCAAGGACTCATCTGGGACCTTGTATACAGCTCTTGTGTTCCAGGATGCAGGAACTCACATTCCTCCACCACACCCAGATCTGTCAGGGATTATCAATACTCTGATAAGCAACTCAGTTGCCTTTAGAATAGGCAAAGAATTTCTCCACTCCTTATTTTCCTCCTTCATTTTCCTTGGGCTACTTTACTTCCACTTTGTTTTTTCACTTTTCAGACCACGACATTCCTGATGATTCCTAGATCTCCGGAATCCTTCTTCCTCCTGTTGTTGTTGCTGACACACAACTTTGTCTGGAGCCAGATTTAATTAGACCACAAGGAAAATGAACCACAATGAAGTTACATCAAGGGTATGACTTCAAGCCACAAGAGCCAGGAAACAAAGAGAGAAAAAAAAAAAAAGAAAAAGGGAAAGAGAAAAAGTGAGAAGAAAAATTAAGAACAAATTTTGTCCTAACCCTTTAGGACAGCTATGGTGCTCAAGCACAATTTACAGAATAGGGAGTTGATGAGAAAAAATCTTGGATATAGAAGGAAGGGCCCAAAGAGGATCTTCCAAAATGCTTTGGCGCTGTAGCTTTATTGCTTGTGGGTTTGATGTTGTGCCAAGCTTTATGACACTTACATCAAGGTTACTCCCTGCAGTGATGCACCATCGAAGCTAAATCACCTACCCATAATGGAATTTACAATGATTTCACTGTGCCTTGGTTGAGAACATGTTATCATTAACTTCCCTTTTTTATTACCCCAAATGCCTTTCCAGCTCACGGCATACTGTGCTTCAGGAACTTTTTTGCTGCCATAATGATACGTCATTGTGTAAATTCAGCAGTGAACACAATGAAGATCTAGTCTACCCCAAGGCCTCCAGGCACTGAGGTAATAGAAATAATAAAGGAAGAAAACGGTGTGCAGCTCTGCTGTGTGCAGTATGGAAATGGATATGGGTGACTGACACTGATGCAATTCACTCTTACTGAATGGAGGCAAAGGGCTCACAAAAGGACTCTTCCTGCACAGCATCAGCAGAGCTATACCAGCTCAAATATGACCCTTCTCTAGTTGGAAGAGTCCATCCTAGCTAGCTATGGTAACATAGTGGAGCTTGAGGCGGTGCCTTCTAAAGTTTGGGGCTTGTTTTTTCCTTCCATTGATTACTTGCAAAAAGAAAACAGAAGAGACAACATTGTCTGAGCATTTCCACCAGCCCCCTCTGTACCTTCAGATGTATGCCATCTGGTCCCATAGCCTTGTGTGTGTCTAAGTAGTGCAACAGGTCACTAACCATCTCATCTTGGATTATGGGGGCTTCATTCTGCTCCCCATCTCTATCTTCCAGCTCGGTAGGCTGGGTGTCTAACAAACAACTTGCCTTACTACTAAAGACTGAGGCAAAGAAGTCATTGAACTCCTCAGCCTTTTCCTCATCCTTGACCACTATGTTCTCTCCTGCACCCAACAAAGGCCAAAGATTCTCCTCAGTCCTCCTTTTGTTGCTAATACATTTGAAGAACCATTTCTTATTCTCTGTGATGGCTGAAGCCAAATTAATTTCCCCTTCTACTTTTCTCCCTGCATAGTCTCATAAGAACCTTGTAGTCCTCTGGAAAGGACTGCACCAACAACCATAAACTCACCTACTCTCCCTAAGCTGCAACCTCTGTTCAGCCAAGCCACCCTTCTTCCCCACCAACTTGTCTTTTGGCACATGGGGACTGCCTGTTCCTGCACCTTTAAGACTTTCCTGTTGAACAGTGTTCAGCCCTCCTGGCCTCCTTGGCCCTTCAGGACTGCCTCTCCAGAAACTCTGTTGACCAGTCTCTGAAACAGGCCAAAGTTTGCCCACTGCAAGTCCAAGGTGGCAGTTCTGCTGGCCCCACTTTTTACTTCTCTTTTATCATTTCATGATCACTGTGCCCAAGACAACTCCCAATCACTACATCACCCACAAACCCTTCTGTATTTGCAAACAGCAGGACCAGCAGGGCACCTTCCCTAGCTGGCTCCGTCACCAGCTGTGTGGAGTTCTCCTCCACACATTCTAGGAACCTCCAGGACTGCTCCCTCTCTGCTGTGCTGTATTTCCAGCAGATGTCAGGGAGGTTGAAGTCCCACACGTGAACAATGGCTGGTGGTGGTGAGACTTCTTCCAGGTGCCTAAAGAATATTTTATCTGTCTCTTCATCCTGGTTGGGTGGTCTATAACAGACTATTCCAGGATATCTGCCTTGTTGGCCTTCCCCCTGATTCTTACCCATAAACAGTCAACCCTATCATCACCATCACTGACTTCAATACAATCAAAACACTCCTTGACATACAGGACCACACCACCGCCTCTCCTTCCTTCCCTATCCCTTCTGAAGAGTTTGCAACCATTGATTGTGCCAGTGTTGTGATTGGGTAAGCTCATAAAATGGAGGTAGGGAGATTCTCTCTGTAATGAACTCTTCAGTGGAGTTTCCTGGTTAATTGCACCCCAGATAAGTTAAGTGGCAGGGGAACAGAGAGGTGAGGGAGGTGAGGCTAGGCAAATGGGGCATCTATAAAAGCAGGCAGAGTTAGACAGCAAGCTTTCTTTTCAGGAGTGCTCATCTGGCAGCTGGTTGGAGTTAGCAGGAGATGAGAGAGGCTTTGTTAGTGTTGTATACCACCTACTTTTAAATACAGCTCAGTGGGGAACTTTGTTGGGTATGGGAGGGGTTTGGCTTTTGCTCATTCTCTCTTTGCAGATGGAGTCAGGCTCTTCAAAGAACAAAGTTAGTCTTCTTATTATCTACCCTTTGGCATTTCTGCATGAATCATCAGTGTACTCAGTTGAATAGAGAACAGTTATCAACTTAACCACAGAATTTTGCAAACCACCTTAGCATCGTTGTAGGTATCTCAAACACACCTACTCTTTCTTCAGGTGTAAGGGAAGAAAATACTAGAAATAGGTAAATGATCTCTTCTTTGCTCTACTTGCTGTCCTGTGCAGTGAACCAAGGGAAAAAACTATTGAAGTTGAGCAATATCCTGTTATATGGCTCCTCTCATATTTTGAAAGACAGAGACTGGAAAAATATGGCAATATGATCTGATCTAGAGGATCTGCTTGTGAGGAGAAACTGAAAAAAAAGTGGGGAATTGAATGTGGGTCTTGTTCGTTGAGTCTGTAGACAGATGCACACACACAAGCAGCTTTTACAGCAATCAGGAGTAAGTGATGAGTTTGCTGCTACAAGATATTTTTTGCCAAGTACAACAAGGTTTTGAGAAAGCATGAATCTTTCAGCAAGTAGCAGAAACATTTACAGTTAGGAATATGCATCGGGGGAAAATGAGATATTATGGAAGAGATGATCCTTGAGATAAATCATACTGAGAATCAAGGAAGCTAGCTGCTTTTTTTTCAGCTTCTTTGCCTGACATCCTGGAGGACTCTGCATAAGACTTTTCCCTTCTAACCTTGTTTCCCATTTGGTTGGCACTTGCAGTGGAAGGACCTTTTCTGTGTGTACAGTATCTACAACGACTAATCTTTTGATTTGCACTCTGGTCTCTAAAAGTCCCCCAAAATAAAAAAACCAATCTTCATAGTCTCTCTTTTCCTTGGAACTGGTAATCATTTTATATCTTGGGTAAGCTGCTGGTGTCTTCCTCTAAAACATCTATTCTGGTCCTTGTCCCTGTTGTCTCCCTCAGCATAGACAAGAGTAAGCCTATCCTTAGAGAATGTAAAAGCTCTTCCTTCTGAAAAAGTGCCACAGACCTGAGAAAAACCACATGATGTCAGGAGCAGAAAAAATTTGAGGAGGAGGGATTCCTGAAGGACCACTCCTTACACTGCTCCAGGAGGGTACCTAGAGAATGATGTGCGTTGCCTGCTGTGCTCCAGTTGGAGGCTAGCAGAGGAAGAGGCAGGCAACAGGTCATTTGGAACATCCACTCCTTGATCATCCTAGTGTCACCACCTGTGGACTCATCTTCATCTCCCTGCACACCTTGCACCTATCAGCACCTATCAGCTTGTCAGATCCAAAGCTTGAGCTGCTAGCCACTAGGGCCATCTGGGTTTCTGTGGACCTCTGTGAGACACCAGATTATTATCTATTAGGATGGGTCCTGTCTTTTCTGTCTTGCTAGCCTAAGGGGTTGTTTTAATGCAGAGAGAATTTGTTTGTGCTGAGGAGAAATTTCAGAAGCAGCAGTGGGCAGAAAAAACAAGAAAGTCTTTTGAGAGTTTTGGTGCCAAATCTTGGTCTCTAATGATGTCTGCAACAGGGATTAAGGGCACATCTGAGCCTTTGGACTCGCTGACTGCACACACTGTTTGCACACAAGAAGGCACAGGCCAAGATATAAGGTGGTCTTGAGAACAAAGCTCCAACTCAAGCTTGCCATCCTAATGTGGGCCTTTGTGTTCCTATTATGAGCAGTTCCAGGAAAAAAAAAGCATGCTACAGCTCTGCTTGGAAGACAATGAGCAGAGCACATGGAACAGCCTACAAGAGCCATAGAGAAGTAAGAGTCAAGCATCCTGACAGTAAACTAGCAACAGAGATATGGCAGAACAGACCTGTGTTTGTAGGATGAATTTCCTACTGTTTCTGGAGACAGTGCCTCAGCAGAAGCAATTGGGAGAGGCTCTGTAAATTAGGGATTGGGCTGGTTTCCCTTCTCTGTACTACACATTTTTGGTGGCCTTAAAATACCTTTAGAAATTACAGGACATGGGTATGTAGTCAGAGCATTTTTCTACTGCTAGAAATGTTGTTCCTGCACTGAGCTGCCCTCATTCTCCACTTTCTTCTCCCCTCTGAAATGGAAATGCACGAGTAAGCTTATGTATTATTTGCAGGCTTGCATACAGGCCAGATCTTCTCATGGCTGAATTATTAGCCAGCCACTCAGGCTGTCTCAAAGAAATGCTTTCTCTTGTGAAACTTTCCAAACTGGTTTAATCCACCTTGGGTGGCAAACTCCATGTGCTCTTCCCTTGCTGGCACACACTTTGCATTCACCAGAGCCTAAATTAGCTCTGGGTAATCCCAGCAATGATTTGGTCAGTGGAACTGATTCTCCAGCTGAATGTGTCGTGCTGCATGGTTCCCCTCTACCTGGGTAGTCCCTCATTCTGTGTGTGGGGGGGAGAAAAGGGTCAAGAAGGAAAGGGGGGAGGAAGCCAGTTCTTTGGAAATATTAAAATATCCTCTTTCTCCAAGGCAGGAGACTCAGTGGCTTGACTCAGAGATGCCTCAACAGCTGTATCACAGGAGGACATCGCAGCTGGGGATTCCTGGCAGGATCAAATGGATCTGTGCTCTTCTCTTCTAGACAGGGATGTCTCTTCTTTGTTTCCCCCTGTCTTCTAAGTGTCACATACACTCACAACCCTCTTATGGGATGGTTTGCAGCTGTATCTCTGTTTCTGTCTATACGGCCAAGGATACTCCTATGACAGGATTCAGCAGAGGGTGCTATTACACATAGGCATTTGCATTTTTCCTAGCCTGGAAGGAGAATGCAACCTTTTAAGGGGACACTGAAATATTACCATTTTTAATATGCCAGCTCTTTTTCTGAGTGGGAAGATGCAAAAAGTAGTAGTGTTTTAAGTCCTCTTCCCCTCTATTTGTTTGAGGAGTTTAATCTGGGTGTGTGTAATTTTTTTGGTTTGGTTGTTTTGTTTTGCTATGACTGACCAACAATTGATTCTTGTTGCAGATTTCCTCCTCACACCTAAGTTCTTAATGTTTTGGGAGGAGTTCACTGACTGCCTCTGTTGTAAGACTGCTGTTAATAGCAAAATTAATTGGCTTTGCATTTCTAACCTGCATGCCATGGGCTGGGTTTCTCCTGTGGTAGAAAACATCGGCATTTGCTATAGCTCCATAGAAAGAGGGATGTTTTAGTTTCCCTTCAACACCACCATGAAGACCTCTGCAGTTTTGCTTGATCCCAGAGGAGCAGCTTCATGCATACACAGCTGAGGGAGTTACAGACAGGTTGCAAGAACTGTCCTTGCTGCAGAATGGGGACAAGCATCCTGAAGGAGGACATATTTACTGATTCTGCTTTCCCTGAGAAGAGGAAGAAGGTGGCATGGTTGGTGTTCAGGGACTGCTGTTCCAGTCAGCCAGGGCAATTTGACAAGCACAGCCAGAAGCGTGTTGCAAGCAGCTTCCAGGCTTGCAACAGAGACCTGTTTGTTTCCCTGTTTGATTTGGGAACCATGCATTCAAACACATCTAGTATGTCTCCATGCGTAAGCCTATACTGCAGCCTATTAGTTCCTTCACCCTTGGAAAGGCTATCATGGCAGATTTTGGCTTTGCCAGTAATCTCTTGAGCTGATGAGACTAGAAATTCAAATGAGAGCTTAACTCACTGACTGTCTGCACTGCCCACATGATGGCTGCTCCTTTGGCTCTGATCTGGAGCAACTCAGCTGTCTGTTTGGGTAAGAAAACTTTGGTACAGGGCAGGAATGCCTGGTTCCCATCTGTGCTCTGTGTCTACAGACAGCGAGGATGAAACTGGTTCCAAGGATTTGGCTCTACAAACCAGATTTGGAACATGAGCACATCTCCCAGAGGCCACATAGGTACAGACTGTGATTTTTGATGCATATCTGGTTTTAATCTGGAAGCAAGCCCCTGGATGCAGCCACCTGGCTCCTAAACAGTAATGCGTGTTGCCTAGCAATAAAAGAAGATACTGGATCCATTTCATCCTCTTCCTGTTCAAGAACCAACCAGAGAAAAGATGAGTTTATAGTGAGGAACATCTTTTTTTCAGGACGTCTTTTTTACCACCACACATCTTTAGTGGGAGCCCTGACCACCCCTGCAGTAGAAGTTTTAGTGCTCCGACCTATAGCTTCTGCAGAGAGCTAGTGTATGTTTACATAAACATTGCTTACAGCATTATTTTCTCCAAGTTTTTCAACTTGGGAGCGCTGTCAGTCATCTTGGATTTTCCTGCCCCAACTAGAAGTAACCATAACAAATGAAAATACAGGCAAATATGTGTTTGCTTAAAGGTGAGAAGTCTTCTCCAAGTCAGCAGATGAGAAGGCACCAGTAAATTCTATTCCAGGATGAGTATACTAACCAGAACAGATTTTTCCAGATTACTTCATAGTGTGAAAGTCCACAGAAAACCAGTGCCCTGAGCCATCACTAATAGAAGGCAAGCAGTAAACCTAACAGTAGTGGGAGGTTTATCAACTTCTAAGTGATTTTATTCATTTCTAAGGAGATTAATGATTAATAAAAAAAGCAAGTTTCACAATAGTAGTCCCATCTGACAGACATTTTTCTATCTAATCCTAACTGGGAAGGGAAATTATCTTATTTTTAATAATCACCATACAGTCTCTTCTTTACTTCAAATGGCTTCCAAAGAATAGGCCTGAGTTAACCCATCCTGTATTGGTGGCTTTCAAATATCTTTCTGTGTCAAACCTTTACAAGAAATGTAAATTCTGTCCAGTAGTGGTGTAGTGTTTAAAGTCACCAAAAAGCTGTGAAGATATTGGTTAGATTTCACGGGATGGAGGACTAGAACTCCAGCAGTCAGTGCATGGGGGTCTGAATCACTGCTGCTAGAGAGGGGTGGAAGTTTCCTTCTTTTATGTCAGCTACCATATGATGCTGTGAAATGATATCATGACAATTGCAGGCACCCAGGAACAGGCTGCAAAAGACTGCTGTCAGTGAGATTCGTTAAACCCCTCCAACATGCTATAACCTTTTAAATGCTTTTAGAAAGGCATGGAATTGTATCCCTGAAAGGGGTAGGGTGGCTTTTTTTTAACAATATTGAAGTAAGCACCTTCATCTATAACCTCTTAAGAACTTTGAGAGGTTTCATTCAGTTAAAAAAACAAAAAACAATGACATTTCATTTCATTCAGAACAAGCCTCAAAAGGTAAAACATCTTAATTTGTTCCATTGATAACCACATGGGATAGGGAGTAACACAGGAAAAACCTGGATGCTTCAACTGATTTTGGAAAGAAGTGGTGACATTTGCAGAAGCTTTTTTTGAGATGTGTCGATGTGTAAATTCACTGTGTCTAAAACCTATGATAATGGAGAGCCTAAAGCTGGTATCAGACCTAATAAATTTTCTTTCAAGAAACTGAAACAATCAGCATGGATTTACCACACACAAATCAGGTTCAACCAACCTGATCACCCTTTGTGATGAAATGACTATGTGGACAAGGGAAGAGCAGTGGATATAATATACCTTGATTTATTAACCCTTTGGAGTCAGTCTGTCACCACAGTCATGTTATAAAGCTGAAGAAATACATCCTAGATGATCAAACCATTAAGTTAAAAAAATATCTGAGATGCTGAGTTCAAAAAGTAATATTCAGTGGTTTGGTGCCCACCAATGGTGTCTGGTAACTAAAGGAGCCCCCATGGAATCTGTTCTGGGGTCAATTTTTTTATCAGTGACCTGGATGATGACACAGAATGAATCCTCATCATATTTGGAGATGATAGTGATTTAAGGGGAATGGTTGATGTTTCAAGAGAATATTTTGATAAGATGGAGAAATTTGATGGTTGGACCAACAGAAACTTTGCAACACTCAGGAAGGACAAGAACCCATACAGTAGAATCACCCCATGCATTGATACTGTCTGGGAAGAAACTGGCTGAGCAGTAGCCTTCCCCTGAAGCACTGAAGATGTGCCAGCAGTGCACTGTCACTGTAAATAAGGCAAATTGCCTGCTGAGCCGCATTAGAAGCAAAGAGAGCAGAAGCTTGAAGGAAGCAGGGAGGGACACGTGTTCCAGCAAGACTACAATAGCTTGATCTTCACTGTTCTCTGCCTCATCCCACCTTGGATGCTCAGTCCTCTATCACCTGATACCAGCATCACTCCCAGTTTACTCATGTAATGACACTAGGCAGTAAGATCAAAGCTACCTTGGGTACCATTGTGTAGGTTCCAGTTACACCTATGGTTGAAGTGGAGACACATTTATGTCTTGATATGTTCTTGGGAGTTCCGTCCTCTTCCTCTCTTACTCCTCCCCTGCACCTCAAAGCCTGCAGTCAACCTCAGCTAAATACCAACAGACACCAGAAATGTGAGACAGCTGCTCAGATGCTCAAAGAAATGATCTGAGAAGAAAGAGCCAGGTGATGCATCCCAGGAAACAGATCTTGTCCTAAGAGGAAAATGCATTCATCATTCAGATAACTTCTGCCACAGAAAAGCCATCTGGATAAACAAGGGCAGAGTTACACAATCATTGTGCAGATCCTCATCTCTTCCTGGCCAGTTGTAGAACGGCAGATGTGGGGTTGCTTCTGTGAGCAGAGAATAGGAGACTGTAGTGAAAGAAAGCACAGGCAAGGATTTACGAGGCTAGCAGCCAAGAGAGTGAGTGCTATTCTTCCTTTGTGACATCCTTTGTGTCATGCACAAGATTCAAAGTTGGAAGTTGGTCAGTGAAGCTCTTGGACCAACACGGTTATGTGACCAGGAGACACAAAACCAAGAGAAAATGGGAAATGGGAAGTCCACATGCAGACTCCCTCTTCCTCCAGCTTCTCCAATGCTAAACAAGCCAAGGATAGGTATCACAGCAGGACCCACTTTCTTCCTACTAATGCTCAGTTAAGAGTTTCTTTTAACCCGCTGGAGTCACTCTGCATTACCTATCCTCATGAAGCAGCTCTGTGTCCTTACATCTCTTCTGGCTGCCTCCTACTCTGTTCTCCAACCCATCAACAAGAGCTGAGGAATTTTCAGTTCTCTCCTTCATGTACTGTCTCACAAAAGGAAGGAGGCACTGTGAGACATTTGCTGGCTCAAGAAGACAAAGGAAGTCTGCTGGAAGACTGGGAAACTGAAGTTCAGTAGAAATATTTGGAACATTATGATGATTTTCTGCAAAGCTGGCACAAAGGAGGAATAAATCCTTGCTAATGATTCACAGGCTGCATTTTCTTCAATGTTCCTATTTATAGCCCAAAATAATAGGAGAAACATTAACCAAAGAAGGTCAAAAATCACCTGCATCTTATGGAGGAGTAGACCTTTGAGAAAGAGTCATGTTCAGTACTAATTTTTCAGTTTGGAAAGTGTCAACACTGAATTCTGACTGATAAATTGAAGAAAGTGGATGAATCCTATGCAATTCAGAAGCCATGCAAGACTTGAACCCTGCACAGACATCAATCCTCCTCACTCGAGGGCAAAGTCTCTACAGGAGGCTGAGAAGTCATAGCAAGCTGTCTGGATTCACAGATTGGGCTGAATCCCTCATTTATAGTGGAATATTTTTTTGAGAAAGAGGCCATTATGAGAACAGGCTTGGAAGCTAGCTAGAATATCACAAATCTATTGAGCAGCTGAGATAACAAGAACAGACACAGGAGAGTTAAGGGCAGAAGGAAATGGGTGTACAGTGTGTGTCATAAATTACAAAAGGCGAGTAAGCAGGGTGTGCATGGGAGACTGAATGCCATGAGCAAAGGTCGGGACCAGACACTAAAATGAAAAGGTACATGTGTGATGCAGCAGAAGCTGCAACTTAGCCAGCTTATGGGAAAATCCACAAGTGGATGGGAAAGGAAATATTTTTTTATTTACTTTTGCCTCCCCCTTCCCAAATACTATGGGCCATTAACTGGGACAAACTCTGTCGATAGCTGACCAGACTCTCTAGAGACCAAGTTTTACATCCCTGCTTTGAGGCTGCCAGTTAAAGCTGTGGCACCCCAGAGGGCCACAGAGTCTCTAGAAATCAGCACTCCCTATAGGACAGGCCTGGGATGCCTGGTTGCAGTGCCTGCTTCTGTGAGAGACAGCTGGAGTGGTTACTTACCATAAAAGTGAAGGCAATGAGTGCAAGGCAGATGAGATACTGGGGCTGGCCTCTGAGATCCATGTGTTCCCTTCCAGCATACAGGGAGATGCTGTAGGTAATCCCTCACTTCATCTCCTCCTACTTCCCACTAAAGAGCTGGACACTTCTGGAGAGTGATTTTAATTCCTGCTCTTGCTTCATCTACGCTCATGCTGCAAAAGCTGGAGGTCTGACTCAGGGCTGCCAGTGTGGCTTCAGCACCATCAATGCAGGTTCCGCTTGCTCTGCCTAGGGGAAGAGCTGTGCAGTATTCAAAACAGTAACTTACGCTGCAGAAGACACAGACTTCAGTCTTTATTTTTGCTGTGTAAGTCCCCTATGTCTTGTGACCTGGTTCCTCATTCATAAACAGTAAAAAAAGTATTGCTTCCACATCTGAAGAAGATGTAGATACTTTGAGATGCTCTGAAACAGTTGTGGAAACCATGGAGTGTTGCAGTTGTGAACTCTTATGATGTTCATACATAAAATATATTCATACAACGTTCCTTCCACAAAGGATGTGCAAATTAGTCTTTCAGTACTTGGGCTGTTTCTTAAATCTCAGGACTTTGTTTTTTCCTGATTGAAAATCTGACTTTTAAATATCTATATATATACTTTTAAAAGTAGAGAGATGTGTCCCCAGCTTTCCTGGTAGAAGAAAGTTACAAACCATGACTGAATATGACCAGTTCTCAAACTAGAAAGAAAATAAAAAGGAGCTTCAAATTTTTAATTGATTTTTTTTTCCCCCTTTACCCTGCAATTTAGTGTTCTGGTGGCTTTTGTGCTCTGTGGGATTTGTGCTTTTCCAGAGTGTTTCTCTGAGGCACAAGCTCACTTGCAGAACTGCAGGCAAGGAAAACCAGCATATTTTCAACAGACACTGTGGTAGTCAGAACTCCTGGATGAATCTAGCCCACTCCTCTCCTCCCTGCCACCCTGCTCGACATATTTAAAATCTACACAGATCTTCCTTTAAGATACCAGGGCTTCTCATTGTGCTTTTATTGAATTTCAGGTGCCATTTAGTCAACCCCCTCAGCTGCTTGAATTCTTTAAATGCTAGGATCATATTTCACCTGATCTGGCACTGAACCATGCTCGCTATCTCACCCCAAAATTAATTAAACCATAAATTATCGGAATAAACATGCAGCATCCACTATCACTGAAACAGTCTGGGCTTTGTTGAGCAAACTTCTGCAACAACAAAGCTGCCTCTTTCTCTTTCTTCCCACCCTGCACTTCTCTTGATGTGTATCAGCAAATACAGTAAATACAGTACCATCCTTCCCAGTTCTTGTTTTGCTGTTGTCACCATTTTATAAACTCAGGAGAAACTGCAACAGATAAACAGGGTGAGATCTTACAGGAGAGCTTTAACACTACTAATATGAAGAGGAGCTCTTCTCCATTATTAATACAAGTTGGGGTTTTTTGGTTGTGTTTTGTTTTTTTTTTTTTTTTTTTGCTTTGTTTTGTTTTGGTTTGGTTTTTTTGCAAGCAGCCCTGGAAAATACTGGTTTAATTTGCCCATTACCTCAGCTTCTCATCTCTATAATGAAATTTGCTTTATGGCACTGCTGCTCGGTAGTTAAAAATCCATTAATGAAGGAGAGATGGTTAGCTAATGCACCCAAGGAGATCATTTAGGTATGCACGAAATCATTAGTGATAATCCTGTAGCTGTCTCAGAACAAATAGTCTGTCCTTCTAAACCCTCCCTATCCCATAACCATGAAACTTAGGCTATGATGACAGTTTTTAAAGCCTGGAAGATAACACTTTCCATTCCAAAACGTCTCCTAATTGACACTACTAAAAAGAAAATAACTAAAACAGGGATTTCCATTTTCTGTTCTGGAATCCCTCTCAGATCTGAAGAAAGCTTCCCCTTGAAACTTGTTTAATTTTAATCACAGACAGGTGGTTGTTCCAGTTAGAAAGCACTGCCTCTCCCCACATTGCAGGACCAAGAACTCCTCAACTTCACCAACGTGATTTGAAGGAGACTTTAACCCTTATCCTCAGGTCTCCTAATTCTATCAGAGCCCCCAAAGAAATTGGATGGCTGTTTGATTGGGAGACATATAAAGCATTGCCTTGTTGCTATAGGCAGTGTAACCAAAGGTGGCATTTTTATTCCTTGAATCAGCTGACAGCCAACACCCTTGCCTGGTATTCAAGATTGCTGTGGGTTGACAGATATAAATCTTAGCTCCTGACCAGCTCTGGTCTTTAGAAATTCTGTAATACAATTGATTGCAGCTCTGGTGCAAATGCTGGTGTCCTGACTGTATTCCAGCTCTTCTGATTTATACCCTTCTGACTCAAAGTTTCTTTCCTGTTTCAATAGGATGCTGTGCTCTTCTTCAGCCCCAAAGCTTCTGACTAGTGCAGATACATGTTGTTTCTCTCTAACCAAAATAAAGTGGGTCTTGCATTTATTCTAGGGTGGTTTTGATAAATAGTGACACAGAAAATTGAATGTGGTGGTTGTTTTTGCTGAGCCTCACATCTTTCATCCCAGGTGAAATCTGAACTCCTGTGCTACAGGATCTTGACTGTGGACTGAAATCCTCAGGGTATGGGGCCTTAATTCTACATTTGATGCTGCCAGGATGCTCCAGTCAGCCAAAGAGCTCAAGCATAGAGCCAGGTGTCAAGATCAAAGTGCTGTCTGATGCGGTACATTATCGTTATCATCTGCTGGCTTGGTTCTACTCAGTCCTGAGGTTTGCATGGAGAGCCTCCCAGCTCTGCTAGCAAACTAGGAATACGACCTCTTTATGAAAAACACAACAAGCACAACCTCTTCTCTAGCATGTCTGTTTCTGTTCTTAATCGGGGACCTAAAAAATAATGCTGAGGGAAGAAGTTTTTACACCAATTATTCCTTGAAACTTTGGAACTGGTGGTTCATGCCAGGTTTGAGTTTTCCTTGAAAGATCCTGCAGGCTGTTGTTTACTGCATATTTTTTCACCTGTTGCCATGGACAGACTGGTGAATAACTGTGCGCTGCAAAACCAGAGAGCAGACCCTTGGTTCCTAAGGCATTTATCAGCCCTAATTTAGACAAGAGCATTTCCCTTCAATTCAGGCTTTCCCTCCGCACAGCATCTCCTGCCAGGATGTCCTGCTGCCTGCTGGAACTAATGTGGCTGAAATATCCCTCAGGATTCTCCTTGAGGTCAGGAACTCAGCCTCTGGATCCTCTTCAGTTCTCCTTTCTAGCCCCTGAAACTGGATGTTGCCAAGTGAATTTTGATTCCCCATCTCATTCTTCATATTTTCCAAAGTCGTCTCTCACTGGCAAAGAAAGACTTGGAGAGGAGAGAAGAGGGTAGAGTCCAGGCCTGGACTGCCTCTTTCCCTCTGTAATTCCAGACACCGCCTCTCATCCCTGAGTTCATTTTGTCAGTATACTATGATGTGCTACATCCCAAGCTATTGGACTTCTCAGCCCAGTGTGTTGAGTTGTCCTCAAGATTGGGGATTTTCCTTGCTTTTCATAAGGATTTTTTTTTTTTTTGACACAGAAAGACCAAGGAACTAATTCTCTTTCTTTTCCTTTTTATTCTTTTTCTTTTTTTTTTTTTAATTCCAACCCCCTGCCCCTATTTTGCTCAGCTAAACCTTCTTTGCCCTTTCCCCCTTTCTGTCCTGTTCTCTTCCCAGACTCAGTACTGTCTTCCAAGGAGACAAATCCTGGGCCAAACTGTATTGCATTTCCCTGCTTTCTGCTGCCAGTCACTTTGTCTAAGGAAACCTATATATCTCAGAAACTTTCTCAGGAAAATGGCTCTCAAGAGAATATCTTTTGACTCACATTTCTCCTCACTGAAATCCACTCCAGATCTTGTAGATTTGGTCTAGCTGGCAAGCATGGGTTTTTTCCGTCCTCATTCATGGCACTTTTTATTGCTTCCTTCCTTTCCTCATCATATTGTGCCCAGTGAGCTTTTTAACGCAGGTCAGCATCTCATTGTTTGTCAGAAAAACAGTTGATTTACTGACTTTCCAGATTTGTGCTGTTAATCAAGTTAAGCCTAGTTTGACTGAAGCCTTCTTTGAGGTCTTCCAACTCCTATTAGTTTGGCTTTGTGCATTGTTTTACCCAGGCAGAAAGTACAAGACATCTAAGACATAGGGGTTTTAAGCATCTACTCTGTAGCCCTTTCTGCATGCAGACCTTAACCTTCTCCAGTGGTGTCTGGTAGAGCTGAAGGGCCTCAGGCTTCAGCACAAAGGAAAAAGGCTAAGCACTAGACAAACCCTCCAGACTGCTCTCCTGCTGAGATACATTACAGCATAAATGGATGGGGCAGGTGGGTAGTGGGTGTATCCTGCAAGAGGCTGTGGCTCTGGCTGGTTCTTGTCATGGGGATGTCGTGTGAGCCTGAACACTCCTCTCTGAGGCTTCAGTCCAGCTACCGGCCAAGAGCAGTGAGCCTGGGACAGCTTCTCCTGCCCTCTGTTTCTCAGGAAGTGTTGCTCTTTCTTCTGTCATTCATCTCTCTAATCATGCATTGCCCCTTTCCCAGACTCACATCACAGGGCTGTGTATCTTTTACCAGATGTGGCCTTAATGTGAGTCTTCTATCCTCAAATTGCTGAAATGCCTGATTGCTCACAGGACTGGCACTGGGTAATTTAACAGGTTGTTTTTAACAGTGTAGGATGAACAGCTGATCTTAGGACAGCCTGTTTCTTTGAGCAAGAAATTAAAGTGTTACTACATTTTGCATTTCCTTAGCAACACAGGGAAAATGATAGAGTTTCTCTGCTGATTCATCTGCTTTTACAGTTTTGGGTGTTATGTTTATTTTCCCAAAGCGTTTTTTTCTTTCCCAGACTCTCCCAGGTCCCAAGGTCGGAGCTGATGTCTGCACTCCAAGTGCATCCTGTTTGTCATAGAATCATTTAATTGCCATTTAAGAGAACTTATGCAACTGACCTTTAACACAGCAGTCTCCCTGCTGCACTTAATTCCTTATGCTGACATATGAAAAGAAAGAAAAAAACCTTGCTGTTGGCTAATGGGAAAGTCTTCCCACAGGGAAGATGAAAAAGGCAGGTGGGGTGAAGGAGCTGATGTTGTTCAGAGTGGTCGGTGGTTACACAAAGGGCTTGGTTTGGATGTTCCTTGCTTCCAGGGGAAACTACAGTACTAATTGTTCTGCAGTGAGAGGGAGAAGTTGTTGTGTTTTGTTTGTTGTTGTTCTTTTTTTTTTAATGGGGGAAATGAATGATGTTACAAGCAAGTTTATTTTATTTCTATATCACTGCAGAGCAGTTGCACAAATATACTTCTCTAACCTCAGGAGAGAGGATGTGTTAGGATTTGGGAGAGGACATAAGGTGGAGGGGAAGAACTGGATTGCTCTTGTCTGTCCATACTCATTTCAACCCATGGCTTTGATGAATAACCAGACGGTGATGGATGTCTGACACCATCTGGCAGTGGATTGGCTGGGTTGCCAACCTGGACCCAGAGTTATAGGATGCTGCAAATCCTTTCCTGACTAGATGGCCATAGTTTTCAAAACTAGAGAACAGCTGATATTGAGTTACAGATATGTTATATCCCACTTTCTAAATAAACAATGAATTAGGTGACATGAGGAGAGTCTTGACTACTGGATACTTGTGCTCATCCTTGTGAATTGCCTGTGAAATTCAAGTCATAAATAGCAGACTGACCCTGGGGCAAGGGGCAATATACAAAATCACACAGAGAAACAAATCATAGCTCAAGGTTTTCAGCAGTGAAAATACTCTATTATACTCCTATAATCCTCCATTTTACTGCACATTTTGTGTGTCACAGGCACAAGAGCTGTTGAAATCCTGCACTGAGGACTTTGTGGCTTCACTTCTGTTCTCTAAAGTTTTGAGATATCAACTGCAAATGGAATTCAGTAGGAGTTCAGCTACTCTTCATGTGTGTCAAAGGCATAGCGATAACTCATCGGGGAGAAAAAAAAACCACCACCTTTCCTTCCTTTCATAAATCTACTGAATGATATGAAGTACCACACACTGATACCAGTATCTCTTGCCATGACCTGGAAAACCCATAAGCAAGTTTCCCTGAAAATGTTCTCTTCTCAGACACCTTTTGTTTGCATCTCAAGGCCCTTACCTCTATATAGGTAAGTGTATGTAGCATTTGGGGTGGAGAGAAGCACACCTCTTATTAACTAAGAAACCCAGATGTTCTGCACAGACTGCTGAAGACAGGGATATAGGCCATGATATTTCTTTTATTTGTGATGTGGCTTCTTACCCCCTGAGAGCTGGAGACACAGTCCGTTTATCATCAGTCACAAACAAACAATGTGTATTTTTAGCTTCTCCTTTCAGAGAAGATAAAAAATAGTTTGAGTTAGCATGACATGACTTAGGTGGGGACCCTTTTATGTTTTTTTATTTGTTTAGATAATTGGGTCACAGGAAAGCACTCCTGTGAGAACCACTCTTATTCCCAGAGATCCAGAGAGGTGAAGGGGAGGGAGAAAGCTGAGACTAATGCTAAAATAAAACATCCTGTGCAAAAAAACCATTGTGTACGTAACACTACTTTTAAGGTAATTTACAAGGATGGCAGAGAAGTCCATCTTTAAATCTGCCTTTTTCATTAAGTGTCTGTACCTTAAAATACACCATCTGTACAACCTGGCTTCATCTTTGTCAGGTAACAAAGCACATATAACTCAGCATGGTGTGCCCCACACTTTTAAAATCTAGAGTTCATATGGCAGTTCCTCACTGTGCATTTGTGCATTGTCCAAATGGTCAATGTTTTACAACCAGTATTTAGATTTAGGGGAGTTTAATTGTTTTTATTTTTATTTTTTCCAAATTTCAGCTTTTCATTTGGTTCTCACAAACGTTTTGATAAAATCTCTTTTAATCTGTAATCTAATTACATGTACTATGTTTCCATGCATAGTTTGTGGTTTTTGAGCTAGCAGCTTTAGACTCTTGCAGCCAAGAAGAATTTCATCACAGAAAACTCACCAGCCATTTTGTAATTATACCTGATTTAATTAAGAATCAATTCACTTATTGAAAAAAATCCCTCTTCTATTGTTTTTTGAACCTGGTGTTGGGATCTTTCTGTGTGTGGCAGCGACCTCAAATAATTAGCCTGGTGCCAAGTGAAGACTGTTAAACCTCCATTATCCTAACCATCTGACTGGATAGAGAGAGAGGATGTTTTGTTCAGTAATTTTTGTCTTGACATGTTGCAAGAACGGCTTCTGAAAATCTAGGTGGAGGTAAATGTGTTAGGGTTTGAGCAATATTCCCCAACAGCCTGTCCAGAACAAGCCTGTGGGTTCACTAAGTAGCACACCTGAAGTATGGTCAAGACTGTACCATGCAACGTGGTCCCTCTGTCCTGCTCCTCATACTGCTGTGTTAAAGAATCAGGGAGATGATCCAATGAGCAGTTCTGTTTGTGGCAGCACAGGAGAACATTTATGAATTTGTGGTGGTGTTCTGCTTTGGAAACACACTAGTCAGGAAATGCCACCTCCCACTTCCCCATCCTTTCAAACATCCAATGCAAGAGGTTTGAGTGAAGTGTCCATTCAGCTCCCGGACAGTCATCACATCTAGCCCAGCAGACATCACAGCACACCTTCAGAGAGATCTTGTCCTTCCACCACTTGTGTCATGAGCATGAGACAAATAGCTCCATTCCTCTCTCCTGGCTGTCCAAAGTTATCCTTCTGAGCTCCTTTCCTCTTTGCTTCCTCATCTACTTTCTGTTGCCACACATGTAGCTTTGACCATGTAGCCACTTCTTGGATTTGACTCCTAGCAGGTGTCTGCTACCAGCTCTTTCCCACAGAGGATAGGAATGGGATCCAAAAGGCAAGGGGAAATGGAGGACAAGCTGGAAAATTCCACAGCAGGTGGATTTTAAGACAGAACTGAATCTTCACAGAAGCATTGCCTTTCTCCCTTCTGTCCTCTCCATTCCATGAGTGTCTCTTGAGTATCTCTCCTCCATCCACTTCTCTATTATTTCTGAAAATGTAGGCTGTCTCTTCCATCTCATTTATCTCTGAAAGGGCTCTCTCTGGATGCAGACGTCTACAGCAGGTTGTGTTACCACATGCAATACTGAGAGCACCTGCTGATGAACACAGCAGAAAAGGTGCATAGGTGAAAAAATAACACACCTTGCTTAAACCATTAGGATAGAGACATTTATTTCATTTGTTCAGTGGCAGATGTCAACTAGATGCAGCTGGAGAACTCATTCCATGCAGCACTTCCTCCTTGTCTGAGCAGGAATATTTCATGGTTATGAAGTGCCAATAGCAGTGTGTGTGAGAGATGAAAAATGGAGGGGACAGAGCCTAGAGATGTACTCTGTGTCATATGGTAACAACAGAACATCACATTCAGTCCCCAGGGCTATCAAATGAAACATCTTGGTATCATTAAGGAAATTGAACCATCTTCAAAAGCATCCTGTAACAAAGGTCCTCATACTGGAGTGAGAGAGAAAGGCAAGAGAAAATCAGGTTTGACCAAAACTCACCTGAAAACTTGGAAGCCTTTCTGATGCCTTTCGCAGCTTTGGATTTAGTCCTTTCTGTCGTTTTGTGGGTTTGGCCTCATGATAAAACCCAGAGCCAGGGAGCTCTGAGCAGAGACAGATTAACATCTTGTTTTCAGCAGCCTAAGTCCAGGATATATGGATTTGTTTATTTTGCAGATGCCAATAGCTAACACATCCATTGTGTTCAACATACGCAGCGCTAGGAAGCTGCTGCTAAAAGAGGACAGACATTTTAGCAGTCTTATTATCAGCCCACATGCACTGGAGATGGATCCTTGGCTTTTAGTTCACCCTTGCTCTCAGTTTTATTTCAGCACATTGTCCTATTAATGATCAAGCACTCTTTGAGCTGCATTTTATTAAGTTGCTCGGAGGCCCCCTGGCATCAGCAAAGTAAATATACTTGTGGTGATATTATTATTATTAGATTCAGGCTAATAAAAGGATAACAACCCAGCAAAAGGCCTTTAATCAGCCTATGCTGTGTAGGCAAAACCAAAGCTTTTTATTGTGATTTTTTTTTACCTCTAGCTACACAGGGTCCTGTTCATGTGAGCAGAGAAAAAATAAGAAAGATCATCAGTTGAGTAATTTACAAGGCTTTGTTTCTTTGATGAATTTTATTCCTTTTCTCTGTTACTTAATTGGTTTGGAATTTCCTTCCCCTTACTCAGAATTTCACAGAAAGAACCACTAACATTCAGTAATGAAACCTCTGCTGCACCAGTAACTTTCAGACTTACCCACTGCAGAAAGATCCCAGTTCTTGCTTAGCACAGGCTGAAGGAGATGGTCGTCTGCTGGATCAAAGTAAAACCAGGACCAGCCAGAAACCAACATCAAGTTGAAAACACGTGTGGGTAGCAACAAAGGAAATTCCCCAGGGTAATTGCTGAATCTACTCAGTGCTTTGTTTGTCTGGAAAAACATAGCAAATGCTTCCCTACTTCATCAGGGCATTATAAGGATAACTTCCAGTAAAAAGTAGGAAGACAAACACTCCTAGGAGGGTAGTGACACATGAACCCCTTCAAGAATGGCTTCATTCACTCCCTGATTCCCACTAGCTAGTCTGTGTCTCAGTGGATTCAGATGTAACCCTTTCTTACACAGAAGGACTTCATTTGTGTAGCTCTGAAACTGCCAAGACGAGGAACAACCCCATGTACCAGTATAGGTTGGTGACTGACCTGTCGGAGACCAGTGCAGAGGAGAGCTTCCTTGGGGTCCTGGTGGACAGAAGGATGATCACGAGCCAGCAATGCGCCCTTATAACCAAGAAGGCCAATGGTACCCTGGGGTGTAGTAAAAGGGGTGTAGTTAGTAGGTTGAGGGAGGTTCTCCTCCCCCTCTACTCTGCCCTTGTGAGGCCACATCTGGAATACTGTATCCAGTTCTGGGACCCTTAGTTCAAGGACAAGGAACTGCTTGAAAGAGTCCACTGCAGAGCCATAAAGATGGTTGAGGGAGCAGAACATCTCCCTTATGGGGAAAGGCTGAGAGTCTCTTTAGCTTGAAGAAGAGAAGACTGAGGGGTGACCTCATTAACATTTATAAATATCTGAATGGTGAGTGTCAGAAGATGGAGCCAGGCTCTTCTCAGTGATGTCCAATGATAGACAAGGGGCAATGGGTGCAAGCTGGAGCATAGGAGGTTAAGGAAGAACTTTCACTGTAAGGGCAACAAAACACTGAAATTGGCTGCCCAGAGAGCTTGTGGAGTCTCCTTCTCTGGGGACATTCAAAAGCCACCTGGATGTGACCTACTCTAGGTGATCCTGCTCTGTCAGGGGGGTTGGACTAGGTGATCTTTCAAGGTCTCTTCTGTCAGGGGGGTTGGACTAGGTGATCTTTCAAGGTCTCTTCCAGTCCCTAATGTTCTGTGATTCTGTGAAACTTCAGCACCTACACTGTGTGCACAGTTGTGTTTCCTCCTTTCAGTCACTGCCAAACTGGGTCTGCAGCTCCTGTTCTGGTAGTGGCAGTACTCTCCAGAGCTTGTGCATATTTGTCTCCTTTTGATACCTATTACACCTCACCTTTGTGATGGTTCTGATTTGGACCATTCTGTACTGACAGTAAATATGTCCACTTTTCCTGACTTTTCTTTCACTCATTCTTGCTGATCCTGCTGACCAGACTCACACCTCCCTCCTTTTATAAATCCAGTCCCCTGGGTTTGTTTTCCTTTCATACCATCTCTATTTTTTCATTTCTTTTTAGATTTGTTTACATGGCTATTTGCTGGAGCTTATTTATTATTTATTATTTACAGCTTCTGCCACTCATCTGAAGATTAATTTCAATCTCACACTGAATTTCAGTTTCACACCTTGATTTTGCCTTTTGTGGAAAAAAAAAAATCTGTGCTTCTGAGCAGCTCAGTACTCCCTAAAAGTGTCCTGAACTTGAACAAAAGGTTGAACAAGTCTCTACAAATTATAGAATCATAAAATCAGTCAGGGTTGGAAGGGACCACAAGGATCATCTAGTTCCAATCCCCCTACCATGGCCAGGGACACCTCACACTAGATCAGGCTGGCCAGAGCCTCATTCAGCCTGGCCTTAAACACCTCCAGGGATGGGGCCTCAACCACCTCCCTGGACAACCCATTCCAGGCTCTCACCACTCTCACGGTGAAGAACTTCTTCCTCACGTCCAGCCTGAATCTCCCCACTTCCAGCTTCATTCCATTCCCCCTAGTCCTATCACTACCTGAAAAATTATTGCCTATAATAACTACAAATAAGTTTTAAAACTTCAGGATGTGCCAACCTGGAGTTAAGTGAACTGAGTCTCTCCACAGAGAGTCTTGTTGCAGGGCAGTCTCAAGACACAGAGGTGATACAGCTGTGAGAACGCATCTCCCCTGGCTCCCTATGGACTATCCACATCCCCCTATCCCTGCTCTGAAATAATTCCCCACTGGCTTCTTGACAAGTCCAGGGAGGGAGTGGTGTTGCCCTCCCTTTTTCTGGGTTCGGTTGATGCTCTACAAGGAGACCTGAAACCTCTGGAGTGTGGATGGGACTGGTTCAGGTCTGAAGCAGAAGCAGTTCTGTAAGGTTTTGCTATGAAACACAGCCTATCCTGGAAGATGGTGTGCTTGCAGTGACGTGAATGCAGTGCGACCTACAACTTGCATTGAATCAGATCCCACAGATCTGAAGAGCCTGTGGAAGAGCCCTCTTGAAGGACATCCTCAAGGTCACAGTGATTGTGTTTATACTAAGGTGTAGGAGAGATCCTGAGGTCAAATATGCAGTCTGTCCACATTACTTCTCTGCGGGAAGGCCTTGGAGCTAATCGTGGTGCAATCTAGCTGATACTCCCAGTGCAGCAGCGTGAACACCCTCAATTTATACCCTACAGAAATCTGGAGGTACAGCCAAATTATCTGGCAAGAAACTAGACAGTAATAACAGTCACTTCTGAAGACAACCAGTCATTGCTGCCCCAGAACCTAAGGGGAACTGAATTCTCATTGTGCAGCTGATCTAATCCTTACCATAGATCTGATCAACGCAAAGTCATTCTTCTCCCTAGGTCAGACTGTGCTGACTCTCATGCAGCCTGACCAGCCTTGGGCCCTGGAAAGCTGCATTAGCATCCACATGTACAAACCCACAAAATTAGAGCAGGCATGCAGGAGCTGGAATAGCCAAACGGGTCTTGAATTTGTTCTCGTCAGAAAGAACTCCAAAGCAAACTCCAGAAACTAAGGCTCCTGGGGAATAGCATAAGGAACACAATGTGAGTGCTGAAGAGACCAAAATTATTATTTAATTTCCACTCTTTGGAAATATTTGCTGTGCATCTGTGTGAAACAAAAGAAAAGTTTAATGCTGAAAAGAGCTTGCAAGACTGTTGATTCTATCTTGTTTCTTAGCATGTGATAGAATCATAGGACGGTCTGGGCTAGAAGGGACCTCCAAAGGTCATCCAGTCTGACCTCCCCACAGTCAGCAGGGACATCCCCAACTAGACCAGGCTGCCCAAGACCTTGTCAAACCTCACCTTGAATATTTCCAGGGAAGTGGCCTCAACCACCTCTCTGGCCAACCTGTTCCAGTGTTTCACCACCCTCATAGTGAAGAACTTGTGCCTAACATCCAATCTAAATCTGCTCTTCTCCACCTTAAAGCCATTTCCCCTTGTCCTGTCACTACCGACCTTTGTAAATAGACTCTTCCCACCCATCTTGTAAGCCCCCTTCAGGTACTGGACCGCTGCTATTAGATCTCCCCAAAGCCTCCTCTTCTCCAGGCTGAACAACCCCAGCTCCCTCAGCCTGTCCTCATAGCAAAGGTGCTCCAACCCCTTGATCAATCTCATGGCCCTCCTCTGGACCCACTCCATCAGGTTCATGTCCTTCCTATACCGAGGGCTTCAGACCTGGACACAGTACTCCAAGTGAGGTCTCACCAGAGCAGAGCAAAGTGACAGAATCACCTCTCTGGATCTCCTGGCAACTCGTCTTTTGACGCAGTCCAAGATGCAATTGGCCTTCTGGGCTGCAAGTGCACATTGCCTGCTCATGTCCAGCTTCTCATCCATCAGCACCCCCAAGACCTTTTCCTCAGGGCTACTTTCTAACACCTCATCCCCCAGCCTATGGATAGCAAGGATTGTCCTGGCCCAGGTGTAGAACCCTGTACTTGCTCTCATTGAACCTCATGAGGTTCACCTAGGCCCACCTCTCCAGCTTGTCCAGGTCCCTCTGGATGACACCTTGTCCCTCTGGCGTATCAATAACACCATCGACGCATACTGTTGAACTGGGAAATTGAGAAAAGAAGTCTACCCTATTTCTTTAGTGAATCTTTAGTGAGAATATGAGTCTGGGTGAACAATTTATACACATGTTGAAAAAGAAAGAATAACTTCCCATCCACTGAAAGAATACTTTCCATCCACATTCCTCCCTATATTCATATTTCTTGACCTGGAATTTTCTAAGATGCCTTTCAATAACCTCTCCCCTACTCTTTCAGAAAGCAAGAGATATTCTGGGGCTGCTGCTTTAAACTGATCTTTTTTTTAAATCCATAAATAAAAAATTGCATTTCTAAAGTATTTTATTACTATTTCCTAAGAATATTTATGCATTCTACAACCAGGAAGAAAGAAGAAGAAGAAGGAAAAAGTGATCTTCTAATTGTTCTGTTCCCTCTCAAGGGCTAGAAAGCCTCACTCAGTAATTCCCACTTTTATGCTTGTAATTTTGTGGTTGAACCAGCATGCAAATTTTAAGACAACTCCCTGCCTTGATTTCACCAAGTGTTTAGAGAATATCTTGCAGTGGTTAATTATCCTCATGCTGAAAGTCAGAGCCTTGCAGCTCATTTTTTATTGTACCTTCTGATTTCACGTTGCAACCACTGAATCTCCTGCCTTTGTTGACTAGCTCAGAAAACTCTCCACCACTAAACATGTTCTCCCAGTGAGTCCTACGATTGCTGTAGGATCTGGAGCTCCTTAGGCATGTTCCAAAGATACAAGACAGGGCTGTGACTTGTGATCTGAAGGGAGAGGAGAAGAAAACAAAAAAAAAGGAAACAGATAAAAAAAGAGTGATGCATAATAAGCCTTTCACTTTATTGTGGGTCCTGACTTCTACCTTTGCTCTGCTTTGTTCAGGAGGGCTTAGGATGAAGGAGAGGATATCTCAGAATAAAAAGCTGAGCTCAAACTTCATGAGTACTTTGTCTCATCTCCAGTGATTGAGGAGTTAAGCTCAGCCCTGTTTCTCCACTACACATTAAAGACTCAATCTGCTTACCTAATTTAGAAGCTGGGATAGTTCCCACAAGCTGAATTTATTCCCTGGAGCTGAGGTAACTTGGAAGACTGAGTCAGGTCTCAAGGTAAGCATGGAGTGCCTAAATGCTTTGCAAAGTAGGAGCAGTGCTTCAAATAAGGAGTTAGTGTAGCACTACTTGCTGGCTATTGCTACATCCCTCTGCAGCTTTGGCTAAATGTGAGGGAAGAAGGAAGAGTATTCAAACTGCAGTGGAGGGCAGGGGGAAATTTTGTGGCCTTTGTCTGCTTCTCCTGCACCATAAGGTTTATCATAGCCTGAGCAGTACCTTTCCATGAACTCCTTGTGACACTTTCACTTGGCTGCCATTATGCCATCCCAGCTAAACATCATCAATGTGACCCTTTCAGAAAAGTGTTAAACAGAGCCTTCTTGGTAGGTCAGCATGGGCCTCTTGGGGAAAAAGAAAAGCCACATACAGTCAAGTATCTGAGAAAGACTTGGTATAGGTCAGTTCACCTAAAATGTGTGCATACATATATCTCCTTTTTTCCCAAATAACACATCTTTTAGTTAACATCAACAAATCAGCAGCTAAGCTGTCAGATGTGGAAGGAAATGCAAGAGAAGCAGCAGCTGTGTGTAGGCTGAGCTATGTGTAGGTGTCTCTGGGTCACAGGAGAAGATAGACAAAAGATTGAGGGGTAATACAGATGAGGCAAGATATGCATTGGCAAAGCTGATTGGTTTCCTGCAATGGGGCTGAACAGTGGTGAAACTGTCCATGGGTATGACAGCCAGCTCCAGGCAGGGAGATGAGAAACTGATCATTGCAAAGTTGCAAGGGAGTCTGCTTTCACCATATCAGAGTGAGAGGTCTCTCCTGGCTGTACAAAAGCACAGCTCCACATCCAACAGACAGGGATGAGAGCAGCTCAGAGGAATCTCAGAGCAGTATTTCCCTGCTTCAGCCCTCCACACACTTACCCCCATCTCTCCTGGATCAAGGCCACACCACCTTGTTGTGGTGGTGGGCCTAGGCTTGCTTTGGGTTAGGTTTGACTCTAGCTTGTTGTTGCTAGTGTGACCTGAAACCTTAATGACTATTTCCTACTGAACTCAAAGTTTCCCAATTAAGCAGGACAGCAGGTAAACAGGAGGAAGAAAGCTTTAACAGAGAGCTTTGCCAAAGCTCTGCTGGATCATCCAGTGAGCACTGGAGAACTTGGCAGGAGAAGAATCACAGGGTTGGATGAGGGTTATTCATTTTTTGCTAACTACTCCTGACTTTTCTCTTCTCACACAGATCCACAGCACTCAAAGTATTTGCCAGAGGTTCCTCTACGCAGGTTCAGATCTTGCTCTTTGTTCATTGACACAAGCCTTGAAAGGGAAAAAAAAATTAACTTAATTGCTCTAGGATGGAGGGGGGAAAGAAAAGAGAAAAATAATTTTAAAAACATAACTGTAATCCACAGGATGTACAGGAGCTGTGGAACAGAGAAGGGTGTGCTTGAGCAAATGCTAAGATGTCATTTGGCCAGAGCTTCTACCTCCAAGGTCACCCAAGTGTTTTGACTGCATAATAAAATGTTGTGCGTCGTGTCCTGAAACCTGGGAGGACTGGGAAACAGCAGGGGTGAAAGAGTAACATAGCAGGGGGAAAAGGAGGGTGTGGGAGAGCAACTCAGTCCTTATTGCTCTAAACACTGTGGAGCCTGATCACACAAATATTTGCAGATCCTGGCAGTAGCATATGTAGCACAGAGTATGTGATCATCTTAAGAAGGATCCCACATTTATTTTTCTTTAATTGCTGGATGTTGCAGCTTGTCCTCCCAGCTCCTGCAGGTGAGAGAAACAAGAAGGCAGAATCATGAGTATTAAGTCTATATCCCCCTAAATTTTGCTGCTGGCATCTCAACTTGGGACAAAAAAAAAAAAAAAAAAAAAAAAAAGAAAGAAAAAAAAAGAAAAAATTAAAAAATAAAAAAAGTGGTCTAGAGAAGGAGAAGGAAGTGCAAGGGGAAATCTTACCACTCTAAAATATATTATAACATTTATCTTTTCATATACTTAACATACATTTCTTTCTGTGTTTATATAAATCAAGCAATCAAGAGCAGAAGCTATCAAGTAGTTCCCCAAAAGACAATACATTTGGTTTTACTACCACTGCACTATAAACAGATCAGATCTGCAAAGGGAGTTATATGGAAGTCTGTGTCAGTAGATACTGATGATTAGCACAGGCCAGCTGCTGACTGTGAGATCTATTGCTGTCCATGTGTGGGTCACTGCCTGAGGTATGATGCCTCATCTGAGACTGAAATCTGAACTGATGGACTCGAATCAAGCTCCAGTGGAAGGCTTTGTAGGTGTGATCCAAATATCTTTAAGTATGTAGAAAGTTTCCAGAAATGAATGGAGTTAGGCGGCAAAACTGTGTAGGTCCAAGGGAATAATAAGAGTGAAGAATTTTGCTCAGGGGGGAAAAAAAAAAAAGTTGCTTCTGCTTATAAGAAGAGATAGTGCAGGCTTCCAAAGTAAGCCTTGTGACCTTAAACCAAATCAAATGCTTTCAGATTGTTCTATGTCCCCTGGAAAATGGATATAGACCTGGGCAATGTCTTCAATTCATTGCAGCTCTTTGGAAAATTGTCATAATGCCACCTTGACTACAAAAAGAAGCCTTCTGAACCAAAAAGAAATTATGGATTACTCTAGTAGTGATTCCTCTGATTGGAGAAACAGGAACACTGTCCAACTTTTTGTTACAGTTGTGTGGACTGTAGGTGCTCAGCTGTTGTCTGGGTAAAAATCAAGTTGCTACTTATTGGATAGTGTGCCTAGTGTTGTACAAAGGCTTAGGGTACTTGGGTCCACAATGGGCTGCAGAGCTTGGGGACCTAGCTCTAGTATGACAGCTATATAGTACCAAGTAGTACAGGGACTGCACAAGAGGAAGGATAAATAGTGCTTCTATTCAAAATGATCATCAGAAGCAGCAGATACTCAGAGAAACACCTCTGAGAGGGGATCACCTCACAGTTTTCAAATAAGCCTGAGGTTCGATCTGTATGCAAGTAAACACTATCAACTATGGCAAATCTTCTGAAAATCAGAATAGATTCAAGAGAAATTGCGTTATCCGTGGTACATAGGACCAGTTTTTCTCCTGGTCTTCCACAGGAAACTGTGGCATGGAAGGGCATGTTCAAATCAGAAAGCAATAGAGGATTTTGAGAGATAGGACAGTAACACGAGTAACACAGCTTCAAGTTTGAGTTAGCATCAGAAACCACTTCCTCAGAAAGCGCTTGTCCTTGCTGGTAGTCTAAGGAAGACTGAATCTTCAGAAGTAAAAATAGATTTAGTATTTATATTACAAATTATCAATTACTTTATGAAATGCTTTGCAAGGAGCCACACCACCTGGGTGTCATTGAGTAATTTTTTGCCCTTAATGGTTGCTATTGTAAAAGAGAACAGAAGAAGCAAGGGATTCCTTTCTATCACAGTCTTTCTCAGCCTGTCAGTTTCCCAATTCCACTGGCTCCTTGTCCTGCTGGAGAAACTGAGACTTATCCAAACTATAAAACTTATAGTTTTTGAAGTATGAAACTTATCCAAACTATGTCCAGTTAGACAGCATCAGAATTAAATAATGGGTTTGGAAGAGGAGCTGTCATTTTCTGTGCCCACATGAAGTCCAAGTGTCTGAGGATGCCCTTTAAGGGCTCCTACGAAATAATGTTGCTGTTAGTTTAAGCTCCATGCCACCATAGAGTACTCCTCTGTCTTTCTCTGCTTCTCTCTGGACTGTGGTTCATCATGCATTTTTTGCACAGCCTGAACTTGCTTGCTAGAGGTCAAACACTAATGCTTTTATTCCTGCCTCAGTCCTCCTGACTGAAGAAATGATAAATATTTGCTTAAAATTAAACCCATTTTGGTCTGGAATTTCAGCAACAAAACAGTTTGGACACTGCAAAAGAGTAAAGGATCCAGCATGCCTTGCCTCCCTCCTCCCACTGCCCTCACCCTGGGAATCCAAAAAGACTCAAAGTATTTTGCACAATATTTGGAAATAAATATTGCTCATCCTTGAGCCGATAGTTTAGAGCCCAGACAGGCTCAGGATTTATAACGGAAAGAGTGATGCAAGCTTAACACTATGTGAGCCATGTGTTGTTACCATCCAAGAACCAGCTCCTATCTGGTCTCCTTCTTGCATGAATGGTCATTTTCTTCCAAAATATTCCAAGAATGCAATACACTGTGCTGATTATCCCCTTCCTGAGGGATTTGAACCCCAGCAGTGTTAGTTATTGTGCCTAGAAGACCTAGAATGTAACAGATAATGTTTTAGTATTACTATTTAGATGCCTTTTCTTTCTAGTGCAAAACCTTTTGTTTGAGATCAGTCAAAGACTGGAATAAACATCTGGGGAAGGAAATGATTGGATATAACTATTAATTTGGAGGAAAGGGCAGGCATAGAAAAATCATCCATCGCTCCCAGCCCTTTCTGAGGAGAGCTATCGTGGCTTGCCCACAGGCCTAATGATCTTCATCATTTTGAAAGGGAAAAATCCCACAAGGAAAAATAAGGGAAGATGGAGGTATTGAACAAGCTGATCTATAAAGATAATTTGTTCCATGTTTCTGCACTGTTGACTTGATCAACTGTTTGACTCATGAGAGTAGAATAATGCCAAGGTGTTATGGACTAGGAAGTGCAGCTCCCTGCAGATAGGGACTTGCCTGGAGTTTGAGCAATTGCTTAAGAGGAGCATCCTGTACCTGAACACCAAGCTTCCCATGGAACCATTCACCAATAATCAGCTCCATCTGAGGCTTTCCTTGCCTGTGGCCTCCCCCCAGCTGGTAGCATGCAAGAATATGTGTGTCCATGTGAACCACAGAGAGAGAGAGAACAGGCTGAGAAATGTTCCAGTGAAATCTTACTCTCCTCTCCATTGCTTCCCACCCCAACTTGAGGAGAGGAGAGGAGAGGGAGAGGGAGAGGAAGAGGGAAAGGGAGAGAGAGAGGGAGAGGGAGAGGGAGAGGGAGAGGGAGAGGGAGAGGGAGAGGGAGAGGGAGAGGGAGAGGGAGAGGGAGAGGGAGAGGGAGAGGGAGAGGGAGAGGGAGAGGGAGAGGGAGAGGAGTCACAAGTGGAGCCCTGTGGCATGCACAGCCAGGCCCATGATCATGCCAGTGTACCAATTATCCTTTATAAATAGCTGTGAGCAGATGTTCAGCCGGCAAGTGTCAGTTGAAGCCATTACAGCTCGCAGATGCTTGGTGTGGCCCTCCAGCCAAGGATTACCTCTCCCACAGCTCTGCTGACAGTCAGCTCTGCTTCAAGCAAAAGTCATCTGGATTAGCTCATACCACCTGGATCAGCTGCTTGAGTGATGCCAGCTGACTTGACACTGCAGCAGACTGGGGAGTGCTCACATATACCTTTTGGTTGGTAGAAATCAGGGGTCAGACTTCTTCCAGGTAGCATAGCAAGGTCTGGAGGAGTGTATTTTGGCCTGCTCTGACCTACAGGTGCACTTGGAAAGACAATGTGCTCAGAAGAACGTGTAGCCAGGAGCTTTTGTTAAGCCAACAACTCTCAAATGGCTTCTATAACCTTCTATCTTCCCTCCTCCTCTTTAGTCTGGGTGGTAATTCTTGAGACAAACTGCCCTTTTACTATGACTTGTGCAGCATCCAACACAGTGGAAGACCACCTATAAATATATAATGACAAACCTAAGATGAGAGGGAGGTCATATGGAGTTTATCTTGTGCATGTAGAACACATATCACAGATGGTCTGAACCTGATTCAGCGCCTTTAACTTCCAAAGTATAAGAGAAAAAAAGTAGTTTAGTCGTATTCTCCCATTTCTTTTCTGTGCCTCACACATCCAGTATTACATTCACAGACACATAAAGAAACAGTAGATCAATGATGTGAACATATGGCTTTTCTCCTGCTATGCTGACACATATATGGCAAGATGCACACAGTTGCAAAGTGCAAGAGCACACAGGGAAACCCCCTCTCCACAAAATGAAACAGATAAGTTAGGCAAACTGTAAATTGGGAGGGATCTTGTGTTTTCTCTCTCTTTTTGTTTTTTTGGCCTGTTGAAACTCTATCAAAACTGGTATCACTTGCCTCCTGGCTGGACTCAGATGACAGCAATACCACTCCTGATTCCCAGCCTCAGCAGTACTGTTTTTGCTTTGTTAAACCTGGAATCCAAATTTAATTAGCACAAAAATTAAAATGAAAATAAACCTTGAGAAAACTGAGCTGTGGGTCACAAAAGCAGAGAGATGATTGACAGCTAAGGAGGAAAGGAAGGTAACTGATGTGATTAGCCATTCACCTGGGGGCTGGGGGGAGGAATGATTTGTGAAAAATCAAATATGATATCAGAATGGATGCTGGGGCCAAAGCAAAATATAAACTTGCACACACAAAGGAAAGAGATCCTATCTGCACTGATGAATTCTCTTGGAAAGAGCTTGGGAGCCTTAGCCAAGCCTCACAAAGCAGTGAGCTCCTGACATGCATCCAAGAAGCATGAGTCTATTGACTTGCCCGGCACTATGTTTGCAAGCTGGAGCTCTTCTGTGAGGTATTAGCTGCTACCTCAGTGCATTGAGGAAACCTCAAGCTGTCCTTAAAGATTAATGTAGGTGTAGAATAATTTCTTCACTTTGACACGTGAAAGTCCATTTTGTCAAGGTATGAGACAGAGGGAGAAGGTGGTGCTAAGAAAGGAGCAAAGGAAATTGCCTTTGATAGATCCCAGAAGCCAGGGTCCCACTGGATAGCACACCCTCAGTTACATCGTTTCTCTCCCAGCCTGGGAATCTCCAGTTACAGGTCTGCCTGACCCACAGACTGAAGGAACAGGACAGACCCTTGTGTCAAATAGAGACTGGTGGATTTTTGCCATGAGCACTGTCCACTGGCTTACAGGGTTCCCTGCTGTCAGAGCTGCATGAAGTATGGGCACCCTTGTGGACAGAATCTCTCCTGCTCAGTGAGTCTTCCATAAATGGGTTACTCCACAAGAAAGCAACTCAACATACAGATTCTGCTTCAAATCTGTGATGTCAGATGGTCCTTGCTCCTGAAGGCTGTTCTGTTGCTGTAAATCTAAATAAATAAATAAATAACTAAAATTAAACCAAGCCACCTCCTAAAGGTCATCAAATTAGTATTACAATTTTTTCCATGGGGAACTTTTCTACTCAGTCTCCAAAAGGGAGGAGGGCTGGAATTTACAGTCCAGTGAAGTCTTCTGATTTTAATCACAGGAAGAAACAAAGTGATTAGCAGTAGAGCAACTTTCCCCTGATATACTTCCCAGGGACCTTTGACCATTGTACTATTTGAGAATGAGCTCCTTGGAGAAGAAAAGATGTCCAGATTGTGGACACATGCGCTCTGTTTTGAGCCACTTAAGAGTAGCTGCTTGTATAAATGTTCCCTAACTTTTTTCCAATCTGATTGGCCCAATTTGCAAAGAACTCATTATTTAAGTGGTTAACTAATCCAGCTCGTTGTGGCTGAAACAAGTAAGTGAGCATGCAGTGGGAGAAGTTGTTGGCAGGAGAGGTGTGACAAGTACAAGGGGAAGTGATTTCTCCCATCAGCACAGCCATTGGCAGAGGGCATATCTGTCTGCACCATTAATCTCTACTGAGATTGTCACTGAGGTACTGTGGGGAGGAAGCAGTTCACTCCTCTGAAAGCCAGCAGATTATCTATCGTGGCTTCTGGCACTATATATAATACATAGTTTTTAGCCTGAAATGCTCTCAGACAGCATATTTACCTCTGCTTCTGAAGGAGAGTACAGAAAAGAATTTGGGGACATGGTTGAACTGGGGACAAGCTTTCAAGAGGCTTTGTGGAATCTCAGATTTTGGCCCTGGAGGGCCATCTGCCCTCCAGAAACTGGATTTAAAGTAGATTTCAACACACATAAAGCAGCCCTCCAGCCTTCAACCCTCCTGGTGACAATTGCAGGAGAAACGATCCTGTTTGTGCCATGGCACGTAGCACTGACATGACCATCCCAATACTGCTTGCCAGCTCAGAAGGAGAGCTGAGTTTGTGGTGAGGATGGGCACCTGCTGACTCTCTGCACGAGTTCTGGAGCCTAGCCCTGGGGGATCGGCCAATGCCCGCCTCTGCAGTTGCTTTTCTGAAAATGAAACAAAGCTGCTGGGGCTGTTTGGCCTAGCAAGCAATAAATTCACAGTGAAAGCAGCAGAAACAAAGTTCTTCTGAAGCTGCTTTACTTTTCAACCTTAAAAAAAAAAGAAAAAAAAAAAGCTCAGCTTTAAGAAGGGTTTCTTCTGGACCTTCACAGTAATGGTAGGAAAATGCTCTGAAAGAATACCTCCTAGAGATGCAGAACTTGAAGGCAACAGAAAGGCTGAAGATCTCAAAAAAATAACCAATTATACAATCAAACAAACTGTGGATGGTAATAATTTACATTACTTGGGTCTGGAACATCCTCACAGTACAAGATCTTCAGGGGTTTGCCACAGATCACCCTCCATGCCTCTGTATGGGAGAGGAGCCTGAAGTACTGAACACAAACCAAAACTGTACACAGCTGGGTGTGTTGGGTTTTTTTCATATAACAAATCAGTTACCAAACCTGGAGCAGAACACAGGTTTCTTGAAGCCCAGCTCACTGCATGATTTGCAGCCTCTCCCTCCCTCTGACGTGAGTGCAGAAGTCCAGCTGCTATCATGCAGTGCTGTGCCCAAGCCACTTCTGTTCAAAGGAATAATGGAGTTTTACACCATCAGGCACATGAATTCACTGTGTTTGCCTCAGGCCAGGCAGCCTGTCCCCCCAGTACTATCTGCTGTTCTGTGAACTTACTGCCTTAATTAGGCGTTGTTCAGAGATCCCTGGCTTGCCTTTCTGTTGCTGGGTGGAGACAAGCTGTGAGCTAGGCTTCTTTTGGGGTTTGAATCTTTCCCCTCTTTCTTTCCAGCAAAACTGCAACAATGCCTGTTTCGTGTTGTTCCTTGGGGCTTCCCTTTGTAAAGAAAACTCATCAGCATCGCTAATAGAATCACTCAGCAAAGCCGTGTCAAAATGTGAGTAAATGAATAACCACAGTCTTTTCAACACATCTCTCTGTGCAAGCAGATGTTTAGAAAGAATGCAATATGTTGCAGGAAAAAAGTCAGCAAGTGATAACGTCAAAGCGGTTGTGGCCTGGAGGCTTATGCTATGGGTATGGCTACTGCAGCAGTGGAGTGAAATGGAGACAAACTTTCTTCCTAAAAAAAGGAAATTCTAAGTTGTCAGCATCATTAGCTCTAAGATCCTGGCCAATTTCCATACCACTGCCACCTCACACCCTTCCTAGTGGTGTCCCTTTCAGTTTTTGGATTACTTTATGGCTTTTCCCATGAAGGCATTGAGTGTTAGAAACATCACCTGAGAAGGTTGTCTTATGCCACAGATGAACTATTTTATTCCATTTATCATTCATGTCCTTCTTAGGAGTAATACACAGAACCAAGGCTAGAAATCTGCACTTGCAGCACTGTGCTTCAGAGCTTTTGCACAGCCTGAGTGTTTGTGAAACAGTCATCACAATCCACTCCAGAGAAAGGAACAGAGTGCTTCCACAGTGGCATTCTGCCTTTTGGATGTGAACAACTTAGCTCAAAAGCCCCACAGAGAGAAAGAGGAAATTCATTACAATTTGATTCATCTAATACAGCTACTTCTGTGGCCTCAGTGTCTGAAGTACGTGGGCATTTCAGAATGTTTGCAAGATAGACTGTTTTTTCTCTTAGTATACAGTGGTGTTAATTTCCCATTTTATGGCTGACAGTTAATCTACAACTCTCACACTTCAGTATTTCTTCCTACCCTCATTTTACATGTCTGAAAGGAAGATACTGCAGGCTAAGCTAGTTATCCAAGATTGCTTGCAAGGTGTGGAGAGAAATTACTACTAGAAGGTGATTCCCCTGTCTAAACATATATGTTTAACCAATTCCAAAATATTTCCCTTGAGATTCCTCCATTGGCCCTGTCACAATTTTTCACACCTTCTCCTTAATGCATCTTCCTGTTCAAGGAGCTAATATTTGTTGAATGGGATGTGAGACTCTTCTGCTATAATATTTGCTGCTTCTAGTATAAAAACAGATGGATACTGTGTCTAGGACATAAGTATCCTTTGGGATGCCTGACATTCTAGATATATAAGATAATGGTGAGGATAACTACTAATGAACCAAGGGAAGTTCTAAAAGAGAAAGTTAAAACAAAGGGATGTGTGTTTATTCCCAGTTGGGCTTCCACAGAGTCAAAGTATCACACCCATAAAGCCCTGGTGTGTTCATGTATCTCTATGTTAGTGCACAAAAAAAAAGATAAAGTGCTGCCAACATTTCCATTATGCTGCTTCATTTGCAAAGTTTTGAAAGTCAGGCATAAATAAAAGCACTCTGGAAGACACTTTAGCAGATGGTATCCTGACATGTGAGTGAATCTGGTTGATTTTGCTTCCCATTTGCATTTTTTGACTGTTTTTTTCCTTAAAAAAAAAAAAAAAGACAAGATAATTACTCCATATAAACACAAGACCCAAAACCATTATGACACAAAAGCATTACTATGGGCTACAAGACCACTTAGCAGGAGAGAAAAATAATGATGTGCAAATATCTGAAGATTATCCAAGATCAGTCATTCAGGGAGGTCCAGGGTGGAAAGGGGCTAATGCAAGATGTAGAGTATTAAGAGCAGTGGGTTGAGGCTGAGCAAAGGAAAAATCAGCTTGAGGAAAACTTTCCTATGAGCAGACTCGTATCCCAAGGCAGGAGATGGAAATCTGATTGTTTGAGTCACACAGTCCAGGACTGGCCCTGTTTCTGAAGAGCTGTTGTGGTGAGCTTGTCCCACATGGGCAGGAAGAAGCCTGTGTACCTTGGAGATTTCAGTTCTCCACTTGGATGACTCACTTCAAAGTGAAGGATGAATTTTAAGTTGATAGGTTAACTGCCTGAGCAACACTTGCCAGAACACGTCTCTCTGCTAAAAGGGGAAGACTTCATTGCTTAGATAGTGCTAAAGTTTCACCTGCTCTGTAGGCATACCAGAAATCATCAGTTGTTAAGCCACCTCTACCCACCAGTACAAAAGAAATACAGAAAACTTTACCTTCTCTCCTCTGACCCTGGCAGCAATGAGTGTTCATGGTGCAGAAGAGACTGTTTGAGGTCAGAAAATGCATAGGAATGGAGAGGAAGATGATTCAGTGCCTGGGAAGACCAAGGCTGCAATTTCTAACAGTCCTATATAGCATTGTAAGAACCCCAAGAACCATTTTTAAAAGCGCCTCCATTCACCTGAACAAGTCCCTCCTACAGTCTTCTCTTTCCTTCTCCCTGCAGGTGTTGTTCAGGAGAAGAATCTTCTCTGCTTACTCAACCCAGTTAAATCCGCTCTTTTCATTGACCCATAAATTATTAGCTCACATAGTTGCTCTTAAGTACTGAATCCAAGCCTGATTCTACTCCTGGCCTACAACGTTTTCTAGGTGCAAGGCAGAGTCTCCTTTTCTTTGAAGGCTCCATTCTGATTCAGCCAGTATAAAAACTGATCCTAGGATAGGATCTTCACTTTCTCACTCCTTTTTTCATTAACACCTTCTTGGATGGCATCTCTCCAACTGCTTATTTCTTCCTAGTGGTGCTGACAACTGATGGAAACGATGACATTTTCACTGAGTGGACATACTTATTAAGTCCAGCATTAAACACAAAAATTGGGGACAGATTCCTATTACACATCTCTGTTATGTTTCCATACCAGAATGACACTTTGAGATATCAATAGGATAAGTGTCCATATACACTGCAACAGGCCCCAATATAATCCAGAGCTTGGAACCCTTGTATGGTACTAAGCACCTTATGAAGTCAGTATCTCCAGAGAAGCTACTATAGATATAGAAAGCAGGTGAGCCAGGATGTGTGTCATGACGATGGCCAACTGCAGTGCAGGTTGAAAGACTGGAGTCTCGAACACTTTGCCCTTCAAGATAAAGCACAGTGGCAATTTGGGTTGTCTCATGTGTAGGACTAAGTTCAAAAGTGACATAGATCAGAGAGGTTTATCCAGACCTTCTCTGAAATTTGGATCAGACTTGGCCTGTTTGCTTTCATGAGTAGAGCATCTGCAGGCTTTTTTGCTAATCTCTCAGCAACAATGATATAAATAAAACCCTAGACTGCAGGGCCATCCTGACAATTTCTCCTGCCCTTTCCTATTGGGGTGTGCTTATCCCATGTAATACTACTTATATCTACATGGAAACTTTTTTTTTTTCTTTTTGGTGTATGTCCTTTTTTTCTTTCTTTCTTTTTTAATCTTGGCAAGGAAACAGGAAAAGCTCTACCAAGCCAATGATTAATGCAAGGAATCACATCCTCACATATTGAACAAATAAATATAAGCTAATATAAATAGGAAAATACTCTTGGAATTTGTCAGTCAGTGGTCTTATTATCTTGAACTCCAAAGCCAAACTTGCAGACTATGTTTTACAGATGCTTTCCCCCCTCCTCCTCCTTTTCCTTTCTGTAAGCTTGTGGCTCGCTTGCTAGGAATTGCTTCTCTGACAGTAAATTTGCTCCCTTTGTCAAATGAGTTTGGCAAATGTTAGTGAAAAGATTGCTAGTAAATATTCTTTGAAACTTTCATAGGTTTCTGAGGGTGCATGAAAACTGTTTGTGCTGCAGTTCACCAAACTTCCACCCCACCAGAGACCTGGGAAATTCTTCACCGTGTTTTTTTTTCCACAACTACTCCTCCATTCCCAGGATGCTACAGACACCACTTTCTCCTGAAAAGTCTTACACATGAAAATAGGGCAAAAAGAGTATTTTTATGTCTTTTTTTTTTCATCTGGTTATCAGCATCTTCCTAGACATTCAGGTGCTCAGCTCTCAAGGTCAGGTAGATGAAGCGTTTTGTCTGGGATCATTGATAAACTGTTGCAAGAAGACTTTCCTGACATACTATAATTTGTTAGTTTTGGTTGTCTTTTTTTTTTTTTTTTACTTACTTCCCTAAGTCAGGTCTTCAATTTTGGACCAGTGCAACAGAAGCAGAAGTTCCTGTGACAGCCATCAGTAGTGAAAAAGACTGAATTTTCAAGTGACAACTATGTATTGTCTTTCATCTTTAATCCGTTGGCTTTAGGAAGGGGCACGCTGGTGACCCTGTTCCTGCTTTAGGGCTCATGAGGCTGAATTTGTGTGCCACAACCTGTATTATCAAAAACTTTCCAGTAGATTAATATTCATTCTCCCAGAGTTACTCATTAAAAAAAAGAAAAAAAAAAAACAACCAAACAAAAGAAAAGCCCACAAACTACTGATTGTTCAGCAGAGAAATATTATCTAAGAGTTCCTCTGCATTGGATGTTTTCATTAAATTCTTCTCCCCTGTTTGCTGTTTTGACTCTGTGAGTTCCCCTATGGTAAGACAGACCTTTGGTTACAAGTCCCTCCAGGATCTCATATGAAATGAGCATGCTAGGTTATCAGTAGTACAGTTTGCAATCTCCTATTAAAGATCTCAACTGAGAGGCCATGTGAAGCATTGGCCAGAGATGAAAAATATAAAAGAAATATTGAGCTAGTTTCAGGGTTTGAAGGAGAAGGAAAACAGAAAATCTTTGCTAATTCCCAATGTTTCTACTGATTCAGCACCCAAACAAATGCAAGTTTCTTTTTGACAGGGAGACGTGGCCAAGAATAAAGCCTGGACCTGGATGCACTTTTGTGTTGCATGAAGGTTTGTAACCAGACCTCCACTCTACAGATGGCCCTGAGCCAGTACTCACAAAGTAGAGTGAAACCCCTCTTTGATTGTTAATGGAGCCCAGAAACTAGAGCAGAGCTGAACAAAGCCATAGTTTTGGATGGTAATATTAGGTGCCAAAAAGGACACTCCCTACTGGGTAATAATGCCAAGGGGCAGGGAACAACATTTTGAGGTCATAAATTATTCACATTCAAGGAATACTCAGGGGTTCACTTCCACCAGCAATTCAACATTTTGTTCTTCACAGCTGAATCAGGGTCTCGAAGAAAGACCTAGGTCTTCCCAAATTCTGATGTGAATGTTGTAGATTCAGCAGAACTGTGCTCAGACTTTGAGCACTGGAAGTTTTCCATGGCAGTAGTTTTGCTAATTAGGTCCTTTTTCTATACTTTCCTCCAAGCCCTCTCCCATAAGTACTCCATCTGGTCTGAGAGCCTGGGCTGCTGGAGTTGGCCACATAATCAATTTACCATCCCCAAGCTTGGCTGACTTTGATAAAGAGGATTTAGGGGGTTAATTTGAGCCCTCATATTTCTGAGGGGACGCTATACTTAGGAAACTTTCTGCATTGTGCTTCAGCACGGATTAGTTGTTCTGCTTCCCATAAAACCTTATGTCTGCCAGCTTGCCTAGGATTAGAACTAAAATGGAGTGTGTAGATCCCATTGCCACAAATAGAGCTTCTGCAATAGTCCTGCTTGGCTTGGGATATGAGCCAAAGTTATAAATATTGAGGGCCTGATTTTTCAGCCCATCACAGTTGCAGAGTATATATATATATAATATATATATATACACACACATATATATATGCATGTGTATATATACATAGATAGATGTGTGCTTGTGTGAGTGATACTTCACACCCATGGTCACCCTGAATGCACACAAGCAAACTTTTCCTGCTGTCCTCTGAAACTTCATCCACCAGAACAGAGCCACGCTACTATTAGCTGTGCTCTGCAACACCAAATAAATCAGACTTTTTTGCCCTCAGTGAGACAATCTTGAAATTTTCAGCTCTCAAAGGGCAAATGTCTCTGTGGTATGGCTTTATGAGACATTCACAAGGAAAGATCACCTGGAGAACTGATCAAAAAGGGAGACTTTTCTATTTAGCACTGTGTAACTCTGCTGCCTGCTTTCCTTGAAGGGAGAGTCTTCCTGGGGAATACAAAAGGAAAATGTCAGTCAGACTAATCAGCTTGTTTCTCAAAGCCTGTTGTATCTTTCTCTGCCTTGTTTGTAGACCTTGATTAAATCTTGAAAGGGGCACAGCTGTTGCTGGTACTAACTGCCAACCTCTTTAAGTGAGCAACACTAATTCTGTGTTGGGTATGTTACTGCTCATGAAAGATGGTGAATGGGCTGCTTGCCAGCAGAGGTCCACAGACATGAAGGCTGGTGGTGCAAACACTCTGCAGCATGTCATGAAGAAGGCAGTCTGTGAGGCAGAAGAGCTATAAGGGCCTTGAGGTGCTGCTGCTCATGGGCTGTTACCTAGCTATACTTAACTGGAAAATGATCCTGAAAGATTCAGCGCTGAAGACAGGAGAGGAAGAACCAACAGGGAGAAATCCTAAACCTCCATTTCTGACACTCTCCAAGCCCAGTGTCTACTCTGAATGGATGCAGAGAGGCAAAGACATACAGGTGCTGTGAAGCAGAATTATTCCTCCCCTCTCTGAATTCCCACTGATCCAAACAGGATCAGGATGAAAAATTATCTCCTCTCTCCCACTCCTGCATCCTTGGAAGGAAGGAAGACAACACACATAAAAAAGTATCCAACCTGGAAAGTTTCTGTAATCACAGGCAAAGGCAGAACATTCTCTTTTCCCAGCCCAACCTCACCTTCTCTTGCAGATTATGTTAGTCCAGAAGCCCTGATGTAGCAAAATGCCAGGCATAGATGGAAGGGAATGAAGACAAATAGGTTTTCCTTTGTGGCAATACTTGAAAACCTCAGACCAAGCTCAAAAGACCCCAGTGAAGGGTATCATGTAGATAGGGTCACAGCAAAACCAGCTATGCCTAGCCCTAAAGAATATGAGAGGCGATTCCATACATCTGCATTAAATCTGCCCACTTCTTGCTGTGTGGGTCATCCTTGTGCCAAGTTTTCCTTGTAAATCAGGAGCAAAAAATATACTCCAGGCTTGGTGCCATGCAGTGAAAACATATGTCTTGTCTGTAGATAATTGTACAGAAACTAGAGCCTTTTATTTTCCATGAGAACAGGCCCCTGACAATCAAATCCTGTCTTTCTGAGACCCTTGTTTGGTATCTCATCGCATAGTTCTTGAGGATTTCATATGTCTGACTTCACTTTCCCCAGCCTCCTGCAAGGTCAGGAGGTGCTGTTGGTTTCTCATCCTGACAAATTCTTCCAAATATATATATATATATATATATATATACACTTTTAAACGATTTTCCTCCAAAAATACTCCAATAATTTCAACTGACATTGCTCATGTTGAATGTCTTAGGTGAAAAAGTAAAGTGATCTGACATCTTAAAACTCATTCCTGTTTTTGTTTTGAAACATTACACAGATGTATCTATATTTAACTTTTCTTAAATAGTGTAAATCCTTTTTTCTTCTCTCCACCTTTAACCAAACTGTGAAAATTAAATAAAAAGGCTTATTTTGGACTGGATGGAATATTTGTATTTGACCTCCCAATAAAACATACTACTTTCTGTACTGGAAACACTTCAGATGAAATCCAGTCTACAGATTTTTCATTTAGATTTTTAAGCTTCTCATATATCTATATATATCTATATATAGATATATATAGATATAATAGGTGGCAATGAAATGAAATTATATATATATATATATATAAATTATATATTTATCTATTTTTGATATTATATATATTACTAGATATTATATATAAATATATAAATTAAATAAAAAGTATATATTTATATAGTATATATTATATTATATATAATATAATAATATCATATTATAATATATATGATATAATATATAATATATAAATATATATTCTATTATATATTTATATATTTTTTAATTATATATTTTTATATATGTTTTAATTATATATATTATATTATATATATATTTTTATATAGATATGAATTGCATTTCATTACCACCTATTATATCAATGAAGATTGTGGAATGGGTGATTTAAATTCCTTACCTTAGGTCACACAGGACACTAGTGACAGAGAACTCCATGGAGACCTCCCAGTCCTAGGGTATTGTAGGAAAGTGCATGAACTGGGACTCACCCTTGTCTTCAAAGCCTCTCCAATTATCTCCTCACTCTGCAAACCAAGTGAAATTCTTTTCAGAAGTCACCCAATCAACTGGACTGTAAGAACTAATGCCAAGGATTTTTCATGCTTTCAGATATTATTTCCTTTTTTCCTTAGAAATAATCTTTCACAGAATTAGGACATGCTTTCTCTCCCCCCTTCCCTACATATTTTCTCTTTCTGCTTTTATTCACTATAAATCTGGAAGACTTCTGATTTGAAAAGCATATTTTCTGTTAGGAAAGGGCAGAGGTCTGGCAAGTTTGGCTTTGCCATCTGCCCTGTCAGTGACAGCTCTTGCACTTCCAACTTAACCCATGGAGACGACCTTCCATTAGTATGAGATTTGGGGGTTGTTACTGCACATAAAGCAGACAGGCCTGGATGTAGCTCTGTCAAGACTAGATCCATAGAGGAGAAACCCACAGCCTAACTGCTCTCTGTGTGCCTAAATACCTTGCTGTGACCAGACTCATCACTGCTGCAGATGGCAAGAGACCATGCCTCCACATTGTAGGTGCTCTGTTCAGTGTCCTGAGCACCAGCCTGATGAATTTTCCCACCCTTCAGAGGGAAATTAAATTCTTTGTCAGGGCTGGGAAATCCCCAGAATGGCCTTAAACCATATTCTTCATACCAGAGTTGACACTTTGCAGTGTGCTCTGTTCATGCCCATGTGTGCACATGCACACAGCAGCTTGCTGCTCAGTTCTCCTCAGGGACAGCTGTGAGAGCTTATTTCACAGTAGCTCTCATACGATGATTAAAAAATGGCTCCCACAGCCCCTCTGAGGCTTCAGATCCTCCTTGTAGGCTAATGCCAGCACCCTTTGAATGCAGCAATAGATATGCGTTTCCTTGGTCAAAACTGAGTCCCTCTGTGTGGTTTTCCACCTTGTTTACTCACTACACCTCTGAGCTGGACACACTCAGTAGTCTGGGAGAACCAGACAGGTTACTCAGTTCCTCTCCCAGATGTTGAAGGGAAGATTTGCAAGCTTTTGCCAGAAAGCAGTAATTCCCAACTGGTCTTCCTTCTTTACATGCTGGGCCACCTCCACCGGGTACTCCAGGGGTCTGAACAAGAGAGGGACTTGGGAAAATTCACATGGTTCCTTGGGACTGTGGAGATAGGTTGCAAGGTGACCTGTTGCCTGTCTCCTCAGGTGAGCTCCCTGGCTTGCTTCCTGCTCTCACAAAGGGCTGAAGGCTACCCTGTACCTCTGCCAAACACTGAGTATAACCATGGCATGGGGCTGGCTTGCAAGCCCTCCTACCTCCCTCTGCATCAATCTTCTGGTGGAATGTCATGGAGTCTGTGCCAGTAGAGCAGGCTGGGGGGACACAGGTGGGAATAGCACTGCACCACTGACCCCTGCTCAGCGACTCAAGAAGGTGCAAGCTCAAGAAGTGGGTGCTGACAGCAGTCAGTGCTGTTCGCCTGCTGAAGCTGTGGGCTTCCAGGTGGTGTGAGGGAGGTGTCTGAGGAGCATTAAATCACCTGGCTGGGCTAAGAAACAGATGGGAACCACGTGGCCCTGTACACCATGTAACAGTGCTTTGAAGTTTTCTGCACAAATTCAGGAACCAGGACCCTGTGCACCCCTGGTTCTGACTGGCAAAAATATCTCAGATGCTCTGACAGGTTCAGTAAGAAGCTCAGGCCCCACAATGTACCATTGGCTGTGAATTCTGGCCTTCTCTGATTTGGGACGGGCTTTCCCTGCACCAGCCACGTTGCACACCTCCTCTACTTTTGCTCTGGTTGTGTGCCCTCAAGAAATGATTCAGGGAGGCAGCTGTGTAAGTGGGACTGATCCGAGGAGAGGCAGTGGTCCAGGGAGAGAGACGGTGTTTCAGCAGAGACCTGGGGCAAATCTTTCCCCAACAAAAGGCTGGGAAGCAATGCCCTATGCATCCTTAAGAAGGATGGAAGTGCTTTCCCAGCTGTGCTCACCTGGATGCTGCCTAAAGATTCAATTGAGGAGAGAGCCAAGGTTTAATGAGAAGAGCACGTGGGCTGCCAGCTGGGTCAGGAACTGTTCCCATGGTCACACGGAGTTTACAGGACAAAGCAAGAGATACACATTTGCTGCAAATGTCTGAGAACAGGAAACAAGTTGAGCCAGAAAGAGGGGGCAGGGAGAAAAAAGTGGTAGCTAGAAAAGAGGTGTGGACTGAGGTACCACAATGTCCAAGATAAAGGTGGTAAAACTGTGATTTGCATTGGTGTGAATATGTAGGACCGTGCTCCCCTCTCTAGCCTGGAGCAAAGGACACAAGACATGTGATGGTGCCTACAAGGCTAGTGTTGGGGATATTTAAGCTTCAAAACTCTCTGTGGGGGCAGGTTTAGCACCCTGCTTAAGCCTGAAGGAAGGTTGTTCCATAAATCACCAAGGGCTAGCAACAAAATGCCCCTGTTCCTGTGATGAGGATTCAGGAGCTCAGAGCAAAGGGCAATGAATTGTCCAAAGGCATGCAGCAAGTACACCTCAGACAAGAACTGACCATTTTTCTGAATCCCCCTTACCAAAAAGCCACATTTTAACAGGAAGATTGTGCCCTACAACCCTACAACCACTCCTTCCTAATTCATGTTACTAAGATGTTTGCATGGATCTGTCCTGGTTTGTCCTCTTCTCTCTGGAGAGCTGTTCACCCAGGGTTGAAGAGAAATTCTAGTCCTGTGCTCCATGGGGATTTCTCCTGCGTCTGCAGTAAAATTTCAAGGATTCACTTGCCCTCTGGCCAAAGGTTTGGACACCTGCCTGAAGTACTAAGAGGCGCTGGCTGGGATTTCCCCAGCAGCCCACAGGAGTCAGCAACCCAGACTGCCAGCAAGGGAGCAGTGCCTCAGGTCATCAGGCTCCCTTCGAATCCTTCATGAAGAAGCCAAAGGCTGCCCATACCAGGAGTCTTTCTGGCTCCAGCACCCCCAAATCTCACCCCCTGTTGCCTGAAGGGATGCAGAAGCCATTGCTGCTGCTGGCAGCCATCTGAAAACTGCTGATGTCCCCAGCCTGTCTGCAGATGTGCCTTCCTCTCGTTCCTGGACCTTTCCAGACTGGTTGAGTTTGTTGGGGTTTGGTGTGGTTTACACAGATTCTTTGGGAAAGTTTCTCACACCAACTTGCCCCTAAGTTCTCATATAAAAAGAAATAAATCCTGGCATTACACTTGCCAGAAGCTTTTAGCTAAAGTAAAAGCCAGTAGCTGCTTTCTTTTTTTCTTTTTTTATTTTTTTTTTAAGTGGTTGTTTTAATTTAAAAAGATAAATAAATTCAAAGGCACCAGTCCAGGCACTGGTTTTAATTTCTGGGAGGATAAAAAAGCATCTGAAATCACTACCATTTTTCTTTCTTTCTTGAGACTTGTAACTTAAAGTGACCAAAAATGATTGCATTTTTTGACAATGATCAGACCATTATCCTCCAGGCATCCAGAAAAGGAACTTTTCTGAATCATTCTGAATTAAAATCCTTACTTGCAGCTTTGAATTTGGTGATAAGAAATATCTCATGATTGGATTATACATTCACCACACAACCACCCAACACAACCTTTTTATTTTAACATGAGCTTTACAGTAAAAACAGATAGAAATGAGTTCTGGAGAAAGAGACAGAAATCTTTTGTGGAGTCAGTCTTCAGGCTTTGAGGGAGAAGAGACTCATAAAGAAGCTCTTTGGGTCCATCTCTAAAATCAAATGGTAGAAACTGCTCACACATATGGAAGAATTTACACCCAAAAGTTTTGGCCCAGAATGTTTTCTTTTTCTGTTTGTTATTTTTTATTTTTAAGTGGCTTGCAGCTGATACATCTATGCCAGTAAGTGAGTGCAGACTGAGTCACTGTTTTATATAGATCTGTCCATAAACTTATGGAACTGACTTTTGAAATTTCTTGCCAAAGAAGAAGAAAGTTCAGGGTAAGGTAGGAAGAGCTGATGAAGGAAAGAGCAGGGGACTCTCCAGTTTTTCTTACCCCTTTGCTGAGACTTTGTGCTGAGGGTTTGATTTTTAGAAGATTGATTGGGTGGTTGAACCCAGGGAGGTAGTGTGAGGAATGCTTCTGATGGGTTTGTAACAAATGAAGGTTTACAATGGCCATGCTGGATGCAGCATCAGAATGAAGGCTTCAGTCAGTTTTGCAGCATCTGATATAAGTTTTCTAGGTTTGGGAGAGTAAGGGTTGACTCTTATTGGGTGTACAGCCAAATGTCTGTCCTTTGTCTTCTTCTTGTGCTCAGGCTCCAAACACAGCCACTGAACATGCTGTGCCATCCCTAATGACTAGAAAGTATCTAGCTGCTCTTTAAATCAGGACTCAGTCCTGTTTATTCCCAAAGAGGGATTTCCTAGAATTTTGTAGCAAGGAACAAATCAGAGACATTCCTAGGCTTTTCAGCCCTGGCCACCTACAGCTCCTGGGCTTCACCCCATATTATCTCACTGATGAGGGGGGCCTAGGTAGGGGATATTTCATTTCTGTCCCCAAAACCAGGATGTGTTCAGCTCCTGGAGTTAAATTTATGTCCATTTCAGAGGAAGGCTTGTTCAACAGTCACACAATGCATGTTTGGCTGGCCAGGCTGAACTCCATGGAGGTAAAAAGCAAGGCAGAAATGCCAGTAATTCCAGCTGTGGCAGTGATAGCTTTGATAAGGACACATCTCTGCAGGAGTTGCAATGTTACAATAGCTTCCAAATATGTTTTGTCCCTCAGGTTTGCAAGGTGTGTTTTCTCACCAAGAGGAGATGTAGTGAGCTGGCAGTGCACTTAAGCAGGACTCTCTCTTGCCCCTTGTTTTTTGTTTTGTTTGGGTTTTTTTGTTTGGTTTGGTTTGGTTTTTTTTGTAGAGTTGTGGGGGGGTTGTTTTTAGGTAGGACTCCATTAACTTGCAACAAGATCTCATTTGCTCTGGTGAGACAGCTTCCAATTTGCTGTGGACTGAAGCACCCTTTTAAATCCATCACCTTAAAGGAAAATGCAGTAAACCTGGTGGGGAAATACTGTGAAGATCAGGTCTCTGCTGAGACTCTAATTTGGGTAAAAGAGATGCAGGTACAATTCAGTGCCCTAAAGGCAGTTGTTTTCTGTGATTTTTTTTGTTGTTGTTGTTGGTGGTTTTTGTTTGTTTGATTGATTGATTTTTGTTTGGGGTTTTTTTGGTTGGTTGGTTGGTTTTGGTGTTCTGTTTTTTGTTTTGGTGGCTTGGCTTTTTTTTTTTTAGCTGCCTGGCTGATTCTGCCTGCAAAGAGGCAGGGAGTGCTCGCTGCTGCTGCCAGCAATGCTGCCCAGAGTTTGTGAAGGCAACACACCACGCCAACTGCCCGCCACTGAAAAAGACCAGTCCCAGACAGAAGGTGGCTAAGTGGCTTAGGTGGGCATCATCTAGGTCTGTAGTACATGACATGTGTGCTCTGAGGATTGGAAAACGTGCAATCTTGCATGCTGCTGGCCCCTGATGGTGTTCAGCAGGAGGCAAATGGGGATGCACACAGTTGAACTATTCTGAAAGCCACAGCCTCCAGAGATAGGGTTGACATATGCTCTGGGCCTTTCCTTACCCTCCTGTGTTCCCGTGCTGCTGCTTGCTTTCACACTCCTTCACAAAACAGAGGAGATGGAGGTAGATCCCAAACTAAACCCATCTCCCTGTCCCGAAAAGAGAGGGAAGCTTTGCTTGCATGTTACCAAAGTAACCAAGAAAGCAACCTCCTGACACTTCTGTGAGTCCTCAGCTAGTTTTATAGACTTTTGGCAAGGTCCTTCCCACCAAATGATATTACCAGAGCCTGTGAGCAAAGCCCTTCTAATGAGGAAAACTGCTGCTTTCTGTAACTGCTAATGTAATAAGTGGCATTTTTATGGCTAAATCAGAAGACAGGGGAGAGAGGGAGAAGGAGAAAACCTCTCTATTTTAAAATGCAGCCAAAGAAATCTGCAGGAATCTACTGCTGCCAATTATTTTAACAGCTCCAACCTGTTTCCCCAGCAGAAGGAAAAAAATAAAAATACCCCCTCCAGCCCCTCCTTCCCTGTCCTTTGGGAGGAGAGGGGTTTGGATTAGCTCTTCAGAGTGAAAACAAACACATCAGGGCTTTTATAGAGCCAAGCTGTTCCTGCTTCTTGAGAGTGGAGCGAGAAAAGATCTAACAGGTGCTGCGTGATTTTATATGGCAGCATCGCAAGAGGCGCTGGTTCCTGCTCGTGAAAGGAGGCTTTCTTTGCCCTTCAGCTGGTGCCTTCCTCTATCCCTGGAGTCGATGATTTTAGTTTAACAACTTATGGTGGTTATTTAGGCTCCAAGCAGTACAGAAGGCTAAGCTTGTATCTGTCATGTTCCTTCCCCCTGCCAAAGGCGGGTCCTGTGGTGAGGGACTTCCTCAGCGCCTGGTGGGACTCCTGCTCCATTCCATGCCACACCATGAGTGTTCCTGGGGACCCAGGTGCTGCTAAGGTCAGAGCTAGAAAACTGACTTTCCCAAACAACCCAACTCTATCAATGCCCTGAGTTTAGGTCTGCATGGATGTAATCCTACAAAGGATTTTTGCATTACAGGCTGCTAAGTACTGCCCAACCCTCCTCAAAGTCCCAGGAGTGAGCTGCCTTTCATGTTGTTAATCAGCAAAAGACATTCATTCTACAGTAACTAAATAGCTTTGAAGCACTCATGAACCCTAAGCAACCTTGGGACAACTAACCTTTCTCCACACTAGATGGGAGGAGATAGAGATAGAGATAGAGAGGGGCCAAGCAGCAGCAAAGTGGAAAAACTTTCAAAATACCATGACATATAAATGTAAGCACTAACATCATTTCCAGGGAGTCCCCAGCTGAAACCCACAGGCCCTGGCCCTGCCCTGCAATGTGCTAGGCAAGGAGCTACAGAGGCCTCCGCATCCTTTGGAGGAGAGATGTAGCGTGTGACCGCATCCCCGTGACAAACGGCTACCAGGCAGAGGTGACGCAATAGGAATGGAAGAGGTCAAATCACAGCTATTTTAGAGGCTCTGCTGAGAGAAACGTTTGAACTGAGCCACATTTGGGGCTGGCCTTTTATTGTCTTGTTGATCTTGCCATAAAAATAACCTTCAAATTAGCCACAGCTGTTAGCAGGTTTCATCGTTAAAATTTTGTTTGGTCTCTGAGAGGAAGGAAATAAGCCATTTTTTTTCCCACTTTTTCTCCCTCTCCTTCACACCCCCCACACATACACCATGATGTCTAGACCTGGGTTTTTCCAGTGTGGCTGGTTGACTATTGTCAGATAAGACAGCAGAAACCACTCCACAAACTTTTTTATTTCTTGTAGGAACCATCCCCTTCTCACTTGACACGCATTCTCAGGCACACAAGCAAAGAAATAATTGCACTGAGGGAACATTCAAGCTATAAACCTGCAAAGTTTTAGCTGCATTTTTACTTGTCTGGAAATGTGGCAATACCACGCAAGGCTGGCTGTTGTACAGATCCACTAAGCAGACTAATAGAGTGCAGATCAGCAGCAGAGAACATATGCAAGCCACTCAGCTATGCATCCAGATAAATATGGAAGTCCTTTAGCACCTGGCTTTCTTGCAGCCTCGTATCCTCTTCAGCAGCACCATACTTGGGAGGGTAGAGAAGCCCTCAGCAGAGGCAGGAGTGTCTCTCTGATTAAGCTGGTAATCTGCAATGTTCAGCTTTTCCTTTGTGCCTTTTGACTCCAGGGATGGAAGATGGGAAGGCACGTACTATGCTCTGCTGCAGCTTTGGCCCTGCCAAAAAAAAAATGGCTGCAAATTTTGAGGACAATCTCAAGACTGCAAGAGGAAACAGGAGGTGCTGTGGAGCTGATAGGGACATTGAAGCCTCACAGCAATTCAGCTAGTGATTTTTTGCCTGTTTCCTGTCTTGTTAGGCTGAGCTGTCACTCGGTCTAGTTCTTTGCAATAGGACCTAACTGGTTTTGTTGCTAGGTAATCGTGAGGGTGGATATTTTCTGGCAGTATTAAAGCAAAGTCCACACTTAACAGTGGATTTCACTTGGGATTTTGTGGTAATTTCATTGTTTGTTGTTATTGTTAAATCACAACATTTTGTAGAAATGTATTGATTTCAGAGAAAAGTGTCCCCTACCCACAATAGCATATATGATCTAAAAAGGATGGAGTAGATGGCTCATTTGAAGTGAGGAAGCTCAGCCTTAGATTCTGGCTGTATTTTTCTGTCATTTTGGATTCAAACAGAGATCATTTCACCTTGGTGCTGGATCCTGTTCACTGACAGCTCCTGCTATGTGTCTGTCCCCTCAGCTGAACAAGGCCACATAAAGAGCAGACTCAGATGAGGAGGCAGAAATCTGCAGCATAGGGGTAAGACGAGTTTCAGGGAGCAGAAAAAGCTGAAGCAGTTTATTATTTCTTTGAAGACAGCACCCTACTGCTCCTGTTCAGGCATTCTCTGTTGCCAAAGGGAGGCTGTGATGGGTGGTAACTCCGCTAATCTGTCCTGTCATGCAAGAAATAAGACATTTTACTCGCTCTGCCCCACAGTCCAATGAATTTTCAGTCATGCAGATTTTAAAAGTAAGAAGGAACTCACTCAGGAGCCATCTGAACCTATGTTTTTCACAACACAGATTAGTGCTCTGCTTTCCAGGAGGAAGGTGGCAAATTCAACGAGGGGCAGAAGGAGACGAGGGCATTCGCTGTCTCTTGGCTGTATTTAAAACATCCTAGTTTTATTCCACATTGCATCCAAGCCTTGTTTCTGAAACCTCAGCACTTTGTGAAATGGCATTCTTGGACTGCAGCCAGCCTGAAAAGACAGCCTCTGAGGTTATCAGTTCAGCTTTAGCCCAGGAACGATCAAGGAAAAGGTAAAAAAGAATCCATTATGGCTTGACAGCTGGGTTTGACTTTATGTGGAACGGGTAGGTGAGTTAAGACCAACTGGAGCAAAGTAAAATGCATTTTTGGTTATTTTTATTCTTCCTAACTAATAGTAGCTGGCAGAAGCCAAGGGCTGAGAAGAGCACATAAGAGCCTGTATCACCCCAGACAGACTGATTTGAAATATACATCTATCCCCAGATACAAGCCCCATGCCATCCCTCCTACATCCCATTGGTACTGAATGGAAATATCTATTAACATAGTAGCCAAACAAAGAAGTGAGGACTAGAAGAGACAGCTGGGTCATGGAAGCCTAGTTCCCTGCTATTTCTAGTCACTACTGCATATCATCACTTTCACAGCTGGATCTTAGTTGCAGCAGCTATAGGTTCTCAAATATCACAGCAATGCTCCCATGAGAGTACCAGGACAACAGAAACCTGTGCAAGGCTATGTTTGTTTGGGTTTTCGCATATAGCTATTTGAAGAAAGTTAAGGTTTTCCTTAACTTTCCAGTTTGAACTTGCTCCCAATTTGAACCAAGTTTCTTCAGGAAGGACATTTTATGGGTGAAAAATCTAAGTGTCAGATAAAATAAGCTGTCTCTTCCAGGACACTCTCAGCAATATGAAGTGTATGTGTAAAGGGAGAACACAAAATCAGGTTACATGTAAGGTAGTATTTCCCCATGATATCCTCTCAGCAACCACTTGTTCAGGAGACATTCAAGTTGGAGGTTGGTTTTAGATGGCTGAATTAATTTCCAGTGAACTTGTTCTCCCAAAATTTATCTGTTTTTCAATCCACTTCTGCCTTCGACTTCCAGAGTAACCTGTGGCAATGAGTCCCACAGCATTCATTTTAAACATCTGTTCCCAGAAACCCAAAAGAGTGGAAAAAAAATTTTTTAAAACATTGGTTTAATGGTGCTTATCACTTATAAACAATCAGGTATTTGTTTCTCCAATGATCTACCTGGCTTCCAACCCTCAAGAGCTTAGATGAACCCCAGCAGTGGACTGCCATCCACTAGGAGAGATAATGCTCAGTTTTATGATCCAGGATTTAGCAAGGATTAGCAGAATCAGCTGCAGAGCTGAGTGTCAGATGTGAACTTGCAAGCTTTCTGAGACCTCTTGCATTGGGATTTAAGTGGAACTCAAGGTCCACCTCAGGTTTGCAATGCTCCTTTTCTCCCACTGTTAGCCTTGTTCCTGCCTGCTTCTGTAACTCTTGCTTTTACTCACGTACAGGTAACAAGGGATACCAAAGCAGGACAAAAATGGTTTACAGACCCATATACAAAAAAAAAAAAAAACTCTCATACTAGATGTCAGCCCCTTGATGAACTTCAAAGCAGCTTTTTGTGAAATGAGTCAGAAATCTCCAAGTCTTAGGTGGATGCTAGATCTCTGGGAATATCTAGAGGAGGTAAGGAAGGTAGCTGCCTGCTTTAAGTGTACTAGGAACACGCTTCAATTTTTATTTGGCTTTTAAGTATCATTTTCCTTCTTCTGGTGGTATTTGATGATTTTCATACACAGGTTATGCCACTGAGCCTGGTGAAAATGGGTCAATAGGTTGCAACTATGGAAAACATCTATATTCTGAAAAAATCACCTTTTGCACTTTTCACTGTTCTTTTCAACCTTTTCTGTCAACTGGGTGGGATGTGAATGAGTCCTGGAGAAGACAGCAGAGCCATTCATCAGTTCATGACAGACAGCTTGAAGTGACAAGCTGATATTGAAAACAGCATATGGAAGACCTTAATGTGTGGAGATTTATGAAACTGCCTCAGAAACAAAGTAAGAAACACATCCCACTCACCCACCCACTCCTTTCAACAGTTTCCCTCTTGCAAGGTCTGAAGGTCTGATCCAGCTAGATGACAAGTTTTTGGGAAGCAAACTAATTGGGAAAGACTTGGCCCCTGCAGTCCCCTCAGCACTTGTCATGATGTATTCACTGTCTCTTTCTAAATCTGGGAATAAGATAAATGATCCATCTCATGGTCCAATTTTGAGATACTTGTTACTTTCATGGGAAGCACTTCACTTGCTTCTTCCCCTCTCAGTCTTCAATGAGAAGCAAAACAACTAATGAAGTGTCATTTACATAAGACAAAGCATAGAACAGGTGTAGAAAATGATGGCCATGGAAGGCTTTTGATATGAATCACTTGGGGCTGTGTATTAAAACACTCACAGGAGCCCCAGATCATGCACAACTTAGATCAGAAAGATGGAGACTGGGAGCATCAGTGATGGTGGGACTAGTGAGACATGATCAAAGCTCCACAGGGATCCATCAGTCCTTGGAGGTACAAGGCCATAGACCCAGAGAGCTAAAGTGTTGTAGGACAGGACTCAGCTAATTTTCGTTGTTGGCCAGAGGATCTGATTACCCTGAAGGACCTGCACCAGCACACCTGTGTCATGGGAAAATTAGCTCCCATGCAGAAGCTGCTTGGATATGTGTGTCTTAGTAAGACAAGGTTCCCTCTCCCCTTACCTATCTCACAGATTCTTGATTAGACAGAGTTTAGCTTTCATCTTCCACTTACATTCAAGGAGTTATCCTTTTCAATTTTTCCAGTAGTTTCTTGACTTTAAAAAAAGCACATACATGCCAAGAAGACAAAGCATGTGTCTTCTATCTATTTTGGGCTCTAGTTGCATAAAAGACACCTCAGCCTCTAACTTTCTTCATCCTTAGGGATTTTTTAAGAGCATTGGTATGTAATGTTTCTACTTTTGGTGTCCCCTTTAAGGACCTTATTATTGAAGGAGACAAGCAAGCATTTCAGTCGATTTGTTTTTCTGTTTGCCTATTTTACCTGTTCTTTTTGCGAGAGGGAGTATTGCCATTTTGTTCCTTCAAAATCAAACTTACTCAGGGTGAAATTCTCTCTCCTGTTTGCAAAAAGATTTTAGGAAGAATTTGCATCCTGCTATCAAAGTGCAAGCCTGTTTACATATGCATATCTGAATGCTCTATAATCTAAGCATTTGGTCTTTCTTTCTTTCTTTTTTTTTTCTGAAATATGATGGGTTTGTCTTAACCAAAACCATCTCTGCCTCATACATTTCATCCTTAAGAAGCTTTGAGTATTTTCATCTTAATCTATTTTAGCTCTTGTAGCTTAACCTGTGCCCTTTAAACTGATTACCCATAGTGATTTAGGTTAAATTTCAGGTGATTTGCACACCAGGATGTGCCACTGAATAATCCTGAGCTCTTTTATAGTGCATCCACCACCTCCATATAGCACAAGTAGGATTTGAAGCTTGCAGACCCTTTGTAGGTGCTTTTAGTTTACACCAAATAAATCTGGAACAATTACAGAAAAACAAATAATATCAAAGTACAATCCTTCCTGTCCAGTAGATCTTTAAACTTCTATTTCTTCCATGTGTTTATCCTCTTTCTATATTCCTCCATTAGGTTGGTGCTAGTCAGAATTAACCCTACCTGTCTGCAGGGGATGAATGGATTTCCAGCACACTCAGTCAGCACTCTACACCTTCCTCTGAAAAAGCCCTTGAGACTTAGTGACAGAACAGACAACAACACTATTAAAACATATAAAATATCTGTAAAACATCTTCCTCCTAGGAGCTGACAAGGGGATTTCTCTTCACCTTGCTCTGAGGCCATGTTGTGGTACTATATTAGGCTGGGAAGTTGAGTGTTCTCCTTGCACTTGAAACTGAATTTCTAACATGTTTGGGCTTAGGCATACCCTGGGATATAAATATATGTATTCACACAACTGGAAAATGTGTTCACTCCCTAGCTTCAGGATTGTGGTGGTCTCAGTTACATAAGTTGTCAGTACTTTGTGACATTTAACACATTTTCTTTCACATTAACTGCTTGTTATGAGTGGAAAAGTTATAGGCAGTTCCTTATGCCTTCTGTTGGAGGCAAGATCCTTTCCTGGATGGTCTTTTGATCTTGCACTAATCCTGATGCTGAGAGCTCACAGTATGCAATGGCTGCATGTGAGCTCAGATGAGGCTATGAACACTAAGGGAGTGTTGAATAATTGGATGGGTCTGTCTTGTGGGACTACAGCCTCCTCTTTTCTCCCCCATCCTATCAAGGCAGTGATCCTTTCTTAGTGTCATTTTTCCAGTTTCTCATGTAGCTGCAGCCAGAAAGATAGAGGGCAGCTAATCCTGGGTGCTGAGGAACAGAAAAAAGAAATACACATTGGACAACAATTCCTCTATCAAGAGGGGATCTGTAGCTGATAGGGAAGCTAGATTATGGCAAGAGATACTGGTGTGCACCAGTGTATCTCTTTTGATTTCTGTATATTATCTACATCAGCAGAGGACCAGGGCAAAGACCAGAGGTAGAGGGAAAGAAGGAACAGACACAGACTGAGTCTGTGTTATGGCTAAGAGGCAGCAGTAGAACCCAGGGCTCCCAGTCATGACAGCCCTCTGAAGCCTTCTCTTGAATTATTGCCTCCATTAGTACGATGTCTTGCCCCCGGCGACCATGTGGCATTGAGTCTGTGGAGAAAAAATTATGAGTGTTGAGAATAATTGGTTCTTTGATAGTAGATTGCACAAAGGTCAAAGTGTGCTGGGGAGAGCGAGACAGCTGAGAAGTCACATTCCCTGCAGGCGCTGTGGCACTGACCTCTTACGCCTGCAAAATCTGCGAATCACAGATAATCCGTTGCGATGCCCTGGCTTCTTGCACCAGAGGACTGCAAGATCTCAGTGCAAACACTGTGCTTTCTCAGCTGGCAACACTGAAGCTCTTTGTAGAACCAGGTCAGGTTTTGTATGGGGGGATTTAAGCAAGGTTTTCATGTTATGTGATTGTGATGGTTTAAAACAGTCTTTTTAATTTTTCGTTGCAAAGTTCAAGCAAAGAAAGTTAGAGTGTAAATAAGGCACTATTGGGTGTAAGAAAGCAAAATAATGATTGTTCTAAACACTTTCATTGGATAGATAGAAATGTTTAAGAAGAACTACTCAAAACAGTGATCTATCTTGTTGCATTATTCTAACAAATCAGACACTAGAAAGCCACTCTGTTGTCTGTCTGTCTATGCACCACAGAGAGGACATCTCTTTCTTCCCCTGAGCTCTGACAGCTGTGATTTACTTGAGACAAACCTGGTACCTGTGAAGGATCTTGCTTCTTGTGGGCACTGTGGAAAACCTGAGGTAAACCTCTCTCTCTCATGTCTCCATAAGCCATGTTAGACTTTCTTTAAAAGATGAAAACCTTTTCAAACTACTGACCCCAAGCTTCTCATCTTCTTTCATCCAATATGAAACACCCAAAATTCCCCTCTTTTTGCACCTCCATTCTCAAAAGGGCTCAAGCCTTCAAGATAGGACTGTTACTGGACAAGTCACAGTAACAAAACAAAGAGAATTCAGATTCATGCCCAGAAGACTGTGAATTTACATGAAAAGTGTGCAGAATCCAACCAAAAGGATGTGGTGTTAAATGCAGTACCTGATGTTGTGCAGCCAGTAGCTGATAACAAGTAACTGAGTTCTTTTTTTTAAAGAAAGCATTACTGTAGACTGTAAGATGTTAACCTGCAATGAAAGTCAGAGAGGATCACAAAGCAGGGGGAAGACTGGGAAATGTACTGACAATCTTTGTCCCTTCCCTTCCCCATTGCTTTATCATGCTGTCTCTCTTGTGAATCAATGTTTATACATATTGGAGAATAGATAAACTTCATGGTGAAGTGGGTTAAAGTCAAGGTCTGCAGTGAGAAAATGTTCTTATTTCCTTTCTCCTTTCCTTGACTTTCTTCTTGTCCTGCTGGAGCACTGACCCCATCCCATCTCCTTTTGAGGTGCTGCAGGTCATTTTTTTTTATGGTGTTTTAACTAAAGCTGAAATTTTCCAAATAACTGATTGGAAGACTGAGGTTTTCATGGAAAATGCTATTTACTAAAAGAGAAGTCCTTGGCCTGACTGCACCTGGAAATGGGTCTCAGACTGCCACTGCCCATATACCAGTCATCACAGGGTGTCATGAGTAGGTATCAAGGGTATGACTTCCTGGCAGTAGTTATTTCTTTAGGAAAAAAAAAAAAAAACCTACAGAGGAAAGCAAAGGGATACTGACTGTTCAGCTGCTTCCCAAGTCAATGCCACACAATATCTCAGGGAACACTGCCTTGCATGACTGACTTCCCAAGGCCATCGGTTTGTTGATATGAGAAATGAGAAGCCTGGACATAAAAAGCCATTTCCTCTCATCGCAGTGATCCCTGTTCAGGTCTGATAGCCACCAACACATTACAGTCAAGACCGTGCAAAACTTCTCCCAGTGTAGTGTGAAATTTGCTCCAGAAGAGTAGAAACATCTGGTTAGAGCCAGGAAGTGGTTGCTGGCTAGGTTTGGCAACAAGGGAACGTGTGTTTAATGCGCTCTTACCTCATCAGTAGGTGTCACTACAGCAACAGACAGGGTCCAGTGGAAAGTTTCAGAGGTGAAGAGAGAGGGGTACATCAGCCAGCCAATCAGATGCAGAGTCAGTCCAGTGTTTCCTGACTACAACCAGAGATGGATCTAGGTTTATGAATTGCTTGTAATAAGGCTATAGGAAATGAAAGATTAAGGAAATGAGTCATTAAGTGATTACAAAGACATGTGGAGCACACACGGTTGTGGCCGCCAGTAACCGTGCGTTGAGCAACCGTAAATTTCTTCTACGGGGGTTTTGGGAATGTTCCTGCTGAACTTGCGTGCAGTAGTGAGTTACGGTCGGGTGGATGTGCTTGAAATGAAGCAGTAGCAAGTTTCAGCCACTCTTAGCTCAAAACCCACAAAAGAGTTTTCTGCAACTCAACATCACACGTTGGATGCCAGGCCCGGTGACCAGTCCCAGAAGAAAGACTAGAAATATTGCAGCAATTGAGAAACAGACACCCTCTGACACAGCAGGATTTAGGTCTGGGCTTCAGCATAGATGTGGAAGCATTAATCAAGGCTCAGTTAAAAGCTCTTTGTCAGGGCCAACATCTGAAGGCTGACAATATAGCCCTATGTTAGAACCAGCTTCTTACTTTCCTCTTTACTGCCACCAGAAGCCCCAGCAGCTGTTCTTCCTTCTGCAAGGTGTTTTTCTGGTGTGCTGGGACTAACATTCAGTAATGTGACGTGGGGAAGTGTGGATAACCAGGTCTTGGGTGTGCAGAAAGCAGGATAGGAAGGAAGCAGAATGGCTGCACATGTTCAATGGGGGCTGATGAGCAGAAGCCCTCTGGTGTACCTGGAGGCCTTTGTTCACCTCCTTCTGTTCCCAGCCTCTTGGACAGCAACCTTTGTGGAGAGGCCCCCTCCTCCCTGTTCCCCCACAAAGACAGGATTGAAGATCATAAAGAGCTCTGTGCATTTTAAGAGTCCAGCACTTTAGAGGCAATATGGGAAGCAGGATTCAGAAGCTGTCATTCCACACAGCTGGCTTAAGTCACAGAACCCTTCAAAATGGACCCTTCAAAATGGATGGTTTGGCATCAAAATCTTTTTAATCCTGTTCTCTGGGAAGCAGTCAGGAAAAAAAGACCTGAAAGACACAGCAGGTCAGCCTTGCTGCCTGCTATCAAACGCAGACTCCCTTGCTCTAAATGACCCTCTTGCAGGTTTTTGTGGAGAATTCCCTGTACCAGAATGTGTCACACAGCGGCTCCAAACCCCTTCTGCAAGCATGTTGCCAAGTATTCAAATACTATGGGAGGAGGAAATGAGGCAATCAGGTATATTTGATGCTCTCCTAATGGCTTTACTAAAGACATACATAAAGTGATAATGGCCCAGACACAGAAGAGTATTAAACAATATGAGATAGCTTCTATTAGTCCTTTCTGAGACTTCCTTCACAGCATTTTGCCTCCAAAGTGAGTTGATTCTCTACCAGCACCTCTGCAGGCTGCAAGTGCTGGCCTTCATACTGGCTTTAGTTCTCTGTGCCTTCTTCACTGCTGGCTCTCTCTCCTGTATATCTGACTCCCTAACCCACTTCCCAACCAGGAATATTGTGGTAGATACAGGGGAAAAAAGTGAGATGGACTCTCCCTCTACCCAGCAATAAGCTGTCATATCTTAGTTTGGTTTTTTTTTTTTTTAAAGCCCCCATTTCCTTTCACTTTCTTCCAGTTTCATTTTGTATTTACATTCAGCCTCCTGCGGTTCTTGACGGTCTTCCACGCATCTTGGATTCATACTGTATTGTTTCACACCAAAGTCAGTTTCACCTGGCTGCAGTGCTTATAGCCACAACTTGGTTTTGCCCACTTCCCAAACTAACTACACACTCTCTGCATATAGAATGCAAACAATAAATCCATTTCCTATTTGATCCTGCTCCCCTGGTTTCCTTTCTGTTGGGAAGCTCTCTGTCTGGGGAGGCTGAGGCACTACCAAATTTTCTGTAATGGGCTGATAGATGGGAGAGCATGGAACAAAAAATCCACCCTTTATGCTACTGCAGGAGAAGCAGTAATCTAAGCATTGGTGTGTGCTTAAAGAGGCTCAGTGTATGAGAGTTCCTGACCCTATGATTTTCAATCTGACTAGATAAGAGAGCCAAAGAGTGGGAGGTGAAACAGAAGCTCAGAGAGTTGAAAAGTTTGTCATAGCAGATCTGGGACTGCTGCCCAGGCCTTCTAAGCACAGCTGGGTGATGATATTATGGTTAATAATACTACTAATAAATAAAAATAAATGTACCAAAAGCTGATGTTACAGAAGGACTAAAAGAAATCACCAAACTGAGCAGAATGTGGTGAATATTTTTGGCCAAGGAACACATCAGTGTTGACATCTTTCAAAACCCCTCAGGGCTTTTCAAAACAAAATTTTTAGTGACATTTTGAAATGGTACTTTACAATTAAAAATACATTTTCAATAAACTTTTAAATGCATTTAAGAGCAACAAAAGTGAAGAAAGAAAAAATAAGGCAACTTCCTAAGTAATAAGTGTAGAAAGTCTTTCATTCAGTCCAATGAAACTTTTCATTCAGATCCAAAATCAGTCTTTTATTTCCATCCAAAACCTCCATATATTATCATGTTTGTTGAGCTTTTTTTCTTTCTGATTTTCCATTTTGTTGACCAGACCAGAATATGTATCAATCACCCAGCTCCATTCATAAATCCTAATAAAAATCCATGTCTACATTCAACTTTATTATTTAAACATTTCAACAATGAAAAAATCTCTCCCAGACATTTTAACTACATCACCACAGTAACTACCCTACCATGCTACAACTTCTACTACAATATTTCTTTGTGGCACAGATAACTGTGACCAAGCCCTTGCTAACGTAATTCATGGGAGGGAGCAGCATGATTGAAACAATACTCATGCTTCAGGGTTGACCTCTAAACCTGTCATAAGTCACAAGTGTCAAAATCAAGCAAGGTTATACAGGGGAGGTTATGAAATTTCATCACTTATACAGATGTTGGATTTTCCATGCTGCAATGACAGAGTCAGGCACCTTACCTGATTGTGCATGTCCCAATGAAATGAACAAACTTACTTTATTTTGAAAGTTTTTTTGTGTTTAGATGATGCTTGGTATTTCTACAACAGTTCATTTTCTGTACTGCCTTTAAAGAAGTTCCTTTTTTTTTTTTTTTTTTTTTAGCTTTGTTAGTATTGCTTGGTATGAGACAATGCATCAGCACCTTTCATTCTGTGCAAATCCAGCCAAAAGGAATTTTGGGCTGGTATTTTCTCCCTGATGAAATGTAGAGAGGAGCAGAAGTAGCTGTTTCACAGCACAATGTTTAGAAAGCTCAGGAAAGAAAGGAGAAAAGGCATATGCATGTAGCTGACAATGGAGCAGAAAACTAAAGAAGTAACAAAATAACTGGTCTAATAAGAATCCTACCAAGAGTTGGTGATCAGCTCTTGCAGAAAATGTTAAGTGATCTTAAATCATTAGGAGCAACTGTAGCTGCATTTATGTCTTATCAGAAAAGCTCCCTCAGTGCTCTCTGCTGAACCTCCCCTCCTGTCACAGAGTTACGGAACGCCAGGTTGGAAGGGACCCCAAGGATCATCTGGTCCAACCATAGTATAGTTTAAATGAGATGGCCCAGCACCCTGTCAAGCTAAGTTTTAAAACTGTCCAATGTAGGGGATTCTACTATTTCCCTTGGGAGATTATTCCAATGTCTCACTGTTCTCATGGTGAATTTTTTTTTTCTGAAGTCCAATCAGAATCTCCCCATGAGTAACTTGTACCCATTACCCCTTGTCTTTTCCATGTGACTCCTTCTAAAAAGGGAGTCTCCATTCTCCTGATAGCCCCTCTTTGTGTACATGGTAAGAAGGTCTGCCCTGAGCCTTCTCTTCTCAAGGCTGAAAAAGCCTCAGTCCTCTCAGCCTTTCTTCATATGGCAGGTCTTCCCGTTCTCTGGTCATTCTCCTGGCTCTTCTCTGCACACTTTACAGCCTGACCACATCTTTTTTGTACAGTGGGCACCAAAACCACACATGGTACTCCAGGTGTGGTCTGGCAAATACTGAGTGGGACAATGACTTCTTTATCTCTGCAGGTAATGCCCTTGTTGATGCAACCCAATATCCTGTTGACTGACTTTGCCACTGCAGCACACTGCTCACACATGTTGAGCTCCTTGTCCACCAAGGTCCTTTTCCACAGGGCTGCTCTCCAGCCAGGTGGATCCCAGTCTGAGCTGCACTCCTGGATTATGTATTCCCAGGTGCAAGACCCTACACTTGTCACCGCTGAACTTTCTAGGTTTCTGGCTAGCCCACTCATTCTGCCTGTCCAGGTCTTCCTGGAGAGTGCCTCTCCCTTCTGGAGTCAACCTCCCCACTCATTTTGGTGTCATTTACAAACTTCATCAGGGTGCTCTTGATCCCAACATCCAGATCACTTTTTAAGATACTAAATGACACTGGGCCCAATATCAATCCCTGGGGGACCCCACTTGTGAGTGGCTGCCAGGTTGAGAGAACTATTTACTGCCACTCTCTGGGTACAGCCTGTCAGCCAGTTCCCCACTCACCACACAGACCACCTATCTAACCCATAACATATCTGTTTCTCTAGGATAGTTGGGGGAGGGTGTTAAAAGCCTTGGAGAAGTCCAGGTAGACTATGTCAGCTGCACCAACTGAGTGAGTTACTGTGTGGTAGAAGGAGATCAGGTTTGTCAAGCACAATTTGCCCTGGTGAATTCATGTTGGCTTTTCCTAATCACATGCTTCAGCTGACTTGTGACAGTCCCTAGGAGTATTTGTTCCACAACTTTCCCAGGGACTGAAGTGAGACTAATGGGTGTATAATTACCTGGGTCCTCCTTGGAACCTTTCTGGTAGATGGAGGTGACACTAGACTTCTGCCAGTCTTCAGGGATGCATCCTAATCTCCATGACTGCTCAAGGATTATGGAGAGTGGCCTTGCAAACACATCAAGATCCACAAGCAGGACATCTTGACATCCTGTTGTTTCTAATGCCTGAGAGAAAAGCGGTGCCAACTAATGACCAAGCCTTTTCTTTTTGGTCCTTCCTTGCCCTCCAAACATGCATTGTACTCAAACTACTAGATCCTTAGAGAAGAGAGGCAAGTATGAATTGTTTCCTATATAAAAACCCATGTTAGCAGAACATACCTAGACAGTCCCAATGGAGTTCTCTAACTTCTTGAATTTTCCAGGAGTCACCTAATTACTTCCAAGGTTTCTCAGAAATATCTAGAATTTTCCAGACAGAGTGGCCTTTGAGAATTTGCATTGTGACCATCAGGAACCCATTAATTCTGCCCCATATGAATTCATGTTGTCCAGCGAGTGATAACACACTGAAAAGATAAATCAGTTTGGCAAAGTCTTGCCTTCAGCTTGCACACACAAGAGAGTAATCCTGGGAGCCCTCAGAAAAACACATGTGTATACTGAAGGCACAATTTTCTTTTTTCCTTTTTTTTTTCTTCCAGGAGGATTAAAATGAACATCAATAAATTTGGGTGTCAGAGCACAGAAAGGAAGAGGAAACAATAATGCTAAAAACACAGCATCAGCAGGAGACCTATCTATGGCTCAGGAAATCTACCAGAGGAATGAAGATCAAGAGCTATATTCAGACTGGCCACAATAGATGCCCTAGCACAAGCAGGGGTTACTTTTCTCCAGTGATTCTAGAGGGAACCAGGCTCTGACAGTCCATCACTGCAACTTGCTAAATATGATCCTAGTCTGACTGCTGACAAAGATGTCTGCAATGTTTGCCAGCTGAGAGTGGCAGCATGGCAAGTATGAGATAGGATGGATGATCAGTCTCAGTCTTACATTACTTTGATCTTGAGATGCCAAGAAGACCTTTGAAGATTGACTATCTTCTGCAGTGCATACAACTACCCAACTGATAACAACTGATATTCTTAAAATTACACAGCATGCCCTTGCACAAAGCTGTCTCAGAGTTTCATTGTTCTTACTGATTAGACCCCCATCCACTTTTTTTGATCTTGAGATAATCCATCATGAGCATGGACAATAGGTGATCCCCACACACTGTAGCTGTCCTCCCAGCATTGGAAGACCCTGCAATGCGATCCAAAGCAATCTCACAACATCCAGCAATTTGCTTTGAAAGTTACTAACATTGGCATGTCAAAACCAAAACCAAACAAGTAAGCCCATCAAGACAACGAATAGCTGTGTTTAAAGGTACTCATGCAAGAGGTAGTGGTGTGCAGGAATAAAGAAGCTCTTCTGGCCATTGCCAAAGATCGTCCTGGGAGCTTGCTCCAGCACTTTGAGAAACAACAATAACAGTCGTGTGTGTGTGTGTGTGTGTGTGTGTGTCCCCTCAACATGGTAAATCTGATCCTTGTTAATGTGAATTAATACCAGGTTTCAGTGCAGCCACTGGGGTAATGTGATGCTCTGGGGTGCTGTAATCCTAAACAGAGCATTAGGAGAGCAGCTCACATCACAGCTGTGGCTCCTTGCAGGTGTTTCTTGCTCAGGCAGCTCCTTCAGCAGCGTGTCTGTGACTGCATGAGAGGCATAGGGGGAACTCTGTCATCATCAGACAATAGGCGTCCCTGGAAGAAATGAGCTGATCCAGTGCTGGCTTTACCAGGAGGGGTGGGGAGGCGGAAGTCTGAAGTGATATGAGTCTTTGATAACTTGTACAAAAGAAGAGTGAAGTAGCTGAATGAACAAAACAGATACCTCTGTGTGACCTCCTTCCCCTGTGGACTGGGCACACAGTGCCTGTGTACACATGTGCTCTTTGTTCCAGCAAGTGGTGTTCCCATTGCTCCTGCCCCACCACTTTCCCTTATCCTCCCCCTTAAGCCCTAGCTCACAGATTTCATCAACAATCTCCACTATTCGTTTTCCAGGGGCACCAAAGGGAAACAGCAGTCTCCTAAGTGAAGTTCTGCCTCCTTTGGGACTGTCCTGCTTTCCCACCCATCCTTCACCACCCTCCCCCCTGAAGCTTTGCATCCTGCCTGTCTGTAGTCACAACTCCATATTGGGTTTCAGTAGGCCTCCAGCTGACCTGGTGGGTTCATCCTGTAAAAATACCGCTTGTGCCATTCGTCTCTCTGATTACTCCTGGCCCATAACAGGTGGGGCTGCCAGCTTGAAGGGGGAGGCAAGATGGAAGAGTTGCTCTTTACTGCATGCCCTCCTCCTCAGAGGGGATGAAAAAAACAATACATTTGCTCATTCCCCCAGCTGTTTTCCCAAGGTCTTGGGTTTTTCAGAGAAGAGTTTCATCTAAGTCCACTTTTTCAAGTTTAGTACCACTGGAGTCAACAGAGGGACACAATCAGCACTTGTTTAACTTCCAGCATAGTCTCTTTCAGTTTTGGTCCAGGTCCCCACCAAATTCCCAGCTGAGTTCTGTGATCCTTTCACCACTACAGAAACAAAACACATCAGACATTTAATTAGTCTCACAACAAATTCAATGCTTTCTGATAGATATTTGGGACAAGAACTGCCCTTTTTAGCTGTTGGGTCTTGGTTTTCACTCTTGGTTGCACTTGGCGGGGGCATGGGAGATGAAGAAATAGGGTGGAAATAACTGCAATCTAACAAAGTATTTGAGTTTCAGATACAGATATTAGAGAGAGGAACTTCTATTTAACTCAGAGCAGTAGGTCAGATTTGAACAGTTTGCAACATGGGTGTGTTTTAGATGTAGATCTTAACTCAGTGGCTTGGTTCATTTCTGCAGTGATCTAATCCATGGAGTGTTGTTCAAAAATGCAAAAGATTTTCCTCTTGCTCTTGATAGCAACTTTACATTCCTCCTGTAATGAGGTAGTTGTGAACAGCTTGGTGGCCTAGGGTGGCCTAGCTAAAAAAGGATATGCATAAAAGGTTTCTACACAAAACAGGAGGGATTTAACGACACAAAGCTCAAAGAAGTTCTTGAATAAACAAGAATGGGCAAGCTCCAGGGATAGGAAATGGCCACGACCTTTCTGAAGAGCAGTCAGCAGCACAAGAATGAATTTTGGAGTTACATTGGAGGACAAGGGGAACAGAAAACTAGATTTGAAAACAGAAAATTTATTTCTGAGCCCTCTTCCTCTCCATCAAAAGAAAAAGCTTTGAAAGAAGGCATGCATACCAGAAAAGTGAATGTTTCCAGAGAATTCTGTGTGGGTAACCTTCATCAGCCTGCAAATCTCTAATCACTAACCAGAGAGGAAAAGAGAATCTGTATAGCAAGTGATTTTCAACTGAAAGCAGACTGCATTTTCCTTGTTGTCTTCCACGTATTTCTGATTTCCTAATGCATTTTTCCAGCTGAGTCCTATCCAATGTGGAAACACTGAGCTCATTAAGATGATCAGAGATGAGAAGGTATGCAGTTGGTGATGTATTACCTTCCCCATAACTTCCACTCTATCTTATCTGTAAAATACAATAGGCTTTGGATGGAGACAGTGAGAGCTGGGGTTTTCTCTTTTTTCCTTGCAAAGCTGTAATGAGGAATTATTTAAGGATGCTGCCACCAAGCTGGATGTATCCTGCACAGCAGGGGGAAGCTGATTATAAGCATTGACTTTGTCACCTAGAAGACACAGCAATGCTCAAAGTCAAATGACTTGGAAAGAGAGAGAGATCACTGCACCAACCAGGCTGAAGGAGGATTTCAGTCAATTTTTTCAAAAGGGGGAATTTTCTATGTACCCATCAAACAAGATAGGTACTGACATTTTAATTTTTTGGCTAACACTAATCTCTGTCTTCTCTTCTGGGTTTTGTTGTATTTCACAACAGAAGGCAGCAAAATGGTTTAACTTCCCAGTTCTCAGTTTTCTGCTCAAGCAGTTCTACTTGGAGACTGCAGGCAATAGGAACCCATGCATTTCTCAAGAAAAGCAGAGTTGCTGATGGAGTCTGACATTTAATTCTAGGTTATTTCTACATGTGGATAGTTGCAGACTTTTTTGGAAGACTCTTTTTAGCCTGGAGAAGAGGAGGCTCAGGGGTTACCTTATTGCTCTCTACAACTACCTGAAAGGAGGTTGTAGACAAGTGGAGGTTGGTCTCTTCTCCCAGGCATCCAGCACCAGAACAAGAAGACACAGTCTTTGAGACTGCACCAGGGGAAGTTTAGGCTCAAGGTGAGGAGAAAGTTCTTCACAGAAAGAGTGATCTGCCATTGGAACATGCTGTCCAGGGAGGTGGTGGAGTCACCATCCCTGGAGGTGTTCAAAAAAAGGATTGGACGTGGCACTTGAAGCCATGGCTTAGTTAGCCATGAGGTGCGGGGTGATAGGTTGGACTTGATGATCTCTGAGGTCTTTTCCAACCTTGTTGATTCTATAATTCTAAGTCCTGTCTTATCATATACATATCCCTGTTTTCATCAGTCTCCTTTAAGTTACAATGTCCCTTACCAAAAAAAAAAAAAAAACCAAAACCAAAATGAAACAGAACAAAGCAAAACAAAACAAAACAAAACCAAACCTGCACAATAGAAAGGGACAATGGTCTGCCTTTGTTTTATTTCCATAGTGCTTAAATTAAGCACAAAGTACTTTATATAGTGTATTATACTGCATTATATTTGTTTCTCCTTTACAGATTCAGGAACACTATGTCTCTTTATTCTTTTATGTCTCTTGCCTGTATTTCTTGGAAAAGAGAATTGGAGTTGTTGCTGAGAATTTAATAGGTTTTGTGTTTAAAATGGACATATCTTCATAAAATTTCATCAGTCCAAAGAGATCTAGGCAGCTAAAAATAAATCTGTTTTCCCTTCTTCAGTAGGTATCACTTCTTTGATACCTTCATTGTTGTAATCTTGCCAGTTTTCCATGTTTGAGAAGGGAAGTAGATCAGAAAGAACATACATGTATGAATCACAAACACGTCAGCAAAGAAACCTTTTTTTTTTTTTTTATAAAAAGAAAGAGCTGAGTCCATTTCTCCAAGTACTATAGATATCCCAAAATAAACAAACCCACTGATGCTTTTCCTTTGCAAGTAATTTTTAAAGAGCAAATTACCTGGTCACAACTTGGAGCATCATGGTCATGACTACTCTGGAATCATAAAGCAGGTGACATGATCTAGCATGTTTTTTCTTGCTATGCCTGCTTGGTATAAGCTTCCTAAAAGCTTCAGGAGTTGCTCTGGGGATGAATTTGGCCTGCAGGGGTCTTCCATTTACTTTGATTTATTGTGATCATTCAAAGTATATTCTTATTTGGGTGGTCAGGGATTTACACATGTAGCTGCCATTAACACTAAAGGGTGATACCATTAAGACAAATGTACAGTTAATCTCTGCCACTGTAGAGATAAAAATATATCTCAGAGAGTGCTCTGTCTGGGCTGGAAATGTTCATTATCTGAGTTTCATTTCACAGCATGGAGTAGCTTTAAAAGGCAGCTGTATAATTTTACAACCCTTAACCTCTATTTCTTAGAGGGAAGGGGAGGAGAGGAAAGGAGAGAGATGAAGGAAAATGACATTGCTTCCTTCGAGCCTCAAAATGCAAACAGTTTCACATGAATAGTAGGGAGTATTGGATTATTTTTCATCTCTTCCCTGGATCACCATCACAGCAGGATTGCTTCTTCCTTCTCTTCCTCCTCTTATTTTAGTAGTGTCACAGTAGTCCTTGAAGAGAGAGATTCCAGATCTTTCCTAAAATTCATGCCAACCTATAGATTTATGTGAAACAAGAGATGATCCATACCTAAGAGAGCTTACAATAGACAAAAGAGTAGAGCCAGATGGAAATTCAAATCGTAAGAGTCAGGAAGTATATTTTCAATCTTCTCCACCCTACTACAGTCCAGCACAGTTTAACATTACTGGTGTTCCATCCTGTGCTATGGGGTTTTTTTGCAATTAAATGTCTAAACAAAGAATGAGAAGGGAGGTGTAGCTGCCCCAGAAAAGCTCTGGAGAATCAAGCAGGAGGTTCAGATGAAGATCACATTAAGGTAAGTAATGGAGGAGTGAAGACTCATAGTCCAGGGGTACTAAGCCTGATAGCCTATTTCTTATTTACTAACGTTTGGGCACAAGAATTGAGTGCCAGCCCCTTCCAAAAGAGCATCTGACAGCAGCAAACTCTATGCCAGCCTTCACCCCATCCTGACAAGCCTCTCCTAAGAATACAAAATGACTGGGTGTGGAAATAAAACACTGGATCATATTCTAAGGCATCTTTCTCTCGGGTGTCTTTGTCACCAGCTGAAGCGGCTCACTGAGCCATCATCACAGTAAAACCAAAGTTTGAAAAGCGCATTTGTAATCTACCCTTATTCACTCAGTACCCCACTAGTGTTCAAAGATCCCAACACCCTAGCTTGTGGCCACTGGGTAGTTACTTCATCACTAGCAAGTGAAAGTACACCCAGCCTCATCTGTGAAATGATGGGCAGGGAGATGTACAAAACCCAAAGGTCTGTCTCAGAGGTCTTTTCTCCAGGTCTTAAAATGAGCCTCTGCATGATGCCATCCTTTTCTATGCTCTCCTAACTGAAGAGATGCTATTTCTGACCTGTGGACCACCCTGCTGCAGAGCACCTATAGCACACCCAAAGGAATCACCAGGTGGATATTCCCTGTTAGACTATCACAATCAAAAAGAAACTGAGGCAGTGCGATGCAGTGAACACAGTGAGGAACAGTGACTTCATTCCTGAGCCTGGGCAAGGTATTTAATCTTTTTATACCTTTCTCCCTGACACTTCCTGTGTGTCTCTTTTATAGCCAGTATAATTCACTGAAGGTGAACTACAGAAAGACAACTTGTACATGTCTACAATAGAGGCTGGCACTAATTTATTTTTTCTCAGTTGCTTTAGTGAAGCTGTTTACCAGCATAGGCCCAGAGACACTGTGATTTGGAAAGGGACTGTGCCTTTTGGTTTCTTCTGTCTGTGACTTTATTATTGCATTGGACACCACGACACATTTTAAGTAGTTCTCTGTCTTCAGCTGTAACTGAATATTGCATTTATATAGCCCATTAGACTCTCTTGTTATGGTAATATGGATTCTATATTTCAAACACCACTAAACAGTTTTCCATTCCTGTGGGTGAATCCAGGTTTGTAAATTTTGCTTTGCTGCACAATGTCATTCAAGAACCTAACCCAGCAAAACTACTACAGATCCCACAAGACCCCTGGCAAAACACACAAGAGAAAATGTTCTGTGTAAACAGCAAATGCAAGCAGCGAGGAGGAGGAAGAGGCACAGAATGAATGTGGTTCTCATTTAATTGCTGTTAAAGCTTTTTGTTGTCTTTTTCTCATTTCCCCTCCTGCCCAAGACCAGAATATCAGGCATGTAACAGAATCCGTTCCGATTAGAAAGTTTTGTTACAGCTGTAATAAGCTTCCATGCAGGGGAAGTCCCCTGAGACCTATATTTCATCTCAACTTTCCCCACCGCATTAAACAGAGGGTTTGATTCTGGAAAATAGAGATCAAAATTCTCTCCTTTTGCACTCAACACTGGAAAGTGATGAGAACTGACAATTCCAAGGCTCGATGTGAAACTGCCATGGTCTGGGCTGAAACTGCTGGTGTGATAACAGGTTTTGGGAATGTTTCCACTTTCATCTGTTTATTTATTATTCTTATTAATTATTCTTAGGCTTGTGATTTGGGGGAGAGAGGGTGGGAGAAGGAAAAAGGGAAGAAAAAAGGGAGTCAGTAGCTTGGCAGCACACAGGCTAAATCTAAACACCACTCACATTCTCTATACCCTGGAAAAACCTGGATCTTATACAACAATTTTTGTAACAGCATCAGTTGGATAAACCAGCAACTTACTTGGAAGGAATCTTTGCTTTCCTAGAATTCATGTAACTAAGAGATAAAATGACCTTGAGGGATGGCAGCTTTCCTTGTAAAATACATTAACTCTTTCAGAGCAAGCCTTGTGGAAGATCCTCCTTTATCCAATCTGTGGCAAATCAGAAAGGACAGCAGAGTTTGGCCAAATCTTGCCAATGGTTATGCCTTTGAAACACCATCAGGTTTCACCTTCAGCCTCAGTTCTGATGATTTAGAAGGGACACTTTAAAAAGCAATCAATATTATCTGTGAGTGCTGATGAATTTAATGTAAACAAATTACTCAGCCCATGCTTACTTCTCCCCGTTCAAGTGATCTCACAGATGATGACTTAGGCCCACTTTGCTGTTCTTTGAAATAAACTAGCAACCAGGTTGTTAGCACAAGGTCTCTCCCAAAGTGGTACTCTCTTGAATTGCTCCACTGAACTACTTCTGCATTGCTCTGCAACAGTGATTTCTAAAATGAAAATGAGGAATGAGACAGCTGGGCAGCAACCAGTCAAATCTGCTGTGCAACTGCTTCAGAAATGACCAGCCCTGCAATGAACAGAACTGACTGAGTGTGGACTCTGGGGCATATTGCTACTTGGCTGGATTTTCTGCTGTTTAAAAATAGTGTTTTCTCTTCTGTAACGTTTCTGTTCAGAGGGTTTCTCTTCCTCTGCCCTAGTAGCCTATTTTCACAATAATAGCAGGAACGCAGTACTCCTTTTTATCCTGTGTCAGTTTTGGTCAGTGGACAGTTTCAAGTTTGTTAGTGGGTGACTGAGAGAGTCTTTCTTTGAAAAAGACTCTGGAAGAAAATTCAAAGTGATCATGGAAGCAGCTCACTGGAGTCATTTATATAAAAGAAGATACTTGGTAGGGAGAAGCAGCAGGAGATGACTTTTTACTGGTTACTCTAGATCCAGATGTTGTGTCTGAAAGGAAGACTGTTTCATACTTCAGCATATTTCTACAAAGGCAGATTCTGATAGCTTCCATTTTTCTCCTCTTTTCAGACTATGCTCTAAGACCAGTTGCTACAAACCTTTTGGAATTAAAGAACACCATGGAAATCCTTTTCCCTCAATAGAGGTATCCCATCTGTGCTTAGACAACACTGACATCCACCTTCACTTAAATTGTACACCCCTTTTGCTGAGAAATGAGGACTTTCCTCCCTTCCTTGTAGGCAGTCCTAGGTTTCACACAGTGGGCTGCATTTCACTGACAACTGAGCTCATCCAGAGGGATAAATACTCCCTTCTGTTTAATCAAGAAAAAGGAGCTTAAGACATTAAATACTGTCTGTGGAAGAACTCTTGTCTTTTCTGTGTGTTCCTCAGCTGTCATCACTCTGCAAAAGACAGTTCAACCAATCTCTAACAAGACCTTTGAAATGAAAGGAGAGAATGGTCTACCTGCTCAGCTCTTGTCCTCTTGCTGAGCCTGTAGCTGTTGGTGAACAGTTGCCCAAGCTTCTGCAGCTTCATGATTTTCTCTAAAAAAGAGAGATGAGTGTTAAAATCAGAGCTTCTGATGGAAAAGCAGCAGAGAAGAAAGGGGGACAGATATCACAGAACCGCAGAACTGATGCATTTGGAAAAGCTAGTCCAAATGTTAAACCACCATGGCCATTAAACCATGTCCCAAAGTGCCATGTCTATATGTTTTTTCACCACCTACCTGGATATGGTCCTCCCATTGCTGCTTCTGTATTAGGGACTCATGTGGCTGGGAGATGGACCTCTTTCCCCACTCACTCAGTCCTAGCAGAAAGGTGAAAGAAAAAGGGCTACAAAGCAACAAGGCTGTGACTTAGCCAGGCCAGAAGCTTACGCAGCAGCTCTGCAAGGGCTCATACAAGCACACACACCTTTGGCTGCTGGAACCTGTTTGACTGCCAGAGGGGACATGAGCCAGAAGACCAGGTCACCCAAAAAAAATCAAAAAATAAAAAAGAACCCAGAATCAACAATGAAAAAAAAAAAAAAAAAAGCACATATCCCTCCTCCAAAATAACACCAGAATCACCCCTGCAATAGCCCCATTGAAGGTAGCAGAGCCCCCATCAAAGCTAGCAGAGCCCCCATCAGGGATGGATTTGCCCTGGTGTAATTAATTTCCCTTTGGAAGAGCTGCTAGCAGAGATCTCAGATTAAAATCTCTCTCTCCTCCAATAGGAAGCACCTCCAGGAGCTCAGCATCTCCCCTCCCTTCCCCACAGCGTGAAGCACGAGTCCAAGTCCCAGTGTGAGACTTGAACCTACAGTGACCTTCAGAGTCCTGCAGTGAAGGATGTATTTGCCAGTGAGTCATGTTGACTCTGGCTTGAATCTAAATAGGCTTCTTCTCTCATACCAGAGAAACCACGTTCACACAGCCACGGATGCTGCTTGTGTCGGATAACCCTTAGTGCAAGAGTTGGGTGGTGCTTGTTGATGTCATCCTTGCCTAGAGGGAAGGGGTGAGCAATGGGGTGGGGATGTCAAAATCCCGTCACTCCAGAAGTTACATCCTCTCTGTAATTTAGGATGCAGAAGAAATTGTCATCCAAATTGAACAGTAGAGACTAAACTAACCCTCTGGTTAATAAAAACGATGACTTCTGTTTCTCTGTTTTCTTTGTAGGGAAAGAAAAAGTGAAGGTTGCTTGTCCCACACCTTTTTGATAGGTAATTTTTAACTTCCTTTTGTGCCTTTCCTGTAAAGAGCAAACTCACCTTCCAGTTTTTGATGACCATGAAGGTGCTTTTTGGGCCTTCCAAATCATCTCCTAATGTGGACTGGATAATAGAGTTGGTCAGCACTCTTGACTCACTTTCTCCATGCTCCTTACAGAGATATCTTCCACTTGGGATCTCCACATTCCCTCTGCAGGTATTGATATAAGTAAAGCTCGATTAAAATGTGAACATACAATCAAGTAACCCTTCAGTGAAATAATAGAGAGTGTGAGTAGGAGTTTCTGACCAAATCAGCTGGTGACATTCCTGGACCATGGCTGGGAGGCAGCAGCTTTCAGATGAGAAGCAATATCAAATGAGCCTTCCAGCCATAGATGCTGTGTAAGAGTCTATGAGTCACTGAGCAAACAGAGAGATGGTTATCTTCTGCAAGATGACAACTTGACATCATATAGAGGGGATTTTACCTGGTACTGGAAAGCAGCCTACTGTCAGCTGGATAGAGCAGCTGGTCAGCAGGACATTTACTCACATTTCACTTGAGGTATTCAGGTGGTTCAGAGTTTAATGCAAGATAACACTCTGTGTCTGGGTAGGGGATTCTGTATCCAGCTGCAAGTACAGGCTGATGAACTCCAGTTATTCATGCTGATACTTGCCAGGACACTGACCACTTCAAACAGAGGTTATCCTCTTTCTACCTGCCTGATAACCAGCAGGATATTTGTGCTAGAAAATTTTGCTTCTGATTGTCTTTGTTTCGCAGCTGAACAAAGAGAGCACTCTTTTCAGGATATCAAAACTGATTTCACTTCAATGAGCTTAAATTACCAGCTATATATCAAAGGAAATATATATCAGCCAAACCAACATCTCCTTTCTCAGCTCCTGCATCCACCTCTCTACCCTCTAGAAATATGTCAACATCTATTCACAAGCCCTTATGCAATTCTGAACCCTCACTGATGCTGCCTATTATTACCTATTGACATCCTTAATTGTTTGCAGGGAAAGGCAAATTGGCATTGATAGGAAACCTGAGAAAGTAACAGAGATTTACTGGTCAGGAAAACACCAGTTTTCCTTTCCTTACTCATATTGTGGTTCATTGGGCTGTCAGGTAATGCAAATAACATTCGTGGTATTAGCCTGTACTTAAAATAAATGCTTCCTGTGGTTCTTATATATCTCAATTTCATCATATAGTACCTGAAAGAAAAAAAATAAAAGAAAAGGAAAAAAAAAAAAGAAGGAAGGAAAAAAGTTGTTTGTTGCCTCCTGTACTCCACTGATGCACATGTTTGTCCTGGAGACATGAGTGCGTGGGCTGCACAGCTGCAGTTCTGGTTTCAGTATACTGTGCCTTTAAATATGAGTAGGCAGCCTGCCTGTAGGGCTGGGAGGGTGTAAATCTGGAAAGGCATTTAAGAGAAAGGAGAAAGAAGTACTTTTTGCAATGTCATTCCTATAAGAAAGCACAAGACTGAACAAATTCAATGGGAAACAAGTCCTCCAACCTGACACCCAAGTTCAGTGTTTACTCAGAGCTAGCAAAATCAGATAAACTGAGGAAACCTCTGCTCAAAGAGCTGGCTCTGCTGAACAGCCAGTTGGATGACCCTGCTTAAGGCTGTCTGTTTCTGCAGCCAGCAGCCCCACAGTGGAGCTATGCAACTAGTGCCATGTACAGATCCTTCTGAGAGTGACCACTGACAGTCCAAGAGGTGTGTCTCCAAGGCACACTGGCCTGAAGGAAGCACCAGTCTGGTCTGCTGCTCCCCCACCACACACGCACACCCCTTGGGTTTTGCAATTTCTTCATCTCATCGGTGCCAGGGAGTCTCCTACAGATGTTCTGAGACAACAGTCTCTAAGGAGGTTAGGTCTACACCACAGGGTGAAGAGTGTTTTGAGAACAGAATTAAGCACCCTATAGCTTGTAGCTGCATCACATTGTTGGCTGAGGCTCAAGCTTAAAATGCCTGTGCTTGGGTTTAGGATGGGCTAAACTTGGAATGATCCATGATAGGATGGACTACAGCCTAAAGAATCATCTACAATTCCCATTTGTGCAGACTCATGTGGATAAGAGCTCAGGCTCAATTTAAGGCAACAAACAAGTTCCTTCCTTGGCAGTCAGCCTATGTCCATGCCCACGCTCATGGGCTTGGGCCCATGCAAACATACCACCATGGTTCCATAGACACTGCTTTATAGCAGTTACATTCAGCTCTTCTCACTTTATATGATTTCCAAGTTCTCCATACCCATGCTATTATTTTCCTTTTTCTTTCCAAATGGGGAAAAAGGACTTGTCCATAATCCAGCAGCAAGCCAACACCAGAACTAAGAGAGCAACCCAGCCCTTCTCACTGTAAAGCCACAGGCTTTGTCTGTCAAACTGCTGGTCATGCTTGAATAAGGATATTATTTCTTCTAGACTAGTCAAAGCCCAAAAGTGAGAATTTTGTTCCATCATCCCCTCCATGAGTTTCAATGGATTGCTGCATATGTCTCCAGGTGACTGGAACAGTTATATATAATATGGGATAATTTTGGTTTCATTTGTTGGGATTTTGGGGTTGGGTTTTTTGGTTATTGTTGTTGTTTTTGGTTTTTTTTTTTTTTTTTTTTGAGATTACAATTGAAAACCAAACCATACCATCAAACCATCTATCAGACCCCTTAGGGCAGGAGATCACAGAATCATAGAATCACAGAATGTTAGGGGCTGAAAGGGATCTTGGAAGTTCATCTAGTGCAATCCCAATAAATACCTTCCTGTCACTGTTCCCTGATATTTTGTTGCATACACACATGGTCATTTTATAGAATCACAAGGAATAAAGGCAGAGCAAATAGATAAGATGCAAACTGCTTTAAAATATATTGCTGTGGTGCTGTGTTCTACTTAAGCAAGAATTACATCAAGAGACTGCTTGGTCATGTTCATTATATGAGTTTTGGGCATATATTTGGAGACAGTGTTCACACAGAGGTCAATGAGGGACAGAAGAAGCTACCTGGTCTTTGTTACTCAAAAGGTGGCTTATTAATGTGGGTTAGGCTTCTCCACAGGAGAAGACACAGCCATGCTAGATTATTTAGTTGACTCAGTCAAACAAGCAGCCACAGCATAAATCTCTCTGCTCCTTTCATCTCACATAGAATCAGAATTGTGTGTTTGTCCACAGGGGACTGAAGCCATTAGTCAGCATTCAACAAATGTTTTCAGTTCTTTACAGATGGTTACTTTATCAATTGGCAGTTTTAGATAACCTGCATGGAGGCAGAGAAATGCCAAAGGATTTTATCCTGAAGCTCAAAGCTCCAGAAACAGAGGTGGGCATAAGATCTTACCTACCAACAGGATGTTTCCCATGTAGATAGCAGCATTTTATATGTTGCCTGTCCTCTTCAGATGAACCTGTCATGCCATGGAGACAGAAAGACATAATGTCAACAGGCTCTGAGCTGCCCAAAAGCAGGTGAATTCACATTAGCATCTTTTCCTCCAGGACAACTATGTCTGTCTTTGCAGGGGACTCAAACACAGATGTGATTTAGGCTATGTGTGTCAGCAGTTGTGAGTTTGCAGAAGTTGCACCATGATGGGTCCAAAACAGTTTGAGGATGAAAGGCTTAGATCTTCTCTCTACCTTGCAGCTACTAGGTCACACATGGAGGCAGGGCTGAGTCACTTTCATGGCTTGGTGACTCCGATTTCTACTTACTTGTGTGCATAAAAACTGAACTACGCTTGGACTGATCTCTTGGCAGTGCTGAATACTACCTCATGAGGTATGGATGGGCAAGGGTTTTTATACTTGTCCTTCATGGCTGGCAGTCATCTGTAAATTCTCCAATATATCTTTCTAGACAAATATACTCTATGTGTCTACATTTGTTTCCCTCTGAGAGGGCTCAAAGGCAAACATATTTCAGAAGAGTTAAGAGCTCTATCCAATGTTTTTGCTCATTAATTCTCTTCAGCCAAATTTCCAAATTGCCTTGTTTATTTACTGTAAGCCACACTGAAACTCCATCTGGTTAAGTACTAGGCCTGAGTTTTGCAGGTCTTTCAAGGTCTTGCACACTTGAAAAGAAGTTTTGCAAAGTATTTTTGTTTTACATACTGCAAGAAGAGCAGACCAGCACCTCTTGTAGGTAGCTGGAGTCTAGCATTCCTTGTGCTGAGAGGAAAAAGAAGACACACTGAAAATTCTGCAGTGTATGACACCTCCTCTGAAAGGGAGCACTGGTCCCAAACAATTGCACCAATGGTTTTTCAAATGCCTGGAAAGACTTTGCCAGACTACAGTGAGTAATGGATTAGAAAGAGAGAAAAGAGAGAAATGATACATTACTTTTGCTTGTTTTCACAGACAAGTACCTTGTGCCCCCATGATAAATCCTGGACAGAGGCAAAGCACACAGATATTCTTTGTGACAGTCCCCTGTCAAATTCATGGTGGCAATCTAAGAGCATGGTGCTATCAGACTAATCATAACTGAAATCACAGCCTCTTCTTGCATGTCATGAGCTTCATCCCTTGGGTAGAGATCATGGAGAGGGGAGGTAATGGATTTTGGAGTGCTTCACTTCAGAAATTGCCAGGCCAAAACCAGTTCATACCTAGAGGTGCTGAAAGTGGTTAACATCTAGGGGCTGTACAGTAAATCACTGATCCCCAGTCCACTTCCTTTGAGATGACTGTTCAAAAAACCACATTTGTTGCTGGTACCAATTCAGGTTTTTTACTGCTACGACCTGTTGTGCCAGTAAAAGTTGCCTTCCATGTCCAGCCTCCAATGATGAGGCCTGGAAGGAAGTAAAATTTTGTCTTTCTCTTAAGTGCTATCCAAAAAGAATTTTCATGGTACTATACTACCAGTGCATATGGTGGATACTGCATTTCTCCTTCCACTTCAAACAGTGCCGGAGCAAGCCTTCCATAATCCTATTAGATCCCAAAGATTTTCAAGGACTGATCATGTATTTAAATATCACTGCCTGGAGCAAACGTATGCCTAGCTACGAAGCTCTCATCCATGCAGAGCCTGATCCCAGGTCCTGCTATGCATTAATGCATTCCTGTGCTTCCTCAGCAAGGGAAGCACTTAGCGTGATGCAGAGGGCATCCTGGGCCTTGAGTAAAAAGTGTTAGTGCAAAAATAAATGCCTTCAAAGGGACTGGTGCTGATCAGGTGATAGAGTCAGAACTCCAGGTCAGGGCTATGTAGGTGGAAAGGGAATGCAAACAACCATTCTCTTTCAGCCCACTAAAGAAAGACAACCCTTCTCTCTGACATTCTTCTTAACCTGTTGCCAGAGGCAGACACTGACACTGAAGTTTAGGAACTACTTGCAAGCCTTCAGAAACACCTTGTGGGAAATGAATCCCCTGCTGAGTTCACAGAAGGCAATTGTTCTAGCTGGTTGTGGAACCTCAAAGCCCTGCCTGTGCTAGAAGCTGAGGAAAAAATATAGTCTTGGGATGGCCCTTCATTACTTCATTCCTCCCCCTCCAGTGAAAAAGTTACAGGTGGACAGGGGAAAAAGCAGTGTGAAAGCTTCTGGTGTGGAGGACCCAGATCAATGGGAAAGGCTGTAAAGGGGAGAATGAAAACCCACTTCCTAAGGTAATGAAAACATGACTGGGCAATGCACAAGTGTGGCTATTTAGAAACAAGCTTTCATTGGAGTGATATGGTTTAACATAAGCTTTGAGGGTGATTTGTCTTAACACGAGCTTTTGGTTTCATCAGAAGTTTTTTCCCCTTTAAGGCATGATATCTAAATAAGTAGGGCTGAAACTCATTTACTACCAGAAGTCCAAGGCTGACTCTAACACGAAAGGCCAATTTTGCAAATTAGAACTGAGCTTTGAGTTACATGTCCCAGAGGCCCCAGAATGTGGGTATTGACCCATCTTGGGAGCACCAGCTTTTCCTCTTAAACGTTTTCCTGATGCAATTCCAGAAGCCTAAAAGCCCAGGTAAAGAAAGGAATCTATTTTTAAAATAAAACAATACTTGCCTCTACTCATCAAACTGGATGAAGTTTTCTTTCCTTGAACATTTGCCACATCAGAGGATGGGAACTAGGCTAGCAGATCCTCTTGGCAGTCTTTTGAATTTCTGAGGGGTTTGCACGTAACACCAGATAGTTGTCTATTTTTCTCACTTTCCTCTAATTTTGAATATTTGTTAATTATTTCTTTTATTACTGTTACCCCATTTTGTATTTGTAAATTGTACGCAGAGAGACAAAATGGGGAAGAAAAGAGGTGAGTGAAATGTTCGGATTTCTAGGTAAAGAGACAATTTGTATCACCTGCATCGTGTTTCCTCTTCTGCCTGAATCTCTCTGAGGTCTCCTTCCTCTTTGTGAGGCTTCCTCTGAGGTCTCACCATGGCACCAGGCTTACTTAAACACACTTGTATGAGGCAATTCCTTCAGTATGTGTGCATGTGTATAACTGGATGTTTAGAAGAGAGGCCATGAAGTGAGCACCAAAAGCCCCTGTTTGTCTTGGCATCTGTCTCCTCTCCATTTTTGTTAATTATTTGATGAATTTTTCCCTGTGCCTGATGTCTTTCCAAATGAGAGGAGCTTTGAGCCAACTGCACGCCATTATTCAAACCTTCATTTATTGCTGTGCAAAAGCCTCTTCAAAGCCCGGCCTGCTGCCCCTGTTTCTGTTTATCAAACAGCTGTGTTGAGGTTGGCTCTGTTTGGTCAAGTTCAAGGAGAAGAGCTGCCAAAATTATGAGAGAGGGAGCAGGGGAGAGTGAAAATACCTCTCACCTCACAGGGAGTGAGAAAAGGGAACATGGCAGCCTCTACTCCAGGATGCTATAAATAACCAACTTGGCATTGCTGCACAAGAAACAGCTTGGCCAGCCTTCTCTTCTCCTTCCCTGCTGGGCTTATTATGTATTTAACCCTCTGCAGAATTTACTGAAGGAGAAGGCTGTGTCAGTCAGAAGACCTCTCTCTGGGTAATCTTTTGCACACCACACAGATATCCACCATAACCAAAAAGGGCAATGGACTGAATCTGGGTGAAGGCTTCATATCTTTCAAGTGTTTACTCATGCAACAAGCTCTAAAACAGCATTAGAGCAAGTGTAAAAATAAGTAGAGGTTGAAAAGTCATGTGTTTCAGTCCTTTGGTAATTCTGCTAAGAACTAGGTGAGGAGGAGGAGAAAATGTCCATTTTCTTCTGAAGGAAATGTATATTGACCAAGATGATGGTCAGGCTTTACTGGAAGAAGTATGAAGGTATTCCTTCATGTTAGTTGCTGAGGGAGTCATGCAAAACCCTTAAAAGTCTTTCTCCAGAAGTGCAGACATTAGGAAGGGGCAGTAGCTCAGAGATATTCAAATAGGGGGAATGGGATTAACATTTAGAAGAATCCTGGGAAAGGGCCCAGGAAAATACTTCAAGCTCTCTGGAGGCTTTGGCAAAATAAAGATCCCCTGTTGTAAGATGCTCCAGTGTTCTCTGAGGTCTGCAGAGTGTTCCTTAGTTTTGACAGAATGCACTCTGCTTCTTCACAGTGAAAAGAATTTTAAATCAAAAGGGATTAATGTAAAATCCAAAAGTCCCTCTGAGCACAGATCAATGCATTGTGTTTATTTGCCATTGGCACCAAGCTGGGCCAGGCAGAGTGATTAATACCCATCTGAGGCTAAGGGATAAGCCTCTATTACAAAGTCTCTGCACTGAGTCCTCCAGCCTCTGCCTCAGCTGAGTGTTGGGGAACAGAGCCACAGAATGTGTGAAAATACAGAAACATGGCTAGTTTGCAGAGAGCTTCCTAGGCAGAATACACTTTGTGAGTGATCCAGAGAGAGAAAGAATTCTTTACACATCTTTCTAAAGGGCAAATTTTTCAGAAGACCCCTCTGACAAAGCCACTTCTTTCCTTTGTTTTTTTTCAATAAACCTTTTTCACAGTTCTCTTCTGCCCTCAGAAAAGTTTTCTTCCATCTCGTTGAATAACCAAGACAGCATTTGGATCCTCACTACAAGGTCCAGGGCAAAGCTTCCAGCAGTGCCTCCATTTATTGACCTCTCTCTCTGCTTGTCAGTAGTTTGAAGGGATCTTCCACGGGTCCCTTTGTTCCAGGTCTCCCTGACCCTGGATGTCTTTTAACAAAGTCCTTGAATCATCAGTCACACACTCTCTTTATTAGTTGATTTGGCCAGCTCTGGTTATCCTTGTCAGTCTCCCAGACAGTGCTCTTCCCTAGTCTCTTTGTCTTTATTGGGAGCCTCTCTCTCCCTAATCTCTTCAAAATTCATTTCACTGTGTTATTCTGTTTTGTTCACAATCTAATACATCATTGGAAATAATCTTCCATTCATCTTACACTTACATCCCTCCTAGAAAAGGTCCTGTGGAAGTGATTTTATTTATCCTGGATATGAATCCTTACAAGCAGAGAAAAATGGTCCAAAATTTAAGGCACTTCCTGAGGTTCAAGATGGAAGAGATATATTTCAGGGAATCTTTCAGTTAGCATCTATATAAAAACTTCTCAGCTTCAAATACTCCATGAATACAGCCCTGAATCAGAACTCCCAGCAGAGGTGCTTTCTTTCTCTTGCCACCATCAACAAAGACTTCTCATTCATAAAAACATAAGAATGTCCAAGTTAAAGATCCATGACGCCTAAACCATGTCTCTGAAGATGGTCATAAACTGTGGTTTACCAAATGAATGAAGGAAAGAGAGGCCACATGGAGTGTCTGTGTCTTTGAGTGTGCTTTTTCAGACACTGACAGCACAGGGACTGATGAAATAGCAATCTCGATGAGCACATTTCAGTAGACTAAGTAGAGGAAAGCAAACAAGCACCAAAACTGTTCTTTCTAAATTAACAATGTCCTGAGCACTTTTCTTTTTTGCACCTTCTGGTCTCTTTGGCAGGCTCAAAGCTGAATATTCATCTGGAGCTGAATGCTAGCTCAGGTACCTGAGAGGTAGAGTGTAAATTATCACACCAAGTTTCTTATAACCCCTGTGATAATTCTCAATTATCTGGTCATGTTTCCTCAGAAACAGCTTGTTTGCTTCAGATGCAGATGCAGATACAATGAAAGTTCATCATTTGGGGAACTAAACTTACCATTCTGGCATAATATCTAAAAGATATTAATTCTTGACTAAGCCATTTTATCTTCAAAAGTTCTTCACATTCCTAGTTCGACATAGCTGTGGTGGAGGTGACTGCTAAACTCAGCAATTTGGTGCTGAATTTTTCCCCAGAGCAGGAACCCAAAAGATGGCCACGCAAAGGGCAGCTTTTTTTGCAGTGCCTCACCCAGTCTTTTCCTTCTGGGATATTGTCTCTGGTTTTGGTTTCACTGGGAGTTTTCAGTAGCAAGCAGACTGTCTTATTTCAGATGCTTGTGGAATTGAACAGCAGAGAGAAAAATGCCAGGGCCCAGACCTTTTGCTTGAGAAACGTGAAACTTCCTTTTGATATATTTCCCCTCAAAACGTGGTATTTATTTAACAGGCTCCCTGACTGACTCTGGAAGCCTGCTATTTTGACTCAAGAATTTCTCTCAGTGAATTATATTAGATAAATATAACCAAAGTGTGTGATTATGCTGGGTCGATTAACTCCTGATGTTAAAACAGAACCGTTCCTTTGGCTCTGTTCTCACCAGCAATTTGTCATTGGTTTATGCTAAAAAACCCCTCCCTATAACTGAGTGATGGAAAAAAGCCATTAAGTCTTGTCCCTGCAGGTAATTGTTCCTGATGCTGCGGATTGCACTTATTCACAATCACAATTTTTACCTCTGCAGACAAGGTGCTCTCTGCAAGACCTGGAATTAGCACAGCACTGCACTTCCCTCAGCACTTTTTTTCTGTAGTGGTGGAACACTTATGACAAATCTCAAATTCAATCCACTTTACTTTGCTGGAAGAGAGGGTCTGAGTTAAATCCTGTAAAGTGCTGACTATCCTCAGCTCCTGCTGTCAGCAGGAGATCCCAGAGGAAGAGTGCATGTGTGGATCATGCCTTTTCCCATATTTCATTATTTTTAAACGGTGGTATTTAAGCCCTGTTTCAGACATGTTACATTCCTGTCTTGTTTGTCCTTCTGGGAGATTAAAATAGCTTTTTTGTCTCTCTTTTCCTTTTTATTTCCCCAGAACATTTAGTAAGACAACTTCTCCCACACACTGAATGGTTTGTTACTCTGAATACATTCTCGTGTCACAGTGGAATAGTCTTCATAAAGTGTCTTGGTTACACCAAGCTGCTTGCAAGCATTGATAAGTAGCACTACTGCCAAACCCCTGTAAAAGTGCTTGTCAAGGGTTGGGGTTGGGCTGGCCACTGAATGACTGACAGATGCTCTCTGTTAACCCTCTCCCTTCCTAAAGGGAAGGGAAAGGAAATTAGAGAGAGAGACTTATATGCTGGAAAAGAAAACTAACACATCTGTAATGAAAATGAACATCATCATAATAAAATATATACAAATATCATAGAATGATAGAATGGTTTGTGTTGGAAGGGACATTAAAGATCATCTAGTTCCAACCCCTTTGGCATAGTTAGGGACACCTTGCACTAGACCAAGTTGCTCAAGGCCCTGTCCAATCTGGTCTTGAACACTTCCAGGGAGGGGGCATTCACAACTTCCCTGGGCAACCTGTTCCAATGTCTCACCACCCTCACTGTAAAAATTTTCTTCTTAATATCTAGTCTAAATCTACTCTCTTCCATCTTAAAGCCACTCTCCCTCATCCTATCACTACAAATCCTTGTAAAAAGTCCCTCTCCAGCGTCTTGCAGGTCCCCTTCGGGTACTGGAAGGCTGCTATAAAGCCCCTCTGGAGACTTCTTGCCTCCAGGCCAAGCAACCCCAGCTCTTGAAGCCTGTCCCCATAGGAGAGGTGCTCCAGTCCTCTGATATATACAAAACCAATACTAAACCAAACATCCCCGAGGGCAACGATGTCACCATCACTGCTGATGGTGACATCACTGCTGGTGATGTGAGCAGGCACTAAGGAAGTCCCGGACTGGACTCAGCAGCAGATGGGAAGCAAATTCAAGAGCTTGATTCTGGAACTAGATTTGGGAATTTGTGAATTAGGATCAAAGACAGGAGAAGAGATAGAATCCTCCTCAGATACCAGACACAGAAGAAGAGAACTTGACCTTTGTGATCCTTCAGCTGTATACAGAATAAGATGTATATGGAATGGAATACCTAGTTGGCCAATTTAGGGTCACCTGTTGTGTCCACTCTCCACAGGTGTACCCTTTTACTCTGCACCCCCCAAAGTGGTACATAAGATTTAGCAGTGACCTTGGTAGACCAGTCCTTGGTACTAACTAGAAACAGTCAGCGTTATCACTACTAGAAGCAGGCACTGTCTGTAAGACCATGCTGTTAACTGCAGAAAGTGCAGTTATTAGAAGAGACCAAGCTGAACATTAAAATCACTGAACTGAGTTAGTTCTGCTGTAACTCAAACCAGGACAGTACTGAACACCACCATGCCCAATAGTTGAAGAAGAAAAATGCAATTTTGTGATTTTAAACGCTTGTATTTTCAGAAAGAAATAATATAAAGTTAAAATACCTGCAACAAGGAAGATATACTCAGGGCTAGGAAGGGTTGGAAATCCCTTTGATTGGGTATTGCAGCCCCAGAAATTTCCAAACTTTCAGAGGTAAAGTGGATTTAATTATCACCCTGGCTCTGTTCATCTCTAATCATTGATTGGCTCTGATCCCTATAGTTTTGGCTTGCTGATAAAAGTCCACCTAAGCAAAAATTAATTTTATTCAAGGAAGGTTCCTGGTGCATGAGCAGGACATGGGTTAGCTGTTGGAGGTTTGCCAGGTACGAGGCAATGAATCTGCAGTGTTCACAGGCATTTTACTGTCCAAAGACACTGCTTCAAAATATTCATACTGAGCAACAGAAGAGTGACATGAACAATACAAGATTGCGCTCAAAGCCAAAAGAGTTAAATAGTCTTGAGTAAACAGGTCTTGGAGAGACCAATTGCTCACCCAAATTCCAAAACCTTCTCACAGGCCATGGGGTTTTAGCAGTAGAAAATGATGAGTTTCTGGGGGAAAGTTAAGTGTCTTTGCAGACTGTGTCACTTTTTGACACTGGCTGACAGAGACAGAAAAAGGAGATTGTGGCACAAAGGGAGTGAGAAAGGAATAATACTTCATCACAGTGCTTTGACCTCAGAGATTTCTATGTAGTTAAAGCAGGAACATGGTTCCCAGGGATGTGGGGAAATTAATGGTTGTCAAAACAAATACCACCCCAATGACACCCTCCCTCTCTCACTGTAAACAGTCTTTAATCACTTCATAATAGGCTGTACCAATGGGAAATTGTGATTAATACTGTTTACCACTAAGAGACTTCTGTTGCTTTTTTACCAAGGATTCATTAGAGCTGGGTTGTACTGTGGATATAGGACTACCTTTCTTTGAAATCACCACTCAGGGATGCTGCCCTCATTTATAGCTCTATGATGGGATGAAGATGAATTAAATGAGGAAGAGGAGGGCTCCTGCTCTCTATGGCACTTCCCTGCCTAACTCCACAAGTTCCTTAGAGATTAGCAAGCATTTACAGTCTCTTTTGCAGGGAGAGGGGCACCAGGCAGGTACAGCTGTCTCATTTGTTCAGAGGAGTCCATCTCTTCTGGTGTCAGTTGAAAACACTGGCATAAAACAATTCTTAAGTGGATGTTGTAAACTGGGTAGATGGTACTTGGTAAAATATTTAAGTTAAGGAATGCAATGGATCAAAAGAGATTTCTTTTTTTTTTTGTTTTTTCTGTTGGGATTGAATCCAAGTTAACTGGACAACCTAGAGGCTGTGACTTGAGCCTTGTGAAATATAATCTCAGTGCCCCCAACAGATAAAGGCAAATTTGCTCAAAGGTCTCTTAATTGCTGTACCCCTCCAGGCATGCAAAATCTGTGTCATATCAGTACTTATGAAACACTCCCAAGCTGGGCCGTTTGCTCTTGCTCATTTTTCCAAATCAGTAGGAGTCAGGCTGAGCTCATGGAGAGAACCAAACAAATATGTTGTTGGAAACATCATCGCAGACTCAAACTGCTTCCAGTCTGAGGCACGAATCAGGAACCTAAGTCTTGACTTTTGCCCAAGCACAAGTGAAGCCAATGGAAATTATCCATCTGCTGGGATGGAATTTAGAGTTACCTGCTTGGTGAAACTCCTGAGAGTGTGTCCTGCTATGCTGAATTTCAGTGACACCTTGCAATGCAGAATTTCAGTCGCATTAAGACTCATAGGGTCTTACTTCCTGTATAACCACAAAATTTGATTTGGAAATCCCTTCTTCAGACCCATAACCTCTGCCTGAGGATGAACAAATCTCACAATGGCAACATTTCCTCCTTGCAGCAATGTAAAGAAAATGGCTCACATGATATCACATGCCACCTCCTTTCTTTTCCCATTTTTCTTCTTTTGTGTGTTTTGTAAATGTGGACCAAAAATGGTTATTTTCTTCACATCTTGGACTAGTTGATTAGATAGGGTTGGGTGAGCATTTGGACTTGATGATTGTGGAGGTTTCTTCCAGCCTGTGATTCTGTGATCTTCTGTAGAACTTTTCTTAAATAATGCAATCAACCTGAGCCACAATGGGGAACCAGTGGTGTGCAACTTGATGAAACATATAAAAGATCAAAGCTGAGATGGTTCTGAGCCAGAAAGTGGGAATGTGGATCTGAATTTTCCTGGAGTCTGAAGGAGCTGGTTCAGACCATTGTGAAAGCCCTGGGTAGATTCCAAGTGTACACTGGCCTAAAACATGGAGGTGTTTAGATATTTATTTCTCATTTGAGCTTATTACAATGAATCAATGTCTCTGTTCACTATCATTACAACTGGTTTGATGATCTTTTTTATTACTTTTTTTTTTTAACAAAACTTTTATGGCAATACAGTGTTTGCTTCAATGTGAACAGGAACATCATGTTTGAAGATTGATGATGCATAACACAAGGTGAAAAGAGGTTTATAACCTTACATGGGATCTTTCTCCTTTCTTACACTTCCAAACAACACAACAGTGTCTGCCCAGCAGATAACATTTCTTCTAGCAGCTGCTGTGAAAAAAAAAAAAAAGAATTCCTAAAGGGCAGTAAGTGCAGTGCTGGCCAAATGCACCTCTGTGAAAAATAACCCCTACACATTTATTAATGTATTGTGTAATTAACACTGAGAATAACAATATGGGTATTAAACTTTTCTTAACACTCCCCAGTGTAAGTTCTTCTTTTCATGGGTTTATAGTTTTGTCAAAATTTAATCATTTGAACTGAAACTTTCCACGACCATGCTTTGCTTCATGTTGGGGATTTTACCTTTTTTTATTTGTTTGTTTTGGGGGGGTTGTTTGTTTGGATTTTTTTTTTTTTTTAGTGGGTTGTTGGTTTGGTTTAGTTTTGGTTTTTGGTGGGGTTTTGTTTTGTTTTGGTTGGTTGGTTTTATTTTGTAATTAATGTTTTAACAGTCTGGCCATTTCTGAAAAAGAGATGGAGGAAAGTAAATTACTCTTCTAAACCAGACATTTTTTCCCTAACTGTTTTTCTTGAAACAGTCTGAAATCTTAAGGCTTTCAGGAGGAAACTTGAGAGGGAATGAACGGGGGAAGAAAAAGGTGCTGTTATATTGGAATTAAATCCCTGGACTTGACAATGTGCATGTGGTCCTTAGAGCTTGTAAGAGCTGAATGTTGTCTAGCCAAAAAAAGACTCTGCACATTGTGTCTGAAAAGTGCCAATCTGTCCTATCAGTTTTTTACATGGCAGACATGAGTTGAAAATCCTAAATTGAAGAGTAAAACTGCAGATAAACAGCAGCATGCAGTATAGGTGGTCACAAATGTTTGTTCTCTGAGCCACAGAAAAGTGCAATGTGCAGCCAACCTCATGGAAGGCCATGATTATTAGTATCAACTACTAATTTTTTTTTTCCAGTTTTCCATTTAAGTCAACTCTGTGTCACTCTCTTAGGAGACAGGGACCATTTATACACATTTAGAATGAGTTTGTGGAAAGACTTTATAAGAGATGTGTACAGAGCTAAGATCAGTTTTATGACAATCTGCTTTTTAGAAAGACTGCACACTAAATCTAAGTGATTGATTTTGTTGAGCGTCCTGGCTTAGGCCATGTTTCCTCACAGAATGAAGAAGAGGAGCCAGGATTTTGAATATCCATATATTTTTGCTGGCTAGCAGAGACATAAGTGTATCATATCTCCCCTTAACCATTTGTTCTTGTACAGTAAAAGCATACTGCCTCTGCCAGTTGCTCTTTTGGTTCACATGGCAGAGACTGATGTGCCTTGAAAGGTAGTGGGCTCTGACTGATGCATGAACCTCATGCCCTGCATACCTCACATACACTTTTCCCTCACTAGCATGCACTTACCCACAGTAATTAAAGAACTAAGTCTACTGTGGAGTTCATTCCAGCATGCTGATTTTTCCAGACAGTATGGAAGTATTTGAATGTGCTCTCGTATTCATTCTGGATTAGTACCTCAACATATTATCCATGGGCTCCTCTTTTTCAAGCCACTGTCTGAAAACCACTCCCAATACAGGCTGATTCCCCCCAGTGTCTCTTTCTCATAAGGAAGACCTGAAAGAGGAGAGGGAAGAAGATAATCCAGACTACCTCATCTAAAACGGCTCTTCCCTTGAACATTCCAAATTCCTTGTATCTTACTTTCTGCTAGAGCAAATGTATTGAGCTGCTGAAGCCAAGAGCACTACCAGAGTTTGAAGGCAGCCTAAAATGGATGGTAACTGATTCTTCTCATGCCTTTCTGTTGCACTTCCTTGTCAGTGGATCCAGGAACCTTGTAAGAGACCTTGCAGTGACAAATGACTGACCACCCATGAAGATATAACTGAACATTCAAGGTGTTTCAATCTCTGTGAACTTCAGGAACTGTCTATGCTCCTACATGAATCAAGGCCTCTTACCAATCAGGATATTAAGGTTTCTAACCTGTATAAACCAGTAGAAAATCTGAAAATCCTGCTGTGAGCAAAACAGGTGCAGCTTTTTTTTATTTCCCCTCCCCAAACTGATTACTCCAATTACTCACTTTATTATATGAAACCTAAAGAAAAGATGAAGTACACTAGCTCCTGGCCACCTACCAGCTGCAGCTCAATCATTAGAAATTACAAATTGATGCTGGTTGTTTTGCACTGTTCCGTAGGAAGATTTATGTTTTTATACAGCCAGGGCTGATGGAATAAATCAAACTGGGCATGAAAAAGCAATAAAGATTTACTCAGCATTTGAAAGCCTAGCTTCAATGCCTCATGGATGAATGTGGCAAATATTCTGTAGACATGCAAATATATCACATGTCCCTAACAAAGAAAGCATGGGTAATTTGCCATTAAAGCTGTGACATTTCACCCCAATGCCCTCTCATTCCCAGAAAAGTCCTCTGAGCTGCTGGGAAAAAACATTGCATTCTCTCAGTGCAGAATGAAAGCATACTAAGCTTCACAGTGACCAGCAGATTTTAGAAAAGGACCTTCAAGGAGACTCAGCCTCAGTCCCATCCTTCTTTCAAGCTGAATTTTGTTGCCCTTGCAAGAGACATTGCTGACAAGGAACTGAAAAGGAGAAATTGCTTTTGAGTCATTCCACATTTTACTTTCTTGAGAGAAATGTGTTTGGTTGAAATCTAACCTGAAAGTTTTCAGGTCCTTAGGTCCATTACTACTGGAGCACTGCAGAGGTACAAAGGCTCTAGAAGAGGAGCGTGTAGGCAACAAGTGGTGTTGGAAAAGCCTGTCATGCCTCTCCGTGCAGACTCTCTGGCAGATAGTCACCTGGACCACACAGTGCAGGGTTTTTCAGCAAACATATTGGCTCTCTGATACTATTTTAGTTTTCACTTTGGGCAAGGAACTGCCCAAGGAAAGAGACTAGACTTAAACAGATCATCTTTCCTCCAAGCTTGCTGCCAGCAGGAACTGAAGTTGGTTTTAATTTGTGTCCTTTTGGCAAACCAGCTCCGTGACTTAACCTAGATTATGTGTTCAGAGCTATGTACAGGATTTTAGTCATTCTGCTTGCATGGCTTGGGCCACGTTGGTTGCTCTTGCCCAGGCCTTCTTCAAGAGGAAAAAAGGTTGCAGATTTCACAAAACTCTCATCATTCCAAAAAAGTCTCCAGGCAGATCAGCAAAAGGAAGGATAACCTCTGCCTTTCCCAAAATATAAAGCAGCTAAAAGCATGGGAGGTTTTTACTTTATTTTACATTGAGGGTCCATTCAGAAGGCTTGGTTCCATGTAAGACTTGCATCTGAAAGACTCATGTAAGAATTTTGCAATTTGAGACTACTTGTTGCAAATGCATTTCTTTGTCAATGATTCATAGCATGATGTTCCTTGGATGACTTGTATTTCATTACTTGTTTTCAAATGTACATATTGTTTTGACTTGAGCTGTGAAGTCATTCAAATAAATAGTCCTTATCACTTATCTGTTCATGGGCAATTTGTTGCTGGGATTTATTCATTTTGATTGGGCAGTTTGGCCACATGGTTCTTTTTAAATACACTCTTTTTAAGTGTTCTCTCTAAATTCACTTGTTTCCAGCCGGAAGAGGGTTTCACTGTATAAGAATGTGAGCACTTGTGGGGTTGGATAAGCACAGGAATGAACACAAAGTGAGAAGTGAACAGAAAGACAGTGAGTCATGATGAAATTGCTATTAATTCAAAAGTGGATGCACAAAAATCCATCTGTATGACTCCTCAAAGAGAGAGAGACAGCCCAGATAAATCCAACTTGCTCACTGCAAAGTGAAAATTAGGAGGAGTGTCCTGGAAAATAATCTCACAATCATCTTTCTCTTGATGCATCTAGAGCAATCTGACTCCTTCCATCTGCTGAGAATTTGTGGGAAATGTTGGAAATTCTCCTTCTTTACACTACTAAATTTTACAGCCTTCTTGCTCATATAGCTGCTCCTTAGGTATGTCAAAAGAAAATCTGTGGAGTGGTTAAAGACTAGGACCTGCCAACACCCAGATCACCCATCCTTGCTGAAGAAATCACAGGGACAAAGTGACATGAGGCAGACTTTTGTAGCATTGGATAACAAAGTTTTCACACAAGAAGACCACAAGAACATTAGAGAGATCAGCAGATACTACAGCATGGATGGACTAGAAACAGTTGGCTTGCAGTACTGAAAGGAACTTGTCATTTACAAATTTACCCTTGAATAATAGAAGAGAAATGTACTGAAAGAAGAAATAGAGACAGATAATTTCTAGACTCTGTTTCTGGCTCATTTAAGAAACAAAGGTGCCCACCACCATGCCTGAATCACCTAGTAAGTTCATAGGACAAACTTGAGAGTATCTGAGGAGGAAGAGGATAGATGATTTTGATACCACTTGACTGCTCACTGAATTTGGAAGTTTTGATCCAAGTGGACATTTCTTGGCTTTGTGCTGTCAGACACTTTACAATTCAAGAAATGGTGTGACTGGAGAGTAATACCAGAGCTACAGAATCATAGAATCATAGAATTGTTTTGGTTGGAAAAGTTCAAGTCCAACCATTATCTCACTATGAGTGTCTGATGCTAAACTATGTCCCTTAGCACTACATCTATTCATCTTTTTAAACACCTCCAGGGATGATGATTCAACCACCTTCCTGGGGAGCCTATTCCAGGGACAAGGGAAGACGTGAGGGACAGGACATGACACAAGTAAGGAGAAAGCTGTCCTGTTTTTCATGCATCAAAATCTGCACTTGATACAATGTGTGTGTTGTCTGAGGACTGTAACATATTTATTACCTGGCAACTGAAGCAGCTCAAACTACTTACAAAGAAAGGCCATGTACAACAAAGGGGTTCTGTGGTCACAATATACCCAAGCCTTCTCCTCCTCCTTCTTCTCCAACAACTTCTCAAATAGAAATTTTCACCAAATCTGGAGATGCCACTCTCCAGTGCTGCTATTTTTTTCAGTTGTAAGGTAGCAATAGGTAAGTAAGAGACTAATATATACTTTTTGACTAGGAAAAGCTCTCAGATTCTATACTAAGCTAAAGAGCTATAAAAGGTGGTGCAAAAGTTTTGTTTACACAAGAAAATACTGCACATGATGAGGAAATGCAGTGTCCATGACAGAACACTTCTCAGAAAGTCCATTTACTAACCCTGATAGAGCTATCCACTGGTAACAATGCAGTGCTCACACCAAGGCTGTTTGAGCAAAACCCTCACATCTCAGTTCATCATCACATGTAAAACTTGTGTTTGTATCACAGAATCACAAAAATCAATGAATGACAAGGGTTGGAAGGGACCTCTGAAGATCATCTAGTCCAACCCCTCTGCCAAAGTAGGTTCACCTTGAACAAGTTGCACAGGTAGACTTTGAATGACTCCAGCGATGGAGATTCCTCCACCTTTCTGGGCAGCCTGTTCCAGTGCTCTGTCATCCCCAGAGTAAAGTTCTTCCTCATGTTTAGATGGAATTTCCTAGATTCAGGTTTGTATCCATTACCTCTTCTTCTGTCATAAGGCACCACCACAAAAAGACTGACCCCATCCTCCTGAAAACCATGCTTTAAGTATTTATAAGCATTGTTAAGGTACCCTCTCAGTCTTCTTTAAGCTAAAAAAACCCAAGGCCCTAAGCCTTTCTTCATAAGAGAGATGTTCTAGTCTCCTAATCATCTTCACAGCCTTTTGATGTACCCTCTCAAGCAGTTCCCTGTCCTTCCTGAACTGGGTAGCCCAGGACTGGACACAGTACTCCAGATGAGTCCTCACTAGCACAGAGCAGAGTGGGAAGAGAACCTCCCTCTACCTACTTGCTACACTCTATTTCATGCACCCCAGGATGACATTGGCCTTCTTGGACACAAAATACATTGCTGGCTCATGCTTATCCTGTTGTCCACCAGGACTGTCAGGTCATTTTCCACAGAGCTGCTTTGTAACACATCAGCCCCTAACCTGTACTGGTGTGTGGGATTATCCCTCCACAGGTGCAGTGCCCTATTCTTGCCCTTGTTGAATGTCGTAAGGTTGCTCTCTGCCCATCTCTCCAGCCTGTCCAGGTGATGCTGGATGGCAGGACAGCCTTCTGATGTGTCAGCCACCCCTCCCAGTTTTGTGCTGTCAGCAGACTTGCTGAGGGTACACTCTATCCCTTCATCCCGTCTTTGATGAGCTCTGCCAGCTCCCTGAACCCTTGCAGGCACATCCCATCAGGACCCATGGATGTGTGGATATCCAGTTTATTTAACTGGTTCCTAACTTGATCCTTCTCAACCAAGGGAAAGTCTTCCTTCCTCCGGAATTTCTGTCTTACCTTCAGGGACTGAGGGACAGCCTTGGCAGTAAAGACAGAAGCAAAGAAGACATTTCAGTCACTTTGTCTTCTCTGTATCCTCCATGTCATTCACCTCATTCAGCAGTAGTCCCACGTTTTGCCTGATGTTCCTTTTCTTGCTAATGTATTTGAAAAAGCCTCTTTTTTTTTTTTTTAACATCCTCTTTCAGATTTAATTCCAAGAGGGCCTTAGATTTCCTTATAGCATCCCTACATACTCTGGCAACGTTCTGATACTCCTCCCAAGTGGCCAGTCCTTCTCTCTACATATTGTGAACTTCTTTCTTCCATTTGAATTTTTTCCAGAAGCTCCATGCTCATCCAACAGATGAATTAATTCCTCATTAGGGTCTGTTTTTTTTTTTTTTTCACCACAGTCCACAGTAAAATCTCAGAACTGAAATTGCTCTGAGTATTTACATGGAGGCTTAATCTCTTGTGATGGCAGAATATTAAAAAAAAAATCCCATCAGTCATCTCAGAACAAACTGAAGGAATGTATAGCATGCACAACAAAGGGCAGACTTTGATATTTGTCCCAATCATTGCCTTCACAACACTAAGTGTCACTTGTCCTGTAATTTGCTTAGTTTTGACATTATTCCATTTTCCCTTCAGCCATCCTTGGGCTGACATTAACAAGATGCATTCCATTAACCTCAATGAAGTCAAGGCCTTCAATGTTCTTTGACAGTATTTTACTTTACTCTGGGCTGTAAATCAGCTTTAATGTCAGGACTGCAGGTACTGTAATCTAAGCCTGGAAAAGTTAAGAGGGTGTTGCAGTGCATCTGAAATCTATATGAAATAGAAAGGAGGAAGTGGCAAGGCTGAGAAAAATCAAAGAATGTGAGAATGAAAAAGATTGGTGGAATCCTACCATGCGAAAGCAGAAGGTAGAGGCTCTTCAAGAAACAGAGAATCCCCTCCCCTCATGTCACCAACAGAAGGAAGTGGCCTAAGGAGGGGAATGGGTACAAGTCCCTGACCAGGGAGAAAGGCAAACCTCTTCTTGTCCTCCCTCACCTTCCCAGTTATCCCTATGCAACAGATACGGAGCACTGGAAGTTGAGAGCCAGGACAAAGAGCCCCTCTGTCCTACCCCCGTCAGGTGGAAGACAGAAGCTTAAATGAAGAGGGTGAGTGGCAGAAGGGTTCCTGGTCACAGCAGGGGTCGAGTGCATATAACAACCTCTTCCACAAGGAAGAAGAGAAGAGTTCTGGTTGTTGGAGACTCGCTCCCAGCAGGAACAGAGAGCCCAATATAGAATCATAGAATGGTCTGGGTTGGAAGGGCCCTCCAAAGGTCATGTAGTCCAACCCCCTCTGCAGTAAGCAGAGTGACGCCAGTGATCCCAGATTTATTTGTAACCATAATTCTTTTCCCTGTTTTAAGAGCTGTTCTTTCTCTTCCACAGTCTGGCATGAAAAGCCCAGCCTCCAGAGTCCAATCTCTGCTACCCAGAAAAAAAACTAATTACATGCCCTCATTTTCTTTCATGTCCCCATCCACTCATGTTGTATGCCCCAGCCAGGAGGGCACACAAATGAGACACAGGGAAGACTACTGTAACAAGACCTCATGAATCTCCTATCCCTGAAGAGCTTTACAGGCATTTTCCCTTCTCCAGAGACTCAAACTCATCATCTCCAAGTGCACTTACCCTCTGCCAGCCTAGGTCCTGGGAACTTGAGTTTATTCCCAAACTTAGATGTTCCAGTTGACAGCACTGAGCAGTGGCTGCCAAGCCAATAGCCTAGTGAGCAAATGAGGTTTATTTAAACTAAATAATAATTTTAATTGCTGAGTGAATTTTATCTTCACCCTTAAAATAGAATGGATATCATATCTCTGTGTTGGACTTCACACTTTACCCATTGACCCTTCCAAAAGTAGCATCAATCATTCCTTTAATTTCTTCGATGATATTTTTTTCTCTCCTAACTTGTATGGAAGAGGAAAAAAAATTGTTACACAAGTTCTAGGTAACCATTTTTAGTTCAAGTACAGTAATACAGACAGTTTTGTGGGGTTTGTTTTGTTTTGTTTTCATTAATTGGCATTCATGGAAATATTTCAGTGCTTACAATAGCTGACCTGACATATAGCTACAACATCTACTGATATATGTGCCAGTTGTGCTTGACAGGAATCTAGAAAGCAAGCTAAATGCATTTTGTTTTGAACCTCTGGGCCAAAATGTAAAGACCTGATATCTAGGTGTAAATGAAGTCTGTTTCTGTTCAAGTCTTTTTTAGCACTTTTCATCAATTCATTAAAAATTAAATATTAAAAATATTTAAAATATTCTGTGGCAGTTTAGGCTGGGTGCCCCCTGCCACTGCTACATGAGATACACCTCTGGTGTCCTGGGTGTTCACCCAATAGGGGTGGACACAGGAAACGGCGTATTTCTACCCATAAATCCTGCGCGCTATAAGGCCATCTGCAAAGTCATTCTCCTCCTCTTTCTTCCCTCTCTGCTCCCCTGGGAGATGTCCTCTCTTATCGGGTAATGCCGGGGGAGTATCCTCAAGGCCTCTTAGGCCTGTCTAGGCCTAATGCCAGGAGGAGAATGGAGGGGGGGGGGCAGTCTCAGACCTGGCCAGCCTGAGACTTGCCTAGCAGTGGGAGGGGGAAGAAAGAGCCCTGGGGGGTTTGGGTTTACCCTCAGGTGGGAAGAAGGGAAGGATTGGGAAGCCTTTGGGAATTCTGTGAGGGGTTCTGTACGCTTTGGGATACTCTTTGCCACTATGCTTTGTAGTCTTCTGTAGCTTCACCAATTGCTTTTCCATTTAAACTTTCCATCACTCTCCAATCCGTTTGTGTGAGTCTCATTCTTTTGTCCCTTTCGGGGCAAGAGACGATCTGTCTGGCCCCAAACCAGCACATATTCCTAGAAAATGAAAAAAATATTAATTTTGACTAAATAGGGATTTGCAGTGGTGCTGGAAGAATCTGAACCAAATTTCAGCAGAACAGGAAAAATAATGAGTTTTACCTGAATGAAGTTAGTTTTACTCTCAAAATCTGAAAAGAAACATCAGCGTTGTTTCTAAAAGGACATACCCTTATCAATTAATTATTGTTAACATTGTTTGAAAAACATGTTAAGGGTGGTGTCTGGTCATTCAAAATATTTTCTTTAAAGAATCTGAATTTTCTTTCTTTCTTTCCTTCTTTCTTTATTTTTCTTTCTTTCTTTCTCTTTCTTTTTCTTTCTTTCTTTCTCTTTCTTTCTTTTCTTTTTTTCTTTCTTTCTCTTTCTCTTTCTTTTTCTTTTCTTTTCTTTTCTTTTCTTTTCTTTTCTTTTCTTTTCTTTTCTTTTCTTTTCTTTTCTTTTCTTTTCTTTTCTTTTCTTTTCTTTTCTTTTCTTTTCTTTCTTCTTTTCTTTTCTTTTCTTTTCTTTTCTTTTCTTTTCTTTTCTTTTCTTTTCTTTTCTTTTCTTTTCTTTTCTTTTCTTTTCTTTTCTTTTCTTAAGGACCAAACTGGTACTTGTTGAGAAAAGATGTCTGTGTGTCCCCACTGAACCTAGAGGACATGTGAGTTTCTAGCCCAGGGTTTTTTGGACCAGAAAGATTTAATATATGAGAAAAAAGGCGTTCATGGTAATGACAAAGTGGAGAGGAAATCTTTTTAAAAAATTTCTGCAGTCTCATCTTGCTGACTGTTTCTAACATGCCGTGGAGTTTTTGCAGGGCTTTTAAACGAAGCCGTTCAGCCAGCTTTGCTGCGTCACTTTCAGCTTCACCAGTTTTTCATAAAAGTCTGGGAACAGCTCTGGAAAATGTTGGAATGAGCGTTAAAGGATGTATAATGGACCACAAGAAGGAAAACTCTTCACCATCCAGGCTGAACTCACAGTTTGCCTAATCTCATCCCGTTTGGAGGTATCCGGATGAGGTGTAAACATGGCCAAGTTTCACCTGCAAAACACTGAGGGGTGCAGGTCACAGTGATCTCTGCATCCTGTACCAGTACAAAACCTAAAGAACTCTTGTACATCTTGGCATTTTGGCAAACCTCCCAGAAGACTGAGAGCAAGTATCACAGATGGGGAAAAAGATCCTTGCAGATTAAACTCTTTTTCTGAGCTTTATTCATGAAACTGTGGTGGAGCTGGAGACTGACATAGGATCTCTGAAATCCTAGGGATAAACATAAAGGACAAAATCATTGGTGCTGGAGAAGATGTGCACCAACTGATGTTGTCAGGAGCAAATCAGTGTTATGTGGTTTAACTTCTAATCAAAGGTAACAATGAATTTTGTGTAGGTGTAATGTAACTCAATGAATTTAATGCATATGCATACATAGGTAGGATTTCTACTGACAAGCTTCTCCACTTATTTCAAACAATCTGGGACCATTCACTGTGAAGAAGGAGGACAGAGTTCGAAGCCAAGTTTTTCTGCAGCAGAAGCTGCTATGACTGTGTAAGGTCTTCTAGATACAGAGTTGGGATAATACCCAGAAGTTATACAAGCAGTACTGAGCCGACTACAGGGGCCTTCTTAGAAAGCAGAGAAGTAGATGTCAAGGTAAAACTCATCTGATGATTTCTTAACCATGTATATCATGAATGTTATCACAGAATAGAAAATCCTTCCCTCTCCTGTTGCTGTTTGAGAGGAGTGGGGTGTGGGGCAATTCTTTCCACAAAAAAAAGGAGCCTTCTGAAGGCATTGTGGAAGGATCTGATTTTTCTTTTGTTTTTTATGTTCCTCTTCACCACCTGTACTTCCATCTATTCATTCATCCATGTTCACCTCCTGTCTCTATATCTAAGAATCTTTTTATCCACCATTGAATATGTCTTGTGCTGGTCTCACTACTGTAACCAGAAAAAGAGATGGTACCACTGAAGTCATTATAAGAGTCATTGAGGGGAGATGGTGAATTGATCAATGTCCTTTCTGATAGCCAGGGAAGCTGTAAGTTTCTTGCCAGAGAGGAGCTAGAGAACTCAGGTCAGACAGCTCAAGTCTGAGTATCTTTAGATACGCCTTGGCTTTCCAAGTAAATACCAGATAGTCTCTGCAGCTTCTGAGGACTTTTCCACTCATATTCTGACCTTAGGCTACGTTCTGTTAGGTCCTGATTCAAAATAACTCTGCTGATTTCAGTGAACTGACTCTGGATCTGTGCCACTCAGTGCAAAATTGGAATTTGTCTTCTCAAAGACCCTGTCCCAGAAGAGTTTATGTGTCATGCTCATTCAAGATGCTAAGAATAAAGCACAGCAATCTGGGGGTACAGTGACCTTCTTACTGCCTCATTTGTGTCACCAAAAAACAAGAGAGGTCCTGCAAAGTCAGCCATCCAAAGCAGAGAGCTGGCTATAAACAGTCCAAAGGGCCCTGTTTTCCCAATGCAAGGGAAAGAGCTCATTGGGCAGCTCTAAGATGTATGGATTGTGTTTAGTCTACATGCTTAAAAATAATAATAATACAAATATTGTTCAGGCCAGAAGGAATTTACAGGCTTAGAACACCATGGAAAGCAACTACCTTAGTCTGCAGAGCGAAAATATTCCAGGAGGCCCAAATAAGCTACTTATCATCCTATTAATTCATCACACTTGGCCATGCATCATTTGCCCAACACAGCAATCTTTCCTAGGCAATAATCTTCCACTCTGGGGTCAGCCATGAGCTGTGCCAGATTCCTCCCAGCCTGTGTGAATGTGATTGGCATTGGACATCAGCCAAACAGTCAACTTTTCCTCACGGGATTCAAGTTCTCATCTACCAAAGAGCCTCTTCCTGCAGTCTTAGGCATAGAGTACCATGCTGTTATCTATATGAGGCTCAGATCCTCAGTACCCCTTTCATGGGGAAGGGGGTATGTGTGAGATCATGCCCCTAGGAGGATCACATCCCCCTGGAGCTAGGAATGCTTGACCACAAGATAATTACGACAGGCAATTTCAATGGTAAAACGTATTTTTCACAGTCCGAGTAGCCACACATGTTTACCTCAACTCCCAGGATAAGCAAACGTCAGAACACTGAGACACTCACCATCATTCAGCTTAGAGGCTTAAACTCTTTGCTGGGAACTAACTTGGGAACACTAAGCAGCATATCAAGGCCAACACAGCACTGCCCTGTGCAGCTGCAAAAAATCATTCAGAAGCACAGCTGGACAACTTTTGCCTTATCTTAACAGCTGCCATAAATATTCCCATCTGACTTCCCTTGCACTGGGAGAAGAGGCTGGAGATTTAACAACACTGATGGCAAGATGTGATCTGGAAGGATGGATGTAAGAATGATACCTTTGATTCTCTAGTATTTATCTATTGAAGCCTGAGTTTGTTTGGGAAAAGAGAAATTCCTGGATGGAAATTTCAATTTGATTCCAAGTAAACTTACCATTCAACAGCATCTGCTAGACTTGTTACCAGGCAGACAAGCATTGTGCTCCTGCCATGTCTTTGGATCCTTTGGGTGAAAGGACATAATTATTTATTCTGGACAGAAAAATCCACTCACTCCTCTAAATTCACTTTATGGATGCTCATTTAAGAGCAATGAAAGTCAAGGCAAATTCAGGCAACTCTGGCATTTGTAACTCTATATGCAAAGAAAGAGAAAGCCCAAACTCACTGATGAAGCAAATGGGAAAAACTCCACTGCGGTCAATGGTTTCACCGTTACTGATTCTAGCAACATAACCTGGCTGGATGTGTGCAAAGTGTCAGTCATTTTCAACCTAAAAACCTACAATCATTCCATAGGCAAAAAGTACAAAATAAGTCAGCCAGAGGAAATCCTGCACCTCAGTGAGGATGGGTTAAAGAACTTTGCCAAAGAGGGAAGCATGGCTTATAGGACAAAGACTAGCATCTGTCTAAATGGATATACAATGTTCACGAGCAGTGTGGAATGCTGTACAGCTTCTTGAAGCACATGTAATGGAGACAAAGACCCCATAAATTAGGGACTTGTAGTGATCTCACTGGTCACACATTATCTAGAGTCATCACTGGTAAACATTCCCTAAGGTTAGCCTGTTTGGTGCAAAATGACTTCCTGCTGCTCTGTCCTCAGCAGACCTCAAGGTTGCCCAGAGGCAGAAGTGAGGAATAGTGTTGCTCTAGGGAACACATAGACCTCATTAGTCATCAATGTTCTGTCTGAAGATCAGAGAGAATCACAGCCAGTGAAGGAGTAATGCAAGCAAATAAGTCATAACATTCACTAGCAATCTAGTGGGTAGGGAAGAAAGGTGGGTTGCTGTGTTTCCTCTTCACTCTCAGCTCAGCAGCATTGCTTACTCAGCACTTTGTGTTCCAGAACCACAGTTATGACCAATGAACAGGGCAAGGCTTGATTTCATTTTATCATGTTGAGTGTTTGACTCAGGCACCAACTGAGAACAGCCTGGGCTAAGCAAGGCATAGATCATGCACATAGGAACTAGAGTAACTTGTATTTTCCATGGAAGTATGTGTGTGTGGTTTAATTTCTTTTGAAAGGAGAAGCTGGAACACTACATCTGAGTTTTGACATCCTCTCAGCACAATAAACCAGAGTACAAATTTCCCTTGTTGACTCTTGACTTGCATCATGCTAGGCAAAATGACACAACATTTCTCTGAGGGTTAAAGATTCATAGTGCATGGAGTGCTGTGGCTTTCAACCAGCAGTGTCATGTGGGGTGGGAGACATTAGAAATGTGTTCACCTGAGAAAAGCTGTGTTCACTATAACATGGGAGACAAAAAAAATGCTTCATTTTTACTCCTAAATCATGTGAAGGTCTCTAGTTGTCTATGTTGAGATAAAAGTAATTCTAAGTACTCACCAAAGCCAATCTCCTCTCAGAAAACCTAACTCATCGTGTTCCAAATTTTGCTTCTCTGAAACTGAAATCCAAGATCATTTCCAAGGAAGGTGTGGGTATGGTTGTAGATGTCTGAGTGTGGAGGCAGGCAGCCACAACTCAGAGCTGTAATCTCAGCAGTTTAGATACTGATATTTTTGTCTACCATAGGGCCTTGCATGTATGTATCAGAACCAGCTTAAGCAGCTTAACTGCAGTGCACAGAGCTGCCAGGAAACTTGCTGTGATTGAACTCAGAAGACTCTGCTCTAAGGACTTCTTCTGCCCCCAGAATGATGACAGATTACTTTGGCCTTTTTGTTTGTCCCAGCCTTGATACTGTAGAGCATATTAAAAAAAACCCTTTGCTACAGGTTATGGTTTAAGACTACCTGATAAACAGGAGTCTATTTTTAGGCAATGGATTTGCCCAGGGAAGTTGTGGAATCTCCATCTCTGAATGGTTTTAGTAGCAGGTTAGACAAATCATTTAGGCAAAGACAATCTTGCCTTGAATCAGGCAAATTCTCCCAGCTCTCTTTTCCATGACTCAGTATATTATAAAGTCAGAAGAGAAAAAAAGAAACTTAAGTATAAACTGGCAATACCTACATTTATTTTTAAAGCAGGCAAACAGTACTGCTTGGGGACAGATGGTGAGAAAGGAAATAGGAGAGCTGCTGAAGAGGAAGAGATGTACTAGATAAAAAGAACCAAAGAAGAAGAAATGGATGGAAATCAGATTCCTGACTAGGATTTAGAAGAAAAGCAACGATGCCTCTCCCCATAACCAAGAGACTCAGCAAAGCCAGAATCTAATGAATATTTAATTTTACACACTGATTCAATAAACTGTATATATCCCCCTCCTTGAGCCAGCTGCCTCCTTGGAAGAGCAAATGAGCAGCTAATGATGGAGTGGCACAGTCAGTGCACCTTTAACAGGTAATCAGTATGCACACTGAGATTTTACACATCCTCCTCCATCTCCAGTTTAGTTTACTTAAGCATTTTATTGAACCACAGCTACAAAACTAGATGCAAACCTTCTGTCCTCCTATTTCTGTATACACCTGTGGTCTGTGTCTAATACTTAGCTCTTGGTACATGATCCCTTTTGTTTGATTGGGTGGTTTTGTGTCTGTATAGCCCTTGGGGCAAATAGGAAGGGAGCACAGCAGATATGACTATGACATGAAAGTCATACAAACAGCTCCTCTTCTAGCAGGTAGGATTCACCTTGACCTGCAGGCCTTTATGAGACACTTTCAGAGCCTATCTAGGGAGACCCTCATATTTTCCAGGTCACAGACAGAGCAAAAGAAGGGAAGTGGGGTTTGGGGCCAGGGATTTCTTAGTCTGCCCTGATCATGCTGTGGGTGGGGAGATGGGACTCTGTTTTAGCTGCTTTATCTTCCTCCAGGTTTAGATACATTATGTGAGCTGTCTTTGGTGAGGGCTTTACCAGCCGTCTCCTGTTCTGTCTCACTGTGTTGACAGACTCTGCTGCACATAATTAAGAGCTAGATACTTTAGACAGCAGCATAGCAGCCCCCAGCAGTATTACAAAGGAGGACGTGTGTAAGGGAAAAGAGAGCGTTTCCCATGCAAACCAGGGTTTGCATGCTCTGCCAGGTCAATTACAAGCTTTTGCAGCCACAGAGGAAACAGTTCTTTCTCCCTTTTATTAAAATGGCTGCTCCATCCCATTGTGGATTGAAAGAACTATTTGGCTGCCCTTGGATCCCAGCTGACTTCCAGCCACAAGCCTAGGCCTTTACCAGAAAAGGAGTGGGAACCATCAATCTCTAAATGAAGACATTATCCTCCTGATTATCTCTTTGTTGCCAGTGGTGTGTGAGGCTATAGAAAGGGAAAGAGCAGTTCCAAGATGGCTGCGGGTGGAGGAGTGTGTCCCAGCCTTGATGAGGCTTTTATTCTGCCTGGCACTGTGTGAACTGCTCTGTCAGCAACATGTGTCTTTATACATTAGGCATGCATTTTCTAAGACTGCTTCCCCCATCTCCTCCTGCCAACACCATCCAGTGTAGCCCATTGCTCTAGTCCATGTGTCGAGGCACCATGTTGAGTTTGGAGACTCTATCAGTTGCTTTCCTTGCCTGTGCTTGGATTAACTTGGCCCTACACATCTACAGAGAGTCAGTTCAGAGAAGATTTTGACAGATATGGGTAGGGAACAGGCTGGGGCTCACTGAAGGAAGGAGGAGACACGACATTAACCTGAGTCACAGAATCACAGAATGTTAGGAGTTAGAAGCGACCTCCAGAGATTGTCAAGTCAGGACAATGAAGGTGTTCCATAGGAAAGAAGATGTAGATTGCATGACCTGGTCTTCTGCTCAGTTGCTTGCAGTGATCAGAAAATGACTGGTGGAATGGTTCACATGGAACAGCTTTGGGTTGGAGGCCAGAAGAAACTGCCTAGAGCAAGATCCAAATTGACAGCATTATTTTTGATCTTACCTTGTCCCTGGAAAAACAAAACAAAACAAAACTTTAAAAATTAAAACCCCACCTCATCCCTATCTTGTTGGAACTCGTGACCCTGATGCATAGGATTTCTGTCTGGGAAGGCCAAAGAATGGGCTTTATGCACCAAGTTCTGAGAAAATAACACAAGAGGGTTCTGCTGATGTCAAGAGAATACAGCTTGGAGGTATCAGAGGCAAAGCTACCATTCAAGCCAGGTGTTCACAGATGTTTTTTCTTGTTGCTTTCTGCATATCTTTCCCCCTGTGCTTCACCTGCACTTCACCAGCAAAGCTCCACGCAGATTCCTCCAAATTTCCTTTTTAATTGATATTGTTGTACTTTGTACCAGTATTTGTTAACTTACAAGAGTCATCATTACCAGGTCTAGAAGATGGAGGCAAGCCTATTTAATAATCTTGTTGTGAATAGTTCAGCTTCAAACATCCTGGGTTTTTACAACCATCTTGTCATGGCTGTCCCCTTTGTCACTGTTAAGCGAAGAACTCGTTTCCATCCAGATCCTGCCTTCACACCCTTCATTACCATCCTGCTCTCTTGAGTCTTAGCATCCAGTATCTTTTGTATTTGACTTCTCCATTTGCTGGGGAAAAAAAAAATTCTTGGTGTCCTCCTGATTTTGTCCTTGGCTACAGGCTGTTTCATTTTTTGTGTATATTTTCAGCTTCATCTTTATCTCCCCATAATTTCTCCATTACAGCAACCTGTTCACTTAACTTGACACTCTCTTAAATGGATTGTGTACCCACATCTCTTCAGGCTGGCACAGCCTGTTCTTCTTGGGGTGCTGAATGCTGGCCCAGTGGTCCCTGAGTTAGCAGATCACCTCATGAAAGTGTACTGTAGTGTTGGACCATATATCATTTCTGATGATGTATCATCAGAAAGAGAGCTCTTCATTTCTATACTTCTGACCTTCCTGAATTTGAGAACACGTGGGAGATGATACCGTGGGTGCAAATTCCTTTTTGCTGTCAAACTGCATACATTCTGCCAACGCACACTATCACTCACTGTCCAAGCACAGTGAATCATACCTTGCAAAATGCCCCTTCAGCTTCTAATTAGCACATTCTGGCTGAGCAGATGCAAAATTTTCAATGCATCCTGTAAAAAAAAAAGAAAAAAGAAAAAAGAAAAAAAAAAGAAAAAGAAAAAAAACTAAGTTAGTGTTAATAAGGCAGACACAGTATCTAAGGACCCAAGCTGCAAGAAAGGGCCTCCACATTGTCAACTTCTAACATGACCTTAAGAGGAGAATAAACTGTTGTTATAGATTCTATGTTGATTTGTCTGGGGCTAGACAAAGTGTAGCTTTTTACACAAAGTGTAATTTATAGTTTTTCTTGGATGTGATGGCTCTTGATCCTCCCTTACACAAAGTTAATGTGCTCTTTAGGCCTCTTCCTCCTGCTAGTTATTTCCTACAACTGCTTCCATTGTCAGATGTGTTTTACCTTCAGTAAAACATGGTGGTATAATGGCTCTGTAGGTTCAGAATGTTGCAGCAAACTACTTTACTGCTGGGTGTCTGATGCTGCTGAGGAATGTGAGCCTCATTCCTCCTCTACACCCAAAAAGCTTGTATCATTGCAAAGGTGTTTCACCACCCTTGCATGCTTGGGGCATCGCTTGGGTCCTGTTGAAAGTATTTAGGCATTACTGAAGATGCTGCTGTGGTCCACTGAAACCTTGTAGACTTTCACCCTGGAATCATCATTGAGAAAGGAAGTTTCATGACACAGACTCACTTCAAGTCAGACCAATGGAGTGAGTGACAGCCTCTGCTGCCAGTAGTGATTGAACGCAAGCACAAGCCAGGAAATTTCCCTTGTGATGTTGCCTTCTCACTGACTGGCCTTTTCCCCAGATCATCACTTTCAAGAACAGCAGGACATTTATTAGGCAGTTATTCCATTTATTGCCCATCTGTTCTTCCTCATGATGAGCAGGGATGTTCCCTACTGTACCAAAACATGGGCTTGGCTTTTAGGACACCACTCTGAGCCCAATGTAATAAAGAGTCCTTTTTTCCCTCCTCTAGTCCAGGTCCATGTCGAAATGCAACTTGCAATTGCAACTGAAGCAAGCATTCCCCAGTGAGTATTTTCAAAGAGGCTTGTACGTGCTCCCTGAAAGGCAGTAGTGGTTGCTCCAGGGCCTTCCAGCCTCTGCACTGGAACTACACATACAACAATGAAGTCAAGAAACATGGGGTTAATTGAACATGTTGGTTTCCATATGTTCACAACATGGAGGGACCAAGTGTCTGATATATCTGGGATACTGTAGAGCTTGCATATACTAAGCTCCTATTATTACAGACACAAGATTTTCACTCCAGTGTAACACTGAGGCTCCAGCAGCTATTCAGTTTCCATTTGGGCAGGCCTGTCTCTTGCTTTTCACTGCTACTTCATCTTCAGTCTTGCCCGTGGGAGGGATGAGTAAGTGATGGGGAGGAGGTGGGCAGCGACAGCTCTGACAGAAGCATGTTTATGCTGGACTTTCATGTTGTTCCTCTGTATCCGATGGAGAATGGTCCATGTCCCCTGCACAGTGAGGGTGCATAAAGCGTCTCTGTGTGTTTGAAGGGAAAGGCTGAGTTGTGCCAATATTGCCACTGGCTCATCATGTGCAACTGGGAGGCTCTGATGTAGTCATTCCTTTCTACCACCCTCACTGACTCAAATCTCCTGCTTGCCTCTGATGGGATTGAGCCGTCTTGGCTCAGCTCTGCCCTGGGAACCATCTGCAGGTCTGAATCTCCTTTTCTTTTGTTAGTACTTCAGCACCTCCATGGTATTTTCCATGTTATGACAGAGCACTGGCTCCAAATCTGAAGAAATTCCTCTGCTGGATTTATCTCCTCACGTCATGGCTAGGCAAATCACTTCTTGTGGTACCCTCTGGGAACCAAGAAAGGAAAAATTGTGATGTCAACACCCACTTTTCAAGATACACACAGAAAGATTAAAACACTCTGTCCCAAACTTCTTCATTCTTTTTCCCCAGAGAAAAGAGATCTTTCTTTTTCAGATGGGATTTTTTTGCAAGTTTGCAGATTTCTCCTTTACTTTACCACACTGTTCATTAATGCTTGCTGTGTATTAATGAAAAACCTGAGAAGATAAAACTGAACATTCTTTGAAACATTTAGATTCTTTTCCAAAAGAACTCTTCATTTTGAATGTTCTGGATTTTCTTATGCTTTAAAGCACTCAAGGACAATACAAGAGGATCTATTTCACAATCGAGATATTATTTCATCAGTAGGAATAGGTTTTCTCATGCTTTGCTCAGAAGCCTGCAGGCAGTTCTTCTTCTTTACTGTTCTTCTGTTTCTCAGAACCTCCAGGAAACAAGAGAATCCTCAGAGTTCCCCAGAGCCTTTGCCACTGCCACATACATGTTTGCTAGATTGCAGTGCAGTTCAGGATCAAATTGAAGCCTGCCCTTCTTCCTGAGCACAGAGCGGATGCTCTCCACCCCACATCACGGCTGCTCCCCTATCTCTCCCACCCTAACCCGACTTCATCTGGCCTCTTCTGTGCTGCTGTTGCCACTCTGAAAGGAAGCTGCCCAGTCAGCAGATTTTTCTGTCCTTTCTCCACGTTCCTTTGCTTGGAGTTATGCTCCAGCAGGGCTGCAGCTGGAGAGAGTTCCCAATCCCTTTGGTTTCTTGTCTTTAACCACAATGGAGGGTGGAGATCCTCTTGTATTATGTTCCACAGGGTGGGAGTGGGGAGGAAGAAACCAGTCACTTCTGGTCACAAGGTATTGTCTGATTTGCCAAAAACAACCAGCTCAGCCAAGATTCCCATTCCAAGCTGGATGTGATGATTCAGAAAATCGAGTAGATAATGAACTGTTTATGAGCAGGTCTTGTTTGTTTACTTTGCTGACAAGCTGTGAATGGCCTGTTCATGAGAAGCAACCTGGACTCTGACCTCATAGACAGAACCTGCATGAGATGAGCAGAGAACACAAATCTCTGCCTTGGCAAAGGAAAATGGGTTTCTGAAAAGGTCACCTAAGAGTAGACCATTCCACGAGGCCACACAAAGGACACTTGCTACACAGCAGTCAAATAAGCACATGTCCTCATTGCTAGGCTTCTGCTCAAAGAGAACAGTACATGAATACCACCAGCCCTAACATATCAACTGGCCCAACACTGAGCTTGAGGAAAGGCAGAGCAGATATTTTCTGTGAAACCTGATTTCTAGCTAGAATTAATGAAAAATAACATGTTTTGCCTTTCCCCCTCTGTGCTGGCATCTAGCCAGACAGCAGCAAAAGAAAGATGAAAGTTATGATGCAGTTCTGGGAAACTGGAATACCTCATAAATGAGATGCTGGAAGAGGCTACTCTGTCCTAATACAGCTTATTGGGCTCTTCTCATCTAATTCCAGTTTGAAATACTCCTTATTCTTCATGCAAACATATAGTCTTGAGTTAAACCTTTCTGATCATGTAGATACATCAGGATACATCAGATACATCAGATACATCAGATACAGCCCTTAACTGTTCTTTTGCTGTTCAAAAAAAAAATGTGTCTTCTCTTGTAAATGATTCCCTTATTATACCTTCTTCTCTTCTCTTGTAAATGATTTCTCCTTATTATACCTTGTCACACTTTTGGCTACTTGACTGAAAAGCCTTCCACTACCACATTAGCATATGGAGTCTATTGCCACAAAACACCAGAAAGGACAAGAAATTGGCAGGATTCAAACACGGGAAATATGACAAGTCTTCCCAAATTTCTTTGTGTACAGTAGTACATTCCATGGAGGGGCACAGTTCATCTCCCTCAAAAGCTGGAGTCGGAGGAGTTCTGGCTTTTACAGAGCCTAATTCTACAAAATGAATGCTCCTCCTCATTGCTGGAAAGAGGGGAGGGAAATTGTTTGCCTTTTATAAAAAGGAAAAAAAACGTTTGGCAGATCTTAGAGCTTTGACATTGTGAGATTCTGCAGAAACATTTAGGGAGTTCTGCTCATTTTTCTTGGGTGTTGGGGAAGAAAGGAGGGGAAAGGAAACAGATAGGGGGAAAAATTAAAAGATGACCAAAAAAATAACAATTGTGGAGGAAATTAAAGTGGGGATGGTTTAGTGGCAAATCAAGGGTGTTGGCTTTGAAGATTGAGGGTTCTGTTTTATACTTGTGAGACCTGATGAAACAGAGCCAAATATTGAGAGATTCTGGAACTGTTTATTGGGCTTACATAATAGAAGAGTGAATTTAAAAGAGGTTTTTCATCAATTATCATGTTCACAGGTGATGCTTAAATGCAAATCCACAACTACTTGCAGGCTATGTGTTTTATAGTAATTTGTTGTCGTTCATTTGTTAGTTTTGTCAATTTTAAGATGTAAGATTTTCATTTGAAAAAAGAAGAAATCCAGGTGTGCATGCTTTGTTTGCATAGGGAATTAGCTTGCAAAGTGTTCTGTTATTTGATCTGGCATGTGGCACTCCACACACTCCAGTCACACCAGGCACTCCAATCACTAAGGAACTGCAGGAAAACATCAGGCAAACCATTCGTAACTTGTTAAATTTTGCACTTTTCCCCGTGATGAGGATTATCTATTCATCTGCTTGTCCTATGAATGATCTTTAAGATCATATATTTGTGGATGCTTCCTTGTGTAACATGGAAATGCAAGATATCAGTTTCTGTTAAAATATGGAAGGTTCATCAATTGCTGCTCACAGTGGAATATTCCATGGTTTAGTCAGCACTGGCTTTCTAAATTAACTGATAGGTCCTTAAAAATGGGCCAAAGACAAACTATTTGGACACTGACTTGAACTCACAAAGAGGCAGATGTGAGTTATTTATTCATCCTACTACAGGGAAGCAGCTTCAGTACAAACTGCAGCACAAGCTTGAGCATCTGTAGGTAATGAATCACATCCACATCCACACAGACTGCTATGGGAACAAAACGTGGCAGCCATGACAACAAAAATACAATCCCTTGTTAAAAGAATTAAAACAGTAATTCTATTAGCTGTGGGTGGAAGGCCTTTCCCTCCTCTAGAGCTGGCCACAAGAGGAGAAAATGGAGTTATGGGGTAAATCAAGGCAATACCAGAACATTTCAAAGAATCAAAGTTTTTCCTAGTGCATGAAAAGTTGGTGATGATGATAAACTTGCAATGACAAAGATGATAGAATGGTGAGTAGGCAGGAGAGTGTTTCCTGTGAAAAGCATTAACACAGAAGCCCTTCCAAGATCTCTAGGTAAACCAAGACCTTCCCTATATCATCAATGGCTCTTTCTGACAATAAGCATAGTGGAACAAAGCAGTTGATAGAAAAGGTGGAAAATTCATAGATTCAATCTTTCACATTTTAAGCATTCAGTCTTTCCAGAAAAGATAATTTAGCTTGAACGAAAGACTGGGTGAAGTTCTTTGCAGAAAATCAGTCTTGACAGTTTTTGACAAGTTCTGGTCAGCAGAAAATAAAACTTCATCATGAAGGGTCCTAAGAACAAATGTCAAAACTAATTCTTCTTAAGATTTTCATTCATACAGGTTCACATAGGCTCTGGCACGAGCATAATACATGAAATCATAGAATCAGTCAGGGTTGGAAGGGACCACAAGGATCATCTAGTTCCAACCCTCCTGCCGTGGGCAGGGACACCTCACACTAGATCAGGCTGGCCAGAGCCTCATCCAGCCTGGCCTTCAACACCTCCAGGAATGGGGCCTCAACCACCTCCCTGGACAACCCATTCCAGGGTCTCATCACTCTCGTGGTGAAGAACTTCTTCCTCACATCCAGTCTGAATCTCCCCACTTCCAGCTTTATTCCATTCCCCCTAGTCCTATCAATAAAAACATGAATCAGAATATACTCATTGTACAAAAGCAAGTACCAGCTACCTAGGCCATGGCAGAACAACCCAGTTCATGTGTCACCAGGAGGCAATGCTTTACAACATTCTGATCCAAATTCCTGGCATGCAAGTGATGCTTTTCAGCAAAAGCAAACTTTCTCTGTAGATCACTGGCATTATGGATCAGCTATATCAGCATTCACCTAACAGAACTCTCAAAGAGAAGATAGAAGAGACCTCAGAGAAACTCAGACTTGACCCATAAAAGGCAAACAAACAAAAGAGTATGAATACATTCCTTTTTTTTCTTAACCCTTGAAGGGTTATAACAATAAAACAAAAGCAGGTGGTAACCTGACATGTAGAAAAGAGGTTATTACAGGGCATTGCATTTGTCATTCAGCAGAAGCCACATGATTCTGTGGTTTAGAAGATGAATAAAGAAAGGACTCAGGGGGCAAAGCTGAAGTGGATCATCAACTCACAGATGCAGGCACACAACAGTCACATAACTCCAGAGTATTTGTGCCACTGTCATGTTTAGATTGGGAGCTGGGGACCTGGGAGCAGGGACTTTTGTCAAAAGGAAAAGAAAGAAAAAGAGAACAAAGATGACCCACAGATGCTTCATCTGCCTGAAGTCGTTCTCTGAGTTAGGTGAGACAGAAGCAGCAGAATGAAGCAAAAAGAAAAAGCAAAAAGAGAGAGGAGGAGGAAAGGATATTAATAAGTATTTTCAGTCAAGTGATATCTGCTTAGTGTGATGAGCATCCCCCAAGGAAGAAGGGGAAGCCTCTTACACTAACACAGAATGAGTCACAGACAACTTTAACCTTGTGCTGCCCAGGACAACTCCCATGACTGCGACAAAGAACAGTCAAAGGAAGAAAATGCAACAGTGCTTCAGCGGTAGGGTGGCTCATGTGCATGGGTCACTGTATGTCAAAATTTAGCCTGAGGTCTGATTTTCTCCTTTCCTGGGGAAACAAGGACAAATTATTTTCATTTGTGCATGTATTTGGTTTTTTTGTTTTACCACACCAGCCATTTTCAATCCCTTTTTGCCACTTTCCTAGCAAGGAAGAGAGGTGCTGAAAATCTGTAGAAGAAACTGTTCTATGAGCTTTAGAATGCCACAAAATCACTGTTGGATAACCAGTCCTGGAAAGACAAGCTTTCCTGGTTCTTCTTATTGAACTGCTTGTTGAGGGACAAGGAACAGCTTTGATCTCTTGTGCAGTGCATCTGTACAGAGAACTGAGTAGCTGCTACAGCTCAGGACTAGCTTATGTGAATTTCTCCCCATAGCCTCATTCATCTCCAGTCCCAGATATTCCCTCTCAGAGGTGTCTAGTTTGCCACAGAAGTATCTTACAGCACAGAGCCAACCTAGGGGACCTTCTCTAGGAAGTATGATAGCTAGCTGTCAAGCTACAACTGAACAGGAACGTACAAAGGAGGACTCTTCCACACAGCTTTGAGGTCTCCAATGAAGTCATGGAACAAAATCAGTGCAGAAAGCCCTCCTAAAACTTAGATAACCTTCTCCTGGCATTTGCACTTGTCTCCCTGCTTTGTGGGAGAAGCCCATGCTCTGTGCAAGTTCTGTGCAAGCTGTCTGGGATAGCATCACCCCCATTCGTGCCCTGATGTTCAAGAGTGATTAAATATATCCCACAAAAGGCAAAACCTAAAGAGAAGTCAGTGAAATACCAGCAACAAATAGATGCATTGTGATCTCACCCTGCAATCCATCTATAAACTATCCTCCTGAATTTCGTTCTTTTTCATCTGTTGTTCCTTCTCACTAGGGCTCCTTTTGAAGCTGCAGTAGAAGGCAATACATACCATTAATACTAAAATCAGTGGGATTTAAGATAACTTAGTGCTGAGCATCATAAGCTTTAGGACCCTATTTCCCAGCAGCAATGCTTGACAGATATGAATCTGTCATGCCTGAAGATGGGGTGTAGGTTTCCAAGTCACTTAAATACACTTTTAAATTGTTACTTTCCAATACACTAGGGATGTGCCACTGCTGTACACAGCTGTCCAATCCAGTTCCTGAGAGCTGACCCACCAGAATTCTTCAGCCACGAATTTCATACCTGCAGCACATCTCAGGTTTATGGATATTGTTCCAGTGCAAAGTCCAGCTGCTGCTGGTCCTTGCAGTCAAGGTTCAGGATGGTTCAGCTGCAGAGCTGTCTGGTCACGTTCTTTGAAATCCCCTGCCTTCTGAACTGCATTTTATGCTGCAGCTGGTCCCTGCCTCAGAACAGAAAAAAAACCCCATGTCCTTAGCTCAGTCACCAATACCTTGAACACAAACACTGTTAATCTTGGTGAGGCCTCGACCTTCATTTTTTTCACAAGCTCAGTGGGACTGCTGACTTGTACACCTCTCTCATCAACCCTGGGTGCACTCTGAACACATTGTGATGCCCTGCACTGGGAAAGACCATGGCTAGAGCTGCTGGCAGCACACAGAGGAGATCACTGCAAATAAACAGAGAGCAAGCAGCTTGGTTTTCATAACCTCGGTTAAACACAGGGGGTGCAGGATCCAAAGCAACAAAGTCATGAGAGTTCAAGAAAGGCGGAGGGTATCCTCTGAGGGGCTCTTTTCTTTGGCAACAGAGGAGAGGATAATGCACAGAGGAGGGGGAAGGAAAAATCAGGGAAATATTTGTCCCTGTGTGCACAGCAAGTTTGTCTTTATCTCCTTCTGGGGCTATTACAACAAAGATGACATTCATCACCGATACTGACATAGCTGCTTTGCTGGGTTCATGTGACAAAATGGTGTATCATAGCTGACCTCTACCCACAGAGCACAAACAAATTAAAACTGAGCTTATCCCACGGACTAGATCATTTTTGCTTACCTGCAGATGCTTCAAAGCATCCTTCTTCCTTTCCTTACCTAAAGCGTAATTTAGCCTCCTTCTATTTGTGGTGGCAGGGGAAATGGAAGGAGGTTTGCCCTCCTTCACCACCTGTGGCAGGCAGGGGGGAGCAGCTGGTCACTGCAGCCAGTGATAAACAGTCTGTGAGTAGGGTGTACACCAGAGATGGGTGTGCACACATGCAGAGATGTGGTATAGCTAGGCCCCTTCTGTGGCTGCTAGGGGAACAAAAAAACTTTGTAAATCACAACATTCAGCTGGGCCTTTCCAGAGTTTTTGGATATTGGGGGGAGCAAGCACTAGATTCAGAGGTGGTGGGAAGAACCTTGTTGGAAACCTAGAGCTTTCTACAGCTCAGAAAATAATGCACTAATTAAACCCACACTTGTCAGCAAGGACCTACCTCAAAGTCAGAGAACTTCTGAAAAGTCCCCTAGGGAGGTTCTCCTCACCCTCTACTCTGCTATGGTGAGGCCACACCTGGAATACTGTGTCCAGTTTTGGGTTCCCCAATTCAAGAGAGACAGGGATCTGCTGTCAGGAGTCCAACATAGAGCTATGAGGATTGCAGGACTGGAACATCTCTCCTATGAAGAAAGACTGAGAGATCTAGGGCTGTTTAGTCTGGAGAAGAGAAGGAGGGGAGGAGATCTTATCAACATCTATAAATATCTCAGGGGTGGGTGTCAAGATGAAGGTGCCAGGTTCTTTTTGGTGGTGCCCAGTGATAGGAACAGGAACAAAGAGTACAAGCTAGAACACAGAAGGGTGAGGCTGACAGAGCACTGGAACAGGCTGCCCAGAGATGTTGTGGAGTCTCCTTCTCTGAAGACTTTAAAAACCTGCCTGGATGTGTTCCTGTGCAGACTACCCAAGGTGATCCTGCTTTGGCAGGGGAGTTGAACCTGATGGTTTCAGGAGGTCCCTTCCAACTCCTAACATTCTGTGATTCTGTGATTGATGTGAATGGTTCTTGTATAGCATATGTCATTACACAGCAACAAAGATTATCTTCATGGACTAAATTAAGTAAATACCCAGACTGAAAGTCTAGATGTAGATTTCAGCACTTCCTCTCCAACTCATCATTTTTTTTTTTTTTAGCCCAGAGGTGAATGAAGGCTACCATACATGTGGTAAATGATGAGAATCTGTGCATCATTCAGGATCCTGTCAGTAGGCTGGTGACATTTCCAATGTTAACAATCACAGAATAGGAACCCATGGAAAGGATTTCTCCCGTGATTGAGGAAATACAGATTTTTTTTTTTTTGCACCAGTTTGTTCTCCACCCTTATTCCTACTAGATCTCAGTTTCATGAAAATGCAGTAATTTTTATTCAGATATCAAAAGTAATCCTGGTTCTGTTGAGGCAAAGTTTTGGATTCAGATCCAGATAAAGTTTTTGCTTTGCTGAATGTCTCATTTATCCAAGCATAGAAAGAAGTTCTTTGTCCACTTGTAGGTGACTTTAATTATTCGAGGACTAAATTTAGAGTTTGGTGTCGTGACTGTGACATTTGATTGTTTGTACAGTTTTGTACAAGAAAATTTTGTTGCCCAGCAGCCTGAATTAGCCATTATTCCTCCAAACTTATGTACCACTGTGATTGTCATACTCTAGTAATAACATGTTACAGTCAATTTTAGACATGGCACAAAACAGAAATGCAAGTTATTTTCTTCATTGCCATCAACTCTCTCTGCCTGCCCACAGACAAAACCTGTGCTCCCCCAGTCATTCATGAGACATGCAGCATTCAGCCTGCCCTTAAAAATCTCCAGCGAAGTCCAAATCTCAGCCTAATCCAGCCTTTCATTATCTTTCTTACAGGAAGGCTTTTTTCATGATATCTAACCTACATGTCCCTTGCTATACTTTAAGCCTTCTCCTTTGCACCCTGGACATAAAGAACAAGTTGTTCTCTTCCTCTTCTATCTTCAATGTATTAAAGACTGTTACCATATCACTTCTCAGTCTGATCTTCTCCAGACTAAACAACACCCTTAGTTCAATCTCTCCTCATTAGTCACGTTCTCTGTACTTCTGATCATCCTTGTTGGTCTCTTCTGGACATTGTCCAACCAGTCCCATCCTCCTTTAACCCTGGTGCCCAAAATTGGAGAAAAAAGAGTACAGCAGAAAAATCACATTCAGTATCATGCAGATGACACTCCAGTTTATATATCCCAGTATGGTGTTTGCTTTCCTCAAAGCAAACTTAACTCTTAAATTTGCAATTCACAATTACCCCATATCCTTCTATGCTGATTATTTCACATCCCATATTTGTACATATGATTGTTCTTGCCTAAGTATAGAACTGTGTATCTTGCATTTGTCTTTATTGAACTTCATCCTTTCCTTTCCCAAATCCCTGGATTATTGCTACACTTAATAATTCTGAAGTTCAAGACTGTCCTCTTCTGTGCTTGAAGCTCTTTTCAAATTTCTGTTATCTGTTAATTTAATTAGCATGTTCTTCATTCATTCCATCTAAGTAACTAATAGAAATCCTGAATAGTAACAGGTCCAGAGAATATCCCTGTAGAATCTTACTCTGTTCCTGATCTGAACCCAGCCAGGTGATGCCTGAATTTGGACATGAACCTGCAACCACACACTACCACTCAGCATGCTTTGACACCTGAAGTTCTTCCTGACATTGTTATTAACTGAAGGAAGTTCACAGATGCCAAAGATCAAGACATCAATACCATTGCCTATCTTGACAGACATGCTCTGTCTTCATAGACCAGTGAGTGTACTCTGTGTCATTGTGCTTTGTATCACAGCAATGCAACAGGCTGCACGCTGGTGCTGTACGTGAACTAAAATGCCATAAGTAAACCCTGATGAAAGCAAGATAGCAGATCATTAACTTCTGGGGAGGACATAAACCAGCTCCTGGTGTTTAAAGCACTTGTTCAGTATGTCCTGATGTATTTAGCCCTTGGTTTCTTCTCCTGTAGTTGGTCCAATTTCAGCAAATGTACCCTTTGCTCAGAAACCTGCTATGTCCCCTTTGGGACATGAAGAGTGGCTCCTCATAACATTTTTTTTCAAGACTCTCGATTTGAGACTTCACTAGCTAGACTCTGTCATGATTGATCACGATAACTGAATGCTCTTCAGCTGTCATCTAATCTGTGAATGTTCATGTTACAAGTTGCTGTCTAGGAACAGGTCTGGGCACATGCTCCACCTATTAAACAAGAAAACATGATATAGTCACTCAGAGAGATGCATACTGGCTCCATGGTGAATGTGTGTGTTGCTATTCAGAACAGCTTTTCCCTAAGCCCTAGAGAGACTCAAGGCCCATTTGTGTAAACACAGGCAGAGAAAGCTGAGATGCCTGAGAAACGGATCCATCTCAAACTCGAGCAAATCTTGATGAACTCCTGCTTTGGGGGATTTGAACAGTAAACTCTGAGTCAGGAGCAGGGTGAGCCATCACCTTCCTCTTGTGCCTGTGAGGCCAATGATGAACAGTCTCCATGGCTTAGTTCTCAAGGCCAAATGCCTTGTAATCTGCCCCAATTTAATTTTTTTACTTTTCCTCCCAACTCCTCCTTCTGGAAGTCACTTATCGTTACCTTGGGATTTTTGCCAAATTCCCTTCTGGCATCACTTCTCTCCTCCTTTTCTGCACTCTTTTCTTATAGCATACCTTAATCACTTCCCATGTCAACTACTGCAATGCTCTTTTTTTTATAGTTCTCATAAATACTTACAGGCTTTATATATATTTCCTGTCCAAGCTTCAAGGGCTGCAGATAATTGCTTAAAATTGAAGAAGTGGAGAGGAGGGCAGTTTGACTTGGATTTCTACATGACCCAGATGTGGCAAAGTTTCTTGCAAATGGAGAGTGGCTTTTCTGTCAGGATGCAAAAAGGACTGTTTGCAGCCCTGGATCTCTATTATATCCTCAGTCCCAGATATCTTGCTCTGCTCAACAAGCAATCCTTTCCCAAAGCACAAAGCCATCAGGTTACCCAGAAATCTGCCTTTCTTTTCTCTTATTTTCCTTTTTTTTCCCCTCTTTTCTTTCTTTTTCCCCTTTTTTAAAACTTTTTCTTTTTCTTTTAATTTTCCTTTCTCCTTTTTCTTTTCTTTTACTTTATTTTTCCTTTTCCTTTCTTGTCTTTCTTTTCCTTTTCTCTTTTCTTTTCTTTTTTTCTTTTCTTCTTTTCTTTTCTTTTTTCTTTTCTTTTCTTTTCTTTTCTTTTCTTTTCTTTTCTTTTCTTTTCTTTTCTTTTCTTTTCTTTTCTTTTCTTTTCTTTTCTTTTCTTTTCTTTTCTTTTCTTTTCTTTTCTTTTCTTTTTTCTTTTTTCTCTTTTCATTATTCTTTTTCTCTTCCTTTCTCTTTTTTCTTTTCTTTTTTATTTTTCTTTTCCTTTCTCTTTTTTCATTTTTCTTTTCTTTTCTCTTTTTTACTTTCTTTCCTTTTCCTTTTTCTTTCCATTTTGTTCAATGGCCTCCTACAAGAAGTACTGCACAGACCCCACAGATCCAGGCACTGCAGGTCAGAACTGACCATGTAGACTTCTTATTGACATCTGCTGCTATTTTTCATCATGTATGGGATAGAAATCAGAGCCTCAGGCTGATGGGAAAGGAATTTCTTTTTCTCTTGGTTTGAAAACCAGAACTAAGTTTTATTTCTCGCCATCTTTGGGCTTTGTATCAGCTGTCTGTTGGGTGTTTCAAAAGTAATTGTCTTGTCTCAGCACAGTAAACTCACAAGCTAATTCCCATGACGCTGGTGATACAAAGCAGCCAGGCCAGCCAAGATATTTGTGCTGCAATGTTCCAAATGCGCTCCTGACTGCCTTCAAGCAACAATAATTTTGCAGGATTTTCCTTCCTGAAAAATTGTTCAGTGATGACCTACAAGTGAAAAGTTCCCTGTCTCATTACCATTTCCATCCAATTCCACATGAAATTTACTTTAAAAGCTGGCTTTGACTAAGCCAAGAGTCAAATATAAGAGCTACAAGGCCCTGATTAAGAAAGCACTTAATCACTTTCTGAGCTTTGAGTTGGACAGATACTACTCCCCGTCAAGGACCGTATCAGTAGCTGGGGGAGGACTAGGGAAAAGAGCTTGGCTTAAAGCCTATGAGAATTCACAACCCAGAGATACAGCTGCAGGACCTTACTAAAGGCACTGGTGTTCTAGGGCTCTCAGCTGTCTCTCATTTTGCTCAGGACTTTCCAGGATACTTGCTCAATAAACTCAGTGGCTTGGGTTGCAACTGAAAACAGAAGCCACAGAAAGCCCTGGGAATTGTCCCAGGAGCACCTACCTTTCATGGAAAACAGAGAGGGGCCCAGAACAACTTCTGCTTAGATTAGATTGCCCTCACTAAAAATAGGAAGCCATTTAGTCCTTCATCTCTCTTGATAAAGCTTTATTTTTAAGTATATGTTTTGTTTGACCTTGAGGGGTTTGGTGGTTTGGGTTTTGTTTTGTTTGTTTGCTTGTTTGGTTTTGGGTTTTGTTTTGTTTTGTTTTGTTTTTAATGAAAGTGAAAAAGCAAGAGAGAAAGCAAGAAATAAAGCAAGCAAGAAAGAGAAAAGAAAGCAAGTGAGCAAAAAAGCCTCCTTGACAAAATGCCATGTAATGATGAAGATAAAGTTCAGTGAGTGAGCGCTTTCATACATTCTCACAACGTCCCATCCACATTGTTCAAATCATCATTTCTTGGCTTCAAAAGGATGTTGAACAACATTTCATCCAGAATGTGTCTAGTTTGGGTCCACAAGGTACCCCTTCTGCTTTCTCTGGCTTCCCAAAGTATTTTCCTTGTTTTTCCTAACCCCCACAGCTAGGGCCAAAAGAAAACCAACAGTGAAAACAGTTATCAGCAACTTCAGTGATCTGATTTACTGGGTCTAGCACCATCCCTTTGGGCTGTAGGCATTACTGTCTCTTGTAAAGACTGAAGTTTTCTCAATAGTTCATCAGCTAAAACAACCCAAATGGTCAGATTCCATGTCTCTGTTGGGGTGACAGGGAAAAAAACTCCTTTCTTAATCTAAAAGGAAGGCTTTCTTGACCAGACCACACTGTCACAGTGTGTACTGGAAACTCATATTGCCGTTTGCAAAGTGTGAATTATATTCCAGATGTGAAGAAACCTTCTAAGATAAAATTTGTGTTAGAGTTTGAAGAAGATGTTGTAGATAACTTTCATCTAGAAAAACCAGATGATCAGCACCAGACATACCCAGCTTTTGAAAGAAAACAACACAAGCAGAAAATGCATCTCTAGCTGCAAAAACAATCCCAGTTGAGTATGAACAGTCACTTATTAAACAATGGAAAACGTGGACAGACACAGAAAAAGTAGTTTCAGGACCAGCAGGCAAGAAGGATGTGAGTGAACCTTGCATGACCTTGTGAAAAACAAATTCTGTAACGATGCTGGGACTCCAGCTCATGCTGTTTGTCAGTTCAAAGCTGGTGTGAGCCACGCAACCTGACTTACCTTCCTTCCCAAGGGGATTTTAATTTCCACTCCCTCCCCTCAGTACCAGCTGGGTCCCTATTGCCAGCACATTCAGGGTCCAGGAAACCCATGCAGATGTTTTCATGGACAGAGCACAAGCCCAAGACTTCCTGCCAAGACTCACACTGGGCTTTCCGTAGGAGCAAATGTATCTGTTGCTTCTAAAGCACTGTGGTTTGGGAGCAGCTCTAATTTAATCTGAAGTTGAGAAATAAAATCCTCCTGACCTAGTTGTTGTGTTCTCCCTGTCCTAAACAATTCTGACAGTAAAATGACTATTATTTGTCTTTAAACTTGAAATCTCAACCTGAGGCAACCACCCTCTATAGTCACTTCCACTCTTTAATAAAGGTTTGAAAAGTTATTCTTGTTCTTTTCTAAACTAGAAAAGCACAGATTCTTCTGACTGCTATTTAATATCTCAGCTCTCAGGCTACTTACAAAATAAATCATTTCAGTCTTGGCATTAGGTCTTTTGCCACATACACATAGCCTGAGGCTTCAGATTTCCAACTCTGGACCACAACCAGTTGAATTAATAGTCAAACTGAGATTTAGGTGCCATGCTTTGAGGGACCTGCAAGTGAAAAAATTATGTGGGATGGTAAAAGATGTTGAGGGTTTTGTAGTTCAGATTTGGAATGCACTCATATATATGCCTCTGCATTTTGGCAGCTTTCCATCAGGTCTGTGCTATGGTGTAGGCTTTTTAAGTGAAATCCATGCCCCTTTCAGTGCTTCTTTTTAACAGTCTAGAGCAAATCACTTTAACAAAACAAAAAGTGAAGATTTTCTGTGGAAGGCTTTTCTTAAGGTGAAAGGCCAATATAGCACCTCCCAGAATGATGCCCACTTCTCATCCAAGGCTGATGAATTACTTTTTTGCTAGATTTGTACCAGAATCAGATCTGCCTGTCCTGACTGTTTCTTTTTAAGTTCATAGTAGTGTTCATGTCCATGATATATCTATATTCAACTCCACTCCCATTCTTAATCAATGTGATTGCACTATGTTTTTAATGGTTTGAAAGAAACATTATTTGATATTGGGTATTAGACTTCAACAGGGGCCCAAGTGGCAATCTTTCTAATAAATATTGCTTTCAAAAGCCAGAAAATTTTATTTCAGGATTTAGTTTTGGAGTTTGGTGGCGAGTCCTGGAAATACATATTTTGAGTTTCACCACAATCTTCCTTATCTGAATGTCCAGATACTGCAGAAACCAAAAATTCAAGCACCTAAAGCATATTTTTTTCAATGAGATCCACCATCACATATTGCAAATTTGTTTCTCTTTGGAGTCCTTAATAGAAACTTAGGAAAAATTCTTTTCAGCACTCACACAGATATTTGCCAACCTTGGCAACCATTATGTCATTCTGGTCCCTTTTATTTTTCCCTTGTCAATGGTGATTTTCTGAATTCACTGTTTTGCTTTCCTTGGTGTAGATTTGTTCAGTCCCACTGTAGAGACAGGCTTAGTGCAGAGAGCTCTAATCCATGAGTTTTCATAGACTAAGAGCAGAGTCAGATAAAATATATATTTGAACCTGTTGTTACTTATGGAGCTGTCAAAAAGGTGAAGTGAGATCACCAAAACTTACAATCATGGGTTTCTACATCATGGCAATATGGATGGGTCCTGATGCCTACCAATAGGCAGAGGAAGCTTATTTTAGAGTTGCCTTTTCCAAATCACATCTGCAGACACTCCTGTGTCTTCCAGCACTGCTAACTTCACCTGAAGAGTTTAACTATCATGGTAGGTCCTCCCCTGTATCTTGTGAAGAATTGCCAGGGAGCAGGAAACAAAGGGTTAAATAATATGCCTATGTGCAAAGTTAGGAATACTGAGCAGTCACGCAGAAAATACCTGACTAATAATTGACTGTGTATTTATAGCTTAGAACAGTTATAATAGAAACAATTCCTGTAGCAGCTTTTGCTTTAAAGGCAGTCTGCACTTTGCAAATGGCTCATTGAACAGATCGTCTTAGCTATTCATTACGGAATCTTTACAAGAATGGAATTTCCTGGCTTCTGCAACAGGCTAATCTGACTGTTCAGTCCTGTACAAAGCCTATTTGATAAATTATGAGCAAGACAATTCTGCAACAAGGTCTTCAATAGCTTTGAGCAATAACTTGGAATGGACAAGAGTAGTGCTTAGGGTTAAAAAAGAAAATTGTAATCAAGAAATCTTCCCACCTTTAGCTCCTGTTATGCCCATCACCATAGCATGCAGAGGCCCAATCACCTATATAGCTCATACCTCTTGACTTTATTGAGAGATCATACCTTTCTTTACCTTCCAAAACCATCAGTTAACTCTTTTCTTGTGCATCTCTGAATTACCTGGGTTTGTCGCACACAGCAATGGCAGATCGTCACTGCAGAATGTGGATCATTTTTTGACTTGAGTTTGAACTTCTTAGAAGATCAGCACAGGCTGGATTTGTTTGATGTTCTGGTCCTGACTGTCCCATCTCCTTTTCTGACCTGCACTGTCTAAATAGGACAAGAAATCAGTCTCCTGTCTGGATCTTAGTCCAACACCAAACTTACTGCAGAAGCACGTGGTGTAGATACTCAGAGAATGAGAAGCTTGGCTGCCTATATCATACAGAGGACAATGTGCCAAACATTCCAGCAGCCCAGTCCAAGGCAGCAAATAGACAGAATAGCCAATCTGAGGAATGGTGATAATGGAAGAGAAATTACCAGAAGTGAAAGAAGTATTATCAAGAACAGTTCACTTGGATTTGAAGCTTATTTGCTATTTATCTGCAAATACACTAGTTTGGTCCTAAAGGCAACCTCCAACTTCCTCCAGTGCACAAATACCGTAAATGAGATCATTTGTCAAAGAGCTATCAGATGAAAGAGCATTCCTTCCATTCTACAAAATTAAGCAACGACAGAAAGGAGCAGTAATGAGAGAGGGATAGACATTGCACTCATTATCCTCTCTACACCTGCAAATTGTGCTGCATCTCCAGCCTGTGCCCATCTCTTTGCACAGTGCTTCTCTCCCAAAAATATGCCTTAGTCACTAACCTTGACATATATGGTTATGCACTTCTCTTCCCTTGACAGCAGCCTGTCTGGTTCAGAACAGAAGAGGCTTGTGTCATAACTCACAACTGGATTCAGGGAGGGTGTGACAGGACTGGAGGGTATCACCAGTGTGGCATGTGGATCAGGGCAGATAGCTTATGACTAGCTAGATCCAGGTCAACATAAAGTGCCTTCAGAGTGTGAACTGTGCCATGTGATCTGATCTTTTTCTAAGAAGTAGCTCTGTGCTCAGCTTGGTAGAGACAGTTTTGCAGAAATCCTGATCTTTTCTACTCTGAAGTTTGCTACTTTGCCTGCTGTTAAATATTCATCATAATTACAGTTTCTAGTACAGAACTTTTAACTTCCATTTGCAAGGGACACTGAAAATACTGTTTCACTATATTGGTGGAGCAATGTGAGATCCAGGTTCTGCCTGCAGATGTGTGAGCAAGATAGCAAACTGAAAAGGAAAGCAAATATGGGACAGAGATGTCCCATACATGATAGCTGAGAAGCAGAGCAAAGGTCCTTTTGGAATGGTGTCTTTGGAAACTCACTTAGCACTTGACTTTAACTGTGTATCAAGTTCATGTTACTGGACACAAACAAAAAACCCCAACCAACAGCAACAGCAAAAAACAGTCTAAATTCCCCAGAAGGATTTAATGGAAACTAAATTCTTTTCACTCTTACACAGACTGGCATGCTTTCTTTTCTGGAACCTCTCCCCTGACTTTTTGAGAGATGGTGAGGATGTGATCGACCACTTCAGATCCTTCCCTTACATTAAAGAATCTGTCACTGAGCTGAGCCTAGATAAGTAGAAATACAAGTAGCAGAAAAGACCAAGCCTTTGGCCTTCCCTGAAAAGGCTGAATACTGCAGACAGATTTACAAGGTGCCTCCAATGATCTCATTCCACTGGTTCTCCCTTCTCTCTGTTTTATTTACCAAGATAAAATTTTACCTTTCACTTTTCCCTTTCTCACTCCCAGGAAAAATGCATCTCTTCAAGGACTGGAAAACATGCAATCCTTTTTGCTTATCCTTTCTGCTTCTATTCTAGTGGAATGCAATCTTGCAGTGGCTTTAAACATACATCTGTCTTGCTAAAGTACCTCAGCATGAAGTACACCCCAGGAATCATCCACTTGCATCAAGGTCCACTTTATCTCCTTCAGAGCAGAGCCAGCACCTGCTCCCAAGAAACCACATCACCTTGCACAGTAGGAGGATTATGTGGCCAAGAAATCCTTGACCTTTTGCACTTGGGTTGTTTAGTCCAGATGTGATTCCAAGTGGGTGCAAAGTAGTCACAGACGCTTTACAAATTGACATATGCATGAAAATAAAACACAACTGTAACAAAAAAAAACAAAACCAAACAAAACAATCCCCAACAACCAAACCAAGGAAAAACAGAAAAAGACAAAGTTGACTACTTATAGCTAGTTTGCTCTCAGGGATAAGGGAAAGTATTTAGGGAGCAGACTACATATTCGCCTCTTAGGATTACTCATGAGGAGGCACTAGGTGATGGTCACTCTTAAGACATTTATTGTTATCATGAAAGAAATCAGTTCTGTGGAGCTGTACAGGCAGCTGGTCATGAGCTTGGTGAACATGGCCATAGTTTGTCTCACTCTGTGTCTTCTGAGTTATCCAGCCCCTGCACTGCAAGTGCATCTGGTTTTGAGGAAGTCCTGGGCAGCTGCTTACTGAGAACAGCAGACCCACAGGACACTGCAGACCCATCTGTAACTAGCAAGCTATGATCTTGAAAACAGTTTTTTGAAACATAAAGATGCAGGAAAGAGAGGAATTGGCAATTCCATCTTATGAACTTCACCACAGCAGCCTTCCAGCAGCCACCCTGCTGTTGTCACTGACTGGTCATTGCTAGCAGAGCATAAGTGCAATATGTACCAGGTTTAGCCCGTGGGAATGGCCAACATATAGGGTGTGCTTTACATCTGACTACCCTAGAACAGGATTGAATCATTCAGTTCTTAAACCGCCATCTCAGGGGGGTTGTTCTTCTCTGGAGCAATCTTGCTGGGTGTCTTCCTGATGTTATTTTGGTCCCTTTGGTTACACAGCTGCCATCACATTCATAGAAGTCATATATATAGATGAGAACAGAAAGTCTCATTTGCAGCCTCCACACTGGCATTATAACCCATTTTCCTTTGTGAACAGATCAGTTTCAAATGCTTCAAAACCACAGATAGGGACAAACTAAGAGAAGAGCTTGCTGCACCCCTGGCTTGCTGTTTGGCTTGCTGCATTGTGGAAGCCAGGTTACAGATTAAACAAGGAGAGGCTCTTTTATTTATTTATTTTTTCCTCTTCTTTCTGGTCCTTTTAAAGCACTAACAGAACATATAACCTAAGGAGAAAGGGCCAGGCACCCATAACAGAGCAGAGGATTAGAGTAGGGGATGCAGTGTTGTACCTTCTTTTCTAATGTTCACATTAGAGTGTGGGAAAAAAGAGGCACACAGAAAGTGAGAAAATTATTCAAAACTATGACTTCAATGCTGCCAAGGAAACAGATGATGATACAGTTTTAAACTTGGAAATACACTTTTCCTAATTCAAAACATTCTGTGATTTTCATGCCCAGTAGATACCCCTGAACAGGTTTATGTGCTCAGGTGTGCAGCAGTGAACCTTATTGCACTATCTTGTCGAACCTGTTTTTAAAACTGTGCATCTGTGTAAGATGTTTGTATTCTACCTGCCCAGTAAGGGTGAACAAAGTAACTGTTAGGCAATTATTGAAGCTCATCAGCAAGGTGAATGTTTCAAACCAATCCTCCAGAACACTATTGGAATAAATCTCATCTCCTTCCTTGACAAGGTGACCAGCTTGTGGCTGAGGGAAAGTCTGTGAATGTTGTTTACCTGGACCTCAGTAAAGCCTTTGATATTGTTCTCCACAGCATCTGCATGAAAAAAAACTGTCTGCCCTGGGCCTGATGGTTGTACACTCTGCTGGATAGAACTTTGGCTGGATGGCCAGGCCCAGGGAGTGGCCCAGAGAGTTAGTGGATGGTCATTGAGTGATGTTCCCCAGGGGTCCCTCCTTTTTAATATCTTTATCAATGATCTTGACAAGGAGTTTGAGAGCACCCTCAGTAAATTTGCAGATGGCACCAAATTGAGTGGGAGTGTTGAACTTCTGGAGGGTGGGAAGACTCTTCAGAGGGACCTGGACAGGATGGATCAACAGGCTGAGGCTAATCATATGGGATTCAACAAGACCAAGTGCCGAGTCCTGCACTTGGGCCACAACAACCCCATGCAAAACTACATGGGGTTGGAGTGGCTGGAAATCTGCCAGAAGAAAAGGACCTCGGGATGTTGTTCAACAGCTGGCTGAACATAAGCAAGAAGCTTGCCTAAGAGGCCAACAGCATCCTGACCTGGATCAAGAATAGTGTGTCCAGCATGATTGTTGCCCTGTACTCAGCACTGTTGAGACTTCATGTTGAGTGCTGTGTTCAGTTTCGGATGCCATCAGATATAAGACATCAAGGTGCTGGAACAAGTCCAGAGAAAGGCAATGAAGCTGCTGAAAGGGCTTGAGAATAAGCCTTATGAGGAGCGACTGAGGGAGCTGGGGTTTTTTAGTCTGAAGAAAAGAAGGCTGAGGGGAGAGCTCACTGTTCTCTACAGCTGCCCAAATGGAGATTATAGAAAAGTGAGTGTTGGTCCCTATGCACAAGTCACAACTGACAGGACAAGAGAAAATGGCATCCAACTATGCCAGGGGAGGTTTAGGTTAGACATTAGACCAAAATTCTATACCGCAAGGGTTATCAAAGACTGGAACAAGCTGCCCAGGGAAGTGGCTGAATCTCCATCTGTGGATGTATTTAAATGCTGTCTAGGTATAGTGCTCAGGGCCATGGTATAGTAGTGGCCCTGGTAGAGTTAGATAATGGTTGGACTTGATGATCTTGAAGGTCTTTTCAACCATAGTGATTCTGTGACAGTGGCAATTGTGATAACAAATCCAATCACCCATAATAATTGCCTCTTGGTGGCATTCAGGAGGCCATCTGCCTCACACAGAGGATTCCTGCCATTAGTCTTTGGTCTATATCAAGCCTCTACAACTGTTACGTTGAAGGAAGATACTTTGGAAGGAGTTAAGTGAAGTAGGAAACGTGGAAGATTTAGGGTGGGAAAAGAACTACAAAAGGTTTAATTACAAGTTCTCCCCATGCTTTGAAAATGGCCCAGCAGTTTGCTTCTTTCTCAGAACATTGAGTCCAGAATCTGGGGGGGGGGGGGGGGGAGGGAGAGGGGGGAATCAATGCATATAATATCTTTGTGGATGACCTTTCACCATTACAGGCTTCAGTGACTCTATTGGCAGCCTCTGAACCAATATTTGGCTCTATTATTACTTGTCTCCTTGCAAAACTTGCTGTCGCCTAAAGTCTTTGGCAGAAGATATGAAAGATACTTTACAAAACACAGCAGGAGGGGGTTCCCTGTGCTACTAGAGAGAGGTTGTTGCTAACTCAGCAAGAGGTTGTTGCTAACTCAGCGTTAGCTTTTGTAATGTGCCTTACATGAGGTATGTTACCCTTCTGGCAACACCTCCAGGGTGACTTTTCTCCTTTGCCCTCATGTGGATCTGGGATAGGAGTTCCTTAAGGAAAGGTTCACACACTTTTCAGCAGAAAAGCTGCCTTCATGCTGTGACTCCATTCCACTGGATATTTTTAGGTTCAGTCCCAAGCAAGCCTCTATTTCCAAGTTTGGCAACCCCTGCTGCACGGATGTCACCTGAAATTGTCTTCTCTCTGTGCTGTTTCAGAATTACTCCATTGAACTATGATTTTTAATGCATTTGTTCAGGGCACTTTTGTGCTGGTTTTATAGTAGAGAGTGTGAGTGTGAACCATCATCTGTGGAACATGGATGATGACACATAAGGCTCAGGCTATGATGGAGCATGGAGATATCATCATAACTGAAGCACAGAGATATCATATCTGAAGCACAAAGAGAGGGTGCTTATATGCAGATATTTTGAGAGGCTAACTAAATCTTTAGAACCATTTCTGAGGCTACTTTTGTATTTTAAAAGTAGGATTGAGAGTAAAGATTTTAAGGTGCTGGGTTTTATTTTTTTTTATCTGATTTTCAGTCTTTGAAGTCTTACACTCTCTTGTCCCTCCACCTCTTATATGTGACAATACCAACAGAGCCTTTGCAGATCATGAAAATCCTGTCTCCTTTACATGACCAGCTTGTACTTCTCACAAAGAATTCTTAAATATAGACCAAACATTTTGGTTGGGCCAGCTCTTTCAGATGTTCAAAAATACCAGGTGATCACTGTAAAAATATGGTGGTGCCCAATGATAGGGCAAGGAACAATGGGTACAAGCTAGAGCACAGGAAGTTCCATTTCAACACAAGGAGACACTTCTCTATTGAGGGTGATGGAGCACTGGAACAGGCTGTCCAGAGAAGTTGTGGAGTCTTCTTCTCTGGAGACTTTTAAAACGTGCCTGGATATGTTCCTGTGTAGCTTGCCCTAGGTGATCCTGCTTTGGCAGGGTGGTTGGACTCAACCTCAGGTGGTCCCTTCCAAACCCTAGCATTCTGTGATTCTGTGACTCTGTAATCTAGGAAGAAAACACAACCCAAATGCTTGCCCATAGTCTAGGGCTCTGAGATACCAGTGAAGTGGGCTATGAAACAATGACTCTGCTTGAGACCTACACCTCATGCCAAAAAGGCAAAACCGTTCAGAGCCTTTGCCAGTGGAAATTAGGGAAAACAAACCTCATTTGTTTCATCTTTGGGAATCACTGCCACCCTAAACAAAGATTTTCCTTTGCCACTTCTCTTTTCCTCTACAGGAAAATCTCCTTGTCCCAGAGTTGCAAGTTCCCATATGTTTCCCTATCAAAATCTTTCTGGCACCAGCATAAGACTTTTGGCATTGGTGCAAATGTCTTAGCACCAGCACAAACCATTGGCAAAGTCCCAGCCCAGCCCAACATAGACAATGAAATACCAGGCTACAGCATAAATCCTTCCATTCCTATAACAGGCTTCTGAATTTCTCTTAGCTCCTTGTCATTTATTGTCCAGTTTTTGAACTAGATTATATTGCACATGTTCAATAAACACTAATAAAAATCAAAACCCTAATTAATTAAGCAACCCTGAACTCTTTGCATGCAGGCACTAAAAAAATCAACACTTGCTGTTTTGTTCAGCAACGGGTAGCAATAAATATTTTTTAAACTCTCCCAAGATACATTTTTTTATTATGAAATAGGATGATTTAAGGGTTTGTTTGTTTGTTTGTTACACAGTTTTGTTACATATTCAAGACAGAATATGAATTTACCCAGACAGATTGATGACTCATGTCACCAAGTTCCTCAAGCTTATAAATAGCATCTCCATAGTGCTGTATTGCCTTATTGTTCTTAAGCCACAAGCTTGACAACTGGAGGCATGTACACAATCATTTACACCACAGCCTGACTCTCACCTGCTCAGATGGATGGCATTAGCATCCCAGACCACTCCCAAATCAACCCAGGGCCACATCCAGGAACCTTGGTATTACATGTACTTGCTGCTCTAAAGAGTCTGTCATAACAGCACTGGTTAGGCCACACCTTGAGTACTGTGTCCAGTTCTGGGCCCCTCAGTTTAGGAAAGATGTTGAATTGCTGGAGCATGTCCAGAGAAGGGCAACGAGGCTGGTGAGAGGCCTTGAGCACAAGCCCTATGAGGAGAGGCTGAGGGAGCTGGGACTGTTTAGCCTGGAGAAGAGGAGGCTCAGGGGAGACCTCATTGCTGTCTACAACTACCTGAAGGGAGGTTGTAGCCAGGAGGGGTTTGGTCTCTTCTCCCAGGTAACCAGCAGCAGAACAAGAGGACACAGTCTCAAGCTGTGCCAGGGGAGGTTTAGGCTGGAGGTGAGGAGAAAGTTCTGCACAGAGAGAGTGGTTGGCCATTGGAATGGGCTGCCCAGGGAGGTGGTGGAGTCACCATCCCTGGAGGTGTTCAAGAGGGGATTGGACGTGGCACTTGGTGCCATGGTTTAGATAGTCATGAGGTTTAGGGTGACAGGTTGGACTCGATGATCTTTGAGGTCTCTTCCAGCCTTCTTGATTCTATGATTCTATGATCCTATAATCAGGAGCTAGTGGCTAGTGAACTGAGACACCTCCAAAGCCTTCGACACATATTTCTCAGGAGTCTTTGTGCACCTTCTTTCTTGAGGATGTCATGACATTCAATGCATCAAGCTGCTCAACAGGCATTTGGCCATGAGTCAGCAAGTAAAGTAGTGCATTTCAAGTATGGAGAATGAACAAACAAAGAGTTCACACAGAGTCACCTTGCACAGATCTTCATCACCTGGCACTGATTCAAAAACTGGTTTTCTTGCAACATCCCCTTTTTGCTCAATGTCCAACCAATATTTCCTGGAATAACCTTACCTATGATCATAAAACTCTGTATGTAAGAGCTAATGGATAAGTAGTAGATCCTTCCCTGAAGGTTTCTGATAATGGTTTTCAGGACACTTCTAAAGCCTCTCACTTTCACAGGGATCAAGTCCCTCAGAAATGGTTTTTACCATTTTCTTGACCACACTGAAAGAGTAGGGGAAGTATTGAAACCAGCTGATGAAGGGAAGCAAACAGATCACTGGCTTTCAGGTGACATTGCTAGACTTGTCAGAAGTTGTCAGAAGTTCATCTCTCAGACACAATGCTATTAGATGTTCTTGTCTGCACAAACAAGGGTTTTGAATGCTCTTTGCAGAAAGGTTACAGACTCTCTGAGTTGCAGAGATATCTCTGATACCCGAGATGGGTTCTCCTGCGTGGAGAAGGGATTTGTAGTGCCTGTCTCAGCACTTTTAGAACAGTAAAGGAAAATGTTACACCCTTTTGTTACTGTTAAACTGCCTCAAAATGGGATCCTTAGGACTAAGTGAGAAAGACCTTTTCCCCACTTTTCCTGATCTGCTCTTTGGGGGAAGGGGACCCAGTGCATTTTGGGGTGGCATCATTTGGATTATTTAGTTTTGTACCTTGACAAGCCTCTCAATGGGAAACAAAAGGGGGGGGAGAGGGGGGGAAGTCTGTAAAAGCTACTGCTTCTTTATCTTTGGGCCAAGTCTTGAAGTGTTAAAGCACAACTCCTAGTAACACAGATTACTATAAAATCTGAATTTCTTTATTTCACTTTCACTGCTAGTTTATAACATTGGAAGCCAAGAGGTTGTTTTGCAAATGTAAAGAGAACCAAGAGTCCTGTAAACTTTTTAATACCATGTGAAATTTGAAAGCCTTAACAGCAGAGGCTTAGTAGTAGTGTCTCACAATGCCTGGGCATTTAATGAGTTGCATTTTATGAGTCTGTTTTTCTGGGAGGCAATAAAAGGATGTATGAAAAGGTCAAAGTCAGAAGGGTGTACTGCAAAGTATCTTGCCAAGGTTACACACGGGGTATCTCACACTTTCCAGAGGAAAGGATGGATTAGGTCTGCACCCCTGGAGGTATTCTTTTTTAAAAGCCTTCAAATAAAAGAGGCTATGGTAGACCTTTTTTTTTTTGTGAAATGGAGGTGGAGGGGAAGAAAAGACACACATCAGCAGGAATCTGCAACTTGTATGGCTCAATGGACAAATACAACCCCAAACCAAGTTGCAAGCCTCTGGTTCTAGTGAAGTGTCCCCACACCTTTAATTTCATGACCTTTGTTTTCCATTTTTTCCCCATCAAGACTAAACATGTGACATGAGATCAAAATTTGTACAGCTGTTGTCTAGGCTGCCATATGAGCTTCCAATTAGCTAATTATTGACTTAACAGTCAGCCATTAACCTAGTATCATTGCAGTTATCACAGATCTATCTCTGCTCTGGAGGCCTCATCCATAGACAGCTGAAGCATAAGTGTCCCAGAAATCCCAAGCAGGTATCTGGCTTCCTAAGTCCCTACTAAAGCTAAATTCCTACAGAATTTATTTTCTCCATATATGTGAACTCTCATCTCAAAGCTTTCTTGATACTATCTTTCCTCAGAAAGGTGTTTCCAAAGTGTATTTGAAAGATCCAGGTAAGGAACATGACCACATCCTTCTCATGTACCCCTTGCCTGTAGGACATACTTCTGTTATACCTTAGAATCTTTCGCTACGTTTCTGTTGTGCTTCACTTTTGGGAAGGGGAAGCTCAACACTTTGTGTATTGTGAAGTAAATCCAATGCGCTTTCAATACCTTTTGTTTGTTATTAAAAGTGAAACTCTTGGTAATAACTGAAATGTGGTGTCCCTGCCCATGGCAGGGGGGTTGGAACTACATGATCCTTGTGGTCCCTTCCAACACTGACTGATTCTATGATTCTGTGATTCTAAATGTGGAGGTATGACAAGCCATGCAAAAGAATAACTATGGATGATCATCTCAGACACCTTTTTCCTCCTGTCAGTGTCCCACACCTTTGGCACAGCCACATACTGAAATTTGTATCTGGGTCCACATACTACCTTCACTATTGCCATCCCCAATGGCTTTTAGATGTGCATTAAATAACCATTACATTGTTAAGCTTATTGACTGATGACTCTTGGCAGCAGCCCCATGGGCTTGTAGGTAGTGGAGAACATGTAGCTGGGTCTAAGCAGCAGCCCTTCACCCTTCGGGAAAAAACTCTCACCACTTGTGACCTCGGCTGTGCCTTTTCAAGTGGCAGACGCTACACGAGTGCCTCCCAGCTACCAGCGGGTGGGTGATGACTAACTGGGACATCTCCCTTTTTTCCAGGACCAGATTGTCTTCATCAGTGATGAATTCACTGTGCTGGAGCTGCTGCCCCCGGCATTCTCTGCCTCTCCGGCTGGAAGCAGCTGGGCTTTGCCAAACCCCAGATTCATGCGGTTTGGCACCCTCTGTTCATTTGCAGTAAGAGCCCCATCCAACACATACTGCTGCATACAAGTCAAGCAACAGCCACAGTGAGGACTGGGCCAGAAGCTGGCCCACAAGCTCCTCTTTAAGCTTCAGGAGGTGGGTTAGTAGCCGCAGGGACAGGGTGACGGGAATGGTGTGTGCTGGGAAAATAACGAGCCAAGCATTTGCCTGAAAAGGAAGGGAGGCATAAGGAGTTTTACAAGCTGCAGAGGAGGTAAGGAAGAGGCCAATAGAACAAATGTGATGTATTTTAAATACTTGTTTCTCCCAAAATATGTCCCTTCCTCTGTTTTTAGTCCTGGTTTTGAAGACTGGAATGATAACCTCTGTGCCTGCTATTAAGAAGACAGTGCACAGGTTTTTCTTCAGTCCTCAGCACAACCCAGAGGCACACATGCATGGGAATACAAAGGGCGAGGGCTGCAGGGGGACAGATGGATGTCTGAATTGTCCTGAATCACTTTTGCCAAGATGTGGTGCAATTTCTTTTTCTTGTCATTGCTACCATTCGTTACAAGAAGTCCACTTATGTTCATTAAATGTCTTCTGTGCAGCCTAAGGATGTAAGGGAGGGTAGCATCAGTTGGGGGTTTGTCCCCAGGGATTTAGCCACAACATAGCCCCAGAAGCTTCAAGGGATACTGTGGCCCTTATGGGAACCATAAATTCCCCCAAACACCCACACAGCTGAGGGTGGGATGGGGAAGGACTGGCAGCAAGGGAAGGAGGTTGGGGTGGGAAGAAGCGAGTTACTGTACTCACACACCCCAAGCAATCTGGGGCTTTCTCAGCAGCAGAAAGAGCCAGCTTTTGTCTCCACTCCAGCCCAGTGAGGCTATGGGAAGCACAGATGGCTTGTTTCTTGTAAACATGCTGCTTTTCCCAAAACTGTGGTGGTAAGACAAGCCAGTGAAACACAAGTCAGGCCAAGATTGGGACAGGTGTCACTATTAGTGATGGGCTGAAAAGCTTCACTTCTCCCCATCCTTCTCCAGTGCCTCAATTTGCCATGCTCCCACCACTTTTGTTCTCTGTTTTAGCTGTCCTCCTTTCATTTCCCATCCCACCTACTTCCTTCCCAGGTCTTGGCACAAGAGGGACCTTTGCAGATGCAACTTTACAGCAAAATCATGGACATTGTCTACCCTTTGCAACCCTCATGGGCTGCCCCTGGCTGACGTTCAGGACCTTTCTGATGTGAGTTAAACCTGAATTGGCCTTTTCCTCGTACCTCTCCATTTTTGGGAATAAAGCAGGGGATTATGTGGCTATACATATTTCATCCCAGGCTGAAATTTGGCAGATAAATTAGCTTCTGAGGGATATTTATGAAAAGGAGCTAACATAGCATTGCATAAGACCAAGCAACCCTCTTTGCCCACTGATCTCCTCTCTAGCCTCTCCCTGCTTTAGTCTGACAATGAATTCAGGCTGTGGTGTTGGAGAAGAAGAGAGGTAATGCCAAAATCATGGTGATGTTCCATCTAGACCCATATCTTCTTCCTAACTAGGTAGCAACAAGTGATTTGGTACCACTTAGCCAAGGCCAGCTGCTAAAATTTCTCATAGGCCATCATACCTTCTTATCTTAATTTCAACTGAAAACGTGAACCAGGTGATACGGCCTTTGACATCAACTGTGGCCCACAGTTTAAGCATTCCTGTTTAAAGGACCTGCAGATTTTAAATTCCTGTGGTAACTGCTGTTTTCCTTAAAAGTTCAGCACCCAGACTCTGCACTCTTCCAGATGATCCAAATTTTCTTTTCTTTATAAACTGTGCATGCACACAGACATCAGGATTTTTATCAAAAGCCTGATGATGTGAACAAAAATGATTCAAATATCAAAATGAAAGGAAACTTATCTTGAACTGTTTCTTTTACTGTCAAATCTTGTGATTTTTGCCAGTTTGCCTCAGGGCAATTTATCACTTATTCCTTGGTGACAGTAGGGAGATGATGAATATTGGTGATGAATACTGGTGATGAATGCTGGTGAGTCTTTTAGGTCTTTCCCTAAAAGAAAGACATGAATCCTTTGTCTCCCACCAAAACATAAATTCAGGATATCTGGTAACATTACATCCTCTAACTGTGCAATGCCAGACAAGGTGTTTGAAGCCAGCCAATGTCAGGGTGTAGGAAAAAATAAAATAGACTCAGCTTCCTGGATGCCTGCAAAGCAAGAAGATTAAATTCACTGGTTAATTGATTTTAACCTTGTTCTATATATACATGGTTGATTAAGAAGAGGCAGGTCCCCCTTTCTTGCTTAGAAACAAGAAAATAGGTGAGAAATGAACACACAGAGGCAAAACAAAAGCAAAACAGAAACCAACAAGAAAAAAAAAACACACACAAAGGAAAAAAACAAGGAAAAAATCCCAAAACAACAGCAACAAAACACCCCGAACCTTAAAGCCAACCACCAAAGAAGCACACAGGATTATTGGTGTTTGTTCTGTTGATTACAACTCAAAATTTTTGTGAGGCTAGATCCTGCTCTTGGATATCATGTGGTAGCAATTTTTGAATGATGCTTTCCCTCCCTGCATTGGATGGGCTCTCCAAGCTCATGTGCCATCTCCAGATCCCCTGGGTTCATACTTCCCTTTTATGGACTCTGTGTTTCCTATTTTCTGCTGTTGAGGAGAAATGAGAAGGGCTCTGTCACCATGGCAATACTGAGTTGTACCTGTTTGGGGAAATAAATAAGCAACTACAACTAAACCTTTCCAAATCAAAGCCTGCCACAATATCCACAGTTCTCTTCTCTTGGTGACAGGTACTGGGTGTGAAAGACATTGCACAACAACTAGGCTAGAAAAAACCTGATCAGGGCATGTCCTGGGGGCAAGCTAAGTAGTGGTCAGTGAGGAGCAACCAAACCCCACTCCGACTCAAAAGGGGCCAAGAAACCAAATACGTAGGTGTGGGTGGATCACTGCAAAGTGCAGGTATTGTATTGCAGGCCTGAAACCATAAGAGCTGGAAAGGGAAACCTTAAAATATGAGGTCTGTGGGTAAATCAGAAAGTACAGAGTCAGCCTATAGTCAGGGGTTGATGACACCCAGAAGGGTGTAAAACTTTTCCTGAGAGCTGTGGATTATCACTCTTAGAAAGGCAACAGTGAAGAAAAAGATTCAGAAACAATTGGAATACTTCAGAAAACACCCTGAGAGAGTAGAAAATAGTGTGAGGGCCACTTCTTACTCTACTTGAGGAAACAGTATAGAGAGGCTGGGTTTCTTCCCCATCCCTTCTACTCTTGTTTCAGAAGGATCTCTAAAGAAAGCTATTTCCTTCCTCCTATCTTATCACCTGGCATGGATTTGGGGCCTTCCCTCAACCTTGGCTGACCTTGGAGAGGATGCCTTGGAGGTACTCCAGGTAGCTCTTTGCTTTGCCTTTCAGCAAAGATTACACAGGATGCCACAGTTTGATCTGGTGCTTGCACTGATACAGTAAATTGTGAGTGCCCCTGAATGTATTTTCTTCCACTATGGAAACATGCTGTTCCAAAGGATTTCAGGGCTCTCACTGAATGAGGAACTCAGTATCTCACCATGTGTGTCTGCAGGGCTATATTTACTTCATGCTCACCTAGAATGTCTGACTACTGTGCTACTGTGCAAATTTTTACATACTGCTGTTGAAAATTTTAAGTTTGCTTGTGTTTTGTTTTTTTTTTTTTTTTCTTGTACCCCTAAGGAAAGAGAACCCTTTGCAGGAAGAGTGATAATTTTGTTTGTTTGTTTGTTTTCATTTTGAATGCCATAGTCTGTTACTGGAAATTTGGGATGGTAAAATAACTATCCCTTTACTCATGCCCTGTGAATTCAATACCAAAACTCAGGACTGGGCAATCTCCAGATGTGAAATGGGCCTCTGAGACTGAAAATAAATAGCCAGAGAGCTGGCTGGAAGAAGCAGCCCCCGCCTCCTGCCTTGCATCCATGAGCTGCTAAACCAGCTAAGGCTGGCTTAATGCACAGAAGCTGCTGATTCTCAAACCTGTGCTGTCAAGGTGGGATGTTGAGGAGCAGGGGCAAAGTCTATTTGTGTGCTGACTTTTTAAGTATCTGGAGTTCCTTTCATACTTGTGCTGCTTTCTGCCATGAGACAGCAAAGATCCCCTTTGCAGGGTGCTCTACAGCTTGCTAGTACATAATGAAAATTGTTACCAGCTCTGGAGCAGCTCAGTATAATCTCATAAACTAATAATTCAAACTCATCCCAACAGCACCTCTGTAAAGCACTGGAAAGTAACATCCACTCTTCTTTCTGCATCACTGAAATACGATCAAGAGCATCAAGAAAGCTCAGAGGCCATGAGAAAACATGTCTGGATCGTTATAGTTAAAACCCTGAATAAGAACTGAAACATTTGGCCTTTGCAAAACATACTGGCTCTGGTTTGGAATGGCTTCATCTCTGAATAAGAATTGTCCATGTCTGGCAATGTGTAGAAATATACTGTTCTGACTCAAGAGGCACGCAAAATAGCAGGAAATGACTCTGTTTGAAAATTAGACTGTAAATTTAGATATAGTTGTTCTGATCCTGACATGATTTGTTATGAGTAAATCAATGTATTTTTGGCAGAGATCACGAAGCAAAACAAAACAAAACAAAAAATATATAAAAGGAAAGGGAGAGAGAGAGGAAGAAAAGAATAGAAATAGAGTTTTATAGAGAAAACTAAACAGAGATGCCAATTTGTGTTAACTGTATCATAGATTTCAAGTTATTGATACTTCAGCCTATTGACAGCTGCCTTCTGATGTGTACAGTACAACCAGGTGGAAGGGGCTTAGCACAGAGGCTCTTGAGGCTTGAATCCTGTTTTAGCATGTGACTCAGACCTTCCACTCTCTCTCCAGCTGTCCCTGCTCTTGGTGGTTCTCCTACCTTTTCTTTGCTTGAGGGACAATGTTTGGGCAATTTGAGGAAAGGGCTTAAGCTACCTCCAAGACCAGAAAGCTGTGTGCACAAGACAGGATGTACCTCTGCCGCTGAAGCTCAGCGAGGCAATGCCTGGTGCCAGCACAGAAATGCCAAGGCTTAGAGTAGGCAGTGAAAGCCTTTAGGATCTGGAAAAGTGGTCAGGAGCCTAAACAGCAGAGCAGTAGGCTGAGGCTTCAGGTGTGCACGGGCAGCTAGGTGTTAAGCGTCTATAACTGAGTGCCTAACGCCCTAACCAGCAACAGGCAAATCTCAGTACCAAAAGAATATGGGGATCCAGACTAAACATTGTCAAAGGTATAGCACTGCTCTGCTCTCACTGCTAAAGCCCCCTCATCAACTGACAAGTTATATCTCAGCAGGAAACTCCACTGTGGCAGGTCAGCATGGTGCGGGTATGTTATGACAGCTGGAGAGGAATTTCCTGAACACGTTACACCATTTCGCTGGATGTAGCTGGACAGGCGGAGATGAGGGAATCCCCATTTATAGTCTCTGCATCCCCAGGCCGAATCCCACAACAGGAAAGCGAAGGACCACTTAAGAAAATGTCCCAGATCGGGGAGGGGACTTGGAATAGTAAATGTTTCCAAAGGTCAGATTCCAGAAATCTGGTTAAAATCAAGCCCTGGAAAAATATCCAGGTCTGCTGATCTGCATCATGAAAAGGTGGCTTGTGTCACCCAGAGGGGTGGGGAAGGCAAAGGAAGAGCCTGGAACATGATTCATTTGGCACTATCCTCATTCCCTCTATTGGAGCCCCACTTAAAACCTGTGCAGCAGGCAGGGTTGTACGCCTGCCCCCAGTGTCATTCATGTCCTTCAGGCACAGCATGCTTCCAGGCCTGCTGCAGTGCAGGCTTGCAGTGGAAGATGATAGAGATCCTCTGAATCATAGCAAGAAAAGATCTAGCCCAGCAACTGCTAAAAGGTGTAGTTCAGAGTCCAGTTTCTAAGAAATGGCTTGCAGAGGAAAGTAAAGAAACGGCAAAATTGCTGTGAGAATCTAGTTAGGCAGAATATTATTTCCTTATGTTATATTCAATAAAAATACTGGGTTTAGACCATACAAACAAAACATTTCTAGCAGCCATATGCGGACAGGTACCTGCTTTTTTGTTCTCTCTGCCTCCCAGTATAGTCCCGTGCACCAATTTGGCTTATTAAAAAGGAGCCTGAAAATCCAAATTAGACCCATTCGAAATGACTGCCTCAGACTGCCTTTGGGCATTTATGCCTGTGCAATGGAAATACTACCAAATGAGCAATAACATTTGTAACACAAGAGTTACAATGACCTTGAGGCAATGACCAAGAATTGCAGCAGCGCAAAGAGCTTCACAATCCTATTGCAGACAGAAGCAAAGCGTTCTGCCCTGTTAGAGAGCCTGCGTTTACTCATCAATGGTCACATCGTAACCATCTTAAGTAGATGCAGCAATATCAGAGGAAAATATGGAAAGAACATAACATCACAACTGAGGTCAACATCTGGATGGACTTAGGCTTCACAAAAGAATTCACTGACTCACTGGCACATGTGAGGACTGTCATCTCTTTTGCAGCATTTAGCCTTTAATCATGAGAGCCCACTGGAGTAAGGCTTGGCTTTCAGGAATATTAATGGAGTAACAATGTTATGAAAAGTGAAAAAAAAAAAAAAGGCAAGAAAATGAGTAGCTCCAAAAAAAACGCCAGTATGACTTCCTCCCTACGTATACACACAGACGGAGGGAGCAGCCGAAACACTGACACTGAAAACACCTGCTGGGTGTTTGAGCATGAAAGGTATAAGAAGCCCCATCTGTGTTCTGACCCTGCCTGACCTGCTGGGGCTCCACCAGTGGCACAAAAGCTTTGTGGAGTGACTGAGGTCTCCCTGTGACCTCGATGGGGTGTAACATGGACTCACTTGCCAGGGATATCCGCACCATCATGTCCCCACTGCTCTGGGGCAGTGGTACTGAGTTCAGGGAGAGGGAAGAAAAAGGAAACAGAGTCACAGATGATGGGCAGGGCTTTCCTGTTGAAACTCTTAGGAAAAAGATGGGCTATGGAGTCATTTCTGGAAAAAAATGTGCCTTGAATGAGTTGCTGCAAGCACATTGCCTTTCCTACACAGCCAGCACACCACTCTCCTGCCTCATCAGAGAAGCCCCACAGGCAGCCAAGAGCCATAGCCTGCAGATCCACGCCAAGGCATGCTCCTTGGTGTGACATTCTCACTAACTTGGGCTACATTCTTGCCTTCCCCCTCCTTGGAGACCTTTGTCTGTATATGGAGCCTCGGGGGGCATGGAGGCAGCAAATGGGCTCAGAAATGGTGCACTGTTCCATGCATCTGTGCCCAGAGTTCTGCTTTCTTTCATATTATGAGCTTCTAATCCTCTTGAGTTTGACAGATCACAGGAGACAACAAGAAGTGACAGGCAACTTAATAGCTCATGACTCCTCAGTTGCTGTTCTCTGTCATTTAAACTAGTGTTTTATTAGGCTAATTCTTGTGATCAGGAGGACTTGGAAATGCCTACCTTGATCATCCTATTGCAGAGATCTCATGATTCACAAGGCCCAAAATTGTATGCTAAGGAATTTCTAGTGGAAGTTCCTGTGAAGCAGAGAGGACAATGGCTTCTCCCCTACTCCACATGACAAAGGCCTGAACAGAGGAAGAAAATTACTTGATTTTCTGTGATCAGCTCCACCACCCTTTCTGGTATCCTGCCTTCCCCAGCCATTGCTTCAGTTTACTCAGAAGGTAAATCACTAGCTTGCTCTGATCCAGTTTGCTCCAATCATATGTTGTTGCATGAACTTGAGAACCATTCTCCAGGCAACATAAGATGGCCTTTACTGGGTAAGGACAGTTAAAGCAGCAATGAGTCTTAGGCATGTTCTGTACAATAGTCAGCTGAGAAACAAGTTCACAGCTAAACACATCCAGCAGTTCAGGATGCAGTTTTGTTCTCAGACAAAAGTTGAACTGCTGCTCTAAGACAAGTTCTAACCTTTCACATTCCCTGTTTGGGACAACCCAGGATATCATTATGTGCACCAACAACAAGGCTCTGAGATCACATTCTAGAGACATGATAAAAAACAAGGAACAAAATGGATCCATCCCTGTTTATTGCAAGTTAATTGTTATGCCAGGCTGCTCTTATGCCTGGGTCCTCCCAGAAAGCAGAGCTGTTCATCATGTAGTTTTTGTGAAAGCAGTCAGGATCTTTTCAACTGATACAACACTGACTCTCTGGAAGAGAAGGTAGGAAATCAAGGATGAGAAACAATCTTCATAGTCAGAAAACTAACGAGAGGATTAATGGCAGAAGCTAATTGTCCAGTCTGCTGATGGAACCTGTTGATTTGATGAGTTTTCATTTCATTTTGTATAATGCTTCCAAGTGTCTCTGTACCTAAAAATTTGGTGGGACATAAGGGAAATTTAGTGGGACAGAGGGGAAGGTGTCATTGTGAGTTTATGTTTGCCTAAATGTGATAATCTAACCCAGTTTAACTGGGTAATCAAGGTTACCTCTTTAGGCAACAAAGACAGGTATTTTCAGAAGGTGATCTATACCTTAGATATCTGTCTACAAATTCAACTAAGTAATTACCAAGTCATATAAACATCTGCTTTACCACTTGTTATGCTATACTGAATTGTAAGAGTACACATGAATGTCTCCTGATTGCTCCTGTGCAGTCAAAGGTATTTTTATGCTAACCACCCGGTATGAGTTGGTGGCTAGTGACTACAGACTGTGATTTTGTGATACTCTTCCTTATTTCCATAATTTCCTACTCCACTCTGAGTAGTTATGATAAAGTATTCATATATGAAAGCCTAAGAGCCTTCAGCCACCTTAAATGACATGGGTACTCTTATGGTTACACCTAATGTGACAGTTCCAACATTCATATTGCCTCTAGAACCATCATCCTTGAGACAAGGTTTTTGTGCCTGGTTGCAAGACAATACTCCTTGCAGCATTGTAGTTCCACCAGGATTTTTCAGAAAATCCAGTTCTGTGATAGCCTTTCCACTACTCATCCCCTTGTTCTTCTCCTCCTCATCTCTTGTCTCCTTTCTCTCTTTCTGACTTTGTCTCTTCATCTCCACTGGGAGTGTTCCCTGTTGTGTTGCTTCCCTTATTACGTGCATCCAGCCATTTCTGCTTTCAAGATCTCTGTAACAGGATGACAGCCACTTGGCAGAGCTGCCTGTTTCTCTGATGGGTGGTCTTGCTCTGTATCAGATGATGAGTGGCCACACATCTGGCCCATTTTTAGAGGTCAGCCACTATGATGTGTTGGGTATTTGAGATGCAAGACAATCACTTTTTTGCCGTTTATGGGACTAGCTGTACTTGGCCATTTGGTTTTCCATCAAAATAGAAACTACTTTGTGTTTAGTCTTTGTGAAATAAGACCTTGTCCTTCCATCTCAGAATCCATGAACTTAGACTCAAGCCTAAAAAATTTACCTCTGGGTTTTCACGTCAGGATTTTCTCCATGTTAGGGGTGGGGGAAATACAGATGAACTGAAGTCTGTGATCTCCAGGACAGAACTGAAGCTCAGTAGCTCAGAGCCCATCTGTATAATGCTGTCTTCTACAAGGCCCATCCCTTATAATCGGCTTTGACATAACATGACAATGAAAGGGATAAAAAAAAAAGAGACAGGGGAGATTGTCAAGGATAGGAAACACAAACTCATAATTGGTTTCTATTAATTATTTTGTTTGGTACACAAATCTCTCCCATTAAAGCACTCATGCCTCTCATGTAAGAATGAAATGTCAGAAGAACCAAACGACCCTGCAACTACATGAGTGTTTTTTTCTGCTCTCTTGTTGAAGTGACATATGAATACTGTGAGGTTACTTCCATTGTGCAACAGAGGCATTGTTATACCACATAGCAGGATGGAGCTGACCCTAGAAACTCCCAAAACACAATAAATTGAGATCTTCTTTTGGAAATGACGCTAGCAGTACACATCTCTGTAATGATAGCCTTTGGGCCTTGTTCTGGAGTCATAGGGAGTTTACGAGATGTTATATTCTCCCATTTCCTCCCTGCTGAAACTTCCCTGGGAAGGTCTTTCAGAATCAGGATGTGTCACTTCCAAAAGGATGTTTGGGCAGATCCATGTCAAAAAAATCATACCATTGATCTGGAGCTAGGTCCGCAGAATGATGTGGTCTAGACCTAGAGCTGTTCCTGGGCCTCCACCACTGGTCTAATTTCCAGAACTAGATGTGTGAAAACCTTGAGCCCCAAACAGCTTTCATTCTGTTAGTCACATTCCTTGACCTTTTGTGCTGCTTTGAGGCCAGACAGATCCTCTCTTGCCCCGAGAGGGACAAAAGAATGACACTCACACAAACGGATTGGAGAGTGATGGAAAGTTTAAATGGAAAAGCAATTGGTGAAACTACAAAAAACTACAAAGCATAGTGACAAAGAATATCCCAAAGCATAGAAAGTCCCTTACATAACACCCAAAGGCCTCCCAACTCTTTCCCTTCTCCCCACCTAAGGGTCTACCCAAAACCCCCAGGGTTCTTTCTTCCCCCCACCCTGCCACTGCTAGGCTAGTCTCAGGCTGGCCAGGTCTGAGACTGCCCCTGCCCCTTTCTCCTCCTGGCATTAGTTCTAGACAAGCCTAAGAGGCCTTGGGATACTCCCCCACCATTACCCAATAGAGAGCACCTCCCACGGGAGCAGATAGGGAAGAGAAGGAGAATGACTTTGCAGATGGATTTATTTGGCACAGGATTTACGGGTAGAAATACGCCGTTTCCTGTGCCCACCTTACTGGGTTGGACCCTCGGGACACCGGAGGTGTAACTTATGTGGCAGCAACAGGAGGCACCCAGCCTGAACTGCCACACCTTTATACATAGAATACAAATATAATGCTACTGGTTTGTGCAGTAAAACTTCTTCCATCTTGAAGATAGGTCTCGGTCTGGTGAGGAAATATCAAAGCAAATACTAAAACGAAACTCAACGTTTTCATACAGCCCAAATCAGGTTTTTAAAGTAAAAAATGTAGCAGGCATGGTCTGTTACAACCCAAAGTCCTGCACCAGGGTGTGGACACTATAAGGATGACTTTATAGCTACTGCAGATAAAGACCTTGTTTTGCAGTCAGAAAATCAGAAAAGTACAGTGGCTTAATGAATATATCTTTTTATTAATTGCAGGTCAAATACATGGTTTGATTGATACAAGTTATTATTTCCAACAATGCAGCCAACATGAAGTAAGACTTTTTTTGTAATCACATCTACAATACCGCGTTGTGCACAACTTAATAACTAATTACACAGCATATGAGCGTTCCTAGGATTGGACCACAGCACCGCAGTTCAACACAATCATCACAAAATACTTGTTTCTTCAGTTTATAGTCTTGAGGGCCATCATAAGATGGGTTTAATAATGCCTATAATATTTTGTGCTTCAGTGAAAGACAGCAATGCAAGTCGTAGAATAAAATCAGTCAGGGTTGGAAGGGACCACAAGGATCATATAGTTCCATCTAGTCCTTAGGTGTTTTTTTCATAGTGGCTTTAGGCAAAGATCTTCTTTCTCTATAGTAGAGAATCATTATTTTAAAATCAACAATTTAATTTTTTTTTTTTTAGAATGTTGTATTTTACTGTTAAAGAGTTAAGGAGGACTCCTCATGGGGAAAATAAAAAAGTGCACTTAATCCTTTATAGAAAGAGCAACTACATTAAAACAAGGACAAAATTTATAATCTTTTAGGTAAAAAATGGTCTCTCCTTGACTTTCACACTTCTCTCTAATTTTCAAATCTACCCAAAAAGCATATATGATTAAGTACAATTTGCTGGTCATGATAGAGGAGGTAAAACAGCAGAAGTGCACAAATTGGAAATAATTCCTTGCTGTTTGCAGATGGCAGGCTCAAAATGAATAGGAGATAAGTATACCCTGTGCAAGAAAATTAAGTATTTTTAGTTATTGGTGTGCTAACAGGTGTGTACATGCATAAAGCATTTTGATGGACCTTAGGACAAAATCTGTCAAAAATGCATCGATATAATTTCTGCCTGGGTAGTTTGTTCAGTGGGGTATTACAGGAAAACAGCAAAGCCAACAAAGAGTGGGAAAGTCTTACTGTCTTCACTATCATATACATCTTGCCAGGAAAAAAAAAAAAAAAAAAAACAAACAGTTACTGATTGTGGAAAATGACAGGGAAAGTCTGTGTCTCTCTCCTTACATGCTGGCATAAGCAGAAATTCATTCTCTGATCTGTCAAAAGCATCAGGCTCAGTGTACTACTACCCTCCTTCTGCCAGGGGTAGCCCTATGTCTTTGCCTCATCCATGGCCTTTAAGATATTCCTTAGCCCTAAATATTTCCATTTGTTTTCTATTTAGATACATGCTTCTAGGAAACAGGGCCTTCAGAGGGGATCATATCTTTTATTTTGTTGGTAGGGCAACTTTTTGGAGTCCCTGGCAGATTGTGGCTGTTTACCTTCTGATAGCTCTGTTTCCTGGATGGCTGCCATCTGGTTTTCCTTTCTGGTTAATCTTATGGCAATGATCCTGGCCTTCAACAGATAGAGAATGTTTGTCCTGGTGTTCAGTAGGGCTCTAAAACATAAACACTTTTTTAAAATTTGTTTCTGGGTACATCAGGATTCAGAAACCAAAATCCTTTATGAATAGCAGTCACATCATTCACTCAGGATTTTCAAATATCTCTAGACACATGAATTCATGCCCTCTCTGCCTTGCAAGGCAATCAAGTTTACAAATGCCTCTCCACACTTCTGGGGAAGGAAGCTGAGAAATTAACCGCTCCAGGCTGCCGGAGCAAAAACTAGTCATATAAACAGGTAATCAAACACAGAAACTGATAACCCTTTAAAAGGTATCCAAGGAACTTTTCTAGCAACATTCCACAGCAGGAAACCTTTGCTTCATGCTGGAGCACAGCAAGCAGATTTGATCTGTTGCCTGCCTACAACTCTCCTCAAGGTACAGGTTACTGACTTAAGAACTCCAATGACATTTTTTAACTCTGGTGGTCCATCATCTTTTTCCTGGTTTTTGCTTTGTTTTGGTTTGTTTGGAGAGCTGGAAGGGTAGGGTGGTTTGTTTTTTCCTTTGTTTTGGGGGTTTGTTGTTGTTGTTTCTGTCTTGGGCTGGTTTACAGCTTCATCTTTTGTATCTCAATGAAGCCTTTGAGTTTTCTGCAGCTCCTTCAGTCCCACAGAGTGCTCTAGGAATGCTGTTAACCAAGTAAGACTTTTTCTCTGACATCAACACTCAGCAATGTTGAGCTGAGAAAGCAACAGACCGTGGCATCTTATTGTATTTGTCTGAGATAGGGTTCAATATGAAGAATCAGCACATTGTTTCAATGTCTCCACTTCAGTTAACTATTAATGAATTCACAGTCAATAAAATATACTCTCTGGGTAATATCCAGTCAACAGTTAACCTAGTAGTTATGTTTGGGAAAGAGTTTATGATCAATCCTCTGTTGCCACAACCTTTAAATTCTGGAAACTTCACTTGTTGGCCTGAAACTTCCTAGAAGTTTTAGGGTGCAAATTCAAATCTTACGTGAGCGTGGGGAAGAATACAGCTTCCCAAAAAATCCACTTCAATATTTTCAAGTCAGTGCTAAAAGAAATATGCACCATTTGGGAATTAAATTTTGCCAGGGCAGGCATATTTTTCAGAAATGATGACTGTCCTGCTTAAGGAAAGAACATGTATGGCTGTCCCAAAATTAGGAGAGCTGAAAAACAAAAATTAAATGCTGCAAATATAAATCCTTGAGTCTCTTTTTCTCATATGTACAAGTATTGGGTCATTTCTGGAAGAAATTTTCCTATGCCTGTTAACTAGATGAATAGTTCTCAAGACTGGTTTGTCAGACTCCCCCTGTTCACAAGTTTATTTACATGACTGCACTGCAACTCTTCAAACTTGATTACTTGGATATCTCACTGGGACCTTAAAAAGAAGCTAGATTTGAATATACTTGATAGAGTTGTAGGCAAATTTGAAAGTCATCGACAATACACATATGCACACACATGTAGATGTATTACTTAGCATTACACAGTCACTAGCATTCTTCAAACATTTACAATGTTAGTAATATTGCATAGTTGTCATCACACTTCATATCTAAATGCCTTAAAGATGTACAAAAGCAAAGAGCCAAACCAATAAAACCCCCATAGTTCCTAGCTCAGTAGTTAAAAAATGGCTCATATTTCATCAGAGGACCAAAAACCACCCCAAATGAAATCATAGCACTCAGAATCTGGGCCAATTTTGACCTGATGCTGCCTTTATACATCCAACTCTCTTACCTGGTAAAGTCACATCCACCTGCATGAGGGTGTGACACAGGTTTGGGTACAAAGAAATTTAATGGGCTGGCTAGAAATCCATGATAGGGAGGGAGTATAAACAGGCATTCTTCTGTGTTGCTTTCCCAACACTAATATAGAGTGACTGGATTTTGTTCATGGTGTGGGACATGGATTGCCCACAAAGTTCTTTTTCATGGGATACATTTTCTTGGTCCCCCCTCATTAAAGTAAATCTGATTATATTTCACTCTCTCTTTTTTTTTTTTTTTTTTAGGAGAGGGGAGTTAGAGGGGGGAGTTGGAGCCACACACTTAGACAATTTCCATTCAAATCCAGCACAGTAGTTCTCTCAGCCAAGTCACACTTAGGGGAGAGAGACAGCAGGGGAAAATTTTGTGCTATTCTTTGATGGGCTTTATCGGGTGGATGAAGCATGACCAATCATCCATAACCTGACAAGGTCTTGGAAAAGGCAGAATCATGACAACATCACGTACACCTCCAACACCAGGACAATAGGGGACACTGTCATGGGTTGCAGGGGTGGAAAGCAAGAGCACTTAAAGTCGTAGTAACAAGGAGCAGTGATTATCTGGGGGGAGGGGAGACTGGGGGGATGGGGCTTGGTTGGTGGCTGGTAGGGCTGGTCTGGCAGAAGACATCAGAAGAAGCTGGGGGGAGGAGGAGTCTTGTCCCCTATCTGCCCCCCCCTTCAACCTCCCTGAGACAATTCAACATTCGTTATCCAAGCAGCAAGCTCTTTTCTGTAATGGGGAAGAAAGAAATTGATTGTGTTTTTAAAAGCTACTTGGAGCCCATAAAAGATGCATTGTTTCAAAATGAGTTGAGGGGGCTGGGTGCTTGAGGGGAGAGAGTTGAACTTACACCATCATTTTGTCTAATTATGCCTGATGTTATTCCTGTTGTCATGTGGGTTACTACAAAGCCAACTGCCAGCTTCTGTCCCTGAGACCAAACTGTTACGCTTTACAAGGACACAAGGCTTGTTCCCCTCTCTCTCCCTCCCCTCTCACACTACCACAGGCACTGGCTTCTCCTTGGCATACTCTGAAGTTTGGAAGAGATGTTGGGAAATGTGGGGGCAGAAACTACCTAGAAGATACCAACCATTTCTGCCAGTTAGGAGACAACCACTAGTTTACACTGTAAAAGTGTAATGTGCTTAGGGACATCCAACCAGTTGCATGGACAATGTTCTGATTGGACAATGCATTTGCCATGTCCAGTTCTCAGTCCAGGAACACATTGGTGCAGATTCCAAAGCAAACTGTCCCATCGTTTCACCCTGGTTTCCTCTCAAAGAGGTGTCTGACAGAAGGGAAGCCAGAGGCCACCAGACCGTTGCATACTGCCAACAAGGAAAGGCACAGGCCCCAGGGCATAACAGAGTACACCACAAAACCAGAGTAGTTACAGATACCACCAATTTAAAATCTCAGATCCTTCCTGATGTGAAGGCCAACTCCAGGAAATCAGTGACTTGACTGTATTCCACTTGCACCGACCTTCATCTCATCAAGATTGGGGACCTTGCTGGCTTTCTAAGACACCATCTGGTGACATTTAGATACAAGCAGGGCTTAGGCTGTGCCTGAGCAAGGTCTTCAGATGTGCATGCATCCACAAATGCTGTCTCCTGCTTGTCTAGCTCAACTTGGACTGCTAGAGGGTGTATCCCAAAGAGTGCTTGGGGTGAGAGTGAACTTCCAGCTCTGCCCCTGGGGTTATGCTAGCCAAAGCCAAAACAAAGATAGTCAGAATGTGATCCTTTGGCAGACACTTCTAATTCAGGCAGGGTCACACCTAATAGCTGAGAATGGGTGAAAGACTAAGATGATATTCAAGGCATTTTATCAAACCTTTTATTTGCTTTCATTTTAACTTTCATAGGCTGCACTCCCTGCCCTCTTGCTGTCATCTTAGCTAGCAGGACATACCATTTAATGATTGACTTGGAGTGGACATTCAAAATGAAGATTCATGTGTTTCTTCAGTGCTACAAAAAAATATCTCAGTCTTGAAGCACTGAGGTGCACTGTGAGCACTGGCAAGGATTTCCAAAGCCCCACAGGTCCAAGCAGGTCTTTACACTGCTCTCCAGTTTGATCATATTAAAAAAAAACAAAACAAACCCAGAGAGAGAGAGAGATGATAATACAGGAAAATAGTTTAGGGAAATACACTCTTTCTTGTTTAAGGAGGCTGTGTAAGAGATTCTTTTCTTTCACCCTTTTTTTTTTTTTAATTCTGCTTTATAAAGTCATGTCATTTGTCCTGTCTCAGGTCTCATCCAAGCACTTTCTGCTGTATGGTAAAGAGCATCTTTCATGTGACTGCTCTCCCACATTCAAACAGTGTTCTCTTTTGATTTGTTTTTAACATGCAAGGACACACATTTCCATACACCTATGCTACAGAGGACAAAGTGAAAAAACAGATGTTTGCCTCTAAAAGCCATCCTTGTTTTACACTCACCAATCTCAAATCCTCCCCATCAACCCTTCCTGCTTCTTTATTACAGTGAATTATAGTTAAGGACTTGGAAGACAAGTGGGTCTTGGACTCAACTTAGAAGCTCTCTGACCTGGTAGGTCAGACATACTGACTCTCAAAGCTAGGCTATAAAGCTCACCTTTACAAAGCCTTCTCAGCTCCAGCAGATGGCTATTGGGACAGACATGCTGGAAGCTGTAACAATAGCTGTATTGATGGGAGGGAAGATTTTGTTGCAAATTGGATTTAGGAATAAGTAATTATGCTAACAAGCAATTAACTAAAAGAAATATTAATGGCTTCCTCTTTCAGGAGATGCTTTTAGTTTGACTTGTAGCAAGATCAGAGGCAGGAGATTTCTCAGGGCTGAATCAAGCCCCTAAAACAAAGATAAAGGGGGCACTGGTGATAAGGGGGTAAATACTGTTGTGTTTCTCCTAGACGGCATTAAATGCTGTGTGGGTGGGTATACGACAGGGCAGATGCAAATTACTGAAATATTAGGAAATACATTAAAATATCAAAGATTTGAGGCCAGGTAAGGATCACTTTGTTGACCAACCATCTGTGGAGCAGCATAATTCCATTGGTTTCCATAAATTTCACTGATGCAAGACAGGACACGTGTTTTCTCTCCATGGTGGTAGCTGTTTTCTCATTACCAGCCTCTCACCCCACACTGAGAAGGCAGTTAAGTGATCCTTGCAAGACAGCCAAGTACGGAAATGCTGCTGTCTGCCTTATAGCTCCAGCTAGCTCAGCTCATCAGATCAGACACTGGAAATCCAAATGTTTCTGAGGTCAGCCTTCTCTTCACCACCTTGTTTACAAGGCCTATGCTGCCCCACACTCCTGCGCTGATGGAAGGCAGCTGGGCTGAGGAAGCAGTGCCAGATTCAAGGAAGAAAGGGAGATCTTCCTGTAAGAGAAAAGGCAGCCCTGAAAGTTTCTGAGTGGTAGAGGAGGTGGAGGCAGATACCATACATCTTTTTTCCCAGATCAGGGACATTTCAGGAGAAGGGACCAGACTTAGGCTTCCCTCTGGGAATTTTATGCTGATGAACCTGCAAAGAATAATTTGCTGGAGATACAATAGTAGGAATCATTGAAAAGAATTCTGAAGTTCAACTTGACATTCAGGAAAAACTAAAATATCACCCCACCTCAAGATTCTGCTTTTACATTTTGGAAAGAAAAACTTTCACAAAATGTGTTCACAAGTGACTTTGACTTCGTGTTCTGAAATTATTAATTTCATTTTGAAATCACCAGTCTTTCTGTACTGTGGCATTTAAAAAATAATAATTACATAATCTCAAAATGGCTAGTTTCATTTCAGGTTGAAGGAAAGAAATATTCTTTGTAGAACAGAAAATATTCTCTTTCCTATTACTTAGGTCAAATGTTAAACATGAAACATTTGCTATTTACAAGTCCTCTTGTCATCAGTTGAGGTCTAGAGTCCCATCTCTTGGAATCAGGTGATTACGCTGGAAGCTTAGTTTGGTCACTTTTGACATTTCTTCCCCTTGTGGTTTGGAAGGAGATCTTGCAAATGTGTTTTAAGCATAATGAACACTGTGACGTCTGGCTAAGCCTCCGCGTATCCGGAAACAAAATTTCATGTGGAGCAATCTGTTCCAAGTTTATCAAGACAATGTTAACTCCAAGGCTCACTTATGATGCTCTGCCAGTATCACTCATGGAGAGCTTGTCTGGGACCAGATGCTTTTATTCAAAGTCAGAAAAAGTTAGTTTATCACTGCAGCTGACCCATTAGGGTCAACATCAGGAGGAAAAACCTACTCAGAGTAAGCCTGTTCCTCTGTCATATGGGGTACCAAGGCCATCCGTTCCCTGGTCACTGTTCATTCCCAAGGCTGCTATATCATTTTGCTAAAACAGCATTTTGCTATTCACTTCAATGATTTGCATTCAAGCTTCTGGTTCACAGGCAATTCCAACACACGTTGATTACAGTTCAGAACCCAAAGGAGAGGAAATGACACTGAACGAGAGAGCTCTCATGTTTCGTGTGGCTCCAATGGTGATGGGGTGAAGGCCAGCCTGTGCTACAGCTACAGGCGTGCAGGAGACTTATTTTCAGTATGGCCATCTGCAGTGGTAAAGTCTAAAAGGAACCATGAGTCTGAGCCAGGAACTGGTCCTGGGCCAAGGCCATTTCCTCTCTATCCTTGGTATTTATGCCCTTCAGCGATCTGAAGGTTTATCAAGACTCTGCCGCTGCCTCTCTCAACCGATTTATGAAGCCGTGGCAACTTGATTGTGAGTCTGAGCTCTTCACTGTCATTTGGCCAAGCCAGGCAAATCTCACTTTCTCAGCTGTAGCTCAGAAGCCAAGCTAGCTCAGCCACCTCTGGTTATTTTGGTCATCCTTCCCCTGAACTGCCTCCACTTTGTCTCTCTCTTCCTGGCAGTGGCCTGAAACCAAGCTGTCTTCTTACCACTTTTTCACAATACATCATCTAGAAACAGGTCTTGTCTCACAAGCACAGAAGCTGTTATTTAGAATTTCTGAGCTCCATGTTGTTATGTCTCCTCATGTTCCACAGACTCACTGTCAGGCCTTAGGCAATTACAGTCCATATCTGGTGGCTGAGGTCCAACAGTCAAAGGACAAGGGTAATCTTTTTTTCCATCTTGCAGTGAAGCTAATGTATGTAATTCAAACCCAGCTGAGATTTCATCAAAACAACTCCTCCCTTTTTTGTTTGCTTCCTGTTAATGTCTTCTAAATAGAGAAGCCTATCATAACTTGGGGTGCAAAAGTTACCATCCATCTGTTGTTCCATTCACTCAAACTCTCTCCTATGACCCACCACAGACATACTGTAATCAGCACTACAGACCTCTTTTCTTCTCATCAGACCACAAAACTCTTTCATGACAGGTCTCTTCAGGCATATTCCTTTCTTTCACTGATTAACTCGTCCTGTGACTGGATGCTCAGAACTTTCTGAATTTGTCTCTCTCTAGTCCATTTCATAGAATCATAGAATCAACAGGGTTGGAAAAGACCTCAGAGATCATCAAGTCCAACCTATCCCCCAGCACCTCACGACTATTTCTCTTCCCCCTGCAATTCCTGTTAGCCCTGCAAGGCACTCCGTGAAGAGCATTGTTCCTACATGCTTTCCTCACAGCATCTTGCTCAATTCAAATGGGAAGTTCATGGTTTTCTAGGGCAATGCTGTGGGCCTCCATATCCCCTCTGCTGGTAGAGCATCCTCAAAAGTTTCATAGAATACCGGGTTGGAAGGGACCTGAAGGATCAAGTTCTCTAAGACAATCTGAATTCCTCCCTTGGAGGGAACAGTGGATCAGAACTGTTTCTAATGGGGTGTCTTTCTGAGGTCTGCCACCTCAGAAGGGGGGTCAAGAGGAAAGAAAGTCGAGATAGCCAAGAAAGCCAAATCAGCTGCAAAGGCTGATGCTGATAAGGAGACAGTGGCTTGGTGTGCATAGAGAGCACACCAGAGGTGAAGCAAGGAGGCAGAAAGGCACTGGGAGGTAGAGGAAGAAGGACACTTGGTGAAGTGAGTGAGAGCAGATGAGGTTAGAGATGATGAAAGGAGGAAAAGTGTCAAGGTGAAACATACTGGTTGAAGAGGAGGAAAGAAGGTAAAGGGCCAAAAGAGGCCAAAAGGACTATCCTCCTACTAGCTGTAGACAGTTTAGGAATTTTAAACTCACCCTTCTGCTCGGCACACACTCTTGCCTAAGAAAAAAATGAATGGGACACTGAAAGTATCCCTATCACAGACCCATAAAAACAGCACAGAAAATTCATTTAACCACTCACACAGAACTTGGTAGTCACTCAGAAAGTCCCAAATATCCCTGGAAAGTAACTTTCACGCTGGATAAGGTGATTTTTTTTTCCAGTCCCCAAACGCCTAAAGGTAATAGCCTCCCTGCAAAAGCAAGAGGTAGCTGCTCAGAGTGATGGTCTGTGCTTTCCAAGACATGCTTGAGTTAGGCAGGGCTGCTGACAGGGCCCACTCTGGATGTAGGAATCAATCCTCAACCTTCAGGCCCAGCTTTTAGGAAAACAGAAGAGCACTGTGCATTCAGGACTCACAGTAACCAGCAGCTCCAAGGAACTAGATTCAAGGCTCCCCTATTCCCAGCAACATTACAGCTCTAGGCAGCAGCTGGACACCTCCTGCTGAGGGTCCCTGAGGCATGACATGGGCAGTCTCCCAGCCAGTCCCTCAGCAAGCACACTGAGGAGGCAAAATCTGTAAAGAATAGCAATATCTTTAATTAAAACAGCTCCTATATGACATCATCACTGCACAATTCTTACTGCCTTTACCCCACAGAGCTTCTGGTTGGAGTCAGGCAGATCATCTGCTGGGGGTGAGCAGTGGAGAGCTATGGTTCTGGCTTGCCAATTTCATGGAAAATATAGGCAGTTTTACTCTGAGGACTGTAAAATCAGAGAAAGTGCAAGTGAACCTGGTTACTGGAAAGCCAGGACACTGTATGAATTTCTGATGTTTCAGGGAATGATGCTGTCTTAAAGATGATAGGATAGCATGCCAGCTCCTTGCCTTGCAGCATTTGGAAAGAAGCTGGGGACAAAGTTCCTATTTATGAGAAGTGACTGAGTAACTAGTAATTTTGGGAAGGGAGCATTGCACACTCCTAAAGAACAGTCTTCCACTGGGAGGTTTTCAGTTTGTGGTCAGTAGTTGCAGTGTGAGATTCACAAGCTGCCATCCAATATGCCTCAGGCTCAGGTCATGGCTGAACAGCTCAGAGAAAGTCCTCCAGAAACAGCAGGGAATCTGGTTCCTGGCAAACGGGAAGCACATTTGGAACAGCGACGTGACACACATGGGGAGTCAAACAACATGAAGGCACAGGGGCCAAATGGCACTTAGTGAGAAAGGAACACTAACGCTGGACATGTCACTGAGAGCTTGCTGTTGTGGCTTTTGCTGTCCACCCCAAGAGCTGAGAAGAGCAGCACCAGCTGATGTTCTTGAGCGGAAAGAGAAAGAATGAGCTCACATTTGCTTTGCCAAGGATCTAGAGCCTCAGCAAGTCAGATGCACTGTAAGAATGAGTTTGGAGTCCAGAACTGGCCACAAGGACTCAGAAGTCAGATGGACACATCTGACACATCAGGCAGATGATGGCTGCTCCAGTTGCCCGTCATAGTGAAAACTGACGATGGAAAGCCTTGGTGAGTGTCACTTGTAGCCCTCACTCAAGCTGAGATCCTGCAAGAGGGATACTGCCAGAGAAGGCCTTGCCTAGGAGCTCCTGGTGGCAAGGGCCTCTCAAGCAAGGTCATGCTGGGAATCCAGAAGCCGTGTCTTAATCAATGCTAAGCCAAGTAGCTGGCAGCATTTGGGGCCCTGTGGGTAGGCAACAGGGTGGCAAGGAATGCTCCTTGATGAAAGAGAGAGATACTCACAGCACAAAGGCAACAGGTTTTAACTGAAGCAAAAGTACCTCCCCAACACACTAAGGACTCTTTCACCCCTATTCATCTCATTTTATCAGTTTGATGATAAACCCCATATTTATCATGTTTGGTTCAAGTTTCTACTTGTGCTTTGTTTCCAACAGGTCAAATCCCTGCTACAATTCTCCTTTTATTTTTAAATTAAATTACATTTAGAAAAAAATCATCAGGAAGCACTAATTCAAAGCATAAACCTGCAAGCAGGGCTGGCTGGTGATTAACAGGAAGGAAGAAGTTCTCTGTGGGCTGCTCAGTGTTCAGGTGCTAGGAAGTCTGGGTGAGAACCCAAGCCCTGTCTCTTGGATGAGATAGTTGCTGGTACAACAGTTGCTTGAAATCCCAATATCTAAGAAAAAAAAAAAAATACATCTCCCCATGCAGAAAATACCTCTGCTGATATGTCCAACTCCACCAGTTTACAGCTTTCCTACATTTGCCCTGGAAGTTTGCCATGCAGTGTACACTAAATGTAAAACATTCCAGGCTTGTGACTGTTTTCCTTTCTTTTTCAAGATCCGCCTTTTTTCCTTTTCTACTTATTTTTCCCCAAAGGATGGAGACAAAGCTATTCCTTATGTGAAAAAAGCTGAGATCCTGAAGAGATTTTTGCCTTTGCATGCATGGCTTTACATGTCCCTCTCGCTCAGCTCTGAGAAGTGCTCTGCTTTAAAAGAATAACATGGCGTGCAGATGCCTATAAATGGAAGATGAAATTGTTACTATTAAGCCCGGGCCCTGCCAAGGCAAACAAGTGCAGGGCAAACTGTGTGTGCAAAGGAAGGGAGCTGAGAAAACTTGAAGTCAGCTGAATCATAACTTGACTTTAATTTTAACATCACTTAAACTACATAAACACAGCCATCTTATTAATAACAAAGCTAGCTCCTCAGTAGAGTTGTTGTTTGGAAAGCCAAGCCTGTGCACATGGGTGCAATGAGAAGAATGTTACAGGAGAGACATGCCTTCTAAAGACGTGTTTTAAATTTAAAATAGTTGGAATGTCTGAGTTACAGCAACTTTATATGAGCCTTGAATGGCATTTGATGTCTCTGCTGCAGTTCATCAGGGTCCCAACCTCAGCAGGGCCAGGAGCTGGTCACAACTGGTGCAAGGATGAAGAGAGCAATGGGGACAGCTGCTACCTGTCCACAAGCAATGCAGCTCAGCTTGAACAGGAAAATGCTGCCCAGCCTGGCTTTCTGCTTTTTTAGTAAAGGATGGTGTGTTAGGATGATTTGATGGGGTGCAGCAGTATAAATCCCCTTTCTTCATTTCTTCATTTCTTCACCTACAATTTGGGCTTGAGTTTTCCATGGAATATTCAGACCCTAACATTGTGCAGAAGCCAGCAGGCTGTGGGAGTGCAATGCCATGAACACACACAGTTCGGTACTATGCTCCATTTGCTGTTTGGTGAAATGTGTAGAACATATCACTTTGATAATTTGGAGGTGAAAGTGATAAAGTTCCAGGAACTATCTGCAGGAATTTTGAGATACACCGTGTCAGACAACAGAGCAGAGCAAAACACTGCTGTCTCGCAGGAATGATTTGGTGTCTGCAGTGATCTGATAATCTCAGGGTGAGGAGTGAAAACACGCTGGTACAAAGCTTGTTCTTTATTACTTCTGACATTTTATAAAGGCTGGTTGGCTCAGAAACTTGCCTAATATATAGCCCCTAAAGCAGAGACGTAATTCCTAATGCATTCCTAATGAAACCCCCCTGACTTCCATGGCCTTGTGTTAAGATTGGATTTGGCCCTGTCAGTAAAGCACATTTAGGCTTCCAAACTGAAAACTGCCTCTGGATTCCAGGGGGACTTGAAAAACTCCCAGAGCACTGAAGCGCAGCAGTGAGATTTATGCTTTCCCCTGACTTTTCACTACTCAGTAATACATTTGTATGGCCAAAGTAAAGCCAGATCTGGCATTCTCGACTCCCAATTTCTCTACTACCCAGGGAACAAAATGACAGTGTGGACTGGAACAGTAATGCTCTAAGCCCCAGAAGAGCATTTCGGGGGTATTTTCACAGCCTGTGGAAAGAATTCATATGTGGATATTTGAAATATAAAGACTTGACACTTTAGCTCACCCCAGTCTGGAGAGGCACTGGTGACACAGGTTCCTGTGCAGAGGCAGAGATGTGAAGCCAAAGAAAGCTCCTTCTGATATTTTTTTGCAGGAAAGCAAAATCTCCAGTCTCCAAGTGGGTGGAGGACTTGATTGTTATCTGGCACTCTTTTCAACCACTGTCAAAACCAGTCCCAGCTTCAGAAGAGGATGACCACTAAAAAGATAAGACAAGCAAGTGTAAGGAGAGAGGTACCAGGAAGGTAGCAGAGAGCCAAAGCACCTGAGCAAGTGCACAGCATCATGGGGAAACTGACCATTGCTGTCATGGTCCTGAGCCAGAAGCGTAGGGATGGGGAGCAGCAGAGCTGGGACTGGGAGCCAGAGTTGGGGTTAGCTACTACTTTCTGTTGCCTGGGGATGAGAGAAAGTGGGGGTTGTGTTTGCCTCAGCCTTACCTACTGCCCCAGACACCCTGATGATCCTTTGGGGTCAGCTGTCACCTTCCTGGGGGTCTGGCATGGGTCTTCCATGACGCCCCTAACAGCCAGCTTAGTCTACTCCAGGGAAACTTCCCTGGCCTCCCTGTCTATCATCTCACGTTTATTTTGCTTGGTAGTGAGATTGACTGAAATTTCACAGTCACTACCATCATTGCACTCATAAGTCTCACATTCCTTCGAGTCTTCCTCTGTGCCTGGTACTAGGAGAAATCACAAAATCTGAGTCCTACAATTAGCAGCAACCACATCCTAACAACCTCTCTCATGAGCGCATCAAATATGAGGGATACTTAGCTACTTATGACAGGGCTTTGGGGCAGAGGATTCCATTAAAGCAATATTTCTCACCCAATTATGCATGAAGGACTATCAGATCGAAGGGCTGTGAAATGATTTCACATAATAATTTTAGTATTTCACACTCTCATGTGCAAACACACAATCAAAATGGTCAAAATAACAAAAGGGACATACTGGGAACAGTTTGCCTTTTAGTAAGTTGTGAATGAAAAGTATCATGGCCACAATGACAAAATGGACTGGCTTTTCTCTTTTAGGAGTGGTTGTCATATTACCAAAGGTTAAAAGGCCTGAAATGAGCAGGTCCCTAAGGCCTTTTTCAGCTCCATTGCTACGGCTTTATAATCTGAAAATTGCTTGGTTTCTTTTTCTTTCTCACTTTTGTATTGCTGTTTTCTCTCTGTTCCCATTGTCTAGATGCATTTATGGGCAGTCTGTACCCAGTCATTGTGCCAACATTGTATTTCAGTTAAATATCTTTTTCTTCCCCAATATTTAGGCTCCTGATGTATCTGTGGCAGCCAGTCCTACCCTTTTCAGCCTTCATTTCACAAAACTCAGCAAACTGAGCTCCTCCAGGTCACCTGCAACATGAGATCCCTGTCTTTAACATTGGTCTGATTATGGTAGTTCTGCCCAGATTTGCTGTGCAGAAAATACTGTCTGAGGGAAAGTCACCCATTTGAAGTTGGATGCAAGGAGAAATAGAAATTGGAAAGGGGAATACCATATAACAGATTTTGTAGTAGCAGAACTGCCTGTATATAAAAGGGATATTATTGCTGTCACAGTCCTTCTGTGTTTTGCCTCATAGTTCAGTAGCTTGAACAGACAGTCAAAGTTACTAGCCAATTTAATTTATTCCTGGATTGTTTGCCAGGTCCACAGTTTGCCCAGACCCCTGACTTTGAGCTGGATGACAGCATCCCACTCTACCAACACAGATCAGATGTCCTGCAAACACTGCAGCCAGTATGAACCTGATACCCTTGGACTCCGCATGACTCCCAGAGACCTATTCACAGAATCACAGAATTCTGTCAGGGTTGGAAGGGACCTCAAGGATCATCTAGTTCCAAACCCCTGCCGTGGGCAGGGACACCTCACACTAGATCAGGTTGCCCAGAGCCACACCCAGCCTGGTTTTAAAAAACATCCAGGGATGGGGCCTCAACCACCTCCCTGGGCAACCTGTTCCAGTATCTCACCATCCTTATGTTGAAGAACTTCTTACTCACATCTAATCTAAATCTACCCTCCTCTAGCTTGCATCCATCCCCCTAGTCCTACCACTACCTGACACTCTAAAAACTCCCTCCCCAGCTTTCTTATAGGCCTTCTTCAGATATTAGAAGGCCGCAATAAGGTCTCCTCGGAGCCTTCTCTTCTCCAAACTGAACAACCCCAACAACCCCAACTCTCTCAGCCTGTCCTCATAGGAGAGGTTCTCCAGCCTTCTGATCATCCTGGTGGCCCTTCCCTGGACATGTTCCAGCACATCAGATCCTATTTCTCTGCTTCCATTATAGGTGCCTCATGGCTAATGGTACAAACTGTTAATACCCATCCTTCTCTTAGATGACAATATCCCTTGTGAAGCCATAAGCTGTAGTCCTCCCTGAACTACCAAAGATGAGTCAGAGTATGAAAAATTATTTGCTTTTCATGGGTCCTAAGTGTTAAAGCCTTATAGAGGTCAAGGTGAGGGTGTGCCACTGCTTGTCAGAGCACAGGGAGCAAACCTCTTGGTCATATCCAGCTGGGGAACAGCAGTAGACGTGTAGGAAAAGAGAAGCAGGCAGAGTACTGAAAGTCTCCAGTACTAAAAAAAATACAGCTGCATTTAAAGAGAAAGGGGAGATTGACACTCCCCGAAGGATTTTATTGTTTGCATTTGTAAGAGGCTGGGCGTTTTTAATGAAGTGCTAATGACCATATTCTATTCAGATGGGAGTCATCGCACTGCCCTTTCTCTATTTAAAAATTTAGCATCTAGTCTTCACTGGCCATTTAGGATCCCTCTCTGCTGAAGGGCAGGAGATTTGTCTCTCCAAGAATGCTCTCCACGACAGGATTCAATGCCATCCAGAGCTGTCAGCCTCTTTCCGTGCACTGTAGCAGCACACCCAAGCTCCATCTCAGCTGTGCATTGCAATCATCCTTTAAGCAGTGGCCACTGTCTCCTGTCATGGCCAGGAATTTGAAAAAAAAAAAAATCATTTGAATTGCCCTAGAGTTAGAAGCCAAGTCAGAAATTAGATGACAAGAATCCCATTGTTAATGCTGGTGAGCAATAGATACAAACAGTCCCACAAGATCAGAAACACGTGCCTGACTGCTTTTTGTGTATTGTTCTCCCTACCCTTTAAGATTCATGTACTTGATTCCAGCAATAATATTTGGAACTTCTTTGCCCTCTAAATTGCCTTCCCTACCCCCCCAAAAATGCCACTGTGTTCCACCCTCTGCTGCCCTAGGCCAGGCCAAAAGAGCTAATTAAGGGAAAATATCTGTGGGCATTAGTCGATTGATGAACCAAGACTTCCTACAGGGCCTAGTGGTGTATACAGGACACTGTTCCTGAGAGGGGACTATCCTGTGTGAAGTCAGACTTTGGTTACTTCAGCAAAATTGGAAACCTTCAAAATCCCTAGTCATCATTGAAGATGGCAGTATTCATTTTAAATACTTCAGGGAGGGACTGCAAGTATTGGCTGCTATGGATATTACCTCTATTTTTGGTTCTTCAGCCCTCAATAAACAGGACTATAGAAAGGCAGAGCTAAGTCAAGAGGCCTGGCCCCTGATTTCACAGCCATTTCTGTCATTCATTGATGAAAACCATCTTAAAACCTGATACTGGTTTTTACCTAGCAGTGCTATACCCGTGGTGGACACGCTCCAGATCTCCTCCCTTCTGCTGCTTAGAAACCCTTCTCTGATTTCTAGTTTCTAAGTTCATTCATGGCTAATTCTGAATCCCTTTTTTTCTCTCTCTTTTTTTTTTTTCTTTTCCCCCTCTCATCTCTCTATAAATAATGCCAAGAAGCCTGGGCAGTTTGTTAGCAGGAGTATAAGTTGTCCCCCATTGAAGGCTTTGAGAAGCCCAGACTGCAGCTCAAATCGGATTTGCTGTTTTTCACGGGGGAGCACAGTGAACTCTGCAGTTCAGATGTTGCTGTGACCCAAGCGTTGTGCTGGAAGACACATTTTTTGTGTAACAGCTATTTTATCTGCAGCATTAGTCAGAGCTGAATTTCCCTGTCCTTTGTCCCGGGGCTCTGGTTTTTTGGCACCACCTGACATTTGACTCAAGAATCAGTCAGTATTTCCATAATGATTAACCCACCGATTGTCAGCATTCAAAGCTCAGTGTTAAATATGGGAATACTTTGATTGCACTGATGCCAAGTGACCGTTGCTAACCAAATAAAAACGTGTCTTGAAAGCCACCCTCCTGGGCACCCTCAGACCTGTGGGGCAGCCTCAGGAGGTAAACAGGAGTGCCCTTGGTTTTGACTGTGTTACATGGCGCTTCCAATGATATTAATTAATTAGTTAATTAATTCAGAGCAAAATGCATGATTGGTAGTTGCAAGGAAAGAGATTAAAAAAAAAAGGAGAGAGAGAGAAATTTTGGTATCAGGAGAATCTTAAAAAATACATTTTCAAGGGAATTTAGTTTCTTGAAACAAAAAGGGTTGCTTTTTTGGTTTTTGGGTTTTTGGGGGGGTTGATGTTAAGCTATTTTCTGTTCCTTTTGAAGACAATTTGCTTCTACAGAAATGCCAACAGTTTTCATTTTTAGTTCCTCTGAAAGGCTTGGGGATTTTTATTTTTATTTTTTTTACCATCTGAATGTTTTCAAAAGAAAATGTGAGGCTAGAAAGTTATTTCAAACAAATGAGAAAATAACAAAGTGCCTGATTATAAAATTAAACATTTCAAGTTTTCTTCTCTTTTGATCCACTTCCCCCCACCCCCACCCCCACCCCCCACCCCCGCATCAAGTTAATAAAGAAGACAGAGAACTTTGAGATTTTTCTCTATCCATGTGTTTTTCATTAGAGAATTTTTTATCTGGGAACTAATCAAGGGCACTGGACAGGTTAGAGGTGCAGCAGGCTAGCTAATTGCTGTAGAAAGACAGTGAGGTGGGAAATCTCTTTTTAATTAATTTGTGTCTCTTCCTTTGCACTCAGATAGACAGTGCAAAGTGTAATTCCAGGAAAAGCCACATACTTCAGCACAAAAATTGATAAAAGCATGAGAATTCCTTCTTATCTTTAGTGTTTTGCAAGCAGGGAAACCAGCTCTTTTATTCCATGATTGATTTTTTTCTATGTTAAGTGAGTCAGTACAGTGAATATGATGGCACAAAACTGCAAGTCACAGAGAGACTCTGGGAAGAGGATGCAATGAATACCAGCTCAATCAGGAGAGTACAGTTCATAGGTTCAGGGCATTCAAGGCTGGAATCCTTTGCTGGAAGTGAGCAAAAACGCAGGTCAGAATATGGATCTGCCACTCCAGTGATGCAACTCTGACCTGGAATGACCACATACATGGGTCCAGGAGATCATGGGATGTTTGTAAAATAGATCTTCTCTCTTGTGTAAGCAACAGGATAAAATTATCCTGGCAGCAGCTGTTGTTTCCCAGAATGAGGATCAAGGCTGACTCTTTTTCCTGCAGTATTGAAGACATCAGGCTTTCCTATCCCCACCATGCTGTGGATGCCGTCCTGTGCAAGTGGTCTGAAACACGCAGATATTCACATTTCTCCTTGACACAGTATACGTGTCAGCCTAGCATAAGGTTCCTCTTAACGTCTAGCACCATGTAAATCTGCTTCCTTACTCACTTCTGCGACATAAAAAGCAGTACAAGGAAGAATGGGGAATGTAAAGAAAAGAAAGGAAGACAGAAAAAAACCCCAGAGCAAATCAAGCAGCTTTGGCAATATAATACTGTCTTGCAGCAGGCAGGCAGAGCTGAAGCTCATTTACAAAGCTACAAGTCCCATCTGCAGTTTTGAAAGAGGACATGGACTTTCCTGAAGTCTCTATCTAAATATGTGCTCAGCTAGATCCCATCGGCAAGGGTGGCAGGCGGTCATTCAGCTTGCTGGGAGAGCGAAGAGGATGGCTGGAGGAACAGATGTCTCACCACATGACACCCGACAACCCGGCACTGCCGGGGGAGATGAGAGAGCAGGAACCACGCAGGGTTCCCACTCCAGCAGGTTACAGTCTTCTTTGGGGCTTGCTGCTCACCGGCTGGCCACCATCCCATACAACACGTTCAACCTCACGTTGGTAGGTCAGGCAGGAGCTCAGCAAAGATAAAGTGCCTTTCCACCATGCCATGAAACCATGCTGCTCCCTCTTCTCCCTCCAAAGGAGTCCACATTATTGAGTTTTTCTTTTCTTGAGCAAAGAGGAAGATGAGTAATAGATTTGCTTTGTTACTAGCAGTGCTCAGCATTGAAGCGTGGGCCTGCATCTGCTGCTGAGATAAATCAGAGGAGATAGCAGGGTGGTCGGGTGACCATCTGACCAGAGTTTTAACAGTACCTTTAATTTACAAGCAGGCAGAAGCATTAGTATTTCCATCCCTCTCTAATACACTCATGCAACATGACTTTGCCTGTTTCATGGGGAGTCAGACTAATTGCCACACGCTGAGGAGCTGAGTCCAAGCTGATGTTACAGGGCACTGCAGACAAGTGTGGCTGTGGACAGAAGCATTAGATGTAAGGGCCTCAGCTGTCAGTGGCTAACAATCAAGGCAGACACGTGGGCCTGGGTTGCTAGATTGCGTGTATTGCAATATAAAAGTTTATTTGGACAGTGAAGAGATGTGCAGCCAGATGCTGGTTATGACAGGTAAGATGCAGAAGCTTCCAGTTTTAGTCTCTCCTTCAAAACCTGGCTCCTGGAGTGTGCCATGTCCTTCACCCAGATCCAGTGTACCTTTGGTGTGTTCCATCCTTGCAGCACTCTCCTGACCACAAGCTCCCAGCACCACCTGATCCCTTAACCATGGCAGAGTTTCCCTCTGCGAGGCTCAAGGCGAAGGACATCACTTCCATTCTGTCCATAGTAACACATTGTAGCAGTTTATGGAATTCTCCAGAACCCAGGGTAGTGTCTTTGGAATCATGACTCAGTGTTGTGGGAGCAGGGGACAGCAAGAGTGCCTGTCAGCAGTGGGAAAGCTCTGCCTCCCTCTCCCCACAGCTGCCTGCTGGGCTGATGGGAATAATGTCCCAAGTAGGCTGCGGCTGGCCAGATTATCAAAGATCTTCAGCTGAAATCTTTTCACACGGTGCAAAGTGCCAGCCGCTGAGCAGCTAACCTGATGTTGAAGGACACATTGCATTACAGCCTCTGAACTGGCTTTGTTTTAGAAGTGCTGTCTTTTGTCTGTAATTCTTCAACTTTCCATCTCTTTTTACCTTCTCTGGGGCTGCTCTCTGCTTCCCTTTTCAGCTGTTATTTTTCTTCTCCTGGTCAGGTAGTTTTCTTCTCTGTGACATGTCCATCTGGTTGTGGCTTCAGCTCACTGAACCTAAATTTTAGGCGTCTAAATTCCTATAGTTGATGAAGAAGGAGACACTATAGAAGACAGTTTATTTTGGATTTCTTGGTTAGGCTGGCAGAAATCCTCTCCCAATGGATTTCCTCCCCACCAGTATCTCTCCAGCAGCTATAGAACAAGTTTCATTTATGTAAGCCACCCACATTTTAGGTAACCAGAATATGGTGAGATGATTTTTGCTGCTATCTTCAGAGAAGTGAAAGATTAATTTCCTCCTGTGGCCTTCCAGGGGTCTTTTAAAATAAGTATAAACACACAGGAAGCTGTGGGTCTTCTTCTTTCTTTTTTTTTTTTCCTTTTTTAAAATAGAAAAATCAATATGATTATCTCATTAGGAAGGTTTAATGCCAATATTGAAGTAGCACTTTCCACCTTCAGTTCACATTTAGCTGTTTTTTGGCTCATCTGTATCTAATGAGTACAAGCTGCCATTAGTAGGCATGACAGCTGCTGTCTTGCTTTTCTTACAGGGGCTGGATTGGAGCCTTGCAGAGTTAAAGCCACAAATTTGCATTACTTCTCCCCAAAATGAGACTCCCTCTGCCACTTTGGACCCTCAACACAGACAGGAGCCTTGCAACATCTGTGGGTTAGACCAGCACTTCTCATCACCAAAGCCCCTTCAATGCTTTTAAAACACAGTATCCACAGGAATCACTTCACCTAGGACTTGAACACAAATTCTCCACAGCAGGGTGAGACTCTTGTTTCTGATACAGATTTATTGCATGATCTATGGACAATTCTGTTCATTAGGAGGCAAAGATGCCTCTGATACCCTCCTGACGTGCAGATGGGATAAGGTTTTGTTAACATCACTCAGGAGCATCACATAACCCTATCAAAAGGGAAAGGAAGAATGTTACTTCCAGTTTAAACTGGTATGAAATTTGCATTTCTAAGACCAAATATTCAAAAGCATGCTGCAGAAATTAGGAATTAAACTTTAAATTACAGATGTTTATTTAACATGAAGTAAGAAAGGGATAGTGTTTGATTTCTAGTTTTTAAGTCTTTCAGGTGTAACTTTCTGATTATATAGGCCAACTTTCTAATTGCATAGGCCAAGTCCAAAAGTTAAGGAGCTCATTATTATTCTTAGCTAAGGATCCTTAGCTAAGGAAAGACACCTGCAGTTTGTCAGAGTGGGGGGCAATTTTAATGAAGAAATTTGATTAAAGGATGCAATTTTTCCATTCTCCCCACCATCCCAGCCCAAACCTGGAGGCAGAAATATAAACACAGATCAATTTAAATCACAGCTTCAAGCTATGGGGTTTTGGCCCACTCACTGCTTACTATTAATATCAAAGCATAAAGAGTTTTACATGCAAAGCAATTTTTTTTTTCCCAGTTAATGTGCTTTTCTCTGACTGCAGCTAGATGAGCTGCTAAGATGTGACAGAGCTGGGAGTAAAGTTGGCCATCTCTGGATCCTTGCCCTGTCTTCTCCTTATCATCATTGCTGACTACCTCTGCTGAATGCCCAGGCATAGGCAGCACTACAATCACCTCCAAACCCAGCTCCCTCAGAACAGCCTGGATTACTTTTTGGAGCAGTTAAGTAATTGAGCTGGTGGGTTGGGAAGGGAATGGAGGAAACAGAGATGAACAGCTGGAGAGTAATAACTTTCTAAGGGAATTGGTTGCCACTGGAACAGCACATCTGATCACAGATTTGTTGCCAAGCATCTGTTTTCCTCCTACCTCCTTATGTGGTCCAGTTTCTTTGCTGTGACTCTGCTCCCTCCTTCATTTTCAGAGCTTATGTTTCTCAAATCTTTATGCATCCTTCTGACTACAGAAAAGGTCCAGCCAGTGTGTTTTAGAACTGTCCCCCATCCCCTTGTGTGCTGTTCTGCCTAATAATGTCATGCCAAGCAGGCTAAATCAAGATCCTCTGAACTAGTCAAATCTCCAGGGAGCCCAAATTTGTATATTTTCTTAGGCAGAGTAATACCACACAGAGTACTGACTGACAGTTAAAAACCACATCTGGATCTTGCTCCATTATAATACATCCATAGCCCTAAGGGGAAGCAGTGTGGTTTAGTGATTCATGAAACCTGTGCTTTATTCCCAGCTCCTCCACTGCCTCCTTGGGTGACCTTAGCTAAGTTGGTTCACTGCCCTGTACTTTGATTTTCCCATCTGTGAAAATGGGGATAATAATACTTTCTCCTGCCCAAAGTTTTTTAATTGTCTCTGAAAGCAAGTGCTAAGCATTATCGCACAGCCTCACATGCCATTTCCACTTGGGATTGCATGCAGGCAGGTGGTGTACCCCACAACTTTCCTCCCATGCACATAGATTTCTCCACAGTTTGGTGCATCTCTGCAGGTTCCCCAAACCTCTCCCACATCTTTCTGCCATTGCTAGAACTCACCATGCCTAACAAAGACAAGTCAGAGCTGTGACCCCGTTCCTGCTGCATGAGACTCAGGAGCAGGAGGGGTGTCAGAGCATGGAGAACCATATGGGGACTGTGCCATCCAGCTTGTCCTGCTAGGAAACACCACACTCAGTGGCTGCCTTGTCATTTCCCCTGCTGTGCTAGGCAAATATTTAAAAGACTGCCATGCCAGTTTTTGTATGTCAGCAGAGGAAGAAGCGCAGAGGAAGAAGCACAGAAGTTTTTGGGAAGGTCCCAATCCGCTCTTCCTCTTGCGTATAAAGAGCTTGGGAAAGAAAGAAGAGTGTCTGTGACATAAAATTTGGGTCCTGTGGAGAGGGGGTGAACACATCCAGCTCCTCTGCAGGTAAGCAAAAAGTAGTGGTTGTCCCTCTGTGTGTTACATGGCTCATCCATCTGGGACCTACCATGACACAAACAGTTAAGCTACTAAAGAGCACAAAGTGACAAGCTCTGCTTTTCCTTTGAGAAATATTCCCATATTCCCCAGGTTACAACCCACTAGATAACAACCTTGAGCTGACTCTTATCACGGCTGAGATTTCCCACCACAGCAACATACAGGATACTTTTTTGGTTTACTACCCACTCAGAAAACAAAAAAAAAAAAAAAAGGAAAAAAAAAAGGCATACAGCTAAATAAAGTGAAGGTTCACAGCTCTGACAAAGCCTTTCAGTGGGAATCTGGGACGCTTTTCAAGTGTTACCGACTGCTTTATTTTCCCATGGCTCTTTCCAAGATAATAATTGCTCCGCAGATGTTTCCCTCAGGACAGTGAGATGTTCAGGTACCGGGGCGAAAGCTGAGGCTTTGGGCTATCGTTCACAAGGCTACTGTTACCTGCCGTGTTCTTGCAGAGTGCAGCCTTTTCCCATCACAAAATTTCTTAGGTGTCTGGTTTATCAGAAACGCTGTAAATTTGAGCTCTCTGGCTAATTGTGTCTGATTTATGTGAATGACGTGGTTGTGTCTCTATGCAACATGAATAAGAAAGGGAAAGGCACTTTGGTTGTGCCACGGACGATAACTCACACATGCCCAGATGCACCACCCTGAAATATGCTCCTCAGCATTTGGTGAGGCCATTTGAGGTTTGAGCTTCCGGCTTTTGACATACACCCGGATTTTTTACAGGTCCTGCAAAAACTAAAATGGAAGGGTTTGTGTTTAATCTTCCACTTCATATGTGTGTTCCGTCGTTAAACTGGCAGAAGCGATATGGACTGTTCCGTTGCCTGAAGATGGGGTATCACCTGAAGTAGAAGGGGCTGTTTAACACCCTCAGTGCCACAGGGGAGATGGCAGTTATCTTCCTTCCCGGTAACATTGCCACCTTCATACCCTTCCTTGTAAAATAAGGCCCATTACCTAAATTACTGAGTCCTTGAGAACAGCTATCCCCTCATGTGGTAGTGTGAGGTCTGTAAATGTCAGCCCCACAGGCACTCACCAAGTGACATACCCATGTGGAGCATATGACTCCTCCTGTTGAGTATGGCTGCACAAGCTCAGGTGACGGCAGGAGCAGATTGTGTTTGTAGAACAAGCACTGGGCATGGGACTGCTAGGCTTTGCCTTAATGCATCACCCAGGAAAGCTGCTGGAGGTACTCACTGCAGTTCTGCTAAGAGATCTATGGGCTAAACCACGTTGTAAGGAACAGGGATGACAGTTTTGGGTACCAAGTCAAATCCAAAAGCTGGAGAGCCACACTGGAAATAGGGCAGACACCAGCCTAAAGCAAATGAAAGATAGGGCTCCTTCATAGCACATGAGACAGGAAATCACCTCCTTATAGGAACTCACGGCAAAAGGCTGCCTCTTCTTGCTTCCAAGTCTACTCAAAAAACACTTTTTACCTTGAAAATATGTGTCCCAGAGCTGCAAATTACTGGCTCTCTTCTGTAGGAGCAGAGGAAGGGGCTTCCCACTACCCACCCTTTCCAGAAAGGATGACAATCCAATAGCTCCTCAAGACCTAATCAAGAGGTCATTCTGATAAAGAAGAACTCTCCCCACATGCTAGCTTTTATGCAGGAAATTACAAGAAGAAACTTGATGTTTCTTCTTCCCACTGTATGTTTAGCCAACCTGTATGTCACGTGGTTTCAGACATAACAGAGATTCTCTTTTCTTCTGCAAGTACAGGGAAGAGGAAAGGGTGTGAGAAGTCCTCAATGCAGCTGCAAAACTTGGCTGTGACTCGATTGGGCAGAATGTTGAGCACTATGGAGGTCTGGCCAGGAAGGGATTTGTACAGAGTTCAAAGAAAACTACACTCCACCTTACACTGGTCTTTTAAACTTGGTCTTTGCTTCTCTGCCATATAACAATGGAGGGGATATTTTCTACCCAGTCACATTAACACACACACACACAAACCAGCCTAGAAATGGAGCTAGATATATCACTTGGGATCCTATCCAACAGTCTCCTAGAAATAGAAAGCCAACAAGAGAAAACACTTGGTCACTGCCAGGCTCCAGTGCCTCTGTCTGAGTTGAGCCTCTTGGAGCCAGAGCAGTCGTTGTAATGTCAGGACATTGGATTTCATCAAATCTGAGTTCACTGCAAGGAGCCCTGCTTGGGAAAAGCAGCCAGCCCCACAACCCATCAGAGGGAGTGATCTCTTATGTTCAAAGTTTCCTGAGAGCCTATGGTGGTGCCAAGAGCCTGTACCACTCTCTGCCTCTGGCTACAAAGAGCAATGCTCTCGCACCACACAAACTAGCAGAAATTGTTTTTCTATGCAAACTTCTCTTTCCAGAAGCTCAGGACTGTGACAGCACTTGAGTATCGTTGCTTGTAGCCTGAGTACACACAGGAGAATGGATGTAGCTGGTTTTGACATCAGTCATTTTCTAGAGGAGAATAGACCAAACACCTAATAATACTACCTTTGTCCCCCAATCACCGATATACAACATAGGGTAGTAGTTTGAGGGATCTCTTTAAACCTCAGAACAGATTTACATTCCTGGAGAAGCTGCCCAAACTCACCACAGTGGACTACTCCACAGTGGCATCTATGTTATGAGCAAGTTTTAAATCCTCCTTCCTGCTTATTGCATAATCTTGCAAGAGAAGGAGAAGGCAAGGGGAACACCTTTCTCCAGACAATCAGCTAATTAATTAGCACATGCCTGAGTGTGTGCTTTCAGCAAAGCCTTCTCTGTGTGCTAATTAGTATCATTAGCTGGTGCCCCAAGGAACAAGCTTTGATTACCTTTCTATTACTGATTATACAGGAACAGCTAGGCAAATGCTTTCACAGACCATAAAATTATCTCAGTTTTTCTTAAAGTCTGTCTACATCCTTTAGCTCTCTGACCTGCTGTGCTGATGACTCATCCAAGCATTGACTGAAAATGATCCTTCTTATTAGTTAGCACCTGCCATCAGACAAAACAGCAGGTAGAGACAGCAAAAATGCAGCCTTTATGATGTTAGAAAACATGTTTGATCCTAACATCTATATATATTTACATATTGGCATAGTCCTAGGTGTGGTCTAATGGAGAGGGGCACATTTGCCTGGGTCATCTTCTACGGAGCAGTTCCCTAGCCCAGGTTCGTTGGTGACCATTGTATAGAAAGAAGTTAACTTCCTACATAGGCCTCATCTCTAATACCATTTCAGTTCCTATGGACACATTTGACCTGGACCCTTCATATCTCCCATCAGTGAATGCACCCTCAGACTCCTGGGTCCTCCAGGCTCCATGGAGGGAAGAGAAAGGACACAACATCTTCTGGTGTGATAACTCTTCCCTCTGAGCTGGGATATGTCCCAGAGGACCTGCTCCTTCCACTTCTCTCTGGATTACTAAGTGTAGTAGGCACAAAAAAACTGCTGAGTGCTCAGAGAGTCTTCCTGTTCTGTGAGTTTCACTAGCAGAAGTCACATTTCAACCCCATGTGCTCAAACATTTTGTGAAACCAAAGATTTATCTCTAAGAATTAAGACACATGTTTTACATGCTCACTATCCTTCAGCCTGGAGCTTGAAGCTTGTGAAAACAGGTATAATTAGCTGTGCCTCTCATCTCATGACAAAACTTAACAAAACCTACATTCAGATGAGGTGTCAATCACACAAATGTGAAATAACAGCAAGCCATCCTTTCTTCACAGCTATCTTAATAGCACAAATTAATAACTGCAAATAACTTAGTTCAAGGGAGAACTTCTGTAATAATTAAGGACACATTTAAACAAGCATGAGCAAAATTTTCACCTCTCTGTGAGCAGCTGGCTTCTGTGCTGTATCGGGGCAGGGGGGTAGTGGAGAGAGGAAAAAGGACTAGCAAACCCAAGAAACTAACAATGTGAAAGAAAGAGAGAAAGAAAGAAAAAGAAAGAAAGAAAGAAAGAAAGAAAGAAAGAAAGAAAGAAAGAAACAAAGAAACAAAGAAAGAAACAAAGAAAGAAATAAAGAAATAAATAAAGAAAGAAAGAAAGAAAGAAAGAAAGAAAGAAAGAAAGAAAGAAAGAAAGAAAGAGAAAGAAAGAAAAAAGAGAAAGAAAAAGAAAGAGAAAGAAAAAAGAGAAAGGAAGGAAGGAAGGAAGGAGGGAGGGAGGGAGGGAGGGAGGAAGGAAGGAAGGAAGGAAGGAAGGAAGGAAGGAAGGAAGGAAGGAAGGAAGGAAGGAAGGAAGGAAGGAAGGAAGGAAGGAAGGAAGGAAGGAAGGAAGGAAGGAAGGAAGGAAGGAAGGAAGGAAGGAAGGAAGGGAAAGAAAGAGAAAGAGAGAAAGAGAAAGAAAGAAAAAAGAGAAAGAAAAAGAAAGAGAAAGAAAAAAGAGAAAGGAAGGAAGGAAGGGAGGGAGGGAGGGAGGGAGGGAGGAAGGAAGGAAGGAAGGAAGGAAGGAAGGAAGGAAGGAAGGAAGGAAGGAAGGAAGGAAGGAAGGAAGGAAGGAAGGAAGGAAGGAAGGAAGGAAGGAAGGAAGGAAGGAAGGAAGGAAGGAAGGAAGGAAGGAAGGAAGGAAGGAAGGAAGGAAGGAAGGAAGGAAGGAAGGAAGGAAGGAAGGAAGGAAGGAAGGAAGGAAGGAAGGAAGGAAGGAAGGAAGGAAGGAAGGAAGGAAGGAAGGAGGAAAAGGGCAGTGGTACAACATTGTCTCACATCTGACAGATAAATGTGAAATGAGCTGTGGTCAGTAGGTTGGTGCCCTTTTGGCTGCAGGATAAAACTGAAAATAGCTGATAGTTAATGCAGAAGAAAATGACATGCAAGCAGGCATGTCTTTAGTTCTCTGAGATGAGGTTCACCATATGCATTTAAAGTGATTGGTAAGGAAAAGAGCAGAGCAGGAAGAACTCTGTAAAATCCTAGAAGTGTTTTTCAACCCAAAGAATCAGGAACGTTGTCCAAGGATCTGACAAAACAATAGATCAGAATATTGCCAAACTGTGCAAAATGGCTGACTCATGCAATTATCAGAGCCACTATCACCAAGCAGAACAATATGCCCAAATTGAAAAGGAATGCTAGAAAGACATGGGAAGACTCAGCTGAACCAGTCACATGCCAGTTTCCAAATCAAGGCTGGAAAGAAGCCGGGAATACATTGTACGAGACAAAAATTTACAAATGTTCTCATTCATCTTCCTGTCAAGTCGAGTGGGCACCCAGAGCAAAGGCCCAGATGCCTCTGGAGAGAGAGATTCTTCAGGCAAGCTGACCTGACACCCTATGTAGCCTAGTATGCAGTTGAGTTGTCAGCTGGAACAATATCTTATGGGATTTCTCAAGAACAGAAGCCAGGATCCAGGGCTGATGAAACTGCCTGGCCTTCTCGTAGCACCCATCATAGGACAAAAGCTCAAAGAACCTCAGCCAGCAGGTACTGGGCAGTGAAACCTCATTGCATGTATTCTACGTGTGAGTTCAAAATACCTCAAGGTCAGGGCTAAACCTCAAAGAACCTCAGCCAGCAGGTACTGGGTAGTGAAACCTCATTGCATGTGTTCTATGTGTGAGCTCTATCCAGGAATGGCTTTCAGGTCATGTTCAACCAGACTGTCATCACAAGATGAATTTCCTATTTTTAATTAATTAAATTATACTAAATGAAATTTTAGAATTGCTAATAGCCTCTCACAGAAGGAGGCAAAACTCAACAAAAATATTAGGCTGGCCATTCTCAAATTTCTGCTTGTAGCCTTGATAGCATCCACAACCACTAACATTAACAGGCACATATCTAAAATAGGCATATATCCCTCCATGCTACTAGTCCTAGCACTGTTAGAACCTGGAGCAAAGGCATAACCATGAAAAAGAAGTCTCTGAGAAGCAAAATTTCAGCTTTGAACTGCTGCACAGATCTCCAGTCAGGATCAGATTAGTTCCTCAGAACAAATTGTGTGTCCAAGGATGAAAAACATCAGTGGAAATCATAAATCCTTGTTTGTGCAGAAGGCTGGTTAGTGGCCATGGACTTCACTGCAGCTGAGCACAAATAACTGGGTAGGAGCAGAAGCTAAAAGCTCATTAGAAAAAATTCAAAGGGAGGCTCCCCATGTAGGCTTGTTGTCTATGCTCACTCTTATTCAACCCTCCCAGGCATTTCTGGAAAGCAGATATTTCACTAGGCATCATCTCCTCGTCTCAGCAGCTATCAGAATAGATGCCAGAACATACCTCCCCCATCAGAAAATCAAATGCAGAACAGATTCATGTGGTCACAAGACAGATGTTCATTAAATCTCTAGCCCACAGGTGTAGTGTTAAGATGGGCAGAGAAGCCTTTGAAATTCTGCTTCCTAAGAGCATGATTTAACACTGCCCTTCCTCTCTGAGCTAAGCCATAGTTCTGTAGACTTTAAGATGATTGCTGGCATATTTTAACTATCTGGGCACAACACAGCATTTAAGATTTTTTTTTTCTCTCTTATAAACAAGGCAATAAGGCTGTCAGAATGGATTGTGATATGAATGGAAGGGAAAGTGTAATGCTCAAGTATAGGGACTGAAGGGTACCTTATTGAGTAAGGATGATTACTATGTCCAGCAATTACTTGATCCTCTTTCTTCCTGTCCCAGAACTAAAAAATAGCCAATGCACCTGATCAAACCTGGTTCTCTTTAGCTGTAGACTTGCTAAGGTCCCAAAACAAAGAATGGCAATATTGCATGAAGTTATACAACACAATAATGAGCCACTTTCCTTGTCATCACCCACCCTGTCTTACTTGGTCATATGGTCTGCACAGTTTCCAAACAAAAAACATTTTGTCTGTGATGGAGCTATTTTTATCAACACGTACCAAATGATTGCTCACAAGGCCTTCATTATTTAGTTCTGCAATGAGGGCTTTGCAGACATGAAAATGCTTTTATATGCTGCACATAACCATGAGCCTGTATACGTTCTCTTTTTGTTTTCAGAGCAAAAGTTGGAACAAAGATAGCAAGACTACACCAGAGCTTCTTTTTTTTTCCCTCTCTTTTTTCTCTTGGACCCAGACCAAATCTGTGTCATCAAGTAACTCTTTCCTCTCTTGAAGAGTTTGCATCCCTTTCCTCACTCTCTGTATTTCCTTGAATTTAAGAAAAGACTGGAGGAGGCATTTAGTGCCATGGTTTAGTTGATTAGATAGGGTTGGGTGATTGGTTGGACTAGATGATCTTGGAGGTCTCTTCCAACCTGGGTGATTTTGTGATTCTGTGATTCTGCAACTAACTGATTTGTAAATAGGAGCCTTGGTTGACATCACTAACATTTTTCCCTACATTTGGGGGTTTTCCTAAATAATGTGAGTCAATATTTTATAAACCAGTTTATGTTCTAACCAGCCATAAGGTTTTAGGCAAATGAACACATCATCCTTCTGCTGTAAGTGGGGCATCAGCAGCTGCTATTTGAGTACTAAATACTAAATTTGAGTACTGATGCTTCCATGGCTGCTAAGAAAGGGTGCTTTTATCTTTGCAGTTTTAAAGGAAGAGGTGGGATCATGAAGATTCTTCTGGAAAAGTCTCATAGCTCCACATTTTCTTCCTTGCTTTGGATCAGAACAGCATCAGACAAAAAAAAATTAAATTGCCCATCATATAAAATTCTGAGGCAAGGAGCAATAAATACTCATTTAGATTTGAATTCTCCAGTCACTTAAGTCCTTTATACTGCTAAGAGAAATGATAGTTCAATGCAAAATGGCAGTGAAGCTACACAGAGTCAATGGTGGGTTTATACTTAGGTCTAACATCTCAGGTCTAGTTATGCCCAAATCAATTTTTCTGTCTTTTCACTGTCATTCAAATGAGTTGAATCAAAAGATTAGGATTGATGTATTTCCAAGAGCTGGAATGTGGAATCAAAATCAAAACTTCAGATCATGGGCATGTTTCTAAGGACAAAGGACAATGCTCTTATCAAGAATGTTGGCATAGGCACACTAAGAGCAGATCTGTAGCATGCAACAGTTGATGCAGAGAGGCCACTATCCACACTACACACCATCCACATTCTTGTTGTTTTCCCTTTGACTACCTCTAGCTTGGCTCCATGGACAGAAATGTTCCAGCGCAGATGGAGAGCACTAGGTTCACTTCTGCTTAGCTTCACCTGAGGTTACTCTGTGATGGAAAGCAAAATTTTCTTGTACAAAAGTGGATAAGTGAGCATGGGGCACATAAAACTCCTGACCCAAACTAATGCACCCATGTAACTGCATGCAACATCGCACTGAAGCTTGTCCACCACTTAGATGTTCTGAATAAAATTTTCTCCCCTTGAAAAAGAGATGAGTCCTGTAATATGCTCTTTATTTCTCTTGTTTCAGCCACACTTGTAAAGAAGAACAACAAACCATTGTACATTTCATACTTACAAAACCAGCCCACCCCATAACCATGATTTGATTTACTCATGCCTTCTGTATTTTTCACACATGAGCTTATACCAGGTTACATGGGAGGCAAATGAGAGAGTGTGGATTCCTTGAGCAGACCCAGTAAGTTTCATACTAACTCACCTGGCCAGTGTGGATATAACCATCCAGGTAAGATACACTACATATTTTACTATCTGAGGTTTCCTCCTAAATCTTCTTTGCTCTACAGTCATTCCTAAGCTTATGTTTCTCCAGATAATGCTAGCTACATTCACCAAGTTTGTACAAAGCCCAGGCAGGTATCTACATGAGCTGACTGTAGTATGGACTTAACTGCCAAAGGATTCACTCCTGAATTGAGCCCAATTTCCTGAAATGGTAGGAGCTGCAGCACAAAAAAAAAAGGACCTTATACAGAAGAATTTATCTGGTAATCCAGCAAGATGACCAACACTGCATGATACAGTCGCTGTCTGCCAAACATTCCTGTGATATTTCCTCTACCAGCCAGCAACCCTGTACACCCACACGTTTTAGGGGTGGCCCTGCTCCACAAAGGGCGGACTGTCTTCATCAGAGTTGCCAGCATCAGTCCTCCAGGCATCATACCTGGCCCCTGAGGGCTCTTCTCAAAAATCTAGACACTTCATATCCTGCTGAATCTTGCCAGGCAGAGACACTTAAATGCCAGACTGATATCTCAAAAGAAATGAAAAAAACCTCTCCCAATCAGATTCTTCCGCCTCATCTATGCTGGACAGATCAGCATCTGTTGGTCCTACCCATATTTCATGGAAGCCAAATTTACTCTGAGGTTTTGTTTTTAAGAATCTGTACCAACCAAATAGTCACAAAGCATGCTTTAACTCTACAATAAAAAAAAAAAAGCAGAAATTAATATGCTTTTCTATTTTGAACAAAGCCAAGAGCCCATATATACCTCTCTCTTTTTTTCAGAGGGAAACTTGGAACACAGAGAGTAGGAGGAATCAAAGCTTGGGGTTTTTTTCTTTTTTTTCCCTTCCCAGTGCTCTTGGATCTGATCCAGGTTCTTGAGTAACTGTTTCTGTGCTTTCTGGACAGTCATGTAAAGTCATATGGTTACGTGTGCACTATTCATGGTACTTCAATTGGTTTTGCTGCTTGGGTTCCAAATGCAATGACAATGTGAGGAAGGGTCATGCAGAGAGCAAGATAGAATCTCTGCTAACACAGCTACAACTGGAAAGAAATTATATCAAGAATGAATGGACATTGGTTTAAAGAACAGATCATATCCATCCTGACGGTGGGATGACAAAGGCTATGACAAGTCCTGGGATAGTCTAAATGACAAATGCCCACTGATTCAGCTATACAAACACCACAGAAAATGTCAGGAGAGAGCACTACCCAACATTTCCATTTTTAAACATTTTCATTTGAAATTTGAAAAAGATCATAAAGACCATGAATCTAAGGAGAAGAGAGACAGTTCTTATCCTGGTCTATAGTGCGTCACTGGTCACAGTGGGGAGCAATAAAATCCCTGCCAACATGGAGGAGAACTGTGTTGAATTTGAAGCTTCTCTTTTCCCCTAGAAAAAGAGGTTCTTAACTGAAAACCCAAGTGTCTCTGAGAGGATTTGCTGCAGACCCAGCCACCATGCCCATTCAATGACTCATTTGAAAACAACCATTTTCCGAGTATCTTTGTTTATGGATATTTGAGCAAATAAATGTCAGCTCCTCCTCTCTGGTTATTAATGATGCAATTTCTAAGCTCTGTGTGCACAAATTCTGCATCCTTATCTAGGGCCTCATCTCAGACATAAACTGAATGACCGAGATAAGCCATGTGCATCTCTTGTACTTCAGCATCAGCAGCAACAGCTAATCTCCTTTGGGATCACCACCCAAGCTCTACCTGCAGGGGATCCATGGGGGTGGATATTATAACAAGAGCTATTGTCTCTTCATGTCCAGATACCTTCTCTTGAAACCCATGGCAGGGGGTAGGGCCACAGTCTTGTCTAAGAAAAACAAGATTAAGGTGACCTCTGTGGGTGTGGCCTAGACAACCCATCTGGTAGACAGATCAAAAAATTAGGAATCTTCTGGTTCTCCTTTCCCCTCACATCATGATTTTCATAGGGGCTGGGATACAGATGACTGAAGATTTTGATGCAAGTAGAATACAATAAAGCAAGAGGGTGGTTTTTTTTTAATTGAAAAATGCTAATTCATAGAATCATAGAATCACAGAATCAGTCAGGGTTGGAAGGGACCACAAGAATCATCCAGTTCCAACCCCCCTGCCATGGGCAGGGACACCTCACACCAGATCAGGCTGGCCAGAGCCTCATCCAGCCTGGCCTTAAACACCTCCAGGGATGGGGCCTCAACCACCTCCCTGGACAACCCATTCCAGGCTCTCACCACTCTCACGGGGAAGAACTCCTTCCTCACGTCCAGTCTGAATCTCCCCACTTCCAGCTTTATTCCATTCCCCCTAGTCCTGTCACTACCTGATAGCCTAAAAAGTCCCTCCCCAGCTTTCTTGTAGACCCCTTCAGATACTGGAAGGCCACAATAAGGTCACCTCAGAGCCTTCTCTTCTCCAGACTGAACAGCCCCAACTCTTTCAGTCTGTCTCCATAGGAGAGGTGCTCCAGCCCTCTGCTCATCCTGGTGGCCCTTCTCTGGACACCTTCCAGCATGTCCATATCCCTCTTGTCATAGGGGCTCCAGAACTGGATGCAGTACTCCAGGTGGGGTCTCACCAGAGCTTCTTCCTTGACCTGCTGGCCACACTTCTCTTGATGCAGCCCAGGCTCTGGTTGGCTTTCTGGGCTGCAAGTGCACATTGACAGCTCATGTTGAGCTTCTTGTCCACCAGCACCCCCAACACAATTCCCCTCAACACAAACTATTTAAAAGAAAAAGTTAACCTGATGAATTTTTCCTTTGGAAGTTTTACTTGCCAAGAGTATATGTTCTACTCTTTTTTTTTCTTTCTATTTAAAATATACTTCTATTTTAAACTATAAATTGCAGAAGGATTTTATTTAAAGTTTAAAACTTAAACAAAGTATTTAAAAACCTGATTTATTGATGCCAGTTTTTAGTTTGCCAGTCTAAAGTAATTGTTCATTTCACATCACTTTCACCAATTCAAGAGAGAAAACATGAGAAAAAAAAAGTTAAAAAAAAAAGTTTTAAGAAATTCTTAAGAAAAGAGTTCCTTTCTTAGACATTTGTCTAACAAAGGCAAATGAGCAGTTTTGATTCTGTCTGACAAGTGCAGTGACAGTGATGGAAAAATAGACCATTGTAACACTGTATCTTCTAAGTTATTAATTTTGTCTGTCTCATTTTCAGCCATTTTAATTTTAATTTTTTTAAACTGTAACTGATGCCTGTAATAATCTAATATTTAATTTTATTCATGCACTTGTACAAACAAAAATTGAGACTTTCAAAATTTCAGTGATTCAACTAACTTAAAATACAGGTGGTATAGTGGGGAAAGCCAGGAGACCTGTACCAGCCACTGTTCTTTCTCTCCTTTGCACCTTTTCCCTCTGGAAATCCAGCTGCTCATTCCTCTAATGCAAGCCCCCAGTTAGCTTCTTTCTACACTTGTAGTTGTTGTAGCAAAGAAATAGGCATGAAAATGATTTTATTGTTTTAGAGCCAAAGATCTGGATTGTCCTTTACTTCCTAGCTCTCTCAAGACAGAAAATTACAGTCTCAACCTTGATTGGTCTCAAAATGCTCATGCAACTTCCTATAGTCCCTGTTTCCAGACAGAACTAAGGACTGTCTTTTGTCTGAGATACTCATATAAACCTATTGCCAAATTGTCTGAGTGGCTCACAGCCCTCCCTCTATTTATTTTCCCAGTATCTCTGGGAAAACTCCCCTAAACTAGGAATGAGAGAGATTAAGGATCTCCCCAAGCCTAGATCTTTCTTAGGTACCTGGTATTTATTCAAGTGGAAAATCCCACTGATTTCCATGAAAATAAAGCTGTTAAGTACACTGAGGGACCACAGATACAGGCACATAATTATGGCAGCTTAGCAAGTTACCAACTTTTCCTCTAAAGCTTAAGGTAACCCCTTTCACCTGGTTTGCACCAGGTCGAACACTTGTCATTTTAGTTGGAAAAGACCTTTAAGATTATCAAATCTAAGCTCTTCACTGCTGCAAACACATTGAGAAAGGTGAAAAAGGCTCACACTGCCTCAGAGCTGATGGGAGTTTCCCCTTTGGGCTAGCAGCTCACTGCTCTGAATCACATTCCTCATCAAAACAGTGTTAGATTATGAAAGGGTTATGAGTCTCAGCTGCTTTTCTGACCCTCAGCTAGAGCAGCATACCCTTTGCCAAAGAAACAAGATGATCAGCTATGGACACTAACCCCAAGGTGAGGCAGATAAATCTGACTTATTTAATTAGCTCAGCTCTTGCTCACAGTTTCAGTCTAAACCCAAAAATCAGATAAACCCAGTGTATCTTGTTTAGTCAGTGATAGGGACTTAATTCTGTTATTATAATCTATAAAGGTACATAGATATTAGATAGATAGATAGATAGATAGATAGATAGATAGATAGATAGATAGATAGATAGATAGATAGAACAGCCTGAAGTAATTCTAGTGATAAATCTATTTGTTTCACTGCATTTATATGTGATAATCCTCTCAGCTGAAAAATGGTCTCCAAAGAAGTCTCTGTGGCATCAGTTTGCACAAACAAAGGCAAAGCAGCAACAAATAAATAACTCCATTTCGCTTGCTGCATGGGACTTGAAACACATGGCAGGCACTTTATCCCTGGAAGGTTTCCAGCAAAATTTTGCCAGAGGCAGTTTTGAAGGAGGTGCTCTATGCTTGTTTGGGGATCTGTGTGCACATGCCATTATTCTGAGGGGATAAGAAATGCATTTGTGAAGCTGTGCCACAAAACACAAAAAAGTTGCTGTAAGATCAGTTCCAGAGTTGTGTGCTTAGATTTCTTTGCTAAATCTGGGTAACCATATATTTTTTGAGAGTATGTTCAGTTGGATGGGAATTGATAGAGTAGGGGAATATTAAGTTCTATTTCTAGGGAATCTGCTTCAATATATTTACAGAGAACAGTCCTCGTGGGATGAAAAGAAAAGTTTGGAAATAGTCCCAACAGAAGATTAGGAGCAAGGGAAGGGTCACACTTTCCTGAATCATCTGTTATCATCTGAGACAAGATACTGATTGAGCTGAACCTTGGCATGTTCTTGTCTGACCTCTTTAATATTCCTGTCATAAGAGTATTTTAAGTTTCTGGCCCAAGATATCTTCTCTGGCTTTTACCCTTTTTTTGTTATCCAGCAGAATCTGAAACAAGAGAGTCAGCAGGAAGACACTGATTTTAAAGAAAAGCAGAAGCCAATTGCCTAAGCCATTTTAGAGCCTCTGAGGGCCATCATCATCATCATCAGGGACCTGGCAGATATGGAGAAGGACCTACAACCCATTCCCATCATTCTGCATACCCAACAGAGGCCAGGCAGGACATTCCACCAGTCCTAAAATGACACTGCTTCTTTTATTTAGGCAGCTTAGTTCCACACATGTTGTGGGTGTTGTCACCACAAGAGAGATACCTTCATGGAAAACAAGGGTATTCCTAGTCCAATGTCCCAGTCATTCCCTGGCCTTTCTGGTGTTATAACATTTGCTAATTCATCACTTTGTATCTAGAAGACACTGGTGTGTGCCACTGTGTGTGTGTGGTGTCTGGGTCCCAGCACCATCCCCTAGAATTAATCTGCTACATCCCAAATCCGTTGTTGAGCTAGGTCCCTACAAAACTTCATAGAGCAGCCTTGATGAGACAAGGATCCAGGTAGGGCTGTGTTTATGGACATCTGTATACAAATGTAGCCACTGTGTTAGAGGAACAAAACCCTGCCAAAAATAGGGGTAGTTTGATGGAGACCACCTTCTCTTTTCCTATTTCACTACTTTCCCAAAGGCATGGATTCAGAACTGTCCAGTCCCAGACAACAAGAGTGAATACCCTAGGCCACCTGGCCTTCAAGGAAATCAGCTAATTCATCTGCCTTACCATGCAGATAAACTTTCATCAGACTTTTCATCATCTTGTTTAAACATAAGCTTGGTAAAGTCCATCTCCTTTTTAACACGTTATTCATTCTATTCCTTTCCTCATTAAAATTCCTGTCCAGTGCTCAAACACCAGCAGTCAATGTCATTTTCAGGCATGCCATTTAAGTCTCAATAAATCATTATTAGTGCCAGTGTTGTTTGGAAACGTGGCTTTTAATAGAGCACTCCAATGGAAATGCAAAGAAGCAGCCAAGCAATGGGTGATAGGTGAGTTGGTGTCACCCCTACTTTGCCAACAGAGCCTCCCCCTACACCACACATGATGACTAGCAGCTGTGAAGACTTACCAGGGAGAGTGTACCAGCTGTCTGGTAAAGGCAAACCCCTACTCTGGTTCATAACAAGCTGAATTTGCCCAAGGAGACAGGCTGTCACAGGGAAAGGCGTTAACAATGGACATTTAACTCACAGCTTCAAGCAAGGGTTCACAGCAGCAAGGCAACGCTGTACCTAACTGGCTGTGTTAGCAGCTGGCTCAGAGGGGTATTTCGACATCTCATGGCAACTGTGACCTTTTCTCCTCCCCATGTGGGAGCGCTCACTCCCCCGCACACTTCAGCGTTGTGGTGATGAGTCAAGGGAGGGTTGATGGATGGCTGTTTGAATTAGCCGGGCAGCACATGCCGACTAACAAAGCACGTGGAGGACAAGTGTTTATTTTTCGGGTACAGCAGCATAAATCCCAAGCACCCATCCCTCCCCCGAAGGACAGCAGCATTGTTCTCCACGCACACTGCCACTCTCTGTCCCATCCACCTCTGCACCACGCTGGCTAGGTTTGCAATCTAGCTTGCGAAGCTGGCTGATAGCCCTCATGCAAGGGATCTGAAGGGCATTTGAGGAGAGAGAAAAAGGTGCTGACGGTGGAGACATGGCAAGGAAAGAAGAAGAGTCTGCCAGCAGTCTCAGTGAGCACCCAGGATTCTCACAAATTGGAAAGTAAAGATTTGCCTCCAAATTGTAAGAGGTTGCTGCTGCTTTTGCCTTCAGACATCTGGCTCAGGGGACTAAATCCCCAAAGTAAGATTGTCTAGGAAAACAATATTTTCCCCTTTTTCTCTTTCCCTTGTCCTTTTGCTAATAAAATGAAGATGCCCCCAAACCATGCTCCCATCATCCTCTTTGTCTTTTGCTGAGTGAATTAGAGTTACTTGATTATGAGACACTACCAGTAAACTGCTTCAGATTTTTGTGCCTTTCTCTCCCCATACACTATCTTTGCAAATTGTATCCACCACAGAGTATGACCTAAGAAACTTCCTTCAGGAGGCATTTGCTTCACACCTATGGAAACACAAAGAAAAAGATCACACATTAACTTGTGTGCAATCATGGGCCTTGCATGAGTGACTGAGGAAAAGTGTGACTAGGGAAAAGCAAAATAAACCTCCAATCCTCTCCAAGCACATCTTGGGAAACGCATGTGTGTTCATGTGTGTGTTTTGTGAAGGGGAAAGAAGGATGGAGAGTAAGTCTCCCAGCTGCAGGTAGCAACCAAGATATTTCCCATCTTATCCTTCTCCAGATCTATCACTGTAAATAGCTTGGCTGGCTTTCCCCCTCTTCTTTTCTCATGCTTTCTAAGACACTTCAACTCACATGAAAGCACACAACCTTAATTGGCACTGTCAAGTCCATCTGACAGATCTACCAGCAATAAAATATGTAACCCCCTTTCCCTCCCCCACAACAAAGTTCAATTGAAGTGAGACAAGGAAGACTCCAGTAGATGGCTGTAGGCAGACTGCAGTTTGCTGGATTTATGAAAAAAATGCTGTAATCTTGCCAATAATTTGATGAGGCTCACTTTGTGCTAAACAAAACGAGATTGTGTTTACTCACTGGAAGACATTAAATCCCACTGAACTAATGGGTAGGTTTTAAGGCTGCCTTAGGTACTTCACCATGAAACCCAGTCTGATTCACCAGCAAACAATCAGCTCCTACCCACTCTCTTCAGCCTTGTGCTTCTTACAAACACTTTTGATGGTTTACTTTCCTTCCCATTTCCGGCACTGGTAACTGCCACAATATGAGGGACTCTGCACACTTTTTCTCTCCTGTGTAACTTCATGGAGGCTTGTTGATGTTTGTGTGGTGAGGGCTGCACAGATCCAGACTGAAGAGAAGCAGGGAATGAAAGAAGGAGCAATCCCTTCCTCCTCTGTCCTTTAGTATGGTGTGTGGTGGGGATCTTCAAGGACTGCTTCAGTTTGGAGCTGTGTCCCAAGCCCTTAGCTCCATTAACAAGATCCTCAAGGTGGGAGGTAAGAGGGAAACTCACATTGTCCTCTTTACCTCCTGCTCCCATGATGTTTCAAACCCTCCTCTTCATGCAGTCATGCGGTCACAGGACCTCCTCTGCCTCCTCCCTGGTCATCAGCTACCATCATGGTGCATGGAGTTGGCAGAGGAGAGGAGCATCAGTAACACTCTGGCAAGGAGTGTGTAGGGAGGAGCAAAGCAGACAAAGACAGAAGGGAAACTGGCTGAGGAAGGTGGGATGTAACACAGCAACTATCTAGAGCCTCCCAAAGGGAAACCACAACCAGAGGTTCTTGTCATTTTGCATCAGGACCTTGAGGAGAGAACTAAGGGATACCCTTGGATCCTCTCTCTGAGGCAAGTGGAGTGAAGGGATCAGGTTTGCTCAGTGAATGGGAGGTAGGAGGGTGAAAGGGCAAGACTTATCTGGGAAACTGGTGGGAGAAAGCTCCCTCCCCCCTCTTTCTCTCTTTCAGCAGGCTAAGATGCAAAGCTGTGACAAATGCATGAGGAGGGAGAGAGAGGGAGGTCACAGAAAGTGGCTCAGCTCTTTGGATTTGGGTTTTGTAATCAGCAATGTTTGCAAGAATTGATGAGGGCCTGGCTAGTGGCAGTAGTCCTTGGGGTGGGGTGAAGGGCCAGCAAACGGTGCTCTCCAACACCCAAAGCTTCAATAGCAACATAGGTAACAACTTTGGCACCCCCAAGAGCAAGTGAAATACTCCTTCTGCTTTCCCACTGCCTTGCTTCTTTGGTGGCCACTTCCCCAGGACATAGAGGGAGTGTGAAGCACTGTGTGATAATGAGAGGAAGGGTAGAGTTAATGGGGGGCAGGGAGAATTGGAGGGAAGAAACTGGGACACTGATGCCCTCTGCCACCTCAGCATTGTGCTGTTTCCCGAATACCATCTTCCTTCTCTGTTGCCACCAAGACACTTTCCTGCTTTGTTCCCATTGCTGCCCAGAACCCTGTAGAGCACCCAGCTGCTGCCATGCTGGGTGAGATGAGGGTCTCAGTCACAGGTTCAAGCCTACAGGTTTGTGTGCCTGCATGTGCTTTTTTGGTCACAGCAGCAAGGGGAGATAAAGTCAGTGCCAGCTTTTCCCAGGCTTTGCACTGTGCCTCTCCTCACTGGCAGCTCCGCTGGGGAGGAGGAGAGGTAGGCAGCCAGGAACGCAGGCTATGAGCAGAGGCGGAGGAGGTGGCTGCTTGGGACAGGGATGCTGGCTTGTGCTGCGGGTCTCAGTGGTGATAGATCAGTGTGGGATGCCAGAACTAGGGTGCCTGTGGGGGAAGCTTGTACTGTCTGGCGCTGCTTGGATGTTCTCTCATCTTTGATAGAAACAACTGAATTTGCGAACTTGTTTCCCACAAGAAAGGGCCTCACTGTTCACAAGAGAACAGATTAGGGATTGTCCCAAAGCCTCACCATGGCCAGGGCAGCAGGGAAAGCCAAGCACCAGATGATTTCCTTGGAATGCAACAAATCTTGTAGTGTGATAAGGGCAACAATAGTTTTCCCTCCGGCCCTCCCTCTGACCTCAGACCCAGCACCTTGCAAGATCTTCCTCTCTGGGCAAGTGCTCTGCAGCAAGAGCAAAGTAAAGATGAAACCTAGCAAATTCTTGGGTGGATGGGTCCAGAGGGTCGAGAAGAGGGCACCAGGCTGAGCAGAAGAGGTAAGAGATGCCTCTGTGCCACCAACGCTCAGCATGCACACAACTCAAAGAGACAGCGCTGGTCATGTCTAGGCACTGGGGACATAACAAAGCGAAATGCTTAACTCTCTCTGCCTCAGACATGACTCTCCCTCTCATCTAGGAAAAAAAAAAAAAAGAATGCTAGATTCCCTGCTCATCTCCAGTTCATGAATTTGCATGTCACACCCTTCCTAGGCATCTGTAGAGGTCCACTGATCACAGGTACAGGAAAGACTTGGTAAATTTTCCCTTCTTCTTCCTTTCTTCTCTGCGTGATTTTCATCTGCACTCACTCTGCCCTTGAAAATGGTCAGTGACATCTCTAGGGTGTGTAGACCTGCCACCACCTTGAGATTCAAAGGTGAAAGGAAAGTGTAGCACTTATGACTGATAGCTGCAGACTGTCTGCAAAAAATATTCCACTGTATTGCACTCAGTTCCCAGCTTAGAAGTCAGGCCTTGGTCCATGAGATCTAGAAGTGTAACTTTAAAAAATGCAAGGCTGATGATTGCTGAAGACCATGCATGAATAAAAGCTTTTTTTCTAGGCACAGAATTTACATGTGTTATGAGAAGGGCATCACAAATTATGCTGACTGAGTAGAGGAAACTCTTCAATCCTAATTATTGCTCTGTAAATGAGTCAAAAAGTCCAGAGGGGTTTTACCTCTTAGAGGAACAGTCTAAAGAGCCTGAACTCCTGACTGCTGGGAAGGAAAACTTTCTGTGGGGTTACCACAAGACATTCATACAGCCATTCTCCTTGCGGCCTTTAATCCTTACATCTGAGACAGTCTCAGGTTTACATCATCAACCGTGATGGGGAATATTAAACCTCCTCATCATAGTACAAAACAACAGGCTAGTCCTTGTCATCAGAAACTTAATGGTGTAAGGCACAAGGCTTCTGAAGGCCATGGGCAGATGCAGCACAAAATAGCCATAGGAAATGCAATGCAATGGTCACCTTTGAACTCCCCACTCCACGGTGGAGCTGCTGCACTGCACAGCCTGTGAGTCGCCCTAGAAGTAGCTGCATTTCATAGGAAATCTAAAAGCTGCCTATGTAAGCACCACACACAGCCCTGGGGCTGAAACTCCCACTGACTGTATCACAGCTTACAGGCCATGATTCCTGATAGCAGTGATGGTGGGGTTTAGATTAATTTGCCGTCATTTCATCATTTACACTAAATGCCATGGTTCTTTGATAAACATTTCAGGCCTTCTTCCAAACAATTTTTCCATTCGTAGCTGATGAAAACAGGCTGTCAGCACTCCCAGTAGAAACACTCTGCTCATGGCAACAGTCACTGTCTGGCCTAGTGGTCTCCCTGGAGAAAGTCCAAGTGAGAAGGCAGCCTCAAGGCTCCGTTCCTGGAGCTGCTCAGGTCTAGGAAGAAGGCAACCACTGTTTCAAGTAGATGGTGATGCTCTTTCCCTCTGGTGACTTACGGCATAACACAGAGTGGCTTTTGTCAGCCTGGAGGCTTCACTGGCACCAACCAACCCAAGAAATAAGGAGGGGGATTAATGGCAGCCCTTAGTGTTGGGGGAAAAGAACCATTTTCTCAGGACAAAGCTTGGATTGTCTTCCAGGTGTTGGCACTAGTTATCTTTATCTAGTGAGCTCTCCAGCATCTTCTCTCTCTCTTCCTTACAGGTCTGCTGAAAGGCACTGACATCTCAGGGCACAGGCTCCCAGATCTCTGGGTACTTCCTCACAGGGACTGTCATCCAGATGCTTTTATTTCTCCACCCATCATTCAGAGATAAATGAAGAAACATTCCAGCCTAAGAAATGTTCGAACCTGGAGTCAAACATTGCACCACTGGAGTCCATCCCTATCTGTGGGAGGTCATCGAACCCAGAGTTATGTCCAAATTCTGGGTTTAGAGACTGCACCAATCTAAAGCAGGACCTGCTAAGTCCATGACTGATACCACAATTAGCAATATGTCCATGAGAGGCAGGTGCTGGCCCAGTAAGGCATCTCAGACTTAAGATGACAAGCATAGCCCTTCCCTGGATTTCTGCATGGGTCTTGCCTGTAAGGAGTCCTGCAGCATCTTTCATATGTGCCTCCAAAGTTTGTCCTTAGGAGCTGAGTTCACTGTGGCAAAACTAAAAGGCTAAGCTTAACTAGATCACAAAGCAGGAGGAAAAGGATGAGAGTCTGTATGTTAAGTTATGAGAGTCTGGCAGTTTCTTTTCAGAGTATTTATTAGGATATTGTCCAAAGAGTCCTTCAATGTTTATGACACACTATAAATACCATCTGTCTCCCTTTGCCTCCCAAAACAGTGAGCTGTTCTTTGCTGCAATGCTCTTTGCAGGTCATCTTGATAACCTGCCCCACAGGAGGAAGTGACAAAAATAGATCTCACTGTTTAAAAAATCTCTTTATTTGCACTAAGCACCGATATTTTGCCTCTATTGATGTAATCAAACACCACGTTGACAGCGTGTGAAAAGTTTCAAATAAAGACTCCCTTAATCTGGAAATCGGCACCTGGAAGTGTGTGATCAAGGATAGTTGAAGCAGGGAGAGAGCAGAGCTTGTATCCAATATACTGAGGCATTGTTCAAGACATCCAGCTTTGCTGAGGGCCAGTGATATCAGTAGAAGATAGTTGCTCTACAGAGAGATATGTAAATAATAGGGTTTTTTCCTGGCTATGGTCCCTCTTCTCATCTGGACTTCTACTGTAAGTGGATTTTGAAGCCTTTTGTTGGATCTCTCTGGAGTTCTGTGTGGACTTTGTGAGCATGACATGGTCACAGAGGTGCCTACAGAAGTCCTGAAGTTTCTAGGGAGCTATTATGCATGAGAATTATATTCAAAAAAACTTGAACCTGATAGCCTTTTTAATCTCCCATTGTCAGCAGGGTGTGCTCATTCATACATGGCTTAAAGCATAACTTTGATTCTAAGGATTTATTTAAATAGGCAGGGGAAAGTAGGCAGAGAATTCATAGATAAGAGCAGCTCATATGTAGAAGCTGAGGTAACAAACATGCCAGGCCAAAAAGAAGGGGCAAATGTTTGGGCAAAAGTGTGACTTATCCCTGAAGCAAACACATTTTAGTTAATAGTATATCCTCCAGCACAGGAAATATTTTGCAGACAATGAGGTGGGTTTTTTTTCTAGCTGGTTCACTGAAACAGGGTTGAATTCATGGAAATCCTCAGGTCTTAGTGTTGTAGAACTAAACAATCAGAGATGTCCCTTCCAATTTTATAGTTGGTGAATCCACGACCCACCAAGAACAACATTCACCTGGGATCATGTGGAAGGTCAGTAGTAGATAGTTTAAGTATCCAGTTAAAGGAGATCAGCTCTTTAATGTTAACTAATCCCAGTGGACAGCTGACAAATGAGGCTATTTAAAGAACTATTTACTGAAGGTATTCCAAATTGAAGAACAAATTGTTTTGAAAAATTTAGAATTGCTTCACAACTGATCAGAGCTGAGGAAAAAGACAGAAAATGTCAGATGACATATTGTGAGATAGTTTCCCTTCTCTGAAACTGTCTAATCAACTTGACTTAGTTACAGAACACAGTCTCCTCCAAGCTGAGACTGCAGTGTAGAAAAATCTGTGGACAATTTGGATACAACAGAAAAATAACATCTCACAGAAATCCCTGATGTCCCCATATTGTTTGTATGGGGACTAAGTAGTTCCATACACACGAGTCCTTGTTTAGATTGTTTGCCATCCTCAAGAGAAGATATTGCAGTGGAAGGGGAGAGTGAACTAACATACTCCAAACCATTCCTTAGTCTCTTAGCTTCATGTCATGGTAAGTAATGAGCTTGGTACTACATCATGGCAATGTTATGACAGAAAGCAAAGCCCTTTTGACCTCGAATTAATCCTTTCTTCTCCAAGAGCTTTATTTCAGGCTTCACTGGGGACATGTGTGTGTAACTTTAGATGATATCTGAAAGCATTTCAGATGTTAGCCAAAAATATGCTTTATATTTATGCTGGTGTTTTTTGGTTTGGGTTTGTGTGTGTGTGTTTTGGGGGGTTGTTTTTCTTTTTGCTCCTTTCTATCCAAAATAATTTTTGGGAAGCTGGAGAAATCTCAGGTGGAAAATCCCTTGATATCCCCTGATTCCCAGAGTAAGAAACTTAAAAACAATTATCAAAGATGTCACTACTGCATGACCTGTGTCTGCTGAAATGTAGAGAGCTGTATTCAGGATTATTGCAGCCACTTAAACTAGAGACAGAAAGTCAAGATAATTACACACTGCAGTAAGGACCTGGCTATCTCTGATTAAACAGAGGAGAAGAAAAAGCCAGTTATGCATCTAGACGGTAGAAATTAGAAATTATAGAAGCCTGTGGGGTATTTAGACCAAGTACATGGTGTGTTGACATTTATGGAAAAGTTCCCATGCTGACTCATGGGAGAAAAATGTTCTGTTCCCTGTTGGTCTACAAAATAGTTTCAGACCATTCAGCATGAGCCAGTTTCTGTCAATCATCCTGCTCTTCCACCTGTATTGTTTCTGTCCCTCTCAGGATGCCAGAGACCTTTGTCCATTATCTGGCCAGTGAGCAGAACTGATGCTTAGTTTATTTTAATTTCTATTCCACCTAGTTTCAACTTTGACTGAAGATGGAGGAAGCAGGATGCTTAGAAGAGTTTCTCAGCATGCATTCCGTCTTTTAAGGATAGGACAAAAAATTGAGTCAGTATAGAAACTCCTTGAGTTCCTCCTCATAAGATTCATGCATCTATTCTCTCAGCTGGCAGAGAAGGGCAGAACTAGGCAATGCTCATCACATTTTTCTAAGCTTTCTGCACGATGGTAGGCAGGAATTGGGAACAACCGGATGCTTACGGGGAAAGGAGATCTCTGGTGGGAAGTGAGAGACAAGGAGTTAATGCTGAGTGGCAGCAAGGCCAACAGCTGTATCCAGAAATGGCTGGGCTCTCCAGGGGCAAGGCTGGAGCAGCTGGAGAAGGTAATTTCCCCAGCATCCCATAAAAGAGGAGCACTAGGCTGCTGATGTGCTTGCTTATTTGACTGGGAGTGGGGAAGGTGTCTTCAGGTTCTGTATAAAACTCTCCTTGGATGGTGACCAAGACCATTCTGGAGAAAATCTGTGAACCTTTAGTGATTTTTGGCAACACTTAAGTGTCTTTCCTCTTTGGTAGCTCTGGTCAAGTGTGCATCCATAGTGATAGTGAGGGAGCAGTAGATGGTAAATCAAGGAGCCATAAAACAGATAGAAAGTTATATTTCTTTTCTTATTGTACAGATGAACACAAAAGGAGAAGTTTGAGACCCATGGTTTCAGGGGTAGCAAAGTTCCCCCAAGCTTCATGAATTGAGACTCTCTCAGTCAACCTGTCTCTGAGGAACATCTACCTTCTCTGCACTTTGCTGCCTTCAGATTCCTCATGTAAGTGTGAGAGAAGCTTAAATTTCAACAATGGGCAATTGTTTGTCTGTATTTTCTCCTCTTTGAGTGTGTTTCAAATTTCTCTGCTGCTTGCTTGAAACAGCTGAATTCCTGTGAGCTGTTCAAATGATGCTATGTGGAATGGCTTGGCCTGAAGTGTCCGGTTGTGTTCATGCAATGGTCCAGCTCTATCTCACCTCAGGCATATAAATTAGGATCCTGCTAGCTTTCAGCTCCCTCTACAGTTAACAAAAAGAGAAATCATCTCAGGGTTAGACAGGTCACCTGAGCTGCAGCCAGGAGGCCCTAATCCTTCTCCATTGATTGAATTGAGGAGCTCATCTTGCCTGTGCTCCTAACTTAGGCAGCTCAGTTACCAGCTGTAATTTAGAGAAATCATGAAGTAAGGGAAGTAAATGAGCAGGAGTAGCTGGGAGAGGAAGTACTTCTGTCAGAACAATGAGGTGCACTGAGGAGAGACTGGAAAAGGATTTGTGCCCCTGCTTAGGGCTCAAGAAGAGGTTGAACAACTTTGAATATTTGTTTCCCTTGCTGCAAGATGGAAGGCAGAGAAGCCACCTGAGAACAAGAGAGGAAACAGCTGATAGGGGAAAGTAGTAGGGGACGGCACTCAGCTTCAGGGTAATCTGTGGGCTCCAACTTATCCCAAAATGAGAACATAAAGGGCAAGCAGTGACTCATGTCCATGTATTTTTCACAAACTTTTTCAATCTCTCTGCCAGTTCAGCAGAGTCGCTCCCTCCACAGAGGGATCTCATGTCAAGCAACTGAGCTGCTTCTACCACTATCATTACCTTCTTGCACCTCTGTCCTTTACTTTTCTGGCCCCTACATCCCATCACATGAAGAAGTGCTTTAGCACAAGGTAGACAAGGGGCTTCTGGAGTGCCTAGAGGTACTGCCTTATGAGGGAAGATACAAAACTAAAGTCTGAAAACTTGCAGCCATTCACCTATATTTTTGTCAATAGAATTAGGCTTCATGTTTCCTGGATCCTGCTTGTGTCTTGCCTTCCTTAAGTCTCTTATAAAATCCTACAGATTTTAGTATTCCCCACCCAGAATCAGTTTGTACTACTGCAGTTTTCCACTGAACAGCCATGAGGTGGTTGTTTCAGTAGCAAGAGTTCCCTTGAGTTCATGAGGACACCCGTTGTCAGAAATATTAAGAATTTGTGCCTTCTGATGACTTGAAAATGAAATGTTCTTGGCACAAGCCATCTTATTCTCTAACAGTTGGGCATTTCTCTTGCTTCCTTCACAAAGCTAGTCCTTTTAGATGAACAGATCATGCAATGGAATGCAATTTGGCTTAGATTTTTTTTTTGGGGGGGGGGGTTGAGCTACAATTTTTACTACTTCTCATTCAGATGATCAGTTAAACTGATTCTCTTCCACAACTCTATGTGCATGCCTTCCTGAGTTACCTCTTACCTGTGGTCCAAAAAAAGGCATGACATGAACCAAGCAGCAAGGCCATAGCTACATAGCTGAAGGAAATTATTGGGAGATCCAACCCAAAGGTGGCAAATAGGCAAAATGAAGCTGACAGAAGGAGAAAAAAAAAAGTTTCCAAACCAGTAGAAGGCATTTCTCTATACTGGGGAATAAGGAACTTTTCCATGTCACAGGGAGGAGAGTTTTGTTCTCCATCTGCTTGTTTTTTTCCTGTGGTTACAATGGAGGATTTGAATCTGTGGCATTTGTCATCCTTACATCCTCTTTCAGGAATTAAACACACTAAAATGTATTAATTTAATTTCACTGGCACAGTGTTGATTCAAGAGGTTGTTGGCAGCCCACCTCACTGTCTCTGACGTTTCTGTGGTCAAATGCAATAAGAAACAGCAGTCACAGGCAAGTGGGTCTCAGCATCCCAGGAGCAGGATTTCATTAAGGAGTGCCATGACTTACTGCATGGGTGTCTCTCACCTCCTTTGTATTTCAAGCAGAACAGTCCAGAGAAACAGCCAGCAAGCTAATCACCACCACAGCCTTTTGGGAAGATAGGAATAATTATTTAAGCCAGTCTTGAATTACTCATTGGCATGCATCTAATTAACAAATTCCATTTATTCCTGTAACTATTGTGCAACAATTAGTGGGTGTTAAATTGAGCTCTTCTGCCGGCAATTTCAATGGTGTAATTTTGCCAAGATGTCTCTGTTTTGCCTGCACTGCCTGGTGCCACTGAGAATAGTCTGGAGGTGGTCAGAGCATTTCAACTAAATTTACTTTTGCTGAAAAGTACCATTCCCTCAAAGCCTGGGGCACTCTGGGGGGAAAACACAAAGGGATTTCAAGCAAGTTTTTTCACTGTCCAGATTCCTGAACTCAGAGACCTGCTGGTCACCTCAGAGAAGAGAGGAGGAGACATCTGAATAAAAGCATAGAGCCAAAACCAGATTTTCTGACACAATTTTGCTTCACAGGCATGTTTGGTTGGGATTTTTTTTCTTTAAAAAAAAGCTGATCCTGCTCCAGGGCAGACCAAAAAAAAAAAAAAAATTCAAAACCTTGAAAGATTTCACAAAGTTGAATTGTCTTCCTCTGGCGATGCAAGCATGCCAGCCCTGGGGTGCAGAAAGGCTCCTTGGGCAGGGAAAAAGGGGAAACCCCACCAAGAGCATGAGTTCTGCCTCACACTATGGCCCCTAGTGCCAGAGACATTATGAGGTTTGAAGCCATGGCAATCATCAGGGGTAAAATGGGTCTCCTCTACAAGCACATCTAGAATAACTGGATTGCCAGCAGATGTTGCTTTCACCCTGCTATGACTCTCTTTCACTGCAATATGTAGATATGTCCCCAAAAAGCATGAATCTGGAACAACATCACCTACCATAAAGGAGACCAATGTGAGGATTTTCACATAGGTTAGGTTTTAGTTGTCCTGTTTGCAATTCAGTACCCCAGCTTCTTTGTCATACCAGGAGTCTCAGGGCCAGGCACAACTACACCAGCCAGATCCCAAAGTGAGGACTGAGCTGTGGCTGCAGGTATTTCTCTTCAGGAGACATTATAAGAGACATTATTTACCCAAGTTACAGCTCAGGACATGGTTGAGCTATATAATACTAGGAGATGAAATAAATAATTAATCAAGAAACAAAGTTCTGGTACCAGCTGTACCAGGATCTTTCCAGTGGTAGGTGTCTGCCAACATGAGGCTGACATCTCCTCCTACACATGCACACCCAATTCTGAAATATTGAGCTTAGCCCCTCCTGGGCAGGACAAGTACCACACCCTTCACGTTTTTCCCTTTATTCATCCATTCCTGTCTTGTCTAGATTGAGTCTAACCTACTTTACATGGGTTCATACATCTCTCACATTAATTATCACTAAGAGATGTTGGTTGCTCCCAGGGCTTTATTTTTTCCAGTGCGAGATGGTCCTCTACAGCATTTGTCAGCCATTTAGGATCCTTGCTACTTTTCTCTTTGACCATCCATGCTCTGTTCCACTCACTTTTTATGTCTCTCCTATAAATATAAAGCTCCCTGAGATATCCAAAGTGTTGCTTAGAAAAGAGGTGGGGGGAGCTTGCTATGGGGGTATGGGCCATTATAGAAAAGGCCAGGTGCTTGGCATGTCCCCAGCTTGCGAAGGTGGGAGCTGTCACGAGTCTGAAAAATATCAGTGTGGGAGTTATAAATAAAAGCTTTAAAGCCAGGGTTTTAGAAAGTCATCTTTAAATGCTGCATAATTTATAGCTTGCTGCAAAGAGAAGTGTGTGAGAGCTCTGGAAGCCAAGCTAACCCATTCTTTGCTCCTTCCATAGTTGGGCTGTTCTTATGCACGTGGTGAGGTATGCGCTGGGCATCCAAAATTCAGGATTTTAATCATCAATGCCTCCTTCTGCAGGTTTACCTGGATTGCTGTGGCTGGGATTTCTTTCACCTCCTGGTGTCTCAGTATGAATTGGAAATAAGTCTCATTGGCCTCATATTGCAATATGAGCACATTGCTGTGCTCAGGTGGGGCAGTGTTCAGAAATAACAAGAAACTCAGCAATAAAAAATGGGCTCGCCTTATGCTCTGTACAACTGAATTACTCCCTCCTTGACTCAACTCCTCCTCTTTACAACAGGGATTATCCTAAAAGGTTGAGAAATTTCTTTCAATAGCAGCTACAAAATGCTTTGCTCTTCTCTAGCAGAACAAAGCCATGCAGGAGGCAGGGGGTAAGGGCCTGCCCCAAGGAGGGCTGGAACAGCTGCCAAGCTGGCATTTACAGCAATCGTTTCATCCAGCCCTGGAAGTGCAGCTACCTCTAGGATGTAACATAGCAGCTGTGCTATCGCCATCCAACAATAATAAACAACAGGAAGCAGAACGGGCTTTCAAGGCAGCTGAGTCTCCTGAGAGGATCTAGCCCACCACGTTATCATTGCTCCCCCTTTTCCCCAGATGGAAACAAGCCTGGAAATTGTGAGTCCTAAACCAAAATAAAATAAATATATGGTGTCAGAGCTGTAATATTAATGGCAAATAGCTGTGGTGCCAATGTCTTCCCTAAAGACGGTCTGCTGTGCGCTCTGCTGCCCATTTCACCACCTGGGGGTTTGCTTCTATGGTGATGTAGAAGGACCAATGCTACCTCTCTGGTCTCTCTCACCTTCCTTCTCTCTAGACATCTGCATCCAAGCCTTGACTTGTTCTGAGCCTGCTGAGCTGGTGAGATTTAACAGGATCTCACCACCCAAAGTGCTATGGCTTGAGGCTATAGATTTAAGCAGAAGCATTAAGCACCCTGCTCTTTAACTCGTTTCTAATCCATTTATTTAAACTTCAGAGTGGTTTTAAAGCACAAGAATCAAAGACAAGAGCAATTTAGAGTTTTCCAGCCCAGCTCTGAGATCTGACCTCTGCACATATCCTGGCTGCCTTTGAAAGTGCACCGGCATAAAAGCACAGTTTGTGACAAAGCATCTGGAAGAATTAAAAACTTTCTGGGACGGAATATGCCTCTGTCAAGGACCTCTTTCCTATCTCAGCTCAGTTGCCAGAAAAAGATCTTTCCTCAGGGGGCTTCTAACCCGCCTGAGGGATTTGGAGAAGAATTGCTGAGAAGACTGTATAGCAATTTGATTAAGGGATAAATGCGAGAGGGAGAAGGCAGGGGGTAAGGGATAGAAGGGAGAAACAGGACTAAAATAAAAGAAAATAAAAGATGGGGGGAAGTAATGAGCTGAATGGATCTGTGTAAAGGTTTGTGGAAACATTTTGGAATCCAGACTTTGGGGGCTGTTTTGCCTCCTTCTATTCAGCAGTGCACAAAGGTAAAACTGAGGGTGTCTCAGGGAAGGCAGCGACAGGAAGGATGGAGTTGCTGAAACAGAGCAGAGAAAAAGCAGAAGGGCAAGGGGGGGTTGAAAAAGGGTTTCAAGTCCTAGTGTGGGATCTTCACACTGCCAGCCTGCTTATGCTTCCTCCTTGGACAATGCTTGGGAAATCGTTACCTGATGCCTCCCACCTTTGTTCAGAAAAGCAAACTGGGTCAGTTAATCCCTGCTTCAGTTCTTCTTATTCTGTCTGGATAGTCACTATGAAGTAACTAGTAACCAATCTCCCAGCCCATGGAGTCAGTCTGGCTTCTTATTTTCTTATTCATTAAAGCGGACACCTTAGAAAGGCCAGAAAATATTAGCAAAGCCCAGGAGATTCAATCTTCTGAATAAGGAACCAGTATTTCAGCCTTGGAGGCAATGAGAGTCTGGGACATGAGACAGAACTGGGAATGAAAACAGGCCCTTCAGCTGAGAAGCAAGAGGTCTCTGGACACACTGCTGTTTTCTTGGTTTGTCTGAGGTTTTTGTTGCTGGGGCTGTGGGAGTTCTTTTTTTTTTTTCCTTTTCACCTTCTGGTCTCTCACCTCTCCACCCTGTATTGGCCTGACATTAGAAAGTGATGTGAAATGAAGAAGCCGCCTGCTAGGACAGTTTCTTTCCTCTCCATGATCCTTTCCACATGCCAGCTCTCCTGCTGTGTTATTACAAGTGTATTTCTCTACATCACCATGCTAGGTGCTGTACAGATTCAAACTGAACAATAAAAAAACGAAATGAAGAAGCACTGCACAAGCAAACTGTTTGTTCATGTAGTACTACTGATGTCTAGTTTCCCACTGATTTGTGTCTGGTGATTAATGAAGACCTCTGTTTGAAACTTTTCCTGTTCTCAGGACTCTAATTTTAAACACATGAACTTGTGCTACCACGTATCTCTCTCTGGGTGCTTATTTTTGCTTATATATCAGAAAATCTCTAACAAGTCTATGACTTGGCCACTAGGTTTGACAGCTGTTTGGAAGGGAATAGATTGGCACATACAGATATAGACAATGTAATTGTTCAAGCTTAACTTCCTTAGGAAACTGGGTGAAGAAGATCCTTCCCAAGAAGGATTCCTCCTAAAGAAATGTTATAACCTCACAGCCAAATAAGCTGCAAGATTTTGGGGCTCTTGTGGTCCAAGATAAGAGACAGCCAGCTGATTCAGATGGACAAGCAGGGGAGTTCAGCTGAACAATCAGACAATATTGAGCTTAGTCAGCTCAAGCAACGCCAGCGGGCACTTGAACTTCTTTTTCTCCAATGGCTATACTGCTTGCCAACTATTGAGGCTTGGAAGGCATCTACCCTACATCTCTTCTGGGGTCAGAAAGTTTTAGGTCAGCTTGTTCAGGCATGAACTGGACTAGGGATGACATTTCACTCCATTGGATGGATGCCCCAGTTCCGCTTCCTTGTGCTGAGTTGCATTCTGAAGAGAACATCCCCAATGCAGTCTGGTGGTGGCTCTGTCTTTGGAAGTCACACCCCAACTAGTTTTCTCCTCAGGGGAGTATCAGTGCGATGTAAGGAGTTTCAGCTGGGAGCTCAGGCTTTAAAAGTGGACCAGAAAGTTGGATGGATATCCTGCAAAGCAGGATCCTGGTGAAATTGATTCAGTTTCACATCTAATGAACATCAGCTGCAGTCCTGCCTTTAGCTGCAAGGAAGAGGAAGGATCTCAGTGCCATTCAGTGACAGTTGTGCTGGATAAGGTGCCCCATTTAAGTTCAACAGTTGAACGAAAGAAGAGAGCAACACTGAACTTCTGCAAGGACACAGAGCTAGCAGAGAGACACAGGAAGTCAATGACAAAGGAAATGTGCCTCATGGTGACAAATGATCCACTCAGGAGTCTCCTCAAAGACACAATGAAAACATTATGGGTTTTAGTTGTTGGTTTGGTGGTTTGTCGTGTTTTTTTTCGGTGTATTAGCAGCACAACTGAATGAGATTTGGAGTGGAGACATATGGCACAATCTTCTGCTTTCCTCCAAGAACAGAATGGAGAGGCAGGTCTAATTGGTCTTCACCATTTCACATTTCTTTAACACTCATGGATGGTTAGCATGTTTCTAAAACAACTGTGATTGTCCTATATGGTAGTTCACTCCAAACAGCACAGTAGGTTTTTTGTATCTCAGGAATTTATGAACAGACAACCCATATCAGACTGGGTCCTTCTCTTCCATAATATCACTGCTGAGAGTGGCTAATAGCAGATGCCAAGGGGAAAGGTTATGAACAGGGTGAATAGAGACTGTTTTATTCTTCCTCCAGTCCACAACTTCAAGACATCTAGAGATGTAGATGAGGGTTTTCTGCTTAAATGTCTGACAGTATTTTTTTTTCTGGTTGCCCTTTATTTGTGAGATACTGACTTTGTGCAGTAGGGACCTTTGCAGTGATGAACTGTCTTAGGAACATTACCTCATATCAAAAACTCTCAAGATTTCAAGGTCTCTTATTGTATTTCACACAGGATAAATTTGTCTACACGTTGACTGCATGAATCCCTCCATTTCAGAGGTGTCTAGCATGTCCATCATTAATCAATTGAATCATCACCATCCAGCAACTAAAAAAAATACAAAAACCAATATAATACTAAGGCCATAAGCATATATTTACTCTTTCCTATGATTTTACTCCATTCCCACCCTTCTCCCCAGCTAACATTATCAAGGACATGTTTTTCCTTCTTCTGACACACTGGGTGGAAAGCTTTTCAGAATGCCTAACCTCCACCTTCGTTTTGTCAGTCATGATACTAAGTCCCTTGAGAATAACCTTCCAGGACACACTTAACACATTTGGTTGTAGAGGGAAGAGTCAAAGGCAACTTCAGTCACTCCTGGTGTAACTTCTAAGCCTAATCAGGACTGAGTACACACAACTTTTGGCAAAGCTTTGTTTCAGGTGATGAGTCTTGACGCTGACACTCGACATAAATGAATCAGCTTTGACTTCTCTTCTTTGAAGAGAGAGAAAGAGAAGGAGAGAAAGAAAGCATTTTCATTCAGCACTGCAAGTAACAGCCTAAAGGAAGGTTGTAACTTACTGGTGCTGGAGGAAAATACACCACAAACAGACCTGGCCAAAGGAGACTGAAACATCACAGTGCAGGTGTAATTGTAAATGACCACAGAAAATACAATCTCCTGTGAAGAATTACCAGGTCATTGCCTGCATATGTTAGTTCCCATGCTTACCTGGAACAGAGGTAAGTAAATCAAAGAAGGATCACTTACTAGCAAAACCTTCCTCAACATTTCCCCTCCCTGTCACAGCCAGCTCATTCCCATTGAACATATTTGTTGGCTTAGCCAATTTGTCTCTATTGTCTGTCTGTTGTTTGGCTAATTCATCTCTGGAAAATGGGAGGTATCAGATGCTGTCCAACAGAAACTTGAAACTGGGCACATGTGCAAGGTGGGTATTGTATCTCTTTGCAATTTACAGACACAAATTCCTCTCCCTTGCTTTCTCTCTTGGTTACTCTTCCCTTGCAGAGGACATGCAGTGTTAACTCTTCATGCTCAAGACCTGCTCAGCCCTTTAAATAGGGCAGAAAATCTCACAAAGACAGCAGGATCTAAGAGGATCCAACCCATTATTAGTTATTCTAATATCAAGACATTCAGCCTTAAACACAAATGTATTGACTTGTCCACTGTATGTTTTTGGCTGCCCCTGCCTTATGTTGTTGGACATTTTTTGATAATTGGTAAGCCAGTCCAAGCCTGAATCACATACAGATGGGCTTCCCTGACCTCTCCTGTGGTCCTAGTCTAATTACCTGATTAGTTTCCAGCAATATGTGATTTTCACCCTCAATTTCTGTGGGTTCCTGGAAGAATTCTCTTAATAGAAACTCAGTCCTTGGGGTTTCTCAAACCCTGACTGGATAAAACTGGGCTGAAAAGTGTTCTTTTTGTTATTATTATTATTATTGTTGTTGTGTTTTTGTTTTCTTTTCCCATGGAAAATACTGAGATTTCACCAAACAATGAAAATGTTTGGCCAAGAGCCCTCCATTTCAGTTCAGAAATGCTCCCCCTGTGGGAGTTGTAGCTGGTATGCTTTGTGTCCCTGTCCTTCCCTGTGTGCTGACATTCCTGGCTTGCCCACATCTCTCATGGTGCAGCATGGTCTCCTCTCTTGCTGAGACAATGGCATGCACCATGGAAGTCATATCACCATGGTGCTTTGTGAGAAATGCACTTCACATGGCAAGCCCAGCTGCTAGAGCATGATAGGGTCACAGAGATCTGCAGCTACAGCCTCTAGGAGACACTATCCAGAGATTTGCTAGCTGAATCTCCAGGCCTCCTGCCATACTCTGATGCCTTACTGCGATATTGGTCATAACACAAAACAATTTCACTTTTATTGAAGGGCAAATTTTCCACTGAAAAATATTCTGATGGAAAATTTCAAGCAGCCTCAGAGGAAGTTCTTTCTAAAGCCCTTTGCACTGTAGTTTACCAACTTATCCTCATTTTTATTGGATTTCTTTTCTGTTGTCCCTGCTTACCCTCTGATAACGGATGGAGAGCTCCCTTTCACACAAACATGAGATCAGAGGAAGATGATATATGTTACTGACAACTTATGGAAGTACCCTTCCAAATGGACAGATTTACAAGGTGAGCTCTTGTAAGTCCCTGAAGAGAGGAAGATGTTTCCCTGTCTTTTTTATGTGTTAATGACAAACAAAAATCCTTCCAGATCTAAATCCAGCAATTAAGGATCTTTCTGGGTTTTGTTTCTTTGCAAAGGGTTTTGAACCTCAGTATCTCACTCAAATTCTTTGGTCTTTTCTTTCCTCTTTCCTTCTAACTGACTGCAGGCTGGTGAAGGGTGCCAAACTGCTTCATCTAGACATCTCACTCCTTCATGAAATAAGAGAAAAGAAGATCCTCAGTCCCTCAACTGACTGGCGACCTCACACGCTTTCAAAGTATTTACTTTTATAGTGAACATCTACCTTACTATCTTAGTGAAGTAGTAAGCCTGCTCACACAGGCTAGTAAGACCTTCCTTCTTCCCAGACTACCAGGCAGCAGCTTCTACTTACCAAGGTTTCTAAGCAGAGTTGGACGAAAAGGGATCACCCAGAGCTTAATAATTGGATATCCCTTAGTGAGCTACATGGCATCCCACAACCTTTTCTTTCTTTCTGTTCTTTTTTCTCTCTTTTTTCCTCCTTAAGTCCCTGGAATGTATACATTCCTTTGTCTGTAGTGATGCTGCAGCAACTGTTAATTGCCTAGTGGCATTTTTGCTGTGGATGTGTTCTAGAACAGCTGCATTTCAGCCTGGAAAGGGGGGTAGAGGGCAGGTTTATATACTTGTGAGTGGGCAGATGCAGTAGATAGTATACTCTGTTCCAGGCTAGCTGTACAGTTCTACAAATCCCAGGTTCCCCCATCAAAACCTACCCTTGCCCCAGGGAACGGCCTGGCAAGCTCTTCTGAATCGACAGCACTGGCAGCTGTTTGGCAGCTTCTGAAGTGGATCCAATCTGGTATGAGTTTGCTGCACTTTCATTTTGTCTGCATCTTCCAAACAAATAACCCAGTCCAGAATCACAAGCTGTGTTTTGCAATGGAAATGCTTCAATGTCTGGGAATTGCTTCTGCTGCAGGGAAGATGTAGAGCATTGTTAACTGTTTAAAGGGTCAGTGAAGAAAGGAAGCCAGTCCCATATTTATGGGTTAAACACTTGCTTTCAGGGCTTCCTAATGAATACCAGAGTGAAACTGAAGGAGCCTGGAGATATCTCTCTAAGTCAGTGTTCTCAAAATCCTTGGACAAGCATTTTTCTGTCAATTTCCCATCTCTTCCAGGAATCTTTTACTATCAGACCTCTTAACTATACTTTTACTATTCAGCACATCTCCACTGAATACCAATGTCCCATTTCACAGCCTTGTTAATGATCAACACAAACTGGGAGTTATCTTCACTTGGGGACAGACACAATTTCTCTTGTTTAACACCACTGGACTTGATGTGAGAAGCAGCAGAAAGTAAAGTACAGCAGTGATCAAGACCACATCTCTAAGTGATGTACACACATGTCTTTCTGCACCGACATTCTTGTATAATCCAAGACAAGAGAGTGAACCAAAAGATGATTCAAAGCTTCACTTAAAACTGGAAAACAGTGGGGGAAATATGGCTGTAGGAAGGCCAGGTTTTCATTGTTTTTTGTGCAGTGCTTCAGACAAGAAAAATTATGAGAGAATAAAATCTTGTCTTCCATTCAGAGTTCTCTAGATCTTTTGATACCCTTTGCAATAACCTCAAAGCATCCATATGATGGGACTTCATGGATTAGCTGGATTATATTAAAATGTATATGTGACCAGGCACTCTCAAAACTTTTCCAAGCAAATATGATTGCTATGTATTACAGCTGCAATATGAGAATGGGAAGAGAATGGCATCCTGCCCCAATCCACATAAGAAATCAGCAATAACAACCAGATATGGAATCCCTGCCTTTGATTTATTCCCATTACTGCTTCTCCAGCTCCATCCATCCTTAACAGAACATTTCTTTCTAAAATCAAATTGAAAGGAAGAGGATTAAATTTATTTATTTACTTATTTATTTAGCAACTTCTCTTTAAAATTTCTTCTACCTCCCCATGAGAAATCTAACTGGATAGTTAAAAAAAACAATCCATCAAGATTTCTGCTTTATTCAATTACAAATGTCTGAATCACAAAGCTAATCACAGTTAATTTCCTCTCCCATTTCTTCCTGATGTTACTGCAGTGCAGCAACAGAGGAGCTGATTCAGTCATATAATACCCTGACAAAGGCATGTTAGTTCAGGATGTGTGTATCTCTAAACCAAAATTTGCCCACATTCAGAGGATCAGCTCAATGCAGCATCTTTACTTTTCCTGCCACATTAAGTTTTATTCAATTTTCCAGCTGTTCTGACTCAGGTCAATGATTTGCCAAAGGTCAAAAGCTGAGTCAGGAGCTTGGAAAACCTGCAATGCTGCTGGCTCCAAGTTCAGCTTAGACCATACAAGCCCTCTAGATCAAATCCCTCCTCACTTCCATCAGTTTCGTCTATCCCAGAACAAATGGTTTCTTCTTGGAAGTAGTAATAACCCTTCCAAGTCTCTGAGTAGGATAGGCACAGCTGCGCTGGAACGTACCTGGACTTTTGCTAGCCAAGTACCGTGCAAATATCTTGAGAGTGGCTGATGTCAAGTTCAGAAGAAAAAGAAAACATTATCTTAACCAGCTCATTTGCAAGACACCTAACTCATAACCAGCTTGATTCCTCTTTCATTCACAGCTTACCCTAGAGCACTGCCCTCCCTCAAGCTACATCCAGCCCCCAGAAATTCCCTCTGACTCAGAATCACAACTCTTCTCTGATGACTGCAGTGGCAGGTAGAGGCCTGGGTCGTATTTACTTGCTTTTTTCAGCACACCACTCTCCTTCAATCCTTGCCACTGCTCTGTCCTGATTGCAGTGCCGGAATTCTTCCAGATCCAGCCTAAGAGGTTTTATTAACCTTAGGTGTTTTAACCTAAGATGTTCTAGCCTAAGACGCAATCCCAGCTGGTGGTGGGATGGCACTGGCTTGCAGCTCAAGGACTGACAGAATTTGGATGGGATATATCTGATATGGTGCTGTCAGCCCTATCTCAATTAATCACATTTAGAATTCTCTACAGCCCATTGAGATGTAATCAGTAGAGTCAGTAGAGACTTGGGCATGGATCACCACATCCAAAAGGATCTGTCTGCATTCTTACAGATGAATTGTATCTGAAAATGCCTATTTCTCCTCCCTAAATGTGTCTGGAGACACTAGTTCAGGTGGCTGCCTCCACATCACTGAGACCTAAAATAAAGTTGGGTGAGTTCCTTATTACATCCAACTGAACAAGGCATGGGCAGATTTATTTTCCATGGAAAATCCTCTTTTTCCTCCACTTTCTCTGCATTTACCTCTTCATTGCATCAGAACAATGAAACCTCTTAAGTTTTTCTCCATCTTGTACTGCATGTGAGATCTCAGTCAGAGCTTACCCATTTCTAACTCTCATCTCACAGACATTGTCATATTTGTTCACAGAACAACTATCATTTCATCTTCATTTTCTTCACTTAGAAGACTCTTATCTTAGAACCTGTGTATGCCACCTCAAGTGCTGAGGTGGGAACACCTCTCTCAGCAGCAGACTTGCTGCTAAATTGGGTTGTCCCAGACACAAATCACACTTAAGCAACCAAGAGTTCGCTCACAGTTTCTTTTAAACCCTTGGTAGAAGGAGGAAGAAGAATTTATGGAAGCCCCAGCCAGGCTCGAGGAGTGTGTTGTAGTAATGATTCAGGAGACACCTGGACATTGGAGTCCTTGCTCCCAAACAGGCATAATTTGCTTTCAAAACAACATTTTGACTGGGGAACATGACATAAAATAGAGAAAAGGTCATAAAATTTGTTGGCTCTATGGTGTGCCAAGTCATTGGAGAATGATTTGGTTTGGACTTGGTTTGGGGAGCTTTTGCCTTTTTTTGAGCAAATGTATACATCCATCACTCCTCCCTGAGCATATGTGTACCCATGACTGACCATCTGGTGCCTTGTAAAGTCTTTGAGATTAACAGATCAGAGGCTGGTGCCTCTCAAGCAAAAAAAAAAAAAAAATTCATAAGGGAAGAACTGAACCCTAGTTTAGCATATTCCAAATGGTAACTTTCCTAATTTTACATTTTCTTTCCATACAGAGCTCTCAGAACATCTGACAACGTTGATCAGGAGCATTAATGTTGGGGAAGAATCTTGGAGGGGAAACTGAGGCACCGGCTTACCTGGAGGGGAAACTGAGGCACCAGCTTATCTAGGTATTTTCTACCCCACATACTGGTGTCAGAGCTGGGAATAAACTCCAGCTCCTCCTACCCTTGTGGGTAGTGATAGCCAATATTTCCTCAGAGTTTCCTCAATGGCATGCCTCCAAATGGAGTCCTCATAGCAAAGCTGGACTCCTATCCCAAAATAAGTGCTGATACCCTCAACGGAGTCTGTAATTATTGTCTTTTCTGCCTGGCTGCCCTCTCCCCTGCCTTCCCTCTGGGCCTGGACACCTGTGTTGCACTGTGATTGCCTCCTCATTTATGGCAAACATGTCTGGATTCTCCCACTGTATATTTTTAAGACACTTCAAAAAAAAAAGTTTTCTTTTTTTCTTTTTCTCCCCTCTCTTTTGCCTTGCTGTGTGTTTTTAATTGGATCCCACTGCCGTTCTCCTCTTGCTAAGACTTTTCTTTGGGGAAGCACAAGTTTTTAACAGCCCTGTAAATACTTATTCCTCTTTGCTGAGCCAAGCCTGTTTCTTGGGGATAATCTGGCTCCAATCTACTTGTTCATTATACAACAAATGCTCTGCTTTCAGGTCAGCCTACTACTGTTCAAATCCATACTTCTCAGCTGTCATCTGTACACCTGTAGGGGAGCAGAGGAAAGTTATGCCTGGCAGCTGGTCTCTTCAGGAAGGTGAGGTGCTTTCCCTCAGGGAAAACACCCACCCATGCCAATAGTGCTGACATTCAGAAATCCCTCTTGTTAGTGCTCAGCTCTCCTTTCATATCTCCTTGCAACACCTTTTCTGCAGCAAGGCAAGCCTGAAGCCAGGCACTGCTATCATGGATTTCATTCTTTTCAGTTTCTCTCTGGTACCATTTGCTTCGAGGAACATTCCTGTGGTTCCTGCCCGGCTCCTTTCCAGGGAAAAAGATTCAGGTGGCTTCGTTCCCTTTGTCTTTGCCAAGCGTTTACATCCCTGCTGACATTGCAGGATTGAAGTGCCACAAGCAGGAGCACTGGCATGAGAGCCTGGCCTCTGCTCCCTGGCCATAGTTACATGGTGCAGGTCATGGAGAAACTGAGAAAGCACTGATTTGCATGGCTTCTCCTAGGAGACCCAGGAAGTACATTCCATCCTGACAACTGCATGCTAATGAGCAACACTGCCTAACCCAAAGGTAAAGGATTCTTTGACTCATTAACAATGGTAATGATTAACTAAATGCCCCATCTATCTTCTGGTCAGAATTTTGGAATCTTTTCCCCAATACAAATTGCACTAAAGACACTAAGGGACAAGTTTGGTAGCTCTGCCCATACTGCTCCAAGAAAGGATTGCTGGGGAAGTATGCAGCACCCTCCACCTCACACCCCTGCTCAGGAGAAAAGGCAGACATGCTCAGCAGGTCTCCCTTAGATAACTTAATGGTCTTACCACAGGATCAGAGAGGCAAATTTCTGTCCAGTGCTCCTACTACCCAAGATGGTTTTGGTTTGGGGAACTGCAATGTCTTTGCATTTTGTAGCTTGGCCACAGAGATCCAAGCTGGACATCTTTGAAGTTTCCAGGGCAGTTTGATTGTCTCACCCAGATTTTCAAAGCAACCCACTACCACAGGTACAACGACTTAAGCCACAGCAGAGTGGGAGATGGCAAGCCAGAAAAAGAAAAGGTAACAATCACAGGTTATACACATGACCAACAGCCTCAGGAGCTTTCTATCCATTGCAACCAGATCTGCAAGGAGCATTTCCAGACCTCTATAACCTTGCCTTGCCTGTCAGATCAAGAAAAAGTAGTTGCTATGACACCGCAAACCATATTTCTCAGGCTGAGATGTGCCAGAATTTCAAACAGATGTGGCAGTGCAAACAAGAAGCCCCCTTGGGAGCGTGCCAGCAGGCTCAGACAATGCAACAGCATCCAGACATGGTTAGAAGCCATTCAGAGCCAGCCCAACAATAATGGCCCATACATGTACTTTCTGGCCTGCCTTACAGCAGAGCCCAGAGCAGCTCAGCAAACAGTGGGACTGGAAAGCTTTGAAAGAAAGTTGCTGAGGCGAAAACTCTGCTGAAAAAGCACCTGGCTCTTTTTTTTTTTTTTTTCCCCTCTCTTTTCTTTCTCTTTTTCCTTTTTTTTTTTTTTTTCCTTTTAGGGCCATGTTTATAGCTTTTTTGCTGCTTGATAAAGCTAACCTCAGGCCCGTTTGGCATTTGCTCTTGGCCTAAGCCTTCATGTGATGATCCTCTCTCTAAACAGGCTAATGTTGGTTTCATTTCCACTCTGAAAGCAAGAAGGGATCCTTCTGTTTCACTAATCCTTTCTCCTTCAACTGTAAGGGAGAGGGCTGGAGTGGAGCAGGAGGGGGGTTTTGGCTGGAAACATCACTGGCCAGATTTGAGTAGTTCTGCAGGACCAGGTTGACTTTGTCAAACTGTTTCCCTGAAAGCAAGGTTTCCCAGGGAAATGTGCCAGCTCATCTTTCACGTCAAAAGGTCAAAAACTCACTTCCAGCAAATTTGGACATTTTGAGGTTTCACTCAGAGGTGGAATGAATTATTTTTATTAGAAGTGGGTTTTTCAAAGAGAGGGAACATCTCTCCTTAGACTAAGCAGGAAAGTTTAAAGAAAAGATGCACTTTCACCAGACCTTCTTCAAGTCTGAAACCGAAGAACACCGCTTTCAGCTGCACACAAGTGGGAAACACTTGTTCTTGGTTTAAGATCTCCATGTCAGCTGTCTAGACTATTTGAGGAAAGATCAATCAGCCTCTGGGAAACAAGAGGAGATACTAGCAAAGAGTGGAGGGGTCAAGGCAATAGTGTGAGACAAAGAGAAGTACAGGTAACTGAGCTGTATGTGTCTGCTGAATTCAGTTTTAGTACCAAATTTATTTTGATTTTTTTTTTTTTTTACTTATTCTTTTGCTCTCAAAGGCAATTCTGGAACATTCCTGGGTGCAGGAATCCTGGGCTTTAGCTTCTATCCTACACTGGAATTAAAAAGCAACAAGTCTGCTGCTCTGGCAGAAGGCAGGGAAATGCTGGCATAAGAACAGACAGCAGAGAATAATTTTTCTGCATTCTCTGAAGGCTCAGAAAGCTTGTGTGGCCCCCATGAGAGGTGTTAAAGCAACTAGAGCTACTTTCGGTTTTATTCCAGCTGCAGTTTGCTATTGGTTGTTGTGTTAAACTAAACTAGCTGGTACATGGAAATCTCCTGATTTATCTTCATTCTCAGCCCTTGTCTTACTTTCTGTGGCAGGCTGGTAGCAGGACAAAGATGAATTTAGCTTCATCAAAACATCACTTGAGCAACTTAGGTGACAAAGTGAAAAACCTTTCACTTGGATGGCTTAATTCTGCTGCTGGTGGTGCACAGAGGAAAAGGGTATTTGAACAGAGAGGGAGCTGAATGCCTGGAGAGAGCAGACAAATTAAAACTCTTTGCTGGCATTCCTTTGGGTGCTCAGGTAATTCTGGACTTTAAGTTTCCCCCTGAATTCCTGGGATTGGATGGGTTAATGCAATTGCTAGATCTCTGCTTATTTGACTAAGAGAGAATTCATGGGAACAAATCATGGATTACAGACCTGTGCTCTTCATTTTTACAGGTGTGTGGGCAGCTGAGGACATGACCAAGGGGAAAGGAATGGTGCATGATTATGGGAGACCAGCTCGTAAACAGGAAGGTCAGTGTGGGGAAGCTCAAAAGAGGTGCTTGAAAGCATGGTGGTATTTTTTCACATGATGTACACATCCCACAAGAAGTTCCTTTGCCACTGAATGCTGAGGACACCACAAGAAGGAAAGAGGAAGATTCACTGAGGATGGTGCCTATTAAAGACAACAGTCTACAGGACAGCCTTCTCTGCAGGTTCTCTAAGGAACTGATTAATTCCTAGGTCAAGAATGGATGGCACTGTAACTGCCTTTCTTATACTGTTTCCCTGGGCAATTTCACACACTCAATCACAGAATCATTCAGGTTGGAAAAGACCCCTGAGATCATCAAGCCCAACCATTAACTCTACTCTACAAAGTTCACCCCCAAACCATATCCCCAAGCACCACATCTAAATGACCTTTAATTACATCCAGGGATGGTGACTCAACCACCTCCACTGACCATGGTAAAAGAGCCTGCTCAGCTGGGTGGATGTTCACTCTGACATCTGACAAAAGACTAGGGAACTGGAGTGCCACCAGGACAGGCAAACAGGGAAGCAAAATGACTGACATTGGGTTGAATTTAGCCAAGGGGATACCTTTCTGCAGTGAATATGAACCCTTTCAGGAACAAACTCATCAAAATAAAAACTGAAATATTGGGGGAATTCAAACTATAGAATCATAAAACCGTAGAATCAGCCATGTTGGAAGAGACCTCCAAGATCATCCAGTCCAACCTATCACCCAGCCCTAAGCAATCAACTAGACCATGGCACTAAGTGCCTCATCCAGTCTCCTCTTGAACACCTCCAGGGATGGTGACTCCACCACCTCCCTGGACAGCCCATTCCAATGGCCAACCACTCTCTCTGTGAAGAACTTCCTCCTAATATCCAGCCTATACCTCCCCTGGCACAATTTGAGACTGTGTCCTCTTGTTCTGCTGCTGGTTGCCTGGGAGAAGAGACCAACCCCCACCTGCCTACAACCTCCCTTCAGGTAGTTGTAGACAGCAATGAGGTCACCCCTGAGCCTCCTCTTCTCCAGGCTAAACAACCCCAGCTCCCTCAGCCTCTCCTCATAGGGTTTGTGTTCCAGGCCCCTCACCCCTGTACCTATCCAATGCTTTCTGACCCTGGTCAGCTCACACAGCAGAGGGATTTCACTAGCAAGAACAGGAGACGGTGCATGACAGGTCTCACAAGGAGTAGTAATGTGAAATTCTCTCTTAGGAAATGAAGACCATGTGTACCATCAGTGTCAGCACCCAGTGCCCAGCTCTGTGCACCTGCAGATGAATTCCTCCTGAATTCGATTCCAGTCCCTCTCTCTCTTTCTTCAGCTGATTTCTTTATTCATTTTTCTATTTGTTTGACTTGCTGCATGTAAATCAATTCCTCCTTTGCCATTCTGGCAGTATTTCAGTGAGTGGGAGGATGCGTGGGAGCAGAGACTCTTGTATGGTTGCACACAACTCCCTGCCTCCTTCCTGGCATGAAAAAACGGTTTCCCAGCACTGGGTATCCATATTGCTCTGCTGGAAGCAACAGAGCCAGGCATGCTCTCTCTGGGCCTGATCTTATCTGAAAACGCTCCCATCACTGTATTGCGTAGGTATGGGATGGCTGCGGAGAACTCTCTCTTGGCAGTCTTCAGCAAGCTGCATGGGAGCTCTGATTTTCACATACCCTGCAGCACACTTTGTCTACTTTACATCTCAACTTTTTTTTTTTTTTTTTTTTTAATCCCTTTGATCTAAGAGAGACAGAGCTTCCTCCTTTATTCCCTCGTTAGGTTTCAGGCCCTGAAGGATTTATGATCGTTGAGTCATGATCGTACAGAATGTGATTCAAATTTGGAGAGACCTCTTCTTCTCTCTGCCCTCTCCAATACAATGAGTTTCCAACCTGAACCTGACCCAAGAAAGAGAGGAGAATGTGAAATTGCCAACCAGTTAAGAAGAGAATTTATGTGAGAATAACCTATTGGCATCTAAATGTGCAGTCAGTCCTCAGAGACTCATGGTGGACCACAGCCATAGAGTCTGGACTCAGAGATGGATCAGAACTCACCTCTCCTTCACCAACATGAAACCACTGATATTTCTAAATCTGGGCTCCCACTGGCAATGGGTCTCCGTCAATTTTGCAGTAGCATTCAATCTGGGAAACCTTCCTCTAATGTCATATACTTCTTCCTTTGGGAATCAATCAAGCAATTAGGACAGTTAAAATGAATTTACCCTGCTCTCTTTTGTATCCTCATGGCAAGAAGCAGATGCCAGCAGTGTCACTCAAGAAAGCCTGTGGTTTGGGAGAGACAGAGGAGGGGAAAGAAGCTGCCTGAGATATATATCCTTTGTATGCGTGCTGATTTTGTCCTTTCTTGCATCCGGTTTCCTTCTGCTACTGCATTCCTTCCTCACCCTCAAGCTACATCACTGAACCTGCCATTGTATTAACGGCCTGGAAGGGAACCCATAGAGCATCAGCAGGGCTTTCTGCTTAGCTGGACAGAGTACAGTAAGATTTTTCCCCTGATCCTTCTACGCACCCCTTCAGAGCAGCTGAATGAAAGACAAGAGCTGCAAGCATCCAGCAAAGCAGTACCAGTGCAGCCAGGCTATCACTGGTCATTTCTGAATAAAGGTCTTGTGGCTTAGCTGAGGCAATGACAGGTTTCAGCCATGAACCTACCCCTTCCTAGCAAACCTACCTTCTGAAGAGCAAATTGGCAGACACACTAAGTTGGCAGGACCCCAGGCCTTGCTGGATCCCTTCCCTGACTTCTCATCATGCATGTTTTAAATTACTGTTTAAATCAAAGATGTCAGTGATTCAGGCCAAAGGGTTTTGCTTAGAGGTAATCTCATACTTTTTCTCTGGCACCCTTCCTTGTGCTGATCCCAGCACTGAAGGCTTGAGGATCATGAAGGGGCTGGAGGGGCTGCTTTTCTGTGCTGCATGGAGCATGGCCCAATTCTTTGGAGGACCAGAACATCTTATCTAACATTTCCTGCTATAGGAAAAACATGAGACAAAACTTACATGTCAGATCTCTCCTGGCTTTTGACATGTTGTAAGTTGCAGTTTTTAGGTTTCTTTGCATTTTGTTTGTTCATTTATTCTTTTACAGAAGAGTCACGTTTGTTCCAGGGGCTTGGGACGAGATCAGTGTGGGTGTATGCAATATTGTGAATGCTGTATGGACTGTTAGGAGAGCAAATTAGTCTGGCATCAGTGACCCAGCTGCTTTCCCTGGGTTCAAGGTCACCTTCTGCTGATGTGGGATGCACCCACACCCCAACTGCAGGCTTAGTGTAATCAAAAGGATATTTTCAGAGTCACTGCAGCCTGAAGGAAGTGTTTTAGAGAAATGCCTAGCTCCTTTTATTTCTCCACTTTTTTCTGCTTTACCCTCAGCATGCCCTTCTGTATTTATTTGTCTCTCCCAAGCTCCTTCTCTTATGAATCCCTTCTTGCACGTCTCTCTATCTGAGGCTCTTCTGTTAAGCTGGAATTTTGCTAGACCTAAGAGATCTTTTTAATAAAAGCCCAATAAAATATGATCATGGCTTTATAAAATGCAAAAACATGAAAAAGTCAAAGCTATAAACACATCTTCATCTGAAAAAGTTCAGCACACAGACTAACACTCTCAGGCATGAGCAAAGCTCCTGGAGTTAGTCTGACAGGCACAAACTCCTCTACTCCTCTTATTTTCACCCCTGGCAGAATCTTCAATCTCAGCACCTCAGTAGCGATCTCTGGATCCCTTCCATAGGGGATGTTTCCCCCAGCCCCCAGCCTGGCTATAGTTCAGCTCTGCTGCTCTCCAGATTTCTATCCTCACCAACTCCTGCCAGGGATTTGTGTCCAGATCACTCTTTTCTTGCCTTTTTTTTTTCTGTCCTAAGGCCTAAACAGCTGTATCTCATTCTAAGGAGCAAAGAAGTCCCCAGTGGGTGGGAAGGATGTCTCCTCATTGTGATCTAACCTACTGTTCTCTTTTGACATCTGATTGTTTATTTTCCACTCTCTAAATGATGAATCCAAATGGACTTAACCCTGTACCACCAGTCATGTCCTGTTCTTGAACTGTTTTACAAACTGGGCAACCTGGATTTAAAATTTGTCTTCCAGCTTAAAAAAAAAAAAAAAATCACAAAATCACAGAATGTTAGGGGTTAGAAGGGACCTCTAGAGATCATCAAGTCCAACCACCCTGCCAAAGCAGGAATACCAAGGGCAGGCTGCACAGGAACGCATCCAGGGCAAGTTTCGAAATACCCCTGAGAAGGAGAATGTCAGTTTAGGTCTCAGTTGTATCCTTAATACTTTTCCCATAAGAAAAAAAGAAAAAAAAAAAAAAAAAAAAAAAAATGCTGCCATGCAGTTGTCTCATATCTGTTTTCTGTGGTCAGTCAATGCTTTCCCTGGCATCCTAGGAACTTTCATGGAATATTCTGGTGAACATTTAAAACCCCGCTGGTTCTATGAAATTTCTCTGGATAGATACTGTCTAAGGTTTCTTACAAGTCTGATTCTGAATGACATCTTCTCAGGCATGAGGTTGGAACAGTAGCAATACTGAAACACAATCTAGGGATTCTGTCTTTCAGCTAGAAGTGCAATAGGGGGGGACATTCATGCCACAGGGATAGCTGCCTTTTCTGAATCTCTAAATTGGTTACAGCAAAAATGAAATCACATCCACCCCCACACTTCAGCAAAGGTTTAGTAACAAAGTAGTAAGAATTTATCTGTGTAGCAAAACAGGCATAACCATCACCCTCTGGAATCTATTAAAATTAAGCATTAGATCCAAGTTCTCATAACTTTTGAAGATTTATAATTTGGGTCCAGAGAGTTAAGCAAAAGTAGAGCACCAAGCTCAAACATCTCCCAATTTGAGAGACAGCTGGAAAGATGTATGAACCCAGAGTCACAGAAGATTTGTAATGACTTCATCCCAGTAAGGATACACTGTCTTCTCTGTGAAGCAGAATATGGGTGGTTTGGGAGGTGTATTCATGTTTATTTGCTATTTTTTTCACTTAGTCTACAATGCTTCTGAAATTCGGTTGTTGGTACTTTCATCCTTCCAGAGTAAGAGCCTCCATTCAAAACCCTCCTAGCACTTACATGTGAAAGGGAAGAGCACATTTTCAGTTTTATGCTCAGAAGGATGACAGAATAACAAACCAACACAAATATGGTGAGGAAACTTTGCTCTTTAGATCTGACACCTGACTGAAGTCTGCTAAGACAACAGAGGTGTCTTCTTCCTCTCACATCTATTTTGTCTTACTGGTGTTTCTCATTTTTCTTGGAAAAGGCAATTCTGATATTTGAGAGAGATTTAGACTTCCCATTTACTCCTTGTCCAGCTAGTGCCAATGGCCAAAGGGCAACACACTCCATTTTCTGTTCCCCTGGGCTATCCCTTCCCTGAGAGAAGAGACATGGCCAGAATGGAATTTCATTTCCAGGCTTCACAACAATTCATTCAGCTGTATTGTGAACTCTGTCCGAGAGGAAATTTTGGAGAAAAGTCTCTGTATATGGAAATCATCAAGGTCTACAATTTCTGCCTGACATCCTTTTCCCTGGATCACTAGGTACCTCTAGTTTTGTTTACCACCAACCTTTAAATCCATTTCACATCTTCTCAAGTAATTATATAAAAGCTACCAAAACTAAAGATGACAGCCAGCGAAAGAGAAGAAATTAAAGTTGTGTGAGGAATGGGAGATCTTCATGTAATGGAGGTCTAAGGGATGATTTGCTCCACAGTCCAGAGGTGGCTTCAGAGCTTCTACATCAACTTCTGTGTGTGCGTGTGTGTGTAAACAGCAGGTTTGAAAACTACATTAGCAGAAGTTAGTCCCTGTTTTGAGACCTTTCTTCTCCCTTCAAAAACATAAACACCCCACACCTCTGCACCTTGAGGAGCTGAGTTTTTGGAGGAGAAGCTCAGTTTTTATTTTGTACCATCCCCGTTTGAAGGGTTCAGCCATGAGCTAACCACCCTGCTCTGTAACATTTCAGAGCAATCAGGGAAGACAGACAGATGGAAACACAGGGGGATGGAGGGAGGCTGATTTATATGCAGCTGAAACACAGCCGTGGGGCTGCTGCCAAGCCATATAGATGTGGTGGCAACACAAACAGAGACACGCAGAACAGCCTGTGCAAACATAAACACTGCCACACGTGATGAGGGTTCACCAAGTTCATGCAAACACCAGGGAAGGCAAAGGAAAAAAAAGAGACTTAACTGGGGAGACAAGTGTAAAGATTGTGTCAGGCACAGGAGCTCTGTGAAACGAGAAAACCAAAAGAAAGTATCTTCTCTTGTTCTGCAGAAAAGCATTCTTAACAACAGGAAATTGTGACAGGCTTTAAGGATGCAGGCCCATCTTCTTGTGCCATCAGGAGATATTCTTAACACTCCTCTGCACAACCATTGTTATAAGTAATCTTTTCTCCTGACCTGTCTAGATCTGGTGGCTGTCTGGTAGTTCATTGAATCCTATGCCTCAGATCAATTGTTACATTTGCTTCTCTGTCAATTGAGGATTGTTTCCAAGTGTAGAAGGCTCATGACAGAAAGCAGGCCTGGCACTGGCCACTCCAGTGAACTGTCATTTCTTCTTTAGCATTCCCATGTGAATCTGCATCAAGTTCAACAGAGACTAGAAGCATCATCCTGCTAGAAAGGGCTTGCATGGAACAAATTTGCGGAGCTGTGTATAGTCCCTAGAGGTTCTGAATTGCAGGGTAGAAACCACTGAAGTAATTATTGCTGACTATCATCCTAGGACAGAAGGGACGTGGAAACTAAACACTCAACCATAGCTGAGGACATCTCCTCTACCACCACGAAGTTCTGCTGGCCACAAATATAATAACAAACCATATTCTTGTTTTGGAGTATCAAGTTGCAGAGATGCCAGTGCAGCATTTTTAGCAGTACCAAACTGCAGAAAATATTGTGTTCCAGAAAGTTTGTCTTCCAGGACGGTATATTTTTCTTTCACAGAAAAAGCAATTCCAGCCCTTCTCCTATTGCACATAACCCCTCCAGTCCATCCTGGTGTCCCTCTAACATCTGCCTCTTTGCTGCCATCGTTTGGCAGCCTCCAGGTAGAAAAACGGAAGACAGTCACTGACCACCATCTGTGAAACTTCCAAATATCCCCATCAAAAGCTAAGCACTCAACAAACAAAGCTGTGGTGTCTTACCAAGGGCCCACAGGGACACCGCAATTTCCTTCGGGCTGAGAGATTAGATGGTTAGAGCACAGGACTGCAAGCCAGAAGGCTCCCATCCAAGCCCAGCCACTGACTCAAAGTCCCTAACCACCTATGGGCCTTCGCCAAATACAGTTGTAAGCAGAAAGTTATATCCATGAGACTGATGAGACACAGTGTCCTCTTTTTTATTGCTATCCATAATATTGGCCTAAGCAGGCCACATTGGTTAGTTGAAATTGGTTGAAATATCCTTGAAGGACAAGCCCTGCCATTTCAATACCCATAGCTAGAGAGACATTCTCAGCTGCTGGCACATTGTCTGTTCATACACAGAAGTCAGCTCCACAGATGCTAAGAATATTCTATTTTTTTATTGCCCCATCCTTAGCTTTTTCACAGAGTGGTTCCCCACTGCAGAAAATGGGAGACAAGACTAGGAAGCTGAAGTTCCACCTATTTTGTATCCTATAGTGTCTTGTTTCTGTGGAATCTTTTTTATCCGTATGGGGTTAGCTGGAATCATCATCAATTGCATTCTCTATTCCAGTTGGATGAGGCTCTGCTGAAATTTCCCATGTACTAATCAACCTGCCTGCAATAATAAATAAATACATGCTATTTCAAGATCTCAGTCTATCATAATGATTTCCCTCAGACTCTTACTTTCTAGATGATTCTTTCCTTTTTCTTCAGTGTCTTTATTTCTCAAAGTCTTTCCCAACAATTGTTAGGCTCTGTTGTTACCTCATCTACTAGACGACTGTGCCTTTTGCTCTCCAGAGAGATTGAGAGATGAAAATGAAGTGAGTATAACTTTTTGCATAATTTTTTTGATAAGGAGATGGAGTGAGTTCTAAAATATAGCAGGATGAAAGTAGTCTTTTCAGAAATGCACCAAAAATGTGTCCACATCTGTTTACATTCTCTAGTTCTACATCTCATCTCCACAGGGACAGAGTAACTCTGATTGGTCTCACATTGAAGTCTGGATATTTGTTCTGACTGCTTGTGAAGGCTGTGCAACCCAAAGCACAGTTCTTTTGAATACATCTCCATTCCAGCAAGATCACTTTTCACTTTTTTTTTTTCCTTTCTTTTTTAAAGTCCTTTCTACAGTGTGAAGAAGGTTCTGTTGACAGCCCTGGAAATGGAGGTCCTCTGCCTAGCTGTGGTAAATGCAATATAAGTTTCACCACTCCACCCACTGGCAACAAGACCTTAGCTTGGAAGCTCAGCAAAAAGAAGAGCAAATAAAGTTCACTCTCCATGACCAAAAGTTAGCTCTTCTACTGTTGCAATCAATAAGAGGCAGTTTTGAAGAAAAGGCAGATCCAGGCAAGTCCTGCTTACCCTCTTTGGACTAGATACCATCTGTTCTTCCTCGTCCATTAACAACCAGTTCCAAACATCCACATTTCACCAACTTTCCGTGGTTCTATCCAGGAACCCTGCTAGCAATGATTCAGACTTACTCCCAGACCCATTACCAGCATCAACCTCAGTTCATGCAGTACTTTGAAGATCTGGAAAGCTGATAAGAGTCCATATTTCTCTTGGTTGCCCTGCACACTCCACCCATCTCTTGCCATTCACCAGCTCAGCTAGAATGCATGGCCAAGCTGAGAGTGCTATGATGCATAGGACACGTGGAGGGCTAACAGTGAGCTCCACAGCAATCATGTCTTCAAATTAATAAATTTTTTTAAAAGTGAAAAAATAAATTATCAAAGAGGATCAACTTCTATGTAAAACTTTTATTTATATTTTCAGATAACTTCTCTCATATTTTGCTCCCGTGTCCTTTAAAGGAGCCTGCTATGAATATCTACAAAGTTATGATGTTATCTCCTTTTAGATTCATGGTTAAAACTTCCCTTCTTTATAACATGGAAGGCAGTCTCAGCACTTGTTAGATCGCTGATATCCTGAGGCACCTGATCATTCTGTTTCATTGTTCTCATTGTTGAATATTGCTTTATCAATTTTTCTGTTCCCTCTGTAACTGAGAGCTTTCCTTTGCCTGTGTTGTTAACTGAATAATCCAGTGTGGCTCATGAATTAACTTCATGAATGACAATGAGTATAAATAAACCCCATTCATAATATGCATTTTAAATATGACGCATTTATACTCTTCCTCACTTTCAAAGACAGAAAATCTGCTCTGTAAAAGCTGAGGTCAGGAAAACATTCTTAAAGAATATGTTGGAGAAGAGAAGGCTGGGAAATAGTTACAAGTGATTCCTTCTTTCCTGGAAATGGCCTTTAAAAGGCACTAGTGTTGGCATTAGTGCTACAATTCAATAATAGGAGGCTTTTGATTGCCCATGTCACCTCTCTTTAGTACAGCTGTATCACACAAAGTGAATTCTGAGGGCAGACTCTGAACTCTCCTCCTCCTGTATAGCTTCAGGCCAGGTCAGTTCTGGCCAGACTAATTAAAACCCTTTGGAACCACATACTGCATATCTCTCCTATCCAGAATCGTTGTTTCGATACTCAGAAAAGAGAGGGGACTGTGTTATTTACTGCTGACAGAGAGTTCATGAGCTGTTGCAAACATCCCTGTCACTCAAAGATCATGAAATGTGTTGAGAATATACTGACTGTATCCTGTCACGGTCAGTGCCTTCTTGGTAGAAATAAAAATGTATTTAAGATCCCATGGCTGACTGTGATGTATTGGTTTCCATCATAAAAACTGAAATGCTTTAATGAGAACATGCTTTATGAGTTGAGCTGTTAGCCATAGGAGCGTCATCACACCATAACCTTCCAATTCTTTCCCTCTGGGATGAATCGAAGGCAGCTGGACCACTAATTTATTGCAATGACAGGTGCTGGAGACAGCAGAAAAGAAGAGTGTAAGAAAGAAAGAGTGAAAGACAGAAATCAAGCAAAGAAGAAAGAGCATCAGAAAGCAAGCAGGCAAGATGGAGAGACTGATAAACTCAACTACATGGCAGAATTTTTCTGGGCTGCAATTTGTTTGCACGCCAGACATCGGTGTGGTTCAGACTGACAGCATTGCAAACAAAGGTGGGAAGATCATCACTGCCCAAAGCCAAAAGAAGAGAAATATTTTAAAACTTAAAACAAAAAATATTTTGCTATTTATCTTCTTCACCAATAAAAATAGAGTCTCTCAAGTCACATAGATGACCATACAATGCACTAATACTTCCCCTTGCCAACATATGGTTGAAGTCCTCCTCAGAATTTGGCCAGACCAGCCGAAAAACGGATTTTAATGCAGTAAGCTGAGGGAGTCATAAAATGCATCTCTCTCATTAGTTTATCAGTTTGAGAGTGAAGGATTTGGATGAAGATATATGATGATGTCAATTCTGTGATATTTGAACAGGATTGTTTACATTCCTCACCTTACAGCTTTTTCTTTTGCACCCATCTCCCTTTCTTCACCTCTCCCCATCCCCCCTACCATCCTTGTTTCTTACTTGCTACTTGCTTCTTGCCATGTCCATCAAATACCTGGGGTCAACTAGACATTTCTGCAGATGGGTTGACAATACTGCAAAACACTCAGTATGAGATGTTTGTCTGGCCTACAGATGGAAGACTCATAAACACCTGATACACCCAATCCCCCATTACTGGTTTAACAGCTTTTCTACTGGAAAGCCAAGAGCTTCCCCAGGCAATGCAAGGAGTTGCCATGTGTTCAGGATACTAATAGTCCCTCTTAAAACTCACATGTTTTCAGGGTAACAGAAGAAGTTACATTCTTCTTTGTACGTTTCAGTGGTTGATAAAGGATCCAACTATATGGACTGTTCTGTAGGTACTGGCAGGCTTTGCCGATTGGATGTGTCCAAGTGGGAATGATGCTTTTTGTCTTAAGTCATACAATTTGATTGCCTTTAAAACATGTGTCAGTGTCTTCTGTCTCTGATTATACCTCATCACAGCTCCTCAGAGACACCAGCACTTAATCTGCTTGAGTCAGAGTGTAGTGTTTCTGACAGAGTTGCATATATTCCTTAATGTGACTTCCCTGTAAAAATTAAGTGGGAAAAAGAGGCTGCTCCACACCTCCAGAGCTCTGGTTCACCCTGCATACAGCAATGGAACTCTTTGAAGTCAGGCTGTTCTGGAGTAGGAGATAATAAGGAATGTCCAATTTCCCACTGAGATTCCAAGTGTGAGCTTAGGACATCAAGATCTGCCAGAAGAGAAAGTCACAGGAAGGTTTCCTATGTGTGAAACCTAAAAGTGTTCAACTATCTTACTGGAAGAATCAGTCTTCTTGAATTACTGTGGCTAACCTGAAATGGAGATGGGCAAACAAAGATCAGGTTCTGTAAGGAGTAGTGAACATGAGAAAATGCTCCTTTATCTTCTCTATTTTTTCAGACTTGGGTTTCTGTCTGAGTTACTGCAGAGAAATTGCATTCCTTTTTCTGAATCCCTTTTGTGCTTTGAAACTAACAGAGCATCCTTCTTCCTGCATCAGAAATACTCAGGCAGTGTTGTCCTCTGTCGTGGCTATAGTTATTATATATATATATATATATAGTATATATGTAAATCCCTAAGGAAACTGTTAAGAAGTTCTGCAGGCCTCAGTGACAGCAAATTGGTTTCTCAGTGAGACCTCAGAAATGAGCTGTGCTGAGAAATGAACCCCTCTAAAGGGAAATTCAGAGAGTTGTTCCCTGGGCCTTGGGCCAAATTCCTCTGTAGCCTTAAGGTCTTGGTGGCCAACAGAGACTACATCACTGTTAGGAAGAGGCTAGAAAACAAGACTGAAAGTGCTAAAATACTGTTGCGTACACAGCATAGCTTCCTGACGTCAAACTCAATTTGCATCACCAGCCCTCAGAAAATGTGTCATATAAACAGAAAAGATCTAGAGCAGAAACATGGTAAGATTTCTACAGAGAAAAGGCTTAGAAAGGAGCCCTCTGATGCAGATCATTAACAAATCTAATACAAGAGAGGAATATAAAGCTATGACTGAAATATGGCAGTCCCTAATGCCTTCACCATACTCGGGAATGAGGGACTTTTACCTCTTTCTGAAGCACATGCTGAATTTCAAATATGCAAGCTGGTATTGTAACATCTTCATGGGATTTTCTTGGATTACCCATAAGGATTAAATTTTGGCACATTGCTGAGTCAAAGCCCCAGTTGGAAGAAGAGCTGGTGGATAGGACTGCCCCATTCACCACACTGTGGCTCTAGGGACAGCAAAGCAGCAGTTGTGATTTCCAGTCCCAGACCAGCAACTGACTCATTCTACCTCCATTGTTCAAGCCTTACTTTCTTTCTATCAGAGCCTGTTCTTCCTTCAGATTAATTCAATCTCTATGGCATTGGCTCTAGACTGTGTACCCTGGGGGTGACTCTCTCTGCCCTTCCTTGAAGAGCGTTTTAGACCAATTAATGAAATTCTGTCTAGCTGTACTTCCTCAAGCAAACTAATAGCTCTCAGTTGCTCCAGACCCCACAGTGATCCCCATCACTAACATGAGGAATATTTCCACAGAGAAAATGGGAATTTGTATTCAGAAGAGCCTGATACATGCTGTAGAAGTTACATAAAAGTTGTTTGTGGTGAGTTCTTTGTATATGCAAGCTGCCTTTAAAATCTCTGTTTCATAAAAGGCTCTGTCATCTCCAAATGAAATACCGACACATTTACATTGAAACCAGAATTCTTGGAAATCTGTTTCTCCTTCCATTAGCTGCAAAGGAAAGAAGTAAATAGTCCACATTGGTAATTCTTTTGCCTGCAGTACAGCAAAAAAGCCTTGAGATCTTCTGCAGTCTTGTCAAGCACTTCTTATTGTTACTCACATGGTGAAAACAATTTTTGTGTCTTCTTCAATGTGGCACAGGAGAGTATTTTTGTGATGAATCAGATAAAGAAGGCTGGAAGGACTCTGATCTACACTAATATTCATCCCACCAACTTTAACCATTTGTAAATTAGGTGCCTAAATTAACTAACACTCTGTATTACTCAGTTAATAAAGAAAAGTAGCAATTTCCAACTAGAAATACCCTCCACCTCTGGGACAGGCTGCATAAGTATTCCTTAGAGATACACATCTTTGTCCATTGCCTAAACTGAGATCTATACAGCTTGCCGTGGCAATTACTAAGCAGCCTAAAATTAGATGTGTTTGACACCTATGTAACATTAACCATACCACTCAGTGGATTAATTCATAGAATCATAGAATTTCCTTCATTTTATCCTGTTTCTCTAACATGCTGGGTCATTCCCTCTCCAGTAAAGCCATGCCAGACCCCTATGGGTCAGTAAAGTGATTTTGCTGTTCCCTGATCTGGTATTTTTCCCATCACATCCTGTCACAAAGATGATAGATCTTGTTTCATGTCTATTCTGGAGAACAGATCTTACGGGGAGCAGGTGAGGGAATTAACATTGTTTAGTCTGGAGAAAAGGAGGGTTGAGAGGACACCTTTTCACTCCCTTTAACTACCTGAAAGGAGGTTGCAAGGAGGTGGCCATCGGTCTCTCCTCCAAGTAACAAGTGATAGGATGAGAGGTTTAGATTGGATATTAGAAGAAACATCTTCACTGAAAAGATTATCAAACACTGGAATAGACTCCCCAGGGAAGTGGTTGAATCACCATCCTTGGAGGTGTTTAAAAGACACATAGATGTGTCTAAGGGACATGATTTCACACTAGATTTAGTAGAGTTAGATAATTGGACTTAGAACCAGACAATCATAGAATAATAAAATGCTAGGGGTTGGGAGGAACCTCCAGAGATCATTAACTCCACCTCCCCTACAAAGGAGGACAACTTAGGGCAGGGCAATTAGGACTCGATGATCTTAAAGGTCTTTTCCAATTGAAATGATTCTATGGTTCTATAAAAGCAGTTTTCTCTCCTTTCTACATCTCTCCCTTTTGCTCTTGGTGTGAGTTCTGGGGACTTTCCCACTCTGTGTCACTTCATCTGGTCACAAAGCCACAAACCCAACACAGCCTCATTTGCCAAATGCATTGTGTAACGTTCAGTCTTGTGGGTTTCCTCCACAGCAAGGGGACAACAAAGATCCTCTGTGGGAGCAGAAACACCAGCCTGCTCTTTCAGGGTGCACTAGAAGGGGACTTTGGCCTCTTAATTTACAAGTGGTTACAGAGTTCAACCTTAAGTGGGATTACAGAATAGGAGGAAGATGCTCAGAAATGCCCAGAAGTTCTTATAAGAGGTCACTTTAGTACTAACTCCCCAGCTAACAGCCATAGAGTACTGCCAGCAGTATCTTCTAGCTGCTGCTCCATCTATCACAGAGCAGGAGGTTCTGGATAAGATATAGGTAACTGGAAACATCTATTGTCGTGAGAGCAAAAGGCCAGGAAGGTAGCAAGGCTCTATCATCATCCAGCACCATACAACCTAGAGCAGGAAAAGAGGCTTTACTATGCACCCTTTGCACATGAGGAACCAAGGGAGAGCATTTAGCTTTCATGGTTAGTGTGGAAACTTCCTCCAATATTTAAGAAACATTTTATGGACCAGCAGCTGTGTGTAAACACCTTGGTTTGACATCAAGTAAAATTTATTCTCTCATTCTGTTAATGAAAACCAAGAGGGAAGTGTTTGGTAGTCTGTTTGAATACTCATGGCAGTTCCAGGAATGACATAGTTAGAGACTGCAGCCCATTACAGTCGACGTTCAGCTTGTGGTAGCTGCCAGGTTGCTAGAAGATTGTATAAGGACATGAGAGTACCTGAGCTGGGTCTTACCATGTGTATGTCTTGCCCTGAAGCCTGGGGAAAGCAAGAACAAGACAAGTATACAGGCTGTTAAATCTCTGAATTTTTATTAATCTCCATTTAATTTCTCTTTCACCAACTCCCAGTCTCCCCTGAACCTTTTCTCCATCTGTAATACGCCCTAGTCATGCATCTGACAGACTGACTACATGCCACGGGAGGAACTGCTCCTTTGGCTGAGTCTGAACTGTTCCCCCCAGCTCTCCATTTGGTGCCCACCTCATAGGTGCCCACTTTGGTTCCCATGCATTCTCATGGGTGGCTCTGCATCCCACTGCACCAGTACTGCTAGTGTACGACAGCTGTCACCAGTGAGCTGGGACCTTTGCACAGGGAATGAGTCAAAGCTCAGCTCTTTGGCCACTCTGCTCCAATGCTTCAGCCCCTCTTTTTGGAATTAATACTCCACACAAGGTCTGTACTAGACAGGTATTCAAGACAAGATAGCAATCAGCTGACTCATTTTGGAGTTATGAGCTTAGCTGGGAGTGCTGTTCTCTGAGACCTTGCGTGCACCAGGAGAAAAGCCGCTGAGCAGGAAGGTAGGAGATGGCTCAGCGTGTCAGAGCACAACACCTGGTCCTGCTGCTGCTCAGCACAAATGAGGAGGAAGCAGGAAACTTTTCTTCAGGCTTTCCTAAATCAAAGTGTGTAAATAGATGAGGCTGGGGAAGAAGTTGCCCCCTGCCAACACACATATGCACAGTTGTTTCTTCCATCCATATCTCCTCAAGGCAACCAAGCTCCTGGTTAAGCCCAGTGCTGAGTCACTGGGGCACAGATTCAACCAATATAAAAACTTCATCCTTTACAACAATCAAAAAAAAAAGAACAAATAAGCAGAAGAGATGGAAGGGGGGGAGGGAACTGATGGCCCCAGAGAAGGTCCTGCAGGAGGTATCTCAGCACCTTCTCTCTGCAATAGCCTGCAAAATCTGACAGCCCACAGTAACAAACCAAAAGGATTCATGACTTCTCCTAAGAGATGCTATGCAACCCTCCCCTCCTACTTAAATCAGGAGATTGCAGAGAGCTTTGCACCTGGCAGGGTGAGGTCTTTTGAGTCTTGGAGGGAACATCCTGCTTTATGGCTGAAGATGAATGACAGCCATCTGAGCCCTTGTCCCATGCTGCGATGGGTGGCAGGGCTGCTGTCTGAGCTGTGCTGGCCAATTCTTACAATGGTGCCATTATCCACCAGCCATCTGGCAGGCGAAGCCTCTGTTTTTAATACATCCAGCCCTGTGTTGGCAGATGTTAGGTAGAAAAGGAGGTTGGCGGGGGAGACAAGATTTGACATCTCGTCCCTTCTCCCCTTTGGTAACATTCCTTTGGCTTGTAAGTCTGACAAGCCAGCAACAGGAGAAGGTTGTTATCAGATCTTTGCTAGGATGTGGGGTCACGTGGTTTTCATCCATTTCTTTTGAGACTTCAGTGGCAACGTACAAGCACACTTCCCAGGAGCCAGCAAGGAAAAGCCTGTTCAGTAAAGCAACAAGGGGGAAAATCTGGGTTTGGTTTAGTTGTTTGTAAGAAGGTAGGAATGACACATCCTCCAAAATATCCTTTAGGGTTTCTGATATTCTTGGTTGTTAAAAAACCTCTCATGAGTGTCAAGGGCAATGCAGTAGGTGTAGTGCTGAGGGAAGGCAGAGGGGGAGTGAAGGTCTTCAACACGTTATTGTCACATAGGTCTCACATTCAGGCTGTCAGCAGGGGCTGAGCTCCTCCACAGACTTCTCTCCTGGAAGGAAAGAGTGCAAACTCTCCAAATATGGCCTGATTGCCTCAGCTGATGATGCTGTTATTCATTATTTTAAGACCCAAAGCAGGGATTGAGGTCCCATTGTTCTCAGTCCCATATTAACAGAATAAGGATGAGACAAGCTCTGGTAACCAAACCCAGCAGGAGAGGGGCTCCCCTACACCCAGCCCCTCCACTGGGTGGTCTCAGCAGGGCCTGTGCTTTTCTGGGGAAACTGGGATTGAGTGGCCAACACTTCTCCAAGCATCTAAGTGCTAAAAGCTAAGACAAAAGGAAAAACAAGCAGGCAGACGAGCTGCCCAAGGCACTTGCCTGCACCATGGAGCTGTGCTCTCCTCCAAATGGGCTTGGTGGCTTCTGCCAAGGGCAGACTCATCGAGAAGCTTGTCCAAACACAGCGTGTCTCACTCTCTGAGTTTAACGTGACGCCTTTTGGTCTGCAATTCCCCTAGCACCTCTCAAAGGCGCATGGATTTGATTTTGGCAGCTCTTCAGTGGGCCACATGTTTGGCTGATCTGGATGATGTGATTGTTTTGGGGAGGACTTTCCAGGAACATTAAAATTGCCTGGAGGATGCGTATAGCTGGCTGGAGCAGGCTGGTCTGAAAGCAGAAACCCATCCAACTGTGACTAGTTACAGTCCCAGGTGCAGCCCGTTGGTTGTATCCTGTCTTCAGCAGGGTGTGCCTCCACCTCCAGCTGGGACAGACACCCTGAACACAAACCCACCCCAGGAATGGCAGCTGAAAGGAGACACTACAGCCCTGCACAAAGTGTGTTAGTCCTGATTTTTCACTGTATTCTCTAGTAAAAGAGAAGGAATGGCAGTGAGACATGAAAAAGCAGCCTGAATCTGAATTTCCAGTCTGAGTGTGGGCCTGTAGCAACATTTTTCAGCTCACCTGCAGTCCTGAGATGCTGGTCCTGGTATCTGTGTTGCTTTCCTCTTCCATTTTGGTTTTTTTTGATCTAGGAAACTAAGGCAGGCTGTGTCCTGCTGCAGCCAATTCAGAGGGGTGGCACAGGGCTGCACAGCCCAGCACTCAGAGGGGTTCCCAAGAACCCATAGGGAAGAATTAGGAGGAATTTAATTTTGAGATAGCTGGTGGTGAGGAAAATGAAGTGGTGCTCTTTGGAGTAAGATGCAGGGTTTTTTTCCAGCAGAAAGATCTTGAGTCTGAACCTCAGCCCAAGGAGCTGTCATGAGTAATGGCTGGGTGTCATGCTGGCCACCAGTGACAAGAGGCACCAGACCTCTCCCTCTGGCACTATCACACTGGGCTCATAGAGGATCAACATCAATAATGAAATATAATGAAATATACAGATTTCCACTGTCATGCTTGGCTGATAAAGTGACAGAGAAAGGTCTTCAGGGCAGAATAGGTTTTCTGTCCGCAGACACACACACAAAAAATGTAGACAGTACTATGCCAGCTTCTCTAGATAATATGGAAAGACAAGTTAAAAAAAAAACAACTTTACTTTTTTATTAGCAAGACATAAAATGACCAGCAAGTAGAGGATTTCTAAGTAGAGACATCAGAGAAAAGTGAGCACATTCCTTGTCCTCATTGCCTGATCCTTCATTCCAGACTCAGTCCTTTCTTCAGAAGTCTTCTCAGCCAGCTCCCTCCCTCCATCCCTCATCTTTCAGCATCCACTATGGGCCTGTTCAACTGTCCTCCTCATAGCAGTGGCACAGACAAACCTTTTGATAGAGAAATACAGAGCTCACATGGGGATACCTTTCACAGGAGTCTTTTCTAACACAAATCTTCTCACACAAACACTCAAAACTTCCTTGGAGTCTCATTACATTTCTTCCTTCTCTGTAATGGGCTTCAGCAAAACTCCTTGTCCATCAAATCCATGTGTCTAAGATCATGTAGTAGGAATCCCAGAGCATGTGTGTGAAAGTGCTTGCATTTTGTTGTTGGATGCCTTAGCTAAAATGCAAATTAGCTGTCACTTGTTGGAAAATGACATGGTACTAAGCTTTACTGTGCTTCCTGCTTTCCCCCTGTGTTACAAATAAACATGAGGGAAGGGTGGCCTCTCCTACACATGTAGAGATGTTGATAGCTCAGTCAGGCAACAGATTTGGCTAGGTCTCCCTGTTTATAATAGATTACAAATCTTGCAACTTAAAAACTACAAACCACGTGCACATGCTGCTGAATCACTCAGCTCCACATGGCTGGGGGAACCCACCAAGCCTAAGGACAGAATGGATACCCAACAGGAAAACGGACAACAGATGGAGTATGAAAAGTAGACTGATAGTCTGGGGGGGAGCTCGCCATGGGCAGGCTAGAAATCCATTTGAAATTCCTTCAGGAAGGAGCCATGGCCCGTTTCCTTACAAGTTTTTGCTAGGGAGATATAAAATCTCATCTTTCTATGTCCTCATGTTCTGGTTTAGGAAGCACCAAAATCCAGGTATACTTAGGTCTCAAGTACTAGGTCCTCAAGGCTCCAATGGGCTGCCACAACTGCACTCAAGAGCACCTGCCTCTTGCACTGAGCCCTTCTGATGGGTGGAAATATTCTTTTACTACTAGCAATTACATCAAGAGAAAATGAATTACTTGTCACAAGTTTGAGTTATAATGAGGCAGCTGATGCTGGATCTCCAGAGACAATTAATACAGCTCAGCTTAGAGAACAACATGACTGCAAGAGCTAACAGCCAGCTGGAAGGCTGCAAACAGCTTAGTAAAATGACAAAGTCGGCAGTTCCTACCTTGCCCTGGCTGGTATCTCGTACTGAAAAGACAATCTCTGGTCACTTTATGGGCTTTAATCACAAACTGTGCTCTCAGCAAGAGAATCCAAGTCCCCACAGCTTTGCATACCCTGCTGTAGTCCCACAAAGCACTCCAATGTACTGCAGGCAACTGAACACCGACTGCTTGCCCCCATGTCAGCTACTCAAAGTGGGTATCAAAAATCAGTACAAGAGTGTTTCTGTGTGTAACAGGACATTTGTTGGCAGGTTCACCCATCTCTACAGCTCAACCCAGTCATTGAAAATCACCTGAGTATGGTATTTTCTCCTCCTCAGGTAGGAGAAGGTCTAACTGCTGGAAGGAAGACTTGGGATCCAGCACTAAAATCAGTGTGAGTGCAGATGGCTGTAATAGATCAAAAATCCAGGCACTACTGGAAACAAAAGGTATCAAAATATGGGTTTGTCTCCTGCAATTACCCAGCACTTGATGGAGGAAAGCATCATTTTCCAGAGCTGCTGCTCTCTGTCTGTCCCTCTGTTTATGTGTACAGTTTGCTGAGGAGCTCTGCTTTGCACCATTAGGGTCAAAACCTGAGAGATAATGTAAGACAGAAGCAATACACTGTACAACTGTCTAGCAGGCACATCTGGATGCAGTGTAAAAACCTCACCTCTTCATCAGTATAATAGCACACATTTATTTCTCCCTCTGGGAAAAGCAAAAGCAGTTCAGAGCTGTGCAACAATGACAAAAACCAAAACGAGCTGTGATTAGTGATGTGGAAATGCTGTTACAGGAGGAGACCCTGCAAAATGTGGACTGGTTTAAATAAAGCAGGCGTAATATCCAACTCTGTCCAAAACAGAAGCCAAAGCCCTTTTCAACCAAGTTTTCCTTTCCTTAGGGAAAAGAAAAGATAAGCACTGAACTGCAGGACTGTTCCCAGTGGAGATTATCCCCACCTGCTTCCTCCTGGATATAGCCCTGAGACTTACTGTCTTCCGTAGTTTCAATGTTCTTCCCATTCCCCACTCTCCCACTCTGGTCACCTGTGCTGTAACAAATGTGGCAGTTTCTCCAGTTCTCAGGTGAGCAAATACCCCAGCCACAAGCACGAACACACCAAGATATCTCCTAAATTTTGCCACCACCTCTTTCCCCAGCACCCTTCCTGCTTTGCATGACATGATGTTGACTGTGTGTGTGGGACTGGCCATCCTCATCCTGCCATAAGCATCCCAAAAGTTTTTCTTTTGTGCTGTCCAGGCACCACAGTAGGTTTGACAAGAAGTTGACACCAGGCTGTCCTCTCCTCAGGAGATCCACATCCAGTGGATTATGCATAAGCACAGATGGCCCTGCACCGTCTGCTAATTGGGGATGGTTCTTTTTTATCTAGTCACTGGGGCTTGTCCTGGACAGGGCCTGCCTGATTTCTTTCTCTTTGATTTCAGAGGGCTTTGTAAGAAGTTAACAGGCAGGAATGAAGGGCTGGTAGATGAGGCTTTCATGAATGCCTCAATCTGCATGACCTGCTGGGTGATTTGCAGTTGTACAGTCAAACACATTGGTGGCTTTTTAAGGATCTTACCCTACTTGAACCAGGCAGCACAGTTATGCCAAATGTACAGAAATTGGACCCCACAACCCTCCAGTACCCAGGACAAGGATGAAAATAGATTTAGAGTAGAAATGGCTATGTTACCCAAACAGCTTACCCCCTCTGTCAAGTTCCTGAGTACCAGGGGTGAATAAACTCAGTCTATACCACAGGCCACTGAATGATGAGCTATGCAATACCCATGCACCATTCTGCTCTGCTCCACTCCACTGAGGGTGGTGCAAGGGAAAGCTTCAGCTCAGAGCAGCTCAGGGCTCCCTATAGGCACTTCTTCATCACTGCATGCTCACAGCTGTAAAGCACAGGCCAGGATGCTGCACATAGAGAAGTGTTTCCTAGGTGCCTTTGAACAGCCTTTTCAGGCCACTACAGCTCCTGCCTCCCTACTCTTCTTCCTTCCCTCCCTAATTCACCTTAGTCTCTCTGGTGGAGACAGCTTGGATCACAGTGATGGGGCAAATGGTAGGCAGAAGGAAAACCTATTGTCCATCATCCAGATAGACAGTAAGACAAGTGTGGAAACTGGAGCTGTTGCAGAGGAAAAGCTTGCTTGAAATATTGGGGAGAGCAAAGAGAGTGCTTGCGAAGCCATAAATGTCACAGTAATGGAGCCCCCCACAGCAAGGGACTAGAGAGGAGAAGATTTCTAAGCAACAGTGAGCTCCAGGTTCACAGGAGAATCAGCCACAGCAGTCCCCTCAAGTGTGTCAAACCCATAGCAAGGACCAATCTTCACAAACTCCTCAGCACATCTGGCCACGCTCCACAATCTAGCATGGCTCATCCCACCGCCTCCATTCCCCTTGTGGACAGTCTGCTGGCGGCTCGTGGGAGGGCTGAGATGATGGTGTGATTCTTTCCTACATTAGCCTTCAAGAGGGAAAATAACCATCAACTAGGACATCCAACACCTAATAAAAATTGCCTTAAAGAGACTTCTGACAATATTCCATAGACTTCACATTTCAGTTACACATAGGCACAAAATCTTCAGGTGGCAAGGGCAATTTTTATACATGTGAGGCTATTGGTGATCATTTCCCCATGTGGAAACACCTTTGGCAGAGGAATGAACTGTCTGGTTGCAAAGCCTCATGCAGGTATTCCTTAGATGGCCATGTCCAAACCCTCACCAGCTTGGAAACTTGGAACGAACAAGTCAAGCTAACAGACCTTCGACTCTGCTGTCGAGTAGCATCTCAACAGGGGAGCATTCCTTTGCCCTTCCCTTGAGCATCCAGGCATCATTAGCATCCCTAGTGTGCAGAAATCGTCATCAAGGACATGACCTCATTGTTTCAGCGGCTGCACAAATGCAGCTAAATGATGGTCTCTGCCCCCAAAGAGCCCATAATCATGTGCAAAAAGCTGGATGGGAAACACAGTTTGATTGAAAGAGAGTGTAAAGGAATAATAAGATAATACTGTAATATGTCCTTGGCCTGCCTCCCTTTCCTCGGTGTGTTACTCTCTCAGCCCTGATGATGTGATGTCTCATTTACAATTCTGGAAATGCAGGCAATATATATCCATGCATCTGAGAGATCAGGGATCGGACTCTGGAGTCTGCCTCATAGAGGTCAGCTCAGATCTTAGCTAAATTCCCTGCCCTTCTCCATGCTGTGGTAACCACCTCCACACTCCTTACTGGGAATGGCCCTGGGGCATGCTATTCCACAGGCCAAGCCCAGAAAACACAGGTATGAGCTGGCCAGCTAAAAGGAAATGTTTATTATGCCTAGTGTACATGGCTAAAAATTTGAGGCTAAGACATGCCTACTGCCATGGGGAAAAACAATGTCACAGACAAGGCTTTCCCTTCCAAGGCTCAGACCAGAAGACAAAGAGAAGCATTTTTTCCAGGTTGGGATTATTCCTTATTATGTATCTGTTGGGTTTTTTTAACAAATTATTCAGAATTAGTTGTCACCTAAGGCTCAGTCTGGAGGCATGTAAATCCTAATGTCCTGTGCTGCGTGCACTTGTAGGTCATAGAATCATAGAATCAGTCAGGGTTGGAAGGGACCACAAGGATCATCTAGTTCCAACCCCCCTGCCATGGGCCTGCTGAGGTGTGAGGCATATTGGCTGGACGTGCAAACAACCACTGCCATGCACACTGAAGCCTTTTCAGCAAGCATAAAAGCTCTTTCTCAACCAGTACATGGTCGGTGCTGCATACAGTGCCTTGACTAAAATGGCCTGCAGCAAGTTCTTGCAGTGTTCAGCAGAGGGCTCTTAGCATAGGGTGCTTGAGCAGGATTGAGTTAACTCCATCTGAGCCCCAGATGTTTAGCCACAGCTGCTGATTCTACGCTCACTACTGAGCTAGGGAGTAGTTGCTATCGAACCTTCAGCAGTGACACCTTTGGCCAGTTTTGAGTAATAGCTTGAAGTAAACCCACTGGAGATATTTACCAGCAGGTATTTACCTTCATTGCCACAGCTTGTAGTATAAGGAGCTTGGATCTGCGAATCTCTGATAGCTCAGGGTTCTCCTGAATAACACTACTCCTTTGGATTAGGAGGAACCATTTGTCACACCTTGGTAAAGCAATTATAGTTAGCAACTTTAAGCTACAAGATCACATTGCCTAGATGTGAGGCTTTACTATGCATGGCTGAAATGACAGAAATGGTAGTCTACAACTACCTGAAGAGTGGTTGTAGCCAGGTGGGGGTTGGTCTCTCCTCCCAGGCAACCAGCAACAGAACAAGAAGACACAGTCTGAAGTTGTGTAGGGGGAAGTTTAGGCTTGATGTTAGAAAGAAGTTCTTCACCGAAAGAGTGATTGCCCATTGGAATGGGCTGCCCAGGGAGGTGGTGGGGTCGACGTTCTTGGAGGTGTTTAAGAAAGGACTGGATGAGGCACTTAGTGCCATGGTCTAGTTGATCAGTTAGGGTTGCGTGATCGGTTGGACTTGATGATCTTGGAGGTCTCTTCCAACCTGGTTGATGTTGTGAATCTGTGATTCTGTGAAATGTCACTGTCTGTTTGCACTTCTGTCCTTCCTCTCTGCTGCTGTAGAGTATCTGCAGTGAGAGAGCAGGGAAGGGATTTAACTTTTGGGGTGTTATAAAGTGAGTGGGGAACAGTGAGAAGAGAACTGCTGATCTGACCTTGAGTGCTGGGAGAAAGCATAACATGTAGTCTGTATAAAGTTCCCTCTTGAAGAAAAATAATAACAATAATAAAAAATCTTTTTGTTCCTCTACCAGAGAAGACTATAAAAATCTGCTCCTGCGAAGCTGAAGTGGATTTCACAGCCAAAGCGAGGTCATTCAGAAACTGTTGCCAGGTTAAGTTTTCACTTTGAACATTTTCACAGCTAAAGGAGGATCCAGAACATGTAAGAAAACACAGCCCCAGACTTTCCACTTTAAACTGCTTCTTACTTGAACTATAAGGTGCAAAGATGAGAGGAGGACCAGGGGGGTGGAATGGTAGGGCTTGGGTGATTTGTTTATCTAGAAAATCTTTGCATCTGCTCTTCTGATTGAAGTTCCCATTGCTTTTTTTTTTTTTTTTTTTTTACTCCATTTTCCAGCTGTGTAGCACAAAGCACAGGCAGGTCAACAGCCTTGACAAAGATCACAGAGCGAGCCAGTGGCTCTGGAGAGATCAGAGCCAGGACCCCACTGTGCACTAGCTCTTTGTGCTTCCCTCTGGTTTTAAAATTTGTTTCAGCTCCAGGTGCTAAAACAAGGTGAAACAGGACAAAGTCCAGACTGTGACTTTGGCAGAGGCTTATGAAGGACACAGTGAAAATGCCCCCACAATGCTGTGACACCAGACACCATGGACTGAACAGTGCTCAGTCATGTTTAGGTGCATGGGCATTTCTGCGTCTCCATGACTTTACAATGGCTTTTCAACTTACTGGTCCATTTCAACCCAATCTGACAGCACTGCAGGGTCCTTCAATAGGTAACATTTCTACAGTTTTCACGAAAGCCAGCAACCAGATAAAGAAAACAGCTGCAAATGAAGTACCTACTATAGGAAAAGGCAACTCAGCCACAGCAATAGACACCAGCAAATCTACCCAAGACTGGGAGGGGTTTGCACAAACCAGAGACAGTTGTTGCATTTGCACAAGCAAGTTACAGAGGAGAGGAGCTCAATCACCAGTATGTAACTGTTTTCACTACATAACAGCTGTAATGGCATCTTTTAAGCCTTGGAATGGGTATCATGCAAGCAAGCAACATACCCAAGCATAAGATGGGTGGCATCCCTCTCTCTGTGTCAGGGAAGAGACAACAACAGAATCCCATAGATGTGATCTGTGCTATGCCTGAGGACTCAGATCATCCAGACTGACATTGGGTGTTCAGTCTCTTTCCTGACTGGACAATTAACCTATTAAAAGTGATCTCTGTCTTTTCCCCCAAATTACTATTTCCTTGTGCTCATTTTAATCAAAGTTCTGGACATAAATTTTAACTTCTGAAACGGCTAAAGAAAAATAAATTATTTAGAGAGCTGGTCTGAGATATTTGGGGGGAAAAAAGCTGTTTTGACATATTTGACAGCAGTGGATCTCGATTTGTTATTGTAGGGTCACTTGAAAATAATGGCTAGCAAGGGTGAAAGTAATTTGTAAGTCCTAAGCTACACTCATTAATTGTGGTCAAGTTGTGCAGCGATAGTGGGGTCTTTTATTGGGAGGTCACCAAAGGGTACAAGGCTGAACAGAATGGATCATTACTGGAGGGCTGCTGGTTAACAGAAACTAAAGAGCTGTTTATGAACAGGGAGCTTGGCTGGTCTGAACAGGATATTCATGAAGACTGCTGTACAAAATGGTTCGTTGTTGTGGTCATGCGTTCTGGGCTGCTAATGTTTGTGGGTGCACTTGTGTGGGCATGTTCAGTTTGTTTAGAAAATAAGGGCATTGAAGCTCTTGATTTCTGAGGAAGGGAGGGGAAAAAAAAAGCACAGGGTAAGAATTACTCCAACTGCACAAATATTGAAGAGAAAGAAAGAAAAATGTCACATTTTCCTTTTCACTTTAAATGACAAAGCAAAAGATGTGAAACACTGGGCAGAGCTGTGTCTGCCATCGCCTGAGGTCTCCGTCACAGCAGAAGGCTGCTAAACCAATAATCTTGCTTTCCTGACCTTGCAGCCTCCCAGCAAATCCTTTCTACTTTAGCAGGATTTGTTTCAGAGAACCAGGCTGTGTAATCTGGTACTCTGGTAATGTCCTCATTTAATAGATTCAAGGCCAAACCCTGCTCATACCTCCACTGGCATGGTCCCATCACTTCTGGTGCGTCTGCTCTGGCTGAGAACAGACTGTGACATTTTTCCCATTAATCTTATTCCCTCTTCCTATTGTGTTTCATTATACAGTGCCCTGGAAAAATCAGAAACCTGTATGTCTTCAGCTGTTTGTTGTACAGGAAGTTTAGTCACTCAGCTACACTTTTCCCTCTACATAGGCTGGGGGTTTTTGTTTGGTTGTTTTTTTCAGAGCTGGCCTCACAATGCTGATGGAAACTGGTTGCGATTGAGGAGAAAAATATTAGGGATGGTAATTCAGTAGCTACATACATCATGCATGTATCCTGGCCACTCCAGGAACAGAAGTCCAAAGTCCGAACTTTGTCTGAAGCCAATATCCAGCTATCCTTTCAGCTAAAAGGATTGTCTGGCTCATCCACCTGCTGGAAGGGATGCAGCATGACTGAGCCAGAGACATCAAGTGCAGGCTGAGGCTGTACCAGGGTTACTGCAGTCATCCATCCCTGCCTGGTCCTGGAATCTGAGCAGCCATCAGCCAAAGGGCTCCCAAGCCTTCTGGAAAAGCAGCAGAGCCCAAGGCACAAAAGCTAAGCTCTTTTGGAGGAAGGACTGAAGGCATCTGCAAGCACTGGAGGTATCACCAGTCATTCAAATGGTCCTGGAAAAGACAGGATTTTCTCAACATCCATTAAAACTCTAAGGTGTGGGGACATCTCAGATCTGCACCTACCTTTAACCACAGAAGAGCTCAACAGCTACCTTCAACCAACAAACTTTTGAATGTGTAAAAAAAGGTAGGATAGAGTCTGCAAGCATAGCTAGTTAGGGTGTACAGGTTACTACCCTGATGTGGAAGAGTGTTAAGTAAAGATGATCATGAGATGGTGGAAGGATGGAGATGAAGGTCTTACAGGACTCTAACTGTGGTCCCCCAACATCTTGCACCCCTGCACTTGAAATATGCTCACACTTAGGAAGGTTTCAATGGACAGTGAGATGTACAGTACAAAGTCTGAAAACTTTGCCTGCTCTTTGAAAAGATAAGATTTTAAGAGGCAGTCATGAAGGTCCTTGAGGAAGTGATGGGAGATCAGGCAACATGCTATTCATAGATTTGGAGACCTCAGAAAAGCATCAAGGATCTGGCAACAAGTAAGGGCTTCAGATAGAGCTTGAGTGGAGAGAATAGCTACAGGAGCCAGTCACCTGGGAAAGCTTTTACAGTTAAGTTTATATTGGATCAGGCTGTCCTCAGAGATTCCTGCAGGAAGATTGAAGAGGCTCCTGAAAACTCCAGAAAAAGAGTGCAAATGGGCCATAAAAATGAAGGCAAGTGGGAGGCATGTGGGTTTTTTTTCCTTTGGCCTAAATGTATGCTGAGGCTTTTGCTCATAGATGAAGTTCTCGTCTTAAGGAAGAACCTGTCATATTCTGGTATATGAATGTTGGTAGAGTTGGCACCATTGCTGGGATACTTGTTTACTGTGCTACTTCCTAACATGACATTTCAACACCAAGAAATGTCTCCATCTTTCTCCTACTGCAGAAGAGGGAGATCCCTGCTTTTCTTCCTAACTCCACTGTAAATTGCCTGCTCTTCACAGCACTGTCCTCTCAGTCTAGCCTGTCAAGCTGATCCACATTTCTCTTGAGCCTGTAACCTTCTGTTGCCCGTTTTGTACACACTGGTTCAATCCCAGGCTCCTACCTGAAATGTAAAAAATTCACTGTCCTACAGGAAGCCTAACACCTGAAGGCATCATTTACAACAGACTTGCTCCAGACAGAGGGATGGTGACCAAAAGTCTATGGATCCCAATGGAATGTGAGACCCACAGCCACAGAGAAGCTTTTCTGGAATTTCCTTTCATAGGAGGGTGCAGCTTCCTTGCTCTGTTCCTGCTACCCTGCTCTTGCCAAGCAGCACATAGCTGGCTGGCATTTTCCTGTGACCGTTGCGAGAAGCGCCTTCAAAGCGGCGACATCACGTGTGGCCAGATCATGCCTGCAGTCTGAGCAAGTTCCTGCCAGCCTGATGTGGAAGGAGAGCGCTGAATTAATTCCTGATGCTGTGACATGCATCACAACACGAAGATATCACCCACTGGCATGAGTATGTTGAGTCACTCCACTTCCCCAGGCTGCAAAAGCACAAGAATCATAACTGTTTCCCAGCACAAACCCATGAGGGTGCTGGCTCATGCCAGAAGACCCCTGTGCTCCACTTGACCTCGCAATTAATTTTCTGTGCAGTTAGTACCAACACAAGGCACGAGTAGATCTGCCTTTCCCTGTCCATCTCTTGTCACACTGCTGTGGTATGACTGTGAAAGGGAAATAGGAAGAGTCCAGAGAAAGCTGCATGCCTGTTGCAGGTTGTGAAACTTGGTTCATATGAGGCTGTGAAGAGTCCCCCCTCAAAAAAAGAAAAAAAAAAAAGAAAAAAAAAAAAAAGGATGTGGGAGGAGGAAGGAAGAAAGGAAGAAAAAAGAGAAATTATGGTTTGGACCAAATTCAGACCTTTGATGTCTGGAAGCCCAAGAGACAGTTGTATGCTTAATGCCCCACTATTTCTGTACTGGGCACAGACTTCATTTTCCATCACCAACTCCGGGATTGCATCTGATCTTAGTTCAACCACCTTTCTTATGCATCTGCTTTAATATCACTTTTTATTATTATTTCTTTTAATATTGAGTGAAACAATGATAGGTGTGCCAGTCTCAGCCCAACTGAGGTCCCTTCCAACCTCTAATATGCTGCGATACTGTGACACTGTGACTAGTGTTCTTCAGGTCTGCTCATTGGAGGGTGTCAAGGACTTGCTGGGTCATCCGTGAGCGACGTTCTGCTCTGCAGGGTGGCAAGAAGGGCAGAAACAGGAGTCAAGGTACTTCCATGGGAACATAAAGTGAAAATGAAAGGATTTCTTGTTCACAGGGTGAAAATGCCTCCCCTCAGAAACAACATAAGGGAGTTAGGACAGCAGACTGGCCACGGGGCCCTACAGCTCTCACTCTGCAGTTTTGCTACTGTTGCACAAGCAGGACAACAAAGCGTACCACTGCAGCAAGCCCTTTGTCAGCAGGACCAGGGAGATCCTTTAGAAATACCACCTGTGGCTCTCTGCTGTGGTGACTATGCCTGTCTATCTTAAGGGAGCCAGCAACTGGAGAGCAGCAGGAGGATGATGGAAAAGCAGAAGCAGGAAGACTGCTGGTCCTGGATGGAGAGACAGATAATTATTGCCTTTAGGATCATGGGGGACAGGTAAATTGTAAGGGAAGCTGTAACATGCTATAAAATGAGTATCTCTTGTTAAGCCTATGATTTGTCACAGCCAGGAGAGTTATGAATTTTAGTTCAAAAGGCAGTATTATTTTACCTTACCCTTGAGGATCAGGATTCACATGCTGGAGATGAAGTGGATGTTGTATAAAAATGTTTTCCCACTGGTAGGTGGGTGTTTCTGCTCTTCGCCAAGTGGTCTGCATGATATGCAGTTTTAGGGAGGACATTTGGTATAAAGCATAAAACATATCACATTACAGGTGAGAATATGTGGGATGCAAAGCTTTTGATGGTTTAAGTGAGATAGCTCTGGAAACACAAATAACTGGATCAGTGACAAAATGACAAAATTCTAATGGCTTTGAAGTTTGGCTTATGACAAGTATTTGAGTCCCCACACCTCTGGCTTAGGATAGGAGAGGAGGTTTCAAGCAGGAAATGGCATGCACAGACTATGAGAGAAGATAACTTGGGTCATGGCACAAGGGCTTGTCAGGGATCTCAGCACTGCAGGAGACTGGTGAGATGGTGGCCTCAAAGGCACGAGAAGAAGGGGCTGGTTGGAGAAAAGCTGAGTGCTTTTGACATCTCTGGTCTCTTCCCTAACTGCTACACCCCTCTGGGTAAATCAGGAATAGTCTTTCAGGGGCTGCTTCAAATAACTATGTTCATCCATTAGACCCATCTACAGGAGGGCATGTTCCCTAGAGATCTAAATGAGGCATACCTCAGCCCATAGCCAGAAGATAACACCCCATAATTATTCTTCACCTTGAGTGTTATGAATATGTGATTTATGTCAAAAGGTGAGTTAGGAGTAAAAGTTCATTTTTTTGGTTAGCGTATTTATAACGTTGAGTAACAGATTTAGACAGCCATGCCCTGTCCTGCATCCTGCACCCTGCCTCTGCCACGCTCCAGATTGTCAGGGGATTGGGTTCAGGAAACATGGCACTGAAATTCAGCCTCCCAGGAGAAGGTGAACTGGCAAGCCAAGCTAGGACCCTTCCACAGCGGTTAGCTCTGCAGTCAAGGGAGCGCTGCCAGCCGTCCTCTCTGCACATGCACTTTGTCCTCTCCGTCCTGCTGGGGAAAGGGCTGTCCCAGCAGAAGCTGTGAGTCACAGAGGACTTGTTCTAAAGGAAAAGAAAAGTCTGAAATGTGCACACAGGTTCTCCTGCAAGAGCTGATCCTCCTGCTTGTCAGCAGGGTAACCGCCCGGAAAAGTGTAATTATCATAAATGTAATTAAATAGTGATCTGTGAAGATTATAACTTTCTCTCTCTCTCTCTCTCTCTTCTTTTTCTCCCCTCCTTTCCAAGCTTTCTAATCGTGCTTTTTTTGGCAACCCAAAAATAGTAATTTGATGCAAACGCTGGCCACAAATCCAATGGAGCTTGATAGGCTTTAAACAAGGGGAGGGGGAATAGGCAGAGGTGATTGGTTTAATAATGGTTCTTGGAGAAAGGCCATTGATGTGTTTTCATTATGTGGAAGAAGAAGAAAGCCAGAAAGAAAACAAGTGGCAGGGCAGCCATTAGAAAATAACTATGAATAATTATAGAGTAGGGGTGAGGGGAAGTCCAGGGAATTCTTTGAGGGATATAATCATGAGCCCACATCCAGGCCAGTTACTGGCGGCTGAGAAGAGGATGTGTTCAAACAGTATTTGAGGGCCCCTCTGGTTTGGGTCCATCTCCATTCAGTCTTGCATGAGCCTCTGTCCCCATCACAGAAACTCCTGTCCCTGGTGTCTCAGCAGGACCCTGAAATAATAGACACATTCCTGACCTTAGGGTGCTCTGCAGACCTTCAGGAATGAGGCTCCATGTGTGTGTCTGGGATGGGATGGAAACAGGATATTTTCCTCTCACAACAAGGAAACTGAAGGTCTAAGCTGCAGCTTGAATCAGGCTAGTGAGGACCTTAATTGTCTTTTGAATGGTATGACTGCACTACTCATTGTGAGTATGCAATGAAGGAGACTGTACACAGGCATCCCACCAGAAGAAAGCTCAGCAAGAAGTCAAGCTGTGATAGTCAGAGGAGAATGGACAGTTTTCCATAGTCAAAAAGGCTATAAATGGGAACAGCCAGTTCTTCCCATCCCAAACTTCCAGAGTAGTTTGGATAGCCCTAGGAACTTCTGTGACACTTCAGCAGAAGAGAAAGCCTGGTTTCTGAGTACTATTCTGAGTCAGGCTGCAAGACATTATGTCATTTCCAGAAAGCCTCCAAGCCATCCATACCCACTTCTGTCAATGGTGCAGCCAGACACCCACCTATGGGGCTCTCCATGAAGATTACATCTCCCTGCCTTTTGGATTTGCTGTGTTCCTGGTGGTAATAGCAATTCAGATAAGAACATTTCCAGACACGTGGCAATGCAAAAGGAAATGAAAAGCCCAAATCCATTTTGGCTCGTGCACAGAGCAGGACAGAATCCAGAGTGGTTGAAAGATGAGAAAAAAGAAAAAAATAAAATCAGCAGGGCCCAAGAGATTATTTTCATGCCAACTCCTTGGGCGCTATGCAAAGGTTCAGGAATGAACGTGCACAGCAGGCTTGGAGGGAGGTGAAAGTCATAGTTAGGAGTCATGTCCTCCAGGTAAAGCACTGCTAGCTGCCAGCTCATGGGGCCAGGCAGCATGTACATGATCACAGAGGCAAAGGGCATCTCATGTCACACTTAGCACACCATGTAAGGGACCTCTAGATTTTTGGTCAACTTTGAGCGTATTTTCTACATTAAATCCTTATTCTAGTACTCCCAGCAGAACCTATAAAACCTCATAAGGGCAGAAAGAAGCATCCTTCTGAGGGTGATTGCTTCTTCCAGGAGATGCATCTTTCTCACCACAGCAATAATCTGCTGCTGTATTTCTGGGTCACCCATCACCATGGCACCCATCCACGCCACAAGGTTTCTAAAGCTCCTTAGTCTATGCCAGAGATACACAGCAACCCCCTCTATTTGACTGCAGTACAAGGTAAACAGACAATACCTCCAGAAGACAGAGGGCTGGGCTATCTGTTCAGGTTTCCCAGAGACCATCTAAATTTATACTCTTCCTTTTATTTACACCATTTTTTCCTCTGGTTATTGATGATGTTTCTCATGTGTTTTTAGTAGATGCAGGTGTCCTCTGCACTTCAGCTGGGAGCGTTTTCCCTTTTCAGCCAATTCTAGATCTACTTTGTGTCTTGGCCACCTTTTGACTGCAATACTGGAGAGGCAGAGAAAGAAAGAGTGAAAAAGACAATGACACTGGGTTTTGCTGCCTCAGCAGATGTGTGTTAAAGTGTTCTAGTGATTTAGCCAGTGAGTCTGCCTGAGGCCAGAGGAGAGGCATTGTCTGAATCTAAAACAATTAATAACAAAAAAAGAATGTGGGCAGCACAAAGCAGAAGAAGGTGGAGGTGGAAAGCAAGTGAATCACAGGGATATTTCCAGCTTGCAGAGCACTCCAACAAGATCTCCAACTGCTTTCAAAGACAGTCCCTTAAACTCACACAGTCCCCTCCAAGATATAGAAGACTCATCAGCCCTGATGTGCAGATAGCGGAAACTGAAGCTGCTTTTGAAACCCTCCCTTCCCCAGGGGGTTGTGAGGTCTCCTTCTTTGGAGACTTTCAAAACCCACCTGGATGTGTTCCTGTGCAGACTACCCTAAGTGATCCTGCTCTGGTAGGGGGGTTGGACCTGATGATCTCTTGAGGTCCCTTCCAACCTCTGATATACTGTGATGCTGTGATCCCCAGTCATCCAGCATCTCTGGAAGAGGGCCAGCCTCCTCCACAGAGCCAGACTGCATTTTCCTGGTACCCTGGGAAAGCATGTCCCCACACACAGGCCCATGACACACGTGGTCAGGGGAGCAGAAGCATTACATTACCCACTTATTGCTCAACCACCACACACATATGATCTGGGAGACACACTGAGTTGCTTGTCCTGCACTTGAGGACCAGTCTCAGGTCCTTTGAGAGCCACGAGCAATTCAATGACCTTTGCTCTCCACTTCGTCCAGGAAGGTGCAAAGAAGAACCTCTGTTGCCTACTCATGATGAAGTATTTGTCTTTTCCCCATTAGCAGAAGAAACTATTTTTTTTCTGTGCTCAGGCAAGAGGAATTTGTCCCCTGGGCTATTTCTGCCTCTTATCATTTAAACACCCAGTACAGCCTTTATGCTTCAATCCTTGTGAAAGACTCCAAGGACCTCCTAATGCTCAGGATTTGGTGTCCTTCACTTATTGAATTCCCCCACCTTGCAAGCTGATTTGGGTGGGCCACAGGGAGATGAAAGCACCCTAGTCACCACTGACCACTGCAAATCTTGGCAGCCAAGCCTTGATAATATGAAACAGAGCCAACACAGGACTGCAGAACACCCAGGCACTGATCTGGTGAGGGGAGACTCCATTTCTGCATGCGGTTTAAAATTGATACCCCCATGAGGCATGTTAGAAAACAAAATATTGATGCTGTCTTCACTGGAAGCATTGGTTGCTTGGGTTTTTTAATGACACACAAATCTGCTTGCAAAGAGATAATTTCATTCAGGCTAGCCCTTGCTGGATGTGGAAGGAAGCCCTTGGAGGTGACTCTCCAATGTATCCAGTATGCCACCTAGCCCTCACTAGCTCTACTACACCCACAAGCTTCTCACACCTATTGGAAAGGGGCCACCAGCATGAAGCTGTGAACACTTGTTGGGGTTATTACCACAAGGAAGAAGGCATTGTCCAAGGAGAGGACAAATATCTGGGGGAGAAAGTGCATTTTGGTTTACTTCTGACATTCAACCCAGTCTCCATGCAAAGTGAAATATTGTCCTGATATCTGCATCTGCTGTTGTTCGTCTTTCCTTCTGTATCAGACTTGTCCCATCATCCACTTTTGTCACTTGACATTTTTGCCTCCAAGGATGAAATACTGGCACTTTTTCATAACAATGCTTCAGGCACCTGAATTTGCAGCCTGTTGGTATTTTTAACACTTGCATGTGGAAAAAAAAGAATTAAAAGTACACATTCTCCTGTATAAGCATTATTTTGCTAATGAGGTACATATCTACACAAACTGGACAGTAGTATTGGAAGGAGAAGAAAATGTCACTCCTGTACTTGTGATTCAGCTCTTAATATTTCTAGATTGCCTGAACTTGTTTGATGTTCTAAGTGGTAAGACACACAGATCAGCTCAAACTGATTAAAGCATATGTCCCATCCTCATTATCATACCCAGGAAAGTTGGTGCTTTTGCACACTACAGAGTATCAAACGAAGTGTGACGTATCTGAGATGCAAAGAACAGTAACTGCTGTCCAAATAATTATTTCCCTATTTGCAGCAGAGCCATATGTAGTACATGGAGCCTATAGCAATGAAGTATATTAGAAAACCTTGGTTTCCCCCAAGTGCTCAGTGTTCACTCACCCAAAATAAGAAAACATAAAGCATGACTGTCATCTCCATTGGAAAAGCACAAACCAAGAGAAATGTCGTCTTTGTTAGTTGAAGTTTCTCCTACAGTTGTATGCTGCAAACTGCCCTTCTGCAGTCGTACTTTCTCAGAGTAGTGGAGGGTTTTTTGGTGTCAGCAAAAGATGCCAAAAAGACAGCGCTTGTGAGGAACATGGACAGCACACAGCAGGCGGTCACCTGCAAATCCATGCCAGTTTCTAGGCTCAGTGGTTCAGGTGGTAGTCCCAAGATCATCATGGCTGAGACCACTTTCACAATGTAGAGGAAAACCTGTCATCAGGACAAATCTTATAGCTAAAATCTTGTTATCTTCTGGTAGAGGATATGACTGAATTTTCAGGCATGCTTTCATGGATGAATGTCCTCACAGCACAGCACAGGAGTGAAATGAGGGTAGCTGCAGGACAACTTCACACCACCTGGATTTTGGCCTGCTCTGAAAGTCCAGGAGAAATTTCCTGGATAGCCCCAAATTAGAGCAGCTTCCCCAGGGATCCCTTGCAGGATCTCTGCCCTCCAGCAATCCAGCCGTGCCCAAGCCTATGCCAGGGCTTGCAGCTGGGCTTGATGGAGGCAGCTCTCTACACGCCTCACCATTTTGTTTCTCACAAGTTGGAGTGGGAGTGAAACCTCTCCTCCACCCCTCCAGATACTCTGTCTCTGTACCAGGCACGAACATACAGCTTTTTAAGAGGTGGAGAGAATGAAGAAGGCAAATTCTCTCCTGCCCTAAGCCCTCTCACAAAGTGCTTCCAGATCTCCAGGTGAACAGTGCTCATTCACTGCCTGCTTTTATTTTCTGCAAAGCACCCATTCAGCTTCTCATAAAAACCAGCAGTGGAATCAACTGATATACTGTAAAAGTCCTTAGTGTCAACTGGAGAAGCCATTTTAGAACACTTCTAGATAAAATCCTAGCAGGTCGCTTTTCTTACCTTGAGGGTACCTTTTTTTGGTAGTTAACTGTGAGCTAAGCAAAAATTCAGGTAGTATTAAATAAAGCCTCTGGAAAATCTCTTAGTAGAAAGAAAATAAAGGAAAAAGAAAAAAATGAAATTAAAATAGAAAAAGAAAAAGAAAAAGGGAAAATTAAAAAAAAAAAAAGGAAAAAGGAAAGAAAAAGAAAAAAAAAGAAAAAGCTTAGAAATGTGTCTTTCTTTTTTGAAGGGCAAGGAGGAAGAACCGGAGGGAGTTGGTCTTTACTAGAGTCTACATGGGGTAGGAAGGCATGAAAACAAGGAACACCTCAGATGTGCAAAAAAGCCCTTATGAGTGGAAATTCTGGAGAAGAAGGAGTTAATGCTTTTAAGCAATCATCCCTCCTCTTACCATAGATAAGAGTGCATTCTAGTGGCAAAATCCATGCAATGCAGCTGCACAGATGACTGATCTAAAAAGAAAACTGGAGAATATGAGGCTTTGGAGGAGTATGCACATATGTGGAAGGGGGGTTGACTTGAATCACACATAAACCTTGCCCTGAACTGGCTGATCCCTTTTAATTTCCCGCTGCTCTGGTAGGTAACCCTGTGCTTGAGTCTCTGAAAGAACTCCCACCCCTTCGCGCAGCCATTCCTCTCGGCCGGTTTCAGCTCATCCTGCTGCTCCAGGTGTAACATCCCGGGGCACAGCTGCCTGGGCGGGCCATGGGGCTGCACGCTGCAATTTTGGGAGATTCCCTTCCCCACGCTTCCAGCTTCCCCTCTCCTAGCAATGAATGAGCACTAAGGGAGGCAAGTGCAAAGGACCGCGGCCCAGAGAGCTGTAACCCTTAGGAATGCAGCGGTGGAACAAAAGACAACGAAGCCCAAGCTGTAAAGGGCAGAGGATGAGCACTGCAAAGTACTTTTGGTTTTCAGATTTTTGGATTTTTTTTATTTCTCCCTCCCCACTCTGTGCAGGGCAAGAGGCAGAAGAAGAATGCACTAAAACGTGCAAAGTGGACTTCACATGGCAAAATTCCCCTTGCTTTCTGGCATGCCCTAAGCAACAGCGAACTTTTCCAAAGAGGAATCTAACACAGTTCTTACAAGCAGCCCAGCCCTCCCTCCTGCTCCCTGTCCGGCTGCGTTAACCCTTGCAGTTTGGGGGTGTCGGGGTACACCCTGCGACTGGGCAAAGCCTCCCTACGTTTTTACACCTGGCCCAGGGGCAGAGTGGCAGGAGGGGAGGGCTGAGCACTCTGCACACACAAAGGCTCCTTCCCGGACCGGGGCGGCTGAGTAGCTCCCTGGATCCCATCCAGCCATCTCTCTCCTGCGCTCACCTTTGGAGCTGATGGGTAGGTGTGCACCGGCTCCCCCTTCCGAGGGTCCCCAGTTCACCAGCTACCCAGGCGGCGGATGGGGGGTCCTTGCCCCCCCAGCACAGGGTACAGCGTGCAGGATCAGGCCCCACTAATTCAATCCCCCTCCCCTTTCCTCCCCAGCTCTGACCTCTCCTTTCCAGACTCCCTGCAGCCCAGGCTGACGTGCAACCCCACTGCAACCACTTTTCTCTCTCTCTCTTTTTTTTTTTTCTTTCCTCCTTAAACCATAAAGATGTGAACTGTCCCCCTTCCCCCCATCCTCGACTTCCCCTCCTCCCTCCTCCTCCCCTTGTCTCTCCTCATAATATTATCCTTGATCACTGCCCGGGGTTTGAAGCCCAGAAGTCAGAAGCTGTGCACCCCACCCCCACCAGCTCGAGTGTGCACTGATAGGGCCCTCGTTGCTGGCACCTAGTCAAGCTGAGGTGTCATTGGGATCTCAAATTGCAGCTAGGGGCTGGCAGGCAGCCAGAGGCAGTCTATTTAAAAGACAGCCTGTTCTGCAGTATTCAGTCTCTTTAGAAACTTCTCCAGGGGAAAAGTGTTGGGAGATCTACAAAGTGGATTTTTTTTCCCTCTCTTTTCTTTATTTTTTTTTTACCCCTTTCCCCGTTTTTACCGCTCCTCTACAGACTTTGCAACAAAACACTCAAACTTTGCAGAAAGCTTTTTTTTTTTTTTTTTTGCCTTTTTTTTTTCCTTTGCAAATCTTGGAAGAGGAAAGCGGGAGGGTTGAGCAGAGCCGATCGAAACACAACTGTGCTTCATACCAAGCTTCCCAGCAGCTCGCTGCGTCGGGAGAGACTTTTCTCTTCTCCTGCAGAAGAAAAAGGGAAGAGGAGCTTTGCATCCCCTCTTCCTTCTCCTGTGGGGTTTTTTGTTGTTGTTTTTTATTTACCCCCTCTTTGACTGCTTTGATGCATTAATAGCAGGACACTGGTTTCCAAGGAACTTTGCTCCCTTCCTAACCTGCTTTCTAGTCCTTTGGGAAGAGCGTGTGTGTGCGTGAGTGTGAAATCGCCGTCCCACCTCCCCGAACCCCCCCTGCTCCTCCACCCTCCCCTTGCAACCTGTAGGCTGTGCAGTCCCTGCAGGCTTTTCTCCCTTTCCCCCCTTCTTCCCCCCCCCCCCCCCCCCCCTTTTTTTTTTTTTTTTTTTTTTCTCCTGCTGATCGCGGTGCGGATTCCCTGTTTCGAGGAGAAAAACAGCTGAAAGAAGGAGAAAAGGGAAAAACCTAAACCAACCCGAAAGACAAAAAGCAAACCTAGACGCGTCCCCCTCTCCTAAGGTCAAAAGCAAAGCAGGAGGGTCTCGCACCCCAAGAATAAACCCCAGAGCGGGGCGCCTGCAAGTTGGGGCTGCGTTTTCCGCCTCTTTTCCTTTTTGATTTTTCAAATTTTGTTTTAATTCTTTTTCCGCCCCCGAAGGGGCAAGCGGGAAGCAAGCGCCCCCCGCTCCCGGCAGGCCCCCGCGCCCCGTCCCGCAGCATCCCCGCTGCGATGCTGCTGCGGCTACTGGTGCTGCTGGGCGCCTGCCCGGGGCTGTCGCGGTGCCTGGGCTCCTTCGTGCAGTGCGAGCCCTGCGACGGCAAAGCGCTGTCGCTCTGCCCGCCGCCGCCGCTGGGCTGCGAGCTGGTGAAGGAGCCGGGCTGTGGCTGCTGCCTGACCTGCGCCCTGCCCGCCGGGCAGCCCTGCGGCGTCTATACCGAGCGCTGCGCCCGCGGGCTGCGCTGCCTCCCGCGCCAGGGCGAGGAAAAGCCGCTGCACGCCCTGCTCCACGGCACCGCCGTCTGCCTCAGCGAGAAGAGCTACCGCGAGCAAGCCAAGGCCGGTGAGTGAACCCCCGCTGCTTCCAGCCTCATATTTACAGATGCTTTTCCGCCTTGCCGGCTCTTTTTCCATCTTTCCGCCTGCTTTTCCCACCCCACCACCATCTCCCGCCTGCACTTTCCCTCTTTCCGGGTGCTCTTTCATGCCCCTCCGCTTGTTCTTCCGCCTCTCCCGCTCCCTTTCCATCTTTCCGCTCGCTTTTCTTCTCCCTCCCGCTGGCTGCTCTTCCCTGCCTCCCCCCACCTCCGGCTGCTCACCCATCCTTCCGGCGGCTTTTCCCAGGTGCTCTTCCATGCCCCCGCTTTTGCTTTTCTGCCTTCACGGCTACTTTTCCATCTTTCCGGCCGCTTTTCCATCCCCACCCTCCCCAGCTGCTCTTACATCGCCCCCTCCCCCGTCGTGTGCTTTTCTGCCTTCCCGTCTGCGCTTCCATTCTTCTGTTCCCCTCCACCACCAGCAGCTGCTTTTCTGTCTTTATGGCTAATTCTACATCTTTCTGCCTGATTTTTCTCACACGTGAACACACCCCAGCTGCTTTTCCGTTTTTCCAGCTATTTCCCCATCCCTCCCCTCCCCCCAGCAGCTTTTCCAAGCTCTCCGTTGCTTTTCCATCTTTTCCGGCTGCCTCTCCACGACCACCACTTCCCGTTATTGCTTTTCCACCCTCCCAGATACTTTTCCATCATTCCAGCAGCTCTTCCACCTCCCAGCTGCTTTTTTATCTTTTCAGCTGCTCTTCCACACACACACCCCCAACTGCTTTTCCATCTTTGCAGGTACTCTCTACCATTCTCCTATTTGTTCTTCCATGCCCCCCACTGCTTTTCCCAACCTTCTTTCAATCCGTGCCCTGGTTGAACTTCGTGTTGCGTCATCTCACAGCCTCCCTTATCCTCCATCATCACCTCTGGGTTGTCTCATCCCCAAAGGAAAGCTTTTCATTTCACAGATGCACCCTTTTAGTCACAGCTGCATCCCAGTCCTTCCCCAGTTGAATCCTTTACATCTTTTCCACATCCCTGTCTTCACCTCTCCTTGACTCCTTTCTCTCACCACATCCTCTACCTTGCTTTAGGTTCTGAGCTGGTTCCTGAAGCTTGAGTTAGAGGGCAGGGCAGGATACTGTCTTGCATCTATCTGCCCCATCCCCAAAGTCCTCAGCCACCCTCAGGTTTGTTTCTCAGCCTTCTGCTTTCTCCTTGCAGTCATTGCAGCCTTTTCCTTCTGGCTGCCTGCTGCTAGACATCTTTGTTGGGTTTTAGTGCAGGAAGGTGAAGAGAACAGGTGCATTAGGGATGGGGAATCTGTAGTTGGAAAAAAATGATGGTGTTGCTAATAATCAGAATGAAATTAAAAGCAAGCATGAAGGCTGGCATGGTAGCACTAGTGCAAAGCCAAGCTTCTGAAATGTTTGCACCTTGCACATGACAGAAGCATGCAAGAAAGCACTCCTTCAGTTTGGCACTTGTTTAACACTCATTTCTCAGTCCTGTGCTTATGCACAGACACTTTCCATATATTCCTCCAAATACATCTGTATTTCTGCCATGGCATGGAGGGGAGACAAGGAGGGTGTCTGCATGTCAAGGGACTGGGGAACCACTTGGCAAAAAACGAGCCCAAAACAAGACCCCAACTTTGTTCTGGTCCTTGAAAAAGTAATTTTCACTTGTTGGCAGGCTTCTGCACAAGGGGAATCCATTTCTCCTATCTATCACCTAATAGATCTTTTATTATTTTCCTTCTTTCTGTGTGCAGACAGTGGTTGTGTTGCTATACTCCATCCTTCAGATCAAAACCAAATTCTGTATGTATAAATTCCCCTCTCCCTCAAGTGAAAACAAATGGCCAAACTCCCTTAAAATCATCCAGGAGCAACAAAACTGAGCTTGAATTTCTGAAGGGGAGCTGAAAGCAGCGAGGGTTGTGAGGCTACCTGCGCAAGGAGCAGAAGGTGGATCCAGGAGCCAGCCTTCCTGCCGTGGAGTCTTGGAAGCCAGGCAGTAACCCACTGGTGTAGAGCTTTGAGAATATCCCAGAGACTGTCACCCCTGGTGTTTATTTACTCTGAGTGTGTGTGCATGGCCAGGGGCAGGCGGTGTGGTCAGAAAGGCAAAGCCTTGCAGCTGAAACCCAGCAGCAGCTGGGAGAGCAGAACCAATCCTCACACCCATGGTGAGTGTGCCCTGTGAAGACCAAAAAAGCTTTGGTGGTTGGCTCTTAGCATGAATCTCATTTTGTTCCACCTGCCTCCCTCTTTCCAATGAAACTGGTCCTTTAGCAGGTGCTTTATATTAAAACTTGCCAGTCTTCCTGCTTTTGGTTTTCTTCAGATGGACAGTACCCAATGAATGAAGGAGAGAGATAGGAAAGAGGTTACAGGTTTGTTGCAAAACCACCCCCCTGGCACTACCTGCAGTTCCAGTTTGGACTCCCTGAGTGCCGCAGGGGGCTCTTTTTGTTGGATTTCTTCACAGGCAGGAGACAAGCCTGGGTCAGATCTGTAGGCTGCTTCAAAAAGCTGCAGGAGACTGGTGGGCTCCTCTTGAGATTTGCATGACTGCAAAAAAAGAAATAAAAAATAAATCAGAAATTCCTGAGGATGGGAAAGGAAAAAAAGTCTCTTGGCATTTGACTGGTAGCATGTGAGAACAAAGTATATTTTCATAGGCGTGTTTCTAAGCAACGGGGCAAGGAAAGAAATAAAGTTTGACTTGAACTTTCTGGCCTCTGCCAGTTTGGATGGCAGTGCAAGTACCGTGTGCTGGGGAAGCTGGCCTGGCCCTTCCATCTATCAATGACCAAAATTGGCCCTGAGCTGAGAAAGGATCAGCAGTCTGCAAAATAAACTATGTGACAGTGTTGGGGACTAGATCAAACTGCATTTCTCTCTCTTCTGCTCATCTGCTGGCCAAGTGTAAAATCACAGATGCTTTCCTCCTTATAGTTGAGGTGGTGATGCAACAAGCAGTACCGCAAGACCCCGAGGCTGGGAGGCTGGTCTTGGCTCTCCTGTAGACCAGATGTCTTGCTTAGGGACAAGGTGCTCCCAGGTACCATGCCTCAGTTTCCTCATCTGTAGGCTGAGCACAGCAGTACTGAAAAATGCTGGAGCTGCTGGGCAGAATGTCCTCCTGATCTGCTGAGAGATCAGAAATAAAAGCAAGTGTGGGATTATAGGGCTTTGGTGAGACTCATTTTAAGTAGACGGATGTGCAGGTACTGACAGGATGGTCCCTGTAGTCCTTCCTGGCACAACAGTCAGACATCGTCTTTTACCAAAGGCCAAGCATTACAGCTGTAATTGACTGTTCCTGGTAAAAAAATATGAATGAACTTCATTTATGGCACAGGCTGCAGGATTCTGGGTTTTCTGTTTTGTTTAGGTTTCCTTTGAAATACACCATGTCTTTCCATTTTTCACCCCCATGCTCCTGCCAGACTTCCTCCTGCTGAGACAGCAAGGTCAGGCTGAGCTCTGGGGATCGGAGGGCACAGATTGGAGACTGCTGCCCTAAAAAGGCTCATGGAAAAACAAAGGTTGTCAAATATTTTCTTCTCCTCTTGCATTCCTGCTCTCTTTCTAGAAAGCGAGCAAGACTTGGCAAGTTTCCTTATGAAACCTTGAGCCAACGATAACCAGGAGGGGAAAGGGGGGAGGGCAGGGGTATGCAGAATTAGCCCTAAGAAAATCGTCTTTGCTGCGTCAGCTGGAAGTGGGCGGAGGAGGAGCGCTGCCGAACCCAAGTTTCCTGCAGCTCATGTTTGGTGCAGTCCTTTATCCTTCCCCGACATTCCTCCCCACCCTGTTTCTCTTTCCTGTCTCTTCTGATCCCTGTTCAGGGCTGTGGGGCTTCAAGGATAAGTGATGGGGATGTGGTGGGGCAAGTGGGCAGCCCCATGCCAAGGTCCGGGGCAAGGGTGAGGGTTAGGGCAGGGGTCATGGGAGCAGCACGCTTAGGACATGCCAGCGTGCAAACGTGTGTTGCTCTGGGAGGGATCTGGCTGGTGCTGAGCAGCAGGTCCTTTGTGTGAAGCAGCTTCTCAGCTGTCAAGGTGTGAGCTAGTAGCAACAGGCCTGCAAAGCTTCAGATCCAAACTGGGAAAAATCTCAATTTTTCTTTTGATCTGAAGTTTTAACAACACTAATAATATATTAAAAAAAAAAAAAAAAAAGAAAAATGAAATCCATCAGGTGCCAGTAAGAGCCGGGTTTCTGCGGTGTGTGCATATGGGGGAGGGAGGGATGGGGTAGTTCAAACAGGAAAGGAGGGGCCTTGGCTGGAAATATTTTTCAGCAGCCTGGTTTCTAAAGGAAGGAGCAAGAATATTAAGTAGTTGATACAAATGAAATTCCTGCCGGGTGCCAGCAGAGTTCACCGGAGAAAAGACGTGGCTCTGTGCATGCATACGTGCGTGCATGCATGAGCGATAGAACTAGTCCCGAGCTGCCATGCCACGCTGTCAGCCCTGGACCCACTCCAGGTGAACAAAGGGAGCCCCTCCAGAGCCTGCAGCACTACAGCAGAGAACAGGGTCTGGCCTTAAATGGGAGCCTCTACAAGCCAGAGAGATGCTGTGTGCCTCCTCACGTCAATATTTAAGCACCAGCATCCTGTGCACAGATGACTGTCATGGCTTTGGCATGTTGGTGACATGGGCATGGTTGTGTGTGGCTGGAAGTGTTGGCATGACTGCTAGATGAAGTGTCCCATCAGGCTGGGAACAGAAGGGTAGAAGTTTGTTGTTGTGCCAGTTTTGGGATAGCCCCTGGTTTCCTTTGGCAGTGTAGTTTGGCACTCATGTCTCAGGGCATCTGTGGAGGAAGGAGAAGAGGAGATGCAGCGAGCAGGCGCTGCCTCACAAGGAGCATGGTGCTCTGCTTCCTCCTAACGTCTGCTGGAAGTTTTACCCATGCTGATCAAAAAGCATCACAGATGTAGGAGCAGCTGTGGGAGCTGTTACAGCAGTGGCGGTCCCCATCTCTCTTCACTCAAACTGGAAAAGCCTGGGAGCAGTCTGAGAAGGGGGATGGGAACCTCAGCCCCTCCAGGGCTCATCCTCCTCTGCTCAGTGGGGCAAGTCATTAAGAAGAGTTGCAGCTCGTTTCACCTGTGCTAAGTCACACAGGAGATAAAAGGGCCCACGGTGCAGCAAGTCCTGCCTATGTTTTTACCAAGCACTTAGTAATGCAAATTCAAGATCGGACATAAATAAAAGCAGAATTTGGCTGGAACACACCTGTCCCTCGATGTGGGCTGCAGTGCAGCAGGATTAACATGCACAAGGAAGATAATGCATGTGAGCATGCGTACACAGGTACCCATGTTCACATGCCCACGCACGCCGGCACAAAGATTTCATGTGTGCAAACACACACGTGGAGCATTTTTGTCTCTGGGGGAAGAATGGTTTCCAGGCAGCACACACAAACCTTGCTTAGGTGCAGTGGTGCTTATAACTGGCACATCAATATTTTGCTGCCAAGATCAGATATTGGCATACAGACCAGCCTACCCTATCCTCCCACGGGGGGCTGAGAAATGGGGCACAGCAGGTGAGCGTACTGAACAGGGGGAGGCAAGGAAGGAGAAAGGCAGAAGTTACTCCTTCCAGCCAGCTGTGTGGATCCAAGTTTGGAGGTGGGTTGTATTTTCTGGATGGACTAAGTCTGAATTAGTTAAATACTCCAAGAAATAGCCCAGTGAAAGTGTGAAGAGGTTATAGCTTGCAGAGGGTGGCTGATCCTTCTGCCACATGCATGGTGGGGGGGGCAAATTTGCTGAAAAGTGGTAGGCTGAGGGATGAAGAAACAACTTCCAGAACTGAGGATGAGAAAGAAGCAGCAAGACTTGAAGAAATGGTGCGTGCAGAGGTCAAAGATGATCCAAAGAGTTTGGTGTGGATGAACTCACTGGCAGCCAGCATAACCACCTAGTCATTTGTAAGGAGATTTTTTTACAGGTGAAAAGATAGATGATATCTGTCTATCCTCAGGACAGGTGTAGCCAAAAGCATGGGGAGGAGAGAGAACCCTGCCCCATGTGCTATCATCCTCTAAGACCTGGACCCCACAAGACCATTGAGAGAAATCTTCCACACTGCATCTTCCCGGGGCAGCGTGCGGGGTCTTCAGTGCATGTCTTTTAACCATCAGCTGTGCTTGCAGGAAGGTCCAAGCTTCCCTGGCTGCAGAGACACTGTGGACAACAGGCTGAACCTTGAGGAGGCATTCTTAATTTATGCCTGTGGAGTCAGTGGGCATTTCTTGACTGTGTTTGCATGAACCCTTGCTCTCGCTATTGCCCTCATTCTCCAGACTCCTTTGGTTCCCATAAATTTTCCCTGTGCCTCCACCTTCTTGGTATTGCCTCTTTCACACAAAATGTAGAAATGGAGTGTCAGTACCACCCTCTGAGCAAATTGGCACATCATTCCCTATTAGTGTGGCAGGACCTGATCCTGCAAGATTCTGAGCACCTTTTCTCTAGGCCCAGAGCATCATAGGCTTTCAGGCACCTAATCCCCTTCATGGGAGCCAGCTACCTGAGTCCTCAAAGGACTGAGGCCAAAGCTGAAGACGCGGTTGGCTTCGGCAGGATTGGGAAACTCTTAGCAGCTGCCTGCCTTGAGGGCTGTTATTGCAGTTTGGTTTGTTTGCTTGTTGGTTGGACACAGCTGGCTCACCGATGGAGGTATGTTGATGGAGATAACCGATCTGGTTGCTGTTTAAGGGCAAGAAGGTAATCTTGGCAGATACCTAAGGAAATGATTCCCTAGCTCAACAGAGAGGGAATGTATCTTAAAGGTAACTTTGGGGGCAAAGTTGCCCAATAGTCATAATACTGTTTTTAGAAAAATGGAAGAAATATTTTATTTTTCCAAATTCAGATAGGGTTCACCCTTGGAAGACAATTTAATCAACAGATCCATCTATTATTCATGCTTAAGAAATCAGATGTTATGCTTTGGGCTATTAATGAACATCTAGTAATTAAATAAGCCAGTGAACAACTGTGGAACCTGGCTTTTACTTTTTAATTTAAATTTAAAGGAGGTACTGGAAAAGAAAAAAGTTTTATTAGGGAGGGACTGCATGTTCAGCAGTCAATTATAATGCTGCCGCAGCCACATGTGTGTCTTAATACATCTTAATAACATCTAAACACAAAATGACATAACAGTCACTTTGCTTTCACTTGTGAAGAAAGTGCTTTCCTGAAGAAATAGCAGAAATGAGATTTAGCCACATAATTTCATAATCATGTCAGTGTTTAGTTATTCAGTTTTGTAATAGTAAAAGCAGCTGGAGGCTACAGGAAAGCAACAAAGTGCAACCAGGACCAGAAAGACTCTAGACCTATGGCAAAGGATCATCAGTTGGCTTTCTTGGAATTTCATACCCCAGAATGGGGGTCTGTACCCTCTGCTCCATCAAGGGACTCATGATAAATTTTTAACATTGGAAAACATCTTTGCTTCATGTTGGGTGAAAAGGAATTTGTCAGTGGTACAGTGCAGGGAGGGAAATAGCTAGGAAAGGCAAGAGTCTTCCGTTAGGATCGAGCTTGGACAAGTTTCTGCTTGCAGTATTGTCAGTGTGAACACGAAAATTTTGATACTTTTTTGTGGTACTGCTTGGGTAGACTGAGATTAAATAATGACTAGGCCATATGAAGGCTTCCTGAGAGAAGGAACCATTAAGAAATTAGAAGAGAGTCCTGAGGGCAGAGGTGGGAATCTCATCACTGAGAGCTCATAAAAGTCAAGTCTGACAGTACATGTGGCAGTGTGTCATCAGGTGCTGACACAGACATGAACAGTAGATGATCTCACAGGTCTTTTTTATCTGCTTTAAAACAGAACTGTGGAAGTCAGGCTGGAAATTAATCCAGGCTAGGCTGGAGGTGGCAATCACAGCTGCATGCCTGAAAGACTTGTGGTGTTGAACTAGTCCTCATCCAGCACCTGACACAGGTGCATCTCCAGACTCCACCTGATGTGCCTTCACCTCTCTGTGGGCTGCCAAACCATTTGGCTTTCTTGGCTCCTCCAGTTACTGGCTGACAGAGACTCTCAATAGCTTAAGTCAGGATAGATCTTGTGATGGAGACCAACAGCCTCCAGTGAGGGCAACCTCTTCCAGATTCAGTTCTAGTAGGCCAGTTATAAAAGCTTCTGCTCAGTATAAAACTACATCAGATTTAAAATTCTGACCAAAAAGTTAAAAGCCACTTCGATCCATAAGCAGGCCAAGGAGTTTAGTGCAAATTGTAGTGCCTACATCTCTGGTAGAACATCCTCTTCTCCAGATCATCTCCTTTGATCAGATGTTTCCTCTTAATTGCACGTTATTCTCAGGGTAAAATGCTGCAATATCCACAGTGACCTCTCAGTTTCTGATGGCTGCCAGCAACACCTTTCCTTCTTATGGCTCTCTTTCTAAGGCCTTCTTAGCATCTGGCTCTACTGTGATTCATCACATACGGATTTCAGTGACCAAAACAGTATTGGCATCCTGGCAACGTCTTGCTTTCAAGTCCAGGTTTCTTGACATCTCATGTATATTGACACCTACATTCAACTGAGTTTTGGAAACCCACCCCACATAGTCCAAGGGAGCAAAATTGCCTACTCTTCCTCACAGAGATGTTTCCTCTCCTCCACCACTGCTATTGAGCCACCTCCATCTGAAAAAGTCCTCCTTGTCACCCTTATTTCTCACACAATAATGAGAGTTGATGGATTCTGTTAGGCTTCTCTTCCAACCCATCACACCCCTTTATTTTCATTCAGAAGACCTGAAAGTATGTTTGTTTTCTAGGAAGGGTTTTCTTCTCATTTTGTCACAGAAAAACCCCAGGGAGAAATTCTGACAAAATTTAAATTATGCTTTTGGGGAGCTGCTTTAGATTTTCTTCCCTTTGATTGTCAGTTAGACAGAGACTGTCATGCAGCCTTCTTCCTTGAGTTCTCCTGTGCTCTTCTCTGCTCTCAGTTCTTTGACATCCCAGTGGGTTTTTGCTGTCTTTATTACAACTGATAGAATCTGCCACTAGGGCAGCTTTGATGGAAAAGATGCAAGAAAGACCGAATACTTTACAGGAAAGAAAAATATGGTTTTGTCACTGTAGTATTGAAAGATGATTCATTTAGATGTTTCTGGGTCATTCTTCAATTCAGCTCTCAGCTTCTTCTTCAGTTGCAGCATATGGAATGGGGAATATGTGTAGTCTTCACATAATATGAAGGAAATATGGTTTATCTTTCTATCATCAGTGCATCTGGATGCAACAGGAACTTCTTGATGTAAATCTAATCCTGAAATACTTCTTTCTTCTCCACTTGCCTGTTCAGTTCCCTGGAAGATAACCTTGTTCAGGAAATGTCAGGCTGATACAAGCAAATATCTAGAAACAGAGTGCCTGCAATTTTTCAAGATGGCTCATGTCAGTGTCATGTAATTGTATTTGGGTGGATGTTTGCTCATCATCTTACCAGAGGGAGAAACTCTGGAAAGTTTCCCAATTCTTTTACTGGATAGACATACTGGGTTCCTTCTTGCACCAAAATGGTTGTTGCTAGACACCCCAAGTCTCTGTCCACACTGCCTGTCCACCACAGGCTCAGACCTTTGCCTGTATATGCGTTCCTAGCTTCCAAGCCTCCAAGCCAGATTTAGGAGCTCTCTGGAAGGAAACAGATCAGAGACAACAGTGAGGTGCAGTTCCTTGCTTGTACATACCAGGTCAGAACAAGCCCAGTCCTCCATCTGACACCGAGTTTGTCTCTTCCAGCATAGCATAGATGCTTGGAGCCTGCTGAACTAACAGCTAGCAGTATGTCAGGAGGGAGCTTACATTATGGAGCTTCCCATCTCTAAACCTGCTTTCCTCTCTAAACACTGCTCTAGAGAGTGGCTTCCAGGGAGTTTTACTTTGTGGCTGCAGCAAAGAAGGGCAGCTCAGGAAAGTATCATTTGGCACGCAGCAACACAGATCCTTCCATGCAGTTCAAGTTCCCACAGCTGTACCTCTCCCACCTCCGCAGCACTTGCTGGCACTGTGGAGAAGCGGTGTTGACCCAGAGATCAGTTCCTACAGATAGGCTTTGTGCTTCCAGAGCAGACCAAAACATGAGCTGGTTCCCTTGAGAGCTCCTTTCCCACATGCTGAGCTGCATTTCTCCCCTATCCAGCTCTTTATGAGGACACTGAGGTCATCAGGACAATGATCTCCCTTTCCCATGAATCCTATGTGAACCTGGGGGCCCCCCAAGCACCTGATATTCACGCTCTGCCGGTGAGCCCAGGCTGATGCAGCAGAATCTGCATCTGCAGGTTTCTGCTGAGGAGACAAAAATCTCCTGAGAAAGAGCAGGTCTTCCAGGCTAGTTCAGCAAAGCCCAAACAATAACTAAAAATAAAAGGCCACAATATAGCACATCTCTCTGCCATCCATCCCTGCTTTCCAAGGGTTTTCAGGTATTCCTGAGCTATTCTCGAGCATCCCTACTGGGTCTTGGCTTAATAAAATGGAGATAAAGTCTTAAACTAGGGTTGAGGACTTCCAGTCCTCTGGCTGCTTTTCCATCTCTTTGAGATTGGTCTCACTGGTCCATACCCTTCTCTTCAAAGATGCCTCTTTGGAACAAGAGAATGAGGTCCCAGCAATTTTGCCATGCTGTTACAGGGATTTGAGGTGCTGGGATAGCTCAGAGCTCTCTTCCTAAAGCTTGTGTGGCTTTTGGGCCATGGACTCTGATCATGTGTCTTTCTTTGATAGGGGATTGGGCACGATGTGGCACAGTGGGTGCTTTTGTGGGTGCTCCACAATGCTTTGACTGCTAAAGACTTCCGTCCACACTCTGCAAATCACAAAAGTGATTTGCTGCCTTCAGCAGCTGTTGAGGTACCTATTTCCCAGTGAAGGAAAGAGGGTCTGGTTTTTCTTACCATTGCTCCTGTGCCTGTAAAACAGTTTGGCACTGCCACCCATGAGAGCTGTGTCACAAACTGCAAGGGGACAATACTGAAGAGGTGATGGGATTTGTCTTTCTTAATTTCAGACTAAGTGAGACCACTGGAGTCAGGGGAGGAGAAACTGGAGCCTCCAGAGATATGCTGTTCCACCCTAAAACCAGCACCCAAGCCAAATGATGGGGCTGGTCACAATTTGGAGGGTGCAGTATCTCTGCAATGACTTAGACACAGAGTTGAGCCATTCAACGAAGCCTCAACACCTCTGTGTTAGCAGATGAGTGTTATTTGACACGGCTCTGTTGTAAATGCCTGTTGTGCATTGCTGGGACGCAGGGTAGGTGGGGTGGCAGTCCAAGCAGGGTTGCTGTTTTTCTGTCTTTCTCAGTGTGTGGTGTCTCCTTTCAGTGCAGGCATCACAGGCGCTCTCTCTTTCCAGGCCCTGTCAGACTGGCCACGCTGGCCTGCCATCGAGTCCCCACAAAAGCACAAAAGTTCGTCGAAAGTCCAAGGCACATTGCAGCTGCCTCTCCAGCAGCCAACGCCCTGGGCTAGCAGGGGGACTGGCCAGAACCTCCATCCCTGGCCCTGGCTGCTTCTCCACTGGTGGGTGCCAGACAGCCTTGGGCTGGGCGGCCGCCTGAGATCACTGCCTGACTTCACCGGGGCGGTGGTCCAGAGCAGTGACCCCAGCCCTGGGCACTGCGCCGGAGCCGGCTCCACTGCCCAACCCCGTGGGTCTGTGATGAGGGGCTGAGGGTCACTTAGCACCACACTGGGGGCTGTGCCTGCAACGGGAACATAAATGAGCTGTTCTTCATTAGGGCAGTGAAAGCTCCCTTCTGTCTGGGCTGATCCCAGTGGCCTCCAGGGAGCTCAGGAATGCTTTTTTCCTCAGTTGTGCTATCCATCTCTCAAAGGGCAAGAGATGAGATGACCCTCCTTGCTCTGCATCCCTTCCCTGCCTGCATTTTGGGCATGCAAGCACCGTGGCTGTCCCTGTCTGCTGAAAAAGTGGGAGGGATTTTTATTTTCCCATCATGGTCACAGGTGCAAGTCCAGGCTGAGGAGGAACTGCATATCCCGGGAGCATAGGTCAGGCACATCTCTCTCATCTGGAGTGTGGGGACAAGTGAGGAGGGCAAATTGGGAAAATGAGCAGTGGGTTTTTTTAACCAGCTAGGGACCTGAGCACAGAATTCCTGTATAAGACCCAATCTGAAGAAAAATAAATATATTTCTAACATGATTTGCAAGTGCAAAAACTGTTTTCAGGAACACCACCAACATTCCGCCTCTCCTAGCCACAGGGAGCCTAGGGAAGCTGCTTTGGGTTATCCAGCAAGAACTTGTACCATAAAGGATGGGGAAAAAAGGACAAATGGTGGGAGGATCTTGTCCCTTCAGCAGGTACAGGGAAGATGACAAAGAATTATTTCAACAGTCATTGCCTCTGCCTGTGTCTGTGTGTGAAGTCCAGCAGGAAGTCCTGAGAAGCCAGCTTGGGGCTGGACAGATAATGGAGCTGCCATAGATAGGAGTCTGCAGCTGTTTGTGCTGGGGAGCTGTTGTTATGGGTGAAGCTCAGAGGGAGTGCATGGCTCTGGCTCTGATCAGAGCTTCAGGGTCCCAGTCGATGGGAAGTGCAGAAAAATGCGTTGCTCTCTCTTCCAGCCTCTCCCTTAATTTTTTTCCCTCTGCATGGCCAGCATTGGCTGCCTAGGTGTCAGATCCCACAGTGTTGTTCCTCCAAAAAGAAAGCCAGGGTGTCAGAAATCACCCAGCTAGGTTTGGAAAATGCCACGTTGTGGCAAGCGGCCGTGAGATAGCAGCTGGAGTTCTCCAAAAACTGCTGCCACCGGGGCCCAAAATCACAAGGAGCATTTTGGAAAAGCTGGACCGGGGCAGGGGGAGGGGGCGGGTTGTCACTCATTGAAGTCCTGCAGCTGAGGATATTCCCTTCACGGGAATACTGGGAGGTGGCCGTTGATCCTGGGGCTAAATCCTCCTCCAGTGGAGAGCAGAGGCATTGCACAGTGTTGCACCGCACTGTCCTGTAAGCAGCAATGTTTCAACCCCGGGCAATGTAAGCCTTAATTTGCATCTTACAACATCTCACACCTCTGAACAGAGGTAGCTGAGTTTGGAGGCAAAGAAAGGACTGGCAACTTCTCAAGGTCTCAGTGACAGCTGTGATCATCCCAATGCTAGACGTTTAACTGAGATCCTCATTAAGCCTTTCTCCAGCACCTTGCTGCATTGGTGGTATATTATGCTAGTGCTCATGCTGTAAATAATAATGGTAATGATAATAATCAAAAGGGCTGTTTAGCAAGGTTGTGCTATGGTTGTGCTTGTCCTTCTTAGGTGCATGTGGCTAATTTTGGGGTGTTTGCACAGGACAGCAAGTCCCTTAGTAGTGGGCTGTGGATGTAAGGCACACAGGTCATTAGCAGCAGCGGTCAGTAGATACTTTTCCTACCTTCCTGCCAGAAACCATTGAAAATGTGTTCTGAAAATTCAAGCCTCCTAGCCATTTGGAACAAGCTTCCTGCTCCTCTCTGTAACATCATCGAGCAGGGAGGTGGTGTTCCCACACGCCCTGCGCCCACGTATGTACACACACACACCCTGTGGGGACCTCACACGTGTCCAAAACATCTGGAGCACAGAAGCACCCAGACTGGATTCTGGGCCAGGTGCAGGAAGGTGCACAGGCTGCTCTAGGTGACATCTGTCCAGGTCATCAGGCAGCCGGACAGGAGCAATTTGCAGCTTCGTGGAAAGGGTGCCTGGTATTTTGCTACTGTGTCTCTTCCGGAGGGGCAGGGTGAAAGGGTTGGAAAAGGCTCCTGCTAGGGAGCAAGGTAAGAGCACTAAGCCCTTAGTCCCAGGGCAGAGGAGAGTGCACACTCTGCTGTGGGTATCTCAGGGCTCATAGGAGCCTCCAAGAATTAGGACATCAACAATGAAATCCTGGCTGACTTGTGAGAGGAGCATCTCCAGATGGCCTCTCTCCCTGGATTTTCCATGGGCACCACAACATCGCACCAGACTTGAAGCTATGGATTAGTTTTGAGTTGAGTTCAGTCTGCTGCCTTGGCCAGAGGCTCAACATGCCCTTGTATACTGCCCAGATCTCACCTCCAGGCTAATCAGACAACTTTGGCTTGACCTGCAAAGTCATTCTGTGTGCCTCTGAGCCTGGGACCTTTGCTGAGAGGTCACCACTGCCTGAGGAGGGAGGAGAAGGGATGGAGATCTGAAAGCCACCCACCTCCTGCTTCCCACTGTGCCTTGGCTGGGTAGACAGTGAGTAGGGCCTTCCTGCCTATGCCTTGTGCCCATAGCTGAAATACAGAGGTGAAGCATGCTCTGCCTCTGCAAAGAGCCACCTGCCTGAAACCGAATCACTAGGTTGGCAAGGCAGATGGGATTAGGCAGGAAGGGGTTGTGCAGCGGGCCAGATCCTAAGAGCAAGGGAGGAGGAATTCCAGTCCCCTTCCTGAGTTCCAGACAGGCAACACTGGGACTCATTGGGAAAATAAGGTATTGGTCCTGCTATGTCTCCTCAGGTGCACTAGTGCCAGTACTGTCTGCCATGAACCAATCTGGAGTGGCAAATGGAGGTTAACAAATGAGCTGGTGGGTGAAGATGGGCTGGTGAATGCAGGGGCAGAGGCTCTGGAGATACTGCCATGGGTGTCTGGTTCTGGATGCAATGAGTGGGTGGCTGCAGCCAGGAGGTGAAGTTGGGGACTGTAGGTGATGTGTGTGCTGACTCTGCCTTTCTCTCTCCCATTGGCACCAGGAAGGTACCTCGCTATTTGCCCAGAGCTTGTCAAGAGTTCGTGTGTCAGAGACCTCTGCCCTTCAGTTTGTCAAAATTGGCTTATTAGTATCAAACTAGGAAACAGTTGAGTGCATGAACAGGGACTTCTCCAGCCTTGCTTGCTGAAGGAAATTAGGCTATAAAAAACATCAGAGAGTAGAGGAAAGGGGTCCCTCCAAAGTCCATCCATGGGTTCTCACTGGGAAATAAAGACCCCAAGTAGACACCACTGCTGAGCAGCAGATGGAGAAGTCTCACTACAGCCATCCCTTGTTGTATAGCTACTTGAGCAGAGACCTGCATGTGCCAAGATGATGAATGGAGTTAAGTTCCAGGTGTTTTTTCATCCCTGTAGGAAACACTGGGCTTAGCCTGTAAGCTGGGCAGCTTTCAGTGGATGCCCTTGAGTCCCTCTAGAGAGTACTGGGCTCCTGTGGCTCCCATCTTCCCTTGCTGAAAGGGTTCTGTGTTAGTCCCAGCTCCTAGCCTGCTCTGGATGCCTGGCAGCTTGCAGGAAGCAGAGGAGCAATGTGTTTGCAGAGGCTGAAGCTGCAGACTGTATGAGCAGGCTGAGCCGCTGCAAACATCCATTGCACTGTGAGTCCTGGGATCTGGACACCTTGTGCTGTTTTTCTGACTTAATCCTTGCTGCCTTATCCCATTTGTTTGTTATTTTAGGTTTGCCCATGTGGCTGTGCCACTCATATTTGTTATTGCAGAGGTAATGAGCTGTGCCTCTCATGTTATTGTAGGGTTGCCTGTGCTGGTGTGATTCTTCCTCTCCCCTTAATTACTGCAGGGCAGCCCAGGGAGATGCCCTGTCTCTCCCTTGTCTGGCCCTGGCAGTCAGTGCTAGAGGGAATTCCTGGGACAGATCACAGTGCGCTTCATTGCCATGGAGGAGTTTAGTCACCATGGATGTCTGTGGTCTCCTTTCAGACCTCAAACTGCCACAATGTCTTTGTGGCAAAAGATGCTCTTCTGTTGCAACTTGTACAGTGTCATTTCCCTGGTGACAAGATCATTGCCAATTTAATCAATTTCTTTTCTGTGTCTTGCCTGTCATCCACTTATAAAAGAGGAGCCCTGGCCTGCAGGGGCCTTTGAGATCTGCAGCAAGGAAAAAAATGCCAAAGGAGTGGGAGTAGGAGTGTCATGGAGCAAAACGACAAGAGAATCCCATCCTCAGGATACATGCAAGTCTCAGGGATGGTGCATTGGGTTATGTACGTTTCTGTGGGCAGTTAGCAGGGTGCTGACCCAGCTCTGTTCTTGTGGAAAGAGGCAGGGGAAGGGTTGCTTTAATAAATGAGTGGTTGTGGAAAACTTTTCAGTTTCACTGGGAGAGAACAGGTCCATCTTGGCAAGGAGAAAGAGGAGGCTGGTAGCCATGGCAGGCTTGGGAGCCCAGCAACCACCCTGTCCCCTCAACCACCTTCAAGGCCACCCAGCTGGGGGAGTGTGTGACAGGCTGGTGCTGCCATCTGCTGCTGAGCAGCACATTCATCTGTCCCTCCTCGACGGGTGTGCCCAAGGCACCCCTAGGCAGAGTGGTGGGGCAGAGCCATCCTCCTTCCCCCTGAGGTGCATCTGGGTTCCAGGGGCAGTCTGCAGCCAGTCTGCAGGGAGACTCCTGTGTGCCTTGTTAAGGGGGTGTCTTACACTTTTATTTTCATCCTGAGCCTTTTTCTTTTGTCCCAACAGTAATGTTGTGAGGAGGGGAAAAATGAGTGCCCTACTATCTTCACCGCAGGGTTACAGGTGGGGATGAGCCAGATTCAGTGGCATTGCAGTTGCTGGAGACACTGTGCACTGAGGGATTTCAGCCACTTTGATGCTTTTTCTTCCACTGTGTGGGTTTCCCCATGACTGCCTGTTGGCCCCAGAACAAACCTTGTATCAGCAAAGTGCTGCTGGGAACCAGGAACTGGGAGACCAGGAGCCTCGGGAACCTTAAACTCTGTTCAAATTTGGTCCAGAAATAACCCTTTTTCACTGTGGTGGCTGTACTAAATGTCACAAGTCATCTAAGTTTAGACTGTCACCAGCTCTCCTATATATAACTGTGCAGGGCTCCTGACTGCATCCTGCTGGCACAGGTCACACTGGGGCAATCTGGGGGGTGTATAGGAAGGTGGCTTGCCATGGGGAGAGCCTAAATCCACTCCTCCCTTGCCATTGGTACCGTCAGTGACTACAGTCAGGCAGCACCACCTGGCAGCATGACTGCAGGCTTTGCTGGCTGCTTGGTAAGTGCCAGTTGGCAGAGGCTGGTTTGGTCTCATGCATATGGAGCTGTGGGGCGAGGACCCTGGACATCCTGGCACTTGTCAGCCACATCTCCAGTATCACTGCCAAAGTGTCTGCTCAGCCACGTGGTGGCTTGGCTGTGTGATTGACCCTGACTTCGGAATTATCTCATCTTTGAGCATCCCTGGATTTTGCTCCTTCTTCTGCAAGGTGGAGTGGGGTATGAATTTGTCACTTAATACTTTCACCATTGCTAATGAGGGGCTTCTCTCACATTTTGTGTGTGGTCCTTTCTGGGCTTGTGATAACCCTCCAGCCAGTCCTTCTCCACTGACACACTGCAAGCAATTGTGGCCTTGTATAGAGGAGCCCATCCTGACCCCAAAAGCCCTCCATGCCCTCAGACACTTTTCCTGTCCTGAGCTTAGGGGTCACATGAAAGCCAAGTCAAGTCCCACACAGTGGGAATAAAGTCAGGACTGTAGGCAGCAGTTGGGAATGGGTTTTATTTGATTATTTGTTTCCATCGTGCCTGGTGCAAAAGTGTTCTCTGGGGCTGGGCAGGAGGTTCTCCATGCAAAAGCAACCCCAGTCAGATCACAAAGACCTGACGGTTTGGTGTCTCTTCCTTTCCAGAACGGGAGTCCCGAGAGCATGAAGAGCCAACCACGTCGGAGATGACAGAGGAGACCTACCCACCTAAGGCTTACCGACCCAAGCACGGGCGCCTCTCCGAGCTGAAGGCGGAGGCCCTGAAGAAGGACCGCCGGAAGAAGCTGACCCTGGCCAAATTTGTGGGCATAGCGGAGAACACGGCGCACCCCCGCGTCGTCATCCCCGAGCTCCGGCAAGAGTTTGAGCTGGTGGGTGCCTTCGTCTTCCCTCTGTGGGGCTCCCACGGGCAGGGGGCTGCATGAGGGCCTGGCTCCCCTGAGGAGTGTGTGCTAGTGAGGGGAGAGCAGGGGCACCTGGGGGTGTTTGTGGCTGGAGGCTTGCTGCAGCGTGCTCCCATTCTCATGCTCCATCTTCTCTCTGCTTGCAGGGCCCCTGCCGCAGGCACATGGAGGCATCCCTGCAGGAGCTCAAGAGCAGCCAGCGGATGGTCCCCCGTGCCGTCCACCTCCCCAACTGCGACCGAAAGGGCTTCTACAAGAGGAAGCAGGTAAGAAAGATGCTTTCCAAGCCAGGGGAGGTCCACTGCCCTGGATGGAAGTAATGGAGGTTTTTCCTCTGCTGGGCTGGTGGGGAGGTTGCTCTGAGCATTTCTGGGCAGAGTTGGTGGTGGGTGGCCTTGCTGATGGCTCTGAGTGCCATCTGGCTTGAGGTGAGCATCCTCAACAAGCTCCTGTGGGAAGAAGAACGCTCAGAGAACTTGAGCTGGGGTAGCAGAGGGATGGAGATGTGCTGAAAGCAAAGAGCAGGAGCTAGGTCCTACTTAAAGGATTGCATTGCTGGGGTGAAAGGGGTAAAGCACAGGGCTGATCCTGATTGCCAGCTCAAGGCAGTCATGTGGCAGCTGGTGGCCATCCCCTGATCTCTGCCCTTGGGTGTCTCCCCAGTGCAAGCCCTCCCGAGGCCGGAAGCGTGGGTTATGTTGGTGTGTGGACAAATACGGCATGAAGCTGCCAGGGACTGACTACCTGAGTGGAGACCTGCAGTGCCACGCATTTGACAGCAGCAATGTGGAGTGAAGTTGCATCCCCTCCCTCTGCCCCATCACTACCTACCCAGGCTCCCTTCCACCCTCCCTTCCGCACCTCCCTGTGCCCCGGGACTCCGATTCCTTTCATCTCATGTAAGAAGAAAAAAAGAAAGGAAAAGAAAAAAGAGAAAGAAAGGAAAAAAGAAAAAAAGAGAAATGGAAAAGAAAGAGGAGAAAGAAAGGAAAAGCAAAAAGTAATGAAAGAAAAAAGAAAAAAAATTAAAAGGGAAAAGAAAGAAGAAAAAAAAGACAAGGAAAAGAAAAAAGGAAAATAAAGGAAAAGAAGAGAAGAGAAAAGAAAAAGGAAAATAAAAAAGAGGAAAGAGGAGAAAAAAAGAAAAGGAAAGAAAAGAAAAAGGAAAAGGAAAGAAAAGAAAAAGAAAAGAAAGAAAGGAAAAGAGAAAAGAAAAGGAAAGGAAAAGAAAAGAAAAGAAAAAAGAAAATAAAAGAAAAAAGAAAAGAAAAAAGAAAAAATAAAAGAAAAAAGGAAAAGAAAAGAAAAGAAAAGAGAAAGAAAAGAAAAGAAAAGAAAAGAAAAGAAAAGAAAAGAAAAGAAAAGAAAAGAAAAGAAAAGAAAAGAAAAGAAAAGAAAAGAAAAGAAAAGAAAAGAAAAGAAAAGAAAAGAAAAGAAAAAAGAAAAGAAAAGGAAAGAGAAAAGAGAGGAGAAAAAAAAAGAGAAAAACAAACCCTGAAGAAACTGAGGACTCGGAATCTACAGCAGCCTGTTGACAACAAGGACTTAGCAAGGAAAGGACAGAGCCAGATACAAATCAGCCACGGCCGCTCCGCCATCCCATGCCTCCTCGCACCTCTCCATGCCCATGCCCCCTTGCCATGAACAGAGGCCACCCTGATGTAGGAAGCTTTCCAAGTTGGTGATTATCCAGCACGGGCTTCAGGCAGGTTATTTTTTTTTCCAGGTTAGGTAGTTGATTTCTAAGAAAATATCTCAAAAGAAAATTTTGTAGCCTTCAGTATTGCCCCTCCTCGCTGTGGTCCTCCAGTGTCTCCTCCCCTCTCTTACTTGACTTGGTTTGATTTGACTTCAGTCTCAAATGACCTTCCCAGATCCAGGCAGATTTTGACATGTTGGGAGGATGAGTGGGACTGCTTACTTTGTGTCTGGAGATGACCCAGGGAGGAAAACAGAGCTACTGCAACAGCGTGAATACCCCCCAAAAAAAGTATTTGTGGACTTCAAAAAGAAACCATCTAAAAATAAAGATAGCCTTCTCCATCCTGTTCCTCTTGACCAGGAGGTCAGAAATCGGTTTGGACACATGGGACTCTGATTGTTGTCCATCCAGGTGTGGAAGTGTTTCTCACCTGTATGTGTGCAAGCGTATGTGTGCACGGATGTGACTTTTCCTCCTTGCAAAACTTTGCCTTGAAACCTGCAATCTGGAGGGTTTAACTGTAATTAAGGGGAGAAATGCTGCCCCCCACAAAACAACCATAGTTACCTGCCAGACTAAGGGCTGCATCCAACCCAAACCCACAAATACTCCACTGCTGTCCAGATTGAAGCATCCCTATGTGAGGACAGGGGGATCAGGGCCAAAACTCTTCATCACCCTTTTGCCACCAGGAGAAAGACCAACTATGGAGGTTTTTTTGTTTGGGTTTTTTTGTTTGTTTGTTTGTTTGTTTGTTTTTTTCACAGCCAAAAAAGTGGTTTGCTCCAAGGGAAAAAATACAACAAACCTACATCTTGTTTTGTCTTGGATTTTTGTTAAGGCTGGTTTATAGCCTTTTCCATGGGTGGGAAAGTGCTGGTCTCCATCCTTTCACACTGAGGATACTGCTCATTTGCCATGACTGATTCCTGCCACCCTACAGTAAGATCCTGCAACAGGTCCCTGCCTTTAACCTGGGACACAGCTCCTTGTCGAGTGACAGCAGCCACCACACCATGGAGAGCCACCACAATTGCTGGGACAATCCTCTGCTGTCTTCCTGACTGTTTTGTTGTTCTTAATTTTTACATTTAATTTTGAGACTGACACCTCTTGTTTTGTCATGACAAGGGTCTCCAGGACGTTGGTGCTGGGAGGAGATCCTGCAGTGAAGGAAAGGAAGGAAAGGAACGTGAGCCGTAGGGTCTAGGTGAAACATTCACCCACTGGGGACAACATCCAACTGCCACAGTTGGAGACAGCAACTGGTTTTGGTCAAAGGACATGACCAATCTCAGAGGGAAGGTTTCTGCACCGCTGAAGCCCCTTCGAGCATTCTGGAGCTGCACAGTAAGGAAAGGGCATTTGTACTGCCACCAGGTCCCCACCAGCAGGGACAGAACAAAGAGGATTCCATGCCAAGATGGTCTGCTGGAGGCTCCATCACCAGTTGGGCACCCTAATAGCTTTGCACGGTGTGGCACAACTCCCTTGAGCACCCTGCAGTCCCCCCACCAGGGTGCTTGGCCCTGGACATTGGTTATTTCCCTTGGAGTTACATCAGGAGTGAGTTTTGTCAGTGGACTTCCATGGAGACTCGGTGGGGCATGCTTGGATCTGAGGCATCTTCCCTTGCTGAAAAGAAGGGAGAGTGCCAGCAAATGCAGATTTGCCAGAAAACAAAAACAAAAACAAAACAAAACAAAACAAAAAAACCCTTCTGGAGCAGTGTGACCCTAGGTGGGTGCTGGGGCTAGGCAAGAGACCCTTCCAGGCTTTGCAGGAGCAGGGTCCCTTTGACCAGGGTGGTGGGTTAATGGTGTGGTGAAGGTGGGATGAAGAAGGGGTAAAGAAGGCAGGTGGAGGAAGAGGGGGCTGTGCCAAACCCCAAGGGCTACAGATCACCACTGTCACCACTGTCTCCCATCTCTTCCACTCACTGATCCCTGTGCAAAACCTCCTGACTGTTATAGGCCAGTACCACCTTTCCCAGGATCCTTCCCTCCTTCTCTCTCCTTCTTTCTTGCTTTTTTGTTTGTTTGTTTGTTTTGTTGTTTGATTTCCCAAAACTTGAAAGCCTTTGGCTGCAGAGAAAGGAGACGTGCTGTTGGGGCAGGATGGGCACAGGCAGAGAGACAACAGCTCCTTACGGACCTTGTCTTTTGGGGCTGATGCTTTTGCAGTGTGAGGGTCAGCTCACAGGGCCCACTGGTGATCTCCTGACATGACCACCACAGTGACACTGGGAGGGGGAACATAAGGTGCCTCCCCAACTTCTCCCTAAAAATTGACTCTTAGCCATGGCCCCGCGAGCCCAGAGCACCAAAAATCCATCCTGCACAGCCTCCCTCCTTGCTGCTGCACGTCCAGTGCTGAGATGGCACTGCCTGTCCTGTCTCCACCACCCCGGGGGGAGGAGGATGCAAGGAGGGGGCTGCACCACCCTTGACCCCCACTAAGCCACCTCTGCTCCCAGGACAGAGCACTTGCTCCCTTGAGCATTCCTGGCAGAATGAAGCTGTTTTGCAGGCTGCACTAGTAATTAGGACAGGGGTTGGAGGCTGGGCCAGGCTGGGGGTGAGAGAAGATTCAAAAGAGGTTGGCCCTCCTAGGGGCAGCAGTGATGAGGTGTTCCCATGCTCAGCACCCAGCAGCATCCCTTTTAAGTTTGGAGTGTGAAAACCAAAAGAGTAGATTTGGTAGCTGAGGAGGCAGTGGGGGCAGGGGTTGAGTCATATGGGGAAATGCTGGCAATTTGTGCATCAAGAGAAGGCATAAGGCTTGGGGGGTCACCAGCCATGGTGTTTGCACCGAGCCTGCACTGGTACCCAGGATGCTGGCTGGGAAAGAGAGGAGAAGGATGACGCAGGGGTCAGGACAGCCCTTCCACCACATCTCCCCTGGGAATGGCGCTCGGTGGCTGGGCTACCCCCTGTGTGTACTGCAGTGGACTTTGAAAACCACTAACTAGTACAAGAGCATTTTGCACTATTTCTCTGCTCTCTCTTTTTGCTTCCCCTTTCCCGTGAAAATTTTTATGTTGTTGGGTTGGGATATTTTTGTCGTTGTTGTTGTTGATTATTTTATTTTATTTTATTTTTCCCAAACGGAGCATTGTATATTTAACGACGGACAGTTCACCTTGCTTCCAGACCGCTGTCCTGGCACTGGCTAGGAGCCCTGCCTACTATGCCCCTCCCCCAGCCCTCTGCCAGCCCCCTGCCGCTGCCACCGGGACAGACGTCACCATGCACGTTACCCACCGTTGTAACACAGTTGTTAAAACACACCAGATTCCGAGTTTCCTGCCTGGTTTTTATCTTTAAGCAATACTCACTACACATTTTACGGTAGCTTTTTATAGCTTTACATACATACGGTAGCTCTGTCGTTTCGTTTTTGTTTTGGTTTTTTTTTTTTTTTTTTTGGTTGGTTTATTTTTGTTGTTGTGTTTTGTTGGTTGTTCTTTTTTTTTTTTTTTTTTCCCAGTAAACAAGAAATACTCAGACTCTTACTGCGAGGAAAAAAAAGAAAAAAAAGAAAAAAAAAAAAGCAGTTTGTGAAAAACTGACAATGGAAGAAGAGCTTAATGCTCTGTTTAGCATTTTGTACTTAAGAAAAAAAATCTCACATTTTATTAAAAAGTGAAGATTGCTGTATACTATTTATTCAACTTATAATTTATGTTACTCTTTGATCTTTGTCTTTTCTCATGACAAAGCATTTATTTAATAAAGTTATGCATTCAGTTAGCTTGTGCCTGACCCTCATGGAGCGTCTGCATGCTGGGGCCTGCCAGCAAACTGCTCCTGCCTCAGGGATCCGCTGGCTGGCCACACTGTGCCCTGGGAAGCTCAGCCAGATCCATAGGAGTGCTGGGGAAGGTACAGGGCGTGGGGTAATGGTGGTGGTAATGGTTTAGGAAAGCTTTTGATGCCAGAGCAATATGGTAAGGCAGCAGTAAAATTGCAAGCTGGAGTTTAGATCATCTTTAAAGCAGAGATGCCCTGGGGGCTTTGGCAATTTCTTTGCACGAGTGTGGCAGTAAGGCACGGCAGTCACACCCAGTCAGGTTATGGGAGGAGAGGGTCTGGCTGCTGATGATGCTGAGGCTCCAGCTGCTGGCCCAAACTGCACCCAAACAGTTTGGGACCAGATGTGATGTTTGAGCCTTGGACCTTTCTGGGCAGCAGGGAGATTTCCCAGTGTTCAGGAGCATCCTTGAGCCATTCCTGGGCAGCCCAGCCAGACTCTGGTCCTCAGATACCTCATGGTAGTAGCCCTTGGTGGCCCTTCCCACTGCCACATCTCCTCTCTGGTGTCAGATCCAGCCTTCCCCTCCACCCACAGCACCATCACTTTTATCCTCCTGCACATACCCTCATCTCCTGCCCCCTGTGGTCCCCCTCCCTTCCATCCACCCAGGTTGCCACCATCACCCATGTGTCCAGAGCAGGGTGGGATGAAAAGACATCCACTTTGGCCCCCACTGGGAACCACAGATTGCCAGGGGTGTCCTAAAACTTCTGTCCCATCCTCTTTGCACCACCCAGGACTGACCACCTGCTCTTCCCTGATGACTTTTTCACCCCATAGCATAGATGGTGCCAAATCTGCCACCTTGAAAGAGCAAGGTGGAGGTCTGTTCCCCGCTGTCTCCCATGCCACCTCACAAATTGGGCATCCTCCTCCCAGACACCCCACGGTGCAGGAGCCACAACCAGCATCATGTGCTGCTGGCATTGCATGCTACCTGCCCTGCCTGTGCTGCCTGCACAGTGGGGGATGGCAGGGAGGCATTACTGCTGCTTTCAGCCACAAAGGCACTAAAAATGATCTTTACATCCAAAAAAATAGGGCTCTTTTTTTCCTCCCCTTCCCTCTCAAGTAGTGAGTTGGTAAATCATACTCCTCCCCGCAGGCTGTAACTGTGTGCATATATATGGGTAGCTGTACATAGATACAGTTATAGTTACACTAATTATATTTTTTATATTAAATATTATTGCTTGTATTATACTACTGCATAGTTTTTGTGCTATACTAACATTGCAGTTTGCCAGTGCAGATAGTTTCACGTGCATACACCAGGGCTGCTGGAGTTTCAGCTAGTACCCTATGTGCTGCTGGCCAGGTCTCAGTGCCCAACCACACACCCAATTACCCAGAGGCCAGGAGGCACAAAGCCAGCCCAGACAAAACCTAATAGCCAAAATCCAAGCAGTGACACCCATCAAACCCATGTACATACACATGTTGTAACGGCTGGGGAAACCCTTCTAGAAGCTTTTTGCTTCCTTTGCCTTGCTGCTGTCCATCAGCCCCTCTGCAAGCTCCCTTGCTAGCTGCAAGTTCTCTTTGCTGGGCTGAGGTCTCCTGTTCCCCCTCAGTCCTGAACCAGACGATGACCCCAGGAACAGCTGAGTGCTGGGCTTGGATACCTTTGTCCCTCCAGCCTTCCCTGGGCAGCACCTTGCTTGGAGCACCCTCATGCCCCATGGTACTACTTGACATTCCCTGCCCTCCCCCCAGCATCTCCTGAGCCACATTCAGCTCCATCAAAGGACATAAACCAGGATGGCAATAGATCTTGAATTTGCTCCTTTTCCCATGTTCTTCAGCTCACATCCTACCTGTCCTCCCCAGCCCCATGTTCTTGCTGCCTCTTGTCCCCATATATTTTCCTGGTGCTCCTTGTCACTGCACAGCCCCTCAGCATGTGTCGGTCCCACGCAGCATACTGACACGGGGCAGAATAAAACAGATGGGGAAGCAGCCCAGTGGTTTTGCCTTCCTTTTGAGAGGCCAAGGGGAAACCACAGCCACCTGGATGCTGGTTGTCAGGGCCATGCAGGACCTGTCCTTCAGTACTGCAATTTTAATTGAACGCAGCATGGGGTGGTTCTTTTATTATGCTTTGCCTGCCTGTGGGGCCCCAAACACATATTGTGCCATCATGCCCCTTTATGCAGCACTTCTCACCCTGGAAGAATGTGCAGGACCTTCAAGGGACCTACCTGTGTCCACAGCCCCATGAGCAGCTCAGCCAAGGCACAATGTCACACGCAGCCCGTGCCTCTCTGCACCTTTCTAGCAGCTTGTTCTAGGCAAAGAATTTATACGGAAACACTCAAGGCTGGATTTTTTTAATCTGGCTCAAATTTTGCTCTCCTTGAGCAAGCAAAGGAGAGAGTCCTTGGAGGGTCCCCCCATGGAGAGTTTCTCCCTGCGGTGTCTCGCTCAGCCAAGGAAGCCTTTACATGGTGTGCAGAGGAGATGAAAATCACAGGAAGATGCTTAAAGGAGCCTGGATGGTTCATGGAGAACAGGTCCATCTGCTGGCTAATAAACAGCACACTTGGATGCAACTGCCAACTCAAGGTGCCCCTGAAATAGCAAGGTTGGGAAGCTGGAAAGAGCCTTTGCCCAAGCATCTGCCAAAGTCTCTGAGGTCCCTGTGCTGGGTAAGAGAGACCTTCCCTTGCCAAGCTGCTTCCCTGCTCAAGGAGGAGGAAAAACCATCGCTCTCATACAGCCTCTCAGCAGCTCAGGGAGCTTCATGAGCACCACCCTGGGCAGAGCATTCACACTGCCATCCTCTGCCCAGGGAAGTGGGACACAACCACCCTTTCCCTGCTCCTGTCAGGCAGGGAGGTGGTCTCCACACACACGCTGGCCAGATGGTGACTCAAGAGGACTTGAGGGCACGCCTGCATTTTACAGGCTCATAAAGTACCATGTGTGGAGCAGGAACATAGGACCAGCAGATAAACAACACCAGTTCCACCCTGCTTGTACAACTGGGACAGTAACAATGAAAGGCCCAACTCCCGTTGCCACTTGTTGGGCACAGTGTTTACAACACCCCCTGGACAAAAGCTGAAGAGGCCCAAATTTGGGTGTGATGCAGCAGACAAGGAAACATGTCCTATGAAAAGAGAGGGAGTGGGGAGGGGAGAAGATGACAGTTTTCTGGCATCCCATTTAATTTATTCCAACTTTATGCAGCTCAGCTTTTCCAAAAGAGAAAAACACAAAGTTCCTTATTGCTAAACAAAACAAAAAGTACAAACTGCAGCTGAGAGCCACTGTGTGCAAGGCTTACACGAAAAAGCAGAACGCCCTCCGAGGTTAACAGGAACAGGTAGCATGGCTTCGCATGCAGGTGTGTTTTCTTTCTCTCTCATGTGCTCTCAACTCCCTCTCATACACAGCCCCCATGCACATACCCCCACTCCTAACTTTCCAGAGGGGTCCTTTCCCTGTCTCCTCCACTGCCACATCCAAAGTTATGAGAGGCTTAATTTGCTGAGACTGCTTATGCCGTTTGCACTGGGGATCTGAAATGTGTGGCCAAGAAAGAGGTATCAGTAGTGGGGATCCCAATGGGGTATTTCTCCAGCACTGTCTGGTGCTTCTGGAGCATGCTAGGGCCTGGTCCCATCCCTGCAGGTTGCTATCAGAGTCAGGTAGCTTTGCTGCCTGGCCCACATCATGCAGACACAGAGTACTCCCTGCCAGCACTCACACTCAGCAAGGAACCTCCCTCCACCACCCTATTCAACCTAACCCTGTGGAGGACCTGGGATCTCAAGGCTCAGAAGCATTTGCCAGAAACTGAGATCATTTATTCCCTTGATTTCATTTAAGGAAAGATTCAGACTTCTACTGTAAGGATAGGATGTTTTGCAATTGCTTTGCAAATGGTATCTATATTAAAAAGGAGAAGGAAAAAAAAACAAAGAAAGAAAATAATAAAATCTTCTTGCTTAGGTGATGGGGAAGTTATTTATTCTCAGCATCAATGTGTTCTGTACAGAAAGAAATCAACAGGTGAAATAACAGCAGAGACATCTCTCCTTGGAGCAGCATGTCCAGCACAAAACCTGTCAGAGCACCTGGAATCACTTGGATTTAATCTATACAAATGTGTGTGCAGCAGAGGGGTGCATGTGTGTGAGGGCCTTTCCAAAGCAAGATATATACTGTAATTTACTTACAAAAAAGTATGTGCAGAATAGCAGATGCTCACTCCAGTCCCCAGCAAAAATGGAGGGACAAGGGCAGCTGCTTGGGAGTGCAGGTTTTAGATGGGTTTTTCCTATCTAGAAATGAGAGAAAGAGATAGAAAGGGAGAGACGCTCCCTGGCTTGTTATTCTAAATCTACACAGGCATCCTTCCACCCAGCCCCAGCAAGTTCACTTTAGCTCCCTCAGCATAAGCTGATCCTAAGAAATACTGGGCAATAGCCCTTCAGACTCCCTGGAAAACCAAACATTTAGCTTCACTGTCACCCACAGGCCACATCCCCCCCAGACAAGGGGCTGAAGCCAGGTCCCTGTGGGGCTGGCTGTGCCCCAACGCCAGGAAGGAAAGCACCCAGGAGTGTTTGGTGGGGGCTCTCTCATCCTTAGCCTTTTCCCTCACTAATGCCTCCTTGGAGGATGCATCCCAACTGCATCAGCACATTCTAGCTGGGAAGCTGGGGCTTTCCTCCTTCCCTTCCTCCCATACTGCATCCCATGCCAAGACTTGATAGCTAGGCTGGGGCACAGGGGACTGTCGGGATGCAAGAGGCAGGCGACACAGTATTTACAGTCTTTGGTCTTGGGGAAGGGGGAGAAAAAGGGAGAAAGGGTGAGGTTTTTCCTTTGCTTTTTGTCCCACTCCTGCCCATGGCAAGGGTTTTTTTTTGTCCCCTGGGAGGTGTTGGGGAGCACATGGCACTTTGTGCTGGAGGGTGCAGGAAGATGCCGCAAAGCAGCAGGGAAGGCAGGGCCACAGGGTGAGGAGCAAAAAAAGACTGGTTCTCTGACTTAGGTTGGGTGAAAGACTATAGGAAAGCAGTCCCTTCTCCTTGCAGAAGTCCACCACCCTTCCCCTCCCCAGGACTGGGCAGCAGGGGAAGGAGGGCAGCACGCAGGACCCAACCCCAGTCTCTTCCAGAGCCTAAAAAGATATGCTGAAACCCATGTAAAATCCAGCACTGGGGCCACGGTTAGCCGCCTCCAGCAAGCAGGGTCACGTCTGTCTACTGGCTCCGCAGGGCATGTGCTCCCCGGTCCTCCTGCTCGTGGGCTGTGTAGAAGAGGTGGCACTCGGGGTCCCCGCGGATGGTGGGTGCGCCCTGGATCACCTTCCCGTGGATGGGGTCCACACACCAGCACTCGCCACGCTGCCCGTTCACCGACATCTTGCACTGCACAGAGAGGGACAGGGGAGGCGTGAGCTGAGGAAATACGAGGACAAAACCCCACCAGTCTGAAGTCTAAAGACAGGAACTTCTCCAGCAGTTTGGCACTACTTTGAAGTTAGGCAAGATTCAGGGATGCTACTCAGGCTACCCAGGATCTGTGCTGCACCACCATCACGGCTCAAGCAGTCCACACTGAGGAACAGACCTCTTCCTCCAGGGACTGCGCGAGGGACAAAGAAGTGAATTTTAATGAACCACAAGGACAAGCATCCCTGAGATGCATAGCTCTCTGTCAACTGTGGATGAAAGCATCCCTGAGGGAAGAGGAGTAAGACAGACTGACAGAGGAGTTGTGTAAGTTTCTCATCTACAAACCAGGCTAAACAAACAGAAATGAGAGCAGGACCCCCACAGCCAGAGGTAAGCATGATTCCAAACAGGGCTTCACTCTGTCTCAGAACAGAGGGAGGGACTGTGGTGCATCTGGACTTGCACTGTGCCTGGTCTGGTTAGGCAGAAGTTTCTTGCCCTAATGGTTATCATCCACTTCTTGCCTGGGTGCCCTGGTTTGACATGGGCACATTGAACCTGATGCTTGTTCCTCCATCCCCAGCAGATACATCTCTGGAATGGGTGTAATGTGAGACAAAGAGGTTACTCCAGCAGGCCAGGCTCTGTGTGCAGTCTGTAAAGCTGAATCCAAGTAGTTTTCCACAGCTGGACTAAGGTCAAAATGTGGATTTGTTCATGCAAGAAGCAGCACAAAAAAAGAGGAAGAAAAAGCCTCCCCAGCAGAAGAGTGCATCCTGGCACCCTCCACCCAAGCACTGGCCCACAGGAGGCGGGGAACACTGGGGAATGCTTTTGTTGGCATCCACTTGCCAGCAAATGAAGATGAGCTGATGCTCAGCTCTGGAAACCCTGATGGAGGAAAATGGGTGTTGCTTCGTATTTGTTTGCCCTTAACCAGGGCAGGGTAGCAGAGAGAAGAGAAAGTAATTTTGTCCCCCCTCTTTTTGTACAGCAGTGACCAGTGTGTAACCCATCTGCAGCCTTCAGCATAGGCTGCCTTGTTTCCCAGGCACAAGGAGCAGCAGAAACTGTATTTTCTTTCGTGGTACCCGATGCATTGCTGCACTGCCCAGGCTCACTCCCCAGACAAGCCTCATCTCCATACAGGAATCTGCCCACTCTGCTCAGTCCATTCTTTCCATGTGTGCTCACGCTGGGGGACCCAGCTAGCCCATGGGGCTCTTCAGGGAAGGAAGAGAGTGAGGGTCCAAGTGGGAAAGATTAAAAAGAAGGGACAGAAGGAGATTATATCAGAGCATCCCACTTTTCTTAATGCTCCTGATCAAGGGGTAGAAGTAGCCCTGACAAAAAGGCTTACCCATGAAAACCGTAGGTTTTCTGGGGTCCCCTCCAAAGGTTAAGTTGCACATAGCTACAAGGGTGCTCATATTCAGGTACTAATTCACACACAGCTGCCCATTCAGCCCTGGACACATTGATGCTTGCTGCCCAAGAAATTTTTCCTGGCATTTTTCCCCCACACGTCAGCCAGTGACACCTGCTGATTTTGCATGAATGAGGCCAAGAAGTTAGAATTCAGACATACATTAAATTGTTTGAGTTCTTTTGGGTTCCCTCCTGGAACTGTGGGACCAGTCTCAATTTACGGATGAAAACCAGTAACATGGATTTCAGGTAAACCATCCTGACCCCAGGAGAAGTGCTTTCTGCTTTTTTTGCAACATTGGACAGTACTCAGACCCTCTCTGATGTTCCCCTGTAGCAGGACCCATGAAAAGAGACCTGGACAGATAAGAAGCAGCACCTCTTGTGGGGAAGATGAGGCTCTCAGCTAAACAGTTTCTCCATCTTTGGGCTGCCTGCAGACATGAGTAGATGTGGGTCTCACATTTCCACACTCCAGATTCATCTGGGTGTTACCAAACCTGTCATGTGAGGTATTTGCTGCTCACCCTACAGCTCACACCGCGTGTGTGTGACATCAGGCCAGCCTTGAGCTCTGCACATCCTCCATGGCTGTGCATGGTGGGGATGCATGTGGAGCTGAGGGCTGCTGGGGGCTCCGGCTCGCCCCACTCACCTGTTTGAGATTGTACAAGCCATGCTTGTCACAGTTGGGGATGTGGAGGGAGTAGAGGTGCTCCAGGGGACCTCGCTCATCTGGCAGCCGCATAGTGGAGATGCGTTCCAGGACCTGATCCAGCTCCTGCTGACAAGGAGTCTGAAAACAAACCAGAAAGCAGAAAACAAAATAAATAATAAAGTCGGGACAAGACAACCATCCAATGTCTGGACAATGGAAACACCAGTAGTGATGAACACCTCTGTGCACCTCCTCATGACACAGGTTTGCCACTGGATCCCCCTGCAGGCAACTAAAATCGTAGCTTTGCACATGCCAATGTGTGGAGATTCACACAGGGAGACATGCACATATGTCTCCCGTGGTCAAAAGCCAACATGACACTAGATCATGGGCCCAGGAGAGACACATAGGAGGAAGAGCCTCAGAGATGCTTCCACGGGTGCCATTGGTGGTGATAAGTGATGTGAAGCAGAACTAATCCAGACAGATCAGGTAGCCTTTTGTGAGCATAGACCAAACCCCGCACCTGTGATGCACTTTCAGCCCTCAAATGAAACTCAAAGCATGTGAGACCCCAAAGAAGAGGAGAGGAAGCCCTGGGAATGACAGCACTCAGCAAAGTCAGCCTCTGGAGGAATCCCTCTTGCACCGTAACAGCCCCAAGCCAAGGCTCCCAGCTCAGCTAAGGCAGTCCGGCTGAATTACATCTCATGTGGCCAGTGAGTCCACACCTCTCTGCTTTCGCGGGTGCTGGGTTTTATTCCAAAGGAGTAGCAGGAGCATGGGAGTTCTCTGGTTGACACCACCTGCATCTTACTTTGAACCTCTGCTTTACCTTTGCCTTGGAGGGGATGAAGGCTCTCTTTTGAAGCCCTTTTCCGTACCTGCACTCCTCAGATATAAATATACTATATGTTTATAGACTATTATGACCCTTTGGGAATGACTCCATTCCTGTCGTGTTTTGTTGCCTTGTCCAAGCTGCCCACTAGAGGGAAACCACAACCAAGGACTGCAAAGGAAAGATGCAGGGACGGGAAGGAGGACAGGGAGGACTCCGTGTACTCTCCCTGCTAAGTGACAGTCCCGCCACCCATCCTCGGATGTTCTGAATTCACACCCCACCCCTCCCCTGGACCTGGAGTGGGGCTGCCCTGCAGCATGCAAGCATGCAGACATCCCTAACCCCTCCTGTCTCACAAATCCCCCTGGGACATCCCTGTTTAGGAGCACAGGGTTTGAGAAAGCTGGGCAAAGGGCACGCTTGCATCCCTGTGGAGGCAGGTGTGGAGCCAGCAGGACCCCTCTTCTTCAGCTCTGCTGTCAGGGAGTGAAGCTGCAATGAAAATAACACCTCTTCTCCAGCACATCGAAGTTCATCAGATGGTCTGTTCAGCCCTAGCTTAGGCCAAAACAAACGTTTGTTTTTCCTTTTTCTCTCCCCCTCTCCCTGTCTTTTCTTTTTTTTCTTTCTTTTCCTAAGACAGTTTGCTGCAGATGTCACCAAGGCTTTTGCACTCAGCATCTTCTCGGCGAGCCCACAGCTGCCTCCATTAGCTCCCCGTGCCCCCTGCCCTCTCACCCTGCCTGTAGACAGCCGAGACTTCTTGGAGTCTTCATGGTTGTGATGGGACTTGCCGACTTTGCCCATCTGCCGCTGCTGCTCGTTCACCTTCTCCCTCATAACTGCCAGTTCCTTCATGCCTGTCTTCATGGGCTTCCTCCCACTCGCTCCACTCAGGATCCCTGGGGTGCCATCCACGTGGTTCTCAGCAAGGATACTCTCGGACCGGTCGTCGCCGTTGTCTGCAGGAGACAGAGAAGAGAAGGAAAGGGTCAGGCTCAGCCAGATGCTCTCTCACATATTCACCCCATCCTCTATCGCCTTCAAGGGTGGCTGGTCGCCAAGCCATAAAATCTTTGCATGCAAAAATTTTAAATTGCATTAGCCTTTTCATCTGAAAGGTGAGAATAGAACCTTTCATCCTGGAGTTATTACCACACTAAAAGACAGTTTAGAGAACAGGAGAAGCCGCTGCTGGAGAAGTTCCTTCTGGTTTTTCTTTGACCTTCTAAATTACTTCCCGAAGAATGTAATTTTCCCATCAGAAGTCCAGTTGGGTTAGGGATGCCAGAAGCACTTTGATTCCAAAACTTAAAACCACAGTGATTAGTAACAATACCTTGAGTCCATCTATCATCCCCCAGAGTATCTCCAGGAAAACTTACACAATACTAATGTGCTAAAATAAATTCTCAGGCCTGCTTTCAAAAATACCTAGCCTCTGCTTTCTGGCCACCCTAATTTCCCTCAGAGATCCTGCCACTTCACTGACTGCCCTTCCCATATTGTCTTTTGCAGCATTTGTCACACAGTGCATTACTCATTTAGCTTATGCCTGCTTCTTCACTGGGTCACTTCTGCTCACTGTGGAACAGCCCCCCGAGTCCTGGGCCCAACTCTGCCACAGCTAATTCAGTCATTTCAGGATCAGTTAGCAGAAATCTATGAAAAACACTGGACTTTTTCCACCTCCTCTGCTCTCTGCTTTGTGCATTTTCCCAGTTCACCAGGTGCCGTTTCTGAGAGCAGTCCTTGCCAAAGTAGGGCATGATGACAGTCACGATGCTGCAGGCATCAGTCCCTTGGACTTTGCACTAGCAGTAAGAGCAGATCTCAATTCTTTCTGCTTGCCCCAGAAGTCCAGAAGGTAACAGCTGACCCCTCCTTGGTGCCTAGTCTGATTTGGCTGAGCACCAAACTCTAACTCTGTGGCTGAATCTAACATTGAAGCTGAACCTGCTTTAAACAGGGGCCTGGACCAAGACTTTCAGAGGTCTTTCCCAGCCCAAACTAAGGTTCAACCCATGGGTACAAATCCCCTCTCACTGCAATAACCCAGGTTAAGTACATTTCTTATATAGGAGTTCTTCTCAGTTCCACACCAGTGACAGACTAGGTCATTCTGGCCCAACAGTGGTGACAAACATGAAGTGTTTTCTAGCATATGCCAACATCAACATTCTCTCCAGCACCTCTGATTTCATCTTGTGAGCACTTTGGAACACAGGCCTTTATACAGAAGTAAAGAAAACATATCAAACTGTGCATGACAAGAGGGCAAGCAATGCTTAAGCTCATTTAACAGCATTTAATTCATGGATCTTTCCTGCTTCTTAGAAAACCAAACACGGAGAGCATTTAAACATTTTAACATTTTCTATTTTTCAGAAGCTGCATCATGATGTTTTGTCAGGGCATAGCTCTACTGCCATGACAGAGAGTGAAAAATGGTAATAGCAAGTGCTTTATTTCTGCCACAGCTTTCCAAGCTCTTTTAGGTGCTACAACCCCAGATTCACACAGGAGAAACTACAAGAAGAGTTTTGCCTGAACTTACTCAGCAGACACACAGCTGCCTGTAGACTGGTGGCAAGAGAACAACCCAAGTGGACTGGATCAAAGAGCTACTCCAGCTCAGCCATCCACAAAAGACTATCAGTAGCTGCTTGGGGACATGTCAGAAGGCTCACTCCCAATCTGGACTGCAGACCAGCAGTAGAAGCACTTTGATGGCTGGAGACTGCATCTGACCGACAGGATTTAAAAGCCACCATCAGGCCCATCCCTCAATGGATTTGTTTAGACCTTTTTGAACTTCCTCACCATTTTGGCTCATATCTCCCAATTTCCCAGAAACACTAAATGCATTTGGTCTGCAGGTTTTTAGCTGCTTAGGTAGCTACTGAAAAGCAAATACAGGGCAAAACCAATCTGGCAAAGTCCTCAATACTTTCCTCAATACTGGTTCCAGATGAGAAATGGGACCAGGTTTGATACCAGATGGGCGAGCTCAAAGTCTGGGCTGCTGCCTGGTAATTGTCATCTGGCCATCATCCTAGGAGCCGGACAAGGAGTATTTTGAGCAGGAATCTTCTGTTTTTACACCAGTCTCCCCGTTAATTAGAAACACATAGCGAGAAGAGAGAAGGCCATGAGGCCGTCCTTCAGACAGGATCAAACAGAAAAGCACCGTGCAAGAGACGGGCAAGGCTGGCCAAGCTCTGGTCTTCAACGAGCTGCTTAGGAGGCTTTAGCCTTCTGACACCTTTCGTGCTCTTCTCCTTGGTGTCCAACTAAGCCATCAACAAGAGCAGAAGAACGAGGGCAGCAGCAGGGCAGCTTCTCAGCTTGCAGTCCTCTGCTTCATTGAGAAAACTGATGGTACAAACTGACAGAAAAGCAGTAAACTGGAAGCAGAGCCTTCCCCCATCAATTCTTGCTCCCTCCTGCCTCCAACTAAAATATATAGACATCTGCCCAAATAAGCACTGCACAAGTAAATGAAGGCAAGCTGGTAAGCCTCTTGTCGGCTGATTCATTCACAAAACCTGCTTCTGATAATATTTTTGCTCATTTTTCTCACTTTCCAACACCAACAAGTACCAGCCCAAAGAAAACCACTGATGGGAGCAGAGTGTGCAAGCCCATGTCCCTGAACACACCCAGTGACAGAAGAGATTGGTCTTGGCTCACCAGGCACCATCACAGGAGCAACGCTGGAGCACAGGAAGGTCTAGCTGCTATTAACTGAAAGTTCTCCTGTCCAAGGTCAACCCAGCCACAGTGAGCCATACCTTCAGCCTGCTGCTAAGCTAGACTGATCCACCTTAGCACCCCTTCACAGTTTTTCTCTCTCCCAAATCTAGTGCTGCTCTTAGGAGAAGCTCTGCTGACCTAGGGCTTGCAGGTATGGCTCAGTCACTGGGGAAGGGAGCTAGGACAGAAGAGGTTGGCCCCTTGTGCAGAGCATCGGCACTTCCTTCATGGACAACCTTCAGGCCCAGGAAAAAGCTGAGGATCAGGTGTGATGGACTTTTCAAAGAGAAAATGGGCCAGGTACCAAAGATAAGAGCAGAGACATCAAGACTCAAGGTCAGGAGAATAAAGAGCAGGCCACAAACCAAACAATGCCTCTTACAGCCAGATGCTGCTTTTTAACGCTGTTCAGAAGTAGTGAGTTGTGCATGCTTGCTCATGACTACCCATGAATCAGTTAAGTTACCCACCAAGCCTGCTGGCATGGGATGGACAGGTATGCAATTGCCTCAGATATACAACCCTAATCCTCTTTGTCATCCTGGAAAACGCCCTTTTCACTGACCAGTTTCAATTCATACTACATACCTCGGTGAACAGCATGGTGCCAAACTCCAAAACAATTATGTTTTATAGTTCTTCCATTTTCTTATGGCATGTGGAAAACATCTCCTGTGCTATTTTGGATCAAAAGGTAGAGAGCTTTGTGTAGGGTGGGACAAGCGTGGCAGGAATCAAAGCAGATAGCTGAAGTTCTCCTGAACACTATTGTGGAGTCCATGAAACACCTCTCTCCATGCCAAGAAAATGATTTCTTTATGGCCCTTTTCAAGGAAAATTCTCACTGGCTTCAATGGGGCGAGGACTTGGCTGAGGTGAAAGCGCATTCAAATGGCCATCAGCTAAAGTCTGTAGGGAACTGCACAGTCTCGCCAACATTTTGAAAAGCAGCTACCAATTTCCAGTGCTGGAATTTTCGGGAATCTGATTTGAGATGTCTAGGCACCTCCACTGAGACAGCTGAGAAACACAGGGCTTAAAAACAACCTGCTGCTTCCAGAGTCGCAAGAAATAAAAGGCGACACACACGAAAAGGCAGTTGCCTGAAGTTAAAAATACATCTTTATCCCTTTGAAGAGCCCTGAAGCATATATGGGCTGAGGGACAGGATCAAGCCAGTGGCACTCACTTTGTGAGAGAGAGCCAGCCTGTATCACAGGGAGCATGCACCATGCCAAGGACCGTAACCACCCTCTCCAGTGCTGCGCTCTCTCTGCATTAGCTTTCCTTTGACGACAGCTTTCCCAGAGGGTTTCACAAGCATTTGCTTATCTGTCTGGGGTGTTTGCATAGCATTTACGTACTGATTAAAGTCTCAGACCCACAGAAAGTTTCACCCAAGTGGCCTTCAACACCCTGCCTAGAGCCCTGCTAGCCTTATGTCCTGGCTGTGTCCCTCTCACAGCAACTGCAGTCTCCAATGGCCAGCACTTTCTCGCTGACGTCATCAAGGCACTTTGCAGTTCATTAATTACCCTGGAGAGAGAATTATTCATCCTGAGCTGCATATGGTAAAAAACAAAGGCATGAAAAAATTTGAGAGCGTTGCCCAAAGCCATTCAGGCAATCAATGAGCAAACCCAGGAGCCTGCACTCCTGCCCTGGCACCACACTGCACAGCAGCAAATGCACTCAGAGCTGCAGGAATGCAGTATCCAGACAGACTTTTCACCCTAAGCAGTGCTGCCTGTCTCATGTAGCTTCTTTTTTTTGTTCCCTCCAACGCTTTTAGCCTGCTGTGGCTCTAAATTCTACTATTTCAGGATAATTTAAGTGCCTGTTCCAGGTTCTGCTTGCCACTTTTTATCTTAAGAAGCAGAACTGCCTGTCCTGGGCTGCCAGAAACCCAGCACTTGTCCTTTGCAGCCTGAGAGCAGACAGAGCCTTTAAACTTGACCTTTAACACAGACAACAGCCACAGCCAGAGAATTACTTGCAGAAAGGTGGGGAAGGAGCAAACAAACCCCAACTGAAGCCCTGGTGACCTGTGCCTCATGAACCTGCAAAGCATTTCTAGGGAAGTCGTGGGCAAAGGTTCCTGGGCAATAGCTCTAGTGTGAGTGCTGTTGACCTGGAGCTCAGATACCTCAGACAACGTTTGCCAGCAGGGATTATACCAGCATAGCAATCTCCTCGCTGCAGAAACTGCCAAGAACAGAGCACCCACCCCCACCCCACCCCTCTGACCCATCCTATACCAAAAAGAACACAAGGTTTGCTGATTATCGCTGATGAACTGCAAAGCACTGAGCCACGGCACAGCAGCCATCAGTGCTCAGCTGGTGGCAGAGGGGAAATGCAGGGGCACCAGTACCTGGCCTGGCCCCAGGCTGGATGCAGCTCTCCAAAGCAGCCACTCAAGTCTCACCCGACTTTACACAAAAATCAAAAAAGGTGTGTCTGGGAAATGCCACAGAGAGAACATGAGCAATGGGCTGATGTAGGAAAGGGGACAATGGGAGGACGAGGGATGCAGAAGGCATCTAGAGTAGAGAAGCCCCTGTCCCAGCACATCTCTCACAGTGGCCAATTGCAGATGATATGGGAGGAGCAAAAGAAAGGACACAGCTAAAGAACAGTTCCTCCCTAGCTCTCCTTGCTGGCAATCAGCAGTTCAGGAGCCAAAGGGTACATCTAGACTGGGTTTAATAGCCACTGACAGGCCTAAGAGATTCCTTTCTGGATTCAACTCTTAATTATGACTGGACACCTCCTCCTGGTCCCCTCTCCAGCCAGCAGCATGATCTGCTTAGCCTCATCTGGTTCTGCACAGGTGGCATGTGGATGTTTAAGCTCTTAATTTGATTGCAGAGGACAGCCCAGGGTTGCCTATGCTACCCAGCCTTTGAGAAGGCTGGCAGGAAGGTTGGTCTCTCAAATCTCTCAGATCCATGTGGTCTTATGAGACACAGATGGAGATCAGCTTGGAGCATCTATTCATCTGCCAAATAGCTTCTCAGGGTGAGTTTCCAGGACTCTCTGCCTGCCTGCCCTCCCCAGGGTCATGTCAGCTTGCTCAGTAACAGTGAGGCAACTGCACTCCACAGCCAAAAAATTCCTGCATCAGTCTCCATGAGCTTGTTTTACCTCTGTGATAAACTGTTCACAAAGCACTCTGAGATCCCCAGGGTCTGACAGCCCTAGAGCTCTGCAAACACCCTTTATTGAGATCTTTTCAGCCCACATCTACTAACAGGGAGAGGAGGACTGGTGAGGGAACAGCATGTTCTGGCTACTGGTTGCTTAGCAAGGCCCTCTCCCTGCCCTGAGCAGCTGGCACCAAGGGGTGATCCAAGGGGCACCCAGTGCCTTCCTTTGGCTCAGGCATCCTGCAGGAAATGCTTTATGCTCCTCCAAAGTGCTGGGGACATTGACTCTGAGCAGTGTGGCTTTCAGCAGCCTGCTTTGCTCTCTTTTCTCTGCCCATTCTCTGGTGGCTGGCAAGAGCAACTTTCCCTCTGCCAAACACATATGCCCAAAGCCAGGGGAAAAAAAAAAAATTAAAAACCAAACCCACCACCAAAACACTACAAAAAACATGTTTGTAGACTGGTTTCCCAAGAACACAGGACTTGTGCAATAAGACAGCCTGCCTCTATGTGTTTCTGCATGTGTATGTGTTTGCATGACTGCCTGTCTCCCTATTAGCCCTCCTCCCCCTTCACCTCCCAATATATCTACAAACACGTCAGCAAATGCCAACTACATCTCAAACACGAACACAATTCTCAAAAATAGTAAGTTTCCAACGTTCCATGGAAATGTGTGGCCAGGCTGAAGAGATAAAATAGCAGCATTTGTTTTTTCAGCGTTTCAGACTTTTCAACTGATGGGCTGTGTAGCACATCACCAGTCCGCTCTGTATGGGCCCTGCAGAGCACAAACCCCACCCTGTGGAAGGCCCTCTCCAGCCCTCCTCCTGCCAACAGCAAGCCTGCAAATGATGCTTGCAGCCTCCTGTTCCCTCCTGCACCAGCCGTTCTCTGCATGCCAAGAACGATAAGGGAAAACACTGTTCGGGTCCCTCAAAAACGCAGGGGTACACTTCAAGTCCCTTCATTTATGCAACTTCCACTTCCAGTCCTGCTTTACTTTCAGCTACTTCTTCCTCTGCAGCATGCAGTTACAGCAGCAACTCTCCAGACTCACCTAAAAGCTGAGGCTGAGGAGCCAGGGGGTCTCATCTCATGGCTGATGACAGTGCTTTTGCACACGTGCTTGACTTCAACACGTGTGAAGGCAGTTTGCTCAGGAGAAAGACCTTAACATGTTAGGAAGGTTTTGCTGAGTGAAGCTCTCCAAGCTCACTGCTGCCATAAAAGCATTCCCCCTTGTTAGCGAAGCGTAGCTCAGCCCTTTCAACACACTTCTCTGATTAGAGCTCTGCAAAGCTGCAACCTTCCCAGCAGAACCAAACGAATTAACTTCCAAGCTTAAATTAATTGCACTGCAGCTTCCTGATTTGACCTTGACCCCATCTGTAAAATCCCCAGAGTAGCTGCTACTTAGTCATTAGAGCCTTCTGCTTGAATGAAATGAGCTGATAACCTTACTACGACTAAATCTCTGCTCTCCTTCCCTGGTCACTGCACACACCCATGCACCAGACTTCCAGTATAAACTCAGCTCCTAAATTTTCAGTTCCTGTGAATTTCCAGCATGAAATGACTCCACAAACCCACCTCCTTCATTTCCTGCAGGTTTTACTGCAGTGTTTGAATTACCTTTATTTGCCCAGTTTGTTTCAGGAAACACAGGCTCATCTCTGACTTCAAGTCTAAGCCTATTGTGGCTTCCGCATCCCATAGTCCAAACTATACAAGCACAGAAGAGCTTTCCTTACCACAGCCTCTATGAGGGTACCTTCATGTTAATCATTATGACAAGCTCTGTTTGGCACTGAGATGCTGCACCTCCAATTCCTGCAGGAGGGCTGCAGGGGCTAGCAGAGTTACAGGAGCAGTGAATCTTACCGAGGCTGATTCCCAGGTATGATACTTTGCAGCCTGCCAGAAAGGGCTGCTGAAGGATTGATGATCTGATGGACACCATCACAAACAAGAAACTCTTCTCCAAGTTCACATTAAACTTTTCTACCTCCCTCACACATTTTTGGGAGAAGTGTAACATACAGGACCTGTTCAAACTTTTCTCCTATTTTAAGATGATTGCTATTCTAGGTGCAGGCAGTGACAAGTAAACACCAAGTTAGCTGGAGATGAACTGTCAAAACTCAATTTGAACGTGCACCAAGGAAAGACATGCTGCTGGAGGAAGTGCTCACATCTGTCCATCAAGATCTCCAAATTCATGCAATGTGTCCCTTGGATTTTGCTCCAAGGAGAGGTTGCTGAGGGAAATTTTGTGCTCTATCATCCGAGAAGCTAGAGTAGATATTCGAGGGGTTATTTCTAGCAATGTTCTCTGCCTGGTTTTGCTCCTCAAGGACAGCTTAGCTCACCAGAAAGATGTCCTCTGGCTCAGGAAGCCCAGCTGTGCCCTTTGGTACCTGTTCAGAATCCCCATCGAGATCAGAGTTGGTGAAGAAGAAGATCTGGACAGGGCATGACCAAAGAAACCTATAACAGAGTATTTCAGCATGACTTCTGAGAAAGCTGAAGCAGAGTGGCCAAAAGTATAACCTTCTACCCTGCAAAAAGGTGGGAAAGCTTCAAAATCAGGAAGAATAAAAAAAAATACAAGTAAAGCTAAAAAGACTTAAAAACCACAAAAGGTCAGAGCAGTGCCCCACCCTGTTTGCAAGAGCCGACTCTTGCCTATCACCAGTATTGCTCCACTCCCTTCTCAGCCACATTGGCTTCTCTGGTTATTGCTATTGCATGCAAATGGAATGAACTTCAGCCATTTGTATCATGAGTTTTTAAATAACATCTCCCTTTTCCAGAGTCAATTTTCCAGACAGCAGTTCAGTCCAGGGCTCTCCTCACCACTCACCCAAATTTCATTGCACGTTTCCTCAAAGTCTGCCTTTTTCAAAATGCACTATTATTACAGTAACTCCTTCCTATGCTCTCCTCAAAGACCCTACCAGAGACCAACAGCAGTTACTACCAGTGCCACCTCCAGGTCTGCTGGACCTACTGTCCCCATGCAGCCCCTTAGCCAAGCTCAAGTCCTCAAAGCCAACCTCACATCTGCTTTTCCCCCAGCAATTTGCAGTCTTCAGAGACAAAGCACAAGTGCATCCAAATAAAACCAGAGCATTGAAGTGTAGTTGGAAAGAAGCAGTATCTGCTGCAGTTTAGTTGTGAGTCTCTTCTGGCCTCCAGCATCTCCCAGATGCCTTCAGCACTCACAGACATTACTGCTCTCTCCTCATGGGAGTACCAATTGCCTACGTTCAAAGCTCCAGCTGTTCATAGATTGTGATTTTCCTCATTTGGTGTTCAAGCTAAACAACATCGTAATTGTTTCAGACTACATCAAAATACTTTGTTCATCTGTTCTTGGGGCAATGTTTCACTTAGTTTTGCTTAGTTTTGCAGATTTCTTTAACCCATGTTTTATCCTTCTCCCAGGTAAGGGCAGAACTCAATTTGAACCACCATGAGATGGGGCTGAACCTGGTCTTGTATGTGTATTTATTATGCATATTTACCATTTATCTTACTGTGTACATTCACTCTCTAGACGTGATGCTTTTAAAGATACAAGACTGCTACTGAAATAAACAGGAGTTTTACCAACAGTAATACCTGCAGATTTTTCCCACTGCTGGATGACATGCATGTAACATGCAGTAATGCCATGAAGGGTTCAGACTCACAGACAGGCTACCAGAAGGCAGCAATTTACTGCAGACTAGCTGATCTCTAACAACTGCCATGCAACATGCAAGTAATGCAAGTTACTTTTATGATCTTTCAGTGGCCTTCAAGCTCCATAGCCTACAGCAGAGCCAGATCAATGCCACTTGGCCTTCAGAAGCGGAGGTTTCCTCCCACACAGGTGGGAGGGAAGCACTGCAAGGCAGCCTGCTGCTTCACTCTGCTGTCACTGCTTTGGTCTCTTGCCTTTATAGAAAAAAGGGGCTGGATCTCACTTTGTTTGCAAACCACTCTGTATTTTGGGCCACCCATGATGTTGCCCAAGCTCCCACCTCAGAAGTATGCAGACTCCCGCTGAGCAAAAGGCAGGAAGAGAGTCATAAAACTGTGGTAGAGGAAGGGAGAGAAGAAAGGGGAACATCAGTCTGCTGCGTTCCCAAGGAGGCACTGCAAAGCTTAAAAAACAGACCACTGCAAAACACAAGAGAGTTGGAGACAGACGTGATAAGCCAGCTGAACTGCTGCAAGCAAAGCTGATATGTGCAGCAGTCAGCTTTCTGCTTAAACAGCTCCAGAAAGCACTAAACGTGCATCCAGCCAACACGCTCAGCACCAAGTTCCCTGACGTGTTTGCTGCGCACCTGATCTACACAGCACTCTGGTGGGAGGATCTGGCTACCACCTAAAGGCTTGAAGACACCCAGCCTTGTGGCAGAGTTCTTTAAAGGAGGTAGCTGCTGGTATGTGATAGTGGGATGGTCCTCAGGTTAGAGCAAACCATCCATGCCTTTAACAAGCCAAGCAACTAAAAAAAGCTTCTGCAAGAGAACGCCAGGGAATCCTCTGGCTTCAAGGACTGGTGTTCACATGAGTTCACCCCAAAACACTGGACAGCTTTAGCTGGCTTGTAGCATACTGCCCTGGTGAGTCTCCCCAGCCAAAACCAGCTGGCTGCTCTGCAGCAAGTTATCACTCATGCTGTATGCTGCAGGTATTGTGCTGTATGCTGCAGGTATTGTACAGTATGCAAATGACAGCTTTTATCTGGCCTTTATGCATCTTGTTACAGCAAAAAACATCTCACTGCTTTCTGCTGCGTTTTTGAATCTCCACAACATTACAGAACAAAATGTGGCAGTCGTTTAAGGGCATGTAATTCCCCAGGCATATAGTCTAGGGAAGAAGCTCATCAAGGGGGCCACTGAAATCTCCCAGGAGCACTAAGATGGGAGGCTGTCATTAGAAGAACTGTCCTGGCGTGCGATAGTTAACCCACTCTTAGTCGTCACAGACTAATCACCACAGCTGAAAAACACTGTAACTGCAATCATCCTAAGGGCAAGGGGGAAAGCGTGGAGGAGACAGCGGGGAAACATCATCCCCAAACACCCACATACCGTCTGAGGGCTTTTATCAGCCCTTGGAACAAAAATGCTGCTGCATCATTCTCTCTTGGGAAGCAACAGGCACATGCACTCATCTCCATCATACTTGGTCCATAAAACCCTGTTTCATTAGATGCTGCCACACCTGTTTGTGTTTTAAAGCAAGTAGATCTGGCTTAATTGAGCACTTTATTGCTGCTTTATCTCCATTTTCTGAACACGCCTCAGGGAGAGAGTTTTGTGCATTTTTGGGCTTGTTTTTTTCCTTCTTCCTTTTCGAACTTTCCCACCTAAACCTCACCTGATGCAGGAATACTAGCCCCTGTGACAGTTGTTCACGTGTCTGGGGGCTGGTTTTAGTAAAGGCTCCCCTCTAGACAATGAACCTCATCCTAAATATTCTGGTTTATGTGCTCCAAAGCTGAAGCGCTTCAACATACCAATCCTTCCCTCCCACTCTCCCTCTGTCCTCTTGGAGAAAAAATCAGTTACTGGCGGAAGGTGTTGCAGTACATGCCAGGAAGAAAAGAAAGAAAAGAAAAAGGATCTTGCTGCCCCTGCAGTCTCTGAAATTGCCTTTGCCAAGTTACAACAAACAGGAAAAGTAGACTCAAAACACAGTCCCCACGTCCCCCTCCATCCACCCAGCAAAGGCTGCACTAGTGCCAGCTACTGCTCACAAACAATTATGCTGCTAGCCTCCTCTGGCACATCCTTCCAGGTGGCCTGAACAACAGAAAAGCTCAGCTCATCAGGAAGCCTGCATCAGATGCATGGGGTGGTTGAAATCCCTTTCAGGAAGTGCAAAGGTCCTTCACACTCCCACACAGAGGAAAGGTTACCTGCAAGTCAGTTTGCCAGCTCCTATATTGGAAGATGCTTGTGTTTCCCTGTGAAAGAAGCCAGGCACACAGTAGCTGGGAACAGAGAGAAGTACTGGCTGCAAAGCTGGCAGTTTTCCCACTAAGCCATCCCAAGTGCTTTGTAGCCCCTGGGAGAACAACAGAATTGGTCCCTCTTGCAGGAAGGAGTTGAGAAACCATTGCTAGGCTGCAGCATCCTCCCAGGGACCGGTGCCCAGCATCTTTTCACAGCTTTCAGGCCATGATCTGGCATGGGCAGGTACCAGCAGTATCTCTGAAGCCTATCTTTAATATACAGCTCCAAATAGTATTTCTCTCAGTGCAGACTAAAGCTGGTACCACTCAGCAGGCAACCTGGCTTTCACCAAGTAGCAAATGCACAGAAGATGCATTATAATAACTGACGCTGACACAGGATGCAACCCATTCATGCTTTATACCTGCTAAAAGCAGGACAACCTGTTGAAACCATGACTACTGCAGCTTCAGGGCGGCTAGATGACCACCCCCACTGGTCTTCTCCTCAAATGTGCTGCCCTGACCACCAGCTACTTCTTCTCCTGCCCCCACCCACAAGGGAGTTCTATTCAGCCAGCATCTTGTAAGCTCCGGCTTCCAACTCTTCCGATGGAAGCAGGCGTCGATGTCCTGCCTGTTCCTCTTCCTACGAGAGTAAGATATTCAAAGCACTGTCAGCTTTCCCAATACTGTGTTCCAGTTTGATTTCATGCTGCAGTGCTGAGTCCAACCATCTTTTATCCCTGCTGCCTGGTATCTTTTCTTAGATGTCCAAACACGAAAGCCACCCTTGAAGCGAGCAAAAAGCAAGGCGTACTAGCAGCAGCTGAATGAGCTACCCTGGTCCTTTCTGCCACAGTCCAACAAGACTTCAAGCCCAGGAGAAAAAACATCTCAATAGTGAAGTGAAAGAGGGTCAAAATGTAATTAAGCTCTGCACTTCCTATCCCAAACTGTTAGTGGGTGTTGCTGGGGGTTTGAGAGTTACTCAGGCACTCTTTCACAAGAGAGGGAAATGGTCCTGCTTTTAGTAAGATAAGCTCTTCTGGATTCCTCAAGAGGAAGGCAGTAAGCAAAGCACAATTTCTAAATCTCTCCCTGTCCCCTTTCCTTCCTCCAGCAAGGCTTACAGACACACAAAGCAGAGACACCTTCCCTATTAAAAAGTCCCTCTTTCAGCCTTCAGCTGTGTTCAACTGAACACACATGGGCTCTACCCAAGAAAGACCAACCCAAGTCATCCTCACAAGGACAACCCATCTTCCATCATTGGGGAAGGCAGAGAATTTAGACACCGTAGTACATAAAAGCAAAACTTGTAAATGGAGCCTCTGACTGTGTGTCCTCTGCTCAGGGTCTGTGCACCTCAGGAACTCAGTACAGCTTGCATACAACCCAGATTAAACCCCCTTCAACTGAGAGCCATGGAGAGGGGGCAGTGGAGGGAATCTGCAGTAATGTTTGCCAGTGAAAAAAAGAACAGGATGTAGCAGTTCCTTGTGCAGGAACAAAATCAGTCACAAGTCCAAAACATAGGCTGACCATGATGCAGAGGTTCATCCATGCAGAGGCTTGTTTGAGGTCCCACCACGTAACTTTTCTTCATGTCTCCCTGCCAAAGCACCAGTGTGCTCTTGCAGCATCGGGTGCAATCTCCACAATCAACCAGCAGCTACAGCTGTGGTCAGCACCAGATGCTAGGAGGTCAATAAAGACTGATCTTTTCCTCTGCTTCTGGAAGCCAGTGGTGTAGGAACTTCCAAAGCCAGGAGCAGCAAATAGATCTCTACACTTCATAGCTAGCCATCCCCCTCTAGGAGTTTCTATACATTTCGAAGACATTTATATTGAGGAAATTTCCAACTTCCTACACCAATTACTTTCATGGTTTAATTCTCTGCCCTACTCCACCAGATGTGCTGCTTGATCTTTTCCTAAGATGCCAAACAAAACTGAAAAATAGTGATTCTCCCATTCCTCCCCCTATTCACTACTTTACACCTCTCCATCCCAGCCCACAGGGAGAGGTCCGAAGAAGACCTAAATACCAAAGTGCAGGTCTCCATACTATGTTGAAATGGATTCTGAAGACCCCTTAATCAAGGGGTGACTTTCAGAAAGCAACCTGCACCTGCTGTGTGCCATGCACGCCTCTATCACACTTCCGAAATCAACTGCAGCCCTGATGACAGGCTGGAAGCCAGGACACCTCTTCTTTAAAGAGAAAGAAAAACGTCCGGCCTTTTCACAAATACAGAAGGTCTTGGCACAAGCTGAGGGCACAGGAACAAAGCCAAAGCACGCGGAAAACAGCAGCAGCACTTCTTAACTGCTGCCTAATTGGAGAGCTAGGATGCCACCCCAGAGCAAGGGATTCGCTGCAGGCTCCTGACAAGCTGCACAAGGTGCCCCAGCACAGGGAGAGACCCCACCAAGTGCCACCCCTGTTGCTGCCTCAACAGCCCCAGCCCACGGGCACTCACTGTTGCCACATGCTGCTCTTCCTCAAAAGCCTGTGAAGCATGTTGGCTGAACACCAATGAAAGCACCTTCTAATGGGATTTTTCAGGTTTCAAGGATATCAGTGTCTAGCACAGGCTGATGTAATTAGAAAGACATCCAACATACAATCTGGCATTGATTAACTGGCTATTTACCTCCGAACATTACAAGTCCCACTCTAAAACTCTGCAGTGAAACACTTGCTTTTTTGTAATTGTTTTCTCCCTCACCCCATCCCTGCTTCTCACGAAGCCCAGCTGCGGCCTCTCTCACACCGCTCCCTCAGCCTCACCATGCTTTGCCTTGCTAAATAAACCATGATGGTGTCGGTCAGGCTAAAGCTGGAAAGCTTGCTGAGGGTTAAAAGTGTGTTGCTCTTGGCAAACAGATAAACCAAATTTTTGCTGAACAGGCCTCAGAACGGACAGCCACATGCACTTGCAATCATCATGCTTGCATTTGACTCTTTCTGTTGAATACCAGGGTAAGAAAATACTTGGCCTGCACTCACTTCTATTGGCTTCAGTGTGCTGGTCCCTACACAGCCACAGATCTGTTCATCATCAAGTTCTCCCACACCAGAGACATCCCTAAAGCTGCAACAGATGAGTTACAAACTCTTTTCACTACAACTCCCTCCTACATCCCTTAGAAAGAGTGTCTGGAAGAGCAGCAAATGGGTAGCCCTGGAAGAAAGGGTTTGTAGAAAGCAGTGAGGAGTTACTGGTGACATTTAACACCTCACAGGAGCAGTAATGCAAATTCTGCAGGGAGTGAGCATTCAAAGACAGTATTTGTTACAGCAGCCCAGATGGCAAAATCAGCAGGCTTTCAGTGGAAGCAGGCTGGGGTCCTTATCCCAGCAGAGGAGGACCCCATGCAGTCGGCTGAGTGAGCCCTGTGAAGTTTAACAGTGGGTCTTGTCATGCAACAGCCCAATATGCAGAGAACAAAAGATTGGTGAGTTTTTAACTGTAATTGCTGTTTCCATACACAGACCAGATTGCATAATGCACTGCATGGGCCATTTCTTCTAGACGTGCCAAGAGAATTATCAAAGCACTTCCACTGTCTCTGCATGAAATATCACCAGAGGGTATGCCCTCCCCTTTCCTTGAAGAAGTAGGAGGCTCTTCCATTCTCCAACTGTTCCAAAGGAGCCAAATGCACCCAGCACATCCAGATCTCTCCAGCAAAGTTGTATCCTCCCTGCTTCAAATGCCCCCATGGCAGCATGGGAGATGCATGGAAAGACTAGAGATCAGGGGGGCAGGACTGCACCTGTTTTGAGGTCTGTGGAATACTATGTAAATTGATGGGTCAGCATAAATATTTATTATGAGGGAAGTGTAAGAGAAGAGGAGACTGGAAACTGTTAATCAATAATGAAAAGCAAAAGTGAAGAAAACCTGTAAAGAAAATTGCCCACAAGCTTCTTACTCATTCCTAAAAATACAACTGTAGTGGAGTGATACAGAAGAAAGCAAGATAAATTAGGCAGATAAAATACCAGAAGGGAAAAAGCATCATCAGAGAAAATTATATGTCACCTATAGTTAAGTATATGAAGACCAAAAAGGAATTATTGACACTTGCAAATACTGAGCTGTTACTGAAGTGACTATTTGCTGGATGAGACAAAAATGGACAATCCAAATCATTGGCCACTGGCAGAGTTTACAAAAGCATTGTTATAGCATCTCCTGTTGTGAGTGATTTCAAATACAAAACAACATTGTTTTGTAGCACTCTAGTCAAAACAGCAGTTCACACAGCAAAAATCTGTTGTCTGAACTAGATAGACTAGGTGTCAGGCTTCAGGAAGGAACACCATCCTTCTGGCCTTAAAGCTGTGAAAAACAAACCTGGGAGCACCAAAGATGGATGCTCCTAGGGGAAAAAAATGACATTGCATGGGCTGACCACTAAACTGAGTACCCTCCACCCAAGGGCAGTATTTAGATCTGACCTACCACTATGGAATTGGTGAGCACTGGACAGAGGCCTCCAGGTGATGATCCCTTAACAAAACAGCCCTGATCAACTGCCATGACTGATGAGGTTAACACAAATCCATAAATCAGACACAAAACCAGGCAGTGTTGATACGAAACAGCCTGAGAGCCAGACAAAGGAACAAACTCTTAATAGAGCATCAGGTGGTGGAAAATGTGAGAAGTCAGAGAAGTCATCCAGACAAATTAACTGGGAAATGGCAGAATGCTGATGAATATTTGGCATTGAAACAACCATCGGCCTCCCTGGGATGTTCCCAGAATGAAACTGTAGAATGAGCTATAAATAATCTGAAGTGTATCTTGCTTCTTTGCCCCAAAGGCAGCACAGCCTTTCGAGGGAGCTTGGAGGTAGAGAGAAAAACCTGCCTAAAATCCAGCCTTCAGAGAGTCACAGGAATAAATCGCTGTACAGCAATCTACACAGGACCACTGTAAGCTGGGGAAGAGCCTTTTGGAGACCTTAAAGGCAAGTGAGGCTTCTCAGTTTCTCTCCTTACAGCTTTTGTTTCATCTGCAATTAAAGTATCAGAGATACCAGCTATCCTTTTCTGGTTTTGTTGACTCTATTGGCCTCAGATCTGATCCCTCCCCTTGAGCAAGACATTATCTATCAAGAGCTTCCCAATTTTGCTACATATCTAGGTAGTGGCATTGTACAAGGGCTTTGTTTTAAAGCCTTCCCATGTTTCCTCATTGCAAATACTCATTTTATGAGCACTTGCCATTCCTCCATTCCCAAAGCCCCTTTCAATGAAAGTTGAAGGTCACAAAGTACAGATTTCCTCATTTCAGCTCCCCTCAAAGCTGGAGTGCTTTGGCTTGGCTGCAGGGCAAACTCTAGAGCCTAAAGAAAACAAACACATAGGACACTTCTGTTACCCTAAAATGCTGAGCAATTTAATCTCAGTAAATAAACACATGGAAACTCACTTTAGGTCAGAATATGTCATGCTGCTTGGTTTGCTACAATTAAAAATAAAATCTATTAAAAAAAGAATCAGATAGTCAGACTGGAGTCCTGCACCTAGAAAACAGTATTAACAGAAACAGAAAAAATATATCTATCTTCATTCCCTTTGAAAATTCAGTACAGTAACTTACCGTGAAACAGGAACACTGCTTTAGTGTAGATCCAATTGCACTTTGAACCAGACCCCAAATTCTATTTTGAATTTTATTTTTTAATTTGGTGGGTAAATATTGATATTTACCACTCTCCCATGACCAAACTTCTTTTCTGCCAAGCTGAAAGAACATTAACATGGCAAGGTCAGCACAACATTTCCCTGTGCACTGACAAATTCTGCTTGGCCCATGAACAGGAAAAAAAAATCTAAACATTCTTGTTTAAGGATAAAATTAAGTCTTCCCTGGACATGAGACTTGCCACATCTTTCCTTGGGAGCAGAAAATCATCTGCCCTGTCCCTGAGGTTTCACCTGGAGAAGATGTCCTAGAAGGACAGTACTCCAGCCAGCAGAAGATGCTGTGTTTTCTAGACAGGATACAATAGTTATGGTATGTTGTCTTCCTGCCAGCACTCTTCTCTAGCTCATGGTGCTCTTCCCCCTCCCCATCTTTGTTTCTTTCCTGTATCTCGAGGGAGCAGCCAAGTTTTCCCCTGCCAAGCCCTCCTTGTGACACATGTTCCTGCTCCCCTGGAGCTCATCCCTTGCACCTGCCCACATCCATTTTTTCAAGCTCATGACTGCAGCCAAGGGCTTGCCAGTTGCTTTCAGAGGGGTTAACACTTCCCTCACCCTTGGGATGATTCTCTCTAGATACAGGCTAAGCCTGGGTGGATTTTGCAAATCAGGACCTGAGCGATAGTCCACCTTTACCCTGGAATCAATTAAAATATACAGGTCTTAGTTGTCCACTGGCAGATTTTGCTAGCACAAGTCCTATTCCTCAAAATCTCCAGCCTGGTCTTTCACTGCCCATCCCAACAGTCCATGCTATTTAGTTTTATCCCAGTCCTGACCCTGTCACCCCTCCACATCATATACCTGTAAGAGTTTTCCTGAGCTTCCTCTCTCCAGAACACTGAACCCAACCCAGCACAATCACAAGTATTCCACACCTTCATATCTACGGTTTCTGCCACAGCCCTCATTGCAAACCCACTGTCAGACAGATACATCTCACTTCTTTTCCCTGGAGACCTCTGCAGCCAAATCCCACCATCCTCACACAAGCCTCTGTCATCCCTTCACAACTTCTCAAACTGACTTCCCTGACCTCCCTCGCCCCTGTTTTAAGGAATAGTTTCCTTGTATGCATTTGTCCACTGCTCCATGGGAGATCACACAAACCAAATAACTGATTTTTCAGACAAGGGCAGCATATCAGACAAAAGTATCGGCTCAGCCTGGCATGACCCACCTTTGCTTCATCTGATTGGTATTTACCTTCAAGTCATTTATTACTCTGTCCTCAAGTGTCATCCACAGCTGAGATTGGATTACAGGGTCTGAATCACTCCCCAACCTTTGATGATCTGAAATACTGGATTCGTCTCCTATTCACCACTATGACAGAAAAGTCTTTATACACGACTCAGTGATTTATTTCTTTTGTCCTCATCCCTTCAGAAACTGGGGATGCTGTTCCTGGCCTCTGCTCTCCAACAGTTTTCAATCAGTTTAGTTCTGTGACTTTGGGGTTTTCCCTCCAGTTTTCAAGGTTTCCATGTCCTCATCCCCTCCAACTGTATCAACCACTGAAGAAAAAAGTTCAGTTAATACTAGAGCCATACCCACATCATCTTTAATCTCCAGTTGGTCCTCACTGCACAGCGGCTTCAAGTCTCTTTATTTATATAGCTGAGAAACCTGTTGCTATTTGTTTTAATTTCCTTTGCCAGGCCTAACACAGCTTGACTTTTGGCAATTCTCATTTTATCCCTACCCCTCCTGACCTCTAAGACACTGCTTTTTTGTCAATTAGTCTTTTTTTTTTCCATTCCTCACAGACAACTATCCTTTTTTAAGAATTAACTACAGGACAACTATCCTTTTTAAGGTGGCTATTCACCAGCTTCAGCACACAGCCCTTTCCTGTCCTGCTTTCCTCCTTTGCTTGTGATCCCTGGCCCAGATAGTTGCTGCACCTCTGGATTAGAAAGAGGCTCTACATTTTCTGCATTCAAGTTTTCATGCTTCTCTGCCCAGATGACTTCACCCACTAGGTTTTTTCATTTTTCAGAGTCTGCCCTTTCAAAGACAAGTATCCTAGTTCCAGACCTACTTTTGTTTAGGCTTCCATTTAATTTAAAAGGAATCCATTTTATGAGCTCCAAGTCCAAGATTCCTCTGTACAAACAGGCCCTCCTGTAACATCAACACTAGTTACCAAAACAAAACCTAAAATAGCACCTCCATTTGCTTGTGCTGTTACTATTTAATGAAAAAAAATTTTAAAAATCTGGGCTATCATATCTAGGAATATCTGTTTTACCTTAATAATACAATGTGTTTCCAATGTGTACTCCTAGATACTAAGATACCTTCTTAAATTCCCACAGCAATGTTATTTTGGTACCACTTATCTTTCGAATAACATTACAGAGAGATCTATCCACACAACCCCTGCCACCCCTTATTCCACAATCTGCAGCTCTATCTATCCTCCCATGGCTCTTTCCTAGGGTACTAAGATGAACTGCATTCTTCTAAGGTGTTTTCTGAATACCTTCAAGTAGTCCTGTCACCAGGTTGCCTCCCAAAACAACAACTAGCTCATCAAAGAAACAACTGTACCAGCTCAGACCACAGTGTCCATGGCCTCACCTCCTACAGTAGATGAAAGTGGGTCAAGATAGAAGATTATTTGTAAGGATTTTAATTTCCCCAGTCTTCTCCTGAGTGTTCATCATCCTCTAGAAAGGAGCTTCACAACTCCACTACCAATGTTGTGAAAGTATACATCCTTTCATTTGGGTAGCCTCTGACCTCTCAGCTGTGGTCCTGAGAAGAGACCCATGAAACACCTTCAAAAGGCAAGCCTGGAATCAAACATTTATAGCTCTGCTAGATACTAGAAATCCTGGTTTCAACAGGCAGATTGGCTGTATTATCAGTTGCAGTTCTGCCCCCTCTCAGCTAACTGCAGGCTCAACAGATGGTAAATTCTCTCTTTCTGCCCCACAGAAGGAAATTTCCTTACTTTGTGGGGGTTTTGTTAGCACCCATTTCATATGAAGATATGAACTACTTTTTTTCTCCAACAACTTACCTGATCAACCTACCTCATTAAGCTTCGAGTATCTCCTCTCAGACTATATGTACCTTTGAAGATTGTTGTCTCTGTTCCAGACTTCGATTTGTGTACCTGAAAGCTTGATCACTAGCCTAATAATAAAAATTATCCTTCCCCACAAAGTTTGCCTTGCCTGTGTCTTTAGACTGGGACAACAGCACTACCAGTCCACACAGTATACATGCTAGTGCTTGTATTATGATAACTCTGGGGCCTTTGGCTTCTGATGACAGCGACCCAGACCCTCCTTCTTTCTGAGGATATTATTAAAGAAAAGAAAACATTACATAAAAACCCTTCACTGAAGATCATTTAAGTCCTACTGGTGTCCTTATCTTTGGTCTGCCTGAGATGAAGTCAGAAGTGCTGTCTGAATGTGAAGGACCATGAGTGGACTTGCTGGTGGAGTTCCCAGGCTCTGGCACGCTTCTTCATCAAAACCAATGTCATCCAAAAAAAAGGGGAAATACAAATGAAAGAGGATGAATTGGACTAAGATAAAAATGGATTCTGGTAGATGTGCTTTGTTCCTGCTCCCATTCCAGTTTTTGTGTGCTGTGTTTTACAGTAAAGTCCTTGAAAGCAGCTAATGTGGCCCTGGCCATAATCTGCTTAAGGCAGTTTATGCTGGTGTAATATAGCTGACTTCAGGGAAGTCAATCCTGACACCAAGAAGGTCCCACAAACAGTCTCAGGGCCAAGTTCATGAACTAGGATTCAGAAGAGTTGGATTCAAGCCCTCCTGCCCCGCTTCCCTCTCCTCAAGAGACCTTGAAGAAGTAATTTTATCACTTTGCCCAGCCGTGTGCATCTATAAAAGGGGATCATAAAAATCTCATCCTTGACAGAATGACTGTGAGCATCAAGCCAGCAGATAGAAGGAAGTCCTTGTAACTACGGCAAGGACAGCCATACAGCCACACTGAATAGCTATTTAGGTACAAGTCCCTTGCTCTGACAGTGGCTATGCTTCTAGTGCCACATAAATAATTGCACTTTGTTTTGGCATACTATTATCTCTGCATATACAGGTTAAAGTGAAACACAGGGGCAGAAGAGTCAGGTTTCTTTCTGCAGCCCTGCAAAGGCCAGGGCTGTTCAGTGAAATCTGGAAGGAAAAGGGTTGTGGCAATAACCTCATCTGCCTCACTCCAAAGATAACCTATTCACAACAAAAAAACAAACAAAAAAAAACCCCAACAAAGACCAACCCAGGCCAACCAAAACTCACACACTGTAGCTGCTCAAACTGAGACAACCCCAGACATTAACCCTGAGCTGTACATGTGACTTGCTTTTTATCTCAGACTATGCAGATCAGGCAAAGCTGACCCCACGCAGAAACCCAGAAGAGACAGCTGTTCCTAGATGCTTACCCTGATACAGCTCCCACCCCAAACCACCTGGCAGGGTAGGAGAGCTGCAGCTGTTTCCCCGCAGCGCCAAACCATAACACCTTGTTACCTGATGAAAAACTCACTCTTGTTCGGCATCAGGTATTGTTAATTAGCAAGTGTTTCAGAGGTGGGACACTCCTCAAACTCAAGACTTTCAGGAAAGATTTGGGTGTGTCTTCCCCCTGCCCATACAACAAGAATCAGCAGTTTTATAGAAGTAATTTGCATTTTCTCAACCCAGTCTTTTTTCATATCAAAAAGGTGTACGTGCCAAAACACACATGAGCCTAGGCACGTAAGAGGTAACAGTAGTCTCCAGCTTGCCCTTGAGAAAAGTCAGGCTGTAATGAGCTATTTATTCACAGGGAGAAAGTTGCTTCCAGACAACAAACAGCTTCAGAGGTAGCAAGATTTGGTCCTGAAAGAACCATAAGACCCCAGGAGCAAAAGCTAGACTCTGCCTCCTAGAAGAAATAAATCTAATTCTACACCTGAGCCACTTCATCAAATGCTATTGTTACTACTTAAGATTAATGTGTTGACCTGAGGTCCCTTCAGGACAACAAAGTCCCAGCATACAATTTGCTGAACAAACTCATTTACAGATAATCTTGTCTCCTAAAGTCTTCTTCATCAAAGGAAAACAGTCAGGCTTTAAGGGAAGGGCTCTCTTTGCTTCATTATTGGATTAGCTAATTATGGATCTCAAGTTCTGGTCCTGAAGCTGAGCTCCCTCAAATCCACCTGCTCCTGCTGAACTTTCTAGGGCCTGGCTGATTCAAATGCTGCAATAAGCAGCCGCATTATGAAGAAGCCCTCTAGACCAGAGCCTTCACTCTCCCTGAATTCAAGGTTTATACGTTCTCTGAAATCAATACCACACTAATCAAAATGCTTACATATAGCAAACAGGCAAGCTGGAGAAACTGAGGGTCATATGCTCAAAATCATCAGTGGCAGAGCTGGATCTGAGCAAATCTCTAGACTCCAGCCCTTGTTTTTGAAACAGTGGATAGCATAACTCCAGGGTTAGGCAACTTGACTTCTACAAGTCTGGACTGTTTGCTCCTCCCACCATTAAGAATGCTCTTGCCTGCTCTCCATTCTATGGTCTGGATGGCCACGGGTTTGGAAGGAGGACAAAGCAAAGACAAAGGAACAATACAGTGGTATAAGATGACAGCCTGTTTCTCATGTTGCCCTATCTCTTCAGCTGTTTATAATCTCTTCCACAAAATGAAAAAACAAGATGGGTAATGATTTGAACACAAGAGTGCTTTGCCGAAGCAACACAGAAGGGTAAAGGACCCTTGCCAAGGGCAGTGCAGAATCTTTTTTCATTGCTTCCATGGATACAGTAGCCATTTAACTGTTCTCAGCAGATCCCATCATGCCTTCAAGTAAGCTGCTGCAACAAAAAGAAAACACCCAACCTTTACATTCCAGTGATCAATATCTGTCAAATCTTAGTTGCTCTGAAGCCATTCTCCCTTAATGAGCTAGGCCAGCTATACTTTCTTCCACCACAGCTGTTCACAAGCACATATTGGAGGCATCTGAGGCACCCAGAGAAAGCAGCACCAACAGGATCAGCTGAGAAATCCCCAGATGGCCTAAGGGGAGGGTAAAAAGGCTGCATGATGCAACCTTGTGCTGAAGTAAACCTGCCCTAACCAGTTCTCATCCAAAGTAATTTCTTCGCAGGGCAAATCATTTCTTCCTGACATGAATTCACTACCGTGTCCAGAGGCAGCTACCTCTGTGTTTCTGTTGTCCTGTCTCCACCACTTATGCCACAACATCAGTTATATCTAACGTTATTTTACTTCCTGCTATAAGCAGCAACAGCTTGTTTCAGGGAAGGACACTCTTCCCTCTTTTGTTTTCCTTCCACGTTTCCACATCTTGGACAAAGCCTTCACTGTATCTCTTCTGAGAGCAACATTGGCTTGTGACCTTCTGTTCTGATGCCAAATAAGCACTAGTTGAAACCCATTCCATAATGAGCATTCCCACCTGGATGAACCTCTCGGAACTACAGCAGATTCTGTAGCAGTGTACCCTGATCTCGAGGGTTGTGCTATGCTGGCGATCAAGAAACACTTAGGGAAACGGAGCTGAGGAATGTCTGAGAGACACCAACCTGCCATCAGCAGGGGTGGAACAAGCAGCAGCAGCAGCTCTCAGGAGAATGTAGAGAATAGGAAAGAAAAGGGTTGACAAGCCAGAAAAGAATAATTGCCTTTAAAGAGCCAGATTTCCATCAGAGTACTCTCGGGAGTAAGGGAGATGAGGCCAGTTTTGGTATCTTTTCTGCCCAAAATTACAGTGAACTGTCCAGGGGACTGGCACAGATCAGTGTTTTTCATGCAGTTCTCTGACATCAAATTCAGAGGATTAGAAGGGTCTTGTCTCTGCCAGTTTTGACAAAATTAATAACAAAATTAATAAGTTTAAATTCAAAGACTTACCCTGGGCATGCAATGGAACAACTGAAACACAGGGAATGTCAGGGACAAGCTCCAGAGAGACTCAGGAGACATATTCCTGCAACAGGAGTCTCAGCAAGTCATCTCTCGGAACCAGAAACAGTGACTAATTAAAAACATCTTTAAATCCCCAACTGAGGAGGTGTCTAAAAAAGCCAAAACACAATAACGATGATGATATTTGTAACTGCTGTTACTTGTTATCTTCTGAAAATGTTGACAGCAGCTCTTAGCAAGCATACACCAGTGAATAGCTCACATGCACTAATTCTCTCTTAAAGCACATATTTAACCCTCATCAGAGAGCGCACTTCTCCATCTTGCATGCAACCTTAGTGATTGCCAAAATGATTTAAAACCATAACAAATAAGAGCTCTTGGAGGTGATAATCAACTCCCTCTTGCCCGCTTGACTCTCAAGGTCTGTTTTATCATGCTCTACAGCTTCCAGCTGGGACCCATCAGCAAGCTACCAATTGCCCTTTACATACAGCCAAACAGGTAATTAGAAAAATGACCTAATTAATATTAATACACTGGAGTGATAAAACAAAGCTTGATTTTTAAGTTTGGGGTTTTTCTCAAAGGTAGCTCTTTCCTGAGAGTCTATTTGAGCATTGGTTGTTGGTCTTCTGATGTTCAATACCAAGTTTCTGCTACAGAAGACATGAACAAGGTACAGTCCCACCACCCACCAACTACTTTCATAAAAGCTGTAGGGAAATAGTATCTCAGAGCACAATCCCTCCAGTGAATTTTCCACTTCAAAAGTTTTCCGGGTAGCCATAGAGACAAAGATAATCCACACGTGCCCACACACAAGGCTCATCTGGAAGAAAGCCAGGTCCAAAATGGGACAGCCAATGCATTGCTTTAAAACAAGAAAGAGAAGCCTACTGAGTGCATGGACTAAACAAGGACCATGACTGCATTTTATCACAACAGAGTTAATATTGCATGGTACACAACAGAGATGTTAAGGGGGAAAGATCTGCACTTTAACTGGATGCTCTGGATGCATGATGCTTGCATGCATGTGACATGGATAAGAAGTGTTAAGATTTGGGCATTTTTATGGGTGGAGAATAGACAAAGAATGGGCACAGTGAATCCAACCTCGTAAAACACATGCATGCACTTGTCTGCACTAAGCAAAGATGTAGAGAGCTTTGGCGTCAGGTCCAGGAGAAACACAGGGGATCCTGCCTGCCCTCCTCATGCCTGGGGCTCAGACAGCAGCATGAAGAAGCAGGGACAGACATGTTGAGGAGCAGCACAGGGAAGCAGAAAGCCAGTCGCTCACCTCAGAAAGCCTGCAGGTGAGGCTTGCTCAGCACCTGCCCCCAGCAGCTGCTGCAAGGAGATGTCGTTTCTGCATGCACAATACTAGCAGGGCAGCACCCCAGGGAAGGGGCAGACACAGGCAGCCCCATGCAGAGGAATGGGATATTTTACTGCCAACACCATCCAGCCCTGGAGGTGTTTCCATGTGCCCATGATTCCAGCAGATCAGAATCAACAGAAAGCTGAATCAAGCAGTAGGAATTAAGTTTTAATTCACTGAAAGCAACTTTAGGGCTCAAACAAAATGCCTGGCTGTCTGGGCTGGCCACACTGCAACTGAGGAAATCAGGGGCACCTTCTACAAGTGAAAGACCTCACAGCTTCTGCATCTGGAAGGAGCAGTGTTTGTCCCTGCGCCACATCACCCAAGAGGCTATAAAACTGGTCAGCAATCAAATATTCTCAAGTTTTCTGCTCTCCCCAACTTGGAAGAGGTTTCAAGAACACTGTCAAGGCTGATATTCCCTTGAAAAATCCCACCACACAACACATCCCTAGGCTGAACCCTTCCACAATGAGAAAGGCAGAGGAAGAGGAGAGAAAGGAAAAGGCTCTGTCAGGACAGAGGACGCAGCACAAAAGGTGCAAGCAGAGGTGCTCCTAGGAAAGGGAAGGTGAGAAGGGAGGGCATTGAAACACAGCCCAGGCCTGCTGCTTAGCAGCTGAGATTTTAACACTCATTGCAACAACAGAAATTAGTGACAGAAATCAGCACAGGGAAAGATGAGGGTGTCAGGTTCAAGGCCTGTGATGCACTAAATGAGAGCAATGAAAGTGGTCTTTAGGGAAGGTTTGATTGGCTTTGTTGTTTCAGTTTCTCTGTTTTCAAACAGTTCTTCAGACTCCTGACCACAACTCCAGGAGATGTACACCCTCCCCTCTGTGATTTTCTTATTCCACCACCTCAGCGCATCTTCAAGGCATGAACACCCTGGAAACAAGAACAGCAAGTGAATTTTTTATTATTTTCTCTGCTGGAGCTTTTAGGGAGCCTACACCAAACATTTCTGTGAACAGCAAAAGCTGTGCTATCTGTAGTCCTTTCCACTGATCCTTGTTAAGTATTGAATGGGAACAGAAAAAAAATTTAAAATCCACATTACCCTGCCTTGCAGCAGTTCAGCTCCAGCCTACATCCAAACAACACCTGCACTGCTGCTGTGAATCAGAGCCAACGTGTGTCCAGGCATCACCCCCCCTCATGGGTCTTTCACCACAAGGCTACCCCACAGCTCAGACTTGAGCATGAAGGTGATCAGGAGTCACACTCACCCTTTTCTCAGAACAACCTCATCATCCCCATAGCCCTTTTGTCAATCCTCTGCAACCACTGGGCCCTACAGCAGAAGCAAGGGTGCAGGAGGAGGCTGCCCCACAATCCCATCAGGGTGCACATGCCAAGAACAACACTTTGGGTACACTTGGGGTAGCACAGGACACTTGCACCCTGCTCAGAATATCCTTCTAGGCCACCAGCTGAGCCATGGCAGCCACCTGCATGCACTGTTCCCAGGAGTCTCAATATATCCAGCCACTCATTTCCACTTCAGTTGGTTCACAAAAAAAAATCAAGCATCTGGGGTGATTTAGGCTAAGCTATTTTGTTTCACAGCTGGAGAGGAGGAAGAGCAGGCTTGTGCTCAATGGCTCTGTTTCTGCCAACAGGAGAAACCTCTGCCCTGAAAGATGCGGATACTCATGCCTACACATGTTCAACCCCCATGCAGGTCCTCTAGAGGTGGAGGATTATTTTGACATAGAGCCAATGAAGCCATCATCTATGCCCAACCATGTTTTTAAACTGATATGTAACACAGGTAGGCTCCTCTTTGACACTTAACAGGTGTGAGCAGGAGCTCAGGTTCCTAATGCAAAAGGCAGAGCTCTCCTACATCAGAATAGTCAGTGAACACCTCTGTTCTTCATGTGTAACTGTTTGATCAAAAATAAACATTGAGATCAGCCACCACCCATCTGCACCCAGGCTACTGAAGCCTTTCCCAATACCTTTGCACTGGGACCGTATTCAAGCTACAGCTGCTAAGGATCATGAAGTCCTCTGCTTCTGAGATTTCTTCCTGCAAGGAATGTGAACTGCTTGGAAATGCTGACGGCTTTCCCACACAGATGCAGGGAGGGAAGCTGAGACACCAGGCAACCACAGCCTCTCAGAGAAGAATTTGTGATGAAAAATGATGGCTCTCCATCCTGGCAGGGGTAACCTTAAACTGGGAGAGTCTCTAGACCCACGCTGTGCACTGTAGCCACTTGCTCCAAATAGAGCTCTCAGAGCATGGAGGGTTATGGGATCAGGACTGTACCTACACATTAGGACTTTTTATAAAATATCTCAGTCAATGAAGAGACTCAGCAGGAGCCTAGTTAGGCTGGTGGACAAAAGGAGGGGGCAGGGGAAAACTGTGACAAATTGAAAATTCAGCATGGATTGTGTAACTGCATGAATAATTCCATTCAAGCCAAAAGGGATTCCTGCAAAAGAGTGAGTTTGCTTCAGTCCCTCAGCTCCACTTAATGAAAGAACCCCTAGACAGGTGGTTTTGTGGTTCAGTTGGGGGTTTTTTGCTGGTTGGGTTGGTTTGGGGTTTTTTTGGTTATTTAAAAAAAAAAAAAGTGTATATAACACTGTTGAAAGCTGTAAGATACAATTGATCTACCATCAGCAGAGAAGAACTGGGGAACCAGTCAAACAGGTTCACACCAGAGACAGATTTCCTCACCCCAGCTGAATGAGAAATTTGCTCAAAATGATAAAGACAATTGTTCCCTCTTGCAAAAGACAGTTTTTCGTTAATGTAAACAATATAAGAGATGGGGAGAGGGAGAGATCTGGTGACAAATATTTCCTCTAAAACACTGAGATTTATTAAAGCATAGGATCACCTCCCAGGAGGAAAGAGGAATTGATGAAATGAGGAAGGGAAGGCTAGAGAGGCAGTGTGGGGGAAAAGTCCTAACTGTAACATCTACTCAAGTTACTGAGTGGCATGCTCAGAAGCAAAGAAACTCCATCTCTTAAACTCTAGGATGCAAACCTAGAACCATCCAGCACGAGGACAGGCCCTCTCCCCACATTTCCTGGGTGCCACAGCAGAGTTAGGCTTTTTCCAGAGGCAAAATCTAATCCTGCAAGAATTGCTTCTGGCCATATCACCCCCCAGAAATACTGCTCTCACTGTATTCCCACACAGCCCTACAAGCAGCCAAACTGACCCAGATCAAGGGCTCATTTTTGCCCTGCACCCTGTCTCCTACTAGGTCCAGCTGAAATGCATGGGAGGGTGTCCATACCCTGCAGGACAAACAGTGATACCAAATCCCTTCAGCTGATAGTATCCTCTCAGAAACAGCCATAATGGCCTTTTCTCAAAGGCAGCAGTCCCCAAGAAGGGAGGAGGGGCATTCAAAGCATTGCAGCTGGTTAGAATAGGAAACTGAGATGAGAAGTTGTTGCAGGGTTGGCGTTGGTCTTTTCTCCTGAGTAAGAAGTGATAGGATGAGAGGAAACAGCCTCAAGTTGTGCCAGGGGTGGTTTAGATTGGTTAAAGAAAATGTTTTCATTTTTCTTCACCAAAGGGTTGTCAAGCATTGGAACAGGCTGTCCAGGGAAGTGGCTGAGTCACCATCCCTGGAGGTATTTAAAAGACATCTACATGTGGCACTTAAGGACATGATTTACTGGTGGACTTGGCAGGGTTAGGTTTACAGTGAACTCAATGATCTCAAGGGTCTTTTCCAACCCAAATGCTTTCATTATTTTGACATAGAAAGTGCATTGTTCCCCAAAGGGAGAACAAGCCATCTTAGAAGCAGTGGTACCCATGAATGCATCTTGGGCACTACCATCCATGTAGATGTCTGTATGGTAGTTGAACCCACACTGCAGCCTTCCTCTCCAAGCAGACACTTCCAGGGCCTTTCCTTCTCTACCTGGCCAGTGACTTTCACCGAAGTTTCAGGAAGGAAATCCTTGGTCAGACTTCTGCACAACCCCACATGCAGGGGTTTGGTCAATAGATCCAAACACTCGTGGGAAAGGGAAAAACATAGGAATCAGGATAAAAAGCACTCCCTCCAGTAGGATCTTCAGGAGCCAAGCCCACTGCTTTTGGAGCTGACCCCAATATGAATTCCACATCATATTTTACAGTGTTTGCCTAAAACCAGATCTCCAATTCCCTGCCAAGACCTCCTAATCCATTGGCTTTGAGGCCAGGACCGCAGCTCACTCCATGAGTTCCTCCTCCTCTCTCCTGGGCAGACTCAGCTTTTCCTCCTCTTCCCTGAATACCAGCCCCACAACTGCTTATTCACCATTTTCCACATCCACCCCAGGTCCCCTTACTTCCTATTCTTGCTTTCCACATGAACATAATGAGCCATAAGTCTCCTCCCAGCCAAATTCAATTCCCATTTTGTTCAGGAAAGACTGTGTGTTTATCACCAGCTCCAGGACTATGCATGAAGCCTAGAGAAAGGAACAGGATAGCAGGTTGGTTGATTTGGAGGCTGCTGTTCATTAGAAGGTTGGGAAATCCCTGTTTCCCTGCTTGTGTCCATATTAGGGTGAAGAGAAGCATGAAAGGGGTTCAGGGCTGCCTCCTTCTCTAGCTCTTTGGTTGGCAGAAGCAGTTTTGCAGCTCAGTGCTTCACTTCTACTCAGGAATGCTCTGAGCACCCACATTGCTATCAGGAGATGCCGCTCTATGTGCTCCCACCTCAACACACTCAAGACAGTGCTTAAGTAGCACAGCCAAGCCTCTCCATCCTCTTGTCCAGCTCAGCTAGAGCGTGAGCAGCAAGCCCCACAGCTGCACCCACAGCTCAGCAGCAGCTGTGCTGCACAAGCACCAACTCAGGCGTGAGCAACACCAGTGTGAGGGCATTGCCTGCCCTCAGCATCCAGGTCCCAGACAGCCTGCAGCTTCAGCCCAGAACATGCTCTGCCCCAGTGAATCACACAACAACCCCGGCAAGTCCTTTCAAGACCCATCAGTCACCAGAGGGGAAAAAAATAAATTACATGCACACAAAGTAATTAGAGGTGTAACCCTCTCCCCTCCCTCTGTGCAGGCTTAATGCTCCCTTTGTCCAGGCATGTTTGCCTTGCTAAGTCGTGCCTCGGGACAGCTTTCTTGACAGAAAACAAAGGTTAATTAATAAAAGAAAAAGAAAAAACACAGAGAGACTCCTCATTAAAATGGCCACCCTCTCAGCACAGCTCTCTACTCAGACTGGTCTTTCCTGGAAACAGAGCACTGACCCATGGCCATGACCCCTGCAAAAAAGCCAAATTACACACAGCCAACTCAGGGCCATCTCCAGTGATGCAGGGGTGGGAAACCAGCCAGTGGAGCGGACCCAAGACACAAAAAGGTGCAGACTTGATGGTTGTTGTCCACTTCACCCACTGAAATCCCAGCCTCACTGACCATTTGACTCCACTTAAATTAAAACTTTCCCCTGGCAGCTTGGTGGCACACAGCCCATGATCTACTGTAGCTCTATGATGCCCCTGCACCAAATGACTCCTGGGAGTATATTATAGAGGATAAGATATCAACTATCAAAGATGCTCTCCTCCCACCCCTCCTCACATAAGCAGCTCAAACCACAGCAAACCTCATTTTCAATTTACCACCTGCATTATTAAATGCACAATGGAAGTCTCTCATTACAACACAGACATGAGAAACAAAGGTAAAAGTCTGCTTCAAACCTCCACTCTGCAAGTGCAAAAACATCTCTCCCACACACTCATCCACTTTACCTTAGACACACACGAGCACTTCTGATCCTGTTAGCTGGAGAGAGGTGATGAAAGCACACACACACGTGCATGCTCATCGGCCAACTCATTAAATCTAATTAGACAGTCTTCCATGGGGAATTTTGAAATACATATGCAACAACTGCTGTGCACTGCTCTTTCCTCAAACCTTTGGATATGTGAGCACAATTACTCACCACACCACATGAAAAATAAAAGCTAGTATGAAACTTAAGGGAACTGTCACATTGCACATTAACAGAGGTGCACTGTAATTCAACCAGTCTTTCTGCTTAAGAGACAAATACAGTGGCAGCAAGACAGGGAAAAAACACCACCCAAGCCTCAGATGTGGATCCAAATCTCTCCAAGAAACTGACAATACAGAATACCAGAAATTTTCACCCATAACTTTATGAGAAATTTACCCTGTTGACATTCTGGTGGGTAAGGTATGCAGCCAACACATGCCTGTACAAGACCACCAGCAGTGTGAAGACAACTAAGCCAAAGCACAAGGGATTGAATTTTGAGGAACATAAGGCAGATGAAAAAAACCTATCCATGAGCCTCCAGTATAGGAAAATTGTGGCTTCAGACCTGATAGATCATGTATAGGAAGGATAGGGCTAAGCACTCAAGTGTAGGGTGTAACACATTCCCAAAGTATTCTCCATCCCCAGCTGTGCCAATGTTGCCAGTCAGCAGCAACTGATGCAAGCTCCAGGGACGTTCCCTGTGCTCAGGACAGATGTCCTTTATAGCTTCCACTTCACCACATCAGTTCATCACACAAAATCCCTCAACTGGTTTGTTTACACAGAGCAAGCTTAATCTGAATTCACTTTCACATTAGAGCAGATAAACTGTGTTAAACATGCCAGTTCAATATGGAGCATCCCACCTTTGTGTTTACCTTCTTATTTGCTTCCTTTGAATTCTGAATCCTTCCTCTTGAGAGTTCTACCTCCTTTGAATAAGGAGCACTTCAACTCTCAGTAAGCATTATCACATTAAACCTTCTCCAGATAAAAACTAATCCAGACTATACGCACATCATTAATTTCTGAGAGTCCCTGGGTATCCAGACTCAGCAGCCTCCCATCATGCCTAATCCAGTAGATCCCAGATGGATTTCCTTGATGATGTGAAAACACCCCCCAAAGGTTTGACTAGGAAGTAACACCACCATTGTTCTTCTGAAGCAGTTTAGGGAGGGTACTCAGGACACAAAATAAGCATCTGTTCTGGAGCCCATCATTTCCTTAAGATATGTTCTTCTTTTAGGGTGATTAGTCACCTAAAAAAAATTGCTCTACTGAAAGCAAAGAGTGATGTCCATTGAAATCATTTATACACACATAAAATATTTTTAGATTATTTCTTTTGCATTGCAGGGGTCATAATATGGTCTCTCCATGGCCAAGCCCCACCAACCAAACCCATGTAATCTCCAATCCCCACAATGCAACACACCACTCAAGAAAGAGATGTTACATATCTCTTATCCCAGGAGCAATAGAACTTATTCCACCTTCAGAACTACCTCCTTTCAGATCAGCTTCACATCTGCTTTCAATGCAGGGATCACAATTTTAAACAGGATGAATCCCTGATAGTTCAAAGAGCATTTGGCATTTCAAATCCAAGCCTGGAGGCCTTCATTTGGCCATGCCATGTTCCACTCCCACTAAGGGTGATGCTCAGATTCTCAGGACAGTTTTGCATGAGTTCACAGGCCTGAATCAGAGGCTACAGATCTCAACCACCATTCCTCTTTGAAAGAGGTTGAAACCTCTTCCTTGATGTATCGTGAGTGCTCTGCCTCCAGCTCTCCACTCCTCGGTGACTCTGGATGAAAACTATCCACAGTCTCAGCATCCCCAGACTGCATCACAGCATGTGGCTGTCCAGTGAGGAATACTGGGGAAAAACCTCTTATGATAGACATGTAGGGCCAAGATACACTCCGATCCTCCTCTCCAGAATCTTGCACAGCAAGACCAGCATCACAAGCCAGGGACAAACCCATCCTGGCCACACTAAATTTGCAGCTGTGTTTGATGGCAACCACAAAGTCATCAGCTTTGGGAGCACTCAGGCCCAGCACAGCCCTTCTGCCTAGTGCAATGGGACTGTCCCAAACCCAGTCACGTCGCTGCAGAGAGACATCTCAGTGCACAGGGGGGTGTAGGTGGCTGTCTGGACATGTGACACTGGTAATTTCATGTCAGATGCTTTGAGAACAGGAACAGAGATATGACATGGAAAAAGTCCCAGATCTGTGTAACAAAAATTTCCCTAATCCTTCTCAGATACGCTTTTGGTCAAATCCAGCTGCAGACAAGGATAATGGAAAGGCTCCCACTGACCTTCCAGGAGTTGGATATCATCTTAATGCAGATGCACTTGCATAGGGCACAGCTATAGTTAAGTGTAAGGCTGCTATGTCCAGTGAATCACCAAGCTTCAACAGTGAATACAAAGGGGTTACAATTTCCATTTATCAAGCTGCTCCCAGTTTTTTTCATCCTTGCTCTTTCAAAACGACAAAAGGACAAAACAGATGGACAGGACAAAAAAGAAAACAGATAAACACAAATATCTCCTTCATTAAAATAGGAAAAAATCATGGATTCCAATGGCCTAAAACAACCATTACTCATTACTTATTTTTTTCTTGGTAGTTAAGTACCTAACTTACATTTCTACTGTTGACAGTAAGAAATGCAAGACCTAAAATACACAGGGTGACACATATCTGCCTTGGTTTGGTGCACATGGCTGCACAGACTGAGCTGCTCAAGTTTTATGATTATTCCAATGAGAGAGTTTTGTAATTGACACTATGGTTTTAATTTAAAAGACATCTGAAATAAACTGTGAACTGCAGCATATAAAGCTAGAGACTAGATAGCTGTAAAAACAAGGAGGAAAAAAAAAAAACAAACAACACATTTTCACCAATAAGACCTTCCAGAAGATCAAGACTACAGCAAAGTGATACAGCCATTAGTGATAGAAGGAAACTGTACTGAAAAAAACCCAACATACTATCACAAAACAACAAACCAGAAACTAAATCCAACTTTCCATCATTTTTGTGACAGTACATTAAACTTTTCATTGTGGCTGATGATCAGAGACAGAAGTGACATATTCTCAATGTTTTTTTCTCCATTTTGGTCTGAAATCACCGAATTTTGTAGCAAAGACTTTAAATAAAAAGAGAACCTGTAAAAATTGAGACAACACAACCAAAGGCTTAGCTGTATTATAGAGCTGGCTTTGCTGTGCAGAAGTGTTGTTTCAGCAAGAAAACTGAAAGGAAAGGAAAGAAAATAAGACTTTTATTCTAACTACTGAAAAATACAGATGTTAGTCCTAGATTATATCCTGTTAAAAACAAAAGCCATGGGAGGGAAAAAACTTCTTGAAAGTATTGGAGTCACAACAGTTTTTTCAACAGAGACAGAGAGAAGCAGCTTGAATATAAATAAGTGTCCAAAATAGGTCAGCTCTCTTTTCTTGGCCACTGAAGTTTGATACTTCTCAATTGAGGTTAGCTTGGACAGTAGTGGCACATGCTACAGGGATGGAGGCTGAGTCCATGGGCAACTCCCAGCTTGGTGCAAGTCCCATGGCCCAAGCATGGCCCTGTGGTGATGGGTTGGGGCTCACACACCAAGCACCACCAGACACACTCAAGGCAATGGCTATGAACTTCACAATGGTACCTGCATTTCCCCCGACTGTATGGGTTTCCAATACAAACTCACTCCCACTCCAGGAGGGTTCTGGAAAGCAAGATGTCCACAGCCTGCTTATCAAGCAAGAAGTGCAAGATAGAGAGGGAAGTTCCTACAGCCCTGACCAACACCCAGGAGCTCAATGCATTCAGAGCCAAGCATTGCAGCAACAGTCTAGCAGAGATCAGCTCTTTGTGCCAGGGCAGGATTGGGCCCTGCACAATCCACCTAAGATGGACAAAGCCATTACCTCCCCATCAGAGGTTACAACCCCTTAAACCAAAGCAGAGAGCAGTTTTAGACCCAGAAATGAGGCCATGAAACAGCAAGGAATGCACTTCATGAGGGAGGCCGGTGCAAACAGTAACACTAGGCTGCAGGAGAACCACAGGTTTTCTCTCTCTTCTTTTTTTTTTTTTCTTAATTGAACAACTTATTTCTACAGCACTGAGAGGTAAGCCTGCCAGTCCAGCCTCAGCAGCAGTCCTGCCTAGCTGGGCTTGTTTACCACCAATAAAAAGCCCATTAGTTGCACAATGCACCTGTTAAAAATAACTCCAAAAAATCATCACTGGCAAATCAGGATGTGCAGACACCTCAGTGTGATGTTATGGAAACCACAGAGGAGTCAGGCTCCACTCAAGACCTCTTCCCAGTGAAGACAAGCCCAAAGATTTCTCTCCCTTCAAGTGGACCCAGCTAATTGGAAGGTCTCAGGACCTAAATACAAGAGTCATCCAGCCAACCAGCACAGGGTTTCCAATAAAGCAACTTCCAGAGAAAGTAAACTCACCAGGCTCAAATGCCACGTGGTAATGAGAGCACAAAAGCCTCACACAGGGGCAGGCAGCAGAGGAGCCTGTGATGCTCTGGGGTTTCCCCAAAACTTCACACTCCTGCCCAGGGTCTGATACAGCACCAACAGGAGCAACAGGTGCTGACTCAGGACCCCCTCATCCCCCACCAACCCTGTCTTAAAGTGGCACTGGTCTAAAACCAAAAGGAGGCATGGAATGAATCACAAACTGCCTTCCTTCAGGGACACTCCTCATCAGACTCACGTGGGCACTGCCTGCACAAGGAGAAAGACCTACATTTTCCCCACATATTTTAGCATAACATCTCTAAAAAACCAGCCCAGCTCCCAGCCCAGTCTCTGACCAAACAAAACATAAAACTCAGCCCTGCCACCTGCCATGCACACCATTATTCTCCAGCTATAGAGCCCACAGCATTACAGCTCAGACCTTGCAGGCAGGACTTAAGAGAGCCTCTTCTGATCACTGCCCCCAAACTTGTGCAATTAAGGTGGTTTTATAATACTGTCTTAACAAACCCCTCTGGCAACTAAGCAACCCTGGAAGCTACTCTAAACTCAAGAGCAGTGTTGCTTTTCCTCTTGAGCCCAGCTGACTTAAGTGGAGACTGCCCTAGCTGAACAGGCCAAATCCTCAGCATCACAGCCAATCCCACCATTAACTAGGTAGGGAAAACATGAAGATACCACTTTGCCATGGATGTAGCCTAATTTCATTCACCATCCCTCCACACATGTATCTATGACTCCTCTACGATTAGGGTGGTTTTGATTTTTCTCTGTGAGCACTGACAACCCCTTCCACAAGTCCAGCCATCCCTACCTGCAGCACTGCAAGAGCAAGCTCCTTTCAGAACATGCCAAGGAGAGACAGACATTGAGAACACTGTATTTGTGCAATCACTCACAAGGTGTTAGGAGAGGACTTCAAAAGCAGCTTCAAATATCCAAGATGGTGATTAGACTGATCTTTTCACAACAGAAAACTTTCTCTTCCCATGTCCACACAGGAGAGCAAATGCATTTTTCAGAAGAGCACTTGATTCTACGTAAGAATGAAAATTGGGTCACACAAACAGAAAGAGCACTGGGCTAAAGCCTGGCTGAAAATACTATCTCTTGACATAAGAAATAAAATCACACATCTGTACAGAAGGTCCACTGTATCTGCATTGCTATTCTTACTCATAATTCTCCTACAGAGCCATGAACAATGAAAATTCCCAAACAAGACCCAAAGCCCATGTCAGAAACAGTCACCATCCTCAGACTGGAGGACAACAGTTGGATAAACCACACTAACAGATTTACATCCAAGGGAAGAAGAGCTCCTCTCAGTCTGGGAAAGAGAAACAGCCGGAACAGGAGAAACTCCTGTCTTACATTTATATTCATGTGGGACTTGATGGAGACAACATAATCATAAAGAGCTACACACAAATTAGTAGCTGGTGTTTTATCTAGGATGATGAAGATGTTCAGCTGCTTCAACTGAGTTTATCTCCAGACGGAAATAAGTGAAAGACACTCCCCTTGCAGGGTCTCTCTTTCTAAAACCTGTGTTGTGATTTTAAAGCTGAGCTCAGGAACAGTTTCCCCAAGGCTGACAAGCCCACACTGAGTAAACCAGTAACCACTAAGGTTACACCAAGGAAGAGTTTGGCCTGTAAAGGTCGATACTAGATACAGGTTTTTAACACACAGTGAAGGAGCCTCTTCACACTGAGCCACCAAAACGCAGTGTGTTTTAAACACCTTACAGGGGTGGCAGTGGATATGGCTACAGCAGAACAAGCCACAGCAGAGCTTTGCTGAGCCACTTTCTGCATGGCTATCTCATCAGCCGCTGCTTGTGCTCAAGAGCCATCACCTCCAGCCCCACGAGAGCAATGTATTCCCACATCATTTTACCTAAATAGCTTGTCAGGGTTTCTTGAGATGCTGACTCCATCCTGAGGGTGCTTAAAATCAGACTCCACTACATCCAAAATATTCTGGGGGAGAGGACTGGAGAGGCAACTTTGTTCTAGCAGATTTCACAGCAGATAGAGGATGGCATAGCCCGTGCTGCTGTAACGTGGTGCCAACAAGCTACTGCCCACCCTGCCACTGCAAGGGAGCGTGCCAGCACAAGCATTGTGCCAGGTGCTCCAGATGGTTTAACACCAACACAACCCTATCTTCAGGCTGGATCTAGACCACAGCCTGCCAGTTGAGCTGGACATGCATATCTCCAGCTCCGACAGCCACAGAAACCAAGTTTTGGGTTGCCCTCATTAAGCCAGTTTTGGGTGCAAGCCTGCTCTCAGAGCCAGCGTAGAGGAGGTGGGGGTGCAAGCCCCAGGAGTTGCAATAAAGGAGATCTGTGCGTCTGGCAAGTGTGAGGTCTACTGGGAACAGCTCTTTTACTGGGCTCCAGATGCTGTGGAGTGATTGCTTATATGAAGGCGGAGGAGGCCTCTTTACTGTTTCTCATTTCCTCCTTTTTTGCTTTTTTTTCCCCCCCCCTGATTTCCTGGTTTTGTTCAGAAGCACAAGAGAGTCATTCATCATTTTTCTTCCAGCACAAGGAGCACTCTCACCTCCCCCTCACCCCTAAATCCCTCCCCACCAGAAAAGGGCATGCGTCCGCCGGCCAAAAAAAGGCTCGCAGCGGGGAAGGCAAAGCTCCCCAGCTCCAGCACAAAGGGCCACATTCTCAGATGGGTTCAGTGGGTGCCAGCCCCCAAAGGGTGAAGGCCAAAACTCAATGACAGCAGAAATGCTAAGTCAGAAAACGGATATCAGCGGTGGAGGAAAGCAATTTGCACCGTTTTAAATTACAAGAGGCAAAGCAGAGAGGAATTTGCATGCTGCAAAGACAGCGCCTCAGGTAACCAGAAAAAAAAACAGCTAAGAGATGAAGGTCTGCAAATGTCTCAGCCCATGTGCCCTGATGGCCACTTGAGTCACTGAAACCTGGGAAAACTTTCTTTGCAGAGTTACCCCCCTCCCTCTCTAGAAACTGAACAGGCACTGATCCAAGTGCAGTCCAGGTGCTGGATTTGTAGTGCTCTATGTGACAGCAAGAAATCATCCCCACCTTTGTAATGGGCTTCCAGGAAAGCTCTGTTCAGTTTGCAGGAGAAGGGAAAAGTGGTGGCTATGGAGGCAGACATTTAACTCATCTGGATATCAATGACATCTGCAGGAAAATATCATTGTAGAGCTTTGCTCCAAAGTTCGTTTGGGTTCCCAATCACACTGCTTTCCCCATAGCTTCTTGATAGCCTCTCCTTTACCCCATCTTAGAGGGAGAACACGACTAAAACATCTTAGTAGAGCTGCAACAGAAAAGAGAAGCTTTCTTCAAGTGCCCATGAGAAAGAGAGCAAGTATCAAAACCCCAAAGCAGTTCAAATTCTTGCACGCATCTTTATAAAGCAACTGTGAAAAACAGGACAATGCAAACACTTGGAGTCTGTCTGGATGGTGACCTGGGGGGAAAAAAAAAGGGGGGGGATATAAAACTGGACATTTAGAAAATGTTCCATGTTTTGGGTTGGTTTGTATTTAAGCAGAGCAATAACAGCAACCAAGTCAAAAAGGTCTGCCCATGGTCAAACCCAAGGCTTTGTTTTGGTCACTTTAGAAGGAAAAGAAATTGAGGACTGTGGTCATTACTGTGGCTGGCTGGGTGGAGGGGAGCCTGCATGCCAGCAGCTCTGCTGAGGAGGTACATTTATGGCACGATTTCAGCAAGAAACACAAGCCACCATGAGCCTGGCCATTTGGGACTAAACTCTTCCATATCCACTAAGCTGGAGATCCTGGGACTCCTACTGCCACTGCTTAGGAGGATCAACAAGTCAAGCAGGATCAATGCACTCATCCAGGCTCTCGCCCAAACAGCACATGCTTATTTAGACTGGATATTAGGAAGAAATATTTTACAGTGAGAGTGGTGAGACACTGGAATAGGTTGCCCAGAGAAGTTGTGGATGTCCCCTCCCTGGAAGTGTTCAAGGCCAGGTCAGATGGGACCTTGAGCAACCTGGTCTAATGGAAGATGTCCCCAGTCATGGCAAGCAGGGTTGGAACTAGATGATCTTTAAGTTCCTTTCCAACCCAAACCATTCTATGATTCTGTGAGTCCATTACACCAACTGAAATGCTACCCTTTTGCAAGACCCTAGTGTTACAGTGCAAGAGCCCAGCCAGCCTGTGTTGATGTCTCAGGCAAAGAAGAGTTTAGGACCACTTTTTGTTCATCCTGGGCCACCAGCTAAACTGGTGGCATGCTCTTTGGGGTAACTCCTGAGAGTCTAGCTGCTCATTCTCTTAAAATGAATGTACATTTGCTTAAATGGTAAACTTTTTTTTCTTGCTGGTCTCCCTCAACATCTTTGTAAGCTCGTTTTGAAGTTTCTTTGTGCTCCCGAGGAAAAACACTGTATTTCAATATTACCTGAATAAAACCTTAGATTTTGTTGGGGTTTATCTGTTTGGTTTTGTAATGGTTTGGCATTAAGTTATCAGCCCCAGGCAAGAACCAATATGTAGACTCCATTATACACCAAACCCAGAGCATGTCATCTCCACAGCTCCCAGCCATGTTCACTCAGAGCTCTGCACCTGACTGTCCCACCCTGGCAGGATAGCTCCTGACATCTTTCTCTGGAGCAATAGCAAGTCTCTGCAGGTCTTCAATGAGCCAGGCAGGTTAAAATGAGCCTGCTTGCATCCTCCTGAAAATGTGCCAAGTAAATCTGAGAGCAGCCATGAGGACAGAAGGTGAGGCTGTTAGAAATGCAGCAAAAGAAGGAGAGCACAGCACTTTATAACAGGGGGAAAAATTAACCTGCTGACCAAAAAACCACAATGGGAAAAATGTACAGGGCTCTAGGGAAAAAAAAACATCAGCAAAGGAAGAAGGCAAGAGGGTGCTGGGATGAACATGCTGATCTGAATGCACATGGTCAGCATGGGTATAATGATGAATATTTTCTTCTCAGCACCAAGTTGATCCTAGAGGACCCCCAAAAGCCTTTTGCAATTCAGGACCAAGTTTCTCACTTATCCTCAGTGCACTAGCTGCTGGATCATTCCTTACCCATCAGACTCTCATCCCACAAAAGTCCAGTCTTCTGCTTTTGGAAAGAGTATCAAAATAAACTCAAATCCCAGGGGATTTTGCATTCAAGCCCTTCAGTGTTACCCTGGCATCTTCATCTAGGTGACACATGGCACCATCATGGTTTCTGCAATGTTGATCATTGGAGGAACTAGCAAGCTGTTTAGTCTAAGAAAGTTGCTCTCAGGAGGCACAATGCCATCACTGAGTCTTCCAGGACCAAAGAATAAGTATTCCTAAGAACACACACAGCAGTACCTGCATAAACTTCCTAAAGTTCCAGGTGGAGCTTTCACAATGTAGCAGAGGCCAAACAGAGGTGCTCACAGCCAGTCTGTGCCTGGGGGCCTAGAACCATAGTTGGGAAGGATGAGATGAATTACATGAATAACAAACAGCCGGATGCTAACCACCACCCCCACACACAGCACAGGAGATGTGGGAGGGAAGCGAGCAGCTCAAAACCCAGATGAGCTCCCAAATGAGGCTATTCCAGCCATGGATCTGCATCTTGGCCTCCACAGGGGCCAGGAAAAGCCCTGCACATTTTCTTTAGAAAGGAGCACAACAGTGGAAAGCCTCCAGTAGGAGAGTTTTCTTTCAGCCTGACCTGGGCTGTCCTGTGCATCCGCCACAAGGGCACGGCTGCCGGGAGCCAGCTCACTTGCTCAGGGAGGAGAAAAGGGAAGTTAATTTTCACAGCCAAAAGAAAATAGGGAGTTCTTTTCAGATGGCAGGAATGTTTAGTCACTTGCAATTTCTGCTTCCTGGGTTTATGTCTCCACAGGAAAGCCCCTGGATAGAAGTCTCTTCAAGCAGCACTGCAACATGTGTTTGCCCAAACTTTGATGTCTAAACCTGTTCCAAGGTCCCAGTGCTAGCTCCTCAGGGAGCTGTGAGTTTTTCTGGGAGGTTCACTCTCACTTGCTCTGTGCCTTGGCAGCCTTAAAACAGATGCATGTGTCTAGCTGGAAAAAGAGCAAACCTGCAAGCCTTGGCTCAGGGTCTGACTCACCAGCTGAAAACAGCAAATCCCCAATCTCCCAATGGTATGCAAGCCAGGACACGACAGCAGCACTGCACTGCACCAGCCCCTGCCCTGTGCAAGGTCAGGTTCAGAGTGTCTCTGGCTCTGAAAACAGCCACTCACACTGTCACAACGGGGAGACTGCCATCTGCTCCACGTTGAGCTGTGACAGTGAGCGACCCTACATCATGGCATTGCTCCTACAACAAAGCCAGCACCCCCAGCTGAACTCCCTAGCTCCATCACAGTGATGGGACCTGAACCACAACACCTCAAGTCCCTGCCAAGCTGTGGCTACATGCCCTCCAGGCACGGTGCACACTTCCACGGTGGGAGAGAGATGACAGCAATTCAGTTCAGGGTTACCACAGTACAGTGCAGACTGCACACCTTGCACAGCAAGCCCCAGGTAGCAGCCTCAGGTAGTCAGCCCAAACCAGGTCATGCTGCTCACACCACTCAGTCTGCGATTTCAGGGATTTCCAAAGCTCGGCCTGGTCTGCTGGCTGCTCATGGAGGTATCTTTTTACTGTGTTACCACAGTAATTGGAGCCTTGAATTGCAGACACTTTCTGACACACAGCCCAAAGTCCCACCCATTCACAGCTCCTTCTTGGACAACATTTTGGGAACTTCCCCCATTACAAATTTCTGCAAATCTCATGTGAGTTCACTGCTTCAAGAGAAGACCTACAAAAGCTTACGGCAGATTCTGCAGAGTTTCTCAGGATGCAGTTTATATGACTGTGGGCAGCCCCCAGTAGGTTGTAAACACTCCCAGAAGAATGCTCACACACTTGACACTGAGTTCAATGTCAGTCTGGACCATGCGTAATGATGACAGGAGACAAATGCATAATTTAACTGCTAAAGATCAGCTTCATTACAGGATGCCATAGAGAAGATACACTTTCAGTTGAATATCCCTGCACAGGGAGGAAAAATAGAAGAACTGGGGGAAAAAAACTATAACAAACATAGGCTCAGTTAAATATTTATAGGGGGGCATTTCAATTACAAGCATGTTTTTTGTCAAGCAACAGGACTCTGCTGAGAACGACAACCCAGAAGCTGAACTCTCCTAGCACATATCTCAAGAGAAAAACAGACCTGGGCAAGGCTGTGCTTCTGCTGGGCACAGCCCAAGTGATGGGACCTCTCTTTTTGCCATGGCCATTGCTCCTGGACACAAGGCATCAGGAGAAGGGAACAGGTAGCAAAGTGGTTTGTAAGAGAAATCCCAAAGTGGTCTGTACATGGAAATCTTCCTATCCCAAAGCCTCAAGACAATGCAGTGATGCATAGTCACTTGGGATATTCACTTGGGACCTGGTGGGATCCATCCTAGGGTGCTGAAAGAGCTGGCAGATGAGCTGGCCAAGCCTCTCTCCATCATTTTCCACCAGTCCTGGCTCACTGGAGAGGTCCCAGAAGACTGGAAACTGGCCAATGTGACGCCCATCCACAAGAAGGGACGGCACAGAAGAACCTGGGAACTACAGGCCTGTCAGCCTGACCTCAGTGCCAGGGAAAATCATGGAGCAGATTGTCTTGGGGGCAATCACTGCACACCTGAAGGATGGCCAAGGAATCAGGCCCAGCCAACATGGATTTAGGAAGGGCAGGTCCTGCCTCACCAACCTGATCTCCTTCTATGATCAGGTGACCAGCCTGGTGGACGTGGGAAAGGCTGTGGATGTAGTCTACCTGGACTTTGACACCGTCCCCCACAGCAAACTCTTGGCCAAGCTGGCAGCCTGTGGCTTGGACAGCAGCACTCTGTGTTGGGTTAGGAACTGGCTGGAGGGCAGAGCCCAGAGAGTGGTGGTGAATGGTGCCACATCCAGCTGGCAGCCTGTCACTAGTGGTGTCCCCCAGGGATCAGTGCTGGGCCCCATCCTGTTCAATATCTTTATTGATGATCTGGATGAGGGGATTGAGTCCATCATCAGTAAATTTGCAGATGACACCAAGCTGGGAGCAGGTGTTGATCTGTTAGAAGGTAGAAGGGCTCTGCAGAGGGACCTTGACAGGCTGGACAGATGGGCAGAGTCCAACAGGATGGCATTCAACAAGTCCAAGTGCCGGGTGCTGCACTTTGGCCACAACAACCCCATGCAGAGCTACAGGCTGGGGTCAGAGTGGCTGGAGAGCAGCCAGACAGAAAGGGACCTGGGGGTACTGGTTGACAGGCGCCTGAACATGAGCCAGCAGTGTGCCCAGGTGGCCAAGAGAGCCAATGGCATCCTGGCCTGCATCAGGCATAGTGTGGCCAGCAGGAGCAGGGAGGTCATTGTACCCCTGTACACAGCACTGGTTAGGCCACACCTTGAGTACTGTGTCCAGTTCTGGGCCCCTCAGTTTAGGAAAGATGTTGAATTGCTGGAGCATGTCCAGAGAAGGGCAACAAGGCTGGTGAGAGGCCTTGAGCACAAGCCCTATGAGGAGAGGCTGAGGGAGCTGGGACTGTTTAGCCTGGAGAAGAGGAGGCTCAGGGGAGACCTCATTGCTGTCTACAACTACCTGAAGGGAGGTTGTAGCCAGGAGGGGTTTGGTCTCTTCTCCCAGGTAACCAGCAGCAGAACAAGAGGACACAGTCTCAAGCTGTGCCAGGGGAGGTATAGGCTGGAGGTGAGGAGAAAGTTCTTCACAGAGAGAGTGGTTGGCCATTGGAATGGGCTGCCCAGGGAGGTGGTGGAGTCACCATCCCTGGAGGTGTTCAAGGGGGGATTGGACGTGGCACTTGGTGCCATGGTTTAGATAGTCATGAGGTGTAGGGTGACAGGTTGGACTGGATGATCCTTGAGGTCTCTTCCAACCTTCTTGGTTCTACAGAGCTGAAGTTTTGCTTTCCTCCCCCAGAAAGCTCCACTCCTAGAAGTCAAGAGGGCAGCTCACCCAACCAAGAAGGTACCTCTGTGAGCAGCCAGCAAGCCAGGACGTGCTTTGGAAATCCCCAAAACCACAGGCTGAGTGGTGTTGGCAGTGTGATGGGTTTCCGTAGCACTGTACCCACCTCACAAGGCTGACTCCATACTCTTTTCATAAAGGCAGGATTATGGGCTTGATGGACCTTTGGTCATGTTGGTCTGCTGCCTGGACACACCTGCACTATCCAAGCATTTTCAGCATGGTCTGAATTTGGAAAGGTCAGTGTCAACATCAGGGGTTAAGGTAACAAATCCTTGACTCCAGGCTGATAAAAAGAATAAACAGAAAAAATGAGGAAAGCAACGACTGACATCAAAACAAACATTACTAGAAAGACAGAAGCTTTTCACCTGTCTGATATTAGAAGAATCTATGTCTTTTCATTTTTCCCCTCTTATTTTACTAGGTGCATTTTGCTAATATCAAAAACTCTGTATCAGCCCTTTACTATGTTTAACGGACTTCAGCCAAAAAAAAAAAAAAAGGAATAAAAAGCAAACAAATCAAGCCCTGGTTCACAAAGGTAGGGTTGAGCAGAAAGGAGGAGTTAGACTCAAAAAGAGAACTCTCTGCCTAAATCCAGGCACCTGAAGCAATATTCATAAAGCAAATGCTGGAACCAGCAATCAGTATGCATTTTGCCCCTCACCAGCTGGCAAATCTCAAGACAACATCAGTGCTTCAGTGCTTCTAAAAAGGGATTAAAATAAAAACACACTGAGTCCATGGACAACCTTTGTTTAAAATCTACACCAGGGGTGGTAAGTTTCTACAGGCTGACTCTCCACAAACATAAGCAAGGGAAAGTTATCAGCTCTGGCCTCCCAAAATATTTACTCAATCTCACATTATTCTGACTACTCTGGGACAGACCTTTCCAAAGACCCATGCTGTCATTTTTATGGCATATAGAATCATAGAATCATAGAACCATAGAATCAGTCAGGGTTGGAAGGGACCACAAGGAGGGACACCTCACACTAGATCAGGCTGGCCAGAGCCTCATCCAGCCTGGCCTTAAACACCTCCAGGGATGGGGCCTCAACCACCTCCCTGGACAACCCATTCCAGGCTCTCACCACCCTTATGGTGAAGAACTTCTTCCTCATGTCCAGCCTGAATCTTCCCACTTCCAGCTTTATTCCATTCCCCCTAGTCCTATCACTACCTGACACCCTAAAAAGTCCCTCACCAGCTTTCTTGTAGGCCCCCTTCAGATACTGGAAGGCCACAATAAGGTTACCTCGGAGCCTTCTCTTCTCCAGACTGATCAAAGCTTGATCAAAGCTCAAATGCAGAACACCCTTTCCCCACTTTACTGCCACAGAAGCAAATACTGTCCTTGCAAAGCAGGAATAGCAAGATGGAAATCTATCCAATGGGGAGAGAAGGCTGAAGGTGTGTGGCTTCCATGGTGCAACATCCAAGGGTCAGATCTGAACACTGCAACAAAATAAACTGTGGGACTCATTAAGAAGCCTGGAATTACTTAGGCCAAGCAGAGGACAAGAGGCTGGGAGAAGACACCCTTGTGGCACAGGCTGGTGCATTTTAGCAGCTGCAATTGACCTAAAACTTGGGTTTAGATCTCATCTGGCCAAAAGCCACAGCTCGGGAAGTATGTCTAGTGGGGGATGTCAGTACACTGTGTGTGTTTCCATACAAAGGCTTGGGATACCAGCTCTTATTTTTAGTATTATTTTCATTTCTTCGTGTAATGAGTTCAGTGTTTCAGGCAGCCCTGGAGGAGCAAGAAGGACATGTCCTGTAATAAAACTAATTAATTCAAGTGGAATATCTAGCCATTATTGTGAAAGTGGCCAAATTCTTCAGCCCTGAAAAGCTGCCAAAATGGCCGTTAATCTGGCTGTGGTCACGAGCAGGATTCCTGTGGCCTCCTGCAACACCCAACCAGCCCCTGGGGCAGAGACTGCAGAAACCAAAGTGGATGTTGTTTCCTCACACCAACTCCCAGAGCCCAAGTTTTACTAAATAAAAGAGCTGCCTCAGAAGGCTCGATGGCAAATTCTTCCTAGTGCCCCCAGACCAAGCATGCCCTAGTCATGTGCACAGGGATCCAGACCTTCCTAACCCTCCAAAATTAGCCTGAGTCAGGTATTTTGGCATTATTCAAACTCTGCAGACCAACCACTTCCACCTTCCCAGGCTTGGCCATGCTTTCAGTTGACAGGTGCCCTGAAGGGACCAGGGTACCAAAATCATCCTGGAGATGTCGGCAGTCATATTCCCACCACCAGGCTGGGCATGCAAGCAGGCTGAGATTTTTGGGACGCAAGCAGTGGGAAACTGGGCTCCCCCACAGAGAAATTCCAGGCAAGGATCTCATCAACTGAAATCCCTCAACAATGCAGAAGAATTAATGGAATCTGTCTCACTCCCAGCAAACTGAGGGTGACAGGGTCTGTGGGGCCTAGCAGGAAGAAAAAAGCACGGAATAAACTTATTTTAGTCACTAAAAGCAACAACAAGAAATGACTCAGAATACTGACAGGGAGCTGACCTGTTGTGCAAGATGCTACCATTTGTGCCATAGTCTTGTTTTTCTCTCCCAGTTTTGGACTGCTCCTTAAATTCAGCAATGGAATAGAAAGTTAGCCTCTAAATGGTACCTCTTGTGCTGTCCCACCATCCAGTCCCAGAAATGGCAATATTCCCCTAACACTAGATCTTCCGCCCAAAAATGTCCTGTAATGGACCACCTGTAACAATGCAGACTTCTAACAATCTAAACAAAATCCTCCCAAAACCACTTCTGCAGAAGCCATGGAGGCAGCACTGTTCACCATGGCCAAAGGAAGAGGTCCTCTACCATGGCCAGCCATTGCTTTAGGCCTCTTCATCTCAGTTTCCATCATGGCAGATGACTAACCTGTCCGTTCACACCAAAGTCAGATCAAGACAGCATAGCAGTTATTTTGCTGCCATCATATCAAGGCATTTAATATGATGCTGAGAAGAAAGTGCTCTGCATATCAGGGATCACATTGGACTTGGTTGGTGGTGGGTACTAAGCCAGAAAAAAGAATGACTGCTGGATCATTGTCCTTGACCAGCTGGGTCAAGAACCTGGGATGGAGCCCGGAGCAGTTCTTCCAACCTTCAGAAGGCAGTGGTTAAGACTTGTAATATTGTTATTACTCAGCATTTTCCTCATACTGGTTTAGCTGCAAACCTAGAAGAGTGAAACAGCTACCATGTGCAGGATGGATTGCAGCACTCCTGACAAGTGTTCCCAAGAAGCAAAACACAATTCATCGACATAACTGGCATTTGGTTTTAGCACAGGCACTGCAGCGTAGACAAGGAGGACCAGGAGGAACAAAAAATAGCCATAGAGAGCCCCAGGACTCTTGTGTTAGCCTCACTGAGAACAGAAACACCATGTTGGCAAACCACTCTGAACCTACAATCTCAATGCCAAACTGTCTCAGCAGCTAGGACATAAAGGACACAAACCAGCCAGCCACCTTGGATTATCCACAGCCTCAGTAGCTACACATCCCTGTACAGCGGCACCCCAGCACCTGCTCTGGGTTCCAATGGCATGGGAAGATGGAGCCCCATGCCAGCCATACCTCCTGTTCCTCCTCCTCATGCCACTCCTCTTCACTAAACCTGAATTCCTCTCCCTATTTCTGCTTGCGTTTGAAGTGCCAGATGAAAGAGCAGCAGATGGAGGCGAGCGAGTCGCCCGCTGCAAGCAGCAGGAGCACTTCCACATGGGCTGTGTGGGACGGCGGCCACTGCGCCGGGCGCCAGTCTTGCACCTGCCCCTCCAGCTCACAGCACAGCCGAATGGCGCGTCGAGCACCATGGACGAAACCCCCTGGATTCAAAACATAAAATGACCCCCAAGCAACTTTCCAGATGTAAAAAACAGTCAGATTCTGGCCAGTTTTACTGCTTTTGTTTTTCTGCCTTCACTGGGGCCACTCAGAATTTGTCCTGCTCCCCTCAAAAGAAAAATTTTGGCATTCCGTACCCTACAGGAAGGAGCCAGGTCACACTGGAGGACACATACCTGATCTTTGGAAGCATGAAAAAGGTCTTGGAGGACACTGAAACCCACACAAATACCTTCAACAACTGGCTGCAGTATCTCCAGACTGAACAGCAAGCAGTCCTGAGAAGTGGACAACAGATGCACACCCTTTTCTAGTTTTAAAACAGCAAGAGAAAGACATGGGAAGGTTATCAGGCAACTTCCTCACCAAGCCAAGAGAAGCTCATTAGCATGAACCAGGTCTTCCACAACCAGCCAGAGAGCTGCAAACAGACTGCCCTGGCTGAAAAGCAAAATCTTTTGCTGTAATCTTGAGCAAAAACACTGAGCAAAGCTTCATGAATTTTCCTGACATTATAGGACTCTCCCACAGACAACACCACACAAGTGACTGCAACAGCACATCACTTACTGTAGGCATCCTGCCTCACCTGGCTACACAGACAAGCTGCAAGGAGGCACAAAACCTGATCTCTAAAATTGCCTCCAGCCAATAAGGTATTGGAAACATCCTTAATTTCAAAGGCAAAGCATTAGAAATCCCCTTATCCCACCTGAGCTAGTTTATCTGCAGAAAATTTTAAGGAAAAGCAGGAATTTCAACACTGTCCAATTCCCACCAGTCCTTTGTGTCATTCTCAATTACAGCCCAGAATGAAATACCAAGAAATCGTTCCTCACAGCCGGCAGAATTAATGGGATCTTTGACTACAGAGAGCACCAAGCAGCGAACTTGTTCCCTTACCAGCCAAGAGGCACAGTGCAGCTTTCTTCAAAATAAAAGCTGCAATGTCAAAGGATAGTTTAAAGCTTATAAAAGTGACCTGATGTTTCCCAGTATTCCAGTCCATAAGAAAGGCACATGATAACTGACACTTTCCTTTCTAGAGCAACCTATTTCCACCATAAACTGACGCAGCAAGAGATTTTATCTTCATACTGGTATCTAACTAAATTATGTGTGAGGCAAAACACTGAACAGAAGACAATAATGCAGTTACAACAAGCTGTCAAATGCTGGGCTGCAGCAGAGCTCTGATAACTTGGCACTAACCCCTTTCTGCTAAGCCTGTTCTTAGGATAGCCACCACATCACGTCCACTTGTAATTAGATGGCAGCTCACACGTTTAATGAGGTCATGCTTGGCCAGTTCATGAGTGAGAAACATCTCTCAGCTTGCTGGCAGCAACTGCCGAAAGCAGGCAAAGATGTTTCAGCCACACTGAGTCTGATAAAGGTAGTTTATCTTCACAGAAATAATAATAAGACTAGATTTTCAATCTGCTAAACTGGCAGAAAATTCATCCTTACAGAAAAGAAAAGATTTGGTTGGGTTAACTCCCTATCATGGCTCATCCATAGCCCTAAGAGCAAGACCTATATTACAGAACACAAGGATGTGCAACAGGACAGTGAGGGAGTGGGCCACAACTACCATGAGATCAGCTCAGCAGGGATGAAAAGCAGTGCAGAATAACCTGCATGGTGTGTTTGGGCCCCACATAAGGTTTTTTTCTTCTTTCCCTAGTCTGTATCAAAACCATTAGCCTTCAAATACTAGCACTAAGCTCCCATGAGGCAGCATGTTGTTGCATGGCACACAGCAAAGGGGCAAGTAACATTCCTCCCTCCTGGAAGCAGACACAAGGCACTAACACAGCTTTCCCTACAAGGGTAATGCCATCAGGTGAGGCCTTTCTCTTCCACTGAGGACAAACCTGCTTCTTCTGGCAGATGCAAACAGTCAGCAAAGCCAAGCCCAATGTGTTCAGTATGTGTTGCTAAGGACACCTTTGAAAGCAGTCACACACACTGATTCAGGAAGCACCTCCCCAAGGAAAGGACAAGGGCGAAGATGGGTGGAAGCAGAGGCAAAGACAACGGCTTTGCATCCCTCTGATATGTAAGGGGTCTGCTAAGCAGCCACTGGATCAAAGTTATGTATTTCACCCTGCTTCAAGGAAAGAAACCAGGATTTCTTACATCTGGAAACTCTGTACACCTCCAAGCTCAGCCCTCCTCCTCTAACAGAAATGCTTTACAAGCATATCTAAGTTTTACCTTGACCTTCTTCTTACTCTGACTGCCTAGAACAAAAGATCTTCCCTGAAGGAATCACAGCCTCAACAAAGAAGGCAGACGTGACCATGCTCAGAAAGCTAGAATTGCCCAGTCCAAGCACAAACACAAAGAATCCACCAGGGAAACATCTGTTCCTCCTAGCTCCTTAGTGCTGAATGCAGGACCAGAAAAAGCAGGTATAGGAATGCTGCTGGGCACCAGGATGAAACCCTGTCTTCACAAGCCTGGTTGTGTTTGTGGGTTACAGCAACAGCTGCCCATCGGGCAGATAAATTAGCTCCAGATATCACTGCAGCCAGGTCTAGCACAGAGCCATACACAAACACACCTCTCACATTCCAGTTTTCACTGTTTTGCCTCCCAATTTGTTTATCTCGGCTCAATTCCTGGATGTGGATAAAACAAACGACATGGACTTTCTCACAGACAGGGCTTCTTGCTGTTCTCTTGACAAATACCATGCTCAGCAAGCGTGAGCCTCAAACCCAGAGGAAAGGAAACAACTGCAAAGGGCAAGAAGGAAACAGATCGTTTGCCAAGGGACAGCATGAAAACACTTCTCCTTTGGGCCTGAGCCTTAAAATCTTCCCAGGCTTCCCCCTCCCTCTAAGCCACCATTTTCATACCGCCATCACTACAAACATAGTAAATTCTAGTGGGACTGGGGCAGGGAATAGCATTATTTTCAAGAAGCTGCTCCACAATTTGTTACTTATGGTCTTAATAGGTAAGATGACATCTAGCTCAGGGGCACACCAGGTTAGCTCTTGACAAGACATAGGTGCCACAAAGGCACTTAGAGACCCAGTTCACCTACTGGCAAAGCCCCAGAGGCATCTGTGTGCTTTTTCAACCACATATCATGTTTGGAGCTATTAACTGCATTTTACTTCCAAGGCAAGGAGCTCTATAGACGTTTGGGTTATCCTGGGCAGAGCCATGGCAGTGGATATATTAACAGACTTTGTGGATTTAATTCTTGCAGTTGACTTCCCTGGTGTCTAGTAATGTCCAAGCTTGCACAAGCCAAGCTGACCTCCTGGTTGCAGCACTTCATAGAATCATCAATAGAACAGCTTAGGCTGGAAGAAACCTTAGAGATCACTTAATCCAACCGCCCTGCCATGGGCAGGGATGCCTCTCAACTAGACCAGCTTATTCAAGGCCCCATCCAACCTGGCCCTGAATTTGTTACTACCCTCCCTCTTATTCTGGTGCTCAAAAGGCACTTACACAGCACAAGGAGGATACTCATAGCCTGGCTCTCCTCTACCCCTCACTTTTTAGCAACACAGTGCCTTCCAGTGTCCACTGCTGTGTTAAATCTAGCCAACTGGACTGACAGAAGGACTGATTACACACATGCACATGCAAACCATGACAGATGCTTCATTTCCTTATAAAAGCAGAAGAAAAGCAGAAGTCTTCCTTGGCAATTCAGTGGACATGAAAAATGCACTCATAGCATTACTGGCATGGTTTTCAAGTTGCTGTTAAAATTCCACTTATATTATGCTATCTCCAACCTCAGAGTCTTCTGTGTTTTGGAGCAATACATGAAGCTGTCTATTAGCAGCTGACTGCCAAGGGGAAATGGGAGGTTTTGACATTTGACCTGTAAGGAAGGATGTGTGGCATTTGGGGCTACCCAAATAAGGATTTTAGCTGGATGCTAAAACAAGCTGCATTTTTAACAGTTAACTATTTTGGCACTGGTTTTGCATCATGGGAGTTCAAAGTGCAATCCTTGACCAGGTGAACGAGGCAACCTCACCCGTGCAAGTTCAAGTCTGCCTGGGGCTGCATTCTTTGCACAGCCCTCTTCCCACTTGGAAAGGACACTCTGCACTGGCATGGACTGGGGAAAAAAACACATTTGTTTTAATAAAGAAGTCAGATTCCAAAGCAGAACTCAATAGCCAGCAGCAGATTCTGAGGCAGATCCCACTGAATTAGTACACACATCCCAACAACAAAATAAAACAATTCTACAAACCAAATTGATCCTCACTGGCAAAGGGACATAAAAACACCCTTAACTAGTCAGCTTTGAACAGCGGTTCAGGCACCTTTTTTTCAAAGGGGAACAAGTTTTATTCCTAGGATCTTGTCTCCATTAGGAGAAAACAGATGTTCTTCAGCTATTCTCATAACCTGGGCAAGACAATTTAGGATATTCGCTGACATGGCTAAGATCAGCCCTGCTCCACTTCTAGCACAAGTTCCCACCCTGCAGAGCAGCACTGGCCCCCTGATGCCTCTTGAGCCAGTTCAGGTCATTGATCTGACAAAATAAAAAACATTGGTTTGTTTCCTGGAGCTGCTTTTCTGCAGAATTAATTCCAGTAAACCACCCCACTCTGACACAAGGTGAGAACTAAATGCAGCAGAAGGAAGGGAGAACACTGCAGCTGAGAGCTGGACAAGACTACACAAGCCTGACTTGTTCATGATGGCCAAAGCACAAAGCAGCATCCCCACCCTCCAGCTGAGACTGGAGAGCTTGAGACATGCCAATGGTTCCTAAAACCCCTCTCAAAGCACATTGTGTTTCCAAGACACATTTGATCCTGGACCACCCTAGAACTGCTTGGAGAGAAGATGGCTATCAAGGACTGGGACATTATGTGCCAGCACACAGACTGTTAACATAAAGTACAGACAGCACTCATTCTGCTCTCTGTGTCCTCAGGCACATCATTTAGTTCATGTGCAAAACAGCATGCCAATCTCACTGAGGTGCTGAAAGAATAAACACACTTGAGACTGGCATGACCTCTGCCAGCTACACACACACAGTAACAACCCTCTGTCCCCAGTTCAGGCAGTTCCAGTCAGCAGCACGTAAGGTTTGTTAGACGATGACCTGAAATAAACTGTAAAAGAGTGTGGTACACTGGCATCTAAACTATTTCAGAGGCCCTGATCCCTGGAGGTGCTGAGCCTCCATATCACTCCCACCACTGGTGGGAGTTCATGCACTTGCCTCCCCAGGGTGGGTTGAAGTTCTCAGCCTGATTTCCACAGACTGCTGATATTTTGTTCCAACATTCCCAACATCTTCAAAATACCCAAAGCCTCTTGTGCAACAAGCAACATCCTCTGCTTCCTAGCTACATGGCAGTTTGTGTTACTTTCCGCCTACAACAATTTCAGGGTTGGCTTTACAGACCTAAGTGGAAGACTAAACAATGCTGGAGCCACAGCAAGAGAATCTGCACTTTTATTCCATGTTTCATTTGGGCAATCCTGCCTCTCATCAGGGACAAAAAAAAACAACTTGCCAACCTCTTAATTTAGGAATAGCACGAGCTCTGCATTCCAGTCCTGAATCAGCCAAAGGAGTCTTTTCAAGCTGGAAAGGGGGAAAAGGGCAAATACCTTTAAGCACCGTAAAAAGGAAAGAAAAAAAAAAAAAAGCTTCAACACCTGCCTTTTGCAGGCAAAAACTTGCTCTTGGGGCACTCTTGAAACTCGCTTGACATCAGGATTTGAAAGGGAATTCCAGTCCCTGCTCTTGGTGGATGCCAGACTGCCCTCCTTGTCACCACTTTAAACCAAAAGCAAAACCTCATATATATTTTGCAGGCACACTGCAGATGGAAGAGAGGACATGAGTCTGAACAGAAGAGTATCATGTGAAGCTGGCAGATCTGGGGTTTGGTTCTGTTGTGAGTTTGTAAGTTGCTGTGTTTTTTTCTAATCATTACAACAACCTGTTAAAAGTTTAGTAATCTGAAGAGAGCAAACCCTTTTCTGCATGTCCAAGCTCCTCTGCCAAGACATGCTAGACTTTGAATATTCCAGCTGCACGTTTCATGTCATGCTGGTTAAGGATGCACCAGTATTTTTATTATTCACCACCTATGGACACTACAGAGCACATATTAAAGTGTTCTTAAACTGTGCTGTTTGTGTGCACTACACACAAAGATATAGTTAGATATATCGTATCAATTGTACTGCAGTAAAGATAAAAAAATCAAGCAAAATACCCAATGAAGCAACACAATTCTGAAATAAAACCCATAAAAGCAAAAAGAGCAGCATTAACTCAGAAAATCACCACTCAACCCATCACTGCAATGCTCTCTGCCATCCCTCTAACTTCTTGTAAAAGCATGACCCTGGATGTCAGCACCAGGTTCCTTCAATCTAAATGCTCCTGCTTCTTCTGGAGGGTGTAAAATTCGTCCCTTGACACTCATTCTATAGTCATGCAAGATTTCACATCAACATGTTCTCCAGACTCCTAGCTCTCCCCAGTCTGTCACAGCTGGCCAAAGGAGGGAGAACAGGAGTGGGGCCAAGGAGTGGGACCACAGCAGTCGTAGCCTAGATGCTTGGAAACAGCAGTTTGCAATGTGCAGTTTTCCCTGCTGCTGATTTTCCTTCCCTCCTCTCTTTCCATCTCTCTCCGTCAAGCAGAGCAGCGTTCGTGGGTACTCAGCTGTGCTCCCATCCTCTCGGCGAACAAAGCCGAGAGGTCCAGCCCGCTTCAGAGAGCTTTTAAATAAAGCCTCAACAAGAGAGAAGAGAGGGAATCTGAAGTCGTGCTGCTGAACTAGTTATGCAAACAGGGTCAGAGCCCCCAGTCGTAGCCAGAGAAACAAAAAAACAGCAAGGAAAGAGAAGTCAGGAATGGGTGATTTCAAAGGAGAAAGTGCTGGTTTCTACTCCCAGACCTGATTCGGCAATTTTCAACATCCCACGCCAAGAGAAAAAGCTTGCTGCCGATAGCAAAGGAGAGGAGGCATTAATAAAACCAAGCTCTGCTGTATCGGCATGCCCAGAAATGCTGCCTCCCACGGCAATTGCAGCAACAGGTCAGCAGTCTGTTGATGTCGCCGTCCTTGGGGCTGTGCCCTCGAGGGACACTCCTGTTTCCCCGGCACCCAGTTCCTGGATCAGGGATACACACCGAAGCCGGGGCACCCACGGGAGACGGCAGCAGCGAGCCCTGCTGGGAAGGAGGCCATAGGGAACAGGGTCCCTACATAACAGAGACCCCGCAGCCCATCAGCCCCATGATCCTCCCACACTGCCTCTCCCCGTACCTTTGGGGCATCCATCACACTCCAGAGTTACTTTACTCCCCTACCAAACCCAAATCTGAACCTCCACCTCCCTTCGCTCCCCAAAGAACTCCGCCTCCCACAGCTGCATTCCCCCAAACTTCACCTTTATCTGCCCCCATGAGTTTTCTTCCGTAGAAGATCTTAATCTCCACCTTGCCCCTGAGGCCAGACCCTGCACGCCCCTTCCCCGTTACACCTCACCCCTACTGTTCCTGCCCCGTGCCATGGAAGCCTCTCTCACCCCTGGAATACCTGCACCCCACGAATACCCATTTCCTCATTCCCCAAGGGGTGCATTCACGCTCCTTCTCCCCCTCCATCACTCCTCTTATTCCTGTTCTTTGTCGCTTCTTGGACTATCTCGCAAGGATCCTCCTTCCCTGCCCTCCCCCAAGGGGTCCCTCTGTCCCAGGAGGAGCCCCTTTAGGCCACTCTTTAGGATCCCTTTGTCTCCTGGACGCGCCAGTGCCCCGCTGCCCCTCTGCTACCCCTGGCGCTCTGTCTGGGGTGCGTGGTGCCCAGTGCTCCATGCCTGGTGCGCGGTGCACAGCGTCAGCGGCCGCTGCACACTGCCTGGTGCCCAGAACCAGGTCGCCGGTTCCCGGTGTGTGGTGCCCGGTGCGCAGTGCATAACGCCAGCGCCCAGTGCTCAGCACCAAGTTACCGGCGCCCGGTTTGCGTTGGCCGGTGCCTGGTGCACAACGCCAATGCCCGGTGCAAAGCATCAGGTCGCCGGCGCCGGTGCCCCGTCATCGGTGCGCGGCTCTCGGTGCTCCCTGCCCGACCCGCGGTCCCCGGTGTCGGCTGCGCGGTGCCGGGCGCTGCTCACCTGCGGGGCGCTCGGCGCTGGCGCCGTACTCGGCCGTGTCGCGGCGGCGGGCGCAGGTGCCCTGCCCCTGCACCAGGGCTTGAAGGGGCAGCTCGGCGCCGGGGTCCGGGTAGCAGCGCAAGCCGGCGGCGCAGCGCGGCGTGTAGACGCCGCACGCCTCGGCCTCCAGGCGGGCGCACACCGGGCAGCAGCCGCAGCCCGGCTCCCGGACCAGCTCGGGGCAGGGCGGGCGGGCGGCCGGGGGGCAGGCGGCCAGGCGCTCCGCCGTGCAAGGCGGGCAACGGAACAGCACCTCGGGCAGCGCCGGCCCCGCCAGCGCCAGCGCCGCCGCCGCCGCCACCACCAGCAGCCGCGGCCAGGCGGCTCGCGCCGCGCCGCCGCGACCGACCCCGCCGAGCGCCATGGCGGGACTGACGGGCGGCGAGGTCGGCAGGTGGACACGCCGCTCGGCCCCCCGGCGGCGCGGCGCGGAGAGGAGCGGAGCCGAGCGGCACGGCACGGCGCGGCGCAGCGCGGAGCAGAGCGGGGCCGGGCGCGCCGCGGCGCCGCCGGGTCCTAGAGCCGCCCCCGCGCCCGCCCCACCCAGAGGGGGTCGGGGCTGCACCGGAGGGGAGAGTGTATCAGATTCAGAGGGGGTCGGAGGCTGCCCCAGAAGGGAGAGAGGTGTATCCCAAAGGGGAAAGGGGATCAGATCCAAAGGAGTTCGGGGGCTGCCTCGGAGGAGAGAGGGGCATACCCCAAAGGAGAGAGGGGATCGGACCCAGAGGGAGTCTGGGTCTGCCACATCTGAGGTATGGGATTGACTCAAAGACAAAAATGGTGGTCTGGCCAACATGGGGCAAGGGCCTCCTGCAGCAGAAAGTCAGGGTTTGTCCCACAGGGGATAGTGATCTGCCTCCAAAGGAGGCTGAGGCCTGCCCCAAGGCATAGAGCAGGGCCATACCCACAGGGGATAGAGGCCTGCCCCCCAGGGGAAGTAGGGAATTGGAGCCTGCCCTTCCCATAGTACAGAAAGGGATGGAGATCCAACCCCACCAGAGGGTTGGGGTCCTGTCCCGCAGGGACACTGTGCTGGGAAAGGGGACTTCGTGATCCCCGTATCCCCAGAGAGAGCCAACAGAGGGGCTGAGCCTACTCTCCCCACACTGCCCCAGAAGGGCAAGGCCAGGCACAAGCATCTATGTTTCAAATCAGGTCCCATCATGGGGATGGAGGGGCAAAACCTGGGCTCAGGGACAGTCTCACTATCCAGCCCCCCCACCAAATGCTGGGCCTGGGAGCCACCATACCTCCATAAGAGCAGGACTCTGAAGTGTGAGTCCTCACCTCTACTCTCAGGTGAGACCACTTGAACACTCAAGGCTCCATGCCCATAGGGCTGCCCACGTCTCCAGCCTGGCTACTCATACAACATTTACACTCCCAGACTGAAGCCATCTGCAGCAGGCTCAATGCCATCCCTGTGGCACTGCCCTGTGAGGACAGTACAACCAGGGGTGCAGAGGTAAAGCTCTTCAGGCTTAGGGGTTTTGGTGTGAAACACTCATTTCAAACCCTGTCCCACTCTGGCTGCCCAAGTGTCACAGACTACACAGAGGATTTTAAGTACAAAGGATATTACATAGGAGTTACCTTTTTTTACCAGTAAAAAATATTAACAACAAAGCCAAGGGGATGTAAACAAACTAATGAAGCTGGGAAACTTGGTTAATATCATTGTGGGGTTATATGCTTAAAATTAGGTACTGAGGCAGACTGAGTTCCCACAGTTGTGGGAATGTGGGCTTTGGGGCACTTGAAGTTAACGTTTGGTGCTGTAGTTTTTTGTTGGATTGGGCTGGGTTTTTTCATATTAAAAAGAAAAAAAGAGGCAAAATGCTGCTGGACTCATGTGGCACAATTTTCGGCATAGGATTACTCATGACCCTGGAGTTATACAACATCTTTGTTTGTGGGATCAACAAATGCAGGGTAGGACAAGGGGATGCAACATTCAACACACTCCATGAAATCCCTGTGACACATCTTGGGACCAAGCACAATCTTGTCCTGGTCCCTGGATTTTCCCAAGCAATAACTAGGGGTTTACAAAAGTTTCATCAGTTGGGGTCCCTTTCAACAGCTATCCAGATGATACTTCATGTAAGAGCTGCCTGCTTGGTTTGGTGGTTGGGTTTGGGGTGTTTTTGGTTTTTTTGAGGAGTAACTTTGCTTCTTGCTTAAGCTGGGTGGTGATTTCACCATCCCTGTTTCACTTCTGAGCTAATACAGTTCCTTTTGGGGTCCCTGTGGCAGCAGCATTCATTGCTGGTTGCAGCACTCATTGCTCTGAGTGTAGGGGACTCCAAAACTCCAAGCCAAACAAAATGTTCCCCTGAAATTAGAATCAAGTAACAAAGATCTTTTTATTCCGCTTCACATTACAAAATCCCTTTTTGCATTACAGAACCCAAATTTTAGCCTGACTGACTCAAGGAAGACAAAAAAAGAAAACCAACCTATAAAGAAAAAAGCCCAGCACAGACTCTGCATTCGTTATTCCCACAAATTGCAAAGTGTGAAAATGGGATGCACAGCCCTGCACACAAGCAGCCCCTCGAAAGCCTCCTGTTAAAACAGACTTGCCAGCAGATGTTCAATAGAAAATGGAGCACGTTAGTTTCACCACACACTCACAACTTCTTGGGGATGGGGGAAAGGAGGCTCTCGGTACCTTTTTTATGATCTGACGTTGACTTCACTAATGACTCACATTTGGTTCCAATGAGATATTTTCATATGACTAATGAATCTATATTTGGAGGCATAAGAGGGTCTGGCTAATTATCTGTTGCGTTTAGTTAAATAGTCCAAATTTTTAAAGCAGGTTTTCTTCCTGTGGCAAATGTTATGCCCCTACGGTCTGTCTTCTCTTAGTGCTTTAAAAGCAGCCCAATGCTTTGACTCGTACCAAGCTGACATCTGGGTTTCTGCATGTGTAAGCACAAGAGATGGCCTGAACTTAATTATACAACTAACCAATCCTGCATTTTTTTAGGTGGCCAATAGGTCATTCCCCAAAGGACAGTTTAAACCCAATTTTTCAGCACGCACTTGATGCTTGCAGTGGCCTGTTTTGCTGGGGGCATTTATTGGGGTGCTATTAATAACTCCTGGCAGGGCAAATTCTGTATGAGCACCATCATGTAGGCTGCTTGTGCACAAATCATTTTTCCACAGGGAGGGCTCAAAATCTGATGAGAGAAGGGAAGGGAGAGAGGAGGGGGAGGAAGGGGGCTCCTTCAGCTCAGCTGCCTGAATTGCAGGAGGACATAAAACATAATGATCCTGGAGGGAAAGGGACCGTACGCAGTTCAGATGTGGGAACGAGCCAGGATTTCCTGTTCATATGCCTCTTTAGTAGGTGCTCGAGCTGTTCTCCTTCTTTTATCGCCGTCATTTTCTTTGTCTGCCACCAAAGCAATAACGCTGGTGCAGATACAATGGATCAGATGTTCTCCCTGCCCCTGCTGCTGCAGCTCTCAGCCGGGAGACCTCTCTGTGCTGCTCTCCAACTCCAGCAGAACAATAAAGAAGATTTTACAGCTGTTGTGGGGATGGGGGGAGGTGGGGAGGCAGAGGGAAAACAGCTTGAGTGCCCGTGGCCAGCTATAATTTTTCCAGTGGGTCTTTGCTGACAGTTTTAGGATTAACAAGTGAGCTCTGTTCCCAGGCATTTACCCCTCTGGATAAGCTGGCCTGTTTGTTCTCAAGGGTTTATTTTACCCTACAAAATATGGCATGGCCAAACAGATGTAGGCTTGTTCCTAGAAAGGCAAGTTATAGCTGAAGCTGCATCTCACAGAGGCTTTAGCCCTTGGAATTGTTTGGAAATGCTACAGTATTCCTCCGACCCTTTTCAGGGCAGTTTTTTCCCACAGACGTGCTGGTCGATTCTTTTATGGCTCTGTCCTTTGTCAAGGATGAATTAGGAAAAATAAACTCACAAACAAAAAGTGGAGGCCCAGCACAGAAATCTTCTTGCTTCCAATGATTAAGAAGTATTTTACAGCTCTGGTTGTGGGGGGTGGAAAACAATGTGTCCTCCTGTGTTTTTGTTTCCCTCATTTTTAGCTTGATGGGTAATGGGGGGGGGAAAAAAAGAAGAAAAAAAAAGAATAAACCAGGCTTACTACTTTTAAAGGCCTCCTTTTCAACAGACTGACACAAAGTGCTTTATGGTGAATGCTAGAGAAAGCCTCCCATGTCCCAGAGCTGGCACAGTGAGGGGCAGGTGGTGAGGAAGAGAAGGCTTCGAGGAGGAAGGCTGTGAGGGTTCAAGCTGGGCCAGGATCTTGCTTTCTTCCTGGAGATATGGCAAACTTCAGCCACGAATAAAGGTTTGCTGAGGGACTGGCACCTAGAAATTGCCTCACAGCAAAATGCATCAGGACAGGACAGCGAAGAGTCTGCCCTCCCTTGCCCTGGTCCCTCCCAGGGGTGTCAGGGAGGTTAGAGTGAGTCAATAGTGGGAACAGAAGGAGCTGTGCTCTTATCTCTGTCCTCTGCAAGGAGGAACCCACCTTTCCATCAAAAGGAACAAAATACCCTTAAAATCCAATTACAGAGATGCCAAGTTATTTCACGAGGTGTGTGTCTGTTCATAGTCTCAGGTGATGCCCTGCTTTGCTCGCCAGCACATTTGTCCCTTCAGCAGTAGGTCAAGCATGTTGCTGAAGCTTTGGGGGCCAGATCCCCACTCTTGGAGGGAAATCCCACTTCACCTAGAAGCTCAGCTCCCCTTCCTCATGCTGCCAGTTGATAAATGGCTCCCTGCCCCACAATACATGCTCCCTCAGACCATAGATTCCTGATGCTCCAGCCCTATGCTGCCTTGCTCCCCCACCACAGGAGCATGTAGGGTAAAATTTAACCTACTTCAAATCACCCCAGTTCACCCACTGAACTGGGGTGGGAGAGTGACTTTAGCAGGGCACTGCAGAAGGTGTGAGGCACTGTAAGGCCCATTCGATCCAGCCTGCCCATAGCACTAGCTGCTCCCCAAGACAATCATGCTGAAAATCGCAGATTTTCAAGGTAATAGAAGAATGGCCCCAGAATAAGTTGCCAGTGTCACCTCTTCTTCCTCCTCTGGGTTAGGTGCCTAGAGGTTTGCTGCAAACCTTACCTGTGTTGCCAGAGCATGCAGAAGGGAGCGAAGTTTTAGGTAGTGCAAAACCAGATTTTGCTCTCCTGCTAGGCTTGGTTAGCAGAAGCAGTTGAACGTGGAAGCAGGAAGGGCTCTTACCTGAAATGAAGCTCATGATTTCTCACTTGGAGGAATGAGCACACTCCAAGCGCTTCCCCTGCACAAGGCAGGGTCAGAGCAGCACCACCTGGGTTGTTGCATGTCTTCCCAGCACATCCTCTGCCTGTCCTTGCCCTCCAGCCTTCACTCCTGGTGGTGACTCACTTTTGTTTGCCCTGCAGTTACAACTCAGCCTCTTGTCCTTCCCCACCAAAACTCATCCAGCACGTTTTATCCTTCCCTCAGCACTTGCTCTTTGGAGCTTGGTCGGCTCCAATGTGAGCTCCTGCAGCTGCAGTCCATGCCATTAGCTCTGCTGCTCCACAAGTCACACTCAGAGGTAGGTCTGAACTTACTCAATGCCCTAGACCCCCCCCCTCCATTCTCAGATTGTTTTCCCCAGGTGCATCAGGCTAGCCGGAGTTCAGATTCAGCAGAAGGGTTAATTATAGACTATTTTCTTTACATTGACTGAATCTGAGATGTTTTTAGAAAGGCTCTAAATGCATTATCTGTGAGCCTGATCCAGTAATTACAAATGCTTTTGGAGTGGTCCAGCCTAGTTTGTTTAGGTTTCTCCAGGACTGATTAGAGATTAGAAGAGCTCTGCTAATCTCTAAAACCACACATTAGCAGGAAGGCATAAAGCAGTGGTGGTTTTCAGGCTCAGGGGCCAGGTGCTTCATACCTGCCCATCTGCCAGGAACTGCAGCAATGCAGCAAAGATGCAGGGGAGGGAGGCAAGATGCTGCAAGTTTACCTGGTCTGCAGCTGACATGCACAGCAGAGACTTGTGGTTTTGCATACCCAGGTAGCCAAACTCATCCTTAAGTATCCCTCAAAGATGCCTACATTAGTCTCAGGTGTACAAAGCAATTTCAAACCAAGTAGCTGACCAGGAGGAGGAGATGTAAAAAGAGTTAAATATTGACATAGGTTGGTCAGACACGGTGATTCTGCTTAGAGGGATGATAAAACAAAAGCACAGAGAATTTGTGTGGAGGTGGTCCTCGACTTCATCTGGTACCAGGATTAATTGCTGTTGGAAGATGACCTATTGAGGATGAAGAAGATGTAGCTGAGGGAGGGGAAGGAAGAGCCTATATCTCAGTCCAAGCTAGAAACACATCTTTGCAGAGTGGCTAAAGGACTGGTGCTACCCATGGCTTCTTTATTACAATTTCCCAGTTATAGTCCTGAGGGTATCAGCTGAAGGTGACCTCTGCAAAGACTCTAAAACTTCATCACCTTTTGAGATGCTACAAAAATCCCTATAGGGAATAGGGATTAATATTCTCTGTGTTTAGAGGCCAACAACCCTAGTTTCTTACCTGAGGACCTGCTCCTTTGGCCTCAGAGACCTTCCCTCTCCAGGTCATAGAATCATAGAATTGTCAGGGTTGGAAGGGACCTCAAGGATCATCTAGTTCCAACATCCCTGCCATGAGCAGGGACACCTCACACTAGATCAGGTTGCTCACAGCCACATCCAGCCCGACCTTAAAAACCTCCAGGGATGGGGCTTCTATCACCTCCCTGGACAAGCTGTTCCAGTGTCTCACCACACTCATGGGGAAGAACTTCTTCCTAACATCCAGTATGAATCTACTGATTTCTGGTTTTGTTCCATTCCCCCTGGTCCTGTCACTACCTGACATCCTAAAAGTCCCTCCCCAGCTTTCTTGTAGGCCCCCTTCAGATACTGGAAGACCACAATAAGGTCTCCTCAGAGCCTTCTCCTCTCCAGACTGAACAGCCCCAACTCTCTCAGTCTGTCTCCATAGGAGAGGTGCTCCAGCCCTCTGATCATCCTAGTGGCCCTTCTCTGGACACACTCCAGTACATCCATATCCTTCTTGTAATAGGGGCTCCAGAAATGGATGCAGTACTCCAGGTGGGGTCTTACCAGAGTGGAGTAGAGAGGGAGAATCACCTCCCTTGACCTGCTGGCCACACTTCTCTTGATGCAGCCCAGGATACAATTGGCCTTCTGGTCACTCAACCCTGATTTCCCTTCAGTGGTAGGAGTGATCCTGCAAACTCACAATCCTGGACCACCACATTGCTTATACCTACTGAGTATTCCAATGTGTGCCTTGGTTTCCATGGGGATTTAGATCTCCAGATAAAAATCAGATTCAAAATCCCTTTGCTTCAGTAAGTTCAGATACTTGGAGAGGGCTGGAACAGCCTCCCAGCCCTGTGACATAGTGGGAATAGGACCCCTGACAAATATGAGAATCCAAAGATCCTTTTGACATTTACATTGACAGACTTCCCCTTGGTGTCTGGTACCCCTTGAGGAGGGCAGCAGGATGAAAGCATTTCAAAGCACACATAGATGCTTAAGAATTTTATTAGCAGCACCAGCCAACATTTCCATTTGCTTTGTATTTGCTGTTGGAAAAGTAATAACAGCTTTGGAGAACCTACTCAGGAGAAAAATAGCACTTTTCTAGGCATCACGCTGGGATGCTGCTTTGAGTAACAACATTGCTTGCAGGAACAGAGTGTAAGGGGGCTGCAGCCCCAGGAGGAGCAGAGATTGCTTACATGAGCCCATGGGAAATGCTTGGATGGAACAGGATGAAGAAAAGGAAAGTTTGGTGCAACTACATATCAAGAAAAGACTCCAACTGCTGGTCTCTAGCTGCCTATGTCAAAGCTTCCTTGGGGAAGAAACTTAATTCATCTCCTGGGATAATTAAATACTGGGAAAAAAAAGGAACAGTCTTGTGTTGGCTGGGGACAAGACAGACCATTCAGATCTTAACCCAGAGCACAGAGCTCTCCTGCAGTAAGGTAAGTATTTGAAGATACACTGATACTTACCTCTAATACAAAGGAAACCCCAGGCCCTTGCAATCTTCTGGCTGTTGAGGAACAGAAGCTACTTCAGGAATAGGGAGCATGCAAGACTGTGAGGCCTTTGACCCCCTACCAACTCCTAAACCAAGAATTTCCCCAGTCCCTGGTTCTGTGTCTATGCCTCTCTTGAGTCTGCCTCATTTCTGCACGTGGCTGAGATGGGGAGACAGAGCCAAGAGGTGAGAGGACAGAGCATCTTGCAGAAACAGATCCTTATCCCACAGCTTTCCTGGCCTCAGACAAACACTGTCCCAGCCTATTGGTAAAGGCAGAAACCACTCATAGAGCATCTTGGAGCAACACTAACTCTGCTTTTCTGCCTTCAGACAAACCCTCTTGCCCTCCTCAGCACATGAGAAGACCATGTATAAATGTGTATTTTTTTCTGCCAGCAGCAACAGATGAGCAGCTCTTGTGAGCATCACATCTGCTTGACCATTATCAGTACTTAACCAAGAAGCCATCAGAAAAACACAGGGCCTCAACTCAGAATATTTAGCATGTGCTTTAAAGCACACTACCTGCCAAGGCAGGTGTGGAATGGGGTCGTCTGGGTGATCCCACTCCGTGATAACACAATGAGCCCTCCTGCACAGGGGCAGTCCCACAGAGACAGCCAGGCAGCCTGGCAGGTGAGTTTCCCCTTGCAGAACACATCCATGGCAACAAGTTTTTTCATTTCTTCAGTATGTTTGCATGTACCAGCCTCTGAACATAAACACTGACATACAGCCCACAAGCAAGACCTCTTCCCTGACCTTCTGCCCAAACGTCACTGCTTGTTTCTGGCTTCCCCCTCTGGATCCTCACTGATTCCTGTTATACAAAAGGAGCTGGAGCAGGACTAACAAGCTCTCCCCTTCCTTGCTCCCTGGGACACACTGCTACTGAAACTGCATGACAAAAGTAACAGGGATGGTCCACAACTGCCCAGGGCTGTATATTCCTTCCATGCCAAGAAAAGGTCCCCACGTGACTCCATAAACCAGTAACTCCTGGAGTCATCCCCCAACCTCTGCAAACATGCTGTGCAAAGCAGATGGTTTGACTGGAGACCTCCAGAGGTTTTCTTCAGAGCTGGAAAAGGTTACTCAGGGTCTGTTCCAGTCCAGTTTTAAATATCTCCAAGGATGGAGATCTCATAGCTTCTCTAGGAGAAACCATTCTCTCCGTGAGCTTATTCTTTTTAATGAGTCAGATCTTCCCTCACAGCAACTGGTTCCTGTTCCTTCTTGTCTCTTTTGTGGTGCCCCGCTGAGAAGAGATCTGCCCCATCCTTTCTGAAGTCTCCCTTTGGATAGCCAAATACAGCAATTAACTCTTTTCCTCTCTTCTCCAGGTTGAACAAACCCAGCACACAGCCTCTCCTCATTGCTTGCTATCACATGCTAGTTATTAATCAGACCTCTCAGAGATTCTGGTGTCTCACTCAGCAGTAGAGCATGATTTTCAGTTTATAGCCCTGTGTCTATTTCCAAGAATATTTTACTGGCCTGATGTACAAAGTTGCTAAAACCTTAAAATGAAGCCATCTCTGCTGCAGAATACAGCTTGCTGATTAACCCTTCACAAAAGCCCTGCAGCTAAGATCTCAAAGCAGGAGCACCAGTGTAGCCCAAAGACAGGGCAGAGGGCTTTTAGGAAGATAACAGGAGGAATTCAGATCACGGGATTGCCAGGGTATCAGAGCTGCAGGAGCCAAACTCCATCATGTTGTTTTGAAAGCAAGTGGACATTAAGTCTGAGGACACTCCCACTCAAATAAACTAAATTTGGATTGTAAGTGCAGCCCCACTCTGCAAAGCAGCTCTATAAAAATGTCATCGTGAGACTTCCTGTTTATTGTCTTTCACAGACTCCAGATGAAACCCATCCCACCAAACAAAGGGAGCTGTTTTCTAATGTGCCTTCTGCAAACTCAGGTTCTCCTCCCTCACCCATCAGCTCTAAAACAAAGGGTCCAAATCTAGCTCCCCAAATCATGCAACAGTCTGGCTTTTGGGATAGCCACAACAGCCAGAACCTGCTAATTTGCTTTCGTGCTCTGTGCTGGATCCTTCTCTTCCAGCATCCACTCTGTCCCAGTGGGCACTGCTGGTGTGGCTGCAAAGGGGTGTGGGAAGCAGTCAAGAGCAAGCACAGTTCTTAGGCAATAAAGCAGTTACTCACTTTTTTTTACCTACCAGAACAGCTGGAGTAAAGCCTACTTACATTCATTGCTAGGGATTTTCAGAAGAGCCTAAGAGAATCAGGAGCCTGTGCACTACAGGCATTCAAAAGCAGATGAATACATTATTTCTTAGAGCAGCAAGCACAACCCAGTTCTGACCCTCTGAAGGAAGCAAATGCACAACTGGTGCTGGTTTTCCACGGTGTCTTTTGAGAGCTGAACTATCCTTTAAATCACTTTAATGATGAACACACACTGGTTTGTCCTGAGAACACAGAGGGAGCATCATCCTCCCACCTCCACGAAAGAAAGAAAGAGAGAAAGAAAGAGAGAAAGAAAGAGAAGAAAGAAAGAAAGAAAGAAAGAAAGAAAGAAAGAAAGAAAGAAAGAAAGAAAGAAAGAAAGAAAGAAAGAAAGAAAGAAAGAAAGAAAGAAAGAAAGAAAGAAAGAAAGAAGAGAAAGAAAGAAAGAAAGAAAGAAAGAGAGAAAGAGAGAAAGAGAGAGAGAAAGAGAGAGAGAAAGAGAGAAAGAGAGAAAGAAAGAAAGAGAGAAAGAAAGAGAGAGAGAAAGAGAGAGAGAAAGAAAGAGAGAAAGAAAGAGAGAAAGAAAGAGAGAAAGAGAGAGAGAAAGAGAGAGAGAAAGAGAGAAAGAAAGAAAGAAAGAAAGAAAGAAAGAAAGAAAGAAAGAAAGAAAGAAAGAAAGAAAGAAAGAAAGAAAGAAAGAAAGAAAAAGAAAGAAAAAAACCCCATCTGCTTCACTTCAAACTTAAACAAACAAAAAACCACAAACAAACAAACAAAATCACAAAAAAAGCCCAAGAAACAATAATTTGCTGGTTAAATCTTAAATCTCAGCCAGGTCTAAGGGTAATCAGTGCACATCTCCAGAAAAAAAATGGGGATATGATTACGAAAATTCTGTCCTGCAGCATGTGGGACTGTTCTATCTGGAACATGCCAGCTGGAACAGCATGAATACATGGATGCATGATAGTTGTAAAGGAGCAGCATCCATAATCTGAGCAATGCTCGTGCACACCTGGGGCAGAACTGCTCCTTGCCTATAGCAGGCAGACTGAGGTAACAGCAGCTCTTCCAAGGAATCAGCTTTTGAGACCCCAGGACTTGTGCTCCAAAGAGAACTAAAAAACAAAGAGCAAGATGTCTTCCAAAAGCAGCAGGCAAGAGACACAAGAAATAAAACCCACACAAAAAAATAATTCTTGTATCTAGCCACATTACTAAGGCTGGTAGCTAAACATTTTTAACACAAGATCATCCCAGTACCAATCAGGTACATCATAACAAAGAACAAAACATGTTGCTGGCCAAAAGATTATGGCAAGATGTAGCCAGGTATAGAGGGGGGAAAGGGGCTGGATAATGTGATCTTGTTTGCTGAGAGCACAAAAGAATCCCAAAGGTCTGTCCTCAGCAATTGCTGGGGCTGCTGCTCTGGGCCTGATATGAGCAGCACAGGCCTGATACGTGCTAGGACAGGATGGCTCTCAGCTCACTTGTCCTCTGCCAGATGCAGGAGTTTGGTGAGCCCAGATTCATCCCCAGAAGTTAAAGCTGGCTCTTTTACAGTCCAGTGCTGCATTTCTGCAGGGCTGCATCCTCTGGGAACTGCAAGGGGAGGGGTTAGGGAAAAAAGATGAACACAAAGTATGGCAGAGCTAGAAACTGCAATGGATACAGAAAGGATCAAACATATTCCTTGTGCCACTTGTACCTCTCTGAATTGCCCAACATCTCAATGAATCAAGCTTTTTCTACTTCAGGTTCTCAAGATTTGGGTGTCTGTCTGCCTGAAAGAGATTCACATTGCTTTCTAGTGCTGCATTAATGTGCCTATGAAAGCAAGAGGTGGATGTCAGGAGGGTATTGCCATCCTTCTGTCCAAACAGAACTGCCCTGCCCCACGGAGAGGAGCTAGGTGCGTGGCTGGCACTGTGAAAAGACATCCAGCTTTCAAATGCCTCCAGCCACTTAGCCACTGCAGAAACAACCCCCATCCCAGAAAATTTTGTGGGCCAGCCCAACCCAGCAAAGCACAAATACCAAAGATCTCCTAGGAAACATCTTCTGCATCTCTTAATTTCATGGGACAGGTCAGGACAGGGAGAAGCATGGGACTCAGGCAGGGCTCCTGTGTGTGTGCTCCACCTGCTCATGAGCTCCCACAAGGTTTAAATCACAATCATGGGAAAAAGTCAGCTTCCCTAGACAAACTCTTCACATTAAAACAAAACAAAACAAAACAGCAAACAAAGACTAAAACAACCAACCAAACAAAAAACCCAACCAAACAAAAAAATTCCAACAACCACAGTAGTGATAAGCATCTGGAGAGTTTTGATAGCAAGCTCAGCATGATCCACATGGCACTATGATATCCATTCCTTCACCTGCATCCTTCCAGATAGGTAGAGTCTTTTTTAAGACAATTTTCAGATCCCCCACTGCTGGAAATTCACTGGAAAACCTACCCTAGTATGGCAGAGATGGGATCCAACCATGTGACTTCCTATACCCAACACTGCTGTTTGCAAAAAACACCATGGTTGGCCTCTACACCCACTTTGCTCCCACAAAAGCAAGTGGATGCTTCCACTCCAGCACAACAGCAACCTCTGACATGAAGACAAAAGGTGTCACAGCAAGCACATTGCCATTTTGCCAGTGAACACAGTCATTACTCAAAAAAGAGCAAAAGCATAGTGAACAGTATGAGGTACTTGGTAAACCATTTCACCACATTGGTCTGAACTGGGAAGAGCTGTGAGAGGTCAGCCTGCCAAATCCTCCACTGGAGTCCTTCCAGATTACCCAAGACAGCCTGGACAGCACAGCTTGGCCAGGAAGCTAATGGGATGGGGCATCTGCAGGCAGCTGGACTTCCCCTGTGTCTAGACTGACTTGGGGAGGGAAGGTTGTTGCAGTCCATGACTCACTCTAGGCACCTGGTAGTATGGCAGTGGCCTTTGCTCTCCCCTGCAAAACCCAGCAGCTGGGGTGGAAGAGGGTTGTGTCCATTATTCTGAGGAGAACCAGTCCAGTCTGCAGCTAAGCCAGGGTGCTAAGATGCTGCAGCTGAGGAACAGGTAGACTGGCTGCAACCTCTACACCCAGCTTTGAGAGTTCAGGCAGACAACCCACACCATCACTGCTTCTGTCAATGTCCTGCTCTGTATCTAATTTGTGAGATGATAGGGAACATGACTACTCTACTTGAGCTTGGACCCAGAATGGGACTCATCTGCTAGCCACATACTCACACATGAACATATGCCCCATGTGAGGCTTGAAACCCTGTAGCCAAGATCCAAAACTTGGTTCACGTGCTCTGAATGATCAGAGACACTGTTCTGGTCCTGGACAGACACTCATAGCCTGAGCCCTTTGGCAGGTCCTTTGAACATGGGTGGGTCAGAGCTCTAAGTATCTGCTTTCAAACTCTTCACAGTGGGGCAATAAAGCCACTGTCCTCTGTCCTTAGAAAGGAACAGCTCTGTGGTGTAACTACACTGGGTACTTCAGTGAGCCCAGCTATAGCCACTCACAAAGCACCTCCCACCCCTGACCCGCATAGCTCTGCAGGCAAAAGTCTGTAGCATTGCCCTGGCCAGAAACATTAGACATAACAAATGTATTTTTAAAACAAGGGGGAGGAATATTTTTCAGGCCTAGGGGGTAGAGGATGTTGGCTTGAACTGCAGAAGAAAGTTCAAGGTCAAATCCTCCTGCATGCAAACCAGCTCCTCCGGCAATGCTTTGCAGCAGTGCCAAGTGTCAGCCCCTATTCTAACATCTTCCACATAAGTATCTCTCTGCTTTGGGCACACACATATTTCTGGAAAATACCAGCCTGTAAATCAGTTCTTCTCTAACCTGGTGAAGTCCTCGAGGTAAGGACAGTGTCCAAATAATCCCTGAAAACCATGTGACAGAAAGCAGGGTGATGCTGTCTTTCACACACAGAGATGTGGGTACCTCAGCTCATGCCACTTATTCAGGATCTCAGTGGAAGGTTTGGGCTTCACAGTTCTTGTGAAGACTCTCTTGCAAGTCTGGAGCAGGCAGATGGATGAGTAAGACAAGTGAATCATACATCAGTAAAATGGATCACATTTACATCACCTCTGACTCTTCACCATGGCTTTGCCCACTGGGAAGCCAACCCAAAAGACCCTGGACCACTCTGAAGGGACACCAATCCAAACTTACTTTTGCAACAGAGACTGACCAAAGCCTTTTTATTTGTAGTAATTGTCCTAACCAATTGAAGGGATACTTTGTGGATTGGGCTCCAGTCAGTTGACATTGGAGAATAAATCTTATGAAGAGTGATTGAAAGAGCTGGGGCTGCTTATTTTGGAAAAGAGAAGGCTGAGGGGAGACCTCATTGCTCTCTACAACTACCTGAAAGGATGTTGTACAGAGGCTGGTGCTGGTCTCTTCTCACAGGTAATTAGTGACAGAACAAGAGGGAATGGTCTCAAGCTAGGACTGGGTAAGTTTAGACTGGACATTAGGAAAAAATTTTTCACACAAAGAGTGGTCAGACATTGGAATGTGCTGCCCAGGGAGGTGGTTGAGTCACCAGCCCTGGATGTGTTTAAAGGTCATTTGGATGTGGTGCTTGGGGATATGGCTTAGGGGAGTGAACCTTGTAGAGCAGGGTTATCGGTTGGACTTGGTGATCCTGAGAGTCTTTTCCAACCTGAATGTTTCTGTGGTTCTGTGATTCTGTGACAAAAGCAAGATCTAAGACCAGATGAAAGTCCTATCTGCCAACAGACATAGTTTTATGAGCCAGTTTTCTTGGGTTTTAAAGTATTTTAATCTTCTCCTCCTTGAAAGAGAGGCAAGTGGTTGACTGTAGGGACTTGCTGAAGCTCACCCCACTCACAATAGTTTGTTGATCTCACTCATTTCCCCCCACCTGAGCCACATCAGATACTGCACAAGTTAGATATGTAAAATGAAGCTATCTCTTTTTGTATTTAGTGTTCTTATATTCTTGTATTTACTGCTCATTTTGGTGAGCAGTATTTCCTGCAATGAGCCTTCTCCTGTAGGTATGTTTCCTCCCCTGAAGAAATGTCCTTGTGTACAACAAATTAATCCCTGCTCCCTAGGCATGGTGTTCCTCCATTTTTATTATAGCAAAATATTTTCAGAAAAAATACTGCATCAGGAAATGAACTGCACTACAGATGCTAGAAATGTATCTTGCATGGCTGGAAGCAATCAGCATGGTCATTTTTCTGTTCTACTCATTTTCAGCTTCTTGCTACCCTTAAAAATGACTCAGGAAGGTACACAATAGAGGTGCTGCTGTCCTGAGCTCTTTACCTCCTCTTTCATTCAGCTAAATCCTCAGCAGAGTATTTTTCACATTCCTGTTCAAAAGCAGTCCACCATTCAAGAGCTCACCCAGCTACTTGTGACTTCAAAGCACTCCTAACTGCTTTCTTTATGGTGTTCCTCACTCCACAGGTGTCCCCTGCACTTCCCAAAGGTTTTGGGGAGGCAATCATCCTGTGGCAGCACTTGGTAGCCCCTCAGCACGGCTGAACAGAGCCCCACAGCTGGAGAGCAAAGCTCTGCACCTCTCATGGGAGCACATCATCAATGTGGCAGTGTGCCAGAGTCAACACTTGTGCTGACCTTCAACTGCAAGCAAGAAAATCCCATAACAGAGACCATACCACAAACATCTGTGCTCTCATCAGGGCCAGGTGAAATTGCTGTAATGGGATGCTAATTGTCATCTCCCTGAAACTGCTCCAGGGGCAGCAGTAGTGGGGATTGTGAAGTAAAAGAGGAGCAGTGGTTGCACTCCCTACCATGCTCCCCATCCAGACAGCCTGATTCCTGGGGTCCCTGGGGTCTGTGGATTAACCAGACTTCAGGCCAGGGTCATCCCATCCCCAACAAGTTTCTTCACCCCAGGACTCTCTGCTTGGAGGAGATCTGATGAGCTGAGCCACTTCATCTTCAAGGCTGCCCACAGAAACCCACCAGTGCCTGGCTGGCCTACAGAGAACAGATTCTTCTCTTGATAGCTCACCTTGCCCTTCAGACACAGATCTCCTTTTGCTGGTGCCTGGTGATTAGAGAGCTGCTCCCAGGGCCAGGTTCTCCTCTGCTGCCTGACTGTATGCTGGGACACGCTGGCTTTATGTCCAAATTTTTCACATACTTTGCTTTGTGGTTTTTCATGCAGTGGTCAAGATATTTTTGCAGAAGGCACCTTATAAATTGGCTCCATAAATACACATAAAACACCGTGTTTAATCCTTCCTTTCACATTCTTCTTTTCATTATTAAAATGTCCCCAACCTACTGACTCCCTCCCCACCCTGTCTTTAGGCCTGTCTAGTCCAACTTAAAATACTTTTGGCTTCTACAGGAAGACTGGAGAATGACTATTTTATTTCAAGGAAGCTTGTTTTGGACTAAAATCAGGCCTAGTAAATGGCTGAAGTGAAGAATGGCTGTGCACATCAGGTGTAGAACATAACGACAGCACGGTGGTGTTTTCATGCCAAGAGGCCCACTACCACACAACAAGACCTCCTCTCACCAGCCCTTCCTTATTGGAGCATTCTGAATGGGAAAAACTCCACAGAAAAGAGGGAAACTTCTCAGGGACAGAGATGCTAAGGAACACCCAGCATGGGTCGAGCAGCATGGGTGCAGCCCTGAGGATAGGCAGACCTCGCTCACAACAACAGTGAGACTGTCTCCCTTGTGTGGGTCAAAAAGGTGCCTGACTGCAGTGAAGGGCTCCTAAAAGGTGGGTTCAGCCCCTCCAAAACCCCAACCAAATGCATCCTGGTTTGGAATTAACTTTAGAGGAAGATCCATAACATCTGCTTTGGTTTCCTCACCACCATGCTCTTTGTATCATGTCCAGCACCAGGGATGCTCAACCACCTGACAAATGTGTACTCTCATCAATCTCCAGCTCCCACCTTCTCCTTCCAGCCCAACTCTGCACAGAACTGCTGGACCATCTCCAGGCCCTCCATGTGTTAGAGAAGTAATGGGACAAGTCAACAAAGAGCAGCAAAGGACAGATTGTGATGATAGCAGTTTAGACTACACTGACCTATGCCCTTGCACTTCACAGGTTTCATCCAACAGCTGAGAGATGGAGAGAAGCAGTAAAGCACAAGAGCATTTTGTGCATCACCAGGTAATACCTGAGCATTCAGGATTTCACTTGCCACTAGGTGACAGAGCCTCATCTGGAAAACAAGAACTAAACTTTGTTACCTCCATTATAGCCACAGGACACAGTGGGAGACTGACACCGTCCATAGGGGCATGGGGGGCACCCTCATCTGACATGTGTCTGGGTGACAAGCCCCAGAGGATAATACCCATGCACTTTAAAATGCATAAAGCTCCTAAACAGGCCAGAGCAGCTAGGAGACCATACTAGCCCAGATTTTGTTTCTGGAACCCTAACCCTGTGGTTTGTCTTTCTTAATATTCCTTCAAGGATCACAGTGTTCTGGCCAAAAGACCTTTGGGTAAACCTCTCGGGTAAATGTGGGCATTTCTTGTATTCATTACCAGCCTCTGGCTGCATTAATACCTTAGCTATTTCATCACAGGCCTCTCATGCCTGTTAATATGTCTTTTGGATTCTTTTCAGCCTGCAAGCCTCCCAGTTCCACAGTTCTGCTGAACAGCTTTGTCCTTTTTCAGAAGGAGCTCAGCGCTATGGTCTGAAGGTTAAAGCCCTGGAGGCCTGTGCCTGGGTCAGCTGGACTCCATTCCTTTTCCCTTTCCATCCCTCTGAGCCTGACAGAGAAAACCCAGAGGCAGCAGGGTGACCTGGCCTGTGGTGTTTGCTAGACCAGAAACACCTGTGCACAAGTGCATCTGTGTACATCTAATGTGCTCAGCTCTTCACTGATACCTCAAAATACCACAGCAGCAGGGAGGCCAGGCACATCGTTAGCTCAGCTAGCTGTGTCCAGCACTCAGGAAGCTTTACTGCTAGGCCTGAAAAACAGAGAGATCAGACTGTTTTGCCCAACATATGAAGAGATAAACCCCACTTTTGACACAGCTCTAATTGTTTAAAGATAGCCACAGGCTCAAATGAAGCTTTGTCTTCAAGGTCCGAGTCATGGGATTTTTCGTTGTGGAAATCGTTTGGTCCAGGGGTCAGGGAGAGCCTGCAACCAGAGCCAGAGACAGAAAATCCAAGTCCATGTGTTCAACAAAAAACAAGCCTTGAGAAGTGGGCATGGTGATGGCCTTCAATGCCTTCTGTAGGAGGAAGATGTACAAAGCAGATGAGGATCAGAGTCAAGATCCTGCTCCTGGTGGCTTCCCTTCCCATCTCCCAGGCTAGCTGTACTCACACCCTTTCCCAGGTGCAGAAAAACTGGAACTCATGTGCATCCTGAGGTTTCTCACCTCAGTGCAAATCAATCTCACTGGGGCCAAACCCCAAAGTTTGTGTCAAGGAAGTTGGCAACTAAATGAGTCAGGGTGGCAAATTGGGACTGGCAAGGCTGTGACACTGTCATCAGGCTCTTTGAGAGGGACCAGACTTTGGTGACACCTAATCATGGGGGTTCTGTTCCTCTGAAAAGATTTTTAACATTGGTTTAATGAACAATTAGCCAAGCTGGTCAGGGAGAAATGTTGTTAAAATGTTTCCCTGCTAAAAAATGTGATTATCCTTGACCTCTTTTTAACACGTGTCTCAGGTTTAGAATGAAGAAACAAGATCTCCAAGGCTTTCAGCAAAGGCCCATAAATTTGTTTTAAAAGCAAATAACCTCAGAGTTGGGATTATTTGGTCAGTTTCCCATGAAAAGTCTAGGAAAAACTCCTCAGAGAGGGATGTGCTCTGTTGAAATGCTCAGTTTCACAAAAAGGCCTGATTTTCATTGCAGAGAAAAACACCAATTTCTGTAAGAAAATTAGTGTGACTGATGAGACATGGTTTGATTCACTAGGAGCTACTGGATCTGGTATTCTGTTACACTCTTCCTGAAACTGTCAGTAAAGGAACCTGCATCCTATAACCAGGTAACTCAACAAGATTGACAGGTCTTTGCTCTTTTTGTTATAGACAGGGATTTCTGAATGCTCTTGAAAGCCTTAATTTGCAGTATTCAACAGCTTAACAATTTCCCCATGCCTTCTGCTCTTTAATTGCATCAGTGAAAGGAATGCATTTGCTTTACATCCATCTACGTGAAAAATCGTCGTCAGCGAGAGGCTGTAATGGGAGCGATGTGTTCAGCAATAGGAGAAATGTTGCAGTGCTTTCTAGGATAACAATAAACTGATAGATCTGGGACTTTATGAAGCAGGGATAAAGTAAATTAATCTGGGTTGTTCCTTCAGTTGCCAAGTCTGAAGCTGATGCTTTGCCAAATCTATTACAGAAGTGTAAGTTGGTGAGGAAACGCAGTGAAAGATACGTTCTTGTGATGTACTTTCCTGTTGCTCCAGACAGGATCTCTAACTACCTTTTCCAGAACAGCTGGCTCCATGGCACAACCATGCTAGCCAGAGAGCAATCCTCAAAGAAAGCCTTCCACTATGGTCCAGCCAAACACCCCTCTTATCTTCAGCTCTCTTCAAGGGTGTCAATATAGGTCTCTTCTGAGTGTGAACTGCAGGTTCAAGAACCTTACCTATGGGTAGGAGAGCAAGGAAGGGGGAACTGGGAAGGACATCGACACTTCTGCAGGCCAAATGAAACCTTTCACAGAGCCAGAGATGCAGATAAAATGACTTATTGATGTCCTGCCCCCACATTTAAGAAAAGGACTAGAGGCTGCTTTAGACAGACAATGTCTGGTTCAAAAGAACTGTGTGACCATACTTTTAACATCAGGAAGCCCATCAGATAGCCAGATCTGCTTGTCTTTCTTCCCATAAATGCTGCTGTGCAGGTCAGATCACTGCAAACAGTTCCACGCTAGTGGACTTTGAAACTTCATCCATTTGTGCCTAGAGGAGAAGCTGGCCAGCTGAGCCAGCACAAGCTTCAGTCCAGCCAGGAATGGAGAAAGAGGAGCCTGTCACCTATCACACTGGCATTTTTGGGGCTGTTTTGGAGCTGGGCCTGTACAGGAAAGAAAAATTAGTGAGAACAAAAGATGGAGGGGAAGGACAAGTTCAGATATGTAACTTCAAATCTGAAAGTGTAACATGAAGGACTCTGCTTCAATACCAGTCTCATGAACAATGCAGCTTGCTGGCCAAATATTTCTCTCCCTCTACCTAACATATCAGTTCAGAAACCATCCAGAAGAGCCCAAAACAATCGTTCAGTCTGAGCTCTTGCACAAAACAGACCACAGACTGCTCCAGTAATTCCTGCATGAATACACTGCAGTGCTCCAGAGCCACTGGAATACAGGGCTGGAAACAATAGCTTTGAAAGAGCAAATCAGACTTATGAAACAAACCCAAAAAATGGAAGGGCAATAAAAGTCATGATGAGTCAAGGAGGCATTTACATGTGATAGCAGGGTTTCTTTGGCTGAGGACCAGCAAGAAACGTTGTCTTCATCCAACCCCCTGGATGAACATGACAGAGCAGTTTGTGCTGCAGAGAATTAAAAGTCTCCAGACAGAAGAAAGGTGAGGGAAAAGGCAGCAATCCAAGATGGGGCCAAGCCTAGCTCAGACACACACAGGTCATTAAGCTAATGGCTCTTAGCTAATTGCACACACAGAGACATATCCTCCAAGGAAAACAGCCTGAGAAACAGCCTAGTGGAACGGGCATTAAACAAAGGCATTAAGCAGGGGAGCAGTAATCCTTTTTTGGTGCCAGCAGGGTGTGAGGCATTTCTCCTCCACAGGACTGCAGCCATTCAGTCACACTCAGCCCACAAGAATCCCACAGAAGCAAGAAACTGCAAGAAACTACGAGCCCCCCTATCATCACTTCGTGTGCAGAGGCTCAGGGCAAAGAGGAAGAGATCTGGCTAATGATATGTGCGTGCTGTTAAACACACCTCCCTGGGAAGGACTGTGAGCCTCGGGTTCAGATGTAGTAATAAAACCACGAAATGAGAGCAGAGGAAGGAGGCCAACACTTCTTGTGTATTGTTTGCAGTTCTGACCATGTTTGCTCTGTGATTCAACCCGCTGTCATGGGGTCTTTTAGAAGCAGGCCATGAGTCATCTGTACCATTGGTTTTTTCCCTCTCTAGAAAGCCCCCAACTCAGGAGGGTGAACATGGGGGAACAGCATCTTTCTTGATGAAACTATTCAGCCTCCCAGGTTCCCCTATCTTTTCTCATACTGGGTATCTATAAGCCTCAAGTTCAGCCAAGTAGAAATGGAGAACGCATAGCCTGATGCCCTCAGACGTCAGCACTTGAAAGGTAGGAACTGCTGTTCTTCAAATCAAAACCAGAGGGATATCAGAACACTCTCAGTCCTCCAAACAGTGTCAGCTCTCCCTGAGCCACGTTAGACAAGTGTTTGCCTAATCTCCAACTTGTAACTTACAGAGATGACATTACTACCACCTCATTTCATCACTGTGTCACATTCCTTATTGCAGGGAAATTGTTTCCATCACAGAATTGTTGAATTTTGTAGCTGGGAAGGACCTCTGCAGGTCTCTGCTCCAACCCCAACTCAAAGTAAGGCCAACAAGATCAACTTGGCCAGATGCTGCCCAACCTGTATCTTCTTGCTGCAGTTTCAACCATCACTTCTTGTCAGGTCTGCAATAGGAAACAGATGAGATCCTTTCACCTTACAGCAGTATTTTCTGTGTATTGGAAAAAGACATTTTCAGAGAGCTTTTCCTTCACTAGATCCTTCAGCCTTTCCTCATAGGTCATGCTTTGAAAATGCTGATCTTTTATGCTTGCTTCCCACAGACAATATCTAGTCTTCAGTCACACTAACCCTGGAGTTGCCAACCTCATGAAGACTACTGTGGCCATAAATGGGAAGAGTTAGAAGCATGTGCCTTGGGCTTCCTCCATGGAGAGGAGAAGGCAGAAGAAAGGCAGGCAAATCAGAAACAGCTCATCAGATGCTCTATACAACAGCCTTCCCTTGGGCCCCTTCTCCTCACATCAACAGCCTCAGAGCATGAAGACACATAAAACCCCCAAGTGCTCAGTTCAGCTGTTGATAGCTGTGGTGCTTCTTTGCTGTGCCAAGAAAGTTGCATGCTGCAGCTCTTCCCCCAGGCTCGTGGCACAGAAGCATGGAAAACCTAACTCACAAGACATTTCTGTTATTATTTTCTAACAGAACAGTGTTACAAACCTCTCCACCCAGAGCAAAACCCTTTTGTTCCATGAATGGGCCAAACAGTCCTACTGCTGACCAGAAGACTGGAAAGAGAGGCGTATAGTAAAGATGTGTTCCTCAAGATGCAGAAACATTAGGACAAGGTATTCTTTGGCTCTACTTTGCAAATCCCTTAGCTGTGTCACCCCATCCTCTTCATGGTCCTGTCCTGGGAGCTCTGCTTTGCCATCCTTGCCTGTCCCCATTCCCCTGAACGTTTGTCACCGTTCAGCCATGAGGAAAAACCCTCATCTATTTTTCTTCAACCTGCCTTAGTCCTGCATCCTCCCCATGTCCACCCTTCCTCTCCAAACACACATGCATTTTGGGGCTGAGAAACTGCAGTCAAACAGGAGGTTTGACTTTAGGAGAAGAGGGCCCTGCAAAGAAAGGGTCTTGCCATGTTAACTGGAGGCGCCTGCCAGCCAGCAGCCCAGCCCCTGAACACACAAGGAATTTTTGACCTCACATAGTGAAATTTCCTAGAACTTTAAACCTTTGTTATTGTTGTTGTTGTTGTCGTCGTCGTTTCCTTGGCTCTCTCTTGCTTTTCAATTTTCCACTTGGCAACCACTTTGAAATGATGCAAGAAAGTAGCTGCTGCTCAACTGCAATTTATTAATTAGATGCCAGGGAGTCTGTGCATGACGGCACGCAGGGCAAAGGGGCTGTGTCCTGCATTACAAAACCAATGCTCTGGCTTGGCAGTGCTTTTCTGCCCAGAGATATAACTTAGTGGTGCATCTCTGTTTGCTCCAGGACTGATTCTTAAAAGAGGAGGCACTTGCACAGTATACTGAGAGAGAGAAGGAGAGGGAAAGGAAAAAAACCCAAACTCAAAACCAACCTACTCTGGGTGACCAAGGGCTGATCCCTTAGCTGTTGAAACTCTTCCTTAAGAGCATCAACCACTGCTAAAGCAAATACTAATTGTTCTTACCTAGGGGCTGGTTATAAATAGTCTGACTGAAGACATCCTGCTGCAAAATACCAGTCTGATGAAACTGAGAAAGACTTCAGGTGCTCAGAGCTACCCAGGGTTTCCTAAGACTTACCACCACCCAGGCAGGAGCTGACTCTTCTCTGATGAGTCAGTATGTCTGGCCACACGTGGAGTCCCCCCAGACTGCTGCAGCACAACTGAAGGTAGGCTTGCACAAGCTGTGGCTGAAGGCTGTAAGGTTTTCAGTGCTGTACTTACACTTTGCCCTAGACACATCTCTGTGCAGAGGACCTCATAGTTTAAATACTTGAGACCAACAAACATCCCAGGGGGGAAACTGTTCCAATGGGTAATTACCCTCATTGTTAAAAGTTAACAACAAAACAATAATTGTAGACAGCTGGGCCTTTCATGCTTTTTATAGCAACATTTCCACAGCTCCACAAGAGACATTGTTTGGGATTCACAAATAAATTTTCACCCCAATTCAGGATAAATTGTTCACTCAATTGTTTCAGATACTTTCCCAAGAGGGAACTGCCAGTCCCCATGTGGCTCTAACCATGGTGTATCTTCCTGGCATGCATATCCCTGGCAGGGACCTGAGGGCTTTCATACTTGCAGGAGCTGAGCTCCAGACTATGCTTGCCCACCTGGAGTTGCTGCATCCCTCATTTTCTGCATGGTTTAACTCACAGCATTGCCTGGCCCTGGTACTGACAGAGACTGGGAAGCCTTTGGTGGCTGCATCCTCATCTCCAAGAGGTTACCTGGTGGCAGATGGCCCAGGGCAAAGCAAGGCTCAAGAAGCATAAGCATGAAAAAATCTGCAGATAGATCATCAACAGTGGGGAAGGCATGGATGGCCAAGAGATAGACTTAAACTAAACAGAGAAATGACCCCAGCCCCTACAGACCAAGCTGATAACCCAGAAAAAGACTAGCAGAGGCCTGACAGAAAGGATGAAGAGAGGCTGATCAGCAGTGATGACATGTATCCTACAAAGCTAAAAAATCCCATTCTCGGCTTGGAGTGATCAAAGTGCCAAATCCTGAGTAGTCTTGGGAACATCCCTTGACTTCAGCTGCACCCTGCTCATCTTAGGGTGTTCCCTCCCTCTACCAACCCTAAAAATTCATATTTCTGTATGCTGGGAAGTTCTAACCAGTATCAAGGATGTGGGCTTGCAAGTGGCAAGATGAGCCTTCTACAGCTGCCCTAGATACTCTGCTTGATCACTGCCACTCGACAGCTTGATGCAAAACCAGCACAGGATGATGCAAAGCATCATATGGACCCATTCAAGGACATGGGAAGGACTCACACTGGAGTTCATGGAGAACTGCCTCTGGTGGGAGGGACCCTACACTGGAGCAGAGGAAATGTGTGGGGAGTCCTCCTGCTGAGGAGGAAGAGGCAGCAGAGACATGTGATGAATTGACCACAATCCCCATTCCCTGTCCCTCTGCACCAATGGAGTGGAGAAGACAGAGAAATCAGGAGTGGGACTGAGCCCAGGAAGAAGAGAGAGGTGTGGGGAAGGCATCATCCTACTCTGATTTGATTGGTAATAAAATTAAACCAATTTCCCCAAATCAAGTCTGTTTTGCATGTGACAGCAACTGTTAAGAGATCTCTCCCTGTCCTTATCTCAACCCATGAGCCTTTTGTTATGCCTTTTTGTCTCCTGTCCAGCTGAGGAGAGGAGTGAGAGAGTGGCTTTGATGGGCACCTGGCCTCCAACCAGAGTTAATCAACCTCTTGGTCCTAGCCTGGGTAAAGATTAGCATTCCTTCACATTCTGGGTTGTGGAAAGAGTTGTTCAAACCAGGCTCATAGCAACCTTTTAGACATTTCACTCTTCAGAGTTATGTAAAATATTTTCCCTGCTTTGGTAGCTGGCAAACTATGTTTTATAAGACAAATGGAATTTATTAATGCAAAATATTTATCAAGTCTTTGTAGGATTTTTTTTTCCAATGGAGTAGAGAGGTTAACCAGAAATCTTTCATCTTTGCTGGCTTCTGAATGTTAAAAATGCAGCTACTTTAGAGCAAGACCACAGCCCAGAGTCTCTCTCATTCCCATGCAATCCCTTTTTCTGCAAGTAATGGCAAGTTCTCCCTTTGACAAAGGTACCATCCTTCTGCAGGGAGTGCTCCTGAAATGTATTCTCAAAGGCTTGGATGATCTCCATCCCACAGATGAACAACTGAGGTAAAAGCACATAGAGGATCCTCTGTGTTCAGCTCTCACAGGTGGACAAAACAAGAAGATAGTCCATCTCAAGGACCTCACATCATCCAGGAGGAAGAATGTAAAGTGAGAACATATCCAAAAAAAGAAGGGAAACAGTGGGAAAGAGAAGAGCACCATGTTGGCCATATGAAGTAGGCTGGCCTTCACATATAACCACTCTGATGACTTATCTCCACCCTTTGGAAACAAAAGAAGCAATAAAACTGCATCCAGTTCTGGGCTCCTCAGTTCAAGCGGGCCAGGGATCTACTTGAGAGAGTCCAACAGAGGGCTGTGAGGATGATTAAGGGACTAGAGCACTGCCTTATGAGGAAAAGCTGAGAGACCTGAAAAAGAGAAGACCAAGAGGGGATCTAATAAATGTATATATATATTTGAGGGCTGGGTGTCAAGATGCAAGGGACAGCTTCTTCTCACTTGTGCCCTGTGATAGGACAAGGGGCAACGGATGTAAACACAGGAAGTTCCACCTCAACATGAGGAAGAACTTCTTTACTGTAAGGGCCATGGAGCACTGGAAGAGGCTCCCCAGAGAGGTTGTGGAGTCTGCTTCTCTGGAGACTTTCAAGACCCATCTGGATGCGTTCCTGTGCTAGATTCTATGGTCCTGCTCTGGCTGGAGGGTTGGACTCGACAATCTCCAGAGATCCCTTCCAACCCCTAGCATCCTGTGATCCTGTGAACTGTCAGCTCTGTTGTAATATCTAATGCCTTGGATTCTCCAAGTGAGCAATGTGAAATGACTTATCAGTGCTGATGGTCCATGTTGTTACAAACATTACTGTCTTAAGATGCTAAGCACCGATTCGGTAATAATGATCCAAAGCAAAGCTTTTGGCAATGGCCAGGCTGCTGATGGGCTCAGATCACAAACCAGTTTCTTTAAGATTCTGTACCTGTCTGATTGGTTATTATCTTTGACTTTGACTGCTTGCTTCTTCACCCTGATAGGTGCTAGCATAATCTTCATCTGAAGCTCGTAAGGACTATCAGCATAACCAACATTTTTGTCAGAGGTAGACCTGCTTTGGAACAAATACCTCTGCTTGCTACGGGAAGGTGCGTTTATTTCTTTCTTGTTCTTCAAACACAACAAAGAGCACATCTTCAGTTGACTAAGGTCAAAAATTAGTTGTTTAATGCCTAGATTATTTATTTTATTCTCCTCTTTTCCTTTACAGACTTGCCCTCTAATCTCAAATCAACATCTTGAATGGACTAGATATGATTGATAGAGACTAAGATCCTATCTTCAAGCAGTCAATTTGGCCTCACAGCTGGGCTATTGGAGACAACCTTGCTTTGCATCAAAACCTCCCCCTCCAAAGGTGAGTAGGTGGTGACTTCAAAGAACTACATTTAGTGTAAAAAGGCAAGTAGAGCCTACTTAGCATCTCTACCACTTAGCATCTCCCATTAAATAATATTTATTTGGAGGAATTGGGTCATCTCTCCACCCTTTCAAAGACCTGCACCTGTTCCAGAACTGCCTGACAGGGTGAGCAAAGCAGCAACTTGTAGAAGACATCTCTCAGGGTAGGCAAGAGCTGCAGAATAAAAAAATGTTCCTCTTACAATATGAGATTTAATTAAAAATGTGGGGAGAGGGCACAGAGCAAATTCCTGAAACCAAACTCCTGAGTTATAAATAAATACTCTCTGGTGTGGACAGAGGTCTCTTTGGGATCTTTTCAACCTTGATTCAGTGGGCTTTTCCATTTTGGTGAACAAAGCACACAAAAGAAGTCACCATTGGTGGGAGAGCTACCAGGTCCAGGAGAAGCAGTTCTGTTCTGTCCATGTTTATGGGCCCATTGCACAGGAGCAGGTCAAAGACACAACACTGTGCAGAGATTGTGAACAAGAAGCACTTCAATGGAAAGGTGGGGAGTCATCACTTGCCCTGGGTTACCCTTCTAGTTGTCTCAAATATGGCCTCTTCTGTGCCAAGGTCTCCCTGTGACTTTCCAGCCCTCTGCTCATCCCAAGCTGTAATGTTCTGAAGGCAGGCTCTGTGGCCCCAGAACCAGATTTCCTGCAGAGTAGCTTCCCTGCATCCCTTACTGAGCTCTTTCCATGAGGAGCAGGTAGGACTCTGAGCACAAGGAATCTAACATCCCAACATGAACACAAACACTTGCTCCCACGGTGTGTCCAGATGACTGAAGGCCAGGAGAACACATCAGTGGCAAAGCCTAAGAAATCTTTCACAGAACTGACATTTTAAAAGCACAGCCCAAGGCCTCAGCTGGTGTAACGGGGCAGCTGTGCTTGTAATTGCACAAAAATAAGAAACCCAGGCTAGCTATACCTCTGCTGCCACAGGGGCAGGAGCCAGCCATGACCATGCACACCACATCAGAGCTCCAACCCATTTTGTCTTCTGAGAAATAGGATGGAGGTGCCTGAGATGTGCACCCCTGTGGGGCTGACCATGGTCTTCTGCTGGTTGGGCACCAGGAAGCTTAGACACTTTCCCACAGTGACACTGTTCACACTCTTGAGTCAGGAGGTGAGTGAGAGAGAACAAGAGAAGAAATAGAGGTGGGCAAAGGTCAAGGGAAGCCAGCCCTTCAGCTCTCTTTATGTAAGGTTGTCTCCAGTGAAGCCAAAGGAGGTTTGTAGTCTGAAATACCAACAGATGCCAGAAGCCTAGCAGAAGGTTTCTTTTGGGAGACATTGGGGTTTTAGTGATGCTGCTCTGGCTTCTTCCACCTTTCTTTCCTTTGGCACTTTCAGATGCCAGAGCATCACTGCTCTTGACCTGAGGCAAGGTTTCTCTCCTAAGGAGACAGGGCCTGGTTGTAGGCACCAGCTTCAGGGCTGCTTGATGCCAGTTACAAGCACTGGTGGAGGGAAACAAAAGAGGAGTACTACAGCCTCATTCACTTGCTAATGGACTACCCAAAGAAAGACATCAAATCTATGACTGCCATGCAAGGATACAGTCTGACTTGCTAAAAACACAGAAAAAGCAAAGCAGTGCAAGGGGAGAGGAAATGGATTAGGTTTTCCAGAAGCACCCCAAGATCCACACTTCCAACTCAACAGGAGACCCAGGAGGCTGAGCAGAGCAGTGACACCAAGCCATTGAACACAAAATAAGCACATTGTTCAGCTCTGGTTAGAAAAATCCTTTCTTGCAGTACTGCCATAGTTCATGTGCTCAGAGCAACAGTGTACAGAAAGGAGAAGGGTTGGGACTTTTTGGGAAGAGAGGTGGAAAAAAAAAATTTAAAAAGAGCACAAACCCTGCACTGGGAAAGCCACACCGATGAGCTTGTTAACATTTGAAGAGACTGCTTGGCGTGATTCCTTGCACAGAACCTTGCCAAGAATTTGCAACAGGAAAGTATATTTAGCAATCCAAGGCATGCCAAAGCCTTGTCAAGAGAAGAAGGGGAAAGAAAAAAAAAAAAAACAACACAACACATTTTGAATATGTGGAATAGCAATTAGACATTTTCTAAGCAGCCATTTTCAAAATGCATCCAGGCATCTAATAAGGGCACCTGAGGCATATCCACAACTCTGCCACACTCCATGCCTCAAAAGACATCCGCTAAGGATCGAATACTTGGAGTGGCGATGGGTTACCGACGGCAACTGCACACTTCCAGAGCACTGGGGCCAGTTTGGAGCAGGCGATTCTCTGCCGCTCCGAGCCACTGCAAACACACAGTCTCATGCCACTGGGTATCACTTTGGAGCATCCTTTAAGGAATTACTTCTCCAAGAAAAGCTGTGAGTCATGCTGCATAGCTGGGAAACAGAGATGCGTTGCCTTCCCACTTCTTTGGTGGGAGCTGGACTGACAGGTCTGCAGTTATGTTTTCCTAAGTGGAGCTGCTGAACATTCAGGTGAGATGAGCAGCAGGTGGAAGCTAGGACAGTGTATAAAATTAGATGGTGACTTGCAGCCTGTTAGTGGTGCTCACATCATACCCCAACTCTGGCTGATTCTCTCATTGTCCAACGCTCTGAGCTGCAAAAGCCAGCATCCTTTCTTCCTAGGGAGAGACTTAAAACATTATCCCAGGACAGGGTACAGTTGTGCCAGGAAGGTGATTCACCTGTGTTTGTCTCTCTTGTTTCTGAAGTGCCATTTGAAATCTCCTTGGGATGCAGCATGAAGGAGCTCAGAAAAGCAATGTGGAGCCTTTGATTGTGCACTAAAACGAAGGCAGGCTGACCATGCAGTAAGGCCAAGACATTTGTTGTTCATAGAAGTTAGAAATCACATTGGGATATGCTCCTTAAAATGCCATGCCCATTGCTTACAACTGTCAGGTGATACGACAGTCAAATCCCTAAGACAGACACAAAGCCAGAAGGGAGCACCTGCACACGGGCTGAGTTCACACTGCCTTTAATTCAGGACAGGCATCAGGGACAACAAATGCCTGTGGCAGAGGTCTCTTATCCCCATGAGTCCTAAGCCACATCAGTCTTCAATATGTGGCATAACACAAACAAATGGTGACCCCAAGGTTTAGTATCATAATCCCCTGCAGGCCAAAGGGGCTATCACTGAGCAGGAGGGAACAGGAAGCACAAATAAGGTGAAGCTAAAACAATTCTTTTCTTTTGTAAACAGGTAAATGCTTAACAGAGAAATCAGAATGAGGACAGAGCCCTGAGCTCTTTCACTTTTTGGTTTCTGAGTTCCTTTGCACTGCTGAAACACCTTTGGGCACTTGAAGTATCACTTTGGTTACAGTCACCATCCCTTGGGATGCATCCTCAGTCCTGGGGGAAAAAAAATTGCTGTAAGACTAACAGATTGCTCTGTGAAAGAGGCAGGTCCCCTTCTCACTTGCTTGTCAAAAGCAGCCAAGATCAACCAACCTGCTCAACTACACCTACAGAATATTCAGTCAGATTTGAAGTCTCAATGTCTATCAAACCCTCCTCCACTTTCCATAGCTATAGCATTCCAGATGGGCCAGACACTGCTGTAAGCTCACATCCTCCAAGACAGGTGCCAGCACTTTGCTTCTGCACCATTTAAGACATCTCAATCCAAGTTCTTGACTCAGATAACAGCAAATGTACTGAAAGCAGTAAGTAAAATTGTTAAGAATCCCTGTTTTCACCCTAAGTTCCCAGAGGAAACAATAAATCTTGAGGATTACCTGGGATCAATCATAAGTGGTTGACACAAGAAGTTCTCCTAGGATATATACAGGGTGTGGATAGAGCAATGACACACATTTGGGTCTGTTAGAGATGACAAGTGACCACGAGTTCCCCTCCCTCCCCCCCAACTCCAACTTCCCCATTCCTATTTTTACCTCCTGATCTCTTTCTGCACTGACTCTTGCTTCAGTTTAAAAAACATTGTCATGGTCTGTTTTGGGAGGAAACAGGAAACGCGAAGCTAGGTAGCTATAACGGGCGTAGAGGTGAGCCGAGCCTTCCTCCTAGATGGGAAGAGAAGCTGAGAGGATGGAGCCAAGCAGCAGCCTCGCAGAGCAGCAGCGCCGCCCGCTGGCCACTCGCAGCATTGCCAGCTGACGGTGCTCTGACCGCGGCATCCTGCCTCTTCCCACCTTCCACCCTGCCCTCCCTTTGGGGAAAGGTGCGGGATTGGCAACCCTGAAGGTTCACCAGAACAAAACGCCTCTGCTCAGGAGCAGGACAGGGTATCACGGTGCGCTCTGGAGAGCACAAGCCCAGGAGCTCTGCAGCGATGCAAGTAGGACCACACAGCCCAGATCAAAAGATCGTCTTACATCCTTATCTCCTCTTCCTAATTCCACCCTGTTCAACTTTCCACCCTCTGCTAATAATATTAATCCCAAAGGCAATTAATAATTTGTTCATCAGGAATAGAAGTCAGGAATAGAAGTCACCTAAGATACCTGTGCAATCACTTGTTAATGAATGGCTACTCCATAGCAGCTGATTGGGCTTTAATCAGAAACCTGCCCTTTAACTACGACCTCTGCCTTAATGAAGGAAGCACAGAGGTGTGCAGTCATGTCTCAGTACCCAGAACTGGGAGGGGAGGAGTGACACAGAAACATAACTCAAGCACACTGAGTGCAGAAGAAAAGGCAACATGCAGAACACCACTGCCCTGCTTTCAGGGGCAAAGTGAGCTGGCAACACTCACCTCCAGCCACCAGCCCTTGGGCCAGCAGGTAAAACCTAATTTGCCAGGAGCACACTCTCCATTTGCCACTTTCATCTGGTTTTAGTGGCTCAAAAACTCCAGGAGACAGGACATGTTTAACTAAGGAACACCTGCAGCTGCTAAAAGGTCTGAACAGTACTTTTTTCTCTGGTGGATCACTAAGGCACAGAAGTGACATTGCTGGGGCAAATGACCCACATCCATAACCCCTGTATGACTGCAGGTCTCTGTGAAGGTTGTCTTGAGTAGGAACACCTCACACAAGTGGTGCTGCAGTTTTGGACCTCTTTTGTAGCTTAAATGAAAGCACCAATTCCTCCTCCCATCCTCAAAGCCCACCACCACCCAAGATGAGCTGCTGTTTCCAAGCTGTCAGGCTCTCCCTGCTTCATGTGGCTGCATGGTATCTCATTGTAGAAATATGGACCTCCACAGATCAACACACCCTCTCCGAGCCCCTTCTGGAAGCAGAGCTGTATGGTCATCAGAGGAACCTACCTTCCCCCCACCCCCCACCCAAAAGAAAACCCCAAACCAAAAACATAAATGTTTTAGCAACAAAAGCTTTCACACAATGAAGCAGCAAGCAAAGCCATCATTGCTCACTTGGATTCATCACGATTTCCCAATAAAAGGACTCGTATGAAGACACCTTTAGTGTGATGGAAGTTGTCTTTATTTTGCTGCAGTTCAGGAAGAGTTGTCATTGGTCAGAAACCTTCTCAAAAGCACTCTCCCAAGGCGATGCACAGACGTGTGCCATCTCCCGAGCTCACTCACCTCCATGTAAGCTGGCCACTGGAGTGGCTCCCTCCCATCTGCTTCACCCATTTTCCCAGAGGTCTAACTAGGAGACAGCTTTCTATACCAGCTCCCCAACTCTTCCTTCTCAGTTTCCCTAAAGGATGGCTGAGTTACCTGCAAAGCAGCTCCTGGATCACAGCACTTCCTAAACCCACATAGGAAGGCAAGCCAAAGTCAGAGTCACTACCTCTTAAACTGAGGCAGAGGTCAGCAACTGTTTTCCAGGCAGCAGAGATCTCCTCACAGTAGCAAAAGCCATCCTCTTGCAGCCTGCACCCTTCACCCTTCACCCTTCCTTCAGTGGTAGCAGCAGCCAGCAGGAGAAAATCTGTCTCCCTGAGCTGTTCCTGCTCTCTACACACCAGTATGCAATGCATCACCAAAGGAACAGAAATATCTTAACTGAAAGTCCAAGGCAGCTTGGAGAAAGCATTCCAGGAAGGCCAGTTAGCACCAAGGAGGACTAGCAATGGCAGCACCCAGGACTAGGTACCTGAGAAAGCTGCTGTAGGCATGTCATGTAAGAAGAGCAGCAGCAAAAATTTTCTTGAAAAATGAGCTGTTTCTCAAAATCAAAGGTTTCCCTCATAATCCTGATATAAGAGAAGACACACACAGAAGATCATGACTTTTACCTACAGAGAGAAAAGAGCCTTTAGCTGTAAGGAGTCATCCACTGCCACCTCCACTTCAAGCCTGCTGCCCATCTCTCACCTTGCACTATAGGCAGAACCAAGTGTGCCAACAGAGAAATACACAGTGATGCCTCTCCCAGAAAGCAGACTGTGCAAGTCCCATCTCTGCTGGGATATGGCCTGAAGGATGTGCACGTTAGTATGAATGACACTGGACAGCTGAACATACTGTTTTAGTAAAGGAAATTTAGAGCACTGAACAAAAAAACCCAAACAAACCAATCAATATGCCCGCTCCCCCACCACCACACAGAAACAACAAAGTTTAGGAAACAAGTTCAGGGACACTGAAAACTTGAGACACAGACCTTTTGCAACTTGGGAAAAGGCTCCAACTCAGGTCTAGTTCTGAGTCTTTCAAAGATGTCAAGCTCATTAATGGTATCACCATAGCCCATCACCCTCCAAATCCATTTAAAACTGAAGCTGGAGCTACCTGATTATTTTAACTCCAGCAGCTGTCAGTTGTTTCCAAGACTCATGTTTTCTGATTTCTGTTGTTGAGAGGTGCCAGTTGCCCAAAAAAAACCCTCAAAACAAATTGGAACTCACCTTTTTAAAAAACAAAACCAAACCAAAGTTTCAGCATCTTGACAGTCTGAAGGCTTCTCCCTTCCAAGACTGAATGTCCTAGAAGTTGGCTCAACAGAATTTTTTGTTGCAACTCAGTAGAGATTAAGCAACATACAGACCAGGGAGCCTGTTACCAGGCCTAGGACCATGCCGTATAGCACGTTCAGGTGGATTAACCTTACTGACAAAAGGACACACTATGGGCTGTAGGAAGAAATCTATAGCTGGTGCTAGAAATCAGCAGCACCAGACAGCAGACAGCTTTTATCACTCCAATCTCTGCTCAAGCCAATCATTGACACCTTTTCCCCATCTTGCAGCACTCACCTGAACTCTCCTCAAACGCAAAGGAAGAGGCCGAGCAGTATCCCAAGTTCTCACCTCCTCTCTTACACCTGTCTATTCCTCCACTCATGGAGCTCCACACTATTCAAGGCACAGACAAGATGAGCCTATGAGCTATGTAAGCTTTCCTCAGGTTCACCCTCAGCACATCTGAGCCATAAAATACACAATTAACTACAAAGGAAAAGTGGATTTCAATGGCTTCACCAGTAACAAAAGCCACTTAACTACTGGACAGCACTACTCCACAGTAGAGTCCACTACTCTCCACAGTCATAACCATAAATACAGCATAGCAAGACAGAGCTTTTTGCAGAAAGACAAACACCAACTCCACTCCATTACCACCTTTTTATTTTTAAAAGGACAGATCTCAACAGTGGAGGAAAAAAAAAAAAAAAAGGATGTTTTACAACAATGTGGCTTCTACTGGTCTTTCAATTCCTTCAGTCTTCTGATGGCAGATTTGACTGTCACTGCAGAGGTGGTGCTGGAAGAAGAAGCAGAGACATTTTCACATGGCAACAGAGCAGCCCATGCCAACGTTCCTTTTTTGAGAAAGCACAAATCTCCAATAGCTGTTGTCTGATTGCACTGTCAGCAGGGGGTCTTCTCCTTTGGTTTTCATGACAAAGCGTGGGCCTGTCTGCAGCAGCACACCCAACTCCACAAGCTGCATCTCAACCCCAAGTACCCAGTCACGCACCGACCAGATGCACGAGCGCGTGGGCTCAGGCTCCTAGCGACTGTGACGCGTGGGGCAGCAGTGTCTCCTACCAGAATTGCGGGGGAAGGACAGTAAAGAAAGGGAGCAAACAAGGGCACCATCACAGAGATGACTGCAGGGATTCAGTGCTTTTAGAACAAAAGCAACACATGGAAATGTTTTTTTCTTGGGAATAAACCTGCTTTCATCTATTGTATCTGAGTCTATGAGCTGGAAAAGGCTAGGATAGCAACCACAAAAAAACGCTGCTTAGGCTTTGAAAGAGGTAAGAGTTCTCCTCACATTATGAAGATTTTTGTACAATCAAAAGAATCAAGACAGGAAAAAAAATTCCCTGTGTGAAAGGCGTATTTATTAAAAGTTGTTAAAGCTCTTTTTAGAATAGGTCAGAGAGACAACTGTCAGGTGTCATCCATAGAGTTGATTCTATCCTGAGATGGCTGGATGAAACAGCCATTTTCTCCCAACATGACCAAAAAACTGGCCCAAACATAATATCTTGTATAAGCAACAACTCTAATTGATGTATAAAATGTAGAGTGTACAAAATCCACAGAGCTGCACAACAGATACTGGAAAGAACAGCAATCAAATCCGGTTTGATCCATTTCAATTGAATTCTACCAATGCAGGCAAAACTTCCCTCCCATATATCACTAACCTGAGACAGATCAACTTAATGGTTAGCAGATTAAAATAAATCAGAAAATTAAAATAAAAAGCCTCAATTATGTGAGAATAAACAGTGACAGAAGCCTCTTCATTCCCTTACTTGTAAGTCCAGGCACCACCAGCAACTGTCTTCATGCAGGATCCACAGTGCCAGATACCCACAGCCTTCCTCTTCATTTTGGTCTGTAACAGGGGAAAAAAAAAAAAAAAGCAAAAAAGCATTCTCTGTCAGCTGAAAAAGCCAAACAATAAACTTCAGGCGAAAGATTCAGCATTACCTACAGCCATAGTTAAAGTCAGGCAAAGATTAGGGAATGTTTTTATTCAGATTCTTTACAGACAGCTTTTCATTCAGATAGAAAGTTGGTCATTTCTAAGCACATCATTAAAAATTCAGTTCATTTGGAACAAGAAAAACTGTAAGGAGTTACATCCATCATAGTATGTGATATTCTCACATGGTTGCATGACCAGTGGCAGCACTGATCTTATTGGTGCTCCCTGGACATCCCAAAATTGCTTTAAACTGCCTCTTCTTTGAAGGGCATCCAAAGAGCGAGTAGTGAGCACTGACTCTACCACCTTGCAAAGATGATAATGGGTTTGCCTAAACCTATGCTGGATTTAAGTGGATCTGCAAATGAGGTTATTAACGTTCTCAGTTTATGAGATACTGTGTATTAAAAATTTTCCATGTTTGGCTTTTTTTTTTTTTTTTAATTCCCAGCCACTGAAAGATACCTACTGTACAGGTATCAGCAACAATTAACTGCATATAGCACAAGCTGCTGGGCCTCTGTCAAGAAACATATCTAAATGTGAATTCTGATCACATACATGAGCAGGCAAGATTATTTACCAGAAATTCTTCCCTATCCAAAGTGATACAGTGCACAAATATAGCTGACTGAAATCAAGAAGTTTAAGTGGGAAAAGCAAGCTTCCTCCTCCCCCAGGTATGCTGTGAAGCTACTGCAAGAAAAAACCCTAAAATCCGAAGTCATACCTTAATTATCAGGGCAACACATGTCTTTTAATTCTGTCTTTTGATACCTAAAATGTACAGTACAGTAACATTCTTGCTGTTCTGTGTGATGAAATGCAATTTACATTTGTTTTCACTTAATTACCATTAAACATCCACATGAAATGCCCACTAACTCTGTTTTGTGAGGAACTTCAGCAGTAGGCTAAAGCTTACAATAAACTAATTACTGTCTCAAAACTAGTTGAGTTCTCTTCAATAGAAAAATTTCTGAAGCTTCAAACTGCATTTCTATCATTAATAATAAAGATTTTTTTAACGGCTAAGGAATTAGGTCTATCTCACCTTGCCACAGAAGGAGCAGGTATACTTGGCATGCTGGCTAATTTCGATCTTCTTCACCATTTTCCTAAGGGATGCACCATAACGGGTACCGTATTTACCCACAATCCCAACCTTCTTGGTGCGCTTAGCCTGTTGGGAAACAAGTCAGAATAAGCTTCAAATTTGCTGGCATCCTTGTTCCCTCAGCAGCACTCCTCTCCTGACACCACAGCAAATCGCTCCGCACTCAGCAGCGGCGCTGCAGCCGACCAACGCCTCTTCCCTGACATTGTACACAGAGTGTTAGCTATGAAACGGCAAGGCTCAGGTAGAGAAGGCCGCAGCCCAGCAGTCAAGAGCCAGCAAAGGCAGGTTATTCCTCAAGGCCAGCCCGGTCTTACACGGAACCCTCCTGCTGCCAGCAGAGGTACCCACTAGGCACTGCCACCCCCTTACTGTCCGGTCTTTCAGCGTCTCACCCCCATCCCACCGCGACCTGCCATTCCTCGCTCTCGGACGATTGCCCACAGGCCGCCCAGTCGGAAACGAGCTCCTCGAGCACCGCCGCCCGGGGACAGGGCCTAGAGGCTCTCGCGTTCTGTACCGCGTCCCCAGCGGCCTCCGCAATGTCCTCCCTTCGCTGTGTCGTCCCGCAGCCCCGATGCGGCGGCCTCAAGGCGGATGTCGGCGGATGCGCCCCGGTGCCCCAGCTGCACTCACCATCTCCCTGCCCGGCGCCGCCGCTGAGAAAGGAAACCCTTCCTGCGCAGGCGCAAGATGAGGCGTCCCCGCCGGAAGTGACGAAAGAGGCGACGGAGAGCCGGGCGGAGGTGATGCCAACGCGTGAGTCCGCGCGGTGCTGTGCATCTCTCCTGTGACGGGAGGGTCATCTGCAGCCGGGAACGCAGGTGCAGCTTGATGGAAGAAGATGTATCGCTTAGCAAACAGCACCTATTGATGTGGAGCCCGAGCAGTACCTCAGCTCCGGCAGCGCCTACGGGAGCTTAAGAGCCCTGGCTTTCCACCCAAGGAAAGGAAATAGAATAGTTACACCCATTCACTTTGTTTTTAGAGAGTAGTACGCAGATTGCCACAATATAAAAACGGTCAGCAAACCAGTAAAAGAAAAAAGAAATGATATATGTATACATAAATACAAACGAAGGAGGATGAATTCTGATCATTAAACATACCAGCCCTAAACCCAGAGGTTCAAAGAAAGGTCCAACCGTGGCATCTACATTATTTTCTTGGGGTCATCCCCCATTGAGACAACCAGCCATAAAAGCCTTCAGGTGCTACCAGAGAGGTGGACTAAGTATCCAGATGGTGTCCCCGGATGCCGAGGCAGCTGATCTGACTGTCACCAGGCACCAGGCCATAGGGCTGGGAGCCAGGAGGGCTCCCACCCTGCTCAGACCTGGTGTGGGCAAGTGAAACACATCCCAATAGTGCTGAGCTGCAGTGCTCATAATGGGATTAACAACCCATAAACCTCCATTATGAAATGTAATCCAGTTAGCATGGGAGGTTTTAATGTGCAAAGCAGGCTGCAGCTCATTCCCTCCCACCAGGGCTGCCCAGCCCACCTGGATAAACCGTCCCAGGGTACTTTCTGCAGGTGCTTTTTCTCCTTTAACAGCCCCATACCCACCCCAGCTGCCTTTATCCATGGCAGCCCTCCTCTTCCTTTGCAGTCTATTTAATTAATAGGGAATTACAACTGGAGTGTACTCTGCCACTATTGTTAGCTGTTCCCCAGCTCAGGTCCATACTTTCAGAGATGCTCAGGGGGACACACTGCTTTGAACACTCAGATTTTTAATTCCCTCTGTCATGCTACGCACCCTATGCCTCAAGCATCCCTGCAAGCTCTCCCATCCAGCAGGTCCTCCCAGAGGCCCTTGTTCCAGATGAGGGCTTAAGCAGGGATTTAGGCAAAGGCATTTTTATCTCCTGTTGAGTCAAAGTCTCATATTGCCCTTTCCGTATCTTCATCACAATGGTGACTCACACGATACATCTTTGATACCAATGTATTAAAATTTTTAAAAAGCCACAAAACCAAACCCAACCCAAACCAAACCACCAAAACCAAACCAAACGAAAACAAACCAAAACTACAAAACCAACCAAACAAAACAGAAAAAGGAAGGAAATAGTTTCTTTGTCTGCTTTGTGACTATTTGGTTAAAAAAAAAATATGTCAGACAATACATCCAGGGCAGAACCTCTACTGATATTTTCGAGTCTCTATCTACGAAGTTCAGTGTGACAGTACAGCACATGGTCTTTTCCTTCATCTACCATTATGAACAGAGAACTCTGCCAGCAACAAAATCCAGCCCCCTCAGGCAACAGCCATTGCCAGCACTGCCAAAATAAACCTGTTTACAAGTGACTAGAAGATGGATGGATGCAGTCAGACCAGCACAGCTCCAAAAGTCTTGCTTCAACAGTCCATCACCTTGAACTCTTTCCTGTACACCCCAGGCTGGTCAGCTTCATGCTTTGAAGATGCATTTCAAATTGCTCCATATTGTTGCAAGAATAACTCCTGAACTTACCTGTGGGTCTCACTGCCAACCTGCACACTACCTTGTACAAATTCTTACCAGCAAGCCTCGGAGATCCCAGTCTGCTGGCAGCTTCCCAGCCACCTCCTCACCATATTAATGATAGACTAATGGTGTCATTCGACTAAGGCCTGAACAGTCTTTCCAGTCCCTTGATGCAACGACTAAAAGCACTTTCCTGCAAGATTATTCTCCCCTTTTACCTCTAGCAAGGATAAAGTGAACCTCAAGCGTACTTGAAGAGCCTCTGTGTAACTGCAGCAAACCAGCTGAGAGAATTTATGGGTCCTAACAAGGAAAGAGAGTGCACCTTGCATACCTCTGCAGGGCTGGGGTTTATCAATCTATGGATAAGATAAATTGAATTTGAGAAGCAGGACACTCCAAGGGTAATTTCTGCAGATTTTAGAGAAATATTCTTTTCAGATAGCTGTAGCTTTACAAGGAGGAAGATAATTACTCCTACAGGAGATGATAATGAGCATACAAATAATGCCTTCTGTATTTTTTCAGTTAGGCAGACAGCAACATTTCTCACCCCTTACTCAGAACAGTCCTCTCTGCAAGTAGAAAGATGACGTCTCCTAGGAACAGATTAAATGCTCCATGTCAAAGAAGACAGACATCAAAAAAATGTTGAAAAGGCTGTATTTATCTCCTGGACAGCTGTTGGAGAATGTAGCTCTCTGACTCAAATGCAGAGATAAAGCACTTCCTCCAGTCAGCCAGGCACACGACCCTCCATCTTACTCCCCTTCACTTGTGCGCACACAGCAACACACCTTCTGCAGTCAGGAATGAAAAGCACAACTGCATGCACAGCCTGCGGGGCATTTCCATGACGGCACTTGCTGAAAATGGGATAACCAAATCCTTTGATGCAGGAAAAAATATCCCAGTTACTATCAGGTTGATCTTTTGGGACAAACGTTTTCCTTCCTAACTGTCAAAGAGGGGTCTGCTTTCAGCATCTGTGGTACCTACACACCACCAAGCATAGCACATTAGCTCCTGGCCTCCAGAAACTAAATGCAAGCCTTCAGCTTGCTTTTCCCTCACCCTTCTCTACAGATTATGGTTGTATAACGTTAACTGGCACCTTTATGAAATTGTATGTTTCCTGAACTGCCTGATCACATTTGCTTAACACCAGCTCATCTCCAAGAATCTTTTAGTACTAAGACCAGAAGCATGAAAGATATTAATCTCTGATCACACTACATCACACTGGCAATAACACACAAATTAAAGACAACCATGCAGAGATGGATGAGAAGACCAGTTGTGACAAACAGCCATTTGCCTTCACGTCCAAACCACAGCAGAAGTAGCCTCTAGAGTTATTGCAGAGGCATCATGACTGTGAAATGGAATCAAGACATGTCCAAGGGATAGCAATTGTGTCACAATCTCCTGAAAGTAACTGAAAAGCAGGTTTCCTCAGGCAGCACCAAGGCTGGGAGTTAAGGTCTCCCAGTTCACAGGGCTGAAAGCACGATAAGAGGCTTCACAAATCAAAACCAGGCATTTTAATCACTGCATCAAGCAACAGTGCTGCTTTTGGCATTCTCACTGTAACCTGCACAGAGCTGTAATGGGAACAGATAACATGTCCTAAGGCGCTAGCCTAAATGTGTTATGGAAGTAGCTGTTGATTCATCTAAAAGCAAAGTATCATGGGAGTCTTCCTTTTGAAAGCTGATGCTTTTAGAAAGTACAAAAGGAAGTGTCCCCAAAAAACCCTGTTTTCAGCCAATAAATGTTGTGGGGTTTTTTTCTTTAATGGTAATATTTCCACAGCATCACTTATTTCTCAAGCTTAAGATCCAAATTAGAGATGAAATTCTAAAATCGAAAAAGTAGCAAAACCCCCTTGAGAACTATGACTTAAAACAACTTTTAAATGGCTCAGTCCAGAATCAGTCTCTTACAAAACAAGGGCAGAATTCAGCACATGCTCCCCTCTCTTCACCCATCTGTAGAAATCAGTTTCAGGTTTTGAAGAAAACACACACATCCCTCCTTCCTAAGCACCTATGCTTAATCCTTTGCAGTCAGCACAAGCTTCACTCTCCACTGACACAAGCAGTACATGCCATGGCACAGGTCCTAAGCTTTTAGCAGCTGAGGCCAGAGATCAGTGTGCTCAGGCAGGCCAGGTGCCTAACAGGCAATGCACACCTCCTGGCAGGCAGTTACACTATTTAGTTTTAAGGTACTGACTGCTCTGCACAGGCAAAAAATCTAGGTCTCTCCTCACAAAACATTAAGATCTGTCTGGATCTTTTCTACTCACTGCCAAGCTGAATACCAATGACACAGTTTGTCAGTGACCCAAGTAAAAGCAAAATTTTGCCAGACAACTGACTCCCATAAATACAGACTAAAATTCTTGGAGTTGGAAGATTGATTGTTAAAAGCCCTCTTCTGTTGCTAAGAAGTTAGTTCTTACAACTGCCTCATGGACAGAAGCCATTATCTGCTTGTTAAACAAAGCAACCAAGAAAGCTGACATGCTGAAATGAAGCAACATGCTACTTGCCCATTGCCATTTGGTCACTGGCAAAAACAGGACTGCAGATGTGTGCTGCTCATCTGTCACACTGTCAGACTGCCTTCTCCTCCTTTGGGATGAAATGCACTAGAGATACAGAAAACGTATAGTCTTTTATTTTGGAAATTCAAAAAATAATACTTGATTGGTTTTGTTTTCTATTTTTTAATAATGATAAAAAAATAATTTTAGCCATTGTGGCTTTTGCTGTCATCATGACATTTTAAAAAAATCCTCAATACGTCGCTTTTTGGGGGGGCTCACTGAACCTGTCTCTCCTTCTGTATCTTGCAAGGCACTGCCAGAGTCAAATTTGCAGCAAGCATCAGCTGCCTCCAAAAGCAAAGCTTCATCAATGTCATCTCCACCCTCAGAGAAGGCCCTCTGGAAAAGGTTGTAGATGGTCTTCTGCTTTGGATCTGGCTGAGAAATTAGAACAGACAGAATCAGCATACACATTGTCACATAAAAACAAAAGTGAGCAACCATCAGAAGGCACTCACCCTGAGACAGAGTACACATGTATATATATCATATACACACACCCCCCTATATACACATCCCAGAGACATATATATGCTATGAAGGCTATTATGTCTCCTTGCATGCAGCAGGCTTGAGAACTCTGTAGAGAGTCCAAGTCAAGGTATGGATGCTGGAAAGAACGGAAGAATCTGATCTGTAGCACCAAAGGCAGAACAGGTGTAAGGGTAAGGTCAGCCTGCCCATCACCTGAGTCTAGATGTACACAAGCCAAAGCCGACTCAGCCTCTCCCATGGACCCGCAGTATTCTTTCAGGTCAATTACCTTAGGGCAGTAATTAGTGGATTCAGCTGTTTCAGATAAATTAGTTTCTGAAAGACCAGCTTCCCCTAGCACTTTCATTTTCTCTTGAATCATTGGCCTAGGAGAGAGAAACAGGTATTACTGAAAGGAAGAAAACAGCATGTAAGGACAATATGTCATTTACTGCATGTGGATGGAAAGACATCTAACAGGGATATATCAAGTTGGCTTTTCTACTAAAGCTTACTAGTTCCTTAACCTGTCCTGCTCTTGTTTATGGTGATTGTGTGCTGTCTTGGGATATCAATCAATCCGATTTAAATAAATAACAAGAAGAGGATTTCAGGATATTTGGAGAACACACATATCCAGTAATGAAACTATTTGACTGAGGTAACACCAATGAAGGCAGAACAAGAGGATGCAGATAAAGGGAGTTCTAACAGCCTGTGTGTTCAGTCTTCCAGGTAAACAAGAGTAATCTCATTACTCTTATTTAATCATTAACAGAGACATCAGCAGGTGTCTCCTCATGTATTGCAAGAGAAAGAACCCACCACTAGCCCAAGAAAATGAGAAGTCCCAAACCCCTGCAGACTGGACACTCGGAAAGATTCAAAGGCCACAGCACAGTTAATGCCTTTACCAAATAGCCTTGTTGTCTTGTTCTTTTTCTTGCCTTTAAAAAAGGATGCTACTGTCTTCCTCTGGAGAGCCACATTTGCTTCCCATTAAGCATTAATGACTGCACAGACAGCATTTCACAAATAAAAGCAGAATTACTGTCATTAACTTCTCATGAAATGTGGGCGATGCATCAGCTTCCAGATTCCTGCATTGTAGGGTTATAATTATTTGCCATCATGATATTCTGGGAACTGCACAAGCTCACTGAGTTCATTCATTCCTTCAAACAAGGTAATAAAGATATAATCTTGGACTTTAAATAAACCATCTAGTGGGTATTTTCTTTCCATCATTTGCAGGTCAGTTCCCTTGCAGCACTAAGGATTTCCCAAAACCTCCCCTTCTCCAGGATGTCAGATTCCCCAGCACTAAGGACCAGTGCCCACTGATAGCTCTCACCTCAACTCTCCAGAGGTGGATCAGTAGCACTTTTCTAATCCATCTGGAAGAGCTCACTGAAGAGCAAGAGGAAAGCAACAGTGCAGTCCTCCTCCACAGCTCCCTGTCAAAGCCTTCAGCAGATTGCTCCTCAGACCTGATCCACAACAAGCAGCCATCTTCAGTGTGTGTTGACTTTGCTTGAAAGTACTCAGCACTTTATCCTAGCACACAAATGTTCTGGGCTGTATCTAAGACAATTCCTTCTCCTTATACAGAGGCAGTGAAGGTTTTAGATGCATCAGCTCTCCCAGAATTTCTCGCAACAGCCATTTCTTTGTCACATAACTACTTTTATTCCTCCTGCTCATCATCCAGAGTTATGTCCACTGTGGCCAGGCCACGTCACCAGCTCACAGCAGCCCTCATTAGCAGTCAATGCTCCTCCCTTCACAGGCTGTGGAAATCAGCTCCAACATTAAGCACCTTACATCGCATGTGACAGAGTGAAAACAAGTGGCAGGAGAACCAAAGTGTCTCGTTTCCTACCATAAGTAGTCATCTGCTGTGCCTTTAGCCACCAGGTAGTGAACATTAACAGAGCTGGTCTGTCCAATTCGATGTGCCCGATCTTCTGCTTGGATCAAAATCTTTATGTAAAAAGACAGAAAATAAAGTGAGAACTACAATACCTAAAGTGTAGGCAGAGAACAGGCAGATCTTGTTTCTTGTACTTTGCAACTATTTCTCCTCTGGACCCTGTGAACATCTGCATCCACAAACATAGACTAAGCCAAGAAGAAATCTGGAGCACTAGGTTCCCAAAAAGGACTTTTTTCTAAAGTAGAGGGTCAGCACTGATGAGGGACCCTTTCAGGTCTTGGCTGGGCAAGTAGTTGTGAGTTCTCAAATTATGACACAGAAGCATGTTTCCCTTTTGTGCCATCTTTTCCCACCAACAAGCTGTGACTGTGGTGGTGTGGTTCAAGCCAAAGCTCCTGGGGGTGGACAGACAAGTAGTCATAAGAGAAAGAAAAACGCTAGAGAAAGTCCCTTGTCCATTACATTTCCTCCTAAGTGCCAATGTTTCTGCTCCCCGGGGAGCAAACAACCTCTGTCCCCTCCAGGATGCATACCCCTGGGTTCCAGAAGAGCTCTGCAAACACCACCAGGTCTGCAGCAGACAGTGTCAGGCCCATGTTTGCAGCAGTGAGGGACAGGACAGCCACAATCTGCTTCTCTGAGTTCTGGAACTTCTGGCACAGGGACTGCCGCTCAGCTGACATTGTGGACCCATCAATGCGAATGTGTTCGACATGCTGTGAAAAGGCAAAAGATGGAGAGCTCTGTGTTCCCTTTCCTGTATCCTCCCTTCACATTTTGTGGATTCTGTTCCCCACAATAGAACCAGGAAAATAAAAAGCCAACGTTTGCATTTTTAAGACCTTCCTCACCATTAAGGCAGAGGCACTGTAGCTCAGCGTATAATGTACCTCCCCTCTGTTCACAATGCATGACTTGTCCTTATGACCATTGCCCTCCCACCAGTCCTGAGCAACAGGAAGGACAGCCACAAGCTGGTGGCTCAAGTACAGTGGAAAGGCAACTGGCTTAATGCAAAGCTGAACACTGTGTTGATGTTACAGCTGCTACAACCTACACAATGTCCCTAAGTCTTCCCTGGTTTGTGACCCAGAACTCGTTAGGGGCATCCATTGAAGTCTCATCTGAATAATTAGCCAAACACTTTTCAAGTCAGACAGATGATTGGCAGGTCTATCAAGTCTCCTTACAGCATCCCAGTTCAAAGAAGTAAGAGCACCACACAGATAAATAAAGGCAGCCATAGCTGAACTTGGATTGTGACATTCTCTATCTGAGAATGGAGCACAAAGCAGAGATGGCCACACAGGGTAATACTCCTCCAAGAATTCACAAGCCCCAGGGCAGACGATAGAGAATAAAGAACATCAAATTCCACAAAAGCCATTCAGCTAGTACCAACTGCATCCTGTGAGGCATTCACCCTGACAGCTCAGCTCCCTTGGTGATGGGCACGTTCAGAATCACAGCAAGTAGAAACTCCCTCTGCCACTAACTTTCATAAACAATCTAATTAGCCATAACTCTGGGGAGCTCTTGATCAAATTTGAAGTTGGAATACTGATAAACTTCAGACAATTCAGTCAAGTACTTACTTTGTTCTCCAGCACTGCAACTATTGCATCCAGCATAATCTTGTGATGTGCAAACACCAGGAATTTATGATTCCCACTTTCCAGTAACTCCAGGATGTATTCTCTAGATAAAGAAGTTAAAAAACAAACCAAAACCCACAAGCTTATATAAAATTATGTACTGAGAGCACACAGGCTTTACTTCTAAGAGATTTTTAAGATACTGCTTATCTATACACAGAGACTAAGAAATAGGCTAGTTTAAAAAAAGTTGTAGTAAAATGCAAGTAGCAAGCAAAGTCTCCTGTAGATTAAAAAAAAGACATGGCAGGGAAATCCATTCATTTTTCTTCACTACAGCTGGACAGTTGCCTCCACTTATACTTGGGTATCACTGAGAATCTATTATATCCTGCTTGAAACATGACACCCCAGACCAATCATCTGGAAGCCATTTGTATTTATTAGTTGATCTCATTCGCTTTTATATGTTTCTAACTTTTGCACAATCACAATACACAAAGATAATCTGTACACAATTAAACCTCCTCTGTTTACTTAAGTTCGTGTTTATTTTAGAAGCAGAGGTCTCTGAAAGCATGGATCCTACTTTTTCTTGCAAGAGCTCCCCTTGACAATTTACTACAGTCTAACAATTGAAACACACCAGCTATTTCTAGGAATTATCCATACACATATAGGCTAATGACCAGTGAAAGGTAACAAGACTCCTTTTAAACCAAATTAAAGTGTTAATTAAATTAAAATAGCTGGCTTTTGCCAGGGACTAATAGCAGAGCTACAGAACCCATTTCTGTGTAGTAACTTGTGTCACAACTAGGCCAACTGGAGCCTGAAAAACACCTATAAGCCTGAAATTTGTAACTAAGTATAGGAACAGCTATCAGAACGGATGATACAAATGTCATCTTTTTTTTGGAATAGCAAAATTGTTGTGAAGATGAGGAATACCAAGTCCTTTGCTAAATACAACACATCTTAGGTCAGCAGCAACTGTCAGAAACACTAAGCAGGATTTCAAGCACTGTATTAAGATGTATCAGTGCTTTGCAGGCAGCTCCCAGGGTTTGTGACATTCAGATGCCAACTACCTGACAAAATAATTTAACTAAGAAATCTGGGGGAGAAGAGGGATTGCTTGCTATCACTGCAAACACTCAGTGTGCAAGCAGATGCCAACACATTACAATTACTTTATATCTCATTCCCATATTCCATGTAACAAATGGCTTGTCGTTTCAAAGGAAGCAATGGAAGACACTCATCAAGGCTAAGTTATGGGAGGTGCTGATGATCATACCATTAGCTAGATAGACTTGTACTTTACCAGCATGTAATAAGTGGTACCTTAAATGCTACTAAACTCCAGGAAAAAAAAATAACATTAGCTCCTACCAGAGCTATTGTTTTATATTCAGTTCACACTTGTAACTGAATTAAAAGGAAGAAAGTCTTCTAACTGTTCACTAACATAAAAGGAACAATCTGTTCTACAGAAACGAGCACTGGGACTCTGAAGTGCAGTTCTGTGCCAAACAGGCAAGTTTTCCAGCAAGGTCTGAGACTGTGAAATCATACAGTGCATATCATCTGGTCCTTACATGCAGAAAGCTGTGAAACAGCAAACTCTTTCCATGTTACTAGCATAATACTTATTAAAAAGTCATGCTATATGACCTAAAGCAACTCTTTTGCAGTCCCAGCAGAAAGGGTAAGGATGAAAGGGCACAGAAAGTCACGAAAGGAAATTATTCCTGGGGAAGACAGAATAAAAGCGCATTTATGATAGAAAGTTTTTGCTACTGAGGTCCCATGTGAGTGCTACGGAAAAAACTTCAGCAGGGACTACGACATCCTTAAATGATACTACAACTAAAGCTCAGTCCATCTCAAGCTTTTGGGCTCACACGACTCCTGCTGCAACAGGATTGCTTCTCTGCTTTTCTCAAATCCTGTTCATACATTTAGTTTCATTGCTCCCTGACACCCACCTTCTGCCTAAACTGAAATAGGGCCAGCACCAGAGAACTTGATCCAAGTCTCAAACACCAAGTAATTTTAGATGGTTCAAACAACAGTTTAGATCCATATCTGGAATGAAATCAGAAGACTTACTCAGCCTAGGCACTGTGAGAGAAGAAAACATTTAGTGCATTGTAATTAAAATATTTTTTTCTAAGCTGGCTCAAAGCTATGCTTCATGTCCCTGCACTGTTATCTCTAAGGCACTGTTTTCCTTTTCTCAGTGGAAAAACACAATTTACTAGGCAAGAATGAAGCAATGACACGCAGCTTACACGACTGAGTGGCTTTTAGCTTCTGCTGTTTTGCTGTAGAAGACAAGAAGAGCTTCCTTCTCCTGTTGCTTCTGCAAAGAGAAAAGTAAATAAATGTGAGTCTCAGAAGCGTCTTTTGTCCTTCTTGCTTACAGATCTGGAATGTCTGCTGCTGCCAATAAACAGTTTACTTGGAAAAAATCTGCCTAAAAATGCACAGCAAAATCTGCCTAAAAATGCACAGCAAAAGGGGACTGGAGGGGTAAATCTACTCACCACTGGGTATGGCAAATACTCACACACTCCTATTTCTACAACCTCTCTTCCTAACTCCTACTCAAATCCTACAAGTTGGATGACAAGCAGATCATAAACAGTTTTAGTTGAGAAAGCATTTCCCAACTAAAATGGCAATGAAAATCTCCAAGCTCTTACAGAACTTACTAGCAACCTAGGAGCCTAGAACCTGCATTTGCCACCCATACAAAAAAAAAAAACCCAAACAAACAAATACAAAATACACAGTTCACATTTTTGTCTTCTGCTGTTCTCACAATGCAGGTTCAACAAGGCTGTATTTGTAGAGTGAATGGTATTACACAGCAAGACTGAAGAGTAAGTAGAGGCAGGAGGTACAAAAGACACTTAGAAAGGACTAACAAGAAAGGAAAAGAGATTAAATGGTATTTTGCACAAGGAGACAAAGTAGGCCACTTAAGTAAAAAGGAAAAAAAAAGCTAAGCTGTTTTGATTGCATTGTACATTCATTTAAGGCTGTGCCTTCAGCACCCACGGCACCTTCACACAAAGTGTGGCTCTGACTTCCCTTAGAATCCAATGTACTATTTCTCCACTGATGTTTTGAAATAAAGGTACCTGAAATATCAATGCCTCATCATGAAAATAGTTTCTGACTTACACTTTTATATCCCTGGGCCATCTTCTTTGCTTCAGCTGCCAAGACAGCTTTGGTCTTTGCATTAATGCCTTCAGGAGCCACCACAACCATTTTGCGCTGCTTTGCTGGGAGCTGGGAAAGCACATCTGATTTCAGACGTCGGATCATGATGGACTCTTCCAGCAAAATTTTCAGTTCAGTTAAGTTGGATGATCCAGAGTAGTCCCAACCCCATGGCAACTAGGAAAGATTAAAGCAGTTATCAGTGTCAAACTTAGAAGCAACTGGTCTGCAGGCGGTCCAAGAGCAGAAAAATCTTGCAGGGAAACTGGACAAGAACCTAATGGTCAGTACAAAGAGATACTTAATAAAAACTACAACAAGATACAAATGCACAAACTAATCCACCCAACCAGAAGGTTACTGAGAAACTTCCCTTTTTTCTACCTAGAAGTACTCAGGGACATGCAGGGAAGAGGACTACACAAAAGGGTGTGGATCCCTACCACAGCACAGTGCCTTGACATTCGTCCTCACACAGTAAGGTGTTTCTGCCCTCCACTTGCAGCTTTGACTAGGCTGACAGAACTCACTGCAGTTCTGTGCACACGTATTTTCATCAGATTTAAGCAAAGAGAGACAAAAATCTTCTCTAACAGTATGAGGACAAACATCCCTAGCCCAAACGCCTTCACAGAGATGTTACACCTGTGTGACATGCCTAGTAAATGCTAGGTCAAAACTCCCTGTTTACCACTGTGACCTGTCTCTTGATCTGCTTCCTAACATACTTTGTTTCTGCCATCATCATGTTTGGCTCAGGCTCAAGCAAACCACAATTAAATTCTGTCCCAAAATACATCAGTCCAAGCATTGATTCTTTAAAGCTTCATTGCTTCAAAGCTCCTCCGAACAAATCCCTCATTTACTCCTTGAAGCACTTGCTTCTGAACCTGCCCTATCCTCCAAGATCCTGTGTAAAGACAACATACCTCAGTTCAATTAATCTCAGCTCATTACTCCACAGCCTATCATTTGTTCTCCAGGAAAGAACAACTAAGCTGACAAACAGTGGCATCAAAATTGGTACACTCCCCTAAGAAATATCTTTGAACAACTTAACTTGTGCACAGGAGACTAATAAGGTTTAGGTGCTGAAGTTAGAGAACTTTCTGCTGAAGTTTCACAAATAAGTATATGAAATACAGCTAGAGTAATACTGAAAATCAAAGCAGGGCAGAGGGGGAATAGTTCTCACAGCTCTCATGGCAAGTCTTACTGCCAGTATCAGGGGGAAAAAAAAGAAAAAAAAAAGGAAAGAAGCAAAAAATACCACCTCTGGCCTTGGAACAACAAACCTTCACAAAAGAAACCTGCTACAACATAGAGAAAAAGTTCCAAAGTGTTCACTGTACCCTCCACCCTCCTGCAGAATGCATGAAAAAAAAATCATACCAGCCATCAGATTAGTCACTTTACTGACTGCATTAAGAACAAGGGATGAGAGCATGTTATGAGACAGAAAGAGAATGAATCCAACAGCTTATAGGCAATTAAGACATCTCTGATATCTGGAAGTGAACATTCCTACTTCAGGTTGAGATATAACAGGACAATCTGCAATTCTCTTGTCATATTACACTGATGTGAACTAATAACTAACTTAAGATTCTAGCACTTACGGTCACCATCAAAACTCATTTGACTTCATCAAATTGATGTTAAAACTTTGGCTCTGACAACAGCTCAGTGCTATACAGCTAGAGGTGATAAGCCCACCTGGATGTAAGCCAAGCACTTAAAAAGCCAACATGGGTATTACTGCTCTGCTTTGCTAAAACTGGGAGCACAATGCAGATACATCCCCCAGGTCTGTGTAAAGCTGGCCCAAGTCTAGCTGGGTTGTTAGCATTAGAAACACTGCATGAAAGCTGACAGTGCTGTGCCCCAGTCTTTGTGCCCCCTTTCCAGATTTCCTCAGGCTCTGTGGGCTAAGCAGAGCAGACATACGGAACCAAAAAAGACCCACCTGGTGCTATACTCAGCCTTGTAAGCTCTCTGCTTACACTGCTCTTGGTGTGCTGGCAGCAAAGTGGCAGGAATCAACACTGGCTCAGCTGCTGAGCAAGACCTTCTACAGGGCCTGAATGCTCTCCTCACATTCTATCCATGCAGTCCATGACTTTCCACTTTCCATTTCCATAATAATGAATATGTTTTGTATCCATATAGCACAATTCATTTCAGAAGAGAAACATCATCATAACTGAAAGAACTAGGCACAAACAGGACCAGTACAGTATCTACTGTCATATTAAAAAGCACATACAGGCAGAATCCCTACAATATGTTCGGATTACTACATTTCCTTTTTGGTGACTGCAGCTGGAACAATTTGCAAACAAGGGAACATGCTAATTCTATGCTGCACCTAGCAAATGATTAAAAAAGATGGTTATTTTTTGAATTAAAATACAGTTGGGTATATTATATTGTGGAAAGAAGAGAAAGAAAGAAACAAGAGGGACATTTTTTTGCAAAAATACACATCTGGCTTTGATCCATAACATTCCAGAACAAATGCTTGCAACTGTGATTTTCTTACCAAAGTGTTACAGCATCTTACATGAGTCAGTAAACTTATTACAGTGCTAGAAAAGCTGCCAAACTCTTACAAATCCAGAGCATGTGCTCAGATAGAAATTATTTAATATTTGCCAACATCAGCCAGTTTGAAAAATGAATTCACAGCATGTATTTTGGGAAACAGACTTGAGGTATTTTGTAAATAAGCAGGTGACATTTCACTTTCAGCATTTTTAGGAGTACAAATGCTGGAGGCTGAATTACAAATGATAAACTTTTATATCATTTCTAATCACATCTGCAGGTATTTTCAATTTTCTGTCAAAAAATCTATTATCTTCAAACTTCAGGTTTTAGTTTTAAATTTAATAGTTCAGATTTTTTTTAAAAAAGCCTTATAATGCAATCAGATTAATTATTAATACCAAAACGTTTTTACATAGCATCTTACATCTTGACTGATCTCCAAAAGCCTTGCAAAACCTCTCTCTGGTTCGGTGCAATTCTATCTCCACTCACAATGCTGCCACTTTCAGGACAGAAAGAAGAACTGGGGTTGTTTAGCCTGGTGAAGAGGAGGCTCAGGGCAGACCTCATTGCTGTCTACAACTACCTGAAGGGAGGTTGTAGGCAGGTGGGGGTTGGTCTCTTCTCCCAGGCAACCAGCACCAGAACAAGAGGACACAGTCTCAAGTTGTGCCAGGAGAGGTATAGGCTGGATATTAGGAGGAAGTTCTTCACAGAGAGGGTGATTGCACATTGGAATGGGCTGCCCAGGGAGGTGGTGGAGTCACCATCGCTGGAGACGTTCAAGAGGAGACTGGGTGAGGCACTTAGTGCCATGGTCTAGGTCATTGCTTAGGGCTGGGTGATAGGTTGGACTGGATGATCTTGGAGGTCTCTTCCAACCTGGTTGATTCTATGATTCTAAGAATCTGTTTAAGGAATGACAGCAAAAATAGCACAAAATTTCTTCACAATCTGAGGTTTGAGCTGCAAAAAGGAACAGGAGTGCCATATACAATCTTGAGGGAACAACTACAATCATCAAAACACCTTTTAATTTACTCATTGATGAGAGGATCTATAGCAGACCAACATCCAGTAGTCTCTTTTTTTCCCCATATCCCTTCATTTCCAGCAGCTCCATTTCTTCCTTTTGCAGATAGCCAAATTCATTCTAGGTTCACTTTATAATTTACTGACATTAACTGTAGCAAAATGTCCCAGGTGAGCACTAAGAAGACTAGTAATGTTCAACTGCCTAGTAGAGACAGGTCAGAGAAGCAAAACTGTACTAGAAACCCTACAGAGTTTCTGAAGGGAAGCTGATATAGATTGTGCCCTCCACACTGAGTTTCATTGTGGGTTGAAAACTCATTTTACACTGAATATACTCTTACAACCTGGACCTTGTAAAACAATTTTCTTTCTTTTATTCCATGCAAGATCATACCTGAGGTCCATATACCTCATAACTGAACTAAAGCTAGTCATGCAGAACTATACCCTTTACCCTCAAAGGGTTTATGAAATTTCAAACCTATTTAGACTCACACACTGTAATTCAGCATTGCTTTTTACTGCAGAGAATCAATGAGATTAAACTGCATCTGGACGCTACTCACACAGGAATCTTTCAACAAAGACAATGAAGCTCATCAGAAGGCATGACCCTCTCCTATGTAATTCCTGCTATGGATGGAGAAAGTTTACCCTCTGCCAGGAAAGCAGTGCTTTGTTCACAGGAATGCTGTCATCTTCCAGAACTCAAGGTCTGTATCTGTGATACTGAGTGCTAATGGCCTTATTTTAAATCAGTGGCATCAGTGTATGAGTATCAAAGCCAAACAACAGCTCATCTAGCTTGCACATTGGGACACACATAGAACAGCACTATGCTACCTGTGTAAGAAGTGGGCATTCAGATCTATGGAAAAAGGGGACTCGAGGACTCTCAGAGTGCAATATGGTTCATCTTGACAGAAGCTTGGCACGTTAGCTACTCTAAGCAGAGAACAGAAGACACCAAAGTGCCCTACAAATAGCTCTGTTTTTATGGCACACACTGATGATGTTCAGTTCTTCTGTAAATATTCTGGAGCATCAAAATGGTCATTTGGTGAAAACTATTGCCCAGTCTTACAGAAAATGAGGCACAAGAAGTGATTACTTGAGAACAAAGCAGAGTATGCAAGTTCATGCACTACATGTCCATGCTCATGCTGCCAAGCCACATGCTTGTCTTGGAGGAACTGGAGGGCATGCCTGATTAGAGGGCTCTTATTCTAAAGCTTACCTCAGGGCTCTGAAGGGAAGGGGGGCCCAAGAGAGCTGGTTAAGATTCAAACATTACCTCCTCCAAGCTCAAGAGAAATGTATTCCCTTGAAAAACAAAAGTCTAGTAAGGTAAGCAGAAGACCTGCATGGATAAGCAAGGAACTCCTAGTAAAACTCAAAAATAAAAAGGAGGTTTACGATATGTGAAAAAAGGACTGGTCAGGTGGGAGAATTATAGAGATATAACCAGAGAATGTAGAGATGCAACAAGGAAGGCCAAGGCCCTCCTGGAACTGAATCTTGCCAGAGGGGTGAAAGAGAACAAGAAGAGTTTTTTCAAATACATCAATGATAAAAGGAAGAGCAGGGAAAAGGAAGGGCCCACTGCTGAATGATATAGGAGATATGGTAACTGATGATGCAGAGATGGCAGAGTTGCTGAATGCTGCCTTTGCCTCGGTCTTTACTCCTAAAACCAGCCCTCAAGAAGCTCACTCTCTAGAAGCAAGCGAGCAGAACTGGAGAGATGCGGACATTCCGCTGGTCAGTCAGGACAGGGTTAGAGATCTCTTATACCAACTAAAGACAAACAAAGCCATGGGCCCTGATGGGATGCATCCATGAATGCTGAGAGAGCTGGCTGATAGTGTTGCTCAACCTCTCTCCATCATCTTTGAAAAGTTGTGGAGAACAGGAGAGGTGCCTGATGACTGGAAGAAAGCAAATGTCACTCCAGCCTTCAAAAAAAGGCAAGAAGGAGGACCCAGGCAACTACAGACCAGCCAGCCTCACCTCCATCCCTGGAAAGATGATGGAGCAGCTCATCCTGTGGTCATCTCTAACCACATGGAAGGCAAGCAGTATCAGGAGTACCCAACATGGATTTACCAAGGGGAGATCCTGTCTGAATAATCTGATTAGCCTTCTATGAAATTATGACCAAATGGGTAGATGAGGGAAGAGCAGTGGATGTCATATATCTTGACTTCAGTAAAGCTTTTGATACTGTCTCCCATAGCATCCTCATAGAAAAGCTCAGGAGATGTGGCATAGACAGCTGGTCAGTGAGGTGGATTGCAAACTGGCTCAACAACAGAGTTCGGAGGGTCATCATCAGTGGCACAGAGTCAACTTGGAGGCCTGTGGCCAGTGGTGTTCCCCAGGGACTGGTACTGGGTCCAGTTTTGTTCAGTATCTTTATCAATGACCTGGATGAGGGCATTGAGAGTACCCTCAGCAAGTTCACTGATGATACAAAGCTGGGGGGGTTGGCTGACACCTGTCAGGCTGTGCAGCCATCCAACGTGACCTGGACAGGCTGGAGAGCTGGGTGCAGGCAAACCTCACGAATCTTAATAAGCACAAGTGCAGGGTCCTACATCTGGGGAGGAATAACAACAGGCACCAGTACAGGTTAGGGGCTGCCCTGCTGGAAAGCTGCTCCACAGAGAAAGACCTTGGAGTGCTGATGGACAGCAAGTTCTCCATGGGACAACAATGTGCCCTTGTAGCCAAGAGAGCCAATGGGATCCTGGGATGTATCAAGAAAGGTGTGTCCAGCAGGTCTAGGGAAGTTCTTCTACCTCTCTAACTCTGCCCTGGTGAGACCACACCTGGAATACTGCATCCAGTTTTGGGCTCCCCAGTTCAAGAAAGACAGAGAACTGCTGGAGAGAATCCAATAGAGATCCATGAGGATGATTAGGGGATTTGAGTATCTCCCCTATGAAGAGACGCTGAGATCCCTGGGACTGTTTAGTCTTGAGAAGACTGAGAGGGGATCTGATCAATGTGTATAAATATCTCGGGGCACGGTGTCAAGTGGAGGAGGCCAGGCTCTTTTCAGTGGTGCATAGCAATAAGACAAGGAACAATGGAATCAAACAAGACATAGAAGATTTCACCTCAACATGAGGAGACACTTCTTTACATGAGGGTGGCAGAGCACTGGAACAGGCTGCCCAGGGGAGTTGTGGAGTCTCCTTCTCTGGAGACTTTCAAAACCCACCTGGACGCATTCCTGTACAGACTACCCTAAGTGATCCTGCTCTGGCAGAGGGCTTGGACCTGGTGATCTCTTGAGGTCCCTTCCAACCTCTGATATACTGTGAGACTGTGATACTGTGAACTTCGATTGCCTTTTTTTCTGTCTATGCAACCAGTACATAAGATCCTAGAGCCTCCTTGTACAACAGGCAGCAGCGAAAGCTATTCTCTTACCATTTTGTGTTCCAGCACACACAGCAGCCCTAAAAAATGGCAAATCCAAGTACAGCTGAATTGCCCATATGTTGAGAGTAACATCTCCATCATGGTGACAAATGCTGGCTTACTGTAAAGCCAAGATCCTGCAAGGGTTGCACCTAATGAATCTGCTGAAACCACTGCTGAGCAGCTGGCAAGGAATAGAAGTTAACGTATTTTCAGGATATGCTGAGGATCAGTCACTAAAACAGACTGGAAACTAGTTTAGGGTTGGTTTTATTTTTATCTCAATTAGCTTAAACCTGCAGCTCTTTAAAGGCCCAGTAGTTAACTCTGCCCATTTAAAACACTCCTCAGCTATGGCCACTTTTTGGGGGGGGGGTTTGTTTTGTTTGTTTGTTTGTTTTTTAATAGCTTTTTGCTTCCCTCACTTCTCAGTTTGAAAGCTTTCAAAACGTTAATCTGCAGCAATACTCTCTCAACATCAGACAGAAAGAAGGTAAGAAAATAAAATGCAATTTGCAGAGTCACATCTGTCACTTCCTTCACTGAAGTACCTTCTTGGCATCACAGTAGCGCAGCCCAAAAGAGTGGAACTGTGGGAAGAAGGTTGGCTGGACAGCCGCGATCTGCGTGTAGAGCTCCATAGGCCGTGACATAGCAGGGGTTCCCGAGAGCAAGATCACTCTCTTGGCAGCCTGGGAAAGCAAAATGGAGCACTGTTACCATACATCTTACAAGATAAGCCTAATCTGCTAAGAAGTCATCCCTACTCCTGAAAGAAAATCCCAGAGCCATTGTCCAAGCACCTTAAATGGAAGTGTACTTCACCCTCCACAGATACCTCCAGCCTTCACTGCCTGAAGACACTAAAAGGCAGTGCTTAGAACTTCTAGGAAGCATGACAAACATAGTGCTTCTTATTCATCACCCACATGCTGTAATGGAAGGAGATACTAATTTTTATAACAGTACTTTCTGATTTGGCATTTACTCACAAGACATGTTTATAGCTTATGCCTGGTTCAACATTTCATTTGGCTTCAGATGTTACAGCAAAATGACACACCCTCTCAGGTACATCCTCACTCTCAAAAAATTCTCTTGTAATAAACCTGCCACAGCAAGCCATAAACAGCTTGTGTTCCTCACAAAAGCAGAAGAGATCCAGAAAAGCAGGACTTTTTTTTTTTTTTCCCTTAATTCTACTAGGAAGGAGAGAAAGATGAAGCTGCTTGAAGCAGGATCAGAACATGATCTGGATGCTAGAATATGAGCTAATAAATACAAATCGTGTAAAACAATTGTTAAACATGTTGTAGGTGAAACAGGAAGGGGATAGGAAACCTTTATCTAAAATAGGTGCTCCCAAAACTGAGGCAAAAAATAAAACAAACATTCTGTAGACATAAAAATCTCCAAGATGAATTTCTACTCTCAAATCTCCATTATTATGTAGTTGTACTATTTGACAAGAGCTATGAATTTCTACTGCTGTAAATTCACCTGTAGCAGTTAAATGACACATGCCTTGTAATTTCCTGCATGGTTTAATGCAAGTTCATTAAAATAACAAAGAGCTTCTTTGATTGACATCTGTACCAATGGCTCATTCACATTTAAATGAAAAAGAAAGTTAAATCCTTTTATTGTTTCACTGAGATCTATCAGTCACCCAAATCTATTCAGCTGATGCACCCATTCACCAATCAAATCTGGTGGGAAAAGAGTTCACAAATCAGTTACCGGAAATTAATTTCAGGGCTTTTTACCAGATACTTATATATAGGTTGCAATTAAGGTGGGACTTGCCTTCTCCCTCCATCCCTATTAAATAGATCAGAAGGAAATACCACCACCAGGATCAGACAATTCCCACAAACATTTAAAAAAGCACGATGTTTATTGAACTAAGTAAGAGTAGAAGTCAAACCTTCGGACATGTCAGAAGGTGAGAGTTAGTTTGCACAAGACTTTTTGCTATTCAAAAAAGAGATGAGTCAGAGACCAAAGATATGAGATCCCATGAGGAAAATAAGTGATAAAGCAGAAATTAGGTCAGTTTTTAAAATTAAGGTAACAGTGGAGATCAATTGAGCAGAACCTGACAACATCTGATGCCTTGCAGAATCTTTTGTGGAATAAACAGACATCACCCTGAGAAATCTGCCAGTCCTACATGTGCAAGAAGCCTCCAAATTACACTTTTTCCTCCTGGACTAACAGAAGGCCACTGCTAGCAAAAAAGACAACATGGAAGTCATGCAATTACAGACAGCTCATTTCAAGTAACTCTGGAACACGCTAAAGAGAGAAAAGGTCATTCAAAACAGACCAGGGACGTATTAAATGCAACATAAATCCAACTGTGTTAAAAGGTTTTAAGACATTCTCAAGGCTCCTCCTCTTTGGAGGGTGTTCCCCAGGAGCTAAATGAGATGAGGTTGGATCACTAATTCCCCAGTAGTCAAATCAATTAGTCAAGCTCCTTCCCCAATCCCTAAACAAGTATCAAAAGAGAGAAATATGAAGTTACAGGTTATTTGAATTCTAAAATTGTCCAGCTGCTGTTTTGCTGTGCACAGCTTACTTCTGAACAGATAGGGCATCTAACCACTGCAATCACTGACACACCTTATACAATTAGCCACTTAAATCAAGAACTAAACCCCAAAAATGACAAGAATGACAACAAAAAATGCCAATGAAACCCCAAAAGCTCTATAAGTGCTGTTAAGAACTTGAAGAAATTAATTCAAGAAAGTTGTGTGGAATATAGGTGGTCTTAACTCATTATCCCAAGGGTCCTTTTCAGTTTTAAGATCAATGACAGAAGGAGCCCAAGAAGAAAAAAAGGAAAACAAAATACTAAGACAAGAATTTTCTGAGTGGTGAAGGCTATCTTATATTCTGGATTAAATAAATGACTTTGATTCACGTTTCTTTTTCTAGTGGCAACTCACTTGGAGTAGATGCCAATAAAGATTTGCTCCTGCAAAGAAGCCTCTGTTGATTACTGTTTATTTCTTGTTTCCTGCTGAACCTTCGGTGCTGTCAAGAGAGAAAACTTACTCTCATTCTTCTGAGGTCTATAATATTGGAACAACAATACAGCAAATAAGATTGCAGGGACCAGCAAAGGCTTTCTAGCAAGACCACATCTGTAATCAATTGGTACACAAATCCACATAGGAGAACTAACATTAGCTACTCGTTAGCATTTAGGCACGAAGCTTAACTTCCTCAGAAAACACTCTTCTCTCTCATGTCTCTTTGGGACTATTCTTACAGCTACTTTCTTGCAAGACTGCTTAAGAGAACTCGAGACAGTGATTGACTGGTGGAGACCTAATCTGTAGCCCTCATTTACTAAGTAACATAAGACAATTGTGGCTTTGTAGTACTACACTCACACACAATATACCAGAAAGAATTAATCCCACAGCTGTGACAACATTAAAAAAAGTAATTTTTGAAAGTCAAAGAATAATTTATCAAAGGGTAACCCTCAACAGCACTCACTCGAGAGGTCAAAACCCAGCATCCAAACGATTTGAAGGGGAGTAGGTAAGGGGAGGGAGCGGGTGAGGCTTATGCCACAAAGAAATAATTGAACATGCAAAGAGCCTCATTGACATACAATAACTGTCTCTGTGTTAAATGAATCTCACAGCATGAGCTCTGCCATATGCTAACAGACTGATACACTTTTTAAAATAAGTGTGGCTGGTTCTAGCTGTACAAATTTTTGTGTCCCCAGTTTTTGCTTACTCTGTCATTTTGAACTGCTTATCATAAGATTAGCTATTAGCTTATCCTGTGAAATGACAAATCTGAGAGTTTCATGATACAATAGAGATAATCACCTGATAAAATAGAAGATCAGATACAGGGGAACAGCTGTAGCTGTTTCAAGAAGTCTCTTTCTGTACTTGGGTAAGACAGGGCTTTGCATTTCATAAGATAATGCTATACTTGTTGGTGATGGGTTTTTTCAAGAACCAATGTCTCTCCCCATTCTTAAGGGACATCTAGACAGAAAATGTGTGTCAATTTGCAAAAGTCAGCTAAAGGAAGTTACACTACCTCCCTATTTTGAGAAGGAAGGGAAATTAGAAGGTAACAGCAGATCTGAAGATGTGGGCTTGAGGACCAACATCTTCTCCAATTTCAAGATGAAGTCACTTCTCTCAGCAGGTGACAAGAAGTAAAAGCTTGTTTATTCAGTCCATGTGGATTTTTTATGCCTAAAGACAGCTGTTGTTAATTTCCCAATGGAAAGGGAAATTTCTGTGTTCCATCCTCACCTTCTACCTTCAGCATTGGCCTGTTTCCTTCCATTATTTTTAAGTATTTCTTTATTAAAACAAGCACAAAGAGTATTAGGTTCCAGACACACAATGTACTAGGACTTCCGTAATAGCAATAAAGACCTTTAACTCTGCATACATCAGGATGTACATCATGCTATTAACCTGAACAGCAGCTCAATAAGAACAATCACATTAGCAATATTACCCAAATGTTTTGGAACAAAGCCCACAGGAAACACCATGGGAATAAGACCATTTTATGCCTCCGGAGTCTTTGGTTCTATACTACTTTACTTCTCAGTTTCTAACCCAGTTCTTCACTAAAAACTCACTGCTGTGCTTCCAAAAAAATTCATCCATGTTCCATTGGGACCTCTGCCAGTTTCCATTGCCTTGCAGTACTCCATGCAATTACAGAAGAACAAAGACCATACAGCACTTCGGCTGGTAGAAGGATGTAGAATCCTTCTCACCCTGGTCCCAAGAGATCCCACTGCAGATCACTGAAAAACTTCCATTTTGTTTTTAATTCTTCTCTACACCCCTGAGACTTTGCTGTTTTATGGATATTGATAGCATGCATACTCCCTCTCCTACGTCAACATCTCTGGGCCAGTCTAATCTTAGAAAGGAAAAACAAAATGCTTACAAAATGTGTAACATCATGACACATTCTGCCTCTGAGGGAGGCAGACACAGGATGGAGGCAAAGGGAACAACCAGTATTGTTAGTACTCCCAGGAGAGCTTAGTTGCAATCATGAGCAAGCTAACAAATAGGTTGTATTACTAATTGCCACAGCTCTGGAGTGGGGCAAGGACAAGCCAGGCCTGACTGGGCCTTCTGGCTACTCGATCAAAGCCCAACAGTATGAGGCCATTCGCACTTTGATGTGTGTGAAAACAAGACAAAAGGACTACTTTCAACACAAGAACTTCTAGCCCTCTTGAGTACCATGAAAGATGCTAAAGCTAGGGACAGATCTCATGCAGCTGCTGGCACAGACTGGACAGTGTGAAAGCTGGCTGAGCTTGAAAGCAGGATTTTTGCCACATGCCAAAACACCAAAGGACTCTTTTCTACTACAGCTTGCAATCCATACGCCTCCAATAATTTTGCAGGGATGCACACAGACTGTGTACAAACTCTGCCACCTGGTTTCATGTAGGCAGATGAAGTTTCTCCCCCATGTACAAGTCTGCACACCCACAATTTTGCTCTGGGAATGTGAAGGGAGTAAGAAATCTAGGCCTAAACATTTTGTTGCTGCTATTTCAGCTCACTCTCACTGTTTGTGTAATTATAAGTTCCCCTCAAAGTTTTGACTAGGAACAGTAAGTTGGGCAATGTGTCTATACACTTACTCTAAAATTAGCAACAGCCTGAGGTAAGATGCCAGGTAGTGAGCACAGTCACTGCATACATCCAGCCATTATAAAAACACACTAAAAAGTCTTTCTGGTCACACTTCCCATTGTCCCAAGCAAAAATTTCCTACACGTCTGTTGGAGTAGCAGCTATGATATCACAATGATAATGAATAATAGACACAGAGTTTGGGTGGGTGTTTTAAATGTTAACAAAATGTCTTGAAGTTCCCCAGTGACAAACTTAACCCATATTTAACACATGGTTGTGCCTGACAATCCCATACCACACTTGCTGCACAATACATACAAGAGAGCAGGAGAAGATATTAAAACTTAAATGAGGCTTTAAATGCTGTAACCACAGATTAAATATTTCAGAGGTGGAGATTCTGCTTGGCTGTCTAAAAAGGCAAATCTGAAAGTAATATCCAAGGCAAGTTTTGCTTATTATGAATGTATTGATTTAATCTGATTATTGTGCATTTCTGTCTAAACACTTGCAACAATTTTTTTTAATTTTACCTATTATTCAAGCAGAGAAGTCACAGGAACAGATTCTATCAAGAATCCATTAAGTATGGATGGAAGTGACAGAAACATTTCAGGTTTAGAACTATTAACTTAGGTTGCCCAGTTCCATTATGGACTCAGATTTTTGTAGTATGAAAAGACCAAGGATCAGATTTCTGAGGTTTGGTTGTGGTTGGTTTTTTTGGTTGTTGTTTGGTTTGTTGTTCTGTTTTTGGTTTTTTTTTTCTATTTCCTGTCCTCAAAAGGTAGTTCAAGACTAAGCTTTCATGCTTTAGGATGTTGAGACCCTCCCAGGAAATAGAAGCGATTATGTCAATTTCAGAGTTTAAAGTAGTAGCAATAGTTAGAAGTGGCAATGCTTAGCAGGTAGGTAAGGCATGAGTTGCTTCCCCGGGCTCCACTTACAGCACTGGCATGGCTTCACATTATGACTTTGAGGCTGGGACTGAGGTGCCAGAAGCAGTATGCCTGTCAAGGGCTTGTCAATAAATACACCAGTTTTTGGTCTCTTGTGTGAGCCCCAGTACTGCTCTAATCCTTTTGACATAAAGAAGGCAAGAGCAACAATATTATCCTCAGCAGCGTGTTTATCAATGCCTTTTATTGAATAACGTGAAAGTATTATGTAAAACACTGAAAAAAACTTCAATTTTTACCCCATTTACTATTACTACAAATGATAACACAGTATAGCTGTTAAATCCAGGACTCAAGCAACAAAAACCCTTATTCTGCTAGTTCTTTCAAATACAAAAGCATCGCTGTGATGTGCTGCACCAGTAGTGAACACAGCATCACTCCTTGGTAGTTGAAGACAAAGCTGCCAGAGGGACTGCTTTTAGAACAAAATGCCTGTGTTGGAAAACAAGGAGGGCAGAAGAGTGGCTATCACAGTAAATACACTTCAGAAATGGCAGGCAGCAAGCAGGAGGATGAAATTTACATTAACATCTAACAAAATATCTGGTACTGTATGCTGTTTGCAGGTGAGATAACGCATGGTATGAACATGAAACTCTTAATGCTTTCAGAAGACTGAAATTCACTTTCAGAAGCACTAGTTATCAATTCTCTAAGGCCAGTGATGTGACAGCATGAAACTGTAAATTCTCACTGTAGTCCATACAGGCAATTAACCTCTGCTTAACAGCTACCATCTTTCACTTTCATATCGTGTAGCCTACAAGTAATTTTGACAAGCTGATCCTTAAAAAGTTACAAATAGAAAAAGATGAGAGTACTTTTGGAGCATTTTGCAGTGAGCTAAATATGTTCTTTTCCATCACTTTCAGACAAACACTCTAATAATTGTACTTCAAACTGCTCATAAAATTGGACCTCCTACTTTGTTTCCAAACATTAAAACTGAAGTGATTTGAAAGCCAAGAGGCAGGCCTTTAAAGAGAAAAATTAAGTTATTCAAGGGCAACCACCTTCAGCTTGCCATTAAGAATCTTACATATAAAAGTTGGCTGTTAAAACCATCACAGATTGCATCTTCTCTTTATACACACTTGCTGATAATTGCTGAAGAGGAACTGCATTTACCTTGTTCTAATGTACATACTCTGCAGTGTCTAGAAACTGCTCATAACTTTAATCTGCTAAAGGCTACCAGGGAGTTTGGTTCTCCGATTCCAGGACAACAGGCAGACATTAAAATTTACATCTCTTCTGTTATTGCATAATTGAACATTGCCTCCCTTCTGCGGGCCACCTGTCTTGCTAACCTTACATTCTGCCATTTCCTGCTAGTTCTGTACATTTAATCAGCAGGAACATTCCTGAACCCCAGCCACACAAATACATTAGAAGCTTGCAGTAATAGAGCACAGCCCAAAATCAAAGCCAAGGAAGGGATCTAGGTAATGCCACTTTGATATACAGCAGTGATTTGTGTGCCAGGTGGTAACTGATAATAACTATTTCTATTAAGCAAGCTACATTAACACTGCTATATTCTTTGTATTCTCCAAGTCCGTATACTAAGTTCCGACATTCTCACTACAAAACTCATCAGTGGCAGTGTCACAATTACATCAAGGGAGCTTCGGTATTACCATCTAACATTCGTATGGAAACAAATAGCTAAGCCAGAGACAAATTTTGCTCTTGGATCTACAACATCACCTGGATTTCCTCTTGCACAACTAGAATATTCAGCTGCCAGCTCCTAAACCTGGTAAATGGAGCGACTCTGCTTTGGGAGCCTGACCTTAGCTGCTAGAAGTTTGGCACCCAGCATACGCACCTTAAGCAGAGGCATGGCAACTCGGCATCGTGCAGTTTTTATGTTCTTTAGGAAATGAGATTCATCCTGAAACAAAACAAGCATGAAAGTGAAGACAGTTCTGATCCTGCAGTCCAACTGCAGGCTACAGCATAAATTCTTAGCATTCTCAGCTATCTAATATTACAAGCCTGTCATCCCAGAGGATAATTCAAGAACTAGGATAGTCACATCAAATTCTAAACAAAAAGACAGAAGAGTAGCAGGCAAGCTTCCTACATTCAAACCTGCAGCTGCAAGCAAATGGAACAGAAAGCAAACCTCAAAACCATGAATCTCAAATGCTGACAAACAAGTGAGCAGAAGGGGCTGGAGAGCAAAGGAGAAAGAGGAACATTATTTCCATCACCAATACTCATTTGCCTCTACGTGTCCTTTAAATAGAGCAAATACAGAAGACCTATACAAGGTTAATAACTATAGGGGGAAAAAAGAAATCTAATTAGGATCCAACTGTTCTGCTGATAGGGCTCACCAGGTGAGTAACAACCTCCTGCTTGAGACATCACCCCCAAACAGGCATCACTGCTACTGCTGAAGCAAGGCAGAACTTCAACACAAGTAGTAATTGACACCTTCCAAGGATATATTCTCATCTTTCCATGTGTGGATGAGCAAGCAACCATGCATGTAAAGACAGTATCACTGCTTAGCCTCTCAGGCACAGCCTTCTTCCTCCTTATTAAAAAATAAGCCACATTAGTGTTCCCAGCCATCAAAAGATTGGAAGAAAAGGCAGGGAAGCTCAGCACACAGTAAGACTACTCTCATCTCTAAAAAAAAACACAGGGTCCAGATTTGAACATAAAAGCACACAGAAAGACCATTTGCCAGCTCAGGGCTCCCAAGAGGTTCCAGGGCAGTAGCCCTAATGCCTAAGTCCCTTCAACTCCAAGCAGACAAAAGTAACAATCTGCACTTCCACCACAACAGAATATCTTGTCAGAGAGTGGGAAGGGGAAAAAAATAGTTTGGTCTCTAAAGAACTCCATCAATTCCCACATTCCCATATGATGCTGAGAAAGAAAAGTATTGTTATGTTGTAATTGTCATGATCTTAGAGGCAAGTGCATATGTGTACTGAACACTAGACTGAGAACATGAACCAGTAAGTTATCTATGCACTTTTGGCCTATATTGATCCAAGCTGAATTTGAAACACTAGATGTTTTGAATTTTTTAGTAACCAAAACCCAGAAAAATGCCTTTTACCATGTATACGTAAAATGTAAAAATGGACTTTGAAGTAATTCATTTAAAAAAAAATATACAAGCGATCAAAAAAGGCTTAATGCAGACTGTCAGTGGAACACAAGCAAAGGGAAATTTCTTTGTGCTTCACCCACACACTCGATGTTGAGAGGTTATCTGGTTTATTGGATAAACAGTAACATCATCCTGAAGTCCAATCCCTCCTTAAAAATATACAATTCGAAGACTAGTGTATTGACACATCACATTAAACACCTCTCTCTCCAGCAGAGGACATGCCAAACCACAATGAAATCAGAGGCACCTTAATCAGTAAAAGAGAAAACACAGCCTCAGGAATGAAAAAGGAATTAAACTCTACTAGGTTTCAGAGAAATGTCCTTCTTCTACTCAAGAAGACAACTGTGACTGTGGGCACAACTGCAAGGTAGTTTCAGTCCTAAATAAGGCCCACTTCACACTTCTCTGCTGTAAAACACTAAGGTTACCCCATTTGCAGCATATAAATAATTTCAACATTTTAGTGTACCACTTACAATAATAACAACTTGGAAAGTGTTCTTAAGTTGCTTGTCCATCTTGCTGAGGAGATCAAAGCTGACAATGTTGATCAAGCTTGCTGTTAGGTTGTCCTTGCCAGTCACTATGACATTGGTGCTACCTGGACTCAAGGATGGAAGCCATCTGTGAAATGCCTGGAGAAAGAGGAAAGTAATTAATTGTATTCTGGTGCTTATGTCCTCTGTTGGGATCCTAAAGAACTTCACAGAGCATACTCATGAACTAAAGTAAGAACATGAAGCCACCTACCTGCCAACAGAAATCAGCTGGGAGCATAGTAAGACTAACCAGCCTTCCTAAGGCAACAACCCAAGTAACAGGAACATGGATATCAGAACTTGGGCTAAAAGGCCAAATTTACCTTCTACAGCTAGGAAGGCTCAAACTCTTGGTTCTTACAAAGAAAGCCCTCTCATCTGTAGTAGAAATATGCATAATCTCCTGACAATGTTACCTGCTACGCTCAGAGCCAGAGAATGCAGCGACTATTACTGACAGGGAAATTTAGCTTTCCCATTCAACAGGAGTCTTCAGGTTATGAAACACCAATTTCTAAGGAGTAAGACCTCTCATTACAGTAATGCTTACTCCATAATGAGGATGAAGTACAACTCATCCAGATCAACAAAAACTCTCCCAGTACCCCCCTTCTTAAACTATTAAAAAAAAAAAAACCCTCAAACAAACAAAATGAAAAGATCAAGTTGACAACACACCAGCTGCTCTATGACAGCAGCTGAAATACATGTGGTGATAGTCATTCAAATCAACCTCTTGAAATGCTCCACACACCAGAGCAAGATATCCTCCCCCAAACCCATCTGTTAGCTACTGAGCACCCACCATTTATTTCCCCTGTAATTGTATCCCAAATGACATCAACCTTTCTGCAACATTTGAGTTCTGTTGATGTTGCTTTGCAGAGAACTGACTGTGGCTTTAGCAGTCAGGATCTGATCCCTACAGGAATGTACCCAAGTGGTGATGAGAAATAGAATCTCTGTTCCTAGGCACTTCACTTGTGGAAATCCCCCAATTGTCACTCCTCTCCTCTGTTCAGCAACCACATGCAGCAGCCAGGAGTTAAATGTGAGAAACTAACAATTAACTATCCTTCACCACTTACAGTAATATTACAACCAAAATGGGCCAACACAAGGTTAGATCCAAACCAAGTCAAAGGCAGCAGCAATGGGAAAGTATGTGGAAACTCCTACCTGTACTGCCCTCTCCTTTTATAAAGGACATGTGACTAATCAGAATGTAAAAGTGATTCTGTATTTCTCACTTGATGCTGAACTGTGTCTACAAGAAGTGCTTTGAAACTGCTCTGACCATTAATTAAGTTACAATGCCAAACTCCAAATGCACACAACTGCAGTGCTTCTCACCCAAGAGTACTTCAAATCTTCCTGCTGGCTTCCTATGGCACATTGAATATGAAGGCACTCACTGGCCTGAGCACAGAAAGCCAAAATAAAACATTGACAGCTCTAAGATGAAGACGGTATCTGTCAGTTTGGCTCCAGAGACACTATAAAAGCTTCTACCATTACAGTAAAACACATCTGTGCAAGAATGAACTGAGTAGATTACAGGTCACAATAAATTCCACCTTGTATCACTTTCTGTGGCACATTTTTCTTAGACCTGCATCCTTCACATAGCCACAAAGCAACAGAGATCGTTCTAAAGCAAATATCCTAACGAAACATCTCCCACAACAGCCTCCTGAAGAGTGGGGAGTAAAGGAAGGAAAAGGAAATTAAGCACTCAAAGGTAAAAAAAAACAACACAAGAACAAAACAAAAACCACAAAAAATGCCCCAAAAGAAACAAACAACAAAAAAACCCCACTAAACCAAATCAACCAAAAAAACCAAAACCCCTTCATATTGCTTAAATCTCTTGAAGCAAGATGTAGGAGTTTAGCTGTAGGTGCCCCATATTTCAGGAAATCAGGCCCCAAGTTGCTCCCAACAGGTATCCCAGAGAAGCTGCAGATTCAGATTAGCTGTTGACCCAGAGGTCTACAAGCCTTTAAAATACCAAACACAATGAATATCACTCTCTTGTTCAGTAAATAACTTTAGTCATCTAACATTTTATTGCACTGTGGGATATGACAAAACACAAGATGCTCTAGGAAACTGGTTACTGCACAAAGTCAACAAATCTCAATCAATACACTTCTCATCAATGCAATGTTCCAGGGAAAGCTGAACTCCCACCCCTTCCTGCTCAGGTATGAAATTACTGACTGAAAATCTCTGGCTCACCTTTTTCTTCCACAGTGAGTATTTCATTAGTCTATAGCAAACAGCTTCTATTCAAGCCACAGCAGTGACTCGTTTCAAGACACATTTCCCATTCATACCAACATTTCTGGTGTTCTAAGCAACAGCAATAAAGGACTTGGAGGAGTCAGCAGCACACAGTGGACAGGCCAGTAAGATGTATATTGACAGACATTTAATGGTGATGACAATGGGGCCTCTTGAACAGCCCAGCATCTGGGCTTCTATTCCAGCCAAGGGACTGGCAAATATTGCTATGAAGGGCTTGAATACAAAACATTGCTTGAATGCAACTAACTACTGTCTTTGACATTGAAGTAAAATACACCCCCTGGAGCCAGCTGACTTGCAGGAACGAAGTTAACAGAAGGTCAGAGGAGATATTTTATCTAGATCTCCTTCTTTCCAACACATCAGCTGGACCATAAAAAGAAAATTTGCCAATAAAAGAAAACAGGAATACACCATGCAGCCAATGCCAAGTAACTTCGCCCCCCCGTGAAGTTTCTAAATGAGTACAATGTTTAGTTTCTTCCCCTTAACATACATCCTTTTTCCACTGCAACTTGTTCAGAGTGCAACACAGCATAGCCATCACATGTGCTCTAGTGCCCACTGGCACACACTCAAGCTCACAGTACCTGTGCCCACGTGAACCTCACAGAAGAAGGAGTCACCACCAGCAAGGGCCATTCCTTTTGGTAATAGGCAGCAATGCAGATTGCCTGGATGGTCTTGCCCAAACCCATGTCATCCGCAAGGAGTAAACGTCCGTTTCTTAAAATTGCAAAACTGAGGGAAATAGAGAATGGAAATAAGTAAGAGTGGTTACTATCTGTTCTGACAGCCAAGGTAAGCACATGGATCACTTGGAAGTGGTCTGGATTCTTTAGTTAAACACTGAACTTCTCCCTTAGTCTCAACACAAGTCAGCACTACTCACAAATCTCTCAATGCCTGGAACCTTCTGAACAGAGTGGTTCAGCCCAGTCCTTAGGGACTGATTTCATATGAGGAGTAGTCTCAATAACTTATGATTATTTAAAGCACATTCTTTCCATGATCATATGCTGTCCCAGGATTCATCTTGGCTGAGCTAAGAAAATACTACTAATAACAATGCCAGTTTAACAACAGTAAGTTGGATTGCACCTTGAAGTCAACAACTAACAACCATGGGGACAGTGCCTTTTATAAGTTTATATATAATTAATAATTTTTAAATCTTTCCGGGCATAGATCCCATTTCCTGGAACTTTCCTATCTGTATGTATTACTTAAACAACAACAACAACAAAATAGATCTCCTTAGGGAGGAAAAGAATATGACCTTACAAAATAAAAAAATCATATGACAATTTGGCACATACTGAATCACAAGAGGGAGATTAGAGATGCATCATTTGAACAGTTTTATGAGACCAGCAAAATGCTACTTTCCTCCTGACTCATGATGAGGAATTCTAGCTAGAAAGAGATGTGTCACTCAAAGAAAAACACCCTCCCACCTCCAAAAGAGTGCAACCTGGGCATCAATATAAAGTGCACAATTCCAGTCAAGGACTAGCTCTTAATGGCATGCAAAAAGGACATACTTCACACCTTCCCGCTGAAAAGGCATGAGGCTTGACACAATTTTGGAGTCCACTACTGAAAGGTCAGCATCAGGAGTGTCTGTCTGTGATGTAGATCTTTGTATTTGACCAGCAAAGGTTTGAATTACTGCTTCAGGCAGTGGCTCCACTTCTACTGATGCAAGGCTCTGTAACATTTCCACTGTAAAGAACAGAGTAGTTTATTATCAGAAGCAGCAACATACACACAACTTACACTATGGGCATCAGTGCCTAACCCTTGACCTCGTCAACAGTATTATTTCCTATCCTGAAACAGCTGAAGATATCAATCCATCATGCACAGGTGTTGGCCTGCATTTTTCCTGAAGTCTATTTCAGAACCACATAATGAACCACAACTCCTCCCCTCATATTCAGACTCAGTGATAAAACCCTGAAAGCCTGATGCCATCATTCAGAGATGATTGCTACTAATGTACCACAAGCAGCAAAGCATCAGAGCAACTCTCCTCCTAGACAACCTCATTTCAGTTCCCTCCAGCAGCAGCTCTATCTCACCCCAAAAAAGATAAAAGTATTTCTTTTTAATCCAACAGTAAATCTCTATGAAAACAAATAGAGTTCAAAAACATACAGTGAGCTGGGATCAGAAAAACATGTTTAATGATCAAAACTAAAAGATATCTCTGTACTATGAACACAAATGCTTGTGCACAGATCCTTTTTGAAGGAAGCATCTTTTTTTTTTTAATTATTTAGTAGCTGGTTTATATATGAAGTCAGGAAGATATAAACCAACTCTGTTTGCAAAATAACTGAAGTAAGAATTCACTATACCAGCAGTAAACCCATCTCCAGAATTCAGTTATGTATTTTTATTTCAGTTATCTCCAAGAGGGAAACAGCAGGATGGACCCCTGCCATATGAAAGGGGAAAGCCATTCCAAGAAATATACATATGAAAAGATTTCCATTTATGGTTGGGTAAAGACCAAACTTTTTTCAAACTCTTCAGTTTAATTTATACTTCTTCAATCACAGGAACTCTCTCCACCCAAAATACAGCACAAGCTTGTTATTACACTCACAGACTGAGCTATGTGTTAGTATAATTGCTACAATTTGCTCACTGATAATTCTGTTGCTATTGTTCTTTACATGAGCTGGGAGAGTTGATTAAGATATATCTGCCACCAGCATGATTCATCCAACAGACATCTTTTACTGAAGTGACCTTTATATAAAGATGACTGAGCAGCCAGGCAAAGAAATACTAACCTCTACAAACAGTTCCCAGCTAACAGGTATCTCTGCTGGAAATGGCAAGCAGCCTTTTAAATTTTTTTTTTATTTTGACGTAGGTAGATGAACAGGCACAAAACAAATGGTCTTCTTCAAAAAGGCATGTGCTAGAAGCCTTAAATGCCCTCATAAATTACACTCTGAAAGAAGATTTATGGAAATTTTCTTTTCCCCTTAAATCTATCATACTTCATGTGACATACACAACTGCCAACCAGCACAGCCAAGAGACTGACATAAATCGTGTCTGTGCAGACTGCGTAGGACTTGCTACAGGATCAGGCCCTTTGCACATATGAAATGGCCTTTCAGCAAGTTGTGAAAGATCATCACCAACATCTGGGCCTGTCGACAGCCCAAGCCCAAGGTTTCATAATAGTCTCCACCAAGACACACAAGCTTGTTTCCAAGATCTGGCATTTCTACAATTCCACATGGCTTTCAGCCTGACAACCATTACCAGTGTTATTAAGACACGTAACATAGGAAACACTCCATTAAATATGCTTTGGTAACCTGTAGAAGCAGGAGTCCGTGCGGGAGAAGAAGTACTCTGAGCAACAGCATTTCAGCTCTGAAACAGTCATACTTCCTGAAGACACATGTAGAACACCTTATTATCTTTATGAAGCTTACTCCAGTCAAGCCCCACAGCTACACACCCTCACATCAGTACCAAGACAAATACAGCAGGCCAATAGGGACAATAAAAAAATTATTATAATACTTAGGACTTGTATAGTGAGATTCATCTCAAAGCACTCCATAACCTAAACATAAAAAACTAAGCAGTAGGTGTGCTAGGAGCATGCTGCTGAGACTGGATTATTCTGCAAAGGGACATCCACTTTTTAAGAAAAACAAAACAAACCACAGGTCTACATTGCAGTTCAGTGAGTCAGTTTCAACAGCATTACTGAAGCATCAAGAGAGGAGTCTACTGGTCAACTTCCACAAAGAAATCAACATTGTAGCAACACTGTGTGTTTAGATTCCACTTGCAAGTGAAAATATGAGACCACATTCTAAAGATTTTTTGCTAAGCTCTCTTTAAAGCATCCATCAGACAGCACCAAAGCATTTTAGTAAAGTATAAATGCCCCTGCTTCAAGCAGATCTACAAACTTCTACAAGAGAAACAAGCACCACTTCTTATCTCAAAATCAACCCAGCTATGGAGGCAGTCTGAATTCTAACCTGCCTCATACATCAGTTACATACTTAGCAGTTAAGTGCTGCCTGCAAAGCCATTACTACCAGCAGTAATATATGAGACTGATAAAAATCATCTAGACAGCACCCAGACTGTTACTGTGGCTGAATTGGTTGTTACAAAAATCAGCAGCTGACTTGAAAAACTAATGCTCTGACTTGAACACCAAAGTTTGCCGGGTGTGAAGACACAATACTGTGCACACTACTTAGAATCCTGGCAGTCAAACAGCCTGGCATGTGGTTGTTTATGAATTGATACAGACACAAAAGGGGGACTGGCACTGATGATAAGAGGAGCACACTGCAAGACAGTCAGTAAGACAGAATTTTTGTAAAGACAGGAAGGTCTGGCAGCAGCTATCCTAACCTCTTCAAATTCAGCAAGTGGGAACACAGGAATTCATTCTCTCACAAGTCCTTAGTTCAACTAGCACTGCTGGACATTATAAGCAATAAAGTAACTTTGTGATAGTAAATACAGCATATGCTCTAAGCAATGGAACAGAAACTCAGTGCAGAACCTCTCCTGATAAGCCCATAAAGAACAGTAATGAAAAATACACATATGTAAAGTTCTAAAGTTCTGGGCAAACAGTATAAACGTCTGACAAAAGAGGAAGACACCTGCTTCATGGTTCATTAGCAACTTGTCTGCCCAGAATGAGGCGGTTTAGCCCAAGAAATGAAAAGACAATTCATTTGTCTCCTAGAAAACAGGAAAACAGAGCTACTCACTTAGTTTGGGATAGTCCTCCAGCAGGAAATTCCACTTTCTGGTGTTCATATCTGCAACAGTCAAAAAAGAAATTTATGACAGTGTTCATTATAAGGCTGAAATCTGTCTGAAATCTATCCAGCCATATCCTCTGCATTTCAGAAATGCTTTAGAAGAATTCTTACCTTGTTCAGTTTTCCTCTATTTGCTTTCATGCTAAGCAAACAGTTTGAAGAAGACTTAAAAGTATGAACACATATATAGAAATTGTGAGATCACCAGAGCAAGACAAGGTCAGCTCCCCTAATGACCCATTATAAGGAACCCACTTGTCCCAGGATTTTGGCAACCACCTTCTCTTCACTGCAAGAACAGATGAATAATGTTCTTGAAGGTTCCTGTTTGTTAGCCAACAAACTCTGACTTCAGTCAGTAACACAACAGCTTTCAGTTGTCCCTCTATACCCTACAGACACGCTCAGGAAGGTACAGAAGAAATTCATCAGTACCCAAAACGTAGCATGAATACCAGACTTGTCTGTCAAGGTACTATCCATCTACAATGTCCATGGGAAGCAGAGTGAATTCAGAGTCAGCTGAAGATACAATGAGCCAGGTGGAATCCTGCCCAAAGAACAAGAGCACCAGGATTTGTTCCCCATGTGGCCACTGGCCTGCTGTGACAATGTACAGGTCACCTCATCACTCTGTGCCTCATTTTCCACATTACAAGTGAGAAAATGGGATATTCACCATTGATATCTTAATGCCAACTTAGGAAGTGCTCTACAGTCTCACTTGCCTCAAAAACATCAGTAGAGCTGCTAGTAAATTCAATCTACTCAGACAGTTGCAGCCATTATACACCACAATAAAGCAGAAGAAATATGAGAATGCCCAGCTGTATTTGATAAAGAACTTATGTGCCTTCTCCATACTGCTAGAAAATTATCAGCATATCCCACCTCAACAGTAAATGTGATCATGCTGAGACCTGAAATATCACCTTGGCTAACAGCCCAGAAGACAACATCCTCCAGCACAGAATAAAGTGCAGAACACAGATACAACACTGTACCAAACTACAGAAGCTCTCAATACCTTCTCCAGAGCACATCTTCTCATGCTTTTTTTCAGCAGGATGTAGCTTCACAATCCCTCTCCTCTGAAGCATTCACAGCACTCCAAGAGCAGCCCCAACAACATCATTAGAATACCACAGAAACAACCAGAGACTCACCATAATTTCTGGAATTCATCTGTTTGAACATTCCAATCACTTCTGTAGAATACCCAATATCAACCTCAAACCGCAAGCGAGAGATCAGAACACACTTCCCTTTGACAAGGGCTGAGGGTTTCTTCCAGTTCTTACACATCTTCAAGAGGGATTTCACATCAGCCCCAACACAAAGAGAGGCTGATGAATTTTCCCCTTCCAGTGGTGCCAGAATTACTGATGAAAGTCGATTTGCTGCTTCCACTAGACAGAAAAGCATGAGATACAGACAAAAGAATTAAAACCAAAAAAATATAGATAAACTAAAGATGCACATGATGATTTGGGAAGAGATGATGCACCTTTGATGATTCCCTGCTTTTACTCACAGGGACAAATAATAGAGAAACTGATGTCCTGAAGGAGCAGGTTGGTGAGATTTTCCACAAAAACTATAGCAGGGGCAGAGGGAACATGTGACAATAAATGAACAAGGGCCTATCCAGCATTGTCACTGCATTAGGCTCCCTATCAGCAATCCCAAAATATGGCTCACTAGACAAGGGGAAGCAATCTGCAGAACCCACATTCAGCAGTAAACTGCACCCAGTCATACAGCATTGTCACTTCCAAAGTCAGAGGGACAGGGGCACAATGATTTATAGCATGTGCCTGTAAAGATAGGAAGATGCTTCTGCAAACAGCAAGGGAAAAATATATAAAACTTCGTGCCTTGTGCCTCATGTCAATGTCTTGTATGCAATCTAACCTAGGGGGAGTGCTGTATATTCACAGGACTGTAGGAATGATATCAGGAAGGAATCTAGTCCAAAACCCTAAATCCCCTTTGTTACAATTTAAATCCATTACCCTTAATTCTGCTGCGTCTTACAGTTAGATTTGTACTTCCCTCAGCCATCTGTGCTCCTATCTTACTAATCACTAGCAAGCACCTCTGTCATGATGCCACAGCATGGGAAGAGAAGGCACATAGTATTTTACAGCTGTTAGCCTCAGACCACAGCTATCCATGCTAATAATGTCCCACTTTTCCCTGTGTCCCTCTGCCAATCTACATTCATGTGTTTTATTACTATAGCTGAACTATGATGGTTAAGGAACAAGAATCGTTTTTTCTTGCATTTTTTAACACCAAAATAGTGATGATCTTCCCCAAGACTCCAACTCATAGGTACAGTAACACAAAGATTCATAAACATCTTCAGAGTCCATTACACTCAAGAGCAGGGAAACACTAAGCATATTCTGCCTCCATGTATTTGGAGAGAGAGGCAACCTCCCCTATCCAGTAGCTGTTTAGATTAAATTCAAGTGAATCCAGTCCTTTGAGCATCAAGTTGCACATCATGACCCACTCTGCTTCTTCTTAAGTAGTCTAATTTACCATTATGCAAAAAAAATACATACATAACGTAAGTGGTTATGATTTGAAAAAGGCAAGAAAAGGGAGGAAAATAATCAGGTGCTTTCTTCCTAACGAGTTAATAAATAAGCCATTTGGTTTTCTGCCAACTTTATTTTAAAATAAGTGACTTCCAGAATAAACCCAAGCATCTGAGATTTCTATTCCAAAGCAAAAGTTCAAAAGCATTGAGTGAAAGTAATTTTTAAAGTAGAGGACTACAAAACAACCAATTTAGGCACCAAGCAGGGGGGTTTTAGATGCTACTGGTTTAGCACTGCCCAGTTACATCTCACCTCCACAAGTAATACTGAAACTGGAAAAAAAAACCCAAATATTTTACTATTTTATTTCAATATCTGTTTCTAGGCTTGACTGCATTTTGAATTTGTAGTACAGGGAAAAAATGTAATACAGGACAAAATTCTTTAGAAGATCAAAATTAACAGTGTGAAGTTTTTAAACAATTATTTTACACTTACAAAACATCAAACTAAGGCACTTTAAAGTCAGTTCCCTTTTCTCAGGATATTTCTTCCTGTGATACTATTGTCCAGTGTTGATCACACATTGTCTTTACTTATCAGGTATTTTCCACAGAGAACTTACATATTTGATAGTTTTAAGGAAAAAAAAAATCTGATTTCTAAAAATTATCCTTTTCATTTGCAATCTCCTTGGTGCAGAGACTCTGCTCTTATCTGTACTTGATACACTTCAAGAAAACCAGCAGCATTTAAATTATAGATGTGTGGCAACCCACATGGGAAGCTAAAATACCAGCACTCAACTGTGGGTTTCTTTCAAAGTGCTCAACACAGGCCTAATTCTGTTCCCACTGAAATCAATAGTGATTTATCACTTGCCTCAACACAACATGCTTTTGAAAAGCTTACCTGAAGCATTTGCTTCTATCATCTCTCAATCTTTCCAGAATAAAATGACAGGGGAAAAAAAAATAAAAATCATCCTTCTTATTTCGCACAAAAAAAAAGGGTAGATCCATTTTCAGTCTTTCAGTCTTATTCAAAGTCTTAGAGAATTATGCTTTTTCCCTTTCTAATCAAATGAAAAAAAAAAAAGTTGTCCATACGTGAAAACACATGATCAGACATAGACATGAAGCATTACCCAGTGGAACACGGTTTGTTCTCAGTCCAGATTTAAATGAATTACCTGCAGAGCAGGTATTTTTCCTATTGTCAGGCTTGTTGGTTGCTGAAAAAAAATCAGCAACAGCAGAAAAAGTTAAACCTATGCTTCGCATTTAGACCACATGAAAAACAAAGCTATTTATAATTAGCTAATTCATTTTTAAAAAATGTTATGAGCTAGATATCAAAAAGATGGGTATAATGTCTGAGTAGCACTACTTTTATTACTCCAATCAATAACAAAGCTAAATAACAATTATGGAAAGCAGGGGAAGGGGGTAAAAATTTGGATTCTATTTTATCATTCAACAATCCATTTACTTACTGAAACAGCTGTAGTCTTCCAGGCTGAAATTCCATTTTTTCAAAGCAGGATCTAAAACAGGGCAGAACATGAATCATTTGGGGTAGAAACAAGCACTGTTGTGAAATGTTCATACAAGGTAGAATAAAATTCAATCTACTCATGCAAACTGTTTGACAAGCATCTGCAAAATAGAATGCCCAAGTTCACTGCTACGTGACACCAAAAAAACCATAGGGCATATCAATACTACAAGAAGAAGAATTCAGCAGCCATTCATAGAGCACAGCAACTCATGGAGGGGAAAGAAATGGAGAACATGACAAATAAAAGCATAGAGAAAAGATCAGAAACAAGTTGCAAGACAGACTCCACTGCTCTCAGTAAATCAGTTAACAGAATCAGCTCATCAACTCCAAACTATAGCTGAAGTGACCCATTTTCCCACACCTATTTATGAATAACTTCTCTCCCTTCACTCCCAAAAGACACTGACAGCTGTCATCACCAAACTTCTCAAATGACTGTTCATAAAGCAGGGCTTCTGATTCCTTGGCTAAACCCAAGTTCACGCTCTTCATGCCCAGAATTTCCTTCCAATTTCATCTGTCTTTACTTTTCCAAACCCCCATTAATACCACATACTCCACTGCAACAATAGCTGCACTTCTAAAAGCATGTAGCAACGACAGTTCCAGTTGACGCCGAAACTTTGATCCAACATAAAATACAGACACGAGCAAACAATTCTTACCATAGTTTTTGCTTGGCATCGTCTTACACACAGCAATGAGTTCAGCATTATACCCTATTTCGACCTGGAATCGGTCTTCCCCATACTTCACACATTTTCCTTTTGTAACACTATTTGCTTTCTTGCAAGAGGCAGCTTCAAAGGTAGAGCCTGAACCAGCAGAGCTGATCAGCTTCTGTATCCTATCACCGGCCAGAGAAGCACCACCTCCCCCTTCTCTTTCAGTTGGCCTGCTTGTGTTTATCAGCATTTCCAAATCGCTTGGGGTAGCACTGCTTGGTGGCAAAACACGTTTTATAGCAGATTTGTTCTGACTTTGTAAATCTTTACTACCACCAGGGTGCCTGTTATCAATTAATCTAGGATAAATTGGCTCTGTAGGGTTTTTGAAAGCAGAGTAGTATTTGGGCTGCTGGAATGTACCAAGATTAATTAAAGCTTGTCCATGTTCCTGACCACCAGCATCCAAGTGTTTATGGGAATAGCTTAGAGAATTTGAAACGTTTGTAGGGAACTGTGTAATGCCACTTGCTTGTTCCGAGACCTCTGAACAATTCTTCTGCTGCTCTCCATGTGAGTCAGCCATCTGTTGGTTTGCAGTGTAATGATTATAATCCTTCTGAAGATAGCTCTTCTGCTCCACAGGACTGTTCAGATTCTGTTGATGCTGCCTAATGAACCCGACATGATCGTTTTCTTCCTTCGAGTTTCCCCGACTCTGTTCCTTTACCTGAGGTCCATCAATCCCCACCTGCCCACCTCTCTGGGCTGCTACCCTTTCTGCTCTCCTAGCCAAAGCCTTCTGGCGGTTCTCTTCAATTCTTTTCTTCTGTTCCTCCGTAAGGCCTGAAGACATCTTCACCAATTCAAATCATACATCTGAATCAAAACTGCATTGGGAATTAATCACAGAGCCCCTTGCTTCTTTACAGGAATAGAGGCTAATCTACAAAAAAAAAAAAAAAACATAAAAGAACAAACAGCAGTTTAAACTCTGTTCCCCCTTAAATTCATATTAATAACTCACTATTATTACTGATTGCATATTATGATGACTGATCCTACACAAAAACCTGGTAGTCCAGCAAAGCTGTCAGACCGCTACTGAGCCATTATCATCAAGCATATGCTGACAACTACTGCTGTGGCCTTGCATGCCACTCCCACATGGATAAAACATACGGACAAAGGAGAAAGCTCCTATTCTGCTACAGTTCTAAATACTCTTCTCTGCAAATCCCAGCAGAACTTATAAAATCGCCACCTCTCTTTTCCTGATCACCTTCCAGTTCTCGGCCATCTCACGGTATGCAGCAGATACACACCGAACCCCAAAAGGCAGCGTCAGCTCCTGCCCTGAGGATGGTTCAGTCACGAGGACCTGGCGTCATTCCACCTACTCCGTGCCCCATGCCTCGGGGGCTACCGGCCTCATCCAGCACTCAGACCTAGTTTCCTCACCACCCTGTAATAAATGAGGCTCATCTCTCGTCCTGCTCCTCTCTCACCCACCAGGCTCCCCAGTCCCAAACTCCACTGAGGTCCTGGCCGCTACCTCGCAGGCTGTGGCTTTCCCACCGTCCTCAAGAGCCACCCGCCGCCTCAGAGGCCCACTACCACCACCACCACGCCGCATTAGGCCCCAGGGCCTACGCCGCAAACCGCGGACCCTCCCCACCTCCCGGAGGCTTCACTACAGTCCTCCCGGGGCTCAGCCGCAGCCCAGCCACCTCTCTCCCCCGCCTAGGCCCGCACACCCACCGGCTGGCGGAAACCAGGGACGCCGCCACTGGGTGCGGAGCCGCGCAGACTACAAATCCCAAAAGGCCGCGCCACACGGCCCGGCCGCGCCAGGCGGTGCCGAGAATAGCAGCACGCCGGCGCGCGGCACGCTGGGAAATGTAGTATGCACCTTACGGCGCCATCTTACGGGGCGCTCAGAGCCGCGCGGTCTGACCGTAGGAATCGCGGTGCTGAAAGCTGTGCTCGCATGCCTCTCGCCGCAGTTCGGCTAAGGCGCACCTACGGGATGCGGGGACCATGCTGCCGGCCACGAGTCGAGGGTGTGTCCCAGTACTGCACGGTTGGGACGGCTCCTGATCAAGCTCATCTGATTAAAGATGTCCCTGCTCACTGCAGGGGAGGTTCACTAGATTGCCCTTAAAGGTTCGTTCCCTTTTTATTCCTTTATATTTATTCTCTTAAAGGGAATAAAAATACTAAGATAAGACATAAGAAAGGATGAGAACACTATTGGCAGCAGTGAGGAGGGAATTCGCCCAGGTGTGTTAAGAGCAGTAGCTGGCAGTGGTGTAAGACTGTTGGTTATCTTTGAACAGTGATGGAGGTGAAGGGATGTCCCTGATGAGTGGAAGATGGTGAATGTTTGAGCTGTTTACAGGAAGTGTCCAAAAGAGGATGCAGGAAGCTGCGGTCCCAACAGTTTTAGCCCAGACCCTGAGAAAATAGTAGAATGAGACCTCCCAGAAACTCACAAACCAAATTAAGTAGGTCACTGGGAAAAGCCAGCATGGATTTACCAAGAGCAAATTATCCCAGACTAACCTGATTACCTTCTACAACAGAAATAACTTTTTTTCTCGCTAGGTGGGGAGAGCAGTGGATGGTTACCTGCACTTCAGCAAAGCTGTTTTCCACAGCTTCCTCCTGGGTGATCTGGCCAGGTACAGACTGGACTGGTAGTCTATAAGATAAGTAGGAAATTGTTGCACAAGCCACATGCAGAGGGCAGTGATCAATGGATTTTATTCAGGCTGGTAGCCTGTAAAAATTGGAGTCACTCAGGAATTGATACTGGGCCTCAAACTGTTCAACAAGTTACTCTAGAATAGGTTTCATCTTAATATAAGAAAGAAATCTTTCACATTGAGAACTGTCAATCACTGAACAACCTTCCCAAGGACGTGGTGGGGTTTCCATTTCCGGACATGGTGGTAGATAATTTCATGTAGGCTCCCTTTCCTACAAAATATTGCACCAGATGATCTTTTGAGGTTCCTTCCAACCTGGGCTGTTCTATGATTCTGTAAAACACTTTAATAATAAGGTAGTTACTCATATTTCCATCAAAGTTCTGAATAAAAGGGTCTCCCAAGGTTTTAATTATACATGGTGCTTGCTTATAAACATCAAGCTACCCTTTCTAGAGAGTTGTGATCCCATGTGCATGACCAGAATGGTATCTGGGGACAAAACAGGGAGAAGGTTGTGAGGAACACCACAACTTCCTCTCATCTCTGACTTTCCACTACTCTGTCCAGGGACAAGTCTGGAGCCACCAGATATCATTTTCTCACAACCGACAGACCCTTTGGCTGTGGACACTGAAGCCAGTTAGCTATTTCACAGTTTATTTCTTATTCTCTCTGCTGGTTAATTAGCAAAGGTTATCCTTAAATTGCTTCCTGATTAAGCAGCAGTGACTGCCATTAGTCAGGAGCTTGTCAGTCCGAGAAAAAAAGCAAAGCAAGCAGCAAGAGCAAGTTGCAGCTCACCTGGGAATTGTGCACACACACAGATGTGAGCACACCACCTGCATACAGGCTCTCACAAACATGCTATTTTTAAAGAAACCCACAGGGCTGCATTGAGATCCAGATTCAGGATTTTATCCCAGCTTCTCATAAGAAGAATAGTAAAGGTTGAACTTTTTTTTCGTATTCCAGGTCCCTTCATTGCAAAGTAGGTTTGCTGGGGGAGCATGCTCAGCCCCACGGTCTCCATTCAGATCTTGTGCTATTGCCCTTTCTTTCCCTGCAAGCCAGCAAACTCCAGCTGGCTACACAGCACAGGGAGAAAGAACAGATGAGAGGCCTTTTTTTCCTTGTTCTTGTCACACTTTGGACTGCCCAAAGCTAAGTCAGATCCCAGTGTCGCATATGGGAGAGACAGAACATGCAGAGCATAACCCTGCAATTGTTTCCAGCTACCTTCTCTGCAGCAGCAGCTATCTAGTTGCAGATTTCTGGTGATGGCTCCTTATGCTTTGAGAGATAAGGATGGAAAAAACACAACCTGGGAAGAGTGGAGAAAAGCCCATATTGGAGACAGTCCCCAACTCGTGAAAATGATAATTGCAGAGCATTGTTTGCAGAAAGCTTTTGGGTTGCACGGTCAAGCAGACACACAGACAGACGTTGAAGCATTTGCTCCATATGGCACAACTTCAGCAAGGCACAAGGAAGAGCCCAGCCATGCAGAGAACAGACCTACAAAATCAGAGGCCATTTGTGAGCAGTTTGCTGGTAGCACTCCAGGTGTCCTTTCAGTCAGAACATGCTTCCAGCAGTGACTTGGACACTCACCCTCCACATACTGGGTCAAGGAGCAGAGATGCAGTATGAAAACCCAGGAGGACTGGAAGGGTTAGCACATCCCAGCTCTGATGCAGAGGAAATGGTTCACCCATTTCCATGTAAGGAAATGGGGTTCTCTGTGCTGTTCTGACTAGAATCTTCCCATCATTTGGATAGTGCTCTAAACATCCCCTCAGGGCTGAGCTGGCTAGTCCTGACTGCTGGCTTCCAAATGAGGACTGAACTGTGTTGTACATCTTGTATGAGCAGCAGCTAATATCTGAAATATGAGTGACCCAAGACCCCAGAGCTATTTTGGAATTTCATGGATTGTCCTCTGAGCTTAAGTGGCTTTTAAGAGATCACACTGCTGTCATATTAGATGTATTCACTCCATTTTGCCACCTTGCCAACACACCTTAGTGTTTCTCCACATGGACAAAGCTGGGCACCTTTTTCCTGAATGCGTGTCCAGCCTGAACTCTCTGCTGGGGCTGAACTGCATGCAGAGCTTCTCTGTGTATCAAAGCCATCCAGCAGACATCTGGAAATCAGCCCAGGCTAAAAGCCCTTAGATGCCCCTGCTTTTTGGAGGTTTTTGATAGCCAGCACTGAGCTCAGAGACACCATTATGAATACCCAAATGTGCCAGTCTTTGACCAGCTGTGGAAAACTTGTAGTTGCACCTTCTGAAATTGTTTAATCCTGTGCTCATCAGCTTCATCAGTTCCTTCCCAGCTAAAACCAGTCAAGTGGCTGGATTGAAGAAATGCAGGTTAACTCTTCAGAGAAGGTCTCAGGGCAGAAGAGTCAAAAAAAAGCCTCTGGATTGGCAGAGCTTCTTCTGGTTGAAGAAACCCTTTCTTGCGGGTTAGGGTCTGACCTGTGGTCTGCTAGGGTCTGAATTGAGTAATTTTTCCGCCCCTGTCCTGTGTGAGCTGCAGGGTTGTGCTTCCTTTGCTCCAGTTTAGAGTCCTCACTGAAGTCTAAAATTCCTAATGGGGAACCAGAGCCCTGGGGGCCAGCAGCTGCTTGGGTTTAGGGGGATGCTGACCCTGCATCCCTCCTCATACCAGTTCTCCCTGGATTTCTTTTCTTAGACAGCTGTAAATTCTCTCTACTTTCCCTCTAACATCAAGTCACGTCTAGGACCATGGCCATCTGGTCCCATTTGATAGCCCAGCTACTACCACAAATTGACTCTGAATTAACCTGACCCATTCCCCAAGCTTCTTTGTAGTACCAAATTAAAAAAAAAAAAATGGAATTTGATGAATCCAGCTGCCCTTGAAACTGATGAAAGAGAACCTCCAGAGCCTTTTCTGTGAGCTTTTCTAGTTGAGAAGATTGCTCCCCTTCTCTGACTGCCAGTTCAGTGAAGACCACTTCTTCCTCCCTGCTCACTGGCTCCCTGGTTCAAGGAAAATCAGTCACCCTGCACTCTTGAAGCAGCCTCTTTTATCTACACAGCTTGTCCTTTCCTGGCACGCTGAAGCCTTCCTGCTCTTGTTTATAGTACAACCCCTCCAACAGATTGCAGGGTCTCTTTTCTGCCTTCTGTCCTTCTTGGCTGGATTCCTCTCCACAGCTTCAGTCCAGACCAATGGTCTGCACAGCACATGGCCTCCCCTTTGCTGCCAGGCTGCTGCTGCAGTCACAGGGCTGCTGCAAAGCTGAGCTGACTCTTGAGTTTTTAGGGTGGGGGGAACAGTCCAGCAGCCCAGGTGTGAAGGTACAGTAATTGGCACCCAGAACAAAGATTCAAAATTGAAGAAAGCCCCACACATCCTACACTGAGATGCAAGCAGTGTTTCCAAAACATCCTATTTGACAGCATTTGACACAACTGTGATCCAGCTGGGATGACAGCACTAGCAATGTGGACCCTCCAATGTCTTATAATATGCTTCAAATGAGGGCAGAGCACATCCCTCTGCTCTACACAACTGGAGTTTTTGGCCAGATGACGAAGAGAACTTTATGTTGGTGAAACAGTTGAACTGGCAGAAGGAAGAAAGAATTTAAGTATGTTCCTTAGGCAACCAGCTTAAACTAACCAAAGTACCTGTGTGGTACTTAGTTGCTAGCTGGGGTTAAACCATGACACATTCCCAGTTCTATTCTGGAACTTAAATTACTGGCCTGGTTTTCAAGGTCAGAATAAGCAGCTAGTCCTATGGTTTTGGTATTGATGCAAAGCCAACTTTTGAGATCCTGTTTGCTTAAGATAGCCACAGTTCTCTGCCCTTTCTCTTCCAGCTGCATAACAGACCCCAAAATACAGAGAAATACTATGAGCATCAGAGATCACTGATGTTAAGTAATTAACTACCAATGTAATGGTCCTTGCACATGAGCAGCATCTCTCCTTGAAAGATCTCAAAGCATACTCCAGACCAAGAGGGTTGGTGGAGCAGCTCTGGACTTCTGTGGAATGCAAATTGTGATGCCAAGGGGGTGTCTGAGAGACAGACCTAGAGCTGTGGCATGTCCAAGACCTTCCTAAAAGCGTTGAGCTTACAGTGGGTTCTGATACAACTGATTACCATGCTTAGATGGGAGTGGCACAAGACCACTGCTTTAATTAGGAATGTAGTCTCAGCTCAGGATTCACTTCTGCCACAGTCTTTACTTAACCAGTGATGAGGAACGTTGCTCTCATTCTTAGAAGCCTTGGTGAGTGCAGCACAGGGAAAGTGAGCCAGAATCTGGCCTTGGCAAACAGCACGCTTAAGCATGTGCTTAACTTGAAGTGTGTGCTTAAGCCTGTTAAGCCTCCTCCTTCATCAGTGATGATTTTCCTTTGTGTTGGGAGTCTGATCTGCTACAGAAGCGGGGAGTATCAAGATGATTTGTTTGTTATATTTTATATAGCAGCCTGATCTAGAAAACCCTTGCTGTCAGCTGCAGTATTTTGCTACCAGCTTGTCTCAGTGACTTCCACTGGGCTCCTTGGGATAGCAGTTATTCCACAACAGGGAGTGCTCTTGACGTGTCAGGGCAGTGAGCTTACAAGGCGCTGCTGCAGTCTGCCTGAGCAGTGCTATATGTCTCTCAGACATAACAAAGGTGAGGAGCAGTGGGAATGCAGGTGCCTTTATTTAGGGCAGGGATTTCACCATTTTGATCGCAGTAAAAGTTGTGATAGCCAGATCCTAAGAAACAGCTATAAAGGTTCCGTTTAAAAGAATGCGTCTACAGAAAACAGATGCTCATCAAGTTAAATAAGGAATTTAATTAGCCTGCATTTTATCTTGTTTTCAGCAATATGATGACAAATTGCATCTTAATAAAATAACATTAGGGAGCAGCATAATTCCAGTGCTTCAGGAAATGAGAAGCAGTATAAGTTATAGGCCTGTTCCCACCGAAGAAGTCATTCTCATTCAGAAATCTGACATGACGTTAAGATGGATAAGGTTTTAGCAAAACAGTCCTGTGGCATTTAGGACGATTTACAGCCAATTTCAGCTTTAAAAGCTTTAATATGGGGTGTGGGGGAGGAGGGGAGAAGGAAGTGGCATGCAGAGCTCAGTGGATTGGTAGGGCAATTAATAGTTTTTTTATTCCTATGGTGACATAGGTGTGCAGGGTTTTTTACAGGTGAATAAAAAGAATTGTCCTCTCCCCACTAAACATAAACGTTACACATTGTACCAGTGGATTTAGTATTCTTCATGTAGCTGAATATGTCCAGATTCAACTACAAAGCCGCAGTTGATCTGAGAAATCAGTTTTGTGTAACACCACGAAGACAGGTCATGCCTCACCCTGAGAGAGGTTCATGAAGAATCCACAGAAAGTTCACTCATGTCGTGGTTTGAGGGCTGCAAAAGTTTTTCTAAGCTCAGTTGTATCTTCTGGGACTGGAGAAACTAGCATCATTTGGAAAGTTTATGTCCAGTAAAAAACACTTACAAAGCACAAGAGTCAGGACAATACAAGATTATGAGATTTCACCGAATCGCAGAATACATCCAGTTGGAAGAGACCTCAAAGATCATCCAGTCCAACCCTCAATCCAGCACTGAAAGGTCAACGCTAAACCATGTCCCTAAGTGCCAGGTCCACACAGCACTTGAACACCTCCAGGGATTTAGCTTCATTATACAAGAATAAAGAAACTACTCATCCCATTCAATATGGTTGTCCACTGAATCCTTTTTTCTTCCTGTTCCAGGGAGCAGATCGATTGATGTTTTAGGTCATAGATCATGGAATTACCACATAGCTGTCCACTATAAAATGCACAGTTTGATCTGGAGTGATACCTCGAGGCAATATGTGTCATTTGCTGATCATATATTGTAACAACAGTTATTATTGTTGCTCTGTTAGACATTTTCTGGATTTCTGATTTAATGTATTAATCTGAGGTTGTGCTTCTATTGCTGAGGACAGAAATGCTTCAGAAGTCTTTGATGAATTGGGAGTCTTCTGTCAGTAACTTCTTGGCCTGCATTTACTTTAGGTTGATGAGGGCTAAATGCTGTTGCTCTCTGACAGCTGTTCACTGGTATATGTGAAATGAGGCTATGATTCTTGATCCAGGTCCTAGAAAACAGATGTCTATGCTACAAAATTGTCCTTTGCAATTTAGAAACTCACTAACACCATCTAGAGCAGTGGTGATGCTCATTGCTGTGAGATAGCCTTTGATCGAAAGACAGTGCAGAAGTACAAGTTGGGAGTGGGTCTCCTCTTTTAACAGGCAACAATTCCTCCTAAAATTATCGTGCAGGAGACAGGTTTAAAACTGTGTGTGGAAGAGTGAGGTTTTTCCCTTCCTTCTGTTGGTGGAAAAAATTTGAAATGTATTGACCTGGAAAATCCAAGCTCAGAAGCAGCAGCTGGGTTTTCAGGAAGTCCCTTGTTTCTTTCTGTGTTGTCCATCTGGATTCACTGTCACACAATGAAATCAAGCATCACCCCTAAGATCAGGTAAAATTAGGAAATGGTCACCATTTCCTTACAATTTTTCCAGGATGAGTGGTGCTGTCCCATGCTTCGAGAACACTGTATGCTGGATGTGAAGGGCTCAGGTCTGTAAGTGGTGGTGGGGATGACTATTCTCATTTGCACAGCTGTTTGCAGAATTGGATCCTGAGCCCTCCTGGAGCGAATTGTGAAGCAATGCACAAATCAGATCAAGATGCTGACTGTGACTGCATCATGGCAAACTATCATGCTGACAGAGTTTGAGGCTAAAAGCAGTGACATTCGTGTGTAGTGATGTCTAATACATCATATGTTTGTAAAGTGACAACTGAGTCCTGAGGGCAAAGACTAACCCCTGTGTGCCCTGAAAATATTTTCCAGTCCACAGGCAAGCTAAACACCAGGTCTCAAAAATCATTTAATGCAGTGCCTGAACCTGATCTCCTAACAGCAGAACAGGTAGGTCTCTGAATTCGCATGTGCTGTCAAGTTTTATTCATGGTCATGACACCTTGCAGTATTAATGTTCCCTGTGGATGCAACCAATTTTTTTTTTTGTTATAGATTTTCCAGACTTTCATTAATTACTTAATTGGCACACAGAAATATAACAACAAAGTGTATTCCTATAGGGCAATCGTACTTCAGACAGACACCAAACTATTTGCAAGCAGAATTAAATGGGAAAAACAATTTCAATTGTCCCTGTTTCATCCCCAGTCTCAGCAGAAAAATCTGATATATTGCCAGATGCTGATCCCACTACCTGGGATTTGTCCAGGTTGAGAATTTATTAGTCTCTATTCAAGGAAAGAGAGAGCACAGCTTGTATGAAACAGATTAAAGTATTGACAACTCCTAAGCAAAGCTCACTGTGCGATAATATCACTTCTATGAAAGAAGAAATGCCTTTTGAACACATGCTGTTTTGCAAATACCTGGTGTGTCATGAGGTCTTGAGGCTTAGTTTTTAGAATAGAAAACAGGATTGCTAGAAAAATTAAATACTCTAGATGGAGATTATGTAAATGATTTAGTAAGTGAGAGACTTAACAGCCACTGGACCTTGTTTTGCCCGGTTGATGTATCTTGGGTCAGAGTAGATACAAATTAAATTTAAAAATCAGGGTCTTGACCTGGGCCTAGTGAGCAAAGAACTCCATTGTGTGCTGTGATTAACCTTGGCTTGCACTTTCACCAGGGAAGGGCATGGTTAAATCTGAAAGAACAACCTCCTGTCTCTCCTCTCTGTGTGGCTGCTAGATGTTAGCACCATGAAATATTAAGCGTGTGTATGTGTGTGTGTGTTGCAGGCAATGTAGGATGACCAGAAGAGGGACAGATAGCTGAGTAGTAGGAAGTGAAGGGGAGAGCTGTGCTTGCAAGCAAAGAAATCTTCAGTGGCTTTACCAGCATCCCATCACCTTTCCCCATACTTCTTTCATACACACAAAGGCAGTTGAGCATTGGCAGATGGGGAAGGAAAACAGATAAATAAAAGTGTCAGTAGGATGGATTGGTTTGCACTTGGTCTCCTCTCACCTCACTGCAGATGTCTGCTGGTACATAAAGATCACACAACCAACAGACCTAGCACTGACCTGGAAAATTTATACCACTGAACATAAACATGAATCAAGAAGAAAAATGTAGAATCAAAAAGAAAAATGTAGGTGGTCAGGGAAGAGAATGAAAGAAGATTAATTATTTTCCTGTGTACATCAGGATTTAGATGGGACAGCGCTTTTGTGGAAGCACATATTGCCAGTGCTGCCACAAGAGCAGCTCTGCCTCACAGAGAAGAGACTGGGGGTGCAGTTTCCTGTGTTGAGATCTCCACTCTGCCTTTTGCCTGGATGACCAGTACTCCAGCCATGGGCTTTATTTAAGATATGTCAGCATGTCATAATGTACATTGTCATAATGTACATAAGCACAGTCATTTCTGCAGTCCTGCCAGCTTGTGATCTTCCTCTGGGTCTCATCAGATGACCCAGGCCTGTTGCCAGAGTTACCATAGGTACCACAACAACATGCCCTGCAGGTGGCAAAAGCTGGTCCTGCACTGATCTAAGCCAACCTCACCCCATGCACCTTCTGTGCAGAGGCAGAGACCTGCAGGATGGCCACTGTGCTGGGGTAGAGTGGTGGTTGAGACCAGAGGAAACAAAGGCCACCAGCTCCTCCAGCGGAGCCATGGCAAATTTGAATGCCCATCCCTGCTCCTCCAGGGGTAGATGGAAAGGAGCTGGGGGACCATGCTGCCAGCTCTCCTGGCCTCCATGCCTGGCATGGAAGCCTTACCCAGGGTGACAGGCAGATTCAAGTGTTGGGTGAAGTTCAAACTTTGCTTCTGTCTTAAGTAGAGAAACCTTTAGTTTTTAGAACATGTTGGAAACGTTTTTCCTTAGGCACTATCTATGCTCCAGGGCATCCTTTCCTCCTTCTCATTGCTAGTTTCTACACAAATGCAGGATCTTTGGTGCTTAGTCACTCTACCATTCCTGCTGTTTATTGCTTCCAACGGGCATAATTCTCTGCTTGGGAGACCTTTGCAAGTTGCTGTGGAGGAGCCGTGGGCTGTTGTCATCCTGTTTCCAGGGGGCAATAAACAGCAGCAGTCAAACTTCCATGGAACAAAGATTGTGTGATTATTCAGTCATAAAGAGAGGGAAGAAAAACACATATATATTGTGTATGTGCTTATTTGCACATCACACAATGATGTGCAAATTGTTCTCAGAAGGGAGTCTCACTATGAGGTAAAACAGGTCCCCATGTAGTGCTTCACTGCTGACTCGAATGAGGGAATTCTCCTGCCTCAGTCTCCCCACAAAAAGCAAAGGGCTTGTAGCTCTTTTTACCTAAGTTAAGTGCTTTCAGGGCCAGGGGTTTATTCATGACCTTTCAGGGCAGATCAGGAAGGCAAGAATATGATTTTCGGGGTGACATAGAGAGGGAAGTGTTTCCCTTTCTTCATCAATGAGATCAAGTGTTTGTCTGAGAGGAAGAGCCAGAGAAACCACATTAATCTTAAGTTGGAAAGGCCAGGTATTAGACTCAGCCTGTCACCACTGTCACCTGTATTTGATCTGAGGGTTAAAAAGCCACCACCAGAGAGAGTTAAAGTCCATTAGGAAGGAAATGCCCCTTCAACAGCAGAGAATTGCTGTGTGCATGCATGCACTGCCCCAGAAGCAACTGGTTTTGAGGGTTTCCTTTTAAGGGCTGTGAGACTGAGTACCTTAGTGTAGTGGGACCAAGTCATTAAAAGCTGCATGACCCCAAGGACCAGAGGTGATTTCCAGCTCAACAGCAGCAAGGATGCAGTCCCCTGGGAAACACAGGTGCTCAGCATCTTCATGGACGTGTTCAGTATCTGCCATCCCTAAAATCCCCCCTCCTAAAGCCCTTTAACAACATAAACTTTTAAATCAATTAATTCTCTTGGTAAGAGAATGTATATGGTTTTGAAATCTCCCTTTAATTAATATAAAATCTGTAAGGAATTGATAGATCCAGGCCATCACTTGGACATAACATTCTCTCACTTCACATGCTTCTGAGGTCCTGGGAATGTGTCCCATTCAAATGCTATCTGGGCCACATGCAAGGCCAAGACCTCCCTTTCAGAACAAGACTTCCATTCTGACATACTATTGGAAGACTCTCCTTAGAAGTGCAGTGGTCAAAAATCAACTCCTGTTTCCACAGGAGTAGATACATTAATTTTTCCCACTCACTGCTCTTCCATTTTTCTCTGCTTTCATCGCTGGCAGCACTCCATCTCCAACAGCCCTGCCTTTAAATCTGCACTTATCCTCTTATCTGCCTTATCTCTTCCTCGTAGAGCCCTCAGTTCTTTTATCAGTAGACAGTGTGCTTGTCCTTTGTGCAAAGGTGCAGGAAGAAGTCAACAAGAACTGTGATATCTGCCAGTGAAGTCTTTGCGCACTCATTAGTGACAGTTGTGAGCTTTCCTGTGTTTCTGATGTGCATTGGAGCATATTCAGGGCAAGAGAGAGAGGCAACACAGGATCTTAACAAGCTGAAGGTTAGTCTGGTGTTTTGTATCTGATGTTTCCAGGAAGATCTGGAAAACTGCTGACTGCTCCTGATGTGAAAATGATGTGGAGCTGGTGTGTGTGGTACGTGCTTCTTCATCACAGGATGTCTTCCTACAATGTTCTTCCTATAAGTCTTTCTCGGATTTGCAGTATCTCCTCTCTTCTCAAGACCTACTACATGCAATGATGGTTACTTATAGTATCATAGAATCATAGAATGCATTGGTTTGGAAAGGACCTCAAAAGGTCCAAACCCCTTGCAGTAAGCGGGGATGTCGCCAACTAGATCAGGCTGCTCAGAGCCCCATCAAGCCTGACCTTGAATGGCTACAGGGATGGGGCCTCCACCACCTCCCTGAGCAACCTGCTCCACAGCCCTCATAGTAAAGAACTTCTTCCTTATGTCCAATGTAAATTTACCACTTCTCCAGCTCATCCAGGTCCCTCTGGAAGGCATCCCATCCCTCTGTTCTATTGACTGCACCACTCAGCTTTGTATCATCTGCAAACTTGCTGAGGGTGCACTCAATCCCACTGTCTATATCCTTGATGAAGATATTAAACAGCACTGGTCCCAGTGTAGAGCCCTGAGGGACACCACTTGTCATTCACCTCTGTCTGGACATTGAGCCACTGACCACTACCTTCTGGATGCAGCTACCCAGACAATTCCTTGTCCACTGAATGGTCTACCCATCTAATCCACATCTCTCTAACTTAAAGAGAAGGTTGTAGTGGGGGGGCTGTGTCAAAGGCCTTGCAGAAGTCTAGATAGATCATAGAATCAGGACCTTGGTTTCTGCCAACATGAAAACTCATCTACTACTGATGAAACTAAGAAGATTATCTGGCTTATAAGTGACTTCACTGTCTGCATTGTGTTTATTCAGGATGTGTATAGTTGCCTGCTGATCTAGAAACAAGCTGCTGTAACTGAGGTGGTTATCTGGGGAGCCTAAGATGTTAAATCCTAAGATACGAATTTGTAATAATTTGGGGAAACAGTCTCAAATGTTCAAGATGCTTAGGAGTTGTGGGTGAAGAAGGATCTCAGCTCAGCAGAGGATACACAGGATTCATCTTCTAGACATCCTGGCATAGCGTCACCACACATCATTTCCCATAAAATGTTGCAGTGTTACTCTGTCTGATCATGAATCCTGGTAGCTAAGGAAATGCCTGATGACATGCTACATCCTCTCAGTTCACCTTTACTTTGTGAGCACAGCGTATCTCTCAGAATCAGCCTCTAATGGGTTTGTTTAATACTGTTGTTTTCTCCCTAAATGCCACGTCAGAGAAGTGAGAACTACTTCTAAGACTGTTGCATGTCACTAAAATAACATACATATGAGAATTCAATTAGAGATTTGAAACAAATTTGACTTGACTCTGGAGAGCAGTATAGATATCCAAGGGACTTGTGGTTATATACTTTATCTTTTATTCTTAATGTCTAAATACCAAGTCCTTTTAAGTTTGGGATTTCATGACAATACTACATTCCTGGACAGTTAAATCCACTCAGCATTTGGCTAAATGCCTTCTGAAGATATCCTGAAATGCACCATTTCTTGCAGCTGCTCTGTTCAAGTCACAGTTCTAACTAGTCACCCAAGGGGAAAAGGAATTCCTTTTGTAGGAGTTAGTGTAGGACTTGTTAGCAGGAAAGCTCTGTGTTTGGGGTTGTCTAGTCCTAAAGAGAAGTGCTGAAGCTTTGCAAGTTTGAATTTGAAATCCAAATCCTAAAGGAGGAAAGGTGGGGGCTGTCCTCATCAGCAATTGTGTCATCTCTCTCACATACTCCTGCACATTTACTGGCCTCAAGATTGCTAGCAGAAAAAGCTCAGTAAAACAAAAAGCTGGATTTCTTCCTAAACCCAAGGAAGAAGATGTGCAGTTGTGTCTTTGCTTGGGTTCTCCTTGTGGGACATGCCTGATTTCTCAAAGAATAATAATTCCTTCTTTTCCCTTAGCAGACAGCAAACTGCCATGGAAGCAGAAAAATTTGCACTGTATCAACTCAGAGGGAGACTGTGATCCTTGTAGGAAAACACTGAGTGGAAGTTCAGTCCCTGTTGGGGAGGAAAGCAATAAGACAAAGACTCCCTGTGTTCAGAATATTGTGGGGGTTTTGCTGCAGCCTAAGGCAGCAGATATGCCAAGGCACAGTGCTCCAGAAATTATTTCTGATCTCCTTTGAGAAGATCATTCCAATCAATACATGGATTATTTTTGGATGCTTGGAGGATGGATAACTTCCCAGCAGCAGCATCCTTTGCTTCAGCACATTTTCAACTGCCCAGAAAAGAAGACCAGAGTAAAGGTGACAGAGCTCCCTCCAGCCTCTGAGTGTGTCTGCCCACAAGCTTTATCAACTGAGTTATAAGAATTACATCACTTGAGATTTATTTAATATCTCCATCCGGGAAAAAGAACCAGGAAGTCTGGCTGTGGCAAGCAATCAGAGGGTACTTGGCTGATGAACAGCTCCCCATCACTGAGAGATCAGTAGGAACCTTCGATGGACTGGAGTTAAGTAATGGTTTGCCAGAGGGATGGGGCCCTTGTCATGGCAATCAAAGCTCTTCTGCACCATTAAAAAGCTGTAAGTAGAGCAGGAGGCGCAATGCAGCTATTGACAGAGGAGGTGGGCATGAAAATGGGTTTAGGTAACTGTTTACTTCCTGAGAGATGGAAAACACAAAGGGATTTCTCTCTGGCAGCTTTCTGGCTCTCTGATCCTGCCTGTCCACATCAGCATTTATATTGTCTGTCTCTCATATAATCACGCACAATGACCAATGCTGTGTTCAAGCTTTTCGGCTGCAGTCCATGCAGAGCTTTCCTGCTGCATTTGCCCTCTCGCTGCCTTGGCCAGTTTTTAGATCTCTGACCTAACGACATTAAAAAACCCCACCAAAACCAAAACCAAAACCAACCAAACAAAAAAAATCCAAACCAAAGCAAAAACCCCAAAGTAACCCACTGTCCCAAACCCCAGATTTCTGATATGATTTTATATCAGACTGCCAAGGATCAGCCAGCAGGTATTGCTGCAGCTCTAGCCACCTACTTCCTTCCTCCACCCCCTCTGTACTGAACTTCTACAGAGAGGTGAAGAGGAGTCACATAAACAGCAATACTTCTTTATCCCTTATTGAGATGGTAGCTAAGGGCCAATGGGCCCACATTCTGCTCTAGAAAACCAGAATTAGAATAACTGTCATGAGACAGATCTGCAGCCTAACGCCTGAATCCATCCTGATGCAAGATCTGTAACAAACAGGTATGCAGGTCAGCACCAAGATCCCTGGCATCTCTTCTGGTTTCCTAATCAGTAGCTCATATGTAACCAATCAAGAGGAATCAGTTCTCCACTCTCAGCTGATGGACCCATGGTTTTTTCTTGCTCTTTCTGTACCTGTGGAGGGCAGGGGTATTGTGTGCCAGTGCTGATGCCTGCTATATGTTTCTTCCCCATGTTAACTTCATGACCATTAGTGGGCTCAAGACAAACAGCATCAAAATGCTCAGAGACGCCCTTCTGCAAAAGGATAAGGTTTTGCCCATCATTTCCTGCATATTGCTTCCTGTGGTGCTTTTATGGGTTGAATTAGATACCCCCAATAACTTATTTTTTGGAAATATGCTGCAGAGAGCAAATCTCACCACACTCAGAACTTGGAAGTAAAAATGGAATTGTATTTACAAAAGAAACTAAATATAACAGTATAATAAGCAATAAACATGTACAGAGTGTATTTATATATATATATATATATATATATATATTTAATATATGTGTGTGTATGTATATATATATAGAGAGAGAGGACCCCCCTGTACCTTTGATTCAGCTTTTTGTCCTCTCTTGGGGACAAAGGACCCCAAGACAGCTATACAAATCACATGGTCCCTCTTGGCCCCCCTTCCCTGTACCTTTAGAGAAGTAAAATAGAGAAGCCCAAGGTCAGGGAGGATAGCACAGCCTGAATCCAGAAGCAAAGTAGCAAAGAGCGAGGAAGCAAAGAGAAAAAATTCTGCTGCAAGATATAAGCTATTCTTCAGACCAATTTAATTAGATGGACCAATTTAATTATAATGTGAACTCTGAGGAGTCTACCCCTCTCGAGCTGTCTGAAACCTCAGGAAAATTCTGTTTACAACAAAATTTTAGTTCCAAACTGTAACAGGAGTAAAGGTGGTACAGCTGCATTGGCTTCCTGTTGGCTCCCTCCTCTCACTGGGATCTCACCAGTGTCTTGAGCCGGCTCTTTTCAGTGCAAGAATTTTAAGCAAGGCACTTTGATCCATACCAAGAGGCCTAGATGCAGCATCCAAGTGTGAAAACATTGGCTGCTGTCCCATTTGACAAAAGAGGAATAACAGTACTCTGGGAAGCATATGGAACACCTCCGATTTATTATTTGGCTTATTTATTTTGTCGTGTTTATCAGCCATTTAACTCTCTGGGCACACAGCCCATACATTAAATCCCAGAGTATAACACAAAGATCTCCTTTACCCTGAGCATACCCTTTCTGTAAAACCAGGCATGGGCAGGAGTGAAGAATGAAAGATGCTTTACCCAAGCAAAGGATGACAACAATATATTTTTCTCCCAATTCTGTTATTGATGGAGCCATTCTAAAAATGCCGGTGACATCAAGACAAGAAGATGAGGGCAATAAAAAGCAGGGGAGGTGGAAAGCTGTCCTAGAACATGGGCACAGAGACTCAGCCTCTAGCCAGCCTGTCTCATGCTCAGGAAGTCCCTAAAATGCTCTTTCAATTATTATTTCTCTAATGACTCCATTAGACACGTGAAATTCTGAGAAGCCTTACATATGTTGTAAAGAGTCACGTGGCAAATCTGCCCAGCTTTTCTGAGAAATGGCAGACTGAAGCGATGAATGTTTTAGCTTTAGAGCATCCCAATGTGTCATTTATTTACTGGGAATTAATCTTATATGTAGATTTCATTTTTCTATAGCAAATAATCAGTTTTACTCCCTTTTTAATTAGGTAACAAGACAGATTCCTCTGCTGATCCTGGCACAGTGGTTAATACATGCCATGTCTTGTTCTAAGGGAGACAATTTCAAATCATCCTGTAAGGCCAAGCACAATTTGGAGTGACTTCAGGTTGTGTATCAGCTGTAACTCTGGAGTCACTCCCATTGAAGACACTAGGCACAAGACCAGCTAGACAAACCCAGCCTGGGCTTTGATGTGTACTATATTCTACTGAAGCAGGAGTTTGAGGAAACCCTATGGACAAACCAAATTAATGAGCCTGAAATTTCAATGGAGCTGACATGAAGTCAGATCCAGGGCCAGCTCTATGCCACCACAAGTTGCATCCTATTTGGCAGGTCCTGTCTGGTCCCTGGTCTGAGACATTACAGTGACATTAGGCAGATTGCATGGACTCAAAGCCTTCAGAACCGTATTGTTAATACAATACAAACCCAGCACCTTTTTCAGCTGTTCCAGCTGCAGTGGCAAAGAGAAGGTCCCAATGGAGAGACAATTTTCCCCTTGTATTTGGAGGCTGAATGGGGTGGCACTGACACACATAGCAGGGCAATGTGGAGAAAGCCACTTCTGCTGATGTTTGCAGAGAAAAGCTAATGGACTCCAACAGCTGCTGCTTAAAACTGTCAAATAGGCTGAAGAGAGTAAAAACAGCTTTGGCTGCCCTTGGTTATTTTCAGCAAGTCTCTAATCAAGCATTAGTGCTCAGTCATATTTACCCTTCACTGGGCTACATGGAACGATATTTCTGTTGAAATATATGCAAATGAAACAAAACAAATGTATCAGCGAGCAAACGCTGCTGGAGATGAAAAACATATTGATTATCATAGCTATTAAACCATGAAATCCTCTGCAACTAATTAATCTGCTAGGGGAAAAGTTTGTTAGTGGGATTTCGGCTTCCTGCTGGGAACCTGTGAAGCAGGCATCATTGCCCGAGAAACCACTGAACACTCGATCGCTGCCACCTGCCCCGGGAAGTTCCTGTATTCCAACGGTCCCCGTAACGGGCGGCGGCAGGTGAAAGCCGGCCTGAGAACACGCTGGAGCGCAGAAGTCTCGCGTTTGACAGCTTGCGGAGCCTCGCTGCTGCCTTCCGGCTCCTGCGAGGCGGAGGGGCCCGCTCGACAGGGCCGGCGGCGGGGCTCACGGAGGTGGCGGGGGGCGGCTGGCGGGGGCGCGCAGCGCAGAGCGGAGCAGCTCGGAGCCGCCGCGCCCCGCCCGCTGGAGCTGTCCGCCGCTCCTGGTGCTGAAGCCGCAGCGGCCGCCCAGCCCCTTCTCCCGCCCCTCCTCCCGTCCTCCCCGGCGTGGGCTCTTGCAGGCAACCGGCAGCCCAGGGCATCAAAGCTTGGGGAGGGCCCCATTTCTCCCTTCGATTTCCCCCCTCCCACACCTCTCCACCCTGCCTTTTTGCTTTTTGCCTTTTTTTTTTTTTTTGAAAGCGGGGGAGGGAGGAGAGCGCGGCCACGTTACACCCTCCCTTCCTGCAAATCCTCGCTTGCACTGCAAACGATTTGCCTTCCCCATTGCATCCGAGGGAGATAGCAACAGCAACATCATCACGGCAAGCCGGATGGGAGAGCAGAGAGGAGCCTGCTGCTGAGGGAGAAAGGCACACAGGCACACACCAGCTCGATGTTGCCAAAGCGGCAGGAGCCGCACGAAAAATAAGCCATGCTGCCCCGTGTGTCTGGCGCATTGTGCTCCATCCGAGCCTTTTAGAAGGAAGAAGAGAATTATCTGCTCCGATTTCTTTTTTCATTCCTGCCAGCGAGAGTGCGACAGACTTGCGATGGTTGAATGTCAATGCCTGTGAGAGAGAACAACAGTCAGAGGAGGAGGACAGAAGGGGAGGAAAATGAAGGTGGGGACGGTGGTGGAGAGAAAGAAGCAGCCTCGTCCAATGCATCAAAAGGAGGTCCCTGCAATTGCTGATAGAGCCTTGACCGCCTCGCCATCCACAATGGTCTGTACAAGCTGCCAATGCGTTTGATGACGTTCCTATTTTGTGAAAGGAGGAAAAGAAACGTGACCATGTAAGATCCACGTTTCCCCGGTCAATTACATGCGAAGAATAGATCCAATTTCGATGGGGTTTTTTTTGGTCCAGGATGGTAACAGCTTAGGGAATAATACAGCCTCCTTCCCTCACCAATTTCGCTTTGATTTTTTTTTTTTTTAGTGTGGTCCAGACAGCTGTTGGAATAGAGAAGGTCAGAATATATAAATATATATGAATATATATATGATATATATGATATATATTATATATATAAAAATATATTTATCTCAGTACCTCTGGGATTAAGCTCATTGAATGCTAGTTATTTCTTTCAAGACTTTTAATATTTACAGTGAAATCCTTTAAAGGCAACGGCAAAATCTGAAGCCACCTGGGAGTACAGTGTTGGAAACATAGGGTGTTTTCCCACAAACAATGTGAAGGTCTTTTTTTGTCAGACAGGCAATTTTGATAATAACAACAGCTACCAATTTTGCATTTTGATAACCAGACCGGCTGCTATTTTGTCTGGGTGCACACCGGGTCTCGTGTGATCGGGTTTTATTTTTTAATTGAAAGAAAAAATATTTTAAAAAAATCGAAGAAAAAGGAAAATTACTTGAGATGCCAAATACTGTCGAGAGAACCATATTCTCCCTCCTCCCTACACCCACCGGAGACGTGGACCCTTCTTTTTTACAGGCTTAGGAGTTGGGAGAGCCGACCAAGGCTTTCTGCCGAGCCCGCCGCCCGCGCCCCCGGACCCTCGGGCGTGGGAGATTTATTTCCTCCTCCCGCTGATTTCTAAACAAACTTGTGGAGGGGAGGTTGAGAATCCCCCAGGAGCGCAGACCCGGGGTGGGGTTGGCGTTTTAGGGTTTGGATTTTTGTTTCTTTTCAGTTGTCATCCTCGCCGGATTCCAGCGGGCTGTCGGGGATTTAAGCCCCTCGCCCCCCGGCTTTGCTTTTGTCCTTTCCCCGCCAGCCAGCGCAGAAGCCCCCCACCCCAGGCACTGAGGCCGCAGCAGAGCCCCCCCGGCCGCGGGCCGCCCGGCTCCTGCCCTTTTCTTTCCCAGCCCGTCCCCACCTGCCAAGGAAAGGCACATGTTAATACCACCCGGCGCGGGCATTTTCTGCTACTGCTGCTGCGGGCTCCTCCGTCCGAGACAGATGTTGCGAAACCAAGGCCTCCTCAAGTGCCGCTGCCGCATGCTCTTCAATGACCTGAAGGTCTTCCTGTTGCGGAGACCCCCCGCCCCGCCGCCGCCCTCCCCGCCGCCGCCGCTCCCTATGCCCGGCGGAGCTGAGGCGGCGGCAGGCGGCCCGGGGGGGGCCGCACCGCCCGGGGGGCGCGGGCCCGGCTGGCGGGCGGCAGCGGGCGGCGGCGGCGGCGTGGGCAGCCCGGGCGCCGAGGAGTGGGGCAGCCCTGCTGGGGAGCCGCCCGCCTCCCTGCCCAGCAGCACCTCCTCGGATGACTTCGGCAAGGGCAAGGCGGAGGACCGCTACTCGCTGGGCAGCAGCGTCGACAGCGGCATCCGCACCCCGCTCTGCAGGATCTGCTTCCAGGGGCCCGAGCAGGTGAGCCCGCGGAGGGTGCCGGACACCGGGGCGGGGGGACAGCGACAGGCCGCGGCGGGAGCCCGGCTCGCGCGCTAGCAGCGATGCTGCAGCCTGCAGGAACCGGTGCTGCTCTTCTCGGGGGTCTCACCGTTGCCCGGAGCAGGACCTTAAACCCAGAGGGGCTTGCCCTCTGGCCAGGCCTTTAGCAGTGTTTCCCAGGGAAATGCGAGGTGGAGGCCTGCACTGTCCCGCTCTGCTCCGTCCCGCTCTGCTCCCTGGCCAGCCTTACCCCAGGTGCCCATGCTCAGCCTTAGAGTCGTGCATTGTGGCATGGCACTCATGGATTCCTCCAGAGAGCAGAGAGTGTCTCAATAAAGGGGGCTTTTTGTCACCTCATGGGTATGCAGTTGGGGTGATCCTAGGAGGGATGCAAATGATGTGTTTAATATGTTATTTGCTTTTAAAAATGCAACTTAAGTCTGTATAAACATGTGTCAGGAGGCAGCCTCACCTCATCAGTGCTTCCCAGGGGATAGCTAGCAGGAGCTCTGCAGTTTTGTCACTGTTCCCATGCTCCAGTTGCACTAGTTGGAGGAGAAAAACTGCTGGCTGCAATTGTGCATGCTGAAGCTGCAGGCTTGAGCTGGTCCTTGATAGAGACTGAGATTAGGCCAGTGAAGTTTCCCTCCACCACACAGGAGAATGAAACAAATTCAGCCTCACTAGAACAGAAGGTGCCACCCTTGGGCATTATTTTCCCTATTTAATGACAATTAAAAGCAGTTAATGTATTTTCAGGTTGGCAGCTTCCATTCAGTGATGGAGCACTGGTACATAGCAACATTCGTACTTAACATGACACAGCTGCAGGCAGCAAGGAAGGCTGCAGACCTCTGCTTGTGGGATCAAACCCAGATAGGCAGATAACCATTTTTACTTAGGATAGTCCTTTTACAGTAAGAGATCCTTGCACAAGAATGGGTTGTGAGGTTGAATTGGCTGATGCTCATTTCCGTTTTAGGCACAGATCCTGGTGCATAAGGTGATACGGTGAAATCTTGAGAGAAACAGGGTTTATATCAATTCTTCTTTCCCCTTCATGGACCTGTGTACTCTCCTAAAGAAAGCCAGTGCTTATCTGAGTGGCCATGCTCTGTCATACATCCTGCCTGTCCCAAGGCTGCCCACGTCTGTAATGCAGTGATTGTGCCTTCCCTTGTGTCAGTCCAAGGATGATGGTGATGGGGGGTGGGAAGGTGGGGAATGGGTTCCTATTCTTCCATGGGAATTGCGGGGTCTGCCACCAACTCATCTGAATATCCACCTATCCACAGCCCTGCTGGATGTGTCATACCAAGGGCCCTGTAGATCAGAGCTCAGTGCTCAATGAACTGTAGCCTTCTCTAATGGTTTAGGCAGTTGACTGGTAGCTGTGAGACACAATTTTCACTGTAGGCTTTTAGATGAGGGTGGTGGAAATAATTCTTTTCTAGAGATGCTCTATGCCATCCTCACTTGACTGTCTCCTCCCCTTCTCTTCTAAAAGTTGGAAGCCATGCAACTCACTCCCTGGTAATTTACATTATTCCACTTTCTAGTACTCTTCCCTGGCTTGCTATTCTGCCTGTGTACACGAGATGTAGTGCCTGCAAGATTGGCTTACATGTCTGAGCAAATAGAGCTTAAGCAGGATTAAAATAGAGGTAACACACTTCCTTGGAGAACATTAATGCTTGAAAATAATTGGATGCTAATTTTCACACTGAAAACCTGTGTAGGTTGCATTGTAAAAGTGAGACTATTTGCTGACCATCTGCCAGCCTACCTGAGTGAGAAGCAGATCGGACGTGACTGGCATCTAATAGAGTTTCACCAGGATTTCTCTTTTTTGCCTCTCACAGTTTCTGACCAGTATAATAAGACATTTGCAGCTGGATTCTGCCACTTGTCCTTGAGCAGCATCTAATTCTGCAAATAGTTTTTTCTTCACCAGCATGGTTTGAGGAGTATCTGAAACTCTTTGCCCTGTAGCAGCTGGGAGTCACAAGTCATTATGGAGGCCCAAATCATGAGGTTTTAAATCACAGCCAGATGCCGAGACAGCCTCCTAGCAGTACAATTCTGAATAACTGGGAGCCGAATCAGTGCAACTGATGTCAAGTCCTGCAATTTGGTTTATTTGGCCCTTACTGCAATAAAACTTCAGTAGGGCTAAATCCCAAATTCCTTGTTCTGTTTTTATTATGGTGATTATTACCAGTTTAGCCTTTAATTCCCATCCATTTTCCAACTCAACGGCTGAGCGAAGATACTTTGAGTTTTGGGCCCTCACAACTGTAAATGTCATAGATGCACATTATTCCATACTACCCCTGCCAAGATCATCAGGAAAATTTATCCACTTGGAAACAAAATATAATTACTAGTTCTTTACTCTACAGATTAATAACAATGGCAGATATAAACAGTGGTTTATTTACCTGTCAAAAACATCTGAAACTGCTGCAGCTGTGGGCAAATTTACAGGGCTGCATCACAGTACCAAGAACAAAAGCCTTCATTATGAATTGGCTGTTAGGAGCTCTAAGCTTATTTACTCAGATAAAACGACAGTGAGTCTCCAAAAGATGTTTTAATCCTGTTTTGATTTAAAAAACCAAAACAGAACACCACAACAGTCAAAAAGGTTTCTTACTAATCTGGCTTCAAACAATGAAACAAGTAGGTTTCATCTAATATCTAATGCAAAACAAAATCAGTAGGGATTTTCACTTTTAATTTATGATTGCCCAACACTCATGATATGTCAGGCTACTGAATTGCTTATATCTTAAGCTCCTCATGTTTGTTTGTGGTTCTTATGGGTAAGCTGATTCTTTAATTTTAAAATGTGCTGAGGTCCATAGGAAGGACCAAAGCTCATTATTGTGAAACTGTTCTGATTGTTGCACGATACTGGGGAGAAACCAGAGCTTCAGACAAAGAATGGATTTGATGACCAGGTGATCATAGCATCTGGACTCCCATTTGGAGGGCATGGAGAGCAAGCTCTTCTCAGGTCTGGTAGGTGAAAGAGGCAATTGCCTTTATTGAAAAAGAGAGCTTAACATCATGAAAGCTGATGGGCTGAACTCTGTGCTTGGTAATAGCATTGCCTTTCAAGGACTTGCTCAGCATTTTCAAAGATTTCACTCACTGAAGTCCTGCACCACTGTGTTAGCTAATTCTGAGACCCTGGAATGAACAACAAGGCTCTGGGGAGGATGTGAGAAAGAAAGATACTGGAGTATTTTTTATGTTCTAGTTAATGCTCAGTGTTTACAGATTTTTGTCTGTTTTCCTGGATTTCTGACAATATTCTGCAAGAGAAAGAAGCTAAGATGAGCTCTGCTCTCACAAGTGTTTCACAGTATTTGGTATGGTTCCAAGCTGAAGGCAAGTCAGAGAGAGCAGCAGGAGAAGACATGGGGGGAAAAGTTCTTCCCCATCAACAGATAAGCTATTTGCCCATGTCACAAGGAGTTAGCAGTACTGTAGAGCTTAGGATCTCAGAGTCAGTGCTAACTGTGCTGCAAATAAACAAAAAAGTGTTCCTAAATGAAACTGAGGTAATTTGGAAGTCCGTGTGTCTTGAGGATTGCTTGTTTGGATTGTCAGAGCATGCATATGTCTGGTCTTACCTGTCAGTTCCTGTCTGCATTTCTCTGTGTCTCTGTTCTGGGGAAAAAATGCTGCAAAAATGGATATTTGAAAAGTCAGTGCAGATAGGATTGGTTGGCTAAGAAGGATCAGAGAGAACAGACTGTGGACTCTTCTTCCTTCGGGCTGCTAGCTTGGACTTAGAAGTAGACATGTTTGAAAATACTCTATCATTCCCACCAAAGTCCCTCCAGTCTTCAGTGACATCAGCTCATGAATATGTGGCCTTGAAGACCTTTAAGGAAATTGGACGGGAAGACAACTTATAATAGATATTAGGACATGCATTTCCAGGCAGCAGGTAATTAGACTGTGGAGCTCCTTGCTGTAGGATGTTAGCAGAACAAAGAATATAACTAAGGTGAGTGAAGGATTGTAAAATCTTATGGTTGTTAAGAATATCTAGAGTCATCTCAATTAATGATAACACTTCTGGAAGTAAAATTCATGCTTCAGGTCTGAAGCCAATCTAGAGATCAGCATAACACTGTGGTGGAGCAGAGCCCTGGGGCTAGTCTCTAGCCCTACAACTCAGTAGCTCTTCGTACACGGCCAGTAAGGCCCACCTCTCTTCAGGTGCATGTCTAGATTTCAAGCATGTATAATGTAGTATCTTCACCCTGTAGGCACCTGCCATACTCAGGACCTCTCTACAGCTAAGGTGACTTTTATTCAGTCTGGATTAACATGCCATCCTTGAGAGTCCTGTGTAGGATCAGTGAATGATTAGTACCATCAAATGTCTGGTTATTAACATGCCTTGCTTGAAATAACTTGTGAGATTCTCAGCCTCTTTCCTGTTACAAATATAGGCACAGGCAAAAGCCATCATTAGCCTCCTGCCTGGTAGTGTCTGCAGAGAAGGCATGAACTAAGCCAGGAAGTGCTGCCACCCTACAGACTCTCAGCAGCACAGATGAGTAGAGGAAATCTCTGGGATGCTTGATTTCTGATTTACAATGTTGTAAGAATGAGGAGAGTTGGGTATTTCTTTTCTGGAGTGAGACAAAGAGGAGAAGAGGTAACCCATGAGAGAATTCAGGGCTTGAGTGCAATAATGAATTAGTGGAAGAAGAAACAGCTGTGCAGCTAGCATCACAAGCACATCTAAAGCCAAGGAAACTCAGAAAGGGAAATGCTGGTGTTTGGTGGGGTCTGTCCAAACCAGATACACCATCAGGACACTGTTTTCAAACATGTTGAATCATGTATTCATGGTGCAGGCTTCCCATCCATGTCCTTTTCACAGATGTGTTCCCACAAGATTCACTTACTTAGTGTTAGAAGGAGAATCATTCGTTGGAAAACAGCCAGTCCTGCTAAAACTGAAGGCTAAGAAATGCCAGGATGCAGCCTTTAAGATTTCAATCTGTATATTGTAATTTATGACAGAAAGGAAGGGAAGATGCTTCCCGTGACATTCAGTCCACCTTTCTGTCCCAGGATCAAATCTGTACTGTGCAGGCAGAACATTTTTGTCTTTGGCAAAAGCTCTGCTTGAGGCATCAACTGAATGGAGCCCAGGATGTCATCTGTTTTAGATTTAGACTCTCTTGCCACAGAGTTGATTGGCAAAGCTCCCATTAACTTCAGCAGCAAAAGGGTAGGCATCCAGTAGCAGGCACTTGACCCCTGTATTTCAATAATGTTGTGCACACAGCAGGGTTTCTATAAATAATAGTGAAGGCCACTAATCCTATTGACTTTTAATTGCTCCAGGAGACAGAGTTTTCACCTTTTGTGCCTGCTGAAATTCTGATGTCTGACCCATTTATTTCAGTGCCACTAGCTAGCCTGAGGAGCAGTTTTTCTTTTCTTTCCTTTCACTTTTCCCCATATAAAAGACTTCATGAAGAAACTTATCTGTGTTTGTGTCACTGTTTCTTAAAATATACATTTCAGGCCATGATTAACAGTGGCTGGTGTCAGTGACAGAACAAGCTATGCAAAAGCATGTAGCTCCATTGTTTGCATCTGTAGAGTCACTGTTATTTCCAAAGGCAACACTTGCTCCTGGAAGGGCTCTGTTCATACAAAATTGAATTGCATTCAGGTTGTCTTTCAAGCAAAAATTCTTTCACAGCAAGGGCCTCCTCTGTGGCAGTCCTTTACTCACAAAAATACATTGGTATTTTTCCATTCAACGTTGGCCCAGTCCAGAAGTCAGAAATATGGTTGTGCCAAAAATCTGCAAAGCTGTGTGTCCAATGTTTCTGCTGAATATGTTCTCATCACTCCTAGGATTGTAGTAAAATAATAAGGTAGACTATAATCCCTATTGGTCCATATCTGTGGCCACTCTATCCCTTTTATTAGCTGCTTGCTAAAGGAATAAAGCCATGCAGTGTTCATCATCCCTTCTCTAAACCTAATGGCTGATTTCAGCCAGATTTGGCAGAATGGAGAACTGGAAGGCATTATATTCCTAGACGTTTCATGAAAGCTAGCTGGATGAAGAAGGGGAAGCCTAAAAACGTCCTAGAAACCTAGAAATGTTGTGGAAAAGACAACAGCATTGGCTGTGCTGTACGCTGTAGGTAGAATCCATACAGGACAGAACAAAACAAAACAAGAAAAGGAAACCAGACTCAAATAATTCTCACAGAATAGCTTCTTTATCTTTCTTCTTTTCCTTTGTTAATCAGGGTTGCTTGCCTAAAATGAATTGCCTGATGCTGAAGACTTTCTTAGTGTCCCCCATCGTTTCACAACTGACCTTTTATCCTTTTCAGATGTATCCCTGGTTACAGTAGAACAGATTACATTGTTGGCAGTGGAGAGTGATGAGTGATGACTTTCTTCTGGTGAAGAAAAATCCATCAAGACCTGGAAATTTATGTAGATGGGCTGTTCTTATGCCCCTCTGTAAAAAGTGATGAGCTATGGTAAAATGTTGGTGGGCAGACTGGTTCAAGTTACAGGGTCTGGATCCTGAAACCCTCATGCATCTTTTCTTCTGTTGTGTCATTTCTTCTTCTTTACTCTCTTTGGTGGTTTTCTTTTACCTCTTCTTCTTGGCCAAACACGTCAGACCTTGGTGCCACCCATCCTATCTCTCTCTACTCTGTACATGTTCTTCTATGGCCTATGTACCAACAACAGTCACAGAAGTTTAACCTGCTTCCCTGGATGGGAGTGAGGGAAGGAATGGTACAGAATGAGAGAATGATAAGCAAAAATAGGCTTATATGTTGTTTCCTGCATCTGATGCTGTGAGTTTGTTGGAGGAAATCAGGCTGTGCTTGGGAAAACCTGTGTAAGCTCTATGGAGGATGGAGTAGTTTAACACTGAACAGATGCCTGAGAAAGTTTTGTCTCCTCTGCAGAAGAGCTTTGTAAGGAACTTCCATTATGGTTGGAGAATAGGACTATCAGCCATACTTCTTACCATGGAGTCACAGAGGTTTTAGACCAGCAGGTTCATATACAAAACAACTTTGCAGACCAGGAGAGAGAAAACAAACTTGATATTCTACCAGTTTGGAGGTCAAAGACTGCAACTGTCTTTGCAATGTCCCATTGTGCCATGTCACTCTCAGGAGAAGTGTACCAAGGATTGCTTGATTGTCAGTCTGTTTACATGTAAGATAAGGCCATGAGATCATCTTTCCCATGCAAAAAGCTAGGAGATCCCTGTAAGAAGCACCTTGAAAGTTTGTAGTGCACTGAGCACTTGGAAGTGTTTACCCATACTGGATACAGACGTTCCTGTAGCTGCAGCCTTTGTGAAGTCATTTGCTCTGACTACCATTGTAACTTCTGGTACTCTGTGGGCTTAGTTTCTTCTGCTTAATTCATGCACCTGGGCATCAGGTCACAAGAGATCAAGTAGTCCACCCATCCAAAATGTGGACAAAGACTGATCTAACCAGTTATTAAGGGGGATCATCTTTCTTACTGCAGCCTATTTCTTTCTCCATTAGGAGGGCAGCAGATTATTTTTACTGTGTCCTTTTTTCCAAGCAGTAAGTAATTTAAGGTATTATCCAAGTACTTGTGTGCAAATAGAGTAGAAGTTCCTCCTGTGAGGACTTTACAAGTTCAAGTGACAACTAACGCCATGGCACTCTCTATTCATCTTTAGGCCAAACAATCCCAATTTTACCTTTGCTCTTATGGCATGTTTTCTAGACCTCTAATCATCCTTGATGTTATCCTCTGGACTCTCACCAAATGGTCCATAGTTTGCTTTAAATGTACTGTCTAAAGCTGGAAACAGCTCTCCAGCAGAGTCGTCGTCAATGCTGAGCAGTGCAGAAATGTTTTGAATCCTTTTTAACAGATAACATTGCAATCCATTCCAGGGTGATGTTTGCCCTCTTTATTTATTTATTCATTCATTTATTTGTGAAACAGCAGAACATTATTGATTGTTACTCAACTCATGATCCCGTATAATCTTCATGTCCTTCAGAATGGCTTCCTGGCCAGTCCTCCTCCATCCTGGCTCTGTGCAGTTGGCATTATGGCCTTGGTGGAGGAGCTGTACTTGGTCCTACTGAATTGCATCTTTTTTTCCCCACAGTCCCCTCCTCTGCAGTAGCAGCTCCTTTCAGGTGGGCCTGCAGATGTAGTAAGGATTAACTTTATTGAACCTTGTCATTAATGACTTGAACACTTCTGCCTCAACTCCTGAGGAGAGTTGGGAAGAAAAGGCTGGGGGAGCAGCTGTGCTTCTCTTTAGGAATCCCTTGACTGCTAGAGGTGAGACTTATGGCTGGGGCTGTTCCTGTCACTGCTCACATACAGGCATGTGGAGGAGAAGAGAATTGATCTTGGTTACTTCAGTTCAGGTGTCTGCTCTCTACTCCAAATTGAAGCCACACTCAGTAAGGCTGAATATGACCTTTCCTGATAGATGCATACCTCTTGCCGGTTCTGGCTGAAATGTTTGCCCCATCACCCATTTCTCTCCTGCTTCTACAGTCCCTTTATCATTGATGGGGTGGCTCATATTTCCTCCACAATCCCCTTATGGGGTCCCACAAAGCTCCTTTATCCTTCCTATCTTTTCCCAACCCATCGACTTCCTTCATGATATCAGTCAGCCCTTAAGTCTGGCTCTGCAGGCTTGATTTGCTTCAGTCCAACCCCAGATCTCCTCTGTCTCCTGGACATCTGTTATTGAATGCTCTGGCATCAGCTTAGATTTTGGATATCCAGCATTTTCCTCCATGTTTGTGTTTTATCTGCCTTCCTCTTGTGCTAGCACTAACACTTGGGGCATTAACTCTACCTTCAGCTTGAGCTTCTTTCCTCTCACTTTCCAGCTGTGCCCAGATCTTCATTTACTTTCTTTCAGGTTGCACAGACACTTGCTCAGATCATAATTTCTTGCTTTCATTTCTGTGATCTCTTCTTCTCCACCCTCCCAGCAAAGGCATTGCCCTGCTTCAATTGAGTCAAAACCAAGATGTGAAGATCACTTCTTTGACTTTTGATGGAAGTGGTTTCCCTGAGAACTTCCACATCATCTTGCCTGCCATCAGTGTTTCCTCTCCTTAGACAGATATGCCTCATATAGTGTTTTACTCCAATTCCCAGTCTTTTGGAGAGCCAAGAAAGCCTGGGATGAATCTGATAAAGATAAAACATACAGCATTCAGGAATCCTGCTGACACTTCACCCACATCACATCAGCACCTACTCTGGCAATTTCATGCAGGCTCAAAGAATGGTTTGCACTTTCTCTAAGTACAGGACCATGGGCTAAACCTGTCCCTCCAAACACCTCAGCTCTTTTAGTTGTGTCAGGTAATCTTCTCAGCCTGTCTGATATCTTGCATGACTTTGCTCTGTCTGATGAATGAATTACTTTCCATTTCCTCTTCTCCTTGTTAAGCACACTTGGACCTTTCAGGATTAAAGGTGCTGGAGAAGCACAAGCAGATTATTATCCCATTCCAAGCGATATTAAAAGAACATTAAGACAAATCAGATGAGCATTCAAGAAAAGTAGGTAATAATAAAATACTATATCAGAGAGAAATAGCAGTTAAGTAATTAAAGAGAGGGTTTGCACAAGAGGCAGAAGTAAAGTTATGGGTGCTTCTGGCCTCTAGACCATTAATTTTAATGCTGTGGTAACCTTTAGAGGATGTCAGTATGTCAAGCATTCACTAAGAAGTGAAGCAAATGCATTTCTTGCCCCAAAGAATTCATATTTTAGAATATAAAAAAGCGCAACATTTCTTTAACATTGAAGAAAGGTGAATTCTTACAAAATTTAAGGCCAGAGGGGGTTATTGGGCTAGTCTACTCTGAACTTCTCTGTAATAGCAGAAATGAGTTCCCTCAATGAAATTCTCACTTGAAAGTTAATAGCTGTGCAAGGACTGGAGAAGACATAGCCCATCTTGATTTTTTAAATCTCCAACAGTGGGAAATTATTGCAGTGCCCAAGGAGAAAATCTGGGGAAACAGAAACTGAAACTGTCTTTGCATACAAATTTTTGTCTTTTCTGTCACAGAAAGATCTATGTGCAGTGCATATCCTTAGAAACCAGCTTCAGAAACCCTTGGGCTGGCTGGCAGAGAAGATAACCCTCATGTAAAAAGTTCTGTGTTTCAAGACAATTTTATTCCACAGCAGATTAAAAGAAAGAAACTCTGCCTGGAAAAACACACATGGGATTCAGCTAGATTGGAAAAACCAGTTCATAGCCTTCTCTGACATATGAGAGTAGAAGTGACAGTAGAAGTGCTGTCACCTACCTTTAGCCCACATTTGGAAAATGTTCTTTTAGACAGGATAGCTACATCATTTCTAAGAAGGAAACATTTCCACATCTCCCATAGACTGCAGTGAGGACTTCTACACAAAATCCAGTTTGCTAAGCTGCCATGACGTGGCCTAGCTCTCACTATTATTCTCTTTCCTAGTCCTTATGGATTTATTTATTGCCTTTCTTGCTGACATGTAAAAATCTTCAGGAGAGACCCTCATCTTACCATCCTGCAGCTATTCAAGAGACTCTTCTCTCACCTTTTTCTTGGAGACGTGCTCAGGCATGTGGTGCACATGTCAGGTGAAGCTGACAATACTGAGTGTTTTAGTTCAGATCAAACAAATCACACAATCACAGAATAATTGAGGATGCAGGGATCTCTGGAGGCTGTTTTGTCCAACCTCTTCCTCAAGCAGATCCAACTAGATCAGGTTGCTCTGGGCCTTGTCCAGCTGAGAGATGGATATCTCCAAGGACAGTTACTCGACTCACCTGTCTGGACCCTTGGTCCAGTATTTGACCTCCTCATGGTTAAAATGTGGGTTTTTTTCTGATTTCTAATCAGAATTTCTTGTGTTCCAAACTGCCTCTTGTCTTAGAATCTTAGAACCATGCACCTTCGAGAAGAGTCCATCTCCCTGCTATACCTTTCCATGAGGTGGCTGAAAGACAGCAATAAGATCTCCCCTTAGCCTTTACAGTGATTTTAGGTGGAGCTGTGCAAACAATAGGATAGAATGTCTACTCTGGCTCCCCAGGGTGCATCTGGACAGGGGCATTTTTGTAATGGTAGTCTGTTAAATACCAAGGGAAAATAGCTGCCCAGACATAGACTGAAGAATGAGAATAAACATCTCTGATAATAGGAACAGCTCAGATATTTCTGTTTGTAATCACCAATACATTTCCTGATCTGATAATCATGAAACCTCCAAGAGGTGATACTGTTTTGGATCCAAGTTGTAGAAAAGCTTGACTGAGCAATAACTGTTTCTGCCTAAATTGAACAAGAGGATAAGCAAAAAGAGATTTGTAACTAAGGTGTTCAACTATGCAAAAGCATATTTTGAAAAATTAGGAATCTTTAAAAATAAGCAATATAGCAGGAATTTCTTATGGGCTGTGTAATGACTACCAAAACAGTAGTTAGTCTCTTTATAATAAACAAAAGCTTTCTGGAAACTCAGTTACTCTTCCTTCTACAGGCTATTTTTGCTTTCTACCTTCAATTAATTTGTCTGGAAAGCTGTTCCAAACCTGTCCCAAGATGTATTTTAATAAAACTGAAAGATATTCTTCTTTCTAGCTTCCTTCCCTAAGCATCAGTAATTATCCATGTAAGCTCTGTTTGTAAGTCCACAAGATACACTCTGTTGACATTTAAACTTCATTGCCAAATTCAACCATCTTTGATAAATAAAGACTGCATAAATCTTGAGCTTTTGTGGATTGCATGAAAATATGTGTCCAAGTGGGGCATAACACATTGGGTTTGTGATGCCCTGGAAGGAAACTGACATAAGAGGTCCACTCCACCAGGCATCAAAAAAGCCACCTTACTCCCAGGTATATTTCAGGAGGAGCCTACACTTTGTTTGTCTTCAAGAACTTAAGGTTTTGCTGTTGTGTTTTTTCTCCCTTCTGTAAAAAAAAAAAAAAAAAGGGGGGGGGGGACGGAAATGGAGGCAAGAAAAAGATCCACCTGCCAGCAGAATCTGAGCCTAGCAGGATTGAATGCAGCATTAGAGTATTTCAGCATTGTAAAAGTTTTAGTCTTCTGCACCGATCCCAGTCCAGGATCACTTATTTCAATAGGCCTCTTTCAAGGTGACTTTGCAACAGGGCAGTCACAACCATGGTGTTTGTTCTTCAAGCAGCACAAGCATGGAGGAGGTTCATGTAGGATGGCCTGAAAGCCTGAACCAGTCACTCTCCCATGCATCAGTTGCTATAGCAAACCAACTGGAGTGGAGAGCCTGTGATGGTAGACCAGTTAAGTAAGCAAGAATGGCAGGAAGAATATCAGAAATAATTCTGTGCAACTTAGTAAGAGGAGGAGCTTCAACCAGAAGCCTGTGTCTGCCGTGTGCCTGTCAGTGGGAAAGCAAACTAAACTGCTGGGACTCTTCAGGAGTTATTGTTGTGGTAATCCAAGAGGGATGCAGGGAAGGCTACAAGCTTGTGGATTTCCCCAGAGCAGTCTGAGACGCTCAGCATCAGAAACCATTTGCAAACACAAAGTGTACAAATGCGTGTGTGCATGTAAGTGAGCTGCTCTCTGTGTTTAGGAGGATCAGAAACCTACAGGGCAAATACTGCAATCTCATGTGAAGCTGGCAGGAGGTTTGCTACCATAGCATGGATCCGTTTTCTGTTTAGGTTGGATCCAGCTATTTTCCTGTGTAATGGATGTGAGGAGGCCACTGAGATTGGGTTTCTCTGATGAAGTAGAAAGTGCAGGGGGATGATCTTGGGAGAGAAGAGGCTGTAAAACACATTCTCTGCTTCTCTGATCAGCACTAGGTTATGCTGCACCTAATGGAGCATTGCTTCTTTATTCCTGCAGGTGATCCCACTGCCATAAAACCAGCCCAATAACATTCACTTGCTCCTTTCTTCTTTGTGTCACTTCCAGTTCTGCCTTTCCCCACTTGTGTATCTCCTTCCATAGGTTTTACAACTTCTTCCCTCTCCAGGTGGTGTCTCTCCAACTGGGCATAATCATCTGCCCCTAAGCACTTTGATTGGAGCAGCAATACCAGCCTCCCTAGGCTACAGGGGAGATTTTAATGTTCTCTAACTACATCCTGAGTGTTCCCGGTTTTTCAGCATTCTTTGCATTTTGGCCTGATTAGGTTATTTGTTCTGTTGTGTTGCAGGGACAAGAAGTGGTGCTTAGGCACTAGAGAGTATGTTCTCTCTGTATCCTGTAAAATAAGATAAAATTTGCTCAGCTGGAAATGAAACAACTTGGAGTTCAAAACTCACTTCCGCTGGCAGCCGTTTTGCATTTTCATAGACTTAACAGCCATCAGTACTGGCCAAGGTCTCTAGCCCTAGGTAAATGCCCCTAAGGCTCTTAAGCTATTTGCATGCTGGAGGTACTGATGAGTCAAAATAAGGCTGTACAAACACATGGAGATTGGGAAAACCATCCAGATCCCTGCCATTTGGCCTGCCTTAACCATGTCTGGGACAAATATGGATTCCCTGAGTCCTCTTTCTCAGACTGCCCTGTGGTATCTGCATCAGAGGGGTGAGATAAAACCCACGAGTCTTCCTGATGTACACTGGTAACCTTCTGACACAGCTTTGGATGTAATGAGTGGACTGCAGGATGAATAATAGCCTTTCCCATGATTTATATCCTTTCAGAAGGGAGAGAGGGATTTTTGGCAGATACTTGTCTCCCTATAAATGTGTATGGCATAACTGCTGGGACACAGATGCACTCACATGTCTGTCTTTAATCTGTTTCTTACTAAATCACTGTGTCTACATTGCCCTGAGCTGTTTTTCTTCCCTCCTGAAATGTGCACAGCGTCTCACTGGAGCTAGGTGTTTTCCATGCATTGCTCTGCTCTGGAACGCACACCCTTTGGGACTTTCATGAAGTGGTTGGAGGACCATGGAGGTCAGAGCCCTGGGCTCTCACTGACACCCAGCCTGGGCGCTCTGCCTTTGGAAGATCAGCATGATTTCCAAGCAGCAGCCAGCCAGCCTGTGCTGCCGCAGCGTGCGCTGCTCCCAGTGCTCGCTGTTAGGCAGGAGCTGGCTGTGCCCCTGTTTGTGGCAGTGCCGTGGAAGGCAGATGCCACGTGGCTGAGCTAAATTGGATAAAGAAGGAGATTAAATGGTCACTCGTGGGTCAGAATTTCCTGCAGAGGGCAGCTTGGTGCACATCTGGGCTGTTTAGCAGATGCAGCAGAGTTTCACGCTGCTGCAAGGCACTTTTGTGGAGATCTCTGCAGAGCTCCACTGCAGGGTTGGAGGCACAATACACTAACCAAGAACTCCTCCAGTCTGGGATGTTCCTGAGAGGGAAGCAGTCCTTTGGAGGCTGACTACTCTGCTGTTACTGGTATGTTTGTACTCCTAGATCAGCACTTTGGCTGTTTCTCCTGTTGGCATGTACATGGCATGTCCAGTGCAGCCTGGTGGTTTGCAGTGTTTCGCAACTGGGTGGAATCACAGCAGTCCATGGATTAGGCCTGTGTGTGTTTTGTCGTTTTTTTTAAATCCCTATAGCAGTGCTCCATGTCTGACCACTGAAAAAGATCTTTCCATATGGCTTGTCAGCTATGAAGTTCACCAGGTCATAAAAGCAGCCTGACCTGGACAGATCATAGAATCATAGAATGGGTTAGGTTGGAAGGGACCTTAAAGGTCATCTACTCCAACCTCCCTGCCACAGGCAGGGACACCTCTCAACTAGACTCGGCTGCTCATTCAACCTGGCTTTGAGCACCCCCCAGGGAGGAGGCATCCACAACCTCCCTGGGCAGCCTATTCCAGAGTTTCACTACCCTTTTCTTAAGATCCAGTCTAAATCTACTCTCACTCAGGTTAAAACCATCCCTCTTTTCCTGTTACTAGACACCCTTATGCAAAGCCCCTCTCCAGAATTCCTGTAGCGTCCCTTCAGGCATTGGGAGGCAGCTGTAAGATCCCTCTGGAGTCTTCTCTAGGTTGAACAACCCCAGCTCCCTCAGCCTATCCTCATAGCAGAGATGTTCCAACCCTTGGATCATCTTCGTGGCCCTCCTCTGGACTCACTCCAACAGCTCTGTGTCCTTCTTATGCTGGGGACACCAGAACTGGACACAGTATTCGAGCTGGGATCTCAAAAGAGTAAAGGAGAAGATTCACCTCTCAACCTGCTGGCCACACGGTTTGCCTTTTGAGCTTGGCTTAGACTTTCTAACTGGGATATCAGGGTTCTGACTGTGGAATAGCAGTGAGTCCCTGCTGGACAATACAAGTGGTAAAGAAAACTTCCCTGTTAGGGAAGTACATAAGCCATGTTAGTACTCCTCTAAGCAAATAGAGCAAACAGCACCCTGTGGTATGGAGGAAAACTACACAGGCTGCCTCCAAGAGAGCCTGGGGAGGGTCACCTCTGCTTTCAGCAGAGCCAGGGTTTGCCTTTCTGCTAGAAGAAAGGAATTAGACTGAAGGGTGTGGGGAAATGAGCAGCAAACAGGCCTCTCAGATGAGAGTTACCCTATAGGTCAGTATTAGAAAACACCACAATTTAGAGTTAAGGTGGCAGCTAAGTCACTGAGTAACAAACGAGTCCCAGCCTTGGTTGAGAGGGCTACTCGCTGGCTCTAAGAGTACTTGGAGTAGTTCCCCATGGTGACAGCTTGACTAGAGGGGTTTCGTCTTCCAGTTCAAGTGGATAAAGGAGGATGAGCAGCAATCCAAGGATCTCAGCTTCTCCCCAGAGCTCTGTAAACAAGCTGTGATCCTGGGCGCATCACTGAGGTGGCACGCAGCTCTGGATTGCAGACACCTCAATGTGAGTGTTGCGACGTAGGTGTCTACATGTGGACTGAGTGTCTAGGCAGTGAAAAATCAAGAGCTTGACTCATGCCCACACAATGATTTCTTAGTGGAACACATCTCAAGGTAGGTAATTGTGCCCCTAGTCAATACAGTCAGTGAAGCTGGAGAGTTAGACACCTACATTTGCTCAGCTGACTCACTCTTGGGGCTCTGCTGTCAAGATTGACTAGACCTCCATTGATTATGCTGGAACACAGATACCCAGTGCTCATAGAGCCACTACATCTAGACACAAGCTGACTCAACCTGGATTCACCTGCAGTGATGTGAAGGGCCTTTTCATGCCACTGTTAAGCAGGACTAGAAATCTTCACTTCCTCCTAGTAAGGGAGGAAGGGATCCTTGCTTGACTACAAAGCATGTAAACCTCTTCAAAGCTAGGTGTAGCTCTGTAAATGCTGAGTGTTTGCATTATGATCAGTAAGCAGCCATTCGGCGATGCCTGCACAGCACTGAGGAGTAGTAAACAGATGGGAGAAGTTGCCAAGTAAGGCCACACAGAAGCAGTGAGCAAAAATAAGTGTTAGAGGCAGTCTGACATTTTTATGGCGAGACAGACACAAGCAGGATTTGAAGCATATAGCAATGAAATGGGGTCAAGGAGGTGAGATGCCTTTTCTTGGCAAAGGCCTCCTCCTGTTGGGCAGTCTCTTCTGTGCTCAGACAGCAATCACTCCTCATTGCTGGCCTGGCTGGGAGGTTTCAAGATAATCATGGTGCAACACAGCTCCAGTGGACAAGGCAGGAAAAGAGATACTGTTTACGATGAGCTGATGTGTGGGAGAAGAGAGATTTTAAACGGAGCCTTGAAGTCACCGGGTTACACCAGCACTGGGCTGGGTTGAACTGACAACTGCTAATTACTGAGAGAAAAATGATTAACTAAAACCCAAATATAATTGTCATACATCTAATTAAAATGGATGATTTATAGCCAGATAGAAGACTACAGTCTTGGCATGGCGGACACACAGAATGTGATGGACAGCCTGGAATCTTGCATGTCTTTTACTGAAACTGAGTTCAAAAGTTGTTCAAAAGCCAAACTATATTTTAATTAACTGAAGGCCAGAAAAGCTGTTCTGAAAACCTAGGCAGAAACTGCACGAGAACGTGGTTCTCCTGGCAAAACACTGAATGTCCAGTTTGATGCTGCTGACAGCAAAACCTCTCTGGCTTCTGAGGAGTCACTATTCTCCCTTTTCCAATATCCATCTGGAATTTCTGGTGGAAACTTTCCTGTGGGGAGAGGAGAACATTGTCAGAGAGGGTTTTCACGCATAAATAGTGAGAGGGAGCAATTCTTGGGGACTGATGCAGCAAATATGTGACAGGCACTTCTGAAAACTCATGTCTGTCAGAGATGTCAAAACTATTTCCTGTTGGTGTCACAAGAATGTATGAAATATTTGTTGAGATTTACATGGTATGAATTGTAAGGAAAGCTTTTGTATTCTAAGGGTTTACACACTTTGTTACAGTGTATGCCACCTAAGTAGTACTAAGAAGGGCTCTCCTCTGTGTGCGTGTGCTACAAGGGAACGGTAAGAAAAAGGTAAATGGTTGGTGGTGGTCTTATGTGTAATATGGATAATTTTCCTCTTTTTGTCAGTGACTTCGGTGACCTGAAGTCTGTCTGAATTCTGAGCTGGTGTTGATGCTCTCATCATTTGGGTGTAAATGGTTCCACCATGCTTCTTGGGGATCACTCATGAACCTTGATCAGGCCGCTTCCAATCTCTGTTTTGGGAGGGACAGCTCAGCAGACCTTGGCTCTGAATTTTGAGCTGCTGGACCTGCTCAGCAGATGGAGATTTCTGCTGGGGAAGAAGGTACTCAGCATCTCTGGAAATGACACTTTTCTTTTTTAAGAAAAAGTCGTCTTTGTCGGCCGTTACACTACGGTTAACTTCCCACGCGTGTGTTGGAAGTTCCACGTTGTTTGGTCATTTCTCCTTGTAAAGCACTTCAAGTATAGTTCAACACTGGTGTGGGACATGATCTTCCTTAAGACAGTGGTGGCCTCCTGTTCACCTCCCCTTCCCTTTTTCTCTTGCCTCTTTCAATTGCTTGAAAGTTCCCTTGAGCCCTTGCTTAGCTGGTTCACCCTGGCCTCAAAATAGTAACAGCCTTAATCCAGGGGACCTCTTTAATCCTAGGCTCAGAGTATGAGCCATGAGTGATGGCTCTGAGCAGCAGACCCATTTATGCAAAATGTTTTGCTCTCTGAGCAGCATCGTTGAAGAAGGATGAGATTAGAAGGATATCACTGGCAAAGTGACTAAGAGATTTATCTTATTCATAGGCTTGGCTTGTACTTAAGGAATTTACATTATTGGGATTTTTCAAAATCTGAGCTGGCTGAATTTATCCTTCTTCCAGCAGCATCACAGATATTGAAGGCTTGTTGTTTCTTCTCTAGTTCTTACCTTTCAGCACCAAGACATGACTCCCATTGCTTTCTCTGTGGCTTTTCCACTAGTGTTTTCAAATGCTGGGAGTACCACAGCCTCCTCTAAGTCCCTAAGAGGTTATCATAAAACAATTCAATGTCAAGATATATTCCCAGATGTTCAGCCTGGTTTTTCTTTTGCTTAATTAATTTCTTCCTGATTTGTCTAGTTAATACTGTTGGGAAGATTTAAGAGGGATGCATCTCCCTCTGACACTGGCATGTCTGGATATTTGTAATAAAGAAGAGTTAGACCTCCTTGAAACTTCTAGCTCAGAGATCCTCTTTAGAGAGCGAGCTGGGCCAGGCTGTATTAGGGAGACAGACATTTCTGTGCTTTGGTCCTGAGAAAGCCTTTGGGAGGACAGGCCTCAGTGAGCCCTTATGCCACCTCAAGTCAAGGATGCCAGCATCAGGCCCCCCAGCTCACAATGCTGAGGGAAGTCCTGAAGTGCCTTTGTTCCACTAGCACTGCACATTCAGACAGACTGCTTGGGAAATGATATTAGCAAAAAGCCCATACTCCTCTGATAATGAAGACTGACACCTTGCTAGGGGCTTTGGGGAGGTGACAGGGCTGGGTTGGATGAAGACTGGGGATAGCTGGGCTGGGCTGGCACAAGTGAGTTGCTCTGGGGAAGGAAAGGCTGTGTGGAACAAGACATGCTGTGCTGGAAGGCAAGACATCCATGGTGAGTAAAGTCAAGCTAAAGTGAGTTCAGAAAATGTGTCCTCCCGTCAGGGTGTCTCCCTACTCAGTAGCTGAGCCAGGAGCAGCAGGGACATTCCCAAGGGGGAAAAAACAAAGATGTCACTGAAGTTGAAGGCAAGGACATGGGTGTCATCGAAAAAAATTGTAGAATGGCTTGAGTTGGAAAGGACCATAAAGATCATCCAACTGCCCTGACGAGGGCAGGGACACCTCCCCCTAGACCAGGTTGCTCAAAGCCTCATCCAGCCTGATCTTAAGCACTTCCAGGGACAAGGTGTCCACAACATCTCTGGCCAACCCATTTCAGTGTCTCACCACCATCATAGTAAAGAACTTCTTCCTAATGTCTAATCTAAATCTACTCTGCTCTAGTTTAAAACCATTGCCCCTTGTCCTATCACCACATGCCCTTAGAAAAAGTCCTTCTCCAGCTTTCCTGTAGGATCCTCTCAGCTTCAGGTACTGGAAGGCTGCTGTTGAGTCTCCGCAGAGCCTTCTCTTCTGCAGGCTGAACAGACCCAATTTCCTCAGCCTGTCCTCACAGGAGAGGTGCTCCAGCCCTCTGATTATCTTTGTGGTCCTCCCCTTGACCTTCTCTAACAGATCCATGCCCTTCTTGTGTAGGGGGCTTCAGGGCTGGGCACAGTACTCCAGGTGGGGTCTCACCTGGAGTACTGAAGCAGGCAAAGTCTAATCTACAGACCTTTCCTTAGCATAACGATCACTTTCCTGTCTCTTGGTTGTGTGTATTCATAAGCAAGCTGAGCCAATCTAAGCCCATGCAGCTGTAGTGAGCAGCAGCCCCAGCTCTGCATTTCCACACTTTCTGAGCTCTAGCACCAGTGACCATGAAGCCAGGGACTTGTTCCCACACGAATTAGCATTATATATGAGTATTAACTTCTACAGCTGCCAAGTTTGTTGATTGGAATTGCATCTGACCACCTGGTCACCAACAGAGCACCAGTGAAGGGGCAAGGCAGCACACCTGGGAGGGCAAGGGTAGGGAGGAGGTGGCAGCAGAGACTTAGGCATAAACTGTGTGGAATTGCATCCTGATATCAACAATTCAGAAACTCCTTTATAGCAACAATGAAGTATAAGGCATTTGAAGATATACTGCATCATTTTCAAGGGGACTATTCTAAATTCAGCTCAGTGAGATGAAGCATAATTTGGGCTCAGCTCTTTTAAGAAAACAAGCACCTTCCCTGACCTGGCCTCTAAATATCTGTCCCAGGAGGAAGTCTTTTTTACCTCTCTGAAAGGATAAAGAATATCTAGGCATGGACCCATGCCATTTTCGTTCTCATATACTTTGCATTTTTTTCCCAAATGATAATGAAGTTGTTTGCAGATCAGGCAGGCAATGTCTTCTGGCCAGCCTGGGGAAAAGGGCTATACTAAGGCTGTATGGGATTTCTTTCTTAGTACCCAAGTATTTCCCAGTATAGAAGTGTGATTGACAGTGCAGGCTAGTCCAGTGGGAGCTGCTGAAATGGTGAAGGGGCAGAAGAACATTATGTGTGAAGAGAAGGAAAGAGAGTTGGACTTATTCTGTCTGGCAACAAGACAAAAGGGCAAACCTGATGCCTTCTGCTACTTAAAGTCAGATTGTAGAGACCACAGAGCCAGAGGGGCACAGAAAGAACAAGAGGCAATGGCACAAAGTGCAGTAAGGGAAATGCTCATTGGATATACAGAACAAACTTTCACAGTGGGAGTGGTGCAGCCCTGAGACGAGAGCCTGGAGATATTGTAGGATCTTAGTCCTCAGAGATCTTTGTGGTTCAGCAAACAAAGCTCTGGCAGCCCTGAAGCTAGTCCTGGTTTGAGCAGGAGGTTGGACTACAGAAATCCAGACACCTTTCCTAATATAAATTCTCTGACTCTATGAAAACCACAGGGTGAGGGCACTGAGAAGTGGTTGCAATGTCACTATTCATAGGATTTATACTTCTTGTTCTGGAGAAGGGTGTTGGTGGGAGAGGGAAAAGGTTTTACACATGCAGAGATGTGCACCCACCCACTGCCTGCCTTCAGACACGAATGTGCCTGCAGCCATCTCAGTGGGGTCCAGACTTCTGTCTTACTGACCTTTAAAACAACTGAGCTGGCCCAGCATGAAAGCCTGCCCTAATGAGCACACCAAAGCTCATGGCCTCTTGAACTGGTGACAGCAGTCAGTGCATCACTGCTGCACAAGAGGTGCCTGTGCCCAGCTTCCCACTCATGTTGGGAGAGTTGCTACTGCCATCTTTTGCCTGTTGCACTTTCAAGATCAATTTAATATAAAACCAGTGAAAACTGGAGCTGGAAAGGGCTGGATAGACCTGCTGTATGCCCACCACCTGCCTTACCTGTACCTCTGACATGACCCCTGACCTGTCTCCTGCATAACCCTCAATTTCCCATATCATCCTGCTTTTCTACATACCACGGTTCCCAGCTGATTCCACACTACTCACTTTTCTCCTGTTTCCAAGCACTAATCTCCTGCTTTTCCCCTCCTCTCTCCCTTGGAGCTGGTGCTTTTACAGATGGTCCCTTCTGTCCTCCCTGGGACAGCATCAGAGTGGAACTGATGATGAAGCCACACTCCAAAGTCTGCTTTGCTCCCATGGTGAGACCATCTTCTGGTGAGGGTGAGGCTGGGTTTGGTGCCTCTGTCTCCTGATGTCCCTCTCAGCAGAGATGGAAATAGTTCCCAAGCCTGTCTTACTTATGAGAGCCTGGGGTGCATGGACAAACTGTGTGCCCATGCTCCTGCTAGCACTGCTGCTGCTCTTTTGCCTTCAGGGAGCAAGGAAGGGAAAGTAGTCAGGAGTGAGAAAGCACTTCTTTGACCAACCTGGTTTACTGCAGTTTAGTACCTAGGTCCCTCTGTGTACCATCAGACCCTTGCTCCCCAGGTCATCAAGCTCTTTCAGTATCGTTCCCCAGCCCGTCTTGCTGGAGCATCCCAGTATTCCATCCCCAGAGACTGTCACCTCAGAGCCACACTTAGCAGCATCCCTCTTACATGCCCATTTTCCAAAGCTCTTCCAAGCCCAGTATTGCCAGCTCATCACACTTGTGACTGTCCTCAGCACGGCACTCTTTCCTGTCTGGCACATCCCCATGATGTGCATCCCCTCCCCTATCCTAGTAGCTCTTGCAGCCCAGCCTCCAGAAATGGTCCTTCTGTGTACCCTCCCTTCATCTTCACCTTCCTCCCTGGCAGGAGAAGGCAGGAAAACCTCTCCCTGTCGAGTGGGCGTGCTTAATTCTGTGTTTGTTTTCAGTGCCGTCTGCTCAGTCACTGCTTAATGGAGTTCATTTGTGATGTTCAAAGAAAGAAAAAAAAGAGAGATATCCCTGCCTCACTGCAGGACCTTAAAATACTTTCCATGTTTGCTTGTAGATCCTGGTTTCTGTCAGTGAGGTTCAGCTACTAAAAGGCTTGAGTGTGGTCGCCTAAAGCAGGCTTTGAAATTCTGCTTATTTTCTCTCTCAAGGGAGCAAGTGAAAGGTTTTTAATCTGATTCTGTTCTGCAAAGGGAGAAAGCGATGCCAAAATGCAATGTGCCCCAGTGGAAGAGAAGTGAAGAGGACAGCTCTGGAAAGGCAGCGTGGGCTCACTGGGAAGGGTCCGGCCGTCACAGGCAACCCTCTATATAACCTGAGCATATCCAGCATCAGCAGATAGGGAGTTTCTTTCTCATTGCTTTTGGTGGAGACAGACCCTGAGCATCCCTGCACTGGGGATGATCAGGAAATACCAACTGATTTCTAGCCTTCCTGCAAGTCCAGGCTACTTGAGACTCATATGGTTTTGTGTCCACAAAGTCCTTTATTTAACCAAAGTCTAGCCTTAAGCCTCCAAAAGTGTGAAATAGTGGATCTATATCCCTTTAACTTGCTATTACTTTTCTCTTTTAAAATTTACCTCAGATTCTCCTATACTCTATCTATCAGATGCCACAACCAGGCTGTGACCCTGGACAGGGGCAGCTTTCCCATCCTCCAGGTGGGGTTTGTTATCAGCCCGCTGGTTTGCAGAGGAGCTATTTCCCCGATTGCGGCATGGGCTTTGACTCTTGCTCAAGCTGCTGAGAAAGGAGAAGCATTAGGGAATGGCTATGAGGTCTCCAGAGAGCCAGGCCCAACCAGAAGTGTGAAATGTCTTTCTGCTGGCGGGTGAGAAGGAAGAAAGTGTGTTAATGCTTTTGAGAAGCACAGTCAGGCTACAGACATCGTTTCTCAGCCATCCACCTCACAGCTCTATTTGGCAAACCGCAAATAGTAACACCTCCCTCCATCCCTCCATCTCTCCTGGGAACTGGGAAGCAAAATTAACTTTTGCAAAGCCCGCTGGGCACATGAAATGAAGAGTCCAAAGGGTCTGTGTGAAAGCCTTTCCACAAAGTAAATTCTCACTCATGATGTATTTTAGTCTATTCATAGAATTAAGAATAAAGTGAGACAAGCCTCCTTCCAGCACTTAGAGCTGGGCATGTGTGCAAAGTGGATTTTGGCTCAAAGAAGGCACTGCTCTCCACAGCACAAGTGATTTGACAGGCAAGCCCAGCCTCGCATTGTGCTTTTAGCACAAAAGGATGGATTTTGAGCTTACAGCAAAGGAGTATCACTGCCTTCCCCTGCCACCACGCTCCCACCTTCACTACGGCAGAGCGCGCTGCCAGGAGCAATTAGGCAGAACAAGTTTTGTTCACTCCAAGAGCAAGAGCTGTCTTGCAGAGAGGTTGCTTCTCACTGCTGGAACATGGCATAGCGCAGGAATTTGCCGTGGTTTTTGAAGGGGTGTTGCCAGGCAAGGTAGGACCAACAGGTTTCATTAGAAAGAGGATGAATGCAAAACCAGGGAGGGACATAGAGGCTGGTTAAAGGAAGGAAAGATGGTGCTAAGGTGAAACCTCTTGCACGGCACTTGCAAGCCCAGGGTGTAAATCCTTGCTCTGCCGGAGATCTCCCATGTGTCCTCCAGTGAGTCTCTTGCCCACACACCAGCTCCCGCTTGGGCACTGGGGACACCATGCTGTCCCTTCTGCCTGGGGAGACCATCAAGGTAAAGGTATGGACAGTTACATAGTCCTCAGGCAGTATGAAGAAAGAAGACCCACGTGCACATGCCCCAGATAGCCGCTATTAACCTTGCCTCCTTTTATATGTTTTTTACAGCTGCTGCAGATGTCTCCTTGTCTCCCTGGAGGGACGTTAGGTACTTGCAGACCTTCCAGCTCAGACAGAGCTGCCTAGAGGAGCTGACAGCTTTGGCCCCAGCTCTGCAAGGCTCACTCCTTGTGGGCAGGCTGATTGAAGTCGGTCGAATCATTTCTGCCCTGAAAGGGACTTGTCTGCAAGAGCGCGACTAGGTTTCGGCAGCTAGGGCAGTGCTGGCAGACACTCACCCAGATCTAATTGCAGGCTCAGGACATAAATAAGACAGAGGATAAATATGAAAGGATGTGCTGGGAAGCCCCACAAGAGGAAATAAGGATATTATTATTGATTAGTAATGGTAATAGCAATAGCAGTTATCGACTGGATCTTGCAGCATCAGGCACACCAGCCATGTTGTGCTAATGCAGGAGCAGCGAGAGGTGCAGCAACCCCTGCATGCCAGTCACGCAGTTCATTTGCTCTCACTGAGCTAACTGGAGAGAACATGTTTGTAAAATGTACCTTGAATATCATAAGCTAAAATGACATGTAGGATTTGCCCACTACAGTCACCTGGGAAGTTGTTGGCAGCAGTAGTCCAGAAATATTTTTCCGTGGCATCAGCCAAGAGGCTGATGTCCTTGCCAGGAAATGTGCTGAACTTGGGGAGCTTCGGAGATGGCTGGAAGATTCCTGTGGAAGATGGAGAGGAATAGGGATTTAGTGTCAGGAAAGTGCTAGCTCCCAGGCTCAGTAGAAAGCTAGTATACCTCTTTAACCCCCCTTAAGGGACTACTGGGTACAGAAAAAAAACATTGCCCACCCTCTTGGTGAGCTCTGCACATATTCATGTGATGAAAGAATACACTTGTGATTTCCACTTGTGGTGTAGCCATCTCTGTTGTGACACAAAGTGATTACTTTCTTCCTGTCAAATATTATTTCCCCCATTCCTTCTTAGCTGTCTGCTTCTTGAGGGCTCTCCCTCTTCAGCACACAGCTTGGCTTTGAGTGGAGACTCAAAGCATCCCAGAGTAGGGTACCCTGACAGACAGCTCTGTTCCTGCTTGCTGTGTTCTCCATTCCATACACGGTCCCAGCACACACTGACCAGCCCTGGTCTTGCCCTTCTGCTCTGTCTCCCCATGTTCTCACTGGCTTGAACTGGCAAAATGCCAGTAGCTACGTGAAGATCCCCTTGTAAAGGGGTATTTCTCAGCTTCTGAAGATGATTAATAGGGCAGGTTTGCCTGCCAAAGAGCCAGTATGCCTGGCACGTTACCATTTCTGCAGTTTCCATCTGCTCCCTTTGCCCTCCTTGTGTCTCATTTCCCCCATGTCTAAAGTTCAAATAAGAGTAGCCAGTTCTGTTTGGTACTAAGAAGCTTAACATATTCAAGCTTTCATGGCACCTGGAGAACCTTGGATGAAAGCACATGGGAAATGGCTCCATATTTTCATTACATGCATTTTCTACCATTCAGTCATTCCCTGCTGCCTCCCCAAAGCCACCAATTCTCCTACAGATGAGGCAGAGAGCTGACACTAAGCAACCGAGCCAGCTGCACAGACCTGCTGGTGGCAGAACCATCCCTGAAAGAACTGTAGCTGCCCAGGCTCAGGGCTGGCACAGCCATCCTTGGAAATGCTACATGGTGGGACATATCCCTCCTACCCTGGCTCAGCAGGGACAGCCAGACCCTCAAGGGTGCTCAGGGCAAGGGATGCTTTTCACAGAGTTGAACACTAAACACATTTGCTGTACTGTGCTTCATGGCGCCCCAGCCACCTCTCCATCTGGCCCTCTTTGCAAGGCAGGTAGATTTCAATTGGGAAAAGACAGCTAGAAAGGTGCAGCGGCTGCTGGCTTGGAAAACAGGCTACAAATGGCCTGAGTGAGCAAACACAGAACTCAGGGGCTGTGGGTTGGATGTAGCTCTGACTTGGGTAAGAGGCTTATGTGTGTTATGTGTGTTGCTCTGCACAGGAGCAGCTCATGTTTGTCTTGTCCTCTCACCCCCTAAATCAGATTTAGGGTGGCCTCATCTATGAGGAAACCTGATTATTTCCCATTCCTCCAGCCTGATTCAAAACAACTCTTTGGCCACCCTGCTAGTCCATGGTTGTGTGTGTGTGTAGAGGGGTGTTAAGCTCTTCAGAGCATGAAATGTGACAGCTCTCCCTGCACATGGTGAACTGGGGCTGCAAAGGGAGATGGAATTAATTGCACCAGCAGCAGAAGTTGATTGACAGTCAGCGTTGCGGCCCTGGTGTGGTGAGCCTGCAAAGGGGGGAGCTTTATCAAAAAGCTGGGAATCACCTTAATCAAGAGGGGTTTTCTTCATTTGGTAGCTGGGCAGAAAACATCTCTGTTGACATTAGTGCCTGGGGGCACCCACTGGCTTGGAGTTGGGTGGGGGGAAGCACAGCAGCTGCTTGGATGCCAGCCTGAGTTCCCTAAGGGTGCAGAGAAGGGTTGGGGATGGGGGGGGCGTAAGTGGTGAGCATCTGGAATGCACTACGTGAGAAACCTGTTTTGATGTGACCATAGGAAAGGAGGCACAGACAAATCCCTGGGATACAGGCTATGTGTGAGAGTTTGAGATCAAGCCAGATTTAAGCCAGATTTGTACCAGGTTTAAGAGTGGTTTTTGGAGGTAGCAATTTGCAGAAATAATAGCTGTCCCTGACAATGGAGTCAGAGGAAAAGGGACATTTAGCTGCCTGTCCTGCATGATTTTCAGCCTGGCATTTCTTCTCCTGAGCATGGAGCTACTGTGAATGCACTCTGCCATGACAGGGTAAAAGCACAGTGCCATAGATAACACTGGCAGCTGATCTCCAACCCCCTAGTTCCCTGTGGGAGACTTTATTAAAGATCTCCATAACCCCCAAACCACTTTGTACACCGATTCAAGGTCCCCACTAGGGCCGGATGCTTAGTGACTCCATCTTGGTGTCTTTCCCTCCCTCTTTCCACCTGCCACCAGAGAGGTTTTATTGCATGCATTGGATATGTGACTGCCCAGGCTGATCGGTCCAAGGCTGATAGTCACCATAATGACAAATTACCCCATGGCTCTGCAGGCTCATGCTCTTTTGTTGCAGGGCTATTGCTACCATGTCCGTGACACACCGATGAATCATTCTGCCCAGTGGTAACACACAGCCTCCTCCAGAATGGCTGCTGGTTACTCATGCACATCAGCAATACGTGCTGGCTAACTGCTCCAGGAGTGTCACCTCCAGCTGCTGCTGCAAAATGCAATAAGGGGGTGGTTTAGATCTGCCCCATGCTGTAGATGAGTGGGTCTGAGCTCCCAGGAAAATTGTCTCTGTCCCTCTACGGAGAGCAGAGTTGCTCATGGTCTCTACTGAGCATAAGCAAGAACCAGGATTTCCACCTTTGCATAAAGCCATTTGAGGTGATCTCAGTGGCAAGAGGCAGAACTGGACAGCAGGGCCCCTGAGCCCCTTATTTGGCTCATGGATGATTCACTGCCTGACACAGGAAAATGAACCAGGTTTGTCTGCAGCAGAGAATTTCACACACACCATCCCTCCCTCCCCCCCTTGCACTAATCTGGTCTGGCAGGGGAGGCAGAGTGAAGTGCCAAAATGCGTTGTTGTTTTTTTTCCTTTTCATCCTCTTTTTAAATAGCAGTTCAGCTGATGGGCAAAACATGATCTAGAGTAGCATTTCAGGCAGCAGAAAATTAGTTCAGCTTTTACCCTCATTAGCTGATTGCCAATAATTAACATTTTGTCATTAACTACAGATGTTTATGTCCTGGAAAAGAAGTTTGGGTGTCTCTCCATTAGCTCTCAGAAATGTACTGATTATCTCCATTTAACTGGCTGCCTATGCCTCAGTTTCCTTATCTGCTAAGGGGAAAAAAAAGATTACAATGACTCACTCATGTCCTCTAATTTACATTCCAGCCTGTAAGGGCTGTCAAAGAAGAATGTGCCATCTTCAGGAAGTTCAGCTTCAGGAAATGCAGTTTTTCACTCTCTCTAACTTGCCAGCCCTTCCCTTTAATGAGCCTCATCGTCCAAGAGATCATAATCTCTTTGGCATTAAGTGACTTTTCATTGTGCTCTGGAGTGTTACTCAAATAAGCATGGATGCCCACAAGTTTGTTCATGCCTGTTTTTTCATGGCACCCTTTTCTTTTGCTGCTGGTTACACTATGGTGTCCTAAAGAGCAATAGCTGGGGCGCAGGTGGATCATCCCACTCTAAAGACCCTAATCTTGGTCTGAAAAAGCAGGCATAGCCCAGCACTTGGGTCCTAAACCCAGTGGCAACTGGGGATGGCTAACACTCGTTCAAGTAATTCATCCTCATGCCTTCTCCCTTTTTGGCAAGCTTCTGTATCTCCCTGGGTTTCAGAACTAATCCTTCCATACTGCTTGTTTTCTCATTAAATAAATGCATTTATGTAGCAGCCTCTTCTGGAGGAATAAACCCACAGTAGCAAATTTGTGTGTGCAGTTTGGCACTTCAGAGCAATGGTCTAATGGGAAGTAAAGCCATCTGGAGTTTCACTAGGAAAGCTAAACAAGAGCTCCATCTCTCCTATCCCTACTCCTTCTGCCTGGGGCACTGAGCATGGTTGTGACTTTCCTTCCCATCTCCACTGCAGCAGTGGTGGCCCCAGAAAAGATGAAAGGTAGCAGCTCTTGGGGCAGAAATGTGTTTTCAGGAGGCTGCTGTGTCATTGAGTGAACAGGGAGCCTGGGTATGTAGGGAGAACTGGATAATCATGCACAGTACCCTGCTAGTTTCCCTTTGAAAGCCATTCCTGTCTATCTCCCAGGCACACCTCTCTCCCATTCCTCCCTCTGCTGCTGGGAGCTCAATGCTCTCTGCTTGCCTGCTGTTCCTCCTCATTTGCCTATATAGCAATTGCCACATTTTGATGCTCTTCCTTCAAGCAGGAGGGTGCAGAGCAGAGATTGTCAGCGCAGTTCAAAGGTCCTGGAGGTCAGTGCTGCTTTCTTGCTGCTGCAGTGGCCCTGAGTGTCTTTCTGGTGGTTCCACGTAGAGACTTGTGCACCATTACCTCTCCCAGGTGTAGCTGCAGCCTCTGCAAGCTCAGACAAAGGCTCTGGCTGTATCTGGAGATAGTGGCTGTCTTCAGTAGCAGGGAATATAGGTTTTCAGCAGAGCTGAAGGCAGCTGGGTGGTTTCTGACCCACACAGCAGATTCGGAGCTCAGCTTCTCTCTACACGAGCAGAGTGATTTTACGTGTGCCAGCATAATGCACATCGAAGCAGGCCATGCACCAGCCTCTCCTGCACAGCTGCTCAGCTGCTGATGGTGCTCCCTGCTGTATTTCTGTCCCAGCAGGGCTCGAGCCACGCTCTTCACAGGTGTCAGCATCAGCACAAGCAGATTTGGTGGTCCCCAGGGAGAGCTCACCTGAAGGATAGGGACAAGAGAGCATTGCAGTATCCAGGAACAGGCTACTCAGGCATAGTATTGGTGCTGGAATCCAGGACCAGGCCACTGTGCAGAGGGCAGGAGGCAAGAGAAATGAGGTTTGTGCAGTAATGCATTTTATCACCCTCTCACCTGCTTAGTTTCCACTTCTCTGAAGATGTCACCTGCTGAGTCTTCAGCTCTGCTTTTTCTGGCTTTGCACAGATTTAATCCAAGGGTGGCTGAAAACCCCTGAGGCAGTACTGGGAAAATGTGACAGCACAGAGAGCATCATCCCAGGAGCAGCCAAGAAAAGGGAATTACTGGGTATCCAGATAAACCCAAGGAGGAGTTCAAGAGTAGGCTTCAAGGGGAGCTAGTGTGTGGCCAGAAGCCATGTCACAGCCACATGTAACACCAGGTCATTATGCAGAAACAGGACCCCAGTGGCTGTCCAAGCTGAGCAAAGCATGTTTGCATACAGTGGGAGCTGCATGTCACTCTGCTCACTGCATCCTGCTCAGGCTGAGGCATGGTACAGTCACACCTGATCTCTTGTCAGAGCAATGCCCCCCGTTGTGATGACTTGTTAATCCCAGCATTTTTATTAGGTCTTGCTGGACCCATTAATCAGTTCTCCAGCTCTGCCCTTCAAGCACTGTGCCACTGGGGTGGCTTTGATCAAGGCAGGAATCCCCTCCCTGGATTTGCTCTTGGCAGCTCTTGGCAGACGGGCTTTCCTCGTGTAGTGAAACTTCCAAACACCTACAGGATCCTTGTGGAGTAAAAACTGTTTTTTTTTTGTTTTGTTTTGTTTTGTTTTTTTTTTTTTTGTGAAATCTCTGCTTTCTCTGCTCCTCAGCAAAACATCCAGTCACCTGGGGTGACATTGCTGCTTTGCAGACAGAGGGAACTCCAGAGAAGCCTAGTAAATGTGCTCTTCTTGCTTGTTAGATGTCTTCAAGATGAGAGGATCCTCCACCAACAGCTTCAGAAAACAGTCTCCAGTGCTGGTACACTGGTTCTAGCTCCATGGTTTCCAGGATGAAAAGACCATGGGGCTTCAGTGGAGGTCTTGAAGAAAAGGCTGATCAAGACAGCTTTCCTCTGTGCCTTGCAATCAAATTTTCTTGTGCTTGATCATGCGAACTGGATCAATTTTCAGTATATTAGGGCGTATCTGACACTTCTCTCTGTGTTCTCCCCATCTTGTTTAGAGACTCCAGAGTCTAATAAGGAGTATAACTATGTCTGTGAATTTTTCTACATTGGCATTTTTTAATAAGGTTTCTGTCTTCTATGCATTCCCATAAGTTCAAGAAACATAAGCTGGTGCTGTGACATCTGATGAGATGAGCAAAGTCATGATGGAGGAAGATGCAACACTATAGAGAGGGCAGTGGTGACAGAGCAGCGGTGGGATAGCCCTGACTGCAGGGGAGAAGGAAGAGTTAAATTCAGCAGTGCTCAAGGGTGCCTACAAGGATGGAGGGAGACTGTTTACAAAGGCCTGTGGTGATAGAATGAGAGGCAATGGTTTTGAACAAGAAAAGAGTAGATTTAGATTGAATGTTAGGAAGAAGTTCTTTACCATGAGGGTAGTGGAACACTGGAACAACCAGGGAGGTATTTGAGGCCCCATCCCTGGTAATACTCAAGGTCAGGTGGTGACCTGATCTAATGGAGGATGTCCCTGCTGACTGTGGGGGTTGGGGGTGGGGGGGTGGGGTGGACTAGGTGACCTTTGGAGGTGCCTTCCAACGCAGTTCTGGACAAAGGTTGCTAACTTCAGGTGTGATTAACCATTGGTCTGCATGCTAAGATCTTATGAATTTCCCAGAATTTTAGATAGGGAACTGGACAGACTGGTGGTTACTGGGAAAACTGGGGCAGGGCAGGAACTGGTGCACATATTTCTGCCCATATTAATGCATTGTGCCCTGTGGAACAGCTTGAGGGCTGGAGTGCCAAAGTATCTCAACGGGTTTGAACAAGAAGGACTCTAACAGGTGCTCAGTGTGCCAATGAGAATGGGCCACTGTCTTTGTGATGACTGTAGCAACTAGGAGAGAAAGTCCTTGATTCTCTTGGACACCCAAATGGACCTTTGGTCAGCAGATGAATGCCAGCAAGACCATTTTGTTTGTGGGAACTTTTTCAGTTACTCAATGTGTAACAGCTTGGCCTGAATAACTGTTTTCAGGTAAGAGCTGGAGAGTCATCTGAGACTCAGTATGAGCCTGAACAGCATAGAGATCCTCCTCATGCCTCAGCAAGCATGAAAACAGGGAGAAACACATTCCAAACTGGGAGGCAGATGTCCTGGTTGGGCTGAGACTCATTTGCAGCCTCTGGACAGATCCAGGGGAAAGGAAGGCAGTGTCTGCACCTGAGAGATGCTTGGAGAAAAGAATGTGAGAAGAAAGCATGGGTCTGGGCTGCAAGAGAAGGCAGGTTATTCTGATCATGTATAGGTGTGGAACAGAGGTCATGATTACCATGGGGCTCTTGAAGACTGAGGCAGGAGAGGAGAACTATGTGCAGGTGCTTAATAGCCTGATTAACGTTCTCCTGTATGAGGCACAACTCATGGCTGGAAGGCAACAGCTATGAAACAGACATTCAGAAGCCTTTAGGAAGAAAAGGTAAATCTGTGGGTTGTTGTGAGTCTTTTAGAAACCAGCTGTCTTCGTTTCTCTGTGGTGTAAAATTCATTTCAGACCCAGTGACACCTATTATTTCAGATGTAAACAGGTTTTGTTCAAGACTTCAGGAGCTGGGGGACCTAGTGCATCTAGGTTCTTTAATGGCTAATTGTTTCCCTAAAAATGCCCTTTATTTCAAAACTGTGGTCTGCCTGCCTTCGTCTTCCATCCATCAAATCTCATTCTGCCTGTCTACCAGATTAAAAAGCCCTCCACTGTTATAAGGCTTCTCCCAATTGTAGTACCTAACAGGCTACAGTCATGTCATGTCTGTACCTTCTCTTCATTAAACTAAGCAGATTAAGTTTCCCTTTCTGCTCACCAGAGAGGCAGGTTTTCCCAAACACAGCTTCACAGTTCTGCTTTTCACCTCTGAAATTGTATGAGAGTTGTGGGGAGTCAGGTACACTCCACATGGTCTGAATGACCAGACTAACCTCAAGATACGAGGATAAGGTGCAGGCTGTGTTTGAGAGGCTAAACACACTCTGTGTGAGGTGCTGATCTGTCAGACTATGGTTCATGGTGATGAAGTACAATAAAGTATGGTCTTGGTGACCTTTCCTTTCCACTTCATCCTCTTTCAAGATGTATTTAGAGGAGTTGGAGGTGTAAGAATCCTTCCTGACTTTCCCACTTCATAGTGGCTTCTCTCTCCATCTGGAAGTCTTTGGGTTAATGCTGCATTGGAAAGTTTACTGATTTGCAGATATCTCCTGTTTGTTTCTCATACACATTTTGCTAATGATGGACTCATGTGTCCTGTCTGCTTATCTATGCTGAAGAGGATTGACACGAGTGAGCGGAGCCATCCACAGCCTGATCATTCCTACTTGGCATCCTTGCATTTGGCAGAGACCATGGAGCTAGTTTTAAAGAAGAAGAAAGAACTGTAAGATGCTGTCAACTCTTCTTTCCTAAAGGGCTTGTTAGAAAGTATGTTGTGAGAATCTGCTCAGAAGTTTTGTGATTTGATCAAGAGTACCCAGAAGGGATGGGTGAAGCAATCTGGAAGGAATAAGAATTGATCTAAAGCTCAGCCTGAAACTTGTTGGAAGTTCATGAGTTTGACCAGCTTCATACAACTGTTCCCACTGCTACTTTCTTGAGCTCCTACCTTGCTAACACTAGGGCCAGGGAACTGCTCTCAAACCAGGATGTTTCCAGCCTGACTAGACATGCCAAGTCTTTAAGATGATCTCTGCCTCTGAAATTCTGGCTAAGCCACACTCCTTGATCACATGTTCCTCCCTCACTGTAAATGCACAGTTTCTGTAGAATCATAGAATTGTTTTGGTTGGAAAATACCTTTAAGATCATCAAGTCCAGCTGTCAACCTAACACCACCATGGCCATTAGACCATGTCCCAACGTGCCATGTCCACATGTTTCTTGAGTACCCCCAGGGACAGTGACTCCATCACCTCCCTGGGCAACCTATTTCAAGGCCTGACTACTCTTTCAGTGCAGAAATTTTTCCTAGTATCCATCTAAACAGAGAACATGCTGTCATTGCTGCCACTTGGGAGGAGTGGGTGGGATAGGTCTCTGATCTGGGGACTGAAACATGTTTGTGATGTTGTCTGTGAAAATTTAATCTCTTACTAGATGATTTGGTTTAATGCTCTCAGATCATTTTATGATAGATCCCCAAAGTCTTTCCCATCCTCTTCTATCTGGTTTGTGCAGAGTCAGGAAAGGGATGTCTAGCTGACTAAACCATGATGAAGACTGAAGAGTCCTCAAGACACAGAAGTCATAGAATCACAGAATTATAGAATGGCTTAGCTTGGAAAGGACCTCAGTGGTCATCCACTCCAACCTTCCTGCTGTGGGCAGGGATGACTTTTGACTATACTCAGCTCCTCATTGAGCCTGGCCTTGAACAGCTTCAGGGAGGAGGCATCCACAACCTCCCAAGGCAGCCTATTCCAGAGTCTCACCACCCTCATACTGAAGAACTTCTTCCTAAAATCCAGGCTAAATCTACTCTCTCTCACCTTAAGACCATTTCCTCTTTTCCTGTCACTAGACACCCTTATGCAAAGCCCCTCTCCAGAATTCCTGTAGCGTCCCTTCAGGCATTGGGGGGCAGCTGTAAGATCCCCCTGGAGTCTTCTCCTTTCTAGGCTGAACAACTCCAGCTCCCTCAGCCTATCCTCATAGCAGAGGTGTTTCAACCCTTGGATCATCTTTGCGGCCCTCCTCTGGACTCACTCCAACAGCTCTGTGTCCTTCTTATGCTGGGGACACCAGAACTGGACACAGCATTTGAGCTGAGGTCTCACAAGAGTGGAGGAGTGGACCTCTCTTGACCTGCTGGACACACTCCTTGATGCAGCCTGAGATACAATTTGCAGGAGTGCACACAGAAGGATTTAGTGAGAAAGAAGACTCACAGACTCTAACGTGGGGCATTCAGCAAGCTGGGGAAATCACTACTCCTGAAGTCTGCCTAGATCTCTCCCTACAGTTATTAAATTGTGGTAGGTCTTCCAGCACTAGCAGATGAGGGTAGATTGTGTGTGGTAAAAATTTTGCTACAGTACTTTTGGTGGCAGTCTACTGCCTCCCCCCTTTGGGCCCTAATCTGCCACATTTCCCTTTGCCCAATGACACATGCACACCTTCTCTCCATGTGTCAAGTAGATGAGCTGTACATTGAACAGTAAATGTGATGCCTGCAGGTGACACTAGACTTTCCAGAGCAACTAGTCTTTTCCACAGGAAGAATCATCTTTCCCAGAAGGTGGTGTGGTGATGGTTGGGTGACAGCCCAGGAAATGTCTCTGGTGTGACACACCGTGTGGTGGAGAAGTGGGTGTGGGATTTGATGCCTAGCACATGAAGCTTAGCAGCTACAAGTGCACATTAATTGTGGAGTTGTGCAACTACTATGTGCCCAGCAGGGACCCAATTTCCTTTCTGTCCTGTTAATACAGCAGAAGTGAAAGGTCTCGGGGAGCAAATGTGCTTGGTTACCATGTTCAGACTAAAAATAATTAATTCTTACGAATGCTAAGAGTTCAAGGAGCTGCCTGCCTGTTAGGTTATAAATCCCAACTAAATGTGTTTACCATAGGCAGTCAAACTTGTAACTTAACACTGACAAAGTTACATAGTAAATAAGGAGATTATTAGGTGTCTGGGCAGAAAGAGTGGATCAGAGTGCTTATCCTTAGAAGTCAGTGCCCCTGTGGTGCTTAAAATGTCCACTCTGTGCCCTGCTGAGCTTCCACAAAACATACAGGATAGGATGTTTGACCACCTGTATTTAAGGTAGTGGGTGGTAACTTCAAGCCTGCAGGGACCTGTGAACACTAAGCCCACTATGACTACAGAAGGGATTGTTCAGCACTGAGGAAATCTCTTATGCAAAGATCTTTTCCCATGCAGCAATCATAGGTGTTCACAGTATATACATGTATGGGTTCACATTCCTTTTTGCACCTTAAAGAACATGAGAAGGTTGGGGAAACACGAGTTGTAAAAATTCAAGGTAATTAAAAAAGGAAAAGAAAACAAAATTATGCATAACAGAGAGAGAGTTGTAATCTCTCCATTTTTTTTGCATCTCTGGACACTTCCAGATTAAGGATCAGAACTGCCTTTCCTACACTGCTATCTGAGCCCTAGCCATGGCTGCTGGCGTGGTTAGGTTTTGCTTATCATGTTTCCTGAGGGGTAGGGAAAGTCTGATTGAAGGACAGAGTGGGTTAGTGGGCTATGACAGGAAGGTGCAAATGAAATTTGCTGATGATGTAAGGTTCAGAGCCATTGGCCTTGGAGAGGAGAATGAGAGTCTCAGTTTTGGATTATTCTGGTTAATAGAAATGGCATGAAATGGAGTAGGGCTGCAGGGAATAACAGCCTGGATGTCCAGTGTTGCAGCTGGAAAGGGCAATGCACCTAGCAGGCAAGGTGTTTCCTGCAGAGGCAGGAAAATCATGACCATGGCATTGACAAGCCCTCCTGGGGAAGCCTGGGCAGAAGAGAATTTCTGGGATGGCCACAAACATGGAAATGCCATTAGATGAAAGGAAGACACCAGCCACGTGTTTAGGCTAGGAAAGCAAAGTCTGAAGGAGAAGCAGGTGAGAGGCCACAGCATTAAAGAGCAATGTACAGTAGCAGTCAGCACTGGTTCTCAAAGGAGAGAAATTCAGAAACAGCCTATAAATAGGAATAACAAGAAGAGGAAAATTACTTGTAAGAGGAACCTGAGTCCTTTGTTTGGGATTGAGGCTTGTCTTGGAGTCATGGAACCTGATCTACCCAGGTTTGAAGTCTCCCCTATAAAAACTGCCAGTTCAGAACAGTCTCACATAATTACCCTCCGTTTTATGTCCCAGAATGTGTAACTGCTGTTCTTCACACACTCAGCACCCATTTGCCAAAAATAATAAGGTAGCTACAGATAAAAAGAAGGTGGTATGGAGTTTTAGCTGGGAGATGAAGATTTGAGTTCTACAATTCTATCTGTACAGCTGGTTAATCCCAGCTGGATTGGTTTGTTTCAGTCATTTGAGACTCATCCCCTAGCAAAAATCAAAACATCTTCAGACTTATGACTATTTCATCATCTCTGTTTATTCTTCCTGAACAGAAACTAGAGCTATAAATCAGGCAATCGACATCTGGTTAAAGAAATGTTATCCTAGATCTCAATGAGAGTAAGACCTCCTTTGAACACAGAATATTAAATTTGGGAAAGGTCTAGATGTCCACACACACTCCTCATTCCACCTAAGCAGCCAGCTTTGCTGTCAGGAGTCATAGAAAGGAGATTTGCCTTGGTCCAGCTCCTACTCTCATAAACAAGGGCAGAACAAGCACCAACACCAAGACCTTGTCTTGTCTTTGTCTTGGCAGTCATGGCTTTGTAGAGAGACAGGATGCAAATCATTCAGGTCAGTATTTAAACTTCCACTCATTGTTCAACTGGTGGTCTGTCAAGATGTTATCTGAGGACAATCTCAAATGATCAGCAGGCAACTGGATTTGGCATTAGTTGTAGCTAATTACCTGTAGCTAGTGCAGGCTCTTCAGATGTAGACTCTGGTGACAGTCCCATTGTACCTTAGCCATCTGTGCAAGGCAGTGTGGTGCCTCCAGCACCTGAAGTTACCAACATACCTAATGGTCTCTGCTAGGGAAAAACTCCAACACTACCAGGAAATGTAGTTGAGAATCAGGCTCCATTCCTGGGCCTGAACAAGGGATGTCAGACTCTCCAGCTGGTGTTCAAAGGACTTCTAGCAATGGTAATTTTCCATGAGAAATTGCAAGTTCTACTTTAAACACCTAGCTTCGGTTTCCTGAGATCTTGTGAAAAGGTGGAAAGTACAAGGTGAGACAGTCATTGGTTGGGGTGGCTATTTTCTATGGGAAGCAGTCTTCTGCTGCCCCACACCATGTGTCAGACACCTCTGAGTAGAATTATCTCTGGGCATCTCACAGCCTTGCAAATCAGGGTCCAAAAAAGATGGCAGGAGGGCATCTGAACAAGTATAAATCTGGACAGGCTTGCTGGTCCATCCCAGAATGACCACTTTGCACTTCTTCTTCACTCAGCCCTAAAGCAAACTGTATGTATTTATTCCTTCAGCCTTCACACATGGTAGGGGATCACACAGACTCTTCAAATGCCCCTCATTCAGTGTTCTTCTGTAATATCCTTTCTCCTGGTCCTATTTACACCCTGCTCATAAGTCTCCCAGCTCCTTCTGCGGGTCTCCAGCCTTGCCTCTGCCACTGCTGGCCCTGGCATCATGGTGCATGGCAGACCTGCTGCACAGGCTGTTTTGTTTGCCATCAAAAACTAGTTCCCAAATGGTTTGCCATGGGCCCAGGCAGGTAGAGACAGCTCCCTCCAGGCCAAGTGGGCCTGGGAAAAAGCCTTTTGTTCTTTACAGCTAAAAATGTGGTGGGTTTGAACAAACCCTCCCTGAGCAGCCTGCCCTGAGACCGTGCTGTGGAAAGGCATAAATTACCAGCTCCTGCCAACTGCATGGGGAGTATTAAATGACTCACCAGGCTTTTCTGCCAATTTAATGTGATTTAAAAAAAAAAAAGTATTATTTAGCCACCAAACACATTTTTCATATCTGCTTTTAATGGAATGCATTTGCTTTTTTTTTTTGGTTGGTTGGTTGGTTGGGTTTTTTTAACCCAAGATTAAGGCATGATTTTCTGTTTTTAAACCTGGGCTGGTCATTATCTCTGTCGAAGTTTTTGGTATGTCTGGGAATTCTTTTCCATGTGTGTGTTATGGGAGAGTAGGACTTGAAGCAAGAATAGACATCCTGCATTTTTTCATTGTGCCTGCCATAAAAACCATTCCTGTTTGAGATGAAGTTTTGTTATCTCAAAGATACCTCTTACTTCTGTGGTGGCAGCTGCCAGAGAAAATGTGTTAGCCTTCCAGCTCATGCAGGAGGTTGTAGCTGTGTGTGTGGGAAGGAAGGAGTGTTTTTTCTGGAAGGACCCTTTACCCATGTGCAAACACCTTTCCAGCACAAAACTCTTGCTCCTGGGATGATGGACACCAGGAGAGGAAAAGATGGAGTTTGGTCCTCAGGAAAACATGGGAAGAGCAGTTGAATGGTGTGAGTGTGTTGCATTTTTAGGCAGTCTCTGCTGTTGCTTGACTTTGGTGAAGGCTAACATGCTTTTCTGGTGGAGCAGAGGGCCTCCAAGAGGAGCAGCACAGCCCTCAGTGGCCACCTACATGACAGCACATCGAGGTCTCAATCCCAGCCTTTCCTGAAGCCTTCACCAGCCCTGAAGACGGAGGCGTGTGTGGATGAGATGGGTGCTTCTCAGAGCTGCTCTCCAGATTACATCACTGGAGAAAAACAAGGAATACAAGCAGGGTACAGGGAAGAGAGAGGGAAGCAAACTGGAAGGGTGGACCCAAAAGCAGGCAGGGGGAAAGAGAAAGGCAGGATCCCAGAAGAAGAGGATAAAAAAGAGCTCAATGCTGTCGTCAACCTGGGAGGATCAGGCAAAGAGCATGGGCGTCCCAAGGACTGTGTGTGGCTGTGCTGGGATGTGTGGGTGTATTTGCTATCTGACAGAGACAGCTCAGCATCTTCATCATCCCTATCTAATATATTGATTGTGATTAATGCTATTACATGGCATATCTGATTAATTAAGAATGGCTCCCCACTTGCGACTGCTTCTAGCCCAGCAAGTGCATCAGCTCTTGCCTGGCAGATGCTGGCACTGGTATTGTTGACAGTGGAACTCCTCACTGCCCACTGTGGGAGCATGGTGGCCAGGGCACTACTAACAGGACTGGAGGATACGTGCAAAAGCACCACATTGTTTGCAAACCAAGCTTTGTCATATGAAGAGCAGAGTGGCTCCTTGTGCCAGTAGAAATTATAGCTAAGTGGGACATGTTCATCTGCTCAGATGGAGCAGGAGACTTGGTGAAGCCAGAGTTACTGCTATGCAGTGCCTTCATCTTCCTCCCAGCCCCAGTGCCTTCATCCTCTCCATAGTCCCAGGTCCAAACCACCAGGCTGTAGCCTTTGATCTGCCTCCAAATGGAGATCTCAGCACTATTTGGAGAGGAGGCCTTAAGGCTTTTCATTGCCTTACATCTCCTCCTTCTTTGCCATCGGTTGTCTTTTCTTGCCCATGAAGTCTTCTAGCCTTGCCAGGGAAGAGGCATTATAGGAACCTCCTTGCCTGACCTCCATGACAGGGAAAACTGGGAGCCTGCACATCTGCATCTCCTCTTTCCTGTGCACAAAAAGAACCTGCATGACAAGGGAAAGAGAGTGGTAGATTTTTGCAGCCTCTTCTACATGGAGGACAGGTCTCCCTCTGCCTTCCCCCTCATCCAGGGGCAAAGCCATACTTTGGCATCTTCTTTTCTGTTGTGTGTCCATCTTCCTCCTGCCCCAGGTGCCATCCTTCCTTGTGATAATCCTTTTTGTGGATGTTTTTGATAGCTGTTAACCTGTTACCATGACAACCGGCCTCTGTTTTGACATTGGTCTTGAATGGATGATGATTTTCAAAGTTCCCACATGTCTCAAATGGTCAGAGGCTGCCTTTGTGCCCTCTCTTCATCCCCAGCATGTCTCTGAGGCTGAGAGAAGAAGGGTGAAGTTTCCCTCTAATGAAAGCAGTGAGTGCCTGGCTACATTTTTATGTATTAGTGAACCAGAGAGAGATTAAAGGGAAGAGACTTCACTAAAGGATTAGCAGATTTGGATATTCAACTATCTCTTTAAATTATTATCCCTAATTATGAGTATGATGAAAGTCCATGTGGTGAGGGATTAGAAAAGAGTCAGATGCAGCTCTTGGGGCTCTTGTGCTAGCGCCTGGCTCTGGGGAAGAGCTCCACATCATGCTTTTGTGTGCTCCATTCTGCTCTTTCTTGTTCAGGTGGAGAACAACACACTTAAAAGTGGGTCTGAGGTCCTGGTATTCCTTTTCCTCCCCTGTGAACCCCATGAGATGTATCATTTAGGAAAAACCAAAGCCAAGGACGACCTCCATTGCCTTCCTGGCTCCTCACCTTCTCCCTTTGCATCCTTTTCTGGCTGAACATGGTTTTCTTTGTCTTCCCACATCATGACATGATCAGAGCCTCAGCATCATTTGCAGAACCCTTTGAGGTCCTCACATATGCCCCAGACAGAAGAATGATTAGTATTTAAATTCCACTCAGTCTTTACTGCATATAGATCTTTTGCATCTGCTGCATTATTTTCAACTTAAAGGCCTCCAAAGTTGTTTGCAAGGGTAAGACTTGAGTTCCTGCTGCTGACAGAACTTGTAATGGGAGAGAAGAAGGAGGTGACTCTCACCAGTGACAGAAAAACTCAACTCCTACAGGGCCCGACAATGGAAGTGCTTGGGAAACAGATGAGCTGAAGGATAGAGGCTTCTTCCAAGGAAGAATGCTGAAATTTGACCAGGAGATAGGATCTAACCCACATGTGCCTGCAGAGTGCACACAGAGAGGCTTCAGGTCATTTGGGGCATCGTTCTGGGGATGCTGAACCCCCATTTTTCTGGCAAGCTGGCACACTCCTTCTTGGCAGCTTGTGGGGACCAGAGTGAGAGTCAACTACAACCAGAGCTGAGGAGACCTGAAAGGGGTTTAAGCTCAGGGTGAGCAGGACTGGGGAGAGGGAGAAGCAGCTGACATCTCTGAGTCTGGGCTTCGTCAGAGCCTTGGTGGTCCTACTCCCTTGTGAAGAGCAGACTGGAAGAAGCACCCTGCAACCCCATGTGAACTGCGCCTTGGGGCATCTTTGAGAGCCCCAAAGCTTGCTGCAGCATCCTGGGCTCTCTTGTGGCTGTGGTGTCACACTACAGATTTGGCTGAATAATTTTGGTTTTGGATGTTGGGTGTTTGGGGGTGGGGCAAGGGAGGGTAAATTGCTGGCAAGAATTCAAAACAGAGCCATTAATAGGATTAAAGTGTCATGTTTTACAGGGCTGTGTACACAATTTACAGTCATGGGGGTTGTAATTATAAATTCTCCCAACTGACAGGGAAGTCACAGCTTGGCGAGTCGGAGTGCCTTATCCAGCACACCACAGCATCTCTTTGGGATGGGAAAGAACTGAGCAGCAGTGCTTGGGAATGGCATCATTTGGGTTGGGATGAGTTGAAATATAGGCTCTAGAGGAAACCTGAGTAGTCCCAGGAGGGGAATGGAAACCACATCCAAACCAAACATCATCATCACTAGCAAGGCTGTAGCACTCCAAGTTGCAACCACAGCAGTATTGCCTCCAGACAGTGATAACCATGGCTTTCCTGAGCTTCTTGCTGAGAAGAAGGGAGGAGGAGATCAGAGAGGAGGTGAGAAACCACATTTTGATCGCTGTGACTCAGCAGAGAGATGTGCTCTGCTGGTTTCTTTATGTGGTGACCTTAGGATTGAGCATCTGGTGGAATATGGCTGGATGATGTACAGAGATCCCTACACAGAGGCTGTGGGGTGAATTGAAAGGGCTCCTTCTGCAGGGCTCAGGCCATTGCTCCAAATATCTCCCTGCCTCTGTCACTGTCCTGCCTGCAGGGCATGGTGGCTTCATGGTCCATGTCTCAGAGAAAAGGTCTTTGGGGTGTGCTGAGGGTAAGTAATTAGTAACAACATAATCATGAGCCAAGAGGTGTCAGTATTTGGACTTTGCTACTTCATTTCATCTGCAGCACATAAATTGGGGGGTTCCCAGCACAAGGAGATTGGTGCCAAGCAACACTGGACTTTTTAATGGTTTCTATGTTGGGGCCCTCACTGAAGTTGGCTTCAACATGAACTTTTCTTGGGCCCCAGCATGAAGCTGGGACCCATAACTGGTTCTTCTGCACTCCCATGGCCATGGGCTCAGCTGTTTCCCCGCTCTGCATCATTACCTGGGCCAATGGCACATCCAAGCAAGAGTGCATTGTCCTCAGCCTGACTGATGTGGGAAGAGCCAGCAGATAAATTAAGAAGCCTGAGAGAGGTGGTCTGACCATGCTATCTACAAACTTCATCTCACACCATTAACCACAGAAGCTGAATTCTACCTGTTAGTTTGCAGCCCTTGGGCTGGTTTTGTGGTGCTGTCATGTGGTGGCATGTTCAGATTCAGCTGGGCTGACTGAACTAAGCCCCTGTGCTCTGCAGCCTCACAGTGATTTAGACTAGCTCTGATGTCAGCTTTGTGGGAGCAAGCACATTGAGGTGGGATCTGCCACTTTTCTTTTCTAGAAAACAGTGAAGCTTCCCACAAGTGGCTCCCTCACTACCATTTAAGTATAGTCCAATAAGGCCTCACTTTTCTGGGAAAGAAGCCAGGATTAGGTTGGCCTTGACCTCACCAGGTCTCCAGTTGAAAATAGGTTTAAGTCAGTCTCTACATTGTCCAGTACACCAGAGGTGTGACCTCTGGATGAGTAGGTCCCAAATTAGGGCTCCTCATAGCTAATGGGGTTACAAACACCTTGAAAATACATTCCTAGAAGTAGGGCTATGGAATGAACCCAGCAGAGCTCTAGGAAATGGATAATCCATGAGAAAGTCTGGATACAACAGGGCTAGAAATTGCCACCACAAAGAAAGATGAGATTGCCACTGAAGGGAAACAGGTCCCACTGGCAGGGGAAATGGCACAATATCCATTTAATTTCTGTAGGAGACACCCACTGGAGTGAAAAATATGTCCTTCACCTGACACTGATCAGCAGTCACCAGGATCATTATGTAAAGATCCACACAAAGTTATTGCAGTATTTGGGGGATGCCAAGGGCAGGAGGTGGGCTAGATTTGCTCAAATCCAATTTAGAAGGCATTTTTATGTGTGTTGACTTTGAAATTCACAGCAAGGACAGAACAAAGCTCATGCAACAGAAAGGCCTCACACTACCAAAAAAAAAAAAAATTAAAAATTGAGCACAGCTCAAGTGTGGGGAGGGTTAATTGCCTATTGTCAAGGAAAGTTGGAAAGCAGACCTCCTCCAGCTCATGATGTGCCCATCTTCCTGCCATGTCAGTCTGTAAAATCTCTGCCCACAGCCAAGATTCCTCCTAGCTCTGTGCAGTTGTTGCTCTTGCACCATTTCAACCTGCACCACTTAGGTCGTGTTTACGAAGTGCTAACGGAAACCAAAGTCATAGTTCTTGGCTGAGGAGCTGGGTCTGCACTTAATGAAGAGCAAGATGCTCTTCATGAGCAAATGCTGCCTTGGGTGAGATCAGATGGTGGGGTTGTGTGGTTTTTGTCAGCTAGATTTATACTCCTGTCCAGCCCCACTCCATGTCTGGGGATCATCTATGCACATAATTAATAAGTAAGTGAGAAGGGCTGTGATTTCTGCATTTAAGCACAAAGAAAGTCCCTTTTGGGCTAGTTTTCTGATGGTTGGCAAGGAACAGAACAACTCCAAGCTCCCTGTCCCTTTTGCTGAAGGCTTTTCCTCCATGTTTCAGTAATGGCATTCAAAGTCACCCTCTGGCTGATTTAAATATTTCACAGCTTGCAGGCCTTGTGTATGATGAACAATAAATTACATCACAGCATGTGCAAGTGGGTTCAGCCTACACGTGAAACACCTTTTCCTGAGTCATCACCTTTCCCCAGATCAATTTTAAGGCCATTGGTGTTTAAATGGCATCTGTGCAGAGGATCTTCAACCTGTCTTTTTGCATGCTGAGGTCAGTAACTGCCTAGTGAGTGCCATCAAGAGCAATAAGTATTTTAGTTATCCACCCTCATTTTGTCAGGGAGATTATTGCTTTGTTCACAGAAGTTGTGTGTGGTTTGGAGTATTACAGGGAATTGCAAAATCATAGAAACATCATAAAATCATAGAACAGCTTGAGTTGTAAGTAGTTCCAATTCCTCTGCCGTGGCAGGAACATCTCCCAGTAGCCCAGGTGCTCAAAACCTCATCAAGCCTGATCTTAAACAATTCCAGAGTTGTGGTGTCCAGGACTTCCCTGGGCAACCTGCTCCAGTGTCTCATCACCTTCATAGTGAATATCTATGTAACTTATTCCTAATATCCAGGAAGAAGTTCTTTAAATATGCCAGAAGACTGCATTGTTTGATGGCTGGAGCTCTGTATTTGGTTTTGAGTCCTGGGTTTGACTCTTTATTACATATTTAGTCCTCTGAGGTGTCTGTCATTCCCATACCTCAGTTTCCCCAGCAGTAAACTGGAGACAGTGGCTCCCTCCCCCTAAAAAAGTGCTAGGATGTACTCCTGAAGAACAGCTCATGAAAGTGGTTATATTTTCAATGCAGTGCTAATAAATACTACAATGCAAATAATTTGGTAGCCTTACATGTAATTATATACCTCCTTTAATTATTGAACAGATGCTTTAATAAAATATGTGGCAAATAATTCAAAATCTATTTAAGGAGAAAAAAAACACGCAAAAGATCCTTCCTGTAAATATATGCAAAAAATAATTTGTGTATTATTTAAAAACCAGAGAAGTCCTTTGCTCAATCTGTAGAGAATAATTGAATAGAAAAATATTGAAATTAGTGAACAGCAAATTAATAATTCACACAGTATTCATAGTCACAGTGCACCATATTTTCCATCAAGTGGATGTTCTCTTTTCACCAGACGACTGAGGAGATGCTGCAGTCTGAGACACTTGTGCCTGGGCACTTTTGTGAGCCATTTTGTGACTGAAGGATGCTACTGTGAATCTTGTCAAGTTACCCACCTGGCACTGGGGCCAGTGAAAACCTGCCAACATAGAAAGACATCCCTGACTAGAAGTCTGCAATATCTCAGCTGCAGTGCCCAGACTGTTGTACAACCCCTGTTGTACACGTGAGGACTAATGATCTCATTTGCATGCTCTGCATCCTAGTTCGGTTATCACAGGCTGAATCTAGTTTGTAGCACACAAAGAATTTGATTTTAACTTATTTTCCTTGCTCCAAGCTCCACAATGGTCAGTTTTGGAGGTGATTGTCCTATGTTAACATTTATTCTTCTCTGAAATTGTCTGAAAATCTATTACTTTGCCTGTAGCAAAATCTGTGTTTCTCAGGAGAAGTGAGAAGTCGTTCAGGATTCTCATTTAAAGAGGAAATGGGAGCGGAGAACAAATTTTGTCACAGACCTCCTGTGGGATCTTGATGAATTACTCAGAGCCAATCTGAAACCATCACTACAGTGTGCAAATCTGGGGGAAAAAAGGAACAACTTGGGTTGCCTCCTCTCCTGAGTCCTTCTGCTTTAGCCCTGGGGGCAGTGCCAAGAGGTGTGCACTCTCAATATCCAGAAACTGGGTGCTCAGGGCACCTCAGTGTTGAATCAGCACTGCTATGGGGGTGGTTTGAAAGCAATGAGTCATTGTGGAAACATGAGATCGTCTCTCCAGAGCAGTTTGTAGCTAACCAGATTGTACTCCCAAAGGCAGTCCCATCCAGCAGTGGGGGCATCCCCTCTCTCTCCCTGTCCCCAGCTATGAAGTGTCCTCACACCTGCACACAGTAGTGCAGCAGGAGACATTGCAAGGGCAGTATGGGGCCAGCCTCCATAGGCAGCAGTGTCTCAGCTGGCAGACAGCAGGGAAAACTCTTTCCCAATAGTTGCTGTGGGAGGGTTGATTTAACAGGGATGTCTGCGTCTTCCTGCAACATCCCTGTTAAATCAATCCTCCCACAGCAACTGCTGGGAAAGAGTTTTCTGTGGGTCAGACCTTTGGTTTCAGCTGCTGTCCCTAAAAGATGCTGAAGCCCAGCAGTTAGACAGATTTCATGTGGGCAGCCCTCCTGGGAAGGAGTCAGACCTGAACTCAGCAGCTTTTGGGCCACTTCTTTTCCAGCTGACAAACCTTCCAGTTTTTCTAATGACACTGCCCAGGGCATGTCTCTAGATTCCAGTGCATTAAAAGTTTTGGGGTTTTTTGGTGCTAAATCATGGGGGAGAAGGCTTTTTCCGAGGCTCTTGGAACAGGTTTTTCTAAGATCTAGATTTATGTTCTGTCCCTTCCCTTTCTTCAGATCTGAAAATGAACTTCTGCCTGACTTCTCCAGGAGTTTAGCCCCAGAGCAATCACATGTTTTTTCTATTCTGAAAACCATTATTTTCTGAAGAGCATTCACAGCATCTGTGAGCTCAGCAGCCTGGAATCGGGGAAAAAAATGTTTTCCTTACTAGCTCGCTGGTCTAAATCCTGGTCAGTGAATGTCCACCTGGAGTGGTCCTGTCAGGAGAAGAGCTGAACCTTGTTTCTTGTCCTAAGCCCTGAAAGGAGCAGTGTCAAAGGAGCAAGATGCCAAGACACGCTCACAGATAGGTGTTAGTGAGGCTAGGATAGAGTCAGGGAGCTTTTCAGGGAATCAAGGACTTTGGTGAAAAGGAAGCAAATGGTAGGTGGCTCTCTAGCATGAGCCATCACCAAGGAGAGGCCAGGAGCAATGAAACAAGCCTTCAGCCAGGAGTTAGGAGTGCTAAAAGGGTGGAGGTGTCTGCTGAGCAGGGAGATAAGGAGCTGTATCCTTTTTTGCATCATTCAGACATCAGCCCTTGGGGGTGTGTCTGGATCTGCTAATGAAGGTGGTCAGGGAAGTCACCAGAGATCTGAACTGGGGTTTATTTTCTCAATGAGGTTCCTCTTGCATTTTCCCCTGGGAACCCCCAAGTGACAGCTCTCCAGCAGGGATTTGTACAGCATGGTCAGTTGGTCATTACTGATGGAGATGTCACGTGCTGACCACAGCCACTGATGGGACAAAGAGGGAATGGGGGTTATCTGAAGGACAGGAGGTACTTTTTACTTCATCTGTAATTTCCTTTCCTTGTCTGGGCCCACATGACTTCATAAGTGACAAAGACAGGGTTATTATCTTCAGCTCTGTGACCAGATTTTAACGAGGCAATTCTTCTATTTCTGCTTTACATTCATTGAATGTCTGGATGCAGAGAGGAAGCCTTGCACAACGATTAAGCCATTGTCAAACCTGTAAGCAGTGGCAAGCCAGAGCTCTTCTTCATGCTTTCAGTCCCAAATCTCCTGCAGAGGTTGTGATGGCCACCTTGCCCCAACACACAGTCAGGAACTTGAGCAGCAGATGGTCAGGCACTTTGGGGCAGAAGTTGCTTGTGAAAGCCAACATTTTACCCCTCAGGGTAAGGAGTGCTTGGAGACCATGGAGCACAAAAACCAAGCATGAGTTTCACAAATGTTACTTTGCCATCCCATCAGAACAGTCTGGGTTACAGGTTGCAACAGGAGGGTCCACTTGTGCTTGTACTTGATGAGGGCTGGTAGGGCTGAGTGGTTGAGCACCCACTGAGGGGGGACCCTAGCCTGCCTCTAGACTGCCTTGGACACTCACAACCATGTTAGGGAAAGCAGAGGAAAGTGAGATGATGTGATCCACATGGCAACACCTGCTATTTTCACTTCTCCATCTTCTCCCACATTTTTTGATTCCTATCATCTATAACTGTCTGCTTGAATGAGGTCCTCAGTCACAATCTTGCCTTGATCACAGAGCAGTACCTGGAGACAGGTGCTGCAGAGTTTTGTCCTACCTTGGCAGGTTTAAAAAGTTAGGGGCTGGCAGTTCTTGACAGTGATATATGTTCTACCATCTAGGTGGAACCTTCCCTTTTTTCAAGGGGGAACTACTTCATTGTGTGTTTATCACTGAAGATAGATCCCATTGCTGCCATGACTAAGGACCCTTTTCTGAGCCTTTGGCATGTATTTAATATATTCAGCAAGTCTCATGTTAAGGCTGCTGCTTCTTTTGCTCATGAGAACACCACAAGAAGAACTGAAGAGAGATTTAGATGATTTTCTTTGTTCTCCTCAAAATATAAAAGGCATTATTCACACTAAAGACATATTTTAAATCAAGAAAGCCTGGCTCCCTCTCTATACACATGTAATGTAATTTCAACTACAGTTCAAAAATGAGGAAAGTTATCCTTATAAAAGTTAATTATATTCAAAGACAATTAGTGTAAATGAGATGTCAACTGATCAAAAATATTGCTGCATTTTTAAAAAACTTAAATTCTAGTCAGCCTGATTGTGCAGGAAAAAGCCTAAAAATATCACCTCTCAGATTCCTTGAGACAGAATTTCTGCCACTCAAATCAGAGGAGGGAAATTTCCAGGTGTGCAGGAGTAAGTAAGCATACTGCACCCCATATATAGGGGTGAGAAGAGAAGACTGAGAGGGGATCTGATCAATGTGTATAAATATGTGAGGGGTGGGTGTCAAGTGGAGGGGGCCAGGCTCTTTTTGGTGGTTCACAGTGATAAGACAAGGAACAATGGGTTCAAACTTGAACATAGAAAATTTCACCTCAACATGAGGAGAAACTTCTTTACAGTGAGGGTAACAGAGCACTGGAACAGGCTCCCCAGGGGGTTGTGGAGTCTCTTTCTCTAGAGACTTTCAAAACCCACCTGGATGCATTCCTGTACAGACTACCCTAAGTGATCCTGCTCTGGCAGGGGGATTGGACCTGATGATCTCTTGAGGTCCCTTCCAACCTCTGACATACTGTGAGACTGTGATACCTCCAGAAACATGTAGAAACCGGGCACTATCCCCATGGATTAATAATGGGTGGTACAACAAGGGAGTCTCAAGACCATCTCACTGGTTGTGGCTGGCTAACAGTTACTGCTTTGGCTCCCATCCTGAGAGTCTTACTTAACTAAATGTTGCTACCACATCAAAAAGCAGGTGTCCACATCTGCTTCAGCCTCCATTAGAGACAGGAGGCTGTAAGACAGGTGTACACTCATCCAAAAGAAGCCAAACAAACCCTGCCCTCTCTCACCAGCCCCTAAACCAAGAGCCCAGTGAGGAAACCTCAGGTGGAGATGTCCGCATGGGAGCACTGTGATCAATCCCACCCTTCAGTGTCTCTCAGGCAAAGTGTTTCTTGTGCTGTCAGTGCCTTTCTCAGTGTTCACCTCCAGGTTTGAAAAAAAGGCTGATGTTGCTGCTATCTATAGGCTATGCAAATCAAACCATTTCCCCCCCCCCCCCCCAAAACACACCACCTTTGCCACATTTCTAAGTACAAAGAAGCTAAATAACTAGCTCACCTTGGCTTGGCAAAGGAATGATGATGGGGATTATAGGGTAGAAATCTATAATATCCAGAATGAAGTGGAAGACAAGAAAAGGGAACAATTAAGTATTGACTGCTTTTTCCAATCCAGGAACCAAAGGGTGCCCAGTTATCACATCATAGGTTGAAAGGCAGCAAAAGGAAGGTGTTCCCACACAAAGCATCAGCTGGGCAGCTTATTTCCTTGGAGAGTTGCAGGAAGAAAAAAAAAAAAAAAAACCTGAAAAGGTCATTAAGAGTTATTAAACTGAGTGGTCTGGAAGTAACCTCTTTCAGTGAACTCAGGGTTTGACACTGTTATGAAGATTGCTGCTGTGAAACATTAACCCCAACCACTGTTGCAGACCCAAGAGGAATACTAATTAAAACACAGTTGTCCAGTCCGGGACAGACAGTGCCCATTGGTAATGGGAGGAAATCCAGCAGATACTGGTGGCTTTAAAGGCAGTATCATCATCTGTCAAAAAAATCAAAGGAGCCCAGCTGGACTTTAGGAATGGGAAGCTGATCTGCTGCATGGCCTCAGGCAAAGCATTTCCTTGGTATTGCTCCTGACCCTGCTCTGTCCTACTAATATGGTGGCCACCCCTGGAGAGCAAAAAGAATCTTTTACTATTTGCCTGTTCAGTTCTTAGGAAAAATCAGCCCATCTCTCAGGCAGTGCCTCTCATTGTGCTTGCAATAGAGACCAAAATTGGCAATAATTATGTCTATTATGGAAATAAAAATAAGTAATTCCATTCCACTGTGTATTTTACTCTGTATATTTGAAGCTATTCCATTTACAGACACCCTCCATGTGTCACTCCTCTTATGATGCAGATGGTGCAATTATTTATTAATCTGGTTTTAAAATATCTTCGGAGTGTTTCAGCAGGAAAAACTTTCTTCATGGTCCCAATTTCAGCAGACTCAACAAGAATTTTGCTGTTGAATTTGCTGGAGAGCAGGATTAAGGCTTCTTTTGTCCTTTCTGACCTTCACTTTCACATACTACCAACATCTTTTAGACCTGAGAGAGGCAGCTACTCTTGTGGTGCATTCATATTTTCAAAATGACTGAAATTGAAGGGATTACATCTTAAATCTTTGCCTGCTGTCCCTAGAGTGTTTCCATACTCTCACAAGCCATAGCAACATGGATAAGAAAAAACATTTAAAATGTCTTGAATTAAGTGTTAGAGCTGTTTTTTTGTTAGGGTTTTTTTTTTCTTTCTTTCTGGCACGTGTCCCAGAAGATTCAGGATGTCTGGGATGTTGGCTGCAGGCCCAAATCAACTGGTTTTAGTGTCAGCTTGATGGGTTTTGCCCTCCCCACCTTATGAATATGTAAAGCTGACCAGGTGATTCATACAATTCAGGCAGCACAGCTGAATTGGGCGTCCCTGTGACTCAGGCTTTTCCCTTGCTGTGCCATGGAAGATGTCTCTGTGCAGAGTAAGCATGGTTAGCCAATCACCACTAGCCAGCCACTGGGCTAGCCACCAGTCACATGCATGGGCTGGGATGTGTGCTGCACTGAAACCCAAAGACCAAATTCACCCAGACTTGGGAATTGTGCACTTTCTCTGTGAAAAGAGGAACTGCCAGGAAACCCATCCACCACCTTGTTGCTTTTACAAGGTGTAACTGAGCATTGTGTCTAATAGGCTCATGGAGGGTGATGCACTTCAGAAAGCACTCCTGCAACCTTCCACTGGCTTCACAGGATGAGGCCTGAAGATAACCATAGCCATCAAAAGCTCACAGCAGAAAATACACACAAGACTTCCCTCTTGTGCATGTTGTGAACCTGAGGTTGTGGTACTACACTGCTTGTTGCCACAGCCAGCCTGAGCACACCTGAGAGAAGGGCTGCCTTGTATTGAATGACATCAAGTGTGCTTTAGAGGTCTGAAACTCTGCCTCCAGGTCATTGCTCTGCCCCACCTGCAGAAACAGTAGGAAAGGCATAGAGAAACAGGGCAGCAGATTTCCCCAGGGTGGGCCAAATAAGACCTCATATCCTGACATGCCTCCCAGAAGTACCTGTCATTTAAATCCCATCATTGCAAGGTTGAGCTCTCTGTTGTTGCACCATGTCAATTTAGAAACAGTTAATTAATCAGTACACTTGTCTTATGCCCATTAAATTATGGTGCAGCAAAAATGTTTTCCCAGGAAGAGACCAGTTGTTTGTGGAAAATGAAAGAAGCTGTTTGTTTAATTCCCTTTTTTTCATTAATTGTTTGGACAAGGCAACATTGAAACTGGTGAGCAGGAAACAAAAGAATTCTGCCATTAAAGAGAAGTGGAACTCTTTCCAGTGCTGGGTAATCCTCCTCCTAGCTCCACAACTTAGAGCATCACTGTGTGAAAGTGCTTGCTGTACCTTGAGTCTGAGAGAGGAACACAGACAAGAGGGGCACTGAGGGGTTCTGCTTTGCTTAAGGAAATCTTCAGCTCACCTGGGCTTTTTCTGCTGTGCCTCTTCAGGCTTTTCCTTCATATGTTTTGCCTTTTTGCAGCCAGGGGTTTCTGTCATTTAAAGACTCTTTGGTGTTAGGAGTGGCTCGGATCCTTACCCTGCCATGGAAGTAGACAGGATGTGAGGGAGCAATGCAAAGCTTAGTCCCAGACAAGGCTTGGGCAGGTCTGAAGCTGATCTAGTGTGGAGCAATGCCAGAAGGGGGGCATGCTCTTGTAAAATTTCTCAGTCCCTAATGCACAGCTATTAGAAATTTGGTAAACTTCTGAGGCTTCCTTCTCACAAGGCTCCAATATGCTCCATCTCATACAAATAATATTTCGATACTTGATGCTGTAAGGTTCTGCACACATCAAAACCAAAAGGATGTATGTTTCCTTGTGTCTGACATGTCCACCCCTAGAGAAAAAAACATGAATAACAGAGAGAAGGTAACTGAGCTCATTGAGCAAGCCTGCTATTGTGCATTGATAACAGGGAGAAAGATCTCATAAGGTGATTTTGAATGACCAGGATGCTTCTGGGCTGAAAAAAAGACAAACAAGACTGCACCACTGTGGAAAACAGTCTCTCTATCAGCTGTCATGCAATATTGATACCTCTGTCTGTCTGAAGGAAGGGCTGGGTTAGGATTGCATGAGGAGCAGATTGCCCATGCTTAAAGGCTTTCAAGTCAGAAGCAGTGGGGACTGGCTACAGACATAACCACAGTGATACCATCTCATGAGCGGAAGCTCAAGAGCCCAGGAAAGGGAAACAGCTGACAGGGGACATGGTTTATCCCTCTAATACACAAGAGAAAGTGAGGGGAATGAAAGGAAGCTGTTCTAACACCCACAATTATTTTACAGCAGGAATATTTAATACAGGTAGAGTGGGAACGAATTGAAGGTGAAAATCATCAGCAAGTTTCTAAGTGACCAAGTAGGGTGGTTTTGGAGAAGCTTACCAGAAGGAGTTGGAGCATTAAATTGAACTGATTTTATAATGGGGCAGAGCACATCTGTGAGCAAATTTATCTGATGTGCAATATCGGAAGGCTAGAGCTGGCTGCTGAAGCAATCTCTTCAATCTTCTATCTGTCTGTTCAAAGCAGGCTCCAATTTCTTAACATAAAGGCATTTACCTCAGTTAGCAAGGGAAGATGTGTGTCTGGCCACTGGCCCCTGGGCCTCTCCCTGTAGCTCAGATCTGGTTTCCACCATGGTCTGTTCTCTGGGGTTGGGCTGGAGACTCACAGTTCTTGGTCTAAGGAGATACCATCAAGCTACAGCACAAAACAAAAACTTCTACACTGAAGAAACATCTTCCTCTGAAGTCAAAACCAGTTGTGCTCTTTCTGGAAGAGCCTCTCTTGAATGCTTTCAAGCTTTTATTCTCTGGCTACAAGGATAAGAGAATGTTATTCCTAATGCAGAAGCAATCTGGAAAAGGCATCCACAGAATGGTAGAAATATTGTGTTTCATGACACATGAAGGCTACAACAGAGTCAGTACAAGGGGAAGCCCAGGTGGGAGATTTTTTGCTCCCTTTCTCCCATTGCCTTTCCTTTAACTTTGCTGAATGAATTCTCCCTCCCTAATCTTGCAGCTTTCAGCAGACCATATGCAGAGTGTGGTTACCTGTCCCTCTCCAGCCCTTTTGCTGACTTCTAGCATGGGTATTCCCCTGTGCTAAACCCCCTCTGGGTTTTGTGAATCTGAATCAGGACAAGCAATCCTCAGATCATTGAAAGGAACCAGCTCCAAACTCTCACACACACGGTGAAGGAACAAGGAAATCAACAGCTTACTGCTTATTTAATAATATCATTCAGCAAAGCTCCTAGTTTGCTAATACATCTGGGTGGTCTTGTTACAATTGCTGTTGAACTGCAGAGGAGCATCCTCCAGAATAATTCCAGGTAGATCCCACTTGACTGGCAGATAGCTCTGAGTACCTCCCAAGTGAAATAAGTACTACTTCCACCTAAACAGGATCTAAGGAGCCATTCAGTGGAATAGAGGAAAATTAAAAAAAAAAAATTGCCCTGAGGAAAAGTATCCCAAAGAACTCAACAGCCTTTCCAGGCTGCTGCTGCCAGTAATACAGGCTAAGACAGCTTTCTTGAAGTGTAAAGGAAAATACAAAATTAGGTGGAGGGAGTGATGGTCTTTGGGGTACAGATATTATAACTGTTTCCAACAGTCTTGGTCTTTCACAATATCTTATCCTGTCACACTTGCAAAAAATATCATTAAGGATGGATTGTGGTGGTTCCAGAGACTGCTCCCCATGTTTTCACAGAGCCCAAGGCAAGAGGTCAGAGCTGAATGATGGCTCATCACAGGTTCACAATAGTGCAAGCAGCAGCCTCAGTGCTGCAAACAACTCACAAATGCACAGAATTACAGCAAAACCACAGACAAGAAGTGAATGCCTACCTGTAGGGCTGCTGAATTGCAGTGCATGTTTCTGTGAGTCTAAAGGTGGGCCAAGGAGATGTTCTTCATGCAGTGCCATAGGTCCCAGCTAGGTCTGCAGAGAGCAGTAATAGCTTTCATCAGCTGAGCTGGTACAGGTTGAAAAATGTCCTAAGCCACAGAAAAACCCATGTCAAGTACAGGCCAGATACAGTGGCTCTGGATATAATCTGGTTGTACAGAAAGAGGTGAGGGGTGAGCAGCCCCAGGAAAAGCTAAAGATAGGAGACAAAGGTTGCAAGTCCCCAGTGGAGAGAGGAAAGGATGTTGAGCACCAACCAAAACCAGGGGTGAGCAACCCCATTGTTGTGGGCCTTAAACTTGAGAGAAACAGTGGTTCATGGCCAGAAAACTGATTTGTAGCACCAAGATTATCTCAAGCTCTTGAGAATTAGGGGGGAAGATAAAACCAAAGCTGAATTTGGTCTAATGAAAACTACTGCCTTCCCCTTGCTTTGGTGTCTCTATTCATGCTCATTTGAAAGGGCACCAATCCTGAGCCTAAAACTCAGCAAGGGTGAGGTAGGTTAGACACAACACACCATGCTTTCTGTCTGAGGCAGCCCAGTTTTCTAGTCCTGCACTATGCAGACTCTCCTCTAGGGACTGGAGAACTGTGAGGGACTTCTGAATGACAGAAGCTTAGAGATAAAATGTGCTTAGCTTCAGGTTAGAAAGCTGATGCCAGCCCTCTATTCTCAGTCAGCCATTAGCCTGCTCTTGAGACATTTTGTACCTGAGAAGCATGCAGAGCAAATGTGGATACAAGAGGAATCCCAGCCAGATCAGTTCAGAGCTCGTGCTTCCATTTGCACCTGGCTGTGTTGTGGACCAAGACTGACCAATCTGTCCTCAAGGGTTCCAAAGTGACCCCTGGGGCTGCCCAGCCTTCCATGGCAGGGGAGATAAATTCCTTCATGAGGATGTGGGGTTAGGTGTTTTCTGGTCATTGCAGGCTGCTAGGTGACTTCTGTTTCTTCCCTGTGACAGTAGCTGTGATTTAGGAATGAAGTTCATATTTTGTTATTAGATACTATAAATACATGGCAGGAATGAGCTCACAGAATGTATGCAGGCACTGCATGCCCACTTGGAGACAAGCAGAGGAGACAGGGGAAGGGGAGGCTGAGAAAAATCAATAATACCTGATCCCATGTGACCACAAGACTGGCAAGCCAGCCTTCCTCAGAGGGAGGTGCAGATTAACATTGTCATTCTGCCTACCTACCTACCTACCTACCTACCTACCTACCTACCTCGCTCCTTCTTTCTCTCTTTTCTGGTCCACCAAAGACTTCATTTTTTCCCCACGTTGGTTTTCAGACAAGTGCACAGCCACTAAAATGCCAACAGGAGCACCAGTCAGCAAAAACTTCCCAGATGTCTGTATGACCATAGCAAACCCAGCAACCTCACTGTTCATTAAAACAGGCTTTAAAAGTACCTCCTCAGAGCTGCTCAGAGAAGCAATTCAGCTGTGGAGGCTCCATTTCTGGAGACCCTGAGATTGTTCCTGGGCAGGCAGCCTGAGACTCCCCAAGAGAAGAACCTGCTGCCTCATCCAAACCTTAAACCAACCTGGCTTTCTTCTCTTAAAGGGTGTACACGGGGAAATCTAGTATGACTGATAATGAGGGACAGAATTATGATGATGAGCCTAATGGCTCTAAAACACAAGTTAAAGGGAAGACTTGGGCAAGAGAATTCCTGAAATGCTTTTTGGAGAGCTGCAGTGCTGCAGCAGTAGGTAGGTTCTGATGCTGTGTGTTCCTTGCTGAGCATGTCTGAGCTGCAGAAGCCTCAGGTTCTCCCTGGGCAGTTTTTTAGGAAGTTGGGCTCCTGGAAAGGTTTTCTACTTATGCCAAGATGCTTTTAGTTTTAATTCAATATTAATGCTTAAAAACAAAGGACTGTTCCATGTTCCAGGGCACTTACCATCTTCCTTCCACTGCCCAGTAGGAACATGGAAGCTTTTCTCTGTGTGACAGTCTCCATAACTGAGTATCAGTGTACAGAAAGCCTGGGTACACTTGCATCAATGATAGATAGTTTCCCCTGTAGGCCCTGTGTCTGTCCCCAGCTATTGCCCCATCATCTCTCACAGCTGCACCATATGATGTTTCTCCTGAGTGAACAGTGCAGGTAGACATGACACAGTGTAAGCAGCCATCTATTGCTATCTCCCCCTGACAGTCTGGGATGAAAAAGGATGTAGAGAGGTCATGTAAAGAGCAGACAGGGAGGAAAATAAAGGTTATAGCAGCATCAGGCAGGCAGGTTTGAGGGACCACCTTTGTATATCTGAGCTTGTTTGATAATGCAGGGAAAACAACATGCAAGGCTCTGTACAAAGCTGGGGGACAGTGCACAGCCCTGCTCTGAAGGGCTTGTTCCCCAGGATGAGAGGCAGGTGATCAGCCCTGAAATCACCCTGCCTGAAATCCTAAGGCCCAAAGCAGGCAGGCAAAGCATCACCCAGGGCAAGGCAGGACTTGACCTGCTGGCAGTCTTGAGGCAATGTGACTTTAACATGTTCAGACCTAGCAGCATCTTATCCCTGCCTCACGGGGAAAATCAAATAACAAATCTCCCTGGGTTGCCACCCCAGTGCCACCTCTGCAGAGCCGGTGGCTCTATCGACTGCAGCCTGCCTGTAGGCTGCAGCAGGCAGGGCTTGGCGTGTGTGCTACCAGCCTCTGTTTACTCTTCACACCACAGCTCTTTGCTCTCAGTTTCCTTTGCACTTTCACACCTCCTTCCCTGTCATCACATTATGCTGAGGTGACCACTTCCCCTTTGCCTTCCCTTTGGTGAGCTCCAGCCCTAGCCCCAAGTGTTGCCTTCACATGCCTGAGTTACCTGCAGGATGTGCAAATAAAATCACCCCTGCAGTGGCAAATCCCACATACATTTGCCAATGTATTGTACAAGGTATTTCTGGCTTACCTTGGGGAAACTTTCACTCAGCTCATGCCCCTGTTTCCTTGCAATCTAATCAGGGAAGGACGAAGGAAAAACCCTTCAGTAAGTATGTACAGAACTAATAGTCACAGGTTGGATTATATATATTTTTTTAACTTATTAATTAAATTAAGTAGAAAACAAGCTGGTCAGGAGTGACCTGGCTACCCTGCTATCTGTTTGTGAGCCAGCCAGCCCTGAAACACAAGGCAATGCAGCAGAGCACGCCTCTAAGACCTGCCTTCCATGTGCTCAAAGTTCATCAGTGCTGTTACCAGGCCGACTTTCATCTCTGACATCTCCCAAGAAATTAAAGAATATAAATTAAATTAAAAATTCAAAGACTGTGGCTCTCCTTCCAGTAGCAGGAAGGCAAAATTGCTGAAGATCCTGGGCAGTGAAGCCCAGGGTGCAGGTCCCACATGGAGATCCCACTTAGCTTCCTAGGCTGGTTGCTGGCAGAGCCCAGGGATGGTGGCCAAGCAGGAGGGGAGCTGAAGGAGGCAGAAGGAGCATTTCCACCTGCCAGGTCCTGGGGCTCTCAGAAGTCCTCCAGCTTCTTGGGACGATTGGAAGTGCCCTTGCCAGCAGGCAGTACCAATTTCATTTCCCACTTGCTGCCCCTCAAAAATAATCTCTGAGTGAATTTATCATCTATGGAAATGTGTAGATATGAGAGCTGAAGGCAGATGTGTCTTGGGCAGAAACCATGGATGCAGGCATGGGCAGAAACCAGGCTCTGCTGTCCCTGGAGCTAGGTGCCTCACTGAACACCAGCACTTCACAGAAGCCAGAGATACTCATTTTGGAAATTAAATTTTAAAATATCATCTCCCATTGCCCATTCCTTTCAGGAAGGGCACAGAAGTCAGGCTGAGGGTTTGTGTGTGGATTTATTAAGAGATGGATGTGCAGTAATAGGATAATTTCTTTTCCCTCAAAGGCTCAGTTTACTTTCACATGATGCTGGCTCTGAGGACACCTGCCACATAAACACCCCTGCAGGTGGACAGGGCTCTAGCAAGGGATGGGACCTTCCTTCAGAGCAGATGTGGGCTGCCCCAGTACACAAGACTGGGACATGCTCTGCCAGAGTGACCATCAGTGCCCATGCAGGCTGGTGACCAACCATGTTTAACCACATGCTCTTCAAGAGCCTTGCTCATTGAAGGTCTTAAACCCCTCAACAAGTGCAGTTACATGAAGTCTCTGGCTGGCCATCTGCAATGGATAGGGGTCATTACCCTGGTACACAGAGCAAGGATCCTGATATGGAGATTGCCCCACAGCCAACAGCATGTCATCTGTGGACCTGCAGGAGGGACAGCCAGGGCTGGGACCTGTTCTGTTTATGCTGACCTCAGACAGCTGAGCTTCCCAGTGCACTGCAGCCCATAAGGAGCATCCACAGCTGCTGCAGATATTTCCCATTCCTGGAGCATCGCAGTGAAGGGTGATGGCTGGGTAATGAGTTTCTTTAGTCTTGCCTGAGTGCTTTCAGCTCTGCAGACACAACTTGTCAGTGTTCAGCACCAAAGATCAGATGAGTAGCTGATTACACACTACCCTGCCCTGAACACAGCTCTCAACAATTAATGGGACTTCTTCCAGGTAATATACATCTGTGAATAGAAATAATTTCTGTGCTCATCTCTCTACCAACCCCAGTTCTGCAAAAGGCAAGAATAAAACATGAGGTTCAAAAACGTCTTAAATCTTCCTGATTGGGGTTCAAAAACTTCTTAAATCTTCCTGACATCCCACAACCCAGGAACACCACACTAAAAGATCTCAGCTCTTGGGAATTCTAGTCCTGGCCACTTTGCATGCATTGCATCCATGGCAAAGCAATGAGAATAGCATCCCTTTTTCCTCTTCTGTCTCTGGTGGACCAGCTGATGATTCTCTTGCATCCCAGCTGCTTGCAGCATGGACAAGAGTAAAGGAGTAATTACTCCTACAAGAAGACAGCAAGTCATCCAGGATGTGGTCTGGTCAAGCATCAGATTTCTATGTTTGGTGCACCAAGAAACAGACTAGAGCAGCTGGGTGGATGTAAAGGACAATCCCATCCTAAAATCAGACTGCAGATTAGAAAGATAATAAAGTAGCTGTTTCTGTGCAGTTCTAGTGGCTGAAGCTCATGGTCAGCACACACCAGCTTTTCATTCCAAACACTGCCCAAGAGCAGGCTGAGCACTAGTTTTGTGGCTTGTCCTTTGGCTTCTTCACCAAGACAAAACAAAAGCTGGCCAGGAGCATGCACTTGTTCCTGTACAGAGACACACCTTGGTAAGCCAACTCTAAGTTGTTGCAGAGGATATGTGTTGCTTCAGAGGAAGGCAGCCTACCTGTTGGCTAAAGGAGGGTGCTGGAAGACCTGTCACAAACCTGCCTGACTGGACATAGTTTGCCAAGTTCAATAACCTAAACCAGGTGCAGTAAGAGGAACCTCACATGGCAGAAGTAGGTTTTGTACCTGATACAGCAAAATCCCATGGGGAGGGAGCAGGAGATGCAATTTGACAAAGCACAGTAAAGACAGAGAGGGTAATAATTCATATTTCAATAGGGCATCTCTTGTGCTGAAGGATACAAATGATTTGGCCTCTGGGATTCAGCCACCTCTGGAGTGGAACATAACCATGCATAACATTTGACATTGCCTCAGTGTTGATATATTTGTTAATATGCAATTTGCCAATCAGTATATCTTCAAAAGGTTATTGCAGAGTCAGATAATAAATCAGCCCTGTGTAATGCTCGATATCTTCACACTGACAGTGCTGAAAACTGCTGAAAGCTCAGAGCCCTGGCACTGGTACACATCTGTGTGTGTATTTCACTCTCACACACACACAGAATAAACCTGATACTGTTCTTGTGCAAAAGGAAGACTGAAAGAGAAAATAGCAAATGGCTTCTGTATGGCTATTCTTACATTTATTTCTACCTTTTCTCCTCCCTGTTTTATACTCTGCCTGTGGAAGGGAAAGCTGGATTCCCCAGCTGGAGTAGGAAAACACAACAAGGCTTTCCACCAGGAGGTATATGCAGGCAAAGACTGCAACACACAGATTCACAGTTTCTTATACAGGAGGCCTTTGGCCAGGGCAGCATTGAAAAAGTCAGAATTAATGTTGTGCAGCTTCCCCCAGGGACAGTGTGGCCAGCACCGTCAGTACCTTCAGCTCTATCCTCTTGAGCTGCTCTTGGCTGGAAAGCTGTCACGCAAGGCAAAGGGATTTGGGGATTAAGCTGCCTGTTCTTCTTTCCTGTGGTTTATTTTTGCTGCACTTCAACTAAGTGTGCCTATGGGTTTATGAGCTCTGGACCACGCTCCTGCAGTGGGGACAGAGGATGGTGCTCAGGAGAGTCAGCAAGAGCATGCTTGCCTGCCTCCTAATCTCAGCCTTTCCCCATGGAACTTCACCTACTTTTCCAGCAGCCAGAATGCATTTAAAGTAGAGAGCAAGTGAAGGGGCAATGTGACAACTCTTGACATGACCAAGTGGTTTGAGACTCCCTGTTTTTATCCCTCCCTTATCCCATGTGGAGCAGCTCTGGCTGTTCCACACTGCTGCTGGCTCTCTCATCCAATGTGCAGCCCCCTGACTCCCCGAGGTGTGACCCTGAGGTGCCAGCCCTGCAGACACTGCCTACCTCAGCCCTGTGGGTCTTCCCTGGATCCCATTGGAGAGGTATTATCAGAAGTGGTTGGTTTGGCCTGTTGGGGTTCCTGAATGGCATCCATCATTGCTGCATGAGTGCATCCTACAGGCAGCTGCTCTGCAGCCACTCCACCCGCCGGCTCAGCAGATACGTGCTGCAGAAACACTTTGTATTTATGGCTGGTTTGTAGCTCACTGCCACTAAAGGCAGTTCAGCCTCACTCTGTAACTGCATCATTTCCAAAGGAGGTACCTCTGCCTTAAGCACATGTTTGTGCCAGCAAGCATTTTGACTTTCTGCCAAACATTTAAGTGACCTTATGGAAGGATTGGAAAGCGAGGCTCTGGAGCTCTGCTACCCGCAGTCTCTGAGGGCCTTTATTCTTCCCTCTGTGGCCTCCTTCATATATTTTTGTTCAGCATCTCTGCTCACAGGGTTCCCTGTTAAAAAGAAATGCCTTCCCCACTAAGACAGTCTGTAGTAATAAGGAACTTGATCTCACATAAATTGGGATGTTCTGAGAACCATTTTAATTTCTGCTAATCGGCAGATGAAAAATGAATTACTTCAGATGTCATGTACTAACGTGACAGAGTTACCCAGTAATTGAAGGGCTCTACATGAGTGAACTTTATAATTGCATATTCTTCTCCTTGAGTCCAGGAGGCAGAAAGGAAAAGCGGATCAGGCCACGACTTAATGAAACAGCTCAGTCCTGCAGTGCTGCTGAAGCTAAAAGTAAACAAATTGAGCTCATTATTTTATGTCGCAGCTCCCCAGCTGCTGCAGCAGCCATTGTGTGTGATGTGCTCTCTCCCTCTCTTCACTATCCTTCCACTTCTGCTTTCAACCCCACACCAGCCCACTCTTGGCCCCAGTGGTAGCCTTCACCCCAGGTGCACCTGAGGCCAACATCTGCTCCAGTCCCAGCACAAAACCACATAGCAGGAGACACAGACATAGCTTTGGAGGTTTTCCATTTCTGAGCTGCCAGTCCTGACCAGCTGCCCAGCTGGAGCAGGAAAAGCTCCTACATAACCATCCCCATCCAAACCTGTTTGGGCTACCTCTCTTGACAAATCCCCACCTCTACTTCCAGCTGGGAAACACTGCCTTTTAGTACTGGAGACATGTTCTTCACGTCTGTCTGCAGCCTATTATTGGCTTCCACTTATTGAATGTGCACACAGCTTTCCCAGGTCCACACCCCTCTGCCCTCAGTCCTGGCTGAGGGTCACTCAAGGGTGCTATGGCAAATGGGAACCCCCAAATCCTGCAGTAGAGTCATTTTCCACTCCTCTCCATTAATGAACTGTATGTACCTGCACAAAGCAGCTCTTGAGCAGTTGCTGCACTTTTGGAAGGAACATCTCTCTGCTGTAAGGCTGCCAACAACACCTGGCCATTTCTCTCATTCGTGAAAAAAGTGGGAATATGAGGCAAATATTATAAAATAAAGATTTTCTTAGCTATTATGTTGAAGGAGTTTTCAGCTTTCTTGTGGGGGGAAAAAAATAATAAAACAAAAAAAGTCTGTTGCTTTGTTTGGTTCAGAATCTATCATCTGGACAGTCAGACCAGCATCCAGTTCTGTGGATTTTCTGTGGCTGCTCCTCAGCAGCTGATGGCATAATGTTTTCTGAAATGGCCATTAGCTGAGGATCTTTATGAAGAGCTTCCCAAGGAAGTGGCTGCAAAGTTCAATTTGCTGAATTATGAGCACATCCCTGATAAGAATTGCATTACATGGTACTTGCATGCTGAAAGCATTAACTTTCTACTTTGAACTTTTAAAATGCATATTGATGTATCTGACAAGGACTGAAGAAGTAGAAAAGTGAAGGTCCCCAAAGATAAGAAATAATAACAAATAATTGCTGGGGTTTTTTTCCTCCATGAAAAAGAATTGGTATATTTAGAACAAGTCTGTGCAGCTGAGGTTTTTTCACTAGCCAAAGCCATTTGTACCAAAAAAAAAAAAAAAAATTGAAAATTTATTACAACAAGCCATAATTTAAGGGCACTTGATTTGTGCTGAAGAGCTTTTGGCTTCATGGAGCTGCGTCAGATTTACCACAGCATCTTAGGGAGCAAAATTGAGCTCAATTTTGTATCTCACACAGAATAAATCTAAGTATTGTCTGAAATACTTTTAGTTTTTAATTAAGAAGAACCAGAGTGAAACAACAGTGAATTGCTCTTTCAGAGAGACTAGATTGTTCTAGCTCACAAAATCATCTGCAGTAAATCTCCAGAAGTTTAAAGCCTCAGTACTTTGAGTGAAAGCCCAGGAGTTACAGACTAGGACACTTCTTTTCTGGGATGCTGGGCCAGCTCTGCTCTGTATTCAGGACAAATCTTGAGCTGAACTGGATCTAACACCCAAGTGCTCAGGAGTGTTCTGGTAATCTTGATTTCTATGCACTGAAGGCTCTTCATTTAATTGGTGCTGTGATCACACCTGATGAGGCACAGCAGGTGATATTTGAGATGCTTGCCTTTTGATTCCTTGCAACTGAGCAACATTTAGTAAGAATTACTTAAATCAGCTAATCAAAAACATGTTCGATGACATAAAGATGAAGTGGACTCTGGAACACTTAAGTAATGTTATTTTTCTTCTGGAAATCCTTCTGTAGAGAGAAAAGCAAATTAATCCCAATGCATTTTATGTAAGTTCTCTGCTCCTTGAGCTATTGGTCAGTAATTCCTGAAAATCCTTTGTTATTCCGTATTCCAGGCAAGGGTCAGTTTGTTCTGGTTTTCTACTCACATTTTGGTGGTGTAGCTGAGACCAGCCAAGAGTCTGTGATAGGTGCTAGAGCAAGAGCACACTGCAGTACAGCTGAGCTGTGGCTGGGCTCTGTGAACACGTCAGCATACAGCCAGCACAGCTTGGTGTCTGCTGGGGAAACAGGATGCTGGGGCCATTTGCAGGTGTGATTTTGATGGTGGTGCTTCTAGTTGCCATTTCTATTGAATGGGTTTTCAGTGCCTAGGAAGGATGCTCTCTGATGTTAAGAAATTAATTTGCTTGGAGTTTGGCTACCCAAAAGGGCTGATACTGAAAGGACATGAAGAGGGAGCTGTAAAGATGCAAAGTAAGTGGGAAGAGCCAGGGCCAATTCAGTACTCCAATTTCCAGTAACCTGGGAGGTGGGTGAGCTCCTCTCATCCATGTGGAGGGGACCACAACACTTTATGCCACAGAGGTATGAGGGCTTCATCAGGTACAGCAGGCAGATACCACCTAGCTGCCCAGACTCAGCTAACAGAGCTTCCATTTAGGTGAGAAACAAAGCCAGGAATGCCACTAGCACAAACTGCTGGAAAAAGTCAGGAGAAAGTAATCTGCAGAAAGGGAACATATTGTCTGCTCTCTGAAGTCAGTAGAGCCCTTCTGCTGTATTGCACAATGTAGAGTGGGCCAGTTTGCTGGACACAGGGCAGGATCAGTCCCAGCTTCTTTTTGGGCTCAGTGGCAGCGACAGCATGGTTGGAGTGCCTGGTGGTCCCTGTCTTCACTGTGTTATTTGATCTGATGACAACTGATAGCTCAGGATTTCTGTTCAGAGAAACCTCCTCCCCGGATGGCCAATGTCTTGGTAAGACCTGCATACAGAGAAGGAGCTCAGCATCTTTAACTGAAAGGGACCCTTAGGGACTGTCCTCCCCTCTCACTTCCCCAGCAGTGGCTGACACATGTGAGAAACAGTCCCCAGCATCCCTTTCCATGCTGTCTCCCTTTCATAGCTGAGTGGGACTTGCATCATACAGCTCCCTGGCCTCCACCGTTCACATGCCTGAAACCAGGTGTTAAAGTCCTCCATAGCCCATTGCACAAAACTCCCTTGTGATTCTTTCTTGCAAAAATGTGTGCTTTCTGCTTCTTTAATGTACTTTAAAGTTTTTTCTCTTAAAGGAAATTGATGTTGAGCCACTAAACACCTGGTCCTATTTGTACCAGCTCCCTTTGGCCTTTACCACCGTCTCTTGGCAGGGATACTTGCAGAGGTGGTGAATTGTGCCTGCTTGTCTGCAAGCTACTGTCAACTAAATAGTGAAACAGCCTAGATAAAGTCCCCTTTTTTTAATGGGAAAGGATAGGGCCACATCCAAATATTTTACATTAAATTCCACAACATTCCTGCTTTTCTGTTTCCAAGGCATTGTGCAAACATTCCCCAGCTCCCTGACAGCTCCCGTTAATCTCTGTGGAGCGGTTTTCAGTCACCTTCCCCTGGAAATCAGTGAAGGAACGAGGGTAGAGCCATGCCACTGAGCCAAACTGCTCTGAGGATGAGTCACTGCAGCCAAGGTTCCTGTCTGAAGGAGGCAGAGCCACTGCTCTCCGAGACTCTGGGCTTTCTGCACCAAGGACCTCTCAAGCCTCTTCCTCCTCCTTTCTTTTCTTCCAGAGTTGTTATTACTTACCTTCATTCGTTTCTAGACCACCCTCCTGCTCTGCAGGGATCTGTAAGGTTTTAGCAATTAAAGGGGAAATAAAAAACACATCCTTTTTTCTGCTCCCTGGTGGGACCAAGAACTGATCTGTGTACAGAGGAAATCTGTCCCTGCTCCTGCCTGGCTGAGTCTGTTGCAGCCTTGGGGTGTTGCTCACGCTGTGGAGTACAGAGGTTGCCTCAGGGTTTTTCAATGTGGCATCCATCCCTGTTAACGAGCCCTGGGGATCACACAGGGGCACGTGGGCAGCCCTATGGGGCTCTTGTTTTTGAACATCCCACTCAGGTGGCAGAGGAGGAGCAGGGAAGTTTGGTAAAGGGGGCAGCCAATGCTGCAGTGCAGTTCAGGGCCCTGCCGGGGCTCTCCTGTGCTCTGCTGACTAGGGCATGATGATGGGATGGGAACTGGCCAGATGCCTCTCCTTCAAATCCCTGCACAGGGGCCACAGAGGTTTTACCTGATGTCTGCCTTCAACGTAGCTGAGCCTTCTGAGGCAACCACTTTAAAAACAACCCAACAAACATCTTTTGGTCTAAAACACGGGGAAGCTTTGCTGATGGCCAGCAAGCCAGATGTAGTGATGGTCCCTTGGCTCTGTCAGCAAGAAAGAGTCCCCATAAGGATCAGTAAAGCTTAGAGAAAAGGAAGTTTTCTTCCTTCCCCCTTCTCCATCCCACTCCCAAATTCTGAGCTGCCATCTCTGGTGTCATCACAGTAGCAGTGACAGGCACAACATACTGGAGATGGGAAAGAACAGAGGTCACTTAAAATTCCCCTTGGCTGTGGTGAAGCTGAATGCCGTGGGCAGCAGTTGCTCAGCTGGAAAATCACATTGCCTGTGGTAGTGGTAGGATGAGTTTTACTGCAGAAAGAGGCTCCAGAGCCAGTCCCACCCTGCCCTCCATGCAGCTGTGGCTGCAGCTCCTTATATTTCCATCAGAGAGGTGCAGAAAAAGCCTGAGCAGAGCTGCGTGGCAGCCTTGGTGCTCCTCACCCGGTGCGGTGGCACTGCCTCTGTGGGCGGAAAGGCAATTTGTGCTGTTTGGGGGGATTGGGAGCTCTGCAGGCTTGATGGCTTTTCAGACACGACTCACCCTGGAACAAACACTGAGTCTCAGCCTAGGACTGTGTGAGACATATCCTTATCATGACCAGCACCCACGTTTCCAGACACCACCAACATGCATTTGATTGTCCTGGAGGGGTGTGTGGTGGTTTTGCTGGGTACATTGAAAGTGAGCTGCCTTTCTGACCTCACCCAGCCTGTAGGCAGAGGGATGCCTGTGTATTGTTGCTAGATTAGTCATCACCCTATTGGGAGATAAGTGGCCCGTTCACAGGACTGCCAGAACTGCTAACATCCGTCAAAAATTGCAGAAAAAACCTGCAAACCAGCAGATCTGCCCCATACTCCTGTCACAGAGCCCCCAGGATGCTGTGCCCAGCTGTGGCTGCTCACTTCTGTGAGGATGAGGAGCCCTAGAAAGGAACCCACATGTCTCTACCATGCTAAAGCCTCACAGAAGTGTGGTCCTGCCCCAGTGAGTTGCCAGGCCAAGATTCCCTAAGAAAAGTTCATCCAGGAAGCCATAGGCTTGAAGCCACAGCACAGAAAAGAAAGAATTATCCAGAGCTGGATTTTCCTCTACTGCTTTTATGGAGCTGCATTTTCTCTTGCTACTGGGCTGGGGTTACCCATTGCAGCCCAAGGCACATGGATCTTGCCTGGTATGGGGCAACACTGCCTCTGCTTGCCACAGGGATGCCAGGTCTTGCAGGGGGAGTAGTGGGATGAGCCAGTCCTGATCACAGAGGTGACATGGCAGCAGTGGTGGCACCTGGGAGTGGGAAGGGAGCTGCAAGGAGTCTGGGTGTTTTCATTTATTAATCACTCACATAGATTATCCTGTAAATTCCTCAGGTTTCAGGGAGCTGACCAAGCAGAGGATTCCCTCCCCCTCCCAAGCCAAGTCTCTCAGCACATGTCTGCTGAGACGGAGATTCAGGTCAGTGCCCAGCACTGCCAGGACACCTAAAGCCGATGACAACACACCACAGACCCCTCTACATAACCATGCCCTGCCCTGTCCTGACACCACAGCAAATACAAGCCCAATCCTCCTCAGGTCCACACTCTGAATCAATCTCCCACAATGCTCTATAATTTCATACAATATACAAATATATTTATTCTCAGATATTTATTTCATGTCCCTTGTTGTCTGTTGCTGGCTGGCACAGTGCTTCCGTGGGGGAGGGTACTCATGGGAAGTACCTGAGATACTGATTGTAACATATGTGTTTAGTTTAAAAGCAGGGAGGGGCAGTTCTAAGTGTGTGTGAAGGCAGGGTGATCATTAGTACATGTTTATTGAAGTTTACCAGCTCTGTTACAATGGGGTTCTCTTTGCCATCAAACTTAATTCCTCTGTAATTATGTTCCTAAACTAGAAATCATTTGGCATTTATTTGCCATAATAAAGCTTCCCATTGCATTTAAATTCAATGTGAAGATTTAACTGTATTTAGGAGACTCATCTGAAGACCTGAAATTAAATATTCCTGGTTTCCTTTTCCAAACAAGACAAACTCAGATAAATGCTAGCAGTCAGATCTGTGCGTGCAGCCCCTCCTGTGAATGGTGGCAGCTGCATGTGCATACCCAGAGAGAGAGAGATGATAGCACTTAGGATGTGCACAGCTTTTTCAGCTTCTTCTCACTGCCCTGCTCTGGTCCAGAGCCCTGGTTATGTTTGTGATGACTGAAGCTGCTTTGTACACCTGAGCAGGGAAAACACACAGCTGAGAAAAAACTGCAGGTGTTAAGATCACCATCAGCCACCCCTGCTTGCTGAACAGCTTGCACTGGATTTCAAACTGTTTGCTTTAATGGTTGTGGTAGCAGGATGTTGTTACTGTGGCTCTTTCCAGCTGACCTGGTGCTCCGGAGCAGACTAGGCAGTGGACAAAGGTCAGCACAGCTGGAGCTGAGAGAGCCCAGAGGACCATGTCCCAGCCCAATGACACCATTATCCCCAGCCCTGCTGCCTTCAGAGGAGACCGAGTGGGCAAATTCACTATACTTCATTTATAGGTAAAAGAACAGGCCTGGGAAATGCTTGCTGTGACTGTCTGCTGGTGGGTGAGCAGCTGCAGCTTTGGTAGCAATGTGTGGATGGTCTCTCAGAACTGATAAATGACAGATAAAACAGCCAGGCGAAACACTGACACCAACTCGCTACAAGGGTGACGCTGCTCCTGACGTCCTTATTTTCTCCCTAGATATACTGAGCATCAGAGGCAATAATTTTTTTTCCCATCCTTTCACAGAACTCCTCCCAGTAGGCTTAAAATAGCAGGGCTCAGATAATCATTAACCACTTTGACGTATTGCAACAGGCACAGAATGGGAATTCATAAGGAGAGGACAGAGCTGGAGCAGACCCACACTCCCAGTTTGTCTCCAGCTGTATCAGCCTCCCCAGGGTAAAGCAAATCAGCCTGGCCTTGTCCTTGCTTGTCTCTGGATAGAGACAAGCTCCCATCATAGCCAGATATAAGGAAGAATATTATATATAATTGCTTAATATAGTACCCTTCCCAAAAGTAGGAAAGAGCAACATCCAGGGAAGAGTAATTCATTCATATGTTGAGAGAGTTGTGGCTGAAGCCAGAACACCCTTTTTTGGTTTTCTGGTTTTCTACCTTTGACATTGTTACAGTGTGACACAGACATGAACCCTAATTTAGACTTGGATAAGAATTGAAAAAAAAAGGCAGGTGCCCTGAGTCCAAAGCACACTTGGTTGCTTCAGAGGAACAAGATAGTCCTAAGCAATCTGAAGATGAAGCTGGCAGCCAGAAAGTATTTCTGTACTAGCTGCTGACAAAGCAGAATACTACTTGGGCTGGTCTGAGTAATGAGGTGTACCTCTACAAAGGAAAAATTGTAAAAATAAGTGTTGGGAAATAAACCCTTCAAAGGGTCTTTGGAGAGCAGTCCCCAAAGGGAATTGGTGGGAATGCTGTTGTTTGAAGCACCGGAGAATATGTTGTGTAGAGCCACTTTCTATAAGCCTACAGAAATGGGTATGGGAATTTAATATCTCTCTCTAATTGCTGTGATCTGTACCTCATTTTGGGTTTGCTTTTGTGTGCATGAAGCTTTTAGCAGAGGTCTCTGCACAGTAAATTCTTCATGTATATATCAGCCTGATATATCAGACTGTTTCTGAGCTTGCTGTACAGCCAGCAGTGAGACTCCTTCCCATTGTTGTACAAAGGATTTACTCCTTTAATATGCCCGTGGTGTTTATTTTTCTGCTGGTACAAGTACATGTGTGTGCCTCTGTGCATGTGGCAGTGTTTTACAAATGCCTACTGAGGACAGAATTTGGCTTCACAGTATGCAAAGCTAGCCATGCACCACACACATATAATATTTCACATGGCTGGAGCAAATGGGACAAATCAAGTTTTTGCTAGATTTGCAAATATCAAGAAATTAAGAGATTCATGTCCACAGCTGAATCCTGAGCTTTTGCAGGAGCTGCAGGACTAGACAGGGTTGGAGTGTTCCAATTAGGGAAGGGAGACTGGGTCCCCATGGCAGTGTAGGATGTCTCTGAACATCTCTAGGCTCTGAAGAGACAAGCTTAGATTTTGTGGACTAGTTTGTTACGAAGCCCAAGAAGCCAATGTGAATCCAGGCTGCAGCCTCAGCTTTTCTCCTCTTGCCTTTGCCTGGAGGTTATTGTTCTTAGTTCATGCTCTGTTCTTTCCCTTTCCTGATCTCTCAGGTTCGGTGCCTTCAGCTGCTCATTAGACAAAACCCAGGGACCTCATTCGCCATTTTGAGCCCTGCAGAAGACCCTTGTGTGCAGTGAGGTGGAAAAGCAGGGATGCTGTAGGGCTGGGAGGTTTCTGTTACCTGCTTGGTGTTGGGATCACAGTTGTGTGCTGTGGAGTCGGGCTGTTGGGAAAATAAAGCGCCAGGGACTGAGATAAGGAGGACAGACCAGAGGCAGAGGCATGGAACAGTGGTCCTTGTACCAAGCTAGCTCTTACTGGGGAAGAGGTTTCGCAAGGCTGGGGGCAGAGGAGGTGTGCTAAGCCTCAATTCCTCCCATTTTGCATCCTGGCTGGCAGTAAATGCTCATGCAGGTTCTTTATTACACTTGTATTTTCTCACCCCAGTCCCAGGAAAGGCACAAACATGCGCAGCCCTGAGCCCCTCAAAATGCACCTCACCTAGGGAGTCTGAATGCCAAATGTCAGTGCTCCTTCCCACACATACCTTCCTTCCATCTAATCCTTCCCAGCTTCCCTTCTTCTGGCTTGTCCTGTCACACCTTTTGTGGTGAAAAAGGTTCACAGATCCTACAAGTCTCTGTGCCCCTGCCTCCCTTTGCATCTGCACCCGTGTGTAATGAAAACCAGTGACAGGCAGAGCCAAGCCTGGTTTTGTAATGTAAACAGTTATTTACAGTTCTGCTAAAATTTCATGGAAGATGACATTTTCAGGTCACCTAGCTGAAGCAAATGGAATGATTAACATTTTTGCATTAGGTTTTGGGGGCGGGAAGAAAAAGAAAAAGTATCACTCTTGCCCAGCATGGTGCTCAGTTCCTCAGGTCCCAGGACCTGATGTACCCTGAAAGCTCAGGCAGTTTCCCACTAGGGTTGGCAAAAGCAAGATCTAGTTTTCTAATCCAAGGCAGCTGGATCTCTTACTGTGTCCAGCAGCCTCAGACACCAGGGTAATGATGAGGCTGGTCTAGGGATGTAAGAGGAAATATCCTCTCCCCAACACTGAAAGTATGGTGCCAGCTTTCCCCATTCTGTAGATATTCTAATTCTGCCTTTAAAAGCTTTCAACTCTTAGAGCACAGCTAAATACACTGTTGGGGTCTATACTATGGGTTTTAAACACCAAGAGGTGGGGAGTAAAATGTAGTATCTCTGTTCTTCCCTAAACCAGTGATAGTAAATGACTGTAAAATGAGCTCCTGAGCTTGTGTGTGCAGAGAGGAATTTATGCTCATGGTGAACAGGGTGATAGCAGATGGATGAGAATAATATTGGGTTTTCTTGGATACCCTGCTTGAAGCTACACCAGAAACAATGGGGTGATTCAGGAGGTTCAGTGTTTTGTCCACAACTCATAAATGCCTCTGCATAACAAACCAGAACACAATTTATTCTCCATCCTTCTTGCTTCTAGAACGGAGACAGCCAGCCATACAGGTTATGCATCAGTATGACTCACTTCCAGCATGGAGTGTCTGGGGAAAGTGTATGTGTTGTGAAATTTGAGGACCTTTTCCCTGCTGGGCTGTGGGTACACAAAGACCAGGACCCAAGGCACATGCCTGTCACCCAGTCAGATTCATCCTTCCCAGTCCAGAGGCACTAGGAAGGAAAGTCCTGTGTCTAGAGCTGCAGATGCCTACTGTCTGGTAGTACTGCGTGGTTCAGGACTCAGTCCAGCTCCCGGTGAGGAGCAGCACCTCCATGGCTGGCATGATCTAGTGTGTGCAGAAAGTCCAAGGGCCACCACATCTGTGCTCCCCTTCCTGACTGAATGGGCTGAAGGGAGCTGCCCTGGTCTGCAGGACATCAGCCTGCAGCAGAGGCTGTCTTGAAGCTATCTCTGTCACCAGCTTTGCTTTCTGAATTAGGTAGCAGATATACAGAAACCTGAGTAGTGAAACAGTAGCATCTGGTTGTTGACAGAGCTCTGTCCTCTGATTATGGTCTAGTGTGGGTCCTCTGGTAAGAGCTCAGCAGTGAAGCTGGGCATCTCATACTTACTCATCTACCAAAAAAAAATAGTAAGACCCGAGTATTTGAGACTGGTACATCCCTGTCAAGCTCTGCTCACATCAGGTGAGAATTAGTAGAGGGAAAATGGATGGAGGCAGCAGGATTGCCTAAGCTGAAGCAGGTAAAAAGGAATGGAAGGGGAGGGCTCACTGAAGCTGTCTCTTTTTCAGGGGGAGCTGCTGAGCCCGTGTCGATGCGATGGTTCGGTGAAGTGCACGCACCAGCCATGCCTGATCAAATGGATTAGCGAGAGAGGCTGCTGGAGCTGTGAGCTGTGTTACTACAAGTATCACGTCATTGCCATAAGCACAAAGAACCCTCTGCAGGTAAAGGTACTAGAGACATTTCAAAGCCTATTTACTCTTGTTTCAGTTTTCGTTTCTGGGGTCAAGTGAATTTTACCTGTGTGGGTTTTCCTTCCCTGTGCACAGTGATCTGTGCATCTTTGACACTTAAAAAGAACTGGTGGGTGCTGGTCCAAAGCAGCCCCATGTTCTCCTCGGTGCTACCAGGGACATCCCCTGGGAGTCTGCTCTTTCTGCCCTGTGACAATTCCCACATTTGCTTGCCTTCTGTTGAAAATGCCTGGGTGACCACAATAGCTCTGTAACAACCCTCAGCCCTTCAAATGTGTTCATCTACTGGAGACCACAGGAATGCCACTGTCCCCACAGGCAGACGGGGAGAGAGCAGTCTGTGACAGAGCTGTATCTGGTGACTCCCTGTGTCTATAATTGTGCCATTAAGCCTGATTTCCTCCTGCTGAGTCTCCTCTATGTTGGCATGGAGGAGGCAAATGGAGAGCTCTTTCAACTCTCCTTTCTTGATATTGCCATCCTTCTCAGTTTACTGCTTCCCCATGATCAGGTACATCCTGGAATGCACAAGGGTGTTGGCTCTGATGGTTGGTTTTCTCCAAGCCTGATTCTTGGTTGGACATTTGCAGATGTGCACACTACAGGTAAAGTGCATCTTGATGGAAGTGGCTGTGAAAGGCATCAGAGGACTCACCTTTCTTTTCTGAGTTCAAAGGCACTGTGATTTAATTAGCCCCACTGCAGGCTGGTAATTTAAAATACATTCAGAGTGGGGAGAACTGCATTGCTGTTTAAAATGGGATAAATTATTCTTAATAGATATTGATTTATTGTAGGGGTAACATCTGAAGGTGGACTAATTGCTGCTTACATTTGCTGAGCATCATTAGGGCTTCAGCTGTAAGGGAGCACTTTATATCTAGGCACTATTGTTTAATTAAGCATCACCTGGACTGGAGAGTTACTATACAACAGTATGCTGTGTTTTAGAGACTGGGGTGGTATCTGTAAGGATGTTGGCTTGTCATGCAGCTGGTAGAGGGATTTGGCTCTCTGCTGATTGTTCTGCTCTCTGATAGGAGGCAAGGACTTTGCTAGTGGTGGTGCTCAGTTGTATGGAGCTAGTGAGGAGTGCAAACTTCTTCACTCTCCTCTAAACTGCAGTCTCTGTGTCTTTTTCCAGGCCTAATGTCACTAACAACAGTGAGGAAACAGAGACAACCCTTTAGGGCTCCAGACTTAAATGAAGTAATTAAATTAGTGGGGCATTATGGGGAGATTTTGCTGAAGAGCACTAGGGATAGAAGGAAAAAGACTGCCTGCTTTCTGCAAGTCCCTACAGCTTCTGATTCAGTTTTGTGTGTGCCATGGGCTGGAGAGATCAGCAGTTTCATCCTAAGCATCAAACCCAGGGTTTTTTAATTTCTTGGCTGTAGTAACTCAGAGCAGACTGAAGCACAGGAGGGGAGATGTGGACAAAGCAGCATTTGTTTGTTTATGGAAAGATGGTTCATGAGTACCCTAATGCTTCCTGTGCCTCAGATCAGGTGTGTGATGCTGAGCAGCACTGAAGGTTTGTGGCTGCAGATTTAGGAGTTTGTTTGTAGCCAGCACTGCCTTTAATGAGTGACCTCCAAATGGTCTACACCTTCAGGTGGCTCAGGGCAATGGGTCCTGCTCCTCACTTAGCTAACATTTGTTAGAGGTGTTGACAAACAGCTTCCCTCTCATACATATGTTTCAAAAGCCTTTGCAAAACATTGATCTTCCTGGGCTCCCTCATTGTACAGTGGCCTTTCTTGTGAACACAAAAACTGAGTGGCAGAAGCAGCTGAGTTACAGAGCTCAGCTCTGGGAGTGAGGGCCTCAGGGGACAGTGCAGGTGTTGGGCTTAGAGGCTTCACATTGCTGGCTTAGATGTCACAGCATCACAGAACCACTGGAAGATTTGGAGGCTAGGAGGAAGCAACTGGAGTGAAAAGCCGTTTGGTCTGGAATAAATGCAGCATGTGTGGAGTTCCAGCTGTGTGCCCAGGCACCCGGTCTGGTGCCAGAACAAAGGCATTTCTGGGAAGCAGATGCGACATAGCACTAGTATGTGAGATCCCATGGGAAGTGGCTGATGTACCAGGCCTGGAATTCCCATGAGGACTAAGGGCTTGGACCCCTGGAACCCATCACCAAGCATGCTTTGCTCCTCAGTTGCTCTCACCATTTGGGAAAGGAAGGCAGAGAAGACCAAGGAGCTACAGTACCCTGATTCTATGTCCCACAACAACATCTCACAGCTTATGCAGGTGGGAAGAGCATCCTTTCTGCTTGGTCTTCACCCTACACATGGGTAACAGGGGCCACCTGGACATACAAGTATGACTTCAAGTAAAGCAATAGTCCCTAGACTTTCTTTTCAGGGTCTGCTGGAACCTCTGCCCACTATTTTTTTTTTTTACTAGAAAGCTCTGAATTTCTCAAGCACAGATTTTGAAGGGCAAATGCTGTAGAAAGTCATGGTCATCTGTTTATTTCAAATCGACTGTAATACAGGCAAGGGCACCCAAACCTCATCAGCTTGTCTCTAATGCAACTTGTTTGGGTGATGCTCTGGACCTGGCTAGATTTTAACCAGCAATGTGACCTACCTATCCTCTTCATCCTGTCTTGTGACAGGCCATAGGAAAGCTAAATCCAGGCATCTGGCAGGCCTTGGGCTCCCTGAAACCTGTCCAGCTGGTCCAAGCAGAGCAGCACATCCAACACCCACATATTCCCTAGATCTCCACATTTCTCTGCCCATTTCAGCATCTGCTGCACAGTTTTTGGAGTGCCTAGGAGCATGGCATGGGCCAGATGTGTGCGGAGACTTGTGGCGTGGGCAGAGAAGTTACAGCCAGGGGAACATGGTTCATGCATAATTAACACAGACTCCTTCCAGCCTCCAGGCTGTTATGATGTCTCATAGCAGAGAGAGGCCTTTAGTCTGGTATTCTGGCAGAATGAATCTCTATAAATTAACCCTCTCATCCCTGGACTGCAGGCATTTAAGAGCCAAGGTCTTAAAGCAGCAGCACTGCAGACCAACTCATACTGGGAGATTAAAGTTGTTGCACAACATGGCAAGCATCCTGCCAAGCTGTAGTCAGGCAGCAGATGAGCAAAATATCCCACCAGCTGTGAGCAATTGGAAGACCCAGAGCTTTTGCCTGTCCATCCATCCATTCCTCTTTCCATCCATCCATCCATCCATCCTCCTGCTCTCCAGTCTGCCAGTCACTGAGACAAGGTTCATGGGCATGGAGGCTTTAAATGCTCCTCTCCATTGCGATATTTGTGCAAGGACTTGGGGGTGCTGGTGGATGAGAAGCTCAACATGAGCCACCAGTGTGCAGTTGCAGCCCAGAAAGCCAATCACATCCTGGGCTGCATCAAGAGAAGCATAGCCAGCAAGTCAAGGGAGGTGATTCTCCCCCTCTACTCTGCTCTGGTGAGACCCCACCTGGAGTACTGCATCCAGTTCTGGAGCCCCTATTACCAGAAGGATCTGGAGATGCTGGAACGTGTCCAGAGAAGGGCCACCAGGATGAGCAGAGGGCTGGAGCACCTCTCCTATGAGGACAGACTGAAAGAGTTGGGGCTGTTCAGTCTGGAGAAAAGGCTCTGAGGAGACCTTATTGTGGCCTTCCAGTATCTGAAGGGGGCCTACAAGAAAGCTGGAGGGGGACCTTTTAGGGTGTCACATAATGATAGGACTAGGGGGAATGGAATAAAAATAGAAATGGGTAGATTCAGATTGGATGTTAGGAAGAAATTCTTCACCATGAGTGTGGTGAGACACTGGAATAGGTTGCCCAGGGAGGTGGTGGAAGCCCCATCCCTGGAGGTTTTTAAGCGAGGCTGGATGTGGCTGTGAGCAACCTGATCTAGTGTGAGATGTCCCTGCCCATGGCAGGGGGTTGGAACTGGATGATCTTTGAGGTCCCTTCCAACCCTGACAGAATTCTGTGATTCTATGATTTTATGATAAGCCTATGATTAAAAAAAAAAAAAAAAGTCCTGAAGACAGAGGGTTTTAGAAGCATGATAGTAATGCAGGCATGGTGGTGCTGACACATAGTAGAGTAGGTATCTGTCATGGTGGGACTCTGCATTGGATTTCAGCTCCCTTGTAGCTGTTCCTGAGCTGCATCAACTCTGATGCTCTGATTTTAGCAAATAGAAATCTATTTGAACCAACCTTCCCATACCTACAACTGCATGCAGTCTCAGGGAGTTCAACTCTGCTTTGTAGTTGTTATCCTTGACTCTTGGTGTAATGTGGGTTGTTTCAGCACCAAAGATCATAAGTTTTCCAGTGCTAGACTCTGGATCTGGTCCTGGTTCTCCTCAGGCTCTATTTTGGCTGTGGTGATGCTCTATTAAGAGCTGATGCGCTGTCTTCATCAGGGCACCCACATCTGCAAGAAAAGTGGACAAGATCCCAGGGTGTTTGAACTTCAGCCTGAGTTCCTGAGCTAAAAACTTTGAGAGAGGTTCACTGGTGTCTCCTGGTTGTCCCAACTTCCTGAATCACATGTGTTGAGTATGAGCTTTTCTGGTTCCTTCTGAGCTCCTGCCATAGCATGCAATCTGCAAGCAATAGGCATAGTCGTAGCAAGAGAAACTTCATGGCCTGTGCCTTATAATGGGGACTTGCTAGGGTACTGATGCTGTAGCCTGAGTCTTACCAGATGCTCTGGCACGTGGAGGTGAGGAGATTCCATCACTGCATGTTTCCATTACATGGCCTCAGTGGACCAGCCTTCCTCCCTGATGACTTCCCGGTATCTGAATATGCCACAGCATCTGTAGATGTACAGCAGGGGAGCTGTCACAGTGGTGGTATAACTTTGCTTGCTAAATTTATAAAAGGAGAAGAGCCATCCTCCACAAGATAATTGAGGAGGATGGCCAGGTCCTTGGGGTAGCAGTGAGGGAAAAGCCAGACCTAAGTCATGCTGGGAATGGTCCACTCTAACCTTCTAGGAAAAACCTCTGCTTTCTTGAGATGCTGGGTCTGAAATTTAAATTGCTGACTAGCACAGCTGAGGATGTTAATGGTGCCTACTGAGGGGACGTGTCAGATACAGCAATAAAAATAAACTGAGCTGTCTGAGGCAGGCGTGACGGAGCTCTCAGAGGAGTGTAGGAAGGCTTTTCCAGCAAGCAAGTCTTCTTTGCAAGCTGCTGCAGCAAGACATAGATATTTTCTGCAAGCAAATATCTGCCTTGGATCTGCTCATTGCTGGTGCTTGGGAACCTTTGGAGACTGCTGGTGTCAAAGAAAGGGAGATAGAGATCAGGCCTTAAATAGTGTAGTAATGACATTATTAATCTGTGTTACATTAGCAGCGGGAGCTCTCACTGACAAGCCTCCAAGCAGAAGGGCTGAAGCAAACATGGAAATGGGCTTATCCCAAGTACAGCTCACAGGGTGTGAAACAAGAGTGCAAGAAAACAAGAATCATAGAATCATAGAATCAAGAAGGTTGGAAGAGACCTCAAAGATCATCGAGTCCAACCTGTCACCCTACACCTCATGCCTATCTAAACCATGGCACCAAGTGCCACGTCCAATCCCCCCTTGAACACCTCCAGGGATGGTGACTCCAGCACCTCCCTGGGTAGCCCATTCCAATGGCCAACCACTCTCTCTGTGAAGAAGAGTAACATGACTGGCAGGTACTGGTCCCAGCTTGGCCCCTGGCTAAGGTCATCACAAACGTCAGGCCTCAGCTCCAAAGAAACCCTTTCTGAGGCATCTGCGCTGCAGAACTTTGCTATTGGGGGAAAACGGGGAAACATTGAGAAAAAAATCACTGCAAGAGAGTGTGGTGTTCTGCATGTGCACATCTGGGTGGTGTGCCAAAGAGCTCAGCCAGAGAGATGGTAGCAGAGAGCAGACAGACAGCTCCTGAGTGAGTGAGGACGTTGCTTCAGAATGGTCTGGAGGGACAGAGCCCTTTTTCCAGCACAAATGGAAAGCCATCACAGAGAGCTGCTTACGCATGATCTGAAGCCATTGTAAGCCTGGAGCTCACAAAAGGGGCCTTTAAAGCTTTCTGGTACTGCCAAGTCCTTAGTTCTGCCCTGTTCAGCACTGGCAGAACATCTGCAGAGCTTTCTACCTGCTTAAAGGTCACATTCCTGACTGACACCGAGATGTCGGTGGTTGTTAAAGCTGCACTTCAGTACAGCTCAGTGGTTACCTGGGACTCAACAGTCATTATCAGGTGAGGAAAGAAGGGCTCACTTTCAGGTCTCCCCCCTCAAGGTGGGGTTGCTTGACACTGTAACCTTGCTGAGCTTGAACATTTGAGGTGGAGATGTGGAGGGAGGGGGCAGCATCTGTGGCCAGGCATTCATACCAGGAGCCTTGGGTGTTTTAGATATGCTGGTAAATGGAGTCTGCAGCACTGCTGAGACCTTTGCAACTCTAGTGGTGAACCAAGGACAATAGGATCACACACCAAATCCCTGGTCATAATGATGGTGGAGAGGGGTTAGGAAAATCAGTGATTTTCTGAGAGCTGTTATGAAATCTGTGAGGCATACTCCTTTGATTGAGAAGGACTCCCAAGACCATCAGTGCAGGAATGCACCAGGCCCAGCTCTTGCAGATGAAATTCGTTAGCATGTTCCACTTCTGAACAGCTCTTTGGCCTTTCTGGCTGTGCTCTCACTGGATAACACACTTTATCCTCTGTCTCACCTCTTTTCTGCTCTTTGTGCAAACCTCACACCCCAAGATGTGTAGCAAAATTAAATTAAAAGATGAAAAATAATGGTTCCTGTTATTGGTGGCTCGGGCTACATGTGGGACGCTAAATTGCAGTTCTCAGGGTTGCCAGAGAGGAAATATAACATTTATTACTTACCTTTTTTTTTTTCTTTTCTTTCCTGGAAAATATTAAATTTTCTGCAAGCTGGTTGTTTTCCCCAGTGTTCAGCTCTGACCCATTTACCTCCTTGCCAGAGGGTAATCACACCCTAGTGCCACCTCCTGAACAGAGTCAGGGCTGCTGCTGCGTGTGTCACTGTCACTTAGTGGCAGATGCCAGGGGAGAGTCTCCTACCCCCTGGCACAGCTGACAGACTCCAGCCTCTTCATTATCACTGCAGTGAAATTCCTGGCAGCTGCTGCCAGCTGAGCAGCATCAGTTAGCATCCCTGCCTGTGTTCCAACCTCTCTGTTCCCAACCAAAGGGAGAGGGGTCTGGAGTTTTCACCCAGGCGTAACTTCTCTGAGCCCTGAGCTCCATCTCCTTCAATAGTATGTTTAGTGTTGTACCTAGGCCTCCCTGCCTCTGCAAAGCAGTGGTGCTGGTGTTGTGTGGCTTCTAATTGTAGAAAACAGACCCTTCTCCATTTTTTGTCTTTAATGGCTACCTTGGAACAACCTGTTGCTACCACAGGCCTTGCAGTGTGCCAGACAGATGGTGAGGAGCCAGCCCATTACCTCCTCTCCAGAAAGAAATGATGCAGAATGATTTGGCTGGCACGGGCGCAGGCGGGTCAGGGTGAGTGAGGGCCCTGCAGTGAAACCTCCCCAGGCAGCAGTGGGCTCTGTACTGGGCTCCCTGCTCTCACCGCCCCGCCGCATTTGCCAGAGCCACTGGAAGGAGAGATAAGGTCTGGGGAAAGCTGCAAGGGTGAAAGTGCAACCCCATGCATGTACCCAAACCCCCTGCCCACCACACGCCTGCCTCTAGTCCTGGAACACTGAGCTGATGGTACCAGTTGCGAATTTGTCCTGCATCTGCTTGTGGTGCTGTTGAGAACGAAGCTGAAGAGCTGACAAGAGGACAGCATAGCTGCTGAGCCCACTGTCAGAACCCAAATTTGGGGTCGATGGGTGCTGGGTAGTGTTTGCTTTGTCTTACATCAGAGGAGGATTTGCAGAGCCATGCATCTCCTGTGGACTCTACCACCCCTGCCTGCGTCAGCCTTGCCACATTGCAACTGCCACCCCCAAGCTTCCAAACCTAAAAGGAGGGCTGTTCACTTCCTCAACTTCTTCATGGCACAAAGAGGCCATTTGTGTGGCCCAGTTTGGTGGAGACATGGAGCAGGTTGGACTATGGCAGAGTGGGAACAGGCTGTTGAAGAGATCACCTAGTATCCCTGGTGCTCAGTCTTTGGCTGGGCCACCTGCTGGAGTGGATGGCAGGAAGGGGTCTAGGGTAGGCTGAGCCCAGGGAGAAGATTTGGGGGAGCTGACCCCAGTCCTGCTTCAGCAGGGAACATGCTCGCTCTCTGCTCAGCAGCTTTATGGCTGTCTACTCTGTGACCTGGTACCACTCACCTCACTGATGCTGCACATCCCTCACATATGATCTGAGGGCTCTCTACCCCTGCAGGGTGTAAGCCAAGGAGCAAGGCTGGCAGAGGCAGGCACCTCAGCTCACCTCTGAGCTAACCCAGGCAATCTCCTTCCAGCTGCAACCCACAGACCTCAGCTTGAGGCTGATGCTCCTGTCTGTTCCTCTCCAAAGTCAGCCCTTGGCAGGAATCAGTCAGGGGTTTGGTCACTGGACTGGTAGCAATGCCATGCATGCCTGTACAAGCACAAGTCACTTGTCTTTCTTGACCTTTGGTCAGGGTTCAAAGTCCTCTCTACTTCCCAAAACCCACCGGTAACTCCTGGCTGTCCTGGGTATTAAAGAGGGGCCCAGCAACTGAATTGCCTTCTTGCCATGCAGAAGGATGAGGCTTGATGAGTGACCCTGATATTCCAGGGTACGTCTGACAAACCTGCAGGGTGCTGAAGGCTCACCAGAGATGACAGTTCACAGGGACACTGAATTGGGCTGAATCCAAGCTAAATATTTTCAATTCCTCTGAATCCTCTATCCCTGCAGGAGGTTGAAGCCCACCTTTATTTATTCTTCTGCCATTCCCACTGAGATTTCAAGGGCACATATCTCACAGCTAAAGGTGGCCTATATAATTGGATGCCAGGAGACAATGTCTCTTCCCAGCCTGGTTTGTTTTTTCTGTTTGATTTCTGATCTGCAGGAAGGGCTATGTGTCCCCAAGTGTTGTCAAAGACAGCAGTTTCCGTTCTTGGTTTTAACAGGGCAGTTCTCTCAGCAGTGTAAATCTGAGTGGGGAGGTTTTTTGCTGGATGACAGAAAGGAGTTCGGGTTTAGGATATTTATACTGTAGCTTATACAAAGCTGTTTGACACAGTGAATGGATTTGGGGGAGTTAGTTCTATTTTTTTCTGCTTCTGAGGAAGAAGCATTGACGTTTACCTTGGAACACAGCCTGGATGTGTCATCCTCTAAAAGCAGGATGTCCTGACCACAGCAACTTGTGTTGTTTGTAACAAGTTTGGTAGGATGTGCTTCGTCACTGAGAGATCCTACCTAGTGCTGTGTTCCTGTCAGGTCTCAAAAAGTGGCACAGAGCCAGATAATGGGAGGCCTCCAAAGGAAAGCTTAGCTCTCTGAGACACTTTGTCTCATGGTAAGAGGATGCCCTGGCCAAGGATCATGCCTAGCCTCTATTTGAAGTAGCAACTGAATGTCCTGGTGTGTGATGGCTATCACGGACCTCCTGCCATGGGGGTGTTACTTTTGGTGTCTTGCCCCCAGTCCTGCCTCTCTGAGGACTTTGGGCTTTCCTGGTGAGATGCAGCATTCCTCTCCGTTGCCTCTCCAGCAACGATGTCAGGAAACATGAGGCTATGCACTGTTGAACAACTGCCATGCTCCCCCCCAGATGTTGACCAGGTAAAAGCATCTATGCTCATAGGTACTCTCTGAGGTCTCCAAAACCACCACAATGATGTAAAACAGCAATGTGCCCCAAGTAACTAACCTCTTCTCTTTTTCCTTCTTCTCTCCCTTGTCCCCTCTCCTCATTGCCTCCCCTTGCAGTGGCAGGCCATCTCTCTGACAGTCATTGAGAAGGTTCAGATAGCAGCAGCAATCCTGGGTTCCCTCTTCCTCATCGCCAGTATCTCGTGGCTCATCTGGTCGACCTTCAGTCCTTCAGCCAAATGGCAGCGCCAGGACCTGCTCTTCCAGATCTGCTATGGAATGTATGGCTTCATGGACATTGTCTGTATAGGTGGGTGATTGTATCTTACGGCTCTACAGAAGTCACTTCCCCCCTCACCTGTGGAGAGGAGTGGGAGACAGTGTGGAGAGCCAGCTGGTATAGCTCAGCTCAGATCGAACCTCTCTGGCTTTTCCTCCTCTTTGCTTTTGTGGCACCTTTTTCACAGTCCAATGATCATCTGGGCAGCCACTCTGTTTCCTTGGCTGGGCTGGCAGAGGAACCTGCAGCAATCCCAGAGAGAGACAAACCCCTCTTCAGAGCAATAAGAGGGAGGGGAGGGCTGGGAGAGGCTGGAGAGTGTGAGGCTTTTGAGAAACTCCATCCTTTCTGGTATAGCTAATTGTGGAATGGTCCCATGGTGGGGTACAGCAGAGTCTCTCTACATGCATCTCCTTGGCTCTCCATCCCAGTCTCTCTGCTGGGCAGAGGTGGTTGCCCTTTCTTTGACCTTCCCTGGTGCTGCAAGTCCAACCAGCCCAGATCATGGCCCAGGCTAAAGTCCTTGTCAGGTTGCTGGTACAGAGTAGCTCTGAGGATGAAGCTGCCCCACACTGAACAAGCCCAGACAGAAAAGCATATGCTGGCAACCTGTCCCCAGCAGGGTCTTGCTGAGAGCTGTAGCCCCAGTGCAGGTCTGCATGACGTGGGCAGAGGCACTCACTCACCAGGCCATTGAAAGAGAGATGGTTACCAAAACTGTCCAGTGAACCCCAGCCACGTCCAAATATAGTCCTGAGCAGCATCCAGTCCAAGTACAGGCCACCAGGTAATGTCAGTTCAAGTGACCTTACCAGGAAGCAAAGAGGGTCCCAGTGACCTCTTCATATGTGGGTCTTTCCATCATTAGTATAAAGGCAGAAGGAGCCTCCAAGGAGTGTAAAGGCAGAGGAGCATCCCAGGAACTCAGTGGGTCGAGGCAATCCTCTTGACTTGGTGGATGTGTTTGTGTGGATGGAGCCACTCCAGAGGAAAGGAGCACAGCCTTCAGTTTAGCCCTCAGGAGAAGCAGGACAGACTATATCACAGAGCAGCAGTTGGTGAAACTGGGAAACAGAAGTAAAACAAATCCAGCAGCAAAGACAGGGATCTGGACTGCACAGCCTGGTTTCCATGATCAAATGGCTCTTGGCTTCAGCACCCTCCCAGCACAGGACTTGGGCTTCCCACTGTTGCCACTACTGTGCTCACAAGATAGGCACTTGGTCGGTAGAGATCATCCTGCTCCTTCATGAGATCCTGGGGAGCTACTACATTTCTTCAGGAGCAAAGGGTGGCAAAGGAGGTGAGAGACAGGCAGCACCCACATGTTGATACAATATCCACTAAGGACATCCTCTTGCTGGTGGAATTGAGAGTGGAAAAAATTATCCCTGTGTGTGTGAGGTGTGAGTTCATGTTGCCTTGCTGGCAGAGGACAGAAGTGAAGAACCCTGGCCTGGGCAGATGTCAGTAACATGATTAACTGGCTTTGCTAAACCTGCAAGAGCTGAGGGGAACTGATTAGCTCATCCGTCAAGAGCAGCTAAATCCTCCCCCACAGCAGAGAACAAACCACGCCAGCCATGAACTGAAGGGGAACTGGGCAGACAGATCCAGATTTCAGGTTCTTTGTTTCTTTCTGAGTAATTTGTTTAAGGACCTGGCCTCTTTTCCACCTTCTGTGAGAGGGAAAAAGCCTCTTTGCATCTCCACTGATGACACCATTAAGCTTAATGTCCTAATGATTTTTTCCAGCCAAAGAGCAAGCAGGAATATTTCAGAGTCATGGCTTGGTGCAGCCCATTGTCTCATGGTCCTCCTTGCACAGCTGGCAGTCCTGGTGGACCAAGTGTGCTGGTTTTCCCACAAATTCAAAAGCAAGTGCAAGCATTACAGATGCAGTGAGTGAGCACGTCTTTGTGTGGCTTCTCTTGCCCAGAACCTCAGAGGCTACCCACAGATGGCTCCACTTGTGATGTGTAGAGCATGTCTGCTTGTGCTACCAGGCAGCCTATCCATGCTTGACCAGGAGGAATGATGTTCTGGACCACATGAGCTTTTGTATACTTCTCTAGAAAAGCTCATATGTGCCTGCAGCCAGCCACACTCCAGCATGAAACTTGCTCGTGTTGTGCATCAATACCCTTTGCAATCCCAGCTGCTGCTCCTTCCAGGTCTGCCATGGAGGGAAAAGGAGCTCTCACCAGTGCTAGCTGCTATGTGGTGTTCACTCTCTTCTCAGCCTCCTCCTCCTCTGCTTCTTTCTCTGCCCAGGTTGAACCAAGCAGCAAACAAGGGCTTCATAGTGAGCTGTGACTCCCTGGCTGTCCATGCCCATGTCTCCAGTCCTGCTGATTCCAGGGGGCTGCACTAGCACTAGCACTAGCCAAAAGGCTGCTCCATCCTGTGGAGAGACCAGGCCAGCTCAGGCCAGCAGAAGGGGCTGATCAAAGGGAACTCAAAGGGAACTCTGCAGCTGGTTTTAGCATTATAGCTTTGCTCTGCTATGATGGATGCAGTGATGCCAGCTGCATAGAAGACTCACAGTGAGTTTCTCACTGTGGAATAGCTATTATCTCCTTCTTTATCCTTCCCCCAAGCCTTGCAGCCTCGTGCAGGATCTTTGATCACATCTGGGCAAAGCTGGGTCCAGAGATTCAGAGTTCTGCTCCTGACTGACAGCATGGCCCAAGGTTCTTCTTACTCCTTCCTGGGCTTTAGTTCCACTTCTGTAAGTTCAAGATAAAACCTCTCATGGATAATTGCAGTCATAACAGTCCTGGAAATGCCAGGGTGCTATCTGTGCATTTTGCTGTCTGTTCTTCTGCAGTCCAGCCCTTTTCCCCTTTTGCTTTCCAGCCGGTGGGTGGGTAGAAAAGATTTAGGAACTAAGAAATGCTCAGCAATGGGGAAAGATCAGGGCACAAAGTGAGCTCAGTTCTACCACACTTGTTCTTTTCAGCTCTTTTTGGTAACAGCCTGGGCAGCCTTAGCTGTAGGTGCTACACTGATTGTATGAATTAGTTGTTCCTTTCCCCAGTTTGACCCCAAGTTTTGCTTTTACTGGCAGAGGAGCAGAGCTTCGAAAGACAAGGTATAAACTCAAAAGCAGATGTGCTGAAGCAGAGCTCTTCTGTAGTTTCTTTCAGTTCCCATTTGGTTGTCCATGAATGTCTCAAGTTCATTGAGTAGCCATTTGTCCAGGAGGTCAGTTTATAGAACTTGTCGCTGGACAAGCTCAACAGAACACTTCCCCTGGCACTGTAGAGCCTCAAAGCTGGAGAAGACACCAAAACTGCAGAGATCCTGACTATTGTCAAACAGGGAATACACACCTAGTCAGCAACTGCCCAGATGTTTTGCGTGACCTCCTGTCTATGAAGTCATTATGGGATTTAGGTAGCAATTCACCAAGACAATTTGCATGGCAATTTGCAAAGGCAACCCCACAGCAGCATTGGTCTTTTTAATGTGGAGTCAAAGGTGAGGGCATGAGTGCTCACTTGTACCTACAGTTCCCTAAGCACAAATCATTTGGTTGTTGTTATCTTCACTTGAGCTGTATTTGAGCTGAAATAGTCAGATCACTTTCAAGCTGAGCCCTCAAAATATAACTGTTAATTCAGAGACTAGTGCATCAAAATCCAGAGGTCTTGGGTTTGACCTTCAGCCACTCACATTCAGCCACTCATTCACACTCACATCCACTCACTAGTTTTCCTTTGACTTTGCTCTACCCTAGCATACTCCACAGCAGCACAGTTGTAAGAAACAGGCACTATTTGCTACCCCTTCACCCACTATGGAAAGAAAACCATAACCAAAGGAAAATTAATTTGCTCCTCACGACCAGTAGGAGAGATGCTATGGCCCCAAGGTACCAGAAGCTATGTCCATCTGGGAAAGAAGATGGTCTTTCAACATTGTTCTCCCCCTTTCTCTCAGACATCTAACAGGAGAGCACAGGAAAGAATTGCTTAGAATTTGTGGGAGTCTCCAATACTGTGTTTTTTCTAAAAAACCTGTTAGAAAACGTATGTCAAGAACAGGTTGCAGAGAGGTGATCCCAGTTTGTGAAGCAGGAACAGGCTAAACGCTTCTTGATATCCAGCCAGCCTCAATGTCTTTGATTGTGATCTCTCCCTCTTTCATGTGTGCTATCTCTGGTCATGTCTGTAGGAGAGATATGAGAGCTGGATTAAACTAGAAACTGGTAATGGTGCCAGCATAGGCATTGCTCTGCTGTGAAGCCATCTACAACAGAGGCATTTGAGATCAGCAACTAGGAAGTGAATGAAAAGTGAGATGGGGACTGCTCGTTTGATGAACTGCTCTCCCCATGGGTCAATGAGAGGTAAATCCAGAAATCTGGCATAGAGAGGGATTAGCAGAAATGTGGATATTGAACTGCAGAGATGAATGGAGCGAGCTTTCATAGGCCTGAGTTACTGAGTAGGGAGAGTAGCAGCTTAGAGCTAGGCTGTAAATCCTGAGAGATACCTGCCTGTTAATTAAGTGACAGTCCTTGGAGGGGGAAGGAGGGGTTTGCCTCTTTCTCTGTCAAGGTGCAATTAGTGTTTGTAGATTAAGGTGTCATTTGGGGTCAGGGTGACAGGAGACTATCTCCTGTTAAACAAGGAGGAACTCTGCCAGATAATGAGAGCATGTCACATTCTAGGCTCAGGCTCAGGGATGCCATTAGCAGGCTGTGTGCGCAGGGCTGTCACTGTTATGGTTTGTGTGTGCTGTCCTGCTCATGCTCACACAGAAGCATCCCTGGGGTTGGCACGATGCAGGGTTTATTCCCAGCAAAAGCAATCCGATCTGCCTCTCCCTGGATCACTGTCAGGTGGGGACTGTTGCTTTGTCCATGCCCACCCAGTCCTTGCTCTCTGACTCACCCTGCCTTGGTCCTGACAGCCACACTCTTTCACAAGCACTAAATCCTCATGATCTCTGAATCTTTCCTTGGCAGCCTGTCCCAGAGGGTATTTGCCTTCAAAACAGTAGCTGCACTGCAGTGCAATAGCACAAGAGACAGGCAAAGCAGGACTATTCATCCTGCCAACGATTTTTGTTGGCACACCATGGCAATCCATTACAGATCAGGAAGTGTGTGCCCACTGTTTTTAATCCCAGCTGCCAGCAAGAATAATCAAAAGCATCCAGTATGTCTGATGGCATCTCAGCACAACCGTAGGTAATAACCTAAGAAATCAATAGCCAATTAAAACTAATCCACAGCATTTGATCTTTCATAGTGCAATGGGAACTGTAATTAATGGAGCTTCCTTGAGACAGTCACAATTCAAACTTCCTGCCAAGACTAATGTGGTTTTGTTTTAAGTGAGCTTTGCTTCCTAGAGGTAGTCTCAGGGTGTTTTCTAGCCAGGTCATTTGGGCCCTCAGCATTCAAAGGATTTAGGAGTCCCAATAAAATCAGGAGAAACTGAGAAATGAAGTGTCTTCAGGGTATTCATTCGTATTGATCTGATTCTCAAAAGGAAAGCAGATGTTTTCATTCACGTTTCTGTAGTGTCTGAAGGTACAAAGCAGGAAGAATTGCTACAGCATTAGGGAATCAATTCTGAGGAAGCACCAAGCCCATGCCTTGGCTTGATTACATCCTAAAAACAGAGCACAAGGCAAAGAGGTTCAGCAAATGTCTTCAGAGGAGAAACCTGAGACCAGCCCAGAGAGAAACCATTTGTGGCTTTAACATACCTGGAAAAGACCCATTAGAGTATGGAGAAGTCTTCCATTCTCTTCATCTTCATGCAGTACTTGCCATGCTGTTCATGCACTTCTTGCCCAGTTTGCCTGAAAACTGGAGCTACCAGGATGTAGCTACCAGGATGTAGCTACCAGGTAGCTATCAGGAGGAGTGAACAGATCCATCTCCTACCATGAGAGCAGGCATCTGGGATAAAGTTAGGCAGCCAGTTCACTTTTTTTGCATTTTGAATCCTGGTTTGCGTATATTCAGCCACAGTGTGCAGGCCTGGAAAATCACTGAGCAAATAATTGATTTATCAGCTGTAAAGAGGGGCATGGAGACAAAAACATTCCCCACAGGGTATTTCATGGAGCTCCCCATCCATCTGGGCAGGAACCATCCCTGAAGGCAGTCACTGAGGGCCCTGCACCTGGTCCAGCAGCACAAGGAGCAACAATGCACTGCTGATCTGCCGACTAAATCCTTGGCCACTATCCAGGAACAGCGGCTGCTTGGCAAAGCCAAGACATGCCACCTCTCCATTCCTGAAAGACAGGACCTATTTTTATCTAATGCTGCATTGATTATTCAGTAAGAGAGCAGAGTGGGGCAGCTGGTGTGTGTGCATGCGTGCTGCTGTCACCAGCAGGCATTTCTGCAGAGGCTCAATGTGCACTTACTGAACTCCAGTGCAGCTCTGGCAGCTCTCTGCAGAACAAGCACATCACTGCTGAACAAAGAGCCACGGGGTTTGGAACTGGCTCTGAACCCCCACCCTCTTTGCAGGGAGGGAGCTTGGCCTCCAGCAGTCAGAGCAGCACCCAGCCTTTCACATGTGTCCTTTCAGCACTACATCCATCTCCATGAAGTTTACCACTGTTGCTACAGTGCTCTGGAGATGTATTTTGTCAGGAATTAGCATATGGTGCTCTCTGCTCCAGTGGATCAATGTGCTTAGCATTTAATGAGGGCAACATAATTAACATTTTCTGAGGAAGAGAAGAAATCCTTTTGCCTTGTGAACTGCATCTCGAGATTCTGAAGGTGATACATTATTATCAGGCTGATGCTTCCCTGTCACTAAACCTTATGTTGGAATCAAGTTCCTGGTGTCCCTGGATTAAGTTCTCATCCACGTGCAGAGGCAGAAGCACTCACCTACCTGTCACAGCTTCTACACTGTGGCAGGAGATTCCCCTGTAGGCAGCTGGTAGGAGCTCCCACACCAGCTGCACAAATTGTGCTATCTAGTAAAGGATGGAAAAATCCTTGGCTCTATTTTTCCAACTGACTTCTGTGGGATCACTCCTCCTACTACAGCCTCCATCCCCACAGACACATTACTCCTGGAGGTGAGAGGTTGTGGTCCATGGCATATTGCTGTGGCTACAGCAAGACAAGTCAAATTCATAGTCAAAGATGAGGCTGCAGGTGCATCATCCCTCATACATAGTGGGTGAGGCTGCTTTTGGTGTGTTCCCAGCCAGAAGCAACGGTGAGAAGAGAGGTGGTAGGGAGGTTGAAGTAGATGATCTTTAAGGTCCCTTCCAACCTAAGCCATTCTATGATTCTATGATTAACATGAATCCAGGCCAGGACAGCTTCTCAAAGCAGTGGCTAATCAGTTCTTCTCCTGGATGCATAGCCACCTACCAACAGATACAACGGTCTGTAAGCAAGAGTACTGCAAGCAGGCCCATGGGCTAAGTTGTTGAACTTCAGCTGCTTAACTTATTCTGCCTAGAAATGATTCCCTGGAGCAACACTTTTCTTCCTGAACCAAGACCCACTGATAGCAACCACAGCACAATTTCCTCTGCTCCATTGCACAGCTGCTTTCACAATGCCCACACAACCATGTGGTGTTTAGCAGAAGTTGTTCTGTAAGATTAAATAACACCTGGGAATCCTGTGCCCAGAAGTCCAGCCAACACTTGACCTTCTCAGAAGAGGTCCAGCCAGCAAATAAATCCATAGCAATGACATTCAACCAGGGCCAGTGTGGAGAGGGCAGTCATCACTACCTGCTAAATGCAGAGAAGCCCAAAGAGCCAAAGGTCCAGGCATTTACTATGCCAAGTGGGACAAATCACTCTGTTCAGCCACAGCCACATGGCAGATCACTCTGTGTCCTACAAAACTTTACTCCAGACCTTTACTACAGGCCTAGACACTCTCAGTTCCTTTCACTCTTTTGTTCTTATCAGTTCAGCAGTGATGGATCCCATATGAACTCTTACTGTTCCCATTCAGCTTGTATCAGCATTCAATCAGATGGGTTTCACAGTCCCTATGGGTCTTCAGCTCCAGTGGAAGAAAACTGCATAGCCAGAGCAGGAAGACAAAAGCTTTGGCCTCCCAGAGATCCTAGCTAGTGACAAATGAGGAATGATGTATGCTCTTCCTCTTGCTCCTACTGCCTTCTTTAATTTTAAGTAGAGCCTCTGTGTGAGAGGTAAGGACCTTTGCAGAGGAGAAGGTGGGGTGGAGCAGAGGAGAGGCTGCAGCACCCAAAGTGGAATGCTCCTGGAAATCTCACAGAAATGCTGGGGTCTGCAATGAAAGATTTTGCCACACCATGGTGTGCCCCAGGGACACATTTATCCTGACAAAAGGCTGACCAGAGATCACCATGAGCACTTTCTGCTCTGGGATGGCTTCCTACATGGCAGAGGGGAAAGATGCCCACATCTTGTTCCAACAAGGAAGCAGAAGCAATCACAATGCACATGCTGACCTGCAACCTCAGAGGCACTTCCAGGTACATTAATCTAACCTATGTGCCCAACATTGCCCTGGCAGACACTCTGCTAAGGGTGATCTATGCTCACCTTTATATCTCACCTAACTGGTACCCGTTTCTCCTTGTGGAAGAGCCTGAAGCAGTCTGGAGGAATCAGGCTCAGACAGGATCTGCATCCCCAGAAAATGAAAAACTGTGAACTGTTCCCTTTTTTCTTTTTTTTCCTTACAGAATTTCATTTGCTAATAAAAGCAGAGAGGGAGGCACTAGTTCTACCTTCAATGAGCAAATGTCATGTTTTGATCATTATTGAACAAAGCATTTTGATTTAGCATTTAGAAATGACTGCTCAAGCTGAGTATTTAAAACTCAGTGTCAGAACTGGTGTATGACAATTTTAAAAATCCAAGTCTAAATGAAGCATTCTGACCTGTCTGAAATATGTATTCTTCCAGTCTGGGGGACAGCATGACTTTTTCAGCTCTCACTCCAGATTTCCAAGCCCTGCACAAACGGTGCTGCTGCCTGGCTTTGCCTTTAAAGAAATGTCCCAGGAATGACTGAGGATGCTTTGGTCAAAGTATCATTAGCTGTAGGATAGAAAGCTTCAGAACCTAGACCTGGAGGGCTGACTGCTGTTGTGAAAGTGTAGTGAAATGGAACCCATGTGTTTTTTCCTCCTCACCATGAGTATCCACCTCTGTGGACTTCTGTCAGGAAATGTCTGGAACCAGGGACGCAGAGACCATGGTGTGCACTTGGCCAGTGCTCTGTTAATCTAGTCTGCAATTATTTTCTTCTCCCTTCTTTTAAAACCCTAGGAGTATCTGTCGTGCACACTATGAGTGACTTTGATCTCTCATGCACAAAGTGCTTTCAAGAGGTGCTGTTCATGTTTGTTTTAAATTGGGGGGGCCGGCCGGGGGGGGGGGGAGGAATACCAGTATAATCCTAGCTACAAACCAAAGAGGTGAAACTTTCAGAAGGAAGGAGGTATATGGTTAATGCCTCCAAGCCCTACTCTGCCTATACTGTCACAGTGATGGGTAGACTCACAAGTGGGGAATGATGCTGGAGATGTACGATTCAAAGGCAAGGCTGTTCTGCTGGTGGAGCTCCAGTCTTTATTTATTTGCTTTTTCCAGGAAGAGTCTCATTTATTGCTGCCTGCATAGCTAGAGACCGCCTTTTAATCCTCTGCTTTATCGTGCATTGTGAACTAAATACCACAGGAGTACAAGAGCTCTTAAGGGCACAACATCCATTTTGTTGTAGCTGTCCAAAGCCTGCTAAGCTTTACAGGAGGGTTTTTCTTTATGGTTATCTGTTGCCTGAGTGAGGATTTTTCTGGGGCTTATTTTACCTATTTTTACTGTTATTTCTTGGTTGGTTTGTTTGGGTGTTTTTTGCTTGGTTGGGTGGGGTTTTTTCCCCAATTTTGAGACAGGGCATAAAAGGGCTGGGCAGGATAAAGTTGAGTGGTTGGTAGCTCCTATGCTTACAGCTGAAAATGCTTGTGGCATTTCCAGAGCAGTGGTGTGGCTGCGTGTGGCTTATAGATTCAGCTCAGCAAGTCCACCACAGGTGGCATCCCACAGACAGCTGATACAGTTTTCCCATTGCAAACAAGCCATGTGAAAGGGCTGAATGAATGGAATTTCCTGTCCCTTGGACACCTCCTATCAGCTCCTTAATTTTGCCAGTCTTTCGTCATTTGAGGCCTTACCAGCTTAGTCCATGATGTAAAGAAACAGGAGGGTGGGCAGAGGACATGAATGAGGATGGCTGCCCTGGGATAAAACACAGCTCCTAGCAGAGGTAGCAGTTATGAAGGAGGCTGTACTTCCTATTTCATTTTGTCTGAAGGCAAAGAATCCCTGGAAATCTGTATCTAGCAGTAGTTTGTAGGAGAAGTGACTGTGCCATGAAAGCATTCCCGAGTTGAAGAAAAGTGTGATGTGAGGATAATGGACTCCAGAAATGCAGCAGCAGCAGCCTCAGGGGACCAGAGCAGGGAGTGTCTCTTGGGAAGGGAATCTGAAGGATAAAAGAGCTGTGAACAGCTCATGGCTGCCAAAAGGAATGATACTAAAGGCACAACAGCAAACTGTGCCTGTGCAGGGGAAGGCTCAGAAGCGTGGGAAGAGAACACCGAGGCTGCATCAGGAGCTCTTTGAGGACCAAAAATCAGAAGATGCAATCACACAAGAGCCAGAAAGAAGAGCCTGCAAATAATGAAAATTCTCTAGAAATCAGACAGGCATGGGGAGCTGTCAGAGCTGAACTCCAGTATGACCATACAGAGGTAATAAAAGGCCACAAGAAATGGGTCCATAAGCGTATTTAAAGTAAGAAGCACAAGGCATGTCTAAGAGCACAAATAACATTTGATACAAAAGGGCCAAAGAGCTAAATGTTGCCTTCATTTCAGTCCTCAAAACTTAACTAAAATAATTTTAATGAGGAGAAAGGAGCCCAGGGCAGAATCAGGAGAGAACAGACTCAAAAATATTCAAACAAGTTTTCTCTGTCCTTGTCAGCATGTCCTAATGAACTTCAGAGGAAGCTGCAGGAGCAGTCTCTGACCCATGAGCATTTCATCATCAGGATCTTGGGGAGAATGCAGGAGGTGCCAGGCAGCTGGGGAAATGTAAGCAGATTGCTTAGCTTTTAATATAATCTCTGTCATTAAAGAAGGTAGGAACTGAGGATCAAGAAAATGAAGGGCAAATCAGCTAAAGTGGTTCATAGAAAGATATTAGAATATTTTTTTTAACTAACCAATTGATGAGCATGAGAATGTAACCATATCTATTTTGGGAGGGTAACTGTCCTAGGTGGCTAAGGAGAAAGCAGTTTGATATGCCATGACTTGGGCAGTGCTTTTGGTACTTTGCCTTAAGATTCTCCTAACCAAACTAGGGAAGCATGGTCTAGATTAAATAGCTCTAACTCAGGGGTACAATTGAAAATCTGCTATCTCAGTATTCTGGAAACACATTTCAAGTAGGACTGTTGCAGGCTCTGCTCTCTTCAATACTTTTATTAATGGCTTGGATAACGAAACAGGAAGTGCTGTTATGAAATTCACAGATGACACCAAGCTTGGAAAGGCTGCAAGCACTATGGAGGATCTGTTCATCATTTGAAATGATCTTAGCAAATTGGAGCAATCAACAAAGTGGAATTGAATAAAGAGAAGTGCAAGGTGCTACCCTTTGGAAGGAGAAGTCATAATCCCAAAACATAAACTGGACCAAGCAGTCACACCTTTGAAGTCAGAGATTCTGTGACATGCTGGTTTATTTCACCACGGTATCAAAAGCAAAGTGAGGTGTACAATGCTGATTCTGCGCCTCTCTGCTCTGGGGACTGCACTGTTCTGGGTGGAAAAAGGGGGATGAAATGAAGATGCTCTGGAGATAATGGACAGGAGTGAGGAGAGTGAGAACACTACCTGATTCCCCACTTGGTCAACTCCGGTGTTCAAATCTCCTTCCCCAAATGAGTCAAAGTGCAGTGTCCCAGTGGTGCCACAGCATAACTTTCAATTATGAATCTACCTCTCCCCACTGCCTGGTTCAATCTCTTCCCCAAGTGCCTGCAGGAAATGTCTGTATTTTCAGGGAAATGTCCCTCTGGGTCTCTTTCCCCAGTTTATCATCAGGGATTATCTTGTGTCATGGATGAGGTATAAAGTACAAACAAGTGCACTGAGAAGCAGTATGGGTTGGAAGGGTTCAGAGGGAGCTTGGTGACCCTCCCATGTACTGTGAGATACATGCAAAGTTGGTGTAAGGCAGAGATTCATGGTTATTTCTAAAGTGCTTTTTGGGATGGAGTGATCTCCTGGGGACTATGAGAATTTGGGAAGTGGCAGGCCAGCCTAATAAGTGAATGCAGAGCAAGAGTCAGTACACTCTGCTGCACTACACTAGAAACCTATGGTTAGGGAATATAAATGAGCCAAAAGAGACTATCTGTGGCTAGGTATTGCTCCTGCAGTGTGCAAAGCTCATCAGGGAAACATCATTCTTCTGGCTTTGTTTGTACACTCACTCTTCCTTGTACTGTTGGCCACTGCTACAAATAGGACATTACAAGAGACAGGCCCTTGTCTGAACTACTTTTCTGCTCTTAGGCTGAGATAAAAGGCAGCTGAGGATGAAGTGTATAGGATGGGATTAAGGCAATGGGATAGGTGAGGGCTGAGCTGCTGGAGCTTTGGAAACAAAAGTGGAATTTGAGATTGTCACACCAAAAAAAAAAAAAAATTCACAGAAAGGGAAGAAAGGTTTGTGTATGCAATGATGTCAGTAGATAGAAAGCCCAGCAGTGAAAGAGTTAGCTCCCAGGAAGATTGTTTTACCTTGGCCTGAGCCACCACTGCTGTACATGCAAACATTAAACTTTGATCACAGCTGCCATAACCTTCCTCTGACACCCAGCAATGAAAGCAGCAGAAACAGGCTAAAGCATGGCAGGTGTCTGGCTGAGGTGAAAATGCATTTGGAAAGGAAACCAAAGGGGGAAATTGCTGCTGAAGGTTGAAACAAAACATGCAGCTCAGGTGGCAGGACAGGCAGGGCTTTATGAGAAGCAGGACAGAATAAATGGCTGGAATGAACTGTGATTTTTTTCCTCCTGTAGATAATATGAGTGTCAGCACAAAGGTGATATACCAGTCAGTATCAGCAGAAGCCTTGGTTTGGTGTCATCTTTACTGGCAAACAGGAGAAACAGTTCCTTGCCCCCACATTTACCTGTCTCTCTCAAGAAAATTCATGGCAAATGTGGGAATTAGAAGGAGATTAATTAGAGGCTGAAAGTCCTGGTGAAAAGATCACTTAGTGGCAGAGGCTGACAATGTGCAGAAGGTAACTGCTTGTAATTTCTGAGAAACTGCTGCTCCAAAGTTGCCTCAAACTGGAGGCTCAAAACTGGTCCAGTTAGTCTCACAGGATGGTGGTACACCAACTGCTCCTGCCTTGCCCAGCCAGAGGCACAAACACAGTTGTCCTTGTTATATCTGGGGTTTGCTCATGTTCTTCCAAAAGCCCTTCTAGCCATTCACCTGAGAATCACTCTACTGACTAGTCTTGGGCCACTGATGGCAATGCACTTTTATCCTGACTAATCCCAAGAGACAAAAGGTCTCCTGGACACAGCCCATATGTGTCTGCTTGCAGCACCATGAACATTTCCTTACACAGAGACTGCCCACATGAATCATGATGTGATGTGGGCAGGTATTCCAAGGCTCAGAGGAATACTGCAATGACATGAGCCTTACCTCTAGACCATGATACTCACCCTTGGTCATGCTTTGTGTTTTCATTCTTGCATTTTAAGAGTCCAAAAGGTCAGGGTTAGCTATGGCAATCAGTAGAACATGGAAATTAATCTGCTTTCACCAGCACTGTCTCTGCTGCAGCCTGCATCTCCATCATCTGGAAAAGAAACAGTCCAGTTATTCTTGCTCTGGGATGAAATTGAGAGTGAGGGTGGGAGATAAATAGAAGAGGTAGGTCTTTCTCCAGAGTCAGCAGTTCTCAGCTGGCTCTCCCAGATGCTGTGAGCATGTGCTGATTGGGTAGGCAGATGGACTGGCACAACTCTTGTCTAGCTAACCTGTGTTGATGTTTCTCACCTGTTGTTTTAAATCCAGTCTAGAACCAGGATCTGTGCTTTTTTGGGCTGGGTTGTTTGCTATGATAGTTTTGCTTAAGAGCAGTGGTTAGGTGCTGGGTACTCTCTCATGTGTAATAAACTAAAGGAAGCATAAGAAACCAGCATAAACAATGTGTACAGCTTTGGAATAACCTATTGCCAAGGTATTGTTGTGTTTGGCTGTGCTGTGAAGTACAAAGTAGCTTCTGAGCTCTGGGAAGTAATCCCTGCACACAGGATAGTCACTAGTTCATTCTGCCTGGACTCTAAAGAGCTCTACCGGGCTGACCATGACCTGATCCTCTGCATGGATTCAATAGTAAAGCCACAAGAGAAAGAGCAAAAAAAGGCTAATACATGGAGAGAGTGAACACAATGAGAGGAGATCAATATGGTTTCCTGTACATACTGTTCCAGGTTCAGCACGTGTTAATTCATGGCACTGCATTGGGATAGCTCTACCTACCATGTTAGCTCATATCTTGCTCTGGGAACAGCACAACCACATCAATGTGGCAAAGCAAGCAGAGGCATTAGACAGGCATTTTATTTCTTTAGACTTTGCTGTCTGTCTCCAGCTCCAGAGCCATCTGGGAAATCTTTTCACGACATAAGCCAGTGCAAGCTGAAATGTCTAATAATATAAGAATGACCAAGGCTTCCTCTAGCCAGCTGCCTTGTTTCCCTCAATGGCCACAAACAAGCATAAGACTGAAATAAGAACAAGACAAATGTATATTGTAATTCCCCTGAGTTCTTCTTCCAGCATTCAACAACTTTCAGGTCAAGGAATTTCTTCTGTGCTGGTCCAGCCAGGTCTTTACGTGAGAAAATAGGAATGAGAACAGCACATCTTCAGTGCCCACTGTCCATAGGAGTTTCATTTCACCAACAATACAAACAAGGAGTTTCATGGACCAGGCAATAATCTGGACCCACATGTTCTGCATGACACTCACAGAGATTTTCATTCTGTAGAGGATGGTTTGCACAGAGGATCTTTTGAGAATAGGTTTTGTGAAGTAGAAGAGGGTGAGATAAACTTGTGAGGAGTGGAAAAGGACCAGGCCACTACCAGAATCCATCTGAAATTCTGGTACAGACATTTCTGTTTTGAAAAGAGTTCACACCAACCTGCTATCTTCTCCACATACACAGGATTTGGCTTATGGAATAATTGCTTCTAGCTGGACACTTCTACTTGACTATAGCTCTTCTTGAAGGATTTCCCACTCAAGTCTGGCCTTTAATTGGAAAGTTTCACCTCTGTAAACAAGAATGATCCTCAGGGGAGGTGTGTTTCTGGAAGAACTGAATATAGGAATTCCAATCCTAATTTATCTCAGAGAGACAAAATTTGTTTCGATGGGAGCATTAAGTATCCTGCTTCTTGATATAAACTGATGGACTCTAGCTTACACTTGGCATTTACTCTTGCAAATGAATCACTGTTACTTCTGCCTCCCTGCCCACCTCTCCACTTGGTTCTCTTTTAATTTTACAGCTTCCTGAACCTGACACTGTGAAATCGATAAGCAATTTAGAGCCCAGTAAATACAGATGAAAACAAGTTATTTTGTACTTTTGTAAATATTTGGAAACCAAAATTATCTAAGAAAACAGGTGCTCAGTTGACTCAGCAACCCATCCATCAGCATCATACAGTTAATTGCATAAGATCATAAACATTTATAATTAGAAGGCAAACAAACAAGAATTTCATAAACAGCCCTCTTGAATCAGGCTGCACATTAAATATTTGTGATAAGGTAATTAAGAATAGATTTACAATCCTGGCTTAGTGTTTAATACTTCAGAGAATAGATTTGATACTGTGGAGAATGTTCTACAGCCAGGGAGAAAACATTTGATTTCAGCTCCTTTATCTGAGGCTTAAAGTGGTCTCAGAGAAACATTGGCTCTGTCACTGAGCAGAGTATAATTTTATTCATTACAGACCACATAGCTTATTCAAATATATGTCTAATGTCCCTTCTCGTGGACTGATCCACTTCAGTCCTGCTTCAAAGCTCTGCATCCTTGGCTGTATCTGCAGGCTTTCCTGCTCTTTATGCTTGATTCTTTGATCAGAAGATGCCAGCATTCTCAATTGTGTTCCAAAGTAGGGAGGAAAAAAAAAATTCTATTATGACATGCCAGTGTTTGGTTATGAAAAGCTGGCATCACTACAGAATTACAGCTGCTCATAGTGGTCTATGGGAATCAGAGGGAAGAACTCTCTCACAGAATCACAGAATACATCTGGCTGGAAGAGACTTCAAAGATCATCCAGTCCAACTCTTGACATAGCACTGAAGGGTCAACACTAAAGCATGGCCCTAAGTGCCAGGTCTCATACTGTAGTGTCCAATACCATTCCCTGTCCCAAAGCAGCCATATCTGCATACTTAAACTATCCAGTGTAATTACTTCTGCAGCCAGTAAGCAAGCTCAGCACCCCATTACAATGAATATGAGAGTCCCCTTGAAGCTAATCTGTGATCAAGACAGCAGGGCTTCTAGTTATGCTTAAAACCAGAGAGGGCAGAAACTCAGTCTGCACTGGAGCTGAGGTTTTAAACTCTGTAAAATCAGATGCATATCCTAAGAAACCAGGCATCAGTGAGTAATGGGGAGATCAACCCTGTGAGTAGGATGACCTTGAGATATTTAAGGGTTTGATATAGCAGCAGTTTAACTCCAGTAATTATCTGCCATCAGAAACTAGAACAGTCTGGAGAAGGTGGGTAGAGGGTAAAGCTGTAGCGTTTGATTAATCAGGGACAGCCATAAACCACTTTTATTCTATGGTGACCATCATCTCTCCACACTGCTGTTTGAGGTGACCTCCTCATTTAGGCATAATACTGCTTCTTATTTCTTGTGGGCCTTTTGTTCTTTGCTCTTAAATTTATGTGCTTATTACAGGCAGGCAAGAGAGTGGTTCTTCCTAGAAATGTTTCTGAAAATCTTGGTCCTGGCCAAGAATGATGGAGCTGTCCATGTGCTAACTCACACAGTCCTACCTGCTGGTCTGGCATCAGTTCCATGGATCATAAAGACCCTATCCAAACAGACAGACTGCTGCAAAACAAAAAACAGACTCAGAGCCCACTCACTCTGCATAAATCCCAGTCCTAGCAATGCTTTTTCGTTTGCTTAGCATGTCAGCTAAGGCAGTCTACATGAGAGGTTGCAGCTTCCTCCAGCCTCAGTGGAGAACAGTGATACAGTGTTGCAGTCACTGCTGGACCTGATGCTTTCAAAGGGTCTCACCAGAGCATGGCAGCTTGAATAATAATAGAGCTTAATGCCTGAGCACTGCCATCATCTATATAACTTTTAACATTATTTAACCCTTCAATTCTCTTGCAAGGGTGGGGAAGATGACAGACACCACTGGGCAGTGAGCTAACAGCTGAGCGGAAGGGCCTGAGCTCCTACCTCCCTTTGAAACACAGAGGCCATTTCAAGTCAGGTGTCCTACAGCCCAGTGCCATCCCCTAGACACCAGCTGTGGTATGTGCAGATGCATAGCAGGACAGATGCATTACTGCATTACACACAGTGTAAGCTGATCTGCCCTCTCTTTCCCCACTTGGAAGGCAGCAATGATGTACCATGAGGTACCCGCTCTGCGGATCAGCCAAACTTTGCCCAGGCTGACAAATGACTTACAGGTCTAGACAGACCTTTTGTTTTCCCTTTGATTGCAGCTTCTGGCCTCCATGTGTGTGTCTGCTCTGCTGCTGTGTGTGTGTGTGGGGAGAGCCTTGGGCTGTGCACACACACACGAGATGCTGGTGCAGCAGACGTCACCGGCGTGTCGGATCCAGTTACACCCCCTCCAAACGCATGCCGTTAGCTGGGTGAATCATGCCTGTGCAGTACGTAAAACCAGTCCAGTCACTGATCAACCTCAGGTGTTTATTGGTAAACATGCAGTGGTTTGCTGTCAGAGCATAACTCACCCTGCTGCATTTATGATCCATGTGTTGATTGCTGAGATAAAGCTGTAACCCTTTTAATTCAGGGGAAAAGGGATCTGGCAGTGCAGGAGCATTGGTGCTCTGCCACTTGGTAATTAAAATCTGTGATTTATCCTTGAGTAAACACTGCCTGGGCAGAGCTGAGCTAACCAGCAAGCTGGGGGCGGGATGCTGGGGTATGTTGATGGTTCTTTCTAAAGTTTTGTTTCTCTTTTATGTTTATTTGTGTCTCCCTCCCCTGCAGGTCTAATAATACATGAAGGGCCTTCGGTTTACCGGATTTTTAAACGGTGGCAGGCTGTCAATCAGCAGTGGAAAGTGCTGAACTATGACAAAACAAAGGACATGGAGGAACAAAAAACAGGGACCAGGACAAATCAGCGCCCATCCTCCCAAACCACACACTCGTCCTCCACTGGTGGTACAGCCACTAACTCCGCTCCAGCCGACAGCGGGGCACGGGCTGCCGGCCATGCCACAGGCACCCTCTCTGACCACCACTGTGCTTATACCATCCTGCATATACTCAGCCACCTGAGGCCTCACGAACAGAGGAGTCAGTCTAGTAGTAACAGAGAGCTCGTCATGAGGGTCACGACGGTCTGAGACGAAGAATTCAGGAGGCCTTAACACAAAGAAGAGGAGACAAAGAACTCATAAAGCAGAGGAGCATGGTGTGCCTTTTTCTTTCTCTTTCCTTTTCTTTTTTTCATTTTTTTGTTTTTCCTTTCCTTCTCTCCTTTTCTTTTTTTGGTAACTGCACAAGATATAAGAGGCGGCACCTGGCCAGCTGAGGAAAAAAAAAGCAGGTGGAGGGAGAGCTGCACACTCATGCTAAAGAGGTTAATGTTTTCCAGCCAGTTTAAAAAAAAAAGAAAAAGAAAAAAAAAAGAAAAAAAAAAAGAAAAAAAGATAAAAAACCCAACAACAACAACAAACAACAACACAAATCACAAAAATACCAACAAAACAAGTGCAATACAGACTACAAACTGAGTAGGCAGAGTTCTGGGGAAGCAGAGGAACAGACGGTTTAGCATGTCTTACAAATCCTATTACCTGGAATAGGTAATGCTCTGTACACACCCCTGTACACACACGCACACAAACACACACACACAGTGTGAGATTTATAGAAACAAGGAATGGAATGAAATTTTTGGAATATTTTGTTTTCCAGACTGTGATTAACCAGGGCTAGGAGTTGTTTTGTTTCATGAGTCACTCTGGAGCCTTGTTCAATTTACTGTAGGATACCTGAAGTGAAATGGCTGAGGATTTTTCAGTATTGATTTACAGGAAGAGAGATTGAATCATCTCCCACTAAGAAAATCTAACGAAATCCAGGCATACCCAAATTTCACCAAAAATCCTGTTTTTTTCATAATGTTCCTGACAAGGGGTTTGTGAGGGTGGAATTGGGAGGGGGGAGGGCACTCCATGACCTTTATTTGACATATAGGCATTTTTGGCAAATTTTGTACAAGTGCCCCGCAGGTGTTTCAAGCACAAGTATTGGTGTGATTTATGCCTCCATAACTCCAAATCCAGCATCCAGATCTCACCACTCCACACACCATTTCCCATGCAGACATTCCAGGTTAATTTCATTCCATTTAACTCTCATCACAAGGAGCCAACCCATCTTGGTGGGTTTCTGCTTCCTTGCTGATTCAGACACTTATGCGTTGGAGATGTACATTCTTTTTTTTTTTCAGTGTCTGTATCCCTGCTGCTCAATTTGCAACAGTCTCACTCAGTCTTGTAGGCTGAGTCTTTCACATCCAGTCTGTTAGTTTATTACAGAGTCTATTCCATTCAATCATTCAAGAGGGAGTTAGTCTGAAGAGGGAGCACAGTTGCTGATCGAATATGTAACACTTGTAATAAGTCTCCTTCTCTGGGATATATCCTCGAAGGTACCAGTTGCTCTTCAGGAACATTCTCTTTCAGTGCACAATGGCTGAATCATTTGTGGATATTAAAGGGACACTGTCAAGTACTTTTAAAATAGTTTTTAGGGTTTGGGCTTTTTTTACTCTCCATTGTTTGTAATATTCTCTTACAAGCTTGAAAATAAAATTTCTTTCCCTACTGATTTTGTCCTTTTCCATTTGGGCATGTATCGTTCTCTCCACCTACCGCAATCTTTTCACCATCCTCATCCTTCTGCTCCCCGTCTTTCTTCAGTGACAGGAGGAAATCCATGTTACTGATCTCCTGCTAACTGTCCTTGCTCTATGAAGGCTATGTCCCCGCTCTGCAGGGTTGAGCTATATTTGCCAGTACAACTGCATAAAGGAAGGGTTAAGAGCAGGAACCCTACAAATATGGAAATTAGCCAATTGAGGGTAAATAGCTCAGAAATCCCAAAACAATGAACCTGTAGTGATCCAGGCTGAAACCCATTTTCCCCCAAAATTAAGATAAGGACTTCAGCCAAATTGCATCCATTTAGAAGCAGTGCTGAGCAACACTGCACAATGGCTGTGTCCAGCTTCCCTCCATCATCTTACCAACACCTCTTGCAGCTTCTATTGGAGACACGGCAAATGAGCTCTCAGCTCCTTTGGCAGCTAGGCCATCACAGGTCAGGCATTTCTGGACAAGAGAAGGGATCAAACTTTCAGCCCCTGGGTTTGAACAGCTATTCTGCAGCGTTGAAGATGGAGGTTAGCATCTTAAGACAGGTTGTGTTTTTCACCTCAATTACTTGACAGTGTCCCTTTGAATATCAGAATGCAGCAGAACAGGTACTTCTCTGGCAGAGAACAAGGGAAGTGAAATATCAGCCAAAAAAAAAAAAAATAGCTGATGTGAAACAGCATGGTGTGTCTGAGGCCACTGTACCTTTATCTGACCAATCTTATTACCTACCAAAGAGTGCTTTTGGCAGAGGAGAGGGAAGGGATATCGGTGGGTGGGGGGAGAGGGACACGGCAATTCCGATCACCTCTAAAAGCAGCTGCCCCCAGAATGAAGGTGTTGTAATGAATGGTCTCTGGAAGAGTTGCTTCTGATCCACAGTAGCAAGAAACCAGGCCAAAGCAAGCAAACACAGCAGCCTCTCACCCCCATGTCTGCCCTGGAAGCTGTCCTCATTCCAAGAGATGAGGAAATACAGTGGTTTTGGGAAGGGGAAAGCATAAACAGATGAAGGGACCGCTGTCAGACATGGTGCTGTTTCCCTCTCTGCCCTCTGCTTATTTAATATGAAGAAGTCAAATTCCTTTAATTTGGCTAGCAGCTAAAATTTCATGAGGTCAGAAGCACAACTGAAAGAGTGGTATGATCTAGTACTCTGAGCACACAGGACTTTGCATACTCTCACTCCAGCTCTGCCACCAACTCTGTAGCCTTGGGCTGTTCGGCTCAGTCCCCCCTCCACACAAAAAGGGGGAATAACAATACGTACCTACCTCACAGGGGTGTTGTGAGAATCCACGTTGGTAAAGCTTGTCGAAGCGCTGAGTCTACCATGGGTAGTCACGAAGCGTGTGGTGGGGGTGAGCAGCGCTGCCCTTTTGCTGGTTACAGTCTGAACCACTCAGCGGGAGTCCCATCAGCCCTCTCCTGCTTGGAGATCCTCCTTGATCTGAAGCAGAGGGTGTAATTCAAGTGCCCTCTCCTCCGTTGCATGACATTTTAAGCAGCTGTGAGGTGCAGGGTAGTGACAGACCTGAAGTCCTACTTGACCAGGGATTTGCTACAACGTTTTCTATATCTGTGGGGTTTGTTGGTTTGGTTTTTCCATATATTGTGCTTAGAAATAAACTTTCCACTTAGGGCTGGCGGTTCGGGGTCTCTTCTGTTGCATGGCAATGTATACAAGTCTTACTGTCTGTCTTACTGTGCAAATGATCCCGCAGCCCCATTTCAGAGATGGGCATGGTCTGAGCCTTTTCACAGCAGCATAAGACTCCAAAGCCTGTCTAGACTGTTTAATATTTAAACAACACTATGAACTTGTCAATTGTATGTGTTCTGTGCAATACGAAGCATGTCATTAGCTGGCTTGATGGGAAGAGGGATTAAAGGAAGGTCAAAACTTGTTCAAAGAGCTTCATATGTGTGCCAGCACGGAGCTGAAGGGCTGTCACCAGCAAAGCAAACTTGGGGAAGCCACTGGGAACTGTTTTCAGAACAGTTTACTCCAGGACAAGGTACACCTGAGTTTATGAACTTCTAGGCTGCCAGCCTGAGAGAACAAGTGCAAATTTAGTGTGGAGAGTGGAGTTTTGGATTCTCTTTTTCTTTCCTCCCCAAAGTATTGATGGCACAAATACAGACGAGGGTCTCTTGCTTCCATAGCACAGTTCTTTCGTCTCCCTTGTGCCATCCCCTTTGTGCTACTATGCAGGACTTTAATAGGTGCGAATGGAGACAGTGTGCTCCCGAGACATGTAAAATGTGTTGTGTATTGGAGGGTTCTGGCAAACAGAAAAGATGGGGCAGAGCTATGCTATAGAATGCATCTCTTTTCCCCTACAGCTCTTCTCTAGTCTTGTCTGCTGGGTTCCTGAGGAGACGTTCTCTGTATTTTTTACAAAGCAGTCAGATCAGCTTCCAGTGATGAACAAAGCTTGCAGAGTTTGGCAGCTCATTCTCCCAGTGGAGAAAATTACAGGTCCTATCACTGTGGAGATCCCTGAATTCTTGGGCTTTATGATCCTCCAGCACTCTTTGAGGGTGGTCAGCATGGAGGACGGTGTTCAGCCATTAGAAATCTTGTGTGTGTGTTCCTGCTCATTCTTGTGATTTCTGCTAGTCCTCTGATTTTCTATCCAGTTTGACAGGTTTTTCTGGTGATGCTCTTCTGGTTATGCTTTTCAGATGTGTTTTTGCTCTGTGTCAGTTGCCAATGCTATTCTTGCCTACTGAAATATCAGTGCTGGCCTCCAACTTCCACAGCTCTTCCATTCTTGCCATCCAGTCTCTTGGTAAATACCCACTGCCAAGTTCAGATCCTCTTCCTCTGTGCCTGCAGTGGGCCAAGAGCATGCACTAATCCAGAGGTCATCCAAGAACACAGGAACCATTAAAAGACTATCAGTAGTTAGACTCTACACCCACTAGTCAGTCCTCTTTGATAGGTATACACTTTGCCACTTTCAGTGCCTGCTGTTAACTGCTTGCCACAAAACCCCCCTAATGCTAGCAAAACTCAGACACCATCTAACACTTTGTTTCCAGTTTCAAATGGCAGAAGCAATGGACCATTTTTTCAAGTAAATCAGGTGTGTTTCCTGTTGCAGTTTCCCAAGCAAGATGCTGAAGGCATCCATGTCTTACCTTACCATGATGGGCAACCCAAAGAAAGACAAAGTCAGCAGCATAGGCTGGAGTCAAGAGAGGTTTTGGGTATCCACTATGGTTTTACTTGGGAAGACAGGAAAATCCCACTTCTGTCTGCCTGGTCCCTGGCTTTTTTCTTAAAGCCATTGTATCTGGCAGCAGTAAAACATCAGAGGTAGTACCTGCAGATGGAGGACAGGTCTGAAGACAGCCTGAAGACCATTCCCTGCCCACATATGGTGATCAGTCATTCAAGTATCTTGTCTTTGTTTTCCTCAAGAGAAAAAAAAATAATGTTATTTTGACTAAGCAAAGTACTGCTGCTCTTCAGTGTAGGAGGTGGCTGCACCATTAGCACTTCCAAACTGGGTCATCCACCAGGACTCCTGTACATCTCCTTGTGAGAACAGATGGCCAGAGACCTATTCCTTCTTCTCATTATTATATGCCAATCAAGCACTTGGAGGAAAATAATCAACAGTCCAATTGCCTTAATGACTGCTGCCTGAGTACCCCAACATCCCCTCCACTGTCACCACACTTGTGACTACTTCATCCTGAGATAACAGACACCTCATCCCCTCTGCTATTGCTAGAGTCCAGCCCTGAAGATATTCTGAGCAGATAGACAGAGAATTCCTCACACAGCAGTTTTAGAGTCTTCTACATCCTTCATGTATCCAGATAGGCAAATTCATTTCATTGATAGACAATGACATATTTGAATCCTGAGAGGAGAAACAAGTGTAGGAGCTTATTGCATTGACCTTCACCCTCTTCTTCCTTGTTGAAGGATACAGAGCAAAACCATCAACTGGTTTCCATACAACAGAAATGGATGGCTTTAGAAATAATTCCCTGAGTAATGGAAGTCTGACATGTTGCAGTTACTGAAGACAGTCTTTGATCCTACATCTATCACACTGGATGCAACTAGAACAGAACTTGACACTTCTGTGCTGTTTACACAAACATCAAAAACTATCTTAGTTCATTATTCAAATTACCTCCAGGTCACTGGGTGAATTTCTTCTTTGATGAAAGAATGGTATTTTCTTATCCAGAGCTGGAATTGTGAGATAAAATATATGTAGACATACACACATATATTTATAAACATTATCCTGAAAACATAAAGAAAACAAACAAACAAAAAACAACTCCTCAAATAAACCTGAAAGAATAATTAACTGTATTGAGTAAGTCTTGACAGGAGCTAAGGAGATGCTCTGTGGCAAGTATGAATTCAGACAAAGAGAAGACAGAATTGGAAAATGCTTTTATGTGACCTCTGGCCTGTCTCTGGTTTATGCTCATTATTGTATAGCATTTAATTAATGCAGAAGTATGTGGAAAACAGATGCTTGGCTCCATCAGTGGGAAACAGATTGAAGACCCCTCAAACTTACCTGAGCCATACTCAAACAAGCACAACAATGCAAAAGCACAAACACCTGCCATCACAACTGCTTGAGAAGATGTGGATTTCTGACCAGGGCCAAGGACTCAGAGAAATTCTTTTCCAAGTCACTCTGCCACTATTTTTCCCAGTTTCTTTACTTCCTATTATTAGCCCTTCTATTTCCCAAGTATCTTAGGGAACAAACAAACAAACAAAAACCCCCCAAAACTCAACAGAAAATAAAAACAGAATTACAATACCCAGGACTTAAAGGATTAAGTAACAGTAGAGAAACGATACTATGAGAAGATGGTACTTTATATGTTATGCATCAAGATGTGCTTTACCAAACACAATTAGGACATCACATTTGGTTCCCTGCTTGCTCAAAGAAAATCTGTGTGATTAAGTCTGCTCATAACCAAGGAGCCTTCCTACCTGCATGGCCTTCTACAGGGGACCACAGCTTCCCCCTGCATGGGATAGCCAGTATCAGGCAGAGAAATTTTGCCTCCAGCCTCCATTTATGCCTCTCTATGGCAGGATGACAGCTTGGTGTTAGGAGGTTGTTAGCAAGTGACTGTTGGGCAGTGGGAGCATCTATTGGTTTCTATAATTTTTTATATCAACAATCACAGGAATTGCACATGTCCAGTGTGTGTCCATAGGTGACTATCTTATCCTTATGCAGTTCAAGTTTGTGACAGAGCTACTCTGGTCTTTGTTCTTCACTGCAAGAGAGCTTTCCTTTAAAATCCATCCTGCCACACTTCTCTGGGAGTTTTTCCACTGCACATTACAGCAGTTCATTTTAGTCCTTTTTCTTAGAAGGACTGATATCTAACCCACCTGATCTTTCCCAGAGAGGCAAAAATTGATGTTCTCAGAATAGCTGATCTCAGTACTTATATTCTTGTGAGAATAATCTCATAAGAGAATAATCTCATATTCCCCCTCCCCTTTCACTCACTACTCCATAACCTTTGCTTTCCTTTCATTGCTACCAAATGGTGCAGCATTTCCCTGAGATGGGAGTGTGGACAGCCCTTCTACTCCTTGCTAACAGGCACACAAACCTTCCTCCCATCCCTCTGGACTGGTGCAGCCAGCAGAGCCCTTTTTTGTGGAATTTAGCTTCTTGATCCAGAAGAGCAAATGCTTTCAAGCATCTCCTTCACTGCTGTCAAGCTGTGGGATAATGGCATGGGGAATCTTTTTTTTCTTAGCCTCAGGGTAAATAGAGAGGATGATGTATCCGAGCCAAAACCACAGTGAGGACAAAGGAGGTGCGTTTTAGATGGTGGCAAAACTGGGTGAGGTCTGCCTGGATGACAGAGGAACAAGAATCATTGTCAGATTTATACAGCAGAAAATCAAAATGGCCTTGTCCTCCGTGTTTTTAGCTCATACACATCACCTCTCCATTGTAAACAGACCCTCTGTAGGCAATGCAGGCCCAGGCTTGGGGAGGAAATCTTCCTCATTCCAGAAGCACAACCAGCCCATAGCTATGCATCAACCCCTTCAGGACTTTTGCCCTAGAGAGGCTGAGAGTAAGAAAGGAGGCAGCTGGCGGGGATGGCAAGAACACTTCGCTGGATCTTCATTGCCCGTGGGCAGAGTGCCCAGCAGGTTAATTCTGCATCTCCTAACACAAGTTCCCTTTGGAATCACAAACAAGGACTATGGTCTGATCCTTGACTACTACAAGGTCTGGCCAGGACAGGAAGCTGTGTTTCTGCATGGATCTCCAAGGTCTGTCAGTAGACTCCCAAGTAAGGCCTGGAAGAATTTACTGTGTTCACTGAGGGATGTGATGAGTCAATGGTGTGTCCATGCAGAAATACTCTCTTTGAAACTTCTAGAGATGTCTGTGGGGTTGGGAGGGGGGTTGGGTTTGTTCAGGTCAGGAAGCACAGGGAAGGGAAGGCTGCAATGTAAGAAACAGCCACAAAGGAGGGGTTGACTAAGAGGAATGACCATGTCAACTGTGTTACTGTCCCATCATTCTCCTGAACCCAGAATGGAAACTTCCAAGTGCTCTTCATGAGCTTACATTTATTAGAAAACTATTCCTGGGTGTTCGAGGTTGTTTTCTAATGAAAATATACATAATAAAAAAAGCAAATGAATGACTCTTGTTAATCTTTTCCTCTCCTCAACCTGTAACACACACACACATACACACACAAAGTGAAACTTACCTCCTTCCTTCTTTGTTTACTGCCATTCCTAGTCAATAAAATCTCTTTCTTTCTGGTCACAGTCCACACAAAGTTTTCATCTTCTGCCTACACATCAGAGATCAAGACTGCACATAAGAGATTTGAACAAAATGCCACGGCTTAGCATACACAGCACAATGTGTTAACACTTTGACTTGTCATTTGTTTATGGCATTAAACAGCAAAAATAATTTACCAAGCATCACTGTAAAGTTCATGTGTAGTGCCATCCCTATGTGCAAGAAAGGGAAACCATAGCAAGTGCAGACAAACCCTGAAATATGCTGCTAGTCTCATACTACCCACTCTGGTGTGCCAGGTCCTTTCCAGAAAAAGCACAGAACAGTCTTTGATGATGGGCATCTTCCATCTAAGCAGTACTGGAGTCAGGGCTCACTCCAGTGCTTTATCTTCTACAAATTGCTGGGTGGACTTCAAGACACCAGGAATGGTCAGTGCAAGTACACACAGAGAAAGTGAGGATGATGGAAGCAATCACCGATGTCATGGTCGGAAGGGGTTGGTAAAGAGCTAGGCTAGATCCACAGCTTCTCTCCTGAATGCCGAGCACAGGACAGCAAGCTGTGTCCCAGGACATCTTTTCAGGCTGCCTCCTGTTTCTGTGGTGCCCACTGAACGCAAAGGGCATCACTTTTGAAAGTGCCTAGAAGCCCAGTGCAACCAGCTGCACAGCCTTCCTGTCTCAGGAGGAAAGCAGGGGCAGTGTTTCACCAACCAAACATGGTGTTCATCAAAGATGGCCACAAGAAGCCCTGAGAACTGTTCTTCTGACAAAGGGCCACAGAACTTTCCCATGCTTCCATGCTTGAACATGTGAAGATCCTGCCCTGAAGAGACAGAAATTATCTCTTCTTCATCCTTCCCCTGGAAACCAGATAAGTCCTTTTCTTCTCTATCTCTTTTTTACCTTTTTCCTTTGTTGTTTTGTTTGTTTGGTTTTTGTGGTTTGGTTTGGTTTTGTTGATTGGTTTGGTTTTGGTTTTGTTTTCAATATAGGTCTATTCCAGTAAGTCTATTGAAAGACACAAAGGGAGAAGGGAACAAATGAAAAAAGAAATGGGCAGGACAAGAAGCTGCTTGTTAAGAAACAGATGTACTAATCAGAAATGGAGGACAAAAAAACCCAAGGGAATAGGATACTACAGCGAGAGCAAGGGCTGGGGGAAGAGGATAGGGAGCAGGGATAGGACTGGCAGAGAGAAAGGAGAGGTGTCATGGAAAGAAACTAATGGTAGCTATTGATTACTGCAGCAATACCACTGATTGTCTGGAGAAAAGAGGGCAATACAAGCCCGAGATAATATTTAGGGAAAGGAGGAAGGAGTCATAAAACACTGACAGATGGACTTCAGAGTCCAGGACCAAAAGTAGGTCTTTCACAGACTGCAACCTGAAAGTCAGCTCTCTTGTTAGGTTATATCCCTTGATTGATGAAAAACTGCATTATCCAGTCTAGATGAACACAAATGACTTCACACATCATCTTACCTGTAACTCAATTATTCTTGCCAAAACACATTACTCCTGATTCAAGGCAGTCTCCCAGGGCTTGATTGATTCTGTGCACACAGTTACATTACTGAAAAATACAACTTGCTCTGCACCTGCACAGACACAAAGTAATTTCCTACACCAGCCAGCCAGGGCTTTGCTGAATTGCAGCAGCTCTAACACAGAGAGGCCTTTGCCAGCTCAGTGGATTTCAAGAGAACGAGGATGCTGAAGTGCTGGATTGCCCTGCAGACAAAGAAGGTTGTCTTTAAAACAAGGAGGTTTGAGTGATATTGCACCCTGGATTCCCTCATGCACAGGCAGGAATGTTGCCAAAAACACTGGGATCTGAGCTCAAGCTGCAAAAGTCACAGCAGAACTGAAAAAAAAAAAAAAATCACAGTCGTGAGACTAAAAAGCATTTCAGGCAAGGTGAAGGCAGGAAGTTTAACCACTGGGAATGTGAAGCTATTTTGATTTAGAAATGGGTGAAATTTTCCAAACCTAATCTACAATAAATGCAGATGTATCTGGATGGGGGGTATTTTTACTTTTATCTTAAAGATTAAAAAAAAGAAAAAACAACAATAATCTGGTTTGAGAATTTCAGGCAGTGAACAAGTGTCTTCCACCCAGAAGTGAACAAATGTCTTCCACCCAGAAGTTACTTCCAAAAGCATTTCCAGAAGCGATACACCAGCCGTCCACTCAATGACCAGAGGCTGCCAGTCCCTGAAGATGGCTAACAGCTGTCTGCAATTACAGTGATAAAATCCCTAGTGTCATATAAGTCTAGCAGACAACCAGTTTGTTACTCCTGAATGGAATCATCTAAAAACCTGATATAAATCTGGCTGAGGACTTTTCAGCAAGACTTTTCCTCTGGCTTGAATGGACACACAGGATTGGGACTGTGCTCTTTGGGGCATTTCATGCTGCCAGCTCCTCAGCACTCCACCAGTACTCATTGGTTTTACAATCCAGAAGCGAAAGCAGAGGACTGCAGTGAGTGGATCATCTCTGCAAGGCCAACTGAGTCAGTCTTACTGCAAGATTTGCAAAAAATCACTTTTATTACCACTCACCACCAAAAAAACTTCAGCCAGTGAATTAACAGCCATTGCTCTTAAAGCTTCATCTCTGGAACAAAGTTTGTGTCAATCTACAGATGTACATCCCATCATGCTTATAAGTGTAAGACATCACTCAAACTGCTAAGGGCATGCACAAAGTTAGTGCAAGGCAAGCTCAGGGATGTGCACCAGCTCTGCTGTGATGACTCCTAACATACTGTCTTATTGCCCAAGAAACTGGCATCAGCCAAGGTGGAAATATAGTTGGTTACCTTGCACCTGCAGGCAAAAAGGGCCTGTTCACAGGTGGTTATGGTAGATTAGCTGAAATAAGCTCATGACCAAGACAGGTTACTTATACATCTGTATACAAGGCCTAACATCTGCCAAAACAGCCAACAATAGCCTCATGCATCTAGGCAAGGCACAGTCAGAGCTGCACATCTTGCAAATAATAAGCAAAGTGTTACCCTCACTCTCATTCTGAATGTAGGCAGGAGCAACAAGAGCTGATAACTTAATGCAAACAGGGCCCTAGTTATTTAATGCACTAAATAACAACAAACATCTGTAAAACTCCCTTATTTTACATACTTTTCAAATACCCACAGCCTTCTCTGGTTTGTGAATGCTGTGAAGTTTATTATGTCACTAAAAAGGCTTGTCGAATTTTGGTGCAGTCTCAGGTCAGAACAGAAAGGATCACTTTCAAGGCTATAAGCAGAGTAAAGGGAGGCTAAATCATTTCACTGGATTCCCACTTTCACTTACAATCCATGTGTTTGTCCTTTCCATTCAGATAAGGATTCGTGGTGGTGAAAGTTGCCAGATCTGGAGCTGTTTCTGTTCACAGCACACGGAATGACCCTGGAAGCTGCATCTGTCCTCAAACTCCAGTAACAACCTCTATGAGTTAAGCAATGCTTAAGGCCATATATTTCAATCTGCCTTTGTATGTATTTAATGTAGGCATCTACAGCTCACCCAGCTTCATACATCTAAAGGCCACTTGTCAAATTCTAAGCTGCCTTAGTAATCATCAGAGAAAAATAGGTACCTCCTAGGAATTATTCATCCCAATTGTATTCAGCACCAAACTGCCTACGCAGTTGTCTAGTATGATTTGAAATGCTTGACTGGCCTCCAGTGTCTCAATTTTAAACTGACACCCATTTCTAAAGTTAGGGGAAAAAGCACCCACCCCTCTTTTGAACATCTTGGGTAGCCAGCAGTCAAATCTGTCATCTCTCCCCTGGCTTTACTAATCAGAGGAATCATAGAATAGAATCATAGAATCAGTCAGGGTTGGAAAGGACCACAAGGATCATCTAGTTCCAACCCCCCTGCCATGGGCAGGGACACCTCACACTAGAAAGAAAGTTAGGCTGCCCAGGCTATATATAAGATGTGCTTCCTGAAACACTGGTTTCTTCATATATCTCAGTGAAAAAGGGAAAAGGAACCTAAGAGCTTTCTGAGGTTCTCCTACCATCCACAGCCAAAATGAGACTCCAACCACCAAACATATTAGCCCTGCAGTCAGTTGTTCTAATGGTCTACAGCTTGTTACACCTATTGCTTGTGACCTGTCTCCTGTTGTCAACTTTTGTTCTGAATTTGCAAAAAAGAGGAAGTAATTCAGGGTGTTCAACTCAATTTTTTGAAGTGGAATTATAAAAGAATACTGTTAAAGTTTTCCTAAAATTTAAAAAGAAAAAAAGAAAGAAAGAAAGATAAAAAGTCAAACAAACAAAAAACTCCTACAAACAAACACAAACTTTCTGGGCAAATTTAAGGCCCTCAAAATTACTGCTACCTCCCAAAGAGTCATACATAGCATTTCTAAACTCTAAGTGGAAACCCAGTATTTTTAAACAGCAAACTCTGCAAGACTTTCAATGAAGCCTGCCAAAAAGCTGCTCTCTAAATGGCAAGGCAGCTAGTCCTGTGACTGTCACCATTTGTGACTCGTGATACTGCAGAGAGCTCTCATCATTACAGCACATCTTTTATCAGAAGTATCCTTCAGAGCTTGGGGAATTGTTTGTTTTCTTGTTTAAAGACTGCAGCAGGCAGGCAAAAAAAAAACTATGAGAAAACAGAAAAGGGAAGGTAGAGAGCTGCTGGCTACCAGGCAGAATGCAGTACAGCTACCACAGTCAGCAAGCAAGCCTGATGGAAAGCACAGTCCTCTGCTTAAGGACAGTCTCTGGGTTAGAAATCAGCCCTGAAAATGTTTAACTAAGGCATTTCCTTGACTGTCAAAGCAAACAAGGAGCAGCACACAGGGGTGTATCGAGGCTTTAAAGCCCCCTTTGCAAGGTTGAGGGGGATCAGGTACTGAGCAAGCCAAAGCTGTTAGCCCCCATCATATTTTCCAAAGTAAGAGATCTATGAAAGGGAACTACTCATGACCTCACATAACAAGCAACTGATGTATTACAGGGAGACACAGCTTGGGCTGCCTTTCTCAGCTACCCAAACAGCACTGCCAGACAAATCCTATCACTTGCCTTGCAGCTGGTCTCAGTCTTCTCTTCTGGAAAGCCAAGACTTGTTATTCTTCTGCAGAGAAGGGGAAGATTTCACTGGCTTCCTATCAACACTCCATCCACCCCAGCAAGATGACCACTGGGCCTGAGGTCACAAGCACTGGTAGCTATGGTGGGATCATCCCTATACTTCATATGGACACCACCAAAGAGGGGCAGCAATCTTGTTCCTTGTCCAGGAAGCATTTGAAACATCCACAGTACACATGCAAGCACACTGGTTCTGAATATGTGTTTAAAAATCCCATTACTTTAACTCTCCAGGAAAAAAAAAAAGCCACTGTTGTGTTTGGCATCTGTCTCCACATTTCTTCCATGCTTTTCTCTGGGCTTCTGGTCATGACGGCATTTTCTGTTGTTACTGAGATGCATGAGATTATGCAACTGTCTAGCATTTTGATTTAATCAGCTAGGGGGAAAAAATGTTCCAAATTCTATTAATAACTGGCAGACAGCTCTCACCTTCCCTCCCTCCCCAAATTCCCACAGAGGAGGATCACAGACAGATCCCTGCAAGCATGAACTAGCAGCCTGATTGGATCAATAACATCCACAGAGCCAGAGATTTACAACGAATTCTGGGTAATTAATCTGCTAGGGAAAGACAATCTTAATTAAGAAAAGCCAAGCTGTTCTTTTCCCAAACCTGATTAATAAAGCCACAGTATTGGTCTGGCTGAGGATTTTGGGTTAAATTTTAATGGATTTTGTGTTCCTACCAAGTGCTTTGAAAGCAGCCATGCAGGCAGTAGTAGTCTTCAAGCAGAACTCAGAGATGGAAACTCTTCACTTTGTCTCCTTGACTCCACATAAAAGGCAAATGATCTCATTGTTTAGGATGGCCTCTGTGCTGGGGAGAAGCACTGGATTCACAGCTTGGATGGGCAGTATCATGGACAGGTTGCCTACATCTTCATGTTAAGGGCCTCCAATTGTGGTATGACTGATATCCTCCCTTCCCTTCTCAAGAAGAGCAATCAGGACAAGAGGTTTCCTCAAAAGACCAAAGCTTTTACTTTCAGACAACCCTGGAAATATCATTTGGAAGCAAAGGCAACTTGACAGCTCTCACATTAGGCTGCAAGCAGCCATTTGGCTATGAACAGTTGTACAGATTGCTCCAAAGTTCCTGAAGGATCCATTGGCACATGACAGTCGTAAGTCCTCCTAGACGTCACATCCAGATTTGGAAGGAGTATTGGGTATATTTCAGAGACATGGGATCTAAGTTCTTCCTTCTGCTGCTTCTGCTTCTACTTCAAATTCCTCCCGTCATGCTTGATTAGGTATCTATGGCAACACCTATCCTAGTATGCTCAGTGTGCTCAGGACCTTTCTCCGGTGCTGGCTCCAGCTAGTACAGACTTCACCAAGTTCAAACTCCTATTCCTCAAGGCAAAAAAGACCATAGGGTGGCCACATCCAAACCATTGTTCCTGACCCTTGTTAACTCCTGAACCATGCTGGGTGCTCTCATGCAGCCAGTCTGAGCCAAAAACACGTCAAAAGCCATGTTAGCAACTTACCAAGACAACTTCAGTACCTGGAATAGTGTTTCCGGGGCATCCATTCATGATGGAGAACACTGCCTCAAGCCACTTTGGTAGGGCATATCCAGAAAGACCCAAGAAACTCCCAACAAAGCGACATTATTTGCCAGCAAGTACTTGGTCAGCTGCAAGCAAAAGCCTCCTGAAGCAATTTTCACATCCAGTTTTGAGAGCCCAGGAATTGTGGTCTTTTTATTTCCCCAAGATAAGAAGATTGTTTTGGTCTGTGAAACATATGACAGTCGATCACATTTCTGTCCTGACACAGGAGCCAGGAGACCAGACAGTTCAGGACAGAATGTTTCTGGAGGCACTGGATGAGTCACAAAGAAATTCCAAAGACTTTCAAAGGAAACTTTAATCTCACCAGCCCTGCTCATCTTTGCAGGTCAAACTCCACTCACCTGTCTAAAGCCCAGGAGGGTGTACATATTTACTGGGGAAAAAAAAAAAAAAGCATTTTCCCTAGTGGTATCCTGGATACAGGGTAATTATGACAAAGGCTGATGAAAGTCATTTAACTCCTGCTATGGGGACAGCATGATGGTAGCTACATTAAATATATCCTTTATAAACCACTATGGAGCAAGAGAACGTGATAATGAATGAGTTAATTACACCAGCATTTGAGCCTTATAGTACCCATCTGCTGCTTTGATTAATTAAAACTCTAATGGACAACAATGAGGCCCTTCTCAGGTCTGAAAGCAATTAATTGCCAAAGTTCTCAATAAACCTTACAGCACTGCTGACTGAACTGGCAGAAGAGACCACTTTGAACAGCCCCAGAATCTGAAGCACCCCCAACATGATGCATTAACCTTTTGATATCACACTGGGAGCTGGGGCCTAACAAATTTAACTGCTTGTTTAACCTCCTTTTCTCTCCCCTTTCTTTCCACTGCCCCAGAGGAAGGGACAGTCTCAGTAAAGGACATGAATTGTTGAGGAGATTGCTAAGCAAACAATCTCCCTTTTTGCCCTTTGTCCAAACTCTCTGAGCTGTAATGAATGGGCTAATTTATTTGCTCTTGAATGTCTGTTCTCTTTGGACCACTTATACTCAGACTTGACAAAATAGGATTTGAGGAAAAACAATAAGAAGCTGAACTCTTCCACTGCTTTCTCTGTTTGTCATTCAAAGAATGTGAAAAAGCAACAGCAGTTGCCCAAAATGTGCTGGTAAATCAAACCTTGCTATGGGTAGATCAAGGAAAGACTCTGAGAAACCAGAGACCATGAGGGTCAGAAGAGAAGGCAGGGCATGAGAAACAGAAGACAAAGATGATCAAAGGACTTTCTATGGTGAGAAATCCTAGACTCCAGAACTACTTTCCAAGGTAAGCAAAAGGGGAAAGTCCTAGTGCACAACCATTTAAGAGCAAAAGCAGTTGTTAATGTAGTGCAGGAGACCACAGCCAGCAGAGATGGGGGAGGGAGGAATTAGTGTTTTTCACTTTCTGCCCTCTGTCTACATTGAACATCAGTCTTGCAAACTAAGCCCAGCAGAGACACAATGGGATTTTGAGGGAACACCATGAAAGACCACTTTCTTTTGCAACAAACAGGACTAGAGGATACCAGACCATCTTCAAAGCCAGTGCGGCTCAAACACGTGGTTTGGAGATCTTGCACTACAAGGTGCTGCTTTTTCAGAGAGCTGGGGGGTCCAAAAAAAAAAAAAAAAAAAGCCTTTCCTTCCATTTTTATCCTACTTATGCATTGTTAAGCAGCGCTTGCATTTCACCTTGAACAATTACAATGGGGGAATTAACGCTTCTTCACACTACAGATCCAAGACAATGATTAATAACAATTATCAGCAGTGATTAGTTAATACGACCATAATACAACAATCCCACTACCTGCCAGTCAGTTGCATGCATTGAAGCATGACAGCTGCTCTCATTAAACACTGCCTGGCTCTACAGGACAAGGGGAGAATCCTCACTGCAGTGGCAGCTTCAGCTGAGTATGTTGCAGGCTGCAACTTCCCATGCTGGAATGGGAAGGGAAGCTGAGTTTAGACAGATTGACATCAATACAGAAATCATTGCCCTATAATTAGAGAGGGGGGGAAATTCTATCCTGGCTGCATGGCTCTTGCTTAGTGCTGGGTCTTTAGTTTAGTCATTGAAAAGAACTTTCCACATGCAAATATAGTAAACAATTTTCCAGTTACAGAAGAGGAAACCAATCAAGGAAAGAAATGGACCTGAAAGAGATGGTAGGAAGGCACTTTTCCGACAGATGATGTGCCCATTTGGAAATATTAAGAACCCTTTGTCTCCATCTAAACAAAGGAGGATGAGAGACAGACACCACACACATACCTAGATTTCCCAGGAGAAGAATGGATGAGAAATTAGGACAGACCAGATGTTCGAGAATTAACATTTTTGAAGAGTAACTGAAACACACAAGGAGCTGTTATTGCTCAGGTGAGCTCCAGCTGCCTCAAGGCATATCTATATCACACAGTACAGAAGCATGCAGATGTGCCTATGGCATCTCAAAAAAACCCAACCAAACAAAAAAAAAGCCAGTTGGGTCAGAGTCCTGCAAGTACCTCTTCAGAGCACCGTGTTACCCCAAGCCCAAAAGGCAAGAGGAAGCTAATGTTCTCCCAGTGCATTTAAAGCCACCTTCAGGAAGCAGATAGTGCAGAACGTCTCTGCAGATCAGTTGATGTGACAGATATGTGCAGACATGTGCATCCACTGTGGAGTGAAGCCATCATTCAGCCTAAGATTTGGGTCAGATTTTCTGATTCCACCTGCAACTCAACTAAAGGTGACTCAAACAGAGGGATAAGGACAGGGTATGAGGATTAGGCTTTTTTATGTTTTTGCTTTCTGTCCCTTCCAAGTACCACACAACTCATCTTACTCTCCATAAAGTCCTTTCCCTGTTACCCAGCCCCCAAAGACTGCACTCTCCAAAGGGAGGGGGCTTTTGTCCCAGTTTCAGGTTTAAGCCCCTTTCACATATTTGCTTTTAATGTTAAAGCCACAGCTCCCTCCCAAAGATCAGGTTAGAAGAAACAACTTTTTAACACATCATCAAAACCTTCCATTATACTGCAAAAAGAACTATTGTTCCCAGATCCCTGCAGTATTTGGCCATTGCAAGGTGAGACAGGGATGTGGGTATTACTTCAGCTTTAAACTTCTTTCTTACCACTCTCAGTTCAAGGCAAGCTTCAATGTTATTTTTATCCACTGTATAAGTCAGGTACTGCAGAAGTGCTTGATGTAACCTGCCACACTGCAAAACAAGTGTCATACTGAATTAACAATTCTTTGCTGCACTTCTGCCCTGTTCCACCATAAACAGGCATACAGTGGAAGTGCAATCTGAAAAAAAAACCCGTGGCACTTTTTAACTCCTATTTTATAAACCAACTAATACTTCCACTTACATGGCATTATTGTCATGGGCAATCAAGTGAAGCACTAATGAGACTGGCATATTCTCAGTTCTCAAAGTCAGGACTGTCTCTTCTTTGTACCTCTAGAAGCTGTGAGGAAGAGGGGAAAACAAAACCAACACTTCTCTGATCTTGTGTAGTCATTGAGTGCAGCTGCCTTATTTCTGTCACAGACCAGTGCATGTGGATATTGAGATAGACTGATTTCATCCATAAGAATATACAAAATAAATATCTCTCTGCTGAAGTCAATGAAACCATATGAGTATGCAGACCAGCAAAAATAAAATCAAAATGAAACACATCACTCCCACCATTTGGATGCACAGATGATGTTTCAAAGTATTCATGTGTCTGGATTTGAGCATTTAGGTTGGGCTGGTACAGCGAGTAAGAACTCAGTTTAAAAGACAAAAACACCATCTAGGTTTGAAGGATTTAGAGCTAATAGTTTTGATTCAGGCTCAATTCTGTCTTGAACTGATTTTCTCCTCACCCATTTATATGGTACCTCTTTTAATATCATCCTCTCCAACAAAATTGTTACACTTTTCTCATGCCTCTCCATCTCACCTACTTAACACTGCGTTTTCACAGCTCTTTCACAGGTGGCCTCTGAGCCAAATACCCCTTCTGAGGCACAGAAAGGGGAAGAATGGCTGTTCAGGAAAGTGTAAAAGATATGTTAAGTCTACCAGAGCGCTTGAGAACTAAGCAGTAAGTTGCTCTCACACAAAGGAGCCCTGAAAGGAGGAAAAACCTATGACTAGACTCAACATCCCTCTTGCACAAAAAGTGAACAAAGTGAAGGGTGCATCATCAACAACAGAACAGCTTCTGTGCTGAACAACACTGATCTGTTTGTTCTGATTTGCCAGGCAGATACCAACTCCAACGACACATTGTCTCCTTTATGGAGCCAAGCTGCTGAAGACAGCAGAGCACATGAACAGCCTCTTGAATTGAAATACTTGTGCCTGGAACCCTCTTGCGAGCTCCCACAGAATTAAGCATAAACAGATTATCAGATTATTTTGACTGTTTTGGAAACGTTATTTTAGACATTGTAAAGAGCAATCAAGGGAACACAGTCCTAGTTGAAAGGGAGAATGTTCCCTTTGGAATGAGGATCACGGGCAGCTGCAGGAGACAGCAATCCCCTACACACGGGGCTGCAGCAGTTACCTGGGAGAAGCTGCTGAGTGAAATGCCCTGGGCAGAAAGCAGTGTGGGCTTTCTGTACCTCTTGCTTTTTAATTACTGCAGCTTTCCTGGCATAAAAGGGCCACGCATATGTTGGCTTCTGCTAACACAGTAATCCACTTGAGATGCTTTACAAAGCATCAGTGAACCTACCTTGAACAAAAGTGAGACACTTTTTCTTTGTCCAGCACGGGGGAAAAGTTCTCTTTCCCCAAGTTCAAGGATTGAGGTTAGTCTCAGTCAATCCATGCCAATGAAGGGGACAAAAGTATTGCTCTGTCTTACGCAAGAGAGCTGAGGCAAAAGAAACTACTTAGCACCTCCCATCCTTCTTCCACGCTCTTGCATGCACACAAAAGTTTGTTCAGTTGTGGACTTCTACCCTGAGAAGCAACAACTTGATCATTTGTTCTGATTTATCCCACATTCCTTAGCTTCTTTGGCTAATCATGAATTACTCAGAAAGCTCTCCATAGCACTGATTTGAAGGCTGCAGCACATGGGAAAATCTGTCCACTTCCTCAGTATTTTCATCTGAGGAGCAGGTGTCATAGCAGGAAACCAGGAGTTTCCTGTCATAGCAGGAAACCAGGATTGCCACCACTGCTAGCATACAATTATGCAACCTGGAGCAAATCACATTTAACTACAGATTACAACCTCCAAGTCAGTGCAAAAAGGTTACTACCAGTCCACCAAAGTGCAGTGAGAATGTCACAAGAAACATAGTGCTATTAAAAGCAGACTGTCTAGGGTTAAAGCACTGTCTGCAAAGTGAATCAAAACTTAAAGGTTTTGCTACAGACAGGCGCATGTGCTTCAGATCAAAATTTCTCTGGCTAAGAAAACTGTCTCTCACAGTCACAGCTTGTATTTGCAGCAGCAACAAGAGGAGCTGGTGCAAAAGTTTGGGTTGTATTAGGCTTAATAAGATTAGACTGGAGAGTTATTGAAGGCTGGATTTTGACAGATGACAGGACAATACTAGTCTCACATTTTGAACCCACAGAGAAGCATTCTGCTACCACAAACAGCAAGGGTATTTTTGGAGTCATTCAGAATCTGCCTTGTAGCATGCCTTCTCATGCTCTTATGCAGCCTCCCATGCTTTCTGTGCCTTTCCTCCCACCCTGCAGTGCCGGTGAAGTCTGGATTTTTGCATCATTTGTACCCCTGCAGGGACAAGGTTTTCCAATTTCTCCTTTTGGCTGCTTTCCACTGAAAAATCAGCACTGAAAAGCATTTGCTGGTAGAGAAAAGCCCAGTGCTTAACACCATGACCCCAGAATAAAGGGTTCCAGAGGTGGGACAATTGCTTGTCTTACATAATCCAAGTAGACCTTAAAAAGCCCCTTGGGACTTTTGTTGCCACATTGGGTGTTAGGCCAGGTATGACACTGCACCAGTGGCTCACAGGAAGATGCCAACAATGTTACTTCTTCACTGGTTTTGACTTACCCACCTCAGGTGCGCAGAGCCAGTCCACAAAGGTCTGCGGCAGGGATGTCACTTCTCTTTGCTAGCTTAAGAGCCCTACCTGAAGGCTGCACCTTCCCTCCCCCAATGGGCACAGCTGGAGTAACAGTTGAACACGGCGTCCCTGCTGGTGTCTAGACCTGGATTTTATAGATCCCTAGCTGTTGCTTGTACCACTGAGCTGCACACAAGGGTGACACACATAAGAAGAGTCTTAATAATGTTTTCTTAGGATACCAGTTCACCACCTTGCTCGTTGCTTGATCAACCAACTGCAGGTGCTCTGTTTCACTACACAAATTCAGACACAGCTGCTTCCAGGCAGTGCAGTGACCCCAAAAGGCTCAGTGCCATGAGCTCAGCTCAGTGCCATCTTTTTCGCAGAGTAGATAGAGCCAGCATCAGATGAGATGGCTGAAGCTTTTTTGCTTTAGGATTGAGATGGGTGATGCTCTTTCCTTCCTCCTGATCTACAGATCAATATGAACCTCTTCATTCATCTGATTACAGCTGCAAGGGGCTCATGGTGGCTCAGATACATTTGTCTCCCTGCGATGTTAATACAATCAGGCACAAAGATCACTTCATTAAAAGATCATCTATGCTTGATCTTATTTATGCTATAAAACCACTCCTTTGTCACACAAACTGTATGGCAAAAAGTGCAAAGCTGAGTGACTCACTTTTGCCCAGGGAGCAGAGTTCAGCTCTAAAGACAGCTGGAAGAGGTGCTGTCACCAAGAAAATGCAGCACTTCCATCACGATTCAAGATGGAGCTATAGGTACCACGCTCCAAGCCCCAGCTAGCTTTCTGAACAGGTCACCCAGTATCTTGGCACTATTCAAACTCTTGTTTAGGACACTGCTGCCTACCTTGCTGGAGATGGTGGGACAGGAATGTAAGCATCCCTCAAAGACAGTCAGCAGAAGTGACTGAACTAGCTGGGCTGGCTTTGCAAAGCAGTGAGCTAGGTTGCACCTCCTACACCCTTTATACCACAGAGCTGCTGGCAGGAAGGACAATCCTCCAGAAAAGCAGCAGTCTCTTAACAAAGCAGCAGCTGCAGACTTCAGCAACCTCAGCTGACTTCTGGATGGACTCCTGCTCAACAGGAGTCATCTGCTGTATAGATAAACGGGCACTCTGCAGTCAGGTATAGGGGAGAAACGAGGAATACACTGAAGGTAAAGTGCAGAACCCAGAACAGAGTTTAGTTCTCCTGTACTGTAAAATTAAATCCTTTTTCTTAAGTCCACATTCTCCACCTTCCTACCACATATCTCTCCTGAAATTCAAAATGCAGAGCTTGTTTATTTATAATGCAGTCAGAGAGACACTGTCCTCAGAGAAAAGCAGCTTTCTAGATGGTGGCCTAGAGGGAACATTGTCTGCAAAGGAGGCTGAGAACATCCCTGCAAATGCAGCTCTACGATGGTACTTAGTAGTTGCCTGAAAGATGTTGCTTCAAGGTGGTTGCTCGATAAATATTACACTTCAACAAAAGAGCACATCTTCAGCAGTAAAGACTAAAATTCAAGATTAACAGGCCAAAGGAGTTATGTAGAGGAAGGACTTGAATTTAAGACTCCAATATTGCTATAAAATGCTTTAGCCTCTTGACTAGGACAGACAATAAGGGGGGTAAGGAAACAGCACTACCAACCTGTCTCCACTAGATTTTTTTCAGGTCTAATCTATTTTCACAGACATCATCTGAGGACACCTACCCTCAGGCCTGTGAGTGAAAAACATTTTCTTTGTTAATTCTTCAAGGAAAGCAATGCGGCCCTGGGACATTTGAGTGAACACAGAGAATGTGCAGGCAGAGCACAGCCTTTGCTGCTGTGTCTCAGTCTGAAACAGACATCTTCAAAATCCTCCACAGAAATGATCTTGCCTTGTCAACATCTCTATTTCTACCAGCACTGACCAATCTGTGTGGATATTGCCTCTCCACACTATAATCACTCACCTGAAAAGCAGGAGCAACACTCAATGTTCTTTTGAAAACCTCAGATGAAATTAAGCTATTACAGCACTTTCTGTGCCACTAAGTTATGATAAACTCATGAAGTCCTGAAGTCTTCTTAGCAGATTCTTACTGAAAAAAAATAAATAAGAATTAAAAAATAATCTGTACATGCTGGAAATTCAGCAGCACAGGAAAACCTGGATTCTTCATTCAACTTTCATAGAAATTTCTGGAAATTAGCTAAACACAGGTTTAATGCCAGCAGTGATCACACAGCAGCACCAAAATGCAAGTTCTCGCCTTATTGGCCAGAATGGTATTCTGAAACTAGTGATCACACAAAAATTCAGAGAGAGATAATTATGGGTTACCAGTTTGACACTGGCCTCAAAATCCAGAGATTAGTTGTACAGCAGGAACAAGATGAAAAACTATAATGGAGCACCTTGGCACTAAAGAAGGCAAATTTGCAAGTGGTTTACCACACAGCACTGGACAAATAGGTATGACTCCAAAGAATGGTGGCTTGAAGCCACTTAGTACCTTTCTGGAGAGGTGAATTTTGAAAAGCCATTATTGGAAGGATTTGAGGTGTCTCATTTAAGCCCCCAGGAGCTGGAATCAAATGGCAAATTCCTGCAGCCAGTGGTTTTGCCTCCCAAATCTAAAAAGGCAGCAGACAGCACTCAAAGTAAGAGCTAAGGATGAAGCACAGCAGCAAACCAGACTGGAGGGAGCAGTCTTATGATTGAAGTCAGAAACAGCAAAAGAGGCAAAAATAAAAGTGAGAAAAGCTGGAGAGACACTCAAAAACCCATAGCCAAGCTCAGAGGTGCTTTGCAGGCTGTGTACATTGCACGTGGAGGAGGTAGGGGAACACACTGAGAAGGCACAGTTCACAGAAAAAGTTACAGTACATGGAGGTGGGGTCTCCTCCACAGAAATCATCATCTTTGCTTTCTGCTGACCAGCAAGGTGGTGATAGTAACAGTGTGAGTCTTCATACACTCAGCCTACAGCAGCTCATAAACCAGTCATTGCTTCCTATCCCAAAGTGCAGTTAACGGATGTCTGCATTGTCAAACACACATGGAAAAGCTGTGTGACAGCAAGTTGTACAAGGTGACGACCATTACAGGTGCTTTGCAGCCCCACAGCCATGGTAAGAGAGGAAGGAGAAGACATTAGAAACTTAGCACACAGAGCCAAGTCACGTATCTCCTAATCCACCTCTGCTAGTTCAGAGTGATGGCATTTCCTTGTCTCTTCACATGAAAGCACTAAAGTCTGGAGCTGCTTAAATACTAACTGGCAAACCCACTGTCAGTCAAGACTGTCTCCTTTAAAACCTCACAGAGAAGTACCACGCAGTTGCAGGGGTTGCTTGTTTGTCTCTTCCAGGCACAAGATGCAAAGTATGTGAGCACATTTTGTGCCCAAAGGCCTGCTGAGCTTGAGATAAGCGAGACTCTATCTCCGACTTCTGATAGCAAATATGAAAGATGCATTTCCTCCCACAGAATTAACTGTCAGCAGGTCAGCGAATGAGCCTCCGGATGATCTCAGGGAACCAGTAAAATAAAAATCATCCACTCAGCCTATGGCAGCTCACAAACTACTCATTGCTTCTTTCATAGAATGGTTTGGGTTGAAGGGACCTCTAGGGTCATCTAGTCCAACACCCCTGCAGTGAGCAGGGACACCCTGCACTAGATCAGGGTGCCCAGAGCCTTGTCAAGCTTCACTTTGCATATCTCCAGGGATGGGGCCTCAGCTACCTCCCTGGGCAACCTGTTGCAGTGTTCCACTACCCTCATGGTAAAGAACCTGTTCCTAACATCCAATCTAAATTTACTCTTCTCTAGTTTAAACCATTGCCCTTATCCTATTGCTATAGTACTTTGTAAACAGTCCCTCTCCAGCCTTCCTGTAGGACTCCTTCAGTTGCTGGAAAGCTGCTACTAGGTCTCCCCAGAGCCTTCTCTTCTCCAGGCTGAACAACACCAGCTCCCTCAGCCTGCCCTCACAGCAGAGGTGTTCCAGCCCCCTAATCATTTTTGTGGCCTTCCTCTGGACCCGCTCCATCAGGTCCACGTCCTTGTGTTGACAGCCTGCAAAGAGACAGGGAGAAGGGTACAGCCCATCTATTGCATGTTTCTGAAATTAGTTTTGGGGACATCATTGTTTCTGTTCTGTACTGCTCTGGAACTGTGTGCTGGTATGGGAACATCTGTCACATGCACACATGCTTTCACATCTCATGGACATTAACCACTATAGAGGCCACCCTTCCCTAAGGAAATGAAGAAACTGAGAATCTGACTCTGAATCACCAAATGGTTCTCACCCTATAGAACTCAGAAAAAAAACCCAACTGCACGGGAAGAAAAGGCTGTTTGCATTAGCATTCTGATAAACCTTTTTCAATATGTTACTGGGTTTTGCTGTGGGTGCAGCTTCCCAGGATGATTGCAAAGGCAGGCAGGCAGGAAGGACAGCCACACTAGTGGCAGCAGGCCATCAGCACCATGCCCCAAACTACAGGATTGCTCAAGCCCCGATAACCCCACCATGGTCCCCACATCTGCACCCTTGATACAGACAGGCCAGATGCACCTTTTAAGGGTTCTGTAGCAATGTGTGCAGAAGTGATAAACTCGCCTTAGCAATTCGCTAACTGAATAAATGCAAGAGAATGGAGCTGTCTGGTCAGAAAGCATGATTTCTTATGAAAGCCTGATGTACTGGAGAAATTGGGTAGCTCTGTGTTGTGACTTTTTTCTTTGTAAAACGCTGTCAGGAAGCAATGCAAGCCTGGGTAACCACTGTAAAAAGCATCCCATTAAGGGACTGCAGCTCTAGGACACAGGGGTGTTATCAAACAGCTGAGATGCATTAATACAGGCTAGTTTATACATGACAAATACTGACAGGCTTGATGCATAGCAGCTACAAGAACTCACTATTACCAAGCAACATTTTGAGCTGATGACACACAGCTAAATACTGAAAGCCATGCAAAGTCTGAGAAAGAGCATTTTTTTTCTGCAGTACTGTGCTCTTTAGGGCCTGTGTGTCCACTTAAATGAACCCTAAGGGAATGTTCTTGTTGGTATAATCTGTTCACTTCTCATAGCATGCCCTCATCTATTCCATTTCCTCCTTCCTTGTTTTGAAGCAGTATTTTTTCAGCTAATGTCTGATCCCAAACTATGTATATCTGGTTTGAGCTACTTCTCCCTTCTTCTCCTCTCTCAGTTCCCTTGATGTCTTTAATTCATGCAGGGAGCAATTTGTGCTCCATAGACATGGCTGACTTGTTGGGTACCCTGAAAATCCCCAAATGAGTGTAGAGGGACAGCATTCACTGCTGTCACACAAGCTTCCCTGCACCCTGCTGCCAGAGTATTTTGAACATGAGCAACTGGACTGCCAATTCCAGGCATACCTGCTGATTCTGCGCAAGTATTCTCTGTGCAAGTATTCTCTGTGCAGTTATCACTAACCAGAATAAAACTGATGCTGACCAAGATAACTGTGTTGCCCTAAAGACATCAGCTTCCACCCCATCAGCCTGTTTCAGACCGTCTCTGGAAGCCCACAGTTAATCTTCAGAGACTTCAGGAAATCTTTGCAGAATGAAGACTACAGATATGAGTAAATTATCTTCAGATGCATTTCTTTCCTAAGATTTGGGAAGTGGGGTGGATTCTCCAAAGCCAAACAAAATACAGAATTACACCCCAACAATTCTGGTCATTTTGCAGCTATGAAGGGAATCATAGCTTCTTATTTTTTCAGCTTCACTCATCCTATGATTTTTGTACCAGTCTCAAACCATTTGCAGCCTGGCCTAGAGCAATTTTCAAGACTAGATACTAGCAACCTAAAGTCCAGATCTTATCGCATGGAAATTGCTGCATAAAAATGTCAGCAGTTAAACTTGGAAAAGGAAACAGTTTGCCTTGAGGACCTAACATTACTTCTCCATGTAGCTGGGATTTGCCTTTCAATTCTCCCTACCCTACAGTACATTTCTGAAACCTCCTGTAGCTCTTCTGTGAAGAACTAGATTCTGCAGAGTGATCTTCTGTTGAAGAATATACAGCTGTCCAGAAGGTGAAGCCTTCCAGTACATTCTCACTGCAACATGTACACAACGATTTGGTTCCTTTCATTTCCAGTGGTCTCCTGGGGTATGTATTGCTCTTGTTGTGTTTCAAGTTAGTGTCCTGTTGTAGGAAAAGGTCATTCCTGCACATTTTTCTCTCTTCATGTTTGTTCTTTTTCATGTCCTCTGTCTCACTGCAGCTCCTACATCTGAGTCATCATCAGCTTTGTGTTAACGGGGATTATATAGAATCTCATGTGTAAACCTTGAGCTCTGACTGAAATGCTAAAGCCTCTACTGCTCCTATCTCCTGAGGACTGCAGAGAAATCTGTCCTAGACATACTACTACCCAAATACATATTGTCTTGCTGGACTAACCTTATACCTTCTACAGCGATTTTATCACTGCTGCCTGAAGGGAACTTTGTGACCATTTGCATTTTAAAATAGGTCAGTGCATGTGTGTCTGGGAGAACAGTAAGTAAATGTTCATTATGTAAAACAGCTTTGGTTTTGGTTTTTTTTTTGGTTTTGGGGGGGGAGAGGAGGGGGAAAGGTTGTATGTGTTTTGTAGGGTTTTTTGTGGGTTTTGTTTGTTTTGTTTTGTTTCCCTCCCCCCCCCCCCCCGCCCCGAGCCCAGATTGTGAAGGAGATACAGAAAGGCTGTTCTTTCCAATAATAACCTTTGAAACCTCATGTTTCATCTCCTTGCCTTTCAAAGTCATTAAGTGGAACAACTGATTGTCCATTTCTCCAGAATACCTCGGTCTTTATCTGTTTAATGTCTGCCCCTCACATATTCCTGCTGCCTGTGAGACACCTAATGGAATTCCCACTGCTCCACTTCTCCTCAAGACTAATGATCATGTTCTTCTCATGTCCCAGGGAGCATCACAATAACTTGCTTTTTGTCTTCATTTACTCCCCTCCCCCCAAATCTTTTGCCATAAAACTTTTGCATTTATATACCCTCTCTATATGAAATCTTGCCCATCCAAAGTCCTCAAAAGTCTTTCAGTTTCCTTCTCTGTGAGATACCATGAGTAAACAACTTCCCCTAGTTGCAAGGGGAGGACAATCAAGAGGCAAAGAGCTTGTGTAAGTAGCCCCAAACGAGAACCCTACTGTTGCTGCCCTCCACTAGCTGAAACAGAAGATTAGTTCTCTTACTTTCCAATGAAATAAGACAATGAAAAATTTTCAGTGAAGCTATGAATGACATAGCCTGTTTTCCCATCTCTTGTCTCTTCAAGACATTTCTGCAGTAAGTGCAAGCCTCTAAAGGTAGTGCTACTGTCTGCAAAGCACAACCAATGCCAGATGAACAATGGCTTAATAAGCTACAGAACACACTGATAGTTCCGGTACTTCAAGTGGTAGACATAAGGCAAAAGCAAGTTCATTAAACATATGCAATTTCCACATCACCAAAAGTGCTTTCCTCCTGAATCCCCTTTGTGTCTTTCTTCCTCAGAGAAGAAAACCAATATAACTGCTGTCTGATGTTACCTTTGATAAATTCCCCCAAAAGAGAATGGACTGAGTCAGCAAGTTTAGCTGATTTAGGGAATGTTAGTCAAGGGTGGACAAAAGGTGGATTGATATTGTTATGCTGTGCTCTTCCTGGAGAGCATACAACTTTCTAAACCTTAGGGTCAAACTGAAACAGAATCACAGAATCAGAGACTATATCTGGTTGGGAGAGACCTCCAAGCTCATCCAGACCAACCTACGGAGATACCATGGCTGGTAACCACTGAAAGTTCACAAGGAGCAAGGGTGACAAACCTACATTACAAGTCACTAAACAAAGGTTTATTACTTCTTATCACACCTCTGCTGAGGCAACTTTTATCCTCTGCAGGCTAAGAAGTGACACTCTGTCAACATGCAGGAAGGCCAGAAAATGAAATTCATGTGGGATTCATGCACAGTGAAAATCTGTTGATCAGCTTTCTTAGCCATTCAGATTGGGGCTTTCCATGTTGACCTGCTTAGGCCCAAAGAAAAAAAAAATATTTTCCTTCTCTCCTCCTCTTTTTTAGTAAGTAAAGAGTCCCTAATCATTCTATTATCGCTGCTATAACTCTTGTGAAAAGCCAATGTGGTACAGGCAGGGGCTATATAGAATTTCTTCACATTTGTTATTTGACTACTCACATTAGCAGGCTGGAGAAGGAATTCTTGTACATCCAAGCCATATAAAACTCCAACAATGCCATACTATAGTTATTTTACCCTACTTTACCTATCATTATGTCTGATCCACATGCTTCAGGCAAAAATATCTGCACCACAGTTGGTCTCCTCAGAGGTTTGCACTCCCTTTATGCATTGTTTCAGACAGCAGATAGAAAATGTTTCTAGTTATAACCTACATTGGAGGTATTTCTGTTTTCTGCTAATATCTTGAAAGCTGCAAGATTTCACTCCCTTCCGGAGGAAAAGGAAATTACAGTTATTACTGTCTATTATTGTACATCAAAATAGGAAGAAAGGATAAGACAGGGTTGGAATTCAGTAAAAATGAGGAAGAAAAACAATCCTTTGGTTTGATACATTGAAAACATCATAAAATGCATTTCTGCAGTCAATCTACCAGTTCCATCACAGACTTTTAGCTCACAGGAGTCCAAAAAGATGACCTAGCACGTAGAGTAGGGGCCTAAGAATTAGTACACCAGTAAATACATGAACTATCAAATTTAAGTACCTTTTAGTGCTGTGAAAGAATTCATGATTCGATAACAAAAAAAAGTACTATGAGTACTTCAGGCTGATGGTAAAAGAGGTGCTTTTGAGGGTCAGTAGCTGAGAATCACAGAATAATATATCTGGTTAAAAGAGACCTTTGAGATCATTTAGTCCAACCTTTGACCCAGCACTGCAAGGGCAACAATAAGCCATGTCCCCAGGTACCAGGTCCACAGCGTTTAAACACCTTCAGGGATGATGACTCCATCACTGCCCTGGGCAGACCATTCCAATGTTTGGTAACCTTTTCACTGCAGAAGTATTTCCTAATATCCAGCCTAAACCTCCCCTGGCACAGCTTGCAATCATTTCCTCTATTCCTGTTGTTTGCCATTAGGCAGAAGAGGCTGTAATGGTGAAGCATAAGAAGGAACAGGATACATTTCACTTTCTTTGTGATGCTGACTTCACAAAGTTATTGGGAAGAAACAAAAAATTAATTTCTGTCCATCTTAAATCACTGAAGTACAGAAAGTCAGATGAGTGAAGGGCCTATTTTAAAGCACTAAAATTATGTCTGGTCTGTTAGAACTAGTGGAATGGACTTGTTCTTGTTTAGTTCTTTTATTTTCATAAACATAAGTACCACCCAAAACAGTAAAAGAGGAGGGTGCATATTAGAGATGCACACTAACCTTTCCACTTATCAAAACTTTCTGCATGGAACAATACGGTCAAACATTAAGTTATGTTCAAATGTTTTCCAAGTAATTTTCCTGTACAGTAAAGAATACCTCTGCTGCTATGCCAAACCAAATCTTTATGCAGAGTTCAATGTGGTTTTTCTTCCTCTGGGAAAAGTGAGAGAGGTTAAAAATCTATTTTAGTTCTTTAATATCAGATTATGATAGTATTACAAAAGAAAACTTCACCTGTTCTGTTTATTTTCCTTAGTGTGTACTAGTCTATTCCTTTAAAGTTTTCAGGTCCAAGAATTACAAGAAAAGAAAAATGTCCAAATTGGTGCAGAGCTTCTCCCAAAGCTGCCTTCAAAAAAGTGCACAAAAATGCTATATACATAAACTCCATCACTTAGAAAGAGACGTAACCTCTTGTAGAAGTCAATGCTATTCTTTTCTATATAGTAGTTCTTTGAAGAATTTTAGAAATAGAGGCCTGGGTGGGCCTCCAGTCTCCTGCTAGTACTGGGAACACAGGTGTTTTTTTTTTTTCTTTTCTTTCCTTTTTTTAATATATATTACATAATCTTTGTAACCTGCATCTCAAAAGAGATGGGGGTGCAGAGGAGGTGTGAAACAAAACAACACTATTTTTACAAGCACAACAATAATCTACCAGCATATTTGCCAGCTTAACAAATTGCAAGCCAAAACTCTTCCTCTTTACAGATTACCCCAACCCAAGTGAGATCACAAGGGAACTGCTCACACTTACCTTAAACCATCTGACTTATGGTAGTGGCCAGCAACTAAGAGCAGGATCTGCTATGTGAGGCAACATGCAAACACAGAATATAAAGATGGTCCTGTCTGCAGAATTTGCACCCTATGTTAACTTTTCCAGTCTTCCAGAGAGGACTGTGAATTTCCTTTATGACAGTTCCAAAGAACCTACCCCAATACCATGTGGACAATTCTGGAAACTTCACAAGAAAAAAAAATCTACCCTGGCAACTAAGAGACCACAGTGCAGCAGAACAGATTTTGCACTAAGTGTTGTGGTGGTCTGTGTCACACCACTCTGTTCTGACAAAAGCCAACCTAGTATCACAGAGATCACAAGTCTTTAAACTATGTAACATTTTGGAAGTTAGCTTCCACTACTTCTGTGACATTTTCACATCTGTCTGAGAGCACAAACTGGGTTTCTGAATACAAAAATGAATGAGACAAGACTTAAGAACTGCATTACAGTCAACAGAACCCACTGCTCAGTGACACAGCAACCAACTCCATTAGCAGCACTGATACAGCCTGGTTACTTACAGATTCTCAGTACATTGTTACTGGAAGAGCCTCATTCTTCCTCTATGGTTCCACAAGACAGCATTTTGTCCTCTCTGCGGAGTATTCAATTTCATGCTACAGCCCCAGCTTCCTCCCATATTAATTATATTTCCTGGTATAATACCTCTGGATACTTTCCACCTCCCAAAGCCCATGCTGCAAAATATCTTTTCTAGTCCCTATTCATCTTCTGAGGGAGAGAAGAAAAAGGACCCACAGACTAGGCAACACATGATAAACCAGAACAGGGTAGATTTAAGATAAGAAAAAAAATTTTTACAATGAGAATGGTGAAATACTGGAACAGGTTGCTCACAGATGTGGTTGAGGTCCCTGGAGACATTGAAAGTCAAACTTCATGGGGCCCTGAGCTAGCTGGAGATGTCCCTGCTGGCTGCAGGGATGTTGGACAAGACGACCTTGGAGAGTTCCTTCCAACTCAATGCATTCTGTGATTCTATGTGTGATACTGCTGATGTGACATTGTGAGCCTGCTGGCTTTACTCTCAGCTGCAAGGCCAGCCAAAGAGGGAAAAAATGATGAACTCTTCCTTTCACTTTCTCCCAGTATTAACTTTAATAAAAAAAGCTTTAAAACACAATACTGAAAGCATTGCCTCTCCATCACAGCTGATACCACCCAAAGAGTTAGAGATATCAAGAGCAGCAGATTAACAGAAAGATGCAGACAATAACCATAAGCTTTTATCTCCCACCAAACGAGGTGAACCAACATTACTGTCCCATAATATTAGCATCTGAAGAGCTTTCCAGAGAGGCAATCCTTCCAGTAGAAAATAATAATAATAGTAACATGTAACAAAATCACAGATATTATCTTTTCTTTTCCTAGACACTTCAATAATTTCCCTGGCTATGAAATACAGGACAAGGTATGTTCTGCTGCTTTTGAAGTGGACAGATTACTTACTGCTCCAGTGCTTCTGAAGACACATTCCCCTCTTCAGGACCATGCAGCAGTTATCATACTGAGCCCAAATGTGCTGTATAGGTAATAAGATCTATGCAATAATACTCCATGAAATAAATATTTATAGCTTTACAGAACAATAAAAATGTGGTCAACTGGTTCAAAAGGAACAGAAAGCCCTAATCCTTATTTTATTTTATAACCTGTCTGGTCATGACCAAGACTTCTCATCACCTCTGCAAAATTATTTTATTTTTTATTTATTATTATATAGAAGTTATTTTATTGTTGTGAAGTTTACAGTTTGTAAAGAACAGAACAAATAATTACAGCCAGCTTCTGTAGAGGGATTTTGATATTCAGTGTTTTTATCGTATGCCCAGAAAAGGGGCTTTTGATAGCCTCTCCTTGGTACTGCATTGGTAGTTAATCATCTGATGTTAGCAAATGTAGTTGTGAAGAAGACAAAAGCACATCTTAAAGAGTATTTTATTAGTCAAACAAATTAATAAAATGTAAAAAACTCCAACCCAGTCAGTGTTACACTCTATGAATTTGCCTTAGAAGGCATACAAAACAATGGACTGACCAAGTATTTCTTATAAACAATTCAGAAAAATATCTTCTATTGACACAAATGCTCTGAAGGTCTGGAAAGGTCAGTTGCTACATGTCACATGCATTTGAGAAAACATTTCAAAGTCTGCATGAAGTCGGTCAGCATAGAACATAAGAGAGGAGTGAGCAGGTCACCGTTTCCCACACTGTTGTTCAGTATAAAGTGCAGATATTCCAAACCACTTTTTTAATGCAGCTCATGATTTTTTTCCTCTATGATGACCTTAAAGCCACTCTGCACATTATACATTTGCAATAATGAAACAACAGCTTTTAAAGGAATTAATCCTTGTAACTAAAAAGTACCTGTGAAGGTGTCATTAATGTCTCTCCAGATCAGTATTTGAATTCGAGTACCTCTTTCTAAGCAGCATTTGACTGCTTTGGATTGCACTGTGTAGATACTACTCCATTTTAGTTGCCAGTGTTAACTACTACTAGTAGTTATCTATCACAGGTGCTAGTGTATGGCTTTCATGGATTCCCCTGCTCTGTGTTAACAGTTATCTGCAGTGTATGAAATAGAGATGTCATTGATTCATTCATACTTTTAGTATGAGAGACTTTTTCCCTTCTGTAATAACAATGCTATGGAGTTACTTTCACTAAAGATTCAGCATCACCTGGTAACCTCAACTTGACATGTCTGTCTCCCTTCCCAAGCAATTTAAAACGAATTTTAGGTGCCAGCATAGATTCTCATTAAATTTAACAGTGCTTAGCTGAAAGCAATACCAAGGATTAGCTAGCTTCATTATGCTAAAGAAAAAAAAAAAGAGAGATTAAAAAAAGGAGGGGAAAAAAAGAGAGATGCCTTAAAGGTATCATTGTTTCACAAATACTTCAAATTATTACAATTTGAAAAGCCAGATGACATTTAAACCAACTGGAAATATCTTTTGGACTTCTGCTGTCATTTGAAAAAATAAAGATGGATATACTGTCTTCTCATTAGTATCCTGTTTTGTGCCATATCTCACAGGGAGGTCTCCTCCAAAATTTTGCTTGTATAGTCACCATATATTACCCGGTCACATCATGTCCAGCTGCAAATAGAAGAAACAGATTTGGAAGAGGAAGCATTGAATTCAAGTTATTTCTTACATGTGTTTGCATTTGTTATTTCTTACATGTTGCTTAGATAAAAAGCAAATTCAGAAATCCTTAGATGCTTAGAACTTAATGCTAAGCTGCTTTAAAGTACAAAAACAAACCTGAAATCTCCTCTTCACATCATCGTATGTGCAATTTATAGATTTTTAAAAGTACAGTCCAAAAGCAGAAATCTGCCAACATCTAAAGCTTCTTTAATTCTGCCTATGCCATCAGCTTAAGCCCTGGAGATAAATTTGTAATGAATCAGCCTGTAAAAAAATGGCTAAAATATTTATTAAAAGACCTCCATAAATCCTTAAATTTCATCAAGCCTATATAGAGAAGGTTAACTGAGAGATTAAAACATCTTTTAAAAATAATTTTCAGTTTCAAACCCACATAAATAGCTGTTCTAGATCTACAAGCTTTGTTAAATGCTAAATTATAACAATTTGCTATCAAATGAGCAGCCCCACTGGCTCTTTTGAAACAGACTAGAGGCCACATTTAACCTATGTAAACATCCATATAATATAGTATTTACCATCATGAAATAACACACTAGCTTATGTTTCACAATAGCAAATAAGTCATTCCATGTGGCTCGCTCTCTCTCACTGCACCTTTCAGTTACAGTTTAATTCTAAAGCCACATCTTGTCTGTATGGTGCTCACCAAATCATCCACATCACCACCTTCATCTGTGGGAGGAAGGGTTTCATTTTCCTTTCTTTTCGGAGCCAAGAACTGAAAATACAAATGTACTTATATAATACTGACAAAACTCAAACCCTTAATGTTAAATTAACAGAATGCATATCACAACAAGTACACCCATAATTAAAAATTATGAAGGAAATTTATTCTGGTTTCCACCCTCAAAAATCACCTTAAATGACAGGAAAATTCCTAAGACTTACTTTTAAAGGATTTTATGGTGAATTGTGTTGAAAAACAGAAAAAAAGATACGTTTCTTCAGAGATAAGACACGGTTAAGCTGTGGAAGATCCTGTAAGAAGGATTCTGCAAATATTAGTTCCTAGTCTCATGAGGAGATGGTTCATAGAAGAGGAATCTTATAAAATTTACTGTCCTTAGAAACAACCTAAAGCATAAGAAGTACTTGAGACATTAGAGCCTGGAGCCTGGGCACTTTTCCCTACCCATCTGCTGTCATCCACCATCAAACATAGGATTCTGGGCTAGATGGAAATTTTGTCCATTACAGTAAGAAAGACAACTTGAAAAGTAATATTGTGTGTAGCTACAAAATGCTAAAGGACAGCAACACCCCCACACACACCAATATGAACACATATGTCAGCTGGACAATGGCTTGTTTGGCAAAATTTCCTAAGTATGACATTATAGTTCTGTGTGGAACTTAGAAGTTCCCCATTTAATTCAATCAATATTTAAGAAATGAACAAAGATATGAATTTAGAAGACAAGACTCAAACATGCAGTATGACTACAATGCCAGTCTAGAAAAATAGAAAATTCATTATGTAAAATTCTGCTGTTGTAGCTGCTGATACCACTCATCACATGCCCTTCACTTAAAGCATGGCATCCATAAACAGAAGACAAAGGTAAGTTGTTCAGCTACTACAACAACTGAAATCAAACACAGAAGTACAACCACCTCTAAATTATTTTCCTCTTAGCCTAACACACCGAGAAAAATAAAGGCTAAGAAAAAATATAAATACTCGACTAACTTAAGAAGTATCCAGTTGTCTAAAAGTTTTAGTTATGGTCTCTTTACCAATATCCTTACTATAAAATAATGAATTTTCTTTTTTTTACTAAAATGCACCAGACTACTACAGAGCAAGGAACAACCTTGCCTCAGATGGCTATGAAAAGCTGAGGAGGAAGAAAAGCCACATTCCATGACTTTGAGTTCCATCCTTAATTCAGAAACAACTTTGCTGTAACTCTAGATGATGAAAGAGAACAACTAGTTAGAAGATAACCACATTAAGAAGTCTATAAATACCTGCTTAAAGTTTATGCCACTTTTGTGCAAACAGCTGGCTCCTACTCTTTACCTGAGGACTAATACTGTAACACCCATTGAGGTTGTGTAAAAGGTCATGGGATCACTATCAGAGCACTACCAGCCTCTGAGACAATATATCTGTACTGTGGAAAAGAAAAAGCTTAAATACTATTCTACATAAACACAATGTTCTGATCCTTCTCTAGGGCAATAATGACAGCTTTAGACAAGGGGTAAAACACTGAGAAGTTAGTTGCTGCATCCCATTTGTGGGAAAGTACCAGATACCAAATCCATTAGGGTGAAAAGCAAATGCATAGCTTTTGGTTAACACTGAGGACAGAGAATGTAGACAACCTCTATCTACTCATCTTGCTACCTAAAGGTTGGATCTTTCTTGTATCCTGAACATCAACATCCAAGTGAATGTAGGAACCTTACTCTGCAGATAACATGAATGTTTTAACATGCTGAGTCCAACTTATTGTACAGATTAAAAAAGGAGAAAGAAAAAAGGAAAAAAAAGAAGGTGACAGGGACAGAAGGAATTTAAATTTCAAGATGCCCATGCCTATCTTTACTGCTGGAAAGAGTTCCCAGTCTAGCAGTAATATAAACCACATAGTATGAAACCAAAAGCTAATGACAATGTCAGCTCTGAAAGGCTTTTTGTGTCAGTTCAAATTTCATTTTACACAGTTAATTAAGAGTCAAATGGTATATCTGAAAGTAGCACACTTTTCAGTTTTCAAAATTAGCTTTCCCACACTAAATTAGGTAAAGCAAGCTAAAAGCCAAAGAAATGAATGATGAAGATTTGTAATAAATTGAAACCTGAAGTTTTCATCAAATGCTGAACATCCAAAGGTGTTTTTTTTTCCAAAATCTGTTTTACATTTATGCAAAAGAAAATTACACATAATAGTTGTGCTGAAATCCATTATCTTCCACAAAGCAACCAGAAAAAGCACTTGACATTTCTGCTCTTTTAACCTATCATCTTTGTGCTCTAATAAGAGCATCTCCACTATTACAGAAAAAAAAAAAAAACAACCCTCTACTGAAAAACATTTTTCTCAGAGACAGAGAAATACACATGGATAACTTAGCTCAATACAAAAGATTTTTTGAGTGTGTGTTAGCTTTCTATTAAGTGGCCTTGTAAGTCTTCCTTTCTTCTTCAAACAGCAACCCTATAAAAGTGAAAGCTTCTATCCCATAGCCCTGAAACTGCAATCACCTAGCAATCTGCACATCAGAGAAAAGGCTTTTGTGTCACATAGGAGCACACTGGCAGCTGGTCCCTTGACTTACACACTTGCGTGTGGCCAGCTACAGAGGTGAAGCAAACCTGCATCTTACTCTATGCATGATAGTTTTAAAAAATCCTTGATAGCCCTTTAGTGAAGGGTACCACCTTCAGTACAGAAAACAAATGAACCATTTTTGCATTCAACTATAGGCGTAGGAAAACACTGGCTTTGTATCACAGGGGAAACTTGGGGAAGGGTTTAACTGGATCAAAGACCAGTTTTTAGTGCAGCTCTGTAATCTCAAAATAAAATTTTCTTTCTCTGCAGATCTTACTCCAAGAATATGGAGTTGTCCAGCTTCTTAAGTAAAGTCACATGAACCCTTTACAGAAAATGGCAAATTAGGGTACTGGTTTTGCATCTGGAGAGTGTGTGGGGAAGTGGTTGTGTAATGAGTAAGCGGGATTGCCAACCCCCTAGTTAGCAAAGATTTACTACCTCCTTTGTTCTCAAAGTTAAAGTAATGCCATGTTAGAGAACTGTGTTGCAGAGCTGATATCATGCAATCTCTTCTTTTCCCCTATTTTAAAGGAAAATTATGACTGTTTTAGGACCTGCAATCAATCACAAAAAAACTTTCCTGTACCGTATTACCTTGTTGACTGTAGGATGAAAATGCAGAAAAGTAATTTTGAAGTCAGTCTACAAAAGCTTTGCTCCAGCTCAGCCTGGGAGCTCTGGAATTTGTGCTGCATTCCAGTGCAGGCACAGTATTTTTTAGCCACCACAAGCTCACAGTTAGGACAACAGTATGCTGTAAGGACTTTGTGGGTAGCAGAGACTTCCTTTAGGAACAGTGGCTATTTCACACAGCATTAACACATTTTGAACATCAAGAGTAGTTTTGAACTAGAAAATGAAGTCCTCAAGAAAAACATCTTAGGAAGTTTCCAAGTAAGTTCATAGCATCTGGAATATACAACAAAACCTGATACTCTTTAAAACCACCACTGGGGTAAAAAATTCCTCTATACAGTTTTGTGATGTGAAACAGCCAGTAGGTCCTTTATGTCTGAAAAAAAAACACTGTGTTCCATCATCTCTACTCTGCACATGTGCTTAGCTTTCTGGACTCTTAGTTTGTCAGCTTGTCATTTTCATGACATTTCTGCACCTTCTTCACCTTGAGGTAGATAGTTACAGATGAAAAAACCTCATTAATTCACTCATGGAGAATCTACTTCTATGCCTTCTGGTTATTGCTAATGTAAGGCCTGGAAGTTGCAAAAATCAATGTGGCATCTTTTAGAAAAGCTGCTTGTCTGCAAAGTAGTTATTTTAGCCAGGGGTTTACCTTCAGGGGGCTGTAATACAATGACCTTCTTCTAAACTATTTAAAATCATGGCTAGCAGCCTGGTACATGAATGCTTGTCTTATCCTCTCCACACAAAACCAATTTTTGACAGCAAATCTGAATTCTGCTCTCTTTCAAAGAGAAAGCATCATTCTGCCTGTTAGAATTTACTCCATTGTAACTGTGACATCCCTCGTTCATTAATGCTGTTGCTCAAGTACTATATTTCTGGAGAAATAATACCAAAACTTTTGTTTGCAAAATGATCTAATTGATCACTAATAATAACACCAGCATCATCTGTGATGTTCATCAATCCACAAGAGCTGCATAAAATAGAAAACACTGGTATCATTGCATGTAAGGTGAAAACTTCCCATAATAATTACATATTGCTAGAGTTCACAACTTGAGAGAAAAAAGGTACTCTGATTTTTTAACTGGTGTGCTATTAGCAAGATGACATTTTTTCTATGAAGTTCAAATTATGGTCTTGCATATATAAATGGCCTATTGCTCTTTCACTATATCGAGTTCCTATTCTTTGTAGAGGGGATTTTCAGATAATTATGTCAATATATGCTACTTTGTAAAGAGTTATTAAAGCAAAATGCTGTAGTACATGTCAGGGAAATATTTTTGCTCTGAGCTGGGGCAATTTTGAGTGTATAGCAGAAGGCCACTCTTCTTCCTTCAAATGGATCCTGATTTCATTCACCTGAAGATTTATCCATGTAAGAAAGAATCTTCTGTTCCATAGCAAGGGCTCTATACAAGTAGATGCTCATTAAAAAAATGATACCTTTTCAGCCTCTTCACTAGTCACCAAACTTTCCTCTGCTTCATCTTTAGTGATCAAAGAAATTCTGTCTAAAAAAAAAAAAAATCAGAGATATAAAAATATCATTAGAAGGCTTCCCAAAACTGCACTTAATGTTAGAAAAGTCTTCCAAATTCCAACTTCTGAATGTGTCATCAACAGCAAAAATAAAAAAAATATTGCTCAAAGGAAAATGTGCCTGGCATAAATGAGTCAACTATGATACAAACTATGATATAAAAATAAATTAATGAGCATATTCATAAGATTGTGCAAGTATCCATTTAGGAAACTGCTAATATTATGACAATCAAACTAATGAGACATCAAAATCACAGCTCACAGATGAAATGCTGACAATCTATCAGAAATTACACTTTTAGCCATTTGCAGCATGCTCTTAGGTCCTTAGAAAAATTAACTCCTAACATACAAACACTTATACTGTGATTACTTCCAGTCTGACTACTAATGTGCTGGCCCTGCTCCTACTTGCTCCTTGATTGTGCTAGCACTACCATCCTGTGCAGTGACCCATCCCTTCAAAAGAACTGTGAAAAAAAAAAAATCTTTCTACCCTAATAGATTTTGCAGTCTAACTTATCACTTGGCTACATACACACTTGAGTCTGAAGAAAGAAGCTGTGGGTAAGAGCAAAGAAAGTAGATTCATAAAGCAGTAGCGCAAGTGTGATGCCACCTTAATGTGCACATAGAATTATACAGCAGAGTTTCATAAGAATTTGTCTTTGTCCAATGCATGCCACACTTGGTAGAAAAAAGGAGATGGGTCATGTGTCAAGAAGCAGAGAAAACAGCTTCTGCTTTTGGTAGCAATGAGCAAAAAGCTATATCTAGTGAAAGCAGCTGGATTATGCATAAAACACCACGATCTCATCACCTTCTCACAACAAGATAATCTATTCTGCATGAAAATATCACCCCTTTACTCATATTTTTTTCCTCAATAATATGCTCCAGTTTGTCAAAAACTCTGGTTTATACCAACTGAAAAATATTTCAGCATGGCTTTGCAAAATCTAGCTTGTTGGTTTTCTTCTTTCAAATGTCTGCAGAGAAGACATCAAATATCATGTCAGATAGAATATGCTTTCAGTGCTGTCTTGTGCTGTTGTTTGGGTTGCTAATATAATTCCCATCTTGTCTTTTGTAAAAGTTGGACAGAGTTCATCACTTTAAAAGGTTCTATACAAAACCATATGATTGCATTATACAGCGTGCACCCTTACAAGAAACAGCTGGGCATTTAACAGATTTTTTTAGCACTGGCTCAAATTAAAAACAAGAGTATGACATGAAAGGTTCCTTTTAGTCCCCCATGTACTGTATTTGTGAAAATGTTCCTTTATTTATCGCTTGCATAGTCTCTGAACATCTTTTAGAATCGCACTGCCTTGTATCTCCCAGTTTAATCAGAGGTAGGTGTCACATCACCACATATTCTGTCCTTCAGCTTGCTTAAATACAAAATAATCAGTGACAAATTTCAATGCTATCGATGCCTTTTTTTGAAGCTTAATGTAGAAGAATCTTTTCATATCTTTACTGCATGAATTTTTTTCCACTTATTTTGAAATTCATCTGAAATCGTGTTTTCCTCCTTACCCTGTAACATTTAATTTCTCTCCCTTCTTCCACAATTAGTTTACCATTTCAATAAGACTTGGCAATGCATTATAAATATTGCTGGTATGTAAGTATTAGTGCAAAAAAGGAAGTTGCAATGTGAAAGATATTTTTTAAACAGGCTGAAGGAATGAACCATATCAAAATGCTTGTCTGGTGTTATTTGAAGCATCCAATTGCTAACAAAGTTTTCCCTTACATAATGGATAATACAATTAGGATTTTTACTTTAATTTTTTTAAAATGCCATCCTACCTTGTATCATGATCTCCCAGAAATCAGCTAAGGCTTTATCTTCCACCTTGGATTTCAGGGCCTGCATAAAATCATTAAAGCACTGCACCTTGGAGAGCTGAAAAAAATAAGACCAATGATAAACAAGAAATACTACAAATACTAAAGGCCACTGCAAATTTAATTCTTCATGAAGTTATCTAACATGGTGAAGTTACTACAGATTTTGGGTTTTATCTCTGCTAAAACCAAGGGTTCTAAAGAGAGGTGAGCCATAAATTCTGTCTTTCAGAAGGTTTGAAAGACTTTCTTGTAACTAGCTTTATGGAAGAAGAAATACGTAGGATTGCTTCCTTTTCTTTTGCAAGCATCAGGTCATAGACCTTCTGTTTTCATGTTTAAAAAACCCAAACAAGAGAATAATACAGAAGAAGTTAGTTCCTAACCCAGTAAGAATAAAGAAATATAAAAGGCTAATATATTTCTAAAGAAATAGCATAAGAGATTTGCATGAATCAATTCTTTTTCCTGTAGCAATTAATTATAAAGTTTCTAGTATAGCAAATAGGCCCATCATATCTTTAGCCTGGAAGAGATGAGTTTTCACATATCAATATTACCTTCATTGCCTCCTCTCTGAAAACTCTGATACAATTGATGCCTTTCATGTAATACTGTGAACCTTTATTTTCTAGGAACTGATCAATGCGGTTTATCAGCTGCTGACTCACTGAAAGGCAAAGAGAAATCAGTCAAAGAATGCACACTTTCAGGCAAAAGAATATTTTCCCTTTACATTTCTCTCTTACTATTCCACAGGCATCTGAAGAGTTAATCACACCCTTACTGCCTCAAACTACTCAAGTTTATAGCTGATATCTAAGCTACTGGCAATTACTTCAGACTCTGAAAAAAAAATCAGATGTACTAGCAAGAAACCCAAGCATAGCCAAGGCAAAAAGATTTTTCCCTGAAAGACAAGGATAAGAGCACTGGCATAGCTTGCTTGATAGAAAGTAAAACGAAAAAATTTGGGATATTGAAGGTGAGGGATGTTATGCTCTACGATGCAGACATATCCCCATAACATTCTTTGAAATACATGCATACTTCAACAAAAGCCTTAAATTTACAGTGAAGGTGTAATAATGTCAAAACAACATCTGTGGTGTGATTGCAGTTAAAAGCCTACCTTGTTGTTACTGACATTAGAACTTGTCTCAGTGCAGGTAGTTTAAGGAGTTTTCACTGGGGCAGTGCTGTTTATGATAGTGGATGTAAACATTATAAACTGTGCATGCCTGACAAAGAGAGGCAAACAATGAGACCTGCATCAACAAGAAGAGAAACACAGGTTTCATCCTCACTGTTGAGCTCCTAAAAGTAGGTAGTTGTAAAACATTACAAAGATAACAAGTGAAGGAGTCAGAGCTCTGCAAGCCCAACTACATTCTGCTGGATTTTATGGCTTTTTTTGCTTTACAGGTGAAGAACTGTGCAATTTTACCCTCTGGCAGATACCTCAGCCTGGGAAACAACAAGTATGGGAAGGGTACAACAGTGATCTATAAACTCAGAAGCACTGTGGAATGTATGAATAGGGAGTGACAAACCACTGCCTCTCTCAAAATATGAGCAAAGAGTTGGGTTAAGAATAAATGAAAGTACCTCTTCAAACAAAAATAGTTAACATCTCTAACACAGGCTGCTGTGAGATGCTAGAGGTTGTAACACCTTAAAAAAACCCAAACCAAACCAACAAAAAAACCCCCAAACAAACAAAAAAACCTTGAACAAATTCTTACATTTTTAAAAAAAGGAACTCTATCAAGGAAAATTAAAGATGATGTTGAGAAAGAGAATGCAGGAAAGCATTCTGGACAAGTCAGAGCATCTGTTCTTGTTCTGTTAAAGAGAGGTTAGAGAACTGGCAGGAGCTTTAGCCTAACCTATAGCCCTTCAGATGTTATTGGCACACATGTCACTGCAAGTATTCCAGCCACAAAAACATCAACAAAGAAAATAACCTGCTAGTGACGGAAAAGGCAAGGAGAAGTAAACACAGAGAGAAGTAGATATCGTTTACATACTGTATTCTGCTCACTGTAAGCTTACACAGTGCTGGCTGTTACACTTTTATGCTCTATGAAATGCCTAACTGAGCTGAATCTGAAGGACAGCATCTCTGAAAAGAGTGAAACAAGACATGTTTGGTATTCTCCCCTGTTATGGGTTTAAGACCATAGAGATAAAAAGTCCTTCAGGGACTAGACAATCCAGGGGGTAGACACAGGAAAGTGTAATTTTTGTTATCCCATCCCATTCCTGCATCTCCCTATCTAAAGGGATTCCACAGTCAGTTCTTTTTCTTTCCTCCCTTCTCTCCTGATGCAGCAGCTTTCTCATGGTTCATGGGAGACTGCAGGCTTACTGAGCCCTTCTGCAGCCTTCTAGGCAAGCTAAATGTCTTGCTATGTAATTTTGGCTTAGTGTGGGGGCACAGTGAAGCCTGGTAGGCCTGTCCTGTAGCAGGGGAGTTTGGTCTGCTCCTGGGCCAGCTGAGACTGAGTCGGGGCGGGGGGGGTTTGGCCCATTATTGAGGTCCAGGTGGAGAACTGGGATTAATTTATGTATATATTCCTTTTCCCTGAATATCTGTTGTATTTCAGTATATATATTTGTAAATAGCATTCGTATTTAACCTCCAATTCTGTGCAAGTGTTTTTATTTTCCTCCTTTATGGGTAAAATACCTCTCTGTCCTTTTGCCCTGGCCAGCTCACAGCTCAAAACAAGGACATGCCACTAGTTTTTGCCTACACAGAGTTTCCAGAAGAGGAGGTGGGTAATGGTTCTGTCCAACAGTGTGCTAAAATGACTACTTCCCCAGGTGATCAGCTCACTCTTTTTATTTCACCAGTAGCTGACAAACTAAACTGAAGTTTCACTACTTAAGCTCCTCAAGTTAAGTCAGTCCATTTTTTTCATGGCTAACAATTTTCTCATTAAATGTTCTAATTTCTTACAAACTGCACTAATAAAAGCAAGTCCTGCTGGTGTTTTCAGTGGTGGTGGTGGCTTTTTTAAATGCTGCCTTTGCATTGATGTGTTAAATTAAAACCCCAGGCATTACAAGGGTGCAGTAGAAGTCTTTACTGTCAGAATGGTTCCAGAATATTGTTTCAGATTATCAGACCCTACTTCTTCTTTTGCATTCAATTGTTTTTTAATTTCTTTCCATTTGATTGCAATAGCTGGCATCAGAAGAAAAGACTTTTACTTGCTACTAACCCTGAGCTGCCTCCTTCTGAAGTCTGTGGTTAGGAACAGAAAAACTCAACCCTTACAATGTTTTACTGGGCACTGAAAGACCATAATATATGCATCACAACAGGTTACATCACAACACTATTTTAAGTCAGATCCTTCTAGTATCTTGAAACAGCTTGGCTAAAGTGGAGTCTGTCCACTGGGTCTCCGTTAAATGATATTCCAAGTGAATGATCAATCTAAAATAGATAAAATTCTTCTGATTAGACTACCAAACTCCTTCAGGGGACTGAAGTTAATAACAGAGATAGTAAACACCACAAGTTCTCTGAGGTGGACTCTGCTCCTTTACATATTTAGGTCTGAGAACTTTGTTGATTTCCTGCTGCCTATCATCTGCGTTTCCATTAGTATGAATCTTTGGATTTGGGTGCTGCAAAAAATACATCTTTTTATTTGAGAAAGGCATGTTCTGCATGAAGTTGTCTATTAAACTAAGCTGTGAATGTTAGCATTAACTTTGATGTACTCCAGACAAATCTCATGCATTGGGGTTTTGAAGAGCAGATCCCAGTTACAAAACTACAGCCTTTTCTGGCCACTACTGTGTAATAACTTCTATTTCTTCTCTCCCAGCTTCCCACATCCCTCACACACACATTTGTAGAAGAAAACTAATGAACTTCTGCGTTTTGCATAAACTGAAATTCCAGCAGTCACAATCCACACGATCTGCAGAACATCCCAAGAGATTTTAATCTTCTGCTTCCTCCTTCCACTACATCTGATTGGTTAGATAACAAACATACCAATTAAAGGCTGAAGAACTACAGGCAATAAATAAACAAACAAATAAATCTTTGAACAGAAGACCTTTTCTGTTCTAACAGAATGTAATCCCTTCCACACTAGCATTCAGAAACACTCCCTACTCAAAAATCCATTCACTGTAATTTCTTGTGAAGTATGCCATGAACAATTACATTCACTTGTTATGTCTGAGTAGTTACAGTACCACAGTGTAGTTATATTTTCATGTTTGCTCACTTCAGTCCTTGGTCTTGATTACTATGCCAACCACACTGCAGGATAGTAACAGATAAGGCTGTATTATAGTCAATAAGTTCAGTTCCCTGGGGATTTTTTCCCTCCCTCAAAATATCAATCAGTTTAAAAACCCCATTCTTTCTGTAGACCAAAACCTCCTGTAACTGCCAATTGTTTGATTTATCCACTGGTGGTGGTAATGATCTGCATTCATGGCCAGAGCTTAAAGTAAGAGTCACTAACAAATCAGTTAAACCACCTGATAATTAAAGTACTGCTTTGTAAGTATCACCTTTTTGTAACTGAAGAGATTCTAAACTGAAAACTGTCATCATTTTTAAAGACTTCCTTTAAGGCAAGAAATAAGAGTTTTAAGATTAAGAGCTGTTGAACTATTCCAGTGCCTTATGAGGTACTGTTCAGTTTTGGAATCATGTCTCTCAATGGCCTGTGCATATGAATCAGTGTGTCTGAAGGTTGTATGGCCCAAATCCCTGCTCAAGTCAGGGTTTCTACTGATCAGGTTGTTTCACAGACTTGACTTCTGAGAAGCTCCAAAGCTAGAGAGTCTCCAAGTCCTCTGGCCCTCTCTTTCTGTGTCTGACTACCCCTCATTGTGATTTTCATTATTTTTTCACTCATAACACCTAATTCAAATTCTGTTTGTTGCAACTCAGAGCTTTGCATCTCACCCAATTTCTATGCCCTTCAAAGATGAATCTGGCTTCATCTTCTCTGTGAAGCAGACATACAGAAAACTTCAAAGTGATTTTATATACTCAAGTATTTGGTTTGCAAATACTCTTCTAATGATTGAATAATTTTCATCAAACCAGTCATTGCATTTGGCCTACCTAGCAGTAGAGCACGAATAGTCTCTGAAATGCATAAAAACATCCAGAAAGATAAAAATGCAGACAAACTGCAAAGGCATATACCAACAAAAACTGTGATAAAATATCATCCTTGTTGCATTGTTTTAACAAATTCTCACTGCAAATCTCTTTGACACAATTCTTTTATGACACAATTCTTTTATGCATACAAAGCATCCAGTGCAAACCCTGTGTTTTATATTTTACTTAAGAAGCTATCTACAAGCCATGGCGAAAGTGTGACACCTCAGGCATAACAGAATATTGGCTGAAATCTACACATATAAATACTTTTAACTTTATTTTTCTAAAAATGTCTGGGAATAAAAATGTTAACAAACTTGCTTTAAATATAAGAGTTTGGTACAATTTGTCTCTGGGTATTTTTTCTTAGGTCCATAAACTGTACAGTTGTCATTGTGGATTCCTCCCTACGCTGACAAACAGTAAAAAAAACCACTGTCAACTACAGGACTGGAGACATCACGTTCTCAGACAGAAGTCCTGTACAATGAAATTGAATCTGGCCTATAAACTCACATTGAAAATTTATAAACAAAAAAAAAAAACAAACAAGCAAACAAACAACCCATGCATGGGTCAATATCAGTTTGGGGGTTTTTGCTCCCCACTAAGACATCTTATCTTCTTCAGAATCCTACAAAAATACAACACACCTTATCAGACACTTTCTGCTCTCCAGAAATACAGGCACAGATGGAAACCTGTAAATAGTCCAACAGGATGAACTGGTAGTCATGTGGCTACTCCTTTGACATTACAATGATGGGAAGCACTCACTGCATTTGAGAATCTTCTTTGCAGCCACAGTAATGAAGAAATTCATTGTACACCCTTGGGAGTAACAATTAGATTCTGCTCAGGCAAGCTAATCTATGTTATTTGCATTCATTGACAAAAATGTCAGAAGCTGTTATCAGAAGACTGCTCTTTGTGATGACTGTGCACTTGCAACCTGCTCAAAATAAGACTTGCATAAAATGACACCTTTTTGGGCAGGAATACAAATAAGAAAGTAAAGCTATCTGGAGGGGAAGGGCAATACTAGTTACATGAGCAATCAACATTAACCAGTAAGCTGACACCAACACAAACTCATCACATAAATCATAAATGGGTCCCTACTGTAATAAACTACACTGATGTCAATTAAAACCAAAGTTAAATACTGTTTTAGGAGGTGACCTGCCAGTCTCAGAAAACCTATCCCTAAGACCCTTACCAGTTTAAAACTCTAGTTACCAGCTAGTGACTCAGTTCTGCATAACAGTGAATGCATCATTTCTTCTGCTCTGGTCTTCTGTGGGATGCAGCATTAGACACAGGCTGCCTAAATTGCACTTAAGACTTCTCCTATGAATGGCACAAACCCTGATCCTCGGATCCCAGCCAGGCCACCGCAAGGGGTGCATTGGCACTAAATTTTGATGATAAGTATACCATTGGGACTTTAGAAACCCAAAAATTCCCCTTGCCGTACTTTGGTTTTGATGACCATCATTTTGGTGAGAGACTTGCTGTGGACTGAAGATGTGTGCCATTAACCTGCAGCTTAATTAAAATGCCATTGTACTGTCAGTGATTAAAGTACAACTCTTCCTATCATTGTAACTTCTCTATCTACAGAAAAAAAAATAAATCCCCAATATCACAGCTGAAAGGCTTTCTCCTCCCTGTGGAGGGACCTGGTTGCTATTTTGTTTCAAAATGAGAACATAGGCTCTATTTAGTTTGGAAGACTACACTGGATGCTCTTTGTGTACAAGAATGAAGCAAAGCATGACACAACCTAGTAGTTCTCCTGTCTGCATCCTGATGCATAAAATGTTTGTGCTTGTGGGCTGGTTGTTTTTTTTTTTTTTTCCCAATAAACTATTTGAATGCCACAGATTATCCTTTCCTACTAAGAGATTTTACATTTCACATACATTCTAGATGAAGCAAAAAAATAAGTTTCAGCATTAAACAGGATATAAAATTATGCCAACAAAGAACCACTGAAAAGTTTCAAGGTAGAATTTACTATTTACATAACCAGAATGCAGTACAGCAAGCAAGCCATTAAAAATATGCCCATAATGTTTCATATATTAAACTAAAAGGCTCCAAAGCAGAAAAAGGATGGTGCAGAAGGACAAAAAAAAAAAAAAAGGCAGAACATATTTTTATTTATAGTGGCTTCTATCTCCTTTAGATTGGTGCCTACATTCTACTACATCTTATAATTACAGAGCAGATCACATACAAAACAAGAATGCTCAACATTTCACAAGCATCTAAATGTACTGCAGTTATCTCCAGCACAGCTAACCAGGGGACATATTGAAGTAATCTGTAGTTAAACCATCTTCAAGGTTAATCACTACACTTATTTGTGCCTTAAAGCTTTTCTACATGACAAAATTAATTGCTGTAACAAAGCAGTCAACTCTTTCACAGTTTCTGATTCTAAGATGTTGTACAATGCCATTTTTTACTGCATCTTCATATGTCTGAGATTTGAGAACACAATTAGAAATATTTTTTTTCAATGAACAATTCTTTTCTGGAACTAATGAAAAATCCATGTAAAAAGCTGGCTAGCTGCTTTATAAATCTGGAAATTCTGGAGAGAATTAGCTCTGCAGGCTTTAACAGACTGCATGAAAAATCAATATACTACTCAAGCTATGTCCAAAAGGACCATAGGCTTTGTTGAAACATCTAGCAGCTCCCTTCAGCACCTCTGCAAATCTTTTTCTCTGGAAAGAAATGCTACGTTAGTGGCTATTCAGCAGATGAGGTTTATGTTGACACAACCTTCAAATCACCCTTTAAAAGAAAAAAAGGATCAAATCCATCTTGTGCAGACTTTTTAATATACCTTTAGATTACATATATTTCTGTACAGCTATTCCAGTAGGGAAACACCATTCAAACACAATGATAACTCCATTGTATTTTCAGAAAGGGAATGCAAGACAGTGGTTGATCTGTGCTTTGTCTTGTCATTTCTGCATCAAAACACTGTCTTGCTGTACACTGAGAATACATGAAGTGCATATATGCAAATATACACAGAAGCTCCTCTCATCTTTAAAAGTCACATACTACTTGTTCAATAAACCCTAAATTCACCTGTGCCTTCTTTTGCTCTCAACAGGCAGTAAGAAATTATGCTTACATGTAAAGATTTAAATTCCAGGCATTCTTATTTTTGCGTAGACTGCAGAATGCATTTCTCACACCATGCGTGGTGAACAGCCCTCCACTTCAAGCCAGAAAGATCCCACAAGGCCAGATAAGAAGTGGATAGACTGTCTCATTCAAATAAGGTAAGTACCAATGGATCTTCTGTTAGAAACACCTAAGCTGTTTAGATGCCTCAGTGTAGCTGCCTAATGCCTTCTTAGACAAACATGGGTGTCTGAGACTTTCCAATGGCAAAAGCAGGTACTGACATGGGAATTAAGAGTGACACGTTTCTTTGTTGAGTGGCAGTAGAAGCTAAGCAGCAAATGCCAGGAGCAGCTCAGCAGAAACTTTTGCTTACAGAAATGGATGACATTTACCGAACCCTGAAGATGCTAATAAATATCAATAAGAGAGATAAAAGTAATTTACCGTCTTTGAAGTCACTATTTTTCTGCCTCACCAGAATTCGGAAATCTTCTGCTGGGTTAACACTGCCAACCTATAAAAGATACAAATATCTGCCAATATCCATCTCCTTCTTGCAAGGCAACAAGAATATTTCCATTTCTGTTTATTTTGATATGGAAACAGAAGCTCCACACTTCTTTGCATGCAGACTCATAAAATGCAAGTTTTTACCATGTGTGTTAAAATGCAGTACTCCTACCAAAGGTTACTTATAAGCAAGATGGACATACACTTAATATGCTGCACTGCCATAAGGCAACCATGTTCTCTGGGGCATAGAGGTCAGAAGCACAGCAGTTCAGGTTATCTGCCAGTTCAGTTTTGAGAGTTTCTGTAGCACAGACCTCTCACTAATCTTGGTAAACACTTAATAAGGAATGGGAGCACGCAGGCATGTGGGCACAGAATCATTGGTTTGTCCCTCCAATAGGAAGCCCAAAATTAAAAGTTTTCAATCAATTCATCTACCATTTTTGTGCTAGTTTGATTATCTTAAAGCCTAACCTCTAAATTGGCACATGAGTGCAGAAACCTTACAAAGGGACTAAGCCCAGGTCAAATACAAATACTTAGTTAAAAACGGATGGACCAACTTCAGAAAAAAAATACATTGCTTAAAATTCCTTTCAGGAGTAAAAATTCTCCTAATTTGCTTACTTGACTAAATAATTCATAGATCTTTCAATAAGATTGCTTGGTCTCTTTTCTTTGTTTTTTTATTTTAAATCTGGCAATGTTACTTTTCAAGAAATTTCAGTCATGCATTTTAAAAATCAGCCCTAAAGCATAGTACATTTAAAAACCGTTCTTCCTGTAATATGGAAAATCACACAAAGTAAGGTGCACAGTTATGATATTGGTTTCATCTACCCATGTACACAACATTTGGAATGAAGTTCACAACATTTGGAATGAAGTTAGCCATAGCAGCAAGATAAAGCCAAATTTGTAATTTAGGACCAGTGCAGAGAACACCTCTAAAACCACAGCAATACTTCGATACAGAGGGAATTTCTATATCACAGATGATATGAAAGAAAGCAAAACCAAAATCCAACCACTGAACCCCAAATCTGAGATTCTGTTTTCTTCAGATCCTCAGGCTTGCCCTTTATAGTTCTAGACAACAGTGGAGAATTTCGTCCAAAGACATACAAGGCTGATGGAAACTTGTGCTAACCTATGCCTAAGGGCAGAGAAAGATATCTTTACAATCTCTTGCAGAGAGTCTCCAATCTAAAAGTGTAAAGCATTTCAGTCATGTTTTAGCTAGCAACTCTCATTTAATCAGGAATTCTGTATGTTCACTATAATACACTTAAAGAAATAAATCTTCTCCCTTAATAACCATATTTGTAAAAGCATGCTTACAGAGGTAATGTTGCCTTCAGCAAGTTTTATGATGCTAAAGCTACCATCCTCATCTTCAATTTTTGGTTTCTTAGGGTTAGGTTCATCTTCACTGCTGCAAATGAGAAAGACAAAAATTAATAGAAAAGGCAGTAAACTGCCCTGCCTACTAAGCAGGGAGTCAGTAAATTAACGAACTATACACTGAACAAAAATTCATTATATAACTGTTCCAAAATTAACAGTAAACCAAGGCTGCACAAAGCAGACAGTAGAAACATACATCAAATTTTATCTTAGCATAAAGCAAAGGCATCACTTGTTGAAAATGTAGGATTATTCATGCTTATTGCAGGTGTGAATTTTCCTACCTTTCTCAACAGAGGATATCTGCAAACCATTTTGTTTGGAACATCTATATTGAGTTAACCTTGACCATTTACAGTATATAACTTACAATATATTATATAACATTTGTTATTCTCACCAAATTTGTTCTAAACATGAGAAGGCAATCCAAACTTAACAGTTAAGTAAGAAATTAATTTAGTCTTCAAAAATTACCTGCCAGCTCCTGTCTTGAAATTGATAGCTACTACAAACCTGTTTATACAGTGGCTTTTGGGTCTAATGACCTACATTCCCCATCAGCACACAAGAGCTTTATAAAATTCCACTTACAGCAGTCCAAACCTGCTAGACAAACCCCAGTTAAGTAGATAAGAACTCTCTTAGGAGAAGCCTATTTGTTATTTTTAAAATGCTAATTGTGATTTTAGGCTACTTTCCTGCTTTGTTCTCACAGGTAACATATTCCAAGGTGTATACTCAAACTAGGAACATCTAATGTGCCATTTTAAAGCACGTCTTGGCAACAGAAGAAAATGCAGGTAATCACAAAAAGGGAAGAAAATCAGACAGAGTGTTCTGCATCACTTAATGTGACAGGCTACTGACAGATAAGAATCGATTTCAGTTTAAGAATGACTGAAAGCTGTTCAGTGATCTAAATGGCAGTATTTGTGTTCAAGGAATCCCAAAACAAAGAAGAAGTTTTTCTACTACTGCAGTGAAAAGAAGAAACTTCCAAAGATCCTGGAACAGGTGCCACTTTGCATTCTACAAGGTTAGAATTGTTTTTTTAAATTGCATTACATCATATGAAAACAATTAACTATTAGAAAAAAATTGCACAGACTTTCTATAGCACAATCTTGCCCTACTATACAATCAAGTGTCTATCCCACTTTGTTTCAGGTGTCTTCTCCGTCCTTTACTTAATTTTGACACTACTAAAATGAAATCTCTTCTCCTCAGCACCTCCTGTCATCCAGCATAACCTTACTTATCACTCTAGAAGGAAAGATGACTTTGGTTATGCCTCAGGACAAGGACAGGACACCTTGCTTCATTCTCAACTTTTGTTGATTTTCTGTCTGACCTTGAGCAAGTTAGCTACCACCAGTGAGTTTAGAACTTCTACTTGAACCAAGCTCTTGCACACTGACATGGTTTGATGAAAGGTGCAAGTATTTTTCTCCAAGGGTGTTTAGCAATCAATTGCAATGTCTTCTCATCTTCTTCCTCCTGCATTATTTTTACTTATTCAAAATGCTTTAGGACTGGAGGATGGAAAAGAACATAAATGATGCTGCTGCTTTAACTGCCCAGGATCAAATCTATAGTTGTCATTAACCAGTGCAGTACAGCAGACACTAATGAATCCATACCCATTTACGCCAGCCCAGGATCTGACATTCAGAATCTATTATTGGAAGGGCACTGATTAGCAATATTTCTGAACTGTGAAACGTGCAACTACTATTTGAGAAAAATTAATAAAATACAAGATTAATTTAAAACACCCACTATTTATATAGAAGCATCTCTTGTACTGCAAAGCTGGATGAGGTAACAGCCTCTCCAAAGCCAGCCTAAGATGGAAAAAGTGAAATGCTTTCCGCTTTACTGGATTTTTTTTTTTAAACTACAGAGAGCTTTGTAAAAGTGAAACAAATGAATACTGAACAATAAAATCTGTATTAAGATATCATGCCTACATTTATTGTCCCTTAATCCCATTAGACCTTAAAAATTAAGCACTGATTAATCTGGTCAGTATAATGATAAGAGACACAAATCAGTTTTAGAAAACAGAAATAATGGTCAAGAGAGCCTGTAGCCAACTTTAGTGCACTTTATCAAGTGATTTAACTGTATTATGCAGCTTTTCCCCAAACACAGAACAAAACCATAGTTAACACTTCTATTGTAGTAATGACAATACTACTGTTCCTATTCATTACAGCAATACCATTTTTAAGTTTTTTTGCAATTTAAAAAATCCTATTACCATTCTCTCTCCTTTGTATAGTTTTCTGCATCCTTTTGCTTCCCTTACAGACTAATTTTTTTCAATAATTTTACTGCCCTACATCAATTTCTATCACAATTACTTTTACAGCTGCTTTCATCACTTCTTTAAAAGAAGCTGGTTTTTAAACAAAACAGCTTTGCTTCTTGCTTGGCAAACTGATGCCTGTGGGGTGATAAGTTTTTAAGCAACTATCAGTAATGGGTCACTGGTTTTGTTTAAATTCTTCCCTCTAGCTTGTCTGAACCAAATTTTCCTTTTTTGTTTTTAAACTGGTTCTATCATTTTTAAAAATACACATTTAAAAGTGTGTTATGTATACACACAGAGAGACAAAGAAACTGGGGCACAGAGCAAGGAGAAGAGAATTTAGTTTGTATGAATTCACAGATAAAGCAAGGCAAGACAGGCAGGCACAACAACAAACAAAATAAAAAGCAAGGTGTTTTCCAGTCTGTACACAGAAACAGGATTACTCCAGAGCAGTAACATGAGAAGTCCTGTGTCACATCATCCCAAAGATAAAATGCTGAAGAGGCTCTAGCCAACCAAAGGTAAAGGATATATGACAGCCCAGCTAAGCAAAGCCTCCAAATGGCTCAGAGGTCTTGTTCCTAGTGCTGAAAGGACTGGCTAAAAATCACAACAGGGAGGGAGAGAAAGAGCTAAACCGAGCTAACCAAGAACTCTTCAACATCCCAGGGGACCCACCAGACTTATTATAGATGTATAATAAATTAAACTCTTAGGAAGCAGATTTTCTTTAAGTGAATTGAGTTGGCTGGGGTGACAGTACCAATGCAGTGGCAATGAAGCATTTATTTTTCTTTTCTGCAGTACAAATAATGCAAACATAGAATAGGCAATAGCAAAATAAAACAAAGTATCTTATAAGTTCTTCAAACAGACGTTCCTGGAAGAGTCCAGAACAGAGTCCAGGAAGAGTCCAGTTTGATTTTACAAGACATCCACATTTATTGCACAGCAGATAATAATGAAGCTGCTTTTCTTTTATTTGGTATTCAAAATTAAAGCTGCAGAACCTAAATCAAGCTTGCTGAGAAGTAAGATTCACAGATAATTTAAAACTCTGCAGCATTTATTCTCAGCTAAATTAGATCCCATTATTCTCATTTGATCTATTTTTTAACTACCAGTAGGACAGTTTGTTAAACTAGGAGACAGTAACCAATGACGCAGGTTGCCCAAAGAGGATGTGCAGTCTCCATCCCTGGATGAAGCACTGAGTTACCTGTTCAGATCTCATATGTGGCCCTGCCTTGAGCAGCAGGTTGAACAAGAAACCTCCTGACGTCCCTTCCAACCTGATGGATTTATGTGATTCTGCGACAACAGACACATGAGGAAGCTACAGACTGGTTCCTTATGTGGCATGCTCCACAACAGCAAGACCACCACTATTCACAAAATACTCCAGACATACTGTAGTAGTACAATACTCTCCACCCATCAGTAATTTTTTCACTATGTAACTCACTGATCTTATGTTCAAAAGACTGAGCCTGCTTCATCCAATAAAAACAACTGGAAACGTAAAAAAAAGTTTCAGAAACAATCCATGATATAGCTCCAACATATAGCTCCAACTTACTTGTCTTTGAAGATGTCTTGAGCAGTTTTCTCTTCTTTTTTCTTGACAACTTCCTTTAGGGGGAAAAGTGCTTTTATTTTTTCAAGAGAAGCCTGACACCTTTCTTTTACCACACAGGGCATCTCCAGCATCTCTAAAAGGTGCTCTTCAACTGGTGGCAGTGGCTCATTGGGGTGAAAAGCCTTATGCTGCAAACACTGCAAGAAGCAATTTCAGCAAAGAAAAGCTTTTAGTTAACGTGCTTTCAATACAATGTCTGCATGTCTGACATCATATGGTACATGTAATGCATCTTCCACATTAAACAAACTACCTTCATATTGCTGACAAATACTCCTTCTCACACGTGGGTTGAAAGTCATATGATCATATGAGCTGTTTAAGGAGATTAACAATTACATTAAACAAGAATATTCATGCAGATGAGTGTTCCCACACTGACTGGGATGAGTTCTAGGAAAATTATTAGGAAAATCACAGGAATGAAACAGTCATCTGCATGTATTCAGCCTTTTAACTTCTCTTTACCTTTACAATGAAGTTCTATTATAAAAGTCACACAGAAGAGATTTCTATACATTCCAAAATTAGACAATGAGATATATACCTCATCCATGTATCCCAGTTATTTTCCCTTAAGGAAAATCCTTCTTCTTGATCAATAAAACTCAGTATGCGTACAAAAGAAATTTTAACCAGTTTAAGAGCAAATGGAAAAAGAGAAGTTAAATGTGTACAAGTGAGGCACAGAATATAGGTGTGTTTGCAAATTAGCTTTGAAAAGAGTGAGGGAATGAAGGGGCCTGACAGATGTACATCAACTTTGGAACAGATGGTAGGAGACAGAGAAGAAAGCTCTTTCACCAAAGTGTAAAGGCAGTGCAAACAGCCATAGAGCCAGGCAGAGGGAGAGAGACGAGGTTAATGAGGCAGGCTACAGAAATTTCATTGAGAATTTAAAAAACTAAGTAGGGATTTCTTAAAAGCTGTGAAGTGTGAGACAGCAGCAGAGATGTGTATGTGCATACATACACAGATATCAGCGCACATACACATGACAATTGTACTGGATGAATTAGACACAAGTATGAAGGCAACTACTCAGTAAACTAGGAATACAGCAGAGATTTGTTCTCTTGTTAGCTGTCAGACATAACATTAATTAAAAAAAAAAAAGGCAAAGCCCTCTATTCATGCTGAAAAGATGTCAATAACAAAAACCCAGACCATATGCTACACATCAATACTGATGTGCTTTCATGCTGCCATTAAGATTCCAATCCATATTAGAGTATACTTTCAAAAGGAGGCAGTCATACAAGGCTACTGGTTTGGAAACACTTGCAATGATTTAAGGCATAATTATTTTGAAAGAGAATAAAAATGTTGCTGGAAGCTGCAGTAATGGCTCTTGTGTTTAAAAAAAAAAAAATAAGCCCAAGCAATATTAAAACATTAGGGAATTGAATTAAACTCACAAAGCAAAAAACCTATGTCCCCTGTTCTGAATGTGTTTTTCAGGCTTTTCATGTGAAATCTCTAATTGTTCAGCTGCAAGAGCTGCGCAGACCAAGTAGCCACAGCCTCCACTTGTTTTTGTTTTCAGAGAAGATGACAACATCTGAAACTCAAGATGGCAGGTACCACCAAAAGTCAGGTGCTAAATGGAGATGAAATTTAACAGATTTAACTTGGAGTTTCTAGTCTCAAATAGTCACCCTTTTAGACTTGCTTCCTCTCCCTTCTGTGCCCCAGCAAGAAGCACTCCTACCTTCAATGGCTAGAATACAACCTAGCTGCCACTGGCTTCCAGGCTCACCCTTCTATTCTGGAAAGTTGTCAGAAATGTTAACAAAATTAGGAAGAGCGAGGAGGAGATAGTACATTTCCAGCCGAGAGATATAGCCAGCTTTCAGAAACAGAGGTCACACTAAGATACTGGTCAATGGATGTAATTAAGTGGGCTTTTCACATTATTAATTCCATCAGCAATGACATAAATACATGAATGGACAGCAATTTACTGCAAGAAGGCATCCTGCCTTATTTCCTCCCACAAAGTATCTAGGAACATCATTGTAAGAACATATTTCAGCAAATTTATAAATCCTACAGGAACCTGATAATATTTGAAGGCTTAGATCATGGGAGACAGATACAGATCATCTACAAGACAAGTGTCTAGTCTATACCAGTCACCTACTCACTCTGCACGACCCCAACTGTCATGTGCTTATGACCTCCAAAACAATTACTTTCCCAGCGTTTTTATTTTATGGATTATAGGCTAGACTTGGACAACTCAGCTTACACTAGCCAGTGAGCTTTGGGGTGGTTAAACCATTCTGAACTGAATCCCAACACAAGGATCTTAGGAGTTCAGCTTACACCTAGTCTGTGATAATTTTAAAATTACCTTCTGACAGATCCATTGCATTCAATGAAAGACAATGTGTTGTTGAAAGCTCTTACAGACTTCCATGAGTGACCTGTCCCTATGCTACTCTGCTTTTTGAAAGAACATAATCAGACAGTCCAACCACTTACAAATGAGCTCCATTCTAAGGTTGCTTACACATGGTCTAATAAGAACCATTACAACATATTCAGGTGCAGACTCTGCTGCTGGATCCCATGAACTATGAGATGCTGCAAGTCACCACCCCCACAAACCTTCCTCTCAGGTCTGCATCAGTACAGAGCAATCATTGTTAAGCCAGTTCTTTATCTGGCTACCAAATAAAATGCACTGCATTTCCCAAATGTCTTACGTGCTTCAAATCCCTATATTTAAGAAGAACAGCTTAAACCAATTACACTGGAAGTTTGATACCACAAAACCTATGGAACTTGACTGGCTTTTCTGGAAGCCAGATATAAAAGTTGAAACTTTGGATATAGGACATTCCTCATCTTCCACTCCAGCAAGCATTAGTAATTCCTTTCCACCCACTCTGTCATTTCCTGATGCCTACCACTACTTCCAGAGATATAATTTAACTTGATGTTTCAGTTTAAATTCTGGCTCTTGTCACTTATCATTCCAAGTATCTTCATGAGGCAAAAGAGCAAGGAATTGAAGGAGGAGTTCATTCTTCCTTCAGAGTTATTTCTTCAGACCACTTATAGGTCCTGTTCAGCCCCATCGATTTACTTACTACATTCAAAAGATTACGTATAATTTGTCTTTGTAGTTCTTAAGGAACAAGCAATGACATCTGGTCTAAGAGCAAAATATTAAGAATCTGGAATATGTTGGCAGCAAAGGAGAGAACAATCTTTCTTCATCTTACACAGATTAATAGCTGATTTGAAACCAGTGCAGAAAACCAAACCAAACCAACCAAACAAACAAAAAAGAATACAAAACAAAACAAAAAAAGGGGCTGTGCATGGCCAAAAGAAAGCACTAAAAGGACTGGTAATGTAGGGCTTTATAAAACTGCAGGCACTATGGACAGGAACTGTAAACTACCTACTACACTGAAACACTCAATAAATCTTTTTTGCACTAGTAATGCTCACCCTTAAAAAAACCCTTATTATTCTCTAAGGAATTGGTGAATTACACAGTTACTCCCTTCTAGCAGCACTTGAGTCAAACACTGGGACAACGCCATCATACCGTTTCATAAGACAAATGGCACACCTAGAGAAGCATCTTTCATTGATAGGCAGTATCCACTGAACCAAAGAATGCAAAATTGTATCCAGCAATGTAAAAGAGGAAATTCTATCCCCTACACTGTTTACAAGCAACGCCATATTTGTTTTGTAGTACTCAAGCTTTATAATCCTTCCTAAAATACAGTCATGCAGAGGTCAATCCACTTCAAGCTCTTATCCAGAAATAAGCTTCTACTGACCAAATTTGCATTGAGTTACACAGTCCAGTCAGTATGATTGGCTGAATTTGAAGGGAACACTGAGATCTTTGGATGTCAGTCGAAGTAGGATTTGAAGACAGAGGGCTTACATGTATTCCTGAAACATATATATGACCCCCAGGTCTTTTGGTTCTTTAGACAAGACTGAGGTAGTAGTAAGATGCTTAAAAAAGCATCTTCTTCTTACCTGTAATCTGAAAAAAATTAACTTGGAATTGTTGAGATATGATGAACATGGTTGCTATAATACCATTTTTTAGTCAATTTTCAGAGTGGAGTCATACACTCAATGTATCTCCATGGTTCTGTATACAATACAATTCTCTGTACAACATAATTTATGCAGCTGCATATACTGCGAAATCATTTTCCTTATTTTTGAATTTGCCATGTCATATTTTTTGAACATCTGAATTCCAATGCATAATTAAGTCTCTCATCCTCACAGTTGCAATGAAAATCTTCATGATATAAAAGGAATGTAAATCAAAATGCAGACAGCTTGAGACAATAACTGCAGGAAGTGTGAACTGTTCTGCTTTCCCATAAAACACATCAGTTCAGATACCCAAATGGAATATTTTAAATGTCAGCATTTACTACTGATGAAGTTCACCCCAGACTGATCTGTTTTGGAATGACTGCAAGGTGCAATGATGCACAGAAATAAGACTCTGCTCAAGATTGGAAGGGACACAGAGCGAGAAGCTGAAGGAACCCTTATTTTTCAGTCAATTTCTCTCTTTATCCAGAAGCTGAAGGCTGTGTCTATGTCTACACTGTGATTGCTACAATATAGTGTTGAGATACCTAAGCAAGTCTTAACTTGTCTAGTCCAGATATAAGTATCACCAATGCTGTTGCAGACATCTCAGCACAAGTGTAATTTCCCTTGATTCCTGAAAACTGGAAATTTCAATAATTAAATCTCTGTCAGGGACAACATAGATATCACTGGATACTCCATATTTAAATGCAAAAGAATTTATATTCCTGTCTTCATAATCTAGATCGTTTCAGCGTGAATCTGAGAAAGACAAAAAGGTGAAAAGTCTTTTAAAAATGCAATATAATTCACCTCACCTGATATAACCTCTGAAAATGGGGGTTTGGGATTTTGCTGGGATTAAATAGGTCCTCATAAGTTTCTCCACCATCATCTTCGCAAACCAAATTCATAGAATCAATCAAAGAGTCCACAGCAGACAACTGATCCGCTAAGGCAGCAATCACATACAAAAAAAAAATAAATTCACTTGCAGATGGCTGCATTTCTTGAAACAGTTTATAAATGAAGAATCACTTCACAATGTGAGATTTTGACCAAGTCACTACATGCCACAGAACAGACTGCAGACATAGGTATGCCAATAAAGAATGTGGATAACAGACACAGTAATAAACCCCCTGCTTTATTTAAGGACTACAGTGTAAATATAAAGCCTTTTTTTTTTTCTTCCCCAAGACCTCAATTACTGCTGCCTTTCTGCTTCCATTTTTCTTCTTTTTCAAGATGTTTTTATTTGCAACAGATCATTTACTGGCCACTTAGAAAATACAAACAGGTCGTTTGAAAAACTAAAAAGTGTAATATAAATTTTAAAAGTTAGAATTGCAAATTAACACAGTGAACACTAGTCAGCTCTTGCTTTGGTAAGACAGGTTTTAGATTTGTTCTCAATCTGCTGCTTACAGACAGAAACAACCCAGGATGCTTTATAAACTCTGACGTGCAGAGGACCATTCAACGAATCTCACAACAAATTAAAGAAGTGGAAGTGGATTTTGAACCGCATCTGGTTGTGCTTATTGCTGTGCAAAATTCTCAGAACAGCCAGTCAAGCTTTGTATGTCAGCATGTTTTACAGCTCTCCAAAGATGCTCTCCACCTGAATCTTGACACCAGTCAGTGCAGGTTTTAAAAAAAACAACACACCAGAAAAAAAATAGTCTCTGCTTTTGTACATCATATGAACAGGCCATACTGCAACAGGCTACAAGACCAGCTTTGTATGAATCTCAGGACTAAATCTCTGATCTCTATCACAGAGATCCTGTGAGACTATAATCTCACCACCCAAGCCAGATAGCATTTAACAGGACAGTTTTAAAAAAACTACATGCAAACCTCAAGTCTGCTCAGCCTACAACTAAGCTGGCAAAGTTTTGATAAAGGCTTTACACTTCAAGACCGCCAAGGGCTGGGTTTTTTACCTTAAACCAAAATAATAGAATATTTGACTTTCCAATGAAAACATGTTAACTCAAGAGTGTCTGAAAGGGAGACAAGTACATTGCTTTGTTCACTTGCCCAGCAAAGGACTATCTTACCTGTAGGAATGCATTTTTTATTGTTTTTCAAGGATGAGAATATATACTGTCTTAAGTCTTCCATGTAGGGTAGTTGCACATAGATGAGACACTGAGCAAAATGAAGGAAGAAACAGCTGAGGCAGAAGAAAAAAAACTAAAGCATCCCAGCGTGCCCTATTGGGGCAATATAAATGAAAGAAAAATCCAAATATGTAATATCTGTGTGTATCAAAATACTTAAATGAAATACTTAGAGAGCAACTTACAGTTTTAAGCAGAATAAAACATGGCATTATTATATTATATGGCAATGGTGAAATTTCCATTTAAATGTGGGTGGAATAAAGACCTCCCAGATCACATAATCCCTTTTTCTTGTGCAGAGTTCCAACCAGAGAAGCTTTAAATAACCCAAATATTGGTGCTTTGGGAAGTTTTATCATAGCTTGCTTTGTTTCAAAGTCAAAAGCTGGTTTTATTTTTTTTAACTTTCTCAGCCTAGGTATTTTCCTTACTCAAATACCTCCTCCAGTCTATACCGTCCTAAATAATTCCTTTCAATCCTTTATGCTTATACCCTGCAAAAGTCTGAAAATTGCTATGTCCACCTCCACCTTCTTCATTGCTTCATCATACTACACATATTTAGCTTTTTCAATAGTCTCTCATAAGTAAGATCAGTGCAAACATAAGCTGCAAAAATTCTGACTCTGTTGCTTCTGGATCCCAGAATTTTTAAAGAAATTATTTCTAATATGATTCTGCTGTGTACAGAACTTTCTCTTTTCTTTTTTTTTTTCCCCAAGAAAGAGACTTAATTTTCTTCTCCATTTCTTTAATATAACCTTTTCAAGTAAATAACCCTCTGAATTTGAACAACAGCTTTAAATGCTCTGAGCTCCTCCCCTCAGTTCCAGTTGACCTGGAAACCTAATGACAAGAGCATAGTTGGACGTGCTTGAAATGCCAAGTCAACAATCAAATTCAGATTTTGTACTACCAGGCAACCTGAAGATAAATCTGCACTTTAAAAAAATGAGAGTCTAGTGCAGCTTTGGGTTATTCACAGAGACACAGGTGGTAACACAGCAAGAAAACAGTGATAAATCATTACACAACTATGTGATTGCACTGTTTACAGACACCAGAAAACTTGTGATTTCCAGGATAACAAAATGAAATTATTGCTATGTTATTGAAATAAAAATCAGCACTATTTAAATCTGTAACACTAACAGAAGCATATGGCATTATTTTTCCATGTGTTCCTTTCTAAGAAATTTTCTTAAAACTATTACCTTCTTGTCCTAAGACTTGGTACTATTTCCTAAAAGCACTCTGAAAAGTCACATTGGTTTCTTCAGGTGTTACACAATACTGAAAATTCATATGGTTCAAATACAGTTTGTTAATTAGTATTTGTAAAATAGGAATATGGAGGCTCTCTGCAAAAAGGTAATAGTACAAAATTTACCTCGTATGTATCCTTAATGTATGGAAAAGCGACTCCAACTTGTGGGTTGCATCTTCTATCATAAGCATAACGCACTATGGCTACCATATTCAACTCATCCAATGCATGGACAAGGGCAGAAAAAGCAACTGCTGCATTCTGAAAAAGAAAATGTCTAGAGAGTCATGCAAGTTCTCATTAGTCTGCTGAAATCCATCTTTCACAGTGAATTCAACAGCACTGATTCAGTCGAGACTAGTTCCCATTTCAGCTATAACTTCTACATGTGCATTTTTCATGTTCAATGAAAGAAACAGCAGAAAGGTCAAATCTCATTGTGACACTGGATCCATTGAAAGATGAGCAAACTTTGAATCCAGCACATCCCACCTTTTCAACTAGGTGTGTGGAGCTCTCAGAAGTACAAGAGGAGAGAAATAAAGGGAGGGAAGTCAGACCCTTAAAAGAAATTCTAATATTTAAAAAAAAAAGTTGAGGTCTGTTTAAATAACATAGTGACAGGGGACACTGTTGCTCTGCATGAGAATGGACTAAAGCATCAATTCCCCATGCCCCTGCACAAACATAATATTTACCAGTTTCTCATTATTCATAAGATATGGTATTCATTTTGGGTCTAATCCAAGTTCTTTTCATCCTAATGCATTAAGCTGCATTAAAATATTTTATTTATTAACACAGAAAGACAGGACAATCTCTAATGCCCTACTATTCTTTTCTGTTCCACTGCAGAACACTTCCAGCGTCAAACTTCAGCTCACATTACCTCATCATCTTTCGCTGCAAAGACCTTCAGAACCTGGTTGCCCATGTAGTAGTGTCTCTGGATCTACAGATGCAAATAGCCAAGAGTTAGCTTGATCTAAAGAAAAGGTCACTAATGCAACTGGACCAGTTAAATTATGAAACAACTAACATATCACTCCAGTGAGAAGCCAGAAAAATTAATCACTGTGCACAGTTAAAGCTCTGTATATGTTTCATATCTCCATTTATCACACAATATGGATGCTCAGACATTTAGCAGGGTATTCTCATACCTTCCTATTCATGTGCAGAAATGAAAAGACTACAATACTTGCAGCTGTTATTAGTCTGAATAATACTGTACTAATGCAAAACTCAGTGTGGAAAACCATAGCAGTCAACAAAGGACCTAAACCTAACTGACATCACATCTATGCTATTAAATTTTCCTAGCAGATACATCAAAAAGGAGATGAAAAAAGGTCACATCCTTAATTAATAAAGCTAATTCAACAGCCACTTGAAGTATACAGCTGCACTGGCAAAGAAACACTTCTATCAGAAATTATGCTGTATATGAACATGGCTGAGCTAAAATAAAATACAGTTTCGTATTTCCACTGCTGGTGCAGCTGGAAATACAGAGGCTGCAAGACACACCCTGAGAAACCCTGCAATAGTGGAAAATCCACCACAAAGACTGCACACTCCTATGAACACTGTTTAAAATGACCTTCCTTTGGTAAAGAAAAACCTCTTCAAATTACACTGTCTCCAAACTAACCTGGAGTCTCATTATTTAGTAAGTTACCATAATGCTGTTCAAGTCAGTGACAACTTCCACCAGAGCAGATCTGTTTAATGTATTACAGCACAATTCTTCAACTCAGATTATTCTACCTACAACTATTATTTGCTGTTCTCTCTTTAAAAGCTCAGGACATTTTATGTTCAGTATAATATAAATAACCAGACGTGTGTATCACTACATCTTTTTTTGTTTGGAAAAAAAAAAAGTCCCTTTGTAATATTTTCAAGTATTATTTTTTGATTTACATGGCATTGCTTATAAATTAAAAATCAAAGTTTAAGCGGCCTCTGATCTTCTTTCCTGAGGGATGTGAATAACTCAGAAAAATAACATAAGGTGGTTCTATTCCTTATTTAATTATGTATTTGGAGCTGTTCCAGTTTCTCTAGTTAATAATAAATTATCTTTTCTCCAATGTTTTAAAAAGAAACAATTTAATATAAAACATACATTTGAATAATGTCAGTATTATCATTCTAAACAATAAAATTCAGAAGCTAAGAATAAGGAAAGCACGGGTCTTGAATATTCTAATTGTAGGTGAAAACTTTCTGATGTCACTATCTCTGCAGTGTAATTTTGATCTTGGAATCACACCTGAACAACTTTTTTTCCACTGAGGTCTATGAAACTACTATTGGGCATAATTACTCACACTCCTCGTTAAAGAACCAGAGTATGCTTTATTTAAGAATAGGAATCCAGACAAGAAGGACATCATAAAAATTATTAAAAGCAATTACTGTTTAGTGTATTGACAAAAATATAAAACCAATTTGTTAATTCTTTAAGGCATATTTATATGAATCAAAATATTCCTACACTTAGTTATATTTCTATAATTATTAACTATGTATCTGAAGGCATTACCATGCTATCTGACCAATGCTGGGAAAAAAAAAAAAAAAAGAATCCATGTGAAATAATAGCTCACTTGGAGCATGATTATTCCTATCTGTTATTGAAAACAGAAACTAAGAGGAAAGAAGTCAGACTTCAAGTCAAAAAAGGAGGCCAGCCTCCAGCTGAAGAAAATGCTGCATATGCTGCATCTTACAGAATTAATTGAAGACAGTAAGATTCAACTGTAGGCAAATGACAAGGTGAAAAGATGCCAGAAATTGTCTCATTGAAACACTGGGTTCAGACACAACATATCACTTGTTAGATCCAGTTTCTGGTACAGAATTTACAGTCCCTGGCCAGTTTAGGGCATATAAGCTCAAGTGCAACATTTCCTCAATCAATCACTTCCCATGCAGAAGCTCCTGTGCTACTTAACTTTAAGCTCTGAATGTCCTCAAGGAGCAACCAGGTTACAGTTCCCATTTAGACTGGCTTCTCATTTCAATAAATCAACATAACTTCCTGGCTTCTCAGTTAATAATATGCTTTGGACCACTGCACTGCAGTAGTCTAAGGGCATATCTAGCAACGTGAAAGACTCTCTGTGCCACCTTTACTGTAAAGTAAAAATATGTTTAGTTACATCCATTCGGGAGTAAGCTTCCACAGATACTTCCTATTTCATTAACGTCTTTCCTTCCTCATAAAGATAGTGATTCTTTACCCTTCATCCAGGGCTCTATTATATTCAGGCAGCAAGACATTTCAAAGAAGAGCAGGAGGGCTGAGAGCTCTCAGAACAGGAGGCACAGATCTGCCCCTTCAGTTTAGAGTGGAGAGGGGGACTGGGTGAAGGGAACTCCAGGAAAAGTTTCAGTCATCCTGTGCAATATCCCAGAGAAGAGTGGGAGCAGCTTGACATTTCTACCAATTACTGGCACTCATATCCCTGTCCTTTCTCCTCACGTTAACATCTGCTGTTTTATTAGTCCTTTGTCAAAGCCTTTCCTAATGCTTAAGTCCTGGATTTTCTGCAGGAAATCACCCTATGCTAGTCAGCTTTTATGAAGGTACTTGCCCAATGTTTAGTTTCTTGAAACTTCCAGAGAAAACAAATGGCAACATTAATACCACAAGTATGGGGAAGAGCATACAAACATCAAGTACCTCACTGCAATATGGAATCTTTTTGAATTATCTTCATTTAAGTTCCATGAAGTCTTCACTATATTTCATTTTTTGTTAGAGTAGAAACAAGAAACAAGCCACAGTTCATACACTAATCCTTATGGAAAAGAGAATGAAGGCAATCAGTTCTCAGGGTTTCATTAGTATTTCTCTAATGCGGAGGGAGAGGCTTCTGTTAAACAGAAACACTTATGGCTGGACAAGGCCCAAAAAGGCTTCTTGCATGACCTGAACAGAAGAGAGATCACCTTGTGCTGCCGATCTGGCATTACTATTCAAATTTGTGAGATGAAAAGAGACTATAACACCTCTGTCTACACTTTGCTGAGATCTGAGTACAGTGGCTCTGGCTTCACTTGAGGGCCCAGTGGCCATGTTTATGAGGTTCTCTCCTTCCCAAGGCAACACACTGTTTGTATGTACTAGAATCAGTAAGTAAGTTGTCCTGATTACCTGACGCAGATGCCCCATTCCCAATACTGGCACCTAGTACACCACCACAACTTCAGTGAATTCCAGATGAAATCCATTGTCATGAAACCAGGATGAACAGCAAGAAGTTTAGTAACTACCTGAGAGGATCTGCTGAATCCCAAAACAGAAAAACATTTTGCTTCTGTTTTGTATTTCATTTGCTCTTCATCTTCCTTGGAAAAAGGAACTATATCACTCCCATAGCGAAACCCTGAAGAACAAAAGAAGAGCATCTGGTAAGCATATGGGCCTACAATTCTAACACTGAAATTAGCTCTCTGAATATTTTAACAATCCTTGCATGCCCCCCAGCTACACTCCACGCACGCTCATCAAATTCTTTCCCTGTTAACAAAAACCCCACACTCCATAGACACATTTTGTACTTCAGGAACAGCAGTTGCACTCCTCATGCACTCTTTTTGTAACACAGATACCCTTGTAGACAGCAGAAAAGAAAGTAAGGGAACTGAACATCTTGCCCACAAAGTTATCCTCATAGAATAGATTTAAGCATATCAGACTAAATCTCAGCAAATAAGACTGCAACGCGCACTGCAAACATAATTAAAAAAAAACCCAAATATACCACAAATCATGTAAAAGACACCAGAAGGGATCCAGAGAACAAAAATCTGTTACCAGTGAAGCAGTCTGATACACCCTCAGACACGACTGTGTCAGTGTAAAACCGATGTCAGTGTCGATGTAAAACCAAAACACTCTTGTATGCAGAAGTGGTCTTTCCATTTATTTTTGTGTTTTACTTCCCATGCCTGACATTACAAGGATACCTCCATAAAACAGGAAGCTGTTTCTCACACTTACCACCTGTTCCAACTGCTTGTTCTCCCACCTCGAACTCTAATACCCTCCCTGAAACATCATCACTTTATTATACTGTCACAGATTATGGACAATATCCTCAGATGCAAAACAAGCAGAAAGAACAGAGGTAGATCTCTGTATGAAAAACCTACACGCAGATACATTTTCCTGGAAGCAGGCAGAACGAAAGAAATTAAGTACAGGTGCTTCAAATGCAAAATATTGTCTAATTACAACATTTCTACAGAAGTCCAGGAGGCATCAGCATCTATTTAACTATTAGAAATACCACATCACTGATAGAGCAATTTTTGTTCACACTGACCTGTTCAGCACTTCTTTTTGTTAGTATTCCACATCCAGTCACCAATTTAGGCAGTTAGGATATCCGTAAAGAACAGTCATAAATGTGTCAAAATATATGCACTATAAAAAGTAGATTTCTTTTTTCTTTTTACTGAAAGTTTAGAAGTTATAAAACATAAACAGACTACTAGATTTTAACTATAATTTCTGCTTCAAGAAATAAAACAGATCACACTGTCATTGGGACTGTGTCATCTTCCCAGTTGCAGAATATCTTAAACAGCTGTTTATCCAATGTTATGAAAGTATTCACGTTACCAGTACCAGATTTGAAAACAGAATGGGAATAGCAGCACTATTAACTACAGATCTGAGGTAAAGCCTTCCACAGAACACGGTTTAGAAAACTGCAATGACTTCTAAGTTCCACCTGGTGGTATTATTAGTAGTAGTATTACTGGCAAAACCAAGAATTTTTAAAATACATGAAGACAAGAAGTCTCACATAGCAGTCTATGTTCTATCAGCTTAAAGGGCTTACATTATAAGATCACAGCTAGGCTTCAAAGTATAAAACTAAAAGGCACTTAGGTGATTTAAGAGTACAAGCCGTTATCTTTGGGTTGTGTTCTGGGTGTACATAATAAAGTCATACCTTGAATAGTATCATCTTTTGGAACCTCTGTCTCATCATCATCATTCAAGCAGTAAACAGTTTCTTTTTGCACATCATCTTTTCTGTGGGTTTTAGCGTCCACAACTGTCCAAATCTTTTTCAACTTCTCTTCTGTGATCTTTATACCAGAAATCATAGAAAAGGATCATTTAACCTTTCAGCAGGATCCCGAATGCTTACCAGAATATGTGAAAATTTCTCAGACCAAGTCCTGCATCATTTTGCCAACAAAGCACTAATAATGACAGCCCCAAATATGCACCCTTACTACCACAGTGCTTTTAACACATTGTTTCATCTGTATGAGATCTAATACCCGAAGTACATCGTATTGACTGCATTCTTGTCTTGGTTATTCATTAAATTCAGGGCCTAAGTCATGGGACTGGAAGGGGCAAGAAAGAAAAAACGACTGAATGTTTCCCAACTACAGGGAAAGAAAAATGCTTTATTTTCTAGGTAAAACTGATGGTATACTCAGTGAATGAGAATTAAAAGGGAGAACTGGGCAGAAAACAGAAATGACAGAACAGATACATCAGCTGATACCACAAATCTATTCCTAACTCTGATCCAACTGCTGTATGACCTAGGGCTAGTCACTTGGTTCATGTTGCTTACTCTCCCAAGCTTAATTTGTTTTGTGTGCAAACACTTTTGGGAAAGGACTATTGCTGTGTATTTGTACAGGTCTGGCACAACATCCTAATTTGAAAAAAAAAAAAAAAACAAACAACCAAAAAACCAAACAAACAAACAAACAAAAAAAACAACCAAAAAAAACCAACCAACAACAGAAAGCTGGCAGCAGAGAAGGCTACTATGCCTGCTTTTCAAAACTCAGATGTTTTGAAAAACTCAGAACTCCTAACAAATCTTAGTGAAGCCTTAGAATATTGGCCAGACTCTTAGTCTTGGGTTCAAAAAAGAAACCAATTAACCTCCATTTCATCAGTTCCATCAGTGCTGCCATGCTATACAGTTCAGTTCAATAACTGGAATTTTGCAAACTTTCTGTGTTTTAAATACACTTAACTTCTTCCTAGCACTGTGTAAATGACCCACATAAACTGAATGGGAAATAAGACTGTGCACAAGTGCTACCAAACAGTATAAACAAGCTGAAAAAACACATCTTTTTTCCAAGTCTGAAATAACAATAGATGCAATTCAAAACAATAGCTGGTAAAACACTTATACCCATTTTACATACACATGTCCATAATTCCTCTCACACTTAGGGCTTAAGAACTATATATCTGAAGTCTCACTGAGCTGCAGACACATACACTCATGCTGAACGGAAAGCTTCGCTCAGCCACAGCATTCCTAATCAGGTTTGTCAACTTCAGCATCATTAAGTGTCAGAGTGTAGATAGCAATTACTTCTATTTTTGTACATTGTGAATTTTAGTTATTCAACATATGTGTACAATATGGTGAAGACAGAGTTGCTGTGGGAACCACAGTTTCAGATGTACTGGCTTCTATGCACATAAAATCTCTACCAAAACAACATCCAAAATGATTACAACTTATTTTCTTAGCTGTAACAGAAAAACATGCAGCTGCACCCAGCTTGCTGCCAAAATACTCACTGATTTGTAGGCAACGATCCTTATGGACAAATTAGAACCAATAGTGAGCTGGCAGGGCCAAGGCATAGGTCTTCTTTCTATTTTCTTAAACATTGAAAGACGCTCCAGGCTCTCTCTAAATGAAGAAAACAGAAGCGAGCTCCAGTGAACTGTAATAAAATACCACAGACAACACACCCTCTTCAAGGAGATGCAAGTGTCCAATTGTTTCAGCTTAGACTGCATAAAGAATTATAAAATAAACTGTAAGAATTAACTTGTCAGAGATTGAAATGAAGAGTATGAAAAAGGAGGTGGTACAGTAAATTAGTCCCACCTCGAGTCCTTATGATGGTGTAACATTAGAGCTTAAAGACAGTATGTTAGGTCTTGTAATGAAACTACACAACTGCTTATTAAGCATTTTACATTTATCTATGCTCACCCAATTAAAGCATGTAGTTAGTTGAACAACCTACATTAGAAGAGGCTCTCTAAGTGGTAAAATGTTTCCTGCAGTGAAGGTGAAGAAATAAAGGATTCATTTTCAATTAAAAGGATTTTGTTTGTGTGGCAATTAACTTTTGACACTTTTTAAAAAATAAAGAACTAATGAAGTCATATTGGGGTATTCTGTTAGACTGAAACAAGTTACCTTGAATATTTTTAGCCTAAACAGCGTATATATAGTTTATAAAGCACAACCAAAAAAAAGCACTGTAATGATTTTACGCTAAAAAAGTGTTAATTGCACAACTTTAAGGAATGGAGTCTAAAAATAAAAAAATATAGTAGAAGTAACTTATAATATATGACTGTGAAATCAAATAAGCTTGAACCATGTAACAGTTTTCAATTAATATGAACTGTATTGCCTATTTTCCTGTAAAACTGCAACGATGAGAAAGCATTCAGAATTTTTTTTACTGCATGATGAAGTAAAGATAAAACAATGTTGACCTCACCTTTCTCACATGACAATAAAATCCCAAATCTGCCTCTCTCTTGACTAATTTAAAGCACTTGCCTGGCAGAAATTAGGATCAACTCCTAAAAACCTTAGTACAAAATTCTACTTCTCAAGTTTCTTAAGGTGAGTAGGGTTTAAAAAAAAAATCTAATGAAATATAATGAAAGGAGGAAATGCACTGGGATTTTTATAATAAGATAAAGACTACATTTCCTTTTTTTCTTCCTTGGGGAAAGGAAGGGAGAATTTTTTTTTTTCTGGTAATAGTGACATCAACATAGGATTTTACAAAACACCCTCTTATTACATCATTAAAAGTACTGCAATGCACACATTCAAGGATGAACATGAAAAAATCAAATACCTAGCATCAAATGCCTAAAAATTACATTTAAACTTCATTTATTAACTCTACCCTGTAATTTCTTATATTTGCAGGAGAAAAATGCTTCCTGTTATCAAAGCAGACTCAGTCAATAAAACCCTAGTAAATGCATATTTCAACTTGTGTTTCAAAACATTTCTCTTCACCTTTGCTCTTCAAACCCTTCCCCCCCAAAATCCAGAGGCAACAGAAATACCTCTTTGACAGTCAGCCTGTCAAACTCTAAAAAAAATACAGCAAAATCTTTTCACTTACTTTTCTGGCATGGCTAATTAATTTTCACAAGAGTTGAAATATTTTTGCCATGAGGGATACTGAATATAGCCAAACAGAGAGAATATCTGCATTGGTAAATTATCATGACAGATTTGCAAGGCTTTTCTTAAAGCTTGATAAGCAACTTAACTGCATAGAAAACCTCACATATTCTTAAACAACTTTGAAGCTTTAAGCTATCAGCCAAATGCCTATTCATCCAAAGATTTTTGGATTTCCCCTGAAAGCATGGCACAGGCAGCTTACACAGTTGTGAGAGCCTATGATTAAAAAAATTGTATAAAGAAGGGGCCAAGCCACACAGTAGCTTCATGAATGCAGATTATCCTAAAGGAAAAATGGGCCCAGGAAGATACTGCTTTTTTATTCAGTCTTTTGATGCAATGACAAAGCCTGCATTTTTCTAGAGACAAAGATTGCTCTGTTGACTAGTATGAAATACATACACAGAGGTTCATGTTTCTTCACTTAATCCACACTAAAGTTCAAATAACAGTTTTACTGGCTGCTGAGGTGCAGAGCAGATGAGCTGGGCATCTGAGATGAGAGTGAGGAAATCTACAGCTACCACCCTCATCTGAAAATTACACTTGATAAACTCATTACAGCTATGGTCTACTAAGATTCCTGAAAAATACCTTGTCTAAAAGATCACACTTCATAATTGTAGAATACACTTACTAAGACAATAAAAATCAGACTTCTATAAGGCACATAGATGCATTTTTCTTGTTATCCCAACTGAGATAACACCTCTGTGGAAAAGTCTTGGATATATAAACAAAGATGATTAAGGGAGTGGAACATCTCCCTTATGAGGAAAGGCTGAGGGAGCTGGGTCTCTTTAGCTTGGAGAAAAAAAAGACTGAGGGATGACCTCATTAATGTTTATAAATACATGAAAGAGGGTGAGTTTTGGGAAGACAGAGCTAGGCTCTTCCCAGTGATGTCCTATGATAGGACAAGGGGCAACAGGTGTAAACTGGACCACAGGAGATTACACGTGAACACAAGGAATAACTTTTTCACTGTGAGAGTGACGGGACAGTGGAATGGGCTGCTCAGAGATGTTGTGGATCTCCTTCACTGGAGACATTCAAAACCTGCCTGGAGGGGAGTTGGACTGGATGATCTTTCGAGGTCCCCTCCAATCCCTAACATTCTGTGATTCTGTGATATCATTAGCTATATTTTTCATTGGACAAACATGAAGTGAAAAATCTTTCAATGCTTGCATTAGGCATGCTGCTAAAAGCGTATGTTGTTTGGCATAACAGCACAGCAGTCTGCACTTAATGGGCAGGATTCAACAAACGTTGATAAACAAGCAAGCTAAAAGAGGTCTGTGACCAAGGAACAAAGCCTGCTGTTAAATGCAAATGCTCTGCCTGCACTACATCACAAATTTCAACTCTTTACCAAACATGCTTTTGAAATTCTATTCATAGAAACATTCCCTCCAAAATCCACTAAAGAGGAAGAAAAGGGTTTTTTTTCTTTAATACAGATTCAAAAAGTAATTTTCCACTAAAAACTGTAAGGATTTTCTACCTAATCTAAAGCCACTGAAGAAGTTGTTTTAAAGGCACTGAGGGTTCATTAAGTCATAAAATTCACTGATTTCAGTGAAACAAAAGCTAAGTGACTGATTAATTAATTCATTTACTTTTTAATTTCTTCCCCAAAAGACGAAATTTACAGTATGGCAGAGAGGATTAGCCCAGTTTACCTGAAAGTATAAATTTCTTCCAGCCCTCCTTCTTCATCCAAATTATGCATCAGTTTCGTTACCACGCCAATGCCTGCCTTCTGCTCCTTAGTTAAACCCTTTCTTGGAAAAGGGTTCCCATGCAAATGAGAATGTCTGCTGGGACTTGTATCTTCATCTTCAACTTCCACTGGAAATGGCAGACTAAAAGCACAAGCAGAAGTAGTTAATTTGACCTTTTTCCTTATTAAAATAGCCAACAAACCAAAAATTGTATCTAGCTGCAGTTAGATGTATAAAGAGCCACATGGCTTGCGAAACACATGTATTATTGCACATCTAGTTGGCATTGGTAACATCTTGACCAGAGCTGGGTATCATGTCAATAAAGGAATGTGTCCACATACAAGAAGGGATGAAGGAGTAAACACCACACTGACTAGGAAACAGGACCTATGAAAAAAAGTTTGAACAAATTAAATCCTGGAGAGAATAGAGTCAGAATGCAACACAGTCTTAAATATAAAAAGCTGTTGCAGATAGGAAGGAAACAACCAGTTCTCTGTATTTAGCCTGCAGTCAAATCACATCATGGAATCAGGTCAGATATTTGAAAACCTGATAAAGGCATTTCAAACCATAACATCTAAAATCAACTGCCTGCGGAGACACAAGACTTTTCATCACTGGAAATCTTTACAGAAAGATTAGAGAAACACTGCTCAGCAATGACATACAACCAACCCAGTCTGAAGCAGAGGACCACTAAAGGCCCTTCCAGGTCCATGATTATGTCTTGGCTCCAAATGCCAACAAATGGACCTTCCTCTGCGGTGGGGCTATTAGGTATTTCTGGAATCAATCCTACTCTTCAGATTTTAATAGCTTACACCACTAGGTGAATTTCCGAATGAAGATGACACGTTTTCCTGCACTGAAAAAGTCAAATTAAAAGCGTAAGCTAAGGGTTATGGATAAAACGACTTTGCTGCTCCTCAAAAATGAAACAGTTAACTACACATAACCACAGAAAAGAGAGATGTGTAAGATCCCCTACTCTGTGCCCCTGACAATGCCTGCACATTTCTCAGATCTTTCATCTAATACAATTTTGAATGAACCACATGATACCTTTTACCACATTTCCACAAAGAAAAGAAATTTCAGCACTGTATTATGTTTTCAAAAAAGCATCCTACAATCTCTACTTTATTTTCACCTCATTACTCCTCACTAAACTTATCTGTGCATCAACATAAGCAGAGTTAACGATACGCACAACAATCTCACAGAATTAAAGATCAAGTTTCAGCAAAAGCCTTGATACCTTCTAAAGAAGCAGCATCCACAGACAAACACAATAACTATATTCTAAAGCTGCTACCAGAGCAAAAAAAGCTTCAAATCTCTGATAAATGAAAGATTACTTTCATTATATAGGGCTTAGAAATGCCTGTGGTGAGAACTGCATAATACCCAAAGTTGCACAGAGCTCAGCATGTGCCTGGGACTTGATAACAGTGAGGAAAACCAACTATCTGCCAAAAGTTACAACTTAATCAATAAACAGGGCATAAGAGATGGAAGCGTGGGTCATAACAAAAGGAGAAGATTTAACTAGAAATTATTTTAATGCCATATCCTGAGTGTTTTACATCTGTACATGTGTTTCTCAAAGCACTGCTTTTGCTCATGTGACTGAGAGATGGTGTAAATCTGCAGCTAAAGCTCCAACAGCAACATTGCTCTATTGCTTCCATTTGCCATGGGGCTTTTCCTTTGCCACCTTACAGACAAAGAAATTGTAAAGGTGTATCAGAAATCCCACAGAATAAAGCTGCAACATTTACTTGGGCTGGTGGCATCTGTGCCAGTCCATACAGCAAACTACAGGTATAGAGACAAGGTAGCAGGGTCTAAATAGCAGGTCTCTGAAAGCACTGACTGGCAGAACATACTGAGGCTCACGGTGCTGTCTCCCCTGCCTCCAGTGCCAACAATAGCTCAAATAAGCTAGAAGGGGCACATCAAGGCATGCTGCAAGGATGCCTGTGCAGGCACAGCCTGAGAATAGTCCGACATTTTTACATTCAGCGTCTCCCAAGCACAAAGAAAGGTATTTTTTTTCTGGAGGATCACCCCATGACTTTCAGTCATGCTTTCCTACCTAACCTCTCTGTTATCTTGCAGACGGATTGACAAACAGCTTTAATAAATTTATCAAGTTCGTAACATTGCTCCTTACTGATTTCTGTGTCTAGGTGAAAGTAAAAAGAAAAAAAAAAAAAGAAAAAAGCCTAGAAGTAAAGCTGTGCCTTTAACTTTCTTCTGTGAAATTGTTGTGTCAACCACTAACTTTCACCCAAAGTTTTGCCTTTAAAGAAACTATTAGAAGTCCTATAGATTCCTGCGTTACCGTCATGTGCAACAACTAATACAGATTGATCCCTCAATGGCTACACCTGTACCGAGACAATTAACGGATTCCTGTCACAACACTTAGGACGTGCTTCCATTTTCCACTCCCATTAACCAAGCCTGTCACTATGAATACAACCCTTCTCCTCAGATTTGCTTTTCCACTGACACCAGTCAGGCTATGAACATCTGCACCACTATCTCATTACTTCTTCCCAATGACTCCCTTACCTAAAAGGATCTAGGCTGCTGCTGTGACAAAACCACTGTTTCTGAGGCTCTTTCTGGCTCATTGTTTCCCAGTTCTCTGCTTACACAGATCTCGTCTCCCATTTAGACTCTGGTTCTAAGCTGTAAGCTGAACTGGTGAAGCCACCATATTAATGTGTATGTCACATTAGTCAAAGGAACTTGGTTCCTAACTGGAATTCATGGCACATATATCACAGGATCATGAGATCACAGGATGTTAGGGGTTGGTCCCTCCTAAGGGACCTTAGGAGATTGTGCAGTCCAACCCCCATGCCAGAGCAGGACCATAAAATCTCGTGCAGGTCACACAGGAATGCATCCAGATGGGTTTTGAAAGTCTCCAGAGAAGGAGACTCCACAACCTCTCTAGGAAGCCCATTGCAGTGCTCTGTGACCCTCACAGTGAAGATGACCCTCCAGGGTCTTAGTCCATGGGATTCCTGCAAATATACCTCTGAAGAGCACAAAGTTAGCTCTGCAGAAATCCAGGGCTGTAGTCCTACTTATAGCCCTGCTTCTACCACTTATAATACTAAACTCCACCATGTCATGATCACTGTCACCAGGGCTGTTCCCAACCTTAATGTCTCCAACCCGTCCTCCTCTATTAGTTAATACAACATCCAGCAGTGCACCTCTCCTTGTCAGCTCCTCCACTACCTGCATCAAGAAGTTATCATTGACACACTGCAAGAGCCTTTGGGACTGGCTGTGCCTAGCTGTGTGGGCTTTCCAGCAAATACCAGGGTGATTGGAGTCACCCATGAGTACCAAGGAGTGCGTACTGGAGGCTACCTCCAGTTGACTGTAAGCAGCCTCATCAATATCTTCTGCTTGATTTGGTGGTCTGTAGTAGACACCCACAACAGTTCCACCTCCTTTCCACATCCCTTAATTCACAGCCACAAACTTTCAACCTGTTCTACCTCCCCCAGCCCGGATAGAACTCAATACATTCCAGTTGCTCTCACACATAGAGAGCAACACCACCGCCTCACCTTGTTGGTCTGTCTTTCCTGAAGACAGACCATCCACAACTGCGCTCCAGTCATGGAGCTGTCCCACCACGTTTCAGTGATTCCAATTATATCATAGTCATGCAGCCTCACACAGATCTTCAACTCCTCCTGCTTATTCCCCATGCTCGGTGCATTGGTATAGAAGCATTTCAGAGAGGGGGTTCATCCATTAGCCTTCGCTCTTGCTGTCTGTCCGCTCCTGGCCACCAACCTACCAGTGAGCCTTGCATGTGCTGACGTATATTTGACAGAAGCATTTGTAACAATCACCTCTGCAGAAACACTCACCATCTCCTTCAAGATTATTATTAGGAAAAAAATAGTAATTTCTCTCTTTTTAAAATGGCATTGTGTATAACAGCCACTTCCATACTTACAAGAATTGAAGTGAAATTCCTGTTTTCTTCAAGTTAGCAATAATAATTTCCAGCTGATCCTCACTGGCAGGACTCCTAAGGTCTGTAAACAGTTCAATGTGTCTCTTCTCATATTTCTTTCCTCTTAAAATACAAAACCAACATTTACATATATAGGAAATATTTCCTGTAAGGCCTTTTTCTAATCCTTTCTTCACGAAATTGAGGCTTTAACAAAGTAATATACATGTAAAAAAAAGAAAAAAAAGGCAAAGAGACCTACTTACTTGAAACTGTTCTATCACTGCTCACATTACTTACGGTACATTTTTATCTTTCTATATTCCCTCTACTCAATCCTACTCCTAAAACTAAGGACTCTAGCCCTGTGACTGTATAAATCACTAACTAAATCTAAAGGAAAAGAATTCTGCCAATTTTCAACAATTGCAAATAAAATACTAATAAAATATGTTACACTGGATATTTCCTTGGCAGCTCTAAGTCGGTCCTTGTGAAAATGGAAATTGTATTTTAAACTACTGTTGCTGGTGCACTTGAGTATGCTAAATCAGGAGAGTCATTGCACAAGATGGACTTCAAAGCCTACCTAAACCGCTAAGAAGTAGTAAAAACAAACAACAGAAGGTGTTGTGAGATATAAAATAAAATTCTGTTAAACTGGCATTGTTTTAATCCGGATGTTCAAACATAAGGGAGTTTTTATGATAGTTTTTACTTAACTGAAGGTAAATCTGTATCAAAGCGTTTGATGCATACAAGTAACTTAACCCATGAGATAACAACAGCAGTTGCTCCATAGGTATTCAAGGTTACACTGCCATAAGCACAGTGATTTTAATTCACAACTCAGTAATAATTGTTAAATTGAAACAGCTTTCCCTATCGATTAGACTTTATTCACAAAAACACAAATTGCATCACTAAGTCTAGTCTTCTGCATTCACAATTAGATCATATATTTTTAGCAACATGTTCAATCACTGTTTTGAGGGAAAGCTATCTTCCTTTCCCTGAGTCACCAGTTCACCAAGCGTTAGGAACGGTCACAGTTCCAGTCTAAGTATATTCATCAATTTCATAACACTTGTACCAATGCTTTCTTTCAGCTTAAACATGGTTTTTTCCCTACTGCATGTTTATCTCCCACAGCCTGTATATTTACAAACAGCCAGCTCATATCCAGCAGCCTTTAATTTGCTAGGCTGAACAAACTCACCTTTCTTGTTCTGCTTTCTTTTTGTTTTGTAAGATAAAACATCATCCCTTACAAATTTGGCAGCTCTTTTCTGTGTATTTTAACTGTCCTGGTTTCAGCTGGGACAGATCTAACTTTCTTCCTAGCAGCTTGCTTGTTAGTGCTCGAATACTGCTGTGTTTTGGATTCAGTATGAGAAGCAAGATGATAATATATCGATGTTTTCAGTTGTTGCTGATGCCTCAAGGATTTTCCAGCTTTCCATGTTTTGCTAGTGTGCAGGAGCACAGGAGGCTGGAGGAGAAGCATGGACAGGGCAGCTGATCTGAACTAGCCAAAGGGATGTTCCATGCCACAGGATGTCATGCTCAATATATAAACTGGGGAGAACTGGCCAGGAGGGGCAGATCACTGCTCAAGCATAGGTGGTAAGCACATGCACTGGGCATCACTTGTTCTTTCTTCAGGTTTTATTTCTCTATCTCCTTTTATTGCATTCCTTTCCACTACAATTACTGCTATAACATTTTAAAATTATTATTATTGTATTTTATTTTAGTTATCAAACTGTTACCTAGCTCCTGAGTTGTTTGTTGTTCGGGGTTTTTTTTTAATTCTCTTCCCCATCCCACTGGGATTAGGGAGGTATCTGTGTGGTGCTTAATTGCTGTCTGGGGTTACACCACAACATTAGCACCTGAGTTCATGTTTTTGTCCCTTGTGTAACAGCATCCATATTTCCGTGAACCTACTGCAAAGTTCCAGTTGCATCAGAAAGCTCTGAGATTGTCTGCAGAAGCCAGATGTCTCCTTCACAGAGACAGATTCCTGCACTGCATTTGTTTTTAATGTTTGTTTGTGTTTGGTTTATCTATTTAAAAACAAAACCAAAAATCTGTATTTATACAATACTAGAAATGTAATACTGACAAGAAATCACATCAGTTCCAAAATGCAAGATCAGAATTCTGTAAACGGTTATATACTTACATTGTTTCCTTCTGAAGCAAGTCCATACACACAATAATTGCATCCAGAACTAAGCATATTTAAGAAAAATGTCATTTAGAGCATGAATCTTGTCAGAAAAGTGTTTTTCCTATGAAACAATGTTCTGCAATTTAGTTAACAAGCAAACAGTTTTGAGACGAGTACTCTTCAAATATCTACTGTGCAAGAGCTTCCTACATAACTTGTCTATTTTGTGATCTTTCCCCTTCCTCATTTTCTTGATGGAACAGTAAAAAGACAGCTTCAGGATCCAATCCTTTAACTGTCAACGAGGAGTCTCAAGTCCAATGAAGGAGCAATCTTAATGTTTACAACATTACTTTGAATCCACAAATAAAATTTACTTGCATTTTCAATACAAGATAGAATTTTTACAACGAAAGTTTTCTTTCAAAATATCTGCATCTGTCAATCTCTTACAAAGTAGGAATGTGACTGCTTCTGCTAAGATACATCTGACTGGCTGCACACTTCTCTGAAACAGCTCTTCACAGTCTGAACAGAGCTCACAACCACCATTTTATGGCCAGAAAGTGGGAAGACAGCACAGGAAGATGAACAGTATGTAAAGGAAATACACAAAGGGAGATTATATAGATCACCACATTTTTAAATCTCTTCACATTATGCAGCTAACAGAACACATTCAAATATGAACAGCACTCAAACCAGCAAGTGACACCTGGCAATGTTAAAAATACTTTACACAGAAATCAACATGATAAACCTCTATTCTGCTTTGTCTGACTTCTAGTATTTCTGCTGACATATTTTGTAAAGAGTATTTTTATTTGATGAAAAAGCATAAACCAAATCCTGGAACACTATTTTAAAAAGCACATGTCTTATTTGAGGCCTAAAATTATATTACAAGTCTTTGTTCTCTTTAATTAACAGAACACTTAATAAACTTAATGATTCCCTATGGCCAAGATTCTATCTTCTGGCCTGAAAGAATGTCAAAAAGCAGCTAATACGCTTTTGAACAAACTTTCAACCACAAATTAGATCAACTCTGATAGTATTTACAACTTTGGAAGTAAATCTGAGCCCATTTCACAATGCCAACTTCTTGTCTCCTATGTAATCTGAATCAGTGGAAGAAGCACTCTACAATAGAAGGATACAGTCTGCTTGTTCAGAGCCTGGTTTAATCACATCTTGAATGTCTTCCAGCAGATCAAAATCTGGTAGCATTAGTGACCTATGTACAGTAATGTTTTGGTATTGATTCTCACTGGCAAGGTCATTCCTAGTACCATCAGTACCAAACAAAACCACAGCAACCTCATCTTTACTCTCAGCAAAAACCTGGAAACAGAAAAAACACAGGACAGGTGTAAAACCACAGGTAGATTCATACCTGCCACATTAGGCAGTCCAGCAAGGTCAACTAATTTTGCAGCATCAAGTAGAGTAGATTTACTTTTTCAATGATACCCTACCAAAATGTAATCTTGCAGAGTTCACATGAGGATATCTGGGATAAAACTAAACTAGCTGACTAAGTCCGTGAAATGAGTCTTCTGTGTGGTAAATCCTAAGAACGCTGAAACAGTTTAGAGAAAGTGAAGAGTATTTGTTTTCCCTAAAAGTTTCCAACAGCCTGAAGAGTGACCAGTCCAACTGCCCCATCTCATCCACAAAAGTACAGGTGAAACAAAGAGTACTGTTACTCCTGCATGAAAACATACTAATTCTCACTCCTCATTTATTTCAACTGTTAGTAAATAAGAAAAGTATTTCACACATGTTATTGCTTCCTCTTCCTTTTTAACAATTTACGGTGTGTGAAGTCACACATACCTGTCGCTGCACAAACTTTAACATAATCTTCTTGGCTTGTTCCAGTGAAGATTCCTCACCAGGAGCAGAACTGCTCATTGTGCAGCCTACATCCAGGCACAGTACTACAGCCACCTAGAAAGGAAAGGCAATACTGAACAAGAATGAAAAAGGCCAGCCACCTTGTTTTAAAATATGAAATACATCCAGTTCTCTGAGAAGTGAAGCTGCCAAAAGGACATGGGCGATAAATCAGAAGACTGTCAAGTGATATGAGATGCATAGTCTACTTCTGCAAAGCAAAGGGGATGAACAGGAAGAGAAGATGCTGGTCTAAGCTCTTTTGCATACAGCAAATAACTCCAAGTACCTTTTCAAATATCAGCCAAAAGAATCTGACTCTTGTCACCCAAATAGATAAATCTTAATATCCATTTTAAAAGAATAACTTGCCTAGAATAGCTGTCAAATGTTCTGTATTAGCAGCTCTCAATTTTCTTGTCCTTCTCCTTTTCCAAGAACATATTGTGCACCTCCCCTATCACTTTAACAAGAACTGATTTGACTCCCTGCATCCTCTCAGGACAGGACAAGAAGAAGAAAGCAAGCTGAGCAACAAAGCTCCACAAGACATCAGTAAGTTATACTTGGGTTCAGCACTCTATTCCTCAAAGCTTTCACTATTGGCTTGCCTGGGAGTCAAGAATTAATGTCCCTGAGTCAACTACTTCTGCAGAAACTTAGAGCAGAGTAAAAGAAGTAACTGAGGCTGTACTAGACTCTCACAAAAGACTTGTTACTGCTAACCTGCCTGCCTGAGGAATTACTCTACCAGAATCAGCAACTGCAGACCCTTGGCTTATTGCTGTCTTGCCTCAAGACACACAATGGCTGACAGCTGAATTAATCCTGCTGTCCAAACCAGGCAAAATGCTCTTCACAGCTGGCAAGATGACAGCAAAGAAATCAAGTAAGTACATGAGTGAAGACCTGCTGTTTTGCTTAAGAAAAAATGACCAAGTGTCAAGACCTAACAGGCTCTTTTGGAAGGCTGCAAACTGAAGCCTGGTGCCTATTCAGGTATGCAGAAGTCTCCTTCAGGAAGAGGGCTGATCTCTCTTTTTGTAGAATAGAATCACCGAACTGTTCTGGTTAGAAAAGACCTCTAAGATCACTGACTCCAACCATCAGCCTAACACCAGCACAGCCATTAAACTGCATCCCAAACTGCCATATCCATCCATTTCTTGAACACCTTCAGGGACACTGATTCCACCACCTCCTGGGCAATCTATTCCAGTGCCAACCACTCTTTCTGTAAAGAAATGTTTCCTAATATCCAATCTAAACCTCCTCTGGGGCTATTTCCTCTCCTCCTGTCACTTGATACTAGAGAGAAGAGACCTGCCCCCACTTCACTACAACCTCCTTTTAGGGAGTTATAGAGCGCAGTGAAGTCTCCCCTCAGCCTCCTTTTCTCCAGACTACACAATCCCGGTTCCCTCACCTGTTCCTCATATGACTTGTTCTCTAGACCCTTCACCATCTTTACTGCCCTTCTCTGGACACACTCCAGCCACTCAATGTCCTTCTTCTAGTGAGGGGCCTAAAACTGAGCACAGCATTCAAGGTGCAGCCTCACCAGTGTCAAGTACAGGGGCACAATCGCTGCCCTACTCCTGCTGGCCACACAATTCCTGATACAGGCCAGGATGCCGTCGGCTGCCTTAGCCACCTGAACACACTGCTCATGTTCAGCAGGCTGTCAACCAACACTCCCAGGTCCTTTTCTAAAAGCCAGACAACTTTCCAGCCACTTTGCCCCAAGCCTGTAGCATTGCATGGAGTTGCTGTGACCCAGGTGTAGGGTCCAGCACTTAGCTTTGCTAAACCCAGACAAACTGAATTTTTAACATGGCAAAAACTAATACTTTAGCAGGGGCAATTGTAATTACTACTGAAGTACCCGCACCGTGCTCAAAGCCACCGCTGTCCCCGACAGAGCAGTATTTAAGTCCCTTTGAATTAGCAACAGCTCGAAGGTCGTCACAGGGAGAAGTGATTCAGTATCAGAGCAGCCGTGGCTATCGTACCGTTTGCTACTCACACCGAAGTTAGCCCTCATAAGGCGCCCGGGCCTGTTCCACACTACGCTGACTGCGGTACAACCCAGACGCCAAAAGGCAGTGAAGGCGATGCCCTCAGGCGAGCTGAGCGGATCGGCCACATCTGGCTCGCTGACGGTGCTGCCGGAACAACCCCGAGGCACCGCCAGAAGCCCCCCCACCGCCAGCACCGGGTGGCTCTAACAAGCGCCTGCCCAGGGCCAAAGCTGACACAGCGCCCGCGTTACAGACAGGCAAAGGTAGCTCCGGCCCGCCGAGGCGGGACCCATGATCACTGACTCAAGCGCTCAGCGGCGGCCGGGCCCGAGCAGGCAGCACCCCTTCAGTGGCGCCCCACCCCTGAGGCACTTTCCCGCGGATGAAACGTGCGGGTTGCCCAAAGGCTGTCAGGATACTGAAGCCCCCCTCTCCTCTCACCTTGCGCGCCATCTCCCTGTTTCCGGGACGCGGTGCGCCGGGCTCCTCCGGTTCGTTCCCCGACGGGAACCAGCGGCGGCGCTTCGGGTTCCGCGGCAGGGGCAGCGCCGCTCAGCGGCGGGCAGGGGCGCGGACAGGACTGAAACAAAGGGTGAACGAGGAGGCGATGAAGGGATGAGAGGGATTTGTCCTGCTACTGCCGTGTCCGTCCCCGAACTCCGGCGGCGGGGAGGGCACATTCCTTCAGGCCGTCTCCGCGGCGGTGGAGTGAGGTGATACGGTCTCAGCCGTGGCCTGAGGCTGGACCGAAACTGGTGCGGGTCAATCCGCAGCGGGTGTCTGGGCCACGTATGGGTGAAAAGGAAGGGAAACGTGAGGTACTTGCCCTCATCTTTCTCCTGGAGCCACCCCCCACCCCTTCAGCCCCCTTCAAAGTGTCACATCTAGCAGGCGTGACAATATCTGCGATTTTGGCAGTAGAATGAGCAGTGCATAGCCTAAGACAAGCCTGGTCTGGGTGGACTGGGGATCCCTGGGGATCAGGCAGTGGCAAGTCTCCGGGGCCAGGAAGCCCTCCTGTTCTCTCTTGCCCCTGAGCACCAACTCATTCATCGCATCTGTTACCCAACCCTCAAATCTAGTCCACCTAGGACTCTCCAGCCTCCACCTCACAGCGGCTGGAAGCCCTGCAGGAGACAGTCTACTGAGGGAGCAGCCGTTCATTCCCCTTTGCCACTGGGACAGGGCTTTGGGCTGGAGGGGAGCATCTGGTAAGTCACATTCTGCCCACGGATCAGCAGTGGGACAGGATTATTTAATTAAATATTAACACAACACTAGTGTTCTCACAGGTTTAACAACAGAGAGAAGTTCTGAATCGAATTACATCCAAGCTGTTGGATGAAAGTGAAACTTGTTGATTTTAAAAAGTCCAAGTATAGGAGATGCTATGTTGTGTATAACTTGGCATCAGCAGAGATGTATACAGAATCTTAAATATTTCATCACATATATTGAGTATTTCATGTTCTGCATTATCTTGCCTGTATCTTTTGAGAATATCATTAACCATGCTCTTTCTACTCTCAATGTATCTAAAATCCCACATTATAATTGTTCTCAAAACAGAGTGCAAAGTGGTGATATTAGTATAGCTACAAAAGAGTAAATCTCACATGAGCACTTCAAAAACCTTGCACCAGAAGACTGACCCTGCAAGCACAAATGTTTCCTTCTTATATTGAGTGATGTCTGAAGACAAAAATCCCCTTTCTCTCCTTACTACACCACCATGCTTTGGGAATATTGGTAATTGAGGGATTATGTCTTCAAAGCACTTTGCATGTCAAAGGGACAGAGCAGCTTGGTAATATAACAAATATTTTATGGGAAACCTGTAGACAAAAAAAGAGACAGCAACTGCAACAGGAAGCTGTGTGTTGTCTTCCTGAACGCCTCTAAGGAGATTTCAGATTAATCAGCTGAGGCAATCAGATCTGCTTGCTATTATTCCTGGTGTTATCTTCGTTCCTAGGAGTGTTTGACACAGACCAAAAGCCCCTTCTTGGGCTAGCAATCAGACAATTCTCCCATCCTGACTGATTTCCAGTGTAGCTTGCAGTATAGGCATACGACAAGGGATGTGCATGCACGCACACACACAGAGGGGAAGAGCAGAGAAACAAGAACTAATCAACTTCATCAGCAAAGGGTTTTCATACATTAGCAGAAAGGCATTTTGCCAGGCACCATAATAAATGAACATTGTATTTTTATGACAGGGTTGGGAAGTACAACCCCATCCCTGATTGCTGGCACAGAATATTGCCACAAAAACTTTCATAGTCCGCTCTGAATCCTAGATTTGACATAAAAGCTGAAGCCCAGGCTTTTGTCAAAACTCTCATAGCTAAAGCCGTAATTGTAAACGCTAATCAGAGAAAACTAATTTTCATATTAATTAGGAACCTCTGCTTTGCAGGAAGTTTGGTGTGCCCAACTCAGGTTGTAGAGAGTAGAACTAAGAACACCTGTAACCACGAAACTCCATGTGTGATCTTCTTATACATTAACTCTCAGTCTAGCATAAATGAGGTTTTACAATGTTTGTGGCAAAATTCATAAACAATAAACCCAAACATTCCCCATTTGCACCTTTGTGCTGCCAGATGTCCTCAAAGCTATTTTCACCATTCAAAGGAAAACTGGATCATCATTACTGAAACAAACTCATCCCCATTTCCTTTTCCTTTGCAAGTCTGCACAAATCTCCCTTATGGGTAGTCATCATATCAGACTAATCAAGTCCATCTAGGGGCACTGGGGTTTTGTTAGCCTGGATTAAGACTTAAAGATCTGTTTGTAAACACTTGCCAAAGGATTAATTGGCCATTTCCATTTTACAGAATGTCAGCCTCTGGGTATAAATAATCTTGGAGGATTTGGTATCCAGGGTGATCAGCTGTAATCTCATTTGCAAAAAAGTGAGTCCTCAGTTCCAATGCAGGTCTCACTCATTGCTCTGCTTACTCCTTTTTTGGTTATTTTTCTTCCCCTCAAAAAACTAAGCCTGGATTAAATAAGCATGTTCTTGGGGGAAGTAGCAGTGAGGGGCCTGCCTTGTGTTTAACTTCCTTCAATGCCTTTACAAGGCATCAAGGAAAATGGCTTCCCTACTTTGTTACAAGAAGGAATATATTATCCAGAGAATTACAGCTAGAACCCAGCTGCTAATGAGCAAATATGAATGTCTTCAATGTAAAAGTAAAAAAAGGACTTGGCCTTTGTTCCTCAAAGCAATTGCCCATGGACACTGGGTAAACACCTAGTGGAAAGAAGAAAACCATAGCCATCTGGGGTCTAGCCCAACAGTTTGATTAAAATAGATGCATGAAGCAGAACTTCCCACAAAAGAAGTAACTTTGCAGTCAATGCCTGTTCTTTGCCTAGATTCAAACATATAAGTGGGCAGTAACTGCGAACTGAGGAATTAGGAACTGAATTTCCTACAGAGAGAAACAAAGCACGACGAGGACACTGTGACACCAATCAGCTTTGTATTTCTACCAGTACAAGCTTGGCAGTAAGCTGAAAGATGAAGTAGACAGGAAATTGGCACCCAAAGCAAATCAGAGCTTAGAAGCACATCTGTTAGCATCTTCCTGCATTGGGCTTCATGAGGTGTGCACAGTTGTCTTCTCTCAAGAGGTCTTTCCAAACACCTGCTTGCAAGTGCATGCCAAAACCGCAGTGCAGACCACTGCTAGTTTTTAGTGTGTCTGCTTTGTGATTCCTGATGGTTCTTCACAAGAGATGCAAGCCTAACACACCGTCTTTGCTTAGTTTCTTCTGTGGAATACACCTGCATGGGAAAGATCTTAAACATTGGTTTTACTCTTTAGAGAGTAAAACCTGTGACTCTGAGGATCAGCTGTAAGTCCATAGGGCTTGTCCTCGGCCATCTATGACTCACAAACACTTGGCACACTACAAAACTGTGTGTGACTCTGAGGATCAGCTGTAAGTCCACAGGGCTCGTCCTTGGCCATCTATGACTCACAAACACTTGGCACACTACAAAACTGTGCCTTTGATAAACTGAAAAACAATTTAGAAAAAAAATCCTTCCGGGGATTTAACAGTTCCCATCTGTTTGTCTACCTGCTCTGTCCATTTCCAGTTTAGTTTGTGCAACGAAAGAAAATGAGTCTACTAGGGAACGTTACTGTTCTAGGAAAATTAGAAAGCTAAAGAGCAAGGATTATACTACATCATCCAGTATAGTATATCTTCCTTACCATAGTAAGGAGAGGTAATGAGTTGCAAGAGTGTATTAAAAGTAGATGTTATGTTTGTAATCTCACCTACATTTTCAAGAAAAATCATTAGTGGTTTAGCTTTAGCCAGTTTTATATTTGCCTTGGAGAAAGTCACCTGGCTTGGCTGATAGGAAAACGTCTCCACTGTATAAGTGCACTGATTTTTCCTGGTTTATCTCAAACCACTTTTTGCTGCTGATGTTGCTGCCTAATTGCGTTGCTACCTGTTTGCAGGTAACCTTTATAAGCAGTGTTCCACTGCTGTCAATTATTTAATTAGCTCAGAAGGCAGAAGTAAATGCTGTGGGTCCAAAGATTTCAACTGGGCTGAAACCCATGTAGCTGTCAGGAAGAGTCTGTGTAATGTAACTTCATTTTATTTCTTTAATGTGTCTTTATTTAAGAAGTTAAGAGAATGTTAAAGTTCCAAAAGTACAGTTCCAAAATGTGAGGAAATTCAATGGAATTTTCTCATGCAGCCTTAACCAAGTACTTTGTATCTGTGTATTATGATACGGGTTCCACTACAGGAGCAGGTAGTTTTTTTGTCTTGCAATGCCATAGTCTCTTCAATACACACTGGGATAAATTAAGGACTATTCACTAGAGGACTGATAAGGCTCTTGCCTCGTTTGTTACAAAAATTGGGAGACATAGAGTGAAGGAGGAAATTCTTATAATTATGGTAACTGAATGACACTTTAAAAATGAAATTCTCTGGGTTTGTTCAGCAGGTTGCCTGTGTTCTGACTTACAAATCTTGTGAACCCAAGTCTCTCACCAGTAGGCACTGGTTATATAAGTCACATTTTTCTTAGTGCTCAGTTTGAGGTACAGTCTGATCTCTGTAAGTGCTAAGCACTCTCAGGTCATCATGAAATGAGCTTCATTTTCAGTACAGAAAATGCCTTATTATGCTAAATGTTCTAAAAAAAAATCACCTGCAAGGCATCTCAGAAGGATTGTGAGACTTAATGGGCATTTTTTGCTTTTTTTAATCCTTGTGCTTTAATTGCCACAGGTAATTTTATCAGCATTTATGTCACATGCTATTGCAAAACTAAAAGTATGTGAAGTACTTATATATTACAGTGATGTGTTATTGAGTGATTGCTCTGCACGATCTGTGCAAATGGATTTTGGCCACACTTGAAACATAAGGGCAAAAAAAATGCTAGATTGGCTTCTCATAAAATGCTGTCAGACCCCCTACTAAATAAACCTGGCACACCAAAGAATAGCATGAGGTCCTGTCATTGAAGGTTGCTTCATGTTGCTTACCCATAGAGAACAGGGAAGGAGAGATTAATTTTATATGAATATATTAAAAATTGGCATAATGTAATTTCTTTGTATTTTCCATTGCACTTTCATGGTGTGTAGACAACTTCTAGTGCATTTCTAAAGCATGAAAAGAATACTGCAGTGGTCTTTTCCCCCCGTTTTTCAATTCAGCCACGAGAGGGCAACATGATCCCTGTCATCTAGGCAGAGGAAGCGCTAAAACCTGCAGAATTGGGTAGCACACCCAGCAAGCTACCACCAAACTGCAGAGCAATTTCTGCATAAAGGGATCGCAGAAATTAGACAATTTTTTGTGTGTGTGTGTATATATATATGTACATATATATATATATACACACACACACACAAAATTAATATATGTGTACATATATATATACACACACAATTTTACATTGCACTTTTTTGGGGAAGGTAGATTTTAAAATCTCATCTTGCATCCAAGATCTGTTCATCTGGGTTCCTGCTTAAGATGATGTTTTCACGAGTTCTAACTCTGTGGATCGGCCAAAGGATTTCTGAAGGAGGTGATGCGAGGGCCACTCAGCCTGGTATCATGAGAAGTGAAATATTTCCCACTGCTAAATAACTGAAAACCTGACGTGTTTCTATTCTTGAAATAACTTTGGCAGACATTCCTGGATTAGTTGTTTAATCCATTACAACAGACGATTTATATATTATATTTTAGAGGACTGTCAGTGGTGTTGAGTCTGATTGTCTTTAAAATTAACAGAAATAGTTTGGCTCAATTGAACTCCGGAGCAGCTGGAGAAGACCAGAGAGCCCATGTCAGATACACTTACTTTGGGGATAGCAACAGCCCAGCAAAGTATCAAATTGTCAGGAAAAAAGCTAAAGTCAGTGTTTTTTTAGGACTAGGTAATAAATACAAAGCAGATACCAATAAAATGAAACAGCATCTTAGAAACTGGGAGAAGATGCAGGCTGTGTTACAGGATATAGCAAAACAACAACATTCTGCCCAGAGGTCTTATGTTGGCTGTTACTATTTCAGATTGGGTTATCACAGAAGCAAAATCTCATCTGTCTTGTTCCTCGCATGCTCTTTGTTTCACAGTATTTCTCTCTTTCTCACCTCCCTCTGTGTGGTAAGTCTTTGCTTGCAGCCACTAGCAATCCAGCTGTGTTTTCAGTATCTCTGCAAAGCACTTTGATGCAGCGGGATTGTTCCAGGCAAGCTAGCTGGGATAAGTCACTGTGAAGCATTTGCTTTGTGGCTGCAGAAGGATAAGCCTTTAGTATCCTCTCAGTTTCATCCTCCCCCACCAGCATCATGCACGTACGCACGCGCGCACCCACGCACACGCCGGCTAATGTTCCGATTTCATCTTCACAGCGCAGGATTTGTTCCTTAACCAGCCTCTGGGAGGGGACAGGAAGAGTCTTCAGCTGCCTGAACAAGGCTCTTTCTGAGCTGGAAGAGAGCATCCCATTTTATTAGTCTGTAAGCAGACTGAAATCAGACTGAAAGGGTGGAAATTTGGACCTTTAGAAAAATATCAGCCTTAATGCACTTTAAAAAGGGAGCACTGCAACATGGAGGATGGGGCATCACGTTTTAAAGCTTTCAATTTTCATGAGTTCCCAGTTTGTACAGCTTTGGGGAATGAAGCAGCAGTCTGCGTGACAGAGCTGCTATTTGAGAGGAAAGAAGAAAGGATTCAGTTTGGGGGTTATTTCTGTAAATTGATGCTAGCCCATGACACTAGCAGATATGTGGCATGTCAGCTGTAAAAGCAGGGGAAGAATAATTTCAAGTTTTCCTTGTCAGTCATTTTTTGCAAGAATTCCTTCGAGGGAAGAGAGTCATCTAGATGACAACTGCTGATTCCTGAAGGTTTTCCATACTAAACAAGGCAGACATTCAAACTTTTATAACTTTTCATTGAAATAATTGACAAATTTAGCTGTCGAAAGAGGCTTGATTTTAGGGTGGAATGGGAGACTCAGAGCAATCCTGCTATAACTGTGGAGCTGGCAAAAGTTGCCACCACCGGATAAGACTTTTGCCTTAGAGTCTGGTTCAATGTTAGAGCTCAGTCACATTGTAGAGGAGTCAGTGTTGTTACCCACTTTGAGTTGCTAAAGGTAGCTCTGCCAGCAGGTATTTGGTGAGAACTGAGATGTCGTTTATCAATGGTACTACACGTGCACAGTCAGTGCAAAGGGCGAAGTTAGCTGAGGAGAGGGGAGCTTCCTGATGAGAGAGCCTTCTTTTTGGGTTCTTCTTGACCCTCTTCCTATTGCTCTTGAGAACTGCTTTCCTGTTTAGTGTGACTCTTGCACGTTTGCTGGGCTGAGTATGATTTTATATACTTTATAAACTACTATATATTGGCATTGGTATCAGTTTTCTTGTTTTATTAAATCTGCTACCATTTCTACGTTTGGGTCTTTGCATTTTCCTAATCCCTCTTCTCTGCTCAGGAGGGGTCATTGGGTGATAGACCAACTGCTATAGTCTAGCCCCAGATAGGAGCTAAATGTAGGCATCTCCTTAGGCCACCTACCCCAGGAGCTGTTGGATTCATGCCCAGCATTGACACTGTAAAAGCCATTCAGTTTATTTCTAATATTTGGAGTTGTTAAGACAGCAACTGCAGGTGATTCAGATAACCAGGCTAGAATAAATTAAGCTGTACTTGTCTTATATCACAATAAGGCAGTTTGCTGTTATTTTATAGTAGAAATAATTGATCCAGTTTTATTGCTGTAGAAGAAAAAAAATGGTGTATATATGAAGACAGTCAAAAGTGCCTTGAAATACATTGGCCTTAACATATGTTACTGATGGAGGAACTTGTAATAAACCAAGCCCTGAGGTAATGTGTTGCCTGGGAGGTGATTTTTTTATACTATTCACCAGGCAGAGCATACTATCAAATTTGGTAGTTATCTTTTTTTATATTGTAAAGTTAAATTTCCAGATGGAAGAAGTGGTTGGGAAAAGGAGCCCTAAGATAGAGAGATCACATCTGGGCAGAAACTTTGTATCTCAGAGGGCTCCAGGACAAAATCATCCATGGTTTACCTACTTTCAATGGATGTAAATCACAATAGATTCTAGCTGCTCTACTTTGGGGGGAAAGTTTTATATTTTAGCATGCTAAAAGCAAGGGCATCATTCAAACACAGGGACAAAGACATTGTTGGCCTGACTCAGACAGTCTCTTTATTTTAATGTGTTCTGACAGACTTCAGCTACCATGTAATGACAAGAAATTGGGAAGACTAAAACTTAATGGAACTGGGTGACCAAAGGGGATCCAAGAGAGTCCCTCAAGCCCAATTTCCCTGGGCTGCATGTTCACATGCAGTCACACTTTACCTTTTCATGTGAAACGATGCTTAAGAGGCTTTCTGAACTTCCTGATCAAACACACAATCATAAACCTGGCTGTTGGAAGATAAATCATGATTTAGTAGATAAGCAAACATGATGTCCCTTCTGATTCACAAAATTTTCCAAGTGGATTAGCTCCCTGAATTTGCTTCAACCTTCCCTTTTTTGTGAGTTTACATCTCCATACAGGGAATGAATGAAGCTGACTAGGAGTTTCATTTGCATGTTCCAAAGATGCACATTGCCATCATAGAAGAAAGAAAATGTCAAGTAAGTGTTTGCCCTGTGCTAGCAGGAGGTTAAGACTGCAGTAATACTGTGTGGGAGAGCACCAAAGGTGTCATTTAATATTTAGACACCTCAGAGAACTGTATTGGTGTATTCTCCTTTGTCTTACCAGAAACATGTCTGGAGTACTTATGGGTTGTAAGAAGTCTTCCCAGCACATCTGTAAATAGCAGCTCCAAGTCACAGACACACAGACCATATTTTAGAGTTAAATGTACATCCTGTTTTGGTATGAAAGAGTGTCCCTCCATACAGATCCTTGGAGCCAAAGCCAAACAGATACCCAATAAGTGAACTAAATGAAAAGTTTTCATTTGTGCAATATGAAGTAAAAACAAAGAAGAACCCAGATCCCAGATATCTGACAGTTCTGGACAGGCAAACGGAGACCCATTTCAGACACCCTATAAAGTGGCTATTCAAAGATAATGGCTTGTATTCAATGATCAGTATAGAATGACTACGTCCATCTCACAGCACCGTTTTTAACACAAAGTCAAGCAGAAGCATTGAGAGCAACATTCTTCTAAAGCCACGTAGATCTTTATTCTCCACCCAGGCCAGCAAGGATGGAAAAAGGGAATGCAATTAAAAATAACAATCTGCAAACACACGCTGTCTTTACTTTAAAAAACCCCATCCAGACTAGAGCAGCCTAAACCACATTCAACAAGCAGAGTAACTGGAATTCCCTGCAGTTTGACAATGGCACATAAGCAGAAAGTACTTGTGAGTTTCTAAAAGCAAGGACATAACAGGACAAAAAAAATTGTGCTTTATTTCTATTACAACAATTGATTATATATTTTTGCAGCAAGCAAACTGCTCTAAGGGACAACGGACAAGAGAGAAAGCTATCCAGAATTGTTTTGTGAAAAGTTTGAATAAAACTTTTACAAATAGCACCAGAACTAACCCCAAGCTTAAACCAGGCCCCACCAAAATCAATGGCAGAACACCCTGATGGCAGGAGCAGAGGCAAGCTTGGTTAAATGTAAAGAATGGATTGTTCCAGTAAATCCCCCAAAAGGTGGCCTTCAATCCCAGAAGCATAGCTGCCATGGCAGAGGGAGGGTACCATGACTTCTCTGGTGCTCCCCTCTGACTACGTAGCACTGAGGGGCACAGATTTAGTTTTGTCTCCACTCTGGCAGGCTGTTTGCAATCCTGAAAGCAAATCCTGCAGCTCAGCAGACATTTCACATGGTTGTATTCTGTAATGAGCTAGTATTTATCATCCAAGCCCTCTGCAAGCTGAAAGTTCTTTGTGTGACTGACCCCAGCCTTTCGTCTAGCCTTGAACAGCTGCTCTGTAGCAGTGGCAGCTGAATTGGGTTTTCTCCCTCTGCAGCAATGCACACTTGTCAGCCATCCTTCCCCAAAAGCCACTTGTTTGCTGCATGTTGGGGCCAAGATATACAATCCACTCCTTTCATGCCAATAGTGTCCCTCTAGGCAAAGCATGAGAACACTTGCCAGCAGGCCTTCTTTCCCATTAGTGCTTGTTAAGCATCACTTCTTCCCACCCTCCAGCTATGTGGGAGCCTGTGATTTCCATGTAGAGGAGTATTAAGCAGAGTGGCTGTGCTGGGTCATTACAGACTGCCAGCACTGGTGTGACTTCCTCAGCTTCTCCATTAATCCAGAAGCATATCAAGCTCTCTGATTGAAACTGCCCTATGAAAGGCATTTCATTGCTTAAACTGGTCCCAGGCATATGTCAGGCTCTTTGAACCCCAGTGTATTACCTGCCACTGCCTCACAGGTTGGGATATATTTTACTGGTTTGGGGCTTTTGTTTTTTCTGGAAGTTTATTGTTATCTTTGAAGTCTTAGCCAGTGAAGACTGAAAGCTGAGCATCAGGAAACAGCAAACACAGCCTGGCTGTACCTGTGCCCAGGGAGCATCTCTGCTTTGTCGGTGAAGTCTGGGGCCAAGCCTGCTCTTGATATTTGACTTGTACACTACTCAAACTGTTAATTCTCAAGTCAGTACTAAGAGGATGCCTTGGCTGGACATCCAAGAAGGACACAGTCCAAGGATGCAGCAGGGACTTACTTCTCAGTGTCAGGCCTAGAGGATCAGATAGATTTGGTTATGTATCACTGGTTCACAGATGTCCTAAGCAGGACAGTCAGGGTAGTCGTGAGCTCATTCTTGAAATGCAGCACAAAGCAGTAGTTCCTGTGAAATCCAGCTTCTGAATTCTTCTCTTTACCACCCTAAAAAATAGAGCAGCACCCCCTCTGGTAGGGAGATAGGGAAGTGAAACACCAATACAGATGTGTGACTATGCAGCTTGACTGACTGTACGCTACAAATTACCTACCCACAGCATGCAAATAGGGCACTCCTCTGGGTTGGGGCTGAGCCAGACTTTCTAGCAGCATCAGCTGAATTAGTAGGGCACTCAGAAAATTAATCATCACGGAATCACACAATGTTAGGGGCTGGAAGGGACTTCGAAAGATCATCCAGTCCAACCCCTCTGCCAGAGCAGGATCACCTAGAGCAGATCACATAAATGCATCCAGATGGGTTTTGAGTATCTCCAGAAAGGGACACTCCACAACCCCCCTGGGCAGCCTGTTCCTAATCATGTTTCAGCCCCCGTTAGGGTTTGTTATACCTCTCTTTTATTTTCCTTATATCCTCTTCAGGCCAAAACCCCAATAGTCAATCCAGAAAAAGAACTTTTCTGCTAGTAATTTTTTTTAAGAGACAATTAAAATTTCTCCAGCCTATGGTGGCTGCCTCAGCCTGGTCTGGGAGCCCACTAAGATGCTATACAATGTCCCAAAAGGAGGGAAACCAATTATGAAAATGAGACATGAGGGGAGGAGGATGTATAATCCATTGCTGTTCCATATAATTAACCAGGAAGTATATATGGGATGTAGATTTCCAGAGCTGAGGCACTAATGGAGTTTGCATTGGCATTAACAGGGATGCCCCTGTTCTCAAAGGGAAGGTTCAGCAGCCCTTCTGTGAGTGCAACTTGAAAACCAGAATGAATTTCAGTGAGACTTTCCATCCCAAGCATTTTCAGCTCCCCCTCCCTAAATACAAGCACCACTGATCTACACCTGCATTGCAGTGCCGTACAAATGGATCATCCTTCCTCAGAGCATGTGTTGCTTCCCCATAATGCAACTGTTTGCCCTTTACACTGGGTACAGCTCTTGTACATTCCTTCCTATGCAGGTGTGTCCTCAGCACTTATCTGTGCACCTACAATCACCTGAGGGTGCTTGGTGACAGGCCTGTCAGGTCCCCATGCACCACATTACAGAGCAAGCCCTACTCTTCCATCACATCATAGGAGCATTTCAGCTCAGTGTACAGCTCATCTGCTTTTGTTGGAGGCTATGCTGCCCTAGCCCAGTGAAAGGCTGGGCACAGCTGTTCCAGTGGTCAATTTTGTCAAACTCTGACAGTGTCTAAGCAGTTAGCTTGTAGAAAGACTGGAAATGGACCCTTTCTAGGGAAACAGAAGGAACATCACACATACTAGAATTCAGCCTTCACCTCTGAATGGGTTCCTATCTCCTGATGTTCATTCTCTGAGCAGAGACTTCTTTTCACTGGGTCTGCTGGTCACTGCTATGTCTTACTCCTGAAAAGTAAAGTCTAACTTTACAGAAGTGGACTTTTCAGCATGTTGTATCTCTACCACTCCACACACAGGCTGAGCCCCACAGACCTGGATTTTCTCACCATTCCCAGAAGTTGTAATTAGGTAAAACAGATGACAAAACCTTAGAGAGCCATGCACCTCCCCACCCAGACCACATGAAGCTAGCACTCTTGCATTCTGTGACATTTACAGAGCACTCCCAGCCCAATATTTTATTCATTAAGTTTGTGTTTAAATATATATTTATATAGATTAAAAGAAAAAAATCAACATGTTACTTTTTAGGTGAAAGCCACTCGCATATGACCAAAATAGTTAGCTAGGATGAAGGCTCAGACTGCTGAGGTCTCTACACCCTGTGCAGAGCTCTTGCCAGAGAGACTACCTGAGATATTGTCAGAATCCAGCAGCTCAACGATACTGTATGGAGAACAGTCTTCCAAACCCAGCTTGCTGCAAAGCCAGCCACAGAAGCCCTTCTCCATATCCCTGACAGCATGCCACCAGTACCCAAAGGACCATGCTACCTGGGCCACAGCTGAGTACAGACCTAGAGAAAAAGACACAACCATAATTATAATTGGGTAGAAGATGATCAAAAAAGGGCAAAAGGTGATTTTGTGCCAGAAGGTCCTCTCTTCATTGTACACCAAGAAGATATTGTACCATGTAATGGTTCCATAGTAGAATGAAACCACAAAGGACACTACAAAGATGATGGGGAGGCAGATGAGGGTCCAGAGGATGACATGGGGTCCTCTGTCCAGTCCAACATCGCATTTCTTCTTCTCAGGTACATCCTCTTTAGGAGGCTCCTTTGACTTAGCCAGTTCCTGCAGCTCTTTGTCTGTTAATGTGACATGGATATCCACCATCTGACCCTTCTTCTTTCCCCTGGTGATTGTTCCAGTCAAGGTGACATATCGGCTGTCTAAAGGCATATTCCAGACACCTACAAACACAAATAAACTCATCTACATTAGATTTATTTTCTGTATGGGGTATTTTGTGTAAATCCCCAAAGACAATTAGACAGTGCATATGGAGTTATAGTTAAATTAAAAAAAGATGGACTGCAAGAAGCAATGCGGTATTAAGAATTATCACAGAAGAAAATGGAAGAGCTAATGAAGGTGCAGACAGGAATTCCAGAAGACAAAAATCGCAAAGGAGAAGACTACAGCATTTGCACTAGGGACAATATGTGAATGTAAAGTGCTGCAGGAGTTAATGAGAAAGAGATGAGACAGAGTAACTGAGTCAAGAATGGTATGCCTGTTTTCTCTGGTATCCTCATAGACTTACTCCTGAATTAGAGAAATATGACTAAGACTCTTGTTCTGGAATAAGCACAACTACACATGGAGTTATACTTGAAGAGCTAATATTTCACTCTGCGTTTGCACTGCATCTCAATCCAAACTAATTTTCAAAGTTTAGAAAAAAACCTACCACACTCTCATGAATTATATCTGCATTGTAAGGGATCAACAAAAGCACCAAACAGGAAAGTGTTGGGTTGTATATTAAGAGTCATGAACAGACTGCCTTAGCTTCCAAGTGGTATTGGTTTAGGATGATTGCAGTGTTGGCCAGAAATTCTTCTATGGAGCTGAAATATGCTTCTTCCTGGTCTTATTTCTAACTAGCTTGGAAGGAGGTCTTCAGAAACTCTTAAAAGGAGGCTGAGAAGTTTGGAGTGGCCCACAAAAATAGGAAGGCAGCAGGTGAACCATGAAGATAGGGGTGGAATCACAGGGGGGTCTAGTGTGGCTAATGGACCAGGAGCATGCATTCACATTTAAGCACCTCTCAGCCTGCACTGCAGACTCACAAGAGGATGAGCCAGAGGTCCTGCCTCCCACACTTCTTTCCTGTAAGGGTATCCAGGACGAACATGAGAAGTGAAAGTGGCTCTAAGATGCCCCACAATGAACTTGACAAATAATCCCTCTTAAGGAGGAAGCTGTGCCGAGAACATGCAAACAGGAGGCAAGAGCAAATCCCAGATAATGAGTAAAACTCTCTTTCACAGGTACAGCCACTAAATCCATCTGCTCCCACCCTTTCACTTTACAGGCATTGTTCTAGGCATGGGCAGGGGCTTGGATCACAGCAGCACTGGCTTTAATTTCTAGATCAACCCCAACCAACACATATGTTTAAAACTAAGAGTGTGGCAACAACCAAACTTTGCAAAGAAGTGCAGGAGACACCTCTGCAATTCTTTCATGTATGAACTCAAGCTCTAATTCCTACAGCCTTGGAAAGGATCGAGCCCACAGTCTCTGCCATTTGACCTTAGTGTATACTGGCATCAAAAAACATTTATAGAAAGTGGATGTTCCCAGGAATACATACCATCTGCCATGGACTGACCCAGGAACTTGGAGCCTTCCTCAGAGCTCCTCTCCCCTCCTTCTTCATCTGCCTGTTCCTCTTCCACCTTAGTCTCGTTCTCTGACCGATACACGATTATTGACTCAGGACGGGACTCCTTCTTCTTCTTTTTCCTCCGGTCCATGGTGGCTTCCCCATCAAAGGTGACGGTGGTTCCCACAGCTCTTCTCATGGAGCCACGGTGAGGGCTCTGGCTTCCAGATTTGCTCTCTTTCTGCACTGTCTCCTCCATCTCACTGCTGCTTTCAAGTCCCTCACCTGGCATCTTGCAACACTTGATTCCAGTCTAACAGATCCTACACTTAAAAGTCATTGATTAGACAACAGTCCCATGGATGCTTTGTTTGGTAAGATGTCCCACTGCTGACATCCAAACTATGCACTCCATTCCCAGCCTAAAATGAGAGACAAAGCTGAAAAAGTCTCTTTTTTTTGCCAAGCAGAAAAATATTCCCAGAACTTTCCTAAAAAGAGTTATTTCCACCTGGTTTAAATGTCACCTGAAAATCCTTATTACTGTCATGAACATCAATTTTATTACACAGATACATATTTTGTAATATCACCTAATCCTGATTCTCAGGTTCCAATTTTAAATATAACAAGCCAAAGCTACTGGAAAAGGAAAGAGTATTAACATTTATAAGAAGAGATTAAACAAGTACAGCTTACTGGGTGAATTGAACATTCCTCTGCAATGCTGAAAGCAAACAGAAGACAATAGCTTTGGCCCACATGCACAGGAACACAGAAATGAAACCACAGGCAAAAAAAGAAGCTGATTGATTTAAGGGTTTGGCCCAGCTTAGAGACAACTGCAGTAGGAACACTGCATTACAACACTTACACTGGTGCCAGCCTTTCTCATTTTGAATGTCCTCTGATTGAATGCCCATTGCAAGGATTTTACAAAAAATAATCAAATTATGTCAGAATGAATGATGTTTCATACATTAGCAATTTAGCATTATGTAGTGCCATCAAACCATGAAAATGCAGCGAGATTACAATTACGATGACTTCAGGAGGGAACTGGAAACCACAGCAAAGTCTTCTGCTTGTGCAGGGAAAACAAAATCTTCACAAACCTTTTTAGCAACTATAAGGGCTCTTTTTTCACTCTTCATTAAAAAAAAATTAACAGCAATATCAAGTCACACTGTTACCTAAGGTAAGACTGCCTAAGTGAGAAAAAAGATATAATTAAACATGCCTCAAGGCAGACATATCCTGCTCCATGAACACGGAAGACACAGGATTAATGGTTCTCAGATTTCACAACATTTATGAAACTGACTGTGCCAAGTATTCATGAAGTATTCAGGAACTGATATGAATAGATTTCTACAGCTCTGAAGAGCTCTGTTGAACATTTACATTCACATTTATAGTTAAAAGAATGTACATGACCAATAATTAAGCTTCTACCTAGTATCTGAGTCATCTATTTAACAGGAAACTCAGAAACATAGTTATCATAATTTATAGCCCACACAATTCTGGGGAAATTGTTTTACTTGAACAGATGCTAGGAAAAAAGTTGAGCATTTTAGATGTAAAATTTTGCTAGTTTGTTTTGAATTTTTTTCCAGAACTTGACATCAACTATGCCTCACACACATCAACTATTTATACCTCATACATTACACACACACCCCTTTTAATTGTATCAGTTTAACACATAAGACTGTGCCCAGTTGGCTCTATGTGGTTTTGAAGAACTCAGCAATTCAGATTATGTTTCACATTATTAAAAATAAATCTTCCCAGGTGATCAGAAGACACATAAAAAGAAATAAAAAATAACAAAAAACCAAACCAAGACTGGGCATACCACAGAAGCTGGACTACTTCTAAATCACTGGGCAGGAAATATCTTGGCTAGCTCTGAAGCATGGCTGGGAACAGACTGTTTAGATTGCCATCACAGTTTACACCTGCCATGCAAAAAGGTATGCCTAAATTTGCAGACGTACTGGGAAACAGCTCTATATGATACTGTATCTACAGCAAATGCTCTCCCCTCAAGGCAGTGCCAAGTTTTAACACTTTAGAACTATCTAAAAGCAAGTTGATTTAAATATTCCCCTGTTTATCAGGGGAAACAAGAATGAAAAGAGACAGTGAGGATGTGTGTGATACACCAAACGCCCTAGTGTGATACACCAAACAAGTGTGGTTCAGTGTGGAAGCTGTTTGAGATCACTGCTTGTGCAGTCTCCTCCCATTCCAAAGTCCAACCTCAACAGAAAATGTAGGAAAGCATCCCATCACCTCCCATCACCCCCCAAAATAGGCCTCACAAATGAGCTAATGAGAAACAGTTCCTCGATGTAGTTCTTGTACTTCTGCCTGAGGAACATGGCCTTTACATCTGTTTGGATGCAGCATGCAGATAGGCAGTTTTCCACATGCCATAAAAGAGGAATGGAATATGCAAGAAATGTGACAGTGAAATGTAATGCTTTGCTTTCCACTTCCTCCTTTTAACTCCAAAACAAACCATCCACTGACTTCAAAGACAGCAAGCTCTAGCTCTTAATGTGTTAAAATTGGCAAGGCTCTGAGGTCTCTCCACATCCACTGGAATTTATGTAAGCTTTCATTCAGTGATTTTTAAAAATGTGTTTTTAGTGAAATAGAATAAATTTATTCTATGGAATAAATTCAGTTTTTGTAGGAAATTCATGCAGGAGGTACAATACTCTTTCTCTGATGATCAGCAATAAAACTTCACGTTTCATATCTATGAAAGCCTAAAATCACCCGATTGAACCTAATGAGCTCCTGAGACAACTGTGAGATTCCCCTATCAGTGAAAAGAAAACGGGCCTGAAGCCACAGAGGAGCCAAAGGCATCAGTGCTGGGATGATGTATTAGAAGTCCAGAGACACAGATGATGATTTGGGATTAGATTCCTAAAGTTCCTGACTGTTCCATGCCTGGTCTCTACTGCCCTGAAAAAAGAATGACTTGCCAGTAATATTTAAAAGTAACACAAAACTACAGACAAAGATTTGTGGTTGGGCTTTCCCTACCCCCCCTTAAATTTTATCCAGTTATGACCTTGGTTAAACTCACAATAGATGGTAAACTAGTGTCAACTCTCAGTGTGATGCCAAAGCCTAAAGGACAATGTCAAACTTGACTATGTTAGGAGCAGCAAGGTGATGTCACTTTTGAATCTGTCACAGATAGGCACTCATGATCTGTGCTCACTGGTGGATGCAGATTTATGACTAGAAAATGCTTATGATCCCCAAGTTATTTTGCTATGTCTGATGTTCCCACCCCACTAGAGCAGCTACTGCCACTGTGAATTATCACCAGAACTAGACAGAAACACAACAGCAGGGTTATCCAGGGGTGGCAGCTCAGTTTCTTCTTTTCTTGCTCCTGAGCTGAAACAAGGGGTAGGAATAGCCAGTGGGGGACATGCCATTGAGAAGCATTATTGTTGTGGATAAGGAAGTAAATGAGCCCAGGCTATTCTGTTTAAGGCACAAGGAGGTAAAATCTAATGTCAGAAGAAAACATAGTGAAGGAGATACCTCTGATGCAGTAGAGGAGGAGGCAGTAAGATAGAAAGCTGAAAGATACAAATACAGGGTAGACCTTAAGTAGGTGTTCTAAGAAAGTGAGTAGGTATCACTTGAAACATGTCACAGAGGGCTCTGGAAAGTTGTCCCATCGCTGGAAGCCTCCAAATCTTGACCACAGTTTTGGTCACCAGTACTTGACCAGAAGAGGTATAAATGGGGAAGTCCTCTGTATTGGAGAGCAGTCAGATTGAAAGGTGACAAAGATCCCTCTTAATCTTATGCCTGTTTTTACAGTAAATATTTATTCGTTTCTCCCCTCTACCACCTGATCTAGACCTTCTGAACTCAACACTTGAAACCACTACCATCAGCCCCATGTCCTGCAGAGATGTTGGTGAATATGTTCACACTCCAATCCCATTTGTCTTGGGAATATTTTCTCCATAGTTGTGACCAAAAAATGGGCTCTTGCAAAAATCACAGTGTGCTTCTTTTTCGATTCTTCCTTTCCTTTACATCCTGTAAGAACAAGGCAGTTGTTCCTCAGCACTACACAGCTGTCCACACCATCGACTCTTTCAGCCATACACCAAGATCTTCACCCGTTCAAAGCCTTGCTGTGGAGTTGAAACATGACAATTGCTGCTCATCTCGTATTAGTGAGCATGGGGACATACAGGAATCTAGTAACTGTCCATGGGAGGGAAGGCAAAGAAGTGGTCACATTTCAGGGATAGCAGGGAACAGTTTATTAGCCAAACAATTTTTTATTAATCTCTGTGTGAAAACAGATGGAGAACCCTGGGGAGGCGGCTCTGTAGAGGAATTTTTAGAAGCACAGTCTTCTGTTACTGTGCAGGAAAGCTACTGCTGCTTATGCTTCCCATGACAATATTAGTCTTTGACATACAAAGTAGGAGCCTAAAAGCTTGGCCTTGCACCATTTAGGTCAAAGGAATTTTTTTCCATTGGTTTTCAGGGCTTGATCCTGCTGCTAACAGAAATGATCTGGTTTGAATGCAGACAAGAAGGAAGAGCTTTCCCACAGCTAATAAAGTCCTTGATCTTAAAACCCTGCTATAGCACAAGTAACCTTTTTATGGCTGTGCAGAGCAGACATGAGAGGACAAAATGTAGACGGTAAGCAGTGAGGAGCATCAATTTTTATTTTCATGGTCACATAAAATGTACAACACATAAGAAGAGCTGGTACTGGCTTCACTCATATCACACAGGGGTTATCTGCAGAAACAAAACAACAGAACTCCACAACCTGTACTTTAGAAACAGTGTGAGCTACCCAAGATCAGGAAGAGGTAAGGGTGAAATTTACCCCAGTGACATATCTGGAAAGAGAGGTCTCCATTCATGTATTCTCCTTTGCCTGCTCCTTTTGCTCCATAGCCTCCCCACTCCCAATCCTTTCTCCACCCAACCTTGCCTCTGATTTTGTGCATTTTTCTGAGGATGTATGCTACCCTAAGGATTATTTCCAATCCCTAGTATTTTTAAAGGGGTTATCTGCTGGCAGACTGTACATGTGAAAATAGATGATATCAGATCCACCCAGCTGTTCAGGACAGATTTGTTACCAGTCAGTCATGTTATGACAAAATGCACTGGTCTAATGCAGGACATGTAGCCTCAGACTCTACAAAAAATGTGTGGCACAGCCTATGCAAGAAAGTACACTTAATTTAGACATTATCCCGAGAGAGGGATGAACAGTAGGGCTCCCTCAACAGGTTTGGATCTCTTTTAATTATCTAAATGACTCTTCATGATCTTTCACATATGCATCCTCACCATACCCTGCTGAAACAGGGGACAACATCTGTCCCTGTTTCATGGTGAAATAGCTCAAACTAGATTGCACAGTTACTTGAATCTAGCAAATACTCAAGGCTGTGACAAATGACATGTTAGAAGGGAAGGCAAGGCAAGAACAGCCTCTCCCGTCTGTGCAGACTGCAGTGAGCTTGACAGAGACATTTACCTCACTGAAAATAACCCTTTTGCATTTTAAAAGAATATGAAGTGTTCTTTTCAGATAGATGGATTCCTTCATCAGCTTCACCAAGCAGCTACCCCTAGAGGAAAGAAAGTCTAAAAAAAGGAAGGAAAAACTACCCCTCATGGCCCATTGCAAGGCTGCATCAAGTGTCTGTACAACAATAGCAAGAGGCACAAAATAAAACATCTGCCTATGCCACCCCAGCAAGGCAAGAGAAAGCAAATAGCAAAGCTCATAAATCATGTCTTTTCCTCTCTGCTTAATCCAAAAGCTTCAAAGCACTTTCGTTTGTTCAAGAGAGAGTCAAGAAAAGTGACCATGATCTAGGTATGCATTTGAGCAGGAGCAGACCTCAGGCTGCACTGCCAAAAAGCACCAGAGCAGCAGGGATAACACAGTAAGATGCTTCATGACACCAAAACCATAACGGGTGCTTGCTAATAGAGCTCCCTGGCCCTATGCTCTCCAGAGCAGAGGGTGCTAAAAGCCCAAGCTAAAAGCAGAGAGAGGAGTGGCAAGCAACACAGCCTCCTTTGCCCAATCTTTCCCAATTGGAGCAGACAGCTCCTGTCTGTCAGTAGGTGGCATTAATGCCAGCACTGCCTTACACTGCTGAGCAGCTTTTAGACCAATCCTGCTGGCACCGTTAGCTGCAGCTGCCTCAGCCACCACAAGTTGACCAAAGCTGCAGCAAGTCCAGACTTGATCAGGTGTGGATTTAGGGCACACTGGCTCACAGTGCCATGCTGACTGGCTCAGACCCTTGCTCTCCCTGATGTCCTTCAGTGAGACACCCAGATGCTTGCTGACAAGTCTTCTGCAAATACAGCCAAATCAACAACAAAAAAAAAACAAACAGTGGAGAGAGGTGTTCCTAAGTATCACTGTTTCTGGATTACATTTTCCAAGGATTTTTTTAAAAAGTCAAGGGCATTTTACAGAGTATCTGTTTTATGAATCAGTTAAATAACTTTTCCAAATGCTACAGAGTAATAAACTTCTGTGCAGATCCGTATTACTGAAGGTTGGAAAACAGCATACAAGAAAAACAGCACATTTTTATTTTGTATTAAATGAAATGCCTAATCGATTTTCTGGCATGCCAACTTTTTCAAATCCCCCAAACTGTACAGGTCTACAGTTTTTTAGAACAAAACCCTGAAGTTTTGTTTCTTCCTTGTCTCTCAGCTTCTTTGTCCAGACTGCTAGAAGAAAGAATTTGGACAAAGGACTCAAAAGCTTCCCACTGCCTCCACAGGGATGAGATCTGTTTCTTTATGTATATTATACCATGCTGAGAATGTCAGTGAATGACATGTGCACATTAACCTTTGAAGATAACTAAGGTTTTAAAAAAAGAATGACTTGGAAACGCAGGTTGATTCAAAATCTTAAAGGCTAAGTAAGTCCCTAAATCTTGCAGGAAGAAAAATCTCTATGATAAAGTAGAGAAATGCTCTCTCCCCTGCTCTATCCGTCTCTTCTGCATTTGCCAGAGCAGGCCACCTTGCATCTTGAAACAGCAGGTACCCACTGAAATTCCTACCCTATCCTCCATGTCACTGATGGATTACACTGTAACACAGGAATAGACAAATGAAGTCAGTTTGAACAACTTGAGCCCAGCAACATGTCTCTAAGATATGCCCTTAGGCTGGAATCAGATGTGGCATCTATTTTTATTGGTATAATCCTTGATTTATCCTTAGTTTGGATGCTTGATATTAAATGGGATTGGAAGATGCATTAGGAGCTTGCTCCATACATCCAGTTGGTGTTATACCTGCTCTAGGCATCCAAGCAGATACCTACAAGACAGTAACAACTGGGCAAGCATGTAGTACACGAAAAGAAGAGTTTTGGGTCTCTCACCTCCCTTTCCAGAGGGCAGAGAAAACACTGTTTACACACTGTATATCCACACACAAGTAAGAAACACCAGGAGCACTGTCAAAAGACTGCAGAGCCGTGAAATGGTGGGTGTGAAGCGCTTGCACTAAAGCAAGATAGCCCAGCCCTAGTTAGCTAGAAAACTGGCTGGAAGGTGGTTATTTCAGTGAAGGACTACAAGACCTTAATTTCCTTTCCTTTGGAAATCATGCAGTGCTCTCTCCGTTATTTTTTATTGCATGCTGGACTCCAGCCTGACTTTTGTAACAACTGAAGACTAGGACTCTGTTGGCATCTCAAGCTCTTTTTCCTTCTCTTCCTACTCAGAATATCCCTATCTGTCTCCTCTGCTCTCCTTCCCTGCCCTGCTCTGTGCTGACAAGATCAAGCACAAGTGCTTTATTCAGACAAAATGAGGAGAGACCACATATTGATATCCACAATTACAGAGCAAAATGTTGCATCAACACAGCCCAATAGAAAACACAGTAAATTGTAAATCCGTTCTGGAAAGGATTATCTGAAAAACACAAACACCAAATTACATCCTGTAGTTCTTATTTAGGCAAGATATGTGGGGGCTTCGGAGCAGAGCTTTCTCTGAGTTCCACCCAACTGCAGCCCAGGAGCTGCTGAAGGGGCAAACTGCACAGCCAGAACTGGAAGATTCCTCTGGGAGTGATTCAGGACTGTTTAATACATTGCACAGTAAACATCATCTAAGATATTTAGACAGGATCTCCAGCAGCAGGAATTAGTTGGCTCAGGGGACTCTTGATTGCAGAGTGCAGATACAGATCCATGATGCCAGGATATTAAAAATGCAGCACTTTCAATTGCAGACAAGTTAATGGTTTAGCATCATTATTATGATATTGGCAGGATGCACAATTATTTAGAAAATCTGTCTACGTACCAGTATCGAACTGTTGGATGATAATATTCTACATCTTGCACAGCTACAAACTCTGAGTGGGTGTCTCTCTTCAGTATGTCCTGCATTTATTTTAATCACTGGAATGAAATTCCTAGGGATAATGATGGAAGGTAGTAAAATCCTGATCACCTCCTAATTAGGCTGAAATCCTCTGAGGTTTCACTGAGAGTAAAATACTTTTCTGGAGGGGAAGTACCTAAAAAGATGAATCAGCTGGGATTGACCAGGAACTGTTCTGACATGGAAACCACAAGCCACGGAACAGAAAGACTCTCACTTTCCATTGAGAGATGATGAAAGAAGAAACAGCACAGCAGAGAATGCACAGACAGGACATGAAAGTAGCAGCTATTTCCAAAGAAACCTTTTGTGTAATCCCACAGAAAGGTCCAGAGAGGAAGGGAAACAGAAACTTGTCACCAGTTTTCATGTGGTTTTGGCTCAGTTGAGGTACTTCATGCAATTTGGTATTCCAGAAGAAAGATAGGAACCTGGAGCATCTATGACTCTGGGGTTCTGAGAAGGCAAAAACAGAGGCTATTGCTTTTTTTTTTCTGAAGGTTAATTATAAAAAAATGTCAGAAATCATCTTTGACCTTAAAGTTTTATTTCTGATACAGAGATGATTTTCATTAAATCTCTTCTGCTCTCACCTACTTGTAAGACTGTCGGCTCCAGAGATATCTGTCCCAGGGACTGGATCCCACAGAAGTTTCTCTCTGTTTCGAGCTATCTGTTTTCTCACCTCAGGTTGGTATTTAACAACTCTGAGACCTTCTCCTTTGCCATCACAGATTATAAGCTATGGGGGGGACAGAGACCCCCTGAAGGACAGCAGGCTATAAGGAATTATTAAGGCAATTTTTCAAGCACGGCAGCATACTGGACTGGCAGATGTCATCAGCTGAATAGCTGAGCCATAGGCTGGCAAAGCACAAAATCAGCTTTTGACAAAAGTAGCCTTTTCTGAAAATGAAGTTTCCTATTCATCTCACCAAATTGAACTAGTTCATTCAAAGCCAAGATGAAATCTGGAAGCTGTAAAAACAGGAAATCTAGTTTTTCCTCTTCGATCTATAAATAAAAAAGTAGATGTTGAAGAATGATGCATGTTAATACCATAACTCTGAAGCAGCTGACAACTAGGAAAAAAAAACCCACCAACTATTGATGAATTCCTTTTCCTCAACGTGTCATTCTGATTTTGGAATGTATAATGTTTTAAGCTATAGATATACCGAGGGAAAAGAAAAATCAGATGGCTTTTAACTTCAAAAAATGAAAATGAAGACTCCAAGGCTTTAAATACAGATTTATTTTTTTCCAAATACAAGCTGACACATTCTGAAAATAAAAAAATAGATATTGTCTGTCTAATCAGATACTACTTTCTAGCACATAAAAATTAAGAATCTGAATATTAAGCTTATAGAATAATGTAAATATGTATGAAGAGCCTTCTGCCTACTGAATTTACCATTATGATTGTATGTAGTGACAGACCAACTTATTTTTAATGCTACTAATAAGAGAAAATGAACATTCCTTTGTAAATAAGAAAGTACACACGTAGTAGAAGATTAAAATTCGTTTTAGTTAATAAGATTTTCTTTTTTCCAGTGTAAATAATTTTTAATTTCAACCACTGGAGTAAAATCGATTTACACAAAGGTACATTTTGAATCCTTGGTTCTAAAGACAACACACACAACAGTGAATAGAAGCCATTGCCTTGCTGAAAACATCTGTGAGCATGGGTTGTTGAAGTTCTGTTCTTTGTGGACAGATAATGTGCTAGTAGGGGCTGCCACCCATTGAATAACAAGGAATGGATGTCTTCTTTTCTTGCCTCCTTAGTCTCCAGGCTTTATGCCTCTCCCTTTCTCCTCCCACCCATCACTCACAGAACCTTAACTCATGTATTCAGCCCTGTATTTATGGCCTTTCTATGGCCATTATGAAATTAAAAAAACCCAACAACAACAACAAAGCCCCCCCCCAAAAAAAACACACACACACCCCCCCAAGCGATTTATCCCAATACGGAAGAAAAATAATTTGACAGTGCTCTCTGGGAAGAACACTGAAATAAAGCAAGTCATAGGAGCAGAGGGGCCTACTGCATTTTCCTTGGTGGCCTGCAGCTCAGTCAGGAAGCAGGTTGGAATATGAAGATCTAGTTCACTAGCACTGATGAGTGCTTCTCCCTGGGATTAATTAATGATTACTCTGATACAGCCTGCCTACGATGTGTAGGGTAGCCCAAGACAGTTAATGGGGATCTGTGGAGTCTACAGATTGTGGAAGTTAATTAAAGGGGGCTGCAGAAATTCTTTCATTGTCACCCACAGTGCTTCACATTTTCCTTACAGAAAATAATACAATTACCCATCTGGAAGGCAGCTTTGTCTAATGGTCACCTCACCAGCCTAAGTCACCATGCAGAAGCCCATTTCTGTATTGTCACCCTTTGCTGAATGAGTCCAGACATACCGTTAACTTCTCCATGCCTTTCCTTCCCTAAACTTAAAAGGTGGAGATACAACTTCCTTTGAGACATACAGCTTCAGAGTAAAGATGCTATCTTACCATGGTCTCTGATTTAAAGTATTAAACCTTAGAATATGATCTGGGAAAAGAAAATAAATCCATTCAACAAAGGAAAGACCAAAAGAAAACCAAAACAGACTCGATGTTTCTCTCATGTTACTTATATGTGTCTTTTTAAGATTTTTCTTACTCTTTTCTCACATTAGCCATCTTCCCTAAGGCAAAAATAATAGGATAAAATTGAGATACACTTTCAAGGGTCTCTTCTATTGAAAAAGACAGAAGAGATGCCTGGAAAGATACTGAACATGCACACACAGGGTCCTGGGCACATCAGCACTGGTTAAAATCACCTGCAATGGACAAAGATGTTCTGCGGGCTAGAAAGGAAAATAACGTTGGCCGTCCTCGGTGTCAACTGAATAATTAATATTGACCTTACCGAGAGCAGTTTTAAGTGGAAAAAACTCCACCACAAAGGCATGTTAGCACAAACAGGCTGTGTTAGGATACGGTAAATGAGATCACTACCGCTTTCACGACCTTTTCTCAACAAAGTCCATGCCTGGCGAGAGGCTTCTCCATCCGCGGGTCCCTGGGCAGGAGACCACAAGCATCTTTTCCTGTTTATTTATGGCACCTTGAGACCATTACACTGACTTCTCCTGACTGGGGCTCCACGCCCCGTGCTCCTGAGAGCATCTTTCCGCGCCGCTGTGGAAGGTGACCCGAAATGGTACAGAAAAATAGGAAAACCCCTCCCTTTATAGATGAGACCACGGATGAGGACTAGGTGGGTTTGCTGCGAGGTTGCAGCAGGCAGAGGCGACCTCGAAGACGCTACCTGAGGAACCGATCCCCTCCTAAGCCCTGAACGTGCGTCCAACGGTCCCCTTCACCGCGGGGACAGACCCGGGCATTATCCAGCCGTGGATAACCGTCCCCCTTACCTGCCTTCCGCCCGCGGGGCCCCGGTGCCGCGCTGTGCCGTGCCGCAAGACGGAGAAGCGACCCAGCTCTCCGGGGTCCCGGGCACCGCCAGCAGTGCCACCACCCGCTCGCCGTCCCCGGCGCTCGGGCGGGCGGGACTCTCGTCACGTGGCAGCCACCGTTGTGTGAGGCTGAGACGGAAAGATGGCGGTGGCGCGTGGGCTGCTGGCGGCGGGGCTGTTCCGCGGGCGGGTGGCCATCGTCACCGGCGGCGGCACCGGCATCGGCAAGGCCATCGCCGCCGACCTGCTGGCCCTAGGTGGGCGTGGGGTGGGACTCTGCAGGGAGTCTCAGTGGGATAATGGGGCAGGGTGAGGGGCAGTGGATCAGGGCCCGGCGTGAGGCGAAGGCGGGGAATGGACTTGGAGGCGGCCACTCGGGGAGCGCTCGGGGGTTTGTGGTGCGTTTTGGAGGGTAGGCAGGGCTCGAGCTGTCGGGTTCGTGCGTAGGACGCTTTGACAGGACTGAGTGAATACCGAAGAGAACGAAGTGAGCGAGATGCGAGGCCGTCTGTTGACCCGTTAGTGCTTAGAAGATGTGCTATTTTAACTACAGACGTCAAAGTGAGGTCATATTAAACCCAAGCCTTTTCTTTCTTATTCCCTTTTAAGTGAATTTTCGTCTTGCCTAACTGGAGGTCTTACAGAGTAGTGTGGTTTTGATCTGCCGCACACCGTAAGCGTAGAGAAATGGTGCTTCTCTTGCAGTGCTTGTGACAGAAACGTCCCGAATTTAGTCTGTCATCAGCCTGTGCTTTGTAAGTGTTATTTCCATGCTGATTACAGAGAAGCAGTATAGCCTGGAGTGAAAGGTCGTCTTCTGGGTTACCTGCATTGCAACATGTTTTCTGCAGGCTTCCGTAAAGGGATCATCAGACTGGTTTCAGAAAATGTTCATTAACATGATTGCATTCATTGTCTGCAAAACACCAGCACGAGCGTCAGGTCTCAGAGTTACACACTCGCCATGGTTTGCTCTGTTGAAATGTGCACCACACCGTTTCACTGCCTGGTAAAGAGTTTTCTTTGTTAATAACAGACTGCTGGGAGACATTTCTGCCTGCCTCTGGCCTTTGTTGCCCCAGCTTTTCATTTTCTCTGTGCAGCTGAGGGCTAGTTCTGCTGCTTTTGTATTACTGGGAGACTAAGCGGGTTTTTTAAGTGTCCTTACATGCTGCATTAAAGAGCTGCTTTTTAGATGTCATCACACTGTTGGTTGATGTTATTTACTCAGTTGCCTTAAAATTGTACTTAATTTGATCTGCATTATTTTTCCACTAAAACCACAAATAACAAAAGCATATGTCTATAACACCCTACCAACCAACCAACCAAACCAGAAAACAAAGCTGTAGATTGCTATAAGGCACATAGGAGAAAATTGAGGAGCTGTTATTTAAGTCCTTTACCTGCAGACTTGCTTACCGCTCCTGACAAAATGACTGGGAAGTTTTTCCCTGTGTAAATTTTACTTTCGTGTTTTTTTCTGGAGGGAGCTGGTTGGACAGAGACTGTAGGAAGAGTGACATAATGCCAGTCATGATGCACATTGTTTTTGTAACAAGCCCTCTTTGAGGCCGCCTGGACAGATTTAAACCTTTCATCTAGAAACTCGTGCACTTTTCACCCTGACCCTGTCAGGAAATGATGTGGTCATTCTTTGTGAAGAAAAATAACTGTAGTGTCATCTTGTACAGTAGGTACCTCATCGAGTTAGAATTGCCCCCTCCCCCAATTAATGTATTTAGCAGAAGAATGATCTTTTACTGGACCTTTTTCAATATCACTGTGTGTATTAATAAGCACTTAAGTTGATAAATATTCTACTGTGATTTAGTACTTTGTGTTAATCGGTAATTGTGCACTTTATGAACTGCACATTAGGTGACTGTGCAAGTAACTAGAGTTTTTAATTTAAAAAATCAGGAGACTTCCAAGGTGTGTTATTTTAAGATTGCCACCGATTGAAGGTGAAGATCCCATTCTTAGGGATATGTATATGCAGCAGTTCTTTCTGGAAGAATTCAACTCATCTATCCTTACTGTTTTTTTTTTTAATTTTTATTTTTAGTTTTATGTATAGTTTCACAAGACAGCCTGAGTCAAATGAACAGCTTGCTGCTCTTTACTCCCACAAGTTATTTCGAGTTGTTTGTTTGATCACATGAGAGGCCAAATTCCACTCAGTAAAACGGTAACAAAAAAAAAAAAAACACCCACAACCGCCTAGCAAGGTGTTAACTATTTTTTTGGGGGGGCTGGCTGAGGGTGTTGAATTAGTTTATGTTAAAGCAGATGAACAGCAGAGCTGTTGTGAGGAAGGAATGGCTTCTGTTGGGATTATGGAAGGAGGGAACTGGGAGCGAGACCTCCTTGCCCTCTTGGCAGTGGAAGCTAGTGGTTTGCTTATCCATAATGTGAAATTGCATGCCTAGTGGATGTGCACTGGGAATTAATTTTGTATAGTCTGTTTCAGTTTCTGTAGTAACAATTGCTGTCCTCAGTCTGCTGGTGTGACAAGAAACTAGACTGACTGTAGCGTGAGTGCTTGCTATTGATTTGACACCTGCACTGTTTTTCTCTGTAGACTGAGTCCTGCATCCAAATGCTGAAAAAAACAGAAGGCTTGAGCTCCTGCATAGTTTTAACTCTCATTTCTGAGCAAGGATTCTTATCCATGGCAGTGTCATCGGAAAGCCTCTGCTCCTGCTGTCTGTAGTCTGCAGATAGGAATTAATCTCATAAGGCTGTCATCCTTTCCTTCATACTCTGTAGACTTTAAAAGCAGAGCAGTACATTTGCTCACCATTAGTCAAAATTGCATCCAGACATACACTAAGATTATTTTTGTGGTTTAGGAATCAAGACCTGCTGCAGCATCTTTGAATCACATAATTGATAAATGAGGCAGTTGTGAGCAGAGGCAGCAAAAGGGATGGCTGAAAGCTGTTTTGCTGACTCTGCAGCTTACAGGCTTTCTTTTCTTCTGAAGGAAGGAGAGGGAATGTTGGTGACATTTTTGTGATTGCTTTTTTCCCTGGCACAGTGGGATCTTGTTGTTAAGAAGTACTTGATGTCAGTTGTGTCCCTCTCTTGCAAGAACTTCAACACTGCATCTCCTAGTCAGTGATTAATAAATGCACATCCTAGAAGATATCTCCATGATGTTATTAAAAACCTAGTATAAGTGTAATTTCAGCTCTGTTGGCTGAAGGGTGTTTCCTTTTGTCTCTACAGGTTGCAGTGTTGTTATTGCCTCTCGTAAACTTGACCGATTAGAAGCTGCTGCAGAAGAACTGAATAAAACATTTTCTTCCATGAGTCCTGCCAAAGTGACTCCCATACAGTGCAATATCCGCAAAGAAGATGAGGTAAAGACTATGATCTTGCTCTAGGACATAACATTTCAAAAGGGTTTTGTGCAGATACATTCTCAGATCTCCCAGAGCCCTCTCCAGCCCTCTCAAAAGTGGCTTACATCAGAGGACAGGTGCACTGGCAAAGCACTGTTAAGTTGATCTAAATGAAGATGTGCTTTCCAAGCAAAAAACATTTGTTAGCTACCTAAGCAAGAAAACATTTGTAATTGCAAATATGTTTCTGACCATGCATATTTATTTCAGATAACTTCTGGGAGAAGCAGGCCTTGAAACTGGCATGTTCTACAGCCAGGCTGGAGCTCACTTTGTCACATTTCTGTGACAGCAGTGAGGAAGTGTTAACTTGTTAAGATGGAGACCTCAGAAGAGTACTTTCAAACAGGAAGTCATAGCATGGAATCTCAGTGCTTGTGACTTGACACAAGTTCCCAGCATTTTCACTTTTACTTGCATTAAAGCAAAAAAACTTCACTACTATTATTTTGGCCATATTTCAAATTCTAGTTAGAATTTGAGGTGTGTCTCTACAAATTCTATTGCTATCACGTTTGATTTTTTTTTTGTTCATACTACAAAAAATGGATGGCCAGGAGCAAAAGTATTTAATCCAGGTTCTTCAGAAGTCTGCATTTACCTCCTGATTTTTATTCTCTGTAATTAAACATTTACAAGTCCAGCATCAGGTTGGGTTTTTAAGTTATTGAAGACAGATAGAAAACATTCCAGTAACTGATTGCTATATTTTTCTTAACATTTCAAAGTCTCTTATTAAATTCTAGCATAACTTAAAGAAGTACTAATGACCTTCAGTAGCTATGTAGATTCTAGAAATATCCTAATATACAACTGTAAAGCAAAAAGTAAAATTCTTTTGTGGAACAGCTCATGCCATAAAATATTTATGGTGATATACTTAGAATTTCTCTCCTGAAGGAGATGAACCCTGGGGCTGTGCAGTATGCCTCTTCACCTACCAGTGAATTTTAGGTTTGTATTTACTAGCATCAGCAGTGCAATGTAATAGTTTATGACAGATGTCAGAGGGCAACTTAGATGATTAAAGCTACAGAAAAGAAAAGACGTAAAAGAAGCAAAAAGGTTTAAACCTTCTTTTGTGTCACTGTTCTTGCAGAAAGTACTCTGGCATGCTTAATGACCTTCTGCAAGTGAATCTTATTTCTGCATCAGTTTAAAAATTACTTAGTGGGAACTGTAATGTTCTGTGAGATGGTGGAAGGCTTGGATGGTGAAAAGAAGTAATCTCCACTAAACAAATTCTTTGTTCCTTCTTTGTTCCCTGTTTATTAAGCATGGCTAAATACATATTGGACAAAACAGCCTTAAATGGCTTTGGAAACTTTCCTGGAGGTGCTTTTAAAGCCTTTTTTATAGTACTCTGTAAAGTGTTTAGGCATTATTCTGTGTTACTGGTAGCCATGCTGATACTTGGAGAAACTTCTATCTGCTATTACTTTGTGGTTTCATCATAGAACTGTCTTGTTTCTGGTTTAAGCTACTCATTTACAGATACATCAGAACTTTCTTAGAACCTCTAATGTTGGAGAAGCTGCTATCAGGTGTGTCCTGTCAGTGGAAGTTCTTACAAACCATTCGCATTTTATGTCGGTATTTGTTGAAGAGGGGTTTGGAGGAGTAAGGTAGATCAAACTCCAGTTGTGAACTTTTCAGTTGTTGATTCAGTGAGTTTTACTCGCTTCACTTCTCCAACTGCTCTTCTTTCTGTTGAAGTCCTGTTTAGAAGAAGCCATTGTGGGAATTTTGTAAGCCTTTTGTAGAAGTTTTGAATAAGGAATGCAATTTCTATTGCATATTACCATAGAACTTAAATGTGCCCACTAAACAAATACTGATTCATTCCAGATGCACGTCTTGAAAACCAGTTATTTTTACTGGCTAGAGACATCTTGTGATTTTCGTTCTCCAGCTCTTGGTTTTTCTGACTTTGTCCTCCTCGTTAGCTCTTTAATGCTGAGATTCTCAGCCTGCTGAATCCTGGCCACTTGTTACTTCATTTCTAAGTTTACTATTGGACCAGAAATGTGTGGGTCACATTTTCAACTTTTAAATTTGTAGTGAGGATAGCACTTCATTACACTTCATAAATTGAAACTAGATAAATTAACAGTTGGTAACTTAGACTGTTAAAAACTGTTAATAACTCAGAACTGAAGGATGTGGCAGATTTTCCACAAGCCACTGCTCACTATGGCTTATTATATTTACTAAGAGCAACAATGGTAAATACTTTCTTGTAATTTGCACTTGATGGCCTTGTAGAGACTAGAGGAAAAATGCCTTAGGGCTTTTCCTTCTGTTCAAAGAGCATCAGATATGCACTTTAAAAACCTATTCCTTTCTTAGCCTAAAATTTAGTGCCTAGGACTTCAAGTCTTAGAAAGAGGGATCAGTAAAAGATGTGAAGGATTTTTCTAGGCTAGGAGGTAAATCTTAAATAGAGGCAACACAGCAATAAAACACTTCATCATTTTCACAAATACAGGAATAGCTTCCTGTTTACAGTGGAAGATGGGAGTGAGGGAGCATTTAAGCTTTTGACTTCCATCCCAAAAGAAACAAGATTTCTACTGCTGGGTTGGGTCTGTATGCTACTAATAAGTAGCTTTACAACTTCTTGTCTGGTTTCAGATTAGTATGAATGAAGAGAATTTAGCTCAGAAATTCACAGAAGCACATTGTTGGGTAGAGAGGAGAGCCTCTAATGTGTATTTCTTGTGAGTTGTTACATCCCCTTTCTCAGCTCTGGTGCCAAAGAATGTGAAGGAGAAAGACCTTATAAATGTTTCAGCAAGGGAAAAAAACTTAGGAGTTCAAGCTTCCTCGGATGGCAGAACTGATCCATCGCAAGCTACAAAGCCCAGGAAGTTTCCAGCAGAAATAGATAATTCATTTAGTATATCCTTCTCTTTGACATCTCACTGAAACCTTTCTAAGAGGAAATCTTTTTTTCTTAAAGGAATCTACTATGATCACCTGTGGGAACAAGCCATCTGTTCATACTGTAGAATGCCTCTTTTTTTCTGCTTCCCCCAATCTCCATCAGTTGTTCTGCATTTCTCTGAAGGCCCCTGTGAATTTTGTCCTGTTTTTAATTTTTTAATCAGGCAAACTAGAGGGAGGGACTTTCAACAGATATCTAAGAAAGATGAAAGTGTTTTCAAAATTGCCAGAATTAAAAAAAAAATGCTCCTCCTCTTGCAACTCTGAAAGTAACTAACCTGCTTTGAAGATGAGATGGTTAATTCCTCTTGTGTGGCCTAGTTTGGATCTGTGAAATTCAAACATAACAAAATTCATCCCTCATCATATAGTGCAATATGTCTGTTAGAGTTTTTTCTGGCCTAGGAAGAGTCAAAGAAAATACAGTGAATTAATTGCTGCAGAAGCTTGATGACAGATATCTTGGGAATAGTTTAATGAATTCACATTTTTAAGTCTCTTAATCTTTATCCTCAGAGGCCCTCTTACTTTCTAACAAAGCTTACTTTTCGTTTAATGTACAAGAAATAATCTTTCTTGATGGAGGATTTTCAGTGCATAACCCGTTAGGCTTATTTCTGTCATGAGTTTGCTGCTGCTTTTAGCTATTTTTCCATTGAGTGTTTTGTAAAGGATAACAAACCCATTTTGTTTTTAAAGATGTAAGAGTAGAGGGTTCTGGGATGTCGGTAAGTGCACCTGAGGTTTTCTGTGCTTTGTCTTCATGAGGCCCCATTCTCCAGTGATTGTGCATCTGTCCTTTATCTTGTGGTCTGAAGTGTATGTTGTGATCAGTATTGCTTCTTAGTGATTATGAAGCTGAAGTGATTTAAATTATTTGCCTATTTTCTAGCACTGCCCACATAATGTGTTGAATATAGCATGAGCAGGTCAGTTTGCACTTACTGAGATGGAGTCCAAAATCCAAGGATCTAATTAATTAATTCCAGTGCCTCAACATAATGGTGGCCAGAGTGGAGGAGAAGGACTCCATCCCTTTTCCATTACGAAAAGAGCTTTCTATTTATCTTTGTAGGGGTTGGGAAGGGAAAACATGTGTTTGTGTTTCTTAAATGTTTAGCTACTCTAAATGAGTTGATGGGAGAAAGACAGACATGAAAGAACCTCTTACTCTTGAAAAATCTTCGTTCTGTATACTCTGGGAAACACTTCTTTAACTGGCATCTAGATAAGTAGAAGAAATACCTAGGTAAGTGGAAGATAAACCTTTGTACTTCTAGTAAGCTCCTGCTCTTCTTGAAACCAGAAATTCAGAATTCTGTGCACAATGTCCCCTTTCCATACTTAAGCTCCAGCAACAACTGCTGCTGGATCAGCCCCTGAGGGTAAAACCTATCACTTGGACATGTGACAAACAAGACTCCCTGAGACAGGCTCAGTACAGTCCTCTTTAGCACTTACCTTCTGTCTGAGTTCACTAGTAGGTTTTCTTTTCCAATAAACTTCGTAGCTTACCATGCCTTGATTGGTTTATAAATATTTAATGCCTCTGTGTGTGAAGCCTGTAGTGGAAGACTGCGGCTTGGTGGGGAGCTGTGGATAAGAGATTCCTCTTGTTGCGCTTTAAAACACAGCAATAATGAAGAATACCTGTTTTCACTGTGCAAGAATGCCTGCTACTTCTCATCCCCAAATAGCAGATCTCTAACACTCTGTAGTGGGTAGTTTGCCTGTTGAGTTTTACTCAAGTTCAAGGTGACCTGTGAATGCATGCAATCATTGGTTCCTTCTAAGTACTGCCATAAAAGTTATCTGTGAAGGTGTGCTATTGTGTAATACTTTTGAGTTGTCACACAAAAAAGGTATGTATGTGAGAGCCTTAGTCTTCTGGTGATGTCTGAAGTGCCTGATTTTGTTCTTTTTGCTCTTTTTCAGATAAACTTAGGTTTTGTGCAGTTTTGGTTTGCTTCCAGAGAGAGTCATTAGCAGCTTATGACATTCTTTCCAAATGGATTTTGTGTATCTGGGAATAGAAAGGGTCTTCTTTACTTCTCACTGTGATCTAAACGTGTTCTACCAGACACTCCTTCTCACTGTGCTGGTGGCTGCAGTCTTCATGTTTACTGTAACTGGAAGAAGCACTGCAGCAATACATTCTCTACAACACAGAAGCCGTTGTGAAGATTGCTACAGTTGGAGCCATCTGAGCTGTCACTGGACAGCCTGATAGCTTTTGCTGGCTTTTGGAAAGCAGAACTGTTATGTTTGTGGTGATAGCTTTTTTTATTGCCCTAAGAATATGGTGTGGCAAGTAGGAACAACAACAGAGTTTCTTAAGATACATTGTGTGAACCATTTTCAATCCATGTGCCATAGCAGGTGGTGTCCTCCTAAAAACTTGCTTGTAATGTCTTCTCAGTGGATTTTTCTTCTGTTAATTTGTTGTTTGCTGGGTTTTTTATGACTCTTAGCATCTTTTTTTTTTCTCTCTCTCTTTTTCACCTGTCTCCAACTGGAATAGCCTTAGTCTGTTCTAACATTGCTTGTACTGAAACCACTTCTCTTCTATAAATGAGCCCATACTTCAGTGACTTAAGGAGAACAATATTCAAAGCAAGATCCTCAAGCTGTCAAGGAGAAGCATTTGATACTGCTGAACAGAACATAACTTTTGCTACCTAGCAAGTCATAACTTTTCTCTGATTGTGAGCAAACCTGGAAGTCTTTGTGGCATGACGATTCTCACAAGTCATGGCTTTGGGACTGCTATCACAGATATTTGGGGGTTTTGTTAGAGGGTTTTTTCCCTCAGATTCCACAAGCTGCAGTGACTGATGTGAGGAATAAGATGACATTCAGGACTTAAAGATGGTGATTTAGGTATCAAAATTATTTTTAAGGCATTTTTTTCTCATCAGACTTTAGTTTTTCAACCAGGCTTAAGTCAATATATGTTTGTTTAGGTTTTCTTCTTCAGAGCTGCATGCTCACAGGATGCATACTGCCTTGTTAAACCATCCTGAACTGTTAGCAGCCAAAACTGTAAGCCAACTACTTAGGAAACTGAGTTGGTTACACTCTTGGTTAGATACAGATCACACATGGCTTGTTCTTTTATTTCTGATGTTTTCTACTGCTAAGTCAATACAGAGGAAGGCTGATTGATACCCTTCCTCCAGTCAAATCTGTTTCAGCAGTAGCAGCACTCCTGCTATTTGTTTTGCCTTGCTTGTCCTTTTTTTTTGTCTGTTTTCTTTGACCACAGATGCTAGATTAACTTTTTATATATGCTTGAATAGGAATAACTGATGCATGGTTCTGATAGGTAATGTAAGCAGGAAAAGAGTCATGTTGACCCATTTCCCATTTCTTGAGATAAAGGTTAAATTCTTAAGCAGTTGCTATAGAGTTCTTACTGCTACCTTGTAATAGAAAAAGTACATCAGCTTTGATATCTGTAAAATCTTTGAATGCTTTGAAATACATTTCCCCCCAAGAAGTGCTCTTCTGTTTAGTGTGTGTGGCAAAACTCCTGCACTTCTGAAATAGAGGGCAATGCAAAAGGCTTAGTTTATAGCCTGTAGTTCAGATTAAGTCAGCGTTCAGAATTAGGTTTAGATTCTCAGCATCTCTTTCCTTCCGTATGAACTCAAGCCACACCTTTTCTGCACTAGCAGCTCTTTGAGTGAATAAAATATCTCCTCCTATTTTCTGCTAATATTTTCTCAGAGTACCTGAAGATAAATAGCACCAGACTCTGCTCTTACTAGGAAGTGTTTGTCCTGCTTATAAACGGAAAGTATCTTAGTCGAATACTGACTTTTCTTTTGCTAAAGAAGACAGCTTGTATCATTCCCAGAATTTTTAGAGTTCATGTTTTGTAGGGTAAAAACTAACCTTGAGCTACTTAAGAAGATCTGCTTTTGCCAACTCTTATGTCAGAGATTTAGTGAACACAGAAACTTCTAGATAAGAACGTTGAAACTTCACAAGATTACATGTTTTCTATTTGAAACGCTCAGGTATATGGGTCATATGGGGACCCAGATCTACGTCATGTAGAAGAATTGCAGCATCTCATGTGAACACCCTCAGTCTTGTAAAAAAAAAATAAAAATTAAGAGATTCTTGGTCTTAAGTAGCAGGCTTTTGTGCATGTTTGGTTTTTACAAGACTTCTATGGCTTGAATCTCCTTCTTTCAGTCCTGTTATTTTATGTAGCACCTGCATTATACCAGGAAGATTTCCTAAGTAAAGATGGACTTGGCCCCAATCCTTTGTGGCTGACTAAACCTGTCATACCAACTTCCAACACTGGTACTTCCTCTTCATGAGTGAAAAGAATGTGAGAGAGAAAGTACTGAGAATGAAATTTGATATGTAGGTCAATCAGCATACCACACTAACAAATACTGTTTCAGGTAGAAGCTTTGGTGAAGTCTACACTGAATCTTCATGGGAGGATTGACTTCCTGGTGAATAATGGAGGGGGACAATTTGCAAGTCCTTCTGAAGCCATCCGTGCAAAAGGCTGGCATGCTGTGATAGACACAAATCTGACAGGGACCTTCTACTGCTGCAAAGCAGGTGAGGACCAAGCTTTTCCTGTTTATTTGTTTTGGATTTCTACAGCAATACCAGAAGACAAGTAAAGTTTCCCTGCCTTCTTCTTTCACATACTTACCTGACAGTGGCTATTTGTTTCCATAAATGCCATTCAAAGCTTTACATTAAACTGTACATTACATTTGTTCATGTATACAAACATACATTTTTGGGCAGGTAAGATCTCCTGGTTGAGGCCAGTCAGTTGACTTGGATATTCATTTAAACAACTACTGAAAAAGCACTTTTGTGGCTCTGCATAACACAGCAAAAGATTTTTTTCCTCCCATCAGGGATGTTAATTTAAAGTTCAATGGAAATATGGTACATGATTCTCAGCATTAGGAATATGGTAGTAATTGACAGGGAAGCATTAAATCTTGATTCCCACCAAAAGGCTTCTTGACAAATACAGAACCTTACCTGGAGCACACCTATTGTCTCACCGCTCCAGTGGTGAGGCTATGCTATAAAGACCAGATTGTTTATCTCAACCTGCATGGGAAATTTGTGATGTAGCTGGAGTTGAAACTCCAAATTTGACTTTCAGTTGGGAAGTTCATTTTTATACATTTCATCTGTTATTTATAGGTTATTTTCCTCCTTCATACAGTGTACAATGCCTGGATGCGGGAACATGGAGGTGTCATTGTCAACATTACTGCTGCTGTGAGAAATGGGTTTCCTGGAATGTCGTAATATATATTTTATTTTTACATTTTCCTATACTTTTTTCTTCAGGAAGTACTAGTGGCTCCTAAACACTTCATTATAGAAGGGTGTGCACTGGGCAGCAGCAGAGTGTAGAAATACAGTAGTTAGATCAAGATTGCAATAGGATGACTTGGCTGTTTGTGTGGGGATCTCATGTTAATTCAGTAGAGACTACAGGAGTAAATGGCATCTGATCTGTGTCAACTTGTTTCTAAGAAACTGTGAAGCAAGACTTCCCACTGAAACATCCACTGCAAATGGGATGTTTGTGGGACTACTTGGACTGAAATGGAACCTTTACTTCTTATCTCTCCAAATTTCTGGCAGGTTTGCAGGAACTTGGCACTTCTGCCCTGCTACTGTCAGTTTGCAGGTCTTCATGGTGTAATGAGTTACGGGAGTTGGGATGGGAGTAGGAGGATCATTTCTCTTATGTTAACAGGTGTTAGCTTTACCCTTCAGGTCATGTAATACCTGCCTTTGCCATTTTCCTTTCTACTCTCACTTTGTAGCCATCTTTCTTGGAGAAGATTGCTAAGGCAAAGAATAGGTTCTACTTGCTCTGCTCCTTGACTGGGAGAAGGCTTGTGGGTACAAACATGTTACCACATATGTAGTGCTTTCATACTGACACAAATGATTGCAGCTGTCTGTATGAAAATGCAGCATCCTCCATATCCATATGTGTACTGTATTTATTTCAGTTTCTTTACCATCAAGATGATAGCAAGCAGGAGCTTTATAATTTGAAACTCTTTCTCCAAAAAAGCTCCAGTTTGTTGAAAGAGAGATAATACTCATAAAATCAATTGCTCCCATTTTATTTTCAAAGGAAATGTTTAAGTTGTCAAAATGCTACATTTTTACAATTTCTTAATTGAAAAATATTTATAATTTGAGCAAATGTTAAATTATCTCTCTTTGTCCTGATTAAGGGTTGGAAGTTTTAAAAAAGGAACAGCAGAATAGTTTCTCACTTACCTTGTTCTTGGTGGCACAGTACAAATTTAGAGATCCACAGGGTGGTGCTGAAGCTACAGTTATTTAAGTTTGTCCACTCCTGGTAAGTCTGGCTGAATTGCCATGGCAAATAGGCTGAAGCTGTACTTGAGAGTTGAACCAAGAGATAAAAACCCTAGTTCTGAACAACAGTGGAAGAAAGTTTCCCAAGTAACTGTTTTGTGTGAATGTAGATAGATGGACAAAACTAGTTTCAAATTAAGTTCTGGTTGAACTGATACTCAATTTGGAAATGTACTATTGAAAAAGATGTGCCTTTAGGAGTTGAGCCACCACACACATCAAAAGTCACCTGATACATTTTTTTTATAAATACGAATTTTGAACATAAAACTGAACATGTTTGATCATAGTGTGCCTGGAGGTTATTTATTTATGGCCTGAACATATGACTAAGTTGGGGTTTCTTACGCTTTTCTTAAGTCTTACTCCTTTCCTGGTATTTGAGGAGCTATCGTATCTATCTTCTGTAAGTCTGTTTTGCTAGGCTAAAGGAGCTAAACTCTTAGTTTGTTCTGAGTCCCACTAGCTGCTATTTATCACTGAAGTATGTTTGCCTGCATCTGCTCAAGCTTGTGATCATTTCAGACTAGTTTTCTACAGCAGTAAAATGTGTGACGTTACCCAGCCTATAGTTGTCTCTGTCTCCATCCACCCATAGTAATTTTTTAATAATAGCTCATTTTAATCATGTTTGTCAGAAGATCTAAACTATTTTTCAGACTACTGACCTTGCAAGTATTGCTTTACCTGTGCAGCCTACCTTTTGTAGTTCTACACAATTTGAAGTTTGCCTTCAGTTGTTTTTGATTTTATAAGGCTGCTTCAGCAGTAGCATGTGGCTGACCTCACATCACATTGGGGAAGATATGGTAAGTATTTCCAACAGTGGCAGGAAATCATAGCATAGCTTGTTTAAAATGTGAAGCTATGGCTAAACTTACAAACAAGAAACTCTGTCTCTCTGAGATGGTTGGTCCAGTCGTGGAAAGCTATTCTGACTTCCCTAGTGAAGCTGTGATAGAATGAACATAGGGCACTGTTAGCTGAGAGGACAGATGCTTCCTTTGCTTTCTTTTCTCAACAGGCATACAGGAGCTGCAAGAGCAGCAGTGGAAAACCTAACGAAGAGTTTAGCTTTAGAATGGGCCCACAGTGGAGTAAGAATCAACAGTGTTGCTCCTGTAAGTAATGGCAAACAGTCTGAGTAAGCTTAGCTATCGTACATGTTCATGCTTAAAACTTTCAGGCCAAAAGGGATTTTTAAAATCTATAGCCTCTTTGTGGTTTGTTTATATATGTATGTATTTAGTTGTGATTCCCCCATCTACGTTCTTCAGGTCATTTGAAAGTGTTTTGCACTGTTTGGGTGAAGAGCCAGAGATGTGGAATAAAATTGCTTCTGCTTTCTGCTTTGACTTGTTGCTCTTGGGTTTTTTTCCTAGCTTAATGAAATGATACCCAGCAGGAGTTGGTGACCTGTCTTACAAACCTGTGACATAAAATTTCAGATTGCATTTCAGTAATGATTATATTATTTATGAGGTCACAACATGTTTTTCTATGTGAGATTCAGATATGCTGATGGTTTCCACCTGTGTTTACAAAGTTACTTTGCAAATCTCTGTGTCACGTAATGTCTTTTACAGGTTAAGTCAGGTTAGTTTTAGGCATAAAAAGACTGTATTTGGAATGGACCTTCTCTCAAATCAAATGTTAAAATATGTGTGGAGATTTTTTTCTTATCAAATATTTACAGACAGGAAACCACTATACAGGTCAGCTAAAACATGCCTGCCACATTTCTGAGGAAGTAGGTAGCATGCACCAGTTGTTTAAAATAACTATATGAAAAGAGCAGCTATATTTTCCAGTGTATGGTGCTGCACATATAGAGTTTATATAATCCTTAGCTTTGGAATTTGAGATTGTGTGATCTTTTATGATTGGTGTCATCTTCAGTCTTAACCACAATTTATTTTGCACTTTAACTCCCTTGGAAACAAAAGAAGCAAGGTAAACTTTTTCCATTTGCTTCTGCATTCTGAATTTATCTTATCTCCCATTATAGTTGTCAGATTTGCTTAACTGGTCACTAGGAAGAGAAGATTTTTCCACTATCTTTTTAGGATGTCTGTATACCCAGTTGTGCCTTTTTTCCCTAAAACCTCTCTCTCACTGTCTTAGGCATAGCAGAGAATGGCAGACGTGTGATTATCATTCAGGTCGTGGCTCTTAAATAGTCTCTGTGAGCCAAACTCATCTGGAGACTTGTTAAACATCAAGATCATTTTCCCTGTTTATTTGTTGGTTTGGGGGGTTTTATTTCTGGTTTACTAAGTCTTAGGGAAGTAAGTAATTAAGACAGCATTATTATGTGAGTATATTTTTCAGGCATGCTAATTACCTAATGAATCATACTAATTATACTTTATAGCACATGTCAAAAGAATTTTTTGACAAGCAAACAGTTCAGTGGTTTAGCTCTCTCAGAAGTATTTACTTGGTTTATTACTACGTTCGTAGCAAAAATCCACATTGTAGTTAACAATAATATTTTATATCCTTCTGTCACCTTTATGGATACACTAGGTCTGTGGTAACCATACAAAATGGTTACTGCTTTATAGGAGCAGAATAACATGTAGGGAATGGGTACATACAGAGGGGAAATATGCATTCTAAATCCAGTCTTTTCACATATGAGTTACTTCCCTAAGTCCCAAAATACAGTCACTTGCTTTTCATAGATACCTTGGAAGTCATAGCATGTACTACATGGATGACTTAAAATTTTGTTATCATGCTTAACCTTGAGTTCCAAAGGTTCTGTCATAACTAATCTATGTAACCCTGTGTTTCCATTGCTGTAGCCTTTGTCTTCCTTCTCAAGTCTAAACTGGATTGTATGTAATCATCAGAGCAAAGACAGTTGCCTTTTTCTATTTCTATAGAAGCTAAATAGGGAGAGTCTGAATTCTGACTGTGAAATCTGTCTGCTTCATAGTTCAGAATAAAGCCAATCTAGTGTTCTTACAGATGACAAGAAATTATTGATAGGTTTTTCTTGGGGCTTTGTAGTTTTCTGCTGCAAGCTATTATGAAATGCTTGTAATTTCAAAACAGTCTTTGACTTTCTTCTTTATACTCCTCGCTTTATAGTTATTGATGTGACAGTCAAGAACTGGAATAATCTAAATTATTGCACTTGAATAGAGCTGTGGCTAGCAGCCAAATTACCTTCTTGTATAAATTATACTATTCCATTAAATTAAAAAATTTGCATTCAAGTGTTGTTTAGATAGTTTAATTCTACAGAAAATCCCAGTAATGATGACTTCATAATTTTACAATGATCACAGTTTAAACATATGCAAGAGAACTTAATTTTCATTATACTGTTTTAAAATAGGGACTAGTGTTTTCAGAAACTGCTGTTGCAAACTATGGAGAACAAGGACCAGTGATGTGGTTAAACAACATACCAAAGATTCCTGCCAAGAGGGCAGCAGTTCCTGAGGAGGTAACATATTTCAGAACATTGGTGGTGTTTCTACGTCTGTGTCTCTTTTGAATCGTCTTTATTATAACGCGCTATGACGGAATATTAAAAATGAGTTGTAGTGCCAAGTGGGAAACTTAGCTAGTAGTCACTGTTACACTGAAAAATTAATTTAGATGCCTCTTACAGCTTAAGTGTTTTATAATAGGTATCAGTTCCTGAAAAGATTGACTTCCAGCAGAGAGAACTGAACGAATTAATAGTAATATGGCAAAAAATGTGTATCTTGAAAGCACTTGGCTCTCTTCCACCAAGAATGTGCATCTTTGATAAACTAGTCAGCTTTCTTGTTTGATTTTTGGCACCTGATGCTGCTCTTCGAGAGCTTACTGGTTTTCATCTGTTATGCACTTGATGTTTGTGGCTGGGAAAATGGCTTCAAGACTGTTAGGGTTTTCATTACTGAGCATGTCTTGTCTGTAAAATTTTTTGCAAGTGTCTTTGACATAAACAATTCCCAGCAGTTTAAAAAAGTTTTAAATTGTCATTCTTTTGTTAGATCTCTCCTGCAGTATGTTTCCTGCTATCTCCAGCTGCTTCCTTCATAACTGGAATAACCATGATTGTGGATGGAGGCCAAAGTTTATATAGCCATACCCTAGAAATACCTGGTAAGAAATGGGCTACAAAATAATGAATGTCAAAGAAACTGAAGTTGGGCAGTGGGAGGACACAAAAGTAAAATGCTTAGTTTCTCAATCAACTAAGTGTGTTGTTTTGTTTTCCTCAGATCATGACAGATGGCCCTCGCCACCAGGAGGAAAAAATACTGAAATGCTTAAAGAGTTTCTTTCTGGCAAGTTCAAGCCAAAGCTCTAGAAGAATAGGATTTCACCTCGTTCCCAACTGCACGCTTGCTGATAATCTCACTTTGTGATTTGGGATTAGTATTCTCAGCAATGTAACTTTTTTTGTTCATACATAACTACAGAGTGCCTCGATTTTCATTTGTTTATATTTAAAATTTGAGGGACTGTACATAGCAAATTTATTCTCTGAAAGCACTTGCTGACCTGAAAACATTCAGTCTATTGGAAAGTTATAAAAGACAATTTTTCCATTTGCGTAGGCATTAAATAATGAAGCATCTCAGACAGAAGTGAATAAAAAATATTTATTTCAAGGTGAAGAGGGCAGAGAGGGAAGGTTTCAGAATCCTATTCTGGATTAATCTGGGGAAAAGTTAATTTAAATCTTCGTTATTATTAGTTGAATCAGTAACCCTTGAGGTGGCTGTTAGCTCTAGGTTTCTGTTCAGCCACACACTGAATGTTCAAAAATGATTTTAAAGACTGAGCCAGTATTTCTCTGAAAAGAGTTTAAAATAAGGCAGAATTATTAATGTTTCAAAGTAATATGGCATATCATATTGGGAATGTTTTGAATTATTTGCAGATATAATGACATAATGGAGCTAAAGTGGCTGCAATTTAAATTTGATAGTAGAATAATCAGATAATAAGCTTCAACTTACAGTGATGGGAAACAGTATAGCTTCAACCACTGAGCATGCAAAAGCTGTGGTGTACGTTGCAGTGCTTTCTGCACTATGCTATACTGGTAAAGGAGCAATTTGGGGCCCTTCATTTACAGGATACAACACTTTCTATCCATACTGTGTTGGATTACAGTATTAACACAGGTTTTTTTCATTAGTGTCTCTAAAATACATGTGTTTTGTGATCAATGCAGAGATCTATTTAAAAATCAGAAATCTTGCAGTATATATCCCTGCCTGAATGTGTCCCTATGCAACGTACTCCAGGTGAACCTGCTTTAGCAGGGGGATTGGACTAGGTGATCCCCAGAGGTCCCTTCCAACCACTACCATTCTGTGATTCTGTAATGTCTCTTGAAGAGGCTGTGTTTGGTGGTAGTATTTTTTTTTTATTCACTTCAATTTGTAAAATCAAGTTGGTGCTATAGAAGCAACCTCTTTGATACTTCATTTTGGATTGAATGTAAGAGTCTTTCCCAGTTGATGTTCTCTGCAAAGATGTTTGAATTTTATGTCTTTCATTAAAATATAGGGGCTTACATGGATACATGGAGATTGTTTTCTCATGCAAATCTGAATACCAGTTTTGTGGGGGAGAAGGAGGGTTGAGCCATGATGCTTTCTGTTTCTGATATATCCTCCTTCCTTAGTAACTGGGTACTCATTTCTGTGGTTCTGAGAAACTGGCACAGAGATAAAATCAGTGTTTTTCAAATCTCTTTGCAAGGAGTATTTTGATTATTGCAAATACTAGTTCAGGGTACACAGAAAGAGAATTCCTGAAAAAAATGCACCTGTTAGGTAACTAACTCTAGAAGCCTAGCCCATTGCATTTCAGCAAAATTACTCTGTTTATTGAGAGATTATTTCTACATTCTTAACATCTTTTAGTAAAAGTAGGTTAAACATGAACAGGCTTGAGACTTGTGGAATGTACTTTCTCTTCATGTTTGATTGTGAGCTGTTATTGTATGTGTGGACTGCAGATTTCATGTCAAATAGTAGTGATTTAAGAAAACTAAATTATTATATCCAGAACTGTTCTCTACAAGATTTGAGCATAAACTTTGAAATAATTGTTTTGTGCTGTAGCACATTTCCTCTTTAACTTTACTGGTGTCTGAGTATTCATAAGGACAGAAGATTTATACAAAACGATGGTGAAATGCATCACTCGTCTTGGTGAAATGGAACATGAGAAAGGTGAGTGTTCTCCTGTATGGGAGATATGTTCATTCAGCAGTTAATGAACTCCTTCTCAAGTAAGAAATATAACAAACTTTTCCAGTTGCACTGAATACAAGCAACATTTATCTGACCTTGCTGTTTTCAAGTTCCAGGAAAGCAGTGAATGTATTAAGGAGTTGTAAGCTAGCTCTTTAGAAGAGTGTCTTTGTTCCTGTATGTGCTTTTTTCCCTGGCAAGAAGCTTAAACAGCCACAATTTGTGGAGCCATAACGCACTGCTTCTTGAAAGGAAATGGGAAACATCAGTGTTCAGAGGTTGGGTTTTTTTTTTATTTGGTTGGGTTTTTATCCCCAGTAACACTACTGTTGTTCCCCATGTGTTTGAGGCTTATTGTGCACAATATTAAAATGCTTATCAGATTACACTGAATACTAGGATAGTAACTCCTTTGCTGTAACAGTTTTGGGATGCTCACAGCCTTTTTTTTTTCTCTTCCTTTTTATTTTTCCCCCTTTCATGCACCAGAAAGAATGTGAAATTTTAGTTCTCAGAACAGAGGTTTTATTTTGGTCTTTGTTTCTTCAGTCCGCTTTTATGCAGATTAAAACTATTTTCAAAGTTTTGCAGCACCTTGCAGAAACCCAGCGTTGTGTCAACTGGCAGCATTAATGTTTCAGCTTTTTGCTGGTGTTGCTGCAGATAAAATCAGCTGTAGCAAAGCTCATCCTATACCAACAGCACTAGATCAAAGGGCATCGAGAGGTTAAAAAAAATGGGTGTGGTAACAAAAACATCCTTGACCTGTATAAGGTTTGGGTATCTGAAGTTTAGAGAACAGGACTTTATTTTATTTTATTTATTTTGCAAGGGAGGTGGATGAAACCATGGGAAAAGGGCTAAAGAACCTTAGGAAGAATTAAGGAGATTTAATGACCAAACACTGAAACTTAAACGTTTGCTGCACTGTACCGTTGTAACAAGAAAAGAGAAGAATGTTAGAATGACAATACATTTACCATTCTGTCAGAAATCTCTTTTCCTTTACTTTAATATTGACCTCTGGCTAAATTTGTGCCTATTCAGCCTATCCCTCATCAGATACTCGATTGATAAATAGGTGCTTCTGGCTGTGCTGTCGTAGAAAGCAGTGTAGGTCCATAAAGGGAAAATTACATCCATTGTACTTGCCTTATGTTTTACAGCTACTCTTTCATGTTAAGCAGAATATTGATTATTAAAGCTAGTTATTTAGCTTTTAATCACTGATTATTCAGGAGTTTTACTTCATGTAAAATGAAGTCTGCATTGTAAAAATCTTCTTTCTCTAAAAATTAACAGTTATGTTCACTAAAGAGAATATAGTCTGTGCAGTGTCACTGCAGCAAGGTCCATTGTCTGCATTAAGATGTATATGAACAAATACGAGGCAACAGTTGCTACAAGCTCTCATGGGTATATTTTGTCTTGAATGGAATATCCCCTATGATCTTTAGGAAAGCATGCTATTTGCCACATAGTGTAATTTCATACACTTGCAGTCAGCACCTCTTTAGTTTACTCTTGCCATCTTGAATAGCAGACTTGTATTAAATGGCTGAGTAATGTAAATTTAGAGGAACAATTTATTTGTGAAGTCAACAGTGACTGTGTCCTAGATTACTGAATATGTCTGAGTCCTAAAGGTAATTGTGTTGTTTCATAAACTTCAGTGTTGGGGTGGGAGCAGACACACTTGTCAGTACTGTTGCCCAGTCTCATTTACAGTGTGCTTTTTCTAGAAATTAAAGTAGTAATTTAATTATATCCTTTTCTGGACGTATGTCAAAATGTGGTAACATAGTTCTAGCAATGGAGTGTGGGGCGGCAAGGAAACATAGGAAGGAAAAGGAGGAGGATGACATGACCATGAAAAGGGGCTGGTTTGTTCCCATTTGGAGTGTTTTATAAGCTGTAGCTTTAGCATTAATTAATACAGGGACCTGTTGGCCTCAAGCGATGCATCTAGAAGATGAGAGCCTCTTACTGCAGTGAGACACTGATTCTGGAATTTGGGTAGAGCTATACTGTCAGTCAGATTGCAGTCAATTGCTTGAGTAGATTGTCCAAAGATGTGCTTACCCTATATTTTCTACCCCTGCTTCTCCCAACTTCTATTGCCTGTATATGGCTTGTACTGATGTCTGAATAACTAATATGATTTACTGCAACTTCTGTCATCTATTTTTATACTCTTCCATATCAGCAGTTACACTGTTTTCCTATAAGCTTTATTTTGCTCTAGTAGCATGACATTCGGTCTGAGAACCATGTCCCTGTGTTTGGGCTGAGCTGTATGAGACAGTGTGAGATCTGCCAGTCTCTGGTGTTGATATATATGTTTTTATCTCGAAGTCATTATAGAGCTGCTTACCTTCCTCCTGATACTGAAGATACTTTGTTTCAGGGATTATGGTACAGTAGTGCTGTCAGGATGTACATCACTTCTGCAAAGCACTCTTGGGATGGTGCTTACGGTGCAGTGAAAGTGTTCTGTGCTTTGCAGGTTTTATGCAGGTGTAAAAAGGACCAGGAGGGCAAAAGAATGTGGGATGATTTTCCACAACCCTTGCTAGCTTCTTTTGTAGTGAAGGAGCTCTGACTTGAAATCTGAGCATTCTTTAACCCTTCCTCCATCAGTGAAATCCATTTGCAAGATGCTAAAACTGACAAATGGCCATGAACTGGAACATTAAGGCAAGGGTGTGTTTTCAAAGCTGTGTAAGCAGTGTGGCTCATTGATCTTGCCTGATGGTGCAGGAGCATCACACAGAGTCAGCATTTTTCTTGGCTCTTTCCCTATCATTTAGCAGAATAGGTCACCTTTTTAACTTTTCTAGTTAAAGACTCTTGGTCTCAAAAAGTGTCTCATGAACATGGCTGACAGTTCTGCCAACTGTGGAATAAAGTGTCTTCACTTTGAGGGATGACTATGTCTCCTTCATGTTGGCTCTGGCATTCTTATTAATCAGTGTGATTCAGAGCCTCGTGCCTTTCATGCATATGCTTCATCAGTTGGTCCTTCTCTGTCACAATCCTCTTATTTTTTTAAAGAATATTTGTTTTTATCCTTTCCTACAGTGTATATCAGTGGAAGATACTAAAACACTCAGGTTGTGGGCCTTGCCTTGCAATTTTTTGGTTTTGTATGTGGTTCAGTTGGAAATCTACTTGCCCTGGGTATGCAGCTTAGGTCTCTGTCCCACTGAGATGTGTCTGTTTGAATGAACTTCCCTGCCTATTTATATATACCTATAGTAACGATGTAGGTCTTACACTTCATTTGACTGGTTTTTCCCAGATTTGTTTCAGGTGGCAAAAAAAAAAAAAAAAAAAAAAAAAAGAAGCCCCCAGCTGTTGTTTAGGGTAGATTTTGAGGACTTGTCCAGGCTTTACAAAGCTGGGATTACTGCACTGTGCAGTCAGGTGCAGCAGTACGGATCACTGCTACCTCGGTGTGACTCCTGAACACACATTGCCTCTCAGCGTGTCACAAGGGAGTTTGCTAATGCACACAGGTCATTTGTGCATCTTGTACACGGAGGTCCATGCCAGTATGCTTATTTTTAAATCTGTGCAAAACTAATTACAGTGGCATAGTAATATTTATAGTCATCTGCTACTTAAAGACTCCTTGGGCAGCAGTAATAACTGTCCCGTTGTGCACTGGGGAGTGCTTTGTTACTGATTACATGCGGAAGGGATGCTACCTTAAATCATTGACTTCCGAAGGGAAGGTGACTCCTGCAAAGAATGGTCCACCTTTTGCTGGGAGAAATGGACAACCTAAAGGCAGCAAACCATTTTAAATTCTAAAAACCTCGCTAGCCTACTTGCCATGAAGTCAATGCAGCTTTTCCTACTGCAGGACTGCATCTCTGGGCTTGTCAGGGGCAAGGGTTTTTTTGAAGTAAGCAATAGAGGAGACGTGGTTGTACCGAGGTGAATGAGAATATGCTGTCCTTGAACAATGGAGATCTCAAAACTGCATCAGGAGGCTGGGCCAAACCCAAAGTCGCCTGACAAAACGCAGCTACCGCCCCTCTGTGCAACTGCGTGCGGCACGAGCACAGTCCATAGGAGGCACACAACCTCCGCGCTGTTTGCCTGTCAGGTTGCCGCGACCGTTGGGTACCGCAAAGCTCCCACAGCGTGCTGCGGCCGGAGCTCCGGCTACCCAAGCCGAATCGACGACCCAGCAGGCGGCGCGGCAGCCCGCGTGCCAGATGGCCCGAGCTGTACAGCGCTGGGTCTCAGGCTCCCGCAGTTCCCAGCCCCGGTGAGGTGCTGGGGGGGGTACCACGCTGCTGCTCGTGCGAGCTGTCCACTTTCCACCTCCTCTTCCTGGGTGTACGCGCCGAGCGAGCCGCTGCTCGTGTGCTGTGACGCGCGGTCGCCGTGACGTCCAGCGGTCCCACCTTCCCCCGGCGCGTGGACGACGTCACGAGTTTCGGCGGAGGGGGAGGAGGAGATTTCGGTTGGCAGCAGAAGCGGCGGCGGCTGCCGGCGCCTCACGCCTGACGGGACTTTTTCCTCCCTCGGCCAGGTCCCCGCGGTGCCAGCGATCCGGGAGCGCCTTTCTCGCTTCGCTCCTCCTGGGTCCGCTTGGGCGTGCGGTTCCCTGTGCGCCGGCCTTGGTGCCTCCTGTCAATCCTCCCCGCCGTTCCCCGGCGCGGGTAGGCCCGAGCCCCTTCCCTCCCTCCTTCAGGGGGGTGGGCTTCTTTCCAGAAACCTGGCCGCTCCTTCGCGCTGCCTGCCCAGCCGGGCCTGCGTCTGCCGCCGTCGGGCAGCGCGGGGGGTCCCTCGCGGCCGCCCGGCCTCCGCTGTGACACAGGTCGGTGCCGGCGGGGCGCGCGGCGGAGGCTCTGGGAAAGGCCGGGCCAGGGGCGGCCCTTGGCTGCGCGGATCCGTGTGTGTGTCGGGGGCAGGTTTGCAAGCGCGTGTTGGAGGGGCACGCCGGTGTGGGGGACACCTGGGACAGCTTCGGCAGTTAGGACGTGCCCGGACTCGGGGCCGGGGGGAGATGGTTTGTGCGAACCGCCGGAGGCAGCGTGTCTGTGGAGATGGAGGTGCGGAGCGGCGTAGTTGAGGTGCTGGGGGTACACGACGTGTTATTTACGTTGCAACTGCAGAATCTTAAGGATTTGGCGAGCCCTACAGATACCTGTATGTCACCGTAAACCTGCATAGTGATGCTCTAGCCTCTTGTCTTCAAATTGCTCTGCAGTGATAGCAGTGCTACGATTTGGGCTATGTAGGTCAGATTTTGCGAGATACCTTTGTCGGGGATAAAGCGAATGCTGGATTATTTTTTCTTTTAATTGCTTTTGAGGTTCATTGCAGCACCCACGATTTTTAATTTTTAATTTTTTTTCCTGGCTTACTCTGTTGCTTCATAAATCTGGTTTTAGGTTTTGCATGTGGAATTACTGAAGATCAAATCATTAAATAAACCGAGCGTTTCTATGCTATATTATATCATGAAGTGTCTTCTAAGAGGGTGGTAAAAGATAATAGAAGCCTGCCTTGAAGTAAGGGGGGATTTCTAGTCCCTGCAGAAAACGTTTCTCGGCTGTAACATTTCTGTGCTTTGAACAAAGCAGCACGTTGCAGAGTGTTACAGGCCTTGAGAGATGTGTTGCTATGCATGTGGCAAAGACATACTATTTGCAGAATGAATGTCTACATGCTTGTCTTGCACGATACCTTGGATTCTTTTGTGGCATCGCACTTATTAGCAGAATACCCTAGAAAATGTTTCCTATGGAATTCCCTTTATGGTTAGTTTTAAGGGAATGGGCAACAATGAGTTAGTACTTATGCTACACTGAAAAACCTTAGAAGAATTTTCTTGGTTGTCTTTTTTTCCTACTCTATGGCTAATCCTTTCATTGTCATTTGAAAACAACAAATACTGTATGAGGAAATTTTATTTTCATGTATGCCTTTGCTTACAGTGTCTTTTTTTAATAACTGCTTTTCTCAGAAACACATTAACAAATCAGAACTTGCTTTAATTCCTGTTTTCTTTACACTTTGTGTTCCATCATGATTAGCATTGAAATGTACTGAACCCATATATTGATTCAGAGAATGAAGCTGTATATAATGAATTCGATTATTGGGGTTTTTTTTCCTAAGGTTTTATTGTATTTTCATAAAGCAGAATAGTAAGGTAATGTTTGTCAAATTGACTCACTGCTGGAGAAAAATCTGTGTACAGTTTGTCTTGATGAACGCTGTGTCAGTGATTTATCTGACACTAATGGAAGACTATGGTGAAAAAAACATGCTTCTGAATTGCTTGTCTTGGCTTGCTGAGATTTCTAAACTAAAGTTTCAGAGGAAACTTCTAGGATAGCTGTTTGGTAATCATGAGACATTTCATAGTATATGTGAGTAGGCAGATCTGGGACAGGTAGAATATTTTAGCATATTGTAACAAGATCATTGTCTTGTTTAATATCATGGTATGGAAGCTTTTTTCTGTTTGTGGGTTTGTTTATGTTTGTTTGTTTGTGGTTTTTTTATGTTGATAAAACAGTGAGTAATTTATGGTAAAAATAACCTTTAAATGTGGTCGAAGACCTGTTAGTTTCTAGCTGCTGTTCTTAGGAAGCTAGTCAATGTGCAGACTTAAGGAATTTAAAGTCATTTGAGGCTAAATGCAGAAGACTTACTGTCTATTATAAGGTTTTCTTCTGGAAAAAGCAAGAAAGTGGATCATGCTGTAAACTTAATTCACCTTTACAGTGTTTTCTTTACATTATTTTCTTACAATTTCTTAAAATTTACTTTTAATATTTGGCTGCAAATCAGAATTACTTTTTTTTTTTAAACTCTGCCATTATTAGTAAATATTTATGGATAACTTTTTATAAAAAAGCTTTGCATGTTAGCAGTCTTAAGTTTCTTTTTTTTTTGACTTTCATTTATATTGTCCTTACTGCAGGCTGACTTTTTACATCAACAAGTCAAAAGCCATGAATAACATGTAATTTATTTTTGTGAAAAATTCTTAAGAGGCTAACTGAGCATTCTCAGAACTGAAAAGAATGTTTTCTTATAAAATGCAACCTGAGAATGATAATAGAGTGATTTCTTTCATCGATTTCCTCTTCTCGCACCAACCACATAGCGAAAGGTGTTCTGATCTGTTTGGAGGGTACATGTTCTATCTGGAATAATAAACATATTTTCTAATTTTTTTAAAATTAAATCTTTGCTATTAACATTATCTTGTGGTTTTTTATTAGAAAAATAAATGAATGTTGAAAATGTCACCAATGTAATGATGTTACTTGTCACTTTTGCAGAGCTTATTTTCATACATGAAACTAATTATTTAAATATGTATGTTGACTAGTTACTGTACCTAGATTTATCTAATTAGCAAGCAAATAAGTTTGATGTCCTGAAAGATTAATTTCTAAATGTAAGCTTTTAAAATTCTGAAGCAGAACTGATACAGTATTAAATCCAAAATGTTTAAATAAATAAATAAATAAATAAATAGTGAATTCTAATGCTTCAGAAGGAAAGAGGAAACCTCTTTTTAAAAAAAGAATAAATACTGCTTTTGCTGTTATAATCTGGTGTTTTGTGGTGCTGAGGAATAGGTCAAAATAGATGATACATGCCATAATTGCACATACCTTGTAAAGTAACACTAAGCGTAATTGAGCAGTGGGAACGTGTTCAGAATGCAGTGCATTAGTAGCGAATCTCATTTCTGGATCTTGGCATGAGGTCTTGACTCGGTAATACAGTAATCATGACAAATGCAGCTTATGCTTTGTGTTAACCTAATTTCTTAGACTAAACATGATTGTTTGCTGTTTTTTATGAAATGTTTCTAATATAGTCACTTTTTGAGCAGCTGCAGAAGGATTGGTACCATAAGTGAAGGAAGGATGGAGGTTTGTGCTAGGATATGGCACTGGTTTTTGTCTGTGGGAACCACTGTTCCAGAGACACGTGACCCACAAGTACACATATGGCATATTTTAGAGTCCATCTTAATAGAGATATGATCTTTTGAGGTTGGATTACTTGAGCAAGACCAAAGTAGGGGTATCTGCATTGTGCTTTAAAAACTGAGTGTTAGGAATTGGTAATGTAGGGAGGCCTGTAAACTTGATGATTTTTTTCCTGTCTGTTTGCAAAGTCTTCTACTTATGTTTGCTTCTATGTCTCAAATTATTCCATATTTTTTAAATTATTCCAGCAACTTTTCGTAGGAGTAACTTTTTCATAGAAGGAAAACATTTTTTCCTCTCTTGATTCTATTTCTACGTTTACCATCCACTTATTTGGCCACTTCTGTGACTTATCTGCAGTAGCAAAAGATGTGGCTTTTATGTTCCTGAAATATTTTGTGCTAAGTATACTAACAGTCTGACAACAGCAATGTAATAAGATGTAAAAAGATGTTTATGTTGTAAGGCCTGTATTTTTGAGGCTGAGATATGATAATGCTGATAAACAGTTCTTACACATCTATAATTTCTTCCATTTAACCAAATGAGAAAGGAAGGGATTTCATGAGGACAGTCCTTACTCTGAGGCAGCAGCAAATAGAATGAAATCATGTTGGATAGACGTTTGTCTGATCTTTTAAAAAACTCAAAGGAAGGGAATACCACACCTCTTCACTGGTCTATTTATATCTAGTACATAACTATCACTATAGTCAGGAGGCTTTTCTTAATATTTAACTTAAGTCTCTGTCTTGGTGCTAGTTAAGCCAGTTATTTCTTGTCCAACTATTATTACTCATGCAGGATAATGATTTCTGTACTCTTTGCACCAAGCGTTTGCATATGTGAAGACAGTTCCTCTGTCTCCTTTTATTTCATGCTTCTCCTTGCAAAACTGTGCAAACAGGCCTCTTCTGCACAGGTCATGTTTTCTCAGGATTTTTGTTGTTGTTGTTGTTAACTCTCATTGGACTCTGCATGATTTGTCTTTATCTTTTTCAAGGCTCCCAGACAGAGTCTTGGAGCAACAGAGTAATTAACTTAGAGAGTAAGTTGCAGCAGAAGTAACATGACAGCCTTATTAACATGTCATTCTAGGGTGTGTTTGTGCATTTATGGTTGGGTTTTAACTTGTTTAGTGAGGCTTCTTGTGTTTGGTTGGTTGGGTTTTTTTCCAACACCAGATTCTTGACTTCCATGTGTTTCTTAAATTGAGTATCTCTTTCTTCATGTGTATGAATGAGTTCTATTTGCAAATAATAGAACCTTATACTACATTGAATTCAGTCTTTCTTTCATGTTAGCTTTCTTATATTAAGCATTTCTAGACTGGACAGGATCACTCTTCAATAGGTTATTCTACAGGAGAGCATGTGGTTCCTACTCTTCCATGTCTCTTTCCCAGCACATGCAGTTCCTGTGGCTTTTGAACATAAACCTATTCTATAACAGGAAACTTGACTGAGAACAAGTTCTCCTAGGCTTAGATGCAGTTTTTATTGGAAAAAAAGTGTGTTTACCAGTCTATTTTATATATGTGCTGGTTTTGAAGTAAGTTGTATTGCTAAGATAACTTCTATCACTGAAACTGTACCTGAATAAGCTTTTTGCCATTTTGTGATGTCATGCAGTCCAATGGCATAGCAGAAGACATTTTTATCCTATAGGCATGCTTTGTTGAAAGAATTGCATAGCCAGCTATGCAGCAGATGTGTTCAACATGTTCCCTGGCTTTACTCCATTTTATCTGACTTATGTAAATGACTTTATTCATAATTTTTGAAGCAAAATCACAGATGGGACAAATTGTGGGATTCTTTCAGCAGTGCTACCTTCACAAAAAATTAAATAGACACCAATAATGATTATTAAAGACGGCCTTTAGTTTCTTGCAGGAAGAAGTATTTCAAGTAGTCAATGCTGGTTGCCTCTTATGTATCCTCAAAGTTATTAAAAAATAATTTAGACAAGAGAGTTCTGGAAGCACCAGCAGTTTGAGTGCCAGGATACCAAAAAGATAACAATGGGAGCTGTAGTCTCACCTTTGAACAAATATTTTAAAACTGGAAAAATCTAGATCAAGATGCTATTTGAATTGGAAGGGTGGGGGGAAAAGAGAACTAAAATACTGACAAAAGCAGTAATTAAACTTATGAAGAAAGTCTAAGGCATTCTATTGAAGAACATCAGAATTGTCACTCTATTTTTTTTTAACCTAACTGCTGAAAAATTATTGGTAAAGCTGAACCTGTATTTAAATGTTGTTTTGTCACACTTGCTATGTGTATTTTGCCAGTGTGATGGTTATTGTAAGTCTAGAATTGGACTGGTTTTGTTTGTTGTGTTGGGTTTTTGTTTGTCTTTTTTTTTTTTTTAAATAAATTGGAATGCCAAATCCTCAAACCTTCTAACACTTTTTCTTTATTTTTGTCTAAAACATCTTGAGGGTAACTCAACCAATATAAAGTAGTAGTTACGAAAGCACTTCTTGCACTGTTGATGCTGGTAAGTGCAGTAACTCCAGGCAGGGATGAGATGGGTAGTGTGATAAATGACTCTTTAAGCTGCTGCAGCAAGTTCCCATGGAGAATATCTATTAAGGTTCTGCGTCTGTGATATTTGCACTATCATAAATACCAAAAGAAATTTTCAAATTAAACTCTAAATGTTATTGGTGAAATGGCTGGCCAAGTTTTAGGTACAGTCTTAATCTGTAATAAAATCAGACAAAAGGTAATGCAGTGTACTTCTTTCTGTAGTGAGCATGAATGAATGCTTATGGAACAGTGAGAACAGGGCAAGCATATATAACGCTTAGCTTGACTATTCTTTCAATCTCAAACTATTTTCAATAAAAGTTTATTCTAAATCTCATGTGGCCTTTGTGTAGCTAGCAACCTTTGGATTTTTATCCTCAAACAGTCATTTGTGGTTTTTGCATTCAGCTAAACGTTTGGCATCCAAAAATCTGCCTTTTTTGGTTTTATTTTTTTTAAGCTCACACTGTTTTCTTTTGGAAGAGAGTGAACAATCCATCTCTGTCCAACGTAACAATCCATCTCTCTGTTCCTTGTATGATTTTGTAGCCCTTTATCACTTTTTCCCTTCACTCAAAATAAGTGGTTTCAGAGTCCTAATCTGCCTTTGTTTTCCCCTGTAGAATTCATGATGTACCTTTTATGTACCTTTTGCTCTTCTCTGAAAGTAGTTACTCTGCTGCATCCTTTCTTGGAGCTGATGGCTGGGACTGCTAGTGGTACTCAAGATGGGCAGTGATCAGTTTTGAACCCTTTTTTTCCCCATAATTCCTAGCATTGGCTTTCATTTCTGACTGCTGGCAGTATTTAGTGTAAAGCTCATTGTTTTGTTATATGAAGAGTTAGAACTGTTTCTCTCCCTCCTCCCCTCAGCCCCGCAACTTACATCAGTTTCATCTGTGCTATGTACCATCTGCTTTATTGTTCAATTCCCTAGTCTGATAAAGTCTACCTACTCTACTGTAGTCAACCATTTCCTTGCTCTGCTGAATAACACAATATTGGTAGACAGTAGTGTCAGAAAACTTCACCTTGCCTTTGTTTCTTGAATAGTTTAGAATATGTTGACTAGCACAGACTTGTGGAGCCCCTCTGGTATCCTCTTTCCTTGTGAGTAACCAACTATGTCTGTCCTATGTTTTCTGTATTTTTAACAATTTATTTGTGCATGAGTCCTTACTCCTTCTTATGCTCTGACTGCAAGAAAGCCTTTGGTGAGACTTTTCGAACACTGGAAATCGAGTAGACCATGATAGTGACCAAGTTCAGCTCCTGATGCGCATGTTCAGAGCGCATCAAGACATTTGAAAAATGAGGATCTCTTTTTGCAATGGCCAGATCTGTTCTTTCCTGCTCTGTCATAATTATCCATAGTTCAGTTATTTCTGGTTCAATTCATATACGTCACACTTAAGTTGTTTGTAGTTCCTGAAATCCCTGCATTACACATGATATCTTTTAAAAGATATCATGTGCACAGGCCAAGAGGGGTGGTTCTAGCATGACTTCTTGCTCCTTAGTTTTGGTATTGGTACGATATGTGTGAGATCAGGTACGTAGGCTGATGGTTAATTAAAACACAAAATCTTTTAAACTGTATCATCTGTTTTCTCTCAATCTCCTGCTTGCCATTGAGGTTTAGCTGGAAAGCAGCAGTTATTCTAGACAAGCAGGACTATTATCTTCACAGAAATGTAACTTTAACAGTGGAACTGTAGTCATAAAGATGATGATTAGATATGGGCACGTACATAGTAATCTGCCTCTGGCACTTCAGAGTCTGTATTTAGTTTACCTTATTAGCTGTATTTATGAGGGTTCTTAAATTTTTATCACTTCAGGGAAAAGTATAATTGTGTAGCATCAAAGATGTCATTGTAATGATTTGGTACCCACTTCCAAGGGGTGTGCTATGTGAGATGCGAGAAGAAAAATTTAAGAGCATACGTTGTCTTTGTGTCTTCGTGTTTGATTCTTGAGTGCATTGACAAAGCTAGGGTTGTCTTGTTACATTTTGGTTTAAATGTCATTGTGAGGGATTGAGTGAAATTACTTCTTCTCTGGTTCTAGGGAAGCTGAAAATTGTTACCCAAGCACAAAGGGAAAAAGAGTTTGTGTGCTTGGTAATTTAGCAAGCTCTTAATGTGTTTGCCTACGTAAGTCAAGCAGTTTAAAAAGAGTGCCTACTGAATGCAGATAAAAACTTAAAAGTTTTCCCATTTAGACCTGCTCATGAAACCTGTTTGCTACCAAAATGATGCACAGTCATATTACATGTGTGGTAGAAATATCTTTGCATTTTACATAGTGTGTTACCTGTGAATAGATGAAAGGTTCTCTCGGTTTCCTTTGACATATGTTTTGTACCCATCTTTCCATCTTCTCAGTGGTCTCATTGTGTGGTCTGTACAATTTCAAGCATGACAGGTCTGAGTCTATCCATAGCTCCCTGGTTAAGTTTATTGCTTTGTTGTTGTCATTGTTCAATGTTTTAATCCTGAACTGGAGACTGATTCAGGAATGTTTTTTCTGTGCTGTTGGTAATACACATGGATCATGAATGTCTTATCCTGCATAAATATTCATGTTAGTGTATGAGGAGTTTCTTTCACATTTCGTATTCTTACTGTTGAGGATAGAGATAATGGAAGAAATGTCTGACTGACTGTACAGAGTTAATTTGAGTTATGATGGGGAAAGAGCACTTGGGGTGTTGAACTAGGAAGATTGGAGTGTGAGCTCCTAGGAAAGACGTTTTAGGCAAAAGTTTCAGGAGATGGTGTATTAATGGGGTAGCAAAACTTGACAGCAAAGTAGCTGTACCATACTTTAGATTTCCTTACTGTATTGCTGCTTATAAGGCAGAAAGAACTGTGCTTTGAGGAATTCCTCCTTGATTTGCTGCAAAATTTGGAAGATGTGTAGCGAATGAGACTAAGATGTTCTCACAGTGAAGAAACAAAAATGTCCCTAGACAATTAGATTCTGTCCTTGCTGGTGTCACAGCAAGGTGCCAGGTAAATTATTACTGTTTACAGGGGTTTTGGTACTTGATTTGAAATGATAGTAATGTGATTTCCAGCCATGATTAAAACTCCCAGCTGCTGCAACGGTGAGTTTTGCTCTGAATGGAAGATGCTGTCAAATGTAATGGGTATATTGAAGAAAACAGTTTCTTGATTTTTAGCATCTGAAGATAGATACTAAAACTAGCTGTAGAAATTGAGAGTTTATTTCCTGAAATAGTTGTCTTTCAACCCATCATGGTCACAGAACTGGAAGACAAACTGAAAAGGGCAGAACTAGTTACTGGAGTTCAAGGATTTGCTTTCTTCTGTATGTTCTCAAAAGCAAAATCTGACTGATTATTTGTATGTAATTGCTTTCATACATTAATTGAAATGCTCCACTTGTTTGCAATACTTATTTCTGCTGGAAGCTTACTTTTTTTCTAATGTATTTTATTTTAGTTTTAAAAATGAAGTTCATACACTGTAAGTGATTTGTGATAGGTTTACCTTTCTAGTGAAGGGTTACATTTGTCACTGATTGTAGCACAGTTGTGCATTCTTAGAGCTGTGAAGGTTGCAGGAATTGCCAACCCCAGTAGTGCTGGTAAGGTTAAATTTGTTTACTGTGCACAATGAGTTCTTTTGCTTTACTGGTGATTTTGAATTCTGTCACAGGAGGATATACTCTATTGTTCTATGGTGTATGCTGTGAACTGTCTGTGATGGCAGGGGGAGGGAGGGGGGAAGTTTTCCTCCTGCAGGGTTTTAGATAGGGGAAATGCAGTTATTTTTGTGGTGGGGAATTATTTTGATTGTAACACTGCTACTGTCATAAGTTTGGAGTAAAACTAACATTGATGCCACTCATGGCAACATCAGCAGAAGGCCAAATGACAGCAGCAGGTGCTGACCTGCAAGCACCACTGAGATTTTAGAGGAAGAAACAGAAGCACCTAAATCTTATTATGACACTTTCTGTAGTGCATGTTTCATGGGATTATATGGATTGAAATTTCATTCACCTGTTTTCTTTGAGAATCCTTTTAGTGAGCTACCTAGTTCGCATAAGATAGTAAAAAGTTAAAAACTCACAGAATTGCTTTACTCTGTGTATTTGTGAGCACTGTAATTCTATCAACACTAAGTAAGCCTTAAACATTTTTATGATGTAAATAGCATTGATCAGTTTGTGTAGTGTTGTGATGCTCTAAGACTTTCCACCATGGTGGTAGTGATAAATGTCCAAGATGCGAGAGTGATTTGGAGGCAGTGATGGAATTATTTGTAGCCCAATGAACAGTGTCTATTAATTTTTAATGTACTTTTGTGAGCAATCTGGTCTCAGATAAAAGTAGAGCATGAGCAGTTGATTTCTAGCCAGTATGTTCTGTTACAAAATTCAAAAAACTGAAATATTTTGCAAGGTGTCACTAAGGCATCTGTCTGCCAGTTTCAGCTGTTGTGACACTTCCACAATTGAAAATGCATATGTTTGCTTCAGAACAGACCCTAAGAAAGCATCATGACTTTCCAGGAAGATTGGCTTGATATGTCAGCAGCTATTCTTCAGTTAGACTGAAAATGGAGCTGTCGAGGGTGCTTTGGTTGCTGCTGAGGCAATAACAGATACAGGAAATGAAGTTCTGTAAAACTTGAATTAGGTAAAGAAAGAGATCTTGTTGAGGAAAGTAGGTGCTTTTCTGTTTGAGACCAATTACAGCCTTATCTTTTCTGTGTACTTGAAATGGAGTGGGCTTATGAAGGGTTAGCCAGTAGAGACTCTTGATAGCATTTGGAAAGAAGAGGTTCATTCAAAGCAGGAAACTTGGATTTAGGTGCCTTGAAACTCTCTAAATATGCTTATCTCTCCCTATCAACTGTAGAGGAAGTGTAGGGAGATTGGATTTCCTAGACTATAGTTATTCTTTGTGAATATTGCTGTAAGTGTTAGGATCTTTATCTCAAAAGCATAATTTCGCTGTAAATTCGTCTTGAACTAAATTATCTGCTACTCTGCATTTTTATGAGAACAATTCTTGAAAACTGTGTCAAACTTCCTAGTGCTTTTTCAAGTCACAATCATTATTCATCAAGATGATCAATGTTATAGGAAAATGCCAAAATACAGTTTAGAGAACGGCAGGAACTAAAGATTTAATCTGAGTAGGATGAAGTTTTACTTTTGTTACTGGGTATGTTGGATCCTTCAGTTCATTCTGAAGTCTATTTCTCATGGTACTTTGAGAGGTGATCTGCATTTATGGTGCTAGAACTGACAGCACTGCTTTTTGAGGCTTTATCCTTCCTGGGAAGGCACTATCCATAATTTGAAGTTATATTTTATGCAAGTCTGGGGTTTGTTTATTTGTTTTTATGTTGAGATTGAGCTCTCGAAGGAGTAGAGCTAGTAACCATTCTTTCAGAAAATAAATACCAGTGTCTGTAGCTGTACAGTTGAGGTAAGTCTCTGTGGAGTTGTATGCTAAATTAGACATAAATTCACTTCTTTTCCTTGCCAGGAAGGTTTAAAAAGTTTAAGAAAATTCCTCTCTGATATTGTAGAGATGCCTGGGTACATCTATAACATATATAAAGGTATTGATGCTTCAGCCATTCCTGAGTCTGCAGTCTTTCTGATGTTCTGCACTGAACAGTGGATCTGTAGGTTGTGTACAGAGGCAAGATGGCTTCTGCATACATTTTTACATACACAAGGATTGCATTATCCCTCTTTAATTTTGAATTGGACTTATATTAGATAATTCTACATTGTGATTTAATAGTTACTCTGAATTGTCTCTTGTTAAGACCGTCCAACCTTGTGGCTGAAACTTTTTTCCAGTTTCCTAAATGACTGTTTTTATGTCAAAATGCAAAAACATTATTGAATAAACATAATAAGCCACAATACTTCTCTTAAGAAAAAAAAAATAACACATAATTAAAAAAAAAACTAAATGGGAGAGAAATAACATTATTATGTGTATTTAAAATATTTAACTGTATATAAATACATTTTATTGGACTGTGACTATATTTTAATCATGTTTGAGGTCATTTGCTTGAATGGTTACTTGTATATCTCATTGTGTGTACCTGATCATTGCCTGTCTGTAAGGGTTGCTCTAGGAGTCATATTCATTGATGTTTTCTGCCAAATAGGAGTATGGATCTTAAAATATTTTCTTTTAACCCATCAACTGAATTTCCTGTTATTTAATTGAGACTTTAAAGCAAATAATTAATGTAATGTGATTTTTAGCCAAATATGTTGGAAAAATAATGAGTAGGGTGATTACTGTAGTTAGTTCTGTTAACTAATCTATAATCATTTCAAGAAGCAAGAAAAAACTCTTTTTGCTTGACAGCAATAATAATTCTTGAAGTCAAAGCATTTACTATGGTTTTGCTTTTAATTCCATGGTAGAAACCAAGCTAATAATTACATTATTTTACACTCAGTTGATGTGGAGGTGAATAATTGGCAGCTCTTTGACCCTTTCCCTTATCCTTCTCTTTGATTTATACAATATTTACAATCTACTATAATCTTCTTCCAAGTATTTCCAAATATTTGCAAGAATGGCCCAGAAAACTCAGCCACTAATTTTGTGAAGAATCTTCTTACAAATAAGTGCATCGTGTGTCTTTATTGTTGTGGATGGTGCAATTTCTATTCCAGTAATGCTGTGCTGTGGTTTGGATACATCCTCTTGATTTTTTCACCACCAGAACATAATTGGACGCTAGCTATTTCTTCCTGTTTTTCATCATCATTTGCGATTTTACCATCTAAATTCAGTATCTGAGGGGTTGGGATTTTTCTCCCCTTTTTTTTTAAAGTCTCTTTGAGTTGGGTGCTATTGTTTTATGAAGGCTATTATGTTGATACAGGTATTTGGCTCCTGTTACTCTGTTTAAGGTTTCTTGGTCTCTATACAATAGGTTAAAATATCTCGGGGTTCTGAATAAGCTGGTTTGAAAGCAAGAGTAAGAAAGTCAGGGCAAAGTCAGAGTAAGAAATTCAGAATTAAACTGACTAAGCTGCATACAATCAGAACAATACTTGAAATATTTTGAAAAATAAACCCCAAATGGTCTTTATGCAAAGGAGTATTTGACATGTTTATGTTTCTTACACTGTCAAACAGTCATTCTAGTGGTAGAAGGGTTTAGTTCAGTTGTTTGGGACAGAACTGTTGAATGATGGGTGGTAAGTGTGGAAAAGGAAGCAGTAAGGAGAAAAATACAGGGCAATACAGTTTCTGTCTGAGTCCAGGACAGCCAGTCAGTCCTGAATTACTGCCCTGGTTGTGAGAGGTTTTGCTCTAGATTGTGTCTCTTTTTCCTGGCTCTGGGGTATCAGCTGGCAGAGCTTGATCACTTCTGCTTGTTTGTCAGTCTTTCCTAGCACAGCAGATCTAGGTGGATGCTCTTAGTGTATCTTGTCCAGTACAATTAATCCCTATTGTGATAAATTAAGGGGGAAAACAGAGTGCTTCAGAATAGAAGGAGGCACATGACAGAGAAACCAAGGAGAATATTATTGCTCTTGGTTTATACCCTTCCTGGTGTTCTGTCGATAGGCAAGATTTCTCTCTGCCAGGCGTCAGAGCTTAAGATCCCTTGAGGTGTTCAAAGAAGGCTGCAATCAGATATTTTTAAGAGCTTTTTTCCTAAAACAAACAAATAATACACCTCCCCCAATCCACTTTTATCCATTCATTTGCCTCCAGTATCTTTTATCTTTAAAAGATCCTGTAATTCTGGAACAGGAAGAATATTTATGTTGTTTTATTCACCAGTTAAGTTCTTTATTTCTAATGTTCTGAATTTGATCCACTGAACCCTATTTTTTGTTGTTGTTTTGTCTTCCAAATGTTACCTTAATTTATCAGTGTGGCTTTTGATTTGGATTGATTTAATCTTTCTCTCCATTTTCTACTTTTCCTGTGAACACCTGCTCTTATATATTGGTACAATATATTAAAGATCTTTTTTTTTCTATAACTGAACTTAACATTTTATGTTATTGTTGAGCTCTAATTAACAGACCTTTCTGTTATCTGCTCAAATATTTTTCTTGTTACAGCTCTTCTCTTTTTTTTTTTTTTTTTGTTCTTCATGATTTTTGTTAACTGCTGCTGCTGCTTTCACATTCTTTGAAAAAGGTGGCTTTTTATCCAGCATTCATTTGTATGTATATCCACATAAAATCCTCTCCTTTACACTCGTTTCTATGGAGTTCCCTTCTTTTAGGTATCTGTTGGTGTCTTGTGACAATACTGATTTTTTTTCTATGCATGTCATATTATATGAGTTCCTGCCATTTATGCCAACAATTGCTTTGAGCTATGGAAAAGTCTTTCATAAAAGACCAGATTTAGGTTTTACTATGTGCTGTCTTGTTCACAGAAACTGTTTTTATTTGTTTAAAAAAAAACAAACAACAACAACAAAATAACAACAGGACAAGCAGTGCTGCATGTTAGTTTAGTTAAAGGTTAAATAGGCATATCTGACTAGGTGATCACTTGAGCTTCTGTCAGTCTTGCTTACTGTGATTACTTGTGTGAGACCAAGCATTTGATTATTTAAAAGAGACATTTTGGGATAAGCCCGTTTTGTCTGGCTTCTTTTTATAGTGTTAGTTTATATTCTCATGCATTCTACAGTCTGAAAAGTTACCTATGAATACACATGCTTTTCACATTTACCTATCTCTGTATCTTGTGGTTTTTTAATGGACAAGTATGTCTATGAATAGCAATGCTACCATATTTTGATTTCTTGTCATTTTGGCTTAACTTGCTTATGCCTAATACTGCATAATCTCCAATTTAATCTTTACCTGTGATTATAATAATTAGAGTGCATCTCTTTTTTGAGTTCACACTGTCATTTTGCTTTGATGCAGGAGTGTATTCTTGGACTGATTTATTTTAGTTCTTAACTGCTTATATACTATCTTTACTGTTCTCATTTGATTAGCTATGGCTACAATGAAAGCCAAACTAATTTTACTCTTCAAAAATTGTACTTCTGTTATGAAGTTGGATGCTGTAGAAACCATTCCATTTCTGCATACTGTGTATCTCCCTATTCCAAACGAATAAACCCTAGTTGACCAGACAATGTAGTATGTCTGATGGTGTTTGTGTACAGGCAGCTTTAACCCTGTTTATTACAGGAGATGTGTATACATATGGACAATTAGCACAGACTATTTGAACAGTTAGGTTATTGTCCACATGAGTTATTTCCCTCAGGCTTTGTTTCATTTGCCATGAGAAAGCTAAAAGCCATTTCCAAGAATCACCTGGATTATTTTCTTCCTTCAATGGCATTCTTAGATACTGAAAGACTTCCAGGCTCTGTGGAAGGTTGCTGATGGGAAATGAATCATGAATATGAATCAGTATCTCTCCACTCTTCTATCCAAAATGCTGTTGCTAGGATATTCTTTGTTTGCTACTCTTATCACATCATCACCTTTTTGAAATTCACCCTCTGTCATCCTTTCTTTAATTACATTCAAATTCAGGCTGCTAGTGTCTCTCTGGAAGACCTTGACATAATCTTATTCTACCTTTGCGTCTGCTCTTGTGTTTTGTTGCCCTTGCTTCTCCTGAGTCTTTCCCCGAGTTCCAGTCTTCTCCGTTTCACTTCCTTTTTGTCCTTGATTGTCATCTACTCTGTATTTTACTAATGCTACTTTGTAACCACAGATTAGGGCATCCTTTTTTCCCCTTTCTATTGAATGTGGGTTTTTTTTATTTTAAAAATGTTGATTTTTGTCAGCTTGTTTTTTCCTCTCTCTCCATGGCCACCCTGTTATTATAGTCCACTGGGAAAATGTGCAGTTAAAAACAGGAGTGGTTACTGAATTCACAAAGATGAGGTCTTCATAAAGTCTGATATGAAGTTTTAGTGTTGTTAGCTTATTTTTGAAGTGATGCTTAAATGCTAATATGTTTAGTTGGTGATTAATTATACTTTGTACAAAGAAGTATTACATAAGTACTTCATCCAGAGTCATGAAATATATATATATATGTGTGTTTTTGATGCATTAAGACAGTTAATTAGACATTTTATGAAACTGACACTAGCTCTCATTTTAAGACAGTTGGATCAAATACAGAATTAAAATGTTTTCTAGGCACTTTAGTGAATTATTCTTTGGAAGACTGTCCAAAACTACTGCAGATTTAAAAAACAAACAAACAAACAAAAACCCAAACAAAACCAAGAACATAGTATTGGAAATAATTTAATTATATATTCTGGCTTGCTTTTTTGACGATTAGCAATGCAAAAAATGCGAAGACACAGGGAAAACAGTTAGCTATTCTTTCCTTATTTGACTGATCTTGGCTATTGTCATTTGATAAATAAATTCATTTCAGCCTCTGTTTTCCTCTCTGAAGATTAGTACAAATCCCCTTCTTTTCTTCATGGTTTTCTTTTTTTGTTATGGAGCAACAGAAGCTTTTTCTTCTTTTTTTTTTTTTTTAAACACATTTTTCTGTCTCCTGCTGTAGTAGCATCAAGAGGCTGGAGACCATGTTAATATTTGTGTCTTGAGACTACAGGCAGCCCAGGCCAGATAAACTATTCATAGTCTTGCGAGCTTTAGTACTATAAAAACCATTAGATGGGAGTTTCTTTCCTGCAACACTTGGAAGCTGTTTCAGGTTCTGTTTTGAGGCTGTCCATAGACTTGAGAGTATGTAACTGAATATACTTGACTTGTATTTTCAGTTTCATTTTAGAACTGCTGTGCTCTGTTGTGTGCTCTCAGCTGATTTCTGATTGGAGAGTGGGACCTTTGGATCTTCTTGAAAAGCCTCATCCCTTCTTGGTTATTATGGAGCTTCAAATAGGCAGTGGTAGATAAGTAATCTTTTACATAGGAAAAAGGCAGTATAGAGCAGTGACCTTTAGATGGCTTTCAAGTCCAAATTTATTTCTGAAAAACGTGACAGAAATACTTGAAGTTTTCTAGTTCCAATGGTGAAGTGAATGCTGCCTAAAAAGACTTCATTAAATATATAAGAAGTGCAATGCCAGAAACTCTTAGATGCCTTACTGAAGATGCTCAGAAATTCCTGAGAAAACTGTAATGAATTTGATGTTAGCTAGAAAACTGGCATTGTATTCAGGTAAGAAGGCCTGACTGTCTGGTGCTGAAAGAGCTGGCCCAAGTGCCCTCTGTTCTCAGCCATGTGCTCCCACAAGTGGCCCTGTGCTGGCATCAGCAGTCATTTGACACTGGCAAGGAACTGAATCATGAGAAAACAAATCCTGTTTAAAAAAGAAAAAAATGTGAGTCATTCTGTTATTGTAGCTCCTTGAATGAACTTGCAGGAAAATCATCTGTTTTATCAAAGTAGGGTAGATATTTTGATCTGAGTCATAGGAATGGATGGTTCACTGTGGCCAGGACAGGGGAGGATTTGGGAGGCTCTCTCTACTTGGTCACGGTGACTGCTTAAGAAATCAGACAGTTTTCTTCTATGATCTTGCATTAAAAATTCTGAATTCTTCCTGGGATAGCCCGCATTACAAATCTCTGTTTAGGGATATGCCTTCTTTTTTCCTCCTTTTTTTTTTAATTTGCTTTTAAGCTCTGTAATAGAATCTCATAGAAAGATTGTTTTAATTGGCTCTCACTGAGAGTTTGTTCATGAATATACACCCACTATGATTCTGCTTTTTCTGGTTAACTTGTACATTAAACATTATTACCTGCTGTCTTCCAGAGGCATTTGCTTTCAGAGATACTGGGGTACCTGTTTTATCCTCTTGAATTATAGTGGGGAAAAAAATTAGCAATTGAAGTTTTGTAGTTGATATAATCAGTAGGTATTGATACCTCTTGATTTGTGCTTCAAATTTTGTATATATTTATATATGTGAACTGTATACATGTTGTTCTGAACACAGAACTTTGAGCAGTAGATACAGGAACTTGTATAAGAATTGGTTCTTAACACTCTGGAGTAGTGGGTATCCCATAGCAAAATGCTATGGCTAATTAAGCTATTAATCTCTATCTACATCTTCAAATGATGATTAAAATTAGCTTAAGTCTAGAATATTTAGGTTGGGCTTTATGTTTTCTGAAATTTGTTCAGAGCTTATTGAGTCTTTGGGGACAATACCTGTTTTCTCCACATGTCATATCTATGTATGTAATTTTATAGCTTATATGCATACTTGATATGTAGGATATTTGAAAAACTGGCCAGTAAAGAGTTGACTTTTACATGGCTTTGACACTTGAATAACTAATTTTGGGTTTGCATTTTAGGAAATAAAATAATGCTAATGAAGCAACCATTTCCTTGAAGTTCAAGTTTTCAGACTGCCATTATGGGTAAGTCTTGTGTTTAACATATATGAAAATGTCATACTTTTTGTTTCTATTGAAGACCAAGAACATTAATGATTTTGGAAAACATTCATTCCTTTTCCTAGGAAATACGTGCTTTGGCTGTCTATCTCCATGTAATGTCTTCATGAAAGGCAGTGTTCAGCTGTTTTGCTAGTATTCATAGTATTCAATACTACTACTACTTCCCCCCCCCCCCCCATTGGAATATAGCACTTTTCCCTCACTATGTGATAACTTAAAAATCCAATTATAGGAAACTGAGATGCATGGTATTAGGGTACTAGGCAATACTGACTCTGCTCTAAGTGGTAGTGGCATTTGGGGAAAAAATACAACAAAATAATTAAAAAAAACAAAACACAAAGTCTATATTCAGGAATTTTATTGTATTATCTTGTGTCATTGCAGTGCAAAGCCAGAACTGTGTAGGTGGTCTGTTTTTCTAAATACGTAGCACACTTGTATTACTTTAAATTTGATGGTGAATTTTCAAGTTGTACATGCTTTTTAATGAGCTGTGTTCTTACTGTAGTCACTCATTGGTGCTCACTCTCAAAAGTTTCCAAACAAACCAACCAGCCAAAATGCACACATTTTGGTAGTTTATCTCTTAGCATTCTTAGATTTCTGATATCCTCCCACATTTTGTGTGGGAGAAGTGAGTATTTAGATGTTTCGTCACAGTTCTTTAGTTTGCTTTGTATGAAATACACTACTTAGTGACCACTGGGAATTAAATCACCTCCAACTAACGGCTAAAAGAACAATTTTTTTTCTGTAGTCACTGAGCACTGGAATAACTATAACACAATGAAATGGTTTAACTTTTTTAATTGTGGCAAGTTTTGAAGTATGCAGTGTGAGAAAGGAGTAACTGAGCTGCAAGTATACCTTCATTTCTGCCTTTAAATGTTGCTGGTAAAACTTGATTTTATAGATTTGCATATCTTAGTGCAATTATGAATAATGACAGCATGAATGATGAGCAAAGTTACTCATTTTCAAACCAGCTTTCTAATCTTTCAGGAATCTATGAAATTAGAACACTGAAATCCCACAATTTCCTGAATATGACAAACATAGTTGCTTATATTTGAATCAAGTGTGAGGGAATCCTTATCATTGCTGAATACCTGAGTTGCTTGCTTGCTGATTCTGAGTTTTTTTTCAGGTTCATGTTTGAGAAACACTGTTTTTCAATAAACATGTCCATTGTCAAGTAGTGTGAAGACATAAAACCGACACCTTATGTAGATAAATTTTGTTATATGGTGTTCTAGATCCATGCTGAGTACACTACTGTTGCTGTGGCAAGGAATTCATGCAAAATATTAGTGACAACTAAGTTGCAGTTAGTAATGGATATGCAGACTTCTGAGCTCCTAAGCATTTTCCTGTTTAAAGGAGCATCCCAGTTCCAAGGCAAACCTTGTCTAGCATGGCTTCAGGCCATCACAGCTGCAGCAGATCATCAGGATTTAGGATATTATGTGAACTCCAGATCTAAACTGTGTAGCACTCCTGCCCCTAAATTTTCCCCTGTGTTCAGTGCTTCTATTTCTCCCTGTGCATTACTCCTGTAAGCTCTAAAACCCCCTATGTTTGCAGTCCTGGACCTGAAAAGGTTCGTTGTGTTTGATTTTGTTTGAGTTTTTTTACTTGTTTCCTTGGTTGGTGTTGTTTTTTAAATTAATCTGGGTTGTCAGCAAATGCTTGAGCAATTGAGGTGGTGTTCCTCTGGGAGTTTGTGTATGCTTCCTATGTGCATGACTGAACCTGTTCAGGACAGAGGAGAAGTGATTTAAAAGTACTTGCCATTATCTTCATTATTTCGCAAGTTTTGGCAGGGTACGGAAGTATGATTTCTAGTGAACGTCTCATCTATGAATGCTATTTGGAACAAAGTAGGTAAACTTCCTCCTGCCTTCTCTGACTAAGGGGAAGTTCTGCAGTTCCATAGAGCTGTCAATCTCTGTTAAGACTTCATTTTTTTTAACCTGTTTAAGTGTGTTTAAGCTGTTTAGTTCCGTAAGCACTGTTAATGATAAATACAATGTTTGCAATGTGGTAGTGTTTTTTCTTAATTTGGCAGTTATGTATTGAAGTGTAGTATGGCCTTTTTGTATTTCAGAGTAGTGCCTGCTTAATTGTGAAATGAGACAGCAATGCATTTCGAATGTAATGGTCATTTTCTCTTATCTTGTCTTTCTCTGAGCAGATGAGCAGCAAGCTTTGAATTCAATCATGCAGGATTTGGCTGTGCTTCATAAGGCCAGTCGTCCTGTATTGCCCCAGCAAGAAACAGGAAAACCAAAGTCATCTTCACCTAAAAAACAGGTAATCTGTAATATCCTTACTAACCTATTGAACACAGAATGTCCTGCTGTGACTTCTATAATTATTTTTCTTGCTAGACCAGTGAGCATACCAAAATGAGCTATTAGTCTCCCCCATGTGCTGCCATTTTCTTTGTTCATGTTCTTAAATTAGCAGCAAAATCAAATGGTGGCATTTCAGATCAGATCATAGTGTATGCTTAAATGACTATGGTCCTGATAAATTAAAGATTATAAGTGTGTTTTGACACTATGTAGATTGATATTATGATGGTGATAATGATTATTTGATTGGTACTAGATTATTCAGACTATTCTAAAATAGCAAGGTATGCTATATCTCTTCTTTGGAATGCTTTAGGATTAATTTTATAGATATTATAAATTGCTGAGCTGTCGGCTATATCATATTAAAGAATGTCAGTGCAGCAGCAAAAACATACTTAAGCTCCTTTACTACATCTTTGGCCTTGATATTTTCTTTGTTGATATGCTGGATATGTGAGTTCTTTTCAGCTGTGTTTTTTTTCCTGTAGACAGTGAACACAAACAAAAAAGCAGTAGATACATAGTAGATAGGTTTGAGTAATTAGGTTTGGAGTAATTAGGACAGGATGTAGATTTGTACTCAAATTGTTGTAACAGCCCTATTGAGTTAACTGTTTGTTTATTTAATTGACAGTGCAATATTCCACGAAACTTCAGTTCGTGCAGTTTTGGTTTAACCTGTAAAGATCAAAGTCTTTGAGTATATTTGGCTCTTAAACTGTCAAAAAAGCAATGGCTACCTCTTCTCTTTTTCATTCTGTGCTTTAAAAGCTGTAATCATTCTGTTTATCACACCGGTGCTTTATTAGTGTCATATAAATAATTTCTGAGCTGTGACTTTAGACATTGTAGTAACATGCCTATGTGATCCAAAATGGTCGGAATACGTGTATGTTTGGAAAGAAGAAATGCAGTTGAGCCATTTCTGAGTTTACATGTGGTAGTGATGAGGGAGAAATACATGTTTGTCATTCTGTTTACATTTGTGAAGTTTGAAAGTAAATGCTTGTGAATCAAGTAATTATTTTGGAAAATACAACATTGTTATTTGGGTATAATCGCTGTGATTGAATTATCGTTTTTCCCCTACAGTAGTTGCTAATAGAATTTAATTCTTAAAATTAGGATTTTGCAAAACTATTTTATTTCCACATAACTGCATTTATAGGTATATTTTTTTCAATTGGGAAATTGATTGCATGAATACTGTCTTAATTACGTGTGTGGGTTTCTATGGTAATGCATATGAAATAAGAGATCCATTTCTTAAGCCTGGAACACTCAGCTCCAAAATGTACATAAAAGCCTGTTATGGTGGCTAAATCTGTCTGTTTGTTCAGGATGGAGAATTCTTTGGTAATCAGTTCTGCACTGGATTTGAAATAATGAATCTGTTAAAATATATTGATAGAAAAGACTGTGCTTACTTAGAGGAGCATCTGTCGTACTTCAGCATATTTTTTTGTATTATTTACACACTTTTAAGTCTTTATCATATATCCAAGCATACCTTGGTGTATGAGAAAGGACAACATTTTTGTACTTCATAAGGATTTTCAAGTGTTTTCTAGTGTAGGATTATTGAATGGATTTTCTTTATCTCTTCTCCTGCAGAATGATGTTAGAGTCAAATTTGAACATCGAGGTGAAAAAAGGTAAGATGGGAACACAGGAAACTGTCTTGGTTTTTAATTGTTCTAGAACTTTTGGGGGCTCCTATCATGCAGTTTCAAATAAACTGTTCATAGCAGAGTGTCTTGGCTCGAAGTTTAAATTTAATTTTGATCTGAACACAATTGAAGGAGAATTAATCTGTTCTAATTGGGGGCTCTAGGTATACAAAAATGTAGAAGTATCTTACTGTATAGCCTTGTCCCATGTAATATCCTTTGAGGACAGGCTGAGGGAGCTGGGATTGTTCAGCCTGGAGAAGATAAGGCTCCAGGTAGACCTAATAGCGGCCTTCCAGTACTCAAAGCGGCCCTACAAGAAGGCTGGAGAGGCACTGTTTACAAAGGCCTACAGTGATAGGACAAGAGGTAATGGTTTGAAATTAAAGAAGAATAGATTTAGATAGGATGTTAGGAACAGGTTCTTTACCATGAGGGTGGTAGAACAGGTTGCCCAGGGGGAGGTAGTTGAAGCCCCATCCCTGGAGATACTCAAGGTTAGGCTCTGCAGGACTCTGGGCAACCTGATCTAGTGGAGGATGTCCCTGCTGACTGCAGGAAGGTTGGACTAAATGACCTTCTGAGGTGCCTTCCAACCAAAACCGTTCTATGATTTTTTTAGCCTTTAGATCAAGGTTTTTAGCCTAGAATGATTACTCAGATCATTGCCACACACCTCAAATACGAGTAGACAAGCAATTATTTATCTTTTCTGCATCATGTGTATTATAAATGCCTGATAATATATTATTACTGGAATACCCAGAGGAAGAAGATCTTAAAGCTTGATATTGGACTGTACTTTGGAGGAACCAGTCTGAGAACTATAATATGAAAAATTGTTAGACTTTATAATTAGATTGTTTTCATTGATAACTTTGAATAATTAGTTAAAATTTATTTTCATTTTGTGTGAATATGTTCTGATGGTTGCTCAAAAGCTTTCCCAGAAGTCAATCTACAATTCCATGCAAAAGTGGTTTGTGGACAACTCATTTTGTCTGTCTTTCTGAAAGCATAAACCTTCAGTGTACCTACAGAGAAATGGTTATAGAATAAGATTTTTGAAAATACTTAATGAAAAAATAAATAATATCCTGGTCATGCTATTAGTCAATGAAAATGGTAAATTCCTTAGGTTTCATTCCGAAGCAGCCTTTACTTATTCTCTTCTGGGCAGCCCTTAGCATGATGTGCAATAAATCAGTGCATATCCATGCTGATTACTTTATGTGATGTCTTTTTACATAGAGAAGTAAAATAGCAGTAAATTCCCTAGGTAGTAACATTCTTCAGCTTCTTTCAATCCCTTTTCTGAAAATGACATGTAACAGTGCATCAGTAATGGTTAAGTGCTTTAAGTAATTTGGAGGAAACAAGTCTTTTCAGATTCTTTGAAAATTGAGGACTCTCCTACCGAGCAATTGCTTGTGAAATAAGTGGAAACATGAATTTAAAACAGGGAACTGTTCGCTCACTGCCAGTCTGCACAGACAGTGCAATTTTGCAGGTTATCTTGATTCACTTTTACAGTGGATTAAGTTAATTAAATATGAATATAAGCATGAAGTAAGTGTGTGGAAAAATACCTTTTCCAAGCTGTTATGATGATGAGCCTAGCTGTGTTTTGGACTGTCTCAAGTAACTTGAGCCTGCTTTCTCTGTACTGGACAGACCAGGATTGTTGCTCTGCATGAGTTACAATACTTCTGTTGCCTGAACATGTAGGTCTAAAGATAAAATAATGAAATTATGCAAGAAATAATAAGTGATGCAATGGCTTTCTCACTAGATTTTGAAAAGGGAAGTAGAAAAGAGAAGTGATGCTAGAATTTGTTTCGATAGTGAATGTAACATGTGGTGTTCCAGGCTTGCTAAACAAATCAACTACAGTGAGAGCGTTGGATTGTGTTGGGTTTTTAATTTTTTTTTTCCCCAAAAGAAATTTTAATTGGAAATAGCCTGGCTTCTAGCCTCCTTTTGGCGAGAAATGCTGTTCTCTAACCAGTGTACCAACTGAAATACTGATAAACGAGACAGTTACCCTTCACTAATTTTTCTGCTTTGCAAAATCTGAGTGCTATTTCTTTTTTGAATGTAACTCAATAGCTCAGTCACTTCTAAAAACTTGTTTTGTTTAATAGTGGTGTTTCTCAAATAATACACTCATTCTCTATAGTGAAAAGTCAGTTAAAGGCATTTGGGGCGATTTGTATTGATGAGACATTGAGTTAAAAGAAAATCTGAGTTGTTGACCTACAACTGCACCATTCTTACAGGAGCACACCTGAAGCACAGTCAGTGATGGACTCAGCAGTTTGAGCATGTAATTCATTATGGTAAAGATGGTGATGTTTAGTTACCTTCCTCAGATAAGATAGTCTCTTGGTTTTCCAATAGATGGGGGCTGTAGGAGTCAATCCTTTCTAATGCATATGCTTGTCAGCTTGTGGTGCTCCATTGTCCTAGTTTTCTGAAGTAGAAAATTGTAGAAGTTTCTAAGAATTTGCCTCTGGAATGGAGGCATGCAAAGCATTAGGTTTAAAAGCTGCATGTAAGCAACTGAAATAGTCATAATGAGTTTGAATTTTATGTGTGATTATCCCTTATAATTTTTCACTGCTCTTCGCTCTTAATGACTCAAAGTATGGAGAACAGGGAATAAAGCATAGCCTCTTATGGTCTTTTTAGTAATAAATTTAGTTCTAAGGTGGTTCTTAAGTAATGAATTACCAGATTTTCAGAAGCAGTATACACACCAAAAAAAAAACTCTATAAATTAAATTGTGTTTCAGGATCCTGCAATTACCAAGGCCTGTTAAACTTGAAGATCTTGCCGCTAAAGCTAAAGTTGCTTTTGGACAGACTATGGATTTACATTACAGCAATAACGAGGTAATATTCTGTCCTCTAAATTCTTGGTGACTTGTACTTTGATTATTTTAAGGCTGAAATTTACTCTCATGAGCAGTGAGAACGACTCCTGTGGCAAAACCCCAGATTTCTAATGTGTGTGTGTTCTCAAATGTCTAAGGCTAGTCTAAATTAGGACAGAGAGGAGATTCATAGAGTGTTTTATGAGGAGTGTCATATCTTGATGAATTATGTCTCAGACTTGATTTGGATTGGGTAAATTGTCTTCCTGCTCTGCTGTGCTCTGGTTGTGTGACTTCAGGAGTGTTTTTATCTCTGCGATTTGTAGTGTTTGTAAATGTGAAATAACATTTATCCTTTCTTGTACACCTTTTTTCAGTAAGGATTAATCTTGTTAGGCAATAGCTAGAATGCTGCATTCTAGCACTATTTAATTGCAGAACTAGGCTTAACTGTTGGTCCTTTTAAAGTGACTGGTTCTTGGAAACAGAGCTACCATGTCAAGCCACTTATGCCTGATCAATATTACTTCCAGCTTTTCCTTTAGAAGCAGAGATGGAATTGTTAATAGGAAATATGTTTATAAATGCAGGATGCGTTCTTAGGAGTTACTTTTGGGTTTTTGCCTTTAGTCAGCAAAGTGCATGGAGGATTATTCATGTGCTTGATTATGGACAACATAATTGCTGTATCTAATCTGCATCACTGCAGAACAAAACGCCTGTAATTACTGTTTGTTGGTTACTCACTACCTTACTAGGCACTTCTATGAAACTGATCCTCAAAGTGAAGAATTCCAACAAAAGGCTTTTGGAAATAGGAAGGTCAGAAAAAATGGCCTTTTGTGATGTTTTAGCCTCGGCTACATCCTCTAATAGGTTAATTTTTTTTATACATTTGAGCAGGTTTTTTGATTGTCAACTTCTGTACTACTTGGCAAGTCATCCTATAACTTTTCAGAAATGTAATGATGATAACCTGGTTTTAGCATTAAAACTGCAACTTAAAATGAACAGTATGCTCATTTGTGATCAAGACTTCTTCCCTCATTTCCGTTTCTTTTTGTACAAAAATACTATATTTCAACTGATGTTGTACTTGAGCATCATTGACTGAGACTATTTACAAGTAGAATAGATTTTTTTTTGCAGTCTATATTTCATTGTTCCTTTGTTACAAGCAGAAGTTGTAATTTGCTTTCCTGAAGCATGCCCAATTTTAACTGTAGTAGAACTCGGCGATCAAATGCATTTTAATGGCATAACATTTTCTGTTCCGAATATACACATATACCAAGTTAATTAGATCCATGTAAGATTCTAGTGAGAACTAGAATTGTTCCATTTGGATCACATCATGCCTGATACACTTCCTTAAATTCTGTTTTTCGAGGGAGAAATTCTGTTAGTGATGCAGCTTCAAACATAGTTGTAATGTTGTGAGATACAAAACCATGCTGTACAAAATAGGGCTTATTTTTATTTACTTCAGAGACTTCCATTAATTTAGGAAGGACATTAAGTTGTACATAATGTAAAATGGTTGCTCCTTCATTGTGAAGATTTGTTCTACCATGCTATATCTGTTGAAGGCACCTGCAAGAACAGTTAAGGTTGAACATCAGACATCTTTATACAAACTTGAGGCATCATTTAGTAAATTTTGTTTTCAAGTTTTTTTGAATGAAAGGAAAGGTAGCATCGCTTTATTTGTTTCTCTGCACTTGACACATTTCGTTCTTATGTTCAATTTCAAGCTTTTTTTTTTTTTAATTCTTTTCCCTTGTCTTGTAGCTTGTAATTCCATTAACCACACAGGATGACCTGGACAAAGCTGTTGAACTGCTTGACCGTAGTGTTCATATGAAGAGTCTCAAGATACTTCTTGTAATACATGGAAATACGCAAGTATGAGTTGACATGCTAAATGTCTTTTTCTTAAAATGTCATCTTAAAGGTGACATTTTTCCAATTGAAGATATTACTGGTTGCTTCTTGACTTCATTTGAAGCATCTTTTAGCATTTTGTTTTAACTTTTTCCTACATCCTGTTCCTCTCTTTTTGTTTGTTTTCCCTTTCATAATAGGATGATTATTTGATGCAAATTTGAGAAGCTCAAACAGAATTTTAAGTAACTGTACTTACTTAGAATTGTTCTGTAAGCCATACATTGGTGACACTCCTTCATGGCAAGTTGCGTGCTTGTCGTAGCAAACGATAGCAGTGGACTGTAGGCTTGAGCTATTTTAGCATTATTTAACACATAACAGCCATGATATTGATAGGATTTGCATACTAGTACATATTGAAAATTATTTTAAAATATTAAGAATGAGCTACTAAAATAGATAAATTTTTATATCGGTTGGCAAACTTCTTTTTGACTGCTTGAAAAAAAGAATATGCTGTACAAAGCCTAATAAAGTTTGCCAAGTATTTGCATTGTCTGAGTAATAACTGCAGTTTGTCATGTGTATGCATTTTCAGTCACCCAGTGTAAATAACATGGAACCCTTGCCCTCACTGGAAGATTTAGATAATACAGTGTTTGGTGTGACAGACAGAAAAAGGCGACTGTCTGTAATAGGTAAGCTATATATGTCAATAGATTTAATTGTAATAAAGCTTCTTTTCTAGTATTCCCTTCATGAAGATCTTGGTCTCAGCGAAGACTGTTTGAATTTCTCTTGCTTATCAATGACCATAGTAGAGCTCGCACTCAGTGGAGTGGAATTTGAATTTTAAGTCGAAGGTAGTTTAAATATATATAATATAGAAAATTAACCACAACAAATAACAAGCAAAGAAATCTATGTGGAATTATTTGAGACAACTGATGAGCATCTTAAAATGTTGATGCTAATACTCTCCTTACCGAAATGTCTCTTTGTTTATATGACAATGTGTTTTCTTGCTCAGTTTAGGACTCCTGTATTTTTTAGATCTTACTTTGCTTAAGATACTTACTTTGGCATTGATACAACCTTTTTGCTTATTCATGTTTGAAGTTAGTGATGTTAATTTCCAAATTTAATTATGAAACTAGAGACTTTAATGAATAGTTTTTGAGATACTTTATTATGCATTTATTTTGAATAGAAGTATTTGTGTTCTTGCAAATATAATATTCTACAAAGAAAAAGCTAAGTTCTCAGGAGTTGGAAAGGATTAGTTGACATGGATGGAAGGCTCTGGATTTTTATTTCATTTCAAAAGAAGAAATATACCCAGCTAGATGTGTGGGTGAATTACATTTCTGTTCCCATGTAGTGAAAATTCTTGTTAATGCTATCAAGGCAACACTGCCTGAAAATTTTCATAATTCTGGGATTACAGATTTTAAATGCTATATGTAAGGTTTATATTGCTTAAGTGTTTGGGAATTTTTTAAGCAATAAGTGATCTAGGCAAGATCAGTACCTTTGAACTATTTGATTAAGCCTCCTGGGCTAGTGATGACTCTGACTAGCCTTTTCATTCAAAAGGTTCTAATACACGTGATAGGAGTTCACCTCCCCCAGGATACATTCCAGATGAGCTTCATCAAGTGGCCCGAAATGGGTCCTTCACCAGTATCAACAGTGAGGGCGAATTCATTCCAGAAAGTATGGATCAGGTAGGTGTGTGTGATTTCTTAAAAATAAAGTTTTTGTTAGGTTGATTTATGAAATACTGCTGTTCAAGAAGGATGTACATTTATTAGAAAGAACAGCTTAAAAAATACAACACTAGTGAACATGGTCTGTAAGAGAAGGCTAATATCATAAGTGTGGTGCAATCTTGTAGAACCTGTTTTTTTTTCCCCTCTGTAAGTCTCTTCAGTTATTTAAATACGATGCTACAAGAAGAAAGATAATATTCTTAATTTCCATGGTAGTTGAGTTGAGGTAGCAGTAGATATAAATTACAGCAAGAGATGTCTACTTCAGAAAGCACAATCCCCTTTATTTTAATGAGAAGGATATGGAAACAAGACCAGTTTTACAGCCTTCTCAGGTAATTAAAGGACATTTTAAAGAAGAGTGTGGATTTGTCTGAATTATTTGGACTCAGCTGGTACTGTGTTGGAGTAAAGGCAAGGGGATGGCATGGGCCTGGCATAAATAAGCTCTGAAATACTTCTTACAGTCATATTTTTGTGCAAGGAGCAGAGATAAACTATTTTGTCCTCCTTATTCACCTGCATTATTGGTGTAGAATATCAGCATGAATAAAAATCTTGTGTTTTGAGTATCAAAATTGCACTTAAAACCAGCAGGAAAAGATAGAGGAATATAATAGGTCACAGAATTGGCAATGGAGAAAGATACTTTAAGGAAGGAAAAAAAAATTCGTGCTGCATACCCAAATCACTTCAAGTGCTTGTTGACATTGGCACTGTATTAACAAATGGCAAGAGGCATTGGTTTTTATGAGCTGACTAAATGAGATACAGATGACAGAATAAAAATATGAGACAAGGAGATTGTGCAATTTATTGCACAATTTTCATGACTGAACTAGGAATAGAGACTGAATCTCTTGATTTCCAGACTAGGGTGCTAGTCATTATCATAACCACGTGGTCAAATCCTTTTGGCCTGGATGATGTTGGTTTTGGTCACTGACTGGTCAGTCAGATGATTTCAGAGGCCAAGGATGCCATTTCACTCTAGAGTATTTAAGAAATGTGTAACCTGTCATGCTGTGTTATCTGTCTGTTTCATAGGAAGCTTGGTTAGGAGGAAGCTAAGCTAAAGACCCTCAAGGGCCAGACTGGGGTGCTGGGAACTCACAACCTCCGGCTCCCTTCCCCTAAGCTGCCATATCACCTTGACCTACATCCATCACAGCCTGCCCCACAAAGACAAGAAGGAAATTTGGGGGTGCCTTGCTCTATCCTCCTGTTGATCTGCCTGAGCAGAACTATTCACACTCTTGATGGCAGACCTCACACCTTCTCTACAGAAGAGATGATGGGTTGAATAGAAGTAGGTCATTGTCTGCCAGCTGGGCCATACTGCAGTCAGCAATAGAGATAAGGAGTATGGTGGTAGGTGGCTTTTTTCCCTTTCAGAACCCACTTTTTAGCATGAAAAAAGGAATATAATTGCTGTTCCTGTGGTAAATGTTGTTCTCCTAAAGCGTCTGACTTTACCGGCTCCTCTTTCTGGACACTTATTAATAAGATGTTGATTGATGCTCAGCAAAACATGTCCCCAGGACCTTTTAGATGCATCACAGACCATAAAAATAGGAGGGGTAACTGTGTAACTTACATCAAAAGACTGATGTCCAACTCATATAAAATAGCAGATATTATATAATACACTATGACAAACCTTATTTTAGGAAGGAGCTCTTTTTAAAACAATAGATGAGCTTTCTGCCCTGTTTTTCAGAGGCAGGCTGGTAAAATTGTCACAGTAAATAATTCAAAATTTCTGTTTCCGTGGCTGAAAAAGAAATCTGCAAAACATTTTAGACTGCTTTGCTGCAATAGAGAAGGGAATGATGTTTGTCTATCATTAAACTTAGGACATCAAGGGTAACAAAATGAGTGGCAGGTGATAAAGAGAGTGCTCTTGATTATCAGTCTCTGGATTTTTAACTCTGCATTAGAATCGGAGAAACAGTGAAAGGTTTGGTGGTTTGGTTTCATTGTATAATAGATCTGACCAAGACAGTTTTATGACCTCTTCTGACTGATACATGGCATATTTCACACAGCTCATGAACATTGGTGGCTAGATACTTTGAACTATTTTGGAGAAAAGAAAAAAAATCGTAACAGATTATGAAATACAAAAATTTTGTTTTATTTGAAACAGAATAATTGTTTGGGGGAGAAGGGAGAGTGTTTATACACTTCAAGCATTCTCCCATGTTCTCCTTCAGTTTTCCCTTTACTTCTGTTTAAAAATTTACATAACTCCCTTGGACTCCTAAGTAGAGATAAATGCTTTAAAGGTTTTTACAGTATTCGATTTTTTGATTTCTGTTGTTTTCTTTGAAGGCTGGTTGGCCAAACTTAATCCACTACAGACACTATATAACTTGTATACATCACAACCTGTGTCATATCTGAGATACTGGGTTTTTCCCCCAAAAGCCACTTTTTTTTTTTAATGGTCTTACTTTTTTCATCTTTTAGAAGCCTTAATTATGTTATTTTATTAAGCTGCTCTCATGCAGATACTGCTATAGCATTAAGAGCCAATGCCTTGTACGGGAAGAATGTGGCAGTACACCTTACATACAAAGCATGAAAGAGGATTAAATACCTTAACTATATTCTACTTAGATGTGAGAAAAATTATGGAGTCCTTTCATGATTTCAGAATGCAATGCAGGTTCAACTATGGTAGCTAACCTTTCTGTAGTAATTAGTATTTCTGGGGTATTTGGGAGGTTTTTATGTTGGTTTTTAGTCAGGTGGGGTTTTTTTGGTTTGGTTTGGGTGGGTGGGTTTTTTGTTTGGTTTGGGTTTTTTTATTAGGTGTTTCAAAGCAGAAACTTCGGATTTGTTTTAAAACAAAAATTTGAACTTTCTCTGTTATGTCTTAGATGCTGGATCCATTGTCATTGAGCAGTCCTGAAAACTCCGGCTCGGGAAGCTGTCCCTCACTTGACAGCCCTTTAGATGGGTAAAAATTACTGAAATTCGTTATTTATCATAATTAAATTGCATAATGTATCAGTTGTAACATACAATAACTCTTCAGCAATAGCTATTGCTGAACTTCTTCCAGAAATTCCTCTGTAAGTTACAGAACATTTATGAAAGCTTATTGAAAGTTAATTGCTTACTAATGCACGGAAAATAGAAATAGCTCTCTTTTTTCACAAGACAAAAATTTAGACTTCAGATCTTACCAAATTGTACTGAGGTTTTTTACTAACTTTTGCCAGTCTTACATACATGTGAAGTATATTCCCTGGCAGTGGGCTGGCCCATCAAATTTATTTCTTAGGTACTGCTATGTGAAGTAAGCTTCCCTTTTCCGAGGTAGTGGGTACCTAATTCAAGAAGGAGAGTAAAGGCTCCAACAGAGAAGGAGAGTAAAGGCTCCAACAGACAATCTCCTTCTTTTCTTTGCAGTTACTGTGTGCTCCTCTCTCCTTGTTCTTGTTTCAGATTTTCAATTTATTTTCCTTTGTTTGTAGCTGTCAGTTAGCAAGGGGCAGTGTGTACACTGGGGAGTCTGGAGACCTGTTAGGAGATACATGTACTTTGAGAGGGTCACTGTCCACAGTTGCTCAGCCACCAGGTAAGCCAAACAGAACATACTCCTGTTTGGCTTATGGTTGGTCAGGCAAATAACCTTGGGTCTTATGTTATGCAGATAGGCTGATGATTTATTTGGAGCTGCTATACAAGTAATACTGCTAATTAGTAGAAAGGTAAAAAGTTGGTAATTGTTGCCTGTGGCAATTAATCAGAGTGATACTATTCCATAGTACCATTACATTTATGAATATGTGATTTCAGTATACAAATACACTTGGTCTAACAAAAAAAATTTGAGTTAAATAATGAATCTCCATTTCACAAGCAATAAACTATAGACATGAAAAGTATTTTGTGGTTGGAGTGTGATAAATTATATAAAAAAACCAGTGTTTAACATTGCTATGTAGGATAGAATTTCTACTAAATTGGCAGAGTTTTAGGTTTTTCTGGGGTAGGGGTAACTGACTGATGTTTCTTCAAAACTTCTTTGGGTTGTTTTTTATTTATTTTGTTTATCACTTCGACTTAGTTTGTTTTCCTTTCTTTTTTTTTTTTTCATTCAAATATTTCCTACAAAGATGTAGGTTTTGTGTCTCCATTTAGCTTCTGTTACCCATTAGAGAAATTCTTACCAGAAAAAGGAGGACATTGTTTTGGTATGTTTATGGAAATATACTGTAATCGGTTGCTCTGACTGGCAATCCCATCCATGCCTTTTGGTGGCTGGGAGTTACATACCAACTGTAGGTAAGAAACAATGTGATCATGTAAGAACCAAAAAATTCTTCATCATTCTGTAACTCAATAAAATTACACTCTTAATCCTGTCACTTTCATGGAGAGAAGAGGAATTGTTTTCAGACATTAAAAGGTTCTACATTTCTTTGGTTAAAACTTCCTCCAGAGTTTTTGTAGGCTGTACAAGAGATTTTGCCAGTCTGTAAAAAATCTTTGTGTATAGCCATAAAGGTGTTAGACATAACAGTGCTCCTTTGTGGCTTTACTTGTCATAATTCATGTTTTTACTAATATCATTGCTCATTAACACAGTCTGTTGCTTTTCTACTACATTAAACTCAATAAGCAAGCTTTTCTGTTGTTGCTGATCTTGCATTGTTATTGATATCTGTTAGATGTGATTTTCAAAATTGGGTTCCACAATTGTAAACTGGTGCAGCAACTTGTACAACAATAAGTTCTCATCGGTCATAAACAATTTTGAGACAGTAAGATAAAATGTTTAAGTCCAAGATTTAACAGTTTTTAGATGCTGTGCATTTTTACACTTTCAGAGATAACTATCCCAAGTCTCGGATGCCGAGAGCACAGAGCTATCCAGATAATCATCAGGAGTTCTCAGGTATGTAAAATCACTGGACATACTAGTTTTCCAGAACACTTCTTCTGGCAAATAATAGGGCTTGGAAGGGATGCTCACATTGGTAAGTATTGTATTAACAAACTTCATATGGTAGGAGAAGGCAAGGCAACAAAATCCAATCCAAATGCGTATGGTAAAAGATACAGTGAAATGGAAGATCTTCCAAATGTTTTTTTCTAGATTGTTGTAACACCAGTGTGAGTGTGTGGTGTAATGCACCTGCTTCTCTGGAAAGAACAAATGATGCAGTGAGTAGGTGTGCACAACATTTTGTAAAATCACACTAATACCCATCTCTAATTTGATACATAACCTTGGTAAATTTAATCTCAGTTAGCAGCTAAGCCCACACAACTGCTTGCTCCCTCTCCTGTAGTGGGATAAAAGTGAGAAAACCTGTGAGTTGAGATAAAGACATTTTAGTAAGTAAAGCAAAAGCTGCACATGTGATCAAAGTAAGAAGTTAATTCACTAATACCCATCAGCAGGCAGATGTTTAGCCTTCTCCAGGAAAGCAGAACTTCATAGCTAACAGTTATCTGTGAAGATAAACACCATAACTCTAAAAGTTTTCCCTTCCTTCTACTTTCTCCCAGCTTTTACTGCTGAGCACAACCTCATATGTTATGGGATATTCCTTTAGTCAGCTGTCCCCCTTCCCAGCTGCTTGTGCACCTGGCCTATTGGTGGTGGAGTGGTGTGAGAAACAAAAAAAGTCTGAATGCTGTGTTAATGAAGTTCAGCATCTCTGTATTATCAACACTGTTTTGGTCACAAATCCAAAACATAGCAGCATATGAGCTACTGTGAAGGAAATTAACTATCTCGTCTGAAGTCAAGGCTAAAAAATTGAAACTTCAATTTCTCCTATGTGAAATGAGGATCACTTTAAAATTCTCATGGCTGCTGTAACTCAAAGCACTACACAGAGAAAGGATGAAGGAGAACTGTATGGTGTGCCTGTAAATTAATCATCACCACTAATGTTGTTTTCATATGATACTGTGGCTTGAATCCCAGCCCTACATGGTTCAGGATACAAAGTACAATGAGTAACTTTGTAAGTGCTTTGAAGTGTTTCTCGTGGACATACCTCACTAAAGAACTCACTACCTCACTAAAGAATTTTGCTGTCGAACAACAATCAGCTTCCAATGAACTTGAGGTGGTTTGTGAATTTTGGTCTATTTACTCCCTTTGAGCTGTTGCTTTTCTAGTCTGTAGAGGCCTACATTCCTTGTGGACAAGTAATTCTGTGTCTTTGGAAAAATTTAAAATTACAGAGGTGATCAGCTTTACTAAATGATTTCAAATGGAGTAGACCACAACTTTGTTCAGTATATCTTAATGATTTATCCCATTTCATTTGCTTCTTTGCCAATACAGAGAATTCAACTACTGCCTTATTGGAACACTCTTACCACAAACCTTTACGTTAGTCTACACTGAATTTCATCTGCCATTTTAATATCTAGTCATGTCGACTCCTAAAGGCGTTCTGTAATTCTTCTCTTGGCTTTATTTCTCAAAATTATTTTGTCATGTCATGGTTCATTGTTCTATCCAGAGAATTCATGCATAGTTAAACTTCATGAGTTGTAGCCCAGATTCCTGTGGAACTCTTGACCATTGACTCCCATCTTATATACCTGTCTTCTAACTAATTATTAAAGCATGAGGGGACTTTTTCCTTTATCTTGTGAATATTTTTCTCCTTCAATAATTTTTAAAAGAGGACCTATTGAGTCTGTTTTGGTAATTCACCAGTTTTTCATGTTTATGCCTCTTCAAATTTTATTCTTTGTAATATCTTCTGCCAATTTCCTTCTAGAAACTATGTCTAAAACTGGAGTAATTAGACACGCTGCAGTCCTCTGACATTCTTTTAAGCAAGAGGTTGCAAACCACTTCAGCTATTGAATTCTTGATCCTTTGAAATGTTTGGCTAAATGTCCTTTTAGTTCTTGTGATTTGTTAAGATTTGTAGCCTTTGTTTAAACCTTTTTTGTTCTGATGCTTCAGCTTGAAGCATATCCTCTGATATGTTCCCCCTTGTTTATTTACAGTACCAAACTAATTGATTTAGTATACTTTGTCACATTTTAAATTTTGAAACGTGTGTTTTTATTTTCTAGTAGAGTATGATATCCCGATATTTGAGAAATTTGGAAAGGGGGGCACATATCCCCGAAGATACCATATTTCATATCATCAACAAGACTACAATGATGGTAAGTGTGAATGCTGCCAAAGTTCTACTTCACTAAATCTGCTGGGGTTTTTTCTTAAAAAGCAAAGAAGAAAATTTAGAGTATAAAATCTTTATGAATTAACATATTGAAGAAATTGAAAGCTTGACTTCTTGCCCTAAACTCACTTGCTAAACTTCTGACGGTTGATAAAGCTGCAAAGTGTTTTACCTCTGGTAAAGTTATGGATTGCAGAATTCATGACTCATATGCACAGCTCCAAAAATGTTCTCTACCTTTGGCTGTGCACAAGTGATACAGTAAAAGCTTTTGACCTTTTCCTATCCAAAGTAGGTATGTGAGTTAGTTTGTCACTCCTTGTTTTACTTTTTAAAGCCCTCCAAATACAGTGGAGTTCCTATGAGCAGTTTCTTAGATTAAGAGTAAATAAAACTGAAGTGTGGTGATTTAAACCGAGAACTGATAATTAGTTGGTCAAATCACTTGTTGGAATGCAAGACAGCACCTACTGATGTGGTTGTAGGACTGATTTGCACAGTAGTAAAACTGATATGGATTTAACATGCTAGATTTCCAAAGGGAGGGAAGAGGAGCAGCTGAAGGATTGTCTCTCTTGAGCATGTTGAGTACGAGTTAAGAAGCATTAAGAAGAAATTTCTCCAAAGACCAGATGATTTCATTTGCAGTACGGAATGAGCACAGGAATAAATGCAATTCTGTTACAGAAGTCATAGAAATACCTAATTGAGGCACTGCAAGGCAGCTTTGGTCCAGTCCCTTGCTCTGCGGCAAGATTGAAGAGGGAAAAATCTTTTACACTGACTTCTAGGTAAATTCTAAACTGACTTTAGAAGAAAAGGTACTAAGCAAGTTGTGAGAGAAAGATGTCTTTTTCTTCAAAATATTTTTTCCTGCAAATGAAAGTAGTAAACAGTTACTCCATTTCACTGTTAAAACACAGTGAAAAATCAATCCCTGCTCATATATAACATCATATACACATCTGTTTTCTCTCTTTAGTTTTTTTCTTTCAAGTTTTAAGCCCGCCTCAGACATTTTTGAAAGGCTTTTTTTTTTTTCTTTCCTTTCTTCTCTTCCCTCTCCCCCTCTTCTGGTCTCATCTCCATTTTTGTAGTGGCCAACGTCAACCCTGGCTGGGGCTTTTCTCATGGCCAGTTGGTAACATAACCACAACTCCATACATAATAGACATGTTGATACATTCCAGAATGACACTTGAGACTTTTTATTCATAGTCACCCTACTGACTGCTGTTCAGTCTGTCCGCTGTTACAGTTTGTACATCCTTTTCTGCATTCAGTCAGCCAATTACTTTACACTTAATGGTTTGTGCATTTGATTTCTCTTTTATGTATGCTGTACTTTCTTACTGAATTTCATCTTATTTCTGAACCAGCTCCAGCTTACTGATGCCATTGTGAACTTTGATTTTTATCTTTAAATGAACTTCCACCCACACTTAACTTGATGTCATCTGCAGTGTTTTGGTGTGTTACGTTTCATCATATATACATCATCAGATAAAATAGTGTATGGAAGTGGACTGAAGGTAAACTGCTGTGGGTGTCCACTTAAATTATCCTCCCCTTTGGGAAATCACTGATAACTGCTCAGAAGCTGTCTAGGGCATACTCTACAGAGCAAGGTGGTGTGCGCCACACTTCACTAGCTGGTTTATGAGAGTTTCCTGATAAAATAGGGAAATTGGATTAGCTATATGTAACAAACCCCAGTTTTGAGTGGTTTTTACAACCTTACCTTCTCAACGCTTTATAAAACTGTTTAATAGTTTGTTGCATGTCTGTCAGAGAATTCAAATTGGCCAGGCTAGTGCAGAAATATGAGTTTACATTTGCAAATAAAATTTTATGCCTTCTTCAGTTCCCTGTGAACTCCTCCATTTTAACACCTAATGAATCAGACTTCTGCAGCTTTTTCTATGAGTTCTACAGGATGAAACTTCATCAAACATTGCTGACATAAAAATGTTCATATAATCTGAATATATTAACATAAATTGTATTAGTCATCTGCTTGTAATTAACCTTTTGAAGAACAAAGCCTTTTTCCTTATTCTAATGCTGTAGCCATCTCTGAATTATGCATTGTTTTTTGATTATTATTTCACTTTTTCAAATATTGTTTGTGGTCTTACTGTTGATTCCAAGTTTAAGTTTTCTCCACATTCAGTTCTTAGTAGCTTACAGGATGACAGTGCCAGCATGGGCACCACTGAAATATAAACATACTTATCATTCTCCTATTTATCAGAAATTTGGTACTTATGTCTTAATAGAGCAATAAAGGTAGAAACAGGGCACTTACCTTTTGTCTCTCACAGCCCTACAGACTTCTGGAGCTCTTTGATAACATTTCAGAAAGGTCCCAGAATTTCATCCCATTTTCAGTCACTTAAATGTAAACCAGTGTTTGATTCAGTCTAATCCTTACATACATCTGCAATTTAGTGCTTGTTTTCTTTGAGGGGGAAAGTTAGGCCCGTAAATTTAATGATCACAACATCATATCATAAGCTGTGGAAGACTTGAAGTGCATCGTGTGGAATTCATAAAATATTTGCATAGATACACTGGATAGCAGTATTTTTTTTGGTAGTGTAACAGAATTCTTTGTATATCATTGAAGGTCGTAAAACTTTTCCAAGAGCCAGAAGGACTCAGGGGAACAGCTTCCGATCTCCAGTTAGTTTCAGTCCCACTGATCACTCGCTGAGCACGAGTAGCGGAAGCAGCGTCTTTACACCAGAATATGAAGACAACCGAATGAGGAGAAGGGGAAGTGACATAGACAATCCTACCTTGTCAGTTATGGACATTAGCCCACCCAGTCGCTGTGAGTTGAGGCATTTTGTGAACTCCACTGTAAAACTGTTGTGTTTCAAGTACATCATGTCAGAGCTGTGCCATCAAAATACATGCAACTGAAAAACACATTTTTACCTCTCTGATAGGAAAAAGTCAAGACTGTATGCTCATCATTTTGTTTCGTTGCTTGCTGTGCCAAGCTTCATGTAGATTTTCATATGGAATTTGTATCTGTGATAACAAAACACTGTAAAAGTATTTTTGAAGATTTGTTAGACTCTTGAGGTTAATACTTAGTTTCACTAAATTCAAGTTTTCTGATAAGTGGTAGATGTCTAGTTATCCTGGTTAATATCTGTAGTGATGTTTCAAGTACATTTTGTAATGACCACAGCAGCTGGTAACATTTCAATCATGCCTCAATTTAAAAAACGTTAAGTGCGTTTAACATGCTCTTTCTATTTTTCAGATTAGCTGTTGCTGGTTGTTTTAAGTAGGTCTATCCCTACCTTACATTATTTAGTGAATAAGTAGCTCATGTTTTCCATCTTACAGGAAGTTTTATTGATCTGTGTAACTTATATGGGGAGGTTTAGGACACAATCTCCGTTGTGAAAAATGTAGTCTTTTTAAAAAGTTATTTTCTGTGTATTCCAGTTTTTCTTGATCAGCTGAATAACAAGCTCATTTGAAAACCAAAACATACTTATATTTTCAGCACCACGAGCTCCAACTAACTGGAGACTTGGTAAATTGCTGGGTCAAGGTGCATTCGGCAGAGTATATCTGTGTTATGATGCTGATACCGGAAGAGAACTGGCTGTTAAACAAGTTCAGTTTGATCCTGATAGTCCAGAAACCAGCAAGGTAAGCAGTACCAAAGACAGAGTTTGTAAAGGGTTTCTAAATTTAAATGGTATATTCCAGACTAGACTTATATTCTTCTCCTTGAACAGGATGATGTATATCATGTTTTCTTGTCCTTGTTAGGACTCCTGTTTTGTTAGTACCTCGGAGAATTTGTTTGGTTACCTGATTTTAATGTTACATCCCATTTTTTAATTTTCACACATATCCTTATGCAGTGAACGTACACAACTCAATTTGCAGTCTCAGTATCTAAAATTAAACAATCCACTATTAAGTGTGCTTTGAAACAGATAATTATTTATACTTATAGGATTAGAACAAGCTCCATTTATGAACAGAAAAATTTGTACTGTGTTCCTGATAATAAATTCTTGAGGATAATTTCTTTGGCTATGAAGTCAGTTTGAGATTCTCTCTTTCTTTTTTTTTTTTTTTTTAATTTAATCTTGGTGGGGTGGAATTTTTTTGTTTGATACTGTTATTTGATACTGGGTCAGATACTGTTATTTGCTGTGTTTCTCTCTTAAAAGCAAAAGTTTCATTGTCAGTTTATTCTCTCTAAAATTGAACTCGTCCTTTAATACTGGACACTTGAGGAGAGAAACTATTTTGAAGTAGCACCAATCTTCTATTTTTTTTTCCCAAACCATACTTGCTGCTTTTTACAGGATGGAGAAAGCATTATTACTTTTCCTACATTAGGACTGCATTCTGCACTTTGGGGAGCAAGGCTGGGGAAACAATGGGTGTAAGCATGATTGCAGAATTGAGTGGCTAACAGTTATAGTTGCTGCTACTAGTACTGTAGGATTAAGGAAAAAAGCCATAAATCATTTGTGCTGTAGATTTCTAGTGTAGCTGTTCTTGCTACTTCTCTAAAATGTAACAGAAAACTGATGATGCTTTGGAAGTGTTAAATATTAAATACCCTAGTCTCTTCTGTAGCAACAGTTTTGTGATCTCACTTGCCGTAGTATTTTGTCATGTGTGCATCTCAGTGTCAAAAAAATCCATTTTACTTCTAGCCTCAAAAGCGTGAGGGATATCAGTAACAGTCTGTAATGGATAAAAGCAAGTTTTGATTAAAGACTTCTAGGGGACACTTGGAAGCCAGTTAAGTTTAATTTGTGATGTAGTTGTTTTCCAGCATCTTCCTGTACAGTCTTTACAAAATTTCCTGTTTGCAACATTTTCAGTATTCTAGAAAGCTCTAGTGAAAGCACAGCATGTGTTCATCTTTTTGTTTGTTGAGTTTTATTATCACAATATCAAGTAGTTCTCAGAAGCTTTTTTTTTTTTTTTTTTTTTAAGTATAGTCTGCCATACTGGAAAAGTTAACAAATAATGGTAATTATTCCACTACAAAGATTTAAAGATTTTTTTTTTAACTCAGTTGAGGGTTGTGACATGTTGCATAATAATCACAGATTTCATACACATACTGATACCTACTGTGCTCTGAAAAAAACACAGCTTTCAAGTAAGAGAAGAAATGAAATAGCAGCAAAATCATCCCAAAGTCATTTTATATAAAAGCCATAGGATTTTTATTCCCCTCCATCCAATGGTGATATTTGCTTGTTATAAAATGTATGAACTTTACATAAGCTACAGAAGATATTTTGTGTTCGTAGTTTCAACAACCCTCAATAGATACATACTGTCCCACTTTAAAAAAATGTTAAAAAAATGTGAAACATTATTACTATTCTACATCAAGCATGGTAAATCCTGTCTGTTTTCCTTTTAGGAAGTAAATGCACTTGAATGTGAGATTCAGTTGCTGAAAAATCTGCTGCATGAAAGAATTGTTCAGTATTACGGCTTTTTGAGAGATCCACCAGAAAGAACACTCTCTATATTCATGGAATATATGCCTGGGGTAAGCGAGAGGGCCAGTCCACTTCAGTGATCATTTCTACGTGATATGATGAGTATCCAAGCAGACAGATTTTGCAGAAGTGCACACAGATGTTTAAAAAATGCCCAAGTTAAGAACAGTGGCCAAAGATGGCTAGTGACAAGTGCTTACAGCAGCCTGTCTTCTCCATTGCTTGTTGGACTTTTCAGAAATGCAGTGGTTTATACAAGAGTTCTTTGATTTTGGCACAAGAAGTGCCTGGCGATGTCTTTGAAAAGGCAGCTATAATTGTATCACCATTTATAATTGTAGCAGTCATGTTCTTCTCACAGGCTGTGTGTTTTGGTGTTTCCAGGTGATGCCAAGACAAGAAGACTCGTATTGTGAAAAGCAAAAGCATTTATTGCCTATGTATAACTAAGCAAAGCACTAAGCACAAGCAAAAGCAAAGCAAGAGCTTAAGCATAAGCCAAAGCCTAAACCCTACTACTCTGTTACATAGTCAATTTATATACTTTTCTAATACAGAGCTGTCACATCCCAATTGGCTATCCTTTCACTGACATGGGTCTAAGCAAAGCATACAATAGGTTAATACTGCCAAACAAGCTTCTCAACATATCCAGTCGTCTCATGCCTAGTCTCTCTCATCAGTTACAAGGTGTTTACATTCTTTCCAACTCAAAGACAAAACTTAGCCTTCTCAAAAGTTGTTCAAAGGTTTGCTATCTTCCTACAGGCAGCATTTTCATTAGCAAACTCTTGAATTTTCCTGAATTTTAATATTTCTTTTTGCCATGCATCAGCTTGTGCTGTTGTGTAAAATGTAGCTAAGATGCCTGTGGGAATAAATGGATACAGAAAATCTTGGTGCTTCTTTTTTTGGCACTTAAGAACATGCTGAACTTCATTCAGGTCAAAAAATGGTAAACTTTCATTTTCTCAGCAAGTGGGGCAAGTAGAGCTACATAAAATGTGCTCATATAAAAACAGAGGTTATAGCTACAGGGTTTTATTTTACTGTGAGATTCCACAGAAGAAAAGTGCTGCTGGTGGTCGGTTGTTGGTGAGGTTGTTTTCTTTCTTTGATTGGTTCTGATTGTTTTGGGTTATTTTTAGGTGAGTTCTGGGCTTTGTTTTGGAGAGCTGTTTGATTTTTTCTGGTATGTGGAGGACAGTGTCACAGAGGCGTTTTGTAAATGTGTGACAAAGCCAAGTTCTACAAAAATATTTACGAACTCATTAATATTTGATTCGATATTTGAGCCAAGAGTCGCTTACCTTTTAATTTTTTTGTAAAGGACCGTCTTCCACCATGTGATGCTTTTTCTTGACAACCCTTTATTTTTACCTGAGTACAAACTAACCAGGTTAAAAAGCATCTGTTTTGTCTAAATTCAGCATCACCATTGAACCATCAGAAAAGCTGGAGTGATGTTTCAGGAAAAGTACTGCTGTCCCTTTTTTTTTCTTTTTTTTTCTTTTATTTTTGGTATGTCACACTGGACCAAAAATGCATGGCATTTTAGAAATTAAGAGCTTAACATTTCTGTGTATGACTTCTGTCCAGCCCCTTTTTTTATCAAAGTTTTTATTTTTCCAGTGGAGGTAAAACTGTATCTAAATTGACCTAGAAAAATATTGCAACTTTAAATATCTCAGGCATAAATCTCTTTGAAGTTCAACTGTAGTAATAGCCCACTTGTGATTCTAGACATGTTACAATATTTTATATGTCTTCTTTGCCACAGGGTTCCATCAAAGACCAACTGAAATCATATGGAGCACTCACAGAGAACGTGACCCGTAAATACACACGGCAGATTTTGGAAGGAGTTCACTACTTGCACAGTAATATGATTGTCCATCGAGATATTAAAGGTAGTGATAGTTCTGTGCACAATTCAGTGCTCTGTACTACAGATTCTTTCCCAGACTTGTGTGAAACATTAATGTGTAATTAAGCGAAATGACAAATGATTGACTTAATGAGATTGCATTTCGTCATTTATTCTTGTCACTGTTGAGGGGACAAAAATAAACATCTCTGTGGTATTCTAGCAAATGTTGACGATGTTTCTGTAGTCTTGGTCTGCAAAAAAAAAAAAAAACACATTTTAGTATTAGTAGTTCTGAATATACCAAAGGGTGATATCATTGCAAACAGTGTGCAGATGAAAGTGTCATGACTCAGTGTAATTTTTTTCAGAGTTTTACTTTCATCAGTTAGATAGAAATTACCCAGCACTTCACTGATACAAGAAATGTGTGGCAGAGGTAACTTTGCCTGATCAAATGACTCAAACTTCCTCCATTTTACTGCTAGGAAACCTGAGGAAACAGACATGTTTATTTTTGCAGATAGATACAGATGCCTTGCAAGTGCTGCACAGGCAAGTTATGAATATGTAGGAAGATGGTGATGTGTAAAATAGGTGTGTTAAATACAAGGCTGTTGTATTCCCTAAAACTTTTACCATTTCCCTTTTGTGTTGTATCAATAGTGCTTTGTTCCAGAAAAAGATGAGGTATCACAATCAATTCCTACATGGTTAAGCAGACAAGTGATTTGAACAAATCTGTTACACAGTGTGAGATTTTACTTTAATATAATGACATTTTCAGTTATGTGGAAACTTTCCTGTTTCTTTTTATTTCCTTTGTATGTCACACTCCTGATTTCATCAGGAAGGCTTTACAGAGTGACTGGCACTTCCCAGAAAAGGCCTAGGATGCAAACCAATGTCTACAGTTCATTATTTTCTGAACCTCAGATAGAATAATAGGAATGAGCAGAGAAAGTAAATTCTTTGGCTTGAAATACTAGGCTGATCTTACTTTGTTTTCATGAATATAACACCATGTTCCCTCCCTTCTAGGAGCAAATATTCTGCGAGACTCAGCAGGCAATGTGAAGCTTGGAGACTTTGGGGCCAGCAAACGACTGCAGACTATCTGTCTCTCTGGTACAGGAATGAAGTCTGTCACAGGAACTCCATACTGGATGAGTCCAGAAGTTATTAGTGGAGAAGGGTACGGCAGAAAAGCAGACATCTGGTATGTTTAAAAAAAACCTCTCTGCTAAAAGGTGTCCTTTCAGAAGGGACTCTTTCAACAGAGTGTAGATGTTTGTTATCTAAAGTTGGGAATGTTTTGTTCTGAGGTTTAAGCTGAAGAAGGTGGAAAGTGTGAGCATTGACTGTCATGGCTGGAGAGCTTAACGCTGAATTTGGGAATTTTTCATTTGGCAATTCTTCAGCCTATCAATTTGAGGATCCTAAGAGAATAGTGTGAACCAGCTTTACAGGAAGTTAGGATTGCCAGACTGTTTGTAAATCCTGGAGAGTGAAAGCAACGTGTGAAACTTTGAAGCCTCAATTGTCCTGTAATAGAACTTTATCACTGAACTACCTTTGATGCAAAACAGAAAATTAAATGCTGATCCTTTAATTGATGGACACATAAGAATGAATTAGCCAGTTTTAAATGGGAGGCATCCAAAAATAATTCGGTTAGGTTGTTACTAAATATTTAAGAATTAAGAGGGGAAGGTACTTTTAAAAAATGAATCTTAGTGATACATGATGTAACATGACATTGTCTAACATAGCTCCAGCCTAGTTTTTAGCAATTTAGACTCCTTGCACTGCAGATTCTGTGAACACAGAAACACAGGCAGGCCATGCAGATATGCAGTAGTAGTAATACTGTGTTTAAAGTGAAACCACATTACATACAACCAACAGAAATACTTTTAATGTCAGGGAAATTAATTTAACCTATTCAGATCACTTAGTAATTGTGCTGCTATACTTGAATAATAGAACAGCCTGAAATGCCTGTCAGACACTTGATTTGTTCAGCTTTTAAGTATTTGCACCAAGGTTAATACATGTTTTTGATGGAGAAAATCCTGGTTAAAACTAAAAAAGACTGAAATTTTACTTTTGTCGGTCAGTAAATACTTATTGTGTAAAGAAAGGTACCTCTGTCTAACTGCAAAACTTTTGGCAAGCATCTTGAAAAAAATCCCAATTTTCAAGAAGCTTTGTAAATTATTCCAGCCTTTGTATTTTTCATTATAATTTTGCTTATTATTGGAAAAGGCTGATCTTCCAGGACTTAGGGAACAGAGATTTTTCTGACCATATGAATGCCCTTCTGCTTTTCTCAATCCTTTCAACATCGGTTTTGTATATAGAGATTGCCAAACAAAATTTTAAGATCCTAAACAATCGAAGTATATTTTTAGCATCCTTAATTAAAAGAGAAAGACACCACTGAAGCATGGTTTTTAAACTTCTCAACTGCCATGTCATGTTTGCACATTGTTCATTTTTAACAAACTAGCAATTTATACGCAGCATACTCAAAGCATTCCCATTACTTTGCATTTCTGTCTGGCCCTAGCAGGCAAGAAAGCTCTCAAGTGCAGGTTCCTGAAGAGCTGGGGTTACAAGGGTTGTGCAGTGCTCTTGGCCTCTATCAACCTGCTGAGCGCTGAATAGCAGCCGTGCCATAATGCAGTTTGTATTGCCTAGAGAATCGTCTAATCATGTCTTCAGTGAGGTAGTACCTTTTGGCCCAGTGAAGATATAGGTTGTGATCTCTGTACCTTTCAGAAAATGTGTATTGCTTTTCTAAACCCCTGTTTTCCACTGAAGTTGCTCTGTGGAGTCCAGTGAACACTATTTATGGTATTTTAGTCACTCTCTGATATTTCTTGTTTTTCCTAGAAGGGCATGACTGTGTTGTAACCTGCTGTTTCACTTCTGCCTCTGTTTCAGGAGCGTAGGTTGTACAGTGGTAGAAATGCTCACTGAGAAGCCCCCCTGGGCAGAGTTCGAAGCCATGGCTGCCATCTTTAAAATTGCCACTCAGCCAACCAACCCCCAGCTACCACCTCATGTCTCTGACCATGCTCGGGATTTCTTGAAAAGGATTTTTATCGAGGCCAAGCTGCGACCATTTGCAGATGAACTGCTAAGACACACGTTTGCACACTATCACTAACAGCCTGCCTCAACTCAGCTTGCATCTACTGCATTTATTTTCTATTTGACTGCACTTTTATTTTTATTTTTTACAAAAAAAAAAAAAAAGAGAAAAAAGACAAGAGAGAGAATATTCTCTTGAATCTTTGTTTCACTTAGATTGTAAACAATCTAAATTTTGTATCTAAACCAAGAATCTTCTGTCCCCTACTCCCACCAGAACTAGAACTTTTCGTTTCTATAATGTACTGATGTGGTTCATGTAGATAAAGCACTTTAGTACATATGTGATCCTTATTTAAAGGGGAAAAAAAAAGACAAGTGTTTGGACAGTCAGGAACTGTGTGACTTTTTCTGACACCGCTGACTGACTCAGGGTGCAGGGAAAAATAGATGTGCAGCTAAAGGACAAGAAGGTTACTTCTCTGTGATTCTTCTTTATGTTGTAGGTACTTGTGGCAGAGAGTTCTATGTTCTTATTATATTTCAGCATTTTAATGAGTTTCTGGATTTTACAGTTTAAGCTGGAACGTGTAGTTCTGAGAGTTAATAAAGAAGTGGGAAGAACTTGGAACTCTTTGTACAGCAGCATGTCTAACTGGTACTTCTATGTGACCAAAAGAAAATAACAAAAAAAGAACTCAACACTGATGTACTGATCAGAGGTTTTGGTGTAAAGCTATTGTATTACCTTAATAGGAAGACAGTTACAGGTAAACAGATTACGGACCCAGACTCCTAGGAACTACTATACTGCAAGGGCAAAGTTTCCATAATAGACAAGGGTCAGCTGCTGGATGTAAATAGTTGAGACTGCCTCCTGCTGTATCTGCCAAAGAGAACCTCTGTTGATAGGCTCGGAGGGAGACGGTTATCTTAGATACGAAAAAGTAGTGATGTTGAGAGTCAGTTCTCCACGGTCCTATGAATGGCTGGGGGGGAAGGAGAGTGTCTAACCCTTCTGCAGTATGCCAGTGAGTTACTTCAGAATGAGCTATAAGAAATAATGTTTTCAAAGCTGTCGAGAGGCGCTAGGATGGAATGTATATTAACATCAAGTGCCTGAATAATATACAATTCTTCCCATTATGCACTGAAAAAATTGTTAGTAACACAGCTCAGTTATCTAGGATGCGTTGAAAGTTCCTGAAAGAAATATCTTTTAACACCAGAATTAAATCACTGAGAAAGATAAGACTCCATTTATATTTTTAATAAGGTAGTGATGATGAATTCACATGAACGAGGGGGCAGAACACAAAAGATTGTATGAAGAATAGGCCAAAAGCACAGAGAGCCCTCAGTTAAATAACATGAGTGTGATTACTCCAGCCTCATAATCCAGATGAGTGGTGTTGATCAGATTTCCAGCTGTCAAAAAATGTATGTTAAAACACTTTTTCCGTTTCTGAAAGAGTATAATAAAAGAACAAAAGTAAAAGTCTGAAATACTGCTGCTCCATTGAGAAGTCCAGGTACTGATCAGGTGTAGTGAATAACTGACTTTTCCTAACAGAAAAGTCAAACTCTCACATTTTTGTAGAACACAACATAAATAATTTAAAAGGGCATTTGGAAATGAACTATTGAACTGCAGAACTGAAATAATGTATACTGTTTGGGATGATTCACTGCTTGCTTTTGCTACCTTGTAAAGGCAGAGTGGGTTGGTACTGTGAACCTTGTCCATTATGACAAGGCTCTTACCTGTTCTGCATCTTTAGAGGACTATCAGAATTTTGAAGTGCAGAGAGACAGAACAAAAAGCTCACCCATTCCCATGATAGTTCACTTACAAGGTTTCTGAATTTCTTCTGCTAACTTTCAAATTTTGTAACAGAGTATAATCAGGAATATGGATCTGTATTAATTGTTTCACCTGTAGTGGGGTAAGAATGATTTTATTGTGTTGTTTTTTTTTTTTTTTTTTGAGGTCATCTCTCCTGAGTTTGAGAGTGGTGGCTTCTTTGGTTTATGTATTTTACCCAGCTTACAACTTTCTTAGTCAGAGTACAGAACTGCAATGTTTTACGAGCATGGGAAGAACAAGTCAGACCAAGGAAAGTTTTAGGAGGCTGAAAGGAAAGTTAGCTTGTACTGCTGTTTTTTTTTTTTCCCTTCTTCTCTGTCATTACATAAAAGCTATGAAAGCAGCCTTTAAGAAAAATTGGTATGTATTCTGCTGTGAAGGACCTTTGCTTTATAAGCAAAATATTGTGACAGCAGGGATGGGAAGTTTAAAGTAGTGCCCAATAGTTTATGTAGGTAATTTAAAGATCATATAATTGAAATTTAGTGACTTCAAACGGATTAAGAAGGTACCAAAAACAAGGTGAAAGCGTATATAAAAATCAATAGTGGACAATGATTTCTAAAGTGGTAAGGAAATTTTATATTACCAAAAAGGACATTAAAGGGAAAATGCAACCAGGTTTATCTGTAGCATTCATAACATTTAAATATATATATAATATTCTAAGAAGAAACTGCACTCTGACGCTCAACAATTTTCACACCTAGTTTTCTTACAATGTGTCCTTTTTGTTAGACAGTGCTGGATCATGTATACTGCAATACCACTTAATTGTGATATTTAATTACTGAATAATCAAATTTGCTGCTTTTGTGCCTTTTCTAAGAAATGGTGTTCAGTCATGGCAACAGTAAGATTTTTTTGGAGCTAGTAAAAAAGAATTTGTAGAATGCATTCTCCTTAATTTCCTTCCTTAATTTCTTCTTTCCTTAATTTCTGCAAGAAAGCTGCCAATATAAAACAGTACTTCTTCAATGAAGATGACATTTGCCAGTTCCAGTGATTCTAGTAAAATGTTACTAATTTAACCAAGATTAAGCTTGAACTGGGTTTTTTTCACCCTTTGGAGACTATGTCTACTTACTCAAACAACTTACAATAAATTAGATGGTTTTGAGGTAGAAATAAACGCCATTGGAAGAGGTTGCAGATCTCACCACTTTAATATCTAACAAAAATACCACAATTTTGGAATTGTTAGTTATTCCTAACTGTTAAATCCAATTACTGGAAAATGCCAATTAAAACAACACTCACAGGGTGCTTTTGCCTTTCTGTAAATGCCACAATGAAGCTATGCTCTCAAAAAAATAAGGATGGAGATTCACAGTGAGTGTGCATATTTTCAAAGGACTTGCTTATCTGCTAATGAATTTTATTACTCTGTTTGCACACATGAACAAAAGTCAAGCTACTTCTGCACTATGTTTTTTATGCTGTAACTAACAGTCCTGTTACAAGTGCAACTGGAAATTTCAGTCATGCTGGGCCAAGTTGTTTATTTTTAATTTGGGTGATAAAAATGTCCATGCAAAGACTTAAAATACATGGATTTAAGTGCAGAGTTAAATCTACATTGATTTTTCTTGACAGTTTAACTATAGTCTTAAAATTTTAACTCTATTTTCAGTTCAATTCTTATCTAACAAGTCCTTTCAATATAACAAAATGAAAAGTTGGGGGGAGTTTGTTTTGTTTTTTAGCTAGTGCCTTTTTTGTCTGTATGCCTTAATTTTGTTCATATTTGAACACCATATTCAAATATGTCATACAATTCCATGTCACCAAAGCAGTCTTCAAGTATGGGTTTTTTCAAAGTGCCCAAACCAGAATTCACCTAAATGCAATGAAAAGTAAACTAGTTATCATCAGTGCAGATACTTAAAAGTGAGAGTTTGTAATAAGCGGTTTTAGAGCTCTTCCCAAGGGCTTCCTATGCTAATACATGGTTTGTATTTGCATTTTGGAGATTGTACACTGATGCACATACCAGAAAAAGGACTTTCCTGCACTTGCAGAAATAGGATTAGTCAAGATTTAGCTCCCTAGCTCTGGGTAGTAGACTTTGGGTTTATTGCACATATCACAGCAGTTCTTAATGAACTTGAAACTATAGATGGTAGCTTTGTAAAGGCAGTACTGTGTTAAAAGTTGTTTCATTTTAGTGCACAGGAATACAGCGTATGTAAGCAAATCCACAGATTCCTCAGTGAAGCTAGCATCATGCTTACAAAATTCTTCCCTGTGTCTTTTGGAAAATCCTAATCCTGCCGTTGTCTTGACTGAAAGCCTTGTAGCACCTGTAGGTATAGCACAGTACAGCAAGCCATTACTTTTGGGCAACACAGAGCTATGTCTAACTGCAGCTTCAGAGACTTGAGAAAACTGATCAGATCTTAGATCTTTAGAACCAATTTCTTACTTTTTTAATCTTGAAAGTCTTTGTCTTGCATATAGAAAGGCATCATTTGTGTGCTTGAATGTAAGTCCCTATGGTGTTTCTGGAAAAGCGAAAGTATCACCGCCACTATAACTTCTTCTTGCTGGTAATTTGCTGTCTTGTGTTAATGACAAGTTAATGACAGTGCAGAATTACATACAATTACCAAAGCTTTTCTATCCTCAAACACAAATAGCCAAAAGTGTCGTTTCATGGGTTAGTACTGTTACTTAGAGATACATATATATCCGTAAGCTGTTGTTAACTAAGTAAAGCAGGTACTAGTAAAAAGTGATTAGGAGCTGCCCATATTCAAGAGATTTAGGTGCTTATAGTTGCTGTTTCGATGTGCAAAATTGATGGCAGCATTCAAATGAAGAGTTTACTTTTTAAAACTCTTCTGAACTTAATCTTACTGTTGTCATTCTAAAACTAATCCATAAACATGGTGACTTTTACAGCTGGGTTTGAGCTTTGGGGCATTTAAAGGAATGCCATGAAGATAAGTAGATTTGTGACCTGTCGTGCTCAGTGCGCCACAGTGAAAATGTTTCAAAGCTGTTGGGAAGCAGTCTGCTCAATGTGACAGCCAAATGTCACCCACAGTTACAGGGATGTTGATGCTGCCTGCCTTCAGGAGGAGTCACAAATGGAAACCAAAGGGCAGGCAGAATTGCTACCAACTTGGAGTTTCTGAATCAAAATCCTCAATTGGAAACAGAGGACCTCTTTTCTCTTTTTATTTCCCCTACTTGACATGCAGTTTATTTTTCTTTCTACTTGGCATGACTTAAGTACTGTGTAGGTGGTAGCCAATCGATAGCTCCTGAAAAAGGTCCAAGTTCATGTACAGCTTTATACCAATACCCTGCCACTTGGACCCAGGGCACTGCAGCTTCCTGGAGCAACCCTTGGAGCTTCTCTTATTTGAGGGATCAATAGGATGGAGGGAATTAAATTTCTTACATTTCAAGGCACCAATGCTACTAGTCACATTTTGGCTACGTCTTACTTTTCATATACTTACTTTAAAGGGAGAGGAACTGGATTAAAACACATTAAAATTCTGTCTCATGGTTCAGCCCTTATGTTGAGCTCACTGGTGAAGAGTGAAGATTAGGGTCTGTTGTCTCTTGACAGGAAAGGGATGCTCTAAAGCCAGAGTGGATATTCCTGGGAAATATTTCAGAGGTTTTTCGTGTCTTTTGCCCCAAGACCAGATGATCCTTTTCCCCAGAAGTTACATAATGTGGATTTAAAACCAAGGATTGCATTTTACTTTCTGAACAGGCATTAGAATGTCCGTTTCCCTAGTGTGTGTTTCTTGTTAACACCAATAAGAAAAGACAGTGCCATCCTAAAATGGAATGGTTTATTAAAGCATAGTGTCTGTCATCTCAGACCTCGTAGGAGTCATATAATGGAGTATCACTGTAAATACGTGGAGGAGACTTAGATGAATTGAAACGTAGGCTTTTAGTTTTCATGAAGCTATGAATAAAAATTTGTAAATTTACTCTTGATCTAATGTACATTTTTATGTAGCCATTAAATTCTCTATTTAATCTATCAGTTTCTCACTGTAAATGTTTTTACTCTCAGTTGAATGCTGGGCACTGTTTGTAATGTATGTACACAAAGGTGTTTTTTTCTATCAACGTTGACTTTTTTGCACATTTTTGGAAGTATTTAATTTGTACACTGATTTAATACTCTGACCAATTGTTGATGGGTGTATGAGAATCACGTGTGTGTGCAATGTACTACTGTCTGGATGTATGGGGTTTTTTATTCCTTTGGAGATGTTGCTACCAGTAACTGCACTGCTGTTGCTGCTTTACATGGAATATCTTGTGTATAAAAACAAACAAAAAGATAAAAACAATTAAAAAATTAGCCTATGGTTATCTTGGTTGAGGAACTCAGGAGCTGAGCATTGCTTACTAGTTCCGTTTGTCTCATGCCTTTCCAAACTCAAAAACAAACAAAACCCCCATGTAATTCTGTGTATGCATTGAATGTGTGTGTGTATATATCCCAGTAATCTTATTCCACAATTTCATTTCTACATTTTTATGAACTTGTTTTTTAAGGGTACTATGTTTAGTTAGAATAATTAAATATATAAAAGCTTTGAGAGATGATTTACTAGATAAATATATTTTCAGCTGGCTGATGTTCAAAATATTTTTTTAATTTTTGTTTTTAACCATTCGAAATGTATTTGTATTTCCAAAATCAGACACGAATTGTACTTAGAAATATATTAAAACACTCTGTAGGGACAACAGTGTGACTTCTGTGTTAAGAATTCTTAAGTGCAGAACAATGCAGACCTGCTTTCTGAATGGCCTTTTTTATTGCTCTTATTTAAAATGCGCCTTGCGGGATCCGATGTTTTTAATTACGCTTTTTTAAACCAGCTCCGCTGCTTCAGCCCGCTCCCCTTGCCCACGGTACACGGCTGTCCGCCGTAACCAGGGCTGGGCTCCTCTGCCCGCCCGCGCCAAACCCTGCTGCGGGGGCGGTCCCAGTACCAGACTCGTGCTCCGTGCCTCCGCTCCTCCCGCGCGGCGGAAGTGACGCGCCGCTGTACGGCGGCGCTGCGGGGCGGCCATGGGCAGGAAGGAGCGGGGTGAGCACCCCGGGGCGGGGGATACCGGCGGGGAGCTGTCCGGCGGCGCGGCGCCGCCATGGGCAGGAAGGAGCGGGGTGAGCAGCGCGGGGTGGGGGATATCGGCGGGGAGCTGCTCGGCGGCCCCAGGCCGCCAAGGGCAGGAAGAAGCAGGATGAGCAGTCCGGGGCGGAGGATATCGGCGGGGAGCTGTCCGGCGGCGCGGGGCCGGGGCGGATCGGGCCGGGGCGGTCTCTCTGGGGTATCCCGGTCACGGGTGGCGGCTGTGCCACTTCGTCACAGCTCCAGCTTTGCTCCCAGATAAGAAAAAGTCCAAGAAGCGCCATTATGATGACGACGAAGACGATGAAGACGAAGCTCCCGGCAGGGAGTCGCAGGAGGCTGTGCCTTCTGCCGCGGGGAAACAGGTGGAGGACAACAGCACCAAAGTGGACGAGTACGGGGCGAAGGACTACAGGCAGCAGATGCCCCTGAAGGCTGACCACTCCTCGCGTCCCCTCTGGGTGGTACGTGCGGCCGCGGAGCCTCGCTGCGCCCACCCAAGGCCTTGGTTGCCTTGAGGGTCGGTGAGGTGCCCAGGCATTCCCGTAGAGCTAACGGTACCTGTTGGCAGCGGTTTGACATAGAGTTACACACTGCAGGCCTGGGCAGGTGACCTGGTTGCTCTTAAGTCTGTCTGTGATCTGTAGGATTTGCAAGGAACACACACTCGGATGTTTTTATGAGTTTTTCACCCCATAAAGCAGCCGGGATTGTGTTGCAGACAATCCAGCCAAGTGTGCTCAGCTCTCCAGAGTCAAGCAGAGACACCAAGAATAAGGGTTGTGTGTCGGGGTGGAGAGAGTGTGCTCCTAGGGTTGACCTTGCCAGGGCCTTCAAAGCGAGATTTGTTCTGGTGAGATGAGCGAGTCTGGTGCCTGCAAGCCCGTTTCAGGACACTTGGACTGTGAGCAGTGTGAGGCCACCCAAGACAGCACCACCAATCCCTTGCCTTGGAGCCCCTTGGAATTGCTCCCATGCCAGCAGCCTCTTTGTAAATCCCCTCTTTGTCAAGTGTCCCTTGCCATTGACTGGACAGGGCAGTGGAGCACCTTGAGCCAGATCTTTCTGGGAAGGAGGTAGAATGGTTTGTGGAAGTAGCCACATTGCGTAATGATACAAGTGAGGTCTGTTGTAGTGACACAGCAATGTGTGTGGGAATGAAGCAGCCTTAAAACAGGCTGGTCTGCATCTTTAGTAACTCGTACCATTTATTTCCTCTACATTGAAAGGGATGTCAATAAATCTGACCAAGATTATTGACATTTATTTGCATTTATTTATCTGCATTTTTTTATGGCCAGTAGCACAAGCAGATGAAGAAGAGATGGCTGCTCTGTCAGCATCCTCAGGGGTGTTACTGAACGCTGTGACATGCAAGTGTCATCTCTCTTTTTCCTGTTTATTCTGTGTAAAAAACGTTAGGAGTTTTGGTTTGGGTTAGGGGAATAGGGCTAGAAGCTGTCTCTGCCCAAGCAATTTGCTTAGCATTAAAAAAGACAACTTACCCCAACACATCAGTCTGGAAAATCTTAATCGGTGTGGGTGTATTTTTTTCCTTAGTGCCATAGAAGGGATACAGTGTAGTCAATGTCTGAACCCTTTCAGAAAACCAGTATTATATGTTCCTTTGTCTTAATTTTTGTCTGTAACTTTGTTATTAGGACAGATGCTTTTTACTGAACCCCTGTGATGCATTGCTACTTAAATCGTGGACTGTCTCTCTGTCACTGTGGCAGCGTTACAGGAAATTCCTTCTTTTTCCCAACTGTCACTGTTGTGCCTTCAGCGTTTCCTCTTATTTCTGTAGGCTCCTGATGGCCATATTTTCCTAGAAGCCTTTTCTCCAGTTTACAAATATGCACAGGACTTTTTGGTTGCCATTGCTGAGCCTGTGTGCAGACCCACCCACATTCATGAGTACAAGCTGACTGCTTACTCACTGTATGCTGCTGTTAGCGTTGGCTTACAAACCAGTGACATCACAGAGTATTTACAAAAACTGAGCAAGACTGGTGTCCCAGATGGAATAATTCAGTTTATCAAGGTAAGACTATTTCATTGGAGTTGGAAATACACCTGCTGTTACTAGTGAAATCCTTCCCTGCTGCCTCTCCTTGTTTTATTTTTAATCATTGACGGTTTTGTTCTTACTCTACTTTTTTCACTGCTTCAAAAGAACAGAGGCTTTGTCTTATTTTCTGTCTTTTTCTGTAGTATGTTACTGCAATATATCCCATGTGGGGTCTATATCTCCTTAAAAAAAAGGATACCCAAGTGTCTGCAGAGTTTCAGCCGATAGGTATTGTATGTGGGGAAAGTTTCCTCAGGCTTGCTCTGGAAGAAGACTATGAATGTAGGAAGCAGCCTGGAATAACCAGGTGCTGTAAAACATCGCCTATCATACCCTGCAACTATCTTGCAGTCTTGGAAGCAGTTTGCAATTGGGTATAAAAACTGATTATCTGTGACTGACCTCCTGTTCGGGATGATGTTTGCATCATCTGAAAATGCCTGTTCAGGTTTGTTCCATGGTCATGAGAACATTGCAAGTAAATGTTTTGCGATACTATGCTTACTCAGAAAGACCTAAACTGCATTGCAGCATTTGGTCCCAAACGTAGAACTGATCTTTTGCATGTTCCTAATAACTGCTTCCATTCGTTTGTAGCTGTGTACTGTCAGCTATGGGAAGGTGAAGCTGGTACTAAAACATAACAGGTAAGTGGCTTTTTCCTTTACTAGTGTGGTAGAGAAAGTCCTCCAGATGCACAGCTGTGCGTAAATGAGCGGTGTCAGTGACTGTTGAATCTTGCAGCTCCCAGCCAAGTGTAGCATCTGTCAAGACAAGATCACTTCTTCAGTTGCAAAAGTGTTTAATAAATTAGTCAGTGAATTTAAGTGAGGCTGTCCTGGGCTCTTAGTGATTATTATTACTTCTTTAAAAGTAGGCTGTGAATTTAGGTTATTTCTTTGTTGCTTGGGCTTGCAATAGATCCTCAAGGTTTTGAGAGAATTCCTTCATTCCTTCCTAATTTATGTGAACTTGGTTAGATAAGTGTTTCTACAGCTGTCCTTCAGTCTTATGCATTCTTGCTTGTAACCCATTCAGGAAGGGTAAGCAAATCCATTTGCAAAGGGTCTGTGTTTGTTGCTGGGTTGATTTGTTTTGAATTTAGAAGATAATATTAGAAGAGACATTGAGAGGTCAGTTAGTTGATAGCTGACCAGTTTTATCTAAGCTTGTGATTTGGCAGTAAGGAGAGGGAAGAGAAGGAGAAAGCAGAAACCTGAAGCCTCTATCTCTACCTTGCCTATGTTTTGTCTTTCTCCTTTTATTTCTTTGGCAAAGCTCTCAGTTGTCAGACAACCACCGTTAAGACCTGGGACTATTATCTAATGCTCTGCTTCTGCTGCTGCGTTTTTGAACCTCCTGCTTTGAGTGGAACTAATGCTGGTATTACTAGCAGGGTTTTGTCCTCTCCTGTTTCTGAGAAACAGATTCCTCCCATGCCGTTTAAGCCTTGAGTCTCTTGGCTCACATTTTAACTGTGATCTCTATTCAGCATCATTATTGATGACTCTCCAGGAAGGGAAACAAAGTCAGGATGCACTACTTTAAACGTTTAGATTTGTTTGTGTTTTGGTCCAGTGGGCAGGAGTTTACAACACCACATCCAGTGTTTTCACAGACTCCCCTGAATTCAGTCTCAAAAACATTGGCTTGTGTCACATGTCACAAATAAGACATGAGAACTAGAGAACATTTGAGCAAGATGGATAAGGATGAAGTATGTGATGCTTTTGATATGAGACATCCTTTAAATTTTTTGATTGGCATAATTTTTTTTCCTTTTAAATTACCACCTCCAGATTGGATACTTGGTACATCTGGGACAGCTATAGAGTCAGGCACATATGCTGCTCTTCCTGTAAGTTATTTTGTTGATTAATTCATTAAAATGTTGTTCTTTGTTGTTTAGGTATTTTGTGGAAAGTACCCACCCTGATGTCATTCAGCAGCTTCTGCAGGACCATGTGATAAAAGACTGTCGCCTGAGAAATGCTGAGGGTGAAGAAACAGAGCTCATCACAGAGACATTCACAAGTAAATCAGCGGTATGTTTGGGCATGTTTTGAAATTACTGAATTAACAGTTGATAAGTGGAGTGATTGTTGTTTGTTTGTGGCATCAGGAGTTGCTTTTGGTTCTGTCAGCAATGATCTGTGCCTCCTTAATGAGCCTGAATTGGAGGGAGGCAGAGGGTGTCTCTAATGAAACTCTTGGTCAAAATTCATGTTCATTTATTTCAGATTTCCAAATCCAGTGAAGGTAGCTTTGGTCCATCAACATCACAGGGAACAGATGCTCAGAATAAGCCAGATGTCCCAGCTGATTTATTTGAGTTTTATGAACAGATGGACAAAGATGAGGAGGAAGAGGAAGAAACACAGACTGTGTCTTTTGAAGTCAAGCAGGTATGACTGTTTTAGTCTCTGCATTTGTAGCGATGGGGAATGTGCCAGGACTGGCAAATAAGCATGAGAACTTAATGTAAAGTACTGTGGCTCCTTGACTGGGGAATTCATTGCAAGTCATTGATGGTTCTTTCCTGTTACATTCCAAAATCTTACAATGTCCCTCTTCTGTACAGAGGGTGGCCTGCAAAAGACAGTGCTCACAGGCCAGAGAAAGGCTCCAGAAACTAGAGGAGGTTCTTGTGTGCTGCTTATTGTTGTTTTCTGCAAGACAAGTGGGAATTGAGTGAAGGACAAATTGGCTGTTGGTTTCACAGCTTCCTTATTGTTTCTGTTTGGTTGTTTTTTTTCCTGTTGTTTGGGTTTTTTTCCCCACTGTTTTTGTTTTGTGATCATGTTTGCAAAAGGAACTCTGAGTGGTTCTGATTTCAACCCACCTGGAGTACTGCATCCAGTTCTGGAGCCCCTATTACAAGAGGGATATGGACATGCTGGAACGTGTCCAGAGAAGGGCCACCAGGATGAGCAGAGGGCTGGAGCACTCTCCTATGAGGACAGACTGAAAGAGTTGGGGCTGTTCAGTCTGGAGAAGAGAAGGCTCTGAGGTGACCTTCTTGTGGCCTTCCAGTATCTGAAGAGGGCCTACAAGAAAGCTGGGGAGGGACTTTTTAGGCTATCAGGTAGTGACAGGACTAGGGGGAATGGAATAAAGCTGGAAGTGGGGAGATTCAGACTGGATGTGAGGAAGAAGTTCTTCCCCATGAGAGTGGTGAGAGCCTGGAATGGGTTGTCCAGGGAGGTAGTTGAGGCCCCATCCCTGAAGGTGTTTAAGGCCAGGCTGGATGAGGCTCTGGCCAGCCTGATGTAGTGTGAGGTGTCCCTGGCCATGGCAGGGGGGTTGGAACTAGATGATCCTTGTGGTCCCTTCCAACTTTGTCTGATTCTATGATTCTATGACTTAAGGGCAGCTGGAGGTTGGACTACAAGCTTACCTGAAGGCTTGACCTTCAGAGAGCTTTTGCAGAATTTGTCAAGTTGATTTTAGAGATTCCAATTATACTTTGCTGGGGGAAACAGATTTATTTATTTATTTATTTTAAATAACCCAATAAGTATTTTGTTTATTTAATAAAAATCCAAACTAAATCAGCAACCTCTTGGTGATTGAATCAGCCTGTTGTGGTGTAATAACTGCATTATCACGATGTGGAGATTTGCCAGATAACAGATGTGCAGCTTTGGTTACACATCCTACTGTGTAACACAGTAGGTGTCTGTTATTGAGCTCTTTGTTGCAGGATTTCAGGATGCAGTTAAGTCACTGCTAGATAAGCAAAAATCCTGAGATTAATGCAGCAAGTTCTTCCATCTCTCTAAATAGCCCTCTGTAATATCAACAGTTAGTAGATCGAGAGAGGTTCTCCTCCCCTCTACTCTGCCCTGGTGAGACTGCATCTGGAATATTGTGTCCAGTTCTGGGCCCCTCAGTTCAAGAAGGATGGGGAACTGCTTGAAAGAGTCCAGCACAGAGCCACAAAGATCATTAAGGGAGTGGAACATCTTCCTTATGAGGAGAATCTGAGGAAGCTGGGGCTCTTTAGTTTGGAGCAGAGGAGACTGAGGGGTGACCACATTAGTGTTTATAAATGTGTAAAGGATGAGTGTCAAGAGGATGGAGTCAGGCTCTTCTCAGTGATGCCCAATGACAGGACAAGGAGCAATGGGTGGAAGTTCCATATAAACGTGAGGAAAATTTTTTTCACTGCGAGGCTGACAGAACACTGGAACAGGCTGCCCAGGGGGGTTATTGAGTCTCCTCCTATGGAGATATTCAAAACCCACCTAGATGCATTCCTGTGTGATCTGGTATAGATGATCCTGCTCTGGCAGGGGGTTTGGACTAGATGATCTTTGGAGGTTCCTTCCAACACCTAATGTTCTGTGATTCTGCAAAAATGTTTGAGAGGGGCGGGAGTGATTGTGAGTAAAGTTTCTGGAATAAACTTTCACTCTTGCAGACTTCACGAGCATTAAAAAATAAATGTAAATTCATGTGGTAGTATATAATCTGGTTGGAAAAAAAAGAATTAATTCAGATGTGAAAAATTTACCAATCTGAATCTTTGTTTCCTCTTCAGGAGATGATTGAAGAACTTCAGAAGCGTTGTATCCATTTGGAGTACCCCTTGCTAGCAGAATATGATTTCAGAAATGATTCTGTGAATCCTGATATTAACATAGATCTGAAACCTACAGCTGTCCTCAGGCCTTATCAAGAGAAAAGCTTGAGGAAGATGTTTGGAAATGGGCGAGCCAGATCTGGTGTTATTGTCTTGCCATGTGGTAAGTGTCTGAGTTGGTATTCAGGGGTTTGATTCTTTGTATGCCAGTAGTAAAGTAGCTTCCAGATATGACAGCTGCTTAGATTTCAAACAGTAGTGAGGACTGTTCTGGCTAGCAGTATGAGGAACCTAGCGGGTGGTGGGGCTGCGGTGAGGGAGAGGTATCTGCTGAGCAGTGCTGCCAGTATCCCTGTAGTGACTGAAGAGCTGATGTGTGGTTTTGATAGCTTCAGACAGCTGTTCATGCTTTCACTGTTTGTTCTGAGTCAGCTTTGCTGGTCTTCCAGTGACATGTAAAGCTGTTGGCATTGGAGTAATTTCTTCCATGGTTGGTAATAGAGAGACTGAGAAGAACTGGAAATACAAATATGGCATAAGGGGAGTGCAAGGAAGGAAAGAGCCTGTGTGCGTAAGTTCTGGGCAGGGGAGCTTGAGAAAGAGGTGAGGGATGTGCATATTGGGACAACCTATGGCAAGCAATGGGAAAGGGAGAGAACAGGAGATTTCGTGCCAGACAACCCTGGTATTGGGGGTGGAGGGGGCACATGGGAGATAGGTCAAGAGTATGCACGGGGAGAGTGTGTAAGGGGTGCGGGGAGAAGTGTGAATAAGGAATGGAAAGATTTAAGCACCTGCTGTGGGGGGGAGCAAGCATAGCTGGTAGGATTGGTTGAATAGATCACTTTGAGGGGAAGCTTTCTGTAGCCCCCTGGAATTTAATGTGCCTTTGAAATTTAAAAAGCATTAAAATGGCTGTAAACAGTGGCTTTGCCAATTAGAAACAATTTTCTTGAGAAAATAGTTATGTGTCCAGTGGACAATCCAGATGTTTTTTGAGAAGTAAATGCTCCATTTCTTTAAGATCATTGCAGTAAAGAAACAAAGAATTTGCTCCTACATGGTTTCATATCCTCTCAAAGGTTTCCTGTTTTCCTTTGCTACTTTGGTTGTTTTTCTCCTCTACTTCCCCGATACCTGAGAGGTAACTAATGAGCATCACCCTTCTTCCTCTGCAGGTGCTGGCAAGTCTCTCGTTGGAGTGACAGCTGCATGTACAGTCCGCAAGCGGTGTCTGGTCCTCGGTAATTCTGCAGTGTCTGTAGAGCAGTGGAAAGCTCAGTTCAAGATGTGGTCCACCATTGACGACAGTCAGATATGTCGGTTCACTTCGGATGCCAAAGACAAGCCTATTGGCTGTTCTGTTGCTATCAGCACTTACTCCATGTTGGGACACACAACAAAAAGGTCCTGGGAAGCAGAAAGAGTAATGGAGTGGCTTAAAAGTCAAGAGTGGGGACTTATGATACTTGATGAAGTACATACTATCCCTGGTAAGGAAACGGTGTGCAAACCTTTTGTGTTAAACACACTTACAAGGTTACTCTGCTCTTTTAGAAATGGTACTTTTTTGCTGTCTTTTTTGTGATTAGTATACATTCATGGTGTAGGGTTTGGAGACAAATAAACTGCCTTGTTCTATTTTATTTTTTTTCTTCATTTTTTTCCTCTTGATACTGTAAAGTTTATCTGACCACAAGTTTCCTGAAAACGTTTGTTTTCTACAATGCTAGTGTAAAATACAAGTGCCTTCTGCTTCCATGTAGGTTGATGAAGTGCTCTAAAAATACCTGAGTTACATTTGTATAATATTGCTGCAGAAAAATTTGAACAGGAGAGGAAGTCATCTACCTTCTTTTCTTTTGAGGTCCAGCAGCAGTGTAGACTGTTTTTCTAGTATCTATTTCTACTCAATAAAACATGAGTAACCATAGTGATTGCTATCCAGAAATAGCTGCTGTGTGTGAAATTACTGTGTAATTGAGATCTATGCTATTGGAAAGCAGTAATGTAGTAATACAGTGTCAGTGGAATAATGGTGGCTAAAAATACCACCCAGGAGCCTGCATTGGCTGCTCTGCCTTGTTCTCATGATTTTCATTTGAATATAATGGAAGAAGACCTTGATGACTACCTGCCATTTTATCATAGCAGTAGGTTGCTGCCACTGTTTGTTCTTGGTTGCATAAGAATGAAGGTATAGAATCTCCTTGGGCAAAGATGAGTAATTCTGCCACATACTAAAAGTTCTGATTGCGGCAGTCAGCCAAGAATCCCTGTGTCTTAGTTCTTTCTGTGAAATACTCTATGACCTAAAACAAGCCCTGTAACCTCTGAATATATTAATTTTCTCTTGGGAAATGGGAAATTATAAAGATGCCAGAAGGTGTAGTGGGGTTTCCAGAGTACACTGAAGATGCTAACTAAAGCCGCAATCAGTGTTAAGTTTTGCTGTAACAGACTTGTTAGTGTACGTGAAATTGGGTAAAAGTTCCCAACACTCTGCATGTTTTGTGTTCAGCAGGTGATGAAATTGTTTTTTTTTTAAGTTGCAGTATTTGTCTTCCAAACCCACTGAGGAAAGTAAACAGAAATTTTGTCTTGCATTTCTTAGCAAAAATGTTCAGACGTGTGCTCACTATTGTGCAAGCTCATTGTAAACTGGGGCTGACTGCTACCCTGGTCAGAGAAGATGATAAAATTGTTGACCTGAACTTCCTAATTGGACCAAAACTCTATGAAGCCAACTGGATGGAGCTGCAGAACAGTGGCTACATTGCTAAAGTCCAATGTGCTGAGGTGATGCTCTGTTTTTTTGGTACTACAAGTGTTTATTTAGTATGCTTATAACATTTTGTGGGTTTATTTTAAGGAAGATCTATACAATTGTCAGAATTTAACTGGGGAAAATGGGTGCTTTGGGATCTTCTGTTTACTTTGTAGCTTAGGCAAGGCTGTCACTGGTCAGTATGAACATGGAGTAAATCCAGTAGCCATGTGTTCTTCAGGCACTCTTTCTCTTTGCTGGGATCGTGGTCCTTGAGCTGCTGTCTGCACATTTGGAAAGATGAATAGAGGATGCAGTATTGTAGACCTAGTTCAATGCAGTTGACTTTTGTGCTGTCTGACTTTGTATCTTAAACTCAGTTTTCTGTGGTAGTGTTAACGCTATGTTGTGATGATATGCTGGAAGCTGCTTTTAGACTTCACCTCTTGGACAGTTTGTAGTTGCTTGAGGAAAGTTCTTGTAACTCTTAAACCAAAGGAGGATGGTATAAAGTTTAAAAAAAATGTAGGAAAACCCTGGCTTATCTCAAGCTTGAATGCATGAGGGTGAAAATTGAGAACATAGGACTGGATCTTACAATTTCTTTCCAATATAAATGGTGTGACCTCTGTTTTTTTCAGCATATGGATAACAGAAGTGAAAATGTCTCTCTCATGCAAGCACGTTAGAATATTCAAGTAACCTTTCTGGGTCAGACTAAAGATCTAACATAATATATTGTCTCTGATGATTGTCAAGAAAGATAATTAGCCAAATGTATGAGAACAGGACAAACACACACCTGTTACTCAGAAAAGTTCTCCAAGGCCTCTATTATCTGTGAGCTATGTGTGGTTTCTATACAGCTGTCAGTGGATTTGTTTTTCATGAACTTGTCCAGGCTCCCATTGAATGCAAGTTAAGTTTTAGAAGCTACAACATGCTATGATGGTTTCATACCTGTCTTCCTGTTTTGTTTCTGTTTGGGTTTTTCTATTATTATTCTTTCTTTTTTGTGTTTTGTTGGTGGTGGTTGTGAGGCTTCAATGTTATCTAGTTTCTTATTCCTAGCTCTGGTACTGGAATAAAAAATTCAGATTCAGGTCAGCTGTTCTCTTTATGAACTTTGTGCAAACTGGAGGTTGTAGAGGGAAGAAACCACAGAACTATCTTTAAGTAATAGAATGTAAGTGAAGAGCATCTAGAAAATAACTAGGTTCGATGGAGAGTAACCAGTCTGCAAATTCAGATTTGACTGTTCAGGCATTTTGGTTAATCCTGCCTTGGGAACATAATTCTTCTCAGTCCCTGAACTGCCTTGTGGACATTGAAAAGTGAAGCGTGGGCTGCCCTTGGTCTGAATCATATCAAAATTCTGCAAGTTTGTGTTCTTCAACAAGTGTTTTGAAGCAGCATTCAATGGGACTACCAAAAACAAAGTTACCCAAAAAAGCTGTGCTGGTATCAGATAAATAACAAATCTAATACATGTACAACTGCACTGCATGTTTGTTTGGATTTTCTTGACATGTTGTTGAGAAGTAGCATCTTTAATCCACTTGCCTTGTTCTCCATACCCAAGGAAGATGCCTGGTTTGCCTTTTAAGTGTGGTTCTTTCCATGTGGCAAGAGGGGGCAGTGCTGCAGCCTGAGAAGGCAGGTCACAGCTATTGCAGGTCGTGCTCTTTTTGAACTACTCTAAAAGAAAATAAGCAGCACACAGTCTAAAAAATTAAAAGAAGTTTTTAAAAAAAGAGAACAAGCCTGTTCTTGAAATATATTTTCAGTTTTGTAGTTTATAAATAAATCCTTTCCCAGCTGCCATACTAAGTTTTTGGCTTGGAGTGCATGTTTTGTAAAATGTAAAAATGAAAAGATCATTGGGGTGAGAAGCAGATTTTATACATTTCCAAATCCGCAAAGAGGGTGCAAATACAAATGAAAATATGTTCAGTTTGCCATGTAGTCAAAGGCATTGAGCAGTACATGAATTATTTGGCTACAATCAAATGTTCAGTTTTCTCATCTCATTCTCACTTTTGAAATATTATCCTCTGATGTAAGAATTTTAAGTCTCTCATACAGGCTGCATACAATAATGGAGCCTTTGCAGTATTCTGTTAATTTGTACTGTGCAATAAATACGGAGGAATAACCCATGTACAACAGAAAGAATGTCTTCTAAATCATAGAGTGTCCTTATATTCCATAGATAGTGTCATTGCATATGCATACATTTTTAAAGTTGATAATTTCTTCTATTTTCATGCTACAGTAGAAAAAATACCTCAGTGAGCCTAGACATGTACCATACTATGATAGGTGTTTGCATAATAAAATAATTGCTTAGGGAAACCTATTGAAAACTTCTAATCAGTGTTTTCTAAGTTGTAGGCTCAACAGTTTCTAAATTAAAGGCCACACTCTTTTTGTGAGTATGTGAAAAAAGATGGATAAATTTGTTCTGTAATGAAAACTAAATGTGTCTCTTAGCTTGCAGAATATGGATGAAAACTTAATTTTTAGGGGAAAAGCTTTGACTGCTGTGAGAGAGCGATTACAGGGATGGTACATTCCTGTAATTACTGCTCTGTAAAAAGTAGTAGCATTCGGTAAAATTACTAAGTATGAAACAAAAGAAATACCTCCAATCTTGTTCTGGTCCCACTGCCTGTTTCTGTTGTGGATCTTGCTGTCATACCATTCTGGAAGGCCAGAATATTAATGAGTTTAAGCAGTCTGGCAGTGGCAGAGACCATGCCAACCACCGGTTTTGATTTTGATAGAGAAATCTCTGTGCTAAAATAGATGGCATGCACTGTACAGAGTTACGTTGCATTCTCATCCCCCAATATGTTTCAGGTTCCCACAGGAATAAAATCAATAAATGACCACGTTTTACTTCGTGTGTGCATGTGTTTCTGTTTTGTAATTCTAGGTTTGGTGCCCAATGTCACCTGAATTTTATAGAGAATATGTAGCCATCAAAACCAAGAAACGGATACTGCTGTACACCATGAACCCAAACAAATTCAGAGCCTGCCAGTTCCTCATCAAGTTTCATGAACGACGGAATGATAAAATCATCGTATTTGCTGACAATGTGTTTGCACTGAAGGAGTATGCAATCAGACTTGGGAAGTAAGTGTTCATGGCCAACAATGGCATTGTTCTTCTCCACCTTCCTGGAAAATTGCCTTGTAATCTCACAGCTTCCAGTAGTCTTTAGGTATTTCTTATAATACTTTAACTCCAGTCTTCCTATGTAAAAAGGCGCTCGGGAGGGATTTGTTTGGTTGGGTTCTTTGGGGTTTTTTATAAAGGACCTCATGAGGGGCTTTGGGTGGTTTTGGGTGTAGTTTATTGGCACTGCAATATTAGTGTGGAAATGTGTGAGTAGAATATCTGTTTAGCACTTGCCTCAGAGGAGTTTTCATCCAAGATTTCTATTAAAGACTGTTAGTATTTCTCCATCCATTTTATTACTATTAAAAGCCAGTGGAAAAATGAGGGTCTTCTAGCTAGAATATTTCTTTAATGGGTGGTAGCTTCCCCTGTCTCTCTGAGACAAAGGTTTTCCAATATACACACCGGATATTTGAGGATCTTTTGGGACCAAGAGCATTCCCCTTCAGGTTCTCAAAAGGTCTTAACCTTGTCTAAAAAGCCTTGGACAAACTTTCTGGGGACCTGTAGTGTACCAGGGCACTGCCTGAAACTACTGTGATCGTTTAACAAATGAAAGGATATTCCTGCCATGAACTTCTCAGCTATTTTAAAGGACTCTTAACATGAGTGCAGTTACAGAAGGTTATACAAATAATCTGAGAGATTTAGCATCAGTGTGTTTGAAGAGTTTGGGGAGGAAGAGTGTTTGCCAGGATCAAGTACAGAGTAATTATTGGGGAAAATAAGCATAGAAGCTGGCCTCATCCTGTCATTGACAAGGCCTTGCTGGGAGCTGTGGAACATTTTGATTGTGTATGTTTTCATGTCTAGGAATTTCAGCAGTACTTCTTAGCAAAACCACAAACCAACCTTGCAGTTCCCAAAATGTTTGACTGTAGTTTAAGAGCCATATTGTGCTAGCTTGCTGTGACATCAAATAGTAAGCTGAGCTAATGGTGCTGGATGAATTCCAACACCCATGGTCTCTTTCAACATTTTTTTAATCTGTCTGGACAGAGATTAGCTGTAATGATGCCTCTGGAATGTCTCTAGCAGTGTTCAGTGGACCACAGAGAAAGCCTTTAGCGGAGGTGATGCTGGGAGAGAGTGCTTGCTAAATAACACAGCAGTTGTTAAGGAGGGGGAATGCTGCAGAAGCATAGCAGGAAAACCAGCTGAAGAAATACTGGGTGCTTGCATTTCCTGTTCTTGAGTGAATGTTCTGTTCCTCACATCATACACAGAGCTTCAGGCTATGTGGCTATCAGTGTTAGAGAGAAAGGAGACTGGCAGCGCTGGATAGAGGTGGTGGAATCATCATTTTAACCAGGGAATTTTCTATGACAGTTGTGAGCATGCTGAAACAAAGGGAGTTTTTGGTCTGGGTGGGGCAAGGATTACATGTGTAAGGAGGGAAGGGCAGCCCAGGGGGTATGGTGGTAATGGCTGAGGCTGTCTGCTTGGCTGGTGCTGGCTCAGCAGGACAGTTACCACTGCACTTATGACCTGAATTGAGCCTGTGGGGTGGTTGGGCTCCTGGATGTAGGGAGGGATGGCCACTGTCTGGCTGCCTCTCCTGGCTCCTCCCTTTACCCACCTCTCCCTTGCTACTGGCAGGAAAGACCATGCACATGACAGGGATTATTTTTACTATAATTTTGGGGGTCACAGAATTCAAATGTGCTTAGCCAGCTTTTACTCTGTCATGAACCTGTCATCCAGTGTCATATAAGTTATGTGCTGACTGTTTCTTGCTGGTGTCACTAATACGTTTAAATTGCTGTTTCTGAAGGACTATGCCTCTATGGTTTTGACAGTTTTATATCAGTTAATGGGAAAGGGATCTATCTTTGTAAATCCCTCACATGTCTTTTTATAGTGAGGAAAAGGAAGTATTTTAAAAAGAAAAAAAATCAGTCTTAACATTGGATATTCTAGGTTCAGGAAGGTACTCAGATACAAGTTAATGAATTGTTGTGAAGTAGGATCTGGGAGGGGGGGTGTAAAATGGAGGATTGATAGCCAGGAATTCTAGATTATTCTGTTCTTAATAAAAAATGTGTGTGAACCCCTTCTTAGTGGTTTTAAGAAACAGAAGACTTACAAATGCTTTACTTTCAGTTTAAGTCTTCCACATTTTGCTGGGGATTAAAATTGGCACAATTTAAATATTAAATGAAATTTCAAATTAGGCTTACAAATATTAACTGAATGCTACTAATGGAATAATTACAGTATTTTTTCAGAGTTTATTCATTTGCCACTTTCATTTTTTAGCTGTATTTTTCTAAAAACCTGGTTAAATAGAATAATCAGATTAGAAATAACTAGGATTATTTGGTTTAAATAGAAGAATTAGATTAGAAGCAACTAGGATTGCTCAATTAAACTAAATCTAGAATAAAGTTTGTAGTAAAGAAAGCAAGAGGAGCCACCATGTAAGAATTAGCTGGTAAGAGTGAAAAACCTTAGTACTTGTGTACTGCATGTTTATGTTCAGCTACCACCCATGTCTGTACAACATTGAAAGTTCAACGAAACATCCAAAGTTAGTTCCTTGTGTTTAACATAATATATGGAAGTGTGGGCAAAACAGAAATGATAGAATTTGATTCCCATTATTTGGAGATACTTGTTAATGAGCATTTGGAAAAGCAGTGCAACAGATGAAAAAGCAGTGCCCATGCACGCCTGCATGCCCCTTCTTTTTTTATGTGGTCTTTGCTTTTCTAGTTTCTGCTTTTTTTAAAAAATCTGATTCGACAGGAAGAAAACAGCCAGACTCTAGAGAGAATCTTGGAAAATTCATAATAGCCCCAGTTACTCATGAAGTCTTTGTGTGGTTGAGAGTTTTTGTGAGCCTTCTGGATTAAGATGTTAAATGTTCCAGGTGATTTATTGTCAAATGTTAGAAACCTTAGGTTAAATGCCACAGTGAGCTGCTCATGGCTTTGGAACGTTTGGGACCACCTTCTCCTTTCAGTGGGCCCAGGAGATACTAAGAGGGGCAGGCAAGAGTTTAGCTTTAAAAGCAAAAATAGTTTTCCCAGAACAACATCCAAGAGCCATCTTGTTACACTCAACATATCATTGACAGAGAAGTCTGGATTTTCAAGTGTTTAAAACAGGAAACAAAGATTGCAGCTGTCAATGTGCTAACTCAGTAGATTTGAGGAAAAAAACCCTCTTGTTTTCACAGCTGCTTTCAGTCTTTCATGTAGGCTTAGCAAATGCATTCAGTCTGTTGATCTACAGCTTCATTGGTGCACGTAATTGCAAAACATTTGTAACTGTCAGAATTTATTTCTGATAGACTGGGTTGCTGCAGAGTTTTCCACAAACAACTGGTTAGCTGCCATAAAAATCCAAACAAGATAAAAGTAAACTGTAAGAAGTACCAAAAACCTGTTTTGGTTTTATATCAGCTCAAAGGCATCCTTCACTCCCTGACATGGTCTCTTAATTTCTTTCATGGTATCTTAATTTTTCATAAGAAATGATTGAGAAATCTTGAATTTATTTAATCTGCATATGTTCTGTTCTTTTCAGACCCTATATATATGGCCCCACTGCACAAGGAGAAAGAATGCAAATTCTGCAAAACTTCAAGCACAATCCAAAAATCAACACTATTTTCATTTCCAAGGTAAGCGAGGACATTCAGTGTGTCCTTGTACCCATCCTCAGAGGGAGCTTTAAGAGTTACACAGGCTTGTTGTGCATTTGACATCTTTGTATCACAGCTCACAAAGGTGTACTTTGTATTAAGTCTTTGTTTATGATACATGGAAATAAGGCTGCTTCTCTGTTGCAGGTAGGTGACACATCCTTCGATCTGCCAGAAGCCAATGTCCTGATTCAGATTTCCTCCCATGGTGGGTCTCGAAGACAGGAGGCTCAAAGACTGGGACGTGTGCTGAGAGCCAAAAAAGGTAAATGAGGTGGTTGCTGGGCTCTGGGCCTTTGAATTACAGTATCACATGAATGGATGTTCATGGTACTTCTTTATACTGTCCTTGGATTTATGTTTAACTCAAAGGAAATACAAGCCTATATACCAGTGACTGAAAATGAGGTGTTTTCCAAGTCAGTCAGGCTTTGTGTTGGGAAAAATTCCAAAGGTCGAAAGACCTGAAGGAGAGTGAACTTTTTCATCTTTGGTGGTTCTTTCACTTTTTCGTTCCTTGATGATTTCCTCAGCATGAAATCTTATTTTAAAATCATTGTATTACTCTAAAACCCAAGTCACTAGAAAGCATATTTTTGATACTGCCAATTAATTTATTCAAAAAATGGGATTTGGGTTCCAATTAGTTGTCTTTTTGCAAAATATAACCAGGGAGCTTTTACTTACCCTGAAGATCTTCATACATTTAGTTTATGTGCAGTTTGTGCTTGTTACAGTTGAGGCTATGTTTGAAAGCCCATACAAAACCAGTGTTGATGAAATAACAAAATCTTGGTGAAACCTTGGATTTTAAAATAGAACCTAAGTGCTGTTTGGGTAGTAGATCTTAAGAACTCTTAAGTTTGAAAAATAAATTACACACAGCCTGCTGTGTCTTGGGCTTCAAATAGCCCTAGGAATTCCTAGCTAATATCATTGTCTCATCTTTCCTAGTGTAAAAACACTGCAAACTCTGGTTTATATTGATAAAACTTCCTTTGTCATCTTCTATTGAACTTTTTTGATGTGTTGTAATCCTTGAGCTTGACTTTTTATTTCTTTACATGATAGAATTAAAAATAATTTTATCTTTGCCCTTGCCTAGCATAATAAAGCAGAAGGTTCTTTTCAGAGCACCAGTATATTCATGTTCATCTACAGTGCCAGTTTTTCCCTTTCAGCCATTCTCAAGAGAATTAAGAACAAGAGCAGGAATTTCCATGCTATGTGCTTGGTCAGTCAGTTTACGTAAGGTCTAGGTGCAGCTAAACTTTGCAGATTGTTTTTGTGGAGAGACAACTTGCTTTCGGTACCCAGTCCTGGTTTTTGTTCTTGTTTGCAGCGTTCCTAACAGAACTAATTACTCTGGTTTTGTCTCCTAGGCATGGTTGCAGAAGAATACAATGCCTTTTTTTATTCTCTGGTGTCCCAAGACACTCAGGAAATGGCATATTCAACCAAGCGACAACGGTTTCTTGTAGATCAAGGTTATAGCTTCAAGGTAACTTGTCCCTTCTGTTATACTTGTGACCTAAGAATATAACTGTCCTGTTCTTTCATGCTAGAATAGGTCAAATACTTGAGGATTCTGCTTGTGAAATGTATTAATGAAGGTTTTGCTCACAAGCAAGAACTGTTCCAGTGTGGTTTTATCATCTGTATTACTGAGGGGAGATACAAGTAGCATGGTACAGCTTCTAGAAGGGTAAGTGTTCTAACTTCAAAGACAGCATCTACTGAAGAGTAAATCAGAACATTACTGGCATGGTTACTTCATGTTCATGCTCTTCAGCTGTCCATATGTGCAGGCCTCCCATTATCTGTTTACGGTGGGGGTTGTGGATGAAGCAGTGTCTGTAGTTGTTCGCTTTGTAGCAGCCAGCAGCAGTTTAGAAAACTTCACAAGTCACAAATAATTTCCAAAGAACTCCAGTCTCAAACCAGTATTTCACTGTGGGGAAAAAATCTTTTCCCTTGTGGCTAGAGAGAACATACAGTGAGCACAATTCATCCATCCTACATTTAGACATCTGACTCAGTATCATAAAGTTAGGTGTCTGAAGTGTTTATCAACCCTTCCCAAAAGAAATACCTTTCAGGGATCTTTGTCTACACACTAATCTTGTGCACCATTTTTACAGAGCTGTACAAAGCCTGCAGTGGTACAGAAAAATCAGTCAGGATGCAGACAAGTTGATATGATGACTGTGTTAGCAGTGACCTTTCTGACTAATGGAGGTCTTCAGGCTCTGCTTATTTAGCCTCCACCAGCAGTTTGACTTTCCTCTTGTATTTAGTGTGCGTGGAATGAAATACGTCACCAAAATCACTGGGTTGAATGTTAGTTGATTAAGAAATGACAATTTACTGCAGGAAAAGACTGTTACTGCAAAGTAGAAATCTTCCTACCTACAACTAAAACATAATCCTTGAAATAGAGAACATTTTCAGTGTTGATAGTGTAACAGAGCCATAACTTCAAAGTTGGAACTTTCCCCTAAAGTCCCTTTCATAAAGGATTGAATGATGTCTCATTTCTCTATACCTACTTGAAAATTAATCACCCTTTGTCCTTCAGTTTATTATGTATGTTACCTTTTTCTAAACATAACATCCTATTCCACAAAAGCTCCTATTCTGTAGGTTTCATGGTGTATCTCATTTATTTTTCCTTTAATCCATGGGCTGCCCCATGCACCCACCTACTGGGTAGTCAAAGGCAGCAGTATGTCATCATAGCTCTCACTTTCAGATAAATTACTCTTTTATAAAATTGGAGTTTACTACTCTGATTTGACACCTTCCCAACGGAAATGTTGCTGAGAAGAAACGAAAAATACAGGGCTTCCAAACCTGCCTCTAAACAAGCTTAAGCTTCTAGTGTTGACAGAATAGTGCAAGGATTGCACAAGGTGCAAGGGCAAGGAGCCTCTGCTGCACTGCACTTGAGCTTAGCTATTTAAAAGCTTTTCCTCATGAGGCATCCATGCAGTAGGAGATATCCCTGTGGGTAAATCCACTCTGAACTACAGCTACGCTGAAGTAAATAATTGCTTTGTAATAAGTGGCCTATTAGAGAGAGCTTTAAGGGAGCCCTTACACCATAACAGGCATTTCACAGTCTTTGCAGGTAAAACCCTTGTTTTGCTTTGTAGTGGATGTATTTTGACAACATTGCAGATCAGTACTAAGCTGCAACTAATTACAGAAAATGCACTTATGTGGTTATAGCCAAGAAGATTAGAGAAATCCCTTTACTTATATTTGAATGCTTTGGATTTTAGAACTAATAAAGAGGCTAAAATAGAGGGATTTTATTTTTCAAGAAAGGCCTAGTCCTAGGAGTTTTGGTATAATACAAGTTAAAAAGCAGTGCAAGTGGCAGCTGAGTATCTGGAGCAACATTTTAGCTGACCAGTACTGGAATGTTCTTTATTTGCACTTTAGGAAAAAAATGGTGGAATACCTATTTTCTGTTTGCCAAGCTTTAAGCATTAGTCATAGCTGGCATCAAATAATAATAGGCTGGAAGAAACTTCCAGTAAGCTATCTTTAGTGTTTCTTCATTCCAAGGCAGGATTGACTATGTATGTCATTATTAAAAGCTCATTACTCCTTTTAAAAGGGTAACAGTTTACACAGTTGTTGTTGTTTTTTTCCCTAAGACTTAATTTCTTCTTTCCATCTCTCAATACTTCCATTGTCTGCCTTTCATCAGAAAGACGAATGGAATAATTTTTTTTTTTTTTTTTGCTAAATCACTTATTTTGTCTTTGCTTCTTAAATAGGAGCCTTGTCATCACAATTTACTTCTTGGAGACTAATTATATAGTGGAGTTTTTGTGTTAGCTAGCTTAGTTAATTACTATATTGTGGTTTTATTTAGAGGCTTAATGTAGGATATATTAAATTTTAAACCAATAGCAGAATTTCTCACTGTATCAAAGAGTTGGGGATAACTTCAAATTTGACATCTGTTGAACAGCTTTAAAAAATGATGATGCAGTGGGAATTCATTCCATGAATCATGTTAGTACTGTTTTGTAACCACAACTAGAACAGGCTAATGCAAGTTAAAATTGCTTTTCATGACTCCTTTTTCTTTATTTTGAGATTATCATATGTGCTTCTAAATAAACAAAGAGGAGGACCACAGTGTTCCTTTGGCCATATAGTATGACAGGTTGCTTCCCTGAATATATTCCTAAAGCTAAGTTGGATATCACCATTGACAACAGCCCACAGCACTGATTATTCATTCCAGTGTCTCACAGCCCTGTTTCTCAAAAGCAGGACATTGCATCTAATGTCAATTTGTTTTGCCTTATGCTGATCTTATGTGATCAGATCCAGCCCAGCATGCTTGAGGTGGCTGGTTCCTAATTCTATTGACTCAAGAGAGAAGCTGAAAAAGGAAGATGAGGAGGTCAGACACTTCATAATCAAGGGAAACAATGAAATTAAAAATGTCCTTCTCAAAAACCAAGATGGAAACGTAATGGGAAAGATGATTGTCACCTACAAACATGTTTACCAGATGCATTTAACTGCAGGGAGAATTCTTGTGGTATTTTGTACCTCTAATTAAGAAAGCAAAGCTGTCTGTTGTAAAGCTTTATAACTGAAACTTGAAAGCTCTTCAGAAGAGGTTTTTTCACAGATTCACAGATTGCATGGCTTTGGAAGGGACCCTCAAATGTCATCTTGTCTAACCGTCTGCAGTGAGAAGGGACTCTTCCAACTAGATCAGGCTGTCCAGGGCCACGTTAGCTATTTAAGTATATGGCACTGTACTGCCAGTAGATGGCATGTGCCCTGCATCCCTGGTTATCATATGGGTCTTCTTAAACTAGACAAATCCAGAGCCCACAGCTAACCAAATGAAATAAAGCTAACCAAATAGTAAGTTGGATATGCATCTGAGCTATATGTGCTTCGGTTGGCTTCTTGGTCAAGTTGGTATGGGCAGGGTTTGGCTGATGTCCTCTGTCTTAGAGCTTTTATGTTTTCTTCTTTTCCAAAGGTTTATATTTTGCCTTTCCAGTCAAAATGTAACAAAGCTGTGTGTATGTCTCTGTACACTGCTTAGCAAGATTTTGTATGTATCTGTTCTAGCCATAGAGTTAACCTGCTCAGACCATTGATAAGAGTTGAAGGCAGTTCCAACACCATTGGAATCAGACATCCTTGTCTTGGTTTTGAATAGCTAACAGTGAGGGGGAAGAGCCCTCACTTTGTACATGTACTCTCTTTCGTAGGTAATAACAAAGCTTGCAGGCATGGAAGAAGAAGAACTTTCATTTTCATCCAAAGAAGAACAGCAGCAGCTTCTCCAGAAAGTCCTCCAAGCGTCTGACCTGGATGCTGAGGAGGAAGTAGTTGCTGGAGAATATGGTTCTAAGTCAGCTCAGGTAATGAAGAATGCTTTGAAAAGGATGACCACAAATGTAATTACAAGTGTGATACCATCATTGATGCCCTAGTACCTTTGTGAAATGTTGGAGAACAGATGTATTTTTTCAAGCTGCATTAACACTTAGCTGTTTGACTAATTCCATTTCTGAGCACTGAAAAAAGACATGGAATCCATGTCTGTCTCTGTGATATATGAGGGAGAAGATCTTAGAATCATAGAATCAAGAAGGCTGGAAGAGACCTCAAAGATCATCGAGTCCAACCTGTCACCCTAAACCTCATGACTATCTAAACCATGGCACCAAGTGCCACGTCCAATACTCTCTTGAACACCTCCAGGGATGGTGACTCCACCACCTCCCTGGGCATCCCATTCCAATGGCCAACCACTCTCTCTGTGAAGAACTTTCTCCTCACCTCCAGCCTAAACCTCCCCTGGCGCAGCTTGAGACTATGTCCTCTTGTTCTGGTGCTGGTTGCCTGGGAGAAGAGACCAACCCCCTCCTGGCTACAACCTCCCTTCAGGTAGTTGTAGACAGCAATGAGGTCACCCCTGAGCCTCCTCTTCTCCAGGCTAAACAGTCCCAGCTCGCTCAGCCTCTCCTTGTAGGGCTTGTGCTCAAGGCAAAAGATGACAGATCTATTGTTACAGCTTTTGAAGTAAATCTTCTAAGTCACAAGAAATGAAAACGTATTACAACATTTTTAAGATATACATATACCACAGCACATGCTCTTTTGTGGTGGCACCATGCTCCTAGGAACCATGCCCTGATTCCTTTGTGCCCAGAGGGCAGAAGCGGAAGGGCCACTTCTGTTCATTTTCAAGAGAAGCACTGTTGTTCTAGGCAGTAGTCTGAAATGTTCAGCAACAGATAAAGGAAAAGTACTTACTGATACGTAAGTTACAAGTCAAGCTACAATGTGATAATTAATTTTTAGAGTCATTTTTTAGCTAAATGGCATTGCACTGGAAAGTATTAGGAATACCTACTCTAAGGTGTCTTTCCCTATTAAGCCTTACACATGTTTGTGTACTTGCGGTGAGTGGCAGGCAGTGATTTCCTTTGTAGACTTCGAAGACTCTCGTGGCAGTTGGGTCAGTAAATGAACAGTGCTGTCCAGTAGCCAGTGGCCATCAGCAGGCTAGAGTCAGCCTAATCACTCACTAAGCAGGCGCTCTTTTGGTCCCCTTGCTGCAGGTGTCGCGGCGCACGGGCACGATGAGCTCCATGTCGGGAGCAGATGACACGGTGTACATGGAATACCACTCTGCACGCAGCAAGGCAGCTGCCAATAAGCACATCCACCCCCTGTTCAAACGCTTCCGGAAGTGATCTCCTCCTGCTCTGCGTTCTCTTACAGCTCTGGATCCATGAGTTTGTTTTCAGAACTGAAAAGATGGAATTGAAATTTCTGACGGGTCCTTGAAAAGACTTTTTGTTTTTTATATGCATCTATATAGCCACATATTTACTTAGCAATGTATGTGCTTTCATGGGTGAATGTGAAAGGAAAAAATGAACTACATACTACCACAGGAGATGTATTATCCAGTGACTGGATCCTGGTTATGACTGTCTGGTTTTCAGGGTAATTAATAGAATTTATTTTTATCAGCTGAAGACCCTTTTTCAGAAGAATTCTGGAAAGGTTTTGTAAATGAAGTTTGTACTGATGTTTGAAATATTATTTATCTGATTGTTGTGTCTGCTCAATAAAATGAATGTTTTTTAAAATGCTTAAATAAAAATTATTCATTCAGCTGAAGAAATCCTGATAGGAGCACTTTATATAACCTGGGAACTAATTATGACTTAACCTTTCTTAAAACTCTAACAAATTGTGTGGAATTATTTTGAAGTTCGAAGACAAAAAGAGGACTCTTGTCTCCAAAGTAAGCTCGAGGAAATCATTAGTAAATACAAATTAATTCTGTGCTCCATTTTCCTCATTTTTATTGCTACTGTTGAGAAGGTGCTGAAATAAAATCTGTTTCCCTTGTCATTTCTATGCTGTTTATTAGCTATGCAATAAAACCATCGTAACTGCTAACAGTGCAGCGTCAGTGCAGAAGTTGTTACTGGACCACAAAGTGTTTTGACTTGCCGTAAAGTGAGTTGGAAGCAGAAGTGTAAAGGAAGGATCCCTGAGCTTGGAAATTTTTTCTTAAACAATTGTTTCTAAACAATCTGAGGAGAGGGGAGGTGTTTTCTGTCAGAAGAATGCTTTTTAAATAACTGTCCTGGTTTTACCTCAGCTGGCAGCTGAGTCCCAGTAGTCCTTCCCACCTCACACCCCTCCCTGCTGGGTGGGCAAAGAGGAAAGGAGCTGGGAAAGCCAAAATGTCAGTTGGGATAAGGACAACTTGCTACTCTTGCTGGGATATCAGATTATGCAACGGGAAAACAACAAAAAAAAATAGGAGAAAAGGTACAAGCATACACAGCAGATTAAATTGCTGCCTCCCCATGTGCAAACCAGAACAAAAATGGATAAACCCCAGGCCAGAAACTGGGGAAGAAACAAAAACCTCAGAATAGGAAACTTGACAAACTATATATAGAATGTATTACAAGTCCCATGTACTGTGGGCAACCCCTTTCCTGTCATACAGAGACCATGACATCAGCATGGTGTAGAATATGGGATCCAGCTTGCTCTGTTGCCCTGTGCCACTGGGAAGGGTGGGAGTAGTCCTATCCCCCTATCCACCTCCCTCTTCCCTCTTAGTGGGGCCAGTCAATTTAAACCAATACATCTCCTCCACCATCTATGTCATGCTCAGCAGCAATTAGCATACAACATAGATTATTTACTGTCTATTCTCACCCCAAAAGAGATCACCTTGCAGCACACAACAAACTTCTCTATCCTCCCACATTACCCACCAGGTACATCCAGGTCCCTGGCCAAAAGGTGGGTTTTTTTTCTTTGCTGAGAGCTTTTAGAGGTTTAGGAAAACCTGTGAAGTACCATTGATCTTGATCTGTTGGTTTAAAGTTAGTTACAATCTTTACCATGCTGGAAGGAGTATGTATGGTAGAGCTATCTTGGTCATACGACAAATGTGCTTCAGAAAAATACTCTATTAGCACAAATTCACAAACTGAGAATGCAGGAGTACTAGAAGCATAGCACTGAACCTGGGGCTGCTTTTTCTCAGCCTCTTTGTCAGAGGCAGGTAATTTTCAAAACAGTTCAGTTTAAACTTTGTTTAGTCTCTGAGCCCTACCCTGTAGTGCCTGGTTTCTCTCTTGTTCCGAGTAATCTGCCACACAAACTGGGACCAACTACAGCAGTGCTTGAGTGCCTTATGTGAACAGACTAATGTGCAGTTTTCTGGTGCTGATTTTGTCTTTTTTTTTTTTTAAGCATTATTTACTTCTTGTGGTAGTTCAGTCAAGCTTTTGTGGCAACAGAAAAATGGGAGGGATCTGACAATGGGATAGCTGAGCAAGTCGATCAGTGTCCCTCTGCATCATTCTAACATGCTTTATGAACTGCTTTGGGACCGTTTTAAAGTTCATAAACTTTAAAAAACCACCCACCTACTAAATGTGAAATACTAATACTGATTTTTATAATTATGGCACAAGTAGTAGCTGGATTTAGGAAGGGCAAAGCTCTGGTTCTTAGGTAGTAGATGTTGGTTACAATGACCTTACTCTTCTGAGTAATGGGTCTGTGTGAGATGCAGTGCTTTCAACATGGAGGAAACCCACAATTTCACAAGACAAATTGTAGTGTATCACACACAAAAGTGTACCAACACCAATAGTGTGTTGGTGTTGAAACTTTAGATTTAATTACGTTGATTACTGCAGTAATTACTGCCTGCTATGACTCTGGACTGTAGCTGTGAGTGGCAGACTGGTACGCATTTATGAGGAGCAGCTGAGGGAACTGGGGTTGTTTGGTCAGGGGAAAGGGAGGCCAAGGGGAGACTTTATCTCTCTCTCTAGGTACCTGAAAGGAGCAAGGTGCATGTCGGTCTCTTCTCTTCGGCAACAAGTGATAGGATGAGAGGAAACAGCCTTAAATTGCACCAGGGGAGATTTAGGCTGGATATTAGAAGAAACTTCTCCACTGAGTTATCAAACACTGGAATAGGCTCTCTGGGGAGGTGGTTTTATCACCGTCCTTGGAGGTGTTTAAAAGAGCATAGATGTGGTGTTAAGGGAATGGTTTAGCACTAAATTGGTAGAGTTGGATAATGGTTGAACTCAATGACCTCAAAGATCATTTCCAACCAAAACAATTCTATGATTCTATTTATTCACTACAAAACAGCTGCTGCTGCACATGGTAGCATCTGCACTGGAATATGGTCAGGCAGTTCTGCTCTCCAGGCAGAAGTCAGTCACTGAGAAACTGTTGATTCCTGGAACTTTTGTTTTAGCAGCCCCTCACTATTCTTTCACTCTGGAGCTCAGACACTCCTGCAACCCAGCAGTGCTCCTCACTCAGCAGCCACAACAGACTATTCCAGAATCAGTCTATAATCCCATCCCTCTGGGAAACCAAATCGTCTTGTTCAGTCACAAAACTCAGCATTGTATTTTGTTTGTCAGGTGGGTGTCCTTATTTGAAGCATCACTGTGGACTGCAATTGTAATGCTCCACTGTGACCATGGTGGGTCCTTGCTGCCCTGTAGCCTGGTACAAAGAATCTGGGACCCAGCTCCCTCAGAGTGCAGCCAGGTTCTCATATGCACTACCAGCCACTCTTACCCTGCACATATGGATAGCGAGATCCTTTGCTGTGGAAACAACATGGCTGAGAGCTCCATGAAAAGAGCACACACAAAGAAAATCTTGCTTTCTGTCACTGTACTGCTGCAACAGTAAGTACATTATTTCTTGGAAACCTGTTGACTGAGAAGGTGTGATTTTCTTGGATGTAATTCAAGTTTCCTTGCTGATATAAAAGCTTTTACTCTGCTCCCTGGACACCTCCTTAGTTAGGCTGAATTCCAAACCTGTAATTTTTTTTGTAGTTCTTTTCTTCTTGTTTTTGATAGGCTACAACACTGAAGTTTCTGTCTATGTGCTCTTCATCCTTGCAGCAAACCAGCAAGTTCTGACTGTGAAGGGATTGATGCATGATGGATATGGTTATTAAGACATCTTTCTAGACTAAAAGGGCACAGTGACATCAGGGTAGCAATTTCAGCTGCATTACAGCTCAGCAGAGCAGTAAGCTACACCCAAATTCTGTTTCTCTGGTTCCTTATGTCCTCCTGATGGTCATAATTTTTAGTAGTACCTTTTTTTCTGGTGTGTTGGGACTTCAAGGCAAACAGTTCTCAGGGTAACATAATGTGGTGTGGAATGAGAAGTATAGAATAAGGATCTAAAGCTGCTACAGGAAGTCTACAAGTAGAGCTGAACTCTTTATTCATTGCAGTTGACTCATGGTGTTTTTGTAAAGCACTGAACAGTAAATCATCCACACTAGTATCAATTCCTGGGACTGGCTGGCTTGTTTTGAGTTAAATTATCTTCTTTTTGTACAATATTCAATTAGGATTTTAATTGTTGTCAGGTTTGATTTTTCTTTTAAACTAAAGCTGCTTCTATAGTAAATTGCCTGTAAATTCTGCTTTCACCTCATAGTTTGTAAGTTCAAATTTGTCCCCTGTTCAGAAAGAAGCATGGGAATTTAAAAAAACATTTGAAATGTCAAAGAAATAATTTTACAACTTGAGAAAATGTTTTGGAAGATGGGTGAGCATGATGAGAAAAGGCAAAAATCGTGAGTAGCTGTATGGCTTTTTTTCAGTGAAGAGATGTTTCAAACTACACTGCAACTTTTTCCTTATATTTCTGACATTTTAACACTGTTTTTCAGGGTTTTTTTCTTGCAGATGCTTCAAAGAGCCTATCTCTACAGTCCTAGCTGAAGATGTTACTTGGGCAAAGTTAAATGCCTCTTTTACTTTCACAAGTTATATTTGTGGGTTCATTTGCTATTTGAAGTTATGTACAATGTCTATTATACTATAGATCATAAAATAGCATTCAAATAATTACAAACCAGATACAACCAAGACTGTTAAAAAGTGAGAATAATCCTAAGAAAACAGAATTCCTGGTAAAATGATAATGTAATCATTGACTCAGAATACCGATGTTATTAGGACACAAAGAAAGCTTCAACTGAACTTTGTCAGAGTTCATGCAAAGAGGAGGGCAAGTTTAAATTGGATTTAGAAATAACTAAGTGAAGGTAACAAAGTACAATTAATGTGAACCCACTAGGGGGTCTAGACTGAGAGAAGACTATGACTGTGGATTTGGGGGCAATTATCATCCAAACATAATACACAATCTAAATTGCCAATAGTCAGGTTTATAGTGTGATCCCGTTACATTCCAACAGTTAAGTAAAATTGAATCTCTTCTGCTGTGAAGAGGCAATGTGCTCCAACTTGTTTGAAATAACAAAAGTCCAAGCTGACTAGTTACATAAAACAATTTTTCAAACTCAGCAGACCGACAGGCCAGGATAAATGTCATTGTTTAAACTTAAAGGACTGTGAGTGTGTTTTGGAGTCAGTGTTAACACATCCAAAAAATATACATGATGGAAGACTGTAGAAGTAGGAGAAAATATTTATCTTCCAAGTCACATAAATGTATTTTGGTTGGCTGGTGCTAATGCCATAGCTTCTCCATTCTTTACAGTTTGGTGGTTTTACATAGATAGGAAGCTTTTATATCATGGCTACTACACTCCACATCATCCATGGGAATTCTGTAGCAATACTACTGGACTTCTGTTACCTGAAACAAGTCTATGATATTTGGGAGGAAAATGGGATTGGGCAGTGCTGATCTCTCCACTAATTTAGGTTACACCCTAAACCTTTCACTCAGTGAAACCCTCTGCTGCTCTTTCAAATGTTTGCTCATTTCTTTCCTTCACTCTTCTTTTTCCTTTTTTAAGTCTACGCTAAGAAACTCTTATTTCAGCTTTATCTCTCTCTTACAGCATAAATTTGAGGATTACTCATGTTGATTATTTAATGTGCTGTGGTTTGCAAGTTTGACCTTCAACTCAGATTCCACAGTAGTAAGGATGTTCTGTGTGTCAGTACAGCAGCAGCCTTGGTGGCACATACATACATTAATAACTTTAATTCAGAAGTCAAACAGAACCACACACTTACAATCTGGTGTAGCAAAGAGAAGCAAATAGTTTAATTATACATTCCCTGCTGCGGTAGCCCACAAGTATTCGTTCCCATTCATAAACATTCCCTTCCTGTGTTTGGCTATTTAACCACCACACAGTTTGACTATTGTTGTCTGGAGTGTTCTTTTTCTACAGTTTACCTGGAAAAACAAAGCTGTACTGATGGGTTACTATGGTATTATTGAGAAATAATAGTCATGTTGTATTAGTGTACCCAAGCCTGCATCTGTTAGTGGCCCTGCATTTCTACTCTGTCTTACAAACTTCCTAGAAATATCTTTTATTTATAAATACTTGTGAATGTTAAAGCAGGGTTATTTGATAACCTGGTTTGTGATGCTTCTGTCATCTGTTATTCACTTATGACAAACTGCAGTATGTCAGCCTTCTAGAACCACTGGTCCGCAGACCTACTATGGGTCCATACCCTGCACTACACAAAAATTATGTTTCTGTGGACATCAATCCATTCATCTGCCCTTTGGTACAACGAAGGCACTCTAGATTTCTACAGATTTGCAGAATGACATCCTTATTCATCTTTTGTTATACCTGAGAAATTGGCAATTATCCTTCTTCTGTTATACCTGAGAAATTTGGCAATTCTCATCATCCACGCATGTGCACTTTGTGCTTTCTTCATTTATTTCTGTTGCCTTTAGCCTACTCTGGAAACTCCTCAGGATGGAGTGAGTTTGGTTTTGTTTGTAAAACACTGATGGCACTTTCTAACAAAAATACAAGACAGTAAATAGCAATGAAGCTGTCTCATAAGTGCTTCCTATTTAGGAGTCCTTTCAAATGGCACATACATTCTACCTCTTCTGTAAAAGCAGGCAGATAATAAATACAAAATCTTATTGAAAGTTAATGCTGTACTTTGAGGTTTTCCTGTCATTTTTTATTGTCTTTTTTTTATATTAATACATATTTGCATGTGATTAATGGAAGAAGCTTTCTTTGACTTGCCATTGTTGGACGCTAACTTAAAAAAGAGCAACCACAAAGCCTACCCAGACAGCAGAGAGAGCATCAAATTCTTCAGGAGACTTACCACAATGGATGGCTAGAATTTTCCCCTGAAATTTGCTTTACTGTGATTGTATAAACTGCACATGTAAACTTGATAGCTGGTAACCATAAAACGCTTGACTAATATTAAAGATTTGCTGTGATTTCCCAACAGGGAGATTTCAATGTCTGCAGCTGTTCTGCATGCCACATCAGGTGAGCAAGTAAATAGAAAATGTATCTGAATGTACAGGTAGCTGTTGCATTAGAGGACACATTACTTAGCAATGTAACTATTTAAGAACAGCTTGGCAGGGAAATTGTATAATGAATAATCTTCCAGAGACGCTACAGATGTGAAGAAACGTGGCTGCCCAACTGTAATTGAAGGTAAAACTCTGCTTTTAATAGCAAAATCATAACACAGCATTCCATCTATCCTGTATTGTTGCGTTGTACACAAGTTCTATGGCTTAGGGTCTCCTGAAGTGAATGGCATTTGGATGATGAAAGCTGTCTTCAGCTCCCTGTTACACCGAATTGCATATTCCCAAAGTGTTTATCTGTTTATTTTAAATGGGATATGTGTTTCAGACCATTTTAGTGCAAAAAACCAAAAATCTAATAGTAAGTAAACTGCCTGGAAGACTGAGTGAGAGTGGGGTTACACAGCACAGTTCTTATGCTGGGACTACTGCCACCTCCAGAAATTCCTCAGAGGGAAAACAGGTACTGTTCTTGTGAAGTACTATGGAGGTAAAAACTTCTGAAACTCTAACTCAAGTAACTTGGCTAGAAACATTCTCTCCTACAATGATGGTTGTGGAAAAGAGTTAACAATGGGAAAAGAGTGAATGTCCTAATACAGAATTAACTCCAGAACTGTACAACTAGATAAAGCTGCCAGTTGCAAAAATGCAGCCTGTATGGCATAATGTACCTGAATTTATCTCACTAGCACATTAAGAGAAGCAGATGCAGATGATTTACACTATCTTGATAAAACAGTACCTACCACACGGATAACTCTGAACACCAGTTTTTAGGGAGAGTGCATATATTACCTCCTTCAATCTATAAATTGCAATATGAATATAATGTTAATAACTTGAGATAAATATTTAAGAAATAATGCAGCTACACCATGTAGAAATGTAGGAGGAAAAGGGAAACTCCAGAGATAACCTAGACTGTGATATACCCAAACGTGCCCAACAGATTTTTCTCAGACCCAATCTTACAAAGTTCAGTGATAGCAATTATGTAACTTCCTGAGATACCTTCACTATCTGAAATATCTGAGATAACCCACAACTATGTGAGATAGCAAGGCTACCTGGAAATCTAAATCCAACCAAGAAATCTGTAGCTGCAAACTAAGCCCATTATTTTCTGATTTCTCTCTCTGACATGAATCTCTTTCTAACAAAAGATGTACACATCTGGAGGTTGCTGCCATGCTCCTGGGAGTCATTTTTCCCAGATGAAAATTCTCTCAACCTCCTCCTCATACTATTTTTTAAAAACTTGTAACTTTTTCTGTTGCTTTTCTCTGGACATTTTCAAGTATCATGAAGCTCATTTTAAAGATATTATTTTAGATTAAAACAATATGTACTTTATAGATGTTAAGACTTTGCCACCTGCCTTTTATTCCTATAACATCTACTTCTGTAACTTCAGAGCTTGATTTTTTTTCAGTAGTGTTGTAAGTGATAAAATCGAGCACATACACAAATCATAATTGGTTTGTGACCTCAAAATGTAAATGTAGAAAAATAAACAGAATGAAAACAAAGGCAAATTACTTTGAAGATCACTAGACTTCCCTTTCCAGGAGTTTATTCATAACTCAGTTCTGGAAATGTGGATCATCCTTGAGACTTTACTCTGTCCTCAAGTAGTACCTGAGCTTCTGATTTAAGATGGTCTCTTCCATGTAATTTCTGAAACCAATCAACATTTTGCAGCTTGTCACTAACACACAAACATTTTTGAAACTACAAACCACATACAGGTTGGAGCTCAAGTTTTCTCTGTGTGACTATGGATCTGTGTAGCTGAACTGAGAAAAAACTGTGGTCGAACACTGTGCAGTTACAGGGCACTGGTTATTTTCTGCAAAGGCTGGCAGAAGCTGCTTTTGGCGTATATGCTGTCCAAAAGATTCATCATTCTTCAATACAAATATAATCTCTGGATACTGTAACTTGCAGGAACTGTTTGTAAGGTTACTGTGTAAAACCATTGTTTTCGGTTGGACTTGGTCATCCTGAGGGTCTTTTCCAACCTGAATGTTTCTGTGATTCTGTGATTGTTGTTTGCATGTGGATGCAGAAATGTTTTGCACATATGTTACAGGATGATGAACGACACTAAGAGAACTCATTGCAGAAAAGACAGTATTTTCTAACATATAGGAATGAATTTCTGACACACACACACACAAACAACCCTAACCCCACGTTTTTGATCAAGGAGAAAGATGGATAATCCTTATGTGAGCTTTTTGCCAAACCAGTGGGGGAAGAAAGGGAAAACCCCTAAACTTTTGTTTCATGCTTAAATGGGTATATTTATCTGATTTGAATTATACAAAATAATAGGTTCGTTCTATTCATGTCTCATCCCAGACCCACCCCCCTTTCCCAGCCCTAGGGGAGGGAGCGTTAAATAATGGTCTGTGTAAACTGATGCTCATGCAGTAAGAGTTTGGAGAAGTGCTGCTTGTACAAGTTAAAGCAGGCAGTGAAGAAAGAGCAACCAAATAAAAAGCAGCTGTAGGAGCAAATTGGACCTTTCTGAAATTAAGAAACATGTCTTTCTTCACGAGGGTTTTGACAAAGAAGTACAAGCGAACGCTTGAATCTGAGAGAACTTACTTTTACCACGCGATTTTTGTCAGCAGGTTTCACCAGCTGCCCAAACTTGCCAGCAGCCAGTCCCTGGAGGTGCAGAATAACTCGCCAGCAGCGGCAAAGAACAAAGGCGAGGAGATGGTGGCACATCCCCGGCACTCAGGGGAGCTGCTGAAGCCCACCCCGCACCAGTTTGGCAGGGTGAAGAGCCTGCAAGAAATGCCTGGACCCAACACCCTCTACAACCTCTACGAGTTCTTCTGGAAGGACGGCTTCGGCCGCATTCATGAAATCCAGGTACAGCTTACTCGGCTATTTAATGTTTTGTTCAGGTCGGGATTGCTCAGATCTTTCCTTTCCTCCCCTCAAAACGCTGCTTAACCACCGGGCTACCAGCACCGCAGCCGGTCATTGCCGCCTTCCCCCTGTCGGGAAGGAGCCGGGACTCAGAGGATACATTCCCCCCCCGGCCATTCAATCTCCGGCTCCCGTGGCTCTTGGAGGGTTTTAGCACTTTTGTTTCGAGTAGGAGTCTAGGTGGCTTGCGAGCCGTGCCAGCACCCTGTCCCCGTGCTCCCCCCGTGGCCCGAACGTGGGGCGGCCGCGCCGGCACTCCTGGTCTTTGAGCTCTGTTCATCTCTACGCGTTTCGAACTTTCGGGTAGGTGCCTTAGGCGACCAAATGAAATAAAATTTTTAAAATCTCATATTTTGGAGCAGGGCTTTTCCACAGACGCAGAGGACTTGGTTTTGGTGGGCGGAGCTGGAAAACGTGGTCTTTCCTCGGCGGCTCTTGGGACCGCAGCACCTACGCTGACGGTGAGGCCGTGCCAGCACTCCGGACTGTGTCCACCCGGGACCGCCGCAGTCATGCCGCGGCTGAGGCGCCGGGCGGTGTGCGGGTCATCTCGCCGCTTTCCTGCCTTCTGCGTTCCTCTGCTATAGCCAGATACCATTTTGTGTTTCCAGCTCTCACTTCCACCCTGGCCTCCCCTTACATAAATACACTTTGCATATATAGGTCCCCTGAGAGGGCGGTAGATGCGCCTGGCCCAGCTGCCGTCAGCGCTGGCCGGCCCTCGGCTGCCGCCCCTCTCCCCTCAGCTGGAGGCGGGCGGTTTGAAACTTTCCCGGGGGGGGGTGGGGCGGAACAGGGATGCAGCGGCGGCGGATGGAGCTGCCTGGACTGAGCTGTGCCGCCCCCTCACTTGGAGGCTCCATTGGTGGACAGTGCGGGGGAGGGGAAGAGAGTGGCGGGAAGCGGGGTTTGATGGCGGCAGGAGGGTGAGAGAAGGGAGGGTGAAGAGCAGCTCCTGTCTGTCACCTGGCATGTAGCGGCTCTGGAGTACGCGGTAGGATGGGAGATGATAAACCTGTGAGGGGCTTGAGAACTGGCCTGTGGTGGTCCACAGGCGGCGGACAGTCCCCTTCCTCAGTCATGCCTGGCGAGGGTCGGTGAAGAATGGTTATCTGTGCTTGGGACAGCAGGAGATGGGTGAACACTCGGACATGTGCCATCCTCTGCGAAACATTTCTGGGATGTCGGCCTGGGCAGCCCCTTTGCCATAAGGCTGGCTCTATCTAACAAGTAGTTTTTGGTTGCTTGGCCAAACATGTGGGTTTCATTCCTAAAAAGTCACAGTGCATCTCCTGGGGCCCTTTCCCCATGTAGTCCAAGTGATTTTCTAAAGTGAGCACTTGTTTTTGCAGGAGTAAAGCAGTGGTTTTCACCCTTTCATAGTTGTGGATCCATAATGCTTTCCATTAGCGGTACAGATCTTGGGATTACATCAAATGCACCATTTAATTATTTTGCTTTTCTTAGTGACCTTTCTCAGGTTGCTAGGAAGAGCTTGGCAAACAACCCCAAGAGGTTCACTGCCTGAAAATAACTGAAATAAAACCAAAACCAAAACCAAACCAAACCAAAACACAAACAAACAAACAAACAAAAACCACAACAGAGAGGGAAGTAAAAACAAAAGGGAAACTAAAAATAACAGGACAGAATTTTAACTAGTCTGAGCATCAAAACTTGAAAGTTAGGATTTACAAAGCTCCTAAAAACACCAGCCAGGCAGGAAACATGGGGAAAATATATCACATAAGTTGCTTGGGTTTATCTGGCTTTGTTGTATTTACCATTTAGATTTCTAAAAATAAATATTATCCTCCTCAGTGTGTGCTGTTTGGTGGCAGCCAAACTGGATTGCTAACAATGAATTACTCCGCTTAACTGCTTGCTAACAGACACATGAAGATGAAACTTCATGACAGCTAAAGCTTTTTGTTACATAGTATGTCTTTTTTTCCCCCCCCAGCACTCTATGGTAGTGTATAGAATTTGCAAGGTATTCACCATCGTCTCATAACACTACAAAAAAACCCTTCCATTGAATTCAAGCTCTTTCTCTGTCAAAGCAGTGAAAACGATTCAAAATATCAAAAAGACTGTAAGACTATAGTGTGTTCTTTTCACTTTCAGTAACTGATACACAAATTTTCTTCTTTAATGAATGTTATTCATAGAAAGAAAAGCGAGAGGAAGGGTAAGGAGGAGTTTTAATATGATACTATTTTTAATCCTGTTTAGAGTCTCTAAAGTCATTTTTCAAGTCATGGATGCCCTATGTGCATATATGCTGGATGCAAATAGGCATTACCCGGATTAATAACAGTCTGTTAAATTTAACAATACAGTGAACATCAGGAATTGATTAATCTGAAACCCTTGGGTAACCAGCACAGCTACTTAAATGATGTCCTTTGGTGCACACAAATATTTGTATGCTATATGCAGAAGGGGTGGGGAAGCTGAGGGCTTTTCACAAAGGAGGTTCTGTTTTCAGTAACATGATTCCAGTTAGTCCTGGCCAAAGCAGTGATGCCTACAGCAATTATAACAAAAACTAAGTAATTTGATGGGGTTAGATCTCTTTTGTCTCATCACTACTCTGCAAGTATAAAAAAAGGTGAAGGGGGAAGGTTTGTATGCTGGCAGTTTGAATTTATGATGTGTGAAAGAATGTCTGATGTGAGAGTGGTATGTGAGACGTTAAAGTGTAATATTTTCAAGATTTGGAACAGGGGAAAGAAAACCTATGTTGTGATAGACAATATAGAAGACAGATTCTGGGCATTTCTTTAAACATGAAGTTGATACACTGAACATCATTCTGTTGAAAGCAAGAGATGTTCAAATACCTTGTCCTTGTCTGTTTCTGATTGAAAACAAACATTTATCTGTTTGTATGGCTTGACACTTGATTTATTTGCTCTTGAAGTTTTTCCTTCCACATAAACCTAACCATCAGTGGAAAAAACAAGCTGTCCCATAAATAGCAAAATTTGCTGAACCTGTTTTTCTGTGACTGGTGACTTGTACCCCCTCACTCCACTGCCTTCTCCTTATCTCCCAACTCATGCTTTCCTTGAAAGACTCATGCTTTCAGTTCTCTCCAAGTACAATTTCAATATCCCTAAAATATCTTCAAGGCATAAGATACACTGGGTTTTGTGAGTGCTTATATGTTGGCATGTCTGTGGTGTATAGTTGGCAGCAGACCAAGCAGAAACAGTAATGTTTGAGTTCTTGCTGTAGTGTGTCTGTCTTATTTCAATACAGATGCTGATTTTTGAAAATGGTAAGAATATAGTTGTAGGAGACCTTTAACTCTCTGTTAAACTTGACTGAAATTAGCCATTTTGTTCCAGAAGTATTTAAGAGGAGACTGGCAGAGACCACAATTGCACAACTCTTGTTTTATTTGGAAACTAGGCAAAAAGGGTTACAGTTTTTATAAGCTCTTGGTACCATATGCTGAAGAGTGATTCATGTCTTAAACTTATTGTTGGCAATTAAACAATTCAGCTCTGTAACCAAGACTGATTTAAAAATATTTCTCATGAGTTAATCTTGGGTCAACTCTAGACTTTCCCTAGTGCAGACAAATCAAACATCTTTAATTTGTAATCAACACAAATCTGCAGGCAGATATCTTTAGATTAGATGCAGATAATGCATCAAAGTTAGCTTTTCATCAGTTTTTCTTGTTACTTGAACCTGCAAAGTTTAAAGTTTCCTTAAATCTAAATTCCTAATAATATCTCTTTAACAACTTCTTTGCAGTTTTGTTTTTTTTTTCCCCTGAAAATGATGATGTACTTCTACTCCAAGTAAATTTTTGGGAGCTGGGTGTTTCATTTAATGACCTTGTCAGAATGAAATTTGTTTGAAATAATGAGATTTCATGAGACAGGGATAGGGCAATCTTACTTAAAACCTTTTTTTTTTTTTTAATACATAATTTGATGTTTTCCAGTCCTCTTTCATAATTGCCTGTTACTTGCCTCCAGCTTGAATCATATAACTTGTGGATCAGCCACTAAATAAACCTCCCTGCAGGCATAAGACCTCAGCTTTTCCTTCCTTTTGTGGAATTAACATGTATGCTTGTAAAGCTCATTGCTAATGAAGCTGTCCCAAAGAGCGTTTTTGCACTAGGCTGCTGTGCTGTCATCAACCTTAGTTAGGTGTGAGAAATTTCTAAGTAATTTTTTGTGAAGAATAAAATGACAGTAAATCTTAATTTACAATAGACAATAAATTATTATATCTTTGTGTTATACTGTCAATTTCACCCTCTTTACCTCCATGCTTACATTTTCCCAGACATTCCTTCTAAGGGATCTGATATTTGATCTGAAGGGATGTTTTTTTTAAGTGCCCCAAGTCCTTTTATCTCCTCAGTATTTGGTTTCACTCAAACTTTGCGCTTTAGACCTTTTCAGTCAGAGGCCCTGAGCAGTGTGACCTCTCTTTTTCCCTTGTGAATTTGTCACACTAATACTTTGACTGGAAGGCTGGAGATCAAGTTCTAGATGTGATGTATTGGTTCACTGTATGACAAATTGTCAATTTCCTTTTGTGATGTTTTTCCTTATACGTTACTTTCTGTTTCTCTTTGTTGGTGGTACTGTAGCAAAAACACACTCAGGAATATGGAAAGATCTTCAAGTCTCACTTTGGTCCCCAGTTTGTTGTATCCATTGCAGATCGAGATATGGTTGCTCAAGTCCTCCGAGCAGAAGGTAGAGCACCACAAAGAGCTAACATGGAATCCTGGCAGGAATACAGAGACTTAAGAGGGAGAGCCACAGGCCTTATTTCTGCGTGAGTGTTGTTACTCCTTCATTGTTTTCTTGAAAAAGTTTAGAGATTTTTCTGAATGAATGTACAGGTCATCTGGGAATTTAGGCTATTCTATGTGGGGAAATCTGTGTCTAGTTGAGAGAGGAGGGTAGGAATTTATGCTAAATTGTCTGTTCTTCTGTAAATTTTCAAAGGGATGCTAATAATGTGTAGTTTGAATGTGGAGTAAAATACCTTGAATAAAGGCATTCTTGGGGAATGTGTATTAACTGGAGCTGTCTGAGCTGACCGCTTACCTGGAAGCAGAAAAGGGCTTACTAACTCTGGCACAACACTGCACAAATGTGGTTTTATTGCTTCCGATAGAGACTGTTGCATCCAGTTGGCAGTGTGCTGTGTGGACTTGTCTCAGGTTGGCTTTAGCTTTACTGTTCACCAAAGTGCCCCCTCAGTAGACTGATGCAGAGAAGTCACTCTATGGAAAATCCACACTGTAACACATCCCTGTGAAGGCAGTTTTGCATGTGGCTGATTCTAGAAGAGTTCTGTCTTTAAAGCTTGCATAAACTGGCAGCGCATGTGGGTGTGGTTAACTGCCACTGGGAAGGACTCAGTCCCCACTGACATAGGATGTTTATTTGGAGGGAAACAAATTTCCTGAGTCATGGGCAGCCTGTTTCTTTCATGGTAGCAAAAAGCATTATGTATCGCACTACAGAGTCAAATCATAGGCTGAGATTCAGAGTCAAACTAACAGTTCCATGATACTTTGTGAAATGAGATCTTAAATCAAGAGATAGTCAGGAAATGTCTATTAAAGAGATTAAATTCTTTTGCTGGCCAGTAAGTTACTGTACTTTGCAGCAGCATTTCTCCAGGTGAAAGAGTTGAATGAGAAATACATAGCAATTGAAAATAAATGCATAAAAGACAATTGCCTCTTCTCCTAAGGAATGTAAAGACATCCCTGGAAGTACTGTTTCCAAGTACTCTGCTCATGTGAAGCATGCAGATTCTACAATTTGGATTAAGTACAAATATTTCAATACATAGATCAGCTAAAGGAGAATCTAGCTGTAAATTGTTTCTCTGTAGCTAGGTCTGCTGTCCTGTTGCTTTCTAGGTTTAGAATTAGGGTAACTGAATGTTATATATCCGTACTAGAATTTATGGTAATAGCTCAAGCTGTTGATTTCTCAGATTAGGATGTGATACCTTTCTTTGGCAATTAAGCACCAATTCTAGGTAAAAGCTATTTTGCAGATTATCCATTCAGATATTTATTATTTAAAATAGTTTTAATAAAATTTTTTGCTACTTTCATGTGTTAGCTGCTACTAGATACTAATATAGAGACACTTCAAATTAAGAACAGAGTGTACAAGTTCTGTCACTCAAAACAGAGACTGACTTACCCACATACATATATGTTGTAACATGAAATTTAATGAGGATGGTCAATAAACACAGAATAAAAGTATAGGAGCATAATAACAAGTACACATTATCATAATTTTCATGTCACCACTTGTGAAGATCTTATCAAGCTGATGATTGTTAAGGAAAATTGTGTGTGGACATTATTAATAATTTCTTCTAGGGAGGGGGAACAATGGTTGAAAATGAGAAGTGTACTGAGGCAAAAAATTCTGAAACCCAAAGATGTGGCTGTTTACTCTGAAGGAGTCAATGAAGTTGTCACAGACTTAATTAAAAGAATCCACACCCTCAGAAGTCAAGAGGATGATGGGGAAACAGTGACAAATGTTAACAATCTTTTCTTCAAGTATTCTATGGAAGGTAAGCACAGGATGTCTAACATCTATAAAGGAAATGGACCTAAAGCAGCGTGCTTATGGTCAGGCACTTTTGTCAAATGACTGTTGCCCAGTTGTGATTAATCTGAAAAGGGAAGCTTGATAGTCTGCATTCATGTGCCTTCCTGCTTAGTGCAGCAGGTATCAGTAGAATTCCTCTACTATGCAGCAGAGTCTGAAGGGATGAGACCTTGTATTAAGGGACAATTCCCATGCAAGTGCTGGTATATAGGTGAAATGTAGAATCCAGACCCTAAGTCATTTCAGTACTCCATATTTCTGTATTAATTTCTCAAGAATAAGAGTGTTGACCTTCTAACAGAGTGAATTCTATAGCATGCTGCCCAAATTCCAGGTGGGCAGTCACTGTGCAATGTATCTGAATTCTGTTTGTGACTTGAAGTTGGAAAAGATTTTGCTGTCCTCTGACTCCACATGCCAAGTGTGGGATGGTTATGCTTGCTTTAAAAATCATCTGCCCCTGGCTACCACTAGTGAGGGAATGCTAAACGAAACCCCAGCCTAAGCTAGAATGGAATTTCCTGTGTTCTTATAGAAATTTCATGATGATTCATATTTCATGCATTCCTTTGCATACAACCTGATCTTGTTATATGTAATGACTTTGAAAAGCATTGGTACTCTTTGCTGACAGGCAGAGGAATAGTTTGGGATTTGCAAGAACTTCCACATTGATCATCTATGATGATGCTGTATCACATTGCTGATTGCCTATTTGGTAAACTAACCTAAGTCTTTGCTACATTAATTGTGCCTAAAAATGGCATTATACTAAGAGTTACCTTTTAGTTACGTTAAGACTTTTATGGAGTTTTAAAGTCTGAGCTTACAAATTCACTTTAACTGATGGGTCAGTTTAAATTCTTCACATTCTTTTAGCTTTTCATTTATAACATGTGCCTGGCACACACTTATTTCCTCTATGAATTGCGGTTTTAATTAACTTACTGTCAACAGTTCAGGGAACCAATGTGTAAGATGTTTTTGAAAGGACCATGTAAAGAATGCATAAAAAACTATCAGTTGCTGAAAGAGGCACAAGAGAAATAGAAGGCACAGAAAAATATCTTCCCAGGGAAGAAAATGGGGAAACAAGAATGAGTTGAAAGTAGCCAGAATTTAGAAATTTTTTTTTGTCAATGAAGTAGAAATACAAAGCAAATGAGAGAAAAAATATCTATCTATATATACTTGAGAATTTATAGAGAGTTTGATGGAGGCCAAGCTCAAGGTTAAACATAATTGTCTGGTGTACTTGTTTTTAATAGGAAAAAATGAGAATAAAGAGACTAGAGTGTTAGGAGACTGGTTGCTTAACAGTAATTCTAGTATTTCCTGGAAAGATGTGGACAAAGTATTAACTTACAAATTTAAAAGCACTTTTTTGTGTTGTTGTTGTTTTTGTTAAGAAACATTTGATTTGATGCAGATGGCTTTGAGAAATTATCTAAATGCCTTTTTAAGTTACCTAATTTCCCCACTGGATTTTAGAAAAATAATTAAATGAGATTATTTTGATAATAGGAATGAGTTTTATACTGTATTGTGTGATATTTTTTGCAGGTTAGGAAGAAAAATTACTAGAAACCTGTGTTCAGGAACTAATTAAAAATTGTTTGCTGTCAAACTGAGAGAACATTTTGGCTAACTCCAGTAGGGCAGTTTCTGGCTGAGTTCTATGTTTATAAATACTGAGCTGAGAGATTGCAAAGACACTAATGGATGGGTAAGAATTAAGTTGATAAATGGAAGAATTGCTCCAAAGCTGAGAAGAGTTTAATAAAATTATGTAAAGTAGTGTTCTTTGGGGAGGAAAAGGTATTTCTAGTAGGGATCACTGCAATATTGCAGAAAAACACCTAAGGAAATTGTAGCAAATCAGGAATAAGAGAGGAGTCAATATTGTCACTTGCGACAGTGTCACACACTGTTTTTCAGGACCACATGGAGTATATTGTGTGCATAAAATCATTGTCTAGATAGAGTGCAAGCTCTATACTCATTTATGCATGCTCATGATTCATTTACATCCTATGATGAAGAAAGACACAGCCACTGCTAGAAACCCTGCCTTATCACCAGTTCTCAGAAATGCCTTTGGACTTGGATGTCCCTGCGTGCACAGAGGCCAGCATGGCAGGCTCAGGATTTGTGGTGCAAAGCCAAACACAGCAGCCATGCTGGAGGGCTGCTCTCCTTCAGATGGAGTTCCTGGCTACCTTCTCATGCTGAGCATTATTGACATTGTAACCTGTCTCACTATAATATTTAGCTGGGAGTTTTTTTTGCTGTATTTTTAATACCTATTTTATCTGCTCCTAACTGCAGTAATGATAACTAAGTGTTTTTGGAAGGTAGTTCCCTTATGCTAGCATTTCAATTCCTTTATTTAGTAAGCTGTATATATGCCTGTGTATAGCAAATTCTTTGATTTTGTATGTGCAGGTATTGCAACTATTCTGTATGAATGCCGGTTGGGCTGCCTGGAAAACAACGTCCCACAACAGACCATTGAATACATTGAGGCTCTGGAGCTGATGTTTAGTATGTTTAAGACCACTATGTATGCAGGTGCTATTCCCAAATGGCTTCGTCCACTTATTCCAAAACCTTGGAGAGAGTTCTGCAGATCCTGGGATGGACTCTTCAAATTTAGTAAGATTTAGTCAGTAGAAAATCTAATCTGCCCTTCTGCAGGGTCTGTGTGTGTGTTTGAACAGGACATGCTACGTTTCTCTCCCAAAATCATAAGAAGATATTGGGGCAGAAGAAAGCTTCATACTAAACACAGACTGGCCAAGAGAACTATTAAAAAATATACTTTATTGAAAAATAATTTTACCAGTACATTCTAAATGTTCCCTGATTTTTTACTGCTGTTTTGCTATTTGTCTTTGTCTGTCTCTGCACCTGGTCCTCACTCCAGATCCGAGCTCTTTGCCAAGGTTTTATCTTAACTTGCTCAGATTTTAATGAGGTAGTTTCTTTGAATTCAGCAAGTGTTCAGTTAGGCACTCTGACTGAAGTTTTCAGTTCAGTTACCACTAAAACTGACTAGAAAGTTAAGAAGTTTTACTCTAGCAATTAATTAAACTCTTCATGAAGTCTATATATACACATAGGAGCATGGCAGTTAGCTCAGAATTACGCTGCTGTACTACAATATGGGATTTGTAAATAAAGCATTCCAGGCTACTTTATGAATCAGCTTTCACGTAAGAAAGAAGGAGCTGTCTTTGCTCTCTCTCTCTCTTTCTATCATCTCTATCTCATCTCTCTCTCTCTCACCTGTCTATTCTGGAGTGTTCAAATTCCCTAAACCCCCTTTCCCTCTCTAATGTTAGAAAGCTGCATGCATTTTAAAATTCATTTTATTAGCAATGTTTGGCTAAGTAGGTCTATGTATGTCTTCTTGAGGGTATATTCTTCAATTTCTTAACTATTAATATGTCTAATAAATATGTTTTGATCTCTATTGCCTATTGTAGGCATTAGGGAATCCATTTAATGCTGATATGGGTATGTTTTCTTTGAAATATACTTTTTTACGCTGCCACTTTAAATTATTTTCCGTAACAAGGTACTCTTGTATCCTTTTTTGGGTTAAAAAAAGCAACAGACTTCATCCTAAGAGCTGAAAGACTCTTCTTGAGGAATTTGTTCCGTTTGAAGCTTGTGATGTTGTTTCTTTATTTAATCCTTTTGTGGAAAAGGAATTAACAGTAAAAATCACTGTATGTGATGTGTGTATTTGTGTAGGTTTCATAAAGGAACATGTTGATTCAAGTTCACTTTTTTATAAGCTCATTCTGCAAGGCATTAACTCTCTGAGGAGCTTTCCTCTTTTAAGAGCCCTTGTTTCACTGAGGATGCTGTCTGTAGTCAGTAAAAGGGACTGTGGCTGATATTACTCAAAATGTCATTCACTGAAGTTTACAGGTTTATTTATTACTTGATGCTCCTCTTTGTCTTCAGTGTAATTCAGTTCTGTGGCTTCAGACTTTCTGGTTGCTGCTAAGGCTTATAGCAGCCTCAGTGTGCTGAGTTGTGGCACACTCTGCAGAGTTTGCCACTGCTTGCAGAGTCATCAAAAAACAAGCCAGGTGGGCATAAAAATTTGACCTTGTGCTCCCTTTGCTCCCTCCCAAACCGTAGTGCTGTGTGTCCTTTCTTTGTGCTCAGCATTCTCAGCTCAGTTTATCATTACCATGAGTACCCAAGGACCTCCACTACCACTCTCTTTTCTTTTCCCTGAGAAAAAAGTAGATTTAATGCTATTATTTTTATTTTGACTGTGTAGTGTAGCATCAGGGAGATATGTCATTACTGAATGGAAGCAGAAGAAAACTAAAAATGAAGGCTGACCTATTTTTCTGAATTCCAAAGGTCAAATCCATGTTGACAACAAACTGAAGACTATTCAGTCTCAGCTGGACCAAGGAGAAGTGGTGAATGGTGGGCTACTTACACACCTCCTAGTGAGTAAGGAACTTACTTTGGAAGAGATCTATGCCAATATGACTGAAATGCTTCTGGCAGGAGTGGACACAGTAAGCTTGTTATCACTTTTCTTGTGCACTGTTGGTTTTGTAAACCAGTACCATTCACAGATACCTTCAGGGGGTTATGTTGTTTGTAAGGACATAATTTCTGACACATCTAAGTCGTGATATCTTTAAAGCAATAGAAAACACAGTGCTGTGTACTCTTTCTACTGGAATTAAGTCAGTGTTCTCTTCTAGCTGTGAGTTATAGGAACCCATCATTTGAAGTGTATTCCAAAGTTCATTAAACAGATAGAAGAGCAATTGCCTTTACATTCAGCAAGAATTTCACATATTTTCTTCCACTAGTTTGAATATCACATTGGCATTTGTGCTTCTTTAGGTAGACCACAATAGGAAAGGCTACTGAAAGTGAGTGTGAAACAAGTTCATCATATGTAGAATTTGGTAAAGGATTTTCATGCATGGCTAATTAAGTCAACCTGGACAAATAGTATGAACCAGATACTTGGTTTTTGCTGAAGTGCATTAGGAGAGGGCTGTTAGTCCCACTCATGTGGGTAAGGCATAAATTGACTCTGCCCACACCTGTCCTGGCAACATACTGCCAGTCTGAGGCACAGAGCTGTGGTAACAGAGTTCAGTATTAAAGAGGCTGTATACTAATGTATAGTGAATCACAGAGTCACAGAATATTAGGGGCTGGAAGGGACTTTGATAGATCATCTAGTCCAACCCCCCTGCAGAGCAGGATCACCTATACCAGATCATGCAGGAATGCATCAAGGTGGGTCTTGAATATCTCCAAGACCCACCTGGAGGTACACAACATGTTAACAATGTATTAACATCTCGTGAAGTGTTTCAAGTGGCCATCTTTCATTATCTTCTGATTTGTCATCTAGAGTATTTGAAGAAACATTAAGGTCATGTATATACCTTCCCCTCCTCTCATTATGATCGGTGTAGCTTGGTATTTACTGCAACAGGACAATCAGAAGAAAAAGAAAAGATTTAAATGTGTTATTGTGTTGTACATTCTGTGTATGTGGAGTTATTTAGAATTACAGTAATAGTGCTTATTGATAATAATTGAACTGAGAATTTTTTTTAATGTGAATTTGATAAAGAAGGTGCTATGTAAGACTTTATTTAATAGACCTAAAGTAGAAACAAACAAGCAAGCAAACAAGTAAAATAGCCTTAAGGAAACCTCTCTGGACAACTGCATTATTCTTTTTTTTTTTTTTTTTAAAGAGAATTTTAAGGTTTTTAAAGAAAAACAAACAAAACCCACAACAGTAATACTTTTGAATTCCAAATTAATAAAGCTTGTTTATGTGCTGAGGATTATTCCATTGGTTAAACATCCCAAGGGTTTATGAGTTTATAGGGCTTTTTTGGTGCTTGGTTCTTAAGTAAAGCAGTTATTCATTCCATTCATTTACTAATCTTTCAGTCCAATAATTTTCCATTTTTAGTGTGTGACAGAGTTTTCATTAAACTAGAAGGACAATGCTCAAGTTCATGCCAACGAGAGTTTCTCTTTCCGTTTGACCCAGCTTTCTCAGTTGGCAACAACCTCTTTGTGAGAGAAGGGTACTTCTGATTTCCAAGTACAAGACAGAAATTAAGGGAATCTTTTTTCCCCATACTGCTGTTGCTTCAGATCTCATTTTGTCATAGGAACTGAAAGAGGTTTAGAGGATTATAAAACCTTTCAACAAAATTGTAAAGCAGTTTTTTGCTACAAAGCATTTTGCTTGTTCCTGGAACAGTGCTAATTTTTAAGAGGTTATGAAGGAGCTGGGAACCTGGGAAGTCTGTGTGTATCAGAGAAGTTCTGTATACAGCTGGCACAATTGCCAGCCCCTCTAAGTTCTAAGAGGAGTAGAACAGCCTTGCATTTTAGCAAGGAACAACCACTCAATATTATAAGGAAAAAACCCAAATGGTTCTGAGAATGAGAGGTCTAGTATTGTACCCTAGTTTGAAGAAAGAATGTAAAAGGTCACTGTCATGATGAATTTGTATTCTAAATTGATCTTAAATGTAAGCTCCAAATAAGACATTTTCAGAAACTGGATTTTTTTATCCATGCATTTTTTTTAACCTTAAGCTTTGTTATGCTGAAGAGTGAGAAACTGAAAATAAAGCTGTTTCCTGCATAGAAAGTTAAACTTGTCTGGATTTGTTATACAAGTTGGAAAAAAACACCAACATGTAATTCAAGAAAATTAGAGTGGAAGTTAACGTTTCATTCTCTTAAACTCTGAAAGATACTAAGAATAGGGAACAGAATTGTCACTTTCTTCGCCATACTAACTCAGGAGCACTGAAAATACAGTCTTCATAATAAATTTTCTGTCTTCAGTGATGGTCGTGAGAGAAATAGGCTTAAGTAAGGCCATTTGCTTGACCTTAATGTCTTGGGTGTAGCTGATAGTAGAAGCAATACGTCTTGAGTTTGTCTAGTATTTGAACGGATTAGTTCCTGAAATCCAGGTAGCTTAAACACAGGGACTCACTGTTAAGTGAATGGTAAACATTGGATCACAAACAAAGGGCTGAAACACTCTGCTTAGTACAGACAGAGCAAGCTCATGCTCTCAGTGTGTGTCCTAAACCACAGATGTGTGTTGAAGTGCAATTTTTCCAGCTGAAGTAAAAGGATTGTATGATAGGTTCCTTAAATCAGCGTCTCCTGCTTTCTGTTCTGTATCTTCCTTTATACAAAATATTTTATACCTCTTTTCTGGAGCCTGGGTGGTTATTAGAATCATTAATTGAGAGAGGGTATATTGTTACCTCTGGGGGCCACTTTTAATTTATAAGCTGCTCTTTGAGCTTCATTCAGAAAGCTTTCTATAGGATGCTGACTTTCAGTCAAGAGGTAGAAAGTGCCAGTTGTGGTGTAGCATTGCTTATCAAAGGGTAAAGTATCTTAGCAGTGATAGTATCAGTTCTTTCCTCTGAGTTCTGTGATGAGGCTGCCATGTACGTGAAAGGGGTTGGTAGTATTCTGAGTAGTGTCCCCTTATCTTGTTTCCCCTGAAGTGTTTTTGTTGGGAAGAAAGGTGAAACACACACTGAAAACTAACAGTTAACTTAATCTACTTTCAGTATTATTTTAAATTATTTTGTGTTTGGTTTTCCTGTAACTTTTTATATTTCACTGTGAAAATATCAGCATTAATTGTTTTGATATGTGGGGGATTTTTAGATGGAAAAGGGATGAAGGAGGGGATGGTGAAGTCTGACAACATTGCATTGAATCCAGATGTGAATCATTGCCAGTCTGTTTTATAACTTTCAACATGCAAAACACATAGTTGAGAACGGGTTGTTTTTCTTGGCTTGAAATTATTTTTAATCTAATCTTGTTCGACTTGATGGTGATGGTTGTGGTTTCTTCCGCAGACTTCTTTCACTTTGTCCTGGGCAACATACTTGTTGGCAAAGCACCCTGAGGTTCAACAATGTGTTTATGAGGAAATAGTCAGTAAGCTGGGGAAAGAACAAGTTCCTGTTGCTCGTGATGTCCCCAAATTGCCTTTGATTAGAGCTGTGCTGAAAGAAACCTTGAGGTAAGTAGCAGGCAACTGCTATCATTAATTTAAAAACGTAATGCTTTGTAGTTGTAGTCGATTTTGAATCCATGCTGATATTCATATTTAGTTGTGTTACTGCTTTTTGCTGCCTCTGCTTTTATTTCTTGTAGTGGTATTGTGTCCAAGGATGCCTAGGCAATGAAATAGGAGAGATTATATAATGATTAAGATTTTTAAGCATGGTAGAAGTAGTATCACATAAGTAGGACATTTCGGTTAAGGTAGGTAATTGAAAGCTTGATTTTTGCCTTTCAAGTATTAGTCTGCCTCCTCCCCCACACTGGTACTTTGCAGTGCCACTGCAATAATTTTAAGCTTCTTGACTTAAACTGAAGGCATGTGACATGTGTGACATGCCTTTTTTATACATTTATACCAAACCTTCATAGTGAGGTGAGTCGGGTAAGAGGATTTTAGAGAAGGCATCAACAGGGCTGTTTCAGCTTCGAGCAGTGCTAACATGTCTCCAGCTTGATCAAATGCTTGCCTGTTTGTACATGTGTAAAGCAAGTAAATATACAGACCAAGTACCTCAACCTCCAGTTACTAGTAAGTGACTTTGCTCAAGTACTAATCACATTCTCACAGCTGGTTCAAGGCCTTTGAATCTCTGAGGCATTCTGTACTTTTGAAAACTCTTTTTGCTGTGAATTCATATTACATCCATATTGCATGTTTGTGAATGCAGATTGGAATCTTCTTTTTTTTTTAAGTTGTGTTAGTTATTACTGTTGAACTTCTCATAAATATTTGTTTCTAGATTATATCCAGTATTGCCAGGGAATGGAAGAGTGACCCAAAAAGACTTGGTTGTTGGAGGATACTTGATACCTAAAGGGGTAGGTTCTATTGCAGTCCTCTACAGATAACACAGTTTAGCTTTTGTATATGAAATGTGATCTGGAACAACAGATTGTATACAATTCACTAATCTGAAAAGATTTTGCCAAGGTAGAGCATTAAGAGGAAAACATTTCACTAGTGTTTGCTTATATGACAAAAATGGATTTTATAACAGACCTGTTGCTGTTGATTTTTTTTGGAATCGGGTTCTTACTTGCTTACTCGGGTCCTTCAGGGTGGAATCTATTAACAGAGTCTATTAACAACATCTCTGTGCCATGTTACAGTTTGATTTTAAAAAGCATTAATTTGATTATTCTTGCAGTTTTCTTCATCTTTGCCTATTAATTCCCTTTATATAAATAATTTAATTTTCTTTTTAAAGTTATGAATCTTTCCTTCACACAATTCAACAGTTACGCAGAGATCATGGTAGAACTCTATGGCTCTGTTTTAAATGACAGCATTTTTGTGTTAGAGCAACGTAGCTTTAAAGCAGTCAGTATTCTTATTTCTTAACATACGTATTTAAATACTATTCCACACACATTCCCTCTTCCCCTCACCTTCACTCTTTGCTTGTCTTTTTTCCCAAAGTGTTCTGTTTTGGTGTGCTGTTTTTTTTTTCCTTCCCATTCCCCAGTTTTTCCTTTCCCGTTGTCTTATATCTTTCTTCTTCCTTTCGAGTCTCCTCTTTGAGACAGTCCTCAATACTTATGACTTTTGTTCTGATCTCCTTCTCCACTGCATCTTCTCTAATATATCCATCAACATTTAAAATAATTGGAAGATTATTTTGTTTGACTAGTTGAGATAGGGAACCAATCTTCTAGCTATCCTTTCTTTTTCTTTTAGAATTTCTCAAAGATATTTAATTTAAAAGTCGTTTAGATGTGGTGCTTGGGCATAAGGTTTAAGGGTGGAATTTGTAGAGTAGGGTTATTGGTTGGACTTGGTGATCCTGAGGATCATTTCCAACCCGAATGTTTCTGTGATTCTGTGAATTTTTGTCATCTTTTAATGCAGAAATTACAGTAATTTCAAATTTTCAACATTTTTATTATGGATATTTGAAATAGTTAAATATAAATGTAATTTATTTCCTCAGACACAGCTGGCACTCTGTCATTATACTACTTCATACAGCGAAGAAAATTTTGCAATGGCAAATGAATTCCGACCTGAGCGCTGGCTGAGGAAAGATAATTTGGACAGAGTAGACAATTTTGGTTCCATCCCCTTTGGTTATGGCATTCGAAGTTGTATAGGAAAAAGAGTCGCAGAGCTGGAAATTCATCTTGCACTGATTCAGGTTAGAACTATGTGACAGCATTGCAAGAGGAAAAATATATTGGTATGATTCTTTTCTATGTATACCATTTCTGGATATCCTGCAGTGCTCAAAACTCTTGTTTTTGGAGTGTTGTCTGGCATACTCATCCTGCAAAAGCTTAAAAAAATTGAAAATAATCATGTTTGTAATGTAGTGTACTAGTTAAAGCCACATTGCAGAAGAAAAAAATCTTTACAAACAAAGTAAAGATAAAGGTAAGATTAAGGAAATACATGGACTTAGTACAAAAGGTTTTTGCAAGCAAATTGTGCTGATCTGCTGATCACAGTGTTATAATCAATAGCAGAATTTTTCTATGTTCTGTGGTGTTCTGGCCCTTCTTGCTCTTTTTTCTAACTTTATTATCATTTTATATATACATAATTTACAGGTATATAAGTAATTAGTACATATTGATAAATTTTGTTTTCTGTTGCTTCCTATCATAAAGAAAGCTTTCCCAACAGCTGATATTTACATCCTTTTAACTTAAAAGACACCCTTTAACTAAAATACTGAGATCAGATTGTGCAAAGTCACAGATTTGGAAACTATTTTAGCTACTTAACTGTAAAAATATTTAGACTTGTTACATGTTTTCAAAACAAAGCTTGATTGAATTTGCCTTAGAATTTCCTTAAACAAACACTTAGAGCAATCTCTGAACAATTACTATCAGCCTTTTGGAACTCAGAGTGAGATATAGCTGTCAGGGGGATGCCTAAAACAAACATACTTGCATCCTTCCAAAAAGGAGGATCAAGAAAATAATGACGAGCCTGCTTTTGTTTTCTGGAAAGAAACTAGAATAAAATAGCAGACATCCTTTTTACAAGCATCAAGGTGATATTTAAGTGATTCAAAAATAGAAACATGCGAAGCATGGAGCTGATCAAAGAGAAATTATTTCAGAGTAGTCTCATTACTTTTTTAGACTTGATCACTTACCTAATGTGATTTAAAATAAATCATGTATTCTGACTTCAGGAAGTATTTTCACATCTCCTGTACATTATTCTCACAATTAATAAAATTTGATCCAGATGTAGGCACCTATAAAATGTGAAATGGTTGAAAAAAAGAAATAGCTGGAGGCAACAGCTGTCAAATAGTTGCTGTGAAACTGGGAAAGCACTTAATTAAAACTCTGTAAGAATTTGATATTAAAATTCTGTGAGAATTTCTGCATTTGATTTAGGTTGGTATTTTTCATTAATACTGTAAATGGTGAATTAGAGACTAGTTTTAGGATTTGCACAGGGTACCAGGCTGACAGGAAATAAGTTAAAGAAACGGAGGACATGAATATAGAATTATGAAAGTTGGAGTAATGTTCCAGAATCCACACAAAATTGTTCTCTAAGGACAATTCCAAGTTACTCCTTTTGAGAAGTCAAATTCGTACAAATTGCTGATCACCTGGCTGGGCAGTTAGTGCCAAAGAACAGACTGGAGGGACATAGTCAAAAATTGGCCAACAATAATGATGTGAATTCTGACACAGTGGTGCTGTTCTTGGGTTTATTGACAGTATTAAGCATGTTGCATGTTAGAGAGAGGGACTAAATCACTCAGTTTTACAGACCCTGGTGAATTCTCAATTGGACAGTGATAACCAGCCCTGTGTGCTGCGTTTTAAGGATGACGTAGTCAAATTGCAGGAAATTCTAAAGACAGAGAGAAAAATGAGAGCTATAAAAAAGAGAAGAATGAGATAAAAAGCTGCTCAAACATCAAACATGGAAAAAGGTAGCTATGTATAGGAAAATAATTCTTACTTGGGGATGAATAAAAGAAGATTGATTATGGGAAAAAGTATTTGATATTTAATATTAGGAAAAGTTGAAGATATTGTGGTATTTGCTTCTTGAACTTTAAAAATAGATAGCTGAGGTATTCTATAGTCAGCTTCAAAATGGCTGAGATAAATCTCGTGAAGTTTGTTTTAGCTCATGATTTCTGTTGTTTACATACCAGCACCTAAAAGGTGACTACCAAGAAGATGGGGATGCCCTTTTTACAAGGAGTCACATGGAAAAGACAAGGGGTAATGGGTACAAGTTACGCCTGGGGAAATTCTGGTGGGACTCCAGAAAATGATTCTTCACCATGAGAACAGTTAGTGGAATAATCTCCCAAGGGAAGTAGTGGATTCCACTACGTTGGATAGTTTTAAGACTCAGATTTACAGGGTACTGGGCCAGCTCATTTAAACTATACTATTACCTAGAAGGGTTGGACCAGAAGATCCTTGAGGTCCTTCCCAACCTGGCATTTTGTGATTTTATGATTCTATGTTTGCAATTGATTCTGTTTCTTTAAGTGTACAGAAAAATAGAGGTTTAATATATAGATAACTTGTATGATTGAATCCTAGTGATTCTCTTTAGGAGTTCTAATAGTTGGTTCCTTGAATTGTGATTGTTTTACTTGGTGTACTGGATAGTTGCTGTCTTGTGTTTGTTTTGTTTCCTTCTGCACAGGAGAAGAAACGTGTGCGATGGGATTGGCACTCTTTATTGTTTTGTTTTATAATTGCACATATTGATTGATATTTAAGGAACTGAAATAAACACAGAGAGGAAGCTCACAAGGTTTCAGAGAGAACTCAGTTTCTTTGGTAGCTAAAACTGCTTAATCTAGTTGTGTGAAACTTCTCCAGACAACACTGTCTCAGGCCTCTCTCAGTCAGAGGAAGGTTTTTAACTTTAATCTTAACTTTGTAACAACTATTTTTTCTTTCCTGTGTGGGAATTGTAGCACTTAGACTCCCTGGACTTGGTAACAGCAATGTTACTTGTGACAGTCTGTTAGGTTCTCTTTTCCAGAGGTTAATCTTGATCTGTTTAATACCTGTCCTGTTTATTTTCACAGTTGCTTCAGAACTTTGAGATCAAAATCTCTCCCAAAACGGAACCAGTTCATGCCAAAACCCATGGACTTTTGACTCCTGGAGGATCCATCAATGTGAGATTTTCTGACAGAAAGTGAGACTCCAAAGTTTTGGAAGTACTTGTGTGATTTTCATGGGAACAGACTTGCATCTTATGGATGTTCAGCCGTGCTTGTTCCCTGGTTTGTAGGTATTTGGTGAAATGACAAAGTATGATGTTCTAGCAGTACATAAAAGAAATGACCTCTCCTATAACAAATACTTACACATATGAAAATATATCTTGAAAAAAATTCCTTCTTGTGCTGGGAATCTCCTTTTTTCTGTAAAGATTTCTGGCGACAACAACACGTGCATTGAAAAAACCCCAAAATGCAGTTCAGCTGTGTGGGTATCATTCAGTGGTTTTGCTTCACCACTTTGTCATTTGAGCCCATTTGAGAGCAAGAGAATTACTACATAATATGTGAAAATTAGCTACTTTGTGTTCTCCTGTTTCTTGTCCTCTAGTGTTCTTTAAAGGTTTCCACCTAACATTGAAATTATGAGAACACTTTTCTCTTGTCTGCAAAAAAAATTTGTGTATTAAATTAATACGGTAATAAGAAAAGACAGAAAAAAACCCCAATTTATGCCACTTTGTTTAGACTCAAAATACAGAACAATTACAAATATATTCAGACATAATTCTCATAAAATGTTTCTATGTAATTTTAAAAAATTTAAAAGCATTAAAAACAAAAATTGAAATGTCACATTGCAGTTAGAAACCCAGACACTTCTCATCAGCAAAGCAGAAGCTGAGTGGAGTAGCACAAGCCACTTTCACTGTTCTAGCTAATGTTATGCCAAAACCAAATGCAAATAATAAAAATGAACTAGCTGTTACATTTTTATCATTTAATCAAATTCTGCTCTTAACTGTCTTCACAGTTCTTCAACTGGAAACTTCCCATTGTAACATGCTGAACCCATAGGCAGGTGTACAGTTGCCTTCTGCAAGGTAGAAATGTGACTACTGAAGTATTTGGAGATACTTATTATCTAGTGTCTAATACAAAGAGTGGGCACCTCAAAGGGTTTTAATTTTAATTATTATGTTTCCTGTGACAGCTAACAGAAAAGTCTCTCTTGTATGATACTTTAGATAATTTTGGTGTTGCTGCACTAATTTTACATTCTCAGTTTTGAGAGAAACCTTGGGTCCATGTTATGCCTTGAATAACACTCAAACCTGTACATCCTCATATGAAATGAACTATGTAATTATGTATAGTTAACTGTTTACATGTCAGGCCCTGACTGTTTTTTGTGAGGTAGTTTGCATACTGATAATTGTAAACTTTTCAGCCACGTGCAGAGTTAGAAAAAAGTTGTGCAGCTTAGTTTTTAAAGTAATGACTTTTTTTTGCTCATCTAACTGTAAGTAGTCAAAGACAGGTTACAAATGAAATAACACACCTGAGTTTTACTGGCATACATGAAATTCTACATAGCTGCTACAGTCATGTTGTAGGATTTTGGTTACTTTCTGTAGTGCCTTTTCAAGGATTTGATGAAAGAAAACTGAGAAATCTCCTTTTATGGAACTTGTACATAAAATAATGACACTAAAAAATAATTATCTGAGTTGTGAGAAGGTTAAATGCTTACTGATGACTTCAAAATGTTAATCCTATATTGAGCATATATGTGTACTATAGGGAGAACAGGCAATCTGTGGACATTTTTTACTTGAATGATTTTGCTTTCTGATTGTTTTCCAGGGCTTCACATTATTTCCTTCTCTTTTCTTCTCCCTCCTTTTTGTATCCAATTGTCCACTTCATAAGTAGAATGAAAAGAGCTGTGTCTGCTGACTTCCCAAGGGAGATAATTTGTAAATGTCTGTTTAAAAAGTCTGAGGACTGAATATTTGACTCCATAACGTTGCCTGGTTTTGGGGACCTGGGGACCAAAGACCCCAAGTCTTGAATTCAAATTCAGATTGGGTATGGTGCCCTCCTTTTGCATTGTCAGAGCATAATTAGGAACAGCAACCATTGCTATCTTGTAGCACATTTGCTGCTTGGTATTGGTCCCTAAGTAATACATCACCGTAGAAGAGAGGAGGGGCATTCATAAATGCTATTTAAAGGATTTGAATCTTTTAATGAAAACACAAAGCCTGTGATTTGTTTTAATAGAGTACCTATTGATGTAAGGTGTCTTTTATACTTAATAAAATATTTATACATAATTTACAAGTCCTGGTTCTTATTTTAAGTGCTATTTATAATTGATTTTTTTTTAGCATCTTAAAGTTTTTAACTTGTTGGATATAACTGGAAGATTTAGTGCTACATAGGAAGTTACTAGTTCAGCTAGAAAAGGTGAGGATTCATACAGAATGTGTAATGACCTGGCTGAAGTTTAGATAATATCTTTTAAAGAGTACTGTCATTCTGGAGGAAAGTTACTGGCAAAGTTACCCAAAAAGTATCTTAGGACTGATTCTAATATAATATTTTTATTAATAATAATTGCTTGGTACATAGAAGGGTATTAATGATCTAAAGAGTGAAGGCATGAAATATAAAAAATAACCAACCGAATCTAGAAAATAACAGAGAATTTAATAACAAGACAGATGTATGTAGGAAGTAAGAAGAATTTATCTGAGGAGCTCACCAGTTGAAAATGAAATGTGCAGAGGAAGAGCTAGGTAATCACAGGTTACTAGAGATTGCAAATGCGTTGGGATAATGAAAAATACACCCTATAATGTATGAGGATGCATCTCTGACAGAGATTGTGGAAGAATAAGTGGGACTGCATCTGAAGTGCTATGTACAGTGTAGGTATGTGTTCAAGAAAGGTGGAGCTTGATATGAACACTAAGTTTATCAAGTTAAAGTTTCTCTGTGTAGAGAAAGAGTTATGCTACAGTGTTTTTTGCTCTGCCTTCCTGTGGTTTAAGCAGACCACAAGCTTGTAGATCAAGCCCTGGCAGATCTGGAAGCTATGTAACCAAGTGCTTAGGAGAACTTGTTTCTTTGGACAAAATACTGTGCTGACTTGGTAACGCTCCTTCCAGTTGGATTAGATAGCAGGTAGTGGAAACAAGAGATTAAACCTATTTAGTCTAGAAAAGGTAATATTGAGAGAGGACGTAAATGTTTTCTTCAAATACCTTCAAGTTATGGTGTTTACTCCTTCACCTGCTTCCCCACGCAGGGACCGGTTTCTGCTTGCCCCTGTCTGCCACCTGAGTAGCCTGCCCATAAGCTGCCAGCCCTTAGCACAGGTGTGCTGCTATCCCAGCTTCAAAAGAACCCCAGAAGGCTCCTTCTTGGCCCTCTTGCAGTATGGACCAATCTACACTGGAACTTGTCTTGTTGGTGAGACAGAGCATGGTGAAAAGAAATCTCCAAAGTGTTTGCTTAACTAGAATTGCTGTATTCAGTCTGTTCTCTGCTTTTTCTTACTCTATTGTAGGTACATAGGTGTGGAAGGCATCTGTGTGGTCAGTGGTGAAGTAGTCACAACTCCAGCAAAATTACGTGGCAGTGGTCAATGAAACTTACGAGCTCATTAAATACCCCACCATTGATGTGACCATGAAGATGGAGAGTAGCATGCCTGGCAGCTGTGAACATGTGAGAAGTAGGCACTGGAGGTTTGTTTAGAAGTAGAGACAGAAGAGTTGTGTTGTCATGCACAGGACTAGAGAAGGGGAGTAGCAGAGTCACACAAAGTGGAGGCTTTGCCAAGTAGATAATCCATGGAAGAATACATGAGATCAAAGTCAAGGATCTGAAGAGGTGAGCTGTGGACTGTGCATGCAGGATAGGGGAGAATGAGAGAAATGGGATGAGGCAAAAGTAGTTTGGGCATTGATGTGTTATTTGTACCACATACCAAAACAAAAAAGAAAAAAAGACCACTATTGGTTTTGATCACTGTTGTTTTTGTTTCTTATGTTACATTGTCATAAAATGCTCATAACTTTAAAAAATGCTGGTTTATAATTACTAAAGATTTACATCTTTGGTAACAACAAACTTCTGCTGTGCCTGCCCAGAGAAAGACTCTGAAAGGACATAATAAATCACCAATTCCTTGTCTTCCAGAACAACATTAGTTTGCACTGGCAGGCTCCAAGGGAGGCAGATGAACTGGAAAGATTTTCACCTCCTGAAGTGTCAATAGGGAATTACAAAGCCATGTGAAAAGCAGGCACTAAGATGGTTTAAAATGCTACCAAGTTACAATAACAGCCCTGTACACCTACATAGGAAAGGTATAAACACATATGCCAGTACAGTCACTGTGGATGACAAGTCTAACTGTGTTTATTCATTGGACCTTTCTGATTTTTGCTAGATGATTGCTTGTGTCATGGGCTGTAAATACTGAAGCAAGATTCAACTGAAGAAAGTTGACTGGAATGTGTGTTTGGAAAATATTAGGGACAGAGATCCAAAGCTGCTAGATATTTCTTATGTAGAAGTTTTCACCTAAATTTTATATCAGTAGTAGTAAATAAATTTAGATGGGAACTTGTGAGTAGTAATCACTTTAATACCTGATAATTTAAAAAAATTAAATACATATAATATATACACAAAAAAATATATATTTTATCCTCTGTGATTAATACACATATTCACATACTTTTTCCCCTTTCAAAGGATATTAGCACAGAAAGTAATTAAATTTATATCCAGACCTTGCAAATATTAGTTATACATGTGCATGATGAACTAAAAAAACAACTAAAATATGTAGAAGTCGTATTGATATTTAAAAAATAATTTCGTCTGAAACTTTCCCCTATGGTTTCTGAACTATTTTCTTCAGGGAAACCACTGAAAGTATTCCATTGTGGTCTTAGTACCACTAGGTGGTGCTGCCTCTATAGTATTCCTTACTACAAGTCTGTGACTGTACCTATGGGGGAAAAAAAAAATACATATATATATATATGTGTGTGTGTGTGTGTATATCTACCCCCATATATATGTATCTGTCTATATAAAAACAACATACTTACTATCTTAAAGTTAGAGAAGTTTTTTTTATACTTGCTTAACAAGGACTCCTAGCCTTTGCAAGTCTAAATGTGCCAAATTTGTGTCCATATTTTGCATATGTCTGATTAAAATGGGAATTTGTAGGTAACCAGTAGTACAGTATGTCCCAAGTTTCATGTAGAGAAAATCCAGCTTCTGCAGCTTCCTGTATGCTTTCTGTTGAGATTTATTTTGTTAACAGAATTTGTTAATAACTGAGCTTTGATACTCTACCAGGGGGGTTGGATCTGATGATCTCTTGAGGTCCCTTCCAACCTCTGATGTACTGTGATACTGTGATTATAATGCAAAATTTAATATAAAGGCAGTTTTTACTCTGAGATTACATTCTAGGTGAGACAGGAGTAAAGATGTGTTTCAGGCACTACAGTAAATTTCAGTCCTGCACTGCAGTAGACAGCAGACCTTCTGACACAATTTAAAAGGTATTGTACGACTCTTGGCAACATTTGGAACATACTGTTTGCTGAAAAGTGTTTGTCTGTTTGGGAAGTGTAAACTCTCTGAAGGAGCTAATTTACTCAGACAAAAGGAAGGCTAGAGTCAGAAGTTTCTATGGGATAAAACTGCAAGTGAGTATTTGCTGAAGTTTCAGGATAAGTTTTGCTTTTACCATTTTATTGTTTTGGATCAGCCAATGTAGAATTTGTGTCTGAAACATGAAGCTGAAAGATGTGAGCGGATTGTACAGATTGCATTAATTCTATATTTCTGAGAGAAAAAGTAGGAAAATTTAAAAGTGTGAATGAAACATTGGGAAGGATGAATGACTTCTTAGAGGCAAAAAGTTGTGTGCTTTGCCCTATGCAGTAACTACTCCACCTTGACTGAAGAGACTAAAAAAATATATCCTACCAACTCAATACAAAACTACCAAGCAGAGATTAAAGCTTGTATAAAATTGTATTTTCCACTACATATTCATCTGAACCTGGAATATGTCCTCAATTTATTCCCTCAAGCTGATACCTTTGCTTCTCAGAATGCCTCTGCTCAAGCACCTCAGCCACCTCAAAAGCTAGCAGCAGCTGAAGGTTTGAAGTGGAGAGCACTAAGCTCAGAGCAGCCCAGAAGCAGCATGAGCTTCCTGAGCAGAGTTTGTGGCTCTCACACTCCAGGCCTTGCCGGCTACCCTTCCCACAGTCCCCTGGGAAAGGGGCATGGGGAACCAGCAGAAGGTCCCCTGCTACACAGCAGTAAGTTCTGTCTTGTGCTTTAGGTTTAACATCTCCAAAACACTAAACTGGGAGAGTGACCCTTGCTGGGAACACCAACAGATGCTCTTCTGCTGCAACTGCATCTTGTGTAGAGGATAAGTCATTAAACTTTGTTTTCCTGGAGTGTACCTAGAAGAAAAGAGATGTTGTACTGAGCTACATAGGAAATTAGTTCATTAAATGTAGTAATAATGTTGTTATAAAAACTCATGTGCTTTAATTTCCTGTAAACTCCACAAAACTCTGTGAGGTGGTGCTTCATATATAGATCTCATAAACTACCTAACTTCTACTGGAACTGTGTTCTAGGTAGGATTGGATGACAAAGCCAAATGAGATGCTGTAAGAAACTCTTCTCAAAAACATCACTGAATGCCCAGTAAATTATTTTTTGTAAATCATTGACAGTTCAGGGTTGAAGGGTTCTACTGTTTCCCTTAGCAGAATTAGATGAGTCCTAAAAAAACAGAGAACACCAAAAAACCCCATGGAAATTAATGAAATGTATTAGGAACTCTATGCAGCAGCCTAATTAACACCTAGGTGGCTAGAACAAAAATAAAGTGCAAACCAGAAAGCCATTACCACGCAAAATCTGTTGTCAACAATTGGTGAAGGCTAATGTTCTCTTTGAAATACACCAGAAGATATGTGAGGCAATAACAGACACCTCTGGGTACCAGATACCAAATAGAACTGTGCTGCAAGACAGAAAACAGACCACTCTGGAGTGCAGCAATGACTTTGGAAAAGATTCCAATAAAATGAGAGGCATCATCATGAGGATTAGAGAGGTCCCAAAGGTGCTGGAAGACACTAAAGAAGTCTCAAGGAAGCTCAAAAGGAAATTAAACAAAGTAGAGATGTCCTCGGGAGACTGAATGGAGGCATCAGATATGGCAGAGGGAAAGGTAAGATTGCTCAGGGATAAATTCAAAGCCTGAGGAAGACTTTCCTCTGAATACGAAAGACACAAAACTTGCTGCAGTGCTGAAGGATGGCCATGGGATACTCACAGGAGGCATTGTGGCAAACAGATGAATGCTGAAGTGGCTGGAGACAGAAAGTGGCTCTTGTCTATTTGTGTCTGTGCCTACCTTTTTGTGTCTGTTCTTGTCTTTCCTCATTCATCCTTATCTTCTTAGATATAAGAATGGCCTGAAAGAGAAATGGGTTTGCACTCAGGTTGCCACTTGCCAACTGAACTACGGAAAGTTTGTTGGGGCTCTTAGCTCCTGACAATATGCAGTAGCCTGCAATAAAGAATATTTAAGCAAAGTTGCATTGTTGTGAGCAAGAAGTATGCATGTAGACAATTACCAAACTGACCTGATATGTATTATCTTAATAATTTGTCTGAATATTAGCAATTATGGGAGATTTGTATAGTTTAAAGTGCATGCTCGGAAAAAAATAAAATGATATGAGATAAAGTGATGAAAGTTACAAGTGGTCTGAAAAATAGCATCATGTCATGTCTCTCACAATACTAAACATTAATGCTCTTAAAATTAGAAATATGTCAACATGTGAAGGCCGCTTTTTTTGAAGTGTTTATGGGGAATGTCAAAGAACTATATATAGAAAGAACATGACTAACATGCTAAAGGAACTGCTGGTGGAGAAAAATATCAATGTTGACACATCCACAACTATGACAATCTAGTTTTAAGCAAAAAAAAATCAGTTTATCTAGGATGAAAGAAATTGTAACATGAAATATCTAGGGTGTGCAATTACATGAAACACCTGGAATGTACATTAAAAATGCTAATTTAGGATGGAGAAATCTTTGCCCTGGGTCTAGGGGAAGCTGATAAGAAAGGATGCTTAAGAACTTTCCTCAAATAAATTCTTAGATAATATCAAGAGATTTCAGCTATGTTTACATTAGCTGCTAGGTTCCTCTTGGCAACTGGTTCTCAGCTGTTTATTTTTCTACCTGAATTAGTGCTTACCTTGGTTTGTAATTGCAGGTGCAGACAAAGAGAAGATTAAAAAAAAATCATTTAGACAAGTCTTTTTGCTCTCAGTAGCTCAGATTGTGAATTTCTTTGTATCCTTTATGCAGATGGGAATAACCACTTTTAATTTGCCTGAAGAATCCCAAATGCTGCAAAGATAGTCTTGTCCCAGGTGGAAGAAGCAAACGTTAACTCTGGGTGATTAGCGAATGAAAGAGGTACGTGAGTAATTAGATACCCATATCTGGAAGGGCTTGGCTAAAATTTTTCATCTGTGATACCACTGCAAAGGCAATCAATATTTCACTACCACATTATAAATGCTTCTTTTATGTCATTGTCACAAATTCATAGATAATAAATGCATAGTAATCCTGGTAACTACCTAACACTAGTTACTTTCAGATGAAGTTGTACGAAATAACATGCAATTCTTTTCACACAGAATGAAAGCACCAAATTCATCCAAGAAATAATCATTTACTAGTTGCTAGTCAACTTAGTTTTGATGTATAAATAGGTATTGATGCCAGGAAGCATAGGCAGCCATTTGTTTCGCTTCTAGACTGTATTTTAAAAGTGGTTACAAAAAATCCCCACTTTGCAGGTTTCTGAGACATTAATCTCAGCTAGCAAAACTTCCTAATTCATATCATGATGCAGGTGATCAATCACTTTCTCACTGAGGCTGCTGGGAATAGCTACATTTGTCCATTCACTGCCTATATGAGATTAAGTTCACTCAGGAAAGGTATGACTCAGCCATGCTGTCTCTAATGTTTGTATGCTTGTAAGACTGCAGATTTTAGGCCCAGAGCGAACAGCTTAAGTGTATTGAATTCTACTTTCTGCCTCTTCTGATGCTGGGTCATCATAATTAATAAGGAATTATTGGTGAATATATAGTAGAGGTTAATGATTTCATCTGTCAGCACTGGGCCACATTGGAATGCAAGAGCAGTACTGGTAATTGCTGCAATTATGTTGATGTATAATTTGGTATTATGTACATTTATAATTATATTTTCATGTTGGCATTTCCCCACTCAGTGTCACTATCATCAGAGTATGTGGGGAAAGAAATTACCATGAATGCTTTAAGATAAATAAAAATATTGACATGATGGCTTACTTCTCCCTGCCTTTCTTTGGTTTTGTGGGTTTCAGATTCATATTTTGACACTTTCTTCCCAGCTGGAAACCTGTTCATGTGATTCCAAAAGGTGGAGTTTTGAGAGAACAGCCTGTACTGCAAAATTCCTAGTAAAGACGTTGAGATGTTGCAGTATTTCCAGACTTGTTCTTTGGTTTTCAGAGTCAAGGAGTGGGAATAGCATGCATTTCCATCACTTATACAGCAACACAGTAGAAAAAGTTTCACAATTTCAGGTGTTTGGTTGGTTTATTTGTTAGTTGCTTCGTTTCAAAATAGAGTTCGGACCACTCAGAAATTTAGCTTGATATTTGTCTTTGTTCCTTCTATCTATGATAGATCGATCTTCTACCCTGACAACTAGGCACACAAAGCTGTGAGTCACTAGACTGTTGAGGATGCTTACTTTAAGACTGTAAATGTTTTCTGCTAAATTTGGGTGTGACGCTGCAAGATATCAGAGCACTGGATGACAGTAAAAATGTTGCATAATCTATAAAGAGAAACACGTCAGCTCAAACTAGGTGACCCTCAACTCTTAGTCTCTATAGTATTCCTTTTTCTGTCATGGAGTAAATATTTATCTATGAATAAAAGAAAACTGTTAATTTACTAAAGTTGGAAACAGCTAAGTATCTGCAGCAATTGAGTGCAGTATTTAGATTTATGTAAGAATTTAGGTTGGAAAGGCAAAGAGCTGTTCACATTAAAGACTGTTTTGATGGAATCATAGATTGATTTGGGTCAGAAGGGACCTCCAGAGGTCACCTAGCCCAACCCCCCTGTGAGCAGGGACATCCTCCATTAGATCAGCATCCTCTTTTCAATCATCCCCTCTTTTCTTTCAGCATGGCTTATGCTTCATTCCTACATTCCTGCTTTTCTAAGCTTGTACTGTCACATTATTATTAAGGTGGAATATTTGAGTGATGCATCTGGCATGTAGATAATATAGAGGATTTCAGTGCATGAAGGATTACATGCAATAAGCATGTACTTTAATTCACTTGATCCTGTTCTTTTCTTTCCACTAGACTTTAACTCTTTGGTGTACACAAAATAATGGTATCAAAAATAAAGCACATGCATAGTTTGAAAAATTCCTTAAAGTCCCCATAACATCCATAAGTATTGTTTTCCTATATCATATTTTTTACCAGAAAACCAAGCATTTGTATTGACTTACCTTCAAAAAGCAGTGATTGAGAATGGAAGTTTTAAAGATGTATTGTTAACTTTTAAATTACTTACTGTGGATTTTTAATTCTTCTGAAATCTTCGTTGTTTTTGTCTGTACCCTTAGGAAATTGTTTAAGAGTTGGTAAAGCCAGATGGTGGAAATAGCTGAAGTTGTTAAAGGTAAGGATCTTATTTTCTCATTTTTCTGTGTTGTATTTTCTGCAGTCCTGGCCCAGGATTGACTATTATAAATGTCAGTAGTTATTGATTAGAATAGATTGTATAGTAATGGTGTATTGACTGTGCAAAGAAAAACTGCACTTGCCCAAACCGGAAACTCATTTTCTGAAAAATCAAATCCCAAACACCAGAAGCAAAGAGTTGGATAATTTTGAAAACTGAACAAATCTGAAGTGATGGTGACCTTACAGTAAGCAAAGGTGAGATAGCTCTTGTAAATAGTTTGTAGTGAATGAGTCACTCAGTTTTGTTACCAGGGAAATAAAATGAGGCTATCAGTAAAGAGAAGCCAGAAGTAAGACATTGCAGCTAGGGCAACTGTTACCATGACAAGTCTACCTGGTATGGTTGTCACCAAAGTGACAACCAAAGTGAAGGTATGTTTTATAGAAAATATTTTCTGGTTTTCACCGATGTATTGTGCCCTTGGCATAGTAGAAGACTTCCAGAATTCTCAGAATTGCAAGCCCATGATTTACTTATCTGCTCCCTTGTTGACTGATGATAATGAAAACCTAAAACCTTCCTTTCCTGCACGATGGTACAGATGGTATTAGGTATTTTGTTGTGTTTGGGACTCGGGAAGATTCACTTAGGTATCATCTTTTGTTCCTCATAACAACATGGTGACGAGATTCAACAGAGCTTGTGAGTTTAAGGGATGCGGGAGAGAACACCTTTTGGACACTCTGTAAATCAAAGTTTCATCTTGCTCTCACTTCATTGTTTCATCTTGCTTTAACACATAATCAGCAAGCTTTTCGCTATTATTTCTTATGGCAGAAACTTCCTAATCCTTCCCAGAAACTTTCTGTTTGAGAACAAAAGGAGAGTTTGCATGAGAATACAGCCAGTCAGAAAGGAATGCTAAGGTAGACTAGATAACGTTAGAATTGATGCCTGAAAGTACCCTTGATAACGTTATCAGATTAAAAGAAAAGATAGTAGTCACCTTTGCAAGCTCATCCTGAATGTTGAGCCAGAAGAATGCATGATCTGCAGTGGAAAGACAAAAAGTGAGCAGGCTATTTTTGGCAAGCAAGGTTGGAGTCAGAACTCAATTACATTTTGCTATGTAATCTATTTTGTGTAATTTGTTGTTTTTAAAGTGTTGGATTTACTGTTTTAAATCAATCTTGCAACTGACATCACTAAAGCAAGGGAATGGTGCTTGCAATAAGTGAGGCCAGCTGACTTGGTAGTACTATTCAGAGCGGGAACAAGACCATAGATCTTAAGAACCAGAGGCTTTGGGGCTGTTTGAAATGTGAACCTCAATATTGAATACAAACTTTGAAATTATGATTGAAATAGGCCCATCTCGGATTAGATTAGTACTTGGGGAGAAGAGCTTTAGAATTCTTTGAATAATTTATTGCAAATAATAAAAGTTGTTTAGTATGAATATAAATATTTTGAATTTTTAATAATGATATATTTACATTTATCATAAGCATTTAATTTACTGAGTTCTACTAAATATTTGGGAAAAAAATCAGTAATTATAAACTTAAAATCAGAAGTCCTTGCTAAAAAGAAATATGAATCATTTTTACTGGATTTTAATATTCTCTGTAACTGGAACAGAGAATATATACTTCTAGTTCCATGAATGGTAGAGACCATATATACTACTATTGTAATTTGAAAATTATTTTACTTAAATAGGATTATACATGAAAGATTTTATCACCAGTAGTAGAGAAGCAGATACATTTTGATCATCACAGCTCATAGCACTAAACACACAACCTAAATTAAAAGGTTCCAGTCTGGAAAAAATAAAGATATATTAATGGACACACTGCTGAAATCACCGTTCAAAATGAAACAACAACACACAAAAAACCCAGAAGAAGCAAGCAAGCAAACAAACAAAAACCCCAAACCAATTTACGTTAGGAATCATGAAGAAAATGTTCTGCTCCCAGATGGACAAACTTGGCAAAACAGGAATAATTATAATAATAATAAAAAAGAGATGCAGTAGCTGTTTGTTCAATGAAAGGAATAAATTGCACCTAAGCTACAAAATAACAGGCTCCAACTCAGCAAGTACATAAGCATATGCTTACTTGTAAACAGGTGAGCAGTTCATTTCTCTTTCATGAGACAAATGAGAAGTAAAATGCACTTCTGAGTGCATTTAGGGGCTGAGACCTAACATAGGCATTATTGACTAGAGTATTAATTAATTAAGAAAGCAATAAAAAAAGCAATGGTAGTTATGCACATTTAAAGTAAGTGCATTTGTGCAGTCCTGTTTGACAGGTTTGCTTCTTCCCTATGAACTGTGTAAATAAATCATTCTGTCACCAGGGAGATGGACTACCAAGTGGGTTTCAGAACCCACCTGGCTTTCTTAACTTTAGCTGTTTAAGCTATTCATCTAACCTCCCTTTGTAGCTGTTTTATCTTTTAGCATTCTTTGAAGATACTGTTTTTACTCTTTTGACTATAAAAGGAGCCGAGATGACTCAGCTTAAATAAATCTAGTTAAGCTTAGCTGGATACACTCAGGCGAAATGAAGTGTCCTAGGGTCTAGTGTTAGAATAAGTGAAACAACTATGCACATACTAAGTTTAATGGATCTCTCTGCAGAAGATGGACATATGCATCAAGTTCTATTTCTTTTAACTGCAATTGTGCAGAGTCTATCACTAACAAGTTAGACAGCTCTGCCTCCCAGTGACACAAAGCACAAATGAGGATAAGCATGAAGGTCACTAGCCTTTATGTTTATTACTATGTGCCATCCTATTGACATGCAAAATTATTTACCTTTATAAGATTGTAAAAAACTGTAAGCTTGAGACCAGAACAATGGTGGAGAGATGTAAGACAGAAACCTCTTCTGTCCACAAAGTAACAGCCTTTAGCGTAGATCACCTGGCTAAAATACTCTCTATGTTCATTTTGATGCGTAGCCACTCATAGTGTGTGATGTTCCCTGGGGCACACTAAGGGAATACTTTTTCATGACATACCTGAAGCCCACCAAATGCTTTATATCTTTGGTGCTGATCCAATCAAGCACGGAAATAACTGGGAAATGACTCATGCTGAGAGGTGGTTGCTTGCTGGTAAACCCAGCTTTTAAAACGTACGCAGTTTGTCATCATTTTTCATTGTGGAAAATGTGTGTGTCTGGCTGCTTTGGTTTCACAATTGTCTGATGTTTGCCATGGACTCTTTTCAGCTCATGTGCTGCAGTCATTCGCTTTTCACTTGGAAGGAAGACAAAAATCCCTTCAATACCAGTTTCACTGAAGAAAAGACCTAAGCAGGAGAAGCAAATTCATGAGGTAGGATGGAGAGGAATGTGTTCTGACCCTGAAACATCTGTTCTTTTAAACACGATGTTACAAATGTTTAACCACATGTGCAACTTTCACGCTTGAGATGGGAAGTATGAGAGAAAGAAAATGGGATTTTAATTATGTTTCCAGATAACACTGGGCAGTGAGATGCTGGAAAATTATGGATTATACTGGATAAGAAAAGTAATATGAAAATACCTACTAAGGCTGAAATTATGGGCCAAATGAGATGCATTTAAGACAACTACACAGTTGTATATCTAAAACCACACAGAAATACGAATACTTACATGTAAAGCCAGAAAGGAATTGAATAAAATTATTTTGTGGCACAGTGTGGCATCACAGATGTGCATACACTGGAGTCTGAATATATCTTCTGTCAGTGCACTTTTCTTACCTACAACAGAAGCACATGCCTAAGTATTTTATTAAACACGAATAGTATGTCTACTAACATAATTGAAGTGCAGTATGGATTTAAGATGTTTTTTGAATGGGGGCTTTTGTAATTTAAGAAAAAAAAAGCTATTGTTATAACAGGCAAGACATGCAGAGTCACTGTCTCATGAAACCTCACAAAGAGGCATTGACAGGTTCTCTGCCTACAGTTTCTAAGGGCTCTGGCAAGACAATTGTTTTTATTCCAAGTTCTGAATGAATAGAAATAGTACTAAAGCAGAAACAGGAAACAATAAATACAAGATGAAAAATATGGCCTAGCTCTCTCAAGTAATAATTTTCAACATTTTTTGTGTTGCTTTATATTGTGATAGTGAGTGCTACACAGCTCCCTATGCGCATGAAACTGGAGATAACAGTCTTCAGATGGCAAAATAAAGACTATAAAATCATCTTGAAACACAGGTAGGTTTTGGTACCATCTGTCAATTAAAATAGGTGTAGGAGATGCATGTCTCCATCTTAAACAAAGGCAAATACAAGTTCCTTAAATACCTGTCTGCTGAGGATTAGTTTGGTCAATGCTGTACTACTGAATGCTTTGTGCCCACAGAGCAGAGGCAAGCTCCCACAGAGAAGTAGGAAGTGTGTGCAGAAGCTGGCTAAGAAGGAAGCTTCCTCACCACCTGACTGAGCCCCAGCCCGTAGAACTGACAGAAGCTTTGGAGCCAAGTATTAGGATACGAATAATGACGCTGAGGTGACTTCCCGTATTCCAGGAAGCAGAACTTTGTCCTAACTTGTAAAGGAATGAAGTTTCACAAAAGGTATTTGCACAGTAGGTCTAGAAAGCACATCCCAAACCCTGTTGCAGTGAAAGCAGTGGCATAACTGCAGTGTGCACAGGCAGAAAGTCGAGGCTCACTGAAGAGGGACAAGGGTAGGCAAAGGGGCAGGGTGCATATTTGGGCCATGAGAAACAACACTGAAAAGCAGAGTCACAGCTGAAGAACAATACCATGGAGACTAAGGTAGCAGGAATTCAGAGCAAGTTAGGCAAAAAAAGCATTCTGTGCAGCCATGATTTTTTTGTTTTGTTTTGGTTTGGTTTTTGTTCCTTCCTGGTAAATGTCCCATCACTACAGTGTCCTGCAGTGGAGACGTGCTGTCACTGTTACTCCCTAACTGGAACAGCCATTATGTGCAGCCACGCCGAATCCAAATTCTTGTGTAAATCCTAACGCATGTAAAAAGCTATGAGTTTGAAGTTCTTTACAAACGTTAACTAATCAGACATCCTAATATGTTCTTGTCAGATAAGGTGGTCACTTGACTATACATTTTTCAAAGTGACAGGGCTGATGTGAAGTCGTATATCAAGGGTCGTATCAGGGTCTCATAATAGGTTGGTATGTTAAAGGATGGGATCTTCTGAAATTTCAGCTTGGTACCTTGCCCTGCCAAGAATGTAAATTTCTCACTTTACACTTGTAAAGATTCAGGAATAATTTGAAAAATACCTTTGTTGTATAAATTTAGGGATACAGGTAATCAGTGATAGCAGTTAGTGGTACAAATTTCTTATGACAAGAAAGAACACTCTTTTTCTGCAAGATGAGAGACAACAGCAAACTCAAACCCTCAGCTAAGATTAATCATGGAACACTTTAGGTTGGAAGGGACCTCTAAAGGTCCGACAATATAGTCCAAGCCCCTGCAGTGAGTAGGGACATCTTCAGTTAGACGAGGTTGCACAGTCCAACCTGACCTTTAATCTTTCCAGAGATGGGTCTTGTTACTGTACAGCACCACATAATTGTGACAGCTAAGACTAATATAATCATTAGCCACTATCTCTAAGTCATGTTCTTCACTGTTTTTAAGTATCAGTAGCAAACTGTTCTGGTGTGGGAGGCCTTTTGGTATCTCTCCCCATATCTCACCTCCTTCCTAGAGATGCTCCCCAGCTTCTTCCACCCTGCCTTTCAGGGAAACAGGCAGGGTGGGGGAAACCTGACAAACGTCTGTCCCCAGCTCTCTCCCCGTCAGCAGCAGCACCATCGCACCCTTCACAGACAAGACATTCGGCCGTGCTGCTTCTGTCCCCTCCTGGGCGAAGCGCGGCCTCTTTAAGGCGGCTCGGGGCGCACTGTCCCTTTAAAAGGCGGTGGGAGGGAGGGAGGGAGGTGGGTGGTGGCGGCTGGGGCCATCGCCTGCCCGCCGGGTTTTCCCCCCCTTTCCTGCCGGCGAGCCGTTCGCAGCCGCCCGTTAAAAAAAGGAGGCAAGATGGCCGAGCTGGGCAGCAAGGGGGTCACCGCTGGGAAGATCGCCAGCAACGTGCAGAAGAAGCTGACCCGCGCGCAGGAGAAGGTAGGGGAGAAGGTGGCGGTGGGGAAACGCGCTGGCATCGCCGCCTCCCCCGGGCTGTGAGGGGGGAGATGCCAGTACCCGGGATGACACCCCTCCCAAAGCAGAGATGCGTCTCGCAGTGGGCACAGCGGCACCTGCCCCGTGCACCGGGCTGCCTTCTTTGATTTCGGATTTAGGGCCCCTTTGCACCCTGAGAATACAAAAGATCGCCGTGGAGAGCTGCGAGGGCTTCCATCCGCCTGCACGCTCAAGAAAAGCAGAAACATGGCATCGCGGACAGAGAGCCGCAAGGGTGCTTTACGTGCGTAGGTGCTTATTGTTTCAGCTGGAGGAGAGCTCGTTCTGTGGCGTCTAGGTTGTGCTACATGCGGCAGTTCCAAGAGCAGCGCTGTGTTCTGCAACAGCGTTATACGTAGCCTCAGAGATGAGAAGGAGAAGGAGGTGGGCGCTCGCATCGTTATCTTTTAACAGCATAACATGATAGTCGTGACTTGCCTTACTGACCTTGCGTTCCAGCTTTTGGAATAGCGGTAAAGAGCAAAAGCCATACGGGCTTTAAAGATCTTGCCGATGGCTGCTGTGGGAGGGATGTTTTTGTGGTTGGTGGTTGGTTTTTTTATTTTTTTTTTTTTTTTAAATCCCGGGAGCCCTTTTCGCTGCAACCACCAACCCTGGTGCAAGCAAAAGGTGCCAAGAATATGAAATAGATACTTTTCATGTTCATCTCTCTGGCATGCTGCATCTGGTGCCAGATGCCGGCTCCGTGTAGGGATTATCGGACGTTTTATGCAGGGACATTGATCAGCTGCTTTTCTCTCAGGCACGCTCGTCTTGGCTTTTGGTGATTTGCTATGAGATGACATTGACTGAATAAGGACTGGTGCATCTTGCAGGGAGGGGTTGTGAACAGACCTGCCCACTGCTGCTCTTGTTCCTGGGAGTTATCTTTAGCAACTAGATTTAATCTAGGAGGTTTGGGGTTGGATGCAGTGCTGGCCTGAGCCCTCTGCCAGTTTCTGACACTGTTTTAAAATGCTGCTGGGTCGAAATGGTAACCCGAACCTGTTTGGCCTAATGTTGCCCATGCTCATTCCCCCAGTTTAAGCTCTTTTACTGAGACTAGGAGCACGATTTGATCTTACCTGCCTGCTTGGACAAAACACCATGAGAATAGCAGATCCAGTATAGAATTATCTGCCGCAACAAGGTCTTGGCTTTGCTCTGTACATAAGAGTGTGGCTGCGTCTGTGGTTTATCACCTTACTGCATTTCCAGGAGGGGATGGGGCAGGGAGTCTGTCTTCTGGTCCACCCTAACTCATCATAGATGTTAAATTTGTTCTGTGTTAGCCACCAGATGGCAACCATATTTTTAGTTACTTTAAGGTAGGTGGTAAAGGCTGAGCTCTTTGGCCTGCTGATGAAGTTATTGTATTTATTGGTGCAGCTTGGAGCCAAGTGTGGACTGCCAGGCACTTCCTTGACCTCTTATCTAAATGCGTGCAGGTGCTTTTCTAGGCAGAGTTTTCCATGAATTCCTTTCAACTGGAGATCCAGGTCATTTCAACTGGAGATTCCTTGGTGGTGACTGGGGATATGGGAACATCGACAACAATAACAATTAAGAGTGTAGCTGCATGTTGCAGGTGATTTACATGGTCTGAAATCAGTTGTTTGTCTCTTTACACAGAAAAAAGCACAACTTACTTCCCTCTATGGAGAAAAGGAAAACAAAACACGAAGCACTTGTTTAATAAGTTAACACAAATTCTAGGCCCTTCATCTATTATCCCAATGCAAACAAACTAAATGTGTTCTCTGGGCTCTTAAGAAAGAAAAAAAAAATGGCATTTCTTGCTTCATCATCTGACGCACCTCTTTGTACTGCTACAGCTTCACCTGTAAGAATTCCACTTTCATGGGGTGTTAGACGTTTTGCCCTTGTCCCTGAGGGACAGATTTTCAGTGAGACAAACATAAATGTTAACGTTCAGCTGCTGAGGAAACAGAGAGCTGAATACAAACTGATGGGAACACACCAGTAATTATGGCAGGATACTGGTGTTAGTCTTGTGGTGTTTAGTTTTAAACCCTGATACAGTGTTAGCAAGAAGGGTAAACCACGTGTCTAAAGGTAAGGACCTGCTGTTTAAAAAAAAAGGGTAAGCGGAATCTACAAGATCTACCTCTGCTCACAACAGTCCAAGCACTTTAAAACATATTAGATCTTTGTGAAAGGATGCTGACTGAGGCTCAACTTTCTTTTTTTTGAGGCTTAAACAAGCTGACAGTGTTTCTTCTACGTATCTTCTTTTCGATTTGAATGTAGGATAAAAATTCATCCCTTCACAGTGGAATTTCCCTCCCAGCTTGACCCTTGGGGCTTTAACTTCAGCAGTTTCCTTCATGGTGAATTTAAGCCTTGTGTTAATCAAAGAATGATGTCTTTTTGTTCAGTGCACTGAAACATTGTACCCATCCTTTTTTTTCCCTTCTGAGATGGCTATTTTGTAAAGCATGTAAGATATTCCTTCAGAAGTACTGTTTGTTTTGAGCCTTTCAGCAAAATTACAGACTATTTCTAGAAGACATTTTCTCAGTTCCAAAGGAAATACAGGGCAGAATGGTTGACTGTGCTATTTGCAAATGGACTGTGTACCCTTTGAACCTCTCTGTCTATTCAAAGGTAGCCTGAAGTAAAATACTCAGTAATAATTTGCCCATTATTCATTGAAATGTATCAAATAAGTTGGTGCCTCTGTCCGGAGGAAGCCACTTAGCAGAAAGGACCCCTGCAACTGTTGTTAACACTTACATAATCCTTTGCGACTAACAAGTAGGAGAGTTAGGCTAGAAGTTGTGCTTTGTTCATCCTGCACTTAGCTGAAGGATTTTCAGACCAAGATGATGAGATTTGAGGCTTTCATAATTCTTAACATGGAGTAAATTGGTTATGTCTGCAGTGTTGTGGAGTCTTGGAAAGAGCCTGCAGTTTGCAAGGTCTTTTAAATTTTGCCAGTAGAAATGTGAAGTTTTTCTTTGTCTGTAATCCAGTGTCTTGGTTAAAGTTTTTCTGTTAAATGAGCGACTTTTACAGTTTTAACAATTAAAAAAAATCTCCCCAATTTCAACAGTTTTCATTTTTCTTGAAGAGTGCCCTGTTTCTGGATGTATCACTTTGCACATATACAAACATTTTTGCTTTGAAGAAATTAAAACAGTGTCTCGATGACTTAATATGATCATAACACAAAGGTAGCTCCTCTGTGAGGTTCCAGGGGGGCACTGAGCTCAGGATTTTGTTGCCTGTCTGCCAGTGAGTGTCTTTGTCATAAGATCAAACTCTTTGCTTTCCTCCAGCAGATTAGGCAGAGATTCAGGGTAGAAAGATCATGTTGGCTGTGTGGGCACCAACTGACAATTTATATTGCATACAGATTAATAGAAACAGTTAAGGAGATGAAGTGTAAAGTTGACATTGGAAAGAGATTTTACTTGAGAGCTTTTTGTGTGGAGAGGACTATAAAGGGATGAACTTATTTTCACCTTTTGAGATTCAGACTGAGCACGGGAAGTTCCTATCCTATAGGAGTGGTGGTCTCTTGCTCTTGCATAGATGTTGCTATCCAAGCTTGCTGATGCTTCTTCCCTGCTCACTACAGTACAAAATATATTTATAGGCCAGTAACCTGAAGGCTTTGCTATGTCATTTGCAGCACAGCAAGGAGAAATACCCAAGGACGTGGGCCCTGAAAAGGAAGGCAGAGGACTGCTTTTAGCAGGCCACTGTGGCCCGATGTCCCAGTGCTTTTTCTAACTGATTTGTCTCTTGTAACAATTGCAGTAGCACACACTGTGTCCAGAAAGGATCTTTTCCTTTCAGAGAACCTTAGAATTTGTTTCTTTCCCTTTGTAATCCTCTGCTGGACACAAGTATGTTGCGATTTGGGTGGAACAGAGTTTGCAGAAGGCATGGCTTGAATTTTGAGTTTGCCCTGATAAGACTCTCTTCCTCCTCATGAAACGTGCTCCAATAGGTGGAGCATGGCAGGTGAGAACACCTAAAATGAAATCTCAGCCCTGTTGAAGCAGGTAGTAGTCTATACCAATAAGCAGCACCCAGGAACCTTAAGTCAAATTTAAATACAGCTGTCTTCAGGATTCAGCTGTCAGAGGCTGCCGGGTCTGTAGTACCTCTGCATATGGGGAGGGAAGCTTTACATAAAAAACGGTAGGTGCAGGAAACGCTCTTACTGAGAAGTATCATATCTGCCTACTTTGGAGGAGTTAAATTCCACATTGGTTTTCCTTTGAGATCCTTCTGTCTAAAGATTCTATGTTTTTTGCTTGGCTCTGCATAGGGTAGAATGATTTGGTGGCAATCTCCCTTGTTGTGCCAGTGAATTGCCTGAAGAGCTGTAGGAGTTCTTCCCTTGCTGATCCAGTATGAAATTGCTTTTTTACCTGGAGGACTCCCCAGATGACAAGGAAAGGGCTTTTTACTTCATGTCTGTTAGCTTGCTTTCACAAAATGCAGGGTTTAGTTGATGGGTAGAGTCTCAAAGGTATTTTTTTTGCCTAAAAGTTGCTGGAAAATAGGCTGTCGATAGACAAGAGAAGTCTGAGTTAGTGTCTGTAACATTCAGATGATTCCAGTATAACCTCAGAGTGTATTACTGGGTATCAGATAATCTGCATGGGGCAGGGAAGAGGTGAAATAAGAAACCAGGCTCCGTATGTTTTTTTTAGCCCATGGAATGGATTGATTGCAGGGCACTTACAGTGCCCTTTTGGAGGTGCCCCTCTGTCTGGGTGTTGGTAACAGATTTCTTTTAAGAAGTAAAATCTCAGGGATTGATGAATTTTCTGATTTGAAAAGGCCTATCCTTATTCTTGGTCACTTTCTCTCTTTCCTGTCAGCTCTAGTCTTAGAGCTAGTCCTTTCCAGTGCTGTTCTTGTGAGATCAGTTTTGTAAAGTTGGGTCTGAGAGAACTCTTTCCAGTGAAGACTTGTGGTGAGGCTTTAGGTAGGACAGACTTAGTGTTACAGAACTCGTCTGTCAGGGTTGTGCCATCAAACTTGTCTTTCCTGCCCCTCCATTGTGCATGCTGATTGTTAAGCAAGGTTTTAGGTTTCCAGGCACAAATTGTTTTTGCAACATCATGAATGCTCTTGGCATGTGACCTACGTATGACATGGCTGGCCAAGCCTTTGGGGAAAGCTGTGTGCAGACTGGGGTCTTCAAGATTAATGCAAGTTTTCCTTTGTTCCTGACTCTTTGGACAGAAAGACAAGACCCCGTTACTTGGAACCATGTGTCATAAAGCTCTGGTTCTAGAAGCTTTTGGAGGGACAAGAGGGTAGCTTAGGTTCACAGGTATTAAAAGGCTATTTTTGTCCCTGCTCTTGTGATGCTGACCAGACACCTGAGCTGCCCACTGTACAAGTTCTGCAGCTTCACAAGGATCATCTTACAGTCCTGGCTGTCTACCTGTACATGCAGGGATCAGGCTGTCTTCCTTGAAGTGCTGTACTGGCAACTTGGCATTACCATGAAGGTAGACTCAGTTTGCCTAAGTGTAACTGACCTGTAGCCGTGTCACTTTCAACTGGCCACAGCTCAGCTGCCTGTGTTGGATGGCAAATTGGGGATGTGCACAGCAGCTGCTTCTGTTGTGTATAAATGTTGACCAGAAGACTCTGCATTCTTCACCTCAGAACAATGAGATGGGAACAAATATTAAAAGACAAATAAATCCTACTTGGATTGCTGTTGGCAGGTGGAATAGTGCATCAAGGTCCATTTTGATGTCAGCCTTCTCTTGAGGAACTATATATATGCTTTTCTCCAACAACTGCAATATTGAATATGTGAGTGCCAACAAACCTTTCATATCCTGGCATTCATACTGCTGAGCTAAAAAGGGATATCTCTCACAGTGAAAGGACTGGAAGAGAGAAGAAAATAATTTACATTGTATTGATAGTTAAAAATCAGTTTTAAGTATGATATTGGTTGACTGTTTAATACTGTCAGAACAGGAGTGGGAACCTCTGCAGACATGCCTGAACTGTTGGCAGCAGTGCAAGGGCTGAATAAATTTTGGCAGGTGTTTTTTCAGCAGGTGCATGCAAGTGGCTAGTGGACCTCAAAGAGTTCAGGTTCCCATGGAACGTCTCCTGGCTTCACTAGTCTCTGTAGCTGTTTGTTTTTCGCAAAGCTGGCAGGTACTGCAGGGTAGGTCTTGTCCCACATTCCTGGAGAAAAGTTGGATATTAGCAGGATAAGGAATGAATGAATCTTTTGGTATAGGGTACATTTCTGTTATGCCAGCATGCTTGGGTGGTTTTGTTTCTCAGTTGCTACTCAGAAAGTACCTCTTCAGATTTGTAGTTCTGTGTTCTGAAGGAGCAGCCCTGGTAAATCGGAACAGAAACCGTCCAACCTGAACGCTGTATAGTTGTTAATTTTTTTTCCTCTTTCCCTCTTCCTTTTCCTACTTTTCTCCTTGATTATATTGGGAGCTTGCCTTCAGGAAGACTTCAAATGTTGGATATATTTTGAAGAAGAGTTGGAAGCCAGAGCATTACACAGGCTGAGGCAGAGGTTTCTCAGAATCACTATGAAGTAGCTTTGTGAAACGAGGAATCGGTACTGTGTTTGTGCAGAGTAGAGGTGTGTAATGCAGATTTTTCTACTTGTTAGGATGTACTGAAGTAAACATTGCTCAAACCTGTGGCTGGCAGGTTAAAGATTTTTAAAGTCAGCATTTGCAGAGAAGTGAAGCTAGAAGTGTCATAAAAGCCAGGCAGTGTTGCCTTTCTTTTTGTCCCTTTATTAAAAAGAAAGGAGAAGTCTAGGTGACAGTTTGTTCCTCATACAGGCTGCCAGGCAGGATGGAGAGTGCAAACTTCACCAGCAAAGAGGAAAGTACTACTTAATGACAACTAATCCCTCTGCAAAAAGCACAGGCAGTGTTTAATCTCTTGATGATATATAGATATCAAGATCTGAAGTACTGGCCTTCCTGCAAGAGCTGGACATGAGATTTGGCAAGACAGTAACTTGTTCTGAAATGATTTAATTTTTGGTAGTTCTTCATTGATCACATTTGGTTTGTTTATTTTAAGTAAGTTTAGAACTTTTTGCTAAACCTGCTTTAAAAGCCACACCAGTTTCTCAGGTTTTTTTCAAAGTTACATTTTCAGGAGGGAGATTATAAATTGTTGTAGCTGAAGTACAAACATTTTGCACTAAGCAATTGTTAATACTCTGCTTTGAAACGGTGTTAGAACTGCAGTGTTGTTTGCCTGCAGGGAACTTCAATGATACAGTACCTGCAGTGTTTGAAAACACAGCTAGAAGTGTTTATGTCTTGTTTATTTTTCCCTCCCTTTTTTCTTTCCCCGTTTTTGCTACTTGAATTGATTGCACATTTTATGGGGCCGGGAACAATCATATGTGACATAACCACTTCAGAGGAGAGTTTAAAGGTATTTACAGAGTGAATTAGCAGTTCTATCCCATTGCATTTATTTATAATGATGCAAGCAACAGATATAAACACATACTGAGTAACTCACAAAGACTGACATTTGAAGAAAGTGTAGGTCTTTTTCCTGAACAGAAATGCTGGTTCTGTAGCTCTCTAGTACCCCTGTAGGTTAAGCTACCCATTCCTCTATGTTATAACAAGTCTTTTGGTCCTACCAGCTCTGTGAGTCTAAGAATGGAAGAACCAATCTTATTTCCCTTCCTACTCCCTCAACCATTGAAGGCAAAAAAAGGGCAAAAACTTGAGGGGAAAAAAATTGTAAAATTAAAAAATGCAGGCAATTCCTTTCCTGAAGTTTGTACGTTCAGATCTCTAGTTTTGAATTTTCTGGCAGTCAAGTGGTGTCTTGGGGACACAGCATGACCTCATTGGTTCAAATATTTCAGACACAAGAGACCAAAAAGGTTACTGAGTTATTGTGATGGGGACAGCATGTTTCAAAGGTTGCTTTGAAAATACGATTTGGAATGAGAGGGTTGGCAGGTGCTCTGAAAAAAAGAAATGCTCAGGAAAAGTCCAAATTTGTTCAGGTGGACAAATATATTTGGGTTCTGCATTCAAACACTCCTTAAGGCAGAAGAGGAGTGAAATGACTATTCTGTGCATTGGACTGGCTTCTACAGTAGGACAATACTAGGGCTTTTTTCTTTTTCTGTCTGTTTAGACTGAACAGCCATTGCAAAAGGCCAAGCCTAGCTGTGTGTTAATGAACTTGAGCCATTGAAAGAATGTACCCACTCTGATACTTCCCTCATCATGCTTACAGGCAGTATGATTATTTGTAGTATCTGTAGCGTGATTGTATTACATATTACCAAAAAAAGGCCATTCCCTACCCTGAAACAATTCCAATGTAAATATTGGGCAGTCTCAGTTAATTAAGATACTTCTGATTTGTTTCAGTAATATTCTGTATTCCAGAAGACTTCAAAGGGTGTTCAGATGTTTTTGCAGAGGTTTGGTAAGGATAGTTTTGTAGACAAGGAGGCAGGGCTATTTTTGAAAAGGAAAAATTTCATGAAAATACATAAACTGAAGAAATTGTAAAATGAGATTGGCTTTCTCTGGTGAGGAAGTGCAACTGTACTTGTGGGTCTAGTCGGGGAGGGTTTGGAGACTGTGGTGTGGTGTTGGGGTGTGTATCAAAGAAAGTCATAGGGGTGATTGTAGAACCCTGTACAGTACATCCAATTGCTCATGGTCTGGGACTTGTTTGTGAAAGGATATTAGACTCCATTGCTAGATTAGAATTTTCTGCTGAGCCGGAGGCTTTTGCTTTCCTTATTCCCTGGCCCTTGGTGAACATAAATAATTCAGGGAGGAAGTTTGTGTTAACAATGAGGCTGTGGGTGTAGTAGGTTGAAAGAGCTCTCTTGCCATGTTGGATGATCAGTTTAGAGCTGAGGCAGTTTTTGCTGGAATGTTTTATAAGCTGTCAGTCCCAAGTCTCCAGCTGAGGCCTTAATTTTTGAGGAGGCTCTTTGAGGAGTACGTTGCAGTGTTTTTATTCTCCAAAGACCCTGTGGCTCAGATTCTCAGCAAGCACTCTGGCAAAGAAACTGGTGGGCTTACGCTCGTTCTTAGCAGGACAACTTGGCCCCTCAAGCCCAGTTACTCGTACTTCATATCATCTGAAGTAGAAAAAGTCCTCTCAGGTACAAAGGAAGATCTGTTCAAAAGCCTCTTAGGAAGAGTGAACAAGAGTTGACTATCTGTGCCGTATGTTCCTACTTCAGTGGGGTAGTTGCATTCTGTAACCCAGCGTGGCTGTGGAGGGCACCATGCCTAAGTCTTTCCCCCGTGTCTGATCTCTTGCAGCTATTGCCCTCTGGGTCAGGGATTCCTAACAGCAGATCCAAATGTCCATGTCTTTTGGCATGTTACGTGTTCCACATTTGTCCTGCATTTGAGCAGCTCCCCTCCTTGTTCAGCAAGGCGGTCATGAATGAGTACAGGAGCTTTCCTAGCCTCTTAAGGGCTCTGCGCCCAGCCTCTCCCTTCCAGAGTCCCTCTCTCACATTGTTCTGCCTTATAAGAGCTCCGCTGTCCCTCTTCTTCCTAGCACACACCTGCTCCTTTATCTCTTTCTCCAGCTCAGGCATGGCTCCAAATGCCTTTTACGTTTTGTCCTGATTTGGTTGCTTCATTTTGCATTATGGCCTGCATAAAAATAAAAATACTTCTGGCAAATGTGTCAGCATTTAAAATGAGTGTTGCAGAGGAGGCGGCAGAGGACTTGAGAAGGGGGATTTGTGCAAACAGCAATAATGATGCTATCTATTCCTCTTACTAGTGTTACTGTTGGCTATAGATAGGGTTTAATTAAGCCACATTAAATGCCTACCCAAGTAATAGACATTGATGTGGCTGAAGCCCTCTTGCCTGGAATGTTACATTGATGCCAGATGAATTAAGTGATGTCATTTGCCCTTATTAACAACAGAGCTACAATGTAGCTACTTTCCAGCTCCACAGTTGTGCACACTCTTTTTGGTCTGATTCGGTATCTGCTTAAGGCTGGGACAGACAGAAGGTAGTGTGGAAATTTACCTGCTTTCTTGGAGGCTGTTTGACATTTCCTGCTTCTTTGTTTTCAGGACATTGACAGATAGATATTCTCCTCAGTCCTTGGTTTGCTGAGAAGCAGGAACTGGGGAATTCAGTGTTTTTATCTCCCTGCTTTGAGTAAGAGCAAACCAAGTGGGGAAAAAATGCCCAGGAAGATATGAATTTGGCATACAACTGCATATGGCAAGATGGCTTGCTTGCACAAGCACACCTAACAGCTGTGTGTTCAGTGGTCTTGCTCTTGGGCAGTTATGTGGTAGAGTGGCAGACACGTGCAGTTTGTGTACCCCATACTTGAATGGTCAAGGTGACCCTGACAAAGCCCACATGGCTCCTGGTGAAGCTGTGAGTTTTCAGCACCTCTGGTATCAGGCCATCTGCTTTAAGGTGTCAAGGTTAAAGCATTTGAAGTCTGAAAACTGGCTTAAGCTCTTAAGTTTCTTAATCTCCCATGCTTCTCAGGGTAGGCGCCTGCTTGTGGCTTTGGGTTTGTTCTGATGGAAGAAGTCACCACTTCCGAATACTTACCCCACTGTTCCATTTCCTACTCTGTGCACCTGCTGCTGGTGCACTTTGTGTGAGTCTCTGTCCACTTGCTTGCAGTTCAAATCTTTGTCAGATAAACAGTTTGAACTCACCCCAGTTACTGCCACTGGCTCACCAGTTACACATCACTCTTAAATCACATCTACCATGAGGTATGTGTCATCTCTAGTTGCTTGTTTTCTCCCTGTGGTTCTCCTGTTTTACCTGGTTTTTGTTTGTTTGTTTTCTTTCCAAGCCTTTCCTCACAAATAGGTGCATTTAACACTAAGTTCTGGATGGGGAACTAGAGCAGCAGCAACAAGCACAGGGTCATGTTAAATACTAGCAATCCAGGATGCTCAAAAGAGGATCTGCCCTGAGGTAGAGTGGAAGCAAGCAAATATGCTCATTTTTTGATGCAAATATGGCTCAATCAGTAGGACTGTGAAGGCAATGGGGTCGTTCCTGAACTAGAAGATTGGCCTCTTTCCCAGCTTAGCTCAACTAGATCTATAGCTAGCACCCAACTTCATAGTTCTCTTGCCTTTATATTCTGACTCTGAAACCCTCAGGTGAAGGATATAAAATAGATGAAAAAATTGAAAGTGAAGTTTAAGTGACATTTGCCAGGGTTTGCTTTTATTCTAAGAAGCTTGGGTGGTTAAAAAGCAGGACCGTGTTCTTCCTAAAGGTAGATAGAGGGATGGAGAATAAAGGGTAGGAGAGGGAGATCACAGAATATATTCGATTGGAAGGGACCCCAAAGATCATCCAGTCCAACCCTTGACCCTTCACTGAAGGGTCAACACTAAACCATGTCCCTAAGTGCCAGGTCCACATGCTGCTTGAACACGCCCCAGAGATGGTGACTCCACTGCCCTGGGCAGACCATTGCAATGTCTGATAACCCTTTAAGTGAAGGAATACTTCATAGCATCCTCCCCTAGCACAGCTTGAAGCCATTTCCTCTAGTCCTGTCACTTGTCATCGAGGAGAAGAGGTTGATCCCCCTCCTCACTCCAAGCTCCCTTCAGGTAGTTGTAGAGAGCGATGAGGTCTCCCTTCACTCTCCTCTTCTCCAGACTGAACAACCCCAGCTCCCTCAGACACTCCTCGGAGGTCATGTGCTCCAAGCCTTTCATGAGCCTCATTGCCCTTCTATGCTTTCTTTTTAACTTCTAAAATCTGTCAAGCAAAGGAAAATAAAAGCCTAATAGGTTTTTATAAGAAACTTTGATAAAGCAAGGCAAGCCCCTCGTGCATTAACAGAAGGGGGAAAAAAGTGCTCAACACAGTGAGCTGTAGTTGGAGGGAAGATGATGATGTATCAGTTGAATGTTTGAGTGTGGGTGAGGGGGTGGGACCACAGATATATCTAAGGAATTAAAAAACAAGTAATAGTTATTGATGCAGTTTCTTGTGTACTGTTGGTTATAGCCAAGAACCAGCCTTTGAACTTAGGGTAGGGTGTAAGCTTAGTGCATGAGTTGTAGCTATTGTGCAGGGCAGGCATAATGCAAAATTACCTAAAGGAATGTGGAAGAAGTACAGGATTTATTGAACAAGACTGAGTTAACTACTGTAACAGAAACCTTTAAAGAGAACCTGGTGTTGAAGGTGCTTGGATGGCCTCGGGGTAGACAGACACTGAACTGCATGGACGTGTGTGAGTGTAGCATAATGTGACTGCAGAGGCCAAGCTAGGACATCCTGGCAGTGAGAAGAGAAATCACTTTTCTATACTGCCTGTCACAGCACCACTGCTGCTGTTTTTTGACTTAATTTAGACATGAATGATGGTGGAACCAAAACTGGAAAACCTGTAGGTGGAGGGAGAGACCAGTAAAATGTTGTAAATAGTCAAGGGCCTAAAATCTTTCTATAAAAACACCCTGAAATGTTTGCTACACGCATGCAGAGGGGCCCAGCCAGTTCACCAGCTCAAGACTTGTCCTTCTTCTAGGTGCCCTCCGTGGGAGGGGAGATGACTGGTTTGAGCCCATAGCTGGGTACTCAAGAGAACCTTTTTGCTTAACTGATTCACCATGTGCAAAGGTGATAAGGGATAATGCTTGCAAAACATCTGGAGAACGGATAAATTTATTGTGTGTGTTTCTGTGAGCATGCTGTGGAGCAGCCTTGGGGAAAACAGCTCTTGTACCTTGGAGATGTAATGTGTATTTTCCTAAACTGCCATTATGGCTGCTTTCTTGTGGAAAACAGTCCTTTTGAAGGTTGATATTAGAAATATAGAGGATGCATTAATTTTTCTTTGCAACAATGAATACAGTTTTTAAAGCTATATCTTTGCTTCTACTCAGATTTCAGTTTAGAAATATTCCCTAATATTCCCTATTCTCATGGCTAGTTTTTTGTTGCTGTGGTGCTGAACCTGTCTCCCACTCGTACTGGCCTTTTTGTTGTGAGAACTGTTTCAAAAGAGGTTTGTGCCACATCTTGGTCCTTTCTGAAAGTCACAGGAGAGATTTTTGTTTAAGCAACCTCATCCTTAATGTCAGTGCCTGGTCTGAATAGGTAAAGCTCTCATATCACCCATGTTTCATTTCATTTTGTTTTTAAGTGGCAGCAATAATCAGTTGTTACTGACATATGAAAAAAAAATTGTCTTTACCCTTGATTGCCAGACTCCTGGCTGCATTCATGATAAATCTCAGAGCTCAGGCTGGCAGGCCTGGGTGAAAAATCTCCCCCCCTCCCAAACCGTTCATGCACGTAGTAAGCTGGCTGTGACTTACTGCACGTAAAGGGGTATGAGGAGTAAGGCTACAGCTGCAAGGATTAAAGAAGCAGATTCTCTTTTCTGGGACAAAAGTGAAAGCAAAATGAAGTTGCAGTTCCTTGCCATCTTAATTTAATTTCATAGTATTTGATGGATGCTAACAGCAGCTTTGCTTTTCTGCTGGTTCACATTGTGCTAGTGTGGTTTCCCCTGCAATGGTTGCCAAAGCCTTGTTTTTCTGTTTTGTTTTGTTGTTGGGTTTTTTTGTTCGTTTGTTTGTTTTGCCCAGTTCCTCCTCAAAGGTGAGTACTACCAGGGAGTGGTTAATGTTGTTTGTCTTCATGGTAAGTCTGAGTGGCAGCTTCTTCAGTATCTCAGCATATCGACTTTGACAACTGCAGTGCAGTATGGATGCCAATGACCAGGGAAGGAGGGGAAAATGATGCTGCTAGCACTTCTTGGGATGATTTTCTTCCACACAGGGATAAATGATTCACCCAAAGTTATGCTTAAATTTAGTAACAAGATGCCCAGGGTGATTGCAGGGAGGGAACACTTAGATTCAGGACTGCAGTAAATTCCTGTTCAACCAGGTATCCCTGCGTATGCATCTCAGCTAAAGTGCCCTTTCTGCAGTGCTGTTCTGGGAAGCTGACTCCATAAATGGACTATTTGGAGGCTCCAGAGCATAGTATTCCCAATTACATTACCTGCAGGGTCACTGTGTCCTCTAATGCAGCTTTCAGCCAGAGAGTGGCTTTGCCATGTCATAGCTCTATGCTTAAAGAACATTACTGTGATTATCCAGGAGGGTAGATTAATGGGAGTTGATGGATAATTGGAAGAAGGAAAAGGTGCTCAGAAGTTATATTAGAGTTGGGAGACTTGTTATGCAGAAGAGTGCAATCTGCTGCTGTAAGTCAAGGAAACTGGTCTGGGGGAGCTGCCCTGCCTTGAAGAGCTTGAAGAGACACAAAGCAAAGTGCTTGCAAGGAAAGTTAAATGTGGAATAAATAAAATATCCTGTCCCTCCAGATCTTGGCAGCTAAATTGGAATTGCTCTAAAGCCTCTCTCTTTTCTACCTCCAGGCATCTCCCATGGTGTAAGAGGAGCAGAGTCCTATGCAGTGGGAAACTGGGATCACAGTTTGGAGGCAGGCAGACCAGCATGATTTCTGTACCAGCCATGAGTGTGCAGTGTCTGTGAGGAGTTGTCCATCTCTGTGGTAGACAGAGAAGGCTGTGTGGTGAAAGGGAATGAAGAAACCCTTTGATGTCCAGTAGTTGAGAACAGTGTTTTGGGAGTTGTTGTACAAGCTGTTTGAGGAAGGGAATGGCAATGTTCTGGTCATAGGAGAAGATCTGATTGTGTAGAAGGAATAAATGTGTTTTAGGTAGCTGGACAGGAACCAGCTACATTAGAGGTAATGAAGAGCAGGAGCGAGTGAGGGCTGGAGTAGGGGTTCCAGAGGAGGAAATGAGAATTTCTGCAGGAGAGGTGCCACTAGCACCAGTTCTTAACTAAAAACCTGCTACTGTGGAAGGAGAACGAAAGGGATTGCCATAAGAAATCCCTAGGGAGTGACGGTCTGCCTGGTCTTTCTGGAGCATGTGTTTGTTGGGAGCAAGTCCTGCCTTTGAACAGGCTCTTAACACTACTGCTGACCTTGGCAGGGGCTGCATGTGCAATGCTGACCGTGTCTGCCCTCAAAGCCCTGGAAACACAGATACTGTGCCCCCTGGTCCCGCAGAGTTACAGCAACACAAGTTTGTTTCCTGGGTGAGTTAAAGTTTCACAGTCATGAATGGGGATGTGAATGAAAACCGGGATGAGACAGTGGAGTGGCAGGCCTTGGAAATGAAGTCCCTGAGAGCCTGTAGTACCTGCCTGCCAACCTCTGGTGATGGGCAGCAGAAGGCAAAGGGACAGCTGACGGCTCCATTGAGGGAGGCACCCTGCAGCATGTTCTTCAGGGCTGGGGATGGCATGGATCCGAAGCCAGTCATGCTGTAGATGTGGAAGGGTATCAAAAGCATTGATGGATATTTTTAGCCAGACTGAATAGGGACAAGAATTTAAGGGGCCAGAAAAATTAAGCTATTCTTGCATTTTCAGTCTTCTGATGCTGAGGAACCAGGTGTCCTCTTCAAGGCATGACTAATTCCTTTTTTTCATGGAGTGGAGAAAAGAATCCTCATGAGATGAAACAAGCACATGTTTTTGAAGGTAAATTTGTCATGCTCAGGATCTGCTACCTTCAGAGTTTCCTTCTCTGTTCCCCTTGAACTGTTAATGCATCTGTGGCACTAAGGCAAATCTTTTTAATATAGACCTCACACATTGTAAAAGCAAAAGACATGCATTAAAAAAATAGAATGTTGGAACAGTGGAAGCCCTGTTCAGGCAGAGTGTATTGTTCAACTGCTCTGGTTTGTTATTGTAGGGTTGCTTATCATAGCTAGGCTGTGAATATTAATCTAAGCCCTTCCTGTACTTTTCCTGCTTACCCCCTGCCCCACCTCCAAGAGAAGATCTTTTCTATGGTGACGCAGCTGGGAAAGATACAGAAAGGGGAAACCTGGGATCTGAAAGATCTGTAGACTCTTGTGCCATGCTTAGGTGCTCATCTGTAGATTTGATGTTGAAGAAATCCCTCAGGGCTCAGTCCTGGGACCAGTCTTGTTCAACATCTTTGTCGGTGACATGGATAGCAGCATTGAGTGCACTCTCAGCAAGTTTGCTGATGACACCAAGCTGTGTGGTGCAGCAGACACACTGGAGGGAAGGGATGGCATCCAGAGGGACCTTGACAGGCTGGAGAGATGGGCACAAGCCAACCTCATGAGGTTCAACAAGACCAAGTGCAGGGTCCTGCATCTGGGTCGAGGCAATCCCAAGCACAAATCCAGGCTGGGCAGTGACTGGCTAGAAAGCAGCCCTGAGGAGAGGGACTTGGGGGTGCTGGTGGACGAGAAGCTCAACATGAGCTGTCAATGTGCACTTGCAGCCCAGAAAGCCAACCAGATCCTGGGCTGCATCAAGAGAAGTGTGGCCAGCAGGTCAAGGGAGGTGATGCTCCCCCTCTACTCATCTCTGGTGAGACCCCACCTGGAGTACTGCATCCATTTCTGGAGCCCCTATTACAAGAGGGATATGGACATGCTGGAACGTGTCCAGAGAAGGGCCACCAGGATGAGCAGAGGGCTGGAGCACCTCTCCTGTGAGGACAGACTGAAAGAGTTGGGGCTATTCAGTCTGGAGAAAAGAAAGCTCTGGGATGACCTTATTGTGGCCTTCCAGTATCTGAAGGGGGCCTTGACAGAAAGCTGGGGGGGGGACTTTTTAGGCTATCAGGTAGTGATAGGACTAGGGGGAATGGAATAAAGCTGGAAGTGGGGAGATTCAGGCTGGATGTGAGGAAGTAGTTCTTCCCCATGAGAGTGGTGAGAGCCTGGAATGGGTTGTCCAGGGAGGTGGTTGAGGCCCCATCCCTGAAGGTGTTTAAGGCCAGGCTGGATGAGGCTCTGTGCAGCCTGATGTAGTGTGAGGTGTCCCTGCGCATGGCAGGGGGGTTGGAACTGGATGATCCTTGTGGTCCCTTCCAACCCTGACTGATTCTATGATTCTAAGAAGAAAAAGGGGATGGATGGTAAGAGAACAAATTCTTCCTTAATGTCTTCCTTCCCACTGCCTCCTGATTGTAGTAACTCTCTGATATTTTTAATCACAGAATGTTGTCTCCAGTGGCAATGGTAGATCTTCTCCTAACCCAATGCACATGCACCAACCTGGATAGGTTTTTAGTATGTTATCCCAAAACTGGCCAGGATAAGCAGTGATGTTAAAGAGTGGCTGGAAACTTGAGGAAGATATATGAAAACAGAGTTTGTTTTCATGGTGACAGGCTGAGAGATGGAAATTCATATATAATGCTTTCTGCTGCTTTTGCTGTCTGGCTCTGCTTCTTCCTTACTAAAATCCCTGGATCTGCTTTCTGTTTGTTGCTGTCATTCTCCAGTGTTACTTCTAGCTGTCAGTCAGGGATGGCTGGGATGGATTTGTGTACAGAGAAAAAAAGTGCAAGTTGGAATATCCTCTGCTGAATTCAGCTGACTGCTCTGGGAGAGTCTGGCAGGGAAAAGGAAGAGGAGATGATAGGCGATCACTCAGTTCCTCTGTCCTTGTGCTTTGTCTGTGGGGGGTGCTGGACTGATGCAACTCATTTTGTTGGGATTCAGAGCTAGTTCTAGCTAGTAACACACAGATAGCAAAAATTTTAAAAAAAAGTAAGAGGTCTGGAGAAACTGTTGTGTTTTTGCCTATCTATGCATCCTGGGTACTTCAATCCTGTCTCTCTCAAGCAGTAAATTTCACTTTGAGAAACGCAACAAGAGAATGTTCCTTTGAATGATTTAGGCTTGCTTTCACTGCACCACTGGTGTCCTTGCTCTTCAGGAGGAAAAGCACTGGTGTGGCTGAGATTCAGACTATGCAAAGCTGACTCAAGGTTGCAAAAGTAAACAGAGCTTTTTACCATGCCTTCACCGTCACCCAGTCCTTGAAACCTGGAAGGCTGAAAGAGAGCCAGGAACACAATCCTTGTCTCCTCCAGCAATAGCTCAGCCTGCCTGTGCATCAGAAATCTTGTGTCTGGATTACACAAGAGTCTTAGCAGTGGTGAGGAACAATGTTCAGGAGCTGGGAAATCATGTATTTGGTTCTTGCCTCCTCAGAAACTGTGTGAGAATATTAGCCGCAGTACGACAGAAAGGTAATGATAGGGAAAGGCATCGTGGTTTGTACAAAACCAAAGAGAGCATCTGTGACAAAGTCAGTTTTTCAGTGCAGCTTTTCCTGGTTTTGAAGGGAACTGTGGCTGTTTCCCCATTCCTTGTATAATAGAGATTAATGTTTAGTATTGACCTCCATGTAATCTAGGGTTGCTTGGTACCACCATTGCAGACCCCTGGTATAGCCACAGGCAAGTTACTTGTTCTTGAGAGATCTCATTCTGCCGTCTGCATGTTAAAGAGGAAGCAACTTTATGTTGAGGTGAAAAATTTCTTAGAATACATGTGCATACGTGCAGCAAGCCACTGCACACAGCCTGCCCTCCTCCTGACAGTACTGTTATAGTGTGAGCAAGACTGTTCTGCTCTTTATAGCAGAAATTTATTAGGCTTGTGTTGTCTGTGGTGGTGAAGATTGGCAGAGGCAGACTGCCTGCTTTCAGCAAGCATCTTTGGCTTATTTATGTCCCTGCTCTGGAGTCTGAGATGAGAAAGAAAGTGTTTTGTTTTGTCCTTGCTGTCCACTGGGGCAATGCTTTTGTGTGATGTACTTGTTTCTTTTGATACAGGAGGAGGTTCTGTGTTTGTTTTGGAGGAAGATGTCCCAGCATTTCATGCACAACAGCAGGTGCATGTGGTAAAGCAACTGCAGCTGGATATTTATGCTTCACAAGGTATTGGTGATCAGCACTCTCATCTGCTTAGCAAAGCAACTACTTGATACCATCAGCTGCATACTATTAAAGTTCCTCCTTCCAATCACATCTTCCTTTCAATCCCACAAGGTAATCTCCAACCACCACCACACTTGGCAGGAACCCAAGTGCTTAACGGCCTGGATGGCCCCATCGGACAGCTACCAAGAAGGTGTTTTCCCAGTGAAATCCCGTGGAAGCCCGGGGAGCTCGGTCATGTCTCTGTGCCTCCAGCGCATTTTTGTTGTAGGAAAAAGTGCCTCTGCTTTTAGTGTATTTTCCTGCTCTTGAATAAACTGAAACTGTCACATCAAACAACTTGCTTTTGGGATTTTTCTCTCCTCTAATTCTAGACCAGTCAAAACACGGGCAGCCCTTCCTCTTCCAAGCTAAGACTTCTTAATCAGGATCCATGTTGTTTCACAGTAATATCTATTTAGTTGTTCTAGATGCTTCTTGCTGTAGTTTTTCTTTCTCCTCCCAGCATCTTTAAGCTTTGCCTCTGGCAGCAGTGCAGTCATATCACAAGCCAAGTGAAGCTGTCTCTTTGATCCTAGTCTGCATTTAATAACAGGCTTGTGGTTGTTAATGAGGAAATAACATATCAAGGTGCATTGGCTCATCTCTCTTCCAAAAGTTTAATTAGAGATTTGGGTAATACACAATAGTCTTTGTGCTCTGAAGCAGTTGTATAGAATTAGGGACCCTGGATATTCAGGAGTGTGTTTCCTGCTCAGTAATACCTTGGTGTTACTCTTGATATTTACGACACCTAAGTGAAGGACATGAGGTAGATATCAGGAGGTCATGATACCTGGGAAGCCTCTGGATTCTGATTTTTTGACTTTTCCTAGAAGCATTTGATCTGTTCTGGTGCACAATCCAACCAGTTTTTGCTGCTCCAGGGCTGGATGTTGTTTCTGTGGAGTAGCTGGGCACACAGATTTATCTCCATAAATATGGGTTATACTGTTTGTGGCTTAGAACAGGTTTTCCCTACTTTTTTCTTTTTCTTTTTTTCTTTTTTTAACCCTTGAATCTCAATGAAACCTGAAAGTATGCAAAACCCAGCGTTTAGAAATGACTCTTGGTGAGTGAAGCCAAAGTTTTTAGCAAGTAAACTAGTTCTTAAAACACTGAATTTGACTGAGTTTATCTGAAAATGTGACTGACTTATCTCCACTTCCCTTGTATAATTAGGAGTTTAAAAAAAAAAAAAGTGAAATGCCAAGAATTTACCGTCTTATCTTGAAACAGAAAATAGTTTCTCCCTCTTTAGAAATGGAAGTGAATTTTTAGTTCAGTTGAAATACAAGTTTGGCAAGTCTAAGCCATGGTGTTTTTCAGGGACTTCATGGATAGAAACGGGTCACATTCTGCTCAAACTGCCCAGCCACTGAATCTAATCCTTTAGTCAAAGATCTACCCTCAGAGTTAGTGAAAACAATGGCCCAACACGTTTGTAAGAGGATATAAGCAGATACTACTGCTGTGAAAATCTGTTTCACTGTTTGTGATCCAGGCTGGAACACCAGAAACCATTGGTTACTTTTAGCCCAATCTATATTGCTGTTTTTATTTGAAGTTCTTTTCTCAATCCTGTTCAGCATTTGGCCACTCAAATTCTTGGGTTAGCACAAAGGAGAGACAGTGATGTAGAGGCAGGGGGAAAAAAAGTGAAAAATTGAGACTTTTTCAGTGTCCTTGTTGGGAAAACTCGAAGTAGTCATGAAACTGGGTTCCTCAAAGATGGCTCTGTGCTTTGGGGAATTCTCCAGTCCAAGGCAGATTTTCTTTTCATCCCCCAAGCAGGACAATTCCATTCTGAAGGAGGAGGTGGAGATGTTTTATTAATCTGTACTGGAGAATGTACTTCAAAGAAAGGTCCTGTATGTATAAGGTGTCTATAGAAGATGGTTTCCCTATCTCCTAGGCAATGCCTGAAGGCATGGTGCCCTTCTTAGTCTCTTTGACATACAGCCACTTTCAGAGATGCATAGAGGGTAGGAGCAGCCAAGCCTATTCTTTCCTGCCCCATCCTGTTTCCTAGCGCAGCTGGAATCAATCCCTGTTGATTCTGGCATAGGCATGCTGAAAGCCACCAGGGGACAAAGGCTTCTTTTGTTGGGAGCTGCAACCAGGCACATGGACGTGCTGCTCAGCACTTGCCTTTTCCTGAGGTGTCACACAGTGATTTTGCTGCCTCCTGGGATGTGTCCTCCTCAGCTCGGTGTTGCTGAACTGGCCTAGGAATGTTTCTCATTGTCGTTCTGGGAGAGGGAGGGGAGAGAAGGTGTGAGAAAAGTGGCTGTTGACGTTTGCACAAGAGGAAACTAAATATTGGGTGAATGTGACTCTTTAGAGGTAGGTGCAGATAACAAACAGTAAATCAATCGGGACAAATAGACTTTGCTCCCTCGTGTCTTCTATCTTCACTCTTACAGATATGTTTTGTAGCTAAATCTATTGTGTGGGGTTTTTGTTTTTCTAAAACCTGTCTTCATTCAGGTAGTACTACCTTTAACACTTTTGCAACTCTACGGGCTGCACATCGCTGATGCTAAAGAGAAGTAGTTGCTGGAGAGAGGAGTTGGACAAGCAAGTTGAAATTGGAGGCATGAGCTGGTACAAGAAATTCTCCTCCTTTCTCAGATTTCTGTTCCTCTCAGTGGGAGCACTACAGTTCCTATCTTTGTTTGGCTATGCTTGCAAAGCTCTCTAAGGAGAAGGAAATGAAACCTATAGCAGGGTAAGGTCCACAAGGAAGATTTTATGCTGTGTCCATGACTGGTGGGGAAGGAAGGCATCAGAGTATGTCTCTTGCCAAGATCTCAAGAGCTCAGTTGAAACACACTAGGCATGACAGATGGTGTACCTGCAGCATCATCCAGTGTGGTGGAGAATTGTGCAGGTGCTGCAGCAACTGTTGATGGCAACCTCAATGCCTACACCTCTTTTTCACGGGTGGTAGTAGAAGTATTTAGGGGACAGTGCTTGCCTTGTGGTAAGAAAGGCATAGAGCAGCATGCACAGGCCATGTTCATTTTCCCAAGCTATTAGTGTGGATAGCAGCAGCCATGGAACACTTGCTGGTTGCTGTCATCATTCATTTTATTAAAATCATGTCAAGCCAAAATTAATATGTAGGAGCTGATGTGACTGTACCGGAATGACATCTGTGTGGCTTAGCATGTGTCACACTGATGCCCTCTGTATTGAAGAGCAAGGTACCTCTTTGCCTGCTCACAGCAGTTTGCTGCGGTCACAGCGTGTGTCTTGCTGAATGTGAAGGTTGGTGACTGCATTAGGAGCCTTCCTGGATCTATAACATGGGATGTTCAGACAGATCTTTTATCAGACCTGACATGATTCTGGTTGGGGATCAAGAGAGATGTTACTCAACTCCTCCAACTCTTGCCTGGGAATGATGAAAAACAGAGAAACCCTTAAAAGGTTTTTGGAAAGAAAACTTTTCATCTCTCTGGTTCTTTTATTTTTTTACCCCACTTATTCCCAGTTTAAGACTTTATTCCTAATCAGAGTAGATTGTCTTGTGTTCATCTGAGGTGCTGGCTATTTTGTTAGCCACACCAGGTACTGGCTCCTGTTGGAAAGTTAGACCTGACAGCAAGTTGTCTAAGGTGAAGTTGTTGGGGTTTGTTGTTGTTGTTGTTGTTGTTGTTTTTCTGCATCCCCTTACCTGGGTGATCTCCAAGTGTATCAGTGGGATTGAAGGAGGCTCCCTTACAACCAAGACTCCCTTAAAACCATAATGAGGAATATGCCTGGTTTAAAAAAAAAAAAAAATGGTTCATCCATGCTCCAGATGAATTAGGGCATGACTTCAAACTCTTTCTTGAATCATGGGGCCTTAATTTTCTTTTGTGGGGGGTTTGGACTTCTATGTAAATACCAAAGACACAGTTTGCTTTCCATGGTCCTTCTTCATGAGCCTTGAAGTCTGCAAGCCACATGCTGAAAATCACGCAACGTTTTCTTAAATTTATTAACAAATCTGTAAGTTCAACCCAGTGTCTTCTGGCCCTGCTGTCAGTTTAACCCCCTTGCTGTTTACACTGTGAGTTTCTAAGCAAAGAGTAGTGTGAGGCAGGCAGCTGTAGTCCTTCCACATGTGATAAGTAAAGAGTTTTTGACTTAGCTCTTTTGAAAGGGTATTTAATTTAAAAGCCAAAGTCTGCACGTATGGTGCTGATTCTGTGTTTCTCCACTTAAGCTCTTTTCCACTCCTACTCTGAGCCTGGACCTTGACATCAGCTCTTGGTGCACAAATTTTCCAATTCATACAGGTTGCCTGGTAGATATAAACTTTTCTTTCCCTTCACCCTGCTCCTCTCCCACCTCCCTCTGTTCCAGATGGCTTGTCACCTTATGATTAGGACTCGGTAGAAGCAGTATCTTTACCTCCCTTTGTTTGATTTTACAGGTGATTCTTTGAACATTATCAGCCTGGGAGTAGCAGCATTCAATGACTCCCGTAGCACGTAATGGCATCTGGTTACTCATTGTGCAGGGGAATCTCAAGCACAGGCAGCCTTTCTTTCCACTTCTACTGCCATAGTTTAGTTTATTTTTCCCACAGGATAGTTCTTCTCTTCTTTTCCCTTAAATTCATCCCTCCTGATTCAGCTAAAAAGGAAGGAGAGAACAATGGAAGTGTCTGCTGCCCTCTTGTTGGCAAGAGGCTTTGGGATATAGAGCTGGGCATGGTTTCAACTCTTGTCTCCAATAACTCTGTAGAATAGCCTGATCCCTGGACAAAGGTCCCTCAGAGATGCTATCCTGATGAAGCCGTGGTTACTGAGCCAGCTAAAGAAGGCATGGAGCAGGATGCAAATGTAGTATGTATCAGTCCTGAGGATGATGAATTGAGAAACAGCTCTGCTCTTGGCCTGCTTCTCAAACTTTCAGGCAGAAAAGTCATGATGTTGTCTGTCACTCAGGTGAACTTGCTTTCCTTTGCTTGACGGATTTCTATGTACAAGAAGATTTTGGAGGGTCCATTTTAGGGGGTTGCAAAATGAAAGCTACCATCCCAAAATCTATCATGAGACTGTTGCAGAGTGAGCTTGGACCATCATTAGGTTCCTAACATGATCTCCTGCATGTGTAATCTTAGCCCAGTCCTGTAGTGATCAACTGCTCATGTAGTGGACTTGTTTGTGGTGATGGTCTAAAACTTCAGTGGGGTTTTCTTTCCATTCTGAAGATGATAGATGAATTCTGAGAGTATACCTTTCATATGTACTTTGTACTCTTGGAGGTACTTGCTTTATTAAAACCTGGTGACCCCCCATCTAGGCCACTAGCACAGTATGCTTGTGAGAGCTTGTCTCTGCACCCATCCAAGCATGAGTGAAGATAAAAATGTCTGCTTAGATCTGTCTTCAGAGTGATGACTTAGCTTTGCACCAAATGCCACCCTTATTGATCCCCTTGTCTCCATTGAGAAGGACTCTTTTTGGCAAGGCATGGTGGAGGTTGCTTGGCTGATGCCCATGTCTTCCTAGTTGTCTTGGTTTGTCTCACCTCCTGACTGATAATTGCTTTCAGGAGCAGCCAGAGAATCAGTATGTAACTTCTAAAGCAACTCTCATGTGTTAACTGTGGCAGCATTCTGATATGCCCTATAGTGCCATGTCATATGTTGCTGTTTCTTCCTTGTTTCATGTGTTTGATAACTGCCCTCCCTGTTCCCCTTCAGCATTGATCTGGACTCTGCTTTGCAGGGTTCATTCTCTGGGATTTAGTTTTCCGAGTAGGCAGACAAAACCTTAAGTCACTTTAGTAACTGAAATCTTAGTTCCCTTGTTTTGCTGGCTCTGTCTCTTCCCTGTCTTCAGCAGCAGCAAGAACAGCAAGAGAATAGAGAACCACCAGGATAAAGGGGACTATGTCAAAGCAAAAATCTATCCCATGTTAATAATGGAGCAAATCTACTGCAGAGAACTGGGCAAGAGGAAAAGGTCATTGCTGTATTTCATGTTTGGGATAAGGGAGGACAAATCACTTGCACATAATCTGAAATAAAAATGTATAAAATGTTAACTTTAGAGTAAAGATTCAAACATGGTACTCCTTTGTTCCAGAGGCAGAAGCTTTTCAAAAAGCTGATTGGGAGACTGATTATTATCCAAGTTGTACATAACTGTCTGGAGACAGTTAATGTTTAAATGAGGCAGGTTTTAAAATAGATAACTTGCCTCATTAGTTGTAGCAAAATGTCTAAATGCATCCTGTTGGATAGCAAGAAAAACAAAAGCTTGCCTGTTTTTTGCTGCTGTTTGAATTTCACATTAAACTTCACAATGATGATTGTGCAGCAGAACAAGTTGAAAACAGTGCTGGCATTTAAGTGCTTTGCTGGTCAATCTACCTTAAGGTCACAGCTTGGTGCTTTGTCTCTGTGGTGGTGAACTGGCTTTTCTTTTGCAATACAGATGAGCTGATCTCGGAGCACAGCCTGACTGGTTAGTGGAGATGGTTATAGCAGATCAGATTTCAGATAGAGAGAATACTACACTAAGCTTGCCCTTGTTTCAATGCAGGCAACTCAGCTCTCTGTGTTCCCTATGGTGCTGTCGTGTCTTGTGGCAGCACTGCGCGGGAAGCACGGGACAGAAAAGGAGTTTGACCACCTTCCTCTTAGGGATAACTTGGTGCAAGGCTCTGTGGGTGACTGGGACGTGAGTGTCTATATTGCTGTAGAGTGAGTCCAAAACTAGACATGTATTAGCAGGTTCCTTGGTTGATCTGACTTCTTAAGCAGACCAGGTACTTGAATCCTTCGTGGTCATCCAGTGTAGTGCGAGTTATCTGACTACATGTCAATTTTAACATATTGAATATGAAACTGAGTGTCAGAGGCTGTGAATACACTTGATTGTGAGAAAGGTCTTCTCTGGTTCAAGCACTGTTTCTGTGAGAGTTTTGAGTGGTGTTTTATTGGCTGGCAGCTCCTGTAGTCTGTGTCCTGAGCAGGAAGCATCTCTCAGATAGTCTGACAAATTGGTTCACCTGCAGTGAAACAGCTTTGTAGCAGCCAGTGGGTAAAATGATGTACAGTGATCTGTTTGCATGGTAAACTATTAAGGTCTGTAATCACCAAAACATCCTATTCTTCTGTGATGCAGAGCAAAGAAGATTTGCAGCCTTGTATGGAAGCACTCGGATCCACCTTGCATCTTTTGATTTGCCATAGTACACGAGACAGATTGAAACCAATGTGACTTAATCTAGGAAAGGTGGAATTTCAAGGCACTGTCTCCTAATACTGAAAAAGGAATCTAGAAGTAGTTTATGAAATACTGAAAACAAAGACAGCTTTAGTCACTGGAGGTAAAGATCTTTTCGGTGCTGCTCTCTCAGCCCATTTTGAATAGTAGAGGGGACTTCACACAGCTGTTCAGATAGTAGTGATACAACCAAGGATGGGCAATAGTGAATGGGCATAACATCTGCTAAGCAGCAGTGATGTGGAGAAACAGCCTTGCTGTGATCCAGAGACTGAGCTTGAGTTTTACCTGTACTTGCTCTTGTCTGCCTCCTGGTATCCCTTTGCAAATGAGCTCTTGGGCAAGAGGAGATAAAGTCAACTATATGCAGTTCTCTCCTCCTTTTTCCATGAGTGCTGCTAGCTATAGAATAAGCATGTTTTAACCACAGAAGGTCAGCAAGGCCTCTGGGCTCTGGACAGACAACTGATTTTATTGTTAGCCTTTATAACAAGATTAGCACCAAATGACTCAGAGAACAAGTCAGGTGTTCTTTAATCTTGTATAACTGGGTTGGTTTGAAGGCATTTTCATTATCGTGACAGAATGTGGCTGAAAACGTGGATAAAATCAGATCTTCGTGACAAGTAGGAACTTTCAACTCGAATCAAAACCTAGACATTGAAAAGGATTTTTTTTTTTAACCACAAAAGCTGAAAATTCCCAGAAAGAATCCATGAAAAGGATTTTATTGCTGAAGTTTTTGGTTGGAGAGAAAGCAATGCTTTCTCCTTAGCTCTGTGGTGAGCCCAGAGGTGGTCTTGAACTTCCTGATCAAGAGGGCAATGTACAGGAGAGCTGAAGCTACAAATTATACCAGATTTTCTCCTGTAGGGCAAGTTCCTTTCTGTCTCCTGGGCTGCTTTCACTTGTGTCCTTACAGGTTGCAAGCTGCTAACTGCTGCTGTGATCATGGCTGACCTTTATGGCACAAGTACAGAAAGCACAGCGGATTGCTCCTGTTGTAGGAGTGGGCTAGGATTCAAACTGGAATACCTTTTATTCCTTTGTTTCAAGCTTCTTGTAAACAATACAGTTTGCATACTCAAAGGAATAAAATCAGAGTCACCCTGTAAATACCAGTCTATATGTCAACCTAGGTGACCTGATCTTGTGAAGGATGTCCCTGCCTGTGGCAGGGGGGTTGGAACTAGGTTATGCTTGGGGTCCCTTCCAATCCATGACAATTCTGTAATCTTGAAAATATCCTCGAGTTTTCCTCATGGTGAAGTAAAGCTAATCCTTTTATTATTTTTTTTTTTAATGAGAAACATTAACCTATATAAATACCAGATGTCCTTATCTTATCAAATGGTGTGATGAGATGGGAAAGGGAGTTGCATTTTAAAAGTGGAGATCCTGGCCTGTTAATGAAAATATGACCAGAGTTAATAATTTCTGGCAAGGTAACTTAGCCTCCTTGTAACTTTACAACTCTCTCCTCTTGTTTATTTTCTAATAATAAGTTTATGATTCTGCATTGTAACAGCTCAAAGGGTTTCAAAAGGACTTTAATTTGTGTGACTTTTATATGAGAAAACAGAGAAGCCCAGACTGATCCCTGAATCTCCAAGAGGCCCCTTTTACCACTTCTGAAAATATGCTAAGGGTGAAGTCAGTTGTGCAAGAAGGGTGCGAACTGTGTGCTTGACTCTTTGCAGGAGCTAGGACCACTTACAGTTGTGGCACTGCTCTGGTGTACCAGCTGTTTAATAAAAGCTTGTGAGAATAGTGGACAGAAGATCACAGAGCAAGCAAAAAAGCGAAAGAATATAGCTAGGTGGCATCACCTGAGCACTTGAGTGATTCTGGCTGATAGTTGTATCACTCTTGTGTTGACAGAAACACTGAAGGAATGTCTGTAGATGTGCAGGTAATTTCTGTGGATGAGTTTCAGATATTGGATAAACAGAAAGATGGTTAGTGATGTGATGGGCAAGGAGTGCTCAGGCACTGATGGATGAAATTCCAGTGATGTGCACGGCCAGGGACCAGGCTGTAGGATATACATGTCCTCCTTTAGGTACTGCCCATCTTTGCCCTATGTAGAAAGAAGAAAGTCACATCTGCTTTTCAGTTACTCTACTTTTTCCATTGTCTCTACTCTGCTTTAAAGTGTCTGTTTTGAAAATCTAAAGTCAGTAGTGCATAACAAGACTTCCCATTATCTACATCCTTTCATGTCTGAGGTGCAAAAAGAAGAGGGAGGGATGAGTTTTGCTCACAAGAACTGCCACAAACCTGGAGTCATTCAGCCAAAAGCAATGGGGTTTGCTCCCAGATCATCAAGAATCTGCCTGTTTCCTGGAGGATCTTACCTTCTCAGAAAGACCTTTTGAGAGATGAAAGGCTGCAGGTGTCAGGCTGCCTCCCTCTCCCTCCATAAAAGGATGTGACTGGGGAGATGGATGATGAAAAGCAAATTCTGGTTCTTTGTGTCACACACCTGAGCAATGCTGCAGGTTTGCTGAGCACAGGCGCAACTCAGTCTGCTCATGTGTGCTGTTGTGCAGACCAGAGGTAGGCACATAAATTCATATATGGAATGTTTTTGTTTTTCACAAATAAAGCAGGTCCACTTACTGTTTCAAGCCTTTTTGAGTTGGAGGTGTTTGGAACAGGGCAATGGGAGAGCTAGATGCAAGTTGCTGACAGCTCCCCTGGTTATTAATGGCCACAGTGAGGGCTTGCAGGTTCTGAGAATAGACTCTTTGATTGCTTTAGAGGAGACAGCTGACAATGGTGTTTGATACACCAATATGTCTCTGCCTGACTTTTGATTGACAGTAACACAAACTTGCTCTCCTCCCAGCCATGGCTTAAACCTGCTGACATTTACAGCAGAGCTATCTCCCCTGGTCTAAGTTTAGATGGGGATTTTTGTGTTTGTCTGCAAGTGTGTGCTTAATAAAATAAAAAAAGGAGGAGAGGGCTTCTGCAAATAAAAATGAAATGGGAATTTCAAACCATGGCTGAATGTGAAAACAGGAGGTGTTAAACATGTATGGATTTTCATGGATTGGTTGCTCTGAATCCTTGGTGAAGAAAAACAGCAGACATGCTGGAGGGAAGGGATGGCATCCAGAGGGACCTGGACAGGCTGGAGAGGTGGGCACAAGCCAACCTCATGAGGTTCAACAAGACCAAGTGCAGGGTCCTGCATCTGGGTCGAGGCAATCCCAAGCACAAATCCAGGCTGGGCAGTGACTGGCTAGAAAGCAGCCCTGAGGAAAGGCTGGTGCTGGTGGACGAGAAGCTTAACAAGAGCTGTCAATGTGCACTTGCAGCCCAGAGAGCCAACCAGATCCTGGGCTGCATCAAGAGAAGTGTGGCCAGCAGGTCGAGGGAGGTGATTCTCCCCCTCTACTCATCTCTGGTGAGACCCAACCTGGAGTACTGCATCCAGTTCTGGAGCCCCTATTACAAGAGGGATATGGACATGCTGGAATGTGTCCAGAGAAGGGCCACAAGGATGATCAGAGGGCTGGAGCACCTCTCCTATGAGGACAGACTGAAAGAGTTGGGGCTGTTCAGTCTGGAGAAGAGAAGGCTCTGAGGTGACCTTATTGTGGCTTTTCAGTATCTGAAGGGGTCTACAAGAAAGAGGGGGAGGAACTTTTTAGGCTATCAGGTAGTGACAGGACTAGGGGGAATGGAATAAAGCTGGAAGTGGGGAGATTCAGGCTGGACGTGAGGAAGAAGTTCTTCCCCATGAGAGTGGTGAGAGCCTGGAATGGGTTGTCCAGGGAGGTGGTTGAGGCCCCATCCCTGGAGGTGTTTAAGGCCAGGCTGGATGAGGCTCTGTGCAGCCTGATGTAGTGTGAGGTGTCCCTGGCCATGGCAGGGGGGTTGGAACTAGATGATCCTTGTGGTCCCTTCCAACCCTGACTGATTCTATGATTCCATGATATAGATATATAGATATAAATAGATATATAGATATAGATTAGACATGTTTTAGTGGGCATGGTGTTGCTGGGTTGATGGTTGGACTTGATGGTCTTTCAGGGCTTTTCCAACCTTAAAGATTATATGGTTCTGTATCTTAACAGCTTTTGGTCACTATCACACCGAAGCTTATTTCAGAAGAATGACCTAAAGGGGAATTGTTTTGTCTCCCATTACAGACCTTTGGTAAGCCTTCATTCTTTCATGAACATGGCTTTCTTCTGATATTGTCTGGCAGCAGGTCATGCAACCCAGATAGAAATAACTGCCTTTTAGGCTTGGCCCTGAGAGCTAGATGCTCCATATTGTCTATTAGATACATGGAGGATTTGCAGCTATGTTCTGCTGGCATTATGATGAAAAATGCACTGTAAAAGCTGGTGGAACTCAACCCTTTATCAACACGATGAACTACATATTGGCCACGTGTTCCTGGAGAGTTCACCTGTGACTTCAGACAGTGCTAAAAGAGTTGTTTAGGCAGAAAGGTTTGATGGCAAGTAGTGTCCAGAGAGGCCAGGTGAAGCCATCCTTGGAACACTGGCTTTTAGAAAAGTGTTTTCAGCCATCTGTTGCAGGGAAGGAAAGCTCCTGATTTTGGCTCATTTTTCATCTAAAATGAAGGTACAAATGTGTGATCTGGACAGAGAGACATGATTTCATCCACTGCTTTAGAACTGTTCTGTCATGTCAGCAGTCAACCTATCTTTGCATCTATCTTACCTTGCTTCTGGGTTCTTTGTCAGGAACAATTGGCTGCCGGTGACTGGGAAGAGATTTGCTGGAAAGGGTTTTCTTTTACCATTCCTCTTCCTTTCTGTTTCCACTTCCCTCACTTTAAAAGCAAAGTTTGCAAAACTGCACTTACATAACCAGTGCTAGCAGTGTTTTATGCTGTCACTTACTATTTGTTGAGTGAGCTGAGTCTTTTGTCTTCAGAAGACCTGGGGATTTTCATTTCCATGTGCTTTGCAACTCCACTACCCTTTGCTAAACTGAACAAGTGGTCCAGATTGGTTCTTGTTAGTGTAATAATGCATTAGCAACTGCAGCAGTTCAGAAGGGTAAAACCTCAGGGTGAGGATCCCACTGTAATCAAACATTCCAAACAAGACAGGCAACTTCCCTTGAGTTTGTGTACAGTAAGTGATGATGCAAAGCTGACCAAGCTTGCAGCTGCTCTGTAATCAGCAACCCTGGTTGCCTGGATCTGGCATTTTCTGGGGCATGGTGTACAGGTGTGAGTGAGAGGGAGGTCAGTCCATAAGCACTTATGTGAATGAAAGGTGCAGAGCTCTGGTGATCTGATGAATCCTACTATCTCAATAGTTATGGGATAGTTGTGGAATAGTACCAAAATTCCCAGGTATTCCGTGTGACATCTATGACGACATGAGTGGTAGACTGGTACTGCCTCTCTTGAAGGAAGATTGAATGGGAAACTTTATTTTCCCTTTTCACACCCTATCATATTAAAGAGTTGCCATTTCACAGTAGCCCCATACTCTCCCTGACATAATTTCCATCAGTTTTAAGCAGCCACCCATGTACTGTTTTATAACCTATTTTTCATGCTGATGAATGTATGGTGCATAGCAGGAATATAAGCAATTTAAGGATTTTTTTTTTTTAACAGATCCCACCCATTAATTCATAATAGCAATGTTTCCTCAGGGGGCCTTTATCTTCTCCTTTTGGGAGTGATAGCTCATGTCCACTTGTTTGTTATATATTCAGCATCTGTCAACACCCTTCCACCCTGGAGTAGAGCAGAGGGTTTTCTTGTCCAGGGTTGGTAACTGAGCTCTGAGTCTGCCATCAAAAATAAAAGCTGCTGAGCTTGAATCAGATCTAGTTATCTGAGAACTGGAAATTGTGTGAAGGACAGAAGTGACTGGAGTAGATAACTAGGAGCACTTAATGCTTTGCCTTGGCTGGGAGATTTTGGTGTGAAGTTTTGAGAGGAGAGAGGATGAGCATGAAAACAAATTTTCCTTGAATTGGTGCATCCTGTACCTTCTTCAAGAATTTATCAAACCAAAAAACCCTGAGATGCCTCCCCAGTTCTCTGGTTTCATATGGCAAACTCGGGTACAGAAGCTTAGCAATCCCTGTCTTCAGATGCCAAGTGTGAGAGAGCTTCAGCACCGTGTCCTTTCTGCCCAGTGGTAATGTCAGCTGAGCTGGCCACTCTTGACTGGCATTTACATCTTCTGCTGCATGAGAAAGAGACACTTCAAGCTTGCACAGCACTGTATAGGGGAGATAACTGTGATCAGCTGGGAAGAGGGGAAAGCTGCGCTGCTGGTGTCACTGTGGAGGCTTGTATGTTGGTGGTAACATGGGAATAGCATCCCTTTTCACACTATTGGTGAATTCATGCCTGGTGTAGGCAGGATGAAGAAGTGTGGAAGGGCCCTGTCCTCCACAAATGCTGATATCAAGCAATGTATCATTTGTAGTGTACCTGATATGTCAGGTGTCCTTGTGCCCTTCACCTGAATCCTTCGATTAATAAACTGTCTATTTGTTCAGCTTCCTGATGATATCCTGGAAACTTGGAGAAAGTACTGAAAAGAAGAGCACCAGACCAATAAATGGCCTTTCTGCACAGTACAAAAAAATATTCCCAAAATGCCAAACACTACTGTGCTCAATTCATATTTACTGGAATAAAGGCAAATATCCAAAGTCTGTGTACTACTTAGATTCTTCTAATGCAAAACTGTTTATGAAGTAGTAGTAGGAAGCTGCAAGGAGTAGTTGTCCACTGGAGGCATGAGGGAGGGTGATAGGTTTAACCTTGGTTTCCTGACCACTTGTGTAGTGCTTGCCAGACAGTGGTGAATGTGGCCAAAGAAGAGAGGATACAAAGGAATGTCTTATAGTAGCCCAAGAGATACTCCTGCTGTAAGTATGAAGGTTTTGGAGAAAGGTGAGATAGAAGCTGTTGGATTGTTGCTCTTGGAGTCCTCCAGGCAGTGTGGTAAAGAAGCAAAGGAGTACTCAAGCCTATGCCTAAGAGGGAAGAGGATCTTGGAAATCATTCAGTAGGCAGCTACTGAGTGCAGTAACTTCAATTTGCTTGAGATGTTGAGTGAAGCACTTGATGCAGTTAGGAATAGTTTGTCCCCACTGGGCCATTGGTATAGACTTGTACCTTGTAGTTGCTTCATGGAAGGCCTTTGAGTTCAGAACAGTAATGGCAGCTGCTGTAGAAGAATCTGCTGCAACCAAACAGTCCTCTTCTTATGCTTCATAGGAAAAGGGGAGTCTTCAGCACTGTATTCAAAGGAAAACACTGTAAGTATGTGTGCTTAGGAGAACATGGTGCAACATGCAGTGGGACAGATCCTTTGGGTAACCCCTTCTTGGGGCTGTTACTCATTACTTATGCCTCAGCTTTAGGAATAAGCTGTCTGTCGTTCCAAGCCACCAGTCGTGACAGAAGTCCTGCACCTGCTGTGCTTATTTCTACATTTTGCTCACACCTGCCTTGATCAGAAACAAAGGTATGTTCTTAAGATGTTAACTCCAGAATCTGGTGAAACTTGTTGCCATGAACTTTATCTGAGGCCATTCTGGAGAAACAGGTTTTTCTGGGAATTAATTCATGATGAAAAAGTGAATCCCCTATTTGTTCATTTGTTTTTTCCCACTATTGACTACAGAATGAGGGCAACCCAATATGAACACACTGAGTCACATTAAACTCAAGAAGTGTGTCCTAAAGATGCAGATCACAGTGAGGCTGTCAGAAGCAGATGTTTGAATTGAGCCTTCTAGCTAATGCAGTGTGATTCATGTTCCTACAGAAATTTTGCAATATATAGAGCCATTTAGGGAAGGTGGCAGTGATGTGTTTCTTTGTTGAAAGCCTATACAAACCATTGTTATTTAGTCATGCTTGGATGTAAATTATGCTTCTGACTAGGAAGAAAGAGTGAGGTCCTATTGTAGACAGTATTTGTTTGGAAACAAAGTGAGTGACCATCTTCATCTGCCATCTTCAGGATTTGGGAAGACTAGATTTGTAAGGACCTTACAAGGTCCTTACCTTGTGTGGAGGGGGATCAGTCCAGCTTAAATCACACTCGAGGTGTTTGTCTAACTTCTTTTAAAGTCTTTCATTGGCAAAGGATCTCCACACAATTTATTCCAACGATTTAAATTCTTCACTAACAGCATAATTTTTGGACATTCTGAGACTTCAATACCACAGTGTGACCGGAAAAAATTATCTTTAGTTGTTTGAATTTTTTTCCCCCCCAAATTTAGAATATGGCTAAGCATGGAAACTGTCACATACTTCAGTTAGAGAAACAGTTGTGAAAATTAAACTCAATGTCTCTTGAGCTGAGCACTCAGAGCTGGTAATCTCATCTCTCTGTACCTCTCTCCTATTTGCCAGCTGAAAATACCAGGGATGAATTTGGTGGGCCTGTGACATGCTGAACAAATACTTCGCTTCACAGCTGGATGAATGTGGGCATGGTTTTTTCAGGTCATTCAGGAAGTCTTTAACAATATGCCATATTGAACCCTAATTTCCCAATTAGCTCAGTGAAGAAGGCAATGTCCTCTCTTTGCAGGATCTATTGAACCTTGTTACCAAGTAAGAAGCAAACAAGAATCTGTCTGCCAAGTGTGAAATTGCCCTTTCCCATCTTCCAGTGATCCAAGTGTCTCTATAGAAATAATTTTCTCAGCTTCAAATGAAGTGTTAATATGTTTGGAGTTTCTTTCTCTCTAGCCCCATCCTCCTTTGTTCAGTTGTTTCAAAGAAAGACTTAATTGCACCAGGCTTGCATGAGGAAAGGCAGGCTGTCCCCAGGATCAGCCTAGAGGCAGGCATGGAGGGCAGAAAGATGTGCTTTGCTCCTGGAGAGAATAAGAGAGGAAGCAGTACTCCCAGAGCCATTCTTGCTTTTATTCCCAAGTTTGAGTGCAAAACCCAGAATTATTCCAGGAGCACAAATCTACTTCACTGAGCAAGTCATATTTCATTTGGGCAGAGAAGAAACCAAGCTTTAAAAAACCCAAAAGTTTTGTACTTTATTAAGATATGTGGCTTTGTGCTTTCCGTCTGACTTGGATGCTATTTTCTTTTCCCCCTCTTCTGAGTGTAATAACTCCATGGAGGAAGCAGCGACAGCCTGAGATCAAAGATTTATTTGTTCTTTTTCTATTTGACCCATTGGCACATGCCAATGTGTGGCAATTCAAAATTAGTCACAATATTTACTGGCCCTGTGCCCAACTGATAGTAAAGATTATGCACTGGAGTCAGCACATACCACAAAAGTTGGAGGCTTTTGAGGGGTGGAGAGGTCAGGAGAGGGAGTTGTTTAGGAGCATTGGGCCCAGATCACTAAGATTTAACTACACCCCCTTTTCTGTTACAGTGAAGGGTAAGATGTGGGTCTGCAAGGCTCGAGTTCTCTGGCTGTGGGCTTAATGACTTCATGGACTACCCTAAATTCAAATGTTTCAGATGCAGATTTAGGTCTCTTTTTTTTTTTTCTGCCTTCCTGCTCATCACCTGCATCCTCAAACTGCTCTTTGGCCTGGGTGATCCATATGCTGAGAAAAGTAGGGTTTTGTTAGGTTGCTGGTTCACATAATGGGTCTACATCGGGTTGCTGAGAATATTTGGGGTTTGGGGGGTTGTGTGTGTGACATTGATACTTAAGAAGAAAGTGAGGGCAGGTGCTGAGTGAGAACTGTGGATGCATTGAACAGCTGGCATATTTCTCTATTAGAAAGCATAAATGTGAATCTGCTACAGTTGCACTTTAGAGCAAAGCAGAACTGCATTTTAGTTGGTCTGATAACTGCTTCTTAATGCTAGCTGCTGCTGGACTGCTGGCAAGTGTTTGTCCTTAATGGTGATTGATGTACATCAGAGAGCTTGGTGGTTATAGAGCTGGCCCCGATCCTCCATTTCCTTAATACCAATGCTCAAAGCAGATCTATGGATACCCTGTGCTAATCAGCATAGGGGTTTGCCCTTCAAGACTGTTTCTTCCTGTTCAGCTAGAAAAAAGGATAAAGTGCAGCCAGATAAGATGGTTACTTTTGAGTTCTACAAAGCTGTGCTCTTCAGGTCATGCTGTCTTCCTAAGAGTCTTACATACCTGTGAGAAAAACCTGCAGCCTGGAGTTCCCTTCCCAGCAAAACATTTGTTTAAAGTTGCTCTTTTTGAAGACTATTTAATGCCTTTACTTCGTTGAGCATTGCTTACAGAATGCCACATCTCTGGTAAAGAGGATTTTTTAATTTCTCTATCACTTCTGTGTTATCTCACTTCTTAAAGCAAATAAATGCAAAGCTTACTTTAAATGGTTCTGCCTGCAACAGCAAACTACAAATATATCCATGATATAAGAGGAATGTGATGATTTACTTCTTTGTTTATAGCATTTTACCACCCAGGATCTTCAAGTGCTTTAAAACTTTGGTCAAACTCTGAAGCTCCTTGTTCCTTTTTCGCTTTTATTTAAAGGCAGGGCAAACTGAGGCTTCATGGGTGGAATTTGGCTCTGCTTGGAGATATTGCAGTAGTTGGTCAGGTGCCTGTGGTCCTAGTTCATGAGAAATGCAAAGCACCTGCAGATATAGCGAATTGCTGGGTTCTGAGAAACACAGAAAAATAGTGTCCAAATATACACAGCAGTTGAGGCTGAAAATATTGTTTGGGAAGATATCCCCATCCTGTCATAGTAGATCTGTGAGTCACCCAAGGCTGGAACCCACAGTGGTGCCAGATTACCACTTCTGAAATCCATTGCATGAAGTGTTTTGTGGGTTGTGTGCAAAGTCACAGAATATATCTAGTTGGAAGAGACCTCTAAGATCATCCAGTCCAACCCTCGGCCCAGCACTGGAGGGTCAACACTAAACCATGTCCCTAAGTGCCAGGTCCACATGCTGCTTGAACACCCTGCCCAGGGATGGTGACTCCACTGCCCTGGGCTTCCTAGCATCCAGCCTGAACCTCCCCTAGCACAGCTTGAAGTCATTTCCTCTAGTCCTGTTGCTTGTCATGAAGAAGAAGAGGTTGGTCCCCTCCTCACTCCATCCTCCCTTCAGGTTGTTGTAGAGAGCGATGAGGTCTCCCCTCAGCCTCCTCTTCTCCAGACTGAACCCCATCTCCCTCAGGTACTCCACATAGGCTGTGTGCTCCAGGCCCTTCATGAACCTTGTTGCCCTTCTGGGAATGCTCCAGCACCTCGATGTCCTTCCAAGAGTGAGGGGCCCAGAACTGAACACAATACTCAAGGTGTGGCCTCACCAGTGCTGAGGATGATCACACCCCTGTTCCTGCTGGCCACCATGTTTCTAATACAAGCCATGATGCCACTGGCTTTCTTGGCCACCTGGGCACACTGCTGACTCATATTCAGTTGACAATCAACCAGTACCCTGAGGTCCCTCTCCAAGTAGTCCTTTCTTCACCCTAGCTTGTACCATCTTGAAATAGTCCTTATCCTTATGCAGGGCCAGTACTTCTCAGGTCAAGGACAGACCAAGGAGCCTAGCCATGGTTGCTTCCTAATCTTTTAAATGCCAGACCCATACTCACTGCCCAGTGTGGTTTGCCTCCAGACAGCAGCTGACAGATCATACCATTTCTGATCCACCCTGAGATTTGGGAGCTCTGGTGGGGTCCTGACTCCTAACCTGGTAAATCTGCTCCATTAATAGATATCAAAGAGCCAGAAGTTTCCATCTGAACTTTATCTGGCTTTGCAGTGAGCTGGAGGATTAAAGACCATTACAGAGGAAGGGAGGGAGCAGCCGTGGCTCACCCGGAATAGCCTGACCTATGACAGCACCAGCCAGCCTGGGGAGGGGAGTTGTCCTGTGAGCTCACAGGTTATTAGCAGTGTGCACAGACATGCCTGCAGTCAGCAGCACACCCAGGGCCATCTGCTAGACCTCTGACTGGTTTATGGGGTCCAGGGGAATCTTTTAGTACAGCTTGCCTGAATAGCTCTTTGTCTAGAGAACTGGGAGCAGGCGTGAGGACCAGTCTTGTGGAGCCATCATTTTATGCTGCTCAAATGACATTAGGGTTTGACTTCTAGGCTGTTTGTGTGGAGAAGATCTATTTTTGAAAGACAGTGGCATGAGAAGATAACCACTGCCCTGCTGCAGCCCAGGGCTTTAGTCTCTCCACTGTGTCATAGCAAGTAATAAAGGGATCAGAGTGCTGTGTAGCTGAGGCTCACCACTATATAGGGCCAGCAGGTGTGGGACACAAGCCTTCATCTGCCAGATGGGGTAGAGTGTGGGCAGCAAGAGCAGGGTTTTTGGTCTGTCCAGAGATTCACTTACAGCCTCTCTCTTGTGACTGGCTTTGTACTCTGTGCCTTGTTTCTCTGCTGGTGTCCGACTCCTCTGTTTCACCTGCTCCATGTCACCACTGTGGAAAAATGCAAGGTTTTGTATTACTTACACCTCCCTCATTCAGAGCTGCACCTCAGCTGAGTATCACTGTTGCAGGAGGAGTCTATCCTTAGAGACAGACTGTGAGTTAGAACCTTTATAGTGCCTGGTGTTTTTTGGGATTTGTACAGACCAGCACCTCGGCATGGTGGAACAAGGTCTTCCCAGATGGTTGGATGACCCCAGACTCAGTGTGCTTGTACCCCAAGGAACAGTGAACTTCTTGGACATGTGGGAAGCAGACACATGGCCTCTGCAATGAATACTCCGTGGGTGCTGCTCAGTGTTTTACACCAGGAAGCACTGAGGGCTGTATTAAACCTTTGACCTTGGTGACATATTCCAGATTCCTCCCAGTTAAACAGTCTGCTTCCCTCCCCTCCAGGCTTGAAAGCATCCTGACTAGCCAGACAGATGCATTGCCCCATAAAAACCTTCTTTATATCCCATATAATCCTATTGATGTGCACATTGGAAACACCATTCTGCTTTGGAATTTGCAGCTTGTGTACTTTATTGTTATCAGTAATGGGTGCTGCTGGCACGATGGCCCTTTGGACATCTAGGAAGTCACCCAGCAGATGGAAGATCCATACTCTGTAGGTCTGGAAGCCTAGGGGAGTACAGTTGAACATGAGATCTCAAAGCAGCATCCTTTCTGGAAGAAGCTCACTACATCACATGATGAGAAAGATGAGGCCATACTGAGTCCTCCTCTTCTGCTGGCATGGCAGAAGAAAGTGTAGCAGCAGTGTTGCTGTGGCTTGTGCTCCCCTTCACTGGAGCCGAGGAGCAAAAGAGGCATCAGTGGCTGGTGTACAGGACTCTTGACTGTCCAACCAATGTTGCTGTTTCTGCTCTCCAACAACCTCTAACCTGACAACAGGTTTGAGAGGAAAAAGGGAATAATTGTGCTGTGAATGCCTTGCTGTGTGGACAGATTTGCCAAGCACATTAGGTACACATAGCTGCAGTGTTTGTTGCTGTTTTGTTGCTGTCGCTTAAGCTGTAGAAAGTTGTGCTTCAAAGTCTGGAGGCTATTGGTTCAGCCTTTGGTCACAAAGAGGTCAGTCCTCAGCTGTATAGCTCATTTCTCCTCCTTTTGCTGACACTCAAATACCTCAGCGATTCCTAGAGGTGAAGAGAGGCTGTTGAACAGAGGGATGAGGGAAAACAGTGGTTCCCTCCTAGGCATTCAATTCCAGCCTAAACAACAGGATTTATGAGCCAGATGCTGGAATGACTATGCTGCTTTATGGTGTCCAGTGCTAGAGTCAGTTATTACAGACAGGAGTGAGCTGGAAAAATATCCATGCTTATGTGGGGGAGAGGAGAACTGAGATTAGCCAAACATGCATAACATAAGTGTCCTCCAACTTGGCAGTGTCAAAAAGTGAGAGTGGGCCAGGATACATTGGCATTTGGACTAGATGATCATTGTAGATCCCTTCCAACTGAAAATATTCTATGTCCTGTTGCATGGACAAACTTAATGCCAGTTTTTGGACCAAACATCAAATTCTGATCCCTGATTTGCAGGGGAAAAGTCCTCATTGCATTCTCTGAGGAGATCTGTGAGTAGCAAAAGGAGCTGGAGGAAGCTGATTTTCATAGCTTTCATGGCAATCTGACAGTCCTTCAGAGCATCTAGTCCAGGGACACTAATTGTAGACCTGCTTTTCCATCCTGATCCTCTTCTTCCTAGGAGGGGCTGAACATGAAAGCTGAGATCTGTGGCTAAAAGACTTCTGTGCTCAGATGAACAAGAGAGACTTGAGCTTTCCAGTGCTTTCTGCCTCTTGGGCAGTCATGCTCTTGCCAGACAGGGTTTCCTTGCTTTTTGAGGTATTCCCTCAGCACCCTTTCTAGCCCAACTCTGGCTTTCCAGAAGCTCCTGTGACTCACTAGGTGGGCTTTTCATTGTTTTTACTGGCCCTGTGAGACAAGGCAGGTTTGGTGGTACTTTTTTCTCCATGGTCAGGTTTTATTTTTGATTAACAAAGATGTTGTAACTGATCTTAACCAACTGTAGTTTACATCCTTGTCTCTCTGCTGCTGGAGTTTCTTGGGGCATGGCAAATAACTGCTGTTCTCCAAAGCTGCTGCAGTTTGCCCAACCTTCTTGTGGCAGATCTATCGTCCTGCACAGAAAATAGAATACTTTGTTCAAAATCTGGGAACAATCCACTTAACTGCATGGAGAGGTCATTAAGAGAGAAGGATGATAAGGGAAGTAGACTGATAAGGACTTCTTAACAGGCTGTGGGGAGCTGTGCTGTGCATGGAAGCAGTGACAGAAACAGGACTGGCTGCTGACATTCTGAGACAAGACACTTATGCTGAGTGTCATGTAGATTCATGGTGTAAGGTCCCTAGTTGCTGTCAACATACAGCTCCTGCATAGCATGTGCATAGTAAGAAAAGCTGGAAATATAGTGGGACTTTCACTATTACAGCTGCTGTCTCTTTCTGAGGAGGTCTCTGCGTTATTTTCTGTGTTTGAGGGCAGTGCAGCAGTTTTGGGAGCAAAAAAACCCCACCCTGTCCAGAACAGAGACTAATGTTAAATCAGAGTAAGTTTAACCACACAACACAAGGCAAATTAGGGATGTGATTTGTTTCTTGCTGATACAGGAGATGAAACTGGATTGCTCTTACCATGTCTGAAAAAGCATTAGACCAGTGAAGGAAAACCCTCAATCATGCTCTTCAGTACAACAAAGTGCAAGAGGCCTGAGTTCATCCTGATGTGTCTGCAAGTTGTTTTCCAGACTATGTGTGTGGAGAAATACTCCAGAAATTCTGAGTGCAAGAAGGAGGGAGACCTTTAAACTTCCATTCTTTCAGCCTTATGAACAAAAACTTGCAACTGTTCCTTTGTCTCTGCTTTGCTATATCTGTGTTTGAAGTCTCCTCTCTTTCATCTCTCTTTCTGCAGGTCCTGCAGAAGCTTGGGAAAGCAGATGAAACAAAAGATGAACAGTTCGAACAGTGTGTGCAGAACTTCAACAAACAGCTGGTAAGATAATTTGCAATATGTAATTACATCCTGGGTTTCAGTATTAGCTTCCAGTCATCTTCTGCAAAATGCAATTAAAGTGCATTAAATGAAACAATGCCATAGGCCTATGGAAGCGACCCACAACTCATAGCTGTTCACTTCAGAGAAATTGCTCTGTGTCTTCCAGTGTCCCTGTCAGGAAGTCAGTTAAAGTGTATGCTGAAAAGTAGCACTTGTTCTAGACACGAGTTTAGGAAAAGAAGTAGCTCAACCACAGCATTTCCTTTGGTTAGCAGCTCACTTGTAATGTAGTTGTTAATGCTGGGCTGGAAACAGAGAGCAGCACTGACTCTCTGAAAGATGGATTGGATAGGAAACAGATGAGGAATATATAAGAAAGGGAAAAAAAAGGAACAAGGCAGTTCCTTTGGTGAAATGGTGAAAAGGGAACAACCTGCCATGGCTGAGATCTAAATCTAACTTCTTCCTCATCCTTGCACAATCACTGTGTCAGGCCTGAGTCAGTACTTTTTTTAGTGTGTCTGCTTTGACATGGTATTTTAGTACAGAAAATTCTTTAACAGTGTAGCAATTTCCCCCCACGTGCACTCAAACAGGGGTAAATTTATGTCTTGGACTGAGTGTGGTTTGTTTATTGATTTGTTCCTTTAATCTGGAGTTTTCAGTCACCCAGAGGAGAGGAAGGCATCAGTTACACTGGGATTTGCACCCTGGGGCTTGGTAATAGGGGAAGTACTGCTTTTGTTTCATGCCAGTGCTACACCAAACCTCAGGTTGTGCTGAAGAAATATTTTTGTGTTTTTTGTGCCCTGGCATGTTTAGAACCCTTCTCTAGAGCTGTTAGCAGCAGCTGCATCACATCTGCTAAGACTCAGCAGATGTGGTTGTGTGTCGGAAAACTGGCTGAGAAGGGATTTGCCACAGCTGAATGTAATGAAAATCTTTTGGTCTGACTTTATGTTTAACCAGAACTGACTGCAGATTCCTGGAGACTAATGCTCATTCTCTTGGCAGTTGATAGTGGCTGTTATTGCAGAAGTTTGTGTATCATTTCCATGTTCACCAATGATACTCTCTTATACACAGAGGAATACAGCTTGACTATTCTGTATAATTTTTAAACATCAGCAAACAGGAAACAACATTTTTTTTTAACTAGAAATACTGAAAAATTCAAATCCAAATTTTTTTTGATCTGGCTATCTGGGATGGCTTTTCAATTTCCAAAGCCATGATTTGCAGTGGTGTGCCATGAAACCTGTTAAACAAGCAGTGCCTCTGTACCCCTTACAGCTATCTCATCCCACTTTGTGGGTATAGAGGCCAGGAACTAAATTCACCAAATAATTTACCAAATGAGCTAGAAGATGCTCAGCATTTGCTGCTTGGGGTCTGTTGATTTTGCTTTGGTCCTCAGTTTCTCTAAAATAAATGCAAACACTGCCTATTTTACAGGATAAACAATAAATATCAGTTATCTGGGTTGTTTGGAAAAAACTTCAGCTATATGTTTATGTGTACACAGTTGTTCTTATTTTTGTGATATGTGTGTGTAGTATAGCTATTTGTGAGGTTTCTATGGCTTTTCCTTACAAAGTCTGCTCCAGTGGGAAATAATGTCTGGAAGAAAGCTGAGTTTTTGCTGCAGGCTTGTGACAGAACATCTCTCTTGTGGAGCTGGCTGGGGTGTGATCAAACAGTGGCCTAAGGGTTTGCTGCCTGATTAGAGGTCGTGCAGCTCTTGACTGTCCACTTTGACACACGTTCCCATGCATGGATTGATGAATGGAGAGCAGTTCTAAATGAGTCACTCATTTTCAAGCAGGGCATCTTGTCCTCTCTAATAGCGGTTGAATGGATGTCAGGAAAAGCATTGCACTTCCCAGCTCTCTGTCCATTCAGGCTCAGCCAAGAGTACCGCTCTGAGGTCTGTGAATGGTAGGAGCTTTTTAGTTCAGACAGATGGATTTGCTGTGTGACAAATGAACTGGATATAACCATGCTTCTCTAGGGCTACAGGGTGTACCTGTGTCTCTTGAAGGCTTGACAAGCAGCTCATATTACTCCCTCAAGACAGATTATCTTCTGCAATTAATCTCCCAAAAAGTTAATTTGAAGACTCTCCCACTCCTGTCCTTTCCCAGTCACTTGTGTTCAGGCACAGGCACAAGGATCTGTCCTAAAAATTGTCCTTGTGTACCTGGGAGCAAGCAGTCTGCTGCAAAAGTGCAGCACAGCGCCTCCCTGAGGTGTGCTGGGTTGTGGCTTCTCTTGCCCTGCATTTGAAATACTTACTGGAGAGACAGAGTGGGAGGCTGGTGGCAGCCCTTACACCTGTCACTGTGTTGTGTTTCTGCCTGGCAGAGCAGCTGGGTTTTGATATCCTCCATGAGTTGTCACTCATGTGGTAGTTTTGGGTTGGTTTACAGTGTTTCACACCAGATGCATGAAAGACAAGCTGCTGCTGGCACAGCAGTTACAATTCTAGACATTTCAGTGGCCTAGTTCTGCAGAGGGCCTTCCCTACCAATTAGTTTCTGTTAACCTCAAAATTATGTGTTCAATTAGTCATTCTTAAGAATCATACAGCTCAGGATGATGATGTATCCACCTGAGGGATTTTGCATTATAGTTTTCTTTTATGTCATTTCCTCTTGTGTTCTGATACTCATCTTGCCAGTTCCAGTCGGGCACAGAGCAGTTCTAGGCAGACAGTACTGCTTTCCTTTAAGACTTTCTTGCTTCCTGCGTTGGGCACAAGGAAACATACTATAGCTTGACTGCACTGCTGCTGGTCACATCAGCCTCTGTGGTGGTCCTCTGTGGGTGTACTCTTTGATTACTCTGACACCTCTTCCCTAGTTTCTGGTTGTACTGTTAGGAAAGTCTCATCTGCCCAGGTTTGCACATTCACCTTAAGCCAACAAAAAGCTCTACATTTGTTTTAAGAACTCCTAGGACTTTTGCAGTGTGTGTGTGGTCGTTACTCCTTTCATCTTTTACTCTCTTCGAGTCAGTTCCCAATGCTTCTCCAGACTAGGAGTCTAACTTTCTTTAATAAAAGGTGCCAGCTCTTTCCCATGCTTTGTTTCCTCTGATGGCAGTAAGAGAAGAATACATGTGAACTTAACCATAACTTTCGAGGCAAGGAAAACAATCTGGCCCACAGTGTTGGAAGCAGATGGATTTCAGAGCAAAGCTATGCTAGCACTGCCACTCCAACAGCTGGGCAGATTTAGCCTCTGCTTGGAGAGCACAGCTGCACTGAAAGCACAAAGGATCACAGCATGAGCTCAGCTGAGGCAAAAGGTGCCTGAGTAGTGGGGAGGGCTGATATGAAACATCTGCTTTTGAAGCTAGTAGCTCTGAGGCAGCTGTCAGAGATGCCCAGTGAGCTCCTGGAGTTGTCTTCAGCTGTCAGAATTCATTATGCTGCCACACCACCATCCCCCTACCCCCAAGCTTGCTTCCCTTGCCCCCCAACCCCTGCCCGGTGAGACTCAAACTGGGAAAGAAGGGAAGGAATGGCAGCAGGCTGTGGGGAAGGTGTGAGGTGTAGTTGTTGCTTGCCTGCATTCTTGCTTTTACAGCTAATTTGGGGAATAGTGAGGATCCAGTGAGGTCCTACTGGGTAAAAGAAACACTTTTTAAATAGAGAACTTTGTCTCAAACTTTTTCCTGTACTTTTTGCACACTCCAAAGGAGGTCTGCAAAGGTGTCGTCAATGTTTGCTCCTTCCATTGCTTTGAAATGCTCTGTGGTGGTGTTGGTCAACTTCTCAACCCTTACTTTTAGTTTGGTTTCTGTGTATATAATGTCACTGTCTGGATTTGGGAGTACTCCCTGTCTGCTTTGCATCACTGCCCATGACTTAGGGCAAGGTAGACGGGAGGTGGGCCTGAGCATGCTTAGCTTAGTGTAGAAGAGGAGTTACATGTATGCATGTGTATCTGAGCACACTTTAGTGTAAAAATCTCCACAATACTTTCTAATGTAGGTTCTAGCACCACATTCACCTGTGCTCTCTGAAGGCTCAAACTGGCAAAACTCAGCCCAGATTCTGGTTTTGATCTTTTGTTTCCTAGTGAGCAGTATCTGCTGCTTGCAGGCCACCCCTATAGTGAAGCAAAGAAATTGATAGTCAACGTTGTATTTGCAAGCTCTGCTGCACAGGACAATTTAGACAGGGTGTTTGGGCAGGTCAGATGTCTCTTGTATCCATTTTGCCCTGGAGTGTTGGTTTACAGTGTGGCAGAAAAAAAGGGTGTGTTAAACTGCTCCCAAGCAAAATAGATCAACTGCATCTATCTTCTATATTCTACATATTCCCTTCAGTTACATTTGTTCTACAGACCCACCAGCCCTTGGCTTATAAACTAATTACTGCCCTTAGGACCTTCTCTAGTTTCTTGTACAAAATGAAAATACTAAACCCATCTCTGCTGGGAAGAGCAAAACACAGCTTTACCTACCTCAGATTACTTGGTATCTTGGTGGTCTGGTTGGCCAAACATGCCTGCAGGTCACCATCTGTGGGTTTACCAAATCAGAGGGCTGTGTGGTCTTCCTGTTAACACTTACGTTTTGTGTGGTCATATGGCTCACATGTAGCGCACCTGCAGGACCAGTTTATTTATAAATGTTTGGCTCCTCCTTCTATTGCTCTTTTTATATGGGAGAATAACTGATGGTCTTCCTACCTTCACAGTCTGAAGGCACGAGGCTGCAGAAAGACCTCCGAACTTACTTGGCTTCCGTAAAAGGTAAGGTCTGCATAAGCAGAGAATCCTTTCCTCTCTAGTGCTTACCTATGCAATGAAATTTCTGCAGCTGTTCTCTTCATGGTGTTTCCTCAGATGTGAATTATAGGAAAGGTCAGCCTTGTCTGGGTGAAGGATCTTTCAGAATCCTTCACAACCAGTTGGTATGGAATGATGTTGTGATTTGTTACCTAACAAGTGTCTTAGCAGATTAACTTTCATATCTGCTACTATGAGAGGGCAAACACAAAAGATTTGATGAGACTGTGCCTTCAGTTCCTGTCTCCCTCCAGTTACCTTCCCATCTCTGTGTTATCAAGGATGTGCTGCTCTTTTAGGAAGAGCTTAGTATTTGTTATAACCCATTCAACACCTTCTTTGACCTTGTTCCACAGGATGAAGGTTAAACTGTGAGGAGCATGCTATTTGCCTCTTTCTAAAACAGTTCCTCCTTCTTTCCTAGCAATGCATGAGGCCTCCAAGAAGCTGACAGAGTGTTTGCAGGAAGTTTATGAGCCGGATTGGCCTGGGAGAGATGACACAAATAAAATAGCAGAGGTAAGACTGTCTAGGATGTGGGGTCACCAGGCTTGGTGTGTGAGTGGAGATGAGCTTTGAAAGGTGTGTCTGTGTGCCACATTTCTTCATACATACAGCTTTGCAGAGGAATTGGAGAGACATACTCAACTTTGGAAAGAAGGGAAAGCAAAAAGGACATGGCCTGTATTTTGTCTGTAGGGCACTGTTCCCAGATGCTTCAATGTTACACAGAGCTGTATGCTTACACCCACAAGCATTCTATTTCCCCAGCAGTGGCTAAACATGGACAGAGGACGCCAAAAGAGAGTCACTAGGGTCAACTGGATGTATTGCTTATGCTCTGTGCAAGAGAAAGAAGCAGCTAAATCTATGGCCAAAGCATGTTTAGAGCAGCTATTGTGTAGCTGCAACGATTTCCCACTGACAGCACTACCACCAGCTGCCATATTTTAGGTAGTCTTGTTTGGCTGAGCCATGTGTGACCAGAACCTGCTGTTCTTCTCATCCTTTGGTGAGGTGTTGCCTGTCCAACTTGCCCAGGTGTTTTCTGTGGAGCTTAGGGCACAGACTGTCATTTGACAGCTTGGATCTCCCTTGGCATGTGTGTGTGGTGGGTCCAGCTGGAAGCATGTGCCCTCTCCTCTTGCTTGGCTGTTCTGCTGAGCAACAGGTGTGGCAGCTCAGCTCTGTGGATCCATCTGCCATGAGGCTGCAGGACTGGGCTTATCTGCAGCTGTCTGTGGCATTAGAGCAGAGAGGAAGGACCTAATTGGAGAGAAAGAGAAAGATCTTCACTTCCCCTGCTTTCCCCTGCAGAAAATCTCACCTGAAATAACATCTGCATTGTCCCCAGGAAATACTAACTTCAATGCAGATAAATCAAACAAAACCTGAGTGTTTCCAGGTCAGCTCTTGCTTGAACGTGGAAACCTTTTATTAAGAAGTGCTGTTGCAGTAAATACTGGACTTGTAATTCAATTAGTTTGGCTTCACGTTCTCTGTTATCTTTTTACTCTTCCTGAGCTACTGTTGTGCCTTGTAAGCAACAGTCCTTTCAGAGAATTTGAGCCAGAGGAGTCAAAGGGAACATGAGTCCTGCAAGCTCACTGTAACTGCTCTGACAGCCTGCAGGAATATTTCCAGCCTTCAATCTCACCCTTTAATGCCTTTGTTTATGTTTCTGTCTTTCAGGAAAAGAGAGGGCAAATGCCCCCTCCTCCCCCTGCCCCCCCCAAAAAAAAATTCACACACAAATTAGACATGTTTCCTGAATTTTTTAGCCCCAAACCTTCATTTAATTGGAAAAATAGGAGAGGGGGGCAATTTCCACCTAAGCCAAAGTGTTGACAGGACACTAGTGAGCCTAATATAAACATCAAGCGTAAAGACTACACAGCTTAGGGTGTAAGTGTTGGATGTGACCTCTATTGAGCTGTGGAAGCAGGTGGTGTGAGGGTTGAAGACTGCTAGAGTAGCTTTCTGCTATTATTCATTGTCCTCCAGAAAGCTGTGTTGTAATCAAGAGCAGAAAATGGTGCCTAGTGGTGTCAAACGTCCCATTTTTGTAGCTTCTGAGAGAAGGTTAAGCCAACCTAACCTTCATCTTCCCTTCTGACTTGGGCTAGCGCTGCACAGGACAGTCCCTCAAAGGAAGCTTCACAAAGGGCCCTATGTGCTTGCAGAGGTCACTTGAAGTAGCAGCACCAAGCTTTCTTCTATGGTTCTGGCATGACCTCTGTTTTCAATTATCTTCCCTGCTCCTTAGTTTTTCCAAGCAAATTACTATTTCCTAAGAGCTCTGAGGGACCGAAGGTATTGAATGTAACACTCAGAGGAAAACAGAAATGCAGTGCTCTATGTTCTTAATAGTTCATTATTTTTATTTTTCAGAACAATGATCTCCTCTGGACAGATTTCCATCAGAAGCTGGTAGATCAGGCACTTTTGACCATGGATACATACCTTGGCCAGTTTCCAGATATTAAAGTAAGATTCTCTTTAAGCCTTTTTGATCTACAGAGTCACAGCAGATGAAGCCTCCTAAGAATCAATTTCTTGCATCCTCATCATCTTCAGGAGTATGTGTGTGCTGTGCTGCTGCAAGCTTTCCTTTTAGAGCAGGCAAGGTCTTTGCAGCTCTGGGTCTTGTGAAAATGTTATGTTCTTCTTTGGGCTTGAAATGAGAGTGAAGAATCCAGAGAAAAGATACTTGAAGACAAAACATAAGTGGAAAACAGGAGGATCCATAAAATTTCCAGTTGTATCACAGTGCCAGTGAGCACTGTCACCAATAGCTCGTAAGCTCTAAGCCTCTCTTTCTGGTTTTTTATTTCCCTGTAAGTACAAAGTTAGTGGCAAATGTGCTTCACAGATAGACGCTGGTATGCAAGGCAGATTTCTGTGTGCTCCTTGAAGTCCTGCTGTGCATATAACCACCTTGTTTAGGGAAGGGGGAATGCTGGATAGGCATCTTTTTTGGGAGAGATCATCTCCAAGGACCTAGGTTTGAATGGTGTCTTGTGAGCGTCCCTTCCCCCACACTTACCTCCTTTCCATTTGTTTTGAGAAGGTTATGCAGGAAATGTCTTCACCATATGGAAGCACTAGTAATGATATCACCATATGGGAAGTATCAGCTTGGCTCCTTCCCAGTGAAAACAACCCTTTCCCCACCACATGTCCCTTAAAACGTTTGTCAATATTTGTTGCTTCTAGAGGATTGTACTATATCAAAGTGGGGCAGGTCACAGACTTGTAAAATGAGCCCTGAACAGCCCTTCTAGGGCTTCCTGGTTTTGCTTCATTCTTCCAGCCTCTTCTGTCCTTAGAAACCTGAAGACAGGAGGGATGAAGAGACTAGCTGTTGTTTTTCCACCCACTGAAGGCTGTAGAGCTGATGGCTCCCTGTGGTAGGATGCTGTGTGTCTCAGTTAGCAGCGCAGAGGCTTGCGTGCTGCTTCCTTAAGTAGAAGTTTTTATTTCAGGCTTGCTGTAGACCCAGACTTCTGTGCTGCTTCAGGCCAAATCACATTTTACTAGCCTTGTCAGCTGTGTGCTGGGTCACCTCAGAGTGTCACTTTTTCCCATCTTTGGGATTTCTTAATTCTACTGGGTCCTGCAGAGGTTTTGCAGTGCAGTTTTTAAAAGGAGTGCAAGACTAGGGCTGCCCAAGTTCCACCAAAACTCAAACTGAGCTCCTATGGATCCTCTTTTTGACTTCTGAGTGGGCCACTAAGGTGTTTATTACTAATATTCCTTTCTCAGTCTTCAGATGATGCTCTAGAAAATGGGAAGTTAAAGCAATTTCATGCAGAATTTAAATAATGCTTTAAAGAGAGCACTACTCACCTCTGCTTCCTGTCCTAAACTGAGTGAGAATTTGGTGCCCTGTTGGTTCCTCCAATAAGATATGAATATATTTCACAAGAGCTGGCAATTTTGTTTAAAGTGGACTTTCAGTGCTGTGAAATTTAAAAGGTCAGTCTGTTTTTATTAGTAATTCAGCTGGGTGAGTCATCCTCCTTACCCTGGTGCAGTGAGAAGTGCTCAAATCAATAAGTTGTTAAAAATCAAAGGACGTTTTCTTCAACCTGTAGCAGCTCCTAGAAGTGGTGGTGTTACAATCTGCTACAGTTGTACAAAAGTACAGTTTGGCTTCACATAAGGAATTAGTTCTTGAGACTGGCAGGCAAAACCCGCCCAGTCTTACGTAATTTACAGAATATTTGGGATTTATTGCAGTAAGAATTTTCTGGGTTTTATTTTCACAAAAGCAAATTTTCTGCTTTTCCTGAAGTTCTAGCCTTGTAGTAATGAAAGATGACTTCTGGAGAGAAGATGATTTTAATTTAGCTGTGTAAAGGTCTGGCTTTTGTTAATAACCCAGTAATTAAAATGTGTGATGAGTCAGACCATACACACTCTTTCTTTTTTTTTTTTAATTCTAACATATTCTGAATCCTCCTTCACTTGAGTAGCTGGAAAAATTCCCTTGATGTTTTTTGACTTACAGCAGGATCCACAACAGGAATGTGAAAACAGCATGCCTTTATTAAGGAATTTTTTTAAAGTAAAAGGGAGTAATTTTTTTTTTTTTTTTTGTGGTGGGATAGGGAAAGGTGAACAAAGTCTCTATCTTCTCTAACTTAAAAATGGGAATGAAAACAGTGCTTTATTCTTTCTTTGCAGGTCAGTTTAACTTCTTAGACTCTTGCATAATCTGTGTTATTTCAGAGTGAGTTTTTGGATGAAGTTGCAGAGTATGCAATGAGTACAGATTTCTGCAGTGAACCTAGAGAAGATAAACCATAACTCAAGTTCTGAATAGCCATGGAACTGGTGATTTTCTTTCCTGCACTGATGCTGGTGCCCTGTTTCTAGTAGGATTGAGACAAAATATTAGGAAAAGGGGGGAAAGAAGTGCCTCATGGTTTGATTTTTCTTCTTTTTTTTAAGGGAGGCTCAAATTAAGATGGATTTGTTGAAGTTTATCTTTTGTCTTCAGATTAGTAGTGGGTGGCTGTAGAGTCCTACAAGGCCTTCCAGGACGTTGCTGAGTCCCATTACTGCCATCAGAGGCAATTGTGTGAAATGGGGGATTAGAAGACTGGGAATGGCAAAAAAAAAGGCAGGAGTGACTTTGTTTTAGAGATGGGTGCCATTGAATCAAGCTCTCTGATGGGGTGGCAGGGAAACCTGGAAGTGTCTGTTTGCTGTGTCAGAGGTGGGCAAAACTGCAGCTATCTCTACCAGTATGATGGGGAGGAAAAAGTCCTCTCTTAAATCCCAGATGTGTTTTATCTGGTGTATGGGAAAGATGTATAAACAAGTATCTTGGAGGTTGTCATGCTGCTGGAAGCCCCCTCTGACATCCTGTCTCTGCCTGGCTGGCAGTATGATGTCTGGGAGGTGTCTTCTGGTGACCTCAACTGCAGGGAGGCTCAGCTTTGTGATTCCTCTCTTGGAGTGAGCTGAATGCTTTGAAATCAGTTTGGATGTGTGTGTGGCTGAGATTCTGCAGATCTGCTGTGACTCAGACAGAGCTGCACCAGTGCTTGCTGAAAGTGCAGAGGAGCATGTGTGGGAGACGTGCAGACTGGTCCCAGCTGGTCTGGCAGAAAGATCAGCCCTGAGTGTGGCTTTGCAGTTTATCTGCAAGAGCTTAGGGAGAGGAGACCACATGTCCCTGCCAAGTGCAGCATCTTTTGCTTTTGCAAGTAAATGACAATGCTGATTCTTCATCTTGCACTTTCAGTTTCCCTAGGTGCTGTGGTTAATTAGAAACCCTTCTGGCCCCTTGCCATGCCTTTTCACTCCAGTTCTCCAGCTTGTGTCTAGACTACTGACCACAGAAGCTGAGTGGTCTTAGAGTCAGATGTGAAGACTTGTGCTCCAACCCAGATAGTCTTGGGTGTTTGTAGAGAGTGTGAGGGTCTAAGGGGGTGGGATGGTTTTTGAAACAGGGCAGCCCAGTGAGCCTGAGCCTTGAAAAGATAGATCTGTGCTGGTGGAGAGAGACTGAGGTACCTCAGATGAAGAAGGCCTGAATGTTTATTCTGTATTCTCAGCCACGGAGTTGTCAGGACTCCATTCCTGAACATGAATCTGGTACCTAGTTAGCTCCCTCCTTGTGTTTGCTAAGGCTTCAGTGTGTCTTGCCTATTAGTGACACAGTGCTACAGGTTTTCCCTTGAGCTCATCTTGCATAATAGCTAATTACTACGGACCATTGCCTGTGGCTGTGGTCACTTCTGTCTAGACCTCCTGTTACAGGGTCCAAAGTCCTCTCCTAGGCATATCCCGAGCATGTGGGTGTCTGCTTTTGCTGTGCTGACAGCTTTAAATACCTTCTTTTGTTGAACTTAATCTTTTGAGCTTCCACATGATCTAGGGCTATGAGCTGGTTAGTCTGGCTGCAGCCCTCAGCACACCCTGAAAATGTTGAAGTCCATAGCTACGTGGGGAGTCTTTTAGGACCCACTGGAGCTACAGTTTTGAAAACATTGTCATCCAAAGGTGGGGCCTGTTGTTGGTTGGATCCCTTTGCTTTCCCTGGCTGGATCTGCTGGATCTTTTCCTGGGGAGCTCGCTCTGGAATGGTAGTTTTCATAAGTGGCTCCAGGGGCCACCTCTCTGGGAAGCCTATGTGGAATATCCAGTGAGTGTCCTTGTGTGGACAGAGTATGGGGTGCTTTGGAAGCTGGGTGAAGAGGAGGTGGGTGGTTTCCTGAGAGGCTGTGTGGTTTTGGTTGCTGGGAAAGATTGTCACAACTCTTTTCTCCATTTTTCTTAGTCTCGTATAGCAAAGCGAGGAAGGAAGCTTGTGGATTACGACAGTGCCAGACACCACTTTGAAGCCCTGCAAACCGCAAAGAAGAAGGATGAAACTAAAATTGCAAAGGTAAAGCAAGCAGAAGGATGTGCAGCCATCCTTTCATTTTCAGAGCTCTGTATTTGCCTACTGAGCAGGTTTTAAGGGCATCTATACCTCTTCACTGGATGTGTTTTCATAGGCTCTTCAACCAATCACTTAGGTTGGAATTGACCTCTAAGATCATCGAGGTGGTGTGAACCAGAGAGGTTTTGCTAGGTATTTCCTTCTCCTCTGTTAAGTTCTCTGAGAAGGCAGGATGATCTGTTGTGTTGGTTCAGATCCATCAGTCTTAATCTCTTGTTGTCCAAGGCCTAGGCTCGCATTGCTTTAGGTACTGTGGAACCAGTAACTTCTGCCTTTGGGGGAAGCAAAATCTGGCAGTACCCCAGAAAATATTTCCAATTTGTCTGCTCCCTGGGACTCTGTCTCCTCATCTTAGAGCAGTGGTAGGAGTAAGCAAGTATTGCTTGAGCTTGGTGTTGTTTTTGAAGTCCTCTGATATCTTAGGACAGAGACTCTTAGGAGTGTGAATTACAAGTCCATTAGTGGAAATGCATCCTGTGTACACTTGATGACTCTGTTCTGTTGTCTGTTGGTCACAATAATTAGACAATAAATGTGGCTGAAAGCAGAAAACCAAGAATTTTCTCTTGTCAGAGTCTTTCATGCCTTGCACAGCTTGATCCAAGAGCATGCCCAACATGCAAGTGAAGAATTTTATTTTAATACATTTCATTAAAGGTAATTTTTTCTTTTTTTTTAATTAAGGTGAAAAAAGGCCATAGTCCTGGTGGTGTTCTAGAGGAGGCATGTAGTTGGAATTCCTGGCCAAGAAATGAGTTGTGGAGTACTCCTATGTGCTGAGTACCTTGAGTTGAACCCATGTGCTCCACTTCACAGAGCAAGTCTTGACACAACAGGGTAGTCCAGGACTTGCATGTGGGCCATGGCAGATCAGGACTCTGCAGTCTAGAAGCTGTGTAGGAAGGAGTGAGCCTGAATCTTTATATTTTAGCCAGGCTGAGAAGAGTTGCCAGCCTTTGCAGATGGTTATTTTTAGTAGGAGGAAATAAAGGCTGTGTGAGAGACACTGGTGTGTCTCCTACAGAGAGGAGTGAAAGATCTCCATTTATTTGCCACAGTACTTATATTTTTAAGCTGCATGTCATCACTCATTTGCTCACTCAGTGCATGCATTGTGATTAACCTTGACAGACAATGAGGAGAGAGATTGATGGCTCAGGTGTTAACTGCATTATTTCTGTGGCAAAGCAAGCCTTGGTTCTGTATGCAAGGCATGAGGCCCAGCTGGTTGTGCCTTCTGTTCAAAGCACTGCACTGTGTTTGGGGCAAGAGCAGAATTTCCCTGGAGCATGGTGTTATTGTTGGTATGTGCCTGTAGGATCTTTGCTGCAGTGGAAACGTTTTTCGTAGGAATTCATCTACTCAGGTTGATATCTGGTGTTCTGTACTAAAGATACTGGCCTTCTTCATTATTGCTGCACTCACTCATGTGGCCCCAAATGCTCACATAAAACATTATTAACAAGGGATTGTTTGTTGATCTTCTGTTAAAGTATGAACAGTGCAGTTTCAAGAGTGAAACGCTGAGATTTAGGAGTTAGTGCTCTGTTTTTGATTCAGCCTGTGCAAGTGTCCCTTAGTACTTGATTGGACTATTCTTGTTAGCCAAAATGTACACTGGAGTAGATTTTTTTGCCCTCTTCTGTGCTTTAATCCATAAGCTCATGCATAAGATGCTATGTGACACATGGCAGTGTCGTGACCCTATAAACATGGGAGCAACAAGACTGCTTAAATTCTGTAGGTATGCTCTTGCCAAATGGGCAGGTTTCAAAGCCCAGTCTGCAATCCCCCTGCTGTGGGTAGCAGCCAGGGCTCAGTGTGCACTAGGCTGATGCAGAAAGTTCACCTCTCTAGGGTGAACCTTTGAAGTAGGGTTGTTCCAGTGTTGAGAGCCCCTAGGAAAGAAAAACCATGTTTGTGACAGCATACAATTTGGAAATGACCTGATGGACCTTTCATGGTATAGTAACAGAAATAGCAATGAGAATCCTTTTTGGAGCTCTATATGGTCTCTCCTTTTTTTCCTCCTCTAATATATGGATATTCTTTCCCCACCCAGGACTCCTGCCACTTACTGCTAAACTCACAACCTGCCATTAAAAGAAAGCACTGTGGACTTTCAGCTGTTGCATGCAAATAATTATGACCTCTCTTTAAGGAGCTCCCACTTCACAGCCATGACTCGGAGTAGGGTTGTCTGGGTCACTAACAACTGTATCTGTTGCACTTTGCAGCTGTCTGGCTGGCCTGCAGTATCCCAGCCCACACCGGAGCATTAATTACTGCTAAACTTGGCATGCTTCAAAGGATTCATAACTGATCGGGCCCAGGATGTTTGCTTTCTCTCTCGCCTTGGTGATACTGGTTTGGCCCAGCCTCTAAATACGCTCAGTTGTGATTTTAACTTCTCTTTCTTTTTTTTTTTTTTTTTTAAATCCTAAAAGATATATGTTTGTGTCTATCTTGTTCTCTTTACTTTTTTTCTGTTTTCACTCAAACATGCTCCCTCCCCCCCAGCCTGTTTCGCTGCTTGAGAAAGCCGCTCCTCAGTGGTGTCAAGGGAAGCTACAAGCTCACCTCGTTGCGCAAACTAATCTGCTCCGAAATCAGGTGACTGCTGATCTACCTGGCTCTAACCCTGCATGCGCTATTTTGGGCTCTAGATTGTGCCATGCAACTAATCTCTAGGCAACCTTCACTCTAGTCCCTTCTGTTAAGTATGTCCTTGATACTCCTGAGCCACAGTGGGCGTGTGGAAATTGCTGACCAATGATTGACCCTGTGCCTGCCCTATTGACTTCTAATAGATGTGTTTAAAACTGAGCTTGTGTTTCCTCCCACCGAGATGAAATGAAGATGAAGAAAGGCTGTGGATGGGTGATTCAGTGTAGTTCCTTGAATTATTGATCTCTTTTTCTTCTAAGAGAAGCAGTCTATTTTTATTGTTGTTCAAAAAAAAAAAAAGAAAAAAGAAGAAAGAAAGAGGAGGAAACACTGAAAAATTAGCATCTGCATTTATGCTGAAAGCCAGAAAAAACTGCAATTGCTTCATAATTAGTTTCTGTGGCTGTTGAGTTAGATTGCCAATCCAAGTTTCAGAAATGGGCAATATCCTGGCTTTGAGGTCTAACAGAGCAGTTTCCAGACATGCAGAGTTTGTCTGCACAGGAGGAGAGGTAAGCCCAGACCAGGTAATTTATACCCTGTGGTTGAGACCATGATTATTACATCATGTGGCATACGAATGTCTAGGTTATAGCATCTTGAAGGATGTGAAAGCAGTTCGGAGAAACTGCAGGGAATAAGAATTTCCATCCTACTTGCACAGGCAAAGCATGGCTTCCTGGTAGAATCTCCCTTGGTACTTCCCTTGAATCTCCTTAGGGTATAAGAGGAAAATGACAGGAAGCAGTCAGTGAGAAGAAAATGAAGAGAATCACAGAGTTGTTTAGGGTGGAAGAGACCTTTAAGATCATTTAATCCAACCATTAACCCAGCACTGCCAGGTCATCACTAAACCATGGTCCTCATCTGCACAGCTTTGAAACCCCTCTAGGAATGGGGACTCCATCAGCGCCCTGAGCAGCCTGTCTTGACAACCCTTTTGGGGAAGAAATTGTTCCTCATGTCCAACTTAAACCTCCCCTGGTGCCACTTGAGGCCATCTCATCTTGCCCTGTCACTTGCTCCTTGGGAGAAGAAACCAACCCCCAACTCAGTCCAACCTCCTCTCAGGGAAATGCCTTCAATAGGCAAGGGCTATTAATCCATTTCCCCAAATGGGAGAGTGCCAGTTACCTGCTAACCAGCTCCTGGGGAGCTCATCTGTTCTCATTCAGATGCTCCTACATTTTCACATTCCTTGTCAGAGAATGAATTGCACTTTGGAAACACTAAATCGCTCTCACCTTGTAAAGCACCTGGGTTCTTCACAATCAGTTTATGACTGCAGATCAGGGAAAAGTCTGGATTACCACATCAATAAAGTCTGGTGAAAGAACAGTTGTTATCAGTCTCCCTTCAGATGCTAGCAAAGGGAAGAAACATGTATTCATTCTTGACTGAAAGGAGAAGGACGTTTGGCAGACTGCCGGGGGCTTCCCCTGTGCCTCCACTGTGCTGGGAGTGATCCGTGTCATTTTGCTTCTTACTGGTTTGTTTGGCTGCTGGTATTTCAGAGAATCAGAGAATTGTCAGCGTTGGAAGGGACCTCAAGGATCGTCTAGTTCCAACCCTCCTGCCATCTAATAAATGTTAAATGGCTAACATTGCAAAATTATTGAAGAAATGGCCTCATTAAATGTCCTAGCTGGTCCACATGCCCTGGAGCCATGAAGCTGGCAGCACCTTGGATGCTTCCCAAAAAAGTTTTTGTGGTGCTTAACTTCATCAGGTGTGAATGCTGAATTAGCCCCTGCAAAATAGTTGCAGAGGAGCTTGTGGAGGAATCACAGAATTGTCAGGTTTGGGAGGGACCTCAGAGATCACCCAGTTCCAACCTCCCTGCCTGATCACACTAGATCAGGTTGCCCAGAGCCACATCCAGCCTGGCTGCAAAAACTTCCAGGGATGAGGCTCCCTGAGCAACGTGCTCCAGTGTCTCACCAACCTCATGGTGAAGAACTTCCTAACATCTAACCTAAATCTCCCCTCCTCTAGCTTGGATCCATTCCCCCAGCCCCATCACTCCCTGATGGGACTGAATTCCATGATGTCTTGAATTTCTGGAGGACAAAAAAAACAAAAACAAAAACCGAAAAAGAAAACAGGAATAGGAAGTTGCTCAAGGCACAGGTGGATAGATCAGCTCTTGGGCATTTTTCCTCTTCTCAGACTGGCTGGTGTGACTGGCAGTAATTGCCTAGAGAAACTACCTACAAGTGCTCCCTCATCTATTTCACTCCACTCTTAGACAGGCTGCTGAGTGTTGATTCATAATTTCACTCTACTGGGTGACTTTGCCTTAGAGTAGGTGACAAGGGAGTATATGATCTTTCCACCTCCTGCTAAGTGCATTACTATTTTTCAGTCACCCTAGATATTTTCAAACCAAGTTGAGTCCTCCTTTTTATTTTTCCTTTGTCATTCCCGAATTAATTAATACCATTGTCAATCTTTTTTGGGTTTGGCTTTTTTTTTTGGTTTCTAGTTATGCAAATCTTTTTTGTTTTAATTAAAAAAAAATGAAGACTAACAAACAGTCAGTAAAGAGGATTTATTTTGTATTCTGAAACTAAGTTTTCCAGCTTTTCTTCACAAACAGGAGCAGGCAGGGAAATAAAAGGCTTCAGTTCTATATTTGCCTGACAACACTAAACCTCGTTAAGCTCTTGATAAAAGCAGGAAGGCTGATGACACTGCAATTATGGAGGAGCTTCAAAATGTTAAGCCTAAAAATAAAAAGTCTTTCCCCTTCCAGCAGCTGTGTTGTTTTCTCTTCTTGCCTCAATTTTACAACCTCCAAGCAAAAATGAGGTCAGCAAAACCTATTATTTCCCTCCAGGGTATAAATTGCTGACTTTTTAGGCCTTGGCAAATACTAATAAAAACAATACAGTGGGGGCTTTCTGTAAAGGCTCCTGGGGGGTTGCTATTGCATGCTCTCAGTTACAGATTTTGGTGACTGCACTCTTTGAAACAAAAGGAAAAATGGCTTAGAACAGCAAATTCTTGCCTTTTTGCTAAGCTCCTCAGGAATGCTGAACACAAACTAAAAAGCAACATCCTTGGTACTGCATCAATAACAGAAAGTTATCTGTCTCTAGGAGAAAGCCAGCAAGTTGAGACCTGGGCCATGCTGCCCTTCTGAGAGGCAGGTCTGGTCTGGCCTCGTGTGGGCTTGGGACTGGGGTGGGGCACCCAACTCTCCTTTCTTCTGCCCCATGGCTAGTGTATAATCACCACAGTTCACAGCATAGTGTTTGAAGAGAAATGGTCACCAAATTGCCTGAAAGCACCAGGCTGGATGTTGCAGACCCTTGTGAGTGCTGGGATGCATGATGGTAGGAAGCATGAGGAAAAATTCCTACCGCCCCCGTCACAACTGATCTGATTATGCTTGTCACTCTGAGCCTTGGCTAAGGGGAAGGTCAAGAATGCACTTGTGTTGCCCAGCTCCTGCTCAAACCTTCCCCTTTTCAGGCAGAGTGAGGAGAGGAAGAATTTTCTGAGATCACATTTCATGGACCCCTGGGCTTTACATCCTTCTGCCTCAGCTCTCTGTCAGGTTGGCAAGGGTGACATCTGAAATAGAAAGCAAACAGATATGGTATGAGCAGTCTCTGCCCCAAAAAAATGTCTCTTTTCTCCTTTCCCCACTGTATTGCATGAGCTGGCTTTTCTGGCTTCTGCTCTGTCTGGAAGCATTCAAGGCTATCCAGTGCTTCACAGTGCTTCACCAGTAAATCCCACTGGTGAGAAGATCACTGGGCTGCAAAAGGAATGAAGAATTAATTCAGTGCAATATGTGGGACTGAGAGCACTAGATGGATCCCTGATTCCTCTAGAGTGAACGTTGCCTGGTGCTGAGTTTGCCTTTATCTTGGTATGTCACAATATTCACATGTTGTTTCTAGGTTCCTTAACCTTCTGAACAGGTAAAATGAGAGTGGGAGTACTATTATAAATGTTCACCATATCTGAAGACTGAACAGCATTCAAGGTGCCTCATCTCCCAGCTATCCCATCACCTGGGTTGATTCTTATTCCAGACTAGTTTGGAAATTAGAGTAAGATTAATCCAAAGGATGGACTATTTTTTTTTCCTCTTTAAAATGGTTACATTAGGAACATTCATCTGTAGAGGGGCTTTAAGGCAGAATGAGTCTTTGTCATTGTCTCTGAGCCAGCATAAATTGTTGTGATGGGTGTTTTTTGGGGGGTTGTGCAAACATGCCACATTGGTTTTAAGTGAGTGTAGCAGAAAATGCAGGGTTTTTCTGGGTGGAAGCATCACAAGGTCTGTTTGACTTTTTAATAATTCCCAGTTGTGTCTTTTTCTGGGGAAACTCTTCTGATCTTGAGTACAAACTCTTAGCCTTGCCTTTCGCAGCAATGAGCAACTCTCTGAAAGGTGGAGCTGGCTGGAAAGTAGCAGCTTGTTCCTGAGTCTGTGAAGAAATGGAGGGCATCAGGGTCCTACACAACACTGTGAGGAACAGGACTCAGAACTGCAAAATATTTTACAGTCCTTTCTCCTGTCAATCCTGTCTTTGCATACACTTGTCATTAAGGAGCAGTAAACTGGATTTCTTTAAGCTGGAACAAAGAAGAGAAAACTTCATTTCACAGAAAGAGTGAGAATCTGACTGCAGGCCCATAGAAAGATCAGTTCCCTACTGCCTTTTGGTCTCTTTGCACAGCCCCGTGGCACTATGACTTCCCTGTTGTCACACATACAAGTAGGCACTTGTGCTGACCTTCCTGTTCAGATGTGTCGTCAAGTTGCTCATGCAAGAGTTTGCCACCCTGCATCCCACTGCACAGGGTTATGGAATAATGCTGCTATTACAAATCTCCAAATAGGAACATTTTAATTAGCAAGCTTTGAGTTTTAAGTCTGTGCAATGAAAAGTGGAAACAGTCACCTAGGACAAGCATGGGAAGGAGAGTGTTCTTGTTGCTGCTGTCTACTTCCAGCAACAGAAACTAGGATCATCCTTTCTGTCACTGACCCCCAGCAGAATTCATGGACCAGTACTGGGATCTATTGCTGTCTAGGTAAAATGAATGAATCAAGTTTAAAGTCCTAACTGGGGGAATGAGGTCCTGTATGAGGCATATTTCCTTTGGTACAGGCCCCCAGTAGCCAGACAGGGATTAGTCTTGTGTTAGATTCTCTCCGATAAGAGCATGGGAGACTGCTGAAATAGAGACCTGCTGCTCAAGCACTCCAACCTGGCCTCCTGCTGGCACAAGTCATGCTTTGCATACCCTCCCTTGCTTCTCTAGTTAGCTTTGTGACAGCATTGTATCAGCCAAGGATGCATACCTCCTCCCTTCTTCAGAAGAGATGGGGCTTTGCCATGGCCTTATCCAAGCAGAGAGAGTCGCCATGAGGGAGGACTCTTCTTCAGTGCCATTTGGGATGGATTTCAACTCTTTCAAAGACTCTTTCAAAGACTTGCCAAGAGGCAGGGACCACAATTATCTTCATCTGTGTCTAAGCTGGAGGTCAAATTGCCTGACCAGCTCCATTTCAATTTTGGAAGCTATGGAAGCTTATAGAACTTAAAGCACATTTTGGATATTTGAATTACTTTCTGAGTATCCAAACAGGAAAATTTTTTGAGACAAAACCTGAGAGTAACACACGCAAGCTGAAGGGACATCAGGTCACTTGTGATGGAACCCTGGTTCCTGGGAGAGTCATTTGGTATGGGGATAACCCCATACCAGAATTTTGCCAGGTCGCCCAAGGAAGTCAAAAGAGTCACAGTTGTCTCAGCCTTGCAGGTTTCTTGTCTGTGGTGGAGCTGACAATCTCCCTTCTCTGTTATTAAGGCTGAAGAAGAGTTAGTAAAGGCTCAGAAGGTGTTTGAAGAGATGAACGTTGATCTGCAGGAGGAGCTGCCTTCACTATGGAATAGGTGAGTGATGGAAGTTTTCCCAAGGGCTAATTGGAAGGAAGCAAAGACCCTAACTCTCGTATCACTTTTCTTTTTAGCTTAGGCTCAGTGTCTGCTCTGTTCTTCTGGACCCTCTCAGAGAATCTGTCCTAGGATTCCCCCTAGCCAGGTTCACTCTTAGCTTTCTGATTTTACTTCAAGATCCTTATGAAAAGTTCCCTTTTGATGCAAACTGAAGCTGTGTTTTCTATGCTTGTCAGATTAATACCCTTTGCCCCACCAACCCTGCCCAAGTTTATTGGGCAGTGGCCCAGTGTCTGTTGTGGACAGCAGACAGAGCAGGCTGGGTCACTGAGATTTTGGGTGGGGAGCTAGCTGGCTGAAAGGAATATCTGCAGCTGAGTGGGTATGTCATCTTCCCTTAATCATGAAGGGAAGATATGTTTGAGGAGTTTATATGATCACTGGGGTTGTAGCGTGCCAAGAGATGATGCCTTGATCATTGTATCTCACCAATGCAACCTTATGAACACCTGATGAAGCAGAAGGTTTGACACAAGAGGGCAGGTGAGATGACAAGTTACTGTGGTTTGGATGCCACTTTTGGATTTGGGTAGATGGGTGAACAAAGACAAGGAGAGGATCCTGGTGTGGCTGCCTAAATGTACTCCTGGCTATGTGACACAGAATGCAGTGAGGAACTGCTTCATAACTGCACTGTTGTACGGAGGAAAATGGGCTGGGAGAGTGGGAAGACTGGAGAGACTGGATTTGCCATACCAGTAGTTACGAAAAGGGAGGAGAAAGAAACAGACCAACGTCTAGCTTGGAGGGCAGCAGAAGCTGACATATGAGGAGGGCATGGTGAACAGCAGGCAAAATCCTCCTAGGAGTGTGCCAGTTTCTTGTTTTTAAATGCAATGATCACATCTGGGTTGGCAATGCTGATCCATAGGGGATGAAGAGAGTGGGCGGCAGCAGGGCAGGACAGCAAAGTGTTGACGTCTGCCTTCACTCCCCTTTCCTCACAGCATGGGTCAAGACTGCTCAAAGCATTGCGCAGGCTTGGCTGAGGAAGAAGCAGAGAGGGATACAGGTGTCTACGTGGTCTCCTGTGTAGCATGGTGATGCTTCTGGCCTTAGGGAGCATCTCCCTTCTTCTATTGCTCTTCCATCTAGCAAGCTGGCTAAAGAAAGGAGGGTGGCAGGTGGCTGCTGGGGTTTTAAGATGCCACAAGTTGTTCACAGGATCCTGCTATCCAACTGATCCTTCTGCTTTCATACTGCTCTTTGTGCCTATCCTGTGCTTTCTTACTCTTTTGCCCCTGAACCAAGCAGTTCATGGTTTTTTTGCTTCCCCTGGTGCTGAGGGACTTCAGAGTGAATGAATCAGTCTTCCTGCTGATTACCTTAGCTCTCTTCACATTCTGTCTGTGTCACAGCTCCTATCCTTTTCTTTTACATCACCCTGCTACTGGCCTTTTTTTCCCCCCCTTTATCTTTCAATCTTTTTATCTTTCCTTTTTTTATTTCTTTCTTTCTTTTTGTTTTTCTTTACCCCCTGCCCTGCACCTCCTCTCCCTTTAGCCAGCACAAATTCAGATCCTAGCCAACCTGGCCTCCTCCTCACCATGGACATGTTTGCCTTGTACCTAGCCTTGGCTCTTTTCATGCTTCTCTGCCACTCTTCTCTTCCAGCATTTACCAGACCTGACAGAGTTGAGGTTGAATGGGAATGGTGGGTGAGAGGTGTAACAGAAGGGGTAGAATTAAAAATTTTGGGGAAAATACTGTGTCCATTAAATTCTTCTCTCTCATTTTTCATTTGGCAGTCGTGTTGGTTTCTACGTCAACACATTCCAGAGTATAGCAGGCCTAGAAGAGAACTTCCACAAAGAAATGAGCAAGGTAAGGCAACTAAACAGTACATCCTACTAATGCATCCTCTCCTCATTGGTATTTCAAAACAAAACAAAACAAAAACCAAAACCCAACAAACAATAAAATCTAAAAAAAAAAAAACAGCTGAAGAAAACAGAGAGTTGCCCAATGCCAAAGGAAAATGTTAACCTTTAGGTTTTTCTGAGCCACTAAGAAGATAGTAATGTAAAGGGATGGAGCACAAGGAAGAAACCACAGTCCTATGCAGCAGTGAGGAGTTTGTGTCCCATGGCAGGGCTCATTTGCTGATCCACAGAGGAAAAAGAAGCCATTTTCTGGCCTATCTCTTGCTGCCTTTTTTTTTTTTTTCCTTGTTCATCTGTTATGGATCTGTAACCTATAACCTGGGCACTTTCAGCCTGGTGTCTATTTGCTTCTGGTGTCTCTTTTTCCCCTTTGCTGCCTGGCAGTAAGTTGCAATGAACTATGGGGGCTGAAACTAGCAGGGAATTTGCCAGTCTCAGAAGACTTGAGACCTGCCTCACTCTGGTCCCCAAGAAGGCACTTTCCAGCAGTACCTCTCTGCATTTTCACCTTTCCTGCCCTGTTACCCAAAAGAAGGCATTTAAGTGCTTAGCCTGGACTACCATTTGGCCACGAGCTGGGAGTTGCAGCAGTAAGCAATGTTATAATGTGGTGGTGGCAGGCTGGATCCTGGTACTGTGCACCAACACCCAGAAGAGACTTCAGGAACAGTCTCTGGGAAAGCCCCACATTGCTGCTTTAATTTACAAATATGTTCTTGTTCCTTCACGTAAAAGCTAGAGAAGTCTTGAATTCCTTAGGTCTGCACGCTGCTCCTAAGAGCTGCACGCCCTCTGCACTAATCTTAAAGAGTGGCTGAGAGCCCAGCTGGAAAACTTGTATTCCCTTCCCTCCCCAATGTCATCCTGACAACAAGACGGCCGCTAAGCAACAAGCAACATTATGGTCCCTCAATTCCCAGCAGTCAGGGGCCCTCTGCCTTGGTGTAATGCATCCATTTTGAGCCCTGCTGACACTTCGTGGGGACCTTTCCAATTAATAGCCTGTTCATCTCCGCTGAGGGATGAACTGATTGTTAAGAATAAGGAGGATTGTTATAATTATCAGTTTGTTGCTGTCAACTTACATTCAGCAAAACACTGGAAAGATGCTTGTTAGACAGGAATTCTCTTGTATCATGTCTTGGATTTTTCTTTCCTGAGGAGTTTTACATGAGAGCATGGCTTTTGCTTTGTTCTGTGAGAACCATCTGTTTCTTATTACTGCTATAGCATCTCATTAACTGCTGGTGTTGCTGGCACTATGCCTCCAGCATTGATTGAATTGGATCCTTCCTCCTACCAATGACAAATCTGGCATCTCATCTTGTTTATGAATTGGCTGTTCCAGAATAGGAGTGTCTGGAGTGAACACTGCAGCCTCTGCAAGGAGAGTTTAACCCCTAATACTGCATTTCTGCAAAGCTCTCTGAGTCCTGCCCAAGCCTAGATGGTCCAGGCACCTTGTAAACTAAAGGCTTATTATTAGCTGGAAGTCCAGCTGCCTTTGGCTCCACAGTTGGAGTGCCCAAGCTTTGTAAGCAGGTCTGAGGGACAGCTTTGGCAACAAATCCAGAGTCAAGCTTCAGTTTTAGCACATAGATCCTTAAGTAAATGCTCTGCCCACTTCTGCAGTGGTGCCTGGCAGTATGCCGGTGGGGGCAGGTGATAGAGAAGCTAAGAGAATGATCTGAAAGGGAGATGGAGCATTCCTATAGGTGCCAGCAGCTCTTCAACAGTTTGAGTTCTCTAGCATTTCATACCCCATAGAGGAGTGGAAACAGATGTGGGGCTGTCCTCTCTTGGGATACTGAGTATGTGTACATGCCTGGGCGCAAGCTTGTGTGTGATCAGCCTGTGCAGGGCAGACCAGACTCTCTTCTCTAGCACTTGGGCTCTTTTCTTATTATTTTTCTTTCTTCTTTTTTTGTATTTTGCAGTTGAACCAAAACCTCCATGATGTCCTGCTGGGTCTAGACAAGCAGTACTCAGGCAATGCCTTCCCTGTTAAAGCACAGCCCAGGTCAGTAACTGTAGGAGTACTGTCTTTCCGTCAGCAATGGAAGAGGGACCAGAATGTCACTACCAGGGATGTTGAAACCTCCATGTTGTCAGCTGGGGAGTGATTTAACTACTTGCATGTAGCCAGTTAGTGCCCTCCTGAAACCCCCGAGAGCATATCCAAGATTTGCACCTTGGGGCCAGGTGACACAATACTATACCTCTTACCTTTCTAGAATATCATCTAAAGGCCTAAACTTTCACTAGATGCTGATATTTAGGCAACTGACTCTTAGCTCTGCTCTTGTAAAGTTGAATTCCATGCACTGTCAGGTAATACCAAGCTGCCTTTCCTTCTGGGTCCAGTTGCCCAGCACCTGGCCTGTTCTTTCCCTCAAAAGCTTCCTACAGCTTGTAAGCTTGAATGCCAAGAGCTCATTTGTCCCCCCAGCCTTCTCTTTGGCCCTCCATACTTGAAACCACCTGTTTTCCACAGCTTTACACCCCTCCTGCCCCTTCCTCTGCATTGTGGAAGTAATTGCAGCCTCACTAACGTGAGGCCTCCTGATCTCAGAGCACTTCCAATCTTTACATGCGCAAGGAGTAAATGTCCTCCAGGACTTTAATTTTATTTCCTCAGCTGAGTGCAGTCCCGTATGGTTAAGTGCAAGTCTGCACATTCTCTAGCTCTGAGAGGAGAGGTTGGGCTCAGCTGTCTGGCTCCCATCCAAATGTGTGAGTGATGAAACAGTGTCAAGCTCTGGCTTCCAGCTGCTGCTAATCCCACGTGCTGGATAAGCAGGAGCACAGCCCAAGTCCACAATTGGTGTATTGATGGAGGGAAGAGGTGAAGTCAGCATGAAGTAAGGGCAATCTGCAGTTTGAGTGCATTGCTTCAGAAGGGCTGGATCAGCTGTTGAGACCTCTGTGCTCCCTTGTTTCTCCTCCCTGTTTAACCTCCTGTTGCAGTTGTGTATAAGATGACTTGTGTGTCTTGTTCCAGCAAGGTGTGTGATGCTTGCCAGCTCTAAGAAAGAGAACATTTGAGTTGAATTTGGTCCCTGAATTTTGGATTGCTAACACCAAATTTCCAAGGTGCTAGTAGGAATGCTTCTTGTGAAAATAGTATCTTCTTCCCAAGTTAGCACATGGTGTCTTGATCATCCCAGCCTCACAAGACTGAAGCCTGATGAGGGATCTATGGTAGCCATCCTCTTAATGCCATGAATCATGTCTCTGACAGCAGTATCCTCCAGGGTCCTTGGAAGAGGATGAGGTAACAGGACATAGATGAAGGCTGTAGCCATTGCTTTGTCCGGTTCCTTCTTTTCTTCCTCAAGGAAATGATTGTGGTGACAACCTGGCCCAGACATGTTTGTTGGCATATGGCATGAAGTTTCTGGCCTCAAAGAGCTTCCAATGAATAAATGACCTATCCTTGTGATTCCTGTTTCCACAAACTCCTAGCTTCATCTGGGACTGTAATGGCTGTCTCAGTTCCAGCTCTGTGCTCTTTGGCTGAGTACAAGACCACATGGCCCTAAAAACCGACAGTGAGCATGCAGAGACATCCCTGTCTGGGTAACAGTATGAGTGCTGCTGCTTCATTACTTAATCCCTGCATCTTGGCTGAGATGCTAGACCTGCCCTAGAGCAACTCTCTTCCTCCTGAGCACAGTGGAGCAGGGTGTTGTAAGAAGATGTAGCAAAGGTTTGCCAGGCTATTTGCAGTGACCAGGAAAGTCTGTGAGACACTTCTGTCACTCCTGCACATCTGGCCTCTCTTTTTTTGGCTGGGCTGGAGCAAGAGTGTACAGGAGGAAATAGCCCTCACTGTTCTGATTGCTCATTGTGGTCTGCAGCAGGAGCAGATGCTTCCCTCCACTGGGAAGGGAATTGGAGAAGAACACAATGGCAGGAAATGAATGAGGAGGTGTGAGAAGAAAAGCAGTTATCTGTGCACATCATTCTGACATTCGTGCAAGGCTCTACAGAACTAATACATTGGATGAATCTGATTCTGGCTGTGCAGCACAGTAGCACAGAGCAGCTGATGTATTTCTGGGAACATCAGACATATTAGGGCTTTGTTTCTGGAAGAATTTGGACATTCAGGGTTCAGATGCTAAGAAGACCAAGGAGATCTGTAGTGTTATCTTAGTGTGATTGGACAAACTGGAAAAAGGCATGGTAAGAAAGCTGCTGATTGGGCTCCATGTGTAAGACTGCACACAGATTCCTTAAGTAGGAGAGAATGAGGAGATTGTTTCTTGTGCACCAATATTTACAGGGGAGAATCAGGAGCTACAGTTACCGTGAAAAAGGACATTTACAGTTCTATGTTTGTCTATATAGAATCATAGAATCAGTTAGGGTTGGAAGGGACCACAAGGATCATCTAGTTCCAACCCCCCTGCCATGGGCAGGGACATCACACACTAGACAAGGCTGGCCAGAGCCTCATCCAGCCTGGCCTTAAAACACCTCCAGGGATGGGGCATCAACCACCTCCCTGGAAAACCCATTCCAGGCTCTCACCACTCTCATGGGGAAGAACTTCTTCCTATATACTTCTTCCTATAGTTTCCTTTTCTTCTTCTCCATGTACACCATGGTGCTATATTCCAAAGAACAGTGGGAAGACTAGTTTGTTCCAGTTTATATAGATCTTTGACAGGCACAAAAGGTCCTCTTCTACTGTCTCCAAACCAGACTGTAACTTTCTAGGAACCAAGGAAAATATATACTTGTTTCTGTGTGTTTGTGTGTATCTCTGTGTGCATGTGTGTGTGTGTGTATGTGTGAGAGAGAGAGGAGGTCCTGTCATCTTGATTACAGTGAGTTTTGTGGCACCAAATGAATGGTTGCTCAGAAGCTTAACTTTTCCTCCCTGGTTTGACTGTGCCATCCTGTAACGGAAATGATTTGCGTGCCATCCTCAACAGAAAGAAAACTAAACTGTTCGCCAGGCTGAGGAAAAAGATGAGCAGGTACCGGTACGGAGAGCAGCATTTCCATGTGTTTGATTTAGTTCTTAAACCTAGTGAGGCTGTTGCTGGACTCTAACAGCCTGGCACGTGTTAACCCTGTGATGGGAGAGGGGTCCTTTGCATGATGTGATGTGTTCATGGCCTGTTGGGTCCTGCTGAGATCTTTCTGTGTCTGGATAATCCCATTAATTGCTTGTGTGCCTGGTTTGATTCCTTGCTTCTTTTCCTATCTAAGAAGGCAGAGTGAAAGCTCAGGCACCGTCTGTTCAGCTGAGCTGGTGTGGCTAAGAACACAGCGCTGGGGTTTTTCATGGGTAATATGGGCAACTTGTGACTAACAGCTTCTAGTTTTACCTAGTGGGGCTTGTCCTTTCGAACAGCTCTGAAATGCTGCATTCTCATTCCCTGCCCAGCTAGGGAGGACTATGAGGCAGGTCTTACATTCTCCTAAGTCCTGTCCTATCCACCAGTTGCAGCTGGGAGGATGACGAGGTGGGAGAAGGACACTTTCAGCTTCAGTCCTTACTTGCTCTGCTCTCCTCATTATCTTGCTCCATCCATTAAAAATTTTGTGTAGGGTTGAATGAAAGGAAAGCATCTTGTCTTGAGTAAGACAAAATGCCAGCATCTTGCCTTTCAAGACCGTGGTGGCATTGAATAACTGAATTGCTACAATGCCTAGAGTTACCATAACCAAAGTCAAGGACCCTGACAAAGAACATGCTTTGAAGCAAAGCGGAGATTGCTGCATAATGGCATGGTAACTTCCTCTACTTTTTGGAGCTTTTTAGTCTTTGTGTTGGTGCTCCTTCCATGGAATCCTTAGAGGAAGAAAAAAAAATAATTACAAGTCTCAAGATTATGTCCTACCAGCAATAAAAGCACGTGCTGGGGGATTGGGATCCTTGCTTTTCTGATCCTGGCTTCTCACTGACTAGAGCAAGTCATGCAACCCTTCTGTTTGTCACTGTTATGCATCTTTTTTAAAGTGGGAGGTTGGAGGGTAGAGAATGGTAATTTCACAGAGAAGGTAGTGGGCACATATTGATTTTATATTTTCCAATGAAAAGTAGTGAAGAATGTCTTATGTTATTACTATTCTGAGGTTTTCTACTGTAGGAAAAGGAGAATTCACAGGAGTACTTCTCTGGATGTCTGTTGCTGGTCCTTGGCTGGACCAGTGTTGTACCCATGCTAGGGAGGAGGTCTAATATTTCCAGTCCCTGAGAACAGACAGATACTACCCCAGAGGAAGGGCTAGTAAATCTCATCTTGATGAGCTCTAGCCACAATGTACTTCTGCTCTGCCCTGGTAAAGCCCAACTGGCTCAGCATTTGAGGTGCCTGACCCGGACCATGTTCATGGTTTCTGCTGTCAGAGCAGTTGCTGGAGTCACAGAGAAATGTGCAGCCTCTGGTTTAGGCAAGGGAGGGTCTGGGATTTGGTCACTGTTTGATCTGCAGCAAGAATGCACATTTGTGCCACCACATGTTTGGGTATGTAGGTTCTTTTTTCCTTCCTTTCTCCCACTCCCTCTCTTATTAATTTTTAAAAAGTATTTCTCCAACCTACACTGGTGCTAAAAAATAAATTACTTTTGGCTAAAAGGCAGCCTTGTCTGAGATGCTAACTTTTTTTTCTTTTTAGCTTGAGAACTTGGCAGGAGTTGGTCTATTTTTACCATATTAGAAAGCAGATTTCATCTTCTAATGTGGGATTGGTACAAGCACATGGGAACCCATCTGTAGATGTTACTCTCTTCTTCCAGGACAGATGAGCCAGCCCCGGGAGGGGCGTGGAGGCTCAGCAGCACTAAAAGATGCTTGGGTATTTTGGCTTTCTCTTCAGCTGGAGTAACTGCACTAGACCCTGTTCCAGCTTTCTATTAGCAGAAAAAAGTTGACACCCTTCCTTCCATGCCTGATATGCCTGTATTTGGCATCCTAGATGCTCATGGGAAGGAAAAAGAAAGAGCAATAACTGGTTTTTTTTGACCTGTTTTTACTGTGACTTGCATTTGGTCAGTGTGGACAGTCCCCACCTTCTCACTTTTCCCTGTGTGTGCTGAAGTAAGCAGTTTGGAGTCAGGGCTTTGCTCTGTATGGGCAGTGTGTGCTCCTTGGGGACCCATGAAGGACAGAGGATTCTGGTGACAAGCTCATTTGATGCTAATTGCACTGGCTAAATGTGTGCAAAGCAACAAGTGCAGGAATGAAGGTGGCACTCAGGGGGCTGGAAAAGACTCAGCCAAAATTATTACTGGCATTTTGCTAGGGGAATTGGCCAACACATCAAACAAACTGCAAATAGTAGTGACTTAATGAAGGCTTTAATGTGGGGCCCTCTCAGCCCTTGTAGGATGAGGGGAAGAAATTGGGCCACTTTTCATGTGGAAGCCTTTTACCAATATATCTCCAAATTAAGTCCCTGATGGGTACCAGAAATAAGACACTAAAATGTTGTTTCATGGCTTTTAGAAAATAAGCCTGTACTCCTTTCTCAGTGGGAGAGGTGGTGCCTTTCAGGTCCCTAGAAGGGAACAGTCTATGCTTGTGCTGATAGCCAATAGGCCTGATGATAGCCAATAGTCCCAGTATTCCCAGTGTAGTCTGGGCATTTGAGGAATCCTGGCATTCTAGCTGTAGATTGCTGTGTTCTCTATCTTCTCCAAAGTGCTTTCAGCTCTAGGGAAAGTAATGTGGTGGGTTTTTTTTCCTCCCTCCACTCTAGCATCACAGGACATTTTCTGTGATTTTCTGCTCTTCCCTGGAGACTTCAGTTTAGAGCAGGGCTTCCTTATTTTCACCCTCCAACCATTACTACTTCTAGTCTGTAGAGCAGCCTTGTCAGTTTTGCAGAATCCCTCACACAACTCACTGTTTTGAAAGTGATTTCAGTGTAGCTCTGAGGAAGGACACTTGTAGGCATATTCAGCCAAACTGAAGAGCTGTAGAGGCTAGTATGCTCCTCTTCTTTAGGCCCTCCTCTTTCCCTTTTCCTCTTCCTTTCCCTCTTTTTTCCCTTGGTGTGTATGTGTCCCTGGTTGAGAGCTGCTGGCAAAGAGCATCATTGGATTTGTTGCATCATGTTGGTGTGCTGCTGGCATCAGTGTTGTCAGAAACACCTGACCTGCATGCGGACCTGAGAACAAGTGCTTCGTGGGGAAAATGTGTGTGGGGTGTGGACATGGGGAGAAAGAGAATGGAATGGGTGAAGGAGAAATGAACGAAGAGGGTGTGGGATGGGGAGCTTGAAAGCTGGAATGCCAATCAGGGGAAAATGCTTGCTTCAAAGGGGAGGTTTGTTGAAATGCCTTGTTGTCTCTTCCTCCTTTTGCTGTCCTCCTGCTCAGGAGTGTTTAGGAATGAGGCCACCATGCGTGTTAGCTAGGGATCACCACACCTCAGGTTTCCAAGTGTGAGTGGATGTAAATGTATGGAGCTCAGCGGTCTCTTGGGACAGAGCAAAGAAAGTAATCACAAAGTTGCAGAATCAGGTCTGCATTTCTCTAGTCTTGGCTCTATGCCAAGATTTATTACCTCAGGTTGTAGGAAAACATCTGTTCTTTTCAGGCTTCTCCCAAGGCCTTTATCTTTCCAAGAACTGCAGCTTTCTAAGTGTAGGCAAGTGTCACTCACTGTAGATGAGGTTGCACAGCTCTTTTGCAACATCCTGCAATGTTCTGATTTTCAGCTGTGTATAGTTTTGCCAAACTGTAACTACTTCTGCTAAAATATCCCCTACCACTGTCAGTGCTTCTGCATGATTTGAGATTACTTGATGAGTTGATTTTTGAGGACTGAGTTTCAGCCAAGATGATGTAGCTGTTTCTGAGAATTAGATGGAGAAAAGGTTTTACCGTTATCCCTGTTGGATTTTCTGGTAACCAGCTCTTTACTAGATCTCTTCCATACTTGGAGGCACAGACCTGACACTTGACCAGACCATGCTCTTAGGGGAAGGTGTGTGATGTCCCCTTGCCATTCCTTTGATAAATCTGATTAAATCTGGGCAAATTGTAAACCAACAAATCCCATTGGCTTATGCTCCTTGCATCTTAATTCCCTGAAGAATCTCTCTTTGTGTCAGAGTCCTGAAATAAGGACCAACTGGAAGGGCAAAGGCAGAAGGTGTTTATCACTGAAAACAAGGCTGGGAAGACTTCCTGTAATGGAGAAATCTTTAGCAGCCACAGTCTCACTGTTTCTTTGCTTGTCTGGCATGAGCTGTGAAACCTCTGGCTACTTTGCTTCTCTTCCACCTTAGGTGGTTTGTACCACATGAAAGAATATGATACTCTACACATACAGTCTTAGTTCAGGTGTTGCAAATCCATTAGTCATAACCCATGCAGGTTTTGGTACACCACCATGCAGAAAAAATTTAACCTGTAGAATTTAAAACTAAATAAGCTGCACAGAACTCCTTCCCCCATCTGCTTCCCCACTATTAGAAAATCATGACTTAAAGGAAGTTATGTTAGAATCTAGCAGAGTTAAGGGGATGTGGTTGGTTTTATGGTTTAGTTTTTCAGTCTGAGGCAAAGTATATCCATACAGTTGGAATTTAGTGAGTAGCTTCCTGCAGAGTAGTGCTGCTGTAGTATGTTGGACTACAAGTGACTCAGCAAAGATGTTTCTCAGAAGCTTGTAGAAGCTTCAGATGTCTTCATCACATGTCTGGATGGTGAAGCGGAGAGATAATGGAGGCCACTGATATGTGCTGGTTAGCACAACTCCTCCTAAGCCTGGCTCAGACTTCTCTCTCTTTCTTTCCCCTCTTTCTCCCTTTCTCTCTCCACTTCCTTCAGTGACAGCACCCCAGCGAAAGCAAATAAAAGCCCCTCACCTCCACCAGATGGATCTCCCATCACCAGCCCTGAGACCAAGACTGTCAACCATGAGCTGGAACCGTCCACTTTGGAAACACCTGGGGCAAGCATCCCGAAGTCACCATCTCAGGTAGTGTCCCTATGACATTGGCCGGATCTCTGCAGTATGAACGCTGAGGGCACATAGGAGAGTCAAAGACTTCCATCAGCTGCTTTTTTCCGACCTCTTCCTACTACTGAGCACAGAGTTATGATGTGATGGTTGTTTTCCTTCACTGCTGGTTCCTGAGAATGCAAGTTGCTCATTGATCATTTCTGCATCATATAGGGAACCACCAAGCTGTCTTTGAATGCCTCTATAGGAGGAAGGCCATTTCCAGATAGCTTCTTACAATATTTTTCTCTCCACTGTATTTTTAATTATCAGAATTATCTAGGGACAAAGAGGGTATGTTTGTACATTGGCAAAAGGGGGCTTTTCCAGCCCTGTGAGATGGTGGATGCCTGGCAGTGTCTTTTCAGGACTTCTTCAGGGTCGCTGCTCAACATTGCACAGCCTATAGCACTTTCACCACCACACTAGTCCTTGGAGTAGGGTTATGTGTATGGGACAGAGAGGATAGTGAGAGAGAGGATAGTGTGTCTTTCTGGGGTTTTTTTTTGTGTTTTGTTTTGTTTTGTCTTTTTCCCCAGAGATTGCCATAACTTGATTGAAATTTGGAACAAGAAATTGTACAGATCTATTGAGTTACTCACTGCAGATTTCACTCACCCTGCTTGTGGGCTGGCCTTGCTGAGTTTGCCTTTCCCTTTGCCTTTAAACAGTGTGAATAAGCCGTGTTTTTGCCATCCTGCAAATGCTTTCTCATGCATTTGCTGCCTTCCTGCCCACAGGAATGGGGCTTGGAGGCACCCCTTGTCGAGCAAGCAGTGTTCCAGCACACCCCTGACTGGAACCTCAGATGGGCCATAGTAGAGACTGCAATGGTATTTGCAGCTAATGCTGCCACCGCCTGGCAGCTCTTCCCACTGTTTACTTGATTCATTCTCCATGGCCCCAGTACAGTGAAGAACGAAGCTCCACATTTGTACTAGTTGCTAGGAGACAGAGCTGACTCCAGAGGGACGACAGGGTTTTCATACTCAAAGCCAAACCTGGGGTCTGTATGGGTAAAGTCTAGAAACTAAGTGTGTCAGCTTGCCAGCCAGGTGGAGAACACAAGTGTCTACACTCTCAACAGTGTTCAACTCTAATACTGAAATCTTCACAGGTGTCACCTCTTTTGACCTATGGGTAAGTGATTTGTTCTGGGGTCCTCCTAGGGACCTCATCCTCTGGGGGTAGGGTGGAGTAAAAAGCAACAAGCAAGTACAAATCTCTGGCCTCTTCCTGTCTGAAATACTAATGCGAACCATAAGCAAAGGCTGTGGAGCGAGACAGCAAACAGAAGAGACCAAATAAATACTAACTAAATGTTGAACTGTTCTCTATGCCAAACCCAAAACACAACAAACAAACAAAACCCCAACAAAACCTTTTACTGTGCTTTAGTTCTCAAACCCAGCTTATTTTTGTCTTCTGTAAGAAGTGACTGCTATTAGCTATCCATGCTGAGTAACTTGATGATGACACAGGGCTTCAAGGGTCTGTGAAATTTCAAAGGTCAGACTTTTGCTCTCAGTTACACCATTGAAGCACTATAATGACACTTTTGAAATCAGTGCAACTAGGGCAAGTTTAGATGGGTAAAGCTTTATGGGACCAAGTCAGCAGGAAAATTTTTAGGGGATTTGTTGTACTCTAGGTGGCCAAGTTAGTTGTGTTTGAACCTCCAGGTATAACCCAACAGCAATACACAGTCTGCTTGTCTTTGAAATATGGTTTTAGAGATTGGAAGTAATGCTGGATGCTGTGGAAATGTTGGAGAAGGAAGAACACTTACTATTTTAGAGAAATAAATAGCAGAGAGATCCCAACCCTTCTGCTTATTAGAGTTTGTAATTAGAGCCTTCTATTTCTGCAGATCGCAGCTCTGTTCTGAGAATAGCTTTTCCCTGAATATTTTAGTCCCTTCTTGCAACTGGGGATTTTCAGGAAGGGATTGTTCTCAGGGAATATGGACAGACCACCTCCTGCAAACAGGGAAAACTTGGAATTGAATGTACTAGTTTCATTATTTCCTCTAGCCATCTATTCAGTGGAAAGTGTGTGTTTGCATACTCACTTACACTCACATTTAAATTAGGATAACACAGTGTAAAACTGGGCATATCCTTAGCCATCTAAATAAATGCCATGCAGAGCTGGAGGAGTGTGAATACGGGACTAGGAGTCATGGGTTGCTGTGCCTCAGACCTGGGCCTGACACTGATTTACTGGGTGCCCATTGTCAAGTGTCTGAGTCTTGCTGCCTGGGGATCCTAGGTATGATGAGAAGACCAAGTGACTGTAAAACATCACTGTAAATGGAAAACATTGTCATTGCTGCACATTGCTGTGGTGCTGGGGACTTGTATGGATGCTTTACTCCCACACAACAGCAACTCCTCAAAGTTTGGTTTCATCTAGCAATGATCACTGAGCCTTGGACATAGGAAAATGTGGAGAGGATGTGGATGAGTTGATCTAGAGAGGGCTGACCACAGCTTCTCACAAGGTTGTGGATGCGTGTCAGTCTGTGTGTTTAAGCATGATGGTGAATATTAGGATGGGTTAGAGTTACAGAGTCAGACTTTGTTATGCATCCTCTAGAATCTCCATCTGGGAAACACAGCTTTGTTAGCTTTGTTAGTATCGATGCTCATTGGTGAAACTGAGAGCAGAGTTGGACCCACAGCAGTCATGGCTTCTCAGGAGTTTGAATTGTTCTTGCCTAAAGCTGAGAAGTGGTAAGATACCGTCAAGAACTCCTTCAGACCTTTCTTACTGGAAATCAGTGTACCAGTGAGCCAGTACGGGGCAGATCAGAGTGTGTCTGCATGGTTACCTACCCATAACAGGATAAATCAAGTCTGATTTCTCACTCCCTTAGGTACGGTAAGTATGGCAAAGGTCTCCCTTTGCCAGGCAATGCTGGCCTTGTCTATTGAATTGTGTTCTTGGTAATTAATCTGCTCCCTTCCCAGTGGTTCTTTAGAAGGTTGCACATGCTTTAATTATGTATGCATGTCCTGTCAATACATATTAATTGTGTTACGCTTCTCCTCTGCAGAGGGAAACTTACCTACAGCTGAAGTGTAACTAATGATGCCAAACCTTCTCTGGGGGTGTGTGGTTATTTGTTTTATTTCAATTCACCCTCCTTCCCTCTCTCTTCAGATGGAGTTGACTGGACCCTGCTATGTGCCTGTGATTTCCCCCCCCCTTTGGTTTTTGTGGCTAACCTGGTTCCTGTCTCTGATTTTTTTGGGTGTCGTCGTCTGTGCTGTGGCCATGTGCTCACTTGCATGCAGTTGAGGAAAGGGCCTCCGGTGCCTCCGCCTCCAAAAGTCACCCCCTCCAAGGAGATCAAGCAGGAGAACATCATCAGTCTGTTTGATGACAATTTTGTCCCTGAGATAAGTGTGACAACCCCTTCGCAGGTTAGCAGCTATGCCCTGCGTTATACTTGTCTGCCTCTGACCTTTTCTTTTTGATCTCTCTTCTCTTTGGAGGTGTCAAGCCACGAAACCTGGTCAGGCGAATGAGGAAGGCAAGCTCAGCATCGGACCTCAGAAGGCAATGGGTTAGACAGGAGGCTAACTTAGAGGGGAGAGTGGCTAGAAGGCAGCTTTGACTAACAGGTTGCCCTTTGAGAGATTTCATTGATGAAAAAAACCCAAGAAAATCGTGACTGGTGAAGATGCCAAAAAGTGATCACTGCATTTGTTTAGCAGCAATGGATTATGGCTCTCCTTGTATCCTGTGATTTGCTCTCTCCAGAGCCACTTATCCTGGGTGTGGATGAAGTATGTTTTCTGCTTTTGTACATCCCCTGGCATCTGTTCTAGTTCTGGGAAAAGGCAGTTGTTCTGGGAAAAGGCAGTTTTATGCTCTCACTGTCTTCACACACGGGCTCTGTGGTTTAAAGCCCACACTTGCACAGGGAAGGCTAACAGGAATTGCATGAAGTTCTGTTTGTAAAGAATAGGTGGTTCCAGTATAGATGAGCAGGACTGTGTCTGCTGTGAATTCAGGACTGCTGACGCAGTCTGTCACTCTTCACTAGCCAGTGGCTCCCACAAGAATATTAGTTTCTTGTCATGTGACTTTTGAAGCACTGAAAAAGGAAGAACGTTTTAAAATCCTATAGATAAATATCTTCACTTTCCTTGTGATTTACATCTCTTCAAGAGAGGATGCTGAGGTGGGGAATTTTGTGTGAATCTTGGAGAATGGCAGTCTTTATGTATATAGGAGCCTGACCAGATTTCTGGCTGTATCATCTACTTTTAATATGTGTATATATACATATATTTTTTTCCCTTAAATGCATGTTAAACGATAAGTAATGTCTCTATCAGAACTTATCTATGACTCATTCTCTTAACTTTTCCTTGCATCACGCTATTCCATTGCCTCTGGTTTGCCACTTTCTATCCAGCTGCTGAGGACAGAGGTGGAGTTGGTAGGGAAGCAAGTCCATGTTTGATTTTGCATTGCAATAGATAAAGCTTGCAGAGCAGAGAGGTGATTTGACAGCAGTATTGGAAAGTGGGTACCACAGGCAGCTGAGCAACCCTCTATCATTTTCTATGCTTCCTTCTCCTGTATTGTAATGGACAGCTCTACCTGCCTCATGGTTTGTGTCATGTATTTTCATGTGGATGCCAGCTCTTAGTCATAGTCTTCTGCACCAATTAGTGCTCTGACCCAGGGTAAAATCTGCTATGACTTTCAATCAAATGGGAGTCCTGAGGGCAAACTCTGGTTGCCAGAACAATCTTAACTGAAGAACCCCACAGCTACTAGTGTTCATGGCCCAGGGCCATTCCTCTCAGATGTCTTAGTTCTAATGAACTGTCTTGTAGGAGATCTGAGTAAAGGCAAGGGCTGCTAGCCCTTGCATGTAAGTTTTGAATGGTAAGATTATTCCATGACTGGTGGAGCCTTTGACGTCTCACTATCAAACAAAACTAAAGATTGGAGTTGGAGCCTCTCTGATGAATGGCCTGGATGTGCTGGAGGAGTGTACTGCAATGCCAGTTGGCTTTGCATATGGGTCAGGGTTTATTACTGTAGCATGGGAGAGCTTGGCTCCTTGCCCTCATCCCTGTGATTCTCAGAAGTTCATGAGAGAAAAATCTGCAAGAGCATTGGAACAAACTAGAGGTGGTGAAAGTGATGGTGTTGTGGGTTGTATTCAGAGGACTTTCTCTTAAATCGTGTCTCTTGCTACATTTTTTGAGTTTTTCCATTGTGGAAAAACTGTGAGAGAACAACCTCCCAACTTTGTGTTGTTGCAATGGTAACTGAAGCAGTAGGGCCAGTGGGCTGGAAGGTCAGTGAAAACAGAGCCATAGAGAGCAGCTTCCTCTGAAGCTGTGAAGAAAGGCATGTCTTGTAGTGGTTGGGTTAAACCTAAAAAAACCCAGAGTGATACTTAGTTTTGAATAATAAAGGTTCTTGTTGTTTCTAGTGTTTCAAGAATGGTTATCAGCAAATGTGCCACTATTGTCTTTAGCTAGAGTGTTAATCAAAGAGAGTTATTTTGCTGACTCTGAAGAAAGTAGCAAAACTTCTCAACTTTATGCTTTGTTAGAAGATTTTTGTGTGCATATTTCTGGGAAGTCCAGAAATGCAAACCATTGAAAACAGCATTTTTGGACTGGGGAGTGATTCAGATCCCTTAGCTAGGGTGAGGAGCTGTCATATTCTGCCAGAAGGCAGGAGAAAATTAACAGCTTTGGGAGTTAGCTCGAGGTATGTCAAACTTCTATCAGTCTGAGTGTTTTTCTGCTTGGATCTGCATTCCTGAGAGAAGTTGTGTGGATGGCAGCTCTTCTGTATGTTGCCAAGGGAGTCTGTCCAGGGCCTTCAGTACAAAGGCAACTGGATGAGCTCTGAGGAACTGATATAAATGGAAGACCCTCTGAGCCATCAGTGACAGTGATCCTTTTGACCACAGCAGCTCAGGTGATCAGACCATGTCAGCTCATTTGGCCAGGTGGGAAGGTGAACAAGTCCTGTGTAAAAGGCTCAGGTTTGGTTTGCAGTGGCACCCATGCAAACTACCTGTGATTCTAGGCACCAAGCAGTCAAGAGTCACATCAGATGTCACCTTGTCACCACATCTGTGCTTGCAGCCTTAGCTCCTGGCCATCGCATACTCTCCCTCTCCTGTGCGTGTGTGTGTGTGTCTAATGCTCGTACTGCTTTTCTTCCTTACTGCTGCCAAGTTTGATGCCCCTGGGCCCTTCCAGGAGGGAGCCAGCCTGTTGGATCTGGATTTTGATCCCATTAAACCAGATGCCACTGTGGGGAAGAACCCCACGCCCGCCTCCCAGGTTGGTTCATATCACCGTTCCTTCTCCTTTCATAACTGACTTGTTGCCAAGTGCAGCATGACCTGCACCCACATGAATGATAATGTGGACCTGAGTTGTGTGTAGCTGGGCTGGGTGCCCAGACCTGTCCCGTGCAGATGGGCACTTTGGTCTTCTCTGCTGGAGGTGTAAGTACAGTGGAGGTGTAAGTACAGTAAGTGGAGGTGTAAGTACAGTGGAGGTGTAAGTACAGTAAATGGAGGTGTAAGTACTATTAGCCTAGCCACAGTTTGGCACTAGTTGTTTGTGGGATGCATATGCTTTGTTCTGATAATCTACTGACAACTTGTTCAACTTCATCTGTGTTCTTCCTTGATTAGCATCCTTTGTATGCTCTATGGATTGAAATTGTTACTCTCTGGATGGGAGTTCAGCCTCAGTTCTGTGTTCCTGCTATAAACTGCTCTCAAAGACACTGATAATCTACAGATACTTAAGGTCAATAAAGCTATAGATGGATATTCAAGTCATGAAAAGCCTTCTTTTTCAGGATATAATACAGCCTCTGTTCATAGTTAAGAAGTAGCTTCCTCCCTGAACATATTGCTGCACAGAGCACTATCAAAAAGGAGGATGACTAATTATGGTCTGCTCTGTACCTTTTCCTGTCTGCTGTCAGAGGCAGGTGGACTGTGCTTGATTTTGTGTCTAAATGGCTGTAGGTTTTGAAGTGCATTCTGAATTTGGCTGTTGTCTTCACCAAGACTTTCTATGTCATATATATGAAACAGTTATTTTTCACGTGTGGCTGCCATTAAAATTGGTAATAAACATAATTGGGATGTTTGCAGTATTTCTCCAGTATCATCATGTCAAATAGGCCTATATAACACAGATGTTTGTAGCAGTAAGTCCTCTTCTGTTAGAGAAATCAAACATTAGGCATTTGATTCTTCTGAATTAATATGCTGTATTTTCAAGATACTATTATTATCATAGTTCACTACACACCAGTCTGGCAAGTTACCACTTTCTTTAACTTTAAGTGGACACATTGGCATTTTGTGTCTTCTTGCCTGACAGAACAAACTGCAAGCCAGGTTGTGCTTATTTTAAAAATTCATTTATTTTTAATCTGAATTACCAATTAGAACTTGGATAAATTCGTACACTGGTGTGGGATATAACTTTTAATCTGAATTACCAATTAGAACTTGGATAAATTGGTACATTGGTGTAGGATGCAAGTATAAGTTTAACTTCAAATGGAATTATTTTTTACCCTTCCCACAAGCAAAAAATATTATGCTGGGTGGGTTTTTCAAAATTCCTTAGCAGTAGCATATTTGGTGTTGTAACGTAGTTTATTATTAGCTTCAGAAGTCACTAAAAGAAAGAGTCTGAAATCAATACTTTCTAATAGTAACCACAGTACAAAGCCTAGTGAAAGCCAAAGCAATCAAATTTATCTCCTATAAAGTGGGCACTAGGGCAAAGAGTAACCTCTTTGATATTTCAGTACTGAGTCAAAGACATTGGTTGAAGTCTTATTCTGAAATCATAATAAGTCTAATGGGTGTGGGCATATGGGAGCATATTTAACCCTGAGAGACCACAAATTCATGAAGCTTTTTTTCTTTTTTTCTTTTTTTCTTTTTTTTAAATGGCTGTGTGGTCTGCCACTGATAATTGAATGTGGCTGGACTGTCTTCTGTCATACCAATGCAATGGGAAGGTTGTATAAATTTAGGTACCTAAAAGTATTTTAGAAATGTGTAGAGATAAGTGCTGTTGAATGTGTATGTCTGCTTCAGTCTGATCAGCATCTGTAATGTTTGTACTCATTGAAATAATCACGTGTAAATGTTTTATTTTTGTTGCTCTTTGACACGCTTAGTCTTTACCTTGGGATTTATGGGAGGTAAGAACTTCACGTGGCTTTCATCTCTCATCATGTACTATGCATGTGCCAGTGCCATCTCTGTGTGCATACTTGTCTCCTTTCCCTCACTGCTTTTGCTTTCTGCAGATCCCAAACCATAACTGCTCCATGCGCTGCTGAACACATTTTTACACCTTCTGTGAAGGCCCAAGGGCACCCAGATGTTTGCAGAGCAGTTCTGTCACTCTGAAACTTTATGTCACCATCAGTGCACAACCTCATTGCTTTTCCATACTAACTCACTCATCTTTCCTTTGGCATGATGCTGTGACACTCTCCTCAAAATTAATCCCACTGTGGCATCATGCTCACCCTCCATACTCCACTATTTCCTAAACTCTGTACATCCTCTTGGTCTTGTGTGAAATGCATAAATGTCTCAGCTGCCCCACATCCTTACTGCCTGTACAATTTGGTATACATATATGTTTGGAATTACCTGTGGTGTTTGCTGTTCGTTGACCATCATTGCCAGAAAGGCTGATGTGAAATAGCTCAGCCTGTGCCTACAATGAAAATTAAACTAATTTAATTTTAATGAAAATTAAAGGCCCAAGACTTACCTGGCATCTGCTTCAGCCTCAGCGTTGAAGCTTGCTACACGTTCTGCATCTGAACCCAAGCCAGACCCTCACCCTCATTTATGCCTTCTCGATGTATTTGGCCTGGGAAGGTCTCAGATTGCTCCAGGTTAGCCCACTGGGAGATACTCAAGCACAACTATTTTTGAGCCCCTCTGGACAAACAACCAGCAGTATGGACAGAAAACATTTGATCTGGGTACTCATGCCTGCTACTTGAGCTAGTTCTATCCCATGGGCTAGATGTAATCACATGTCCTTGGCTTATGCTGGGGAATTAAGTCCTGCCAACATTCTCAAGGGCCAGATCACTGCCTAGAGTCAGTACTTGGGAGGACATGACTTAACCTTTGCTGAGAGCCTGGCCCAAGGACTCACTGTGGCCAGTGCTCTCCTTCACTTGAGTCTGGGTCATGTTGAGAAAAGTCACACAAGGGAAAAAATCACAGAGTCACAGAATCATTCAGGTTGGAAAAGACCCTTGGGATCACCGAGTCTAACTGATAACCCTACTCTACAAGGTTCAGCCCTAAACCATATCCCCAATCAAAATATCTATCAACTGTCAGTGTTTGACATCTGTCATTCCCCTGTATGTGCATTGTCAGTCTGTCTTACTAAGAAAGAAACAAGTCTGTGTTTTTGCAGGGAAAGATCTTGTGCTTTTCAGGTGGATGGGCAGGAGTGAAGTATGACTGTATCTGATTGAGCTGTGCTTACAGTCTGGATGTAAAATGTGTTTTGGGCCTTTTCTCCCATCCTGGAAATTGATTTCACCCAGGGCAATTTAGTCAAACAGGGAACACTACTAGACAAGATGTTCTTACCATGTCAAGCCTCACCTTGGCATACCATACATGATTAAAGAGCAGAGCTCCCTATAGCTGGGGAATCCTCTTCTTGCTTGTCAGGTCTACTAAAGTGTTTTTGTGCTAATGTTGTTCTTAGCTGTTGATGAGAGGGGAATTGTTATGTGGTTACATAGTCCCACATGCCATGATTTTAAAAACTGCAGAGAAACTTGGATGCAGCAGAACTTGCTTAGTTCTACAGACTAGCAAACTTGCCTTTGGTGTGTATGATGCTGCTGTTGGAATAAGCCAAGCTTTCAAACCCGGCAGCAGTGGTGAGAAATTCTTCCTCTTCCCTCTATAGTGTCATTCCATGACTGTAAATGACTGTAAATGCTTTTGTAGGCCTTGGGATGCCCACAAGTACAAAGAAAAATGAGTAGCTGACATAAAAATGCCCTTTGTGGGAATACAGAGCATTAATTTAGATTAAATTTCTGTAGTTATTTACATACTGGTTTTGCAAATCACCAGCTTTTAAAAAAGGAGTTCATGTTGAGTTCCTTTTCACTTGTCCACATGTTTTTTATGTTTGGCCAGATAGAGTTGGGCTGGCATCTGGCCCAGTTCTAGTTTTACTGAATCCAAATAAAAAGAAACCTGGAAGTGAATCTTATTGAACAGGAGAAGCCTTTGTAGCATTTCATATGCATGCATTAACCCCAGCACTACCAAAGCTGCTGTAGGAATCCTCTGCAGGATGCGAACAGCTCTGCTGTTTATAATACCCTCTGGCAGTACAGGCCTGTTGACATGGTGATGGTGAGAAATGAGGAAGGAAGTGCTAGGAAAGGAAGCCATGTGTTAAATGGCACCACTGGAGCAGCTGAAGATAAACTAATGGCTTTTTGTTAAATCAAGGATTTTTTTTTTCTTTGATATTGCAGCTGTTATTAGAACCCTACTTGGAGCATTGTGCCAGTGCACAGATGGGTGTACAGTGAAGGGCTGTCACGGTCACTACTTCACACTGGGTTTTTGTAGAGTTGGGACTATGAGAATTGCCACATGAAGGGATCTGGTACAATGCCTTGTTTTGAACGTGGCTGTATTCAGGGCTAAGCATGTTCACCAAATGCAGGCATGCTAAAGCTGATGCATTAAAAATGGGAAATCTCTGTATAACGATCCTTACTGTGAAAGTAGAAACCTGAGTATCTGGTTAGGTTCTGCAAAGAGGTGTGTGTGCTAGCTGGTGTAGAGAGCAAATGGATATAGATTGGCCACGAAGACACTGGGACTGCAAATTAGGCCCTTGACTTTTTTGTTAGGAGTCTTCCCACATGCTGCCTGACCAGTCTTCTAAGAGGCTGATATGCAGTATTGGTGCTACCAGATCAACTTACTTCCTGCATTGCTCCAGGTTCTGTCAGGGACAAATAAACACCTTTAATTTTGTGTTAAAACAGAGTTAGCCTGACTTCAGGTGAGGGAGAATAAAAATCTGAGTCTCTGAAAGTGTGTCAGAGGTGTTTGGCTGATCTTTACTTGTGCACAGAAACCCCTGTCCATAGGCTTCTTAGAACAGTCTGTCAGGTAGTGATTTGTAGGTGATGCTGAATATTTCTCCCTGGTGGTGGCAGCTTTTGTGTGTTAGAAGCTCCCCTCCCCGCTAACACAAACGTGTCCACGTATGTGCACATCATGTGCAATTTTCAGAGCAAATTCTTAGTAACAGAATATTCACAAGAGAATCCAAACTCACACCTCTTTGGGCCTATCCAAAAGTCAAACTGGGTGACAGTAACCACAGTTTTCAATTCAAGTTAATTCAGTACCGACGTTATGTGGATGCTGGGTCCAGATTAAGTTCCCTATCTGGACACTTTATTACCATGCTTTCCTGTTTCTGGGAGTATACAATATTTATTTGTTGGTTCTTGGAAGTAGCCTGTTCTGAGATCCTTGTTCCTTGGCATGATAGAGGAATTATAGTCACATACAAGTGGGCAATCTATATAGTGATAGGTACTGGGCAGGTATAAAGTAGGTCTGTGAAAATAGAGGCACACAGGATGTTTTGGTGTTTCATTGATTTCCTCTGGAGTATTTATTGCCTGCTGTGTGGCTGGAGTGAGGGAATGCAGAGTTTGCTGTCATTTTCCTGGGTTGCAGAGAAAGGGGAGACAAACCTAGCCAAGACCCTGAGATTTCTCACCTATTTGTCAGCAGATGGCAGCAGTCAACAGCATAGAGCACTTGGGCAGACCGAGCTGCACTTTTCTACACAAACACGCGGCAGTAATGAGTGTTAACTGTACACCTGGATGACTTTTGTCTTGCAGCCTGCAGAAGCAGCCCATGCAGGAGCTGAAGCAGCTGGTTCAGAAGCAGCAGCTGGAGCTGAAGGATCTAAAACTGAAGCTGATTCAGGATCTGTAAGCACCTTGACAGACTGCAGTCTCTTTTCCCCATCACCTCTCTTTGTCATACAGAAAGTGTGGACACTGGGCTGAGAAAAGGGATCTGTGACTGCTTGGAAGAACACAGCTCTGCCTCCCCAGCAGTTGCAAAGCTCTTATTCAGTGGCCAGACTTACTTTCTGCATTTTATCTGTGTAATGATTAGGGAGAAACTCTGCTGGAAGATCCATTAAAAAGGACTATGCCTTCACCCATGTTGTGAAGCCAGCCCACAGCCCATGCTGTGCTAAGCTTGCATTGTCTGCTGAATTCTTCCTTGCACAACATTTACTTTGCCTACCCTGTCCTCTGGGCTGTGCCTATGTCACCCAGGGTTCCTCTTTTTTTTTTTTTTCTCCTGACACTGTCACCTTTGTAGGGAACTGGAGTAAGTCTCATCTCATGGTCTCTTGGTTCCTAGAAGCTGTTGCACTTGAGTTGTAGGTTCCATGAGGGCTCTGCAAGAACTGTGTTGTGACCATAGTAAGTGGGAAATGTCTCAGAAAAAAACCCTTTTGTCTTAAACAAAGGAAGGCATCAGTCACCTCTCCTGCCTTCTTGCTGCTGCCTCTGCTGTGCTTGGAGTGTTCTTGTCACTGACTCCTGCTGGGAAAACCTGCTGAAGCCATGGGTGGGGTTGGGATGTGGATCCACCAAGGTGGACTCGGAGCTGCAAGGTTCAATCCTCTTTTCTCAATTTCTTTTTTTGTCTTCCCTGGCTGCTGCTGCTGCCTGCCAGAACTCTCTGCCTGCTGTTGTTGTGGAAACTTTCCCTGCTACTGTCAATGGCACTGTGGAAGGAGGCACTTCATCTGAAAGAGCTGACATGCCCCCAGGATTCCTGTTCAAGGTGAATGTGTGGTGGTGGGGTACTGAGTTCCTGGTGACTTCTTTCTTCTGTAGGGAGTTAACTACTTTTACTCAGCATGGCCATGGGCTATGCTGCATTGAAATGGAGAAAGGAAGTTGAAGGAGAGATACACCTTACTCTCCAGCTTCATTCACTTCCAGATCCCTCAAAGAACTGTATAAGAGCATTGGTGTCTAAATGCTTGACTGTGCTGTATAACAAAGTCCCTCCTTCTCTCTCCTGCAGTTATTTCTGGTGGTATGGTAGTGTCAGTCACAGACTCTGGATAGTAGAGAAGAAGTTGTGCTCCAAACTAGAAAGGTTAAACTTTGATGCAAGTGGCAAATGAAGGAGAGTGGGAATTACCAGTAGGGACAGAGAATGTTGTGTTTGAGGAAATTAGAAAGCCAGGATGAACAGAAGAAAATACAGGATAAGACAAGTCTGGTGGGTGTTGGGAAGATGCCAAAGATCACTCATGGCATGTTTTGAAGGTGTGGAAGAAGGAGTGATTGTGGGTGAGCATAGGCCACAAATTTAAAGTGCATAACAGAATACAGTAGCAAGACAGCACAGATGCACAATGACCAGAGAAATGACAGCCTCCTGCTTTTCTTCTGCTTTAGTCGTGCCTATGCCTCATTTTACCTTTTTAAAAACTTTTTTTCCGGGAGATGTACCAAGAGCAGAATGACAAAACTCTGAAGAACAACCATATTTGGACTGTTTACAGGCAGTGTTATAGGCTTTAGTGCCTGAAGAGGAGAGCTGTGGTTTGAAGTAGAAAAGCTGTCATGCGGATGTTGGTAGGAAGAATTAGGCTGAATACCAAAGAGAAAACCTGACAGAATATAATCACTTGAAAGTCCAAACCAATACTCTTCCCTACATTGTTGTGTCAGAGATGCAAGGCTGTAACCTCCAGTAACCTTGCAGTCCAGCTGTAAAAAAGTACAGGGCACCATTGAAGTGAATACAGGCTTTCTAGCCTGTGAGGCTTTTAGGCCCATACCATGGTAATTCAACTGTCCTGTGTAAGGATGGGAAGGTGCGGGTGCATAAGAAGTAGAATGAGACTCACCAGGATGCCCTTGTGGCAAATGTGAACTGCATGCCAGGCTGTGTGAACAAGCATGTAGCCATGTGGGAAAGTGGTGGTTATTGCCAGAGATGTGGCATTTGTCGTCCAGACTGGCCCTGCTTAAAGCAACAGGATGGATCAGATAGCCTCCAAAGGTGTCTTCCAACCTCAAAGCCATGTTGCCCATTTCAGAACTGGATGAAAAAAGTCTGGCCTCACCTAAGCTCTCCTCTCCCCATAGGTTCAAGCTATGCATGATTACACGGCCACTGACAGTGATGAGCTGCAGCTGAAGGCTGGGGATGTGGTGCTTGTGATTCCATTTGAGAACCCTGAGGAGCAGGTGAGTGGGGAAGACAGGCTGTGAGCCTGGGTCAGGAGGAGCCAAGACGATTTCAAAAGCTGCTGCTTCCTCCACTAACAGTCGGCTGGCTGGATGCAGAGCCATCAGTTTGTGGCTGGGAGCTGGCAAGAGAAGAGGTTGTCGTTGAGCTTGAGATTGCCTTCCTGCAACAGAGGGGAGGACACTGCTTGTACTGGAAAGTGAAGACATTATCATGCATAAAGCATGTGAAGAAGCCAGGACTTCTTGTCCATATGGGGGCATGTAAGCCAATACAATGGCTTCCTTGATCAGGGACCCCTTCAGAGACCATACTTTGCCTTCTAAACTTTACTCCGAAACTTGATGCACATTCCCTGTGAACTGTGCAGACTGTGGCATTGCCAGGAGTGACCCACTTATGATGATACTTTTTTCTCTTTTGAGGAACTCTGGAGCTCTGAGAAAGCAACTTGCCATGGGTGGTGTCTTGCACTTCAGCACAACAATGGCTATGACAGTGTTTGGTCGGGGGATGGCAGCAGAGCCAAAGACTGGAGCAGGTTGCTCGGCCTTACAGAACAGTCTTAACTGTCAGTGTTGAAACTGAATTTAATTGTTGATATTTTTCTTCATTCCAAGCTATTTCTAGAAGTCTTGAGTAAAACTTCCTCACTTACTGTGTTTCAGGGCTTCCAGCTGATAAAAGTCTGCAGCAGTTTTACTACTTTGTCTGAGGAAGGTGGTGATTTTGTAAAATTCATGCTCATGTCTCCAGTTTTTTTGTTTGGAAAAGGAAGGGAATTCTCTGAACTGATTTAGTAGTCACCAGCTTTCTGAGTTTGGCCAAGCCCAGACAAGATCTGGATTCCACAAAGAGTAAAGGGAAGGTGATGTAGTTCACTTGCAACAGAAGATGTGGATCCTCTTTGTTGTGGCTTAGCTGTTGCCTTTGTGAATTATGGAGGCAGACCTTGCTGCTGCTTCTGAAACGGGAGCTATAATGTGCCTACAGTTCTTGCAGAGCTAGGTGCTCTTGGTGGGAAGGGTTGTATAGGAAAGAGCAGAGATTCCTTCTGGAGACAAGACTTTTCACTGTGTGGGACTGCCCTGCATGAGCATTTGTTGAGCATTTCTTTCTCAGAAAACTTTCTGGATGGGAAATGAGTGGCAGCTCTCCTAGTTTCTGTGGTATGAGGTGGCATTTGTGGAGCAGAGTTTTTCAATGCCCTATGTTTGCACTCTAGCTGGATGTGGGTGCAACAGCCATGAACTCGAGACTCTCCAAGCTGCAGAGGGTGAGCTCTGAGTGTTGCTAACATGATGCTGTAGCTGTACTGGAGCCCTCTAACCTTCCCACAGTGTATCTTGTGCAACAGCTCCTTTCCCTAACCTCGACTGTATGCAGCCAGAAAACATTGGCTTTTAACATGTGCATGAGAGCTGCGCACGTGAGCGGAAGAGGCTTAGGGTAATAGACTGTGATCCATGTCCCCAAATTGCAGCTCAGTTGTCAGTCTGTGGGTATGTCAGCCAGGCCTGGGTTCATCTCTCTTGATAGAAGAAAGGGTGAAGGGCAGCAACGCTTCTGAACTGGCACTTCAAGTGACGTGGTTCAGAATTGGCAAGGGTCAGTCTGGGACCTTGTGTCTGATCCCCATAGCTGAGGAGACCCTTCATAGCAGGATGCAGTGGGAGTGATGCATGCTGTATGGACAGATGCTATGTGCCAAGGGATGAGCTTTTGTGCTTGCCGTGCTGTGAGCTGGAAGCTGCCTTCCAGAAACTTGAGACCAGTATCTTCTGCCTAGTCATTTGTCTTCCTGATTTATGGCATGTCAGTCCTTCTGCAGCCCCTGCAGCTGGTTGCTGCAGATGGGCTCCCGTCTCATGCCATTCCTGTGACATCCCTTGAATGCTCAACTCTAAGGCAGCAGCAAGGGCCAAATGAGCCTGCAGGGAGCAGGGAACGGGAATGCAGTGGCTGGTCTGAGCTGCTGCTACAGGAAATAGGCAGAGAACAGGACAAGAGGACAGAAGGTGCAGAATGGCAGCAGAAAGCAGTATGTGCTCCATGGATCACCCCTGGTGAGGGCTGCATTGCTCCTGCACTGTGCAGGTATTGCTTTGAAGAATTTTCAAGGAAGGCATTGCTTCACCCCGGTTGCATTGCTTCCTCCCAGTTTCAGGAAAGCAGAAATGTGAGGAGAACTGTGTGAACCACACACACACATGCCCCGTTTCTCCACAGCTCAGGGCATCTGGTTGACTGGTTCCCTGGCAAGTTAGATAGTTGAATGTGATTACATATTTCTAAACAAGCCTGGTGTGTGCTTTGCCCAAAGGAGTGGATGCTGCACGGAGGACCACTGTCTCCAAACCAAACAACTTGCTCTGACTGTTGAGTTTGGAGGCAGCGGTCCCCCATGCAGCAATCTTGCTTTGTTCTGCAGTCTCATCCTGTAGGCTGTGTCACTGTGAATGACTCACATCAGTGGATATATTCAAACACTGAGGGTGTGCTTCTATGGTAGCAGATCCAAGGCATGCAGAGAATAAGGTGGTTGCACACATGAACTGCAAGCAGTTCAGCCTTCTCTTGTCATGTACTTTGGATGGAGCAGAAATCTAGATGGGATGCCTGCTTCTCCTCCTGGCCAGGTTCTACCAAGGACAACTCCATTTGCCTCTGAAAATTCATCCGTGTTTATAGATGTATAGATTGGGTGGCTAGAGAGGACCTTTGTGACAGACCTTGAGTCTTACATCACGTGTAGCACAAATCTGGGAGTTTTGGCAACCTCTCCTTGCATCAAGCCCAAAAGACTGCTGGGTTTTGGGGAGATGGGTTGAGCTCCTCAGCTCCCAGTTCTCATAGAACAGAATTTCAGCATAGCAAGTGAGTCTCACTTTGTCTGTACCACCCCTCTGAAGTGCTAATCATCCAGGTGCCCTGACTGAAACAGAGGATTAGCAGCTCCAGTGAATTATCCATCCTTTCCAGAAACCTCTGCCCAAGGTGAATAGCATGAATTGCACTGTGGTGGTGCCTGTCACTATAGAGAATGCTAGACCCAAAGGTGATTCCTATCCTGTAGCTCTAGAGACTTTCTTTAGCAGAATTTCTTCTGTTTCAATGAGTGTAAATTATGACATGTTTGTATTACGCTTAATAACTGTTTATGATTTCATTGTCTGTAGGCACTCTGGGTCAGATAGGAGTTTTGGTACTGACTCAGGTGGGGTGTAGTCTTCTCCCTATTCAAGGGGGAATGAAAGCATATTTTTTTTTCTTCTCCCCCATCCTCTTCCTGGATTGTTTCCAAGCCAGATACAAGCATGGCTTTGATAGTGCCTTGAACCTCCCTGGCCTGCGCTCTAAGAAAAATCCCTGCTCACATCTGCTCTGTCTTTTCCCCCAGGATGAAGGATGGCTGATGGGCGTGAAGGAGTCTGACTGGATCCAGCATAAGGAACTTGACCAATGCCGAGGGGTTTTCCCTGAGAATTTCACTGAGCGGGTGCAGTGAAAGCCCAAGCCCACCAGTCACATTTCTGCTGGAAGAAACAAGTTCTCTGGTAGATAATTGAAAAAAGAGCAGCAAAATGAAAAGAGGAGAGAATTTTAAAGGAACAGAAGCCTGAGATAAAAGTCAACTTAAAGGGTGTGTTCTTCTCAAAGGGCAAGGTTTCAGAAGTAAATTGCAATTCAAAGTGTTATCAAAATATATACATATTGATAATAATAAGGCAAGTCAAATACCCTCTTCCCCTTTTGATTTTAACAGCATTTGGATTCAGAGGACTGGTGCAGAAGCAACTGAGTGTGGTTCTCTATTACTGCATTGACTGGATTGGCGAGATGTCAGTCTGATCCCTGGAAAGGCAGTGTTGGTTTAATGGCTTGAGAGCAGAAGCTGCATTTGCTCTTGGATGGGTTCATCTGTTTTGTCTTGAAGGTGGCTTGCATGGCAACCGTAAAAAAATCAGCCTTCCCTATGTCTTCAACCATCAGTAGGCCAAAATTTTGGTTATGCTGTTGAAAAAATATTTAGTGTACAGTGTTCACCAATACAGTGTATGTGTGTGTGTGTTTTATTTTCTTCCTTTAAAACAGCATTACACAAACTGATTCTGTACAGGTGAAGATAGAGGAAACTACATGGAAAGGGCATGGAGAAGATGAGAAGTGTGAAGCTGTGCTTGGTCCAAAGCTCTTTCAAATGCAGATACCTAAATTCTTGCTGTAGTATTGCCCTGTGAAATGCTAAGGGGAATGGATGAATTCGAGAGGAGAAACCAAACAAGTGGATATGCTTTAGATGGCTCTGAAATTCAGGAGAGGGAATCCTCTGCCGCAAAAACCCTGTGGGTGGTTTCAGAAAAGCTTAGATTCATGTAGGAGGAAGTTCACTCTAAAATTTGTCTAGTTAGAAAATTTGCTTTTAAAGAAAGAGATAAGGGAAGAATTTTTTTTTTCTGAAAAAAATATCTAAGAAAAAACACCAAGGGAAAAAATTCCCAATCCGCTTTCTGTGCTCTTAACTGGCATTGCTATTTGTGGAATTGTATTCCTTGTTTTCCTTTGAAGAGTTCTGTAAGTGAAATATTGTTAGCTCAGCTTTCTCCAGTGCTGTGCTGGTGATGAAGTTAACCTCCATGAAAACTGTGTTCTTGAAATACTCATTTAAAATGGCTGCATGACTTCATGATATTTTAACGCATTAGGAAGGAAGGCAAGAATATCAAAGTGTCAGTGTCAAGAAGACACTCTGCAGTCTAATACTGATGCCAAGACCTTTCCTGTACCTTTCCTTTGCTTCTGTTTGTTTTTGAGTTTTGCTTTTAAGATTAAACAGAGGACAAGGCTGTTTCAGAGTGCATATTACACTTGCTAAAATAAGCCGGTCTGACCCTCCAAGGCTCTAAAGTCCCATGAAGGTACTTTAAACTTTACTTGAATACTGATGCAGCTGGCAAGCAGGTCGGGCTGTTATTTTTTATGGCTTTCCCTACCCCCACCATGATCTTTCTCTCTTGAAGGGATTTTTAACAGTGAGGTTACCTCCTGCTGTAAAGGGACAGGATCACTCTCTGAAATAATCTTCCTAACTGTTAGGAGCTGGCTTTTGTCAAAGATGCATGGAATGCTGACACACACACACTACTGAAATACCCACCTTCTCCAGTCTGTTTTCATTATTTGTAGGGCAAAAGTGCATTCACTTTAAAAAAAAAATATTAATTCAGAGGGACAGATCAGATGTTGATTAGAAAATATATTATAAATCCAGGAATTTCTAGAGTTCCTCCTGCTTTCAGCTTGGGAGATGATCTGTGATAGTTACAATGTTGCAGGCATCAAATTCTGTCCTATATACCCAAATCCTTTCTCTTTCTCTCTCTTTTTGTCTAAATAAATATGCAAGAATTTATTTTTTACTTCACTGTTGTAAAACCTAACAGTATTTGAGAGTAACTGCTCGCAGTACAGAAGGACTGGACTCCACATGTTATAGTATGTTGAGCTGTTGCTTTACTATCCTTCTTGATTTATCTTTCTTTCCTTCCTTTTCCACCAGGATTGTCTTTATTATTCCTGTTGTTTTCCAAAATATCTATTTTTCTGCATTTATGACTCTCATTACTCCTTGAAAGAATATTCATTAAAAAATATACCTTTAAATATACATAGAAATATATATATATAAAAAAGCGGGTTGATCCAATTAACATAATACTGTCAGCTTAAAATGTTTATTTTTATGCAAAGCCTGTGGATTTTTTTTTTTTTAATGACAAGAATCTAAGTACCAGAGCTGTGATTTTTTTGTTTTGTTTTGGGTTTTTGTTTTGTTTTGTTTTGTTTTGTTTTGCAAGTAACTGTTCTAGAGCATTTAGAAAGCTGTGCTGATACCTAATTTATTGTGGGTTTTTTTTGCTGTTGCTATTGTTGTCTGCTGCTGAAGCAGATGACTGTCCCAGCAAAGATCCTTGTAAGGCCTTTTCATTTTACTGAGCTTGCAAAGCAACTATTCAGTACTGTATTGTCCCTGCAGAAGTGGCAACACTCTGCAAAAAAGGGATGTTGTTTTCAGGTCACAGGAGCGATGCTCAAATATTGCTAGTGGGGAGGATGTTGCACCTCTCCATTTGCTTTCCCTCAACCCCAAAATCCCAGCCCCTAAAACCTTCTTGCTTAGAGCAGGTAGAGTGGGTTACCTGGATCTTGCATTGCTCACAAAGAAGTGGTGTCAGCACATCTTAGATTCTGAAAATGCAGGGTCAGACCCACAGTTTATAAATTGCCTTATATGAGGGTAGGATGGCATAGCAGGAAGCTTGTAGATGGCAGCATTTTTGGAGCCAGGAGGTTTCTTATCTCCTCATGTTCAGCCCATTTTATCAGCCAAAACTCTCCTGTTTTCAGTATTTTTATGTCTGCTAAATGCTTTGATTCTGGTTGGTGTTAGCTGGTGAAATGAACTTCCCATTTTCTTTGTCTTAGGACTGATTCAGATAGAAGGAGGGACAGTAAATTCCCAAGCAGGCTGTGCCCACAATGGTTTTTCAGTTTGCAGGCTGAACTGAAAAATCCAGGGAAAAAATTTGTAAGGGTGACCTGAGACAATTTGTTTCCCTCTCCCCATTTTCTCAGTGGAATGAAAAAGGGAAAAATCAAAACATAAAAAAAAAAATTCTCTCAAACAAAAATGAAGCATTCATTTGTAGTTTTTTTTTTTCTTAAAAAACCAAAACATCTCATGACTTGGGCTATAGGAAGTTGCTTTGAAGCAAAAATGTGAAACTTGCTGTTTTGAAAATGCTGAAAGAAATGTTTTAATGTTAATAGTTTTTGCCTTTGCCACCTTTTCTTAATCTGATGACTGGTTTCAGTTAACCCTAAACTGTATTTTTTGGTGAGTACACTAACCACTGAAGAGAACCCAAAGAAGCCTATTGCCCAGTTCTGCTCCACTGACAGGTACACTGGACACATTTCAGGAATTACCTGATATCTGGCCCAGCAAAGCTGCTGTTTCCCCATCTAATAATCTTCCACTTGACTGTTTACTAGGTAAATAATAAAAGCTTCTCTCACCCTGTGCCACTGACTGGTTTTGTAGCCTGGCTTAGAAAGACATTCTTGCTCTCTCAGTCTCAGTTTGATCAGATTTATGACTATAGATTTACAACACTGCTCCAATTTGAGCCCAGTCCCCCTGTGTAGTAGGAATTATTGTTTGTCCAACTGATAAGGAAATAAGGCATTGCTTTTTCTCCCTTTTTCTATCTTAGTGAAATCAGTAATGTATCTTTATTAGATAGAATTAGGGAAGGGTCCCAGGGTAAAGAAAAATGCATTGTTCCAGGCAAGACTCCTGCATAGCTTGTGCTGTTTTCCTTGGGCATTCCTCAACTGCCTGCTTTTACTACCTTTTTGTTTCTTGGCTGCAAAGGTGATGCAGTAAAAGGAATTGTGCAGGCTTTGTTCCAGCTGCTCAGTGCTAGTCTTGCTTTGTGATCTGTTAGCCACAATGCTTGAAGCTTTGTTCACAGTGGTAGAGCCCTTGCCTGTCCCACTATCTAAGACGTGGCCAAGGCAAGCACCCCCAAGTTAAAAAGGTCTCTCTTTTATGACCTGGAGCAGGTGTGAGGGCTCCATATTCTGCCTGGAATTGGGATGTTACCTCAGTTAAGATTTGCAACAGCCTCTTGAAGGGAAAAGGCCCCAGCCTAAGGAGATGCTGGGGGAGGATGGAGGGATGACACATTACCTTTTTAAATTTGGGGCTGATGCACTGAATGCCTAACCTCATGATTCCAGGGAGGTCCAGAACCTCTTTATTTAGAGATGAGAACAAAATATTAGTGGTCAGGATGTGCACAGTCAATATGCTAGCAGATGTTGCTCTCCTGCACAGGATATTTAATTCAGTGTTTCCTCTTTCCTGCACTGTGTCAGACAGATTGAATGCTTTCTGCCACTATTGTGTAAGTTTTTGATTCTGTGCAGTCCATACTCCAAATCAGTGAATATCGTTTACTGGAGGATGCAGAGATCTCTCTCTCAGGCCTTACTAGGAAGAGCTACCACCCTTCCACCGACAAGGTCTGTGTGCTACTAACAACAGTAGCTCCTGATTTCTTTAGCCTCTGTGTCTTCCAGTATCTGGCCCTACTCTCTAGCTCCTCCTACTTCCCAGTCTCTCACATGCTCTTTCAAGTCGATGGTAGCATACACCACTTCACACTAGCCTCAAGTGCAAAGCTTGACGATGCACAAATATGTCCATTAGCAAATCCTATGCAGTGCAGCTTGAGAATAATGCTGATATCAGGAAAACAAGCAACAAATTTTCTTCTCTGAGCTGCCAGAGGGAAGCTATTCCTTGCCACGTAGGTACCATCACACCTGGCACTGGTGCAAACACCTCTCTGCTTCCATGCAGACATTTCTGAGTAGCAAACTCCTGATGGAAAGGGGTCCTCTGTAGTGCACAGAGCTAAGCTTGAGGTCTGTAGCTAATGCCTGTGGGCTGAGAATTAGAAGACCATTTCAAAAATTCTGTTTATGAAGTTCAATGGAGAAGCTACAGCTTTGAAGACTGGTCTGTACTTGCACTCTGATTGTGTCTTACAGCTATAATTCCCTCACCTGTTTTCACATCATATTCTGCTAATCCTGTCTCTAGTCTGCATTTCATGTAGATGGTCCTTACTTGAAACTTGCCAGATGCAGTCCTGGGTTTATTGCTTCTCTTTAGCTGAATCAAATGATGATGACTTTGGCAATGTATTGACAATCTCTTTTCCTTTTGTTAATTTAGTCTCTTGAGTATAACCACAGTGACATGAAAAATGTTTGGGGTTTGAGTGTTTTTTTAATTATTTTAATTTTTGTTTCATTTAAATAAAGCTGAACAATTCCCATTGTATTCAGAGCTGTGATGCCCAGTTCCAGTGACAAGTACTAGATGGATTTGTCCCATTTTGTTTCTTGACAACGTTCAGAAATATAATTTGTGTCATCCTAAATCCCGTGTCAGTTTTTCTCTCTTTTACTGTGTCCCACATTTATATTAAGAAGCTGAGACAATCCAGGACTTTATTCTCCTCGAGGTGGTGAGTAACTTCAAAGAAGCTTGGTTTGTCCAGGGTCATTAACACTTACAAACACATGGGATGGCAAGGGTGGTGCTGGTCCTTCCCAGTGAGTACAATAGCAGAATAAACTAGCAGCTATCTCTGTTCCGATCCCTTGTGAGGACCTGAAACCAAACAAATGCAATCTATGGAAGAATTTGAGACTTTACTTTTTTAACAACTACTGACTCCAAGGTAATGTGATCTTCAGCCTTTAAGGCACTTTGATGGGAGTATGACACTCCATGGGTACCCCACCCCATCTGGCCAAACATCTCCTAGCTCCCTTTGGCTTCTTTGCACACCTGTGTGAGCTCATAGTTTCCAGGCTGGCTTTGGGGTCTACTCCTTTTAATGATGTATTTTCTTCACCTGCCCTTCAGCCAGAGTGATTTGGTACCCATGGGGAACAGGATTAGAGAGGCACGGTTCATAGCTGACTATTTTGAGGCCACTCAGATACCTCGATTCAGATAGGCTTGATGCCATTGCATATGTGACATGTAAGTAGCAAGTGCTGGCCAAAGGTTGGAATGTGATCTGATGCAAATTTGTACCAATTAGCACGTTGATGAATGGACTGCCAGAGTTCTCCACTTTAGCATGCAGATGTGCAAGCCTCAGAGCCAGCATGGGGAGCTGGCCAGACTGTGCTTTACCCAGTTCCTTCATTTCCAGACAGCCCAGAAGGCTCAGTGCCTCTCACCTCTGTGGCACTGAGATAGACCTGAATCAAATCTTGGGGTGGAGGAAGGGGAAGAGGCATGCTGTGCCCTTGAAACTACTGCTTCAGTTGGTGAATTGGGCTCTGCCTTGACTTGTCATGATGGCTGCTGCCAGGCAAAGGTGGGCCAGCTCTGTCAGCCATGAGAGCATCCAGGGCAGGAGCAAACCCCTGAGGCATGGGGGCTCTGTGCATGTCCTTCCTCATGCATTTTTATTCCCATCACCTAGAAATATAAAAGAAAATGGGGAGAAGGCAGCCAAAGGGAGCAGTGTGCATAATTCATTGTCAGCCATCTCTGTTCAGCTTCATAATTCATTTGCAGTGGTGCTTTCTTCCTCCAAACAAGCAGCACTTGGACTCTTTGGCTGTGTGAGTCCTGGCAGTGTGTTTGGAGCAGGAACAGGCTCCTGGGCTCTTGGGTCTGGCCCTGACAGCCCTCACCATGCTGCTGGGAGTGCTGCGTTGTGCTCCAGGTACACAGTTGGAGAAGGAAGACTCTAAAGAGGGAGGCACACACAGCATCGTGTGAGGCCCAGGGTGCCTGGAAGAGGGCAAGGTGGAAGTCAGGGCATTACCGCTGCAGGGAACCAGCACTGAGTGGTCTCAGTCACTCTACAACATCCCCATATGAAGGCAAAAGTTAGTAGCAGGGCTGTCCATCAGTGGCAGCCCAAGCCACCTTGGGAAGATGCCATGGCAGAGAATTTGAGGCCTGCAGTGGAGCTGGGAGTCTGCAACCTGAGGAGAATGTGGGAGCCGGGGGCAGATCTCAGTGACTTTCCCTGTTTGCTGGGTGGATGAAGCCTGAGCATTTTGCAGAGCAGTGTTGCTGCTTCAGCAGGTGCAGAAGCCTCTGCTGCCAGTCTGCCTCATGGCCCAATCCACATAGCCATTAATAACTGTGTGGGAACAGGAATTCAGCAAGTGCCCGTGATTAATTAGCTCATCATGAGCAGTTAATGACCAGCCTGCTCTCTTTGGCCCCATGGTGCAGATAATGGAGTAGGCATAACTTGTCACTGGGCAAGGAGCAGCCCTCTGCCAGGAGCAATGGGCAGAATTTGCAAGCTGTTTCTATGTGCTGATAGGTATTTGGTGAGCTCTTGTTTTCAGGTGCTGAATAAGATCTGCAAGGGAAGTCATTAATTATCAGAGCCAAGTACCCAACTCTATAGATATGAGGCTTAATATCAGCTTTTCTTTTCCTAGCAGTTGCACTATCCCATGTCTTACCCAGATTTGGGAGCGTTCCCTCTTACTGAGGCTGAGTGACTTCACATGTACTGCACTTGTCTCAGCACTTTCTCATTAATACATCAGGTTTGGGGAGTGTGGGTGTGGGTGTGTGTGTGTGTGACAGGGCTGTACAAGTAATGAGGATATGTAAGCAAGCTGCTTTATGAAACCTAAGTGGGATGAAATGGTCCACAGATGACCCTGCTTGGCAGGTGGTTGAGCTCCACCAAGTGCAGGTCTTCACCTCTATCCTAGCTTCTTCCCACCAAGCCTTCTTTCCCATGGGGAAGGCTCTATGTTCTGCCCCACAGAGATAGTGATGGACCAGATCAGGAGGACAGGGAGTTTATTTTGCCTTTCCTTCCCCTATCTGGCACCTCCCAGCATTGCTCACTGTGTCTCAGACTTTCTGCTGTGTCTGCAAAGCATTGTGGCTCTTTCCCAGATGATACAGATGTTTTTCTAGGACTGTAAATTATTCCCAGCCAGTAAATCTTTTATGAAACACTTCCTCTACACAGTGAAGAAAAATGCAACTGAAGTTGGTAATTAAATGCTTTCTGTTAAGTACTTTATATGTTATAAACTATAGATCATTCCATCCATTAAACAAACCATTTAACTCCCCTTAACAGCATTATTGTCTATTATTAGGTTAATCAGCATTCACGTTCTGTAACTCTGCATTTCTATCTAATTAGCCTTTCTTTCTTACTTAATATTTCTGTTTAATTAAGCTCAGCATCAGAACTAAATTCCCTGTGCTCAGCAGTACGAGAGGACTTGATCCTTCCAGTGCTCAGGGAAGCCAAAGGGCCCAAGTTTTAAGCAGTCTCCTTGGATATCTGCAAAGGTTTTCTTCCCTGGTTCAGTCCCTACTTAACTGTAGGGAGAGTTATGTCTATATACGAAGCTGCAGGTTTGATGCCTTCCTGATTATCTCAGATTATCAAAGAACTCCCTGTGTGTGCAGGCTGCAGCTGCCCTAAGTGCACTGAAATGATTATGTGGAACATCCAGCCACCACTCCAGCAAGAAGACACAGTGTGTTTGCTGCTCTTGCCTTTGCCTCCAAGTCTTTCTGGCCCCATGAATATTCTGCTAACCTGTCACTGGCAAATTTATTGTCAAACGAATGACTCTCTGCATGGCATCCCTGGGTAAAGGCACTGAGAGTTTGCAGTGCTGGGAGTCTGACAGTTGCCTGTTGAGACTTCCCCTGTCTCATCACTGAACCAATCTAACCCGCTGTTAATGTACTGTCTTAACCACTTAAGATTAATTTAAGGTTAATGTAACAGTTAAATACTATTTCTTACTATCCACACTGCCATTTGAGTAACATTTTTGCAAATTCATGACAGTGCTGGTGATTGACTTGGTGTCCCCCCAGAAAACCACTTCACCCTGAACCATTTCTACTGTTGCTTAGAGCACCAATGTGACAGAAGGTTTTGGGACTTTACCCTCACTGGTGAAGACAAGTTAGATCACCAGAAAAGAAGAAATATTGAGAACAAGTCAAAAGAAGGTTTGTAGATTATTAAATCTGGATCACATAATTTTGCTGGGAGTTTCATTCAAGTATGTGTTGAGTAAGGAGTTAAGTTTCTTCCTGGCTAGAAAAGCAGGGAGTTTTTGTTGTAAGAGGCTCATACTTCACTCTGGATATCAGGGTAAGGATCAGCAACTGTGGATTGCTTACATCTTACCTGACCAGGGCAAAGAAGTGCATGTTGATGCTCTTCCACTTGCTCCCAGGCTCTGGCTTTGTATGAAAGCTGGGGCTGGTGGGTCAGTGTGTACTACCTGCCTGCATGTGTGGTTTTGTCAATGAGCATCAGGTTTGTATGTAACACTACAGGCTCCACTGAACAGCCATTTGCAGAGTTACTTAGTCTTTGATCTCTGGAGGGATGTGCTTTTACCTGGTGTGCTAGTTAGCTGATGGCACTGACCCAGGAAATGGGTAGGTACCAGGAGGCCGTGATAGTGTGTGGTAAGCTGCAGGAGGCTAGGCTGGGGTTTGAGCACTGTTGTGACACTGTAGCTCATCTCATGCCTGCTGATAACATGCTTTTTTGGCATAAACATGTGCTCTGTTGCCTCAGCCTCCGAGCCCTGGGGTCTGCTGCAGAAGGCTGTCAATTGTAATCTCTCCCCTTCAGACATTTATGGGGCTACCCAAGGCACTCAACATGTAGCATCACTGGAAAGCAGATTAAATAGCAGGCAGGGAACACCTTGCTTGTCACCACTTAGCATCCTAGCTGCAATGGCTTTGAGGAATTGTCTGGGCTCCTTCAGAGTCCCCAAGCAGCTCTTTTTTTGCTAGTGCCAGTCCAGAACAACCAGCAAATTGAGTTCTTTTTATTAACTTTAAAAGAAGACATTAGCCTTAGCCAGGAGAATAAAACCAATTTATGAGGCAATTAGCTCTGCAAAAACATTTCAGTCTCCCCTGAGCAGCCATTTGAGGAGCATCTTATTCCATCTGCACAACTTCTTCTGGCCTTGGGCTTACAGCACACTCTACTTATTATAAATAATAATAACAATGTATAAACAAATGGCTTCCCAATGTGTGTATGAGACAGCCAGGAAGATCTTCTCTGTCTGACACTAGGTGATGTTGTTGGCTTCCTCCCTTCAGGTGCCATTTCTGTGGCCTGTTACTTGGTCATGATTCATTTTGCTGCTTTTTATAAGCAGTATTATCTTACCTGAGCTTTTCATGGGATCTGCAATCCAAAAGAACTTGAGCTACATGAAAAGATGGTACCAGCAGACTCAGAGAGCTCTATGTGCATTTTGCATACACCTTTGCAGGCACTTCAGCATCTGAACTCACAGGAATTGCCTGTTAATGCTGGAAGTTTGGGCAAAAGCCAAGAATGGGGCCTTGCTTTGTCATTATTATCATGACAAAATAAAATCTGGCTTGTGAAGGTTGGTCCAGGGGTGAACGTGGATTGGAGTTTGCACAAAAGTTGTGAGCTACCCAGAGTCTTCCAAGTCTGCCTTAAAAGCAAACTGAGATGAAAAGTTAAAATTTCATTGAGTTAATGCAAACTATTATTCTGCCAAACACTGACCTCTTATTTTCTGTATTTTCCTGTTTCAACTTTTCCATTTTATTATAAACATCTCTTTTCTGATTATAATTACACGATGCTATTGTGAAACTGGAAACTGTATCCAAAATACTGGAGCATAATAATTTCACTAGAAATATTCTCAGCAAAGTTAGTGAAGTTCTACATAGCTTCATGATTCTGTTAAATCAACATTGCTTGACATAAGGTGATGCAGCTGGAGGAGTGCTGACTAGTGTTGTTTGGTTTATAAAAGGAGTATTGCTCAGGAGAAGAGCCCCAGGCTTGCACCATTTTCACCTCCATCAGCAGGAGGGAATCCTGTGGGCATAGTGTGCGTTAAGAAACACAAAGGGAAAGAAAGTGCAATTGCCTGCTCGATTATGTGATCCTACTGAAACAGTCAGAGAAAGAAAGGGCTAAACCACAAGGTTTTCAATCTGAATCAGGATGCCCAAAATACAGTTTCCTTTGGAGACTTTTCAACTGTTGCAATTGGGACCGACTGTAGGTTTGTATCTCTCTGAGCGATGTTTCTGAAACTAAAGAAAGATGTACTCGTCTTGAAATGCAGCAGTCTGTGTGTTTGTTAGGCTAAAGAGCATGAAAGGACAAGGGAAAACTGATTAAAGCCAATATTCAGTCACAAACAGCACCAGTCCTGTTGGTTGCTGTGACTCCTGGATACAACCATGGATACAGCATAGGAAGTACAAATCCCAGGCAGACGTTTCCAGCTTTGAATGTCCACTGCTACCTTTGGTTGTTGGATTAAAGATCTCACCACTTCAGGTGTGGTAGCTGCAAGCCCTCAAGAGGTGAGCTGCTTGGAGAGGGACTGTGAGAGTGATGCAGCACACCCAAGCCTTTTGCAGCAACCTCCCCTACAATTTCCAGTGATGCATTTTTCTCACACTCCATCCTGCAGATTATGTGGGATTCACAGCCACTCAGAAATATTGCTACCAGTAACCTGACCAGCCCATGTCTATCAGTGGCTTTGAAGGCATTTTTTTTCTCCTTTCTTTTTAAAAATCTTCTCCTGTCCTATTTCTTTCTCCATCACTGAGTTAAAGGTCTGGTTAACATCTCCTTTGGAATAATTTTGCCTTTAAATTTTGATGACTCAGTGAGTCCAGCCAAGGCTTTTTAAAAGCTTTTAATTCTAAGCTTGGGGGGTTTACACAGCTGGTCAAATCTGTAGTGACTTTTCTTCATTCCCACTTGAACTTTTCTACTGTTCTGGTGCTCTTTAACTCCTGCAAGGCCTCATTTAGGTTCCATCAAAGCACTTGCACAAGGAGAAAAATGGTTCTTCCAATACCCCCTTTTTCTCAATGTGTGGGTGCATAAATGATGCTGCTAGTGAAGGGATTGAGTGTAACCTGAAGAAGACACATCATTCTGTATGGAGTGTCTAGGAACTGAAACAATGCTTCTGTGTGTGTGTGTGCATGTGCAATATGCCATGCACATGTACCACTGAAATAATCCCAGCCTCTGCCCTCCCTGGGCCTGTGCCTAGTATCATTTATTTTGCATCCAAGAAGTTTTTGTACTTTATTCTGTGTATGACCAGGGACAGACAGTCTCAATAAGCTATTGCTGGCCTTAGAGGAAGGACTGGGCTCAGCCTAGTAGTTAGAACTGAGGGCTTGGTTTTATGGTAAGGGCTGGCACCAACAATCCCACTTACTGAGCAGAAAACAAAATTATGCTCTGTGTAACTAAAGGTGAAGGGACACATTGGCACAACAGTAGCAAAGAGAAATCTTTCAGCAGTCCTTCTGTGCAGCACAGAGAGCCAGGGCAAACCTTTGTGACACACTGCTGCTGACAGCCATGGAGTGTCTCACAGCAATGGCAGTGCTCCTAAAGCAGCTCTGCTTTGCCTCACTTCAGGTGTGAGTTAGTCACTAGGCAGCTGCTTGAGTGAATAAAGGAGAGAGAGCAGCCAAAAAAATGGTGGGGGAAAGAGTGAATGAATACATTGTGTTGTGCTTGGAAACCATCTTCTGTTATCTGTGTTACATGCCTCAGCTTTGATAGGCTGCTTAGTCATCTTCTGGCCAAGTATTCCTGTGCTGATGTACAAAAGCTGTCCCACTTTGATACTCACTCACACAAATGTTAGCACTACTGTAGTGGAAGCAGTTGTCAGCTGGATAATTGCTCAAAGGCTGCTGGGTTTCTGTGTGGTTATGAAATGATTCAGACATCCTAGTGGGAGGCTACAGCATGATATTTGGGCTGGATTTTCAAAGCTGTTTAGGTGCTGGAAGATTCAGATAAGTGCCTGTGGGGATTGACAACACCTAAGAAACCTCTGTGCCTTAGTCTTACTGAAATCATGAGCGTCTTGGTGTCAAGGTTGCTGAGATGCTTCTGTGAAGTCCCATTTTTAAGAAGCAATGTTAGTAACATACCTTATGTGGTGGAAATCTGTTAGCAACAAAACCAACCAATGCTAAGATAAACAAGTTACTAGTCTGAGGTCTTTGCCATTAAAATCAAATTTCAATCTTTGAAACATCAGAGATTATCTCTAAGGAAGTGTAGATGGGTCAGGAAAGAAAGTTCAGCCAAAACAGGCTTCAGGAGAGCTGGCTTTGGTCTTTGCTCTGCCCCAGACTAGCTGCATGATTGCAGAAGATCCTGAAGGCTCAGGGTCTTGAGAACATAGCACCTGGGGGCTTGTTTAGGGGGTCTCTCACTCTAAGGCTTGTTTAGTCCCTGAACAAGTTTTGATGGCTACTGTAGACAGTTTCTATCAAGACCTAAGCTAATACATAAGTCTCCATTTGATGTTTGGGTAGAACATGGTTTTCTGTTATAGAAGCCTTTACATCTGTCCCATTCCCTTGGTCTGCAGGGGGAAGCCCAGCCTCATGCCTGAGCTCAGCTCAACAAAGGCAGGCAGCAGCCTGAGGAGCTGTTTTGTATGTCCAAGACCTGCCCTCAAAGGTAACAGCCCTGTGTTAGGAAGTGGCCGCAAGTGACATCTTTCACCAGTGTATTCAGGGGTTTTGCATCAAAGTTGACACTTTCTGCTGTGGGTGCCTGTTGTGGGCTGAGGATGATGGCCATTCTCTCTCTGCTGGTAGGTACTGGGCAGTAGCCAGGGGCTTCCTGTGAGATGAAGTGGGCTGCTTCTCATCTGCAGAAATAATTCTGATCCTATGTTCTCAGCAGAGAACCTGTTACAAATAGGTCAGTATCATGCTAGGCTGATATATGTCTCCTAGGTGTTCATCCTCCTTTTGGAACAGGCTGGAAGAAACATGTCTGTCTTGTAAATGCCATTGCAGAAGGGAGAAAATGTCTTTCAGTGTTATCAGAGGTAGCACTCTGTGACTTTGTTTCACAGGTTACAGGGAAGCAGGCAATCTTCAGCTGTCAGACATGGAGAAGAAGCCGTACCTTCCTTCTGGCTTCTTTCAGACTTAATTCTTCCTTATGACATTCAGATCTTGCTCTCCTACTACAGCCATGGTCACAGCTGGCTTGGAAGCAGGGCTTTGACAAGGGTGAGTCCTTACCTGGAAGCAGGGCTTTGACAAGGGTGAGTCCTTGCCTGCAAAGAGATCTTTTTCAGCTCTTGCAGAACTTGTTACTATGGCATTAGGGACTTTTGCTATGATCCTGCTGCTGCCACCATGTTGCAGTTGCCTTCCTTTGGCAAAACCATCTCACACAGATCTCAGCTCTGCATTGTCTGACCCTGGCTCTGAGTTTGTAGGGAAAAAACTGGAGCAGAAGGGAAGGCTGTGGATCCCCAGAAAAAGGCATGCATCCCACATCCCCCCTCATGCTGTGGCTGGAAATTATCTTGCAGGTGTCACTGGTCCATGGGATAGGATGGAGGAAAGCTAACAGCCTTTATCTCAGCTGGGAAAAAGAGCTCTCTAATTAGGATAAAGCCCTACTGCTGCCAACTTGGTAGTTTCTTTTTTTGCTTTCTGACTGCAGGGAAGCGAGTTTTGTCACCCATTCCTCAGAGGATAAAAGTTTTGTTGTCTGAGGCTGGATTGCAGCCAGGAGTGTAGTCTGACCATCAGATGGAGAAGGGCAGAGGATAATGACAGCTGAGCAGTTTTTCAGTGAAAAAATAGAAGACAAGGCCACCTTTTCCAAAGAAAAGGAGGGAGATGAGGGGCTGGAGAGTGTGTGTTACAGTCATTAGCCCAGAGTTTAAAAAGAACCAGCAATGTCCTGTGATTTGAAGTCCAGTCACTAGCACTTAATAACCCTGGCTTCCCGCAGCACTCCCTCAGCCTGTTTGCAGTTGCTCCCAGCAGTGAGACTGGTAGATTTATTCGACTTTATGGGGTACAGAAGAGTTGCTTTACAGTATGGCACTGTTTCCCCTTAATGGACTCTGTGACAAAACTGATTTTGGTGGTATAAAAGTGTCTGGCCTGCTGGACCAAAGTAGCCCATTTGCAACACCCCACAGTGAGTGAAAGCCACAGGACTGGTTACAGCCATGCTGAAAAGTAGTGAAAGAGCTGATCACACCAGGCACTTGTAAAAAGACAGATTTATAGCACAGGCCTGGTGCTTTACAATGAAGATAGTTCTTTTTGCTCCTTATTTAACCTTAACGTTATGTTGCCAGTGTGCTGAGTGTTGCACAGGACATTGCAGACAGGGTATCTCCTCGAACCACTCTTCAGGCAACTTGTGTGTGTTCCTGGCACACTTCCTTCAAAATGGCTCAGATCCAGTGAGGAAGCAAAATAGTCCCTGGGAAGTACAGAGATCCCTGGGGAGCAGTGTGGGCTCTCAGCCATAGTGAAGCTGCAGGAGGAAGGTTATGGGCAGAGAAGAATGCATGAAGGGTGGCCCTGAGAGAAGAGCAATAACATGCTGTGGGGAGGACGAGGAGTCCAACCACAGCTTCCCAGGTATGGGTAGGGACTTTCATGTCATGGTGCCAAGCAGTCTCTTTCCCATAAACACTCCATGTTGTGTCTTTTTTGAAACTGTAGAATTTTTCCCCTTGAGGAAGATTGTGAGGTTCAGCAATGGCTCTGTCACATTTGCTCTTCACTTCTAGACAGCACTGATATGGGTGTAATGTCTGACTGATATATTATTTGGACTTTAGGAATGACATACTTCTATTCCACTTGGGTAACTTACTGTGGAAGATGTCTGCAGCTAACTTAGCAGTCCATTTCCCAGGAGGGAAGAGGAAAGGTACCTACAGGTTACAATATACTTTGTCTGGTGATAGACCACAGGATCGCAGGATGTTAGGGATTGGAAGAAACCTCCAAAGATCATTGAGTCCAACCTCCCTGCCAGAGCGGGACCACAGAATCTAGGAATGAATCCAGAGGAGTCTTTAAAGTCTCCAAAGAAGTAGATTCCACAACCTCTCTGGGGAGCCTGTTCCAGAACTCTGCAACCCTCACAGGGAAGAAGTTCCTCCTCATGTTGAGGTGGAACCTCATGTGCTGTAGTTTATATCCATTACCCCTTGTCCTATCACAGGGTGCAACTGAGAAGAGCCTGTCCCCTCCCTCTTGACACCCAGCCCTCAGATATTTATACACATTTTAAAATCCCCTCTCAGTCTTCTCTTCTCCAGACTAAAAAGCCCCAGGTCTTTTTAGATGCCTGTTTTAGACCAGACAAAGTTGTCCCTGTTGACTGAAAATGGATTGAGCCAGCTAGCTCAGATAAGGATAACACCAGCAAAGCAGGCTGGGTTGGGTTTGGGGAGCTGTGAATTGTGCCATGTGTAGACAGAGGTGATTTGAGTTTTCTCCTGAGCCTAATGGAAGATTGAAGTTTTCCAGGTTCAGACGATACCTCCATGCTGCCTTAAGCACATGCACTCATGCAGGGTGGGAGAGCAGCCATAATACCTTTGTATATACAAAGAGGAAGTTAGGTGTGTCAGACCAATCCCCATCTAACCCAATGCTGACCTGTTCTCCCTTCATCCCAGTGGGTATCATTGGAGAAAAGTGACTTCTCATGCAGCACACTGCACTTTTCTCCAATGATACCCACTGGGCTGAAGGTGGAACTTGTACTGCAATATAAAAAGTCAGAAGTTTGAGGGCTTTCCTCGTGACTGCAGGAGCTGCTGCCTAAACCAGGCTGCCTTGTGCAGCTAAAATTCTTTCTCTGCCTTGCTGGTCTGCATATCTACAGGAACAGCTCAGGGTGGCAGTGCTGCCTTGTGGTTTGAACTCTTCCCTGGGTTGATTTCTTTTTGTTGCTGACACGCAGGGAGTTGTATCCCCAGAGTGAGCATCAGGGGGTTCATATGAAAAAAACACAGATGCAAATTGCAGAAATCTGTGTCCCGTCATGCTGGGTTTAATCAAGGACATGCTGAAAAGGACCCTGTTTGGTAACACCTCTCTGCAGTCACACTGTGTTGGAATTCAAGTGGCTTTATGGCAAGGCTGAGTTTGAGCTCACATCTGGCAGTATTAAATCATTGCCCTATAGGAAGAGAAGGTTATTTCTATTTTCTGCATTTCAAGTGATTACACATGCCAAACACACATTTCTGCCACAACTACTAGAAAGGAAAAAAAAAAAAAATGTGTAACCTCTGTAGGGAGCATGAGAAAGGAGCAATGCAAAATGCCATGCCATTAATTGTCAGTACTGGCTGGTCCCGAAGGGAAGTGTAGCCTTTGAAGGACAGCACTTCATCTCAGCATCATCTGGCCTGGAGGCAGCAGTGGTGCACGAATCTGGTTGGACACAGCCTTGTGGTGTGCTGGTTGCTACTTCATTTGTGCTCTCAGCACAGACCCATCTCCTGGGGACCATTGTCAGTGTTTCATGCGTTTGAGAAACTTCAAGCAGCTGATATATGGAAGGAAAATCTGCCTGCTAAATATGTTTCATTTACGTTTCTGTGCAATTTATTATCTATGAAATCTATTTATCCAATACAATCTGCCTAGCTACTTAACTAGATACAGTTGTATAAACAGAGATAAAAGCAATGGAACGTCACCTTTTTTTCCTAGCCATACCCAATTTACCCACCCCCAAAATCACTGTCCAGCTTGATTTAAAGGATTTCCCTTATTTACATTTTTTTCCCTAGATTTCTAGCATAGCATGAGTTAAGGTCCCTACGCTGTATGCTTACCTTGCCCCTGAATGGCAGATCTGCTGTGTGGATGCTCTGTGCTTTTTATGTGGAGCTTGTGGCCCATGTGCTTAAAAGCACATATGTTTGTCCAGAGGCTCCTAGACAGAAATAAGGCAGCCCTCAGGATGCATGAAGAGATACAGAAATACAGTTATGTGTCTATATATGAATCATAACTCTGCTCCCTTTCCACACCATTTACAGTGGCTGGCTGTCAGGTTTGTGGGGGGGAACCCTGGGACTCGTGGTAGGAAGGCTTGGCAGGCATCCTGCTGCATGGCATGCTATATAAAGGGGTATGTCTATACACCTGTGTGCTTCCTCTCTGTAATACATCACTCAGGATTGTTCCAGCCTCAGAGGTAACACCTCATCCTGGTGCAGATGCAGATTTAAGGCCTGAAACATCCTTGAAGCTTTGCTGATTTGAGCAGAAAAGCACCTCTGCTTCTTCTAAGCAGCACTGGGGATTCCCCTGACTTCTGACAATGTCCAGGGCACTTCATCCAGACAGAAGCTTCCCTCACCAGCCCCTTTCCTATTGCTTTGCTTTGGATCTGCTCTTGGTGCAGTGAAGTAATAACCCTGAGCCATAAGGGTGTTAATTATTGTGTTAATTATAAAGCAGAATATCAGCAGTTCTTGGGCAGAGCAGCTTGTGGTGGTGGCTGGCCATCTCCACTTTTTCTACAATGCTATGGCTATGTGGAGTCAAACTTGGTGGTGCTCAAGGGGAAATGGCTCCATCAGGGAGAATATTAATTTTCTGTTCTTGTGTGCACTTCTTCTAAGCAAAAACCAGCAGTGATGTTTTGCCAAGGCTTTGGGGACTCTTTGGCTTGAAACAAAAAAGGGCAAAACATGAAGAATAAGTAGCAATGTGTAAAATGGAGCCAAGCAGTTTTCTAGGATTTACAAACCCCACAATGTCCAGGCAGGGCATTTAATCCCTCAGAGCAGGGACAGGAATTGAGGTTTTTGGAGGCTGAGGGATGCTATTGACTGTCTGCAGCACAAGTCTCTGCTGCTGCACTGCTCCTGCTGTTGCTAGAGAGGGAGCACAAAGGCTCCTATTTACTAGACATGGCCAAGAATTTCTCAGAAGCATCAGATGTCAAATCAACCTTTTCAATCTCTTCTCTCTGCCTGAGTGATGTTTCTTTCACCACTTTTCTCCTTTTAAATCCTCCTCCTCCTCCTTCTCCATGATCAAACTCTTTCTCTCATAGCAAACATCATTACTATAAGAGGCAAGATGAAATATGCCTCAGTCTACCTTAATCCCAGTGCAGACAAAAACCCAAGAGAGAAGGACAAAGAATAGCAAATAAGGAGGTTTGCAGAATGCCAACACAGCAATAGCAGTGAGAAATACAAGCCAGAGCTGTTAACCACACAAGGAAATAAACACTCCTCTGGGAAGAATCATACACTAATGCCTATTAGCTTAATAGCCCTGTGGCTTAGGCAGAGGGCTGAGAGACAGGGGGTCTGTGCTCTGTGTGCTGGTGTGCTGCAGCCCGGCTGTCATTTGGGAGGCTGGATGCTCACTCTGCCCTTGATTGTCTTTGCTTTCAGCTTTGCCACTTCCCAGTATAAAATGGGAAGCAGTTTCTTCCAGGGCTGTCAGACAGTGTCAGAGGCCAGCAACACCTAGAGGATTCCACACTGTTGGATGAAAGCAGTACACCATGTGCATGCATGTACTTGTGCAAAGGTCAGATCTCTCCTTGCATATGGTTCCTTCTCTCCCATCTCCATCTCACTGTCTGCCCAGAGGCTGGAGTTGAGTACAGGTCTCCAGGATTTCTCTTCAGAAAGAAATTGCACATAGTGTACTCAGTTCAAAACCAAAGCACTCTAAATATGTGGTTTTTTGTCCTTGGGAGTTTGGAGACTGAACCTCAGAGCAAAAAGGCAATGGTAAAAAAAGACTGAAGGGACACAATTGACAAAGACAGTCCAACAGAAAGCAGGAGATAATCAGCAGTACCAGTTTACTAGGAAGGTTTATGAGGTAAGGAGAACAAAGCATCCCTTGGAGAAAAGATAAAGAGGCAGATTATGGTCTACTTTACTTCATAGTGCTTCCTGAAAAAGAGCCGAGGGCATTGTTTTCTGCTTTAATATTTTGTGTTAAACATTAAAGGGATGAAGGCTAGAAGCCTGAGTAGCTATGAGTTCATCTGAAAAGCAGAGATTTTCAGGCTTGGGAGTAGAGGGACTTTATTAGTTATTATTAGACTTTTCAGCTCACAATGGACAACTCAATATATTTTTGTTTTGACTGCTGCTGTTTACTCCTTCAATTGTTGTATCACCCCTCAGCCTAGAAATGCCCCCACTTGGAACAGTCTGCTTGTACTTAGCAAACAGCGTAAGGATGCTGAGCATCGAGTCGCTCAGACCACAACAGATAACGGTCCGAGCACAGAAGAGGTTAAATTTAGGGAGGTACAAGTTTAAGAAATAAACACTCTACCTGTTAACACTAGTATTTGGGAAAAGAATGTATTATCTCCCAGCATCCTTTGGCTGTGGGATGGATGAGACTTTAGGGAGAAGGAATAAGGGGATGAAATTCTGTGTCACATGTTATGAATGCTCTGGGCAAGAAATTTTAAAGAAGAGTGGTTCAGTGGAGGTTCTGCTAATAAGGTATGAGACATTTCTCACTCCAGATTTAGGCTGCCAGAAGTTAACATCAAAGTAATTGTCAGCCTAAATCTCCCTTCTATTAGTTTAAAGACATTATCCCTTGTCCTGTCATAACAGGCCTTGCCAGAAATATTGTCCCCATCTTCCTTATAGGCTCCCTTTAAGCACTGAGAGGCTGTAATAAGGTTACCCCACAGCCTTCTCTTCTCCAAGCTGAACAACCCCAAGTCTCTCAGCCACTCCTTGTAGGAGAGGTCGTCCAGCCCTCTAGATCATTTTTGTGGCCCTCCTCTGTACCCAGTTCAACAAGTTTATGTCATTCTTGTGTTGAGGGCTCCAGAGATGGATGTAGTATTCCAGGTGAGATCTCACCAGAATGGAGCATCAGAAACAGGTCAGTAGTTCCCACAGTCCTCATATCAGCCCTTTTAAAAATGGGTGCAACGTTTCACTTCTTCCAGTATGTAGGGACTTCACCTGACTGCCAGAACTTTTCAAATCTTGAAGAGTGGCTTATCAACCAATTCCCTCAGGACTCTGGGATGCATCTCGTCATGTTCCATAGAGTTATGTATGTTCAGGTTCCTCAGTTGGTCACAAACCTGAGCTTCTCTTGGAGTGGAAGGGACTTTGTCCCCCTGCTCCTTGTCCTTACTTCCTTGTGATGATGATGGAAGTGGAATAGCAAAGATGGGTCCATACGGTAGCATGTGTCCTTGCTGTTCTGGTAGCACACAGTGAGCCCCAAGCTGTTCTCAAGGCTTTTCTTTCTCAGCTGCCTGAAATAAGCCTGTGTCAGTCTTCTTCTGCCTACTGCTTACATATGAAGATCTCCCAGTCTCTGAAGTATTCATTATCACCATGCCACTGCAGGGTAATGGATGAGGAGGTGGAGCCAGGAGAGAGGCTTAAACCCCTTGGCTCCAGTGGGAGTGAATCATTGGAAGGTAGTTTATAGAGTTGATGAAAATTAACAGAAATCATAGAATCATAGAATCAACCAGGTTGGAAGAGACCTCCAAGATCATCCAATCCAACCGATCACCCAGCCCTAAGCAATCAACTAGACCATGGCACTAAGTGCCTCATCCAGTCTCCTCTTGAACGTCTCCAGCGATGGCGACTCCACCACCTCCCTGGGCAGCCCATTCCAATGGGCAATCACCCTCTCTGTGAAGAACTTCCTCCTAACATCCAGCCTATACCTCCCCTGGCACAGCTTGAGACTGTGTCCTCTTGTTCTGGTGCTGGTTGCCTGGGAGAAGAGACCAACCCCCACCTGCCTACAACCTCCCCTCAGGTAGCTGTAGACATCAATGACGTCACCCCTGAGCCTCCTCTGGGGTGACCTCATTGCTGTCTACAGCTACCTGACAAATACCCTGCCAGAGGAAGGGAGCTGAAGCTGCATCACTCCATGATCTGAAAGGGCAACCAAAATATGGTGCATGACACCCAGACTACATAGGGATGTGCTGGGAGAGGACTGCAGTGTGCAACCACTACCAGAGAGGCATGAGCATGTCCCTGACTCCTGCAAAGGTCTTGTCATGACTGCTGCACTGACAGCCCAACACCATTCGTTTATGTGTATAACCAAGGTCCAGCAACGACATTTGAGTCTCTCAGATCTTTCCCATAAGGTGGGTACCCAAGGCTCCAGCCTGACTCAAATGTTCCCTAAGGGGTTTGGCTGGAACAGGACCTGCTGTTTTTTTACCCCAGGCTGCTGTCTCTACTTGTCAGATGTTCTCCACCAAGAAGTGAAGCATCTTTTGCTTAAACATGGTAAGACTGAAAAGCCAGTATCTGAGAATAAAATATGAAGGGAAAAACGCAGCTGTTGGCAGGGAGTAGCATGTAATCAGGGAGGCTGGGAGCCAGCCAGAGGAATACCAGCCCTCAGGCCTCTGCTGGGTAACGTTGTCCTTGGGAAACTGTGCTTGACACAAATGGTCAAATATCCTTGTAATATCCCACCTAAGGAAATGGCCCCTTCATGCCCCCACCCCCTCAAGCTGAAACAAATTTGCCACTAATGCAAATCATAAATGCCATTTTCCAGCAACAAGATGTGTTTCTCCTTACAAAATTTCCTTGGCAGTTGTGAAGCAGCAACCTTTGGTTTTCAAAAACCAAGCACGATGAGAGCTTCTGGTGGTGAGAGGATATTCATGTGCATACATATATGCACAGATGTTTCTTAAAAACAAATTAAGGGTTGTTTTCCAAAAGGACTTAATGCCTGATTTTGCTGTGTTTGGCTTTACAAAACATAACAAATCTTGTGATGAAAGAATTTTTGAAATTCAAATAGCAAAGCAGGCAAGTGACAATGGCAAATGTAAAGCAATTTTTTTTCCCCCCACAGAATCACAGAAGGGTAAGGGTTGGAAGGGATTGCTGGAGATCTCGTCCAAACTCCTTGTTAAAGCAGGTTCATCTAGAGCAGATCGCACAGGATCACATCCAAGGTGGGTTTTGAATTTCTCCAGAGAAGGAAACCTCACAACTAACTTCCTTTCTTTTCCTTTTCCTTTTCCTTTTCCTTTTCCTTTTCCTTTTCCTTTTCCTTTTCCTTTTCCTTTCCCTTTCCCTTTCCCCTTTCCCCTTTCCCCTTTCCCCTTTCCCCTTTCCCCTTTCCCCTTTCCCCTTTCCCCTTTCCCCTTTCCCCTTCCCTTCCCTTCCCTTCCCTTCCCTTCCCTTCCCTTCCCTTCCCTTCCCTTCCCTTCCCTTCCCTTCCCTTCCCTTCCCTTCCCTTCCCTTCCCTTCCCTTCCCTTCCCTTCCCTTCCCTTCCCTTCCCTTCCCTTCCCTTCCCTTCCCTTCCCTTCCCTTCCTTTTCTTTTCTTTTTTCTCTTTTCTTTTCTTTTCTTTTTTTTCTTTTCTCTTTTCTTTTCTTTTCTTTTCTTTTCTTTTCTTTTCTTTTCTTTTCTTTTCTTTTCTTTTCTTTTCTTTTCTTTTCTTTTCTTTTCTTTTCTTTTCCTCTCTTTTCTTTTCCTCTCTTTTCTTTTTTCTTTTCTTTTCTTTTCTTTTCTTTTCTTTTCTTTTCTTTTCTTTTCTTTTCTTTTCTTTTTTCTTTTCTTTTCTTTTCTTTTCTTTTTTCTTTTCTTTTCTTTTCTTTTCTTTTCTTTTCTTTTCTTTTCTTTTCTTTTCTTTTCTTTTCTTTTTCTTTTCTTTTCTTTTCTCTTTTCTTTTCTTTTCTTTTCTTTTCTTTTCTTTTCTTTTCTTTTCTTTTCTTTTCTTTTCTTTTCTTTTCTTTTCTTTTCTTTTCCTCTTTTCTTTTCTTTTCTTTTTCTTTTCTTTTCTTTTCTTTTCTTTTCTTTTCTTTTCTTTTCTTTTCTTTTCTTTTCTTTTCTTTTCTTTTCTTTTCTTTTCTTTTCTTTTCTTTTCTTTTCTTTTCTTTTCCTCTCTTTTCCTCTCTTTTCCTCTCTTTTCTTTTCCTCTCTTTTCTTCTCTTTTCTTTTCCTCTCTTTTCCTCTCTTTTCTTTTCCTCTCTTTTCTTTTCCCTTTCTAATTCATAAAGAAGTTCTTCAGTCAGTCCTAGTGTATTTGTAGAAGCTTAGCTGGACAGGAAAGCACAAATGAAAAGTAATGCAGAGATCTGCAGCCTGAAGCTAGGATTGTTTGCATTACCCGGATTGTACAAATACAGTGTTTCACACTGGCTCACACTAACGTCTTTCTTCCTCAAAGGCAGATCTTGGAGATGGAAGATGACGCAAAGCCAGCTTTGTTCCTTTCTTACAGATGTCCTTTTAGGAGGTCACAGGTGGAGGTGAAAGAGGTAAGTGTGCTTTTAGGCTCTCATTCTACAAGGCTCATAGCAAGCATTAACCAATATTGTGGCTCCTTGCCTGTTATTCAAAGTAAGTACTAGTGCATCTTAGACTAAATTATGGGCAATCACCAACTGCAGCTTTAAAAAGTTCCCAGTGGGGGTTATGACGTTAGCAGAGGCAAAAGGCCAGAGCGTGGGAATGCAAAGGGACAGTCCTATGGGGAAGGGGCCTCTAGTTCCACCTGAAAAGGGACTTCTGGGAAGTGAAGGAAACTTGCTGCTTTCTGTTTTCAAGAAATGGAGAGATGGAAAAGGCTTCCAGTTCTCACCAGTCTTACCTCCTTGTCTGACTACTTGGTGCTCAATGAGGGACTGAAACCAGCACATGGGGCACCTGAACCCAGTGGGAGCTGGATTTGATCACTCTGTCTCCCAGAAACTGGCTGAGGGCATCATCCCTTACTGTTACATGTGAGTTTGAGTGGGTAAGCATCATCTCTCACCACAAGGATAAAGCTGTCACTGGCTAGTTTGGCCTGCAGGAGAAGGAATAATTAGCCTGTGATTTCAGAGAAAGAAATATCTACAGACTGGACACAAAGTGTGCTTTAAAGAAGCTTGCCAGGAAGTGGCCTCTTTGTACCAATTGTCTCTCTCTCTCTTTTTCTTTTTTTTCTTTGAAGGATCAAAAGCAATTCAAGAACACAAAAAAGCAGGGAAAATAGAGCTGGGACTTATAAGCAAAAAAACTCTATTGTGTATCAGGTCTGAACCCATCCCATGGTTTACATTTTGCTGCTTATCTTGGGAGAAAATTCTGTCCTGGGGTTTGCCTTTTCCTCTTCACTTAATACAGTGATTATGTTCATCCTATTCAGATTCAAGACTCATTTTTTCTTCCTTTTTCTAAGGCCCGTGCTGTTATTTTCCATCCATCCACTCTTACAGTTAGAAAACGTACATTTGAGATTCTGACACGATTTGTTCTTTCCTTTGGGGAATAATAGATGTCATAGAGTTTAGAAAAATGAAAATAAAAAAACCCTTTTCCATGCACTGAAGAGTGTGTGGAGAAAATCAGATTAAAAGTCTGCATCCTAAATACTGAGAAAGGTGGTCACAGACTTATTTTCTTCTTCTGGCTTAACCTTCCTTTAGACAATACAAAAATTTCTCCTAACTCCTGTCACTCCAGGAAGTTTAACAAGCATTTTCTCAAGCTGTGCTTGCCCCACTATTAATATTTACTGTTTATGGAAGTTTTAAATTTAAAAAATATTATATAACAAAAAAGATTATCCAAACAATCACAACTTTTTAATCTCTTTCAGTCTTGTCTGACACCTCATTGTAGGTGCCTGTGAAAGGCATATAGGCACCTGTGGGGTCTAAAGAGAAGCTCTGGCAATTTTATTCAACTCTCCCCCACGAACTTCTGAGCCTCCCTGCCTGCCTCCATAATCTGACAATAAAATTGGATTTTTGGTATCTCTTTAACACTCCAAAAAGTAAAACCCTTTCATAACATGTATCATTTTCCAAGGTAATTTGAAGAGAATACCTTTCACTTTCAAATTGCCCTTTGGCAGATTTGAAACCACTGTTGTTTCGTGAAAGCTCTTGGCATTTAAAATTACTTTGTAAGGAGGAGGAGGAATAAATAAAAAATAAAAGCTCCCAATCCTGGCTCCTTCATGTTCCTTCTGATCTGTCCAGGGCTTTTCAAGTGAGTGGGAGCATGTCGACAAATGCATTCTGAAGAAAATCTCATTTCAACCCTAAATGGGGCTTCACAATTTCCAATTCACACTGTTGCCACAGGAATTGATGGCTGCCATTGTTATCAAAGCTGACAGGCCTCTGGTAGGTTGCACAATCAGTGCAACCTGCTGCAGCCTTTCATTATTCCCAAGTGGCAGATTCTCATGATATCTCTCTTTTATAGGCATTGCTCATTTTTATTTCACATTTGACATGGCTCCTCCACTCACTTGCTGCTGGGGTGTGGAGATAAAGCAGGTCCTCTAAAGTTAAAGGAATGACAGCTCCAATGCACGCTAAAAGTGGCTGGCGGCTTCTGTCTTTCCAGCGCGTTTGAGATCAGACACTGCTCTGTTATCCAAATTAGCAGCTGGGTAATTACCTAACATGCAGGACCATTCCTCTCAGCTCTGATGGTTGGGCAGTATTTACAGATATGTAAATGTCCTCTGAAAGCAAATCCAAATCAGATGTTATGGGGCTTTTGTGCTTGAAAAAATAAAGAGGGTCGTGGTTTTTGTTGAGATGGTTTGTTTCAAAGTCTCTCTTTAATTTCTGGAGGAACCTGTAAGGGTGCTGAAAAATTCCCCAAATGACCAGAGTGGTCCTCATACTGAGAAATGGGATGAGTGTAGAAAGGGTGACCAGCCCCCCAGAAATGTGAAGAAGCAGAATGGAAGATGAAACTCCATGTAGCTGAGAGGTATTATTTCCTTGTACTGAGTACAATTTAGGCAACCTGAAACGAAGATCTCCCCCTGCCTCCTGCATTTGCTCCTCAATGACTCTGGCTAGAGGCTCTGCTCAAGCCTGTATGGGGTTTATGCATACCCCATCAGTTTCTTGTATGCCACAGGCAGCACTAAACCTTCAGGATTTAAAGCTTTTCAGGATTTTACTGTATAAGATTTACATAATGTCAGACAGGAGATTCCTGGTAGATCCAGGAAGAGATCTGCCAGATTCTCCAAAGTCGATTCCGTGTTTGTCCTCACTGAATTTCCATAGGGTTCTCATCTTGCCCTTATCTGCAATCCCAGCTGTGCTTTCAGCATGATTTTTTCCCCTTTTATCTAGCCTGAAATTGCTTTGAAGTTGTTCTTTAAGAAGATAACTTTATGATGAAACTACTGTGGCAGCTGGCTCTGTTTGTCCTGCTCAAAAGATGATCTGCAGTAAGTTTCTCCCAGCTGCTGGACTTCAGAACAGCTTTCAGAAGGTATTTAGACACCTGAAGGCATCAACTGGGGTATGAGACCAGCTGTATAAGTGCAGTTCTGTCCTGAGGAATCCAAATTTCCCAATAGGGGGGTGCCCAGTGAGACATGTGGGTGAGTGCAGCAGTCAGTGAACATCACAGGCACAAGGATATAGGGGTAAGCAGAGAACAAACCCACAAAAACTGCAGTTCCACAACAAGAAGAACAAACATCTCCCCCATCTTCTGGCCTTGCATCATGAAGGCAGTTGAAAGCAAAGGCTTTCATGATGTAAACCACCAATCCTGCTTCTGGTGCTTAGGATCATTATCAGTAGGGAAGATCTATTGCTTAATAGAAATAAAGAAGTAGGAAAAAATATCCATGCAGGTAAATTAAGAAAAATGTTATGAACAAATAAATTAGTTAGCAGATATTGACAAATAAGTAGCTCTACAGCCCTGTGCAACATAATCACCATAAATACTCCAGACAGGATTGATAGACAGGGATAATAACTTCTATTATTAGATCATGATGGATAAGTGGGGAAAAAAAAAGTTGAAGGAACTTGTGGGCACTACAGCCTTTCTTTGGGTCTGAAACTAAAGCAGCAAACTTATAAGTAACTAAACATTAGGAACAATTGTCTTACTTTGATTTAATTATACGAATCAGTGAAACAATTAGAAAGGAAAGAGTTGCTAAAATCTCAGAAGCAGGTGCAAAAATTCAGATTTGATTTCCCAAGACAAGCTTTCATGATTATACTGAAGCAGGTATTCAATCCTTTCCTTCCCTTTGCTGCCCCTGGTCTTATCTCTGCTGTACAGCCAACCACTGCTTGTGCAAAGGTGCTACAAAAAGGGTTAGGGAATGGAGCAAATTCAAAAGTAATTCTTGAAAACAGTTACAGTTTAAACTTTTTGCTTTAGGTCACAGGAAAACTGTAGGGTAGAAGGAGAGGCCAGTCATAGCTAAACATTTCAACTCATGTCCCCACTGCAGTCAGAACTAACGCTATGAATAGTTGATGTCCATTTGGCTCAGCTTGACCTAGCATCACAAGAAATTAGCAGAAACTGGGAAAGGGCTGGTGAGGTCACTCATGCTGTGCAGGACAAGCAGTGTTTTATCAAGGGCATGCTATCCAAAGATTTTTTGTCATGGAAACTGCAACCCAATATGTGACGTATCACAGAATCAACCAATAAGGTTGGAAAAGACCTCAAGGATCATCAAAGTCCAACCTGTCTCCCAAATAAAGAGTTTGAGGACAGGAGGACTTTTCATGATGGACGGTAAAGAAATATGTACATTTGATACTTAAGGGTGGGGTTTAGGATGGACCTTTACTGTTTTCTTTGTTGGATTTGAGAGGTAGCTTTGAAGAATATTGACCCTTCATAATTGTGACTTGATTTTTGTAAGTGGCTTTGAAAGTGGCAAAAGCCAGATGCACTATGAGGATAACATGGTGCCTTGATAAGACAGATCTTACTTTTCTGATAAAATCATAGAATCAACCAGGTTGGAAGAGACCTCCAAGATCATCCAGTCCAACTGATCACCCAGGCCTAAGCAATCAACTAGACCATGGCACTAAGTGCCTCATCCAGTCTTCTCTTGAACGTCTCCAGCGAAAGTGACTCCACCACCTCCCTGGGCAGCCCATTCCAATGTGCAATCACCCTCTCTGTGAAGAACTTCCTCCTAATATCCAGCCTATGCCTCCCCTGGCACAGCTTGAGAATGTGTCCTCTTGTTCTGCTGCTGGTTGCCTGGGAGAAGAGACCAACCCCCACCTGCCTACAACCTCCCCTCAGGTAGTTGTAGACAGCAGTGACCAAGCAAGACATTAGCTATGATTTCTTCTTAAGCAAAGATGAAAGACCCAGCACGGGAGAGGTGCATACTATTTCTCACCTGACAGAAAGGCATGTAGGTACCAGCAACAAACACAAACTAAAAGCCAACAAAGAAACCTGGTGAGCAAAGAGCCCTACAATTACATCCCCTCTCTGTTTCTCTTACATGGATATTCTTGGTTGTTAATCTCCAAAGGACATGTTGGAGTCTCACAGGCTGACATAGAATTGGTAGCGGATGCTGGTTTGCAGGCTCCTACCCAGGCACTCTGCTCACATCCGTGTTCCCCACAGTTCCTTCAGAGAGGTATCAACAGAGATGAATTTCACACCATTTACCATCACAGAGTAAAGTGGCAGCTTCTTATTTGATGTATAAATTATGGTCTTTCATTATGTTGGATGCTTAAACACACTATCTGAAGATGCATTCTTCTTTGTAATAAGGTATAAGAGGCTTGACTCTTTTAATGTGACAGAGGAGTTTGTTTAGAGGATAAATCCCCTGCAGCACACACTTGCTTGGATACAAGACAGAACATATATTTTCATGTCAAATCATCCAAAATCAAGCCTTCAAAGGCTATAGATATACATCTAGAGTTTCCAGTGTGGTTCCAGTCTGTGCATTATGAGCAAAACACAGTGGCCAGATATCTGTTGTTTCGTGGGCATCTCACAACAGCTGCAGAGTCATATGTCTGTTGTTTACTCTGCATGTTTTGGAGGAGAAACTCTGTGTTTTGTGATTTTTTTATGCCCCAAAGTAAAGCCCCGATTCAAATTTTATCTTTAATTCGTTTTGTTGTGCTGCTGAGATAGAGGAAGGCTTTGGCATTAGAGGTTAGTTCTTCCTGCCTTGCTGAAGCCTTCTGCTTTATAGGAAACATTATTTAGATGAGTGACCAAAAGCTGATATGATGGCAGGAGCTTATCAGCTGTTAGAGGTAAGGGCTCAAACAAGCTGGTGCCCTGGATTTCTTCTCTTTCATTGATGGTCCTTGCCTTGTTCCTGGGGATTTGCTGTCATTAGTCCTTGTCTTTTCTGCTGTTACTGTGACTGATTGGCCATATATGGAGCCTGTTATCTCTTCCTGTGGTTTAAGCAACATAATGTCTAGGTTGAAATCACTATTAGGTGATTTTTTGAAGGCTTGTAATTTATATTGCACTAGGGGTAGATTGTACTGTGTCTTGCTGTCTGCCTTCTCCCTGCTTGGTAGAACAGCTCTTGAACCAAAATGATTCTTCATTTGCCCTCCTATACTGGAATACCTGTTGAGAAGAAATGCTTTAAGAGATGAAGTGGGTAGTGTTGCAGGGTGACATCACCAGTCTTTTCAGCACTTATTGTCTCCAAGTTTTATTGTTTCCAGACCAAATGATTCTGTCATGTGCCTTACAGCTCTCTGTGATTTTAACTTTGTCATCTCCTGGTGCTGGGAGCTCCTACTGCTGATCATAACTAGACAACAAATCCTGCCTGTCAGGTGCAGGTTGGGAAGTAGATCTTGCTGTGACACTACCAAATGTTTGTGACAACTTGTCTTTAAGATTAGAAGGTACTCTGTTCTTCTACAGTGTTGCCCATCATTAACAGTAAAAAAGTAAAATGGCAAGTAAAATAGGAAGAAACATCTGTCTGTCCATCCTTCCATCTACCCATTACCTCAGCACTCTTGAACATCTGACTGATGTCTACTACATTATAAACCTCCCTAAGCTTAGAGAAGGTACATGTAAGATATTTTGGCCTTGAATGCTGCCCTTAAGACCATATCCCTTTGGTTTTGCTGCCAGTCATCATGACAAAGGGTCTGTACCTGACTGTGTGAAATCCAAGTTGAGGGTTGCTAACCCACACGAGTCTGTTCTATACTCTGGCTGAGTTGTTATTTTGTGGGAATGTCTGAATGGGAACAGGTTCTTAAGGTTCCTTCAGATACTTTTAGACAAACCCAGGAGGTGTTTTCAGAAGATGCTAAATAACACACTTCAGCAGTACTACCATGTCAGCAGATTACAAATGTTAGCCCTTTGTAGTGACTGCCTTCAAAGTGACAATAGGAGAGCCAGACTGGCACATCTATAAGCCATTTGCATTTTGTGTTATTTTTGTACAATTATGTGTTTGAAACGAGAATGCTTTTTGCTTATTTCCTTCCCCCACCATTTCCAAAGCTCCCTTAATTACTTTCAGTTCAGGTTGACTTACCATCTTTTTCTAGGTAATGAAAGTCAGATGGGAAATAGTGAAACTTAGTCTAAAGTCAATCAGTCTGTTAAGTTGAATACAAAACACACTTGTGGTTCATTCACTCCTGGTAGGGAAGCAGAGATATAGATGATTCCCACTGAAGACTCAGAGAAGAAATGAAAAAAGATCATTAAAGCAAATATCAGTGCTGCAGGTAGGAGGGGGAATGCACACAATGTGTGCTCTGTCTCTGAAGTGCTGCTGTGTTACAAAAGCAAATATAGTTCACATGAATTTCAGAAGTTTTTACTTATTCTTTTTTTCCTGCCTACCTTCCCAAAAGCTCTATAGGCACAGATTATGAATGATGGAGTGACACAAAGCAATGGTACACTTATTGCACTTTGCATATTCATGTGGATGAGGCTCAAGTGAAGTCCCTGTGAGTGAACACAGGGCTAGAGAGCTAGAGAGCACACTGGGTAGGGAAATTGTTGTATGAAGGGGACTCAGCTCTATCCCATCTGGTTCAGAGGCTGGTGCAGAGCTGGCAGAGGCTGCAATGTTGTGGTCTACTGTAAATAACCTGTGTGCCTTTGTGCTTTCAAGCCCTCTTCCCTACCTAGAGGGCTGTAGTTGATCAACAGAGGTCTTGAGCAGAGGTTGGCAGCTGCAGATAGACCTCTACAGCTCATTAGTTGCTCCTTGGGCTGTTCTCACCACCAGCATGTGCCTGCTTTTGGCAGCCAGCTTTCATGGTTATTCCTGTCTCCCAGCTTCCTGACAAAGCAATGTGGGCTAGTGAGACTGCAGATTCTGTCTACTTGTCCAGCCCTGATCAGGTAAACAACTGTGTGCATGCTCTTACTTGAGGGGAGATTCAGAAGAGACCATTGTGTCTCCTTGTGCTTCACTTTACCCAGCTGTAAGATGAGAGAAAAGGTTTCCAAACTCTCCCAGGCAGGTACTTCTGGACTGGCTCCTGCACTGTGCCACAAAGAGATTAACTAGGCACTGGTTCCTCTAGTCTCCTTGGCTCCTTAGCTGGGAAAAGCAGTCTCAGCAGAGAAGTCCTCATTTTCAGTTCACATCCTGCACATTAAAGCTCCAGCAAAATTTCCAAGGTGGGGTGGCATATGTAAAGTATTGTAACTGCTGATTTCTTCTCTAGCTTGCAGGTGTTTGGTTTGTTTTCAACTCATTGCCATTAATTGGAATTTTAATGGCTTCTTGTGGCTTAGATTGGAGGCAGTTATAATTAATTCCATGTGTACATGCCAGATATATGTGTATGAGAAATCTCTTGATCAAAGAATTGTTTCCTTGCAGGAACAAAAATTGCCAGCAGCTACCCAGTGACAGCCTGGACTCTGCAGCCTGAATTACTCTGTGGCTGCAAAAACAGCTCAAGTTATTCCTTTCCTAATGCCTGAAACCACAGGCAAGTTTCCTCACCATGATATGGCTCAGTTTCCTCTCTCAGCAAGGATGTCAGGGCTAGGAGTCACTTTGCAGAAAGGTTTTTGAAACCACTTAAAGCACACAATGTGACCAAAACCAGCCATAGAATAACAGAATGGGTTTGGGTTGTAAGACAACTCAAAGGTCATCTAGCCCAACCCTTTTTGCAGTAAAGCAGAGACATCTTTAAGTAGCTTAAGTTGCTCAGAACCCAACCTGACCTTGAATGTTTCCAGGAATGGGGCTTCTACCTGGGCAGCCTGTCCCAGTGTTTCACCATTTTCATTGTGAAAAATGTCTTCTTTATATCTAGTCTAAATCTCCTCTCCAATGTTACTTTAAAACCATTACCCTCTGGCTTGTCATAACAGGGCTTGCTAAAAAAAATTGTCCCCCATCTTCCTTATAGGCCCCCTTTAAGCACTGAGAGGCTGTAATAAGGTTACCCTGCAGCCTTTTCTTCTTCAAGCTGAACAACCCCAAATCACTCAGTCTGTCCTTGCAGGAGAGCAGTACCATCCCTCTGATCATTTTCATGGTCCTCTTCTGGACCTACTCCATGAAGTTCCTGTCCTTCTTGTGTTGAAGATTCCAGAGTTGAACTCAATACTCCAGGTGAGGTCTCACTGGACTGGAGAGGCAGAATCACCTCCCTCAACCTGCTGGCCAACAGCACATGCAGACACACTAACTGGGAATCTCTCCAAGAAAGAGATGGCAGCTTGGCTCTCCTTTGCTCTCATTTAGTGGCATCTGCAAGAGCCAGAATATAAATAAAAATTGCTACTCTTGACATCTCTCACAAAAGGAGGGCTCCCTTTATGGTCCTGGTCAGAGTATCCTTGGGAAGGTGGATTGGTTTCTCCTGTCCGTTCTTAGTGTTTGATTTTTCCCTTTCAGAAGCAGGGCTCTGTGCTAATGAAGATTAAAATGCCTGTCTGTCTTTCCTTGGTGCAGACACAAAACAAGTCAGTCTGTGTCAATATGTCACTGGCTTTCTGTAACCCCTTGTGCAGGAAAGTCCATGATCTCACAGGGAAGAAGGTGGATAGCTGAAGGAAATGACCCATTTGTCTCAGGAGGTGGAAAGAATGTGTGAGGCTCCCAAATGGCTGCAGTGCACACATATATTCTTCTTTGAGGAGCTCAGATTTAAACACCCCTTTTAATAAGGATGAAACACATTTGCATAAGCATCAGCCTTAATGGGACTTTAAAATGAATAAAACAGCTTAAGGATCACTGCTGTACAATTGGAGAGGCCGGAAAGATGGCCTGAGAGGAGCAGTGCATGTCTTCCTGGTGTGGAGGGTAATGCCTATGATGCTCCCCAGCGCCCGCACTGGGTGCTGTCAGGAAACTTAATAACCTCTACTCTGCAAGAGACCACAGAAGAGCCCTAAGCTACACAGCCTAACATTAGAAATAGCCTCCAGCATGCATATTAAAAGAGATACTATGAAATATGGGGCTTAGACTATTTTCCAAACTAAATCATCTCAGCATGTTACTGGGAGGAAGTTGGGCACTGGTGGCTGCACCTCTGTTCACATGTTTTTACTCTGCAACTGGTGCAGCATGATGTAACCTTTTTTAGATTTTTTTTTGTTTGGTTGGTTGTTTTTTTCCCCTGGGGGTAAGCCATGATGTATTAAAAGGGATGTTACCATGTGCTAAGGAGGAAGATAATTACTGTACCCAGCTGCTGTGTAATAACATACTGATCAGCAGCTTGATGTTCTGCTCTGACCTGATTTTGAGCCTGAGCTTTGGGTGGGATTCATTCTGAGCATCTCTCAGCTGAGTTCACAGCTCACTGTGTTTTAGTTAAACTCGTGGAGGGCTTTCCATGAAGTACCTCTACTTCTTGTTGCCCTAACTCTGTGCTGTCCTTCTTCAGACTGGAGGATGTGTGAGCCTGTTGTAGGGCCAGGGTGACTTTGACATGATGAACCAAGACAGATCTCTGCAGGGATGCTGTAGCTGAAAGTGATGTCGGTCCTTTGGCAATCCCGTGTAGGAGTTTCTTTGAGAAGATGAGAAAGCAAGCATCTACTGATGGCCAAGAGGAAAGGATCTTCATTCAGCTACAAAACTCTTTGTAACTATTTACATCTAACTGTAAGGGACAACATTCTTGGACAGGTGCTCTATCACCCTTAAGATGAGTGGCGTGTTTACCTAGCTTATTTTAGGCAAAAGTTCCCACAGAGCTACCATAATCCCTCTAACTGGTCACTGACAGAAACCTGACATTTTATCCCTATGGCTACTACTACCCTGACTTATTCCAGAGCTTTGGGGATCTCAGCAGGGCTTGGTGACTGCGTGCTAAAGCAAAGAAGTGGTTGCTGAAAGGCTATGGTAAATCAGAGGGTGGCCAGGGGGCTTGGATCCAGTCCAGGTGCTGGTGTAGACACAGCAAATTACATACTGAGTGAACTTGACTGTGTCCCCTTGCAAGGACCAGATCTTGGTTCCTGCTTCACAACAACTAAAGTGGCTCTGACAGGAGTGGCTGATGCCTTTAGATCCAAGATTCACAGCTCAGTTCATGTGCATGACCCAGCCAATGGACTGTGGCATAGTTTTTCAGAAAGCTATGTCTTTGCAACCCTAGATTTGGTTTCAGGTTCTTACATGGGAATGCTAGTGCATCAGAATGGTTATTTTATGGTTACTTTTATTTCTGTTAAAGCAGTGCCCTTTTATTTTTTTAATAGGAACTGCTTTGTAACTGCTACAATTGTAAATCATATTTGATATAACTTTCAAATCCCTTAAAATTTCCTCTCATCTGGTTTAGAAAGGGCTAATTCCACAACACCCCTTAACTACTTTTTCTAGATGGAGGCAGCAGCAGCTCTGCTGGACTGGAGTTTGTTAATTAACAAATCCATAATTAGTGAGAGTTTAACGTCCCTTGTACAAACTGGGGTCATCCCATGACAGTGATGAGAGGTGAGTCCTCAAAAAAGAAAGCTGAGTAGGAGCAAGGCAGAATATTCATCAGCTTCATTAGCACCCTGTAAGCTAATAGGTTCCTGGGTCTGTATAGGTTTTTGGATTCTGTGGCACAGCCAGATCCAGTCCAGCCTAAGATCCAGTGGCCTGAACACAATTTGGTCCTGTAAACAACCTAGTTTCTTCTTCAAACCTGTGAGAAACTTTATGTTGCTATTTAGTGTACCTACTGTCACTGGACTGATTTAACCCTGGGTGTTTCTCAGGAGCATTTTTGCAAGACCATGTGTAGTTGTGGTATGCATTAGGATGTATGGATTAGGAGCCCAACTGCCATGCTTTTCCAGACAGATTTCCAAATAGGCAACAGCAGCCAGTCCTGATGCACAGTACACTTGACTATGTGACCTTGAAATGAAAGTGCCCTTGTAAGCTCTTTTTCCCTAGTGACAAGGAGTAACAAGGTGATGCTGCACTGGGATTTACCCCCAGCCAGTGCAGAGAGAAATAAGAGTAATGCCTTAAGCTCTGTGGCCTTTCTCTATAGGACAGTGAGGCTTGGAGGCTGTTGGTGGTGAGAGACATGCTGCCTTTTTGCCATGAAACACTGGTCAGAAGTGGAAATGTGGCCTTAAAGGAGAGTCTATAGGGTGGAAGAAAAGGAGCAGAAGGACTCTCTTTCTCTTCTTTTCCTCCCAGCCCCAAAAGGGAAAAACAGCTGTCCTAGTCCACTGGTGTATGCTTAAAATGCTTTAGAAAGACATTGTGAAGAGATGGACTTATTTTCTTTAAATTCTTTTCTGCAGCTAAATAAGTAAAAGGTAACAAATCCTGAAACAACAGTGAGAAAGTATAGAGGCCTCACATAAAGACTGCTGATAAAAGACAAGCTTTCCCTGTGACATAGAAGGTGGCTGCTGGCCAGGACAGCCTTTGAAGCATCTGAGCAAAGAGAGAAGCATTAGAGTGTGTGCGTGTATGTGAGTCCTGTGGACAACTTTGAGTGAGGAAAAAAGCCTCACTGAAAGCTGAAGAAGGCACTGTAGGAGTTAGTGTGTTCAAATGCTCCCCCTGCTTTCTTTGAAAAATCACACCAGGCTGCCTACTTCCCTCAAAGATCAGAAAGAAAATTGAGAATTTCCTATTGAACCCCACATGTGGTGAGAGGCATTTTCTATACCTGCATGCATACCTTTAGACAAAGGTGCACAGTGACTTTGCATATGTAAATATGATCACATGCATATATATGTATGCATAGGAAACCTTAGACTGTTTTTCAGTCATTTCCCTTTGATCATATCTTTCCCTCTGCTTCTTTATGCTTTTTTATACTTATGCATAAACACTAATGCATTTCCCATCTTTTCCCCCAATCAGATCCTGTGTCTTTCTGCAGCTGTCCTGCTCACAGCCAGAAGTAAAGGAATAGAGGGCTTTGTGTGTGTGGATGATTTTCTCTTTCCCATGGATAACTGAAAATAGATGATGATTAGATTAAAACAAACAGCCATGTGCTTCTACACCCTACTACTGAGACTGGACCTGAGAAATGGAAGAGATTGCTGGTGTGGGGCTGTGATAATCATAGCTTGGCTTGATGGAGCACCCTTCAGACAGAGGAAATAGACCCCCAGCTTGCTTCGTGTTTTATTGGTCTGATCCTGTGGAGCTGTGTTGATTTAACACAGCAGAAAAAACTGTGTTTGTAGATGTGTGTTAGTGAAATCAATTCACCCACTCCAGAGTGCAGGCTGGTAGAGGCTGAGCACAGCAGGGGCTCTGTGCCCATGGCAGCAGGTGAGTGCTCAGGACAGCAAGAGAGAGAAGGAGGAAGCAAACAACATGCGGGTGGCAGGGCTCAGGATGTAACTGTGTGAGTAGGAGAACTCTGCAGTGATTCATGGTGATGGCCTTTCCCCTGGCCCCCTACTCAGCAGCTCCATGCAGGCACTGCGATGCAGGGCTTCCAAGCCTGCATCTTGGCTGTGTTGAGCAGCCTACCTCTTGCTGTAACACCACCATGGCTGGAATGCAATATCTGTATACCTGTGTCTGCCTCATCCTGATAGAGAAAAGACTTGCATGGATTTATTTCCTCTGTGGTCTAATGATGCAGTTTTTGTTTTCCAGGTGCCTCTCCAGGCTGGGTTGCTGGTGGTGTGGGATCCCTGCTGAAACAGGGAGTAAACCTGGTGATTTTTCAGGCCTCATTTCCTCTCAGGCAATGGAACAGTTTCAAAAGGGAAGCAGGTGAAGTTCAAGAACATGACCATACCTTTTACTTAGACTTTTTGGCTTGATTATCACTAGTTGCTCTCTGTCTTTGTTCAACTTCTCTAGCCTCTGACAAATCAAAATCAAGAGCTGCCTTCTGTATGGGCATGTCTGTGCCCTTAACACAGTCTGCCATGACAAACTTCTGAGGACCATATTATAACCTTGTAGACAAGGAGCCTAATGTTGTAATGAGTTTTCCCTACTAACGAATGCAAAAGCATTCAATGTAAAGGGTCCCTAGTTCCTGTCCCATGAAGGAGTGGCAGGAAAGGCATGAGAAACCTGGGTGATTGGGGGAAGCCTGGAGTGGAACATTTGAATAAATAATCAATTCTGTGGGCAGTGGAGAGACCAAAATATTCTTGATCATCTCTTTCCTTCTTTCTTGCAACATTTGCAGCCTGAGTAGACTTTTGAAATCTCCTTCCATGCACCAGTGCAATGGGGCAAGGAAAAATACAGAGTATTACTGGGAGTGTTAGCAAGTGTGGAGAGAAAGGTTTTCTGAGACGGGGCCTGTGGAGTTTGCAAGCTAGCTGAAAGCACAGTGAAAATGCACCACTTAGTGAATGTATAAATAATTCCATACATTATTCTATAGCACATCAAAACACAAAGCCAGCTTCACATGCTTCAGCAATTTTTGCTTCTGAGTGTTTTAAATGAGCTCGAAACCCTCTCAGACACTTTTCTTCATAGGTGAATGGCTATCCAATGTACCAAAAGCAAAAATGTAATTAAACTTTAAACTCTTAAAATGCCAAGTACCGCTGGGATAACACAGGGGTAAAACACAGTAATTGTTTATATTTACTCTGAGTCTAGTTAGCATTTCTTTTCAGGTGCCTGCCAGAAATGCTAGCTAGGGAAAGACAAAACCTGTAAGAATTAGTTTGTCTTTGTGAATTCAGAGCTTCAAAGTCTTCATTGACTTTTGATGTGTTGTGATCTCATTATCCACATGTTGAGAACAGTGCCCTGCTTGATGCTGGTAATGCAGTGAGGTTTCTCCCCCATACATTTCAAAGCCCTCCACAAAACCATGCAGCTTTCCTCTAAAGCCCTGGTAGCTCTACATCCCATCTCAGAGGATCTGAGCATGTTTTTTTCAAGGTCTTGAGGCTGCAGTTTCAAAATAGAAAAATGAGTCTCTGCTCTCTTTCCTTCAAGTCATTGCTCTGTCTTCATGGGGCTATGGCCGTTTCAGAGACATTGGAAACCACCATGTCCTGGGCTTCAGGCTAACATCCGTGTGCTGTTTTGTCTTAGTAGGAAGGAATTGTGTACTAAAAATAAGGACAGAGGAAAAGGTGTCTAAATTGCCATATCAAGAAGGTTTTTTTCTTGCCATGATGTATGGCAAATCATGTTAAACCTGCTCTATTCAAGTGTGAGGCCCTGTGTCTCAAGGGTGTTGATACATACACACATGCAGCACCTAAACAATCCTACTACATCAAGAGATTTGTTGAGTGTATGAGCAGACTTTGGCAATGTTCTCAAATCTCTGCTCTGGTTGAGAAGAAGCATTTGTTACACTTCCAATTCTGATTTTATTATGTTAACTGTAAAATAGTTGTGGGAGAAAAGAGAAAATATGAACTAACCCACAACTTTCTTGAGCATTGCAGATAATTCATAAGAGAATGGATGAACTTTTTCTTTGATCTTTGAGGGGGTTCTTATGTATCTAACTTGCAGGCACTGTGCAGGGGCTCTGAGGTTAGCAAACACTACAGGGAATTTTTCTTTTTAGAGCTCTTGCCTTTTCCAAAATGGACTTCAAAACCCCATGGTTTCCAAGCAAAGGTTGTGTTGTGCACAGGATGCCTTTTTAACTTGTCCCCAGCTTGCTTTTGAGCAGATGTGAGTGAGTCCAATTTTCATACTAATGGATGTGTTGAGATTATAAAACATTCAAAAGAAAACTGTGATAAACCATCTAAGTAACATTTGTGAATTTGTGCTTCGCCAGACTCCTCCAGTTTGCTGACAGTTCAGGTGGTTCCATGAGCTCCCAAAAGGATCTGCATTTGCAGAGCAAGTTCTTCTGCTAATGCTCAGATGCTTTTCATTGTCTGTGTTTCAGAGTGTTACAGGATTGTATCTTTGGTTCTGGGCACTGAAGAAGTTGTATACCAATCCACTCTAAAGATCAGACTTCCAGTGTATTGCTGTAAACAAGATCTCTGAAGAGGTCGAGAAAAAACTGGGAAAAAGCTTTGAGGAAGTTTCTGAACTTCTGTGGATGCTGTATTAATTCTCAAGGCAGAAGATTCCCTTCTGAATCTAGACTTTCCCTCTCCTTGGCATTTGCTCTATTTCATCTCAGATATCTGACCTGGGTACAGGAATTAAAGCAAAAATAATCCTTTTACTCCAACACCCACTTTTAAAAATGGCTTATGATAAAGCCTTGCAGTAAAGACCAGTGGAACCAGCAGTCTAATGATCACAAGAGATTAATCCCAAATAGTTTTGTTGGGGGTTTTCTGTTTGTTTGTTTGTTTGGAGTTTTTTGTGTTGTTGGGGTTTTTTGTGTTTGTTTTTTTTGTGTGTGTGTGTTTTTGTTTGTCTGCTTGCTTGCTTGGGGTTTTGTTTGGTTTCGTTGTTGTTTGTTTTATTTTTCCTTTGCAGTCTCCAGAGCTCATCTGGCCAATTTAGCATCCTGCAATACAGACACCTACATCAAATTGTTTGGACTCTGTTAGTGGTGAGGGGAAGAGAAAGGTGCTTCCAAGGGGTTGTTCATCCTTCAGGGAATGCTGCCTGTCAGAACAGATTAAACTAGCCCTCTTCTCTCAGTAGCTTTTGAGGGAAATATAAGTGATAAGGTCACAATTCCAGGGCTTCCCAGCTGTGTGGTCTAGGGATCTTAAGGTGCTACTTGGTAGTGGTTTAGTTCTAGATTCAATCTGCACCTACTGCAGAGTCTGGAAAATGTAAATCAGCAGCTCCTTTGCTGGATCATAACGAATTTGTTGCAATTATTCTTTCCTGGTGTGATCTCAGAGTATTCATGGGAAATAGGAAGCCAACCCTTTCAAAAGCTTTAGTTGAAAGGTGTGGCCCAGTCATTTGTTTCCACCTTGCTTAGACAACAGGTGAAAGCCTCATGTGCCAGAACAGGTTTGTAATCTCTGGAACACTATGCTTCAAGGTAGCCAAAAAATCGATTGAAAGCCAACCTGCAGAAAGGCAGTTGCATGAGCCGGGGAGAACTATCTTTGCTTTTAACACAAGGGAGTCAGCAGGCTTCCCATCCAATGCCTTTTGTCATTAACAGCCAAGCAACAAGGCAGAAGCAGTCTCTGCCCTCTCTTCAGGCTGGGAGGTGTTAATGGTTGGGTATGAGAGTTGGGGTGGAGGTGAAAGACGAGCAATCTGAACACATCCCTCTGATTTAGTCCTGCCTGCTGGTCTAAGCCAAGTCAACTGATCACAGAAAAGGCAAACCAAGCAGATCTGAGCAGTAGTGGGTTTAGTGGACAGCTGTATGCATCTTCTACAGGAGGGAGCTGTCAGGACCACATGGTTTGCCCTTCTGGATACAGAAATTAACTGTTAAGTCAGAGCTCACCACCAGCTTCTCCCTGGGAACAAGGTTCCTGCTGTTTTGTTCCAGAGAAAGCAAGTGTTGAAAAAGTGTCACTTAACAACTGTTTTGACATTTTCTGTGGGGTTATGGATGAAGCTAAACCAGAATCTCCTATCAAAGCCAGAACCAACAACGAAATAGGTTGTGAGTGCCTCAGTGTATATCAATCCTTTGATATTCCCAAATTATGACATCTCTTGGATTTTAATGAATTTTTTTTTCTTTGCACCCATTTGTTTCCTTCAGCCCTTCTTTACCTTTCCACTGAGACTTCATTTCCCTTTTTCTTTTCAACTCAAATGTTTCAATTCTCTTTCTTCTCTTTCCTGCCCTATATTTGTTCTCTCAGACCTCCTTCACTGAAGCTCTTCAATGCAACCATTCTCATCTCTGTCTCTGTGTACCTGCCTGTTCATCCTCCTCCTATCCTCACACCTTCTCTTCCCTAGCTTCAGTTCAGTCTGTTTGAAATCGCTTTCCCCATGTCCCAGTTGACCTCACGCCCTCCTACATAGCTTTCTTCACCTCTCAGGTGGTGACACCTCCCTATTCCTCTGTAATTTTCAGATTTCTCTGCTGCATTGCTGTGATTGTCACTTCCTGACTTCAGTTCTCCCATATTGCTTCACTGCAGAGAGGTTTTGCAGACTCTGTACTGATCCTTTTCTGTGACAGTGGCTGAAGATATTGTAACATGGGCTGGGCTTTTCCTTAACAACGCTGCTAAAGAGAAGTCAGGGCCTCCACAGAGGCATACATCATTATACTATTATGGCTCTGCAGCATAACTGTGTTACCCAGCAGAAAGGCTTCAACAATCTGAGATTACACTTTTTCCTACTAGGTGGTGAATTGTGATTAGAGAACCTAACAGAAAAATTGAGTCCCTTCGTTTAGTTCTGCTCTCAATTCATCAACCTGAGAATTAATCTCTTGCCTGCAGCCACAGCAGACTGAAACAGCACCATTTGTTCTAGCAAGTGGGCAGAAAGAACATGGCAAACCTGCTAAGCTTCTCTCTGCCAACTGGCTGCTGTTTGTAGATGTGGGCTGAAGTGAAGATCCGCTTGTCTGTGGTTTGAATCTAATCGTGCTTGTCAATCTGACATTTTCTGCTGTGTATCAGATCTAAAATGGGACATGATATGCTATGTCAGTCCTCAGGCAGAGAGGGCTGCTTAGGTCCCACCTGTGTCTTTGTGTGTCCAGAAGTAATGATCAGTTCTTTATTTTCCCAAGAGGGGCTCTTAAGAACTTTTACAAGCATGCCTGAAATTAGATAATGCAGTATTTGGCTCTTTACTTTTTGTTGAGGCTTCTATAAAGCCAGACAGCACTAGTGGATGGTGCAGGATTGGTATCTTTATAGTTTCTTTCATGAGGGGCAGAGTGTCCCACTCTCTATATCTCCAGCTACCTTAAATCTGAAGAAAATTCGTTTGACTTCATTAAGTGCTGTGTAGTCTTTTATTAAAAAAGCTACTAGGGTTACTTATCTGTCTTCTAAGAATCATCCTGGGTATCCATTTAACAAATATTAGAAGATTGTGTCTGGATACTCAAATTCTCAGTAGATTTTGTGCTTCTTAGCACATTCCAAAGGCTTTTAATTGTTTCCTCATTGGCTTAATAGGTGAGATCCTAATTCCCTGAAGGCCTGCATTGTGCCTCTCTCTCTCTCTCTGGATTGCTATTAGGTTTGAGTGAGGAGACATTAGAACAGTGTTGTGGCATGCTGTGAAAAACTCAATGTAATCTTTTAATCTACTTCTATTGGAGTAAGTGGAAAGAATTTTAGACTCTTGATCTGCTCCACACGTATGCTTTTTTTCTCTCTAGCCTGAATCTATCATCTTGATTCTGCTTTCAACCATAGATGAATGCAGACCTCTTCAGACTGGCTGCTCTGTATTTTTAAACCATGATGAGCAGGAAATCATGTTATGATACATCTAGTTCTAGTGAATTATATTTGAGAGATGAACAAGGAACTCACAACTGCCAATTGAAGAGAAATTAATTTACAAATGTGAATAAATGCACAAATAGATGTATATAATTACATATACAAAGGCATATATGTATATACAAAACTATAATTCCCACCTGCACTTCCTAATGGTGCTTCAGCTTCTAGAGGGTATGGATTCTGCCTCCTTGTTGCAAGGACAGTGGTTGTTTCTGCATTCCCCCCCCTCCCCAGTTTTCCTGATTTTTTTCTTGTTTCCTCATTGGTCTTCATAGTCAGGTTTGTTTCTTGTTAACAGTCAGTTTCAATCTGTGTTAGCACAGCCTCCCTAATTTTTCCAATAGTGCTATCCTCACTTGGGATCTAATTTCTTGCCATGTTGTGGACAGAATGATCATTAAACACCATTCACTGGTTCAGGAAACTGAGCATGAAGTCCTGATATTTGCATAAATTGCTAGACAATTGGTCCATGCAGTGTCTGAACACTTCATAGAATTAAAGTATTTATCTCCAAGACAACTTCACTCAGAAAATGAGAGTATAATAGCTGGTTTTGCTGATGATGAACTGATGCACAGAACTATTAATTGCCTTCCTAATGACACATAAGGAAGAGTCACAAGTCAAACCTCAGTCTCTGAACTGCTGAACTATCAACCATAATGACTCATGAATAAATAAAAATATTTATTTGGCTATAATTGATGCTCTCTCTTTCTGTTTGTGTGTCCAGCAAGCACTGCTGGATATAATTTTGGAGTAATACCTTTGGAGTAATGCACTAAGCGGGAGGAAACTCATCTTCTAAAGTTTGATTAGGAACTTTAGTGTTTGGTATTACAAAAATAAGAAAAAGCTACTTTTGGTCAGTTACTTTTTTGAACAAATGCAAATGCTTTCTTCCATGTCCAAGGCTTTAGGTTCATGCATTCTGTTAACTTGTTCAACTGAAATGTGTTTAGAGGATAGCAAAGCTGCTTTTGTACCAGGTGATGAGAAAATCATTACAAGATGATTGTGAGGTAGATGTTTGAACAGTCAAGATTTTGATGTGAATAGACCAAGTAGCCATAAGAGATTTGTGAAAACATTTAAAAACTTGTTGTGACATAAATGATACAAAAAGAGTATAGGACTGTTGTTAATGTAGATTAATTATTAATGACTGCAGGAACTTTCATGTATCATGAAGAACTAGAGCTGTATGGAAACTAGTTAGTCAAAACTTCTAAAAGAACCTGTGTGAGAAGTTGTTCTTTGGGGGTTTCCTCAGTATCAGTTTTTTTAGTAACAACTGCTAGCCTAAGAATTCTGTGAATATGGAAAGCAACAAACTGCCTGCAAGATTTTTTGCCTTACCAGACAATTAGTTATTTTATTTTATTTTTTTAAATAGTAAAGATTGCTAAGGTGGCTCTAATCAGTTTGTGGCTGTGGCTTTCTACAACGAGTAGGCAGAATCAAACTTAACCAAATTAAAAAGAGTTAATTAAGTTCTACCTAATGTCGTGCAATATGAGTGTTACTACTCTTTCACTCTCTCTTCATCCATCCAGTCATTTAACTCGTTTCATAAAGCACATTGGGTGCTTCTTCCTCACAAACAGCAGCTAAAGGCAGAAAATGAGGTTGTGCCTATTTTATGGGAAAAATTTGGGCACAATGAAACTAAACAGTTTGCTGGAGATCTAAGAAACAAAATGGAGAAGTGAACAGCTCTGCCTACAAATCTTAGGCCCCAGCAGGATAAAAAGCATGGATATTTTGGTACTATTTCTTTACTGTTTAAAATGTTGAGCTATTCTATTCACTGATTACCGAGAGGTTTCAGGGCTGTTGGTTTCAGGTCCCCTGCCTTTCATTAGTCTAAGCTGCAATTCACCACTGCCTTAGCAGAAACCAAACAAACCCAAATTCTGTGGTGAACTGACAGTCTGCAGAACTTCCTTCCATTTTCGCACGAGTTCTCTTTTGTGTTAGAAGCTATAAGCCTTCACAGTTGATGCTGAGCTTTCTGACACCAGTGTTCTGGAGGGGTGCATCTATTCCACTGGCTTTGCAAGAAAGCAGCAGTGCATCAACAAGGTGCATTTGGTCCTGAGCTGAGCTTTGGCCCAGGTGACAGCAGTTAGTCCTACTGCAGCTCAACAAGTTGTCATTGACCATCTGATCAGCAGTAAAGGTCTATGAGTCCCAAGCTCAGTACAATTGCAAGACATCCTAGTGGCTGGTTACTAACAAATTAGCTGTGTCAGTGCAAGAAGTGCACAGATGAGTCTATGATCAGGGATGGTGATCTGGATGAGTAGTAGTAATGCCTGGAAGGGCTGTATCCCCACCTCAGGTAATGTTCTTTAGGGACATCTCTTTCTGAAACAGTAGCTGTTTGCTAGGTGGAGCACAACTCTTTGTCACTCTCTTTGGAGGACAGCAAGCTCACTTTGTGTGATTTGTTTGTGCCTTATGGGAAAAGCTTAAAGGAGCTATTTTGAACAATCCCTCATCAAAATCAGGGCTAAATCCCAAGCTGCAGTTTACCTTGTCATGCTCCCAGAAAACAGTCATATTCTGAATAAGGAAGTCGATCAAAAAATATTGTACAATACTCAGAGCTAGAACAGTGAATTTCTTTCCAATCCTCTGCCTGAGACCACTCATAGCTCTGTTTAAACACCTTGCTAATCCAGCCACTAGAACTGAGCCTTGTAATACTGCATTGCAACCTTCACTAGGAGCTTGCTGTCTATACTAGTTAGTTATGGAAAACTGGAATAAGGTTTGTTTAGAAATGGCATATGACTCTGCTTATTGCAAAACCAAAGAGGACATACTGTTCTAGGACACCACTGGTCTACAACACACACACCTTTCTAAAATATTTACTATTGTGCCTCAGCAGAGATTCCTAAAAAAAGTCATAGGTCTGCAGAAATCTGGTGTCATGCTGCACTGAGACTTGTGTCTAAATATACACCAATTTCACACCAAAGGAGCACTGTGACTCCACGCTGCTCTGTCCTGTTGTGTTGCTAGTAAGGACACTAAGCTTTTTTGCAAGCTGCAGCTGAGGTGTGTTCATTAGTTCAGTCAGCAGCTGCTGTGAGTGAAAGCTGGTGGACAGCAAAGGGATGAAGTTTCAGTGATGAAGACATCAGGAAAGCAACAGATGAATGAGCTGTGGTTGTGGTTGTGTGTGAAGTGCTTTTGTATTCGTGACAACCTGCTCATTTGCAAAGAGCACAGAAGATCAATCAAAATCAAATGCAAGCAAAGAAATTATAAATTAATCAATAAAGCCATGGGTTAATCAAATGGCACTCTCAATTACTCTAACAGAAAAAGAACAATTGCTGGTTATAGCTCCTGGTTTAGAATGGCAGTCTTTGCCATCAAGCACAGATTCAGATGTCAGTTAATTAAGTCAAGTGTGCTGTATGGAACAAGATTCCATGCTGATTTTTTTCTTCAGATTAACTATGGCTAAACTACCTCATATTTAGCTCTTTCAAAAACTGAGTGTTGTTGGTTGGACTATCTTTGCCTATGTCCAATGCTTTCTTGGGGCTGCAACAGTGGTCATTTATATTATGGAGAGAATTCACCTTACCTGTCATAGAGTAGGCTCTGATCACCTTCTGGTCTAAATCTTTATGAATTTACATGTGATACTCTGAAAAAATGCCCCTCTGGTCATCTCCTATGGAATATTCCCTTGCTCATTGTTCATCTTCTAGTACAAAAGCAAGGACAAAATTCTTATTTCAGCTGACTGGTGTTGAGAAGAAAGGGGTTGTAAAAGGAAATGATGTAGATTTAGGCTTCAACCATTACAATAATTTCAGGAATAATTTTAGCACTTAGGTACCTGGGTGATCATACAATTTGTATGCCTTGGGCCCTCCAGCCTTTCTGAGAGGGCAAAGCAATGGGTTTGACCTCTCTAGACACAGTCCCTGAGGTCTGTAGGACTTCCTGTCAGGTGTGTGCTTGTGTGTTTCATGGCCATAGATCAGTGCAGAGATACTGCCTGGGTACTGCAACAACCTCTTTGTGGTTTGATGCCCTTTGCATTCTGGGGATCCTTTCAGCCAGGCAATGGATGCTTTTACAAAGGTAGTCATCAATGAGTGTCAAAGATTCTCCTGGATAATACTAGCATGTTTCTGGTGCTGGAGTATAGCAACCATCTCTGTGATTAGTGGTGACTCTTTCCACCTCTCTGCTGTACCAGGTTAGCCAAAAGTGTTTCCTATAATCTCTCCTTGTTCAGGAAGAATCTTAGACTGGGAAACCAGCAGCAACTTTTGCATAGAAGACAGCTGTTTCCATCTTGCCCCAAAACTTTACTCCCATAAAGTTTTCCATGAGTTTTTTTTGAGCCTTTTTTTTTCTTTTTTTTTCTGAGAGTCAACCTCATGTCAAGATAATGAGCTTCATATCTTTGAATCAGGGCTTGTGTGTTAATTAGGTCACTCTTACTAGAATGATTTATTGACCTATATATAGTATAAGCAGCCCCAAGTTTTCCTCTGTAGAGAGTCAGTGAAAATCACCTTCATCAATCTTCATGACATTGATAATCTTATTTTCTCTATTTTAAGTTTTTAGGGCAGATTAATAAATAATCTGCTCTGAAGGTCTGATTGAGCAGTTCTGCAAAGACATTGAGAAACCTCAAAAAAATCCAAACAAACCAACAACTCGATTTTTAGAATTTCAAAGCATTTAGAGACTGATTAACTATTTCAAGCTGAACTGGAGGGCTTCCATTGATTCAGCTAATCACTGGATGCTATTTAATGTATTGTACATAGGGATGGCCCAGTGATTTACACAGGAAAAGGGCTTACAAAAGTCTCCGAAATCAGAATCAAATATCTGATGTTTCAAAATGTGATGGATAGCTTGTAACAAGAAAAAGTCTGAGAACTTTTATTCCCTTACTTTTTGTCTTCTGGGTCTCGAATTTTTTTTTAGAGCTCTTGACATGGGGGATGAGTAACCCAACCTCTAGTAACCCTTATATTTGCATGTATTTGAAGATCTAACATGCCTAGGGAGGCTCTGATATTGATCTCTGGTGTGTTCTGCAGGCCAGATACTTTCTTGTATTGACTGGGATGATTACAGTTTTTTAAAAACAATCTAATGGAATACAGCCCCATGCCTTTTTCTAAACAGGGGCATGAAATGCATGATGCAGCCACAGAGCAAGCCAAAGGAAGTTATTTTTGCAAAACATAGCGTTAGGTTGTGGAGTTCCTTGCAGCAGAGTCTGCAGATGCTAGGATGGATAGAAAACCTAAGTGAACAAATTAATGGAAAACCAATCCTTTGATGGGTATCCTTTTTTATGTGGTAAAACTTTCAACAGGATTTCCTGGAGGCTGGAAAAATACTTGGAAAAACACCTTTGAATGCTTTCCCTGTTCTAATATGTTTCCGAAGATGGTTGGCACTGAACAACATTGGAAGAAAGATCCTGGATCAGCTAATCCTCTATCCTGCCATCCTTGGATTATGTAACCATGCTTCTTGAGGATGCTTAAGCATTTGTGTCCATCTTCTGTCAGCATATTTTTTTTTAATGGCTTGAATTATCACCACCTTTGGCAGAGAGGTAGAAATCTCAAATACAGTATTTTGTAAAAAGAAATGACCTGAAGGATTTTAAGGAGGATTTGTCTGCATTATCAGTGCATGATCACAGCCTTTGCTAAAGAGTAGAGGTTCTGCATCAGAGTGTGCTGTTACTACAGCCCAGGCTTCATAAAAAAGGTGCAGAGCTCATACTCAGATGTCAGAAAATCCAGCCAAAGAGACTGCCAACCAAACAACTCATTTCAATTACCTTTCACCACAATGTTTTCTTTGCAGAATCAAACCTGTAGTAATTTTCCTGGGAAAAAAAAGTGCCATCTTTTTCTTTGGGTCTGAAACTAGATAGCAAAAATGGACTCGTGGGACTGAGGCCTTCTCTCCTCCTCGTGAATTCAAGGATCATTAAATGTTCTTAGCAATGATCCAAGATTGGTCTCCACAGAGCCTCGATGGTACAATTTTTATATAGTTCAGTTCTTTATTTAGATCTATGGGAAAGGCTTGCAAGGAACAACCGAGCCCTGAAGTCCATGCATTAGAATACCTGAATCAATAGGAAAAAAGCAAACCTTGTTGCAGCCTGCAGGTAGGAATAACAAACACACATCAGGCCAGATCATGCATCCATTGCTGCTTCTCAGTTAGCAGGTTGTTCTGTTCAGAGCCCAGCTGAGTGCAGTAAGACTTAAGAAGGAGGGGTGAAGGCAGTCCTGTAATGAACTTGCCATAAGGAGACAGACTGTCTGCAGCTCTGGCACTCAAACACGGGCTTGGTGGGATTCCTGGTCCTTTACAAACCCGGGCTGGGGGGATGTTCTTACACTAATGGTCCCTCCTGGCATTGGTGCTGCTGTCTTAACGCTACACTCTGTGCCAGCAGGGCTTAAGTGCTACACAGGATTTCCCAAGTAGGAACAGGAACTTGGCACTCTCTATATATTTCCTGGTTTTCAAAAAAATAATCAAATCAAACCATGCTAGCCCTCACTTATCTCCCTTCACTTTCTAGTCCCACAGTTCTCTTTCTAATAAGACCAAAAGGGCATCTAAAAGTAAGAACAAGATTTTTTTTCTCCTTTACTGAACTTTCTTCTGCAGCATGTTGATACTCCTGATAACTGACAATACTCTCATCTTTATTCATGAGAGAGTCTGGCCTACAGATACATGCAGCTGATAGCAAGCAGGTCAGTCTGGAGACACAGCTGGACAAGAACAACTAATTGGTAGACAAGGTTGGGAAGATTTGCAGTGAAAATTCTTCTCAGGGAAGATTTGATATGCTGAGAAATATCTTCTGCTCAGTAGCTTTGTATAGGCACATGTGGACCGACACCGAGATAAAAGAGAAAAAGCAAAAGAGCACTTGGCTCTTTCAGCACCAGTATAGGTTAGCACCAGCCAGTTATCATAAATTATCACTGAGTTTGAGCTGCATGGACTACATGAAATTAGTTATTACGCTCAAGTGAGTGCTACTAAACACAAAGAAAATGCTGATGACTGCACGGATGAAAGGCATGCCCCGGGGCAAGTATTGTATGTGTTCACTTGGCCTCCCATGAGCATTGCTTATGTGCTGTGAAAGGATAACTGGCTAAACAGTAGACAAACCCAGACCGTTCTTAGGTTCTCATATAACATAACAGCCAATAACTTTGACTAGAAAATCTATTTGCTTTTCATACGTTTGTGTAGCAAGGAAGGGGCAGAATGAGATAGGTTGGAAAATGTGCACAAAAAATGGCTGAAATATGGCAGGGGTTTGGCTCTGTCTTTGAATTAGTGATGGAATTGTTTGATTTTGGTGATACATTTCTAGCCTTCTGGCCTTTAAAAAAGTTTCTAATAAAAATCAAATCCCAGAAAGCGAGCAGCAATTTCTCAGAGGTGGAAAATAACATTGGAGTAGAAATGATTTTTAGAGCTGGCATTTCTGGGATGTTTAATGACAAGTCAAACTTGCCAGAGCAGAGAAAAGCTGTGCTAATGCACAACAATCAGAGATTTTCCCCTTGACTACCACATCTAATATTACGAACAAGCCTGCATATTCCCTAACAAAGAGCAGATGGGAAATCATTAGCTAATGACCATGTGTACAAGCTTGGGAATCTCTCCTTTGCAAAAAGGCAGATACTCCAGATAAAAGCTTTTATTCCTGTATGTTTGAATGTGTGACTGCTAAGCAAAGGTCAAATTCATTGGCAGAATCTTTGCAAAGCCTCTCCTATTTACTGTGTAGGAAGTTTTCTTTGCTGTGAGAAAAAACTTTCCCTCCTTCCCAATTTGGAACTACTTAAACGTGTGAGGTAAGTTGGAAACAAATTCTAGTGGCGCTATGGGTCATCAGGAAGGAGAAATCTGAATCAAGTGATGTAGGCTTATCTGGGAAAGGTCTGGCTCGCTGGACAGCAGAGGAGGACTCACTGTTGGACTTGGTAGTGCTCATATTCTGTAAACCAGCTGGGAGTGATGATGAGTACCCAGGTGCATTGCCAGATTTGGGAAAAATGGTTAAAATCCTCTTGATCTCTTTATCCCTGCAGTCAGCAGGAGTGAGGAGCTAGTAGAGTTTATTGCTGCAAATGAGTTTAAATGAGGTGCAGAATGAGAAGAAGCATGGAAAGAAAGGGAATTGCAAACATGAACTGGAGAAGGTATAGAGGGACTGCTCTGAACATACTATTTTAACACAGGGCATGAGCTAGTCCTGGTACCTGGGAGAGGTGTCTATACAGTCTCAGAGTCATTTCTACAGAGGAGAAAGTCTTGTGCCCAGAGATCAGAACAGATGTGTAGACCTTTGGTTTTAGTCCAAGGACTAGCAGAGACTTACCTCCTGGACCCCTTTAAGGAATCCTCTTCCCTGTCCTCACTTGCACATTTGGCTTGTTAGGAAAACAAGATATTTTGAAAGAAAAACCTATCCATTAAAAAAGAGAATATAGAAGGGCCAGTTCTGTGTGTTAACTTTAAACAGAGATTTGTGGGAGGAAACCATTATTTTCACTCTTGCCCTTAATAGTGGTTTTAAGATTTCCTGTCAATAGAGGGATACGACATATGTTAAATTAGTAAGTGCTTCTGGTTTGTGTGCAGGACATACTGCTGTGTTAAGAAGCTCATTAGCAGTGTTTGCTGAACTCATATTTATTCCCAGAATCAATACTTGTAATATCCTAATTAAATCATCTGCTTAGGACAGCCCCATGCTGTAGCAGGAGGAGTCCATTTCCATTGTGACACATGCAATACAGCATTTAGCTCCTATTATTATTAATGAACACTGCAGGCTTAATTGCTGATGTGAATCTCTGAACAGGCATGCACAGCCTCATTGTCTGCTGAGTGTTTTAAGTGGTGCCTCTTTTAGCACTCAGGGTGCATTAACCCTTCTAGCACCTTTCCTTTGGGGTTGTGGGTGGATTTCAGCAGCAGTTCCAAAAGAGCTATTCATTATCTTAGTGGAATTTGGAAGAAGGTCCAGGGGGTCTTCTCAAGGAAGCCAAAGGGATAAGTTAGCTATGATGGGCCTATGGAACTGCACAGAAGAGTGAGAGCATCCAGATGTCCCCATGTTCCTTAGAGGGCGAGCAATTTCAAGAGGAAAGTAGTGCTTCTAGCTATTAGTTGTCTTAATGCAAAGTTAAAATAATAATGATTTTAATTAATCCCTATTCTCAGGACTCTATTGTCTTATGAAACATTTTATGAGTTTAATTTATTTAATTGTACTAGGGTACAATTTCCTGCCCTGGAATTTGGCTGCTGAGATCAGTCTTTCCTCAAAGGACCCTCACTGTTGGAAGAAGACATGCTGTGGTCTCTGCAAGTCCCAGGTTCCAGTTGCAGCTTTCTCTCCAAGATGTGGATTTCTGCAGCTCTTCTACCAAATCCTGACCAGTAGAAACAGGTTCAGTTTTTAGAGGTTTCATCAGCTCCAATTGCCCCCTTGATGAAACACCAGAAATAGAGTTGAGTTGTCTGCTGTAATCAGCAGAGGTTGGATGTGCATGGAAATAGCCACTGACCTGATGTTTCCAACTGCAATTTCTTGCTTCCTTTTTACCTTGTCAAAGTGGCGGAAGGAGAATTTCTCCTTATAGTTTTGCATTTCACAGATACAAATCATTGCAGCAGGGGGGAGTGGCCTCTTGTTCTAGAAATTGTGGCAGATCCAGGCTCTCCTTCATTATTACAGCAATACATAAGTTCCTCTGCCATGGCTAGACTTTATTCTACAGTGGAACATTGCTGTTGTAAAAGAAAGTGTAAATAGTTGGCATTTTACTCATCAGTCCCTCTTCTCCATCTCTTTTTCTTTCTCCTGTATGCTAAGACAGGCTCTCTGGGGCTTCCCTCAGTCTGGGACTTTCTGGAAATGGCTGCTTTCCTGTGCAGGCTCTGTGTGCATCTGGTGGATGCATTCCTCTGAGCTCAGGAGATGCCAGGTACTGCTCTAGATGGCTGGCTCAGGGAGCAAGCCTGAGCTGTGCAGATGTGGAAGTGGTTGTTCAGGCAGCGAAGAGATGACATTTCCATGGTCACAAAGAGGTCTGAGAAATACTGACTGGCTACACTCAGCATGTGGGTCCTCAGCAGCAGGGGATGGTAGTGGTGTTGCACTGCATGCATCAGAGATTTGTGCATGGTGAAACTGGCTGGGGGAGGAGATATGTGGCTTGCTGGGTCTGTGAAATGGTGGCTTTCCACTTAGAGACTAGGCATGGCAGAGGTGAGATTTCTCCAGTGTTATCACAGGCATGCAGTTTCTTTCCTCCAGCTGGCCAAATCTAAATAAAGAGTAGCATTAGGAGGCTTAGTAGAGGCCATCCTAATGCAAAATCCACAACTTTTCAATGATGATCCAACGAGGAAAATTCAGAGTTAGGATTTTTCATCCTGTCTTTGGATGAAAATCTGGAAATACAGAATCTCAGCTGAAAGGGATACAGGTACTGAGGATTTGTTTGTTTTGACTTGTGCAGTGCCTTTTTACAAGGGTGTTTATGTGTGTGTCTGTGTGCTCACTGTGATTGCTATGTGTGCAATGCCAAACGTAGTCAGCCACAAACCCCACTCTGTATTAGACCCTGTCTACTGTTCCCTGAGGAATTTGATCCCTACCTTTGAGCAACCTATGCAGCTGTCTCTAATGATCCCAGTGAAGAAGCTGTGGGCTCCTGGCCATATTCTCTCCTGAGATTACTGCGATTTCTATGAAGTTCATCCTGAATATCCCTTTTTACTGTGATGGAGGCATATGTGGCACTGAGTGTATTTTAGGCATTTGTTTACTTTGTTTTCACTATTTGCTTTTTCTATTCTATCCTATTCTCCCTCCCTTTCTACTTTCAGGTAATTCTTAATATTAAAAAATCCAACCAGTGACCACACCTGATGCAATTTGAGGCAAGACAAGCACATTTTATTAAGGACTGCAAAACACTTAGCAGCACGAGGATTTTCACGTGTAATCAGATGCAGCAATTGGCTTGATTGCAATTGCTTCTAGGTCTGTTATACACAAGCACCTGATTAGATTTCAGAAGTGCTGCCAATTCCAGAGGAGCTTCCAGCATCACCCAGTGAATGGGCCTGGGGGAAATCATGTGCCTTGTCCTTACTGTTGCCACCTGTAGAAAGGAAAGATGTGATGGCTAGGTAAGTTAGCAAGGACCTGCCCTCTAAAGAAACTCTTGTTGGGTGGGGAAGATGGATGAATTCCCAGCTCCTCAGCTTACCTAGTTTAACAGTGGGAAGTGCTTTCTTATTCTTCCTTCAGTTTCCCAGTGGTATCAGACAATTTGCACCAGACATCCCCTTCTAGACTGCAGAGCTCTATGCATTGTGGTTTAGTGGCTCTGCTATCTCTCACACATCTTGGAGAGGGGGGGTGAACATTGCCAGACAGGGAGGGACCCTTTTACTGGTCCTCTCTCTTCATGTGGTTGAATAGCAGGCAGCAGTGCATATCTGGGTGCAGTGCACAACTGCAGGCAGCAGTTAAGGGTGGTAATGCTGAGTCCCCAGCAACACCTAAAGGTTCTACAGGTGCTCATCTGTATAGCTTCATTGTGAGGGTTGTGCTGTCTGTTCTCAAAATACAGAAAATGCTGCACATCACTTCCTCTGCTTGCTCAAAGTGACCCTCTTGTTCACCTCAACAGTTTGTCAGTTCAGATAAGAGGAGTGAGCACTTGAGAGGGTGTTGTTTTGTTCCCAGTCATGGTGGAGCTAGGTGCTACTGCAGCTGCACCATGCAAGAGACCAGCAGTAGGGCTGTGGCAAGTTCACCTGACAAAGACCATTCTGGGGACTCCTGAGACACATGGCCATTGGTGACTGCAAGAATTTCAGCTAAGGACTGGAAAAACTTTTTGAAAAGTGTGGTTGTTTTGTTATTGTGGTTGGGTGGTTTTTTTTTTTTTTTTTTTGTTTGTTTGTTTGTTTTTTTCATCTGTGAGGAAAAGCTATGTTGCTATGGAATATCCCAGTGCTGAAATACCAGATTGATGAATAGTGACACATTTGATCTAAACAAATGCTGATGTTCTTGGCATTTTTGAAATGTCAGCACAAAGCTAAAATCCTCTTACTTGATTCTTCTCCACGAAAAACCCCCCAACATGATCATCGACTTGAAACAAAGTTTTCCTGTGAAAAATATCACTTGTAATTAAAAGACAAACCCAAATCCTTCTCTTTCTTGAAGGAAGCTAGGTAGTGATAGGACTAGGGGGAATGGAATAAAGCTGGAAGTGGGGAGATTCAGGCTGGACGTGAGGAAGAAGTTCTTCCCCATGAGAGTGGTGAGAGCCTGGAATGGGTTGTCCAGGGAGGTGGTTGAGGCCCCATTCCTGCAGGTATTTAAGGCCAGGCTGGATGAGGCTCTGGCCAGCCTGATGTAGTGTGAGGTGTCCCTGGCCACGGCAGGGGGCTTGGAACTAGATAATCCTTGTGGTCCCTTCCAACTCTGACTGATTCTATGATTCTATAAGCTGTTTATCAGAAGTATTCTTCACACCAGCCATCACCCCAAATGATGTTTAAGGTGGCACAACTTCAGCATCAGACTTTTTGTTGCCCTGGCAGAGGCACTTTAAGAAAAAGAGATTTTTGCAGGTGAAATGGTTTGAAAATCACACACCTTCTGGCTGTTTCAGGTTTCATGTTCAGAAATGCCTTGTAGCTCTGGAAACTCTTGATGATTTCCAGCCTCTCAATCTCACTCTGGGAACTCATACAAGCCCCTGCCAGAGAAACTGATTAGAATTTCACTTGAAGAAAGCCTACAGAATTGGACTCTGCTCCATTTTGGTTTTCATCATGTGTTACAAAACATTTATATGTATGTATGGATGTATACATTTTTTTTCCCCCCTTTGCCCAGTTTGGACAATTAATCCCCTGAGTCATTTTGCTTTTATTTCAAATCAGCCCTATTCCCTTGTTCCCTGACTTGCCCAGAATTTTATAATGCTCAGATACCAGAAGGGAAAAATAACATTAAACCTCCTGAAGATGTTAAAAATCCTATTGTATGGATTTACAGTGCTGCAGAGGCTATCCATTAATTTGATTAATTCATTGATTGTATGTATGTGTGTGTTCATATTAAGATTGTGAGATACGTAAATAGTTTACTTCTAGAGAATAAAGCTGTATGATACAGCAGGGGAGAATGTGATCTCAGCCCAGGGGACATTTGTGGAGGTCATACAGCTGAGCAGCATGGACAGTCCTGAACCTGGGACAGCAGATGAGCTTTAGAGCAGCCCTAGGAGAAATGTGCTGGCAGAACGGTTTGTGGGGAAATTGCTGCCCATATTTAGCACTGAAGGTCTGTCTCAGGCAGATGATACATGCATCTCATTCACAAAATTCAGCAAAAATTAAAGCCTCTGCTGGCTGCAAGCACTTCTCCTTGGATTTAACACCTGGTGACAAGAAGCATAACAAAGCCTCATACTTTCCCTGCCGAGCTGGCTGCATCTAAGGAGGGTTTTAGCATTCAGGGAGGGCACATAATCCCTTTTTTCTACATCTGGGAGCACTTTCATCACAATTTCTGGCTTATTGTATTTAAGCAGTAAGATCTGGGGACTTTTAACCCAAGAAAAGTTTGCCAGAAATGTGTCAGAATGCAAAGATGAATTAGGTGCTCATAACTTTATAAATCAAAAGCATTTCCAACAATTTGAAATTTGCTGATTCTTAAAACACTTCCCACGGAGATGAAGAGACCCTCTGAAATTCTGCATCTGTGAGTTTACAGCACACACAATCTTCTTTTACTTAGCCTCCTTTCACAGATGCATAAGGAATAAATAAGCTGTGAACCTTGGGGTGACTGTGACTGGCTTTCAGCTTTCATAGCTGGAGATAAGACTTAAAAGTAGATCATTCCCAATAGGAAGCAGTACGGGTTTTATTTCATTTAGTTCCACCAGTTAGGTATTTAAATAAATAATGCTGTTTGAGGGGACAGCACAAACTGGGCCCAAGTGTTGTACAAACTCTGAACTTGTGTAGAAAACATGGGAACAAACAGATGTGGATCAGCACAGACAAGCAAGGACTCCATGAGCTAGCACTGACAGTGAAAATAGGCAGTTGTCATGGCATATCAGAAGTTTATTAATTCAGAGGAATTATCTTTCCTCTTCTCCTCCCAGGTGAATTTCAGTGTGACACAGAGTAGGCTAAAAAGAGTCCATAGACCGTTCTGCTTTCTTGTGTCCAAAAACTGATGCTGTAAGACATCCATGACCACGTCCTCCATGACTGCTGGATTTCAAAGACAGGTTAGGAGCAGTTTTACCCTTTTACATGTTGAAGGCCACTCTTCTGGGGGATTTTAGAGAAGATCCCAAGTCAGTTTGATTCAGGTAGCAATTTAAAGGTTGTTATTTCAGTATAACCTGTTACTGGGAAGGATAGACTTCAAAGCCAAACCAACGCTTTGAGGAAGAAATAACCTTTGCACCTCTAAACCACAGGAACTTGTACTCTAAGGTGGCAACTCCTGGCCACAGTCTTTCATGCTTGTTTAGTTTGCTGTGTGTCACAAGTGTGGCTTCTGTCAACAGCTTTCAGAAACAAGAGCTGAAAGGCAGGTCCACTCCCCATGCATCACTTCTCTCATGCCAAAATATTTTGCTCTTCCCCGGGAAGCACATTTCTTCCGCCTTTCAAGAAGAAGCCACACTTTATCCACAGAGTGTTGTTGACCTTTTGACAAATAACAAAGATGAGTCTTGGATGATGGACTTGCAGTGCTGCATCAGGGACAAAGCAAATAAACAGTCCTTGGCTCAAGGGAGATGCTGCACATGGCCTCCAAACCCAATGCAATACAGTCATTCCCAGTTACCTGAAGCCTTTTTGCAGCCCACTGCCTGCCCAGGTTATAAAAAAGTGGATAGCTCTTCATTCCTTCTATTTTTACAGAGCTTTGGCTCAAATTCCATCCTGTCAGCTCAGCATTACAAATACCTTGGTAAAAGCTAGGCTTACAGCCTATTCCTTGCTCAGTCTTAGACATTTCATTGACTGCAGGGGAAAGACAGGAATGGTGCAGTATAGATGAAGGGTAGATCTGTGTTTCAGTGATGGAATTGTAGTTAGCAGCTTCAACTGTCTGTAGGAAGAAAACTTGCCAAGTTGGTCTGTTTTCAGGTGTTGGTACTAGGATGAAAAAAAGTAAAAGAAGAAAGAAAAGGGAGAAGCCCAGGTCACAAATAAAGTAGAAGAGAGCACGAAGTCAGCATTTCCAGTCTCATTGTTATACAAGTCTTTTCTGTGTCTGACAGATAGCTGCTCCACAGCAGAAGTGACCCATATTACTTCTTTATTGTTTAAATAAAGAAAGTCACCAATTAAAATGTCTTGAGATTTACCCCAGCACTTTGTGCTCTGGAAGCCTTATTGATTGGAAGGGAAGGGACAGGTTTGTCTGCTCTGCTGTGAAGCACTACAGTCCTTTCAACTACATCCTACTCACCCAGCTTTTGTCAGAAAATGTATCAAATCACAGATATCAGGCACAGAGCAGAGACTCAAGAGATCATTAATCCAGCCCTCCCACCCAGAGGCTCCAGGGAGAGGGTTTTTTTTTCTTACGTGGTTCACAAACCCTTTCTGCAAGAGTCATCAGACTTTTCCTGAGCTATCTGGTTCCTAATTCTCCTGATACCTAATTTAAACCTCCTTTGTTGCAGTTTAAGAGTTTACAGCTGCTGGTTTTGCTATATCCCTAAAGTACACGAGGAGATGTCATAGCACAAAACTGGGCAGCTGTCAAAGGAACAGCTTTCTGTTCAAGGCAGGGCTCATTACAAAGTCAAAGCAAAGGGCTTTCTCTTCCTTGGTGACAACTATTAACTTATTTGAATACCATCTCTAGATTTTCTCCCCTCCTCTCTAAGCAGTTTGACATCAAATCTTTGAATCTTTTTTTTCACAGATCACATTTGCTAGACTCTGTTTGTTAGTCATTGCTGTTTTTAGACATAGATGTATGTCTGATGGATGCTTTCCTACACACATATATACACTCATATGCAGGCACACAGGTGTGCAGCTAATGTTGATGACCAGAGCACTAGGAGCAGAAAACTTCCCCTGGCAAAATCATTCAGTAAAGTGAACTTTATTCACCATGCTAGGAGTAAGGGACTGATCTGTGCAATGTGCAGTGCAATGAAATGCCAAGTGGTAGTATGCTGTCTGACCCCTAGAAGCATTTACATCCTGTAGTATGACAGATATAACCATGCTATGGCATATGGCAGAGGTTACACAACCATTGATATGACAGCAGACAATATGCTTGTTTTTAACCATTTCAGTAGTCCCTGCTGAAGGTAAGGGTCTCTCAGATCTCCTTTCTGGGTGTATTTACCTACTTGACTGGCTGGCGTTGCTGTGACTTTAACCTGCTATCTTCAGCGTCCCTGTGCTCACTGATAATGTGATTTTCTGGTGGAGAGTGAACAGGTCTGCAGGATCACCAACCAGGTTGCAGCTCAGAGCCTGACTGTGAGCAACATGTTGACTAGCATGGCTGTGCAGATATTGTGATGGACAGGAGAACTGGTCCTTTGTAATCTGGGTGAACACAGCTCTGAAAACCCATAGAGCAAAGGAGCAAGGAAGTCAAACTGCAGGGATACTTCAATTATTGGGGAGTCACCTTATCTGTAAGAGCCCTAACTTGGCCCATTAGCCAATGCAACTATTTCTAGGAGGTGATATTTCAATATTTGTATTTTTGTAGCGTGGAGGAAATCCAGGTATAGATAGGACTCCGTTGTGTCAAGTGCTGTAATAACACAAAGCAGGAAATTTAGTGATCATAGACTAAGCCGTAATAAAGGATAATGGAATGATACAGAGGAACTTACTACAACAAGGATATAAATTTTGCAAAGCAATGAAAGTTCACAGACTGCATTGGGTTTGAAGTGACCCTCACAGGACAACTTGGCCAATCCTCCTGCAGTCAGCAGGGACACCTCCAACTAGATCAGGCTCCCCAGGGCCACATCAAGTCTGGTCTTGAAGTTACTTAAACTTTTGCATGGTATTTGAGATCTAGTATGGCACAGAATTGTTGTAAGAAGGACTCAAGGAAAGAAGATGAGGTAGCTTTCATAAATTAAGCTGTTGCTGGTAGCTGCTCTGTAAGGAACGTATTTGTCACCACTGAAGTTTGGATTTTAATCAAGCTTAGTCACAACAGATTGTACAGTGACTATGCCAAAAATATGTAGGTTGGTGTTGTCATGCTTTTAATGGGTAGAGCTTTTTAACTTTTATTTAACTTTCTGTGTTGTTATTACAAATTATTGATGAGGACAGTGGTATTCTACATGTAGCTAGTCCTCTGGGTACTTCCAGGTCATCCCTTCAAACAGAACTCAGAAAAGAAAGTTTATTAACAGTTGGCTTGAATCACTGCATGGGATTTCTCATGCTGTCAGTGAAATACTCTCAGACCCCTGCAAACTGAAAGAGGTTGAAAAATCACTGGCACAGAATGAATAATCAGGAAAGAGTTGAACTTCTTGTTTTCATTTTCTCCAGCAGATGTTCAGTTGTTGATGCATCAGAGCTACCAAATGCTGGAAGAATCTTTTATGAATGACCTACTATTGCATATCTCTGTCTCTGGGGGTGCCACCAAGCTGGGCTGGAGGCGACAGCAGCTGGTATGTCTCAGTGGGGTACTCGGAGTAATGACTGTCATTTGCTGGACTGGTGGAAGTCACGGTGGTCTTCTGCTCAGTCACCACCTGGTCCCTGTCACATGCCACAGAGATTGATATAAATCAAACCTTCTCTCCAATGGGGACCTTGAGAAAACAAATCGATATTTTAAAGCACAAGAAAGGAAGTATAGAGATGCATCACTAACAGTCTGCCAGCACGCTGGGAGGTGTGGGGGGGTTGTCATGATGCTCGGGTTGAATGTTGAAGGAAGTCATGAACAAGTAGAAACATTTCTGGGAGCATAACTGGAAGAGTAAAGTTCAAATGAAAAGCCAGGGCAGGACAGAGTACACATTTTCTCTTATCAAATATAGTGGTGATTAAATATGGCAGTGAGCTCTGAGCTGAAGTAATAACTAGGGAGAGGGATAAGCACTACTTATGAAGACATGCACACCAGATACTACCTTAGAAAGGAGCTTGTAGAAAGAACCATTTACAGGCTTCCCAGAGATAGGAGACCTTTGAGCTCAAAGACTCCTGTCACGTTTTTCATTTTGAACTGGTAAATTTTGACAAGCAGGTGGGTCGAGTGATGTCTTCATCCTTTTCTTCTTGTTTACTAAAACTGGCCTCAAAATGTGTCTGCATTGTTAAGGTTAGTCTCTTGGAGCTGGTCTCGGCAGTGGGAGAGCAGAAAGCCAACAGAGTATTGCATGTTTACACCCCTTGATGGAATGAGAGCAGCTATGTGTTCTTGTGATGAGTATTAAGTAGGACATCCAAAAGCTTTGTCTTCAAATTAAAAATAAAATTTATAAAGAAGCATACTCTATGGAGTGCATTTTCCAGGACTCTCATTTTTCTCTGTGGTGCCTGCTACCTGAAAGCAAAATGCAAAGCCTGTCTCATCCTGTCCTTGAAAGATTAGCCAGAGTAATCCATGAATCTGCTATGGATTCCTCTACAAACACTAACGAAAGGGACAGGTATGAATGATTCTTAAAAAAAAAGCCAACAAAATAAAACTGGATGAAAAAGTAATTTCTATTTTTATCACTCCAGATCATTAAAGTTTGTCAATGTAAATCGCTCATGGAACATTAGTTTTTATGCTAGCCAAGGAAAAATAAGAGGCCTAATTGTATTACATGTCCCCCAATACAGGAACTGAATTGTTTTTCCTGTATTTGGTTGGAGGCTACTCCATTTCCCTGGACCCTTTTGATACTGTGTTGCCTGTGTGTGCAATTAAAAGACTTTTTTTTTTTATTAACCAGTTTTTCCATTACACTCAGTGGCCCCGTCACACAACTAAATGACCCGTTTAACAAGCATGATAAAACCCTCATTAGGGCCTATTATAGGATAGTGGAATCTTCCTGCTTCACTACAGCACAAGCCTAATCTAATTAACTCCACCACTTAATTCTCTCCCTCCCTTTTCTTGCTGTTTATTGGGCTTTTTGTGGAAAACAGATCCAAGGAACACAATTAAGTTAATTTATCCTGGAAAATCCCCAAACATTAGCAGCAACAAATGTAATTGGAAAAGGCCTCACAGAGTTCAAGCATAGTAGGCAATCACTCCAAAAATAGAGCACTACATATTATCATGTTACCTCTTATTATACTTTCCCAAGATGAGCAAGGAAGTAATTCTAACCAAGTACATTTAAAGCCATAATTAAGGGTCATCTTTGTGTTTGAACAGCTTTCACATTTAATCAAGGAAAAACGTGTACCTTCAAGAACAAAGTGTTTTGCTAGGATGTGTAATATGGAAAGGAACTGAACATTGTATTCTTGAAGTCGTTGGTATAAATGTAGAGCAGCTCCCATTTGTAAAGTCTCGTGCAGTACTCTGTAGCCAGATTCAACAGTCACCAAATCCCAGAATTCAGACACAAGAGGTAGCAAGTCTTTCTATTTTTTTCATGATAGCAAGATGTAGAAAGAACATTTATGAAACACAAGATATGCCTCACAAAGGTCAGTGAATATGGGAGGGACACTCAGGAAGACATTGTCATGCTATCATGCTGTTCTTGCAGACTGAAACTTTTAATTTGAAGTATTATTAGTCCATTTTCAAAAGGTGGTGAACTCCTACACATCCCCAGACATCCCAGCCTAGTTACACTACATCTGAGATGGCCAGCTGGTTCTAGAGGTGCTCTGAGTTCGGGGCTGATCTTTTTATTCAGAGCTAGCAAATTGTTGGGACTCCCAAGTAGATACCCATAAGGTGTTGCTGTCTGGATGAAACATTTCTGACACATCTGTGTTGCCACTAAATAGGTGTAGAACAGGACTAAATTTCTATAAGAAGTGAAAGTAACCTTCACCCTGTATGGGAACATGGTACAAGATGCACGTGAGAAAGATCAGGAGGTGGGTGGTAGTGTAGAGAGGTACAGGTCTTGTCTAACTCTTCATCTTAACCAGCTATGTGTGTGTGTGCACTTGTGTTTGTATGTGATGATGAAAAAGAAGCCAAATTAACTCATCAGAAACAGACAAAAGGAAATAAAAGAAGACAAGATGCAGGCCCAGAACGCAGTGAAAGGAAAGCAGGAAAGGAAAATGGGACCTTAGACACAGGCATAAATACTTGCTCAAGACACCCCTTACTCAGAGAAAGCTGATTTGAGGTATATTTGCAAATAAACCATGTGCAGACCTCACCTTCCTCCTCCTGGAATAAGTTAGCCAAACACCTTGGCCAAACTGGGCAGTAGTCAGGTGTGACAAGCAAATAATTGAAGTGTAGGATGAAACAAAGTTCATATCCCATCTTTGAAATGACAGGAGAATTTTTTAACCTTGTATGGATCTGAACTCTTTTGAAGTTTTCAAATCAGGGTAAGCTGCCTTTTGGGCACTGTGCTTTCATACCACACTGAGTGCAAGATGGAATTATCTGATTTGCATTATACAGAGAGTTGGACAAGATGACATGATGTTCCCTTGGGGTCTCCAGTATTTGATGCTATTAATCTTTCTTATTAACTTGGACCTGGGCTTTCAGCAACTTGACTCGGGGGAAGTTCAAATCCGATTTCCTTGAATGTGGCAAGCTTTTGAAAAATTTGACATAGTCTGCTGCTGCTGTTCCTTCTGGAAAGCCCAGCTTTGGTCCATGTTCTTAGCACAGATTCCTCTAAGGGCAAGAAAACTGAAGGATGCAACCTGAGAGCAATCAAACAGATGCTGAAGCTGTAGCAGATAGGACCAGAAGCCAAGGCTGAGCTATATGACAGCTTTCTTACCCAGAAGCAAGGAAGTTATTGTTTCTGATCCTAATTCCTGCATGAATCAATGCATTTGGAATAATATTATTATTTGTGTGGGGAATAAATCCCTTAATTAGTTTTCAGTGATCTGAGAGACATAGTGTGTCCACACACAGCTGCTGTGACATGTGTGGTTTTGCTAAACAAGAATGTCTCTAACATTTTGTTGATTCCTCAAGGGACCTGGTGTCTAAAAAATGCAATTAACAGCAGGAAGGATGAGCTGCATATTGCCTAGCTTTGTGGAGTCTTTGCTGAGATGTAAAAGGGTTACTCACAAACCATCTCGGCACAGTGAGAGAGGCTTGACAGTCTGGTCGAGAAGAGGTAGATATACTGGGGACAAGTACCAGGCACTTTGCACTGCCTGGAGTCTCTGTCCTCTCCAATGATTTTCCTCCTGGGCACTGAGTTTTCCCTGGTGTGGTATTGTATGAATGTGCACCAGAATCACAGCAGGACCTTTGGGGCCAAAAAAGGGCACAACTTATGTGCTCTAGTGTTGGCACTGGCTTTGCTCCCAGCAGTAGGCAGAACTAGGTGACCCATCCCACTGACATTTCTATGGTCCTGTGTCTGTATTGTTTTGCAAAGCAGGCTCCATAGCAATAGAATTTATGTGTCAATATATTGTTGTTGACATGGATTTAAATGAGTTGGTAGGAAAAATATTTTGATATTCAAAACAGCCAATGCATTCCATAAGATCAGGGACTTTTTGACTTCCAACTTTGTTTGCTTTTCAGATTAAGTAATACAGTGGTATGATTTAATGTTACAGTGAGGTCACTGGAAGCACAGTTGTGGTAAACTGATAGAATATGATACCCTGAGTGTCTTTGCAGGGTCATACTTGCCATGTTTACCTAATTAATGATCATGCAAATTAGATTCTGCGAAGATAAAAATTGTAGCTGCCTTGAGTGGTTTCCTATGGTGATGTTGGAGGAGCTACTGTTGATCATTTTTGCACTGTACCAGGGCTGAGAAAGCTCACCTTTGTTAGCACTAGTGTTGGTTTCAGCAATAAAAGAACTCAGGTAATTTTTGTTTGTTTGTTTGTTTACTTGTTTTTCCTTGTTGTAACTTAGTGTGAGACTACTAAATAAACAGAATAGAGAAAAAAAAAAAATAATAGTTGGAAGTTTCCCTCAACAATGAAACTGATCTGCATTTGCAATCACCCCAGGATGGGGCATTAAGGAATAAAAACAACCCAAAGAATGTGTGAAAACTAAACTTATGGCAGTTTCATACTTACAATAGGGTGCTGTTTGTTAACAGGTGTGCTCACAATGTGATTACACCCTGGTTGATGCCAGACCAAAAATGTCCCAGTAATTCTTGCTGGAGTGTCCTATTTGTAGTGAGAATGGAGAATTTCCTGATTTATTATGGGTAGGACTGTAGAGGAAAGTCCCAAACAACACTATCTCCACAGCTGGGCTCAGCAGGACTGGGTTTTGCTGTGCAGTTCACTCTCTCTCTGAGAAGTGCATTGCCTGCTTGATAATTATAACTCAAGTTTTGAGAGGCATGTCTCCAAGGCACTGTGATCCTAGTTCTTGGGCAGGGAAATTTCTTGGCAAAGAATGAGATTACCACACCGAAACAGTAAGAAAAACACAAAAGCTGTGAGTAAAGGAGGCTTCCTACCCACCGCTCACAGAGAAAAAACTTTCTGGCCACCCTAGGCAAACCCCCGTGCTGCAAGTAGTGATGTTTGTTCTTATCAATTACTGCAAAGAATAGATGACTCTTTGGAAGGGAGTGGTCTCTGGACTTTCTGGGGTTTCATGTGGAGTCAGTTTTAGACTGACTCAGAGCAATTGGTGCAGAAAGCTCCTGAAACAAGTGAAAAAAAAACAACAAAAAAACAAACCCAGCAAATGAGGCAGTGAGCTCACTGACAGCTCTCCTCAATGATAATCTCCCTTCGGGTAAGCACAGTCACAAAGCCCTGGAGAGAACTGATGCTTGTTTCCTTGGTAGAATTTCATGCTTTACTCCAAACTTCCCTCTTTGCACTGGGAACACAGAGGCATCTGGGTTTCAAATACAACTGGAGTGTAAGGAATTGCTACAAACCAGCCTGGCATTTGCTGGTAGATGGATTCACCAGTGCAGTGTGATCTACCTCTGCTAGAAGCATCACATCAAACAACCATGATGGAGTGAATGCTCTTTTTCCAGGTGGGACTGTCCTGTGGTTTACAGATCTAGATGATTCAGCTTGGAGAGGTTTGCCATTAGCATGGGCACAAGGAAATCATGTTCACACAGGGAGTAGCAATGCTTTCAGCTGAACAGAGAGCAATGCTTGGAGCTAATGTTGTCAGAGTATGTGCTCTCCCAGGGGATTGTTTCCAGATTTTTAAACACTTTTTAATCTTGTGGCTGTTTCTTAATGAGGAAGGTCAAAACCCCCCACTGTGACTGTCTTGATATTTTGTGTTTGGTGGACCAGACCACTTCCCTGCATTAATCCTTGTTTCATCAACAGCTTGTCTGGGAAAGCTGTCTACTCTTGATTCCAGGTTTCTCAGTGATAGAAAATCATCACAAGAACAGGCAGACGTAGCTCTTAATTACCAGAACTGTTTTGTGTTTCCTTCTCATTAGCTCACTGCAGTGACTGTTTTTGAGACTGCTTTTGTATCAACCTACTGGTTTGAAGAGCATGTTAGCCAGGATAAGCAACAAAAGGCAGGCAGCAGCTTTTGCCTTGACTGTCTCAGTTTAGAAGACTGACAACTTGTCTCTCAGGTGGGAAGCCTGAAAGAGGGCAGTTTAGCTGCATGGATGAAATTAAAGAGCAGGAAACAAATCTATTGAGAATCATGTCTTCCCTTAAAAGCAGGAGCCAATGGTCAGGTCTTAATTTTTGTAAGTGTACTGACAGCCATCTGATTAGAATGAGTGGTGATTTGTCAGTGGAACTGGAGGCTAAATAAATGTGCTCTTGTTCATGCACACTAATTTTTGCGGTGCCAACTTCTCTTGGTCTGCATTTTTCTGAGGGGTTACCTGGGGCTTAGCAGGCTTTGTAGACCATACTGGTTTGGAGAGCTTAGCTAATACACTTGAGTGAGGACAGCTGTCTATGGAGGCATTTGAAGTAAAGTATTTCCCTGCAAGGAAAATCAGGACTAGTCTCTGATAACATTTGCTAAAAGTGCAGTGCTCTCTTGGCTCTGCAGACTGTGCACGGCAAGAAATTCCCCCACTGTGGAATCTCTTTGTTCTTTCTCTCTTTTATTTTATGAAAAGAAAACTGAAGTAATAAGGAATTCCATTTTAACTCATCACTCCAACTTTGGGCAGACTAATATTGTTGATTTAAGCCCTGAGAGTGTTTCTACTCTCATGATGGCTTTTTGGGTCGCTATTTGCTGGCACAGTGCTGGGGAATAACTCACGTTCTCAACACTGAATGATAGGAAGGAGGGAGTGCACAAGGTTTCGTTTCCACTGGCAGCCTGTGGAATTCACAGAAATATGAAGCTCTGTCTCCCAGAGCAAGAGTGGGCTCACTCACTAGAAAAAATGGCCAGTCAACTTTTCTGCTAAAAAAAAATTAGCTTCTTAAAAAAAAAAAAAAAGCATCAGTTTTCTGAGGAAAAATAGTTTTTGATGAAAACACACATATTGTGAAGACTGATTTTTTTTTCTAAGTGAGCAATACCTCTGTGGAATCTCCAGGCAGTTGTACTTCAGACCCTTTTTTCTTCTATGAGAAAAGTTCAACTACACCTCCTCCAATACATCCTGGTGGAATAGCAAGAGTTCTGGAAAACTTGCAAAGAAAGGCTCAATATAATTTTTGGATGAGTTTTTAATCTCTCTAACTAGTTTCCCTATGTATTGAAAGAGGTGCAGTTGCCATGCCCCTGGGGTACTCCATAAAACATGGTTAGCTAAAACTGCACTAGTCTCAGCATGGAGGACAGGCCCCATCAGCACTGGAAGGTCATTCCTCTCAAGGCCCATCCTTTGCTGGCTCCTTGCTGGGCTGGGACAGGGTGTGGATGTGTTGAGACTGTGGTTGCCTGGTGGAGAATCTGGTCTGGATGCTTGGGAGGACGTCGCTGGAGAGGATCTTCTTTGAGGCAGCCCAAAATTGTGGTTACTTCATCTTTTTCATACCTCTAGATAAGAATTTCCTGTTCCTTCCAATCTGCTGCCTTACCTGGTAACTGCTTTACTTTGCTCGTGCTCAAGGTCAATCTTTCCTAGGATTCAGCCTGGGCTACAAGAAGCTAGCCACATGACATGAACACTCAGACTGATCAGGAAAATGCCTCTCATCTCATCCTCTACAGCCCTGCAATATAGATGTATCCTTAGTGAACTTGCAAATCAAACTGAATGTCTTTCTCTTGCTCAAGTAATAAGTAGATTTTGTTGTTAACTGGCAGGTGCCACTTTGAATTTCAGTGGTGAAGCTCAAAATGGTTTATAAATAGGTTAAGCATGGATTATTCCACTTGCAAATGTGATTTGAAAGAAACTCTTCTGAGAATGTTTTCCTGCATTTCTAGGTATATGTAGGCATTTCCATGAACTAAAAAGAACAGAAATGCTGCCAGAAGCAGTGCAAATGAGACCTCTAGACCTTTTTTCATAACTGTGAACAGGTTTTAGGTTAAAAAGAGGGAAATGTCTTAAATGTCTCCCTGCTCCTTGTATTCTTCTGCAATCTCTGTAAAATATCTTTAGTACAGTGGACCTCTACCAATTTTAACTCCCCCGGAAAGAAATGAACAGCAGCTTTTTAATCTATCCATGCATGAGAGAAACATGGTAGACAGTGACCATTTTAGCTGGAGGAGTATCTTACTGAGTGCTATTATGGATACAGCTCCTGGAGCGAGATGATGACGGGAGAAGTGGAAATTTTGACTCCACTTTACATAAAGAATGTATTTGTTCACAAAATTTTTTCAGAATTACTCAAGAGACTGAGGAATTTGAGTCTCACTGAGCACCTGTTGGCTGCAGGTGTTGCAGCTGCCCAGGCATTTTTAAGGGTCTGAGCATAGATGGTGAATTACAGCGTGAAAGGATATGAAGGGCTTTGTATGTCTGGAAGTTTGTGGGGTTTTTATTATAAATTTGTAGGTTTGTGACCTGGTCTAATAATCTGTTACACTGACTTGATCTTCCTGAAAATTGCTGAAGTACAGCATCATGTTCCTAAAAATTTGCAACTGTTTCCAGTATAATCTATATGGTAGTTTCTTGTCCTGGAACATTGTGCTATTTCCTAACTGAAAACACAGATAGAATGGTTTGGGTTGGAAGGGACCTTAAAAATCATCTAGTTCCAACCCCACTGCCATGGGCAGGGACACCTTCCCCAGGTTGCTCAGACTGGATGAGGCCTTAGGATTATAGGATGGATAATGTGTAAAGGTTGGAGGTTTCTGGACATGAAAATATTTAAGGATGAGTAAGACAAACTTCTCAAAGGAGATAAACTACGTCTATTCTGTCCACTTAGTTAGGGGAATGGAGCAAATCTTACTGAGCTTCTTTCAGCCATAAATTTCAAGGATCATATCTGAATTTCTAGGATCATACCTGAATGCCCTTCAATTTTCTTGAGTCCTGTAACATCTGCCTTGTGAGGTTTGATTTTTTAATTCTCCATCTTGCTATGAGAAAGGGCAATAAGAGAAGAGGAATGCTTCTCATGAGCTTTGCTTTGTTTTTATTGCTTCTTTCACCTTGTTTCTCTTTTGGGGAAAGCAGACTGAAAACACGTAACTGGTACTCTCCAAAAAACTTTGAAATTGTTCTTGTTCTTGTGGCAGTCTGATCCATCACACGTAGTCTGAGATAATTCATATTTCTAGCATAGAAATTTACAGTAGAGGCACTGCTGTGATGTTTGGATCCAGCTACCATTTCACTCAGATTGGTACTAAACAACTTTCTGACAAGCCCTTCTTTATACAACATGGAAGTATGGAGAAAAAAATAGAAAGAGCAATGAGAAAAAGACTGTATGTATGAAACTTTTTACCTTTACTTATGTTTGTTTATTACTTTTGACAAAAGTGCTTTTTAATTCTGAACTCTATAGCTAACAGTGTCAGAGATTCATTCGACTAGAGCAAATTGCTGTTATCGTTCACTCAGGCTTCTCACACACCACAAGCAAAGCATTGTAGCCAGTTTGCCTGTTTTGAATTCCAGATGTGGAATTTGTTAAGGAACACAACTAATTTGAAAAGCTCTTCTGCCCATGGCAGAGCTGTAATTTCACTCCCAGTTTGTCAACTGGCAATAAACAAAAATGCCTATCTTCAATTTGAGAAACTCAGGTTCAGATCATATTAGTCAGAAACTCTGAGTTCTGCTTATTAAGGCAATGAAGGGAAGCTAACCTCAGAGATGCAGATGTGAACCTTTGCAAAACCAGATTGTGTGAACAAGTGGTTGCATAAATTGCAAAAGGCATCTGACAAAACTTCATTAAGTAAGAAAGGCTTTTTGTGCCTGTGAGTGGGGAGAGAAACTCAGGAGTTTTGATTCAGCCAAACCACATTAGGCTGGAAGCCAATATCTTCTTCCAGTATTTGATGGCATTGAGCAGAACAGAGGAAGGGATGTAATTAAAAAGGGAATCAGGATAATTAAAATGAAGGAAAAGCTCCCTGTTGCTGTTGCTATGAAAAAGGTTTTGATAGAAAGAGAGAAACCAGAATAAAGTATTTATTTTTCTACTGTTACCTAAAAAAGTAACAATAACCACCCCCACTACCTGTAATTAGGGTAATTAGCTGCCCCCCAACTATGATGCAGATTTGCAAAGGAACAGTTTCTTCAGAGCTTGCACATGAAGGTCTGATGGAAGAAAGGTCCAGATTCTATAACAAGGAAGCATTTGTTGAAATATCTGTTAATCCACATAATCCATGAAAACAACTTGAGACACTTAGAAATCTCTGCTACTCAAGTGGAAGCAGAGAGTCTACAGATCATGCAAGGAGGGGCTGGCCACTCCTTACTTTACCTGTAAGAAATGTACTTGTTTCTCTTCTTCCTTCCATAGCAGTAGCAAGATTGTAGTACCCTCCATAAGTAATTACTACATATATGTTTTATCACATTTGAAGATCACTGTCCCACAATATCCACATGTCCACCACAATGTTATATCCAGTCATATTTCCCTAACTGGATTATTTGCATCCTTCACATTTACAGGTCACAAGACATTGTTTCAGAACATAGATCTGGTGAAAGCCAAGTTATTTTAACACTGGACAGGAAGATTTTCTCACCAACAAAGAGATGTGGAAATACCCCATACAGTTGCTTATCACTTGAATCAAAAGGAAATAACATATCTGGAATTAGATGTATCTGTCAAGGTTCAGACCTGCAGATGAAAAAAGTTATGTAGATATCAAAGAAGTTATGAGGTTATCCAGGAGACACTTTCAGAAGAAGCAAGAGCAGAGAGAATAGATGGACTAGACAAGAATAGCATCAAATAACTCATAGGAGTGTAGCTACTTATTTTCCACCTGGAAACTGGCATTAGGGAAAGATAGAAATTCAGTTAATGAAGTGCTTATAGTCTTGACTTAAGGACATGAAGAGATGGAGGAACTATGACTCCCTTTGATTTGTTAGTGCTTGAACAGTCATAAACATGGTTTGAAATGTTCCCTTTGCATCTGTTTGGAATTTTCCTGCCCTCAGGTTCCTGGTGCTGATCCATTTATCTCTCTGATGTTACTGGTATTATGGTACTAAGGACACTGCCCATCCTTTGAATAACTGAATGTCACTGTGAAGCATTTCCAGTACAAACCTTTGGATGATGGGCAAGCATACCTGAGTGTTTCTCAACTATTAATAAAATATAGGTAAAAACCACTGCTTCTGAACAGAGTCCATGAAACAGACTAGCAATAAGGAGAATGAAAGAGCAATAGCTATTTTTTGACCACAATCATTTTGAGACAGTTACATCCTTTGTTGGTTTTTTTTTGTTTGTTTTAAGAGAAATCTTGGGTTTTACTTAATCAAATATAAATTAATATCCAGTAACGGATAGATAAGGCTGGTTGTTTGGAGCAGGGTGTGTATGGCAAGCTGTGACTGGGAATGTACCTTTTATTAAAGTTTTTGATGGAAATCACCCAAATAGAGCTGGCCAAGTTGTAATATCACACTAGAGTAGAGGCTTTTTCAGTTGGCATCAGAAGAAGATAATGCATGCTTGACACCATCTGTAAATCAATGCAGAGCTGGCTGTGGGAATTGAAATATACACAGATGTGGTACTTATTAGCAGTAATTATTTACTTTTGTTGGTACAGTTATTTTAACTAATTTGATAATTACTTGTGTCATGGTAATTAATTGCCTACTGAACTCCTGGAATATGCCTTATGCAAAACTCAGCTGGACAGAGTTTTCAGTGGGTTGTGTTTCTGATACTGTCATTACAGCTTGCCAGCTACATTTCACAAGGCCATCTAGAACTGCAGTGAGTCTCCAGTAAAGTACCTGGATTCATTAAGATCTCCCCAATTAAAGAAGAGTAACTGCCCCTGTGGATGCTCACTAGTCATTGCAGAAAGACCCTTTGGAGAAGAATTTCCATGTTTTTTGCACTGCATAGCCCAAGCAGAGGAAAAAATTCCTGTGTAAAAATAGAGAGGGTCTCTTGGGGTTTTGATTATGGACTGCTTCAGCCTTTTTCTGCTGCCTGAGGCAGCAGATGAGTCCTATTCTATGAGGTGAGTGGAGAGGATAAAGAGTGAAATAATTCAGACAGTTAAAGTATTCTGATTTTAGATATAATTTGTTTTCTATTACCCAGTATGTTTTGCATGTAGAAAATGTTTCCCTAAATAGCCCAGAACTTGAAAGGGTGATCTCTAGTTTTACTTTCTCAAGCTGATGTAAGAATTCTACTCATTCTGCTCCATTCCAAGCTTGAGCTAACCAAACTGGGCCATGAGTCAGTGTCAGATAAACCATGAACAAATGATTGCTCATGCATCTTCTGTCACAGCCTATTAAACAGCAAGATCAAGAGAAAGAGAGGGACAGAAGTATACTGAGGGGAGAATTCACATCAGAGGCAACCACTGACATTGAGCCTTTATGTAACACTGTGCCAGACTCAGTGGAAAGAAATCTGTGAGTTACACATGACTCACAAACAAAATTTGGGGCAAAAAAATAACCTAATGCAGGAAGAATCATTGCCTTTCAGACAGGGTAGGCTATTTCAGGAAAATAAAACTTCATAGGGTGCATTATAACCATTGGTTGCTTTGAGAGGGAGCACAGCAACCACTGCTGAGAGTAAAGACAAAATCAAGCCATAAAAATTAAACTGGCAGGAGAGTTGTGGAAGCTGCAAGGAGGTCTCCAGTCATGCAAGGTAGAGCAGTGGGGTGGCAAATTTTGGTGAGTGCTGGGGCTGGGGGAATATTGAGACAGGTAAGATGAGCTGTTTGAAAGGGAAATAGAGGACAGGCTTACTATATTGCTAAGTACAAGCAAAGAAATTTAGAGGATGCTCCACAAAGCGCAGAGGCAGATATGAGATACACTTTTGGGTTGTGTACCAGAGGGAAAAGTGGAATAATTCACACAGTTGAATGGAGTTGCCTTCAGCTGCCTTGACAATAGTTTCAGGTATGTGGCTGAGAACTCAGGGAACTAGTTAGGATGTGTTGGAGTATGAAGGCTGGAGATGATGCCAGTACTTCTGACCTTGCTTTCACCAAGCAGCTCCTGCTGAGCAAGGTCTAGCCTAGATCTTCAAAGTGCAACAGTCATATAATTCCTGTTGCTTCCAATGGAGATATTCTGCTGCCTATTCCGAAAGCAGCTTGCTAATCCTGTCCTGAGCTTTCCAGTGATATTGTTTGGTACTGGGCTCTGAAATGCCCCAGAAATTATAGATAGATCCTACAATTGCATCTGTGTACCTTCACTCACTAATCTGTGTACCTTCACTCAGTAATCTGTGTACCTTCATTACATGTCCAAAATCATGTGAAACTGCATCTGGGCCTTGATATACCACCTGGAGAGTGATTATTCTTTCTTTGGAAAGAAAGGAACATAACATTTAGGTAAGTGACTATTTCCAGGCTCTTTCCTGCTTGGCCATTATCTCAGTATTTCTGAAGTGTTTGCCAAGGAGTGACTTGCCTTGAGATATTTTTACCTGCTTGTTTGTTCTTTCTGGACAGATCCTATTAAATTAAATCACATATTCATTCACAAAGACAGCATCCTGCTAACCAGGTCAATACACACTAGTCATAAATTATTACAGAACAGGTCCAAATTCATCACTGAGGAATCCATTGATTATCCATACAGCGACTGCCTGTAAGTGAACACTTTGTATGCAAGGTCACTGTAGAATTCAGCTATTTTTAAAAGGCTGTTAATAGCAACATGGAAGCAGGCTTTGATTGAACTGGAAGTGTAATTTTCAATTAAGAGTCTTCACTCAGTCTTCCTTCCATTAGGGTCTAATTAGATTTCAGGAAGACACAAAGTTTCAGAGGCTTCAGCCTTGCAGCCTCTCCATTAGCTGACACCATATGCTTTGCGGTTTCCATCGTGCGGTCCCGATTAATTTGCTAACGTTAATTTTAACTCTGGCTGAGATGCTTCACCAGGGACCTGATTAATGGACTAGCGGTAACCAGCCCATCCCCGTGTCTTTCTGCCATCAGTTATACAGTAATGAGGTTAGTGAACATCAGACTAAGAAGTTTTTTTTCTCCGCTGCTCTGGGAAATGCATATATTTCATCTGGCCTGTGTAAGCAAAGGAACAGTTACTCCAGTTTGTCACTTGAATTAACTTGCTAGGTTACAGACCCTCTCTCCCAACATACTCCTTCCTACATGACTTCCTCTCTTTCCTTCCTTCTCTTCCACACTTTTCCAGATGCTTTGATCCAAAGAGTGAAGGGTTGGTAGAGCACATATAGTGTAAAGCAGCTAACGTCAGCTGAAACTGAAGCTTCTAGAACTGTAGACATTGCTATAAATTGAGCAAGCTCTTGTGAGTACTCCTTACAAATGTTTTTAATTTAGCTTTAATTTAGGTTGGTAGTGGTAAGAAATGAACATTGGTGGGCCATCTCATGTTAGTGATGAGAGATGAATGAGACTTGTGTTCGTTGGAAGGGTTTTTGCAACACAGAGAAAATACAGCAACAGTGGAAATCAGTTTTGAGTGGGGATCATCTTTTGCTGGGAGTACGTGGGATATCACAGACTAGAACTTTGAGTGACAGGGTTTTCACAGCTGTGACAATGTAGGATTGACACCACTGTTAAGCAGCTCTATTCAATAAGCAGTCAGGTATGCTAAGAGATGTATAAAGGGTGTGAGACAGGCAGACAGGTGATGGGATGCCCACTAAACAAGTAATGTTTCCAACTTGGATAGATGCTGTGGGCAGTTCTGTTCTGTACTTCAGCTGTGCAGCATGTGTAATACTTTTTTGCAGCTCTGCTTGCTGTTTGGATTTCAGCCCAAAGTGAACTAGCTCTTCAGCATAAATCTGAATGATCTGTAGCAATTAATCAAGTTAGGTAATTTCTGGCTTGAAAAACCCCAAATATATCACAGAAGAATAATCTAATACGGTGATTTTCAGTTTGTGAGGATCTTGCCTATGGTCCAAAGGAAGGAGAGCCGTAGCAGAGCTCTAGTGGGAAGGAACTGTTGCACTTCCCTTGCTAGTGCTGTTGATAAAGACCGTAAGAGTGAGAATCTAGGCTGTGCATCAAGTCCATCTTTATGACATTCAGATCCTGAAATGCTGCCTCAGATCCACGTGGTGGATAAACACAGCCCTTCCATATTTGGGGGATTCCTTCCAGTCACCTTTCTATTTCTCTGTGTGACTTTGGCTGCCAGGCTTTCCTTTAAAACAAGCCACTGCAATAATATCTTATTGACTTGGTTTTATAGGAAAAGAAAGAGCTGTAATAACTTTTTATTGACATTGCTCTTCCAGGGAGACATAGAAATAAATCACCAGCCTGCAGGAGTCAGAACGCTCTTGTGCTTTGTGGGACTGCTGTCCCTGGCTTTCCCAGTAGGAGCTACTCAACATTTCTGTCTGTTTACTGTCAAAAATCTCCTTCATCAAACACAGTAGAAATGAGCCATAACAATGGAAATTTGCTAGGATTGTAACTGATAATAAATAAACTAATAGTGCTTGAGAGCTGAGGCTTTGTCTATGGCACCCAAGAAGCTAAGAAAGGGTTAGATCAGCACACTGCTACAATGGGGTATCCCATACAGGGAACCTAAATCCAGTGTGAAACCTCATCAAGGATTTTTTGCAATGTGAATCCTGTTGGGAATAAAGGAATTGAGGGAGGGAAGAGTAGTTTATACCTTTTAGGTATAAATCAGATCAAGAGTATGATTAACAAGTGTGAGTTTTTGCTGCAGTATTTTAAAGATCTCTGTCAATACACCCCCCACCCCCCTCCCTTCTCTTCCCCAGCCTTGATTCAAAGGCCTAAAATTAGATAGCTGATTAAGGAGAGCTGCAGGACCATCTAAATACATCAATCTTGCTTGTAATGAGGAACACAGCTACATTTCTGCAGTGATGATGAACCTTGGGCCAGGGGTGGCTGGATACTGAATGTTCTCTGTATTGAACTTCCCAAGCAGCCATTGCTTCTTAGCATCTGTGAATGGCTGAATCTGATTACAGGAGCTCTCTGGCAAAGGCAGGTGCTGGGGATTGAACTGGGCATATTATTTTTTTCTCAGGGTGAAAGAGGCAGAGCACCTTTCTAGACTCTTATTTGCCATCAAAATAGGCTGCCTCATGCCCATTTCTCCTGCATCCCATCAAGAAATTTGTAACAAAACCCTCACTGAAAAGCTCATCTTGCCCTAACAAGCTTTTACTTACAGTCTTGTATGCTTAAAGCCTTGACTTATGGTTCTTTTTAAAGACTAACAGCCCATTTCTTGTGCCAAAGGAAGAGCTTTTATTAGCCAAAAGGTAAAGATGTATCCTTCTTACCAGAAGGAAAAAAAATCCAACCCCCCTATAACAGCAGGAGGAAATAAAGTTCTCTTAAAGAATTTGAGGGTTTTAAAAAAAAATTCTATTATTGCACACCTTAGACAACTAAACCTCTTTTCTGGTCTCTAGGCCAGCTCTGGAAATGCCTTTTCTTTTGTAAGCAGAAACCCCTCCTGACCAAAGCTCCTTTTATGCCACTCTGACACAGTTCTGTTACATCTACCAGTCATTTTAGGAAAAGCTTAAGGAGTCTCCTGGGATTTAGGTCCCTAAAGGATGATTGAAAGGACAAATAGGTGTCAAAATATGAATTTGCAATCCTTAGAAATGTCTACTTCAGCTGCTGCCTTAACATTGCAGACTTTGATTAGAGTTTGTAGTTCCTGAGAGAGGTTTCACACCCCACCCTCTCTTGGACTGAATAATCCATTCTCACCTAAGCAAGAAAACTAACCTATATTTGCCCACATTCTTAGGGAGAGGGAGGAAGCTGTTCCAAAACATATCTAGTCCCATGATCACCCAAATAATGCTTAGGGAGAGAGCTGTATGTTTCTGCCACTTGTGGGCTCAGTACAGACTTGGTCTGCTCTCAGAATTAAATCCAATTCTCTTCTCTGTTATATCTTGTTTTGTTTTTTTGTAGGAAGGAGCAGTTCCAGCAGCCAAAAGCACAAAAAAGGCTTGAGAAGAAGCATTTTGCAGCCGCTTCTGGTAGCTGAAGACCCTGTGAGACTGAAAAACCATCTAATAGGGGTAAGGTATGCCCATGTAGGCTTGTTGCTGCAAATTGTTTGCTCATTTTTCCCACTGTGCTTGGGACCTGCAGTGGAGTAAAGCCAAAGAAGAGTTGCTGCTGAACACATTTGACACAGCCAAACACGACACCTTGCCTGCAGACCACAAGTGAGAAGATAGAATAGAATGTCCAGGTTAAGAAAGATCCCTCCTTTCCCCCTTCCCATCTCTTGGAGGACAGTTACAGTTATAGTCATCTCAAACTGTAGGTTGAAATCCATTTAAATGTCTGTTTTCTCCTAGAAAAAGGGCACTTTCTGATGACCAGAGCAGCACTATCATACTCCAGGCAGCAAGATAAAAATTCCACTGTCAACTTGCTTCCAATCACACTTAACTCTCCTGGTTTCATCACTGTTTCAGGGAGGAAATGGGATGCTTAAGGGCTCTGTAAGAAGTAGCATGGGTGGGAAAAAACCTACTCAAGAAAGAGTGTTTTGGTTTAGTAGCTTATGTCCTTTTCACTCTTCTGTAACAAAAGGAAAGAGAAGTTAAAACAAACAAACCAAACCAACAACAACAAAAACAAATGAACAAACAAAAAGAGATGAAAAACCAGGCAAGAAGAAAGTGCACAGGTCTGTCAGTTCAAACTTAAAGCTTGGGAGAGGAATTTAGTATTCTGCACAGTTGCTTCCTTCTTATTTCTTCCTACTGCAGTTGCTTCTCAACTTGCTAATTCATCTTAATTATAGAATATTTGGATAGCTCAGAGCCTATTTCTTTGTTGACAGTGCTTGAACAAGAGAAAGTATTCAGACTCATGAACAGGTGCTGTGCTGAGAAAGACTAATTGGCTGGCTATGACTGACAACTATACAGATCACACAAGCGCGGCTGGTAGTGTGCCTGGAGTTTGCACAGGTTTCCTTGATCTTTCTTCCCTCTCTCTGACTCTCCTATCCACCTACCCTCCCTGCATCTTGCTTTTTCAACAAGGGGCGAAAAGGAGGTTCAAGTATGCTGAGGGTTTCAGTGGGATGCCCAGAAACCAGTGGAGTGTCTTCACAGAATCACAGAATTAACCAGGTTGGAAAAGACCTTCAAGATCATCTAGGCCAACCTATCACCCAACACCATCTAATCAACTAATCCATGGCACTAAGTGCCTCATCCAGTCTTATTTTAAACACTTCCAGGGATGGTGACTCCACCACCTCCCTGGGCAGCACATTCCAATGGCCAATCACTCTTTCTGTGAAGAATTTCTTCCTAACATCCAGCCTAAACCTTCCCTGGTGCAGCTTGAGACTGTGTCCTCTTGTTCTGGTGCTGGTTGTCTGGGAGAAGAGACCAAACCCCTCCTGGCTACAGCCTCCCTTCAGGCAGTTGTAGATGGCAACAAGGTCTCCCCTGAGCCTCCTCTTCTCCAGGCTAAACAATCCCAGCTCCCTCAGCCTCTCCTCATAGGGCTTGTGCTCCAGACTCCTCACCAACTTTGTTGCTCTTCTCTGGACATGTTCAAGCAACTCAACATCTTTCTTAAACTGAGGGGCCCAGAACTGGACACAGTTGTTTCTGAACAAACCCATAAGCAGTTCTGCTTGATCACAGAAGCAAAATATTAACACTAATATTAACACTAATATTAATATTAACACTATTAATGTCTTGATTGCTATAGAGATGTAATCTTAATGACCAGATAATTAGCCAATATTCACCTTGGAGCCACAAAACACACTAGAGAGCTAAATGGGGGCATCATGCTCAGGTCATTATGGATACAGAACTGAGAAGCAACACAAAGAACATGAGGGCTTCCTCATCTCAGTGTATTTTGTGCCCCTTTGCTGATAAAGATGCTCTCTGCACAGCACAGATATACTCTCTTCTCTGGATTTGCCCATTTTCCTTGGAGTCACATGGTTACCCTAAAGAGGAGTGTGAAATACTCTGTTTTATGGAGGTTATTATCTCCAAGGACAACCAAAGTGAAATCGCCACTCTGCTTGGAAATAAGCAGTGATGCTCCAGTACCAGGCTGTTCTAATGCATCTCTGTCCTGCTGGGAGTGACCTTCCAGAAACTTTTTTTTCTCTGCAAGACATCTCATTCCCAAAAACATCCCATTTTCTGCTGCCTGTCTATGCAGACCAGGAAGGAGGTTTTATTTAGGTATCTCTCTGTTTGCATTTAAAGCCAATTACATTTTTTGTGTGGGAAGCACAGGGCGGTCTATTACCACCTAAGAGAATGTATTTGGATGGCACTGACTGGTAGAAAACAAGTGACACAGTTTACTAAAGAGGAGAAAATTTCAGGGATAAGTGATCTAAAACAGAGCCTACTGCTTTATGGGTTGTTGTGGGAAGTGTGTATCATAGTTTGTATACTACTTTCTGCTTCTTTCCCAGAATGTTTTTTGTTTGTACAAGGTGAAAAAGTTGCACATTTGTGGGTCATGACAATCCCCAGAGTCAATCACAAAGTGGAGTTTGGTATTTGCAGTGTGCAAGTCTGTGGTTTCCCATTTCTACAAAGAGTTATGCAGCTGGAAACCAATTAATTTAGAGACACTCACTACATTGTGCAGCATAGTGTGTCACTGTCATTATTTTGGTCACACCCAATTTAAAGCCCAAGTCTATCAACTGTCATAAACCCTTCCTTTGGAGCTAGCTGTTTCTGCTGGGGAGTGACTGAAGGCAAAGTCCATTGCCCATTCCAGTCTATTGGAGAAAGTGCTACATCATCCTCTAGTGTCCATCAGTTTTCTGCAAGTTTAAACACAAAGACCACAAAGGCAATGTCACAGCTGCTAGCACAAAGATCAGTTTGGGTGCAATCCCAAGAATCAGGAACTATGTTCTCAGGATTCATAGCCATGCCCAGAGCAGACAGAGTAAGACTTAGTAACTCATTTGGGACACACCAGGACTAGATTTTCCTATTGTTTGTACCCAAATGACCACCCTCTTGTAGTCATCAGGACATGCCCTTGATAAAAAGTGAAGCAGAACAGACAGTAGCCTACATACTGCTTTGCTACTCAGATAAGATGCTAATATTAATCCCTTTATCACTGTAATTGCAATTTTATTTTAACAAATACAAAACCAGTAGAGTGTAAAGGTCCAAATCTCGTAGACAGTCTAAGGAAATTGAGCAGCTTTAGGATCTCCTTGAAATCCCAGCCTATGAAAGGGTAAAGAACCACAATTAGATTGGGCAGTCTCTTTTGGCACTGCCAAAGAGTAATTATACATCCAGTGGCTGGAAAAAAACATTTCTAGGACATAACTTCCTCCAGGGGGTACTATCTTCTGTAGTAAAAAATGCAGGAGGAAGGGACAGTGACACATCACCTCACCCAGATCCATCCTCAGGGCAGTATCAGTTTTATCCAAACCATTCCTGAGAGATTTTAGTCTACTCAGGACACTGCCAGCTTTTTCCTGATATCTCACTCACCTATTTCTTGCTTGCTTTTAAGCCAATACCTTCTTCTGTCCACAGTGAACACATGTTTATTTATGACCCAATTTGCAGCTACCTTCAGTGTTTATGAAATCTACTATTCTAATTAATTTCTTTTTTCAGTCATTGGACTTAAACCAGTCAATTTCTTTTAGTTATCTCAAATTAAATCAGGCTTTCTAGATATCTGGTGATCCTTGTTTTTGTGCTGATAATTATTTTTGTTAGTTAGGTTACATATTTCTCAAAGAAAAGTTTCAAATCCTGGGTGCAGCACTGCAGGAAGGCAGAGAATGGACATTTCACACATCTGTCCTGCAGCAATCCTGTTAATGCACCCTTGCCTGATGTCTGCGTTTTGTTTAACAACACAGCAGGATCCTAGAGCTCCAGAGAGCTCTTTAAAAGGTTGAGGACCAGGAACAGACACAAGATGCAGTATTGTGTTAATATTTAATTCTATAAGTATATTTTCCACTATTTTTTCCTTAAATCTCAGAATGAATAAAAGATGGGCATACCTTTTTAGCTCATAATGTTTATATTCCTCTGGGAGAAGGTGAAAGAGGCACAACTTTATGTCTACCTCAAGTCTGTTCTTAACTCTAGACCCAGCAATAGTCACACAACAATCAGTGAAATTTCCAAAGCAAACATTTATTTGAATACTTTACTAAACTATCATGATCATGAAAGGGAATACAAGGTAGTGTCTCTAATATAATTTAGCTGGTGGCATCTCAACAGGAAATTTTGCAGTAGAATTTTTCATGTGTGCACAAGCACACACACGTGTGTGTAAATACAAAGAAGGTTTAAGAGCTCACTACTACATGAAATAAAAACAGTACAGACTATTAAGTAAAAAAAAACACCCCAAACATGAAAATATTATTATGATTTTCAAATGGACATTAACTTATGAAGGACTTTGAACTTTCTCTTATGTGCCCCTTTCCATATCCAACCCAAATTGCTACTGTCTGCAAGCTTGAGGACAGCCAGCAACATCCCTGCTAGGGACTGCATGGGAGTTCTATGCTAAGTTAGTAAAAGACATGGGTATATACAAATACAAATGTATGCAAATATATATGGATACGAACCCTTGTTACATATAACAGCAAGTTTTTAGAGATAGTTTTTTTTTCTGCTAATGATTAGGCATGCTATATAGCAACAACTAGGCTGATTATGAAAAATTATGAGTAAGAGAGTTGCAACATCCAAGGTAATAGCTTTTTTTTTTTCTTTCTATTTTACAGTAACTAAATATTATTGTTTTGCCAGTGTTATCTCAATAACAAATAAGAGACACTATTACTTTATAATTTACTGTAGGGTATCACAACTGCAGGTCACTATCAGGGTAGACTAGCAAAGGAAGATTTTAAAGACGTTTATTAAAGTGCTGGTGGGTTGGATTCAGCTGTTACTGTGATAAGCTTGGGGTGAATGAAAGAATAGAAGTAAGGAGGAGAACAAGGAGAGGAAATAAGTGCAAAAGGAAAGTATATATAACCAGATGAGGAGCCCAATAAAAGGCTGCTGAACCACAGCTGGTCTAGAAGAGACTGTGGAAAGAAGGATGAGAGTGACCTTTGGAAAACCCTGGTGAATGCAGTGGCTCAGTAGCAGCTCTCTTTCACCAGATTGCCTCGAGAACCTTTTTCTTTGAAGTGAAACACTGTCAGGATCACTTCTATTTTTTGTTTTCAGCTGTCACCCAGTCCTGTGGCAGTCAGAACTGAATTTATCAGCCCTGTCATGGAGGTGCAGCAACTGAAATAACTGCAAATAGGAAAGGCTTTGAGTACTGAGGCAAACAGCTACTGACTGGATGGGCTTTTCTGAGAAACAGCATTCAGTTACAACCAAAAGGAGCTAGGAAGATTCTGAGTAGGATGGGCCAAACCTCCCTTATCCCAAGAAAATGTATCTTAATTTTTTGGCTTGGTTTATGGCAGGTGGAGTGGATGAACAAATGGGTTATCCCTGTGGTGATCAGAGGCATGGCTTGCTAAAGCTGTTTGTATCTTTCCTCAGTGCAGTCCTGCTCACAGCTCAGTGGCACAGACACAGCTCAGGCAGCTTTGTGGTGGTGGGGACAGGATATTGCAACAGGTTACCTTAGACTGTGGCTCAAGGGATTACTACAGTCCCCTTTTAGGCCCCCTGGAAAACGTACCTCCAAGTCTGGACTGTAAGACTGCACCCTGTTTATTCAAACATCTCTCTGGGGCAACACCTACAAAAGGATCTTTCTTAGGTTCAAATGCCACAAGTAACTTATTGTGGAGATGTCTGTGTGCTAAAAACTCTCTGGTATCTGAAGGAATATTTAAACAGAAGTCAATCCTGATGGTCAGGCTTTCAGGGGAGCTGGCCTCAGTAGCTGAAGAAGCTTCTCTACCTTGAACACCCTCACTACTCTATGATCGACTGGGTTTTATTTGTTTAGTTAGTTAGTTATTAGCTTTGGCATTTCTTGAGGTTGGAATCTTAGCAGAAATCTTGCAATTACCCTCTTTCTCTCAAACCTACCACAAGGCCAAATAGCAGCCTTGGCCATGCTTGGCAGGAGAGTAGAGTGCAGCGAGAAGGACATGTACCTCCAGTCCTTCCCATTAGTCTGAGCTTCTGTTTCAATATTTTACAGTGCTCTATTTAGAGACAGCAAAGCTCAGGCAGGTATTTATTAAAGCTTTGTTTGGAAGAATGGTAAAGTTGTTTTAAATGTCGCTGTTGAAGATGGTTAAATGGAAGCAGGCAGGAAAACAACCTCTTCAATATATTTATAGCTGATTTTGCTAAGAAGAAGCATTCTTGACTTTAAGGCTCTTGGAAGAGCAGTGGCAGCTGCAACTGACCTGCAGATCTCGACCACTCAGAGGGACCCACTGACTACCTTATCCAAGCTGCTTTTTCTAGGATCTGGTTTGAAACCAAGGCACTGATGACTCCAGAGGGATTGAGGCTTTCTTCTGATGAACACTTCATCAAATCCATCCCAGCAAGGAGTGGTCAGAAATTACTCGTTCTGCTCTTGTCTCAGATGGGTGCAAAATTGAGAGAAACCAATGTTAATAGTTGCCCAGAATTAACTATGGAATAGGGGAAGCAAAAAGGAGCTTGTCTGCCAGTCCTCTTTCTTTCCCCTGGATTAGTAGCATTCAGTCAGGTCTGAAGGAAGGAGACTACTCTCCTTCTGTTCCTTCCCCATCATTTTTTTAGAGCTCTGCAGCTGAGCTTCAAAAAGAGCTCTATAATGTACAACTAAGTACCTGTGAGGAAATGCAAATATTTTCCTTAAGTGCTTTGCAACAACAGCTTTTTAACTTCAAGATCTTTTGGGGTGCAACTGTCCTTTGCTGGTGGATAGGGCAGGATACAGAACTGCTTAAAACTTCTGCAGGCACAGGAATGGTTCTGGTTCCCTCCCCTTAAAATAATTTAAGAAGATTCAAAAACGTTTAATAAGCTGTATGAGTGTCTGAAACAGCAAAACCAGGAAAGTTTTCCAGAGCCCATTTACTATTTTCTTTTCAAATGAGCCCAGCTCTGTGAACCTCACACTGTGCAGTGTCCCATCATGAACTGTGTGAAACCAGAAAAATAAAACCATCTCCAATTCTCTCTCTTACTTTTTTTAATACCTTTCTGAATCTTGTTAGCCATGAAATGCCTCACATTTGCTGCATACTGTGGCAATAAATACAAAATGAAGTGAAAGAGGATGTGGATTATTAAACTACACTCCTTAATAGATTTGATTGCATCTAATGTCTAAATCATGCAGCATTGCTGTGACATGAACAGTATTTCTTGATACAGAAGAGCTCTTTAAATTGAAGGCCTGATGAAGGAAAAATTCTCTCTATGGGAATACATATTCAATGTAAGATACTATAATGCCCTATTATAGTGGTAGGACACACATCTTCCTCCCCTCTATGGAACCACGATTACCATCCTGGACTGAAGTGATCTTCATAATGTGGACATCACTTGCTCCTGCTGTGTTTTTCTGCTTTTAAATTTGAGCCATTTGTTGCAAATCTCTCCTGTTATTGTTATCAGAATCTTCACATCAGAAGAGTGGCTAATTGACAACAGAGTTGGTCTAAAGAATAAAAATAGCCATTGAAGAAGCCAGCTGGTTTTTTACCTTTCTCTCTATCTTTTTTTTTTTGTTTTGTTTTAGACACAAAATTTTAATTTTATATTTATATATATATATAAAAAGCTGTAATTGTCCAACATTTTTCTGAAATGAATCTGCAGGAGTGTAAGTGGGTAATGAGATAAATAGTTGTCTTGAGAAATAACGCAGGTAGTGTTTTAACACTCTAGGCTAAAACTCTGCCAGGGCTACAGGCTGCTTTACTCTAACCGTTAAGTCTGGGGAAGGTTCATGTCACTCAGGGGGCTTTTACACAAGAGATAAAGACCTGATGGGATGGTTCACTTTCTGTAAGCTCTGGAGATCTTCTTGCCACTCCCACTCCATAGCAGAGAAGTTGTTGGTAGGAGTTACCCTAGCACAAGTTGTAGCACCTGGTTTGATGACCATACACTACTTGTTCCTGCTCACTTTCACCTTTACAAGTAAATAGCAGGGTGGCCTCTGACATGACACTGATAGAGTTGCTCCTACTCTTGCCCCACTACCTCTTCCCCCTTCTTCAAGGAACACTCTTGCTTCCTGATTGTATCTGTTCTTCCTTCTCCTCCTTCTCCTTCTCCTGCACCTGCTTGTGTCATGTCTGCTTTCCTTGGGGCAAGGGGTTGCTGAGCTGACTGTTACAAGCATGTTGTCTAGCACAGCTTTATGTTAGCATGAGGCTATGGACAGTGTGGCAGACCTACCTCCTTGCTGCCACTAGTTCTGAGGTCTCTCTGGGTTGTAATGGTGAAAACTGACCTTCAAGATAACAACAGAAGGCGTTGGGGTTCCGGTTATAAACTTCTTGTGATCACCAGATGCTTCATTTTTATTTGCTCACTTCTCTCTCTTCCACTGACATATTTGTAGCTATTTATATACTTTCTGGAACCAAAAAAAAAAAAAAAAAAAGGAAAGAAAAGAAAAGAAAAAAAAGAAAGAAAAAGAAAACTCAATAATGTATTTTTCCTATACTTTTTTTATTAGGCCACTATTGAATCAAGATATATTTGTTTCTATTAAGACTTGTTTTCACTATTCTTTTCCAGACACAAGAAGCAGCAGAAAGTAAGGCTGTACATCAACCCATGACTGTACATGCAAGTGGCACTGCTGCACAGAACTCCTCTTGCTCACCTCCTTGCTGTGTGTCACCTTCACACCACAGCCAACCAGCTTTCAATTACTTGCTATGATGAAGGTCAAAGAGCACTTGTAAAGTCTTAAGTCTTCCTGGTGACAGCCCAAGGGGCTGCTGGAGCACTTGAGACAAGCTTCCTCTCCCTTTCTGAGCCTTTACAACAAAAGCTGTTTTCCCCCGACCTTGAGGCACCTAATATTTCTTTAGTGCTCTGCTAGCAATGGTGTCAGCTGGCAAATTGTTGTGACTCAGTTAGCCTGCATTTGTCTGGGCTTATTTCTTTATAAACTTTCATTGCAACAAAATCTAAATGTAATTTACTATGTGATTCCCTTGCCTTTACCAAATCTTCAGTGGGGGTACATCAGAAGAGCTCCTAAATACAGCACCACCACTGTTAGTGTGTTCTGGATTGCAGCAAAAGGCTTCAAACTAATGTAATAGATTAACAGTTAAAAAGCTTTGTGACATACTTATCAAAAAACCTTGGGTAACTCATGTAGCCTTTCTTTGCTTCCACTTGCTATTCACAAAATGGACACCATGCTCTTCCTTCTTCTTGAGTAATCCACAAAACTTTTATGAGTGTTCTTGACCCTATTTACATATTGTTCATTCTCTACGTAATTTGCAATTTGTGCAATTAAAATAGCAAACTCTCTCCCCTTAATTTCTGAGCAGCACCCACGATCTATCCTGATTAAAGAAAAAGTAATATTAACATTTAGATAAGACTCTTTTCTGAAAAAATGGGGTAAAATTGGCATCAAGGCAATCTCACTCTGCAGCCATAAAGTCCCAGCAGGAATGGAGATTTTAGAGAGAACTACGAGCCTGAGGCATCTCATCCCATTTCAGTGCCAGGCAGCCACTGGCCCACTTGAGCATCCTTCCTAGAAGATACATACAGTCTAGAAGCTTTACTTGTATTGCTCTTGAAAAGTAACCTCTGGCATTTTGAAAGACAGCAAATGTGAGACATCCTTGTCAGACAACTGCTCTAGGCAATGTACTTCAGCCACACCTAAGCCCTAGCTTGCCACTTCCAGTCTATGTGTCATCCTGATCTGATCATGAAGTTTGTCCCAGAGCTACCTTCATCATGCAGTGCAGATGACCTGACAGCCACTCAACACACCACCACAGAGCATCCTAAGCATGCCTGCATGGCAGTTATCTGCAGCTAGCTCTATTTGTATGAATCCCATCCACAACCCTTCTGAGAGGTTCACTGTCCCACCAGCAATGGGTATTTCTCAATAATTTGGGTGGTGCTTGCCTTGGCATGAAGAGAGACTTTCACATTTCATCTGGGCAGGAAATCTATATTCTGTATTATTTTGTGTTAATAATACAGAGGGCTAAATCAAAGGTGAATTGATTTCCTGAAGCTGAACAGACTTTTGGCATTAGCACAGATACATCCACAGTCAAAGAGCAGACCTTTCAATTTAGTTCTTCTGCTGTCGATGTAAATAAAATTGCTCATGAGGCAAATTGCAGCCAGTTATTGTCTGCACTCAGAACCATTATGTTCTTTGGGAACGATCATTTATGTTAGACAGTGGATTATGTTTCCATGAAAGTGTGTAAGGCAAATGCAAAACACAATTTACCTTGAAGGTCAGCTGAATATTACAATTGGCACTTACAGGTCATTATTGTGCAGCTAAAATGATCTGGGGGAAAAGAGTGATAGTTACGAAATGATACAAAACCAGAGATTCTTGATTAGTGAATAGGAACCAAGAGAAAAGGCCACATGGGCTCTTAATCCATATGAGCATGGAGAGCTGGAGGTGCAGTTTCAGCATAATTATCTGGTTTATGAGGGCAACATATAGGCGTGGGAAAGCACCTCTGTAAGGACATGGCAAGGAGAGGAAGAGATCTTCCTTGCGGTGCCTCATGTCAAGAGAAGGGCTTAATTCCAATTTACATCCTGTTACAGGTGGGGATTTGGTAGACAAAGCAAGAAAGTAACCCTGAGCAGAGAGAGAGTAACCCTGCTGGCAGAGCAGAGGAACTATCCAAATACGTGGATGTTTTTGTGAGCAATGTTGCTGTTACCCATGGAAAATGATTAGCCATCTACTCTGAAGCATGGTCTGTTCTTCTGTCTCCTAAGGAGTAGAATTAATTACAGTCAGCTACAGTAAATAGGTTGATTGGTGGTTACAGTGCTGTGAAATACTGCCATTCTTCTTAGGTACAGTATTTTTACTGATGCTCATGGCTGCAGAAAAAAGTCCAGTTACCAAGGTGATCTTTAGCTTGGTGCACGTGGAACAGAACTGGGTTGCTGAGCCTCCAAATTTCTCTTGGAGACAGACTGAGCTCAGACAGGGTTCAGGATGCCTGCCTGCCTATACTGTGTGTCCTGGCAGTGGGGTGTCACTGCAGCATGGGTGTCCTTGCAGGAAAGGCCCTGAGCTGCATGGTCTTCATGGTCTCAATTACACAGCGTTGCACAGGGACAAAGGGAGATTTGGAGGTTGGCAAGAAAGTATCCCCCAGACCAACAGTCTCCATCCGTATGTCAGTGCAGTTGTCCTTGGAGCACAACTTGAAGTGCCAAGTTCCTTTAGGTTCACCAGCTGAGTCACTGAAAGCTAAGGCTTACCATCCCTTTCTGGTGGCTGGATAGCAAGGAAGATAGAGCTGAGCTTTACCTGCTTGGAGTGAGTTCCCAGACAGCTCTCAAAAGAGAAAACGTTACTTCTATCAAGACTGAATGATCATGGAGAAACACAGAGAGTGCTACTGGGAGCTGCCTGTTGATATGGGAACAGGGACCAATCTCCCTACACAATTGGCTCCTGTATCTGGCACTCACTGGGTTTGTACCCTTCTGCCATGACACCCTAAATTCTATCAGTTTCAAGGATGATTTCAACATTTAATGGCGATCCACAGTGGTGTTCCATTCAGAGAAAATGTATCTTTTAAGGGTGTTTTGCTATATTGAAGAGAAAGCAAAACTCCAAAAGTTATGCCTCTGTTGTCATTGACTGATTACAAATGGCCTTTGCCAGCCATTTCCAAACCCTATAGTTAGCTGCTTTATGTCTTTACAGAGAGCAAAAAGAGTCCTGGGAGCTCTGAAACGGTGACTACTAACCCTGGTGTAGCCACCTCCAGAGAATGGGAGATGATGGACCTGCCAGAAGAATCTATCTGGAAGACATGTCCTAGTGCCTTTTCCAGAATAATTGGATGATAATTGGAGCTACTGCAATGTTTTCCAGCACAGGTCTGATGTTCGATGGAAATAGCACAGTCATGACCTGGTAGTATTGGTGGTCTCATACCAATTGTTCATGGGAGAGAAAAAGGACTGTTAGTACTGCTTTGATGTATAACAGCAGCTTCTTTTACTTCCAAGCATACAGCAGGAGGCAGGATGGGAATTACTTTAAAACACTGCTGGATACAGAAATAATAAAAAACCTGAGTAGATTGTAAGTGAATATTCTTTTTAATGGTGCTGTCCCTAATGAAGTGTAGCTCTCCCACCTCTGTCAAAAGTTACCTTTTTCTACCTGTTAACATCAGACAGTCAATGTCATCCCATCAAGTTCAGCAGTATGCAACTCTCTCAGCTCTCCAGGGAAAGAATTCTTTCTTTATTTCCTCTTTAATTAAGCTCTGCATCATGCTGCTTTACCTGCAAGGCTCAAAGATGTATAGACACTGCTTCAAACAAACCATTGGAGAGAAGAACTCTAAAGATAGCCCTCTAATGCTAAGTGGTACAAAGCCACAGGTAAACTAATGGGCAAGCAACAACATCCTCAACAAAAGAAGGCAATGATATGCAGTTAGTGGGTTTGCAAATACTCTGCTGGGATCTGGGCAGATACCTAAACACACTGTGCCAGACTGCCAAAATGGACAAAACATTTCTTTACACTTGGAAAGCAAGAGGGCACTTAGTATCATTGCACATGGTATGGCAGATTTTTTGATTGGCATGAATGGCTCTGTCACTTTAGCAGAGACAGGAACAGAGAAATGCTTTCCATCCAGTTTTATTAGTCTGCAACATCGCTCCTATCATGTATTCAGTGGAGAATTTAATAGGTAGAGTTTGGATTGTTGAAGCACATATTAATCAAGTACCTTCCTGAAGCTAATCCAGGTCTCTACAGGTGTGAGTTGGGCCCTAACCATTGCTTTGCTTGCCATCCATGCATAGCTCATTGTCTTCTTCTTGTTGGTGCAAAGAATCTGTGCCCCACTGCTGTCTGCTTATGCCTGTCTGTTCGATAGAGGTTGCTGCTTACCTTCTGTCAAACACTTCAGGTTACCTTTGAAACGCTTCCACTTTCCAAGCTTTATTGTGCTGTCCAGGCACTGCCTGGGAGTTCATCTGTTAACTAGACATGCCATACATTTCCCCCTGCATCTGGGCCATCATTAGAAAAACTTGTAGACATAACTATCCACCAAGACTTCACATTATCTATATTTAGACCTTGAGAAGCTGCTGATGGGGCAGATGAGGCTATGTAATTAGAAACTGAGGCAGAGCTTGAATATGCAATACAATGATTTTGGCCTTCCTGACCCCATGCCCTGGGTCATCCACTGTTTCTCCCATGGCAGTGCCTAGAGACTTTTGTGACACACAAGATGTCATATATCAGCACATAAAGACAGATGCTGTTACAGAGAATTTTCCATCTAAACAGGCAAGCAAATAATCTTCTAAGTGTCAGAGTTCAGGACCTGGGACCCTGACTCTTTCCCACTGAGATTCTTGTAATGTATCAGAGCTGTAGACACTATAGTTTCCTCACAAGGACATGTGTACCCTTCTGCTTAACTTCCTATTTTCATTCCACTAGGAACCTAGTGTCCCTGAGATGTTTATACTTCATCAAATTTGGTTGAAACTGGTGAAAAAAATTTAACAATGTGCTGTGGAAGGGCTGAGTCACATGGTGTGACTGCACTGGTGTGATTTAATTAGAAGACCAGGAAACAACATGGAAGAAATTTCTATTTTATTCCTTGCTTTTCTAGTGTGGAATGTAAGGTAAGAACAACACAGTAAAGTACTTTGAAAGGGTCTGAAATATAAAAAGCAGCCTGTCTTGTGAATTCCTGTGTAACTGGGCTGTTTATGAAAATCTTTTTGCACAAGAAAGTATCTGGTGGCTCCAGATTAGATCATACATACCTGTTAGAAATAAAGCAGAAGGGGACTCCGACAAAAAGACCAAAGGTATAAGTTATAAATCAAAATGCAAAACAAAAATGGAACCTGCTGCTGATGGAATTTCCATTGATTTATTTGAACAGCCCTAGTATGAATAATAACTTAATCTGTCCCAAGACTCTTTCCCCACAGCACACTGATTTACAGCAGCCATCCATCTCTTTTCATAATTAGCAGGTTCTGACAGTATTTATTCTTCTCTGCCCACCTTCATTACCATTACAATTTAGCCTTCCTCTGCTCTGGAGCAGTCAGCAGTCATGCTGCTAGGTGAACTGGGATTACCCAACAGCTTGATTTGTGGAGGTGTTTTCTTATATCCCACTTCCTTTGCACTGGCAGGTAATCCTGCTTGCAGGAAATCAAGACAGTTTTGTTACTGGTCAACAATAAGAGAAATGGAGCTATAATGCTGGAAGTCGAGGCATGGAGCAACCAAGTTTCACCTCCCCCTTCAAATGTTTGACAGAAACAAAGAGGACCAAGCTGGTCAAGTGATCAGTTAATAGAGCAAGTAATTTTCCTTTTTATAGGTGATTTCCTTCAACCTCAGGTTCTTTTCCAGTCTAAACTTTAGGGAACCCCTGTTGTCAAATACACCACAGAAGAAAATGACAAATTGATTTGAAGCACAAAAAGGCATAAGTGAAGAAGTGTTTGAAAATGTTTCTCAAATCCCTGGTGGTGGTCACTTTCTGTGTCAGAATAATTACACTGAGTTGATTCAGCAAAGAGAAAGAAACTTCTGCTTCTTGGACAGACTGCCTTTCCAGAATGCTAGATGGGCTTGAAGTTTTGTGACCAGCCTAATTACACAGATACTGCTTACTAATAAAGCAAATCAAGAGATAGTGTTAGGTGTTTAATCAGCACATAATACTGATGTGAGATTAATTAAATAATCAATGGTAGCCGTATTTATGTGACCATATTTTGGTTATTAATTGAAATTCATTTAGCTTGCTTGTTGCATCATGTGAAGTATATTCTCCAGACTGGTTCATTTCACATTCAAATAGAACCTGAAGTTTTGAGCAGTTATTTTTAGGTTTAGAGCTGCCTCTTTTTCTCTATGGAGTGTCACTGGTTGAGTATGGGCAAAATAACCCATGTAGTAGGTGGACAAAGCTGACTTTTAGTTATTCAGGTCATTCTAGGTGAAACATTTCCTTAATTTTCTCCCCATTTGTAGGAAGTGTTAGAAGGTGACTAAGGGAGATGTCCCAGAGGATGCACACTAAACTATGTGCAAACTATGGCTTGCTTTTTTCTTTTTTTTTTTTTTTTTTTTTTTAACTCAGAAGGGCCAAAGTCAAATACATCATTTATTGCAAATTCTTCTTTCTGCTTGAATGACCATGTCCATTTTCTGGATATGAAGACAGAATAGAGAGGTGAAAATGAGGTGTCTGACTTGCCCTGTGAGCACGCAGCTGACATGATGATGAAATTTCACTTTCTGTTCCCTGATTGTCCACCTGAATCACAGGTCCATATATTCCAGCTTCATTGAGAAGCTGATAGTTCATGAATGTCACCCAGTCCCTGAGTCTCCTACAGAGCATCTCATCACATGTGCTTATTTAGATAAACAAATATTGCTGAGAGCAGCACAATGAATGAAGCTTTATTTGCCCAGCTTTATGACTTATGACTGAGCTTGCTTGTGTCTAAGAAAGGACATGCTCATTCTGTTGAGGTTTTGTCAATGAGGATACACATAGGCTTTTCTCCTTTAATGGTGCAGGTTTTCAAGGTACTTCTAGATGGGCATTCGAGAGCTCTGTTCCTCTGTTAAAATTGGCTGAAGTCAAATGATGCTTTCAGAATTTATTGTTGGGAGGAAACCCAAAGCCTGGGGTTTCAGACTCGTAGTAGGCATCCATAAACCCTGTTTTTTCTAGACAAAAGAGGCTATAATGATCCCTTGCAGGCAAACTGAGCAGGATCGAAACAGCAAGCCACATTGTGTTCAGCATCTCTCAGGTAATTAAGCCACAATCTTTCTGGTCACCTTTGTTATAACAAACTCCATCCTACTTCTCTAAGAGGGAGCACCTCCACAGCACAGTTTGCTAACAAGCTATTTATAGGTCTAAATGTGTCTGCTGCTTTGCTTAGTCCTTCAGCATAAGAATGATTTTCAGTATCACTGGTCTTTATTTTTCTATCTGATCTAGTTTAACACCATAGGTCCTATCTTAAGCATCACTTAGATCCCTTATCTCATAATTCTACCATATTTTGCACTTTAGTTGTGTTTACTAGAAGATTCGAACTAGAAGACATAAGTCTTACTGATTTTTGGTTGTAGTATGACACCTTTGCTATTTGGCACATAGTCCTGATAAGGGAACTCAGAGAAAGCTATTTAGGAACAGTTTGTATCAGTGGCCGTTGTCCTTTATAGTACCACCTCTGAAAAACCTCTTAATTCAATTGCCCTACCAGGCAGCAATAACTGCCTCTACTGATTTGCAGTAAAGCCAACAGAAAGAATAAATACTTCCTTACCTTTGGTGTATGTGAAGAGAACCCCTGCAGGCAACACCTTTTCTTGTGGATGTGCTATTTCACCCAGGAGAAACTGCAGAAAAAGTGCATGTGTAAAGAAAGGCTCCTCCTTGAAGATTGCTCTTTGCAAACATGGTCCTTACAACAACAGACAAAGAGTAGGGAAGAATGGGCCTTTGCAGTTGAACAAAGACCAGCTGAAAGGAGAAGTGATAAATGCAGGATGCAGAGGGGTACAATATGACAAAATATTGAAGTAGCCATTGTCACCCATTGTTCAGAAAGTGTCAGCAATATCTAGATTCAAATGCACCTGTGAATACTCTGACTTTTTTTTTTCCAACATCACTGTTTCTTCAGTAATAAAGGAACAAGTTGTTTTTTTCCAGAACCCTTCAAAAAGTGAGCCAGAGTCTGTGGAAGCAGGCTGGAAGTGTAGTGAAGATTTCAAGGTGCAAGATAAAACTATGTGCTCCTTTTCATTAGACATGGAGAAGATGCAGTAGTCTGATCCATTGGGAATATTTATTTTTGTGTTCCTTTTTGTCAGATCACCAAAGGGAGGGAGAAAAAGAAAAAGAGTTTCAGATGCATAATTATGAACTCAGTTGTGAGACAGCCTTTAAATAATCATGGAAAATGAAGATGAGGCAAAGACCTTCCCTACAGATAACAGTCTTTCTCTGACAGTGACAGTGTTCCTCCTTTTCTTCAGATGCAGAAACCTTTTACACTTTGGAGAAAAAAAAAGAAATAGATTATTTTCAGGGAACTGCATTCAGGCTCATTTAGAATTTAAGAGCCATTGGTGTATTAATGGCCACCACTTTCTCCTTGTGCTCATATCTGCTGACATGGGCTTACAGCATCCTCATGTTTGTCAAATTTGTTCATCTACCCTAGCCTGCTCTAAAATACACCCCAGAGTCTAGAGTGAACCTAAGTGATTCTTTTAACTGCTGCTTGTCCCTGTGCAGTCAGGGATCTGTCACAGATGCAGTCTTATAAATCCAAAATTTAGAAAGCCATGTAGTAAAGCATTTTTTGGCTAGAAACAGGCTTGTTTCTATCTGAGAACAAGATGATGAGAGCTTGGAGCATCCTGTGTATTTCAAAAGGCTCTGCAGTTCTTAATTATTTGAGGTCTAAATTTTGCTGCTACATTAATGAATACAGTTTCCCCAAATCATCAGCACTGTCCCCTGGTTAGCCATATCTTGCCAGTGAGCAATTCCTTAAGTACTGTGAAATAGGAGGCTTAGAAAAATGTGAGCTGATAGAAATAATGCCTATGAACAGTCAGGAGAGCAGACTTCTTGAAAGAATTAATGTCTAAGATAGAAGCTGCAAATTAGAAGTAAAAAGCAAAGGTGCTTCTAGCTTTCTTGCTCAGTCTGAAGTACCAAGAGTACTGAAAGACACTGGAGCATGTGCTGAGAAAGTGTGTGACAGAGCCTCAAAATCTGTGCATGAAGAATATATTAATCAGATCTCCGAAATATCTTTTGATAATTTCTAATTGTTTAGCTAACTCTGCACAAACTATTCTTTACTCAAGTTTATTTTCCTTTTCAACTGAGGATCACAGCAAAGAATGAATGAAATGTGGTTTGTATGGCAGATAGAAAACATTTTCAATGAGCAGTATCAGGGAAATGTAGAAAATTACATCCTTCACAGCAAATGATTCAGTACAAAGAATTGCTGAAGGATGGAAGAGTGCTTGAAGGAAGTAGTATTACATATCCTCTTAGAGATCTGCTTTTGATCTGAGGTAAGGAAGCAGGATATGGGGCTAGGTAGACTAAGAGTGCTTGAAGGAAGTATTATTACATATCATCTTAGAGATCTGCTTTTGATCTGAGGTAAGGAAGCAGGTTATGGGGCTAGGTAGACTTGAATCATCATTGTGCACAATTTTCTCTGTGCTTCAGCAGGTAGGGTTATTTAGAAACACACTGAGAATGGGAAAAAAACAGCCTAACACCACACAATAACAGTATAAGTATTCTGGGGTAGGGGAAGGAGAAAGGAAGGGAAGAGGAAGGAGAAGGGGAAGGAGAAGGGGAAGGGAAGGGAAGAAGAAGAAAAGAAGAAGAAAAGAAGAAGAAAAGAAGAAGAAAAAGGAAAAGAAAAAGGAAAACAAACCCACTTGGTATATTTACCTTTTAAAGTAACAAGTTAGGGAATGGACTTGAAAGACAGATCCTAGTTTCAGGATAAAGACAGATCATTGATTTGGCTCATTTAGTTACTAAAGCTAAATATCCACATTCTACATTACACTGCAAAGAAATTTGTTTGTTGCGTATGCTTCTAAGCCTAATGCCAAACCATGCAGTCCTGAAATTGTTCTGCATACTTCTCCCATCACAAATTTGGACCCAGATTCTGTAATTATTGGAAATCTGACGCCATCTTTGCTTGCTGCATCTGCACCAAGGCTTCCTTCATGGAGCAATCTGATTCCTTTGGTTTATAAGTGTCGTGGATGGGAGCATAACAGCTACTGCAGCATTAGTACATATAACTTCCCAATGCCCTTGCAAGGGGTGCTATGCAGAAGTGAATCTACTGAGAATGATTATGTGACTTATTGACACAGCATCGGAGAGGGGCAGAGTGGTTGCAGATTGTGCAGGCTGGCCTTTCTGTATTCTCCTTTAAGGGGTGACATTATTTGCACTATGTGGACAGCAGGTAACATCTCACATGAATCTCATCAGGTGGAAGTGCAACTGCACAATTGCCTTGCACTGGCTCTAGCCATGATGCATTAAGTACTGGAGTACTGGGTGTCAGCTCAGACATGCAAAGCAGGGTGAGTGGCTGTGGCTTGGACCTCTATTTCCGAAGCAATCACTGACAGCACACCCACCCCTTGCTACTTTGTAACAATGACAGGTGGGAAATTCAGATGCTATGGTCTTTCTTCCAGTTTTCTTCTTGTGTTTCCTACAATGTAAAGGAGGTTGATTCATGATGCACAAATATTTCCTCAGTGTGTTGTGAGCCCTCTGCGCTTGCTCATGCCAGACACAAGAAAACTTGCTACAGGTTTTTAGTACCCAAATGTTTCTGCAATAGCTTTTAAGTTTTGATTTCAGACTTGAAAGGTTTTAGAAAGAGCTGAGTTTGCATTAAATAGGAGAGTGGGTTGAGACTAGTGAAAAAGGTGAGAAAATGAAGGGAAAACGCTCATTGTATGAAACCTATTTTGATATTTTACTCTGCGTTATTTTACTTGCTTTATCTCATGATGAGAACCATAAAACTGCAAGACAGAAGCCTGAAATCCCATTTGTCTCCCAAATAAATCCTGCTCTGCTACAGTGGCTGCTCTAGCAGCTAATTAAGTGGTTATGATAGCCTTTCCAATGCTCTTCTACTTTTTTTTTTTTTTTTTGGTACTGTCATCTTCAGCCTACACTATTGCAAAAATTAGAGCTTCTCTGTCTTTAAATTGAAGCATAGAGACTCTATTTTTGATCGAAACATTAAATATACAGAAGCTGCCTTTTTAGTCTCAGATATTACCTCAGCCAACCTAGGCACTTTTCCTCTTAGTATTTCATGCCAGGATTACTAAATAATATCTTAGAAACAGAGGTACTGGACAGTGAAGAAACAAAGGCAAAACTGAGTCACCTTTCTGCAGAGAGAGAGGTGGGCATACTGTGACTGTTTGGATCCTGAGGAAAGGGAGAAAGGGCCCTTTGTTTCCATATTTTGTGAACTTTGCTCTTGAGAAATGTTTACTGCTTCTGCAAAATGTTTAATCTCTCCTCTTTACGGAGGCCAACACAAGGCTTACTGTTGCAGGCAGCCTCTGAGAGGATGCAATGCATTGAATTTCTGCCTCCATTTCAACCCCTTGATTTCCTTCAGGGATGAGGCTTCTGATTTCTAACCACATGAGACTGAAAGCACTCCCTAGAACAAGACTCAGCAAGTAGAGCTGTTACAAGATGCCAAGTCTGCCCCCAGGAATGGTGCACACCACAAGACTTCTGGAACTGAGAAGGAAATGAGATAAACAGTATGGTTTTGTTTTTAGAGGAAATATGCTGCTGTCTGTGCTGAGAAGCTTAGCACAAAAGTGGGGTGGAGGTGGCATTCCTTTTTTTTAAAGCCATCAGCAACTGTTGTCTGCAACCATATGTTGCACAGCCTCTGTACATTGAGTTTCTTTCCCTCTCTGACATTTCCTGGTGAGGCTGCCCCACTTGCCAAGCAGCCATCACACTTCCCAGCCATTGCTACTACCCAGAAACTTAGCATGTGCTGTTATAACTTGTAGCTTGATAGCTTCACAAATCACAAAACCCTGTGTTAATCCAGAGGTGTTGGCATGGTGTGAGGTTGAAATAAATTCTTCCTTTTTCCTTTTCTCACCAACATTTTGGCCTGAATTCTGAGAAGGCAGAGAAGAAAATGTAGTCCTATTACAGCAGAAGAAATGTGAATAGCTTGAAATAAGACCATTTAGGATGGAGACTTTCTTCCTCCACAAGCAGAGTGAATTTTCTATTTTTTTCCAGCTTAAGGCAAATGTTTGTTAAAAATTCTACTCAAATTACCTTGTTCCTTTTGTAGAGCAGACAGTGGAGTAAGAAGAAAAGAAGAGATGTTGGAACAGGAAAAGTAAATTTTAAGGTGAGTTATAGCACTCTGTTCATGTTTCTGCTCTGTGAATGCAGAAACTATTCTCTGCTCTCTAATTCGGTTCTCTTCCTCTATACATTTAATTATCACCTCTAACTGCAGCCCTCTGCAGCCATCTACATGAGTGAGAACCATTTGTAGTGTCCCACTCCTAGCAGTTCACATGGCACTGTACAACCCCTCCTCACAGCCCTGCTTATTCACACTGAATCAACACATCAGCTGTGGGAGAAATTCACAGAGCCACATCTTGCACACTGCAGCCATCTTAATGCCCTGCAGTAAATAATGATGATCATCTAGTTTAACTCCCCTGCCACAGCAAGTTCACCTACAGCAGGCTGTGCAGGGTAGTGTTCAGAGGCAAATACTCCAGCATCTTTCTGGGCAGCCTTGGGCAATGTGTGGGTGGCACATGTATGTCCTCCTGGCTCCTGCAGCTACGCTGGGTTGAAATATCTTCTCCCATTGCAGCACTGTAAACCCAGGGTACCTACTGAAGCAAATGGAGCTTGGACCATGGTAGAATGCAATGATAAATCAGAGTTTTCTATATATCTTAGGTAACTGATCGGGCTGAACCTTGTTTAGTTCAGCTTAAATCTGTGATGGAGGAAATTGAGTAGAAGAGAGAAAAAGTGTGTTAAAGAAGCCTAAGGGCTGCATTAAAAGCAACATCCTTCCAGCTCACAGCTCTGGCCAATAAAGAATAATCAGCTGCCATGGTGATGGGGCTTGGAATATGAAATAATACAGCTCTGCTAGGAAAAAGATAAATCCAGGTGACTGAATCCTGGGGAGAGCATTGGTACCTGTGTTATAGGGACTGAGGGGGCAGTGCAAGAGGAGTTCTCCTGAAAGTGAATGAGGATTTCTTTGTACACAGGATTTCAGAAGTGACCCAATACAGGCTATACTGTTCCCATGATGTGTATTGTTTCTCATAAGGAACTACCAGTCCACAGCTGCTAGACATCAGTAACGAAGAATGTAAATGAATGCAAGTCACATCTGTTGATGCACAGGCTTGCAGTCCACATCCAAACTAAACTGTTTCTTCCCCTGACATCAAATCCTTATTTTATATTATCTTGATTCCTTACATTATAACACATGGGAAAGGCAAGGAGCTTCTTTCCATGTCTTTTAAAGCAATTAAAGTTCATTAATATACAGCTCTACCAAATTCACACTCCTGTATTGACGAGGTATTGAAGGATTGTGTTGTGATTTACACCTTTATTTGCTTTGTAACAATGATGGTTGCTGTTTGTTTTTCAGAATGTTAAACATGGAAACAAATTACTTTTTTCCCCCCCATTAATTTCTAGTTAAAATGAGCTTATGAAATGTTAATGGTGCCATGTTGTAAAATCTGCTTCAATTGGAAATGGGTCAGTGCTGTGATAAAGGCTTCCTGGAGTTCACAGCATTTTCATCCACAACACTGCACAGAACTGATAAAAATTTCTGCAGAATCCTAACAAGGAAGGATGGCATATGTCCCTTTAAAAATCAATTCTGAGTTGCATTTTCTAGCATTGTGATGTGAAATGTTCTTTGTTTTCCTGGAACAGGAATAGTTCAGATCTTAGAACACTGACTCATTGGCTGGAGGAGACCTTTGAGATCATCAAGCCCAACTGCTCACCTAGAGCTTGTAACTACTGCTAAACCACTACCACTAAGCCATATCCCTAAGCACCACAACCATGCATCTTTTAAACACCTCCAGGGGTGGTGACTCATCACCTCCCTGGGCAGCCAGTTCCAATTCTTGATAACCTTGTCTGTGACGAAATTTTTCCTAATAGTCAAGCTGAACCTCTGCTGGCACAACTTGAGGCCATTCCCTCTTGTCCTGTCACTTGTTACATGTGAGAAGAGACCAGCCCCCACCTCACTGCAGCCTCCTTTTAGGTGGTTGTAGAGGGCCAGCCATCACTCAACAACTTCAGGTCCTTCTCCTCTGATGCATTTTCCCCCAAGTCTGTAGCGTTGCATGAGTTTGTTGTAGGCAAGTGTAACACTCAACGTCTCACCTTGTCAAATCTCATACTGTTGGCCTCAGCCCATCTATCCAGTCTGTCTAGATCTCTCTGCAGAGCCTTCCTGACCTCCAGCAGATCTACATGCCCACCCAACTTGGGGTCATCTGCAAATTTTACTGAGGGAGCACTCAATTCCCTAATCCAAATCACAGATAAAGACATTAAATAGAACTGCCCCCAGTATTGAGCACTGGGGACCACTTCTAATTGGCCACTAACTGGATTTAAATCCACTCACCACAATTCTTTGGGCCTGGGCATTCACCCAGTTTTTCACCCAACAAAGCACATGCCTGTCCAAGCCATGAGGCAGACAAGGCATGAAGTACCTCAGCCTTTTCCTCATCCTTTGTTACTATGTTTCATTCCACATCTCTTAAAGGATGGAGATTCTCCTTAGCTCTCCTACTGTTGATACAGAAACATCTTTTATTACCTTTCACAGCAGTAGCCAGATTAAGTTCAAGCTGGGCTTTAGCCCTTCTAAATTTCTCCATACAATGTCTCACCACATCTTTATAGTCCACTTGAATGCCTGTTCTCTCTTTCAAAGGCAATAAACACTTCTCTCGTTCCTGAGCTCCAGCCAAAACTCCCTGTTCAGCTGTGCAGGTCTCCTTTGCCAGCCCATCTTTCAGGAGGTGTGGATGGCATGTTCCTGTGCTTTTAAGAGTTCCTTCTTAAAGAGTGCCCAGCCCTCCTTGAATCCTTTAGGGAGGCCACTCAAGGAGCTCTGTCAACTAATTCCCTGAACAGGCCAAAACCTGCCCTACAGAAATCCAAAGAGGCCATTCTGCTAACCTCACTTGTTGCTTGTCTGAGAACTGAAAACTCCAACATCCTCCAACTATTACATCCCCCACACATCCTACCCTGTTAACAAGCAGCAGGCCCAGGAGGGCACCTTCTCTAGCTGGCTGCTTCATCAGCTGTGTTAGGAAGTAGAAAGGAGGAATTATGAATTTCTTTGTCCTTCTTGAGACCTTCCCTTATATATTTATCTCAGAATAAAGTTTTCTTTCGTGTATGATGTTACTGAATTTACTTTTGTGATCCCTCCTAACCTGCAGATCCAGTTGTGACTGCTCCTAGAGAACCCCAGATTTTTTTTCACCATCTTTAAGTTATTTTTCTGCCTCTATTTCTCCATTAATTTCAAGATAATTTTGACAGTGATCCATTCCTCCAGAGTGCTGGCAGTCTTGATAAGACTCTGCAAATTCAATAAGTTGCACAGCTACTCCTTCAGCCAGGTCATTACTGTAGAATCAAATGGGGCTGGAGTAGTGTTGGACTTTCCAAAACCAGTTTTGGACCTTTAATAATTTTACCTAGAACACCCCTCAATGGCTTGCTTATGCAAGTGTTATAATTCATGATATTGGTGGCAGCTAAAATGCATCCTAGCCTATGCACTAGCCATATTGGTTGGAAGTCCAGAAATCAGTCACTTGTATAGAAAGTCTAGAAAGGACAGGCCATCAAGTGATGTGCAATTGGTCCTGAGGGCTCAGGAGGACCATCTTCTTGCCCTGTTTTCTACTGGAGAAACTTTATTGGTATCTGGAGGGAAATGAAGAAGCAGCAGCTCCTTCTTACCATCAAGGCCTCTACCTGTGGGACTCATAGCATTTGCCAGCTTCATTTCAAATGAACCTCAGGTGCTGAGGTTCTGGAAATATTGGAAAGTTGCATCAGACAGAGGTATTTGGAATTTCAGTATTTGTTTGCCCAATGCCCTAATTCATGGAGTCCTAATTTCTTAGGTGGAATGTTCTTAGGTGGAAACCACCTGTATCCTCACTATTCTACAGACAGCACAGAGATCCTTCAGAGTGTCTACAGAGAGCGTTTCGTTTTTATAACAACAATGACAACAAAAAATAATTTAAGCTGACATTATTTTTTAGATGGAGAAAGAAGAGAAGCACCCTGACTGAAATGCAAAGCTTTCTGAGGCTAAATTCCAGAGAAACTCCCAAAGTTTTGCACTCAGACAAGAAAATCCAAACAAAACCAAAATAAATCATAGAATCAGTCAGGGTTGGAAGGGACCACAAGGATCATCTAGTTCCAACCCCCCTGCCATGGGGGCATGCCCCCTCACACTACATCAGGCTGGCCAGAGCCTCATCCAGCCTGGCCTTAAACACCTCCAGGGATGGGGCCCCAACCACCTCCATGGACAACCCATTCCAGGCTCTCACCACTCTCATGGTGAAGAACTTCTTCCTCATGTCCAGCCTGAATCTTCCCACTTCCAGCTTTATTCCATTCCCCCTAGTCCTATCACTACCTGATACCCTAAAAAGTACCCTCCCCACAGGAGGAAGACAGAATATTCCTGCTAACTTACAAGATAGATGGTAATATTTTGCACACCTCAGAGAGAATACCACACCACTCTCTGAGGTTTATTATGAGGAAAAGAAGTGGCTTTGTCCTTACTGCTTTCCTTAGACTGCAGGTCTCCTCTGCTTACTTTCCCCCCTTCCTGTCCAAACACTTCACAAGAGAAATCTCCTTATACAAAATAATAATAATCAGTAATAACAACATTCCTTGCATCTGTCAATTTGCATTCATTTTGGAAAAAAAAAATCTGTTTGTTTTGCCCCATGGAAATTTCAGGGCAGGAACTGCATTCCAAGCCTAGCAAGAATGGCTCTTCTGGCTGTTGCAGCAATCACACAAATTGAATTGAATCTGACCTTTGTTTACTTGCATGGCAGGATTCCCGCATCTCTGCTGTATTTCACACAGCGGGAGGCAAGTGTGGACTTTCCAAGGTCAATCTTGCTGCTGAAGACCAATGGCTCTCCTGCTGAGGAGGTGTCACAAGGCATCTAGTCAAGTCTGTAGAAATGCAAACTTGTCAACTGTTGAGGAAGCTCCAGCAGCTTAAGTGCATTTGACCGGTGAAGACCCGCGCTGCCTAGAATTAATTTGCTTCTCTGCAGGGGGTAACGAGGAGAAGGAGGCTGAGACAGATGGAAGTGAAAGAATCTGTGAAATTGCCAATCATCCTACGAAGAAGCCAACAGGAGTGTAAACTGTCTCCTGAAAGCACATATCCATGGGCTTAACTTGCAGTCTTGGATCTCGGCTTAACAGGCCACTGGGGAAGTTGGAATCTGAACTAAATTAATCTTCCATGCAGAGAAAAAGGCTGTACAAGGCACATGGGGCTTGCCTTTGCATTCTCTACTGTTTACTGCTGATGAATTTAATGAGAGGACAAAAACAATTAAAAGTTTATTAGAGGTGGTTTCAAAAGAGATGCAAAAATATTGACAGTGCTGATATATTGAGAAAGTAGTTTGAGGAGTGAGGGCCAGTGGAAACAGACCACTGGGAAGGATCATCACTATGGGATGTGCATGAATGTGGGGCTCCATGTAAGAAGTTGGCTGCCATGGAATGTTTGAAAGCAGTAGAGGTGCATGAGAGTGGCACTGTGCTAGAGTCAGGAAGCCTGAGCCTGTGACTTTTAGGTGGTAATTAGATTCACCCAGCCATCTTCTTAATACAGCTATATTCTGTTCATGGTGCAAGCTTAAATGTCTCTGAATTGACTTCCACTGCACAGTAGACAAACAGAGAGGTGATTATTATTGAATTTATACATATCAAAAGAGCTTTAGAAAGGTGACTGGCATTATACAGATGCTCAAAGTGACACAGAATGCAGCAAGGAACCATTGGGGAAGCACCAAAGTCAAGGCTAGAAAGGAGGTCCCTACTCATCCTGGCTCAGCTTTGCAAGAATGACTCTCTGAAATGAGCACAGCATTTTTTTCCAGAGACTCCCCTGGGTTCTGTGTTAAGACTATCAACAATATGCTTCAGTTCAGCAGGGTAATAACAAGAACATTTTTTTCTCTTATCGTTATTATTTGCTCCACTGCACTTACGTTTTCTGCATGTGTTCATTTTAGGTTGTTTTATGACTTCAGCAAAATATTTTATCACATATTTAATTTTAAGCACATGCTTAGGGACCCCAGCAACCTTAAAAGCATTTAAACCTTGTATTCAAAGTTAAGTGGATACTTAACTGAACAGAGATAGACTCACTAAACGTTCAGTAAGTGTATGACTGTTTTGCTAAAACAAGGAAAATGAGAATGAATCTTTAGTGACTACAGAGGAATATACTAGGAGGTGGCTTTAATAATAAGTATCTTTTAGACATGTGCAGTCTTGGGCACCAAGCAGGAGGTTCATCCCCTCTCTGCCCAGATGTGGATCCCCTGAATCAATCCATGCAACAGTGCAGATCCTGTCTTTTGGTGCTTGAGATTAGACATCTGATACATGGAGTCTGGCTCATGTGGTCTTGAAGTAGGGAAGATCACGATGTTCCCTTGGCAGTGATGGCATAAGGACTCATTTTACTCTTTTAAACCTCTTAGTCTTTAAAAGAAAGATTGTTAGAAGGTGATCCCCATACACCCTAGGCTTACTACTGTCATGTGAGCTAACCTAGCAGGGTCCATGTTTAGGCAAAAATACAGGAAATTTATTTAAGGACTAAGACTGCCTCTGTGAGAAAGGAAAGAGCTGAGTGACCCCAACCAGGCATAGCATCCTGCATTTCAAATCTAGAAGGGACTAAGCAACTCCAGTTATTATATATGTTTTTCAAGGCCCCTGTCAAATTGCAGCCAGGTTGGGTGAACCAGCTTTCCAGGGGAGCACAGCTCTGGCTCTGGAGAAGTGTTTTTCTAAACTAAAGGTCTTATTTTAGGCTGTATTCAATAAGTGGATGAAATATTTCTCTGTTTAATGATGGTGAAAATTGAAGGCATCCAGAAAAGCAGTAATGCTAAGACAATGAACCTAGTTAAGATTGTTTTCTCTTCCCCTTTGTTCTTCCCTTCCAGTAAATGGTTAATTACCAGTTTCAAAAGCTCAGTGAAATTTGTCAGCTTGCATAAATTACAGTGATTACCATATTGCCAGAAAGAATTGTGACCCCATTGTTCTTCCAGAGGAAAGTATTTATTCTTCTACAGAAAATGTTAAGCTATCTCCTGACTTGAACTATCAAGCCACAGCCTTACTCCTCCTTGATGGCAGAGGTGGGAGATGATAGGATTGTGCCCATCTGCTGAGTGCCATGAACACAAGCTTCCCACAGTGCAGCTTCATCCTCTGGGTTGGCATCTGTGAGATCCCTTCTCTTCTGCCACTAGGAGGTACCTGGCAGAGCAGAAGTTTAGCACCAGACCTGTCCTATTACTAGGAGTGAGTGGAGCATCTCAGCAAGATCCCACATTTGAGCCCTCATTTGAGCTGACTTGTAGCACAATTTGCTCTCTAAATATTGCCATTGCCAAAAGTCCTAAACTCTACAAACCCAGCCTGATAGATATTTGCTTGTCTTATAGGAATGACCAACAGCTCCATGGGTGATTGGGTTCAGATGTTTCCTTTGCTCCAAGAATTGATTCCTGCATTATGGAAGTAGGGTATTTTAACAAGTCATTGAGAAACCACTGTTAATTTGTTATTGCCTGTGGTTAAAGTGTTCAGTGAGGTAACCTCTGCCTCAACAGCTTCTTGCTTGGGCAAGAAGCTGTCAAGTATTCTCCCTGCATATATGCTTGTTGTCTAGAATATATATTTTAGTCCCAATTAATGTGTGCACCACAGTTAGGATTTCTTTGTTCCTTTATTTATTAGGGATGCTGACACAGCTCAAATTGGTACAATAAGATACAGGATATCAGTGTTGTACTCTTGTTGCCACTATGCTACTCATCAAGACTTTCTGCAAACAGCAGTAACTGCTGATTCTCAGAGCCAAAGACACTCACATAACTCACAGCACCTTGCTATGTAAATGAAGAGTGCATTATTAATAGACCATAGGTTTCATCTATTCTGTTGTACTCTATGCCATTCTGAAACTCCAGGTGCTTTAAAACTATGTATGAAAAGCATAATGATTTTAAAAAAATGGAAGTCTGAGGAGACAGACTAGAGCATAGAAAAACCACAGCAAAATTTCCATTTTATAGCCTGCTTTTCTTAAATTCAAGCTCCATGTTTCCTCAAGGAAGTAACCTGCTGACTGGTATTATTACCCAAAATAACTTCCTCACACTTAACAACCTTCTTACTGCAATGACAAGGAAAGGGAAGGATGTGTCCCTGTAACTGGGAAATCTGTGTCAGAGTCAAGGTAGATACTAATCTGCTGAGCCTGGAACTTTACTGCACAAAAATTACGTATGCAGAAAAACATTTGCATTTTTTTCTCTGTCCCTGAGAGGTCATGCTAATAAAACAATTAAATTGCACATTCTCCCTTGCAACTGAAAAAGAAACAAATCCAGAACAACCCCCTTCCCTTTCCAAACACTCCCCCTGCTTCCAGAAATGCTGAGAAGCACCATCCAAGCCTAACAACTTTGGGAAGATTCATAATTAGGATGCAGCATCACTGAGCTGTGTACTCAGAACTTAACAAGACAGATCCCAACAAGCATCATTCTGGTGAGCTGCTGGTAACAGTGAACACTAAGGTTATTCAGGTTCTCTCAGTCATTTTTCTCATTCCATTAGTTCCCTGACCTATTATTCTACTTATTCCCTCTTTGTCCCTGTTTGGCAGAAGATGTAGAGTTGGCATAACAGAATTCTGTACTTGGCCTCTATACAGGCTGTTTCTCTCAGGGAATACATTTGATTTGTAGTATTTTTTCATAATTAAAACTCCTAAAGTGCCCCAAAGTGCACACCAAATACGTTTGGGCTTTAACCACATCGCCCAGGTTACAGAATATAAAAGCAGGAGCTGGGAAAATGGAAAACCACCCACTGTAAGTGAAGACCAGGTCTGAGATCACCTAAGGAATCTGAACGTGCACAAAGCCATGAGACCTGCTGAGATCCATCCATGGGTCCCGAGGGAACTGGTGGATGAAGTTGCTAAGCCACTTTCTGTTGTGTTTGAAAAGTTATGGCAATCTGGTGAAGTCCCCACTAACTGGAAAAGGGAAAACAGGAACCCGAATGGACATGGAATTGTCAGGACAGATCCAGAAGAGGGTCATGAAGACGATCAGAAGGCTAAAGCATCTCTCCTGTGAAGACAAGCTGAGAGAGCTGGCATTGTTCAGCCTGGGGAAGAGAAGACTCTAGGGAGATCTTACTGCATCAGTATTTGAAACAGGCCTAGAAGGTAGCTGGAGAGGGACTTATTACAAAGGCATATAGTGACAGGAAGAGGGGTAATGACTTCAAACTGTAAGAAGCTAGATTTAGATTAGATATCGCAAAGAAATTCTTCACTATGAGGCACTGAAACAAGTTTCCCAGAGGGGCTGTGGAGGTTCCAACCCTGGAGGTGTTCAAAGTCAGGTTGGACAGGGGTCTTGAGCAGTCTCGTCTAGTAGGAGGTGTCCCTACCCATGGCAAGTGTTTTGGAAGTAGGTAACCTTTAAGGTCCCTTCCAACCCAAACCATTCTATGATTCTGTAATTTTCTCACAAGCTTTTGTGTCACCCTGCACTACAGAGTCTCCATTCTGGCTTGTCACTTGTCTGTAAAACAGAATGCTTCTACAAGCCTTGATTCGTTATCAAATTATAGCTCAAAAGTAAAAGCACATAGAAGCCTTTACTGAGAACAGGTTACAAGGAAAAATATTTTCAGTATTCCAAAGTAAGAACCAACCTTGGTCTTAAAGAGCTATCAATCTAGAGAGACCAAGCAGAGAAACATATTGTGAAGGTCCTCTTCATTATGCAAGAAAACTGTGGCTCAGAAGCCCAAATGTTACAGAAAAGATGCTGGGGTACAGTTGAGAGGGGAACCAGTTTCTTATGGTTTTAGATGAACTCCAAGTGGTTTGTGAATTTAGCAAGGTGATCAGATTTGTGCATGTTGACAAACACCAATGCTAGATCCTGGCTGCAGGCCTCTGGCTGCCTTATTTAACCTTATTTAGGATCATTAAGACTTTCTCCCATGGCTGTAGAGGATACAGAGTCCTCACAGTCCTAAATAGGTTGAGTTACTTACTGCATTCTTGAGGTACCAAGATATTATGGGTCCTGTTAGATGCTAAATGAGATAGCATAAAAATAACTCATGGCTACCAGAATCTCTGTCTCTCAGGTCTGAGACAGACCCTGTTGGAGAGCATGAGTAATTTTGTACAAATTCTGATGCTCTTTGGATTAGGCAGCAAACTGTTGCCATTTCTGCACTAATTCCTCTGTCAGTGTTACTCTGTCAAACATGTGGAAATATCACGTTTTTAAAAATCAATAGTTCTTAGAGATGTAAAGTAATAAATGAAAGCTAAGCTTTCAGTTCGGAGAGATGGAGAAATGTTTTGAAGATGTGAAGAAAGAGACTAACAAATCAGTCTTTCCCTCTGGACTGCTGTCACTGAAGTCCAGACGGAACCTGAGCATCCCAGATGCTGGAGCCAAAGACCCTTAGAACAGACAGACAGTTCATCATGGTGCAGAGTGGGGACTGGCTGCACAGAGGAAGGTGTCTATTATCATGTTGCTGCAGCTGCTTCCTGCTGAAGTCTGTTACATGCCCATTGCTTTACTAAAGGTTAACTCATGCTGAGAAGTTTTAATTGTCTATTATCTACCCAGAAGGAACAAGCTTAAGTAGACTAAGGCAAAGTCTTCCTTTTCTGGCTTTCCTTTGAGTATTTTTGAAAGAAATTTGTACATAATTTAAGGAACTATAATAGCAGTGATATGATCTTTAAAGAAGAACCTGGGTTACACAGATCCACCAGCAATGAATCTAAATTAAGTCAGGGAGAGTATCACTGGCTACTACACTTCAATTATTATTGCAGTGATTGATAATGTGGTTGCTCAGCTAACGTGACAATGTGCATGGTCTAAAGGTCAGCAGCACAGCTGGTGAGGTGGAAAATGATGATGTTGTGATGGGATGGACTGATGCCTCATGGCCTCATTCACAGGTCTTGTAAATCAAGATTGATTTGGACTGCAGTGTCCCAGTCCTGGGCTGTCCTGCACATAGTAGCTCTGCAGGATTAGTCTGTGATTTGTCCAGCTTCTCAGTGGGGGTAACTAACTTTCATTGACATGGCCATTTCAATTTGATGGTGTGGCTAATTCCACTCATAGCTGAACTCTTTCCTTAGTTTTAAATGGAATTTATGTTTCTGACGAGAAATGGAACGGATTTATCTGTTTCTGTCAGAAAAATAGTAATGCAAGAAATCCTTTTGTAGGGATATGACTAGCTTTACTCACTTCTGAGGAATACAATGTGATTTAGTAAGTGATCTGCAGAGAGGTGAGATCTAGTGAGGTTTCTGGTAGTTCACTCACTGAGATATCATGGGCAGAACAAAAAGAGGTGGAAGACCTGAGGTGATTGTTAGATAACCTGTAATGCTGAAGGAAATAGTACAGTATATTAAAACCTAAATGTTGCTAAGGACAACTTTCAGTGCAGATTTATATCTCTGTTTTATCCCAGCACTCCAAAACACTTAATATCACAGATTTAGTCAGTGACTAAGGAGCTGGAAGTTGGAGTACTGAGCATATGATGTAATGGAAGAAAAGGAAACAGGTACATACCTGTGAGGGACTTTTCAATTTCCCATGCTCTGCCAGTGAGCAGGTATACAAGAAGCTGGATCATGGCCAGGACAGCCGACCTGAGCTACCCAAAGGGACATTTCACATCAAAGAATGTCACCCACAGTACCTAAACTGAGGGATATGTCTGGAAAGTGCAGATTGCTGTCATCAGTCAGCAGGTGGTGAGCAATTGCATTTTGTATCATTTTTCTTTCTTGGGTTTTATTTATCTCTTTCCCCCCTTTATATTATTTTTTATTACAAATATTATCCTAAATATATTTTTATAATTATAATATTTATTTATTTACCTGTTTTGCTTTTTTTCCTGATTCTTCTCAACATCCTCCTGGGAGGGTGGAGGAGCAAGTGAGTGGCTGCATAGAGCTTAGTTGTTGGCTGGGGATAACGGCATGTCCAAACTGAATGCAGGACAGATCAAGGCACTCAGAAAGAATGAAGGACTGGAAACTTTTGTCACAGTAATAACTTTAATAAGCACCTTCTTATCAGGACATCTTGTCCAACCCCTCTGCATTAAGCAAGGACATGTCTTTAACTAGATCTGGTTGCTCAGAGACCCATCAAGCCTGACCTTGAATGTTTTCAGGTATGGGGCTTCCAGCACCTCCCTGGACAACCTGTTCCAGGATTCCACTACCCTCATTGTAAAGACATTCCTAATGTCCAATCTAAATCTACCTTCCTCTAGTTTAAAACCATTTCCCCTCATTCTATTTCTATATAACCTTTTAAAGACCCCTTTGGGTATGGGAAGGCTGATACAAGGTCTCTGTGGAGCCTTCTCTTCTCCAGCCTGAACAACCCCAACTCTCACAGCCTGTATTTGTAGGAGAGGCACTTGAGCCCTCCGACAAATTTTGTGGCCCTCCTCTGGACCTGCTCCATCAGGCCCATGTCCTCCTTGCTTTGAGGGCCCCAGAGCTGGACAGAGTACTCCAGGTGAGGTCTCACCAGAGCAGAGGGGCAGAATCACCTTTCTTAGTCTGCTGGCCACGCTTCTTTTGATGCAGCCCAGGATGAGACTGGCCTTTTGGGATGAAAGCACACATTGCTGGCTCATGCCCAGCTTTTTTGTCCACCAGTAACCCCAAGTCCTTTTCTGCCAGGCTGCTCTCTATCACGTCATATACCTGCCTGTATTGATAAGGATGATTATCCTGACCCAGGTTTAGGACTTTGCACTTGGCCTTGTTGAAACTCATGAGTTTCACATGGACTCACTTCTCCAGCTTGTCCAGGTGTCTCCAGCTTGTTCAGGTTTATCATTCCACAATGAACAACAGAGACACCAAAAAGGATTTATCCCTGAGTTTTAATTTGTCTTGGTAAAGTGTCTGGATGTGCCATGTATAATCACATTGCACAGATGAACCTTTTCTTTTGCTGTTTAAACTTCCTGTCTGAATGTTTCTAAGACCTCATATTTTTTGGGGTAAACTTTCTTCTGGTACTAAATTATTCAGGCTGAAATCACATAAAAATAGACGATTAGACAGTTTTAAAGGCAACTAGAAATCTGAATATCATCCTTATTTATTATCAAATAGTGAACAAACTTAAAGCTGCTTTACTGCATTGTTCTATAAATATTGACTAAAGTATTGCTGTACAAGGAAGCATGGAAGTTATTATTCCACCCTCTAAAGACAGAAAGGGAAGATCTTTCATTCATTTCATTGTATTACCAGTATCTTAGAAGTCATTCATTCAAGGAAGAAGAGGCATCTTACAGGTAATTTACTGTATTTGTGCCTTCTGTCCCATGGGCTATAATGCAAGACTAAGTGTCAGCTCCTGCTTTCAGTCTTCATTTCTTTTAGATTACTCCATCCTGTTTCTCTGAGGTGCTCTTCAATGTAATCATTACACTCCAGTTCCACTCCCTGCAGAAAGGCTGAACGGTATCACTTGCAATAAGGACTTTGATTGGCTCCTTCACCTAAGGGTCTTTTCTGTTCCTGGAAGTAAATGGAGAAACCAAGAGAAAATTTACCTCTACTATGGAGACACTGAGCTGAGATTCATTTGTACTCTCAGGCAGGAAAGGGGCAGTGTGGTGGAGGTGTTTGTCATCATGGTCAGTTGCTGGACATGAAGAAGGGCCAACAGAATGAAGACACTATCTGAATTTGAGATGTCAATGGGCCTCTTTCTGTAAAAAGGTAAGGACTGTGTCTTTGTAGACAAGGTTGGATTCATCAGCTGTGCAGTGACTTTTGTTAAACAGGGCACAAACCAAGGTTGTGACAGTAAATCATCATGGACACCACTGTTTCTTATAAACTTAAGAAGATATCCTGGTGGAAATAAAAGAAGTGGTTCCCAACTCCCTCTTAAGACTGCCACTTACAGTGCTGAGTTGCTGTAACTTGTACTGATGTTTGGCATTTCACATACTGGAAATAAAAAGTTCACAAAATGCTGGTCCTTCATACTTGAAACATGTACCTTTGGCTCTTTGAAACAATACAGGGGTACTGAATGAGAAAAGAATAAATATTAGTTGAAACAATACAGGGGTACTGAATGAGGAAAGGATAAATATTAGCTCTCCTTAATGAGAATTACAGGAAGGATTTTGGGTAGTTAGAAAGTAGCAATGGCTCTAGATGAAACTGGTCAGGACATTGAAAAAAATGCAACTCTTATGGGAAATGGCAGCCCAAGCCTTGCCAAGGATTACAGACCTTGGTGGATCTGTTTTCTTCAACTAAAGCAGTAAGTGCCTTTGGCCTCAGAGAGATGAATCCCATTCATGGACAGGATTCACAAGCAAGTATCTGAAACCCATCTTACAAACCACAAACATCTCTCCTCAGTAAACCTGTCAACATGACAGATGGTGCAAGCTTGTTTCAGGTAAAAAAAAAATATTAAAAAACCCTCTTCTCCCTCTTTTCATAGATGTATGTCGTTTTATGACTGAGTCCACAAAAACATGCCTGGACTTGGCCTTCAAATAAAGATCCTTGTCTCCCAAAGCTATTAACATAGAAACCAAATATGTGTAATAATTTTAGCAGGGTCTGTGACAAAGAGGGAATGTCTCCTCCATGGGCAGGTAGGGACAATACTTTGCTTCTCAATACTTAAAAACATGACAGAAAAGATGCTGTTCAAGGGAGCCCTTGAGTCTTCAGGGATCTTGTTGGCAGTGCTGCCCATTGACTGCTGCAGGAAAGGTCCTGCCCCAAACAGAGGGCTGTTGGTTATCCTCTCCTTGGAGCAGGGAAGAAGCCACAGTGTTGCATTATATAAATCAGGCTGGGGGATCTTCTGCTCATGACTCTCAATCTAACTCTCCTGTGCTTCTGTTCTTCATGTAAAAAGAGGAGCTAACAGTCATGTTGTACCTGTTTTTGAGTAAAAGTATCTCTATTGGTAGGAACAAAGCACAAGAGGATCCTACCATTGGCCAAAGGTCCTTGGAGATTCTCTCACAGTAGACAAGATTCAATGGCTAGCACAGATATGACATTTCTCTCAGAAGAAATGCAAAATTTGTCTATGTGCATGGGAAAAGTCATCTTCTGTGTCAAGGTGAAAGAGCAGAGAATGTCAGATAAAGAAGGCAAAAGAAGAGCAGAAAGACGCCTTTGTGGGGTATGGAATGTGTGAACTCATAGCAATAATATGTTCTAAGATAGAGCAAGGATAAAATACAGGATAAAAGTGGCACAAATTTGAGTTCCAGTACATCGTGTGTGCGTGTAAGAATAAGGTAGATTTGCACGATTTTTTCAGAATCCCATGCTGCATTAATCCTATCCCCTTTTCTGCATTAGGGTTCTGATGTTGGGAAACTAGCAAAATCTCCTCATGAAGAATTCTTCCAGGGATCCCTTCCCTTTTGGTGAAACTGAGAGAAACATAGGGATTCAATCAGCTTCACAGTCAGATCAAAGAGCACAGAGAATGATCCCTTTAAGTAAGTGCAGGGCCTGGAGTCATTGCTTGGAGTGAGTTGATGGTGGTTCCTTTAGTGCCATTGACAGGTCTCTCCCCTCTTTGCTGTGAGGATCTCAGGGAGAACAGAAACAAAATATGTTACACGTCCCTTTTGTCTGGAGCAGGAGATGGTGAAGTACATTATACTGAGATGAAGAGACTTGGGGGCTTAGCAAGCTTGGTTTAGGAAGCAGAAGAGTTGTCCACTGCAGCTTCAAGCTGAAGTCTTGTGCCCTTTCTGCTGACCAGAAGACCAAGGAAGTTTGCCCCTGATGACAAGGGAGAAGGCAAACGTTGACTTAACCAAGATGAGAAATACCACTCACTGGAGTGTGAGATTCCACCTCCTCTTCCTTACTGCCTCTGTATCTGTGCAGCCCTCTTTAAGTGGAGTCTGCAGCATGGGGAACAGTTTCCATATATGTTCTCCCCTGTTCTGAGCACAGGGGCAAACAGTTTGGACCAGCATAGGAACTCCCCTAGTAAAACAGTAAGTTCCTCACATGGTTGGATATGACAGCAGGAGCCTCAATTAGCTGTGTCCTTGTTGGGTCTGCCCCAGGGATGATGATTTGAAGGGGAATGGGGATCAAAAACCTTTGGTGCTGGGCTTTGGTTCTTCCCCTCTCTGAGGGAGTTCAGTGCCTGCATCTCTCACTTCTCTGGAGATGCCTTCTGCAATGCATCCTGGCAGATGCCTTCTGCAATGCCAGTTTGCAGCGCTGTGTCCCTGCCACAGCCTAGGAGACTTTGGGCACATGTCGCATCCCAGCCCCTACACTTCACACATCACTGCACTAAGCCACACTATTTTTTTATAACACTGTCCCATGCTCGTTTCTGGGACAGAGATTAAGGTTTCATTGATTTCTTAAGAAGTTTATAATATTTTATACACACACATATATATATCAGCTTATAATATTATGTTTTCCTCTGGGAAATGTCAACATCCTCCTCCTGAAAAATGCAAGTTCCCCCCTTCTTCTTTCAGTAATTACAGTGTTCTGTTCTGTTTTGTTCTTTTTTAATTCTATTCCTTATGCCATGGTTACCCCTGAAGGTACTGTGTACCTCCAGTACCACCTGACACTAAACATATTGCATGCCCTTATTAAGCTCAGACGCTTAATTTAAAGTAGAATTAAAGATGATTATGACACATATGAACTTCAGCTCAGGCTATTCTCCATCCCTCACACTCAGCAGCTACTCAGCCTTTCCTCTTCCCCACAGCCAGGTGCAAGGCCTCAGTAAGTTTAACTGAACTCTGTAGGTATGGAGCCCTGGAGACTGAACTCACAGTTAAAGCAGGGCTTTGTTCTCAAGAACTGTCAGTGCCATGATACAACGAGAAGGTTCTTGATGCCACCATAACAGGAGAAAACAAGGTAGCCCTAAGCTGTGTTTCAGGGAATAAAAGGACTGAAACAACTAGGGGAAAATCCATCAAATAAGATGAAAAGAAAATACTCTGCTGAACATCACAAATGGAAAAAAAAAAAAAGAAAAAAGAGAGAGAAAAGAAAAAAGGAATGAATTCCCCCCTCCCCCTATGATGTATTAGGCTATGAAGCACAATAGTAACAATGGAAGTAGCAACTTCAGGGCGAACTATTTCTTGTTCAGGTCTGCCTTTGATATTTCCTTTTGATTTCCACAAGGGCATCTTCACAGCCCTTGGATGTGGAATTGCTAGTACTGAGTCTCCAGCCTTGGGATGGCCAAACAGACCACCTTGCTGTATGATCTACTTTTGCTGTGGCATGTCTGCATTGTGCAGCCCCTGAGCTAGCCGCAGTTCTGTAGTGCATGCAGAGTGCAGGTACTGTCTGAGTTTCAGAAAGGGACAGCTGACTTTGCCCTGCCCCAGACCAGAGGCAGTTTATGAACTGTTTTCCCTTTCTGTTCCAGTGCTGGAGGGTGATTTCAGAGTCTCTGCTCAGCATCTCCTGGGCTTATTTTTCTAGGGCAAACTCATGTATATCTTCAGTGACCTCCCCAGCTCCCCCTGCAATGAGGCTCTCCCAGGAGCTTCTGCACATACTGAGCAGGCTAGCCCAGAGTTTGCTTCTTTTGGAGAAACAGCCTTTGGGCTTGTTTCCCATATGGTTTTGGAAAACAAAGGAGATGTCAGAATAATCCTCAAAGCAGAAAACATGACATTGCTCATGGCTATTACTGTCTCTTCGTTGCTTGCCAGTTACTAATGAGAACAACTCGTTGAGCTAGCTGCCCCAGACTGTAAAATGAAGCCATCTTGGCTGTGCTAGCAAGGTGAGCAGTTCTGTATCATGACACCAGTACATGGGGAACTCTAGTGATGGGCTGTGTTGCCTGGAGAGACAATGACAAGGATTTTTTAAGCCATTCTTCACTGTGAGGGTGGTGAGACACTGGAACAGGTTGTCCAGGGAAGTGGTAGAAGCCCCATCCCTAGAGGTTTTTAAGGCCAGACTGGATGTCACTCTGAGCAACCTCATCTAGTGGGAGGTGTCCCTGTCCATGGCAGAGGGGTTGGAACTAGATGGCCTTTGAGGTCCCTTCCAGCCCTAATAATTCTATGATTCTATGATCAAGTCCCAGTATAAACCCAGCACTGCCTCATCCACCACTAAACCATGTGCCTGTCACATCAACACATCTTTTAAATAATCACTGGGTCCCTGGACAGCCTGTTACAGTGCTTGATAACCCTTTCAGTGAAAAATCTAGTCTAAATCTCCCCTGGCACAACTTGAATCTGTTTCCTCTTACCCTGTCACTTGTTATTTGATGATAAAGATCAACACCCACCTCACTACAATTTCCTTTCAGGCAGTTATAGAGAGTGATAAGATCTTCCCTGAGCCTCTTTTTCCCCCCACAAAACAACTACATTTCCCTCAGCCACTTCTCATAGGAATCATTCCTTAGTCCCTTCACCAGCTTCAGAGTGGCATGAGAAAAGCTGGGAAAAGTTTTCAGAGCACCATTACAAGCCCTAAATATGGGTGGGTTTGGGAGAGACAGTGAGCTGAATTCAGAGAAGGTCATGAAAAAAGTGTTCAGATTTTGACTTTCAGACAAGAGATTGGCCACTGTACTGAAGGCTCCCTTTTGGCAGTGTCTGTAAGATGTGGCATCAGTTTGAAGAGACACCACATGAAAAAAAATATGGTTAGTGTTAGAGTCATAAAACTGCACTGCACAATCACAGCAAAAGAAGACTTCAAAACTTTAGATATGGGCATGTGCCAGCTCAGCTAAGGGCAGAAACATTGAAATCCCACAGAAATTATATGAAAGACAACAAATCCAGAATATGTAATAACTGGGTCATTCAAGAAAGAGGGAAAGAAGCACAGAGGTTTGATTTCTTACTGGCACTTACGGCTGAAATTCTTATGGCTTGATGATCTTAAGGACATTTTTCAACCTAAATGTCCCACATTTCTATGATTCTGTGACTTATTTTCAATCAGTTCTGCTGAGCCATTTTTTCTGTAATTTATTTAACAGCCTGCAAAGGACAGTATTTGAACTGCTAGCTTCACTTTGCTCTGAGCTAGCAAGAAAGGTAGAGCAGAACCAGGGGTACCCTGCAAAGGACAGTATTTGAACTGCTAGCTTCACTTTGCTCTGAGCAAGCAAGAAAGGTAGGCCAGAACCAGGGGTACCCTGCAAAGCCAGTGTTTAATTAATTTCAACTGGCTTTAATGCAGAAGTATTCTCTCCTTAGTTAATTATGTGCTTTATGAGAACTAGATGTGGCTATTTGAAATCAAGCAAGGGATGGTGTTTCTACCATCTTGTCAATGCAGGATATATAAATTCTGGGAAGCAAACCAGTGTAAATAAATAACCAGATACAGAAACAAGCCCCTGACCAGACACTAATGGGATTCACCTTTAAATTAATATATGGACTTAATCAAAGCATTAAAGCATTCAGCTCGCAATGTCTAAAAGTATCTTTTTTATTTATTTATTAACCTAAGGAGTGCTCAGTCTTCCCTTCCTCTGATGCTCAGGACCTTTAAAAATGGTTCATTTTGGCACTCAGATACCAAGCCCTCTAAATAAAGAGCAATTGCAGAAAATTTAGGTCATGTTTAGGAAAGGATAACAATATATATGCTTTTAATCTAGAGAAAATATATATGTACCAGCTGATGCTATTAGTAATGTGATTATGAGTGAGACTGGATGATCAGACCAACATTTGTTTTTGCCCTCTACATTTGCAGTCTGACTGACAAACAGGATACATCAGGAGAATAACAGAACTGAAAAAGGACAGTATAGGAGGTCAACAGCACGTGAAATGTGACCACCAGGAAAGGAGGAATCACACTTCCCACTGTTTATTCTTCCTGAACTCTCCAAATATGCCATTCTGCAACATGTGGACTGTAGAAAACTGCAAAACTCTCTTTTTACAGATTCGAATCTTAGCTGTGAATTGAATAATTTACGTTACTGAACAGTGAAATAGTTCAAAGTGGTTTGAACACGGAGGTAAATGCCAGCCTTTTTTGAGAGAGACACTGCAAAAGAAGGGTCTAGAGAAGTCAAGATATGTAAGCAAAGACACAGAGTAACCTCACTGGTGATGTGCTTAAGCTTCACTGAATAAACACCAGGATGATTTGATATCCTTTGCAATAAGCTTTACAAACATTGCTGCACTGTCTGAACATGTTTCATATTAACAATCTAACAGGGTGTCCAGAACAGCAGTATCCACACTGAGATTCTACTCTGTCATGTTAACCAGTTGAGTGCTGGAAAGGTAAGTGTCACAACATCTTTAATTTTTGTCTCAAGTGTAAATAACTTCTCATGGGCTTGGGGAAAATAAATAATCAAATAAGGCCCATGCCTTCTTGCAGGTTTAATCTCAGTGCTGATGCCTGTTGACAGATCAAACACTCCCCAATTTTTATATCATCTAACTGGTTCAATAGCTGTCCTATCCTTTACCTTTATAGTTATATTAATTCTTAGGAAAGAAAATAAACTTGTCAGAGAATCATACCCACAATGGTCTACCCTTCTTTAGAGCCAGCTGCAGATGATATAAAATAAATCAGCTCTGCACTTTCTTAGAAATAGAAGGGAGTAAGGAGAGAAAATGCAGAACTTGCAGAAGCAGTGAGAGGCTGCTATTTTCCTATCATGGTAACACAGAGTAGATCACCATATACAGTCATATCTCTGTCATTTATAATGAGAGGTTGTCATCATGTCTGTTCATTTCAGTATCTTTTTAAGTAAAGTGTAACTTTATGTAGTAATGTTAAGCAACTCTCATGTAAAATTAAAATGTTCAGAGATTCTTAAGATGGAAATCCTTCCCCAGGAGAAGCCTTCATGTGCTGTGACTCCACAGAAGGAATCTGTACCTGTGTCCTGAGCAACACTGTGATGAACATCAAGTAGCACTGAGGTCTGCTTCATAAGAAAGTAGGATAGCCCTTACCACCATTTCCTATACTGTTCAGTAACTTGTGCCTTTGGTCTTTTCCTAAAATTCTAGTTTGTCGTGAGCCTGTCGATGAGCAGCATTATTTGCTTTTTAATGAAGATGAATTTTAGCTTGCTACTTCCAATTAGAACAATAGTAACCATTTTCCCTAGTGATAACAATGGGCAATAGTGTTAAATTGGAAATGCAGAAGCTTTTTTCTGTTGGTACAATATAAGTTACAGTATCATTAAATATATAATCAGTCGTTTATAAATTGTGTTATTTGTGAGGCACTTAAATAAAAAGTTGATTTGTCTCTTATTAGACCTCAATAAATGTTCCCTCAAGAGTCACAGGGTGTTTTAATGCTTTACAGAATCATTGTCATTAAATTGAATGCAAGACTTTGAACTTAAATAAAAAAGAAATGGAAAAACTTAATAAATCAGGATAATAAAGGCTTTTCTTTGTGCTGTTTGAATTGTGCTGAAATGGATCCATCTCTTAAACTGCATTACAAAGGCCAAAGTAGTTTAATTGCTTTAGGGCCTGATTATGACTGCATGAGTCAGCTGTGACTGTGTCAGTAAAATGGCACATTTTGCCAGCAAAATTTAGGATGGATTTTGCTGCTGCATTGGTAAACTTCCTCCTGAAACAATGGCCAGGTAAGAAAATCACCTGCAATGACTTCTGTATTATGGGAGTCTTTCTTCTGCATCAGGAGCAGGTGGAGAATGGAGAAAGTACACTACTTGGGCACAATTCCTTTCCCTTCTCTACTGATTTTCTCCCCTGTCCTGTGGTTTACTCTGTCATCCACTGCCAACACGCACACCAAAGAGTTACTCTCATATCCTTCATGAGATATATTCTATGAGATATATGATACAAGATGAACCTAAAAGTGTTAGAAACCATTACTTATAAGCAGTGGGAGATAAGCTTGCAGAGAGGATGTAGCTTGAGGTTTTAGGTGCTGCTAAAGCTATTTGAGCAGGAAGTAGCCCAAGAGCACGTAGTGAGGTGGTTTCTCTTCTGTAAGAATATTAGGAGAGATATTAAGGAGAGACCCAAAAATATTGGATAAGAGAGGATTAAAAAGGCACAGAAGAAAACAATCAGGATCTGTAAATGGTGGTAGGATCTAAAGATGCTCAATCTTCCTGGTCCATCACACAAAGTGGTTTGCTTTTCTTGGGCAATGTAACCTTTAGCATAAAACCCCTGGATGCAATTTCAATATAATTTCTGTTGTCCACTAGACAGTGTGGCTATTGTTTTTAAAAACGTGGTTATGTGAGAGAAGATATCTTCAAGCACAGACCATTAACACTCAGTCTTGTCTGGATTTGACAAGTAGTGACTCAGAAAAACAAGGATATAGAGGCCAAATCCATTCTGAAGGGAATTTACTTACATAATGATCTTGAGTAAGGGAGATGGGGTCACGAGACAATCCATGATTGTCTGAATGCAAGAATTAAAACCTGAGCAGAATTGCTGCACCACTCCAGGTACTTTGCTAACTGCCTAAGATGGTATCATGCATCAAAAGTCCTGCACACATCCTGCTAATTTGAAATCTCTGTGCTTTCTTTTATTAGTTGTTAGAAACCTCTAAACTGGAAAGCCATCTTCTTGCTAGCCACTCAACATTCAAATGAGCTGAAGACAAGGACACATGTGAAACCCATGCTTTTCTACTTTCCCCAGTATTATTTGGTATTTAATTGGTAAACAGGTACTGTTTACCAAGTAATTACTCTTTGCCAGGTACTGGCAAAAGAAGGGAGGAAAAACATAAAAAGGACCCAGTAACCATGGCAACAGAAAATATTTCATTTAGTTACAGAGGTTGTATTGGGAGATGGGCAACAGGAACCTTCCTGTAACAGCTGCCAAGTCACTTACCCTGTAAATAGGAAATAAATACAGAGGCATAAAAATCCCTGAACAGTGATATGGTCTTTTGCTGGTCAGTTTAGCTTCAGATCAGAATTGTCTACCATGCCTAGAGATTGTTTACTTTCTCTGACCCCTTGTGCAAATGTTGCTCTTATAGGTGTGTTTTCCTCTGTTTCATAATTGACTGAGCTTCCTAATACTGAGAGAAAATACGACAGGTTTGTATATTACTGCATAAAGTAAAATATTGTAGGCAGATGAGTGTTGATGTCATGCTCTAAAGATTTTCCAAGTCAAGAGTCTAACATAAAGACTCATGATTGTTTGAAACATTTTCTGAGATTCTAATAAATCCAGTGTGTACTGGTCCACAAAGTGGCCCTTTTACTGTGCAGAGTAGCCTGGTTTAATAAACCCCAGCGGTGTTGCACATTTTGAAGCTCATGGCATTGTGGTCCACATCTGTGAAGATATGCACATCCACACAGTCAAAAAAAAAAAAAAAAAAGAAAAGAAAAGAAAACATAAAAGCTGAAAACATTGGGGTCATGAATGTTACAGAATTAAGAGGGTCAGAAGGGACTCTTGATGGTCACACTATTCATCCTCCTGCTCCCCATGTGACATTTCTCTCTTTAAATTTATTCCCACCTACTGCCTCTCCCCATCTTAAGCAAGAACTCCAGTGCTGCAAACCTCAGTCCCCACACAATGAAGGCAAATTCTTCACTGTCTTTGTATTTAGAGTATTTCTTCTTATGCCTTTCCCACTTCCTGCAATTTAAAGTGTTTAATTCTTGTCGTGTTCTTTGGAGATGCTTTTTTGTGTGTAAATCCATCTTTTCCACCTTCAATACTTTAGATTGAGGAGCACCAGCTTATTTAGTGTGTCCCCACGAGTTATTGTATCCAGATAACTAACCATCATCATCACTGCTGTGAGGTGTTTCACGCTTGTCAGCATCCTTTCTGGTGTGCAGTGCTCAAAAGCAGAAACAATTCTTTAGTCAAGACCTTGTCAGCCTGAACAGGACTGATGTCATATGCCAAAGATGATCCTATTTACATCCTGTTATGCCATTTTCCTTTGTGATAGCTAGCCAAAATTATTCACTCACGTGGCCACCTGCATTGTAGCAGGTTTGATCTCTAAGTTCCTGTGAAGTTATTCACCTCCCTTATTGACAGGCCCCTAGTAGCTGCAGCACAGAAATTCACTGGAGCAGAATCTCCATTTCATGTTTCTACGAGTAGCCTGGATTTTTTTATTCTCTAATTCCATTTGAAATAGATTACAAAGAGAGTTGAGGAGTAAGACTGGTATCAGATGGTCATAGCTATGGAGAGATAAATTTTGATTTCAGTTATGTAACTGTGAAAACAATTATTTTTTTCAAGGTGTATCATGGTACAAGAACAGAGATAAATGAAGATAATAAAAATTAAACAACCAATTTTGAACTGATATTTCTGAACTAAACTATCCTGCCTGTTTCAGAGGAATTACAGCTAGGAGTGCATGTTCTAGAAGAGAGGTTACAGCTATCTGTTCCTGGGACAGCAGAACAATTTTCCCCAGCCATATGAATCCAATTATTTATTTTTATTATAGATATTTATTTTATTTTATTCTATTTTAGCATATTTTGTTTTATTTTAGCATATTTTATTTTTTTTAATTTGGGTAGCAGCAACCAGTCTCTTAAAATAAAAAGCAATAGCAACAAAACACAAAAAGAAATTAAACAAAAGACAGTAGTTAACAAGTTAACATTAAATTGAACAATAGACATGACAGACATTAGCAGCCTTCTCATGTTGAATGTTGAAGCCTCATCAACATTCCAACCTAAACATTTGCAGAGTATCTTCTAATCTCTGCTTGTCAATGGTAAATGCAGTATGCAAGTTAAAACAGAATGTTGTGCTTTATGAATTTTCAGTTTCATATACAGAAAAGATATGATAAAAGGAGTAATGAACTAAGGAAGAGCTGGAAAGAATTTAGATTAGAAGATAAATAGTCCTTCTGCTAAATTATGTCTGACTGTCAAGGAAGAAAAGTTTGTGGCTTCACAAATGATGATGCAGCACTGAACAAAACTTTCTTGAAGGCATTTTACCTAAATAATCGTTACCAAATAGTGTGGGAGTTAGGTGATTGTAGGATTTAATGAGACTTCTTCCTGTGACTGTCCTTAACTGTGTGACAGAACTATGTGACAGCCAGGTTGTACAAATCATTTCAGTAATACACATTGTAGGTTAATAAAAGAGAGTGCTACTCCCAGTTAAGGTCACAGTTCCCACTAAACTGGCAGGTAATATCAGGGCTGAAAGTGTGAAGGGGGAAAATGCTTGAGGAGAGTGCTCACGTGTGTGGATGTTGTGAATCACTGATAAATCATTGAGTTACAGAGGAAGATTCAGGGGACACAGACTTATTAATGCAAAGTCCAACCTTGCTCCCAGAACCAGATTAATTTACCATCCATAGGGAACTCTCATGCTCTTATCCTGACATGAAAACAAAGCCAATGGACAGGCACATTAACCTGTCTATAGACTCACAGAATCATCGAAACATTTTGGTTGGAAAAGATCATCCAGTCAAATCACTACCTACCAAGTCTTTTGTTAAACCATATATATGGTAAAGACAGATCAAGCACAGATAAAATCTACTTCACACAATGAATACTTGTGTCCTGTCTATTACTAAACACTGATAATTCTTCAGCTGGGGTTGTTTCACCTCACTTCAGATGTCTTCATTTAAAGTACTCTTTTTATATCAACACAGGGAAATAGAACTTTGGGGTTTTTTTCTTTAAGAGTCTGTTTTATTATATGATAAATAACTTCTTTTCAAGTGGTGTCAAGATGAAGGTGCCAGTCTCTTTTCAGTGCACTGTGCCTAGTGATAGAACAAGGAACAACAGCTACAAGCTGGCACACAGGAGGTTCCACCTTAACATGAGGAGACACTTCTTTGCATTGAGGTTGTCATAGAGGTTGTGGAGTCTCCTTCTCTGGAAACTTTCAAAACCCACCTGGATGTGTTCCTGTGCAGCTTGCCCTCGGTGATGCTGCTTTGGCAGGGGGTTGGACTCAATGGAGGTCCCTTCTGACCCTAACATTCTGTTATTCTGTGATTCTGTGATCTACACTTAATATTGTACTTTAATCATGAAGTATAAAAGCAGACCATAGTCAGGAGCTCAGGTGAAAAGCATGTGGATTTAACACAACAAAGCTTGTTCTGCCTTGTGCCATGTAGTGTTGTCTTAATGGCTGGAAGCCTGAGAGCATAGCTCAAACCTCTGCTGGGGAAAAGTGCAGGTTGGAGTCCATGGCTGTGGGAAATGGATTTAGTGTTTCACCAGGACTGATAAGAAATTTTTGCCCAGACTACTGGTCTTCTCTCACATCTGAACTTGCTATTAGCAAAATCAGAGTAAGTGATAACTCAGTATAACTACTCATTAGGGAGTGATGAAGCAACTCCCTAACATTCTACCTTTTCTACCTGCTTGTTCACTTTACCAGATAGACCTACAGAGGGTCTGCAACAAACCAGTGATATTTTGAAGATGAAAAATGAACACATACCAGGATAGATTTGGTCCTTCTTTCATCAAGTGTTGCGCTTAATGTTCCTTAGATTTCCTCTCTTTAAGCATTGCAGCACCTAGCATCCTCCAACTGTACCTGAGAGGTGCTGACTCCACCGCACACCGTCACACATGCTGCTTGATCTGATGGCATTAACTAGTTACTACTGTGTTATGTTTGCATGCTGAAACAAGAAATCTGCTTTCCAATCTGTTGGAAAATATTCACTATGGCATTTCTTTAAGTTACAGCCTGATTTTTCATCTCCTTTTTGAGGTTCACTGATTGCATTTGCTATGACTGTAGGTGTTAAAAATAGAGCTTCATGTGAGCTCACTTCAAGACTCTCTGTACTGATTATGTTACACATTTGTGCACTCAGAGCAAGTCAGCTGGAGCTAAACTGAGTTATATCCCAGGGTTTTATTGGAATAAAAATTGAATATGAAAAATGAAGACCCAGCCTCAGGTTAATAACAGCAGGACTAACTAGTCTTCAGTGGACTTGAATTTAAATTTTCTCAGTGGAAGTCTTTCCCAAAGAATTACACTCAGAAGTGTTCAGTTATCTGAGAAGACTTCCTTGAATTATTTTAAACTAAAATAGGAGTAATGTAAATGATTAAAGCAATGAGTATTTAGAAGCTGCTAGTTTGCAAAGAAAACATGTCTCTGCTATCTAGCTACATTTTAGAGGCTTTCTAAATGCTCCACTTTTATTGGCAATAATGAGTTTTCAAGTAAAAATCATCCAGTAGATGAGACAAGAATTGAAGCTATCAGTGAAAGGCTGTTAGCTAGTGTAGATGGGAACTGACTGTTTTAGAGAAAGATTCAAGAAAGCTTCTAAAATGTATCTATGGTGTTATTGTTCTCAAAGGAAATTCTAAGGCCTAAATACCAGCCCTTTTGACTTTAGAAGTAAATTAGAAAAGGAGACTGAATTAAAGCAGTTAGAGTAGACAAAGAGACTGTCTTTGTTTTGCCATAGTGCTGCAGCTCCTCAGTTTCGCTCTATACTCTCCACACACATAACTTTACTATCAACTTCCATTAAAGCATGGTGCCATCTTTAAACTCATTTGAAAAGCTGTCCACCAAAGAACATGGGGAATCCATTTATCTCAGTATCGTCTCTCCAGGAATGGCCATTAGGGGATACTTAGAGGTGAGTAAGCACAGGATAAATATGTGTAATACATATATGATATTCTGCCATCCTTTTAAGAGTTTGGGATTGCTTGAGCCTCTTGTGGTTGGACTGTTCCATAACTCTCAGTGGATGTATCTCTTAAGTACTTGTCCAGTCTCTCCTTGAAATTCTTTGAACTTGAGGCTTCATCATTTTTTGCAGAGGAGTTCTCTAGTTCTAGAATTGTCTGTGTGAAAACCAATATAATTTCCTGAATTACTATATATTTTTATAGGTGTGAGCATCAGAACTGCACACACTATTCAAGGACTGGCCAAACTGAGGATTTATAGATTCAGAGTCCCATTTTCTATTTTGCTTATTATTCTCATCCTAACAATGCTTAACATTTGATTTGTTTTTTCCAGCAGCTGAGCTGATGTTTTCATGAGACTATTTGTCATAACTTCAAGGTATCGCTGCTGAATTATAATGGTCAGGTTCATAATTTTTTATGTGGTGAGGATTGGTTTTCCCTATGTGGACCATTATTATTTCCTTTTAATATTTATTTACATTGACTTTTACCTACCATTTTAGTATTCATCCACTTAATTTTCCAAAGTTCCTCTGTAATTTTTCACAATCTATTTCCTTCCCTGCTACCTTTGGATAACTCATGTCATCAGCAAACTTCTGTTATTTCATGCTTGTCTCATTTTCCATGCAGTATATGCATATGTTTAGCAGCATGTCTCTTAGCACAGATCTTGAAATCTACTGCTGACTTCAACCCCTTGTGAGAATTCCTCACTTACGACTACATTTTACTTCTATTTTTTTTAAACACTTGTTTTGCAACCCCCCCCTTGCTTTCTCTCTTACAAGAGAGAAACCTTTCTTGTAAGAGAGGTTTAACCTCTTCTAAGAATATTAACAAATAGAAAGAACCATCTTTACAGTGTAATTCCTCCCACCAGTCTTCTTACTCCCTGCCTGAAAATAAATTGTCTTTGGAAATATATTTTTCTTCCTGCTTTGACCATGGTGTCAGCCACCATGGACAACCAAGGAGAGATGCTAAATTCTCAGGCAGCTGCAGTGAACCCCATCCTAATCTTTAAAAGTCAATAGCGTGAGATGGTGAAAAAATATAAATTTTAAGAAAGGCCAAAGCCCTTCTATGTCCCCAGAGGCTGTTGAAGTATGCAAGAAATTTTGATTCTATGAAGTACTAAACAAGGAAAAAATATTTCCATTCAACAGGAAATGTCTTTGTTTATTTTGAGAAAGTGACTATATAGATGTCTCTTGTAGATTGATTCTTGTATTTTTGTCAATATTTGTTGATCTGGTTTGTAGCTGAAAACACTGTGTCTTTTATCTTTAGAACAAAACTGGAATTTTTTCCTTATAAATTATTACTGAAATAATTTCTGGGTATGAAAATGGCAGACAGACTTCATATACATATTTCTAGGGGAGAGGAAATTTCCTTAAATCTGTAAGCTAAAAAGCTTATCTCTGTGTCAAAATTCTATGCTTTTATCACTCTTCTCATACAGATTGCACTAGTCCTTGTACTCAGTTTCTTGTTAATTCTTACAGGAGTCAAAGTCATGTTTGACCACTTGGGATATCAAAGGAAATGTATTTCCAAATACAAAAATGATTTTGAAAGGAAAAATTGAAAATCCACTGAAGCAGACATATTTCTGTGTAAACAGAAATCTTGTATGGCATTTAAACTTCAGCTTGCTTGAGATGGTGGTTAATAGGCAAAGAAAGCAAAAAAGCAAGGAACTTGTAAATCAGTGGACTTTGGTGATTATTTGCAAAGCTCTGTGGGATATTGAAGCAATTGATTCCCATTTACAGTCATAGATACTGGTCACTCAGCTCCAAGAGACAGTTAGGGAAGTCTCAGCCCTGCTGTAAAGTGTGACATTGTAAATATTTTCTGAATATATCATTAGCCCTTTATATTCAGAGGATCTAGGGAAAGCCCCTGAAGAGCGATTAAAAGGCTGGAGGATTTAATGCCTCATAGCTATATCAAGCACTATCAAAGCATCTCTGAGCACTCTGTGTGGGAGAGCAGAATTGTTGTGTCAGACCATCCTTATCTCTGGGAGGAAAGTTGGTCAAATCTCTTTGTAGGGAAGCAGAGCAGTCTCTGTTTGGATTATACACAGCAGGAGACAGTTTAGCTCCTTTCTAAAAAGGAGTTTTAAAAGATTTCTTCTGAGAATCTGTTCACTCAGAAAACATCAAATTACAATTGAGGACAATTAACATCTAAGGAGAAGCATGTGGAGTTTATGCTTAGTTTATACTTCTTCATCTGGAGGGTGTGTGTGTGTCTTCTGTACTCTCTCTTGTCAGTTTGCATTAGCTTGGATTACAGTAAACTTAAAGAGTCCATGCAAGCAAGAGGTAATTACTTGAGAAGCAGCAAATCCAAAGGGGGACTCCTAAGGATGCTCTCATTCTTTATCTGGTGCCTGCCAAATGTGTTGCCTGTGTCTGTTTAGAGAAATATTGGAGTAACAGCCAAGCCATGTTAAGAACTTTAAATAAATACAAAGATCTTTCAGATGAAATGAACACTTTCAGAAAGCTCATGTGGGACAGCAGCATGATTGTTGTACCAAAATGGAAAGCCAGGCTGAGACTACTGAAAGTTAATCTCGAGCTCTCAGGATCTCTGCACCTCCAGTGTAGGTCCTCCCTCTATTCTCAAGAACAATTACCCTGTCTTCCTGAAAAACTCACTGAAGTATAGTGAAAGGGGATGAAAATGCTATGTATTTCTCTTCACACAATCTCTTTCCACTTCTAAGTGTCTAAATTAAGACAAGTGAAGAGCAGTGAACCTCAAGAGTCAGTCCTGGGACAAGTGCTGTTTAACATCTTTGTCAGTGACACAGACAGTGGGATTGAGTGTGCCTTCAGCAAGTTTGCCAACAATACCCAGCTGTGTGGTGTGATCAACATACTGGAGGGAAGGGATGCCATCCAGAGGCACCTTGACAGGCCTGAGAGATGGGCCAATACCAGCCTCAGAAGTTCAACAAAGCCAAGTGTAAGGTTCTGCACCTAGGTTGAGGCAATCCCAAGCACAAATACAGTCTGGGGGGAGAATGGATAGACAGCAGTCCTGAGGAGAAGGGCTTGCAAGTGCTGGTTGATGAGAAGCTCAACATGAGCCAGCAACGTCTGTTTGCAGCCCAGAAAGCCAACCGTATCCTGGGCTGCATTAAAAGAAGTGTGGCCATCACCTTGAGGCAGGTGATTCTCCCCCTCTACTCTTGTGAGACTTTACCTGGAGTGTTTTATTCAGCTCTGGAGCTCCCAAGACTAAGAAGGACATGGAAGTTTTAGAACAGATCTGGAGGATGGCCATGAAGATGATCAGAGGGCTGAAGCACCTCTCCTTCTGAAGACAAGCTGAGAGAGTTGACGTTGTTCAGCCCCTATTACAAGAGGGATATGGACATGCTGGAACGTGTCCAGAGAAGGGCCACCAGGCTGGAGCACCTCTCCTATGAGGACAGACTGAAAGAGTTGGGGCTGTTCAGTCTGGAGAAGAGAAGGCTCTGAGGTGACCTTATTGTGGCCTTCCAGTATCTGAAGGGGGCCTACAAGAAAGCTGGGGAGGGACTTTTTAGGCTATCAGGTAGTGACAGGACTAGGGGGGATGGAATAAAGCTGGAAGTGGGGAGATTGAGGCTGGACATGAGGAAGAAGTTCTTCTCCATGAGAGTGGTGAGAGCCTGGAATGGGTTGTCCAGGGAGGTGGTTGAGGCCCCATCCCTGGAGGTGTTTAAGGCCAGGCTGGATGAGGCTCTGTGCAACCTGATGTAGTGTGAGGTGTCCCTGGCCATGGCAGGGGGGTTGGAACTAGATGATCCTTGTGGTCCCTTCCAACCCTGACTGATTCTATGATTCTAAGAGAAGGCTCCAGGGAGACCTTATTGCACCCTTCCAGAATTTGACACAGCCCTGGGGGATAGTTGGAGATGAATGTTTTACCAAGGTGTGTAGTAATAAGGTGAAAGATAATGGTTTCAAACTGGAAGAAGCTAGAACTAGATTAGACATGGGAAAGAAATTCTTCACTGGGAGGGTGGTGAGGCACAGAAACAGGTTTCCCAGAGAGGTTGTGGAGACTCCAACCCTGGAAGTGTTCAAAGCCATGGTGAATGAGGCCTTGCACAACCTGGTCTAGTAGGAGGTGTCCCTGTCCATGGCAGAGCACTTGGCAGAAGATGATCTTTAAGGTCCCTTCCAACCCAAATCATTCTATGATTTTATGATTGTATGATTCTCCAGTCCTGGGAGAAGTATTTGGCCCTTGAGAGGATCCTATTCAGATGTCCTCAGGCTCATTAAAAGTGGTAGATTTCTTTAGCAAACACATCTGGATTTCAGTTTAAGACCAAGGTACAAGGATTTTTAGTGGCTCTGTGATCCCTGTTTTCTTTCTATTATAATCAAGCCAGGCTGATCAGGTAATTTGTGGTCAAGTACAGTGCCTTAACTCCAATGTCATGCTCTCATTAGGGTTTGTGGAAAAGGAATTCTCTGAGTGAAGTTGCTCCAGATATATTCTCCTGGGGTCATGGCTGCTATGTGCCAAGGGCCACTTCTCACCAACTGGGCCAGGCAATTGAGGGAGCACTTTACCCACTCAGCTCTTGATTTATGAATTAGATGGGCAGGGCAATTCCTATGGTATAGCAAATGCTTAGTACTAAATCACCACAGCAAAGCACTAGAGTCAGACATTATGTCAGCAATCACCAAATGTGTGATTTCACTCTTGATAACTACTGAAGATGTTTAATTAAGTCAACATCTGCTACAAATATGCAGCCACAGTTAAGTGAGATTTGATTAGATTGAATGCACCTCTGTCTGTGTTACTGTGTTTTTTCTCATGTCCTTCTATTGTACCTTGATGTCGTGCTGTTTCTTGATGTTGTAGACTCAGGATTTTCTTTCTCTTACTATTTCTTTGCTCCCCTGTCCCCACAGTGACTCACAGACTCCTAGGCACGCTGCAGAATGATTACTTCTATTCAATCAGAAGCTTAAGCTTGTTTCCATCTGTTTACTGCAGTGTTCAAACTGCCTCAGCCTAATTCAGTTTTCAGCTTACACAATATCAGTTAGGTTACATGCAAACAATGCAGTCTTTGTTTTAAGGTTGGCTTTTAGTAATTTCTTTGCCTGGCAAATACCTGGCTAGTCTGCTGTGGCCCACAATATTGTCTGATACAGTACCTCCCAATGGTTATATGAAAGGTATATTTGCAGCTTTTGATGTGCTGCTAAAGGCTTTTAGTCTTCTCTTTCTTACAGTCTCTCCTGAAAAGTCTATGATCTCTGGAATGCATTAAGAGAAGTGTGGCCAGCAGGTAGAGGGAAATTCTCCTCCCTTTCTACTCTCCACTGGTAAGGCTTCACCTGAAATACTGTGTCCAGTTCTGGGCACCCCAGATCAAGAAGGATAAAAAACGTTTGGAGAGAATCCATCACAGGGCCACTCAGATGATTAGGGGAGCTGAACATCTATCATATTAGGAAAGGCTGAGAGAGCTGGGTCTGTTTAGCTTGGAGAAGAGGAGGCTGAGGGGGATGTTATTAATGCTTATAAACATCAAAGGGATGGGTGTCAGAAAGGTGGGGCAGACTGTTGTCAGTGCTCCCCAGTGACAGGACAAGAGGTAATGGACATAAATTTAAAGATAAGAAGTTCTATCTAAGCATGAGAAGGAACTTACTTTGAGGGTGGCAGAGCATTGGAACAGGCTGCTTAGTGAGGTGGTGGAGTCTCTGTCTCTATAGAGTATCGAGACCTGCCTGGATGTGTTCCTATGTGATCTACTTTAGGTGATCCTGCTCTGGCAGTGAGGGGGGACAGTATGATCTTCAGAGGTCTCTTCCAATCCCCACAGTTCTGTGATTCTGTTTGCATTGCCTACCCTACCAGCATTTGGGGTTAGATGGAGCACTGTGGTAGTTGGAGCTGATGTTATTCCCTCCTCACAACCAAAGGACAGGTCCTCCGCACTAACTCTTTCACATCCAGAGATTATCCTCCTGAGTAAGCCAATGTTGTTCACAGCCCCAGCTTGTCTTTCTTGAGAAGTCTGTACCACGCTGCCTTGCTTGACAGCCATCTCTTACTCTTCAGAATCACAGGCCCTTATGATTTGCCCAGGGATCAGTCACACACTTCTTGATGGGCCAGAAATAGCTAATAAAAAGGAATATTAATGCAATTACTGCTGACCAAAATGCTCTAAATAAAACTGTATGGAAATATGATATTTTAGTATGTAAAAGGTCAAATAAAGAATGGTTTTAAAATGTTCTTTTAAAGTTCTTATTTTTTTTCCAGTTGAAAAACCTCAGAATTCTTCGTTTTTGGCAGTCATAGAGACAATACAAAATAAATACAAAATGCTGTTTGATTTTGGTTTTGCTGGTTCTACTCTAAACTTAAGACTGATAAGATTTTCTAATCTATTATAAAGCCTGTCTGGAAAATAAAAACATATTTTGGAAAGAGATTTAAGAATGACCAGGTATATCTCTTGTGATGTGCTGTTGTGTGTTGATGTAATAATTCATACAATCTTCTATTACATAAAGTCTTTAATGGAGCTATTCATGGGAAATAAAAATGTCTCCTGTAAGAGTCATCTGTGTCTCTTCTCCTTATTCTCTCTCCTCCTGGGAAAATGAAGATGAAAAAGTGACAACAGAGAGAAGGAAGGGATCTGCAGCTGCTGTTAATGACTAATGACTAATTATTACTCTTGGAACTGACACAGAACAAATATACTTATTGCATATTCTCTTCTGACTTGTTTGCCTGACAGATTCATTTTTCCTAAGTATTTTTTTTTAATTTGGAAGGAGCTAATTAACACAAAAATCACTAAAATGACTTTTTGTTTCTCCATTAGTAGTCTTTGGATTAAGTACTGTAGCCTCTAGTCTCTGGATAGTCTTCTGGGATAGGAACTGAGCTCTGTGGCTTAATCCCTTCTCCTGAGTAAGTGCAAGTAAAGGAGTAGCATAAGACTTTTTTTAGCCCACACTTTTAAAAATAAATTGTTAGGTTATTTATTCACTGCACACAAATTCAAATGTACCTTTTGAAACAAAATCTATGCTTCTGAGTAAGCAGAAGGGGACAGAAGATTTCAGTGGTGGCAGTTCTGCTTCTCCTCTGAAATCTAATCCCATGGGTAACTCCTGAACCTGAACTGACTCAAGGCAGTGACACAGACTTTCATTTTGTTTCCCTGGAGAATCAAGGAGTGCAGTTGGACTTGCTCATGACAAGGCAAAGCCAGGGCAAGATGATGGAAGGAACCCCAAGAAACTTGCATTTACAAATCATCTTGCCACTGGGAGGGTTCAAGATGGTGGCTTTGCTCTCTCCAGACCTCCAGGAGGGACAGCAGCCCCCGCCTCTTTCTCAGAGCTATGGCACAGCCAAGGAGATTGTCAGACTACTGCTGCTTGGTTGTGTTGAGCACTGTTTGCAGAAAGCTGAATCAAGTACTGACTATGTGATGTGTTTTCTATTAAATGGTTTGAGCTAGGCTTAGTTCTTAGTGAAATGGTCTCAACCTCACCACCTTATACCACTGTCACTCTTGTCATTGTGCTATCTTCTGATCTCAGAGGTAGGAAAGCAAGCATGAAGGAACTAGACCCCTGACTCTCAGAGGATTGAGCTGTTCTCTGGCTGTTCTCAAATCCAAAGCAGGTTGGGGAACTAAGTCTCAGAAACAGCACTGGTGTTTCCCTGAGCTCAAAAGACCATTTAGTTTAGACCACTCTAGTATAGTGAAATCCCTTATAATGGCCCCCAATAAGGATGAGGCATAAACCTGTATTTTTTAGAAAGAGAATATGGCATAACATACTCCTCATACTAAGGGATTTTTTTCCTAGGAATCCATTCTTGAGATAGAAACGTCAAAGATGCAAGAAAAGCAGACTCATTGCAAACTCACCTTTTCTCCCTTCCCACACATCGTGCCCTGGTGATAATTGCATTGATAACAAGGAAAATTGCAGGCCAATTGAGTGTCTAATCTGTTAGGGTGTACATCAGAATGGTAGTAACACCACAGGTAAAATTTTTCCAGGATGGACATGAAAGAAAAGTTCAGAGTTGGAACTGGATGGTGAGGAAAGCAGGTCAAGAGTGGTGCTGGTGATGGAAAGGTAGTGTGTCAGTCAGCTAAACACAGCACGACGTCTTAAGCAGCCTATTGATCTCCTATTCACAATTCATGCAGGGCGACTCCTTGTCATAAAACATTCAGCAGCCAAAATCAATAAGAGATGTGGAGCACTGAATCTTGCTGCTTCAAAGTCATACTTGAAAAACAACAACAACAAAAAAATCACTGCTACTCAAATGTCACCAGGGCATCAGCTTGGTTTGGATCCAGCTCAGCAATTTCAGTAATAAAAGTTTGCTTCCTGTTTTTTCCAAGGGGGAGTCCATCTGGAAAGTGACAGGAGCTGGATTCAGCTTTCTGACAGGGAATCTATATTCTGCCCCTCTCTGTTTACAAAGGAGGTTCAGAGAGAAAGATAAACCTAGATAACATGAAACATTTGCTGAGGTAGAGCTTGTCTCATGCTTTGAATTTGCCAGCACTTAACAGTTCCATGGCAAGATGCAAGGGGACTAAGAAACACATCACAAAAAAACTTAGATGATACTGTCTTTAGAAGCCTCCATGATATGATACATACCTAATTACTCTTCAGCCTTTTCTTTGTCACCAGTGTTCAAATACAACATCTAGCTTAGAAAGCTCTGGATCTAGGTTTCAAAATTAACCAGGGTTCAAGCCAGTGGATTTTGTCTGTGAATACTGTTTTTGGAAACACGCATACCCTGTTCATCTAGAGGGAGGAATAATGAGTAGGCACAAGTGCATAGCCTCAGCCTTCTCCATGAAAGCATCTAAAGCAGATGTTTCACATGGATATCAACATGTTACACATCTACCACCCTTTCCTCACCTCTTTTACACCATGGTGTCCTAGAAATCTAGAAGACACTAATGGAAAACTTTCCCTTGGTCATTGGGTCACTTTACAGGATCACTTTACAGGAACCATTCTTGGGAAATGCTTATCTGACAGGTGGGACAGGCAGCCTTACACATTTTTCTCCTGCTTCTTGGTGTTTCCCTACCCTTATGTTGAGAAAGGTTTTCCTAATACCTAGTTTAAACCTCCCTTGTCCCCTCCAAGCTCAGTACTTCCTGACATCTGTCAAGTGCCTTCAGGGAAAGAGATTATCCACTAAAGCTACCTTTTATGTATTTGAATACCATTGTCCTGTATCTCATCACTCTTTTCCAGACTAAACAATGCTAATTCTTTCAAAATCTCCTCTGGAGTCATATTTCCCATATGTTTGTGCTTCAGTAAAGGTTACTGGCATCTGACATAGTCCAATAGCATAAAAGGTTAATTCTTCTCTTGCATGACACTGAGCCCAATGATTACCATTTCCTCATTCAGCGAGAAGGAGAGCAGTGATTTCAAAAGCCAACATGAAACCTGGATGTTGGTTTCATTTCTAATAATTTCCAAAGTAACTGATGCCGCTATAGATGAATACCTTAGAAATGCACTAATCAGACAGCCAAAGCGACAACCAGGGATTCAAATGGGATTATACAACGCTAACTGATGAGCTCAGAAAGCATCTGTTGTCACAAGAGCATCCCTCTGTGGCAGAAAAAGAAGCACAGAAAAACCTGGAAGCAAAAGCAGTAAATGTAGGCATCAATGAAAACATTGCATTTGATTTCAATAGGACACAAATGGCCTTACTGCAGGAGATCTATCTCTGGATGGTGTCATGAGGGAGCTTGCTATACAGTTACGTCTACAGTGCACAGTGCCTGAGATGGCTATAAACTGAGAGTACAAATTGAAAAGCCATTGAGGAACAAAATCAGCTTGTTTATGTAAAGCTCCAGATGATTATAAACAACCCATTTCTGATATCAAAATTAACCTGGTCAGAGCTCTGGTGGCTCATTTATTACTTACATGTTGATTTTAGTATCTGTGCTTACTAGAATAAAGGGTTAGGATTGTCTGGACAAGCAATGAGCCAAACTTTCATGATGCTTTACTGGTTAGACTGGGACCTTGTGTAAATATTTTGACCAACCCAGCTTCATGAAATTTTTTTGCCATTCATTAAGCTGTTGATTCTCATTCCTATTCACAGGAAACATAGATGAGCCTTATATTCTACATTCTTCTCTGCTTTTCTTTTCCAAGACTGCTGACTCCATTTCTGACTATATTTGCAGGGTATGCTTGTAGGTGACATTCTAATTTATGCTTCTGAAGGAGGCAGGGGGGAATTAAGTGGCACGATGGAAAGTTTGTTAAGTGCAATCAACAGCGAGGATAAATGCTGTTAGAGATTTCTGCATATTAATCTGGTTTTGCTTTGAGCTACTGCTGCACCTGTGGCAAAAACAAAGGTTATGGATTTGGGATCATAAAGTTTGCCTCTGACTTAGTATAATATTAGAGATCTTTAATCAATGAAGTGATTGAGCTTAGATGGACTGTTCTCCTGGATGTACAGTGAGTAGCATGGGCATTTCAATTCTGTGCTGTGTAATGCTGTGTACAACCTGCCTGCCTCACCACTGTGTACAGAATAAGATGTTGTTCCTGTAGATGCTGAGCCACCTCTAGCAGCCTTAGTGGATGTCTGACATGGCATTACAGACCTGCACTTGAATAACTGAAATTTGCCTCTGTGGGATTTGACTCCAGGTGAAGACCTTTAAATATAAATATTCAATGGTAAGTGTTTGAGTGTGAGACAGGAACTGAGTTCAGTTGCTTAAGCCTAAAAGCCAGAACCATTTCAGATGAGATTCTGTATGGGGTAGGCAGTGGTGGCACAAAAGCAGTGGGAAGGCTGTGCCTGCCTCAACACTGTGAATTGTTGTTAGAAAGGAGTCACAACAATAATGAAACACATGTGCATTGAAAGTTTGGCAAGAGATAGCTTTTCTAATAGAAAAATGGTGACAATAGAGGACTCTTAAGCCTAGGAGACCAGTGCTTGATTCTGGTGACTGGAGACATCTTAATTTACAGGATTATGATTTTGTTAACAATGACTTCTACATTTGTCCTTCATCTTTGCTCTCACATAGATAATTTCCATGTTTTGTCTTTTCCCAGATTTAGTTATTCTGTTTCAGACTATTTATCTTGTTTACCAGTTCTCTAATCCACTCATTAAAATTCTGTTTTATAAATCTTAAATTATCAGGAATATGAATAAAAAAAATAATCACACATTCACCAAAAATAAAATAAAATAAAATTACAAATAATAAATTGCCATTCTTTGAAACTGTCCCTGATCAGATATCAGGAGTCATGATTCACCTTTAACACCTGGAAGGAATAAACTGTTTTTCTAATTGTTAGGATAAGTTCTCATGACACTAAACTACGAAAGTTTACATTGGATTCTTCTGTGCTGGACATTGTTTTATTAGGATGGAATATCTTCTTGAAAGAGATTTTCATCTTCATCATATATAAATGTATCTACAAAACAGGGAAGTGCTATGTGTCTAGTTAATAGATGAGCCAGATTCAGCTTGGAATAACATGTAGAGAAGCCAAGTCTTTTACAGTGAGGTGAAAGATGCATGTAATCATCAAATTGCCCATATCCAAGAAAATTGTTGATCCTGTGGACTTCCTTCTATTCTCTGTTCAATTTTTGGGAATGTTTTCTGTGATTACAATTCCACCTGCGAGTTCAGGCAAGGACAGAGTAGTCCTTTTTGCTGCTCACCAATCTGTTATTTGTTCCTGCCCTAAAATTAACATTGCTCTGCACTCCTGGTCATTCCTGTGAAAACTATTTCCACTCTGAATAATCCACAGACCATCAGTAAGCACAGATGGATGCTGCTCCATGCCCTGGGCTCTGGCTGATGTGTCTTGACATACACATCCTTATTATGGCCTTTCCCTCTCTTTGGGGATTTTTTTGTCTTGTTGTGCATTTGCATACATGAAGAGATGTGATTCAACCTTGCTTGTGGTGAAAACATTTTGTCATCATGTGGAAAATAGTGAGAGTTCTTGCTTTCAGATAGAAGATTCTGTTCTGCTACCACAGAAGTTACCACAATCACTGACTCCCTGCACTAGGTTTACCAGGTGACAGACAACACAGCTTTTGTTCTTCCATCAGACCCCAAAGGATGAAGAGCGACCAAGAAAAACTCTCACAAACTTTTCTGATCCCTCTTATAGTCTTACAGACAGCATTAATGCTATTTTTGGGAAGTATTAACTCTTTTACAGAACAGAGGGCTCATTAAATCAAAACAAGAGCACCATTTTCAGCTGCTTCATTGTTATAGTTTCTATTGTTGCAAGAAGCTGCTAGAAGCTGGAAAAAAAAAAGGGAGAAATAAAGCCAATAAAGCATAGATATCTCAACACATCCTAAGCAGGAGATAAAGTACAACACATCTCTTTTATGAGTTTTAAGTAGTTTGGTAGTCTACCACTAAGTTCATAATCATCCTGGAAAGGCAGTGGTGCCACTGAGAAGGACAGAGGGAGCTAAGATTTACACAGGAAATGATAAACTGGAAATGACAGTCTCCGAAAAAAGGGAAATGCTGTATTGAGGTTGTGTTAATAAAATGTATTACAAGCACAAAGAGGGAATTTATTCCACTGCCACTGTAAATTTACCTAGAGTCAGTTTGGGGGTAAAATGTGTTTGGTTTTGCTTTTTTTTTTTTTTAAACAGAGGGCTCAAATTGTTAACAAGTGAGAGGGAAGTCAAGCAAAAGAGTAAAAAGGGTTGGAAAGTGAGTCATGTGGAAAGAAAAGTGTCTGGTGCCCGGAAGAAACAGAGCTGAAGGAAGACCAAATAAAAAGCACAGCAGGGAGCTCTTCTGTGTTTGCTGGGAAGACTGCAATATATTCTGAAAGTGGGAGGATTTCTCAGTAGTATGGAAATCTATTCTGGGAAAAAAGCAGCATGAGCAGGAAACTGGAGATTGTTAACTGTACAAATTTGTGATTTTAGGACATGCAGCAGGGAGTGAATGTAATAAGCCAGGAAATCTATTTAGCTTTTTGATGTCCTTAAGTAGTAAAAATTTTTGTTTCTAATCATTATTCCTGGTATTTGGAATACCAACAGCCACTTCCTTACAGGTCACCTCAGAACATCAGAACAAATCACATCACAAAACAAACAAGTGGAAAAAATACCCAGGAGTTTCAGAGAAAGATTGACTTTTGAGTCCCCACCTGCTATATCTTAGAGACGTTTCTCCATCAGAATCATGAAAAACTCTAAAAAAACCCAAGTTGTGTCAAGTGACTTTTGAAATTCTTGGTTAAGGCAATTTGCTTCACAGAACAGCCTACAAATATAATTTTCTGTTCCTGGGCAGGGTCGTAAATAGATATATAGAAGCCAGGGAGTTGCACAAACATAAGATCTCTGTAGATATAGATAGTGGTATATAGACATATAGGGAGCATGGCAGATATGCAGCCTCTAGGAGAAATCAGGAGGGTAGTGCCCCATTTTCATAATTTCTTTCCAGAGCTTATTCTCACACCTTGATGTTTCTCTTAATTTTTTTTACATTGTTCACTTTCTTCTGATTTTATACTTTGGCAGCTCAGTGGCAGTGGTTGACTGAAGTATGCCCTGGGGGAATACAAGTTTCAAGAGGACATTCAGTGAGTAAGGCAGCATAGAGAAGTTGACATGAATATGACTGACAGCTATTATTTCCCAGGAACTCTCTTTGAAATTGAACACAAGTGTTACTGCTGGACCTGCACGAAATTTGAAATGTCCAGTGTAGGAGAAAATTCTAGATTCTCAGCACTTTTATTGTCACCCAGAATTGTTTTTACTTTGTATTTCCTTGACACTTCAGAAGAAAGTTGGTAGATGGATGCCTGTAAAGAAAGGAGGAAAGAGAAGCCTGTTATTAGAGAAACACTGGCTGTATTTTTCCAGACTTGATCTACCCACCCTTTAGTAGCTGTGCAGTGACCATCTGAGCTTTTCCTTCTACAGAGCTAATTCAGGGACACTGCTACCTTCAGCTACCTTGCTTGCCCTCCACACAGGAACTCGAGCAAGAACATTGGTATGGGGTTTCCTTTTGGCTGAGATTGACACCTGCAGAAGCAAGGTGCCAAGTAAACGCATTGCCTGTGGTCCTTGGGGGTTAGCCAGCAGTCAGGATGTTGTGACACCTGTCAAATGGATTTTCACTTTCTGGATGACTAAAAAGCAAAACCTCTCTTATCCATTTTCAGTTATATTGGGGATTTCTCAGGTTTCAAGGTCATGAAAAGAGTGATGTTTATCCCCTCCAAGGTTTTAGGATAGTTTTGACTGCTTTTGCACTTTGCATGGATCTGATGTCCTCTCCTTCCGCATCTATCAAGAGATAATTGAGGTTACTCACGCATCTGTAGCAGCCTATTGGAAAAATCACAAACATGATTTGCTGAAATGGGGACTGGGTATGACCCCTTGGATCTTCAAGCTCAGCCTGGGTAATAGCAGGCTTCAAATTATTAAACACAGAAGTGGAGCATAGTCAAAAAATAATTATGGTGGAAACAGTAGTAGAAACATATGAAGATTCCCAAATTTCCATTGGAGAACTTTTATAGGACATTAAGAGGCTCAAGTTAGTACAAAGATTTGTACATACAGATGCTAGCATATAGACTATATCCTGTCTTGCAGAAGACATTACATGACTGCTCACTGGGATTGGTGCCATCAGGGAAGAACAAGGGGAATCAGCTCCTTTAGTAACGAGAGTAGAGAAGAGGGTTAAAAATTACCCTCTTGGTAGTACTCAACAGCAGTTTTGAAGGCTTCCCTTTTTATGTAAATACTACTGCATATTCCTCTGTGCCTGCACATTATTTTCTCCTGTTAGTGACTTAGAAACACAGCTTTATTGTTTATCTTGTTGTAAGAAGACTCGTTTTCCTGATCCTGTAAATACTCAGAACAAAAGAGACAGTCCTCACCTCACAAGCATCTTTGTTTTCTATTGTTTGCAAAATGTTGCTTTTCCAGCAAGTGAAATCAAGTATGGTTAGTTAATAACGTAGTTTAGAAATTTCTAGGTGACTTTCCTGCACACCTCACTTGCATGATTTTATTTTGACCTTAGGAATTCAATAACCATCAAGAACTGCATTACAACACAACCCTCTTGTTTCACCTACGCTCAGCCAGCAGCCAGGTTACTAATGATGGCACTTCAAAGTGGATTCAAGCTTGTTCTTGCAATCAGTTCTTGTAGCTGCTCTGATTTAATGCCTTTGGAGTGGATGAAGAAGAGATCCTTGTTGGATGCATTCCATCAACATTACCAGTCAAACAATGATGATCCTTGAAGGATTTGGGAGGTACAAGCATGGAGTAGATTCTCATCAGCTGCAGTATGCACTGCCATTTACAAGAAACAAGGTGTGCTAGTGTATAAGCAAAATCATGTAGTGTAGCCTTCAAAGAGATAATGAATTAAGATCTTTTGCTTTCATCATAGGTCAATGTTTAAGGTTGTAATGGGGCAATTACCCCAAAATCTCACCTTCTCAAAAGATGAAAAGGCTGTGACTGTGGAACCTCCTTGGGTTCTGTAACAGATAGTTGAAATCTTCATGCACTGAGCCTGGCCCCACTGTGTATCTCCCCCTATTCCTGTCCTTCACTGGTGCTGAACAGGTCTGCCAGATATATCTCAGGCAGAGCAGGATTGTCAGCCAGAGGAACAGAGGTTGTGAGGAGGACAGGACACCTTCATCTCCCTCTGCAGGTGGAAAACAGAGCTTAGTAAGACTATCACCTTCTACCAAAGATAGGTTCCCAGTGCTCTAACAACCCTGAGAACCTAAAGGAAGATGAATCCCAGGGCTTCCACTCCTTCAAGCTGGCTAAATGTTCTAGTCCTCTGGCCCTTAAAAATCTTTCACTTTAGAAAACTGCCTACTCTGCCTCTATGTAAAACAAGCCCTGGTGTACAAATTAGGTATAAATCAGCCATTCAAATCCAATGACTTGCTACCCTGGCAGGCACAAATGGTACCGTGAGTTGTGAAGGCACAGAGGATCAAGATCCTAGACTTAAGTGTAATACCTGAAAAAGAAGCAATAAATACAAGAGGAAGAAACAGCATGACCAAAACTAGAGAAGTATAAATCATGCTGTGGAATGAAGTGCAGTGATTCACCTTCTACGCTGGATGCTGCTGCCCTGCAGACAACCTGACAGCACAGCAGAAAAGAAATGCAACACACCAGATATAAATACTCACCCTCAACTGACACAATGCTATTAATTTTGGGTTAATATATTTCTTCTTGAAATTCAGCAGAAACTCATGGTATACAAATCATCCCAGTATCAATACAAGGTAAATGTGTGTGATTAAAGGAGAGAGGAACATCAGCACAGTTGCAACCCATAAAAGTTAACTATTATTTGGTTTCCTCTGCATGAGCACATGGATCCTCTTTGACAGTCCATATATGCTTCCTTTTCTTTCATTCACCCTTAGTCCTTCTCTCTACTTCACCTGTCTCTGTAAATATTGCTGGTTCCATTTCACAATATTGTCATCAGCATGACCAGTAATGTGGTACAGCAAAAACAAAGAAGCTATAAAAAGTGGTAAAGACAAACTTACAAAGGGGTGAAGGTGAGTTATAATAACATTGGGAGCAGAGTCAAGGTACTTTGTGAGAAAGCCACTAAAATGTGGACATTTCCAGATGTGACTCTCAGGGTTGAAAACAAAAAAGGCAGATTTGACAAGATAATTTCAGGGAGCAATGTCTCTTGCATTCTGTAGCAAGTTCTATTGCATGGAGGGGGTTCTCAGCATACTTCAAAAGCTGTTTGCAACTTCCCAGGATCAGGGTCTTAGTAGAAATGAAGGAAACCAGCACTGCAAATGCAGTGGTGACCATCTGCTGCCAAAATGAAGTCCCTTTCTAAAGAGGACATCCACTATTCCCTGATCTGTGGGCTGCTCAGAGAGACAGCAACTGAAAGTCACAGCAAGGGTAGTAGGTTAGTCCACTGCTCAGACTGAGGAAGTCAGGCCCTAGAGCAGTATGCCTGACTCTGGGAAGAAGCATGCTCAGGACCAAGCCACATAGTGTTTACAATGTTAGGTTTTATTTGTTATTCTGCAAAAGCTAATATGCAAGAATTAGAAGTGAAAGCTCAGACCAATGAGGTATTTTTTATAACCCTATTACTAACTTGCTGTAAGAATGTCTGTGGCATGCAGTAATTTGTGTATCCACAGGGAGAGTGCTATTTTCCCACTTGGAGGACTGTGAAGGCTGATTAATACCTTGTTAAAATGGTAAAAGATTGTCTGAATAAAGCAACTGACACCTTCCTGGTCTCTAGCAGTGGATTTTGCTGATGCCAGCTACATCAGGAAGATATTTGTCTCCTTTCACCTTCCTGTTCCTCCTTCCTTGTACCTGATCTCAGTAAACACTTTCTTGCTCTTGGTATTCTCTGATGAAAAAGGCACTTGCCAGACCTGGAAGCCCACAAGAACTTATCTCCCATTTTCTGAATTACCCTCTAGACACTGTCTTTCACAAAGGCACAGCAGAAGGAAAACTAGTTCATTTGGTCTTTCTGGTCCCTGTAAGAAGATGCTGTGTTTAACTCATAATATGCACAATGTTCTTTCACACTTTATATTCCTACAATGCTATATCATTACTAATTTTTGATAACTAGTATTAATAAAAATTAATAATCTGTGCACAAATTGTGATCTGGCAGCAATACAAGCATACTATGATTATATCAAGGGAAACTTACCACACAGCCTTCTCTTCTCCAGCTGTTTCTTTGGCCCTTCGGACTCTTTGCTGTTTTTGAAAAATAAAAGAGCCTCTGTCCTTATTTTTGTGCAGAATTTCTGATGTGGTTACCTAAACATATATTTTCAGGAAGAAATGCTCTTAGGATGCAGGTTGTCTGATGTGTGAACTCATGAATGCAAATGGGGTGCAGGTGTCCTTGTATGGCAATAGCAACTCTGGATTTTGGGTAAGGACCAGCACTACATTCATCCCAGAGCTGCAGATGTATGCTGCTAACCTGCAATCCCTACCCCAAGGATTTTACTGCCCTGTCTCATGGTAAGAGAAACAGTAAAGGAAATGCAACACAACACTGATAAAAAGCTGATGTCCTGACATATTGAGCACACAAGCAGTTTTGTCCAATATTTCATGGACACCAATGGTAAATTGAAAGGAGAGAGGCAGAAAGAGGCAGTCCAACAGCACTGTAGAGATTTACAGGTAATGTGTTGCAACAGGTGAGACTTTGATAGAGCCAAAGAGAAAACTGCACAAACGGATTTTGCTTCTCCAGAGTTGCAGCCTCTTCAGTAAATAAAAACACAGAAGAAGATGAAGTCATCTTTGAAATCTCACTTGAGTTTGCTTTTTCTGTTGTCAGCTGAGTACCTCTGACTCAATGGAAGCTTGTTATGGGGGAGAACTTTATTTTTGTGATTGTGCTGCTCCACCACCAGAGCAGAGAACAGACCTTCTTCTCAAGTGTATTACTTCATCTGGAGAAATGCCTCAGATGAAAAGATGTTGTGAGAGATCTCCTGAAGTTTAACCCAGGCAGATGTTCTCTGTGCAGCAGAAAGATTCCTGCAGCTAATGAGGAAGAGAGCATGTTTTATCTTTGTTAGCACGGAAAGTTAACCACAATCCAACCAGTGATTTATAGATAATGAGTCCTGTTACACTCAAAATTCATGCCACATATGAAAGTCATCAGCATAGCTACCACTGATCAGAAATCCAGGTATCTATTTCCATGTTTTATTCACAGCCTAGTGATCTGCTAGGGCAAGGGCTGGATTTCAAGCTGATTGCTATCAACATTTACATCTGTGAGTGCAGTTGAATGCCAATAAGCATTTGGGAAAACAGTTGTCAGATGATTGCTGCAGAGGGTACCTCTGTAGAGTGAGGTGGAGAGGAACTCAGGTGGCTTAGAGGTCACCTGGAAAGGGTCACAAGAAGGGCAGCAGAGAATAGAATGTATCTCTCATGGAAATTGTGGTGGTGGGAATAGTGGTGAGCAACTGAGGTCTGCAGTGGCTCCCACTTGCCCACAGCAGGATGGGGTAAGTATTGTATGCATGCAGTTGCTTTAGAGATCTCTTCACAAGATGGAGTGAAGGATCCAACAGTGCTAGACACTGTCTGCAGAAGGCCAGATGGTTGTTAAGATTTGATGGCCACCCAAGGAAAGATGCTGGCCCTCTGGCTCCAGCCTCCCAGCATGGGCTTTCTTGGGCTCAGCTGTAGTAATGGGTTTGGGGAAATGGAGAAGAACCTCTCTGCTGCCTGGCTTGTGGTGAGCAAGTGGAAATGCACCCATGACAAGGTGCTGTTGGCTCTGGTGACAAGGCAAGGCAGGAAGGAGATGGTGACGTGTACTCATGTGTGTACATGAAACTATTTTCTGTTCTACACTTCTCTGCAGATACTCGTTGGAGAACAACCCTTCTTAGAAGCATGCACTCTGCTAGAGAATCTAGGTTTTGAAATCACAAGAATTAGCTGATGTTTGTTTATGCAGTGCCTTATCAGCACCTATCAAAGTCACTGAGAGTTTTGTCATTGCAATAGAAGTAGAAACAAGTTTTGTTTTATTTTATTCTTTTTGCTCTGTGAGACAGAGGGTTAGTTATGATTCTATCAGCACAGCTATGCAAAAAGTTACTTTATTTTTTTCACCAGAGGGAAAAAAAGACAAAACAAAGTGGCACATGAGATGTCTTCCTTTCCCTTACACTGTTTCTGGCCATACCAGGTGGAGGGAATACATTTTTTGTGTTTCTTGTGGGAAGTTGCGCCGAATAGCAACTTACTTTTGAGATGAATAAACAATATACTAAATAAATGAAAATGCATGGATATTTCCAAAATACAGTAAACTACATAAAATAGAAAAGAAAAAATACTTTTTTTTTTTTTTTGCAACAAGAAAATGCACCAAAAGAGAGTGAATTTTCCTTATTTTTTGGTTTCTGTGATTATTTAATTCTGTGTTAATTTAATTTTATACATATTTTAAAAATATCTCTAAAATTTTCAAGTAATAAGATGCTATTAAAAAAAAAAAATCCTCACTTGTCTTATGTGGTATGTGCTGACTATATTCACAACAAATTTATCTGAGCCTGCATGCAGCATGCAGTGAAGAGACTAAAGTATTCTCCAAATGAGATGTATAACTTGAAGGGCAAAGAATTAAAATTTCTTCACTTGGATTTGCTGAAAAACATCAAGTCTAAGCTATTTTTGACAGACAATTGGATTGAAAACATTTTTATATTATGTATGCCAGTTTTCTGCACTAAACTGAAGACATGATTGCAAAAATACAAATGAACCCCCAAAACAAAAAAATCCCACACAAATGTAAGAAAAATTCAGAAATTTAGATTTTTTTTTTAAATAAAACATTAAAATGTCTTAGAGAGAATGGCAATCATTTCTTTAATGACATTTTCCATGGAAAAAAAATAATTAAATCTCTCTCTGATTCATCATACCCACAATGTTTCACACAGTATACAATTTCCCTAACAGAAAATACCATCTCTCCTTCACCAAAGAAAATGCTTTCACACAGAATAATATTCAATAAAAGGCCTGCAAACTGTCTGATGTAAAACTGATGTAGTTCCTGCATTCTAATGAAGGAGAAATAATGTGGGATTTTTGTTACCCTCCAAAGTGCTTTAAAACATTCTTTAAATGATGCAATCCTGACCCTACTTTGTTTGAAGGTGACAAAAAGAAAAACTCAAAGAAATAGACACTGATTCATTGTGGGGATCATTAACCGTTTGCAGAGTGTGAGATTACAACACTGTAGCTCTACTAAGGCTTCAATTTTTTTTCCTCTCCATGTTTTATTAGTAAACATTTTTAATCCTTTAAATGGATATTTCCAACAGGAAAATATAGACTTTACTTCTTTTAGGGGAAAGAAAAGAGTGTCAGAAAACCAGGATGAAATGCTTTTTCAGATTGCCTCAAGGTCAGTTTGTGCTTGTCTGAGCTGCCACAATGCCCAATGAAAATTTTCTGTCGAGCACCTCAAGTTTCTGCTTCTTGCCACTGGAGGAGCTTAGCTGATGGCTATGGGGGCAAGGGCCACGCAGGCAGCAACTGGTAGCACAACCAGACATGACTTAAAGTCAAGCTGAGACAGAATGTTGCAAATGAGTTTTCTTTCTGAGATGTTTGCTGCAGAAAAAAAAAAATCATCAAGTTTTTGCTTTAAGACAAAGCATGGATGGAGTTTTCACTTTTCCCTTCAACTTTCATGAGGCAAAAGAGATGATGGAGGTGATGGAAAAGAGAGGGTAAAGCTGGGGCTGTGAAAAAAATTCAGTGTAATCACCTAAACTGTAGTTTAGCTAGTTGTCTGGACTATGTCTGATTCCTGACAGGTACTTTGAGGCTGGCAGAGGCTAATCCTGATCACGCTTTGATTTTGTAAATATGACATTTGAAAAGTGATGAGGGGTATGAGGAAATTGTCTAGGATTTTTGGGAATGAACAGTTCAGACTGCCACGAAGAAAGGCACAAGTTATTTATCGAAGTGCTTAGTACTTTGCAGTATTATCCACTCTTGAGAGTATTGCATTGAGCAGTATGTGATCATTTAAGCTTGCAAATTGGAAGAAAGTGTGTTTGAATTCAAAACACCAAGGGAAACCAGACAAGTCAGAAGTCTGCAATGTGAAATACTTTAGCCTAATTGACTGATAGTTCACTTTTGGGCTGCTTTTACTATTTATTTGTTATTGTTGCTTTCTCTCTTTATTCAGGAATCTAGTTAAAAGAAATCAATCAAAATTCATTTTATAGGCAGAAGAAATATATTCTCAAACAAAGAGGAAAGGGGTGTTTGTGACTCAGCTTCCCAGGAAACATTACCTAATTTGCTCAAATGAAGAAAGGCAGAGGAATTTCTGAAACATTCTTGGCATTTTCTTAGCCTGCAAAAGGATAACGGAAACTGCTCTCTCTTTTTGGCCTTGTCTGCAATACTTTGTGTGCTGGGGCTTGAACTGAAAGGGAAAGGGTAGCTGGTCCAGGGCTGGAAAACAGGCTAAATTTCTCTGAAATTTCTAAAGTTTTCTTTTGCTATCTATTTTGGTAATCCCAGCTGGATGTGGGTCTGGAAGAGCACACTGATGAGTGACCAACCTCTGTCTTCTGTAGGCTGTGTGGCATACTGAAACATTCACAGTCATGAAACGATGGTTTGATTCTGAGAAAGATTTAAGAACCACAAAATAAAGTTAAAAAAGCAAGATTAGAAAACTATGATGCTTTTTGTGTGTGGGTTTTTTTTTTTTTTTTTTGGTAGATACTTGTAATACATTGTAGGAGTTATGTTACTTCATGGGAAAAAAAGGAGAGAGAGTGTGATGTGTTTGAATTCATCCTCATACTCAACGATAAAATTTGAATAAAGAGCTCAAATGAGACTGACAAACATGACAGGAGTTGAAGAAAATCTGGAGCACAAAATCATTTGCAGCACACTGGGATCCCAGGAGAGCAGAAGGCCAGAGGGAATATTAAAGCAGCATGATGTCAATTAGAAATTGGTTTTATTGTGGGATAAGCATCCTTCCAAAACTAGCACTAATGGGCACCTCTAAAATAATTCAGTATTTTAGAATAGAGGATGATAAAATTAAAATATGGTGTTTTAGTTTCAGTTTGGATCCTGGGTAGAAGGAAATAATAATAGTAATGATGGCTGAAGGAATAACAGTTATCACAATAAATATGACCCTGTATCATTCTCAGCATTTTTGTTTATGCTTCTTAGAAAGTTTTGAGACAAAGTTAAAAAACAGATTTTTTTTCAGGCTTTGATTAATAGGACTATTATATCCCAGCAATTGCACCAAACTGCTTCACAAATCTGAAGCCCTGAAAACAGCTTGAGTTTGCTGCAGAACATCCTGTACTTTAGGCCTCTGCTGTCCCCTGCACTACAAATTTGCATTGTACTCAACAGATAAACACCATTATTAGTCTAAGCATTTAGGCAATGAGATGCAGTCAGTTTTGCTTCTTGCCAAGTTTCAGTCAACATCTCAGTTCCAGTAAACAGCTTCCTAATGTGGTGCAAAATCCTCCTTTTTTTTTTCTATGGCAGATCTCCCCTCTCTGGATTGTGGCTGTCTTGGCAACCCTGAAAGAGCACACAAAAAGCAACACCAAGTGAGCAACACAGGCAATTGCTGCATTACATTTGAGCCTTTTGCTAGCAGGCTGTGTTAGCTTTGGATAAAAAGGCTTCTTTCAGCTCAGCAGCACTAGTAAGTTCAGTAGGTCTTTTGGAGCAGCAATCTCTGCTCCTTGCTGCTGCTGGTGGGGCAAGCCCATGCCATGAAGATTGCCTGTTGCTTGTGGGTTGAGTTCTGGGCTCTGCTCTTGCACACTGAACCACTATCATCCAAGGTACCTTGGTTAAACTGTGCTCCTTCACTTGTGATGCTGTGCTGACTTCTTACTCCTCCAGCTGTCCACACTGCCTCAATGTATCTCCTACATGGGCTCTGCTTCATGTTGCGCCTCACTCCAGCAAGGGACCCAACTGTGAACTAAGGTTGGGATGATCTCCTGTCATGCTCCTTGTCTTCAGTATAGGCAAACCCAGGTTGCCCCAAAGAGCCTAGATGATCCCCCAGAGCAGAGTCAATCAAGATAGGTCCCTTCCCCTGGAAGGTGTGTTATGTTTCTGTGCTCCCACCAAAGAGAGTAGCAGGAGAGCCAGCATCTCCTGTGCACTTGTGTGCACTTGCAGCCCAGAAAGCCAACCAGATCCTGGGCTGCATCAAGAGAAGTGTGGCCAGCAAGTCAAGGGAGGTGATTCTCCCCCTCTACTCAGCTCTGGTGAGACTCCACCTGGAGTACTGCATCCAGTTCTGGAGCCCCTATTACAAGAGGGATATGGACATGCTGGAAGGTGTCCAGAGAAGGGCCACCAGGATGAGCAGAGGGCTGGAGCACCTCTGCTATGAGGACAGACTGAAAGAGTTGGGGCTGTTCAGTCTGGAGAAGAGAAGGCTCTGAGGTGACCTTATTGTGGCTTTCCAGTATCTGAAGGGGGCCTACAAGAAAGCTGGAGAAGGACTTTTTAGGCTATCAGGTAGTGATAGGACTAGGGGGAATGGAATAAAGTTGGAAGTGGGGAGATTCAGGATGGACGTGAGGAAGAAGTTCTTCACCATGAGAGTGGTGAGAGCCTGGAATGGGTTGTCCAGGGAGGTGGTTGAAGCCCCATCCCTGGAGGTGTTTAAGGACAGGCTGGATGAGGCTCTGGCCAGCCTGATGTAGTGTGAGGTGTCCCTGGCCTTGGCAGGGGGGTTGGAACTAGATGATCCTTGTGGTCCCTTCCAACCCTGACTGATTCTATGATTCTATGATCTCTCTGTGACTCCTTTGGCAGCTGGATGGAGATGAAGATTTCTCTCTGCTGTCATGTCAGACAAGAGCATGGGCTCTGGGGTCATATTACCACCAGATATACTTCATTAACATCAGCTTCATTTCCCACCTCTTCTCACTTAGAATCTGTCACTTGGACCATGCAGCAAATAGACCTTTTGCTCTCCTATCACTCAAATACTGTATTTCCATCAGAAAAATAACCTCTGCTACTGAACATCTTAGAAACTTTCAGGAAAATTCCTGCTGAATTTCACTCTCACACTAGGTCTGTTTTGAAAAAGTTGTGATCGCTGATGGCAATTTATTTCCTTGAAATAATTAGAGATGAAATAATTAGAGATGAAATGCTAATGGAATATATTAGGAATCCAGCACGTGGGTGGAGAATCAATTTAATGTTAAAGAAAGCCATGGCAGATAGTGACCTAGTAAATATCCACAGTGGAAAGGCCCCAAGTGTGCATACTAACCATAGATCACAAGGTTAACACACAGCACCAAATAACTCCATCTTTTTCAATCTTCATGAACATGGTTTGCAGATCTTTTGGTAATTTATCATACTTCTTGATTTAATGTCGTGCTTTCCCCCTGAATGCTTTGTGGGATACAACAAATTGCTTATTAATATACTTTCATAGGAAGAAGATGAGAGCAAACCAGGCCTGAGATATCATTCTGTTCTGCCGGTTTTACGCTGCTGTGATTTCAGCACACACTGAGGTTCAAAAATTGCAATGGTAGCAAACCAGGCTCTCCAAATGATAGGGGTTGATTTGTTTATGAATCTATATTGATGGAACCCTGCAGGTAATTATCTGGCACAGATTTATGCATTTATCTAACCTTACCCATTGAGCAAAGTGTATCTCTGCACATCTTTGCATGATTCAGGCCATTTACTCAGGGTCGGTGAGTGACATGTCTGAACTCTTTCACCACAACAAATGCACAGGAAAAATGCAGAGATATGTAGCCTCTTGTGCTACATCACACACTTTCTTGACTTGAAATTATCTGGGAAGGAGAGAAGAACTGCTTCAACTTTAATTTTGTTGACAAAATTCTTTCAGCAAACCCCAAGCCTTCAAAGCTCCAAGCTTCTTTGACATGGGGTGGGCTTTGTAAAGGGCAAAAAAGTGGAGCATCCTGCAAAAATGCTTACTCAAAATGAAGTCCCTGGCTATATTGATCACAGCTGATCAAATATTCAATCTCTGTGTTTCCCGTGCTGGCAACACACTGAGAGTTGAGCAAGAGTTTTTTCTAGACTTACTGTTAATAGTTGCCAGTTTAGGAATTTGCAACATGTATACATTTCTTAGGAAATTAACCTTTAACATATACATTAAGCATTGCAAAAGGCGTAAAAGAAATCATGATTCTCATATTATTTATTCACTTTTGCTGAAGTAAACATCAGGCTTCTGCCAAAAAAGGCATGAAACATTTTGTCTTTGTTTTGTGAGAAGGGACTGTAAATGTCCCTCAGAAAATGAATTCACAGCCTTGCCATTGGTTCCCAGTATGTACATAAAGAGAACTTACAATTCTATTAAATTTCATCAGAACTTTGCTGTACATGATGGCTGAATTATGAGTTTCCTTACAGTGACTGTAAAGTAGAAATCTGAAGGGTTATTTTCTCATCTGTTTGGTATAGATGGACTGGGACCAAAGTACTCTGGTTCAAATACGTGAAAAATACCTAGGTATGTTGTAAGGAATCAGCTAGTGCTGAATGGGAAGAAATAATAATAATGAAAACAAAAGAAAGAAAAAAAAGGTATTTGTGCTTGGTCCTTTAATCAATGATGCCTGCAAGAGGTTGCTTTCTGGCTTAGATTCCCTAACACCTTTCGCAACAACATATTAATCCTAGGTATGTAGGCTTTTAGCCCAAAATTTTGAGTGTTCATTTTTCCATGCAAACTACATGTTTTAGTCTGAATTTAACTTGCAGAAAGGACCAAGCACTTTCTAATAAAGCTATCCTAGCTGCAGGAGGCATCTGCCACAGGCATTACACGGGATGGTTGCTCCATCTGTTTTTGACATAGCCCACTGGGGTTGTGGCCATAGCACTGTGCTTTGTGCCCTGAGAAGCTGGGCATGGTGCTGGATGATCCCTTGGCAATGGTATTCAGCAGCAGGCTGCAAAGGAGTTGCAGTCCTGCAGTTGGCTTTGCACAGAGCTGGTAGCTATTGCTACTGTCCAATAAGAGCCTGAGATACCTGGGACAACGCTGATAATGAGGGAGGCCTCCCAGAAGGGCACCCATCCATGCCCATCTGGAGGGTCCCATTTTTCTGATGTATCCTGCCAAGCTACTGTAATCCTTGAATTTTGCTGTTTCTTTGGAATAATCCTTCCTTCCCTGTGGGACATTCTCTGCATGTTTCAATTCTGAGGAAATCCAGACCCTTCCCAGCTGTCTGGGACTGAAAGAAAGATCAAAATGCAAACCAGAGGTGACAGAATTGTGTCTCTGACAGAGGTGTCTCAAATCATGAGAAGCCTGGGAGAACCTGTGAGCTGGTTTCTCCCCTCAAAAGGTGTGCATGTGGGATGAGCAGCTCTTCTCTGCTCACGTGCACAGTTCATAGGGTACCCATGCACGGCTTAACAAGCATACACAGGAGATCACTTACATTACTTCTTCATCTAGGCTTGTCCTCATACTGCACAGGACCAGGACTATTTACTTCTAAAATTAGTGAGACCTCATGCTGTGAGAAGATTAAGAAAGCAAACAAACCCCCCCACCCAACTGAGATGAAAACCTCTCCTATTGGTGTTTTCCTTCTCTTATTCAGAACTGCAAAAGACATCAGAGAGTATAACTACCCTGAATTCTTGGCAGGAGTCACACAGAGACAAGCTGTACGATGTAACTCAAATCTGCTTTCCCACACCCAGCTTCTCCTTTCAGTTTTCTTGGAATAAGCAAGTACTAAATTTGACTGGCAAAGAGAACTTTAAATCAGAGTCAGGAGCAAAAGATGTGGGCAGACACCTGTCAGCTGGGGAAAAACAAAACAAAACAAAAAAACACCACCACAAAACCCACAAACCCAAACAGGTAAGAAAAAAAGGAAGAAGCTATCCTTGGTATTCAAGATGCAATCACAAATTTACAATAAAATACCTCGGGCTAAGCTGAGAAAAGCCAAAAGTTGTAGCCTGTGTGCTGAGTATTTATACTTCTGGAAAGCACGAATCTTTTGTTCCTATAGAGCATCCCCTTGCTGCAGTTTCCCCCCATGCCCTGAAGAGTGCAGAGTGGTGTTTTGAAACCGAGGATCTTAGTCTGCTTGAAATTCTCTTTGGTAACGGCAAGGAGGGCAGGCTGCTCTGAGTTATGAAGGTGGCCTTTTAAAAATGGAAATAAACAGACAGAGAAAGCAGATGACTTTAATGAAGAACTACCCGTGTCTTTTTTTTGGTCTTAGGTTCTATCGGCAAATGGAGACTGAAAAAACAGTTCTTTCAGGAGCAACTGGTCAGCCTTCTGCATCTGAGCTTTCCTCAAACACATGTGCCTGTCACCACAGAGAAAGCCTGAAATATCAAGGGGCATCTGCAGCACTCAGCCTAGTGACAGCCTTGTTTAAGAACATGAAGGTTTCTAGAGATTCAACTTGAGCTGAAGGAAAGCTCTCTGGGATGCCTTCCTACACACATATTTGGCTTTACTTTTGGCTGTAGGTTTAGGGGTCACCAAGCATCCCAAAAGCGTCAAGTCTGGAGGCATTAGATGTTTCATGTGAAGTACTAAACATCACCTGCATTTCTGGTGACTTGGACAGCATTATTGCCCTGGCCAGAGGTTCCTAACTCCCCTGATTTGAACTATAACAGTTTGAAGGACAGAAAAGACTAAAGCAGGTGAGTAGCCCTTGGACATGTGGTGGGACCTTGGCAGAGGCAGCAACCATTGGGCAGTACTGCTGTTTGTGACTGTTTGCATTGCTGTAATGCTTAAGGAGCCATGCACATGAGCCTAAAAACAAGGAGAAGAACAGGGCAACATTTGTCTGTGATTCATATTAGACTGTGCCAGGCTGCAACAATCTGGAGCCTTTTTTGCTGTTTCAGAAAAAGCTGACTTTTCAGTCTACAACAAACCAGTACCATCCTGGATCCGACAGAGCAGCAATTATTTTCCAGATATGAAATGCCTGACAATGGAGAAAAAGATAATTCACACTCATCAGCCAGCTGCAGGAGACCTGGGGACCTCTTGCTTCCTCACAGCCATGCATACAGAGCTGTATGTGTCACAGATACTGGAAGAGACAGATCTTATATTATTGTTACAGCTTTAGGGCAACTGGAGGAGGAAGGAGGGGAGAAAATCTAATAAAATGCAAAAAGAACACAAACAAAAACTTCCCAAATGTCTGTTACTTGATGGGGCCCAATGGTGACATTGTCTGTTCTGGGAACCACTGTCAGTTATTTATTAACACCCTGAATACAGCAGAGTAGCTGAGCACATTGTGATTTGGGTTTTCTCTGTGATTATGTGACTCAAGTTTTAGCAAAACTGTGCAGGGAGCAGAAGGGAGACTCTTTTCTCTTGAACAAAATTGCCTTTACAATTGCAAATGTGGCACAGTAAGGGCAAATTTCTCTTCCTCTGTCTTTCCACCCTGCAGAGACTGCATCTGAAGCCTATACTAAATGTATCCTTCTGGCTGCTTGTGAGAAAAGCTATGCATCCTGACTGCAGTGTCCTCCCTTTCTAGCAAATCAGACCTGATGGATGGTGTCAAAAATTAAATCACATTGTGGGGTGGGGAAAGATGGTGCCTGTGCTTTCCAGAAAGCCTCCTCTTATCTGAGAACAACTTTGATCTTGGTGGATGCAGGCTCTTCACTTTCCTTGCCTTTTAGATCCTTCAAGGATAGCTGCCTTTCAATTTCTAGACTGACAACCTATCAGCAGTGGGAAGCAGTGATCCTGAGCTCTGATGATGATAGTCTGGGCAGTCCTGTGGCTTAACAACCAGTGTAAATCAATTACAGAGCTCAGAATCACTGCTTCCCACTGCTTCCCACTTACTGGTTGCAAATGACTTACTGGTAAGTCATTGTAAAGCACTTGTAAGCCATTACATGAGTTGCACTGTTAAGTCATTTACTTGGGTTTGTCTCCTTTTTAATCTCTTGAGCATCTGACAATGATTCACCTGCTTCTGTATGCTCCATGAGCTCATGATAGCTTCAGTACTGCTTTCCATCACAAATCTTTTGGCCGCTTATATTGCTTTTAAAGTCTGCTTTGACTTTGTAATTAGTTGGTGGTTGACAAATTCAGAAGGAGCAGATCCTCAACTGCTGTTAAGACCTACTAGAGGAATCATTCCCCACACTCTTCCACAAATACCTTCTCTTCTCCTCTCCCTCTTCCACCCCCTCTATTCCCTCTTCCACCCCCTCTATAACTCTTGTGTGTGAAATGCTAAGTATCCAAGTATGGATCATTGCTTTTAACAATCATTTAATTGTAGAATATATGGTAGTTGAAATACATTATTATAATTGCTGGGTGGATCTGTTATCTCTCTAATTGTCTTCTTTCTCTTCTCTGTTTTACCTATGAGAGACAGAAGAGTGTGCAAAAGAAGGATTTGGCTGCACAGGTTAGTTGTAAGAATATGATGCAGTAAGGAATATGATTTCTCCTAGCATGATGAGAGTTAGGACAGTGACAATAAAGTTGGATTTTGAGCACTACAGTTCAGTGAGATGAAACATTTTCCCAGGGCCAAAGGCACTCTTGAAAATGGAACTTAATTATTCATGTTCCTTAGATCTTACATCACTAAGCAAGGCACACTCAGATAGGTCTACAAAGGGAGTCCATGGAAGTCCAAATACCACTGGCAGGCAATTGGTCTTCAGTTTCCAACTGCTGAAGTAATTTAAAAAATGTTATTTTTTATTTTCCATTTGATTGAGGAAATATTATCCTCTATTCAACATACTGCAAAGGTTACCGCATCAGCTTTATAAACTGTTTTGTATTTTTGCTGCTGGACACTGCAGATTGGACTGCTCTTCTGGTCAAAGGACAGATGTGAGTTATATCAGGAAGACAACTTCTCTCCCTCTAACTTAAAAACACCTCAAGATGGATTGGATGTCAATGAGTGATTAATTTCCTATTTAGTGAAGGTTGGACTGGATGACCTTTGGAGGTCCCTTCCAACTCAGACCATTCTATGATTCTATGATTTGAAAATATTTAAAATGCACTTAAAAATAAAAGGCAAAGAAAGGTTTTTATGTAAAGTTACTACCGAAAGGTAGACTAATAAATGCAGTAGTATTAGATCATTAGTAGAATTAATAGTGAATTTTTAATTTGAGGACCTTCAGCTTGGAGGCATCCACAATACCACTGACACTGTGCAGTGAGGTCAGAGAAGTCCATGTTAAAAAAATGATTGAATAGTAATTTTGATCAGCTTATACAAATCTATCACAGCTAAAATGAATTTGGAACCAAGGAACACTTTTAACTGATGATTCCTCAGGATGTTGGTATGGACAGTGAACATCTAGGTAGTTTTTAGAACCCATAAATTATCAAGACAGTGATATATCAGTGACTGAATGAATAATGCAGAGATCAACATGGCTTATTTAAATTTAGCTTAACCTTTTCTTCCATGGAAGAGCAAGAGAAGAATAATTGACTCAATTAAATTTTAATCTTAGGAATGTTGATCTGTAGCTGGGTTTGTCACAGATTAGGTTTCCCTTTCCCACATAGATGAGGAAAGGAATCTAAGCTTGAAGTCTCCATACCAATACTGACTGTAATAAGCCTAGAAATTATGCAAAGTAGACACTTCTGTGGAGCAAGATGCTCAGCTAAACCCAGGGGACCAGTTTGGTGTTCCTATTTTCTTAAGCATTGTGTGTATAAAATGAAGATAACTTTTTTTTTGTGATACATCAACGCCCCCCTCCGCCCCCCCCAAAAAAAAAAAAAAAAAGTAGATGGGGAAAGAATGACACTTTGCTTGAAAAGCATTTTGGATCAGGTCTCTGCTGTACATGATAAAAGAATAATAGATGACTTTAATTAAACCAGAAATTAATATAAATAATGTAAATGTTGCAACTGACTGGAAGAAATTAGTGTTTCATAGGTCGCCTGAATTGTCAAGCAGCAGATTCCCTTGTGGTCATCTGAATTGTCTGTGAGCATTACAATTCCTTGTTTGTTATTTTGTATAAGTGTAAAACTGAAAAAAAAGAGCTCACTCTTTGCATATTTTTTTTTTCATTTTTAAAACTAGGTAGCACATTTCTATTGAACAATTCAGAGATGGCCTTAAACCAGTAGTGCCAAATGTCCAAACTGGCCATGCATGTTAGGATAGTGACAAAAAAGCCAGGTTTTGAGGACTACAGTTCAGAGAGATGAAACCTTTCCCCAGGGCCAAGGTCATTCTTGGAAATGGGACTTAGTTATTCATATTACTTAGATCTTACAACACTAAGCAGAGCAACATTCAGATAGGTGTACAAAGGGAGTCCATGGAAGTCTGAATGTTATTGGAAGGGAATTGTTCTCCAGTTTCCAACTGCCGAAGTAATTGAAAAAAATATTAACTCTTTCACTTGTTGGAAGAAATGCTATCCTCTATTCAGTATTCTGCAAAGGTTACAGCATCAGCTTTATAAACTATCTTTTGTATTTTTGCTGCTGGACAGTGCACATTGGAGTGCTCTTCTGGCCAAATAGGTGAGGGACATCTAAGGGTTCCCCAGAGTAGCAAAGGTGCAGTTGAATGCAGCACTGGTTCTGATTCTTCTAGCAGAGCCTGGTCATGACCTTGTATTGGAGATGACTCAGGCTCTGAGGGATAGTAGATATATTTTGCCCATCGTTTTTATAAATAGAAGTATAGCATACCAAGGACTACTTCATCCTGAACTGCTTAGCAAAAGTTTTCATATGCTTCTGCTTAGGTGTCAGTGTATGTTTACCAAATGCTGGATACCTCTGCCTGCAGGCTTATTGCCTGGAAAAGGAGATGAGTGGCAACAAGCAGTTTATGCACAGATTTTTCAGTCTGGGATACAATGGTTGGGCATAGCATGACCAAGGAACCTGTGGCAGGCTCAGAAACGCAACCCAAAGTGACATCTCAGTTATTCTTCACAGAAAGCAAAACCTGACTTAAATAGGAACAGAAATAATAATACAATGTCAAAAGAGACACTGTGTACCTTCAGAAGCCTTTATCAAAATAGACTCCTAGGCCTCTAATTATTCTTCTAGCGGAGAATAATAATGTGTTTCTCCTTTTAGGGATCTCATTGCATTAAGTGGACTTTATACATCCTGACTTTGAGGAAGCCATAGGTTATTAGGACTGAGAGCATGGGTAATGTAAATGATAGGACAGATAGATAAAAGTATTTAGACTGGAACAGAGATGACCCTTTTTGGTATTTAATTTAATTTATCCCTGGTCTTGGCTGGGACCTCAAGCATGACCAGAAAGCTGCTTCTAAAGCAGGACTTCTTGGCTGTAGAGGTAAGGAAGGAAGAAAACCTGAAGTGTCATTTTCTTTAGACCTCTGCCTTAATTACAGGGTCATCCTCCTACTCTAATACTCTACCACTTTTCAAAGATGTAGGGTAATTCTGTTCAAAGGCAGATAAAGGAAAAATGCTGTAAGAGAGAGAGGGAAGCACGAGAGGGAGGGAAGCAGACCTAAGTGGGAATTATAAATGAAGCATTATTATGTAAGGCCAGTAACAGGTTTTCACTATAATTAAGATGGATTACTCTAATAATCCTTAAGGGCTTGATTCAGAACTGCATTACAAACCATTTATGTGGGGCTTCTACACTCCCTGCCTCTGTGAGGAAATCACAGGTGTTTAAATAAGGAAGGAGAAATTCAGAGATTTTATATTTCTTCAAGCAGCTTCTTCAGCTTTGGAGAAATGTGTGGCTGCCTCAGATTTATGTGCTTAGGAGAGTGCCTGAGCCCTGACAGCACTCTTGGAAAGTAATTACCTGTTGCAGATTTTACACCTGAACATATATATAGGGCATGACAATTTGGCTAGGGGTAAAATCACACACAAAACCTTTTGTGCACAGAAGAGATACTATTTGGACTAATGAACTGCAGAACTAGCTTTCTCTCCACTACAGATGTCAGATGTGCCTTAAAAATATACTCACTTCCCTTGTAAACACACAAATATTGGAAAAATATTGTGCTTTACAAGTGAGGCCAGGACTGTCTAAGAAACCAGAAGGCAATAGTTCCTTTTTCACAAGAACATCTTAATGTGAAAGCGAGAAAAGAATGATAAAACTTTGAAGGAATATTTAAGCTTAGGATATTTCACTGTATGGTTATAATCTGCAATTTTGTCTTAGTCTTGTCATTTCTCACAGGTATTAAAAAAATAAGATTGTTTTGATTTTTTTTATGAGAGGGAGATGGTGGGATTATCACACTGTCTGTAAATTGATGGGCTAACCCCTGCTGTTGCGGTGTAGTTTAATTTCCAAACACTTGGAACCCAAATAATTTCTCATCTTAAGTACAAAGACCTCCTTGGTGAATATGTAGGCCTTGTGAATGTAAAAGATAACATTCACTTCCCAGTCAGGGAAGACATTCAAGTTGTTCCCAGAGAGAAGCTGGTGTGGGTTTTCCTGTATACTGCTATGGGCCTGCACTATCTCCCCTGTGTGAAGAATCAAAGGACAAAGCCCTGTTCTTGGAAGAGCTGACGTGTTGCAGCTTATTGATCTGGAGCAGAAAAGGCCATCTGTGGGAACATTTGTTGTGAAGGGGTTGGTAAATCCTCAGGTTGGGAATTGGCAGAAGATAAGATGCTTTCAGTGTGGAGTAGAACCAAGAAAAGCAGCCTGATGTCCAGATGGAGATGGGTTACAAGTGGTGCCCAACAAGGGGCTGTATTGGGACCAGTGTTGTTCAATATCTTCATCAATGGTATAAGCAGTGAGACCGAGTGTACTCTCATCAAACTTGCAGATGATACCAAGCTGAGTGGTGTGGTTGATAATACTGAAGGACGGGATGCCATCGAGAGGACCCTGGACAGGCTGGAGAGGTGGCCTGAGGAGAATCTTGTGAAGTTCAATATGGCAAAGCGCAAGGTCCTGCACCTAGGTCAGGGCAACCATTGGTATCGATACAAGCTGGGGGATGATGAAATTGAGAGCAGCCCTGCAGAAAAGGACTTGGTGGTACTGGTGGACAAGAAGCTGGACATGAGCCAACAACATGCCCTTGCAGATCACATCCTGGGCTGCATCAAAAGAAGTGTGGCCAGCAATTTGAGGGCGGTGATTCTGCCTATATTACTCTGGTGAATCACCTGGAGTACAATGTCCAGCCATGGGGCCCCCAACAAAAGAGAGACATGCACATGCTGGATTGGGTCCAGAGCAGGGCCACAAAGGTGATCAGACTGCTGGAGCACCTTTCCTATGAAGACAGGATGAAAGAATTGGGGCTGTTCAGCTTGGAGAAGAGAAGGCTCTGTGGTATCTTGTAACTACATTTCAAATATCTGAAGGGGACCTACAGGAAGGCTGGGGAAGGACTGTTTAAAAGGGCTTGTAGTGATAGGATGAGGGGCAATGGTTTTAAACTGGAGCAGGGTAGATTTAGGTTGGACATAAGGAAGAAGTTCTTCACAGTGAGAGTGATAAAATACTGCAACAGGTTGCCCAGGGATGTGGTTGAGGCTCTGTCCCTGGAGACATTCAAGGAAGGACTTGATGTGGCCCTGAGCAGCCTGAAGGATTAGGAACAGAGAAAGTTCACATGACAATTACATGGAGTATTATTCAAGTGTTTATAAATAAGTGACTTCCCTACTGGTAAAGCTCAATCAATTTGCCTTTAAAAAAGGTTTTCTTGTCTCCCTTTTGAGCCCAGTTTCACTGTTTGCATCTCTAACACTCCAGATTTTACAGCTTGATAACACACTTCTAGAGGAACTACACACTTGTTTTGAGCTTGCCTACTTCTAGTTTAATTTGAAGCCTCTTAAATCTTGTACAGGAATATATATGCCTTCCTCTGATACATCTATTGCTCATCCACAAAAGTGTGCTATCAGACTTCTTGAGATGAGGAACTCAGCTGATCATCAGGATCAATAGCTCCTGACGGATCTTCTCTCCCTGAATTTGCCTAATTTCTTTTTTTCAGTCTATTTACATTTTCACCTCAAAGATATTCACACTGCAAATATGTATGCCTGAGAAAACTCTTTCTCCTGTTTGCTCTGACACTGCTGCTTGATTGTTTCCTTGGTTGTCGCAGGCTGGGAAATACCAAATGCATTATGAGCTATTTGTCTTTATGCCACTTGTGGTTTTATAGACTTCTGCTCTGTTCTCTGGGGTCATCTTTTTTCATGATGAAGAGTCTCACATTATTAATTATGCTTCCTGAAGAGCCTTCTCCAAACCTCTGAGTACCCATGTGTCTCTGCTCTTCCTATCTGCACCTTTCCTGTGGCTCTTCCAATAGGTGGCTGGAATTGTGTGTGGCATACAGTAGGTGGGCAGAGAACTGATGCATTCACATCAGTTCATTACTGTCTCTAAAACCATAATGCTCAGATCAAGGGCAAATGAGTTAGAGCCCAAGACCTTAAAGCACTGGAAGTGTACTGATTTCATAATATCACTCAGTTTCATATGTACGTATGTTTCATATGTGTGTTTTCCTTTTCTTTCTGAGAGCTGTTTTCACTCTGTTCTCTTATTTTTGAAATAAAAATATGTATAATGTCCAGCTGTACTTTTCTGAAATGTTGAAAATTTACACTCATATTTCAGTTAAATATGGCCAAGGAAGTTCAGGAGAGCACAAGAGCTTTAGATTCTCAGTTCAGAGGTACCTCAGTCCCTGGGAAAAATAAATATGTGATGATTTTGTGGATTGAAAATGGGATCTCATGCATTTCTGCACTCAGCTACACTTCCAGCTAATAATAAACTATAGTTACCAAATACTAGTTCCTCTGATGTCTTCATGATTCTCAGTTTGTTTTCTACCAGATGAATATTCACATTACAAGACATCCAGACTCTTCTCATTCTTATCTGGTTTGTCCTTAAGGAGAGAAACATCAGTGCATACTCCTTGCACCTTAGGGTGACACATAAAACTTTAATACATTTTGTGTAACGTCCACAACTTGCTATTATTCTTGTTGAGGTCCACAGGCTGTGTCCCAGTGAGAGGAATCTGTGATTTACCTAGTAAATTATCATGACAAATCTACAGCCTTATGAATAATACATAGGAAAGATGGGACAGGGATATCTGTGAATGTTAGTAATAACAGTAAAGTCTCTTCTCTGGGGATGCTGGTCTAAAAGAGCACAATGTTAAGGTTGCAGAGCATCTTGCTTGGCATGTAGAACTGCTGTTTATAATGCAGGTTGAATTTGCTAGCACATATGCACACACAAGGAAACAAAAAAGAAAATAAAGAAAAAAAGAAAAAGAACAAGAAAAAAAAAAGATGTGAAGGGAAAGCAGATCTCTTATTGCTGAGAAGCAGAAACAGCCTTTGTGCTGGAAAGTAAAAGGAAAAATGATAGTCCCATAATATGCTTCTTGGAAAATAATCATTTAGGAGACATTAGAGAAATAAGTACAATATGAAATGGAAGTGCCTTTTTTTTTTTTTTCCCTTAAGGGGATATCTCCTATTCGGCAATGTTGTTGAATAAAATATGAACCACAGAGGGTTTTGTTTTGTACTACTGTATTTTTATTAAAATGTTTAAAGTCTACACCTTAATCAATTCCCAATACAAAAGAAATTAATCTGGAGATGGTGTTGCTTCCAACTAGTCTGCACTACAGCGACTGTAATGCCAAGACTGCACAAATAAATTCATTTGAGCTCATATCATTATGACAGAGAGGTTCCACTCAAAATACCTGATTCCTCCCCCTCCAGTGACTATCAGTTCTCCCAAATTTACTGCATGTTCTTGCTTCAGTGTTGTCTGTATCTTGTTGCTCAGGACCTTCATTGTACTCCAACTGGGCTGCCTGCTAAAATGAGTGTGATTATTGTAACTATAGGAAGCCTCTTAAGGACTAATATGAGCATTCCTTCTTGGAATGGGTAAAAGTTACTGATTTTAACTAGGTTTAATAAGCTGGTGTTAGACACAAGGGACTGAGGGAAAAAATTGGCTCTTCTGTAACCTCTGTGAAGATGGGACCAGACTAAAGTGATACTGGCTTTATTCTGTCTTGCTAGTGTTTCTGGAGATCACTTCACTACCTCAGACCTGAGCAAGTTACCAAATGCCCAATTCATTTATTTAATACACAGTATGCAAACTCAGTTTGCAGAAAATTTTAATTTAAAAAGCCTTCTGGGCTGCCAGCTATGCTGTCTCAAGTAACCCACAGCTGATATACTGCTTTCTGGTCAGTTCTCCATCTTCTGCTCTTTTTAGGTGAAAACCAGCCAGATTTCAATTATACATGGAACTTCTGTGACATAAAGAAACAGATAACAACATTTTGGGTTTTGTTTTGTGCTCACTGAATACAAAATTGACAAGAGTGGGCACAACACAGCCTCTTGGCCAGTCTTCTGACTCTGCTGGGTGTGGGTGAAACCAGTTCCCAGTGCACTAGAGAAATATGCCTGATACAAAAAAGGAAGTGGTCTTGCAGCTATTTTGCACTTAAACCCACTTTATATTCCTTGTCAGTCTAAATGAAAGTAAGGGGAGCAAAACGCTTACAAATGCCCTTAACATCAAAAGAAAGGTCCTTGGCAAGTCTGAGTGTAGGTCACAAAGCCAGACAAGTAGAAATGAATTCTCAACAGATAAAGGCAATTTTTACTTCATTTCCAAAGCCATGAATTCACAAGTGTATGTCCAGGACAGGTTTTCCTGTTCTTTTCTCAGAAAAGAGAAAGACGACCTGGTTTGGGCAGAATTTTTTTTGTGGAAGAGAAGCTATAATAATGCTTTTTAAAAAATCTGCAACACTAATATGCTTCAGCAGCCATATAAACATCTCAGTTACACAGAGACATTTATGTTACTCCAGAACAGGGCACAAAATAAGCTTTGATCTGCTATTGCAGCCTCTTTACTAATTTTTTTTCCAGCCTCCTCCTATAATCTTTCCTGCCTGACACTTGCCAGGCAAGTATTCCAGTTGCTTTTCCACAATCTCCCTTTCACAGCAGTTTCAATTTTTCTTCTTTCCCCACCTCATGTTATTATGCTTAAGCACCTGACCAAGTTTTATTCTAGCTTTTTGCTGTGACAGCACTGATCAGATGTCCTGTATATATATGTGCATGTATGAATATGGTAAAAAATACATGTTTAAAAATTAAGTAAGGATTTCCTAATTATCAAAATAAGTGGACTCATCTAAATAGCCATACCTTTTGCTCAACACAAGCTACTGAGAAAAACTTAATTGTATTTACAGTCTAATCATCAGTGTATTTACTAAGGGAGGGGAGTATTTTTAGGTATTTAAAGAACAAATTTATCAAATACATACATAAGTCCAAAACCAAAATCTGCTCCCACCCAGGTTTAACAGGCAAGGTCACATGCATTAAAGGTATTAGAAGGATTAAATGTGCTAGGAGACAGAGAGGCTAGTAGAGTTTTATTAAGATTGAGAGAGATGAATATTATTAAGCCTGGTGATCTTACATGCCATTTTGGGAGAGAGGGTATTAGAAATGGAAGCAAACATCATTAACAGCAACTAGAACAGTTTCATCTGCATACATAAATATTTTATCCTTCCCTCTTCCTCTGGGTAGGTCATTAAAGAAATACTGGAGGAAAAAAAAAACAAAATAAAAAAAAAAGAGGATGAAGCATTTACCCTGAAGGCATTGAACTGAGAGATGAGAATAAGGTTGAGCAATGTAGGGAGAAATAAGAGTGAAGAGCCAGACTATGCAGACTCGAAGGCAGACTAACCAACCAGACTAGAATATGTCTTTGTCATATCTAGGCTGAAGTTTTGTAACAGTAACATATAGATGGATTTTGTTACTGCCTCATGAAGTTCACAGAATCACAGAATGGTAGGGATTGGCAGAGACTTCTGGAGATCATCTAGTCCAACCCCCTTGCTAAAGCAGGTTAATTTAAAAAGCCTTCTGGGCTGCCAACTATGCTGTCTCAAGTAACCTGCTAAAGCAGGTTTGCCTAGATTGGGTTGCACAGAAGTGAGTCCAGAAGGGTTTTGAATGTCTCCAGAGAGGGAGACTCCACAACCTCTCTGAACAGCCTGTTCCAGTGCTCTGTTATCCTCAAAGTAAAGAGGATTTTTCCTTATGTGGAAGCTGTATGACTGGAAATGTTCTTGCAGTCATACCTGGACCACTGACTTCAATAGATGACTGGGAGCAAGTATCTGAGGACATGATTTTCATTGATAGTTGCCCAGATATCTCATCATTTACATTTGAGAGACATCAAGCAATTATTTAAAGTGGGTGGAAGATGCAACATAGAAAGTTTGGGCTTGGTATATCAACATGTGAGAAAAAAAACACTGCTGAGGTTTGCATGGTCTGTGTCATGCCATAACACAGCATTTCTCATGCCAAAATCCACTCTCCCATCAAGGTATCAACCTGTTGAGGTTTTTTCCAGAACTAGTAATGGAGATGTCTGGCATTAGGCTCCTGGATGTGTCAGAATAAAGTGACTGCTTTGTCACAGTTCTGAACTTGAAAAGGAGGGCTGTCTTTGCTATAGTGAAATGTAAATCAGCTCTCCCAGGTTCCTGTCCACGGAAATGCTGGGTTTGAAAGTGGCAATTAAGTGTTTCCTAAGAAGAACCACCTTCTCTCTTCCCTGTCATGAGTGAATATCAGTTCAGAATGATGCTGCTCTATCTGTAGAGTCAAAGCTGGCAGGTAATTCATCATCCTGCACCAAGCTGACTTATTAGAAATCCAGGAAATTGGATATTAACTAGCTCCTTTATATGTTTCCCTTTATTCTCATTTCACAAAGCTTCCTGTCCCTCTGTTTTGTTCTTTGGTGCTAAATTGCAATTATCATGGGTCTTTGATCTCCTCACCTGTGGGTGGTCCACTCATCCATCACCACAGAGATTTTTTTAGACATTAAAAATCCAAGCCTTTCTACAGATTTAAAAATACTTTAAAGCTACAACTTGCCTGTAAAACACTCATGCAGACTGCATAAAAGAGGTGAAAAGAGTTAGGGCTTTGCTACTCAAAGAAGTAGAAGCTGGAAAAGTCTGGAAAGCTACCTGCTAGAGACAGATCTGGGAGTGCTGACTGACAGCCAGATGAATATGAGCCAGCAGTGTGCTCAGGTGGCCAAGAAGGCTGACAACATTCTGGCCTGTACCAGGAGCAGTGTGACAAGCAAGATCAGGGAAGTGATTTTCTCTCTGTACTTGACATTGGTGAGGCCACAGCTTGAGTACTGTGTTCAGCTGTAGGATTCTCACCACAAGAAAGACATTGAGGTTCTGGAGCAGGTTCAGAGAAGGATAATGAACCTGATAAAAGGTCTGGAGAACAAGTCTTATGAGGATTGGTTGAAGAAGCTGGGGTTGTTTAGTCTGGAGAAATGAAGACTGAAGGGAAATGTTCTTGCTTTCTACAACATCCTGGAAGGAGGTTGGAGCCAGGTGGGTGTTGATCTCTTCTCCCATGGAAGAAGCAATACAACAAGAGCAAATGACCTCAGGCTGAGCCAGAGGAGGTTTAGGTTAGGCATGAGAAGTAATTTCTTCTTCAAAAGGGTTTTCAAGTTCTAAAACAGGTGGCCCAGGGTAGTGATTGGATCCCCATACCTGCAAGGGTTTAAAAGATGAGTAAATAGAGTGCTGAGGGACATGATCTAGCACCAGGCTTGGTAGAGTTAGGTAATGGCTGGTCTCAATGATCATGAAGCTCTTTCCAACCAAAATGATTCTATGATCATTAGTGACTTGAAAGACAGATTTTATTTCAAGAAAAAACAGGTTTTTTTGTTGTTGTTGTTTTTTGTTTGTTTTAAAATTTTCCTTTGTATTTCAAGCTTTCATTTACATCCTTCTCATAAATGGCAGTGACTTGGTGGCTGGAAATGAGAGCTCTACAGAAAATAACCAACCCCACAGATAAGCTCTATCCATGGTTGCTAGAGTCTCTAATTCTAAATTGGAGATGCTATTGGACATTTTCCATCATTTTGTCCTGGTTATTTGGAGCATGTACAATCTATCCAGGGCTTTCAGCTGGATTTACTCTCTGAACTGAATAGCTAGACAGCATGAATACAGTATGTCTGTTCAGCATTTCCCAACAGCATGGTACTTATTACAGATCTGGGGTACAGCTGATCTGCAAAGGTATTATGAGCCTGCCTAGATTTTTCTGTATGTGGATCAGTTCTGTTAAACCTATTGTGCTGGGTGGATATACAGAAATCCCAGGAGAAAAAAAAAAAAAAAAGAAGAAAAAAAAAAGCTGAAAATATCCAAAATCTACTTAGCCTGATTTCTACACTGCTTAGGATGATGGCTGCTTTCCACACAATATCATATTCAACGCTTCTATTTCAAGTCTACTTTCATTTTTTCAGGACTCAGTTTTACCTGCAGTGAGTTGTATTTAAATCTACATCTCATAAAAGATTCAGTTTTAAAAAGAATAACGTAAAACCTAATGTTGAATTCTGCTCTCTTCCCAATACTAAAATAAATGGCACGTTTCTATCCTTAGGAGAGGTTTTAAAATGTATTTAATTTATTTTTCCTTTATTTTAAAAAAACTTTCAAGCAAAAACTTCTTTTTTTTTTTTTTTTTTGCACCAGCAGCACCCAAAGGTATCTCTTGAAAATTTTAATTGAACATGAGAGTTGCTTTTTACCATTTCAAGGGGAAAAAGGGAGGCAGATCAGAAATCACCATATTTATGACACAGTGCTAATGAATGTGAAATGCCATTCCTCTGTCAGTTCTCTCTAGCTCTCCGCTCTGCCTTGGCCATTTCAGATTTCTTCCTTGGGATTAGTCCTGTGCTACCACAGTGCCAGGACTTGTCAAATTCCTTCTGTGGGGTCCCCTAGAGTATCTTAGGTATTTGGAAACTTGGAAATTCCAATAACAGCTATTTCATGCCTTCATATTATCTATGTAGCATGCATATTTGGTGAGGAGAGAGGAGAAGTATTACAACGAGAACATAAACTGTCTCATGGAATTGTATGGGATCCAGCCCTCTTGCTTTTGACAAATGTCCACTAGATCTAGTGGAGGATAATTTGACTCAAATACATGCAAGCAGTTCTTACTACCATACAGAAGAAGTAGCCCTGGTATCTGTAGGACTTTTCTAAAGTACTGTGCTTGGGAGCAAGTACTTTTAAATCAGTGCTCCACAGAGGTCTAGGCTTCGTAATAAGGCTTCCACTAAGTTCTAACCTCTACACCCTCCCTACACAGCCCCTAGAAGGGAAGAGTTTGTGTTATTTCTAGAGGTAGGGTACTTATGTGAAGGATGTAGAATCACAGCTGCTGACCCCTGCCTATATCCAAGTTGTTTGAGCACTGCTGTCCTTTACCTTGGATGCATACAGTTCAGTCTTCTCCTGGTTTAGTTATCATTGCTACTCATGTGACTGGGCAGTTACCACACAAAACCAGAACAATTTGTCTGATTCTTTTTTACTTTAACTTCTTTACCACACATCCACCTGTGTATTAGTGGTAGCACAGGGGTGGTGGTAGAACTGTGCAGCCAGAGACAAAGGACAAGTCTTGTCCGGACTTGCTGTTTTTCTCATTACACTCTTGGTTTCAGAGCCATCCCAGTACCTCTATCTCCACAATTTAGAGGAATGCCACTGCCCTCAGGCCTGGAAAGACACACACATGCAGAAAGTGACCTGGGGAGGGTTGATTAGGCTCCTGAAAACACTGATCAAGAAATACAAACACCTACTGGGCTTCTGTGGTGATGGTGTCTTGTAGAAGCACACACCAAAGGGAACAAACATTTTACATTTTGCTTGGAAATGCAGTTAGTAACTATTAGCCTTTTGGGAATTTCAGCAGATACAAGAATGAGGCAAGGTTGGTGGTTATTTTTTCTTTTTTTTTTTTTTTTTTTGGTTTCAAGGCAGATATTGTGGAGCACCCATCATCAGCCCTACTATTTAGGCCATTTTTGCTAAGCTGCACTGTCTGCACAACAATACCACTTTTTGCTTGATGCCTTTGCCAGCCTCATGCAGTAAGGGCTGTAATAAGGTGTGAAATAAAGATTTAGTAGCACAGCACTGCAAATGCAGTCTACCAAAGGAGTTCATTACAGTTCCATTAAGATTGCACAGTTAACATTAAAAACAGCCATAAAAAAAAAAAAAAAAGTAGTTCCTGTGGCAGCATTAAGAGTATCATATTGCACAACCAACATGTGGTGTTTGTTCCTCTGGGCCAGACCACACAACTGTCACTATTAACCAATTACCTGATTATAGACACAGAATCTGAAGGTCTCAGAAACCATCAGCCTATGGGATTAGGAGCTCTCCCTAAGTGGAAGAGCCTTTGTTCACTTTTGTGAACACCGTCCATCTTTCACAGTCCCCCAGCTCACACTACAGCTGGGAGGAGCCAAGCACAAGGAACTTAATAGGGCCAAACTTTTCAATTTGTATTAGAAATTAATTAAAAAAAAAAACACAAAAACTTCTTATGCATCTCTGAGGGCAATCTCTGCTCCCAGCAGCCCTGGCTGCTCTATTCATTCTAAGTCTTGGCCAGAATTAGAGAGGAATTTTTTTCAGGGAGACATGATTTTGTTCTCTACATAAATACCTTGTTTTGTCTGAAGCTGGTAGGGGTTTTTAATAACTATTCCCCCTTGAAGATAATTTGATATTTCATTTGTGTGTTTTCACAGATAGTATTTTCAGACCTAAAATGCTGAAAGGTAATCAGTTTGGTGTAGAGATATGAATCAATTCATAGTTCTTCCCTGATTTTCATATGTAGGTGTTTTGAAATGTCAAATTTTCATCCAAATCTGGAATGGGAAATATTTTCAGTTTTACAACAGATTTCATAAGCTAGGAAAGCTGTTTAGAGACCATCAGGTTTTTCCAGGGAAATTTTTTTTGTGTCATATTTCAAGAATCATCTTGGTGTGATAATCTGTGTACCACTACTTTTCTCTTTAATTCTTCAGTCTGTTTCTGTATGTCCTTGCCATGCCGTAAATTTGAAAGGTACAAAGAAATCGAGTATTCAAAGAAATGTCTAAACACTGTAATCAAATTTAAACAATATTATTCACTTATATGGAAAACTTTTCAATATCAATCTGTCTTCTCATAGGGGTAATAGGAAAGCTAATCCTCAGATACAAGAGGCTGAAAGCATTTGCAGCAACAGTTCTCACACAGGGGAAACATGGGCATATTGCCCAGTAGAGTTTAGCTGATTCCTGGCTCTGCTACAGATTCTCCTTTTGTCTTTAGGCAAGTTCTTTGACCTCTTTTCCCTGCTGCTTTAGGAAGCTGACACGCAGCTTTTTTGTTATTTGTTGAGGTTTTACATCTGTTGCACAGAAACAGGATAAATACTGTGCTTTTTATTTCTGATTTTTCAGCAGCTAGGGGTGCATCTAAGTCCCATGTGGGTATGAGCCACAATCACAGATATTAGCTGTTAAGAGAATTAGCAGGGAGACATGCAATCTTTGTTCACCAAAGTGAAGGCTACCAAACTGAGGCTGTAGAAATGTACTGTATTCAAATATTGCAGTGCTGTGTGCAAGAGAACATGATTTAAGGTAATGTGTTTTAAGACAGCATTATACACTTGTCAGAATGATGAGTTGTAGACCTGGTTTTAAAAGATAGTGCATTAAGACACATCTTGAATTAACTTAACAGAAAGCTTTTTGTGATAAATATCTCGTGTGGTGCTATAAGGTGCAACTGACCCAGGCTCTTCAGGGACACCTTGCCTGCTTTATGTTTTGGGGCATTACTGTAGACTGATAAAGATGATGGCCTGAACTGTGAATACTGGATATTGCTTGTTTGTGTGCAGGTAGACAAAAAAGGAGAAAATATCCACCTTCCTGGCCCCACTGCTGGTGTTGCAAAGTATGTTGGGGAATGAGGTAGTGACCTCAGACTTGGAGGCTTTGTAAGGATATGGGAAATGAGCTGCCCTCTTTGATATCAGCTGACCCAGTAATGTCATAAATACAGAACCTCTGGGAAGCACTCCTCCAAGCCACCATCGACCTCCTGACTTTCTGAGTCACAAGGACTGAATTTGTGCAAGGAAGTGGTCAAAGGGCTGAGGAGTCTCTTGCTTGGCACTGCTGGGTGCTCAGCTTAAGCTCCATAAAGAGGCTCCACGTTAGGGTGAAACTTCCCTTGCAGCAGGTAGTGTCAGGGGCAGGGCTGTGTCCAAGTGCTACCCTCTAAAGGCAAAATAAATCTGCTTTTTTCAGAGAGCATGATAATAAGCAAACCCACAGTCCTCTTCAAATCAACAGTCCTCACAGCTTGCATCCAAATGCAAGGAAATGACCAAAAGAACAAATGTAGAAAACAACTTTTTTGGAAAAAAGTGATTTGTCTGTCTAAACAGCATTCTTAATTATCAGTTTATCAGTATCTCACCATAAAACACATATCAGCGAGTCATGTAATAATTAGGGCACAAGTTAATTGCCATCATTCAATAACTGAACAAAACCTCCACGAGGCAGCCAATGGGACCCCAGTAGGGCAGAGGTAATTTTAACACACTTCATCAATTAGCAAAGTCAAAACTATAAACCAAACATGCTCACAGTGATTGACAACAGTGTGAAGGTCTGTGGGAGTGTGTGGTGAAAGAAGAGTTTTTCCCCTGACTGCAGCTATTGCAACACATTGTCTTGCTGGAGAATTAGGGCACTGAACCACTGCTCAAACTGATGGTATGGACAACAAACATTCTGAAATCATGAAGGAACTGTTCCCTGAGCACTATCTTCAGATATGAAGGTTTCTAAAAACCCAGTGCCTAGGAGATTTTTTTTCCTTTTCCTTCTAAGTTTTGAATCTTGAAATTGCTTCTATATCATGGTTGTTAGATATTCTTTCTCATTCGTTCAGACTAGAACAGTGCTTATGAAAGCTACAGATGAGATACCAAATATTCATGGGACTCCAAGAGGTAGGATTAAGGCAGTAACCAGCACATCTTGCAGGTTGGCAGTAGCTGCAGGGGCTGCAACACAGAGCATGTCAGGGAGCCATGTTCCTCCATGTTGTCTTTCTGTGTCTCATCTAATTCCTTACATTCCCACTGCCTTTAGGCAGTTCCCTATTGCCTGACATCAGGTAATGACACAGCCAGGTAATCTCAACTCAACTGATTATTCAGAAGAGATTATTAGAGCATTCAGTTTATTTTCTTTCTGCTGGTTACACCTCCATTCTGGACAGGCAGCAAGCAAAAGAAAATTATCTATATAATTTGATTTATCTTTCAGGATTTAACATGAGAATGAGATCACTCTCATATCTAAACTCAATGGGGGAAGCAGGTAACCACAGAAAACTCACATGGGCTTGTGGTAATCCAATCATTGAAAAATTTTGGTTAGAAAGGGCCTTTAAGATCAAGTCCAACTATTAACCTAGCACTACCAAGTCACCTCTAAACCATGTCCCTCAGCATGACTTCTATACACCTTGTAAATACCTCCAGGGATGACAACTTCACCACTTTCCTGGGTGGCCTGTTCTAGTGCTTCACAACCCTTTCAGTGAAGAAAGTTTTCTGAATATAAACCTTCCCTGGTGTGACTTGAGGCTATTTCCTTTTGTCTATCTCTTATGCTGGTTTCGGAACAGGGCTAGGAGTCAGGTTTCACGGACTGCAGAAGGGTCTAGATCTGCTGAAAAGGGGTGGATTTCCCACTGACACTGATTTGGAAAGGGAAGAATTGTATGTTCATCAGAAACCTGGAGTTTTGTTTCACCACCTTTGCTAAATCACAGGCACCTCCATTGTATCTCCTCCTATTGGTTATAGTTTTGCACTTCTATCCCCACTCAGACTGGGATTCATGATGCAAGATTCCGTACAAATAGAGTGAGAGATAACACAGTGAGAAAAAGAAGATGGAAGGAAGACCTACTTTTGAAATATCTTGCCTGAGCTACTCTGTCATGGTGCTGGGACTGGTACACACCTCTGTCCTGTTCAAGCTACATGTACTTAAGGAATTCAAAAGACTTCCCATTGTGAGTGGAGGTAGCAGAATCCTTCACTATTAATTGAACTGTTCTTTGAAGATCTGCAAATTTTTCTCTGCTTTATGTAAATATATAGAAGAGAGACTGAAGGAAACAGACTATAGCAATAGAAATGGTAGAGACTGGATCCAATTAGACTCTTTTCTGGTGTTTTAGATAGGAGACAAAAATGTGAATTGTAGACAGATGTTAATATTCTAAAATTGGCCTTCACATTTAAATCAGAGTACTAAAAGCCAGGCTGGGTCGACCTGTTTCAGACAAGAACTTTCCTTATAAAAATCCACAGCAGACCCTTTGCAGAGGTGATGGTGGATATCTAGCCGTGAGAATTGAAAGTTCATGAAATGCAAATGCTTGCTGGCTAGTATCTGTAAATTCACCCATTCATCAGAGGGAACTTGTGTTCTTGGCATTACCTTTAATAGCAATAACAATATTAACATCAGTATTGATATTAACCAATAGTATTAACAGCTATTGGAAGAGATCTCTGTTTTGTGATGGCACTGACGATTTAAAGATCAATTTGAGTGGGCAGGATTGCTCAGTCTTACATGAGTGAACAATGATGGTGCTTCAAGTAAATAAATCTTAGGAAGAGTGACTGAAGGAGCTGGAGCTGTTTAGTTTGAGGAAGAGGAGGCTAATGGAAGATCACATCACTCTCTACAACTACCTGAAAGGATATTGTAGAGAATCATAGAATCAATCAGGGTTGGAAGGGACCACAAGGATCATCTAGTTCCAACCCCCCTGCCATGGCCAGGGACACCTCACACTACATCAGGCTGCACAGAGCCTCATCCAGCCTGGCCTTAAACACCTCCAGGGATGGGACCTCAACCACCTCCCTGGACAACCCATTCCAGGCTCTCACCACTCTCATGGGGAAGAACTTCTTCCTCACGTCCAGCCTGAATCTCCCCACTTCCAGCTTTATTCCATTCCCCCTAGTCCTGTCACTACCTGATAGCCTAAAAAGTCCCTCCCCAGCTTTCTTGTAGACCCCTTCAGATACTTGGAGCCTTCTCTTCTCCAGACTGAACAGCCCCAACTCTTTCAGTCTGTCCTCATAGGAGAGGTGCTCCAGCCCTCTGATCATCCTGGTGGCCCTTCTCTGGACATGTTCCAGCATGTCCAGATCCCTCTTGTAATAGGGGCTCCAGAACTGGACACAGTACTCCAGGTGGGGTGTCACCAGAGTGGAGTAGAGGGGGAGAATCACCTCCCTTAACCTGCTGGCCACACTTCTCCTGATGCAGCCCAGGATCTGGTTGGCTTTCTGGGCTGCAAGTGTACATTGACAGCTCCTGTTGAACTCCTCGACCCCCAAGTCCTTCTCCTCAGGGCTGCTTTCCAGACAGTCACTGCCCAAGATTGGTGCTGGTCCTCTTACAGGTCATTAGCAATAGAACAAGAGGGAATAGCCTCAGACTGCAGGAGAGTAGGTTTATACTAAACATTAGGAAAAAGTTTTTCACAGAAGGAGTAATCAGACATTGCAATAGGCTGCCCATGGAGGTGATTGTGTCAGCATCCCTGGATGTGTTTCAAGGTCATTGAGATGTGGTACTTGGGTAAATGGTTTGGAGGTGAACTTTGTAGAGTAGAGTCAACAGTTGAACTTGATGATCCCAGGAGTCTTTTCCAACCTGAATTATTCTGTGAAGTATGTGGAGCTGTGGGTTAAGGTTCCCTTGACTCACCCAAAGAAAGCTCGAGCACATCATGGGTAAACAGGCTAGGAAAGAGCAATCTGGATGAAAATACTGTACTGTTAGCAGAAAAGACTAGAAAACCATACAGTGAGAATAGATGTCTGTAGTTAAACTGTAACTATCTATTAAAAGAGATCCCACAAGCCACTGCCCTGAAATTATTGAACGTTCTTGAGAGTTTGGATGATGGAATAAAAATTACTATTAAACCGTGGCTAATGTTCAGTGAGGAGAAACTGCAAATGTACTGGAGAATGAAAATGGAGATATGATTTGGGAAAGGAAATAGCATGAAATTCACCAAGGTGAATGTAAGGTGTTCTTCCTGACAGCAATAATCCACAGTGCAAACATCAAGGAGAAACAAGTCAACCAGGTAGAATTTCAAGGGAGAAGGACAATCAGAGAACAACAAACAGAGCAGATCTCCCAAGTAATGCCTACTTTATTCCAGAACATAGACTAGGAAGTTTTTTTTTGCAGACTAGGTAACCATTGTTTTAGATAAGCATTCTTGGTACTTCCTAAAATCTCACTGAGGTGCTAGGACATAAGGCTACTCATCATATTTCAAGTGGTGCAGATATTGAGAGCCTAGAAAGCAGTGAAAGCTTGAGAGCTGCTCTATTTCCATATGCTTTTTCTACTTCTGCAGGCTTAAAAAGATATATATATATAGGTATAGATATAGATATATATTTTTTTATTTATTTATACTTTTCAAGGTCCTTTTCCTCCAGTTATTTCTTAGAAAAATATTATGACTAATAGGAGGCAAACCAGTAAAAAATTACATGGAAAGGCAAAAAATGCAAACAATAGACAAGAATTATTTTCCAATGAAAGACAATACTCAGAGAAGGAGAGATTAAAAAAAGAAAGTGTTGGAAGGGCCAATTAAAAAAACAATTTCTAGGAAGAATATGACTAGTTCTATAATTCCTAGATCTGAGTTCTCCTTTATATAGTTGGGGATTAGAAGAACCCTAAACTTTCCCACAGCATTGTAAAGCAGGTATTTCTGGAGTGGAACTTTCCTGTCTTCAACTGCTTGTTATTCTTCCCTATTTTAAGATAAATGGTGATACCAAACCAAGCTGAAACTGCAAGATGATGTGGGAAGCAAGCTAAAATGTTATTTGCTGATAAACCACCCCTCACAGAACATCTCCAGTGATGGTGACTCCACCACCTCCCCGGGCAGCCCATTCCAATGGGCAATCACCCTCTCTGTGAAGAACTTCCTCCTAACATCCAGCCTATACCTCCCTTGGCACAACTTGAGACTGTGTCCTCTTGTTCTGCTGCTGGTTGCCTGGGAGAAGAGACCAACCCCCACCTGCCTACAACCTCCCCTCAGGTATGCAATGAGGTCTGCCCTGAGCCTCCTCTTCTCCAGGCTAAACAACCCCAGCTCCCTCAGCCTCTCCTCATAGGGTTTGTGTTCCAGGCCCCTCACCAGCTTCGTTGCCCTTTTCTGGACACATTCTAGTACCTCAACATCTCTCTTAAATTGAGGAACCCAGAACTGGACACAATACTCAAGGTGTGGCCTAACTGGGGCTGAGTAAACCACCCCTCATCTGCAAAAGTATCAAAATCAAAGGCCACCCGAACTCCTTCGATAAATATTTCAATCACTGCCTAAGTAATTAAAGCCCACTTTCACTTTTCACCCCTCAAAATCCCTTGATCCAAACCAATGTTCATTGACTGTTCCCCAGGCTTAAAATTTTGCAAGTGCGTTTTTCTCTGCATTGCTGAACCGAAGCTGTAATGGACATTTGACACCTAGAACTATTTCTGCAGTTCATAACAAAAATGTGCTATCCTGCAAGAACATTCATATCCATCTTGCTTGGACAGAAGACAAAGCAAGCTCAGGGGAAAGAAATCTTAATGCAGTAATGTCTTAGGTAGTGGCAGAAGAAAGTAGTGAACAATACTGGCATGGCTAATGCCTCTTTGTGCAATTATTCCCACTTTTATAAGTTTGCCCCAGTGTAAAAGTTTTCTCCTTTAAAATGAACTGGCAAAGATAATCCATTAATTCAACAGCACTGGAAAGTTAACATTTTTTCCCTTCATTAGCAAGTTCAAAATTGCATTTTATTTCCATTTTGATGAGATTTTTATGAGTTAGAAGAGATGAAGTTGAACCCCAGGAGCTTAATGGACCCAGAAAGATCGCAGATACAGGATTGAATTCAATGAACCGTGAGGAGTTTAGTAAATTAATTAAATTTAAGAAAATAATGATTTTTTTTGTCTGTTGGATTAAAAATGCTAAAATGCAATGAAAAGTTAATTTAATGTTAAAACTTTTTCCCCTAAATTTATTTTGCATTGATATTAAATAACTTCTGCAAAGCTTAAAAAGCACAGAAAAAAGGAGAGAACGCTTTCAGAAAAATAATTATTAAACTATCTCCTGATTCCCTGCTGTAACCTGAAATAAATTCAGGCTAAGGATTGTAATTTAGAGATGTGAATAGCTTTCTTTGGAGTTTCAGTAGGGTTTACCAGACCCACATTTTTTCTGTAGCCCTTCTTTGCTTGGTCTTGTAGAAGGAACAGCTCAGCTGTTGAAAAATTGCTGTTAATGCCCTGAAATTCATAGCCCTGTATGTTCACATGTGTCTATGATACAAAACCCTGAAGTAGCTTTTAGAGCTACAAAACCTTCTAGGGTCAGAAACTCTGTTTTCCTTTTCTGAGTGAAAAAGCTGAAGATTTTAAATTTGCTTATTGATCTCTTAGTGGCATCCCACCAGTATGCTGGTTTGCAACATCTGCTATAAGTTTCTTCTCTGCTTGGTTCCACCCAGTTATCCCTTTGCAATATTTCTTACACTGCATTGCAGACAAATGAAAAAATTCAGTCTTGAGAGCTGTCTTCAGGCACTTTTTGGAGAGAAAAATGGACGTCAAACTATTGAAGGAAGCTTACTTGCCACTACACTCCTTAACCCAACCAGAGGCATGAATCTAGCAGATCAGGGAACATGTTAGAACAAGAGCTATTTTAGCTCTCAGTAGCTTGGTGCTTTTCTTTCTATTTTCCCTTTTCACTCATGATGTTAGACATTGAAAAGACATCTCTTCCCATGTCAGCTGCTTGAGCTGTAATAAGGCAAACTACACAGATAACTTCAGTGAGGGGTGGGGGATGTTAGTGTCACTGTGGGAACAGGCAGAAGTATTAAGTCAATTTCCTTTCTTGCTTTTCTTCCTCCAGAGAATACCATTTCAAAGAATGACATCTCAGAACCTGTCATCATTGATGATATGACAGATTCAGATGTAGTTAATAGAGTAATATGACTTTATTCTGCACCCACAAACAATTCATGAATTTCCTTTAAAAGAGCAGTTGACTTTGTCCTGTGATTAATGACCTGCCACTCAACAGTAGCTAACAAATATTCAAGGCATGTCACCCAACAGAAAATTAATCAGTGACTCAGAACTGGTGTGACCAAAACCGGAGAAGAAACCTCCTAAACCTATTGGCAGAGTTATGAGATGAAATCAGTCATATGGTGTCTTCAGCTCTTATTGTCAGTCTCCACACAGCGTTGCTCTTCACTGGTCTTCAGGTAGAAAGGTGGTCTTCAAAGTCATTTGGTGGCATTGAAATCCTATAGAAACTCACAGGAATTACAGGATTTGGCCATGAATGTGAGGGATCACTGAACTCCTAATGCTCAAGTGCTGTGAGTTCATACAGCATAAGCTAGTGCCAATGACTGGAGGTGTGCTTGTGCTTCTGGCATAAATAATATAATTGTTTATTTTAAAATGCATGCAAAAAATGTGACAGAAGATGACAATTTGTGTAAAAGAAATAATGCAAGGTGTAAGGGACTAATTATGTATGTGGAAAAGGGGGCATTATCTGGATTAATTGAGTGTGGAATTCAGGATGTCTGGATCTCACTGCGTGCATAGCTGGTCATGTGGATGCACCATAGCAAACTCAGCTCCTGCTGTTCTGCAGGAGTGGCAAATGCAAATTTGAAGTTGTCTGTTGTTCAAAGCAATTGAGAGATTAAGAGTTTCAGTCTGTGGGATTCTGTAGATGTCACTTCTTCCTAAATCCCTCATGGAATAGCTGTAAATGAGTCAAAGTAATTTGATTTCTATCTGTAGCCAGTGAGAGGGGGAAATTTAGAACAGAGAAGAAGTTGTTGACAGCTAGAATTTAGTTCACCTCTGAAGAAAAATAAAATATTTTACTAGGTTTTGTTTGTTTGTTTGTTTGCTTGTTTGTTTTTTTAACAGCAAAAAAAGACCATTTTAATAGCTGCATTTTTCTCTAGAGGTGACTTGCAGCAGAGCAGAGACTCTTATCTTGACCCTTGTCCCATGGCAGGCTCAAGGACTGTATCTGTCCTGGAGACAATTTTGCCTTTTGTTTTTTCAACAGTCATCTGCTGCGTGCTCAGAAGCATATGTGTCTGTGATGTCAGACTGGATCATACAGGCACTGAGTCCCATCAGCCTCCCCCAGCCTACTGATGAGGGAGGAGGAATGAGAAGGTCCATTGCATTCAACAGTTTAGAAACTGTGTTAAGAAGGTGTGTCTCTAACTGCAGTCAGTGCACTGTTCCTCTGCCGCATGCTGACTAGCTTACCTTCGAGTCACTATTTGTGAACAGAGTACGTTAAGATCACATTTTCTCATTGTCTCCTATCATTGGGGGTTTAAAGCTCATACCCTCTCCAGCCAAAATCTTTATTTCATGTGTGACTATTCCTTTGAGCAGAGACATGAGCTACAAATGGTACAGCTATCTAAGACTGTGCTTGGAAAAATCAATGCCAGTTTTTCTCTCTTTTTCATCTCACCTGGTGCACTGCATTGTGTCAAGCTCCCTGCCATGGGTTGTGTCAACTACAGGGTGTTGGGTTGCAGCAAAGCTCAGGCTGGACCTGGGCACCTCTCAGTTTCTTGTAGTTTCTTCTAAATGAGAGCTAGTTGTTTGCATTTCACTGTTTTTTACCTGATGTCTTTTGCAATAAAATGTATTACAGTACAACATCCCAGAGGAGACAGAGCTTCATTCCAGAGGTGGGGGTCTTGTACAACCTTGCAGATGAATCAGGCATCCTTCTCTGCTCTTGTAATTTAGAATCACAAACATGTAGCTTGTGACTTCCCATATGTGAAAGGGATTGAAGAACTCAAGGACAATGACTTGTTAATTCTTGTGGAAAGTACAAGATCAATGTTGCAAAATATAAGACCCCTAAGAACAGGACTTTTCCAGGCCTTATCAAATAATTATAGTTCAGAAGATCCTGTTATCATGGTGGTGTTGAGAATCATGGAGCTGTTCCCCAGAATGAGCATATGAAAACAAATTGTCTAATATCTTACATCGAATCAGTACTTTAATTGCTAAAAAGAGCTTTGAAGTAGTGTGGCAATTTGGAGGATGTTTCTGGGCTCAGTTTCCAAATTCTCTTTGATAGTGGGAACTTATAATGGTGATCCCTGTTCTTTCATAAAATCTGTAAAGGAATGTGGAGCTTTTAGGATATTTCGGCTTCTTGGTTTTTTTCTGTTGAGCCAAAACTAGAGAGAAAGTAGCATTTCTCCATTGCTAGAGCTGGACTAGTACAAGGATAGCAATAAACTTTGATAGTCAACAATTAAAATGAAGCCTGCTTGGCAACAAAATACCTCAACTCAAGATGAAACATTCTTTCAAGTCTAGCCTCTTGGGGAAGGCAGGAAAAACTAAACAATGAATCAGATGGAGAGATTTGAACTGCTTGCTAAGGTTTGTCATGGCTGTAGAGAGTAGAGCTTAAAAGTTCCCTCTTACCAGACATGGCTGAAGAGTTTTGAGAAGGGAAGGTCAGTGGAAAGAACAATCATACACTCCTTTTCATAATGATCCTTTATAGAAATCTATTCAATATCTAAAATGATCATGCATACCTTGTGATGGTCAGGAAATTAAGGAAGATGAATGCCATGCAGATGTGAGTCCCTTGGCTGTGGAGCATTACAGAAGCTATAACACATTGCTGAGAATCTAAGCACAGCAAATCCTGCTATTACATGCTTCTGTAAAGGTGAAGTTGTCTCACAAAATAAACAGGAGTGCTCCTTTTCTACTGGAATGCTGTCTTTTGCAGATTAAGCAGATCTGTCTGCCTGGTGTGTAAAGACTTCCAAAGGGAGCTTCCTTAGTTGCAGTATTACCACAAGATATTTTCTTCTTATCAGTGCAATACCCACATGATAAATTTCATTCATCCCTATTCGGGTTAAACTGAAAAAGGGGCTGGGGTGTGGGTTTCACATGCCATTTTAATTTGCTTTCTCCTGCCTTCCAAAAATTTACTAGCAATTCTAATGTACTGCAGTCACAGAGGCTGTGCTTTGTTTCTTACTACTTTTTTATTGTCCAAGTAAGGAATAAGAAAGCAGTTTTTTGAAACCATTTATTTATTTTCAAATGCACCACTATCCTCCTGCACTGTGAGAAGTAATGCATAGAAACTCCAATAGGCTATTATCAGACTGATGCTGAGAATGAAATGGGATGGATAAAGCTTTGATGGAGTCGTGAAAGCATCTGTAACTATTCACAGTTTAGAATTATACCTGCAGATTAGCCAGATTTCTCTGAATATGTTACAATATCTACTATGACCTCTGTCACTTACTGCATCAGGCTTCCTTACCAGCAAGCAAGACTGCAGTGAAGAAACAATCCTGTCTCTTATTGGAATCACTAGGAGTCTGACTTATCTCTGGCCAACAGGATTTGGTTTAAAGTCTCTGGATACGGAAAGCAATGGTCTTGGCATTCTCTTATTGTGCCAGTGGCCCTTGGGATATGGGAAAGAACACAAAGATTTCTGTAACAACACAAATCACCCAAAATATGAGCAATAGGAACAAGCTGTAGCCTGGATTTGAAAGCTTGCCCTCGTTGTCTTGTTACAGATTTTCTTATTGGGCTAATCACTCAGATGCAGACAGCTGCTATGCTCTGGGGTTAGGCCTTTCTGCCCTTCCTGGGAAGACACATCTTCTGCAAAGGAGGGAGACCACAATACATGCTCTATGTTTGTCAGTGGCTCCTGAGCCTGAAATTTGCCTTGGGACAGAGCAGAGGGTGGGGGGCACAACGATAGGGATCTTGTGATAAGGAGACAGTCCTTTTGGTGCACGCAGTAGCCAGCACTGGGGCTAGAAGACTCCTTAGAAGAGAATCATTAGGTCAAACCCATCCCTTTCCCCATCCTCCCTGGCTGCCTGCAGCCTTGTGGCTGTGTCACGGAATAGCAGAGTGTTGGAAAATTGTCCATCCTTAAGCAGTGAGGAACCAGGCCCTGAGGAAAGGGAAATCAGGGTTAAGCTCCACACAGCACACTGCTCTTTATGTTCCGTATCCCAGTGCTTTATCCAGAGTCATCTAAACATCTCAAGCTCTGGTGCCCCCATCACTTTTCCTGGCATGTGATTTGAGGCTAGCTCATCTCACTATTTGCATTTTTCCACAGTAAATTCAGAAGCAATTTCTCCTCCCTTACAATCCCTTACTTTCACTGGATACTTTGCTACATACTCTCCTTTCCTTGTGATGTCTCCTACTTCTCAGCCTGTTCTTTTCCTGTTCCTTTGTATCTCCCAAACCGGTCATAGCACCCAGAGTTTTCAAAAGACTTAAGCAAAGGGGTCAGGTTACTTGCTTAAAACTAAGGTTTTGGTAATATATCCAGGCATTAATACAGGTTAGAAAACCACAGACTGCTCTGTCACTGTCTTCCCACACCCTACTGCTCAGTTCCCTGTTCATTACTACCTTTATCATCCACAAACTATTTCAGAAAGGAATTGAGAAGAAAATTTAGAGGGTGCTGAGGTCATGGATATAGGATCCATCTAAGCATGAGGACCTTATTCACACCACTTAGCACTTGGTGGAGCACCAAGAATCTTTATTCTTTTTTTTTTTTTTTTTTAATAACCTAGGATATCCTAGGCATCACCATTTTTGTGTGCATGTGATGAATGTTTTTGGGTCTGATTCAATCATTAGGGAGGCGACAGTTTTCACAGGATTTGCCTGAGTCTTTTAAAGCAAAAAAAAACAGTGTAGAAAGCATGTGCATGCAGTTTTGGCATACAGATTTTAAAAAGACTGAAGAAAACAATCAAAGCAATTCCTAGAAATTATGGAAATGATCTTGGGCAAGAGGGACTATTGATTTCAATACTGTTGTATGGAAATGAGAAAGAGCTATGGGCAACCTGCGACAACCAAACAGATTAGTGTTATTTACAAACTGAAATAGTATCTAAATGTTTTTCTTTTATTAAGATCCCTTGAAACAGAGATTGCAGTGGCTTTAGGACTATGGGCATTTTAGGCATGCTATAACCTATGGGTTTAATAACAACGTGTCGTTTTCTCTGTCTGATTTAAAATCTACTTGTCCCATAAACGTATGGTGGATGGTTTTAATTAACACCTCAGCAAAAGCAATTTTTTCAGGTGGTGGTGGGGGTTTGAAGTGTGGGCTGCATTTAAAACTATATCTGGCAAAAGGGAATATTTTTTGTACTTGTTCTTCTCTCAGAACATAATTTTGGCACTGAAATTCATTGACACTACACATTACCCATAAGTAAAATTTGGGAAGGGAAAAGAGTAACATTTTCATAACTTAAACGCCTTCCATTGCACATCTGCATATGTTAAGATATTAATCCTCATGTTGTAGAATATCCTCTCATAATATGTTTCATTAATTAAGGTTTGGCCAGAAGTTGTCCCTGAGTTATAGGGCTCCAAAAAGCTTCTTATGAACCTGCCAGTGTTTCAGAGAGAGGGACACAGGTGACAAAGAGCCTTGCTTTGAGCCAGACGGCAATTCGGATTTGATGGAATCACTGTTTCCTTTGGGAAAAACACAAAGAAGGAAATCAGAATTTTTGTAGTACTCTACACAATGCAGTTTAGTCTACCCTGTAGCCAGTGCTGCAACATCCTTTGCATCTGCACATCTCTGAAGGAGAAAATCCTACTGAGAAACATAGTCTTGGGGAATGGATATTTGAATTAAATGACCTGCATCTGGAATGTCTCAAAGAAAGCATATCCTACATGAAGGCTTGGAAAAAGCATGTCTGAAGTAAATCTCTTGCTATGTTAAAGCACCAGCTGAAAGATTTCCTCTGATATATTTTCCTGCCTCCCTCTCCAAACTAGTTATAAACTTTTGGCCTCCTTGTCCTTAGGAAGAAGTGTTGCAGAACATGACTGATTTTTAGAACTTCCATCTAGTTTATTGCTTAGTTTGCTCTTGGCAGTTAACAAACTAGCCTATGACCAATGTTGTTCTGTATCATGAACAGATCTTTTCTTTACAGTCTTAATTTCCTAGAAAAATCTGTAATGGGGAAGCACTTCTTTCTTGGCCTTCACATTGCTTGGTCCAACGAGCCACATTTCACAAAACATGCAGACTTCAATAGTTCTTACTATCTCAGGAACCTGTGTTTTAGACACATTTCTGAGTCATTTCTTTGAACATGCTCAGGGGATATAGTGACTCTTCTTTTCCAGTCATCTCCCTATTATCTTTGTCTATTAAAATCCAAATCAAGCTCAGTCATAGTGGGACATCATAGGGGAAAAGGATCTAATTAGTGCACAATGAGAAAACTTGTGTTCAACACCTTGTTTTGGCTGTTAGGCCCTCCTGAGGCTCCTAGTGAAACCACATATGTCAGGTTGAAGAGAGAAGCGAAGCAAATGTAAGCCAGCTGTCTGGAGACTTTATAAATGATGACTCACTCTTGATAAATCAAACAAACAAGATAATCTTCTATAGTATTACCATAAAAAGACAGAAAAAATGAATGATTTTAGTCATGATAGTCTCTAGAGTTAGAGGTATGAATACCTGGGGGTTATGTTAATGACACCCAGAAACAGGAGACACAGATGGCATCACTTCAAGAAACAAGAGAAAAGAAATGCTGCTTGTACTTGTAGGTATTCTCCTTCTTGGCATCTGCTTTATCTATTAGAACTGTATCATTTGAGCAAGAAATGCTGAAAGCAAAGCAAGTGAGGAAATCTGCAGTCTTGGAAGTCCATTTGAAATTTCTGGTAGCGCAGAACAGGATGTAGAGAAAAGAAAGACAGATGCATGGAATCATGGTCATGTTAACATCCGCAAAGGCAAAAGAAACAGGGAACTCTAATTACATTAAAAAAAAAAAAAAGAAACTACAAGGGAGTCCATTGATCTGAAATCAGAATTTCTTTCTCTTTCTTTCATCTTGCTTATTGCCAGCTTCCCACCATTGAGCGGTTCAGTGTTAGTCTGGCACTCAGGAGAGTTCAGTTCAGTTCACAAATGACTCACTTCTATGGCTTGGTCAGTTCACTTGTACTTTTCTTGTTATGGAGATAACATCAGCATGTCCTCTGTCTTTCCCATTTCAATAGCAGTTCCTTGGTTTGTTACGTATCTTACTGTTTCTCTGCTTAGATGTGGGCACAAGGAGAGTCTGGCCTTGGTTAGGACATGTACTTTCTCCTTCATTGGTTTTTTACACATATACTCCTGTGAAAATTTCCCAAGACTTTTGCAATCTCTTTCTGCTAAATACATAAATTTATCACATTGTTTTAATATTAATTTAGTACAACTTAAAATTTAGTAGTGAAAACATAACTTCCTTTATATAGCTGTACATCCCCATTTAAAATATACTCCTTTCAAATTATTTAGACCATGCCAAGAAAGTCAATTCTCTTCATGAGGAATAAGCAGACACATTTGATTTATATAGTGTTTTACTCTTTTATAGGGAGGATAGAGATGTAACTGTGTCAAAATCAAAATGGGGCTACTGTTTCAAAGCACATCAACTGATCAGGCAGAGAGGAAGAAAATCTCTTTATTTAGTGGAAACTACTGAGAGAATTTTTACATAAGTGCAGAGGATATACATATCTAGACTTGCAAAAATAACTCTGCAGGAGCTGTAATGACCACCAGCCAGCAAGGCCATGGGTTTATGAGCCATGTCTCCATTTTATTCTAGCCTGAACAGTCATTCAACTTGTACCCAATTGTAATTTGTTGTTTTCAGATATTGCCAACAGAGAACAATGTTGGTATATATTGGTGTGTGCACGTCAATAAAACCTATTTAGAATATAGTTTCATTTCCTTACTGCCACCTACTCAGAAATAACAGGCCAGCTATGAAATTTAACAGCTGTCCCCATGATCAGAAAGTGATTTTCATAAGGTTTTGAAGAGACACCCAGAGAAAACATTGATTCATGTTCAGCCTTGTAGCAAGCATACAGGGAATCTAGATTGATAAGGAGCTAAGACTGGTAAATCATAATGTAAATAAAAGCACTATTTTTCATGCAGCTTATTTACAATGGTTTTAGTATGCTACATTTCCAGGGAAATATATGTTCTTGTCAGGAAACTTCAGGGGAAGTAAATGAGTTTGAATCACATGAATAGGTTTAAATGCCATGGCTGAAATTTAGTAAACTATTTTGCACTATCTCTTCTTCTTCATTAGAAGTGGAACATTTTTCTCTGTCTCTTAACGTATTTAATAATGAGGCTGGATTACCCAGTGGGACACTGGATGGGAGCAGCATCCTTTAGCTCTTCTGAAAAATCTTGCACTTTAGCATTAATTCTTCATCATGAGTCAGAATCTGACTCTGAATCGATACGTAATGGACTCTGGATCCATGAATAATCTGGCTGGTTTCTATTTATCTGTGTATCACATAGTCTGGGACCCAACTACCTTTGCAGGATTTGATCAATTTCCACACACAAAAAAAAAAAAATTAAGAGCAAGAATATATGTGATACTTTGAAGTCTCCAACTTTACCTTCGCCTGAGGTCCAAATGCTTCTTTGGGGAGAAAAATACTAACAAGAATTTTGAGATAGGAAAAGACATCTGCTTTATGATCTAAAAAGATGATTGTTAGGGTTTCACAGGGATAATGTGCTTATACATTCATGACTCCTAGTGCCACACAGAAGTGGTAGCATTAAAGGAGGCATTACTATAGCTGCATTTCTGGCTTTTCATGGCACTGTAGACATACTACTATATGTGACCTGCAGGACACCACATACTTCTGGCTGCAAGGAAGTGGAATAAATTACACTTAGGTCATCATCTGATAGGTCTTTATGCAGCTTCCTAAATACCTTCCAAGAAAGGAATCTCACAACTTTCTTATGAAACAGTAAACAGCTTCCCTACTATTCATATCAAAGGATCTTCTTTTCTGCTTTTGGAAACTTTTCCTGCATTTTGATGTTACACAGTTCTCTCATTAGGCCTTGCACTTTACACGTGAGTTTTAGGCACTGGGATCTCACAGCCTACCAGACTCTGCAAACCACAGGATATTTGTCAGTTCCAGAATTTTTTATTTTTTATTTTTTTTGGTTGTTGTACTGCATTCAGCATTGGAGGCCTGTTTTCCATGGTGGTGAGCAAATGTCTGTGGAGGAAACCTCTTTCAGGCTCAAAGATAAGAGAACAAATATCAGCTGGGGATTGAGATAATATGAACAAGGCAATATTTTGTGCAGTGTAGGTAATTTTGAATCAGAAAAGTGTAGAAACCTTGGAAGGGAAAGATTTCAGAACAGAAAAGCCTGTCATGTCCTTACCAGCTGTATAGATCAGCTGAATCTAGTAAATTTGGAAATCTTTATTCCTTGGTAAAACCTTTCTGTCTAGACAGGAATGGATCTTGTACTCCTTGCTACAAGATCATCTTGGATATACTAAAAACCTGAAGCTACCAGTGATATAAATAAACCAAACCATGCAAAGCATTCTTAACTCATTGTGAAGACATATTGTACATGTACCAGACAACTCATGATTACCAGTTAACTTCATATGGAAGGTACTAGGATTTTATAAAGATCAATGACATATTAAAATCCATATTATATGTTAGGGTGGGTGGGTGGTTTCTGAGTCTTGATTGAACATGAGTGATGACTGAGTATAACTAGCAATACAATTATTCACCAAACATTTTGGCCTGCAATTTTAAAAAAGGAATCACTGTGGATTCAGTAATATGAAAGTTTTCCTTTAATTGATAATTCTTGCACAGTCTGCTTCATTTTCCAGGCTCTTTTATTTTCTCAAAACTTGTAAGCAGCATAAATAGGCTTTGTTATCAAGAGTTCCTTGTCACTTACAGGAGATGAGAGAGGGACAGAGATGAGAACAGAACAAGAATCAGGGATAACAAAGAGAAAATGAAGGGTACAAACTAAAAGAGTGGTGTAATGATCTTCCCTTTGAATACTTCTGGAAACACTGAATATCTTTGTCAAATTGTGTTTAAATTGGCCAAGGACTGAAAAGTTCTTGGCCAAGAATGCCAATGGTGTACTCAGGTGCATTAAGAAGAGTGTGTCCAGCAGGTTGAGGGAGGTTCTCCCTCTCTGCTCAGCCCTAGACCACATCTGGAATACTGTGTACAGTTTTGGACTCCCCAGTTCAAGAGGGACAGGGAACTGCTTGAGAAAGTTCAGATCATCTCTATTATGAGGAAAGACTGAGAGACTTGGGGCTGTTTAGTCTGGAGAAGAGAAAGCTGAGAGGGGACCTTATTAATGTTTACAATTATCTGAAGGCTGTCTGTCATGAGGATGAAGCCAGTCTCTCTTCAGTGATACCCAGTGGTAGGATGAGGGGCAATGGATGTAAACTCAATCACAGGAAATTCCACCTCAGCATGAGAAAAAATTTCTTTACTGTGAGGGTGACAGAGTGCTGGAACAGGCTACCCAGACAAGTTGTGGAGTCTGCTTCTCTAGAGTTCTTCAAAACCTGCCTGGATGCATTCCTGTGTGACCTGCTCTAGTGGTCCTGCTTTGCAGGGCAGTTGGACTCAACGATCTCTGGAGGTCCCTTTCAGCCCCTAGCATTCCGTGATTCTGTGAAACATGAAATTAATCAATAGACATGCACACCCACTCACATCCGCTCAATATACCATATAAGTCTTTTTTCCTAGGAGTTGCAAAAGGGAAGTAGAGAGAGACTTCTGAATTATCACTGTTCTCAGCAGCCAATATCATCACGGTTCTTTGAAGCTGCAGCTATACTGGTTACATATTTAGTCCCTCTCCCATATGAATCCTTCCCTACAAGAGCCCATTTCCACCTGTGGATTAATAAATACTTCACTACACAGGAACCCAAGAAATGTGTATATATTCATTAGCTAGAGCTCAAAAAAGAGACAGCATTTTCAGGTGAGTGATTGGAAGGACTAGGAGGTAATGGCTATCTGCAGTACTACTCCCTCTCTGCTGTAGTTGAAAGTCATTGTCCTCGGTTGTATATGATAAAAATTAATGACTTTTTCTATTGGCTCTAGGGTGGAGCAGACACTAGGGAGTTCAAGTAATCTTTCACAGAGTGATCATTCAGCAGGAACAGGCACAAATTAAGATATAAAATGCAGGTGAAAAACAGCTTCCCTTTAGCTGATCAGAAGTGTGGACGTATTGGATGGGATTAGCCATAGCTCACATAGCTTTGCTCCCATTTCAGTTGATCCTTCGCAAAGGGCTGAGAAATTTTTCATGACGGTTCTTACACCTCAACCTCTTCACCTCAACCCCCCCTCCCCAATAAAACTCCTCACAAGGCCATCTGAAAATGAAGATCTCTTTTTTGAGAAAGAGACAGTGGAGAGATACATGTGAGGAAGATGGTATAGGAAAGTGAGAGCAAAAATGCTGTTTGCCACAGGGTAAAAAATTTATATTTTGAATTATATAGTTCTAGTTATAATAATGTGTTGATTTATGCCTGAGATAACTTAGTTATTTTAAATCAAACAAAGAAACAAATAGTCATTTGAAGGAGAAAAAAAAGTAAAATTACTCTAATGTGCATAATAAAGCTCTGCAGCTGATTGCTTCAAGATATAACGTCTTGGCTTCTAGTGCCAATGAAAAACATACAGGCTCTTTACACAGTGCATGAAAATGTTCAAAATTACTTAAACTGATGCATAAAAGTGAAGGATATATTCACTAGAAAACTTTACAAATCATGATGTAAGCCAGCATTTGACGGATAGGAATTAGGCAAGGTAGTGCATAGTTTTTAACTGTGAATTCTCTTGCCAGGGTCAGGATACTGTACTAAATGGTTCATAATTTTCCCCATCAAGATGACTTCTGTTTCCAATGATGTGTTCTGTCACTGAACAAAAAGCATTTATCTCTAAACCTTGCATGGCCATTTGCTAAAATACAATATAACTGCAGCACGAAATAGCACAGTTTCCAAAATGCACAGTATTTAATAAGCAATGTGATGCAGAGTGCAATAACTATTAATAAAGCCACTCTAGTGAATTGATTTTAGCACGATTTAACTTTTTTTACCTTATTTCACAGTCCATTTGGAATGTTCTATTTCTCCTTTAATGGCAAAGGAAAATCTGAGCTTTAATAAAACTGAGCAGCATAAATTCAAGACAGCATGTGGCAGAGATGGACAGAAATCATTGTCAGGAAAAGGACAACAGCACCAAAATCAAAAATCCAGGCTGTGACACCATGTATTTGATTCAGGTAGCAGATCATCTGTATGCAGCGAACAATGAGAAATTGTCAGCAATGGGCCAAGTTGCAGTTTTTAAAGGTTTTGGGGAGTATTGGCATGCAAATAAATGCATCTTCGTGGGAGTTAGGAAGGGAAGGAGAGAGTTTGCAAGAGGTTTACCGCAGCCAGAGCAGTAGTTGGTATGTTCAGCTTTGATTTCTTGATTTCTGAATAAAGCCCAGATCAGTTTGACAGCATTCCTCCCCTACTCACCACGGACAACCTCTTGCTTCAGGAGTAACACCTCATTAAATGCAGACCGAGTTTCACAGTATCGCTCAGGGTGAGTTGTTGCCAATGTGCTGAAACCACCTTCAGGGCCAGGAGTACATGGCTGTATTTTGCAGGGCAGTAACACAAACCTTGCTTCTTATAGAAAACCATATTGTCAGAGAAAGGACAGTGTATAATAACAGGATGTATCAGGTTGGAAGGGACCCACAAAGTTCACCTTGTCTGAACCCCCACAGTAAGGAGGGACATCTTTAACTAGATCAGGTTGCTCAGGGCCCCATCAAATCTGACCTTGAATGTCTCCAGAGATGGGGCCTCCACCACCTCTCTGGGAAACCTGTTCCAATATGTCACTACCCTCATTGTAAAGAACTTCCCCCTAGTGTCCAATCTAAGGTTCCATTTAGAAGACCACCTTCCTCCATCCAGGAGCCTTCTTCCTCCCTCTCCTATGAGCTGAAGGAATCACAGTTCCACAGTAAGTGGGAGTGAACTGGCATGGATTTCCTCACCATGAGCTCTCTAACCCTTGAGCTTTTTCTCAAGATAGAATTTTCTCTGGTAGACTTCTGAAAAGAAATATAAGCTGTCACAGCATGTTGTGCATGTGGTCCAATACCATCTGTGTGTGATGCATTTAAGACTCTCTTCCATTTCTGTTCATGATGCTGAACATCCAGTCATCTGTCATCTGTAGACTTCTGCTCAAATATCTGGAAGCTTCATAAGCAGTGCTGCCTAAAAACTTTAATATTAAGGAATTAATAGTCTTCAGACTGCAGTGCAAGGCAAAGGTGTGTGATGCACAGGCCTACTTCTGTTTCTGAAGAGGGGTGGTTTTGTAGGTATTGGATATGACATGCTTTGGAAATGAAAATTGCCAAGTGTAGGGCATGATAGCTTTGATAAATGATAGATGGACTGAAATTGAGGACAGAAGCTCATGACAGAAAGCATTTACAGTGCTGCAACATATCAAGTCCTTGCCCATCAGCTGAGCCAATGTGACTGACTGAGCACACATTCGTGCTTGCTCCAGCTGTAAAATGAAATGTATTAACTCTCACTGCCATGGTTTATGTTCCATTTTCCTTTCTAATGGGGGTAGGCTATGAGTGTTCACAAGGTCATTCCTGGTACCTCCACGTCTTCACTGACAGATGGCAACTTGATGAGCTGTGGTAACACCATCATTTCCACTCATGTGCCTGAATCCCAAGGAGTCCTAAGCATTTGCAGCTCGATAAAATCCAAGCTCCTACTGTGCCTCAAGAGAAACAATTACAAAGGACATTGTTTCCCACCCCATGGGACCACAGGGAGCAGGCTATGGAAGTTGACTGTGTTTTCCTTTGCATCAGAGTCCCTTCTGCAAGCCATCACCACTGATGTTTTCAAACCTGTCTGTCTGACAGCCCTTGTTACAGCAGACAGACTGTCTGGGAGATGACAGCTTTATCTGTGCCTCTTTCACACCTCTTTAGGGATAATTTTTGATGTGAGGTAGGTTTTGATCAACTGCCTCCTCTCTTATATGCTCAGCTAAACAAGCTATTTAATATTTTTTTGATTGTGATGGGTAAATATGTCACTCGTGTTGTTGAACATGCTGGCACCAGGAGATGTAAATATGTCATAGCTGACGGTTAAAAGCCTCAGTGATCATACTGGGCTTGAATTAAGGGTTATTCTAGTACTTTATTTGCAAACACTGCCAGCCAGTTCTGCTGCCTTTCAAGTCCAAGAAAAAACTTTGGGATCACATGAAATAAGCCACTTTCCATAAATGTAAAGTACACCGGTATTTTTCACATTCTTGTGCATTTTTTGTTCATGGGGATAAATAAGACCAAAGAGAGAAGCAAGTAAGAATGGTGTTTCATACAATTCTTGAATCAAACAAGAGAAAAGGGCTTACAGCAACTTTGCTAGATTTTCTTGTTATAAGCCTTTCTCTGCTATCACTTTTACATCCCAAGCTTTCTTGCAGGAGTCAACAACAGAACATGGGCTTCCCAAGACTGATGTTTAAAGAATTAATATTTTTCATGCTCCTGTCTACAGGGGATGTGTGTAGACAGCATACTCATGAACTTCATCCTTAAATGTCAGAGTGCAAGGGAAAAATATGCCTGTTATATTGAAGGGCATCAGATTTTCTCCTAGCAAGGGGCTTTATGCAGCCTGTGATGTGACCAGGAGTCTTTGGGCCCTTCTGCCTGTAAGGGTTATGGGTCACAAATCCTGAATTTTATCTTCCTTCTCCTTTCTATCATTGTAACATGGGCACTGTGCACTAAGTCCTTCATGGCCAGGCCTATCCCTTGATACATATAATGTAGTCTCAGCTGAGATGCACGATGGTAAAACTATGGCTAGCTGGCATCTGGGGTGATTGGTGTCCCCCAGAGGTCAGTACTGGGGCCAGTTCTGTATAATATCTTTATCAATGATTGGATGAGGGAGTGGAATGCACCCTCAGCAAATTTGCAGATGACACTAAATTGAGCAGAAGTGGTGATCTGCTTGAGTGTAGGAAGGTACTGCAGAGAGATCTGGACAGGTTAGATCAATCAATTGAGGCCAGTGGCATGAGGTTTAACAAGCCTGAGTGCCAGGTCCTGCGCTTTATTTGCAAAACCCCTGTGCAACACTGCAGGCTTGAGGAAGAATGGCTGGAAAGCAGCACAGGGGAAAAGGATCTGGGGGTGCTGGCAGAATGCCAGAGCCCTCCTGGCCTGTATAAAAAACAGTGTGTCAAGTAGGAGTTGGCAAATGATCATGCTACTGTACTCAGCCCTGGTGAGGTCATAGCTTGAGGAGTGTGTTCAGTGAACTTTTATTTGAAGATCAAAACTTGACTGATTTTTAAGCAATTCTTCCACTTAAATGATTCTGAGAACCTTTTCTACAGGTTTTCTGCTTTATTTTGTATTTTTCCTTTTGCCCCTTTTCTTTTGATTTTTTTGAAGTATTCTTGGTACTAAAACAATGATTGAAAATCCACATTCAAGACAATGCCAAGAATTAGTATTTACACTGTGTTAATGTTCCTTCTAACTGTCTTCTGATGTGAGAAATGGAAAAACAACTCTATCTTCAAGCTGATCACCAGCCTTTGTTCCAGCCAGACAGTTTCCTTGCTGATAGGGTTATGTTTTGTGGCCGTGCATTTGTTTTTGACAAGCCGTCAGGACTAACCATCTGGAGTGATATTTTGGCATATTTTTTTTCACACTTAAAACACCAACCAGAGACAAACAATGTAATGAATATCTTGTAAAGTGATGTTTTAGAATCATATCAGCAGGGAAGTGAATGTGCTAAGAATGCTGCTAAACATGTTTTCCAGGTGGTAGAATAATTGAAGGTGTTTATTGGTGATTTGTCATGAGAACATTAACTGACTTAAGACATTCTTCTGGGAAAAAGAAAAGGTTTTGAACTTCATTAGGACAGAATTTTTTGTCTTGGCATAATTATGTACACTTTCCCCCCCCCCCCACCCCTAAAATTAAAAACCTAGGATGGCCTTTTCCATCACCACGAAATATTCCTGAGAAAGCTCAATACAGAGAAAGCTAAGCGCAATTTTTTCCTAAATGAGTACAAAAGTCTCTGCTAATGGATTCTGAATTCAGGGAGATGCAAGTACAATCCAGATAGGAAGGATTCCCCCCATTTACTCCTCTCTGCAAGACTGTAATATGCTTAGGATTTCTTTCTCTTAAATACTGATTACCACCACCCTGGGCATGATCTCCTCAGAAAAAAAAACATAGCCTTGGATGCCTTTGGGGACTGCCTGTTACTAGGAAATGCTCAGTAAGCAATGGCAGCAAGGAATTTTTTTTTTAATTTGAGATTGTCCAAGGATTCATGATTTGCCAATTAGTAATTTTAATTAACAAGTGCTACTGCACTAATTAATTGGCCATTGCGCAACCAAGACCCATGTCAGTGAATTAATATCTTTAGTGAAGAATAAATACATTTTTCACAGCAGGTGCTCATTGGTCTCACTTTGTGTTTGTATAGCATCAATTACAATAAGATCTTGGTTTCACATTTTGGTCCATTACTATAGCATAAGTATCACACTAAAAATCAGAATACTGTAATTAGCTCCCACCATAATTTTCCTTGAATGTCTTTGTTGCTTTTACGAAACTGACTCTACAGTGTGCATTAAAAAAAAATATGAGAAATAAGACAATCAGACATATTTTTCCACAGTCTTTTGAAATTATCTCTTAAAATATGTCTGTTTAGCATCTGACAGAAGGCTCTGTTCCTTTTGAGAAAGCCCAGCAGGGCAGAGCATCTGAGATATGCCAAACCAAAGGTAATGTGAGTATTGCTGTCCTTCATGATTATCTCCCCTCCTTGAGGCTAAATGAAGAGGTACATGTTCAGTAGAGGTCTGCTAGGAGTATTCAGTTCCTTGTAGGATTAATCTAGAAATTCACACAGTTGGGCTAAGAATGAGTCAAAAAGAGGAATCCTGAGATCAGATCAGAGTAGAAGCCTGTAGTCTTGGAGAAGATCTCTACCTGCATTCCTGAATCAAGGGGTCAATGAAATCTGGGGACTGGGATGAAGCCCAAAGACTGGGATTCACATTGACTGGATACCCCAGTTCCTTGCAGTATCTTCTGCAAGTGTTACTGAATGAAGACATCCTATAGCTCCTTCTGTGCTGATACTGATCATGCATTTCCAGTGATGTTTCAATCCCTCCAGCCCTTCAATGGACCAGAATAAAGGACCATGCAAACCACAGAAGCAATTAATTGAATATATTTCAGACAAATGTTTGTAGCAGAGATCTCTCTTCCTTAGCATCAATAGCACTGCTGGCTATTTTATTTATGCGTTGTGCATCTTATTTAAAGAGACTTCTTATTTCTACAGCACATTTTTTTCATCTCCTGTACACCTGCGTATTCCATATATTACAAGCTTTTTTATTGTGTTTTACTAGTGGATGTGAACTTTGAAACTGTTGAAATTAAAGCCCTTTTGCCATAGTTTATATTTCCAATTTCTTGTATTTGTTTTCATTAATCATGGCTTTCTTCACAGGTGGTTTCTTTTATTACCTTGTTATCGATGCAAGCAAAACACAATCTTTTTTCCCTCTAGTACATTTACTCTTCCCCATTTGAGTTATGCCTGTTGCATTTACAAATGTCCATGCCTGCAAGGCATTTGGGCACTTAGGTAGGAAATGCTGATACTGAAGTGAGAGCTTTGAGACACTTGTGTCCATTTGTGGTTAATTTAGACAACCTCCGCAGCTCATGGATTTCTATCTGCATCCAGATCTCTGGGGAGTTGCATTCTGCTTCTTGCATTGCAAATAGAAAAAGAAAAAATAAAGAAGTGGGGAATATACCAGAGTATAATAAGAAAAGAAGTGAAGGGTCAGAATGGTCTTGATGTAGCACTTTTTTCTCCATATACTGAAAGAAAAATGCCTTTTCAGCTTTGGGAGAAGACACATTACAAGCATTTGATAAATGGGCATAAAATAAAGCTTTGAATATAGAAGGCAAAACTGACATTCTTATTGGTCTTTTTTCCTGGTAGGAGTCACTCCAGCGCAAAGAGTAGAGAAGCATTTAAAAATACACTTTCTTTTTGTTCCTTCCAAGTATCTAAACAATATTAAATAGTAAAACTCATTGCTTCATCTTCCAGCTCTCAGGCATACATGAGGCTTTGAAAAGGACCTATTTACTTATTGCACTAATGAGAATTACAATACTTACATATTCTATATAAAACCCTCCCTCTTCCCCCAAACCTGAATCCTCTAAGCAGTGCTCTAACTTCTATTTGTCCTCTTGATGTTGAGCAAAAGGTCTAGAAAAATACAAGAGGATGGTGGTGGATCTCACCATGCTTTGGCAGAACTCATCTAGAAGGACTCAGCGGTTTTGGTGGTGGTACAGAAAGGGGACACACAATCACAAGACAGAAGGAAAGGGCTGTGCCTGCAGCAGCAATGCTGACAGCCTGACCTCCAGCTGACAGGGTGTTAGAAGTGTTTTCTGCAAATTGCCTGAAGTCCTTTGAGTAGGATTGCATAGGAGCTGACAAGACAGGCCTGAGCCAGACACCTTTTTTTATTAATAATACCCTTGTACTGCTTTAATTATCTAAGAGTCAAAATGTAAATGAGGCCAACACACAGCCAAAACTCAGATCTCCTATGCTGAGCTCTCCTTACAGCCTGTGTGATGAATTAGTGACCTACATGTCCTTTAAACTCCACTCTTAGATCACTGCTTCATTTGTCTTAACCACCTATGGAACTTGCTTCTCTCTTCCTGTCACAATTGCTTCTGGATTCTGAGCTGAGAGAAATTCTTCTATTTTCTTAACTAGGTTTGGATCAAGGTCTCTGGGACAGGAATGGCAGTTTAATGGGAGTTTTTGTGCTGGGGCAGAGAGAGAAGAGAAAAACGGTTGTCAATGAACCTGGACTTTCTCTACACTTGGCTGTCACAGACTACTTAAGACTTTTTCTCCTTCTTTTTCCCTCTTCAGTCTAATTTGAGAAAAGTAGGTATTTTTCTCTCTTCATGCAGGAACTGGCACATTTTTTATCTTGCAGCAGCATACAAACCAGTCATTAAAGCAGCCAAAGACCATCAAAAGGCAGCATGGCAGGACCATAAAAATGAGTCCACCTCTGCCCCAGAAATGGCCCAGTTTTATTGTCTACCTGCTGTCTTGCCATAACAAATAGGAACACCTTTGACCATATCTACAGACCTGTGGGAAGGGCATCCCTTATTTATCCAACCAGGTTCAGCATAAAAATTGAGCTCAGCCTCTGTGCAGTCAAAACTTTTTCCCCCTTTCAGTCTCCTCGTACAAGATTAATCAGGAGATTTACCATTGCTTAGACTGGATTTTTATTGCATTAGATACTCAGGGTCAGATCTTGCCTGATTGCAGAATCTGTAGTAAACTACCTTGGTAAAGTTCTTGCCTTCTGTGATAGAGAAAAAATCTGATCCTAAGTAAAACCCCAGAATAAACATATTCACTTCTCTCCTAATTCTTACTGTATTTATCCCAAACAATTTAAAGAATGCTGGAGAGTGTAAAGCTGTCTTGTAAGAAACCAGAAATTAGCTTTTGATAGGTTTAAATTCCAAATCCTAACTGTATTTTCTTCACACTTTTTCATTCTGAGAACAAACACGGGTGTTACCACGTTGTTAAACTGCAGTCCCATGCAAAAGGCACAGAGTAACACAATGTTTTGCTTAGGTGTATCACTTAGTAAATGTGTCCACAGGTATTGAAAGAAATGTATTCGATATGAACAATGTGAATGCCATTTGAAATGAACAGGCAAAACAATCCTTGTTATCAATACAGCCTGGGGGATGAGGTGTTAGAATCACAAAATCACAAAATGGTTTGTGTTGGAAGGGGCCTTAAAGATCATCCAGTTCCAACACCCCTACCATGGGCAGGGACACTTCCCAGCAGTCCAGGTGACTCAAGGCCTCATCCAACCTGGCCTTGAACACCTCCAGGGAGGGAGTATACACAACGTCCCTGGACAACCTGCTCCAGTGTCTCACTACCCTCCAGATTTTTTCCTAGTATCTAATCTAAATCTTCCTTCTTCTAGCTCAAGGCCATCACTTCTTGCGGTATTGGAGGTCTTCAGATCCTCTCTGACATCTTACATGATAGAAAGCAGCCCTGTGGAAAAGGACTTGGGGGTGCTGATGGATGAGAAGCTGGACATGAGCAGACAGTGTGTGCTTGCAGCCCAGGCAGCCAGTCACATGCTGGGCCGCATAAAAGATGAGTTGCCAGCAGATCCAGAGAGGTGATTCTGCCACTTTACTCTGCTCTGGTGAGACCTCACTTGGAGTACTGTGTCCAGGTCTGGAGCCCTCAACACAGGAAGGACATGGACCCGATGGAGCAGGTCCAGAGGAGGGCCACAAAAATGATCAGGGAGTTGGAACACCTCTGCTACAATGTCAGGCTGAGGGCACTGGTGTTGTGCAGCCTGCAGAGGAGGTGGCTCTGGGGAGACCTAACAGTGGACTTCCAGTACCTGAAGGCAGCCTGCAAGAACCATGGAGAAAGACTGTTTACAAAGGACTGTGGTGATAGGGGGAGAGGCAATTGCTTCAAACTGGAGAAGAGCAGATTTAGATTGGATGTTAGGAATAGGTCCTTCACTATAAGGGTGGTGGAACACTGGAACGGGTTGCCCAGGGAGGTGGTTGGGGCCTCATCACTGGAGATATTCAAAGTGAAGCTGCCCTGGCCAGCCTGACCTAGTTGAGGATGTCCATGCTTACTGAAGAGCGGGTTGGACTAGATGACCTTCAGAGGTCCCTTCCAACCCAGACCATTCTATGAATCTATGAAAAACTTTGCATGAGCTGGCATCCTAGTCTGTTGAAGTGAGCTGGGCTGCACCTTGCCAATGCCTTAAGCAGTTCTGTCTTCTCTCCTCTCCTTTCCTCTCCTGTTTTTTTGCTCTCTCCTTTTGTGTGCATGCTGGGATGCCATAGAACTCTGATTAGGCTCTTCTGTAATATAAATAAGCAGGTAGGTTTAAAAACAAAACAAAACAAAAAGCTTTCAGAATGTAAATCAAGCATACCTCTCCACCCTTCCCTAGTCCTGTGTCATGGAGATCCTTGAAACTCAATGTTACTGAAACTGCAGTCCAAGGAGCTGAAGTGAAGACTATTTTTAATTTTGCTTCAAGGAAGTCTAGTCCATACATGAAAGACAAGGACAGATATTTCTGCCCTCTTCCTCAAAGCTTGGACAACCAAGAGGATGTCTTTTCACTGCCCTCTTTCTTGGAGAAACTTTCCTTCTACTGGGTAAAGCACTGAAAACCCACTTGGGAAGTGTGCCTCTCCATCAGCCAACAACCAGACTGACACTGCCAGCCCTGGCACAGAGCTGCCAATGGGCAGAAGTGGGAATTTTGCAGCACTGATCTCTCTGATGGGGCTTCACCTATCTGCATCAGCTGAAGATCCATCTTTCCAGATGCCTCAGGTACACTACTGATTAATGCTAGTGCGATATGTGAGCCTTGTGTGAAGGAAACACACCTCCAGGCTCTCTCTTATCATTTCAAAGAGCACAGGGGTATGCTGCAGTTCTACAGCATAGGTGAGAAGTGGCAGCACATGGGTGAATCCCTGTTGCTAGCAGAGGCAAGCGCTGGGTATCACAGGGGCAATCTGCACAAATCCTGCTGTAAGCCACTGCCTCTGTCCTGCCCTTCCCCATGCCCACCAAAGGCTGGCTGTAGACTGAGAACAAATCCTGCTTTATTTTCCTCTAGCAAGCCTGGGAGGAGCTGGCACAACACAGTTGCCAGCCAGATTGGCCCTGACAAGTATCATATGCTTTACTGCACTTGTTAACTACCTGCTTTTCTAACCAGCCTTGCTGTCATTCATCCTGAAGAGCAGGTGTGTTAGTATCTTTGTGTAACAGCTTAAGAGGCAATAAATAGGCAGATTTCTCAGGTATAACTGCTGTTCAGCAAGACAAAGGATAGACAGTCTTTTTCTTACACAGCTGAAGATTGTCTTTGCCCCCTCTCCCCATGCAGCCTGTCCTGAATGTGTGAGACAATGGCTATTGAGCACTTCTTTTAAATAATTTCCCTGTGGTTGGAAAATGCCCCAGTGTTCACAATACTCACACTTCTCAAAACTGTACAAAGGTAGTAAAACATCCCTCTGGTCTTCTGAGGCTTTGGGACGGCTTTCAACACACTGTATTTATCTTATAGTACCCTTTGACTCTGGGTATCAGGGTGAAGAAAATATTTGCCTGCCTGAGTGAGGAAGACTGTTCAGACAGAAATCCTGAGCCCTATTCCTGCTCCTCCAAGCTGCAAGGGGCTTGTAGGATGGATTGAATTATCTTGTTCTGTATCAGTTAACACCAGCCTCTGATCCTTATTTCACATTAATGACCCAGTTGATCCTGGAGCTCGCTTGGGCTCTGCTCACTAGCATAACATTCTTCCATGGTATAACTTTCTGTTTCTTTATCAAAGTACAGATATTAAGATATTTGGAACCCTAGTTTGTGTGCATGGAAGCTAAAGGCAGTTTTTAGGTGCCTGTGTTAAGTTAGGTGTCTAAATAATTTGAGAGCATCTTGTATGCTTGTTTGGACTAAAACCTGTTCTTAACTGCATAGTTACACAGCACCTGGTCCAATATAGGCTTGATCACAGATAGCCTTGTGAGGAAAGGCATGGGTAGCACCCCTCTTATTTCCTGCCAGTCATACTGTATAATTAATCAATACATTTCCTCTCACAGGGCTATTAAATAGCTACTTCCTCTTTGTCTGATCCTGAGTCAGGACATGCAATTTAAGGGTAAAGTGCTATTATTGCAAAGCACAACAGTAGAGATTACCTATCCAAAAAGTAATCTCACCTCTGCCCTGAGGAAGGAATCTCAGGAAAGTACTGCACATAGTTCATCAAACCTGCCATCTGAGCACACCCAGCCAATCCCAAAGCAAGGTGTTTTTCTAACCCAGGTGCCCCTGTGCCCTTGCCATTTTTATTTTGAAACAAGCCCCATACAGCTCAGACTTAACTCAGGTGATGTCTGTGTTTTATTTAGTGCAGCACAGATTTAGCCTGACTCCTTGAGCTCATCCTGCCGCTTTTTTCAGAATAATGGTACCTCTTTGTGAGAGTGCGAATTGGATCCCCAGAGCTCCTGAGCAGGGATGTAAGAGCCTGGTGAGATAGTCTGGGCACTGCTCTGCTGAGCCAAACACCCCATTTAGCTAGAGAGGAGGTTGCCTCTCAAGTTGGAAACGTCTTAGTGTCAAACCAGTGCTCTTTACTAAGAGGTCAGGGTTTGAATTTCAAACTTAGATTGGTGTGAGAGTCTTCACTACTACCTGTGTATAGCACAATGAGACACAATCCATGTGAGACAAAGTCCACAGAGATCTTGACTCTCTCCTGCATCAGGACAGTAATGTTTACAGCTTTTGCAGTTTCAGTGTTCAGTGCGTGAGGAACATTGCTGCTTCACTCTCTCATAGTGGCAGTACTTGTCCTTTTGCTCTGCAGCTCTGCCACACTGCCAAGAAAATCATGAACAGTTTAGTGGAACTTGAATTGGATTGACCTGGTGCTTTCTTGGGATTTCGATGTTTGTTAGTCCTGCTGTGATGCTGGGGAAAGCACTAGTTAAATTCAAATTAGTGCCATTAATCAGGGTCAACTAGGAAGCTCCAGGGCAATTTTGTTACATCTTGTAGTAACTTCTCCTGTAAAGTATAGTTTCCACTAAATTAGATATTTGAGATGGAAAAAACACAGTAGTCCCAGCAATTAACAGCCAGCAAGATATCCCTGAGCAGGGAAGACAACCCTGCTACTGGATGCCATCAGAGGATGTAGTAACATGCTTCAGGGAGCTTTGCTTAGGTGGTGAGATTGGCATACAGATTTTAGAAATTTAGGTTAATATAGTGGGAGGCTGACATGTTGCTGGTGTTGGGCTTGGACACTGCCAGTGTTGGGATCTGTTACGAAAGGTGGGACAGGAGGGATGTTTGTAGAGCTGGGGGGTTGCACTGAAACATGGACAGCACATTGAGTGTTTTGCAGGATTGCTCAGGCAATCAGTCTTTAGGTGAGGCTGGTGTGGGCTGCCGTCTCTGGGCACACCTGCTTCTCTTGCATTACTCCAGCAGTGTGTGCACCCAGACAGGTCCAAAGATTGATTATTTAGATTGGATGTTAGGAACAGTTTCTTTGCCATGAGGGTAGTGGAACGCTGGAACAAGTTGCTCTGGGAGGTAACTGGGGCCCCATCCCTGGAAATATTCAGTGAGACTTGACAGGGCTCTGGGCAACCTGATCTAGTTGAGGATGCCCCTGCTTACTGCAGAGGGGGTTGGACTAGATGACCTTCAGAGGTCTCTTCTAACCCAGACCATTCTATGATTCTATGATGATTGTGATTTTCCCGAGGACTATTTGGTGTACTTTATTTCTCTACAGCAAGATGCTAGCATGCTGTTAGATAAAGCAGACAGGACTTATTTTATTCCTACTCATTTGTAGACAGTTGTATATACAGCAACCACCTCTTCACCATACCAGTGCAGAGCACTGGTTCATGCTAAGCAGATAAAACTAAACCCCAAAATTGCCTTCACAACTGACTGGAATGAGGAGAGAAAACCAAGTTGGAAAAAATGAGATTAGGATTTTCTTCCAAATGCAGATGGATGAATTGGGTGAAACAGAGTTGAAGACAGAAATTCATTAGCCTCTTCCCCCTGTAAGTGTGTGTGCAGCCTGTGGGAGGTTGGAAAATTTGTCCATCACTGAGGCAATATGGGGCTTTGCAGGTAGATTGCTGGAGTGATACTCCTGGGAAATTCTCCATTAATTTCAGTGGGCTCCAGGTGTTGCTCTGTGACATATGACACCACCTCCTTTCCTACTTCTCTGGCAGTCATCTCTTTTCTGGCACTGCAGTCAAATCCAGAGCCCCCTTGTATGTTTCCACAGCCCTCTTTCTCTCCCACCCGAGCATCTCCTAAATGTCTTGTTGTTGAGGCGAGGAGGAAAATGCGACTCTGCCAGAAATAGGAGGAGGATAAGGATAAGGGACAACTTGAACAAGTATTCCTGGGAAGATTCCCAGGGACATCTGCATGCAAGTATTTGGGTGCAATAGGCCAAGGAGGCAAATGAATAGAAAAAGACAAGGATCCAAGGCAAAGAGAGCCAGACTACACTTTTTTGCTGTTCCTAGTTCCTAACTGCGGGGAGGTGAGTGCGGCCTTTCATTGTGCTGTTGGCTGCTTGTTGCGCTCTTGCTGCCTGAAAGAGTGCATTTCAGTAATCAGCAGATGTGATTTCCAGGCACTGCCACAGAAGAAATGGTAATAACTGATCAGATGAGACTTCAGATACGATGAGCTTAGAATTGCTAGTGCCTAACATTGAGTAATAAAACCCCTGGTGCCAGTCAGGATTTGTTTGGGTGAGTAACCCACTTGTGGCATTCCACTGATGGCTGCCTTGTTCCAGCTGTGTACCTCCAGCTAAGAAGCTGTAAATTATTTACTGAGGCAGCAAATTAATGCCAAACAGCACCAGCACCAGCACCTTAGTGCTCAGTGTGTCATACATAAAACATGCTTCCTTCTGTGAGGGAAGGGTGTGCTGATGGAAAGCAGGCTGAGAAGGGAAGGACTGTGGCAGATGAGGAATTTGGGATATCAGAGGTAGGAATCTCGAAGAGAGCTGAATAATGAGCAGAGTGAATCAAAGTCAAGCTTCCCAGGTGCCCTGTGAGTTAGTAGGATGGGATGTAAAGACAAAAACTTTAAAAAGCAACATCTCTTTCAAGACTTGGCAGAAAGCATTGGGGGTAAGATTGGAGAGAATGTTGTTTTCTTTTTTAATTGCTCCCTCCCAGGTATTTTTTCTCTGCATATGGAGTATAGTTATAAAAGTCTTTGCTTTCTGAAAAAACAGCAGGAGCATTAAGCAGGCCTGGCCATCTGCACAGCCCTCTGCCACACTTGTCACTCCCTAAAGACTCTGATTTCAAGTGTGCTGAGCTCTAGAGCACCTTTATTCTAAAGTCAGCCACCTTATCAGCATGAGCAGTTCCCAGATGTGCTAGTTGCTGGAACCCTTGCATATCTGCTAACAAAATTCCTCTCAGGGCCAGTAACAAGAAGGTTTCAGCCTTCTCAAGACTGACAAAGCCCTAACATGTAGCAGTAACGTGTTGCTGTTTTTTTAAACCCTGCATCCTGGGAGAAGTCACTGCATCTTTGACTGAGTTTGGAGATGAAACCAAGTCATGAATTTATCTCTTTAAATAAGAAATGAAACATCCTTTCTCCTGGGCAAGACTTTTCATAGTCTGCAGGATTTTATGAAGAAAAAAATAGAAATTAATGAAAGGGCTTTCCAGACAACTCTGTCTTGGTGCCAGGCAGATTTTGGGGCAAACCAAGAAAGGCAATCCTATTGGATACGTAGCAGACTGTGGATCAGTGCAAAAGGTTTGATTTAACAGTGACAGGAAACAGCTATTTACCTGTGCCATTGCCTTATGGCTAGTGAAACACTGTCCCAGGGTTTATCTTTCTTTCCCTTTGCTCAGGGTGGATTGCCTATAGCAAGAAGCTGAAACTCCACAGCAGGGTGTGAGCATTAAAGGGTGGTCCCCAAGTGAAGATGCCAGTCACCTATTAGGGCAGCCAGACCCCTTTCACCCTCACAGTCCTTGCTCAGAATGATTTGCAAATTGTCACCATGACAGCTGCTGAGGAAGGCACTTCCCTGCAATGCATGTGTGCTGTGTATGTGTGACAGTAATCTAAAGAGCCTTCTAAGTGTCTGGAGGCTTTCTGTAGATGTTACAGGCTGAAAAAAGATTTCACACAAAGGAAAAGAATAGAGAATCATTTTCTCTACGTAAGTAGAGAGAGGTGTCTTTTAACCAAACTCTGCATGTCCAGAGCACTTTGGAGGTAGGTTTGCTGTCATCCAATTCTGATATGCCACATTCAGTGCAGTGGGGCCCATTTCTCTTTGCTATCAAACCAAGCTCTTGTAGGAATGCTTGAGCATTAAGCGGTTAATTAAATCTGACTGTCATTACAAATAGCATTAGAAGGATGACACTCTTCAGAGTCCTAATTTGCAGCTGAGATTTGTGTGGGCAATTAATTCCTCTTGCCCTGCCCTTGCATGAATTTCTGCAAGTTCCATCTGGGTTGTAATGAGGTTGATGATTGCTGGTGCTTGTGACTATTTAATGAATTAATGATAATAACAAATGTCTATGCATCCTTCATTAGGTGATATGGAAACGACTTTACTCTGAAACAGGGACTGCTGGGGCTTGGCAGCTTTGCTGGAGGGGTGGACATGGGGGTTAGTTAGTCAATTTATTATGTGTGCAGCACAGAATTTCTTATATCACCTCCTGGACCTCTCAACCTTGTGAGTATTCACTGCTAACTTTCACCAGCTCTAGAGGGAAAAAAAAAATTAAAAAAGAGGAAAAATTTCAGTGGAACAAAAGTAACTTTTGCATCGGAAGAGCTTGAAAAAATATGCTCAGTTTCACCCTCCCAGGATCAAAGGGAGAAACCTGTTCACCATCATTTATGTCTCCTCATTTTAGGAATGTAATTTGTTATCTCCAGTAAAAGCATTTGGTGGGGTGATGTCTGGAGACCTCTTTCGTACAGTAACTGACTAAGAAAAATCTCAGAGGATCTGTAAGACCTTCATTATTCAGATCCAGCAGGAAGGTACAGTCCTGACTTCTGAAAAGGATCAGAGAAAAACAAGTGAAGAGTGAAATAATGAGGACTTTGAATTCACTTCTGTCGGTAATTTTGCACCAGGGTCCTTTGGCCAGTTCAGTACACTTGATGCTCTCTAAGAGGAGCAGACTTCAGCTGTTTGGGATTTTTTCCCTGTAGTTTCAAGTATCCCAGATTTCTACAACTGAAGGTGTTGCATTTAACTGAATGCAGTGCAAAAAGTGACTACCTGAGCAAAGGAGGCACTAATGTGAATTGTGATGGCTAGATGTTTTTCTTCTTCCCTGGACCTCCTAAGTAAAATCTCACTGGGGGGAAAAAATAAAATAAAATTATGTGCAGTGAACTCACCCAAACTAAGTTAGAGAGTTCACTGGTTCCTATCTTCAGATGTATAAGTTATCTCCAGCAGGATAACTAACACTTGCTCTGATATAGAACTATCAGTAGCACCCCAGTCTTCACAAGTTTATTTCTTTTACTCTTAAAGAGCAAATACTCCCCTGAAGTATTTGATGTCAATAGATTATTGCAGATTTAAACATCGGGGACCATAAGTTAATGTTGGCATTGGGTTATGTTCAGAATGGGTGGCTTTTCACTGCAGAAATGCAAAGCTTGTAGAGTACATAAAAGATCACTGAGTGCAAAATGCCTTGATTTTCTCTATAGTTTCATCTCTTTCTGATGTTGTACTCAATGATCACCTGATCAGCATAGGGTCTGTAAACAGGTACTGTACTCAGGATGCAGCAAACAGGACAGACTTTTAATCCATCATGACTATTGCATTTTCCATCCTGCAGCTCACTAATTTCTATTAGGGAATAACTTGTTGGCAGTCAATTCATTGACATCCCACTACTTCTTTACATTGTAGCAAAAGAAGAATCTGACATAAATGCAGTACTGAGGTTTAACCATTGCCATTGAAGTCACACTAATGCCATTGCTGTGTTGTCTTTTGTTTAGTGACATGGACAATGAGATGGCTTCTTTTCCTCTTTTTTTTTTTTTTTGACTTTGGAGACAAAGTGTACACAGGGTAGCTCTGAAGGGTTTTGAGAAGGACGGAGAGAGGCTCCTAGAGCTACATTGCTCTCTTTCTCCTGATGTAAGCATACTCAGCCTATTTGCTGTGTTGTAATCTTGTTGTCCAGTCTCAGTCTTCTATTACACTTTTACGAGACAGCAGAATTATAGCTTAGTTTATAGACCATTATTCCTGATGGCTCCTTCCATCTTCAAGGCAATATATATGCTGTATAAATGCAGCTGCTGGCCAAATAGTCAGGTGTAAAAGTCTGATCTTGTTCTTCACTAATAGGAAACAGCTTCTTAAGAAATTGTTAAGCCAACCTGATTGTTTCTTAGTTTTGTTCTTGTCATAGGAAATTAGTAATAAAATGTTGTTAAATGATGGAGGGATAGAGGAAGTGTTCTGCCTTAAAGAATGTACCATTTCTTAGTTTACAGAAAGCCTGAGATCTAGCTAGGATGGTAATGTAAAAGTTGAAGCTTCAATCTACTCCTTTTATATCTTATTCTCACTAGGCTGCTTTCAGTCACACACATCTTCAACAATGTCTTTTTTTAAGCTCTGGTTAGCAAACACATGAGAAGTAAGTGCTGGCCACAGCTGAAATATTGATGGGTTTCACATGGACAAATATGTCATTTGTCCTGCCTAGCTGAGAAATTAAAATAGTCCTTTATCTGTGCTCTAAATTTTATGCTATGTTGCTTCATCATTAAAAAAAAAAAAAAAAAAGTCAATTAAACAGCAGTTGAGAGAGGCTAGTCTCTCTATTTGGCTCATCCCAGGCAGGTACTGTCAGCAGAGCCAAAATACAGGAGGTCGATGGAGCTCAGCCAACTCACAAATGGGATCCTCTGCCACGGGAACCCAGCCTAAAACATGACAGCAGCTCTGTTTTCCTTGGGGACCTCTTATGGCCCTGGCTCTGATCTATCCTAATTAGTCCACTGGAGGGATTGCCTGGCTTTGTCTCAAAAAATGCATGACCATAACCTTGTTGTGGCTGCTATTCTGCTCAGAGGACAGAAATAGTATCAGCATTGGCAGCTACAACTGAAAGAGTACCAAATGCTCTGTGAATTTTAGCACTCAGTCACTCTCTAAGGCTGAGAAATCTGAGGCAGATAGGGGAGAAGCATTTTCTCCTGCTTTCTCATGGTGTCAGTGGCATGAATTTAACACCTGCATTGTTTTATTTCCCTACTTGCTGCCTGATACTGTGGTCTTTTTTCTTATAAGCCTAAATTATTGCTTAGAGAATAAGAAATAACAGACTTAAAGAAAAGTGGCAGTATGATTTGCTTTAAACAAATCACCCTGGGAGTTATTTCCTTTTATTAAAAAATGTTTTCAGCACTTTCAGAATGAAGTTTTTGTAGGGTTACTTCATTGCCCCATTGCATTTTTCTCCAAGGTTTATGACAATTCCTGGAAATCCTTTGAAATCTGGGCTGGTCTGTTGCATGAATGAAAAAAAAAGACATATTACAGGGGGAATAATGTGTGAAACAAAATATAGTGAAACATAATACATCCTTTCCTAAAGTCTTTCCTGGTTTTGCATTAACATCTGGTACCATGAGCTATATGCATGTGCTTGTTTTGACTGGGATAGTTTTCCTCACAGCAGCTGGTATGGAGCTATGTTTTCACTCATGCTGGAAACAGTGTTGATAATACAGAGATGTTTTAGTTCTTGCTGATCAGTGACTACACAGAGTAAAGTGCAGTCCATCAGAAAGTAGCCTGGGGGTGCACAAGAAACTGGGAGAGAACACAGCTGGGACAGCTGACTCCAACTAACCAAAAGAATATCCCATACTATATGAATATTCCATACCATATTATGTCATGCTCTGCATATAAAGCTGGAGAAATAAGAAGGAGGGGAGGGAGGAAGATTTGGAATGATGGTGTTTGTCTTCCCAAGTAACTGTTATGTGTGATGAAGCCCTGCTGCCCTGGGAATGGCAGAACAATTGTCTGCTGATGGGAAGTGGTGAATGAATTCCATGTTCTGTTTTGTTTGTGCATGTGGCTTTTACAGTACCTGTGGAACTGGATTTATCTCAACGTGTGAGTTTTCTCACTTTACTCCTCTAGTTCTCTCTTGCATCCCAACCAAGTGGATTGGACACACAGGAGGGTGTGAGTGGCTGGGTGGGGTTTAGTTACCAATTGGGGTTAAAATGATGAGAACAGCATGACAAAGGAATGGGATCCAAGTGAATACTTTATCTTCATGTGGCTACTGTGAAGTGCTTAATTTATTATTGTGGGTATTTTTTGTGGTCCAGTCTTCTCATTAGTTTGTGCTAGGCCTCTTGAAGTGGATAGAGTCCATTTTTATTCTGAAGAAGTGATTAATACCTTTATCACCACGACTTTTGTTTGTTTGACATCAATCTTTTCAGGTATTAGAAGCTACAGATTGTCAAGGTATACATTTTCCATTGTGAGCACCGGATTTAAAGATTGACATTAGAAGTCTAGATTTTCAACCCTGGCATTTTCTGAATTTAACTCAGTGGAGAAGATGGTTAGCTCAAGTGTTAACTCTTCTCTGAACCGTTCCTCATGTATGTTGCATACTGCTGTTACAACTGCTGCATATTTCCCAAGATCCCTGGTCAACAACAGCAACAAGAAAATCCACCCAGGCCTTATCTAAAGAAGTTTTAAATGTCACACTTGACATATATCTCTGATAACACCTCTGTTGCAGCTTCATAATTCATTTGCCTCAGCAAACTTGAAGCTGAGTTTTCCAAAACTTTTAATTTTGGGGGTAGATATGTAATCTGGTGAAGATGACACTTATATGGAACAAAGAAATAAGGAAAATCACAGTGTTTAAAGGTGTTTTATTATTTAGACTGATTCTTATTCTCTTGTGAACCAAGAAGAATCCAGGACTCTGTTTCTGAACTGCCTTTGCTTTGATTTAAACAGTAGTTAATCACATGTTAATCACAATTTTTTTAGAATTGTTAATAAATGTTAATTAATGATTTTATATTGAGTGTCTGATCTCTGAGGTGAAGGACTTTTTGCTTGCTACCTTCCATAATAGGGACATGAGTATTTAAACTGGTTTAAATAGCTGATGTGGAGAGGCAGGTAAAGATTTACTAAATAAGTGCATATTCCAGCAGTCTGCTTTTCACTCTCCTTGAATATTTCAAGTCACAATTTTGCAATACCTTCAATTCAAACATGAAGTTGGCCTAAGAGTATATAAAGAACTGGGGGTTTAAGCTTAATAATACAGTTTACATTGTGGAGCTACAAATATTTGGGTCAGCGAACTGAGAGCACTCTGCTGCACTCTACTGCAGAAGTAGGACCAGAAATTAGGAGAGAGGAATGTAGAAGGGTAGGAATGCCCTGTACTCTTCTGTGAAGTTGGCATCTTGAGAAACTACACCTTTGCAGTGTAAATTCTACCAAAAATCTGACATATCTGAATATGAGGCAAGGTGAAGAACTTGCAGCTGGCCCTGAACAAATCTGAGGGCTGTTACAACAGTATTAGCTCTGCTGCTGCTTCTGTGATTCTTTTTCTTTTCTTTGTTTTCTTCCCCCTCTCATTAGAAGCAAGAATGGAGACAATGTGCCTACAGTAAACAGAAATAAACCAGCAAAGAGTGTTTTAGGTCAGTTTTCAGCTCTTTAAAAAAATGTTCTTGTCATCTTGAATGGGTGCAGAAAAGCTGACATCATGAGCTACCTTTTTTCTTACTGATAATAATTTAATTAGTCCCAAGTAGTTTGAGTTAACATTGATTTTACATTAAAAAAAAACCCAACATCCTCCTTGAAATATTGATCTTTTGTGTTTTCCAGGTGGGACGTAAAAAAAAAAAAAATGCTGCAGAGGCTTCGAACATGCTTGTTGGCTTTTTTCTTTTCTTCCAACTCAGCTAGTAATCAAATCCCTATTTAAGTACCAAGAAAACAAAGTTTAAAAAAAATGTAATGGAAGGAATGCTCTAGCTTTAGTATTACACTGATTGTAGTTATCCACTGCTTGCTCCTGCAGTCACTTTGAGGTTTTCATTTTAATTTGCAGGGTCAAAAGCAAGCTAGTGAGACTATGAAAATACACTGAGGATCAGGCTGCTGACAAGAGAAGTGACAATTTTGCTGTTATTATTAGCAGTAGTTTCAAAAGAGTTTGCCCAAAATCTGATCTAACAGGATTCCTCTGTGACAGTGTCAAGGGCTAGCTTTGGTAAGTTCATTTAGTTCATGATTGCAGATCTCCATCTATCATAGTAATCTCTCAGGGCAGGAAAGATGTTATGAAATTCACCATGATTTCTGCTCACTGGTTGGAGGTTCACCTCAGGAGGTTACTGAATATCACTTGATGAAGTGTCACCACCACTAAGTTATCCTAAAAGACATGCTTTGAGCACTGTTAGTATAACAATAATCATGATACAGCTTTCCAGTGTTCTCATCCAGAGGTAAATTCCAGTGAGATACACAATGGACTTCACCATCTTCCATCATCACCCACTAAGTGCTTGCAGGTTCTTGAGCAAAAGCAATGCCATGAGTGGGTTTGTCTTCGCACAAGGCAGGAAAAGCTTACACAGTTTCCCTCAACAGATCCCTCTCCTATACAACAGGGACTTTTTTCCCCTTCTACTGTATGTAAAGGATCTGATTGAGCAGGACCAGCCTGATTGATGGATCCCCTGGTGTTAACTAGCCAGGTAATAAATGCTTGCCCAAATTTTTAGAGGTTCCATTCCCCATTGCTTTCAGAGTAGTTTTTAGCAGGTCATTGTATCATTCATTTTTTCCAGAGGCTGGTGCCCAGTCATATAGAAGATTGCTTTTGAATTGAGTCCCATTGTCTGACTCTTTTCTCTCTGGTGTACCATGTTACCACAAGATCTGATTTTTGAGGCCCAGGCAGTAGCATGAGGTACAGGATGTGCCTGCTTGCTTGGCACACATTTCACAGCTGTGGGTAAGCTGCACAGTAGCACTCGTAGTTAAATCTGCCCATCAACCTCAGTCCTATTTTTATGTTGCATCTCTTCCCTGATGTCCTGAAGTGTCGCAGTCCCACTGAACTAAAAATAGTTCAACTTTATGTTCCCAGTCTGTGGTGGGTTGACTGTTTGCAACACTTGCCTGATCCACTTGCTGGTTGATTCGTGTTCCTCAGTGACTCAGCTTTTAGGTAGGTGGGCATCTGCACGATGTACTTTTACAGTTATTTCCTCTAACTGGGCGGCAATATCTTGCTACAGTGTGGCAGCCCTGGTGGATTTGCTGTTGCATTGGCAGTTATTCCTCTTCCACTGTTTTATCCACCCCCATAATGCTGTCTATGAGCTCCTGAGTTCAGTTCCAGATTCAGGAGAGGAATTCAGGAACTCATGGTATCAAAGGCAGAATGGAGAGTTCTCCTTGGATTCCAAGAAGTGCTTGACGCTCGTGATCCCTCAGCTTTACACCAAATATAGTGTATATGGAATGGAATACCTCATAGGTCATTTTAGGGTCACTTGAACTGTCCTCTGCTCCCTGCAGGTGCAGCCTTTTTATGCTGCATCCTCAATGTAGTACACAAGATTTAGCAGTGAAGTTGGCCTGCACACCAGTCCTCGGTACTGGCTGGAAGCATCTGCAAAAACGTGCCATTAATTGCAGAAAGTGCAGGTAATTAAAAGAGACTGAGCTGAACAGTAAAATCCCTGAACATGATGGGAGAAAATTAGTTTCGTAGTCAGTTTGCAATAAAAATAGAGAAGATGAACAGAGTAAACTTCTTAAGCCCAATTTTCAGACACAGCAAATTAAGGCACAGAATGGATGTTCATGTGAACTTGATGGAAACAGGGTTTTACCACTTCACAGGGAGTCTGCAATTGTCAGTGCTTTTCATGCTTCCCGTTCAGTTGTTTCAACCATAAAGGGTTTCCTTTCTCACCTGCAAATGACAGAGGTGAGTTTTATTCTGCAGAGTCCAGTGCCTGGAATCTAAGTCTAACAGCTGCATAGAGCTATGTAGGAATGTGGCATAATGAGGGAGAGAAGACAAGATGTCGTAAGCTTCCTCAGCACAACTATTTTACGAGGCTGCTCTTTTTCCCTTGTGGTAAGTTTGATTAAAATCATCCACCTATTAGTCCTGGATCTCCAGACATCAGACAACCCAGCTGAAATTCACTCTGGTCTGTATGTAACAACCAGGCCATTTTATGCAAAGGTAACAAAAATCAATGCCTTCAGGAAATATTGAACTAACACTATCTGAAATTATTTTCGTGGCAGTGAGCTGCTGCTCTACTGCAACTCAGTTGACCTGATCATGTGAAAATATCCTTAAGCACTGACATATGTGACAGCACAACTGTTCTCTAACCTTATCCATTTACATTTACAAAAGTAAAGATTAGGAAAGATAGAACATTCAGGAGAGATGATGTCTTGTAGCAGGCTACTACCATCAGAATAATTCATCCAAGCTGTGTGCTCTCCATTTCTCTGTCCTAAAATGTCTCCAGGAATGGACTAAAATGTGGAGGAATTGTCCTTAACTGTTGCACAAAGTTTACAGGTTAAAGGACAAGAATTCAGCCGTTGCAGAACAGTTCTGAATTTCAATGGGATTTTTTGCTCCAAGTGCACAAACACTTCTCAACCTATTTTGCATGAGCTTTAAAACCGGGACCATCCTATCAGCTTCTTTTTCCAATGCTGTCATGTTATTCCAAGAGAATAAATGGCATTTGCTTTAGAAGCAATTTGGTACCTAACATTACAAAAGCTCCAGAACTGTGGAGAACAACTTGCATAGCAGCATTTTTGATTGAAGCTTGCAGGCTACACCAACAGAACTAATTGAGGGTGTTAATTTCCCACATTAGTGCTTGGCTTCTGTTTCTTCTCTTCACCTGTACCAACTGTAATTTGTGCAACTTCTTTTAGCTTTGCTTTAAAAGCTATTTAAACCCTGAGCATCTCAGGAACCTGCTGCAGAATATAGATATACTTTGCTGAATTGTTATCCTGTCTCCCAGTAAGAGAGCTTTGTGCTGTTAATTACAGCCTGAAGCCATTGAATGCTACTGCTGTGTTAAAGTAAGTGGAAGGGATGCTCTCTGTCTCTGAACATAGGCCACTGAGCATGATAGGTTCTTTATAATCTTGGTAATTCTTTTTTTTTTTTTTTTTTTTTTTTGTGGGTGGTGTGTGTGTGATAATTTCACAATTTTAAAGAAATATTTTGTTGTGTTAAATGATGTGGTTTAAAGTCTTGCTTAATTATTGATGCACTGAGAGCTTCACTATGGATCTAACCTACTATCAGATAGTGACTTTTCTCCTGCACAATGAAAGTTTAAGCTTTGGGAATGGTGCATTGATGAATTGATGCAGGGTTCATTGCCAACACTCTCTTGCATATTTTATGAGGCAAGCAAATGATGGGAAAGAAGGCTGATTTTCCTCCTAGAAATTGCACATTTTAACAAAGTCTGAGGGTAAAGGCAAGTTCACTTGTCCCAAGAGAAAGTTTTCTTGCAAAAGATCAGTTGTTTTACTCTGTTTTCTGTGACCTTAAACACTGAGAGAATGAGTCTGTCCTTAAAAAAAAAAAAAAAGTCTGACTATTTTCCTAACTTCATGAAATGTGTGATAACTGACAACTTTCATCCTTACTCTTCTCTCTCCTGGCATATAGAAACAACTGCTGATATTTTTCTAAAGCCCTTCATGACATACCTGCTTGCTGCACAAAGTCATGCTGAAGATGATCTGACATCAGTATAAGTGAGACTTGAGAGATAAATGGATAGGTATACAAAGCAATCATCTGCCAGTTCTGTGCATCAAAAGACAATTCCAGGGCTCTGAAATACAGCCTTTCCCAGGGCCAGTGGAGGTTTAAGACAGCAAAGAAAATTGGAAAAACTTTGAGCAGCTCCTTACATAAGGTATTCTATATAGGGGGTTTAAATTCCTCTTTTCCTACAGAGGGGAAAAAAATTGAAGCCAAATTCAGAGTAATGGATTGTCCAGCTGAGGGCATCCCCTTAGAAACTGAGCATTGAAACATTCATTATGTAAGAACTAATTTATTTCTGTAGACTTTATTTCTCCGTTTGCTTTCCGTGCATGGCAGCAATGGGCCTGGCCATTTGACAGATGTGTTATCACTTTGTACCATAGGGCAATTTAGAAATGATATTGCTCTGCAGACTGCAGGAAACAATGGCATTTCCTTCAGAGGAGTCCCTTAGAGTTCAGGGGAACTGTAGGCTAGATGGTTCTCAGCAATCTCGTCTCTAAGGCTGCCCTTGACAACGCATCATGCAGCGATAGCAGCCCTTGCCTTAAGTCGTGGCATGGTGTCCTATGATCTGTATTTTGGATGGCATAATGAAGCTAAATAGTTCACACCACTATAATATGTCTTTGGCAGTTATAAAATTTTCACATCGATGTCTTCTCTGAGAAAAAAAATACACTGAAGATGAACAAATTTTTGTTCTCATGTACTCATTATGGGAAAAGATGAGTAAAAGATGCAAATCTCCTCTGTTATAATTTGCCTCTCTTGAACTTGTTCACAGACCTGGAATAAACCTGGAACAGCTTCCAGTGAATGTATTGCCAAACTGCAAACAGACACAAGAAAGCCCTGTATCATCTTTCAGTCAGCTATAGCCAAGCAGGTAGCTGATTTGACCAAGGCAGGTTTCATCATGTATACTCAGTGATACTTGGTTTTGCATTAGATCTGGATTGTGCCACAGTATTTCAAAACTCTACTTGATCCATAGTATTCCGTATAGACATATCTAACAAGAGGTCAGAGTTCTGAACTTTCCTGTGAATATGAAGAGTCAGGGAATTACAGTAATCTGCAAACTGAGGGATGCCTCTGCATATGAAGTTATACATCATCACTGCAATAACACCATCACATAGATGGACATAAAAATGCCCATCCTTTTGAATGAATGATATTGTCCTCCAGTTTATCCAAGAAAATTTTCTCATTTTACATCCCCTCATGTTAGTGCTTCCTGTGAAGAAATTAGCTGGGAAAGTGAAAGAATAAAAAAGGCTAAGAGATCACAGTAAGCATATGCTTGTGTTTTGCTGAGGCTGTTCACAGTCACATTGGGTAATGATCTTTGTACTACATTTTATTTTTCAAAATTTAATTTTACCATGTACCATTCATGTCCAGTTCACACTTGGAATGGCTACAGATGTTCATTTGGCTTTAAAGTGTGCTATGATTGTTTATATATTCAACACCCTGCCTTATTTGATTTATAGACAAATGTTGCTTCTAAAAAAAAAATTTAAAAAAATTAATGATTTAAATTCAATCCTTTTGGCAGCTGCTCCTATGCAGAGATCACATTGTATCTCTCCACACTTACATTGTGCCAAGCTTGATTTAGAAATCAAGAAAGGAAACAGACAGAGGATTTTTATTCCACCTAAAACACAGTTCTGCTTCTGCGTGTCCATTTTAATATTTTCTTCTTCCTGAGTTTGGATCAAACATTAATATGACTTTGTGCACTGCCACTTTAAACACTAGTAGTTAATAAGGGTGATTATTTGGAGTCAAGTCTATCTTCCCTCGAGTATACCTTCTGCAGTTCAGTTTGCTAACCTTAGTCTGGAAACTGAGAACAGGATACAACAACCAGCAATGTAGTTAAATGCTTTTCTTTCCTTTAGACATTGTACAATGGATCAATTTTGAAAGAAAAGCTCACAAAACCTTAATAGAAGAGACAACATACTAGAACTAAGCAGTTTGTCTATCCTGTGTGCTCTGTGCTGGAAAAAGTTAGGTAACTTAGGGAGGGTGAAAAAAGGCAAGAAACTTAAGTTTGATTGCTTTGTTTGAATTTTTTCAGCTTGTGCAGCCCCCCCGAAAAAGAAAGTGAAGGGCAAAAAGGCACTACCAGGATGTGTTTGTCATCACCTTCATGCTGAGGCCCTAGTGTCATATCCCAAAGTTATAATTGGAAATAGCAACACAAGGATAGTTACAGTGGCTCAGTGGGAAGTAAGAACAGTGGCTGAACTGGAGCTCTTCCTTACCATTTGTGCAAGCCTTTGTAGCTGAGAGAAGGCATAGCTGAAGCTTTGTTTGGAGAACACTGGGATCTGGAGCTAAATGGTAGATGAGGATGAGGGTGTAGGGAAAGGAAATGCAGACAAACTAGGACTTGATGAACACTGTAGGTCTCTTCCAACTGAAATACTCTATTCCATTCCATTCCATTCCGTTCTGTTCTATATCATAGATAACGAACGACAGATTCTGCATTCCTAATCTGGTTCTTCATCCACCTCCTTTATAACTCAGCAGTGTTGAAACTGACCTACTTTGGAAACCAACATGAGAAACTCTTGCTTTGAGTGTTATTATATATGTATCTATAAAAATTTAAGCAAGAAAAACGAGCGTGTCAAAGTAGGACATTTGATTGTATTTAAATCCAATCTCCATCTGAAAGAGATTAATTTTAAGTCTGCCCTTTTAAAGAGAAACAAATATCCTCATGGAATAACCACAGGAATCTGAGTGCGTGAGATTCATAACAGTTGAAATGATATTTTCCTTTTACAGATCTGTTCTGAGATTACACCTTCTCAGAAATGTGGCTTGTCTTGAAGAAGGAGTTTCCCAGTGTACCTAACCTGAAAGCTGTACTCAGGAATGTCAGATACTTTGATGCTGGGCCTCAAATGGCTGGGTAAGAACAAACCACCTATGTATAAAACATCATTAACACACTCACTGTATGCTTGGCACCTTTGTGACTACAGAGCACAAAAGGGCATCAGAGCCATCCTGAGAATGACACTTGGGGAAATCACTCTTACTGCATCTATCTAGAGCCACCCTCGTTTCTGAGGAATATTCCTTCTGGGAATAAGGAGTTTAGGTAGAGAATTTTCAATCTACCTAGGCTAATGCTCTGCTACAGCTTAGCATATCATGTGGTAAGAACTCCAACAGACAACCTTCAGCTGGCTATGGCCTCTATTCCTGTCATTCATGCACCAGCACCAAGGGAATACTGACCTTCCTAGAATGAGGTTAAAGCTGGCACATGTAGCTCTTCAGTATGTCTCACGTTTGCCTTCATCTATCTCCCAAGTTGTTGTGTCAGAGTTAGGATGAACAACCCTCCCCCCAAACTTATATACATAGATATAGATATGGATATAGATAGAGATACATATATAGAGAGAGATATATACAGGTTGGACTCAATGATCCTTGAGGTCTCTTCCAACCTTCTTGATTCTATGATTCTATATAAATAGAGATATAGATAGAAATATAGATGAGACAGATGATATAGATATAGATAGATGTAGATATGTAGTAGAATGTGGTCCAGGATTAGGTGTTAGGATAATCCTAATTTGGGAATTTGTTCTGATGGCCTGGCCCTCTATAGCCTGAATATCATGGTCCTTAAAGCACTCTCTTAGCCAAGTCATTTTAAAATAGGGAAAAACAAACAAAAAAACACAAACAAACAAACAAACCCTCCCAAACAAACAAATAAAAAAGACCACATTGAATTAACTTTTGTTGACTTGTTTTGATAATAAGGAGCTATGCTTGTTTCTACTTCTACTGGTTAGTCCAGGTAATCTTTTTGGTTGTATTTTTATTTTGTTATTAGTCTTCAGACATAATGGAGGTGTCTAAAACAGAGAAGATTTTAGTTTTTTCCTGAGTATGTGTATTAATCTAAATACATCATATGCTTAAACTGTCAACAATATAAGTGTATATGAATGTGGCCTGAAAAACATGTATATAATTGAAAGAATGGAGCTGAAGTTATTGGACTGTATGTCATGAAGTATCATATGTCATTGTTGTAACATAATGCATAAAATATAAAGGCATATCAGAACATGGAATATTTACATAAAATGCTTTAGTTGCTTTGTTTTTCATGTTTAAGCTTTTCTACCTGCTCTGTCTGTGTCATGTTTTTTAGATAAGGGTGATATTTCTTAAAACCTTAGTTAACTGTAGGTTAACAGTGCTGTTTGTGTGGGAACTCAGATAAGCTTTCCAAAGACAGAAGGTTTAGCTGATCCTTTCTGGCTTAGAACCTGGGCTGCCTATCTGGTGCAATCAGCATTTTTTTAAGAGACTTCTGCAAAGAAGACATTCTGGGGAGAAAGATTAAACTGTTAGATGCAAAGATGGATGTCTGTTGCCTACCACCTTCTGTTTTAAACGTATGATAATTAAATATCTTAGGAGATTAAAACAGAGTTTCGTTCACAATTTATTATGAATATTTGTTGTACCAAAATATCATTTTAGCTAAAGTTATTTCCTAAGCAAGATTTTATTTGCAGAAGTCATGGTGTCCCCTCTATTAAAAAAAGAATAATCTCCAAACCTTTGAAAGTTTTTTGAAGTCCAATTTTGTTTCTAACTATGTTACAAATTGTGTCACTTTTTACATTTTCTTTTTTTAATGGTAATTGTTAATCTTTATTATTTCTATGTGTTTCTAGCACCTATCTGGCTGTGGGTGAAAACATTCTCTGTCCAGATGGTACATGCAGTATTGGGACAATCCCCTTGTACTTCCTCACTGATGGATTCCCCTTAATTTTAAGGGAATATATATAAATATAATGTCATAATCAGAGCCTTGGTACCTGAAAGCCTATTAGACTGTTGCTGAAATAGGAGAAAAACATCAACAAAAGACGCATTTCTTTCAGTACTAGTTGGCAAGACTGGTGGCTAATGACAACATAGGTCCAAGATTTAGTCTGTAGAAAAGAAGGTTGTAAACCTCCTGCAATAGCAACAGCCATGTGCATTTTACTTTCAAACAAATAATATTCCACTGACAAATTAAAAATCAAAACATGATAACAATGGGTTAAATTAAATCAACCAGTAAAACAGTGATAGGAAAGAATCAGTTAATCTGGTCACTTTTATGATTGTAGAGCCCAGTCTAAGCACTCAAAACTAGTGAAGCCGAAGTTGCAGTCAAAGAATATCACAAAATTTAAAACAGTCTGGGATTGTGTTTTTCTGCACTTTCCTTAGTAAGCAACAGTGACTCCTTCTCCTGGGCAGTGAATTCATTATGCTACCATTCTTACATCTGGCTTATTTGTTTGAGTGACAGCTCTGAGCCCTGCTGTGTTCCAGGGCACAGGTTTATGGTGTGCAATATCCTCATCTTGCCCACAGGAATGCACACCCTAAGGACCATGTTTACAACTTATGGATTGAACCTGGGGAGTGAATGAATAGATATGCAGCAGGAATGACAGAGAGACCATGGCCCTGGAGGGAAGCAGTGAACCAACCAAATTGCTGGTATCAGTGCTCCCTATGAGCACAAGGGACCCCAAACAAATTACTACTGGTTTTTGTAAAGGATCTTGTGAATTCATCCAGTGGAAGGAGTTGTGAATCACTGACATCCCTTCAGGTGTGTGCCTAGTTAGAGTGTATGGAGACCCCTTGAATTTTGGAGTTCAGTTTATGGCTTTTGAAATTTGCTGACTGTATGTTCTTAGGTAAGTGGCTTCACCTCTGAGCCTTGGGCTGTCTGCTAAAATGCATTGTGAGACTAAAGAAGTAAATGTAACACTGCAACCAGAATGTTGTTACAAACCACAGAGGGTAACTGCTCTAGTAACACAAAGTGTTACAAGGTGTAGGAAACTCAACTCCTCTTTTTGTTGTAGCTTTCTCCAGGTGGAACTTGATTCTGGACTGGAATTGTGGATTTGAGATTTGGGATTATTTTAAATATATTTTTTAAAATCTGCTTTTCTACCTCAGACCTAGAATGTGCTAAGTCCCCCACCTGGAGTACTGTGTCCAATTCTGGGGCCCCTATTACAAGAGGGATATGGACATGCTGGAACGTGTCCAGAGAAGGGCCACCAGGATGAGCAGAGGGCTGGAGCACCTCTGCTATGAGGACAGACTGAAAGAGTTGGGGCTGTTCAGTCTGGAGAAAGGAAGGCTCTGAGGTGACCTTATTGTGGCCTTCCAGTATCTGAAGGGGACTACAAGAAAGCTGGGGAAGGACTTTTTTAGGCTATCAGGCAGTGATAGGACTAGGGGGAATGGAATAAAGCTGGAAGTGGGGAGATTCAGGCTGGATGTGAGGAAGTTCTTCCCCATGAGAGTGGTGAGAGCCTGGAATAGGTTGTCCAGGGAGGTGGTTGAGGCTCCATCCCTGGAGGTGTTTAAGGCCAGGCTGGATGAGGCTCTGGCCAGCCTGATGTAGTGTGAGGTGTCCCTGGCCATGGCAGGGGGGTTGGAACTAGATGATCCTTGTGGTCCCTTCCAACCCTGACTGATCCTATGATTTTATAAGCTAGCCAGCTTGTTTCACCTTTCCTTTTCTGCATTCTGTTAAGGAATCTGACTGTCTTTGGGGCACTGTGACACGTTGAGTTAAAAATTACTGTAATTACTGTGATCCCTGTGGAATTTGAAGTGTGCACAGTTTATGCCTCAAGGGGCTTGAGTTCTTGGAGAACCTATTTTCTGGGACAGCAAGAGCTGTGAAATATATAACCCTTGATTTGCAGTCTAGATCAGACCCTGATTTGTATGGTTAAATAAAAAAGTGCTGATTTATACAATTTGTTCCTAGGTCATAATTATGGTCTAGAATTAATCTAATAGCCTAGAGGTTTCACTACTGTACTTGGTAATGATTACTAAAAATTGATTCTCTCCTATATTTCTTTATTAACTTATCTGAAAGTGACATATTGTGAAGAACAGCCTTAAATATTGCTGTGCTGAGCAACTTTCTAAATTGCTATTCAAGCTGTTTGTGGTTTGTTTTATTTTATTTGGGTTTTATTTTGTTTTATTTTTATTGTTTTGTTTTTTTCTTTGATTTTTTTTTTTCAGTTATTATTTTAAAAGTGCCAGAGTGAAAATTTTAACCAGAAACAAAGCAAGGGAGTTGTGTTGTGGATATCATATGTCTGACTAAGGACATTGCTCTGTTAGCCATCAGGATCTTGCCTTCCAGACAGATGTGCTGGATCACACTCTCCAGACATGATGACTTTTTACACCAGGTTGGTTGTTGTCCCACCAAGCATACCTGGGCTAGTTAAGCCTGGACTGTGTACTCATAAGAGCAGCTGAGGAGCAACCCACTTTTGGCTGCTTTGAAGCTGGATTTTTTTTTTTTTTTAAGGATATTTGAACTCTGTATGGAGTGAGTTTAATGTATAGCTACAGAATTTATTACTTTCTGTTATTCATTATTGTTATCTGAACAGGATTCTCTGGTCAGGCTCTTAAAAATGGGCTCTATATTTGCCTGATGCCATCATTCATCAGGCAGTTTTACAAATGCTGGCTCCAAGTGGTCCCACTGGGAAAAATACATGTTTTTCAAATCCTGAGAAGGGTTTACAAGCCTCCAAAAGAGGTAGAATCACTGTGAATTTGAGACAAGATGCAGGCTAATTACATGGCAATTCTCTTGCAAAAGAAAGAAATAGCAATGAGGGTAAGACCAGTTTCTCTGAAATTATAAGGCAATCTGTAAAGATGGAAGTAATGTTACCACTATGCTTTTGCTATTATTATCATATATATTTAGGCTTTTCTCTCATACTCCAAAAAGCATATTCTTAAAAGGTTTCACTTCAAGATTGTCCAAATATTTCATTTAGATAAAAGTTGACCATGGCAAAAATATAGTATTATAACATTATAACATTATCTTCAATAGTGTGATTTAAAACATTACTATGAGATAGAAAATCAAATAAGAAACTTTTAGATGGACAAAAATTGAGACATTTGACCTTACTTCAGCAAAACTGTTCCAGTGAAACTTCCTAATCAAGTTATTACTATGAAACTTTGCATTTTATCAGATCAGCACTTTCCAGCAGACTATTTTTTTCCACTGTGAATTTTTGTCTGTTTTTTCCTTTGCATTGAATATTCTGAGTCTAATTCATAATTAAAAAAAATGAAAGCATTTGAATTGTACATGTTCTAAAACCTAATAAGAAAAGAATAGGACATTAAGGAAATAATCTGTGGTTTCTGATGCTCTGGAATAACATTTATAATTAATTTATTTAGTTAGTTTATTTCTGCTGATTTCAGCAGAATTCAGTGGAACAATAAGGAAAGAAACACCCTGTTTGTGACCCCACTGGGGTTTGCTTTGGCTGCCTCTCAAAGGTGACAAACTTATTGTTACCTTCACCTAGAAAAGCTGTCTAAGACTTGGCACTTGCTGCTGGCTGCCAGAAGCAGCTCTGGACTGTCACTGCTAAGAGGGAAGATAAGAGGCTGAAGCACTGCACTCCCTCTCCTTATCAGCTGCCAAAATGACAGGCAGATGATAATGGCCATTTCTTGCTTCCTCCCCCCCCCAAAGTAAAGCAGGAGGAGTGGAGCCTTTTGCAGGATATTCTCCCCTGTGACAGTCAAGCCCTTTCAGGTACGCCCATAATCTCCAGTGTATCTCACCGTCCAATGACACTACTGCAGATGGCCTATTCATCCCTCTGCACCCCTGCATTTTCACAAATTTCAGCTCTAGTCTGAGGATCTAATTTTACTTCACATCTTGATGGCACTCTCACTGTCTGTGTGTTTGCTCACTGCAGACAGGCGTTTCTCTGGCCCTGAGTTGGATGCGCTCATGGATTACCCTCCTTTTTGATGTACTATATTGCTCTGAGAAGAAGTAGGCTGGGGCAAAGTTAAAGGTGCTGCCCATCTCTAGCACAACTGTTGACATTCACCAAAGTAATTTGCAATTGTACCAGAGAGAAGGGGTTCGTTGTGAATGGTCATGGATGTGAAGACACTATGGTTGTCTCCACCAGTGGCTTTAGAGAACTGGTAACATTTTGCTGACTGCTTAGGACAGAGGCACGTACAGAATACAGTGCATGTTGTCAGCAAGCCAAATCTTCCTCCTGCATTCTCAGCCTAGTAAAATGTCTTGAAAGAAATGTGAGAAACTTTCCTTCCCCTTTATACCAGAACATAAGGAACATGGCTGAAATGAGACTCCATTCCTCTCTGGGATATTCATAAAAAATTAGCCTACTTTGTCTTTCTGACATGAAGGAAATCTTCACACCAATTATTTACATTTCCCCCCATCGATACCAACACTTCTCCATCCTCTTACTATCCCCTCTTATCTCTGCTGCAGATTTCCTGAATCTCAAGACACATAGGAGAAGCACAGCAATAGTGTCCCTTTTTTTTCCCCTCTGTTGTTGTTGCCTCTCTTTTGTTATATAAGAATATACAGGCATGTCTTTGACTGTTTATCAGTTTAAGTGCTCTGGGCAATGTTAGCATTCAAGCTACCAGACTATTAAGGGTCTGATTCTGCAGAATGTCTTTTAAGAGATGCTGAGATATTTCTGTGTTTCTTGATGGGCTTGGATGTGTATGGAGGACATTCATCCCTTCAGGCAGAGCTGAGGATCAGGCCCTAATTGGTGTTAAATTTAGGACAAACAGCCACCAGTGTTTAAGCAGGGATATGTATTTGCTGGAGAAGAAGGAGCCTCATGCTGTGTTGATTGATGCTGATTTCCATTCCATTATTTCAGGATGTGCACAACATGCTACCGAGAGGCCAATTATCAAAGGTTGTTTAAAAGACACATCTCTGAGTACTGGGATTCATAGTTAATTCAAGGGGTTATGCTTCTGCCTTTCCTGAGTTCTTTATTCCACCCACAACAGAAGCACTTGTTTTATGCATGTTTTCAAGTTTCCACCTCTGAATGTTGTGCATGACTTCCTGTGGAACTTTGTTCTGTGTTTTGTGAAGAACTACACTATGTTCGAGAAAATTTTGTCCTATGCAACATCACTGGTCCCACAATATCAGACCTGCCCAAAGTATTAACAGCAAAATGACAGCTCACCCCAGCAGCTGATAACAGTGAGTGATGCTCCTAGAGAAAATATCAGTACAAATCTTTGGTTCAGTTCAAAAGCTGCTAACCACCACAGAATTGAATATGATCCTTACTAACCAAAAACCCCCCAAACGAACAGCAAGATGGTGAGGAAGGGGAAGTTAATGGTCCCAAGAGAGGAAGAATAAGGTTGCAATGTGAAAATGCACTCATAATATTCTCCTAATTTCCTTTAGCTGGCATAGAAGACATTCTAGCCACCTGATTTAATCAGACATTTTCAAAACGCTGGGTGGAACTGAACCCCACTTTTAATACCTGTGGATTTCTGGCAGTGTGGTTGTGGGGGTGAGAGGAGTAGCTGGTGATTCTTGCTCCAAACTGTATTTTTCCTAGTGAAAGTAGCAAGGACCATCCTTTTGCCAGAGACAAGTCACATCAGCCAAGGAGGCTGGAGGTATCATGAGTGAGCCAGTCAAATGACCAGGCTTCCTTCACTGAGAGCTCTATTTGCCACCTGGAGGAGTATGAGGAGGGAGACCATGGTGAGAGAATGCCACTGGCATCATCCTATGCCAGGCAGATGGGACCAGTACAACTCATTCTTCTGCCCTCTGCTTGGATCCTGCTGCATTCCCCAAGCTCATCAAGACCTGATTAAACTTAGCATTTATCCAGGTCTCTGCCCATGCTAACTGATTAATTGTCACAATATGGTGAAGGAGATGAAAGCATAATATTTTAATTTTACATGTGAGAGCATAGAAAAAGAAGGGAATGATGAGCTAGTTTTGAAAGTGCCAAGCTCCCACACTCAATCTGCCCCAGCTGTATGTTTTAGCACATGGTCTGGACATATAATGAGCTCCAAGATGCTGACCTTGATGCAAGCTTTGATTGCAGTTCACAGGGAGTGTTCACCCCATCTGAGAATGACTGTCTTTTCAAAATTCAGCCTATCCCTAGTGCATCCTCTTTCATTTCATTCAGGTGGCTTCATTATGCTTTTAAATGCAAACCTGCCAAGGTGCCACCAAAGTCCATTCAGATTCTTTCTGGGAAAGGTCTTGTTTCAGATTTGAATCTGCAGGGAAGTATTTTGTGATACAGATAAGAAATTGAATCAGCCAAAGCAAATTCCCTGTAATGGCACTTTCTATATGATTGAGAGAGATGGATTTTTAAACCTATTTAATAAAATATCAGTAGAAATAAATTAATTCTGTTCTATTCTCTGGGATTATCTAAAGCAAACTGAAAAAAACCCCCACATTTTAAAATAACTTTTTTATTAATGGAATTTGTTCTGTGTCAGTCTCTCCCATTGTTACTGTCACTCTGAATGGAATTTGCCCTATGCCTCTGTCTCAAGTAGTAGAGAAAAATAGGCATTTTCACAGCAAAAAGAATTTAATGCAACTATAAGTCAGGTGAATTGCAATTAAAGAGAATCTGATTTTCTTCTGGAAGCAAAGGAACTTCATCTAGAGCTGCCTACCTTACCGATGTTGAAATTTAGATGAGATGAATCCTCCTCTCTGCTCTCCTTTTCTCCGTGTGTTAAAGTCTTATTACTGATTTCCTGTGTGATATCAAGGGTTGATACAGTCAGTGACAATCCTTCTGTGGACTCTGAATCAGGTCTTTTGGATCTCTCCCCGAAAACAGATCACACATATTACATCTAGGCTTTCATCTTCCTCTTTTTAAAATATCTGCTCCCATACAGGAATATTCTGAAGATGTTTTCTGTCTCCAGCTTTGAACTGCCTGGTGTATAAATTAGTGGTGCATCCTTGGGGGTCACAGTTCCTACAGTGCAGAGATGTGATCCTTGTAATTGCACCACCGTGAAGCTCTGGGTAGCTAATGATAACAACCCACAGTCACCAAGAGATTGCAGGCTCACCTGGGCTTCCTGGTGGCACTCTATGGATCTGTAGCAATCCTCTCATAGTCGAGTAAATAAGAAGCCTCTAAGCACTGAAAGTGCAGAGGGCATTGCCATAATAGGTCTCCAGGGCTTTACAATACTGTTTTATTTCCTTGCTAAGTATAACTGCTTGCTTCTCATTTGCCCAAAAGAACTAACATATTTAAGGGGTATTTTCCTTTTAGCTTTGCCAGGCAGACTGTATGTGTGTATGTGAGTGTGTGTTTGCTTGTGCACAGTATATTGAGCAATTTTGGTGGCTATTTGCCAAAGCAGATAATAATGTTGTAGCTTTAGTGTCTGTTTATTTCTCCCCTCTCTTTTCCAACCCCGTCTCTTACCTCCCTATTGATTTAGTGCAGCCAGTGAAGTTTTACAGCCTGCATTTAAGGAGGCTGCTGTTGGAAATCCATGAGGGGCTGCTAATCAGAACTAACTGTAAGCATCAGATGCAGTAGGCATCTCCGTCCTGGCCTATTGGCTCAAGAGAGCATGAAGGGCTAATTTCATGGCTGATAAAGCTTTCTGTCAAGGAGGCCTCCCTAACAAATGAACATTGACTTTTCTTTACAAGGGAAATAAAAATGGTCTTTTATCACAACTGCCTCCTTGTGCAAGGTAAGAAGTCATCCCTGTGGTATTATAGCTAGTCACATGGGACTATTTGTGAGCTTCCTAAGTTGCCCAGACAAGATTTCCAAATGAATTTTGGAACCTAATTATTCTTCAGGTGCTCGCTTTCCCATCAATTACCTGAACTTCTTTAATTTTAACTCGAAAGGTGATACAAACCAGTGTCAGAACTTCTGTAGTCTTTGCAACAATTCCTTATACATTTTCTAGGAAATAGGAACTGGGTGCCTAAACCCTTATCAGAATCTGGATCTTTATTGTTTCTCATCATTTCATTTGCCCATTTAGTATCTCTTCCCTGTTTCATCTCACTGATCTCTTGATACCATCTACTCAAGACAGTTCCTCTGTTTCTTTGCTCTGCCAGCTTTTACCTTTGCTTGCAGAGATTATCCCTCTTCCTGCCCTTCTGAAGAAAATATCACTTATTTCAAAGCACATGGATCGAGGGTCTTTCTATGAGAGGGAAAAAGGCCAACTTGATATCATTCAGGAATCCTTCTTTCATCCATTAAGAGTCTTCACCAAAGGAAGCGGATGCTATTTCTTAGAAGTATCATGTAGCAAGTAGTTAAGTGTGTGGTTAAAGGCTGATGCTTTCAAGAAAATCATTTACTTGCATAAAATTAAACAAGTCCTCACATACTTCACAGAACATGATCTATGATGCTTTCAAAAAATTGTATCAATTTTCTTTCATTCTTTCATGCTTTGGTGAAATGTGATTTCAGCCAGCAGTACAGACATTTCAAGGACACAATCCCTGCAGGCTTTTAATACTGAGATCACTGTTTCCCCACTAAGTTCCTTAAAGAGAAAAGTCCCTTCCAAATGTTATGCTGATCCCTGCTAATTTTAAATCCATCATCCTTTTATGAGTGAATTTTAACGAGCCTCTTAGGACTGGTTTGCACTACAAAGGTTGCAGTGGGGGAGAGATGTTGGCTAAGGCCCCTAGAAAAGGTCTGATTTAATTTTGGTAACAGGCCTTTTGCATTTATAGATAAATTACCTCTTTCAAGGCCAGACACTTTCCCATCATTTTTTTTTGTTTTGCCAGTGTAACTTCATGTACACAGAGGGTTGTTTGCCAGAGGAATGGTGTCTACACATGTTGTAATCTTGTCCTTCCTGCAATTCATCAGCATATCTGAATGCTGTAATATAGACTAGGCTTTCAAATCAGGCTGTGGAACAGCTTCATGAGACCACAGTAAAACAGTTTAAGTTTTTTATTACAAATCCATAGGGACAACCCTGGTCTTGTACTTAAGGCAGTCTCCCTGATAGATCCAGATGCACACAGCTTGTGCAGGAATAGGAATCAAAGGAGAGGGATGTGATGCAGATAGGTGTCTGTCATTGGTATTAGAGACTGGTATGATATGCCTTCACTCTACCAACCTTTGAGTTGAAGCTTATACCTAATTGTCTACCAAATTGTTTTTCTGGCCATGCTTCTTGAAAGGCAAGCTTATACCTGGATTTTTTTTCCCCCTCAGCTCTCTCTGCATAGTGGTGGTGTTCTACGTATAACTGTTCTTCAATATAGACTGAGAAAAATTCATATCACAGACAGCTCTAACAGGACCAGATGCAGACTTTGCCAATACCTTTGGGATGCCATGGAAAGGCAGCAATGCATTTAAAATATCACATAATTGGCAGGTTTTAAAATGTTATATGCATTTATAAAAACTGGTGCTGAAACAGCCTTGGATTTCTCCTGCATTATATGCTACTGTTAATAAGGGACACAGTCACAGGTAGGAATTACAGTCTCTGCTGTCAAACATCATTTACTTTAAGGAGAATTTTGCCCTGGGGTTTTAATTGTTCCCCCCATGGTCTGTCTGAAAACCAAAACTTTATTTTTTTGTGCTACGCATTTTCTTTCCAGTTAAATTAACAGAGTTTCCACTTAAATTGACACACTGTTTTGAGGAAAAAGGCATTATTTTGTTGGTGGGCTGTTTACTGCTTCCCTTGCTATATGTTCTGTCTGAAAATTGAAGGCAGCCCTGCAGCCAAGCAGATCAACATAGCTGTGCTGAAATAAACGGGTCTGTGGAGGACAATCAATGGTTGTAACATGTCTTGATAACTACAGTGACACCTCTAAAAATGTCAAATAGAGATACTGGTCCTTTACAGGCATGATCTGCTGAATGGTTTCGTAGAGGGGTTTTGCATTTCCATTTTGACCACTGGGTTCAAATGTATTTTCAGGTTTCCTCTCCTTTCACCACCTTTCCGAACTTTTTTAATCTTTAAGCCTTTGCAAAATCACAAAACTGGTTGAAATTTGAAATGCTTCATGGGAGGAAGGCAGACATGAGATTACAAATGAGAACATGCCATCCCCCAAGGAAGCCCCAGTTTCCCCTTTCATCACAATTAAAGAATGATATATATGAGAATATATATGTCAGAGTTTATGTCATTGCATACTGTTTATGATAATGTAGCACACACACATTCTCTGGAGAAATACACAGCCTCCTTTTAGCTTCTTTACTTTCTCTCCTGTTAAGTTTCCCGTAAGGCTTGCTTCAAAAAAAGAATACCTGGGAAGGAAGACTAACATATTATTTTGGAAAAAAACAAACCTGCCTTTGATTTTTAAAAAGCTGATAAGGAAAGGAGTATTACATCAATTAGTTATAATTGAGTATTTTTATTTAAAGTGTATTCTTCAAAAAGATACTCTGTGAGGTTGAAGGCTGTCCAGTTGACATGGTGTAACTTTAGAGATTTTCTTTTCTCACTTGAATGTCATTTTGTGAGTGATGTAATCATTCTTATTTCCCATTATTTGTTCTGAAAGCAAAGCTGGAATCAGCAGAGACAATGTGGGACTTGAAGAACATTTCTTTCCCAGGCTAGTGACTATGTGCCAGGGAGGGATGGAAAAAATAGTTCCTATATACCCAGGACGTACACTAGCCTAGGACTGTTACTAGAATCAAGTGTTTAAATTCAAGAGTCACAAACGATTTGGATCACCTGGGATGCATGACAGCCAGACATTGGCTCCCAAGGTAGTCAACAGAGAAAAGTTAGCATAACCTGTCAGGCACAGAAGAGGAGAATCTGGTACAGCACCAAGTGGGAACTGTGATTTAGTGGCCTTAGCAAAGGGACGCCTGAATCATTCATCACTTCCTCTAATGCAAGCACCTGGCTCTGAAGTGCTGTAAAAGGGGCAATGGATTTAAACTAGAGCAGGGTAGATTCAGGTTGGACATTAGGAAGAAGTTCTTTCAATGAGGGTACTGAAACTAGAAACAGATGGTGGAAGTGCCATCCTTGCAGACATTCAAGGTCAAGCTTTATGGGGCCCTGAGCTATCTGATCTAGTTAAAGATGTCCATGTTCATTATTGGGGGGTCAGGGGGATGTTGGACAAAATGACCTTCCAGGGTCCCTTCCAACCTGATGCATTCTATGATTTTATGTTTCTGTGTGGTGTGAATAGTGCTTGCTCCTGTCAGCTGGTGCTGACCTAACAGCACCAACTACACAGACCCCACTGATGAGTGAATGAGTTATGGCCTACACTCAGCATCCCATTTCAGCTTAGACTTCAGTCCAGCTTAAGTACTCATGTGCTTATGTACCTTGATGAATTAGAGTTTTAGTCAGTGGTTTAAACTTGAGAGTAGGTTCACTGGTGTTTTCTCTGAGTGTGATGAAAGACAGACCTGAACTTTATTGCCCAGGTAATCACAAAAATCAGATGAGTCCATAGTCTTCTCTGGACCTTGCACTCCTGTATGGTGAAGGGTCTATGCTCCAGTAGCTGCACAGGAGGCTCTTATCAAGACACAATAAGGGAGGACTGAAATGCAAATGCATTGGTAGATTGCTCAGCTTTTCTGTCAGCCTTGCTCAAAAGGGCAGTAAAGGCTGCTTCCAGTTCTTTCAGATGAATCCATTTGATGTGCCCTCACTGTTTGTGGTGTATGACTACAGCATTTTGTGCAACACACAAGTAAATTATATGAAGGCATTTGGATTTCTTAATAATGGTCACCTGCCATATGGCAAACTTAAAAAAAAATTTGTGGGTGTTATGCACTGCCTCCTCTTCTTGGTAATTGTGGTTATTTTTATATTTTGAGATTTTATCATTTTCTTCCTTGCTGATTTTCCCCCTTTCCCAATAAAATTGTGGTTTAGTTAAACAACAGCTTCTGCAATTTGTCTGTGCAGTTTGGAACTCAGCCAGAGAGAGAAGGGATCCTCCATGATGCCTCAAGCTTCTCTGTCTTGAAGCAGCAAATAGGAAGCAATCTAAATCCAGCCCTTTCCCAGCAGCATTTGTGAACTGCAGATATGCTCAGTCCAGTCTATTCCCAATTTCTTCTCTGAGAATTCCCAACTTTTATATTGTTCATGTGTGAGTTAGATGTGTTTGGATAAAAGGGAAAAGCTTGGTAATACAACCAAATCTATATGGCAGCACACAATGGTGGCCAGCCAAGTGCACACTGAAAAGAGTATTTTATTCTTTGTTCTGGCTGCTTTGTACCCTGACTGGTACACAGTTGAATTGTTTAAATGTAAAAGCCCAACTTTTGCTGTTAAAAATATTTAGCAAGGTCTGAAATGAATTACTGGCCTATTTGTCATCCTGGCATGGAAAACATTTTGCATCTCTCCACCTGAAGCTGTTCCACTTAGTATAAATAATGAAATATTCAGTGAGCTGCATAAAAAAGACCAGCTTTGTAGCCTGGGGGGCTCCACTGTGTATGAGACAGCCCAGGTGAGTAGCTTTAGCATGAGTCTATTGGCTATTCTGGGTATGATCTGAGAAAATTGCCATAAAGCATTTTGGCTTTGATCTTGTCAGCCTTTTGCAATAGGGAAAAAAAAAAAAAAAGATTAGGGTAAATTTTCCATCAACTCTATTACAGGCATGCAGTACAAGTGAGACAAGTGAGAGTTCGTAGGGAAATGGGAATTAGATGAAATATTACTGTGATTGCTATCACCTTGCATAACACACCTCTCACTGGGCATTTCTAGAGCAAAAACAATTTAGAAATCTAGCTGAATTGTAACAGACTCGAATCTTTGTGACATGGAAAGGGGTCCAGGACACTCTCAAGTTTCTGAGCTGTTTAGACTGGGGCAGCTTATTGCACTAACAACCAGAAAGTGCAAGTGCATACAAATATAAACTGAGGAGAATTAGTTTGATGTTAAGCTCCTGAACTTCAGCAAGTGCAAAATGAAACCTCACACAGATGATGAAACTTGTTTATTCAATATATATAATATAAATAATACATAAGGAACATTTTTATTAAATTTTTAAGCTTTTTTTTAAGAACAAAATACAAATGTATTATAATATATCAGAATTACTCTGTTCCTAAAACTGAATAAGTCACACAATCATCACAGCCTTGAGAGTTGTTTAGCAGACCAAGATCTATCCCTGTGTCTTCAATTGTAGAGAGTTTGGAATAAACGTGAGGCAGCTGAAGAATTTTCTATCAGTCTGGGTTTAATGAGAGACACATCATATCTCCCCAGTTAAGGCATCTGTACTTTCTTTGCAAGTGTCATTACAGCTAATTAACAGCAAATGCTCACATTATCCAGCTATACTTAAGAGGTGATGATGCCAAGGAGGAGTGGGGAAGAAGAGAAGTATAAATGTTTAATACCTTATTTGCCTTAAGCCTGCATGGATACCATGAATAATTGATAGTAGTTGTGGTTAACCTGGAGCCCATCAAAAGGGATCTTTACATGTTATCTATTCCCTGAGCCTCCCCCACAGTAGCTCTCCCTCACACAGAAGGTGGCTTTTTGGGACACCAGGCTGTAATGAGACTTGTTACTATCAATTAAGGATGTTGATTGATGGCTGCTCCCTATACAAAGGCTTCTGGAAAATGCTGTGGTTCCCATCCCCGACTGCTTGTCACAAGGGCTGGAGGTCAGAACAACAATGTGCTCTTGTGGCCAAGAGAGCCAACTGGATCCTGGGGTGCATCAAGAAAGGTGTGTCCAGCAGGGCTAGGGAAGTTCTTCTACCTCTCTACTCTGCCATGATGAGACCACACCTGGAATACTGTGTCCAGCTTTGGGCTCCCCAGTTCAAGAGGTACAGAGACCTGTTGGAGAGAATCCAACAGAGAGCCGCAAGGATGATTAGGAGACTTCAGCATCTCCCCTGTGAAGAGAGACTGAGAGCCCTGGGGCTGTTTAGTCTTGAGAAGACTGAGAGGGATCTGATCAATGTCTATAAATATGTGAGGGGTGGGTGTCAGGAGGAGGGGGCCAGGCTCTTTATGGTGGTACACAGTGATAGGACAAGGAACAATGACTTCAAACTAGAACACAGAAGATTTCACCTCAACATGAGGAGAAACTTTACAGTGAGGGTGACAGAGCCCTGGAGCAGGCTCCCCAAGGGGGTTGTGGAGTCTCCTTCTCTGGAGACTTTCGAAACCCACCTGGATGCGTTCCTGTGCGGACTATCCTAGGTGATCCTGCTTTGGAAGGGGGGTTGGACCTGGTGATCTCTTGAGGTCCCTTCCAACCTCTGATATACTGTGATATTCTGTGTCCTCCAACACGTGAGCTGCTGATGGGAAGGTTGTAACTTGCTTCAGTCACAATCCATCAGATTAATTTAATGGGCAGCAGGTCTTTGCTGCATTTGGTCACTGTAGCTGAAGCAGGTTAGAGGTCGGTGGCAAAGGCTACACAGCTGGTTAGAGGCCTTCATGGAGTTGGACACCAGGAGGTGGCTGAGGACAAAAGTTTCTTCCAGCTGGACAAGTACATGCCAATTAAGACATTGTCCAGAATCTAGTGAAGCCAGCTGGACTCACAGTTTGTATTTGTACAAAAAACAAAATGAGTGAGGAGGGAAGAACGCCAGGCCTTCTCTTCCTCTCAAATTGGCCTTGTCCATAGTGCTTAACAGACACAGATTCTGATCCAGGCTATTCAGAAAAATTCAGAAAAATTCAGATTCAGAAAAATCTCACTGGCACATGCTAAAACTATGCTAGAGAGCATGGTGGGGGGAAAAAAATTCAAAACCAAACCAGATTGGGCAATCGTGAGTCTTTTGCAATCTGCTGATATTGGCATAGCTGCTATGGCACCTGAGCTGCCTAATGCATAGCTGATAGAAGTTGTCTTGTTTGTCTGTAGTCTCTAGGTAGAGGTCCAGAGGGTACTGGATTAGGACAGAGCACCAGTCATAGATTTTAACAAACCTTTTCAAAATTTTTTAACATCACGAGGTTGGCCTGGAATGGTCAGGTGGCTTCAAGACTTTGACATCAGAGCTAGGATGGATTTGGCCACACCTTGAGTACTGTGTTCAGTTTTGGGGCCCTCACTACAAGAAAGTCATTGAGGTCCTGGAGCAGGTCCAGAGAAGGACAATGAACCTGATGAAGGGTCTGGAGAGCAGGTCTTAGGAGGAGCAGCTAAGGAAACTGAAACTGTTTAGTCTGGAGATAAGGAGACTGAGGGGAGACATTCTCACTCTCTACAACTACCTGAAAGGAGGTTGTAATGAGCTGGTGGCTGGTCTTTTCTAGTAACAAGTGATAGGATGGGAGGAAATGGCCTCAAGTTGTACCAAGGAAGGTTTAGATTGGATATTAGAGGAAACATTGCCACTGAAAGAGTTATGAAATGCTGGAATAGGCTCACCTGGGAGGTGGTTGAATCTCTATCCCTGAAGGTGTTTAAAAGACCTGCTTAAAAGCTGTGGTGCTAAGGGATGTGGTTTAACACCAGACTTGGTAGAGTTAGATAATGGTTGGATTTGAGTATCTTAAAGGTCTTTTCCAGCTGAAACTCTTCTATGATATCAGAAATACCTATTAAAAAGGCTCCATCTTGGTCCTGAAACTCTGTGAAGTGGTTTGACTATATCCTGCTCCTAATACTTTCAGTAATACAAGCAAGAGATCTGGAGGTCTGCCTCTCCACATCTAAAACAACCATTCTTTGCTGGGTTTAATACATTGGTTAGCTTCCCACACAAGAGTGCAGAGATGGATAATAGAATCCTCCCACAGTCCATCTTCCCTGATTTGGCCAAGTTAGCAGAGCTGGGTTTTAGTGCACTTTTCAAAAAGCTTGTGTACTATTTATATCCTGTGCAAGAAAAGACCAAACTTGGAGTTTTTGGATACACAATCACTGTGCTGTGCATCATACTCCAACAATGTGGGATTTGTGACTGATAAGGAGCCTTTGGTGAAACATTTTAACCTGAACCATTTAGTGTAGTCCGGCTTTACTGAGCACTTCTGCTTGATCTGCTCAGCATCAATTGGCCAAAGATTTTGTGGATGAAACAAAGAGGTAGGTTCACCCAGAATGGCTGGGTTCTGCCATCTTTATCACCTCCTGGGGGACAATAAGCATAGGAAAACAGCAGGTGAAACTCACTGCCAGTCTTTGCTGTTCTCTCTGGGGAAAGGGAGATACAGATAAGATCTTCAGTGCTGGCATTTGCTCCCAGTAAATTTTGATACACAGATATCTCTTGGATCAGCTGAATAAATTCAATTTTAATGCTCTTCTGGGCTTTGGAAGTCCCTAGGAGGAATGATTTAAACCTCAGCTCTGTCTATTCAGCTTTTGCTGTCTGGGAAACTGTCGGGAGTCTGCAGCTGCTGACATGTATATCAACCCCAGTGAAGCTGTAGCCCAGTACTCTGCAAAAGTCCAGTGCCTTGGAACAAAGACATGAATGGAGAGGCCTAATTTGAAGAAGCCTATGGGATAAATCTCCTTCCTGCATCCCACATATGAGATAACCAGCATCCTGGTGAGATGGGCAGGGGAAGATGGAGAAAATGCGACAAACTGAATTTAAAAACACACTTGCTCTGTACTCTAACACCCAGCTGTCTTGTATGAAAAGTTATTTTTCTTTCTGCTGCCCAGTGTAGAAAATAGACTTTTTCAGCAAGGTATTGATATAGAGCACAGCAATCATTTTCCATTTTGTGTGCTTTTTCCCCTGCAGGGCTTCTTGCCAAGGTGGAAAGCAAGGAAAACCCATATATACACGTAGTATAGCCAGCAGGAAAAAGGATGTGGATTCAAGAGTATTTGTTCAACACAGAATCCTGGATGCAGAAGTTCAAGTTTCCAAGGCTAATCAGAGAGAAACACATTTCTCCTGTGTGAATGATGCTGGTCTGGAAACCCTTGCTGGTATGTCTCCATGTTAGATTCCTTCCTATGTGACAACACAGTTTGCTACTGAGACCTTCCCCCAGAGGGTGGTGTAGGCATGGGCAGGCAAGGATGGATGTGGGGCTTATCTAGTGCCTCCAGGGAGCTGATTACTTCCTTTTCTGTTTCTGAAAAAACAATTTTGCTTCCCAGAACAACATCAAGGGATTACAGGAATGCCATCAGGGATGGGTGGATGGTGGAAAAACACCTCTGAGATACATACTGCCTGCTAGCATTAGTCTCATTTAACCAGTTTGGCTTTGAATTCGGGTCTACATTAACGGAGCTGCTAAGGAAGAAAGGGGTCATCAGTGAGCACAATTTCTGCTGTATTTGGGAAAAAACACTTACTAGATTGAGGTGTGGACTCCAGTGGGAACAAATTCCTCCTTGCAGCTTACAGCCCCCTAGTTGGCACATGATATCAAATAAAGGAGACTTTCCCCTCTCTTTTCTAGACCTATGTTGTGCTCTAGGCTGTACAAACTGACAGGGAGACAAGCAAGAAGTTACTGAAGGGAAGGATATTGCAGTATCTACATAACAGCACAGGCAGAAGGGAGACTTTCTGCTTGCAGCTGTACAAAAGTCTGAGAGGAACTTCTTTGTCTGGAAAAAACAGCAGGTAGGAGAGGAAAGACTAACCCAGTATCCTCTGCAGCTCTGCACTGATTAACTTTTCTTCTGCTCCATCTTAATATTATTCTAATTGGTGATTGCTTCCTAGTGACTGGGTTTTTAATTCACATGTGCCAGGAGATACTTCCCCTCTTTCTCAGAGGACTGGGTTTCCTCTTGGCTTTACTTGGAGTGAGGCAACTCATGTTTTGCACTTAATGATTATGTAGCCTGCAGAGGTTTGGGTTGCAGTGTAGGAGCTGCAGCGCTGTGCTAAGTGGATGAGCATCTGTGCTCAGCTCTTTAATGGGCTGACAAGGCCCTGAGGGACTTGTCCACACAAATGCAGGATGGAGCTGGGCAGAGGAGAAGGGGCCTGTTTCTCTCTGCTGTTGACAGTGATGTGAAGTCCCCTCCACTGAGGTTAGAAAGTGGGAAACTTTTCCTCTCTGGCGGCATTTATATTAATACTAAACCAAGAGGTTGGACAAGTTGAAGAGAAGATTTGGTTTGGACCAAAGTTTGCTGAGGAGGAGTTAGACGTTGGCTTGGAGGCATGGTCCAGGTAATGAGTACAGCTCACAGAAAGTTCTGGCACTACAGTAAAAACCTGTGCAACAGCTAAACTCAGAGAAAATGATAGTTCCCAAGAAAAGCCCAATGACATTCAAGGTCTATCTTATTTCAGTGGCTGTAGCCATTACAGTCAAGCATACACTTATTTTCAAGTATACACCAAAAGCTTTTTTCAAGAAATCTGTCACACCTCTACTACAGCTCAGCCACCATGGATTTAAGATGGATGTTTTCCTCTTGCCACCTCCATCTCTTTGGTGGATGTAGTTGGGAACCGTGGGGTTGATATTGCTCCGTCTGCACATAAATCTTGCTTGAATACATCTTGTTTAATGGAAAGTTAACTCTGTCTCCAGAGTGTCTGGAGCCATGTGGAGAGCAGGCTGTAGCTTATGGCAAGATGCCTGAGTTATCTTTAAACTGACTGGATTGAGGTCTGCAACATGCTCATACAAATAAAAAATTCTAGGTCTTTTTTTCAGGCCTTTTTTCATTATCCTTTTTAAAGTGGATTAGACCATGCTGGCAGAAAACCAGACATGGAATGAGTGTTAAACCCATGCTAGATCTGAATATATTTGTCAAGTTATTATAAACACAGCAATAGAAGGCAGCAGGATTCCAGTAATAGTCAACTTAATGTGTTGTTAGCTTCGAGTGATTGTACATCTTTTCTCTTCAGAAGAGTTGTTTGTTACATAAACACATTACATGTAGGAGTAAATAAATACACTCTAAATCATAGCATTAATGTGGCCTCATTTTCTCTCTCCTGGGACAATACAGATCCAGTGAACTGACTCTGGATGAATTCTGCTTCAGTGGGACACTCTATGCAGTCCATGAGCATCTGTAAACCTTTCATAATGCACTAAACAGAGTTAACAAAGACGTGTGCCTACAGAACTATGGGTACTTTTCCTCCAAAAAGACAGTGGATTTCTTGCCAATTTTCCACTACAGATTCCATTTTCTTGTTCCTGTTTCAGGAGACACACTTGAAAAAAATTGCAGTGATCTCCTGTCAAAAGGAAGAGGCTCATGTGGAGCAGAGGGTTGCTTGCCAAAACCTGAAAGGTTTTGGGTCTGCAATTTTTGAATTGTGATTCCTAAAAAGAAAGCTAAAAGGAAGGGTACTGATGACTCAGAAAATTTTGGGAACCTCTTCCAAACCTTCATGTGTGATCTTCAAAGCAACATGCCCTAAGAACTCCGTGTGAAGTTCATAATGAAATGCACCTTGTTCACTAGGAAGGGAATAAACATTGCTAATCAGTACATGAAATTTATTGCCTTAGCAGCAAGAGAAGCATTTGACAAGGTGTTCTCCAGTGATCTGGATCCCCTAAAGGACCCATCAAGGACTGTGAGAGATGTGTGAACACCTCAAATAACAATTTAAAGCGTTCTTTTTATTAAAAAGAAAAAAAAAAATCTGGCTTTTATCCTTATGGCAATTGCCTTAAAAATATTACTCTATTGCTGGGACTGACAAGGCTGTGAGTTTTAAAACAAATAGGTAAAATCACAGATTGCCTGCAACCTTGCCAGCTGTGCTACTGCTGCCTGATGCCTCCCCAGCTACCACACAACAACTCCTAAATCAATTACGCTCCTGGCAAAGCTGTATGTGCATTTTCAGGCAGCTACCATGTTTGGGGAAATTTGGGCTCTTTGGGCTCTTTTTTAAAAATATTAACCTTCAGTCTGAATATCCTGTGGCTCTGATGGATGCTTATAGAAATAACTACGTTCTCTTTAATGATGTTTTCTACAAAGAAGGAAGGAAAAGCTCTGAAAAAGACTGATCTGAATTGTGTTTTTTTACATGCCTCTGTGTTTTTCCTCTTTCTTTTCCTTAGACCCATAATCTGGAGCTGGCAGGCTCTTGAAGGTTTATAAAACCACTTTCCCCCCATCAAAGTATGCTTGTTGTTAGAGATACAACCAAAGGGCTGGACACCATAGAAAGAATACCCAGAACCTTTACAAAATAGAATAAAATATAATAACAAATAAATATAAAATAACAAATAAAAATAATAACAAATAAAGCATCTTTCTGCTTCTGAGGCTATTTAATAGACACCTTAAAAAGTGTGAAAATTTTAACCCAGAATCTCATTGAGTTATTTTAAAGCCCAGGATCTGCCATAGGCTTCTCTCTTGAATATGCTACACAGCTTAGACTATTCCACATAGCAACACGTGTGGTAGGAAATACTTTTAGCTTTTATTTCAGCCATGAAAATGTCTCAGCTTATCAATAACTTCACTGAAGTCAGCAGGATCAAGACTATGATTTAAGATTAAAAAAAGCATTTAAGCTAACTGAGAGGCAGTATCTCTTAATGAGGAGATCTTCCTCTTTGTGGCTGACTACCTTCCACCTGCAAATTTCCTAGATCTCCCAGGAACTAAAATGTCCTCATTTCCTATTCTTCATCCTAATGAGAAAGACAATCTTCACCCTTTGAATTGCTGACATCAACATTAAATATCTCAGCAAATATGTATTTATCATTAAAAAAGAAGAAAATCACCCTCATTTTACCATCATATATCATACTCTTTCTTTAGTCATTTCCCTCCATTGATTTAGACACCTTCCTTTGTTTTTCATACTTAGTCCTGCAGACTAAAAGCATAAAAATTTGTGCAAAGGCTTATTGATTATTGGGAATATTTGTCAGCAGCAGAACTGCAGATGCTAACTCTAAGGGAGGAAGGATTGGCCAGTATGAACATACTGCACCTTCCTTTTTTACACCTTCTGGTCCATTTTCTATTGCTCGTTGCTAGATCTTTCACACAGAATCTCTCTCCTAAAGGCTGCTGGATTGCATTTCTGCTACATCTACACCAAAATATTTAAGTCTGAAAATTGTTGCAACTACTGATATTGTGGAAAATACCATCCACTTCCCTGCACAACCATTTTAGCACACTTTCTAAAAGGTAGTAACCCTTCTAGATTGGTTACAAAGTGACCAAGCTGGGGAGGGACTTTTTAGGCTATCAGGTAGTGATAGGACTAGGGGGAATGGAATAAAGCTGGAAGTGGGGAGATTCAGGCTGGATGAGAGGAAGAAGTTCTTCCCCATGAGAGTGGTGAGAGCCTGGAATGGGTTGTCCAGGGAGGTGGACATCCTGGAGGTGTTTAAGGCCAGGCTGGATGAGGCTCTGTGCAACCTGATGTAGTGTGAGGTGTCCCTGGCCATGGCAGGGGGGTTGGAACTAAATGATCCTTGTGGTCCCTTCCAACTCTGACTGATTCTATGATTCCATGATTGACACGAGGCAATCAGTAAAACTCTTATTTTTTCACAATTCTGCTTAGAACCCTGTGATAAATAATTGTTTGGTCCCCTAGTAGTTATGATAATACAAAGTAAATAAATGAAAATATTATTTTTAGTTCAAATGGAAATAAAGCATCCTGGAAATTTTCAGTGTCTAGACTTTTAAGGGGCAACAAACCTAAACCCTTCTAGTTCTGGGCTAAACAGAATGGCTTGGTTGCCACAAAAATGGTGGGTTTGTTTTTGTTTTAAATATTTTTTTACATGTCAGTTCATTGCATGCCTTTAATGAAACTGCATTCATTAAAATTGAATGCAGTTTTGAGATGTAACACCCAGCATCAGCTGCTGAAAAGGTTTAATTTAGAAAACATTGTGATTATTTTTTCTGATTTCTTTTGTTAATCATAATTATTTCCTGATGTATTTTTAAGTTCTTAATTTAAGCAATTCAAAATGTATTCCTCAAGGACTTCCATCATTGCGTCTACTTGAAAAAAATGAAACAAAACACAGTACAAAACTCACAAAAACATTACTACAACACCTGACTTTTTGACATCTTCTCCTCTGGTAGTTTATTTCGTTTATCTTCTGATTCTTCTGTTTATGAAATTCAAGTACAGTTAATGTCATTTCTCTTGGTTTAGGCTCAGAAATATACTTTTCCATTCTAGTTAAAAATCTTGCTCTTCTGACCATACTTTTCACAACACCACAGGGTCACTGGCAATCATAGGGTCCACGTTTCTTCCTAACCCAGCCTAACCCCACCACTCAGCATAGGCACATGTTCAGACCAAAACAATTTTACATTAACTCTCTTGTATGTAGAAAGGTTATTGGTACCAAATGACAAGTATTATCAGCAAGTAGATTTCTTCTTTCTTCTTCTTTTTTTTTTTTTCACTGTTCTTGTCAACTATTTTTTCATATTACATAAGCATAGCTCAGTATGGTAATGTTGAGCTAACATTGCTGTTCTTCCCTTTATTTTTCCTTTTCACCTGCCTCCTCCTTTCTATTCCATTTCTTTAATTTTTTCACTGCTTCTCTATATTTGTTTGATTTGTCAGCCTTGCTGATGACTGGGGCAATTCTAATTTCTCAGAGATGGGAATGTAGCTGGGAGGTGAAAAAGCTAATGAGAAACTGATAGTTTTCCCTCTCTAGCTATTAAAAAGAATTTTCCAGACCACTCCTATAACCTGCTGTATCTCAAGGTCTCAAAGCCACCATTGACCCTTTAATCAGCTCCTGGGTAATGAGCAGTGAGCTGAGCCACCTTTCTTGCCCTTCCTTTGCTGCAGTTCTGGAGTTCTGAGACTTGAAGCCCAACAGTGGCATAATCTGTGTTGGAAAATTGAGTCCAGATCTGTGCAAGTGGGGAAACAAACCAGCAAAAGGTGGTTTGGCCAATATTGCTGACTTGAGTCCCCCCTTGCTTTGGTGCACTGAGCTATGTGGGATATGCATTGCTGCTCTCAGCTTTTTGATAGTCCACAGTCTGCAGAAAAGACTGCCTTGAAAGAATTCACTCTGAAGTGGGATTTCTCTAGACCTCAAAGGGCAAATTTAACCCTTTTATTCCCTGGGGAATTGGAAACACCTTAGTTTGCATCCACAGCCATTGCCTTCATCGTGGTGAAGTCTGTTGCTAACTGCAACTAACTGCCTCACCCTAGAAAACAGTCCTTTTCCTAATTAACTCAGAGCACACAGTGCTGCTGTAAAGCTAACAAACCTCTGTCTGTGCTGAGAGCAGAGCAGGAAGGTGCTAGCAGGGCAGGCAGCTCTTAACAACAAACTACTTCATCCCCTAACAGTGAGGCAAGCTGCTGCCTTGTTCCAGAAGCACTGCTAATTTCTCCCACTCCTCTGTAATCTAAAACATTTATCAACAACTTAGTTTTCACCAGAATACTTAGTGTGTTTACTTTAAATTTATTCTAAACTGTAGCCAGCTGCAATGGCATATCTGCTCCTGGTAGCCTCATGCTTTGTTTGCTTTCTCACATTTTCATTTTCTGGTGTCTATTTGGCCCCTCCACAAACCTTGTTAAACTCCTTTCCCCCTCCCCCGCCCCCCCTTATAAAGGGATAAAATCCTTGTCTGAGAGTCCGAACTCCAGAAAGGGACCTGTATTTTGATGGTATGTCAAACAGGCTCACTGACAGACCTCTCAAGTAAGAGAGTCAGAGAGGCCTGGAGTGTTCATAATGGGATGACTTTGAGGAAGGGCTTCAGTCACTTCTTCCCCTTCATTAGGTGTTCCCCAGGGCTGCTGTGTGTATATATATTCTATTTTATAAAAACAATGTAAAGAAGGCATGGAGAAGCTTTACAGCATATAACATCCTGGGAGATACAGCAAAAATTCCTCAGAAATAAGGCAAAGACTCATTTTACATGGAACAAAAAAGCCACCCTAGCAGAAAAAGTGTACTTCGGACTCCCCTTGAGATAAATGTAGTTAGAGATAACATATGCCAAGAACTGAGGCAAAGAACAGCCAGAGGAAGCCATTTGTCACGCAGAACAATGACATTCTGTTTTAATCGCTCTCACAAAACCTAGTAACTAGGCCATGTGTTCTTGACATCCATCTACTGACACCTTCTTCATCAGTCAGCTGTTTGAATATGTGCAGGTATCGTACTTAAACAATGGGAACTCCATGGCCTTTTTACAAAGTGTACCAGAAGGTGTTATTTTAAGAGGGAAAACTGTTTTCCCCTGGTGTTAAGGGTGTAGGAATTGGGTTACTGAAGAAGTACCAGCTCTGTAACATAGACTGAGTGTACAGAGGATAGTGGCTGTGAAAGCAGGGACCTTGTTTAGCATGAGGACAAGAGTGAAAGTGCATGTATTTTCTCCTGAAAATCACTGATCAGCCATTGCAACAGTGAGTTCCTGCTGGTGGTGTGATTCATGAGACAAGGTGACACACACAGACTAGGAGCTGCTGGAGCACTTGGCATCAGCCAACCAGATCCTGGGCTGCATCAAGAGAAGTGTGGCCAGCAGGTCGAGCGAGGTGATTCTCCCTCTCTGCTCTGCTCTGGTGAGACCCAACCTGGAGTATTGCATCCAGTTCTGGAGCCTCTATTAGAAGAGGGATATGGACATGCTGGAACGTGTCCAGAGAAGGGCCACCAGGATGATCAGAGGGCTGGAGCACCTCTCCTATGGAGACAGACTGAAAGAGTTGGGGCTGTTCAGTGTGGAGAAGAGAAGGCTCTGAGGTGACCTTATTGTGGCCTTCCAGTATCTGAAGGGGGCCTACGAGAAGGCTGGGGAGGGACTTTTCAGGACATCAGGTAGTGACAGGACTAGGGGGAATGGAATAAAGCTGGAAGTGGGAAGATTCAGGCTGGACGTGAGGAAGAAGTTCTTTACCATGAGAGTGGTGAGAGCCTGGAATGGGTTGTCCAGGGAGGTGGTTGAGGCCCCATCCCTGGAGGTGTTTAAGGCCAGGCTGGATGAGGCTCTGTGCAGCCTGATGTAGTGTGAGGTGTCCCTGGCCATGGCAGGGGGGTTGGAACTAGATGATCCTTGTGGTCCCTTCCAACCCCGACTGATTCTATGATTCTATGATCAGCTACATTTATAAAATTTATGGATATCATTCCCTCCCTGGTAAAAAGTAAGAGTTGGTTTATTTTTTTGTTGTTTTTTATTGTTGTTGTTCATTTGTTTTGTGTTTTGTTTTCACAAAGAGCTGCAAATAGTCGGAATCTTAAAAACAACTCATATTTAATTACATCTAGTCTTTTGAGAATACAATATATCCTTTGTCTGTACCATCTTAGTCAAAGCCTTCTCCATATTGACTTTTTGTGTTGAAACCTTGCAGGGAAAGTGAAGTACATGAAACAGGAACAGCCTTTTACATCCCCTTGGAGATTCACCCAGAAATATATTAGTATTTTCATGTCTGATGATCACTAAAATCTACAACTGTCCTGTTGCCTCAGTGACTGCTGGCAAGAGAAATGAGATCCCAAGTTTGGAGCAAACTGGGGAATTGAGGAATAACAGCAATGGGACTAAGTGTTTTGAAAATGCTTCAGAAACTCCTCTGTGTAATAAGAGTAGGTAATGTGAATATGGTGTTGACTAAGCTCTTGTTTAAAGGTGGTACTACACTTTGTGCCTTGTTTTAAGTAAATAAATGTATCTGATAGAGATTTGAGAGTGAGATGCTATAAGATGCTGGCTGTCAAGATTAAAGATACCCACTTCATAATTTAATAAGTATATTTTGAAAATCTCTCTTTTGTCTTAGGCAATCTGAGAGAAATGCATATGCTTAATTATGTTAAAAATTTCAAGGTCTCAGAAAAAAATATGATTATAACAATGGAAAGGACAGTTGATGTTACTGTGTCCAGCTTCCCAGTACTGCAGGCAAGTGTTACACATAATTTTTTCATATACTTCATCATATTTCCTCCTAACTCCAGTCAGGGAGTTATACTTCCCTATGTCTGGCTGTTCATCCTATGTCCACTGCTCTCTTGAACAGGGAAGGTTTTTTATTTTTCTTGTAAATTTTTTTCAGTCTAAGTGTTTTCTTAGAGGCCACAACTGTTGCATGTTGCTAAGGTCAGATTCAGAGGCTTGAAATTGCCAAATTCTGGTTTTGTTTCTTCCCTTAACCCTGTTTCCTCGATAGAGGTTGTACATTTGTTATTGTCCAAACCTATAGTCTCATTCATAAAAACCTGACAGATCTATTAAAAATCTTTGTACCTGCAATTTCCAAATGGTGAGGTGAAGACAGTCTGACTTCTTCAGATTTATCTCGTTCAATTCCAAATTTTCTTTCTGTTTTAGATGTTGTCATGCTTTTTCTGCTCTCTTGTCCCCATCCTGCATTTGTCCCCAAGGCTGACACCTCTGCCTTGGTTGAAAACTTAGACAACATATGTAGGACCATGCCAACATTGTCTTTCATCTCTATCCTCACTGCTTAGTGGCCCAATCTGTTGTCTGTCACCTGAAGGAATATCTGAGCCTCAGGATTATTGGTGGCATTTATTTTTTCAACAGATATCTGGAAGCCAGTCTACCCTAATGACACAATTCTCAGAAGTCTCTCTCTTCTTATAATAACATCACAGAAATTGCTATTCATATCCAGTGCTGAACCTGGAGGGGGAAGCATCTATAACAAACTTCCACCACCACTCAATAGAATGTCTTATTACCTTTCCTGTAAGCAATTTTACACAAATGTAGTCTATTTTATCCATCCTACCACTTCTCATTTATTCTGCATCATCAAGCAATGCCATTCAGCCATCTTTGCCTTTCTCTCTGTTTCCAAAACCATTTTAAGTATTGTCATAATTTTGTTATGTTATTCCATTAATGTCTGATTTGACATGTAGCATCAGTTGTTCTAGGACCTCTGCTTTTATTGCACATGTACCTTACAAAATATCACTGTTAATCCTCAATGTCTTGATGAGGCCATGTCAGGCCAGGTCATCTTAATGACTGCATTGCTGTCCTGGCATCTGGGGAATCACTGTATGTTTGTCTAATAACACCCCTCTTACTTATACAATGATGGAACCAGTGTAGACTGCTACATAGTGAGGATACAGCAGTTCTAAAAATACTAGGCCTCCTTTCTCTTTGTTGTTAATTTTTCTATTCACTTTTATTCCCATCATTTCTACTTTCTTGTATGTTTGATTTTCCTTTCACCCTGCAGTGAATGTAGAGGCAGACTTTACACACGTAATTCTCTTCCCGTTATTTAGTTTGAAGCTCATCTACTTGGTCTCATCTGCCTTGACCCCATGATACCTTGGCAGAAATCAGCAACATCCTGGCTTGCACAGAGCATATGAATAAAGAAATATTAGAGACAGTTTGCACAATTCAGGACATGGGGAGGCAGCCTGTGTAGTTGTGAGGTGGTGGATGGAAAGCAAATGAAAAGATATCCGTCAGTTCCCACCCTGTGCACCACTACATTGTTGAACTCGGTATATATTGAAACAGAGGAGTGCAAGAAGATATTTAATGAATGAAGAAAAACCTACAAATGCTTTCACACACAAAGAAACAACCAGAGGCTCAGGATTCTTCTTCGTGCCTTTGATCTATGGGGAGCACTGCCCCTCCAGGGATGTATTGCCTTGTCCTTTCAACCCATCTTTCATATTTAAATTGTGCTTGCTAGCACGGATAGGACCCTGAACTAAGGTAGCACTCATATTGTTCTGATATTCTTGGATCACTTAGGGAGAAATTAGCCTTCTGTGTATCCCAGATTTGTGGATTTTTTTTTAATTATACTGCTTTGATTAAAGCCAAATGGAGAGCATTTGGAAGCTTGCAAGTGACATCACTGGTTAATCTCAAAACTTCACAGCAGTATTTCTTCCCAGTATATTGGGACAGTCCTGTGGCCAGTCTTGGCTCCTGGTATTGGTGGGCAGAGCTGCACTTGCTGTTGCACCCCAGGCTCCCTCCACAGTACTCTGCATCTCCTTGTTTCTGGTGCTTGGGTCCTTGTTGCAAGTTCTCAGCTCCTTGTGTGCAAAAAAGAAAGTTCTTCACCTCCTCAAAGGGGTTGTGAGAACAAGTAAACAGGCAGATTTCTGAAAAGTGCCATGGAATTGTTGATACAGTGACTGGTGAGAGAACAGGGTATCCAGTAATGGTGAGTTTTGAAGATTGTTCTGGTTTTCTTGACTATCAGATTTTTATTTCTTTTTTTAATGAGGTGAGTGGAAATGAAAAATCCCATCTTCCTATGCTGAATACGTTAACTATGTATTCTGCATCCAGATCTGTAACGCTGGCATCATGCAACAATGTAAAGTAATATTTGAGACAGAGAGAGGTTGCATTGCCCATCTGGCCAGATCTATTTATCTGGCTAGTCTAATGCATTCTGCAAAGGGGAGAGGGAGAGAGAGAGACTGCTTTTGTCCTCTGAAAAGCTGAAAACATTATGAAAAATAATGAAGTACAGTAGAGCCCTGATTATCCACATGCCATAGGTAAAGCTGAATAAGCCTGGATAACAGAGGTTTCAGAAATTCAAGGCATATGTCAGCAGAATTAATAGGTATTAGGGGATGTGGCCATGATTTGGGTAAAAGAAAGTTTCAGACAATGCAGGGGCAGATGACCCAAGGTTATAATGGAATGCTGAAGCTGCACTGTAGCTTTCATAACTCTCATCTTAAAAGTCTTACTATATATTTGGTGACCATCAGGAAATACACTCTGAAAGAGAGAAAGAGACAATCATCACAGGTGCTACTTACACAAAAAGGAGAACAAGAATCCTGAGGTTACTCAAGAAGAGAACAGTTTATATTTTTTGATGTTTATATTTTATATATTTATATTTATGTCATATTGCATTATACTTATTACATATTTACATTCATTATCTATTATGTTATGTTTATATCATACTTATATATTTATATTTATGTTCATATTTATGATGTTTATGTTTTTTCCCCAGAAGTGATTAATTCAACCAAAGTAAAACTACACAATAGCCTACGAAACGGATAAGCTCCTGCTTGCTTTGATTCCCTAAATTGTATTATTGTTTGTTTTTGTTTTTGTTTTTGTTTTCCACAGAATCTATTCAAGCAGCACTCATTTGTCCAGCCACAAAAGATGCCCTTGTACACATTATTTTAGGTATCGTTCATGAACCATTGCAGGGGAACTGCTGGCAGAAGCTGATATTTAAATGGAGACATTTTAATGGCAATTATATTAATTTATTCTCATTTTGTTTGCAAAGCTAAGCTACATTCTGCTCTAAACATAAGGCACACAAATAGATAAATGGATAGCCACGCATGCATCACACTGTCAAAACTAACAGTGGTTGATCACAGGGCAAGATTACATTTGGCTGCTCACTTTGCAAATGTTGCTTTTACAGAGATAGATGAAATGTTTTTCTACATCCTCAGTGGAATTTTGATCATTGTCTTGTGAGGAAATTCTCATAAGGAAAAAAAAAATCTATTTTTCATACTTGGAATCTGAAAATAAACCTTAGCTAAATTGAGAACTGATAAAGGTTTGGTCAATCTGATTGTCCATGAAGAGACCACCTCTACAGGAAGTTTGCAAATCAGCATCATAATGTTCTTTTGAAAATGTTTTAACCAATCACTGCATCTGTATATGTGTAAGTGTTCCATGTAAACAAAAATCCTGAATCTGTGGATTTTTCCCATACAAATTGCATACACCCAAAGTGTTATAAATGACAGAAACCCATTGATTGTATGTGTTTCATTGTTATGCTTCATAGCAGAATATTTAATCTACTGACAAGGAATGCAATATTTTAATCTATTGTCTTCAAAATCCCACTGAAGAGAACAGCCCTCTTGTTTTGATCTGGGAATTACAGCTGTGCATCAGGTGCAGCTTTGTCTCCTTTGTTACAGTACAGCTCCTCTTGGGCAAGGTGCCCACAGAATATTGTCACTCTTGGGTTAAATGAGCTTTGATACTCTTGCTCAGTGGGAAGATGAGGATTACTCTCTTCTGACTCCAAGGCATGCTCTAGAGACAGTTGGTACACGGAATACCCTTTAAAAAATTCAAGATGCTGTGGTACTAGTAAGTATTTTTCTTGTGCTTATCATTAGGTGTTCCATCAACAGTGGCTCATTATCTCTATCAGCAACAGTTAGGGCAAAAGCATGGATAATACAGGGCTAACTCCTCAGCAGGGATCTCTGTAAAAATGTAAGATTGATTATGCTTTGCTTTCTGTGTGAAAAGTGCAGAAGGGATCAATTACCACACCTACAGACATCCGTGCTTGAAATTAAAATATGAAAAAAGTTCAAGGGCATGTAATGTAGACCTCTTTTTGGAATATCCAGGCTTCACAAGGCAGTCAGTTCAGGACCCAGGGTTTTTTATTTAGTATATCCTTTTTTCAAGCAATCCATGGTGAATTTAGCTGGTGAAAACTCTTGTTTTAATTTACTACAGCAAAGAATCTAAGTGCTTCTTACAACAAATCAACTCAGACGATGAACATCCATAAAGGGATTTTTTGGTTTCTCTCCTTATCAACAATATTTTGCTTGCACCAATGAATTTATGGCATACAAACCCATAATACTATTTCCTGTACTGTAGAAGGTGAAAAAGAATACGGAAACACCTCATTCCTGTTAGACCAGCTTGTATGAGGAGCACCAGAAGAAGTCTGACAAATTCTAGGGTTTTAGCAGAGTAAGAAATATACAAGAAACCGTAGTTCGTGGTGTGAGGTCCAGCTGCTGTGGAGTCTCGCACCAGTAGATGGCCTCTGTGTGATGCTATCTGGAGTCAGGGCCATCTCTGAGCTCCGCTAATGAAACAGGGCAAAGCCCAGAGCAGAAATGACAAAGTGGAAACTATGTTTTGTGGCAGTGCTTTCTGAAGGGTAACAAATAGATGACTTTAGGAAAAAAAAAGGGGGAAAAATAACAAATGCATCCTAGGAAAATCTCTTATTGCATTATGAAACATAAGACTATCTGGGTTGCCAGCCAAGGAACACTCATGAATCATTTGGATTCGGTAAGAAAAAAAATCCAACCAGCTAACTGACAGACAAAAGAATTACTTCAAGTGTGAAAGAAACTTTTCATTTTTAAAAATATATGCAGAAATCAAAACAGCTGGAGTTATTTTTTCCCCTTTTGTGACCAGTCACTCAAAATGTATCAGATTGATAGACTTTTTATGTAAGTATTTTAACCATTAACTGATATGAAAGCCTAACATAATCACAGAAGTCCTAATGTGCCTGTATGCTAGGTAACCCTCTCCTCCTTCTGGCATGTGTTTCACTAAAATCATGGGGACACACAATCCCCAGCACTGGATAGATACATGTGAAGAGGCAGTCTTGTATTTGTTCTGGAAGTCTTATTACACGTTGGGTTTTCTTTTGTTTGTTTGTTTTTTGTTTGGTTGGGTTTTTTTTGTTTTTCTGTGCAAAATTCGGGGTTTGGCCTGATATTTTTGTTATTACATCTGTCCTCTTGCTTAGATATACATGAAAGGACTTTCATAATTCTTGCATCAAGTATTCAGTTGACACTGTGTTCTTAAGATCGTATCAGAGAACAAAAGACCTGAGAGAGGGGACAGATGCACAGCAGCCTGCTAAACTGCAGGAATCATCAGAACAGTGTGGGGTGGTGCTGGTGTGGAAAGACAGGTCAGGTGAGGGCTAAAATTGGAGAATGGATGGATAGGTGAGGAGGTGACCAAAAGATCAGCACGGAGGCTGAGGGCAGGATGAAGGAGTTGTGGAAAGAAGGGATAATGAGATTACAGGATCAGAGAGTTCAGCTGAAAATTAGCTTGGCAGGTAGGTGTCTGAGGAAGTTCAAGGAGGCCAAGGTACTCTTGTTGGAGAAAGTGGTGATGCACTACAGGGGAGGGGTACTCCAAGGCTGCAGTCACCAGGGAGGTGGTCTCAGAAACATATACTAAGCTGGTGAACTTAATTACTGAACTATCTGAGCAAATTAATTACGTAAATGTTGAATGTTTCTAATTTAACAAATGGAAAATTAAAGAGGTTTAAATTGCAAAGCAAACAGCAATTAAACCTGCTGCATCTGGATGTGTGTATATGCACCTGGATACCAAATAACTGTTACCTAGGGCCAGGACAGTAAACTTCAGTGGTAGCAGCAGAGGAGTTAAGAGTGATGGGCTGACATACTGGTGAGAAAACCAACAGGTGCTGCAATGTTTTCAGAATACACATTTTCAACTAAAACATATATTTTTTTATTGAGTTATTTTCCATAAATATTTCTAATGTATGTGCATGCATGTGTCCAGAGAAGGGGCACGAGGCTGGAGCACCTCTCCTATGAGGACAGGCTGAAAGAGTTGGGGTTGTTCAGTTTGGAGAAGAGAAGGCTCCAAGGAGACCTTATTGTGGCCTTCCAATATCTGAAGGGGATCTACAAGAAAGCTGGTGAGGGACTTTTTAGGGTGTTAGGTAGTGACAGAACTAGGGGGATGGATGCAAGCTAGAGGAGGGTAGATTTAGATTAGACATTAGAAAGAAGTTCTTCACCATGAGGGTGGTGAGACACTGGATGAGGTTGCCCAGGGAGGTGGTGGGAGCCCTGTCCTTGCATGTTTTTAAGGCCAGGCTGGATGTGGCTCTGGACAATCTATCTAGTGGAAAGTGTCCCTGCCCATGGCAGGGTGGTTGGAACTAGATGATCCTTGACTTTCCTTCCAACCCTGACAATTCAGTGATTCTGTGAACAGAGTACTGGAAACCAGAAGTTAAATCCTGTGGTACATAAATATGCATGCATATTGTTTTTGGAAATAAATTTCAGGTAGAAGTGACTTGTTAAGCCTCTGTAGTTTTTAATTAAAGGAAAAAGTAAGAAGGCTGGATGCAGTACACAACACAGAGACAAACAGAAAAGGGTCAGGCAGGGTGTCAGCCTTGAAATTCAGATTAAGGCAATTACTCAAACCAAAGACACAAACAAGAAAGCCAGATGTAGTGAGTACACAAACAAATACCTTCTTCAGAGGAGAGCAAGCAGAGTGAAGGGCTGCCATTCACCCCAAATGTGATGCCCTAAGGCTGAAATAGAACAGCTGGGGAATGACTGTAAAATTTTGTCTGAAGTGCAGATCAGCTTGATATGCTTCTGTGCATGGCATGTGAAATGTGCTCATCACTTCCCGAGAGAATGTGGATAAGGCAGGTTCTCCTCTTGTCAGAGGCTTAGTCCGTGCCAGAGTGTTGCTTAGACAAAGTCAAAGCACACTGATACCCAGCTGTAGAAATGCAATGGAAACTTAAAAAAAAAAAAAAAAAAAAAGTTGCTTTTGTGTTTTGTGACAAACACCTTGCTGCCTGATAACCTCTATCTATTTTACAGATGTTAGATACTTGTTTCTTTCCCAGCTCCTGCAATCTTTCCTCTTGTTAGGAGCATTTTTACTTCTCTTGGGTGCCAACCTCCCTTTCCCTTCAAGTACCTGATTGATTAACATTTTTAGGTTAACCTGGGGGCATAATTTTTAACCAGTGGCCACAGCTTGACACTTTCTTAATCTTCGCTGGGACTGAGGAAGGAACCTAATAGCTTGTCTGCTCTTCTACGCCTAAGTGGTGTCAGCTACAGACTATGCCCTGTAAAATGCATTAGCAACATTTTTGTCTCATTCAAGTCAGTTTCTTGGGGAAATTCACCAAGATTTAAACCTCCACACAGAAGAAGGAGAAAAAAAAAAAATTGAAGAAGAATATATCAAAGTCATATACTTTCCAGTCTGCACTGAATCCCCTGTGTGGCAATTCTGTGTCATTTGATCAAGGGAATTACCAAACCTCACAAAAATACCTGCTCCAGTGCAGCAACAGGTGTGATCCTGAAAGCACCTTCAATTCCCCTGGGTAGGAATAATAAAGTTTCACTGGTAGCCTTTTTGTCAGCTTCCAGACATGAATACAACTGCCCATTACCAGCAGTGCTGAGCAGTGCCTATCCAGACTCCAATGGAACCACACTGATACCTGTGAATCAGTCACTGCACTGTTCTTTCTGCTGGGACAGCCTGACCCATCACAGCTTGCTTTCTCATACTGGTCAAAAGAAGGACTGTCTCTGTAGTTAAGCAGTGATTGAAGCACTTAATGCAGCTAAATATGTTCATTTTACTTCTCATATGGCTCTTGAACCCATATATTTATACCTGGTTTTGAAAATATGTCAGCATTCTGTCTAGATGCAAAATGCCATGGTGGAGCACAGGGACAGTTTATAGCTTCTAAGAGGCCACAGCTTGATGTTGAGGCCCTGGTGGAAGCATCCAGTGGGAGCAGGCTGGGAGAAACCCACTGAGTATCCTCACAGAAATGGGTCTGCTGCTGAACCCTGGGGGTGGAGCCCCCAGGACACTGAGGGGAAACTTCTCAAAATATTTCTAAATTTGATTTCTAATTCAAATCAGGACTTTGTTAATCTGAGATCTGTGAATAAGTAGTTTAAAAGACACTAGGAATCTTTCTTAGATGTCCCATTGATATGTTTTCAGACCTTAGGTACAGTGCTCCTTGTCTGCTTGAGAGTTTCACTCCAGAGCTGTTGTGCTCTTCCAGACAGGATTTATCTGAAAATTGACCTGGATATGTGATGAAGTTTTGCAGACTCTGCTGTTGTCCAACTGAGGTTTCCATGAATGCATGCCAGTGTTGTGAGATACTGAACCTTATCATGAAGACTCTTTAAGCCCTTGACTTCCAAAAGTCAAGGACCAGTCTCCATAGTGTGCTCAGAAAATTACTTGCAGTCAAAACATAAGCAGTTACAGGTTATCTGCAATTCTCTTAAATGTAAGGACTTTAAACTTGTCATTTTCTTTTCATTCTCTCTGAGCCTCAGGGCTTTTTAGTGCAGATCTGCTACAGTTCCTTTTGTTTACTCAACTGTGTAATAACCTCAAAGAGTTTCCTTCTCAGAACCACAGGCAGAAAAAGTCCTAGTGCGACCGCTGGAGTGAACAGCATTCTTGTTCTGCACGAAATCAAGGGAAAGCCAAACACTTTTTTGTAACCCAAATTTGAGCTTACATAGTGTTTGTAAAGACAGAAATATACCCACCACTAACAAAACCTCCAAATGCTGAGTTGATGATAGCATTTATCACAAGTTGTACTATGAATACCCATGTCTGTTTTCTTCCGGAAAGCTGTACTACATGAATTACACAGGGAGAGTGAGAGCTAGAGAGCGGATGCTAACCTAGTTAATGGGTAGCAATCTGATAGAAGAAAAGCTGAGGCCAGTCTTCCACAGTTTATGCTTTCCCCAGCATGGCTATCTGTCTATGTGAGAGATGAATAGTTGTGAGGGGTAGAAAGGGCCTGCTGCCATTTTACCAGAAGAATGAAAAATAAATGTCTTCCTTTTAATACCAGCTTCTGAGGAAGGCAGCATCAGAACAGAAAATGTCACAAGAATCCCTGAGTCGAGTCTGAGCTAGTTTTTGCCTGCTGTTTTTTTTCTTTTATTTTTTGTATGGTGATCAAGGCTGAGAATCAAGAAAACTGCTTTCCTCTCTGGTGTATCATTAGGCCTGCTTGCTCTTCTGTCTCACTAAGGAAAAAAACCTTTTGAGTTGTCAAGAGCATCAGCCCTCTTTCTGCCTCTTCAACACTCAACATATGGTTGGTCCTCTCACCTGGGATGCCTGGGGGTTCTGGTATAACATATATACCCCATGATCAAAATCAAAAACATTTTTCTTCACACCCAATCTAAGAGCCAACATTTAAATCACAAAGAGCATTGGCATTTTAAGACCTGCTTTTTAGGGAAGTTTTAACAAAATCAGAACAAAATCAGACTCACTTGGTGTTTCATTTTTTTTTTACTTGGGAGATATTTTAATTCACCCTATAGCTTTTGAAAGTAAGGCCAGGGAAGTCAAACTGTGCTGTGTGTGCTCTTAACAGGAAGGAAACCAAACCTGATATGGGTGAGCCTAAATCAAAACCTACAGATCAAAACACTTGTGGGGAAGTTAAATAACCTCTTATGGGGATATAGATCTAGATCTTGCAGGCAGCTTTTCTTTTTCTGTTAAGCTGAGCCTAATCCCTGCATCTAAAGGTCTCACATCTTTCAAGTGCCTTAAGCCTGGTGCAAATCTGAATTCCAAGGTGGAAGCTGGGCTTCATCCAAAGGTACATGAATATCCTGCTCATCTACAAAGACCCCATCTGTCTGCGCTGCCTCAACTTGGGGCTATGTCCTACGCAAACCACAGGAGGAGCTTGTGTGCCTGAGTTTAAACGGTGAACCATGAGTTAGGAGACTAATTCTGTTTTAAGGATTCGAACAAGCTAGGACTTGTATCACTGGCTTGAGTGTGGTGGGAATAGAAACTGTGAAAAACTGCAGAATATCCATGTTGAGATTCAAACACATAATTGTGACTTATTCCATCAAACATGGAGCAAAGGGCTGAGCCACAGCACAGAGAAGTTTCATGAGCACTGATGGACTTCAGTCTGGACTTGGCAGCAGACAATAACAATCTTCATGGATTTAGAAGGAAGAACACAAGTTTGAGGAAGAAAGAATTGAAATGACCTGCCAAAAAGCCAGTCACAGCATGCATGGTTTGAACAACAGCTGTTGAAGGATCTCAACCAACCTTTTCCTTAACACAGACAGTGTGTCCTCATGTTACCACTCAGCAAAAATAATAAATCTTTTGCAGAAACATTAAGTTTTGTTGAAGGAAGGAGTTCCAGTGGAAACCCTTGATAAATTTGTTATTTTCTTAATCTTTTCAGAAAAGGACATTTTTTTCTTAACAAAAAATATCATAAAAATCTTTTACATTTTTAGTCATCTGGCAAAAAAAATAAACCTAGATATTTTTGAGAGAAGCTGGCACTTTAACTGTCATTTCAACCCATTTTTAACTTTTGATGAAAAATTGTAGCTTGGCTGGTGATTTCCAGCTGAAGACCCCGTCAAGCATAAGAGCAGCAAACCAATTACCTGTCTCAAGTACAGAAAGGAAAAAAAATGATGACAGCAGTACGTCCAGCAGTTACCTGCAGTCACTTTTCTGTCTCTCTTTGTCTCTTGTAGCTAGTCAATGCTGTATTAATTCAACTACAGCTCTCTAACCTTCTCAGGAGGCTGCCATGTTTCAGTCTGAGATTGGTGAAAGGAGCATCGTGGCAGAGAAATTCCTCCAACCCTTCATTTTAGTGATTCAAAGCATGGCATCTTATGAAATAACATCTAAACTGTCAGCAGCTTGAGTGCATTTGTAGATCAAAGGCTAATTTTTATTTTCTCTCCCTTGCAGCAGAAGAGCATTTTCTTTCAGCAGAGTGTCTCCCTTCAGTCACCAGGCGATAGTGAATCTGGCTAGAGGAAAATGATGTTTCAGAGACTTGGGGAACATCTTCTCTATTTTTAATGTAGTGGCCTGGTAATTATAAAACTCCACTCCTACCCATGTTGTTAATTTTCATTAAAGACAGACAAGGGTAATCAATCCTCAAGCTTGCATTTAGGGACCTTTCACAAACTGCCCAAAACAAACAGCTTCGAAACATAGCAGCTTTAATTAACTCTAGAGAAGCTGGGAGTCCATCCAGGAGAATATTGAGCCACCTCAGATCCTCTGCACTGTGCAGGAATGGGCCTTTTAATAAGAAGAGTAGAAGGCACCCTTTTCACTGTCTTTCTCAACCTAAACAAGTGATGTTGCATCATCCATCAGGATGCTGGAAATTATATAAGCTCATCATTCACTATCAGTAAAAACAGACTGAGGCTCGCTGTGCAGCCTGCATCTGGTTCAATATTTAATGACTCATGTGTTGCATTTTATTTCATCTGCAGTAGTTTTCTGCCTTCTTATTTTGATAGTGTTTTCAAGCTCTTTTATCCATCTCTTCTCAAATGCCTTTTTTTTTTTTTTAGTAAGAGGAGCCAGGTGAGGTTACTGGCAGGCACAGCCAAGTTATAAAGATACGTGTGTTCCTGTGTGTGCATGAGGCAGAAGGTAAAACTGAAGCTAAGTATCTTGCATTTCTTTAGTAAAGGGAGGAAGAGGACTTGTTCATAACATCTGCTTCCAAGGTTAGTGGGTAGAGGAGACATTTCAATCTTTATGGCATGCAGGAGTAGAATTAGGCTGAGATGACAGCAAAAGGGGTACTTAAGGAGGGACTTATGAGCCATATTGGAAGGGAAAAGGGGACAGGAGAGCAGGCTGCAGCTGTGAAAGCACCTTGGTGAAACATCAGGTTTAGTGCTAGTAAGGGTGACAGGATGCCCTGTGCAGGGGCAGCTTCTCTCAACCCTCAAAGCCTCAGAAACCTCTGGTGTCCCACACCAGCATGTTGCAAGTTATGCAATATATGTGCTTGCTGGAAGGTGGGGTGGGTGCCCAAGCCTGAGCTGGGAGGAGCACTGCTGCCCTACTGGCTTCAGCAGAGTCACCCTGGCCTGTGGTAGTGGAGAATTCTTTCTTGGATCCCTTATACCGAAACCCAAGCTCTAGTTTGAAGCCTGACCTGTCATAATCATTTTATTGTAACATTAAACAGCTTACTAAAAGAGTATAATCAATGGTAATTACTGAATTGCTTTACACAGTCTGGCACATTGCTGATCCAACATTATGTGTCCAGGTAATGCCAAAGGGTTAGCACATTAGCTTCTGTTATTGCATTTTGTCAAGGTGGTGTTTATTTCCTCCCTGTAATATGGCTTCACTCATTATAGTAGAGCAGCATTGTCAGAGACATGAAATAGACCTTTTGAAGAAAAAGGCTGCTATGTTATCCAGATTAAATCCAAGATGCAGTATTAAAAATTGGCACAGGAGAGAAGCTGTAATTACAGTACAAAAGGGATGCAGCAGCTAGTATTGAGAGTAAAAGAGCGAGTGATAGGTTCAAAGTATTGTTAGCCTCAGGTTGCAAGGGGATTCCAAGAAAGGGTTAAAATCTTCTGCATCCTCGTAATACTAATTTTAATCCCATTTTAGTTGTTAGTCTGTGTTGCATCCATCTCAGGAATGTTCAGATCAGGTGAGAGGACACGGGGAAAGACAGCTGGGTCTGCTATGTCCTGACTGTCTTCAACTATTGCTGCAGTTCCCAGCATCTCCCATGGAACAGAGGAACGTTTCAGAAGTGATTGAAATATTTAGTATGGTTACTAAGGCAACATGCTAGTCAAATTTTGTTAGTGTCCAGGCCTTGCTGTTAATACATTAAACAAGTTATCAACCTGGAAAATGAAGAAAAAAGAACAAGAATATTTCTGTAACTTTGCATACTCCAGATTGTTCCTCTGTTGATGTACAAACTTGGAAATGAATGTTATTTTTCTGATAACAAGGGAGAATCTAGGGTGAATATCTTGTTTAGGAATTACAAGTAATGTTTGTCTTTGACTGTAGAGGTAGCAACAGTGGACCAGCATTGAGCAGTATGGTTGATCCTTTCCTTGAACTAAAAATGTCGTGGCCATCACATGATCTGAAGTACCACACAACCCTCCTTGACCTGATGCTTCCCAGAACAGAGGCAGGGTCAGTTTCAAACTAGTAACTGGCAGGGGCAGGGGGGAATAACACAAGAGGTAACTCCTACAAACTGTGAGAATTGATACTGAGTTTAGGAATGGTGTTCCAATAGGTTGGGGAGAAGAATGCCAAGGAGAGCTTCCAGGTAAAGCAATTTCTGGAGCAGATGGTAAATGTAGGGAAGTTGTCAGGGCCACTGAAACAAACAGCAGCTTTGGGCTATGAACCTTCGTCTGTACAATATTTTTAATCCAAACAGTTACTATGAAGATGATAGGGGTGAAATGAAAGAGCTCCCTTCCACCTCAGAACGGGAAAGTGGGATTGGTGCCAGTGTGTGCTAGACAGGTTTCTGATGAAAGAGGCTTACTATAGTAATAAATCCCACGCAAGGTTATTTGCCATCTAGAGCCTGAGTCTGCCCCATCTAGCTCTGAGATTTCTGTGTGGTTGCTGCCTCTCCTGAAAGGAAGGACTGTAACTGTAGCCTGCCATGTAAAGATACCAAGTGCTGTGGTAGAAGGAGCAGAATATATGTCTAGCAATCTGTCCCTTGTGAGGATACCCATGGATTAAGGAATCATTAGAAAATCAGTTTGCTATTGTTTTGGTGAAGGATAGAAATCAGTCAAAACTTACTATGACATGAATGCACTTGTCTGTGTCACCCGGGATCCTAGTGTGGGAATGACTGAGACAACAGGATGGTAGAACAGCTTTTGCTGAATTGAAAGCACTTTTTTCATTCAGTTGTGTTTTCATCTTTGTTTACCACTTGTGGTTTTCTAGTGTCATAAGAGTAATAGATAATATAGAATCATAGAATCATAGAATCAGTCAGGGTTGGAAGGGACCACAAGGATCATCTAGTTCCAACCCTCCTGCCATGGGCAGGGACACCACACACTAGATCAGGTTGGCCAGAGCCTCATCCAGCCTGGCCTTAAACACCTATATGGATGAACTGTTTGAAAACCTAGTGTATCAACATAGAAAGATCATTATCTCACAGATCCCTGCATATCAGCTAAGCTGTGATCAACATCCAAAAGCAGAAGGAGGGTCACATCTTAGAAAATAGCAAACATATTCGGTTAAGAGTTCTGTGACATGGTACCCTTCACCTCCAGGCTTTTGTTGGGCCAGGTCAGCACACTAAGCCAAATGAAAAGGATTAACTATTTTCACTCTTTTTTTTGCTGCTATGAGGTAAGCCAGCTTTCTGCTAGCTGGTTAAATTCCTGTAGGCTGCCATGACAATGTTGCTTGAGGCTGTATCTCCACAGATACTTCTCTTGGCAAGCAAGCTAGCTGGAATCCCTCTACTCATCAGGCAGCTGGTGCATTGGGCATATAGGTTGGCAACAAAAACCCCCAAGTTTCCCACATATGAATAGCAATTGCTTTTCAAAAATCTGTGATCTGCTCAGTGCACTGGAAGTATAAAATATAGAGAAATTGAGGACAAGTAAATACTTTCAAACAGATTGCATATCATAAAAAATTTGACCACTTCAACTGATAAATGTCAGTAGCTATAAGCCATTGATTTTATCTATGTTCCCAGCTAGACTGGTTTTAATTTCAGTGTTATGCACCGCAGTCAGGCTTGCAGAATCCTCAATGAGTATGATCTGGGGAAGAAATCATGCAGATCTCTGGTGTTCATGTGCTCCTGGTCTTTCTAGAGGTTCTTGTGGGGGTGCCTCTGCATTTATGTTCACACTTACAGACATTTGTGACAGGGATGTGATTTTTTTTTTTTTTTACTGTACTGCCAGAAGGAACGAGAAATACTCTGTGGAAAAATGGGTTTCTGTAATGGAAGATTAGTTAATGTTAGCAGAAGGTTATATTATTTAGACCAAGACAATTTGTGTTAAGGGAACTGAAACAAAATAGGCATCCTTTTCAAAACTAGAAAAATCCACCCCTAAATTAATACCTGGTTGCAAAAGTCATCGTTTTGTAGTGACCACTTTTAAAAGTGGTTCCAACACAATGCAGAAGAGTGAAAGATAACCATGAAAGGGGAGCTGATCATGGTATTAATGAATGATCTGGGAAAATCAGGGAGTAGTGACCTGACGGAGTTCACATTACCAGGAATTGAACATGCTGAGTAACAAAACAGTAAAAGAAATTCAGTGCTGCTAGGTGCAAAGTAATACACAACAGGAAAAATAACTCCAGCTACCTGTGCAGAATGGTCTCTAAATTAGCACAGAAATGCTAGTCAAATGAAAGAAACAAAAACATTTGTCTGAGATTACAAGGAAAACAATAAGGGCAGAAAAGAACATTAAGGGCATCTGTAGATCTGGGCTGTGTCTATGTCTCTAGTGCCACATGAACATGCAGATGACACAGTTTGGACATGTGAATAGAAACACTGTCAGTTTGTTCAGATGTTGTTATGGAACCATGGAGTGACTCAAATATAAGCTCATGAAGGACAGGAAAGCAGCAACAGCAAGAACTGTCCTCTCCCAAGACCTTTCTGACACTATAGGATTGTGAATGCCATGTGATTCTAGTAGCCCTCATTGCTTGCGCTGAGACCCCTAACAGAGCTGGAAGGGTGGAGCATGGTTACCTTTTTTCCAGTATGGTTAGGTTTCTTCCCATATTTCTAGTTGCTTTAGTTGCATAGCAGATTTCTGTTGTTTAGCTTTGGTAAATTATTGACTTTGTAATATTTAGATTACCCAGCCAGCTGCATTATACACTATTAGGCCAAAGCTACTTCTCACTTGCTGTAGTTCTGCCATGATAAATATTCATAGCTTCATTATAGGGTATGGTTTCCCAACCTACCTACTAAGGGATTGGGAGTTTTGCTTTAATGAAGCACAAAAATTGTAATAGTCCTTTCAGAACTTTATGCAACAATATGTTTTGCTTTTCCTGAAAGCTAAATATCTCTTGTTTTGAACGATTCAGTAGCAAACTTACTTAGTCACTGTGCTGTAGTTCAACGGTCTGCAAAATTTTCTTTTTAGAAATATAAACCCATTATGTAAATACTAAAGAGCATCTTCAGAAAAAAAATAACTTTAGTTTGGTTTTTTCCTTTTTTTTTCCCCCCTAAACTTTGTAAGCTTGAAATAACTTACATAACTTCTTTTTTTTTTCCTTCAAAATATGCAAATAAAATTACTTTCTAACTAAAAAGATTGATACAAGTTTTAGCCTAGAATCAATGCTCCAGATGAAGAAGTATTTGCATAGAACATCCATGAGAAAGTATGTTTATTTGGGTAGGAACTCTGGTTTCAAATCTTGATCACCTTCTACTGTTTTATTCCTCTACCATCTTGCTCTTGAGTTTCCCAATTCTGAATGGCTCCTTTGTAGAACTGACTAGTAGAATTGCCCCCAAAATGTTATGATCTGCAGAAGATAGGAGCTAAACTTAGTATTTCTTCAAAACTGTGGAAATTGATTTTTCTATATGCCCAGCTTCTTCCATACAGGGATTCTGATTCTCACTATGGAGTTCATCCACTTGTAGAATAGAGTTCTTTATTTAAAGAAATAATATTTAAAAAAAGGTTATTTTTCAGCCAAACCCTATAAAATCTGTAATAAAAAGATATATATATATAAAAATCTCCATCAGCTTTTTGGGAATGGATGTATTAAAATTGCTAGGAATATGAATTTACAATTTTTTAGAATTCACTTTAAGTCAGAAGTTTCTTATCTAAAATATTTGTGGATTAGGAATATCACATCCTTAAATAAGACCAGGTCTGAGGTCATTTGAAGCTAATCATTACATTTTAGAAGGGAATTCATGCTTGATGCCCAGTGGACTTTAAAGAATTAAAATTCAGAACACAAAAAGACTGGTAAATATTTTAGAAATGAGATTAAATTGAAACTTTGCCTCAGTTTTATTTTTGTGAGGATCTAAAGCCGAGGTTCCCAGATTTCAGTGTGCTAATGTTGGGGGATGAAGTCCAGAGCAGAAATCCATGATCGTTTTGCTAACGCAGTGAGGTGTCCTATGAGGAGAACTCACGTTAGTCCTAGACTGCCAGAAAAATAAACTATCTTGTCATGGGTCCTCACAGTTTAAAAGCTATCATAGTTTGTATTTAATTAATTCTGTGACTTCATAATTCCATTATGAGGAGGACTCTGCTTGAAGGAAGGTTTTGACCTCACAGACGAGAGGAGGATATTCATATTCTGGCAGGCACTAAGTCCAGAACTCATATTTCCAGAAAACAGAGCCCTAAATGCCAACAAAACTTGGTAAACAGTTGGGGTGTTATTGAGAAACCAAGTGAACCTATTTGTCACACAGTGGTGTTTATTGAGCCATTAAGTCTATGTTATGAAAAGGCAGGTCGTTAGCAGAGCGGGTGCCCTGCCGATAAAAAGAATGCGTGAGAGGTGGTAATGGCTGGGGAGCAAAGTCACATTTTGGGTTATTTTTCCCGTTCTAACAGCAAAAAAAAAAAAAAAGTGTTTAATTAATTGTTTGCTCTGCATTTAACAACTTTCCATTAGTTCATTTGCTTAAGTGCAGCAGCAATCAAGAACACATTAGCTAATGTTGCAGCTCAGCAAGGGGGGAGGCTAAAGGCAGGTGCCTGGGTCAGTGTGTGCCGAATCAAAGGGCCATCACTCTCCTCCGGCTTTAATTTGTCTGCAGGAGCTTTCTAGAGTCAGAGTAGCACAGCTGGAATCACCAACCATTTCCAGCTGGAACTTTGAGGATTGTTATGAGTAGATTCAGCTGTCAAAGGTCTGTAGTCAAAGCAATGGATATAGATGACTGACACACTGCACTGTTGTTCCGTGAGCCTCTCTTAATTCTGTTGTGCTCTTCATCCCCTGCCAAGAAGGATGGTAAAGAAATGATGGCACTGAGCAGGAGCCATGGAGACTTGAATTCATTTATTTCTCCTCCTCAAACTCCATTGAACAAATCATTCATGGCAAGATTTGAGAAAGAACATGAAGCTATGGTTTTGAAATTTCAAAAGGCTTAAAAGAAGCCATTGCATTATTCTGCATTGGTTTCACATGGACCAAGGTTCATAGTCTCACACAGTTTTCAGATTAATAGTGTGAGATATTGAAGCCCAACTTGGCTCTGTCAGGTGCACTACAAACTAAATTTACAAGAACTCAATGGAAAGGAACCTTTAATAAGGGACTGTGAAACCATAAGTGTCAAGGGAGTTTTCTGAGAGATTTTCTTTTGGTTTATTTTGCTTTCATCAGAGCAGTGAGGAAGATTTTGTATTTCTTGGGTGACACCTTTTCCAGATACCTCTACCTCTGAGAGATCAACTGGGGAGAAGCTGACCCCTGTCCATGCCTTTACTCCTGTTATCCATATCATGAACTACAGTGAAAATTTAATCTCCTATTTAAGAGCAATGAGACATAACTGAGTGATGAGGAATAAACTTATTACCACACATCAACCATACTGCAGCAATCAGCTATACATACAGTTCTATTTTGTTGTGAATATGAGGTTATGTGCCTTGACTTGAATCATCTTAAGTAAGGCTTTACCTGACATTTGCTGTGTACTGGAAGAAAGCAACTAGTCAGTGTAGTAACCCTAGGATGAAGTTAGCACTCTGTCCAGCTGTCTCCGTGGTGGAACTTCTTGCCAAATACCAATTTGTTCTGACATTTTGTAGCTTTCAATTTAGTTACTAATTTGTCCGTGGTTTGAGTTGAAAGTAACCAAAAGCAGTATCCCAAGTCTATGATTGGGAACCAATCAGAAGAGACCCTGGAGAAGGGGCATGGGTTAAACTATTGAGACAGAGCACCTAAATGATAGAGCATACTGCTTCAATGCAGGAAACAAATCTCCCAGGAAGAAACCTCTTTTTTAATTTTTTCCCCCCTTCTCCTTCTTGAGTAGCTTAGTCCTTGGGTAAAATGTGTAATTTGGGCTCTGGCTTATCCTTTTACATGTGAGTCTCTGGCATAAAGAGGGTAAACAGCCAAGTAGGAGATAGATCTCTGAAAGGACTGTACAGTCCCATTCCTGATTTGGTTCAGTGTTTAAATCACTGTGATCCCAGCTCAGGCATCCTACTGCTGCCCGAGAGTAACCGGAGGTTCATCAGATCAGCAGAAATTACCTTACTCGTCTCCTGGATGGCTAGAACTGGTGTTTACAGCAACACTCAAGATAGCAAATTAACAACAAGGACAGCATTTTTACAGTGAAGTTTAGAGCCTCAGTCAAAAATAATGGACCATAATATTGCAGACTACCCATTGGCTCAAATAAAGGGTCGACAGTAAAAATGTTTTCTAGTGTCCTGTGTACCAATAACTCCATAAAAAGGAAACATTTAATACTGAGCATTCATAAAACAGGTGAATAAAGGGCTTATCCAGCACCCCATGGAAGTCAGTGGGAAAAAAATCCCCTCAATATCAGTGAGCTCTGAATCTTCATCTTTGTCCCATGATATCACAAAGGACAGTGCACAGTTCTTGATCCCAGAGACAGATGCGGTTTTCAATAAGGGTAGCAATAATTCTTCTATTTCCTCAAAGGTGCCAGCCCACAAAACAAACAACATGCACCAAAGCTGTAATGCAGTTTAAGGTGAAGGGATTTCTCTGTTTCAGTTAGGGCACATGGATGTGTTACCTGCTGCTAGAGAAGGAGACTGTAAAAATCATCCTTCCCTAAGTGTGCCTCAGTATCTTTCCACAGCTTTGAGGAGATCAGTTTTTCTTTTTGCTCCAGTCACATGAGCTTTAATGTTATGAACCAGACCCGGGACAGATGAAGTCAACAAATACAGTGTCTCTCAGGAACTTAGGGATTCTTTCTGAGAAATCCTGTATCTGCTCCCTATGGGTGATTTGTAACCTAGATTTTATTCTATCAAAGCCTATGATGAAGAACTAACTCTTCCATGGTGCTTCCTGTTCCCTCTGCTTGTTTTCTGTTACAGACTAAATAATGATGGCACATCATCCCGAGCTGGAGCATTTGTTCTCACTTTGTAAGGACAGTTCAGATAACTTGGAGTAACTGCTATGTCATGACAACAGCAGCTGTACTCTTAATTAACACATAAATGTCAGAGGCACACACACAGTATAATGCCTGAGATCTGTTGGTTTGATACACTGTATTGCTGCTTTCAGTAGCTGAATGACCTGCTTTGATGTAGCACTTTGCAGCAAGTCCCAAATAGTGCATCAGAAAATCTTTCCCATGTAGTTGTTGAAGACAGCATTGTGCACCTCCCATTCCTCTCTTGAGGAAGAGCTGAACCTGAAAGATTCCATCCTTCAGCAGAACAGAGAAGCAAGTTACTTTACAACACTTCAACTCACTACTCTAATACAAACCTTTGGAATTTCCTGGAGGCAGGAACTGCCTTTACTGTATGTGACCAGAGTTAGCCTTAACTATCCAGAATTTCCAGTTGAGAGGGACTAAGAAATCCACAGTGGAACTGATGTTTTCCATAATGGAATTCATAGAAGATGGTGGACAGTCCAGCCCATAATGAGAGGTTATTGTCACACAATCACAGAATGGTAGGGGTTTGAAGAGACCTCTGCTGACCATCTAGTCCAACTCCCCTGCTAGAGCAGGATCATCTAGAGTAAATCAAACAGGAACACATCCAGGTGGGTTCTGAATGTCTGCAGAGAAAGAGATTCCACAACCTCCCTGGACAAACTGTTCCAGTGCTTTGCCACCCTTAAAGTGAAGATTTTTTTCCTTGTTTATGTGGAACCCCCTGTGTGTGTTTGTGTCCATTGCCCCTTGTCCTGTTGCTGAACACCCCTGAGATGTGTTTTTCTCCATCCTTCTGACATTCACCTTTAGATATTTATAAGCATTAAAGAGATCTTTTCGCAGTTTCTTCTTCTACAGGCTAAACTCGTTGAGTTCTCTCAGCCTTTCCTCATAAGGTAGATGTTCCAGTCCCCTAATCATAGTGGCTCTCTACTGGACTCTCTGTGATAGTTTCTTGTCCTGGGGGGCCCAGAACTGGACACAGTATTCCATATAAGGCTTCAGCAGGGCAGAGTAGAGGGGAAGGATAACCTTCTTTGACCTGCTGGACATGCTTTTCTTATGCATCCCAGCATATCAGTCTGTTGTCCACCAGCACTCCCAGTTCCTTTGCACCAGGCTGCTCTCTGAGCAGGAGAAAAGGAGCTCCAGGGAGAAAACTCCCAGACACAGTTGGCAGCTTTATAGCACAGGATTGTGTGTGAAAACACAGAAGAGGTAATTAAAACATCCCATGAACTCAAACACACTTAAACAAAACCAGATGAAAACCAAAGCAACAAATTCTCAGGAATGTGCAGGATAGCAATGAATATTACCCATCAAAGAGCTCAGGATACTGTCTCCCTCTGTGTGACAGAATTTCCCTGCTGACTTACAGGCCCTTTTCATGGCAGCTGAGGGAGTACTCCAAAGAAACAATTTTGAGAGTTCCCAATAATGACTTGTGCCCACATACTGTAGTTATTGGGAAAAAAATGGTGTCAAATTACTAAACTTTCCAGTTTCAGCCTGATGCATTCAATTCTAATGCAGACCAAACCATGAAGGCTAGAAATAACCTGGAAAATCCAGTAACAGCAACTCCTGTGCTAACATAATGCAGTGCGGGAGATTAAATTGTTCTATGACACCCCGTGCAGGTGAGAAGATGAAGCATGACACACACTAATTATTATCCTCTACAAAGCACTACATTTTTTTTTTTAATGGAAAAGGATAAAACTGGTGTTTGCGATATTTTGTTATGTTTAAGCCAAGAAGTCAATTTTATATTTAAGCAAAACCATTATTTTACTTCTAAAAGATTTTTGAACTGGATATTTTCCCTTTATTAATTATGAATCATCCCAGATGAAAGAATCAAAATTAGACTCCTCTTTCCTAAGCCCAAACTGCTTTAACTTTTACTAAATCTCAAACTCTGTAAGCCAGAGACTGACGATCAGCTAAGTGCATGCTTGTTCTTGGCTCATCTATAAACAGCTTAGAGAGCTGCTTAGAGAACATAAAGTTATATATATATAAATATATATAAACTCTTAGTGTTTATATATATATAAAATGGTAATTCAAAATATCAGATATAGTAAGATAGGAAAGCAGCATCTCTCTTCTCTGATACAACATGATTTGTGATTTTGGAAAGGATGAGCAGAGGCTCTCTCATATATCTCTGTTAGGTTTCACTTTGTTAGAACTTCACCCTCTCCCAACATCTCTGGTTTTGTTTGTTTTCCTGGGAAGGATAACTAGCCTTTGAATGATAACAACCCCATTATAGAATCAGCAAGCTTTCTTAAAGAAGGCAAAAACAGCTCAAGCCCTGCCAGGCAGGGAAGTGCAAATCTCAAAGTTTCCAGATTTCCCGTTCCACCCTGTGGCATCCTGCTGCTGCCTCCGATTATCCTCTCTGCCTTTCCCTCAAGAGGTTCATCACTTTCATCTTTGCATTTATGGATCTTTTGATGACTTGTCACAACTTGAGCTCCCAACAGCAACAGGAAAGATGCTGATTTAGGCATGGGGGTAGCTAAAAGCTCACTGCTTTTATTCTACTTTCCAAGTCTTATTGAAAAGAAGGAGTTAGAATTTTCAGAGAGAGAGGTAAGACCTCCTGGGCCTTGCCAAAATTCGACTTGTTTGTAGGTGCATACTGCAGAGCAGTTTATCTGTATTTTACCAATTATGAACAATCATAAGTGCATCATACATAATAAATGGAAGCAATGCTACTGCCCTTGACCAAAAATTATAATCAGGTCTCAGGAAATTGTATTTAATTCCATTGCAAATATATATGACATCAAATGCAGCCATGCCCAAGGTCTGCGATTCTGGACTCTGATTATGTTGATGAACGTGACCTATGCTTTTCTTATCACCCTTCAGTCATTGAGACTCATGGTAGTCCAATATTCACCAAACCACACCAAGAAAAATAGAAACTTACTTGTGCCAAGTGCAGATGGAAGGCTGAAAAAAATCACCCTAGAATCCGTGGTTCTGTTTGCACTCACACGGAACAAAAGCCCCTGCGCAGTGTAGTAGTTTAAAAGTTACAGCAATCACTAATGCTGTCTTCTGAATTTTCTATACTGTGGGGTGAAATCTCAGTTTTTTCTAAGACTAGGAAGCTAGGCAGGAGGTGGAGAGGAGGAGATAATCTTGTCATATTTTCAGTGCACAAATCAGATGAGAGGCACAAAATCTAGAAATGCATTAATAGAAGCAATTATGATAAGGAATTCATATGAGAACGTAAGGCAGCATGATAATTTCAAAGCATTAGAATTGAGCTCAGTTTTATTTATTTTGCTAAAAAATAATCAAAATAGGTAATTTCAATGTACATGAAAATACATTTCAATACACATAATTTCACTACACATCAAAATAGGTGATGTCAGTGTTTTTTATCTTTTAAATGAAAATTATTTTCATATAAGAGAGTCATCTAGATGGACTTATTCCTGCTAAAAGTTTCATTTCCAAAGAAAGCAGCATTTCTTTTGAAGGGGAAAATATGTTTGCTTAATAGAATTTCCAGCTGTCTTTAAAACACTAAAAAGCTTAAGGAGATGAGCATCGCAGCAGTGTTGCTAGAGGTGAAATGCAAGAGTGGAGGTAATGTACATAAAAGGGTTATCCTGTCTCGTCTGTCACAACTACTTGAGCTGAATCCCCTGAGAAGTGCTGTGAATTAATCTTTGGGAAAATGTTGAAAGAGCAGTAAAATCACACAGAGTACATGCTATGTTCTTAGTTCCTGTGCTTCAGCTCCAGCTCTCTAGACTTTGTGGACATATGTTCATTTCCATCAAACCACTTCTGAATTTTTCAGAACTGTACCTTGAGTAATTTGGCATGAAGAAAAGCCTCTAAAGAACAACGCGTTCAATATGCCTATTTTCTTTCTGCCTACTCCAAAGGCTGCCAAAACTAATGAAAGTTTTTCTGTTGACTTCAATAGGCTCTGGAGCAGATATATAGAGGGGTGGCATACTTGGGAACAGTCCTGTTTGAAAGACTGGCAGAAGGAAAACAAATTTGCTACAGATGCACAAGATGGGAAGTAATTTCGTTGGGCAATTGAGTTATGAAGCAGCAATTTACAATTTATAAATTGTAAATCTATGTGCTTTGCTGTGAGGACCCAGGATTCTGATGCCTATTAACTTGTATTGTGTGATTTGCAAATGGGCAGACACACATGGAAGTTATTTTGGGCATGTTGCTCTCTGATTGGCATAGCAAATAGAGGCTGAGGTGTGTATGAAGAATTCCTTGAGCAACTGTATGTAAGCTTTTTAAAACTGGCTCTGCCTTCAGACATGCAGGTGGCTGGGTGTCATCTCAAGGAATGGATGAGATTTACAACATTCGTTTTAGAGAGATTTGCTCACAAAAAATATATCCTCAGGTTGTTTTGGAGCTTGCAAATCACTTTCTCACCTTGAAGTTATGATGCAAAATGTGTGAGAGTTCAGTGCAAAATTGGGGAAAACTTTCATGCCCAACAGTGTAGAAGTTTTATTCCCCTTTTTACAGATGCTACACAGTCCTCTCCTTGCAAAGAAGAATTTCCTTAGTTTCCTACACCATATTCTTATGGCTCTACACTTTTTAGATTTTCATGCTCTGCGAATGAATGCAATGAGGGATGGCCATACTTCCATGGAGGTGCTGTCCTTACATGAGGACATTTTAAGAAGTGTTCATTCAGATTCTACTTAGTGACTCTTCATCTGCTTGTCAAGACTCCCTTATTACATTTTGACTGTCTAATTTCTTTGCTGTGTTTTCACTTGGACGTAAGTTCTCAGATTTGCAGCATGGACTACATCCTGAAGAAGAGTCACAGTTCGATGCACTCTGAATTGGACCATTTTTTCTCTTGCTGTCTGTCCATACTGTCTCTGTGTCAACCCATATGGCTACTTAACTGTAAAAAAACCCCAACAAAACACCAGGAAAGTATTTGTTCTTTAAGTGTCTTAAAGCAAAATTAGCTTCCTGAAACCAAGAAGAACAAGCCAGTCTCTCAGAATGAAGTATCCTTGGAACATCATAGACTTCATTTAGTGCTTATGCTATTGTATGACTTCTGGAAGAACCTCAGGCACAGGGAAGCCAAATGCTGTCCTTGAAGCCAAGCTGGCTATGGTAATAATCTCTGTTGGATCTTACTTTCATATCAGAGGGAGAGCATAAGCAAGATGTGCTGTAGATGAAAGGACTATGGTCCCAACAATGATTATAGAACTTGGAAAAAGATGAAACAAATTTCAGCCCCCTGTGTCACCTCCTTTCCAAGCTCACTGAGATTATTCTGTCCTTCTTCAGCTGTGAAATGAGGCCCACACTGTCTCCTTTCAGTGATTCTACTACCCAGAACAATATCTTACCGCCAGCAAATTGTCATTACCACTGCCTAAATTTTCCCTTGCTCAGCTTGATTTTAATAATCTTCTCTGTCAATTCCCTCTCCAACAGTTAGGTTTGTAATTCACAATTTTTCTAGTATTTTCTTACAGAAGCTTAAAATAATATTAATATAAATATTCACATTAATAATAATAATCCTTTAAACATTTTTCTCCATTGATATATATTTACTGACTGAAAATCTTACCTAGGCAGAATTTGAAGATGCAGAACATTTGCATAGAATTTCTACTTGTTCCAGACATAGGTATGTGCTCAAATGTTCCAAACCAGCTTGTGTTTCACAGTTTCTTCTTTATTTTATCTATTTATAGCTTGGAAATCTTATCTTGAAAGTTGTGAGTCCTGTTCATCCGACATGATCTCCTATATATAGTTTACTTCTTACCTTAGTAAGCAGTCCAGCTCAGACACAGCAGAATTTCTCACCTTTGAGCTGGTCCTCAAGAGTAAGCATAAGTGGTCTTTAGGACAGGGCTTTAGAACAAGCTATTCTGTTGGCAACAAGGAAACATGACTGTTTTCAGGGAGGAAAGGGATGCAAGACATAGAGCTAATTTGGTTAGGTGAACTGTGAAGTATAGTATCTAGGACAGATTGAGACAAATATTATTCATATCAGCCTCTACACCTGTGCTTTTGGTGAATTCTCAGTGATAGGACTACTTACTAATTTATTTCTTTCATCACTCCATTCATCATTCCCAATTCCCTTCACTACTGACTTCATTTAAGCAAACAGCAGCATCCGAAGCGTGCAGGGAGAAATTACAGAATTCATCTTTAAACTAACCTGGTTTTTCTTTTAAGCAACGTCTACGCCCTACTCGGCTTTGGAAGTTCTCTGCTGGATAACGTAAAATGACACTGACTGGGCTATTTATATCACTGGAAAGTGACTACATGATGGGATAATTAGCAGTGCTATATCTACTGGACTGAGCGATAGCATTGTAATGTATTTTTGTGTTAAGTAACACAAACAACAATGCCTGCAGGGTAAACAACACCTGAGCAACTGATAGGCCTCCTGCACTGTTATTTCCAGGAGACACTATCTACTGGCTTCATTCAAGCATGAGACACAGCTGTAATGCTGGGTTTTATTACCTCCTTTTTATTACCTCTTGCAGTACCTGCTATCTGTGCAGGTAAATGATTTTTACAAGTAAGTTTGCTATGGGCAAGTATAGGTATTCAAGGCATTTTTAGAATAAGTAAGGTTGTATAGATTTGTAGATCTACTAACTAATGACCCTTGGATGAAAAAGTCCAAGTTCTTGGCCAATCAGTTTCACACTGTTAGCCCTGGATGGAATCTGATGCCTTGTGTTGTGTTCCTTCCCTATACACTCTGTAGTTTTTCAACATCCTCTTCAAAATGTCAACAGTGGAAGTAGACGTGACATTCCTGTAGGCAGGAGATGTGTCAGCATCAGGTGAGCAGTGCCAGATTGTTAACAAAGATCGTGCCTGCTAGTACAGGAATGTGTTTGTTCACCCAGTATCACCCTTTGGAAGTTATGTTGACTTGTGTCTTTGCTATGAACTATAAATATGACTCGTATGTTAGTAGAGTTCAATTTCTCACTCCTTTCTGCATTTCACTTAGCTAAAATGTATTTCGTTGGAAGGGACCAAACTTTCAAAGCAAAATATGTAACTACCTTAATGATTTTGTTTATCATGTCACCCTTTCTGAGAGGAGCAATTCTACATTTACCTCCAACTTACCCTTGACACACCCCGTAGGAAGGTGAACTAGGAAATCAACATCTCGATGATCCTTGAGGTCTTTTCCCACCTTCTTGATTCTATGATTCTATGATTCTATCTCAGGTTTGCTGTTTCCTGGTTCTAGTGGAGAACTGTCTTGTGTTTCATGAAAAGACAAGAGAAGTCCTATTCAGTGTTGGTAAAGAATAGCATTATGACTATGAAAAGAAACTGGAGAGTGAGGTGTAGGTAGAACATTCTGGTAATGTTCCCATGCTGTCAGCTAGTGTGAAATACACCAACCCCACAACTAGAAATTATCAAATCTGCAGCCTGCAGCTGCTTTGTTTTAGCAGAAATTCCTGCCACCAGTTTATCTGGACAAGCAAGTCCATCCAAAATAAGACGAGCTTTGGGCTGAAGTCTGTTAGATATCCATCAGAACTTTGTCTTGCAAATTTTCTTAACTAAGTCAAATGAATTCTGACACAACAGTTCATTATCTGGGGAAGAGAACAGCTTTTCACAAAGCAGGAATGAAATATCCATTTTTTTTAAATAGCAAAGCTACACCTGAAGACAGTCCTGAAAACCCTCTGGTGGTCTACAATAACATGAAGATTAAAATGTTGTATGTTGCACAGAAGCTGTGGATTGCAGTTACCTTCTCAAATAAAGGTGCTGCCACAAAGGTAGTGTCTTGGTGACTGTATTATGCAGAGAATAGGTGTCAAACTTTAAAAGTCATTTAATAGAAGCTGAGAACCATAAGAAATGCATTTCATGAATGTAATCTTCTAGCTAGTTTACTCTCACATCTTTTGAAAGTGCTGCTTTCTTTTCCCTCATACAGGTCGGGTTGTGTTACTGTAGCTGTGTTAAGTGGCCACTCAGAAGCCAGATAGGGTTTCCAAGTTACACCTAGGAAATAAATGGAAATAATTGCTGGTCATCAGTTCTGATGAAATGACTATTAGGGCTCTGCTGAGAAACCATCAGGACAGGTTCAGAACAAAGGAAAGGAAGTACTGCTTTATTAAAAGTGTTGTTGAGCTGCACAGGTTCTTGCTTCAACATGTCTGAGACAATAAAAATTACATGAGTTCAAAACATTACACTGTAGTTAATGGAAGATAAAGCCTTACAATCTGAGAATGGAAGGATCTTCCTCTGATATGGGAAGTCTCTAAACCACAAATCTTCAGACTATAATTTAGAGAAACTGCACCATAAGTTTCCTCATTCTTGTATTCTTCCTTTATGAATCTCAACTGGTAAAGATTTGGAGGTGAGGTGCTAGGTTATAGGGACCTGTCTTCTGTCCTGATAGAACTCTTTTATGTTATGCTTACCTTCTTATAGAGCTATACATATTCTCCTTGATACTCTCAACTAAACATCACTGTATTTTCACACTACACTTTTCCCTCCTTCAAGCTTTTCACTATACTTATCTTTGTTTACAAATGCATTCTGAAACCTAAACTTAAAATGCTATTTTTCACTCCTCTAGCCAATTCAGAGGGCTGACTGAAAAACTTATAAAAACTTCTTCTCAGCTGTGGCTATTTACTGAATTAGCCTCTTGGTGGAAGTTGACACAGAAAGTTAACTATACCTCCATGCTGTGATAGATTACAAACTCTAGGTGACTGGTTAAGATCCTTGGATAATAGCAGTGTTTTGGGGAATGAAATCTGGGTGTGCAAAGATTGAGTTGGTGTCAAGAAGCAAGGTATCCTGGGAGTCCCCTGTCATTGACAAAAAGATTCTGGTCACTGAAGCCTAAAATAACTTGGGTAAAATACGAGTTTAGGCTGTAAAGAGTTTGAGTGCTATTGTCAGTCTTAGTAGCAATGCATAAATAAAGTCTTTGTTATTATTGACCTTACTAGGCAGTAAATATAGGTTTCCTGAGATACTTCAAATGCATAGGTCTAGCTCTCAAAGGCATCTGTTAAATTTTCTGTCAGGTCTAAAGAATCCAGCTGTGTATCTCTATTTCTTACTATGAAGGTCTTACTGATAGGAATGCTGGTTCTGAAGATAGGGTTCAACTCTGACTTAAAAACTCTAATCAAGCCAGGGGTCTTCAGGTGGATTCTGTTCCCAGTTATCTCTGTGGAAATTGAGTAGCTTTATCAAAACCAGCTGATAGTATAAGAGCAGAGTGGTGGATACTTACGCTCTATGCAACTTCATCTTCTAAATAACCTTTCTTGTACTGCTACTAAATCACCATATTCCTTTTCAAAGAGTATCTGAAATCATTTCCATGCAGAACCAAAGGAGCTGCAAAATTTAGAATATTCCTCTGCTTTCTACTTTACTTAGTCTTGCACTTAACAGAAACCAGGAAAAATTACTTAAAATTGAAAAACTGTATTTGTGAACTTTGAACATTCACCCAGTTCTCAGTCTCAAGGAGTGGGAGAAGGAAGTTGTTCTTCCTCTTATTTTATACATTAGGTTTAAGGATGACATCTGTGTTTGGATTATGGATGATAGTAGAACGAATTCTATTTGTAATCTTCTTATCTGTGACTAACTTGAAATTTTACCCTCCTTACCCCTCTGTGATAATTTCTGGCTGCCATTTGAACAGGATTGCCCTTTTTAAGCATTATAGATCTAGCAGTAATTCCCAGATCTCTGGGAATTCTGAATCAGTGATCTATATTTTATGTGGCATAACATTAATGGCACCTTAAATTTTGTTGGTTCTTTATATACATATAAAAATTAATTATTTTCCATACCTTTTGCTCAAAAGTAATTACACTTATCAAGTCCATATTTTTTTTCATCTGTTTTAATTTCACACCATTACCTTAGGCTGTTGCTATCCACAGAAAATGTGAACAAAACTGTGCCTTCTTAAGAGATTCTCCAGCTTACACCCAATGCAAGATCTCATGAAAGAAGTGAAAATCAATTAAAAAATATTTCTGAGTTTTTTTTTTCTCTAAGATGTTATATGCTTACAAGGGAGGGCTTTCAAATTTTCTCCTTGTTCTGAATATTCCTGTGAGGTAACTAGCATTGGACAGGCCCATAATAGTAAAATATTGTCAGTAAGTCTTCCTTTTCAAGTGAAGAGAAAAACTTATTTAAAGCACCTTCCATCTTTGAAAGCATTTTCCCCTTCATAAACCTTAAAGTGTTACAGCAAGCTGGAGCTATCTGCATATGGAAGCTTGCCTGTCACTTATGGAAAATTCAAATTTCATATATCAAGGGCTTGTGTGAAAATTGCTTTGAGTGTTAATTGCCCAAATGATTCAGCTTTATAAGAGCCTCTCTCATACACTCAAGTATGTCTCATAGCACACTGAGTGCCAAGCTCCAATAGAGAGCCAGCTGTGCTCTGCTCCCAGATGTTTGAAGAAGATCATTCTTGTCCATCATTTCAGTTCCCCTCCCAAAATCCAGAGAAATTTGTTTAATGAAGTCATTAATGCACAATAGCATATTCTTTTTCTCTATTAAAGAAATTACTCTTCCTAGAAAGTATGCAAGTTTGCCTTGACTTTTAATTACAGTAACACATTGTTGGATTAGCTGTGCTGAGGAGATAAAACAAAAGCCATCAGTTCTGCAAAATTAAGACTCTGCCAATACAATTTAGAAAGGACTGGATCTCTATGCTTTCAAAGATTCTTTGCTGTTTCTTTGGTGTGTTTGAGGTCATTTTAATTCCCCAGTTTACCTGTTGCAACATGAATTGCTATTGGAAACCCAACAGAACAGAGCATCTAAGTCTTAAGTCTTGGATTCAAATCTTATCATAGCTATTCCTCACCTGGATCTCAATTTTCAACATATTTGTGGTTCAGATGCTTGACCAATTTACATTGCTTACTTTTTTTTTTTTAATTAATGTAGCTACAGTAAATTCAAAGGATCTGTGTTTGTACCAGCTGCCTGTGGGCTGAGCTAAACCTCTGAATCTAAACAACAAGAAATTGTCTTTTAGAGGGAGACCCTGCCTTGATTCTGCCTATAAGTATGAAGATGCAGAGAATTTCAAGGAGAGGTTTTCTGTGCTATACAGTGATAAAACATTAGTGAGAACCACACTTTGAACTTCATAGTGAGTGACTGCCATCAATTCCTGCTCATATCTGAGTCAGTTGTCAGAAGGGATTTCTCTCAAACTACACTGTAGCTAGGTTACAGCAACCACAGATAGATGTTAATTCAGGCTGTCTTTGGGGCCAGACTGCTCCTGAGTCACGAGTATACAGTTGTATTTACACAGCCCAGGTGCTAGGTAATATGAATCCACTTCCCACAGTTCTCAAGGTACCATGGTGTAGTTTACCTGCTTTCCCAGGTCTATGTGTTTGTGTATTCACCCACCAACACAGCATTTCAAGCCCACAGGTTGCTCTGGTTTTACAGCATCTGAATCAGCTGCTGTTGTATATTAACAGCTCTACCCTGCATCCTGGACCCTCTTCCAGGCATTGTTAGTTGTTACAAAGTCTATTTTTGCTGGTTTAATCAGAGGTGATAAGACCCTCTAAAAAGCATGTTGTAGATGATGGCCCTCACAAACTGGTGGCAGATGTTAATGTGGAGATTATTGAATCACAGAATCAGTAAGGTTGGAAAAGACCTCAAGGATCATCAAGTCCAACCTGTCACCCAAGACCTCATGACTACTAAACCATGGCACCAAGTGCCACATCCAATCCCCTCCTGAACACCTCCAGGGATGGTGACTCAACCACCTCCCTAGGCAGCACATTCCAACATCTAACAACTCTCTCTGTGAAGAGCTTTGTATCTCTATCAAATGATCCATCCAAAATTAGGACATACACAGCCTGGGATACAAACCATTCCCTGATCTTGCTCCCACTAGCATTAGTGAGCATGGTGGTGCAAAGATTAGCTTTCTTTATATAGGCTTAGAAAAAGATACTATTATTCTGTTAGCTGAAATATGAAATTCTATGGACTGCAGGATTGTTTCAGTGAGACTCTGTGCAGTCAGGGTATGATGTTCAGAGTAAACATGTGAGACATTGCTGTTCATTCACCACCAGCAAGAACCTAGAGAATGCAGGCAGAGACACACAGGCAAAGACTTGGCTAACTCCAAAGATACGGTGATCTTTTTATTTTATTTTTCATACTACAGGATCACAGGATGTTAGGGGTTGGAAGGGACCTCTGGACATCAAGTGCAACCCCCCTGCCAGAGCAGGACCACAGAATCCAGAGCAGATTGAACAGGAATGCATCCAGAGGAGTCTTGAAAGACTTCAGGGAAGGAGACTCCACAACCTCTCTGGAGAGCCTGTTTCAGTGCTTCATGATCCTTGCAGTAAAGAAGTTTCTCCTCATGTTGAGATGGAACTTCCAGTGCTGTAGTTCATATCCATAACTCAAACTATTCTCTCCCAAATTATCAACCTCCAAGCTGTGCAGGAAACATGGATAAAATGTTTGAAGTAAAAAGAGAGCAGCTTGGACCCTACAAGGAGACTTGTGACTGAAAACCTCAGCTGTCACTTTAAAGAGATGCTAGAATACAAACACCAACCCTTCCACATGTGTACAAACTCTCAATTGCAGCTGCAGCAAGGCTTGAAACAAATTTGTAGTGATAAAATATTTCTTACCATATCACAATGCGTGTTTCATTTTGACCTCACTGAGAAGAGCTGCTAAAAAGACAGTAAATGAAGTAATTGTCCCATTTTACATATTTACTTTTCTTACAGAGGCACAGCAGAACTCCAACAATTTGTTCATTTACTAAGGCAGTTACCATTTTTCTAGCTCAGAAGCCAAACTTGATTTTTGAGGTACTATAAAGACTTGTAAAGGAAATGTTTAAATATAAGACTCAAAATTTTTAGGTTAGTTGCTGCAATAATCACTTTAAATTTACATATTTCTGGAAAAAAAATACATGGGTATACAAGAGTATTTATTTCCATATATTTCAGTGTGTTTGGAAGCAAAGCTAGCTATTAATGAACGCCTGTCACAGAATCACAGGATCAGGGAGCGGTAGGGATTGTAAAGGACCTCTGGAGATCATCTAGCCCAACTCTCCTAGGGTATCCTTCCTACCCCTTTTTCTAAATCAAAATTTGTTGAGTCAGGCTGCAAAATTAGGCATGGATTGTGGGATTTTCTTTCTTAAATGGTATAATTTAATGTTGTTAAGACAACTCAGTTTTGAGTTATGAGTTAACTTCAGTGTTTCCACTATCTACACTTCAGACAAAGACTAACTTTTGCTGGGCAATAGTATTGAAATAGTCAAACCCTTCCCACAAATTTGGTAGGACTTTAAGTGGTTCTTATGCCAATAATTTTTCTTCACTGTTGAATTTCATATAATCATTTCATTACTTATGTCAACATAAGAAGACTTTATTTTCAAAACAAGGTAGCTTCAAATCCCAAATCCATCAGTTCATCATAGCTACCATATTATGCTGTGATTTCTATGTGCAATAAAGGTGCTGACTTGGTCTAGTGGAAGGTGTCCCTGCCCATGGCAACAGGCTTGGAACTAGATCATAGAGTCAGAATCACCAGAGTTGGAAGTGGCTTCTAAAGATCATGTAGTTCAACCCCCCTGCCTCCCCCACCACCTCCCTTCATCTTCCCAAAGGAGCCCCTGCTCCCTCTACACCATCCTGCCTAAACAGCTCCAGCTCCATCACCACCATTTTTGCACACACCCCAGAGCGTGGGGCAAGAACCTCAACCAGCCAAGCTACCACACAGAGGAGCTCAGCCCCAGTAAGGAAACCCAGCCAGCACCCATGAGATGATATTGGAGCAGTTGTCAATTTTGTTCCTAACTAACTGGGGGGCCACCAGGCCCCCCAGCCTTTGATTCTCCCATCACCAATCACCCAGTGTGCACTGTAAGGACTCACCAGCAATGAGGGGAGAATTCCTCAACCCAGATGGGCTCAGCTTGGAGCTTCTGCTTTTCCTGAGGGGGCTAAATAGGGGAGTGGGCGGGGAGGGCAAATTGGCCACACTTGGAGTGGGAGGAGACTCCAACAGAGTCCAGGTGCTCTGAGAGTTGAGGGAGAAAAAAGGGGAAAATGGGGTGGGTGGGGTGGAAAAGGGGTAGATATGGTGGGAAAGGGGAGGTGGTGGTGGTGGTGAAAGAAGGGGATTTTAAAATAATTTTATTTTCCATAAATCTTTCATAATGAACAACTGCAGTTGATGGTTTGCTTTGCCTCCATGCAAAAACAATAAACCCATCAATACAGAATCACAGAATCAACCAGACTGGAAAAGACCTCAGAGATCATCAAGCCCAACCTATTATCTAATACCTCCTGACAACTAAACCATGGTTCCAATCTTTTTTTGAACACGTCCAGGGACAGTGGCTCCACCACCTCCCTGGGCAGCACATTCCAATGGCAAATTACTCTTTCTGTGAAGATCTTTCTTCTCACCTCGAGCCTATACTTCCCCTGGCGCAGCTTGAGACTGTGTCCTCTTGTTCTGCCACTGGTTGCCTGAGAGAAGAGACCAACCCCCACCTGTCTACAACCTCCTTTCAGGTAGTTGCAGAGAGCAATAAGGTCTCCTGAGCTTCCTTTTCTCCAGGCTAAAGAACCACAGCTCCCTCCACCTCTCCTCATAGAGTTTGTGCTTGAGGCCTCTCACCAGCCTCGTTGTCCTTCTCTGGTTATGTTCAAGTATCTCAATGTCCTTCTTAAATTGAGGAGCCCAGAACTGGACACAGTACTCAAGGTGTGGTCTAACCAGTGCTCCAATTCCTCGTGTTTGTTACCCATACCGTGTGCATTGGTGTACATGCACTTCAGCTGGGCTGCTGATTTCACCAGACTCTAGTTTACCTTCCTCTGTCTCCTCTCTGGAGAGACTAGTTTCATCACCCTCCCCCTTCAAACCTAGTTTAAAGCCCTCTCAATGAGCCCTGCCAACTCTTGTGCCAGAGTCCGTTTGCCCTTTCTAGATAGATTCAGCCCATCTAGTTCCAGCAGGTCAGGTGCAGTGCAAATTATCCCTTGATCAAAGAACCCAAAATTCCACTGCTGGCACCAGCCCTTGAGCCATTTGTGGATCATGTGGGTTCTCCTGTTCCTTTCAGCACACACCCCTGCCATTGAGGGAACTGAGCAGAACATCACTTGTGCTCCTGCCCCATCAGTCGACTGAGAGCCTTCAATTCTTTTTTGATTGTTCTGGTGCCCTTCTTACCAAGCTCATCACTGCCAGCTTGGATTACCAGTGATGGGAAATAGTCAGAGGGCTGGATTAGTTTTGGTAGTCTCCTCGTGATGTCATAGAACCATAGATCATAGAATCATAGAATCAGTCAGGGTTGGAAGGGACCACAAGGATCATCTAGTTCCAAGCCCTCTGCCATGGGCAGGGACACCTCACACTACATCAGGCTGCACAGAGCCTCATCCAGCCTGGCCTTAAACACCTCCAGGGATGGGGCCTCAACCACCTCCCTGGACAACCCATTCCAGGCTCTCACCACTCTCATGGGGAAGAACTTCTTCCTCACGTCCAGCCTGAATCTCCCCACTTCCAGCTTTATGCCATTCCCCCTAGTCCTGTCACTACCTGATAGCCTAAAAAGTCCCTCCCCAGCTTTCTTGTAGGCCCCCTTCAGATACTGGAAGGCCACAGTAAGGTCACCTCAGAGCCTTCTCTTCTCCAGACTGAACAGCCCCAACTCTTTCAGTCTGTCCTCATAGGAGAGGTGCTCCAGCCCTCTGATCATCCTGGTGGCCCTTCTCTGGACACATTCCAGCATGTCCATATCCCTCTTGTAATAGGGGCTCCAGAACTGGACACAGTACTCCACGTGGGGTCTCACAAGAGCTGAGTAGATAGAGGGGGAGAATCACCTCCCTTAACCTGCTGGCCACACTTCTCTTGATGCAGCCCAGGATCTGGTTGGCTCTCTGGGCTGCAAGTGCACATTGACAGCTCATGTTGAGCTTCTTGTCCACCAGCACCCCCAAGTCCTTCTCCTCAGGGCTGCTTTCTAGCCAGTCACTGACCAGCCTGGATTTGTGCTTGGGATTGCCTCGACCCAGATGCAGGACCCTGCACTTGGTCTTGTTGAACCTCATGAGGTTGGCTTGTGCCCACCTCTCCAGCCTGTCAAGGTCCCTCTGGATGGCATCCCTTCCCTCCAGCGTGTCTGCTGCACCACACAGCTTGGTGTCATCAGCAAACTTGCTGAGGGTGCACTCAGTGCTGCTGTCCATGTCACTGACAAAGATCTTGAACAAGACTGGTCCCATACCTGGACCCCAGGTAGGCAGCAGCCTTCCCTGTGAGATGGGTCAGGATGACTTATAGGTCCCTCTGTTTGCCTCAGAGAAAGTCACCAATAACAATTACTCTCCTCTTTTTCTTTATGGTACTAGTCCTGATACAAGGTGGAGACTGATTTACTTTAGGCATCCCCTCAGATGGTTCCTCTTTTGTCTTCTCATTCACATTGCCCTCAACTTGCAGTGCCTCATACTTGTGCAAGGGCAATGTGGGAGGTGAAGCAGCCTGGGATGGGTTCCCTGTGCCTCTCCTAACAGGGACCTGTATCCATTCCGCCCTGCTTCCTGGGTCGCCTCCCTTGACTAGGGAGGTCTGTAAAGCCTGCTCCCACATGTCTGACTCCCTTTCACATTCCCTTATAGTCCTAAGTCTTACCACTTCTTCCTTTAGCTCAAACACCAGGTTAAGCAGATAATTTACCTGGTCACACTTAACACAGGTGTTGTCTCCATCACCCTCCATTTCAAGTGCCAGGCTCCATCATTTTAGTGAATAATGATTTCTCTCAGACAAGAGTCAATTACAAAGTGTTAAAAGGTGATTTTTTTTTTTTTTTCAAAAGCAATTCAACTCTGGACAAGAAATTGGTTAATAAAAAAGGTATTGTTTGATCCATGTCAGAACAATATTCTGGTAATGCTTTCTTTAAAATCTTTAATGTCCCCTTGCTTTGGATAGGGAGGGTCACTCACAACTATGCCATTACCTTCCTTATGAAAATGCCTTACAGAGCAGGGTTTGACAAAACTGTTTGCTCATGTTATGTTTTTTTTTTTTGTTTGTTTTTGGTTTTTTTTTTTTTTTTTTGTATGGGAAAACATCCCATAACTAAACCAGCAACAATCTACTCCCTCCCCTGAAGACTGGATCTATGAAAAAGTCAGCCAGAACCTAATAAGAAGCTTCCTGATTCTACACCAGGAAACAACAAAAGCTGGGCTGGAGGGCTAAGGCAAAATAAAAAATATTTGGACAGGCCTTCAAAGTCCATGTAACTTATACTGCTGAGTGGGGCACAGAGTAGGCTGTCTTGGCAGGTCAGATAATGTTTAAAGTATTCTTATCCTGAACCGTTTGCTCTTCTACTTGGGCCTGTAATTAATTTTTCATTGCAAGTAAAGTGGTGGAGATGAGAGATCTGGTTAAACTTAAACACAGCTGCCAGATGTGTTTTTGGGGAAGAAGGGAAGAGAGATGTCATATGCCAAGACTAAGAAAATAATTCTTTGGGGGCTGGGCACAAGTCTCTATGACTAACACTTGTGGTTTAACTTTTGGCAAGTGTTCAGCACCTTCCTGTTCATGGGAATCAGCTGTTCCTGATTCTGTGCTGTACTTTCATTTTTCATTCCTCTTTCCTATTTCCCAGTGTCAGAAGCATCACTTATGTCATGCAAGAAGAAAGACTGAGAGAGTCCTGAGCTGCCTTCATGGAACAGCAGTCTTTATCCCATTACCAGAAAACTGAGAAATGTAATAATCTCTCTGATTCTTCCACTTCTGTTCTGGTAGGTGGCTTGTATAGTTGCTGAACAGAGGGGAATGGAGATATTTCAGCTCTACAGAAGAATTTCTGAATATAAGGCTGTATATATGCATAACATTACAGAAATATTAGAAAGGATATGGAGAGCCCTGAGGGTCAGAAATACATTTGTGGAAAAGAAAAAAAAAAAGATTATGAATGGAAAGGAAAACAGAAATTGACAGTAAAGAATGGCAGAAAGTGTAATTTAATTGAAATACAATATAAAATCATATTTAAGTATGACTTACAGCAGGCTTTATTAAAATGCTATTGATCACTTCATTAGGTGTTAGAATGAATAAAAATGATAGTTCCCAGTAACTAAGAATGTGATGTCGAGTTGCATTTCATCATTATATCCATATATCACACAGAGAAGGGCTTTCAACTGAATATTCTACCAATCACTTGAAGATATTAAATACTTTCTTTCCAACATACTGGAAACTGAGTAACCATTTGGGTTTTCCTGGTTGTTAACCAATCATCAGAAATTAGGGAGCCTCTCTATGTGTAGATGAAGCAAGTCTGGCTGTAAAAGGTTTAAGTGTTACACATATTTTTTCCCCCCCTCAAAGATGAAATAGAAATCCTAATCAAACATCTTGCTGGGAAGGAGGGAAGGAGGTTCATTACTTCAAGATTTCTTAGTGAGTCAAAATATCCTTTACTAAGGCTTTAGATTTAGCACCAAAGACAGAAAATTGTGAAACAAATCATATGTATAAGATACAGCTATGTGATGGCACATATTGCTGAAAATTCTCATTTTCATGTATTTGCCTTTATTTGGTAATTTTTCATTTACTTGGCAATTTTTTTTTCTGCTGTAAGCTTGTCAACTACTGATCATCTGTAAAGGATGAATTTGGTCCCAACAGACTTTCATTATTTCTCAGGAAACAGCCTATGGCAAGTCTTGATGGAATTACATGCCGTAGTAACGATAAAAGCCATCACAGATTTGGGCACCTCCAGTAACACTGAATCTCATTGTCAGATGTGGTATGAAATCAAGGCCAGTTTTCCAAAATGTGCTAAGTAATAATGGAGCATCCAGTGTGTAGCCCTCAGCAGTCTTACCTCTCTGCTTGTCATCCCAGCAGGAACACTGCTAATGGCCTAAAGGCTACTGCTGGCCTCCAAACATTCCGGCACATCAAAGTCCTATGGCACATGACAGACCCATTGGAAGAGATGTTCTTACAGCTTTTTCACTTCTGGATATTAAAACTGAGATGATACACTGTCTTTATGCTTTCTTCCAAGTTTTCACCATTTTGAGGCAATTTGACCTAAAAATACATCACTTTTAAAGACCTACTGTGTTGGGCTTTTTCCCCACTGACAACAATGTTCTTTGAAAAAAAAAAAGAGTGGCAGTGGCAAGATTGCCATATATATTACACTAAACATAGCCTCTGGATATTCTTTAATTTGGGACATGTTGAAATAAAAGATAAATCACATGGAAAACATAAAAAAAAAAAGAATATTCATATTTAGTAGCAACTGGGTGGAAGGTAGGCCATCCACCAGTAAATACCAACTAGATATTTTTAAGCCTGCCTTAGACAGTAGAACAGTGTACAAGTTCACACTGACATCTCCAGGGTCTTCCCCCAGGGAGAATTATTTTTTGATTTATTGGAAGCTTGACTCCTTCTTAGATATAACAAAATCCTCTCTTTCTTTTTTCAGTGCAAACACCACTACTATATCTTTTAGGGTTTCCATATTCTATCAAGAAAATTTCTAGCCCATTATTATTTTTTGATCTACATTCTTATGAAAACAACATAATTGGCAATTCTAAAAGTTCATGGTATTTTGAAAGAGAACAAAAATATGAGAACAGTCTTGTAAATGCTGAAAATGACAAGTTTAATTATAAAGTTATTTGTTTCTCTGAATTTTTTGGGTTTTGCCTCCCAATTCAAAATATAGGAGATTTACACTACCAATGTATTAATAGCTTTGGTAAATACAAATATTATAGTCAGTTTTAACATACAGTGAGCAGTAAGCTTTGAATGCTCTATATTCTCTACTCTTGTCATATCAATGCTTCAGTTCATATAGATTTTAATACAATATATAAGATATTTTCCATCATACATACAGCTTGAAACAACACAAAAATGATGAGAAGGCAAGAAGCCTTCTGAAAGATCAGCATTTATAAACAGGTCTACTTTAATTTAGAGTGTTTCTTTCTGAGATGGATATTAAAGATAAAAATATTCAGTGATATTCTTGTCCTGAATTGAGTGGGGTTTTTTACCCCAACCACACAGGAAACAGTTCTACAGAATAAGTATTCCTTATTTGCAGCCACTGACAATGTCATCATTTTGAACTACTGAAGTCCTTGAACTACTGAAGTGCCTCTGATGCTACAGAAGTTTCCTTCCTTTGTAATATGGTGGGAATTTTTACTCACTGTGCGTATTTTTCTTTTATACCCTTAGATTCCTTTGTTAACTACTTGAATTTCCAAACATTAGATGGGTGTTCATTGCTTGTTCAAGGGTTTGATAGTTTTCTGTCTTGTATGAACTGCTGCTGTGAAACTTCTGCTTTTTTTAAATGTACAAAGCTTCCTTATATGAAGAACTGAGAGGTTCTAGAAAATGCAATAAACAGGTATTAATATATTTAACATGAGTACTCTATTGGTGTGCATTTATCGTTTTTTGATGGGACTTGCACACACATGGAATTCAAACACCTCACATAATTCAAAGAAATTTGTTGCCAGCAGTTACCTTCAGCAAATAAACTTTGATTTCTTCAAACAAATATCTAATTGTTTGATTAAAAGCTGTTGTCCATCTCTGTTGGCATCTAATCACCATCTCCTACGCTGTATCATTTTTCTGATTTACATCTTGTCTTAGTGTTTCCTGTACTCTGTGAGGAATCTTTGCAGGCTGCAGCTAGTGGTGCCATAATACTTATCCTGCAGCTATAAATGTTTCACCACCTTGTCTGCATTCCTTGCTGAAAGGGAACAGTCCTTTTTACTTTCATGACATGGTGTTTCCCCAGTGATCCCTATGATTTGATTTAAAATCAAAATCGATGTCAATGTTCTGAGGGATTCTACAGTACTATTTGTAATAGTCCCCTGAAGTGATTTGGTCCTGTTGTAAAAAGAAAAAAATATAGAGTTACCTTGGCTAGGGGCTGATTAAATCCTCTTGCATTAATGTGCAGTGGCACACTGGACCTCAGAAAAACCTGGAATGATTCAGGCCGTGCTCCAGAAATAGATGTATGTTAAGTCCAGTAATGGGTGGTCAGATACAAATTTAGGACTGACTGCTTTTGGACAGAATTACTCTGGTGAGCTGTAATGCTGCTACAGGGGCTGATGTTGGCAAGTAGTCATTTTTTTTGCAAAGGAGGACTGTACAGATAGACTCAAAAATTAGAAGAAATTAAGTTCCAGATGTTAAGGCGGAATGGTAGTATATTAAATCTGTGAAGAATGTTTTCAAAGCTTGACAAGAAGAGATGGTTTAAAAGGAGATTAATTTCCCTTTGCAAACAATCAGGGTTTTTTCTTCTTTTTTTCCCTTGTTTTTCATGTGGGGTGGGTTTTTATTTTTTAAGTGAAAGAATTTGAAAACTCCATGGAACCATTCTAAAAGTTCAGCTAATGTAATCAGAAATACTGTGTTTAACTCTTGTTACTTCCATTTATATTTAAAAAATCTCTTGTGTTCCTACAAGATCAGATTTATCTTCTCTTTTCCAGCTCCAGCAAATAATGGTAATTTTGATGCACATCTTTCTGTACATCATTGAAAAATGACTTGTACTTCTCAATATGGACCTGTGGCTTTCTCTGCAAAGTGGGACTCAAAAAGCTTTCACAGGGCACTAAGGCATCAGGACAAAACTGATTTGTTCGAGAGATCATCATACTTGTCCCTTGTTTAGTAAACACTGGAGACTTATAGCACTAAATTTAGCCAACTATAGAGCTCACAGTGCTATTTTTAGACCTGTTTTCTATGAAAATGTGGCATATGTGATCAGTTTGCAAGTAAGACTCAGGTTGGTCAGGTTTAATCAAATTTGACACAGGATTGGCAATCTGAAGCTTACACTTTTTGGTTTTTAACTGGCAGAGAGGGACAGAGTATCTTAACTGATAAAAAAAAATATAAACAAATACATAAGTAAATGGTCAATCCTTTCCCATAGGGGAGGCTGCAGGGATTCAGATGGGAGCCTGGGGAACTGCAAGTGAGAATGGTAGCCATGGCTGGGAGATAAGGTACTGGAGAACAATAGGCCATAACAGTGTAGGAATTTGGGATAAAAGGATATGAGGGAGGGAAAGAAACTGTTTCCTTAATTCTTGTCTTCAGGAAAGAAATTGTAAAAATCATTTAATCATCAATGATGAAAAGCTATGGATGCCAACTGAGATGTCTTGGCATTGTGCATAATGCTTGTTTTAGCACAGCTTGTTTCTTGCAGAAGGATGCTTTGTAATTAGTCCTAGAAGTTATAGGAAGCTTGTAATGCACTTTTTTTACAAGTAAATTGAATTACTCGAGACAGTAGCGTTATTGTATGAGTGAAAAATAGCTGTATGAGGCTGCTAGAGTCTGCCAGTCATCTGATGTCATGAGATTTCTTAATTACAAAGCAAAACTTGTTCTGAAAAAAACAAATCAAGAGAAAATCTCTGTAAACCATCTCTTCTCTCTGTTCAGTGCACTCAAGCAATTTCTAAATGCACAAAGCCCTGGAACCCAAACGGACACCGTAAAAAATAAACTAACTGAAAGCACAGCTCTTGCCAGAGTCATTGCTCTGCAAATATTCAAAGCGGCTCATTACTGACAGGGAAGCTGTTGCTGTACACTTGGGCTGTTTGACAGCCTAATTGAATAGGGAAAATGGGAAAAATAGATTTAATTAAGCTACTAAGAGGGGATATAGTCAAAGACCAGCAGTTGCTTTCAGTTCAGTTTTATGGGAAACAATCACACAAAGTCTGATGTTGACTAAACTGCTAAGAATTGGCTGAGCTCAACTGAACGCACGTTGTACCACCAGGAAGTCTGGCCTCTGTAGTTCCAGTGTAGACAGTTGGTGTGTCTCAGTCCCCTTCACAGTTAAAAAAAACTCACACACACCCCAAAAGAGACTCTAATTCGAGTTCTCTTGTGTATCAGCTATGACATAGCTGTCTAATGATAATTAGCAGGCTTGAGTTGCAAAAAATAGAATTTTAATGTCTGGAGAGGGAGGCAGGAATTTATTCCCCATATTCCTCACACCATCCTCTAAAGTCAGTTTCCTTTAAAAGCCATATTAACATTACTTTGTTCTGAGTATATGAAAGGGGGCAAAAGGCTGGTAGCCTTCTGTACATCCTGCTTTCACTGGATAAAAAATTTTGGGTGCTTCCATGCCTTTTGTGGGAGATGCAGCAAAGCTCAAGTCACCACATTTGCGCTCTCCTCAAAGGAAGTATTTACATTTTTACTGAATTGGTGGGTCAGGGGTCTTTAGCTTTACAAACTCAGTCCTGTAGCTAGGATTAATGAATTTCTCCAGCACTTGTCCTAGCAAAGTAAAACCAGATTCCTTTTTCAAAATTAGTAAAGGAAGATAAAAATAGCAATGTATCTTAGAAGGAAACAATCAGGTACATAGTATCAAAATACTGTGTATTTTTGTGTACTAGTGCTGGTTTTTTTCCATTTTATATTGCACTAGCCACAGGATACAATGTTTGTGCAATGGCATGTTACAAAAAATATCTTAAGCCTTTAATAAATTTGGCATGATTTTGATATCCTTTGGTTAAAATTCAAACACACAGAGATTTAAGATTCAAAATTGAAAGTATGAGGATTCTAAGAATAATTCACAGTCTGTCTCCTTCAGATACCAAGAAAAGATTGAGATGGTGATTCAAAGACAAAAATACTCCATTTCTTCACTTGAGTCCTCATAGTCTTTTCTTGCTCAAATCTGTCTTCTCTTACAGCATTTTTGTGGCCAATGTCAATAACGGAGTTCACCAAGCTTTGGTGCCAAGAAGTGATCACAAATGATCAGATACTATTGTCTTGAAAGCAGAGTCATAGGTGAATTTATACATATGTATACACATATATAGATTGAAGCACAGGAAAGAACATATTTAGCTGTGCAGAGTTCATCACTCTTTTGCTTGTTATTGTGTAGTTCTTCTCTATTAGTACAGGGCACCATTGGAGCTGGAGATGAGCAGGCACAGAGAACAATTATCCTGTTTTCGGAGCTAATCGTAGGCTTCAATTAGAAAGCCAACTCACTGGGGTAAAGAAACTCATCATCAGCTATTCTTTGGTGAGGAATAAGATCTTTTCATGTGATCTGTCATGACTACTCTATTTTTTTATTTATTATAAAACATCAATGATGGGTGTAATTCTTTTACCTAGAACAATGTAAGGGATACAGAGGCCTTACAGAAAGAGACATCGATGAAAGTTGGTGGGATGCAGATGAACAAACTTCTTTATAGTGGCAGCTTTATAATTGCATTTGTATATAATTTATCAGTATCTACACCAGAACAGAATTCCTCTCCCTGCAAAAATTCAAAATCCTGCTGACAGGCACACAAGAGAATTTTCCAATGCAAAATAAATAAATAAATACTCAGGTAAAAATATCTTACATGAAAAAAAATCTAGCTGAGCTCCATTGTTTCTAAGGCCTCCTCAAACCTAGATGCTTTACCTTTCAATATCTATTTATGCATGTATGCAGGGAATCCAGCAACTAATTGGAATCATATTTGTAAGTCTACTGACTATTATATACTACATTGTAAATTCCAACATTTTGCACTTCTCAAGCTGCCATGCAGATCAAGTTAAAAGTTAATCCTCATTCTTACATTTTCTGTGTTTTCCAAAAGTTTCATTTTCTTGAAATATCTTTAATTTTTATACATATAAAATAAAAAAAAAACCCAGTCAAAATCCCCAAACAAACAAAACTAACTCTCTTGTGCAATAAAATTACACATTTAAAAGGGGGGGAGGATATCTGGGCTACAAAGCTATTTTTGCTCCAGCTACATCAGCTTTATCTAGTTTAATGTTTGTTCTGTGACCATTTGAAATTCAATTTCAGTCAGTTCTGTATCATATCAGCATATGATGCATCATTAACTCTAAGAGGATGTTTTCCACTGGCATCTGCTATTTTCACCAAATGTCAAGGCCTGACATTTGCTATCTTTATCTAGTTTTGGTGTATCACTCGTACTGAGATTTTGTTTCTTCTTATCTGATATTGATTTCATCTGTGACCAGCTGTGTTGCTAATAAAATCAACAGGCAAGTATCTGGCATTTAGTTCTTCACTAGCAGAGGAAATGAAACAACTCAGTGACAAAAAAAAAGTAAGAGATATTTTTCAATCGGGCTGCTTGCCTGTATCCTCATATTATCCATGGCTTAGCACTTCTGATGATGTAGCATTTCTGATTCACTGCCTTGGTAAAGTCTCCATGGAAATCCTTGCTTCTCAAATGAAATATTCCTTTTTGCTCTCATCCACTGCTTCCTGGAGAGCAGGGTCATTTTTCAAAGCGGCATCTGCGCTTTCGGCAAACTCGGTTCCTTTTGCCTCGTTGGTGTGATAGGTGCCCTTGTGCCTGTACATGTACCGGACCATCACCACCAGCAGGCAAATGAGGACAAACACCACTGCAGCAATCACACCTAGAGGAAAGAAACACATTAAATATATTGCCAGTAATAAAACGTGAGCAGTATCTCACAGCCAGACATTACAACCTAAATTCATAGGGAAAAGCCCATGTATCATAAAATATTCCACGTTGCAGTGGCCAGAATCAGAACAGTTTGACACTGACAAAAAAACCCACCACCACCACAAAAAAAAACCCCAACAACAAACAACAACAACAAAACCAACAAAACCCAACCAAGCAAACAAAAGAAACTGCAGGATGTAGGTCAGATTCTCACTAGTTTTCTTTCAAATCAATAGCTTGATTTGGCTGAGGTCATCGGAGCTGAAAGTTCGTTACAAAATAAAGAGAAATAAGAGAAGGTAAAGGAGAACCATTAGCCTTTTTTCATCCTTCCGGTAACAAATATCCAGGGGAGTTTGCAGGCAAGCTGACCCTGCCTCCACAAGTGTACTCAGTTCCAGGAGAAGTACAGGGCACTCAGGATTTCTTAGAAGACATTCAACAAATAGCAAGAGCCATGTGACTGCACTACTGCTCTGTGTTTGCAAGCAACCATTTCATGCTGTGCTCTAATTAAGAAAGTCTGATTGTAATGAATGTGGAAGCGACACATGGGATGAGAAAGGGATTCTGGCTGTATCTTTCCTGTCTCCTGGATTAAGGCTAATTACTAGCAATTGGTTGACTGGATAAAAATTTCAACAGGTAACCTGTATGTACATAGGAATAGGAAGACTTCCACAGGCATGATGAATTGGTAGCACTACTGGTGAAGGAAAGCAAATTCTAATTGTACAGAGAACACTGTGAGTCCTTGCTTCACAGAACCCTTTTTGTTTGTTTTTTTTTTTTTTTTTCATTTCTACTGTGAGAAGTCCATAAAAGAGAGGCACATCCGTTGTTGAAAAATTACAAGCTGTATCCTTTTCCTCCCAGATCAAATTGTTCATTTAAGAATCCTGAAAATAAATGAATTATTTTGAAGTTTATTCAGATTACATGATTTTTATTTTAAAAATGAAACACACTTTCTACATAGAAGTGAGATGTGCTTATAAACATTTTAGCTGTGATTATGTACCAAGCTGATTGCTTATTCACATATCTCCAGGAGTAAATCAAACATTAGAGAAATTCATAATAAAATGCATCAGAGCAGGACATTCCTAGGAAAATCACATATGTGGGGTGTGAAACTGCTCTGAGGAGGCAGTAGGTAGGGATTCATGTGACTCACTGTAGTCCTCTACAGTTCAGGAGGCTCCATCAGAGTTAGCCTCACTGGGCTTCCTCAACTGTCAGTGGAAGCGTGTGTGCAGTGGGGGACTGTGTGATTGCTCTTCCAGAAGTGAATTTCTAGATCAGATTAATTGCTAGCTGGAAGTGTCTACTATTGTGCAGAGACAATGAAGGTTATGTAGACAGTATCTTTCTTCTGTCTCCTGTGTTCAAGATACATGGCAAGAGTGAATATCTCCAAAGCTTTAGATTTATCAGCATCATTAAAGTGATTAGGGATACCTTATTGGGAATGGACAGAATATTAGCAGGGTAAATAAAAATAATAACTCTGTCATAAAAAATATGTCTGCAGTGTTATGCCACAGATTTTATGGCACCTGGCCTGGAAAGTGAAGTTACTGCTATCAGAAATAAAATTGCCTTTAAGGGAACTTTAAGTTTACAATAATATCATAGTTGCAGTGGAGGCTTCATCAATTTTTAGGACCTTGCTGGTATCCCTTGACACAAGAGGCTCTAATAGGCTTTGGATGTAGCACAATATTAATAAGCCTAAGGGACAAAGTACAAATCAATTTACCTGTTAGCTGTTCATAGAAAGCTGAAATTAAAGTTACATGAGATGGGACCTGAGGGAAATATAGCAGGACCTCACCAGTTTGCACTAATGATTGGGGTACCCCCTTGTGAATGACTGAAATTAGTGCCTTAGCATGGAAATGAACAAACACAATAAAAATAAAAAGACAGGTTCTCTCCATGAACATAACTTTGTTCATTTATCCTGACAACTGCATTTAGTTTAAATGCATGAGAGAACTTTAATGGAACACCAAGAAATGCACTATGGTATATTCTGTAAAAGTTAAAGGTCAGCTGGTATGAGCCAGCATGGCTTAAATCAAAGGTACTACAATATTTCCATATTAAATGACAGCCCTGGCCCAGTGAATAACGAAGAATATCAGAGATTAACTTTGCTACTGGACTGTTAGGTATTTTGCTCTAAAACAAGAAATGAATTAGGGTGGTACTGCTCACTATATGATTTATGCTCATTATCTCATCTCATTATCTTGCCAATAGTCCCTCTGGGAGCAGATTTCCCACTAGCCTAATTAAATCTAATTGTGTTGCTCCTGTTGTCTTGTCAGCAAAGTAGGGGTTTTGCAAAATGCAAGAAATCAACCATCCCGCTGTTTTAATTTTGATGGTGCTGCTTTGTACAGTCTGCTACATACCTCCAATAACAGCCACATCTGCTCCAGCTGTGGGGCTCTCAATGTCTCCATCTATAAATAGATTAGAACAAAGAGAAGTTAATTAAAGAAGAAGGAATTGGATCACATGTAACAGCAGTGACTGTACAGTTGATGCTGTATTATTTTAACCTCTGCAACTGAAAACTTAAACAGGATCTCTTGTTAGTGAAAGACATTTATGAAACTTCTCATTAGACTTAGCTGTACTGTAACAGTTTTCTGTCACCATAGTACTGGAAAATAAATAGCTAGCACATTATGCAAACTAACATGGCCCTCAGGGAAACACCAACTGTTTGTTATGAGCACTTACCTGTAACATCCTCCAGTGAATGATTAAATTAAGAGCATTTAGGTACTGTGATTACTCTCAGAAAGGTAGTTTTAGGGAAAAAATATTACTGCCTATTTATTTTGCCTAATTTCAGCTCCATTTTATGGTCTGGATTTTGATTTGATGCAAAATAATCTAGATCTATTGATTGCTATTAGTATTTATTTATCTGTAACATCCTGCATTTAATCTCAGCATTTGTTTTCTTTTAAATTTATATTTGAATTCAAGGCAAGCCTATTATGTGTGTGGTATAAAACACAATCCCTACTTAGACTAAGCCTGAATTTGGTACTGATAAACCAAATTACATATTTTACTGGATTATAATTTATAAAACCAGATAACTTCACAATTTAAATGCAAAAGAGAACTACCTGACCACGTCTTTTAAAGAAGAAATTCTATGAAAAAATTGTAACCTGCTGAAGAATAATTTAGAATCTGAACTATATTTTGATATAGCGCTTACTAAGAATATCCAAAACCAATTAATGAATAGCCAAAGTGTTTTAAAGGAGAAAGGGAAAAAAATCCTAAATCAGAATGAGGATTTTTCTCTCCTTACTATTTGACACAGACCTTAAGTGAAAGTTAATTCATATGCACATGCTTTTCTTCTCTAGCTTCCCTTTAGTTGATCAGGGTAAAATTTTGTTCTTGATTTCTGCTCCTTGTATCACACAGTTGTTATTAGCTTCCTTAGTCCTGAATTATGTGGATGTCTGAGAAGGTGATGAACTCTTGAGTTTTTTCTGTTCTAGGTTTATGACAGCACACTTCTCTCTTTGTCTATAATTGTACTATTTATACAATTCTAAATTATATCGGTTTCCAAACAAGGCACATATCTTCATGTGAGGGTCTTTTTTTTTTCCCCTTTGGTAAATACAGTGGATAGAGAAGTATTCTTGAAAAGGCAAAAATATTAATTCCAAGTTATTTTATAAGTTCAACAGTGCCACTACAGCTCATAATGATCTCTACTTATGCTAAAGCTGTCATATATTATGCAAGGATAAAGCACTGTAAGCAGCTTTCTTCTTACTTGTGTCTAATCTCTTATATCAAATTGCATCAACCTGAAGGAAGTTGAGACTCAAAGGATCTCCCTCTTCCCAAACAGGGGAGATGATTTTTCTAGAAAGTAGGAGTACCTTCCTGACCGTGAGACACCTCCCACATTTTCTTAACAGCTATATACTGATGGAAAGATTGAGCACACCTTGTGTAATTTGAAATCTCTAATTATATCTATGTCCATTCAAAACCCATGTGCCTCAGAAGAGATTAACTGCTTCAAGGTCAAACTGTTCTGTATTTCTTTATACACCAAATATATGCTGCATGTTGAAAAAGCAGACTCCTCCAGAGCAATCAAATACTGGAAGGTGTGAATTCTAAAGTACTTCCCTAGCCACACAGCTTGCTTCCAAACATTAATTCCAGATCAAATCATTATCTGTTTAATTATAAGAAGGTATGTGAGTAACTCTGTGCTCTTTCCCGTCATTCCCAGGTGCCTCTCAGATTAAGACAACAAGCAGGTGCCTTATCTCTAGTGCTTGCCACCACAGTGCTTTTTGATAATGGATTACAGTATCATCACTTTGCAGAAAAGTTTTCATTTCCACACTGCATTTTCTAAGTTCTCATAAGAATACTGGATCCATCTTGAGCTATTGTGTAGCCAACACTGATCTGTTGAGCTGACGATTTTGTGCCATTCAGGAACCAGTTAAGATAATGATGTATTTTCACTCACCACGATTCCCATTTTACTGCGAGCATGGATTTCTAACTTCTGCTTTGTGTTTTGACTTTTGAATTTGCTGTCCTCCCAGATGGCCTTTGGTTCCATCATCTGGAGTTCCAAGACACTGCATATACAACCAATGACCAGAAATATTCCAGGTTTGCTCCCCAGATCAGTTCTGGAGCAACAATGATAGAGGAGAGAGAGGGACCCTCTATCCTCATCTCACAGTACCTGAAATTTCACTTTGTCCAAAAATAGATATGTGATTTATAGCAATATCACAATATTGCTAGGCAGGGAGAGAAGGTATTGGTGTCATAAAAGATTCAAGCAGTATCATCCTTCATGAAATATGAATGAGGAAAATGCAAGGCATGTGCCCATGAAATGAAGATGCCTTCCCAGAGCAGGATTTGACAACAGGCACTATCCAGACAGGAATCCGTGCTTGGCCGGTAACCTCAGCAGAGCCTCTCTAAACTTCAGCTCAGTCTACGAGAGAAATACATTGCATGACTGTAGGACTGAATCCTCACTTTCTGAGGCAGCAACATGCTGGAAGGATTTTCAGCTGAGCAATGGCTGTAAGGTTTCTTATTATGTTCTTCACAAGCCGAACACTCGGAGGTCTGTGTTTCAGTAACTGTTATTGCACCTGGCTTGGTTGTTTTCCTTTGTTTTAAGGACATCTTTTGTGTTATCTGCTGCTAAATCACCCTTGAAACACTTCCTCTTACTGTTATATTGGCCCTTGTCCATAGCTACAGTCTGGTTGCAAAAGAGTTTAGACAGTGTTGTTATTTAGTGCCAGTGGTTACCATGACACACAGAAATCAAAAGATTGTGGGAAAACTTGTTTTTCAGAAAAGCTCTGGCCGTCAGAATGAGTTGTCTAGATCAAGAATAGAACACACAAATCAAATTGTCTGTTGTTGGAACACGTTTCTAAAAGCACAAATGAAGGGAAAGAAATGTCTTTGTGCCATGACCTGAAATTCATCAAATTCCAATTCTGCCCAGAAACTTACAAATAAGGAATAGAACCACAATTGCTACTTGTCTCAATCTCATCAGTCAAATAATACTGAGGAGGAGACAGACTCTGAAAACCCCAGGAATATTCTTGACTTAAATATTGCAAGCAGAACTTTGGTTTTGTGCTCCACAGGTGAGAAGTCAGTACGACTAACTTTCGTGTAGCCAGTAGTGAGTTTTTCCTACTAAATTTATCAATAAATTTGTTAAGCCATTTCTTTCAGGTGTGATTTCTTTTCCAATAAAAATTTAATTAATTTTGAATTTTTTTTGTTTGTTTGGTTTGGGTTTTTGTTTGTTTTGTTTAAGTAGATCTCATTTTGTTTTGGCTAAGGTGAACTTCTTTCAAGGAGGCAGGTCCAGCAGCAAAAATCTTTGTTTGATGTTTAGCACATTCCTTGTTTTAATATGCACTTCTCCTGGTATTTGTAATATATTTTTTGTCTTTATAATGCAAATCTAAACCACTAAAAGCTGTAAGTCACTTTCTGCTCAAAAATTATGATGCCAGCTTTAAAATAATCCAAAATTCACTTTATTTGCCCTTTCTTTCATATGTGAGCTTCATTTAGGGGTTACTTTCCAGCCCTTCTCTAAAATATCCAGGAAAACTGGATTATTACTGGCAGGATTTTGTGACACTGGGAAACAGGTCTCTAAAGAAAACGCAAAGTATCATGAGACTACTGATGAGGATGCAAGGCTTATCAGTGAGCTGCTTTAGAAGCATAACCATGCTAAGACATCCAAACTGACCAGCCTCTCAACTTACATGGTGGTGGGAAGGGACATATTTGTTTCCAAACTTCTATCTCCCATTCAGCACAGAAACCACAAATTTTAGATACTTGTATTTGCAGAAAACAATACCTTAATGTGCTTCTGTGGATACTGTCAGTGACACATGAGATAAACTTACAGAGAGGTTCAAGCTTTCTAATTTTTCAGGCATTATGTTTGCCTCCTCAAGGAGTTTCCAGAAAAAAATCTGCTACTTTCACCCTTACTGGTTTGCCACTCAGCACTGTAGTTATCGATTTGGGTATCTACATGTTTGATAGTTATGGATTTATACATGAAAAAGGCATGAAAGGGTAATTGTACTTTCAAAGTGATCCCCACATGGAATATTTGATATGAATGAATATAGAAATAAAAGTACAGCGCACATTCTCATGATTTCCTTGCAACTGTGGGTGATACTGCTTTTTTGAAGTGGTGAGTATGCAGATATCTGTGTGTGATAAGGAGCTTTTACAACACAGTTTTCAAAGAGACTCTACACCAGTCAAGCAGCACTGCTCCTGCGTTTCAGGATTTTTCTACCCACAAGCTTATGCTTTTTATTCTTAGCAGCCTTAGCCATGTCTTATCATGATGCTTCACTGCTGCCTGCTTAAGGTTACAATCTCAGACAAAGCCTTGCTTTCTTGGTCAACCCATTTCCCCTCTTGATGTGCCTGTTCATTACATAAGAAATGCTTGAAATCCATTCAGTTCCAGTGAATAATGAGCTGGGATCCTTATGGCAATCATTTCCTTCTTAGAGCTCTCCTAGGTGTGCAGACTAGGAAATGTACTGTAAAATTCAATCTTCAATCAGCTCACCTGATCACCTTATGTAAAACATTGCTGCTTCTGGGACTTTTCCAGGTGAGGAGCAACCCAACCTTTGCTTGGTATTTCCATGGATGTGCTTTGCAGAACCACCCCAAATATTGATTGTGATGTTGCAGGATTAAGTGGTGTGCAAGCAGTCTGTAGACAGAAGTGTTTCTTTAGAAGTCAACTATAAAATGTTTATGGGTTTACTTAAATACTAGTGCTATCTATCTGTGCACTTCCAGTAAACAAGGGAGATGTTAAAACAGAACAACACCTAGTTCAGGATTCAGGCTAGATATAAATGGAATTCAAAGAAGGATTTTGCCTCTCTTTTGATTGTTCTTTCAGAAAATAAAAAAATTGAAAGAGACCTTTAAATGTAAGTGGAGACTAATGAAATATGGTTGTCTCTCTTTTTTTTGTTGCATCAACTAACCAATCCCAATAAACCATAGTAGTTTTGCCATTTTTTTTAAGTTGTAAATTTAAAGGAAGGTTGTATTTTTATGTAGAGAACTTAGGTGAGATTTCCAAAACACTCACTCATTCCTGATCTAATTGTTTCCACTGAAGATAATAGTAAAGGATTTGATTTGGTTCAGTAAAACATATACTTCTGAAAGTATTGAGGAAATCAGAAAGTCTACAAGGAAGCTTTTGCAAAGTTCTATTTTTTAATATTATGTGTATAAAAATGTATTTATTATAACTATTCCTTTCCCAGGGTCTCTTTTTGTTCTTTGTGTGTTCTTCTGTAGTCATTATTCCTCTTGACTGTAAAAGCAGGTCTTCATATGTCCCTATTATCACCACTAAGGCAAGATTTTCCTTACCACACATTTAGTATACAGGAACTAATGAAGTCTTAACATCTCCATTGTTTATGCAACTGTGGTATGTCCTCCTTGCCCTTTGGTTTATGTTTGCTCCTTGCCCACACAGTGCATTCATGAGAAAATCATTAATCTATTAACCTTAGCACACCAATTTAATTTACAAGTTATAGTTAGAACTGCTTCACTGCAGCTGCATGTGTAGAAATTAGTTGAATCAACTTCTTAAAACTTCATGTGAAAAATATGTTAATTGTTCAATCTGCTCTCTGGTCTGTGTTATGATATCAGACACACTGCACTGAGGCCTTTCTGGATGGAAAGAAAGAAAGAAAGGAGAGAAGGAAAGAAAGAAAGAAAGGAGAGAAAGAAAGAAAGAAAGAAAGAAAGAAAGAAAGAAAGAAAGAAAGAAAGAAAGAAAGAAAGAAAGAAAGAAAGAAAGAAAGAAAGAAAGAAAGAAAGAAAGAAAGAAAGAAAGAAAGAAAGAAAGAGAAAGAAGGAAAGAAAGAAAGAAAGAAAGAAAGAAAGATAGAAAGAAAGAAAGAAAGAAAGAAAGAAAGAAAGAAAGAAAGAAAGAAAGAAAGAAAGAAAAGAAAAGAAAGGAGGAAAGAACGAAAGAAAAAGAAAGAAAGAAGGAAAGAAAGAAAGCAAGAAAGAAAGCAAGAAAGAAAGAAAGAAAAAAGAAAGAAAGAAAGGAGGAAAGAACGAAAGAAAGAAAGAAAGAAAGAAAGAAGAAAGAAAGAGTGAAAGAAAGAAAAAGAAAGAAAGAAATAAAGAAAGAAAGAAAGAAAGAAAGAAAGAAAGAAAGAAAGAAAGAAAGAAAGAAAGAAAGAAAGAAAGAAAGAAAGAGAAAGAAGGAAGGAAAGAAAGAAAGAAAGAAAGAAAAAGAAAGAAAGAAAGAAAGAAAGAAAGAAAGAAAGAAAGAAAGAAAGAAAGAAAGAAAGAAAGAAAGAAAGAAAGAGAAGGAAGAAAGAAAGAAAGAGAAGGAAGAAAGAAAGAGTGAAAGAAAGAAAAAGAAAGAAAGAAAGAAAGAAAGAAAGAAAGAAAGAAAGAAAGAAAGAAAGAAAGAAAGAAAGAAAGAAAGAAAGAAAGAAAGAAAGAAAGAAAGAAAGAAAGAAAGAAAGAAAGAAAGGAGGAAAGAAGGAAAGAAAGAAAGAAGGAAAGAAAGAAAGAAAGAAAGAAAGAAAGAAAGAAAGAAAGAAAGAAAGAAAGAAAGAAAGAAAGAAAGAAAGAAAGAAAGAAAGAAAGAAAGAAAGAAAGAAAGAAAGAAAGAAAGAAAGAAAGAAGGAAAGAAAGGAAAGTCATTACCTGTTTAATATTTGCCAGTAAGCATGCAGTGCCCTGCCAGAACTGGCATCTCTTATCCTAAAATGTCATCAGCCTGAACCCATCAATTTGACATTGTCTTCTGAAGAAGCCATCAGCATCTCCCATTAGATAATGAAACACATCAAAGCTGTTCTTTCAAAATTAAGAAACATTTTCTCATCTGTCAATCTGGAAAAGAGACAGAAATATCTGGCTTCCATTTATATACTAAATTATTATAGGGACAATAACAGTAACATAAAACAACCACATAATCTTTTGCGTAGGTAAATGGACTGTACTTCAAATGTAAGGTAAATAATGCAGACTAAAAATATCTACAACATTAAAATGCTCCTATGGGAAAGCTGCTTGATATCTGAAGAGCCAACACTGTCCTATCATATGAAGGGTCCATGAAATGAATAGGCCTCGAAGAAGGTCTAAACTTTTTCAAAAACTGCTGCATGTGGCAACTTGCAAGTTGTATCCTGGTTTGCCTGCCTCATGCTTATAGTCATATCAGTGCAGAATGTTCCTTTCTTTTGCATAGAAATATTTTAATATAACCAGGTCACCATTAACATTTTTCCTCCACAACTGTCAAAGTTGGCTCACATTCTGAACCTACAATATCTTGCTGTGGAATATAAATTGACCTGGTATTGCTTCATTAAAGGAGTGATAAATGAGGTATGAAAAAGTCCATAAGGTACAACCCATGATCAGGATGTTTTCTCTTCCCCCTGCCCTTGTTTCATCAAAACAGAATACTCCTTTTAAGGTTTTTTTTTAATTGGGAAGGTTTTGAATGAAACACTAAATATGCAGTGAATCTGTCAAATGATTTCTGCTTTACTTTCCCCCAAAGTCAACAATTTCAAGCTCTAGTAATTTTTTTCATGAATCAAAATGGGAACGAAACAGTCATTCCTTCAGTCATTGAGATCAATGCTGGATGGAAAGGAGTCACTGGCTTAACTGATTAACCATTGCAAATGTTGCAAATGATTGTAGGCAGTCAAAGGAACTGACTGTGGACATAATGAAAGTTTATCTGAAAACCTGTAACAGATAGTTGTAATTCTTGAGAAACAGTGCATGAAAGAAGCACACCCCCTTGACCTAAACTTTGCATGTTAGAAGCACAAGCATAAAAATTCGAGCCAGAACCCTTCAGCGGAAAGTCAGAGGCTAAGAGGTCTTGGACAATATGATAATTCCTTCCCAACCTCTTACGTAAATCGTTATAGGATGCAGTAAGACAATTTGACTGTTAAACTGCTCACAATCATTTACAAAGACATGCTTTTAATTTGTATCTAACACATCTGCCAGCCTCAGTCCTGACCCCCAGGTTTTTTTGACTGTGTCATGAGAGGATCTCTGTGTTTCTTGACGTTGCTGTGCTTGATTTTATGACCCTTATAACTTTTTAAGATCAGGTCTTAGTTTACATTTGAGACATACACTTTTTATGGATATAGCACTGTGCAAGACAAACGCTAGTTCAGATTTGTCTGCCTAACTAAGACAGACTGAATTGTTTAACATCTGAAATATTTCCATTAGAATATACTTGGTAGCATATTACCATTGTTTTTCTCTCTTCCTGCTGTGTGCCTGACTGTCCTTGTAACTTTTAAAAGTTTGGAATCCATTATTCAGCTTCAACTGTTTTTAAAGGATGAGCAGGTAAACACAAGCACTTTGCCTCCATTTTGATGAAAACTGTAGGCTAGAGATATAAGAGACAACAGCAGTCAAGCAGTGAAGCAAATGTGGAAAGGACTCAGGAATTTTAAGCTCTGTTTAGCAGCCTGCAGTTCTCTAGCCACCAAGTGTTTTCCAGCCATCAAGCATACAGGTCCAGAGAAGCTACAGCAAGGTGCTACCACCACTCATGGGGAGCTGCTGTGGGAGGGAGCAAGTGTATGTTGGGGGTGTGATTTAAGGAGCAGAGACATAAATCCAAATGCAAGAGTGTTTCACTGGTTCTGTTGCTGGCAGAAAACTCGTTTTAACGAACACTGCCATGCAAGGAAAGAAATATGACCATTAGTTTATTGAGGCTGACAAATGTCTGCTTCTCATTTTGAGATGAAAAATCTTGACCTTGTGCTTAAATTACAGGTCATATGACCAAATTACAGGTGATGTCATCTAGAAATTACCTGGAACTTAGAGAAAGTCTGTAGTTTTGCACAAAGATACTATCTAGACAAGTCAAAGGATGTAGTACCAGGCTATTACCATTAGAAAAGTAAAATCATTTTCCCAACATGGGCAGATTTCTTCTTTTATATCTCATTCCCATCACCAATATTTTGCAGCTAAGTTGTCAACAGGAGACAATTTTTGGAAACAGGAGCTCTCTGTGCTCCAACCCCTACCTTATTAATACAAATTGTATTCAGATACATCCAGCTCATATACCAGAGCTTGCCTAAGGCATTGTCTACTAAGCATTGCAAGTGGAAATGTCAGGATGTTTAGCATATGCTCTTCAGGGACACAGAGATCTTTCCTGGAGCACTGATGAGGTTAATATTATTTTAAGGGAGATATCTGTAGTGGAAACAATCTTCCAAATGCTTTAAATATTGAGCATATTAAACAAAGAAAATAAAACATATTGAAATGCCTTAGGAACTTGCAAGGCAAATAATAGCTCAGGGCAAAAACATTTCTCCTTTTCCAAGGTTTCTGCAATGAATATGCAGAGTTCTTTTGCACACCTGCTCAATTTAAAAAGACAAAGTCTGTTTTATTATCTGAAAAGAATTTACGTATCACTCCAAGCTGCCTGAATTGAGTGGAACAATTTTAACAAAATTCTTTACCATCCACCATTCATCTGAACAATTCTAGAGAGATTGTGCAAGAATTGTTAAAAACGAAGAGGAAAAGGAAAAGGAAAAGGGCCAGATCTCTCCTACAGGTGCTTAAGTAGTGTTGTTCACTCTGCTTTTGTCTATTCAGATGCAGTCAGTTGTGTTTTTGGAAGCAATCTTATTGTGAGAAAATTTGATGTTACTTACATTCCTAATTAGGAAAGCAATCAATTTAGTTTAGTCTCCTTTATTAGGAGTGCTTTTTGGGTTACTACTCACTTGAATAGATCTCTGTAGAAAAATGTTGACTTTCATACAACTTGATGAATAACAATAATACTAATTTCTGGGACTTTTGCTTCCCTTTCAAATCTGGCTGGAACTGGTCAGTGGATCCCAAAGTTCTTGATGGTAAGTGACAGATGGAAGAACAGATGATAAAGCAGACAGATAGCAGGAACACATAAGACTCACTTAATTAGGAAACTGGACTGGAAACTGAAGTAGCTGAGGGTACTTGGATAATACTAATATTTTGTTCACTAATTTAAAAAGTGTCATGTTTGTGTGATCATTTCAAAGCCTCCAAGACGATGCTTTTAGTGGTTTAAATAGCAAAGGAAAAAAAAAAGCTCCATGTATGGTCAGTATACAACATTTTTATGTTTGGAATATATTTTAATCCTTTAAAGACAGATTTGGCTTGGACAGCCCTAGCAATTTCAATGAAGGATTAATGTGTGTCATTAAGCAAAGACATACAGTCTAGTACATTTCAATAGCAACAAATAGTTGTGATGGCACTTTTCTGATCAATGTATTTTTGACATACTTTAAAGCCTTTGGGCTTTTCCTTTCCTAAATGCATGAAATATACATGCAGGAAAGCTGAGTGTGGATTGTTGTGATTTGAGCTGGCTGCTACATTCCAAAAGAAAAGGGCATGCTTGTTCCTAACCCTCTTCCTTTCCAGCTGATCCAGCAGAAAACCAGCCTGCTAAAAGTAAAGAGGTGGAGACTATTTACTTACAGGCAAACTGATCCAAGTCACCATGTGGTCTAACCGTCCATTGATCTTTTAACAAGGAGGGGTTTGCTAGATGTAGACAGAGGGCAAAAGCCAGGAATGCTCTTTTGGGTGGGTGAAGTACATTATAAATCTATACTCAGAAAAAACAAGTCCTTGAAAAGAGAAGCATAACAAGAAAAACAGCTGGATAAAGCTGGTGATTTCCTTGCCGGATTGCTCTAAACAGAACAGAAAACTCCAATTTTCACAGCCAAGCAACTCCTTTGAAATACAGTAGATCTAGAAGGCCATAGAAAAAGTTGGGTTTGGCATCCCCTTTGTAAGAATACATGTGAATGGATTAAGAAGCAAGAACCCTGTCTCAGCTGTCAAAATAGAGATCTTAGGGCAGAGCTGTTATTCTGTACTTCTCTTCCTGCCTGGAGGGCTGTTGCTCTTCTACAGCTGAATCAGAGGCAGTAACACCACAACTGAGCAGCAGCAGTCACTGCTGTCCCATTTACACTTGCATCAAATAAGGGCACTGTTCCAACATGCAGAGTGAAATCCAAGTGGTATACATACAAGAGTGGATTTGCAAAAGCACTTTCTGTTAAACTGCTTCTTCTCCCTTTGGAGCTGGTGGCAGACCTCCCACACATTCCAACTGGTCATTTGGGGCAAAAGTGAAAGTTAAAACCTCTATTTTTATGAATACTCCAAACATACAGAACCAAGGATTCATAGTCAAGGTCATCATACATAGCCTTTGTCTATTCTCCAGCTTCCCAGTTTAATTCACCAGCTTGTGCTGCTTAACAGGCTGTAAAAATCTGCCTTCTTGAGTAATTATGAGGGAGCCTGTATATTTCTCCAAGCCTTTTCATAAAATACCTGAACCTCCAGAGAAGTCTGCTTTGGAACAGTATCATAAGGTCAAGTTATCCCACTGAAACAACTATTACTATAAAGAGAATGAAAAACAAAAAAAACAAAAAAAAAACAAAAAAAAAAAAAACAAAAAAAAAAAAAAAAAAAGAAGAAGAAGAATGAACCAACTGCACTAGCACAGCCCTGGAAAATATGAAGTCATAAGTAGAGTTCAGCCAGAGCAGACTCTCATGAAACTTTGTTCAAGAGCCAAGTTCCTCCCTGAGATATGTGTGAACTGCAGTTTATTTCAGGGAGAGCTGTGCTGTACTTCATGTCAGGGAAAGGCCTGCACAGAAGTATGTATCTGTTACATATCAGAGAGGAGTAAAGCCCATTTCCTTTTAGCTTTTCTTGGATGGGATAGAAAACTGAAAGAAGTGGACAAAACAGCCCACAGTTTTACAGGGCCTGTTTGCCAAACTTAATTTCACCTTCCACATGACCCGTGTTTCTAAATCCACTAAGCTAACTCCATAATACGTGGTAGCCTTTTCTCATGCCCCTGCCACACACAGAGAAGCTCTAAAGCTTGTTTTTCTAGCTTCTTTGCTCTTGGGAGACCCTTTAGGAAAGAGTCAGCAAGAGGTGTTCACTAGGACACACACATGCTTTATAAAGAAGACATGTACATAGCAGTCTGCCTGTACTTCCTTAAAGCCTTCTGCTGAACTTTTTTGCCTGACAAACAGGAGTTTTCCTGAATAAGGAAGGAAGGAGAGGCAGAGAATTTCCCTGTCCTGTTTGCATTCCTAGACATGGGGCTAGGCATGTCAGCAGCATGGACAGCTTCAGGCAACAGCCTTTATCATTGCTGGATCCAGGTCCTGCTGCTCAGCTGGCTGTTAGAGGATAAAGCCATGGCTACATGCATTTCTTCCTGGCTCCTGGAGGCACTAGTTGCTGGGAGAGCAAGACACAGGAGTGCCTTGCTCCCTGCCATGAGTTGTGCCTTCAGTAATGGTGAGCTTCCAAGGCTGAATTCCTTCAACTACATGTTAAAAGAGATCATTCAAGAAGAGGGGGAGGTAAGATTTAGTCCTGCCAAGAGCTGAGCCTGAATGTGAGCAGGAGGCTAAAGTATTTCATATGTGAAACCAGTAAATGCAAAAGCTTTTATATCCTAATGCAATCCTTTTAAACACTGAAGTTCTCACTCTGGCTCGAGAATTTTCCATACCTTAGGTGTTTGCCCTGTGCTTTAACTCTCCATTAGGCATCTGATACAGGCTCCTATGGGCAAGATGAAACACCAGCTCCATGCTCTCTACAGCCCTTTCATGTCAGAGCTGAAAAAGTGCTTAACTCCTGTTCTTAAGGCAAGAACACCCAGCACTATCAGAATGAAACCTCCTTTGGCAATCACTTGTCAATGATACTGTAATAGTTGGGAAGAAGTGGTAGTATTCCTGGGAAAGTTACCTTTTCTCCATACTTATGTAACCTAACAGCCAAAGGAAAATGTGAGGGCCAAGGGAAACACATAGACAGCTCTGGTAATGCCACAACGTTGTTCAATGGCAGTGAAACAGTGGACAGGAAAAATCCATATCAAATCCCATTAGCTGGAAGACAGGCTAGAAATAACCCAGCAAGGATGGGGAATGGGAAAGACAGGTATGTGTTCCCTGAGAGACGATACAGCCATCGGCCACAGCTGGCATGCCTTGGCTTTGCACCTGTCAAGGAACCGGATTTACATTTCTTGCTACATCCCCCCCTCACACAGGACAATGTTCTGTGTGAAGGAGAAGTACTCTTTAAGGGATAGGGATGTTTGTGCCTATAGTGAGCAAGCTGTTACATTATTGTGCCAAATAGTGGCCAACAAAATCAATTGCAAAATTGGACATCCAGAGTTATCAATATCTCCCCTGCAGAATTCCCTCAGCTGCCTACAAGTCCTAGACTTGCTGTGTGCTGCAGGCAGCAGCACATGATTGGGGAGGGTTAATCTCTTAGAATTTGAGAGCCTTTTCTGAGGTGTGAGCTTTAAAGGGGACCACTTAGGTGGAAACCAGCATGTGCTAGATGTTCCAGTTTCAAGCCTCTTTTCCTCATTCAGTGAGGAAAATACACCCTTGTCCTCTGGAATGGATCACAGACACAATTTTTAATTACAGAGCATGTGCTCCTCCGCCTTCCAATGACTGTTGCAATTTCATATCTAACAAAAGTAGGCACTCAGACCTCCAAAGGGAATAGCTTCTATTTCTCACTTTGGCTACCTTCAGCAGCTGCCAGACTCTTCAAGGTCCTGGGGCTAGGCTGCACCATGTCTGAAAGGGAGGAAGATTTACCCATTGATTCAGTACTTAGGTCACTTAAAAACATCAAAAGGGAAGCAGTGATGTGGAAGTCATGCTCTCATCTGCTCCACCACCAGCCTCTGGAGAAAACAGGACATAGGATATGTTTCCTGCTTGGGGAAAGCTTATAGCAGCCCCAGAGAAAAGGCATGACCTTTTCCTTAAAGGAAATACAAGTCATGGAAAGGAGCAGGGGGTAAAAGTCCAGGCTGCATTTTATCTTAAAAACCATGTCATGTGATTGTACCTCCTCTCGCTTTCTTCCCCTATGCTTACAGCTGATCCTCACTTATTTAGCAATGACACATTTTAAACAGTTTAATCTGTCTCTGTCACCCCATTGTTACTCCAGTCATTTATGAACCTTCTGACACAAGTCAGATGCTGTTGAACTGAAAGGTTTCATCCATTACAAGCAAAGAAAATCAGAGAAAGTACCTCAAGTGAAGGGCTTGGCTTATACTCTGCTTCCAGCTCACAAATGCAGGATGCAGAGATTAAGCATCTCACACAGAATGTGGGAGGAGGAAGAAGAATCTTTGTCTGAGATTCACAGATTTTAATGGATTCCAGAAGGGGAAATCTTTTACTGAGGAGCAACAGCAAAGTTCAGAGAAATGCAAAACCATTTATCTCCTCACTCACATTCCTGCCTGCTGAAAGTGGGAGGAGTACAAGGAGTCCCTTATGGATCATTAATCCACAGAGAGAATGAGCTCAGGAGCCATAGAAATATTTTTTTTCATGTGCAAGAGCCTTGAATCAGCAAGAATTACTCTTCTTTGGGAACATACAGGATCAGTTTATCTTTGCTCCCCAGTACCCCTTGCCTTCAATAGTAGTTCCTACAAGAGCTCCAGTTACTTCACCCTCATTAACATCTGTGGTGATAGTAGATGAGGCTGCCATGAGCTAAATCAATGCATTTGAAGCAGAATAATATTAAAAAGTGAAGATATGAAATCAGGAAATGAAATCAATATAAGCAATCTCAAGTTCCAGAGGACAAGTATCTCAACACCACTGACTTTGGCAATGCAATCATAACTTGCACAGAGTAAGGCATTTCCTGAGAAGCTCTGCAGAACCATGAAGGAAAAAGAAATGGTCAATTATTTGTGTACATGCCAGGACCCCAGGTGATGAAGCATTCTGTTTGCAGCTAGAACTGACCAGAAAAAAATGCATCAAAAGTTATGGTAGGAAAGAGGTAGATCTGGTGGACAAGTCTTGTAATTATGTAATGAGAAGAAAAAGAGTCTAATTTTGTCTCTCTTTGACTCTTTGAAATGCCCTGAAAATATTTCAACAGGGCTTCCGTTGCTAAGAGAGGAACATCAGCGACCAGCTATATCTATTCACAATACACAACCATTTATGAAATGCCACTAGTCTGTAGTGGATGACATTTTATACTCTTTACCTTTGCAAAATTTTTGTAAAGAATAGAACTACACTTCTCTATTCAAATCTCCCAGGAAGCACTCACTCCAGTCTCAGATTTGCCAGGTTCCACCTAAGTCTGGTAAATCCACATCTTTGTTGCTGTAAATGACTTCACAGATCAGAAATATGGCTGAAAGAAAAAACCCAAAGCTGACTGGTGCCCTTGGGGTTTACATTCTCCCGTGTGTGCATGTTGCATCCTTTATTTTTACTTTTTCTCCAACATTGTGTCATAAAGTTAGACTTTGACAAGTTGAAAAGTATGAAGATTAGAACAACTATGTTTACATGTATTGGCACCTGCTACTTCATTTCTTCCATGGCTCTTAAATGTTCAGGCATGTGGCTTTGAAGCAGGCTACCTTCAATGCACTTAAAAACTTCACTGGATTTCCAGCTCCCTTTGATCTCCACAGTCTAGAGACTATCTCAGAGAATACAAATAAATATATTTAAGAGAAAAATATTTTCAAGGAGAAAACCCGACAGTCCTTACAACTTGTTATGCTTTGCCAGTTGATGTCACACCTAAGGTTCTTTTTTGCATTTTATCTTTATGATTCAGGAGGCCTAAATCTCTGGCCAGAATAAGCAGCTTGATGAAGTAACTTGGGAAGAGAGATGTGGTCAGTGCCCTAAGTACTGAAGTGGAAAACAGTTGTTTGGTGATTTTTGTTTGGAAAGAAGATGGAAGGAGAGATGTTTCTGTCCTGTGAAATTTAAAGACTAAATAAAGTAAAATGGATACATTTATGCAATAGAGAAGGCTGTGTTTTGTTAAGAAGGAGTGGGAAGGATGCTATTGAAAAGATGGTAATGGCTTGCTATTGATTATGAGTAGGAAGGACACACTGACTGGAGAATCAGAAAGAGAGTAAAAATGTGGTTAACCCAGGCTATGAGCAAACTGGGTTCTTTCTGGTGTTACACAACACCACCTTTTCCTTCTCTCGTAACATGAAGTCATCGTGCATTACCGCCTTTCTGCTAATGGCTTAGGCTTTATGTAAAGTGCAATTGTCTCCTGCACAGCAAGCAAGTACAAATGAGAGCTAGGTTCTCGGGTAAGGGCATGGGATGGTTAACTTGAGAAAGAGGAAGCATAAACTGGGGAGATAGGGTGAGGCAAGCAGCACAGGAGAGGTATTTGGAGGGACCAGATCCATCCAACTCTACAAAAGGTGAGACAGAAAGTGGTTTTTCATCTTTTAAAGAGCAATCAAGAGTCTTGCCACTAACCACTGCATGAACTCTAAGTATGGAGGAGAAGACACCTCTTAGTGGAAGACCAAAAGGTGCCAAAAGCAATCACCAGAATAGAAGAATGATTCCCTTTCCATTAGGTAGGGGCAGCCTGCACAGGTGGGACCTACAAAGCTTCCTCTTCCTCCCTGATCTGGTGCTGTTGTTCTTGGCTGTGCTGATGTTAGCAGAAGCTATTCAATCTTCATGAGAGGACCAGGGATAGAATGAGTAATAGGTAAGTGAGAGTGCAGAGAACTCTGAGTGGTTTTAAAAGAGAGCAAGAAAATAACTTCCCCTTTTCCCAAAGCAAAGGGGAAGCTGAAATGGAAGCATGGCTCTCAGCAATTTTCTTTCCTGGTCTGCTCTCCTGAACACCCTGTGCAGGGTGTTCTGTAGAGATGCAGCCTGATTCTGTGCATATCTCTCTGTTTCCATCAAGTCTTTAATTGTTCTTAATAACTAGCAGTATAGGATTCTTTAAACTAAAAATGCCCCAATGAGGTCAGTTAGAGGAGAAATGGAATTCTATGCATCAGAGTCCAAAAATTGAAGTCCACTGACGTAATTATGGCAATTCAAGAGAGGCAGACAATAACAAACTCTCCTGGTGTGTGATCCAGGATGTAAAAAATGTGTCCTAGGTTGTCTCCTGTCTTATGTGAGGACAGGAAAGATCTGTTTCACAGTAAGTTGTGAAGATGAGAGAGCAAAGAGAAACCAATGGAGAAGAGAAGAAGGAGGGAGACGGAAGAGGGAGTGACTCCCAAAGGAAACAAGGCCTCAGCCCAGAGAATGTCATGAGATTTATGTCTTCCTTGCCTGTGATTTTCTTCCTTCCCATTGTCAGGACTGCGGAATATTCTTTAAAGGAGGGAGGAAATGGCATTTAACAACTAGGATCTGTGTATCTCTCCTATGCTGAGATATAAGCATTTACTTCCAGGGAAATGTAAAGGTCTCACCTGAGAAAGGGACTGACAGGAAGAATTAGGAGGTGTAGAAGATATCTGAACTAGACAGCTTGAGAGGGCAGGTGTGAGAGACAGGTAATGCTAGAGATTGGTTCTCTCTTTGGGAGCATCCTTGAATCACAGATACCCCAGGAATTTAACTTTCTGCTCTCTGTATTGGATTGCACAGGGCCTTTGCTCATGGCAGTTGAAAGAACAGCCTCTGCTAGCTCATGAATCCTGGTTATTTTAAGCCTCAGGAAATAACAGACTCTACTAAAAATGTAACTTTATGATAAACTTGTAGATTTGTAACTCTAATACGTGCTCAGAAAACCTTGAAAGCAGAATTCAACAATATACCCATACAGATTCCAGAAGACACAAACAGTAGATAAAAATCCAGAGTGTAATTTTAAACATACTTCAGAATTTTTTGAAATATACATGTGATGATTATATTTATATGGTAACTCTTCACAATCCACTAGAAACATGTTTTTTTCTTCTACTCATTCATACATGTAATTATTTAATCACCTGTGGTTAAGTGATTCTCTTAGGATTATTTGGTTTAGCTAAAGGTGGTTGTCAAGAGCTGTTTTTTCATTTCTTATTATGTAACTGAAATTTCTGAAACATAAAGTTAACAGATGAGAGACATCTTACTTTTGTCTTAGTAAGAATGTTTTTTTTTCAAAGAAAGCAACCTTATGTTTCTTGTGTACAGAGAACAAATTTACCTACACAAAAGGATCACATCAACTCGGAGTGAAAGCTATTTCAGTATAAATTCATTTTCCCACGACTCTTTGAAGTGAACACAGAATTACATAATATGATTGAATTGGTTCTTGAGTAAGTATTCTGTTTCCAAAGAGGGGCAGTTCTCCTTTGAAGAATTACTTTTATTTCAGCATTAATAGGCTAAAATTATTGGTTTTCCTAGAAAATTATCCTGAAGATGCAACTACCAAATTCTCCCAGCACAGATGAGGTAGTGGAGGAACACAAACCTGGCCAAATCTTCTGCCTGTTTGAGGTTTAAACTTGCACCATTCCCTGCCTGAAGAACCGACTTAACTTTTCGTTATCTGGATTCTCCCCTTTTAAAGAATTTGTCCAATAATCTATTTGTTTCTTGAGTCATTATCATTGCTTTTCTCTAGATCTTTGCTTACGTGGACATGGATTCTGTAAGAGTCTCCAAGATGGTTTGAGGCAAATACTATAGACGCTTAAATTCAAAACATGAAATGATTCGATGTCTATACCATTGTGTACAGTCAGCAGAAAGACACTTGAATCTGGCATCTGGCCATTCCACTGAACTTTTACTATAATGAGTGGATATTCTGTAATGGTTTCCAGCTTCATATATACAAATCTATTGCTTGCTTCCTTTTTACTCAGTTTAAACCTCTTCTAAGCCTTCAAAAATCTAGTCAATTTTTTTCTGCTACTTTTGAAAGTGTCTATCAAATAGAAAGGGAAACACGAGCTTCTGGATATTCATCTGTGAATAGAGATGTGGTCAGGAAAATAAAACTCTTCATACCCAGAAGTCTGACTATCAAAAAGCCATGCAAGAAGGGAAAAGGATGATGTGCATATATATGTACATCTGTACATATGTATGCATACAGCTATAGAGTATATTATATATACATACACACTGTGTGTGTATAGATGCACATGTATAAAGTTTTCAAATCTATTTTCTAGGTTTGATGTTAATAGTCTGCTTGCAAATCAAAATTCCTAAACATATGTAAAAGACTTGATGCCTGATTCTGCATTGCTGTGACCTTGCCACACATGCTCTTCATAATGTCAACTGCCTCATAAAACTGGATATTTTAAACACGCAGTCCCTAGTAAAATAGGCATTTATCACTCATGATAACATGGAGCTGTCTCAGGGTGTGTTCAAAAGGCCCCCTGCAACTTACTGATAAAAAGCTTAACTCCGTTTCAGGGCTTATCTGAAGAAGAAAGAGGTAAACCCTCATGAAATAGCTAAATTTACTTTTTTTTTTTTCCCTAAGATGAAAAAGAAAGGGAGAGGGAAAGTAAAAAAACCAACAACCACCCACAAGCAAAAACCATACAATCCACTTTAAAACTTCAATGCAGCAGAGTAAGTTTAACCCATTGAGATTTTAAGTGAAGTTTTCTGCTTCATCAGGAAGAACCCTGTGGTGAACCATATGTCAGAATAGAAGAAGATATGAGAAATTTGCCTCCTTTGCAGATGAGAAGATTAATTAAGAGGAAAATCACTTAGCCAGATGTCTCATTGGTGAAACTACACACGCAAGGTAGATCTGAAATAACGGAGTAACATAGCACAGAGAGTGAATATGATTTGCTAATGTTGAAGTGATAGGAATCTGGTGTGAATTAGATCATGCTGACTCTTGGAGAAACAGAGGAGCACAGGTCTTATTTCAGCTACAAATTATGTCTGTTGTTATAATGTTCAGTATCATTACTTGATGCAGTTGAGTTATGGGTTACAAATAAATTATCCGGAGAAGACAGTCCTTTCTCCATTCGCAGTCATAAATTGTTGGCAAACCAAACCTGGTTTCTCCAAGTGCCACTTTTCTTCATTCACCAAGTAGTTTTTCAGAATGCTTAGCAGCTGATGAATTTTTCATCAGCTCATTACTGGTGTAACACTGCAAAATTCATTTGACTTAGGAATGTAAGTCTTTCAGAAGTAAGTAGAACATAGTCTGTCTGCTGTCCAAATACTTGCCCTATGTTCACGTATTCTTGTCACTGTGCATCTCTGTGTTCTCTCAATTTTTCATGAGTTTCCTATTACAACTTGGATGTGAAGAAAGAAAAAAAAGTAAACAAAGACCCTACTAGAGCCAGATGTCATGTTTAAAAGTTTTCTGTGGGAAACAAATAGGCCAGTTGCTAAACGACTTCTGAGCTACTACTTCTTTCTAAGAATGCCTTACAAAATTAAGAGTGGGAAGCAGAGAACTCTTGCCCCAGTGGATCTACTGGAACTAATACTAACTCCCACCTCCTCACTGCTATAAATGCCTTCCTATAGTCAAAAAAAAGTAGTGTCCCTGGAAAGCAGTCATTTGTCTCCTACCTGTAATCTGTCCTCTCTATGTAGTCTACCAGCCTTCGGAAGAAAGGGTGCCTGTACAGCACCTAGCTCAATCAGATCCCTCTGTTGGCTTGAATTTCTCTATGCTATAGGAATACTAATCCCTCCACAACAATAGAGACAGGCACTCCACTGAGCAGACACACAAACAGACTTTCATGAGAGAATGCAGTCCCAAAAGCCTGTTTTACAAAAGGCTTTGCTGACTGGACTCAGTCATTTGAACAGTGATGGATGCAAGGTATATGCCATGAGCCTAGAAAGAAAGGTGCAGCACTATCAGCAATGAGATGCAAAGACCACACAATTCAGCAATATTAATAGGCTAAAGCACATGACCAGCCATAACCTCATATTTTAACATCTAATGTATAAATCATTGGCATTTTAAAAAATTATTATTATTTTGGTTGCTTAGTTGGGTTTTTTTTGTTTGTTGGGGTTTTTTGGGGTTTTTTTTTTGCTTGTTTGTTTGAGGGTTATGTGTGTGTGTGTGTGTGTGTGTGTGTGTGTGTGTGTGTGTGTGTGTGAAAAGCAGTACCCAGAAATGCTAAGAAGTGTGTATTTTTAAAAAGCAGACTGCTCTTTGGGTGCACATCCCCCCTCATTCCTCTCCAGCTTCGTACTTTGCCAAAATCTCTGCTGTTTATTACTGAAATTTCAGGTATATTCTAAGCCTTTGAATTTGCAGACTTTCACATATACATCTCAGACAATGAGGGAGAGCCCTGGGGTATAAAACCAAATTTTCCAATTCATATGCATCACAGCAGTCGGAGACAGGTACACAACACACAGAATCACAGAATAACCAGGTTGGAAAAGACCTTTGGGATCATCAAGTCCAACCTATCACAAGCAGAGGTATCTCCATTTACATAAATGCTTGTGGGACATATTTTGAGGCTTCTGTGCTAAACTGGAAAGATTATTGTAATCTTTAGGTTTTCATTGCTTATAAATTCTCACATGTTTACCAGTGAAGACCAACATTTTCATAATCAATAGCCTTCATTTTTGTTTATTAGTTACTGTCACAGACAAGTAATTCTGTTGATTAAGGGCAATTAAATCAAATCTGTTGCCAAGGCAGTGAAATAACATGATTAAAAGTCTGCAAGGATCATTTGTGCCTTTTCACAGGGCCTGTGTGTAAGGTAAGTGGTATTGCTCCAGGAACATTTAAAGGACCAGTTTGCAGCTCCAAAATATATCTTATAATGAGCTAAATATAGAGCAAGGCTATTCTCAGAACCAAACTCACCATTCACAGCTGTAAGTCACTTTGTCCTCACTGGGGATCACCGTTGCCATGTTCTCATGTCTCCTCCTCTTTCTGGAGGAGACAGCCCACAAATACCTGACTCTTTCTGCCAGAAGCTTTAGCTGTCATTGCAGCAGTTGGAGAAGCTAGGCATGACGGAGCCAAGACCTTCTGTTTGAGGGACAAAGGCAGCACCAGACTGCTCCCTCTTGATCTAGGTAGGGTTTGCACTTGGGCTACTACTGAAATACAGCTGGCAGTGTGGATGGCAACCACACAGCTCACAAAGCTTGCTTTGCTTCATCTTCTTCCTGACCCTCTTCTCTGAAGCTGAGACACATCTTGAGGTCTAATCTTGCCTCCTGGTTTCATTTTGGGCCAGTTCTTCTACATAGCACAGACTGCACTGCTTCTCTATCCACCCAGAAGGAAGACATTATCTACTGGTAGGTAATGAGGAAAAGAGGTCTCCACAAATTTATCTCTTTAATCACTAGCTCCTCTAACAGTTACATCTGGAGTACAAGGGACCCCAAATAAAACATTCTGAACATGTTGAGTACATATTAAATCCTGTAAGGTGCAGAACACTTTCCCCAAGGGGAGGAATGCCTTAGACTCCAAAAGATAGCTTTGCATAGGTAACGGCCTCCCCAGACTGAACCTTCGACCCAGTGGTGTTTATTTGTGTGAATCCTTCACCTCATTTGAGCTGTCCCATTGCCTTGGAACTGGGTCACTACAGCGTAAAAAGAAGAGGGCAAAAGCAGCAGTTTGAGCAGAGACTGCTGAACGTGTGGAATTTCTCAGATTTTGTAAAAGTTAGGCACCTACTTCCTGTACATCTGAGCAGTGGTGGGAAGAAGCAAAATTTATAAGTGATGCATTTAAAACTCAGCAAGTTCACATTCCTGCAGTCAGGCTACATATCTTTTATATCATACTAGTACTACTACTACGACCTTTACTAAGAAAAAAAAAAAACCAAGAAAAGAAACTGGAGATATATTCACAGCACAACACTGTATTGAATCCAAGCCAACAAAATTCAAGAGCAACTCCATTTTTAGCTTTGATAGCAGATATCTTTACTTAGCTATTTCACTTTATTCCAGCTATACACAAATGTTCATTAACAATGAATGATGGAGTAAATATACACACACTGCCTAACAACAGCAGGCTGAATTACTGTCTCTCTTGCCTCTCTGTTGACTATACTGAGAGCCCACTCAGACTGATGGGATATCTGAGCTGGGAATGGGAAGTGCCCGAGGTTAGATGGTGTACGTGTTGTGGCATCCCTGTATAAAACCAGAACCCCTCTGCAGGATTCACAGACTGGATTATTTTAAATCTGAAACAGTAGTCTGCTCCCACCTGGATTGCCCAGATTTTACTGCATTTATAGAATGAATAAAATTCCTTATCAGCCATGAGTGAATACAAGTAGATAGGCAAAGAATATGAGCAATGAGATAACACTGTTCAGTGTACGTCAGTAGGCAGCTGCTCTGTGGTCTCACCTTCAGGCACTTAGCAAAGAATTAATATGTTCAATATAGTCAAAGGGTTTTGTTGGTTCTTTATGCTTTTTCACATCAATTTCTAAGATTTTTACTCTGGTTATGTAGCAAAATTATTTTTCCAATTACTCTGCCTCTCTGGCAAACATCTGCTGTCCATGCTGTGCAGTGCCTTTCAATACACTGATCTTTAAATATCTTGTTTTCTTGCAAATATTGCAGCAATTTTACTAAGAAATAAGACCCTTTTTGCCAAGACCTATCTCCAAAACCTCCACTATTATAAAAACAGGAGTATAGTCCTATTGAACTTCCCTCTAATTTAATTTTGTTCTTAATCTGTAAATTTGACCAATATTTTCAGTCAGAACATTTCTTCTAGCTAGATGGAAAGCCATTTATTTTCACTGGCAATCATCTGATCTCAAAATGTTTCAAGCCTAGAATTTCTTTCTAGATGCTGGAAGGAAAACCAAGAGAACCTGATGCATCAGCTGTTTTTTCATGATGAAAAGACAAAAGGCTCCATGAGGTACTGACATCTCATCCAGATTCACCCTTGGGCCTTCTGCATGGTCCTCTGACAACCTGGGTCTGCCAGAGAAGTGATTCATAATATATCAGGATTGAAGATCTAGTCCTGGACTTGTCATCTGGCCAGGCCTATTTCTAAAGATACCTGATTGCGTCTGGACCCTTGTTAATATTATGTAAGGAGCAAAATGCCCCTCAATGAGTCATGACCACCCTCTTGCACATGCTTGGTGACTCCCAGTAATTTGCTCAAGCTTTTCAAAACCCAAACTCTCAGAATCCTGAATTAGTCTGCATGGTTTTTTCCCATCAATAATAGAAAGCAAGCTGTAATAAAAACAATAAAAAATGAGCTATCATACTCTAAACAGCCAAATAAAAGAAAAACCAATATAATGTAGCAGTAGTATTTAATCTTTCTCATTGGTTAGAACTTGCAGAAATGACTAAAGGGTAAACAGAAATTGCTGGATGGGATTCCAGAGATGCTGCTCACAGCGTCATTTCTGCTGGATCAGCCTGCCTCATTCAACATGGAAACATTGTCAGTGTTAACATCCATACAGAACAAATATTCTTACAGCAAGCTCTGTATTGAATCCTGAATTTCAGGCAGCTCCCAGCAATTCTGTCTGCGCATTCTCCCTTCATTACTGATATCACAGTATGATAAACAATTCTGCTATTGGCAGTTTGTTTATTAAAAATAATATAAAAATACTATTGAATTAAACCAGGAAAGATTACACTAAAGCCATAAAAGAGATATGGAGTTACTGCAGCACTGAAAACACAAGAGTTTTCACACTTTTCTCAGCTTATCAGATCAATATTCAACTTCTTCCTGTCCGCTTTCTTTTTAATACTGTCCCAAAACGAGCGCTGCCATGCTGCAGCTGAGCCTCTGTGCTCACTTGAGTGTTCAGGCAAATTCTCTTCTCTCAAGTTTACTGAAATATGCCGAGTTACACTAGCAAAGGACTTGCCCTCCTGTATCCTCTCTTGCTGAGAAACTAATTTGTTTGTCCTTAAGCCCACATTTATAAATTTCCAGGAGCAAAAACACACTGTGGCTTTAAATATAGACTGTCAGTTTGTGGCTTGTGTCTCATGTTACACACAGACAGCTTGAGACACTAAACGCAAGTTGGGCAACAGCATTAATATCTTAGAAAAGCATCAGTACGCTTTCAAAATGCTCTATATTTTCATTCCTGGAGGCGGGGGGGAGGGAAAAACATTCAAATGAAACTTTTCTAAGCAGGAATTTAGGCGGAAATGTTGCTAACTTTTCTGGGTCCTATTCAGGAGCCAGAGTTTGCAGAGCCCATTTCAGTTCTTCACACACACATGCACAAACACAAAGAATAAAAAAGAAAAACAGTTTCACCACAACCTTTCTTCTTCAAAATTAGTTTCAGGTGCTCTTTTTTTTTTTTTTTTAGATATATGAAACATATTAAACAATCTTTTCCTTAAGTGGCAGACTGATAAATCCACTCTTATTGCAAGAGGAGGAGGGGAAGGATAAAGGTACTCACGTGGTTGAGATGTCGTATTGTTTGGGTAACTCATAATTTACGCCTTTGAAAAATGCCTTATTTGTGTTGACAAACTCTCTTCCCTGCTCAGAACCGACGGCAGGACTGAACAGAACAGCTGGAAGAGCCCAGGAAAATGCTTCTCTTGTTCGGGCTCTCCTTGCCTGGCTCCTGACCCCTTTACAACTGGAAAAGGAAACAGCACATGTGTCATTCTCTTTTGCCTGTGTAGCTCACATGAGCGGGGAGGGGCACGCATTTGCAGATAGAAGTAACTGTATTCGAGTTTTGCAAGTTGGATGTTTTCCATCCCTTTGCTTTCACTAGCCAGCAACCAGTGGAAAAAAAACCCCACTATTTTAATTCCTAGCTAAATCTCGATGCACCTATTAGATTCACTCCTCAAACTCCTACCCGCCCCTATTGCAATTATTTCTTTTAAGTGCAAAACTTGCTGCTGACTCTTTTCCCAAACTGTTTATCATCAGAGAGTGATATTGAAAGTAGGACTTTCAAGTTTCACTGCCCAGCAGCATCCTTATTACTCACAGTCTACCTTATTCTGTCCTTTTAATGGGTGAAAATTAAGAAAGATATTTACTGGATCAGAATAGTTACATCAGCATATAGCATGAATACGGCACTGTGCTCAGATCAAGGAGGAACCTGTGGCTACGGCACAGGCTAGGGGGACAGGTAACTCCAGTCCTGTCTCTGACATGGGCTTCTTATGGCACCTTGGGCAAAACATTTAATCTGTGTCTCAATGTGTAGAATAAAGATGATACCACTGATTTCCTCCCAGTGTTGTATTTTTATTTTAATCTGCAGGCAGGCATCTTTTATAAACAGGATATGTTTATCAGTTTGTATGGATTCATTTACTCAGGCTTCACAGAAAGCTTTTCATCCTGGACTAGGCTACTAGCTGCCTCATTTCTCTTGCTACAATTTCAAGTTATCTGTTTGGCTATCTGCATTCTATATTGCAGTCAGCATTATGTACTTGGTTTAAGTGTTCATGTGCAGTAAATCAGTGGTTGACATAGGCTAGAACTTTGACGTCATATCAAAACACAAGCAATTTATAACTCATGTGTCTTAGACACTAAGAAAAGTGGACAAAGTTTCCATTTTCCTGGTTTCTGTGAGTCAGGATGAATTAACAGCCTGCCTGGGACAACAAAAACACAGTAACCATTGGATCAAAAATGGGAAAAAACAAAGTCACGAAATTCAGGCTGAGATCCATCCTGTTTTGCAAAACTGTCACAGGATATTTCTGGGAAATAATCTCAGTGACCTCCTACAAGAAATCAGTGTTAGTTTGCAGTATTTAACTAGTATGTAGGATGGAAAGACAGTGACTTATTTACATGCCAACGACAAATAACAGCTTGTTTGTGAGCATGGATACAGTAAATTACTTGAGTCAGCATTTTCCACATTCTGGACTCATGGTAGAGAGCCCTGGAACATTCAGTGATAGAGCAAAGCAAGGCAAACAACAAAGAGGGGAAAACAATAGCAAAAAACTCTTGACATTGCTCCACTGGCTTCATGTCTTTAGCACAACATTAATTTACACTAGATAACTTGTCTATGAAAATATTAATGGATTTATTAACTATTACTTCTACATTGAAATCACAATGTACACAGGTACATTTGGGCCTTTCTGTCACGGTGCATGAAAACTGTTGCCATATAAGGTTATTACATTTAAAAATCTTTCATCATCCAGATCTCTGAGAAGTATCAGACCTCCTGTTGAGAAAAGACTTCTCAGCTGCTGCAGTTGAACTGAAGGAAGGAAGGTATGGAAATCTTCATTATGTTTCCACCAGTGATCTAGACCCTTCCTCTGAGTTTTGTGCCAGACTGTTCCACATTTCAAACACACACTCAGGCGGGCTGGCCTAAACTGAGCCCAGTTAGGTCCTAGTGTTTAACCCCCTTGCATCTCTGCAATACTTCCCACATCTGTCCTCTTTCTTCCTATTAAGGCTTCTCTCCTACCATCACAAAATCACTGGGAGAGTTGTACTGAAGTTTACATAAGAGAATTCCTGCAGAATTAAGTCCACATGGGAACATCCCCTTTAACACCTTAGTATCTTCACTTATGAGTTCTTTCTTTGCTTATTGAATGGACTGGGATTCATAGGAAATCAGAGAGCTATTTCCCAAGGCTGTTGCTTGCCCTCAAGCAGGCCATTAAAGAGAGGTTCCTTGACCTTTCCCACTTGTCATTAATGGGAAATATGTGAGTTGAAAAGGGAAGTGAGCCCAGCATGCTTCCAGAGGAGCCTGGGACCAGGGCACAAAACAAAGAGCAGCCCAGTCCTCTCTGCCTGCCTTGACCCTCAGTCTACTGCCCTGAGGGAACAGAAGGCACTGAAAGAACACAGAGCAAAAGTTGGAAATGGAATGGTGGGGGGCAAATTATGGGATTAATCCTTAGTTTCCAGTTTATCTGAATTTTCTGCTAAACTTTAACTATGGAGGTTGCTTCTGGCAAAAATGCCATGCAAAGAAAGTGAAAAGGTGAAGATAGGAAAAGGGTAGCTGAAAACATTTATTATCCTCTGGCTATGGCATTCATACAGGATCCACTGGATCTGTGGGACAATGTAGGTGTGTTGGGAAGTGTGTCAGCCTGTGACTTTCATCAGCCAGTTACTTGGTTTTATGTGGCAACCAGGTTCCCATAAACTTACAGAAGAAGTATTGGTTTCCTGCCCTGGTGAATACTTCTACCATATCTCCAGTCTTTGAAAGTTCAGAGAGTTTTCACCAGAGTAATCAGGCTGTAAAAACTGTGTCAAGACTGAAAGAAGCTGAGTGGAAAACTCCCAGTAACATCCTTCATTGTCCACCATATGCAACCTCCCAGCCTCAGAGACTGTGTTTGGATTTACTACCAGGACCATTGTGGAGAGGATGTAGCAGCAACTGAAGCAGCTTTTACCTGGTTGTCAGTTCAGGATGCACCTCATGCCTTTAACAATGACCGCACTTGCATGAGCCATCAGCATGCTCCACCATGCCACATGCTGTGGCCATCCAGCCAGTTGACATGAAAGACAGTGATGGCTTTCTCCTCTCCTTTCCTGGCTGCACACTTCATGCTATCTTAAACATGTCAGACTGGTAAGCTATGTGTGGTTAGGATGGATCACAAACTTTGAAGACTTTCTGAAGCTCAGGGAGAGATACAGCTATAGTGCAGCAGAAACTAGGCTGAATCTTGAAGGAGGGATACTTCATATGAGATGCTTCAGAAAAGTATTTGACACTGGACACCTTGTGAAATGTCATTTTCCTGCTGATTACATTTCTCTCCATCGCTGAAAGGAACAATAGTCTATATATGTTTTAGCTTCAGTCCTCTTTCTTCCTTCCTGTTTCCTATTTATTTTTGTGAGGGTAGGGATTACAGGCCACAGACTACCCATCCCCTGTGTATGCCAACTCATGCCTGGTGTAATGTCATCGAGAATGAAACCTCTGTGACTGTGAAAAAGGGATCAAAGTAGACTTACTACCCATGATGGGCTAGGATGCTAGTATAACTCCTGATTTATGTTGTGCTTATGAGGCCAGTGACTGTGGGTGCAACTAGCTTGTGAAATCCTTGGGGCACAGAGCAGTAATTTTCTGTCTACAGTCATAACAGTAATGGTTAATGAACAAGTTCTTGGCCTTCATATATGGCCAAAAGAGAAGGATTTACTCCAGAGATATGAGATCGACTCTCCTTTCTAATTGTTATCTCAGGCATACATCTTTACCAGCCCTCTGACTGCTGCTCAAAGCTTTGGGAGATATTTGTATTCCTGGAACACAACATACCCCCTGCTTTGCCTTATCTCACAACTATTTGCAGCTAAAGGGTGTAGTGTGCCTATTTGTGTTTAAGGCATTCCCACTTAGGCTGGTAGCTTATTTGGGGCAAGTTCTTTTCCATTTGTATCCGTGTTCTCAGAGGAACCTCCAGTGTTACTACAATGTAAATCCTTCTCAAAACATCAAATATAAGGAGAATCTACATCTTCTCTACAGTCCTGTGCTTGGCTTTCCATGAACTGTAGTCCAATTAATGACTCTACAGAGTGAAAATGGATTAGGTCAAGAGTTCAGTGGAAAAAATGTTAGATTCTCTGTGACTATCTAGAATGTTGCCACGTCCAAAGACCAGGAGGAACACCTTAGAGCCACTGATTCCTGCCCTCTCTCAAATCTAATGTCTGACACCACTGAAAAGCACATCGTTTGCTTGTACTCTAGACTAGTCAACAGGATGTTGACATACTGTTTGATAGTGCATATTTGGGACAATGGTAACATAAGCTGGGTGTGCATGGAGGAGGTGAATCATACTATTGGCTCTTGCTGAGTTCAAGAAATGTGAGAGCAGGCTTTGGTACATGGATTTCTCATAACAAAAGAACTAAAAGATAAATAAAATAAAGTTAATCATGCTGAACTTTAAAACAGAAGGAAACACAAAACAGAATTAACCACTGGATGTCATCGTCCTAGGGGATCTGGTATAGTAAAACCATTCTTTTGACTGAAAAACATCACTTTTGTTTACATAGTTGAAACTACATTATCTGTAGCATAATTTAAATCAGTTTTTTTTTTCCCTAGGTCACTGCATAACTATAAAATGGCCAGCAAATTGAAAGTCAAGAGTCTTTTGATGCCTGTGGAGCCTGGTGTGTTTTTTTGCCAAAGTATTAAACAATGCTTTCACTGCTAATTAAGTGCAGGTCAAAATCCTCTCAAAGGCTGCTTGTCCATCACCTGGACTGTCCTTGTATGACATGAAATATAGTCTTGTCTCAGCCTGAGCTCTCTGGGAGTTTGAATCCTAAGATCTCTTGCACTTCATCAAGGGCTTCAGACTCTTTTTTTACCCATTTGAATCTGGGTGGATGAGACACACATAGGACACATGCAAAGTTGAGATCTTTCTAATCACAGTGTGAAAGCTTTGACCATTAGCTGGGGTATGTGTGCTTTAAATTAATTCATGAGTCTGCTTCCCACATTGCAGCAACATGGACCCAAACAGACACAGTCAGATTGGTAGATAATATTTCCTGAAATATAATACTGAGGTACTTAGTCTCATTTTTAGCTGGCATGTACTATCCTCTCTGAAGAAAATGGCATAAAATTAAGACTGTTTCCTTCTGTAAGTGAAAGAGCAAAAAATCTCATGTCTCTCCTCTGCACCTCTGCTCAATACACAGCACCATGCTCATATTAATGACCTTCACTTTGGTTTTCAGACTGCTTTCCATGACCTTGGATCAAATATAACAAGTGCAGAGTTTAGTGTTTCAACCCACTATCTGAGCACAAAGCTGGCATGTGATAAAGGCATAGTTACATTGAATGAAACTGTGGCACCATGAAGATATGTGTGATGATCCCAAGATCCTGTCACTAAGCGTTGCTCCTATCGCTGGTTTAAAAATAACTCCACAAAATTCCTAGCCCAAGAGGCTTGAACTTCACCTTTCTCATGAGTTTTTGTTTTAAAAGAACTTCAAACTCACACAGGTCTTTTTGTTCAATCTGCAACTTCTCTGAGCAATCATGAAGATATTTGTGTTTGTAGATGTAGTCAAGTTGCTTCCTTTGTTAAGTGATTAATTAAATGGCTAGATGATGTAGCATGCAATCCTAATGGAGTCCATTAGAATTACACCAATAAATCTGCACAGTGATTAAGGCTTACAAGCAGTTAGCACAAGTCTGGGCCCTGCCAAGCTCCCTCATGGAATGTTTTCTGATCCCTGGCTGTGGTACCTGCAGATCCTTAGGTTTTTGGAGACATTCTCAACAGTCGTAGGCAGTTACCATATCCTGCATTTAGGACATCCTTTAGGACCACAAAGATGAAGTTTGAGAGCTCCCAAAGCAATGAATACTTTCATGCTGATAGTGGGTTTTGTTCGTTTGTTTTGTTGGTGTTTTCCTTTGTGTTTTTTTCCAGTTTTTGTTTGGTTGATTTCTTTTAGCTTCTTGGGTTCTTTGTTGTTGGTGTTGGGTTTTTTCTCTTTTTTTTTTTCCTTTTTTTGGTGGTTTTGGTGTGTCTTGTTCGGTTTGCTTACATGTTTTGGTTGGTTGGTGCTTTTTGATTGTTGTTTTTTAAATATTGTTCTAAATCTTATTCTAAATAATTCCTAAATCAACAGGCGCAGGATCTGGGGAGTCCTTGCTAAAATCCTGGTGTAAATTTACCTCTACAGTAGAAGTAATTCTTCCTTATCTGCTCACTCTTGTCCTCTAAGGAAAAAGCATGGATTTTGACCCCTGCCATGTGAACATGTGTGAGTTCCCAGTGCAGTCATGTAATTGGATTTACTAACATCCTGCAGACGGTTCCTTCTGTTGCTTTCAAAAGATTATTCACAGGAATTAGGCAGATGAGAAAGTGACTGTAGGATGGTTTTGGCTTTGAGTCCTCCAGGGAGGACTCTTGAACGCCTCACTCAAAGCCAAAACCATGCCAAAGCAATAGACATGTGATTCCCTGCTGTCTTCTAGGAAGACACAAGTGTGTGCCTTATTTTTCCCTTTAATTCTAAAATATATTTACCCACCTCTGCTTAATGGTTCTCTCAAACAGTAAAATATTCATCTCACTAAAGTGAGGTTCTTAAGCCACTAATAAGAAATTTGTTTTTATAAGCTTTGTGCAGGGAGTGGAAGAGAAAGTTTCTCACGTGCAACTAAATTCACTGACTGTGGCTATCCTTGAAAGGCACTCCACAGTGAGTCCAACTAAAGTGGGATATGGTCTTAAAAGTAGCTAATCTGTTGTTCCTTTTTTATTGTGTGAAGTAAGTTTTTATACAAAAATGGATATACTTGCCTGCTGTGATGGAAGTAAAAACATAGAATGGTCTATTCTAATAATAAATTGCATGCTGATCATTTTTTCACTGCAGCAAAGGCAATTCAGCTGTATCTGATTGGCACTACTTCAAGATTTTTGATGTTCAGCAGGAGAAGAACATACAGCTGAAAAAAAAAAAAAAAAAAAAGCAAAAAGCTCTCAAACTACACATGCTAGAATGGCAACAAACTCAACTACAACAGTTTACCAGACCCACTCACAACTTATCAGGCGCTGGGATACACAACATTTTTTTAAAATGAAATTTTACAATGAATTTCGTTTTGTTTTACTGCAGAGCCCAAATGCTTCACAGTGACACAGACTCCTTTAAAACTTATTTAAACGACATGCATGAAAGTGGTTGAAAATTTCAGCTGTTGATTCTGCAGCACTCTGTTGCAGGGTGCTCCAAATCCCCTCACCTTCCCTCATTATCTATCAGCAGAGGTCTGAATAGGGGAGACAAAGTTGTGAAATGATCTTCCCCTGTCCTGATGACAGTAATAACCACCTGTTGTCCTCCCTGTGGGTGGAGGCCCCACAGGTTATTTACCGGTGTGAGGAGAAGCCCCTTGGGATTTGGAAATGTGATAAGGGGGTATTTCACATTTTGGCCTGGACAGATTCTCTAGTAATATATAAAAGGGTGAGCAGAGAGCAGTGAGGGCTCTCATTTTTCCGCCGCTCTCAATTTCACAGGGCTTACCCGTGTTTTGGGGTCCGCTCCTTTCGGCTCTGCCATTTTGGGCGCTCACCTCTCGCCGCTCTTGCTCACTTCTACCCACGCCAGCGCTCCAGCCCTGGGACCTGCCGGCCACCGCCAGCCTGGGACCGATCCTGCTCAGGAGCCTGCCAGCAAAGCCGTGACCCTGACTGCCTGGGACCTGCCTGCCGTTTCGCTTCTCCCTGGGACCGATCCTGCAAAGCCGTGAGCCTCGAACTGGATCACCAATGGGCAGTTTCTGGAGTCTGTCAGCAGAGTGAGCAAGCTAGAGACCGTCTCCAAATTCCTACTCCGACCTTCGTGAGTAAACCTGGCCTGCTCATATCTCCCTAGGGGTTATTGGTCGGCCTCTGATTTATAAGTGGGGTGAAGCTATTTGTGGCTTAGCCTTTTCCAGCCTCTGAATGCTCCAAATTGTATTGCAAATTGCCGTAAGCATCCTGGAAGAATTCGCGACCGAATGGAACCTCTAAATAATTTTTATCAGTTTTGTACATAGTTTTGGGGCGTTTGTTGTTTGTTTGTTTGTTTGTTTGTTTTTTAATAAAAATAACTATATTTTTTATAATTCCCGCCTTTTTAATTTAACCCCAAACTAATACACACTCCTACAGGTCAACGTTTTATCACCCTTATGCTGCTGCTGGACGTACTGAGAGCATGTAGAGGTTAGCCCTTGCAGTGAGTTGTAAGAAAACTGTACTGATGCATGAATACTCCACTATGAAATCTGCAATGCTTTATTTGGAAATAACTTTCTGCCGTATTAAAGCAGAGATCGGCCCAGAAAGTTATAATTCAGAACAACAAACATAACTACATGAAAAATATCTGAATAAGCTAAACATATCTTTTCTTTACCAGGTAAATCAGTATGATTTTTTTCTTGTGAAGTCAAGCTGAAAGGATTTGACAGGGAATGTTCGGGAATGGAACTGATTTAAATCAGGAAGTTTTGGTAAGGGTCACGGTTCAGAAATCTCTAGGATCACTGGATCTTGTCAGGTTTTTTTCAAACACTGAAATAAGAGCTGGAGCAATTCTATGCAGCACTGACACTACACTGCTGCTCTGTCTCTGTGAGCTCAAACCCATATTAGGAAAACACTGAAGAATGCCCTTATGGCTGTCTTAATTTAAGAAAATACAAAGCATGCTCTTAATTTTAAGTACAAGCTTAGGTTTCCAAATTGAAAGTATGCTTAAAGATTTTCTTGACAACTGAAAGGTTCCTATAAATATTCATATATGGACGCATCCTCTACCAGCTCACCCAAATTAAATTCCCTGATTAGACTCTAGATGAGGAAGTCTACTGAGGAAACTTTTTAAAGATAAAGGGTTAATGTCATTTTATGTAACTTCAGTGATTAAGATATTAGTCACTTAATCTATTCCAGTCTTTGACATTCTCTCTGGAGTCAAAGGAGGAGATAAAGTTTTCCAGAAGCTGATTAATTCTCTTCCTAAAATTAGGTGCAAAGAACTACATCACAAACAACAAAAAAATTGTCTCTCCTCTAAGGAAAAATCCCCTACACCTTTCTTTCCTGAGATTCGGACACAGAGGATGCTGCAGTATTTCTAGGAATATTTGAATTTGCTATTTCTATTCTGGTACCACATGATGCTCCTCACAGAGGTCGTCCATTCTTGTACTTAGCAAATATAAATAAACAGAGTCCTGCCTTTATTTTGTAGAAGTTCTGGTGTGCAATGGTGGGCAATCAAACTCTCATTTAGTAAATGTTACTGATTATACGCACTGTGTAGCACGAGTAAACACTCTGTGTTAATTAGCACTCTATCAATATTCCATAATTTGAAATTTCTCCTACCACCATCATCTGTTGTTTTCTTAACTTCAAAAAATCATTTTCATATATCCTCTGTAATGCCCTGTTTATAGTTTAAATAAATTTAAATGAAGTGGCATTATTGTATGTTATGCATGATGCCATAAAATCTTTAATTGCTTGAAAAGTACAGTAATTACAAACAAAGAAATTTTGACTTACTTTGTTTCTTTTACTGCTCATTAGGGGGTTTTATATGAATGCAAAACTTGAACTTTCTTTGAAAACTTTTACTGGTTTGTACCTTTACTGGTTAATATTTGCTTCAGAGAGAATGGTTTAATGCGTTCTGAAATTTACTCAGCAGCATTGTATTTGTTCTGTGTTAGTAGATATTTAGAATACAACTTTAGACATGGAATTTGATAGTGAGATAGAGAGATAAGAGTTCTAATAAAAGAGAAGAGTTTTTTTGTGTTTTTTTTCAAGTGAAGCAGTTAACTTTTACCAAATAAGATTAATTGTAAATATTTAATAAGTTATCCCACTGTTTATCATATTGGCTTTAAGATCATCTGAACTAGCTAATATTAAATAACGCTTTTTTTTTCCTGCAGTACCTTCAAATTTTTGGCATTTTGCTGTACATAGTAGCCTAAAGTAATTAATCTTTGGGATGTAAGATCACACATTTGATATCTGTACAAATATTGCTGTGTACTTTTTCTAGGTTCAGAAACAGAAGAGAGAAAGAGAAGCTTAAATACATCTAGGGAATTTGGGCCCAATTCCCATATAAATTAGCGAGCTTAAAGTACCTCAGCTAAAATATAAAATGAAAAATAAAATGGCAATGTCTTCCTGGTATCCGATCTCACTTTAATAGAGTACTCAAATATCTTCTGTCCATAAAACCATCATGGTTCATAGTGGTTATGATGATAATTTGTCCTCCTGCAGTATTTTAAATGTACAATTCACTTGAAAAAAATTCAGAAATACCTCCACCAATTAACATTGTTTTTCTTTCGTGTTATCATGTGCTTCTTTTGCTGCTAGCTCCCATCTAACTTCTCCTGAATCGCTGGTGATCCAGTACAGCTGCACTGCTGTCACTATAGCCCAGACACTGAGTGTGTTAATACCTACATCCTGTTATCTGTACCTAGTAACAAATTAGCTGTGCATGTATATGAGCAATCCAATTCTATTGTTGTCATTTTCATATTGTTCTCTAAAGTGAGCATTGACTTAGTAGCCAATGCGATGACAAATGAAACAGCTGTGGGCAATATCTAGACATTAGTTCCACAGACATACACACACACAAAAGGAAAAAAAAAAAGAAAGAATGGGAAAAAAAAAAAGAAGTATTTATGCTTGTAGTAATTTTTTTAATAGTGTCAGGTTAATGTCTTTCAAGTTTTAGAAGATATATGGGAACATTCAGTAATTCAGTTCATGGATTTATACTAATAGACTAACAGCAGAAGGAGACTGGATGTTTCTAGCAGTACTTCATACTCTACTGTTGAGCTGATATTGCAAAATTACAGTTTGCTGGCAGAAAGCTAAAAATAGTTTGGATTCCTTAGAGGAATAGAAGATCACCTACAGTGTACTGACAGAAAAGGTTGGAAAGGTTGAGTTCTTTGATCATGGGGAAGAAGGAGATTAAAAATCCTCCTGCACTGCAAATATTTTTCTAGGAAGAGAGAAACACACCTATAATATTGAGGCATGAAGAGCTTTTCTTCATTTGGATGTTATATTAGTTTAACATAGATTACACTCTGAAGGTAAAAAGTCCATCAGACTAAAAATTATATCAGCATAATCTGTCCTTGTAAAATGCACACAAACAAAATGAGAAATCACTGCATGTTCACATTATTCTTAACTGAAGTCTTTGCTATAGAGGGACACTGATAGCTTGACTATTTTAGTTCTTGGCTCTGCTGAGGAGATATCTTCCAGTGGGTTCATGCATAGCACTGTGGTTGGAGCTCATTGTGGACTAGTAGGACCATTGGTTTCATGCTGCCAGGTTCAAAACCTGTTAGGGCCACTCTGGGTTTCTGGGTAGGAACTCTGACTACTAAATGTTTAGGTTCTTCCTTCTTTATTCACTATTCGCCAACCCTTTTGAATAGCAAAATTGTCAATATGAATGTAGAATGTTTGCAATACAGGACCTAATTAGGTTCACTTTTTTACTTCCCCTGTGCCTCACCAGTTCTGTGATGTGAGATCATGTTAGAGCCCACTCAATGGGTCAGACCACCTCACAGAGAAATGGAGGTTATCTGTTGAAGCGGAGAAGAAGTGTCTCTTTTAGGCATGCTAATTTGCCTTTTGGTATCATTTAATTTTCTTCCACTGACTATACAGGGACTTTTGCCCTTTACATAGGCTGTCTGAATCCTAGGAGAAGCCTGTTTGACTGCTTGAAACTAAATGTGTCCTTCAATTAAAAAAAAAAACAACTCACCAGATGCAAATCTGTAAGAAGACTTAGAGGAGAAAACCAACAGCTGACTTCACCTTTTCTGGAAACTGTGCTGGTTTGAGCTAACTTCAGTGATATTGTCAGTATTTTGGAAGACAGGAAGCATCATCACGGAGGAGCTTTTTCTTTACCATTTTGAAGGCATGAAAGATAGATATCTCCATGTATATTTGATTTATGATTCATACAAGGCCAAGGCTTTGTTGCACAAATACATCTCTTCAGCTTATCAGAAAGAAAATCAAGAGGTGATATGGTTATTTCTTGCAGGTATCTCAATAGAAAGGCTTTGGAATCTAGTGAGGTAAAGTTTAATGAAAGTTAACAATAGCACATTTGCTCTGAAACCATGCAAATGAGAAACAGAAGACAAATTTTTAGCTATCAAGATTTGGAAAAAAGTACTGAGATAAAGTATGCTTTTTTTTACTTCTTGAAGTCTTACATGCATCTTGCTGGAAGATTTATGAGACAAACAGAAGTTTAGTTCAATATTACTCTGTGGCCTCAGCGGCCTTGAAGATACTAATTTGTGAACTAGGCAATGAAAGTCTTTGGCTTGTAAAGGGTAGAGGAACTGATGACATGGTCCTGCCTCTTCTGTTCCTGCAGGCCACAGGCTGATGAAACCACCTCTATTAGGTTGCTGCAGAGTTTGTTGTTGTAGTACTGCTCAAGAAATTCACTGTAAACCAGAGTAGGCTTGAGACCTGGAAATAAGTCATGAGCACAGAGGATGGAGAGTGTCACCAAGCAAGCTATAGGTGTGACATTTTAAAGCTGCTGGCTGACTGCAGAGTGGTATGCAGGCATATACATGAAAGATATCAGGAGGCAGGAGACATATATCAGAGACAGCAGCTGACATATCAGGTCTGGGACAGCTTCTACCAGGAGAAGAAAACAGATTGCCATTCCAGGCAGAGCCTGGAGTCTCTTCTCTCCTTGCCTATAGAGATTTTTCATTCTTGTATTTATACAATCCAAATAATCTATTTCCAAGATTGGTCCTTTTACTGTATATTACTTCTGGTCTTAATGTCCTGAAGCACAGTCTATTTTCTGTTATCTCACTGTAAAAATGGCATAAACCTATTTGATTTGCATCAGTATTTTGAACTCAGAAGAGCAGAGTAACTTCAGATTCATCACTATGTAACTGGGAATGATATTAGGTGTTAAATTTAATACAACCCTTCCCTGCACAGAAGAGAGAGGGCCAAATTCTCTGCTGATGTTAACTGACAGGGCTCAGTTGGAAATAAAAGAGATTGTGATCTGAATTTCAGAATACTTAAAAACTACCTAGAGAGAACAACTGAGTAGGAGGATATATTGTTTTTCACTTTATTCCATGACTTCAGCACAACTACTTTTCTCAGCATGAGCCCAAGTCATCGAAGTGTTTCACTGCAGAGTCATTCACTACAGCCTTTCTCTGCTGTCCTGCTGAGGACGTTAGTGTGATGCCATGAACTCTCTTGCTCTTGCAGTTACAGCTTCTAAACAGGTTTGTGTCCCCTGGAAATCAGAAAATATTTGTCCTTGTGATGTAACCCCTGTGACAAATTGTGCTCTACCAAAAATAATCTGCTTGTTGTTACTTTCCTGAAATGCTCTCCAAAGGATATGATGTTATCAATAAATGTTACGCTGACTATCTAGGGTTCAGGCAAAGGGTTCAAGGATGCTTTGGTGTTTGAAAGTGAAAAGTAGGGGGTAATTATGATTTAGTAAAAAGTTACAAGTTAAGAAGTGATAATAGTTGATGTAGTATGTAATATTGTAGTAAACAATAGGAAAATAGGTAACATTGCAAACAAAAGTGAAGTGGGGAAGTGCTTCAGAAACAGGAATGGGCAAGAAGCTCTCCTTTCTTTTAGAAAGAGACAAAGAAAAAAGCAGAGAGAAACAATAATTGTTCTTCCCAGAGTAACGATGCAGTAAAGTAAATCAAGCTGTCTCTAAATGAGGTGCTCTATCTGACTGTCATTCAGGGTGTCAGGAAGAAGTGTAGGTGTTCCAATACTCCGTGGAGCTCTTCTAGAAAGGAAAGCAGCCCTGGCAAAGCTCCCTACTTCCACAGTTGTATTATTTCTGCACATAGTGCTACTAAATAGGCTAGATTTTCTTGCACAAAGCAGGTAATTTCTACTTCCCTTCCAAAAGGTCACCCATGAGGTTCAAACTGTTCATCCTCCTGAACATGGTTTGAGTATATTAAATGTTTCATGTAATCAGAAAGCCAGTTTTGATTTGGAGCCAAATTTTATGGATAGTCATGCACTAAGTTAACTATCTCAATTCTTCTCAGCAGTGTGAACTGCATTCCTCCTCTGTTCTGACTCCAAGGAATACTTCTGTTTTTTTCCCCCCTTTTTCGTTTTTATCTAAAACTTGTACAGTTCATACTCTGTGTCTGGTCTGTCTTGCAAATTGTTGACAACTCAAGTTTCAACACAATTAGAAATGTTTATCTCATTAGGAGGACTGGGAAAGTGGTGCAATAAAATAAAATTAAATTACCACAGTATCTTGGGTATTAGTGACAATTTAGGAAAATGATAGGAACAAGAATAGCTGAGGAAGTTTTACAGCTCCCCAATGCCTAACACTGTAGCAAGTATTCAAAACAACTGTTATTTCTTTTTGATGTTTCCTTTTCATAACATTTTTTTGGCACCAGATTTCTCCAAACCAAGTATTAACGTTCCTTCTTTTTATGCTTGTGAAGTCCTCAAGAGTCCTTGTGTGTTCTAATATCTGGATGCTATTTATGAGGCATCTGTTTTCAAAGCTGAGGGCACCTGTTACTAAATTCACTCCATATGAATTATATGATGCTCGATTCCACTCAAGTTTCTGGAAGGAGCTTGTATCAAAATGGTGCCAAAGGCCCCAGGATGGGGCTGCAGACTCTGGGATCAAATGCTAACCAGTTGGAAAGATCTTGGTAACATATGCAGGTGGCGATTTCCTAGCAGGCTTCAAAGGTCTGTGCTGTATATATGCATTTCACCAGAAAAGAAATACACCCTTGGGAGACAATGAAGAAACACATGGAGACCAGTGCAGCTGAACCACTGCAGAAAGGAGGCTTCCAAACCAGCAATATCAATGATGAATCTTGGTATTAATTTTCTAGATTGCTGATGTTGGATGTCTGTATACATTCTCTGGTTCATAGTTCTAAACAAGTTTCACTAGTGTTTAGTGCAAGAAGGTGAGTCATGGGGGGTTATAAAAGTGATCCAGTCTTGGACTGCCTTGAGGCCACATCTAGGCAAAGACTACCCATGGAGAGATGTCTGTGCTAAAATATCGAAAGGCAAAAGAAAAAATAGCAAGACCTCAGACCACTGTAAATATATGTGTATGCACATCGATCACACAAGTATTTCTCCTACTTTTCTTTATATGTAGGTGACATGGATTGAGTTGAACCTGCTGCTGTTATTCACACCATGCTGCAGTCATGCCAGCTTCAAAAATGAAAGTGCTAACTGAGGCAAAGTATTATGGGGCTTGAAGTTCAGATTGCAACATGGGAGGCTTCGTGTTCTGTTTGTTGATTCTGGGTTCCAGCTTTTTGGGTGTTGGTCTTTTCTGCTGGGATGGCAGTGGGACAAGGAGGGATGGGGGAGTGATTTTCTGGCTTGGGCTTTTGTCTCAGTTGCTTCTGCTTGCTGCTGCTTTGCGCCGTGCTAAGGCAATCATATGTTTTTGTACCATGTTTATCTGACGTTTGATCACTAAACTCTGTTCTTCTTGCCCTTTTTTTTTTTTTTTTTTTAATCTTGATCCCAAGTTTTTGTGTGTTACTTTTCCCTCACTTCTGTGTTGGGAAAATAGCCAGGTTAACCCACTGGGTCAGTTTGACCCATTTTGTTCTGATTCGGACCATAACGATAGGCCCACACATCACATCCAGTTATGGGAGACTCATTGTTTCTTGTGATATCATAATCTAGAGGCCAAATGATCACTCAGGATCTCTTAGTATATATTATACAGTTCAATCCCTCTAAGTGCTGAAAATTGACTGTAATCTGCCTACACATATCTCACCTGATTGGCTGCATATCAGGCATGTCTGTGGTTATTCATTTGTACTGTTGTTGCTTAGCACCATGCTAATATCCATTAAAATTTACAAAAGCTAAGGGCTCTGCTTAGTGTAATAGAATACTCTCCAGTATAATAGAATATGCAGCCACTTAAATAGTCAGAATGATACACAAAGGAAATGTCCCAAAATAAAAGGAGTGCTGAAGCTTTTATTAATGTTTCTTCTGGATTCTCTAATGTGTTGTCCATTTGGTTAAGTAAGCCAAGTGCTTGCTGCCTGCTTTCAAGATGTCCTTGGAAATAAGAGATGATCTCATTGTTTTTTCCTGTTGAAGTAGACAAACTTTACAAACAGCAGATATTTGCTTCCTGTACTTTTGTTTGGAGATGATCCATAAAAGGAAGGACCAATATTTAAGTGGATTTCCAGAGGCAAACCAGCTGGGACACTGTAATGAGCTGCACTTTCCATTTGTGTATCTGAAATAGTAGTCAAATCACCTAGCAGTTTCCTTCCTAAATTCACCATGTTTATTTTCCTGAGCTTTTTGGAGCCTTTCCTCTTTTTGAGACCATAAGTCTGTTCTTCCTCTGTCCACTCATCATTGTCTATTAGTTATAGAGGCCTGACTCTCTGTTGGATGATGGTAATGGTTTTGCATATAAATATGCAAATATAACACAAAAAAAATTAGTAGCATGTAGTTAACATGTTGCTTTTTCAAAGCCTCACCTGTTCCTTCAAAGGAAATTGAGGGGGTTTTCTCAATTGAGGGCTTGTTTTTCTGTTTCCTCCCTATTGCTGTATTCTTTCTGAAACCTTGGGAATCGGTCTCTCCATGTTTCTGTTGTTTTGTTGTTCCCCAGCTAGCAACTACCATTTGCAATGATCTCATATTTTAATTGTTTCAACTAGTATAGTAGGCTTCTCCAAACTGAGCACCTGATCCTGCATGTCAAATCCCACCCCCCACCTTTTTTTTTTTTTTTTCCAAAGAGCTGCCATCAATTCTACTGATCCTGAATCACATGTAAGAAAAGGATCCTCACTTTTTTTCTAGATCCTCATGCTGTGTTCACTAGCAGTGATTTCCATGTACTTGCAATGCTTAAATATTACTTCTTTGGAAGTCTGTGTACTTTGTCCTTTTCCTTGTTTTAACTAAACTTGTTTGCAACATGCTTCTGCATCATGATATATTAAAGATCCTGACAAAGTCTGTGCAAGTCACATCCACTCCCTTGCACTTCCAAATATCACAGTATCACAGTGTATCAGAGGCTGAAGGGGACATCAGGAGATCATTGGGTTCAACCCCCCTGCCAAAGAACTTAGGGTGGTCTTCACAGGAATGCATCCAGATGAGTTTTCAAAGTCTCCAGAGAAGGAGACTCCACAATCCACTGGGGCAGCCTGCTCCAGTGCTCTGTCACCCTCACTGTAAAGAATTTTCTCCTCATGTTGAGGTGAAATCATCTATGTTCTAGTTTGAACCCATTGTTCCTTGTCTTATCACTGTGAACCACCGAAAAATGCCTGGCCCCCTTCACTTGATACCCACCCCTCAGATATTTATACACATTTATGAGATTCTCTCTCAGTCTTCTCTTCTCAAGACTAAATAGCCCCAGGGACCTCAGTCTCTCTTCATAGGGGAGATGCTCAAGTCCATTAATTGCCATCATGGCTCTCCGTTGGATTTTCTCCAGCAGTTCTCTGTCTTTCATCCACTGGGGAGCCCAAAATTGGACACAGTATTCCAGGTGTATGCTTCAAAGCAATGCATTACATTATTTTCAAGTAATGTGTTCTTAAAGATCCTTGATTGATAAATGCCTTAAGCTGAAGTTAGCAGCTCAGGTTTCTTCTTAGAGAAAAGTTAGTCACAAGAACTGACTACTTTGTCTTCTGTGATCCAGTTCAGAAAGTTGAAATTGTTTCATTATCCAGCTGGGTCTCACCCCTTTGCTGAGATTTAGCATAAAGGGAAGGGGCTTGAGCCCTTAATACAGCCTCAAGGTCTGAAAGGGCTGTGGTTTATTCCCGTTAGGTCAGCAAAGAAAAGGGGGACAAGACATCACAATAACTTGGACATAACTTCTAGTTCTGTCTGTGGATTGTCTAGGGTATGTCAGCTTCAAGGTTTCTGCTGAGATCCTTTTTCCAAGTTTGAATACGTGCAATGTGGATATACCAATCATGGTGATTCCTTTTACAACTAAGGGAAAGCAGTAGGTGTTTTGAAACACGTAATTTAGCCTGTGACAAATTGCAGCTGAGAATTTCCTATTTCTGTCCACTCTCCATGACAGGAGTCTGGACTATATACTTTAGATACAGATACTAAACCTGAAGACTTTACAAATTAAGTGGTGTCCATTTCACCTGTGACAGGATTCGCCATCTTTGTCTATATTGCTTATTGCTTTTTTGTCAAGAAATATACTGATATACACTAAACCTACATTACATGTTGCAGTAGGCATTCTGAACATTGTCTGAAAATGTAATCTAGGATTCACAAGTATATATATGCAAATATACTAGTCACAATAAAACCAGTGACTGGCATACTACAATAAAAAAGGGATTTTGCTGGATTAGGTGTCTAGACTTTGGTTCTTTATTCTGCTCCATTTTTTTCTAATATATTTGAACTAGAGTTCTGTTTTAATTTTTTTCTCCCTCAAGCAGCACGTTTCCATAATCCATGAATAACAAGACAGGAGGAATTTGGCATATCTGGGCAAACACTTTGTACATCCAGGAAGAAGGAAATGACTGGGTTCAACATTGGTGGGACAATACTAGGAAGCAATTTATGTTCTTTAATAGGAAGATGTGTGTTTCTCAGGCCCCAGGAAAAATTAGATGATGCTTTGTGCACTTTGTATCAGACTAGCAGCAAAGTGATGAAGCAGGAGAAATTAGGTCTGGTAGATTTGAAGGTAGGCATTGTGGAACATTGAACAGTCAAATTTCATAAGTGTGACATTTTCCTGCTCCTGCTTTCTGTCCTCAGTTGCAAAAAAAGGTGTGGTAGTGCAGAAGGGATAGACAGGGACATAGTGAGACAGCAAAATAAAATTGAGGAAGGGAGGCTGATATAATGAAACTTATGTTCAATAGGTATCAATTGAGGGAAAAGTAGTGATGCAGTGATTCAATCTTCAAACAGAATATTTTGCATGTAATTCTGCAGGCCCATAAACCAAACCTTTTAACTTCTTTGTTAACAATCTGCCAGATGCAACAGAAATCATGTTCGCTAAATCTGTAAGATTGTAACTGAAGAAGGACTTACAAAGATACTGGGAAAGAAGGCAAGAATTCAAAATAGTTCTGTTGTGTTGTTGATATGGCTGGGAAAAATCTGGGATGACATAAAATTAGAAATTGTGAGACAAACAGAAGATAGAGAATAGGTAGCAGCTCTTCAGACAGTTGAAGAGTTGTAACACTTGAACAAATCTTGTCATGTTCATGATGTCATATGAAAAATAAACATATAAGCAGAACTATCACCTGTAAAATACAAAAAGTTATCTGAGCATTGACAAGACTTTAGATGAGCTACCATGCATAGCTTTCTACACTACCCTGCAGAAAAAATGTGAAGAAATTTAAGAGTTCAGAAGAGACTGAGTGAACGATCAATAAAAGAAATAATTTTCCCCAGCTGCAGCTGCCAGTTTGAAGGTTTAAAAAAAATCCTAAACACTCAGTTCTCAGACTCAGTAGTATCAAAGGAATTAATTAGTTCCACTTGGTTAATTAATTTGTTTTGATGGACTTTGACATTGTAAGGCAGATTGGCATATTAGATTAGATTCCCTGGATATGCATTAAGTAATATTAATGACAATAACACAAATCTTGTGTTTCTTTTTAAGTACTTGTAAAGAGTATGTGAAAGCCCTAATTTAGAAGTGGGCATTTCTCTCAAGGGTGTATCTTTGTTTGTTCTGAGGTTTGGAGTTTGAAACTGGGAACTCTCAAAAACTGTTCAAAATGTCTAAATATCTCTGAGAGATGAGGCAGATAGTATTAGCATTTGTTTTGAAGAATATCTCCATGTCAGCAGGAGCTCCAGGCTCTCTATTTGTACTAAAAAGAAAATACAGTGCAACCAAATTAGAAAGATGGAAAAAAATTTGTGGGAAGAAGCCCGATTATCTTAGACCTTGGTTTTTAAGAGCGTCAGAATATTTTCCTGCCCTTTTTTCATCTGTTGCTAACTTCTCTCTGACTCATTGTGCACTATATAATACCTTACAAATTAGTATTACTATTATTGTTGTTGTTATTATTGCTTTTATTAGTAGTATTATTATTTCACAGAATCACAGAACCAACCATGTTGGAAAAGACCTCAGAGATCATCAAGTCCAACCTATTACCTAATACCTAACACCTTCTGACAACTAAACCATGGCTCCAAATGCTGCATCTAATCTTTTCTTGAACACCTCCAGGGACAGTGACTCCACCGCCTCCCTGGGCACAACATTCCACTGGCCAATTACTCTTTCTGTGAAGAAATTTCTCCTCACCTTGAATCTAAACTTCCCCTGGCGCAGCTTGAGACTGTGTCCTGTTGTTCTGCCACTGGTTGCCTGGGAGAAGAGACCAACCCCCACCTGTCTACAACCTCCTTTCATTAATTACAGAGAGCAATAAGGTCTCCTGAGCTTCCTCTTCTCCAGGCTAAACAACCCAAGCTCCCTCAGCCTCTCCTCATAGAGTTTGTGCTTGAGGCCTCTCACCAGCCTCGTTGTCCTTCTCTGGTTATCTTCAAGTATTTCAATGTCCTTCTTAAATTGAGGAGCCCAGAACTGGACACAGTACTCAAGGTGTGGCCTAACCAATGCTGCGTACAGGGGCACAATGACCTCCCTGCTCCTGCTGGCCACACTATTTCTGATGCAGCCAGGATGCCATTGGCTCTCTTGGCCACCTGGGCACACTGCTGGCTCATGTCCAGCTGGCTATCAACCAGTACCCCCAGGTCCCTTTCTGCCAGGCTGCTCTCCAGCCACTCTGTCCCCAGCCTGTAGCACTGCATGGGGTTGTTGTGGCCAAAGTGCAGCACCTGGCACTTGGACTTGTTGAATGCCATCCTGTTGGACTCTGCCCATCTGTCCAGCCTGTCAAGGTCCCTCTGTAGAGCCCTCCTAGCCTCCAACAGATCGACACCTGCTCCCAACTTGGTGTCGTCTGCAAACTTACTAATGGTGGACTCCATCTCCTCATCCAGATTATCAGTAAAGATATTAAACAGGATTGGGCCCAACACTGATCCCTGGGGTTCACCACTAGTGAATGGCCTCCAGCTGGCAGTGGCACCATTCACCACCACTCTCTGGGCTCGGCCCTCCAGCCAGTTCCTAACCCAGCACAGAGTGCTGCTGTCCAAGCCACAGGCTGACAGCTTGGCCAGGAGTTTGCTGTGGGGGACGGTGTCAAAGGCCTTCCTGAAGTCCAAGCAGACTACATCCACAGCCTTCCCCACATCCACCAGGTGGGTCACCTGGTCATAGAATGAGATCAGGTTGGTCAGGCAGGACCTGCCCCTCTAAATCCGTGCCGCTGGGCCTGATCCCTTGGCCATTCTGTAGGTGTGCTGTGATTGCCCTCAAGATGATCTGCTCTATAATCTTGCCTGGCACCGAGGTCAGGCTGACAGGCCTGGAGTTTCCAGGTTCATCCATCCGGCCATTCTTGTGGATGGGCATCACATTGTCGAGCTTCCAGTCATTTGCCTCTTCTCTTTTCTTTGTACTTGAGCTGGAAGCCTGAGCTTTTATCATCTTGAGGCCCAAAACCAAGAAACTAAACCAGAATAAGAAGAGCAGCTGGAATTGTAACCATGGGAAAGGAAGAGAAAGTGTTAGAATGATGTTCTGGGATCACTAAGATTGTGCAAATCCTGGCTTCTTCCTCTCTTAACACTCCACTGAAAGCAGATTTGCAATCATTCAGGCAGGAAGAAGAGTTCCACAGCCACTGCTTGCCTCCTGATTTCCAAAATGAGCATGAGGAAGACCTCAGTGCCTGCATAACCAGCTAGGCAGACAGCCAAAAATGTCCTTACCATTTTGTCGTCTCCCTGTGCAGCTCTGAGACCCCAGTCAATATCAGGGCCAAAACATCAGGACAAGCAGATGGGTAGTCATCCTGTCTTCCTAGGGATGTACTGGGCTTCAGGTACAACCCTGCCCACACAGGACAGCTGCCTGTTATAGATGCAGCCCCATGCAGCCTTCCACTGGAAGAAATCTCAAGGGGGATATCAGAGAGTCTTTGGGTTTTGTTTGTTTTTTTGATCTTCAGAATTTAGATCTGTGCTTCCTCTCTGGAAAACTGTGTCCATTTCCTTTTCTCCATTCCTAGCTCTTGTTTTATTTCATTACTCCATTGCCTATCATAACTGTTTACTCTTGCTTTGCACCTGGTTCCACTTCTTTCTGTTTCTCTTATTCTCAAGAAAAACTGTGAGAACACTTCATATTCACTTAAGCTTCTTTATTTAGTCTTTGAAGTCTCCCAGCCCCTCCTCAGCCTGGATTTTTCTTCAGAAGAGAAAACAAAAGGGCTAGCTCCCTGAAAGTTAAGGCACCCTGAAAGAGATGTGCTAGATAAACATGTATTCTTCTCCAGTGCTACCAGATGCATCTCAGGCAGCTATCTTTATGGGAGCAAGATAAGACAAATTTGTGCAAGAGATGAGTATCTGTAAGCAGCATTAAGAACAAGAGCTCTGGTCCTCAGCAAGGGAAGAGAAATTGCTTAAGCCCTCAGCTTCTGTTGCAAAGACTGACCTGTCATGAGTCAGAAGTGCACAGGTATGTCACTCTGACGGAGTATTGTAGCATAAGGTATACTTCAACAACCAAAACACCAGAAAGATAAACCCACTGCTGTATTATGTGGCAGACTTCCAGGTAGCCTACAATGGACATACAAGAACTAGGCAGGTAGGTGACTTACCACAAATGCTTTTGAGGTGAGAATTTTATTTTGATGTCTGTGGGGCTGAGCGAGCCCTGTGGAAACACAGTGGAGGAACAGGATGCCACACATTACACACAGTCACAAGCCTCTGTCTCAAAGGAGTTGCCTTACAGGGAGGAAAATACCTTCCAGCAAAGGCCTGGTCCTGACATCCTCTCTTTTGCTCTTTCACTTGCTTGGGAGCATTTTCTATGACGATTAATTGAAGTTATAGCACTCTGCTCTGCTCTTACTAACCCTGACTAGGAAGAAGGGACATGCTAGTCCTGGCAGCTGATGTCAGTGATGCTTCAGCAAAAGGGCTAAAAATTCATACTTTTTGACAGAGGGTGGTGGTTGGAACCAAAATGATCCTTCAGAGGTGCAGGGAAAGGAAGTCCGGGGAGGAATGTGAGTATAAGTGTTGCAGTCAGGTCCTGGAGTCTGAATCTTATTCAGCTTCTTCGTATTTTATTTACTTTCTTTTGGGGAGGAAAAAGAAAACAATAGAGAAGAAATTAAAATGAAAAAAATGATGCTTGTGTAGGAATACCTGCAACATCACCAGGGCACCTGGGAAGGGTGAGGTGAACATTTTTCTAAGAGCCAGATATATAAAGTGGGGTTTTTAATATGACCTCAACAGTGCAATCTCAGTATTGAATTCCCTTTTCAGAAGATTCAGGCTGTTTGCTTTCCTGTAAGGCTACTTCTCCTATCATGTTATCTTGGTCAGAGGTTAAACCCTGAGCTGTTAAAAAAAAATAAAATGTTGTTTTAAAGGTATTTATATTTCTAGGCAGGATTGTAAGGCAGGACTAGCTAGTCTACAGAAGAGTCAGTGAAGTGCAAACTCTTCCACATCTAGGAAATGAGTTAGGTCAGGTAGGAATCGAGTATTTTTAGTGTGCGTCAGCTGATGGGCAGTCTATGTGCAATGATTTCCTTTCTTTGACTGCTCTGTGGTGTGAATTAATGTTGACAGATTTAGCCATCAGAGGGAACGAATAGATCAAGTTGTCTGAGTTGTGTGGTTTGTGACTCTGGATCTCTGACATTTTACCTGAGGGACTAGCCCCTGTTCCCATTCTGTTCGTGCTGCTGTTCCCCAGGTTCAAAAAGGACAACACAGGTGTTGCAATAAGAGCAGACTGTGGCCACTGCCAGTGAGTGTTTTAACCTTCTTTTTGCTGCACTAAACAAGCACAGATTCTTTAACCTCTCTTTGCATGTTATGTGCTGTAGGTCACTGTTCCAGTAGCCATGAGTGGCGTGGTTTTTAGCTAACTCTTCATAAAATATAAGAATCACTTTTGATAGGTGATTGATGCTTAGATTTTGAAGGTAAACCTCAGCCATGGAAGGTGCTATAGAAAGTTATCACATAATTTTACCTCATGGGCTCAGCTGGAGTATTAGTTAAGAATGGATTGAATCTATATTGAGTAAATCTGCAGATTCTCTATGCAAGCAAAGATGTCGCACCATTTATATTGTGTGTGTGTGCTGTTGTAAAAGATATTTAGGGTTTTCTGATACAAGAAGGAAAGAAATGAACCTAACTTTTCTCTTTTAAACTGCAAAAGTCCTGTTTGCAATTAATTTGTAATGTAATTTAAAGGCAAATTACTTTAACAGCTCACTTGTGAAACCATTTATTCGTGACAAAACCATAACACAAAGCACCAAGGACAAGGCAATGGAAATGATCTTCCTGCTCACTCCCTGTTAGCAAGGATATTGGCTTCTGATCCATGTTATAAGCTTGTACATATTTGGAATTTTCTGTTTTAAATGCATGATGAATGTTCTACAATGTTCTTTTGTGTGTGTTTTTAAAATCGAAATTGAATCTTAGATTCCTGTTTAAATGGATGAAATAAATATTTCTTCATTATTTTACTTTTCTCTGAAATAATTGCCAAGTCATCCTATGAACTCATTACTTGTTCATTTAGAGAGGAGAGAAGCAGGAGAAGGGAAAACAATCTTCCCTGCTAAAATTCAGTCCCAAATATTTATATTTTTTATAAAGTAAATCAAGCAGGAAAAGAATAAATTATTTAAAATTAATACCAAATAATCAAAAGACATTAAAAAAATGTTTTAAATTTAAAAAAAAAATACTTTTCATTGGAAGCTGAAAATCCAGAAGAGCAGCCAGCAGTGTGTCACAGTCTAGAACAGTGAAACAAAAACAAAGTAAACCCTTCATCAACAGCAAACCAGACTGCAGAAAATTCCCCCTCCACGGAGTTGTGTTAGTCTTTCTTTTGGCTCTGTGGACACCCTGATAGAATTATTCAATGAACTGATGTTTGAGGAAGTAGCAAAAAAAAGCCGAGAGAGGGTAAAACAAGCAAATAACCTGCATGAGCAAACTAAAAAGTACCCTAATGGGAAAACAAATGTTACTCAGCTGACCACATTTGGCTTCTCTGTGAGGTGGCTGCTCTGGGCTCTTGCTGACTTCACAACTCAAATGTCACTTTGTGTCATGGGAAGCAGCAGCTCTGCCTCTGGTGATGCATTGGAACTATCCAGGATCTTGTGACTCTCCCTGAGGCACTCATCCAGCAAATTTGCAGTGTGGGCTTTTGACTCTTCACAGAAGTGCTGCCATCAGGCAAAATCAAGCAAAAAGGAAAAAAAATCTACAATTTTGACAGATAGAATTCCTTTTAAGGTGTTACATTACCTACTTGTTCATTTTGAGCACTCTTTTAATGAAGGTTAATGCTACTTCTGATCAGTGCCCTTCTGTAACACAGAGAAATGTTGGCATCAGGGAAACAGTAGGGAGATTCAGAAAATAAGAAAGGCTTTGAATCCTTCTTTTAGGTATAGCCTGCACTTCCAGCTGAGGTAGAGATGCTAGTTTCTGAAGATAAAATTTTTCTGACCAGCTCTCATGCTTGTAGAGGAAGAATAAACCAAACACACAGGGACTCACTACCTCTTATAAAAAAAGAATCACTTCGGGGCTAATAAAGCTGATAAATCAAGGAGACGTGAACAGTCAGAGGCTTGTTCAGAGCATGTGCTCCAATGCCTGGCAAGATCCAGTGAGGAACAGGATTTCTGTAAGTCAGAAGGAGTGAAAAATAATAATCACAACCTCCCCCCCAACACCAAGACCTACTTTCATGGACGTCACTGGAAATATTCTGATAGATTTTGATGGAGATGGATTGTTAATATTTATGAAGCCAGGCAAGACCTCCAGATGGAAGCTGCTCTAGAAGTGCAAAGCTTTGCTATTAATATTTATTAATCTGAAAGCTTTATTTTTAGATAATTTTTGCTCCATGCTTTTCCTAAGCAAAATAACATTAAATTTGTGAGATCTGTGAATTCTTGGCTTCTTACTGCTGACTGTGATGTATATTGCACTTCAAAGAAAACAGATGGGAAATACAGAAAAACGTTCAGAAAGTTGTAATATGAAGGCTCAAGAGCTGTTTGCAGAGAGCATTCCTAGCAAATGCTAAATGTTTGGACTCTACATTGATCAACACAAACAAAGGTTTGAGACCAGATCCTGTGACCTCTATGAAGTATAAAGTCACAGGGAGAAGATCCTACCCACAGGAAATGACTCTCAAGGTCATGGATATTTTACTTGTGTTTATATTGATGTGTGTTACTCAATGGTGTTCAGGATGCATGCCATCCATCTTTCCTGGAGCCATGTGGCAATGCTTCATCGCTCTAGATTGAAATAATGTAAGTGAGAAGACAGCTATGTGGGCACCATGGCTATGTCTACACTGTGACTTGAGTAGTTCTGGTCCCCTGATCATTCAGAGTAGCATGCCCAGGTTCTCCCTATGCCCATGTTGGGATGTCCTCCCAGAAGAATCCAGGAAATGAAATGCATCAAATTTTGCCATCGTGTGCAGCTGGTAGATGGCCAAGTTGTGCATCCAGCAGCCAGAATTTCACCATTGTCACAGCAGGGTGTAATGCAACTCAGTCGCTTTTATTCAGGGGCTGAAATTGCAGTACTGAGTTTAAAAAACTGATAAAATCCTTTTTGAATTCAGAAAAAGGAATTAACAGAACCAAATGTTCCTGCAAAGCCTGTGCAGGTAAGGAGAGACTTTCCTCTGCACTCATCAGGCCTAAACCTAATGAGCAGAATGAACCAATGAAATTTGCTGCTCGAAATCTCACTAATTTGAAAATCGCTCCTAAGTGAGAGTTAGAAAAGGCACTTTTTTTTCCTAAATTGAAGTTTAACAAAAGGAAATAGAAACTCTACTCTCATTAAAAAATGTCCTATAAGTGGCCAACCTAATTTTGGCAATGAATGAATCACATATTTTTTTTATTCCCTCTGGAGAAAAAGAAACAGAACACTTTTTGTCCTTTTTTTAAAATATTTTTTATTATTTTTTGTCCTTTTTTTATCAGTCAGATACCTTTCAGTAAAATTTTGTGAAATACTGTGGCTTGCCTGAGAAAATAGGAGTGACCTATGAAAATCATGGCTTAATAACACTGACCTGTGCTTGTTATTTTCAAGAAAAGGCAGGGGGGTTCATTTTTCACCTCTAATAGCTAAGAAAAACTACACATAGTGTTTAAATGTTCTGTCAACATTGGGTGTTTCTGACTTCCTTGTTGACATCTTCCCAGAACTTTGGTCTGCAAAATCCAGTCACTAAAAATTAGCTGTATTGCATCAGCTATGACTTTGTGACTCAGCAAAAGTAAAGTGATCATTTGTTCATTTACCACGTGCAATTCTTGACAAAAAATACTTTTTCTAAATAGAAACAGGTGAGCCAGGACTGCATATCTTTGTAGCAGATCAGGAATTTTCCCTGAAGATCTGAACTTCAGGTGCACTGCATTTTATACACTAATCTATGCTATGTAAGTTACGTGATTTGGAAATTAAATTTTGCTCCAAGTAAGATTTAGATGTCGAAGTTTCTCAGGTATGAAAATGTTGGTTTAGGGGCAATGTTTTTAGCTTGATACATTTTAAGTACATCAGATATGGGGAGGTTTTTCACTTGTTTTTACTTTGGTTTAGTTGGTTTGATGGTTGGGTTTTTTTGGAAGGAATTCCTATCAATATGGAACCATTCCCACCTAATGTTTATATCAAATAGATAAATTAACATTTCTGAGGGAATGTTTTGAAGCTTGCTTTTTTTCTTCCTTCATCTATAAAAATATAGCCTGAGAATGTGCTCTGAATAAAAAATAGCAGGTAGACATAATGATCTTAGAGAAAGAAGCAGAAAAGAATGAAGCTCAGCAAGTCCCTGTCCCTCTCCTGGTTGTGGCCAACGCCATTTCAAAGTTATTTCCAGACACACAGTCGACAGTGTCCCAGGATAAGTCTTACGAAACAAATTATGTTAATAATCCCACCCTTTAGAAAAGTGTCCACACTATATTTGGTGGTTTTTTTGTTTGTTTGTCTACTTCTGGTACAAAAATATCTGACACATAAAGATAAACCTTATATTAGTAAAAAGTGGCATGTAGTTTTCAACATGTCAAAGATGTCTTCTGCCACTGAACCCAGCCTGTGTTACTATAGAGAGCAATGTCAAAGAATTCCCTTAAGAAATTTATTAGTCTGTCTTAAAGCTGTTTACCCAACGATACTCTTGGAAGCCAATTCTACAATCTTACTAACTTAGTGGGTAAGAAATATCTGCTAATTTACAATTTTAATTTATTCAAGGCAAGCTTATGTCAATGTATTAATGGTCCCAAATTATCACTTAATTTAAATAGCTTCTTCAGCTCTTCTTTCTCCTTGGAGATGTATTTTCTCCCTGTGACGTATTTACAGGGATCAGTTTTTATGATATCTCAGTCTGTCTTATGTTAAATTAAAAAGGACAAATTCTTCTATCCACATGAGATAAGATAAACTCTCCATGCCTCCAGTCAGCCCATCAGTGTTTTCTGTAACTTGTTTTTCTCTGTGCTTATTTTTGATCTTATATTCATTAAACACAGGTGGCCAGAACAGTAAGCAATCTTCCAGAAAACACCCCTCCCCCCCCCCATATCATGCTGTTAGTATTTTTCTGTTCTTAACAGAAAATGTTGCCTGATTACCAGCCAGGATTGTGTCTGAGGTTTTGATGTGGTTCAAAGTGTTGTCCACTGCACCGAACACCTGTCTCATTCTTTAACATTTTCAGTTTTTGAGCTCATAGCCTATAGCCTGTTAGTAGCCTTCAAGAATGTGACCTTGGGTTTGCACGATTAAGTTTCACCCCATTTCTGATAGTGCTTTCAAGGTTATCTAGCTCTTCCTGTCTGGTATTCTGATCACCTTCTATTCACAATGCTTTTCAACTTAATTGGAGCATTCCCACTTTTCTGTCATGTTTCTTAATGAAAAAAAAAGTAATCCTGAAGGAATTCCACAGCTAATGTTTCTGGAACAATAGCTCTCATTTTAAGACAATCTGTTGTTGCATCGCCTTTGGCAAACTACTTGCTCATATCCAATTAACTGAAAAGTGTTCAACTTTTTCTGCTGAAGGAATCCTTCCTGACAGAACCACCTTCTATCTGATGACAATAGATTATGAGAGCAAGCAGCAGAGGGATTCTTTCTTTCAACATATAATGTTAAGTTTGTAAGCATGACCCAATGTCCAAGAAAAAATGTAGAGGACTCTTGTCATGTTATTGGGCTAGACTTGATGAGATTTATACATTTTGTGGCTGACTAAAGAATTTGTGGTTGAAACAAAAAAATAAATGTTTGCAACCTCTGCAATGCAAAACATCAGTCGAAATCATTATTACTATCATACAAAATAATGTTCTGCTGTGGCTTGTTAGCTTGTCAAGCTAATCCATGCAAATAGTCTTTATGCATAACTGTCTTATTCAGATACTTGGATGTAATCCATCAGACACTTCTCATCCATTAAATATAATTATATGCTTTGTTGTAATAACCAGATGTTTAGTGCTAAGATGAACAGATGTCTGTGCTTCATACTGGAAGGTTATAAACCTATTTACACCAGCAATAAACTCTAAGCATTAAAGTGATGGAGGAAGTGAGTAGTTCTCACTTCATTTTGGCAAATTGCCAGTAATCCACTCTCTTTGGATCAGTTTAAAAAAGGTACAAGGTTTGCTACAGGATAAATTTGACATAGGACTTCATAAAACTTGGCCTTTTGTAATGAGCGTAATGATGACCAGTTTGGGTCCCTAAATCTTGCAGTGAGTTTGTTTTCAAAGATTTTGGGACAGATTATGTATAGGGATAAATAAAAGGCACATTTTTAGAATGGTTCCCTTTCACTATAGGAATGTCTTTGGGGTAGGGGATGAAGCCTATAATCTCAGAACAGTCTTTTGAAATGTAATACTGGGTTTATGAAAACCTTTTCCTCTGCTCAATGCACCTCCTCCTCCCTGAGTGTTGAGATTCAGATTCAAATCTCTTAAGTAACAATCCACTGAAATGTCCAAAGTGTGTTTATTTTAAAAGAAAAGGTGATAGCCTAGAATTCCTAGGCTAGGAGTATATATTTATCTTACTCTATCTGCCAGAACTTAAATTTATTTTCACTGGTTTATCTGAAAGAACTCTGCTGAAAAAGTATTCAAAGTAGAACTCTGCTGGAAAAATGGATCAGGTAGTAGCTAAAGCTGCAGGACTAATTTCTACAAAAGTGCATCTGCTATATGTTCCCTGCAGTCCAGTAAGCCACTTTAACACTTATGCACATAAATACTTCTACAGAATCCATTCTAGAAATTTCTCAGACACATATAACAAAATTATATTTTAAAAAAATTGAGGATCTAGAGAACTATCTTCCTTTTACATTTATGGAATTCCTTTAATTTCTAAGCATTTCATAAGTACCAAGTAACTCTAAAATATAGATAATTCTGATTTCTTCAGCTGAAACAATTCAGGATAAACCGTGGCAGGAAGAGTGATTCATAAATGAAGGATCTTAGAGCAGGAAAAAAGTTTAGAAGGCCAAAGAGGAAGAGGGCTGTCTCGGGCATCTTTTTCTGTGGAAAAGCAAGAACAGATCCTCAAGAGGTGCCTGAGGGAGCTGTAAACAAATCAATACCTCAGCTGACTTCTAGACGAAAAGTCTCAAGGAGGTAAACTCTGGTAACATGTTGAACAAATAATGTGAGGCAGAAAGGGAAGTAATCCAATGTAAGGACTCGTCAATAGCAATGGAGAGAGTAAGTGCTCATTGTGTACGCATTTGTCTGGCTGCCTAGGGCTTATCTGGTTTTCCAAGTAGGATTCCTCTGGGGTTAGTAAGGAATAGAAAGAAACCACACAAACTGTGCAAAAGCAGAGAAGGAAGGCAATATGGCATTGGACAAAACACAGTTATAGCCAAGTTATTGAAAGGAATTTGAAGGAAAAGCCTAGACCTACTTGCAAAAAATTCTCACCAGGGCCTCATAGCTGAGGAAGATTTGGTTCCCTCCAGGACACAAAGTGTAGGTTAAAGAAGAAAGAAATATTTAAAACAGTGAAAAAAAATCCTCACTTTATTGATTATGGGGAATTGCCCTGGAAATCACATGACATTATTTTTGTTTCCTGATCTGATGAGAATCTGCAAGATTTCTGGAATAGGTTTTTCTCTCATATTCATCTCTTCCCAACTGAAGAAACATGTTCATAAATTATGATCAATGGCACTTACATACTGAAAATATGGTTAAAGTTACACTGGACAACTAAACCAAAACTGCGATGCAGGGACTTTATATCCATTTCTTCTTCATAGAACACATCCCATCCTCCCACAGAGCCTGAAGAATAAATAGATCCTTTTTAAACATTATCAAGAAGACAGCTTGTCATTGCATATTAGCTGACTCATTAAGATTTCTATTTCAATGATCATCTAGGCTGATGGAGGGCCATTGAACTGTTAAGATAATCTGGTTCTAATGCCTGCAAATACAAGTTGTGTTTTAAAAGTTTTCATGTGGTTTGCAGTTATTGAGTCATATTTTTAACTTCTTCTGAATGCAATATTATTTCAGTAATGGCAAAACAGTTTGAGATTAAATATTGAATAGCAGCTCTTACCTCTCTGTATTTGTCTTCAGCTATTTGCAATATTGTTGGAGCAGATTTGTTCTCAGCCTTTCTTTGGGTGCTGGATTCGTAATCTCTCTGACAAACACAGTTGGTTTGCATTACTCAGCACTAGCCAATGCTGATCTGAAAAAGAGGGCACTCTTGTGGCAAATAAATTTGCTTTATTTCTGGTCAGTGACACAGCCAGTCTGTGAGACATTAGATAAATTCTGTAAATTTTTTGAGTCTTAATTTATTAGAAGGAATAGAGAGACATCAGTACTCTATTTTCATTACAATTTTTCCATTTAATTTACAGCATCATGACCCTGGAAAGTAGAAGTGTTCAGCAATCAGGGCTTGCCTTCACCATTCTTGAATCTTAAAACTTATTTTCCTGGTTTTCTTTGCTACTGAATGTTTCAGGCTGACATTTTGCAGGTAGCTGAAGTTATGAGGTGTAGAATGCATTTCACTTTTTAGTAAAAGTTGAGGTTGTCTGATAGCAATATGATTCCTGCAAATGAGCTGTAAAAAATTGTTTAAGGTTGGAAGCCCTTGATACAAATGAGGACAGATGACAACTGTGGGAGCATCTTGTGTTATGCACTGATAATGTCTAGAGCAAAAAGAACATTTTACTGTGAAAAAAAAAATAAAATTCAAATGTCAGTATCCTACTTTATTACTTTGGACCAAACACCATTCCTGGTGTAAATACATTGATACATAAACTGAAGTATGAGAAATATTGCTGAGGCTTATCTCTACATTTTTAATTATACAAGGCAATCAATTAATAATCATACTTCCCAGGGATCCTTTGTCAGAAGAATAGTATTACTAAGGGATTCAATTATCGCTTCTGTTCAGTTTGAATTCAAATGACACCATGATAAATGGCTTCTACTGCTTGTAATAACAATAATTTGTACACATTTGTTTTCTATTGTTTACTTAATTAATATGCCACCCACAGTGACAAAATATGGGCTTGTTTACAAAACTTTCAGTAATCAATAATTGTTGCCCATGCAACACCACCAAAAAACCAAAAAGACCAAAACAAACAAAAAAACCCACAAAAAAACCAAGCCCCAAAACCCCACAATAAAACCCTAAACATTTCCATGACAACACTTTTATAATGCTTTCACAGTAAAGCCCTGCCTCTCTTTTGGCACTGATCTGCCAAAAGCCATGGAATATGAAGGCTGAGTAGTTGTGACAGTTTCACTTCTATATCTAGGGAAGGTGTTTCAAGATAGCCAAGTTGGCTAGCTTAACACAATTTAGTAGTGGTAACACAGAGCACCATTAGGCAAATCATCTGGGAAACAGGTTTTCAGAAGTAGTTCAGGTATCTCAGCACTACCTTGTGCTCTGCATTACAGAAACACCTGACTCTTTAAGAGGGAGACCAAAATTGTTGGTCATTTTTACCAAAGTAGATGCACAGTCCTCTGTGAAATACAAAAAAAAAGATGGGCAGGAAGAGTACTGAAAGGGTTTTCCAGACACTGCTTAAAACCTAGACTGCTTCTGAGACAAGCAGTTAATTCTGTTTTCAGTGGCTTACTTAATCTTCCTGTAGTTTTTTGTAAAGACTTAAAAGACCAGAGGAAAAAAAATTTACTGGAATAGTTAAATGCTAATATAATCCATCAAATCAGTCATTGAAAATACTAGGCTGCTAGTTACTAAATGAAAAAGAAAGAAACCTCTTCAGCCCCAAATGTCTGTAAAGAATCAGTAAAGAATGCAGAATGCTATCAGTCTGAACTTTCAGTGAATTTCAGGTAGAAGAAAGGGAAGCAGGAGCATGTGTGGCTGTGAACAAATAAATGATCAGACATTTGCTTACTTAGGCCACCTAGAAATCCCTGAGGTGCCTAACCACGATATTCACTGTCATATCCAGGTTTGGATAGGATGGGAATAGGCTTTGCTTTCCTAGACTCTGAATTATTCAGTCCAGATGTGGCCATCTGCTGTCAACTTCAGCATTATTTATTTGCTCAGCACTGTCTATTGCTGCTACATTAGGAGGTAACTATGAACAAAGAGAAATGTGGGGCTCTCCTTTACTATGTTATATGTGTAACAGACAGATTTGTAGAAGTTCAGATCACTGAGACTCAAAGTTCGTGTGCCTTTGAATTCAGGTTTCAGCTAGGAATGTTTCTTTTCAATCCTTTGGATATATTATTTGAAAGTACTGTCAAACACAGCCAGTCTTGGGGACTTCCTCAATTCTTAATTCACATTTTGTTAGAAGCAGGGAAAACGCGTAATGTGATAGAATCCTCCTAAACATCCATACAACTGGAACATTAAACTAGTTTGTTAGAGGCCACTTCTGTATCAGAGGAAGCCTGCATAAATTTGATGCAGACCTTTTTGGCTGCATTTCAAGAAGAATCTTGTTTCACAACCTTTTTTTTTTGTGAAATGGTGTTTGCTATTAGAACTGCACCAAACAGGCACTGATCAATCCACTGAGGCAAAAGAGATTAAAGGTTAGCCAATATATTCACTGTAGAACAGTTTATTTCATTCCTACAGTTTATTTGCCAAAACCATTTTTCTAACATTGGACTAATTTGGTATTTTGGGTTTTGGGTTTTGTTTGTTTGTTTGTTTGGTTTTGTTTATTTATTTGTTTGTTTTTTCCCCCTTCTGTCTCATTCTCTCTCTCTCTCTCCAAGCCTGGAGTGATCTTATTATTGAGACGTGAAGGTAGATGTTATTTCAAATTTTTTATGCTTCTTTCTTGTTATTCTTTTTCCTCTAACCAGGAAGTTTAGCAAATAAACTAGTATCTATTTAATACTTAAATTAAATTTGAAGAAAAACCATTACGATGTAGAAATTTATGTGAGTAGCTGGCAGCTCAGTTGTCTGCATTGGTTCTGCTTGTTGTTCCTGGGCAGTGTTCAGAGCTGCCTTGTGATCAATTCTTTCCCTTTTCAGGAAACATGAAACATGAAAACGAGCCCAGGGCTCTAGAACCAAAGACCAGTTTATGTCCCCTTCCTTCTCTCTTCAGGCATACTAGCTTGTAGTAGCACATATCTTCAAGTAACCCTTACCCGGTGTTAAGGCACTGTGGATTACAAGCAAAAAGGTCACACTGATCCAGTGGATGGACTCTAGAATGGTTGTACAGGTAATTCTAGAGATGTCAATAGTGTATGGCCTGAATGTAGCTGCTTCTTGAGCTTATAAATTTCCTTATCTACTTGTTGGGCTCTAGAGTAGAAATCAGAATTGAAATGGTCACACTATAGGTTTGGTGATGAAGCCTGCTCTAGTAGCAATTTTGTCTGAACTGAGTAACTGAGACTTTACCACCATCAAAGAAAGGCACCCTCCCTGTGACTAGGGTTATCTGCACGATCTGATATGGAAAGCAGATGCAAAGAGCTTCCAGTCTAAACTGAGAAGTGGCATTTCTGCAGTTCAAACAATAATACTGGAATCTGCTGGTTGAAAAGGTGGTGAAGATGGAAACTGAGTTACAGTAACTTAAACATAATTTTAGAGGATAACTAAAAAAAACAAACCAAACCAAAAAATGTTATTGTTGTGGGTTTACCACAAATATTTCATTTAAACTGAGATACAAGATTCTGTACATTTTTTAAGGCTTATTTGTACATTTTTCCTCTTCATTGTTCCTTGTCTGGTTTTGTAATTTAAAAGGTTTGTTTCGGAAACGTTGAAAACTTTGAACCTCTCTCCTTCCTCTTTTTAATATGCAACATGGGATGAAATCTTTAAATATTTTCACCAAAACTTTATTTTCCTTCAGCAAAAGGTGATCTCTAGCTTTAAAAAGCATGAAATAATTGCAGGAAAGACAGGAAGTTTGCTCTAGTTTGGTAGAATGGTATTAAATAAAATGAGTGCCACCTACTGGTTGCGAGTCCTAACCTGTAGATTCCTTCACCTCCTATGCACTTTGGCGTTGTGGTGCTTGCCTTAGAACTCATCTTTATTCCAGAAAGATAACAAAATAGTTCATCTCTCCACTGTCTCATGCTTCTGGATGAGCAAAAGACACTCTGTCGTAGTCTTAAATTATAAGTAAAGACACTTCATAATTAAAAAGGAACCATTAATCAAATCAACCAGCAGTAGTTCAGTGTTTTAATTATACACAAATATTGTATTTAGTCTCTTCCTTTTGGTTATTCATCACCTCCTTCCACTAGACTGCTGTCTGTTTATTATTTATTAAATCCTACTGAAGACTTGCTATATTTTTTATGAGCATAAGAAAGGTGCTTCAGAATTGATACCAACATTGCTTTTTTAACCATAAAGCAGAAAGTCATGTTTATATTTATAACTGGATTATGTGTACTTTGCTTTTAGCTGTATATGCATTTGCCTGTAGCAATAATTTCCATTTATTATATATAGTGGGTTTTGATAATTCTGCTTTTTCTTCCACATTTAGAGAGCATCCATACTAAATGGAATTTCTAATGGATCATTCACCTTTCCTTTAGGTAACAAAGTTAAGTTTCAAGAATAAGGGAACAGGCAATAATAGACTTCAAAATTTTCAAATCAATGAGATGTATCTTTTGTCTTATGAACTTGGATCCCTGAATCATGTAAGGTTGTCAAGTTAATTCAAAATTAGCATGCTTTGAGAGCTCAATACTTTTAAAAGAACTGACAACCTTGTTTCTTTTGTGAAGAAAGCAGAACAGAGATTGAAAATTTCAGATTTCCAAAAGTTATCAGGGTTTTAAAGTTATTTTTCATTTTAATTAATGTAAAATTTTGATCTTTCCAAACACGTTGGGAAAATAAAATCCCAAGTGTGTAGCTGGTTTTGCTGGGACAGAATCATAGACCAGAAATACTCTGTAGATCATTAGCAGTTTGGAGTCAGCCAATAGCTTAAGCTGTGAGAGGCAAAAAAGCTAGGGCTGGTGAGCTGAGTTAGCTTACAGGTGTATCCCATATCACAAATGTCATGCTCAATATAAAGGGGGAAGCTTCTTGAGGATGAAGCATCTTTCTTCTTTGGATTGCTGTCCTTGGAGGGCCTTGCTCATCATTCTGCTTCTGAGGCCTGCTTTCCGAATTGTATGTTCACTGTGCTTACTTTATAATGACATCAGTATTTATATTAGTTTTGCTGTTTTTTAAAATCTGTTTTCATTTCTGCCTGCAATTCTCCTCTCCTTTTTCTGATCCCTTTTTGGGCTGGGGAGGGCTCATGGGGTAATAGAATAGTTGCTATAGTTTAATCTCAAATACAAACTAAACATAGACACAGGGAAACATATAAACCACTGAAAACCAACAAGCAGCAAACTAATTTGATTGAGTTTCTTTAGGATTCTAAGAATTTTAACTTGTTAACTTAATTCCTATTTTCTGTCTGTTTGTCATCCAAGGAGGAATCTAGATCTTCTCAGTGTTGCACATTTGCCAGTTTTTATACGTTGTTTCTGATTTCTATTATGGGAGAAATGGTCTTTGTGCATTTCCAACATAAAATTGCAGGCAGTTTTGAATTTGAGAAAGCTTTCTTTTGCTGCACATGGGGGAGGAAGGAGCAAGCTGTCACTCCTAGATATCTCTGTGAATACCAAATGGGAAATTTGTTTGCTGTGAATGTTCAGAAACAAATGCTGTAGTATATCAGTTTCAGGAATTGCTTTTCTTCAGATGCTGTGAAGTGATTTGTAATGATGACCTTTATTAAATACTAGCTCTATATTAAATGGTGATTCTTCTTCCAAAGCAGGGTGTAATATGACTACTGTCAACATGAAAATCACATTTGCTATGTGAAAGCTGTATTTAATGATGACACTGTTCAAAATCTGGGAAGGTTAACATTCCTGATTTTTTTTTTTTTTTTTTTTTTTTTTGACTTTTCACCTGAAGGACAGATGAAGTCATCTTTAAGAAAACATTGGATGTGGCACTTGGTGGCATGGTTTAGCTGATGTCATGGTGTTAGGCCATAGGCTGGACTTGATGATCTCAGAGGTCTTTTCCAGCCTCAATAATTCTGTGATCTTTATGGAGAAGAGTGTTCACAAATAACTATTGTGAAAAAGATACACCTTGCATAACTTTAACCCTATTCTCTGTTCTGTCAAAGAACAGAGGTGCAAATTTTAGTGGTGAACCAATCTACTTCTGCTATCCTATCTGTCTTAGACTAGGATGGGCTAAAAACACCACTGTTGTGATTTAAACTATACAGAGATTAATATGATCAAGTGAGATAAGGCTTTTCTGTAACACAAAAATAAAGTCAGTTAAGCTGTAGTTATGACTTTGGGGGGGGGGGGGCGGTAAAATAGTTGAACAAATAGTAAGTTGAAGAAATAAAATGAAACCAAGCACATTTTTCCTCAGTCTGTTTTTTCTGTAATTATCTTTCTGATTGAATCAAAACATCCTGGTGTGCAACATCTCTTGTTCCAAATAGGCACCGGTCAAATAAAAACTCTCCTTGTTTTCATTGTCTTTAAGTCTCATGTCTGAAGATTCCTGAATATAAATCTAGAACCAAGTTTTGGCTTCCATCCTTATGTCATTTATTTATCCCTTTTTTCTACAACTGTTTATGAAATACCTCCTGGTTAGAAGCCTGACTTCTTTACTGCATCACAGTCATGGGTAGAAGGCAGCTGTCAGCGTTATGGTCTAAGAGTTTAACTCCAGAGCATGAAATTGCTGGGAGAAGAGTATAGCAGTGAATAGTAGGCTAAATGAATAAGGAAAGGAAAACATCAAAACTTACTCATGATCTTAGTGAATCTAGATTGAGGATCTTTTTGCTTTTGCCATTTAAAAATTCACACTTTTTGACTTAATGCATGTTAACTTAAGGTGTCTGCTCAGTACTCAGTGCACATCTGCTTGTATGATTGTTCTGTTTTAATGGGTCTGCAGCATGGAGAATAATGATGCAAATAAGTCCCAAAAGAGACAGAACTGAGTGTAAAAGATGTGCCAAACATTTATCTGGAGAGAAACATTATTTTCTTGATGAAGGGCAAAAGCATAGAGAGGGTCACATCCTCTCAGTAGCAAAGTCATCTTGACTTAGCCTGAACATATGATCAATGAATTCTATTAAAGTTTTATTTCTTCCTTTATTTCTGTTGAAAGTCACTTTTTTGTGGTGTTTTTGGTGTGTGTATTTTACTGTGTTCAGTTCTATACCTTTTGTTTGTCGTGTTCTCGAACATGGGGGGGAAAAAGATGTTTTCTTGATGTGATCACCTACATGTGTATTTTCTCAGAATGATAATTTTGTGAATGGAAAAAGTCAGTCTGCCAAATTATATCCTGGCAGTGATGGGCCATGGTGTTCTGCAGGAACCACAATGAATTTAGAAGTGTGGATTCTTCAGAAGAGATGACTTTAAGGTGAAATGATTAGCGTAAGCCACCTCTTTTGCTCTGCCCTTGACTTTGATACAATTCTTTACTGATCTCATTTTTGGATTTTTAAAGTCTTACCAGTATTTACAGTTCTTCTTTCCAAACTACAGGCTCATCAGCATGTCCTAACACCCTTCCCGAAAAACACCACCCTTTATTGTCCTTACGGAGATAAATCAAGAACTGTCCATACCCTCATTGTAAAAAGAAAACAATAACTACTAAACAAGACCAGTGTACTGTGGTGAGCTGAGCTGATGTTAAATATAATTCCTACAGGGTTTTGAATTCATTTCCAGAGCATCTTATTGGCAACAGTGTATCAGCACTGCACTTCCAGACAGAAGGTGATTGGTGATAAAATAATTATTACTAGTAATGAAGTATTTTATTGTAGCAGTTTACTCTTCTGAAGAACAATGCAATGTCAGTTAAGGAAAAATGCATTCATTTTATACATATACTATAGATAGCAGCAAGCATGTACACCTGCAGAGAATCCTTTTTTCCTTGAAACTATGTCTACATCACAGATACCTTGTCAGAACTCAATGAGCTTATTTAAGGACTGGAAGAAGTACATCTGAATCAGTACTGTGCTGTGCTTGTCCTAATTGTACCTGCTGAGAATAATTATCTCCTGTGTAAGTTAATTAGTCTTATAATAAGTTATTATCCCTGTATGGTGCAGCACTATGGCGTGTGGCTATGCCAAGGTCAATCAGGGCTGGGTCCTATTCTACTTACAAGAATTACAGTGAGCCATGGAGATGAATCTCAGGTAATTAGTGACTGTGAAATCATGTCTCTTCAGTTGATATCAGGGTGAATGGTATTCTGAACTGTCCTGCCACAGTGTTCATGCCTCAGAAAGCAACTATTCTCAGTGATTGAGAACAATCCATGCAGTAAAAGCAATACTTACTGACACTTGTGGAGTTTATTTTATGCCTGTTTCTTAAAAACTAGTCAGGCTGGTATAAAGTGTATGAAGTACCTCACAAGAGGGTGGTTTTTCTTTTTAATTATTATTAAAATGTTTAGGGTTTGAGGTAAGTAAGTATTTTGGTTTTAGTTCTGTAGCTTACTAAGGTCAAAGGAGATGTTTTCTGAGGAAAAGGTTTATTGTCATTAAACATTTTCAACATTTTATAGTTTTATACTACATTTATACTTCTTTATCTTTTAGAAACTCACAATCCAGTATCAAACCTATTTGTTTCCATGAATATTGGGCTGCATTTCTAAAAAAAAATCAAAGGAGGGAATTGTTATTTATAGAAGTTCAGAAAAGTGAAGCCAGTACTACGAGGTATCATTTATCTCAATTCTGTGAATTAGATTATTGTTCTTCCTCACCAATTCCAATAGCATCAATAGACAATCCATTGGAGACTATAAAACCTAAGAAACATATTTTATACTTGTTTTTTCCAGTACTAAACCGGAGTAGTGTTGGTGAAATCGATGGAATAGCATCGATTTACATCAGCTGAGTATCTGGTACATCAGTTCTGGCATGATTTGCAACCTTGCACATTCATGATACTCCCTTTGAACTCATGGAGGAATTTAGCTTCACAGGGTTATGAATCAGGCCTTGCACTTCAGATTTATGTACCTTGGAAGCAGTTGAAATTTTTAGAGAACAGGAATTAAAAGCTTGGGGAATTCCCTGTTGAAGTACATTTGCCTAACCTTATGAGCTGGAGCTGTCAGGTGTTGATGGATCACCACCTCTCCTACTTTCTGGTATCTTTTCTTATTAGAGAGATGAGTAACCAGTTCAAGAAAGGACAGGAGGAAATAAACAATTTGTCCCCAGATTTAAGTATCAAGACTTTCCACTAAAGATACCTTCAAAAGCATTCTGACATTACAACAGACCACAACAAGCTCACAGATACTTCATGAGATTAACATGAAAGGTAATGCTTCCAGAAACAAAAGTGGAATTACTAGTGTAGCACTAAGGAGGAAAAAGAGTTTATATAAAACACAGAAATAAAGGATTAAATGAAGATAAAAGGAGAAGCAAAATTCAGCAATGGTGAGAATTAGACTGCCAACTTAATTGCTTCTCCAAAGTGGTTCCTGTACTGAATTTAGGGGAGTCCACATGGCACATATTTATATCTCAGAATGTTGAATGTAATTCAATGCAGCAAAATGATGTTAGTATTAGAGCTATAGATGTAGTTAATGTATATCCTTTCTAAAATGTCTCCAGCATTATGTGAGGTGAAAGGTATCAGTACCTAGAGAATTTTCTTTGAGAAGCTGAGTGTCTTGACAAGGGTAAGGGTTTTATTGGCAGCCATAATCTCTTGAATTCCAGTCTTCTGCTGAGTGATCCTTCCTGGAGAAACTGGCTGGAACCAAGCCAACCAAACCACAGTATCATCTGGTATTCTCATGACAGTAATATTCAAGTGTCTTAGTGATACAGAGAATGAAAGACTGGTGAAAAAGAAACACATGAGATGATAAAGACACAGCACACTCCTAACATTGACTTGCACAGGTAAAGTACTGCTTACTTAAATTAGACACACTGGGATGAGGAGTACTGTTTTAAGTCAGTATCTGGCTGTGATTTGGCTACTCCAGCATCACAGGCAATAACTAATATGGAGTGTGCTCTGATCAACCTGACATACTGCTGCTATGATTATGTTATGTTGTCAGAAGCTTTCTGCTTCCTTTGCTTTCACATTAAATAACACGATTCATTTAGAATCATAGAACCATTTCAATTGGAAAAGGCCTTTAAGATCATAAAGTCCAACCCAATCACTGCAGGGGGGTGGGTGGACAAGGTGACCTTTAAGGACCTCTTTCAACCCAATGCATTCTGTGATTAACTAACTCTATCAAGTCTGGTGCTAAACCATGACCCTTAGAACCACGCTTTTAGGGATGGTGATTCAACCATCTCTCGGGAGAGCCTGCTTCAGTGTTTGATAACCCTTTGAGTGAAAGTTTCTTCTAATATCCAATCTAAACCTCCCCTGGTGCACCTTGAAGCCATTTACAAGCAAGACAGTACCATGCAGGAAGTTCCAGTTCCATTTTCATTGTTTGTTATTTGACTGAGTTTTCCATTTTTGATACATTTTATAAACAGCTTGAAACTATCAGAACTGTTCACTAAAAAGAACATGAAAAGTTTTACCTATGCAGCACATTCTCAGAACATGCTTTTCTTCTGTTTTTAATTTAGCAAACACACTGATTTCAGCCAGTATCAGTGTACTCTGTGATCTCTGGGCTCTAGTCTTATTTCAGAAAGTTATCATGTCATGGAATGAATGCTTGCTATGTTATTACCTATCCATTTTCAGAAGCAGAATACCCAAAACTGACTATCTCACTGAAGTTTTGCCACCCAAACAAAAAGCAGATAAGTTGAAGACAAGGAAAATGAAAAATTGCTGAAGCAATATGAGTTGTACAGTTCACTGATGTCTTCACCATGCTCTGTAGTTTCTGAAGTTGCAGAAATATTAATGCTTATCTTCCCAATCAGTCTTCATTACATATAAGCTACTTTCTGTCATAAAGAAAAACAAGTGATAACTATGATTATTTCCCATTATGATGTCATCCAACTATCAATGTAAATATTTACAACATTATTTCAGTCAATTATTTAAATGTCAAAGTCCATGAATTTTCCATGATCTTAAATCTGTATATGTCCTTTCTGTTTCATAAATTTTCTTGTCTTTGATTCAGCTCCTCAATGCTGTAAGAAACTTAGGAAATTAATCTAACAAATGAGGCTGTGTGAAAAATATTTATTGTCTCTTATTTCAAACAGGTTTCTTTAGTCATAAAAGAGCATAAAGGAAGTAGAACTAGCAATTTGCTGTGTGGTAGATGACATTCATGCCCTGCCACACTCATACCTTCTTGTGTGATCTGTGGTTCTTATTTTTCTTAAGTGACAGATTACAACAAAATGCTTGGTGTCAGTTGCATCCTGTCCTCTACTCCCTGTCAATAAGAAATGAGGAAAAGAGCTTTATTTGGTGTCAAACCCAGATGCCACCAGTCCTACCAGTGTTTGTCCCACAGGGCTGGTGGTGAATGCTTAGGGAAAGAACATAAACATGGAAACCACAGCGCTTCCCTATTAGGCTGGAGGATCCCTTTTTGCTGGTAGTTGTAGATGTTCAGTCTGCTGATGACAAACATTCCATTCATCATATTTAACTCTCTCATCACTCTGAATTCCCTGTAAAGCAAACATGACAGCCTTCTATAATCATTAAATAGCCCTAACATATGAAAGCCTTCAAATCCTTGTCATCAAGATTGATCCACGACTGGCAAAGTTGATGGAAACACATTAAGATCTGTTGTTGGAAACAAACTTTAATACCAAGTGTGTCTGCCAGAATAATGATGAGTTCTGAGAGGCCTGAAGAAATGGGAGGCCAGGCTGAAAGACTGAGTGACAATGGCTGGAGGTGCTGCCACAGCACCCAAGGCTCTAGCCTGGTGTTTGGGCTCTCATGCCAAGTCCATGAGAGCTAGGTGCCTGGGTAAAGCAGGTCATAATGTCTGTGCATAGGCCAAGGGGAATTGCTGGGCTCATGCTAAGTGTCTGGACCACATCTCTCTACCCACTTTGGAGAGTGTCTGGGCTTGAAAGAGATACTTATCTTCCTCCACTGCAACATGGAGAGACTCCAAATTTATTCATCAAGGCTATTGTAACATTTCATACCTAGGGCTTGGATTCTACTTCCAGTTGTACTTAGTGATTTTCCACATTTCCCACACTAGCCTTCAAGCACTGGGTGCCCACACAACAACTAGGAGGTTTCAGATCTTGGAATGGGTAAAGCAAAATTACCAGAACTTTAGGCAGTCCCTGTGATATCCTACTCTCACTGCAGTAACTATACAGCTATTCCATAACTGCTTAAGTCTCACACAGTGTCCCACTTCTAAACATCAGAATACCAAAAGGCCTCAAAGCAAGATACTGTTAGGCAAAAATAATTTATATAAAAAGTAGAAATTATTCTATTTTTCACATGTGTTAGAATAAAATGGAAATTGTATATGTGCTCCTGGACTTCCTTGGGCAAAAAAAGGAGAGTCTATAAACAACGGAAGCAAAATAAGGCCACGTGAGGGGACTGCAAAGAAGTTGTCCAAGCCACCAGGTTAGAAAAGCAAAAGTGCAGGTAGAATTAAACTTGGCTAGGGACTTATATCAGGGACAAAAGGGCAGCTAAGGAAGATGTGAGGCCTCTACAAAAGGAGAATAGAGAGCTGGTCATGATGGACATGGAGAAAGCTGATAGTGGTTCCATGACTGCCTCAATGTTCACCAACAAGGGCTCTAACTGTACCATCCAAGCTCCAGAAAACGAAAGTGGGGAGTGGGAAAAGGGAGATCAGCAGAGCAGGTTTGAAACCATTTAAAGAACCTGAAAGTGCACAAGTCCATGAGGCCCAAAGAGATCCACCTACAGCTCCTGATGGAATTGGTGGATGAAGGTGCCAAAACACCGTTCATCATATTTGAAAAGCCTTGGTAATTTGATGAAGTCCCTGCCAACTGGAAAAGGGGAAACATAAACCCCATCTTCAAAAAGGGAAAACTATAGGCCAGTCAGTCTCACCTCAGTGCCTGGAAAGATCATGGAGCAGTTCCTCCTGAAGACATTGCTAAGACATATGGAAAATAAAGAAGAGGTGATTTGTGTTAACCAACATGGCTTCACCAAGGGCAAATCATGCCTGATGAGGTTGTGGCTTTTTATGATGGAAAAGTATGATAGATAAAAAATTTTCTGTACAGCCACATTCAGAGGGCTGTGATCAATGACATAATGCCCAAATGGAGACCAGTAACAAGTGGTGTCCCTCAAAGGTCAGTACTGGGACCAGTGTTGTTTAACGTCTTTGTTAGCAATATGGACAGTGGGAATGAATGCACCTTCAGCAGGTTTGCAGATGTGACCAATCTGTGTGGCCTGGTTGACATGCTGGAGGAAAGGGACACCATAGAGAGAAACTTGGACAGGTTTGAGAGGTCAGCCCAAGCCAGCCTCATGGAGTTCAACAAGGCCAACTTAAGGGTCCTACATCTGGGTCAGGGCAATCCCAAGCGCAAACACAGGCTGAGTGAGGAATGGCTCAAGAGCAGTCTCAAGGAGAAGGACTTGGGGCTGTCAGTTGATGATAAGCTCAACATGAGCCAGCAATGCATGCTTGCAGCCCAGAAGGCCAGCTGTATTCTGAGGTGCATCAAAAGAAATGTGACCATGAGGACAAGGGAGGTGATTCTGCCCCTATTCTCTTGTGAGACCCACCTGGAGTACTGCATCCAGTTCTGGTGCCCCCAGCATAAGAGGAGCATGAAGCTGCTGGAGTGGATCCAGAGAAGGGCCATGAAGATGATCAGAGGGCTGGAAAACTCCCCTGTGGGGACAGGCCACAAAAGCTGGGGCCATTCAACCCAGAGAAAAGAAGGCTTTAGGGAGACCTTATTGTAGCCTTCCAGTACTCGACTGCAAGAAAGCCAAGAAGGGACTTTTTACAAGGTTACAAGTAGTTATGGGTTTAAGCATGAGGAGGGTAGATTCAGACTGGATATTAGGAAAAAATTCTTTACAGTGAGGGTGGTGAGCCCAGAGATGTTGTGGATGCCCTCTCCCTGAAGGTGTTCAAGGCCAAGATGGATGAAGCCTTGAGGAACATATTCTAGTGGAAGGTGTCCCTGCCCATGGCAGGGGAAGTCAGAACTAGATGATATTCAAGGTCCCTTCTACCTAAACCATTCTATGAATCTATGAAAATGTGAATCTGTGCTTTGCATTTTTTATGTACATTGCTGATAATAAGGGATATAACTGCTCCTGGTTTGCCTGTGTCAGAATCACTTGGTAGTTTCTTTTTTTGTCATTCTCCAACACAGCATCAATAAATGGAACACAATGCATATGTCGCAGAACATTCAGAGGTGCATTTCCACTATGGCTTTTGCTGTTGATCCACTTGTTTCTTTCATATATAAGAACCAATAGCTAATTTGAAGAGAGCTAATTAGTGGTTTTGGGGAACAAACTGATGTACCCTCAAAGTCTCAGCAGTCTGGGTTTCTTTAATTTTACCAGCGAGATGGAGTTTCTATTCTCTGTGGATGTGCATTATTAAAATCAACCAACAGGAGTAAATAATTGGTACCATCATTTCAGAGATATTCCATGATTATGGTAACACCTGAACTTAATTCAGAATAAGCAATTCAATTAGCATGCCACTAGCAAATCAATAAATTAATAATGCCACACCAATAAACTACAAAACTGCCAAATTATAAGGTTAATAGAATTGAATAAACCCTCACAAAACACAGAAAAAGGGAATCTGCAGAAGGGATGGTTCATCTGGTTTTGAGTGCTAACTAAAAAGCTTCAGCATTTACAGCTTGCAGGCTGTAACCTTATACTGCTTTGTCACACCATCCACTGCAGAAATGAACCTGCTGTGACATAATGTCACTGTGGTTACACTCAACTGTCCTGATGCCACATTCACCTTCTAGCTGTGTCAAGATTTGACATACTCTTTATAGTGTCAGGACCCTGAGCTCTTCAGAGCACTAAGTTAGAGTTGAAAGACTACAGTCCCACACCGTAGGAAAAATAAGATATTGAACTGTTGAAAAATGGAACAATGGAGCCAAGAAATGATTTCATTTTACATCAAAGTTTGCCCTGTGTGTTTTTCAATGATAACACCCTAACTGATTAACTAAATGTTGATAATTTTGGATAGTTATCACAACAAAAGTACATAAATGAGGCTAAGAGCTGAAGAAGGGCCGTATCCGTATGAATGTAGTAAGCTGTAACATGAAAGCTTTGAGCTTGGCTACAGGATGTTAAGCATTTCATTGTTAAGCTATATGAGCAGAAAAGTTATTTATTCTCTTTGGAGAGCAGATTTATGAAAAACAAAAACAAACCACCAAAAACCAAACCAGGAAAAAAAAATATGCAGTATACAGATATGAAGCAAATAAAAGCACATCCTTAATCATTTTGAATGTGCCTACAGGGCTGAGCCCAAGAGACATCTGCATAAAATTGTCCAGATTCTTTCAGCTGAGCAATAGACACAAAGCAGGGAACACATCTATGATGTATATTAAGCCAGACTGTTTTATATGAAACGGTCTTATAGTTCAACTAATGTTACACTTGAGGTTGTTCTGCAAAATATGCCAGCACAATTAATGTCAACACCAGATAACCAGCCACTGTAAATACCCTTGGAGGGATTTCTTATATCTTTTAGTAGAAAACACATTTAAGAAGTAAAGTTTCCAAATGTATCCCTGAAAATCAGAGGTCAATTCAATAACCTACAAACCAGTAGGATAGTTCCATCTCCCATTAAAGGCAAATGTTCTCTCCTTTGACAAGAATGGACTATTGGGAAATGAATAAATGGATGTCATTTTTTTCCCTAGAACAGACCCTATATTAAGCACTCAGACTGTCCTTTATGCTTGTGCTGTGTTTGGCCATTGCTAGCATGGGCCATGTTGTAAACAGCAAAGTCCAATTTACACCACAGAACTTCTTTTTTCCCCTTTAGGCTTCATCACATCAATGTAAACCTGCTGACTCCGTTGTTGTGCTAACACTTCTGCCTGAGCAGGACTGCATCTATGCTGCTTTACATAGATTTGTTCTCATTATTATTGAATTAGCTGTTGTACAGTTGTATTTAGAGGACTAGGTGAAGATAGAGACCTCTATTGTATGCATTAAGTTAAAAACGCACCAAAAGGCAACTTTACTATTTTGAAAGGTGATGTGGCAGTTTAGGCTGGGTGCCCCCTGCCACTGCCACATGAGATACACCTCTGGTGTCCTGGGTGCCCACCCAATAGGGGTGGACACAGGAAACGACGTATTTCTACCCATAAATCCTGCACCCTATAAATCCATCTGCAAAGCCATTCTCTTCCTCTTTCTTCCCTCTCTGCTCCCATGGGAGATGTCCTCTCTTATCGGATAATGCCGGGGGAGTATCCTCAAGGCCACTTAGGCCTGTCTAGGCCTAATGCCAGGAGGAGAATGGAGACCTGGCCAGCCTGAGACTTGCCTAGCAGTGGGAGGGGGGGGGGGGGGGGGAAGAAAGAGCCCTGGGGGTTTGGGTAGACCCTCAGGTGGGAGGAAGGGAGGATTGGGAAACCTTTGGGAATTCTGTGAGGGGTTCTGTATGCTTTGGGATACTCTTTGCCATTATGCTTTATAGTTTGTAGTTTTCTGTAGCTTCACCAATCGCTTTTCCATTTAAACTTTCCATCACTCTCCAATCTGTTTGTGTGAGTCTCATTCTTTTGTCCCTTTCGGGGCAAGAGAGGATCTGTCTGGCCTCAAACCAGCACAGGTGATCATCACAGAATCATAAGATCAGTAAGGTGGGAAAAAACCTTTAAGATCATCCAGTCCAACTAGATAAGGAAAGCGATAGAAGTGAAGACTTGAGGTAGACAGCAAGTAAAAGGCAGATCCAAGGACGGGGTATAGCTCATTGAAGCTTTTCTCACTGAAGAGAACTGAATAGCATAACTTGCTGCAGCTATAGCAGTATTTTCTCCTTTTATGGATCATATTGTGACTCTCATTTTCTGGAAAGTGGTCTGTGAGGCCTATTGGAGACTTCTCAGCCTTTCATAAATGCTGTTGCATGTAAATAATTGGTGAATCATAGACAAATTTGAGTCTATATACTTTTTTTTTCTTTTTCCTAGACACTAATACCAAAAGGCTTCTTCTGTCATCATAGTATCCCTTGCAGCCAGGTAAAAAAGGAGCAGAATTTCTTTCTGGCTTATCAGGTTGCATTGAATTTTACAACAGTACATGCCCCAAAGTGCATTGCATTTCTCAGGAGTGTTTTTCCCTGCAGCTCTGTTAAAGAATTGATTGTCCTCAGACTGGTGTGCTTTGATGATTTTTTTGTATTATGACAACCTTTACATTTTCATCTACTTTACAATCCCACTTAAAGAAGTTACTTAGAGCTATTTTAGAAACTCACACCTGCCCCAAGCTCACACTAAATGCTCAAGAAAGATTATCTGCCGTAAGAAGGCAAACAAAGGAATATGATCTGAAACTATTAAATTTATCAAAATGACTTATTTTCTCTGTTTTTTCCCCCCAATATTTAAGACTCTGTTTCAAGTAGCCATGACCTAACCAACTCTTTCCTACCATGTAACAACAGATGATGGTGATTACAACCCGCTTCCCAAATCAATGAAGTGTCTAAAACATAGAGTATCTCTGCACATTCTTTCTTCCATTGTTTGCTCCCGCAGTGCAAGATCAAGGAAATTTGATTTTCCAACAACAACTGCAACCCAAGTGAATTCTAAGAAATTCAAACAGATACAAGATGATGTTAAAAATTATCTTTGGTATGGGTTCATAAAAAAAGACATCTGAGAATTCAGCAGACTTTGAATTGCTATTAATTGCTAAAATACACTAAAAAATGTGTGGGGTTTTTATTCATTTTTATTGTTATTACTTTGCTTGTTTGCTTTAAAAGAATAATGAAACAATAATATAAGATGAAGTGTCTTTTAGAGTTTACTTTCCATACATTAAGTCCCACTTGGTGACATGGTTTAGTGTTCATGAAGTCTTGGGTAACAGGTTGGACTTTGATGATCCTTGAGGTCTTTTCCAACCTTATTGATTCTGTGATTGATTCTGTGATTCTGTGAAGTCTGTGTTGGAAATTTAGAAGGTGGCCTTAGGTGAGACTAAGAGGAAGAATATGCCTAAGCCATGCAATAAGCTGTGCTGAAGGTTATGTTAGGGTTAATTTTTCTTCACAAGAGGTTGGGAGGAGCCATACCCTGGATAGTCAGCTGAACCAGCCACTGGGGTGTTGATACCATGCAAGATCATGACTGCTATATAAGGGGGTAGGCTGCAATGGTGGTTATCTGGCATGGCAGGGTTCATATTGGCTGCAAGCATCAGCAGTGTCAGTTGAGTGAGTATTTTTTTTTTACTTCTTTACTATTATTCTTATCCCTCTTGTTAGTTGTTCTTCACATTGATCTGTTAAACTCTGTTTTTTTTACCATTTGTCCCAATTCCTCCTTCCCATCCTACTTGGTAGGAGAGAGAGGGCAGTTGTGAGTGGCTTCATGAGGCTCAGCTGCAACTGGGCCTAAAACTGTAAGAGAAAGTGTACATCTTCTAATTGTTTTATGAATTGTTTTCATTTTTCATCATGTTAAAAATCACTTAGGAACTGTCTTTGTGTATAATTGATAATTAAGGACTTCTTTAACGCTCAAGTGTCTAAAGCAATGTATCTCCTGACCTCTGACAGACATTCAGATGATTTAATCTCTGAAAGAATATCTGAAAATATGTGCTACTTAATTTACAAGAGTCATCTTGACCAGTAATTGTCTAAACAATAACTTATTTTACAGCAACAGTGAAAGACTGGGAAATTATCTGCTTTAATATAAAGGAAAAAAGACATCTAGAAATCTGCAAATGGCTTCTTTTTTTTAATTCTTATTTTTTGAGGTAGTGTGGATATCATCTAAATAACTTTGGCAAAATCAGCATCATTTTTTTCTCTGAGCTCCCACACATCAGGAAGTTGTGAGGAACAGAACTGGCAAGGATCTGACAAATTCACTTTGTGACAAACTTTTAAATTTATTCTTTTTTCTGCCATGGAACAGAAAAAGACCCCGTGTTTGTTGGTCTTGTTGTTTCAAGAAACTGTGTTGAATATCCCAAGTCTAGATAAAACAAATACTTCAGTCTGCATCTCCTCCCCACTCACCTGAAGTATGTGTCATGCTCACCTACAATATGACTTCTTGCTCCCCAAAGCTGACATCAGTGGGTGTGGCCTGGTGTAAGTCAGAATGGTGCAGGAATTCCTGGGATCAGCTTTAAGATCAATGCTCTCTAAGTTTTGTACCTGTATATAGTATAAGTGCTGTTGTATGGGGGAAAAAATGATCATCTGAATAATTTATTAGCACTGGTTAATGGTAGAATACTTTGCTTGACTATTTTAGAAATGGATGATCAGAGACTGATACAACCACAGTAGGTTACACTGGACTGGAAATATGATTTTCAGTTTATCATCTCTTCATCAAGCTTTGCAACCTCCAGAAACCAGAATAAATTATTTGAAGTTTAAGAAAAATAGTAAAATTCCCCCTAATAAACTCAGTAATAACAGTGACAGGAAACGTATTTTCCTCTTTCTGGGATTTGGCATTCTTTGCTCATCATGGCTCTTTTCTACACCCATTTTTATTATTTAGATAGACTAGACTGGATTTAATTTACAAAGTGCTCTTTATTACTCAGTAGAAAACCTGTTGAAAAGAAATGAAAATAAGGAAAATGAAATACTTCTCTTTATGGCACTGAAGTGAATATTAAGGCTAAACAACCCTTTGCCAGTTGATTCCACAGTGTTATTATCTTGGCACTAGATTAAGTGTGTGGAACAACATTTGTGTATTTAGGGTTTATGCAGTAGATATTTTACCTTATTTTTTTTTTTTGCCTTATGAGCCACATCATGTTTTTTCTCATAACTGAGTGTGTCCTATGTGGTGTCTTTACAGTCCATGCACTACTCATGATCAGTAAATGATGGAGCATTTTATCTGGCCTTTCATGAGGTAATCATAAGGGTAATTGGCACTCCAGAATTCTAGGCAGTTAAGAAGCAAGTGGTAATGGAAAACAGCTATTTGCTGAATCACAGCTTGTCATCCAGCTCCCAAAAGGACTTCTGTGAATTTTAACTGACAAAGCTAAATATTTTGATTTAACACATTTTTGTTTTTGAAAACAAAAGATCATCTCTGTGGTTTTCACTTATTCTGCCTTACGTATTATTATAGAATCAGTCAGGGTTGGAAGGGACCACAAGGATCATCTAGTTCCAACCCCCCTGCCATGGGCAGGCACACCTCACACTACATTAGGCTGGCCAGAGCCTCATCCAGCTTGGCCTTAAACACCTCCAGGGATGGGGCCTCAACCACCTCCCTGGACAACCCATTCCAGGCTCTCACCACTCTCATGGGGAAGAACTTCCTCACATCCAGTCTGAATCTCCCCACTTCCAGCTTTATTCCATTCCCCCTAGTCCTGTCACTACCTGATATCCTAAGAAGTCCCTCCCCAGCTTTCTTGTAGGCCCCCTTCAGATACTGGAAGGTCACAATAAGGTCACCTCAGAGCCTTCTCTTCTCCAGACTCAACAGCTCCAGCTCTTTCAGTCTGTCCTCATAGGAGAGGTGCTCCAGCCCTCTGATCATCCTTCTCTGGACACATTCCAGCATGTCCATATCCCTCTTGTAATAGAGGCTCCAGAACTGGATGCAGTACTCCAGGTGGGGTCTCACCAGAGCTGAGTAGAGGGGGAGCATCACCTCCCTTGACCTGCTGGCCACACTTCTCTTGATGCAGCCCAGGATCTGGTTGGCTTTCTGGGCTGCAAGTGTACATTGACAGCTCATGTTATTGTTTTGTACAGTCCTCCCAGTTGTAAATCAAAACAGCTCACTCTGCTTCAGCAGGGCTCTACTGATTTATAATCACAGTGGACCTGCTACAAGATCTTTGTTTTTCATTTACCTTTGTCATCTCTAAAATTCATAAGCATCATCCAAGGAGTGTAGCCAAGATTCCAGTCCATTCTTTTGTGGGCCATGTAGGATTGATACCATGAAAGGAGACTATTTGCCTACCATCTTTTCCATAACACCTTCGATTTTTAACTGTTTGCATTCTTTTTCAGCTTATCATGGCAAATACCACTGCTGATCAATATAGTTAGAATCACAATTCTGGTGTTTCTGTGAATCTTATAATGGCGTGAATTTCAATTGTGTGGTGGAAGTAGCTTTTCATCTGACTACATTAGAAATGATCTTAAATATGATGCTGGTTTGGATCATGTTTCCTGATCAGTGTTAATTCTTTTGTTTGATTTTTACATAGTTATCTCTCTCAAGGAAAAAAAGTAACATTAAACTGACTTGAATAACTTAAAATGTAATATATTGATAAATCCCCTTCAACAGCAGTGTGTAGCACTTTTGAGAATAGGAAGCACTGAAGAAAAGTGCTTCAAAGTTTTTATGATGTTTTTCTGAGTCTTTATATTAAAGAATTTACATCAGATACAGAACAAGACTAAGGTGAAAGGGGTAAAAAATAAATGATTTTTAAGCCATTGTGTGAACTCTGCCTTCTTATTCCTTTCAATCCTAAAACAGATGGGAAAGATAAAGAGTAAAGCTGTTCTGAAGGAGCATGTGAATCAGCTAGATATTGCATGCATATTTATTTTAGGCATAGTCCTCAGCCAAAACTGCAGATAATTGTTTGGCATGAAAGAAGGTTAAAAAAACTCTTAAAAAATTTTTGACTTTTTAAACTTGTTTGGGTTTTTTAGTAAGGTGTTTTTGCTTCATATTTTAACTGAACTTTTAATGGGAATTACAGAAATCATTCTCTTTTGTTTCCAAAGAAGATATATCTATTTACTATTGCTTCAAGTACTATTTCTGAAATAGAAATGTATTTCAGTAAACCTGAAATTTGCCCTACAAATCCACTTTTTAATATAAAATTGTGGTGATTAATAGAAGAAATACAAAATTAACCATTTTAGTAAGTTTTTCCTTGTGCTCCTTCTCATATTCTTTTTCTAGGTGAAGTTTTTAAATTCAATGTTCAGAAATGGCTTTCTATTTTAAAAATACATAGCTTTTAGATTTGGTTTTTTTTGTATCACGTATTTGGTGCTAGGCAGGCACTTTATTCCCTTACCTGGAACACAGAGCAACTTTTGATCTATTTATACTTTAGAGGGAGCGCACAAATTTCTGAGTTTCTTAACTGAGAGCAATTATTGATTATCAAGCCAATTATTTTTTAAGATTATGGTAGCACATACAGTTATGGTTATTTGTGGACTGCCTACTTCAGTTCATTTGGATTTTTCTCACTGATCAAACTCTTCCACAGAAACAATTTCTAATATGTGGGTGGCTAGTTAAAAAAACCCTGATATTGTTCAGTTCTACACAAATCCCCAAATTCATCCTTGGCATTTGAAAACTACTGTTTTGATTAAAGCAAGCCTTGCTTTCATTAACTGTACTGCTCTGCTCCAGTGAACTCTTTTAGTGACCATGTGAGGGCAGTAGTTTTCTGGGACGTTACTTGGGCTCTCAGATTTGGTCTTGGTGTTAAGCAGGAGAGGTGGGAAAGTACCAGACACTAGAAGGTTGAAAATGTCAAGACCTGGTAAGGACCAGTATTTGGGCACATATGCATCTGCATTGATAGTTGCTGAAGCTCAAAGGAATGAATCCTCTTTTCTTTATGTCCACTGTGGATAGTGTGAAAAGTAATGGCCTTTTTAATAGTGGCAAGGGAAATTTCACTTAGACATTAGAAACCCCACCTTGTAATGGTAAGGATAATGAGGTACTGGAATAGATTGCCTGGGGAGACAGCAGAAACTCTGTCATCATTAAAGCCTTTAAAGTGCAAACTGGAAAAACACTCATTTGGAATAGCAAAGATCTAGTTGATCTATGGAGGGCAAAGATGAACTGTTGTTCGTGAACCATGAACAGAAGGCCTTTAGAGATCTATTCTATTTTCTTCTCTTCAGTGTTAATTGCTTAGCAGTGTGGGGGATAATATATACTTGTCAAACACAAATCAGATAGACCTGACATAAGCAAAAAATAGCACATATAATTTTTGGGTAGAAAAACATGAATATAAATCATGTAGTGTGGAAGCCCAGTCATATTAGGAAAATAAATCTTCCAAATTTAAAAGTTCTCATACCATGGTGACAATATGTTAGAATACTATATATAAAAAAAAAAAGGACAATTGCAAGGTTAGGAAGAACTCTGTCAATCCTTTTGGTAACTTCAGCAACAATTTTGTTTTCAGCAATAAGAGGAACCAAGTAGAATAGAGCATCTATTTATGCTCAGGATTGTAGAGGCAGAAAATTAAAGTCTGTTCCTTCCCACAATACTTAATTTGCATTATTCCAGCTTTCCAGAGCTATAGCTGAGATCAGACTTCATTTCCTGATCCATACCATATCCAAGTTCAATTAAATCTTTTTCAAGAGGTTTCTGAGTACATCAATCAAAGGGCAGGAAATAGCCTTCTAACTCAGTGCCTTACATGGAAGGGGAGATAGATAAAGACATACAATTATTTCTTTGGTCTCGCCTGGATGGCCATCTCTCGACTCTTCAAGTACAAGCCTGCTGTAATCATTAGGGTATGGTTAATGAAAACAGCTCATTATTGTCTTGGAGATACTGTCCTCTAACAATGCCCTTTGGAATGAAATGTATGCAAATGAAGATTATTTAATTTAGAACTTTTACTATGTGGACCTTGTAAATATGAAAATTTAATTACTAAGTGCAACATTTACTAAGAGGAGCTCTAGCTTTCCTCTTTACCCTACTAAGCAAATAAGAAAATACTGCTTTTGAAGTAGATGCTTACTTAATAGATGCTTCTGTCCAGTGTTTTCTTAAACCTGTAGAGATATACACCAAACCAAATATGCACAGGTTTATCCCCTTATCCAGGAGAGCACTTTGAAAAGGGTCCAACTTTTCCCAGCTTCTGTAAGAGAATTTGCATATCAATCCAGAAGGAAGCAAATTGCTGAGAGAAAAAGTATGGTGCAACAAAACTGCTGGTTGACAGCGTGAGAGCGATGAAGTGCTTTCATAAGCAAATGGTGCATGTCTGATGATATGTTCTCGGGAGGGGATCATCTGAGGCAGGCCTGTACACAGAAGAAATGTTTCAGACAGGAATATTATCCTGCCCATATGGAAGAGAATTTGAACTGTTGGAATAATTGATCGTTTATTGCTTCTGCAGTTCTGATAAATGCAGAAATCCAGAAACTTATTGGGATGGGTCAAACTTTTTTGTGTGTAGGGAAAATCTTGGATGGTCAGAAAAGGTGGAATGCCCCTAGGTAATGAACTATGGTTTTATTTTTAGTCACATGGTCTTGTGAAATAAAAAGATCTCTTTACATATGAAGCCCCTTTAATACTGAAAAATCTCCAAGTTTAATTCCTAGAATAATCAAAACCATTTTTTTTTTTTTACATTTCCTATCTTCTGCTTTTACTTCCTACATTAAAAATCAATATGAATTAAAAAGAAATTTTAGCACCACCAGTTTTTCAGCTGACTCATCAGTGTGGTTTCCTCTTTCACGCCTCATCCTGAGCATAGAATATAAATAGACAGGAAAGTACAGGAACATTTATATTATCACAGCAAGATTTGTGGGCAAATGCAATGTGTTTTGTTATCAGATGACATAAATGGGGAAAAAAAACAAGGAGACAAGATCTCAACTGTATGAGCTCTTCTTCAGATCCAAAAGAGAATTAGCCAATATAAAGAAAGTGCTACTACTGAGTTTATTATATGCTAGTAATATGTTCCTCTGCCTTCAAAATTTCCCTTGATTATGTCCCTGGGTTTTCACTGCTGCTACAGACATAATATTTTGAGCTGGAAACCACAGGACTCCTTGGGATCCTTTTTCAGAAGGATCCTAAAATTTCTTGAAAGACTCATGCTGACTTTAACACCATTTGAACTGGACTCCTATTAAAAACCAGGAAGTTTAGTTCAGCCTCCTATACCTGATCACTAGCCAGAAAAGAGCCAAATGGTCAAAATCTGTTCCACCTTGAGACTCTTTCCCAAGGCATCGCTGATGGGCACACTTTGCTGTTCCTAAGCCAGCCTGTCCTTTCAGCGGCAGCTAAGGGAAGTGCAAAATCCTATTTACAGCAGGAGCAGTACTCAAGATGAGTGCTGTGTCTGTGTGAGGCACATCCCTACCAGTATGGCTCTCCTCAGGAGCATGTATATTTTTGTGGCCTTTTTGAGTTATAGGAGGAACCTGTCCAGGGAAATCTCTGCCTATACTTCATGCTAAACGTGCAGCAGGGCTGCTTCCTCTGTGGAGCGAGTTCATATTACCTCTTTAAGCAAACAGAAATGATACCTGCAGCCTCTGTTAACAAAGCAGAAGTCCATGGCATCAAAGCCTTTCTTCATAAGCGTTTTGGCTGGATGATGTCTGGGAAGGAATCATAATTCAGTGCTTGTTCTGTATTTATGCCGAATCTAACACAGTCCTGGGCTTGACTAAACTGCAAAATGAGACAAAGATTGTAACCTCCCTTCCATCCCTCCCTTGGTCACCTATGGATTGGTGCCTTTCCTCATGAGGAAAGAGTATTTGCAGTCAGGATATTACTGAAATTCTTGTTTATTTGCTAGTGCTTGCGGAAGGTGGGTTAAGGTTCATGTGATACATGTCTGAGCACTAACAAGCTCATTAATTCTGTAGAGTCATCTGGTTTGTGTATTTTAGCCAGGCCATCACTTCTAAGATTTGTGTGTCAGTTAACATCTGATTCTTAACTTTCTCCTTCTTTTTATTTTTTTTTTCAAGTTTCTGTTTTTCTTGTCAGTGTTTTTCTTCTTGAATCTTTGAGCTCCTAATTATCAGCATCTGAACCATTACAATTTTTTCTGGTTTTGCTTTTCTTATTTGGAGTAACTTCAGCTCAGGGACTTTCTCTCATCCCAGCAACATTTTTTTTCTCTGTCTGAAACTTAGCCAGTGTCACACAGCTGTGCTGAAATGAACTGAACCTTGTATTAAAGACAGATAATCCCAGGGCTAAACCTCATGATGTGATAACATGTTCACCTTACACACAAGCAAATGAATATATTCCACAGCTGTGTATATTAGTCTGAACTCAAAAGACAATGTTACTATTTGTGTTTTCAGATGCTTTTTGCTTAGATGTTGAAGCAGCCAGTCTTGCATGAAGTCTTACATGAAGTCTTTTAAACACCACCTCTTTCCCTCATTTTAAGTCACTGCAAAAAAAGAATCCTGAAAAGGGAAAACACAAAGATAGCTGTGTAATGACTCACATTTATCTAGTGATTTTAATCTCTGAAGGCACTTTAAGAAATGTCATAACCACACATAGCCATGTTGTGGTTTGTCCTTCAGTTTATATTACAAATGTCAGACATGAGTCTGGTATTAATCAATATAATTACTACAGCATATAATTATTCTTCCATACTCAGCCTCATGTTTTTCTTTCTTTTTTTTTTTTGGTTTGTTTCTTTCTAATACTAAAGGAGGCTAACCTACACTATGAGAGGAGAAATACCATCATATCAGCTGTGTTGTGTGAGAGTATTTTCCCTGCAATTTTTGTGCTTTATTACCAGCAAGAGAAAGAGCATAACCCTTGCACAGACTATTTTTAGTTCATACACTACTGTATATTCTGTTAAAATCAGCCAGTCAATATTCTGCTGTTTGGGGTGGACAGAGACACCTGGAGCAACCCTTCTCCATTATCATCCAGGATGTGCTGTTTTCAGGAGTAAACGTTAGTGTGGCCTCAGGGTTATGAACTAGTGCCTCTGTGAGTGATTCACAACCTGCAAAAGATAATGCTGTCCTGACTTTTCATAGCTGGATCCTTCAGAAGCTACCCTCGCCTCCTGTAGCTTCTCTAAGTGTTTTCCAATTGTAGCGGTTTCCTTGAGATTTGGCATGAGAGGAATCATCTTGTAGTCCCTCTGTACAATTCCTATCCCATAACCAAATTCTTCTCAGGAGTTCCTGATTGTTATCTCTGGGGCTGAGTGGGTACACCATAATGTGCTCTTATGAAACCATCAAATTTCTGGTGCATGGGGATCGAAGGCTTCCTTTCTCTTATTCTGGCTCAGTATTGATGAGAAGGTACTATAAAGAGAGAGATAAAACTCATAATTGATATAAAGATCTGGGATGCTTCATGAAACCATTTTCACAACTCTGTCAGGACAGTAATAGCAAATTAAGTCACTAAGCTTGTCACATGCTGATCCCAGTGGCTCTAATCATGTTGCTGTGCATCATGGTAAAACTCACAGGCTCAATACATAAGCATAAAAGACTTTTCTGGGACCTCTGCTGAAGCTGTCATCTGTTTTTATGGATAAATATTTTGTGACACAGCTCACATATGACCTGTAGCACAGTGATGTAACATGATTAAAAAGACTGGAATATAATGTGAATGTAGTACCTCACTTTGGACAACTAAACTTTTCTTTGTTAGCCTTGTAGATCTGTCAGTGTATTACAGTTTTATCTCTTTCTTATAATTCTGGCCTTTACTTTTGAAATATGTAGGCTGGTACACATATATGATTGATGAAAAGAATCCAAATTCAATGATGGCTCACAGAACAGCAGACATTAGAATACGTTTGACAGAGACCAAGCCATCTCCTGGAAGTGAAATGAAACTTTTTTTCCCCCCAGAAATTAATGGAAATATTTAATTAAAATTGATAGTGCAATTAGGAGAACTGCATAAAGAGCCTTGCTTGGGAAACAATCATGATAAAATAATGGAGTACCCAAGAATGTTCTGAGCTAGTGAATAACAACTAATGAAAAAACAAATATTGGAATATCAACTTTCCTTCTTTCCTTTGAAGAAGTGCTGTTCTTCTTTGTGATCCATTCCATCCACAGAAGGGTACTTGGTAATTTGGAGAACATTTTTGAAGGAATGTATCTAACATTCCAATTACATCTTGAAGGCTTGGCACAAAGAGAACAGATGAGCAAGATCTTAAAAATGGGGAAATGGAAAATACTTCATCCTTTTTTCCTCCTCTGTCTTCTGAATAATCTGATCTACTGGAGGTATCACAAGGTCTTATTTAGTCGCTATGATTGTCAGATAACAGGTTCTGAAACAAAAATCCCTGTGTATGAGAATCCACTATTTGGTACCTAGTAGCTAAATGAGCTCTCAGATGCATATGTGCCTCAGCTGAACTCAATAGTTTTAAGCAAGTAGTAAGAGTGGAGCGGAGAGGCATTCACTGCTATTGTAGTCAAGCACTTTATGAAGTGATTAATTAGGTAAAACCGTAACGCACCCCAGGCAAATACTGCTGTTAAATAAGTATTCACATGCTATTTATTCAGACACAGTGCTGGGTATTGTATCCTGTTATCCTGTCATTTGGTCCTTTATAATCTATGTAATTGATTCCTGAGTTTAACTACCAATGCAATACACTGTGAAAGGGCAAATGTATTTGTGGGTTTTCTAATCAAGGAGAGAAGAACATGAAGGAAGTCTTCAAATATATACAAAACAGCTGCCAGAGAGGAAGGAATAATTTATTCTCTACAGCTCCTGTAGAAAAAGACATACTGAGTTTAAATTTCAGCAAGTGAGATTTGGTTTAGATATCTAGGAAGCAACTTTGTAAGAGGAAAAAAGACTCTCTTAAAGGAGTTGTTTGGCCTGTGATACTCTGGAATTTCCATCTGCATAACCAGTCCTTGCCAGCAATGGTCTGAGATTAACTTGTCCTGCTATGAGACAAGAGGAAGGACTAGGCAACTCCCAAAGGATTCTGCCAATGTAATTCTATCCTCTAAATTTTCTCAGGTGAAACATATTACACTTCTCCTGTAGTCTCCATCTCCTCATTCCAGCAGGATATTACTGAAATGACAGAAAATCTGCAAAGAAAGCAGAAGCTCAGCTTGCTTCTGGGTGAATAACATCTTCTGGCATTGCATGTATGAATTTCAGGTAAGCTTTAGTCCCCATGCACAAACATGAGGATTGAAGCAGAGTGTAAGAGTCTCTCAGTCTCAGCTATACATGAGAACCTCACCTCACGCTTACCTTTCAGAGGCATGTTGCTCAAATGATAAGCTTTACAAAGTTCTAAAATAGTTTTATTTTTAAGAACTGTACTAAAAGCTCCTTTTTGAAGCATGCATTAAACAAAGTTCTCAGCGAGAAGGTGTATCAAAATGGGTACTGTGAAACCTGCAATCTGAAGAAGCCTCAATAACAAATCAAATTCTCCCTGGCATGGTTTTCTGCAGTGGCATGTGTTTATTCTCTCTGGGGGGTCTTTTCTGCACTCTGTCTGGAATGTAAAAGTAGAAAGAATTTTATTTTCTAAAGTGATGGAAGTATTACTGAAAAGCTTTCTCTGGAATATATGGCAGATGATGGAAAAAAAATCCGATTTTGAAGTAATATTTTGGGAGTGAAATTTGGAATTATAAGAACACATATATCTTTTTTTTAAATACAGACTGTTGATAAAAATTACTCCCAAAATATTTTCTCATTGTCATCAAATCCTGACAGGATCTACAAAGAAACCACTGCTGTAATACCATGCCAACATTGTCTGTGCTTCAGAGCTGTTTAATCCAGGCCTCACAGAGAGTGTAATAATTTTGTAATCAGAAAGCACTTGCACTAGGCCATGTATTTCCTTCAGGCAGTTCTTCCATCCCTAATAATTGAGTCAGCCATGCAGATTCCAGGCAATGGCAAGAAAGTCACTATTTATCCAGAGGTATTTTCCAAAATAACAATAATGACCACGTGTACAATAGGTCTCACCAGGGGCTCACTCTCAGTCTGAGTTTTGCATGCTCCTGAAATGTGAATGTTAAATAGCAATAAATATGCCCCTGTGAAGAACTTGTCCCTTCTCTATAAATATATAGAATATGTATGTGTATAAACCTTAGGTCAGCTATTTCCATTTTATTCTCTCTTTGATTAAAAGTAGTATAAAATCCCCAGGTGGGATAGTGTCCTCTGTGAAGGTAATGCTGGATACTGACTTTGTGGACTTGTGGCCTTTCAGGGGCTAATAAGGCTGAACCTCCCTGTGTATCACTTACATACATCTGCACTCCTGACAACAGTCTTTTGTTCTGCCACATTTCATTTACTCCAGTGTGGGTCCAGATGACACTAATGAGGTTGAAAGTCAGGAAGATGCTGTTAATAAATCTGGTCCAGAAGCCTGGTATGTGTGTGACCTTTAGCTTTCAAATGACCTGTGTAAATTCAGTCCAGTCAATACACCTAGATGGATTGCTGTGTTTCCAGGGCTATGAAATGAGGTTAGAAAATTCCAGGACAAGAGAGATTGATGGAATTGCCTGTCTGAAACTGATCATTGCTGTGATTTGTCTATAGGGACTCACTGATGTGATACCTGGGTCCCTCACACCTAAACATGAACGGATGAAGATCTAGCTGTCTCCTGAAGGTCATTAGAGACCTTAGGTATGTATCATTCCCTGTGTGCCCTGCGCTCTATCTTACTGTGGCTATCCAGACTTTCATTAAAACAGAATATAGACAGAGGTAAACCCAGGAAGATCTCTGTCCTATTGGAGTTGCAGATGGATGCCATGCATGATGTGTGAAGGCACCTAAAACCATACTATGAGATTACATGAGTTTCAGCTAAATCACATTTGGAAAAACTTCTGACACCTCAAGTCAGCACAGAGGAATGTATTTGGTCTTGGAAAAAGCTTGGAAAGGTGCATACATATTTACTCTGTTGAAACATGCTAAAGAGAAAGCTGTAAACTCCACCCATTTAAATGCTCACACTTGACAGAGACATTGGTTAATTTCACAGGTGTGGTTCAAAATGGCAGATGACTTCTGTTTTACTAAGGTTTAATGTAGACTCTAGAAAATAAAATAGAGGTAGAGGTGATTTTGTTAAAGTGTATCTTCTTGCTAGATCCATTTCAAAAGCAATATTGATTAGATTCCCTGAATAACTATAGGAAAATGAGAAGTGAAGAATGATTGTTCTTAGACCGAGATTACAACTAGCCTAATAAATGCCTCTAAAATGGTCAGTTTTGGATGTTTTGGGGGGAAAAAGTAAAAGCTGGGCAGTGCAGCATTATTCTTTCCCTAGGTACATAGCCTCAGTGTTTTATCTTGCTCCTTATCCTTTGGTGAGCAGTGATTTAGAGATTTTCTAAGGTAACTATTGCATTCAAAGCTTGATAGCTGGTCACAGACCTGACTTTATGGTTGATACCTTGTTTAAGGTAACTACATAACACAGAAAATAAATCCATTAACAGCTGTTTGAATTTGGAATATGATCAGGTATTCTGGTAAGAGGCTGATGTAATTTTTCATGTTTCTGCTCCAATGGTGCCACATGTACTTTTGAGGAACGCTTGGGCATCTATGGAGAAAAGCTCTCATGAATAGCAAATATTAAGCTCAAATGCTGGAAAATTCTATTCCATTTAGTATATTATCTATTCCATTTTTGTCATGTGTGGTTCCTTCTTTAGCCATACACTGCATAAATCAACTAAAAAGGGAAGGAGTCATCAGTAAGTACATGGAAGTAGGCCTATACCAACATTCACACTGCAACATACCATTCTCTACATGATCACAATACGTCTGGAGTGAAAATGCACAGAAGACAAGAAACTTGTTTAACAAACACAGCTTAAAAACAAGAAAACAATTGTATGATTACTGGACTGTGATCAAAATGTTAGCTTCTATTCTTTTTCATTGAAAGAGGACAAGATTAATTATTAATACTACTTGAACTGTAAGTGTTAGCATGTCAAAAGCACCCCAGCTAGTGTCAAACTTCCATGTCCTTTCCAATAGGCATGAGGTCTGACCAGTTCAGCAGGTGCATTCTTACCTCAGCAGTGATTCTGCACATGTGTAGACACCATGACCATATCATTAAAAATAAACCTTTTATGCTGTTTTGCAAAATTTTTTTTTTCAGATTTTGAGACAAAAGACCAGTACCAATGATAGCTCTATCACTGACCACAAACACATCAGACGTTTGGACGAATGTAACTCAATAAGGATCTTAGAGCTAGGAAACTGATGGAAATGATTGATCCATGGATAAAGATCAATGCAGAGATAGTTAAGAAGTCTGAATTAATTTTTCAAGCTTCAAACTCCTCTTAAACCTAAGATCTGTCCTCTTAAGACAATCTCTGAAAGGCCTCACATATGATACTATTTTTATGAAAGGTTTTTTCTTCTCTGCATGCTAATTAACTTCAGTTGTCAAAAGTATGTTTTATGTATCATAATTTTTTTCAAGCAATGTTTTGACTAGTTAGCCGCCAGGATGGTAAACATTCACAATACCTGAGGGTTTAAGTAGCATATGGATAATTGTCTACCTCATGTATTTTTACAATTTTATGCATTTATATTAATGTTACAGTCTCATTGCTGAAAATTCTTTAAGAGCATAAGCCCACTCCTTCCAGTTAAATATGCTTTGATACATACAAACACTCAGTTGTCAGTTATGATACTGTCTTCAGATGCAAATTAATAGAAGAGCAAAATCAAGGACCTTCAATAACTGGTCTTTTCATAATCTTCTAGTAATAAGATGATTCTGCCAGAGAATATCAGTTAGAGGGAAAGAAACAGAAATATAATGGAAAACGTTCCACTACAATAAGGTAATGAAAACAAATTCTTATGTGCAACTGATGCCAAGATGATGTTAGATACCCAATGTTTTCCCCATGGACTTCAACAGTAAAGTGCATTTTTCTTTAGTAATATAACAGGAGATGGTAAGTTAGCAGCATTGGTCATTTAAAGTATATGACTTAGGATGTAATGATACAAAGAAATGTTTAAAAGATCCAATGGCAACAATGACAAATTAAGGCCATTCTGACAAAAATAATTAAATGCAGTTACAGAGAAAATATCATTTAAGGGGATCAGGAGAATTAGTTATTTAAATTCAGCTATACAAACAGAGTTTTTCAGTTTCAGACTTTATAGAGTTTATGATCTTATATTCATCCAAACTACTGCCTTCTGCCACTGGAATGAAGTATTAACAATACAATTGACATTCTAGTTAGTCTCCATTCAACCTCAAACTTTAATAGAAATAACCTGTCGGATTTGACTGAGTGTGATATCACTAGAGAAGCCTTGAATTTCAAGTGGCTGGATAAGGAAAATTGCGTAGTTTGTGAAGGCAGTTTTGAACAAAATAGGAATTTTGCTTCTATCCAATTTAGCTGTCAAAAGGCCACTTCTAATACTTTCATAAAGCTATTTGCCTACAGAGGAAAGATAAAGATCTGGAAAATAAAACCAAAGCAAAACAAGGTAATCTCAAAGTAAATAGCCAAAACAAAAGAAGTCAGAATAATTTTTTTGTCGTTTTTAATTCCTTTTGTTTTGAGTTTAATTTGTGTATGTGCTATTTCTTGATGGAGTTTTGAAATGTTAAAAACTGATTAAGATTTATTCCAATTGATTACTGGATTGCAGCAAGGTTATTAAACATTAATTTTAGTTAAGATTTTAAACTGGTGACGTAAATTAATGATAAGCAAATTAAAAACCTATTTTTTTGAGATTGTAGGGAGACATATCAAAATAGATATAAAAATTATAATCAGAAAAAATTATAATTCAGAGCTGATTCAGGGTTTGGATTTTTTACAAGATGAAGAAAAAGTCTCCTTCCTAGCAAAAATGCTGTTTCTTCTATTGATGCTTGCAGAAAATAATGATTTGCACTGCTTGATCACTCACAATTTGATCCTGAAAATTAATGCCATGTTTATGACATGGTGTTATGTGAAAAGGTGATCGGTAGTTACCTCGTTAGAGAATAATTTCACATTAAAGACACAGAAGAGAAACTTTTTTCTTCCCTCTCTGCAGTCCTACATAGGATGCAATATTTTCACTACATATAATTAAAATATGGAAACAATAGGCATCCTATAGATGCTTTTGAAGATATTTTTTCTGTTTTTCATCAGATCTCATGTGATACTGGACAGTGTGTTCACACATAGGGTTTTAAATGAGAGTTTTTTTGGTCATTATAATACTGCCTTTTTGCCCATCATGTTCCTATATTATGCACTATGGAGGCTGTAACACAGATGTAGAAACATCTTAAAAAGATGACAATACTCATTCTTGTGAGAACTGAAAATGTTTCTCAATCAAAATCTGAGAACTTTCTGAATAAAAGACATTCACTTAGCTCATTGCCCCATTAAAAATGCTCCCTGAAGACATTTTCTGTTTCTTACATCTTGATGGAGAGTGGGCAGCAGAAAAGATGCCAGTACTGTTGTCTTTCTGTTCCTAGTGCTTTAGCTCAGGATCACAAATCACTTGGGTAAAAATGTTGAGTATGCTTACAGAAATCCTTCTTCAGAACTTGGCTTGTGTCCCTTTTCCAAGCAGTTGCCCCACCACAGGGCTGAGCAACAGTCAAGAATGGTAAATACAATGGTCTGCTATACACTTCCCTCTGGAACACATTACATGCAACTTTTTAGCTTTTTGGATTATTCCTCTTGTATCTTGGGTTTCAAAAAGAGTTGTTAATGGTAAGAAAGCAAGAGAGAACCACAGGGAAGAATGGAAAGGCTTTTGTACCTAAAGAAAGGGTTCTGTCTTTGTAAGAACACAGATAGAAATCTGCCTTCTGGAAGGGAGGAGTTTAATTGTTCGGGAGCAGGGGGTCAGTATTTGATGTGGGAGGAAAACAAATATTTGCCACTGTTTCAGTCTGCCTATACATCAGCAATGTCCTAATTCCTTATTTGCTAAGCTTCATGACAGTATCTTCAGAAAGATGAGAGCCACAAGACATGTAACAGACTGGGCTAGCAATAGTTCACAAGGGAAGCTCCCTGCAGCTGCTGTGAGGAAGACACTGGAGTGGATTGGTATGGGAATGTAGCACAGGACTCCTCAGTGCCTTTGAACTGAGTTGCTGTTGTCTGCCTATGTTAGTCAAGGCAGATTTTGATTAATCAGTCTCTGCTGGTGATGAATCAGGTCATCAGAGCTGTGTATGTACTGTATGGGAGCTACAAGCAAGGAGGCAGCTACCCAGTGGCCATGCCTGCTGTATGCCATGGTCTTTAAGTGGTTTGAAGGACCTCTTATCCTTTGGAGGCATCACTACTAATTAATGCCTTCCCTTCATAGGCAGCTGCGTTCAGTCAGAGCTGTTATGGTATATATGTGTGTGCTGGCTGATGCAAATTCTCATGGGGGTCTCGGGTGGCTTCTTTGGAGCCAGTTCCTGACTTATCATTTTCCAGTGGCATGTTTCAGCTTGTGGTGTTGGGAAAAGGAATTGCCAGTAAATTCAGCTTGGGTACACTGCTTACAGGTTCTCGGAAATGGCAAGTTTACAGTAGGTTTGCTCTTATTATAGGGTGGCAGCATCTCCTCTTCTATGAATATGACATCTCACAGTAAAAAGAGATGTGAATGTGATGGAATGTCATCTGCCACCTGGTATGGATAGGGCTTGTATACAAATTATGTAAAAAATACAGTAAGCTGAAACAGAATATTTTACTGAGAGAGGGAGCCTGATTTACTTGCATGGATTATTGCCTTTTTCATCAGGTAAAGACAAGAATATCCAAGGGAGTTAATTCATTCTGTTTCACTACAACAGGCACATTAACAACTTGGAAATGAAGAACTGTTATCATCATAAAATAGAGAAGAAACAGCAGGAAATAGTGGGATACATTATTACTAACAACATTAAAGAAAATTAAATAGTTTAACTCTTTTCCTAAATTGTGTCCATCACTCTGTGTGAATAGTTCTGTTGACATCAGTAAAGTTAGTCCTGCTCTTTTTCACTGTTTTGCTGAACAAGATCCCAAAATGACAGCATGCAACAAAGCATAACTCATGATATTTTGGAGGGAAGATAACAGTTCCTCTAAGCTTTACATTAATTAACATTAACAATAGTTTCCTCTTTCCATAGGAAAGACTGTTCCTAATCCAGCAACCAATTAAAAACATCATTATTTTGCTGTCACCTTTGTACTAGATCCTTTTTCTTCTGGTTGACAAGTGAGATAACAGACAAGGAGGCTATCCACCTGAGATGCAGCTTTCCTTTCCTTTAGAATGATCTATACAAATTCCATTCTTGGCAGACTGGTTGGGTTAAAACAGTTTTTGCTTCTCATATTCAGCTACAGAACAGGTTTGCTTCTATTTCCTTGACCCATGTTATTTTAGAGAACACTTGTGAGACTTAGGAGAAAACAAAAACTCAGCTCACCTCCCAGGCTATAAAGGACACATAAGCAGGATTCATACAGGAGAGAAACTGCTGAGAAGCAGCAGGCTGAGAAGAAAGCAAACAAACAAACAGCTTAAGTCAAAGACTTGTCAGCCTCAGCAGGACACTAAGAGGGTAGATTTTGCCTGCTTGCTTGAAGTAGTCAAGTCTTAGAGCAGTTCTCACTGTCCCAATTAAATTGCAGACAGCTGTTTACTTCACTGAGAAGAGAGAAGGAGGGAGGCAGTTACTGTGAAAGGAGAGAGGCAGAATTTGAAGCATGAAAGTGGCAATATACTGGTTCAGGGGTCAGAGTCATAGTGAGCTCCAGACACAGGAAAACTTCCACAGGGGATTTACTCTTTTTTTTTTTTTTTTTTTTTTTTTTTTAACAAGGGTGATTCAGTACTGATGCTTCTGAAAACCTGATGGAGGTGGAAGAAAGTATTACTGGAAATGGTTGTTAAGAAGGTTGCAGTCTTCTAGAATGCTAATTATACTTTGTGAAAATTTACATTTTGTTAGAGCTGCTTGAGGTCAGCAATTTCCTCCTCTGTGTTGGGAAGGACTGCTTGGACTTCTCAAAGCAGGTCAATGCTTGCTAGAGCCAAGGAACCACAGGTATAACTAAAACTCTTCTTTTGCTTCAGTGTGTATTCTGCTGGGTCTTTGCTGTTTTGAATCCTAGGATGAGCTCAGTTCTCCTGGGTAACTGCTAACAGGAGATGTCTCGTATACATTGACCCAGAGTTTCATAATATTTTTTCCGTTTTTATTTGTCTTAGATTTAAGAACCAAGAGTGAAGTTTACTTTAATTCTTCTACATGAAGGTTTGAATAAAGGCCCAAACTGATTCTAAGATTTCCTGTAGGGGAGAACTGCAGCCCCTAACATCTGTAAAGTGAGTGAGAAGAAACCAAAGTCCATTTTTCCATCTAAAATACATATTTCTTTCAAGAACACATATTTTCCTAACATATTATAGACATGCACAAGTTCTGTTTTCATTCAGCACATGCTATACTCAGGTTTGGGTGGTTTTTTGTTTGTTTTTTTTTTTTTTTAGTTTATGGACAGAACAGATGATAGAAGTTGTTGTACTAGTGACTGTATATCAGGTATGCTTTGAAAGAGATTCTTGTGGAAGAAGATCTATCAGTTTTCATGAAGGCCTAAAACAGTCAGTATTCTCACTCCAAAAGTTCGTCTGTGGAGCTTGGATTTAAATATAGTGGGTGACCACCTAAATGGCTGCACAGGAGCATCTCAGCTGTGATGGTGAAAGTGAAAATTATAAACTTAGAGTCTCAAATAAGTTGGAAAAGTGCAGACTAACTTGACTGTACCTCTTAATTAGCCACAGACCACTCTTGTGAATAGGTTCCTAATTATTGCAGAGTTTGAGGTCAGAAGATTTAAAGTAGATATTTAAACCTACTTGTTCATCAGACTGCCTGAATAACTAGGATATCATGAATGCAGTGGACAAGCTCCTTCTCATCTCTACTCTTGCATATGTTTCACTTTACCTCAGTAATTAAACATTCATTGGACAAGAAAGAGGTTAGGGAAGTCAAGCATGAGAAAGGAAAGCCAGGTTACTGCTCCAGTGGTTATTTAATTAGTGAAACAAAGTTGGACAGTTTCAGAAGACACAGCTGATGAGATCTAATAAGCTTGTTGACTCATACACTGCTGGAGAGACCAAAACTTGTGTTGGAGTCTCCTGTCCATATTAAGCAGTCTGAGGCCAGTGAATGAGTCCTTTGCAAATAACTACCATAACTTGTGAGAAAAGGATTTGTGAAATCAAATCTACTTGAAGAGGCGGTTGGAGAGTGAAAGTTATTTCAAATACAGTTACCAATGTTTGCATTCTTTAGGTAGGCTAAGATAAGATCCTCTTGTGGATGAAAATGGAGCCTATCAGCATCATTTCATTTCAAATACTAATTTTTAAATCATATTGAAATTCCACAGAGATTGTTTGGCATATGTTGATAAAATGCCGTCTGAAGAGTGTATAGAAGTAATCTGATGAGGATTGTATCAGAAAAGGAAGAAAAGGACATTTCGTTGCTCTTTATAGCACATAATACTGTTTTTTTATGGATTTAAAACCTTCTAATGGCTTTTTCCTCTAAGGGATTCATCACCTGTTCAATCATTTACACTCTGCTTAACAGTGCTGCAGTATCATATAAATGCTATAAAAATTGCTCTAGTTTAGTAAAGTCTCTCACACTATGATTTATCCTTGCAAGTCTCTTCTCAGAGATATTTTTCCAGCCTACAAAGAAGGCAGGCAGAGAAGCTCCTAGAGTTCTTTCCAAGCACTAAATCACAAGCACTAGATATTCTGAGAGAATGGGCAGAAAATCTGTCACATTTAGACTGAGATTTCTGTGTTCATGAAAGTGAATGACATAAACTCATCAACTGGGGATGTATTTCTTTATCAATCAGCAGTTGTATTCTGATTTCTCTGCTGTTAAATATCTCCCAGACTCAGGAGGATGCTGGAAAGAGAATGACAAAGTGATGAGGGAATAAAACAGTGAAGCAGGGCTGGGGTTTTGTGAGCTTTCCCCTGCTAGATCATTGATTCAAATATAAGTTAAGAGAGACAAAAAGCAGTTACCAAATATTTAGTTGCTTTGGAGAGATATTTTGAACATTTTCAGTCTGTTTGCTATGTGTTAGAAAAGACATGCCCCTGTGTCAAAATGAACATTACAGATCACACCATCTGCAGAAAATCTGATGCATCAGAATTAGATTCACAGCCTTGGAGATGAGGCTTTTAGGAAACTGGGAAAGCAGCATTCAAAAAGGCTTGGGACATCTATTCTCCTAAAATGTCTAATCCTGTGCTTTCTCTAGGAACTGTTGCAAGAAGAAGAAAAATCAAATGTATCTTGAAAAAACAGCAAACCAAATTGTGGTTATATGCATTAAAATGATCATGAAGAACTCAGGAGCAGTTTGAATTATTCAGATATTTTCTTCATACATTTTCATTTCGCAATGTGCTTGCTAAAGGATAATATTTCTTTTTTTTTTTTTTTTTAATCAGACCACTGGGGATGAAAAGTGGTTGACACAGGGGAGTACATCCTGTGTCAGAGTAAATTCCTCATATATAATTCAGAGTGTGAGTCCTTGAGGTAAGGACCAAACTATGTAGAGTGGTATATGAACACTTAAACTGTGTGGCTGAAATGGGATAATTTTGGTGATACTTCTACCAACCATCTTAGAGCATTAGACAAGCACTTTTTGAATGAAGTTAACTCTGGACAAGGAGTTTTCATTCCCAGAGGTTTGCAGCACCACTTCTACCACCATGCATTAATGCATAAATATGCATAGCCTGTGAGATTTGTGTTGGATATGTCTAATCCCATTGCATCCTGCTGTTTGACAGCACAAACCAGTGCCCTCTGCCCTCAGCTGCATCCAGACCCTGTGAGCTGCTGACAGCTCCTCGGATGCTGCATGGGCTCTGTGGGGTGGCTGGGGAGACAGCCAAGACAGCGAGAGCCCAAGCGAATCGCTGAAAAGAAGCAATAGCCAGGCCCTGAGAAAAGAGTATCACAAAATGCTGAGCTCTTCACATTTCCAGGGAGGTTGTTAACAATTTTAATGGTAATTTCCACACTGCCAATGCTTCTGTCTGCTGATTCTTTCAGGACTCCCTACCCTTGACTTGGGAACCCATCTGCCTTTTAAATTCAATGTTTATCCCTACTTACTTCTTGCATTTGTTGTCCTTTGTGACATCCCCATTTTCCCACTCATATTTCACGTTTTTCAGGTTCAAGTGTATATTTTGTCCTCTTTCCTAAAATAATGCATATCCCTATTGATTCATCCTTGTGATGGTTTGAAACTGTCTTTTTAATTTTTCTTCTCAAAGTTCAAGCAGAGAAAGTGAAAGAGTGTAAATAAGTCACTATTGGGTGTAAGAAAGCAAAATAATGATTGTTCTAAACACTTCCATTGGATAGACAGAAATGTTTAAGAACTATTACTCAAAACAAAGTTGGCACTCTGCATTCTGCAGTCAGGGCAGTTGCTGGGCTGTTTGGCTGCTGATTCTTCTTCTCTTCTGGCTGAAGATAACACACACTGACCTTGGCAGCTAAGTTAACAACTTCTCTGCTTTAGCTAACTCTGCTTTCTGCCAGGGGGGTCTCGGGGAGGAGGCTTCTGGGAGAGAGGCCCCTTGGGAAAGGTCCCCTTTAGGGGGGGAAGCAAAGGGAGCTTGGTTGTGCTTTTCTGTTGATTGTATATATTTGTAAATGTTGTGAATTTTGTATATGTGTACATATTCATTGTATTTCATCATAGATTGTAGATTCTGCTTGTAAATACAGCTTTCATTTGCTTCCTGACTGAGGTAGCCTGGTTAGTGTTGGTGGGGGGGAAATTTCAGCTCACACTGACACAATCCTTATCATCAAGATCATAATTATTGTTGAGTCAGATAATTTTGGCCAGTTTTGATAAGCATTAAAACAAGACTTGTGTTTTCCCAGTCTCTTTTGTTTCATTTGAAGGAAAAAAATCTATATCTGATATTTATTATTTCTCGATATAACAGACACCACTGTTAGCATTTAATTTTCCTTCTCTCTCTTTTTTCCCCAGATGAAAACTTAGTAAATTCAGCATCTGTGAACTGTGTTGCAGCCTTTGAAGGGCCTTCAGAACCAGGCACCCCAAGGGAAAAGAAGACATCCTGCAGTTTAGGCCTATTATAAAATTCCCTCATCTTCACACCATGTTCCCTTCCTGACTCCAGAGAAAGTGAGCTGTTTATTATTGCTCCTGGCTAAAAGGACTTCAAGGCCCACATTTATCCATCATAATTTTAGAAAGCTATCTGTGACAACTGTGTTTGAGGTGAAGTCCAGCTGAAATCTCTTTTCAGTCCTCAAGAGAAGAGAGTTCAGCTGGGGGGATCCTGGCTGGCATTGGGCTGAACATTTTAGTTTGTAGCCCTTCTCAGACTCGGCCACACACTGATAAAATTGGAAGTACTGCAGGGTTCGTTTAAGAGGGCATTTATAAGAAAAACTATGGTTTCACAGTTAAGGAGCTCTGCTGTACTGTGGTGGAGTCATATTTAAGTATGATCTGATTTTGAACTGACTCTAGACATATTCCCTGCATCCCGTCAAGCGTCCTAATTACAGTTTTACAGACCCTCTCTCTTGTCAAGCCTGTGCCACCACTTACAAGAAGGGAACAAATTTTCAGCCAGAAATTCATCAGAACCCTTTTCCACACCTCACTGAAGGTCTTCTAAACCTGGGAATACTCATGTCTGGTATTCCACACTCCTGAAAATCCACTGGTGGGTCCATCTGATGGAATCCTTGCAGGTAGAAGAAAGCCAGAACTTTCTGCCAGTGTAAAGCACAAAAAAGCCCCCCAAAATTCTTGTTCCAAATCTTGTTGTAATTTTGATTTTACTTTTCTTTTTGCATTGTTAACCAATGAAAGGATTTTTTCCAGCCAGCACCATGATTACTTTGCGTGGTTTCCTTCCACAGCTACTCAGCCTTCAGCTGTGTTGTGAAAACTTAGAGTTTCCTAAGAAAAAAGGGAAAAGGCTGGACATTACTGGAAATAGGTGAGGACCCCAGGGATTTATCTGCAGGCACAGTGAAAACTAGGTAAAGGGAAAGCAGTGAAGTGTACCTAATTAACAGGACTGTAAGAAATCATGTTCTCTTACCTTTTGAAAGAGATGTAATTGCATCTGTGGAAAGTGATCTATTTCCTCTTTAAATCCTGCTCCCATGATGCACATCCTTTCACCTAGTCTTTTGATTAACATTACTGAAGAAGACTGTGTATCTTGTGAGCTTAATAGGAAAAAAAAAAAGTTTCTTCATTCTTCTAAATGTTGTTTGCAGAAAACAAACAAATAAACCAAACCAAACCCCACCTGTCTTAACTTTATGCTTTCCTAATTGTCCGAGGAGAAACTAGAATATTAGAGGGGAAATAACAATAAGAAAGAGTTTTGTTCCGTGTAAAGTAATGATACTGAGATCTGGAAAAGTTAGGGCTGAAATATAGGATAGAAAAGTAAAAATGTTCAATAGTGGAAGAGAAGGTGGTAGACATACGGAGGTGATAACTGACCTAAAAATTATTTGTTATAGCAAAACTTCACCAATTCTGACATTTTTATATCCTGTGAAACGTTAAGAAGTCTTCAAGCTTAAGGGAAAGGAGAAAGAATACATCCTATAAGCATTATTTTTTTTAAGAACTATAAGAGTGAAAAAAAAAAAGTATTTTTTCAAAGAGAATAATGCTGGAATGTCATCTTGAAAGCAAAGGGATTTTAAAATGAAATCTACATTTATAGACGTCTAGCTATTTTCCTGTAAAAGTGAAGATTAGCCTCAGCCCAGCTCCTATTGCATCTTTAACTCCTCAAGGCTTTTGTTCCTTAGTAATTACCTTGGCATTTTTGTATGCATTTGAAATATTGCACTTAATGAGCAGATCATATGAGCAGCTGCCTTTTATTTAAGGCATGTGGTCACTGATCAGATCTTAATTATATTCCTGCTTGAAAGAGCCAACTACAAACAAGGTTATGCTTAACTAGTTTCTATGAGGGAAGAAAAAAGGCTGGGGAGGGAAACTGAAATCTTTTAAAATGGAAATTCAGAGGATGCTGCTAACTCTTTTTGTTACAGTTTTTAGAATACGAGTATGTTTTCCTAAGGCCCAAGCTCCTGGATTCCAGTGTTGAGTACACACTTTTTCATTTCTAAGTATAGAATGTAAGTCTTGCTAGGCTTGAATTGGCAGGTGCAGTTCCTTTGTGCTGTGAAAGATTCATGTCTTCCTTCTGTCACATTTCCTAAGTAAAAGTTAAACCTTAAATGATTTACAGGTATTTGAGAAAATATACAGGAATGTTTTGAATAAAAGCAGCACATGTTGGGTGGTTATAACCTGGCTGTTTATAAGAAATAATTTAGATCATACTAGCTACTGAAATACATGCTAATTATTCATCACCCTTACTAATAAATGACTTAATAACAAGTATGATTGTTCTAATTTTTTTTGTTGTTGTTTTTACTTTTTTTTTCCCTTTGCTTGTTTTTTTTTTTTTTTTTTTTTTGTTAATAGATGAAGATGTGCTTGGTTTGGTTACTTGAAATTTAGAAATAACTGTGAGAGGATTGGATCAACAAAGTAGAGAAAAATGGTTGAGTGAAAATCTGTTGACAGATGATTATTCTCCACTCTCAGAGAATCTGTGATCTGTAGTAAAGTCTTTGACAATGTAGCTTTGGCAGAGAATGTGACTTTCAGTGCTGTATCACTGCAGATATTTTTTTTTTTTTCCCACTTCCATTTTAGTTTGGTTTTGTCTGTTGAGATGTTACAATTTTGGGACAAAAGTTCTTTATGGTAGCTATGGGCAGCACCCCCTGCATGTACTGAGGCTGAGTTGTGAAGGTACAGTAGGTCTAGCGGCAACTGCTCTTGCCATTTGCCAGTTGAGAGCTCCTCCCACACACAAATGCACCTTTCCTTATTCTCTGCTTTTCTGGGAAGCAGGTGACAGCTGTTTTCTTTAAACTGGAAGACCTTTTCCAAATTGCATCAACTGAGGACCTGGCTGCTTTTCTGTCAGTGTCTTTGTCAAGAGAAGACACCTTTTTGCTCTTTCTGTGAGGTGGGAGGTACTGCTGGAACCAGCTCTCAATAGTGTAATGTCAAATTCTCAAAATGTCAGATTTATTTTTACATGTGATGCTGTAATTTGGCTTCCTGCTGTGCAAATGAGGGGATTAATTTCCATAATATAGAAATAAACAGTGAAGTTGATATTTCTCCATCTCTCAGTGCAAATTAGCAGCTGTGAGTGAAAGCAGCCAGTTTTGACTCCTTTTTTGTTCTGCCTCCAAATAGCCATTGATGAAGAAACCTGCCCCAGTTAAAAAATATTGGATGCCAAACTGGTAGTACCTCCTTCCTACATCATTTCCTTCCTTGTTTGTCTGGCTTTGAGGCTTCAAGTGTTTCAAACAAGTCATGGCTCTAACTCCCCCCCCTCCTTGAGCTAAAAGCAAGGAGGAAGCAGGGCTTCTGCATCCCAAGCTGTAAATCCTGTGTGATACACACAGCACAGTGAATCAAAAGACCTGAAGCAGAGGCACATGATTCCCTCTGCAAACTCTACTCTGGAGATGCACCAGGTCCTACCTTCCACCACAGCTGGAAATTCTTGAGCCAGTCCAATGATGGTTTTTTTTAGAAAATCCTAAAATCTTGGCTGTAAGCTGTTAGATGTGGAGAGCTTTGTACCTAGGACTAGGTAAAAAAAAATAAAAGTATCTCTGTAAAGCTGGTTACTGTGAAAAGCTGCAGGACTCTGTGGACCATGGCTCAGAGTCAAGTGGGAGATGGCACTTCCCCTGATAGGACAGCCATTTGCAAAGCTATCAGTGACTAATTACTACCAATATCAGGTTCAATACAATTTCTAATGCTGATGAGTGACATCAGTGGATTGGGACTGGGAGTTTCCTGTTTCAACCTGCTGGTCTCACTGAAGTGTGGAACCGAAGAAGGCAGGATAAGAACAAGTGAAAAAGCAATATTGTGTGCTCCATGTACACAGATTTTTCTTTCTCTAACAATATTATGTCATTATCCCTCAGTCTTTAGTGCACTAGCTTTGCCACTGAATGCTTTCCATGAACTCTTTACCTGGTACTTCTGAAAGACATTGTGTCTTTGTTTATTCTATTTGACTTTTGGAATAATTTGTTAACTACAGAAAATGTCTGATTTTCACTCTTGGCATGACGACACTGCATGCAGTTTCCATCTTTTTATGAACTTATTCTAGACAAATGTGCTTACATCTGCCTTAATACATATGTACAGAAGCTACAGCCTTGAAAAGTGCTCAGGGCTGCTATTAGTGAATTCTTTATCATATAGTGATTCTTGAAGGCTATAACTTGTGGAATGATTCAGACGTTTCATGAATGAATGGGGCACATTTATTGTTATTGAGTGGGCTTATGTTATTCACTGAATGGTATCTGAGCCAATTACTTGGTGAAAACACCTTCATTTTGAGAAGTTAAGTGCTCCAACCATTCAGGCTAATGTTGTGGTGTGTTAGTGATTTTTCTATTTTTTAAATCTATTTGTTTTATTTGCATGGTTCATCTGCAGAAGAACTATCTTAAACCAACAAATAGCTGGGTAGTTAAATTGTCAGATCAGTCTTCATATGCCTTTGGTGGAGAGAAGAAAGGAGAGTCACTCTATCCTAAGATATATCTTAGACACAAATCAGTCTCTAGAGACTCCTGTCTCTTTTCATTGGTTGTGAACCATTAAACTGTTTCACTTTAGACAGGTAAATGTAGACAAATCCACCAATGACGGGGCAGAAGTATTAACAGGTGGCTTCTATTAACAAGTGGCTTCAATAGTGGGAGTAAAAAAAAGCATTGCTGTTCTCCAATAAAACAAACTGGTTACTATAAACCCATTGCAGGAAAACTGTACACCAGACTAAGGTGGGCAGCACTTCTGTATGAGTCACTGAACCCAGAATGCCCTGTACCTACCTCGAAGTCAGGTCATAAATAATTTACTGAGTAACTGTGGTTGTGTATACACATGGCTGTGCCCATTCAGAGTCCTGCAGAGTGACTACTCCGTGTGTTGTCACTCTGTGTTAGTGTCTGATCATGACTTTGTTCAGTAGCAGGGAAATGTTCCATGTAGCTTGGAAACAGTAAAACTGCATTAGTAAATGAGCCAGGGCAGTGCTGCCATATAAATATTAATGATTGGTGTCTCTGCACAGCTCTGTATTGCAAAGTCCTCTTCTGTCTGCTCCTCTGAATTCTGGGTGATTTGGGATGAAGAATCCTTTCAAAAGGGGTGGTCCTGGTAGGTGTGCTGAATTTATATCACACAAAACCAGCAGAGAAACTGTGAGTGAGACTCCAGTTTGAAGGCAAACCCATGTGCTGTTTAGTTCACATCTCTGTAGGAACATCGTATCTAGTGATCATTTACATTTTCAGTTCTATGCCAGTGCTCTCTGAGGTATCATCTAATTAGTAAAAGGTGTTTGAGATTCTTTTATAATGTCAGATGATTTCCTACTCAAAAAAAAAACCCAAAACAAACAAACCAAGAATTCTACTGAAGTTTTTAAAGATTTATTTTTATTTCCCCATAAAAATAAGAAAAAATAAATATGCTGCCTAAACTGAAGGAAATACTTCAAAACCCTTTTTTGTTTTTATTTTATTTTTTAATTCAAGTGAGCTTTACCTTTATCGCTTTTATCTTATGACATGCTCATAGCTGAGACTTTTCATATGTTATATCAAGACTTGCTACAATTGCTGGTAAGAGTATGGCAGTCTTGCTTACCAATAGGCTGAGGAACCTCACTAGCAGAACCTGTAGGAAACAAAGTCTCAAAAACATGTACATCAATGTGCAAGCACAAACAATTTTTGACCAGTTCCAACTAAAGCTAGAAACTTTGACAATATGTTGTAGAAAATTAGATTTATCTTTTCCAAATTGTGTCCTGTGAGAAGATCAGTGCAGCTTTTGGGAAAATTTTAGATTAAAGATATAGTGTGAGAGGCAAGAAAACCTAGCTCAGTATCTCTCATTTCAGTGTGAAAGGCATGAGAAATGTTATTGTTAGGATGTAGGATAAGAATTCCTTTCAGTACACAATAGTCTGTATCTCTAATATCAAAAATCAATTTCTTCTGGAAGACCAGCTTGGACAGTCCTTGGAATCAATGCTTTAAAGGTGGTTTTGTTTGTTTGTATTTGTTTTTATTTTTTTTTCCCATCTGCCTGCTTCTTAGCTTTGCATTTTGAATGTCAGTTGCAATGTTATTCTCCATTTCTAGAAAATCAAGAATGGGTTATGAAGGAGGTGATGATGCTTCCTATGTTTTTCCTATGAATGTGGTAGTTTAAATTTAGAAGTTATTTTAATGAGTGTTGACATGGTAGGTACATAGTCCCTACTGTACTAAACCCTTGGTATATATCTGAGGATATTATTTTCAAAATTAGTACATATTTTAAGTCTGAAATGCAATCTACAGGTCAAGCCAAAGGAAAAAAAAACAACCAAAAATCCCCAACCCAAAGCCTTACAGCTTATTATATGCAGAACTATGATGCTTGTATTACTAATTAGGCCTTTACTTCTATGCTTTGCTGTTTCTTGTAAGAGACAGTATTAAGTCTGACAATACCATGTTGAGAATCACCAGGTGGAGTTATTGCACACATTTTAGAGATTATTTTTCTGACTATATAAGCACTGTTTAAGACATAGTTACATTAGTTTTCATGTCGTGAAATAATTTCTGGCTGTAGGGTGTGTCATAAGTCATAAAGGATGCTATTTTCCATTCTTAAACTCCCTATCCAGAGTCTGTTGTTTGTGGAAAGTAAGCAGTTATATTTGGTCCTAGTGTCTTAAGGCAACTGTCTGCATGCTATTTGCAATTGTCATTGTTTTAGGACTGCACATACAGTGTGAGTACACACATGGAAGTGGGGGATGTAGGCAAATCCTGAAGGAAATATCTGAAGGGGAGTGTAAAAGGGGATAAGAAAGTGGAAGAAAAGGAATGAGAAACACAGATGATGTAATGGAGATGAGAAACATGCTGAGGGCCTTGGGGTATAGGGCAGACAGTCAAGTATAAAATAGATTTGAAAAATGCTGCCGGGAGAGTTCTGACCTGCCTCAGATTCACTCTGGCCACCAGCAGCAGTGCAGGATGGGTGAGAATATGACAGATGTCTGTCACTATCAGACTCCTTGCTAGGGGGCATGCAGCAGCTCTATCTATGCCAATCTAATGAAGGCATATTGATTAATTGGGAGTCTGCAACTGCAGTTACAGCTATTCTGTCTGAATGTCAGTAAGATGATGTGAATACCTACTTTAAATGTTAAAATATTCTTTAAATTGTAATCATGTGTTTCTTTTGCTCTTTGGAGTCAATCCACTGAGATCTCTGACTCAGAGTGATCTTTCAAAGTCAAGTTGGTATTTGAAGAGTACTTAATGTCTGCCTTGAAAAATGTAGACAAAATACCTATTAAATGATGGCATTCAGTATTCATCGGGGGGAACATCTACAAATACTTAATAATATAAGAATTAAGGAATAAATAGTAAGAATTAACTGCTTACTGTGGGTTTTGTGATGGAGTTTTTTTGTCTATTCACCTTGCAAATAAAAGCATAACAAATTAACAAAGATGCCAAATCAAAGAAAAGTTATAACTATAAGTAACTTTCCCCAAAGAGCTTAGCACTGGATATGCTTTCTCTGTCACTTCACATCAATATGGAGGTTAGAGTTTTTAGGGTTTATTACAGATTTACTGAGAGAAACTATGCTATATGCTATGCAAGAGGTCAGTCTGGAGGATCATATTGATCTTCTCCTCTTCCCTATGAGACAAACAAATGATCCATTTCTAAAAGAAAACCTGCCTGGAAAGGGTGGTTCAAGCACAAGCACTAATCTGTATTAAGATACTGGACTGTATGACAAACTGAATCAAAGTCCTGCATACAGACTTCTCAGAGATACATGAAAATGCAAATCCTGTGAAATGTGCAATTGTTTAGTGCACAGAAAGTTGACTTTCACATGGGGATCAGCAGAGACAGAAAACAAATAGTGAGTCAACCATCCTGAATATTTACACTGTCACTTGATAGTAGGCAGGCAGTTTAGGAAATGCTGCTTCTAACAGTCATCTGTGCTTTACAGGACACAAAATGCCCCATATCTCACTGAATAAGAAGTGCCCATTTTCTCTATAGCTTATTCAATGAGGAACATCCTGGATGCTCCCATTTTTGAAAACAACCTAATTACTGAACTTTAAACTACAGGACCTAAGAGCAGGAAGTAATTCCATATGGCACTCTTACACTACTGGGTTGATGGGCAAAGAAAAAGAGGAAAAAGGTGTCCTGAGAAACAGTTGAGGACTTGATTCCCACCTCAACTTTTTTAGCTCTGAGGCAGAATAAATTTTGCTTGTGTGTCTTTCTTTCCTTTCTGTGCTTTTGTCATATGACATTTTATTGTCCTCCCACTGATATTGCAAGAGATTACTTATTGTGAAGCTGAAGAAGGAAATATTGCCACTGGCTTCTTTCACTTACCTTTCTATGAGTTAAGGTTACTGAAATGAAGATTAAGGGCAGGGGGGAAAGGAGGGAACAAAGCAGAGGAAATGGCTAAGTGAACAGAATGACAGCTCTCTGTCTAGGAGGATTTGCTGTGAATCCAAGGAAGATGCTAATCAAATAAGTGCTTATCGTCCCTTTTTGCAGCGTGAGTATCTGTACATAATTAGGTGTACAAGCTGCTAAATCTCTTCTAAGAAGAAATGCTGTGGGGGTTGAATCATCACTAATGATCTTTCACATTATTGGTGTGAATGAAAGGAATGTTAATCTCTCTGCCTATTTACCTTCTGAGAGATGTAAATTTTCTAAGAGCAATTTGTCATAGGAGAATGTGGAAAAGAAATATCTCTTAATTCCACTGAAGGCTTCACAGGGCTGATAAAATTTTGTTAGGTAATTCTTTGATTCCTCACTGGGATTTAGAACTGCAATCAAATGTCCTTGGTCTCCCTTTATTTTATTAGAGGTTTTTGTAATAATTAATTTTTGTTTCTAAGGGAGAAATTTCTGGCTTCAGAAATTCCTTCTTCACAAGAGGCATTTTCTAAACAGTAAAGAGGGACATGTGATACATTAGCATTTTCTGAGCATGTTTCATACAAGTCTTTCCAAAGATTTAATATTTTAAAAATTAATTTACTTTATTGACACTAGTTATGTGTCACAATTGTCCACTAGCTGTCTGCATTGCATCCAGTGAGGTCATTTATTTGTCTGTTGGTGTTGCCATTGTTTGCTAGATATTCTAAGGCAATAAAAAGTGTTTCTATGAACACATTAACAACAAAAAGGATGACTAAGGAGAATCCTTTCCTGGACATAGGGGGACACAGTGACTAAAGATGAGCAAAAGGCTGAGGTACTGAATATCTTTGCTTCAGGGAAGTGGTGGATCCCCCAACCCTGGAGGTATTTAAAAAGACAGATATGGGGCTTAAGGAGATGGTTTAGTGGTGACTTGACAGTGCTAGGTTAATGGTTGGACTTGATGATCTTAAATGTCTGTTCCAACCAAAAAAAAATTATGATTCTATGTGCCTTTTCCATGCATTGTCCATAAGGGTGATATATAATTATGTTCTGCCAGACTAGATCAGACTCAGGAATTTTAGTCCATACTCTGGATCCACCACTGATAGGCAGAGTAATTTTTAGAACATATAAGAATTACAATCATGGTTATTTCTTATATCTGCCTGTGAAAAATCCCACTTGGTCCTCACCCCAGGTAAATAGCAATTGGCTTTAATCTAAGCATGGCAGATTTTTTTCTCTTTCACCATTAGTAATTTGAAGTCTTATAAAAGTTTATCCCTCTGAATGTACAGTCACTCTAGGAATCTTTCCAGACTCTTTTACCCACTGATATCTCATGGACGAGTGGTTTACAGTGTTGTGGAAACTTTAAACTGCATCTAAAGCACAACAATCATGTCTGTTTTCATATTACGAGAAAAAGAGAATAGAATTCCAAATCTAGGTTTAAGGTTACTGATTCTTTCATGTTTTTTGATTACATCTTGTTTTATCTGTCCAAGGTACTGCATTCTACCTGGGACCCAATGGCTAGTTCTAGGGGCCTGTGAATGGTAACAAACCAAGGTAAGCCTATTGTCAGTAAAGTTAAATTAACACTGTGATAGTCTGCACAGATATTGTAAATTAAAAATTATTGAAAACCACTAAGGTCTAGTCAACAATTACTGCCAAACTCCACACCTGGCTTTAATGAAGTGAAAAATCTTCGTACAGAAGCAATTTCTGTTTTCCTTGAATCGTTTGAAGAGGTTTCTTTTGTTGTCTTATTAGAATTGTAGATTGAAGCAACCTTGACAAACTGTAGGGAGAATATTAGAATATAATGAAATGTCTTTATGTCTATGCTGTGCTCTCATGTCTTAAATAGGTGGGTAGTCTCTACTAAAGGAAAGGAAAAAAATGTATCAGTTGATCATTAAGCTCAAGGTGAAAATGAGCAATCAATGAATTTTGCACAGGTCAGTATCTGAACAGGGAGTACAGAATTTCAGCCTGGATTCTTGAGCTGTGTGGAAGGGAGTCTGCTCACTTTTCAGATAGTAGGTTGGGTAGCGCAAAAGGCAATAACTATTGAAACAGTTTTAGGAGGAAAAAAGTTTTTCTCTTCTGAGGAGAAAACATTGGTACCTTAACAAAATGTTAATGATCCCAAATTGCCATAATCTTTGACTAAAAATTACATAAGGAAAGTGAGCAATTTGTGGTATTCAGAAGTAGGTGCATCAGTGATGTTTAAAAGCAGTAAGATAGTTTTTGGAATCAGAATAAATAAAATTAAATAGATTCATTCTGCTCTCTTCTATTTTTCCTATTTTTCTTTCTGGTTGCTGAAAGCCCAGATAAGGAGAGCTTTCCTCATTTACATGACATTGCTCATGTACTGTGGAGTGGGAAGCACTGTAGATATTAGAGCTCCACTATAGCTTTTTCTGTAATCTGTGTCATGTCTTCTCTACTTGCCTTGCAAAAGAACAGGAGTCTGACTTCTTTTACAATGCAAATTGTAAAATCTTGGACCAGCAAATGGAAAACAGCAGCTAAGAAACAGTAGAACATGGTATGCAGAACCTGTTGTGATCTTGAAATCCTCTTCTCTGAAGAGGAACCGCAGCTCAAAACAGTAAGCCATGCTGTTATACTGACAGGAATGTGTTACCCTGTATGACAGTGACATTCAGTGGCCTTTGGCACAGCCTATACCATTTATGTGGCACTTGTCATTATAAACAATGTAGCCTTAGTGCTGAGAAGCCTGTGTATCATACCATGCAAAAAATAGTGCAATTTTTCATGCTTGAGCTGTTCATTAGTGCAATGGATCTTATTTTTATCTAAGAGACTGCGGGCTCTGAACTGTGAATTCTAATTTAGGATGTCTTTTGCATCACCTTACACAACCTGACAGACTCCAGCCTGGTGTGAGCTTTCTGCCTCTCTGAATGGGGAAAATAATACCCCATTCTTGTGAGATCTGTTCTTACAACATATATTTATCTGAATCAGGTGCCTTTGCTCTACAGAGTCCTGAATCTGTTGGTAGTGCAGGAGAAAATATGCTGGCAGAAAACATAATGGCAATGAAAATGTGCTCAAGAGAAAGCCTAAATAGCCACCTTCTAAATTAATGTTTTGCCACTAAATAAACAGCAAATACCAAATCAGTTGGACTCAGCAATGCCTTCCCCCAGTGAGAATCACTAAGGGATATGGCTGAGAGACAGCCAAGTTAATTGCCTCTGGTTCTGTTCAGATTCAGATTCTGGCAAGTCCCATTCGTGTAGTGTTTGCCTCAAGCTGTTTATCCCTGAGCCAAATTGCCCTGGACCCATCTGATCAATCTGCAGATCCTGGACTTTGTAGTAGGCTTAGGGTTTCTGGAGATAGAGATGTATGTGTGACACTCCACTGCACAATGTAAATGGATATCTGTACCACCACCCAGTGCTTTTCCCCTCTGTTAACCAGTTCCTGTCTTGAACGTAGGAAACTTCACTGATTAAACCTTTTGGACTCTGGGGCAGCAATTCACAGATGCAAAGGCAATGGCTTCATCATGGAAACTGTATTGCAATACATTAGAAAATGTGTGGCCCCCAAAAGCCAGTGTCCAAAACCCTGATGGGAGTGAGTAAATGCTCCCTGCAGATTTATTCCATTATTTACCAGGCAAAGACAAAGCTGTCAACAATGATATCTCCTTCCCAATTAAGCTCACTATTACAGTCCATAAATCACAGCATGTCTTCCCTGTGGGGAAAGAAAACCTTTACAATTTCTGAAAATGCTCATAAACACAGTGTGCAGGAAATAGCTATGTTTTTTAACAAAGCACATTCCATCATATGGCCTTAATATTGAATCATGACTAAGGCTGTTAAAGAGACCAAGCAATTATTCTATACTTTAATGCCAGGTGAAGATGTGCTAAAGTGTTTTTTCTGTCACAGGGGACTGCTGATCATTTTGATTAGTATTGTTTTCTAGCCCTTTGCCACCAAATCATGGAGAATAGGGCGATAGGGAGTTCTGTTCCCTTCTCCATTGCAGGATCAACTCTACCCATTTCTGTCTTCAGAAAATACCCAGTGACAAAGATGCCAACAATTTTCCCAGGGGATTGATTCCAGTGATTTGCTACTTTTAATTCAGCAAGATTCTATTTCTGAGCAGCTTGATTCCTTCGTGCTACAATGTGAGCCTATTGCTTCTTATTTTGGACTCTTTCACTTGTTCTTAGATTTTAAATTCATCACGGGAGATTGTAGTTGTTCAGGTTTTTGTTTCGCCTTGGCTTTTATGGTTTTAATTTTATTTTTTATTTGGGTTGGTTTTTTTCTTTCGTCTTTTTTCCTTTCTTTCCTTCTCTTTCTTTGCATCTTCTTCTCCTTCTTTTTCAGACTTTGAGGGATCAAACCTTGTCCCACACCCAGAATTCTTCCATGAAACCGGTTTATGAAACCTAATAGCAGAAATGTAAAGTCTGCACTGCTTAATACGACAATATTAGACTCTACATGAAACCAGATTCAGGTAACTGAACAGGCACTGGTGAAACCAAGTCTTCAAGTTTGCTCCCTAACCATGGAATATAAAAATAAAATCACTATGATGACTTTTAGTGTTTACGAAACCAGGCATACAGTTTCTGTGCCTGATGTTTAAAGGGAATGAGGAAAGTTTGCCCAGATAGAAGGAAAAAATAGATTTAGAATTCTTGCTCCAGGTAGAATTACAGTTCTAAAGGACTTGGAAATGTCTAGAAAGTAAACTAGAAGCATGAGATTTTAAAACCTCATGAGGGATTACACATTCCATTAAAACTACAAATCAGACATCCTTAATCTCAGAGAAATAATATGACTAGAAAACATTTCCTCAGTAATCAAGCCCAATATCTTCTTATATACAGTGTTGTTCAAAGACTGATCAAACTCAGTTTTCAAAATAAAAGGATGATGAGAGGTGCCCTTCCTTCAGTAGTGGGAGGCTCTTCCAGAATTTCAGAGCTGTGAGGTCATAGATTTTTCTTTACTTTCCTCTACAACTGTATTTATGGCCAGTTTGCGGTACTCTAGAATGCTTTACTTGTATTCCTTTTACATTCTTACTGTTCCTGATTATATTACAGGTTGTTTGCTCGGGTAAGCAGATGTTTTACTGATCAGCATTTGAATACTTTGGATACTTGGCAAGAGAAGTGTAGTTCTTGTGCAAAGAAACCAACACTTAAGATCAGGGTGGCTGCAGCCATCATAGACAAAAATCATGCTTCTAAGTCTAAGAAGTGCCATGCATATTAATAAATCCTTTAAATTTGTTCCACTAGGTATTTTTGAACACTTATTTTGCCCCTTCAGTTCTGAATCACCTAAATTTCTTATGCAGGATGCAGTGGTACCAAGGGTAACAGGGGCAGTGTAACCAAGTGAGATGGATTAATGTACCCCCAGCACTTGCTGAAGCATTTCCATCAAGAATGTAGCAATGGGTTTAGAGTCTGAGACACTGTGATATTTATGACTTGATCAATGGATAATGCATGCTTCATTACCTATACTTCATGTTCACTGTGAGTTTTCAAACCTAAATTTGAAGTAATATTAAAAAAAAAAGAGAAAGAAAGAGGATTTTCTGAAATAGAAGCTGCTGTCCTTCGGCCTCTTCTGAAGGAAAAGTACATAAAATAGCTATTGTGGAGATGGACACATAGTAGTGGCAATAGAAAGAGTGTATTAATGGAGCTAAACCAGTGACAAGAGAGCACATACACTGCTAGAGGTGAGAGATTATCCTGCAGCATAAACACATACTGTTCTTATTTCTAAAATGGAAGATGGGAGAGGTCTTATGAAAACTTGGAGAGATGATGCTGTGCAAGGTGCTATACAATAGTTAGTTTTGTGCTATCCGTTGCCTTGTGTCCACTAGGACTCCAAATCTGTAATTCCAAATGCCATTGACCTTCTTTCCTGCTTCCTAACCTGTGTCACTGGATTTCATTTTAAATGATGCATTTAGCATGTTACAGACAAATGCTAGAAACCTTTAAAGGAATCTGATTGGTTGGAGGGTGAATTGATACCCATGGACTGTCCCACAGTGTGAGAGTGATTTGAAATGGCATGTAGCAGGGATTGTATTTTCTGTTCATGCATTTATTTTTGCATAAAAATTCCATTAGCAGACTTTCCCTGTGTGCTCTATAGTAAGATCCTTTTCTCATTGAAGGTTGGACCAGATGATCTTTCAAAGTCCCTTTGAACCTGGGCTATTCTATAAGGAAGAACCATTAAATTTTCAGTGTCTTTGGTGCAGTGTCAAGATGGGCACAACCATCTCTGGACTGGGTGTGGGATGGATGGAATTCAGATTTGCTTTACTTTGGCTCTAGGAGGGGGATAGTAGTGCTCTGTTACTTAAGAGCTTCAGATTGCTTACTAGAGATCAGAAAGGACAGAATTTGGCCTGTAGTGAACACTGGAAATCATCTGTGGGCCCTGCAAGGGTAGAGTGCATTGGCATTACCAACAGTGACTTGATATATTAACTGAGAAAATGGAGAATAAAGACAATCTTCTGTCAAACAGAAGCCTGTCTGCAATTGACCCCCAATACTCTTGAGAAGAAAGAATCCTTTATGAAACAGTCATCCTTCAAGGAATCAGTGCTCAACTATCAGAAGGTCTAACCTCTAGAAATATCCTCTAAAGAATTAAATTAGAGACTCTGAGGGTAGGATTTTATCTTTTGATCTATATGTGTGGTACATTGTTTAGATTAGATACACAGGCTTTAAATAGCTAATTAAATGCTACAGTCATCAAGGATTTGGCACTTCTTTAAAAGAGATGCTGGGACAGGGGTTGTTGCTTGCTAGTGGGGAAATAAAGTTCTGAACAAAATAGATTAACATCTTTGTTTTAATCTTGGTGCTCTGGCACTTTTTGTGGAAGCAAGTCTGAAATGTGGTACAATAGCTTAAACTGCTTTCCAAAAAGTTGTTACATCTTCTCTGTATAAATACTAGCATTCTGATCTGCTCTATACTTTTTTTTTTCTGGTTTGTTTTTTTAGTATTTTGTCCTTTTGAAAATTAATTGTGAAACACAGTGGCTAAGCACATAGCTTGACACAACTGAAAGAGCTGTGAGAAGCAAGGAAATGTTGCTGAAAGCAAGAACAATAAACTGAATCTGTTGCTATGAAGAATTCTGCTCTGATTCACAAACTGCTCAGAGGGAGTTTTGGGAAGGATTGCTACTTAGGTTTGAATGTATTCAACCCATGCTTTTGCTGGACCTATACCAGATATTGCTTGGTTTGAGCAATTTCTCCTATTCCTCTCCCCCTGTTTCTCCTCTTTTATTCCTTCCCTCCTTCCCTCCTTCCCTCCTTCCCTCCTTCCCTCCTTCCCTCCTTCCCTCCTTCCCTCCTTCCCTCCTTCCCTCCTTCCCTCCTTCCCTCCTTCCCTCCTTCCCTCCTTCCCTCCTTCCCTCCTTCCCTCCTTCCCTCCTTCCCTCCTTCCCTCCTTCCCTCCTTCCCTCCTTCTTTTTTTCCCCCAACAACAGATAGGCTTAGCTGTTGTTTCTTTGTTAGCCCAAAAACATACTGTTTGCAACTTGAGTCCCTCTGTTCCAGTGTGTTGAGGTGGTGTTCTCCAGATACAACACTGCTGACTAGCTGCAGGCTTTTCTCTGAGCTATTCCTGTTATTGCTTGTCTTCAAGTATTATATCAGCATTCACATACCCCAAACTGTTGAGACATTACTGTGTTGGGCACTATACATGCTAGCAGAGCAGGAGGAGAGGAATCCTGGCATGGTTGGTTCAGATAAAATACTAAATAAAAGGATGTCAGGGAATATTCTGACAAAGATTTCAAATAATAGTACTCCAACATCACTGTGAAGAACATTACTGGTGAAAGTGAAATACAGTTGGGACTGTCCTGACTGATCATGATTTTCTTCTTGTCTAATAAAAATGGTGAAGTTCCATGTTTTATTGCTTATCTGCTAGTAAACCCCGCTCAGTTATGTACTTTTTCCATTTACTTCATGGGGAACAGGGCTGAAAACTGCTAATTGCTGCAGCTGTCTTGGATCACCTGAGGATCTTTAAAAAGTTGTAAATTCCTGGAGAAGTTTTAAAACCAACAAATGAAAACAATTATCCAAATTAATCATAGGAAAGAAAGAAAGCAATTAAAATGCTGTAGAGACTGGCTGTTCAGTAGGACATCTTGATTTGTGTGTTGCTAGTTAGCATTCTAATTGCTTCTGATAACACCAAAGAAAGTCCACATTTCTGCTTGAATCCATTCAGAATGTTATATTTAATAGGAGGAGGTGAAAGGGATATTCTAGGCAAAAAGGTTAAGAAGAGAACCCTCACTCCAGCTGGAAAAAAGAATATGTGTGTGCAGACATAATTTGAAGCTACTTACTAATAGTTCTGAGCAGAACATATTAAAGGTTTTAGCAGAAAGCCAAGCACTTTATTGTGGCTTATACAGCAAATTCATGACTGCAGTATTGCACAAAGTGTACTGATACTGGTCCACATATGTGAAGTTTTTTTTTGTTTTTTTTTTTTTAAATCAGAGTTTGTGAGGGATTGACTATAAAGGAACAAATAACTTTTGGGGAAAAATTAAGACAAAATGGGAGAGAGTATGAAGAAGAAGAGAGGGAACTCTGTAGCCCTTCCAGTGAGGGATTATTTAGTAATATCCAGACAAGTGGCTTTGATAGCATCAGTTGAAAGATGATTCCTTTTGAACTTTAAACGAGACAAACATAGTTTGATGCTTTTCCTTTCTTTATTCTGAAACTGCATCTGAATGTGACTGTTGGTAGAGAAAATACTTTGAGGCACTGAAATGAATTCTATCAGGCATTGTTTTGTGCCTAGTAATATTCACCAGAAGTGGATCTGAATTTAAATGCATTTTCAGAGGAACTGCTGATCAATTTGCTTGTGTTACTGCCTCCAGAATTTGATGATAGATCAGTACAAATACGGGTTAGATGATGCTAGGGCAGGCAGAAGGAGACATGTTCAGATTTGTAATTTTGAACTTGGGCTTTAGACCATGTCCGTTCACAAGCAAAGATCTAACCTTCTGAAAAGCTATTTGGGAAGAATTTGAGCAACTTCTGTTGGGCATTGGAAAGTTATTGGAGGGAAATTTTTTTTGCCATCTTTAACATTGATTGGAGTCTTAAACTGAAAAGATTTAATATGTGTTCCTTGTGCAGTAAAGATTCAGGGTAATAAAGAGTAGGAAGGGTTGGCTGATTTTGTTTGGAAGAGAATAGGTTTTGTCTGATTTCTATCACTGAAAGGAAATTTAGTGGAGGGGTTCTGAAGTGCTGAGAAGCCAAAGAGAGTCTTAAGAATAGGGACAACAAACAGAGAACTTTGAATGTAGCCTTGAGAGCAGAACTGAAACAGAATGACATAATTTGCACATCTGCATCAGCACCGAAGAAAGATCACACAGTCTGTAAGTGCACTGAGGACTCCTGAATTTTAATAACAGTTATCATTTGAATTTTAAAATTATGTTTTTCTTTAGGTATTTAATAACTAAATGAGCATGAAATTCAGCTGTCCTTCCAAAGAAAGATGCTATCTGGAAAAAAAAAAAAAAAAAGTGTTCAGTAGCAAAAGGGAGAGGTCAACCTACTGAGCATCATTTATGTATGTTGTGTAATTCCCCAGGGAATACAAAACATATATATCACAGTTCTAGAACTAGTTCCTGGGTTAAATTAAGCAGGGAAGTCAACCAGGGTCCTAGTATTGTGGGGAAAACCTCATAGAAACCAACTTTAGTTTAGGACTTCTCTGTGCCGAGGAGGAGGAGGAATGGTCCTGAACCTGAAACGTGTTCATAAAAACCATCCAGAAAAAAAGTTTTTAAAATTAACAAATTAATTCCTAACTATCAGGATTGTACTGATAAATTTGGACATGTTTTCCATAAATATCACAGAGTAGAAATATTCTGATCAGATCTCTTAGTAGCTAAGAAAATAAAATCCCACTAAATCTCTATATTATATGCTGGATATGATGCCATATGTTAGCATTTATATAATTTCCCTGAAATTTGCAATGAAGGCATTTGATCAGTGATTTGGAGATGGACTCTCTTTGTGTATGTCTTCCTCAATTACCAAAAGCAGTATATAACTCTTGATGCAGTACATGCCTGCTTAATGACTAGTCAGACTGTTAATTGCTAATACTTTTTACCAAGGGCTGACAGCTCTGTGCTATGGTAAGATGACTAGAAATATATGGCAACTGTCTGTTGCCTCACTCTTCTTTCATCTATCCTAAGCAACCATAAAATGGCATCATTCTAAGGTAAAAAACTGCTTTCTACAATGGGGGGACAAAGGATCTGGAATAAGATGGAACCAAAAAAGTTATTGAGGGAGGGAAAACACAGGGCCTGTTTTAGAAGCTAAAAGGGTCATACTGATCAGAGAATCAAATATTTCCTAGAAGTAAGGAAGAGGGCTTTTTTGTCTGTTCTTCTGTAAGATTGTTCTCTGATGCAGTATTAATGATTGAGGAAAGATGTAAAAGTATAATGAACAAATCCATGAATGTGAAGTTTGAGTGCACCCAGTTCTGAGGTTTTCATGCTTTATCAATATGCCTTCCCAATCTGCTTGCTGCAGAAATCAGTGCTGTCTGCAGCAGTGTTGCAACATACTGCTGTTTGGCAACAGAAGGAAAAGTCTCAAATGGGATCAATTTTGCAAATGACTGACTTCTGAAAAACACCACAGAGCATAGTTCACAGAAACAAAATAACAACGAGAAGTCAAACCCAAGAACAAAGTCCTGGAGGCTCTGATGTGTCATCGATGCAAATGACTAAAAGATCCAAGGCTTAAAGAAATTAAAATGTCATGCTTCAGTTCAGTTGTAGTGCTTAAAATTATGTTTATAATCTAATATTTATTCATGCAATCTTTAGTATGCTTACAAATGTCAAGGTAAGTGCTATTCTTGTTCATTAAAACATTTTGTGGATCAGTATTTTCATGATGCGCAAGGAGGAAACAATTCTCAATTATTTTCTACTTTGACTGACATTAACTTGCCTGCATCTTCAAAAAAGTCTGTTGATAAAAACATCTTCCTCTTACCATATACTATTCATTAGAACACCTGAGCACCCTGTGGTTCCTCATGAGGAAAAACTTTATTAGAACAATAATTGCAGTGAGAAATACCAATTACCCAGTTACTTCATCTGTCTTTTCAACTTGTTACAGTCAAAGCTTGATGGCTTCATGGCAGAGTCTTTTCATTATTTTCCTTTCCTTTAATAGCTGAGTGAAGGCCAGGTCCTTCACAGGACAAGTTATGTTTTGGTGTCTTCATTCAAATTTACAAAGAACTCATGAAAGTCACTGCTTTCAGTTAGGATCCCTGGCTAGAAAAAACCCTGTATTTTTCCAAAATAAATTAAGTAAAACATCCCAAGCCTTCCAATAAAATAGTTTCTTTAATTGGTTTGCATGAAGTTTTTGGTGTCAATTACAATGTATGGTATGACTTGCAGATGTGGTACACTTAGCACTCCTGATTAATAATGTTGGTATGAAGTTTTGAATGCTCTGCAAAAAGCTTTATCAAAGTAGATAATGATTTTTGCATAATTCAGCTAGTAGTAAACTGAAACACCTATGGAAAATATATTTTATATCTATACTTATGTCTGTGTCTATTTCACCATTACCAGAAGAGTTATCAGAACTGCTTTGACAAAGCTTTTTACTTGTATAATATCTATAGAACTGCTTTGACAAAGCTTTTTACTTGTATAATATCTACAAGCAAGGCTTAATGGAATCCTCTTGTTACCTCAATCGTTTGCTCTGCTGTCAAAATCGATGGTCGTGGTTAAGACAGCTGCTTTGGCACCCCACGTTGGTTGCCAGTTTTGTAGACTGGGGTGATTTCAACACAGTCTGCTTTTCCAACCCTTCTCTCTACACAGAAGGGGGAGGGAAAGTAACACAGAAAAAAACCCCTCTGGGTTGAGATAAGGAGTTGAGATAAAGAGCTTTAATGAGAAAAATGAGATAACACAGTGCAGAAAAGTGCATTAAAATGCAGAAGCAGTAGCCATATGCTCCCCACTGTTCCAAACCCATGACTACCCAGAGGAAAAGACCAACACCACAAACCCAGAAACTAAAACCAGCAACCAGAACAGGAACCCTCTCATGTTACAATCTGAAATTCAAGCCCCAGGCAGCACTTTCATTTTGGAGCTCGCATGGCAGCAGCATGATATTTGAAGATCAGCAGCAGATTCAACTCAGCCCTTGACACAATCAAAATTAAGGAATGAATCTTCACAATAGCCATGAAGTAGAGGGTTTCTAATGCAATTGGGGAAACTGAGGCAGACAGCTATATTTTTGCAGAGGTGAGATATATGACTGTTGCATGCTGGAATCAGATTTTTTTTTTCTGTGTAGTGCTTCCAACACCTGATTTACCCAAAAGAAGATCCTTCTTTTCATGCCTCTCTAACATAATCAAAGTCCCATCATGTTCTCTGATCAGCTGATTCTGTGGTGCACAGATATGGTGTTCAAAGGCCAGGAGGAAAGCCAGAGCTCATCCTAGAATAGATGTCACTTCAGATGCAATATCCTTTTAGAACACTTACTATTTGCTGAACTCAAAGTAGTTACTCTGCTAAAAAGTAGTGAAGAAATTAGGTCTCTGACTTTGTGTGATTATCGGCTTGTTTCTGGTTAAAAAGAACAAAAGTCAGTAACTGATAAATCTGAGTTGTTTAAATGTACACTTTCAAAATGCTGAACTATTCCTATTTCTTTTCTAAACAAGCAGAAATATCTATACTTTTAATTAAAGTATAGTTAATGTTTGAGACATTAAGCAAAGGCTACTGAATTCCACAAAATCTATTGGTTTTTCTCGGCTTCAGCTCAGGTTTTTGTTGTGGTTAGGAGCAAAATTTTCATGCAAATTCTCACATAAGTTCTTCTTTAAATGCTCATTGACCAAGACTCCCCTCATCTGTCAAAGTCCTGCTCTGAATGCAATATTTCTTAATTAAGACAAAAGAGCTTACTTAGTCTCACAGTTCATTATTTCATGTAGGAAAAATGCATGATAAACTGGCAAAACAAAGGCAGCCAAAAGGAAATTTCCAACTCAAGCTACTGTATTGATTTGGACAGGGGCCAAAGCACACAAACTCAATATTATGACCATGGTATAATGCTGAAAAGCTGTTACTGGACAAACCTGTACCTTTTTTTTTTTTTTTGGTCTATACATTTAACCCATTGTGGTACCTGACACCACTGTAATTTCTCTAATGATTTTATGCCACAATTTTGCATCAAAGTTTATAGAAGAGAGCAATAGGAAAATCTCTCTTTAAGCCTCTTGGCAAAAGAACCATTTGGAAGAAGTCTGTTGACAGCAGTTTCATCTCAGTCATGATGTGTATCAATGACAGATATACTTTGGAAAGTAGAGATTCAGGTTCATCTTTTACATTATAATTAACTATTTACCCTAACATCTCCTAGGTCCCATTCTTTTTACTAACTCATCTCTTTTCCCCTCTAATTCACTGTTGGTGCTGTATAGTACTATATTTTTCCCTTCTTGCTGGTTCTGTCTCTAGGTCACCTCTCATCTGTGAATCCACTGAGGTGCCTTATTCTTTCCAATTTTTCAGTACTGGAGTTTTGAAAATTATCCCATGGCTAAGGATATTGAGTTCTATTGAGGTACATTAGCAATTCTGAGGAGGTGGAGAAGAAATTTTAGCTATAATCTATAGGAAATTAAATATTGGAGGTTAGACATATTTTACAACCTTGTGATTCTATTATTTAATTATAATATGAGAAATATAGTAAGGTTTTTGGTTTGGTTTGGTTTTTTTTAGATGTAGTAGATTTGTTGTGCATGGAAACCAAAGCTCAGATGTCAAGAGTTAACGAATTGTCAAATTAAATATTGCAAGTTCTTAGCTAAGGATTAGATAACAAAACACAGAAGATGATTGTTCCATTGTCTAAGTGTATGACATGTCTTGAATACTGAACACAGTTCTGGCCATCTCATCTCAAAGGATTATCAGCATGAGGAAAAGTACAGAGAAGGGTGAAAAAGGCAGATCAAAAAGATGGAATGACTTATATATATAGACACACCAAACAAATGTGGTGTAGAATAAATAGAAAAGAATTACAGAGGATATGATAGAAATTCATAAAGTATAATGGAACAGATGTACACAGAATGAGTATTCACTTCCTTACAACACGGTAACTAGGAACCAAGACAATCATAAGATAATCAGGTTAAATAAACAAAGATTCCCTTTCCACCAAAGAGACTGATTCAGTACTGGAATTCATTAGCATAGCATGTCTGGAGAACAAAGGTAAAAATGTATTTGAAAGGAGAGAAAAGTAATTAATGAAATGAAACTCTTCGGAATGTTTTTTCATCTAACTGCTGTGCCACAGGATAAGGATGGCTCCCAGAAGGTGCTCTGCCTCTAACAAGGAAATACTTCCTGCAGTATTTAGTTGTAGCACATGCTGGTGTTCAAATTTGGGGTCTTCATACAAACTGCCTGTTAAGGATCCCAAAAGACCTGGGCTGCCAGTCTGTTTCAAGGAATTGTTTGCAGAGAGTGTTGGTTATGACAACCCAAACACACAGGTGTATTGTCACCCTTCAGTAGCATACACAGTCACGTTCCAGAAGCCAGGAGATTTCAAAATTGTGCTTGAATTTACCGTTTATTGCAGTAGCAGGTTATGCTTTGACAGGGGAACCTATGGTAATGGAAGCATGCTGCAGTCAACAATGCTTTATTACTGACTCACTAAGCTTTCTGAATTAACACCATAAATAGTTCTAAAAGGTCTATAGTTTGGATGATAACCAACATTGGGCTAGAGACCCTAATCATAAATCTTCTGTGGCCCTTGTCTTTTGTGGTGCTGGGAAGAACCCCTGCAAAAGTGGAGTAAGATTGCAAGATATGAAGATATCCTGGGGAAACAATAATTCCTATGCTCCCTTGCACAAAAATCTTCAGATTCTGGTTTTCTTTGTGATACTAAGCCTTTAGTAGAGGAACATTGTTGTTTTCCTTCAAACCTGTCTTTTCAGCTCTTTGAACTCCAGCTAAAAGAAATTCACAGTATTCTGCAGCATAGATGCAAGGAAACAGCTGCTTTTATTTTCCTTAAACTTGTGAAATATGTCAAGAATTCTGAAAAGAAGCTGATAACTTTGCTCCTCAGTATTTATGCTTTTTCTTCATATTTCTTTCTAACCAATATTATTAATTAGCTATTGCACGAGCCCCTTGGGAATTCCGATTAAGCTAACCACTTATGCAAAAATCAATCTTTCCATGGCAGACTTTGTTAATCTCCCAAATCCAATTTCCATTTCTCACATTCCGGGATTATTGATTATATTTCAAAATTCTTAGATCGTCTGTCAGGCATATTGAATTAATCTGTATCTAATAACTTAATTGTCTTGAAAAACAGATGTGCTACTTACACTGAATGCTAAAATTTGGTTACAGACATCTAAGGAAATGACAGCACACACGTACATAGTTATTTTAAAGAATTTAATTACCTAAGCTTTCACACTGAACTGCAGTGTGATTATGAGTATGAAGGGAGAAAGGAGTAGGCAGACTACACCATGTACATGATCAAAACAAGGTCATATTTCTGCTGCTTTGCCATGGGGAACTTCCAGCTTAAGTTTGTCAGAAGTAGGGGAGGATGACAAATACTTTCTTTTGAAGAAACTTTGCCATAGCCCTAAGTGAAGTCAGGATGGTTTGGGGCAGCCATAGCACAAGCTAATTTCTTCTCTGAAAAATCCAGATATTTAAATGGGCAGAAATACAGAGGAACAGAGAGGTAAAGTGGCTTGTCTGTGGTTATATAAACAAAAAGATTGAAATAGAAATTTCTTCCTATTTATTGGATAGGAACGGAGAGAGGAGTGATCTGGTCAATTGGATGTTAAAACCATTCACAAATTAATAAAGGACATGGAATTCTCTATACACAATCTAAAGAATGATTTAATTTGAATTCATTTACTTTAGGCGCTGAAGCTTGTTGAGATAAATGAAGCCACTGACATAGTTAATGTGAGCAGAGCTTTTTCATGAAGGAGAAGAATGACAGAGGGTATGCACTTGTGTATCAAACAAGACATGTGAATATACTTACTGTACAGTCAGTTTTCTAGTGTTAGATGGACCTGATGAGAAATTGCATAGGAAGGGACCAGAGAAACCCCATGAATACTATTAAGGTTGGCCATCAAAACCAGGAGATTAGGTATAAAAAACCCACCCAAAACATTGTTGAGGATGTCAGGGGAGAAGATAATTTCACAAAGAGTAAACACAGAAAATATGTAGGATTCACCATGCTGAAATAAGGAGGAAAAATATCAAGGCCCATTTACAACTAGTAGCTGGTACCAGAAAAAAATACATGTTGTCCTTAATCTTGACTATAGGAAACATCCTGATTTTATCACATCTCTTTCTTAAAAGTATGGTATGGAATGATTTTCTGATGACAGTACTACAATGTGGATGCACAGGTGACTGAAAAAAACATACTTCTCTTTGAAAAGTTGTTGAGGACTCTTCTGTCTGGACTATAGGAATTGCAGGAAAGGAGACTGAATTGCAGTTTGGAAAAAAATATGTGGCAGTAAGGACGGTGAAGCACTAGAGGAGCTTACAGAAAGAAGATTTGAGATGTTGTTAGAAGTCCTTAGAATTTGTATACTCAAATATGGCAGGAAGGACTTGGATAAAGACAATCTCCATCATGGTCTACCAGAAGGGACAGAATGGGCAGTTGAGGTGCTTTCTAAGCATACAGTTTTATGATCTGATGATTTTTTCAGGGGTACGAGATGCTCTCTTATTAGATGTTTTCCCCATGTTTCTCCACCACAAAATTTGAGGTTTGGCACTTGAGAACATTTTTGCATATTTCACATCAGTTGATCTATATGGTAGTGTTACCTTCCTGTTTCTAGGTATCTTTTGAAAGATTACAGGCAAACAAGACCATGAGACCAAAAACTACAAAATACTAAATAGTAAACAGAGTATGTAATCAATTCTTCCAGTCAGAAAGGGGTCGGTATTTGTAACCCTGTTCAATATTTCACAAATCAATTAAAATAACATTATTATTCTCACTTTCCACTTAGCAGTAACAATATGTAAAGGTCACTTGCCATCTAGTTAGAGAGAAGGCAGCAATTAACATCAGAGTAAAGCCAGAATATTCATTTTCTGTTACACAATGTAAGCGTGACATGATTCCTTACTAAGATGGAGTCGTTGGTAATGGTAGGATTGAGTTTTCACCTCACTCAGAAATTAAGACAGAATTTCTAAAATGCTGCACTGACCTTAGAAATCTTATAATTTAGTGTATAAAGTCAGAGCCAAAGATGTCAGAGGTGGGTGTAAGCCTGATTTCTGTTTATTAAATGCCAGCCAAAATATTTCTAGGAACAGTTCTTAAATATGAAAGGAGATATATTTTTTCTACTTGGCTCACTTAGCCATCTCTAACTGAGCATTTATGTCAACACTTTGCTATAATTTTGCTTTTGAAATGGGTATTCTGTCTCATTATTCTTTCTTTATCTTTTCTTTTTTCCCCAATAAAGTTCTGTTAATGAAACTTCTCTTCCTGTTTTCTTACTGGTTTCAGAACCAGAGGGCAGTGAGGAAGGAAAAAGCTGACTGCACTGAACACAAGCCATCTTTTGCTGTGGTGCATTGAGCTCTCTTTAAATTAATAAATCTTAGCAGCATACTTGACACAGCCTTGGGCTAGCATGACTGCACTGCATTCAGATGCAAGCCAGTAAGGCAAGATACTGTGGAGCTGCACCTTTTGTGCTTACTGGCATGAATTCTTGACACTTCTATATTATGCTGCCTCTAACTGTGCCACCGTGCTTCAGTTTCTAGTGAGTGTTCATTTTGAGTTTTCCAGCAGTTTCTGACAAGTTTATGCTAAACATTCATTGGCTTTCTTTGGCTCCAGGTGAATTTTAAAAAGAAATAATGAAAATAATAGGAATTTTGGGGTTTTCTCCCTCATTATTAGTTCTTTCTCACAAATCATAATATTGTTTATATTTTGAAATATCATGGAGTTGTTAATGCTGCCTTAGAAGAAAGAGATGAATTTGGTCTTTGTTTCCTGAAAATAAAGCATTCAGGTGTTTGCCAGCTTGTGGTCCATCTTTCCTAGCTTGCATTTGCTACCACAAAGTGTTTTGAAAACCATTAACTAGTTTATATTGATACATTTGGCTAAAAGATTCCTACTTATTTTAAGGAAGTAAGGGAGAGTAAATAAAGGGTAATATTTATTTGTGCTGCTAGCAAGGAAAACATGAGGACATTACCTCAGCTATAACTGATGCCAAGGAATCCACATGGGTAAATTAATATAAAAGGCTACAAAACTTGACTTGGCATTCTACTGAAAAGTCTACATTCCAGTCCCTGTGGAACTGTAAAAAATGTTGGTGTTTTTTCAGATTTCTTTGATTGTGTCTTGGGCATAAACTATAATTTAGACTTATTTTCACCTTACTGGAAGAAGGCAAATATGCAAAGAATCAGATGCCAGACAAAAGTCCCTTCCTGAATCTTTGACAAGATTTCTGTCAAAAGCAAATCAGCAAGTGCTTTCTATATGAAATCCATCACTTTCTACATACAGTAGGATACAGACATATTTACCAAATTATTATTTCAACAGTTTCAAGGCACTAAACTCTTCTGAACCTCTAGTGTCAAATTTGTCTTTTTCTTTTCCACTGACAGATTTAACAGATACTAAGCATTTCTGTCATTGTCGTGTTAGCATCTGAAGTGTGAAAATTAATTTTACTTGCTAATTGAAAGATAACTGCTTTGGGGGTAGGAATTGTCACTGAATCAAAGAAAACAACAACAACAACAACAAAAAAGGCAAAGAAAAAAAAAGAGGAAGAAAAGTCTGGGTCTATTGCAAGCCTGCAGGAGGAAGTAGCACAGACCTTATTTGAAAAAATCTATCTGTAAATTCATGGAAAAGGAAGTGTAAGATGAGTATTATGAACTAACAAATTGAAGCCAAAGGAGTAGAGCAACACATTCTTTCTTCTAAAAACACACAGCTTTTCTAGAAAGTGATTAACAACTCTATTAATGTAAGTTGTTATAGCAGAAAATAACCTTAGCAGTTAAGTAGCACACACAGTGCACAGGACATCTACAGAGTGTGAACAGTGTAGCTAAACCAAGACCTGTCCTTTTACCTGCTACCAAAACAGAAGTGTGAGTAAATTTCAAGGAAGAATGTGAGGTATCAAGAATATTATAAAGCTTTTCTACAATCTACCTCTAATATTTCATACTTTGCTCCTTACTGAGATGTCAGTTCTTTCTTTTGATGGCAGATTTTGACTACTTAAAGAGGTTTTATAATAAAGACAGGGGCAACATTTTTAGGACAAGGGGTAATGGTTTTAAACTAAAGGAGGGTAGATTTAGATTAGATATAAGGAAGAAATTTTTTACACTGAGGATAGTGTAACACTTGCACACATTGCCCAGAGAGGTTGTAGATGGATGTCCCATTTTTGCGAACATTTGAGGTCAGTTTGGATGTGGGGCTCTGAGCAACATGATCTCATTAAATGTATCTTTGCTCACTGCAGGGGAGTTGGACTAGGTGATCTTTAGAGGGCACTTCCAACCCAAACCATTCTATAATTCTATGATCAGTTCATCAAATTGACCTCAGTGCACTGTTAACTTTCTGGAAAACAAAAATAACAAACCCTTGAGCATTCAGCAATGTTGCTTCACAGTGAGATAAGGAGTGCTATCAAAGGGATCTTCATAGCCACTTTCTGGTCCAATGCTGCAAGAGCATAATCATCATAGCCATAAGTGGGCCAAAACTACTTTCTAGTACAATGCCATGTATTCTTCTTACTTGCTGCATTTTCATCTCCATTTCTCTTATATTTATATTGTAAACTCTGTGAGGTGAAAATCTGAACTTAGCAGTTCTGAAAATGAGTCAAATGGCTTTTATTACATATTAATACCTATACAAATAAAAGCAGACTATTTTACAGTGACTAACAGCATAGTTGTAAGAATAAAAGATGTATTGATCTTTGTAAGGGCTTTAAAAAGGCTTTACAGAGCCACTGAGTTCAATTATGATGTCCAAAGCTAAACAACGAAGGTCTTTGAACTAAACATTAAGAGCATTACTGAAATACAGAACTATTTGGTTAGTTAGCTACATCTGATCATGAAAAAGAGAAGACAATAATAGTCAGAGGTATCAAAGTGATAAGAAAGGAGAAACATATAAAAACATATTCACAAACATATATCTGCATATTTAAAAACTACTGGACCTGGCTATAACAACACTGAAAAGCAATGTGTTTAGAAAAGAATATACTGGGCTGATTATGCATCCCTTGGTACCATTCACATTTTGGATGAAATACTGCTTCAATTGCTTGTAGACCATTTTTTTAAAGAGAAAATTTTCTGCTGGAGAGACAGATGCAGAAATACATTGCCCAGTAGGAAATGTATTCAGCACAATAAATTCTCCACTTCTAACCTTCCTCTTCCTATGTAAATCCTTGGATTTTCCATGTCATTTACTACAAAATGTATGAAAAGCATACTTAGCCGTTCCTATCAATGCAATTAAAATGTAACATTACTTCTAGAATATAAAACATAATATATATTAATCAGGTTCATAAACTCATTGGGAGGCTAATCATTTATTACCACTATGATTGTTTTTTAACATAACTGACTAGAAGACTTAATCAGAAATTGATCAGGTAAAATATCCTTTGAAGGTGTGACAAAACCTAAATATTTGCCTGAAGAATCTATAGCTGAAATAGGTAGAGAATATGCACGCTTAGGGGAAATTCAGAGTCAGGGATGTAAATGACTTAAGACAAAAACAAAATACAAAAGTTCTGACTGCTCCATTCAACAGCTTGTGCATTAAATTGCATTAGTACAATTGCACAAGACATAAGCCTCAAATTTTTGGGGGGTTGGACTCAATGATCTCCTGTGCTCCCTCCCAACCTCTAACATCCTGCGATCCTGTGTTAATTTAATTTTGCATCCACTATAACAGGCACTGCTTTCTTCCAAGTACGTGAAATCAAAATGCAGTCTATTTAGGCTTTTTATAGAATGGGAAGCAGTGTTTTAAAAGAAAAAAAAAAAGAAAAAAGAAAAAAAAGCCAAACAGAACCGTGCATTTCAGAAATAAACAGGAGACATCAGACTGACTAAAAGGACATTTTCCCCAATCTGATAAAATATGTTAATCTTGTACAACCATAAGAGATTTTCTAATATACATGAAGATATGAGCTTGAGTCTAAGTAGCTTTTCTGAGGTGTGTCAAGGTATAGTACTATTGTCATGTAGCAAGCCTCTAATGCATATGGAAACTTCATGATACATTTTAACATAGAGAGGTTTATTTTGAGGACATTTGGAATAATTTAATCTAGTATTTCAAATTTAATTTAGTTTTAAGAAGAGTTTTTTCACATTTAGGTTGTCTCCCTGCCACAGCTGCATGCTTAGAGTCTTGCACATCACATTAGGTTAAGCTCAATTAGCAGTATTATAAGAGCATTTTATTTTGTCTGTCTATTACTCTCTCTTTTCTAGATGTGGCAGCACTGCAGTTTTGTGATTAAAACCTTGTATCTTGAAGTATATCAGATAAGAGACCTTGGCTGGACTCCAACCATGGTTAAGGTTGTGATTTTTGGCCTAAAGGGTCATGAAGAATCAGAACTTCACTGTCCCTTTAAGCAGAACCAATTCAGTGGTGGTGTCTTCCTCTCTGTGTGGTATTCCATCACCTACCACGTGGTGTTTATAATAAGGAGATATTGTTCTGTCAGTAGTCCCAAGAAAATTCAACCTTTGAAAGGTTTTGTGGAAAAGATTCTTCAAAATTATAGTTTTGGAGTGTTTTATCTTCAGTTAAACAATTTGAGAAGAGGCTGAGTTTTACCAACTCCTTAGAATCCTCTTGATGGAAAGGTAAACATTTCTAAGACAACTATAAGAGATTTTCGAGGTGGGTAACCTGCATAACTCCAAAGTTCTGCAGGGGCACAAGAGGAGAGAGAGGAGCAATGGCAACAGTTTCAAATTTACTGTTTTACCAGTAGTTTGAAAGGACAGTGAAAAGAATGGAAAACATGAAGAAACAAATCATAACAAATAACTACACAGCTCATCAGATTTTGTTACACATGCCTTCATATGTCTGCTGCATCTTAGATGAAAGCCTGCTGAAATCTTATCTGGAGAGTCCCTTGTTCAATTGGTGAGCAGATTTATGGAGACACTTCATAGTTCAGCCAAGAAGTAGGATAACATAGACCATATCACTCACAGGAAGACTTTCAAATTATCTGGACTGGTAATGTTTCTGATAACTAATTGTTCAGAGTTTGGCTGACGTGTATTGGTGATTAAATGTTTCTAGCCTGGCTGACCACAAGATAAGATATCCTCAGAAAAAGGAAGGGGTGATAGATGGTTTGAGGTTATGGTGACACTGAGATAGGAATGTACTGAGATAACTGATCCTAGAACAACAGATAATTAGCTCTGGAACCACATTTTCAGGACATTTTGAAGTTTAGTATTGTTCTGAAAAGTCAGCAAAGTCTACTGCATTGGTGTCTTGAGACAGAAATGCCTTATTGTAATACCATTATAATGTGAAAACCCACACCTAGCTGGAGAAGCCCCCTATCCAAGTAAGCCTCTTACCCTCTGAGCATAGTGAAATTAAAGATGTGTATCTTTAAGATGAAGCCACGAAGAAACTAACCAATGACTAGTTACTGGGAGTTAACTCTAGGCATAGATAATATATTTTACTGTTTAAAATCTCTGACACAAATTTCAGCTGGTGTACTACCTTCGTGGAGTCACCACCTAGCACCCTTTTCTGCACAGAACTGTAATAAAACAAATATCTACCTCTGGGTGGCAATTGGTCTTTACACACCAGTGTAAAGTGCCACTGAAATGAAAGAAAAAATCAATCCATATCTTTCTTTTCAGCTTCATAGCAGAAATATCTTACAGTTATTGAAGACTTCTGAGAATCTTGGCCTGGTTCCTAACATCTGAATTTGAACATCTCTGAGAAATATTTTGCCTACTTTTCTGTAACTCTGGTTTGGGCACTGAGGGAGCATGGATTGTGAGTAAGGAACACCTTGCCCATGTTAATGTTCTTGTGTGTATGTATATCAGTAATTTAAGTCTGGCCTGGCTCTGAAATTAAACAGTCTAGAATGCCAGATGTGGAAGTATTGGGGTTTTGTCTCTTCCTGTGGTCAAATCAGTGATCATTGTTGACCAAATGAACTGGGAGGAAAGATTCCTATTATTTTTTTTTTTTTTTTGGATAGGCCAATGGTAATCTGATGGCATGTCAAAAGAAGCAAAGAAATATGCACTTTTAATATGCTTTATAATATTCTATTGGACAGCCATTAGAGGACAATTTTCATAATCTACATACTCTAGGGCTATCTCATCTTGCTTTAAATGTCATACAGACTTGGTTATGTATTATTATGCTTTATAAAGTATATTATAGCCAGTGATGTTAATAGCCTTAATGTACTGAACAGTGTTTCTACAGATTAGTGAGTCTATGACTTAAGGGCCTACAGTTTTAATAGAACAGACAATGAGCCAGAAATAAGTAAAAATTCTATGAAATCATTAGGACTAATAAGCCTAATAAAAACTACTGGGTATTCTATGTAGTAGTGTGTTGGCAATACCAGGAAGACCTGGAAAAAATATTTATGGTGTAGCTGGAATAATGCAAAACTGTTTACCGTGCTTCAAATGTGGGAAGGTAACAAATTAACAAGTGGGGTATCTGTATACAGTTAAAGGACTGATGAGAACCTACACAAGGGGGTTTTGATATTTAAGGTGAGGATCACAGAGATGAGAAAATGACAACATTTGAACAATTACAAGAGGACTGGAGAACTTAATGCAGATAACATTTGGGACTGGTATGCATGGTCAGAGAACAGAGTAATTTAAAAGTACACCATAAGAGTCAGAGTGTAAGAGGATAACCAGCTGTGGATAGCACATTGCATAAAGAAGTTACTCTAAAAATGTTGGGTTTGCTATGTACCCAGGACAGAGAAATAGGTATGGAAAATCTAGTGATGTACAGAAGTTCATGTCAGGAGAAGGAACAGTGTGTCACTATTAGAACTATTAGAAACAGTTCAAAATAACATTTAGGAAACCAATAACAGCCACCAGGTGAACAACTGTCCCATGGATCTCCAACGGTGAGCTGAGAATCACTGGAGTTTCTAGGGAATCAGTAGTCTTCAGAAACTACTTAAGAATATTTTATATAGTAGTGTAATAGAAAGACAGACCCTAGAAGGTGCAAATGATATACAAACTTTTGACTAGTTAAACCAAGAAAACAAATACACTAAAGCCTTTCTTGTTATTATGGAAATGTTGCTGTGACCTAAAAACTAACACAGCACCAAATTGCATCAGATAAATATAACTTTAAATATCATTCATATGGTGTTGTGAATAGATGAGAGTGATAAATGTCACATGTTTTGATGGCAGTAATAAGACTTCTGAGTGTCTTACATGGTATTCTAATATCCAAACCAGAGAAATGTAGACTTAATAAAACTACTTTCAGATAGATGACTGTTATACAGTTGTAAAAGTAAGTAACCATAGTTAACTGTCAGTGACTGTATGGGATCTGCAGTGGGCAGCCCTGACTTCAGGATTGTTTGGTATTACATTTTGAAGTAATGTTTAACTGGAAGGACATTCATATATATTGAGAAACAAGCATTCAGAACATTCGAATGTTATTCTGAAGTTTTTAAACTGACCAAGTAAATTGAGTCAGATGATCAGATGGGTCTGTCACCTATCATTTCCTCCAAAAGGAGGAATATTATGGTTCTTTCATACACACATTAGTAACAGGGCTCACACTATCAAAATCAGTGGGAGCCTTATTGCTGAATGTCAAGCCCACAGAGATTTCATGTGGTCTATATATGAAGGCAGGGTCAAAGCTAATAGTCTTTGAATGCCAATTCTGTATCTTACTTATAAGTGCATGAATCTTTTCACATATTCAGCACAATTTTTATTCCTCGGACAACTTTTCATAACTTGGTAACTCTCTTCAAGAAGTTTCTCCTTAGAGTAGTCTTAGTTTATTAACTTTTTGTTCATTCTTCCTTCTTATTAAGGGATCACCAAGACTGACTTCTCACAAAAGCACATGAAGCTCATGGGATGTTCCCAGGACAATATGGGTCAGTAGAAAGGCAAGAGAATTTCTATATTGCTTTCAAATTCCCTTCTGTGTGTAATGCCAGGAGGAATATTTACAAGGCTTATAGTGCAGTCATCAGGATGCTTCCAACAGATTCAGCTTTTCTCCAGCATTACTTTTGCAATAACATGATAAAGTGCATTATGCTGAAGAGGACTTAAACCAGAAAATCTACTTATGACAGAAGTAAAGCTTAACTAATAAAAAAGCAAACAATAGGAATATCTTATTGTTGAAAAGCTGGAAATTATCTCCATTAAATAATTTCCATCATGTACAGAATGCAGATCATCTGTAATAGTAGTTTTTTTTTTTCTTAAGTGTTATTGGAAATACAAAATTGAGTTTCTCTTTATTTACAGCTGTCTTTACACCAGTGTAATTCCATTGAGTCCATATGATTTAATGCTAATGGGCCTCCACGTATTTTTCACCTTAAGTGGGATTGATATTTTCACAGATACTCTCTTCCTTCTGAATGAAGAAGACAACTGTGATTCATCCTACTTTGGTGCTGAGTGAAAGTATTTTAACTGCAAACTAATATTATTTGAGCTTGCTGTTCTGAAGATTAATGAACTGCCATAAATACTAGACTCTAGATGAAATATTTTCTGATACATCTTAAGCATTTTTTTTTTAATTGAAAGAATGGTAGTCTTAATGTTTGCTCTTTGTGTTCTCAGATCATTTACAACATCCCAGGTCTTATTTTTGTTACCTAAGCCTTTTAATCACTTCAAACATTTGAATGGAAGGTGCAAACTATAAATAACAGAGTGTAAGCGGAGCAATAACACAAAGTGTACTAATACTGAGCTAAATAGTCATCTCAGCTTTTGTCTGGTTTGGTTGTGGTGTGTTTTTTTGTTTGTTTTTGTTTTTGTTTTTGTTTTGTTTTGTTTTGTTTTGTTTTTTTTGTTTAAGTCTCTCATGTCTTTCATATTTTTTTTTACATAAGTGAGCCTTGAGGAGCCATAGATCTAACATACATTTTTTAAATTTTATATATGGTTTTATGTTTTATTTCTTTATTTTTCTTTCTTTCCTTTTCTTTCTTTCTCTCTTTCTTTCCTTTTCTTTCTTTCTCTCTTTCTTTCCTTTTCTTTCTTTCTTTCTCTCTTTCTTTCCTTTTCTTTCTTTCTTTCTCTCTTTCTTTCCTTTTCTTTCTTTCTCTCTTTCTTTCCTTTTCTTTCTTTCTCTCTTTCTTTCCTTTTCTTTCTTTCTCTCTTTCTTTCCTTTTCTTTCTTTCTCTTTCTTTCCTTTTCTTTCTTTCTTTCTCTCTTTCTTTCCTTTTCTTTCTTTCTTTTCTTTCTTTCTTTCTTTCTTTCTTTCTTTCTTTCTTTCTTTCTTTCTTTCTTTCTTTCTTTCTTTCTTTCTTTTCTTTTCTTTCTTTCTTTCTTTCTTTCTTTCTTTCTTCTTTCTTTCTTTCTTTCTTTCTTTCTTTCTTTCTTTCTTTCTTTCTTTCTTTCTTTCTTTCTTTCTTTCTTTCTTTCTTTCTTTCTTTCTTTCTTTCTTTCTTTCTTTCTTTCTTTCTTTCTTTCTTTTTCTTTCTTTCTTTCCTTCTTTCTTCTTTCTTTCCTTCTTTCTTTCTCTCACACAAATACATTCATGACAATGCATTTTAATGAAGAGGTGATAAGAAAGTTTACAGATATATACAGATATATAGTGACTGGGCAACAAACAGTACTGGTGGAGTTTAGTGCAGATAAATACAAAGACGTACACCAATAAAGTGAATTCATATAGCTACACATACATGAATGGGATATAAATGTCTTTTCACAATTAAGAGAAGAGGTCTTTAAATTATGATTATTTTTTTTTTTAAAACATCAGCTTGTTAATTTGGGAACTGAAAGCAGATAATACATTTCCACCTTGTGACTATTATTTGAAAACAGGCTGTGTCTACATAAACATTTTAGTTCCTATCAGCAGCATACCTACAAAATCCTCATGATCGTTCTGACTTAATGCAGTTTGACACAGAGTAGTCTCAGAGTACAGGAAATTACTTCGTATTGGATGAACCTAAGTCATCTGACATCCAGCTGCTAATTGTTTTTAGGCTACATGACAAGAAGAGACATAGTATTCAGTAACTCCCACCTCTTCCCATGTATGGATAATATGCATTCCAGTTCCTCAGTCGCTCTTAGCTTGTTCTAGTATAGGTCTGCATCACTGGTAAGATAGAAACAGCATTTGTCATCTCATTTCTGAGAGGTTACAAAACCCAGCCATTTTACAGAGAAAGATTGCACAGAAGAGCAAGATTGGAGATACAGTTTCTGTATGAAGGTAGTAAGAACTCCTACATTGTAGAGAAGAATACATGAAGGAGTACTCATTAGACCTGGAGAGCTGGAAGACACTCAAAAGGCAGTCAGTCAGCCATCTAAGAAGTTCAGTTAAAACTAGTGACTAATACTGGTAATATTCAGAGAAACCTCTCATTCTTTGAGAACATAATGATGAGTAGATTTCGAGTCACTTTGGGTAACAGGGTCATGTCATTATCTCTATTTTCAGAAATGAAAATTGAACCATGAAAAGGAAAGGTGCCTCTTCAAGGTCATGCAGGATGAAAATGGCTACAACACAAAAATAATGTTCTTTAACTTCATCTCTGTGCTTGCCCTGACACTAATGGGAGTCAAAGCTTTGCCTGGAAACAGTGGTGGATGAATCAGGCTTTCCATTCCCTTCTAGTAAAGGTGTCTGAGATGTAGGTGATTGAGTTCTTGTTAATTGCATGGTCAATACTGAAAAGTTTTAGACAAAGTAGAAGACAGGCAAAAGACTTCATTATTTCAATGAGAAAAGTAGGCCATCTACAATGAACTGAGGCACAAGTGTTCCAGTCAGTCACCTTAGGTTTGGAAGAGGGTGAATTGGAAGTCTTTCTGAGGGCTATTCTGGAGAAGAGAGAGAAAAATAACACATCTTAGGTAACACAACAGTGCAGATGGTGAAGGACTGTTACTTATTAGCTATTTAAATTGCTTTAGTTAGAATCATAAAATCATAGAATGGTTTGAGTTGGAAGGGATCCCCAAAGGCTGTCTAGTGCAAACCCCCTGCAGTGAGCCAGGATATCCTCCACTAGATCAGGTTGCTCAGAATCTTGTTGAGCCTGACCTTGAATATCTCCAGGGATGAAGCCTCAAATACCTCCAGGGGCAACCTGTTCCAGTGTTCCACTACCCTCATGGTAAAGAACCTGTTCCTAATATCCAATCTAAATGTACACTTTTCTAGCCATTCTTCCTCATCCTGTCATTTCAGGCCTTTGTAAACAGTCCTTCTCTGGCATCTTGCAAGCCCCTTCCAGGAACTGGAAGGCCTCTCTTAGGTCTTCCCAGAGCCTTCTCTTCCCCAGGCTGAACAACCCCGGCTCCCTCACCCTGTCTTTGTAGGAGAGGTGTTCTGGCCCCCTGATCATTTTCATGGCCCTCCTCTGGACCCACTCCATCACATCCATGTCCTTCCAGCGTTGAGGGCTCCAGAGCTGGATGCAGCACTCCAGGTGAGGTTTTACCAGAGTAAAGTGAAGAAAGAAGCCATGCTGCTTTCTCTGCAGCCCAGGATGTGAATGGTGTTCTGGGCAGCAAGCGCATACTAGTGGCGCATGTCCAGCTTCTCATCCACCAGTACCCTCAAGTTCTTTTCTGCAGGGCTAATCTCAATTTCATCATCCCCTAGCCTGTGTTAATATCTAGGATATTAATATAGGATATCCTGCAGCCTACTTGCAGGACCTTACACTTTGCCCTATTGAATCTCATGAGATTCTCCTCAGCCCACCTCTCCAGCCTGTCCAGGTCCCTATGGATGGCATTCACCCATATTGGTGCATCATCTGCAAATTTGCTGAGGGTGCACTCAATCTCACTGTCAATATCATCAATGAAGATATTGAACAGTTCTGGTCCCAATATAGACCCTTAAGGGACAGCACTTGTCACCTGTCTCCATCTAGACATCGAGCTGTTGACCACTATGTTTTGGATGTGATCATCCAATCAATTCCTTATCCACTGGATAATCCATCTATCAAATCCATATGTCTCCATATTAGAGAAGGATGTTGTGGTGGAGTGTGTCAAGGACTTTACAAAAGCCCAGATAGATGAAATCTGTCGGTCTTCCCTTGTCCACTGATGTAATTACACCATCATAGAAAGCCATCAGGTTGGTCAGGCAGGGCTTGCCCTTGGTGAAGCCATACTAATTGTCCCAAATCACCTCCCTGTCCTTCATGCATTCCAGGAGGATCTGTTCAATGACCTTCCCATGCAAAGAGGTGAGGCTGACAGGTCAATAGTTTCCAGGGTCCTCTTTTTAACCTTTTTGTAGATGGGTGTAATGTTTCCCTTTTGCCAGTCTACAGGGACTTCACCTGACTGCCAGGACTTTTCAAATATTACAGGGAGTGGTCTTCCAACTACCTCAGCCAGTTCCTTCAGAACTCTGGGATGCACCTCGTTGTGTCCCACAGATTTATGTATGTTGATGTTCCTTGGGTGGTTCTGAACTTGATCTTCCCTTGTGACAGGAGGGGCTTTACGCCACTGGTCCACACCTAGTGGTCCATCAACTTGAGAGAGAGAGATGGAGGAAGATTACCAGTAAAGACTGAGGCAAAAAAAGTTGAGTACCTCAGCCTTCTCCTTGTCTGATGACACCAGCTCTCCATTCTCACTTCTCAGAGGGGGTGCACTTTCTTTACTCTTTTATTGCCAGTTAATGTACCTGTAGAAGCTCTTTTTGTTACTCTTTGCATCCCTTGCCAGGTTCAGTTCTAGCTGTGCCTTCACCTTCCTGATCTCACCTCTACACAACCAGGCAGTGTTCCTATACTCCTTCAAGGTTACTTGTCCCTGCTTCTACTGTCTGTGAAGTTGCCTCGTGCTCTTTCTTTTGACCAGAAGCTCTCTTTTCAGCTATCCTGGGCTCTTCCCATCCTTGCTCAAATTTTACACATGGAGATTGAGAGTTCTTGTGCTCTTAAGGATACTGTCCTTAAAGATCTGCCAGCTCTGCTCTGCTCCCTTCTCCCTGAGGATCCTTTCCCATGGGGTCCCTGAAGAGCTTTTTTAATGAGGTGAGTCATGAGTTAAAAGTTATCCCAAGACAATTAAACTGAAGCAGTAGAACTGAAGGATACTGAGGAGTAAAATAGATGTCCATCTTCCCTGAGCTTTATTCCTTACTGAGGGAAATCTGTTCTGACACTAGAGCATCCTTTGATCTAGCAGAAAATGTTAAAGTAACTGAAAGCTAGAGATTTATAAACAAAAAACAAATAAGATGAAATAAAATGGACCACTTATTTTTTAACTCATGACAGTCCAAGTAAGGTAACAGTAGAGCAGAGGTGATTCTCAGAGGGATATCGGAGTTATCGTAAGCCTTTCTAAAAATTGTGGCCTATTTCAGCTGCACATTGCTGAGCTTTATATAAGGGTTTTGACAAAGCAGATAAGTTTCAACTGTGGCTTGGGTTTATTCTGCTGAGGTCATGCATAGGTTTATGACTCTGAGTTTGTAATAGATTTAGAAAGCAGATCTGATGAAAATAAGCATACTGACGACCCATTTTCTGTGCTGTTTTCCCCCTGCATTTTTTGTGTGTGTGTGCATTTAGACACTTCTTTGTGCAACATTTTTCTTCTCGTGTCTTTTACCGAGATGGTCTGTTTGGATTACAAACAGCTCAGGAGTCTTGTTTGAGCATGTTCTTACTGACAGATATCGAATAACTTGAGCTGTTTTGACTTCTCTTGGGTGTAGCCAACCAGAATCTCTCCCAGGGACACCTGATGTTAACATCCAGTCTCCACACTGGAGCGGGATCATGTCTGAGCAGCAGGAGAATATGTAGAGTGGCCAGATCTGTCTGTCCTGTCAGATCAGTCTGTCCTCTCATTATGTAGGTGTTGATACAATGTTTTCCATAAATATGTTTTCCTTTATTTTATTTTAAAATAATGCTAAACTGATGACAGTCCATGTGGGGACAGCTGCTTTACTCTAGTACACATCAGTCATCACTGTACTGTGTAAGTATTTCCTTTAAAATGTGTGAAAATATTCCAGAAAAGGTTTCTCCACATAATGCCAGTTTTATCTTGCCCTATTTTCTTTTCCCTGTTTGGTAGTTTTTAAACCATACAACAATTATATAACAAACATGAGGTTCTGAAAGCTGCAAATCAGACCCATATTTCCAAGGAGAAATCCAATGCTAGAAGCTGTCTTTTCATTCTGACACCTCTTTAGTTAAAACCTCTACCTTTTAACACTTTCATGTCTAGACTCTGACAAAGACATTTGAAGCTGACAAGTCTACCTGCATAAAAAATATTTAAACTAATTTTAAGTATAAAAACACTAGAGGTTTTCAAGCATCTATCTATATTCCTTTACAAGTGAATCAAGAAAATGAATGAACTTCAGACTCATCACAGCATTCCAGAAGGTGCAGTTTCAAGGAAAGTGAACTTTTGAGAGTCATAATGGAAACCTGGACTGGCATAATTTATTATTTTCAGACTAGCTAAGGAGTCAGTTTGCAGACTGTGTTCAGGGGATTATTTTAAGAGTTGTCTTCTCTTGTGTGCTCTTTTTTTTCTGAGGGAGGCATCTAATTAAATCTATGTTTAACAAGTAGATATTTTGTTCCTCATCTAGGCACCAAGTAATTTTACCATTAATGGAAAAAAAATGTTGAATGTATTATCGTTTCTACCCACTCCATTGCTACTCCACCAGTCCCCATTTTGACTGTGGGTTCTTCTGGAAAGCCCTCTATTCTTCAGCCTCTCATGCTTTGCTCAGCCCTGGGGCTGAGGTTTGGATGCCCCCTGCTAACGCAGCCTGGAAACTATCTGTTTTCCCTGACTCTGCCAGGCAACCAGGATAAGAGTTTGTCATGCTCCATCCCTCATTAGTAAACAGCTATTTAGCTGCCTCAAGCCTTCACACTAATCACTGTGGCTGTCCTTTAAAGCTTCCTGTAATGTGGTTTCAGTTTGTCGGCTTTCAGCCGGTCACGCATTAAGGACAGCTGGCTGGCAACCCATCAAGTTGCTTTCCGTGCCGCAACACAGTTTGATTGACACGAACTGACATGATCCCACTCTTGGTAGCACAACATGACAGCTTAAAATATGGGAGTGGGTCATATCAGTCCTCTTAATACTCGGTACTTATTTCAGACCCAAATTCACCTCTTTTCCTCTATCATATAAAACCACCCCCACTAAAAACAAAAAGAAAAAATAAGAAGAAGGAAAAAATAACAACGACTAAACCCTTGATGCAATGTGATTCTGTATTTGGCTATTTACATGAAAGCTTGGTATTTCTACTCCTTTAAAAAAAATTACTTTGTTCAATATCGGAGCGTTCGAAGGCTGAAAGCTTACAGGGATAAGGCAGGTGGGAAATGCTCTGGCAACAAAAGAGATGACTGAATCCTGGCTTAATATTCTGTCTTGCTACAGTTGCTGCATGACCCAAGGCTAATCACTTAGGCAAGATTTTTAAAGGCACTTGGATGTCAAGCCTCATTTGAATAAATAAATGCTTAATCCTTAATACCTTTAAATAATTTTAGCCTCTAAGTAAGCCACTTTCTCTCTTTGTCTGAATTTTCTATTTGGAAAAGTTACTATATTCTCCCCACAGTCTAGAAAAATAAATAGGAAGTTTGGAAGTATTACAGGCACAGCACAGGAAGATGGATGGAAAGTACAAGTTTTGTTTTTCTCCTTTCCAGTAAATATTTCAGACTTACAGTGTACTAGGAATATTGGTAAAAAAACCTTCAAAACTTCCATATTTGTCTTTGTGAATCATTTAGCATTCTGATATTACTGTTTTGGTGTCTAGCATTTACTCTGTGGAGATGCCTTTATTCATAGTGTATCACACAGCTACAAGCCATCTGTGTTTTAACTTAATTTCAGGCATGGTCTATTCATTAAAACTCGAATTGTTTCACAGTCTCATTCTATCATGGATAGTCATTCCATTCCTCTTCTTCAGTTTTAGCCACAATAAACTTCACTTTTTAAAGTATCATCTTCTCTTTCAAAGCTAAGAAAAGTTATTCAGTCCTTTCTATTTCTCTGCACAGTTTTCCCTCATTCTTGCAGTTTCCTATATGTATAGCTGTGGATATTTAAGATAAGAAAAAAATATTTCTGTTGACAGTTGTGACAAGTCTTCATCCTTCACTTTCATGCATGACAAAATTATTTTTCTTAATTTTTGAACTCTTTTAAGTTCAAATTAAGACACCTGACTTGCAATAAGAGTAGTCAGAATCATGAAAGAATGAAAACACATTTCTAATGTTTCCTATTGAAACTTACAGGGAAAGTTCAGAAGGATATATGTAAAACAAAGGTAAAACCATAAGGAAAATACTCTTTGGTATTCACTTACAGCCTATGTAATGTATGTATAAATAGAGACCTCAATGGAGTTATTGAGGAGTATAAATCATATTTAAAACCTGAATACATCTTTCATGTGTCTAAAATTTGGGTTCACATCCTCCTGCCTTACAACATCTGTCAGAGTGCGATAATTAGGCTCTTTGCTAAAAATGAGATTTACAAAAAAAGTCTTTGCAAATATTATTATTCCTTCAAGAAATTTCAGATCCACTTTTTAATTGATATAAATAAAAACAGCTCTGCTGAAGCCAGCTGAACCCTGCTGATACATGCCTGCAGAGAATCTGTCCTTCCATTCACAGGTCAAGTTTAACAAGAGTTGCATGACTCACTGTTTGCTCTATGTCCAAAATATTTATTATAATTTTGTCTTGCTGGGAAAGTTTCTTCAGTCTATTTTGATTTCAAAAGTTTTAAAATAAATAATAATAACTTAAAAATTGAAGCAGAATGAAAATCTAAACCACATTTGATTACATAGACAATGAAATGTTATACTGAAGACATCAAACTGATTTAGTTTTGATATAAAATATTTCCCTACAATTAACACTGTCTAATTCTGTTCAAAAGCAGAGGAGTCCTGTCTACACATGATACATTTATGCAGGGGGAAAACGAGTGCTTTCAACTCAGAGGAAGCAGAATTTCTTCACTTTGGGTAAGTCAAATATAAAAAGAAGAACCATTTAATCTATCTTATTATGACCTTTTTCATAGAGCTGTATTTCATCTTGAAAAGTTAAACACAGTACAGCTGCTGTTTGTCTTTTACCCTTCTGCACCCTGTGGGACTTTGTAAGGTGACTTGATGATACGTGCAGGAAGCAGCTACAAATTGAATGAGAGAAGGATTTGGCCCTCATTCATCTGTTTTTGAAAGAATGGTGTCCAGGATGGAGATTAAGTGTATACTATACAGGGGAGGAGGTCAAGAAAAGGTTTCTGTTTGTTTTAGTTGAATCAAGGCCAGAGATGTTTTTGCACAAATATCTTGCACCAAATCTAGTCCTATAATCCTAAGATTGATCAGGGAAAAGAAAAAATTCTGATGGAAATCAACTTTGCAATGAGAAAAAAAAATGCCTTCTTGACCCCAAGTTTATGTCCTGAAGAATAAAACCTGACAGAAGCTGCCAATTTTATCTTAAGCTGCAGAGCTATAAGGATTATTTCAGCTGAGGATCTTAATATTGGTCTCTGCCTTCGCACAAGAAATGACACTTATGTAAGGAGACAGCGAGAGCTTTAAGAATTAAAATGAGCTAAAACTGCAGGCTTTGTAGAGTACAGACACACTTTCTGCATTCATACAGACATGGCTAAATTTTCCATAGCTTCTTTAACTTATTGGCAAAAAATAAGCAAAGGTCAAAAGCCTGATTGGAATGCAGCCGTTAGGTTGTCTGCTGCAGTCCCTGGTGGGAGAGAGTAGTGGAGATGGGACAATTATGACTTTTAAATAAAATTCCCTGTTTCCATAAGGAGGAATACCTCTGCTGTCTCTGAGGTGGCTGTGTTTTTCTAAGGCTCTGGAGCAGATAAAGAATGTGACAGGGCTGTGAAAATTTCCATTCAAGAACTCTTCCTCTTGTTTGCAGTCATAAACTAATCTCCAGGGAACTATAGCAGATGCATGTGCTCTTTCATTTGGTGGAAGGGGACCAGGGAATAGACTAGGATTAGTGTGAGTGGAGCTGTAATTTGGGTCAGTTTTCCTCACTGCAGAACTTGAACTGACCAGTGGGTTTTTGAATTATTGGTGAGATAGCTGTATGGGAGTGGCAAGTACACAGGTTTTTTTCTGGAGGTGGTGGTGGCTAAAAAAAAACCCAAACCAATGAAGACAGAAAACTGTGGCTTCCCATTTCTTTCCAGGTAATAAAATGTCTTTGAGCCATTTTATGTAAATGGGATATGGATATGGGAGTGATAGAGATTAGGTGAGGGAAGCCCCACCTGCCACTTATCTCAGATTACAATGAATGTTATCCACAGACTTTCGCCACACAGTGAATGAGAAGACTAAGGATAGGGGAAGCAGGAGTGTAATTTACCTAAGAATTATATTGCTTAATGTTAGTAGTCCACTGTGGTCTTTCAAGTCACCTGGGAACAATTCCCCCACTTTCCATCCAAGCAGAGTGCACCATTCTTTGCTAAGTACTTGTGGGACTGAGGATATCTCAGTTGTGAGGAAATGTTCTGCTGTCTTTTGTGCAAAATGATTCAGATAGCAAGATGGAGGCAGAAGACAAAGCTTTCATGCCTGCAAAAGACTTGGGGAATAGAAGGTGGCGATGTGGCCCCATACAAGAGTCAGGAAGATTGTTTTATCCAGAAGGATTGTAGCAAACCCCATTTTTTTTTCAATTAAAACTTGGGTGTTAAATAGGGAGATGCACCTACTGTGAAGATAGAGGTGGTAGAAGCATCCAAAAATCCAGGTGAGACAAAGGAACAACGTCAGATGAGAGGGTGAATCCTTCAGATTAGTTGCATAGGCAGGATATGAGCTGGCCGGCACTTTTTTCCCTTTGACTTATTCCTGAAAGGGCTTTGGTGGAAGAGTGTTGAAGACATCTCTTGAAAGACAGAACCATGTTTCTTCTGCTTCAAAAACAAGGAATGCATGGGACATGCTTTTCACAGGAAAAGCTGCACAGCAAGTGGCTTGAAGAACTTCTTGCTATTTGCCTGTTTTTACCGAAGGCAAACTCATATGGGCTGCCACAGAGAAGAGAGGTAAAAGGTGTAGAGAATCTAGCTGTAAAAAGGATTAGAGAAACTAGTTGCAAAAGTACATCATGTAGACACCCATGTAGCTAAAGTTTAAGCAACTGAGGAACATCAAAACAATCAGTAAGTGGATCAGGCTGCTAAAGTGTAGCAAACAGACTTAGACTGGGAATGTAAAGGTGAACTATTTTTAGCTTGGTGGGTCCATGACACTTCAGGACATCAGGGAAGAGACACAACATATAAATGGGACTGAGATTGATGGGTGGATTTAACTATGGACACTACTGTACAGGTTATCCACAATTGTGAAATGTGCACAGCAATCAAGTAAACTAAATGGTTAAAACCCTTGTGGTATGATGGATGATGGTCAAAATATAGGTATGGGGAGGCCTGGCAGATTGATTATATTGCACTCCCTCAAACTCACCAGCATAAGTGCTATGTGCTTTCAATGGTGGAATAAACCACCATATGGCTGGAAACATAACCTGCAGCTCATGCCACTGCCTGAAATAGTATCTTGGGCCTTGGAAAGCAGATCTTGTGATGATGTGGTATTCCAGAAAGAAATGAGTCAGATAATGGGACGTTATAAACAATCAGACCAAAGAACATGGTATTGAGAGGCTGCATTACATCCCCTAATGTGCACTACTCTGTCACTCACCTAGTGGCCAGCCAAGCCCTGACCCTTGACATGTCCTTTCAGATAACACAAAACCAATGTGTTGCCATCCACAACTTGCCATGGGTGAAAAGTACAGGCTGCAATTATTGGCAACACAGTGAAGATGAGATTTATTGATGCAGAATGTTGTTATCTTGGGAAACAGATCAGAGCCTGAAGAGTGGCAGTATGTTTCTATCTCATTACAACTCAGGAAGAATCATCCAGGAGAGGGCAAACTGCAGACAGAGGTTGGTGGGGCAAAGCAAACTTAGGAGGACATTTCACTGTAGCTCAGTGTTGGAGACCCAGGAAATGGCTCTTAGTTTACAGAAGAGATTTTGAGGGATGTTGAAAATTCTCCTGGATAGGAGATAAACAGGAGAAAATCACAGACTGATTAAAGAGCGCTCAATCTTTCACATGTTCTTGTATATTTTCCAGTGAAAATTAGGAAATGGGAGAGATTTGTGGAGGAAAGGTTAAAGACCTAAAAATGGGGGGGGGAGAGGAGGGAAGAAAAAAGAGGGGAAAAAAGTGTTGGCATCAGATTTCTCTAGACGATTCTAGGTACCTGCAATGAAATACTTTCTTAATCACAGTCACAGCTGCTTCCTTGACCAGATGGAACTTTTTTATCAATCCAAAACACCAGCTTTTTTGATATATTTTTAGCAGCCTTGGAAATTCCTTTCTGTCCAAAACTAGGCTTTTCAAATGAAATTAGTGATCTCTCTTGAGTTTTGAGGAGCCATCCATAAGATATCCAGTGTAAAATTTTCTACAGTGGCCTGTTGACCACTGTACCCATTTAAAACTTCCTAATGAAGGGTCTCAGCAGGCCCTCAACAGTTAACCTGTGATCTCCTAAAGTGCATGTGCAAGTCAATCTGCAGTGCTCACAGTTCCTTATTTCTACTATCAAGATCTTTAAACCTCAGTCCAAGTCTCCAGACAGCTAGGAATGTTGCCTTTGCAATCAGTAGAGGCTCAGCATTTAATACTGGCCTAAATTGCTTAACTTTTCCTTTTAATTATAAATTAGCAGTATTCACCCTTACAATGATTTAAACTGTATCTACTGAAAAATGTATTTTGTGATACTAAACTGCTAGCTAAATAGTAGAATTACATTTTGGGGGGATTGTCTTGTGATAATGTAGGAATCACTTAATAGTAGTTATAGTGTAATTAATTTCAAATTATGTAAGCAGTTCGTGCTTGATTATGTTTTTCTTTTAAATAAATAAATTTTCTATGGAATATTAAAATACTGAGCTATCACTCACTATAAGAAAATAACACGGCTAGACACACAGTGAAGCAGAGTTCTTAGTAAGCATACATCAGAATATTTTAAAATGATCCAATATTTAAAAAGCTTAGTTACAGGAATACTCAGAAGTCATGAATGGTAAACAAACATGTTTGTTAAGATGTTGACACCTTAGATACAAAAATTCCCATTGACTGCTGTTCTTGGAATAACAGCAGAATTTTGCACATGCTGTAGTATCTAAATAGCATCTTAGACAGTTGGGAAAATTATAAAAACACTCCAGTGTAATAATAAGAGAATTCAAAAGAGAAATACATATTATAGATTTAAAAATCAATCAATCAACCAACCAATCAATCAATCAATCTTATTTGTGCATTTTAAGCAAGCATGTCAGCATGTCATTTATGGGTCACAGAGAAACCAGAAAAGTAGCTTTCATTTTTAAATAATATTTTTCCCCTACCAAAAAATCCTCCAGAGCAAACTCCACAGAAGGGCACCCCAATAGAAAGAAAACTATCTATACAAGGCATTTTGTTTCTTTCTTTTTTTTTTTTTCCCCAGGTTGACCTTTGCTTATTAAGCCAAGTTAAAATAATAAACTCTTGGGAATTACAAATAAATGAAGAAGCATTTTGAAACACATCTTATCTCTAATTAATCATGTAAAACTTAGACCAAAGATCAAATTTCTTCAAAGTTCCTATCTTTCCCTTTCATGCCAAACAAAACATTTTCTGGGTTCACTGGTTCAAATATTATTGGATTTATAACTGGATTTTTCCCCTCCCATCCCCACATGTCAAATTGTAAATAAACCAGCTTTGTCCTATGTTTATGGAGATATTTCTGGTTTTTACCAAACGTGTAACAAAATTGTTGCATTAATCTAGATTTCATATTTTGAGGCCATAGTCACCCCAAGTGCCATATTTTATTTAAAGGAAATGGAATGGCTGGTGGGCAGCTATATGAAAGCAGTTTTGGTATCCATACGCATCCAAATAGACACATAATAAGAGTTCTGCCTGCTTCTGAACTTGCAGCTACGAAAAGGAGACTATGGAAGTTAACAGAAATGGTCCAGTTGTCAGGGATGAAGGAGGAGTGCTCCTGTCTTACTCCTCTGCTGCCATCTTGTCTGTTCATAGAATTGCTTTTTTCCCAGACTTAACTAACATAGTATGCAGCCTGTTTGTTCCCAATAGAAGTGGCTGATTTTCAGTCTGGGTGGTAGCTGAGGAGCTCCATCAGGTTATTGTGGGTAGTCAGGCCAGCAACTGAGTTGCAATGGCCATTCTTTAAAGCGTTGTTACATGTGTCAAATAAAATTTAAGAAAACTTCTTTCAGACTTCAGTGAGGGTAGATTAAAGTGAATTAATTATTTTCTAGGCTAAGCATACAGTTAGTCTTGGGTTATCAATTTATCTCATGTAACTTCATTATGATTCTAGCATCACAGGTCTTGGTTAAAAGACAACATTCTCTCCATCTTTTAGAATGTGAGAGTATATTTATCAAAGATTTTGTCACTGTTCAGGCATATGAATGAAAGATTGCAAATGGAGCAGGTTATGCTTTATTACTACAACAACATGTGCAGAAATAGATTCTTAGGAATATTCCAAGACAATAGAATTGAGCTAGAAATTAAGACCTGCTTAGCAGTCTTAGCTGAACTTAGCTTTTGTATTATTTGCTCATATTTTATCAACATGTAATGTGGTGTCTGGTGTACCATATCAGAGAGCTTCCTCAGATGATGCAAAATGCTACTATGAGCTTTTTTAAATGTAAATCTCTCCTCCAGTGTCTGCTCTGCTATAAAATCAGGAAACAAATGAGAGCTTGATTAATAGCAGATTACATTTATTGGCAGTTACATTTATTTTTCTATCATTTATATAAAACATGAAGTATCAATATATCAGCTTTTATGTATATGACTGTAACCATATTTTTCCAGCCTGTGCATAGTGCTCATAATCTGTGTGGGAAAAGGCCCTCTGAGTGTTTGAATAACTCTTAGCACAGCACAGCCTGAAGGATGATTTGTGCCTTTGGGCACTACAGTCATGTAAATATGGAACATCTGAAATATGTTCTGGAATATGAAATTGAAAATTAGATGGGAAATACTTGTTACATTGTGTATGTAATTTGTAAGTACTAAAGTGGTTTGTCTTCAGAGGGACATTAGGAAATTTCTGCCCAAACTCACAATAGCTTTGGCTCAGTGTGATTCAGACACCTACCTCCCACCGATTTCCAAAGGCAGTGGGGACAGACTGATAGGACTGTAGTGACCACTTATTCCTTTTATCTGCTTCAGAGCAGATAGGTCTCACAGTATCTACCTGCTCAGATGACAACCATTGTGGAAATGATCCACTCCATGACAATGCGCCTAGGAAAACAATTATTTCTTATCATGAGCAGACACCAAACTAAAAGAGATTTGAACAGTTGAAATGTGTACCTGGGCACTGGTTGCAGATTTGAGCACTGAGAAACTGTTGCCACTCTTCCCAGCTCAACTGAAATCTTTAGATTTAGGTCTTAATACAAGGAAAAATGTTCTTGAGTGGATGGAACAGCATATGGAGGTTAAGTGTGGATATGGAGCTGTGAGTCTGAACCTAGCAGATATAGGGAGGCAGTTAAGTTAGGTGAATGCCCCAAGTAGAGGCAGACATGGAAACAGACAGCAGCAGTTCTTTATGGAGCTTATTTGAGACATTTTCAATAGCCTAGTTTAAAAATGTAATTGAACTGCTGGAATATACTGAAGTATATAATTCATTACGTGGATCTTCTGCATATCTTTTGAACACTAAAAATGTCTTTGCATGCTATAAATAATTATTGATATTTCACAGAAGACACACTAAACACACTCCAGGACTAAGGAGTTATTGATTTAGCAATTACTTTTCACAGTTCTTCTTTACCATTAGAAGATTTGCTGCTCACTTCATTTTATAATTATTGCATTCTTGAATTTTAAACACTCCCAGAATCACCCCTGCATTTCAGCTAGTAAAACAAGACAGACTCACATATTAGCTTCTTTGGTTTTAGTTTTTATTCTCAGGATTATGTTTTACATTATAATGTCTGGGTAGATAACAAGATTGTGAGATGTAAATACAATCTCACTGGCCATATATCTATATGGAGGAAGACCCTAGCTTGATCAGTACCTTATGCTAAGTTGTATTTTACAATAATAATCTGAGAAATTGTAGAGAAATAGGGCAGCATCAGATGTGATAAATGAAATCACCACCTTTATCCTGCCATGCTCCAACACAGATTGAATGTCAGTATTAATCTCTTTACCAGGGTACACATCCTGTCTGCAGCTGCACACAACTGCTGAGTGTCCAAAAAAGTGTAGCAGCAATCACTTAATACAAACAGTACCTTCAACCATTGGAAAATAATAATCTTTAAGTAGGGTTTGTGAAGAACACAAAGTGGTTCTCTGCATTTTTAGGAAATAAACATTTACATTTTTTCACATGTGCAAATATAACAATATATAGTTTTCTCCATATATAAGTACTACATATATTTACTCTGAAAATGGAAAAAGAGTGAACATTAGATTGATGCTGTCTTACTTTGGCCTACAGATCCACTTTATTTTCCTTCCTAAACAATATATTTTCACTTTGACCCCATTTTTACACCTATAAATTTGGAATACTAATATTTACCAGTCTGGTGTTTATTTGTAGAAAACTGCCTGGAAACTACATAATTAGGATAGTATATGGGGCATGTGGATGTTGATTTGTGCCCCTTGATTGTGCATGGCTATGAGCAGTGCTCAGTGTTTTGAACAATTGCACTCCTGAATGGCAAAGTTGTAGAGAGAAAACACAAATGCCGAGTTGGAGTGCTGTGTGACCTTGGTCTTTGTACCTCAATATCTTTGCTTTTCAAAATGAGGCACTGGCATTCCCCCCAATTTTCAGAGTCTAGAAGAGAGGCACAGTATAAAAAAAACCCAACCAAACAAACAAAAAACCCCAAACACCAACCAACCAACCAAAACCCCCAACCAACCAACAAAAAAAACCCCACAAAAACACACACAAAAACCCCTGAACAATTAAAAATAAAAGAAAAAACAAACAAAGAACCCCCCCCACAACTTGGTTGAAATATATACTCTTAAGTTAATTTTGAGGGCATTTAAAGTCATCTTCCTTTGTGTTCTTTTATTGACTAAGAACCCGGAGCTATAAATTGTCATAGACCTCATGGCTTTTTACAAGTTCATATTTGTGACTTGAGAAAATGCTGTACCTAAGAGCAGCACAGGACAACAACGTGTCCTGGCCAGAAAAGAATATATCTACCATGTGTAACAATGAATAGTTGATAGGCAGGCAATAGAATTGCTCCTATGCTTTATTTTCTCCCAGTTTGCTCCTTTTTTTCTTTGCTTTTGTGTTCAATCTTGAGGACCTTTGATTTGATACAGGCACACACACACACACACAAAAAATAATTGGAGGCTTTTTTCCCACTAGTCACCAAGATAGGGGTTCAGGTGCTGCAAAGAAACATAAAAATATCAATCTCATTTAACAAGCATTGTTCTCTCCTCCCTACCTGCATGGTGGCACTTCAGAGGAAGTCTGCTTCTGAAGAATGCACTTTGCTGGTTTAACTGGCTCACAATATGACACGTACTGCACAGATGTTACCTGTTAGAGGCTTGAAGGGCTCCCGGCATGAACCACCATAACAGTTGGCTGGGAGGAGGAGGGTAGGAAATGTATAAGAAATAACTTATTTCTAGCTTATTTGCATGAATAGTGTCTTTTAAACAAAATTTGATATTATTTCCTTCAACTGAATATTAACAAAGTACTTGCAAGTCAAAATTCAAGTTTTCTTTCAGTTCCCATACTAGAAAGGAGAACCTTTTTTACCCAGGTTTCTGCCTGAAATGTTAGAAATTTCTGGAAGAATATGACTACTAATAGATTTTTATCATTAATATAAAATTAATTTATCAAGTAGATCTAACTATTACTCCAAAGCAGGGTGAATTGACATGTCAGCAGTGAAATCAGAGGAACTGTGACAGTTGTCAGCAGCTGAAAACTTGCCATGGAAAATATAGGCATGAGATACTTAAACAAGTTAATTGTTTGGCTTGTTTTTTCCCTTCACTGATACACTCTCTTCTCTGAGTCCATTTATTTAAGCTGGGTTCAGCAGATAATTCCTCCTGAGCAGCTAAAGATAATTTTTCCTGTTGTACAGATTGTTAGTGGTATTATTTTGATAACCTAATGATTAATTCATTCCAGCCCTTAATCTGTTCCGTATGCAACAGCTTAGTCTATGTTGGCTTTAAGCAACATAATTTGTATCCAATTTGAGTCCAAATCTGAGTTTCAGTTGTTTCTTATCAATATCAGTTTTAATCTTTTTGGTTTCTAAAGAGTATCACAGTGATGTTTTGTATCTGGATTTGATGTCTGTGGCTAAGAGGTACATTTTCTGTGTTTGTAAATACATAAACAAATGCACATAGATTTTGCACACAATAAAGTATAGGAATCCTCAAAATCATAAGCTGGCCCATTTAATTTGATGCTTACCTACATTTCCAAAACTGAGACATTCAACTACTCTTTAATTTGTAACATAGGTAGTCATTGAAGATCTGAGGTATGAACCCACATTTTTCAGTTAGAGCCTTAAGTATCAAAGCATCTTTTACAAAGGCTATTATAAGAACTACACCTGGTAATCTAAATATATCTCCATAAAGATGAGAAATCAATACTTTTTCACCTTCCAAGAAAAAAGGGTCAAAAGAGCTTTCTCAGTGTCCCCTAACCATCACAAATGTATTTTGCTGTTTTGAGAGCAAGCAGCATGAGATAAGGCAAATATGTGATTACTTCTTGACCCACTCTTCTGGGTTATACATTTTCATGAGGAGCCACAATTCATTATTTGCATTGATATGTACAGAAGGATGGGACTGCTTAGTTGATATTCATTTATTCAACAGTCTGTAATCTATATTTAATGGAGTACCAGACTGTGGCATAATAAACCGTTTAAAAAGATAGCTGCTGCTTACACAGGGGTTATTGCTTGCATAACCTGTACTTATTTTTCATTACAAAACTAAAAGAGCAAAGCATAATTCATTCAAGAAAATGAAGTTAACATTTAATGGCTTGAAAAATGATAGTGTACCATAATGCTGTGCAGTACTCTGAACACTTATAAAACAAAACAAGAGAGAAAAAAAACCCCAAACAAACAAAAACAAAACCCCAAAACAAATAAAAAGATTAACAGCTCACTATGAAATACAGGTACCAAAGCAAAACAATGCATTCCAGGTTGCCACCTGCTTAGCAGGACCACTCAAAGATTACTAATTAGTCTGAAATAAGCAGATTTGTGAGTTACTGAGCATGCACAAACACCACCCTTAACAATGTCTGTCACAGAAGCTGAAACTTTCTTTGTTGCTTTTCCCTTCCTTAAGTTTTCCTCCACTGAAACAGAAGTTTTCAGTCATCTATAGATGCACTGTGTAGACATCTCTGCATATAACTGTGGAAGCTTTTGACAAACATAATGATTACGTCTACAAACACATCTCGCTATATGTCAGATACCATCTAGGATTTAACCGACTGTCTCAGAGCTGCAATGTCTCATTCTCAATCTGATAGCAGAATGAGAGAGGTCTGCCTTCATAATCAGGATCAGTGAAGAAAACTCCAAGAGGGATGGTAGGACAATGGTGGGAAGCTCTGAATTTTGGAGTGCTTACAATTCTGACACCTTTGGCTATGCTTACAATAGCAGGGTTTTCCAAGTCCTCTCTCATAGAAATACTGACCTTGTCCAGAGCAGCTTAGTTTCTAAAACCAAATGTTGCTTTAGCCAACATCAGTCAGTTCTGCAGAACTTTAAAATGGCTCAAATTGGGAACCACAAGCTTTGCTCTTCATGGAAGCTTGACAGGGACCTGTCCTTGCACATGCTGGAGGTTTCTCTGTGACACCAGCACTACAGTGTGTATTTAGGGTGTTCAGCTGTTTATCCTTCAGGGAGATATAGAGTCCCCAGCACCACCCTCCACTTGGACACCACTTGAGGAACTTGAAAACCAAACCAGCAAATTGAAATGTCTGTTAAGAACCAGACCTGTGGCCATATTTCCTGCTGGTATAAATAGGTGAGTTTACCTATAGTAACTTGAAAGGAACCTTTAGCCTTGAAACAAAACTTTCTCCTATGTATAAAGTGTGCTGACCTCTGTTTCAGACAAATAAAAACCCCAACCTCAACTACATAAGCTTCTGACATGAATGTTAAGAGAGGGGAAAAACATTAAAAGGTGAAACAGTAAAACAAAACACTCTCAAGGGCTTTAAAATACAATTTAATTGGTGGCTAAAGGATTTCAAGTGCCAATTAGAGGTCATTGTGGAGTTCAAGAAATCAGATTAATTTTTTTTAAATCCTCATATTTAAGAAACCTTTTCTGCTCGTAATGCTATCACACTGCATAATTCAGTGAGAAAATGTGATACACATAGAAAATTAGTGATCATCATGCCTTGTTGGCTTTTTAAGCTTCCATTTTACGTATATATCTGCTGAAGAGCTTTTCTATTTTAATGTCTTTGCTTGCTCTCTTCTGGGAGTTGCATAACCACCACAGAAAGCTGACACCTGGGAATCCTTGCAGCTGCCTTAAGGGCAATTAGCTATAAAAGATAGGGCTAAAAGCTAATTGCTTCGGTTTAGTCCTCAAAGAGCAGGTGAAGTCTGCTGAGAAATGAAAGTCAAGCAGGAGAAAGGCCAGTTAAAAATTTCTTTTGCATTTAACTTCAGCTATTTAGGACTAAATACTCCTGCTACTTTGGCATTAAATTTTATATTCTGGTGTCTGCTGGGAAGACATCCAGGATTTTTACTTTGTGATTTAAATATTTGTGTTTTTCTGTGCTTTCTCTTCCCTTGTTGGGGCAGGGGAGAAATCAACATCAAAGCCATGATGGGACTGAGAAGAAGAAAAGATCTAGCCTGCCAATAATATAATCATTCTAGACTCTGTGTGGCTGCAAAGTGTACTGTGATTCAAAGCTGGGTGTGTGATAACAACCAGAGGACCTCAGCAAAAGGTATTTGTGGTGTTCTTCATGTGGCTTGAAAAGCAAAGTCTTCCAAGACACCTTTTGCACTAGATATGTAGTAAAAAAAAAAAAAAAGTTGTTTAGGAAATATTGAAGTTCATTCTGTTTTTTTTTTTTTTTTTCCAGTTTGATTGTGGGAGGAATGTAACAGAAAAGTATAAAATAGCTGCTTTATTGTGAACAGTTGACTCTGGAACTAGGAGGGAAAATTGTTTTCCTGTCTTGAAATCTTGGAGTCCTCAAATAATTTTCCTGTCATGACTTAAGATTTTTAAAACATTTAGTTTGAGTCAAACAGACAAAATGCTTGTTCCAATGTCTCTAAAACATCCTGTTTCTACCTTTCCATGTTTGTCTTTTGACTCTGTTTGAAACCAAAGTTGAGATAAAAAGATTTCCCTTCCTCATTTTGAAATGTCAAGAAATGTATGAATAATGAGAGGGGAACGGAAATCACAGGTTTTGGATTCAGAAATCTGCCTGAATTACCCATTTCTACAAATAGCAGTGAAAATGCAACAAGTCTTGAAAAAGCTCCCAGCTGGCTCTATTTCCATGAAGTATTTTAGACCTAAATCTAATGATAACATTAAAAAACCCTGTAATCTTCTCCCTTATACTTCAAAATATGTCTTGGTTTAACATAAGTATCCCAGAAATGGAAGGATGCTTATATTTTCCATCTTCCTTCCTGTCCCCAGGGTAGCTATATTTTGTTCCCTCCCAGCTGTGGAAGGCTCACTCAAAAGAGCCCATTCCATGTATCTTTTTGTGTCAGTTAGTTTCTTACTCTTTAGCTAAGTTCTTGGATTTTCTTGTTGCCATGTCCTTAGAGGTGATGAGAATTGATGCTTAGCAGTTTGGAGGGGAGTGGAATAGTAAGAAGGAAAGAGTCCAGTCATGCTCTTGTGACCTAATCTGATCTGTTGCATTTAATTTTCTAAGAATGAGGCAACCTAGATGTCAGAGACCCTATAGCTTTTATGCTTGCTGAATTTCTGTCCTTGCTGTAGTGAAAGATAAGATGGAATTTAGTGGTAAGGTTGCCTAAGAATGGTTAATAATACTGGGGGTTTGAATCCAGGCACTACAAATTGGCTTGATGAGCATCTGCAAACCACCTCTTACTGAAAGAGGGAGAGAGGTTGTATCTTGACATGCTCTGAGACAGATATAATATATATATAGATAGATGGATATATATATATCACTGGCTAGAAAAGGAAGAAACTTGGTGGGTTTGTTGATATGTGATGCAGAAGAATGTGGAATATATTTTGTGTGTAATTGAGTGAAGGTTGTCACACTGCATGAAGAGAAATCCAGAAATAGTTTGCCCAGATTTCGGAACTCACTGTTGAGACTGGTAAATTACTGCTGCCCACCTTTCCAAAACAGTCAAATGGAAGTCAGTGCAGATCTACTGTTTTATCATCATCTTAATGCAAAATCCTCCTCTCTTCTACTTGTTCACATCTGTGTAGTTCCAAGCAAATCAACACTGCTTTGATAAGCACAGGCAAGGAGACTGTCTGAAACTGAAACACGTTTTAGGCTAGTAGTTAGAGCATGCATGCAGAGAGTGTGGGCTCAAACTCAGAGGTGAAAGATGAGTCAGTGCTTGGGGCTCCCCTGCTCTGCACAGCAGCAGTAGCCACCAAGCTAATGGCTGGAGAAGCACCACCACTATCTGCTCTCTGTTCAATGCCAGATCAAAGTAGCTGATTTTAACCTGAGAATTTAAACTGCAGTGGTTCCCAAAGTGAAGTTGTTAGCTTATGTTTTAGGCAGAGGGTTAATTTTGTGGCTCCTCGCATTACCTGGGCAGTTCCTGGCAACGCTACAAATGAGCACAGAGCCATTTACCAGGATAGGTGCTTCAGGGGCCAGAAGTGGTAGAGATTTGATAGATTTCCCTTTCAGATTGGGTTGTTTTGCTAGGGTCTCCTGCTTCTGAGTCGGTTTCCTTATAAGTACACCTTCCTAAGATGAAGTTGGATAAAGCTGGCAATAGCAGCTCCTTGTGATCAGCACTGGAGAAGACCAGTTGCCTATAGAGGTAGATGGCTGCAGAAGAGTTAGAACCCACATGGCTTGCCAGTCTGATCCTGAAGACTTCATAGGTTAGATCTGTCGACTGCTTCAGTGGCAGGTGGGGACTGAAAACGAACCAAAAAAAGAAGTATCTGGGGAAAGTCATTGGAGCATAAGAAGGAAATGCTTGCTATTTTGAAAATGTTATTTCACTAAATAATTGAGTTCCTCCTCCACATGCATGCTCATTCCATATGCTTGAAGTTTAAGCTAAGTGTTTTGTTCTTTTTATTACTTCTCTGTTATCAGTGCAAACATGTAATCTTGGTCTTACTGCTAAGTATCTGTCTTCAGGTTTTATGCTCTGTAATTCCCAAGGAAATCTGTTTCAGATGTCTTGCACTGAAAAACTGTGCTCAGTCAGCAGGCTAGGGGAATTTTAAAACTGTAGGCAATGATGGTAATCCTTTGCTTAGTTACATTGGTGTAAAGCCTGAGTAATTTTATTATAGGAAAGAGGAGTATCAGGGTTACTATTCCCAGAAGGATGTTCACTAATTATTTCTAGATAAGGTGGTGGGAGTAATTAGTGCTAGATATTGGAATTAGCACTCAATGTAATTTGTGTCCACATCATAATGCCAGCATCTACCTCTGTTCAACTTCTATATAACTTTTTTTTTTTTAAATTGACTGGGAAAAAAATCCTACTGAAAACACATAAAGTGAATTGCACATGTGTCTTTTTGAACTCTGCAGATTTGTATCAGCCAATGACTTTTATAATATGAAGGGATTTGTGTGGTGGACAGCAGTGATAATTGGATCACTGGGTAGTTAATGCAGCAAAGTGGATGTGTGCTTTGTCTGAGCTGAAATCAGCAGTGGCACTCAACTGCTCAGGTAGAGACCATTCAGAGCAGACTAAACCACTCTCTGCCCTTTGTGCAGAACAGCTTGGACTTGTGAAGGGGGGCAGGGTTTCCCATATGGGTCTGAAGCACATTTTAGTTCTGATCAGGTAAGAATTAATCTTAAAGCTGTTTAAAAGTCTAATTTCTGTTCCAAATGTAACCACTTTGTTTCCAAGCTGGTTTCCTTCCCACAGTGGAGCCCAGGATATTTTGCTCTTTCTTAGAGCATGCTTTCTGAAACTATTAAGACCATGAGATCTCAGGGATATGTTTCCCACCACATCTACAGATGCCTTAAGTATGAACATTTTATTCTGAGTATTCTTTTGAAAATAGATATTTTTGGTTTAATATCTTCCTTTGAGGAAATTCCTGAAAACCTGTTCTCTTTATCCAGAAACTTCTGATTTCCAACATCACCTTGCACACTAATGCTTCTTTATTTTCATGAGAATTATTTTGCCTGATCAGTTGTCTGCTGTAGGAAGTTGCCATGACAGGGTGACTCTGTTGTTCTTTTTCCTCCATAAGCCAGGATTTTAGTACAGATTTAGTTTAGTCAACCTGCCTTCCTAATGTACTGGTGCACTATACACTTTTGAAGACAGCTGGATGTTGGCAATAAGGAACAGTCTGATATTACAGCATATTAGGATACAGTTTTGATGTTATACCTGTAGTGGCTTCATAATATTTCAGCTGTAATTTCTTTTACTAAATCCCTGATCTCTTTGAGTATAAGCAATGTGCAATTTTATCAGGCTTTCAGCTGGTGCTTATGTTCAGAAATCAGTTGGAGGCTATCCTTTCCATTTCATGCAATCACCATGAGATGGCAGTTGTCAATTGCTGGACTTTCTTCACCCTGTTCAAACCAAAATGACTCAAAGCTTATTGATCCTTGGAGACACCAAGCTTTTCCAGCTTTGCTGTTCACAGCATGCAAGTGTGAAACTTTACAAGTGACTTTTAAAGGCAGCCAAGGAATGTGTGAGACAGATTGTTAGGGAAAAAAAGTCCCAACAACTCGACATTATTTAATTTGATAGTGCAGAACTTTATGCCAAAGTAAGGCATGTGTTTGCTGTTAGCAATCAAAGTGTCTTAGAAAATGAAAAGTGACATTTTGTTTATGGGATTTTATAAGCAGAAGATCCCTAGGGAAATTAATCTGGCCCTCTGGAATGTTGCCCTCCTCCATGTCACTTTCCCTGCAGTCCCAGTATTTTTTTATCACAAAAATTAGGTTTTGGGTATATAGAACCCAGAGGGAGGGATGTGGGTGCAGCAGGTAGCTCCACATCATATTGCAAACCTTTAGCAGGTCTCCAGCGTTTTCGTAGTGATCCCTAATAAATTGTCAGGTCACAGGAAATGGCTGAGATTCTGGACTGCAGCTAATGAGCTAACAAACAGAGAATGGGGCTTCATTTTGTCCTTTCTATGAAATCCCAGAACATAAACTCAGGCTTTCTAAAATAGTGTTCCCCATACATAGCCTGGAGGCAGTCTAAATAATTTACTCCTCTTCATCTCTGGTATTCTGTGGCAAAAAAAAAAAAAAAGGCCTGAAAATTCTCAACTTATTTCTTAATAAGAGATTGCTGCAATTCATGTCTCCATTCTCTTTACCTACATTCTCACTCCATTTTCAGCTGGACATACAGCTCTTTTTTCATGAACTGAGTGTTTTTTAATTTTTCTCACTGTGTGTTGTTGAAAAGTTGCTCCTCTCCACCATGTAGGTTCCATATGAGAGTCATTCAGAAGTGTATCACTGATTTTTTTTTTTAATTTTGTTTTTAAAATTGTAGTTCTTTTTGGTGAAAATCAGTAGTGCATTTTATTTATAGCTTTCAAAAGTTACTATCTAACTTTTGATGTAGTTTTATGTCTAAAACCGTGAAAGGGTGTCACTTCATCACCATGAATAGTTAAAAAATTCTGTAAATGACACCTTGGCTGATTATATCCTGTGAGTTCAAGAAATGGAAAGTTACATAAGCTTGCTCTGTTTTCAGCCATGTTCTTGCAATGCAAAGGCATTGAGCAATAGAAGTGATCTTCACAGTGTCAGCTGTCCCAATCTACAGGATTGATTATGCAGGGTGGAACTGGTATTGTCTAATACTTATTTTATTCCTCTTTGGTATGTATCCCAGATTTGCTTAGGCTAGGAGAGCCTGAGATGTATACAACCTGGCTCTTATAGCACAGGATATTAAATTCTGCCCTTTCTCCTTGTAATAGAAAATTTCAGAGCATAAGGATTTGATTAAGGAAAGACAATCAGATCGTGGCTTTAAAGAGGTGATGAAGTCTCTATGCTTTTCCTCAAGAGTTTTTTTAATCTATCTCTTTATCAAGCATGCATGTAGCAAATATATCACTATTACTTATCTGATTTCAGTTTCTAGTCTCTGTTCATGCCTTTCACCAAAAGATTCAAGTGTTCTTTATGCACCATACTTCCTCTAGGTGAAGATACTTGCATATTTGAACCATGTGACCTCTTACTCTTCTTCTCATGTTGGTTAAACAGAATGACCTCTGTGAATCCCGCAATCACACCTTGTTTTCTTAGACTGAGAGGAAATTTCTATGGGTCATTTTCTACCTTTCTAGTGATATGCTACTCCTCTTGACTTTTCCTTGCTTTTCAGCATGTCCACCATTTGCCCCCTGAGCACATCCCCCTGCCCCCCCCTAAAAAAAAGGTCATAAATGGTTAAAGCTTAAAATAAATGTAAAAGATCCTTTTCAGTGACCAAACTTTTTCAACCACAGCCATTTATGGGAGAAAAGTAATCTTATTCTCCCTCAGAGTTCATGAAATAAAGTAACTGAACTTCTTGAAGCAATAAAATCATTCATCTTAGAAAGGGAAAGAATACTTTCCCCCCCCCATTCCAATTACAATTATGGGTTGTTCTTATATAAAGGAGAACAATTTAATGGGAATAGAGAGGTCCAGTGTGGTCTATAACCTGCTGTTTCGCAGCAGCCTCATGTTTGTCTGCCTGTGTCAAGAGAGTGCCATAGTAAAATATGTTCTTTTAATGTCTGTTAATGACTGCTCATGACTGTGGTGCTGCTATCCCAGTAATGTTATCACCTGTCTCTTCCTCTCTTTCTGAGGGAAAATCTGCTGTTCTCAAGACTGTAATGCTTTGTGAGCTCCCTTGATACCCTGCCTGCTGGTATTTCCTTCCCAATCCAGAGAAAAGAAGGGGTGGAAAGAGCAGTACAGAGGACAAGACTGGTTGATCCACAGCTTTACTGCAGCATGGGCTGGTTGCCAAAATGCATGTTAGGGAAACACTGTGTACGGCTTCAAGAACTTGTAAGAGGCTGGTGTGTTTGTAAGAAGACATATCAAAGGAGAACAAGAAATTAGAAGGAAAAAAAAAAGTAAATAAAATTGTGTCTGGGAAGGGTGCTATCCTGTCTTTCATGAACATTCTCTTCACATGAGTTTGTGCCTTGATTAGGAATTAGAAATTGGAATCCTGGGAGGAACATAAAGCTAAACAAGGAAGTATGGAGGAAAACAAAGGGCTAAGCAAATCAAAAAGATCTTAAAATTCTGTATTTAATTCCTTAGAAGGTGTCTGTGGCACCTTGATGAAATAACAGCAGCATAGGGCAGAATATCAGAATTTGGTCTCTACTAAGAGGAGAAGGTTGAATTTTTTTACTGAAATCTACCTTTAACAACACAAAATTTGGTACAGCCAAAAGCATTACACATATATATGTGTGTGTGCAGACTTCTTATATAGCTTTGACAACATTTAAAGACACTTTTCTCGCTCTTTCCCACCTGTTTAATTTAGCGTTTCTGCTTTACTTACAGCAACTATATATTATACCTGCACACTTCAGTAAAGCTAAGAAGAGTTCTGCAGCACACTAACTTTGTGCATAAGTACTCCTCTTGAAAGTGTAAAATTAACTTGTAATTGTTTGATAACTGCTTTTGTCATAACAAAAGTAATTATACTCTCTGAAACATATTTTTAATGGGGATAAAAAGCTTGTAGACACTCAGCTGATTTTTTTTTTTTTAATTAATCTGATGATTCCTTAGGTATACAGAGAAGCACATTGAAAGAAATTATTTGTTTTGCCTTGACAATGTCCTTTTTTGCATGTTCAGTGAAATACTGCTGAGTATAAATTCCCAATTTGGTTAATGTAACACTTGATTTATACTACTGGGGTTATTTATATTTGTTCCTATATTTCTTTACAACCTATAAACCAAAGTTTTAAAATACTAGAGCTTTGCTAACATTTTTAATGCAATGAAAATGTCTGGGTTTTAGTGAGGATATTTTTCAGGAATTGCACTCTTTGGAATTTGTTTGTAACTCCTGAATCTTCTACTTTGCTATTTTAATTGCACTAGAAATGCAGTTGTTCCCTTACATGAAGATTATCTGGAGGTGTGACTGCTAAATATAAAATAGAATTGGTATGAAAATTATAAAAACAAAAATCTCAATTATGAAGAGCATTTATGCTCCAAATAAAATATTTACAGGAAAGTGACAGTGGCTATTTCTTTGATGGATGGAAAAGAGGATACACTTTCTGTCTGTCTCCAAGATATTTGAACTTACATTTGCCTTCCAGGAGGCATTTCTGACTTAAAGGACAATTTCTGGGTTTGTAAGGAAAACAAAACAAAAAATTTCAAAGCAACAACAGCAATAACAAAACACCACCACCACCAAAACCAACCAACCAAAAAAAAACCCCAACAAAACAAACAAAAACCAAAACAAAAGACCCACCAAAATCATAAAAACAAACCCAAACAAAAATTAAGAAACAAAAAACCCACCAAAACAAACCAACTCAACAAACCTCTAATAATCATTCTTGTTTTCTGCTGAACTTTAAAGGTGGAAGGGGAGAGGTGCACATCTAGACAGGCAATAACAATCAAGTCATAGAATTTGGACCGCATCCCTGCATGAAATAGAAGGCAGTCCGTTAAATGTGAGAATACTATTTAGAGTGCAAATATAATTCTGTATCTGTTAGCAGCCACTTAATCTAGCAATACAGATAAGGCATACAGGTATTTACAAAATCCTATAGTTTTCTGCTTCTACAGACTTTTTTCTTTCCTTTTCAAACCCGAGCAACTTAGTAAAAACAAAATTCATAGAATCAGTCAGGGTTGGAAGGGACCACAAGGATCATCTAGTTCCAACCCCTGTGCCATGGGTAGGGACACCTCACACTAGATCAGTCTGGCCAGAGCCTTAATATCTCCATGTTGCAGAATCTGCACTTTAAGTTGGGTTGGTTTTTTTTTTTTTTTTTGGTGTTTTATTTCCACCCCCTCCATTTTCTCAACTAAAAATGTTTTTCATCTGGAAATGGTTTCCCTATTCTTACTGCATTCGCAAAGTGAGGGATAAAGCCCAGAATACTGCTTTGACAGAGTGTCTGTTTCTTCAGACTTGTATTTGAAACAGCTCTGATCTACGAATAGGCTTTGACTTCCTGAGGAATGAAGACGGGACCTGGGATAACACACACACACTTTCTGTGCTGGCTGATGACAGGATGGCTTGTTAAATGACAGAACTGGAGCCCGAAGGGTATCAAACACATGGCAGCAGCTGTCACGGACTGCTTGCTGTGAGTGCATGCAAGGAACTTCAAAAGCTGGAGTTCTCCAGGGATTCCTTGAACTCATCTTTGTTTTTATTTTTAATATTGTTGTTGCTTTTTTTCCTCTCAATCATGGCTCTTTGCCTGGCTTTTCAGTATTCCTGCATCATCATCTTGTCACTTCTGAGGCAAACTGGGAAGCTGTGAATATCTCCTGATCTCGTGTCTTGGTGGGGTATGAATTTTTAATTATTACTATCATCCCTTATCCTAATTATTTTATTGTATTTATGTAGTGCTGCTGTTCTGGCTGATATTTTTATGAAGTGATGGAAAGAAAGGTCCTAACCTAAAGGATTTTACAGTTTGTTAGACAAGAAACATCACAGTCACAGCACAGTCATGGGGAGCTGATGAGTAGTACTAGGATAATGAAGCCAGAGAAAAAGGAGATGTCATTTAGGGCATATTTTCCTCTTAACTTGTCTGTTTATTGACTTGCTTTACCTTACAACTAAAAAATGTCTGCTGGTTTGTCTGGTCAGGTGTGAAATTGGCAGCAGAAATGTAGAAAGACAAACAAGCACAAAGGCCAAAAAAATCCCAGACAGACTTCACGCACTTAAATTCAACTCAGGCTGACGCAGTCATGCTCACCAACGTTTTGTTGGAGCTATTCTCCTCTAGATTTATAAACTTAGGAAAGCAGAAATTACCAGACAGGTTTAGCCATGAGTCTGCCTTAGCCAGTATCATGTCTTACACCACTTGGTTTAGAGGTAGGAATCCTTCTGTGTTGACAGTTTTGCGGTTATCAGTCACAAGAAAAAAAAAATATCTTGTCTCATTCAGCTTCAGACATGCAACCCACTGCAAACTTTTAAGTTGCATCACACATTTTTCTACAGTATCCATCTGTACCTTCCCTCTTGTGACACAAGTGGATGTAGTTAGGATAGCACTCTAGGAAATTATATTGAACTAGTTATGCTATCGTTTACCACAGCTGACAACCTGAGGCTAGTGTTAGCAGGCATTCTGCTGATACACATAGGTCAGTTAACAACACTGTAAAAAAAAAAAAAAAGTGTGGAAAAATGGAGTCATTATGATAATGCAGGAATCCAAGGACTGCTGTAAGGTGTCTGGGATGGAGACAATCAGTGTATCTGCCCAGCACCTTGCATGGGGATGCTGGTTTTGACAGAGGTACAACTTGATCTGCCATATTGTACATAACACTACTCAAAAGATAAAGTGTGTCCTTTCCTATTGTGTTTGTCAGCCAGTTGAAGAGGTGACTTTTTTTTTTTTCATCCTGTCTGAAGACCACTTGCAAAGCTCAGCTGAGGAAGAAGATGATGACTTAATGAGGCTGGTGCAATTAACAGATCCAATATACTTTCACCTGCTTCTGAGTACGATTCAGCACAGTTTAAGGCTTAGTTTATGCTGGTGAGATATGAAAACACTTCTCTCCTTTTGTCTTGTTTAGACACTTTGTGCTCTCATTGGTCCTGAAATTGGAGGACCAGAGCCAAGGAGTCAGAGCTATATGATAGGGCAGACAGACAGAGGTAGACTGGAGCATGTAAGGTGTTACTTTGGGCAGAAAAATTTCTTCAGAGCATGAGCTGCTATCTCATTTCCCCTTTCCCAGCACACACACGTACACTAAGACCAAAGGAGATTTGCAAAGGTTTTGATTTGCTAGAATTCATGATGGAACTTATACATTTTTCCAAATAATAATTTTTTTTTACCCACACTTCAGGCTTTGAACAGGTTAAAATTATGAAATACTGAGCCTCTTCAGAAGGGATTATTCTGATTATCCTTTTTTTCTTTACACAAAAGGCAAAGCCCATGTATGGCAAGGCAAAACAAGCATTTGTGTGAAAATGATTATGCTTTTTCTTTCCACAAAAGCTTTCAAAAAGGCTGCTTTTTAAAACAAGGCTAGGAGAAAGAAGTTTATCTCTGAGTTAAAAAAAATAAAATAGCGTATTTGCTGAGTTATCGAGATGCCCTCTATGTTTGTGCTCTCGTTCTTTATATTTCTCCTGACAAACTCATTTTCAGTCACAGTAATGAGCAGACAAACAAGGGGTAGCAGTGGATAGCTGCAGAGTGAATAGAATAATTCAGAGGGAGAACTTTTTTCCATGAAGAGCATGTCAGCTCTTAAAAATTTATGCATCTAGCCTTGAGATATGCAAGCCATATGCATAAATAAATAAGCTTCTGAATTCATTCCATAGGTTGTGGCAGTGCTGGAGATATCAGGAGGGGAGGGGAAAAAAAAAGAGGAGAAAAAACAAATCAATTTTTCCTGATTATTGAAGCTGTACAATTATTTGGTGTAGTGATGAGATAATGAAACTAATAAATCTATCTTACAGCTTTTGGAACCTTGTGTAGCCACAAACATGAAGTTCTTACTGAATGCAAATCTGGGCATCACAATCTTTTGCTGGGAATACTATCAGCTTATGAAATTTTCAAGTTTTGACACAGAAGGATATACCCCTCATAATTTCATCATCAGAAGCTGAGAAGACACAAGATGATAAGAAATTTATTAAATACATTTCCTGTCATGGACTGAGTGGAATCAGCTGCTGTTATTCGTATCATGCAGCTTCCTGTTCCAGTTACTACTTCTGGTTTCTAGGTTCTTGGGTGCTGGGCTTTTCTGCTGGATTGACAGTGGGACAAAGAAGGATGGGGGAGGAGTTTACTGGATTGGGCTTCTGTTTGCTGCTGTTTTGCACCATGCATTTTCTGCAAATAGGCTAAGGTACTTATGCATTTTGTACTGTTTATCTGATTTTCCTCAGAAAACCTATTCTTACCTGAGGTTTTCTTTTCTCTTTTTTTCCCTCTGCTTTTCATGCCATTAGCAGTTTTTTGCATGGTGACAAATCCAGTAGGATTTGCTGGCTGTATGTCAAGTGAGGCGTTGACTGAGGAAAGCAGTAATCACTCCACCTTTTTTCCTCTCATTGGTGTTCAAACCTTACAAAGTAATATTCTTAGGGCTATTTTGGGTTGCAGGATGTCACGGGCTTGAAGCCAGCTGTGGTGGGAACCCAGAGAATCCTAGTGGCCTCTTGAAGCTGAATTTTGAGAAATCCTTACAAGGTTCTGTCTACCTGAAATACTGTTTTATTAACTGGAACACAACATTGTTTGCTAAAATCAGCAAAAGTAGAAGAAAACTTGACAGCAAAAAGCACCCAGCGTTTCAGAGGTGGCTTAATCCTTATCTGGGAACTATTACTACTATGTACTTAAAAACTGTTCACAGTAACACTAGAATAAAGTTTTGCAGTGTTTTTTTTTTTGTTTGTTTGGTTGGTTGGTTGGTTTGTGGGATTTTTTTTGTTTTTTTTTTTTTTTTCCTTGAAGATGCAGTCTGGAGGAACAAATCACTGATGTGACATGTAACACTATGTTAATTTCATAGTTCCTTTAATATTGGAATGCTTTCAAGAGTTGAATGAAAAATGCTTGTTTTCCTGGGAGAATCACACACTTCTGGAATTTGTGTTCTATGTTCTGAGTTTTCACTCCAGTCTTTGTAAACGTGCCACACTGATCATTTGCACTGGTAAGGAACAGAAAAATAACGGGGAGGGGAGGGGGGGAACCAAAATAAATACCTATTCTTGTTACAACCTCCTTTCAGGTAGTGGTAGAGAGTAATAAGGTCCCACTTCAAGGTCCTTTTCTCCAAACTAAACAACTCCAGTTCTCTCAGCTGCTCCTAGTAAGACCTGTTCTCCAGACCCTTCACCAGCTTCACTGCCTTCCTCTGGACCTGATCCAGTTCTACACTCTCTCTTGCAGTGAGGGAACCAAAACTAAACACAGTACTCAAGGTGTGGTCTCCCCAGTGTTCAGTACAGGGAGAAAAGATACTAAACTCAGCTGGTGCAAATACTGAACCCTGGGCACCAACACTTGTGACTGGCTCGACTAGATTTAACTTCATTCACCACCACTCTTTGGACCTGACTACTCAGGTTTTATCCAGTTAAGTGTCCAACAACCTACCAGATGAAAAGTCAGTTTCTCTGGGAGGATACTGTTGGAGATAGCACCAAATGTTTTACTTAAGTCCAAGTAAACAACATCCATGACATTTCCCTCATCTATTAAGTGGGTCTCCTGCTGTAGAATATCAGGTTCATACACCAGGACTTCCCCTTCATGAACCTATACTGACTAGGCCTGATCACCTGCTTGTTCTGCATGTACTGCATAATGGCACTCAAGATGATCTACTCCATGACCTTCCCTGACACAATGGCAGACTGGCAGGTCTTTATTTCTTTAGATTTCATCTTCTTTGGACACATCACCAGTGAAAACCTGAGGTGCTATCCCAACAAACAGAGAGTACGTGCTGTGCAGACTCAGAATAAAGTCTAAATTTCTTCTTTACCATCCTGTGGAACTGCAAGCATTACTAACAGGTAGTGAGAGAGGAATAAAATGAGAAATTGGCAGGTGATGTAATGTGCATAAACATAGAAATCTGAACTCCACCATTTATAGCTCGACTGAGGAGAGTGCTGAGTTAAAAAGTTCTTCACAGCAGGGACTCTTGCTGGGACTCTTGCTGCCAATACTGATGTTCCATGTGTTCTGCATGTTTGATACCTGGGATCATGCAAAGGGGCTGGCTGTGTTGTTTGTAACAAAACATGTGATGTTCCATGTTTGAAAATGTTGCAAATGAAGCTGGCTGTCAGTTTGGTGATTCATTACCAAATCAGCTTGGTGGTTTATTAAACATGGTGAACTATTGCTATTGAAATCTGGTTCAGTAGCACTGAAGTTTCCACTTTAGAGTGGTGCAAATAACTGAACATCTGTTTTGGTAGAAAATTGAGCCATCTCATTGGGACAGCTTCCATTCCTACAAGCATGGTGTATAAGAACTTGTATTTTAAAAGAAAACAGTGTTACCCTTAGTCTGGACTTGATGCCCTCAGCAGTTTTTGAGGATGTTTTCTGAAGAACACATATAAAAAAAGTTAAAGGGATTTAGACTTGAGAGTAAGAGACTGAACTGAAATGAAGGTAGAGAAAAATAAATAATAATAATAAAGATTAATGATCTTATAATTCTGCTAAATCTCAGCAAGCAAGAACACATAAACCTTTAAATGCTAAAGTAAGGATTTTAAAATCAATGACATGTTTAATAGAATTCTGTATAATGCATGCAAAATGGAGAAAAGGTGAAAACAGGCGAATTTGGAATGAGTGAAAGCTTGAGTGTGGCTTGGTTACATAATTAAAACTGGGAAAGCAATGGAAAATATCAACAATCCAACCAAGAAGTCACACAAATATAGATTAGTATCTCACTATCAAGCAAAATAGTCACTAAAAAAACAAAGCAAACCCACAATTTGGAAGGCTGATGACATTCCAGGAACCAGTAAGGAAATGGATTTTAAAATAAGGTTAATACATGAGTTGTTCAGATTATGTGCTGAACTTCAGTCAAGGAGCCTGGGATGACTGCCTGTGGTGCAGGTATTATACATACACACAGGGGTATCTATTATTAAACGTGTTGTTGTCCCTCCTAAGCCACCTACAGCAAGGGATGAAAACATGCAGAGGTGTTCTCTAAGCAGGCAGTTATGGCAGAGGAAGAATGTTTTTGGATGATGCTCCCCATGACAAAGTCTGGAGGTCTGAGGGTGAGAGGTTGGCATCTTAATATAAGATATTTATGTTTTGGGAAATAGATATAAATATCAGCAATAGACTTGTTGGTTGCAGACAAATCCCTCTTATTGTGAAACTTGTCTTCCACACAGAAAGAAATAGTCTTCAACCTTTTCCTATAGATGATACCCTTTTTGTGCCTTATTTATTTGTCCAAACAGGCTGCTTTTCCTTTATGCTCTGCATGGTCCCTTCAACATCAGCAACCATGAAACTGGATTTTATCATGGGCAATGAAGTCCAGCTGAGGGACCTCCTTGTTGCTTCCCTGTTCCTAACTCGGCTACTCTTGCTTTGGAATTATGGCTGACAATCCCAGTTTTCTCCCCCTACCCCTGGTTTGTGAGCTGGCAGAGATTCATTCTCACTATGATTCAGCAGCACCCTCATTCTGCCCTAGGCATCTGAGCCCAATAGCAGTTATATTGCAAGCCTCCTCTATAGCTACAAAACAAGGAACATGGATAGTCTTTAGAGTTTTAGGAAATAAAATGTAGTCTGCAAATAAGGTTTGAAGAATAGCTATTTTCACAGATAATGAGATACTTTAAAAAGAAGTACTTGGATTAAAGGAGTCTTGGTTTTATTTTAGAAAACAATGTATGTGTCTTAAGTTTTTAGCAAAATGTGATTAATTCAAAATCTTACAGTCATTTCTGAGTATTAATATGAAAAAAAAAACCACACCAAAAAAAAAAAGTCAGAAGTGGTTAAAGACTCAGTCATCTCTTAATCCATTAAATCCTCTGTGAACGAGAGGCATCAGATACAACCTCAATGTGACATCACATGAGCTAATCCTTATTAGTCCACTTCTCTAGTTAAACAGCCATAGATCTGCTAAAATTTAGTCCAACTAATTTATTTCACCAGAAGAGTCTTGACTTTAGCAACTGACACCAGGAACAGGATCAGCAAAAGGAGTTTGGTTTTACGTGAATTAGGATCTCAAAGCTTGGTTTCAGTGTGGCATGTTTGTTGCCTAATGAAAGCTGAACATTCATGGTGGCATTCCCCTCTGCAAGGCCAGCAAGGACTTCCATGTAGCCCTAGCTTTTTTTATAATAGCCCTTTCAGAAAGCTGTTACTGTGAGATCTTTGACTTCTGCCAGAATTGTGCAAAACCGTCCAGCAGATCCCAAAGAAGAGATGGCAAAGGGCTAGTACTCCATTGCTGCCCCCAGCTCACCCACAAACACATTCAATTACATGCACATCACTTCCTTAAATCATGCTAAGATGTCTCTGTACTGTACACACTCATAAACTCATTTCATATAAGCAGCTTAAACTCCTAAAACAAACCAATTTTCTCTCCTCTCTAAAAATTACACTGTTACACATAATGGCCAGCATATCTTTTTTCCTCAAACTGAAAAATAATTACAAGCTTCATCCTTTTTCTCCCCCTCCTTACCCATCTCTGCAGTATCTTCATCCATTTTCACGTTGCTATTACCTATTTTAATACATCCTGCAGTGACCTTCAATGATTTCAGTGCAGTGAGTCCATGAGATGACACTGTAAGTCTAGGATGATTTGTCCTTTTTTTTTTTTTTTTATTGCTGATGTTCTTAAAGAAAAATAATATTTTGCCCCTAGAAGAATGAAAATACATTTTTCCAGCAGGCAGAAAGGGAAGAGTTTTGTTATGACTGAAAAAACATACCCAGAAGTTGTGAGGATAAAAGATGATGAAACTGGGATGCAAAAAATATTGAAAGGGGGCACATGCATATATTCCATGCCTGTTCCTGCCAGCATGGATGTTTAAGAGGAATTTTGCATGGTACATGTTTCTGAACTCACTCCCATAAGTATTATAGCATTGACACATCAAAGCTTATCCTTTATGACCCACAAGTTGCCCTGACATGATTACACTGCACATAAGAACAGAGATGAATTTTGGTATAGGGGACTTTGCATACCTTTGTATGGGATTTTGTATGTAGGGGACAGCAGGGAGTCCACTGTTGTTAGCTGTGGATAAGGCTGCATGAGTGGGAATCCACAGGATAAACTAGTGTGGATTGGGAGTGAGAGGGCCAAGACACAGTGCAGTTAACGAGGACTAAAATATTATGGGTTTTATGACTGTATAACAGGCATTTGGAACATGACACCAGAGATGTGTTTCTCTAGCTCTAAATTAAAAAGTGTTTTCCCTATGTACAAGCATGCACAACTTAATTTGGTTTATCTCCTAACCTAGGAATGAACTAGGAACCTCCAAAGACTGAAGTACAAACATAGATATAATTCCACTTGGAAACATCCTCACACTCTGTTTTCCCTGGATGAAGAGCCAAGGACCCAGCAGAGTACCCAGTGTTGCCAGTGATGCAATGAGCTTGTTTGAGTCCTGTTCCAGCTGATTGACAGATCTGTGCTTTCTTTGCAGAGATGGGAGAAGTGGAAGGGTGAAAACAGAACTGGGGAGAAGAGATCTTAATTCTCCTTGAATTGCCCTGTTGCAGCTCCTTTGCCAGGATGCTCCAGTGAAGTGATTACAGCTGCACACAGTGTTGCATGTCCTTAAGGATAAAGTCCTTTACCATTGATCATATATATATACTGTATGTGTAGTGGCATTGACTGCAGTGAGTTACTCTCACATTCAAGTGCTGTTTTACTATCAGGGATGCCAAAATCTGTCTCTTTATTGCTGACTTCCAATTCATGTTTGATCAAAACCCTACTGATATATCTATCAAACTTGCTGCTAACTTAATCCCTACTGCTCTCATTTTAAGTGACTGATGCATTTTCTGTGGTTATGCTCAGTCTGTTGTACACACCAGCCCTTTCTGTAAATCTTTTTTTTTTTTTTTTTTTTTTTTTTTTACCCTTTAATAATCTCCCCAGTCTTTTTTCATGACAAATATGTTCATGTTTCTGGAAAGCTTCATGGTTATTGCTTTTTGACATTTAAGCCTTCCTGCCACTGCTGCCCTCTGTTGTCATCTCTGCTGCATAGTTATACCACAATGTGAGCAAATGCTCTTCTCTTTGGATTTCCATGCTTCCTTTTCATGTGTGTTTCTAGTTATGTTCCACAATTTGCAAACTGCCATAATTAGCAGATTATTGGATATGAAGAGTATCTGTGATGATTTGGCCTTTTCTCAGGTTAAAGAACTCTCTCTTCATTGCAGAAACGTTTGTTCTCTTCTATTACCTGTTAATAGATAATCTGAATGCATGATAGTTTAATATATGGATTCAGTGAGGCTGTTATGTCCATAGGCCAATTATGAGGCAGAACTTAACAAAAATGTGACAGATTCTCAGGCAAAACTTCTCCTTGATTTTTTTGACTCTTAAGCCTTTCTGCAAAATATGAATACAGTCTCTTAATCCTCCTAATTTTAGGCCTTTTTTTTTTTTTTTTGTTGAATAGCCATTATGTCATAAAACTGACTAGACCTAAGCAGAAGCATTTTGCAGAACAGATAAGTTCTAAGATTGTTTCAAAGACAACAAAACATCAGATTCAGTTGTGGAGGTGCTTATATATATATACACACACACACACAACATAAAAAATATATTTAATGATACAATATTGTATTATTATTATTTTATGGAAGCACATAATCAATCAACATATACTGTATTTCTATATATATATATATAGTCTCTCTAAAAATAATGATTGGGATGAAAAAGAACTTAAAAAGCCAGGGAATAAAAATTCCTGTTATCACAACTGGATTTGAGGAGAAATCATGTGGTTGAATTTTTTTATTTTATACTTACAATAGCCAGAAAGAAAGTTCTGATGATTGATGTTAGCTTTCAATTGTATGACTTGTTCCAGTTTGTGTCACAATATTGACTGATGTAAGGGTGTATTAGTTTTGTTTGAATTATTTTTTCATTCAATGATGTGTGACAGCATCACTTTGAAATCAGTACAGAAGCAGAGCGACCTGTCATCTTGATTCATTTAGTTGTTTTAATGTTAACACTTCTTGCCATGTTGGGAGAATGATCAGGTAGCTGGCACTAATATCATTATGTAAGTGGCATTTTAAACATTCAAGAAATCTATATAATTTTGCAAAGAAAAATGGTTTCTCCATATTTGGAAAGAATGCTTGCATACCCAAGGCATACAATAAATCAGCAAGGTTTCTGGATTAACCTTTTCTCTTTTCTATATGTAACTGTATAGGATGAGCTAGCCTGTCTCATTCAATATTGACCACATATTTTGCAAGCTGCTGAGTCACAAGAAATGATGATTTCAATGACAGCCTTTTGCAAGAGATGAGTCTTCATTAGTCTTCTTCAGCAGACAGAACGCCAGTACATGTAGACTACTAATTTACACTACGTTTATTGCAGTTGTATTTCCCAAGTCATCATGGTATCTGGATTAGAAATTAGTCATTAGTATCACTCAGTAATTTAAATTATTAAAATGAAACAGCACCTACACCTGTTGTCCCCAGTTTAAAGTTTTGTTATCAGACGTTGTTATGGCTGTGTCTGGTTTATGTTGTTAGTTGAGGTTACCACTGGTGGGCTTATCCTCGAGTCCTTTGCACCAGAAATCACAGTATTCATTTTAATGATTTTGAATACCAGTTGATATCTCACCATTTTAAAATCTGTGAAACTAAAATGTCTCCAGTCCAATGGAAGAATTTGTACCATACTGTAACCAAAGAACTGCAGAGATCTGTAATTTTAGACTGAAAGGAGGAACAATTTGTCTGCTGATAGCACTGGGAATATCTCACAACTGTCAACTGACTCCTCAGAGTGTAAATTAAACATTAGGCTTTGTGACTTGTTTACGTAGGTTGTTCAGGTTTGATTTCAATTAGTTCCTTACCACCACTACCATCCCAGTTCTACTTGGCTAGAATTAGAAATCAGGCATTCATTCAGAACTGCAAAGATGCAGCCCACTGCTTGCAATGCCAGGGAGGATGGGTAGAGATGTCCATTGTGAGTATGCACGTAAACAGCTTGGTTCACTGAGAGAAGTGATCCGCAGTCCCAAGAATAGATTTAGACAACTTTTGTAATTTTATTTCTCAAATTCTTAAAAAGTATAGCAGAAATTGAATGGAGAATTCTATTATGCTTGTGTGTCTTTGATGCTTCTTAAATGTTTGTTGATTTTATACTGGGGTAACGTAAAGGAAAAATATTTTTCTGTGTTTATATGGAGACATCATCTGCTGGTAAAGCCCAGCACCATTACTGTAATGAGTAAGAATTTGAAAAAAAAAATAAAAAAATTCTTCCCACATCTTCCAGTGGTGTGGTGGTGTTTTTTCTTTTGTTAAAAATCCTTGAAGGTTAAGGGGCTTTTTTATGGGATATGAGAATAGCTTTGAGAAAAACATAAGAAAGATCTGACTTAACCTGTTTATTTTGATCATTTCAGCAATCCTGTAATGGCCTTGAGTAAACGTTTTCTTTTAAAGTGCTTCATTGCTACTATTCTTCATGTTCTCTGCAATATGAGAGTTTTTCAGCTACATCATGTAACCTCTATATGTATTCATCTGAAAGAAACCCACATTGCACCACTGATCCTTGCCTTGCTCTCACCTGTAATTCTTTCAAGCTAAACAGATTTCATCCATGAACAAGTATCATTTTCAGCTTTCTGCCAGTGTTTAGTCTTATGAGACAATTTTCCACACAATGCAGTTACAGCAGCTCTGAAGAAGAATGCTCTGGCCTTCACTTGTATTGAGAGATCTAAACTCATGAACTAGTGATCTTGCTGTGCAAAAAAAGACACAAACCGTTCTTGGGCTCAGATCATAATTGGAACATTTTAACTCTTGCAAAATATTTTCCAAAGCTGGAAACTACTGAGTTTGAACTTTCCTTTACCTTATAACTTTGAGAATGAGGGAGTCAGTGTTTCTTGGAGTACATATCTCTGGTTGGTGCAGCATGGACCTGGGCATTTCTGCGCCGTATCTCCCTGTTAGCTCCTTCTTACAAGAAGGAGATAGGGATCTGAGTCTTATCTGCAGGTCAGTTAACTATGTGGACAAGTGGATGCACATTCTGAAAACCTATGAGGACTTATATATCCCTGGTTTTTCATATACTTATTGTGTGGAAAGGTAGGGAGTTTTTTTGTTTGTGATTTGGTCTTGGGTTAAGTTTAGTTTGTTTGTTTGTTTCTTATTAGTTTGTTTGATTGGGTTTTTTTGCTTGTTTGTTGGGATTTTTTTAGTTGAGTTTTTCTGGTCACTTTCTAAATTGTAGCCAAAACCATAGAAACTGACATTTATGTTAGTTTCAGTTCCTGCCAATTAGGAAACTGTCTAAAGAGCTCGATTTTTCTGATAGTAAGGTCCAATGACATGCTGAACTGGGCAGAGTTATCCAAACCTAGGAGATAATATGTAACTTCATTATCCTAGGTCAGAAATTCCAAATAATTTTGGCAAAGTCATACTTGTTCTTCACTTAGAAGTCCCTCCCAAGTCAACCATGTGTCCTTGGTGGGTGGGAACTGATTGTGCTGAATATGAAGCCAATCAGCAAATATAATTGGTGGGGTTTTGTTTTTTCCTTTTCTTTTTGTAATGTCCTAAAGCTTTTTTGGAGTGAACTGTGAACCCTTTTGTACCTTAGTCTTGAAAGATATGATATAGTGCATGAGCTCTCATAAAGTTTCTTAAAAGAGATGGAGAAATATGAGAACAGGGTGTCAGAAACATATTTAGAGAAAGAAAAATTTCTCTTAGTGTCTATAAGGCTACAGGTTAAGTTTCTCCAGGACTAGACATCTTTCCATTGACTGATAGATGTTGTATGAAGCCCATAGTATAAATACTATATCAATTTATGTTTTATTCTAATATTTTTTGTAGTAAGAATCACTTCCCTGTCATATTTAAAGTCAGCATTCTGAAAAATCAAAATAAGTTATTTCAAAATGTTCTTCACCTCCCAAGAGTAGTTTTACAAATCCTGCAAAAACAGTTTGTGTAGATGGAAATAAAAAGAAATTAATTCCTAGGATAACCTTAATGACATTTTAATAGAAAGCATAATTAACAGAGTTCTTAATAGATTTGAAAGAACAAAGCTGCAAGTCAAAAGAATATTCATTTCAGAGACAGAGGTGAACAGAGAATAATGTTTGTTGTTGTATGGAGGGTAATCAAATCAGTCCTTGCTGTTGTTACTTCAATTCTGGTTATCAGCTTGTGACAAGGCAAGTAAGTATGACAAGACAGTGGGGGAGAGACAACTTTTTAGTCACTGATCAGAATATAAAAGATCTGATATTCATACAAATGATTTTCTCTGTGGCCTACTGAGAGAAAACAGAGGTGTCTGCAAAACCTCTAGACTAAAGCATGTGAAGAAATAATGATCAGGTTTTTTGATTTCTAATAGTGGTTAGCAATTCTTTCTTACAGTAAGCACTTTGACGAATTATGTGCAAATGAATCATAAGTGATCTTCATCAAAGTCAGGCAACTAGTTTGATATGAAGTGGTTAAAGCCCCCAGCGAAGTCTGAGATGCCAAAATGTGGAGGTCATAGAAAAACCTGATCTAAGCAGAGGAGCTCTGCATCTGCTCAGTCTGTGTGCTGCTTTATGGAGTGAGATGATGCTAGGCAATGTTGATGTCCCCTTCTTCTTCTTGCTCACCCTGAAAAATATTTTTGGATTACATGGTCACTGTTTCCAGTCCTCTAAGCCTGTGGAGTTATTAGACAAAAGTCCACAGAAGCTTCTCCAATTCCTTGTAAACATTTCAACATACCACTTCTGTCCTTTGAAGACTGTTAGTGTATCTATAAAAAAAACCAAAACAAACAAAACAACAAAACACCATAAGGAGAGTACTAATATTTCTGTGAGCACACTGACACTTCTAGCAAAGGTGTCAAAAACTGAGTGTTTCTTCATGGTAAAAGAGAAGGAACAGAAGCCTGAATTTCATAGACTCTTTGCACATTAAGTTCTTTTATGAGTTGTCATGTCTCCAAATCTGTTTCTTCAACAACAGAATATCACAGATGTCCTCTATTTGTAAAATACTTAGGGAGGAAATGCATCAAGAATTGCAAACTATTAAAACTTCTTTTGTTGTTGAGCTTTACAAATGTTACAGAGTCGTCGTTTCATCTGTTTCCAGGCTGGGTATATGGAGTCTCAGTAACAGGAGAGGGAAGGTTAAAAACATGTTGTTTGAATGGCAGATGTTGAAAGAACCAGAAGCTGTTTCTCTGAAGTTTTACTCTTTCAGCTTTGAAGTGGTACAGACAGTAGTAATACCTATTTGTTTAAGTTTGTGCACAAGAATGCTTTGAATCATATCAGTTAGGGAATATATCAAAAGTACTGGTGCTGAATCGATTTATGGCAAGTATTATTGATTTAGGGAAGTCACACCTAAAGATATTTGTGTGGTTTGTTTCTTCATTCTTTTTATTTTTGACATTTTAAAAATCTCACTGGAAAAAGAATGAGTCTTAATATCAAGTAAAATATTTCCATTTTAAGCCTTTCTAACTAAAGAAAACAAGTGGAGAGCAGTAATTGTGAGTTAAAATCTGCAAATTAGTTTTTCAGGAACTTTCATTAAAGAAAAAAGAAATGCTTCAGTTGTATAAAGATTACTTTGGACACAAAAATGTGTTGAAAACAGCATGATACTGCAAAATATCCTCCTATTTTCTCTTTTCATCAAAAAGGAGGCAAAAGTGTAAAATGTGCAGAAAATATTGTTTCCCGCCACCTTTCAAGAAATATTGTTTTTTAGCATATTCATGCTGTTTGAATTCCAAGAATCATAATGAATAGCAGCTAACTTTCACTCTAGGTAAAATAGGGTATTCATTCCACAAGACTCTTTTTAAATTTCAGAACCTGCATTAAAGCCCTAGCCAAAGTCACAATACAGCTGGTAAGTGGTTTTCTGTCCTTTTGACTGGAGGTGCTAATTGATAACTAGAGGGGGAAGATTGGCTGTTATTCATAAAAAAGAATCAGCAGGAAGTTATGGATGTCAGTAATTGCATTTTTTTCAAAGAAAATGCCTTTACCTGGTGTAGGTGGAGCGCTTTTAGATAAAGCACTATGGGAGAGTAACAAGCATTTTGGAGATAAACAGTAGAGTCAAATTCACTTGTGCTTTCAAATTTCTTCTTCTGTTACAACTATAGGATGGTTTTGGATCCTGAATGTTTACTGTTAAGGAATTCTTGTGATGATTAGGTAAGCATTAGAGACCTGTCAGGGTCTTGAGTGCATCAGAAAAAGTGCATAGGGTAGATGCAAGGGATTGACCAGCATCTTTGATGATCAAACTAGAAATGACAGGCTGAGTGTGGTTGTGAATTCACACTGCTGATAGGGGTGGCAACCAAACTAAACTACAATATGCATGAGGAGTAGAGGAGTTTTAAAATCTCAGTCTACTGTATTTTTATAGTTCTCTGTCCTACAGTCCCACCTTGTTGACAGGGATTGTTTTTGCTTCAGTTACAGGCCAAAATGAAGCATTGTATCTTCAGCAAGATGGTAGGATTTGAGTAAAACCCTTGAGAACTAGAGTTGGCTTGGGGTTTATTTTCTTTTTTCTTTGTGCTTTTTTCCCCCTTTTCTTCCTTTTCTTCCCCCTATTATTATGTAGTAGGTAGAGAAAGAAATGGAACAAACATTTTGTTGCTTGGTTCCAACCAGCTGGATTATTTCTAGTTGGCTGATCACGTCTCCTACACCTAGCAATATAAATGATGGGCTTAGTTAAAATGGCATGTGCTTTTTAATTTATTTTCCTTTTCTATTAAGACAATCCAACAGATTGCTTTATTTTTCTTCACTGCTGCAAAAAGAGCATGAGTGAACACTCCAGGTCCCTAGAGAGCAATCATGCATTTATGCAGATAGGCTTCCTAACCCTTCCTGCCCTTCTCTTTCAAAGCAGTGTTTACCAGGAGGTACATTGCCAGCTGTGGTTGCTGTACAAGTGATGTTAATGTTGTGAGATCATGAGATCTATGGGATGAGTGGGGAGACTGAGGGAGATTTGGTTGCAGATGAGTGGGACCATTACTATGCCAGAAATTGTATATTGTAGAGGGAAAAATAGGTATCCTCAGTAGGTGCTGTAGGGACCTGGCTTGATTTGTGTCCTAGAAAGGCAGGGCAATAAGGTCTCTTATTTGCCTGTGTGTTGCCTGTGTGAAATTCTCCTTTACCAGGCTTGCATTTCTGTGTGCTTTTCTGTACAGTCAAGTTGCTTCCTTGTGAATCCAAATATTTAGATTATATCTGTATTTTTTTACATGTAGATGTATTTTAGCTCCCTGACTATGTAAGTATTTTATATGAGTATTTTAAATGAACAGCTCCCTACTGCCTTTTAGCCACCTCCTTGCAAATCTGGAGGGGAATATGAACCCTGAATGAATATTCTGCTTCTTTTGCTGGAACAAGTCGTGCTGCAGAGGTGTTGGGTTTCTGTCATATTCGGTGTGGCCAGACCATCCACAGTCTGGGTTTTGGAGCCTGTGATCCAGTTGAAATTTGTCCTATGTTCAACCTTTCCAATGGATTTTGGTGAATAGTTTCCCTTCCCGCTCACTTCCTTCACTTCTAGTCCATTGAATCTTTTCTCTCCTACTTGATATTATCTCCCAAAACTTGGGTAAAACCAGAAACAAAAATAATACTGGCAAAGCAGGAGGAGAGCTCCTAAATAGTATGCCAGCTAAAAGTCATCAAGGTGAACAAGAATTTCTGTGATAGTGTAATCTAGTGATAAGGGATTTTTTTGTCTGGGAGTAGGAAAGCTAAATTCTAGTGCTTGCTATTCATGCTTTTTTCTCTGTGATTTTTGTTACCCAGTGTAATGAAGAAAGTGAGGATTGTTAAGTTCATATGTGTGCCTGTCCTGCCTAATAACTTGTGAAGTTGTTGCCCAATTTCACTTGAATTTGACAAAGGTGAAAATATCAGGGCTGGTGGGGTTATGTTTGTTTGTGTGGCAATTTTTATTTGTTAGGATTTTGTGGAGTGGTTTGTTTGTTTGTTTTGCTAGGTGTTGGGTTTTTTGGTCGTGGAGGTTTTTTTTTTTAATGGAACCATTCACTGAATAAATCTGTAGAGGAAGGAATTGAATGTTTCTCTGAAATAAAAAGCTGGGAAGTGAACTCTGAAGTTACAAACATTTCTCAGATTCAGACTCTTCTGTTTCCCCTGGCCAACTGCTGTGGAAGTGAGAGAGGTGGGTTACGTTAAAGATTTGGGCTAGACAAGCTATTAAATGTACTTATGGTTTAAAGATTGTGTGTTGTAGCCACCTGCTGATTTATTCTTTTAATTGAAGTTCTTATAATCTTTGCATATTCAATCTCTTTACTGTGCTTTTCCATCTGGTGTTAGATGTAGCTGCACCACATTTCAGGTCTCTTAATTTTTTCTGTAATGTCTTTGTCAAGAGCCACATTATTTGGCTATTTACTGTTGTCATAAAAATCCACTCTTAACTGCTCTTCATTTGGGCAGGTCACTCCACAGTCCTTGAAACTGCAAAAGAATAACTTTTTTTTTTTTTTTTTTCCTGAGGGAGAGGGTGCTCTAATACTTCTTTCTTTGTTGTATCTCATAAAACACCTTCTGAAATTCATTTCAATGCATTTGAATGAGGTGCAATAACAGTTAATTCACATTTTCTCCAGCTTCTAATGTAGTCAGTAATCAGGGGCATTTGTGATGACTCCTGTGTAAGACAGAAAGTGCTTATCCAGAAGATTTGCAGAGAGGAACCCGACTTTGTTAATTACAGCACTAATGCAGTCAAATTATTTCAATGACAAAAGAGGACAGAGGCAGAAGAGAATTTTATAAGAAAGCAGCTCATGAGGTTAGGAGATTCTTATGGTCTGTATGCTAACTGTCATCTTGGCTTATAGACTTGGACTGAAATGTCCAGAGCTGGACATTTGAATTGATCGAGTTTGAACAGGGCTGTAACTCATTAGCTCTGCAGAGAAGGGATTCCCATACAGCTCTGCCAGGAGGTCAGAATCCTTCTATGTTAGCCTTCTGCTTTTCCATCCTGCATCCAAGGATGTGGGGCTTGATCGAAGTCAGGTACCAGGATTGTTCAAATGCTTGAATGTTTTTTAACCTCAGCTGAGCTGCCTTGCTATTGTCAGATTGTTGTGGAACTCATCTATGCAAATTGTTGATTTCTCTGTTTAACTGGCAATTTAAGAATTAAATGTCTGAACTCCACACGTTTCTGTAGATTTTTTAAAATATATTTATACTTTAAGATTTCTTTTACCAATTACTGAAGCATAATCTTTCAAATCCAAGTGTATTAAAGTAGAATTTTCTGAGATAATTCTAAAAACATTGAAACTATTAATGTCTTCAGATAAATATAAAGCAATGGATGAATTGTCTCTTCCTGGTGGGGAGTAGTGGTAATGGTTTCTGAAGTCAGTTTAAGAAATACAAATCTAATTCTTCTTTTTTTTATTATTTATTTTTTACCCTCGTTGTTTTACTTTCAGAAACGAATAAGGAAAACTTCAGCCTTGTCCCTCACCAGACATTTAGGCTTGCATCTGGGATTAACTCAATTTCTTAGTCGAAGTTCACTTGCCAATAATACACTGCCTTGAAAGAGCTGAAGGTTACTTGAAACTCTAGAAGAAAGAGCAGTACGCAGAGATGTTGGGGAATTAGGAGTGTTTGAGGCACTGGACTTTGTGCAGTGCATTTATAAGGCTGATCTCTATGGAAGAAAGAGATGGGTGAGCTTTCTCCACTGAATCCAGAGGATATTTAGAGAGGTGGAGAAGTAAATGTTCCAGGCCAGTGTAATTGTTTATACTTAAGGTGTGTGAACACTGAATCAAGTGTGACAGGCTGATTTGTGATGCTTTACACCTTGTACTCCTTCAGAGAGCAGACCTGAAAAGGCCCTTAATAGGACTTCTGCTGACTTACACTGCCCAGTTTAGCTCTTCTCTTGGGCATTTTGAGGTATTATTGCTGGCATGGATTGTGGAGGATGCAAGATGATTTGGTGCTGGAAATGAAAGGGTTTTTTTGCATGCTCACACTCTCTTATTGGCATGCTGCCTTCTTTTGACAACCAGCAAAACAGAGCTATCCTCCCTAGCATCTCAGATCTAAATGCCAGATGTGGAGACTGATTTCCAGCACAGCCTGTCCTGTGTATAAATCCTGGATCAAACAGGCTAATCACTGCTAATCATCATGATGGGTCCTGTAGACCTTTGCAGCCCTGGATACTGGCTAGGGGGGGACAAACTGCCAGTAGGTGCTAAATCATTAACAGTTGCTGTTGAATTCAAGCAGTTGATGGTGCTGAATTTAAGTACCTAGTGCTGCAGCTGTATGCTGCCAAGGAATCAAACGTTCCAGAGCTACAGCACCACTGTGCATTTTCTCCAGCATGACTGTGATTCAGGCAGAAGTGTTAATGTGCCCTAGCACATGAGAGAACTTAGCTGCAAAACGCCTTCTAAGTAACCTGCTGAGTGATAGGCTGATGTTTTTTATTTTTATTTTTAACACTATTTAATTAATTTTTTTTAATAACTCCATCATAGGTTATGCTGCAGTATTCTGCTACTTACAGTCTAGAATTTATACTCTGCATTTGAGTAAAAGGAAAGGTAACACTGGATATCAAGGTTCATTATTTGTCCTTAGTGGATATCATATGTTTTAGTCCTGGATAGGTGTGGAATCTGGGAAACTTTCTGGTAGGCTATTGTGATTTTCCATGCTCATATACACAATACACAGGTCTGATTGTCTTGATTATTTTCTTCTTTCATTTAAATTTACAAATTGCATTTTGGAGTAGCAAGGAAATGTGGCAGGTTGCATAGTTGGAGAGAATTATGTCCCCTTTCGGGTAGTTAATGTACCCTAAGCTTTTGGCTTTGGTGCCTCATAATGCCACATGAGGCATGAAGTAAGTGCCCAGAAACACATTTGTTAGCTGTCATGTCACTGCTTAATTATATCTTACTTCTGTTTCAGTGCATCATGCATAAGTCTGCTAAATGTTCTATGTAAATTCAGTCCTGATTTATTGTCTCAAAAGTACCTCAGAGAATACCAGTGGAATAGAAGAGCTCTCTTTATTGTGCTTCCCTATCTGTAGAGCTCTGACTTAGTGTAACTTTGTTAATCTTTGAATCAGTAAACAATATTGCATGCAGTGTATAGCTGTAATTTAAGTAGATTGCTTGTTCTCCGGTGTGCTGTGAAAATTAAGTTTTCCTTCTTTACTGGGTCATACCAAGAGTTGAGAATACAGTGTGTGTGTTGCTAGATCCTCCACCACTGTAACTCAGGGAATTTTCAAAGCCACGACATTACTGCTGATTTATACCAGCTAGTGTTGAGACCTTGATGTTATTGGTGATGGGAAACCATTAAAAATCCATTTTGAGGGTACACCTTTCTCCCTGGAAGTCCCTGTTCTAAGGGAATAGGTAGGGCAGAAGTGAGGAGATGCTGCTTAAGTAAGGAAGAGAGGTCTTGCTGTGTGTGCTGCGAGTGTTGTTTGCTGCATTCTTCTCAATAAAATATTTTATTTTTTGGTGGCAGCAGCTTCTAGATGCCATTAGTGGTTTTGCTATAAAATCAGATTTATTGAGTGTGTATAGGGCTGAAGTCTGTGAGCATTTGACAGTTGCTGATCTGTTCTCCCCATGAACGGTCTAAGAGCAAGGTATTATCATAAGATTTGGTATATGACTTTATCATCTATCCAGTGGTAAAAAAAAAGAAGGCAGCATTTGTCTGCCACTGAAGATCACGCAATTTCCCAGTGTCTGTACAAATATCTGCAGGACCACTGAATAAAGGCATCAAGGTTTTTCTGTCTGAAGGCTGTTACAAGCCTCACAAAGGGTTATGAAATTGTGTCTTGTATTCTTATGTAGTATCCTGTGTATTGTATAACCTGATAGTATAGAAGGGTTATGAAATTGTCTTGTATTCTTATGTAGTATCCTGTGTATTGTATAACCTGATAGTATAGAAGGTTTTCTTGTGTAGCTGGCTCCTGAAGCCTGTCTCTTACGTTCCTATTTGTCTGATCCAATGCATGTAACCAATCACCTCATAAATTTCTTGGTAAAGGAAGACCATATGCTTAATAGATCTGGAGTAAAACTGTGGAAGCAAATTAGTGATGCTGGTGGAATTTATCAGGTATCAAGTTCATGGTTAGTGTTCTGATAAGACAATATTTAGGAAGTAGTTGGTGGGAGAGACACAGCAGAAATGAAAAATAATTTCTTGAATTAGATGCAGCATAAACAAACATCAGAAAAGTTGTGGAAATTCTGTGTGATTCTCATGGGGGCTTTAGTATCTTAGTCCAAGAACAGACCATTGTTAACTCCTAGAGAGTAGCAAAGGTAAGAAGAGATTCTAGATTTGTTACAAAGCGTCTGTGTAAGTTTTCTTAAGCAGACTACAAAATAGCAAGCACTGAAGAGAAAAATCCACATAATTTTTGGTTTGTGTTTTCAAGCACAGGCTTTCTGGTAACTGTAACTACTCCATGAAACTGAAAGCATGTGAGATGGTCTTTGTCATCTGGAAATTGAGTTGTATATCCTGTGAAACTGTTCAGCCATGAAAATCTGTTTGGATTAGTGTTGTAGAAATCAGAAGTTGGTGCATCTTGCTAGAAAGACACTGGTGAATGAGCAAATAAAGCTAGGTTCAGCATGGAAGCTAGATTGTGGGAATGCACACTTAAAGAGGAGAATGAGATCCCTTTCATGGCATAAAAGTGAGGTTCAACAATGGTAAAGACACAGGACCTCACCAAGAAGTTAAATCCTTTGACCATGAATAAAGACTGGCTCAGTTGAGGCAGAAAATTATCCTTTATTTCTTATGGCTATCAACAGACCTAATAGGAGCTAGGGAAAGTAACAGTGGTGGGAAATGAACTTTTGAACATCTGCTTTGAATGGGAGAAAACTGGAGAAGTCAAATATTGCAGTTGCTTACACTAAGTTTGAAAACTTAATCTGATTGCACAGGCTCTTTTTGGAAGACAGATCAAATATGTTTAAACCTCTTCTATGTGTATAATGTTATATATATATCTCTATCTTTTTTTTTCCCTCTTTGTGTTTTTATGTTTCATAGTACAAAACTTGGTGCCAGTGCATCATGGCTAACCTTAAGAAATGATAAACCAGGGAACATAACTACAGTTGCTTATGTTTTTACTGTTGTAGAATGATAGAATCATAGAATGGTTTGGGTTGGAAGGGACCTTTGAAGGTCATCTAGTCCAACACTCCTGCAGTGAGCAGGGATAACTTCAATTAGATCAGGTCACTCAGAGCCCCATTAAGCCTGACCTCGGCTATGTCCAGGGATGGGGCCTCCACCACTTCCCTGGGCAACCTCAGTGTTCTACTACCCTTATAGTAAAGAACTTCTTCCTAATATCCAATCTAAATCTTCCTTTCTCTAGTTTAAAACTGCTGCCCCTTGTCCTACTGCTGCATGCCCTCATAAACAGGGCATGTAGAAATAAGACCTCACCATTCACAACAGGTATGGTTGAAATTAATCATTTACACTGATTTTATATAACTCATGAAACCCAGAAATTTCATTAGGGGAGGAAATGGCTAAAATCAGTTATTCTATACTGTTTACAATTAAGTTTTCAAAGGTAATACTTGCAAGGCTATTTAATGTAGAAGCTTAGGCTTGTCTGTACAGGTACACATATATGAAAAAATCCAAATGATGTTATTTGTCTCATTAGATTATCATAGTCGACTTCAGCCTTTGCAGTAAGGAAGGAACCCCCTTTTAATTATTGAAGGAGAGACTGTCTTTTTGAATTAGCTCCCTTTAAAATATAGGACAGTTGTGGACGTACACAGGGTTCTTCGTTTCATCACCTTCATGACTTTAAAAGCTGTTATGAGTAGATACAGGTAATTAGGAAGAGAGAATCTCCAAAGATTGCTGAATTATGCCACCTAATTAAGTCAGTTGTGTCTGTGGTAGACCTTTGCTGTTGAATCCTCTGTATGTGAATTCTCTGTAGTCACCCAGAGGATCCAGCTCTTTCAGTGAGCTTTAGTTTAGAGTGCAAAGATTAACTTTTATGGACTCACCTTCCCAGTAGTCTGGTTCTGTATGCCCTTTTTATAACACAATTTTGATGATCTACCATGAACACATAGAGCATAAATAAATTAAGGTTATGAAACTTTTGTTACTCTAGATCCTAGTGCTGGAGCACCCTGAAATGAAGATCCTTGATTCATGTGTTTCAGATAATGAGTTCTGCTAAATAATTAACACAGTGTTGCCTAGGTGTATTAACTTCTATGAAGTCAGTAGAGTTAATTCTGTTAGAAAAACAAAGTTAACTGAATGCAAAAATACTCCTGCTGAGGGTAAATTTTTGCACATATAATTATGGAATTCCGTTATTAAAATCAATCATGTCTTAAAAATTTTAATCTGAGATTATCATTGAGAATGGAGGTCAGATAAGTCTTTAAACTTATATTCAATATTCGTAGTTTGAGATAGGTAACAATCTAGAGCTAAGGTAAAATCTGAATTTTACTTTATCAAAAAAAGATTATCCACTATTCTGCTTTTTAACAAAAATAATCTTTTGTATCAAGTCCAAGTCCAGAAAAAGAACTTTACATGATTTTATGTTATGGGAGTTTTAGATTTCTAATCCACTTACATTTTTAGGTATTGCATAGAGGCAAAGAATCTTTCATTAGCTATAGTTTTTACTTCTTGAAGGACTCTACTGGGAGATCTTTTCTGGATGGTTTTGACATGGCCTGTTGGAGCATTCACCATTAGCTTTATAAATCTGAAGCAGAAGCTCACATGAGGAAACATAGAGTGAATTCAACCATCCTTTGAAGGAGAACAAGATATTCTCCAGATGGTTTACTATAATATCTGAGTTTTACTTGGAAGAGAGATAAATTGACCTTTACGGTATGGTCAGCCCTTTCTGCCTTGCAGAAAGAAGAGAATTTAAACCATATCAAACAAATATGTCTTGTTCCCTTCTTCCTTCATAGAAGGCAGGACTTGTTTTGTGTTTGTGTTTTTGACATGTGGATGAGGAAAGAGAAAATAAATGGCCATAAAGGGCAAAAAAACGTTACTTCATAGATCTAAAATAGACTTATGGGCTACATACATCCAGTCTTCAATTAGGATATTAACAAAATATAAATGTCTGGTAGTCCACACAGGATACACTGAACAGCTGCTGCTTGGAGTCTATATTTTTTGTTGACTCTCTTTAGGGATATGCTGGATTTTTTTTAATTGGGAAAAGTGTTTGACTGATTTTTTTTTAATATTTTTTTTTAGATTTAAGAAGCTATACTAATCCCTTATCTTCTCAGCATGAGAACAGAGCAAAAACTGCAACAGCTCAGCATTGTCTCTGAGTTTTGTTGGGGTGCTTTGCAATGTTAGAATGTAATGAATTTTACCAGGGAAAGGCTGGATTAATCCTGTCCTATGACAGACCTTTATAAAAATACATCTGGCTATGTGAGCAAATTTTATATAAATGAGTACATTTGCTAGTCTCTGAATACAATATTCATTTCTATGGCTGCTTGATTCATGTGGGATCTAAAAAAACGTGGTTGTGTTTCCAATTGTCACTGCATTACAATTCACTTTGACATATGCAATAGGGAATTCATATGGATGAGCAAAGCCTTTGAGGGCATGGACTCTAGGTATTAAACTCAGCTTTTCTGTGAATACAAGATTTCTGGAGGTTGTGTTTGCAACACAAAATCTTTATATTCGACAAGTCTGTGGGGAAAGAGTAGAAGGTAACATTTTTGTGAATGTTCATTAGGGTTTGATGGGGCTTGTCCAGACTCATGGCTTCTCTCTTTCTCTGTACAGAGTATGCAGAAAAACTAAATTGCATTTGTCAGTATTCATAAAGGGTGATCCCTCACTGCTTTCCAGAATGTTCCATAATCACAGATGAGCAGGTGTGCTAACATCAGAATAGAAACTGATGTCCTTTCTTTGCTGTTAAGTTGTTGTTCCCCCACAGTAATGAAAAAAAAACCTGAGCAGAAAGTGTGAGCTCCTGTATCTTTGACAGATAGCAGATCATTAGAAGGAACCTGTCTACAAAAACAAAGAGTGATTATTATTCATGTAGAGAAATGTTCTGCATAAAGAAGTTTGCAGAGATCAGAATGAGTTTGCAAAAGATTGCATGGGAGACTTGCTCCTTTCCTGAGTGTAGAATCTTGGCTGTACAAGAAATTACAATTGCTTATTCAATTATACCTTGGATAAATTTGTTTTACATCTCATGACCAAAATCTTTAACTACTTTGTGATAGAAGTGGGATCAGCTATCTGCAGCTCAGGTTTCAGGTTGTCAGGTTTCTGCCATAACACTTGGTAATATAGGAAGGTTGTTTTGTACAGGCTGCAGACTTCTAAAGTTGACTTCAATTCTTTCTTTCTTTCCGAAGTATTCAAGTTACTATTACAACGTACAATGTTTCTTCTTGTTTCCAATTCTAAACCATGTTCTAGGAATTATACTTTCTGAAACTTATGTCCATAAACCAAATTTTCTTAATGTAAAATATGTATTTTATCCTGCATCCAGTATGTATTGTTATTAGAATGGATATCATGGATAATACGGATGAGGTAATGAAAAGTAATCAAGCCAAATTGCAAAAAACAAGAGGAAGCTTAACCCACCGAAAGTTAATCATCTGACTTAAATAAATGCATCACATTGCCTATAGTCTTTGGATAGCCATTGGTCCACTTATAAGCTGATTTGTGGATGTGCTACAAGTCTCTGACAATAAAGGATGGTTTGAGTAGATGTTTACACTTTAGACCATTAAAATGAAGCAAGTTTTCAGAAGCATATTTCTAAATAGACTTTAATCATAATACCATTGAATGCTTTGAGTTGGAAGGAACTTTTAAAAATCGTTTAATCTAACCCAAGGCTCAATGGATTTTTATATTCTGTGTTCAGTCAAGGGGTTTTTTCATACTTTGTTGTACCTGATTCTCTTTCCCTTTTGGAAGAAAATTTGGTAATCAGCTGGAGTGTTACTGGAGACTTTACTCACAGTAGTTCACTATGACTGCTGCAAACAGCCACTAGACCAGAATTTGGAGCTCCAGTGGCTATGTGAATTCATATCAGCTGCAGTTCTGGTCTAGTGGCTGTCACCCAACTATTGATAAAATCTAGAAGCTCAGCTATTGTAAAGAAATGGATTTTTAAATATACATTTCTATTTGAAGGGTGGTCCATAGAGTCAATCTTTGACTCTGAGTTGTAATCTTATTCTCGTTTTTCAAATATATACTATGCCTAGGGTTGCAATGCATCATGAAAATCCCACTGGGTTGGATACAAATATAATCTGCAGCTGAATAGTACCCTTTTTCACTGTTGTCTATCAAAATTTCTATTACTGGCTCAGTCATTCATTAGCAAAAATACAATGCATTCATTCCAAGTTCTGTACAGGATCATCTATTATGTTAGTCTTGTAAAGAAGTACTGGTATTGATTGTTAATGGGACAGTAGTTCAAACTACTTCCTCCCTGCCAAAGGCTATTTTTTTTATTCTTTTTAAAGAGGAAACAAGCATCCTCTCTCATCTTCTAGTGCTACATCCTTGGCACAGAACATAGAATGACTCATTTATAAAAAAAGCAAATGCGTGCTTGAATTCAGCATGTATAAATTTTCTTTCTTAAAGTCTGCTCCTTAGAGAAATGGTAAGACTTTTGAACTATTTCCAACTAGCAGAGAAATACAAATAAGTGAGTTTCTCAATACATCAGAACTGTAACTTCAGTTTTCTTGCCTAAAATGTCTCTTCTTATCTGTGTCTCTTTTTGGCCAACAGGGATGTTTTGGTATGGTTTGAACCATTGATATTAGCTATTGATATTATAATTTAATAGCTATTGATATTATAAATTATTTATTAATATATTAAAAATTACTATTAATATTGCAGTAGATGGACTGAATCATCATTTTGGGGAAACTCAAGACCTTTATCGACAAAGACTGGTTAGCACTTAAATTCCTAAATATATGGAAATCTTTTCTTCTTAAAGCATGAAGAGAAAACGAAACATACAGCCACACTGAAGACAAAGGAAAAACAAAGCATGTTACACTGCTCAGTTTTCTGCTGTCTTGCATAATTACCAGGTTTGTGAATCTGTACCAAGTTCTTGCAGGATTGTTATAGTCAGGGATTCAGCGTGATCATGCTAATACTCATAACATTAACAAGCTCTTTACTTCAAAGTTAGGTGGAGGGGCTGACTAGAAAAGCACTTACTTACTTTCTTGAAGGTAATATACCTCAGAAATTTAGAAGTGTTTTCATGATGAGGTGGAGAGAAACTCTGATGTTTTTGTTTATCAAAGACTTGGAGATTCTTTCTTCATTTTGCAAAAGGCTGCTTTTTGGAAAAGGCCACTTTTCATAGTATTTCTGGGAGGTCTGGAAAACTCATTTTGATTTAGATCTAGAATTTGAAAATGGGTCTCTCCCGTAAATAGTTTTCATGGATTTGGCAGAGATGTCTCTGTCTCAAAGGACAGTTGAAAGTCTAGTAATCTGGTAGGGAAGATATTTTTGCTTATTTAAGCATTAGGAATGTTAATTAATATCTTAAGAGCTATAGTGCATACTTCTTATTTTTCTTCAAACAGTTAGCAAGGGAGACTGAGAAAAGGTGTGGTCTTCTCCCTTTTTTTGGTTAAAATTAACAGGTTTTCCATCTACAACCTGTTTCCATAGTTGTAATAAAGTAATATATTTTCATGGATTGAGATGGGTTTTTTTAGATTTATTTTCATTTTAAACAAACAGGAACATTCAGACCAACAATTCTGAAAAACAGGAAAGAATGGAATAGGAACAAAAAACAGGGAGAAAACTGCAAATTAATATGAAAATAAGTTTCTTAGGGTTTAGTTGTGTCCCTATTAAAAATGACAATGTACCACTATGAAAAAACAGTTTAGTGCATTAATGTTGTATTCCAGGCTCTGCTAGCAGCCTTTAATGCTGCATTAAAAAGAATATGTAAGGATTCTAAATGAGCAATACAATTGTTTCACATGCTTGACCCTAATATCTTGTCACATGATAGGAGCACTAAATTTGTATGCTTACTAGCTGTTAGCAACACCCTTGCTTGTATTTGTCTCTGTTTATGATCCCTGCTCTGCACTGCTGTCATGTAATTCTTCCCATCTATATTAATCACAAATGTATTTACTTAAAAGAAATATGGGGAACGAATATGCTTTACTCTAACCTAAGGGAACCCTCATAAATAAGCACCTGTGAAAGAAATAACAAACCTGATGGTAACAGTATATATTTTTTGCTAATCACTATTGCTATACTATTTTATGGTTTGTCTTTTGAAACAGAGCAAGGAAATACGAGTTCATGATAATTCTTATTTGACAATGACTAGGATAACACATACCCTGCAGTTTTTTTTTTTCTCTTAAATACCTTCCTATAAATAATGACCACAATCTGAATTTAGTGCAGTAAGTGTAGATTATTTTGTTTATTATTTAGCATAGCTTACACAGGATTTGCAGTCAGCCAAGCACTTTACTCTCCTGTTTTCTTGCTCGCACAATGCATCTGGGGAGAAACAATCTATTACACTTCATTAATCCTTTTAATATCTGTTGTCTGCATTATTTGCTCTTTACTTTGTGGTTACAATTAATATTTAGCTTCCATTATGCAAGCCCACTTATCTGTATTAAATTCTGTTTGCTAGGCTTCAGTGTCATAGTGCTGCTGGGACAACATTTGGAACCCAATATCTCTTCTTATGCTAATGTTTAGGCAAACTTGTGAATTGCAATTTCTTATTCCTTCATCTACGTAATTGATAGAGATGGAGAACAAGAGGCATCATTTCTACCCTGTTTGCTTCCTTCATAAACCATTACCCGTTACAACTTGATTTCCAATTCCTATCCAATTTTCTACTCAGCTTGCTGTTTTTCTTTGCTGCTTAATTCTGTTGGTACAATCGACTACAGTCAGTTTTGTTTTATTTCTTCTTGTATATGCTTGGTTGTAACTATTTGAAGCACAGAAGTTCTAAATCCTAATGTAGTCTTGAAGATATGTATTAGCAAACTATTTGTATTTTGTCTTAATATATATATTAATGACAGTAATTAACCTGGAGTTCTTACTTTTGACTCAGAGTGTACTGGAGAGGTGTCATACCATGACATGAACTCTTCAGTTGCACACTGAGTATCCAATTCAATTAAGGACAGTACTTCTTAGTTGTGGATCTCATCTTGGTACCAATAACTCCACATGCTACTAATATTCAGAAAACACTTTCCTGTACAGTATATCAGGAGTCATTAAGATTTTCTATTCAATCTTAAGTTCATTGTTTTCTAATTAGTTGACATTCTCTTAAGTGTCTCATAGTTCAGCTTTGGTCCTGTTCTGGTTTTGAAACACTGGTTGCATGAAACACCACTTTAGAGTGGAAACAATTCTTTCAACTTTGCAGAAATGCTAGGGATATAAGAAAGGGGGTGGGGGTGGGAGTGGGGGAGGGAATATGATTGTATTTCCTTCATTATTTCTTACTTGTGATGTGCTTTTCTCCTAGAAGTACATGATTTTTATGAAAGATAGGGTTGTTGGTTGTTTTTATTCTGTATCAGGAAAAATGGGGATCTGAATGGACCCAGGAAACTACAGGCCAGCCAGCCTCACCTTCATCACTGGAGAGGTGGTGGAAAAGATCATTCTGGAGGTCACCTCTAAGCATGGGAAGGAAAAGCAGATTATCAAGATAGTCAGTTGTGGATTCACAAAGGCAAAGTCATGCTTGACCAATCTGATAGACCTCTCTGATGGTGTGACTGACTAGGTAGATGAGAGGGAGAGCAGGGAATGTTGTCTACCTCAACTTCAGCAAGGCTTTTGACAGTGATTCCCATAACATCCTCACAGGTAAGCTTAGGATGTGTGGGTTAGATGAGTGGACAGTTAAGTGGATTGAGAACTGGCTGAATGATAACACACAGAAGATTGTGATCAACAGTGCAGAGTGTAGTTGGAAGCTTGTAGCTAGTGATGTTTCCCAGGGGTCAATAGTGGATCTAGTCTTGTTCAACATCTACATCAACAAGATGTATGAAGTCACACAATGTACTCTCAGCAAGTTTGCTGATTACATGAAGCTGAGAGAAGTGGCTGACACACTAGCAGGCTGTGCTACAGTTCAGTGTGATATGGACAGGCTGGAGAGTTGGTCAGAGGTGAACCTCATAAAGTTCAACAAGGGCAAGTGTATTACTTCCCACTTGGGAAGTAATAACCCCGTACATCAATATAGGTTAGAGGTTGACTTGCTGGAAATCAGATCCGGGGAAAAGTGCCTGGGAGAGCTGGTAGACAAGTTCACCATGAGCCAGCAATGTGCCCTTGTGGCCAAGAAGGCAAACAGTATTCTGGGATGCTTTAAGAAGTTTGGCCAGCAGGTTGAGGGATTTTCTCCTCCCCCTCTACTCTGCCCTGGTGAGGCTGTACATGAAGTATTGTGTCCAGATCTGGGTTCCTCAGTTCAAGAGAAACAGAAACTACTGGAAAGAGTCCAACAGAAGGCTACAAGGATGATGAAGGGACTAGAGCATCTCTGTTATGAGGAGACTAGAGCCTGTCTCTTATGAGGAGACTGGGAGTCCCAGGGCTCTTTAGCCTGGAAAAGAGAAGACTGAGAAGGGATCTTCCTGCTTTGGCAGGGGGGTTGGACCCAATGATCTCTTGAGGTCCCTTCCAGCCTCTGATATACTGTGGTACTGTGATACTGTGATCTTATAAATATCAAAAAGGTGGAGGTCATGAGGATGGGACTGGCCTCTTTTCAGCGGGGGCTGGTGATAGCACAAAGGGCATTGATTACAAACTAATACACAGGTGGTTTCAACTGAGATTAAGGAAAACTTCTTTACTTTGAGGGTGGCAGAGTACTCAAACAGGATGCCCAGAGATGATGTGGAGTTTCCTTCTCTGGAGACTTTCAAAATACACCCAGATGTGTTCCTGTGCAACTTGATCTAGGCACATTTTTGTTAGCAGGAGGGTTGGACTAGATGATTTCTGGGGGTTCCTTCCAACCCCTACCATTCTCTGATTCTATAATCTGGAAATCTCTGAATGGGATGGTAATATTAGTTCTGCCTCAGCATGGGAAAATGTGGAGGGAAAATTGAGGATTATAGAAAATAAATAATTGTAAACAAGTGCCTCATGATGAGTAATTGAAACACTTTGTAGAAAAAGTCCTACAATCTGATTTTCATGAAGTCAGTAACAGCTTCGATAATGCAGTGTGAAATCTCAAAAGAAGGTAAAGAAAATGAACAACAAATTTGAGAGTAACATTTAACTTTGGGGAAGGTGTCTGGGAGCAGAAAGAAGAGAGAGGTTGCTGCACAGAATGGACAGAGAATAAAATTTCTTTTTGGTGTCCGCAATGCTGTTGTCAAAAACCATACTGATCAATGAATAGAGAGGTAAAAAATATCACAGCACTGAGCTAAGCAGATGCTGTTTGGAGGCAAAGCCCAGTACTGGGACTCCACAGAGTTCTGAGATTGTCTCAAAGTGATTGTTCTCCAGAGGAATCTCAATCCCGTCTTTCAAATTAAAAAGGAGAGGAAATAGTTATAAAAACACCAAACTTTGCAAAGTCAGCTCCAACCTGCTGTCTTCAGTTTCCCTTTTGTCAGCAGAAGCTGTTGAGAGGCAGATTGGCAGCCCACCTGTGTTTGTTCTTCACATTATTAAATATCAACCTTGTGCCAAACAGATTAGAAGTTAGAAAATATGTTAGAAATGATGAAAGAAATCTTAAAAGATCAATCCACTCAAAGGTCACAAGGCATATATTGGGAACAGAATCATTTAAACAACCCTGTGGGATAAAGGCATCTCTCCTGTGGCTGCTCAGGGTGTGGTTATGCTTCAGGTTATGCTTCAAGTACTATTTTTTTGACAGTACTTTAATTAGTAAACATGCATAGGAGTGTTGTTACACTAGTAGAAAGCCACTTTTACAAGAATCTTGGTGCTTTTTTTTTTCTTTAAATACAAAACAATAAGTTGAAACGGAACTCTCTCTCTTCAGAACTATGTAAACATTCATATTTGTGTTTTACAGTTTCTTTCTCAGCTTGTCAGTCTTTCATTTATCAGAATAGATTTTCAGGTGGTGTAAATTAGGGAATTATACTATTCTGCTTACTGACCAATTCTTTCTGGACATTGTCTCTTGGTTCTGAATGTAGTCTGTATTGAGTACTTTCTGACTTAAGAGCCCTATGTCTGGGACAGTGCCAACTCCTCAGCAGGTTCTGCAATGTGAAATTTTGAGCTTTACTTCCACAGCAGATACTGTGCTGCTTAAATGGTACTTGTATAGGTACCATATGAAAAGCAAAGACTTAAAAGTTAAGGCATGTAATTAAAAGGAACATGAACTGTCCTGAATTTAATGTGATGTGGTGGAAGGAAGACAGGGGAGCTATGGAAGAAAGCCTTCATCAGTAGCTATAAACTAAGTCAGAAAATACCCAAGTTCTGAGTTTACCTGAGGAAGTTCATGTCTGTCTTCACTGACTCAAGAGCAGTGTAGCAATGGGTTTTGCTTATCTGTTGTTTTGTTGGTTTGGTTTGTTTTTTTTTTTTTTTATCTTTGGTGGGGCGGAGGGGAGTGACTTATTTTGTTGGAGACTTCCGAGTATTTTTTCATTGTAGAATCCCTAAGTATCTTTAGTTAATGGCACAGACCACATATTGTGAATATCCTTTTTACAGACAATAGCTTTGGATTATTTTCCTGGACTTATTTCAAATGTATTACAAGTAACTCTCTTACCTTATGAAAGCAAAGGCTTAATTCCACCACAACAAAGGAAACGTAAGTTTGTATTCTTTCCTGGAACTCAAACATCTAGGTGAAGTCAAGCTGGACATGAACTGTTTATTTCTCAGCAGTAAAAATGGTCTTTCATAGTAAATTATCAGATGAGACAGATTTCACAGTATGCCTTTGTGTGTTTCAGATACGGATATTTTAATCAGAGCTGTGGAATTGCTGTGCATAGGAGGAAAACAAAGCTGGCCATTTCCAGCATTCTCTGTTCTTCCACATCTGTGTTGTAATGTATCATTAGTGTAAATTGCTACCTTGGAATAGGAGGGTAGTGTGAGTTGTACAGCTTAGGAATTTCTCCAGATCTGTGTTCAAGCTGACAAACAAGATGAGCTGGCTAAGTAAGCTTTCTTTAATTTTCACGGTGTGTTTTAAAGCCTTGGTAAACTGATTTGCAAATTGCGTGCTCCTCCTCTGCTTCTCCAACATGGAAATGTAACCTAAACTCCTGTCTCCATGCATTTGGGAGATGGGCTCACAGTTGTGATTCAAGCTAATCAAGATGCAGATTGGGTCCAGTAATGGCCCAGTAATACCTCATCGTACCTCTACTTGAACAATGATTCTGTCAGAAATAATGATTTTAAACCAAAATCCTGCTCTCCTGTGTGTAGGTGAAAATCTAGAAGGCAATGGATTTACTCTGTCTCTCTAAGATTCAAGTTTGTCTTGGTCTCATTAGTGTATTTCTCTTTTTAATTAGTATTTTAGGATGTGGTACCTGAAATGTACTCTTGCACTTAAAATAAAACTGATTCAGTTTGTCATATTTTCTGATGTGTTGGCACTTCCAGTGGGTGTCTTTAACAGGAAGCTGTAAGAAATCCTCAAATATGAGGTGAGGATTGCCCTTACACAGCTAAGCCATTTACATGGGAGAAGTACTAAGACTGCATAGTCAGATGAATAACACATATTGTGGGGAAGATAGGTCATCTTGTAGTTTTTGACTTCCTCAATGCTGAAAACCTCTTACCAGACCAGGGCTCCAAACATTATGATTCATAAAAGGAAAGAGATCAGATGATGAATATTTCAGATCTTGGCCTTTTTCTACAAGTCTTGCCTCTATGAAATTATTTTTGCCAGTTACTCAGCATTGTACCAACGCTATGAGGGAAGGCAATGCATGCAGGGACCAGCCAGCCAGCCAGCGACTCTTGAGTGTTGCTGCACAGCCCATGCTATTCATATTAATCTTGGAGACTGCAAATAATAGAGGTGTGCCTGGTGTATTAGTTGCAGTCACATAACTTTGTCTGAAGAGTGCTTTGCTCAGCCTCATCTATGTCTGCTTGCTGCTCCCCAGGAGAGCACCAACGGTAGGCAGAAAGCACAGCTGTATGCATCTACTCTTCTGATGCCTCAAGTCATTGAAAAGTCAGAGAGACAACTGCAGAAAACATTCAAAAATCATCCTAAGCTTTCCTTACAGTCTCACCTCAGCTGCCTCCTTCAGCTCACTATCTTTCCTTTTCTTCACCTTGCTGTGCAGGAGACTATTCTCCTACACTGCACTATTTAGTAGTGGGCACTGTGAGTTCAAATGCTCTGAAGCTTCCAAGCCAACTAATCCTTAGATTATTTAAATGAAAAGGGGTTTTCTTTGTGGTTCAGAGCAACCAGGCTATAAGAAAAGGACAGATTTTTGTGCTGATTGAGGCATTTGTTGTGGGGGTTGGTTTGTGTGTAGTCTTGGGATTTTTTTGTTTGGTTGGCTTTTGGTGTGTGTGTGTTGGTTTTTTGTTTTGGTGGGGTTTTTTTGTGGTTTTGTTTTTTTTCTTGTTGTTTGGTTTTTGTTTTGTGGGGTTTGTTTTTGTAGTTTGTTTGTTTTTATTATTTTAAAAACAAAAGCACTAGAATTGCAAATACCATGGATAAAATTAGAATGTTCACCTTAATGAACAACTGAAGAAAATCTTCTTCCTCTAAACTTGACTCAAATTGCTAGTTACCCCATACTGGGTAGTTCCAGTAAAGCTGCTTATATTAACCCACTTTGACCATTCAGTTCTTGGCTGGACTAGATCCTAAATAATGCATTTATTTGTAGAAAGTGATATAGTTTGCAAAATTAGTCATTCCTAAGACTGGACAGAAACTCCCCAAACCTCTCAGGTTTTGTTGTTTGGTTTTTTTGTTTGTTTGTTTGTTTGTTTGTTTGCTTGTTTTGAGAAAATTAAGGAGTTGACCTTTTCTTTTGTGTTAAATAGATGTGATTTCCAGAAACAAGGTTTTTATTTGTCATCATACAAGGATTATCTTTACTGCATGCTAACAGTTCCTATGGCATCATATATCACATGTCTAAGCAGTTCTAATAGTCACATATGAATGAAGGATGACCAGGATAATCATGCAGGCAGGTCTTTTATACCTGGTACATTCTTACATTTTTACTTAGACAAAGGAGAGGACTGTGTCAGTTATGAGCTGGCATCGAGCTGACTTGCTTGGGTGCAGCATAAGGCTTTGCAGTTGGAAATTGTGTTCAAGATCTCTCAACACCCTATGATCTCAAATGCTGAGAGTTTGAGTGGCATTACTTTGGGGAACATAGGAAAAAACCATTAGTGTGATAGAGGTGAACAAAGCTGTCTGCAGTGAGATTCACTGCCTTCACCTTGGTCATCCAAGGAGCTTGCCTCTCTGGCCTCTAAGAAGGGTAGAACAAAAGTACACTGTAAGGAAAGTGCACAAATGTTGTGGCCTTAGCACTGTGAACTGATCAGCTGCAAGATGCTCCTCTCTTGTCTTTTTAGTTCTCTGTTTTAAGCATGGTGATACTGTGAGAGGAATTCACCACAGCCCAATTTTGAGTAGAGGTCTAGGTGTATGTGCAGGAGTTCTCTAGACTGATAGAATTCTCACTGAGGCAGAGAAAAATTAGAAATATGTTGTGTTTTTAAGGGGCAAAAATGAAACTACTTGAAACAAAAGCCCTATATATTTCCATCAAGTTTGTTGTACCTGGCTGTTGATTGGTGCAGCAACTAATCATTGGAGGCAGGATTCTGGGGTTATTTATGGGGTATCTTGACAACACGTCTACAGCTCTTGATGAAAAAGCCTTAAGGTTTTGATTTGTTTGATGGATTTAAAAGGCTTGATGCTTTGAAGTTAGTGGCATTGCACTATTTTTTTCTCCCACTGCCAGTTTTCAGACTCAGAACTACTTTCACAATGCATATAGATGAAAGTTTCATGCAGCCTAACTTCTGCACTGGTGAAAAAGGCACAAGGCAAACTGGAGAAGTGACTAAGTTTTTCGTTTCACTCTGAATAAATCAGTAGTCTTTGAAAGACTTGAAATGTTGGCAAATTGCTGCATTTGGTACCTTAATGAAAGGGAAGAAAAAAAACTTTTATTTTTAAATCTATGCACATCATCTTGGGAAAGAAAGGGCTGAACTGGAAGGTGTTTATGTCAAACAGCTGAGAAAACACTCTTCAACTGAAATGCACCTTGCAATTTTGCTCTCTGCAGGCTGAAAAGTGCCAAAAACATACAGAAGTCCTTATGTTTAGAAACTCGTGATAGTAATGCCAAGATACAAAGTATCTGAAAAAAGTTTACAGTTACGTTAAATTAAATATTATTTTATTCTTGTAGGACATGAATAATTATGTGAGAGTTCCTGAGGTTCATTAGAGTGTACAGTATAACTTTTAAATCACTAGAGGTGATAACAATTGTAATTAAAAGTGTATTACTGCATTTAAATATAAACAACCATAATCAGCAGAGCTATTGTGTCACTGATAAAATGGCTGGCCTGCTATCAGAGGCTATCCAAACTTCTCTGAGCTGCATATTATCCTTCAGTGTGCTTTGAATATGGCTTTTTCATAGCTAAGAAGCTACAAAAAGCAGTATTTCCTCCAGAGATACACCTGAAACCATTCAGAGGATTTCGACTCTATCAGGATTGAATTTTTCAGTGATCTAAAAAATTCATCATTCACATCAAGATGTTCGATAAAAGTATGATTATAATTTGGTTGCCTGATATAAATTATTTGTGACGCTGAGGATTAAAAAGTTCCTGAAAAAATGAAATTAGGGAAAAAAAAGTTGAACCAGGTTACCCTGACTGGATGGATTTTTATAAGTAAACTTATTTCTGGGCAATTGATTTCATATTATTCATTATTTGTCTGAGGTTTGAATGACAGCTAGAATATTGCAAAAAAATAATGAAACTCTCCAAAGGCAGAGGAAGTACAAATTCAAGTACAGTTACAGGTATATATCTTAAAGAATGATCTTATCCTTAAAAATAAACAGTTCCTTTTCAATACAGTGAAGAAAAGCACTTGCATATGAAAACTGTTTTGTTTATTAACACTTTGTCTTACTTGTCTTACGGAAGGCAAACCTCAGAAATTTTCCCTTTGTTCTGATTATTTGCCCAGTAAGGTGTGATTTCAGCTGAGATTTAGGAGGTCAGGAATAGCCAGCCTGCTAGTTAAGTCTTGAAGAGAACAGAGATGCCAGGTTTGTATGCAGATCTGATTCGCATCCTCCTTCCTGCTCGTCACTTGTTAAACATCACGTTCAGAAGTGATGTTTCTTTCCACTGGAAAATAGGGATTCCCAGGTATTAATGAACTATTTAAAAAGAAATTTTCTCTGTGCAATTCTGCCCCTGCTTTTAACCCTTTGAAACCTGTAACTGCTGACCTGTTTCTGCCATTAGGCACTCTCTTAAAGAGGAGAATTGTGGCTTTGTTCCCAGATATGAGTAAGGGGCAGGGCACAGCAATACCATCTCAGGACTTCCTTGGGAAAAAGGTCATTATTCAAGTCAAGACTGTGCCCTGTCTTCTCACATCTCAGGGAGAAATGACCCATTTTTTTCTGATACTTGTTTTTTTCTTCCTCAGCTTCCCTTAAAAGGGAATCTGCATGCATTCCCCATGAAGCTGAACTTTTAAGAAAAATAAACAATCCTGTTTGCTTTGAACAGGGTAACAGAATCTTGCTCTAGAAAGATTTTTTTTTCTCTCCTTAATGCTGAGGATGTTTTGATTGAAAAACAGTGTTACAGAAACAATTTTAAGTTACAGAAGAGTAAAAGAACAAGCAGATTCAGCACATTAGAAACTGAAATGAGATTATTTGCCTAGAAGATTTTCACTACAGGATTGAATTTTTTTTTAGCTATCATCCTAACTCACAGCAGCCAATTTGGTTTTGTGACTAAGACTTTTGTTAGAAAGCCATGTCACAACCTATTTCACAGACGTTCTTGCAGGGTTTGTCTTTTACCAATCAGGTTGGTTTTGTAAGCAGTACAAATGGGAATGAAATAGTGAGGTCTTGTATTAATATTTCCATAGATTTCTTGCAGTCTTGGCACTAGTTATGGTGGATGTTTTGGTTGCATGATTGAGGAGGAAAGAGAAAGGAAATGCATGAAATGGTGTTCAGGGATGGCGTCCTTGTTTTTTGTTTGTTTTATTTTGTTGGGGTTTTTTTGGTTTGTTGGTTTGGGGATTTTTTGTTTATTTGTTTGGTTTTGTTTGGTTTTGGTTTTGGTTTTTTTTTTTTCTCTTGTGTAGTAGAGCAGGGGAAAGGAAATCTGTTAAATTGCATCTGAGCAGAAAGACTTTCCAAGTTGAGGTAAGTAGAGGTTGGGTGATGCTGAAATTACCAAACAGGGAAAGGCACATCACTTTTCAAACTTCCGACATTCAATCCAGACTGCACTTTGCGTGAACAGTACTCTGAACAGCTATTGTTAGGCCATTTCTGCAACAGTAACAGATGGTTTAAAATTTTTCCTTCCTTCCTCTTTTTTCACCACTACGTCAGCACTGTTCTGCTGTCAGCTACTGGCCCTGTAAGACAACTGAAGAAAGAGGTTATGGGAGGCTCATCCAGCCTAATGCTTATGAGTTCAGCACACAGGCTTTCACCCAGGTCCACAGGCCACCAAAGAAGCATGCATGCGTTACACATCTTGTTTGGCAATGATTTCATGGCTTAAAATTTGCTGGAATAAATTAATACATTTCTTTTACCTTTCTTTGAATTTGGACCAGAAGCTCAGATGGGAGCTGGAAATGATGACAGAGATTTCTTCTGAACCCAGCAAAGTGGAGCTGGTTCACCCCTGATGCCATTATCAAAGGAAAATAATTACAAAAACTCCTCTCCATGGTGGTAGTAGTAGTGTGTTTTAAGATCCTGTGAAGATGTAATATAATCCTAGTGTAAATGTCTGAGTAAAAGGATTTACTATTAACCATTTATGAGGTCATGAAAACAGTGAGGAGGGCATGAGAGAAGGGTATCTGTGCCATAGGACACCATTCAGGAACAGGTTGGAGAAGGGTAACAAAGGCTGTTTTAGGCTATGGCATCTTATCTGAGCCATGGGTTCTATGACTTCTAGACTATAAATCCTTTTTCCCTTGTCCTGCTGCATCACTGACTGTCCCTGCACTTCCCCAGGAGCCCTCTGGTTTCCCTGTAGAGCCAGAGATACGCCAAAGTACGGCACACGGCAGGCAAGTCCTGGCATTATGGTGGGAAGAGTCTCTGCTTCATAACTGCAGCAAGTCTGTGACTGCTTAATTACCTTATTTTCTTACCTTCACCATTTTTGAGATGCCTCTTAGAGCTCCCGAGTGCCTGAGCTCTTTCTATTTTGAAGTTGTGGACAGCTGAAGCAAACTCACTGACATTGTCAGGTATGAAGTCCCCTCTCTAAATGAAGGAGTTCATGAAGTTTCTTGAAGTATCAATGTCAGGTAGTTTTTTGTCACTTTAATAAAACCTTCTCTCTTCTTATATTGTTCTTGGAGATTACAGAAATGTCTTCAGTGAAGTTTTCTCAGTATGTTTGGCCTGAGGTAGAGACAAAGGTTGTGAAATTACAGCCAAAGAGTTTAAGTTTGTCAAAATTAGAAGCAATCAAAGTCTGCTGTGATGTATCAGGCAAAGCCTATTAGGCAAGGTGTCATTCTGATAATAGGCAAACTGTTAAAATATCAGATGTCTAAAAATCATGTGGGGTTTGCTTGTGTTGCCATTGAATCACAAAGCAGAAGCTTTCACCTTGCAGGTCTTTGGCTGTTGCATTCACTGTACTTTTTTTTTTTTTTTTTTTGCATTGTACCTGTATGATCATTTAGTGGAAGATTTAACGTGTTTAAACATATAGTGGCTTATACAGATTTTTCTGAAGTTTTCTGAAGTCTCTGATCAAGGAGAATGTCTCTTGCAACCTCAGAAACATGCTATTCCTCAAACATATGGGGCTGTCAGTCCTGAATCCTTACAAAAACTTATTACTTCTGAGGAATTTTGACCATGTTGCAATAAGGTCTTTATAAAACTAATCCTTAAGCCTATTGGCTGCAAACAGCTTTACAGACCTGCTTGTTGTGTGTTGATGCTTCTCCTTTGGGCAGAGTTCCCTAACAGCAGTGCAGATGTTGAGTGGCTGAAACTGTTAACCCACAACAGGCACTGTCACCAAAAGTAACCAGTAGTTTCTCCCATACTCCCTGTGCTGACTCTAATATTGATATGATTACCTAGTAAGTTTGATGAGGACTGATTTAGCTGAAAACCTAAAACTCTGAAAGTTAAAAAGTTATTTCTTGTCTATAAGAACAACTTCAGCTGGAAGAAAGTATTTTTGTCTCATGATGTTAAAAAAAAAATTGGCATGCAAAAGCTTTAGTTGAAGTAATGGCTGAGTTTTGTTTGCTACAGGTTTCTCTCTTGGGCTCTCACAACATTAAAACATTAACTTTCATAGGCAGGAATACTGCATTAGGACTTAAAATTGCTCAGACTGAAGGGCTTTCTATTTTTCTCTTCAAATAAATTACTTGCAGCTTTATTCATGACAAATCCATGGAAACTAGTCTAGACTTGTTTGTTACCTAGAGGCATAGCTTAACCCTGCTCTAAACACTGGATGATATAAATGATGTTTATATGATTTTAAATGAAGAAGAAACTGATGTCAAGTCTTCTAGACAAATTTTGTCATATAACTGGGGAGAGGAAGATAAAATAATCAATGTATGCACAAATATTATGTGAATGAGAGGTGCTTGTTAGATTTGAATATTATTCACCCTCATATCCAAGGTTTATGAGACATCCTGTTCACACTTGTGCCACTTGGGTTTAATTCACCTTGATGTCACCCTGAGACTTCATTAAGGTGGATAAGGATGCATATGAATCATTCACGGGAGCACAAATAAGTGGCATTTTGAAAAGAGATCTAAAAACGCAAAATCTGTGGCAAGAATCTTGGAGGAAATGAAATTTTGACTAGATTTCTGAAAAATTACAGAACGATTCCTGCAGGTAGACTTATGTTAATTGCCATGGGTCAGATTTCAACAAAGACTGGGACTTGTTACAAATTTGAATATATGTCCTGACTAAAGAATGAAAGTAGCTTGGCCACTTTGACAGCACATCCCAGAACTATCAGATGGTTTGATAATTAAGTAGGATCGTTCTTGATTTTGTATTCAAAGACATCACCCATTCCTGCAGTTTATTATTCAGGTCAGCTCACAAATGTGCTTTCAGAAAAAGGCATTGCTTGTGCATATCATATGCCCTTTTATCCTCAAACAGAGGTCTTCATCTTCCAAAGATATATCTCTGACAGGGTTTCCCAACAGAGTAGCACTGGTCTTGCATCTCCTTATAATCCTTATATGGACCATTGGGGAGGACGACTGTAGGGAACTGAAAGAGCAAGTTGAAAGCAGAGGCAGAATAACCTGAATAAACCTTTTCCAGTAAGATTCAAAGAACTCTCTATAATAATTTCAGTTCTCAGAGTGCAAGGATGCATAAGAGAGGAAAATAACCACTGGATATCCACCTTTTACTAAGAGGGAGTCATCTTAGACAAATTTTAGTCAAGCACAGGCTAAAATAATCTTGCTTAACCCCAATAATGAATTGTGCAAATTCCTGCAACCTTCATCATTTTTATTTTGTATTAAATGTCATCTTGTTAGATGATGCATGCATGAGTGGTACAATATGATAGATAGCATGAATTACTGTCCACTGACAGATGTGGTTAAAATATCTCTCCTTTCCGGGTTGGTCCTTGAGAAATATGCCCCAAATTATTTCTTAGTAGGTCTTAAAAAATGAAAGGAAAGTAGGATCTTCACAGGAGGTGAGAAAATTGCTTCTGTGTTTTCCTCAATTTAAGATATTGCTTTTTAATTGCTTTCATTACTTGATGTGTGTAGACACTGGTGTGATGGACAAAAATACACAAGCTTGGTTTGGACCTGACTCTATAGGTCACCAAAAACTTTGAGAAAGCAAGGCAGGCTGTTTTCTGGAATGTAGAAAGAATCCTCAGGATTAAGCAGATTAGTGTTTAAACTCTGAGGATGGGAAAACAGACTTCTACCTACAACCCTTTAAGGCCACCACTTCTGACCCAACTGTTTCTCCCTGCAAAGCCCTGTCCCATGGACGCTGTAAACCATGGCTTTTCCCTGGCAAACCAAGCAGTTCATGAACAATCCTTAAACCTGTAGTAAAACAAAGGCACTAGAAATGTGATTGCATGTGAAATGATAGACTTGATGTTTTTGAAAGATAAATACCTTTGCTTAATATACTATAATAATTAGAGTGATGCCCAGGATGACCTGATAATTTTGTCTATGAAATGGTGTCTCCATCACTTCCATCTTCAGGGTATCTGTTGTCATATAATTTTTTTTTTTAATTTACTCTTTACTGGACACTATTGGTAAGAATTTTTAATATGTTTCTAGAAACTGCCAAATAGGAAAAAAAAATATTATCTACAGCTGTGTTTCTTTTTTTAAAACAATACCAGCCACATAAAAAACCCCCAAAACTATCTTTACATCGTCAAGATTGTAGGGAATGAAGTGATCCATGATCAGCCCAGCTCCTTTTTTCTGTCCACAGTTCAATAGATATAGCCTGCTGATGTTTAACATACCTAACCAAATTCCACCAGGCAGCCAAAACTCTTCTTTCACTTGGATTCATCCCTTATTGAGATGCCTGTGGTTTTGTAATGTCACTGTGTCAGGGTGTGGCTTCTATGTGTATCTTTCTTCTTCAGACACACATTGATGTCTTTGACACTCCTAGAGTCCTCCTGAATGAGTATTAGGAAATTCAGAGTGGCTAAGATGTCAAGTTTTGTGATGCTTCTTTCTACTCTAAAAGGTTTGATGATCAGACCTGATAAATATAGCTCAGATGGAAGAAAATTGACCTAACCTTGCAGAACTCTTGGCTGGAAGGTAATATCCTCAACTTTCACAACCAGGTAAAATGCTTACTAAATGTTTCTGTGTATCTAGAGACAATTTCATTCATTGGACTCAAAAAGCACTTAACATTTTTAGTCTTAAGTAAGCAGCATATTTCTGTTGTAACTTCTATATTTCTGTAAAAATTTTTTGATATATGTTTAAGTAGAAATCACTTTTGCACAGGAACTGGTGTTTCCTTCTCATCATATTACATTATGGAATTGTCTAAGGCTCTTTCCACTCAACAGCACTCTAATTTGTTGTCACAGAAGGTAGGTGAAAGACACAAGCACATACCATCTGAGAAACCTTCAGAATATTTGGCTAAGTGCTGAAAACATCAAAGGGAACAAAGTGGTAGGCTCCACAGTGATGCCAGCTTGTCTGAGATAACAATATAAAATCAGGCAAATCTTACTACATGTGTCACCACCCTGGGGAAATGACCACATAATTTGACATTCTGTTCCCCCTGTTGTTCTTCATCTTCATTTTTTGCCTAATCATTTCCACTATTTATTATTTGAGACACTCGAAGAAACTATCAAGAAGATGTAATTTCTGAAGTGTGTTTCTCCAGTCATGAGCTTCTTGCCTAATCTGAAACTGTAGTGATGCAAGCAGGAATGTAATTATAAGGACAGACGTGTAGAACAGAGCAGGCAATTATAATATAACTGGAAGGGATGGAATGCTGTACTGGTACTGTTGGCATTAAACTTTACTTATCAGGCTCTACAATGAGCACCTTTTCTGTTTGTTTTTTATAGGTATATCAGAGTAGAGCTGTTTGTGGGGTGGTTGTGGGTATTTTTCAGTGTTTTCTCTCTAGAAAGTTTCTTGTGTGTTGACTTCAGTATGCTGCCAGTTTGATTTAGGTGAAATCTTGACTAATAAAATCCACTAGCCAAATTCTTGTAGTACATAGGACTATGCAGTTCTAAAATCTTCATTGGTGTGAAGCTAATACCCTTTTGTTTAGATGCATAATGAGAGATTCATGCAAAACATGAATCTTAGACTCAAAAAGGAAGGCTTCAGTTTTGCTTGCTCTTTGCAGAACTAAGATTTATCAAGACTTTAGCAGGTGTTTTCTATCTGGGATTGGGACGTCAGCAAGAATGTGAAGTGGATCTATTTCCTAAGGAGTTCAACAAATCTGAGTGAGACATTCAAGTTCTGGACAGCCTGAAGACCATCTTCTATGGCAGTGTGTGACTTTCCATGAACAGCATGACTCTGGGACTGGGGTGCTCTCTGTCCTTTTTCACTTTTCAGTGTCTCATGCAGTAAGTGATTCTCCCAAAAGGAGATTTTTGTGGACCCTTAATTTATTGCATCAAGACCAGTCTCTTATTGAAATCAATGAGAGTCTAATTGAAATAGTGCTTCCATGAAGAACATTTTAAAATCAAATAAGTACTCACATGATATTGAAGTCTAGCACTAAGTAAACAAGCAGAATTTTGGAAAATGTCGTGTTGATGTATAGCAAATAAATTTCATCCTGACATTTTGCAAAATTTAGGATTTCTTAGCATTGGCAACATTCTAGCACAGCTTAATTGAAACGCTGGAGAGATAAAGGACATAAAAACCTCAATCAGTCCCAGACATCTTTTACTCTTTCCTAATTAAAGGACTTGAGATCACAGGAAGCTAATCATGGGTAAATTTAAAGCAAATGAAATATTTCTTCACAAAGCACTTAGCTTATGCTAGATGTCAGAATCAAAGAGTACAGCTGCACTTTCAAAAAGCACCACTGAAGTTTACCTGCTCCATAGTGTTAGTCTGTGTTCATGCCACAGGGCATTAGCTGATCACCAAATGACCAAAAAGAAGTTATCTTTTCCCCGTGCAAAGCATTGTACAAATACTCAATTAGTAATGTTTGTCCTTTGCTTTCTTGGTGCACGTGCCAGAAACAGTGTATTACTGAGATGGATAATTAGTAAAAATCTGATAAAGCAGCTTCTCTATTTTCTTTTGACTGTGCCAGAAGCTTACCTTTATTTTTATCAATGGTTTATGGTAACAAAATAGAAAAAAAATATCTTTCAATAAGATAGAATGATGCATGTAACCAGATCCAATTCAAATCTATTTTACTTCATTTTTTCCCCAAAATATATGTATAATATATTTTTAAGATGGCATTAAATATATACCTGCAGATATTTAATTCAACAGTTGTATGTGAGATCAAAACAAAAATATCTGATGCCCTGATAAAATCAAAACATATGTTGTAGCTTAGTGTAAAGTTTTAGGCTAATACTTGCATTTCTTTTCCAGCCTTTTTGTTCTGTCCTTGTAGGCTTTATTATAGTAAACTACTCCCAGTTTAATAGAATATAAACTCAGTACTTTTTGATCACATCAGCAAAGAATGCTTAAAGGCCCTTGCCATTAAAACCAAAACCAAACCAAACAAAAAGTACCTCAAACAACCAAAAAAAACCCAACCAACAAACAGAAAACCAACCAGGAAACCTTTAATGCTTACTAGACTGCTATCCCTTTGAAAAACAACCTTGTTGTCTTGTGGTGACGGCTAATTCCACCAGAATCTTTCCAGTAAGCTTACCATTGTGCCCTTTCTTGCTGTCTGCATCCTGCTGTCCATCTGTAAAACAAATATATGATCTCCTGACTGCAATTCCTTCAGCTGCCTTCTTTGAGAATGGAAACATTTGTCACTGCAGTGGTGGCTTGGTTTTCTTCCTGTAGTATAAGAAATTATGGATGCTGAAAAGGAGGTAAAGGAAAGCAGGGAGGAAGGCAGAGGCCTTCAAATGCAAAACCAAAGCAATATGTTGAGAAGGGTGGGGAGAGTTGGTTTGTTTCATATCTTTAGTTTTCAGTCTACAGAAGTGCTGGGTAAATGTGAAAAATGTGTCTCCAAGTTTGAGGCTGAGGAGTAGCCTGTTTTAGGGCTGCTATTTTAAACACTTGGAAGAAAACACTGTTGAGTTCCTCATATCTATTTCTGCTATGAGGTGGGAAAACAGGAGAACAGGAACTTAACATCATCAAAAGATCCTGATCTCTTTTTCTTCTGTAGGCATATTTGTTTGATCATGCTAGATCTTTGAGACCAAATAGCCTGCAAATTGCTTCTTCATTTCATATTTTTCCATTGCTGCAAAACAAATAACTATTTTACAGCTTTTAAATGATCCTCACAAGAATTTCTTCTTTTTATCTTATTTCTCCTCCTTGCTCTGGCATTTTCACTGTTGCTGCCATTCATCTGCATTTCTTTCTTCTTTGATATTTATGAACTCAGCTTAAGCAGCAGCTGAGTTCAAGCACAGCTTCTCTGTGCATGACAAGTAAAAGTGGTTTACTCAAAGGGCAGGAAGGAGATAAATAAATTCTCCTTTGTAAATCAGGCCTTAAGGCCAAATTCAGCTGTGATGTGGGGAGCATTACCTAGTCATCTCCCAGAAAGATCTGTGCATCTGGAATTGACCTACCTTCCTTCTGAGATGTAAAATGATGTCTAAACTTGATTTAAATTCTTCCCAGGAGGAGCAGAGTCCTGTGGGAATCTCATGGATGAGGAAGAACATGACAGACTATGGTAGAGTGAGGGTTTCTAATGGTTGAAGGGTTTTGAAGCTTGGGCTGGATGCCAAATTCATTCTTGGTCTCTTGTGTTCTGGCAAGCAAGTTCATCCATCTGTGTGCCCCTGTATTTCTACTTCTACTTATATTTCAGTAACATGTTATGATGAACACTTGGAAGAAGGTTTAGGCCTGAGTGATGGTGTCTTAAGACTGCATCAGGACAGAAAATAGTCCTGTCATAACTGCTTTTGTGATTAAGAGATACCCAGTGTCTGTGTTTGTTCCATATTTTTAGAGACTCGCTTTAGTTCTTTTCTGGCAATCTTTCACAGAATAATATTCCAGTCCTTAATGAAAACAAGCAAAAAATATCCTGGATTTGCATGGGGAAGCATCTATGTGGAAACCAGAATTATGAGAAGAAAAAGAAAGGTGTTTTATCATTACCTAGTGTTATTTTGTTTAACATTCACAGTGAAGAGGCAGAGCTCACTGAAGACCAACATTCATATCTGTAGGTAATAAGGTCACTTTCACTGAAACATCCTTTCACAAGCTCTGAGCTGAAGGCATCCAAGGCATGAAAGGAAACTGGCAACATTTTCTGGCAGTTCTTCACTGACGTGGATTTTGCTTTATGATTTTTTTTTTTTCTGGATGTTGAATTATTTTAAATATTCAGGGTAACTAATTTCTGAGTTTGTGCATCTGTGTGTGTCTGGATCAAACAAGAAATCTCAGAACACTTTATGCATAAGATTTTTTTTTTTCTTCTGCTGGCATTACTGCATGAAATCCAGACGAATGATTCTGTTACATGAGACATCACAATAAATAGTGTGAACAATCTCTTTCAGCTTTAAACATCTATGAATCAAAGTCTGTTTGCTCTCTTCCTTGTTATGTTCCTACAACTCTATTAATGAGATCGCTGAACAACAGCCTGGGAGTAAAGAGATTTTAATACAGTGGATAAAATGAAAAAGTTGAAAGTAAAAAAAAGAGGAAAACAAAGAGCCTGTATCCATTTCCCAGATTTTTAATGTCTTTTCTCTCTAACTTCTTCAGAGATTCTTGTTGAGGTTAGTTAAGTTTCTTAAGTGCAGGCTTCCTCGCATTTTGATTTTATTTCTGATTAAGACTTTACCTTCTCTTGACTTATGAGCTATGTCTTGAGTGTCCTATTCTTATTAGTCATAGTGTCATAAAAAGAATAGAGGGGCTTGTTTGTCCATAAAATATTAACTGTAAAAATTGTTATAACAGTTTATCTGAGGGTGTACTGAAACATTCAAGACATGGCAGAAATCAGTCTGGGTTCTTTCCCCAGCAAGGTAGGAGTAAACTAGAAGGAGCAATATCCCCATCATCTAGGAACAGGCAGGAAAGGAAGATTGTAGGTGATGTACTATATCATTTTCTGTTACAGCTTTGTGTAAGGGAAAGTTTCTGTTCAAAAGAAGTATCACAGCCATTGTACTAGAGTTTTACTAGAAGAGAATTGAGACTTTGTCAATGTAAGGTTTTTCCCTCTTTGGAAGATCCACAATATAGCAGGACAATTGAGGTAGCTTTATGTGTTTCTGAGTGTGACAGGAGTGGGGAAGCCTGTCTTCTTAGGGAAAGAAGCTTTTTGTGACCAACTGTAGGGCTAACAGTTCCCCAGCCCCTCTAATAGCTTTCAAATTTATTTGCCAATTTCAATAAAATGCAGGAGAAATCTAAAAGACAGTTCCTACAAGTTTCATAAAAATTGGGACGACAAAGGTGAATGCATGTAAAAACAAAGTTTAGGCAAAAGCACCTTTCCTGTGACCAGTTTGAAGAGTTATACTTCTGGTTTATCACTGTTTGTTTTTTATCATTTTCCCTACAAGCCATGAGGTTTATCTTTTGTAGGTCAATGTGACTCACATTGCTTTTTATTTCCAGATTGCTTTTCAGTAAACAATTATAGGCAGTATGAGAAAACAGTAATAAAAAAAAAAAGAGACAAAACTGCTGGCTCAGAAAAATTTGGGGTATTTGGTATATACTTCATGTGGATGTGTTTTATGACAATTGTTCAGATTTTAAATGTTTTCTGATGTTCAGTAGCTTACGATGGGGCAAGTTTTTAATTAAGATTTCTATCTATAATATTTCCATTGTAAACTCCCTTAGTCTGCAGCTTCTGTGCCTGGTGTTATTAAATTTCAGAAGCAATATTGCAAGTTGATATGACCACCACTTCTAGGACTGAAATGACAAGAGGCTGCTTATGAAATGCTGTGACATTTTCAAATCTTCTAGAGTTGTGCTGAAAATGAAAAAATAGATGTCAAGGCTTTTTTTTCTAATGCATTTTAAAGAGCTATAATTTCAAATTGCTACGGTATATCTGGAAGAAATGAGAAACATGGCACTGAATTTCAGCACCACCCAAAACAAGGACAAGATAATTGTTATTATAGCCTAGCTGATGTTATGTCATAAAGAAACAACACTCTCTGAAGTGGTCTGTGTTCTTCAACTGCTCCACTTAGCACAAATTGCACAGGGTGTTACCGAAATGTAGTTTATTTGGTTGTCCTTGTGGTCTTGTATTTTGATGTCTCTGTTCTATGAATGATAGTTTGTATCTTCCTTAGATTCCAACTTGCCTGTGTCCCTGTCCTTCTTTTCCTCATTTGGCTGCTCCAATCTGAAGTGTTGAAATCCTAGCACAACAAATCAGTAAAAAAAAAAAAAAAAAAAAAATCACTCAAGAAAATCAGAGAAATAGGTTGTAAAGTGCTGTTTTGTTGGCTTAAATATGGTTTCTTATAGCATACTGAATTCTGCAACATTTTTAAGATTCCTGAAGCACAGGATGGAACTGATCAAAAACAAGAGCGAGTGCATGTGTTGTGGGAATTGTTTGTCCATTCACCTGCTTTGAGAAGGGCTGTGGTTCTGTACAGAGTTACAAGTAATCACACAGCTGAGCTCTTGTCATTTTTAGAGGTTTCTTTAGGTATCTTTATTCTGTTTAAAAAAAGAAAATCTTTTCAGCTTGTTCAAAATCTGTTGAAAATAAACGTGACAGAATTAAACCTTCCCCATGAGATGGAACTGGTTTCCAAGTAAACCTGAATGGAACTAGGTACTGCCTTAGCTCAGAAGGAAAACCTCTTTTTACCCACATATTGGTATCTTGCTGTTAGCACATAATACTGGTAACAATGAAGGTAATCACAGATTTTCACCCAAGAAATCAATAATAAGCTTTTTAATCAGCTATTGTGTCCTAGCAAATAACCTCAGCAGCCTGTTACCACCACCCGTTGACATCTATGTTTAAGAGGAACACACACTTTTTGAGGATTTCCCTGGGAACAGCTATGTCTAGCTTCTTCCTAAAACACTTGCAATAAATCCTTCTAATTGGCAGTCTGCAAGCGTTTGATTTCTGCATACTCAGCCCAACCCTGTCCATGGAAGGTGAATGCAAAACTGTGTGCTAATGAATCAAATGCATGTTCAGCTCTTGCAAAAATTTGCATAGTGGTAATGTTGAAATAAGTGATAAATTCAAAATGAAATTCAATGAGACTGAATCAGCTTTTCAGAGACTTATTTATCTATCTTTTTCTCCTTGGAAGGTATCCTAAAGCAAATGGTTTATTCTTTTTCTTTTTTCTTTTTTTTTCCCCTCTTTCATTACATTTGTTTGGATTTATACAGGAATAGACAGGCTGGATTAGACCCAAGCTCCACACTGGCCAATATTTTGTTTTCAGTATTGACCAGCTGAAATATGTTTCAGACTAAGGTGAGGGAGGCCTGTAGGAGGTATTCATAGGAGAGTCTTTCTATCCACTTTATAATAGTGATTAGCTCAAGCTACAAGTCACTGAGGTTAATACTATTACCCCTAATTACATTTTCTGGGCTGTTCTTCACATAAAGGTGTTCACAAGCATAGAAATTATGGAAATCCCTTCATAAATGCAGATATTTAGATATTGGCTTATAAGGTTGTTGAGCAGGCTCTTTTTCTGGTTGATAGCAGAAGATGGGTGCTTGTAGGATGCAACTTATCTTGCTTTAAGGCAGGTACCCAAAAGATTTGTCTGTCTAGGAGAGGTATTCAGGGAATTGTATTTTATATATGTCCACCCCTCTCTACGGATTGCAAAAGGAACCTAGAAAACTAGTGTGGAGGTAGACATCTACAGTACAGCTATGTGAGATGTTGTCAGCTTGAAATAGGTAGGTAGAATATATCAGAGGAGGGGCATAGTGTTGTTTCTTTTCATACTTTATCCTCTCCAGGTCTTAAAAATGTTGTTAGGTCAAGAGTCCAAAAGTCACTAGAAGCAGCATAGGAAGAACATGGGAGATCTCCAGGGTTCAGGACAACAGCATGAAAGCAATGAGTACTGACGTATGGAAACAGACCAAGGTATTGATGAGCACAGAAATGCAGCTATTCCCCTGTTAATTGGTTCCATACCTTTTGTGTGTGGCAAGCTAAAATAAAAACAAATTACATACAAGAGGTAAATCACAAACCATGACAGATAATGGAAGTTTTCTGAGGAAAACTTGTATCAGGGAGGAGAAGAGATGTCTGAATGCAATGGAAAAAGTAACTATTAAATAGTGCCTGAAGATGAACACCAAGCAACAAATTGCAAACATTAGAAATAAACAGGTCTGTGTAAAAAGACCAGTCTGCTTTCTGATAAGGAGAGAAATAACTGTCTTCTGTATGCAACATATAGAGCTTAGTCCTTTATCAAAGCCTTTTACCCCTTTCTTTGGAAGGGAATTCTTCCAGTTGCAAGTTATTAGACTGTAACTGACTTCTAGGACTGGAAGAGTCACACTTCCACTTATTCAGAATCAGAGAGAAGATTATTCCTCTCTTTTCCCTTTTTCAGTTTCAAAGCTCAGATAAGTCTCTAAAGAAGATACTTAAGTGGTTGTTTCCATGTTTTTCTGGTTTTCTTTCATTTGCTGTTGTTGGTTTGTTGTGGGTTTTGGGTGTTATTTTGGTTTGGGTTTTTTGTTCGTTTGTTTTGTTAGTGTCATGGGTTTGATTTGAACCTGCTGCTGTTATTCATACAGTGCTGCAGTCACGCCAGCTTCAAAAAGTGAAAGCAGTAATGGAGCAAAGTATTATGGGGCTTGAGGTTCAGATTACAACATGGGAGGATTCCTGTTCCAGTGTTAGCTTCTGGGTTCCAGCTTCTTGGATGTTAGCTAGTTTAATTAGATTATTAGCTAAGCTAATTATGCATTGCAATTATGATATCTCACGTTGTATTAAACTCTTATCTCTTTTTCTCAACCCTGAGTTTTGTGTGTTACTTTTTCCCCTCACTTTTGTGTTGGGGGAGCAGGAAGTTTAGCCCTTGTGCTAAGCCATTACAGTTAGAAGAAAAGCTTTGTGAATGCTTTGTCTCATACTTCATCTCTTGTATACACAGAATTCACCTAACTTTTAGGAAGCAGCATTTTGGTATCTTTTTAAAAGGAGCTGCCCAAATAAGAAAATAATTTATCTTTTCAATCTCTCTCTCATGTATTTTCCATTTTGGTCTAGTTTTCCATTCATCATGCGGCACTGGTGCATATTGTATTAGGGTATTAGATCAAACTGTCAAAAAACTGACAGGTTGGAGCTTTTTTCCCTTAAGCATATGCAATTTTGGAATAGTAATTAATTCAACCAACTGGAAGTTAGTAATTAGTGTGTTTTTTTCTTGTGCTTCTTTTGGTATGAAATGTTTTCAGAAGCTGGCAGTTTAAACATATAAAAAGCTACTATTTTTGGTATCTTGGTTACACAAGAAGAAGGTATGATCTTAGGAAATATATTAACACACATGATGCTGAACATGATTTTGGAGTGGGAAATGCCTAAGTGCCTACTGACCTTAGGGAGGCGCCTTGCGGAGTAGCAGTGATTGTCTAGCATATGTGTTTTGAATACTCAAGACTTTGTGTCTCATAATTATAGCCAACCACCACTACTACATGTAGGATCATTCTTTAAGTTCTATGGAAGTAATGCAGATCTTGCTTTGGATAAGCTACACACAAAACAAAAAGAAACAAACAAAAAAACCCCAAACCCCCAAAAAAGAAAAAACCCACACCAAAAACCCCACCAACCGACCGAAAAACTCCCCAACCCCCCAGCTGTTATGGTCTTATATCCACAGCAGAAGCTTAATTACTATTTCTAGCTATTTCAGAAAAAAAAGATGCAAGTTATGATAGCTATCTGTAGAGGGGTTTTTTTTGTTTGTTTGTTTAGATCTTTTATTTAGATACCACAACATGGCAAGTATTATAAAAATGTTTTCTGAAGTGATACATCTTGTTCATTGGGTTGGTGTACTTTAGGAACTTCTGACACATGGAGAGAATCTCTGTTTCTAGTGCTGTAGTAAAGCTAGTGTTTCAGCTCTCTTCCTGTACAGATGAGGGAGATGAGAGATGATGGGGCTAGTCTCTTTTCAGTGGTGCCCAGTGACATGACAAAGGGTAACAGGCACAAACTTGAATATAAGAAGTTCTATCTAAACATGAGGAGGAACTCCTTTAAGGGTGATGGAGCACTGGAACAGCCTGCCTAGAGAGCGGGTGGAGTGTCCTTCTATGGAGACATTCAAAATGCATGTGGAAGTGTTCCTGTGTGACTCATGAGGGTGGTGAGACACTGGAACAGGTTGCCCAGGGAGGTGGTGGAAGCCTCATCCCTGGAGGTTTTTAAGGCCACACTGGATGTGGCTTTGAGCAACCTGATCTAGTGTGAAGTGTCCCTGCCCATGGCAGGGGGGGTTGGAACTAGATGATCATTGAGGTCCCTTCCAACCCTAACAATCCTGTGATTCTAAGGTGTATATCTGGAACAAAACTTCTTGCAGGAAGTGGTTATCAAAACTAAGTGCCATCTGTTTTTACAGAAGAACATCTTAAATGTCTGATTATTGTTAGAAGCTGTCATTTAAGAGTTTTGATTGTTTAAAAACAAACCAAAATCCAAACAAACAAACAAAAGGCACAGTTTTGAAAAATATTCCTAGACTTCATTTTTCCTTTCATCAATGTTTTCAGCACATTCTGTTCATTGGTTATTAATGTAGGAAGTACCAAATCCTGTCAAATGGAGTATACCTCCAAAATAGACTCTTCTTCTAGTAGGCCAATAACAGATTTTCCAGTCTGTAGGATGGCATATTGAGGTAACTGTCAGTAAATGTTAAAAACAGTAATGTTAAATCTGTCAGTTAATTTTGTATCCAAGATTAGTGATAGGAAAATAGAAGAGTTTGCAGAAGGAAAAAGAAGCAATATTACTCAGGAAAAAATATTTGTTCAGACCTAGTTACAATATTTGCTGCTGATAATTGTGCTGTCTTTCAACATTAAAATCAAAGATTTTTTTTCATGTTGAAACATGCACCTAATAAAAAAAATAATATTTTTCAGTCTCATTTACTCCATATGCAGTCTTAATGTGACTCTTAAGAGCTGCAGTAGAATTATCAGGGTGAACATTGGCATTTCAGGTGAAAGGGGCAGGTTTTTTTTTTGTGAAGTTGTTACACTGCTACTGTGATGAACAGAATGCTTCGGCTGATGCTCTCAAAACAACAGCTAATAAACTGGAAAGTGTAAATTGTCTTCAGACTTATATAAAAGAATGGCCTAGTTCTTCACTGTGTGGATGAGGCTTGGCTAGGATGGTGAAGTTTAACTAATCAATAATCACAAAGCTATTTCATGTCTGAAATTTGTCAATGTGTTGTGATTTATTGTGGATCCAAATGAAGAATCTCGAAGGTAACCGTTGGTGCCATCAACTGCAGTAAGGACAGCCCAGGTTGTGATCCCAAGCCACAAGAAAACCAGGGTAAGCACAATGGAAAATATCATTGGAGTCTCTTCTATGATTTTTTTTTAAACAAGCATACAGATTAATGTAAAGCTAAGATGGCTCATAAAACATGAGCAGCTGTTGCTGTTGAATTAAATCAAAGGAAAAAATCAGATTATGGCAGATAAGCAGTGAAATAATACAATCAAAGGTAGAATGTACTCTGAAAAGGCTGGAAATGCTGTGCACAGGAAGGTAATGCTGACAGGGCAAAGCACAAATAAGCAATAGAGGTATATGTCATGAACTGAACCCACAGTGATTTTAAAGACTAACTTGAATGTATGAGAAATTATGCATAAAGTCATTTGCCTGTTTGAAATGAGAGGTAGTGGAATGACGGAAGAGGATGGCTGCCAAGAGAATGATTAGCACTGCAGTGGGACCTGAAAAAATATCTCTACAAAAGGAGCGGACTTGATTTCCATCTGAATGGACCACTGAGAGCCTACTGTAGGATGTTTGACCAAACAGGTCCTGTGTCAAACTTCCTATCTGCTGTCCTAGATAGAGGAAGCTATGAATAAATCCAACATCCCATACTGTTGAGTGAACATCGTTTCTGGGATGGAAGTACAAGGGAAATGTTAGAAACAGCTTCTAGAGCCAGAAGATGGCCTTTTATCCTAGAGTACTGAGTCAAACTACTGGAATTGCCTGGAGGACTAGGAATCCCAGAACAAGATAGAGATCAGAATATCTAATACAGAGTATTGGTGCTGTTCAAGTAACACAGTAAATAAACAGAGGATGCAGATCCTCCTGTCTTGCCTGAAACCTTTCTGGGGAGTAGATCTTTCATTCCAATATACAAATGTATTAAAGAGTCTTAGCACTGTCTGGGCTGAGATCTACTCTGTTTATATGCTGGCCACAAGAAGGCAATACAATAACAAATGCTCAGTTCTGCTCACCAGTTACTAAAACAACATATTCTTACCAGGAAAGGTAACCAAAAAGGCTTGGAATTTCCTGGTAGCCTTTCTTATTTCAGTTGCATGAGGAAATAGCGCTGTTCATTGCCTTTGTAGTCACAGTAGTGATGCATCTAACCCTGCTTTACAAGTCAGCTGCAATATGTCTTTGTTTTGGTTTCAATGCAGCTAGTAACAGTGAAAAATAGGTCTTGAATTCTCTGCCATCTTATATATTTGCCAGATGAATCAGCCAGAGACTCCCAATGTGATTTATTCATTGTGAATGAAGGAATCTCACCTATTTTTATGCTCTCTGTTTCCACCTATGACTTAGCTGAATTTATACTGTGAAGTGGAAAAAATCATTTGAGGATGGTGAAGATAAGTTGTTATCTGTTACTGGGATGAGGAACTTGTGGGCCAAATAAGATCCATGATTTTATTTCACATGACCTGAAGTCACTTAATTTTGTTTAGAATAGCCAAGGCAACAACAAAAAGCAAAGCTCTAGTGTTTGGGCTTGGTTTTTTGGTTGTTGGTTGTTTATTTGTTTGGTTGGTTTGGGTTGGTTGGTTTGCTTTTTTATTTGGTTGGTTGGGGGCTGGTTTGGTTTGATTTGGTTTGGTTTGGTTTGTGGGGTTTTTTATTCCTCATTATTCCTCATTATTCCTAACCACATGATACCTGTTTCCACATCACTTGATGTGGTCCCCAAAGTGCAATGGCTTTTTGTTCCTTTCACAATATTGATTGAAAGAAAGAAAGGTTGTGTTTGGTATTAATCTATAACCTGCTGGAATGATTTCAAATACCTGTTAACCCTCTGTAAGTGCTGAACAAAACTTCCACCCTGTTCTTTCAGATTGAGTATGGAATAAAAGCTTAAAAAGGCTTTAATTAACCTGTTTTTTTCCTGGCCACAGACCATTAAAGAGACTTCCTCATAGTGAAGAACTGGAACATTCTTTTATGCCAAATTCTCAACACAGTTTTTCTGTCTTCTCTACTAGAGATCTAAGATGGGCTGTTAAAAAAAAGAAAAAGCTAAATCTAGTATTCATTTTCATAGGGAGGTAAACTACAGTGAGTTAGATACTTGGGCTTCAAAAGAGTAAATCTGGCTTCCAGGCTCAAAGGAAGTGGTTGAGCTGTAGTCATTTATGTAAAAAGCATTAGGTTAGCATGCACATATATGTGTATGTCTGCATGCATGGGCAGATATGTACAACTTAATGTGTGGTAGCACATGTTTAGTGTCATTCTTCTATATTCCTTTTTTGTCTTGAAGGCCACAAATATCAACCTTGCAGCTTCTGTGATTTCTTATGAGCTTTCTCTAGCTGTTCCAATTCTCTCATTGTTAATGCTTCCTGTAATTCAGGCATGATATCGCACAATTGCATGGTAATTTGGAGCAGGGGAGAAGTCAGGATCTTTAGTGACCTTTTCACTTGAAATTTCTCTTGAAAGTGACTGTTAGCAAGTTTGGATGTGTCTTTTGGTAACCTTTTACTGTTCAGTGTGTGTCCTTCTAATGAGCTCTTCAATAACGCAGTCCCTCAACTATGCCAAACCCCAGACATATTTAACATGTGGTTGTGTGGTCCTGAAATTAATCCAATATTTTCAAAGCAGAAGTAGGCAAATCTGCTAAGTAGTTTCTACTAAAAATTTTGTACCTGGTCACACCTAATGTGCCTACTGCCAGTAGAAAATACCTTGACATTATCTTGACATATGGATAAGGTAACCACATCCTGATTCTTTCCTAATACACTTACATTATTTCCCAGCAAGTCTTCCAAATGTGTTTAGTGAGCAATATTTTTGATTGATTTTTTTCCTCTCCCATAACTTTATCAAATTAATTTTGAGACCATGTGAATTTTAAGCATTGACTGAATTGTTCTCCTAAATGCATGTCATCCTAGCTCTTTTATTGGTTTACAAAGCCATATTCATGTTTTTTGGTTGTTTGGGGTTGGTTTGTTTGTTGGTGGTTGTTTGTGTTTTTGTTTTTGTTTTTTTTTTTTCAAATGTGTCTAGCTGGTTCTGTCCAAGTGTACTCACTGAATAAAATACCTGCAGCCTTATCCTGGTCATCTCAGAAGTCTGTGTGGCAAAATGCCTTTTTTCAGTACTTTTTTAAACAACAGAAAAAAAAAAAAAAAAAAAAAAACAAAAAACGTGCTACAGTGTGTGTTTTGGTTTGTTTGGGGGTTTTTTCCTCCCCATTACTTATTATCACTTTCTAAATAGAATGTTTTTCAATGTATTCCACGATAGTCTATTACTGCTGGCTATGAAATATTTTGTGATATGGGGCTAGTTTTGGTGTGGAATCCCTGATAAAGACAAGAAAATGCTTTTGAATTTGCTAGCTAGTCACAGGTTAAGACAGTGAGTTTCTATCACTGTAACTGGAGAACACCCTGAAAAGACCTAAAGACAAAAAATGTGTATCTATTCATACATACATAAACATATATACACACACATATAATTTTATTTTCCTTCTATTACATGAAAAAAAATTATCTCAGTTCCTTCATTTGGAACTTTGCTATTCTGAGCTTATATTATCTGTAAAAATCTCTTGCAGGATGTAGGTATGGGGCTGCTGATGTGGGCTGGGAATGTTCATGAGTCTAATGAAAAATAAAATGTCATTTCTTAATTAGTTGCTGACTCTCACTTCTGTGGAAACCCAAAATGTCTCTCCACTACACTTTCCGTTAAAGTACAGATGCTAACAATGAAATAGCAAAGTAGCTTTTCCCTCGTAGTCTTCAGGCTAACTTGCAAGTTCAAGTGATTTGCATAGTTCTGATAAATTTTATATTATCATTCTGCATGAGTGAAAGTGTCATCTGGATTAAGTTAGGTATTTTATTCAGAGTAGCTCATGCAAAATAAATAGCTCTATCATCTACTCCCTCTTCACCTGAAAAGCAGCCAGATTTCCTACAGCATTGTCAAATAATATCTACTCTTTCAATTAACATTAGATACAATGCTTAGACAAACAGGATCTGAATTGCAAGTCACCTAGTCTCTTCTTTCTACAATCAAAAGCCTGTGATTTCACATCTTTCTTCAGGCAGAAATTATTTTTATCTGTAGAATTATACTTGCGTTTCACAGACTAGTTGCAAAGATAAGCAGTCATGTTTTAAATCCTCTGTCTGGGTTCCTCAGGATGTTAGACGAGAAAAATAGGTGTGGGGACTGGTAGATAAAGACAACACAGTTGGAACCTAGGCTGTCTGGAATGCTATTTATTGTAGTTCTCCTACTTCTCTTTAATGGACTTTCTGTTTGAAGACTTGCTGTAATTCCAGACATACTGAAACAAGTAAATCTTGGCTGCACCTGTTACTGATAAAGTAGATGTATTTTATTTTTATGTGTTCAGACTAGATACCAGTCATAAAGCACATCTACGTTGCACCTGAATTTGAAGGTGCAAAATTTGCTTCTTAATGTGAAACAAGGTGGAGTCCTGTTGCATGAAATAAAATGGGTCTCATTGTCCTCACAAAGAAAAAGAAAATCTAAGGTAATGTGAATTTGTTGTTGACTTCTTAGCCAAAAGCAGCAAGGAAATATGTAGTGATAAGCATATTCATCTAGAAGCTCTGTAAGTAAAGGGCAAAGTTGCAGAGATGACAAGCTAGATGTTTTGAGATGAGTTTTGTTGCTGGAACACAGAAGGAGTGTTAGGACATGGTACAGATTTCTGAAAAACAAGTGGTGACACATTCTAAGGTCAATGTGTAATATCTTTTCCATGCTTTTCTAAAAAGTCAGAATAGTCTGTTCAGCAGTAACCTTTCTCACATTGAGTATATTTGCTTTCCTGTCTTTAAAATTCATCTTCTCTATTTGTGCTTCTGACAGCTTGTAGGATTACCTTTTCCACATATCTATTTGGATGTGCTCACTCTGTCAGGTTTTGATTAAAAGAAGTATACTTATACTAAAATAATATATACTGTAGAGTACATAGACAACATTTTAGCAAAATCTTTTTTTGTATTTTGTTTTGCCCTTTTTTTTTTGAGAACCCTCAGACACCATTTTACTATTACCTCAATTCAGTTATAGCAAAACAGTTAACTTTTAGAAAAGAGTGACATTTTAGTGGGTTGAAGAAAAGATTGTTTCCTCATCTATAAGTAAACAGAAAATTGACTGAGGTCACCAAGGAAATGTCCCTAAAATGTGAAATATAAAAATCATTGGAAAAACTTGAGTAAAGGTATCAGATATTTCCCATATGCATTTTAGAAATGATTCAATAAAAACGGGCTCATTGCACTCACTGTCATTTACTTTATAGTAGATAGTACTTTTCATTTTGAGGGCTTTCAAATCACAGCACAAAATCCATAGTGGCACATGCACACATACTTCTTCTAATATGAATCTGAAAGAGATTGCCAAAGTCACTAAGCGCAGTATGTTTACTGTTTCAAGCAACTACACTATTTATACTATTTATATAATAAGTTTATTTTTCAAGTGATTATCAAAAAGAGAAAAGAATAATACCCCCTTTACTCTCCTAATACAATACACTTCAAAACTTTATATACTCTATCATGTATTTCAAAAGAGAATTACTGAAGTGAAGCATGGCTTAATTATCATCACTCTGAAGATATTAATTTATCTGATGTTGAGGAAAAAATTGTGATTATGTGGTGGGAATGGCAAGAAACCATCCTGTGTTCTAAGAACATTTTATAAAATAGATCCTAGTTTCAACATATCACTGTTACCCTTTCACTAGGATTGACTTAGATTATCCAACATCGTTACTTTATAAAAAGATATTCAATACATTAAAGTAATTTCTCTAATTGTTTCTAACAAGGTGATAAGATATCTAACTGAAACCATCCAATCTGATTACCAATTGTGCTCTTTCCACCTACTTTCTTTCCATCAGTTTTGCTTACTGTCTTTTATGGAGTTCTGTGGACGTATTTTTCAGTCGTGTGAACGGTTTTTACCATGGTGAGCTAAACAAACTAGGTTTCCTGTCAGTGTGCTCACTCTCCAAATATTTTTGAAGCTATTGGTCAACTACTACTAGACTTTTAAGAGGTGGAAATTAGAAATCTATGAAGCTATGTAGTAATGTAAATATTGGGCACTATTTAATGAGATTCCTCTTACTGATTGTTTTCCACCTTGTAACGAGTGAATTTTTCCCTTCATGCTTTTTCAAACAGGCTCTTGCAAAATTTTTCTTGCTTAGAGGCTTTCTTCTAATTTTCTTTCTACTAGTCATTAAAGCCAGGTTGTGTTTTTTTTTCTCTTGCTAGCAGCAAACTTGAGCTTTCAAATTTTTTTCACCTCTCAGTTTTTTGGTCTATGTTGGGAGAGTTGTACTACCTCCACTTTCCTGTCTAATCAAGGTGAGATCTTTTTAGTGTCTACAATGGTTTCTAACTTCCCTTGTGTATCCTTGTAATCAGCCTCTTCATATGTTACCATCTGAACAAATTTCTCTTGAATACAGGTGGCCAGAAATATGTGCAATATTCTGGATGAAACTTTGTACAATATCGTTACAATATCGTTAATAATCCTGTACTACATGGTCACACCTAATTAATTATTCTTCATCTTCCTTTGACAATACACAGTATCTTTCCCCTCTATTTTTTCCAACTGATGAGACACCAGCATAAATCAGAGAGTCTTGTATGACCTTGAGCTTTATAATAGTCCAGTCTACACATATCTTATTAATGCTCACAGCTCCAGATCATAAGAGCATTTAATTAACATGTGCAGGCCTGGGTTTACTGAGTATGAGGAAGTGTGGTGTCTACAGCCCCCATCTCCACTAGTACCATCTTATGCTAGCTGTGCTTTTACATCATGTGATACAGATTTGCCATGTAGATATACAGCCCTCCCTCACAGATTGAAGTCATGCTTTGAAGTCCTAGACCTCTCCTATCTGTGGGATGACAAATAATATCTTTCCTTTACTAGTTCTTTTTCCATGTTCCAAGTCTTCCTCTTCTCCAATATTTTATTGCATCAGATAAAACATCTCATTAAAATCTAGACAACAAGAAGAATTAGTATATTTAATATAGAAGAAAAAAAGAGTAGATTTATTGTATCCAGAAAAATCAAGGACTTTAATCAGAGAAGTGTTGGTTATTTTGATGTAATTTACCTTAAAGTCTGCAGTGCTTTTTATTATGTCTTCTTTCTCTTTGTCAAGCTATTCCTTTCTTCCTTCAATGTCTGCCCTAAAAGTCACACACACCACCAAGACCAGTCTGATGAGCTAATTGTTTTTCTTGACTTCATATTATTATAGTTAATGCTGTCTAGTCTCTCTAGTTACTGCATTGTCTCAAACTCATTTGACTCTAGGAAAAACTTGCTTCATTCTCAGTGGAAAACATTGGTTCCTTCACAGTATGAGTGGGAATTCTGGGGCTTTCAATATGAACATGTAAATCAGGATTCAGTCTCTCTACCTGGGGAGAGTGCTGAATCACTTGTAGCTCCATAGATAGCTCCTAATCAAAAACAGTCAAGGGCAGAATAGCTGCTCTTATCCAAGAGCTGAATCTCTCTCTGGACGTGCTTGTCATTTACTATAGAGAGAGTAGGAATGCTACACTACTGACTACAACTTAGGTGGAATCAATCAAGGCCATAGACCTTGAGGCAAGATTGTTCCCTTGAGCCTCTTCAGATGTGAGATACGATGATTTTGTCATTACATGGAGTCCAGGAAAGAAGTGTGGGAAGACTGTTGTATCCATGGAGAAAAGTCAAGGAAAACTAGACAAGCATGCACACTATGGCCATCAATGAAATAGTCACTTTTCCCTGACAAAAAAATAGGCTGCTAATGGGCACCAAAGTGTTTTCAATTGCACTGGATTCTAGCATTTGTTGAGCCTTCCCTGAGTGTTCATTAATCTAATTGTGAGGCAAATGCCAGCTTCAGACTAAAGGTGACCTAAATGTCACACCACCCTGTAAGCATTAAAATAAAGAGTGCTCAAGAATTAATGAGCATAGTGGCCACATTTCTTATGCATAACAACTGGTAAATCTTACCTCATTCCTCTTCAACACAAAATCTTCCTCAGTCAGCTTGCCTGGGCAAGTTGCTTTTCTTGCAACTGTCAGCTGCTTTTTATTAGTTTATAACAAACAATAGAGGCTGTGGATCATGTGAGTTAGGTCTTTTGATTAGTTTTGTACAATATGAGAAGTTTCCTTTCCTTCAAGAAAACCTGTTAGGCTTTCCTTCCAGTGTTTTCTCCAAAATCACAAGATACACTTGACTGTCCCCTGAGATACTTGAGAATAGTGAGCTGACTCCTTTCCCTTCTCTTTTCAGGTACAGTATTTCTATTCTCTTTTCTCTTTCATCTTGTATTTTAACCTTTGAGAAATGGCAAAGGGCATCACTGTGACTGACAGATAGGAAAAAAATAGGAGGAAAAGTCATTTTGAAAGGTGATCTGAATTACCCAAATAACAGGTCACGATTTAATAAGGTTTATTTTTTAATAAAATAAGTCTTAACCAATTTTTAGCATGTCCATTATATATCTGAGAATGAAGGAGATGGACTTTGGACACAGAGAATCATTGGGAGACACATTGTTTATCTTAGAAAGAGGGAGTTGATCTCATCTCAGGACAGAGCAATAATACTATATCTGGATTACCATTCCTAGTTCTAGTCCATATACTGTGTGAAGACCAGCCAAAAAAAAGAGGTTGACAAGGACTTCAGCAGTTCAACTATGCAGTTTGCAGGCAAAGTCAGGTGTTGGGCTCAAAAGGGCGAGGATGTTTTCACTTCTACTGTTCATCTGAGTATCTCTTTGCTACTCAGGTGGTGATAGGGCATACCAATACTAGGTAGCAGCAGGGCTTTTGGGTAGCAGTTAGCAGGAACTTCAGTTAACTCAAATATCTTACTCCTGTGGTGCAATCATAATACCCATCAGCATTTCCACAGTCTGCCCTTTTCTTTACCACTTTGAATAATTTGTCATCAGAAAAGTTTGGTGTATCTTCCTGTTGACTGCAGGCGACTGCAGGCCACTGCAGTGGCCTTGGACATCAGTGTAATTTTTCGGCTCTTCTGTGATATTCAGAAAAGTAGTTCTCAGTAGACTGCAATGCATTAAAGTTAAGTTTGTGGAGAAAGTCTAGATAGTACCATGTGGTGAGGTTTTGTGGACTTGAAAAGGAAGGCAAAGACCAAAAGGAATAATCTTTCCCACTCTGAGTGCATGAGTACTTATTGTAGAGAGGAGGCAGTGATCAGGAAAGAATGATTTCATCCAGAATTGTCAATGATCCTGAGCTTGAGGATGTCAGCATACCCTATTTGAATAGACAAGATTAATATAAATATCCACCAATACTATATATTACTGCATATTAAACACCCAACACTACCAATAAAAACTCAAATAGATACATAACTCCCACCTCCATCTTTTAAAGTGACCAACTAGGTCCACCCTATTACCCCAATACACCTTTCAGATCCATAGAAACTATAACCCCTCCCCAACCACCTTCACCCCATTAAGACCCATTGAAACTCAGCACTTATAACATAACCCTTTCCCCCTCCCAACAAAAACCCCACAGCCCCTGCCGAAAAACTATCTACATTCCCTAGCATTCAATCCCAACAACCACCCTCCCACAATAATGCCAAAACTTCTTACAGACATAAAGCGCTGAATATGTCAAATATCCACCCAAAAACAACTTAAGCCCTTGATCCCCCTTGCTGGACGCCTAACGTGCATGTTGTCCCTACCATTTTCAAACTTCCACCTCAGCCTGCCAGCACAACCACCCACCACCCTGCCAGCAAACTACTTCCCACTACACTCACTATCCCCCCTAACTTCACTGTCCATCTTTTTTTTTCCTATCAAAAGTATTTCATAACATTTTGTAGTTGCTAAGGCAGTTGTAGTCACTGTGCAGTATTTTTGTTTGATATTTTTTGAGGGAGGAGGTTGGTGATGAATAATCACAAAGATCCAGTGAAGAGTTTATCTAGGAAAACCATTTTATTTCATTTTTTCTCAACCTTCTAACAGTTTTCTCCAAATCTCGAATTTCTCTTATAACCTACATGATCATGTTATAAAATAAACACCTAATAGAGATTTAAGAGTTTATGAGATGTGTGCTATTGGTAGATAATATAAAGTAAGACATTTTGATAAATACATCAGAAAATACAGACTTGTTAGTCTACAATCATTTTAACTAGCATGCTCTAATGTTGAAATTTAGGCAAACGTGACAAGTTCTCATGCTCTTATAAAATTTGGATGCTACATTCTTCCTGCAAGTGCTTATTGTTACTGAAATGTCCTGTCAAGGTATTTTTTTCTTTCTTTCTTTTTTTTTTTTCCCAAACTACCACAAATTAGCATGCTTTTCTAATAGTTGGCCATTAAAATTCAGCTGGGATGAGCCATTATGCAGTGTGGTGAGTGATGCAGTTTTCTCCCTCTTATCTATATGCTTCCCAGCTGAAATGCACATGGGTTAGAAAGGGATTCCTCAGAGATGACAAATGAAATAATAGTGGCAGAAGGATTTTCAGTCTATCAGAAAAAGGTGTAATGAAATCAAATATTTGGAAGAAAAGTCAGAGACAGTCCTGTTAGAAAGTGTGCATTTTTCACAATGAAGGATAGCTGCCTATTGGAAAAGCATATCTAAAATTCAGTGAGATCTATGTCATCTGGAATCTTTATATATAAAAATAGATGGCTTTCTAAAAATATATGTTTTAACTTCAGAGGAAAATATGATCTGCTTGTAAATATTTATTTTTACTTTTTTTCAGTGACATTCCCTCCTCTGTTCTGATCAGTAGACCAGAAAAAAATTAAAAAATGATCGCTGTAGTTGTTCTCTCATTTCCAAGATGATGAATATATGTTCTAGTTGGTTTTCAAAACTTTCATTTTTGAGTAAAATGAAGAGTGGGTGGAAACCATAGTGCACCTTGATTTTTTTTATTCTTTTTTTTATAATGGTAAAAGGGAGTTAAGGGATTTCTACAGATCTCTTTCACCCAGAAGAAAAACCATTTTTCTTTTGCACTTTTTTCTTTTGCACTTTTTTTTAAATATGTGCAAAGTTTAAAATATATTTGCATTTAGAGACAGCCAGGGAAAAAACATAAAACTCAACCTGAAATTATTATTCTTTTTATGATATTCTTTCTATGATGAACCAGCATAAACTAACCTTTAACTGTGGTGGATGGTTGACGATGACCTCTAAAGTATCTTGTCCGGAGGCTTCAAAGTGGAGTGATAAATATTCAGTAGCATCTACAGCAAGTCAAAAGTGAATATTCATACATCTTTTGACAAGGGGTGGAGGTGGCTTTTCCTGTAATTTTGTTAGGAATTTTTGTTGCAATAGCATTTTGGAAGGAAGAGGTAATTAAAGAGATTGGATTAGTTTTAGGGGTTGTATTTTGCTGATTTTTTTTATCACCCCACATAGCATTGTTCCAGTTGAGTGTGGCTTCTTGAAGCATAGCTTTATATGTATAAAATGAATTAACTGAACTTGTGTCTTTGTCTTTTGTGTCTAGGTATTTAGTTCTGTATTTCACTTCTATAGTGATTTCCCATTGCTTCTGATCCAAAGCCCCTGATGGGAGAGAAGGTCATGACTCTAGTGAAGACTTTTTTGGACAATATATTTTTTATGGTAAATTTGGAAATTGTTTCCTATAAAAGGTGTAGCTATATATGAATGGCCCCATGATATTAAGTCCAGAAATTTCTGATGGGTAAACTCGTCATCCCTCAGACGGGTCAGAGAAACTAGCACTGCAAATATTAACTTCTTACAAATGCTTTACTAGTTAATGGTTTCATATCCTGGGCAGACAAACATACAAAGACTTTTTTTTTTACTTAATTTTATTTTTATATTTCTCTTTGTCCTGGGTATGCATAGTATTGCCATTAATATGCACTTCTCTAAGAGGATATTTCTATGTGCAAATCACACATTTATTGATACAAATGCAAAAGGCTGGTAGAGGATATTTTGTCCCTCATTGAAATGCTAATTTAAAATTTACCAAGTGTTTCTGTAAAAAGAAGTGGTTTGGAATTTGGAGGCCTTTCTCTCCTCTAAAGGGACTGCAGTTAAAGGACATCTCCTTAATTGCAGTTTGAGATAACATTCTCCAAGTGCTAGGTACAGGGCATCCAGGATAACACAGAGCTATTAGCAGGTGGCTGGGCCAGCTGGAATAGAATTGCCACCTGCTACAACATTCACCATTAATTAACTAACTCATCATTAATTGCATGGTCTTCTAACTATGATCATGCGCAATATCTGTATACTATCTAATAAAATCTTTGCATCAGAATGATAAATCTGAACTCTCAGGGAGACTAGTTGTGGCTAATGCCACAGACATCAGATGCATATTCAGAAAGAAGCAAAAATCCTGGAAGCCCTGTGTTCGTAGAGCCAGATCTCAAGCTATTTTATTTGGGCACAGAACCAAGTCAACCGCCCTTTGGAACTGGTGGGACAACCTCAGTTTTTCTTTCTGAGAATCCCAGTTTTGAGGGCTATGTTTCACCCAGCCACGTGGTATGTACTTGAGTCAGAAGGTGATTATCAACAAGAGGAGGAATTCTATGTTCTGTAGCTCTCTACTGTAAATACTAGCCAAAAGCAGCTTTGTCAGTAACCTAGGAGCTTCGCTCTTTGGCTTCCATCAAATGACCAGGTGTTTGTTTTTTTCTTCTGTGACCTATAGGCCAGAAAATCAGAGTTCTCCTGTGTTTGCAAAGTCTTGGTCATTTTGCAGAGCAACATGTCTCCAAGAAGCAAGGCCTGAATTACACGAAGAACAGGCAGGGTTTTGAACGTGGAAAATAACTTATTGAAGTTGGTTTGGGAAATTATTGATTTCTAGTGCAGCTACTTTAATTCCACCTAAAAAGTAGGCTATCTACTTCTTAAATATTTTTCAATGGAAGGACTGGGAGATCTTCAGAAATCCAACTGATGAAGCAGCATTACTGAAGAGAGAATTCGTGATGCATTTATGCTGCCTGAAATAACCATTTTTTGCATTTTAGCTTTGAAAAGAAAGTCCAGTCAGTGCTCAGCTACCATATGATTAGCAGAGACTGCTTCTATGCAGCACCTCTGAAAGAGAAAACCAAGAGAAGGGAATTTTCTCCATCATGCCTGTTTACACATTTAAATCTTTATTACAGATACTGTTAAAAGTATCTCTGCTAAAGTAAACCACCAGCGTAGTCCAATAAGTTTGGATGTTTTAAGACCATGGAGTTTTTTGCACTGTGTCTGTGTGATGTAAAGTTAGCGTTTTCAGTTTCAGTTCTGCTCACTTTGTAAATCAAGCTCAACAGCAAAAATTTGAGAATACAATTAATTTAGTTTTAAATTTTTGACATAATAAAAAATCCCACAAAACAAAGAGAGGAAAATGAAACATAGATGTGAAAAGATTTTTTTTTTAAGTATCAAAAAGTACAAGATAATTATAAAAAGCACAAACTGAGTAGCAAACCCTCACAAGTTTAGGACAGAGTGAGAAATCCTGTATGAAAATATAAAATTCATGTTTACTTAATCAGTCTTTAATCCTACAAAGGACGGTGTTGCTCATCTCAGGACTAGTTAGAAAGAACAGAAAAACAGTTGTGTTGTCCAGCAGTATTTTAGTGTAGATTTCCACGCCTTTACCTTGTGATATCAGTCAACAAACTTTGCCTTGCAACCTACTGAGGTGGTTCAAAGTCCCTGAGCACAGGAGTAAGGGAACAAAATAATTACACCGATTTGGAAAGGGAATAGCTGTTCAGACAAAAAGCTGTTCAGAAAACATTGGCCCATTCCTTTTTCACTAAAAATGAGGAGGTTTTCTGTCTCAGGAATGTGCAGCTTTCTTTGTAAGAGCAGCAACAATAGAGAGAACATGCTTAACAGACAAGGAAGCCTGAAAGCTGGGGGGTGTGTGGGTTTTGGTTTTATTTTGGTTTCATTTGGTTTAAAATTAGTGCTCTTTTCATGAAAGAAAAATGAAAAATAATAATAATTTAAAAAATATAGTGCATGGAATAGCATTAGGTTGTTTTCCCTTGTTGGGTTTGAATGACATGTCTCGGTCATAAAGAGGAAGGTAGTGCAGATATGTTCCAGAGAAAAAATTTTTATTCTTACACTACAATTCCTTGGTATTTCTAGAGTGAAATCATAGCAGCTTTGTATAATTTTAAAAAGTAATGGGAAAAAATAATCTTAATTATATTTTTTTTCCCCCAAAATATCAGAATAATTTTAGAATGGGCAATCTCTTTTGATAGCAAACTCTTACAACTCAGATCTCACCATGCATATAGAAGGGTCAGGGGGAAGAGGGCTTTAATTATTTGACTTTGAGAACTTTTACTGATAATTTTTTAAAATTAACTATTCTGAGGAATAATTTGAAGGTCTTTTTGTCTGTATTTTCTTCCATTTAAAAGAAACCTCCTTTTTCTCTTCCCCAAGGTCCATGCAGCACCTAGGAGGTAGCACATTTAGCACACATTGTGTTTATTGTAAAGATGCAACATTGCAATGCATTGCAAAGGACTTCCTTGTATCATCATTAAGTCTTGAAGATTCCTCTTGTCCTTTAACACACTTGGAGCTTTTTACTTCTCACCAAGCATATAAAATTATAAGATAAAATGTTAATAGAAAAATAGAAGTTGTATAGAAAACATAGGAATAATTTATTCCATTAATTAGAGTGATATGCTCTGCAATTGCTCAAAATAAGTAGACATGCAAGTTATTCTATCACTTAATAAATTACCATAAAGTCTACTCTAAATCTAGTATCTTTCAGTTCCTCTAAGATGATGAATATTCTGATATCAATGCCTTGATCCTCTAATAACTTCCACACAACAAACTTCACTTTGGCATAAACACAAACTACAACAAAGTTAATAGGAGATGTTTTTCCATACCAATTAAATTTGTCCTTGAGGACCAGACAGTCAACAGATATGAGATTGTGTGGTACCGTATACTGTCCTAGGATATTATATAAGATTAAAGCCTATGATGACATGCTGTGGTTCACACCCAGCCAGCAGCTAAACTCCGTGTAGCCACTCACATGGCCAATCCTGGCACCAGTGGAAGAAGGAAAAGTGGGAGCAAAATAAAAAACCCCTGTGGGCTGAGATAAGGAAAGTTTAGTAGAACAACACAAAGAACAAATTAAAAACAGAAGTAACACTAATACTAATGAAGTGATGTGTAAAAGGAGCAATATAAACCACAACCCTCTCACCCCACACGACTGCCCCTGCCTGTGCCGTACCTCCCTTTATGCAGTGGGCATGACACCAGTATGGTACAGAATACCCCTTTAGCTGGTTTCAGCTCCCTATCCTCCTAACCTCTTCTGAGAAAACTAACCTCATCCTAGCTAAAACTAGAATGTGATATAAATGGAATCTAAGTTAAAATAATTATTTTATCTTTCTAGGACAGGCTGATACATGATTATTTCCGTGAACACTTCCTAAAATTAATTTCAGAAGTTTCATTCGGAACCTTTGTTTCAATAGAAAAGGACATTGCAAAAGACCTTGCTTAGATATTTTTCTTCAAAATATTTAGCATCTGAAAATTAATTTTTCATAATACATTTTTTAAAAATCTCCACTATCGTACTTTTCAGAAAACAAGTATTTAAAAATTATTTATTTTGATATATTAAATTACAAGAAGAGATTTTATTCTGTTTTACACAACTTTCTTTAATAGTTTTATATACAATAACAGAGGGCTTTGTAGTCATTAAACATCTATTTGGTGTATCATGTCTTTAAGCTGTCTGTCAGTATTATATGGGAAAAGTAATTCTACACAGGAGCTATTTTAAAGCTCATTCCTCTTTCAAATGTCCTATTTTATCAGACAGCTTTTATCAAACCACATTTTCTCCCAGATCCCTGGAATTTTATTAACTTTCTTGCCAACTTGGCATGAAAATAAATTTTAAAACACTGAGATTTTCATGAGAAAGCAGGAGGGTTGTTGGGAGGTTGTGTGTCTGTTTATTTTGAGGTTTCTTTGTTTGTTACTGTTGTTTTGGTTTTTTAATCATCTGTTTTTTTTTTCTGCAAAGCTACATACTTTCACAAGCCTGATTGAAACCATATAATCTCACAAAGTCAGTTTGGTGGTTAGTGTGAAAAAAAACACTTTTATGCCCAAAGAGCCAGTCTCAAACAGCACAGAGGAAGGCCTTATGCAACCTACAGAGGCAATGAATAAGTGGGTCTTTTCAGGTCCTTCTGAGCTCAGGTTTTCTCAGCATTCTCCTATTCCTGGATGGTGACAAGCTCAAGCCTGATCTCTTCTGAGATTTGAGCATCTAGGTCAGAAGAAAATTTTTTAAGTCTTTAAATAACATAAATAAATGAACATGTGACTCAACAACACTGGTGTTAAATGTTGGCTCAGCTATTTATTAATTCAAAGTACTTTAACACCTTGTGATCTTATTAGTGTAAGCTGATTGCTTTCTTGATTCAAAACCTATAACCATTCAATCAAACAAGCTAGGACTGCAGCAATGATTGGACTTAAATCCAGATGCTGCAGACTAGACATTATTTTTATGCTTCATGCCTTCCTAGCAATAGTGGTAGTTAATATCCATGTTTCTCAAAGTCCTGAAATATGTTTTAGCAATCGATAATATCTCAATATTTTCACACAAAATTTTTGTGATAAAAATATCATCTTCTTCAGTCACTTGTCACACTCAGTTGTCCTTACATAATTTATGAATGTGGCATCATATTTAAGATGCATAAGTATTTAGAAATACTTTTATATAGCACGTTCTCTTGTGTCAGTTGAATCAAGTAAACTGATTCTGACTACATCTGAACTTTTCAGAGAAAACATTTCCTGAAAAAAATAGGATTCAGCAACCACTACCATCTGTATTGTTACTAATGTTTTTCACTGAACTAATATTATCTGCATAATAGTAAGTACTTGTCTGTGAAGCAATACTGAGGACAGGTCTTTGAAATAAAGTAAATCTGCTCATTTTGAAGTGGAATGCTAACTTCAGTTAAGACTGTGAATGATGCTATCACCAAGGCTGAAAGCCATTTTAAGTCGATTTAGCAGAATTTACTCTGGAAGTCAACAAAATTGAATTGAGTGGAATTTGGACTTTTTTTTTTTTTCTTTTTTATCTGGATGGACCTGTAAGGAACAGATCTCAGTGATGGTGCCTAATTAGATGTTCTATAATTTAAATGGACAAAACAAATAGAAAGCAAAATACAGAGGTGGGGCAATCTGTCCTGCTAGTGCTAGAATTCAAGAACGTTTTGTGTCCTTACCCTCCATTCTTCTGGGGCGCAACATAGAAACCATACAGAGGGAGGTGACCTTCCTGGCTAGACTGTAAAGCTTTCCCTTTGCTGTGTGCTTGGATGACAGCTGTGCACCTATCTCTTCCCGTAAATTCTGAGAGTGGTTGATTCTAATTCACTTAATAAATCAATGAAACAAGCTTTCTGAGACACGAGCTTCCTGCTTTAGAAGCAGATTGAACACCAGCAGAGCAGTTAAGCAAAGATGCTCTGTATAAAAAGTGAGATGGGATCAAAATGTATCTGCTGCAGGAAGACAATAAGTAGGGGGCTAAATCTTCTATAAAGCTGATGGATAAGGGGCAGATACAGATAAAAAACATCATGACTGTGAATGTTCTTTCTGGACAGGATAAGAAGCCAGGGAGTTGTGTATTGATTACTGAGTGTATAGGAGTACTGAGTGATACATAGTGCACCCCCACCACCATTGAAACAGCAGCAGAAATTCCATGGGATTTCTGAGTTAAAGCCAAAATATTGGTGAACTTTTTTCTAGGAAGGAGAATTTTTCTAGTTTGTGTGTGTGTGCGTATATATATTTGTGTGTGTGTGTGTGTGTATATATATATATATATATATATATATATACACACACACACATATATACGTGTGTGTGTGTGTATGTATATATAAAACACATGTATCTTCTGGAAATTCAAAGTCGATCTGAAACAACAGTATCGTAACTCAAGTTTTCTTTTTTTTCCCTTTCTGCCGTATTTCCCTTCAGGTTTCCTTCCCCACATAGCCCATTGATCTAGTCTGTCTAGATCCATCTGCAGAGCCTCCCTGCTCTCAAGCAGATTAACAGTTCCACCCAACTTGGTGCCATCTGCAAGCTTACTAAGGGTGTGCTCTATTCCCTCATCCAGATCATTGATAACAATGCAAACAGAACTGGCCCCAGTACTGAGTCCTGTAGAACACCTGTCATTACCAAATGGATTTCATTTCATTCACCACAACTCTTTGGGCCCATCCTCTAGTGAAGTTTTTACCCAGTAAGGTATATGCCCATCCAGGCCATGAGCCACCAGTTTATTGAGGGGAATAATGCTGTGGGAAAATGTGCCAAATGCTTTACTAAAGTCCAGATAGATAACATCCACAGCCTTTTCCTCATCCACAAAGCAGGTGATGATGTTTTAGAAGATTAGGTTAGTCAAGCATGACCTGCCTCTCAGTGGGTCTGATTATCTGGTTGTGCGGTGTGATGATATTCAGGATGATCTGACTCATCAGCTTCCCCAGCACAGAAGTTAAACTAGCAGGTCTGTAGTTTCCCAGATCTTCTTTCTGATTATCCTTGTGGATGGGTTTCACATCAGCTAACTTCTAGTTTGCTGGGACCTCCCTGCTCAGCCACAACTGCTGAAAAATGGTGGAAAGTGGCTTGTTGAGTACCTTGGCCAGCTCTCAGAAATCTTGGGTGGAAAAGTCATTCTTCACACCACAATTGTTTAAAGGCTAAAAAAATGCTAATAATGTTAGAGTTTGGAATTAATTCCAGTTCAATTCACATAAATATGTAGACAGAAATAAGTCACAATGACAGAGATTTAACTATTGGAAGAAACTACTGGAGGAAATTACAGATTTTGCAGATTTGGAGTCTGCAGAACATGTTTGTTAATGGGTTTTTTGATTATCTGTTCTATAAACCTGTTTTGTTCTACAGTAAATGAATGTTACAGTGTACTGGAAGTAGAAAGTTTTGGAAAGGAATCTGTTAGGTGCAATCAAATAAACCATGGCAGCAGTAGGCAAGTAGTTGGCAGCAAACAAGAATGTTGTCGTTCTTCCAACCCCTTTGTTTGCAGCCCAAATACTCTTGTACCCCATAATCTGCCCATAAATTATTTGGGCAGAAAAGTGATTAGGTGGAGGAAAATGAAAGTAGATGCAGGACTAGGATACAGCAGTGGGTGGGCTGAGCTGTATTCAATGCAAGATAGGTTCAGGGGGAAGAGTAATTTTGTGTGTACCTGCAGAAACTGTGCAGGAAAACAGCTGGGTAATGTTACAGGGGGCCTGAAGTACTATGTAGCATGTGTCAAAATATTTGGTTTAGTTGTTTTAGGATTTTTGTTTCTAAGCAAAGCTAGCAACCATCCTTCAATCAAAGACTGGATGTCTCAGCAAAAATGAGTTTTAGTTAAATATCAGGTCCCTTTTTTTATCTTTTTGGCTCAGTGTAGCAGTAAAATGTAACATTCTCTGGCATGTTAGATGGGAAGAAAAACTAGATTAACTAATGATCCCTTTTCAGATCTATGAATCTATTACTAGAGTCTATTATCAAGATTAAGTGTTTGTTTGTCTTCCTTTTCTCTCGCACAGTGAGAACAGCAAAGGTAATATTCATTGTGTTCAGACTGCCAAGAAAAAAGTGATATAGAACTGCAATTTTAATCATCTTTTAATTTCCTTATCCCAGCCTTTCTGGAACAGTGTCTTACTATTATTACAGTTAATGTTGTTCTGCATAAAAGATGCATAGCTGCAACTAGAGTTCAGGAAACTGTAAGAGCAAAACTTGTCCAGTGATTAATGCATATGTGGCATTTAGGCTGGCACATTTTTATAACCTGTCTAAGTGGCAATGACACTGGTGGATAGCAAGCTCTCAAAGAGTCATAGAAGATGATTATAGATAGGGTTGCCATTGGTTACAACGATGAAAGTAACTGATTAATGACTTGCAACAGTAGAGAAAGACCAGAGATTAAAGTTGGCAAAGCAGTCAGCCTGTGCTGATGGAAGACAGATGGTTTCAGAAGAGGAGATGATTTTTGTAACCTGAAGAAATAAATGAATGAGTATGTGCAACAGCAAAATCAGATTGATTTAGGTTTTCAGTGTTATTGAGTGGATCTAAAGAAAGAAAAATTAAGATAATACAAACAAATGTTTCTTATTTCAGAAATGGCACTTTCTGAAAGTTCAACTGGTACCCATATAAATCAAATGGTCAACTTGGTGCAAATCAGTGTAATTCAGTGGGATAATGTTGGCATTTCAGAATCTGTCTGAAACTTCAGGACTTCTTTTGCATTGACATCCTGTTTTGCTACTCTCCAGCTGAAATCAGCATCCACAAAAGCTGTTCTCTGAAGGAATTGTAAAGCCTGAATAGCATACCACGGCACCAGTTATCTAGTTTGTGATTTTATCATTACACTGCAATATTCACTGTATTTTCTTGGCACCCACTATAAGCAAGCAAATTTCTCCCTGTTGCTCATTCAAGAAAGTTCAGGTTTTATCTTCCTGACAGTTAATGTTTGGCTGCTTCCCTGGCTAAGACTAAAGAGAGTTTCAATAACTTCTCTGCCCTGGGGGGCAATTTTCTGATCGATCGTGAATAACAACTTTCTCAAACTAATCATGTTTATGATTTCATTTCTACCTAGTCAGAAATAAATGCTTATAGAAAGACAATTAATAAATCTTGCTCTGTTCCAGGTAGCTTATGGTATTATTTTCTATTGCTACAAATTCAGAGGACATAATTGTTTTCATCTTTGAAAAGTAAGGCCCTGGAGATTTCAAGGAAGGGCTAAAATGAAATAATTGCTTTGTTAAGAAAGTAATGTGTCAGGGACAATCTTGTCAATTATCCTACAGTCTTTAGCCTCTCAATATCAAAAGAAATTATAGAAAAGGTGAGGAAAATCAAACATGCTGGAAGTCCTTTGACTTCCCTATATCTAACTTTAGCCAAAGTAAATTATTGACCATGTGCTAGGCTTGCCTTCTGATAACAGCAGATGATGAAAGTCAGGACTGTTATTGCCCCTTCAACTGTGGTTGTTCCTTCAACTTTTGCACAGCTACTGAAGCTCTCTGTCACTGGCAGATGTAAAACAATTCCATTTTATTTATAAATCTTGAAATGCTTAGAAGCCTGTTTAGTTAAGAAACAAAGACCAGTTGTGGCAGTTTAGGCTGGGTGCCCCCCTGCCTCTGCTGCATGAGATACACCTCTGGTGTCCTGGGTGCCCACCCACAGGGGTGGACACAGGAAACGACGTATTTCTACCCATAAGTCCTGCACCCTATAAGGCCATCTGCAAAGTCATTCTCTTCCTCTTTCTTCCCTCTCTGCTCCCACGGGAGATGTCCTCTCTTATCGGGTAATGCCAGGGGAGTATCCTCAAGGCCTCTTAGGCCTGTCTAGGCCTAATGCCAGGAGGAGAATGGAGGGGGGGGCAGTCTCAGACCTGGCCAGCCTGAGACTTGCCTAGCAGTGGGAGGGGGAAGAAAGAGCCCTGGGGGATTTGGGTTTACCCTCAGGTGGGAAGAAAGGAAGGATTGGGAAGCCTTTGGGAATTCTGTGAGGGGTTCTGTACGCTTTGGGATACTCTTTGTCACTATGCTTTGTAGTTTGTAGTTTTTTTTGTAGCTTCACCAATTGCTTTTCCATTTAAACTTTCCATCACTCTCCAATCCGTTTGTGTGAGTCTCATTCTTTTGTCCCTTTCGGGGCAAGAGAGGATCTGTCTGGCCCCAAACCAGCACACCAGTGTGATTAAAAAGACTGCCATTTGAAGTGAGCATGATTTTTTATTTCATTTTCTAAAATATTACCACTTGCTCTGCTTTTCTACACGTAAGGATTGTGATAAATATTAACTCTAGTCATCTCCTACTGAATCTATACATGCTCAATACCTGTTTGTAACCTCTGGTATTTGAATAAGGGTTATTTGGTTTTCCATCTGACCTAACAATTTTTTTGCTTTTCCACATGTTTTCACTCGTATAGACAGAAATAGTTAACTCATAAAACTTATACTGACTTTTAATGATGGAGGTCTTTAGAGGAGGAAAAAAAAAATAAACATATGCCTAATTGTAAAAGCAGTGACAACTCTGACTAAATCCAGGAGTTTGCAGCTGCAAGATGGTATCAAGCCATCTGTTTTGTGTATGCTCCAGAGACTGTATTGTGCACCAATACTTGGTTTGGTTTTGTTTGTTGTTGTGATGCTTTTTGTTTTGTTTGTTTTGTTTTGGGGGGGTGGGAGGGGTGGGTGGGGTTGTTTGTGTTGGGTTGTTTTTTTTTTTTCATTTACCAGAGCCCATGTACCATCCTGACAGTGAAACTGTGGCTAAGTGGGTTAAAAGATAGAATCACTACAAGTATGAAGAGTTTTATTGGTCTCCAGTTGATAGACCCAGAGTTACAGTAAGCACACATCTATGTCTGAATTTCTTTTGATGATCAAGACAAGAAGACACTGCAGGAGAGTATGGTAAAAGTAGTATAATTTTTTAGTGCTAAACTGTGTTGATTATATTTATCCAGAGAGAAGCTGAAGAAGAAATACAGTGACCCATGTTAAAAGAAGCAGTTGCATTTTGCCACTGAAAATGCACTGATATCTCTGTGCTTTGGAGTAAAATCAGGGATGTGCTTTTCACACTGTGCAAAATTGGTTGATGTATGCTCCACAATTCCCCAGGGTTTTAGCAAGTAAAATCCACAAAGACACCATGTTTCAGTAGAAGCAGTGAGAGGGCTGCAGTCCCCAGGGATGCTGCAAACCATGGTGGACACAGACTTGTGCATCCTGAATGCAGCGCACATCTCTCGCTATGGTGCATATTTCAGTGGGTGATGAAAACAGGAAGGTGAGAGGAAGAAAGTGGTGAGATCAGGATTTGGGGTTTATGGCATGGGTTTGAAGAAGGAATGGCTGAGATTCATTACCATCATTCTCCTTTTTCCTCTTTGGACCTTCATCCAAGATTTAGATTTCCATTTGTCCAAAGTGGTTAAATACCTAGCAATGCATCATCTGCCTCCAGTACTACTTTTGTACATCGACAGTTCTCCAAGCACATGCATATTAGTTCTGTGCAGGTCTGACAGTTCATGAAAATGTGGGAGGATTGCCTTCATTTGAACTCTTTGGTTGATTTACATATGTGCAATCAATCTGGTATTACCCAAAGACAATGGCATTATTGTGTTTGCAGATCTGTGTCCATTGCATTTCTATTCAGGAAATTCTAAGAAGACACCACTTCAAAAAGTGCATTTCACAGTTCATCCAGTCCTATCCTTTATAAGAGTGTTCATGCTCTGACAAATGTCTGGTTTGAAAGCAAAACCCTCAAAAAAAAAATCCCCTTGCAATCCATAAATGATGGTTCAAGCTTGCCATAAATCGTAAAAGCAATGAAGCCACTAGTTTCTGATGGAAAGAACCTTTCATGATCAGCCAGCAGAAAGGATTTTCTGTAGATATCTACATGAAATTTTCTTTAGATAAGAAAAATTTCTTTGATCTAATTCTGAGCTCCTCCTAGTGGGTGATTTTACAACGCTGCTCCAATGTGAATATGAAAAAAAATATAAACGAGACATCGGGAGAGGTAATTTCATTAAAAAATAAATAAAAAATCCTATGGCAGCAGTTACTTGCTGTACAGATTACAGTCTATGTCAGATTTTTACTTTTAGAGGTTCTTTGCTTTCTCTGGGGTTCAGGGAAGGCTATCCTGTTGCAGTTCAGGTCATTTCATCGTAGTAGCTACTTCATCAGCAGGTTTTGTGATGAATATTTTGGGAATCTTTCATCCTTGTTCAGACTACTTTCTTTTTTTGTTTGGTGTGTTTTTTTTGTTTTTTTGTTTTTTTTTTTTTTGTGAAAGAGCTACCTTGCATATCAAGCAGTTATTTTTTTGCATAAATAAGAATGATGCCAAAAAATTAGTGGTTAAAGCAGGATTCAGAACACTCACAGAGATATCTTTTGAAAGTGTCTGCATACTTGTCTCCTTGTAACTCTTCTTTCTCATTTGAACATTTTACAAGATAGTGCTGTGCAATATAATAACAAAGATAGCAATTTTAATCTGACTGGAGTAGCAGGCAGAGATGAAAGGTCTGTCCTACCAAGATACCAAATGGAAAGCATGTGGCCAGTCTAACCTGTCTTTCTTTTTTCTTTTCTAATGATGTTAGTTGATGTCTGCAATACCATCATACTCATTGATGCTAGTGTCTACCTCTGAAAACTTCAACAAGCAGGATTTGCAGTCATCCAGACCAAAGATAAGACTGGCTGTCAATACAATCTTTAGATGTATGGGTTTAACTGTTACAAACTCAAGGCTGTTGGTCCTTTGCTAGTCAACATATTAACACCAACTGTATACATTAGGTGCTGTTAGCAAAATAATTAGAACTTGAGATGTAGAGCTCTTCCAAGAGGAAGTTATTTATGTAACTAATCTTTGCAATTTTGCCTTGTTGTTTGAGAGAGCATAGTCTCAATAAATAACAGAGGTAAAGTTCTAGGCTTACATTCAGTCAGGTGTCATTTGAAGGAATTGAAAAGTGCTTGTTTCAAATTCAGATTCAAAATAAGATTCAGTGTCTGACATATTTCAGTCAAAGCAAGATTTATTGTCTTTATTTAAGACAGTAAGTTCTGGAAAACTTTGGATGCAACTGAACTTAGAAGATCACAATGAATTTGTCAGTGAATTGCAATATTCTAAAGGGGCCACTTCTCTTCTGACTGCAAGTCTTTAAGGGTATATGTACAAAATAAAGTCATTGGCATGGATTAAGTGCCAATTTTACCTTTTATTAAGAAGCTTTTCTGACATATGAGGGAAATTTGAATAAGCTTTTTCAGTTTAATTCAAGACTCATATGGCTGGGATGCTGACTGAGACCAGATCAAAGCATTTGCAGATAGCTTATCACAGAAGACCCTAGCATCAAAATGACTTCTGGTGATTAAATCAGACTTGATCAATTTAAACTTTTCTTCCTCAGAAGAGGATTTTCTATACGCAACAACTGTTGCGTGACTCTTATAAGTCATATTCTTTCCAGTTAAACTTATTTTTTGAAGCAGCCAAAGACAAAAGCAGTCATAATTAGCCAACTGGATATCTCTAATACCCTGACATACTCTGTTTTCCTTCATTTGAATTCTTCCCATCTACTCTCCCCACCTCTGGCTCATGTTGTTCTACCAGAGCTTTTGTTAATGTTACTGAGACTCAGCACAGTCGGTCTCGCCTTGCTGCCCTGAAGACAGCTGGCATTGAGTGCAATTATCAGGCACCAGTTTGACCCTCAGCAAATAACTGAAGTAAACTCTTGCCAGAACTTTGCCATGCCTCTGGCCAGAAATATTTTGTCTCTGACTGTTGCTTTTGATCACTGGTAAACCTAGAAAACACAGCTTTGTAGGGCTATGGGACCATGTGCTATGTATCAGAGGGGGGGCAGAGAGAAGGGACTATTCTATTTTTCCCAGTATATTTCTTGTAAAACTTTTTTGAAAAAGAGCAAATTGCTGGAAATTCAGACTTTAGATGCTTAATTAATTACTATGGGAAAATTTAGGTAGGGATTACCTCTGAAGGCTATGTTGTTCACCCTGTTTCAGCTTAAAGCAAGTCTAGATAGGTCATGTTGCTCAGGGCTTTATGCATTTGAGTTCAGGCTGTCTCAAAAAATAAACTGTGTTTAATGACAGATGTTGGGTTTGATTTTCCTTGGTTTTTTGCTTCCTGTAATACTTACCACCTGTACAAGAGTGGCTATAAATGCTTCAGGGTGGAAAGGCATTTTGTAAAGGCATAAAATTACTGCACTTAACCAAATCCTCTAATCTTCCCTCAGCCTTACAGTTTAGACACATCTACAGCATTTGACCACTGTAAGCTCTTCAGGAGAAGCATAGTCTAAAGAGTTCATATTGAAAAATTCCTTTTTTTTTTTTGTTTTGATAAAATTCTTCTCTGAGGAGTTGGTGGTGGCCTTTTGACCTGAAAATGTCTTCTGCTTCCATTTTAAAACCTATAATCTTTCTTCTAAGAAGCCCAGCTGTAAGGCATCTGCTTTCTCAGATAAAGAATCTGCCATTTCCTTACACTGTTTCTCTGTCCAGAAGGTTTCTAATCATACTGGTGATGTCAATGTAATTCCCTCTGAAAGTCTCAAATTCTAGAGATTTGTGGTAAGCAGAGACAAGATGAAACAGAGATCACACTAAAACAGATCATATTGTGCCATGGTTCAGGCTTATCAGAAAGCACTTTTGCAGTTTTTAGAGCACATCTTTAAGACAGTTAATCCATTGGGAAGATGTTAGTTTTCTCTTTGATACTAGTAAGAATTAAAGTAGCTAAGCATCTTCCAGGATGAAACCTGTGCAAAATTATCTCTCATATTGCTCTTATAATGAGTTACTCTTGTTAACTTTAAAAGAAAGCTCTTGATTTTATTTTTTTCCTTTTTTTTTTTTTTACTTTATGCATATAAAGAATAACGGTGAATGGTTTCAGGGATGCCTGTATAATAAAACAGTATTTCCACTTAGATTTAAATTAAGATATATAAATAGAATTCAACATCAAAAAAAGGCACATTGAGAAAATCTAGGCTCCCCTTTTGAATGACAAATACTTTGTTCATCTTTCCTTTTTGGAACTAAAATTAACATTTCACATGTTCTATCTGAAGACATGATTCAGAAGCAGCACAATTTCTCCTCTTTCAGATATTTGCATGAATTTCTGCCTTCGCTCTTGCTACTGGTCCATATATAGTGTGCAGTCTAAAGCAGTGGGTTGTGAAGTATAGGTGATGCTACAGCCTGTTCTCTGCAGACTCACTTCCCTTCTGCTGCTCCTGTGTGCTCCTCCATGTCCCTTCCCATAACTAGTTTATGTTCATAGATGGAGTATTTTCTTGTAGATTTGCTATAAATCACCATTTCACAGTTTCACCTTGTAATAAAATATATTTATATCTTGTATATTTAATATATTGGGTGGTGTATCTTCAGAAACCTCCATAACTTATTTACAAAGTATATTTACAGGTTCTGTTATTCAGTTGTGAGTAATACATTCCACATATGAAGACAGTTAAAGGATTTAGGCACAAATCTGAGAATTTCCAATACGCTCTGTCTGTCTGTCTGTCTGTCTGTCTCTGGTGTGCTCTGTCGCCAGGCTGTAGGAATGTTTACCCATTCACAGGTGCTTAATTCACTGTCTTGGTTAGGGCACGTTCTGGGGTTTGTCCCTTCAGGACACACCTACAACACTGATCCTCGAAAGAATATCAGGGTGGTGGAATGTGCGTTTTGGAGCAGCTGGAGCTGGAAGGGAGAGTCCTTTCAAAAGACAAGGGGGACAACATTTATTGGATGGATTTCACTTATTTCAGTCGATTACAGGCATACAAGCAAGAGGGAAAGTTTAACCACAGTATATCCTGCTGAGAAAACCCTGGAGGTTTTAAGATCCAGGTTTCCTCTTTTATCTGCAGCTGGAATTTTAGCCCCTTCTACAGCACCACTGGTGGTAAGAGATTGGCTCAGTTTTGCCCTGGAGCATGACAAACTATTCTCGCTGTCAGCCCAAACTTGTGTTTCCAGGTTGTCTCTCTTCCATGTACTCAGGCATGCTTGACCTTACCTAGTAAACATAATATGGCAAAAGTCATGAGGATAATGTTGCAGTCTGAAAAAAGAGTATGTGCAGTACCTCATGCTGTCATTTTTTATTATCTCAAATGTCAGGTCAGTCTTCATTAGGTAGAAGACCAAATACATCCTTTTTTCTTTCCTTGGTAGCAGTTTCTCCTAGACCCTCTTTGTTTAATATTTCTCTTTTTCCTCATCTCATGGTTCTCAGTAGCTTTCAGCCTAGTTAGTACAGAGCTATCCCCCCGTTATATGTAGCTTAGCAGGGCAAATGCATGATCCATAATTCCCAGAATTATCATGCTTAAACCTATGTCTGTATTATGTCTCTAGAAGTTCTGTGACATTATTTCCAGTAAATTTTCTTTGCATTTTTTTCCTAATTTTTTCCTTCATCTGATGACTCATGCTAAAAAGTTAGCAACGGATGTATCTTCCACGTCAACAATTTCTCTGCATTGTTTTTCCAAGTTATCAGATCCTATCTTTCAGTAATTATTTCTCTTGGTTTATTCCCTTATACTTTATTGATAACTGTAGTCTTCTAAGCACTTTGGGATGCATAAAGCAATTTGCAAAACCAATTAGCGATAAAACATGCAAAATGAAATAAAGACATCATAAAACTTTAAAGAAATTCTTAGTGGTCTAGTGACTGGAGGCATGAGACAACAGTAGGAGCTAGTTTCTTCAAAAACTACAGATTGCTACAAAACATGTCATGGACAAACTGCTGACATAGAAGTCTGTGTCAAGAAAACTCCTTTCCTACTCTTCTTTCTTTGTATTCAATCATTTATAACAATCTACTCATGGAACAATATGCTGCAGTTCAGACACCATTTGGGTGTCTACACCTGTTCCATATCAAGGCAGCTGCTTCACAGGTGAGCTTGTACAAAGGTGGAGCAGCAGTCACCTAGAAAACTGGGGGTGCTCATTACTTCCAGTGAACCCTTCCTCTGAGGTTGGGTCATGGCATGTCCTGAAATGCTGAACTGAAGCTCAGGACAGGAGGACTCACTTTCCAGCTTTACCAAGAATTAGGGATATGATGTTGCACAAATGCCCTTTATTTCCTCCCTTCTTTAGGCTTCCCATATGAACAATGGGAAGAACATCCTTTTTTCTGCAGGCCTCTGTATTTAGACCAAGACACAGGATTTTTTTCTTAATTCCTTACAAAATGGGAAAACTTGAGTTGCTGGGTTCGGCAGGTGGAGTTCCATATCTGACGGATAATGGACAGCTGAGGAGAACAGCTCAGGAGCTTGTATTTGTTAATAAAGTTGTTGGCTCTGGGATGATGATAATTACTTCTGCTGTTTCCCTGGTCAAACCATAGTTTTTGTGGCTTCAAGCTACGTTGATCTACAATAAATTTGGAGTGTGAAGTGTTTGCATTTGCTAGATTTGCATAACGGTGTCTTACTTTTCCAGTTCCTCATGAAGGATTTCTGTTTGTGGTAGATATGTAGAAAGTCCCCCAGGCTGATATAATAATTTATCCAGATGTCCTTCCTGGCACCTGCAAGCCTCTTCATCCCTCTTCTGATGCTTTACTAGAAGACTGTCTAACTAAATACAGGAAATGACTGTGTTATTGTCACATGTTGACTAAACTTCAGTTACCAAAATAAAGGATTACTGTTCTCCCAGGCCTCAGTGTAAAAGAATCTTGCCCTAATATATGCATTTAAGAAAATTCCTTACCTGAACAATTTGTCCAATCAGTTTTTAATTTTTTACTGTGTTTAATTAGTTGTTATTTCATATCTATCCTGAATGGCTTGAGAATCCAAAGCAATCATTCTCAATATCACAGCATATGGCTAGTTACTTTTTGAGTAAATACTTACAATTTCCAACTGGGGAATGTGGATTTGATATGTAAACCTTTTTGAGGAGCAAAGCTAGTTATTTTCTTATCCATGTTCATTCTTTCTGCAGTCCAGTCCAACTAGATACCATCTGAAGATGGATTATAAATAGAAGAGTTTGCATTGATTTACTGACATAACACTATAATGGCATAGTCAGTATACTTATGAATTGTCTCTACTGTGAAGTTAAAAAATGTTTCCTCCTTATTCAATGAATACTTAAGAGAAACAAACAAACAAACTCCAAGACAACAAAAAAAACCCCAAACAACTAGAAGACACTTGCATAAAACACTGTGACAGAAGCTTTGAAAACGTTCACTTTCACATTCTCTTGTTACTAGTTCAAGTTTCCATTGTGTATCCTCATTCCACATGTAGAGTTCTTGAAAGTACTTAAATATTTACTGAGTATTTATGTTTGTTGCTTTTTTTGACACCTGGTTCTCACATTCTGTTCAGGTTATTAGACCAACTCCTTATCCCAGAATGGCATTAATGCATCAATTGTCGTGTTTCGTTTTGCTGGGACAAAACATTCATCCAGTTTTACAGCAAGATCTAGCAATTGCTCTAGTATCTAACAAAGAGCTGGGAACCAAGCACAGACATTGACACTGAAATTCTGGGGAAATAATTCTGGAAACTGCTCAATTTCTTCTCTTGTTTTACACACTTCCTATGCAGGCTGTAGGTCAGCAATGTGAATCCTAACTCATGAGACAACAATAGGTGACAGGAAAGAGGAACACTTAAAAAATATTCAAAAATAGAGACAGAAGGGAACAAATATTCATTAACTGGGGAAAAGTTTTCATTTTAAAGTCTTGAAATTGCTATCCTTTTATCTTTTCAATTTATTAAAATAAAACTTACTTGGGAAGTGATAAAGATAACCCTGAAGCTTTTGGAATAAAAAACTGATGTTTAAGCAAGCCCTTAGGATATGTCTTATTAAAATGTATGTTGAACCTCATGCTGTTATTCTGAGCAAAATGTAGTGATACTTTAACCCTTGTCATCATAGCCTTATAATATAATTTTCTCAGTGGAAAGCATAGAATAAATATACAATCAATCTCCATATTCAGATGTTGAGGTTTTTTGTTATTGTTGTTGGGGGGGGTTAAACTAATAAATATGTATAACAGGTCTGAGAATTTCTCTCTGCTGTTTACAACACTGACTGTCATTAGCTAATTTAGGTGATGAATCTGAGCTCTAAAAACAGGAAAATTCAGCCACTGCAGAATTCAGGTGTGCTGAGGAATTAAAATACATAGCGGTCAGTAGCTGGAATTAAGACACTCCAGTCTACCAATCACCTAATTACTACTAAATTGTGCCATGAAATATAATCTCACTGTACTCATGAATTAATCCTTGAAATCCTGTCTCTTTCACAGGTCCAAGTTAAAGATGACAGATTGTTCAGAAAGCTAAAAACATTCTACATATAGATAGGCCTATCAGGAAAAGCATGTTTCAGAGATGTTAGAACTTCTGGTTAATTCATTCTTCACCTTTTTCATGAAAATACCTCAGACTTCTGTGCTTTTTCTGATGTCCACTCTATTACCTGCTGTTTCATAAAGATAATGAATGTTGCATTGCATGTAACCCAGGATATGTCTATGGTGTGTTTTTCAGCACTATTAAATAGCTGAATCCTGTAGTCAGTGTTTGTAGATCACGGGGCTATTTACTTAAGGATGCCAGTAGTTGCTCTTCCCTAAAGAATGGCATCCAGTCAGCATTTTTCAGGTGAATCAATACAGAGTGTATGTGCTGGGAAAAGCCAAGGGAAGGCTATTCTCTGCCTGCTTCAGCTGTGTTTTGGAGATGCCACCCACTTAACCTGACCAGAGTAGCCTAGGCTATGAGGGAACCCTCTCTGAGTTGAGTTGGTTTTCACTCCTCTGTGTACTCTTTCCTTGCACTTTAATATTGCAAAACCCCCAAGACAGTAATGAGATTTGACTCTCTTATCCTGAGCACATTATGCATTGTGATTAAATTCCTGATTCCAGTATGACTGTTGACTTCATAGGAGTCAACAATCTGGCCTGTGGTCACTCTGTTTTCAGAGGTACCTGACCTCCTTAATTTCTGGTCTCCTTAATCTCCAGGCAAGAGCCTGCACTCACTGTGAGGGACATCTGGGGATATGTTCAGAGTGAGGACTCTTAGAGTGTATGGTATTACTTTTCTTAGAAATGTTTTCACAAGTCAAAGGGGGAATTGTTCTGGGTGTTTTTGGATTGTCATGTAAAAAGGTTAGTCGTCCGCCACTAGTGCAAAAGAGTTGAGCACAACAAGATGAGTCCTACTCCTCTGCTCTCTATCTGAATAAAGAAATGAGACTGACCCTTAAAAAGAGTGACTATCACTTCCCTGGTCTTCAGAAAGAAACCTAGATATTTAAAGATTTTTGAGACTTGACCAAGAGCCTTTCATTATATATTCTCACCCCTGCCTACCTGAGGAGGGAAGTGATAGATTGGCTTTGGTGGGCAGCTGGCATCCCACCAGGGTCAATCCTTCAGAAGACTGGAGGCCAAAGAGAGATTCTGCAATTTGAGGCTGGTGCCTCAATATCGTCAAGGAGTGGTGAGAACAGGAAGGAGAGTTGAAGGGGTGCATGGGGTTAAAGGAGCACATAAAGAGGATTCTTGAGGATCAAGGGCAAGTTTTATGCTGCAAAGAGCTATAATAGTAGATAAAGAAGCTATGAAATCAGTGAGTAGTACATGTCACTAGAGATTTAAAGTTGGATTTTTTCCTTTACCAGGGCAGAAAGATATGGGATAGATTTTACATAGTTGTGATCTAAAGCTTCAAATACCAAACAGTAAATATGACTCCCTTTTTGTCCCTGCTTAGAGGTGTAAGGCTTAAGCCACTACCAAATTTGGAAGGAAGAAGATCTTAAGAAAGAGATGACAAGCATATGGTTGGCAACCAAATATTTTCAAAGAGGTCCTGGGGAAGTGATGTTCCTGAGTTTTCAAGACACTGTTCAGCCCAGTTGGTGGCTTCCGGAATTTTGTACTGGTCTCACCATGTTTCTGAGCTGTTGATGTCTCTTTACTATGAACCCTGAAACCTTCTGAGATTTGCCCATAATGAGAGTGATTGTTAGGCAGCATACTGAGGAGTGTTTTAATAAAGACATTACTTTAAAGTAAGCTACTACCATCTGTTCTGCCCTCTAATTACAAATAGAGGAGAAAGAGAGTTATAATACTTTGCAATTACATCACAGAGACAGCAGAGATAAAGAAGGGACATAAAGATATGTAAGTCTCCAAATATGGCCTACATCACTTCTGTTGCTTCCTGATTCTTACACAAATGGAAAATTAATCTGAAATGGACTGTAACAGTATATACCAATGCCTTTGCTTTCAGTGTCAGTAACTTAGTCCTGGAGAAAGCTATAGATATGAGTTGCATGTGTTTGAGATGAAGTAAATGATATATTAAAAAAGTGGATTGAGACTCAGAAAAATTGGGTTCCATTCCAGTATCCTTTCATTTCAACCAAAATAAACAATTGGATATCTAATTCTAAGCATAACTCTGGATTTGGTGTTCTCTGAGGCTTACATATTATTGTTTGCACTCATAAAACAGGAATAACAGCCCTGTATTGAATGGAAGTATTGCAAGCATGCAGTTAATTTAATTTTGCTCTTGCCTGAGAAGAAGCATGTGATGCATCGAGATGTGAGGGCTTTGATTCCCTGCAGCCTTTTCTGCCATTCTTACTGCACCAGTATATGCTGCCTCCTCTGTCATACTTATACCTTTGCAGCAAACATGGAGCAGGCTGACACTGAGCTCTGTAATCCCCCTGTGTCAGTGAAACCACGCATCCTCATTCCCAAAGTTTCTGGCCAATGTGGTTCACTCTACTGCAGTGCAAAATCTCCCGTGGCTGTAATGTGGATTATAATCCTCATCCATGGGAGAAGTGGACAGCCAAGAAAACAACAGATGCTCGAAGGCACTTTCTTTTCCTGATTATCTTGGAAGCATGCAGGCTCTGAGCCTCTCTCTCTCAAAGTATCTATGTTGTTGCTTCTGGTTGGTGGTTATGCAATGCCTTAAACTGGGGAAATTGCTTTCTGAAGCAAATTCTTACAGATACTTCAATATGTCACATGCATTTATTTAACCAAACTATTAGAGGATTTATCTGAAGGCATCTGAACACAGTGGACAAAATGAGCAAGAAAAAATTCCAATTTGATGCATTAAAACAAACTCCAAAGCATATGACAAAAAGGAATCTTGCATAATAGTTAGGGAATCCTTCCAGCCAGGGAGGATCACCTTGATATCTGATCTATATGGGCAATCAAATCATTGTATATTCAGGGACCTTGTATTAAATATCCATTGGCAATGGACTGGTGTGAGGCATGGTGTCCAAAGAGTGAGGAAGCAGGCCTTTTTTTCCCCCCATTTCTCCAGTTCAACCCTAGATAGGGATCTGGGAATGTATGTCTGGTTTCCTAGATTTGAATGGGTTTATTACATCCTTTACCGAAATACTGATGATGAAAAATGGAGCAGAATTCTCTTTCATTTCCTCTTCTATTTCCTGCTAAATAGTAAAAGTGGACAAGTTCTTCCCAGACAGTGCCTTCCACCAATGTGCAGCTGTAAATTAAGTTGTTTGCCACACTGAGACCTCCACTGAAATCACTGAAATTATTTTGAATAAAGAAAGGAATAAAACCCAGACCTTCCCTACCAGCAATAATTTTCTGCAATCATATGGTGTAAGGGGATTTTAGCCATGGTGAATGTTCTCGTATATTTTTTTCAGTTAATTTCTTAGGCTCAGAAGGGATTGTGAGCTTGGATTTAATCAAGTTTCTAAAACTCCTTGAATCCTTAGGCATTACAGAAATGCAAATTACTTTTAAGTTTGAAACTTGGAGAGTTGTGTGCTCTTTCAATGTATTTCTCTATATATAACTTGCAGATAAAAGATGATCCATAAAATCTTATCAGCCAGCACACAAATATAAATGATAAGCTGAAAGATATGAGTACGAAATAAAAATAAACTGATTTTCCCAAAATATACTTTGTAAATTAGAAAGCTACCTTCATTCATAAATATAATTTTCAGGTTCTGGTGACTAAAAGGCCATCACAGGACATGGATGCCCATGGGACAGTGAACCAGGCAAGGCAAGTAGTGTTGTACAAGTTCCCTCAGAACATAACAAAAGATACTTACATGGTTTTGAGCCCTCTTCCTCCTCCATTAGATCATTGATGCCTGGAGAAAATCACTGGGCATAGTTTATTCTCAGAGGTTAGTGTAAGTCTGAAATACCATAGAATGGATGAGGTTGGAAGGGGCTCACAGAGTGACTCTGGTTCAACACCTGTACATTGCTACACCAAGCTTTGGCTTTACCTTCAGTGAAAGCATTCAAAATTTTGTTGTGCATTGGGGTTAAGGAAAAGGAAAGGAATGGTTTTGTAGCACTTCTGCAAACTTTATAGAGATGCTTCCACAAAAAGCTGTGCTCTAATTCTGCCTTGTAGGTCCCCTGAGATAATGTGCTGTCTCTCAGAAGGGAATGCCTAGTCTGAATGTTAATGGCATTTTGAAGTGAAGGCTCTTGGTTAAGACGTGTGAAAAACAGTGCTTTGCAAAACTGAGAAATCTTCTCAGTCATCTCATTCCTCCACATGGAGATTAAAAGGTCAACCTGATTCAAATAGAAGATGAAGCTAATATTGAAAATAATTATAAATAATAAATGACCTTTTTAATCCTGTGTTGTTATATTTTTCTACATTCAGCTGATCAAAGTAAAGAAATCATCTTGAATTTAGTTTCCAGTTCTCCTTAAATATAGAAATTAGTTTGTGAGGAAAAACTCTTCCAGGAGTCTCTATTGTACAGATAGTATGTGTCTAATCTAAAATATTTTCCTGTATCTGCAGCTTTCCAATAAGAGAGGGAGAGACTTTTTATATCTATCTATGCAAGAAAATACTTCAATGGTCAATAATGGAACTAATATTATAAAACTACTTCAACTGTCCAAGTAGTAGTACTGGCAGATTTGTTCTTAAATGCTTAAGAATCACACTTTCTGGATGAATTGTTTGGATCTATAAATTATGTAAAAGAATTTAGATTCCACAGCTGACAGGATAGAATTATTGTTGCTGCTTTTTGTCAATAGACTTGCAGAATCATAAGACTTATTTCTCATAATTTATTTCAATATTGCTTTGTACGTTCTCAAGTTTGCTCAGAAAATATTTGGGATTTTTGATGCATACTGGTTGCTGAACATATCTTAAGTATCAAAGACAGGTTATTTCAAGGAGAAAAGGTAAATAATCTTTATTTTTGTTGAATAAACATAAATGTTAATATAATCAACATGTTTCTTGTGGATATTATATAGATGATTAACTTGAAAATTATTACAGGAGAATGGCACCCTATTACTTCACAGAGCAGACCTGTATGTGTATTCAAAGTCAAAATATATTTTCACTAGGGAGAGAGAAATAACATTTCATTTATTATTTATTTTTCTATTAGCTCTGCATACTAGCTCATTTTGTATAAACTAAATTGTCTTGTAGTTCTCTGCATAACAGCAAAGTAGTCCCTTAAATATCTGTGCTATGTCTTCACTTTCTATGCCATTTTAAGGCTCTGAGGAAACCATAGACAGACTCCATACACTGATAATTTTTATGGAATATTCTTGTAAATATAAATTTCTATGTCTTATGCAGTTACTTTTGATTCTTATGTATGGAGGTTTGAATAATTGCTTGTCATGAGTTTGTACTTCCTTTTCTCATTATGCAGCAGTCACAAACATAAAAAAGAATGTAGAGTATGGGGAGAGGGCAAAGAAAAATGGAGAAATCAAGATAGAAAAACTGCAGATGTCTGAAAGAGTATATTCTAGTGATGGACATATTTGTAAGAATAGCAAAACGAGCTTCTTCTCAAATATTTCTGCAAATAGTTATCATGGAGTAATAGTAGTGAAAGAATACCATTACAAGGAAAATAAACTAAAATTAGAGGTATTTTTGGAAAAAAAAAAATCCTGACTTTTCAGAAAGAAACCCCTTTTTTCTTCCCAACTCTACAACTGCTTGGTAAATAGAAGGTTTTAATATTTTGAGTATTTTTCTAATCCTTACAATTTGACACAAGTAATTGCTTTCTAAACGTGGAAAGGCTAACGGTCTTAGTTCAGTTATTTCACCTTTAATGAAAAAAATAATACACTCTTGAAACAAGGAAAGAACCATTACTTATGAGTATTGTCCAGTCTGGCCAGCTGCATAGCACAACCTCAACATTTCGTCAGGATCTGAGATGGGATGAATTGTGCCAATCTTGTTCTCGGGTGCTCTGACACCTGAATTATTATCTCATAAAAGTGGTAGCACCAATACTACTCCTTCTTCTAGTCTACTTGTTTGGGAAGAAAGGAATAATTTTGTTTTCAGATCCTGTTTCCTTTTTAATTGAGGGCTCTGCACTCTCAAGAACATTCCATATTATTAATTACACATGGAAGGAAGCATGCAGGCTTTGAACAGTGGGCAAAGCTTAATATTTAGAGAACTCTCTTTAAGGGAAATCGCTCTGGTCCCTCTCCTAGATTCCTGACTTTGCATTTACGTCTGAGACCATCACCACAAAGAAGGGCCTAGGGTACTTTCATGAGTGAATCCTTATGCTTAGACAGTCAGCATTTTTTCAGAAATACTGAAATTCTTTTTTAAGAGCTGACATCTCAACATTCTAACAAGAATCTCTTCTGTTTCATGTGAGAAAGTCCAACAAGAAACCGAGACATCAAACAAACAAAAAGAGGCTTTCATGTTTGGAAAGTTGTCTGTTCTTCAAACATATGTCTTCACTATTTTTTTTTTTTTTTGCTAGGGAAAAAAAGAAGCATTTGTCTTTACAAGGGAGTTAATGATATAAATGAAGCATTTTCCATTCTAATATACAGGATTAATGGAAAGAACTCTTGGGGCCTCTTAAAATGTGATCCGAGGAGAAATAAAACTAAGCACAACATAGGCCAATTGGTTGAATGTGTTAAATAAAGGGAGAAAGGAAGAAAAGAGAAAGAAAATTTGATCGTGCACAGAAGTTTGAATACAGAGTTAAAAAGAAAAAAGAGAACTGAACATTCACATTGCCAGTGTACTCCCACAGGAGAATGCAGCTGTTATTTGGAATGGAAAGAGTTTGTAAAGAGTTGATGGGCTGAATTGATTTAAGAGGTTCAGAACGTAACAACCATTTAACAAAATATAAAGGTGGGTAAAGGTTTTCTTAACTCTCCAACGAAAACCAACACAATCTCTTTCTTGAGGTGTGGTAAAAGCCTTTCCTCAAACTAATTTTCAGTGTTGCAGGGAAGAAGAATACAATATCAAGTTCAATATCAGGCATCCTGTGTATAAACACTTCCATTATGTCCTTTATTCCCATTTGAAGGCTTGACAGAAACAATCGCTCTAAGCCAGTGTTTATCTGGATTTTTCTTACAAGGTAAGGAAGGGATGAACAGGGAACAACATTCTTTCTATTAGAGAAAACTATGACCACAGCAAAGTCATTCTGAGGTAAAAAAAAAGAAAAACAGACCTGTAGATTCATCTTGAATCTTAGTGGATTTGCCTCATTATTTCTTTACATAGTTTCACTTGTGAAAATATATATGTATCCTGAACTTCCACTGTCATTTAAAGAAAGATAGCTTTTGAGTATTCTATGGTGGAGATGTGCTAGAAAAAAAATTAATCCTCAAGGTGAATAAACCGAGCAAGGGGTATGAAAAAACATTGACTATGCCTTTTGAGGTCTAACTGATGTTTTACAATTCCTCGTATTACATTTCATGAGGGCCTGATCCTGTCAGTGTGCATTACACTTTCTGTGATGGGATAAGTGCAGAGGAGGCTTCCATCTACATGACTGAAATCCATGGAAATATAGGCTGAGAAATTTCTGAATCACTTCAGTGGTTTGGGAATAGTCAGAAGAAGATTTAGTCAAGGGAAGAACTCTTATGACCAAGGGCTGCACAAACTGCAACCCCTAGAGGATTAAATTCCTCTGGGATCAGGAGTGTTCTGGATTTTAACTTTCAGTTGGAGGACTTTGTGTGCAGATGACCCTCCTTTTGGATCCACTCCAGGATCTCCAGTATGTAATTAAGCAAAATTTCCAATACTCCTTTTGGGAGTCTTTAGATGATAGCTCCTAACAGTTTTAAATTCCCATTGTTCTTTCTCTCTCTGTTTTAGAAGTGTTCTAAGTAAATTGGGCATTTCTTCCGCTTCCTACTTTTTTTTTTTTTTTAGGAGAAAGGAATTGAGTAATGAAAGTGAGTGAGCTGTTTAGTGTGTTTAACTTCACAGTTGACATAGTGACTGAGGACACTTTTCATCGTGTGATTTTATTTGTTGGATTTGGGTTATTTGGTGGGTTTTTGTTTTTGTTTTTTTTTTTTGGCTAAGTTTGGCTGGTAGTACGACATTTGCCAATTCTTTTTAACATTCTGAAGCCTATCTATAAGCCTCTTGAAGTCACTGAAACAAAATCAGGAGTCAACATTTCCTCCCTTCCTGCAGAGATGCATCCAGTTGCCTCTGTGTCCTCTGAGAGCAGGCTAGGATGAGTGTCTCCTGGCTTAATGCTGCAAAAGATTTCTCACATTCTGTTATGACTGGCAGCACATTTCTGCCTGTTTTTTGTGAACAAAGCCAGGAAGCAAGAAGCAATAGGGCATGGATCCTCTGAGACTTCAAAGCCAACTTTTCCCACTTGAATGTCAGTTGAGTACTGTCAGCATCATGGAAATCTCTGATAGAAGGAAATTGAGTCTTCTCTGCTTGTTAAATACCTCTCTGGCAGCAGGCCATGCACAGTGCCACACTGGGAAACCAAACGTGCCTGGGAAGAGGACAGCAAGAGGTGGCTGCCTTGCAAGCTTCCCATGAACAGATACTTCAGCAAACTCAGGATGCCCCAACTCCCTCTTTTAAGGACTCATAGGATCATAGGATGTTAGGGGTTGGAAGGGACCTTCAAAGATCATCGAGTCCAAGCCCCCCGCCAGAGCAGAACCATAGAATCTAGCACAGGTCACACAGGAACACATCCAGATGGGTCTTGAAATCTCCAGAGAAGGAGACTCCACAACCTCTCTGGGCAGCATGTTCCAGTACTCTGTGACCCTCATAGTGAAGAAGTTAGGAGGTGGAACCTCCTGCACTGTAGTTTATATCCATTACTCCTTGTCCTTTCACAGGGTGCAACTGAGCAGAGCATGTCCCCTCCCTCTTGACACCCAGCCCTCAGATACTATAAACATCTATTAAATCCCCTCTCACTCTTCTCCAGACTAAAAAGCCCCAGGGCTCGCAGCCTCTCCTCATAGGGCATATGCTCAGCCCCTTCTTCACCCTGGTGTTTTCTGCTGGTATCCAGGGAGAAAATTCACTCTTGGAGAACTTTTTTTGGTTGCTGTTAAAGCTTGTTGTTTTAATTTGAAAAGCACAGATTTTCCCACCAAGCAAAATGATTTTTATGGAAAGGCTTCATTGTAATAGCCACCATTGTGCTTTATTTTATGAAGTATTGATGAGTTTGTTCTTTCTGCATGAAGGCAAAGCAAACTATGAACTGCACTTGTGCATTATATAAGATTTATGGAAAATAAAGTTATTTTAAAATCCCCTTCTTTCACCACCACCTCCCCTTTCCCACCATACCTGCCCCTTTTCCACCTCCTTTTTCCCCTCAAATCCCAGAGCACCTGTTGGAGTCTCCGCCCACCCCAGGTGCAGCCACTTTGCCCTCCCCACCCACTCCCCTTTTTAATCGCCCCCAGGAAAGGCTGAAACCCTAAGCTAAGCCCATCTGGGCTGAGGAATCCTCCTCTCATCGCTGGTGAGTCCCCATGGTGCACACCAGGTGATTGGTGATGGGGGAACAAAGGCCGGGGGGCCACCAGGCCCCCCGGTTAGTTAGGAACAAAATTGACAACTGCTCCAATATCATCTCACGGGTGCTGGCTGGGCCTCCTTACTGGGTCTGAGCTCCTCTGTGTACACTGAGTATCTGTAGCCTTGTATCAGGATATAAGGTGGTGATGGTTCTTTGTGAAACTGGAAAAAACTGTTGTGAGATCTTGCAGAAAGCAGTAGTAGGGACAAAATATCTCATTGAGTGGAGTGTTTTTAGGAAACCAGCTTCTCTATCTCCAGTTCTGTTGAACTGTTACACAGTTAAATAAGACTTATATACTTACGTGTTCATATGTGCACATGTATATCCCAATAACCAGTTTTAAATCAGTAACAGACTTCAGCCTTGTACATAATTCCATGGCTTGCACCCAAATCTTTCCCTTCTCCTCTGTACTCACTCTTAGCAATATAAATGATACACCAGGGTTTGCAAGACTTATTTTATAAGCTCTCTGCTGACTGACTTTGTCTTTTTTTTTTTTAGATTTTTTTTTTTTTGCAAGGCTCACTATGTAGCCAGATGCTGATCATCTAGAAGACATTTGGTACCTTGCAAGGTGCAGAAAATCACAGAATCAATAAGGTTGGAAAAGACCTCAAGGATCATCAAAGTCCAACCTGTCACCCAAGACCTCATGACTACTAAACCATGGCACCAAGTGCCACGTCCAATCCCCTCTTGAACATCTCCAGGGATGGTGACTCAACCACCTCCCTGGGCAGTACATTCCAATGTCTAACAACTGTCTCCATGAAGAACTTTCTCCTCACCTTGAGCTTAAACTTGCCCTGGTGCAGCTTCAGACTGTGTCCTCTTGTTCTGGTGCTGGTTGCCTGGGAGAAGAGACCAACCCCCTCCTGGCTACAACCTCCCTTCAGGTAGTTGTAGACAGCAATGAGGTCACCCCTGAGCCTCCTCTTCTCCAGGCTAAACAGTCCCAGCTCCCTCAGCCTCTCCTTGTAGGGTTTGTTCTTGAGACTTCTCACCAGCCTTGTTGTCCTTCTCTGGACACATTCAAGTATCTCAATGTCTTCTTAAATTAAGGGCCCCAGAACTGGACACAGTACTCAAGGTGTGGCCTAACCAGTGCTGTGTACAGGGGCACAATGACCTCCCTGCTCCTGCTGGCCACACTATTCTTGATGCAGGCAAGGATGCCATTGGCCTTCTTGGCTACCTGGGCACACTGCTGGCTCATGTTCAGGCGGCTGTCAACCAGTACCCCCAGGTCCCTCTCTGCCTGGCTGCCTTCCAGCCCCTCCTACCCCATCCTGTAGCTCTGCATGGGGTTGTTGTGGCCACAGTGCAGCACCTGGCTCTTGGACTTGTTGAATGCCATCCTGTTGGACTCTGCCCATCTGTCCAGCCTGTCAAGGTCCCTCTGCAGAGCCCTTCTACCCTCTAAGCAATCAACATCTGCTCCCAGCTTGGTGTCATCTGCAAATTTACTGATGATGGATTCAATCCCCTCATCCAGATCATCAATAAAGATATTGAACAGGATGGGGCCCAGCACTGATCCCTGGAGGACACCACTAGTGACTGGCTGCCAGCTGGATGTGGCACCATTCACCACCACTTTCTGGACACAGCCCTCCAGCCAGTTCCTAACCCAGCGCACAGTGCTGCTGTCCAAGCCATGGGCTGTCAGCTTGGCCAGGAGTTTGTTGTGGGGGACAGTGTCAAAGGCCTTGCTGAAGTCCAGGTAGACTGCATCCCCTGAGACTCACCTCAGGGGAAAAGGGAGTTTCCCAGAGCATGTAGTCATGCATAAGGATCCAGGGCCACATGAACTATCCTGAGGTGGTCTGTGGCCCACTACCAAGTTTAGCAATGCACAGAACAACAGTAAATCTCTGGAATCTGCAGGATGAGGTATGTGGTGTTCCCATACATGAGGGCAGTAGGGTTAGAGCTTTAGGAGCAGGAGTCTACAGCCCTTGCTTGCACCACTGATTTTTGTATGGATTCTTTGAAAATCAAGAATGCTGCTTGTGTGAGTAAGGTGTTTAGGAGAAAAAGGACCCTGATTCTCCTTATCTACAGCTGTGCTGAAATGAAGAATAGTGCCACTATCATAAAAATAATGATTATAGTCAGAGGAATTGCTCTAATGAAAATTAATATTTCATCTAGTTGTTCATGAGCCAAATGCTGCAAATGACTCACCACTGGGTGAAGTTCACACTGCAGGTATGACTGCCTGAGTAAACAATGCTATTAATGGCTTGCATTTAGTTCTGTTTGTTAATCTCTCTTGGACATGTTATTTGCCGTTGTCATCGAGACAAATTTGCACCCTGCCAAACTGCAAACAAGAACTGCCATCCCCACCAGTTTATTCATGCCAGTGGTTTCAATTAGCTGCATTCTGAAATTACACCCATCTTAGGAAGAGAAGTATCATACCTCACAAGTAATTTTTTTTCTCTGTGTCAGAATAGCAATATCACAATGATGATCTGATCTCGATGACTGGAATAGGACTATGAATAATAGTATCTAATCAAGATATTAATTGAAACCTGCAATATCATCTCAATGGAAACATGTTGCAAAGTTAAATTGGATTTTTTTTCCCCTTTTAAATTAGCACAGTTGATTCACAGGTGTTCTCCATATGTAATTATTTTCAGTCAAATGAAAAGCTGAGTTAAACATTACAGCTGTATAGGGGTAGATTATGGTCAGGCACTTTGAGAGGAGGAAGGCAGAAAGGAGCAAAAATGTGGACCAGGATGCTTTGGCTAAGTTCCAGTTTGCTAATCACATCCTACTTAGTCAAACCTGCATGGTAGTTTCAATTAATTGCTCTGTTCTCCTCATATTTCCTTGGAGGGCTGGGGGCTTTGCAATATGCAATTGAAAAGCTGATTTCTGCCATGAGTGCATGCCTTTAACTCTCAAGTGACACAGATTTCAAATATCAGGTGTATTTCCACTTCAGTTTTGTGTACAGGAAAGGTTTTTCTCTTCAACTATCTCTCCATATAGATATATACAAAGATGCATACGTATGGTTTGTCTTTAAAGGCTACCTACAAACTGCATCTTTCTGTCACATTGTTTGTACTGAAAAATCCAGTTATATATTTTCTAGCTTTATAGTTGTACAACTGATAGCTCTACATCAGCTCATCATCCAAGCTGATTTTGAATGTTTTGGTAATAAAGGTCTAGTATTGAGCTTTCACAACAAAAAGACTTTGGAGTCAGTTCTTTTTAATGGGCTGGTGATGATAGGGGTTAAAAACAGTATATTTGGGTCCCAAGGCATAGGTTAAAGGCAAAACTAAATTTTTCCAGACAAAACCAATTTTTTTTTGTGTTTGTCAAATAGATTATCATGCATCTGTGGTTACTCGTGTGGAAGTCATTGCCATGACTTGATCATGGGATTTATGTCCCATAATGCTGAAGGGAAGGATTTAGTCTCCAAATAAGACTGAAGCAGCACTTCAGAATTAACTCTATTTACACTCTAGTAAAATGAATATTCCACATTTAAGTGAACAAAATTTGTTTTGTTCAAAATCCAAAGCCTGCCAAAAATCAGTGGAAGACTTTCCATGAACTTCTGAGAGTGTGGGTTATGAGTCATAAAAATTAATTTTGCAGGAACAAGAACTTTACAAACAGCCATTACAAGTGAATAGGAAATCAAATGAGCAGTTTACATTGATACAGAACTCTTCCCCTTATGATTTCATTGTAATTTGAAAATGGACTCCTTGGAACAAGCTTTAACTGTGTTTAAATATACATACGCTTAGAGAGAGGTTGTTTTAATTAAGTATAATTTCTTAATCATACATTTTTTCCCCCCATCTCTCTGTTTCAGTATTTTCACTACCTCTAGCCAGACATTAGATATCGTAAGACAGCCTGATCCCTGTCTTGACAGGTTATTAATTATCACAGCTGGAGGTGGGCCATTGTGGCTGCTCCTTGCTATTTGTCATTTCACAGTAAAACTGGATAAAAACTAAGTCTTTAGGGGAAAAAAAGGATTAAACCCCTGCATTTGTACACAGTGCACATTGGCAGAACAGCTGCTGGGTTGTTTTTCAGGCAGTCTCTGATGTCTCTTATTCTTCTTTCTTAAACTTCTTTTTTCTGAATGCAGGAACCTTAAAACACAGAACAAGGTGATAGCAGATTAGTACAGAAAGTAGCAAATTATGGCTGAAAATATCTTGCTATACTAAATGATATTTCCAGGAAATCTACAAAAAGAGATTAAAGTCAGCAGAAAGAGGTTAAAGTCATGTGGTGATGAGGGGATACCTTCCAAACAGAAGACATCTTCCAAGCTGTTTACCAGGAATCACTGGGGGGATCCTAAATTCCCTACATCTAGCTGTTGTCTGAAATTACTCATTTTGGATGGAATCACAGAATCATTAAGGTTGGAAAAGACCTCAAGGATTATCAAAGTCCAACCTGTCACCCAAGACCTCATGACCACTAAACCATGTCACCAAGTGCCACATCCAATCCCCTCTTGAACATTGTTTGATCTGGGTAATTATTCAGTCATTGACTTCATTTCACTGCCTGCAGTGGTGAGTGTGACTTGCTGAGTAAGATGGGTGTTTGCAGAAGGCTGTTTGGGCTGCCAGGAATCTTTCCACAAGCATCTGTGCCACTTTCACACTGATGTGAAGCTAGGGTTTTCCCAGGGACATGCACAAGCTGTGAGGAAATTCAGCTCAGGGAATGATGCTTCTGGTCTCAGGGGCAGGAGGTGCAAAAGCAACCAAGGAGCACTGCTAGACTCACAATCTACAGAAATTGTCCTTTCCTTAGTTTCTGAGGCACCTCTGCTACTGATGTTGAGGAGAGCCATAGAGAAGGAGTTGGAGGCGTTTGTAGAGCCCATGCCTGGACAAAGTATCTCCTGTAAAAGGATGGATTCATACTTGTGTGAATCTGTATTTTTTACCCCAGTACGCCTCAACTTGTAAGGCTCCGAAGAGCAGATGATGCCCAGGAAAGGGTAGTGCTGTACTCAGGTATAGCTGGATCAGGTTGGAAAGCCAGGAGCATTGTGAATACTGTGAGTGATGGGGAATTGTCATTGTGTAATCAATTCACTTAACAACAGATTCTTCTGCAACATTTACATGCATTTTATTTTTGTATCTGGTCACTCTCTATCATGGAAGTCACTAGATGTTCAGCAAGGTAAACTGTGACACCACCATTGCCTTGTGGTTTCATTTTTCTTCCTAGTTAGAATGAGATCTGGGAGGAAGAGAAGAGAGGGATGGCCATCCTGAGATGAAATTCAACTGCAGTACTAAAAAGGAAACATTTTATCACAAGGGACATTTTGCAGTGTTTCCTGAAAGTGAACTCTGTCTTCTTTCCCCTTTGTCCAGAAGATTTGCTATGCCCTAGTACCTCAGCCTGGATATCCATCACCTGTAATTCATTCATATTGTGTACCAGGCTTCCTCATTCATTTCATCCCAAAGGAACCCCAGCAGCCTTAGCTACACTCAAGTGTGGCTAAAATCAGTTGAGATCAGATCCTTTCATTGTTTTGCAGCATGGTACCAAGACATCAAATCATGAAAGGAGGTAGGGAGTGAGTTGATAGCAAAGTTCTTAATATATGGAAGAGACAGACAATGTGTTTGAACTAATCAGAGCCAGATAGTGAACTACAGTGATCCACACTGGACATGACAAATGCATTCTCCATCTGGGAAGAAAGGGAGAATGACAGACACACTTCAGCTCTCAGGGAAAGACATATGAGGATCTGTGAACTGAAGTGTCCTTGGAGCCACAAGAGGTGTGAACACTGGCAAAGAAAGTATTTTATGTCCAGCAAGCTGAAATACTGGGACATCACCCTGTTTCCATATAAAGGATTCTGGTAGTACCTGACATTTATCTCTTCTGTACTTGGTTTTAGAAACAAGTACTTCTTTCCTGTCAGAGTTTCTCTTGCCGAATGTGTAGCCCTACAGTTCTACTGAAATGGAGACCTCCATATTTGTCTCCAGCCTCCCACTTCACTGCAGCTCAGACGGCATCCCAGAGGTGCCCACCACACCTCAGCTTCTCTTCTGCTCCAAAACCACCCACAGCTGTGAGAATCACCACCATGGTTCTTGGCATGCCCACCTAATTCATGATTGCCACTCATGCTACTCCATGAAGCTTCATTTCAGGGTTCAGGTAACTTGAAAGGGTTGGAGAAGGCACATTTCCCATGTGCAGCATATTAATGGCTGTCCTTGTGCTACCAACCCCTAGAATTCATCCCACTCTTGTATAGAAACAGATTTCCTTGAGGAATAAGCACAGGGAAGCAAAGGAGCAATGAAGGACAAACAAGAACAGTGAAAGCCATGTTCAAAACAAACAGGGCATCCTTCTTCACAGAAAGCGTAGTTAAGCTGTGAAAATGCTTGATGAAGGATGCTGTGGAAATCATTCATTTATGTGGCTTTGGGGGGAAAATGGTCAATTTCCTGAGGAAGAATCTCTATCTCTTTCTTCACTGCAAAAACTAGTTTTTAGAAACAAAACACAGCTTTGGAGATGGTGGTCTGAATAGTCTCCATTTACTAGCCTTTGAAAGCTTACTATTATATAGTCAAAAAAAGAATCAAAAAGCTGCTAACTAGATGAATTTTAATCTACATTACTCAAATCTCTTAGTGCTAGTCATCTGTGGTGTAATATTAAGATCAACATTCAAAGAAAGCTTGTGCGCAAATTCCTCTTGAGAACAACCCAGAGTTGTTCAGTGAGTGACCTTTTTCAGTTCTCCTCCTCCCTGCAGACATTTTAGAGCCACAATAAGCCTGAAGCCATGGTACTTGAATAATGATCTCAGACTTAGCAAACTAAGCAGGGTCAGGACTGGGGCATATTTGACTGGAGAAACATCCAAACCAGCAGCCCTCAGGAGGTGACATGAGAATTGCAGGGCTGAACCAATGTCACTGGATGATGGCTGTTACTGATCTGCTGCTTTTTTACAGAACTTCTCCCTTAGGTAATGCACTTACCTATATATGAGGATATTCAATGATCTATATATAATTGGGACTCTCTCCACCTAACAGGAAAGCTTTCAGAATTCTCTTTGGTTATTAGTCAGAAAGATTCTATCAAACCCAGCAAGAAGACCAGATTATTTAAATGTTAATGGAGGGAGAGGTGAACAGAAAGGAAATATTCACAGCCAATACATTCTATTTGTTTGACATCAGCTGCAGGGTCTGAAGTGAAATTTTACCCAAACATATCTAGATTGCAAATAGCTAAGTTACAAAACAGCAAAGTGTTTCTTATACCAGTGACAGAACCTTTCAAAGGAAAGGACTTACTGGGGGCCTTTTCATTATTCTGGTTCATGCTTTCTGAGAGAGACAGATTGGGGATTGCTGAATTGTTGCTATTTTGAAGACTTCAGGAGAGAAAAAGCTGAAATCTGAGCAGCGATCATCTGATCACAGCAGTTCCTCCCAAAAGGTTAAGTGTATGTTACAATGCCTTTTTCTGATCACAGTCTTGATGTTAAAATATCGTATCATGCAAGGGGAGATACCAATGCTTTCTGCTGGGTGGTGTATTTTCTATCAGTGAAATTTCTGTGAAGGTGATGGGCTCTTAAATATGTTTTATCCAGGAGGCTCTGTCCCTAGCTTGAATATTTGCCCTTGGGATGTAAGTACAGGCAGTTTCTTCTGTGGTGTGGAATAAGAATCCTTGCCTTATTGAACTGGTTATCGTGGAGGGAAACACTTTGCTGCCAGTCTCCTGTTTACCACAAGGGAAGGTCAGTTTGTATCCAACCAGTTTTCATTCTCTCTCTATGATTACTTTGCACATTGAAAGAAACATTTTTTATTACTTTCTGTCAGTATGTGTGCACCACATGGCTCTTGTCATGGATTTATTTTCTTTTCTAGCTTGCTGGCATGTGCACTTCTTAGTTCATCATCTATTTCTTTCGTGAAAGAGAGGTTTCCTAAATGCATGTCTGTGTGTATAGAAGAGATACAAGCTTCATTTTGACAGTCATTCTTTCCTGCTAAAGCCACAAGTTCAGCTACCCACTTCTCAAAAGTACGCAGCAATTGGGTTAATATGGAAGGAACGAAAAAAAAAATTAACTTGATTTGTATTACAAATTTTAGTTTATTGAGCAGGTGCCAAGATATTTTAGTCATTTGCATTTCCTACTTTATATGGTTTTGTATGAATAAAATATGCTTGTGAAAATTTCCTCAGAAAGGAATAGTCTGGGAAAAGTGATTGAAATTTTGTTATTCTGTTCATGTTGCAAAGTTGAAATGCTTCCATCAGTCAGAAATTAACATTTTGTCATAAAAACTAAATTTTCTCTGAGAAACACCAAGATTTTCTGTGGTACTACTAAGGAAAATATTGATTGTAAGCCGAAAATCCAGTAGTGTATTATATGAGAAATTACATATTCATGTGATTAAAACCTGGAGACAGTAATTTCAATGAACACTGCACAATGCACGATCTAATAGTTCTCTTTAACATATTAATATTTTTATCAGTGATCTAGATGAGGAAATTGAGTACACTCTCAGTAAGTTTGCAGATGACACTAAATCCGGTGAGAGCATTGCACTGTGTGGGGGTGGGAAGGCTCTGCAAAGGGATCTGGACAGGATGGATTAACAGGCATAAGTCAGTTGTGTGAGTCGGGTGTTGGGCTTTGCATCTGCATCACAACAACCCCATGCAACACTACAGGCTTGAGGCACAATGACTGGAAATTTGCCCAGCTGAAAACGACCTGGGGGTGCTGGTTGACCGCCTTCTGAACATGAGCCATCAGTGTGCTGATGTGGCCAAGAAGGCCAACCACATCTGGGACTGTATCAGGAATAGAGTGGCCAGCAAGAGTAGGGAAGTGATTATACCCCTGTACTCAGCACTGGTGAAGCTGCACCTTGAATTCTGTGTTTGGTTTCGGACCAAGAAACACATTGAGGTGCTGGGCCACATCCAAAGAAGGACAGCAAAGCTTGTGAAGGGTCTAGAGAGTAGATCTTATGAGAAGTGCCTGAGGGAACTGGGATTGTTTAGTCTGAAGAAGAGAAGGCTGAGGGGAGATCTCATAGCTCTTTACAACTCCATGAAAGAAGGTTGTAGTGAGTTGGGGGTCAGTCTCTTCTCCCTAGGTATCAGGTGATAGAATGAGAAAAAATGGCCTGAAACTGTGCTGGGGTGTGGGGGCAGGAGGGTGTGCAGGGTGCAGGAGAAGGGCAGTAGATTGGATATAGGGGAAAATGTCTCTGCTGAAGAGTAGTCAGGCACTGGAATAGGTTACCCAGGGAAATGGTGGAGACACCATCCTCAGAGATGTTCAAGAAGCACGTGGACATGGCACTTTGGGACATGGTTTATTTGCCATGGTGGCCTTCAGCTGACACTTGGACTCAGTGAACTCTTCCAACTGAAACAGTTCTGTGAAATACCTCAAACTGTCACACAGCCCCATGTGCATGCAAACCAAGTCATTGTAGCTCTATATACCATCAGAATAAATGCAGAATCAAAATAGACTTTAAAAAAGTATGTACACTCTAACATAAAACTGGACCATCTTACTCATAAAAAAAAAAAAGTAGTCTGTGCAGCCATAGTTTCTGTGCACTGAAGCAAATTGGTGGAGTGTTGACCTTTCTGTGCTCAGTGCCCACCCCACTTGCCCATCTCCACTGGTGGAGGCAGAAAGAAGAAACATGTGCCCAATGCCTTCTGAAAGCTTCGTTTTGGTATGCTAAACATAAGCCAAAGGATGTCTTAAGCTAATAGGCTGTCTTCTGAATCCAATATCCGACCCATAAACAGAGGGAAATAACACCTTACATTCCTGAGTTAGATTTCAAAAGCCTCTAATCTCCCTGAGCCTGCTTTCCACCTGTAAAATAACTTAGGAAGGTAAATGTCTAAAGGCTTCCAGTGTGCCAGATCAAGGATCACAAATGTAACAAAACCAGACTGAAGAGATGAAATGGAAATGCAAGTCAGCCTAGTTCTCACAATTGAAAACTGGTAGAATAATCTGGGTATATTTTTGCTGGTTGTCCTTTCACAACTAGTTTCCTTGATACACAAGTTAGTTAATCTATTCCAGCATTCCAAGTGTTAAAATCCCTTGCTGACACGTTGATGAAAGTGCTCACTGGAGAGTTAATTGAGGTGTACAGGAGTTTATAAAGTTGGATAAGTTCAGACACAACCCACTGTGAAGCAGAGAAGTCTGATATAAAAGCCTTCCTTTCTGTAAGGAAGACATTTAAAATAATAATGATGAACAATTGGAAAATAAGTTTTTTAAAGGTTAAAAAAAGACAAAAAAGACTTGCTAGGTATATATTATGTATGTGTATGTAGGCATATACACATACATATATATGTATGTATATAAAACAGGAACAAAACTGCAATAGTGAGATTGTCAAACTGAGTGATAAGAAATCCCTTGAATATTGCTTAAATAATAAAGATTAAACAGCCCACAGGTTTTCTGGAAAGTCCTTTTTTGTTTAACAAACTTAACCACAAAACAATAGTTTTGAGCCTTAGCCAAATTGTTTCTCTAGCTTTTTCTAAATGAGCTCATAATATTACCATGCACATTTTAGATAACAGCTACACAACCACTTTTGGATGAAAAAATAGTGAAACTACCCAGGGTTTTGATTAATTGGTGAGCAACCAAATATCATCTAATATCCAGTTGCTTCAGACAGACTGCTTATTAGAACCGAGTTATAGAGCTGAGAGAGACAGTTTTTCTTAGCTATCACTGAGCTGATGCTTTACTGCTGGCCATTTTATTTTCCTGCTGCCTTCGACTGTGCTGTTTGTTTGGTTTATTTGATGGGCAGACACAATAGCTGCAGTTTTACATTGGATTTCACAGTTAAAAGCCAAGCTGTTCTGGAAAAGGGTGCTGCTGCTTTTCCTTTCATCCTGGGCTATTCATAGTCTCTTCTTTTCACCACATGTAAAGCTAGTGTAGATCTCTGATGTGACTCATGGCTTTGGCTGCTCTTACTGAAAACTAACTTGCAATAAAAATCTGCACTCTCTAGAGTATATGTAATTCCTCTTATAGCATTGCAAGGGATGGACCAAGGAAAGGGTAGGAATTTACAACCAAGTACAGTGAAATTATCTTCCTCAGCAGCTCTACTGATTTAGATTAGACTTCATAGTGATTTTAAGCCATCCTATTACTTACTACCATGCGTAGCACATGTTTATGCCAGTCTTGAATACTCTGTCATAACCTAAACAGGAAAGATGAAATATTCCCTTTGGCACAGAACATAGTTTTGAAGAGTCCTTCCGTATCCAAAACTCACATTGAAACAGAAATTATTCCCTTTGGTAATGTCTATATAAAGATTCTCATTGTTAGATACAACTTTAGTGGAAGCTAATGCTAAGAAATACTCTTATGAACAGAGTAAGCTCTCCAGGCTGGAGATGGCTCCGGTCTTTCCTTGAAAATCTTGCTTCTGTATAAATAAATCTCACCTGTTAGTTTTGCAAATCCTCCAGAGATGAGCAAAATTATTTGCTATTAAATCTTATTAAATTAATTTGGTTCATTTCAGAAACAGCACTCCAGTTTCTGTAAAATCACATCATCATTCTAGGAGCATAATCATATTTGTGATAATATGCATTCCTTTCATGCAGATTTTTTTTTAGCCTAAATCCAGAGCTAGGAGAAAAGCATTTTTTTGTTCAGCAGTGAAGTTTCTTTGTTGATGGGTTTTGTTTTGTTTTGTTTTGTTTTGTTTTTAACATAAACCATTTCTAATTCTTGTAGTATGCTTTGTGTAAGCAAGCTGGAATGAATGATTGACAACATAATCATTTGGTCATAGTTATTACACAACAATACAGAATCTGCTGTCTTTTTCGTTTTCTGTCTGTAAAGTGGATATAGAGCTTCTGTCTCAGAGGAGAGTTATGAAGATTTGTTGGTTCATGCTAGGACTGCATTTTATCTGTGTTAAGTACCATATAATTATTTAATGTTCCAGTTACAGATGGTTGACACTGTGTCATGTCCTTGGACTATTGTTTACTTATTTTGTTTTTTAAGACTCTGAAAATGTGAATGACACGCTTGTCCCGAGTGATGCCTCAAACATCAAAGCATAAATCCGGGGGGTTTTTATAATGCTAATACACCAACACATGACATTTTTTTATGTTTGCTCCTAATAAGCAAAATTTTACACAAAAGTGACAAAAATGATCCTGCTGTGCTTCTTTGTAATCTCAAAAAGACTCCTGCATGGTTTTTTCTTCCTATAGCCTAGATTATGGCATCATGTCATTAAAAAATTCAGCTACAGAGGGTAGAGTTATTTATGTGATTAAATTTCAGGTGTGCTCAAAAACACAACTGTAGTGTTGAGGAGTCTCACAAAAGCTCATCACTTAATAATTGGAAACTATTTCCAGTATGTGCACCCAAGCACAAATAAAGCCCTAGCAAAACTGAGTCGTTGAAGTTTTTATAGAAGAAAGTCTGTCTTCTATTTATAATGAGTTGATAGCTTCAGGCCTCAGCATTCCACGCTGCCTGGTTGTAGCAACCACTTGTGATGAGCACTTCCATTCTGAATGAGATATGATTATCAGGCTTTACTTACTGGGGTTTCTAAGCAGAATAGGCACCAGCCCAACACTAAACGTCTCAGTTGCTGGTGGATAGAGAGCAAAATGAGCAAAAGCATGAGTTAGTGTTCTAGAAATTGTGAATGCACTTCATGTTAAGTTTTGATGGATTTACAAAAGATGATATAAATAAACAGAAACCATTCAAAAAATGCCTGTGTGACTCAGTTACCTTTGATACACCCTCCTACATGTTGTATTCTGACTTGCATTACAGAGTCATGGTTCTTTGTTCAGTACACAGCCACTTAGATTTCATGTCTTGCTGAATATGTTGCTGGGTGTTAGATGTCTTTCTCTCCCTCCCTCAGAGTGCAGTGATGGAACACCCTTCAGGTGAAGGGTTCTGACTTCTTGGAATGGCAGAGGGGTTTGTAGCAAAGTTCATGGTTACCTTCTACTTCAGGGGTGTCATGGATTGCATTGGACCTGATGCTGTTATTCATACCATGCTGCAGTCATGCCAGCTTCAAAAAGTGAAAGTGCTAACTGGAGCAAAGTATTATGGGGCTTGAAGTTCAGATTGTAACATGGGAGGCTTCCTATTCCAGATGCTGCTTCTGGGTTACAGCTTCTTAGGTGTTGGCTCTTTTCTGCAGGCATGCTGGCAGAACGAGTGGGAGTTGGGTAGCTGATGGGTTTGGTTTTATTTGTTATGCTGGGTTTCTCCTGTATTTCACTATGGTTGTTCTGCAAATAGGCTAAGATAAGGTAATCATGCATTATATTACGAGATTAATTAGGTTCTTAACTAAGGTAATTATGCATTGTGATTATGATATCTTGACTCTTATCTCTGTCTCAATCCTGAGTTTCGTGTGTTACCTTTCCCCTCACTTTTCTGTTGGGGGAGCAGGGAGTTTAGTCCTTGTGCATAACCACTACAAGGGGTACCCTTGTTTCTGACCTTGCAAGGTCCCAAATGTCACTATGTGAATGAGGATCTGATGGGGTTCACTTGGAGATCCCCAAAGGGTAGCCCTTGGCTTTCCTTGTATACAGCGTACATGGCATGCAACAGCCTCTGTGGTTGTGGTTTTTTAAAAACCTGTCCTAGGAATGGATGGAATTCCTAATGAGATCAGATGGTGTTAAACTAGATTGTTTAATAATGTTATATTATAGCACAAGTCTTAGAAATTAAGAAACTTTCCAAGTGTAGTTTTAGATGTCTTAGTTTTTTTCAGTAAACTTGTTCTATGTGCTTTGAAAAGATTTACCTCCTTCAACAGCTCTGGTTGTGTCTGCCTTACTGTGATTTTTCTGTAGTGAGTCCTTGGACTTTATATCTCCAAAGCTAAATCACAGGTGACTGTCAGAAATACAGCCAGCAAAAAACGTTCCAATAGGTCACTAAAAGACGTGCTTAAAACATGAGTCTTAAGATCTGAGACATACTTGTCGTGTATTTACCTAGATGCTTTGAAATAAACAGTTTCAGTCTTGTGGAGGACTAGGCTTCACAACAAGGAAGTCTGCACTTTGCTGAGACTTACCTCACACTTCATTTTTATATCCTACACCCACAAACCCCAACACCCCAAAATTTAGCTCCCTCACTATATTCCTACATCTTTCAAAATCAGGGTTAACAGTGCTTTTCTCTTTATCACTTTCTCACTTTTCTGTGAGTTACCTTCACCTCTCCTAAACACATTTTTATCTACCCATGCTTCTGTCTTTTCTTTTATCCTCTTGGAAGATATGATTGTTTCTGGATGTATTTAGTCTAATGCCTGTGATCTTATGCAGCTTCCCAATTCTATGCTGTCCACCTTGGAGTGCTCTCCACCTTTCCAGTGTGTTGCTCACTGGCTTGACAGAGTTCCTTTGTAAGATGGCATACATCAGGCATCAGGAAATCTGCAAGAGAGAATTTTTGCCTTTCTGTGAGAGTGAGTTACTAGAGATTGGTGCCCATGCAGTGTCCTTCTCCTGCTTGAGGGAGCAACTCCCAGCTCCTGAGCTTTTCACATATTGCTGTCCAAAAATTAATGCCTTTTGCATTTCAGCATGCTAAGGTATATGCAGTCAGAAAGTCAGCAAATTTGATAAGGAAGCAGATCATGAACTCTTCATAAGCCGTTTCTTGGCCATGACTATTATAGTCAATAAAGAGTAGCTACAGAAAAATTGCACTTAGCATCTAAATATGAAAACTTCGAGAAAGGTATTAATGTTCTCTTTATTTCTTGAAGACACAAAAAGATGTCTTTGTCTTTCCTGAAATTCTACCAGAGATATAGCAGGAACAAATTTGCTCCATAAAAACAAAATTACACAAAAGAAAATTAAACTAATAAAAAGAGAGAAAGAGAGATTACAATAACAATAAAAAACAATAGGCAAAAGAGAAAACAACTCCCCCTCCTTATTGTTATGCATCCAGAATCAGTGTCTTACTCATTTGTTAAACTTTTATGGCACTGAGAGTCTCAAATACTAATTTTCTTCAGCATGAAAGTGCCCTTTTTAATGGAATGAATATGATGATCCTAGTGCAGGCAAGAGCAGGCATCTGGAGAATGCTAATGCTGTATTCTACACTGCTGGAGTTTTGTGGGCAAGACACCTTTGCTTCACTGTTTCTTTCACCCTTTTTCTGCCCAAAACTGCTGGTGTTGCAAGAACCACTGGTCAAAAAACATCTGTTAAAACCAGCAGTAACAGAGTTTTGATGTTACCATGTTACAATTTTCATTTTCAGTAAAGAATCTCCTTCCCAGAAAGTAAAATCTTTTCCCTCAAAAATGAAACGATGTCCATGTGGAAATGAAGCATGAATATATCATGGGAAAGGCCATCAGGTGATGCAAAGTCATGTCATGGCTGGCCGTGAGCTACCAGATTTCACTTCCAACTGGACATTGTGATGGGGACATCCTTTGCATCCTGCTAAGTCAAGGAATCATAGGAGGGGTTATGCTAGGGAAAAGGAGGTAAGAAGGGAGTGCAGCAATAGTGTTTATTTGCAGTAATGGGAATTCGTGTTGGAAAAAGAATATCCATTCTTCTGTGAGAAATGAAGAAGTCATGTTTTACAAGTGCCAAATTGAAAAACCTGTGTATAGTGATCAAAGGCTTTGCCTCAAGGTCTTCATATGGGTAAGCATACAGCCAAGTCCAATATGCCTGGAATTTCAGCACCTGTAATGGAAATCATTATCTGTACTGTTTGTTTTCAGAGGTTTTCATTACTTGCTGAGCTTTATTTAGTGCTACTCTGTGTATGCTAACAACACACACAACTCTCCAGGACTCTTGAAAAAGCAGGCCATTTAAACAGGAAACATCACAGCGTAACCTTAACTATTGGTAAGAAGATGGACCAGAAATTATGTTCATGGGCATTCTTGCAAGGCTCTGATGATGATAATAATAATAATAAAAGAAGATACCATGCCATTGACAAATAGAAACAATTTTATATCTAATAGGATTTAAGTAATAAAGGCTGAAGGGCTGCAACAGCTGCAAGGAGATTAGATATGTTATGTTTTCTCAGCATAATAAAAGTTGTCAAATAAAGCTGAATAAAATCTTCTTATCTGTATCTCTGGCTTATTTTTCCTGCAGCCTCCTTCCTTTCAGCTGATTGTGGGAATCACCATTTCTCTAGAATGGTTACATACACGACAGTTCAATTAGAGTCAACTTAGGGAAAGTTATTGCTGGATTTGCTTTTGGTTGTGCCTTTTTTTTAAAAGCAAACAACATCTGCAGTATTTGGATAGTATGAAGCAGATCAAAAAACTCCATCCTTCTGTTATCAATCTCGGCTAATATTTACTGCATGACTGGGCTGGACTGTGCATATCACTGTAGTGCCATTGCATTTAATGCTAATTTACACTAGGTCTGGATCTAATTTAGAAATAAACCACATCAAAATAGCAAGACAGCCTTCTGCAATCACACTTGATGGTGTCTTGGCTACTCCAATCCATTCCCTTGTAAAGTCTCCCTTTTCTCACCTGTCTGCTTCCACCTCTGGGTACTGTCTGGAGTCCTTCATTCTTCCTGCTCCTCCAGCTTCAGTTTCTCCCTATCTGTAAAGGAAAACATTGTCTTTCTGGGGCTGGTGTGCTAATATTTGCTGGAAGCTTTAGGATACATAGCTGGTATTTGTGTTCAAAAGTGAAGTGTTATTATTATTACTCTTAAAAAGATGTGACAGGTTGACATTTTGCTAACTTTTCCATGAAATCCAAGGTATTTTTTTTTTTTAACAAGCGACAAACATGTTTGGATTTGCCATTTGGTCCATCTTTCCATCCACACCAGTGTTTCTGAACTTGTCTGTGTTTCTGATTTAAATTGCATGAGCATCTAAAACAGTGGTACCGTTGTAACAGTGAGAAGAGTGAATGATGATGCACATTTTAGCAGCATTGCTGTTGCTTTCAGCACATCTTGAGCAACATATATTACCTTCCAAGGCAATCCAGTAAACCAAGTAAGGAAAGCCAAGGGATCTACTCAAGATGATATAATACATAAAGACGACACAAACATCATCCATAAATCAATAAGCATTGATTTAGGTGAATGAGAGCTTAGCCCTTAGGTAAGAAAAAATATACTTATTTATATGTACGTATTTAAAATATTTCATGCAAGATTTCTGGGGACATATATCCATTATTAATTAAAATTTAAGTGTGTTGTGTCAGTGCTAACAGACCCATTATTTAAGACTTCTTTTCAGATTAGAGCTTTTCTTCTACATTTTTTTTTCTCCTTGAGATAGAAAGATCAGGAAACTAATGCCTGATGACAATAGGATAACTAATGAGTGTAAATAAAGCTGAAACCAGTAGCTGATGATGAAACTACTGTTAAAATCTATGGTATATTTGTATCTGAAACAATGTCTGGTCACTGTTTTAACCACATCATTTCCTAGAGGTAGACAGAAAAAAAAGAAATTTCTATTTTAATTTAATAGAAAATTTTAATTTAGTCTCAGCCCTAATTGCACAGAATTGTGAAGATGCTGGGAAAATAAAGGCTAGGGTAAACCCTGTGTCACCCTGCTGAGAAGTGCTGCAATCAGCTCTGAGTGAGCCAGCACAAGTTCTCAGAGAGAACTTCATGAACCAGACTCATCCCAGCCTATAAACTGGCATTGCAGAGGTTGTGTGTGCAGGTTTGTTGGAAGTATGGAGTGGGAATTAAGATGCTTCTCTTCTTTTAATAACACAGGAAACCTGATAACTGGAAGGATGCATTACTCTAGATTTGGAGACTCTAAAGCAATGAGGCCAACCCACCCGTCAGCAGGTGGTATACATCTTGCTTGTCTATCACAACTGCAGCCCTGATCTCCAGCACATCTAGACTTCTTTGGATCAGGCTGAAATGTGAATATGCACCATCTTAGGATAGTGATCAACATCTTTTGGGTCTCAGGCTCTTTTCCCTAACTACCTATCTCTCCACCTGCATGTTCTTATTATTATAACTGCTACGAAATTATTCCTCCCTCCTTACAAAGTAGGAGAAGAATTGTTTTGGGAAATATTCTCACAGATATAAATCAAGAACGACTACTGATTTTAATGATGTTTGTTTCCAGCTGAAATTGTCATCCATTTGTTGAGAAGGTTTTATGTGTAGCTGCTGATAAAAGGCATGTTAGTATTTGGATGGGTAAAAAAAAATATTTTAGAATATGCACCTTGTCTCCCCTTCCTGTGAAGTCAAGTTGTTTCCAATGGTTCAGGCATAAATAAACATAGGGAAGAGCCAACATATTCCTTTCCCTGCACTGAGGTGACAGGAGATTTAAAAAGGCTCAAACCTCTGGATGCAAAACTCTAAAAAAACAGCTTGTTTTTCTATGAATATGAACAGGAGTCAAGAGAGCACAGAAAATGGAGTCTTGCATCCTCTATTTCAATGTCTCTACCTTCCTCTCTACCTAAAAGATAATGAAAAAATACTGTGTGTGAGTAGAGACTTGCTTTAGCTCTTGTCAGAAGTTCACATTTTAATATTACTTTCTTTCTGTTTTGTTTACATACTCTCCTTTACTTTTACTGGGAAAGACTTAATGAAAATTAGTCTGGTTGAAAACGTGGAGTTCCAAGCTGTGGATAGTTTACTGTCACAAAAGTCCTTTGAGCCTTAAAGTTCATCCTTATCACTGCTAATGAATATACAGCATTGTCATATTACTTTCTGGCATTGCTTTTCAGACATGATTGACAGATGTAACAAGCAGATAGGCGAGAAACTTAACTTGTTGCAGGACAATGGATGTGCACATTAGAAACTTTCTGAAATGTAGAATGTTACTGAAGGCCACAACCCGGTATCAGCAGTGGAGATGGCTGCAAGCCACTCAGTGAATTTCAGTTCTTAATAGTCTTGTTTCATTTTGTTACATACTTCTTGTGATAAACCAAGACTCATGTCCTCAAGGTATGTCTTGCATACCAGGCGCCCCCAGGACTTATGAACCAATTAAAGACATTGATATTCTTGCTTCCACATCAAGCCAGAGAAAGAATTGACAGGAATTCTAAGTTCATTGTGCATGCAGAGATGGTTGCAACTTCCATATGGCTTTCAGACTGTCTTCACTCCCAGTGAAAACCCATGCCTGAGGAAGACCCAGAAGGGCCTGAGGCATCATTTGCTCCAAACAGCTTTCGATTCTCACTAGCATAATTTATTGAAAACATTCTGCTTTTGTTGGAAACATTCACAGCCAGTCTGGGAGCTACTGAAATATGTCCCTAACATGTAGAACAGATTTTGAATGACAAGCTCAGAGTAGCCATGGTCAGTAGTTGGACAACAGCCTAATGAGTATCCCTGCAGTTCTTAAGGACACAAAGCATACATAAATATAAGTACTGCCTTCCTCAGGAGTAGCCCCAGGAATTAATGGAACAAAAATTATTTATAAACATCTCAACCTTAATTTGTTCTATGTGGAAGCTCTAATAACTGTATTATAGATTACACTGCTGTTTTGTTTGCTCTTTTCCAATCAGTTTTGCCCAAAAAAAGGGGTTGCTCAGATGACTTCTAAGGTGACTTTTCAGTTTGAGATATCCTTTTCTTCTTGTCTTATTTCACTCCCCTTCTCTTTCCCTGTCTGCCTTAGGCAAGTGAAGACTTCTGCCTTGCTATCATTTCACCAGGATTTCCCCTGTACAGCTAAATGGCTGCAGAATTTCTCTGCTAAAATCATTGTTTCAGAGAGGTGAAATGGTGTTGGTTGCATTGCAGTTTTCATTTCACTGCAGTGAGGGACGAGGGATGTTTCCAATTAATATTACTGATGTTGCTGTCTGTGCAGTGGTAAAGTCAGACATCCACTACTCTAAGTTCAGTGGATGCATCTAATGAGAGTCCTTGTCTATAAAGAGCAAACAGGCAAGTATTCGTCTCTCTGACCTTGACTATCTAATCTAAACTGAAACCCTTGTACAAGCTTCCTCTATACCTGGTGGAGAGAGTGATAAATCCCTCCAGTTTCAGATGTCTTTCTCAGGATGAGATTAACCATCTCAGAAGACAATCTTTCTCTGCTGGCTCTAGCAGATGCTAGCGTGAGTAACATGGATTAGATAGATACATTTTAGATTAGTGATTTCCTTATTCTATTCTGTTTGGTAAACTGAAGCCTTCTGTACATGTGGGAAAGAAATGGATGATGACATTGTGATGCATGGTGTCAGGTAGTGTGGCTGTTAAATACCCAGATTTATCTTCATTTCTTGTACACTCAAGTTGGGAGCAAGAATAAGAAACTGGATTATGATTGTCACTCTCCTGTAGTTTCCTCAAGTAGCAGATAGGTAAGTCAGCACAAAATAGATATTCATCTAAAGTAAATATATTAAAAAAATCTATTGTATAACAGACTATAATGAATTCTTTTAATTGGGGTTTTTCTTATGCTTACACAGCAAATAAATATATCTGGTTGCAACTGTCAAGGCTAAAGAAACACGTAGCTGCAGATTTGCCTTTTAATTGGACTGAAAATCTAATGGCACTGTAATATTACCACTTCCTTCTGACCCTGTGAAAGAATAATCAGAAAAACAACAATACTCAGAGGCTCAAGGTGAGATTATCTGTCTTTCTCCTTGGCAGCATGAGCTGCTCAGAATGTTAATCAATTCTGTTTCCAAGCTCGAAGCCATCTACTTCCAGCAGCAAACACTTCAACTATTCAGTCCTTAATGAAGTTGTCCCAATGGCACATCTTTCCTTCACACTCCACTTATTGTACCCCTATGCTGCCCAGATGTAACTGTCAAGGGCTTTATAGCCCCTGTTCATTCTTATCTTTTTTTCAGGAGCAGTTATCCTGCTCAAAAGTGACAAAATAGAAATGAAAAGTTAGGAAGGGTAATTGCTCTGTTTTGGCTGAGAACTTACTATCGGGCACAGATATTGGTTTGGATGCCTCCATGCTGCAAAGTCCAGTATTAAAGATTCAACCACATTATGGGTAATATAAGTCCATATTCCCTATAAATAACCAGCTGAAAGATTTGACTGAGATCTGCAGCCTGCTGACAGGATGTGTTAGACTTTGCTGGGATAGAGTGAATTTTCTTCACAGTAGCCAGCATGGGGCTATGGTTTTGGTGCTGGAAGCAGTGTTGATAATACAGAGCTGCCTTTGTTGTTGCTGATCAGTGATTACACAGCATAAACACCTTTTCTGCTCCTCACACCACCCCACCAGTGAGTAGGCTGTGGGTGCACAAGGAATTGGGAAACAGTTGGGACAGCTGAAGCCAGTTAGTGAATGGGATATTGCATTTCATGCTCAGCCCATAAAGCTGGGGAAGAAGAAAGGGGGAAGGTTTGGAGCAATGGCATCTATCTTCTCATGTAACCAATACATGATGGAGCTCTGCTTTCCTGGAGATGGCTGAAGCCCTGCCTGCCAATAGGAAGTGGTGAATAAATTCCTTATTTTGCCTTGGTTGCATGTGCAGGTTGTGCATAGCATAGCAGGAAACCAAGAGCTCTCTCTCTGCTCTGTGTGAGGAACAAGAGTTTGGGACTAGGAGCTGCCATTTGCTATCAGACTGATTTATTTTCATAGCACATTTAAAGGAGGAAACTGTGATGCACTTCATTTGCATGAAAGGATCAACATAAAGCTTTTTTCCTAGCTTTCATATTTGAAGTCTGGTTTAAAGAACTTTAAGGAGGATTAAATTAGACACTTTTTTTGGTATGAAATGGTGCAGTTTCTCAGTGATTGATGGAAACAAATATGTTTCCATCACCTATGGATGAAGTCAAGCAGCAGGACTATTGAAAACAGTCATGAGAAAACCATCAAATAGTATATTTTTTCCAATTTAGTTGTGTATTTTATGAAAAGATAACTACTTATATTTTTGGGTCTGCAATGAGAATTTGCATACACTGCTCGTAAACAGTCCCCTGGGCATCTTATCTCTGTTTACAAATGACAATTTCCTTTCAGTATTTGTTGTGTGCATGGAACACTTGATAAATACAGGTAGAAGGCATCAAGACTCTAGAGCTGCAAGTGTTAGGTTTCCTTTTTTTTGTCTCTGTTTGTTTTTTTTTTTAGTTTTGGGTTTGGGTTGTTTGGTGGTTTGTTTTTTGGGTTTGTTTTGGGTTTTTTTTGACCTCTTAATGCCTTTGGTTCATGACCCAGAACATCAAGAAACAAATCAAATCTCCACACAGCAGTGATGCTCCTTAAAACTTGTTTTGGTTTTCAATGCTGCAGCAGCACAAAGCCAAAGCATTTTTGACACAGATGACCTCAGTCTTTAACCTGCAGAATTGCTTTACATAACATTCAGTAGTCTTACCAACACATCAAGATGGAAAAAAAGAAATTATAAGTATTTTTCTTCTTTGGGGCAAATAAGAAAGCACTTGTCAAGGAGAAATATTTTAATGTCAGTTACAGGTTTTATTTTTCACATCTTATTGTTCAGTTGCTTTAGGAAGATGCATAGTTCTAGGTGTTGGAGTTTAAAGACAGACTTTTAAAAATTATTTTTGTACACACAAAAGAAAGAAAAAAAGAAAAAAAAAGAGAAAAAGAAAAAGAAAAGAAAAAGAAAAAGGAAAAAGAAAAAGAAAGAAAAAAATAAAATATATCAATAGGTGGAAAAGAGTTCTTGTGGGACATCTGCAATGTGTAGGAGTCTCATTGATCCCCCCTATTAAAGATACATTAATGAGCATCATTTTTTAATATCTGCCATAGTAACTCCTTCATGACACATAGAAGATGCTTTTAGAGCAACCTGGAATCAGGGCCAGGGAAACACCAGCATTGTGCTTAGTCAGGAGGATGCTGCCTGCTGGTCACACATGGTCTTAGGCATGTCCTTTCAACATGGTCCAAACCCAGGGAATTTCACAGATTTGTAAATCTGCAGAGAGACTGAGCTTATTACTTAGTATTTCCTGCTCCTGTAGGATGTCTCTGATTGAATTTCTGTTTGTTAGCTATGTCTTTAAGTAAAAATCACTTCTTAACTTTAACATATCCACTAACACCACATCTCTTTGTAATAATTCCCCTGGTTAATTACTATTCATATATAAAAAATTATGGTGTTATTGAGGAAGCACAAAGCCTGGAGTTTATATATTTATTTTTCCTCTCTAGTATCATTGCATAAAGAGTACAGCAGAGGAAACAAGATGTAATTTCTGACTCACAGTTGCATTTACTTCAGCAATACAGAAGTACCTGAGCTAGCTGGATGGGGAAGAGTCCATATCCCAATGCAGTTTAATTGAATATGCTGATTATAAGACCAGACACAAATCTAGGCTGAGGCAGTTTAGTTTTGTGCTGTCTGAGCAGTAAGTCAGAGTGGAGTTGTGCTGAACCAGTGGCACTGACCAGCTTGAGTCTTGTTAGCCCCAGAAGCCAAAGCACTACTTCACAATTCCTGTTAGTTCATGCCATGCTCACAAGGCAGGGTGTTTTGAGCAGAGCAGGTAGGGTTCAAGGTTTGCTTTCAGAGACCTGGAAGTCCTTTGAAATGATACTGTACAGACTTTCAGACTAGGCTTCCACCATCTGACTAGTTAAGTCTAGCATGTGGCTAGCATCTTTGTGCCACGCTCTCACTTCCCATGTGCAAGAAAGACTTTTGCAGACGTGCACACATTGGAAATATTCCAACGTGATCACATATACAGTATTGTGAGAGACTGATTCTCTGCAGTTGGAGCAAGATTAAAGTGCTAGGGATCTAGGGGATTCCACCATATCTCCAACTGTTGGTTTAAAATAGTGTTTCTGTTTGTGCAGCACAGCTAGCAGTACTTACTTGGCAGTGTCAGAGCTCCAAGAGCATCAGAAATGGCACCAGACTTCAATGTAGGGATATTGCAATCACATCACTATTAACAGAAGATAAACTCTTAAATCTACTTGAGTTTGATCAAGAAGTACAGTTCACAAGTCTCAGGGATGTATTAAAGCACCTGCTTCCCAAAGCTGAGCTCCTTAACCCAAATTAATCTACCATAAACTCAGGTATTTAAAAAAGAGTTCAGAACTCGTGTATCTTGAATTTCATCTGTAGTCAGTAAAAAGGGAGTTATATGTAAGGGTTCATCCAAATTCTAGCAGAATATACGTTGGATTATTCCAGCTATCCAATCATTATCCAAGGACTTTCTATGTACACTCTGATTCACGTGAGATGTAGTTTTGCTTTGTATCAGCAGTTTCCTAAGAGTAGAAGGTCTGGATGGGTCCAAGCTTGCAGATAAGGCCAAGCTTGTAGATGACTCCAAGCTTGTGAGTAACTTCCCTGCAGAGGGCAGAGCTACATCTGTCTTCGAAAATGTGTGAGAGTAGAAGCAGGTTCACTCATTAAGTTCAAAGAAACAATCTGGATATTAGATAGCATCCAGCATTTGCCTACCTGAAAGTCCCTGATGTAGCTTATTAAACGGATGGTCTAGCTAAGTGTTGTTACCCTTTTGTCATATAGCTCAGAATTATCTAGATTCAAAACAGCTCTGATAGTGAAAGAGAGAGGGCGGGGGAGAAGAGGAAACTTAGCAATGCGTGAAATGACATTTCAATGAGAAGTTTGCCGTTCAGCTGACAGCTGAAATCTAAATTTCAAGAAGATGAGGAGTGTGGAGTCACATGAGCAGACCTTACCTACTGCAAGGGCTTGAATTTTTGAGGGATTAACTAATATAGACATTTGAAAATGACAGCATATATGGCATTGGATCCAAGTGATAGGAGAAGTAGCACAGCTATGAGAATATGTGCAGATTGTTGCAATATTTATTTTTATTTTTATTTGAAGGATTTGAATGCATTCATGTAATAAATAAATAAGTGCATTACTGTCACCAAGGGCCTTTTCTGATATTTATCAGAGAAACATGCTGTATTTTCCTTTTGAATAGCAATGTTTTTCACTGCTGACAAACTCATGTAGGAGAATCTTAAAGGAGAATCTCAAAACTTTAAAGGAGAATGGAATAGGCTTTTCAGCAGAATTAAAACATAATGAATGAAACATTACACTGTTGATTGATACCAATCAGTGTTTCAGTGACATGCCAAAGGGATGGGGTTCATTCAGAGGGTCCTGGCCAAGTTCAAGAAGTAGGCCTTTGGGAACTCCTGAAGTTCATCAAGCCCAAATGCAAGATCCTACTTCTGGCTTGGGAAAATCCTCGGTATTAAAGCAGGCTGGGGATGATATGATAACATCCCTGCAGAGAAGGACTTGGGGGTACTGATGGATGAGAAGTTGGACATGAACCAACAATGTTGACCCACAGCCCAGAACACTGATCACATCCTGGGCTGCACCCAAAGAAGTGTGGCCATCAAATCAAGGGTGATCCTCCCACTGCACTGCTTTCTGGTGAGACCTCACCAGGGTTACTGTGTCCATATCTGGAACCCTCAACACAAGGAAGACATGAACCTGTATTGGAATGGGTCCTGAGTGGGGCCACAAAGATGATTAGAAGGCTGGAGCATCTGTCCTATGGGGACAAGCTGAGAAATGGTGCTGTTCTACACGGAGAAGAGAAGGCTGCAGGGGGAACTTATTGAGGATATTCAGTACTTAAAGGGGACTTATAAGAAATATGAGGACAATCTTTCCAGCAAGACCAGTTGCAACAGGACAAGGGTAATTGTTTAAAGCTAAAATAGGGCAGATTTAGACTTATTATAAGGCAGAACTTTTTCCGGCGGTGGTGAAATCCTGGAACATGCTGCCCAGAAAAGTGGTGAAAGGCCCATCCCTGGAAACATTCAAGGTAGGCTGGATGGAGCTGTGAGCAACCTGATCTAGTTAAAGATATCCCTGCTCACTTGCAGGGTTTTGAATTGGTTGACCTTTAAATATCCCTTCAAAACTAAAGCATTTTATGATTTTTGTATTTTTGCTGACTTAGCAGTTTCAATAAACTGAGAAAGTTTGATATAGAAAGAAAAACTTATGTCACTCTCATGACATAAGAATCAAGATACATTACATTGTCACCTCTATTTTAATTAGAAAGTTATACCTTATGCCATTGAAATATAACTGAAATTGGTCTGTTATGTGCACCACTTTTTATACCCATTTACTGAGTCTTACTACTGATCACTTTCAGCTACAGAGAATGGCCTTAGATTGTCATATTTTTTCATCTGGAGCATTGCCCCAACTCTAGTTTCAGGTGATACTTAAAAAACCAGATCCTAGCCAATGGTGAATTTCCTTTGAGATGCTAAACTGACAATAACCTGCTCTGCCTATAGATATGTAAATGGCAAGACAGTGAATGGGTACTCATGACTGTGCATCATTTTTCAGAACTTGGCAGGCACAGTAAGTTAGTTCCTGCTAGTTACTTCATGTGCCTCTTCAGGACAGCTCTACACTACCTTTCCACCAGCAATCAGCCTGTATTCCTCAGCTTTGTCTGCAGACTTTCCTGCCCCTTGTTACTGCAAAAAAAAATAGTTGGTTTTGTTCTGCTGTACAATAACACTTCCATCTCAAAGTAACATTTCTTAGCCATTCAAGTGGCTTAGGTTTGGTGGATTTTTTTTTTTTTTTATTTCCATTCTTCACTTTCCAATGTGGACTTAACCTGTGGCAGAATAAGAAAATCATGCTGAGGATTTGATAGTTGTATCTGAAGTGTAACATAGGGAAAAGAAAAAGAAGAGGTGAGAGAGTTGAGCTATTCAAGCATGAGTGAAATGATACAAGTTAAAAGATGGGACTTGTATTGAGCATTTTTAGATCAGGCAGAATTTTTTCCTTCAAGGAAATGGAATGAAAATAGATGAGAGTATTAAACATTAAAGAATGTGGAGAGAAGATCCTTAACCTTGCTTCATCACTACTTTGGGAACTAATGTTACACAATTCTAGCAAGCTGCTCCTTTTCTGTGTCTCTTTCTTTAGTCTCATTTGCCCAGTTTTGTCTCTGCGTTTTGCAAGCTCTTACAGGAGATTTTAAAAAGCAGAGCTTTTCATAGAATGGCTACAACAAATGTGAAATACATTTTCTGATCTGTATTAGCCAAGGATCTATGACATGAAAGTCTCAGAGACTCACATTCAGCCTCATGGCTCTGAGTCCCCACTGCCCAAAGAACTAGAATAGACAGAATGAAGTGTACTGCTCTGTCAGCTGCTTCTAGTAAACATGTTAAAATAGGAGATAAGGTTATCTGTTTCTGAGTTAAATTGAGATGTGGTTTTAATTCCCAGGCACTAGAACAAGCTGCCCAGCAAAGTGGTAGAGTCATCATCCTTAGGGATATTTAAAAGTTGTGTAGATGTGCTTAAGGACATAGTTTAGTGGTGACTAGGCAGTGTTAAGTTAATGGTTGAACTCGATTATCTTAAAAGTCTTTTCCAACCTAAATGATTCCATCATTCCGTGATTAATCCTGGACCTGTTTGCAGGACTGGGAAAGGAATTGTATATAATGAAGCCTCAGTTGACCAATATGAATTTTTGTGAAGATGCTGTCATGAGTTTCAGGAATATTACTGTGGCCAGAATCTATCCCTGTTTACAGGTAGTTTAAATAATATGGGTTATATTTCTCATTTAGAACTGAATAAAGCTAGGATGGGTTAAACCCTGAGCCTGGTAAGACTCCGTCAGAGAACAATTTAATGCTCATCACATCAAATGAAGACCTGAAATATTTCTTTTAATTAAAATCCAAATAATCTTGAAAAGTAAAAAATCTCCAGTCTGCTTTAATCTTCCTCATCATTTCCATGCAAAAGCTGCATTTTTAAAACAAAAAGTTCTTTATGCAAAGGATAATATATGCATTGTCTAAAATCATTGGTCATCATTAAGTAAACTTATTTGCAGTTGCTGTGCTCCTGTTTCCCTCTTCCTTTCCAGTTTGTATGTGTAGTCACTAGCACAGTGTATGCTGCAGAGAGCTCATGTCATCATCACAGCTGTTGTAAGGCTTCACTTAGGTCACTCCCATCCTTGTCAACAGTATTATTTTGTCTCAAAATTAATGGAACTAACAGAAAGTGGGGGGGAGGGTATTTGTTTTTTCCTCCCTTTTTCAGGTAAGCAAAGGAGGAATTGATCTCTTTCATTATTCCTACTTCCCAGAACTAAACTTTGGGTTCAAGCAGGTGGCATTTTTTACAGTTGCAGAGGCTTAACTTCTGCAAGCCGTGATTCCAGAGAGAGTGGGAGGGGGTAAGGGCAGCAAACAGGATTTCTTTGGAAGAGGTGATTTTCATCTAGAATGGTATTAGGCTGTCATTTATTCTCACTGTGTCTCAGTTTTCAGAACTATAAAATTCAGTAAGAAGCTGTCATCCGCTCTTCTTTACTCCCTCCAGTCAAAGCCTCTTTCTTTCTTACTCTTTCTTTTAGATGGCCTGGGTTAAAAGAGGTCAGGCAGAACCTTTCTGCTTTGAACTGCCTTAGGACTGAAGAAGGCTTCAAGTAGTGTCTGTGGGACCCATTTGTGGCGGGTTGGTGTGTTCAAAATCACCAGTCTCCTGCTGTGGTAAATACACTGCTCCGTTATGGAAGCTCCAGTCTGGTTCTCATTTCCAATCCTTTGAAGAAGTTTCTAAGCTTCATTTGCTGTGAAACAGAAAATCACCCTTCTCTTGCTGCCCCTTCTTCCTCTAGCTGGCTGGTAGACTACTGATTACCTGTTTTTAACCACGACATGAACTGTGCCAACAAGAATATAAACACACATTACTTAAAACTCTTTTCATTAAGCTAAGAGCAAAGTGTTGGGAACATTAAAAAGAGAAACAGAGAGAGAGAGAACTTAGAAAGTAAAATCTCACACCAGGTAATTAACCTGCTGCTCACCTTCTCCTTCATGGACTGTCATAAGGTAACTCTTGTGTATTTATGTCACAACTACATACCTCTTCTTTTCTTTCTTCCTTGTCAACTGTTGGGTTCGTTCCTGAAGCTCACTAGAAATTGGGTGAGTATTCCAAGCAAATACCACAACATTTTTGTGCTAATTCTATGTTTGTCCCTTGATGTTTGTTGTTGAAGAAGGATACTGTGGTAGATACATTGTTATGTTGACATTGCCCAGCTGCTGCTGTGTTCCTGTGCATTAGGGGAGTTTATATTGGAAGGCCAGGAGCTTTTGCTTTTTACATGAATGTCTGCATCTCCTGGCAATGTCTGTCTGCAGGACTGGACCTATATGAATTTTGCTTTCTAACAGAGCTGGCTCATTATGGTTAGCTGCCAAGCAAATAGTTCTGCAGGATCAAATTCCTATCTTTCCTACTCATTGATGTAGAAGAACTGCCAAACAGACATTCTCTTTTCAGTTTCAAATGTTGAAGACTGCAGAAAAGTAGCTGAAAGCTACTGGCTGGTCTCCATGCTGAGGAATCATTTGGATATATGAATTAGTTTTTCTTATTCCATTGTTTTTGATCCCTTTTGAGAAAATGTAAAGAGCCAAAACCGTTCCACAAGGAAATACACCAAAATAAGCTAAAGCTTCTTTGGATTTTCTATGCCATTATTTCCTGGGTCCAGGTAAAGTCAAACACAGAATGGAATGGTTGCTTCTTTTCCTGAGGGCCTTCAAAGTAAATATAAGTGATGCTACAGACAACTGAAAAATAGGATTTTATTTATCTATTATTTTCTAAATCTTCTTTTTTTTCTTTTCTAAATATGTACACACAGAGAGAAGCAATTTTCAAGATCTTTTTTTATAATAAAGCTGCCACATATCAGCTCATAAAACCTCAAAGAGCTCAGCTGGCTCCACTATTGATGAGCCTATGAGGCTGAGCAAATCACTTATGTTCTTTTGCCTCCATTTCAGCTTACACTAGTGGTACATTCCAGATAATGTTACTATTTGCCTCTTGGTCAAGATGTATCTCATCTATCTCCTGCTATGCTACATGTCTGTGTAGCACATAGGATGACTGTGTCTCTATGCTGTCATTCTAATGTTAATAAATCATTCTAATATTAATAATAAAAATAATAAATCATATTAAAAACAACTGGTAGCAAAAGCAAGATGGAATTTTTTGTAAACCACAATACAACTTTCTGGGCTACTGACACTAAACTGGATTTTGACAGATAGAAGTCAAAATAATGTTTTTGGTTCTAACAAAGCTGCAGCAGTTTACATTACCTAATATATAAGCCTATTCACATTAAAAATATTGAACTCATAGCTTTTGCAACTATGATTCTTTTTCTCATTTTTCTCCTCAAAGAATTGAAAAAAAGTTACTGTCTACAAAGAGGACATCTAACATATTAAATTAGATCATGGACCAAATATATTAGATCAACATCTGTGCTCTCAGAAGAGGCTTGCTTACTGGCAATAATGCAACTTGACAGTTTTAGGATCAATCATCTCATTAAAACTTTCTTCTCTCTCTTTTTCCTCTCTTCCTTTGTCATTTCTTGAAGGAACTTGGCAAAGTTTATTTGTTTGCTTGTTTATTTCTATGGGTTTGTACTTCAGAATTTCTCTCACTAGTACTTCCATAAGAAATAGATTTGCCTCAAGTAGCTTACATTAATCTGGGACACAATAATGACTAAATATTTGGAATAAATAATGCATAATGTCCAAGTCTGATAATTATACTAATGATGAGTGACATCCTCATAGCACTTTCCAACCCCAAATCCCAAGGCATTTAATTCAATGACTATAGATTTGGAGCTGGAGGAGGAGATAGTGAAAGATTCTGAGCTGCAGTAATCTGTCAAAGCTTCTCTGATGTTTCTTGGGCCTCTTTACCATGCATGAAGTCTACTTCTGTTTACCAGACTCACTGTTAGCTATAAAATACAATGTTTTTTATTATAAAAATGATTCCCTACAAATATTTTTTATGGTGGTGACTTACTAGGCAAATACCTACATCTTGGGATGGTATAATCATAATGTGATATAATCAATATGGTATTAATCCTTATGTATACGTCTTTTGTTGTACAAAATCAAAAGAAATTTTAGTTTATTTTGGTGTATTTCCTTTTTAACTGTTTTGACTCTACATTTTCTCAGAAGGGATCAAAACCAATGGAATAAGAAAAAAAGTACTTGGGAGAACTAGCAGGTTGGTTGGAGGTTGCACCACTTCTTGAAGCAGTCTATGCCATGGTGATACCCATTTACTGCAAGGACATGGACAAGTGGAGAATCACAGAAACACTCAGGTTGGAAAAGACCCTCAGGATCACCGAATCCAACCGCTAACCCTGCTCTATAAGGTTCACTCCCCTAAGCCATATCCCCAAGCACCACATCCAAATGACCTTTAAACACATCCAGGGTTGGTGACTTAACCACTTTCCTGGGCAGCACATTCCATGCCTGACCACTCTTTCCATGATTATTTTTTTTCTTAATTTCCAGTCTAAACTTACCCAGTTGCAGCTTGAAGCTGTTTCCTCTTGTTCTGTCACTGATTACCTGAGAGAAGAGTCCAGCACCAGCCTCTCTACAATGTCCTTTCAGGTAGAGAGCAATGAGGTCTCCCCTCAGCCTCCTCTTTTCCAAACTAAACAGCCCCAGCTCCTTCAGTCGCTCCTCATGACTTATTTTCCAGGCCCTTCACCCGCTTCATTACCCTCCTCTGCACTCTCTCCAGCACCTCCACATCTCTCTTGTATTGAAGTGCCCAAAACTGGACACAATACTCAAGGTGTGGCCTCACCAGAGCTGAGTACAAGGGGACAATCACCTCCCTAGTCCTACTGGACACAGTATTTCTAATATAAGCCAGGATGCCATTGGCTTTCTTGGCCACCTGGGCACACTGCTTGCTCATATTCAGTTGCTTGTCGATTAGCACCCCCAAGTCCCTTTCTGCCAGACAGCTTTCCAGCCACACTTCCCGAAGCCTGTAGCGTTGCTTGGGGTTATTGTGACCCAAGTGCAGGACCTGGCATTTGGCCTTGTTGAAGCTCATCCTATTAACACTGGCCATGGATTCACTCTACCCAAGTCCCTCTGCAGAGCCTCCCTACCCTTGTGCAGATGAACACTCCCACCTAGCTTGGTGTCATCTGCAAACTTACTGATGACACACTCTATGTCTTCATCAAGGTCATCAATAAAGATGTTAAACAGAAGTGGTCCCAACATTGAATCCTGAGGAACACCACTTGTGACCAGCCACCAGCTGGGTTTAACTCCATTAACCACCATTCTTTGGGCCTGTCTGTCCAGACAGTGCTTTATCCAGCAGAGCGTGTGTTCATCCAAGCCATGAGCAGCCAGTTTGTCCATGAGAATTCTGTGGGAAACAGTGTCAAAGGCTTTTCAAAAGTCTAGGTAGACAATAACCACAGCCTTTCCCTCATCCAATAGTTGGATCATCTTGTCATAGAAGATCAGGTTGGTCAGGCAGGACCTGCCCTTCATAAAGCCATGCTGACTGGGCCTGATCCCCTGGTTGTTTTGCATATGGCGTGTAATGGTGCATGAGATGGCCTGCTCCATGACCTTCCCAGGTACTAAGGTCAGACTGACAGATCTATAGTTTCCCTGATCTTCCTTTCTTCCTTTCTTGTAGATGGGTGTTACATTTGCTACCCTCCAGTCCATTGGGACTTCCCCAGTTAGCCAGGACTTCAGGTAAATAATGAATAGTGGCTTGGCAAGCACATCTGCCAACTCCTTCAGCACACTTGGGTGTAGCCCACCCACCCCATAGACTTGTGTGCCTCTAAGTGGTGTAGCAGAACTAACAGAAAGCAGCCCAGGGAAGGCATCAGCTTTTGCCAAGGCATGGGATAGAGCCCTATGCATCCATACCACTTTGCTGCAATGATGAAGAATATGGGGTGGCCAAGAAAAAACATGTCTGGAAGGAGGACCAGCAAATGAGACATTTAAAATGCTGCTGAGCTTTCAGAGTTGGATGGAAAGAACAGCACACTCCTGGAAAGCCTGCTAGCTCTGGCATATTAACGAAGAGGTGTTGCACCATTCAACCTTTTGTTCCTTCACAAACAGAGAGTAGCCTTTTCATTGATGTTAATGGTCATGAGATGCAGTATTCAACCTGGATCTTTGATAAGCAGCTTCTTCTGGACTTGATGTTCACCAAATCCAAAGTGAAGGTGAGGGACAAAGGGGTGAATGAGTTGCAAACTGAGATATGAACCCAATGGTTGCAATTTCATAAGGACAACAGAAAGGATTATGCCTTAAGTGTCAGGGATATAACAACCATTTTGAAAGTCTACTTTGTCACTGATTGAATTCTAATGGAAGTAGAAAAGCCCCAAGGTATTTTAGGGCTGACTGAATCTGGGTGTTCTGTAGCAGATCTATACATGAGGAGCAGAGAAAGGACTTCTTCAGGGAGATATATAGATTTATCCATAGGGTCATAGCCTTTGATGAGTCATATCCATTCTCCATTTCATAAATGCTTCAGTGGGACTATTCACAAGAGGAAAGATAATAGAATGATTTGCCTGTGTAAGCATGGCAGACAGAAACACAATGTGCAGCTGGAGAGCGATAAGGGAATTTGATTTCTTTTTCTTATTGCTTTTCACTTTATTTCTCTTGGATGGCAGCAGCATTTCTGTTCATCAATATGTTGACGCCTCCTGTATGGAGGCAAATTCTCCAACCAGCTTGAACCTTCTGCAGGTAGATATGTTGAGTAATCTGCCCCTTTGAAAGAGAATGGACTTTGCATGAAAATATGCTCTACCTATGTCAAGTTATTGGAATATCTTCCATTTTCCTTTATACTCTTCACCAAGATATAGCTCCCATAACGTTGCTCTGATTGTCATGCAACTGTCCTAATCAGCTGGTGATTTGCATAGGTATGTTTTTTTTTGTTTGTTTGGTTGGGTTTTTTTGCTGGTTCTTATGGCATTATGCTAGATAGGGTATTAAACACTTAACCACCCATAAGATTTCTGTGCAGTCTCTGCCTGTGTTTAGGCTGCAGAGGAAGCAATGTCAACACAAGCATGATAAATTGGAGGTTTCTTCCAAAGAGCGTTTGCATGCACACAAACACTTCATTAGCAAGAGAATAAACAAAGCAAAACCCACAGGAGTCTCCATGAATGTGTCAGTAAATTGCTTCAGGGTGAGAAAACACCCTCTGCATCAACTTCAGGATATCAGGGAGATTAGAATGTTGTTGCCTGGGTGGAAGCATCTCCTGGGTTGTGTGTTGTCTATGGGAGAGGAGGATACAGAGGCCAAGTCCTCCCTTGGCCCACAGGGCAGGTCCTGCTGGCCCCTGTCTAGATGCTGTTGGGCTCCTGCAACTCTCTCCATGATTTGGTGCTTTGCCTGAACACCGATACTGTGAAAGTACTTAAGACCAAGCAGTGGATTTGATGTGTTCTACCACATGTGGGTTCACTCTGCGTACTGCCTGTCTCCCTCCAATTTAACTGCAAGTTTTGAAATTCCTCTACAGGGACCGATGCCCCTTAGGGAAAAGGGAAACATCTGGGTTTTCTTGAGTGTGAGAAAGAGTCGTAAATAATAGTTTCAAGGCAGTTTATCTTTCTGCAATCAATTTGGAGAGAAAGGCTTAGGAAATGCACACAAATAAGTTCCATTAAGAAATATGTCTGATTTTTTTTTTCCCCAAGATGTTTTCCCTCTAATTTTTGAGAACAATTGACAACATGTTTTCCCTCTAATTTTTGAGAACAATTGAAAATGTTAACTTATTTATGATTTTGCAACCCTCACAATTTTTTTCTATTGAACGCAATAGAAAGAGTGATGTCTATGGGATTCAACTGTTTTCTTTCTAATTCCTCCATGTATGTATTTATTCAGCCTCTTTAACTTTGTAAAAGGTAAGACAAAGTGATTTTCTCTTTGTTGCCAAGGTCAGCTAAGATGCATCTTGACTTTTTTTTTTTTCAATATGTATTTTTTATATTAGCTTTGCCTGAGAGTGTAACTCTATTGATTCCAAAGGTTGTAAATCTAAAGAAAATTAAATACAAGGAAAGAGAGGAAAAAACAGCCATGAGGCTTATACAAAACATAATTTGGAGGCTGAAAATGACAGAGGGAGAAATATGGAGAAGCAGATATTTAAAAAGAAAAGGAATAGAGGAAAAGCAAATGATACGCTAAATCTCATGAGATAAAAATAACAAAGTATTGGTAGGTTATGGGTATAATTCTTTTAGAGGTATTTTGTAAGGATTGAGGCTGGATTGTGTGATGCATAATTTTATCTGATTTATCAGATAACTATTTCATATGCTAACTTTAGACAGTGAGATGTTCACATCCTCTAGAATCAAGGAAGTCCAGGCAGTCTTCACTGATCCTTGTCGTTTGCTAATTCAAATTATTTTATTAGTAGAATTCACTGAGTACAATTCTTTCCAAATAATTTTTTTTTTTCATAAGAACTTGAATGTATTTGCTCCCACTAACAAATTTAAATGGTGTTATGTTACACATTATTTCTAAACCAATACAGCAAGGTAGGAACACTACCCTTTCTGGAAAAATCATCCACATATATTAGTCTTACAGAAACTTTTTTTCATCCCCCTGCTGCATGCTGGGGTGAAGCTGACTCTTTAAATGGATTAAGACTTGCAGATATGCTTCGTTTGTGTTTTGGGACATGTTTTTTAGGTAGTAGCTGTATCACAATGTCTGATGTCTGTCTGCTTCTACCTGGCGAGTATTCTGGTTTATTTTATTCTGTGTTTGGGGATGTTTTCCTTCACAGTTCTTGGGTGATTTTTAGCATATTGTCATTGAAAATATGCATATCTGACTGAATTTGTTGTGGGATGAAATAAGTAACTGCTTGAAATATAGTAGTTTATATAAGAAGCCTAGTCTTTCATTGACAGTGAGAAAACAACATTAAAGCCAGCTAGTATTTCAATCTCTGGTGTCATATGGCTTCTTCAAATAAGGCACTTGCAAGAAATGACTTGGATTTGGGAAAATGTGTGCTGGAGTTGTAAATCCGACCTGCAAAAATACACCTGAGTCATTCGTATTGATAGTTATGCTTCAGACACACCTGAGCCTCTTAGGTAGATTTTTACATGTATATGGTTTCAAAAACTTCCTCTGTATTTTTAAGCTTCAGATGTTTTGAAGTTATTTTCTATAGTATGTAATCTTACATTCTTTGTACTGCCCCTTCAGTCTTTTCTCAACTTTTTATTTTTTTTTTCCCCACTTCTTTTTGCCTTATTCTTTAATTCAAATTCACAAATGCTTATGCTTCTTACTGCTCCAGCCTCTTTTTCTCTCTTAGTTAAGTGGGACTTAAGTAATGAGCAGCCTGAAAATGGGAGTTCATTTATTTCATAAATTTTCTTACTTTTCAGATTTTTTTTCCCTCTTTCATTCTTTTCTAAATAGGATCAAGTGACTGGAGGTGTTCTCACTTTTCTTTCCTTTAAAAATATTTGGGAGGTTCACATGGGCTTCTTGAAGGCTAATAAATTGCATAGCTGGAGTGAATTGCAAAACACAAATAACTGATCATATCAAGAGTTTCTGTAGTTGTAACTCCCTACTGGAGATTTTCAGTACTTTGTAGCACTTCACTTATTTTTCACTATATAATTTATATGAAATCTAATTATTTTCAAGTGTACAATTAGTCTCTGCATGTCAGAAAATAAATGTTCCTTCAGTTTTGTGTTTTAAAGTAGATTCCACCCAAACTGACTGTTGTCTCAGATCTAACTCTGTTCATAGAAGCTGGCTGCTTTTTGACTCTTTCTCTTTTAGGGTATTTGCAGCACAAATAAAGAACTGTAAAATGAGAGCTTAAACAGAGTCATCACTGCCAGATGAATCAATTCCACAATGTATTATGTTCCCTGTGTGGGTAATATTTCAGTGTCATTCTTCAGGTTTTGTGTTTGCATTTGATATGATATCAGATGTTCTTCTTCCCACTACCCTCCCAAAAAGATGGTAGGATTTTTATAGTAATTTATTTAGCAGTTCACTGGGAATCTGACTCTTCAGTTTTATCACGATTTCAGTTTTGTAAAACTAGTATTGCCTGAACAAAGACGAGGTTCTTGGCATTTAACATACAGAAAACTGTGTTTAAAATATCATTACTAAGGTAACAAATGAATAAACCCTGAGGAATTAATTTGAAAGGCTGAAATTACATCCTTAATTTACATGCTTTTCTTTCTCCTTGTTAAGAACAGTGGTGATGAAATGCCATTCTTAACTTTGAATTGCCTGACATCTGTTGATTTGTGGCATGTTCCAACTGTGATGTTATTTAAATATATTTTTGTGCATCTGAACATTAAATGGTGCTCTGAGGATTATACTTGTGGAAACATGGAGGTAGGGTTACCAAACTGTTTTCTTTCTTTAAACTTTCAAGTTAATTGCCTAGAGTAAGGATACTTTAAATTTCTCACAGGACATGATGTCAGGTTTGCAAAATTGCAGGGTGTTCTGTTCATAGAATTTTTTTACTTTTCCTTACAAAATGAACAGCAAAACCCCATGCATATATAATATATACAAAACATGTCAGCTGAGGAACACTGAAAGCTGAAATCAGTTTCTATCAGAAGAAAAAGGTGGAACTAATTTGAGACAAACCCCACTACAAATCTCCTAAGTCTGCAGATGATGGAAGGCTGCCTTTGTATTAAGATTCTCCACTCTCAAGTGCTGCCATGAATTGTGTATGGTGTTTACACAGCATTAAATGGTGATACATTTAGTTATTCTGATTTAAATTAATAGATTGATAAAATTTGGATTTAAAGTACTATGAGGCTTTTAAGAATGTGAATTTTAGTACATGTTTTAGGATTCACAGAGGTCCCTTTTTGAAAGAACCCAGACAGCTTATTTAGGTGCATTTTATTGTTTATTTGAGGGGTTTGTTTGTTTGCTGAGGAAAACCTCTTCTTCTTCAGCTGTATGTGCTGTTTTAATAAAATATATAAACTCTGTGTAAAATCCTGAATTTTTTTTTGTTTTATCCTTAGATTTCACTGTGACAGTTTTGTGAGTCTTTTTTTCAGTTGTGGTTTTGTTTTGTGGGTTTTAGGGTTTTTTCCTGTTTGTTTTGGTTGGGGCTTTTTGGTTTTATTTGTTTGGGGGGTTGCTTTGTTTGGTTAGGGTTTTTTGGTGGTGTTTTGGTTTGGTTTTTTTGGTTGTTTGTTGTTGTTTGGTGTTTGGTGTTTTTTTTGTTTTTTTTTTTTTGAGAAAGAGATTCAGAATTATAAATGTTCTGAAAATATTGTCCCATGCTTGAGAATTATTTATTTATTTAATTTTCTTTAGAATACATTTCTTCTAACATTTCATTAATTTGGGCTAAGGAAAAAAATTAACTTCAGGAAAAAAATAGTGCCAATTACAACGTTGAAAGTAGTGTTTTAGTGCTAGTATTGCTTCTTTTGAATGATTTTTCTTCTTGCTCACCAGGTAACATCAACTCACTTCTTCTCAGGGCATCTTCTAGTTTTGCCAAGGGGAAGTATATGCCTTGCTAAGGCAAAGAAATAAGAGCAATCACATTCTTTCTTCACATTCTCTGCACTTATTCATGTCTTTTATTCATATTTTTTCATCTTTCATATGTGGCCTGAAGCAGAATCTCATCTATTTACAGTAATGGGAAAAATATTGAAAAATAGTAGATGCTTTCCAAGCTCCATTAGCTAAGCAATATGATGCATGTTGATGAAAGGTGCCAACAGCCTCTCGTAACTCAGGTCTGGAGAATGGTTTCATAATCAGTGTCAGCTCCATTGCTCAAAGCTTACCCTTAATGCTGCTGCTTAAAAAGGGCACATGGGGGACATAGTTCTTTGAGTGGGCTAATATTGATACAAGTCCTGCAAGGAGCTTGGCATCACGACTCTTTCTTTTCTGTTCATTTCTTCTTTGAATGATGCCAGTGTCTTTGCAGGCAGAGACTGCCTCGTGGACCCCAAAGCCCCCTGGTGTCGTATGATCTTTAAGTTTCTTTGATGTTTCTAAGCAGCAAGAATATATAAGTAAATCACAGTAAAACATAGAACTGATTCAGAATGACACCAGCAGCCTCTCGAATCTTCACTTGTGTAGGCTTATTTAGAGATTCTCTTGGCTCACCTCACACTGCTTTGCTAGACTCAATTTCTTTAAAATTAGTGCTTTGGCTGATCCTGAGGAACCTCTTCACGAGGTCCATCTGAGTCTACTGATTATTTGTGGTGTCCAAGGCTGTATCAACTGCACATAAACATGTACTTGGCTGAAAAAAACCCAAAAAGTAAATCACCTTTGAGTTAAAAGTAGAAGAGATGTAAATGGAATTTACATGCCTAGAATTAAATAAGGGCAAATAAGCAAGGGTCAGTATGACACACTAATACCTACATAAAATCAAACGTGAAAATAATCTGTGATTCCCAACATTTCTTCATCCAAAAGTAAGAGAGAAACAGATTTGAACAACAGTGTTTTTCAACTGACTTATGTTGTTGCTATTCATGGTGTTATTCTATTATGAGAGAATAGTACATGTAGCATAGTTGTCAAAACATCAAGAAACCATATCAAGGCAGTTTTTGAACATCTGCAAATCCCACTAAAGTTCATGGAAGACGTAACTGCCAAGTTCTATCTCAGCTCAGTCCTTCAGGACTGACTGAAGTGAGTAAAAACAAAGGCAATTTAAAGTCACAACTACCTTGCAGTGTCTATTTTAGGGAAATAGGTTATGTGCTGTAGGAAATCAAACTCGGTTTCTTTACTGAAAATAAAATGAGACTAATTGACTGTTGCACACCAGTGCCTACTCTGGTTGCTATCTAAAACCTATGTAATTTTTTTTTTTCTTTTAAGAGTCCAGCAAAAACTCTAATGATCACTTGTATTTTGAAGGGTTCAGAAGTATTGTGAACAACTGCTAAACAAAAAGCAGCATCACTGAAAGAATTTAAATTGCCATACCTGATGCCTACAGGGGACTGTAGGCAATGTTGATTCTGAAAACTTGGGTCCTAAGTTTAGACTGCTGTATCTGCAGGAGATTAGCAAGCAGGCACCTTCCCTCAAGGAGCTGCATGAGGGCCTTGAGGAACCCAGTGAAAGGCATGCTGCCTGTAGCCCCTTAAAGTCTCACTTATGTTCTCTACCTCTATTAGCCTCGGTGAATTGCAGACAGATGTATTTGCAATATTTTGCAGTCTGTCATCAGTCAGCCACTCTTTCTCCAAGACCAAATAGAGAAAATGACTCTGCAAGCTTCCAGTTCTGATTCATTAAAATATTTTACTTACAGAGAAAGAGGTTGCTTGATTCTTCAATAACTGTTTTATCTATAGATAAGTTGACTAGTTGATAGACTATGTTCCAATTAAGTCTCATTCATTTGCACTTTGTTAAGTAAATCCAACGTTCTTTTAGCTGTTTCTTTTTTTTTTTTTTTTCCCTTTGGGAAAGATGTAGGTGGTGATTTTGAAGAAAACTTAGATGTTGGTGCCTCTGGTTCCTTTGCAAGCCTTTCAGTGGGACTTTTGCTTCTCATTCACACAGATGGTCTTGGCTGTGAAGTACCTCTATGGAAGGTCCTTTTGGACTTCTCCTGTGGGGCAAAGGAGGACTGCATGAGTAGTTTTTTAGATTAATCCATTTAGTTTCCCAAGAATTTCAGTTTTAGGATGGCTTTGTATGACTCTTCCTGTGATTTCTTAAAACAAGACCACACTGCATAGAATAAGAAATACTGCATCTGTTATTTTATTTATGCTGTAAACCTGCTGGGAACTTGGAGTGTAGAATTGATCTTTTGACTAACTTTCCCTTTATATCCCTCTTTAAGAACAACCTCAAAGTAGGCAACTTCAATACCACTACACACACTCAAACAGATAGAATTATCTTTGTGTTATATCTGCTTTGAACTGTCATCATGTCCTTGTCTTCTTTGTGGTTTGGGTTTGTTTTTGTTTAGTTTGGTTGTTGCTGTTGGGGAGTTTTGTTTTCTTTTTTTTTCCCTTTACCTTGATTCTCTTTTCTGTCTCAGGCCTTTCATATATTTCAGCTTTGAGTTACAATGACCTGTGTAGTTTGCAATGTGAACACGGAATTTCAGTAGTGTTTGGCACTTAATCAACAGGGAGCAAAGCCCAATGTCAAATTAACACTACTTCATTGCAGAGCAGCACAGGAAAAGACAAAGTGTATTTGCTTTGTTTATGTGTGAATCTTCTGCCCAGATGTGCCTGAAACTGCGTGTGTATGTGTATTTGAAGGGCAGGCTGCCTTTGTTTTGCTTCAAAAAGTAACATTAAGGGCTAGGAGAATCACCCTCAGAAGAAAGGATACAGTTGATATTTAGTGGTCAGTTTAACATCCTCTTTCCATTATGGCCTGAGCCTATTCCATACACAGGATACCTGGTGTGGGTGTTGACTTTTACTGAGCGTGGACGTAACACTATTCAAACTATCCCTGTTAGTGGACTGCAGTCTAGATGCTTTTTCTTGTCTTTGACTGGCTTTGAACCCCACAATAAGGTTTGGAAGCATATGCCACATCCTTGTGTTCAAAATACAGTCTGTATGCACACATACACACAAACACAGTGTGAGTTTGTGTGACAATTATGCTGTCCTGATCGTTACCATGGGGATACAGCAGTTTCCCATGGCTTCTCTGTATGGAACATTTGGATGAAACAGTCTGGTAGCTCAGTAGCCCTGTAAAAGCAGAGTTTTTTGCCATGTCAGGCATTTTGTCACATTTGTCTGGAGAAGGGCTTTGGGTTCGGACTTGTAAAATATGTGGAAGTCAGCATCATCTGTGCAGTTATCTCTGCCTATTTGTGGAGTCCCCTGAAGCAGTCAGGTCCATGAGTTAAGACATGCATGTGAGACAACACTTCACTGTAAAACTATGTGCTCACCATGGAAGAAGGCTGAAGAAAGCATGCTTTATAAAATAAGAACTTAGTGTAGGCAAATAAGGGAAAGACTAAGGGCAGGAGGAGGCAAGACAGTGCAGATGGTTATTAAAAACCTGTAGGCATCAAGGGTGGTGATTTTGCCTTTTAAAAAGTGGGGTTATGCAAGTAAATTTCATATATGCTTTGGAAAAATATGGATGTTTAAGATTTTTTTATGTAATGAAACAAATGTTGGTGTTCTTTTCCAATTCCTTTCCTAGGGCTCTGTTATATCACAAAGCTGAAGCAATGATTAAACAAGATATAAAGCATTTAAAGTTCAAAAAGTGTTCTTTTCCTAAAGACAAATTATTCAAAACCAGTAAGATATGTATAAGGACTTGTCTAGAATTATTAATTTAGAGAAAACAATGTTGTTTTCAATTACTTTTGAGGCTGTAGGAGAAGCTTTATTACTGTATAATTTGGTTTAATACATTCTATGTATTTTTACCCTATAACTTCTATTTTAATTTTGCCCTATATTTTAGACAGCTTTGATTCAACAGTCACAGATAATGAAGACTTCACCAAATCTATTAGTCATTTCTCCTAATGGCTAATCACTTTGTTATTAACAGTGTGTTTTATAACTTTATTGTGATAAGTTTGGTTTACTTTGTCTGTTAATTTTGCAGCCCTTGGCTCTCATTAGTCTAAAAACTTGACCTGTCAGTTGTGGATGAGTTACTTTATAATGCTATATTGGTTAAATGATATTGAAAGGCTTCCTTTGTTTCTGCTGCTTTACACAAGTGTTGGCTTGTCCTCTAATAACTCTCACAGATCTTTTGTGATTCTATCCCAGCCTTGAGACCCAGCATGCTTCCAAAATAGCCCTAGGCAGTACTGCAGACCCTTCTTCTGCTCCCCAGTGTACTTGTCATGATATGGTGCTGATCCATTTATCTATAGCATTGTGCTGTGGGGTTGTTGCTTGTTCTCTTTTACCAACCCTTACTCAGATAACTGGTTGCCTCTGGGATTCTGATAAATGTTGTTGTATTTTGGGGTTTACTCAAATGTTTGAATAAGTCATGTGAAAATGCATATTTGAGGAAGTAAAAAACTATGTTAAGAGTCCCCTTCTCCCTAAATGTAAAATAAGTCTTAGTGGAATTGGTGAAACACTCAGGTTTCTGTGTAAGTACTGTTATCCCATGGCTCTGTGACTCTCTTCGTTGTTTTTGAGCCTCCCACCACAAGTAACTTTTCTTAAGATGTGATTCTTTTAAAACATAATTATCCAAACATTCATGTTAGGGTAAGCTGACCCAGTAGTTCTGTGCATTTAAAACTACTAAATCTCTGCTAACATATCCATTAAAAATGAACTAAATAATGATGTGGATGAAGCTAAACCAAAGCATACAATTAATTAGATTTCATTTTCTGTTGTGATGGATTCCTGGAGCTCTGTGGGCCCTGACCAAAGATACATTTGCTTTTCTCATGTAGGGTAATTGGATTACTAGGTAGTATGAGTCTTTAATCTTTGCTGATAGAGTGAGATAAATGTCTGCTAAATACACTGAGCAAACAAAAGTAGCTTAAGAAAGAAGTGACAAAAAAGGTGTCATGAATATAGAGGCTTAAGCAATATTTCTTCTGGTGATGGAGAGGAAAAAGCTGTTCTATTGTCACTTGTCTGGTTAAATATATTGTGAAAACAGGGGTATCTGCTTCTCTGCACACTTTAATAATGCCTCCCTGTATGCACTGAATTTTGAAATAGAGTGTCTCCTTTACATGTCTGTACAAATATCTTTGCCTTTCTGGAAATGAGACAAAATACTCAGAAATTTTTCTCTGTGAGGAACTCTGAAATATAGATTGGAAAAATGGAGGTGTTGGTAATCACTTCGAGTGTTGAAAATGCCTGTCAGTTTTTCATCCTGTGATCAGGATTGAAAATGCATACACTCCCACCCCAATCCCAAAATACCAAAGCAGACGTTGTTTCATTTTTTTAAGGTGTTGGAACATAAAAATAAAATGACAAAAAAATAAAATGACTTTACGATTCCAGTAATTCATCCTACCAATCACTACCCTAAAAAAAAAAAAACAACAATGCCACTCATCTGTGGCTTGTCATAGACCTGCACTCAAGCAAAAACAGAGCACAAAAGTAGAGAAAAGTTTATGGGCTGTGCTGTTTGGTGGGAAAAAATAAATAAAATGAGGCTGTGCTGGTTTGAGATTGGAAGCAATTTCCTGTAGAAGACCTTTCCTCCCAACCTGTAATTTATGTCCTTCTGAAAACTGAGGCAGAACCTGATCTCTTTTGAATACCTAACAAACACAAGAGGAAGCACAGATGTAATTCCCAGTTGTGGGAAATAGTTACTCAGCTTCAAGTGCTTCTGCATTGCTCCAGGGCCATCCTATGTAGCCAGAGAGAGAGACTTTCAGAGGCATCATCCAGCCACCTTTTGTCTATTCTCCCTTAAAATACATCTGAGCTGAACATTTAAGTTACTTGTTGTGCTTGGAGAATCTGGCTCTTCAAGAAGTGGGTCTAAAGGGATATGGACATGCTGGAAGGTGTCCAGAGAAGCACCACCAGGGTGATCAGAGGGCTGGAGCACCTCTCCTATGAGGACAGACTGAAAGAGTTGGGGCTGTTCAGTCTGGAGAAGAGAAGGCTCCGAGGTGACCTTATTGTGGCTTTTCACTATCTGAAGGGGGCCTACAAGAAATCTGGGGAGGGACTTTTTAGGCTATTAGGTAGTGATAGGAGTAGGGGGAATGGAATAAAGCTGGAAGTGGGGAGATTCAGGCTGGACGTGAGGAAGAAGTTCTTCCCCATGAGAGTGGTGAGAGCCTGGAATGGGTTGTCCAGGGAGGTGGTTGAGGCCCCATCCCTGGAGGTGTTTAAGGCCAGGCTGGATGAGGCTCTGTCCAGCCTGATGTAGTGTGAGGTGTCCCTGCCCATGACAGGGGAGTTGGAACTAGATGATCCTTGTGGTCCCTTCCAATCCTGACTGATTCTGTGATTCTATGATTCTAAGTGAGCTGACTCCTCCAGGAGTGTAAATATCCTGATGTCCAGTCATGAAGGCAGATACGGTCAGTGAATGAGCTCAAGGAGAGGCTCATGCTCTTGAGGATCAGACCACTGTCAATTATAAATTCAATAGGGATTGTTAAATCTGCTTGATAAAGCTTGATTAAGCTTGTCTGAAAAAAAAAACCAACATTCTGATTTTGATCCTTTTTAAGGAAGCCCACAGTAAAGAACTGACATCCAGATCAGACTCTAGAGACCAGCTTCCCCTCTTTCTGGGTCATTTTGTGGCTGTAGGATTCTGGGAAACATGCAAATATATCCTCAATTGTTTCATAAATGCCAGCGAGGTCAATCTTCTTTCCTTGCTGTTTCACAAAGAAGTGATTGATGCTTGGCACTTCCATATAATAATAAAACATTTCCAAAGTTTATGGTCAATAAATTTGTGTAATAAAAAATGCATCCCAATGCTATTATAGTTCATACTTCCACTTCAATAACTTCACAGGCTAAGATAATGTAAGTTTTGGTCATGCCTTTTTCCTTTTCAAAGAAAAAAGACTGAAATTTCTGTTAAGCTAGTGGATGTTAAGGTTAGTGTCTCCTTCAACTAGTGATTTCTGCAGAAGTTCAAACAGTGCTTTTAATTTGAATTTTCTATGAGTCTTACAAAATAATATGGTCTGGGACTTTAAGTGGGTAGCAAATATTCCATGGGTGTTTTTTCTGTACAATTCTGAACACACCTGTATTTTTTTTAGTGAAGCACCCCACAAAATTGGCTTTCTGATCTGGTGTCTTTTCATGAATTGTTTTGACATCTATAATCTAACCAGGAGTACAGTGCCATCACTGGATAGCTCTTCACTGCCTCTGCCAAGATTTGAATAAAAGCTTCAGAGACACCACAAAAACACTCATCTTTCTTGAAGTTATAGAGTCAATAAGATCTTTTTTCTTTCAGTTTCTTTGTTGTTTTCTCTTTTATTGTTTTTGATGGCAGTCTTACTCTTTGGGTTTTTTTTGCTTTGGATTCAGACAGCAACAGTAAATGGGCAACAGTAAATGGGGCTGATAAAGTAGAGGACTTAAGACTTACTTCCACAAAAATAATGACCTAGGTTTGTACTAAAAACTGTGCAGGTTTCTAATCAATCAATAAAGGTCAGAGTCTAGATTAATGTGATTTTCAGTCACAAAAAAACTGTTGCAGAACCATATTTTGGTCTGGATTGAAAAAGCTCTGAATTTACCTTGATTATTAATTAAAAAAAAGGGGTTTTCTTTTTTTTTTTTTCTTTGATTTTACCCATCTTATCTCCCATATCTGAAAGCTTTGATTCAGAAAATATTTAGAAGATGAACTGGTAGAATACAGAAGCTACTCACTCTTTTTAAAGTCCATCTTATATGAAACTCTTCTCTAAAAAATTATTCTTAAAGTTTCAAGAAATTTACTCCCCAGAGCAGATGTAGAATCATACAATCATCGGGATTGGAAGAGGCCTTTAAAGGTCATCTAGTCCAGCCCCCTGCAGTGAGCAAGTACATCTTTAACCAGGTCACATTGCTCAGGGAAGTGTGATCTTCTGGGACACTTGCCTCTCTGGGTTTTGCGAGACCGGTGGAGTGATGGTGAGGAGATGCAGGAAAAACAGGAAAAAAAGAACTCAGACAAGAGGAAGATGTTGATGGTCAGGATTTCAGACTTTGCTCGATAAGGAATTTATCTTGCCAGACTGACTTCAGCACAATTATCCAGGGTTCCTTTGAGAGAGAGAGAACGATCTCCAGTAGACTTCTCCTATCATCTTAAGAAAGATGTCTACAAAACTAGAGGCCATGGGATCTAATCCTAACCTATCTCTGCCTTTCTCTCAAGCTGACTTTGTGAAGGTGAAAATTATGACTTAACACCTATGCTTTCTGGTTTTGATAAAACTTTAAATGTTTTTTTCAAATGGATGTCAGGAGAAGACACCTGTCCTCTGCCTTATCCTTAGGTCTTCTATCTCATTTCTGCTGTCCTCAGGCATGCTGATAGCATACAATGTAGCCTTTTCTACCTGAAAAATGTAGAATCACATTTCTAGACCTGTCCAGTCCTGTGCAATAGCTCATATCTCTGACTTTTGGCTTTTTATTCTCACTCCATAAAGGCCAGGGCAATATTTTGTGCATTTATGCAGTCATTCAGCCTCGCTGCAGCTCTGGCACCCCAATTAATCTGCTGTTCCCCTTCTGAAATGCCACACAACAGCCACCTAAAGGGAAAATTGATGCCTCCAAATTCATCCATGAATGCCAGGGATTAATTTAGGCACAGAAAGCTAGTTCATAAGGAGTCCTCAGTGCTTGTGTGTAAAAATACTCCAGTAGATTTGCAGCTTTTGAGGAGCTAGTTTAAAAGTGAAAAACATGGCAATTGATGACCAAAAGGAGACTGCATGGGGGAGGAAAATACATGGTCACTTGTAAGCTTCAATCTGCTGAAAGCCAGAGGGTTCTTTTAAGTTTGTCTTTTCTCTGATCTGTGTTTGTTTATTTCAGCAGAACATGTTTTTGTCTGGGAGATATTTTGTGCCTGAAATAAAACATACAGCTTTGCACGAAGAGCTCTCTACTGTAAACTGATATCAACCATTTAGGAAGTCCGTTGTGGAAGCTGCACAAATAGGAATTTGAAGACTCCAGCTTTTGAGGACTGGCTTTTCTCTTTGACTAGGGAGGTTATAGCATCTGTCTTTTTGCCTTGTAAAACTTGCATAATGCAAAGAAAAGATTTTGAGGCTTCTTTGTAGCAGATAACAAAGACTAGGACAATTTTTACATGCCTGGACTTGAAGCTATTTGTGATTTTTTCCCCCTAAACTGTTATTTTTAGTTAAAGAATTTATGCTTAAAACACAAGTATTTTCTTTGTACAGGTCCTCTCTTCACTTATTCTATTATAGTCAAACTGAATATCACTACAGGAACAGAATCACACTGCGTGCAACACTATAAACCCACAATAAGCTACGCTTTCTGTGTTGAAAAAACAAGTAGGCCAAACAGATGAGAATAGAAAGAGGAAGAGGAAAGAAAAATCACTTAGAAAAGTGCTGAGGACTTGAAGTTCACAGCTTATCAAGGTCACTCAGGAGCTGTGTACCAGGTGTGGGATTTAACCAGCTTTCTAAATCTGAGGCCAACATTGCAATCACTAAAATATCTCTTCATCCAGAAGTTTGCAGTCTCTTGACATTTGTGTTAATGCCTGACACTTGACTTCAGTGTTTCAGCCTTGATAAGGCCACATTGCCTTCAGTGAAGATGAGAAGAGCTTTTAAAATAAAAGCAAAGCCAAAAATCAGGAGTCTGTTTATTGTGAAGGCTCCTCCATGGCATGTGAAAAGATCTCTGTCAATTCACTTTCACTGAATTTGTACCAGAACTTATCTGAGCAAAATCTTACTGTAAGGATAGAACCTCAGTAGATTACCATGGTCATTGGTTGCTTGCAATACTAGCTGAGACAAGGGAGGCATATTGTCTTTTCAGCAGGAATAGCTTAGGGAAATATTTGCAAACACAAATCAGAGGTGTTTCTATACTTTTTCCAGATATGTTTGTTTGTTGTATAAATCATTTGGTTTCAGGCATGTGATAGTTCTGGAGAATTGGTCTGGAGAGCTTGGGAGTTTGCAGATGTCTAGAGAAAATAACAGATACAGGCGGATTCATCTAATCTGAAGGTCTAGGCTATTATTATTATTATTGCTATTACACCAGTAAAATCTGAGCATTTTCAGTTTATTGGGTGATTGACTCCTACGGGTTTGATCTGTGGGATGTGCTATCACAGTTTTTACATGGGTGACTTCTTTTTATGATCTTAATGTTTTTCACATGTGCTGCCCAGTCCTAGGTCATAGCAGAAGGATGAGGATGAAAGGAGAAATAAGCTTGTGCCTACAAGACATAACAGCTTCTGCAAAGGAATCTTTGCTGGGTAAAGTTACTGGAAGAGGCCACCTTGTGGAAGCCAGTGACACAACTGCACGTTTTTGCTCATGAGCAGAGGGATTTTTTTTTTTGCTTTATTTTTGGAACTGATTATTATCTACTACTAACAATGTAGAGTAAAAAGAGCCCCCCTCTTTTTTTTTTTTTTTTTTTTTTACCGAATCTGTCAGTGCAGTTTCATACAGCCATACAGAGTGCTTAAATTGTAGCACTAAGCCTGAAAAAGGCAAACAGATTTGCTATTTCAGTATTTTCAGTATCTACTAGGAATCTGTTTATTTACATCGGGTTTTAGAGAAGCAGCTTGTCATAATGACTCTGCAGGTTTCTAATTTGTTACTTGTTTTTTGCATAGTGCTTGCCTCTTTTCAAATGCTCTCATTTCTGGTAATTTTCTGTTTGGATTATATTCAGAAAATTCCTATTTTTAGCTATGTACTCAAAATCACTTCCTTGTTTTTATAGAAGGAAGGGGGAAAGTTTGGACAAGCATCTATAGGCAAAGAGTAGCTGCTCTGTACGAAAAATGAGTTAATAAGAGTTTAATAACAGGTCAGGAGTCAGTAACAGGTTGGGAGTTAATAACAGGTCCTGTGAATAGACAGCTTCTGCTAAGCTACCTAGATATGCAGCTTAGAAACTAATCCCTAACATGAGGGTAGGAGATGGTCTAAACGATCTGAATTGCAGAGTGCTCCCAAGTATTTCTGTGGATTTCATACACTTCTTGCTTTCCTATGGATTTTTTCTGGCATTACCATTTTGACACACGTGAAATGATGGTCAGGGTTTGGCTTGAATAGGCCAAAGCCAGAGAAGACAAATGGTTTATAGAACAACATTTTAACAGGTGAGCTGAAGAATGAATTGCAATGTTTGCGTTTGTTTTCTTTGTTAAAACAGAAGTGTAAACCACCCATAACTCTACAGTGGGATTAGTGTCAGACTGTTTTCAGAAGCAAAAAATACGGAAACAAAGAGAGACAAAATATATTAGAAATGTTGGTGTATGTTTTCCTATCTGAAAGATTAAAAAGAACGTCTTGTTAAAAACACATTATCCTCTGCAATACATAGGATATTTGTTAAAAATTTGTTAAATATTATTTGTTAAAATAATATTTTTTTTAACAAATGTTTGAAGTCATCAAATAGAAGAGAGGGACCTGGTTTTTACTTGAGCAGAAGCATGTCAAATGAACTGTGAATAAGCTTGGTGGCTTTTCCATTTTGGGAGGCAGAGACAAGTTGGTTTAAAAGTACCTAAATGAGGGTTGAATGGGTATATGACATCTAATAAATTAAAAGAGTGACAGCCTGTCTCCTGAGTGATCCCTGTTGGGATCCTAAGGGGGAAAAGTATTTCATCAAGTCTTTCTTCTGTCTGTCATAGCAGAAAAGTATTACAGCAGAACAGAGGAAAACAGACCAGTAACGTAATATAGTCTCCAAAACAGAGAAGTCAAATAAAAGATGCACTCAGTGAAGGAATCTGACGGGCAATGGTAAACAATACCCCATCACTCTGTGGTGAGGACCAAGAGCTGTTAGTCTAAAAACATCATGTGTTAACATGGCTTGTAAATCAGTGTGCTCTCAATGATAGGAGTGTTGGGTAAACTAGTGTTAATGTCACATTTGTGTTAACAGGCACTGAGGAAATCAATACAAGGTAACAGTGTTTGCATAGGGTAAACAGATTCCTGGCATGCTTGCAGCTTTTGCCTATCCAAAATCATGTACACAGTGCTGTGAGTTCGCACTGCATTGTACAAATCTGAGGATAGTTTCCTGTGCAGAGAAACCAACACATTTCAATAAAGCATCAGAAAGAGCTTAGAGCAAATTTTGCCTGTTGCTCAGCACAAGGGTAGGTGCTGCAATTTACAACAGCTTGTTTCGATCCTTACTCACATATCAACTTGTTCCTAAGGTGGTTTCTTTAATTCTGCCAGGAAAGTGTAAACTAAATTATTTATATGGAAGAGGGAGTGTGTGGGAAATCTTGGACATAATCAAAATACAAGACTTACCGGAATCTGCTCTCAAGGAAAAATGTGCATGTACTGGTGCTTATAACATTCCTTTCTTCATCATGCAGTTAGATTTGAAAGGCCATATGCAAATCTCATCAAAAATAGTATCTGATCCCAATTGGACTGATTTTAAATGCTTTTCAAAATCATAATCTGTTCTCTCATCAGTGGCTAAAATTTTCATCAGCTGCTAACAACAGCTGTATTAGTTAAAAATTGGGAGATTGCATCTCTGCAAGTCGGATTTTTCCCTCCTGCACTGCGGTAAGATTGCATCTCTGCAGCTCTGTTTTTTCCCTCCTGTACTGTGGTACTACCTGTTTTATACTTTTATTATCCAGTTGTTGGTTTAGCGTAACTTTTCCTGGCATGCTTGGCCTCTGACCCCTTAATGAAACATGGATTGTTTACAGCTAAGGAAGCTCACAGTACCCGTTTTAATTTGAGTCTAATTTTCTTGGACGAGCCAAAACCCACAAACCATAAAGAATTCCTCACTGAAGGCCTGAGGTTGTTCAGTCCTTCATTCTCTCGCCTGCCCTCATGTTGCCAGAAGTTATTTGTTTTCATAATGAAGCAAGAATACAATATTCTTAGCAGGAGGGGGCTGTGGGGAAGAAGAGATGTTTTGCAAGCCTTCAGCTGTTGCTACTGCCCTGGATGTGAGCAACTGGGCTTTGGGCTCTGAGCAATGCCTTTGTACCACAGAGGCAAAGCATGCCAAACTTCATATACCAGTTCTCATTTTCCAAAATTGCAAGGTTATTTTCTCACATCAAAACTGGAGATGTCTCCATTCTGGGAACTGCTATTTGCACCCAATCCTTCTGACCTGTTTGAGACCAGCTTCATTAAAGCAAAACCTTTCTTTGTGAGAAAGCTATAGAACCATTTCACTGAAAAATGTATTTCTCTCTACCCTTCTCCTACCCTGAAAGAACAGGTTAGTTTTGAACAGTGAACTGTTAGGAAATACGTCCCCTCAGAAAGATCCATCTTCCATCTCACACAGCTGCACAATGTCGTTTTGCAGTGGGAGATTTCTGCACATCTTTGTCTTTATTTAAGAAAATTAAAACATTGCTCTTTGATACTACCTCAGTCCCAACACAACACAATAGCAACCACAACAGTTATTTCTAGACCAAATTATATTTGATTTCTGCAACACTGAATGGAAGACTGATTTTTTTTTTACTGCTTCTCCCAAACCCATCAGTATTAATAATCCAAATAATAAATCTAAAAACTCCTCAGCTCCCTCTGTTACAAGAATAGCCTCTGTGTGTTGTTTTAGTTGATATTTCTGCTTTGTTTAATTCAGAAGCATTTATTTTTCCTTCCATCATTCATTTTACTACATTAAGTTAGTGGTTCTGTGGGGATTCAGTTGATTAATGACTAATTGCCATCTTGTGTATGCTCAAGAGGAACCTGTTCTTGCAGTACCTCCCTCTAAAATAATACAGTCTTAAGAGAGAGGAGAGTTTAAGGGAAAAATAATTTCATGTGAAAACAAAAACCCATTAGAACTGCAATGGAAAAGTGGAAATATGTTGAAAATATTTGGATTTCAGTAGTTTCTTGGGTGTGAGAGCACTTCCCTGAACTGAATGCCTGTATTGATGCACTCCTTTTTGACTGTCCAAGCAGCTAAAGATGTTACTGTCATCAATTGATTGGTGTCATGACCTACTTGGAGGTTAAACCTATACTGGCTTAACTGTCTGTCTGAGTTCCTGCCAGCTTATTTCAGTTACCTGAAAAATAAGAGATCTAGAAAAGAAATCATGGTCTTCACTCTCTTGAGAAGGAACAGAAGCAGGGACTTCAAGTGAATTGCTCTAAGTCAGGCTACAGGTTGGTGACAGCTATCAAGAATTGGTCTCAAATCCAATTGTCTTCTTAGCTCTTTGTATTCACATCTGTGGTAGATGGATCCCAGTCCCAGCCTAAGGTTTTCTGAAACAGCTCACAAATACTCCCTGAGCTGCTAAATGTGTCTTCTGAGACATGAAACACTAAGAAATGAGCAATTAACTGTGACTGAAGAACTCCAAAACCCCTTCTGATGTTCCAAAGCATACAACACTTCCAAGTACCTTGGTCTTTGCAAAGAGGAGAATGTGATATTCATAAATGAAGTGAATCTAAGTGTTTGCAGTATCATTTAATCACAGAATCACAGAATCAACCAGGATGGAAGAGACCTCCAAGACCATAGAGTCCAACCGATCACCCAACCCTAACTAATCAACTGGACGATGGCACTAAGTGCCTCATCCAATCTTTTCTTAAACACCCCCAGGGACGTTGATTTAGTCAGGTGCTGGTAATGGCTGATCTATGAGGGAGAGACATCTCTTCCTCTGCAGGAGCATCACATTTCTTTTACTTGCAGTTCTTTAAACATGTCTATGATGTTAGTGTACCCTTAATAATAGCACAGAATTCAACAAAATACTACAGGCGTTTTGGCAACTGTCCTTTCTTCAAGGAATTAACAATTTAAATTAGTATATCAGCAGGAGAATTGAAATGCAGGAAGATATTGCAGGCACCAGATCTGAATTTCATTGCTTTGCACAACACAAGATTCATAGGTACCTGACAAAGGACAACAAAAAACCAACTTTCTCTGCTTGCTTCCTTATACCTCCTCTGAAAATGCCATAATTGTAGTTATTTCAGTGCAGTCGTAGATTTTTTTTCTCCTTGCTCAAGATGAACCATGGGCAGAGTTTCAGTCTAAACTAGAAAGAAAACTACAGGTGCTTTTGTAATGCTGCTTGCAGGAAGACAGATTTCCTGGTAATTCAGTTCCTCTGATGTGCTATTAATGGGAAATTAAGAACTGTGTTGTTCTCTGTCCTTGGGCCTCACTGACTTTCTTTCCTCTTTGTAAAATACATTTGGAAAACAAAAATGGAATGGTAATTCCTACCACAAAGTAGAATTTTTTTCTTGGGGTTTTGTTTTTTTTTTTTTTTCCAATAGGCACATTTAAGTATCAGTCTAGACACAGATAGATTCATAATATGCTGATAGAACTTAGCCAACTTTAAGGATGCACCAAAAAAAGGTTCTTTGATTACTAGCAATTAAAACACTTTGTCAAAATGTTCTCTTTTAGACCATCTTCTTCTCCTACCTTAGACTTTGACCATGTCTGTGAATTGTTTTGTGAATGAAGGTTTAGTCAACTGTGTTGGATGGACTAATCTATGAGCATGTTAGTTCTGATCCTATGAAGTATGAAATGCTTGTAAGAGCTGCAGTATGTTCATCATTACCTGTGATGAAAAGTGAGAATGTTCAAATGCTGTATAGGTTTCGACATCAAAATGGTTCTGTTGTGCTGTTATTGGATCACATCAAGTGGAAAACAGTCTCAGGCTCCATAACCAAAAGTCACGCATTTGCCCTGCCTGTTTTACTGGGGAGTTACCATCCTCACCAGGACTGGAGAAGGAGAAGCAGGATCCCTCAGCTGTGACAGTTCATAGTCACAGTGCAAACCTGCCTTCCCCTTAAACATAAAATGATAGCCTGAAATGTAACAGATGAGAAGTCAGCACCCATTCCCTTTTGTTGTGCCTGGTCCATGGAGGGTAACCTCCACACACAAGCTGAAGTTTGCAGCTGAAGCTGACAGAATATTAAACTATGGCAGCAAATTTTTTAGACTCTCTCTATTGATGTCTCTATGACTTTTGCTACAATTTTTTTTCCTGTGTTCTTTTTGGGGGTAGTTTTCAGGTTTTGTTTGTTTGTGGGTTGTTGGATTTTTTTTTTTTTGGGAGATGTTGTTTTTTGGGATTTGTTTCTTTGTTTTGGTTGTTGGGGTTGTGCTGGCCCTAGTTAGCTGGAGTCTCAGTAGTAGGTGGACTGGACACTCATGATACTTAAATGTCATAATTTTATGACAGCAGTTAAAAATTGTTAGCTATTTATTGGCAGACTGGACTTTTAATTTTTCTTCTTCAGGTAGTTACTTTTCCCCATGAGATTTCACAAAGGCAGAGCATATGCAAATACACACATTCACACACAGTCTATTTTTTAAAAATCATTTATTTGATGTTTCATTAGGATGTGGATAGATAATTGAATGTTTCTAGTGCTACATCCTGACTTTTTGTTTGATCTTGTGTTTCGCTAGATGAATTGCTTTCTGTCAGTCTTTCCATTTTTTCGGGTATGTGTCTGAAAAAAGTTTTTGTGTGTTTGACATGGAGTGGAACTGGATTTTTTTCAATGCAGCAGGTACCAAAGGCATGGTCCCTAACACAGTGGGGTAGGTTAGTGGATAAAGGATTTCATTTTTTTGCTACTATAGATTAGGAAAGCTCTTCTGAAGCCAGCACAACTCAATCAGTTTGCACTGGACGAGTACCTGGTCACTATAGGTAAGGATGGAGTGGATGCTTTTTAAAAGTTAGTTGGATTATCTATTTTTTTTCTAATGACTAATTTAGTTTGTCACACCTCATGTGTGCTTAATATTATATTCATGGTGGACTAAATCATATTTCATCCATGCCATGGAGCTATCTCTTCAGGAATGCCAAGTTTATGGATATTAATCTTTCTTTTGTTCAGATTTCTGATGTGAAAGTTAGGAGCTGAATTGCTGGATGACTAAACTAATCTGTAAATAAATGGTTAACTACAGCCTGTTGACACAACATAATTGACCACTTAACACAAGAGGTACCCCACCAGAAATTGTGTTGTTTCATGATTAATTTATATAAATTCAAGATAATCTGTCAGAATAAAATCACAAACAAGTGAAACTCCCCTTCTGCATCAGTTGCTGTAAACGGCTTTTGTTCATCTGTAAGCAGTGGTTTGTGAAGTGCTATGTGTTCTCTGTCTGTCCTTGGAGTCTTGAGAGCTGATACAAAGTCTTCTCTCCACAGAAAGTTCTATCAGAAATGGAAGAAAGAAAATAAATTATTTAAAAAAAATTAATTCTGGGATGATATTTTTATCTGAGTGAATGTATTAACAAAAGTGCTGTAAGCAAATATCTGGCTCATCCCAGCTCACCAGTGGATGTATGAGGTTTTAGGTAGTACCAGCTATTTTGCTTAGACACTTGAGGTGGTATGGTACCAGCCCTGTTTAGCTGATAATGTCCATTTGATTTTCTGTCACTTTCACTATACCTGAATATGTCTAATTTGCAGTATTTAAAAGCCTGGCTATCACTTCACTGAGCACTCTAGTGAAATCTCCACTGATGTCAATGGTATCAAGTAGTCACCCAAATAATTCTATGTTTTACAATAACGGCCCTCCCCCCACCCTCCTCAAGCTCCTTTCTCAAGAGCTGCTAGAAGAGGGCATTCCCTGATGCCAAAACAACAAGGTCCTACCAGTCTTGTTCCCAGCTAAAAGCCCTTTAGGCTCTTGATTCTTTTAAAATGTCTGCTCACCACATTCATGTGCATATAGTAATAGTGCACATTTAGTGTTCTGCAGGAAAACCTGCTTCCTTCACCATGGAACAGGGTAGATGGTGTTATTTTGTATCTTTTCTCATTTTTATCAGCTGACATACATCCTTCCTCACCAATGAACTACTTTGTGTAATAATAAGGCAGTGCTTACAATAAAGTAATTTTTTGCAAGCCCTGAGAAATGGTGTATGGTCACAAGAGGCACAATGCTGCACAAAGCAAAACACCAGAGGAGGGGATGGAGGGAGGAAATCTTATCAAAGAAAAGGCAAAGCAAAGAAAATCAGAATGTGTGTTACAGATAAATTTTTGTCTTGACCTTAAAAAACTCCAGTTGGGATTCTGCTATTCAGAATAGCTCTTGGAAATTATTTTCAGAGGTTACCTGAATGTGAAAAAGGAACAAAATAAAGACTGATCACCAAAGGGTTTGCAAACAGGTTTGTAGGAGCCACCAGAAGGCCCGGTACATATGACCTGAAGGGATGAAGAAATAGTTAAGCTTTCCAAGCAAGCAAGTGGGAGCAAATGTTCTATAAACATCTGAATATCAAAGGAGGTCTTTTGAAACAAAATCCCTACTTTCAATGAAGACAGTTTAATGAACACACATCAGAGAAAGTAAATTACAGAGCTGTAATGAATACATTACTTGGTGAGATGGTACCATTTTAAGGTCTGTCATATTCCAGAGACTTTTCTGCACAGGTCAAGGAGCAAGTTCTGATCTGAAGCTCATGGTATGATTAGTAAGGCAAGAGAAGGAACCTTAGGTTCACAAAAAAACCTTGATTAATGTATCACGTTTGAGAGTGCACCTGGAGCCAGTTGATACTACAAAACAGTAGACACTTGGCATGCAGTGATCCTTTCAGCAGGTTTAATGAAGCTTTGTCTCACAGATAGTCCCTTCTGGCTTATAATTTCTTATTACTCTGTGCCCTTGCTGAATTGCTTATTGCTGATGAAATAGAACTATTACAATTCCTAAAAGCTGCATTGAAATCTATGCTTGGGTTTTGATGCCTCTTTTCAGGTGGACAAGGATACAGAGAAGCCTTAAAAAGCTATCTTACAGATAGGCACCTTGAGTGAAATAGTTTCAGTCTGGTGAAGGGCAAATTACATTCCCATCTGCTCTGTACTGCATAGTCCTATGCACCAACAGCTTCCATTTACCTCCAATAAATTAAACACAAAAGCATGAGGGAAAAATAGCTTTCATTAATTTTGCCCTTTTCCCCCTCCTTTCTGTAGTTCCTTTTGAATTAGTAGCACTATTTTCAAGCTCTTGGAGCTTCACTTTGTAAAAATAAATCAGATACACCCATTTTTGAGCCAGCAAACACTGGTGCACATACCTGCCCTCTACCAGGTTTCTGTACATCTTACTGGCACACACAAGCAAAACACCTCTTTTATTCATTTGTTTGCTTTGGTTTGTTGATTTTGTTGTGGTTTGGTTTAGGGAGTTGGTTTTTTGTTGGGTTGTTTGTTTGTTTTAATGTCAAAAGTATTAATGGGTTCAATGAAGGGTTAGACAAATTCATGTCTCTTAATAGGAGCCTGGTCATCACTTTCAACTCCATATGTCTCTGTACCACTAATTACAATAAATCAAGAAACTGTACTGAGGAAAAAATTACTCTCAATATGTCCTCATTATTAAATTCCTCAATTAGCTCTAGATCCCTGCTGGAGCTGGGAGGCTGAACTCAATGGGCTCAGCTCCACCCCAGCACAGTGCTTACGTTCATCTTATATGTAAAACCTTCATGAAAAATAATCTGGGTCTGATATAGAAAGCCTGACACAGGCAGGAACAATGTAACTAAGCTGGAAATATAGGAGCAGAATCACAAGTATGATGGGAGATAAAGATGAAAAAGAATTATGTCAATATAGAGCCACTGACAGCAATGAAAACATGCTGATTTACACTGACTGTAGTCTTTTACTAAGGTGACAGTATAAAAGTATTACTGGGAGTAAAACAAACACTTCTTTCCAAGCACAATGGATTACAGCCAGCCATGCCTGTGGGTTGCATGTGCTTATATCAGGGTTTAATTTGGCTATAAGTATGATGCAGCTTAGCAAATTATTTATGTTAGCTTCGTAGGCAGCTGATAGAAGAGATCTCCCAATAAAATCAGGAAGACAAGCCAGTGGCATCTCAGATGGCATGGTCACCTCAATCTGTCCAATGAGACTTTTGTTGTCTCAGTCCATCTGCATAAGCAAAGGGATATTGGAAGGGATAATTCTTCAGGGGTCATCTGGGAAGGATGCTGTCCCTGCATAGGACACTGTATTTGGCAGCAAGGTAAGTAGTTTCCTCTCTTCATCAGCTGTAGTGGGAATGGGTTTGTCCTGAGGTTGTCACCTTGAGAAGATGGAGAAAATCCATTGTTCTAAGAAAAACTAGTGCAAACTGGCATTTTCCCTGAAGTGTTTGAAAATGAATCACTAGAGCTGAGCTGTTTGGTCATACTGTCTAATCTGACATCATGTGAGGGTCCGAAAACTCTGGCAAATACAGAGAGAAACCTCTAGCCCAGCAGAACATAATGAAAATTGATTGTGTCAAAGATATTGTGAAGGGGTGTGTTAAATGTGCATCCCTTAAAAACAGAGAGCATGCACAAAATAACATTAGTCTGTATCTATCACTACCTGAGAAAGCATGTAGTAAAGAGGATTTGAGTGGCTGTGGCATGTCTTGTGATCTGGCTTTCTACACAGAATTGGCTCTGTTTGCGTATATATATATATATATGTATATATATATATGTGTGTGTGTGTGTGTATATATATATATATATAACCATCCAGAAAGAATTGTACTTCAAAGTTATTGACTCTTTAAAATAATACTTTTTATTAAAAAAAAAAATGGTCCCATGTGCCCATGGACAGAGACAGAACTATGGTTTAGATGAACTGTATGTTCCTGCATTAGTGCCTTGCTTTGCTTTTGGTATAGAAATCAAGGCAAGACTGATGGCTGAAGTGGTCCTTTGTAGCACAGGGAGATATGAAGTGTGAACTGGAGAGCTAAAGCTGGAGCACACGGACATAGGTGCTAGGCACATAGGGCATTTAAGGTAGATTCCTTTATGGACAAAGCTGATATATAGTGATAGATAGGTACATATCATTTATGTCTCCACTTTCTTTATTAATACAGGAAGGTGGAGAAGAGCATATTTTGAGAATATTTCCAGTCATTAAAGCATGCACTGGAATACATAGTTGTGCTGTGGTTAGCATACTTTGAACTTCCCATGTTTTAACTCTGAAATCATGTGAGATCACACATCTGCTCCTGTTCTGCAAGCTGGCTGCTCCTTGTAAAAGAAAAATTGCTTTGTGTATCCCATCAGAGCATCACTTGATATATTAGCTTGCATCGTTGGCTTTCTTTCTAGCATAGACAGTGTGAGTAGACACCACCAAAGGATTCGTGCATGGTCTAACATGCTGTGGCACAGCAATTTGTCCAGAGAAAGCCTCCATGCTGTTAATGTAAGGCAACATCATGAACAACAGGAGTTAGGTTTCTTTATCTTTTCTGATTTCTCATTTTTGCCCTTTGAGCTGAGAGACTAAGGGAGTGAAAAGGGTAAATGGAGGGGGGAAGATGATGTTTAGTACAAACTCCCTGCTTTTGACATGTGCTTATCTCATTTCTATCTTTTTTCTGTGTGGAAATTGTCTAAAGTCTCAGCAGTGATGTTTGCTAAAGACTTTCTCATCTATGATTCCGTTCTTCCTATCTACTCTATAAAGCATGACCTTTTCCATGCCAAATGGTGCCTGCCTTAGGCTGAATTGTTAAGATGTTTGAGTGGACAATGGTGGGGAAGTATAACTGTTATTATACAAAAAGAGGGGAAAAAAATGTTGCTTGGGGTTTTTTTAACTCACCTTGTTGAGATAGGTAGCAAGACCAGTATCCTCTGCACAAATTCACCTTCTTGTAATTTTAAAGGATGACAGCATTGTCTCATTTCAGTCTCTTTTTTGAGGGAGAAAATTACTAAAATTGAGGCCAAGTTGAAATGATCTTAAAAGCACTGTTTGTATGCCTTACTTCTTTTGATAAAGTTGGCTACAAATCCTCAGAAGATTACATGTACAAAGTTCAGTGTTGACTATGTATGCTGATACTGAGCAGGAATTTGTCACGCTGTGAACCTGGGTAGCTTGGCCCTTCTGTGTTCCAAACGACATTGATTGGCACTGAAGGAACATGCCGAAAAGGGAAGAAGAAATTTATACAGCAGATCAAAGGTGCTAAGACTCCAAAACAGACTTTATATCACATGGTAGGGCTGTTTGCACACCTGATAAGGAAGCAGCTGAAAGCAATGAGCCCAGAGTTTCTCTCTCCTAAGATTTCTTGCGCTTCTGGTTACACAGAGGTAGGTAAAAACCAAAATGCAAATTGGAAGTCATAAATTCAAGGGCAGTTGCAAAGCAGCTGAGGAATTAGCAGGCCAAACATGTTTTGGTGGATGAAGTTTTTAATCAGTTTTCTCATGTGAAAGATGATTTTGTCGTTGTGGGTGTGAGACAAATTGTGTGAATAAAAGATCGCAAGAGGGAGGATGGAAGGGAGGAGAATCATACAATAAGAGCAATTACTCCCTGAAAGGAAGGTTACAAATCTCTGCTCAGTCTTAGCCTCTCCCTTGTGTCCTCTGCTACTGCAACACCTCCTCTCCTTCATCTCCTCTCCCTTCTCACTCATTTCCTGTTTTGAGGAGATGGACAACCTCAGAAGAAAGGCCATGACTCTGCAGACCCAGCTAAACACTTTGATGATATTCACAATATTTGCCAAAACTTCCATGCTATCTCTACAGCAGATGTTCTCGTAACAGTTGATGAGAAAGCCTGTAGGTAAGGGAGAGAAGATAATTTCTCCACATTTCTTTTGACAGGGGACCTGGGCTCAATGATCTCTGGAGGTCCCGTCAACCTCTAACTTAGTGTGATTCTGTGATTTCTAATTAAAAATGGGAACTGAACCAAGGGTGATTATTGACCGAGGGTGTGTGGTTTCAAACAGGGACCTCAGGGTGTATTTAGTGTTCTTTTCAAATGTCATTGTGTGGATAGGCATCTGTCTGCAGTCTGTGTGATGCAAGTCAAAAACTACAAGAGGTCATAGAGGCTGAGACTGAAGGTGTGAGCAGTTTACTGTAGGTGTAGGTAGAGGGTCTTTGTCTGTAGAAAGATTTGAGTTAGTGCAGCTGGCCTGTAACCAGTATCTAAATGAACAGTTTCACTGAACCTGAGTTCAATGGCCTTGCCATAGGACCAATACTCCAAGGTTCCTTGGGATCCTGGTATGGAGCTCCCTCTCTGCTGCTGGAGCACAGACAATGAGGCTAATTTGAAGTTAAATGAAATATGTGAGTTGCTCTAAAATGCAAATCACCAGGAGACAGTAAAAGCTTGGAAAATATATACAATCACAAATCTTTGTTTTCTTCTTTTAACAAAGACTAATCCCTCCCCACACTTCCTTTTTTTTTTTTTTTTAAGACACAGCAAGCAAAACTGCCTAAGGTTGATTTTTGTTTGCACTTGTTCATTCTAATTTGGTTGTTATTCCACTCTGTTTGCTTCAGCAACTTTAATTTAATTTTAATTCTATCTGATTTTCAAGTCAATATTTTCTTGATATGAGTAATATTTTAAAGATACATCAGATTTCTAAGATACGAACCCAATTAATTTTTTGCAGAATGATAGCAAGGCTTTGCATTACCTCAGGGAATAGAATGCACGTCTTCCCAGTCCTAAAAGATACCCTAGCTTCCCTACCCCACAAAGAAACTAATATAACAGTCAGGCTGGGCAGAGAGACTCCCTTCATGATGCTCAGCCCAGTTTTAAACTTTTGCTCTTTCTTCCTTTACCTTACCTTCTAGTACCAGTATCTTTTTATGCCAGCATTTTTGTAACATGTATCTTTGTAGCTAAAGCCATCATTAGTCGTAATAGAATGGAGGTTTCAATTTCTGTTTGCTAGTAGGGATAGGCATTGTCTAATGCTTGTTTTTCTGCTGTTTTTTCATCTTATCCATCTTAAATATATTCATTTTCTTTTCCACTTAGTCAAATTCTTATCCTACTCCACTAACAAGTGTCCTTTAGTTGTGAAGACTTTAAAAAATAAATTTAAGGAAAAAACCAAAACCAACACTTAGGAAGTGGTGAAAGCGAGAAAGAGGCATGGAGCTGATAAGATTCCTCAGTTATCTCAGACTCAATTTCCCCACCAATCCAGAGGGTAAATACCCTTCACTTTGATTTGTGTTATAGCAGCTCTTGGAAATGCTTGGTGGGAGAAGTGCTGCACATATGTTTAATTAAGGCCCTAAATGGCAAACACTCTCAATAAGGCAGTCAGGAGGCAAATGAAGGGCTAAAGATGTAAATAAAACCACATGGTACTATGTGTTAGGTCTCTAGGAAAGACTTCAATGAAGCCTAAGTACCAAAACAGCTAATGGTCAGTTGATGTTTGGCCCTTTCTTGCCAAAGTTGCATGTTGGTAGCCATCTCTGGCATCATTTGGAAAAACTATCATGGAACAAGCTGAAATCAAATAAGTACCATAACTCTCATCCCGTATTTCCTGCACTAGAACAGAAAAGTATATTTATGCAAGGACAATTTTAAATGTTCTTACACTTTCCCACTCTCAGCTAAAGATATTAATGTTATTCTCGCAGTATTTATTTATAAGGAAAATTTATTCTGTTTAGGAGGTGAGATTTATGCTCATTTTACCACAGCCTTTTCACTGTCAGTGTCTTTTATTATAGTTGTATTTCTTCAAATGCCTAATGTTCATGCCCTCTTAAAAGTAAAATATTTTAACAGCTGACCATCTGATGAAACATTTTTCGTGCTAGGTTTAGAATATGTTTACAAAGTAGCATTGGAGGACTGAAGGCGTATAACATTCTCAGATACTGTGCCACAGTATAAGGGTGATAGAGGTTTATGGGAGATAAAAAAGAAAAGAAGAAATCACTTCCTTAAGGTGTTTAAGTAAATTTTATTTACAGCACAAACTGGACACATGCAAATTGTGCATCCATTAAACACAGCATTGCTGAGGATGAATGTTTTGGTATTAATTTCAGCCTAGAATATAAATGTTAGATCAAGTTAAGTTAAGGTTTAGGATAAATCAAGCATGCTTATGTTAAAAACAAAAGAAAAAAAAAAAGGAAAAAAAAATAAGGCATTGAAAGCAGGGGTGTTGCAATTAATCCTAAAGAAACCATTGCAAGTACAATAAAATGTGAAAGTGCATAGTAAAATTTCCAAGATAAGTAAACCATGTGTGAGGTCATACAAAGATGAACCACAAAGGCTATTTAAGCTCTGCCATCTACTTTTTCTTTGTAGTTCTTTCACACCGTTACAGGAATTGGTGAGAATGGGTAGAAGTTTGATTCTTTGCCTGTGTTTTGCCTCTCCCTCCATCCTTAATCTTGCTTCCCAGCAAAATAATATGTGCTCCCCAATGGTGCCACTCTGATCAGGAGAAGAGGAACTACTGGAGTTCATCTTCCTCATAGGGATGGCACTGGCTGACTGGGGCAGCCTGAGAAGGAGGCATGCACACCAAGGGGTCTGATGGAGGTCCCAGCTGATGCAGAGACACTAAGACCATTCCTGGGTCTGGCACAGAAACTGTTAATTAAAGTAAATGGGAGAAATTAATAACTGGACAAAACCCAGTGATCAGCAAACAGTCATGGAGCCAGTTGCTCTCCCAGGCAGAATGTGAAGTTGCTTTGTACTTCAAACTTAACAGAGAAAACTCAGGATGAAAATTCAGAGTGAATTTTCTTGCATGTTCATGGAACAACGACTAACAATACCTTTTCTCTAGTGAATCTCAGAGCTGCCCCAAATCAGCAATTCCTATGCAACAGCTTGTTGTCATCACCCTGAACTATTGCTCTCCACAAGGTTCAGATTCTGTGAGCAACACTAATGGCATTCTGCCCTTGCTTGTGCATATGTAAATCAGGTGCATTTCTTGAGACGTAGACCCATGCTTCTGAGAGCAATGAGGTGAATGTGAAGCAGACTGGCTTTTGGCTCTTTTGCTTAACTCCATGTGCTTTGCCCACTGTCTGCTCAATCTTTTTCACAGGAGCAAAACAAAATGCTGAAGATGGAAATCTTACTGGCTTTACAGGTTTCAATTAAACACATCTATTAATGTTATCCTTATGTGCTTATTTATAAACAAAATGCATTCATTTTTGCAAGTCATCCATGCATCTACCACTGCTGCTGCTATGGAAGTTCTCTTCTTGACTGCCTGTTTTATTGTCAGCATATTTCTTGTGCTGCTCTCCATTTGTCCCACCTTAGAAATAAAACATTTCATTGAAATGTCCATCTGATAAAATATTTCCCCTTAGATATATATTTACTCAAACAGTATTTGAAAAGTAAATTTGTGTAATATTTAAGGCAGAAAGTGGTGCCTGCAGCAATAAATTAGTAGAAGGCTAACCTGCAGATTTGTAGGCATTCTCTTCCTGCAATAATATGCAGTATGTCACTGTTAGTAGCAATATACATACTCTTATAGATCCCAATTCAAGAAAGACTTTCGAACACATGTTGAACAGAGTCAAGTGCTCCAGTTATCCAACCTATAAGGGGCTTTTGAGCTGCAGAGTGAAGCTTGCCTGGGAAGTCTATGGGCTCATAAAGCCATATCCTTGTGCCCAAACTGAAAGAAAAGAGCTTCAGTTAAATTCACTTAAATGAGTATTTATGACCTGTGAGTTTGGTGTATATTGCAAATTTAAGCATGGTTTGTCCTTTAGGACAGAGAGCATTTTGCATTCAGAGTTCAAGCATATCCCAAACACCTCAGCAGAATATCCCATTGACCAAATGGGTTTCCAAAATGAGTTGAATTGGCTAATTGCCAGCATCTCTGTTTCAGCTGCTGGTGCTGCTGTTGAATTATCTTTATCTTTGGCTGTATTATAAAGACTGAAGACTGGTTTGTTCCCCACTCGCTGTTCAGGTATGAAAGAGCCAATACACATCTTCAGGTGAAGCCAGAGTAGTTGCCAGCAGTTCACTTTACACAGCTCTGCTGTGCATAGATTCCTGCTCTAATTCATCCATTCACACTCAAGCTTCTTTATGTAACTTTAGCTACGTGCTCACGTGCTAAAAGCTGGTGTAGCTTCTTGGCTTAAGCGGTGTAAGTTCTACTCCCTGAAATGAGACTTCAGTGGAATGGAACTGAAAATTCATGAGCATCGAATGCCCTGAATGTAATCTACATCATGAATAATATGGGCCAGAAAGCAGTGCAATGATTTACCTCATGCTATATATGAGCTCGTTTCCACAGTCTGCTGCTTAATGCATTACATTTGCTGACCAAGAAAGCTTGAAAACACAAGGGGATTGAGTGTAGAGATGAGCCCCTACCATTCTGCTGCTTTCTTTCAAGGTTGTGGGTATTTGGTGACTGGGGACTCTACAAGTGTTACAACAGACAAGGGGATTCTTCTGTGTCTGACTATTTGCAACAGGCCTTGTAAAAGTTTAAGCTTTAGCCTCTTGGTTGACTTGTTACACAGTAAATAAAAGCTCTAGAACACGGGGGAGGAAAGTACAGATGGATCTGAGAGTAAATAATTTGCACTGCTCTTTTCTAAAATTCTTGGTACAGTGGCAGAGCACTGAAGAAGGTTTTTCTCTTTCAGGGAAATCATTTTCCTACAGTGATTTTTTTTTCTGTTTCTTTTTGTCTCTAATGTGATCTGATTTAGGCTTTCCCAGTGTTTGCTAAGATAGAACAGAGAGGTTTTGCCTCTCAAAGAAGCCAGGTGCTATCTGTAATCTCTCTACAGCTCTGTTGTTCTTACCTGCAAAGAAACTGCTGGTCTCTTTATATTTGAAAACTGCTCCCTTTCATGGGGATTTCATTCAGTGTCTCACCTCCTCTGCTCCTTGCTGACCAGTGGCATTTCTCTCTTGAACAAAAGAATGGTGTGAAGTCACTCCATAGTAAGATTTAAGAGGGCTGAAGGACAGGTGATTTAAATATCATGTTTGTGCGATACCACTCAGTGTGGATGTGATAGCTCAGGTCTGCATTAGCTCAGAGATTCTACTTTCCCAAATCACTTCTCTTTTCTCCATAGTAGCCTCTGTATATGCTTTTAGAGCTAAATGATACTGGAATGCTTAACATTATCTCTGTTTTGTTTTGTTGGGTTTTGTTTGTGTTTTCTTGACACTGGCTATCCCTACTCTAATATAATCTTAGTGAATAAGGAGCTGGTGGGTTAGATCTGCATGTCAGTGGAGCTCCCTTCCCAGGAGTATGCCCTATTCACCTACCTAAGCCTCTGTTAAACATGCAATCCTCTGGTTCTGAAAAATTAATCTTTTCCTTGTACAGGCACTAACTGTGAAGTTACAAGCAGAGAAATATTCTTGCATGCAGTGAAGAGGTAGCAGAGAAACATGCACTCTAAACAATCCTTGAGGTTCCTATTTTTGTTGTCTTTGTAATAAAGAACTATGGAAGGGTGAAAAATGAGAATTTCTGAGATTAATATAAATTAGTACTTAGCAGGTGCTTTTTGAAGGCCCTGTAAAGTCACCTCGTTGCCATATGAAGCCATCAAGTAGAAGAATATTTCTTTGAAAATCTGGTTAGGAATGTCTTACTGAAACAGACTTTGAACTTGTTTTAGATAAACAAGTTTGAAGCCAGGATGAAAAAGTGGATGTGAACTTCATTGTTCTTTTTTTTTTTCAGTGTTTTCAGACACCCTATCTGCTTGGGGTAGGGTACCTGCTTCCCTGTCACTGGGCTCAGGTGGTGTATGACTTGATGTATATGGGGACATCAGGCAAATTCAGAGTGCTTCCTCACATTTTCACTCCTTTTCATCACTTTGCCTTCCAATAGTGCCTGTCAAAGTCCATCTAGTATTAAACTCAGCTGAAACACAGCTCCCTTCAGGGCTAAGGCCATGGTTTGTGGCAGAGGTGCAGGTGAGAAGCCTCAGATGTCCACTTTAGTTTACTCTGCTGAAGAGAGCTAAAAATATGTCTCTAGACAGACTTGCTTCTGCTCCTCCTGTCCGCTGGGCTTTTTGAACACAACAAGATTAGCAGGATTTGCTGCAAGATACTTGCTGCTCCTATTACCATTTTTGTACTTCTCATTAATTTCACAAAAGTCTTAAACGTTTATCTTGCAGCCACTGGCAGCCATTCATGAAGGGTGGAAGCAGAAGTCCCCTGAAGTGAAACTTACTGTCTTAGAAAGAAATTTTACAGCAGTAAAATGTTTAGGCCACAAATTATTTTAGCTATTGATACTGTGGTAACTAGAGTTCAGACTGTAATTTGGGAACAGTATGATGCAGATATTAATAATTTTTCATCTTTCTCCTTTTCTTTCTGTCTCTTTCATTAAAACTGAACTGAATTATCCCAGACTGAAAAAAATACTTGATTTAGTATCTATCCAATAATTATACTAAAAAAAAATTATTTTATTTTGTAATAAAATATCCATATTCTGCTTTTCCCCTACTGCCATACCAATCAGCATTAGCCTTTTGTGTGGTAGGATGAAATAAATATTAAATATTGAATAGGCAGAGGCATCATCTAAATGATAAAAATATATGTCCCAGGATATTGCTGAACACACTAGAGGGTAAGGTTAGGATACTTAAACTGAGGGTTGGTCATACCAATGATGCAGAACACAGTGCTGTGTTTCTGACTGAAACAGGCAGTGACTATAGAGGAAAACTATTTCCAGTTCAACTCTCTATAATTAAAAAAAAAAAATCTAAACCATTCATTATTTGGAGCAGCATATTTCTATAAAACTTTGGGAAAAAATCCTGTGCTGTATTTTAAGATGCATTTTAATTAATATCTGCTTTTGAAATGAAATTCTTTGTCTTCAAGCAGCAGAAGAGAGAAAAGGAACAACCACAGATCATAAATATTTTTACAATGATACAATGCATTAATATATTACTTTTTTCCCTAATACAGATTTTGATTATTAAAAATACAAATTGTCTGATTAATTATAAATTATAATTTGATTTATAAGATGATGTTACATATTAAATAATGCCAGATGGTACCATGAGGGCATTAGCTCCCTTTAATAGATTCTGGATGATAAGGGAATTAAAGGGGGACAGAGTCTGGGAACAAAATTAAACAAGCAGAGAAAGCTCTGCCAGAATAAAAATAGTTCCCAAAGCATAATTCTCTTTCTCTCTCCTTTCTTAAAGAAGTTAAACATTAAAAAAAAAAACTTTAAAACATACTTATATTTTGTTATGTTTTCAGCCTTTACAGCAGGATTCCAAAGGCAATGCAGCATGGATTAAATTCTCAATAACTTTTCACAGTATCACAGTAGTACATTAGAGGTTGGAAGGGACCTCAAGAGATCATCGGGTCCAACCTGCCTGCCAAAGCAGGATCATATAGGGTAGTCTGCAAGGAATGCATCCAGGTGGGTTTTGAAAGTCTCCAGAGAAGGAGCAGTCTGTTCCAGTGCTCCATCACCCTCACTGTAAAGAAGTTTCTCCCCATGTGAGGTGAAATCTTCTATGTTCAAGTTTGTACCTGTTGTTCCTTGTCTTATTATTGTGCGCCACAGAAAAGAGCCTGGCCCCCTCCACTTGACACCCACCCCTCAGATATTTATACACATTGATCAGATCCCCTCTCAGACTCTCTTCCCAAGACTAAATAGCTCCAGGGATCTCAGTCTCTCTTCATAGGGGAGATGCTCAAGTCCCCTAATCCTTGTGGCTTTCCGTTGGATTCTCTCCAGCAGTTCTCTGTCTTTCTTGAACTGGGGAGCCCAAAACTGGATGCAGTGTTCCAGGTGTGGTCTCACCAGGGCAGAGTAGAGGGGGAGAAGAACTTCCCTAGACCTGCTGGACACACTTTTTCTTGACTTTTCTTAACCTTTAGTGTGTTATAAACTTGCTTTTCTTTTTTTTTTTTTTTTTTTTTTTTTTTTTTTTTTTGCAATGGTTTGTAAAAAATCTATTGTAATATGCCACCATTTGAAAAAAATATTTCTGTACATAGTACATCCAGGTTTGCTACTTCTGCCACGCCTGCGTAAGACACTTGCCTTTCCCCACCTCAGCACTAGTGGCTAAACTACATCATTGCCCTAAAGTGGAGTTTCTTTTCCTATGTAAGACTAAACAAGTTGATCCATTGGTTTTATTTATAAATATGAGTCACAAGGACCAAAACATGTCCTTATATGCAGAATGATACAAGTACTCCTGAACTGAATGAAACAATTTCCTCTCCCAAAGGTGTGAGGTAGGGAAAAAGAATAGAGTATGCAAATACATAGACTAGAATTTCAGTCACATAGACATTGTTAGCAGTGAATTATAGTGTTTTGGGGTTTTTATCTTTAAATAGTTTTCAGTTTGGGGTTTTGAATAGAAGTTGCCTCTATTGAATACAGTGAGAAAGGGGATTCTACTTCAGCACTGACCTAGGTATCTCTCTTCTCCTGGCCCTCAATCCTGACTTCATGTTAGTTCAGCATATTCAAATGTCTACCTATGTTTTTCTTTCCCATGGTAATTTCCACTTTGACTTGTAAAATATAGATCTTATACATGAAAGCTTATTTTTTTAGTGTTATTCATTAAGAAATTATTTGTTCTTTGTTCAGTGAACTATTATTGCTTCATGAGCCATGTGTTCTGATGCAGTAGTATTTTCCAGAGCATCCTGTTTCCAGCTGCCCCCCCAAGTATGATCCCATACGCTTCTAGTTTTAAGTTTGGTTTCCTTATTCAATGTCATTTGCTGAACATCTATCAAGACTTTCCTTTGCCATCTTGCTTTACATGGATTCTTCTGCACTAGGAATACAGGGAGGGCATCTAACAGATGAAAATTTTGTAAAATAATCCTTGCTATGAACTGCAATAAGTGTCTGAGCAGCCTAAGAAAATCTTTAGGCTTAGCAAGTTTTTCTCTCCTCTGGGAGCTGTCTTTCTTGAAATAACAAGGCTGTCTTTCTTGAAATCAACCTCCAGTATTTTATTTTGAAGTGTCTTCAAGAGCAGCTTTTTTTTTTTTTGTTTTTCTTGTACTCTTGATGTTCTTGTTTTGATATATCATCTTTCTATTGAACAATGACTGATGACTTCAGGCTCTGCCTAATATACAGTGCTTAGAAATTAATCAGAAATGCAACTTTGTACATATTTGCATGAGAAGATAATGTAATGAAGTTGAACAAATTTTATCTCTGAAAGTCCCTATTTAAAAGGCACAAGTCTTCAGTGTGAAATTACATAAAAAGTGCTGAGTCTGGACTTTTTGTCTTAAACTTGGAATTTCCATTGTAGATGATTTCAGTATTTCTAAATTTCTTTTGGTACTAAATAAAATTTTTTAAAAGTCATAAAATCTATCAAGGAAGGGAGGAAATTTTATTTTGTTTTATTTTGAAAGTGCCTTAGTAAGATATTTCTTCTGGAGAAGATTAAAATGTTTCATTTCAATGTTTCATCTTGTCTTTTATATTATAGTATAGTTTTAATGCAAGAAACAGTACATTTAACAATGAAATGAAGAATTTCAGTTACTAAGGAAATTCCACCAATTCTGGTAGAAATATGGAGAAAAGCCTGATCCCAATTTCACTTGCAATATTGCACCATCTCAAAAGCATTTAAGGAAGCTAACTCATTTTTTCATTCTATTCTATGAAGTATTTGTTTGAAAGTTCTTAAGTAGTGGTGTTAATTCAGTATCCAAAACTCATAGAAAGTGTGCATTTCTACTCAGGCTCTGCATACCAAAGAATGTATGAAGAACTGTCTGAATTTCTTGAATTTCACACAACACCATTTTTACCAACTTCAAAAATACTTTTTTTTTTTTACACATCACTTCTGATACTGCTAAGATCCAAGTAAAGACAACTCATTTATATTTTTGCCACAGGTAGAAGGTGTTTCTTGAAACTGTACAACCTCAAACTCTGATTCTGTCACATCTGATAAAGGTCTTATAAAATCATATTTCATCTACTCTAGAGGCATAAGTTGCACTCAGGAAAACTCAAAAGCATTTGTGTATGTACTTGTATACAGGTTTTAATACATATAATTCAGGTAATAAATACTTTAAAATAATCCTCTCAACAAAACCCCAACCATGTTTCAAGAGCAAGGAATGATGTGGTCTATCATGTAGTAATAACCCAGAGTTTTCTTTCTGCTTTCAGCCACATCCCTGTGATTTTTTTTTATAAGCTACTCTCTTCCCTTCTGCAACTTCCTGCCTTGAATTTCCTGAAATGTAGGGTCTCTGTAACTTATTTTCAAGTATTTATGTATTTCAATGTCTCTGAGTCAGATAAAACAAACAGACAATCAAAAACCAAAGGGGAAAAAATATAAGAAATAAAAGAAATAATATAAGCAGAAAGCTAAAAAAAATATTAGGGACCCAACATTTGATATTCTGATCTTGACCTGTATTACCAAACAAATTCTCCTCTCCAGCTGCAGCTGTACTGCTTGAGACACAGTAGGAAACAGGCTAACATCCACAGTGCAGTTCAAAGGGACTTGAATCTTTGATTCATCTCCTCCTGGGTGTGTGGTTATATCTCGGAGGAGATAGCCTATGTAGCACAGGTTGACATAGCTCAGCAAGATAAAATGGACTGGAAAAGACCTCTGCCTGGTATATTGCCTGTGCATTTCCAGTTGTTCTTCTGAGGGTGTTGGAGAGGTAGGGGGTAAGAACAGGGAAATATACCAGATAGAAACTCTGAGAACTGAAAAACACTGGAGAAGTGAAGACAAAAAAAAAATACTGAGGGACAATGATGTATTTCTGAAGGAAAGTTGCCCAGTTGCTCTTGTTTCCATTTTCCTGTATTACATAGTCAAGGAATAATTAAGCTCTCCAGAAGCATATTAAAACAAACTAAAGGAAATGTATGTCTTCTGTTTTGTTTTATATTATTAAGCTTTGAATAACAAACATATGGAATGCTATCCAGAAGGGAGAGAAGCAAGGAAGCTTTTATCTGAAAAATTTCTATCATTTTCTTTGTACACAAATCTCTCTTTAAATGATTTTTTTTATTTTTTTTTTTAAGTTCTTGGGGGGGGTGTAGGTTTTGTTTGTTTGTTTGTTGGGTTTTTTTTTTTTAGTTTTCAAGACTAATCAGTCAGCTCAGGTTAGGAAGATTGTTTTTTTTACTCTATAAAAGTATCTTTTACAGCAGTGCCTAAGAACTACTCAAGTCTGGCTACCAGATGAAGAAGACAACTGCTCCTATCTGCATTTGCTGTTCATGTATCAGAAATAATAATATCCCTAAGGATTTCTCTACCTGTCCCCCCTTCACCTCCCCAGATGGTTTCAAGACCGCTTTCTGAAGTAATTATTTAGGAAAGGGCAATTAAAAAAATTTTCCTCAACCAAAACCAAAGGAAAACCTGTTGACATTAATTTGACTTCTCATATTGAACATAAATTATTTGTGGTTTTAAATATTAAACAGTTACACTGAAAACAGCTCAGTATTGTTATTCTTAGTGTTGCTTTTTTTTCTCTTTTTCTTTTTTTTTTTCCCCAGGAATACTTTTGACAGTCAGTCACCACACGTGTGAAATCAGGAGCATGTTTCATATTGCTACTTTTTAAACAAGAAAATCTATGGATGTCTACTTCCAAAGGCATGCATTTGAGAGGCAGATAAGCTGAAAGCTAATAAGAAGTTGAGAGAATGGAGAATTTTCTCTGATGTAAAGTTTAGTTGCCTGGTTTTTCCCTACATGCATATCAACTGTAGAGGTGAAGCAGTTCTGAATAGGTTTTTCTCAGGTACATAACTCTCTTAAGAGCGTTGTTGTTAGACAAAGTTTGATCTAGACTTGAGCATTAAAAACCAGAAATCTGACAAAACATGAAAGCTTGTTGAAATAAATGTGTGATTAATTCAACTTCCATTTCTAACACACACACACACACACACAATACTAGGTATAATTTTTTTGACCTCCCCTGCCTTCACTCTCTATTCATTGCACATTTAAATTCATTATGTAAAAAAAAAAAAAAATTAGGAAAAAACTTCCTGATAGTTATTTTTATGATCAAATACCTTTTTCAATTAGTCTTGGCACCTCACTATAATCACGATGAATGTTATTAATTCAGCAGTCTACATCCTATTAAGGGTTTCATCATAGCAGTGTGTTCAGGAACTTAATGGCTTTTGCATATTAATGCTGCAGCCTGTGATCTTGTGTCCATTAGTGCTGTGCAATATCAGGGACCTTCCCTCATACATGTATGTACAAACATATGAACATATGTACCAGTCTTCATCAGGTGAATGCAAGGCTGTGAAGCAGTATTTTGAATTTACCTATTTTAGGTAAGATAATTGTACATTCAAAATGTTCTCCACATAACAAAGAATGTAATGCCATGATAAATCAGCAGGATACCAGTATAAGAAAATACAAGGGAAGACAACAGCAGCAGTGTTTGCTAGGCATGGTGCAACAGCCATTAGAGGAGATCTTTGAGGTTACAGTAAGAGTATGCCTAGCATATACTTTATTACCATGACAGTATTTTAAATTAAAGAGTTATTGAAAATGATGGGCAAGGTAGAGAAATTTTGAATTTTGGCAAGTATTTGTAGGTGAAAAAAAAGGTAGCTACTGCTTTATAACAACAAATCTGACAGTTTACCTTGCTTCCTGTTGACAGGAAAATAATTAAAATATTTGTGCTATCCACACTTCAGAGGAGTTGAATGGGACATAAACTGCATTTTTGTCCTTCTCATTACAGAAGACTTAATTTAGGATTAGTTTCTGTGCTTTGAATTTCTAAAGGTGCAGGGATAAAGAAGGACCTTTTATAGCATTTAGTCTCGCCCTCACCTCTGTATAATACTGACAATAATCCTTCTTTCACTTTCTACCAGTAAACCTTTAACTTCTTTTCTGTCTTTCTAGAAGAATATCTAGACACATTCTTTCCAGCTTAAGTGATGGTCAGTTAATTGTTCACATTTTAAATTGTTCTATTAATAACCATCAGGATTTAAAAGTCTGTATCTTAGAATTGTCTTTATTTTTTTTTTCTCCCTTCTATCCTTCATTTTTTTAATTTAGTCAAACTTTCTTCTGTCTGGATTTTAAATACCTGGAACATCTCCTACAAATTGTTACTCCACCAAAGTTCTTGAATGTTCTATGTTGGTACTCCTAAAGGACAGTCTTTTTTGTACATCTTACTAAGGATCCAGTAGCACATACCAAAATCTTGACCTGAAATTGATATTTCTTCTAAATTGTTCAGTGTCCAGCTTGTGTGACCCTGGCACCTTTGCAGAGGCAGAGTCAACCCTATCACTCCCTCTGATATGGTTGTACTTTAATGTTTTCTGGATTAAAAAATAAAATAAAATAAAATAAGATAAAATAAGATAAGATAAGATAAAATAATAAAATAAAAGTAAAATAAGATAATAAAATAAAATAAAATAAAATAAAATAAAATAAAATAAAATAAAATAAAATAAAATATATTATGTGCTGACATAGGACTTGGAGGAAATAGTTGTCTTGCTTCAAACCTGAGCCCTTCCACTGTCTTCCAAAAGGAACATTATGCAAGATCAATTTAGGTATTATGCCCTCATCAGAAAGCACATTTAGAGGCGAGCAATGAAATAGTCCTTGTATCACTAATTAAAATTCAGTGGTGAGGTTGTTTAATTACTCCCTAAATTCTTACTTTACTTTTCACATTTATTCTGGTAATAGTGTACTGAAGAGCTCATCAGCCTCTGAAGGAAGGCAACAATTTTTCTCATGTGCATAATAATTAAACTGACAAATAGGCACAGCACTACACAGTTATCAATATTAACACTGCACCATCACTGTTAAAACTCTTTGCAGCAGGGGATTAAAGTGCATGGCGGGGGTGGGGAGGAGTAAGTGCTGAAATGGTGGAAAACAACTACATTTGAGATCCTTCCCTTTTGCTCTCCTAGCAGCCAACTCAAAGCAATCCATACTGTAATTTCTCCTTCGTGTACAAAAGCAAGATAGCGAAATGCATTTGATGGTATAAAAATTAATGGCCACATTTGCTTTCTCTTTGTGGGTTAGGCTAAAATGCTTTTCTTTCTTTTTCTCTCATTTTTTTCATTCATAATCATAAGATCTTAAAGCTGATGGATGAGGATAACTAACTGCTGCAGACTGCTTTCAAATCCATTCAACAACTCTGCCAGTGAGATAAGTGGGGTGGAGGGGAGGATTCACAAATTGCATAGCTGAATCTTGACTGGAGTGAAATAACTGGTTTGCAGGTCCTTGGCCATCTTCTCTGACTACAGAGAATCACAGTTCAGAGGAGAGACCACCCAATTTCACAAGAATGGGCTTGCCATCCATAGACTTCCTCTGTGAACTATATAAATAGGCCCATATAACCAGGTGAAGTTTTCAGGAGTATCTAGCTTTGTTGTATTGGGAAGAAGCAGAACTGCAGCAACTGTAAATAAAAAATACCTGCAACAGCTTTTATTGTTGGCGAATGCAGTGTCTCATGTCAGGTCTAGGAAAATGGAGTAGGATAATGTGCATTTTGAAAGCCTGATTCGGTAGCTTTGAAGCAAACAAGTGTAAGTCAATAATAGGGTAAACAAGTGCATTTCCTATCAAGTTTACAGTAAGAAATAAAAGCAGAAAATACTCTGTTCCTTCACTAGCTGTGCTGGGAATGAAAAAGGATCACTAAGCTGCCATCATAAAGAATAATATATCTCAGAGTTGGAGATCAATTATCATGATTAAGACTAGGAAATACAGGTTCTGTTTCTCATGGCATGCTTAGCTCTAGCTTTCAGTTTTTATTCTGAAAAGCATGAACTAATATCAAAAGGGTTTTCTTTGTGTTCTCTGTAACACCCTTTTGGGTCTGTATTGACAAAAGACAGTATTTTAACACTGACTTTGCAAGGCCAGTGTAGCAACAGCAGAAAACACGACTTAAGTTCATTAAAAAAAGATAACAAAAACCCAACAACAATAAAACTCTTATTGCTAACCAGGTTACTTCACTATATTCCAGACTGCAGTCATCAGCTTACACCTGTGCCTCATAATGAGGAGACTGCAGTTCCCAGCATGGCTGTTTGACCACACTGTATTCAGTTTTGCACAAGGTTGCAATCTGGGAACGTGTTTGAAGTACCATCTGCTACAGGCATCTATCTCCTACTCCATTATTCAGCAAATCAGGGTGGTATGGTGGGCATTCTCTCTGGGGCAGGTTGTATCCCTGATGGATAATGCACAATGGTTGTCAACTTACCTTAAAAAGTCATGTCAGTAGATTTTGTTACTACTACAGCAGCCTGCAAAGGGACTGAAAAAATAAATCAAAATTTATGAGGGATGCATCATGGGGATCATCTCCCTGTTGGAGAGTTGTCTGAAGGACAACTCTCACAATTTGCTGCATCCAGGATAACTTGCTAGGACATGGAGGACACAAAAGATCCCTGGGTTGTCATGTTTGTTCCCCCAGGCAGTAATACACCCTGTGTGGGGCTGAAGGGATGTGTGGTGTGATGCTGCCTCCAGTTCTTCTTCACATCTTCTAGAGCAGCATTCTGGATCCAAAGATCTCTATACAATAGAAATAGACATAGCAACATTGCCAAGTTGGGTTGTTTACTAGTACTAAAACCAACTTCAAATAAAGAAGGAAATGATAGCAAATTTAGCTTCTCAAGAAAACAGCAGTGTGATAAATAATGTATGGAAATGGGATGTTTCTTTAAGACATGAAGGAAGGAGGGTTGAAGGTTTTACTGAGCAGTTAATGCCCTCTCTACTTATTATCTTTGGATTTTCTAAGCCTTTTGGCAGCCATACCTGTTCAAATGAAATAATTTAGTTTCTTCTACCCTGTAAGAGAGAGAGCAGAAATTTGATTTGACCCAAAGTTCCAAAATTAGTTTCATTTTGCAGAGGATGAAGTTTTCTATTGTTTTGTTTTCTTGATATAATTTTGCTATCGGTCCACAAACAGGGAGGTAAATTCAACGCATGTACCTGCAGTGTGATATATACCTTCCAGAGGCATTTTTGGCAAGTATTTCCAATGGAATAAAAAATACTCCATCTCCAAATTTGCTGGTGATCAGGCAGGTGAAGCAAAGTTCATGACTTGTATTTTGAACTTGAGACATTTGCTGACTGTGATGACTTTGGGATGATATTTTCTCACCTTTTTTTTTTTTTTTTCCCAGTCCTTTGGGGCACATCAAAGAATAATTAAGGGGTGGAAAACCCAGATGACTTGTGTATTTTTGGCAGCATTGCTATATCCTTTGTTGCCATCTTAGGAATGAAAGTGCAGTTTTTTATCCCCATTGCACTGTAAAATTTGGAAGCAAAGTATTGAAAGACTGTGCTAAACCTATTGATTTGGATCAAAGCTCTGAAAAGCTTACAGCAAATAATATGTTCTTTATTTTACATGCTTAAAAAATAAAAAAATAAAAAAAAAAACAAACTTGTAATGGATTGTAGGAGGTTTAGAGTTCAGGTAATGGAAGATATGCTTTATTTTGCTACCTTCAGTTAGTCTAAATTCTATTGAAGACTGTCAAATGCACTACTGGATGAATCTTCTGAGAAGGAGTGGTGGTAGTGTCACTGTTTTTAATTATTTTTTAAAATCTCATTCTTCAAGCATAAGTCATTGGATCTAATGAAGCAACATATTATGGGTGCAGAAGATAAGACTTAACTGACCACTCTATCTCTTACTCTGAGTTATAAAAACAACATTAAACAGAGTTGAGGGAAGCAGCACACTCAGACATGACTTCAGATGAGTACTTGGATGGTTCATGCCCCGCACAACACACAATTCAGATTTATTATTTTAATCTAGGGAGAAGATTTATCAAAAAAAATCAGTATTATGCTGAATATGCCATGTAACAATTGCACAGTTCTTTATACTTTCAAATAAAGAGGTGATTGTTTGCTGTTCTTAACTTTTGTGAGAGTTTTAGGAGGTAAATCAAGTGAAAGCTGTTGTCCCCAAATTACACACTGACAGAGCAAGCTAAACAAGCATAGGAATCGTTGAATGAATGTTGTAATGTTGTTGGCTATGTCTGAAATTCTTCTATTAAAAAAATTATATAGCAGCTCCCCTCTCTAAACCTGATTTGGGTTAAAGAACTCTAATTTGTTACCAAAAATCTCAAGAATGACTATGCTTAGTAGGATTCGCTACAGTGTAATCTTCTTGCTAAAAGTTGTTTTCTCCTCTTACGCTTCTCACCAAGTACTACTCCGAATGCAAGAAGGTTTTGTGTTTTCATGCTCATTATCTTAAAAAAGAGGGGGAGGGGAAAGGCCAAAATAACTCTGTGCTGAAAGCTAGGCTATTTAGGCTGACAAAGTACAGCTGATTTATAAGAATGGGAATTCTCTTTTGTATTTCCCACCTACAGGTATCAATGATTGCATGCAAAACTTCTTCCCACTGGAAAGAGCCCACCCTCTGAAAGTATATTAAGATATTTATTTTGGAAGGATGGTACTGTAATCAGTTACCTATGAAAATGAACTAAATGGAGTGACATTCTACCTGCACTCCAATATCTGTCTCACAAAAAGAGGTATTTATGACTGTGTTTCCAGAATTACACCATTTGTAAAAGCTCCTTTTGGGTAATCACTTGTTGAAAGGATACTGAAAATCTGACATGTAAAGGGACAAGAAAATCACAGCTCATATGTGTTTGGGGGGGGTTCAATGTGTTTTGGTTTTTGTTTTGTTTTGTTTTTTGTAACAATGCAATATTATTGTATTTTCTGTGTAATTTTTGGAGCAAGAAACATGTCCCTACAAAGTATTTATCTATTGACTTAGCTCTGAGCAAAGCCCTGTGATTGGAGAGGAGGGAGGAGTTATCAGTTCAGCTAATGAAATCCTAAGTGTCCTAATCAGCAGTCCCCGAAGCTGGAGATTTGATGTATTCTCTCCCATGTCAACTTCTTTTCTTCAGTATTGGGCATATCAACAGCACTTTTAAAGAAAAGATGAGAAAAATTCCTTAGCAGGGTATAGTTTGCATCACAAGTCCAAGAAAGAAAGGGACAGCTTGGAGAAGTCCGTGTGCTTATTAGGAAAATATTCCACTTGATCAGTAAGAGGTTACTGAAAAATTAATGTCTACAGAAGATCTAAGCACTTCAGTATAATAAGCAGCTGTAGCAGTAATATATAAAAATCTCTTCTAAGTTAGTACCAAGCCTCTTACTGTTGCAAGCTAAATCTATAGCACCCAAGCTATATACTTGTCCACAATTTAGAGCACAGCAGAAATATTTTTAAAAAACACTGCTTGAGATGTTCTACCTGAATGCAGATGAGAAGCTCTATCTGAATGCAGATCTCAAAACTGTCAAGTAAGCCAAGCAAGGGGCAACACTAATAAAGCCAGATTTCCATGGGTTTGATTATGGTGTTCAACTTCTTCAGTCCCTAATAAGCCTCAAGCTCTAATTAAATACTTCTTGAGCATACAGGCTAGTTGCAGCATCACTTTTTCCTATCTTCTGTGAATTTACTGCCATCTAATCATGTTTAAATACATAGTGTAGTTTTCTTGACTTTTGAGATAATTTTTTTTCTGTTCTTGCAAGATCATTACTGTGGTCCTTTCCTCCTAGTTGACTTCTGTTTATTTTCATGTGAGAACTTAATACCATTCAGCCTAAACTCCTTCAGTTGAATCCGACTGATAGCTGCCACAGAGCTGAAAAAAAAAATAAATTAGAGAAACACAGTCACATGCTGTCATTACCCAGTATCCCAAGCCAACCCTGGGCAGTGGGGGTTTACTGCCTTGGAGTAAATTAAGGAAAACCAAAGCCAAATGACTGATGAGTTGGGTTTATGGACTGGTAATGGACTGGAGCAGAGAAAATATGGGAAGTAAAAGGAGAGGGGGAAAAGAGAGAGACAGTTAATAAGCAAAACAAAGATTTCACCACCCTTGGTTCCCATGAGCTCTTACAGGAGTAGTGCAAGATCTTGGTGGCAGGTGTACATTCCAGCAGGGTCTTCTTTGGTAGATGCAACAACACGGACCCTGGTCATTTTGTAGCCTTTGGGAAGGGGAGGATGGTCTCTCCAAGTGACAAAGAGAGGTGTGCACAGAGATGTTCCTCTGGCCTTTCAGTGGCGCTGTTGCAGTGGTTTTAAAGAGGGAATTCCTGCCTCCACAGAAATTGTCTCTTTTCATTGTCAAGCCATCTGCCCAGCCTAGCAGCTCTCCTCCAGAGCTATTAAGGCCATCAAAACCACCACTCTGTCTATCCAGACCAGGTGTCACACCTCGTTTGAGAGTAATTATGGGCCATCAACCCTGCCCTGTCGCTTGCATTGTTTTGACATATTAGAGGATTGGGCTATCACACATGCACTGACAGTACTGGTAACAGCGATGTCAGAACAAAAACTGAGGGATGAGGTTGAGGGGTCAAATCAGCAGCCTGTGGACTTAATCTTCTTCTTTTATTTCCTTTCAAAACCCGAAAATAGTGGCGTTAGGATGCAGGATAGGGACGTTCAAAACTTCACAATAGTAGCTTGAGTTCAAAATGGGGAAAACACGATGAAAAAAAAATCATTGAAAATGTTCCTGTTTCTTCTCAAAATCCTTCCATAGCATCCTACTTTCTCATAAAAAGTATTTTGTCCGTTCCTTCCATAGTACACTTCTTTTCCATAAAAAGTATTCTCTGTGTGTGTGTGTGATGTTTACCCTGCTTTCTCTTGTGATTCTAGTTTAGTGACTTAAGAGCTTGCACAGATTGCCAGGCACCAAATGTTTTATTGGGTCAACAACTTGGTCTGCAGCTTTATAAGCTGTTTTGTTGCTAGGCTGTTCTCAGTAGATATAACACTGTCAGATGTGAAGTTATAAGGATGAAATAGAGAAAAGACATAAATAGCATAGGAGTAAAGAAAGGGAGAAGGGAATGACGCATGTGGTTAAGTGGAAGAGTATGTTACTTGTCATGGAGGGCATTTTTACAATGCCTGGCACAGTGAAGTTTCCCTGAACCCAGACCAGGTTCCAACACAGGGCTATGGGTTCAGACAGATGGCACTGCTAAAAAAAAACAACAATATTTTTTATCCTGTACTTCTGTGCCAAAGGTACTACCAGCATTTGTCACCTTCCTGTAACACTGGAAACTTTTGTTGCAGTTCCTTCCTTCTATCTGTGTACCTGGTGGTTGGCTTTCCTGTGAAATATCAGCCTGTGACATTATTTCTTGAGCCAAATCTCTTTGCATTTCTTTTTGCTCTTCTTCACCATGTTTTTAAAATCCTTTGTTGTTTCTGTCTTGAGTGGTGTTTGCACCTTCTCCTAAATCTAAATCTAAATCTAAATCTAAATCTAAATCTAAATCTAAATCTAAATCTAAATCTAAATCATCTGTGTATTTAAAAACATGAAGTTTGTTCCTTCTTTTGGAGTGTTAATCACTGCATTAAACAGTCCATAAAGATCCTTTTCATTTTCTGTATTATATCAAAGTACAGTGGCAATTAGTTAAGGAACCCTTCGATAGTTCTGTTCTTAGAACAGATATGAAAATTAACACAATACAGAGCACTACACATTAGCTTGGCTCAACTTCTGTTTAGTTAAAAAGGACAAAATGCAAACACTGTCTCACCGGGGGATGCTGAATCTATGTGAAAGGATTACTCAAAGAAAACAACTTGCCTGATACAGAGACTACACTCTATCTCACCACAGATAAAAGAAGAAGGAATCACCTTGTATTTTCTTTAGTGGTGATTGTACCAGGTTTAGTCACAAATTAGACTCCTACAAAGCAGGAAGAATGATTGACAGAACTTTATTTTATTTGTTTTCTTGTTTTTCTTTGGAAAGTCCTTTTAATTCCACCAATACAGAGAACAGGCAGCCACATAAAATTAAAGATTTGGAATGGGAGGATCAAACAAATCTTATCAGGACAGAAGAGAAATTGTTTGAAAAGTCAAGATGTTCATGTCATAATCTCTCCTGATCTTCCCCCAAAACAATGGTAAAGTGTTTGCTAAGGTCACCAGAAGAATACAGAGGTCTGCTCTAGGAAATAAATAGGAGTTCAGGTTGTTATGAGCGTTAGCCTCGCAGTCACTGAGAAACTGATGCACAAAGAGATGAAGTGATGTGGCTTTAGTTATAGCAGGTAGAAGACTTCTCATCACTGATTCTCTGCATTCTCTGTTTTCATGAACCAATCCTTTACAAGATTGTGGAGGTCAAATATATTCCATTTTCTTCATAGAAAAGGAAACACACTAGTATTTTTTTGGATCGGATGGCTTTGTTAAGAGTCGTGCGACATCTTCTTTTCTCCTAAATTGAGCTGAAAGGAAGTTCTTTTAAAATGTCATACTTAATTCTTAAAAAAAAAAAAAAAAAGACTTGGAGTTATACTGATGATCTCTTTAGAAGCATAAGTATAACCCATTTTTAAAGAAAAGACTTCTGCTGTCCATTTAGTTATTTGCACTTGGACACTCTTTTATGTTTGCATTTTCATGTAAATATTACAAAAAACATAATGTGCAGACTGACAAACACCATCATTTTTCTATGATATATTTTGATATTCTGTCTGCAACTTCAAAGCATTTACTCACTGAATTATCTCTGAAGAAAGAAACGCATGGTAACAGCCTGTTACCTGTTTGCATAACTCCCTCATGATTTGTTGTAATGCTGCACAGACCATGTTGTGTGTGAAATACTGTTTTGTTGTGCTGGCAAGGAGATCTCAAATGGACTAGATGTGTCTGAGAAGGACAGTTCATTCTGTGATCTGTGCAAGGATAGTCTCTTCAGTTTTGTCTAAAATTCATGAGGGAACATTGGCAACGACTTTAAAGAATGATACTATCTATGAAGCTTGACTTTCTAGTTACATTTTATGAAATAAAAGACAACAATTTGGGAAAATTACCCAGACACTTTGGTGTCTCTTTCCAGATGAAATGTGGATGGTTTTGTTTTTATTGAAAATGCCATTAGATCTTGTCAAATTTATCTTTAAAAATCAACAAGAGACAACAAATTACATTCCTGGTCATGGAGAATGATGCTGCATTTATTCACTTTTCTCAGTGTTCAAGTCCCAGGCACATCTTGTCTCTGCTTTCTAGCTTGGTGTTTTCTCCAATGGCTTCTGGTGAGCACCCAGTTGATTTGCATACTGAGACTCTTACAGTAATAAGCAACCAAAACCCTTTTGATGCACTGGAACCATTCTCCCTTTGGTGTAATGGTGTAATAGTAATTTTTTTTTCTTTACACCAGCAGATATGACTTTGAAAATCGAAATCTCTTTATTGCCAAAAGATGTCCAAGATCAATTATGTAAAAAGGTCCATTGCACACTAGGGATCTCAGAATCGCAAGAAATTTGTTTATTGAACTTCAGAAGTGTTTCCCTTCAATGTACCATTTTAACATTTTTTCTCCTTTTTTTTTTTTTTTCTTAATTGCTTCCTGTGTATTTCTGCTCTGAGGGAGAGTTAGAGAGTGATTCTGAAGCAGGAGGATGTCATATTTATTCTGTAGGCATTAAAAGTTCTAATTACTCCCTGATGATTCTCATTCACAAAGCATTTTATTTATGATGCTTTTTCTTAAATGATTAAACATTTATTAGTTAAATATTTGCTAAATGTAAGGGCATCATAGCCTTCATGCTGGTTCTCAGTAGGAAAATAAGAATGAGATTGTAATAGGTGACTGTTACTGGAAAGTCTTTCCCACTAGACAGTATCTATTTATCAGAAAGATGCAGGCTGCCCTGTTCTTAAATATAGATGTAATTACACCTTTTTTTTTTCTTTTTTTTAAGTATATGTGGTTCCAGTTAAATCATTTTGGGTTTGTTATTGTTTATCATTTTTCCTGTTTCACAGCTGTTCTATCTGCTCTTCATCACATAAATAAAACCTTTTGAGGTTTGACTTTATGAAAATATATCTCAGGCAGCTCATTAGAGTCATTGCTTTGCTTCCAAACTGGCAAAAACATACTTTTAAAGCTCTTACCTTCATTCTTCTGGAGATCAAATGAAGTGTGTCCGTTGAAAACCAAACCAAAAGACACAGAGTGGAAGTTAACCAGGTAAAAGCACACAACAGATGCTCTACAAATGTGAATCTCATAAATGTTTTTTCTGCATTTTCAGGGTGGTTTTGGGACCCTTGCTTTCCTGATCTGTTTTCTCCCTTGTTCCCTCCTTTCATGTTGACTCTTGGGACTTCCTTCTTCTAATTTGTTTTAACTCTTGTTATAAATGTGTAGACATTATTTCTCTTATCTGTTCCCTTAACAGCTCCACTTTCTTACCAGCTTTCCCTTCTCCTTTCTATACACAGGCTGCATGTTGATATTATCCGTCTTGTCCTGTTTTGCAGCGTTTTCAACTAATTATTTCCTATTTGCAAACTGCCATCCGTTGGAGGGGCAACACTGGCATCTGATGAAAAATTCCTGGAAGATGGTGTTGCCTGCACATCAGCCCCTATCTTCTATACAAAAAATGCTTCCAAAGGGCCTTGAGTGACACTGTGTGTGGCATGTGCCTGCACAAGGAATACTCTGGGAAGAGCTTGTGGAAAAGCATGCTAGAGGCTGGCAGCATTACAGAACATATAGGTGCTCACTACTCAGTCAAATCATTATTCTCAGCACTCTCAAGCTGTCTCCTGAATCTATCCTTCCACCCTTGAAAAGTTCATCATATTCTGGATTTTTGGTAACTTGTTTTGTGCTCTTGATGTGAAACACATGCACATCCTAATCAGTTTAGAGTGTATTAGGCTTGTCTCCTGAAGATGTGTTGGATCACTTGGAGTCCAAACTGTTCCAAGAAGCTGGATGCTGCCACCTTCTCCATTTTTTTTATTCTCTCAGTAGCACTTCTCTGTGGATGCGTACTTTACTCTTCACTGTAGCCACATTGTGGTTTTGCACATAATTCACTTGTTCCCATTTATTCCCACATGCTCATCAGCAAGTCTCTCATCTGAATGACTGAAATATATTGCTGTCTCCAGGCTAGTAAAGTGAGAATAAATGGATGCAACCACATTCCTTATCTTCAGACTGCAGAAACTTTTGTCAATCCACAAGATAGACTAGGCAGAAGCTGAATGCATAACAAGATCATTTGGGGTCATGCTACAATGATTAGATTCCTACAGCCTGTGTTACTGTAGATTAGTACTCTAGCTCCCTGAAGGAAAAACAAATTTGAAATTCTATGCTACAGCCAGGAGCCAGGCAGGCCATCATAAACAGTGTGTGAACCTGAGAAAAACACACATCCTTTTAAGACACTAAGATCTTTCCAGAGCAAACCCTAATCTCAATCCTAAAGGGATAGTTTGGTTTAGCTTGCAATGCTGTACTGTAAATGCAACATCTCTGGCTACTTGGAGGTGTTGCAGCTGTGCCTTGGTAAGCTTTACTTTTACCTGGAAGAGGGAGAGAGAGCAGAAATGCAGGGAAAAAAAAAAAGCTCTAACTCAGTGACAGAAAGTTTTCAAAAGCTTTCTGGTAAGGCCGAGACAAGACTGGCAGGTGATTGCATGTGTCACAGAATCAGTTATGTTAACCCTCAAAAACATGCTTGAGGGGGCCGCAGGGTACTGCATAGAAATGAATGAGTGAAGGACATGAGGAGGAGATGATTGTGCCTTGAGCACAAGCCCTATGAGGAGAGGCTGAGGGAGCTGGGACTGTTTAGCCTGGAGAAGAGGAGGCTCAGGGGTGACCTCATTGCTGTCTACAACTACCTGAAGGGAGGTTGTAGCCAGGAGGGGGTTGGTCTCTTCTCCCAGACAACCAGCACCAGAACAAGAGGACACAGTCTCAAGCTGTGCCAGGGGAGGTTTAGGCTGGAGGTGAGGAGAAAGTTCTTCACAGAGAGAGTGGTTGGCCATTGGAATGGGCTGCCCAGGGAGGTGGTGGAGTCACCATCCCTGGAGGTGTTCAAGAGGGGATTGGACGTGGCACTTGGTGCCATGGTTTAGATAGTCATGAGGTTTAGGGTGACAGGTTGGACTCGATGATCTTTGAGGTCTCTTCCATCCTTCTTGATTCTATGATTCTATGATTCTGTGATCTTTATTTAGCACTGGCAATGGGAAGTTTTTCAGGTTTGGGATGTCTGGCTGTAGTTTCATGGTTTTCTGTTTACACAGTAAAATGCAAACTGTAGGTCAGAACTGCTGTTCGTTTCCAATCCGTGTATTTCCTCTTGGAACAGGGGTATACCAGTGTTAATCTACCATGTAGTTTTTGCAGCATTCTATCTGCTTTGGATATTATTTGGCTTATAGAGAAAACATGCTGTATTCTGATTTATGGGTCTTCCCTTAGAATGCAAGTGTTTCTGTCTGAACTTGCATCATGTAACAAGAAAAGTTTGGATTTCTCTAGACATGCTCTATGCCTTCTATGGGAGAAACACAGTTGTGGGGAGCTGAATTTCTAATGCAAACATCAAGCAGAGAAGTATAATTAAGCCCCATATTAGAAGAAGAACAAAATAATTCTCCTGACAGCGTACAAACCCAAACAACTCCCTTTTCATTCCTTATTAGGTGGCAAAAGAAAGAGAATCTTTTCATCCTGCCAAAAAGCCAAACCCAACAACAACAAAGGTGGTAGCAAATGTGCTCTTATTCCAGCAATGTCTATGCTAACAGAACAATTTGTGCCTCTGCCAGTAGATACTGCAATTGGATACTGTTTTGTAACAGCAGAATTGTTGTAACTGCTGTGGAGGCACAGCATGCTGCTAAAAACCTGGCAACTTTTATGAAAGCTGTTTATATTACTGTAGGCTTTCTATAAACAGTGGCAATAAAAAGCTAAACTGTTTTAGGAATAAGATGCAGATATTAGAGATGAGTTTTTGTGCAACAGTAATGCCTTTTGGCAAGTGTGCTGGCATTTAAAGGAAAAAAAAATGTTGTCTCCTAGAGACTACTTCACTGCAGCTTTGAGAGTGAGCAGAATTCCTTCCTCAAGACAGAATGCTGGCTGCAAAAATTCCACAGAATTGGTCTTGTTACTCATTTTCAATGAGAATGGGGGCAGAACACTCCATCCAGGTAGTGAGGGCATCATTTTTATGCATAACCATTCATAAGGGAAGGAGCAAGCTTCTCAACTGCTCTCTGATGCATGGCTGCACTAGGTAGAACACAGCTTTCCAGATATTTATGTCAACCCATTTGGACTCATATATTAGGATTTTAAGACTGGTTTGATCATAGGTTTGGTCTTTACTTCTACTTTTTTTTTTTTCCTTGAGGTGTTGCATGCTTGTGTTTTCCTTTGGGTTCTAGTGGATTTTCACAGTATCACAGAGTGTTTTCCATGGAGAGAACTGATCACTGATTTTTGGTCCTCACTATAACAGGCCCATGAACTACATTAGTTTTCTTAGTTTTCATTCTAGGCATAATTTCTATTGGTTTGCACAGTTAGAGAGGTTTTCTCTTAGTCAGGTCCAAAACAAACTGTCTCTAGAAAATCCCTGAGCTTAAAATGACTGAAGGCTGAAAAATGTGCTCTGTCTAGTTTTGTGTTCTTCACTAGCCATCTCCTTACGGCCACTAATGGAAATTGGTTATTAGGCTTTGGTCTGAACTGTTGAAGTTGTTCCCTTAGTCCTGTTAAGTTGTGTATTGGTGATGCTTTCCAGCCAAACAATGCTGGACAAAACCAAGGGGAAGATAAGGGGAACTCTCTTGCTATTGTAAAGCTCCTTTCATACAAGAACAGCTGTATGCTGGAAAGTCAGCCATGTAAATACTCCTGCACCTGGCAAGAATGATCCCTATATCCCAGAAGTTCCTCTATTTTAAAGCAGGTGTGTATCAGTCTGCTTTAGTCTTTCCTGCGTGATTTAAATTATTAATATAACCCAACACATGCCCAACAGCAGAGAATATAGAAAATCTGAGGTACTCTAAATTTGTGGGAGACTTACAGTCACTTATATTTAATCATGGACTAGTGAAGACATGTGGGAACTGCATGTGAAGTGTATGGACATTTTCCCAAAATAAGATGTTGCAAATACATTGGACACCTGCAGGACAGCAATACAGCCAGGGTTCACAGAAGTGAGTCTAACATTAGGTTGCAGTTCATTGTCCAGAGCACTAAAACTATGACTAACTAAATTGTGTTTAGTGCCTATGTGGAGCAAGATAACAAAAGGCTATGATATCTGTGACTTCTGTTTTGATCTTAAGAGATTAATTCTCTCACTTTGTAGGAGGCTGTGAATATAAATAAGTTTACTTTTCCACAGAAGCTTGAATTCTATGTGCTGCATTTAGTATTAGCTATTTTGCAGAGCTGGGTACAATGTATAACACTTTCTTTTTATTTTTTTTTTTTTATGAGACTTTATTTTTCTCTTCTGTTTGTGAACTGCTGGTGAACAGATCACTGTTTTTCAATATGAGAATAATTAGGGACATTGAAGCGTGAAGTTTGAGGGGGAAATGGAAATGGAAGGATAATTTGCTGGCTGTATTTAGCTTCTTTAAGGATGATGTTTATTGAGCACGGAGATTCAACATTCATGTTTGCATTGGATTCTCTCACTTCAAGGATTTGGTTCTCACGTTTGAATGGTAAGAAAATCTGGAATCAGCATAGTAGAATTTTATGAAAAAATAATTGCACTCTACATTAAATCTGAAACACTCCACAAGTGAATTTTTGAGTTACAGTTGGAGCCCATGCATGAATTTGTGAGAACTGGGTGATGTGACTTCTAGAGGCTTATGAATATGTTTAAAGACACTTACTTAAACGTTTGCTGGAAAATGTGCAGAACACGTTTTTCCCAAGCTAATCCTTAGTTTATTTGTTAAATGAATGTTTCTACAGTTTTCAGTTGTTGAGGAAACAAATCAAAAAACTAATCAGGAGTCAGTCTACTATTATGAGTATCAGTAATCAGACTTGCCAAATCTGTTTGTGAAGGGGTATGGAGCTGTGAGAGGCAGTTTGTGCTGCCTCCATAACCCTTTCCTCAGAGCTCCAGCACATGCCCATGGGCTTCTTTTGAAAACTGCTTTCAAAATTAGGTGTGGGACATAGGGGCAGAGTGTAAGACACCCCAGCACATAGGGGTGCACTGCTATGTGGACTGCCTTAGGATACCTGAGCACCTGTGTGCAGAGAGATGAAGGGAAACAGGATCTGCAGGGTACCCGAATCTCTCTAAAGGAGCAACTGGGTGACTCTAAGCATATCCTGCAGCTCTAGAATGATATTAGACATACTTTTATAGAATCACAGCACTGCTTACATTGGAAACAACCTCTGTAAATTGTCTAATCCATCTCTCCTGCTCAAAGTATGGACACCTAGGGCAGGTTGTTCACAGCTGTGTGCTTTTAGTCATCTCCAGGGATGGCAACTTCTTTTTGCAACCTGTTCTAGTTCTTGGTCATCCTCATAGTAGGGGGGGTTGGGGGGGAGTTTTTCTCTTCTATTTTGGGGTATTTGAATACCAGGGCAGCCTGGAATGCACATCCTATTATGTCTAATTTGAGGACTGTTGTCACCAGCCATGGTTCACTGACGTGTCCAGGTCCTTTGCATGTGAGCAGTCATGAGTGGGAAGCACAGGCAGCGCTGTGCAGGGCTAGGAGTAATGTGCCAATGACAAGAGCAATCTCAAATCAGTGTCCTTGTAGTTGCTAAACTAAGTGCATATTACATTAAATTCCTGGTGGTCATATTCATCTGATGGGTAAGATGATGTGGCTGGCTTTAATTTTCCTGATGCCAATCAGGATACTAATAATCAGTTCATTACATTTGTTGAAGAGCCATTGTATATCCAGATCCTCCTGAGAAGGGTGGCTCACTCCCCTTCCTGGGGATGCAATTTTTTTATCTGAGGTTCAGTTAGATCAATCAAGTCTCACTGAGAGGCTGAAGGTACAGTCCTAGCAGGAGTGTATCTGTGCCCAGCCAAATGGCTTAATTTTATCTCATTCTGGGTTTTGTCTTAACAATAGTAATAAAATTTGGAGGTTGGCTGTAGTGGTGCTCCCATGGCTATTTTGTTCTGAATCCAATTGTGGTTTAGATTCTGGCCTATGTATGTTGTTATGGAGCTGTCACACTCATCAGGGAAGTTTGAGTAGCCTCTGGGGTTTGTTCCAGCCTGCCTTTTATGGTGTCCTTAATTCACTATTTCCTGGACAAATTCTCTGCAGGTAAGTATGTGAATTTGCTCTCTAGGTAGTTGTGCTTCCACTGCAGCAGTGTTCATAGCTTAATTCATTTGTATGTGATCTTGAGGTTTTGATGCATGTATTTTTAGGCTGTCTGGAAGGCCATGAATGAGAGGAATTCATCTGTCTGGATCAATGGAAACTAGCATTGGGGATCATCCTAATCCATCTCTCTCATACATTGCTTGTATACATGCTGCCTTTTGCACAGAGGCTGCTAGATCCAAAAAGCCTGAATGTCTTAAAGATGAGAGGATCTTCTCTATCCCATGAGTCTATGCCCCCAGCCCAGTAGGAAGCTTGGGTAGTTACTTAGTAGGTTTTTTTGCCTGGAGTAGTAGTTATGAATACTCCGGGTTCCCAATATCCATCTGCCTCTTCCTCACTCAAGATGATCCAGTCTTTGCTTGTGAGGGAAACCCATCACACACACTCTGCTTCTGATTCTGCCAGGCACTTGGAATATTTTTCCTGCAATTTAGCTATCTCAGCTGGGGACATAGGGATGATAAGTGTGGTTGTGAGGGATTCTCTCTGCCCCTCATCAACAATTCCAGTCTTAATTAATGGCTGAACCTGTACTGGTTCTGGGATAGTTTCAGGGTCTGTTTCTAGATCATTATCATCATACCAAGTCTCTCAGTTGTGCATTTTGGGATCCTTACAATGTACCTCCTTACAGATATGCTAGTCTAAACTAGAGAGTGATCTGTGTAGGATTTGATCAGGTAATTTGTCTAAGCTTTCCTGCAGCTGTTCCTCTCATCTTTCAGCTACAGCCAGGAGTTTTTCTAATTGTGCATTTTTTACTTAAAAGAGAAGCATTTTCATTTGAAAGAGCATCTACTTGTTTTTCGTGTTTCCCTTGTGTCTCTGAAAAGCCAAGCACGTTTTAACTACTTCATTTTCTGACTTCAGAGCTGTATACTCTACATTATCAGTCTTTTTTAGGGGGTAGTGAACTTCTGGTTTCTTTTTCCACACAAGATAAGTGAGCCCCAAAAACTGCATGAATAACACCTTCACCTTCTCATATTTTCATTTTCCATTGTCTCCTACATTTTTATATTCATTCTTCTACCTTGTCCTCATCTTTCCAAAATTTCTGGGCCCGCTCTGTCCCTACCTGGGATGGTGCACACTTATATTTCTGCAGCAGTTTATCCATGGCAATCCTGCCAAGTACACCAAACTACTGTTGCATATAGTGCACCAATATCTTATACATAATTTCTAAAATGTGCTGGTGGCATAAACATCCCTCAGCAATTCACAAGGCAGGTGAGAAACAGTTGTACTATATGTAGAAAACCTAGGCAAGAGTACATTGATGGGACCTTTTGCAAGAAAATAGAAAGAAAAAAACCCCAAAACAACAACAAATAGCTGTTATACTTAGTGCAGCAGCCCATGAACGTGGTTGCATGAACTGGTTAATCTGAGATAAACAAAGGAATGAACATGGAGCAAGTAATCCTGTGATCACTGAGTGCTCGCTGATCCCAGCAGTAAATGCAGAGCAGCTCATTCTGTTTCTCACTACATGTGGAGCAGGCTCGTGGCCAGATAATGTGCTGTACATCCAGACCCAGGCTTGTCTTGGGTACTCACAGCCTGCATGATACATACATAAATCAGTATCTCTGTCTGACAAGCTAGGAAACTTCTCAGTAGAAGATCCGTATTTTGCCAATGGTGGGAATGGTTCTAGGTTTTTCAGCTGCATAAGAAATGACCTGCTGGCTCAGACCCAGGGTTCATCCTGCCTGGAACTGTCACCAAAGGGGCCAGGGAGATTGTGTAAGCCTGACTGCTGTCTGCAGGCACTTCTCCTCGTGCTTACCCTGCATCTGCAGTCACCATATTAGCAGTGTCAGAAGGCACACCCTTTCATATTCACTTTGGTATCTTTTCAGACCTGTTGACCATGATTTATTTTATCTGGTTTGAAGCTGCTGCTACTGTCTACCTCCAGTCTCCTGTGGAGAAAAATTTTGTGAGTTTTTTAGTTCACTATTTATTTTTCATTTATACATAACAGTGTAGCTTTGGCGTCTTCTTAAGATCTAACCAATACTCATCTGATTTTAATAACCTTCAGTACCTTTTCCAGTGAAGGAAGCTGGCCACCATCTCACTTCCAGTTGTGCTCTGGCTTTCTTTCATCTTTCCACAGCAATAGCAGCAACAAAACCATAGTTTGCCCAATGGCAAGTTATGGAGGTTTGCAATATCTCCTTCCACTCGAAGGCAGAGCTTCATGCATGCTTAACAGAAGTAATTAAAAGCAATAATGCTGCTATGCTCCAAAAATCATCTTCTTTTATGACCACTAGGTACTCAGGAACTTCCTGAGTGTCACATCTCATAGAACAAAGCCGTGAAAAAAATCTATCTACGTTTGTTATTTGAGTAAAAGTCATGTCACTGCAATACTAATTGTGATATATATATAGGCACACATATATGTAATTATTGTAATTATTTTATATATAAAAATACATTTTTTAATATATATAATGGATATAGAATATTTTATATATATGTATATATATTTAGGAAATGGATCTGTATAAAACAGGGGAAAAATATGATTCCATGATTTGAAACCTTTTAGGCCAGGAATCATGTATATTTTTTTCTGTGGAAAAAAAGTGCTTTAAGTATTTTAGGCCTTAAATTATACAGCAGACTGTTACAATCAACAAGAACTTCACCTTTTATTAACATCACACCAATTAAGTTTGACTTGCATGAACAGTCACGGAAAGAGATTTTCAGTGCCATGCATGTAATGGTGGAAACTGGATTTGAAGCTAGTGCCTCATCAGATAATGGAGAGAGGCCAGTGAAATTCCTCTGACCTTTGAACAAAATGATAGCTTAAATAACACATAATAGTTCATAGGCATAATATATGAAGCAAATAAATCTATGCAGATGTCTGAAAAATGAATATGTTTGAGGAATTCTACCTCCCCCAGAGATGAACAAAAGTAAGAGATAGAACTTATCAGACACACTGTTGGGAGTTCACTGAATTCTGTTCTGTGGCAAGTGCTGTGGGCAGATATCTTCCCACTGCAGGTCCATAAATCATTTTCATAGCAATAATGTAGCCCTGACATTTCCATTGCTATCATAAGACCTTTGTTATCTTATACCAGCTGCAGTTGGTGAAATCTTGCAGCTTGATAATGCAAGCACCTGATCAGTCCCTTCAGCCAGAAGCATCTTGAGTTCTTCAGAACAAGAATAAAAGGATTCCAAGTTGCAGTGAAAACTAGATTGTTATTTTTTCTTTCCTTGAGAACAACAGAGAAAAGTAAGAATTTGGGTGTTGTTCACATTTCCCTGCATTTTTTTTCATCATTTTTCTTTACAGAAAACTTAGGAAACGAAAAGTGTTCAATGAAAGTAAGTCTCTTTGTTTAAAAAAAAGTTCTAAAGAGGCAAAAAACATTCAAAACACCATTTGTCCTCAGACAACCTGATTCTCAGCTGTCCATCCTCCTGAGAAAATGTCATTTTGATTGATTTGCCTGCAAGGGAAAGCAGGCTCTGGAATTCCCTCGATGGCTCTTTCCACTTGGCTTGTCGCTAATATTGCTCCCGTAAGATTTGCTTGCCAGTTCTGGAGATACCTGAAGTAGAGAACTGTTCTGAAAAAACAAAAACAGATCTTAAGAATGAATGATGCTGTTCCAGTGTACCTCTTACTCTTTCCTTTTTCAGAGAAAGCTTGCTTCAAAAAGGCTGGAAATAATGGGTGTTTTCTGTCATTGGGCACCAAACACAGTGTGATTTGTGACTTGAGGTTGTTAGGGTGCTTCTCTGCAGTCTCTTGGCCTGGGAGTCATCTTGGAAGCAGCACTGGCCATCACAGAGTAGCTCTGTTCTCGTTTTGCTCTCCATGTGGGGGATATCTGCCTTAGAGAAACCTCACTGCCCATATGAAACCTCATAGTTGATTTCTTTGACATGATTTATTTACATTCTGACAAATCCTTTTTTAATCAGGCTATTTACTGAATTTGTTTTCTTCAGAAATGGCATTAACTCGTAACAAACAACATTTCATCTTGTGACATCTCTCACTTAGTTTCATGTCATTGTAAGTAAATTTGTGATTACATTCAGCATGGATTTTAAAACAACATTTTGCCATTCAGTATCTCACACAGTAATGGGGTTGAATTCCTTCCCATCATACCTTTTTTTTGTCAGTGTACTGTGTCCAGTGACTTCAGGAGCTAAGGTTTTGTGAAGAAGAGCTAGAAAATTTGAATCTCAAAGCATTATGGAAAAAATGCATGTCACCATAAATCAAGATTATTAAATATCTGTTAAGGGAAGTGGGTGGGATGATATTTAGTAATCTGTGTTTATCTGATAGGTATCAAAGAGTAGTTTGTATCAGTGTATCTATCATTCAAGTACACCCTAGTCCTGCTTTGAAGTCTTAATAATCTGTAGGGGTTTATACATTGAGTTGTTTCATCTGTATGCTAGTGAATAATGTTTTTATATCATAATTTACCAGTTTAAAAAGTAAACATTAAAAAAAAGATAAGGCAACTGGTTAAGATTAAGTAGGGGGTTTCTAAATGAAATATTTCAGAAGATTGAAGAGAATAAGACATCAACATTTCTCACCAGGTAGGCAGAAAGATCCAAGAGAAGGCCACCACCTCTGTTTTAAGGTGTTTCTTATGACCCTTTTGTAGCCTTTTCCTGAGCCAGGACTAATCCTTACATCCATCAGAGAGGAATTTTTTTTTTCTCTGCTCTCAGCAGGAATATTGCTTTCTTCCCAACACGTGCAGGGACAGTGGCGGAGGGCCAGTCCCTGTGCCTCCAACTGGTGGAGGGCCAGTCCTTGAGCCACCTTTCTATGAGCAGTGTGGAAAAGATTCCTGCATAAACACTTTTTACAAGAAGTTGAGGCTGACATCTGATGTACTGTTTGCATTCACTGCCTCCCAAATAGGAAGACTATCTGAGTGCATCAAGGTGGTAATGGCTTGGCAGCTTCCCCTGGCCCTCCAATCTGGGTTTGGTGGGCAATTCAGACACATTGTTTTATATTGGCATGATATTGCATACCCTCCTACCACTAGCAGAAAGCTCTCAAACTGTTTCTTAGGTGAACAAGGAGCTTTTTTTAGTTCAGTCACACATAAGTGACACACCTTTCCCTTTCTGGTACTGCAGCTATTCTACTGACTAAAACCTCAGGCTAAATATTATTCAAGATATTGATATTCCATTATACAAGGTTTCAGCTGTATGAGATACATATAATGAGGCTTTTAAAAAATTGTATTAAGGAGCAGATACGGTGTCTACCCCAAGATGTTGTAGAAGTTCTTAGATCCCAATATATTATGAGAAATCAGAGAAATGTGAGGGTTTTTTAATGGCAATAGAAACCTAGTTTGATTTTCATGGATTTTTTTATCATTTCAAAGACTTTCATTTGCACTTAAGTCAGATTTTCTGTCTTGTTTTCAAAATAAAAAAGAATAAAATCTACTTAAAACCAGTAAATAAGTAAGAAAAGGAAAATAAAGGTAGAAGTCTCCACTGTTTCAATGATGTTGGGCTTAAATACATTGAAGTGTGAGTTATGAAAGACAGAAATGCAATAACTTTGTCTGGAAAAATGAAATGTCACTGAATGACAGATATCTCACATTTTATTAAAAAACATATAAATCATTCAAGAAAGAAAGAAATAATGAATATCAATCAATAATTATTATTCCACCTCTATGTGATTATTATTTGAGGCATTTATTTTTTATATATACTGCTTCTGCTGAATAATTATATTTAACCTGAAAGAACCACAAAAATTAGTCACTTTGTCAATTATTTATAAGTACCAGGGAAAAATTAGTCTGTGGCAAAAAATTACCCACCTTTTCTTGCACTATAATTTCATATTTCAGTTACTAAAAACCCTTTTGCAGCCTTTGTCTTCTGTTGTGATGAATCCATCTATCTATCTTTTAATGGTATAACAAAAAGGCACATAATTTTAGAATTCAAAACTCTTTCTAGACATTTCATTTTGGTTTGGTTTGTTTCTGTCCTTGTTTCTAAGTTGCTGCCCTTGACAAGCAGTCAATCTTCAATACAAGCTTCATGAGTTATAGCTCACACAACTGGATCAAAAAAGCTTGTGAGATTCAGGTTGTTATATTTGTCTTCTCAATGGCTGCAGGATATAAATAAACATAGAAAATTTAGGCTGAATATGTTAATAACAAGTCACACATCTTGACTTCTGTCTTTAACTACTAAAAGGTGGGAAAGAACATTTAGTAGGTATAGAAAATTCAATCCTAAACTGAAAAATGCATTTATTGATCCACTGATGGACTTAAGACTATCACAAATATAAATAAACAAAACCCAGGACTGAACTCAAATGCTATGATGAAACTCATTTCATATGTGAGACTTTACACTTTGGAAGAATCCATAATGTCCATCAGATTTAAGGCTTCATCCACTCTTTTTTAGACATGTAACTCAGTTTTACATGAAACAGTGGTTCTGCTGCCTTCTTGGGATTCTTTTGTTACAGAAATCATGGACTCTGCCCTATTCCCATGCTGGGTAGTTGTGTAATTGCTGCGTGATGCCCTGATAGTAAATAGGTTAGCAGATGAGAGAAGATGAGGGAGAGTTATTGTGACTCAAATAATACATATTTGCATGCACCTTTTTTTAAGCAAAATAAATAAGCTGATAAGAAAAAGTCAATGTAAAAGGATAGTATCTGAGACATATCTACTGTTATTTGCTTGGGAAATGTATCTTATGGCCACAAGTACCATACTTCTGATACATTTTTCCAAGTACAGTTAGACTTAGACAGTGATAGCTCTACAACTTTTTCCTTCACTAAGCAAAGTTCAAATTATTTCTATAAAGTTCTAGGAGACCTGAGACATACAGATGAATCAAAAATATCAGAATTTTTTGGTTGTGAGAACAGAGAAAAAAATCTGAAATTTGAGTAGCATTTAAAAAAATCACGTATTTTTCATAGAAGAATCCCAAGAAAAATTATACTCTGAAATACAAAATTGAGATTTGTTTCCAGCTTGCTCCCTGCCAGAATGCCAGTTACATCCTTTGATCTCTTCACCTGTAGAATTCTCTAGCCTAGAAAACGTTGGCTGCATCCAGAAAATTGCCTTTTGGGAGGCTTTGAAGCTTACACACTAGAAAGTTAGCATAGGAAGGCATCTGAACGAATGGCAGGAAACTAGCCAAGCAGTCAGTTGGCTTTTTAATTTTATCTAAACTTTAATAAATCTGATAGGTCTTGGCTGACCCTTCCTAGTCAGTGGAAATATTCCATGTTCATGAAAATTTTCATGCAAATCCTTTGCAGTGGCTTTAATGACTCTTGTTATACTAGGAACCTCTAGGGAGCAGAGTGTTGGAAGGGGAAAAGCAAAGAGAGAAAAGGCTGTATTCCTGCATTAGCTGAATTCTCTAAGCCATTTGCCTCACAAAATACTGCTACTTTTTTTTCTTTTTCTGTAAAATTTCTCATCTCAAAGTGTTTGGATCATGTCTGCGTGGTGGGAAATGCAGCTCTTAATAAATGAGGGAGACCTGAGTTTGTTGGCTGAATTCTGCTTTCTTCAAGTTGTCTGAGCTGCAGATGAGAAAAATTTTTTCCATTAAGTCTTTTAATCCTATGAGATTCAAAAGCTGCTAGAAATAGAAGATAAAGAAAAAAGAAAACCGTGTAGTAAAATACCAATCCAAAAGCTATGACTAAGCATTTTTCTGACAAAATGTCTCTGTGGAGACAGTAGCTGTTTTACAGAATGTATTTGTCTAGAACGTTTATATTTCAGTGTTTTCAGATCTCTTTATTTTTAACAACCATTCTTTTTAAGAACTGACAGAAGTAGTTAAAATTATTTTTACCCAGGGAAAAAAAAAATCATTCCAAATGAAACAGTACCACACAAGTCTGTGAGTACAGAGGAAGCTCCAGTAGTTCTTAAATTATAGCAAAAGAAATAATTCATCATATTCAGATAAATTGGAGTTTTAAAACAAATTCTTATTTTCCATTATCAAAAGTGTTTTCAATTTTTATGACTTTTGAAACTGATGATCAAGAAGAAACACCTTTAGCTAATCCATTGCATGTATATCTCTCTAACAGAGGTTGAACTTGGTGTATCGATTTACTTTAAAAAAAAAAAAAAGGAAGAGAGAGAGAATAAAAAGCCTCTATGGTCTCTCTAAACCTTTTACTTTTTAAACTTTCTGTCTTCAAGGCTTTTATTGCATGGCAGATTTAAATCTGACATTTGGAGTAAATTTCAAGAGAACTCAAAAAAAGGTGAGCTCTACACGTCCGCAGTACCCTTTAAAGTCTAACATCTGAGTCACTCTAATACAGATCTGCATTAAAGAAAGCAGAGCTGGGTGATTTGATGTTCTCAGACTTCAGATTTGTGAGCTGTTAATAATATCATTGGTAAGCAAAAAGAAAAAAAACACAAACAAAGGAAAGAAAGAGTAGTTGTCTATTCTACAACACCATCTCTGCCATACTAATGTCATAAGAAATGTGGGGTGTCAATGATATGGTGCAATTTTAATTACTTATTGTGAGATGAGTGTCATAAGCAAATATACTGAACATTTTTCTACTTGAAAGAGATTACAGTAGTAAAATAGTAGTATCTCAACCCATGCAGACTATAAACCCTCTAAGCAAGTCAGAAGCATGTTTTATCAGCCCTACCTCTTCCTATAAGCTAAGCAACATTTTGTGCCCCTTCCAAACCCCTCCATAACCTTATTCTGTTTATCCAGTGAGACCTCTCTGACTGATCCCATGCCCTTTTATCCAGAGCATATTCTCACATTTGACTACAGTCAGCATTTAACACAGGAACCACAGGCACCTTTAGAGCAGCAAATCTATTCCATTACCATTTTAATTTAAAGCTCTCCCTTATCCATTCTCCCTTCTCATGCAATTAGTGTTGGACTTATCCCAGTACATCCAAGGCTTTTTCCTTGAAACAACTATAGTCTCATACTTTGACACAATTACCAAGCCAGTATAGTTGTGAGTATATATGGTTCTAGGTTTGCACTTGTTTTTTAACTCATTTTCATTCAGATGATTTATGAATTAAAAATAAAAGAATAATGCCTTGTTTGTTGAGTTGTTTGTGCTTTAAAGAGTAAAAATGCTGTAAGAGTGATAGGTTTATTTGTGATTGCTATGCTGGCTACTCTCTCTTATTATTTTGACTGCATTATGATTAGAGAAATTGGGTTTGTTTGTACATCAGGGTACCTATCCAACCATCTGCAAAAACAGTATTTAGGCAGAGGAAATATAGATTAAAAACATGTTTATTTTTTCTGCTTTGGCTTTTGTTTTGCTTTAGTTTGATTTTTGTATTCATCATCTCACTATCTTTCCAACAAATATTTCTTAGCTTGCTTGTTTGTGAGCAAAGATGATAATTTTTCCACAGTGCTATAATTCACCTGAAGAGAATTTTGCTTTGTAGAAAGAACAACGATGCACATGCAATTTGGGGGGGACGACAGAATAAAACATGGCAGAGTAAAGCAGAAAAACATCCCAATGTCCTCATGCAAAACACTGGGTTACTGCATATCCCAGTTTACCCAGCTGCCCAAATCTTGTGTATTGTTTTTCCCTTTTTGTAAAAATTGCTTATACCAAGGGTTAAAAACTTATAAATCCATGATTTGCAAAGCACTGTGACAGAGTTGTGCATTTTCTTGAAGTTAAATCTTTCAAAAGCTGAATATGTGGTCCTCCTTGGTTACAAATTGCAGAAGTAAAAGGAATGATAAGTTTTATTATTTTTAAGTCATTTTTTTTCAGCTCAGAAAACATCTCTCCTGTTCACACTTGGCCTTTAGATTATCTACCTTTCATTTGCAAATTTTCATTTTATTGCTGTGGTAAACACAATATGCAGTGTGCATATGCGGTTTTGATCACTGTTCAGTTGATATCCCAGAGGGTAGCAGAGAGGGAAGAGTTTTCCCTGTGTAGAATATTGATCTTTTGTTGATTTGGTATTATATTGGCATGGTTTACAAAGGTAAGAAAAGTTTTTAAAGATGACCAAAATCAATTATTCCTTTTACAAACAATGTTGTGGGAATGAGTAGCTGTGGCTTAAATCTGCCCCGCCTCAACCACCACCCCGAAAAAGAAACAAAACCCAAAACCAAACAAAAACCTCCAAACAAACAAAAACCCCAAACCTCAAAACAACAAACCAACAAAACCAGTGATGCTTGAGGTTAGATAAGAAAAGCTTGTGTTTAGCCTGTCACAGTTGTAGCTGGAAGCCTGTGTCATTGCAGCTGGTATTTGAGGTTGCATGTTCTTCCATCAAGACCAGTCAAACGTAGATTACCAGCTGCTGACACTCTTCACAAACATGGAATTGGATCTCAGTAATTACTTTTACTGGGGCTTCTACCAGTAAGACCCAAAATTTGGATTAGAGTTGCATTTATAAGGGCTAAGGGGCTTACCTGATATGTAGGACTTGTACTGAATGTGTTCATGGGGATTAACAGTGAAATGAAAATCCAGGTCCCACAGAGGCATGTAAAAAACCACCACTAATGTTCTCAGAAGTTGAATTGGACTGTTAAAAAAAAATTCTAAGTAAAAATAGAAGCTTTTGTAATCATGCCTACAAGAAAAATGTGCCTCTGAAAGTTTTATGGCTGAAAAATGGTGATGGCATATTTTTGAGCTATTATTTTTCCTTATTTCACACCCTGTGTCTGATCTGTAGTTATGCACAGTTAGACAGGAACCAGTTTTGGATGTGTGTACTCCATATCACTATCTTAGTTAGAAAGATACAAATACAGATTAATGTATTTAAATCAAAGACTTTTCTTACAGGTTTGCAATGAATGTGATATGTAAGTCTAATGTAGGTGTGATAAATAGTGTAGTTTAAGGGGATTACAAGGAAAATCACAGAATCATAGAATTTCTGATTGGTAGGGATTGGAAGGCACCTCTGAAGATCTAGTCCAAGTTTTCCACTTCCTATCTCTTCCAGAGAAGCAGAATCCACAATCTCTCTGGACAGCCTGTTCCAGTGTTCTGTTACCCTCAAAGTGAAGAAGTCTTTCCTCATATTCAGATGGAGCTTCCTGTGTTCTACTTTGTGCCCATTGCTCGTTGTCCTATCACTGGACACCAATGAAAAGAGTCTAGCCCTGTCATCTTGACCCTTGCCCTTTAGATATTTATCAGCACTGGTGGTATCCCTTCTCAGTGTTCTCCATCTTCGAGATTGTAAGAGCCCCATCCTCATAAAAGAGATGGTCTAGTCCCCTGGAGAATAGAAGTTTGTTGAAATGGCCAATGTATTTCAAAAATTCTTTGTCTTTTGGAAGCACAAAGATGACTAATGCCTTCACTTAAACTGAAAGAACTCTACAAACAGGAAAGCTTCCTTTTTACTTTCCTAATCACTCACAACAAGCACCAGCTGCCTACTGGGTGAGTGGGTGGAAGAAGTATTCTGAAAGCCCCTCAAAATCAGTTAAAATATTTTAATAAATTCAGTAGATGTTGAATCATCTGCAGTGAGCTCTGATGGGGGGATGGCAAATCAAAACTACTTAGGAAAGTTGTAAAATAGGCATTACTCTCCAGAAGTTCTTAGATCTCTTTCACATTAAAAATTGCTTTGTTTCCATCTTGAGCATCTTAGAAAGAAAGCATTTAGTGTCTTGGCACATCAGTAATAGGGATAACATCGTTTTCCCTTGTCCAAACTATCCTACAACCAGGTGCGCAGTTCAGAGAAAGAAAATATGTAGGAAATTGGTGTGGCTTTCCTCAAATATGAAAAAGATTGCTGAAAAGGCAAAGAATAAACTGATTTCTGTGAATAGGTTGGGAAGCCACAAACTTATACTGAATCAAATTACACACAGGTTAGACACTCATAAAAGCTTTCTAGTAGCAGGAATCAGGAAGCAGTGAGGGATCCAGAAAAGCTAGACAAGTATCTATCAGGTGAGAGTTGGATAGAGCCAATTCTTCTCTTACCTCTCTTACCTTCAAAACACAATGTTATATCTGTTGCCTTGCAACACAGCATTCTTTTGAGCATTATCTACTACCTACCAACATCTCTGAATTTTGAACAGCTTTCATGTACTATTTTGATATTCATCTCCTATACCCACTTTCGTGACTGCTTGTTGTAAATGATCTGAATCTTCATTAACTAAAAGTAATCCCTACCTGGTTTCTTTTCTTTCTTTTTTCTTTTTTTTTTCCTTTTAATCTGTAGACAAATTTGGAATCTCCTATTTTAATTAAATATTAACCCGGCAAATTTAGACAAGTAGTAATGTTGTAAAAGAAATTTTGTCATCCTTTTCTTGCTGAACTTACTAGCTTGTCAGTTCTGGATTTGGTTACAGTGCTGTTCAGAGAAGGTAGTTGATCTTATTTTTATAACTTTATTCTCACATCAAATTTTCTTTTAAAGTTCTAAAGTAATTTCATTTAATTTTGTACACATTATTGTCTTTGGCTACTAAGCAGCAGGCAAAATAAGATTAATCCTCCAAGGAGAAGAAAAAAAAAAGAAGAGGGGAAAAAAATTAGTTCTGGAAGCTATTATCAGGCAACATGTATATTAATTCCAAACTCTGTTATAGCTCAAAGTGAAACAAATGTTATAGTATCTAATGTTTCCTAACAAGAATGGGCTCTCTTTAATGCATTAAGTTATCCAAATAACAAGATAGCAACTTACTTTTTTCTTCAGTATCTTAAATATTGCTAAGTATTTTAAATCTGGGATGCATATGATTTATTCTGAATTTATGTTACTGCTTGATGCAGGCAATAGTTATCTCAGATCCTCCAAAGCAAAACTTCAAACCCAGTAGTAAGTAAAGTAGTCAAAATTACTTAGCTACTTTAAATCATGGTTTAGTTTTATTAACTTATAAACTATCAGACTATCATCTAGACCTCTTATATGTTAGTTTTTTTGTTATGGTAAAGCTGGGGTTGGTTTAGTTGATTTTTTTATTGTTGTTAGGAGTTTTTTTTTCTTTTTTCCTTTTTTTCTCATGTTCTAGTCATGTTATTTTTTGCTTTATAATCACTAAGAAATGAGAATTGTATTTTTAATTCATTGGTTTGATTTAATTAAAGTACCTACTCATAGTTTATGGAAGTCAGGTCTCTAAGAAAGGATGTTCTGATTCCTGATAAAACATTTCAAGAGGATGAAATCCAATTTACATCTACTAGAAATTCAGCCTAGTAGTGACTAGCTCTCACAATGGATTTCTTAAACCTGGCAGCTCAACTGCAGAGAACCACCATAGATAAATGAGCCAAAATATGGTCAGGCAGGTCATTTGCCTTTGGAAGCAGTGCACTGAAACTTCATGCTTCCTTCACTCTATGGATTTCTTCATAATAATATATCACTTGTACTCTTTCAACAGATACTGCCAAAATTGCTGTTTGAGTTAAGTATAATAAATTCTACACAGCTCATTGTTGTTTGAGTTAAGTATAATAAATTCTACCCAGCTCATACTGTTCTGGAACCTGCCACTAAGTCAGTAAAAAAATCCTTAGTGGAATGTTTTGTATGTGAGAGAAGTTGGGATCTATCAAAGACCAAGAAACCAAATGAAAGAAAAAGTTATGTGACATGAGGATTTCAAAATACCGTAGTTATCTCCTTTATTGATTCCAGGCATGGGAAACAAAAATATTGACCTTTCAGGATGTTCTTTTCAATTCTACTGGAAGCCAAATTCCAGTGTAAAATACATCCTCATTTTAGAATTGAATTTTTAAATCCATTTTCTTAGGGATAACACTGCTGTGACTGACCTTGAAATATTTGTCTCTTTATAAACTTGCTCTGAAGCATCCTGCCATTTCTGAGTTCCTGCCTGGATCTGAGATGTACCATTGTGAATTTCCAGTATTATTTGTTCTGCAGAGTGAACTTACTGTGTAATTACATCAAGCAGTACCAGTAACTACCACCAGTAGTAGTAACAACTCAGACAAGACTTCTGGGGAAAAGTCCTTCACAGAAGTCTCATTTAGTTATCCTTGTGTTAAATCACTCTGTATCACTTCCAAAAATATCCCACAACCAATTACATGTGGTATCCTAACGGAAAGGGAATTCACAGTCACAGTGGTTTCTAGACAACACAGAAGGGATGGCACTATCATCTTCAGATTCTTTCCAGGCTCCTGTGACCCTTGCAAAGATGTGTCACATTAGTATGATCTTGAGCAAGTGCTGATAACACCTTGCTTATGGTATAAAGATGCCACTGGGAAATCTCAGAGATAAGCAGCAGTTCAACTCAGGATGCTTATGTAAGGGTCATATGCATTAGGTGCATTACCCACTGACATTTGAGCATATGCCTTTCCTGTGATTACTGCATGAATCAGTAGTACATAAAAGGTAGTATTCCCAAGTTTGTCTATGCTACCAAAACATGTACATGAGATGATTTTGAGGCAGTACTCTGTTCCTTCTTGTATAAATGTGAGGCAAATTTATACCTGGAAAGGACTACTTGAGCACATCAAAATTCTAATGCAGATACTCCAGCATACTTTAGCTGCCAGCTGTACTTACTCACTAGCATGCACCAGCATTGAACTTTGGTAACATGAAGCATTCAGCAAGTAAAATGCTAATTTGAGAAGAAGCGTTCTTTATAAATTTTTCCAGAGCTTCTTGAGCACTGATAGCACTGGAACACTCAGGGAATTCAGCATCTGAATGCCATACAAAGGATTAAAGAGATCCTGAGCAACACAGTTAATATCCAGTCACACACTAGCATATATACTGACATCATAGATTACCTGTGTCAAGGATGTTGTGTACCTTTAAGTTTTCTACCACACCAGATGCACACATTATTCTTGATAATATTTAAATAACACCACAACCAGTATCATAGAATTACAGAATCATAGAATGGTCTGGGTGTGAAGGGACCTCTAAAGGTCATCCAGTAATTCTGATATGATTTTTTGAAAGACAAGCTTGTTCCACCAGATATTTTTGGGGATGAGAAATGCTTGCTGTTCTGTGTGACAGCAGTGGAGTTTGTTTGGCTATGTATGTACAAATAGCTAAAGGAATTAACAAACGGGTTTGATTTGCATTAAGTGAAGAACCTTAAGAACCATAGCAATGAGCAACAAGGAGAAGCATGTTAATACAGCAAATAATTAGTAGCTGGTGTGTAGTTCTCTTTCATTGATACAAAGTCATCTTGTCTTTGAAAACTAGATGGTTTTATTTCGTTCTCATACAATGGCAAATCCAAGAGCTGAGATCAGAGACAGTCTGGAGATGAGAATATTTTGTTGACTATAACCAAGAGCTTCCAGGTCCATAGAATCCATCAGGGAGGATTTTAACCACAGGGCTTTTTTTCAGCCATACCCACCTCTTGATTCTCTGAGGGTTCTCTTCTGCATACGGTCTACTTTGCTTAATTTATACACAAACATCTCAAAAGCCTACACACTTTGCTCTGTCATTCCAGGACAAGGCATGGACAATCAGTTCTCCCAATGGGAAAGCAAAGATTGCTCTAGCCCAGCCTGCAGAGTATTTATTGACTGTCCTGTAGCATTTTGGAGTCTGACAAATGATTAAAGAGGGACTTCTATCATGTCCTTGGAAATCCTGATTGAGGATGGTGGATCAGCAATTATAGTGAACACAGATAAAAAGTAGTCATATATCACTGAGGTTTAATCTCTTTTGCAGAAAGGAGAGAATATTGATCAGAATCAGAATGCTTAAAGTTAGGTACACCTTAAATGACAGTATTGGCACCTAGACATGCATCAATAAGGCTATTTTAATGTGTCTTATATTATTCTGCCCAAATTATTTCACTGACTCTTCTATCATCCTTCTAAAACCTTATTGATCTCTTATATTAATTTTCTTTTTTTTCTTTTTTTTTTTTTTTTTTTTTTTTACCCAGGATGTTCTTTGTTGGCATTTATAATGGCACTTTCCTAATGCTGTTGGAATGTCTCTGAGGTGGTTATTTGTTAAGTTTTAATTCCTGGGTATAATGCATATTGAATTTAATGAACTTAATTGTTTTCAGTCTCTGTGCCTCTAGGTCTCCAGTGCAGCCGTGAAAGTAGTTTACTTGGAAGTACTAGAATTATTCTTAAATTGGGGGGGAACAAGGATACTTTCTAGTTTTAGAGCAATGAGGGACAGAGAAAAAAGTGATTTCATACTATAGTCTACATTCTTTACTTCTTTTGGTAATTCACTTGGTTTCAGAGGTGAAGTCTTCACATTTTCTGTCTTATTGTTCTTTGCTCTGATTAACATGATGGAAATTGCAAGAAAGCATTGTTATGAATAAGTTTCAAACAGCCATGAATGTTAACTAAGCATAAATGCAGAGGGGTTGTTTTTGTATATCATCACTTGCAACAGGAGACAAAGCAACTATAAACTATTGAAAAGGATATAACTCAGTTTTGTACTGTGCATGTTCCTTTTCTTCAAATCAAAATTTCAGCCTCTGGAAAATATCTCCAAAACTTCACACGGGAGCTGGAAACTTTCTGCTTTTAGTGTATTAGCAATATCTTCCTGCCACTAAAGGTCACTCATAGAAGAAAGAGGGGGCTGTCTGAATAGACATTTATCTATTTATGGGCATATTTATAGACTTGCCATATTAAATAGATCCATCTGGCATGGAAAATATTTCATACAAAAGCTCGACTGTGGGGTGTTTGGTTTTGTTTGTTTGTTTGTTTTCCCCAGATTTTTTTTGTTTGCTTTTTTTTTTGGGGGGGTTTCTATCTTTGTTTATTTGGTGGGGGGATGGGGGGTTTGGTTTGTTTGGCTGGCTGGTTGGTTGCTGGGGTTTTTTTTGTGTGTTGATTGGATGAAGAACTGTTTTCACAATTATCTTGTTTCATTTGAAAGTCCCCTTGTAGATCAATCTTCAGAGTACTCATGTTCAGATCATCAAATGTACCCTGCAAATATCATTGTTAATACAATACCCTGCTTGATTCCACAACACACACAAAATCTTTTGTGCATGGGCTGCTCTCTTCATTTTGTATGCAAATATGTGACATTGCAGGGAAAGGTTGAAGAATGATTTCTCTGGATCTGAAGAAGAAAAGCCCTCAGAACTCGCATTTTTAGGGTGAACAGATGAGAAGCATTGTTCACAGTTCACCGTTTAGTACTCCAAGACAGATCTTGTCATTATTCTTATGCCACCAGAAAATTTGCAGCTAGGTGTAGCTATAAACTGCTGTTTATTAGGCTGATAACACATCTGGTTTGCTAATTCCACATCACTTCAGATAGTAATCTGCACAGTGGCAGAATGGCAAGGAGCTGATATGACATACGTGGTGTTATATCTTTCAGCAAACTAGAACTCTTTGGATATGAATTACCTTCCAGTGTCACTGACAATCTGTTCTAGAGCTGTTTTCTGGGAAGAAAAATAAAGAGTATTCACCCTTCTACCGTCTGTGCCGTGCAGCTAAATTCACACAGAATTCTTCAGGTCATTTAAAACAATCATCTTATCAATCAAGAACATATGCTCCTTAAAGCATAAAAGTCAGAATGCTAATATAACTTGCTGTTTGCTGCTCTTGTTTTTCCTGAAAAATCATCCTTTCATGCAGACTGACAATTTGGATGAAATCAGAAGAAATCACAGATCCTGTACCAAGTTCCACTGTGAGCTATGTTTCTGTAATCTGTTAAGCAAGAAATAACATGCTCTGAAGTGCTGCCTTTTAAATGAAACATTTTCTAAGATGCTAGACTAACATACTCTGTGATGGTAAATGGATGAAATTTAATTCTGTAGGATTGCCTTTGCAATAGGATAAATTAACTTGCATGTCATTGCAGAAACCTGAATTTATTACATTTTTTATTGGATTCAGTCATGAACCATCAATTATTTGCACTCTAGGTAATCTTTTCTTTTGTTCTTTGTTTTTGTTTTTGTTAGGAATGCCTCAACTCATTAGGTATTTGTTATGCACAATTTGTAAATGTATGGCCCTTTGAAAAAGTTCACATTGAATCAGCAATTTCTGCTACAGGCTTTCAAGCTGGATACTTCTCAGCACAGAAGTGGTGTAGTGGTGTTTGATTTTGTCTGTTGCACACCCTGAAGACTTCCTCTAGTACAGCAGCACTCAACACCCTAATCCAGCTATGCTTACAGGTATTGTTATCTTTTCTCTTTGGATTTCTCTTATAGAGGCAGAAATTTTGTGTGGTCACTAGTAACTTCAAAGACTACAACAGAGAGAAATTTTCATCATCTCTTTGCTTGTCTCCTAGTAGTATGCACATCTGATTTTGCTCTGCTGTTTATAATATCCAGAAAGAAATTACCTTTGCTTTACCATTGTTATCATTATCTGTGGTCTAGTGGTCTACTAATTATAGTCTCTAACCTCTTGACAGGGTTCCCAAGCAAATAAGGTCATAAGTTAATATGGGGAAGTCATTCTGCACACTCATTATTATTCTTCTACCCAGATTGCCACAGATTGCCTCTAACAGTTTTAATCTCAGTCTATCCTCACTGTATACTTCCTCTGGATGCACTAGCAGCAGTGTTCCTGAACTATATGGCTTCAACCTTTGAATCCCTATGCTCACGTAGCACTATGGCTGCCAGACCCATGGCAAAACGCCTAAGAAAACAAACAATGACAATTCAGCACCTTGATCTCCTTTGATCAGCCTTGTTGTGGGGCATGCTCTGTACTCCTCAGCTGCAGCCTGACTTGTCTCACTAGCTGTACTTCTCAAAATATTATCAGTGTGGTAATACCACCCAAGTGCTACCTATCATAGCTCCATACACATACATTACTGTTTGCAATCTACATATGCTCCTGTTTAGACAGGTTTTGAAAGCTTCAGAGAAGCCTTATCGGAAGATGTGGACAACAGACACTGGACTCTGCTATGTAATACCCTAGCCACTGACTTGCCAAAGAAGTCAAGAGCAGTTTAGGGTAATTCCTGTTATTTGGACACAATTGAACTCAAGGGAAAGAATCCTATGCATCCTATGCATCCTATGCAATCCTTTGGATCAGGTTTCTACCTAAGTCCAGCTGAAAAAAAATCACCAATGCTTTTCCACTGGCAAAATGTATTAAGGATCACTTGTTATATTGTTATCCTCTGTAAGTTTTGTTTGATAGGAACAAAATGCAGGCTGTCAAACTTATCTTAAGGGAGTAGTCTGGGCACAGACTTCAGCCATTCAGGCAGGAAGTGGATGGAAAAAACTATATTATCTGGTTAGCTCAAACTTTGTGATAGTCTATCATATTAAGATGCTGAATAGGTATCACAGATTTTGAGACAATAAAGGAATTTTTTTGATCCCACTATGCAACCTCTCTTATAATGCAGGTGATATGGTTCCTCCATGTCTTTATCATGACAGCTATTTCTTTAGCTACACAGAAGTGAATCTGGGACATAACTATTATCAAAACATTAGATGTGGGTGTCTTCCTCTGCCACATAAGCTCTTTGCTTACTAATGAAGATTATCTCTGCCTGTGGCTACTCAGTCCTCTGTGTTTCTCTTTATGTTTTTGTGTACCTTTTCCATTTCTACAAACGAGGAGAAATCAAAATGCGTAGTGACTGTATAAAATTTGCATACTATACATACTGCAATTTCTCCAAAGGCAATATATTGTCAGCATCTGTAAGTTATTTATTTGCAAAAGGTGTGAGATGAGTTCCAGAGGAATCTGCATTGCTAGGAAATAACTCCCTCTTCTAACTCATACCAGCTGCTTCCCTTTTTCACCAGAGTGTTTGCATCATGTCACCACCTGACACCATTTGCCCTTGGAGGCTCCAGGAAGGAATAGAAAGGTTGCCATGTTAATTAGAGGAGGGTGATAAAAGCTGATGTTTTATTTATTTTCTTGAAGAGGGATTTGTGTGTTTTATGGTAATATTTTATGATAAATTTTTTGAAGTTTAGTTCAGAATCAGTTCCCTTGAGGAACAAGAGCTACAGCAAATTGCAGAGGACTCCAGTGCTTGAGATTTCTCATTAAAATTAACCCACCTCTGACTACAGTTAACAAAGAGTCATCACATTCTCAAGGACTCTAATTTAGCTCCTGGTGATGACATAGGTAGACATAGACATATATACTATTCAAGCATGTATCTGTAATGATTGAGCTGGGGTCCATACTGTGATTAAACTCACTAGTTTAGAAACACTGAAAATACCCTGAGGTTGTAGCAAGTTATGCCAAGAAGGGTATAGACTTACCTAGGTTCATCTCACAGAGGTTCAAAAGTTGAACACCTTCATGGACCTTGGCCCATGGTGGTTCTTTGGCCAAGTAAGCATCAAAACCCATGCAAAATGGAGTTTGGAATAATTGATTGCTGTCAGAACTCATGGAATATGCTGGTGCACTGCTGTAACTACAAGAACTGGTCACAGTTTAATGAGATAAGTCAGGATAAGTCTGGGCATGAGAGTGCCCCATGCAGTTAAATGAGCACAGCGCTGACCTTGGAAGAGAGCTGGACTTGGACACTTGGAACTATGGGGCCTGGAAAGACAAGGAGTAAGACAGGAAAGAGTTTTGTTTGGTCTCACATTTGTCATAGATCAAATTTAGGCTTTGGAGGAACAGACTAAACTGCTGCACGAAATGCAGCCTTTGTTGTCAATCAAAGTTTTCATTCCTTTATTGTATCCACAGGAATTAAGTTGTTAACAACTAAAAGGCAAAGACCTGACTTTTATAGACATCTTGCTTTAAAGATCTGTTTTGTGTAAATAACTTGACTGAACCAATCCACACTGCAGCCTCATATTCATATTATAACAGCACCTAAAAACTCCAACCATGCAGGGCGTGTCATTTTTCTAGATACTGTGTATAACTCTGAAAGAAAAGCTAATTTCCACAAGTATTTACAACACTAAAGAAAGCTTAGTTGGGAAAACAAAAAGCCCAATAATAGAAAGACCATTTAGCACACACTAACTTTAAGCACAGATTAAAATCAATCAATATTCAGCAAACTACTTAAGCATTTGTCACACTGAATTTAGCTCATCATCCTGGGCAAACAGTGTTTTACACTTGGGTAAACAGTTTACCTCAGAAGGATTCTAGTTCTTTATTGTGGCTACTTGAAGCAATTTCAATATGAATGACAACTCTGCTGCTAATGAGTCTCATTAATTAGGTTCCCATAATGCCAAAACTACCCTGAAAAATCCTTTTCCCTAATCCAGTATTTATGCAATTTATTGTGGTTTCTGCTGAACTTCTAGATTTAGCTTTTAGCTCTTTGCCCTGGCTGTGATTTTAATAAGGGTATGAGTTTATGGAAAAAAGCATATTATGAAAAATATGTCAGTGTTTGTCGTATGCTGATTGCATTAGCAACTTGCCTTCTATATGTACAGTCATACTGTTAATGCAGTTACAGATCATAATGAAGCTAATAATGAGAGCAACTCTGTCATTTTCATTGTCTATACCACCAGTGCACACAGATGAATAGAGGCTGCTGTGATTTTGAAAAGACTCAATCATACACCTGGTGTGGGAGGCTTAACCCATCAGATGTGGGATCTTTTTTCCATGGTCTAGAGCTCTTCTCCAAGTCCATTGCTTGCTGAGAAAAACAAAGGAGTTTCATACTGTTTCCTAAAAGTCCATTTTTAGATTCTATTAAGCCTTTTATTTGGATAGAAGAAAACTAGTCAGTCCAAAGAAAATGCCACAAAGACTCAATTTTTGCCTTAATTGTCATAGATTTGAACAATGTGTTCTTGCCATAAATTTAAATGCATTTCTTTGCTAAACTGTTTATGCAGCCTGTGAATTGTTTGGGAAAACTTTTATTATGATTAATATGCAAGACACTGCATCACAATAGGGTTGTTTATTTTATTGTTGTTGTTCTTTTGATGGTACACAATTTAAAAGGAAAACCACCCTCTCTCAATAAGTTCTCAGTGTCTTTTCAAAGGTTTAATCTCAGCTCATAATTTTGAGATGTGATCATGTTTTTGAAATGGTAATTTCCTGCATAATACCTTAGTTACACACACTTCATAAAGAGCAGCTGAGTTTGTAATATACATTGAACTAATTTTGTTGCTTTTGAGCTTTGCACAAGACAGACACTGTCTAGTTTCCTTGAAACACCTTCAGTTAACACTGGCTCAGGATACACACTGACAGAACTGTGGCATGATCTGTGTCTGAACAGCCCTTGCTGCAGATGAAAGGCAAATTGAATAGGAAGGGCCTGTGTTTCTTTTTTTCTCAAAGCTTTGTAGTGCTGTGAATTTTGCCAAAACCTTGCCCTAATGCATATTTCGACCCTTTTGAGAAACTAGGAGGAATACAAAGTATGGTGTGAAGCATAAAAGCTGAGGAGTTCTTATTGGTTTAGGTTTCATTTTGAATGTTTCCTATGAGTTTTGATACAAAAACATCTCAATAATTTTATACCATGAAAAGATCCCTGCCAGCCTAACTTCCATAGATCTAACCTAGTTAGACTTCTGTGAAGCTTGTTGTATTTTTATATAAGAGAATTGATTAATTAAGAGAAAAAAGAACAGGATTAGAGGAAGGTCTGTAAGGTACATATGAAACTGAAATACAAAAAAGGAAAATGTTAAGCTGTACTCTCTATTGTGTTAGTCATTATGACTAGCAGGATAAAGGGTGCTTTTTATAAGTACTAATATTGAAAAGATAGAAAGGATGCCAATAAAGAACAAGAATCCAAGTATTATACAGAATTCACTGAGTGACCTTGAGATCCCGGAGTAATGGAAACAGAAGGTCCTGCATGCCAGAACTAATGCAAAATATTGGCCACTGTCAATATTTAGCACTAGGAGGGAAGGAAAATAACCTGGATATTTTGTTCAATCACAGTATGACCCTGCAAGACCTATGGAAAAAGGCAAATATTGCCCTGTCATGTCTCAGGAAAAGTGTTTGCGACTGAAATAGCAAACTATTAACAACCTTATGTAAAGCCTGTATAGTTCTTATTTTTATTCCCTATATATTTTTATACTCACCTGTGTCAGAGAATGAATTCAAACTGAAACAGGTGCAAAGAAAAATCAAGGAACTATAGACATCATATTGGAGAATGAAAGATTTTTTTTTTTTTAACTTAATAAACTCAAGACAATGACTGCTCTCTCCAAATTCCTCAGGAGAGACAATCTGCAGAATGGGTATGAGACAAAGGCCAAGATGGACAAAGAGTAAAGTATGTATGTATTAATAAATTTAGGTTGGGACTCAGAAAAAAAAAAAAAATTAGAGCTATGATGGAATATTCTTTACTGAATGATGAGAAACAGTAATATGTAAGAATGGATAAGCACATGGCTACATTAATGGAAGGAATACTATGAAGTGGCATCTGTTGACAGGACTTTGATAGTCTGTAAAGGACCTGATGACTCAGATGAATCATGACTAGCCTCACACATCCCTCTCTCCCTAGATGCCTGTTGTGCTCTGAATATGACTTGCTCTTGTTACCTTCCATATTAGCAATTTCTCCTACCAACAAAATGAGTTGTGAAAAGGATTATTTTACCACAGACTGTTGCCTTGTAAATTTTTGTGCTTCAGAAATAACAAAAGAGATTACTTTTGATGGAGAACATGTCCAGAGAAGGACCATGAGGATGATCAGAGGACTGGAGCACCTCCTGTGAGGACAAGCTGAGAAAGTTGAGGCTGTTCAATTTGGAGAAAAGAAGGCTCCAGGGAGATCTTATGGTGGCCTTCCAGTATCTGAAGGGGGCCTAGAAGAAAGCTGGTGAAGGACTTTTTAGGGTGTCAGGTAGTGATAGGACTAGGGGGAATGGATGCAAGGTAGAGGAGGGGAGATTTAGATTAGAAGTGAGAAAGAAGCTCTTCACCATAAGGGTGGTGAGACACTGGAACAGGTTGCCCAGGGACGTGGTTGAAGCCCTATCCCTGCATGTTTTTAAGGCCAGGCTGGATGTGGCTCTGGGCAACCTGATCTAGTGGAAAGTGTCCTAGCCCATGGCAGGGAGGTTGGAACTAGATGATCCTTGAGGTCCCTTCCAACCCTGACAATTCTGTGAGAAAACTATAAGTTCCAAAACAAATGGTAAGCATCTTTTTGCTTCTTTAGATTTTGATTTTTCCCTTAGAAAAATCAGTTAAATGAATAGATTTTCCTTAAGAAAGGAACAAACACCTAATTCTGATTTAGGCCCAAAGAAACTGAAGTTAGTCAATACCTGCATTAAAATGAGACAACTGACACTGCCTTGTTTATAAATGATGCCCCAGGTTTCAGGACTGCTTTATATGACACTGCATGGCAGCAGGTATATTTATTTTCCTCAACAGCACAATTAAGCTCTGGCACACGTCCACCAGTGTACAAGAAAGGTGAACTGTCAGGGTGTTGTGACTCGGTAGAAATATCTAGTGTCAAATCTTGTAAGACTAAATAACACAGACTGTATTAGAGGCTAATAAACAACCATTAACCACCCAGCATTCAGATTCACCAATTACCACACTGTTCTAGGCTACAGACCTGCTTGCTGTAGCTGACAACATCACATTAATGAATCTCAAGTCTTAACCTCCTTGAATTCATGAATAACAATTTGACTCCATGTAACTTGATTACTATGAAATGAAAACTTTACTTGAGTCTAAACATTGGTTATGAGGTTGAGATGAGAGAAAGACAACCCTACTCCATCACTGGTAATTTAGACTCATATAAACTCGAGCACCTGTCACAGTGATAAATGGGTTTTCTTGTTATCTTGCTGTCGATATTATTTCCCAGTCAGATTCCTATCAAGCACCCAGACAGCACTGTGGAAATGAAGGTACAATTGTCTTCATTTTATTTCTCTTCCAGAGAAGTGGGTAAAGGTCACAAGAAGCTTATAAATGTGATTGATTTCATTTTCTTTGAGTCATTCCCAGAACACAGATTAATTAACTTGTATATGCAAGCATAAGATTTTTATAGTCATCAAAGAATAGAGAGCTGTTCGTTGTTTACTGACTCCAGGCTTAAGCCACAATTACCTCGAATTAGGAGGAATCCCAGAGGTTTACATCTTTCAAGGCCCGTTTAGTTGTGCATGATTAAGAAAAATCAATTTTTAAATCAGTGCCTCAAAATGTTGAGGGTGTCTTCACCCTGAGGAATGAGGTTGAAACTATAACTCGAACAAACTTCTTTCTTACAGCTCCAGCATGTCTTGCTCCCAGTCATGTCATATTTTTCCTACACTTGAATTTTCTTAGTTCTTTTTACTTCAAATCTTGTTGTTTTCAGGCCCTGCTGTGTATCACAAGCAGAAACGATGTAGGAAGATCAAGAAAGAAGGAAAGAAAACACTTCAATATTTTAAAACATTAAGCTTGAAAGAATTGTCTGTCTTGAGTAAAGCCAGAAGACTGAACAGACAATTATCATGGCCATTTCTGAATTTGGAAGCATACACAAACTGTCAGTTGATATCAGTATGAATGAATGGTCTCATCCTGAATTATCTGACAGGTTTAGGATCAGCTCTATAATACTACAAACTATTTTGATTCTTTTACAGTTTCAGTGCCATGCAACCAACATGCTTATAGTGAGCTTTCATTCTCTCTTGCTGGATGGTGATCTTAAAATATGAATTTATAAGTTTTTATTAGCAGTTGCACAGAATAGCTCGTGAACATGGAAGGAATCCTCCAGAGATTATAACAATACTGCTGCTTTCTTTTAAGGTGTAGCTGCAGGAGGAGGCAGTAATGATGATTTTCTCTGTTTTATAGAAATAATGAAATAAACAGAAGACTCATGCTCTTTCAGTCTCTACCTGTTTCTTTTCTGTATTTCTTCTCTCCCTAGAGCAATACAAATAGTGGACTGCAGGTTGGTCTTTCTCTTTTGAAGCTGTCCTATGCATAAGAAAATATTTATAGTGCTTGATTATGAAGCAGGTGGTGAGAGGAAAAGATTTTGCCTGACATTTAACAGGTCTCTCTCCTTTTGTGAGAAAGTATGTCAGCTTTTAGAAGATGCTTTAACAATTGTTTCTGTATTTTAGCTGGTGGTGAAAGACATAAAAATCCTGGAGATGGGAACAGGAGGACCCTTTTCAAAAGGACAAATGAGGTTGTTTGTACATTGACAATAACGTAATCCAGTACTGTGTTCCTCAGGACACTCTCCCATGGAGGGCACTGCTTAAGACTGGCAAGATGTAGCCAAGCCTTGCTGCTCTTTGCCAGTGCAACACATCTGTTGCTGGAAGGCAGTCTTCTTGCTGCAGTCTGTGCAAGCAGGAAGCAAATACAACACCCAAAAGTCAGAAGTGAAGACAGAGAAGTGATAACAACACAGTAAGTGTCAGATTGTTTCACTACAGAATTTCAGTAAGACTTGAAATTGAGTCATATCAGACATAGCAGAGAATTGAAGCCATTTCTCAAGTGAACCCTCATCTCATAAGTATCTGTGCATCCAGAACAAGTATGTGATACTTCCTCCTCTAGCTAAGTTTGGAAAAAAGAATGAGGTGTGCTATGCTCTTTGGAAAAAAAAAAAAAACATCCTGTAAGACAAGATTTTGGAAGCATGTTTTAGGCTTTAGGACAGGAAGGGGGTTGAAAGATGATGTTTTCATGCATCACATTTCTTGAGATTCTCCTTTACAGCACACTGTTTATTTTGGATCCCACCTGAGCATCTGAATTTTCATTCAGATTTGTGCAAGGATTCAAATCGAGGTTCCTCTTCGTTTGCTTTTATAGCACTTCACATAAGGTCCTTATTGAAATCATTTACTTAATTAAATCTTACGTGATTCATGATGCTGTGGTAGTCAACACAAAGAATAAAATATACATGCCTACCTGTTTCTTCAGATTACCTTTCCTCTTGTATCAATGGCCATGCAAGATAGTTTGTTATAACCCTGAGTCTTTGGGATGCAAAAATGGAACTTAGTTGGAAATGGTTGAAGTTTTGCTTTTAGGTAAGTTGAATGTCATCTTTTCTTTGAAGAAGGCAAAGAAGGAAAGTGCAATTTATCCACTGTATTGACATTCCATTTTGGAAAGTACAAAAATATGTGAGATGCACATGCTATTAATATTAATAATGTTTAACAAAATCCTCTCACAAAGGCTTTATATTAATCTCACATGATTCAGCTCCTGGCTGAATAATGAAGATCTTACATATTTAATAAGAAAACTGAAGTAGGCCTGAATGAGGGAACAATTTGCACTGCAAAAAGAAACAGGGAGGAGGGGTACTTGACATATGAGGTGTCTGAAAAAAAAAACACTGACAATTCCATGTCTCCTATCAAATCTCATGTGAATTTAAAGTGGAATGTCTTGGGCAGTGGGGAGGGGAGGGAAGGCAGCAAGTTTCTATATAAGCTGATGAATGTAACTCCATTGTTTCCATGAAATCACATTAAAAGGTCATCACTCTACATATGAAAATACCACAGCAGTTGCTCTATTGCTCTTTCAATTTGAAATAGGCACTTGAATGTCATCCAAGAGAAATAGCTGATATCCTATAATTAAAAGTAGATTTTGATTTACAGTGGGAAGGATGATAAGAATGGATCCTTACATTCTGCTGATGTAGGCATGCAGCTTATTCAGGAGTAAGAGAAATTCTCTGAAGGATGAAGGGAAAATATGATTAAAATGTCTGAGTATGAAAATGTGTATGTGAAAGAAACTGAAAAATTCCCCCTTCTTGTGGTGTTCTGCAAGCAGCTCCTTGGGGTAAATCTTTTGCCATAGCAACAGATAAAACCTTTATGAGGTGCATAGCTTTGCTTAGAAAATGAAGAGGTTTCATTATAGTTCAGCTGGTGTCTTGAAGTGAAATTAAGACTGGTATGAGTATGTTGTGAATTATCGCCTGTTTAAAGATACATTTTTAGAATCTATAGCAACTGAGTCTGAGGTGCTTTTAGGGAATGAGGTGCATTTAGGAAATAAGGTGCAAGAGTGCTGCATCTTCCTGCTGGAGATGCAAAGCAGAAATAAGAACCCAAATGAACAGTAACTTCATTTACCCTTTACCACTGTCCTGTCATCTGTACATTCTCTTCCATGTCTCATAATCTTTGATATCTGCATTGCTAACTTCATTTTTAGCCTCTCTGTGATGTCCTGGCTGGAAGTGGTGGGATGCATCTTGGTCTTAGCATGTAACTTCCTATTTCTGCTGGCTCAGCTCTCTGTTTTGCATTACATCCCTTCCTACCTATCTCTTTCTGTATTGTCTTTCTTTTTTTCTTATGGAAAAGAGTTTCAGGCCTTCCCTCATCCCTTGTCCTTGTTTTTTATAATTGCCAACAGTTCTCTGTGATACCTGCTCCTCCAATAGGCTTTTGCCTTCATTCATGGTGAGGCTCTTGATTACTTTTTTTGGAGGAATTTTAGCTCTTGTGTATTCTCTGTAATGCCTCTGGATAGACCAAAATTGGAATTTTCTTATTCTGTGCTTTCTTATGAAAGCTCTTAAAGTCACAACTACAAAGATCTTTGTTATGGCATCATCCTCTACACTGAATGGCCTTACCTCTTCACATGATGCAGGCAACTATCTCAGAGGATTAGGATGAGTCATAAGAGGATCCTCTGATTGTCTGACAGTCCTGTGAGTCTCTTGGCATTTGTGCTCTTGGAATTTAAACTGTCAGTTATGCCTGCAGATTTTGCTCAAACTAAACCAAAAATCACTTTCTGTTCCCACCCCACCTTTTTGACTTTACCATCAGAGGCATTATTTTGTGAATGGAAATGCTCTGTGCTGCAAATAGCTGAACACTTTAACAAATGCCCCTTCTCCTTTCCATGTTTCATACCTTTGGCTATGTAGTTATTTCTTCTTTTTTGCTCCTTTTTCATTCCTCCTCGTATGAGGGATATGTCTTGACATTGTGGAACTAGGACTGCAAGATTAGAATGACAATGTGCGAAATGGAAATCTCTGTCACTTTACAATCAGCACTCTGCAATGGTCTTTTTGACTGCTATCAAATCTCTGAGTTAGGTAGTTTGCCTTTATTTTTATTTTTTTCATCAGCTTGGTCCTCAAATGCTTTTTGAACGCTGACAGGTCAGCTGAGCTTTCTCTCCTTCCTTTCTGTCTTGAGCACAAATGCTCAAGTGTGGGACTAAAGAAGGCATTGAAATGGAGCTCAGAAGTCCAGGTCATGCTTTTTGCACTGTATTGGCAGCAGGTTTTGCTCTGTATGGAGGAGCCTTCCCATTCACTGTCTGCAGGAACAGACAAACTCTGGGAAGAGCAGGGCAAAAGGTGGCACCACTTGGGGATCATCTCATTATGCTACTCATCAACATTGTCTTGTGACTGGGAGCAAAACCACAGTACTACCCTGCCCTCAAACTGTTTTATGGGATGTTTTGACTGATGTGCAAACAGTCACAGCACAGGAAGGAGAACATACCTGGAAAGTAAAATAAAGTTGCAAAAATATAAAAGGAAGTCCTCAAAAATGTTTTCAGCTATTCCAACTCAAAACATTTCTTCCTTGCAAGTGCCAAGATACTCTATACTCTCTCTTTTTCTGAAAACGTTGAGGTATGTAATTAAATTTACTGTTCAAGGTAATTTTGGTATTGAAGTACCTATTCTACTGCCTCTGGCACTTCATTCCAGGAAAGGGAGTAGAAAAGAGAGTGGAAGTAAAATCAATTAAATGGGAAAAAATCAGCCTTTGCTTTGGAAAGCCAATTTTGTATTAATCATCACCTGAATGATTTTGCTCTGGATGGTGTGTAACAGTGAGGAGGGTAAGGCTATTGATTCCTGGCCCTTTTTATTCTTCCAGTTCAGTGCAGACAAATGTAGTTAGTTACTTACCCTGCTTATGCACATACAGCCACTTGCCACGTCAGGAAGTGCACATTGCTTGCATCGGATATGTTTGAGTGAGTTTGAATTTATATTGCTATATGTATTAATAATTGGCCTTTGAATTAATAATTTATTCTCTCTCTAAACAATTACTGTGCTTCCTAAGCACTCTGTATGCATTACTGTTGAAGGCTAAAAAAGTGGGGGGTTTTTGCATTCAAGAACAGTACTGAATGAAATTCATTCATGTCCCAGGGCAGGAAATTTTAGATTTCAGTCTTCTCACACAATCTCCAATATATTATTTTTGGTATGAGCAGTCTAATTTACCTTTTGGAACAATCAGTGGAGTTACTACTGCTGACTAGACAGGCAAAGAACTGGAGCCAGCAGCTGTGTGTGGATGAGGTAGGAGGATGCTGTACCCTCTGCTCTGCTGAATGCAACACAAAACAAAAAAGCTAGAGGGTGAGTCTCCATTGCCTTCTGCCTCTTGAGTCTTCTCCTTAGGAAGACACTCCTGGGTCAGGACTGTATTAAAAAAGCTAACAATATTCACATAGCTTGAACTAGAAATTGAGTGTTTAGTTCAATAGTGGCTTTGCGTTTTGCAAAACCAGTAGCAAGTTTAGCCCCTGTTGGACCCCAGATGGATAAATTCCCAAGTCCTTTTCTTTACCTTTCCATTCCTCCCTCCCATGATCATTTCTGAAGTAAAGTTCTCTGCAGATAAAAATCACAGACACTTTAAATTTCCTGAATGTGCATTAGACTGCATAATAAAGGTACATGCACCATAATGATTTTCTCTCAAACTCTCTTTCCTAGTGTACAGAAGACAGTGTGTTTCCTCTGCAGTAGATTTTATTTATCTTCTTTATGCAGGTGCATGGTGATCCTCTTTCCAATTCTCTCTGAAGTTCAGAGCTCTGAAAAAGGGCCTTGTCTTCCCTCTTCCCATAGGCAATTCCTGGAAATTTGATGTGTTGGGAAACAAGACTCTCATCAGAAAAATATGGGCCAAAATGTGTTCAAGTGAAACATCTCACAAAATTCAAGGCCTGCTAAGAAATCCAGCTCACCAGTGAACATCAAGGTAGACAAACTGAAATTTTAGGCTCCAGACTGCTATAGTTGCTATTTTCAAGGTCCTCAAGGTGATTTACAAGCCACTTAGGTAAGCAGAAACTAGTCTCAGTCCTTTTCAAATATAGTAAACTGAGTCACAGGGTGGTGAAGTGAGCACACACTAGTGCAGATCAGCCATGTCTAGGCTTCACAAAGCTCATCTGAGTCTTCCCTGGGCTTGGACCCTCCAATCCTAAGAAAAGCCAAATGTTGACAGTCTCTTGTAGATGGTCAGGCAAAAGTTTTGGGGAAGCCCAAGGATCTGAAGCTTGGTCTCTTTAGTCTCAGATACTGCTTTTATTTTTTTTTTTTTAATTTCTCCTTCTACACACATCCTTCAAGGTTTTACTGAGCACGCTTCTCATTATCAATTAGGCAGTGCTGGTGCAGTAGTCACTGCTTTATAGCAGCATTTGCTGCTCAGCAAGCTCTGAGCAGAGCTCAGCCCTGAGTGAGAGGTTCAGAAGTGTTCAGCAAAAGGCAGGATTTCCCATGGTGCCTGGGTTCCTGTGCAGTGTGTCTGACATCTCATATGAAATATCTTCAGTTTACTCAGTTAAGCAAAGGTACAGTATATCTCTTTGAGTAATGCCTGTGAGTTCATCACTTTTTTATGCTATTGAGCTATGGCTAACAATAAGGCTCTGAATCTTGGCATTTGTGTCTCAGCAGGAGCAGAACTCAAAGTCCCTGGGTTTATGTATTTATTTAATTTTCTCTAAGCACCGCTTTATTATGAGTGATGATTTAATGCTTTCTGTTTCACATGAACTCTCTTCAGTGTCAGATAATGAACAGTTTAGACAAAATCAACTCAGGGTGCCTAACCTTTTTTTCAGGAATCTCAGTTTATGTCTCACCCTAAGGATTACTAATCCTAGCAGTCAGGCTAAAGTGAAAATCTAATTGCTCATCTTCTTTTGCATGTTTAGAACTTTAGGTCTTTTGTTTTCCTTTGCTTTTGCTCCACATTTTTCAATATTGTTTGGGGAAGTAAAGAAGAAAAGACAGAGTCAATTTCGTCTTTCAGATGAAAAATCCCTTGGCACTGACAAAACCCGCTGTGCTTGTGCCAGATTTCTAACAGCTTGAAAATCAGATTAGGCACAGAATTATTACAGAGGCTGTTTGCTGTCAACAAACTGGAAAACAAACCAACCACAATGAAACACAAACAAATAAATAAAAACCAGAGAAAAATCCTTCTCCAGAAATCTGAGTAATAACCATGCTTCCCAATCCATTTGCAGTTTCTCATTCCAGCTCTGGTGTTCCCTTTTGCCAGCCAGCTAGGGTCTGAAACAAGAGCTGCAAAACAATATTTTAAAAAGTCATTTTAAAAGGGAGCAGAGAGATTGCATGCCAGCTTCAAAGTATGGCAGCAAGAAATATCTGAACTTGATTTGCTGGTGATGAGGAAACCTCACCAAATTCACTCTAGGTTGATCTCACTGGGATGGAGGAAAGAAATTTAATATCAGTATTTGTCAGATTTTCCTAGTGCAGTAGACTCTGCTGGTCAGGGAAGCTGAATGTCAGTGTATTGAAGGTACTTCCATTATGGCCACCCTTCTTGAATGTAAGATAAGATGCAATTAATCAGAGTAAAAAAGAAAGTACTTGCAATTTCAATTTTAGAGTTTTTCTTTTTTTCCTCTTGAGCTGCTTATGTTTGTGGGTTTTGGTTTTTTTTTTTTGTTTCCAAGTTGTAAATGTAATCTTGCCAATGTATGTTTGCTACTTCCCAGAAAACATGCAATGTAGACATTATGAATCAATGCAGATCTTGGATTTTTGTCTTGTTTTAAGGAGAAAAAAAAAAGAAAGAAAAAAAGACCAAATCTTGGAACAATAAATTAATATCAAGCAAGAATCTTGGAGAAATATTTGTAAAGCCTCACCTTGCCGCCTTAAGTTTTTTTGCCAGGTTTCCATAAGTTACTCTTTACTAAGCATAGAGGACATAACAAAATGGAGCTTCCAAGTATGGATAAACTTTGTAACTTTATGTTGTCCCTCCCTCTCAATATTTGCATCTTTTCATTGTGTCATGTTGAAAGGAAAGTGTTTGGTTTGATCTTTCCTTTTTCCAGCACAGTAGGCAGCTTGTATTTGTGATAGTGCTTAATGCCTTGCAGGAAATCCTGTTGGGGGTTTTCAAATGCCTCTTGTTCAGAGACAAGAAAAAAATACTTGGAAGTGGGGGAAGCACAGTTAGAAAATGAGATGAAGGTGAGGAAAATATTTCTAAGGAGACAGTTGGTGAAATAATAGAGGAATATTGAATTTTATGCTGTGGGTCATTTAAAATTGGGTAGTACAATATATCAAAACATGAACTTGCATTGGACTTGAGGGGCAGATTAAACACTGTGGTTGACATTGGGGATAAGGTTTTCAGAAGCAATCAATCTACTTTTTCTGTTTAAGTGGTAATAGTGTTCAGTCAGCATTCAGCACATTTTGAACATCCCAGGATTTGTCACTGGTTTTATAAACCTAATCTTTGGTTCTCTATTAAAACAAAATACCCTGAACTCTAAGAGAGATTATCCTGAAATTAGGTGTGTATGTAATATTTGAAAACCTGTCAAAGAATTCCATGGTTTTGGTGTGTCTTGTATCACTGATAAACTGTGACCCTAACAGTCTGTTAGGGTTGAGTATCTTGTTCCCTCAGGGATCTTTCTGTGGGATTGACTCTTTATTATCCTAATAAATTGATCAGTGTTACTGTTGTGAATCTCTGCATTTGTTATGCTTTTCTATGTCAGTGGAAAGGTAGAAAAGAGCCTACATTCAAAACACCCTAATTTGATCAACCTTTGCAAGAGGAAATAAAACCTTACAAAGACTCACTTGATGTTCATTGAAGAACAAATGGGAATCATCACAATGTGCTGTATCCAAGCTTCAGCATGTGCAATGCAGGTGTGAAGTCACATGCACATAACAGCATTTCCTAACTCTTGCAAGCTCTACAGCATGCAATTGTTCTTTTGCTGCTAAATACAGAGCCTGAGACAGTTGTAGCAGCTGTAATTTTGAGGACAACTTTGCTGAACTAGGAGGCTGGAACAAGAACCTCCAGAGGTCCCTTCCAGCCCAAGTTTCCCTATGATGCCGGAAGTAAGAATCCCTTCAACTGTGTTCTCAGTTCCTGTTATGAGTCACTGAAGTTCTAGATCTCTAGTTTTAAAACCACCGTGTCTCCTAGGCTCTTTCCAATCCTGGATGGCTTTACTGCCCCACAGGTGGATCCCAATATTTTCATATTTCTGTATGCTTTTCTTTTGAATGGAAGCTCTGAAAGATTTCCTGCACTCTTTGCCCTCAGGGTGCACTCCTTGTCACAGCTCTGACTCAAAGAAGCATCAAAATACAGTTTGATGGAGCTGAAATAAGACATATATGAATCCTTAAGTAGCTGGCAGGCCTCTGAGAAATAGCAAAAATCAATAATCAACTGAGTATAGCTGAAGCACATACCTTACCTGCATCCCCAAAGATGATGTTTTTCACCTTTTAAACTATCCATTAACAAAGGTTGAATGGAAACCGTGAACACCCTTTCTTATGCTGCTTTTCTGTTTTTCCTTTACCATGATACCACATTCCCTGAACTGATTATGTGCTTCTTTTTAGGTTGTGTCTGGAGAGGGAAGAAGTCTGAAGGTTTAAAAGGCTGCTAAGACAGTAATAATCATTGGTTCATACTGTTTCCCTCCAAGCAACTTGCTGTAAGCAAAAGCAACAGAAAAGAAAAAAATATACAAGATAGAGAAAGAAAGAGCCCGAGGAGAAAACATTCGTAGTGTCATTTAGATGAACTATGCAGCTGTCTCTCAACACACCTATTTCACAAGCATGTTTCTTCTCAACCTTGTATTCATTTTCTGTCCTTCTTCATTACATTAGTGATTCTTTTCCCCTGACCTACTCTGACTACAGTCTGATAAACTTGCTTATCTTTTAGCTATATTAGCCAGGTGGTTTGTATTGCTGTCCTGGAGCTGACCTAGCAGCTCAAACTAATAACACATATTTCATTGTCGACATCTTACTCTCCAAGCTTGTTGAAGATATTTTAGATGTCCAAACTGTAATGATATATTTTGGGGATAATAGCACAAAAATGGAATTAGTGCCTTTTGGACCTTTCCTTTCTCATTGGACTGGTCTAGATAAATGGTTTTATCATCCAGCTTATTTCAGTTTTCTTTTGTTTCAAAACCTCTGAATTTAATAGTGTTTTCACAGAACTGTTAGTGAATTTTTCACATTTGTTTCCCCTGGTTTGTTCTTATACAGCAAAATCTGCAAGTTCTGCTTCTACCTAAAAATAGACTAAATTGAGACATTCCAATATCATGAAGGTGTGATTGGTTTCATTTACATTGCAAAGTGCCTGAGGCTGAGACATATGCTTGTAGAGTACCTATCATAATGAGGCTTCTCAATTAGAAAGAGGAAACTGGTCTGTGCTTGAGATTCCTGGCACACAACTGAGGCAAAGTTCATGGTAAAGATAAATTAATTTCAGAAATAAGGTACAATAATTTTTTTATCTCCCAGATATACCTTATCACTAAACTTGAAGGAACATTGTATCTTCAAGTCTGTGACAAATTTGGTTGAAAACTTCTAGTACTGTCAAAGCAAATGGGCACAGACCAGGATGCTGTTTTCCTTCTTGGCCACCTGAGCACACTGTTGGCTCATGTTCAGCTGGCTGTCAACCAGCAGCCCAAGGTCCTTTTCTGTCAGGTAACTTTCCAGCCACTCTGCCCCAAGCTATGGCATTGCATGGGATTGTCGTGACCCAAGTGCAGGACCCAACACTTGGTTTTGTTAAACTTCATACCGTAGACTTCAGCCCATCAATCCAGTCTGTCAGGATCCCTTTGCAGAGCCTTCCTACCCTTAAGCAGATCAATGCTCCCACCCAATTTAGTGTCATCTGTAAATTTACTGAAAGAGCACTCAGTTTCCTCATTCAGCTCATTGATGAAGATATTAAAGAGAACTGGCCCCAATACTGAGTCCTGGGCTGCACCATTTGTGGCTGGCCACCAACTGAATGATTTTGATTTCTTTGTTTTTGTTATGTTAATGCTGGACATAACTAGAGTTTTCATTTGGTTTTAATGTGGAGAAACAGCCTCTAGTGACATTCATGCAAAAATTAAAAAAAAGTTTGAAGTTCAATTATGAACCATTAGCATATCTTGTCTAACCTGAGGGGTTTAAAACATACAATTAACCTGTGTAGTTAGGGCCTAGTGTTGTAGAAAGGGTGCTGGTTTGTTTTGCCACAGGTTTCCCTCCGTGGTTCAGGCTGGTTATTCCAGATAAGATCTGAATAAACATGTTAGCTCAGACGCTGAGTCTTGCACTCCATCCTGTTGGCCACACTCCACAGATTGTGGCAGCAGTCTGGAGCATCCCAACCATAAGGTTACCAATCTGCTTGCTGCTCCATCCCAGTTATCAGTGTGGTTACAGCTGGCTCCATGCATTGGCCCTGCAGACTCGTATGTAGCTAGCTAGGGGTGGTGTAGATAAAAGTGTTCAGTTCCTCAATAGCAGGAATATAAAGAGGATGAATTGAATTTCCTCAAAGAAACAAATCATGCTTAATTTATTTAGCTTTTGGGGAAAAAAACAAGTGAAGACCCAGAAAACACAATGACAGTGGAAAATCAGGTGTGCTAGTATTATTAAAAATGGGCATAAGCTCGCTGTAGCTACATTTAAAATAGAATTTGGATGATGGTTTCTGACCTTCAGAGGGACAAAGTAGTTGAATAACTTTTAAATTACCTGACTTGTCTTAGAAGAATCTGCATCCTTTTTCAAAAGTACTCTGAATAGCTTAGTAATTTCCCTTTTTAACTGAGGGACATGATTCAGTTCACAGTGAACACTGTGAGGAAAAATAATAAATGGCTGTGGAATGCTAAAAGAGCTTCTAAATATTAGATAGTCAAAGAGGTTCAGTTGTGAACGCTGCCAATAGCTCAACACGTAAGATGTCTTGTCTCCAGGCCATTCTGGAGTTCATCCTACTGTATCCTTTCAAATTAGCCAGATTCTGGTAATATGTTATATAGCCTATGTGAGCCAGAGCATAGTGAAGAAGCCAAAAAATATTATTTTTCACACAGAGTGAGTGGATTCATGTAGGTAAAATGAGCCATAGTATTTGAAATGTCAAAATCGTTAATATAGCTTTGCATACATTTGGCTGCTAATTTGTATTTATAATTGAAGCAAAAAAAAAAAAAAAAAAGATGTGGCAAGGAGCAGGTGACAGGTTTTCCCCAAAGTGACTACTCCGATCATTTCTAGTGATAAAAGCATTTAGATTCTAAGGGATGAAACAGATTTTCTGATCAACTGAAACAAGTCTGAGAGTTAATAATGTGTGGGACAGCAAAGCAGGTTAATTCAGTGCACTTCGGCAGCAAGGTCGAGATGCTTACAACCAAGAGATGTTTGTTTTAGCTCTAGGAATGAAGATCCATGAAGCTGGCTTGACAAGGGGCTGAAAGAAGGAGTCTTGTGAAGAGAAGATGGCTCTGTTTTGGCTAAAGCTAATGAAGCAAGGGTAAAAAAAACCCAGAACCATGCAGCTTCAAAACATATTTTGAAGGCTACAGTATCTGAGTGAAGACCTTTGTCTAACTGAGTACAGTTTTAATATTAAAGCTGACACCCTTCAATATGATAATGAGCAAAACAAAATACATACTAAACATACATGACTGTTACTCCTCTCTCTACTCCAGTCCTGCTAAATGTCACCTAAAGAAGGCAGAAACAGCCAGGATTTGGACATAAAAAGCATGAGAGGTACAACTCTGTTGGGTAAAAGATTGTGGGTTTAACAGAGATGAGGTCGACAGACTGTGCTCCTTTTCCTCCAATGAAGACAGGGATTCCTTCTTGGTAAGAATTACACGTTCAGCATATCACAGCTTAACTTCTGCTACCATTACAATTTCTATTATATTAGTGCTGTGTGCATCTGACTTTGCTGGTTGTTACCCAAGATTTATTAACTTGAGCTCAATCACTTGCAGTTAGTGCATTTATCACTGACAATTCTGAATCTGTGGTATCTGTTGCTTTAATAAATTAAACCTATCAATTATTTTAGCTTTCTGAACACGTGTCAATGAACATCTTTATTGAGAGACTGGAACTGCTAATTTTGTCAGACATTAGGTTCTGTAAGAGTACTGGGGCTCTAAAACAGACAGATATCAGGATCTTACACATAATGTGATACCAGCTCTCCATGTTCATGGGTACAGATATATAGATATAAAAACCCAAAGAAAATAGCTTTGATATGCTCTAAATCTTTTTTTAGGCATATATTACCAGCTTGTGGGTATTCTGTGAATCAAAAATCTTTAGAAATGTGCAAAGCTAATATCTTCCTGACAAACAGGAAGTGATAATACTTGGTTTCAGGGATCTCTGATGGAAATTGAGAATTTTCCCTTCTCAGTTAATAAAACCATGTCTTCAGGTGTGTATCAAGCAGACAGAAGGGGTGGGAGGGGGAAGTGGGTTTTGCAGCAAGAAAACAAATATTTTTAACAGGTGTAAGGTGATAATATTTCAATATGCCCTGCTCACCACCTCCACAGTGGTTAGCATTTTAACCATTCTCACAGGTTTTCCTATTCTAATCTGAGGAAACAGTTCAAGTGACAGGGAAAATTTTCCTAATGGGCTTATATTTGGTGGCAGATTGTAGAGTGGGCACCAGCCATCTCTCACTGCATGCTCTAGAAAGAATTAAAACCAAGTTGTTGCACTTGAGCACTTATTTGACATGAAATTTTCATTTAATCAGGCAGTGTTGGTGCTTTGAATTCTAAGCATTTGGGCTTCTGCTGCTGTAAACTGCTATGTGAGGTCTAAAGAAAACCAATTCACATTTTTCTTGTGTCGATGTTTCTCTTTATTCCCATACCAAGATAATTCTTGATGAGGTCATACAATACAATATTTTGCCTGTGACCAAATTCTTCAGATCTGACTGGAGAGCTCCAAAATTTGAACTATGTCATTGACTCTTGCTCATCTCATCAGGAAAGGGGGAGTTATGTGGAAAGAAAATACTTATTTTACTTTCTCTGTTCTTGACTTCCTGGCATCTTGAACAATATTGAATATGTCTATGCATTTATGTACAAGTACACAAGACTGAACACCCATGGACTTGTGACTAGTGTAAATCAAGCACATATTTGGTTATCCTTCTCAAAAGCCTCCTTTTAGAAGAGTAAATTGCTGTATACTGCCAAGCCCTCTGACCACAAGAGAAAGAATCAGAATCTTTTTTATTTCTTTTTTATTACTGTTGTTGTAATCACAGATTTACTCATCTCTAAGCTGTTAGGAGTACATTGTAGAAATCATTAAATTTATCACTCTTGTTTTTAGGGAAAAGAAAGAAGTGGCCAGGTTACTTTATATCAACACCTGAGTGTGTCAAAGAGTAAAAGATAAACTCAAGACAATTTTATGGTTCTCTTCCAAGCAGACTTCATAATTAAGAAGATAATTTTGTCTCATGCTGAAATATTTCCAATCACTGACATTTGATGCTTGTCTCAGTTACTCTTTTATCATCAAAGTTTAGGTATTTGCCTCTGATAAAATTGGGTTATTAGTATGGATGGATTGATCTGGGTTTAGATAAACCATTCTCTATGCCTTGTACTTTGAAAGGAATTGAAAAGTGTGAGGCACATTGGATTAGCAGCTAGAAAAATGCTTTTTTTTTTTTTTTTTTGGTGAAATGTAGCTGTAGTGGCATTTCACATACACAGTGATTCCACAGTCCTTCAAAGTTTACTATAGCTGGAGGAATAGCTAAATGATAAGCCAGCCTCCTTGCTGTCAACCCACAGCACAGACTTCCAAAGTGAGCTTGGTACTGTTTTCTTTCTTCGTTCCATTGATTTGTGAATCCATACTCGTCATAAAGTGTGGTCTTGTTTCTCACACTTCCCCTGAGCTATCTGTGACTGTTATTGTGTTTTGGATTTGGCTTCGGGTTCCAGTTGAGATTTTATACCTTTGACATAGAGTGCAAGTTAAAAGGAAAAAAAACAAAAACGAAACAAAACCAAAACCAAACCACCCACCAAAAAAAATCAACCCAACCCTCAAAAAAAAAAAAAATTCAAAAATCCAACTATAGGAAAACAGACAAGGAGGGAAAAGATGGGTCGTAATGTCTATGGGAGGTCATATTCATTGGTCTACAGGACAAGACTTAAATTATGGGTTTTTTTATCAGAGTAACACTGCAGTTGCACACTTCATTTGGTGAGCATGGATTGAAGGGTGCATATATTAGGAGAGTTGAGCTGCTCCGTAACCAGTCTCTTTTCTTAGTCAGGGCATGCTGGGGTGTGTCCTTGGGTCACTGTGTCATAATGTCTGGTTTTACTGATCAAAAATAGGGGAAGAAGAGGGACATTGATGAAACCTGGAATTCAGGAACAGGATTTTGAGGATTAGCTTCAGCAGGCTTCTTCTGCTTGATGCATCCATTCCTCTCTAAATATGAAAAACATTGCAGAAAAATTTAAACTCAGGGAAGTGCCAGGTTTAATTCTTCCTCAGACATGGAACTGAAAGATGATTTTACATTTGGAGAGGTGAGATGCTATTATAGAATCTAAGGGTTATGCAGAATGGGAACTGATCATATATTAGGAAGACATTAAAGCTTATCTTCAAACAAATAATGTTTATTCACTGTATTCTATGCGGAATTCTTAGGCTCAATTCAGATCTCTGAGTGTAGTTGTGGAAAGCCAGAAATTCTGGTCTTATTTCTTTTAATGACACAATATCCTCACTATCTCAGTTTCCTTAAGTCTAAAATTGAAATAATCTATCTTCTAAGAGACAGCATGCTGATGATTTGTTTCATATTTCACTCTAAAAATGACATATTATTATGAATCCGTCCCTTCTTGCACTGAATGTGCGATGATAAGGAATTGCAGTACCTTTAAGTAATGGCGAAACATGAAACAACAGCTGCTTCTTTGGCACTGATGATTTAACTTGGATTTTTTTGTATCCCAAGCTATACAAATTGGGAAACTTACTATAAATTGCTCACATTACATTCATCTGAAGTTTCACCCTCTACTATTCCCTGGTGATACTACACCTGGAATAATGTGTCCAGTTTTGGGCTCCCCAGTTCAAGAGAGACAGGGATCTGCTGGACAGAGTCCAATGGATAGCTAGGAGGATGACTGTAGGACTTGAACATCTCTCCTATGAAGAAAGGCTGAGAGAACTGGGGCTGTTTAGTCTTGAGAAGACAAGACTGAGAGGGGATCTCAACATCTATAATTATCTGACAGGTGGGTGTCAAGATGAATGTCCCAGTCTCTTTTTGGTGGTGCCCGGTGATAGGACAAGGAACAAAAGTCAAAAGTTACAAGATAGAAAACAGGAGGTTCCACCTCAACACTTCTTTACAGTAAGGGTGATGGAGCACTGGAACAGGCTGCTCACAGAGGTTGTGGAGTCTCCTTCCCTTCAGACTTTCAAAACCCACCTGGATGCATTCCTGTGCAGCCTGCCCTAGATAATCCTGCTTGGGCAGGAGGGTTCAATCTCAATGATTTATGGAGGTCACTTCCAATCCCTAACATTCTGTGATTCTATGATTCTACAATTCTTGTTACAAAGTTCCTTTGCAGGGTTAATTGTCAAACTTTAGTTTGGGACTATATAACATATTTCATGACTCCATAACTTGACTTAAGTATTACCATAACTGTAGTAGGTGATAAAAAGAGTTGGTTTTGATATTATTTTGAAAGGTTGAGCTATTATCATTATTCATGATTGAGTAAACAGGTTTTTATTCCAGGGTACTAACTGCACTATAAATGCTCACTTTAAGTCTCCTGGATCTCACCTAACTCTCATTGAAGTTGATAAAAAGGTGTACATTGATACCCATGTTCTTTGGATCAGATTCTTTACCTAAGATGACTGTAATTTACCTTTCCTTGGTCATTTAAGGCAATATTTTCAAAATTGCCTCAAAACACTTCCTGCCACTGTCCTCTTTCCTAACATTCTGTATAAGAGGGAGCCACTTCCTGCCACTCTCCTCTTGCCTTCGCCTTCCCACCAGGGTGAGCTTTTTTGCTGCTGCTGAGAGCTGCTGACCATGTGTCCAGGCCTACTCCATGAGGTGTGGGCTGCTACCTCATGTCTGGGCCTGCCATCCAGAGAATCCACTGCTATCCACCTGTACCTCCCTCTTCCCTAAATACCTTTAATATTTTGTTAAAATTTCTTTTTTGTAACTTCCAAGTCAGTGCATGTCTTTTCTTTTGCTGTCTACCCCTTTGTCTTCTCCTGCCTAACTTTTCCCCACATGGGGAAGGGGAGAGGGGGGCAACCTACATCTGTCCCATTGGGATTTTTGCTCTGGGAAAACTCAAACAGCTGTAGGAACTCAACTGGACAAAGCCACCTCCTGGATTTCACCTTGTGACTGCAATACACCTTCTAAAGGTAAGAATATGGTAAGAAGCACTGACACCGACAATGCCCTGGAACAAATTGTTTAAAAACATTGTCAGTTTTTCATCACTGAGTATCTGGAAGAGAAGGACACAGAAATATCCACCAGGAAGGAAATCATTTTTATTGGGAACAGGCAGTAGAGTAGAAAGCAAGCTGAGGTCCCTACTGAAAGGCTATGATTTTTTTTTTTTTTAGTTGAATTCCAAAAGCATATTGAGACAAAATAACAGCAGTTATATAACAAGGATCATTTTTGTGCTCCATCTGATGTTATTCTTGCTGGAATTAATTCCAGCATTTGGGAAGTACTTGATGACAGTTGTTACTGTGAAAAAAAACTAGCACTGCATGGAATGACTCTACAGTCCATACCCAATGGCACTGAACAAGATTATCAGTCACTGTGCAGGATGTCTGCTCTGCTGCTGTTCACCAGGCACAAGGCAGTTACAAAGGACACAGAAAAGAACTCACCAGGGAAAGTCATTACTCTGTTGCCGAGTTCTTTTATTAGGCTTTGCACAAATCTAGTTGTATGTCTCTGAAGGCCAACCAGATCCTGGGCTGCATCAGGAGGAGTGTGGCCAGCAGGTCAAGGGAGGTGATCCTCCCCCTCTACTCCGCTCTGGTGAGACCCAACCTGGAGTACTGCGTCCAGTTCTGGAGCCCCTATTACAAGAGGGATATGGACATGCTGGAACGTGTCCAGAGAAGGATGATCAGAGGGCTGGAGCACCTTTCCTGTGAGGAAAGACTGAGAAAGTTGGGGCTGTTCAGTCTGGAGAAGAGAAGGCTCTGAGGTGACCTTATTGTGACCTCCCAGTATCTGAAGGGGGCCTACAAGAAAGCTGGGGAGGGACTTTTTAGGCTATCAGGTAGTGATAGGACTAGGGGGAATGGATAAAAGCTGGAAGTGTGCAGATTCAGGATGGAAGGAAGGAAGAAGTTCTTCACCATGAGGGTGGTGAGACCCTGGAATGGTTGCCCAAGGAGGTGGTTGAGGCCCCATCCCTGGAGGTGTTTAAGGCCAGGCTGGATGAGGCTCTGGCCAGTCTGCTGTAGTGTGAGGTGTCCCTGGCCATGGCAGGGGGGTTGGAACTAGATGATCCTTGTGGTCCCTTCCCTCCCTGACTGATTTTATGTTTCTATGAATATGCATGAAACTAGGTCTGGACAGATCCTCAATTACTCATTTTCCTCAGGCTGTGTCAGCCCTTAAAGCACCTAAACTAAGTCAACACTGTCGCAGGACTTAACTACGTCATGGAAAGACCAACTGCAGCTGGGTTCCTTGAAGGAGAAGTCATCTTTAACTTGATCATTCCTTAGCGCTGAGAGTTGCAAAACTTTGCCTGTTCCCTCATTCAGGCCACACTGTAGGGTGCCCTAGATAATATCTGAAATCAATCAGGATTGTACCACATGTATATCTGTGTGCATGCATGTATAATGTGTATATGTGTCTATAAAACCAGGGATGTATGTTTATATGTATGTTTCTATGTACATACTATGTATAGCTGGTGAAGCCACAGTGAAGAAATGTCTAGCTCAAGTAACTAGTAAAGGAAGGTGAAGTTAGTTTTGGATAGTGCTTTTTTGTCAGGAAAAGTCCAATATATCATTCTGTCACTAGACCATGGGCTGGAGTTTGCAACATCTCTGAATAAGTCTGCTGCAGTAGGTTGCCTCCTGCAAATAAAAGTCGAGTGGCTATTTCTGTGAAGGAATTTTGTCTCTCTGAGCACAGATTCAGGACACAGCTGCACTTACATGGACCTTGTTATAGCATTTCTTAGATCATACCAGAGAGACTTATGACCTTCATAAAGCCAAGAAGGACAAACACTGCTGCTTTAAAAGCTTTTAGGAACTGATCGTTTTTCATGCCCACTTGTCTGTAGCAGTTATAGTAAATTTGCTGTTCTCTTCATGGCTCCAAGATCCACTTCCCTTATTACAGAACCACAACAAAAAATACTGTAGTAATATATGATTCTGGCTTCAAATACAGCTGTATTGCTTTTGTTAATTTCCATTTAACTTAGTAATAACTGTATGCAGGTGGTTCTTCTGCCTTCAGAAGGTGACACCTAGAAGCCCACAGAAAGGGGGTTGGTTTTCATTTACAGCTTTCTTAGATTCAGATGTCCTTAAGAAGTGTTATTTTTGCTATAACAGCAAGTGCTCTTCCCATAATCCAGAATCCTTTTTGCTCTGCTCTGTATATATATTGAGGAACAGATCCTTGCCCAAATCCGTATAATCTCAAAAAGTATACGATTTCTATTATTTTCATTATTATTATTGTTAATGCACTAAGTAGCACAGTGCTGCTCAGCCTTTGGATTTATTAGACCAGAAGTGAATTATCAAATGGAAAATCTTACTATCCCAGAAATAGGAATCCAAAGGATTTATTTAAATCTTATTGTGCTGCATGCTATGCAAACAGAAAGAGTGTTCTGATACCAAATATATTATTATTTAAATGTAAGACAAGATAAAATAGGTGCAGAGTCCATGGAAACAAAGACAGACTCATGGTAAACTCTTCTGAAAGTTCAGCCCCCAAGAACGACAGAGTCTGGCTTGACCTTTCTTATCAGTGCTGTGATATAAATAATTAACACTTTGCTACAAGTGCCCTTCAGATAGAAATATACAATTAAGCTGTCCTTAATGTTGCTATTCTCTTCTAACAGTTTCCAAAACTGGTATTTGTGTTCCCTTTTTTATGAATGGCTAAGGAGAATGTCTTTTTGGCAAGAAAGCACAAGCTTAACTGTGCAATAATTCCAGGATGTTTATTTTGAGATGATTTGACATATTTCAGTTTGTTTGTGTAGCAGTGGAATATGTTCTTGGGTTTGTTTTGGTTTGTTTCTTTCCCAGGTGGCATTTGCAAGGAGTTCTGGCAGTAAGTCTGCAAGGCATTTTGCCCAGATTTCCAAAAATGGCTTCACTTCTTAATAGAGTGTAGTAACCTAGACTGGAGATTTGAAACAGATAGAATACCCTTTTTCTGGGAATTTTCACAGATCTTGGTCAAAAGCAGTAATATTTATTTTTATTGATGTTAACCACTAAAATGAACTGAAAATTATTCTCCTTCAGAAGTAGAATTATGTGTAACACTTGAAAAAAAAAAAACAAAACAAAGCCAACAATAAAAACCCCAATGACTTAACAAAGGAGCAGAGTTGCAGAAAGCAAGCCATTTTCTATTAATTTTGATACAACTTATTCTTAAGATCTATATAAACAGGGTATATGAACATTAGGAGGTAGTACAGTCTATGACAAGAGAGACTAAACAGGAGAAAAGTGAAAATAATTTTGAAAACAAAAAACCCCTACACCCACCAAAACAAAACACAATCAACCAACCAAACACACAAAAAATAAACAAACAAAAACAACCAAAACCTCCCCAAACCAAACAACAAACACAACGAAACCAAACAACCAAAAAATAAAACAAAGAAACCAAAATCCCAGACCAAAAGCTCCAACTCATAGGAGAAACAGAAAAAAAAAATCAACTATGAGATCTGATTTAGCATAGCAAAAGGGGTTGAGAAGCAACCTGGTAACTGTAAGAGTGTAAACTTTAGTAATATAGTTTCTATGTCTGTAGAGCTGTGTGTGTGCCCGTGAGACATATTTTCCATTTGAGTAGGCCACAATCTTTTGAAGTAAACCTGGGGATGTGCTGCCCACAGTAGCAGGGTCCTCCGTTTGCCTGATCAAAGGACCAGAATTCAGATACATTCGCTGTAGAGGTATAATCAACCGACTCAGGCAATGGAATTCAACATGTAGGACCTGGTGTCTTTTCTCTTTTTTTTCATGGTTTTCTATTTTTGGTATAATAATGCTAAACAAAATAAGCAACCTGAATGTGCAGGCACTTGTTTTCTTTCAGAAACAAGAAACATAAGCTGAGCATTTCTGCAAACTGAGATACTAAATACTGCAAGAATCACAATAAATTATTGAGAGGTGGTAATACTGTAAGATTTTGGAGTTAAAGGAGGTGAGACCTGTGACATAGGAGCCCTTCCTGCAAGTTCAGGATCATGACACATATACTTCACCAGGGAGGAGAAAATATTTTTTTTTTACAAACTGTGGATGTGAAGCATATTCTATAGTTCAGTAATGATGATTCACAATGCAGTATCAAATATTAATGTTCTATAGAACATCTGGAAAATACTGACTGGAAAATTAAGATGAGATTAATGCTCCTTCTGATGTTTTTATCCTCTTCATGCCTCATCATCATGACCACTGTACCATGAGATCAACAAGATTAAATATCTTTGAAACCCGCTCACCAGCAGAATGTAATATTCAGGCTGAGGTAAGAAGTTTAGAACAACTGACCTGCATGATTAAGGTGACAAATTAGACGTCCATCTGGACATCTTTGTTCTAAATAAGTGAGCTATGAATCCATGATGCATAGATGTGTTGACTTCTCATCTGAACCATAATTCATAAAAGCTACAAACACAGATATTGTTGCTGATTGCTCATAGTTCAAGGGACAATGAATAACATTGGTCAGCACAGAAGGCAGTGGGAAAGACAAAAAGAACTTTGAGTAAATAAAAGTAAAACAAATAATAAATAAGGTATACATTAATTACATGGTAAATTATATGATATATAAATAATACATGTATTATATGTATATGCTTTATAATATTGCTTACAACACATGATGTGCATATATGTATGTGCACATAAAATATATGTGTATATGTGCAAAATGGAATATTTGCAGAATCCACATATATATTATATATGTATTAATCAAATAACTCATTGTCCATCTTCCTAGCTCTAGAAGTCATAGGCTCAAAATGCAGCATTATAGACAACAGGAAAAATGCTAACAAACATGCTTGTGGATCCTGTGGAACAGACTAGTTTGCATTGCTGTAAATCAGTATGAATAGGCTGGACAGACATTTGCTAGTCCTTGATATAGCTACGGTTTAGCCTTAAGACTACTTTTTAGCATTCTGCTAGCCCTGTGATTCTATATATTTCTACGCTTTTAAACTCTGAACATTAGCAATGCTTTTAACCAAACTGCTGCAGCACTGAAAGGACAAATTCCTTCTTTTGTTACATGTACCACTTGAAAAAAAATGAAAAGAAAGAAAAGAAAACATAAACATAAGGAAATCTCTCTACAGAAGAACATATTCTGACCGCTACTCAGTCATTGCAGGATGTATCCAGGTGGCAGAAAGAAATACAGAAGCTTGAGAGGCAGTGCATTATGGAAGTGGAAAAAAAAAAAAAATAGAAAATGGTCATCACTTCCGAGGTAGAAGGGTGACCAAAAAAAAGGAGGTGTCTGGGGGGAAGGCAAGGGGTAAGGAAAGAAGTGCTGAATAACAAGATGTGTTATTGCTAATAATGAAATGTTTCATAGAATGAAATGTTTTATATCATAATGAGGAACAACTAAGACATTTTCCTCTTCCTGGGAATTACTGGTTGTTTATTGCTCAGAAATATTGAGTGACACAAGCACCTATGAGGAATGTAATAAATTTCTTTACGGCAGTCTCCAGGCTTCATGAAAAGTATTGCAGAACTTTCAGGATCAGATGAAGAGGAAGCTGTTTGGAAAGGGCACCACTAAATAAATGCATTCTAAAATAAATGTTGAGTAATTCAATCATCAGAATGTATGAACAGAATGAGCTCTGAAGTGAAACACAGTGACCAAAGAAATTAGTGGAGCCAAGTTACTAAGCAGAGATAAATAGGGATCTAATTGGTTTTATACATCTCAATTGAGGTACTTATTCAAGTGCAAAAAGCTCACAACATTAAAAATAATTTGATTTAGAAATTGTTTTCATGGAAAGCACTTGGTATGAAGTTCCTGTATCAATGTAATAGAGTGACAGCAGAAGAGAAGATATTTCCAATTAAACACTTGAAAGCTTCATACCCATAAATTAGTCAGCAGGCAATAGAGTTCGCATGAACTGTGGCTGTGAATGGGAAAATATGTTCTCTTCAGAAAAATCAGTTAATTGAAGAATATAAACATAATCTTCAAATTCTGATAGGTCAGTAATTATCTTTGCAGTTAAATGGAAATGATGCTATTTAATACGTTTATCTGCCGTCTTCTACTGGTGGATATCAATGTAGCTCCAAATTTTTGGGTGTCCATACAACTCTGGGAAGCAATAGAAGTATTTATATCCCTTGTTAACTATCTCTTTAATATTATTTACTGTCAGTCAAAATTAGTTTGGGATGCTGTTACCTAGAACTTTCCAACCACACACAGACAACATAAATGAGCTAGTACCTGAATTATCCAGTATCATACCCTCGTGCTTTGGGGTTTTTGTTTGTTTGCTTGTTTTCTCTTGTTTCCTTCTTAGCTCGTTCTTGCTGCTCAGTGACATAAGAGGTGGGAACAAGATATTTAATAGCAGACATATGCCAGCTGATGAAGGATGGGAGCTTCATGATGAAATTAAACCCAGATATCTTACTGGATGGGGTCATAAGCTGCTAGAGTTTGCAAGGTAACTTGAAAGTGGTCATGCAAGGAATCTCTGCTGGTCTGTGTGTGGTAGCTGTACTCTGGCTCAACCTGCTCCAAAAAATTTCCAAAGACCTAGAGCACTGGTTGTCAACTATTTTGGCTTCATCCCTTTCTTCTTTCCTTTGTGTTAGTAGTCATACTGTTGCACTGCTCTCACCTTACCTGCTGGTACTTCGTTCTATACATGCCCTGGCTGCTGTCACTTTGATACTTCCTGTTTTTGGCATCATCAGCATGGAAGTTACTACACTGCACCCAAAAATGCTTAGCAGCTGAGTACATTCTTTTACAGGAGTGAAAAACACAGGGTTTGACCTCACCAGTGGGGAATCTCAGTTCTTGACTACAACTCCTGGTTGGATGTATGTGAGCCGTATTTCTGGAGGAAGGACTTTCGCAGGTGAAGAATTTCAGGCACTTAGAGTTCACCACAAGTTTCCCAGTGAGTTCAGACTCCAGCTTGGGGTTATATACTTCCAACCCGTCTGCTTATATTTCGTATAAAGAACCCTGTGGACACAAAGACAGACCCTGTATTTGTTGTAGCTTTGAGAATTGCAAATAAGTAAAAGTTTACCTGACTTTTACTGAGAAAACAGTCATGATAAAAGCAAAAATTCAGTAATGCATTTGCTGAACCAGTCTAAAATGAAGTCAAACATTGACCTTCTAGATTATTTCTTAGATGGAAGCAAGGAACAGATGGGTGCTGCTCTTTGCTGGAACTTAATGAAACATGTATAATTCAATGGAAAGAAAATAGTCTTCTAGTTGAAAAGCATGTTTTCAAGACAAAGAGATATGCCATACAAATGCTGATGTGAGTGAATTTTGAGTTTTGAGATATTAAGCTTTAATTAAAATTGTATTTCATTAAGTGGAAGGTTGTAATAGTTCAGATAAGAAAATTAACATGGAGATCTTTTCTAAATGGAAACGAAGCCTGTTTCACAGCATTCTAGAAAAGTTTGAAAATATGCAATTTTGTTTCTCAAAAACAAAAAAGGTTTTATTTCTTTGAGTGTTCTGAATATACATGTAATGATTTTTATCTCCCTAATTTTCATAAAACTTGATGCCCTGAAGTCCTATTAGTAAGGAAAAAGGTGTGGAGAAACATATCTCTGGCAGGTCTATGTAATGAATACTGAATGACAGCTATTCTGGAAAACAAGAGATGTCTTTTTGTTGTTTTTTTTTTGGCTTTGGTTTTGGTGTTTGTTTTGTTGTTGTGGTTTTGGTTTTTTGTTTGTTTTTTTAATGAAAGAGTGTTGTCATTTAATATTCATCCCAGACAAAAAGGATACCACTGTGAAAGTCCTGTGGGTGAGGTGAAGACACAGACTGATTCACCACACCTCGCTTCAGAGCTTTGCATTGTGCACAGCAGACATTTTTCCCAAATGAAGAGAATGAGGACTTTTTATGAACTTTAAAATTGTTTTTATTACAAAAGCAGCATAGGACAGAGGCTCGCAAAGCCTTCTATTTGAGACATGAATTCAACTTTCTATAGGTTACCTCTCACACTTCTATTGTTTCTAGGTTTCATAGCAGAGAAGCAATCAGCACAAGACTGTTTAATCTGTCCACAGAAAGAAATAACTGAATGCTCCAAATTTTTTTAACCTTCCCACCTTTAAATTCCATCAACAAGGGACTGTGATAGCCCCCTCCCCCCTCCTCGTCCTCTACCCTCTTGCCTTTGGGATTCTGTTCCCTTTGCTTAAATTAACACAGTACAGGCAATTTTTCCACTCACTTTTCACAAAGGTTTATTTCCCAGAAGTCAGAAGTAGGTGGTTAGCTGCTTTTAAAACTTGTGGACCTCTGTAATTGGAATACTAAGTTATTCTGTGCACAAACCCCCTCAGTTGCTGCTCACTCACAACATATCCCAAACTTTGGGACTTATGACATTTTTCCCCCCTTTTTCTATTGAAAATGTATAGAAAATCCACTTTACAGAAAACGGACTTTTTTCTTTTCTTTTAGCCTCATTTGGTGTTCTAAAGCACGTATTTTTTTTTTTTCCTGTGGTCATGTTGAACTGACACATTTTGGCCTCCACAGGTTTAATGTTGATTATATTCAGCATGATCAGAGTTACTGTGACCTGAATGTTATATAGGATCTGTACTTAGCACTAAACATAGTGTTTATCAGAGTTAAACAAAATATTGCAGCTAGAGAAGTACTCAGTGGAGTGTGATAGGCCTAGCCTATTGAACTGCATACATACTTTATAATTCTCTTAAAATACAAGATAGTGTTAACAGCCTATTTATCTATTAATGCATGTTTCTATATATGTATGTACATGTAAATATCTCTCGGTGTGTGCATGTGTGTGTATGTACACAACCTTCTCTGAAGCTAGCTAAAGTATAATTAGATAATGTCTTCAGAAAACAAGTGCTGCTTTAGAAGTTTTTGAGATACTGAAACAAATCAGCCACTTAAAACCCCGAATACATTCTAAAGCCACTGACTTTGGAATATCTCATATCAAATAATTTATAATCTTTCTTGAGGGCATATGTTAATTTTCTTATAAGAACTAGAGCCCAGCTTCTTAAAGGTATTTCACTTTCTAATTCCCAGTGAAATCAGTGTGGATTAGAGACTTAAATTGACATTAGACTTTTAAATAATTTTGAGAGTCTGGATATAGTCTCTTAACCACAATGGCATTTATAGCAATTAAGACAAATAATACTCAAATTATAAGTATGAAGTAGTTTACACTATTAAATGAAAATTATCTCTGTCAATACCGTTAAGGCAGTCTCCCAATTATGGAAGCATTCATCTGTGGATTTAAATTGTTGTGTATGAAAGACAATGGGACTGAGATGTGTTCAACATCCTGAAAAAGATCACCTGCTAGAAATAGATTTTTCAGTAGCTGTCTGCTAGTGAATACCATTAAATAGTGCCTAGTCACAGACCTTAGCACTGTCTTGGTCATGCAGATGACTAGATTAGAGGTCACTTGTCCTAATATCATTATAGGGCACCTACTTGTCCTGTCTTCTTATATCTTCATTTAGTTGCTGCATTCTGGTGTCGTTTTACTGTTATTCTCTTGCTCCTGCAAATATTTACTCTGTGCTACTGGATGATTGTTTTCTTCTGCCCCAGAGAGGTGGCTACATTCATCTCTGCAGTGGCAGAAATAACTCCTAAGCAGTATTTGTGTTCATAAAATGTTCATGGGTACCTGAGATGAAAGTGATGGATATGTTGTAGAGGGAAGATAGTATTCTTCTCCTGCCCAGCTGACACAGCTGGCTGAGTTATGTTAGCTGGTGTAAATATACATATACATGCACACAGATACATTTGTAGAGCTCGTGAAAGGGCTGATTTCTTACTATTCCATTGTAAGTTTTCTCATTTCAGCTAATTTGGTACAACAGAAGCATTCCATGCGTTTACTTCCATAATCACTTTGCCTTTTGCTGTTGTTGTTGTTGTTTTTAATCCAGCAATTGTCCTTTTAAATAGCTGCTCCTAATTAAATGAACTAATGAATATCCAGATTATTGTGAAAACTGGTGATAGTCTATGGATTAAATAAGCATAAATAGAAGTTAAGCTCATTAAGGCTTACAAGGGTTAATGAGCAGGAACATTAGGCACATATTGCTGAGAATTGTAAAGAGGGGCTTCATTGGCATGTGATCTAATACAAAGGCTACATCTGACAAGGTGTATAGGGGCATGAATAAATATCACAAGTGAGGGCAAAGATTTGCAGAAACCAGGTACTCCACAGTTGCTTTTAGGTAAAGACCAGCACGTTGTGAAAACATGCAGCACATCTTCCTATTATAAAAGATGGATGGGTAACATTAGTTGTGTGGTACCATGGATGAGGGCTGTGGAATTTTGTGGAGGCAAAGCCTTTGCTTGATGGAAAAGTCATGGGACTGATGCCAAGCACCCACGTAAGCCAAAGTAGGGCAGACCTGCATGCAACAAGTCACAGGACAAGAAAAAATGGCCTCAGATTGTGCCAGAGAAGGTTCAGATTGGATATTAGGAAAAAATTTCTTCACAGAAGAGATTATCAAGCATTGGAACAGGCTGCCCAGGGAGGTAGTGTAGTCACCATCTGTGCTGGTTTGGGGCCAGACAGATCGTCTCTTGACCCCGAAAGGGACAAAAGAATGAGACTCACACAAATGGATTGGAGAGTGATGGAAAGTTTAAATGGAAAAAAAAAAAAAAGCAATTGGTGAAGCTACAGAGAACTACAAACCACAAAGCATAGTGACAAAGAGTATCCCAAAGCGTACAGAACCCCTCACAGTATTCCCAAAGCTTCCCAATCCTTCCCTTCTTCCCACCTGAGGGTAAACCCAAACCCCCCAGGGCTCTTTCTTCCCCCTCCCGCTGCTAGGCAAGTCTCAGGCTGGCCAGGTCTGAGACTGCCCCCCCCTCCATTCTCCTCCTGGCATTAGGCCTAGACAGGCCTAAGAGGCCCTGAGGATACTCCCCCGGCATTACCCGATAAGAGAGGACATCTCCCTTGGGAGCAGAGAGGGAAGAAAGAGGAAGAGAATGACTCTGCAGATGGCCTTATAGGGCGCAGGATTTATGGGTAGAAATACGTCGTTTCCTGTGTCCACCCCTGTGGGTGGGCACCCAGGACACCAGAGGTGTATCTCATGCGGCAGTGGCAGGGGGCACCCAGCCTAAACTGCCACACCATCCCTGAAAGTATTTAAAAGGTGCATGGATTTGGTGCTCAGGGTCATAGCTTACTGGTAGTGGCTTAGAAGTAGTGACATAGTGGTGGGATTGTGAGCTCTAGGAGAGCAGTTGGATTTAATAATCTCAGAGGTCTTGTCCATCCTCAACAATTCTATGGTTCTATGGTTCTAAAGCTTTTGGGGGAGCTCAGTATTCTATACAGATAGGAATTGTGGCAATAGACTGAACTCTGTTGCTGCTTTAATGATGTATGAATTGTACATGAATCATGGTCGTGCTTGGGCTACCTCTGCACATAAAGCATATGCATATATACATATGCATGTAAAAAGCATGTCATGTTTTCCCTAGGTGCTGAGCTTCTGCTCTACACCACACTGTGGTACAATACAGCATATGCAAACAGCATTCTGAATGTCCAAAATATCAGCTGCAATAATCTCCACGTCAGGTTGTTTAAACTAAACACTAAGCAAACAAAAAATACCTAAACTAAAACCAGAACCAAACCTCTTTCCTTACTGTTTTGAACACAGCCAACTAGATCTGACTGCCCACGAGGTAATAAATATTTCATGGATGAGTTCAGTCACACAGATGCTGTAGCTGAAATATCCAAGAGAATTTGTATTCTGCACTATTGGCTACTATTTTTGTAAGGCAACAAAAGATGCCTGCATTGGCAGGTGGTAGGCAATAAATGTCACTCCAATTCTCCCAAATTTGGATGATAGGAGGTAATATGGGAGTGGCTAGGAAAAAGACTAACAAACCTAGGTAGGCAACAAGGAATAAGCAAAATTAAGCTAAAGGAGGCCTTACAACAGCAACGACAAAAATGTATTAAATAGAGGACATAATTAGAAATGACTGCAGTACAGAATGTTCAGTATTAGGCCTTTTCAAAAATGTCTGATATTGGCACTTTCTGTGAGTTGGTGGTTTTAAGAACCTTTGTGGAGCTTTATACAAATGGATGGGCTCGCTTTACACAAAAGTACTAAAGTACCTGTGTTAAAGACTTGATCTCTCAGATCCCAGAGGAACCAGGAGACATTTGCTTCAGGAGTTGACCATTCTTTAAACGTATTTGACTAATTCCTGGTAGAAATTCTGCTAGGGATAGAGTAGATTGATTATTCTAGAGGAAGCTTACCCTAGTAATCATCTGAGAAAGAAAACAAATTGCTGATGACTTCCAAAGGTCCTGGATTATCCCTAGTGTATTTAGGTAAACTGAAGTGCAAGGTCTCTGAGGCTCAACAGTTTTGTTCAGGCTTTCCTGGGACCCAGAATCATGTATCAACAAAATACCCCAATAGGACCAGATCTTTAATCTTAGCTGACCTGTGGTCACAGGTGTGCTTTTGCCATTCTGCAGTGGTGATAATACCTCCTGTGCACAACGTTTCCGTGGGGCAGAGCACTAATACTGTTTTTTAAATTAAAGTATTCACTGAGTTCACAGCAAAATGGTTTCATTTGAAATTGTTTCTTTCTTCTGATGTCCTGGATTTGAGGATTAGCAAGTAAACAGGAGAAACAAATTAACCTTCATGCAGCTCTTTTATGTGCATCTCACTGACCTCCAATATGGAGGGAAATGCAGCTGAACAAACATGCAAATTATCAATATTAAAAGGTCATTTTCATTATAATTGATGTATTGGGACATAATTGGGGTACTGAGGAATGCTGTGGCAATTAGTTTCGTTTGGGGGTCTAAGGAACAGAAATCAGCCAGTTTGAACAGCACAACAATATTATGGAAACTTCCTCTGAAATAGTAACTTTTTACATTGAATTGCAATATAAGATTAGAACCTCTACAAGTGGTACCATCTTTTCACAAAGTAAGACCAAGCTTCTGTCTCAAAATGCTATATCAAGATGGGGCAGCCAGCAAATGTGTTACAAAGGCGAGACTAAAAGCCAGAAAGTCTAATTTTTCTACAGAAGGATACCACACTTTTGATAAGCTTGGGTCATGACCGAGCCCATCTTGAATCCTAAACTGGAAAGTTCATTAGCTGCAGGCCAACCCTCCCCTGCCTATAGGGCTCATGGTAAAAAGAAAAGCTACAATTATTTTCAAGGGGCAAGAACTAAAGGGCCGTATTGCTAGATTTTGTTTTATTTCTTCTTACTAGTAGCTGAAATTTCTCACAAATGACAGAGCACAAGGGAGCTTTGCTTTGGGCAGGGTACTGTGGAGGTCTGCTGCTGAACCTTTGGCAATGATTTGCACTGAGGTCTGTCCCCTCAGTGAGGTAATAGGTTCCTGAGTCTGTTATTTGGACCATTTTTTCCCATTTTTGAATTATTCTTTTCCTTCATTGAAAATGACATCATTTTTTTACTGCTCAGGACCATTTATTGGTACAAAAATCATCTTTTGAGATCTAGATCTGCAGATTGTTTTACAGATATTTGACATCTTGGGTAGGAGAATGTTTCTGCGTGGAAAACTCACCAAATTTTGGGAATAACAACAAAGATTTTAGTGTTACTCAGTACCAAGATTTATCTCAAGTCCTAATTTCTTTAACACAATTTGAAAACCACTCAGTCCTTTTTATAAGGATCTGGTTTGTTATGTAAAAATATACAACATAATGATTCAAACAGTATTTCACAGACCTTGCCTGCAGGCATTTTGACTACTAGGCAGGGGGTTATGCTTTTTTATTTTAAACTACTTTGATAACTATGATTACTGAGGGGAGATGAAAGTGTGCAGTATTTTTGAAAGTCTGAAGTAACCAGTCTCCTGATCAATGTGTGGGAGCTGTGCATGTATGAAACACATGGAATGCTGCCCACATCCTAAGGGCCATTATGAATTGGTAATGGTGGTCAGCACCATTGACATTCTGTATGTGTCAGGAATAACATGATTTCTGCTAGGAAGCACTTAGTCTTCAGAAATTAGGAATGCATTATCATAATGACTTCTGAGACACCTGCCTCTGAGGCTCTGAACACTTTAGGAGATGATCTGAGCTACCTCAGTGTATTAAATCTCCAGGTAAGAGACCAGGGGTAGTATCTTCAAAGAGACATTTCAGAACTTACAATATCCAAGGGTACCTTGAAGGTATCTTTAAGCCTTATCTTTTCCTAATGACAGTTATCCTTTGCTTAGATATCAAAAGTTTAGTAAATGTGCTTGAAATTCAACATATTTTGGACAGAAAAGAAGAAAAGGTTATTTTCTAAAATTATCTAAGTTAAAAAATGAGACCAAAGATAATTAAGGCATAAAAGGGTGTAAAAGAAAATTTTGAGTAAGACTGAATCATATCCTTTTAATCATCATATCCTTCTAATTAGTTCTGTTAATAAAAACAATAGAGAATAACAGTTAACCAGCTCTAGTGTCTGTGTTCACAAAAAAAATGTCACATTTAGGGAGTTTTTGTAGAAAACAATATTTCAGGCTCTGGGGATTTAGTTTTATGATCTGGGAAGTCTCAATTTACTGAATATGCTTGCAATGTTTCAAGACTTTTCCTTATATGAGTGAAGAAATTGAAGCAAGCAGTTCCACAAGCAGAACAGATAAAGTCCTGTTTCATGTGGCTTTGGATGCTCTGACTGAATTCTCATCTCTCATCTAATGAAAACCTGCCTGAAGCTTTTCCTGGAGATGGTTCTAGCCGGTGCCTTTCCCCAGGCAGCAGAGAAGGATTTCTGTTTTCCTGCCTCATACATGGCTCTGTGTTTTCCTGAACCTCACAGGAACACTGAATTGTTAAAAATGCACCCTGCCAAATGCAGAAATAAATGGCATTACTACATGTATAAGTATTTCTCAGGTAAAATACCAGTAGATGGCACTTGAGAATGTGCAGTCCTGTTCCTTGTTTCTGCAGCGTAGTAGTAAGACCTAGTGAGACCTCTTCTTGTGCACCATGAGGTATTTTATCAACGTGTTGTTTTATAACATTTCCAACAGGAGCCCCCTCAAGGAGTCTCTTGATCACTGAAGGCAGCTGCGCTTCCCAATTAGAAGTCACCTGTAGCTGGGGTGGATGAAAACATGTTGGTACTATTAGGAAGCATTGTTTTTACTTACAGATATTATGATTTCTTTTGAATACTAAAAGATGAGATTGTTAGAATGAAGGAGCACAGGTGTGCTTTACAAAATGGACAAGCACACATCTGGTAAATGAAGAGAAAGCCAATTTTATAACTTTCAAATGACATGCAATGGGCAGCTGGGGCCAGCTGTGTACCAAGCCATAAAGTCACTGCAGTGCCACAGATCCTTCCTCTTCTATGTTGGGCCTTCCTGTGCCACACCACGCAGAAGCATAACACCCTTCATTTGAAGGAAAGTCCAAGTTCAAGTGAAATACTACAAAATGGTCCAAGATAACAACTACCTTACAGTAATGTGGTAATCTGTAACAATGGGAAGACACAAATCCTTTTTCAATACACCCTGGTAAGATTTGACTCTTCATATTACTTTTCCAATACAGAGACCTTTTTGTGACTCTTCAAAGAGACACAATGGGGCTTACAAACCTTAGAGGAAGATTCACCTGGATAATGGTACCTCCACCTCCTTGCAGTGGTGTTTCCTCCTCTTCTGGTCAAGTCATCCTCCCAGCTTCTTCAGACAAACACTGCACCAGAAAGGTAGTATGATCAAAATATGGTCTTTAGAGAGTGGTGCCAGCAAAAGAGCATTAAATTATGACTATTGGTGGTGGTGGGAATCAGTGCTGAAGCAGCTGTGCCTCCCCTGTACACTTCATGTTGCCATTTAAAGAGATCATAGATATCTTGTAGCAAAACCTGTCAGGTGCCACTTCAGTAGTTGCTGGGGTACTGCCTGTTACAAGTAAAGATGATGCTCTCTTTTGCTGCTCTGAATAACTTGTTTTAAATGAATATGAGAAAAAAGTCTGCTCCCCTTTTGATACAGTCCCCACCCTTTCTTTAAAGCTCTGCCACCAGTTATGTAATGCTGAAAGACTTTTAAGCTGGCTTGCTTAGACTTTTTTCCATGTTACTTCCATATTACAGAAGTCTAGTAAGTTAAATGTCTTGTAGCTAGTTATTCCTTTATCTGTCAAAGGTTGTGAATGGGGAAAAAAACAGAGAGATATATAGAGAAATCAGGTAGATATGTATGGAATTTATGTAATTTTTAATAGATATGACTTACCATTTTCCTAGCATCTCTACCACAAGGGACCTCTGAGCTGTAGTTGGAGGCAAATAGAATGCCTTAATGTGAGAGAGAAATTCTGCTAGCACTTTGCCAGAGTAATGTGCAAGATTATGTATTTTTATCCTCTGGAAAGGCTGGTGTTGCAAAAGGCCTTTTTGTCCCAAATGAGCACCTGAATGATATTTTTAGAAGATTTTTAGAAGATACTTTAGAAGAGTTTTAATAACATACTCATGAAAATGTTGACAAAATGTTCACATTTCTGCAAACAGTTCATATGCAGAAAAAAATCACTGTTTTTCCATTAAAACTGCCTCCAAAATTCTTATTTTTACCTAGACTTACATTTGCTTCCTATAAACCTTCTCCTGTAAGGTGGTTTTAGAAGCACAAATTCATGAAATCTTGCAACCAATCTTGGTGACTCAAATGAGGGCTTTATGATGCCTTAGAGTATTGGTTCAAAGAGAATAATATCAGTGAAAATAGTTCCATGAATAAAGCTCACACAGAAACCCTTAGGGGTGAAGGGGCTGGTCTTCTCTTCATTGAAACTGGAGCAATAGTCTGGCTTCAGCTTGTGTGGAAGCAGGTACTCAATATTTTTCCCAAGTCACACAATCAGTCAGTTTTAGTGGAACGATTTTGAGGGTTATGCTGCATTATCACCTCTTCTTAACCTCCCACAATAAACCCTAAAATATTTTATAATGTTTAGAGCCTTCTCCTTGCAGAGAGGTGAAATAGTAGATGGAGAAAGAGGGAGGAGGAAGAAAAAAGAGCGAGATCTTATTTAGGTCTAGTTGACCCTTGAGTACAGGTTGAATAGCTGAAGAATTAAAAATGAATAACTGCAGAAGCAAGCAAATAGAGAAAATTTGATGTCTCTGTGGAGGATGAGAACACACATGAAGGTGAGAATATCTGTGTGTTATGATGCAAAACATTTCCCAATGTTCAGAGAACACCTGACTACCATTCAGCAAAACCAGAACACTATGAAAAGATGAAAAAGTGATAATCCTTAAAAAAAAAAAAAAAAAGAAAAGAAAAATCTGTGGGTAAGTTAAGAAGTTGTCTGGGGAAAATCCTGCTGAGATATTGTGGTAATGGTTTAGGTAATACCATAACTGTAATACCACCTAATCTGTGTATTCAGAACAAGGGTTGCTAGCTCTGGGATAAATGCCCAGTTGAGTTAACAAACTGCATCACTATCTATTATTTGGTGGAGAAAAATATAAGCGTGGGGGAGTAGGCAGAAGAAAAATCAACAGCACTGAAAATCCCTCAAACTGGATTTCTCTGAGGTTCCCAGGGATAAGGAAATGCAGGAGGTAGAAAATAATTTACTATTTTATGGTATTTTATTTCAGCTAGAACGTTGTGTCAGAGTACTACAAAGTTCAACTCAGCTTTAATCGGTGGAAATTCTGAGCTTGATCCATTTTTGAGTAGCATTAAATTTCATTTGGTTTATAATGACATAAATGCAGAGCTCTCAAGGTGATCTAGTCTTTAATAGTTACTAGTGAACTTGGACCACACATTGCATTAGTTAACTGTACTATAAAGATGCTAATGAGGTGAAGGGTAAGTAGGTAATTTTTTGGTAGCATAATTCCAATGAACTATGAAGGAATTTATTATGGTGTAATTTGTTTGTTCTGAATAGCTTGGTCTGTAGTGCAAGCTAGTGGAAAGACTATTTGCAAGAGCAGAGACAGTTAAGGCACCTATTTAGCAGCAGAAGTTATTTTCATACAAAAAGTTTAAAAAAAACAGAACTAAATCATAAACAGGAATATAAACATAAGTAATATAAAAATAAAAAAATCAAACATAGTGACTCCAGAAAAGCAGATCTCAAGTACTTTGAATGAAAGCAGACTGCAAAAATGTGAAAATACCGAAAGAGGTGAACTGGCCTGTGTGATGGTTCTGGATAACAATAGGAAAGCCACTGGAACAACAATGATGGAAAAAGTTGAGCTCCCCTCTCACTGAATTATCAGGTATTTATGACCATTCAAAGTCACAGGAAAAATTCCTGATGATTTTCTAGGGACTTTAACTCAGATATCGATCAACTGCATATAAAATTCCTGAAGCACATGAGTAGCAACTTGGTGAAGTGGGAAGGAAGGCAAGGGGACAGGTTTGAGATTAGATAGCAGAGTATCCTGACAGCCCAGATGCAAGTGTTTTGAAAAGTCCTCAGCTTCACTGATTCATTCAGTGAATGTCAGCAGCTCCAGCCTGGATATGGTGAATATTAGGTGTAGAAAACAGCTGTTCAATATTTTTTTTACTATGCTGATTATTTTTAATTCAATGCCTCTTTAAACCTGAACTGCTCCCTTATCACACCTCTGAGAAATCTGCCTTCTGGCAGTTCCCCTTTGAAATTTGTTTTTTTTGCTTATAAGGTGCGGATGCTTAGCAGCAAGCCTGTTTTCCTCTCTTCTCAGCCCTTTCCACTGTGAATACAAAAGGAAACCTCTTCCAGATTTCACACTGTTCAAGAAGTCAGAGGGTTATCTGGCAAACTTATGACTTCATTGGATTTAGTGCCTGTGTGAAGATGTACAGGTTTGATTAAAATAGGCACTCGCTCTGCAAAGCTCAGTACACTGCAGGAGATGATGCTTTGAAAGTGTGCAAAGGTATGTGGCATTGCATAGTCTCCATGCTTATACACATAGGTGCAGTTTTGCAGCTTGACATTGTGTTGCAGATGATTCAGCTTGCAAAGTAGGATATCTACCTTTATATATTGAAGAGTTAAGGCTGCTTGCATACCAGCATCTGATGCCATTTGTGATGGTTTGAAACTGTCTTTTTAATTTTTCCTTGCAAAGTTCAGAACAGAGAAAGTGAAAGTGTGTAAATAAGTCACTATTGGGTGTAAGAAAGCAAAATAACGATTGTTCTAAACACTTCCATTAGATAGATAGAAATGTTTAAGAACTGTTACCCAAAACAAAGAGGGGCACTCTGCACATTCTGCGTTCGGCAGTGGGGGCAGTGGCTGGGCTGTCTGGCTGCTGTTTCTTCTTCTCTTCTGGCTGAAGATAACACATACTGACCTTGGCAGCTAAGTTAACAACTTTCTGATCTAACTAACTCTGCTTCTCTGTCCAGGGGGGTCTGGGGGGGAAGCTCCTGGGAGAGGGAGGCCCCTTTGGGAGGGTCCCTGGGGGGAAGCAAAGGGAGATCGGTTGTGCTTTTTCTGTTGATTGTATATATTTGTAAATGTTGTGAATTTTGTATATTTGTACATATTCATTGCATTTCTCTGCTTGTAAATACAGCCTTCATTTGCTTCCAGACTGGGCTAGCCTGGTTACCTGTTGGTGGGGGGGGAATTTCAGCTCACACCGACACACTTTTTATTTTTGGTGCCCAACGTGGGGCTCGATTGCTTGTATGATTTATTTCTGCTCAGATTAGGAAGCAAAATGAAGCTGTTTTGGATTTTGAGTCATTCTGTTTCCTCGGTTCTCAGTGCAATTGTCTACAGATGGGCCATTTCCTGCATGATAGACAAGATTGTGAGATATCTGGCATATAAATCGTTTCTTTGGGTTAAGAACAAGTTACTAAATGTTATTGGATTCTGTTGTGGCCTTATTGGCCTAAGGAGATATGGTAACTCAACTATGAATCTGCTAGCAGACATATTTGAGTTTGTTACTCCTCTTACAACTACAGAGGGTCTTTGGAACCAGTGGTACCCTAGATATCTTGTGCTAGCCTTAATTTTGTTGTTTCTTGGAATAATCATATGGCTACTGATAGCACTGTGTCAAGAAAGACAGAAGGCTACTTGCTCTTCCAACCTGCGTAGATGTAAGAGGAAATATAGAAAAGCTCAGAGAGGTTCGGAATTGGTTTCTGATTCTGATTACGGTGACCAGGAAATCACAGTTCAGGTTTGTGAGAAAGCTGCCAATAGTTTTGACTCAGAGCCAGCAGCAGTAGCTGCGGGACCTTTGCCGGAATCTGAGATAACAGAAATGGCTGCGCAGGCAGACATAGTTGCGCAGGCAGACATAGTTACACAGACAGACTCCGTTACACAGACAGACTTGATTACACAGGCAGACAGGGGTACACGGGCTGACAGGGGTACACGGGCAGACATGGCTACTCAAACAGACATAGTTGCGCAGAGAGAAATGACTGTGCAGACAGACATAGTTACACAGAGAGACATGGTTGCGCAGACAGACATAGCTGTGCAGGCAGACGCCATTAACGAGGCACAGTCTCCTCCTCCTCCCTCTGCTGCCCAGACGGATGCAGCAGTGGCTGCAGGATCTCAAAGCACACCTTCTGCCAACCCTGCACAGACTCCCTCTGCTCCTGCTAACCCTGCACAAAATTCCTCTACTCCTTCCAACTCTGCTGTGAACGTGAAAGCCAATCCAGTAAATTTGGTGGCCACTGTCAGCAGAAAGCGCAAAGGAGCTGCAGGAGGAGATGCAGATGCTGCAGGAGATGGTGCAGATGGAGATGAGGGTCCTTCTACTCAGGGTCCCTCTGTTAAGAAATCTCCTTCTGGTGAGGAAGAGAGGGTTAGCCTTAAAACTCTGGCAGACCTCTTGAGACCCCACATGGATGATGGAGATGTAGACCCTGCTAAATTAGCAACTGCTGGCAGTGCCTCTGAACTCAAGGAAATTCAACGGAGGATTAAAATAGGATTATGGGGACAGCGACCTCAGGATGATGATGATGATGAGGATGACATACAGTCAGCTAATGCACCCAGACAGGAAATTAGACATGTGAGGAAGGATTACATCAGAGGAGATAATGAGCCAGTCCTGTCTTGGCTAGCCAGGTGTTTTGATATGGGAGCCCCAGCATTGGTGGTAGGTGACAAGTCAGCCTCTCAGTTGGGGATGCTCTCAAAGGATACAGGCATAGACAGGCATCTAGGCAAGTGCATTGGTACAGTTTCTCTGTGGGCACGCCTCCTATTGGCAGTCTCGCTGAGGTACCCCAGCAGAGATGATTTACCATGGAACCCTAAGCCTTGGACCACAATAGCTGAGGGAATCAAGCGTCTGAGAGAATTTGCTGTGAGAGAAGTAATGTATGGAGATCATAAGACTCTGAATCCTGATGAAATTCCTGTTGGAACAGGCCTTGCCAAAAAGCTCATTAAGCTTGCTCCTCCTAATTATGCTACTATTCTGGCAAGCAGGATTGTGGCAAGAAATTATGGTGGAGCACCTCCTACTGTTGGCCATTTCACTGACCAAATGAGGCAATTGGAGGATAGTCTTGCACGTACTTCTTTGGTTTCAGCCATTGAAACTCTGTCTGGAAAGATGGAGAATTGCATGAAAGAGCTGAAGGAGGAACTTAAAACCTCCATATCCAACTTGATGAAGGGGGATGATTCTGATTCCTCTTCCTCCAGATGGATACAAGTTTCAGCTGTTAGGAACAGACGTGCTCCAAGAAGGCCATTCCAGAATAGGTCAAACCAAAACAGACAGCAGAGGCAATCACGTGGCAGTATCTGGATAACTCTGCGTGATCAGTTTGGTGAGAACATGAACAGATGGGATGGTCAACCAACTTCTGATCTTTTCAAGAGGTTACGGGAGCTGCAGAGGGGCAGATCCCGAGGTAGCAATACCAGGAGGGTAGCTGTCGCTTCCTCAGTTTCCCAGAACAACTCTGATAGCTCCAACAGTGATCCTAATTCTGGTGCTGGACATTGTGCCAGCTGTACATGTGGAGGTAATCCCCACCATTAGGGGTGCCCTGCCTTCCGCCAGGGGGAGGTAAGGGATAATGGAGATAACAGAATCTATTGGGATGTGTACATCCAGTGGCCTGGCACTTCAAAATTTCAGAAGTACAGGGCCTTGGTTGACACAGGAGCTCAGTGCACCATAATACCATCAAATTATCAAGGGGGAGAATCTATAACTATTCAGGGAGTCACTGGTGGATCTCAAGAGTTGTTTAAGATAGAGGTTGACATAAGTTTAACTGGGAAGCAGTGGAAGAAACATACTATTGTAACAGGTCCTAATGCACCTTGTATTTTGGGAATTGACTTTCTGAGAGAAGGGCGTTTTAAAGACCCTAAGGGTTACAAATGGGCTTTTGGAATAGCAACTGTAGAAATTGATGGAGGAAAATTGAAGTTGTCCATTAGACCTGAGCTTTCAGATGAATCTGCAGTTGTGGGACAACATGAGATAGAGGATGTAAAGCTGCCGGTTGCTTCTCAAACTGTGCATCACAGACAATACAGAACCAACCGTGACTCTTTGGTGCCCATTCAAAACTTGATTCGTCAGTTGGAGAGTCAGAAGGTCATCAGCAAAACTCATTCACCTTTCAACAGTCCAATCTGGCCTGTGAGAAAGCAGAATGGAGAGTGGCGTCTGACAGTTGATTTCCGTGCCTTGAATGAAGTAACTCCACCCATGAGTGCAGCTGTACCAGACATGATGGAACTCCAATATGAGCTGGAATCCAAGCAGGCCAAATGGTATGCTACCATAGACATTGCTAATGCTTTCTTCTCTATTCCCATAGCAGAGGAATGCAGGCCTCAGTTTGCTTTCACCTGGAGAGGCATTCAGTACACATTCAATCGTTTGCCCCAGGGGTGGATTCACAGTTCAACCATCTGCCATGCAGTGATCCATGATGCTTTGGAGAAAGGTGGAGCTCCAGAACACATTCAGTTCATCGATGACATCATCGTCTGGGGTGAGACTGCTGAAGAAGTCTTCGAGAAAGGTAACAAAATCATTGACATTCTCTTGCAAGCTGGTTTCGCTATCAAGCGAGACAAGGTGAAAGGACCTGCCAGAGAAATCCAGTTTCTGGGAGTGCGGTGGCAAGATGGTCGCCGTCACATCCCAATGGATGTGATAAACAGAGTCTCCACCATGGCAAATCCCACCAACAAGAAAGAAACTCTGCGTTTCTTAGGCATAGTGGGATTTTGGAGACTGCACATTCCTGGATACAGTCAGATTGTGAAACCTCTCTATGATGTGACTCGAAAGAGAAACAGTTTCCAATGGGGTCCTGAGCAACAAGCAGCCTTTGACCAGATCAAGCGAGAGGTAGTCCAAGCGATGGGTCTGGGACCTGTCCGAACTGGTCCAGACATTAAGAACATTCTGTACACGGCCGCGAGTGACAATGGTCCAACCTGGTGCTTATGGCAAAGAGCTCCAGGGGAGACACGAGGACGTCCTCTTGGTTTCTGGGGTCGTGGCTACAGAGGCTCAGAGGCAAACTACACTCCAACAGAGAAAGAGATTTTAGCTGCTTATGAAGGAGTGAAAGCTGCTTCTGAAGTGATTGGAACTGAGTCACAACTTCTTCTAGCTCCTAGATTGCCAGTTCTGAATTGGATGTTCAAAGGCAAAGGTTCTTCACCACATCATGCAACAGATGCTACCTGGTCTAAGTGGATGGCTCTGATAACACAGAGAGCTCGAATGGGAAATCTCGAAAGGCCTGGTTTGGTGGAGGTGATCACAAACTGGCCAGAAGGCACAAGCTGTGCAAAACCTCCAGAGGAGAGAGTAACTCGTGCTGAGGAAGCTCCTCCTTACAGTGATCTGTCTGATGATGAAAAGAGATATGCTTTGTTCACAGACGGTTCCTGTCGTCTTGTTGGGAACAAGCGGAGATGGAAATCTGCAGTGTGGAGCCCAACGCGCAGAGTTGCAGAAGCGAGAGATGGAGAAGGAGAATCCAGTCAATTTGCAGAGGTAAAAGCTGTCCAGCTAGCTCTTAACGTAGCTGAACGTGAGAGATGGCCAAAGCTTTATCTCTACACCGACTCGTGGATGGTAGCCAATGCCTTGTGGGGTTGGCTGAAAGACTGGAAGAAGAATGGCTGGCAGAGGAAAGGAAAGCCAATCTGGGCTGCAGATCTGTGGCAAGACATTGCTGCTCGCATTGAGAGAATCCCAGTGAAAGTGAGACACATCGATGCTCACATTCCTAAGAGCAAAGCTACTGAGGAACAACAACACAACCATCAGGCAGATCTAGCTGCAAGAGTTTCCCAGGTGGACACAAACTCTGATCCTGATCCTGATCTTGACTGGAAACACCGAGGTGAGCTGTTCTTAGCTCGGTGGGCCCATGACTCGTCAGGACATCAAGGCAGAGATGCAACCTACCGATGGGCTCGTGACAGATCCATTGACATTTCCATGGATGCTATCACACAAGTCATCCATGACTGTGACATTTGTGCTGCTATTAAGCAGGCAAAGCGGATCAAGCCCTTGTGGTACGGTGACCGATGGTCCAAGTACAAGTATGGTGAAGCCTGGCAGATTGACTACATCACTCTACCTCGTTCTCCATCTGGTAAGCAGTATGTGCTGACTATGGTAGAGGCAAGCACTGGATGGCTGGAAACTTATCCAGTTCCTCATGCAACTGCACGTAACACCATTCTTGGTCTGGAGAGACAAATCCTGTGGAGACACGGAACTCCAGAGAGGATTGAGTCGGACAATGGAACTCATTTCAAGAACAATCTTGTAAAAAACTGGGCCAAAGAGCACGGCATCGAGTGGATATTCCACATTCCCTACTATGCACCAGCTGCAGGGAAGATCGAACGCTACAACGGTTTGCTGAAAACCACTCTCAAAGCCATGGGGGGTGGATCTTTGAAAAACTGGGAGAAACATTTAGCACAAGCAACCTGGTTGGTGAATAGTAGAGGTTCAGTGAATCGAGCTGGACCTGCCCAATCAGATTTGTTGCGAAAGGAGGAAGGTGATAGAGTTCCTGTTATCAGAGAAAAGAATCTGTTAGGCAAAACTGTTTGGGTATTTTCTCCTTCAGGAGAGGCCAAACCTGTCCGAGGGGTGGTTTCTGCTGAAGGTCCTGGTCACACCTATTGGGTGATGCAAGAAAATGGTGAAATTCAGTGTATTCCACAAAGAAATCTAACTTTGGCTGAGAGAGGTTAAATTCAGAGTGTTGCGCAGATACAGCATCGCGCCCAAGAGGAGAGTTCATGAGATCTACGGTGCACGAACCCTGAGAGCCCTGAGTCACCTGAGAGTCCCTGTTCCTTCCTTCGCTCCATCTGCGAGGAAACAAGCTGTTTGCTGTTTTTCCTGTGATTTGACTCTTTTGAATCATCTACATCTGAGATAGCCGGAATGGACTATGGTCTTTATTCACCTATTGTTGTAGATATTATTTTAGATTAGATAAATGATAGTAGCAGCCAATGGAATTGTTTAGAAGGGGTGGACTGTGATGGTTTGAAACTGTCTTTTTAATTTTTCCTTGCAAAGTTCAGAACAGAGAAAGTGAAAGAATGTAAATAAGTCACTATTGGGTGTAAGAAAGCAAAATAACGATTGTTCTAAACACTTCCATTGGATAGATAGAAATGTTTAAGAACTATTACCCAAAACAAAGTAGGCATTCGGCACATTCTGCGTTCGGCAGTGGGGGCAGTTGCTGGGCTGTCTGGCTGCTGTTTCTTCTTCTCTTCTGGCTGAAGATAACACACTGACCTTGGCAGCTAAGTTAACAACTTTCTGCTTAACTAACTCTGCTTCTCTGTCCAGGGGGGTCTGGGGGGGAAGCTCCTGGGAGAGGGAGGCCCCTTTGGGAGGGTCCCCTTGGGGGGAAGCAAAGGGAGATCGGTTGTGCTTTTCTGTTGATTGTATATATTTGTGAATGTTGTGAATTTTGTATATTTGTACATATTCATTGCATTTCTCTGCTTGTAAATACAGCCTTCATTTGCTTCCAGACTGGGCTAGCCTGGTTACCTGTTGGTGGGGGGGGAATTTCAGCTCACACCGACACACCATTCTAGACACTTTTGGATACTGTACTTGTCTATCCACTCTTCTGATCTCTCAAGAAGTCTTCTATCAGATCTGCCAAACATATGTTTGTGTTTGGTATTGTAAACGGCAGTAGAAAGTTTACTGAACCCTTAAATTAGGTGCTGCAACCCGAAACTGAAGCTCATCCTTGTCAAAGAACAGATTTTAACTTCACATTCACCTTTAACTTGCTAAGTGGAGGACAGTGTCTAACCTTAGAAAAGCATCAATGTGTATTTAATCATTAGGACTCTCTTGTTGGCCTTTTTATTTATGCTTGGTGGGCATTGGTACTGTGTTACCTTCTCAACAGACTTAAGTCCTTTCTAGTCTGGCTGTGTTCTCCATCCTTATGGAGAAGTTGTAAGTTTGTGGTTAGATGCTCAGCTGGGTATTCTGGTGCATCTCATGAGAAAGTAGCAGAAACAGTGTATGAGTATGAGAACTACATTTTCAAAGTATGTTTGATATTATTTTCTAGCTGTGAAAGACATTCCCTTCCCCCCACCCCCTTTATGCATAGTGTTAAACCTGCAAAGTAACACTGGTAATGACACTGTCATTGTCAGGCTTTCTTACACTGAGCTCTCAAAAGCACATAGATGTGAATTGCATGTTTGTGTGGTTCCTTCCCACCAATTATGATCAAATAGATTAAATTAGTGCAACACTGGAACTTTGAATTTTAACTCTTCTAAACATCACTGGAAGCTGCTCTGATCCAAACCCTTGTAGCTGAATAGTTCTTTTCAGTCCTGGGTCTTAATCCTCTTTCCACAGTGTATGTGGCATACGGTGTATGTGGCATATGGTATACATGGCACCTATGTTTGGAGGCAAGCATAAGACCATTAGCTCTTTGTATTTTGGCAGACCACAAGTTAAGTCTTCACAGTTTTCTCTAGAGATCTTTTCTTGTACTAAGACTCTACAAAAAGACCAAAATAACAGAAGCTCTAGTCTGAGACAAGCAAACATTGACAGTTTTTTGGCACAAGGTGGTTAAATGTCAATAGATGAGCCAGCATCATGGAGATTAGGACCCCAAATACTTAGTCTCAAAAATATTCAGTCAATTAGAAGCTTTTAACAAGATTTTATCATTTTGTCAAATCAGTACAAATTTAAACCTTAATTTAAACTTAATTAATTCTCTACCAGGGTAGCAAACTCCTCTGTTGCTTAGTTTACACAAATACATAAACAGTCTGGGCCTGAACCATAGTCCTTACCCGGAATATCCACGTTGAATATGGATCTTTGGTATATGTAAGTAGCACTGTTGTGAATGTTTCCCTTTTTTCCATCCTGGGAGAAGTCCTGAAGTCCTGCCTGTGTTCCTATTAACCATGGCTGAGAAATCAGTAGAGAAACTGTTCCTGATTTTGTCACACTCCAACCAAATTCAAGTGAGAGATGACCTTAAGGAATAGAAGATCCTAAACAAGACTTACTATAAAAAAAAAAAGAAAAAGAAAAAAAAAATCTGTCACTCCATCTCCAGCAGCTGTCTTGTCAGGGTTACTATATTTTAGGCATCAGACTCTAGGACCACCACCTAGCACTGGTGTCTTTATGGAAGCAAAAAGTCCATTGTACATTTCACTTCTTTTGTTATCACTTATATCCCTACCGCAAGGCCAATACTGTGCCCAAGTACACAATCCTTCATTCAGGAAAAAAAAATCCTTCATTTTAAACATATAAACTTTCTAGCAGATTGCTAGGTTAGGTTATTGAAGCTCAAATATTTCATACTGAGTCTTTCATTTGTTATGTAGCAGCTTGTTGCCTTTCATACATTCATCATCCAAACATTCCTTACATTAGATCCTGTTCATTTCCTGCTCTGTCCTGTTTGTTACACATTATTTTACAACAAAGCTTGTAACACAAAATATTCAATTCTCTTCCACATTAAAGATTTTTTTTTTCTATGTAGCAGCAGCTTAGCAATGAACTCCTTACTAAATGAAGCATAAAGCAGAGATCTTCTAACAGATTTGTCCATTCCTGATTTCCTGTTGCCCAACACCTTACAAAGTAGGAATGAACTAAGAAGTAGTCTTTTGGACCACTGACCAACCCTTTGTATTTCCTGGTGAGGCAGAAGCACTGTAATCCATCCAATGATGGATTTCTTGATGGAATAACACTTGACTTGTCTAAGCTACTTGTAGCAGACTCTAAATCACACTATTGTTGCCACATAAGTGTTCTGGCTTTGCAGCGTGGCTTAGCCCCCATCACTGCAGAGGTCTAATGACATTTTTTTTAGAGAAGGGTGCAGGGAGAAGTTCTGAGGAAAATAAATTGGTGATTGGGGGGAAAAAATCTGTAGATTAGTTATGCAACAATGAATCCTGACACCCTGACTGGTAAAATTAATCACTAAGTTATTACTGGGCTGCTTATACAGGGTGAAAAAAAAATTGCGAGAAAAGATGTAATGGAAGTAGGGTTGGTTTGTCTGAAAACAAGGAAGGCTGAAATGTGGAGCTGAAGGAATGAGGGCTGTTGCATGGCAGGAAGGATCAAGCTGTTCTTTCCATTCCCTTGGGAATACAACAAACTATAATGGGCTTAAATTGAGGCAAAGGCTATTTAATTTAGGCTTTGAAAAAGACAGCTAGGGTCTCAAGCTAAGAAGAGCTAAATACAGACAGCACTGGTGTAGGGCGGGTGGAGGAAAAATATGACCTTGTATGGCTGGTTTTTATGATTTCTTGCTAGGCTAACAGGTATAGAAAAATAAGCACTGACTGCAGCAGCCTAATGCACACACTGTGGGGGAAAAGCAAAACAGTAGCACAGCTAACTGTAGCAGGGCTCCCCTGCATTTCTTTCACAGCAGTGCCCACTTAATGGTATTTGTCTATGTACATTTGCCACTGGGCCTTTGGTTGAAGGAATAAAGCTTTAACACAAAGCACTTGCTGCTGATGCTGCAAATGAGGTGATTCTTTTTTCCATTCTGTCTGATAGAAAAGGACAGCAGGTGCTGAGGAAGAGCGAGATTTGATGAAAACCTACCACAATACTTTCTCCCCTCTTACAGACATTGCTAAATAGCCATAAACTGCAATTAATGATGTTTTGTCAGGCTGCCAAATAGATACATGCATTTCCATTAGACTAGTGCAACGATTTAATGCAACCTTCTGAATAATGTCTTCAACTCATCACATGAGAGTTCAGGAAGACAGAAGCATAATGAATTAAAAAAAAAAAAAAAAAAAAGTCTAGGAGACAGAAGCAACCACCTAAAGTGCTAAAGAAAAAAAATATCTCTCTGCAGTCAGAAAAACACAAAACAAGTCACAGTGACATTTCTAGACTGTAAGCCACACAAACAATTTCCAAGGATTGGATTAAAAACAAAATTGTAGGAGTCAGAGCTATCCTTACATTCCTTTGCAGGGTTACTGCTCCCACTCCATTAGCTCTGAAGAAGGAAGGATGGAAGATTTATATAGATATTACTCTTTCTTGCTAAATATTTTTCTGAGAAAAATAACTTTGTATGAAATTAATTTTAATGAAGGTTCTGCTAAGTGATATTTAACCCCCTCTCCTGCACACACCAGGAACAAAGAGACACCAGGAGTGTGTTGTAGGATAGGAGAGATTTTGTGCCTGCATGCTGCATGGCTGCTTCTGGAGTGAGACACCTGTGATGGGCTGGATCAGCCCTGTGGGTGTGTATTTGTGCACTGTTGCCTGCAAAACTGCAAGGTTCAATCCCCAATTGCAAAGCTGTCCTGGCAGGATAGCATACCTCCATGCAGGACATGTTAACCTTGTCTTCTGGATGATAGTCCACCCAGAAATGAAGGAGAGAACCCCAAAATTTCACAGAGAAGTTCCTAATGAAATGAGACAGAGCTTCCTTGCTAGTATGTAAGTCTTTGGCTGACTGAAACACAGAATATGTAAGCACTGAGAGTTTAGGATGGGGATCACATCAAATCCAAGCATGTGAAATTCTTGAGAAACAGTCCTCCTCTTTGTACTTACTAGGATTTTCTGTTTTCTAAATGAGTGTCTACTGGCTTTTGGTCAATAGTATCAAAGACTGAGATTTTCAAGGGAGACTAAGAGATTTATGTGCAGGGTTTCTACATAGCAGGATAATAATAATCAGTAGGATTGAAAGATCCTGCCAGGGATATGTGTGAAGGTGGCAGTGTTTGAATGCAATCCCATGACAGCCAGAAGTGCAGCTGTTGCATGAGGGGACATGTTTGTTGTTTATACATGACAGAGTGGGGAGAGAGTCTCTGTGTGTATGCACACATGATGTGTGCAGGTGTACCTGGATAGCCATAGAGTTATGATGAGACATGTTTCCTAACCACAACTAAAGCACATCTCCAACATAACTTTTAACTCCTTAGGCATCTCTACCCCAAGGTATGTGCTGAAAACCAGCATGAATCAGTTATGTCAGGGATGTGCATGATGACCAGATATTCTCAGAAAATTACTTCTAACCATAGCTGAAATCAATAAAACCAGGTTGGTGAGCACTTTTATTAATATCACGTGAGCTCTGTTGGCTTAGAGGTAACATATGAACACCTGAAAATTAGGATTTTTAATGTCCATTCAGTTAGAAGATAAAATAAAGACACAGGAGGAGGCATTTGTCTTCCACACAAAATCATACAAAAAGTCTCTTTTTATTAAATATACATTATTTACAGTTTAAGTCTTTCTTCTGTACAACAGTAACCATAGAAAACCAAAGAAGCTAAGGCTAAATTTATTTTCAGTCCTCAAACAGTGTATTAAGACATGAGACTTTGTCTACAAAACTGACTTGGACTGAGGCAACTTCCCATGGACTCCTCTTTAGAAAACCAGATAGTGAAAGGGGAATAATCTAAATCTCCATTTTGCTTTTTACTGTAACTGACAGACTCTTGCATTACCCTTGGACAGACCATTAAAAGGAAAAAAAAAAAAAAGTCTTTTTTAAAATTTTGCTACTGAAATGAGCAGTGTTCTGAGAGATTTATTTAATATAATTTGAGTAGAATAAAGTAAAATGGATGAAGGGCCCATATGTAGAAGGATCCAATGTTTTATTATTACAGGTATTTAATCTCAGCTAGCTTTCATAGCCTGTCAAACTGCTCCTCTTGTCCCATTTTGGGTTTTTTTTTGGTGCCTTCAAGTACGATACAGTTCACCACAGTCCACTCAGGGGTGGACTCTATCTCCATTAAAATCCCATTAAATCCTCCTAAAGTCAGTGGGTGGGCATCCAAGTTGGTTGGCAACACACCACCCACAGTCCAAACTTCCCCATATATTTCCAGAAACTCCTGAGGGTGACTTAAGTCATATCATGGGCTTAAGTGGAGCTGAAATTTGTTGCCTTATCCCAAGTTTTATCTACAGTTCTGCTAGAAGACACGCACCACAGCACAGTGAATGCAACTCTTGTTGACAGCAGTAGGGGATGATGAACATAAGATCCTGACGTGAATTCAGGTTTACAGGAGATCATCACTGCCCTTGCCCAGGGCAAATCAAGGTTAAATTCGTCTGTGATGTATCCACATTGATCTCAGCAGGATTACAACCAGGTATGAATTTGGCTGTTTCTTTCAGAAAGTGGGTTTCAAAGCAGGGCAGGTACAATAATGTTTAGCTTCTCACTGTCATCTAGATATAGTGGTCTATGTTCAACATGTAATTTATAAAACTCACTGAGGTTTTTATGGCTGGATGCTTGAGAAAAAAACAAACCATGTACCTGCTTGTTCTCCTAACCTCTATCTGAAATTTCATGGAGTGGGTTGAGTGTCTGAGTATTCCTCTGTATTGTAAATAGGATATGAGGCTATGACTGGCTGTGTCTAAACTTTACCTCAGAAGCAATCAGTTTTCTTTCTTAACAATACGTGTGCTCAGCACTGGCAGCAATGACAAAACACTTCAGAAAATGGTTTGTCTAAATGATGCAAGAAAGAACTGTAAAGGGCATGCAAAAGTGACTAAATAATTTCTCATGCAAAAATTGTATCAGATGGACTGTCTTTGAAATTGTGAGATTTAAATTCACAGAGAGTGATTAAGAGAATATTGAGAAGCAAATGGTGTTACAATGTGAACAGCAGTCAGTAGTCTAGAAAAAAACTGCCACAAGTCTCCTAAGTGAGGGAGAGATGGGGAGAGGAGAGTCCCTGTGCAGACAGGGTATTTTGGATCACCTGTTGTATCCAGTATTTTATTAAATGTTACATCTGCTTGAGAGAAACCATCCTAGATTCTTCTTTGGGACATTAGGTAGAGCTCTAGTGATAGAAGTGGAGAGATTCAGATTAATGTTGGCCAGAGGTTTGAAATTCTCTCCTGCGTTTGAAGCATATCTCTGGTACTTTACAGATAATCAGGACAATTAAGCTATGTTTTGGCAGGCTAACTAGCAATTTATTCCATGGAAAAAAATGAATCATGGAAAAAGACCTGAAACCTCATATCTACGTGGTAGTTACCATGTGTGGTTTCCAACAGCATAACTGTTCTGAGAACCTTTGCTCCTGCACTGCCTCACTGCGATTGCAACTTGGAGCATTCCCATTCCCCCTTACAGGTCACCACTTCCCACTGGCTACATCTCCATGGCAGAATGCAGTCTCCTCTCTGGCTGAACACACAGCTGACATTTTGAAAATCATGTAATTTCTGAGAATTTCTGATTTCTGTCACTGCCAGGAACAAAATTATAACCTTAGTTAGAATAGTAACACAAGTTCCTCTTCCTCTTACCACCAGTTCGATAGCTCCACATGTTAAAGAAAAAAGGAGATAAAAAAGAAAGTAGAGATGAACTAGATGTGGAGTGACACTGTCAATGCAAACTGTTGCCTTAATCCTTCTTTAGCTCGGCTTGTAGACTCAGTACATTACAAACAACAAACAATGAGCTTACAAATTACAACAGTCCACCAGAAAGTGTGCTTTTTTTTTCTCCCCCCCCCCCCCCAGTTTTTATTTTTGTCAGAGTAACTTAGTGCAAAAGATCACAAAAATAAGTACCAATACATTGCAATATCCAAACTGCTATATGTGTGAATCAGAATAAACAACCAAAGGAAAAAAAAAAAAAAACTACTTTGGACCCAAAAGAAGAGTGTGTTTAGAAGTTTCATGTACAAAAGGAGCACAGAGGAGGGGGCCGCCCACACCAAAAGGGGATGTGGAGAACTATTCCTTGAAAAAAGAAGTGCAGCAAAGTAGAAAACCAAAGGGAACAAATCATGGTTTGAAGTCATGATAGTTACTTGCAAAGAAAATACCCCAAACCCCAAAGGACATAGTGCAACTCTAACTGTAGTCAACCAAGAGGCCTCTCACCAGACTCAGAAGACTGTGGATAAGGCCCTTGGTTTGGCAGGGATGTAACTGTATCATTTGACTTGTTTGATAAGGAGGCATCACAAAACTGCATGAAAGCTTTGAAACAGTACTTGTTTTAGAGATCCTCAGAAGGTCTCAGCTTTTGCTCAGGTCTTTTTACAAAGCATTTCTTTCTGAAAAAGAAAATATATTAAAAAAGTCTAAAACCCCTTTGTGTCTGTGGAAAGCTGGCAGTGCAGAACAATACCTGAAACTGGGTCTTCAATGTAAGCTTTGTGTAGGGTGGCAATAAAAAGTGGCATGAGATGGTGGAGCACAAGGGGGTCAAATTCTGCCTCCTCTTGTTAAACTGAGGTGAAGGACATATTTCAACTGTTTGGCTTTGCTGACAGAAGGGGGTGTTTTGTTTTATTTTGTTTTGTTTTCAGAAGATGCGATTTTGGGTTTTTTTTGTTCAGGAAGTTCACTTATCAAGAACTTTGAGGTTCTTGATGGACACTTACTATAATTTGAAAAGTCAACAGGTATCAGACATATCTGCTAGGGGCTAGCAGTTATGAAACATGACAGACAGGAGGCTTGCATCCTTAATGGAGCTGCAGAGGTACTGGTGAGAGCACACCTGGAATACTGTGTCCAGCTTTTGGCTCCCTAATTGAAGAAAGATGGGGATCTACTGGAGAGAGTCCAACAAAGAGGATGATTAAGGTACTTGAACATCTCTCCTATGAAGAAAGACTGACAGAACTGGGACTGTTTAGTCTCAGAGGGAATCTTACTAATGTCTATAAATATCTGAGGGGTGTGTGTCAAGAGGAAAGGGACAGGCTCTTTTCAGTGGCACCCACTAATAGAACAAAGAATAATGGATATAAGCTAGAACACAGGAAGTTCCACCTCAACATGAGGAGAAAATTCTTTATTGTGAGGGTTTTGAAGCACTGGAACAGGCTGCTCAGAGAGGTTGTGGAATCTCCTTCTCTGAAGACTTTCAAAGCCAGTCTGGATGTGTTCCTGTGTGGCCGGCCCCAGGTGATCCTGCTTTGGCAGTGGGGTTGGACCTGATGATCTCTGGAGGTCCCTTCCAACCCCCAACATTCTATGATTCTAATGGCAGCAGCCATGCAGGGCTAGAAAGGCATCTCAGTGTGTTGAGTTAGCTTTAGATTATGAAATCTGTGTAGATCTATGTGTGTGCTACCTGCCAAAGCTTCTATGTGAGGCAATGATCTCGAATCTAGAATAGACTAGAGCTATGCTCTCTCATGCCCCACAGATTATTGGTTGGATGCCCAACAACAGAAATGGGAACTTTGACACTTAATTTTCATGTATTTGACTGTAAATAGATGCATGTGTTTTCTAAGTGGAGATGTACAGTGTAATTTTAGATGCAAGGAGGGGTCCTTTCTTGATCCCAGCTGGCATGTCAATAAAAAAAACAAGCTGCTTTTAAGATCTGTGCAGATGTGTCTATGAGAGCTGCAAGAGTAAGATAAAATTCCTATGTAAGGGCAAATTCTGCTAGACATAGCTTAACATATTGGCAGGAGCCTACCCTGTCTTTAGGATCAATGGAGAGAAGGATGCACATCTACAGAGCAATTTACCTAATTTTAAAGATGCATGAGACATTTGCCCTGTCCTCACTGATCACAGGACAGGACTGGATGACAAGTGTAAAATGGGTAGCTTGTAAAACCAAATGTAAAATGAAACCAATCCAACCATTCTATGATTCTGTGACTCTGATAAAAACAATCTTCGAGTTCTTCCATAGTTCAAGGGCTCAGTCTTATGTTCAGCAAAATCAATAGCTGACTTCATTAGGAGAAGATTCTCATCCTCTCACCATAGTGAAACTATATGACATATTGATTGCCCCTCACCCAGTATGTGAAGTGAGTAATAAACTAAATGCTAATATAAACAAATATCTCATTAAAATAAGGGTTTGGCTTATAATGTAAAGTTTGAGCATTTGCTAATTAGATTAAGTCTGGCTAGATTAGGTTAAAATCAAGAAGAGAGAAAAACCCTCATGTTTGTACTTTGGCTATCAGTTTTAACTTAAATGTCAGGGGAATCTCATGGATGAACACAATCTGATAGCAGTACAGACCTAAATGGTTTGTTTTCACACCTGGTTTAGCCAATGTGAGTTAAAAGCCTGTCTTTGGTCTGGCTTTGTTTTCACTGCAGACATACCCTAAGTGCTTGGCCATGGCAAGAACAAGAAAAGAAATAAAAGTATACCTGTTAATAGGAAGAGATGAAACACTGCAAATGACATAGGTGGCTGACTTAGGACCAATGTTTTATTTCCAAAAGGGAAATGAGACTGAACTTTCAAAGGTATTTAAATGTCTTGCAGTTTTTAAAAACATTTCACAGCAAGGGTGAAGTAGAAATCCAACTGAAATTCATTTGAGTCAAATGCTTATCTTACCTAGTCACTACACATCCTTAGGAAACTAAATTCCTTTGAAGGCCCACACTTCACTCAGGTGGTAGCCTACATCTCATGGAAAGTTAGATTTCTGACAGACAGTCTTAACATGTCTTCTATAGCCAGACACCAGAGTTCTCAGACAGTCCTTCTAGGCATCCAACTCAGACTTTGCATGATTAAATATCTTTGTCAGTATGGCTGTTATTTGCCAAGTAATTTCTGAGATACAGGAATCTTCAATGCTTAAATCCATACCTAAGTGATGTATAAATTTCATAGTCTAAAAATCCTTGCCTATCAATATCAATTCCAGAAGACACATACTGTATCACTAGAATAAATTACTTGGTATCTCTCTGCCAGCCCCTCAGTTTTGTTATAAAATTTGTCTTGGGAGAAGAAGGAGAACCCCAAACAATGCTTCCAATGAAAGAGAACCCCAAACAATGCTTCCAAACAATTATTTTATACTTTCATGTTTTCCATTAAAATAAATCCTGACATTTTTTATATAAAAAAGGTATCACCCCCTGTGTTCACTGAAAAATGTTACTTAGAATGATAGCAAAGAGAAAAAAGGAAAAAATCCTCCATTAAAAGAGCAATTAAAAAAAATAGCAGAAATGGTTTGCAATACGTGGGAAAAAAGGTCTAAGTTGAAATGTGGAAAATGAAAGCTAATGAGTCCATCACTACACATCTCATCATGCAGAAACACTCTCAAGTAATTATGTATCATGCAAACAACCAGCATGAGGCAAGAGGGCTGTTGTAAACCACATGACAGGGATATCATCCCAAGACTGCTTTCTCAGCATCAGATACTGCTTCTCATAAAGTCTTCCAAAACAATTGCCAAGGAACCACCATATCCAAACTGCCATTTAATTTTTTCTTCCTTGTCTGTTCCCTCCTCCCATCAGAAAAATAGCCAGCAACATACAATGCACTGCCTGGAAAAAGAGCATGTGTAACCTCATCCTAGTTTGTAGGTTATTAACTCATATTGTGATTCTCTGATTTTAATCTGTGTAAAAAGAATCATGAGGCAGAAACCTCAGAATGACTGCAGAAGGGTATAGAAGGCCAAGAAAGAGATTCAGTTGCACAATTAATTGCCTTGAATTAATCCATATCAAGAGCACAGCAATAATTATTTTTTTTCTTAGCTGTTGGATTAATTTCATTCCTGACAGAACTCTTCAAGTGTGATAGCAAATACTACATACTCTTCAGAAGCCCAGAGAAGGCAGTATGCCACACAGACATAAGCAGGGTGTGAAAAAACCTCCCTTGGTAGGAGTTGTCCATTTTTTCTGTCAGGATGTCTGTGACTGAAAAGCAGGTTTTTCAGTCTCACACTGAAACCATACAGCAGAAGTAAAATGGGCAAGATTTGAGTCTTCAGCATTGTTCCCAATCAGGAAAGGACATAATACTTTAGAAAAACAGGAGAGAAGATTCCAATCAGGAAAGGACATAATACTTTAGAAAAACAGGAGAGAAGATTAATTCAAATTAGAGTAATTGGGATTTAAAAAAAAAAATTGTTACCCTAATGTTCTGCTTTGCCAAAAACGTTGATCAAATATTAACCTTTTAAGACATGACATCAGACCTCTCTCTACTTAGCTTTGGAGGAGATATTCCAAATTCTACAAACAGGAAATACTAATCAACCTTTCATGCAGTTTTGGGGGTGGGGAGGGAAGAGCAGATGTTGTGTAGTTGGATTTTTTTTTCTTTTTTTTGAAGAACTGATAGAAGTCATGAATCTTGTGTAAGATTAAACTGCCTTTGTTTTTTGCTTGTCTGTATACTTTTTCTTTGCCACAATGTCAACAATGTTTAACCTCAGCGTGTGATAATCCTCCATATGGCATGAACAGGTATATGCTGCATTTCTAACATTTCAGACAAATATAGAGCACCTAAGTCCTAGCAGCTTCCTAAAACCCTTGGAGATTCAAGCTACTATTTTCCATGCTTCAGCTAGAGTTATGCTAGAGTATGTTGGGTCTACAGAGTCAGCCTTATGAGGTGGAGGTGAAAGAGGTGCAGGGGAATGACATTTACCGTTAATACATACATTGTTGGAAAAGTACTGATAAGCCTAAAAGTTACAGTAAAAGGACAGGAAGTTGGGGGAAGGAGCTTAATAGGACATTTTTGTGGTTCTTATTTTTCCTTACCTCATACCAGCTTCTTAACTAGTGTAAATTAATGTAACACCATTGGACTCAATAGGTATATATCAATTCATATCATTTGAGAATTTGGCTGGTTCTTTATGATTGTTGTAACTAAGCCTGGAAAATAAATCAGGTGTTTTGGTCTCATTCTTTCCCTCTATCCTGTCCCAGTATCTGTAGAAGCTATGTGTTCAGCTACTTTACCTCTACTTTACATAGTCCAGTTCTAATGTAAAAGCGATGAATTAAGTGGCTCTTGAGAAAAGCAGAAAGAAATGCAGGGACTTCGAAACATCCAGGAACCCATAGCAGAAACCATGTGTGCATGTGGATCTTATTTTGTGCAGGGTGGGGTAACATGTCTCTTGAGCTGCAGAAGTAAACTCCGACTGCCAGGTTCTTTGTGTAGAGAATGAGGCACTGTGACTGTTACCAGTGTTTCCTGTACAGGGCGGTCTTTTCCAACTGAAAGTCAGCAAAAAATGAATGATTAAAAGAAAATTGCAAAAAGGAAAAAGGAAGGCAAAAAGGAATAAAGGAAGGAAGGAATAAAGGGAGTAAGAGCAAGAAGAAATTGCATTGTCCATCAGATGAAATATTCCCGTTTGCACTCGCTCACTGTGTTCTGCAAGTCAATGTCAGCTTTATAGGAGCTCTCGAGGTTTTCTGGGTATTCTTTCTCCTTTGTCTGGTTACTTCGATGTGCTTGTTTGTGCTGATAGAGGAATCTGCTCATGATGGCAATGATGCAAAAGATGATGAATATCACAACTGCTATTACACCTGAAAAGGGGGAAAATAGGAAGGAAAGATAAAACCAGCAAAAACCAAACCCAAATCCAACCCCCCAATGACCTCAAAAATACATTACCAATGAACATGACAGATCTGTTCATCTCAGTCTGCACACAATCATCTGCCTCTATCACACCTTTCCTAGGAGTTTTTATTTCTAATTTGTTTCTTTAAGACTTATAGCAGCAAGCATTAAGGTAATTCACCTTCTAATTTCAGGCAAATTATGCTTTCACTGGAAGTAAAGTTTGGTCAGTGTGTTTGTTTTCAAAAAAATAGATCTATATGCTCATTCAAATTCCTGCTCTGTTGTATTTTCTTGCATGTTATCTCTGGAAACCTTGCATGAGCCTTGTATACTTTGGTTTATAGCTTCTAGATATTATCAAAGGCAACTCCCTACAGGGCATCCTATAAAGTAAACCGAGAGAAATTGCCTTCCAGGTTTTTAAAGGAAAATGAAAACCATACATGAAGCTATGAGGACAACTTTCCATAGTATATAAATGCTTCCACATGACCTAGTAAGTCACCACAACCCCACTAGCTTGCAAAGAGAGAGATCAAGAAATACAGGATATTACCACAGAATCATAGAATGGTCCAGACCAGAAGGGACCTCCAGAGGTCATCCAGTCTGACCTCCCCACAGTCAGCAGGGACATCCCTAACTAGCCCAGGCTGCCCAGGGCCTCATTGAGCTTCACCTTGAATATCTCTAGGGAAGGAGCCTCAACCACCTTCCTGGGCAACCTGTTCCAGTGTTCCACCACCCTCATAGTGAAGAACTTCTTCCTGATACCCAGTCTAAATCTGCCCTTCTCTAACTTGAAGCCATTGCCCTTTGTCCTGTCACTGCAGGCCCCTGTAAACAGTCTCTCTCCATCCTTCCTGTAGGCCCCCTTCAGGTACTAGAATATTGTGAATATCGTGTTGAGGCTCTCCTCAGAGCGGTGTGTAAGACAGTTACTAGTTAGATTAGTCTTAGACCACAGAATCACATGGAATCAGAGCACGGTTTTGGTTGGAAGGAACCTCTGGAGGTCAACATCTTCAAATGCCCTGCTCAAGCAGTCAGACAGACACTGCTTCTATTTCAAAACACTCAGGTTAATGACAATTGGATGATCTTTAAGGTCTCTTCCAACCCAAACCATTCTATGATTTTTAGGTGTGATATCCGACATCACATGCTGCCACTGTTGGCTTCACCCATAGCACCTGTCTCTGTCCAGGTAGCCTGACACAGATATGTGCTCAGAAATAAAGCAATCACTAGACCTGTATTAGCTTACAGAAAAATTGAAGTAGATTTTATGGGGTCCAGATTTAAGTACTTTAGATGTTTTCATTGACAGATTTATTTTTCAATTGTATTCTTTAAAAATTATCTTACCTCCAATCACAGCTGAATCACTTCTGACTGCATTGGTGAGAGGTTCTCTTTCATCTGCCTTCCCAAAAGGATCTGCAGTTAGTTAAACAAAACCGAACTTATTTTCTGTATCAACTATATTCATTTTTCCTCTGGCTTAGATAGAAGCATCCTCTTACACTCATGAATTCTAAGCATCCTCTTACACTCATGAATTCTAACCTGTTTTCAAAAGATGTGATTTAGGGGACTGAAGAATCAAACCAGAAAGCTCTCTGAAAAAATAAAGTGAGCTTGCAGGACAATTTTCTCCTACATCTTCAGGACCAAAATATGTTAAGGGTATATTTAAAATGAAATAGAAAGGCTCACAGTAACATCTGAAATTGTTCTCTCAGTGTATTGGCAAAAGAATCAGACAGACATTCTAACTAAATAACCCATTGGGAGCTTATCTCAGAAGCTTTTTTCCCCCTTCTTTCTTTTTTTTTTTTAATTAACTTAAGAAACAATATCAGAAAGAATCAGGCAGACTCAACCTGACCTATGTTTGTAGATGTAGATACAAAAGTCAGATTTAATTCCACAAAGAGAAGCATTCTCTGCTTGATATAGCTTCCTGGAACAGATGATTTTCTCTCTGTTGCAGGAATGCAGTGGTCAAATTGAATTCAAAACAGAGAGGAGAAAGAGTCAGAAATTAATTTCTATCTTAAAAGTTCCTGGATGTTGGATGACTCTTGTATCCTATCTATAAATAACTACTGTCAAAACACTGGGCCAGATTCTATATGATGGCAGTTTCAAATTCAGTTTTATAAACCTGGGAGGTCAAGCCCTCCCGAAATCACTGGAGTTACAGCGGTGTACCTATTTTAGTCTTGCAAGTTTCAGAAAATGCTGTTTTCTACAGAATCCAGCTTTCTGCACCTTCACCTTTTTATTTTTCCTTCCAGCTTACCTTCTCCTTTGATGAGATTCCTATCTGTATTTCCCTCCTTTACAAACCTCCAGACTGTTATACAGAGGATGTATATGAGAGTTACAGATGACTGTCTCTGCTATGTATGCTTTGCCAAACTGATCTTTTTGATGCAAGAGTTAGAAGCCTAAATGAGAAATCTGGTGTTGGAAGGTTTGTTGTAATAGAACATCCTTACCTTATTAGCTGACTCAGTTACGTTTTGGTATCTCATTGACCAAGATTTTTTTTATTGAAATAAGCAGTAATTTTGTGTTTGTGCATCAGGAGGCAGTATTTAGTTTCATAAAGGGGGCATTTTCCCCTTATTCTCTAAATCACTGATACCAGCCCCAAATATGAGAAGAAGCCAACAGTCTTTTCATGTTTGTCATGATTTAAAAGATGCAACTCTCCTGCTAGTTTTAGGAGTAGAAGGATTCTTATTGAACGCACATATACTGAAAAGTCAGGGTTCCCCATTTCTGCAGTTCATTGACTGAGCTACTAGCATAAAAGGAACCTTTGGGGCCAACTGAACAACTCCCATACACTTGTTATCGATGTCAACAGTGGTTGCCAATTGGGACACTGAATTTGAGACCTACTTATAAGGTGCCTCTTGCTTGGATATTGGGTGCTTATAGTGATGCTGCCAAGAAACAAATGGTCAGGCCAATGCTTCATCTAACGTGCTACATTTGTGGGACTGAGATGGGGATAAAAGTTGTTTTACATGTAAATACAGATAACATCCTAGAAAAGGTTAGGTCGGAAGGGAAATCTGGGGGTTATTTAGCCTAATCTCAAGCCTTTGAGCCTGAGGTCAAAGCATGGCCAAATTAAAGATCAGATTCAGGTAGCTCATAATTTAGTACATTACAGGTAGGTTCATCTCCTTTATTTTTCAGTATCTCAGAGATAGTTATATAAATCAAAGTAAGTACCTTAAGTTCTTTTTATTTTGTAAAACAGAGGAAAAGAACCTGTCCTAAGATGACTGTCAAAGATGGACATTGTGATTTGCCTATTTCTTTCCACAGATTAGTAGGGGAGTAATCATTATTTTAGCCTCAAGGTGATTTAACTTTCAGATACTGGAAGTTTGGTGAGGTATTTTCTACCCCAGCACTCAATTGGTGCAAGTGAAAATAGTTACAGTAAAAATTCACATCTGTTGAACATTAGTCCTTCTATACTAGAGAAAAATCTCCAGCTGGTATCTGGTGTGCAGCATTAGTAAATAGAGTCATGAAAGACTATTAACTATGCATGAAAAAAGCATGAAATTAAATTTCTACCTTAAAAATTAAATAAGACATCACTCATGCCTAAAAGATTATGTAAGATCTGACAATAAATGCTATTAAGGCTCTGCTGGTTTTTGGCAACTGTTAACAGAATTTAAGCACTGAGAGGAAACCAGAACGAATGTTGGAGATCATTTTCAGAACGGAGGCCAACAGACACAGGCCTTAAGAATTATGTTTTGCCTGAGAAATAAAATCAGGATATAAGGAGAGGAATGTTTGTTACAGCAGAGCAGATGGTATGTGATGGCAGAACCATCTCCAGTGGGAACACAATAAACTCTGAAGCTAAGGAAAAGCAGTACTGTGTCTCATATGAGATCTTAACAGAACATCCTTCTCTTTTAAAATAAAACTGATGACATTACACTGCATCTGGAAGCACTGCTGAAGTCAGAAGGCCCTTCTGGAAATCACCTAGTCAAATCAGGGTCTACTGCAGCAAGTTTCTCAGAGCTGTTTCCATTTGGGTTTTAAATATATCCAAAGATGGAGACTTCCTAACATCTCTGGGCCTCCTGCCACCTTTGCTTCATTTCCCATTCATTCTGATGGATCATTTTTGAGTTTGGAGTTGATCCTTGAACCAGGTCTCTGGGAGTTCTCTTATCAACAGAGTGATTCTTCCAACCAGGTCCATGACCAAGTCAGATGTTGTTCTCCTGAAGTCTGGGGTTGCAGTCATACTTTCTGTTTGTTGTTTTTTTTTTTGTTTGTTTGTTTGTTTGTTTGTTTTTGTTTTGTTTTGTTTTGTTTTGTTTTTAACTTCCTTTCAGGATCTCGATCTCTCCCATCTCATATTTGCTGCAGCCAAGGCTGTTCTGGCATATCCCTGGTCAGTTCCTCCTTGTTTAGAAATACCAGGTGCAGCACAGCTAGAAGAGTGAGAGAAGGGCTTGCAGTGTTTAAGCTGCCTTTCAGAAGAAAACTTTTTCTGTGTAGCTTCTGACTGATGAAAGTCTTTGTCACTTTTTACTTACAATGCATGATGACCTTCTCTTCAGCTGGAGTAGAGAGCTTAAGACTCCACCATTTACACAGCTAAATCTCCTCTGGCTTTTACAGTATTTTAATACTAAAACCCCCCATAAACAAACCCCAAAACATAGAAAAGCCCATTATCTCTATGCCATCAGTGTAGAGTTCAGAATGCCAAAACCTCTACATGTACCTCAGCAAGGAAGAAAGTGATTTGCAGATCTTTGTTAAATATCAAAACCACAGTAAGTCACCTTTTATTTTATGTTTCCCAATCAGAAACAGTGTGTATGAATAACTGAGCTCTGAGTGAATGGATTTTATTCTACATCTGTCTGCTAGGAAACTCTCTTGAAGACAACAAGTATTCCTCTCTGAAGGAAAGAGCTTCAATTGTTTTCATGTTATAAATATAGAAAGCTTTTTTCACACATTTGAAGAGAGATTTCCTAGAGGGTTTTTTTTGTTATATCTGTACATTAGAAACTTGACACAGTCAACTTTGAAGTTCTATTTTTCTTCTCAGACACTAAATAATGAGAAATTGGGGACTGAGGAATTGAGATATGAGCAGTAAATATGAAAGTTAATCCTTAACTCTGACTTCTTTTTATTTCTTTAAATGTGTCCTTTCCATGTATGAATGTAATTCTCAAGTACATCTATACAAAGTATAATTTGCCATAAATTGGATTCTTTTTTTCAACAAGAATCTACCACCCAATGCTCTTACTACAGCAGAGAAAGAAATGAAGTCTCCAGAACTAACTTGTTTGAATGATCCTATTCAGGCTTTAATCAAATCCAGGGTGACTTGTGAGACAGTAGTGTCAGTTAATTCATCACAATGAGAGTAAATAATATTTTAAAGCAGAGAGTGGCAAATAAGCGTGCATTTCTGATGTAACAGTACTTAACCTTCACAATTGGGTGCAACTTATTACAAGCCTTAAATATTTAATTCTAAACATTCTACACTCTGCTCTGTGTTCTATCCTGCAGTTCTGAGCATCAGGTTTTTCTGTGTTCAAACTCTTTACAAGAGGTAACAAATGACAGGGCAAGAAGGTCATATTTTCAGTATCATTGCCCATTCAGTATTTTAAGACATTCTTTTGTGCATGAAAGCAGATACCTTAGATAACTCTGGGTGGTGAGAAGCAAGTAGGGAGGTGGGGAATATCACAGACACAAACACTGTCAGACACTTTCCACAGAGTAATCAGCAACCTTTTTCTCTATGCAGAATGCTAATAGCATCATTTGTTTTCTGCTGAATATCTTAGGTAGAAGCTGCAGGAAATGGGGATTTGATGCACGTACAAATGTCAACGAGATCATATTATTGTCTAAACTACAGTTTTATTAGTTATCATAAAAGAGAAGGTGGCTTCACAGGTCAAGGGGCAAAAAGTAGCCTTTAATTTGTACCCCTTTCTGGTCATTAAGAATTCTGCCACATCCACTGGTGACTAAAGCAGCAGCTTGATTGCCTTCATTCTTGGTGACAACACTTCCAGCTGCTCTGAGTATCCTTCTCTGCATACAAATTCACATATGAAAATTACTTAAGATTCCCAGAGGACAGTTTCAGGATTGAAAAAAAATAAATTAGCTATTGGGATCATCTTGCTGGTACCACTCAAATAGTGCTCCTTCTTTTTAACCTGAGAGAATAAAGTACAAGCAATCAATGAAAATCATGCACATGTGTCAAGGGGTTTATCCAAGGAGTTTTGTTCATTTCTTCTAGGGCAGGAAGAAATTTGACTTGTTTGTTGTATGACTCCTATTATTTCATCACCACTGGGACACAGAAGCTGTCTAACATTTATGTTCGCCTTTGAGATCTGCAGCACTGGAACTGTTTAGAGTGCACAGGAATGGAAAATCAGGTGCACAATCACATTTCCAATGCTGTTTCTACTACACCTTTGGAATTTTTTGTTGATGTTGAAGGCATATTTTAGGCAATCTAGGAACTTAGCCTGAAAACTTTGTTTTAGTACAATGACTTTTAAAGGGACCTTGGCAAATCTTAATGCCCATCCTCAACATTCTTAATTTTGAGAGAAAACACAACTTCCCAGTTCCCAGTTGTCACAAGTACATTTCAGAAAAAAAAAAAAAAAAGACAAAACCAAAAAGAAACCTCATTGTATAGTATCCTTTAAATTCTCCGTTCCCTCTTCACAGGACATACCTGATGAGGAGTATGTTGTGGTTACTGTGTTCACATCAGCTTCCATTATGGATGCACAGCTGGATTCAGTCAAGGAGCCTTTGACAGTCACGGGAGCAATGCTTGGATGGCGTAAGGCAGCTTTCAGGGGAGCAATGTGGTTGTACTGAACAGAGGACAGGCAGCCAGTGAAACCGTAGGCATTTGCCTTTGAGACTTCAGGGTCCAGTGGCAAACTATCTGCATAACAACAGAAAAACACTCCAGGAATTATCTGATTTAGGAAGGCATTAAGAAATTAATCTTGTTTTTTGCCTTACTGCTTCTTCTCTTCATCCAATCTCAACTGTTCAGGTTTGCCTTTAACAGTCTACAAGTCCTCCCTGGCCTGATCCATGAGGTTCCCATTCCCAGTCTTCCTCTGCAATGGTACTTGCTTTGAATCAAATTGGCTCAGACACAGAAGTCTACATTGCAAACAAAGAAGGACTTGTGGGTGGATACAAATACTGGAGGCCATCCTGGGCACAGAGATCACAAAATTATTGGTAGAGTTTTCAGCTGTTGAAGAAGAGGGAGGTCAGTCTAAGTGCTGCCTTGGACTTCCAGCAGGCAGACTTCAACCTGTTTCAGAGACCAGTCAACAGACTCCCTTGGGGGCAGTTCTGAAGAGCTATGGAGGCCATGAAAGCTGGACATTCTTAAAGAAGGGAGTCTTAAATGGTGCAGTCCCCATCCCCATGTACTGAAATATGAGTCTGAGGAGGAGGTGGCCAACCTGGCTGAACACACAGATTTAGTTGCAGCTTAGGGAGAAAAGGAGAGCTTTTGGTCATTGGAAGAGGTACAGGCCTCTTGGGAGGACTAAAGAGTTGTTTTTTGATTATGTAGAGAGAAAATTAGAAGGGCCAAAATCCAGCTAGAACTTAATTTGGCTTCAGCTGTTAAAGAGAACAGGAAATTCTTCTACAAATATACTAGTAACAAAAGGAGGGCTAAGAAGAATCTCTGTCCTCTATTGGATGCAAGGGGGAACATAGTGGCCAAGGATGAGGAAAAGGCTGAGGTACTCAACACCTTCTTTGCTTCAATCTTTAGTAGTAAGACCAGTTGTTTGCTGTATACCCAGCCCCTGATCTGGAAGATAAGAATGAATCCCTCATAATCCACAAGGAGATGGTTAGTGACCTGCTGCACCACTTAGACATACATGATTCTGTGGGGCTGGATGGCTTACATCTGAGGGTTCTGAGGGAGAAGCACTCACCAAGTACTTGAGGAAGTGCTTACCAAGCCACTTTCCATCATTTGTCAGCAGTTCTGGCTAACAAACCCATGCAAATTTACAGGTTATGGGAAGATTATCTGGAAAGCTGCCTAGCAAAGAAAGACCTGGGAGTGTTGATCAACAGCCAGCTGAACATGAACCAGCAGTGTACTCAGGTGGCCAAGAAGGCCAACCTGCATCCTGGAATAGTATGACAAGAACGACCAAGTGATTGTCCCTCTGGTCAGGCCAAAACTCAAACACTGTGTTCAGTTTTGGGCCCTCACTACAAGAAAGACATTGAGGTGCTGGAGAAGACCCAGAGAAAGGCAGTGAAGCTGGTAATGGGTTTGGAGAATAGGTGTTATGAGGAACAGCTGAGGGAACTGTTTTGGCTGGAGAAAAGGAGGCTGAGGGGAGATCTTATCACTCTGTACAACTACCTGACAGGAGGTTGTAGGGGAGTGGGTGTCCGTTATTCTCCTTAGTAACAACTGAGAGGTCTAGAGGCAATGGTCTCAAGCTGCACCAGAGCAGGTTTAGATTGGCTGTCAGAAGAAATTTCTTCACTGAAAGGATTATCAAACTCTGGAGTAGGTGCTCCAGGGAAGTGGCTGAATCCCCATCCCTGGAGGTGTTTGAAAGACTTATTGATGTGGTGTTAAGGGACATGGTTTAGCACCAGACTTGGTGGAGTTAGATAATGGTTAGACTTGATAATCTTAAAGATCTTTTCCAACCAAAATAATTGAATGATTCTGCTTCATTCTTCATCCATTTTCTCTACTGTCTGGACAATACCTAACACATCATAAGTGCTGATCATGGCAATAACTATAACAATAATAAACAGTAAAAATAGCAACATTAAATATCATAGGATCCATAGGATGATACTTTTCAACTTTTTTTTTGCATCTGTTAACAACATCAGTTTTACAGATATGGAACCTGTCTTCAAGGCATTTTACTTCCCTCACACTTTTAATGAAAAAGCTTGCTCTCCATTGTCTATTATACAATGCTTCATGTGACCTAATACTGAATGACTTGCTAATACAGGCTCACATCCCTCAAGTTTATTTTCCAACTTACTTTCCTGGTTCTCTTATTGATGTTACTCAATTTTTACATGAAGTGTTCCTAGGAATCCTCCTAGTTATGAGCCAGGCTTTATTCTGTTATTCCACCAACAGAATAAAAATCAAAACTGTATATGTCTTCTTATCCACATCAAAACCAGTATCTCCATGCTTTTTTCCAGCCTGAAGAGATGTCATGCAATAAATTTACCTCTTGTTCTGTGTCCATTTACATTTTACATAGAGAAAGCCAATTCAAAGGTAAGTGTGTTAGTGTGTTTGGCCTTTTTTTTTTTTTTCCCTAGTTTGTTTGGGAAAGTCAGTGAAGGATGGTGAAGCCATCTTCTGTTTCCTTCAAGCTCTCCTTTATTTACTTTCTAAAAATTGACAATCATACTGCTCAGAGGTCTGTAACATGACACATCTTTTATCTAGGTCAATCAAACATGAATAAAAAGGCACAAATGAACACATATATGGTATAAAAAATTATTCAAAGTTTAAGAAACTTCCTGTTAATGAAAAGTAAAAACTTGTAGCACTGAAAGTTTTGGAAATACTTCCAATGACATTGGAAAATACGAACTCCCAGTTTTTCAAGTTTATATTCAAAGCCTGAAAGACTAAGACTGTAAGCTTCAAAATAAGGTCCATTTTTTCCAGTTTAAGATACAATGACTATAGAAGATCTCTGTCAAAAGAATTTAAAGAAAAAGTAAACCTTCTCTTATAACTGACATATTCCTACCTGTATGTATATGAAAAGACATAAAAATCTCAAAACTAGCACAAAGCACACAGCATTTTTATTTGCTGTCAGAGGGACTCAGCAGAGAAAGAGTTCTAATTATTTTTAAATGTCTTCATGGAAATACAGTGTGGAAGACTTTGGCTATTTCTCAGCAAAGCAAGGTACAATGTGAGCTTGCTCTCCAAAGTATCTTACAAGAGAGATGCTCAGTCTCCAGAGTTGTCTTGAGAAGATCGTCTGGGCTGTGAGTAACTGAAAAATAGAGAGATGGGAAGGGAAACAGGCTTTGCCACTGGAAAATCTTACAGGGGTTCACATCTGCTCTTCACAAAGTGTGTAGGAATTGGCTGCAGTTATGTTTTTAATGAGATTTTGGCAGGGATGTTATAAAACAGACAAAGAATTGTTTCCAAGTTCCTGCAAGAAGACTTATATAAAACTAAAAGATTGATTTACAGTATTTGCCATCTTTGTTTGAATTTATAAAACCCTTTGTAAACATTCCTAGTCTTAGCCTTTCCAGTTTTATAGCTCTGACACAAACAGTGGATTTGTTGGTATCTTTTAGACATCAGGCAATCTAAATTGCTCTGTTTTGCCCCAATGTGCAAAACAAATAATGAATTCTTTTTCCATGGTACAAGAGTTTGAAAAGTCTAAGATACAGTACTTTTGAAGGCTTTTAAAAAAAAATTAAATTAAGGGCCAAATCCAGGAGCCTTTTGTCAAAGCTTTTCATGAATAAGAACTAAGAGATTTGTTGTTGAAATGCTTTGAAATTTGGGGAAAAAAAATTAAAAAATCAAAGAACAAAACCAATTCCTCTGATAAAAATCCCACTAGCACAGATACAGAATGCTTTATTATATGGCTTTAAGGTGCATGCTTTATGTTTTTCAGAAGGCATGGCTTCCACTGTTCTCAACAAGAGATCTGCATAACTTGCCTGTGAACGACTTGTGCTCCACTCTGAATTCTTGAACAGATGATGTAAATCTGTGACTGTGACATGGTTACATCTGTGAAGGCTTATTAAAGGCCACTCTGTCACTTGAAGTCTTTAAATCATGATAAAATGCTTTTCCAAGAGTTATTTTCACTACATGGCAGAGTCCTCAGTTAGAGAAGCAACTTGGTGAAGTTCCAAGGTCTGTGTTAAAGCAAGGTCACACGAAATATCAGTGGCCTTCCTCTGACCTGGTTATTATGCTGTGAAACTTTCCATGCATTTGACTGGCCTGTAAAATGACACTGAAATGTTGCTGATGTCTCGGTTTGTTCTTCTGACATTTTAGCACTGCATTTTTGTTCTTGGTACTGGAGACCAAGTTACTTTGGATGATTTCAACGTAGGAGGGATGTGGAGTGTGTGACAAAGCGATATTCTTAAGCTTTTGAGTAACTTAACTATTCATTCTCCACATATTAAGTTTATCCATATTTTTGGGAAGCAATCTTAAATCTTCAAGTTTTGTGTCATTTTTGCTTTCTTGTTTCCCATGTATTTGCAACCAGAACACTTTCTGTTGTTAAGTCTAACATGGAGTTGTATTTTTTTAAAACTTTATTGATAGTATGAACACAATTTACCTGCTGATTGGATTCCTAGTCACCAAAACAGACATCTTGTTCTACTGCGGTTTCTTTGTGCATCTCTGCCATATACAACACGTTTGTTTTCTGATCTTAAATAAAGCAATTTTAAGTCTTACTGTCTCAGTACTGAAGAATTAATTTTCACCATTTCACCAAGAATTCTCTAGAACCCAAAACTCAGCTGCTCAGCAGTTTATAAGAAAATTGACATAGTAAGTGATAACTAACAGGACAAGGAATTGGAATCAAAGAGAAATCAAGTGTGATTTTTGTGTAGCAAGAGTGGCTCAGAAGATCTTCTTTCGAAAGACAGCACTGTGGAAAATGGGATCATAAGCACTATCATACACCTTTTTGTTCTTTCTTCATAAACACTAATTTCATGTCACTCAGAAACTTAAATCTGAGCCCAAGGCTTACTTGTGTGTTCACTTATAGCCAGAAACGTCTATCATGGATTTCCTTAATGGAAATTTATTTTTAATGTCAGTGAGAGCAGACGTAGACTTTCTTAAATGTCTGTCCCCTAATTAATTAAACTAAGTGAATTGCTGGTAGACGCACAAAGGGTAATTTACTCTATATGCTGAAGCACTGATTGTCCTTTTTTGAGTCTGAGAAATAGAAATACAATTTTTATGGGAGTTAAAGTGTATCTATCACCTCATTTTGTCAAGGTGCTGAACAGCAATGGCAAGATTACTTCTTGGACATTGTCACTAGATTTGAGCCTATGACCTTGAGGTAACAAAGTCTTGTAGTCTCCACACTGCATCTGTCTCAGAAGAATTGACTATCAGGTACTGTGTAGTTACATCAAAAAATATGCTGCTATGTCCTTTGACAAACTCAGCAAACACTGCTGATGCTAATCATTAATTTAGAAAGGACAGAAAGCACGCCTTGCATTAGACTGGAATCTACAAAAAGGCATGTTTGGGATAATCACAGCTCCTGGTGTGAGCCTGGTACAAAGGCAAAGTGAACAACACAATTTTTTTTTTTTTTCCTGGTTAGAATCACTGGGCTCAACCTGTTTGGCTCTTGCTTAAAAAAAGGATGTCTGAACATAAGACAGGCTTCAGGTACCTTCAAGACACTTGTGAAAAAGGAAGAGACAGTAAGAGCAAAGTAAAGATACTCTTTCTCACAAGTTTTCCCAGGAATGAGCAGAATTCACTAGGACTTGTTTGCTGGCAGCTGAATATTTTGTGCCATGTGGAACATTAGAGAATTCTTGCTTCATTAGGCTTAGCGAGAGCCAGTTTCAGCTATGCATTTACTAAGTTTTCTTAAAGACAGATTGTCATTGAAAATGAAGCACTGCTTGGTGTTGCAATGTGAGATTTGTTACATGTCATGGCTTTTGACATTTGAATCCTAAGCTGTCACAACGCAGCCAACCCTATTTTGATTTTGCATGGGCTTAAAATACCATCTCTAAAAAGAAAATATGGAAACAGATGGAGAGACAATGTGCAAAGTGTACCATGTGCAATTTGTAGTCAAACTTTGCTTAACTGCTGCCATCTTCAACCCAAATGCCTCTCTTCTTTAATCTTAAATAGTCATTTCCATTTTCCTTAATGCTTTACTAGGCTACAAGGAGCCCCATAATGCACACAAGAAATTATTTTCTAGGGGATACTCCTTCTAAAATATAAGTATTTATGGTGAGTCTGCAGCAAAGAGCCTTGCAGTGACCAGAAGAGTCCAGCCAATATCTCTTGCAAACATTGCTGTATTGTTAAAAAGCTAGAGCACAATATTACAAGAACGTGACTTTAAATTTCTCAAGGAAATTGTAAGCTTGTGAGTTCAAAAAGGGAATTACTTTCTATCAAAAAAAAAAAAAAGAGGGACTTAAGTCTTTTTCCTAGAAATGCTCTAAAAGGCTGTGCTTCTTTAGGGAAGGTTTTGTATCTCAGAGGTAATGTCAACTTAACTCTTCTGATTTAATCATCCCATCATCATCTCCCCCAGTATAATATTGCTCTTGGATGCTCTGTAATATTTCAGTGTATAGATTCCATTTTCTTCTTGTGAACTTTTAATGAGAAAAGCTATTGTGGAAAGAGTACTGCACCTACATAATGATTTTAATAAAATAACTTCCCAGATAAATGTTCTTCCATGTATATTTTATATGAAAGCTGAAAGACCTAGTGGAAAGGCTCCCACAACTAGAGTGTTTCAGCTCAAGCTTTAAGAGGTAAAAGGTATCACGAACATGTGCTAAACTACACAATTCTTCATACTGTCAGTGTGGGAAGGTCTGCTAATTCATCATAGAATCATAGAATGGTCCGGGCCAGAAGGGAGCTACAAAGGGATACCCTCAACTAGACCAGGTTGCCCAGGACCTTGTCAAGCCTTACCTTGAATATCTCCAGGGAAGGGGCCTCAACCACCAAAGTCACATTTCCACATGTCACTTTGAAGACGTGTAAATCGGGTCAACATGAATAGGTACTAGAGATCTCTTTGTTTATCTTTACAGGGACTGTAATGGTGAAAGATTTAGACATGTTGGGGCACAGTAAGAAGTTTTCAAATATTCATTAAGGTTAATCCCCAAACAAACTATGCTTTCCATTGGGAGAGCAGCTTTTTCTAGGCAAGGTCTAAACATATGCAAATATGTCTGTGAGATCAGAGAATTATAGAATAATTTAAGTTGAGGTCATGCAGTTCAATCCCTTGTTCAAAGCAGAGTCAGTTTCAGAGTTAGGTCAGACTGCCAATAGAGTTCATGTGGTTAAATACAACAGTATGGTCTCTGCAAGGAGTACTTAAAGTAAATGAACTGGGACTCTGGTTAAGATTTCACTGAGGCTTTGCCATAAACTGTATGACCCCTTTGAGGCCTGAATCCAGTATTTATTAAAGTCCATGGAAAAACTCTCACTGATAGTGATGAACTTTGGATTGGTCTTTTTTTTTTTTTCCCCCTGTCTTGGTTCTCTGTCTGTGAAGTAAAAATGACAACAACCTACAGAATAATAATATTTTTCTATTGCTGTTGGATACCGTGAGGATGAATTTAACAAATGATATCTGTTGGCTACTTGATTGCTGCTTCTTTTTACTCCCTTGTCTTCAAAGTCACACTTATATTTAGATTGATCTTTCTAAGGCAGCTATATGGCCCCATTACTGTGGATCTGAACAGCTCACAGCCTTTAATGCTTTTATCCTCCTAGCACCCCTCTGATGTAGGGATGTTCTATTATCCATGCTTTACTGATGGAGAACAGAGATAGTAAACCTCAGACTGGTTCCACTGGGAATAAAATGCCTGCTTATCTTTATATCTGCACATAAATGGTTTGTCCAAGGTCATTCGAGCAGTCTGTGGCACAGTGAGTGTCCCTATGTTTTTAATTCCAGGTGAGCCTACTCTGCCTTAAATGGAGTTTTTTTTTTTCCCCTGGAATTCAGGACTGGGTGTAGACTAGCCATTGGAAAATAAAGCAGATTTGAGAAGTAGAAAAAAATATCTGAGCTTAAGTAGCTTTTGACTAAAGTGCAGTAAGGCTGGGAGGCAGTAGTAGCGTGGAAAACATTACTATTTAAAAACTGGTCATTGTGTAAAACTGCACTTTTCAAAACTTCCAGCTGTGCTAAAAAGGTTATCATAAGAGAATCTGGTGAGACTTCAAGCTTTTATGAAGTCCTGCTGGAAGCTCTCTTTGAGATTTCTCAGCCAATGGGAAATGAATGGTGGAGTTGAGAAGGGTGGTATAATCACCTGGTTAAGCAGCTAGGATCAGACTGTTAGAGCAGGCAAATGAGAAGTGGTGCAACAGGACTGACAAATTTGTAGAGCACTGACAAATTTTCAGAAAAGTACAACATGGATATATAGGCCATGTAGAATAGAAAGGTTTTTTATATGGTTCTATTTCAGTGGACTCTTAAACTTTCCTAATGAATGCCTTTAAGTATTTAAATCCCAGTGGCATCCAAAACAAACACTAAAGGAATTCTAGGTCTGCTTCAAAGTATCATATGCCTCTGGAGGTTTATGCTTTGCTGTGGGCACGAGCAGTAACAAGAAAGAACTTGAAGAATATTTGTTTAGGTCACCAGTATTCACCTTCTGGTGAGCCCTCATTGAAGAAAGCTATAGTTGACATTTCACCTACATAGTAGTGTAACTGATGGACAGATTTATGCAAGTTCTGCATCTCTAAAATGACAATGTCCAGCTCTCCTCTTAATACAAGAAGGCAATACTCTTGACTTTGCAGCAGTAGGGATTTTGTGGGTATTTTTTTTGTTTTGTTTTGTTTTGTTTGTTTTGTTTTCCTGAGCATGGGACAGTGTGCAACCTCAGTAAGTTTGGTGATGATACAAAACTGGGAAGAGCAATTGGTAGATGAGATAGCTGTGCCACCACTGAGAGACATTCACAAGCTAGAGAAACAGAAAAACAGGAACTTCATGAAATTCAACAAAAGAAGCACAAAGATCTGCACCTGGGTTAGGAATAACCCCATCACCAACACTGACAGGGCTGACCACCTGGAATGCATCTTTGCAGAGAACAACAATAGGGTCCTGAAGGACAACAAACTGACCATGAGCCAGCTAAGTGCCTTTGGAGCAAAGGCAGCCAACGACATCCTGGCATCCAAGGTTGCCACTGGAGTGCTGATTCCAGTTCCGGCCTCCTCAGTGGAACAGAGACATGAACTTACTGGAGTAAGTCCAATGAAGGGCTGCAAAGCTGATTAAGGGACTGAAGCTGAAGAATGCCAGGTCCCCAAATTTGTTCTCAAAGGCTTCTAAGATTGCTGCATTCTGAACAGTAACTATATTTAAAGGGAAAATCTTGATCTACTTAGTAAAACATGATGCAGAGTGCATTGTTGTCATTATATACAATTATATTGCACAAGTAGACACTAGAGGATGTCTGTGGTTTCTGTCTAGTGACCCACAGGCCTTGGGTGTTATTTAATAGAACAGATAACATTGTAACAGATGTCAGGCATAATAGGGAGGTCCAATTCTAACAAAGGACTAAAACGTCTATAACCAAGGACACATTTAGAAACTTACCAGAAATTTGTAAGTCTCCTATGTAAAAAAAAAAATATTACATACTTGGCAACAAAATCACAGAGTTCTACTTTCCAAATTTTAAGCAAAGTTTTTCTGTTCTTGTAATGACTTTGTAGCATGAAAGGGTAAAAGCCTAGAAGATCCAGGAATAGAGCATGCAGAATTGTGGCCTCAGTTCCATAAGTAATACAGATATTCCTTCCAGAACTGGAATGGAAAAGCACTGGGAGAGGATGAAGGTTCACATTTCTGTTCTTCTTATCATTAGGAAACAGAGATAGCTTAAGAAGAGCAAGCTGTAGTCAGCAAAGTTATACCATTAGTCTACAATGCCATCCTGTGAAGCCACACAGGCACTATGAATCACTTTACTGCAGGGTGCAATGGGAGAAGTTCATGTGGCTATCAGTGCAAACAGGTAAAGCTGGTAAAGCTGCCACATTTTTTGCATTGATGAGATATATAAATAGGACTACTGGAATGTGCAGGCCAACTCTTAGAGCAAAAACAGCCAAACAAAACCTCAATCCCATTAAAAACCCAACACATAGCAACCCACACCAAGCACCATAACTGACAAATTTTTAGCAAAACCTACCTGTGACCTTGCCCAAGGTGAGTGATTTGATGGCCTTAAAATCAGTCTCAGAAAAATTGTGTTTGAGTTTGAGAACTTGATCAACCTGGAAGAAGTCAATAAAATTAGTTCATTACAAAAGCATGTAGACACTCCTAGATCTCTCTGTACTGCAAATGTCTGGGAAGGCTCTCAGCTGCAAATCAGTTAATTCTGCCCCCAAGCATGATTCAGTTTCTAAAGATAGCAAAGTGAATGTGCTTTGATTTTAGCATGAGAAGCTGAAAGGTACACCAAAATAGTCATATATAGGGCTTTGAAGACACTTCCCCTGCAGAAAAGCTTAAAATGTTGGATTCTGAAATTCCCCTGCTTTCCCAAAGCTCTGTAGTCACTTCAGAATAAACTCAAAGGAGACCTCTCCAGAAATATATTGTGAGGAATTAGTTCTCCATAGAAGAAAATCACAGTGAAGCAGACAATAGAAGACTGGTACTTGAAGAAAACCCTGGCTTTTAGAATAAGCTTCCTTCCTAGATAATCAGACCTACCCAACCTTGCTACATGCTAACTCTGTTATCATTTTACCACCCAGACATGGAAACTGTAGAGGAGAAAACTTGTGGTGCTTCCTGAGTTTCTGTCTCCTCCTTATTCTGCTCCTTAACACACAACTTCTGTGTAGACTATGCCACCCTTCCTTGTTAAATAACTGTTGCCCAGATTTAGTCAATTTGTTTTGTGAGATGTGATAATTAACCTCAGAAGGAATGTAGGAGCAGTAAGAGAGTCATCTTCACCCTTCCCTGAAAAGAACAGAAAAGCAGGGAAACAAGACAGAGGAACATTCTTGTCTCCCAGTGGGTTGTCACATTCAGGATAGCTTGATTCTAGTAAAAAGATAGGGCACCATAATGTACATGGTGGCTGTACCCTCTGTTACCTCAGCTCTTCTTTTTCTGTGAGAGGATAACGCAGTTGGGGTTACATTTTCCTTTGGAACATATACCCTAAATGAAACTACATTCCCAGGTGCTCAATCCTAACCTGTTTTTTTTCCCCTTTGGCAGGTTTTCAATGATCCATACTGTGTGGTTCCTCTGGGACTACAGGTTATCCAGATACCCATAGTTCCAGAACCACTCCAAAGATCCAGATTAATTTCTGCCAAAGGGTGCTTCCTAATTCACAGATTGACAGAGACAAAGGAAGGATCAATGAACAGAAAACACCATGGCTGGGCACTTTTTGAAGCAGGGTCTGGATGGAGCCTTGATTTAACCTACAGGGTTGTTCTGCTGCTGGAGCAGCTTTGGTTGCACCTGATTGGTGTGAAACCTTTGACTGCTGCTGGTGGTCAGGCATGAATACCAGTGGGGCTGAGCCACAGCATACCTGGATGACAAGCTCTCTGCCTTCTCTGTTAATCTTCACATGGTGCAGCTCTCGGTTGGCAAAGTTTCCAGAGTCAATGGTGAAAATGAGGAGCCCATCCTTACTCAGCTTGTATCGGACCTGCAAACTGCCTTAAAAGCAGAGCAAAATTCTACGTATAAAACTTGTGACAATAAAGAGATACTGTTCAATATCTCTACACAACATATAAGTCATTTTCTTCTTATTACAGTGGAGTAACAAGGTTAAAAAGTCATGAAGGAGTTCAAACTGTAATGAACAGTGTGAAAAAAAAATAATGTATTGGAAGAGCTTTTCTTCCTACTAGCTAACAAACTCTGCTGTGGAGAAATATAACTTGAGTAACTAAGTATATCAATGGAGAGCGTGTCCGTGTCTGTTTGCAGGTCAGACATTTCCTGCTACCACAGAAGCTGATCTAGATTAGTCTGTTAAGGATCACTTCCACCAGAGGGCATGCAGGTCTTGCACTATTCTATTAAACTAATATTGGTGATTTTAATATTCCCTTTCATCAAAACGTAACACACAACGCAGAAGACGGTGACAACTGTGAAAATTATAACTTCATTTCAAACATTTAAAGGCCTAGACTTTTATGATTTTTATGCAATAAAAGAAAGGATATATTGTAAATGATTACACAGAAAAATATTTTTACTTCGGTGTACTAACATATGTGAAAAAATAAATAAAAGTCATACAAAGATGAGTTCTCTAAACCAAATTCTCTAAACTTTTGGACCTCCTTTTATACATCAGTTACCTAAATACATGGATAACCAGTTATTCCACAGAGTTAAAAAGCTTTTCTGGAGCTATCTTGTTGCTGTGTCCAAGGAGCAACTGAATGCAAATCAGCACAACCCTGAGCAAAGAGTCCTTAATTTACACCCTGTTTTGAAAATCATAATAAAAACACTCCTCTCTCTTTCCATTTCAGCACTTCTTCAGCACAAATTCAAATTATTCCATGTATCACTAGATTTTGTTGAAAGCTAAAGGCACATGTTACCTGAGCTGAGTGATAGGAGTTGAGTGACTGTTGTGTCACCAAAGGATAGATGTGTTCATGTTTCTTTAGCTCTAGATCCAGTTGCAGTGTTTGAAGAGGCAATACTTGTGTGCACATTGCTATGCAGTGCCACGTCAGAGAAGCCCATGGGACAGCTGCACGTGTGGTACACTGCAACATCATTCAGAGGCACCTCTGACCCCCCCAAACAGGCTGTCTGTTTAATGAGGTGCAGGAGCAGCCCTGCTTGGCTCCTATATTCAGCTATATTACTACTGCAAGACTGACTGCAGGTCTTGAGAGAGGACGTACCTGCTCCTTTCAAGTCCTCCCTCAATAAGGTTGACTCTTGTCCTACAAGCTACTGTAAACCAACTTTATAAAAAGCTTAAAGCAATGTGTATACATTTCCTGCTGAGGGGAAATTTTGCCACAACTCATGGTGAAGTTGACAGTCCTTCCAGACTGGATCCAGAACCTAGTTAATACATCCCTTTTCCTGCTTCCCCATCAGGATATTTGGCTGCTTAGGCTCTTAAGAGCTCTACTTCTTGTAACTTTCATGTTACCCCAGCTGAGGACTGCTGCTCATTGAGCTTTGGAAGATAGAAACGGAGCTTGCAAAAGCATGAAGGAAAATGGAGAATGAGCTACTTGGATGAAAGCTTTTCAGTGATTGAGAGGGCTGCTGGATTAGGTGAGCTTGTAAATGAAAATTAAAAAAAAGAGAGAGAAAAAGCATAAAAGGCATTTACTTTCTCACACATAGTCATGGATGTTAGAAAGAAATTTGTGAAGAGATCAAGGTCAGTAACAACTGCTAAATTATTCACTAGGATTTTACAGGACTTGATTCAGCTGCCCCAAAACACATTGCAAAGCTCCCATCTCCTCATGGCATAGCCAGGACATGGAGCTACTATCACCATTAATGTCATGCTTAAAATTCAAACTTAAATCATAATCCCATTTTCTAGTAGTGATGAAAGATCCATCAACAGGGATTATCAGTGTAAACATTTTACAATTGCTTTACTCTAGAAAGACATAAGAAAAGAAGCCCAAGTGCAAGGAAGTTAAGGGAACTTTTTCATGCTTCCTTGTTAGGCCAATGGGAGACTTGATAAAAAATGGAAACATTGTCTGACTGCACACCACAGCTGAGGTGACCACACAGAATATGCTGAAACTAAGATGTGATGGCGTAGTAAATTGATCCAATCTGAAAATCACATCCTAGTATGAATACATTATGGGCTGTCTCTTACTTGGAGCCTTTAAAAGGGGTGTAATAGGTAAAAAAGGAACAGGGCTAGACTGGGTATGTGACCTTGACTAGTTCCTTCATTTGTAAACGGGAAAAAACTTCCCTGCTCTTTTTGAATGCTATGAACACATCCACATATAAACAGTACTACTATTTCCAGATGATCAATTTAGCAACCAGAACATTTATGTTCAAAGTAAGACAGCAAGATAGGCAATTTATCTAGGTTCTTAGATTCTGCAAACAGGGATTTTTATCCATTGACTTTACCAGAGAAGCACTGATTTTAAACCAGAAACCATCTATTCCATTCATTGGGAGACAATGGAGGAGGTTCTTGACATCCATTAGTAATGTAGTAATACAATTTTACCTTAAAACATTAAAAATGAACAGTGATCAGCATCTTATTTTATCAAATTGCTTTGAATTCCAATGGCAAGTCTTTTTTTTTTTTTTTTTTTGGATGGTGAGTCTTCAGAACCACTGAATTCAAGCTGGCATTTTGCCTGGGGTCACATGTGCATGAATATAAACCAGAAGTACATGGGCTCACCTCTCCAGAGGTGTTTTGGGATTTACACAAGAGTTGATTTTAACTTGCATTCAATACCAAAACTTATTCTGCTTTCAGAGTACAGAATAATTTGTCTGGCAGATTACATTGCTATTTTGCTACTTGACAGGCAAAATAAATGGATTATTAATTAGGATTATTATTAAGATTTTTTTTCTTTTTTGTCCTTTGAATTTTGATTATCTGGTCCACTGACTTTCACCATCACATCAGCCCAGTGTCACTAACTGCAAATAAAAAGCTGTACATAAACCAGCTCTATTTTCCTTATTCTTTATTCTCTCTCTATGTTGCATCATTTCTGTCTCACAATAGGGATTCATACTAATCATGAACAGTGTAATTTCTGGCAGTCTTGTGGCAGTCATGCCTGTCATCCTCTTTTCAGTTCCCTGTGTCTGAGAATGCACACCTGGAGTGCCATAATGCTCAAGCAACATGCTGCCTGTCATGTTTTCTTCCTTCTCTAACGTATGTGGAATTGCTGGAGGCAATTTCTATTAAGTTCATAAATGAGGAGGGAAGAGGGAAGAGAAAGGTATTATGTTTTTGGCCTTGAACTGGAAAATTTTACTGGGCATTTTACTCTAGCAGTTTTAGGTAAGAGTAGTGTCACACTTGATTATTATAGTAATCCCTTTCAGTTTCAACTTCTACAGACTTCAGACCAGCATGGAGATATGCTGTGCTAGCTCCAGAACAGCTCAGGAGTGGAGCAGGCACAGTTTAGCCTTAGTGTTACAGACTAGCACAGCCTCTTTTCAACACTTCTGGAGGAAATGAGTCCATGTAGGCTCACATGCTACTGTGATGAGACCACTAGCAAAGTTGGCTTGCTACATACAATTATGGTCTTCAGCCTGTAATCTGCAGTAGTATAATCCATGGCTATAGACAGGGATGAATGACATCTCTCTGCTGATATCAGATACAGAACCATTTTAACAGTTTTCAAGTTCTGGAAAATAGTGACCAAAGGACAGAATTTATGCTACCCTATGCTGGTGACTAGGTTGAGGATGATGATTCTGAAACAAAACACTCCCAGGAATGTCTTTCATTGGTGATGGAGTCCAGGGTTACCAGTTGCTACCAGTATACTAACAATTAGTGTAACCAATCTCCAGGCAGCTACAGGAATAGCATGATGCATTCAAACTGCTTCTTTTTGCTGAGGGCAAGAAAGCTGTAGTAGCAGCTCTTACGTCTAGTGGCAGCTCTTAAGTCTAGCTGCAATAGAGGCATTAAACTAGTTAGAGATTTCAAAGTATTCAGCCTGAAGAATTAAAAAATAGTCCCAAACAGCAGAGTGTGATGGCCATGATGTTACATATTCTATGTCCAAAAGCTGATTGAATGTGTCAACAGGAGGGTTGTTTTTTATTTTTGTTTTTGTGGGTTTTTTTGTTTGTTTGGTTTGGTTTGTTTGTTTGGTTTTGGTTTTTTTGCTCGTGTCTACAGCAGTGCCTGAGTGGAATGTCAGAAACACTGCCTGCTTGAAAGATGATCTCAACCTCACCTAGATTATTTGGGGAAAAGGTTAAAGAAGCTCTGCAGAAAATAAAAAAAGTGGATTCAAGGAATTTGGTCTATAAATCCATCTTTCATAAGCAAGGTTCTCGTCACACAGACCATCAGGACCACAGGTCTCGTGCCATTTAGTCTTGATGAACAAAACAGCAAAGGGAATGACACGCACTTGGGAATCTGAGACTTCTCTACAGGACCTTCATTTACATAAACTGGTTTTAAATGAGCCCAGATTGAACCCAACATCTCTGCCAACTTCAACAGCACTTTTTAATTACTTAAACTGGCTGAAGCAGCTGGCAAGACATCTTGCATCATTTGATGAAGCTGAGGTTAGTTCAATGAGCACATGGATGACACAGGTAAAACATACAACTTTATCACCATCATGTTACATAGGAACACTCAGGGCAGCTGACAATTCTGATTTGGGAGAGATGTGCATGTATAAAATAATGAAACACCATATTAAGAAAAGAGCCATAGACTACCCCTCTGTGTGCCCTTGCCTCAAAGGCACCCAGAAACAAAGGAGTTTAAGATCAACAGAACCACTCACTGCTGTCACCCTCATCAAATTGCAAGACAACTATACCACTACATCCATGCTCAGCACTCACCCTCAAAATTCACCTAAGCTATAGCTAAAATAAAAATAATTAAGGCACAGTTAAACAAATAGTGAGGCTACTGATGTTGTTATTATAAAAGAAATTTTAAAAAAATAAAAAAAAAGTATTTAGATCAGAAAGCCATTTATAGCATGTAAGGTAGAAATGTTTGTTCCTTCCTGATCACAGAATAGCACAAGAAAGTTTTCAGTCATCTCTATGACAGAATACCTCTCTGGCAACTGGCACAGCTTCATCATGACAGTGTCCCTTTTCATAGCCTAGATATTTTAAAATGAACCACCATTTTCTTGGTAAAAAGCAGCTGGCTAAGAAACCTGTTCCTTAATTAGCAGCTTCTCCCCAGGGATATTTTCTCAGTAAATTCACTCTTCAGTGGAAGTGCTGCTGGTGATTTGAAAGAACAGGGCCCATCTCTTCAGTATCCAGTGGCATTTAACTAAGAAAGTACTTGCACATTTTTCGGAGGTGACTATTGCTATTTGTTTTGCATGGAGAAAACAAGGAGGTGAAACTGCTGAACGTGTTTGCTGAACACATGATTACTCAGCTACTGCATTTGTTTAGATGACACTGTTACACAGAGTTTACAAAAAAAAAAAAATCCTCCCCCAATTTGTCATACTCTTTCACAGCAGTGAAAAGCAAAGTGCCTATTTCTTATTTCCTCCCACTCAGTGCTTGAGACATTCAAGATTTAAGGATCATATTCAGGCAATCCTCTATTAAAAAACACTTTAATGTTGCATTTCTTCAACGTTTTAAAAAAAACACACCCCTACAAGCCCCTCAAGGAGCTTATCTGGAGGCCCATGACCTCAGTTCGCTTTGCAATCCTTCTAGGCAGTTGGATTCAGATTGAGAATGTCACTTAAGTGTCAACAAATGTAGCTAGTTCCTTATATGACTGACAAATGTGTTTAACTTTCATAGACATCTCATTCCCACCAGTTAGCTTAACACAGGCTGACCATCAATTAAAAAGGAACTGGCAGATGGTTCTTGCTCCACAGCTAGAAAGTATTGCAGATCTAAAAGATGACTCAGAGGACCACAGTCATAGAACTGATTATGCACATACTATGTGGCTTAAACACAGAGCTTTTTCCAGTGATTATAAAAAGGAACAATTATCTAAACAAAACCAGTGCATGTCCATGCTGATGTTGCTGGGCCTAAAATGGGAACAGGGCTGACTGATAGGCATGGGATAATACTAAACACTGTCTCTCCATTTCAGCTCATGGGTAAGCATACACAGTGGTGTATTTACAGAGGTGATGGACAGAGCCCTGACACAATTTGGGATCTACCAGCATGATGACTGCTGACAAATCATCTTCCTTGTGTCAGTTTATCTGTTGGTGAAATAGATGAATGTGAACATCATTTGGAAAAAAACATGAAACCTCTGTGTGAGCAGCAATTAAAAAAAAATACTCTGAGTCATTATCAGTATCTCTCCTTTCCTAAATATTTCTTTTTCATGAAGGAACTGATCACTGTTTTTTTCACAAAGTGGTGCTACATTAATTACCTTTTTCTCCTGAAAGTGACTGAATGTAAAGATGAATGAAAGAGCTAGGGGCATCTGATGCAGCTAAACGTCCTTGAAATTACCTGCTTTCTGATGATTTACCAGTTTTATTCTGGTAGATATTAACCTGCAGTTTTTCTGCATATTCTTTGCAATTTTAAAGTCACTCTGAGATGCTTCATTAACAAAAGCTATCCGCATGATACTATTGGATCTGATGCTCAGATCTCTCCTCCTGTCTTTGAACACACACAGACACACACACACACACACAGAGACACACACACACAGAGGATGCCATTAGTCTTCTCACAGTCAAGACATTCAGCAGGCTCTATGGTTTACTCACTTCTGTACGAAGAAGAATCATACCACGCTTTCATCTCACACTGTGTTTTTCATTTAAAACTAGCATAGCAGCCAGGCTGGCAGGAAGAACTTTTATTCTTTACCCAGTGAATGAAATAAAAAGTGTCACCCTATGAATTTTATTCCAAAAGTTCAACCTGGCTTTGCAAATTATGCGCCATCAGTAACTCTGTGAGAACAGCTTGCAGGCAAAAAAGACAGAGTATCTTTTGTGATATCCTAAGGGATTCATTCCAATTTACCCTCACCAAGACTGTAGCTCATAGCTTCCATTCTTTTCCTATTATCTTTCAACCATTCCTGTTTCATTTATGGCAGTTCAGATACCTGTTCAAGCAAGGACTTGTTTCATGCTGACCTAACAAATAAACATAATACTCAGCAGTGAGAACATGGAAAAAGATATCTGAGAAAAAGAAACAATCAACTTGAGCACTACATAATGTCTGTGGAGCAGGAGAGCAAACAATAATATTTTAAATAAAACTAGAGAAAAATAAGCATATGCCTCTCTTCTCAAACCTCCTTTTCACTCAACTCATAATAAAACCAGCACAGAACTTTAAGGATAAATGGTTTTCTGAGGTTAATGATAATTTGTGTTGAGCTCTATGCCTGCCTGGATGGTCACAAATCTCTGGGAACTGCTCTGCTTCTCTGACCAGCAAGTTAATCTGAGCACTACCTAGGTCATAGGTCATGTCAACATCTGCAACTGGAGAAGTTGGATCCTTTAATCAGTGGCCTTCTCCTGATTATGTCAAACTTTCAAGGGAAGTATTTGAGTTTCCTAATAAGCCATAGCCATTGGCATACAAAGAACTGACTCATGTTCCTTAGGTCATCTGATGGAGAAAATCAGAAGGATGAAAACTTTTACTTAGTACTTGTACCTAGTACAAGAATGATATTAACAGTAGCATTGTGATTACTCTTCTGTAGCAAAATACATAATTTCACTGCTTCAGTGAAATTCACTGCTTTCAGATGTGTACTTCTGCAGTCTTTCACAGAAACACAGAATGGTTGAGGTTGCAAGGAACCTCTGGAGGTCATATTGTCCAACTCCACCATTCTCAAGGAGGGTCACAGAGACAGCTGCCCAAGGCCATGTTCAGACACCCATTGATTATCTCTGAAGAAGGAGATTCTGCAATTTTCTAGGCAAGATGTGCCAGTCCTCAGTCACCCTTACATTAGAAAAAAGAGTTTCCTGATGGTCAGATGAATTTATGTGTTTCAGTTGGTTTCTGTTGCCTCTTGAATGGCCTTGCAATGATATCTTGCAGCTTTCCTAGCACTTGTGTGTGCATCCTATCAGGGATCAAGGATTTATGTATGAGAAGTTTACTTAAGCATTCTCTGATCTGATGCTCTTCCATTAAGCATACCTCTTCCTTGCTCTAGAATTCTTCTTTGACCTGGGATTCCTGTAGGCCTGGCACATTGATTTTCATCAGGAAAGAAGGACAAAGTCACCTTTTCAATATCCAGCCAGGATAACTGATATGTTATGAGAAAAAATAACATCCTGTAAGGATACTACAAGCAAGATGGAGAAGGAGGTTTGCTTGGGCCCAGACTGGCTTCTTCAAGTATTAATAGCTTGGGCTCTGCATTGTGTAGAAACAGACACACTGCTCCCAAGGCAGCACTTAAGTCAGCATTTCTGATAGACTACTGATCTCACCACACAGCTCTCTATGTCCACAACACACGTAATTCACAACCGAAGAATAACTGAGAAAAGACTACTATCAGTCCTCAGGGCTAAAGGTTTTGGTAACATGGTTTCTGAAAAGACCTTCATTTCAGAATTATTGAAAGCATATCTGTATTTCCAGCATCCACTTAAACATAGGAGCTTGTGACCCTCTGTCCTTCCTCTCCACTCCCTTCAGGACAGTCACACAGAAACTGGATAATAAAAATGACTTTCCAACTGTAAAAAGCAAGTAAGGTACTTAAGTCTTCAAGGAGATAAACACCTTCTCCAAGCAAATGGGAATGTATGCTTTCTTCTTGGCTGATTATCTGCAGCCAGTGTTCTGAGGTTTTATGCCAGATACCAGTAAGTTCAAAGTCAGTCTGTATATATGCAGAGCACATATCAATTATTAACTGCATGCTCAGCCTTTCCTGCTCAATGTAATCCAATTACAGTTCCCTTGTTTCTCTCTTGTGGATCTTCAGAACATCTCTTGACCCTTCACTATGGCAAAATGATCTTTATGAGTACAAACATGTCCATGAATTCAGCTAATGAGACAGATCTTTCAGTTCTCTCCTCTTGGAAAGCAGATAAAGAAATCTGCCAGAGTTCTTGGCTGAATGTTGTAGTTGCTTCTCCTTTCAAGTTAGTTTTGCATACTTAGAGGTTGAGAGTTGCCATATGCTAAAAAACCCAAAAAAATATATTGGGTTTGGGTGCCAAGTCCACCTCAGAGACTTTTTAATGCTGGATTTCAAATTAAAATTCTAATCAGCATTGCTACTTTCTGTGAAGCATGCTTGCATCAGGGCATCATCCAAGGGACCAGAGATGTTTCTAGCAGAAGTTCCTCTGTTTACATAAATAAACTGATTGGGAGATCTCCTGACACCCCAGACCTTTCTATTAGGAGTGCCTCAGGCAGCCTCCCATTTACAAGCAACTGGGGAAAATTTTTTTTATATTCAACATTCCCAACCAAAGCTGTCTCCCACACTTTCCAACACAACTCATTTTCCTGCTCCTGATCTGTTAAAAATAACTATACCTGAACCTTGGCACCACTCTCAGTCACAAAAATGGTGCAGCTTGCTCAAGGGCTGTGGAAAGTCTCTAAGACAGAAGGTGTTCTCAGAAGACAACTGCACTAGCAACAGCACAGCCTTGAAAGTCTTTCTGCAGTAGTTAGTTACATCCTGTGGTACTCACATCCCGAAACTAAAATCTTCAAATTGGTAAAGCAAAAGAGCCAGGAAACTGACCCCCCCCAAACCCACCCCTCTAAGTCCTACTTTCACCATTTAGGGTCTTTGCCTCATTGAATTCCAGTGTGCATGGCACAAACAGAATCCAGTGTGCATGGAATGAACAGAATCAAAAGGTTCTTTGCCTCAAAGACTGAACCAGATTCTCTGGCTTTCTTTACTACTGAATGCCAAAAGCTTTGGTTTTGATTGACAAAAGTTGTTGGAGATGCAGCTCAACAAACTTGCAAAGCAAAAAAAAAATGGAGCATTCATATGCCTTCAACAGAAAGGCTTCTTCTAACTAGAGACAGGAGGAGATTACAGTAGATTTCTAGTTTATTAAAAATATCAGTAGCTTCTCACTGATGGCACTGGAGTTGATCTGAGTTCTGCTAGTATATTCTGAGTATCAGAGACCTAACTTTTGTTTTTAACTATGCCTTTTGTGTTGTCTTTAATCTTACCTATGAAATTTCAGTCTTACTTTCCCAAAGAAATTGAGAACAGAGCTCAGTGGGATGGCAGTAAGTACTGGGCAAAAACAAACCAAAAAGGAAAGGACTCAAATTGTTTAGTTTCTTATGAGATCAGATAATAAATACAGATAAATTTTCAATCACTCTAGGATTGTTTGAGATTCTATCTCTTTACTTTGATGCTGGCTATCTGCTGTTTTTCCAGATTAGGAATCATATTGTTTCCATGGAGAAAGCCAACAACATTGAGAATCAAAGACTTGGGAAAACATTTTCTAGACAATATACTTCATCATATTCATATCACATTTTATTGCTTGCAGAGGGGAAGGAAAAATGGAGAAAGGAGAAGCACTTACAGTTTCTCTCAACATTTTTCTGCCCCATTAATTATTGTCTTTATGGAGCAAGGCAAAGACACTAATAGTAAGGTACTGATAGCTTGGTGAAATCACATAAATTCAAAAATGTACAGTGAAAATTTAGCCTGGGAAAGAAAAAAACATACCTTTGATTTGGCAGTAGCTTCCTGGGGCTGTTCAGTCTGGAGAAGAGAAGGCTCTGAGGTGACCTTATTGTGGCCTTCCAGTATCTGAAGGGGGCCTACAAGAAAGCTGGGGAGGGACTTTTTAGGCTATCAGGTAGTGATAGGACTAAGGGGAAAGGAATAAAGCTGGAAGTGGGGAGATTCAGGCTGGACGTGAGGAAGAAGTTCTTCCCCATGAGAGTGGTGAGAGCCTGGAATGCGTTGTCCAGGGAGGTGGTTGAGGCCCCATCCCTGCAGGTGTTTAAGGCCAGGCTGGATGAGGCTCTGGCCAGTCTGCTGTAGTGTGAGGTGTCCCTGGCCATGGCAGGGGGGTTGGAACTAGATGATCCTTGTGGTCCCTTGCAGCCCTGACTGATTCTATGATTCTACGTTCCCGTGATGTGGACTGACACACTGAAAAGGCTAATTGGAGGTATTTGTCCATTTTATGTAGCTTAGTAATGGGCACCATAATATGAAATTGTCCCAGCATTGATATTAAAACTACACTGCCAATTATTACAGTACTGTTAATCTTTCGAATGTGGGATCAATGTGACTGTGAGAGCTTTACAGACATACCCATCTATATATAAATACACATACCTATCTATACATAATACACACACATCAATGTGTATGTGCAATTTAAACATCCACGAATATAATATGTAAGTTTGTGGAGAAGGGGACAATGCTAAGTTGTTACATGTGATTTTCAAAGACATGTAGGATTTAGAAGCATGAGCATTAACTTATGGTAGAAAGAACACCCAACTGATCTTTAAATACATCAACTTTAAAAAACTTACCCATAAGCTGCCAGGACATAAGCCAATTGATCAGAGGTAAGAGCAACCTTGTGATACAGACAACTTCTTTGAGTGGGAATAATGTCTAAAAATATTAGCTTCTAGACACTACTGAGCATTCATTACATCTGAATAGGTCCAGAATTGTAGTTTCTACATTGACATATGGTGGTACCCAACATCTGTTATAACTTTACCACCCTTATGAACCACCTTCCCTCCAAGGCTCCAAGCAGCAGAAGGGCCTTCCGTGTGGGCAACATTGATCTGGATGGGTAAAGCCATGAGTGGGAATGAGGTGATTGTATTTCCTTTCATAGACCTGATGATGGCCTGTAAGATAACTTTAAATGAATAATTTTACTACCACGATTCTAGTGTCTCAGTCAATATGTACTGTGTCTTCTTTACAGACTGACAGTGTAAAATATGTTTGGGTTAAATGTGACTATTTCTTAATTTTACTGAAACCATTTGATTTTACAGGAAATATTTGACACCTGGCTGGATTAGGCCATAGCTGCCTATATGAATGCACTCTTACAAGCTCCTTTTATTATAGTCTAACTATGAATGAGCCTTGCAGACACTTTAACTTCTTTTATGGTAAATATTTAACAAGGCAAGTCTGAATTACAAGAAAAAATATTCACATTGTCACTTTTACTAACTAATAATTTGCCTAGTTATTTTGTGGATAATAGAAAAGAGGAATAAGTAGTTTGAAAAATACATATAGAAGGTGAGGTATCAAAGTATACATAGACTATTCCAATATAGTTTCTAAACAAGTGGAAAGGGTCTTGAGATTACAGCGAAGAACATTACTGCTCATGCCTTACCTGAGAATGTCCATTCCTATTTCACCTGGAGTCTAACTTTTATTTAACCAATCAGTTATCCAGCAGGGACATGCTTAGGCTCTGTTATACATTGCCAGAATCAGCAAGATTCCTTGAAACATGGTCAGTAAGAGAAAAGGAATCGTGCTCACTTTCAATGCTACAAAGGACATTGTTATTCATAGTCCAGTAACTTTACTGCTTGCATAAACCTTTTGGAGGAACAAAGAGTAACATATCTGAATATTATTTTTATTGGAATAATTTCAATTCAAACAAGACTAAGGAATAAGAGGATATGAGATTAAAAAAAACATGATTACGTTTGGCACAAACATACGTGACTGCCTTAAAACAATGACATGGAAGCACGTGCAGAGTAACCCTGAAAGAAACTTCAGGAGTTAACCAAGGTCAGCTTAATAAATCTTTGCATATAGTGTTACGTTTTATAGTCCAGAGTTTTGGAACCTGACATCTCACCAAACCTCTAAACTACTTGTGTCAGTGTGAGCTGAAATTCCCCCCCACACACACCAACAATAACCAGGCTCAGGCTGGAAGCAAATGAAAGCTGCATTTACAAGCAGATCTACAATCTATGATGAAATGCAATGAATATGTACAAATATACAAAACTCACAATATCTACAAATATATACAATCAACAGAAAAGCACAACCAAGCTCTCTTTGCTTCCCCCCAAAGGGGACCTTTCCCAAGGGGCCTCTCTCCCAGACCCCCCTGGCAGAAAGCAGTTAGTTAAAAGCAAAGAGGATTGTTAACTTATCTCGCCAAGGTCAGTGTGTTGTCTTCAGCCAGAAGAGAAGAAGTAACAGCAGCCAAACAGCCCAGCCAGTTGCCCTGACTGCAAACTGCCCCACTTTGTTTTGAGTAGTAGTTCTTAAACATTTCTATCTATCCAATGGAAGTTTTTAGAACAATCATTGTTTTGCTTTCTTACACCCAATAGTGACTTATTTACACTCACTTTCTCTGCTTGAACTTTGAGAAGAAAAATTAAAGAGAGTTTCAAACCATCACACTACTGTTGCATTATCATCTTTTTACAAGTGAGTAAATAGAGGTACAGATATGAGAAAAAGCACCACTGTTTCAGTTGTTTGAGTGTCCTGCACCCCCCTAATTTCTGGAAGTACTGAGATTCCCTGTCTCTGTAGGAGCCAAAGCAGAGATCTGCAAATGGTGCAGCTGCCAAAACGAAAAGTTTATCTCTGTTCCTGATAGGCTGCTACAAGAGATCCTAGTGTCCTGATTCCAGCCCTGTCCCCAACCACCATTACATTTGCCCCTGTCAGAACTTCACAATTATAGCTAGTTTATGATTGTATTTCATCAATAAAAGTCAACTGACTCGTGTTTCTAAGGTCATTTTACACTACTCTGGCAGGAGTAAAGGTGATTTAAATGGATATTACATTTTCATTCACTTTAGGGCTATTTTCAATTGCATGAGTGTCATCGAGAGACCTGAGTGTAACAGAAGGAGATTCCAATGTCTGACCTCAGCAGGGGCTAACTTCTGGCACCCTGGAGTTATGTACTGGAAAATTTGTATATCTGAAACTCATAAACACTTGCATTTGAGAGCAAATCAGAGATAGAAACCTGGGATTGGATGTGAGAGTGGAGAGAGAGTTTCCTCAGTAGTTTCATTACCCTGCTGCAACTTCACTTTGGCGTGATGCGTCCAGGCTGATGCTGTCCCAGCTGCCCCTCCTAAGGATCTGAATACTCATCCCATGCCAGCTGGCATGCTAGCCATGTGACATATCCAGAAGATAAACTACTAAAAAGCTCAGACAGAGAATAAAATCTTTGTACTTGGTACCTTTTTTTTTTTCTTTTTCTTCTTTTCTTACAGTTCCATTTGACTGGTACTTGAAAGCTGAGCTATTTTGAAATTTGCAAGGCTTCAGAGTGGTCTGGGTCATTTGGTCAAACGTACATAGCCAACCACATAGCATTAACTTTCTATTGTTCTGCCACAGGCTAGTGACTCACCAACACACTTACTCATCACTTCCACTGCCTGATAACTCTTGAATAATTCAAACATCCCCATTGTCTTGGATGATGTTCATCTTGAGTGAGTTTTCTGAAAGCACTCTAAGGACTCAGAAGACAGAGTCTTACTGAGAAGACATAGAACCTATGCCACTAAAATCTTGACATGTTTTCAGAAAGCCCCCACACCATGTGTCTTTTAATAAAAGACGGATTTGCAGCTCATGTTTTCATCAGTGAACCTAGAAAACTTTTACATTTTCTGGCCTTAATATTCAGACATACTGGTCATATTCCATTGAAACAACCCAGTGAAGAGCAATACATGTGGCAAGACAGAATGCAAAAGACAAAATGATAATATATTTCTGCACCAAGTGTTCTTGTACATTCATGGTATTTCTCATTCCCTTATCTTGGAGGCCTAATGGATCTCAGTGTGGAATAAATAGCGAAGGATTGCTTTTGTACAGTCTTGCCAAATGAAACTCAAAGCACATTTTAAGCCCCAACAACATGATTATTCAAAGACTGAATGGGCAAGTGTAGCACTGAATGCCAAATAAAGGTCTATAAACAAGAGTGATAGCCATTTGTGTGAACTGAATACCATCAAGTTAATAAAGTTGCAGACACAGAAATGAACTTAAATCAGTGCAGAATTCTACACTTTTCTCACAAAAAACTCCTTAACACAGCTACCCCGGTCTCTCTTTGGTAGCAAATCAAGAGTACTTACCATTCTTGGAGAGAATTACAGCCAAATATTCATGAAGGTAGGTGTTGATGTACAGCAGAAGGCTTGGAGTATGTGCTGTGAGAAAGCTAAGCGCAATATTTTCCTTGGATATGACGGCATCTGCATAAATGGCAGAGCTTGAGGTGCTTGCGTTTTTTGTGACGGGAAAAGGCTCTTGGAAAATATAGGTAATGGAAGTGCCAGCTTCAAATAATGCAGAAACCTCTGAAAGAATACATAAACCAAGGAAATAATTTCAGCTCCTGCATTTTCAGATCTCCCAGACAGTCATGGACATGAGCTGACTGCCTCAGAAGCAGAACACTGCAAACCTTCTCTGACCTGTCTGACATCACTGTTCCTTATTTAGATGAGCAGTATGTCCTTACTTATAGTCTGTTTGCGTGGCACAAAGGACAGCGTATGGAGAGAGACCTCTCAAGTAAACTATTTTAGTACTGGAATCAGAGTTCCACAAGATGGAACAGGCCAAAATGCCTGTTAGCCAAATAAATGCCCAGTTCAACATCCTCTGACAGCTGATATGTAAGGCGATATTCTCTGTCTTCCCTGCTCAGGAAAGACAATATGTCTGTCCTTTCCATCTTCTTTTTTTTCATTATGAAAGCAACACATTGAACCAAAGACAACCAGTAAGAGAAGTTGACTTTGCTGACTCCAAAAGAAGAGAAACTCCTGCTTGTGTTTTCAATAAACACAGCACGGTCTGGCCATGACATACACAGGTGTGATAACAGAAAGATTTTTTCTAATGTGAGGCATGGTAAAGTCAAGATGGCAGTATCTCCAGCTACAGACTGACTGCAAGTGCTTTCTCCAGTACAGCATCTTCATCTCTACAGCAACGTCTCTTAACAGGACACTGTGGTTATTTGATATGCCTCTTTTGGCATTGGTGCCAAATCCTCAGCTCGTGTAAGTGAGCATAGTTACATGGCCTGCAGTACAACTAGGCTGATTTACACCAGCAGATGATGTGACCCTCTTAGTAGGGTGAGCAGCAGCCACAGTAATTAAAACCCTTGCTGTGACTGAGCAGGAGTTTTACTATTTCCTTCCTTTTACAATCACATGCTGTCTAAATTAGATGTTCTTTATTTGCCCCACTCCTTTTTCTGGTGTTGGCAACATCTACGAGTCACCAGAAAGTTTCAGTGAGGACACATTCAAGAGACTGAATGCTTCATGCTTATTTTTAAAAGCTCTTAAGTTCAGAATGATTTGTCACAGGAATGATAAAAAACCTCACATTCTTGTAACACCATTATTCAAAAACTCTGCAAAGAAAAGCCCTCAAGATTTTAAGGTGGACAAAGTTGGATGAGGTTTAAAAACAAGCAAAGTAGATGTTCAGACACAGGCAGACAAATGTTATGGAAAATTATAGTCCTATATTGTTAATGTCTGGCCCAAGACACAGACAACTCAATACAGGACTCATAGTGGGATACAGTTGGTAACGTTAATAGTACAACTAATTTCTGAGGCCATTAATGGAGTCAACAAAAGGAGGCATTATAGCCTGCTTAAGATAAACAGTAAAGCTGATATTAGAGCACCTTCTTGTAACTTGAGGGACATCACACTGACACGGATGAAATTGTGCTGTAATTCAGAGACCACTAAGGGCCTGGGACCAATGCTTGCTGCCTACCTTCCTTGCAAAAAGGTCCTTCATAGGCTGAGTTGGTACAATCACAGGAATAACCATTATACTTCTCCACACATTTTCCTCCATTATGACACAGGTTACCATAACTGCTGCAATGTCCTGGGCATCCAGGTTTAACACCAGGAGTCATTTTAGCTCTCTCCTCAAGGTCAAGTTTTTGTCCATTTAAATGTAGAGATCGAATGCATCCCAAATAGCCCTTAAGTCTGGAGGCTGTTCCCCCTGAAAAAGAGAGAAAAAAGGACATGCATTCATTGGTGAATCTGCAAAGTAATCAAACTCCCAGTGTCCAATCCAGGGCTACAAATATGGATCCATGAATTTTAAAACCCCAAATCTATTATGTATCAATGCATACAGTGGCAAAAGTTGACAGACTTCCAGACCTGAAAACTAAAGGTCTCTATCTGTATGAAAGGACTAAAAAGCTGTATGTGACACATTCTTTTTGCCATTCTTCTCTTTTCTGCCTTATCTACTGCCCTGTCTGGCATTTAAACTGCAAATTCGTTTGGGAAAAAGATTAGCCTCTTTATCGTATGTCTGCATATCACATAATACATGAAAAATCCAAACCTAAAATGTCTGGGGGTTTTTTTATATATTTGTTGCCATAGCACAGAGCATAAATAACATCCTAATCCCAACAGTAGGCGAGTTACACATTCTGATGAGTCCAGATAGCAGGGATGAATCATGTTCAGCACCAGACCTGCTGGCTGAAGGGAAATGATTTGAGCCCAAATTTTATGCATGTCTGCCCAACCTGTTGTTGCATGTGAATGGTGGTTGTAGTCAAGAAACATGACTTCAGGTCACAGCTGTATTATTTATTACAATTATTAAATATAATTGCATGTCTTCTTGAAGACCAGAGCTGCATGGGTCTATACAAGATTCAGTCTCTGCAAGCTAGCTAACTTATCTGCCCAATGAAATTCTTAACAGTGTTACAATGAAGACACTTTTTTCTGTGAGAGGTGATCTCTGATAATGATAATAATGATGACTGTTAGAGTACTTCATGAAAATATCTCCACTTTTCTTATTGTAGGCTTTGTTTGGCAGTTGCCAATAATTTTGATTGCTACCAAGACATTGTAAATATGAAAAATCTGGTTCAGGAGTTATCAGCATTCATAGGCTGTGAAATGCTAGATTCACTGCAAAAGCAGTATGAAAAAAGTTACCTGCCCTAATTATTCTTCTGAAGAAGTTGGTTCTATATCAAAGTGCATGAGAGAAGAGATTGCATTTGTTTAGTAAGTCCTTGCAGAACAGCATCTAGGTTTTTGTTTTGTTTTCATAAATTGTTTAATTAAAGAAAGACTTCTGCAAGCTAAGAGAATGAAGCAACGGTCTGAAAAGAAATCTCACCAAAACCATGCTGTTCTGCTAAAAAATTCTAGCACATTATTCTTTCTGGTACACTAATAGCAGAAGTATTGGATTTGAATTAGAATAAATGAACTACAGGTAGTATGTGTGAAACAGGTTTATTTTGTGCTAATTTTATGATGTCTTTCTCAGAGAAACAAATATTTTCAAATTCCTCTCTAGCTAGCTATTCTTTTCAGGTGAGCAAATGTTAGCTAACTTATTTTAAGGGCCCTCTGAGGACAATAATTGGGCCCTCTGCATTTGCTGCACTGTGCACACATAATCCTTTTCTTTGGGAATTTTGTTCTGTAATGTCCAAATAAGTAGAAATGCGATTTCCCCCTTCAAGGTTTCTGATTACTTTGATTTCATTTGCCTGGGAGGTAATCATAAATATTACAAGCAGAAATGATGAACTATTGCTAACTATTCCAGAGATGTCATGGTTATTGCATTACTCATATTCTTACTTCTCTCTAAAGCACCCTGGAAAGCCATGTAAAGTTCCTCACTCTTCTCTTTTAGTGTATGGAAACTGTAGAGCTTAACTGAGACCATCTATATGATCCTAGATTTACACAGTATTGATTAAGCAAGTATGTTTATTATTTGGACAGTTTTCTTCAGCTGACTAGATCTAATCTTCAAATACATCCCCATGAAGCAGAGAAAAAAACTCAAAACAACAAACAGACCTTCTCTCCAAATTAGGTTTTGCAGATTCTTCCTATTCTAACTGACCTGTTCAACTGGACAATTCCCATGGATGCAACCTAGAGGTTTTATTCAGGAAAACAGATTTTAGAATAAACTTCAGGACTATAAACACCAACGTGAAGGGTTCTTTGTCGAATGGAGGCAACAGTCAAATGAGCCAAGTCTTTTTCAGCAAAGTATTTATGAAATTTAAACTTTGGGACAAGGAGGAGAGAGTCTGGGAGGAAGGGGCAAAAAGCTCACATGTCACCACTTGCAGTGTAGCTTGGTGATACAATTGGCTAAATAATTAACATTCTATCAATGGTTTGAAGATTACTCTAAAAAGCAAAGGGCTTTTTGTTGGTAACAACTGGATTAGGGAGGCTAAAGCAGCATGAGTAAGTATTAGGAACATTCTTGCTTTATGTAACTCATACAAAGAAAAGGAAATGTCATGGGAGTGTAAGAATCATAATTATTATTACTCAGCAGTAGGAGAATTTGCAATCATATTCCCCAGAAGACATCCAAGTCACACTTGTGGAAGCTGCACAAAGTAGTCAGGATACACAAAGGATTTAAGAACTAATTCCTCCTTCTGGCCTCCAAAACTTTTCAAAGTGACTACAGATCCCTTTAAAAACAACAATAAACAAAGTATGCTCTTTCTTTTTATCTTTTTTTTTAATGTCTCCTAAGAAAGTTTCTCAGCTGTTGACTCTCTCTGGCGTACATTGCATTTCTACAACACACAGAGAACAGTCACCAAGGATTTCTTGCTCCCTTGCTCCCAAAATAAAACCACAAAGCCAGGAACTTAACTTTGCTAGTCTCCCTTAATATACCAAATGAGCAGCACAAAAACTTCTCATCAAAGCTCTAATGCATGAAATGAACTTCTTAGGATTTTTGGTTTGCTTCTCAAATGTTACCAGTCTGAGCGCAAATCCTCTTCTCAAAGAGGTCTGTGAAGACTTTCCATGCCCTGCCCCAGGCTGGAGTATTATGGTCATGCTTTCTCTATTAGATATGAGTTTCATTTCAGACTGCACCATGGCCAGAGGTAACGACATACCTCCTCCAGGACCACAAGGATATACCAGAGGCCAGCCATCCATTCTGTAGAAGGATGTCTCTTCTTTTGAATGCTGAAAGTGACTATCCAATGAAAGAAGTAATTTTTGCCTGTGTCTTCAGAGCAAGTGATGTGCCAAATTAGGCTATTGCTGAGTATTTGGTTAGCTGATATTATCTAGCCTGTACATTGTTTGTTGTTTACTCCTTCTACTGTTAATATTTTTAAATTAACAGAAGAAACAGCCACATCCAAGAATACCCTTGTTGTGACTCAGGATAATAAAGCAGTTAGATGCCCAAGACCCACTAAAAGGAAGTGAGAAATGGTTTTCTAACTCCTTTAAGCTGCTTTAAAACCCAAACTTGTTTGATTTTTTGAGTGTATTAGCAAGGAAATGTCAGTTCTCCCTTCCACTTTACACACAAAGAAAGCTATCTCAGAAGCCTGCCACATACTCCATGTATGCCAGTGTCAGCTTTAAGCAAACTTTTTAAGTTCTTGGAACAAGAGCAGACATAGAAAAACCTCTTTCTGGTAATCCATAGATAAGTACATAATCAATTACACATTTAACACAAAAGCTAATCATACAAACGCTGCTTAATTTACACTCTGTCTCTTACTGACTATGCAGCACTGTTTCTTCACACCAGTGAGAAACCATAATTGGATATTATCAGGTATTTATAGGAAGTATTGGAATAAAACAAGAATTCCAAATTTGTATCCTGTCACATTGTGTTGCTATGGATGAAGAGATAAAAGGAGACGGATTAGATTTGAATGTCTCCATTTTGACTTCCCTCCTTTTGGTTTTTACCTCCAGACAGATCCATTTAAGAAGACAGCAAGTCTATTTTGAACAGCAAGTGTAAGATATCATCAGTGCAGTGAAATTCTGGGAACATCGAGAAACAGCAAATTCTTATACAAGCTATTGTGGCGTGCTGGCCAGAGCAAATGCTTAGGTTGTGTTCCCCTAAGGGGAACATCCCCAAAAGACAGATGTGCAGGGTAGGCAAAATATCAGCGTGATGCAAGAACAGCCAAGATCATTGAATTAAACACAAAACAGGGCAATGAAAGGTGGCAGGGCAGAAGGGAATGGAAAACAGGTGGTATGAAAAGAAATGACATCCAAATTCCAGCATCTCTGTGATTACAATGAATAGTATCAATATATGTGAAGAAGACCTGATTCTAGCTCAATCAATTCCTTTTATACATTATGAAGATATAAGACACTTTGGTGTAAACAAAAATCACTATTTGAATACATTTTTTCAGAATATGCAAAACCTTGGTGAACTTCTCTATCTGTTGGATGTAACAGCTCCAAAATGGAACTATATTTGTGTGCAGATAATGAATTATGGCTATTCCACACTTACCAAGTCCAGGAGTGAAGAAACTTTCTCAGAGATAGTACTGTTAATCCAAGTACTGTAATGTGAGTTCAAGCCCAGTAAGATGTGCCTAGCATTCAGAAATACTCCACAGAAATGCAGTTTAAAAACATTAAACACACCCATGGTTATGTTTAAGTATACAGACCAAGCTGGAAGTGGATTTTTATCCTCTCAGTGATGCAGACAGTCTTAAAATTCAAGAACATGCACAACTCAAAATTAGCATTGGTACAATCTAATTCATAGTGAGAATTCCAGGTTCTGCTATACTCTCTGATGCTCTGGATTTCTCTGCTGGAATAAGCAATCACAACATCCAAAGACTGTCATTATCTATCAGTTAGCATCCCTCTTAGACAACTCAAGTTCACATTTTTCACAGTCTTCCAGACACTGATTTGCATTATTTTACAATGAGTATTTTCTCCATCTAAAATGACTAAACTTTTGTTGTTATTTGGGGGTATTGGTTTGACTTCTTATGGAAAAAGAGATTTGCTCATTCATGCGGTATATTTTTACTTCTGAATCCATTATTTTTATAATTTCTTGCCAAAATTTAAGACAGACTATTATACCCTCTCATGTTTCAAGAAAACTGGTAGGAGGGTGAAAAAAAAAGAAAGAAACAGCAGCAAGGTCTCTACTCAGGAAGACAGAAATGTGAATTTGTCTCTTACTGGTCATAAAAGCACCCACAAACATAAAAGGGAAATTCTTCTCTGTGTTTAGTCATTGGAAAATCTTCAATAAAAGCCCAAATCTTCTAAAGTAGTCAGTCAGTCTGAAGATAAAATTCAAGGAAAGTCAGCTCTTCTTAACTCCTGTTCTTACAAAGTATTTAAAGGCTGATTAACTTCCTCACAATGTGTCAGTATCGCCAGATCAGAAGTAAATGAAGCACAGCTCCATGACTGCCTTCGACTGACTGTTTTGTGGCCATTGCTGGAAAAGGCTTCTGTTCAAGTTTCCTTACTATAAATCATAGAAGATAAAGTCTGTTTGACAGGCCAACTTTTTGTTTTGAAATAAAAACAAAACAAAGAAAACCAAACACAAGCAAACCATCAACAAACTAATATAAAATCCCCAAAGCTAGATACTCCTATTACAGTCCCAAATATATCTGGGTTTTGGGTTCAGAAAGAAAAATCTGTCCAAAAAAGAAGTAAATAACTTGTTCACAAAACAGCCAACTGTCCCTGTAATCACATTTTACAAATTTCCAGATTTATTTTATATGTGTGATTTCCTGCATATGACTTCCTAAAAGACAAAGACACAAGAACACCTCACATATACTGCATATAGGCTGATGTCTCTGAAGTTACAGGAAAATACTTGTAGTTTGAAAGCTACAGTGGGTCTCCATTTCCATCATCATCATAATGCTACATGATACTAATATAGTTCCTTTTTCCCAGAGGATCAATAAATGCTTCCAGAAGATAAATAGACTAAATTACATTTTGACATTGAGCCTTACTTATGAGATTTACAAAAGATGTAAATTGATTCTGGAAAAAAATCAAGAAAATGAAAAAAAAAAAAAAGAAGAAAAAGATTTTATCATAATGACTAGCTATCTCCAGTATGGAAACAACATTCCATGTTTAAAAAGAATGAAAAAGGGAGATGCAATTAATTTTTATTTTTAACATTTTATAATCAGCAAATCATGTCAGTAATGTAGATTATTAATTAAGAATGGGCATACTAATGGTGGAAACCCCAGAAAGACTGCCAGTATGCATAATGCTGCAGAAACAATAATATTGTGTATTATGGGGGAAGTAGGGAGTAATATTATGTGTTGCTGCTTCTTTCCTTTTTACAATGTTGTTTATGCATTTATTTTTCAGATAGCATAAAATTCACTCTGCATGTTTGAGGTATTAAATCAGTTGCTTCCTATTAGAGATTGGAATGAGACCTTCAGCAGAGAGAAATTATGTCACATCTGTGTATTATTGGACTTCTGCCACCCTTTCCTCAAGCACCTGGGGACAAACAATGCCAGAATCAGGAAGCTGCCCAGGTTTCCAGCTCTTCTGACTGCTCTTAGGAAAACTCAGGAAGTCACAAACAGTTTTGGTCTTCAAGTTGATAAAGCTAAGGGTGGAAAAAGAACACCTAAAAACATTAGGTTTTGTGTTCAGGGTTCAATAGAAACGTAGATGGATGACTGAATGCAATCTAGTTACTGCACAATCAGAACTTTTCACCTTTTTGCTGAGACACAGTAAATATATCCTAGAGTTGGCTGTAAATATTAAGTACAGTCAGAGAAAAACTTAGGTCAGAAATTACTGCTGTAGATCAACTGGTCCAACCTGACCTAAAAAGCATGGCAATATTCAGGTGAGGTATAGATTCACTTCTCAACCAAAATCAATGGGACCTTTTCTGCAGAGCTGCTACCCACTCACTCAGTCCCCATCTTGTATGGTACAAGATGCTATTCTGCCCCAGGTGTAGGGCTTTGCATTTATCTTCGCTGACATGAGCTCCTGTGGGCACATTTCTCTGTTGAGGTCCTTGGCTATCATGCAATTCAGTGAGTATGTCACTTTTAAAACCACCACCACGTTTGTTTAGGTCACCTCTTTATTTTGCTGAGGCAGAGAAGCAAGCTTGTAGGCAGATACTGCTTTTCAGAGGTGAGACTGTAAGCAGTTAATATATATGATGTATCTGTAGTCATAGAATCATGGAATCATTCTGGCTGGATGTGGCTTTTAAGATCAAGTCCACCCATTAAGTAGCACTGCCAAGTCACCACTCAGCCATGTCCGTCAGCACACCACCTACACAGCTTTTCAGGCCCTCTATAGGTGGGGACTTCACCCGCCTGAGCAGCCTGTTCCAGGGCTTGACAACTCTTGCAGAGAAGACATTCTTGCTAATGTCTAACCTAAAACTCCTTTGGTATGATCTCAGACTGTTTTCTCTTTGACTCTCACTTTGAGCAGGAGGATCAGGAGCAGAAGGACCTGAGGACAGCTCCTCAGGGTCCTTCTAGTCCCAGCATCACTGCGAGTCCCTAAGCCTTCATAGTGTTCTAATACATAACAAACATTGTGGGCTGCAGTTCACATCCTGCTATGCACCACCAGAAGTGGTAGCACAAGGAGTTCACTACATTAGTGGAGCTTAAATTGCCTCTCTGGTTTTAAAGAGATTGTGCTGAAACAGTATAGAAGCAAACGTTCAGGTATTACCAGTAAGGGGCTTGAATTTTGATAGATGACTTATGATAAACTCCTTTAAAAAAGACAAACCCAGAAATTTGGAAAAGTCTATCCAGTCATTAAATCCTCTAAGTTTTCTAATTGGAAATGGTATCTTGACTAGCTTTCCCTGATGTTTCTAACTCAGCTCAACACTGCCTTCTGGTCTTGCCTCCTGCAGAACGTGTTTAGGATCATCTTAGCATTTGAGAAACAAGTGATCAGCATCATGCTTCATCACTGAGCAGATTACTCAGGAGGACAGTGTTTGAATATAGAAGAGGGGGATATCCCTTTGTATTCCCTGATTACATTATCAAATACAAGCTGGTCTCAATCTATTTTTATTTTCCCTTTGAAAAATCACCTTCAGTTAAAATACTTTTGTTTGTTTTAACTGTGTTCATGGTTCTCTCACACAAGCACTCTCTGGTCAAATAAGAGTTTTGGAAGGCATGCTGAAGGAACAAACTTTAAGACTACATTGTTATCAAGCTTTCCCCTAGAAGCTTATATGGTGAATTTGTGCCTTTTACATTGCATCTAAAATGAGAGATCACATTTCCTACAGCTACATGGCCAGTAAGAAGAAATAATAGGAATTCTTTGGCAATAAATATGTTTCAAGCACTCTTAGATCGTAAAAATACCATCTACTATAATATGATTAAACTATGGATAGTTCTTTGAGTATAAAGGCACTAGAGCTTGTATTTACTTTATGTTGCATATGCAGGAGTAGAAGATGAGAAAGCAAAATCAGGTCACAACATGCAAGCTGAATGGTGAAACGATAGCATTACCAAGGTGTGGACATAGAAATATTGTACATATCTACAGAAACCCTTGAATGATCCCTACCTACAAATAATTGGCTGTTGAGCTGCAAGCGGAAGTGCCCCTCAGTAGGTGCCTCCAGGACCTTCTTGGGGAGGCTATCCACCTGGAGAGAGGTTTGCTTGAGGTTCCTCTCCGCTCGAACGTAGTGCCATTGGTTGTCATTCAGGGGTGTGGGAGACTGCACAGTGACTTCTGTGGGGCCATTCCCAACATCTATGGAGAAGGTGATCTCTTTAGGGGCTAGAATAGATTAACAAATGTGAAGAGGAAGTGAAGGTCTGAATTAAATCATGGTTTTGACATCAAGAAATCTTATATAAATATAGGGTCCATTAACGTTTATGTCAGCAAATAGTACAGCATCATTTACCTCCCATCTCCCACACAGCAGCTTATACATAAATCTAAGCCTGCAGCCTTCCTGTTTGATCTCTACTATGATATGCTTGGCTGTGAATACCTATCTTTTTTTTTTCCTGTAACAATTACAGTGTTCTAGAAATAGTAGTTCTCTTTTTGAAGGAAAAGTGCCAAATGCTGTACAAACATCACAGAATGGTAGCAAAGATTTTGGATAAATAATGCTAAGATGGGAGAAAAGATGAAGGAGCTCTTTCTGACTATATCTTCCAAAAAGCATGCACTTAATTACAGAACTTGGCTACATATGGTAGGAGAGAATCCTACAAGCATTTGTTTGCCTGAATAATGCTGACCCAGGAAGCTAGGAAAAACAGATGAAAAATTAATTCAGTGGTGATCTTAAACTGAAGAGGCGTATGTAACAAATGTCCAGAGATAGTAAGGCATCCTAGAAGTAGGATGATTGAAAAACAACAGCCACATAAAGAAGTCCATCTTGCTCATCTGGAAGCCTGAAAGGGGCCAGAACTTCTTAACATTCTTGCTGCTGATTATTTTTCCTCCTCCTAAAATGCTAAATACACCAGAAGGAACAAGAATGAGGTTCACAAACCACAAAACCAGAGGGGTGTGGATTGAAAATTCATAAAACCCTGTTATTTCGAGCCCAATAAATTGGCTAGGTCTGGTTTTGGAAGCTCATTCTTAGATAGTTTAGACAGGAAACGCTCCACAGGGATAGACAAAGATCTATTCTGAGCCCCTGCATCTGCTAAAATGCTGTTTGCCTTCGAAGCAGCTGCTTTGTGGAGCTTCACTGATACCAGGCCTTTAGGCCGCAAATTCCATCTGGCAGCAAGAAACACAACATCAAACTACTAATGAGAAGTCTAAGTTTCAAAGACAAGACTTTACCCAAACTTTTAAATAACTCATTTCCTTAGAAGTTCATCTTTAGCACACACGAAAAAGCTTCCACTGAACAATCCTCTTTGTAGTTTATGGTATTTGTTAGATTTGGATTCAAAATGTCTTTTTTTACTTCTGTAACCCTGAGAATGAAATGCAGTGCTGAAGTACAACCAAATTAGACTTTGATGTGCAATTAATAGTAAATCATACCTCATTACCTTGTGATAATGCGCCATGACATTTACCATTGGTTTAATGAATCAAAGGGCCTTGGGGCCCTGTTTTATTAAATTTTATGTTTGGGTTATTATAAGCATATCACAAAATGCGTAGCACTCTGGGTTTTTTTTTCCTAAGCTTGACAGATTATGGAATACAGGAATCGTATTTCATGTCAAAACCACAGTATTCTTTTGTCATTAATAAATATTTGAGCTCATCTGAACAGGAGTAAGGCAAAAACCTCACTAATTAAGTTTCCTGCTACTCTCCTTTATATACTGAGTAGCAGTCATACTGCAGTCACTTACTAGATTTTGAAGTACTCAAAGTCCATCACAATTTTGGCTGACTTATTTTGCATCAGCATCATGTCCCTCATAGATTTTCACCTCATAGCTGTCCCATACACACAGTCCCTCTGAAACACTAAGGCTGCATCAGACTGGGTATGATGTTGATGCAGGAAAAAAAAACAACAAGTAACTATCAGAGTGATTGTATTAATGTTTTCATCTTTCAACCAAAGCTACAGGTAAACCTACCCAGTAGCTTTTTCTGTAAAGAGGAAGAGAAAAGAAAGAAAGGGGGGAAAAAAATCAGGGTTAAAAAAGTAAATTCAATTTGCTGCTTAAGAAAGATAAACCTAGCCATAACAAAATTAAGTATAATGATCAAGGTGATACAGGGAAAATCTGACAGGAGCAATAGATAAATCTAGATTAATTAGTCTTTATCTTATCCTCTTCAGGCACCTCCAACCACCTCAAGACAATAAAATACACCCTTCCTTTATCTCTGCATCTGCCAAATTGGGCAAATACACCAAGATTTCTTGGCAGTGAAACTTACAGCTTATTTCAACTCGTATGAAGTCTTTAATTCCAAGGTTTTCCAAGAATACCCCAGCGATGGCAGTAGTTTTGAAGAAGAAGGAGATATCTGCGCTGACCTCAGCATGGAAGGTAGGGAAGTGCAGGTAGGAGGCCTCCGTGTTGAAGGAAGCAGCATTCCAGAACTGCCCTGCAAACACAACCCCCTTCTCTATAGTTAATTGGCACAGGACAGCAGCTGCAAACTGCATGTGAAAAGCCACCTTTCATCAGATAAATACATAAAAAGCAAAACCCAAACCCAAACCAAAGAGAGATCATTCTGTACCTATGGAAATTGAGAAGAGCTAGGTACTCACTGTCTCCATGGCAACGCAAAGGGCCGATTTTCCAAGCAGCCTCGGAATTTGATCTGTTTGTGTCAGTGATCACTATCTGAGTTACAGGCAAATGGTCTTTGAAAGCAAGGAGGCCAGTATCATTTGTCCTGGATTATAATAACCAAACAGAAAGAGACAGATTAACCACAGACAAAATCCCCAGCATTCCTTATGCAAGGCAATATTTGAAAGATGCTTAAAGATGAAAGGCTTTTCAAAGGATTACCTACAAGGATTGAGTGGCACACACCACTTAAGACACATATGTGCACAAATATACTCTATGCTCATACATGATACTGACCACTGAAGACACTGTATTTGGACACATGATGCTGCCTGGTACGGACTGTAACTGTGCAGAACAATTGTGAAGCTGAGGCAGATTGCTGCCATTCTGCCCAGTGTGCATTAACATAAACTGGTCTCTAGCAGGTTTCCTCAGCAGGATGAATATGATGTGGATCAATTTTAAGTCCAAGTCTGCATTTCTGTTAAGTTAGCTGGAGACAGATAATGGCATTTATGCTGGCTTTATGCTTTACCTGAGCAGAAAGGGGACACCCAATCCCTGATCCAGTACGCTGTTAGTATGGGGCAGCCAGACAATACCTGATCCAACTTCAAGATGGCTGCTATACAACTGACTCAGCACACCATGAAGATGACTGAATTGTCAGAGGGAGTTTGGACTGCATCAGCTCTTTGCAGCATATGCCCATGGAAATTTTGTTTCAGCAAATGGAGTACTGAAGGCTGACTTACTGCAATTGCCAAACTACCATCTCTTACCTGTATCAGCTGGGCTTAATCTTCAGCGGCAACTAAATTATACACAACTGCTAGAAAGCAAGAAGAAAGAAAATTCCTAAAGGATCATTTCTATGGTTTTACTCCTAATGTGCTGGGGAAATTGTTGTCCTAAAAACGCAGCACCGTGTTTCATGTCAGCCCTTCGGTCCCTAAGCTGATTCAGTAGCTTTGACTCTGGCAGAAAATACAGATGTGCACTCATTCTGCTGTACTTCACGAACTGAATCCCTCAGGCATCCAGCCCTGACCTTACAGAGCTGAACTGCCCTCTGGAGGTATTTCTCTATCAGTTGATTATACAGAGGTGAGTGCTACTGTATCTTATCTCCACAGTGACAATTTTTTTCTTCTCCTAGTTCTTGTTCTTCTCCTAGCTCTTTTTTCCCCCTCCTAGTTCTTTTTTCCTTGTCCTAGCTCTCCTGTGCATATGGGCAAATAAGCCTGGCAGAGTGTCCTTTGTGGAGCCAAATCTCAATAGTTCTGGAGAGGACACCTACCTCTGCATGGCCCAGCAATCAGCATGCAGAGTCTGGACTTAACTCACCTGACGGCTCAGAGGTGAAAGGCTCCATGTTTATCGCTCCAAAATGCCAATAATACCAAATATACACCTACTGCTCTTTCAGGTAGCTGTGACACAAAGCCCAGGAAACAGGCATCACTTTTTGAGTGATATCTTTGCCAATGGGTCTCATATCTTAGCAGGATCGCAGATTACCTATATGCTGCTTGTCATGCCACCTTCCACAAAAGTACCTCTCACTATAGTTCCAGCTGTTTAATGGGAGACAGGACTTGAGCAAAGAAATAATGCTCAGGGTGAACACTGCAGTTATGCTCTGACACACAGCCTCGGATGTTTGTTTAGCTAAGTGCTCTACTCTGATTAACGTTAGAAAAAAGTAGAAGGAAGGGTTATTTTGATATTTTTTTCATACAGGCTGCATATATTTAATTTATTTTTCATAGTTTCTAATTACATGCAACATAGTTAATTGTCTCATAATTCCAAGGAGAAAGGGAGAGGTAACCTCTCTGATCCTAACATTTTTCTCTTGTTCCAGTGGGTGTCTGACATGCAGGTAATTACAGACAAAGTTCAGCAAGACGAAATTCCCAAGCATGAGGCAGAATGATGCTTTTAGTACAGACTCAGAAGGTAAAATACTATGTATGAATCAAAAGTATGTGGCCTCTAAATCACTTCACAGGTATCTCTTGGCAGCATACTCATATAGCTTATTGTATCAATCTTGGAAAGTTAGTGTAAATGCTCTCAAGAGATTACAAAACAGTTGTAATAAACACTGAACTATTATTTCTTAAGAAGATAATTAAATAAGGTATTTCAGTGGGAAGGAAGAAGAAAGCAGGGAAAAGGAATTTAAAAAAAAGGCAGAATGATGCAGAGTGAGCAAATAAAATATGCAATATACACATAAAAACTAAGCTGGAAATCACTTTGTAAAAAAACAAATAAAATTAAAAAATCATAAAATATTTAGGGAGATTTCCTGCTAATTTACTTTAATTCAAAAAATAGTGGAGTCTTTTGACTAGCTATGATCAACATTAAAATAAATATCAGTATCTTCCAACAGCCACCACTGAAGGTATCTACAGAAAAATGAAATGGTGACATTTTAAAGATATCTGTTCCACATCTCTGAAAACTGCATTGCTTATTAGATATTCTTTTATATTGCATCAAGTTCTATTATATCAAATTTTATGACTCTTGAGTTTTTACTAGTGATATTCCAGTGTCAGAGAACTATAGCTGAGCTGTGAGAAAGAAAATTATTCTGGAAATAATAAAAATCTTCCCTTTTATGTTAATGCCTTGAAAACTCAATCAAGTTTCTCTTGAAGCTCAAGCAGCACATTTTATGTATTTATTCTCTTACATGTGGAAAAAAGTCTTGTGTAAGGATATATATCCTCATACAAGCAGACACTGACATAAAACCTATCAGAAAAGAATCCAGCTCTTCAGAGAATTTGCTAATGATAAGAACAACATACTTATTGTTGCAGTTTATTATTATTATTCATGGTGGAAAATAATTTTTTTTGGGTGAAAAATCAACACCTACTACATTTCAGCTAAGAAAAGCCTAAAGTTTGAGTGTCTTAGATTCTTGGTATTCTATAAACTGAACTTATTTCAGATTCCATTCCTTACAAAGCACCATGAGTCCTTTTCTCTTCATGTGGTACACATGGCAGTCCCTCAGATATGGTATATTATGTCTCAGAGAGGAGCAAGAGAGCTTCATATACCTGTATAATAATTTCCTGGAGGCACAGCTGTACCACTACAAAATAGAAATATTCCAGGGTTTGGACAAAACATTTTGCATTCTGCCTGAAGGGGGCTTGGGGATCACTTTTATTGTACAGTTTTCAAACAAAAAGAGTTATATTCTGATAGAAAGCATCTGCACTATGATGTGAACACACATGATTTTTGTCTTTTTTTGATGAAAAATAAAACTTCGTTAGGTTAATTATTTTTGTATTTGTTCCCAGAGCTAGTTTTCATTTATATGTATTTTAATTTAACAGTTCACAAACACTTAAAACCAGACTGTATTTAATTTTTGTGGTTAGCCAAACCCACAACTTTGTTTCTCTTAGTCAGTTTCAAATCAAACTCTGAGCACTTCCACAGAGCATGCCTTGTGTACCATGCTATTCCCCACTTCTCAGTACTGAGAACTACAGGTGGGTTCTGCCCAAAGGAGAGTCCTGGTGGGTGATGCTCCTTAGCCAGGAATATAAGTTAAGTTCAGATTTCACAAAAATCAAAGCAGGTTTTACCCTTTTCCTTTAAGATGTCCTGTACGTGCAGAAAATGGTACAAATAAGCTAAAACATGAGAAGACGACCTTCTACTTACCTGTCTTGGCACTCAATTCAACAAAAATTCAGATGAAAATCTGCATGTTTTTCTAAGGGTGGAAAGCACCCTTAATGAACAGATGTTTCTTTGAGTTCTTAGCATGAGGGATAGTATCAATTAGTATAATAAAACAAACAAACAAAACCCCCCAGAAAACAACAACCACAAACCCCCGAATCTAATAATGCCCTTTGAATTAAATCACTGAAATATTTTTAGGCATGGGTATTAAATACAGTTGGATATCATCTATTTATCCATGTCTGAAGATTAATGCCTATCTACCCAAAGGACTTCCTCAATAAGCTATGAGGCATGTTACACATCAAATGCTCTATATATGTGGGGGGGGGGGGGGGAGGGGGAGAAGGAAAAAAAGAGAATAAATAAATTTTGCTGCAAGTGCAACAATGCTGAAGATGACAGGGCAGAAACTACATACTTTTAAGATGCAATGCAGATAATCTTACTGTTGAATGACAACTATTTTGATGGTAATATTAAGAGACTTTTTTATCCTCGTGGCTACTAATAAAAGCATGTTCCAAAAAACCTCACTCTATGGTGTCCTAACAGTGTAAACCATCATTAACTGGTAATCTCTAGGTAGCTGTTTACATATTTCTTCCAACAGATGGTAGAGCAGTGGTGCCATTAAATATAATTTCTTCTCATATGATCTCCTATTGGTATGTTTTCTTTCACGTTAATGAAAACTTTGCTGAGGTCTGAGCCTCAGTAGCTCAGTCATTCATTATGGATTTTCATGAATACAGAATTCTGGAGGAAAAGAATTCTGTCATCAGCAGATGTCAGAGAGCTGCATGAAGAATGGGCCAGTGAAACAGGCCTCCATCAGAAAACGTTTTGAGCCCTGTGCAGGACATATCATTAACATTCCAAAGGAATACATTTTAGTTGCTATCTTACCAACCAGCTGCATCCAAAAATGCTTTACTGGGTACAGTAATGTAGAGATACAATAAAGAAAAAAAAAACAAAAACAAACCAACAGCAGAAGGGGATACACCTAATACTTGAAAGCAAGATGCAGTGGCTTTATTTTCCTGAATTAGAGAGGAGGTACAGAATCATAGTAATGAACTGATTCCTGACACTTCAGGGGACTGCTACAGTCAGCTCTCTGTAGGCAGCTTTTCTAGTCTGTTGATAAATGCAGTCATGAAGGCAGATATCCAAGACAGGCCAGGTCATCTGCAGCAAGGTTTATTTAGGAACTCACAGGCTCTATGGAGCTGCCTTCACTGCTTCTAGAGGAACAGATTCAGTGTGGGATAGTGGCTGAGCACACAAAAGCTGTCAAATCTGGGCTCGTCAGCAGCTGGGTTTCTCTGCCCTGCTCTCCTTAGCTCTTGCAGTTTTAGCATCCTGGCTCTGGCACAGTTTTGCACAAATATAACTCACCCAAAGAAGGCTTCATTCAATTCCACCTGGCTTTGCTCCTTCTCAAAGAAAGGTGGATATTTGTCTGACAATAGCAATAATACCCCCCCTTTGTACCCCTCTACCTTTACTTCCAGAGATGTCACCTTTCTGTACTAAAAACCTCCAAATTCACAGGGTTTCCAGATGAACGTAGTCAGTTAAGAAATAGGTTTGGTTTGATGACTGGCTTCAATCAAGTGTTTGCATTTGAAGTGGAAAATGGATTCCAGAAAAAAAGACAAAAGCAGTAAGTGGACCGCATGACAGTCATGCAGCACCACAGCATAAGAGAGGTTCCTCCCATTTAAATGAAAGGTTTGATAAGCAGCAAGAATTTCATTGCCAAGGAAAAAGAATTTTGTTTGAGATGAAAGACAACTTGGAAGAAATATTTAAGGATCCAAAGGATCTCTAGAATGGACTTAAGGTAACACATCCCTCTCTGCATTTCAGAAAGGCTTTATTCTTTAGGTCAGTTTACCACCTTTCCCTAATAATGCTTGCATCAAGATTGTACAAGGCTCTGCTTGATCTGCTGTTCTCAAATAGAGAAGGGCTGGTGGGAGATGTGATGATTGGAGGCTGTCTAGGGTGCAGCGACCATGAGATAGTGGAGTTTTCAATATGCAGGGAGATAGGGAGGAGCAGTAACAGAACCCTCACTTTGGACTTTTGGAGGGCAAACTTCAGGTTGTTCAGGCAACTTATTTGAAAAGTTCCCTGGGTAACAGCCCTTAAGAAGAAAGGGGTCCAGGATGGTTGGACCTACTTCAAACAGGAGCTCCTAAAGGCACAGGAACTGGCAGTTCCCACATGCCGTAAGACGAGCCGGTGGGGAAGACGACTGGCCTGGATGAGCAAGCAGTTCCTGAAGGATTTAAGGGAAAAAAAGAGGGTTTATCGCCTTTGGAAAGGGGGGGGGAGGCAACTAGTGATATGTTTAAGGATGTTGCTAGATCATGTAGAAGAAAAATTAGAAAGGCAAAAGCACAGTTAGAAATTAAACTGGCCGCTTCCGTGAAGGACAACAAAAATCATTTTTATAAATATATTAATGCTAAAAAGAGGGGCAAGAGGAGCCTCCACTCTTTACTGGACGTGGAGGGTAACATTGTAACTAAGGATGAGGAGAAGGCTGAGATTCTAAATACCTTCTTTGCCTCCATTTTCAACAGTAAGGCAGGAGGACTTCAGGATAACTGGCCTCCTGAACTGGTTGATGGGGTCAAGGAGCAGTGTTGTACTCCTGAAATCCATGTGGAATTAGTTCGAGACTTGTTGAGTCACTTGGATATTCACAAGTCCATGGGACCTGGTGGGATCCATCCTAGGGTGCTGAAAGAGCTGGCAGATGAGCTGGCCAAGCCTCTCTCCATCATTTTCCACCAGTCCTGGCTCACTGGAGAGGTCCCAGAAGACTGGAAACTGGCCAATGTGACGCCCAACCACAAGAAGGGACAGACAGAAGAACCTGGGAACTACAGGCCTGTCAGCCTGACCTCAGTGCCAGGGAAAATCATGGAGCAGATTGTCTTGGGGGGAATCACTGCGCACCTGAAGGATGGCCAAGGAATCAGGCCCAGCCAACATGGATTTAGGAAGGGCAGGTCCTGCCTCACCAACCTGATCTCCTTCTATGATCAGGTGACCAGCCTGGTGGATGTGGGGAAGGCTGTGGATGTAGTCTACCTGGACTTCAGCAAGGCCTTTGACACTGTCCCCCACAGCAAACTCCTGGCCAAGCTGTCAGCCTGTGGCTTGGACAGCAGCACTGTGCACTGGGTTAGGAACTGGCTGGAGGGCCGAGCCCAGAGAGTGGTGGTGAATGGTGCCACATCCAGCTGGCAGCCTGTCACTAGTGGTGTCCCCCAGGGATCAGTGCTGGGCCCCATCCTGTTCAATATCTTTATTGATGATCTGGATGAGGGGATTGAGTCCATCATCAGTAAATTTGCAGATGACACCAAGCTGGGAGCAGGTGTTGATCTGTTAGAAGGTAGAAGGGCTCTGCAGAGGGACCTTGCCAGGCTGGACAGATGGGCAGAGTCCAACAGGATGGCATTCAACAAATCCAAGTGCCGGGAGCTGCACTTTGGCCACAACAACCCCATGCAGAGCTACAGGCTGGGGCCAGAGTGGCTGGAGAGCAGCCAGGCAGAAAGGGACCTGGGGGTACTGGTTGACAGTCGCCTGAACATGAGCCAGCAGTGTGCCCAGGTGACCAAGAGAGCCAATGGCATCCTGGCTGCATCAGGAATAGTGTGGCCAGCAGGAGCAGGGAGGTCATTGTACCCCTGTACACAGCACTGGTTAGACCACACCTTGAGTACTGTGTCCAGTTCTGGGCTCCTCAGTTTAGGAAAGATGTTGAATTGCTGGAGCACGTCCAGAGAAGGGCAACGAGGCTGGTGAGAGGCCTTGAGCACAAGCCCTATGAGGAGAGGCTGAGGGAGCTGGGACTGTTTAGCCTGGAGAAGAGAAGGCTCAGGGGTGATCTCATTGCTGTCTACAACTACCTGAAGGGAGGTTGTAGCCAGGAGGGGTTTGGTCTCTTCTCCCAGGTAACCAGCACCAGAACAAGAGGACACAGTCTCAAGCTGCGCCAGGGGAGGTTTAGGCTGGAGGTGAGGAGAAAGTTCTTCACAGAGAGAGTGGTTGGCCATTGGAATGTGCTGCCCAGGGAGGTGGTGGAGTCACCATCCCTGGAGGTGTTCAAGAGGGGTTTGGACGTGGCACTTGGTGCCATGGTTTAGATAGTCATGAGGTTTAGGGTGACAGGTTGGACTCGATGATCTTTGAGGTCTCTTCCAGCCTTCTTGATTCTATGATTCTATGATTCTATGATCTTTTGAAAGACAATTACAAATCCATCTCTTTTATGCATCACTTGTCCCAACAATTATTCTTAGTGCTGGGGAAGGGAGAGAGAAAATAAAAATGGGTTCTGAACTAGATTTAGCTTCAGCTTGCAGCCACTGGATTTCTATGAACATTTCCACCAAGTAGCCAGAGCTTTCAACAGTCAGGAATCTCTTTTTCAGAAGTATGCATAAACTACAGTCAAGTCATATTTAACACCTTTCCAGATTCCATGCTTTGCTCAGTGACAACGTATGCCTCTGCTCTCTTAAGCAGAGGTCTTCTCCTGTTTTCCAGCAAATACCATGAAAATGCTCTGCTCTTCTGCAGTGACAGAATTAGCTGTCATCATATTGCAGAGTTTGGAAGTATAGTGAAAAGCTGAATGGAAAAAAGATACTTTCCACTAGAATGTTTTAATAAAACAGAAAGGTGAAAAGAATACAAATTATATTCCTGCTCATCTGGTAAGCATAATTCCAGGAAACTGGTGCCAAGTAAAGAACCCAGATATAGCAGCTGGCTGAGGTGTTGGCTTAGATAACATTTGAAAGTCAGCATGCCTAGAAGTGCATATTGTCTGATGCCAAACATCTGGCTCAGGAGTTTTTTAAGGTCTGTTTTTTCTTGTTTCTTCTGTTTCTTTTGCTGCTCTGAGGATTTAGTAGATCCTTTTGCACCCAGGACTTAGGCTAGGGAAACCAAATCAAATCAGAAGGATACTACAGCTATTCTGGTGAGTTCCTACCTTGGAGCTATAGTAAACAGCCTGATTTATTTTGAAGGAGCAAAAATTATTTTCTGGTTTTCCACTCTGCAGCACCCATTTTATTTCATGCTGAGGCAAATAAATGCATCTATTGCTGTCTTGCTCCTTCCACTGTAACATATAGCAGGTTAAAGTCACAGTTCAGATCTCAGCAGGTTTCAGATTCAAATACTCATTATATATAAGGGTGTCAGTGTTCTAGCAGAGAAACACAAAAGCAATGTTCAAGAGGCATGAAATTTCTTATGTTTAGAAACTCTTTGTAAAGGTCAGAGGATTTTAGCTCTTAAAAAGGCAACCTGCAATTTAGAATACTACCAAAGTCCAAATTTCAAAGGGATTAAAAACCAAAATAAAACACCTGAACCTCCCAAACCAACAAACAGTAGGCAGTTCAGCTGAGGAAACTTACACACATCCTGCTATTATAATGAAATTAGGAGAAACAAGTAGCTCTGTGAGATGCCAAGCTAATGAAGCATGATTTCCAACATCTATCTCTCTTGAGGGTTTTCCAAAATCTAATAAAAGTGTGTGCTTCCTAACTTCCTTCTTGTGGGTTTTAATTGGCCTTTTCTCCTCTGCCTGGCATAAATTTTCATAGAATGTGTAATTTCTAATACTTTTGAGATTTCTCCTTCTCCATTAAAGATGTTTGAAATGTGTCTGCTTGTTCAGAATCATTGGGTGTGGGGGGAAAATGGAGATAAACACCTGGAGCATAACATGCTTAGGTCTCATTTCTTTGGGAGATTCAGTTGCTACATTATAAAACTGTATTTTAGATTTCACCTTCCATTGGTTTGTACAATCCAGACTGCAACCCCAACAGTCTGCCAGTGTAACAAACCCTGTTCTGCTTGAGTAGCAGCTCACAGAAAAGCAAAATGTGGATTATGAAAGGAGCCAAGCAGTGGTAAAATCAGATGCTTTTGCTGCTCCTTTGCAAAACCTCACCAAAGTACATCTGATAAGCAAACATTAGAGACAAAAGACAGATTAACATGCACCACTAGGCCCTTTTATACAAGTCTATACAAATGACATGCTTAAACCAACATTTACATAAAGATCTTCTCGAAGAAGTCCCCTTAGAGCTATGATTTTTGAAAGTTAATAGTGATTCCAGGATATAAAGGGTCCAAGCGAATATTCACGCTTCTGGACCCAAGCAACCAAAAAAGTACAACACTTAGAGTGACAAGTCATTTCTGAATTACATTTTTTCTTTCTTTCAAGACCCTTACAGTTCTTTTCTACTTACTTTCTTTAAAGTAAAGCTTTCACAAGGATAATTTGGACACTATTTCAAACTCGGTAGCCTATTACAGTAAGACATTTCTTGTCTACTTCCATTATTTGTCATTTCTGAACTACTTCAGGTCAAAATATCTTTTTTTTTTAGAGAGAGGGCAGCAGTTCCTATCATTGAGTGGTCCAGAAGGTGCAGAAAGAAGCAGAGTTTTCACATGTATTTTTGGTGTTTCAAAATGTACTTTCAATAACACTCATCTGTCATTTCTGTCTCCTCAAATACAAATATGGAATTAACTGGAAAATTCACCAACTAGTCCTCAGCTGTTGGTGCAGAGAATGGGAGAAGGTTGTGAGGTGGCCTTCATAAATTAATGCAGCATTAGGGCACAACAAAAGTCTGAATCCAAGGAAGGCTTTAAATCTTCATGCTATAAGTCTAAAACTTCCTACAGAGACTGAACAAAATCTACAGAAGCCAAAGGAAGTCTTTGCATTTACTTAAAAAACCTTAGTACCCAATGTAAAAGAAAATTGAGGAATGTATAGATAATCTCTTTCAGAAGAAAAAGACAAATCCTTGTGATAGTACAGATTTCTTGTTCTTTACTTGCCTGCATCAGAATTTTGCTACCTATGCCCTAACTTCCTGCTTGGCTCTGTACGTATGGACCAACCTCTTAGAGCTTTTATTCAAGCAAAGAATCAATTGCATCATTGGACTTTTTCAAAGAAATAAAAACTGTGGGAATCCCAAAAGGGAATAATAATGGAATGTTTAGATGGCCTGCATGTTTGTTAGGCCCTGGAGTTGATAATAGATGTTGTACCTCCAAACTGTGTGAGAAAAGGATAGGAGCAAAAAATAACAAAGTGTTGCATCTTTGAAATGCATGAGAAGTCAACTGGGGAGAAGGGCACCTGTTAAAATAAAAATAAATCAGTGGGCTGAGCAAGGCAGGCTGTGGGAAAGTGGAACTGTAACATTCATGTACATCTCAATAAATAGACACCAGCTCTGCAGGTCTGGGCCATTTTGTCTACCCTGCAGCGAGTGGTCACCTCCTCACAACTGTCTATCAGCTGTATTTCTGCTCTCTATGTTGAGACCTGCAGGTCTGGGATCAATGCACTCAGGAAAACCAACAAAAATCATTTGATGCACTCAGGAAAACCAACAAAAAACCTGCATTTGGCATTCAGCTTTTTGAAGATAACCCATCCCAGCAGTGTGCTTCAGCCAGATAACTTGTCTTTGGTTCAAATAAGAAATTAAGATGAAATCAAATCAGAAGTCCAAATTCTAGTTTGACTTTCATTCTCATTTGATCATACTCAAGCCATTCAAGCCTTCTGAGCTGTGAATCAGAAAAAGGACTTAAACCTTCTTGCCTTACTTCCTATTCCCAGCTCTCAGGCAGACACTGATATACACGTGTTAAAATAATTACCATTCTTCTCTATCTGCGTCACAGTTGCAAAAATATCTCATATCCAGACAACTTTCTTCTAGTCCACATGCACACTGTTGAATACCCGGAAGAGATCCTCCCCAGTAAAGATGCTTTTCATTGGCACGACCAACCCACCAAGCAAATGGCATTCCATCTGGATGAAAGAGAAAAAGAGGGAGAAAGAAATAGAGAAAAGAGAAAAACAGAAAGAAAGAGAACTTGATAAGCAAATTGGATTCTGTGAGAATGAAAAAAGGAATGGAGGTGGACATGTTAAAAAACACTGAAATAAAAGATTGAAACTACAGATGAAGTAACAAACCATAAACTTCATCCAAGTTCTATTTAATGGAATACACATTGAGGAAGCAACAGGTCTATGGAATCCCATACAGTTTGAGGAGCAGATGCTTTCCCCATAAGGTTGATGCACCAGCCATCAGTGAGAACCTTGGCACATTTCGTCTGCAAAGACTTGTGACATGTGAACCCAACACCATTGTCTGCACCAGCTGTGTCCGTTTTTTGTGTGTGATGCTAGAGGAGAGATCTGGTCATTGAAGGAGTCTGAAAAGAATTCTCCTGCCATGACTCACACTACACAGCTGACTTGAACCACCCATTATTGGCCAAGAACCTCTTGAAGATTCCACCAATCATGAAACAGACTTTATCTCTTAGGATTTTTCACCTTTAGACTCGTATATAAAGATAACTCTTCAGAAATAACACACAGACTGACCTATTACTATGATCTTAATACAGCTCCTCTCAAAACTAAGAAAAAAATTTGTGTTGGTTTTCTAGGGGAGCAGGAGTAGGAATTTTAATGTGTTCTCCAAGGGTGGAATTTGCAAATGCAAAGCTCCATAAGGTATTAAAATATCCTAGATTAAGGATTCAGGTAGGACATAAGTGGAGAAAAAAAAAATTCCCTGCTTGGGAATTAATTTGTCTCTATGAAGTTATTTTCTATCTACAGGAGCTCTGAGATCTACGTATTTATATGAACCAATATAGTTTTTGTTTAAATTTCATAATCCGTTATACATCGAGCATTAAATATTAATAGTCAGATACAGTAAGCGGATTCAGATATAATGAAATTCATGGATTAACATTTTTGCTAAGATTGACTTTGTCTTCCAGCTCAGATAATTCTTCATTGACTTCTTAATCCTTAAATCAAGAAATGTAATCAGTTACACATGCAGGTAGATGGCAAAATTTAGCAAAATTGACATATCAAGACTTTTTGATCAAAGGAGATTGGAAAAATAAACTGTACTGCTAATGTAGAAAAATGTATCCATTTATTCTTCTGTTTTACTAACATTATTAGTAGGGAGTATTCCTCATTATACAAAGCAAGAAAGTCTAAAATATGAAATACAATCATGGTTAACTGCAGAGTGTAAGGGACTAATTAAAATGAGTTTTAGAATCACTTTGCAAAATTAATTCAGATTCGTTTTCCTTCTAAGCTTAGACTGCTGAACGGTAAATTCATGGAAGAAAAAAAAAAGAAAATAAAAATAGGAAGAGTAACTCCATCCTCATGACACCAACAATTAAGATACGACGAGCTTGCCCAATACCCAGCGGTACTCATTAGAAAAGCACAATTTGAGAACATCTAAGGATTCATCTCACAAAAATGTGTACATTCATTTTAGGTCTCAAATCATTGTCAACACATTTATGTTTTCTTTCTTTTCAGTTGATTTTCTTGTAGAAGTTGATTGCTGCAGCCAGTGAAACAGGTCTGTACTACATTATTGGGAAATTACTTGGTAAAGCTTGGAATAGTAAAGTTAATTGAATAAAAGGGTTATCCATCTTGGAGTTGGAATAGATATTATGCAGAAGTGCTTAATCTAATTTTGAAAGTGCCCATTCTGGAAAAAATATTTAGATAAAGATAAATCCTTCAGGCCATCAACAAATAATAGTATTCATTAATCAAATTCAACCTGTGTCAGATTCTTTTGGAAGAAATCATAATGTAGTTAAACATAACAGTGAAATAAGCAATCATTCATGAGAATTAGGCACAAGTACTTTTCGGATGTCTTTTCCAGGTCTGTTGTTATTTGCTTTATCGAGCAGTACCAAGCAAACACACACATTCGGATTTATGATATAGACTGGGGAAGTGGTAGAAGCACCACAGTTCAAGTCATTTGCAATTAAATTAAATACAGTGCTAAAAAATAGAGCATTCAACATTATAAGGAACAATCCTAGATTGTCAAGGGAATGGACTATAAAAAATACAGTGTCTTTTCAAAAATTCTATTTATTAAGGAAGGTTCTTCCACACTTTACTTGAGTAAATTTTTCTCCCTAACTAGTCCCTTAGAAATCAATTGTAATATTAAAGAATATTACACTCTGATTCTTCAAAACTCTTTTCCACATGCTTAATTTTTAACACATGAGGAATCACAGAGCTATTAAGCAAAGCTCTTAAATCTGAAGTACTTCAGCAATGTCTGAAGTGCTTAGGAATCACTAAAATATACATACTGAAAAAAAAAAAATCAACTAAGACCGTATCCCTAAGTTCTTTACACCATCACTCCTTGGCAGAGCTGGAGGGTGTCTTTCATTGCAACTGAGTCTGGACAGCAGGTGTGTTGACTACGATTCTGCTAAACTTGTAGATCTTTTGGCAATATCTTCACTTCTGTAATCATGACATTATCAATTTTTCAAAGAATTATCAATTCTCTACCACCCTCTTGTCATGAAGCCTAGAGCCGTGAGGCTCTAGCCTAGACTAGAGCCAACGATGTGAATCAAGGGGTTAATGTGGCCCCACAAACTAATGGTTACATAGGTCAGTAGAATCCTACTTTAAAATGTCCACGTAAAAAGTCCATTTAATAAAAATAATTCTTCATTCTGTGCTTGCATTGTACTTAGTAACACATTATTTAGTCAAAAAAGGTATTCAAAAGCCTACTGCAGAACTAGAAGCATTATTTTTCATGGATTTTTGTCTATTTAGAATGGGGAAAAGTGATCTGCCATAACAAATTTATCAAGGTTGACTCTGAATTACATTCTATGGAGGAAGGAAAACATGCATGAAAACAAATCCCAAAACAAGCAAAACAAGTGACTTAATTCACCAGTAAAAGAACAGACACCACTTTCTTTCAATTGATTTCTTCCTGCACTGCTCAATCTGCAGGTTTTTTTAAATTTTCATAATAAATCTACAAAAAAGGCAAAAAACTTTTATATCATGCAGAAGGCAATAACCTTTTCTGTGATTATACTGTCTGAAAGTCTCTACAAACAGTTGTGATATTTACAACACTGTTTTTACAACAATTTAATATGGTATTGATTAATAGTACTGAACAGGCAGAGAGTATTTTGTATCAAATCAGGTACTACTACTCATTCACACTTGCCAGCCTCAGGATGCAGAAAGTTAGGTTGGTTTAAGTCTTCCGAAAGCAAAGAATAAGGGATCTCATCTTCAGCTGATATCCTTAATGTTTTCCTCCACCTGTCTCCATAAGCTGTGGGATGTTTGTTTGTTTTGTTTTTGTGTTTTGTTTTGGGTTTTTATTGTTGTTGTTGGGTTTTTTTGGTGGTCTGTTGATTTATTCAACAGCCACTGAATGTATGTATCTGAACAGCTAAGTAAGGCTTTGGAAATGCTGGACAATAACTCATTTTTTTCCCCATCTAACAAGGCACAGAGAATAAGCTCTTTCAGATGTCAGTTCTTCAGCAGATCTCCATCACCTTTAGCAATGTGCTTAACTAAACTGTTCTTTGTTAGTTCTCTATATGAAATCTGTTTCAGCAGAAGCAAGGCTGGCACAGGCTGTACCGTTCACAAACACAAAGGCTGAGGACTACGAGGAGAATAGCAGACACACAGAGGTTGTTTCCAGTGATCCTCAGAAGGAGATGCAGATTGAGATCAAATTTATCTGCAATGCGTATCTGGCTCTTCTAGTGACACGAAGGGCTGGAGGTATTTGGTGTCTCTTTATGAGCTTACAATAACATGCCTGTCTTCTTCCCAGTTGTGTTGACAGTTCTCTCATTTTCTGTATCAAAAGGCACTGATATTGCAAGTAATAAAAGCTGGTTTTAAAGGGTTCAGACTTCCTTATGCTTTAATTTTTTTCAATTTTTTTTTTTTTTGTGTGGGCAGTCAGAAGCTAAACGAGAGGGAAAAGAAGCATATTCCAACAGCATTTAAGATTAACTTCTGTGAACTCAGTTTACCTTTATACAGGAAAAAGTCTGAGTTAAAACAAAGCCATGCATGTTTAACAGTATTATATTTAAAATGTTTGTCAAAATTCATCTGCATCCTTTGCAAAGGTGGTTCTTGTTATTGCAAAACCCAAATATCTAATGATAGGACTATAACAAGATAAAGAGATCCTTTGTTAAACTCCTGTGTTGTATAAACCTAAATTCTGATGCAATAATTACATAAACTTAACATAGGTAACACTTTTGGGGTTCCCAACTTACCGAAACAGGTCAGTTAAAGGTCTCCCACCATCAAAAGTCAGTTTATTTGTATATGTCTATTGAATCATTTGCAACCACATTGCATTAAACCAACATTCTCTGAGCAGTCTTGTTCAGTTTTTGTCTCCAAAATCAAATCAAGCAGAATGGAATTTGTTAAATGTTACACCCATACATCTCACCAGTGAAAACATAGATTCATTTACATAGAATCATAGAATCATAGAATCAGTCAGTGCTGGAAAGGACCACAAGGATCATGTAGTTCCAACCCCCCTGCCTTGGGCAGGGACACCTCACACTACATCAGGCTGGCCAGAGCCTCATCCAGACTGGCCTTAAATACATCCAGGAATGGGGCCTCAACCACCTCCCTGGACAACCCATTCCAGGCTCTCACCACTCTCATGGGGAAGAACTTCTTCCTCATGTCCAGCCTGAATCTTCCCACTTACAGCTTCATTCCATTCCCCCTAGTCCTGTCACTACCTGATAGACTAAAAAGTCCCTCCCCAGCTCTCTTGTAGGCCCCCTTCAGATACTGGAAGGCCACAATAAGGTCACCTTGGAGCCTTCTCTTCTCCACACTGAATAGCCCCAACTCTTTCAGTCTGTCCTCATAGGAGAGGTGCTCCAGCCCTCTGATCATCCTGGTGGCCCTTCTCTGGACACGTTCCAGCATGTCCATATCCCTCTTGTAATAGGGGCTCCAGAACTGGATGCAGTACTCCAGGTGGGGTCTCACCAGAGCTGAGTAGAGAGGAAGAATCATCTCCCTCGACATCTGCACTGTTTTCTCTGAAAATGATAGCGATTACTATCAAGAGACAGCAAAAACTCAGGAAATATTGATTGTAGTATTGCATAAAGCAATCAAAGCTAATTCTTTGCTATCACATGCAAAAGCATAAAATATCTGTAGAATATCAAAATCTACAGACGGCTGACCATGCTGCGAAACAAGCAGTTAATGTATGTTCATACATGCATCCATACGAATACACAGACATATCTGTATGAGGCAATTTCGACCTGAACCATCGAATCCAAAGGCCAATCCAGAGTATAAATTATGATCTCAAATAATCCATTTTTAAAAGGCTCTTGAAAAAACTGAGGGAGGGGTAAGACACTAAGAACAGGGGAAAACTGTGATGCAATGTTTTTTCTAGGAGTTTACCATGGTCTGGTTTTACCATGCTTCATTTTTTCTATCGCAACATTTTCTATAAGAATTTTAAATATTTACTTGAGGTAAAACTAAATTTTCCCCTTTTGGCCTTTTCCACAGGGAACAAAAATACACATTTGATAAAGCAAAGAAGAAGAGTTTATAATAATTTTGGACAAAGCATTCCATATTTAGTGAGCAACACAAAATGAACATATTTTTAGAGGCTGTTTGTTGAGTGAAGCCCCCTATGGTGTTACTGACTGTATTGGTTTAAATGATACTCATACCTCTGGGAGAATATACTAGCAACACAAAGCAGGGTGAATGCAAGCTGTGTTGCCCTAACCATTCTTTAAAGTGCATGATGATATTTACCAGTGAAAAAAGTGTCACTTTGGTTTGCAGCCCCCAGTGATGTTCTTGTGGCTCTGCCCCAGCCAGAGAGAAGCAACAACTGCCCTCCAAGGCAGCAAGCTCTCTGCACTTCACAAACAAAACCCTGTTTTTAACTCAAGATCAGGTTATTGTGGAGAAATTGAATGTATGTAATATGGCCCAGGGGAAAAATGGGAATCCCCAACGACACGGTTCCTTTGAACATTAATCACTGAGTGTGTCACCAAGTCATCCAGTTGCTTTTGTTCCACAGTAATCTGCTTCCATGTGGACACAAACCTGTTTTATGCTTGGCTCCTCTCTTTTCAGGACAACCATAATGACCATCTAACTCTTTCTCCCTTTTATTCAACACCTTCCTTGTGGCAGTTGTGCAATTGTTTGACTGTTCAGTTCCTTAAAACTGTAACTCACATACTCCTAATTTTCAGAGATGACAAACATGACTGCATTGGAAATCACTGCTGGTCAAACACTACAGCAAGACAGATGCCACAGTTTACTTAGTACCAATGGTGCCAACCAGTGCTGCTAAGATTCCCACCCGAATTTGATTTAAATTTCTGGTCAGATCCTGTACCCCTTATTCAAAGCACCTATCTGGATGTGAAGTAGTCCTCCTAATGTCAGTGGACTTACTCCCTGGGCAAAAGTTACTTAGTCATAAAGTCTGTTCCTCACTTAAAAAATATTTTGTTAAATGTAGTTAGAAAAAGGGGAAAGCCAGTATTTTCTGACCTTTTTTTCTTCTTGTTGTTCAGCTTTGCTGCCAAAGTGCTCTGCTTTCATAGAGTCCCAGGCTGAAGTAATTGTTTAAAAAAGGAAAAGTAAAAAAACCCATGCAGCAGCAGTTGTCTGCAGCACTTAAGCAGAGAAACAGTGTTACCCTCTGGAGCAGCTGTTATCATGGTGTGCTCTTTTCTTCCTGGAGCTGTTAAGATGTTCTTATAGATGAGAATGGGCAGGAAAAAAAGGTAAATAAACATGGACCTTTGCTGCTTCTATATTTAACAGAAGGGTAATGAGCAGAACTGCTGAGCTTCAATGACAGAGCTGTGCCATTGCACACTAGCAGTGCTTCGGTAAAAGCAAAATCATCATCAACCCTTTGAGCGACAGATTTGAGGATGGGCATAAGGGTTTTAGATACAAACACTTTTTTATATGTTGAGGAAGATTGAATCTACATCCAAAATAAAATTTTATGCCTTGTGAATGTCTCTGCTGAAGGCCAAAGAAGGATGAAAACATTATGACTACTTGCATTCTCCTCTGCCAGCTCAGGCTGGGTTGTTTTCTCAATAAATTTCTGGCAGAGTGACAAGTTTCCTGAAAGATGCAAGCGGGACTCCAGCCAGCAACAGAAACTATGGGAACAGCTGAAGGCATGAAGGTTAGGAAGAAAAAACAACAATAGCAACAAACCAAGCCCAAAAACACAGAAAAGGTTTACGGCTTTTAGTGACAAATGACAAAATCTTTGAATCCTCTCGAGTTTTTCTGAAGATAGACTGGATGTCTAAACCTGCCAAAACAAACAAACAATCTTATTTCCTTTACCTTCTTCCTTCCACCTCAGCTTCACTTCAAACCTGTCCTTCTTGCTTTCAACTCCTTTTCCTCTTCAGAAAATCACAGACGGGTATAAAGGTTGGAAGGGACCTCTGGAGATTATCTAATCCAAAGCTAAGGCTAACACAGGTAATTCCTTCCTCATTCCATTTTTTTCTTTTCTTATTTTTCTGTTCAACCTCATTCTTCCAGGTAAATGCAGATAAGTAAGCCCTGCATTGCTTCAATAAACAAGCCTTTGACATTTATGCATGTTATGTCACACCCTTACTCTTTGCTGGGACTGGAAACCCATCAATGGCCTGGATTCAATTGCAAGTGAACAATGACCATGGATAAGCCATAGCGGGCTCCAGCCTGACCCTGCCTGGGTCAGAGGCTCACTGTTTGGCTCCTGGTTTTAGATCACGATATACCACATGGACTGAAGGGGAGCATGGAAGTGATAGGTGAGTTTGTAAGTTTAGACAGATCATATGCTCTTCTCCAGAGTTTTGTTTCAAAGTGTTTCATAATGGCTGTGAAAGGGCTACAGCATAAGGAGAGACTACTGAGCTAATGCACCATTATAAACTACTGCAAGGTGAGAGAAGCAGGTTATCACAGCATTTTTTGTTTTGAAAAGCTATTAGACTTTTCATAGAGGAAAGCAATTTCAGAGCCTAGAAATAACATTGTGGAGGATAGAGGGGAATAGTTTAAGTGTCAAAGATTATGAATGGTGCATCAAACCATAAACCTATCATTTCACTACAAGAAAACTTAGCATTCAACTATTATTCTTGGAAACACTGAAGTGAGACAGCAACCTTTACAGAACTATAAAACTACAGTTGGAGCAACTGTCCCAGGAATGACTGGAGGAAAAAACACTTTGCGCCTCATTGATTCACTATTGTTTTCCAGGGATAAAATGCACCTGGCTCCAGTGAAATAAGGGTAGTCATGTTGATTTACACTCACTGAGTATTGGATTGTCCACAGGAGGACACAATGGTTGAGGTTGGAGAGTATCTCAGAAGACAATTTAGTCCAGCCCCTCCTTCAAGCTGTTCTGAAACATTCAGGTTGTAAGAATTCCTTAGAAAAAAACGTGGCTGTTACTGAAACAGGAAAAGACACCGTCTGCAGTTACACAGCAACTGAAATAAAAACCTGAGGTATTTATTTTTAAAAGGGGTAAGAAAGGAAAATTAATTGTATAGTTGATTCACTTATTTTTGAAAGATCCATTGCAACAGTTAAAGATCTTGGGAACAGGGTAAAAGTGATGAGGAATAACAGAAGGATCCTGTCTGCAGCACTTTGCACCTCATGCACTCAATGCGGTGCAACAGTGGAGCTGTACAGCAAAGCCCCCAGCTCTGCACAGCTCCCAGGCTCATGTACTCTAACCTGCCTACCAGACCTTCATCAAGAAAGTCCATGAAGAACAAGGTCTACAATCTGGCCTAATGGCAGTCTGGAAGTCATGGTACAACTCAGAGCAGATTGCTCAAATTTATGGACACAAGTCAATTGGAGTAAAGCTGAGTGGAATCAATATGAGTTTAATTCAGCTCATGCAGGAGCCCATGGAAGGCTTGCTGGATCATGCCCACAGCACAATGAAATTTGATAGACTAGAAGGAAAAAATAGATATAATAGGGACATTTGGGACATTTAATAGGAGACTGGATAAGTTACAGAAAAACATGCTGTGGAAAGCAATCTTTGCTTGGTCCTTTGGGAGAAAGTGCATACACTAATAACAGTTCTTCTCCCTCCCCTTTATTTTGAAAAGTGTCTGAGTAAAAATGGAATTACCTTACTCAACAAAACTATTTCCTGTATATGCAGTTTTAACTACCAGTATTAGTAATGAGAAAAGTATCCTTATTACTTTTATTCCCTCCTGTTCACATTGCACCAATACAGTCACTCATGACTGAAATTGACTATCTTGTGATTTGACAACCCTCCACAAAAGGCAGATTAATTTTGTCCCCATTGTACTTGTGATGGCAGCTTCTAGGAATAACAAAAACTAGATCTGAGTATTGAGAATCTTTATTGGCAACATTGATTCACAAAGCCATGAGAACACACCTTGTCTTTCAGCTCCCAGGTTAATACAGCAGGGCTGACAGAGAGTAACACCTATTTACACAGGGTGAATCTGATCAAAGTCATTGGGACAATGTCATTTCCACAGAGTGCCTTTTTGAAGTTTAACCACTGTTCCTGTAAGTGGCTGACAATAACTGCTGAATTTCATGGCTTAGACTGATCCTAAAGAAATCACAAAACATCATCAGTAAATATGCTGAATTCCTGAACCAGCATAAAAATAGCAACACACTCTTAATTGAACATAATTTAGAAGAGGCAATAACATATTGTTAATCACTTTAAAGCTGCAGTCTCTAATTAAATAAATAAAGGGATTTTCTTAAGACTTAGAATAACACTCACAGATATTATTGGGATAGTGTTTCTGGTCTGGAAAGAATATTTTGGCAAATGAGATGTGAACATCTCAAGTTCCCTGTAAAATTAATTGGGCCAATAAGCATCTTCACTAAGAGGGAAAGCCAGTATCATTCTCCATGCAGCTTATATAAAAAGGCCAGAAGATTTTCGGTGTTTCTTGTGTTTGTTGTTTCATTTTTGCTTTACGCTAAACAACTGAAAATGTCCCTCACAGAGGATGGAATATATTTGCTGTACTCTAAAAGATGAGCACTGTAAAGAAAAAACAAACAATCAACCAAAAAAAAAAAAAAACACAAAAAAAAAACCACCAAAAAAACAAGCCAAAGAACAAATTAAACCAACACCTGAAAAAAGGGTCGAGAGAATACTTCAGGCACATTTCTGAGTTTTATACTACTTAGGAGCTAACAAGACAGCTTGGACAAGCAAAACAAAAACCATGCTCTTAGCCTCTCCTACTCTTCTATCACACCCCTACTGAATTCAAATCTCACAGGGCCAGTTGAACTGAATTGTTTAAATTTTTTGATCCCAAAAGGTGTTAGTTGGCAAAACATAACACTTAGTTGAATTTCCTAGGATCACAACAGTACCCATCTGTATGTCTAACATAGCAGTAAAGAAAGTCCAGTTTTAAGCATTTTGTCAAAAAAAAGAAAAAGAAAAAGAAAACCCAAACCTCATCAAACTGCATCTCAGTATTTCTGAGAGGCTACAAGCATTATTGCAACTCATTAAACTTCTTTATAGTCCAATGTGTTACAACACATTACAGAGCAATGGTAAATAAATAACTGCTGATTTGACACTGCTTTCAACTGCTGAGCAATTCTGCTTTCCTCAATGTTACAATTAATGTCAGCAGTTAATGCCTTAAGTGGTAGGATTGGAAACTTGACTACGATAAACAAATGCAGTCAACTTCCAACTCAAGGATATACCCAAACTGCAGCATGGCATTGGTTCAGCTGTTTCCATCTCAGGCTGCAATTACAGTTCTGTTGGTCAGAGCAGCATGGGCATCATTTGTCATCCTAAGGAAGGCTGGAGTGCTTTGAAATTGGGCACTTTGGAAAAATGCAGCTGTAGCAGAACATATGTATAGGCAAGACCATGAAATGAACTGGCTCCAAGCCAGCATGTAAGGAGAAAAACAAGAGAATATAAATGAAAAAAAATCATAGAATAGAGAAGATGCTTCTATTGATATACCCTGACAAGCCTTAAAGGTCAGGATGACAACAACCTCTCTTCTCTTTGAAATAGCTTAATCAATTTGCAGCGCTTTTTTTCTTCACCGTGTTAGCAATGAGTTTACATCTCTCAAATAGATCTTCTATATGGTTTTTGTTGTTTAATTGGTCTCAGGTTCCTGTATATCTCTCTATACAACAACAGAAAACAGGAGGATATATACATGGAGATATATATATATATATATATATATATATATATATATTCTTGCAGACTGTACTGGATAGAGTATGAACTGCTCAGCTGTGCTCTGTAGCTTTGTGGTTACTAATGGATATTATTATTCAGCTCAAGAGACATTTTTCTGCTCCTGGAGCAGAGGGAAGAACTCAGTTGTGGCTTTACCACTACAGTGAATGCTGGAAAATGCAGCAGATACAGGAACAACCATTCAGCCACAAAAAGCCACCGGTCACAGAATCACAGAATTGTCAGGGTTGGAAGGGACCTCAAAGATCATCCAGTTCCAGCCTCACTGCCATGGGCAGTCCTTCCACTGAACAGAACTGCATTGGAGACACAGACTCCTTCCCACAGACACACAAAGGCTGCAGAATGGGGCTGAGCACTCCAGGGTCTCTAGGAAATGTATCACCATGTGCCCAGTATCATTCAGCCATGAAGCTTCACAGTTTTCAGACACAGCACCCCCTGCCCTTTGGGTATGATCAGAGCATCTTATCCCAGTCCAGTAGAATATGACCTGGTCTCACTCTTCTTTTTTCTTTTTTTTTTTTTTTTTTATTGGCAGTATTGGAGAACAGCTCTTGGCTCTTGAGACAACTCCAGTTGACACATCACCTGTGAGGATCAATCACACAGGCTGCAATGACCATATCAAATCCTTTTTTAAATTTTCTTCCTTCCCCGGGAATATACAGTCAACAAGTTTGCAGTCCTTATTTTCAGAATGATTAATCTTGTGTTCATTTAATTTGATTTTCAGCACTTAATTGAGATGGCAAACTCTATGTGTCTTCTGTATTTAATGGAGGGAGAAAGAATCACCAGCGGGGACATTCAGTCAACCCACAAGCTTCATGAAGCAAAAGCCCAGAACTTTACACACAATGTAGCTTTCTACCATAGGACTTTAATCACAGCTGATCAAAGATAAATGCTTCTTGTGGGCTGCATCAAGACTGTGAATCAAAATCCCACAGGATCATCACATACATCCATATATTTCCTCCCAACAGTAAGGTTTCTTAACTGAATATACTATCCGTGAGACAAGTACAACCTACTAGAAATTCTGTCTACTACTGGTCTGGTTTGGAGAGATGCAGGCATCTTCCTCCTGTAGTGATGCTGGGGTGTAAACATACAACTGACTTCTAAGACATCCAAAGGGTTTTAGCAAGGTATAAATATATGTCATTAGAAATCTCCAACAGTTATGCAAAAAGTGACTAGGCTCAATCACTCCTGTTTAACTATCTACATTATTTGCCTGCTCTTTCTTCAAGACACAGAGCTGCATGGGGCCAGGGGCCAGAGGAAATGAAGTCATGGATGAGATCAGTCCAAAGATGTGTAATTCAGAGCCAGTCCTAGACTGGACAAAAAGGGAATCCTTGAGAGGCAAACTAATTTAAGAAACACACAAGAGCCTGTCCCTCTAAAGCTCTTCTCACTACACATATGCCTGCATGCATATGTATATCTCCATAATGGAAGCTTTTCCACCGTTAAAGAATTAATAAATTTAAGTTACACATTTATGGCTGTAATACACTCCTAAGCATTATGTTTTTTCTCACATTTGAAGAGCATAAACAAATGCAACGGCAAACATTACCCTGCAGGATGCTTTGTTACAGAAAAGATTGCAGAAACAATCAGCAATATGCAATCCCTTCCAAAGAACAGTAATAACGTTGCCCCCTCCCCTGATCACAATATTGCCTTTTTCCTCCCCTCATTCTCAGACAAATGACATTTAGCAACTCTGACATTGCACTGTGTACTGCTCCACTCACATGCAACTGGTTAAGATAAGGTGCAGATGTTTAGAGATACAGGTAAGATGCAGCTGTATTATGCTGCAAATTCAGAGATACAAAAAACTGATGCACTTAAAGGAAGAAACCCCCTAATACAGGAAGAAATGTATTTGCCTGAATTTGGGGTTTTTTTCTCTTCAACATTTTGAGTAAAGGTTTTAATTGTATGATCTTACTTTTAAATAAAATCCATAAATGACTCACAAACAGCTGTCCTACTTAGCACTACTGTGTAAACATCTGTTCACATTTGTGCATGCAAATAAGTACATCAGCTAGCAAGTCTCCTAGGCTCAGATTAGTCTTCATCAAGTCCTCCCAGAAACCACTGGGGTGGAGGCCAACCACTATGTACCTTTATTTAAATGGAAGCTTTCTTTCCTGTCTCTTTGTGGTGGTTTCCTATTTAATCACATATTTTAGCCACTTCTATAAATGTAACATTGTGTCAAGTTTTTATTCCTCATCTTTTGAAAGCATCAAGGATCCCAGGCCTGCTCCTACTGAACTAAATGGGATTCTTGACATTGATGTGAATGGACATGGGACTGGGCCAGCTGTATGCCTCATTAGATACGCAATTCTATAGCACCCTCCAAAATTCTGCTGAACTCTGCTCTTCAAGCAAATAAAGTAGGTAAACTCAAAGGCCATGAAATGTCACGATTACATTTTGACACTTCAGCTGGGGTGCCTGATGAATTAGCCATCTTCTTGCCAGGCATCTTAGAAAACTGCAGCCCCCAGGGGATTTCCCCTGGCTGTTACCACTTATTGCAAAGTCAAAGAGAGAAAGTTAAGGTTATTGTTTTGCCTGTGGAATCAAAATATGCTGAGAGAGCATGTTGTTCCCCAGACTTACAGGCTTACTGCGTTTCTAATTCACACCTAAGGTCACCATATGTCAAGTGAGTATGCATTCTGCTACCATGGCTACTGTCATCATTTTAACTCTAATGCTAAGTAGCCCTACACTGGAGCAACACTGTCTTAGAAACAGCACAATATAGTGCTTATAGGAGAAGACTGGTCTGCTGATTAATAACGGAAAATTAAATGTTCTGGTTCCACCTTTTGCTTTGTCAGACTCTCCAAAATCACACAAGTTAGTCAATCACTCGGGACCATTGTTTCCACACCATAAACTTGAAGAAGTAAATGGCCTGTATAAACAAAATACACAAAGCTAGTACAGTAACAACTGTGTCTTTCTATTGTGGACAGTTTGACCAAATTTCACTCAGCATTTGAAACCACAAGATGGGGTTTGAACAGTTTCTTGTGGCCTGATACAATTATGCCATGATGATGATGCTTACCTCTGCATAATGTATTAATGTGAGAATTTGACCACACAATTGTCATTTCATGTCATTTATGTAGTCTTATGGTTAAGAAGCCATAATTGTCCTTTGGGTGTTATCATAAATACATTAAAAAAGAAATGGAACGTTTTCATCACAATATAGACAGGACATTTTTTCAAAGCTGATTTCTGTGTCTGTGAATTATTCATAACATACTTCAAACAGGCTCTTCTGGATAAGGTAATTGACCTTGTCTGCATGAAGCACCCACTACCTTGCCTTGGGATAATTAAATCTATGATGTGGTCCATTACTTAAAGGTAATGTCTTTTCATTAGGTTAGGCAATATATTATCACTCAAGTAGTCACCTAATTCTGCATTTAGTGCATTCAAGTTTTCACTGTTTTGTCATGGGTTACACTCATTATAGCAATATCTCACATTAAGTAGCATGGTGTAACAGTAAGACAGCATTCTCTTGATAAATCGAAGCAGGACTTTGAGGACTAAAATTTCAAGATTTACCTTTGTATTTGCAACCTCATTTGACTGTGGTTGTTTCTTTTCTGTGGGTGAAAGAAATAAAGTGTGTCTATTCAGTAAAAAACTGTGTTTGGTCAAAACTCAGCTACAACTACTTTACCAGGTGGCAGTAGCTTTAGAAAATCACATACTTTTCAGTGGAAATATTTATGTGCTGTTGAAAGGTATGCTAAAACTTATGTGTTGAATTCCATGATCTAAACTATCTCAGGTACTTCTACAGAGTATTGTTTTGCTGTGTAAAGAAACCCTTGGTTGGCCTGACATTCAAGGATGCAATAAGCAAGACTAGCTGTTGAGCAGCCTAGCTCTGAAGCATCTCAGCCTTCACTGTAACTCAATTCCCCACTACATATTTCCTCAAAAACTGTTGCTTGTGAAGACCAAAGTAACTGTTTTTTTAATGCATATACATAGAGTGAAATATTCAGAGACAGAAGGTTAAACACTTGAACACCCAACTGTTTCCTGTGCTCCAAACACTTTGAAACAAACACTTTCAGCAGAATAAAGCAGTTCTGAATCTATTTTAGTCAGTCACTTACACAGGTAAGTGTAAGTACCTCTTACACAGGTAAACTCTTGAGTGGCACAGTAATCTGAAGGAGCTCCTGCCTCACTCCCTTTCCTGGCAGAGATGGTGTTTGAATTTATATTGCACCACTCTAGTAATTTGGTTAAAAGATGCTTCTCCACTCCCCTTTACTTCAGTTTTTCAGGGTACCTCTCTGTTCTGTTATAGGAACACAGTTTTCCCTTTTTCAGTCTATCAGTGCTGAAGTATTTAGGCTGATTGTAAATGCTGCATTAACATGGTATGGATGAACTTTAGTATCTCTAACTATCTGAACTTTCACAATGTTTCTGTGTTTTGTAGTTTGTTTTACACTGGAGTGGGCATTGACTGGTTGGAAAGCAGCCCTGAGGAGAGGGACTTGGGGGTGATGGTGGACAAGAAACTCAGCATGAGCTGTCAATGTGCACTTGCAGCCCAAAAAGGCAACCAGATCCTGGGCTGCATCAAGAGAAGTGTGGCCAGCAGGTCAAGGGAGGTGATTCTCCCCCTCTATGCAGCTCTGGTGAGACCCAACCTGGAGTACTGCATCCAGTTCTGGAGCCCTTATTACAAGAGGGATATGGACATGCTGGAAGGTGTCCAGAGAAGGGCCACCAGGATGAGCAGAGGGCTGGAGCAACTCTCCTATGAGGAGAGACTGAAAGAGTTGGGGCTGTTGAGTCTGGAGAAGAGAAGGCTCCGAGGTGACCTTATTGTGGCTTTTCACTATCTGAAGGGGGCCTACAAGAAAGCTGGGGAAGGACTTTTTAGTCTATCAGGTAGTGATAGGACTAGGGGGAATGGAATAAAGCTGGAAGTGGGGAGATTCAGGCTGGACGTGAGGAAGAAGTTCTTCCCCATGAGAGTGGTGAGAGCCTGGAATGGGTTGTCCAGGGAGGTGGTTGAGGCTCCATCCCTGGAGGTGTTTAAGGCCAGGCTGGATGAGGCTCTGGCCAGCCTGATGTAGTGTGAGGTGTCCCTGCCCAAGGCAGGGGGGTTGGAACTAAATGATCCTTATGGTCCCTTCCAACCCTGACTGATTCTATGATTCTGTGAAGTGGAATTTAGTGAAAAATGCATTAACTAAGGAGTTAATCCACCACCTTAGTTTCCTAAATCTGTATAAATATACTGAATTCAATGGAACTGATCCTGCATATCTTCGAGTTTTGCACTTTTTTAGCTGAATCATTTGATATTGTAGCGACTCACAAGCTGTCCATTAATAGAATGTTATGTTAGCTATTCAAAGCTTTTTAATCATGTTATACAAACACAGTTCAGCTTATGGATCGTTTATCTTGATTAGGTATTGTTTGAGCGCTCACTTAAAATTACAAAGCTTTGTTTTACAGCAGAAATAAAGACAAGGACATCAAAAAGACTTCAAGGTGTTAGAGAGAACATCTACTCTGAAGACCTTTGGCTGAATTCCTATTTGCATGAATATTCAGGACCAATCTCTTCATGCCTCAGGAACATTTCTGCAACTACAAAAATCTCAGCATTGTGGTCCAGAATAAGAAAAAGAAAAGGATTATGAAAATTATCAAAGTGAAACTGAAATGAAATTCTAGTAGGATGGGAAAGAAATAGCTGTCATTTATAATTTTCTATCAGCTAAACCAAACTAGCCAAGGAAAGTGTTGTTCTAAGCAAGATTACCTGCATCTGGCTTGTCTGCTAAATCATATTTCGTAATGGTTGACTGCCTTCCATTGTGTAACCACAGTTGTGTACTACACATTGATAGCTCCTGTGACTATAATATGATTATGTTTACCCATTAGTTTCTGCTTTTGTTCCACAACCCAGCAACTACAATATTACAATGGTTCTAATGGTCTGTTTCGCTTTGTTCATTTACCTATTAATTTTGGAAATGGCATATTTCATGGAACATAAATTTCATCCTCTGAAAACATGACAACCTGTAGTACAATATGGTCAGACAGATTCTGGAGCTTTGTGTAGAAGGAAAATGAATTGTCCAGGGTGGCATTATGGAAAGAACACACCTCCCTCTGGAGGCATTGGTTGTATCTAAGGTGATTACTTCAGCAGTAATAGGATGTAATTATTCACTCAATAAAATTCTGCCTCTATTAAGAGTATACACTTCTAATGTTCTGCAGATTGACTGGTGCCACAGCATGTCTCACAGAGGTGGTAAACAAAATGGAACACAATCTCTTTGTCTGAATCCAGAACATATATGTGCACTGGGAAGAAAGTGACCTAGAATGATGTCACTGCTTTGAACCTGGAGGCTCTGGGAAACAGGACCCCAGCCCAAAACCTGCCAGGAGTGGTCACTGCCAGGAGACCCTTCCCCAGTATAGTGATAGATATTAAAATGGCAAAACAAATGGACCAAACCGACTTTCCATAGACAGAGAAAAAGCCAAAGGGAGCTTAAACAGAGCCTTCAGGAGAGGACAACTCATCCCAGCATCCCACCCTCTGCTCTTATGTTAGCATACAGTCATGAAGATCTGATTCTGAGGAACATCCCTTGATCTTCTGCCACACACAAAAGGCTGGATAAAATCTGAGAGCTGGAAACCATGATGACAAAGAGAGGTATATAAATACTAATGTATTGAATGTCTTTAGCCAATGGGGAAAAGAGTAACCACTACTAACCTGTCTTGCCCCAGGCCTGACAATGATCCATCTATCCCAAGAAGCTAATTACAACCAACCTTCACTCTTCCTTATAACATATTTGAGAAAATGGACATAAATACACAAACACATGATTTCCCAGAAAGGAGGAGATAATTTTATGGAATATATTGACCATTTGAACAAAAGATAAAAGTTACTATTTAAAAGAAATATATCAAGTAACTGATGTTACTTTTTCCTCAGAACAAATTTTCAGATCTCTGCTCATTTTTTAAAGCATCCCATCATAGGCTTGGATTCATCAATAAAACAAACCTGTCAGATCTGAATTAGGTTCAGCAACACAAAACTGATAAAAGAACAGCCAGGAATTATTATCATCAGATCTTTCCTACCACCAACTGCCACTATGCACATTTTGATCACATTGAATGAAACAGCCTGAACAAAAAGAAGAATAGAAAATGGCTACTGATTGCAGACTAAGTTACTGGGAGCACTTTCATACACTGTCAATGTTAATATATTGGAATCACTACATCTTGTAAATTAGACATTTAATTTTAAACTTTTTTGGCAAACCAAAGATCAAAGGAAAGAGGACATGATACTAAGCATCCTGGATAAAGAAACAGGTAGTCCATGAAGCAGATGGGCACTGAATCTAGCACAGCAGCATGTGTCCAAAGATCTATGAAAGACTGATAGGTGCTATTGAAGTTCAGTTGAGGTTAGGAGGTACATTTGGTTTAAGTTTTTGCTCCTGTGCTGAGAAGGAGACAAATATTTGTGTATCTGGCATGGTGAGAAAACATGCATCTGCATCTCATTTTAGCACCAGGACATTTGGAGTTAATTGCAGCTCTAGAAAACATTTTGATTCTGGTAGGCTCCAGACACTAATCTCAACCTCATTGTCTAGAGAAATTAGACATATTGAATCATATCACATGAATGTGCACACATGTGTCAATTGTTCAAGTAACTCATGAACCCACTGGCTAATTTAAACATGTACTACCTAAGCAGAAAATAGAGAGATCCTCCTAGCACTTGGCCTGAGAAAAGGCTGCAATGCACTTTCAATCCCCAATAGATAGGAGACAATCCATACAGCTCCTCAATGCTAAAGCACAAGATCATAGGGGAAAAAAATGTAATTTCTTATTCCATCAGTCACTGAACTACTGTTTTAACAAAAACAAACAAAGAAACAATGTTCTAAACTGCCAAAAAATCAGTAGCACAGATAAAATAACCAAAAACTGTATATTTGAGAGAGATGCTGTTCACTAGGCAGAAGCATGACAACATACAATGTTTAATTGAACAGGCATTACTGGAGACAGACTCTGAAGACCACATTATGAATTCTGCCTGCTGCCTCTGCATACCTAAGTTCAAGACATCATGGCTAAGCTAACACTTTCTGAATGCACTGCACTCATTTTCAAGTGAGGCTATCATTCCTCAAAACACCTCTGAACAAGAAAGATAAGGCTGTCAATACGTTATCCAAGTATCTGATAAAGAGACATGCTTGGGGCTCTCACACTTCTCCCTTTTACAAACAAAAAGTAAAGCAAAGCAAAATCCAAATACTGTCTGGGAGACAAAAAAGAAGAAATCTGGATGCTTTATTTATGTTTGAGACTGGTGATACTATTCCTAGGCTAGAGTGTAGTATCACAGCTTTTTTCCTTATTTCTTTCATTCCTTCATTCCTTATAACGTACATTATACCCCATCTTACCTCCCTTGCAATTTGCTAGGCCTATAAAAATACACAGAATCACACCTTCCTTGTCAGACCACAGGAACTGTGTTAACCAGCTCACTACAAAAATCACATGTACCTCTCAGGGATGACATATTAATTCTTCCACGAGAAGCTACAGGCACATACATAAGATAGGCTAGAGGTACCTACATAAATCTCAGAATGTAAGACTTTGGGGGTATTTATCTGTGAGGAACCACTCTTACAGATCTTTGTCATGGCTACACAAACTTGGCCAGTTTGTTGTTTTTAGGGTGGTACTTTCAAACAAATCTAATGGGCTGCGCCAGTTAGTTGAAATTGTCATCAGTAGCTTTGATGCCTCAATTTTCCTCTCTGTGAAACAAGGTAAGAAAATTACCTTTAGAGGAGGACTGCTTAGATTAATTAGTTAATCTCTTTAAATGTTTCCAATGTTTTGGAAATGTGTCTTTTGAATTCTGATTTTGAGAGCAAAGGAAGAAGGCTCTTGATGTTGCTTTGAGTCCTGAACAGCTCAGGCAAGAGCACATCCCTTGGTTAAACCAGTCCCCATTGAAGTCTGAGCCTTCCTTCTAAGAAAATGACTTGGAACAAATTCAGGCTTAAAAGCTTTTTTCATTTTTGTTCTCAATCTTTCTGGCCCAGTAGATATGAAATAATTTTCTCTAAGTAAGTTTTAAAAGGGTTGTTTCCTTTCAGGTCACCACATCTTTCTAGCTACTTGTCAAGTCACAGTCAGATCTGATCTTTTACAAATTGATCTCATTCTGAATTACTTTTAGATGCTTCTTGCTGGAGGGGAAAAATGCACAATTTTTTCCCCCAAAAGTGTGAAGACATTTTCTCCATTTTTAATTTTTTTATTTTTTTTTTTTACACAAGAGAATAACAGGGACTTAGAAGGGCTACTTTTATAGCTTAATATCACAATGTTCACATAAGCAAAAAACTGAACTAAATGCTCTTAAAGAAGGCTCAGGTTTTGATACTCTTTGAACACCAAGCACAAAACAATCTGGAAATACAGCCTTCACTGAACCTCTAATAGAGGTTCTGGACTCAACATTTTCAAAATCAGAACATGTATTTCCCACAGGCTACCTTTACACTGTAATGGGGGTAAAATTCCGGCACTTGAGATTTACAAGCAATGAATCTTAGTCTAATGCAATCTATGAAGATTAATAACTGGACCTATTTTTCCATAGGTTTATGTTTTGTTTTACCCCAAATACATGATATAATTACATTTTGCTATTTTTCATTTTGCATATAGCCTCTTAATACCTCTGTCTTCCTGAATAGGTCAAATAAATTAAAACAAAATCAGTGTATGAGCTTTGGCCTATTAACTTTCTTCATCCCATCTAATTTTCAGCAAGTGCCTTGCTTTCCATGTATTTTTTTTTCCTGAGATTGAAAGCAAGAGTCAGATGAACCCAAAACACACACAAAATTGAGAGACTACAGCCCAAAATGCTTTGCTATCCTCAAAGGTAATGTGACTAGAAATGGAAATTACTACTGCTTCACTCATGTAGCATCTTTGTAGAAGAGTAGTTAGCTGAGAACTCTTGCACTATGATTTGTATCTTCTATTTTTCAAAATCAGGAAACATCACTCTCTTCACTGCCCCAGATTTGGCTGAGAAATTAGTTTAATGTTAGTAAGACAGTTTGAGTCTAATGGAGCCCAAGATGCTCAAAGTAGGACAGCCAAATGAACCAGACAAATGGAAGTGTGATGAGAACACACTCCCCACTGTGGCTCTAATGAGCGAGAATGCACGCTTTTTCACTCAGGCAACAGTACTGCCTTTTTCCTTGAGTGGTGGACAGGTTACTGTTACAGCTAATACTATTACAAAATGAACAGAACAAACTATGGATTAACAGTTTGTTTCTAACTGCCTTTGTTTATTTATTGTTGACAATATGACGATCCTTGTGGTCCCGTCCAACCCTGACTGATTCTGTGATTCTATTCTATGATTCTGTATGCCAAGACCTGAAAATAAAAAATAAATTGAAAAAGACTGTTACTGCTCATGATGGCTGAGATACCTTAAAAAAAGGAGTAACTTTTTCCTTTGAACTATGGGTATGAATAGCATGTGGGACTAGGTCTCCTATGTCAGAGGTATCATTAGGACATGTTTGCTTCAGCAAGATAACATCAACTTTACTCCAGATCAGAGGTTCTTTGGAAACAGAAGTCCCAACTTAATGGATTATATAGGTTAAGTAAACATCTTGCAGCATTAGACCACAGCACTGAATTCCTTACAGCAGCACCAATAACAGGACATGCAGTGACTTCCTGATTCCAAGCTCAAGATCTCTTGTCTAGGTCTACATTTCATTTCCCTGTCCTATGTGTCTTAATTAACATCCCTGGAAAAAGCTTTCTTGTATTAGAAGAGGTACTTTGTATGTCAATAAAACACAGCAGATATATTCAGTTTGGAATGACAAATTTGTTTTCTAGGTACATTGTAAAGGGGCTCTCTAAAAAAAAAAAAAAAGTGCAATCCAGAATTGCTTCTTTGAATTTTTTTCTTGTTGTTAATAAATAAAATCATGCAAGCAAGAAAAAGCCAAACCACACACACACAAAACCCAAAACCAAACCAAAACAAATAAAGACCCCACAAAAAAAAAAAAAAAAACAAAAAAAAAAAAAAAAAACCAAGAGAAATATTCAGTGACAGAAGCCTGAAGGACATATTCCACAGAAGGAAGTGACCATAGAAGCTGCTTTCTCACTATTAGTTCCCACTTCTTTGAGAAATGTTTTAAAATCACCTGACATATTTTATCTGCAGAAAACACAGGTAATGATGCTCCAATATTCACTGGAATAGTCTCAGGAGACTCCAGAATTATGCCAGATAGCATTCAGCCTGTCCATTCCTGCAGAGGGATTCAAGGAGGGAGCACATTTTCCTCCTAATGGGTTAGAAAATATCTAGCATGGATTTCTTCCCATCAGTTAGGCTTTTGGCTGCATTGTGATAGCAGAGAAGCACAAGGGGAGTAGAGAAGAAGTAACACAAGCATCTGTGATTCCTTCCTTGGCAGCTATAGCACACTTGAGCTCACTGCCAATCAGGAGGGATTGTATATGGCAAGAGAAGCAAGGGGTCAAAAACTGGGCTAATGATATTTCCATCACTCACAGATGCATGCATGCTTAATGCCAAGTTGCCTCCTTCATGCAGCAGTTTTTTAGTTCTGCTTTGACCATCTGCATTTTAATCAACTGCACACTACTAACAATGCAGCATTGTTTAAAAATGGCCTTTAAATCCCTCCCTATAAATAAGGAGGCATGCTGAATTACTATAGTGAACTCTGTTCAAAAGCCTCAAAATATAGCACAAGTTACCTAAAACTGTGATTGTGAGAAAATGTCAGCACTGCCACTTTGGAGGGCAGAGACAAAGCATAGTGGTGGAAACACATAGGGCAAGTCAATCATTCTCAAGAAAGGGATCCTAATTACCCAAGAATAATTATAACATACAATCTGTAACTGCCACCTATCCATAACTCCCTTCAGTACGAACCACTTTTTGAGGGCAGGTTGCCCTGTTCTATGTTATTTTGTACAATGACAAATAGTCTTCTGGTAATGTAATAACAATTTAAAATTATTTTGCACAATGACAAATAGTTACCTGGTAATGCAATAACAATTTAAAGTACCTGGAATGATAAAATGAAAATGATATCTGAAAGGCATAAAATAATAGTGAGCAAAACCCCAGTGGTAAATGTCTGCTTGTTATGGGTCATTTTGTGTCACCTCATGGTATATCTATGTAAAACAGTGCAGCAGGTTTCACATTCCTTTCTCTATAAAGATTTATACTGCTCTAAAAAGTGGTGTCTCCACTATATGACACCTTGGTGCAAACCATTCTTCAAACACTGAGGGTTACAGATAAAAAAAAAAACAAACAAAAACTAGAGCTAGTGAAGGTCCAAGGTGGGCAACTAAAAGGACTAGAAAAGTGGTGGATGAATGCAGAACTGTGACTGACCATATTCTACAATACCAGAATTCAGTTCACTGGGTAAAACATTAGTTTAAAACACAATCTTGGAAAAAAAAAAAAAAGGCAATTCTGTACACAGGTTGGACATTAGGAACAATTTTCTATGTGAAAGGGTTGTCAAGACCTAGAAGAGGCTGCCCAGGGAAGTGGCTGAATCCTTATCCCTGAAGGTATGTAAAAGACATGGAGACTTGGTGCTTAAGGACATGGTTTAGCAGCAGACTTGGTAGTGTTAAGTTAATGGTTGGACTTGATCTTAAAGGCCTTTACCAGTTTAAATGATTCTACCCTTCTATGTTCTCAAGACACCCAGCCTTCTGTACTCACTCTGAGCTGCATCTCTTGAGCAGCCACTATTAGAGGCAGCGCCTTGCAGGACATTTTTTAGCATCTTATGCTCTGACATCATGGAAGGTCTCACCTGGAACTAAACAACGAGCCTGCACAGACAAAGAGCTCTAGCAATATACAAGGCATAGGTAAAACACCACTGAACTGTCTGAGCAGCAGAATTAAGTCAAAACTGAAGTCTAAACTCAGAAATTAGAACATGCTCCCTGCTGTGAGGTAGCACTACATCTTCCCCTCCAATAATAGACATACAGAATACAAGTGCAGTGGTTCACAGATTAGGGCAAGCAGCTGTCTGGAATACGGGGTCACAGACCTGGAGACAGCATGTGGTGTAGCTCATCATTGAGATACAGGTCTAGCCAGGAGGCAGAGAGGAGAAAAAGAGGTGGAAATCTAGGTGCAAGTCATATGATATTGGGACTTGACAGATCCTAAGAGGGACAGGCAGAAAGTTCAGAGAAGATGTGTGTAGTTTAGGATGGATGTTTCAAATCAAAGCTTGAGGTTACATGGTGTGGGAGTTCTGCTAGAAAGAGAAAAATAAGGAAGAAGGCAGGAAAAAAATACCACCTAAAGACATTCCTGTTTCTTTGATTTTTCTCTAGGACTGATCTTTTCTCAGTCCCTGCCTACACAAATGTGCTGTGAACTTGACAGACTGTCAGCCGAGTATTGTAAAGCAAGCTATCCCCGCCACTGATACAGTCCTCACTGTGCTAAGTCCTTGATATGGTAGATGTGAGGCAGCTTCCCAGCTGTGAAGCCTTTGAATACATCTACTGCCTCTAGAAAAATCAGCAAATTCAGCCAGAGTTAAGGTTTTGTTCAATTAATAAGGTGTTTTCACACCTTCAAACACCTTGGGTGTTAACAGCTTAAATAAACATGTGTGTACACATATGCACCTGTCCTTGTAGGCATATCCTTTTCCTAGGTATTACCTAAGATACTCCATAAAGAAAAGAAATCAGAGCCCCAAGGACTTAAATTTCTGATTCCCAGAACACAGACAGCGTATTTATACAGGTAGTCCAAGTATCCTGCTCACTCCAATCCATCCTCCTAGCTTGTCTTGGTCTGTGATTCTAAGGATAAGACAGTGCTAAAATGAGCAGTGTTTTGCTAAGAATGTGGATGACTTTCCTAGTCAATGCCCACTGTCAGATTTGCTGGCTAGGTGAGTGTCTGTGCAATAGGCACGGAGAAGTCACAACAGACTTGCAATGCCTGGTCATAAATTATAAGTTTCATTTCCCAGCATCATGAGAAAACCTTTGATGAACAAACATCTATTCTGATGTTCACAGACCTCCTGAAAAATCTATCTGATGGCAGAGATGTACAAAAATGCAGTTCAGGGCAATTTAATTTTAGTTTTCAAAGACATGCTTGCAGCTAAGCTGTAGTATGACAGGGAGGACTGATAAGGCTGTTCCAGACAGGAGGTGGAGATGAGTAAACTTCTTTGCCAACTGCCAGATTGCATGTCTGACACATTGTAGATGTAAATCCAAGTAACTCAATGAGGAGACTACACTGAATCACACCCGCTGGGGATGTGCCTGTGTCTTCAGGGCTAGAGGCTGGAACAATTTTATGCAAGCCAAGAGCCTTCTTTGGTTTCTGTCTGAGGTAGCACAACGTGCCATGCTTGTTTTCTTTGCCCAGGCACATGGGATTTTTTATCCCTGCATGTAAGAGGTATAAACTCAAAATTACTACATGCATCTTTGCTGGAAAGTAACATGAATGCAGAAGGAAAGAGAAATCTTTTTATCACTTCTCTCTGAAAAATGATAGTGTTTAGATCCTGAAGACAAGGATTTTAGGTGTTGGTGCCACCAGTTCAGATATTTTAATTATGTGTTCCATCTCCTCAGGGAGAGAGAAAAATGTCCAAAATGAGAGGAATCTCAGAAATTGATTAGATTTCTTGCAGGAAGGAGAACTTTTATAGTTCTGTCAAGAACAGATGTACAGATGACAGATATAGTTCTGTCAAGATCAGGAAGGGCATCTGGGAAATGCCCTTCCATCAAACACTCATCACGGGGGTTCAGTTCGGAGGTATTAATGAGTGGTGATATTCATCAGGCTGCATTAGGTCATGCAGTGTTTCTTCCTGATCTATGAATGCAGCATGCCATCAATACACATGCATTGTATACTCATTTCTGAAAGGTGTGAAGTGTGGTTCATTAACTGTAATTACAATACTCTGGCAACAGCAAGAGAACACAGTGCTTCAGGCATCCTAAAATCTAGGCCAAATCAAGAAAGAAAACCCAAGAGCTGTGATTTTTGTTCTGTTGCTTTGGTCCCAAAGCAGACTCCTTCCAGTCATGTCTGGACATAAACCACACAAGATGTCTGCATTTAGTTCAGCAAAATGCTGTAGCTCATCTTCAGTTTTAGGAATGAAAATTCTTTAAATCTTGGAGCTTTAACACAGCTATAGTGTTCAGCACTGCTGGGTCTTTAGATTCTTCTATAACATAGCAGCATGCTGTTCAATAATATCAATTAATAGAATTATTTAAGGCTTTGGGGGAAAATGTCTATAATTTAAAAAATTGTTAATAGTCAGCTAAGAAGAAATTTGTACCCATATCGTGTCATTTGATGGTTGGACGTGATCTTAGAGGTCTTTCGCAATCAGAACAATTCTATGATTCTACAATTTCAGGAACTCATATGATTTATTTTTGTGTAGGTCCCATATACTGCCAAACTTACACAGACTGAGGCTATTGAGAAAGTTCAGGATGAAAAATAGAAACTACAATTAAAAAGCATCCAAAAGGAATTAAAATAAGAAAAAAAAAATGATGGTGTCCGCCACTTCTACAGCACTATGGGTTTTTTTTGTTGTTTTGTTTTGGTTTTTTTATTGTTTTTTTCTTATTTATCAGCTGAAGCTGTACTAAAGAGTTGTAAATTGCATAGTTCTTTTGTGCTCAACTGTCAGGAGCACAGCAGCACTGCAGCAGCTGAGTGAAGCTGGGTTGCTGGACTCTGCCCTTGCCATTCTTTCCCTTGAGGAGTTAGTCACAACTTCAGAGAAGTGCTGAAGGAGTTGCCTGTTAGGAATCATCTTGGTCATTCTGCCAGTTGGTAGATAACTTTAGTCCTGAATCAAGATAGTTTATATATGGTCAGTTTCAATGAGATTTGGTTTTGTGATGACTTGTTTGTTTGTTGGTTTTTTGGTTTGTTTTTTTTGGGGAGGGGGAGTGTTTTGTTTTTCTGTTGGTTTGGGGTTTTTTAAATTTGTTTTTCTTTGTTTTGTTTTGTTTTGTTTTCTTGATTATTTAAAGGAAAAATGGATTTAGATCCTTAAGAAGTGTCCCTAGCTTTACAGAAGGCACCATATACAAGAGGTATCTCAAAATGCATTCAGTGTGCCTTTCTGCATGACCAAGTACTCACAGTAACATGTAGAAGTAAACACATGCAGACCTGCTGTAATAATGTGGCCTTCATCCTTAAGAAAAACCATTTTGGAAATAATCAGTGTGTCATTATAGCTCATTAACATGTCAAGTGTGCTGTGGGATACAGAAGTCAGCAATACCAAAACTATTTTTAAGCCATTAGCTCCCCCCTCCACATGAGCAGTTATGTCTGCATTCTGTTTTCCCTTTGTGCTCTACATTTAATTCTTTAAAAAATGACTAGCAATAGAAGCAGTTCTTGGCTGGTGAGGTGGTTTTAGGCCCATGTGGCTGCTCACATGACTGCCCCCCCTGCTCCACCCCTCCTTAACCCCAGGAGGATGGAAAAGAGGAATTGGGAGCAGAATGCAAATCCCTGTGGGTTGAGATAAGAAGAGTTTAACAGAGCAATAAAAAGAATGAATTAATAAAGGAACAAAAATAGTAAAAAGTAATATATAAAAAGAGTAATAGAAAATGGGGTACACTCACTCAACACTGCTGACACTTTGCTGCCCATGTCAAACCACCAGATAACTGCCCAGCTGCTGTATCAGCCTTGCTCCCCTCTCTCTCCACTTTATATAGTGAGCATGACTGGCTGCTCATCCAAAATTAAATCCCCTTGCATTACACACTGGACTTGTCTATCCTTCTGCATCATTCACCACATGCACCCAGGTCCTTGTGTAAGAAAGCTCACAAAGTTACAAACTGGAAACTCCCTTGCAGACCTTACATCAGAGGGCAGGCACTGCACGCTTGTATCCAAGAAGGTTGTGGTGGGTTGACCCTGGCTGGACACCAGCTGCCCAGCAAAGCTGTTTTATCACTCTCCCTTCTCAATTGTACAGGGGGAAGAAAATACAATGAAAGGCTCATGGATTGAGGTAAGGACAGGAAGAGATCACTTGGCTCTGGGACAAACTAACTTATTGGCAATCACATTAGAGTAAGGGAACAAGAAAATTAAAACTTAAATCTTAAAACAAGTTCCCCATCCCTTTCCTTCTTCCTGGACTCAGCTTCACTCCCTATTTCTTTACCTCCATGAACTTCTCCAACATGAGTCCTTCCCATGGGCTACAGTTCTTCACAAAATGCTACAGTGTGGGTCCCTTTCACAGAGTGCAGTCCTTTAGGAATAGACTGATTCAGCATGGGTCTCCCATGAGTTCACAGTGGGGCCCCCACCAGAGTGGGCTCATCTCCTAAAGATGGAAGCACAGCCTTCCAGCTGGGTTACAGCCTCCTTTGGGTACCCACCTGCTCTGGCATGGAGTCCTCCATGGGCTGCAGGGGAACAGCCTACCTCACATGGTGACATGACCTGCAGGAGAATCTCTGCTCTAGCACCTGAAGTACCTCCTCTCTCTCTTTCTTCATTGACTTTGTGTGTCTGCAGAGTTGTTTCTCTCACACATTCTTAATTTGCTCTTTGGCTGCAATTGCTGATTTGCTTCCCATCGCCCTGTTCTTAAATATATTATCCCAGAGGCCCTACCACCATTGCCGACAGGCTCAGCCTCAGCCAACAGCGGGTCTGGAGCAGCTGTCTTGGAGCTGGCCGGCACTGGTTCTGTCAGATACAGGGGAAACCCCTAGCAGCTTCTTAGAGAAGACACCTCTGTAGACCACCACCACCAAAACCTTGCCATGAAAACCCAATATAATGTAAAAAGACTTTTAACTTTATTTTGTATTGCTACTATTTATTTGTTGGTTTTGCCCCTTTTTTTTTTTTTTATTTCCTTAGTCACAGTGCAGCCTGTACCTGCTGTATAATCAATAAAAGCTAACAAGGAAAGATTTAGGATTGTAGGACTTACTTGGAGTGTTCAGGAGACGTGACTTTTTGCAGTGGTAGGCTGCCTCCTGCTCACAGTACTCCGCACTGTTTATCACAGCTTCAAGCTGCTCTGTACTGCTGTTGTAGTTAAAGGACATGGCGTAGGGCTTCTCCAGATCAGCTCCCTGGACTCTGGTTAGCCTTGTATTGTTGTGCTGCACTGTAGTCCAGATCTTATCTTCTGTTAAATGAAAAAGGAATAAATGGGAAGTTATCAGCAAAAAACTTACAAGCAGGGAACAAAAAAAAACCACCAACCCAACTGACATCTAAAGCTTTACTGCGTTGAAAAGAACATCAGCAGGACTTTGGGCTTCCAAATGTTTGTTCTGTGATGAAGACCTATTACAGGTCAGCGTAGCCCCCAGAGGTGTTTCTCCCTGAACAAGCTCAAGCAAACATTACAGAGCCTGCTGAGCAAGAGAGAAATGACAAGCTTCCCAGGAACAATGGGAGATATTCAGTTATCTTCTATTGCCAGGTATGTGAAGGAAATTAGGTACCTTTCAGCTGGCTTTGGCCCTGAGAGAAAAGACATAATATAGCAGCTCCTGGAGTAACATTCATCTTTTGCAAACATAGCTGTATTTGAGAGCACAGCCCACGCTGTTGTAACATGAAATGGTAGTAGACAACTGTGGCTCACGAGCTCACACAATTCACCACAAGCAGAAGCCACAAACTCTTGTCAGAAAGCTAAAACTGAGAGTATGTTCTTATATCCTAGCTGGAAGTCAGATCACTCATTTTACTCAGTTCTCAGATTTTTCTGTATAAGTTGCATGATACCTTGCTTGGATGATGGTACAGAACAACATATGACTCAACATCTGTAGTTAACTGTAAATGTTGATGCTTTTCCATGATGAGGAGTCCATTCTGATCTCCTTCATTGCATTTACTGGCAGAGCAAGGGTGACAGAAATCAGCATCTAGGCCTAAGCACAACCTGCACCGTAATAACCCATCTCATGACCAGCATTGGCATGATAACGAGAACATCACAATTAGATGCAATCACCTTAGCAGGGAGGCTGTTTCCCAGCTGGTTGAGGTGAGATGGCAATGGGCAAGATAACAAGGACAGCCTGAAAAGCCAATCTGCCAAGCTGACCCACAATAAAAGGCAAACTGTTTAATGATGATTACCAGGAATAAGCCCTGCACATGTTCCACGATGTTACTAAGAGTCACAACCAGTAAATTCCCTCTTTGTCAAAGACTTGCTTAGGGAGGATACAAGACACTGACAGGGTAAAAATGTGAGGAAGCAATTTTTAATCATTTTATGAGGAAGACTTCAGTCTTACTTGCAGAAATTTAAGGACAGTTACAGAGGAAGCAACAAGAACTAGAAAAGAGATTTCTATGTTGTTATGCATGCCTCAGCAGTGAAACCCTAGGTAACGCTGAACTGAATCTTTTCTAAACCCATCTTAAAAAAATGTGCATTTGAGTATTCAGGTAATTTTACCAGATTACTTTGCATTCTTTCAGAACATGAGGTTTCCAGTTGCTTTCCAATACACTGGCATGACAAGGCCAGTACTTTCTGTTCAACTAGAAATATCCCACAGAATACTTTCAGTCGAACTGTAATAGTATAAAAATCCTAACTGAGCTATCTGTACAAAGACACTCAGGTAATTTAGTATATTTCCATTATGGAGGAAGTCAGATGATAGGCAAGTCACAACAACCATCTGGAGACTACTTAAAAAGGTCTTTTGCAAGACCTGACTACAAGTTAGGGAGAAATGACTCTTGCGGTAATGTATGACATTAACTGTGAGGACAGTAAGCTCAGCCAATTGTACATTCACTCACAGCATTCTCATCATTTCTATCATGGCAGACAGAAAGAGTGAGCTCACGGATTGGTAATTCTGTATTTCGTTTGACCTCATTGCTGTCTACAGCTACCTGAGGGGAGGTTGTAGCCAGGTGGGGATTGGTTTCTTCTCCCAGGCAACCAGCAGCAGAACAAGAGGACACAGTCTCAAGTTGTGCCAGGGGAGGTATAGGCTGGATATTAGGAGGAAGTTCTTCACACCGAGGGTGATTGCCCATTGGAATGGGCTGCCCAGGGAGGTGGTGGAGTCGCCATCATTGGAGACGTTCAAGAGAAGACTGGATGAGGCACTTAGTGCCATGGTCTAGTTGATTGCTTAGGGCTGGGTGATAGGTTGGACTGGATGATCTTGGAGGTCTCTTCCAACCTGCTTGATTCTATGATTCTATGATTCTGTAATTCCACGAGTTCAGGATGCTGCCTGTGGATGTTTTGAGCTGGAGCCCAAAGAAACACTGCTGCAGCGTGTGATACACAAAAGTTAGATTAAAATCACAATAAATATTACAAATGTATTGGTTGTAAAACTTGCCCTGGTGGCTGTTATCACAGGCAACACTGTAGCACAATAGCCTGCACAATCCTGCATATATTGCTTCCAGAACAATATAATTCAAAGACTTCATAACAGACATCTTGTATATCTGAAAGTCCTGATTCTTATCATTCAGAGTCTCTCTGGTTTTTTTTAGTCTCTCAAAGACTGACATGAACAGAGTGGATTTTTCAGAAGCAGTTGAAGGTGAGCTAACTTTCCTCCTAATGAAGTGAGTAGAAGTTGAATTCCTGCCTTCACTGAAAAATCTACTGAAAAGGCAAACATCAATTTGCTGACACTGTAACCAAGATGGAAAACCAAGAACCAATGTAATGAAATCATTTCTGAAATTTCAGGTGGGCAGTCATAAGCTCCTCCCCACCCAGAGTTATTAACATATTATTGATAAATTGCAATAAAACTACACCCACAATAATGGCCATATTGTTGCTTAGCAGGTACAACACCCTAATGCTACAGTTTCAGAGTGGTTTCCAGGCTGTATATTTCTACACCAGGAAAAGTGCTATGTAGGTGCCTGAAAAGCCCAAAGCATCAAGATCTAGGAATTTAAAAGCAATGAAGGATTACTAGAAAAACCTGTTGAAAGTAGCATAGCACAAAACAGTCTTCTAAAGAATTGTTTGAAATGTAATTAATTGACCTTTGAAATTAGTTTGGAGAAGGTACCAGTGAATATACCATTAGCGACAAGCACTCATTTATAAGGGTGTTGGACTCACTCCGACAACTGTCCACCTTGCTGTCAATGCCACATGTCTTTCTCTTATTTTCCTCTGTGATTGTTCATTAATTTTCAATGGCCTTCTTATCATTACAGTTGCACTCAGCTGTCCCTCTGAGACATGAAGTTTGACATTCAAGTACTGGTTTTCTTCACAGGATCTTTTAGAAATAAGAAGCTAACTGCAGATTTTCCAGAGATATATTTCAGGTATTTCCTCATCTATACATCTGATCTGTTACACACGCTACTTCTACAGACGAGATCTGTGGTTTGCTTGTCACTTCAACAATTCCCTCTTTGCTCCATCTCTCAAGTATAGGTAAGCATCAGTACAGCTTCTCAAAAAAACCCTTACTTTTGACTCACTGGTCTAACAAAAGGAAAGTCACTGCCACCACCTCTGGGACAGCAAAAGCTGCCATCATTCAAAAGTTTGCTTCTTTTCCCTGTGCACGGTTGACATAGAGCACAGAAAACCACATTGTCTGCTATAGTTTTGGGGGTTTTTTTATCCCAAAACAGAACAATGAAAAAGACTTTAAAAACTTGGGAGCCTGAAAGGAAGTTTTGAGATTAGAAGGGTGACCAAACACAGCAAAGATCACAGAATCACAGAAAACATCTGAAGATCAGCCAGCCCAACCTTCGACCCAGCACTGAAGGATCAACACTAAACCACACTCCTAAGTGCCAGGTCCACACACTGCTGAAACACCTCCAGGGACGGTGACTCCACCACTACCCTGGGCAGAGCATTCCAATGTTTGATCATCCTCTATGTGAAGAAGTATTTCCTAGCATCCAGCCTGAACCTCCCCTGGTGCAGCTTGAAACCATTTCCTCTAGTCCTGTCGCTTGTCACCAAGGAGAAGAGACTGGCCCCCTCCTTGCTCCAGTGTCTCGTTATGTATCTGTAGAGAGCCATGAGGTCTCCCCTCAGCCTCCTCTTCTTCAGACTGAATAATCCCAGCTCACTCAGGTGCTCCTCATAGGTCATGTGCTCCAGGCCCTTCTCTGAACATGCTCCAGCACCTCAGTGTCTTTCCTATAGTGAGGGCCCCAGAACGGAACACAATACTCAAAGTGTGGCCTCACCAGTGCTGAGTACAGGGGGATGATCACCTCACTGTTCCTGCTGGCCACAGCATTTCTAATACAAGCCAGGATGCCACTGGCTTTCTTGGCCACCTGAGCTCAGTGATGATTCATATTTAATCGACTGTCAACCAGAACCCCCAGGTCCCTCTCAGAGTTGCAGCTTTCCAACCACACATCCTCAAGTCTGTAGCTGGTCATGAGGTTGTTGGTGGGAAGATGCAAGTCCTGAAGAGCTGGTGACAGCAATGTTACAGAAAGAAAAGGAAAAGAGATGTATTCAGCTATCTCAGCCATGCTTTTTCCCATGTCCGGGTGAAGGAGGGATGTGAGGTATAGAGAGGCCCTATGAAACATGCACAAACTCATATAAAACTTGTTACAAGAGGAAGGGGTTACATTCACATCACAGTAAAATAAACAGAACAAGTTTCGTCTTTCAAAAGGATCTCTCTTTGTTTACGTGTGGCAAATAAGCCTAAAAAAATATTCAGATTTTAGTTTCAGACAGAGTGGAAGAGCTAACACTGCTCCCTCCTGCATCTCAGTTCAGGGAAAAGTAATTAACAGCTGGAGGGGAGTAAATTCTTCAAACATTCCAAGAACTAGACCACGTGTACCTGTTTTGTACATCAGAAAACTACACAAAAATAATCCCATTCTTTCTTCTGAAGACCTTTACCATTCAGGTCAACTCTTAGACTTTATTAAAGCACCATTTTCTCTACCTTAAACCTGGCAGAATTTGGAAAAAGATCATACTGTTTTTCTAAAATTCACATGCAGAAGTTTAGCTGGAAATGCTCCCAGAATATAGCTGCCTGCCTCAGAATCAGGTTAAAGAATTACACCTTTAGAGCTTGATCAGTGCATACTCTGAAGTTTACTGATAACAATCTATGAGCTTGCATTTCAGGTGTTCTTCAGGACCTACACAAGAAATGCAGCTGCATTCTGGACATGCACACAGATCACTACAGTTAGAAAGCAGTGCAGCACCTGTCTGCAACTGAGCTCCATGACTTGCATATGTTTTTGCAGAGACATACCTCTGCATGGATTATGTCTATGGCTTTTGAAAATGGGGCTTCAAATACTGTTTCTCTTTCACAATATGAGTTTTTTTTTTTTTTTTTAAGACAAAATGTTCTGGTTTGTTTTCATTATGTTCTTAAGCAGTGACACTGTCATCATAGATGCATCCCAAGTTAAGTGCCACTAGATCCTTCTAGCCATTTCCATATCTGGGAACTGTGAAACTAGCCAGATAAAGCTCTTTTCCTTTAACTCAGCTCTTTTCCTTTAATTCAACAAAGAAGTTGTCATTATCTTTTTACATCTGTCCTCACTGTATGTTTTTTTCCTTGTTTACTCGATTTAATGAACTCTCCCTGTATTTGTGAATTTCTGATGAAAATGAAAAAGCTGTTCTCCAGGCAAAGTTCACTGTTTATTTATACCTTCTATTATTCCACTTTATTATTTTATTACTTTCTCAGCTTGGTAAATTTCAAACCACACACAAGCTAAAAGTCATTCAATACCCAGTAGGGGAGTGAAGCCACATCTTCTACTGCACAACCTGGAATAGTTAAATGCAGCCTTGAAAAGCAGATTTCCTAAATGGTTATTAAATTGTTCCATAATTTAAAGGTGACAATGCTTTAATTTCAGGGTAATGCTACAGCTTTATGACCTCACAGTTTTATTTAACGGTCCAATTTAGTAGGGTATCATGCTGCCTGTATTTGGTCCTAAGAGATGTTTTTACAGCATGGACTGCAATGCATTCAGCACACTTTAGACCCTCCATTTGGCCTCACCCATAGTTCTATCATCTTGCTGGAAGCCTCCAAGTTGCTTTTGATGGCACACAAATTAAATTGTGGGAAATTAGAGCAGCTGCAAAACTGGTTTTCATTGAATTCTGTATTGCCTAATTCTCATTTTTATTCTTCAATTTGAAATATCTTTGTGGAACATATTTCACCGATACAAATTGCATCACTCCTTTGTGATTTAGAAGGTTTGTCACAAAACAAGATTATTCAGACTGATTAAATTGCCAACAAGCCAAACATATGGTAAACCCTACGTGAGAGAGAGAAAAATTTCTCTGAGAACTCATATGATGCATTTGTTTCATGGTGCTTTACATTGAATACCAAATGTTGTCCTGAAAGCTGTACCTATAACTACAAGAGTACCCACAGAAAAGACAGACTGTCCTCCTTCAACACTACACTGTTTTAAGCTGTAGTGGTTAATTAAGACAGTCACTCTAACATACATCCTTCAAAGAATATGCAATTTCTCGTTCTCAAAAAGAGGCAATTTCTCATCACAAACAGCTTTAACTCATTGCCTCCAAGGAGATGTTTTCTGAGCCTCCTGTAAAACCCACCCATTTTTTAAATTATTATTTTTTAATCTACTGCTTTTTCTATCTGCTGGCAGACCCAACAAGGTGTCCTTTAGCAGTTCATTTTGTGCTCATCAGCCACCTCCCAGTTTCTGATTCATTCACTTCAAGTATGCTAACACATTTCTGTGAAAACTATTCCAGGGTGGTTCTCATCTCCCCAGTCCTGCATCCAGTTCACTCTCCAGTGGTCCTGGCAGACTACACCTGCAGGTGTGCATTCTTCCAGGAATGCCTGGAACCATTCCCCATCTGTAAATCCCTCCTGACAGTCAGCAGCCAGCACGAGGGAGTCGTCATGCCTCCAGGTCCCCAGACATGATGCCCCTGCCCTGACAGAGAGGGAAGAGCTAGGTTCCCAACTCTTTTACATCCCAGGCAGGAAGTTTGGTCACTTTGAGCTACACAGTTTGAGGCATCTTAGTCAGAAAAATGACCATGCCAGACAGTTATGAAGGATGAGAACAAGACATCTTGCTGCAACACTTTGTACCCTCATCCTCCATGTTGTGCTGAAGTCCAGTCTTGGCAAAGTGTTATCCTGGTAGCCTACTTCATGATGATACTCCATCTCCTTACTTCCACTAATACAGAGTATCTACAACAAACAGTAAGAAAAATTGAAGCAACAGTCACTGAACTACTTCCTGGTACAAAATGGACACTTCTCCACTATGCTCAGATTTGTGACAATACAGTAGTCCTCTCTGACTTGTCTCCTTCATCTTACCACTAACTTCTAAGCACTGCAAATGTGTCAGAAAAGTGATTAAGTTGCAGCAACCCTTGGCTGAAAGATAAAGGCTAAAGGGAAGTATGTATTGTCACACTCTTCTCTACTAAAGCTTCCTTGGGGGGTCCTCCTGCAACTGTGATAGTGAAGAAGGCCTGCAGGACTTCTCCTGTGATGCTCATCAGAAACACAACAATTTTGCTGTAAAAAGCAAAGCAGCTGCTGACAGCTCAATGCCTTTGACATAATATGAGCACTAACTTGTTTTCATTTTATGAAGTTCTGAAACACTTAATGAAAATTCAAACCAGAAATGCATAAACTGTCAGAGTTTATGTGCCAGAGGACCTGCAGTGATTGAGGGGATAAATTGTAAATCTTTAAAGGCTGTCTTTAAACAGTAGTAAATAATTTGTAAAGGATTCCCATTTGTTTTTTTCTCCAGTGATTAAGTCCATCACAAGTAGAGAGAACAGGCTGCATTAAAAAAAAAAAAAAGAAAGAAAGAAAAAAAAGAAAAGTCAAACAACAAACAAGAAAGAGACTCCAAGAACAACTTCCTTAGGAAGTTCAGAGCTATAAAATCTTCTCTAGCTCTTTTTCAGAATCTTAGGGAGTTTCACCATTTAAGTTCTTGTTCGACAGTTACATAGTGGCAGGTGGTAAAACCAGAATTAAGGGCAAGACAGTCTCCTTTTCCTCCTCTGTTATTGCCTTAGCCTAACTAGCAGCAGTCCACCTTTCCACATGAACGTCTGCCACACCCATGGGAAATGTAACTAGGGCTGAGTTACATGGTGAATTCTTCAAAGTAAAAGGAGATATTTCTCATGGCAATATTGATTCATAAGTTACATAAGGAAAGGAACTTAGATTCATGAGTGGAAACAAAGTGGATGCTATGGACAGCAATGCCACCAGCTCCATGATTATTTTGGACATACTGATGGGGATCCCTACCAGAAGGACTCGGGTCCAGCCAGCTCTGTTTTGTAGTCCCATCTCTTTGTTACTCCAGTCTGCTCCTTGTTCCCAGCAAAGTGAGTAAAGCTGAACCTCTATAGCATTCTCCTCAAATATTACACTGTAAGAGGGACTATTCAGACACTTAAAGTATTTAGATACTTCAGCTACAAATAAAACTTGCATACTCCTGAATTCAACCCTCTTTACATACCATGGAATACGGACTATATGCAAGAATAAAATATTGATTGTTGTTAGATGAATAAAAAAAAAAAAAGGCTAGAGGCAATTTATAAAAAATTGCAAGTATAACTTTGGCAATCTCCTTCATATCTTCTTAGAATCCCTTACTCTGAGATTTAAACACAATTTGTATACATTTTTCTGAGTTGGAGAAAATAAAGCTTTACATTTCTGGGATCAGGAAAACAGGCAATATTTGCATTTTGAGAGGATACTGCAAAACAGAGATGATCTGCAACAAAGACAGATATCTTTTTGTTCATTAATGAATTTTTCATTATGGTAGTTTCAAAAACTGATCTTGGTCTAGCAGTAAGACCTTGGATAGGGATTCATTTTTCCCCAATCTGTATACCTGGAAGACAAAAAGGGAAAAAAACAAACCAAAACAAAACAACAAACAAAAAGACAAACTATTTGAGGACTGGCAAATATTTGGGAAAGATAAAATTAACCATTGATCTTGTCATGGCTATTTCTAAACATTATTGATTTGATAGCTCAAGATCTGCATACAGTAAAACAGCATCAGTAAAGAAGTACAGTGGCAGAATGACTCAAGTAAGCAAATCTTTCAGGTATCAAGGGTAAAATTTACTCTGGAGGAGATGAGGAAAGGTTACTAACAAACACTTTCCACACAGGATAGCAAAACAAGTACATGGATGTAGCTCGCATGTCTATAGACTTTGGGGAGTATGATTATTAGCATTTAAGTAGTACTCCAGACAGATCAATAGATTTCTAAGCAACAAGAGAAAAAAAAAAAAAAAAAAGCTTCACAATGATAGAAAGGCTGTCAGACCAGAGGTTCAGAGGGTCCATTAGATGTTTTCTGTATTGATTACTATCAGTCACTTCAGTGGGAAGCGAAGATTAGTTCAATTGGCCTAATTATCAAACAATCAGCCTACAAGGAAAATTTCTTTCCCAGTGCTGGTGGTTATTCATTCCTCCAAAGCATGACAGGATACATTCTCTCTGTACTTTACGCAAAGTAGTGTGCGTGCAGAGTACTATAGATGATGGGAGAATCCTGGTAAAACAAGCAGAGCTAATTCACATTCCTGTGCAGGATCCTGAAAACAGTCTAGCTATGTTCTTACTGTGCTGAATGCAGTCATCCCAAATTAATAATCCCTGAATGGACCCACACAAATACTCATGGTGTCTCTCAGAGCATCCAGCAATATACCATCATAGTTTGGTCACATAGATCTAGTTCACTTCCCTCACACACATGTGTATTTGATGTGGTTTCCTCAATGTTTCTTAAAATTGATGATTTTTTCTGTAGATGTGACTTTGTTTTGTCTATAATGGGTATGCAAGGTGAAGAAAACATTATGTTAATAAGGTGCTGTCTTTATTTTTTAATTTATTTTTGAGTTCGTTGTCTTTTACTGTCATTGAACTGCCTCTTTACTCCTGTTGTAAAAAAAATGCAAATGAATGTTGCCTCTGTTATTAAGCCCCATTCATTTTGGGTCTTCCCAATCTAAACAATTCTGGATTATTTATTTGTAACCTCCCTTTGAACAAATATCATTCTATGCCTTTAATTAGGTATATTGCTGTTCCTGACCAGCTTCTATTTCAACAACAGATTTTACTTTTAGTACAAATAAACAGCCTTCATGAAAAGTCCTTCTAAAGCACAGCACATACTCTTCCCTCTTCCTGACCAACTTAAATAATAGCATGTCACCTACAATTTTTGTCACCTTGATTTTTCAGACATTTCTCTAGACAATGAATAAATATATTATCTACTCTGGTATTAGTAAATATTCTGTGACACTCTACTGCTAAATTTCTTGCCATGCTGAAAACTGGCTTCAGTTTTTTAAACACATTCTTTACCTTTTTTCCTCCCTGCAAAAATTCCCTTCCCTTATTTCTCTCTCCCTCTTTGTACAATTGTCCAATTCCCCTTCAACACACAACATTGCAATTTTCTAGTTACTGCAGAATTTTTATTTGGCAGTGGGCTGTTAAAGTTGACCAGATGCAGATAAATCACTGGACCCACAGACACAATACTTTAACTTGCAGTGCTGATACCTCCCATATCCACATCACATATTGGATGTCTATGACCAGACATCAGTATGTAAGAAAGCTGGTGTTAATCTGCCCCAGCTAATAACTGGCTGCAAAACGAGATCCCTATCTGTTTAATTACACAGGGGAAAAAAAAGAGAAAAAAAAAATAAACAAATGTAAGTGAACATTAAGAAACAACACTGTTCTCTAAATGCAATGATGCTGCTCATTTCTGATGATCCAGTTCTTTCTTTGAATTCAACCTTCACAGACTCAAGGCAATGACATCTGTAATTCCCAGAAGTCATTAGCTCACTGCTCCTATACTCTTAAAAGCACTAAATGAGTCATTTCCCCAGATTTTCCATTACACCTCCAAATTCTTCAGACTGAACACATTTTGGGCATAAAGAGGTTACTGCTTCTTGAACTGTATACAAAAAGAACTGTAAAGCTTCATTTAGCCCAGGAGCCCACCTCTGCCTTCAAGGATAAATAGATACCCAGGGAATTGAGGGAAGGCAAAAGGTTGTCCTGGAACTCATTACTATTTTGCAATAGTTTTTGTCTCATGGCTGCCTGAGTTAGCAGCTGCAACTATTAACTTTGTGGCCAGGAGGTTGAGGAAAGTGATTCTTGCTGCTCTACTCTGATCTAATGAGACCTCACCTGAAGTACTGTATCCAGTTCTGGAGTCCAAGGTACAAGAAGGATTTGAACTTGTTGGATTGGATCCAGAGGAGGGCTACAAAAATGATCAGAGGGCTGGAACACCTCTTCTATGAAGAAAGGCAGAGAAGGTTGGGGTTATTCAGTGTGGAGAACGGAAGGTTCTAGGGAGACCTTGTGGCTTTTCAGCACTTAAAAAGGGCCTGTAGGAAATATGGGGACAGGCTTTTTTTAGTAGGGTCTGTTTCAACAGAACAATGGTAATGGTAATGGTTTTTAACTAAGAAAGGGTAGATTTGGACTAGATATAAGGAAGATATTTTTTACAGTGAGGATAGTGAAACACTGGCACATGTTGCCCAGAGAGCTGGTAGAAGTGCCATTCCTGGAAACATTCAAGGTCAGATTGAATGAGGCTCTCAGTAGCCTGATCTAGTTAAAGATGTCCCTGCTCACTGTGGGTGAGTTGGACTAGATGGCTTTTAAAGGTCCCTTCCAACTCAAGTCATTTCTATTATTCTATGAACTAAACCTTCACATTTAATTGCACCTTCTGAATCTATGAGACAAGATTAGGGCTTTCTCCAGTCTGTGTATTCACTTGCTGTTGACACACTGGTGTCATTGATGCCCTGTGGTAGTTAAGTTTCAAGCTGAATTACTAATTGCACTAGAAAAAATAGAACAAAAAACTCCCAGATCTTACTATCTAATAATGTAGTTGTCCTTTGGTTCCTATATGATGAGAAAGAGAATCAATCTCTGTTTGCTTTCTCTGTGCATGATCTCCATACCTTCCTCTAACAGTTCCCTTCACCATGTTTTTCATTTCTTTAGACTTCAAATACATGAAACCCATTCACGTTTCTGACTGTCCGCTTTTCTTTTTTCTTTCACAGGAGGTGTGATATGGATTTATATCACTGAACTGTAAAAAAAAGGTGACATTTTTCCTTTGTTTCCTCTATGTTCCTAATATAACAACATTTTTTCTTATTATTTTCCCTGATTATTGATGCTGTCAGAAAACTCCTCAGAAGCATTATTTAGAAAGGCTAAGAAATTCAGAGTTATTTCTTCCATACTTTTCACTTATTCTATTACTAGGGTGTTTTTGGGGTTTTTTTGGTAACAATAAGGTATGTTCCCAGAGAGACAAGAAGATCTTGGATTAAAGTACCCAAACCATATTTAGATGATACAGAAGCATAACACAAATGTACCTTAAACTCTCTGAATAACTGTAAAATAGTTAATTTCTTTCTGTGTTTCAGTCCTCTTTTATGCAATAGGAACAATGACCTTCCCCCACCCCAAATGAGACATTTAGGGGAAAAGAAGAAATACTAAATATGAAAGATTTTCCAGGCTAGGAGATTCTGTCATTTTTCCTATCTCCACTTTTCTTGTAACCAAAATAAAACAAGAATGTCAGCAAGTTCATTACAGATAGAGAGTAAATTAGGTATATACCTTCTGGATTTATGCCAGATAAAATTAGAGGAAAGCAGATGCTTTCTGCAAGGAGTTTGTCAAAAATCCTACTTCTTCAGCAGAGATAAAAAACACTGACAATGTTTTGATCACATATATTTATATGATAAATAATAAAAATGAGCACATTTTCCATACTGGAGATCAAGGAAGAATATTCAGACAGAAATGTGAAATTCTGTTTCAATTACTGCGAGATTCAACAACAGTGAAGGAGACACGTCTTACTAAATATTTGTTACACTTGAATAAAAAACATACTTAATAATTAACTTGTGTGCATTTAATTAACATAATGACTGCCCAATTACATCAAAATGAAAATTTAATTTGAGACACTTTAAGTACAAGGAGATTAAGGATAAAATATGAATATCCTGAGTCCTTAGTTTTCAGGACTGAGCATGGAGGTGATATGTGACAAAGTAACTTAACCTGAATTAGCAATTTATAATAGGTAATAAAACATTCTTTCATCCACATCTGGTCACAGGAAGTGAGAAACATTAAATAGTAGACAATCTATGAATTTTCCTCCCCATTACAAAAATAAAGAGCAGAAATGATGCTCTGCCATCTACTCCAATCCACAATACAGGCTAACCAATCTTTTCTCATACCCTTGCATGACAGTCTTATATGCAAAATGGGACCTGCTTAAGGGGAGAGTTTACCAGACAGGTACATTCATTTGAAACACTTCTTATTGTAAAACTACAGAACTGTAAGGCTGAAAAGTCTCAACCAATAAGTCACCTGGCCAGGCTCTTGCTCCACTACCTGTCTCTTTGGTGTCCCTCCTCCTAACAGTCTTCTCCTCCATACAGATACTCAGGACAATCAAGGTTTCTATTTTCTGTGACATCAAAGGCAGCACAGTCATATGGAGAGAGGTATTCCACTTCAGACTAGAAGTGTTTACAGATAGCTCAGTGCAAGGAGTTTCATAGTCACTCCCAGTCCTAGTGTTTTAGAAAAGCAGATAAACCATTCAGTTACAAAAGAAGGTTTGAATCCTAAGCTTCCTCATATTCAGTGAAAAACAAACATATTATTGAAAGTTATGATATTATGAAAAATCCATCAGCAGCACCCTCTGTAAGGTGTAAATACCACTGTAAATACCACTTAGCAACAGTGCCAGTCCTTCAAACCAGGTTCAAAAATCACATTTACATCATACTTAAGGAAACGAGTCGAAACTCAGTTACTACCAGTTCTCTGCTATTTCCCCAGCTATGACTGTGTTGTCTTCTTAGCAACACAGTGATGGACAAATCGATAGTGTTAGAGTTGACATGAAGCATGGAAGGCAAGGTAAAGTCATTACCTGTTATATTGCAAAATACTCGGAGTGGTCCAAGAGGTCCGCTTCCATCGGAGTCGATGTAGAAGAAACCTGACGTCTTCCCTTGGTGTCGGTAAGCCTCACAAGATTGTTCATAGATGGCTTTAAAAGAGAGTGATTGCATCACAAACAAGGAGAAAACAGACACATGTTTTCTACATGAGTACTGCTTCAGTCATTGTCATAAAATAAACCATCGGTTCACTGCTGATTAACATGTGAAAGAATTTACTGCATTTGAACCCAATTCCATGCTCTAAACTAGGCATCTATTTAACTGTCTCCTTGAACTTCACATATGGTGGCTTTAAGAGATGTATTTGCCCTATTTTTGGATGAAAGTATGCAAATACTTAAGTAAATAGATATGAACACTCAAATGTCCACCATCTAGTTACATATATACGCCTATGCATCCCCATAATGATATTGCAAGGACATACACACATACATACACATACACATGACTTAGCCTCAAGTATTGTCAACACAGATGACAGATATTTTTTGCCAGTCCTCAGCTACCCTGTAGGATATTGGATCTTTTTTCCAAGCCCCTTCAACTCCTCAGGCAGCAAAGCAGTACAGTTAAACTTGCTATGGCACACTATCTGCTGTGCTGAAGTTATAAATATAACTGCTAAGTTCCCTATGCTTTTCACTTGGGATGAACTCACGATTTGCAGAGCGAGTGCAGAGAAAGCATTTCCTCATCATTTCTGAAATGCAGTCCCAGCACCTCCTGCAGAAGGCAGCAATTGTTCTGCACCAGCAGGAACAGCTTCTCATTCCCATTCCTGTGCACACAGACTCACATCCCTCCTTTCCCTTCATACTGAAAACTAGTTTCTCTATAATGAAACAGCATTTGGAAAGGCTTTAATGGTCAGCCTGAAGTAGCCTTGTCTGTCATTCTGAAGAATGTGGTACAGATAGTTCATCACTCAGATTTTCATGAAATGTGAACATTTCTTCACTTCTCCCCCAAAAAGCAGAACCATAATTCTAGGGGATCCAATGACAAACTGGTTATGAATTAGGAGTCTCACCAGCCAATTACTTGTACCACTCAAGGAAATATGATTTTCCATAGTATGGTCCTCTCCTGTCCAGACATGTTTAGCAGGCAGAACACTGCTAAGTGCTAAATATGCACAGCATTACCCTTCCTGGAGTTAGAGGCTGCTTAAGGCACTCAGCACCTGGTGAGACAGTGCTTTAATTAGTATCCATCCTATAATAAATAGAATTAAGAATATGTCTTCCTGGCAGTCATTAGCCTGGTGTAGAAAGCACTGTAGGAGTCCAGAAGATCTTTAATTCCCCCTTTAATTCCCCCCCCCTAATTTAGTATATAGAGTATATACTAAATGCAAATAAGGTAAAATCCCTGAACCAGAACCTATTCTTCCAGTACTCACAACCTGAAGGGCTAACAGAAAGACCCTCAGTCACCAAAGTGCTGACAAAAGCAACTGGGATATGGAGGGTCAGGAGAGAGACCGTAACAGGCAATTAAGTAAGCAATCAAGGAATCATGGTTTGATCAATTTGTAAAGTTCTCAAACTGCAGTTCACTTAGTGAATTTGCTGTCATCATCATTACCAGACACGATCTTGTCTCATTAGGGAATACGCCGATTTTTTCCTTTTAATTGTTTTCTGAGTATGTTTTAAGACAAACAATGGTGCAATGAGCAGTAACATAAAAGTGGTAGGTTGTCAATGAACTGGCACAGCTAGAAACTCATCACAAACTATTTCATACTAAGTATTTTGCTCCTTCTTGACTGCCATTTTGGCTGGAGACCAGATATATTTTTTTTCCGCATCACTAAGGAAAGACATGAAGATTCAGTCTTTGATAGTGTAGGTAGCTTCAAACAGAGATGATCTACTCATCTTCAGATGGTCCCTTTGTCACTTCAGCTTTGGGAAAAACATGTTGTACACAACTAGAAAACGGGCTAGAGGTACTCAACAGGGTATAAATCTCAAGGGATGCACAAGCTTCAATGAAAGTATAGTTAGTCTGTCAGAAGAAAATACACCCTGGGATGTTTTCCTCTTGGTTATATCAGAAGAAAATATATCCTGGGATGTTCTCCTCTCAGTTATACCAGAAGAAAAAACATCCTCGGATGCTTTCCTCTTGATTATGTGAGAATTCTAACATCAAATAAGAAAAAGTAGCAGAAAAAAGTGGAAATGGCTAAACCCCCAAAACTCTAGCACATAAAGTATATTCTAACCAACATGAATTACAGAAAAGCTGTTTTGATGAACAAGTTATTTTGTAGCTGCACACTGAAAGTTTCACATGTCTGTATCTTAAGCATTTTGGTACTGCATACTTCTAGACTGGATGAGCCATTGCTTTTAGTTCTCTATTTTTTTGCTATTTTATGCTGTATAATGCATTAAGGAGAAAGTGATATATGCTTTCCAGTCACTGGCAGATACCACCACAAACCTTTCAAGTGCACCATCCATTCCAAGCTCTGCTCAATGTCTTTGCAGGCTGAGTTGAACATTTGTTTCAGAATAAAGTTATGCAAATACATTTGCTGACAAAGGCCCTGTTACTCCAGTGATAACAACCTGAGTCTGTCTCTATGGCTCAATGAAAGACAAAACCTCTTTCGCAGTCATTCTTCTCTTTATGCAATCACAAATATCATACAAAAATAAAGACCAGACGAACTGTCATCTGCGACTGTTAAGATGCCAGAGCCTTAAATTTGAACACTGCCTTCATGTTTATGTTCTGTTTTGTGTGAGACTTCTCTGATGTAAATGGAGATGTGGTCATTTGGGGGACAGTAGGAAACCATTATTGTAGCTGTCATTAAAGGGTCGCTAACTATTTATATATACAATACAGCCTCACTTTCAAAAAGCAACCACCAAGAGTAGTTATGGAACTGTTGATGAATGCATGCATTTTAATGCCAAACAACATTTGTAGTAAAAGTACATTGTTTTAATAAAGGAGAGGTATTACTCAGTTCATTCAGAATAGAACCCATCAACAATTTTAAAGTATTATCTATAAATAAAACCAAACAAAACCAAACTAAAAAAAAGCCAAAACAAAACAACCCAGAAAACCTAACCCACAATAAAAAATAATGATTTTATTCCTTTCTGTGAAATATTTTAATAGTGTTTATACTTTCATTCCTTTGAGGTTTTTTTTTTTTAATTTTAAAATGGTCACCAAAGTGGGACCAAAAGAACACAAGTAATGCTCTTTATGGGTGGCTCATGCAAAGCTTGCTTTCTTTAAAAGGCTTAATCAGGCAATTTTAAAAAACATAAATTTACAAATGAAACTTCTAAGTTTTCTTTTGTCTTAAAAAAGCAAGATAAGTTTTCATTCTCTGGCCCTCCCTGAGATTTTTTGGACTAATTTTGACTTGTATCAGCTATTGAAGATAAAATGACAGTTTCCAGCAACCTTTTTTTCACTAAGCCAGAAAGACTGAAAATCACAGTTTATGACTTTCAGCCCATGCTGTGTTTCCTCAGGCCCTTTTGGGAACAAGCTGCGCTATTGTGCAACAACAGCACTGCAGTTCCTGCCACCAAGTTCCCACAGGCACTCAGGATGAAGCTGTTTGCTTCATGGAATTGCATTGCAAACGCTCTCAATGGAAAAAAGATGTCAGTGGCACCCATGCTACTCCCTGCAAGCATGGCTTGGACCTCACAGTCAGGTATGGCAGGTAAAAGCATTAGAGTAAGCTACAGCACAGATTAAAATCAAAGTGTGCAAGGTGTAACAGGGGCAATGCTAGCTGAGGGGATATTGCTTGTAACAGTGGCTATTCCAGGAAGACAAAACATGAAACAGGTTGATTTCAAGGTCCCAGATTTAGTAAGGGAAACTGGACATCAGAAATATCTTGGTCACACAAAACCTGGGTGTCTTCTATTGCCCTTTTCCCTTTTTTTTCCACAGAATCACTTATAAACTATAACATTGGATCCTGTGCTGACATTTTTGCAGTGCACTCTTTAAGGATTTTTCTGTAAAGCTACTGCAGTGTTTCATAAGAAGTTTACAATCCTCCCAGAGCTATCTACAGAAACTGATGCAGCCTGAGAGCACCATTCTTCACACCAAGAGCTGCTTCCCAAAGTGCTAGATGTGCTCTTGCCTACCTGCTAGGATGAGCCATGCTGACGATATTCCAGCATGCACAAAACTAAAAGCTTTCGAGATATCTATCTCCCAAGCCCTTATAATCCACTGTGAAACACATATACCAAATTTTTCCCTCAGGTATCTCTTTCAGCTTTAAGTATCTCAAATTAAACCAGCTTTTCAGATCGACTCATCCCATCAGAGCATTTATTTTGAACACAGCTTTACTCACTGATCGTAACAGACATCTCTTCCTTTAGTTTCCTTCTCATCTTCCCAGGTGCTTAAGAAATGGTTTGTCAAACTTTGATCAGCATTTATAACATAAACACTTTATCCACAGTCAGATCACTGTCAACCAATTCTACATGTTCTCTTGCATCTCCTGGGATATAAACATTCATAAACTCAAAAATCAAAATCACAGGAACACACATATCCCATATTTTGTCATGCCACACACACTACATCTCCACAGAAGCACAGAAGTGAAATTATAAATATGCACTTTTTGACCAAAGTTCAATCTATGATTCAGACTTCAATGACAAAAAGGCATCAGTGTCATTTTAAGAACCTATTTTGACCTTCTGTGTACAGTGAGCTACAGAATTTCATTTTTGTATGCCTGTATCAAGACCCTTACAGCTGGTTAAATCACTCACAATAGTTCTCTGCAAGCTGTAGTCAGGTCTGACAGGGCTGTGGTCTCTCTTAGCTTTGCTCTGCAATTGAAACTTCAGACTTGATTCACCACACTGCAGGAGCCTGACAAGTTTTAAATATGAGCAATTTCATCACTGCTCAGCTCTCTGAAGCATCTTGAACCTTTTAATCCAAATTAATTATAGTCCTTAAAACAGAAGAGACTGTATCCCTATGCATAGATGAAATCTTTAATAGCATGTGGCTGAGCACAAACATTTGCAAGGTCGACCTTCCATTGTTTCCAATAAAACATATTTTTATTCAGTTTTTCACTGACCACCTGTTGCTAGACTGACATTTGCCTTTCACTCTTACTTTTGCCCTAACCAGTTCACCTGCAGTCTCCATGATGACCTTCACTAAGCACATACCTACTGTTCCATTGTGGAGCTCCCTGGCAGATAAGCCTTTAGCTGCCCTCAGTTTTCTTCAGTACTTAAGAACTCTGTTTCCTTTGCCCCCATGTTTCTAAATTATAAAACCTCTCCACTTTCTCAGACCACTTTAATTTCACCTTCAGTCATATTTTGGCTAAAAAAAGACAACAAAGACTGTGCTAAGATTTGAAATCCTGCAAATGATCATATTTAAAGCCCTTTCTCTTCAATGGATGAATGAATGTTTTATTCACCCAGGTCCATGCCTTCCTTATCCATACTTAAAATAGTTCTGGCTGCTGGACTTAATGCAAGAGTTACAGTGATGTCCAGCAGTTTTACTACTGGGAGACCAAGCAAGGAAAAATGTCTCTCCCCTCCACCCAGTAGACTGTTACCTATGTAGATACAACCCAAAAGCATAAACCTCAAGTAAACAGCAATTTGTTTGATTGTGTTTTGGGGGTTTTTTTGTTTGTTTGCCTTTTTTTAATCAGAGGATTCTGTCCTTTTTTCAATTTAATAGATTACAAGAAAATTGTTCTCAAAAATTAAATCAATTAAAAGTAAACCTTAAAATTCCCTGTATTTCTTTCCTACTGTACTTCCAGCTTCTTTAGAAACTGATCACACACATTCCATTGAAAGTACTCTGAGCCAGAGAATCAGAATTTGAACTGTACTAGTTATGATTACCAAAATGAATCCTCTAGTATTATAGTTTCTAGATTGGATTCTCATAACATAATAAAAAGCTGATAATATAAAATTTCTCAGAAGGAGATAACATTTTTGGGGAATATAAGTCAAAAATATTAAAGAGTTGTAAAGAACTTGAATTCTTGATTTAATTGGGAGGTGCTGACACTGTCCACTCCCTGGCTAAAACACAGCAGTGAGATAGATGTTGCTATGCTCTAACAATTGCACAATCATGGAAAATTGCAGGCAGAATACTGCCAGGTTATTTGGGACTCATTTCATTGCTTTGTAATTCTTTGCACCCTAGATGCAAAGAGCAATAATAACCCCTAGAATAGTCACTACTATTGCATTCTGAGGTGAAAAATTACGTACTGGTTAGACTGGAAAGGCCAGTAAGAGCTGGAGATTCAGCCTGGCTGTGCACCCAGCCCTGGACTGACCTTGGACAAATGAGAGGCACAAATGCTTGACACAGATGGAATTAAGCATGCTGACCAAACCGCTTAGAGCTCCTGAAGGCAGACTGGAGATGACTGTTCCACCCTCTGCTTGTACATCTCAGAACTGACATATTTGTTCCTACAGTCTTGGAGTAATGAGTGCTCAGTGAAGGATTTTTCTCCATAACAAATAAAACAACATGGAATGGAAGGTTTCTTCCTCTCTTCACATTCCAGCAGCAGAGGGATTAGCACAGGCAGTGAACTCTGGGAACGATCATCGTCCTCGCCCTTACAATCCGATTGTCTTGTTAAACGTCGGAAAATGAAAGCTGTGCTCTCGAAATCTGGATTTTGACAGCTCTACTGCTGACAGACTACTGCAGTCCCCACTGTGATGTGCCTGAATGACAGATGGCTTATTTTGCCTTTTTAAAATATGTATTCACTCGTCCTATAAAGAATATGTTATTTCCATAGATGGCTTTAAAATTACTTTCCTCACAATGTCACCTAAATGGACGCTTGTGAGGGATCCTTCCATTACACTTGGGAATTAGACAATTCCCTACAATTCAAACTAAGGCTCCCCCAGTTGAGGTACAAAAGGTCATGTCAGCCTATCCCCACCTGTCACTTCCCTGCTGAGGTTTGAAGGTGGCTGTGTCAGTCACATACCCCAGCAGCCCCTGCCCAGTGCTGGTGCAGGGTGACCTGCAAGTCCTGCTGCTGCTGCAAGAAAGCAGTCAGGGAGACCTACACCATTTTAAGAACAGTGTTAGAGGGAAAGGAGAAATCAAAATACTTGAAGGACACAGTGCAAAAGCATGATATTTCAGCTTTGCTCTTCAAAGTACTGGTGCCCCTATGCTGACAGTCAGACCTGATGCAGACAGGCTACAAAGCAGGATTGAGTCACTCTTCCACATGCTCAATTCTGAAGTGAAGTCTCAAAGTGGAATAGCCTCTGTGCTATTAATTAGGAAATGTCAGGCACAGGCAAAATCTTTTTTTAAAATGAACACTACTGAGAAATAGAGATAAACAATTTATAGATACACAAAGTGAAGGGAAAGCATTAATAAACAGCAAATTATTACAAAATAAACAATGAAAATTCATATGCCAGAAGCATGGTGTGAACAAAAATATTCTGGATCATCAAGTAAAGTACTGAAGGCTTGATATGAATATTAAGCATGTTGTGCTTCCTCAAAGAACAACAAGGTGCTTAAATACACATGGGAAAACCCTACTCCAAGAATCTCAGACAGGAACACTGGATATTCAGGACATGCAAATTACATGACCAGACTCACTGTTAGACCTCTGGTGGACTGAAACTCTCTGCATGTCATTTGCCCAGCCAGCAAATGTGTATGCATCTCCCTACCTTGGAACACAGCAGAATTACTGAATCCATGGCTGGCACTTTATGATCTAGCTCCAGTACTGCTAACAATCTGGCTGAAGCTATATTTAGCTTTTCAGAACAAAAATGATACATGTGGTAAGCATATTCATACTAAAACATACATTTACAAAGCCTGAAGTTATGTTAAGTTTATTTCATATAAGTGATTATATGATATTTCCATTATTGGATGGCATTGCCTAGGCCAATAAGACATATACCTGTATGTGCTAGATAGACCACACACCAAAGCAAATATCCAGAATTAAATTACATTCTGTTAATTATCATGTTGCAACACCTTGGGATGTGTTGACATCACCAGAACATGAAGAATAAAATAATTATTTTATATTTCTCATCATCTTCTATACCAATGTTCATCACTCTTCAGAATAAAAAAATTACACCTTAGACTAAAGGCCATCTGAAAATTATCATATATAAAAATAATAGAAATACAGAAGGGGAAGATGAGGCTAAGGAACTGGCATAAGTCATAGAAAGAGGAGATTACTAATCATTACCTTGCAGTGAAGTTAAAACGTTTTGTATCTCAGGGCCATTTTACATTGGTCTACTGCTTTCACTTTCACATGATAATTACAAGGAGAATTAATAGTAAGACAGAGATATGCCTATGCAGGTTTTAAACTATGACCTTTCAATTAAAAATATTTTGTATAAATTCACACCTATAATTCCTCTCCATCTATTTTTCTCTTTCTCTCTCCACCTATAATTCTGATCTAGCTTCAGTTGCCTCCTGCATGTCTAAGGTACAACAGCCTCTCTCTATAGACCACAGACACTGGTGTGTTCCAGAGGGGGTCCAGGAACTTACCATGGACATTCTATCTCAAATTCTGAAAATAGATCACAGTTTAACACAGTCAAAGTAGTGGACAGCAAGAAATAGATGAGCTGAATCCCACCCAGGCCTTTTTCTCCAGCTGCGTACTGACAAGAGCGTTTCTATTTAAAAAAGGCAAGCAGAAAGCAAACATTACATTATCTCTTTTGCTATAGTTCACACATGATTACATAAAGGGTAGTCTCCTCTCTGGATTGTATCAGACTACTCCAAGACCTGATGGATCAGGAGCCTACCCACCACACTGTAGAATCCCATGCATTTTACGGAGATTGTATACTCAAAACACTCTCTTAGCTACAGATCAGCTCAAGTAGCAGTTAGCAACCAGTGGTTTCAAAGGAAAGAATCCATACTGTTCTGGTAGACAATATAGATCACATACCTTCAAATATACCTGCAAATTAGATCCTATTCCCAAAAGAGGTGGAGAAGCTAAAGCACAATAAAACTCATACACGAGACAAACATAACTCAGCTACCAGTGGCTTAAAGTCCTACAGGGTTATTCCATGACTCCTTGTTTGTCCAAACTGTGGGCAGTGAAATGGGCATGTGGGAACAGTCAGCACAAGTTTTATATTCCCCATTGAATTACACATCCACACACATTTGTGACAGCAAAGCAGTAGCCCATGATGTGGAGTTTCACAGCTACACGTAATACAGGCATGAAAACCCAATTGCTAATGAGTGCTGTGACTAATCCACAAGAAGATGTGAATGGCACTGAAGGCTGGAATGATGAGAGGGAAACACAAATCCTCTTTCCCCATTGGAAGAAAAAATATCTCACCACCCAAAAAAACCCCAACAAAATACTTGGAAGGTATTGATAATATTTCACAAGTAGCAGCATTTGAAGGAGGATTGTCGGTTATTAAACAGAGAAATGGACTTAAGCACCAGGCAATAAGCTGTGCAAGAAACAATCTGTTTAGAAAACATTCAGAGTCTCCCAATATGTTACTTAAATCCAGGAAACACCAATGGGTTTTAGGACTAATTTGCCTAATAACTAAGTTCAGAGAAGAAAAGAAGAGAAGTAGGACTAGATGAGACTTCAGGGTGAAACTTGCCTGTCACAGAATAGCTATTTAATGGGACATGACCCTATACATTTCCAGTCATAGATCTTCATCTGGATCAGGCAGATTGCCACACCTCCTGTGACAGTTTAGGAGCTTTCAGGATCAGAAGGGATTTTGAGTGAGCATGAGGATACCTGAGGTTTGCAGATTGACTGCTTCCAGGAAGATTATATTAAGGCAATGTCTAGACCCAGCTAGTTTTTTATATGTATCTTGAGATGTGCACTTTTGCTTCATCCACGTCTTGAATTTCAAGTACACCCATTTTCAGTCATGACAGACACAATCTTGTTCCATGTATCTGATGTGGTCATGCAAACATTGTCTCAGCTGTGTCTTCTATCACCTTACTGTTCTGCCTTGCCACTGTCTGCTTCCCCTCTGTTACATCAAACTCAAAATATTTATCTTTGTTTTTCATGGCATATTTCCAGCCTATCTTCCTGTTACGATTCTGGCATTTGCCTTGTCAAAAATGTCAAACTCCTCTGGTTACAGCCTTATATTTTTCAAACAAGCACATTATTGCCTTCTCCCATGTCACTCCTTCATGCCTGTAAGCATTCAATTTCTTCCTCTTTTTTTTTTTAATCTCTATTTTATGACTTTTTGCTTACAAGAAAGCTGAGCAATAATTATGCACCTGGCAGACTGAGACTGCCACCCAAGATGCTGATGAAGATTCCCTGGCACTCCATCACTTACACCAGAATTATTTTCTTTCTCAGAAACTTAACTGAAAAGTCTTTGAAGCAGGGATAGTCTGCATTGTTAGCTGCTCCTCACAGCAGAATCTAGTGTGGTCCATGAATATTCGGAAGAATGCACTAAGACTGCTTATGCATCAACCACAAAATGTAGTTCAACACTTTACAGATGATAACAGAAATCTTGAGATTTCTGTTCTTAAAATGGTAAGGCCTCCTATTATGAGCTGGTAAAACATAATTAGCTTGGTTTGTAAATGCATGTCATGAAGTTCTTTCTAAATAGCATATTTTTCAACCAGCAGCATCCAGATCTTACAAATACCACATCAAAAGAGGCAAAACCCGCACTGCAGTTCAGACAGAAAAGAAATTCATCTGACAATGAAACCATTCACACTGTGTTTGGCTTGCAGCAGATTGCCAGTTAAATCTCCCCACTGTTGCTGCATGGACTTGGGTCTGAAGGGCAGTTTAATAAAAGAAATAGCCTCTCCAAAGTGGTACAAGTTCAATTTCAGGCCTGTCAGCCTGAGTGTTCTAGTCAAAAGCAAAACCTGTTGAGATAATGTTTCAAAACTTAAGAAATCAGATGGTTTACTTTGATAGAACTACTGTGAATCATATGATTGGAAGAACTGTCTGTTCGTTGAGGGTATTCCGGAGTTGTGCTGTGATCAGATCTGTGGTTTTCATTCACCTGCTGTAAGGTACTCCACTATGTCAGGCACCATCAGCTGAGTGATAACGTCTCTTGTTCTGCAGGTTTCTTATCAACAGTTTGCATTTGCCCACCAGCTTTGAAATGGTCTCATTGCACATTTCGAGCACATGAACGCATTTCTCTAGACTAACACTGCAGTTTATCAGCACTGCTTGGCTTGCAGGGCAGCTGGCTCCACAATCTACCTGGAATCAAATTAGCTGTTGATAATATGACTGTAAATAAGCCAAGCAGCTGAATAGCTCTACATCACATGTCTGTGCAGCTTGATCTGCTTAAAAAGAGATCTTTTTGAGAAACTTCTCAGAGTAGTTTTTACATCAGTGAATGTGATGGTTTGAAACTGTCTTTTTAATTTTTCCTTGCAAAGTTCAGAACAGAGAAAGTGAAAGAATGTAAATAAGTCACTATTGCGTGTAAGAAAGCAAAATACTGATTGTTCTAAACACTTCCATTGGATAGATAGAAATGTTTAAGAACTATTACCCAAAACAAAGTAGGCACTCTGCACATTCTGCGTTCGGCAGTGGGGGCAGTTGCTGGGCTGTCTGGCTGCTGTTTCTTCTTCTCTTCTGGCCGAAGATAACACGTACTGACCTTGGCAGCTAAGTTAACAACTTTCTGCTTAACTAACTCTGCTTCTCTGTCCAGGTGGGTCTGGGGGGAAGCTCCTGGGAGAGAGAGAGGCCCCTTTGGGAGGGTCCCCTTGGGGGGAAGCAAAGGGAGATTGGTTGTGCTTTTCTGTTGATTGTATATATTTGTAAATGTTGTGAATTTTGTATATTTGTACACATTCATTGCATTTCATCGTAGATTTTAGACTCTGCTTGTAAATACAGCTTTTCATTTGCTTCCAGACTGAGCTAGCCTGGTTATTGTTGGGGGGGGGGGGGGGGGGGGAATTTCAGCTCACACCGACACAGTGAACTCCAAATAACAGCAGCTATGTATGTGCCTTTGAGAGCAGAAGGAGAGGTTTTCACCAGCTCCATGAAAATGTCTAAGGGAAGAACTAGTAATGAACCAATCCTCTGCAGTAATGAGATGGTCTTCAGCTGCACTGAGCTGGAAGAGACATAGAGTGAGCCTCATGCCCCAAGCTAATATGACAGAGCAGATGTAGCCCAGAGGTTAGCATCCATTATTGCCTTTGACAGTCCACAGAAACAGGCTTCTTCATTCCCCAAGGAACCTCTCCCTTATCACCAGTGGCTTTGGCCATTCAGCTTTGTACCAGGCATTACCTGGTGTAAACACTCTGCTATGGCCTCAATCACTCATCACTGCATGTACTCTATGTTGGGTCTGGAGGTGTTGAAGAGGGGTAATGCATTTTGGAATGACAGAAAATTGGACAAAAAGTAAACCCTCTTTTCAAAACTATAAACTCAGCATTTTTCTTCCCACCCTGACTTGGCATGATTTCTGTACCAAACCATTAACTTCCTTTGTACTTACAATTGAGAGTTCAGATGACAAATCTATGAATAGACCTCTCAATCCCAGCTGTCTGTCAGCTGCAGACCCCACACCTCAAATGATTTCACCATTATTTAGCAAACCATTAAAGTCTCCAGAATCACAGTACAGTTGCCAATACTCTCAGCTTCAAACCCCTAAGTACCTTTTTTTCTCTTCTGATTTTTAACTTAACAGGGAAAAATGCATCTCATCAATCTCATCCTATCTGTGGTCAGAGTGCTCATCAAACACCTGGAGTGGCTATAATTCCAGCTTTGGAATTATTATTCTTACTTACTCTTTTTTTCCTCATTATTTCCAGTAGCAAAAGAGAAAATTTACCTTCCTCTTCTAATTGTTTTCCCTTTTAGTCATCTGTATAAACAGACTGTATAGTGGCTTTCCTCTTCTATTTTTTTAATTAGAATATCCAGCATGTTGTGCTTCTGCTGTTTATTTATTTTTTAAAACCTGTAAAATACCTTTAATATTCCTTCCACTGTGGATCTCAGTAGCTGAATGCTTCATGTACTGTCACTGTTACGATAGTGTATCCTTGCTAGCAGCAGCAGCACAAATAACAGTTCAGTAAAATTCCAAAATTATAAACAGTTGAAAACTAAGTTCTTGCAACATGAACTTTCAGATCATCTGGTAGCAAAGAAGCTCATCTTGGTAAAACGACATACAGACCCAAACACAGATTAAAATCACCCAGCTCAGCCCAGCTAAATTCAACTAAATGTGTAACAACCAATGTGTCTGTGATCTGTATGTAACATAAATGAACTTAAGATTTGCTAAAACAAACAGGAAACAAAAACCCAGGAAAATAATCTGGTTTTGTTTTCTCCAAAATATTTGTCAAGAAACATGCATACTTTCAACCCTATTGTTGACTTGTTCAAACCATGTCAGGACATGCTACATCCTCTAATATGGTATGATCTCTCACAAAGCTCCTCTCTGGTTTATGTGCCAGCTGTAGTAGATTTGATATACCAGCTGCATTAGCAAACACTGTACATGTGAGTTTACTTACAGTTATGACAGGTAGCTCCCATGTAGCCTGTATCATTACAATCACAGTAAAAGGTGGTCCAGGACTGAGAGCATTTTCCTCCATGTTCACAGTAGTTGGGTAAACATCTAATTTGAGATAGTTTTTTGGGAAAAAAAAATAAAAATCAATTGATTATAAAGATTTCAGTAAAAATTATGTGCTGGAAAAAAAAAAAAGTTTCAACTCCTTATTCAGACAATAGTTTCCTATGGCTGAATCACTGAAATCATTACTTATTCCTCTGATCTTTGATTCACTTCAACTACAAGCACTGAAAACAACAACATTTAATGTATCCAGCAAGTATGCAAAGATCACTCTCAACAAAAATATTCCATTTGTCCTCCACTTGTTAGCAATTAAAGTGTCACAAACTTTCTGAGCACAGAGAAAGACAAGTTACAGATGGAAATGCTGTTGAAATCTTGTTTCAAGAGAAAATCCCCTGTTCCCTGATTAAACGGTCACCATTGTTATCAAATTTAAGCCAAGTTACATTTGTGGTAACACAAACAGCATGAAAATCTTAGAAGTGAGGGAAAAATATGCTTTAATTAAGAGTTCTGTATGCTCTCTTCTTTCCCCTCATTTTACTTGGTATGCCTCTGTTGTTGTGAAGCAAATTATTAAAGAAGAAAGAGGCACAATAACATGTGCAGCTTGGGAAGTGAACAGAAAGAAAAGCTGTGGGAGATAAAGTCAATCTCCAAGACACGACATGAATGCTGCTCTGAAGTACACTGATGTAAATGCAAGCAGTGCAATGCAGTTACACCGGCCTAAACTGAAGCAAAGATTGTTCCATTGCTTGCCTTTTCTTTCCTCACCTCCCCAACTCCCACCCCTGTATATTAGATAATCTCTTTTACACTGTGTGTTTAGCTTTTGAAAAATGAGTAACAACTAATTCAGTTGTGATGGGTGGGTGGATAGAAAACAGGCATACACACCAGTAATCCATTAGGGTTTGCTCTGCTGTAAATTGAGCTTCAAATCCTTTTTTTTTATAGTCCAGATCTTTCAGTTGTGCTACTGGTGAAGTCACTAATGATATTTAGATCCGACCTAGCTGAAGACATGATTTTATTGTACTTCATCTCATCCTTAAAATAATTTTGCATTTAAGGGTGCATATTGCCTTTAACTGTGACTTTCAGTCTGTTTCTTTTAGAATCCTTAAAATTAGAACTGATTTCATACATGCAAGCAGAAACCCTCTATGTCACTAACAGCCATCATTTTCACCAGCCCCACCAGACAAGGATTCATCAAGATACTTGTTTATTATGCTGCATGCAAGTACATACACATACACACACATGTATACACGTATATATATATCTACACATATATCTCCATCTGCATGTGTGAGTCTGAGATTTGCCCTAGAACTAAGATTTTCTTGGTTTTTTTATACCATTGTACGTAACATTTTAAGATCAAATAAAATATTAATAGGAAAGATTTATTTTGATTAATGCTTAATTATTATACTATTTAATATTCAAATACTAGAGACATAAGGAATTAAAGAAGAAAGCATGTTATTTCTAACTATCTGTAATATTAGAATATGTATTGGTCTTATAAAAGTTATGGCTTCTATTAATCATAAGACTTAAATACAAAATGGAGAAATAAAATGGGAAATGCTTGCTTGGTTTTCCAGCTCACTGGGCAGCTTTTTTTCAAATCTATGGAAAACACCTTGTTACTAAAAAAAAAAACAAAGAAATAAGAGATGGCCAAAACTGCTGGGTTTGCCCCATCCTTATAAAGCAGGAAGTCTGAGAAGGGATGAGATTTTGGCTCTTAATGGTATGATGTGAAAGCAACCAACAGAACTTAACACCAAGTCTAACATCCAGTCAGCCTCTCTGCCATTGCATCCACATGTCAGTGATGAAGAGAAATTCAGAGGCTCTGTATTGATCCTGAAGAAAGCAAGAGCAGCCTGCAGGGTGGCATAAACAATACTGGGTGGTGCATTATTTGCAACCAGCTATGGTCTGCAGGACTATGCCAGTTCCCTCAAACCAGCAACTCCCCAAAAGCTTTGGCCCAAAGGCTGATGGAAAGCACAGGGGTTCAACAGCTTTATGGTGATATATATGGATTTTTATGCTCTTATTTGTGCTTTGGTCATACCTGACCTTGCCCTCAGCATAACACCTTTACTTTTATCTGATTTTTGGTGATAAAAGTTCATTTTTGTCTCATGTTCAACAGCAGCAGTTATACTCACATCACAGGGGTGCTGGCAACAGGAAATATAAGATATTAATAGAGCTCCTTGGAGAGGGGTAAAAAGAAAACTGATGTTTTATTATCACAATTTATATCATCAGTGTAATGGACAAATATATTTTCTGCCTGTTTTAAGCTAACTTTTATTAATTAACCCAATGCAGAAGAGCTAATTACTAGTCATTTGTGGTTTGTTAAAGGCCTCTATCAGAAACTTAGCCACATTTATTCCCTTAAAACCATTTCCTTTCAAAGGCTTTACACAAAGTTGAAGGTCACTTCTCATTTCTACTTGTCTTACAAATGCAGACACTTTTTTTCTTCACCCAACAATGCACAGAATGCAAGTTAAACTAGCCTTGTAAACTTTTAATAATATTCATAAATTCAGAATTAAGCCTTTTTTATTCCTTAGTCTATTTGCTTTAATTAGCACTAACTGCATTGATCTTGTTTTTGGTCAGATGACCAACCCTTCTAAGAGCTTATGAAACAAATTTCTTTGCAACTTTAATAATTACCATAATCCCATTTTAGTTGAACAGTTGTGTCTTCATTAAAAGCAAAATTTATCCTAATTGTCAGAGAACTCAACATTAAGAAATAGCTATAATTAAAATTAATCAAGGAATGAATAAATCACAGATTGTTCCATTTGCTAACTGTCCTGGATTCCCATGACACAGGATTTAAATGCATATATTTTAAAATATAAATTAATATTTGCATTCCAGTAGAATCAAGTAATTTTAGCAAGAGAAGAAGTGGTATCAAAGAAGGTTTAATAAGCAAAAAAAAATTGCAGCAGGCAGCCCCTGACCTATTTGCAACTGAAACAAACAAATATATCAACTCAATTTTTGCAATTATCATAAATGGAACACTGAAATTTAATTATTTGCCTGAGACAGTTTGTGACAGAGCAGGGCCTCTGATTTTCCAGATTCCAGAGTAATTCATAGAATATATTATGGTGAATGAATCTTATAAAAAATAAATGAAGCAAATAAAATTCTCCCTCCTTCAGCCAAGCAGGAAAACACACACCTTAGCCAACTAAGTGAGCAATATGCAGAGCCTGCACAAAAGCATTCACTGTCCTCAGATGAAACATTCACCTCTAAAACTGTATGTGTGCTTGCTTTGAATTCAAAGGACAAACTGCATAGATATTAGAGGGCAAAATTTGGCCCCTTGATAGGAATGGTGAAGAAATAACAATGACAAAATTACTTGAGTGGGAAGGCTGAAGGAGTTCTACACATTTGATGTTACACTTGACTGGAAATAAACCTGGTACTTTCAATAAGAACCTCTCAGATTTTCTCATAGTCAGCACAACATATCTCACCTGCACCACTCTATTCTTCCTAAATAAAGAGGGGGAAAAAAAGAGAACTAGTGGAGAGAGAAAGATAAAAGGAGCACACATTTTCAATATTAAGGCTGTCAGTGTATAAAATTTTGTGACAACGACTAACTCCCTAAAACTCAGCAATGCCCTAACAAGAAAATACATTTGCCTAAATATTACTTCAAATTAGTTTCAATTCAGCATGTTTTCCTGTTTATGGGTTGCAGTTATTTCATGTAAAATCAACAAATACAACGTTAACAGAGATGATTTCATAAAGTAGGCACACATGTTATGAAGAAACTCCTGGTGTTATTGTAAACAGCTGATATTTTCCTTCAGTAAAATGGTGTCTTTCCACTAAACTCAATAGATTGAGGCCATTTGCAACAATTTTGGTACTGCTATGATGGGCTGTAAATATGCAAAATTCCTTGCCAAATGTTATTTTGGTTCAAGAAATGGATACAAGGGGATACCAGAACAAGCATTTCAAAGAGAAATCCACCAGTGTTACTACACAGACAACATATAATGCCAAGGAATTACCAAGGAGAAAACATATAAGGCCAGAGTATTATAAAAGAAAGTACCACAGGAATGCATAGAATAATAGAATCATTTTGGTTGGAATAGACCTTTAAGATCATGAAGTCCAATCATTAACCTATCATGGAAAAGTCACCACTAAACCATATCCCTCAACACATCTACACATCTTTTAAAAATCTGCAGGGATGGTGGTATCACTACCACTTCCCTGGGCAGCCTGTTCAGTGCTTCACAAGCCTTTTGGTGAAGATTTTTTTTCCTTAATATCCAACTTAAACCTCCCCTGATGCAACTTGAAGCCATTTCCTCTTGTCTGACCCCTTGTTACATGGGAGAAGAGACTCACCCCCATCTCACTACAACCTCCTTTCAGGTATTTGCAAAGCATGTTATGGTCTCACATGACCCTCCTTTTCTTCAGGCTATACAACCCCAGTTCCCTCAGTCACTCCTCTTAAGACTTGTGCTCCCCCTCTTATTTTCTCCTGTATTTCTGTTTGCTGCAAAATAGTGGACTAGGTTTCCTTACCTAAAAAGAACTACCAGAACTAGAGGATGGAAAGGAGAAAGAGTATAAACAATATTAAGACAAGATGCAAAAAACTTAACATACCAGAACTTTGGCTTTCCTCATCACACATTCCCTTGATCACAGTATCACAGTATATCAGAGGTTGGAAAGCACCTCAAGAGACCATCAGGTCCAACCCCCCTGCCAGAGTAGGATCACTTAGGATAGTCTGTACAGGAATGCATCCAGGTGGGTTTTGAAAATCTTCAGAGAAGCAGACTTCACAACCCCCCTGGGCAGCCTGTTCCAGTGCTCTGTCACCCTCGCTGTAAAGAATTTTCTCCTCATGTTGAGGTGAAATCTTCTATGTTCTAGTTTGAACCCATTGTTCCTTGTCTTATCACTGTGAACCACCAAAGAGAGCCTGGCCCCCTCCACTTGACACCCACCCCCCAGATTTGATCCCCTCTCAGTCTTCTCAAGTCTAAACAGCCCCAGGGATCTCAGTCTCTCGACTGAGAGATCATCATCACACTTCTCAGCTTCTCTCTTCTATTGCAAATTTAGAAAACTGAACATCAGCTTTTTAAAAAGTGTTGTAGCATACTTTATTTGCTTGGGTTTTTTTAAGCCATCTACTTTTTCTTCCCTAAATTTATTATGTCATGAGAATTCATGGAGTAGAACAGAACAACAGTAATGTGAACAATGACAACTTCTTTTCCAAGCTGGAAATCATGTACTCTATCAGAACGAACAGATGTAAAATAAATCTAAAAGAGGGAAAAAAAAAAAAAAAGGCATTTTTGTCATTTTAATAATTAGTCACAAAGGTAGGTTCTCCTTCTTTCTGAGACTGAACTTCTAAAACATATTCCATGACTGGCCACCTTCTCGGAGTCGGCACTTGCATACCACTGTGAAAGCAACACGTAGAAGATCTGAACATTGATGCCAGCTGCCCTCAGGCATGTGGCTGGGACAGAACTGTGGGAGGGAGGAAGTTGTGCTGCAATTGGCACAAGTGAAGGGGAAAAGTCTGTTATCTATGCCTTAGATAAAAGGCATTTTTTAAAGATTTGATTGCTTTGTTACAACACCTACATTTTTTAAGAGAGGTAAATGTGCTGACAATTTGGCTTGGCATCAGCAGAAAGGATTTAATACAAATAAATCTGGAAATGAAAAAAGGGAAGCAAATAAACCATCCTGTACAGACAGCTGTTCCATTTAGAATTCATCATTTTACAAAGCAGAAGCAGAAAAGCCATCTGCAAAAATCAAACAAACAAACAAGGACAGGATATTATATTCTACATGCATCCCCATACTTGGCCTTTAATTTATCATGGGGTTGCACATCCTTTGATTTTTTGACTCCAAAGGAATGCAAAGGCGGTCTGTTCAGGTCCCCCCATAAATTCAATTCCACACTCAAGCTGAATTTCAAAAGCTACGTAAGTCACCTCCTAGCAACCGTCAAACTGCCTTTTTTAGTCCACAGAGGTCTCACTGAGGGCAAATTCTCTTTCCAGCTCTAGTGGGAAGACCCTTCACTCTGTATTAAAGGCAAAAGCTAACTATCTCAAACTCCAATATCTTTCCACATCCACTTTTAGAAAGGAGTTCACCCTGCTTAAACCAGTTCTGTAGTTATCCCTTAGAGAATCTACTGAATACGTTTTAAAGGACAGGTCAGCACTTCTCTTAGTTATTCTGCAGTGGTATCAGGTAAATGAGATTTGAATTCAGCACCATTTCCTTGCTTCATGTGAAAATAAACAAACTTATCTGGAAAAGAATAAGACCAATTTAAAACACACTCTGTCTCCAAAACAGATCTAGTGATGTGAATATGGGAAATGAATTTGAGGAATCTGTCTGTTTTGCACTCAAACACTGTTTCTACAGACCAGTGCTCCCTTCATGGCCCTGAATCATTGTTATCTTCAGCTGCTCTTGCATGTATGAAACAAAGTCAGGGAAAACAAAACCCCTTAAAATTAAGGCGAGGCAGACAAAACAAAATCATGGCATTGTCCAAATAATCTGAGCATTCTCTTCCATTCACATTAAAGACACACAATGGACAGAAATTTCTGTCCTCTTCAGAGCCAGATTTTTCCATTGTGACTGACTATTTTTACAGAGGCTTTGCTTTGTACAATCATGTTCCTGTTTTACAGCTACCACAGACCAAGCTCAGCTGACAGTATAAAGCTCATATACTAGTCCAAGTGAAGCTTTTCTGCATCCTGTCCTTCCACCCTAAAACCTAGCATGTATTAAGGGAGTTTTCAAGACTCCCACTCCAAAATGAGCTACCTGCAATGGTTTAATTTCATTAGTTAACATGTCTAATTTGTGATGTAAGTGCATACTTTTGGGAAGGACTCAAGGAGTTCTTCAACTTGCACCAAATATCATGCATTCCTCAATTTCTCATATGTTTTTTTCCCCACTGTGTATCCATCTTCACAAGGAATTAAGTCAGTATTTTTTTCACCTTTTCTTTCCCTCCCATGTAAAATAGTTTGGATTTAAGATATTTTCCCCTTTACATACCATTACTTCTAGTGCTTTGTTTTGGGTTTAATACAGAGAAAGAGGTACATTCTGTAATGATAATTAGATGAAAAAGAAAGAGACTTGTCTAACAATATTCTGTGTTTTGTTGCACAAAGCGAGTTGTCAGTGTTTTGCAAAGTACCAACACAAGCATTAGAGAGGGAAACTTTTTGAAAACCAGTCCTTAACTGAAATAGAAACTTAAAGGAGAGGTGAAGCTCCAGTGTGTGTTGTGGTATTTGTAAACATGTCCACTGAAACCTACATCGGAAATAGGCAAGAGACAAAAGGTGAGGGGGGAAATAATCACAGGACTGAAGTGATCTTTTTAAGGTGATACAAAGGATCAAAAGAACTACATTTGGACCATCAGATCCTTATAACGAGGCAGGATAGCCTCTCCTCTATGTAGAATTTAATGGAACAATAACAGTATCACAGTACATGAGAAGCTGGAAGGGACCTCCAGAGATTATTGGGTCCAACCCCCCTGCCAAAGTGAGATCACCTAGGGTAGTCCACACAGAAGAAGATCCAGGTATTCTGGCATGTGAATGTGAGTGCAGTTTAAATACTTTATTTGTTTGATGATGGAGATGTAGGTGATATTTCAAACTAGAAGTGTTTTATAAAGTACATCCTCTCTTACATCTTCAACTGAGTTGCATTAATAAGGTTATCACAAGCAGGGATACAGATGTCATTCTCCCACTCTACTCAGTGCTGGTCAGGCTGCACCCGGAGTAATGTGCACAGTTTTGGTCCCCACTGTACAAGAAGGTTGTGGACAGCCTGGAAAGGGTCCAGAGAAGGGCCACAAGAATGATCAGAGGACTGGAAGACCTGTCATATAAAGGAAGGTTGAGACAACTGGCTTTGTTCAGCCTTGAGAACAGAGGGCTTAAGGGAGACCTCATAACCATGTACAAGCACATAAAGGGCAGCTATCATGAGGAGGAACTCCCTTTGTACAAAGAGTCACACGGTAAAGACAAGGGGTAGTGGAGACAAGTTGCTACTGGGGAGATTTGGACTGGATGCCAGAAAAAAAAAAAATCATGATTTGAACTATTAAACATTAGAATAAACTCCCAGAGGAGGTGGTGGATTCCCCTATATCAGACAGTTTTGAAGCCCAGCTTGACAGGGTGCTGGGCCATCTCATTTAGACTATATTCTCACCCCAAAAGGTTGGACTGGATGATTCTTGAGGTCCTTTCCAAGCCGGTATTCTACGAATCTATGAACTCATCCCACCAGCCATTCACTAGCTACCATCCAAATTCAAATAGTGTTATCTGAAAACATCTGACTCATTGCTAGAAAACCAAGAAGGGAAAACATAAGAGGATTTCCTGAAAAGAAAAAATAATCTAGACTATGACATGATTTGCATTTCTGCAGAGAAGATACTAAATACCAAAAATAAGAATACTAGAGAGAGAATGAAAAGAATGGATGCCAAATTGTGGGTGGCAGTATAGGTTTTTTTGTTTTGGTTTGTTTTTTTTTTTATACTTTCTGTAATGCACTGCAGGTATTTATGTGAGAGTGAGTGTAATATTAAGTGTTTGCTTTTTCAATCCCAGCATGGGACTGTAATAAATAAAATTAAAACTCACTGGGCATAATTAGCCAGGATATTTTCTCGTTTGCATGGCCAACTTTGGGGAGGAAAAAAAGAAGAAAAAAAAGAAAAAAAAGTTTGGCTTCTGCTGCAGGGCATACATTAAATCTTAGAGGAGATTTGGGAAATTCAGCAAAGAGACTTGCTTTCATCAGATTTATCCTAACACCCTTCACCTGCAATAGTAATTAATTTCCCAAAGGCCCATTTTGACAGTACAACACATGAAGCGATGTTAAGTTCAGTGCTAAAAGAAAAGAAGGAAAAAGTCAAAAAATATTATTTCTTACAAGTAAAAATAAATAGTAAAATCTAATGGAATCTACAAAGGAAATACACATAAAGCAGCATTTTAAAGGTCAGCTCTATTTAGCAAGAAAAAAAGAATACTTTAAGCTAATTTAGTTAGAAAATGTTATAAAGAATATTCATAGATAAAACATGGATAGGGTACAAAAAGATAGGGACTAAGGACACTATCTGTGCTCTCTAACTTGAGCAGTACTGGGAAGTAAACCCATGAATCAACTCAGTATGCTTCTCCCTAATGAGGTAAACTGTTAATACCAATCCCATTGCTGCAATTCTTATGTACACCACATCCTGCCCTCTCCAACTGTATTTGCTAGAAGAACTGGAATACACAGATGGGTCAGGATGGCAATATCAGTGTGTGCTTGTGTCTGCCCACTGATGCTACAGAGATGAAACACTGCTGAGTTTCATGTGAAAATATCCAGCCAGGTTTGTGTTCCTCATTGCAGATCTCTGGAATTCTCTGGATGTCCTGCAAGATGTGCCATCTGATCAGCTGCCAAGGTGGATTCAATGTGAAACTATTTTTTTTCCCTTTTTTGCTTCCCCAGGTCGCTTAAGCGAATTGAAGTTTCCAGTGCTGTCCTTGACAAGTACTGTTAGTATTTGCTATAGCAAGGGCAAGGTGCCAGCCAAAAAAATAAATAGGACAACTCAGTCAATGTTTCATCAGAGCAAATTCAACATGAACTGCAGCAACCAGATGAAAGTACCCAAGCAGCTGCAGACAGGAAGAGCAATGCATGCACTTACCTATGCCTTCATACAAATCTAAGCCTAAAGGAAAGCAGGCACCGACTACCCTCATAGTTCATTTATGAATAATGACAGGTTCAACACATAAATGGCCTTCTTAATCCAAAGACTACCTAGTCTCATACACTCTAGTACAGATGGGGTATAGTACTTAATATAACAGTGGGTGTACAACACTGTGCTTCTGCATACACCTTAGTACTACCTCTTTCCAGGTCAGCTTTGCTACCAAAAAGTCTAGGGTTTCAAGCTATTTCAAGAACAGCAAAATCATGAAATTTCAGGCTCCTTAACAGAGTTTTCTCTGTCACTGGCCAGTTTAAATACCTCATCCTTTGTGACAGGGTATGAGGAGTTCAAAGTATTTAATGCCATCATTAAAGCTGTGACTCAAAAGGATGCAACACATCACAAAGTCTGGTGGAAGCAGCCCTTTGTCTAGCACCATCCTGAAGGGCAAAGGAGACAATTTGCATGACAGGTGTCAAGTCAGAGGAAAATGAGGCTGGTTTTCCCCTTCAGACAGCCATTTGGCACAACCTGTACCAACTACAATGATTCCTAAGCAATTCTCTTTACAAAGTTTGGAGGAGCTGATAGAGGAAACCACACCAGATCATGCCTCTGTGTACACACAGAGAGCCAGAACTCCTGGAAATGGAATTTTGTTTTCTGTGACTAATGCTTGCTAAATAGTTTGTCCCATTGCATGCAAGAAGTGAGTGAGATTAATCAATCCGTGCCTACATGCTTCAATCAATACCACAGCCCTTGCTGCTGTATTCCAAGGGGTCCATCTGCTCTAAGAGCAGACAGCCTTGCTATGCCCAAAGGGAGCATCCATGTCATATGAAGAAGGGCTGGAAAACACAGTGTTTCTGGACTGAGGTTTAATGATTTTCTGGCATATTTTTGTAATATCCATGGCAACTCTTGAGTCGCAGTATCTCTTGAGCCCACATTCCTGCATCTATTCTCCTAACAGAATGCCAACCACAGCAAGCAACCAACTCAGCTTCAGGACTGAAGCTACTATTTCTCATCCCAAAATCTGGCATTCCAGCCAATTGCAGCATGGGAAAACCCAGAGCTTCTTGACAGTGTGGCCAAATTCTCAGCATTTGCATATTTGTTTTCCTACCCATTTAATTTATTTTTAAATGAGAGACTGCCTGAATTTCCCCAAGGCTATGCCTTCCATTGTTTGCCCACACACAGACAAACCCACACTCCCACTATTCCACTGCCACGTAGGAAAAGAAAATGCAGTGCAGAAAGTATTAGTACTTGGCAAAATACACAATCAGATGCCAATGTATTTTGTAATTAACACAGCTATGACAAAACATATTTTGGCTTTGAACAACAGAGATACAAAGAACTGCTCACAATTATTTTTTTTTTAATGATAAGGAACCTGGGCTTTCTAGTCCTAAAGTTATAACCTCCCTTCAGACTTCACTTCAGACTAACCTCCAGTGCCTCTCCAATTTCCTTATTCTGACAGTGTCACAGCAAAGATGCTGATGAAATAAGTTTAAGAGAATCCCATTGAACAATTTGCCAGTTTCCAGCAATCTGTGGCTTATGGATTCATGTATGCCTTACTGGCTTTTCCCTTTTTATTTGACCTCTATCTCCAGCATCTAACAACATCCGATTTGATGCTGTGTAAGATTTGAATTTATGGTAAACAGCAAATTCTTGTTTATTATTCACTGACTCATAGTCACAACTCCACACAGAACAACCTCTGAGCAGCCCAGAGAAAACATACATCTTGGAAAGGACTGGTTAGGTCAAGGTTGAAGTCTCTGAATACATCCAACTAGATCTGCATTTCATCTTTCAGCAACTGAAATATAGATTGTGAAGGCACCAATACACAGTTGCTAGCTTGATTTATTAAGGGAAAGATGTCTCCATAGTTAACCAGTGCCTCAGCACCTGCTTCTCCTACCAGCTTGAAAACTTCCAATCCTCATTTTGGCCACATTTGAAAATGGAACAGACAACTCAACTTCAAGAAGTCACAAGACAGCATGAAAATAGAGAGACAAGGGAGAACAGAGAGAAGGAAAAAATGTTACTGTTCATCAAAGAAAAAAGTAGAGCCTGAGATGAACCATCTTTCTAGACATCATGGAATCTGCAAAAAAATAAATTCCAAGAAAAAAAAAATGAGACAATAAATTTTGCAATCACAGAGCTTCATCCTGCTGCTGAAAAAAATGAATCATGCATTTTTAGAAGCAAAAAGCAAATCAGGGAAGTGATAAGTGAGTAGTAGTGGTGGTCCTTCTCCTCCATTTCCTTACTCTGCAAAACTTAATATATATATATATCAAGTTCAAAAAAAAAAAAAAAAGCCACAAAACCATATCTCTGTGTTACATGGATTCTACTCCCTGCCCCAGCACTGCCTCAGTGTGTGTGGGACATACATATCTCAAATAAGCTTTCTCACAGGTGGGAGAAATTCTGAACTGAATTCCTGGAAGAGACTTCCATGGTTTTGGTTTTGTTTGTTATTTGGGTTTTGCTGTTTTGTTTGAGGGTTTTATTTGTGTGGTTTGGGGTTTTTTTGTTTGTTTGACTGGTGTTTGGGTTTTGTTCGTTTGTTTTTCGGTTGGTTTTTTTTTTTTTTTTGTTTTCTTAAGCAGTGTTGTTGTTGACATTTCAGAACCCCTAAAGCAAGAACAAGACACATCTGTTCCAGCTGGAGGAGAAGCCTGAGCAAATGCAACAGAATTGCGCAGAGCTGGAGGGAACTCGGAAGATCACACAGTCCATGCTCACACCCCAAGGCAGGATCATCCATACCTGTGTTTGTTATTTCTCGCAGACTCATCTAACCTATTCTTAAAGCCTTCCAGTGACAGAAACTTGACAGTCTCCTCAGGCAGCCATGGCTGCTCTTCTATACATTCTTGTCAGGAAATATGATTACTCCCTTCTGCACTGCAGCAGCCTTTTAGCCTCTGAAGACCATCAGGCTGCCTCCCCGTAGCAATCTCTTGTAGTTAAAGCAGCAGAACTTAATCTTTCTTTACAAGGTTATGTTTTCTAGACTTTTTTTTTGTTTGTCTTTTCATACAGACAAGGCCATTCCAGATACAGTTTGGACTCTGAGTATGCTGAATATATTTTTAGACCTGTCAGTTACCCCAAATTTCAAAATGAAGGCTGTAGATGCTAAGACCTTGGTATCTTGGTATCAATGCTACGCCTCAGGGGTCCTGCTTAAACCAGGAGAATGGCAGCAAGCAACTGAACTGAGGTTTTTGCACATGACAGAACTGAATAAACTTCAGATTAGAAAATCACTACTAGCACTAGAGAAACCAATACTTTTGTTCTGGCTTTCCAAACCCACAGGTTAGGGTTTGTCAGTTTGTGAAGGCGTAAGAAGACCCAACCCCCAATTCTGTCATGCACATATTCTGAGCCAGGGAAAGGAAGTATTTGCATCTCTGGAGACAGCAGCCTCTTGCCTTTCATCAGTGTTAAAAAGACTGAAAGAAGAGCTGTGTGCCAGCCACACTACCCAGCTGGCTGCTGCACTGGATGCAGCTGTGATTTCTTACCCTGCTGAGTGAGAGTTTCTAAAACCACATCCCTAACCCATTTCCAGGAGGCTGTTTAACAGGCTTGAGAAGTATTTGCAAATACTGTAAAACACTGAGGGGAGAAATGTGTTAAGGGAACACACCATTAGGAAAGAGACATCCTGTTGTATTGGTTTTGTGTTTCTTGGGTTTTTTCCCCTCTAAACTGGATGTATTTAGGAAAGTCATTCCAGCTTCTATCTGCAAAGCCCCTAAAACTCTATCTGTAGGTGAAGGACAGGGAGCCTGGCCATACACTTAAAGCAGGAAAGCTCAAGAAAAGGGAATAATCCCTTCTGACTTACAGCATCTGTGAGAAGCAAATTGATTTTTTTATACTGCTTGCCATCTCCCCATCCTATGAACCTGACATCCTCCCTACAGATTATGGGCCAAACCCAGACAGTGTTATTCTGTTCTCATTAGACTTTCTTACTACTCAGGTTTTTCTCCTGGAAGTGTTAAGGTTTAATATGTCCCTCCCCACCCCGCAAGAAGATGTCTCCCTTCCTGAAAAGCACTTACAATGCAAAACACAGGGAGTGAAGGCTGTACAGTTCCCTGTAGCCCTGAACTTAATCTATATCACTCTGAACTGAAAATAAATTCAAAGCGAGTCTGCATTTATTTGTTTGGGGGTATGCCAGATGGCTTTTGGTCAGAGATGGGCAATGTAGTACATGTACTGATGCAAAAAGCTGCATAGACACGCAAAGATATTTCTTTCCCTCCTCAAAAAATTTCTCTGAATTCAATTCACTTCCAGACACCTCTGTGTTGTTATTTTTTTTTGTTCTGTACCATATCGTAGAGGAAAATGCCAGAATGCTGTAAGAAAATATATTTTCTGTCTTATTAATACACCAACACCTGCAAACAACCACTGATGTGTACCTGCACTCCTAACCAAGCAGAAACCTTTAAAAAGCCAACACTGAAGAGCAATAAAATTAAACTCACTTCCCTTTAAATATAAAGCAGACTTGGTATTGTCTCATTTTGTGTTTATCTTTTATTGGAACTGGTATAAATACATTGCAGGCAGCTATGACATCTAACACTTCATAACAGGACCAGTGTAAGCACCACACTTTGCAACATCCTGAGAAAAGACTGAGAAATTGCTGCCTTTGGACAAACACAGCAAATTTGCATACTATGAAGAAAAAAAAAAGTTAGTTGGACTAACAAACAAGCAGTGGGGATAATGCCAAGAGTCCTACAAATGCATGCGCTGCTCCAGGAAAAATTGCTTCTTCCTACAGATTCTACTTGTTCAGAAAGGCACAGGGAACTGTTTGCTGGAATTGCAAAGGAAGCCCAACTTTGTAGAGCATGTGGGGTAGACACAGCTGATATGAATAGAATGGGGATGCCTCTCCTTGCACAAATTGTGTCACCTAGGGACAACATGTAGCTACCATACAAGGGGAGGGCAAACCAGAGATGACTTGATATGTAGTAGCAGGAACATTAGTGATGCTGGTAGTACAGCTCAGGACTAGAAACAGGCAGTCTCTTTATAGGAGGTGGTGCTAAATAGCCTTCCTCCATCATCAGAAAGGTTCATATTACTGTGTTTAACTCCAGACTGCAATTCTTAATGTCCTACCAAAAGCACAAAAGCCATGAGTTTTCTATATATTATCTGCTAATCCCAGCTCTTCCAGATACAAACTGAACTACCCACTCAGTCAGAACCAGAGCAGCTTGAGGCTGCAAGACCCTTTAGAGGTCTCTAGCAAAAACTCTCTGCTTAGAGCAGGTCAGCAACAGGGTCGGATCCATGTTGACCATTGTGTCTTCATAAGCATCTTCACTTGGCACTGCTTCATCAGCCACCAAATGGAAAGGCAGCAAAACTCAATATATTTCTATGGACATCCTCTTTTTGTGTGTGTGTGTGCACTTTGTGATAGCTCAATTAGTGACAAGGCATTTATTTCCCAAGAAGTAGTTACTGATAGATGGAAATAAACACAGGGAGACAGAAGGCATTCATGCCAAGTTCGCTTGAGCACACTATAGTTCAAATACTAGAGATGAGAGATGATGAGATGGCTCCATCCTAGGGTGGGGAAGGTGGGGGCTGCATATATAATATGCCTACACAACTAGATTCTCTGTCAAAAACATACTGCTGGCACCAGTTGTAGTCCCAGTTTATCATTTTTCAAAACAAGGTCATTAATTCTCTTTTGAATCTTGGGCACAAGGTGAAGTGAGTTGCTTAACCACTGCTTTCAGAACCCAGGTATGAATGATCTTGGTCTATAGGCCTGTAACAATTAAATTGCTTTCTAAATAGAGGCATATTCCTCAAAAGAGGGTTTTTTTGCTTAGATAACTAAGACAAACGTCCCATTTGCATGTTAATTAAACTACACAATTCCCACGTGTTAAAATTACAAAAACACGTGCTTTACAGTGCACACAGCAGTAAATCTTATAATTAAGAAAGGGGAGATCACTTTTCATTAGAGAAGATGCTTCTACAAAGTGTTATTACACATTACAAAGAGGGAATGAGCAGCTGGATATTATGCACCTTGAACCAGACCCTAACTTTCCTGTACTCCAGAGCTGCTGTGATATAGAGTACTAGTTGGTGACTAGTGGAATTACAGTGACTGAAGTATCAGACATTTTGTGCAATCTGAACAAGATTTGAAAACATACTCAAGGGTACAGCACGCAGACTAGATACTAATACAGTCCTTGGATGTGAATCAAAATCTTCTGTTCTTCCAAACCTTTCTATCTATAACTTGTGGTAACCAATTATGCTGTAATATAGGCTTGCAGAACCTAAAATTTGCATAAATGTTAGGAGGAGCACACTCCATGAATATTTTCCTGTTCAGTCTTTCCCCAGCTCATCTATTGGTTCAGAAACATTTTTGTTAGAAAAACAACTACAAAACTACAAGGAATTTGCCTCTTGCCTGTATTTTCTTTCCTTTCCTTTCCTTTCCTTTCCTTTCCTTTCCTTTTCCTTTCCTTTTCCTTTTCCTTTCCTTTCTTTTCCTTTCCTTTCCTTTCCTTTCCTTTCCTTTCCTTTCCTTTCCTTTCCTTTCCTTTCCTTTCCTTTCCTTTCCTTTCCTTTCCTTTCCTTTCCTTTCCTTTCCTTTCCTTTCCTTTCCTTTCCTTTCCTTTCCTTTCCTTTCCTTTCCTTTCCTTTCCTTTCCTTTCCTTTCCTTTCCTTTCCTTTCCTTTCCTTTCCTTTCCTTTCCTTTCCTTTCCTTTCCTTTCCTTTCCTTTCCTTTCCTTTCCTTTCCTTTCCTTTCTTCTTTTCTTTCCTTTCTTCTTTTCTTTCCTTTCTTCTTTTCTTTCCTTTCTTCTTTTCTTTTCTTTTCTTTTCTTTTCTTTTCTTTTCTTTTCTTTTCTTTTCTTTTCTTTTCTTTTCTTTTCTTTTTCTTTTCTTTTCTTTTCTTTTCTTTTCTTTTCTTTTCTTTTCTTTTCTTTTCTTTCTTTTTCTTTTCTTTTCTTTTCTTTCCTTTCCTGTCCTTTCCTTTCCTTTCCTTTCCTTTCCTTTCCTTTCCTTTCCTTTCCTTTCCTTTCCTTTCCTTTCCTTTCCTTTCCTTTTCCCTTTCCTTTCCTTTTCCCTTTCCTTTCCTTTTCCCTTTCCTTTCCTTTTCCCTTTCCTTTCCTTTTCCCTTTCCTTTCCTTTTCCCTTTCCTTTCCTTTTCCCTTTCCTTTCCCCTTTCCTTTCCTTTTCCCTTTCCTTTCCTTTTCCCTTTCCTTTCCTTTTCCCTTTCCTTTTCCCTTTCCTTTCCTTTTCCCTTTCCTTTCCTTTTCCCTTTCCTTTCCTTTCCCCTTTCCTTTCCTTTCCCCTTTCCTTTCCTTTTCCCTTTCCTTTCCTTTTCCCTTTCCTTTCCTTTTCCCTTTCCTTTCCTTTTCCCTTTCCTTTCCTTTTCCCTTTCCTTTCCTTTTCCCTTTCCTTTCCTTTTCCCTTTCCTTTCCTTTCCCTTTCCTTTCCTTTTCCCCTTTCCTTTCCTTTTCCCTTTCCTTTCCTTTCCCTTTCCTTTCCTTTTCCCTTTCCTTTCCTTTTCCCTTTCCTTTCCTTTTCCCCTTTCCTTTCCTTTTCCCTTTCCTTTCCTTTCCCCTTTCCTTTCCTTTTCCCCTTTCCTTTCCTTTCCCTTTCCTTTCCTTTTCCCCTTTCCTTTCCTTTTCCCTTTCCTTTCCTTTTCCCTTTCCTTTCCTTTCCCTTTCCTTTCCTTTTCCCTTTCCTTTCCTTTCCCCTTTCCTTCCTTTCCCTTTCCTTTCCTTTCCCTTTCCTTTCCCTTTCCTTTCCTTTTCCCTTTCCTTTTCCCTTTCCTTTCCTTTTCCCTTTCCTTTCCTTTCCCTTTCCTTTCCTTTTCCCTTTCCTTTCTTTCCCTTTCCTTTCCTTTCCTTTCCTTTCCTTTCCTTTCCTTTCCTTTCCTTTCCTTTCCTTTCCTTTCCCTTTCCTTTCCTTTCCTTTCCTTTCCTTTCCTTTCCTTTCCTTTCCCCTTTCCTTTCCTTTCCCCTTTCCTTTCCTTTCCCCTTTCCTTTCCTTTCCCTTTCCTTTCCTTTCCCTTTCCTTTCCTTTCCCCTTTCCTTTCCTTTCCCCTTTCCTTTCCTTTCCCCTTTCCTTTCCTTTCCCCTTTCCTTTCCTTTCCCCTTTCCTTTCCTTTCCCCTTTCCTTTCCTTTCCCCTTTCCTTTCCTTTCCCCTTTCCTTTCCTTTCCCCTTTCCTTTCCTTTCCCCTTTCCTTTCCTTTCCCCTTTCCTTTCCTTTCCCCTTTCCTTTCCTTTCCCCTTTCCTTTCCTTTCCCCTTTCCTTTCCTTTCCCCTTTCCTTTCCTTTCCCCTTTCCTTTCCTTTCCCTTTCCTTTCCTTTCCCCTTTCCTTTCCTTTCCCTTTCCTTTCCTTTCCCCTTTCCTTTCCTTTTCCCTTTCCTTTCCTTTCCCCTTTCCTTTCCTTTCCCCTTTCCTTTCCTTTTCCCCTTTCCTTTCCTTTCCCCTTTCCTTTCCTTTTCCCCTTTCCTTTCCTTTCCCCTTTCCTTTCCTTTCCCCTTTCCTTTCCTTTCCCCTTTCCTTTCCTTTCCCCTTTCCTTTCCTTTCCCCTTTCCTTTCCTTTCCCCTTTCCTTTCCTTTCCCTTTCCTTTCCTTTCCCCTTTCCTTTCCTTTCCCTTTCCTTTCCTTTCCCCTTTCCTTTCCTTTCCCTTTCCTTTCCTTTCCCCTTTCCTTTCCTTTCCCCTTTCCTTTCCTTTCCCTTTCCTTTCCTTTCCCCTTTCCTTTCCTTTCCCTTTCCTTTCCTTTCCCTTTCCTTTCCTTTCCCTTTCCTTTCCTTTCCCTTTCCTTTCCTTTCCTTTCCTTTCCTTTCCTTTCCTTTCCTTTCCTTTCCTTTCCTTTCCTTTCCTTTCCCCTTTCCTTTCCTTTCCCCTTTCCTTTCCTTTCCTTTTTTTTTAATTTCCTACCTCTTTTCAGTTCTCCCTTGCTATTGTGCTCCCTTGCTATTGTGCCCACTCACTCCTGCACCAGCAATATTTCACTCTGAATCCTGGAACAACATTAGTAACTCCCTGAAATCAACTCTAAAAAATTAACTTCCTTCAAGATTGCGTTGAAATGGGTAATATGATTTAGACTAAAAAAAAACAAACAAACAAACAAAAAAAAATCCTTCCTCCTTCCCTGCAAAACATCTTCAGCTCAGTTACCAGAGCTGTCAGACAGTGAGACAGCACTGCATGTTTCACTGAATCAGAAAGCTGCAACATCCACGGTGCCTGTGAGGCTCACACCCTTCTGTGAGGAGGGGAAGTGCTGAACCGCAGCCCAACAGTTTCCCACGTGGCAGACTTCTCTCTTGTCTTTCAGGGCACTTCCACTGAAACACCAAACCTAGCCACAGGAGAATCACTTTTGCTAGTTATAAAGAAAATCCTTTTGATCCCTTTTTTTTTAATCTAACTGGGTTTTGCAATAATGTCTGCTATATAATCTAGGCTGATCATACCACCTGTATATGATTATAACTAGTATAGATCATATTTACTATAGATCTACTTGGATCATATAGTATGGACATATAAAGTTAGTAGTGTCCGAGATCTGCCTTGGAAGAGAGTGCGTTAATTTTCACTAGATCACTTTTAACTTCATTTATGTGTGTGATTTATTCAAGACAATGATTATATAAAGTATTGCCATTCTTATTATGTTTAAACCCTCAATAATTGCACAGTGTGACCAAAGAGTGATGGTGCTTGTCATTTTCCCCCTCTACTCAGCTCTGGTGAGACCCCACCTGGAGTACTGCATCCAGTTCTGGAGCCCCTATTACAAGAGGGATATGGACATGCTGGAACATGTCCAGAGAAGGGCCACCAGGATGAGCAGAGGGCTGGAGCACCTCTCCTATGATGATAGACTGAAAGAGTTGGGGCTGTTCAGTCTGGAGAAGAGAAAGCTCCGAGGTGACCTTCTTGTGGCTTTCCAGTATCTGAAGGGGACTACAAGAAAGCTGGGGAGGGACTTTTTAGGCTATCAGGTAGTGATAGGAGTAGGGGGAATGGAATAAAGCTGGAAGTGGGGAGATTCAGGCTGGACATGAGGAAGAAGTTCTTCCCCATGAGAGTGGTGAGAGCCTGGAATGGGTTGTCCAGGGAGGTGGTTGAGGCCCCATCCCTGGAGATGTTTAAGGCCAGGCTGGATGAGGCTCTGAGCCACCTGATCTAGTGTGAGGTGTCCTGCCCATGGCAGGGGGGTTGGAACTAGATGATCCTTGTGGTCCCTTCCAACCCTGACTAATGCTGATTCTATGATCTTAGGATACTAAAGATGAGGAAGATCACTTGCAGTTGTACCATAGATTAACATTGTAGACTGGACTAGGGTGATGATAAAGGCACTGGAGATGTCACAGAATCACGGAATGGTAGGGGTTGGAAGGGAACTCTGGAGATCATCTTGTCCAACCTCCCTGCTAACACAGGTACACCGAGATGAGGTTGCACAGGAATGCATCCATGTGGGTTTTGAAAATCTCCAGAGAAGGCAACTCCACAATCTATCTAGGCAGCTTGTCCCAGTGCTCTGTGACCCCTGAGGTAACAAACTTTTCCTTTAGTTCAGTTGAAATATCCTGTGTGCTAGTTTGTACCCTTTGTCCTGTCACTGGCTGCCACTGAAAGGAGCCCAGACCCAACCTCACAACCCTTTCAAATACTTATAGGCATTGAGAAGTTCCCCTCTCAGTTTCCCTCAGATCCCATCCCCTTCTCTTTTCCAGGCTAAACAGGCCCAGGTCTCTCAGCCTCTCCTTGTAAGAGACTTGCTCCAGTCCCCTCATTATCCTTGTGGCCCTACCACTGGACTCTGTCCGATATTTGCTGTACCTCTTGTACCAGAACTGGACACAATACTCCATGTGTGGCCCTGCCTTGGCAGAGTAGAGGGAGAGGGGAACATCTCTTAGTCTGCTGGCCACACTCATCTTCATGAAACCCAGAATACCACTAGCCTTCTTGGCCCTAATGACTCATCGTGAACTTGTTCAGAAGCACTCCCAGGTCCTTCTCCCAGGAGATGATTTTCAGCAGGTCAACCCATGCAGGTCAGCCTATATTGATGCACGAGGTTATTACACTTGCCCCACAATCCACCTACTGTCCACTCATCTAACCAATCTAATCCTAAAATTACCTCTGAGGATGTTATGGGAGACAGTTTCAAAAGCCTTGCTGAAGTCAAGATAGACAGCGTCTGCTGCTCTCCCAGCTGGTCACACCATCGTACAAGGCTATCAGATTGGAGAAGTATCATTTCCCCTTCCTGAATCCATGCTGACTATTCCTGATAGTCTTTTTTTCCTTCACATGTTTAGAGATGACCTCCAGAGCAAGCTATTCTATCTCTGGATCATAATAGAAGAGTTATCTTCTGTTTCAAAATATAAATATAAAAGGTACCTTAGAATGGCCCACTCACACTTAAAGATCTGTTTTTCCAAGAAAACAGCAAAATGCATTTTCTTGATTCTCAGGAAAGTTTAAATTTTACTTCCTTTTGTTAAATCATCTGCATCTTGCCAATTCCATTTACCATTTCAGGCACGCCAAGTGTGAAATTCATACAACCTTGGATGCAGCCATTGTTAAACATAGAAAAAGGTTTGATTAGCAGAGACAGTATTCTCTCCCTAAAAGTTAACAATCATGAACATACAAAATGAGCACAAAGTTCTCACATAACAGGTTTTGCCCACTTCTCAAAACATTGCAGCTCCAGCAGGCTGATCCCTCCTGCAGTAATCAATAATGGAGATCAGCCTTCAGCTTCATCTAAGTAACACGCCAGAAAAAATTACATCAAATGCTCACGTTCCTAGCACATTTCCAAAATATCCTGACTACTCCCTTAACTGAAGCACATGAAATTTACAGCAGTTCTATTTTCAGAACTTAGCTAGATTAAATTAAAAAAAAAAAACAATCAGAGGCTTTTATTCCATGTGTTAACTTCAAACAACACATTTGCAGAATCAATTTAGAAATATTTAGACACTAAAAATCCATAGGAGGCAAAGGAGAAATTATTAAATATTTTAAAAAATAATTTTATTATTTCCTCTTCCTTCCTTCCTTCCTTCCTTCCTTCTGAGAAAATCTGTGTTTCCTGTCAGGTTTCAAGTTAAGAGAGATTCAGATCAGTATTTAAACTGAGATGTGTACCTGGTAGATACAGGCATTCACTCACATCGTGCTACTGAGTGGGCAGTATGTTGCATGAGGTCTACTGTATCTTGATGATAAACACACTATGCTAACAAGAAAAATTGTAAATGAGCTACTTAAGCAAAACCAGCTAATATATTAAGGGAGTGACATGTTCTGATGAATCAAAGAATTTTTCCTTCTCTTTCATTTCACTCTAAAACTTCAAAGTAATCAAATGTTGTTTATGCATAAAATGTAATCCTTTCACCTCTCTGCAGATTGATTGAATTTGCATACTCTATTTCCTACAAGTCAATCTGAAGAGAGCCTCATGTAATTGAAACTATTTCCTCTCCAGTTCTCCTATCTTTGCTGTAATTTCTATTTTCTATTGTAGCTCCATTATACCTAATATCTGTAATGCTGGTAGATTAGAATTTTCACTTAATGTAATCTGTATTTATAAACCATGAGGATAAAAAAAAAAAGAACAAATACAAGAAAGAAACAATAATTACCTGTCTTTGATGCCACACAGATCAATGTGTAAATCACTAAAATTCCCCAGGGAGCCTTGCTGAACTAAAATGAGGTCCTTAGGCTGGTTATCAATAAAGATGAGCCTCATGCAGCCTTGAAAAGCAGTAATGGGATTTAAACATTGGGAATCAGTGAAATTGTCAGGGCACCCTGTGGGAAAAAGAGAAGAGGCTGAGAATAATATTGGAATGTTCATCTATTTCTGCCAGGATTTTCTGATGCAAGAACTTGGAAGACTCATTATTCCAGGCGTTTTCATTTCTTGTACTATGCAACCTTCTGTTCTATAAATCCTTCTGTAAAGAAGAAAACAAACAAAAGACAAGGAAAAAAAAAAGCTGTGCAAATTGCAAAATCATTATGGGTTAAACTCTGCTCCTGAGGCAGTGCACAGAGTGAAAGGATGAAATCTTGTGGACAATGAGCAAGAAAACCATTTGTATCTGAGTTTCCTCAGCATGTGACCAGCTCTGAGATCCCAAAGCTTCTGTGCATCCTCACTTAATGCTGTATCTAGAGGGTTCATTGAGATCAGAGCCTCACTATGGTAAGCATTACACAGAAATGTATTAGATAAAAAGACAGTTGATGTGATTCCCTTTAACTAAATGAATGTGTGCACTCTGAAAAGGAAAAGGTAGTATTTGTTAAGACTATTCTATTTTCAAAATGGAAGTAAATCTACATTCTTTTCCATGAGAGCACAGTACATAAGTATCCCTGTAGATCTGAGTTTTATGTTAATTAAGTTCTGAAATCTAAAGTCTCTGAGCCTGGTCAGGACAGTGATATCTACAGGAATATTAATAAGACTAATAGTATTCAGGCCTTTTAACTAGAAAAAACACTTATGGCTAATGCAGCTATCAAGCTTTTTCCACCCAGATGTAGGTACCTATTGGCTGTCACTACCAGCAGTCCATTTTACACCTGTACTAGCAGTTCTGCTTGTACTCTATCAGGGTTGACCAGACTCTTTGATCTTCCCTCCTACATCTATGAATTGCAGCTCAGTAGGGGGTCTAAAATCACTTGTTAGAACCTTTGCTCTTAGCTGCAAACAGAACACACCTGGGGAGACCTTCAGTGGTGAAAACCAAAGTATCTGCATCTTGAAAATCCCATCCTGCATCTATCTGAATCAACCTACCTCCAAAATAGTAGCTGTTCCCAGAGTAGATCCTTGAGACAGTGGTTGCATGGCTAGCAGTGGCAGCATTGTTATCAAGCGTCAGGGTAATGCGATGTCTTCTGGCATTGATGTTAACAGAATGCCAAAGCCCATCATGGAGATTGGTGCCTGGCAAAAAAAAAAAAAAATGAAATGTGAAAAAGGAGATGCATGAGACAACTGTCCTCCTCAAACCTACTTTTGCTTCCAACTTGTGACTACAAATGTGGACTTGACACCAAAAAAAGGGAGAACAGTCAGCTGAAAACTCATTACCTCTGGAAACAAACCATCATAGAAGAAAAGACCCAAGAAAGGCAAAGTTTTTGAGAGTATTTAAGGTAGGTTATCTCACATTTTAATCAAACCTACTTCTGGTACTGCAGGGACTCATCGAGCTAGCCAGGCCCTTCATCTTTTTGGTAGGACATTATTACCATTTTGTGGGGGCCTATGTCTATCTTCAGAAATGCTTAGAAATGCTTACAGGAGCTCACAGAGATCTCTGTTGAGCTTCTGGTATTAAACACATGCCCGAGATTAGCTTCAGTGAGATGGTCATACCCTGTCTCAGACTCCATTATGAAACCTGACCAATTCCAGTATGTACCAGTAAGATATGGATTTCTTAAAACCCTCCAGCGCTATGCACACAGTCTTATTGATAAATGTATTGGAGCCTGTCTATACTGGATTTCCATATGGGTCTTGTAAGAGCTGGGATTTTTGCTCTGACCAGGAATCTATGAAGGTACATGAGATATTACAGTACTGGGTATCTTCTTTCTCTTCTAGACAAAGTGGGAAATAACTTCTCTGTTTCCTTATTCTGAAATAAGGAAAGTGGCTCTTGAAATAGCACCACACAGCTACAAAGAAATTCCCCATTCTGTATTCTGACAGCCATAAAAACCAGTGAGCAAGCTTCTGAGCTCACACACATTGGTGCAGGTCAAAAGTATCCTAATTAGAGTTCAAAATGCACCTTCAGGCTGGAGTCACTGAAATCAGGCACAGACAACTAGTATTTATGTCTCTCCCTAATGGAATATTTTTCAGTAATGTAACTCTCAGAAAAAAGCAAATGAGAACTTAGTGGCACAAAGAGGTATGAGAACAGTTCAAAACAAAATAATAAAAAAAAAGTGGGTGTTATGTGTATGAAAAGCCATTTCATTATGAATTTGAAAATGAGACAATTTTCACAGTAATGGCTGTTAATGCATGTACAATTTCCATAGAATAAGAGGCTGGTTTCCCAGCAAAAATGGGCATTTTTTCAGCTAGAACAAGTCTATTTTGAAGTGAAATATGTTATTGAGGTTTTAAAAGATGTCAAAACAAAATAAGTCCCATTTGGGGCAAAAATAGGTCCATTCTTGAGCAAGCATGAGTTTATTGTGAGTACCTGACATCTGCAGAACATGGCACTTGCAATTTCTGCATACTTTCCATGAATAAGTAGGCAGTTAAGCAATGTTTTGGATAGTGCAAAGGCTGGGCTCAGGTTCATGATTTCAGAACTACACAAAAGCAAATACACCCAACCAAATATTGATATTGTCTCAGCTTTGTCAACAATTTAATTAGGACTGCAATAAAGGCTGGAAACTCAGTTTTCAGCATTCAATTGCAGCAAGCTACGGCTGTAACAATCTATATGAGTCAGGATAGATGCAAGGCTGCCTCATTTTCTATCATAAAGGGGAATGAAACATGCATATGGAACAGCTCTGCTTTGACAACTCTGTCAGATTTTATCTCTGCTGCTTTTAATAGACACATCTGTCCTCCTTTAGTCTGTACCGGGAATATTTGAATATTACATATTTCCAAACAGCTGCTCTTTTAGAAAATATTATTATTATTACTTAGTTCCATCTGAGTTCCACCAATCTACTACACTTCCACCTTTGAAAACTGGGTATTCAAACTATACAGAAAATTAATTTCCCAGTCTCCCAGACAGCACGGCTGCACAGCAGCAAGGGATGTGCAAAGGCCCTGGGATAAGAACATTTCTGTTTGGGATGCCAGCATGGCTTATACAGGTCACACTAGGATGGTAGGGGCACTACTCTGTCTTGCCTCTGTTGTACAGTCTGAAATTGTTTCCCTGTTGTCTCTTGGAGGCAATGCATAGCTGTTCTGGTAGGTGTTTACAAGGAATTTCCCCTGAATTTTAAGTCAGAGAGAGGCAACCCCATTTCAACCTGTCACATGCCACCAGTTGCACTGAACAAAGCAACTTGCAAACTGGCTAAGGAGAAGAAGCCCATGGCCAGTCTCTCTTCTGAGCTATCATAAAGGGGGAATGTAAAGCTACAATTGGAGGAAAGAAATCAGCTCTGAGGCTGCCTGAAATTGTAGTAGGAAATAGTGCAGCAGCTCAGCTTGCTCCTAGGTAGCTTCAATGCAATCTGAGGACAGGAAATAGGGGGGACTTTATGCGATCTAACTGAAGGAAGTTTAGCATGACTGTTTAAGAACACAGAGCTAATTGTCAGGAAGACTGAGTCTGGAGATCTCTGGACGCCAACCTCCCATGCTTAGATCAACCTCAGACTGTACAGAGCAGTTCTGCCACTGGAAATCAAGGTAGGTGCTGGGCTCTTCTCAGAGGTAATTAGTGATAGATTGAGACGGAACAGCCTCAAGCTGCACCAGGGTAGCTTTGGGCTAGACATTAGGAAAAAAAAAATTCACTGAAAGAATAATCAAGTATTGGAACAGGCTGCCCAGGGAGGTGGTTGAATCACCATCCCTGGACATGTTTAAAGGTCACTTAGATGTGGTGCTGAGCAATATGATTTAGTGGTGAACTTGGTAGAGTAAGGTTAACGGTTGGACCTGATGACCTCAAGGGTCTTTTCCAACCTTAATGATAGTATGACTCTATGAAATTAAAAAAGACAAAGTAAGATTGGCTGCTTCCTTATTTAACTGTCCTTTCATCTGATGGGGTTAGATCTTTGTATTTTAAAGGGAGGCAGGTGAGATTAAACAAAAATTACATACCTTCACTGATTTCCACTGGGTTCTCCCCCTCTTTCTGAATAAGAAGTGTCAATCTCCCACCACGGAGGTAAACCAAGAGAGCTCCTGAATTTTCAGACAATTTGGTGAACAGAAGTAAGCCATTTTTATTCCATGTGCGAAACTGGAAGCTGACTGACAAACCATCAATTTGAGGAGTGCCGGGTAGTAGCAAATAGCTTCGACTGGTGCTGACAAAACTGATAGGAACAATTTGTGGTTCTGAGCAAGAAAAGGTCACGTTCCCCTGCAAATAATAAAATAAAATGTAATCAACATGACATTTTTTTTTGGTCATTTCAAAACATTGACAGTTACATAAGCTAATTTGATTTCTAGTGGCCCTCAAGGATAAAATAGGCATTGTTATACAAATACAAATCTGTGAAAACACATCAGACATCAACATTTTACTTTCACCTCAAATGGGGGGGCATCAAAAATTAAAATCTCAGTTCTTAGAAGGTCCCTTATCAAGACCATGCCTGCGTGCAGAAGTGTTTCTTTGCTAGCCTAGACAGGCCATCTCAATGTGGCTACATCTGTTTGGAGTTTCCCAGCATCTCCCATTTCAAGTTCAAGTTTAGCTTTACATCAAGAAAATCAAATTCAGTTGGATCTATGCTGATATCAAAGGAACAGCAAACTGCAGTTGAAAAAAAAAACACCAAACCAACAAACCAATTAACAAAGAATCCTCTAATGCACAAGGGTCCTACCAAACAGATTAGACTTAGTCCAAACGCAACCCAAAATTTAGTCATTAATGACAGGATTTTTTGGTTGGTTGGTTGGGATTTTTTCCCCATTTACACCAATGCTAAATATCTGTAAAAGTAAAAACTCCCTTATCCACTTAACTCTTGAAGTTAATTTCCTGGGTTTGTTTCAAATAATATATAGTTTTCAGCAACAGTACTGGTTTTCTTTTACACAGAATGAGACAGCCCTGTGCTACTCCAACTAACAAAAACCCACTTAATAACATAAAATAAAAAACAATTGTTCTGAAATTATTCCAAAATTCATAAGGAAACTCAAAGAAAAGGTTACTTGAATACAGTACTTTCAATGGGATTAAACAATAGACTTCCTGGCCCATGCAAGATCCCACTTTTGAGGAATTATTTAAAAATTACATGTATAGCAAGAATGGTGAAATCCAACAATGTTTGAATGCCAAACTTAGTTGATTACCTCAGTCATTGAGCCCTGAAATCTATGGTGCTATTTGCCCAGGAAAGCAGTCAAAGCAGAGCCTATACCAGCACATATCACTGTAGTTTGCAGAGGTAATGACTCCATCATTTTGTTCAGCCATTGTAAGGCTACCTAACTAGACTATTCAAGCCATGCAATAAAACCTTTACAATGTGCAAAGCCTGGACACATTTAAGAAAGCCACATCTTTCAAAGTCACTCCAGGAGACTGTTGCAGGTGGCTTGCTTTGAACTAGACTGCTTTGTAAAATGCCAACTGGAATCTGATAATAAAACATTGGAATAAAAGGCTTTCTTCGAGGTACCACTAACGGAGCTGGCACTTTGCTCTAACAGGGTAATTACAACTAACAGCACTTGACGGATGAGTAGCAAACACAGAGTGCTCAGGGAATTCCTCTATGAAATCTCAAGACAGCTGATGGAACTGTTCCCTATAACTTACCAGTGTCTTTCTTGTCTTTATTTTAAAATGGAAAATAAACAAAGTGTCTGAAACAGACTGAGTTACTAGACAAAACACCTCTTGATAGATAAATATCTATATCAAGCTATTTACATATTCCCTGAAGTGCCAAATGATACATACCAGATTTAACATTAGTGAAAGATAACCATGGGTATTATCATGTTAGAATGAGTTTTGAGATAAAATCCAAATTTATCCATATTCACCCAAAATTTAGACAGGTGGGGAGCGGGATGGAAATTTTCTCTCCACTGTTAAAAAGTTGCTACCACCTGCTGGGTTTTACCTGCATAAGGGATGCTATAGGCTTTTTGTTTAGTTGGTTTTGTTATTGTTATAGTTCCACTTTAATTTCTCATTGAATTTATGACTAATTACAGCAACAGAAAGAAATATAATCAACTTTCTCTAGAGCTTTGGAAAGGTTTAGACTTTTAAGATGCCGATGAGAAGTTTTCTGTGGAATTTCAAACACTTACAGTGATTCAAACAACTCCACACAAAGCAGTAAGACATTTACAGATCTTATACCTATATGGAGCTTAGAGGGAAGTTCAAACATTGTCTGAGCGTGCATTCACAAGTGTCTAATTTCCTTCACTGATAGTGGGACACTGTAACAAAATGCAAGACTGTAGAGTAGAGGATTTGCAGCATTTGAATAGGATTTTTGTCTCGAAGTTCTTTGCAGATTTTACCTATCAGCAGAACAAGCTATGCCTGGACTGACTTAGTGGTGCCAGAGAAAGTGAATGCAAAGATGAAAAAAAATGCTTGCAATGCAACAAACTCTAAAATGGCCTTAAAATAAGCCTGTAGAGACTGCTGTGCAGTCAATATGCTTTCAGCTGTTTGTAGCAACAACAAACTATCCATGATGCATATTCATGAGTCCAAATACAACAGCCAATCCCTGCCTGATTTTGATACAAGGTTCTCAGCATGTGCACCTAGTCCTAAACTCATGGATAGCTGCAACCCTCTGAAAAACTCAGCAACACTCTAGTAATTCACTCTAGCTAGCAATTCGTGCCATTTGGGATCTGCACAGAAGTCATGAGCAGCAGAGTGCTGCATGAATCCATGGCCAATGTTGGGACACAGGGACAGGATCTACATGCCTCTTCCCATGCTTAAACCTGGGGAGTTGTCAAGCTCTCTAGAGTCTCCACTGACTACACTAAAGCAGAGCAAGTGTGATCCCGCATTTCACAAGACCAAGCAAGTGGGAATGCACAAAGGCAGTGCTGTAATATTCTGTGTACATGGAATTAAAATACATTTTGGGGGATAGAAGAGACATGTTAGGCTCTTGGGGGATGCTTTTAACAAGGTATTTTTATTACACTTACTCAAGAATTCAGACCTACATGAAATAAAGGCCACAACTAATTTTAGTCAGAGCTAAAAACTATCCAGGATGTTTGGGGGGGTGGGGATAAATAAATAAGTGATTGCCATGGGAATTTAAATCAGCCTGACTTGTTTAGGGGAGAAACACCTTCTGAAAGAAGCATCTCTGAGCAAAACCAAGTGATGTAAATACACACTAACAGCTGCTGACATTGTTATGCTAAACAATGCTGTCTACTTGCCTAGAGACCATAACACAGAAGTTTGAAAAAGAAATGCACAATGGTTACTTTGAAAATCATTTGTTCACTGAAGTGGAATAGGTTCCCATTACAAAAACTTAAATTTGCCCTGAATGTTATTCTCAAATAAATTATTCCAGCAGGTCTAACTCAAAAGTACATAGCTCTTCCTAAACCTGCTCTGATCGAGAGCATTTTGCATTAATTGACAGTAGTTCTGGAACTCCTGAGGGTACATGCAAGACTGCTGGTTGACACTTGATTTTATAACTGAATCCAGTTTAACTGAAAAGTAAAAGCTTGTTGGCTAGGAAATGGGATAAAAAGAATCTAATCCCAAGAGAAAATAAAGGAGACAGTCAGCTCTACCCAGACACTGAAAACTCTAGATTTCATGTGGCAATTGAGAATTCCATTGAGTCCATCATCTCCAGACTGATTAATGATTCCTTTAATAAGCAGCGAAATCTTTCCAAGAGAGTTCTCATTTTTCTGGCAAAAGAGATCTTTGAACCTAGAAACACAATGGAGCTATTTGTAATTTGTTTTCTGGCTACCATGACACTGGGCTTAAGATAAGAGCTCAAACACCCCAGCTTTGTGCAGGCAGGGTATGGTGGCAAAGGTGGTTCTTGTTCAAGTAAGATGTTGAGTGAACAGGTGACAGCATCATTTTAAGGAAGAATCAGAGCCACAGTTGCTAAATGATGAGGATGAAAATTATTTACAAAGAGGATCCTCTGAGCTACAAGCCCCAACTAAAACTGACTGGAATCTTTCCAGTGACTTCTGTAGGATTTCAATAAAACCTGCAAAACTTTAATTATTTCAGGTTTTTTCTGGCCTTTCTTCATGTCATATAATGTACTGTTGAACAAAGAGAGAAGAATGCTACAACACCACAGTCAGGGCAATTGGTGACAAGTTTCTTATACATAACTATCACTCTCACAGAATACTAATCAAAAGTAATATGTACTTGGGAAATTATTCAAACTGGCAGCTGAACTGAAATCCTCAACATTCAGCCTACCAAAGGATATAGGCCAAGATCACAGCTTGAACAGGAAGAATAATAAATGAGTATTTCTGAGCTCTCTACCTACCTGCAGGCTGGAGTATGAAATGGGCACTTTCCTCATTAATCACTCTATGGAAACTATCCAATAAAAAGGATATCTTGTTTTCTGCAGGAGACTATAAAGGAAGATTTCATACAGTAAGTAAGGAAACTAAAATCTGAGGCCTGGCTGAGATACAAATGTGGGTAAACTGGCAAGAATATCTCCAGCTTGGAAATTGGAAGACTATTTCATGTGAAAAGACTGAGGTTTCAGATGAATTCGCAGAGACTAACAGCAGAAAAAGGTGACCTCTGATGCAGTTCTTTTTAAAAGGAGAAGATGAAAGATTGTCATTCAACTCTAAGCAACTGGATTTTAAGAATTGGGGAAGTCCCTTCAAATCCTGTTTTTGAATTAACTATCTCAAGCAGAACAGATGCCAGGAGACCCACATAGATTTCAAGTACTTCTCAAATAATTGCTAAGGTGTGAATGAAATGCAAATCAAAGTGAGATACCAGCTCCAGCCTTCTGAATGGTGAAAAATGTCTTCAAACAGGATGTGGGAACACCAAGACGCATGGCATTACTTGATTTAGGACTAGGTCACTGAGTGAACAATTAGTCTATCACAAGAGCAAGACTCATATTTTCAGAGATGTTCTTATACTGAGGTGAGTCTCTCTCTGAGCAAAATTTCATTATGGAAATCTAAAAATTTTTCTGATCAAAGTTTCATTCATTATACAATTGCCTTAGTGAACTGGCTTATCTTCATTCACTCTAGGTATCATGTATGTCAATAAAATACTGTTTACCAGGTCGTTTACATTAAAATAATGCTACTATGTGGGAAGAGTAGCATTTAACAAAAACAAAAACCAAAAAAAATTGAAACACTGTGACCATGACAGAAGCAGGGATAAGATGGTTGGCTAGATGTTTCTGGACCTTCTTTATCTCAGGCTACTAAGATAATTATGTTGCTGTCCAGAGGTAGAACAAAGGATTTTACAACTTTTATGTACGTCCATAGTAACCGTACATTGTTGTTGCATTATGGTACAATAGATAAGTGTTGCTGACAAAATAAAGCAAATACAGAGCTAATTTGGAAAAGATCAAACATAATTTCTCTCAGAAAGACAGGGAAAAGATAAAAAAGAACATAGGAGAAAACTCATCTCTGTGGTGGGTTGACCGTGGCTGGTTTCCAGATGCCCACTAAGTTGCTTTATCACTCCCCTCCTCAGCAGGAAAGAGAGGGGACAAATAAGATGGAAAAAACCCCAAACTTTTGTGTCAAGACAAAAGCAATTTAATAAAGACAAGCAAAAGAAAACAAACACTTTAGTCTCTACTTCCCATCAGCAGACAATGTCCAGCCACTTCCCAGGGCTTCAGTATATGTAGCAGTTGGTTCAGAAGACAAAGACTGAAATAAATAATGCCCACCCCTGTTTCTTTCTCTTAGGTTTAAATTATTGAGCAGCCATCCATCATATGATATGGAATATCCCTTTGGTCAGTTTGGGTCAGATGGCCTATCTGTGTGACTTCCCAAGATCATTCCCATCCCCCAGCATACTGGTTGGGGGGGTATGTTGGAGAGACAGACTTGATCCTGCTCAGCAGTAGGTGTGCTATCAACACCTTTCTAGGTGACAATACAAAGCGCTAGGCAGCACTATGAGAGCTGATATGGGGAAAATTCACTCTATCTCTGTCAGACCAAACACACACCTCCTCTGAACAGCAAACAGGAATGAAGCCAGCCTTCAAATTTACCTTGTCTGACATAAGATAGATGTCTTAGATCAAACTGGCCAATTAGCTCAATTCAAGGCCAATTTTTGTTTCAGATCAAGGTAAACTGATCTGCAGCTTTTACTATCTGGGGGAAAAAAATAAAAACCACAACTACCAAATCTCACTAACAAACAAAAAAGCCACAAAAAAACCCTCACAAAGAACCCACACAAAAAAAACAAAACAAACAAAACAAACACAAACCAACCACACAGCTGTAGGGAGATTACTATGGGACTTTTGTTTGTTTTGTTAAATTTTTATTATTATCATGAAAATAGAGTCAAATCCACCTCAAAATAGAAAAGTACATAGAAAGCAATTCTTAACAGTGGTGGTTTTTTTAATGTATTCTTTTATTTTATTAAACTTTCCTCTTTTGAATGCCGATCATGGCACAGCACCAGCCTAAGTGGTTCATATGAACTGCACATACTCCAGGCTCTTGACTGTAATGGGGTCAGCTTGCCCCTCTCTATTTTGCCAAGCATCCGAGTACCAGGCAGTTCCCAAGGTCTTAGCAACTGGAATAAGACCTTCTAAAAAGGACATTTAAGCCTTGGCTTTACAGCAAACTACATTCTTCTCCATTTTCCCTATCCTTTGCTAACTCCTATAAAAATAATTAGCCATCTCTCTTTCTCTTCTACAGGCACTAAGAGCCTTATCACCTTCTGCCTTAAAACATCCTTCTCTGCTCAGCAGGTACTAACTACCCAGTACTCAATTTGACTATCCAGGTAATGTAGTAAATTAAATTCTGAACATTTATTTCTAACCAGCAATTTGCTGATGGCTGATGACTCTCAAATAGGCCTTGTTTACTCTAAAATATGTCATTTATTCCTGCATGTCACCAGTCTTAAAAAAAATGTGTTTTCTCTCCCCAGAAGATTCCCTTCACTTGTGGTCATTGCATCTATCAAAATTATATCACGTAAAGGAGAGTCAAGTATTGTAGCTACATACCGGATTCAATATTTACAGACAGAAAGTCTTCAGAATTGTAGACAAAGACAACTGAAATCAATGAGTAAATTGTCAATTAAACAGACTTAATTTCAAGACCTTGACCAGGAGACACACTTAATTTCTTTCAAAACCTTCTATTATACCACTCAGTGACAATGAAATGGGACCTCAAAATGAATGCTATTTTTATACACTTTCTTACTATTCCACACTTCAGGTAAGATGTGAAGGAGACTCATCTGAAGACCCAGAGAGTAGACAGAAAGAAGAAACCGTAAAAAGCTATTCTAGAAGGAACCAAATATTTCTGGAATCTGAATTCACCTGTGTGTGTGATTCATGCTTTCATCAAATAATTGCATGCAACTTTTATTATTTTGTTTTGGTTTTAAATATATTCAACTGTGGGAAGTTGTGGAAAATGTTACTAAACAGTTCCAATGTTTTTTATTTATGATTAATGTAGTTTGATTGAAGTGCAAAAATGAATAAAGAGTAAAAGAATAATAATTAAAAATAATAATAGCAATTTAACTCCTGTTTTTTTAAAACCCTAGCAGGGGCCTTCACAAATCACCAGCCTGATAGTCAAAGATAGATCAACACTTGCAATAGTATTTTGGTAGAATGAGATGTGTAGACAAGTAAATTCTTCTCAAAAGGAAGGTATCTCAAATCAGCTTAATAAAATAGTATGTTTGGATTCTCTATAAAGGGAATGAATTATTAGTTTACGTTCTCCTGTCACCAGTTCTCTTTTCTTGCTCTTTGATGCTGGCAATTGGTTATTTCCCTGAGGCACTACACTGATGCATTTACATGTCACCATATCCCTTGCTGTGCTAGGTTGTCACTCCCAGATTCAACATGGCAGGCCAACGTAGAAATTCAAACATTATCTGAGGGCTGACAACTTCTGCCTTACAAATATCCTGCACTCCTTTCAAGTCAGTGCAGGGTTTTCTCTGCTAAATAAAAATACAACTCCAATTCCTATCAGTCAAAAAAACCCCAGAAAAACAGATAAGGTTTTCCTCTGTTTCAGTGAGGATGTGGGGTGGAACACTGACATGATTAAATACAGCATCTTTTCATGACCTATAAATTTCTTCATCTAGACAGCTTCTTGTTTTGGCATCTCAAATCAGTGACAAACAAAAAAGACTTAACACCCTGGCCACAAGTCACAGTAGAGCAATTTCTAAAGGTGCAACCTGTATCTAGCAGTAGGTAACCACTGATGACCAGGATACTATAGCTATTTTCAGGATGCTATAGCTATTTTTCTCTACTTCCTCAGCCAGATGTATTAAGCAATTTTTAATGGGACTTCTCTTCCTAGAGCTTCTGCATCTACATACACTCTTCACAAGCACAAAGTCCTTAAACAAGGACTTATCCCAGATAAGAACAGGTCAAATGTCCTTCTGTGAAGGACAATTCCCCTTTTGCTTCTTGTAAATGAGACCCCTGCTAGCGGATTTTCGTGCACCTAACTATGTGCACAAGAAGCATAAGTAACTGATTTATAATTTCTGGTAATGAGCAGTCTGCATTTATATTGTGATAAGGAGGCAGTAAATAAAGCAGATCTTTAGATTATTATTATTATTATTTTAAAGCATTTTCTGAGGTTTCACAAGGATCCAGCCCTCCAACCATGACAGTAGTAATTACAGAAATTTGACTTCTCACAAAGTCTTGCAATTAAAACCAGTAATTGCTTCAGAGAGAAAATAAAAGATTCTCTGTAATTTCTGCACTCTCAATGACCTAGAAGAGAAAAACAAACAACAAAAGAACAAACCAAACAAAAAACAAAGAAGGCAACCCAAACAAACAAAGAAACCCAACAAAAAACACGAAAGAAAACAGCCATAACAACACAACAGAAAAAAAAATCCAACATACCATCAGGGATAGAAGAAACCCCAGAGAGAAGATAGATAGCCTGTCTAAATAGATATGGCTACCACATAGAGAGGTTAACTACCAGGCAATATAAAAATGGAATTCTGAAGGCAAGTTCCAGTTCAAAGAGACAGGCTGCCTCGTTATCTTGAGATGTTTTCTCAAGGAGATTTATTGCAAGTTTGACAGCTGTAAATGAGTTACAGAAAAGAATAGAAGGAATGATAATCATAGCCACCATCCAAGAGTACAATACGTGGCATAGCACTCTGTTATTGATAATCTGTAGTTTCTTCCTCTGACTTTAAATACACCTGACTTGGAACCATTATTTATATGGATGAGAAATTATCTCATAAGAGGAATTCTATACCTCCAAAGCTGATGTATCATTCTCCTTCTTGTGTGAAAGATTTCAACAGTAAAAAACCCCAATGCTGATGGGTATGAAAACCCACAAGTTTGTCTTATTGACTGTGAGCGTTCACAAAGGCACAGAGAATGAAGCAGAGATTACATATTGAAATCAGCCTCCCCTCTGAAGTCCAAATCCAGTGTCTCTGAACATTAATGGCATTCTAATCCATAATCAGCCAGTTCATCCTCAACTATCTTTTGTTATGAGACAAAGGTGTTTTGGGGACTGAAAATGCAGAACCATCTCTGGTGACCTCCAGCTGGTGGTGAGGGAATACAACTACACAATACTCTGTTGGAAGAAGTGATTCAAGTCACTGCTGTATTTAATTATTCTTCTTTGCTGTTGCTTTCACCACATTTCCACTCCAGATAACCTTAGTGACTACAAAGATGTGAAGCAGAGATGCTTGCAGCTCCCTGGGGATATGGATTGTTGCTTAAAAACCTCAATGAACTTTGAGCAAAAGTACATAGTGCAGAGGAAGTCTGGCAGGCAAAAGACTACATTTAGCAAGAACAAGTTATTTTAATTTGAGTAAGTAAATTACTAAGAAGTTGGGAAGAGCTAGAAGACTGAGGAGGGACATCAGCCAGTGAAAGCTGGAAATACCTGAGAGCTTCTAGAGGAGGTAAATGGCTATAATGGAAAGGATTTTGGAAAACAACAGATTTACAGGGGCTTTTTCCTGTAGAAGGATGTTAGTCTAAGATTAGGAGGCACTGCAAGTGTGGCAACCTTTCCATGCACTTTGGATAAAAATGTGTCACAGACACAGCACATAGCAGCTCATAAATCTTGCAAAATGCAGTACAGCAGCCAGCCCTTGAAAACTATTGCAGTAAAATCATCACTTCTGTGAGAGAAACTGAAAGATGGGGACACATCCACAGTACCTTATATTGATGAAATGAGCAGGATTCCTAGACCTTTGATCTAGCATTGGCTGAATCAAGTACTGTATCATTGCTTGGGGCCACACTATACCCAGACATTACTCTTCTCCTTTAAGAAGGCAAAACAACCAGCTGTTTAATGACCTAAGAAGTGGACCTGGGCTCTTTGATCCCCTTAGAAAATAAGCTGAGTGGAAGAGCAATTTAACACTGTTCATAAGATTTGTGCCTCAGAGTTCTGAGTCAGAACAATCAAACTTGAAGTTATTAAAACGAAGTCCCTCAGTCCCAAGCTTGGAGAGCATCCTGCAGGCAGTTCTTGACATCCAACAACACAACACAGGATGTCTTACCCATTACCTTTCCATTTTTCATTTCCTTGTGCATTCAGCCTCAGCCTAGGCAGGGAAAGTGAGGAAACGAAGGACTTGTGGTCTTCTGCCTTACTTCGTTGTATCTATAGCCTGTTGATACACATTGTTTAAGACCAGGCTCCATGAGGCTCTGAGCAACCTGGTCTAGTGGGAGGTGTCCCTGCCCACGGCAGAGGGGTTGGAACTAGATGATCTTTAAGCAATTCTATGATTCTACAATAATTACAAACTAGAAGATGCCATGAGAGCAAGAAGCAGTTTCACCTCCACATTCTCCAAAGACAGAGCATCAACCAAAAAGCATATTTCAAAGCATGGTGCAGGAGTGAGGCACATACTAAATAAAAAGCTGAATAATTTACAGTTAGTCAAGGCTGCATGGGAGTGTACTGCTCCTTTTTCTTATGAAATAAAATGTTCTTTAGTTTGATTACAATTTTTAATGTATCTGTAACTCCAGATATTATTAAGTATGAAGTTATGTTTATATTTCATGTTAGCAGGCCAAATAAGGCTGTAGTTTTGTTTTACCTCTACCATCTCACATTCAGTGATGCTCATACCAGGTCAATGGCTTTCAGAACTGCCAATATACACAAGTGAATATTTTGAATAATAAAAGAAACATTTCTTCTTCTCTGTAACACCAACTCAAATAGAAAAATGGTGATTGACAGTGTTTCAGAAAATAAAATCCTAGTTAACCATAAAAAAAGAAAGCCTGCATGACTTCTATCATGCCATCAAAAAGCCTCACTTTAATCTTGGAAATCTACTTTGTTTCTCCAAACAAATTCTACTATACCTGGAAAGTCGAGGAAGTGTATTAATTTCCACATAGCCTCAGCCTATTTTTAACAAGATAATCATGCCTGTAAGCTAACTAAATCTGGACTCCACTCATTCAGTGCCACTGGCAGCACCAACAGCATAGAAGGAAAGAAGGAAAGGACACGTTATTGTCTCTTACCACAGTGTAGATCTGAGGTTTGCGCCTTTTTGCTAGGTCAATTATATTGACTCCGTTGTAATAAAGGTTCTCAATGCACCCGTGGAAATTTTTCCTCTGAAAGGTTCCTGGTTTTCCTGGGACAGGAATCCCTCCAAAACTGAGCTTTTTGGGGAAAAAAAAATAATGTTATTTAGTTATCTCCCCAAAATCAACAGGACAGATCCTCACTCCATGCAGCCAGATCGGACATTATCTAAGAATCAAGCCACGCTGACAGCATCATCTCAGAGCATGAAGCAGGGCTTGGTTACCCAACATGTGAATCAGAGGCTGCATGGCATTACAGCTGTTGGAGAGACACTGCTGCTGCAGACAGCTCACCAATTGGGAAGCAGCTCTTAAGTGCCCCAACACACTGCTTCACCAGCCTAGTACCACCAGTCCTCCAATATGAAAGGTAATGTTCAAATGGTCTCCAGTCCCCCGCCTCTGCTGGTCTGGAGGCTGCCACCCATCAGCTGACCACAGCAATCAGGAACCACTATGCAATGGGGAACCAGCTCTTCCAGCCCACAGCATGTATCTGAACAGTTCAGGTTTCAGCCAGTGAAGGATAAAATCACACACACAAACTACCCCATTTGACCTTGCAGTCATTTTCCCTGCATTTCACTGTGGCTTGGTCTTTACAATACTGGCACATGATATTTGGGGCTGAGCAGCATAACAGAGACAGTGTGTGCAGGCTCACATTTAAACAAAGCTTCTTCTCCACTGTTGCCTAAGTACTGAAAGATGTTAGTATTGTGCAAGTTGCAACTCATCACTTAACTGGAGGGCTGAAATCCCTACAAGGATATAAAGCTTCTAAAATACTTGAAGCATACATACTCTAGATTTGTAAGATAAAAGCAAACAAACAAAAAAAAAAACCAAACAAATGCACACACACACACACACACAAAAAGCCCATAACCAACCCCCACAACCTACCCAAAAAATTTCTAGTGGTCCTATTTTCATTTTCCAGCTGACACAGATAATTTCTAATTATGTGGGGTTTTTTTCCACAAAGTCTTACTCGTAGTACTGCTGAGGTTTTATTCACATTCCCCCCCACAGCCATCAGCATTGTGAGTGGTACAATGCAGGTGGGAATCCCACAGCCACCATATGTGACAGTGGTTTCAGTGCATCAGGAGCTGTGCTGCATCCTGCTGTATCCAATGCAGCAAGGGCACACACTACTCTGCAGTGCTACCAGCACTGATGGCTGCTGGAACCTGGTCAGCCTTATTCTAACTCTGTCATGACTCTTAAGAGCTTGCCTCAGCTCATTATTACAAAAATAAAGGGAAATCTTGGGGTTATGTTTCCTCCCACTCCACCTAGCAAGCTGGGATACATTACCAAATTAAACCTCCCTGGATAACCTTGAAAGCAATTCTTTGAAAAGAAGTCCTTAATGAACTTGCACCTCAGATGTATTAATTGATCACTTCAGAGAAATAAAGAATGAACAGACTGCTACTTTACATTACTTGCAGGTTTGTTACTGTCATGAGGGCTTATGTGGTAGCAATGTTTGTTTTCTTTTCCAGGGAGAATCATTAGTTCTTCCTTAAAACACCAATTTCCTCCTTTCCTGTTCTATTCCTTAAGTCTCCCTTTTACACACTCTGTACTGGGTTTCAAAACAGAGTAATAATCAATATCGGTTATACCACTGCATTATCAAGAAAACAGTTTCCTTTGTGATTGGTAATAATTTTAATTACCAAATTAATGGTCTTATTACCCTCAGTAACTTTAATTCCCAAAGTCTGCTGAGATAAACTTTCAGTAGACTGTATTGCTGTAATGTTTAACTGAAAGATTGCCTCAGTGCCAGTAGAACAAAAACACATTGTATGAATAACTAAGTACCAGGGGCCAGGATGGAGTGCCACAGAGGTCAGAGGTGATGCTGATTTACACTAGCTGAAGATCTCCAGCATGCTCCCTGTCTGGGACATCTGGAAAAATGTTTGGCAGAATACATTGGACCCTGAGCTTTCCCTAATTTGCAAAAATCTTATAGTAGGAAGCAAGCAATTTTATTACTTTGAAATTAGGAAAGCTGATGACTCAACCATTTGGCTTTTCTCAATCCCATCTCAAAAGTAGTTACACCTTTGGCCCTTGCTAGTTGAGCCTGAAGCTGTTTTGGAATCTTGCTGCTCAGATGTGCTGTCTCTACTAAACGTGCTTGTGATTTGGAACAGCAGTGCCAGGGGACTGGTACCACTCTCTCTACCTTGCTTTGTGGAATGCAAAGGGAATTTCAGCTGGAACATGAGAAGAGCAGAGAACAAGTACCTGCCACTGCTGAGTCACCTGCTTTTGTCCCTTGGGTGCTCTAAGAATTGATCCTTTCCAGAAAAATGAATCCAAAGTGCAGAGGGGAAACTTGTGGTCTCTTAAGCAATGAACCATGCCAGCTCAGTGCATCCAGACAGAGTGATGGCTCTGACTGTGCAAGCATGACCCTGTGCCTTGCAAGCTAGCAAGACTTGGTAGACAAGTGGTAATAAAAATGAACATGGATAATTTGCACACAGGTGTGCATTGATGCGGGGAACAGATAAGGAACTGTCTTGCATGTACATATGATGATATAAAGGGGTTTAAAAGATATTTTTTATCCACTACAAGCCATGAGCACTAAACTGCTGGAGTGATACAAACTGTGCTCTGCCACACCTTGGTCTCATCATAGGGGAGTACACCAACTTTGGGTTCTATGGGCAGGCAGGATGTTTCCCCTGCTCAGTCTCCCTAAACCATCGTTACCCCAGATGTGAAAGAACTTGGGTCAGAACTAGTTGTCTTGTCAGTTGGGTCAGAGTGTTCCATTCCTAATGGGAAAACAAAAGTCTTTATCTGATCATCTCTACATGGAGAGCTTTAATTTGAGAAAGCAGTGGCTGGATAGAGGCACAACTCACAACTGATATCCCCATGGTCGTGTCAATATGATGCAGAGATGGTGCATAATGATCCCATTAAAACCATACTGGAGATGATGACACAGCACCTCTCTTTACAGATAAGTATCGTTGCTCCCTGAAGATTTTACTGGAACCTGAATTATTCCTTTTAGTTTGGCTCAAAGTCTGCTGTACTTGGGAGTGTAAGCATAATCCAGTGTGTATTTGCCTAAACACTGGTGTTCTTCTCAGACTGTTGTAATATAATTGCACAGAGTCTATGTTTGGTATCTATGAAAGGAGCTCTCTGGAAATGAAATACTAAATAACGAAAAGACCTTTAATGATAAAAAAACAGCTCATAGGATGGTTGTTTTTCATCACATTCATTTCATATCAATTCAGGCTCATCTCCTAGGTTATAGCTTAAAGGGCTTCACACACCTCATAATCAATATCCAAGTGATCTGAATCACCCTTCGTTCGGAAGTGCTGCGTGTGCTTGTCCACTGTGAAGTTCACTTGCTTGTTGAAGCGCTCTATGAGAACTGAGTGCCAGTGTTGGTCATCCAGGAGGCTGCCCAGGGTGACAGATGTGTGGCTATTACTGAAGTGCAAGTTGGAGTCCCCTGGATGGGCAGAGACAGGCAGAAGACATCAGAGTTACCTCCAGGCCCTTAACTCAAGCATGGGGACTCATGAGGAGCACAGAGCAATGCTCCTAGATGCAAAATAGATGCCCATCAGAAACAGATCCTTGTCAAAATTTGCCTTAGATTCTTTGGGACCCTTGCTCATGCATGTGTATATATGCACATACACAAATATTTTTCCCCTGAAATCCTTTAAATAAATCAGGAAGTTTTCCCAGTGGTGAGCCCACACATCACAGCACACAGGATTTCACCACTCTGTGTGTGCCCTTGGTTCTGTTATGCCTTCAAAGCCCTGGTGTTTCAAGAACTCCCTTCAGGATGCACCAAAATCTCCTGTCTATTCACATAAACTGATGACTCCTGACACTTCAGTTTCAGAGAAAAAAAAGCCACATGTCAGTGAAGCAACGTGGACACAGGTGGTTTGTTCAGCTCAGATTCTTAAACCTGGCCTAAGTGTCCAAAAGGTTAGATCAAGAGTCATAAAAGTGCTTAGGCCCTAACCCTGGTGATTTCAAGCATTCTTCTGTTTTCCAGCTGGTTATAGATCCAAACACTTCAGAGCCTCTCATTTAAAAGGAGTGTGTGTCCTTTTTTTATATTCCAGTGGAATGGGGAGAACACGTGCTCCAAAACTGTCTGATAAGACAGTTGTGAACAGGGGAATGAGATACTGCACTATTACCTGCATTATCTGCTCTAGACAAACTTCTTAGTGTCCTGGAACCGGTAGTCTGAGATCTGTCCCTGCTAACACTGTATGTTACTAGATGCTTGATCTCTCATTTTCTTTAAAATCAGCCTTGGCAGTCTAGGCAGCATGTATAAGAACTGCCAATGGCTCAGATCACTTTATTCATCCCACTTATTAGGACTGAGAGTGGTGGTGAGAAAACTTGGACCTTCATTCACTCCCCTCTTTGACCACACCCTGACGTTTAACAGAGGGAGGTTTGTTTCAGCTTTCCACCTTGATAGGCAATTAAGACTTTCAGACCAAGTTCAGTACCCAAAGAGGGTAAGTGCTGTGCTGAATGAAGTACAGCATTGCAGGCATGAATACTTCTGCCCAACTCAAACCCTTCAGTGTGAGAAATTGATTCAACGGAGCCTGCTGAGACGAGTATCACAGGTCACCCACAGAAGAAGCTAATGAAGATTTTGTAATCAGGCTTGGAGAGGAGGCATAGTCACTCCTGCTAAAGAAGTTCCTGCCATTATCAAAGTGCTGTAGTGTATTCAGCAGAAAAATGCAAGCATCCTTCTACAGAAAGAAATTAAAGCCAGGCTTTCATCTGTTCCTCTGATCCAACATGATCACACAATGATGTGAAGGCCAGATACTAGTTTTTCAATTGAAACCACCTCCAGAAGCAAAGCAATGCAAGAGTGCACAATGTAATGACCAGAATGTTTTCATTTAAATTACATATTTTCAGCTCAGGTTTGATCATAGAATGGGAAAAGCAAAACAGAAACCAAAATTAAGGCTTTTTCACTCCACATCAAACTTCTTGGGAATACTATTCTTAAAAAGACCCAATAAAAATAAAAAAGGAGGAAGAAAGAGAAACAAAGAAACTTTTTTTTTTTAAGTTACTACTTGGAAACATCATCAAGCAGAGGGGTCAAAACTTCAAAATTAGGCATTGAGCTGCTCAGCCTCAGTCAGCACTAGTTAGAAGAGCCAAGGTCTCTTCTTGGCTAAGCTATCAGATACTGCCTGAAATCAGTCATGCCTATTCTCTTTTGCTTCCCCTTGTACCTTCTTTAACCAGTATTTAAGCTGTGAGCTGTCTGAGGCACTCAGCATACTTTGTAGATCTCAGCTGGAGTTTCTAGATGCTGTCTAATATAAATATTTACAAAAGCAAAGCAAGACACTCCTTGTTACAGTAATATGTGAAGCAAGAATCCTAATTACCCTTACCCAGGTTGATGTGCAAAGAGAGCTTCCCTTTCTGAAGTTCCAAGGTAATGTAGTCTCCACGCTGTCCTTCTCCATGGAATAAGACCCCATCCCCCTGCATGCTCTTGAACTTCAAGGAAACAACATCTTTGAATGTGCTCATAAGCTTCTGATTAAACCTGTAGAGGAGTGAACTTCTGCCATCGAAGTCTGCAATATCTGACTCTGAGAGAAAGAGTGTGACAAAATGAAAAGGAAGGACAACATCAGGAGAGGAACTCTGTGTTTTCAGGATATTTTCAAATATCAGTTGAAGCCAGGTATTCTCAGAAGCACACATACACAGGACATATGTGACATTTGAGCAACAGCATTTGCAACCCCAATTCTCCACCCAATGAATCATAGAATCAAACATAGAATCATACAATCAGTCAGGGTTGGAAGGGACTACAAGGATCATCTAGTTCCAACCCCCCTGAATGAAAGGGAAGATTGCAATAAAACCACTCTTCACTTGTTCTCCCCTTTCTAATCATGCAAGACTGCTTTCTCATTCAAATTTTTGGAACAGAAGAGGTGCCTTCCATTGTACTGGGATCTCCAGAGCATCCCTCACCATGTTTGCTGTTTGTCTCATATATACACCCAGGGTGTTATTCACTGCTTTAAACACTTCAGTTCTCTATTTTTTATAGCTTCACAAGCATCTGTTCAGCTGTTTCTGTGTGTTGGCCTTGTCTGCGACCACCTTTGCATCCAAATGTGCATCATCTTTGCCTCTGTGTACTGGGTTCTTGTTTGTGATGGAATTTATCAGCTGTGTTTCTGCATGCAAATTGACTAGGCTAGCAGGAATAGCCAAATACCAATTCAAAAAGCTCTTGAAGGGATTTCATGGGAACCAGGCATCTAAACTGATTATACACCTTCAAAAATCCTATTAGAAACATATTTTCCCCTTCAGCCAGACTCTAAAACCCAATCACTGTGATGGGAAACAAGCTTTTAATACTTCAATTGCAATTAATATTTTCTTTGGCAGCAGCAGTACTCTCTTTGTATTACAAAGTGGCATTTTAAGCAAAATGTATTTTTAATAAATTTTTTATTTTTTTAAATAAAGTAATCAGAACATTTTAAATATTTTCAACTAACATACTGCATTCAAACATGTGACTGACATATGTAAATTCAGTTCCAACTAGGCACAAATTATGGATAAAATATCTGTTGTAAATAATAAATCTGGCAATTGGTATTTCTTTTTGTTAGCAAAATTAATAATGATTAAGAACATCAGATGATGCAGAATTTGAATAAGAGTTCACTAAGATGCATATCCTCTGGAATACATTTACAAAGACAAATACCTTCACAGTCACTGAGAAAAAAGAGCAGAGACTATCTTTGCTAACCACATTCTAATGATAATCCAAAGCTGTTGGTTTTCCATTTTCTTTTTCAAAATAACTGAAAGGTCCATATAGCAAAAAATCAAAAAATTTCAGGTCAACAACTGCATTGTGATTAAAGTGGCTGATTGAAGTAATCTAAGCTCCCTTGAAAATTCTAGGATTTTTAGCACTAATAGTAGTTTCATTTGTTCCTCTTTGAAAACAAAAATCATAGGAGTTAGGTGGTTTGTTTCTTTTTTTTCCCTTTTTTTTTTTTCTTTTTTAAAGTGGATCAGAATTTTAAAAAGTTTGCTATCAAGTACTACAATCTCAGAAAATAAATGGCCTGGTAATGATTTGCTACCATGAAAACTACCTTTGATAACTTTGGCATGTCAGTATGTCAGTTTGTACAGAAGTTTGATGGAACACAAACTTGCAAAGAACTCAAAATTTAAATTTGATGAGTAATTATGTCACTCCAAAACTCATTCCATTCCAAATCAGAAGGCAACTGCCCAGTCAGCATGGGTTTATGAAGGGCAGGTCCTGCCTGACCAACCTGATGTCCTTCTGTGACAGGCTGACCTGACTGTTGGATGAGGGAAAGGCTGTGGTTATTGTCTACCTAGACTTCTGAAAAGCCTTTGACACTGTTTCCCACAGAATTCTCATGGACAAACTGGCTGCTCATGACTTGGATGAACACACTCTGCTGGATAAAGCACTGGCTGAGCAAACAGGCCCAAAGAGTGGTGGCCAATGGACTTCAAACCAGTTGGTGGCCGGTTACAAGTGGTGTTCCTCAGGGACCATTTCTGTTTAACATCTTTATTGATGACCTCGATGAAAACAGAGTGTGCCACAGTAAATTTGCAGATGACACCAAGTTAGGTGGGAGTGTTGATATGCATGAGGGTAGGGAGGCTCTACACTGGGACTTGGACACATTGGATCCATGGGCCAGCATTAATGGGATGAGCTTCAACAAAGCCAAATGCCAGGTCCTGCACTTGGGTCACAATAACCCCAAGCAATGCTACAGGCTTGGGGAAGTGTGGCTGGAAAGCTGTCTGGCAGAAAGGGACCTGGGGTTCTAATTGATAAGCAACTGAATATGAGCAAGCAGTGTGGCCAGGTGGCCAAGAAAGCCAATGGCATCCTGGCTTGTACCAAAAATGCTGTGTCCAGTAGGAGCAGGGAGGTGATTGTCCCCTTGTACTCAGCTCTGGTGAGGCCACACCTCGAGTAGTGTGTCCAGTTTTGGGCACCTCAGTACAAAAGAGATGTGGAGGTGCCAGAGCAAGGGCAGAGGAGGGCAACAAAGCTGGTGAAAGGCCTGGAAAATAAGTCATATGAGGAGCAACTGAAGGAGCTGGGGCTGTTTAGTTTGGAAAAGAGGAGGCTGAGGGAAGACATCATCACTCTGTACAATTAAATGAAGGATGATGTGGAGAGGCTGGTGCTGGTCTCTTCTCACAGGTAATTAGTGATAGAACAAGAGGGAATGTCCTAAAGCTACAACTGGCCATTAGGGAAAAAAAAAATCACAGAAAGAGCAGTCAGACAGTGGAATGTGCTGCCCAGGGAGGTGGTTGAGTCATCAACCCTGGATGTGTTTAAAGGTCATTTAGACATGGTGCTTGGGGATATGGTTTAGGGGTGAACTTTGTAGAGTAGGGTTCTGGGTTAGACTTGGTGATCCTGAGGGTCTTTTCCAACCTGAGTGTTTCTGTGATTCTGTGATTTTTTATGAGAATGTTACTGCAAAGAAATTGAATCCTGGAAAAAAAATCACTCCAGGATAAATTAAGACTAAATTCTTATCTGTGATATTAGAATTATCACATGCTGTTTAGCATCATACATAGAACAATTGCTAGTTTAGAAAGTACCATAAATACGTCTGATTTTACTGGTTTTTACTTCTGAATTAGGTGTTCAGAAACAGATCCTTCAGATTTGCTGATTTCTCTCAGTCAACACTTTGACTGCCAGAGGGGTGTTGGACCAAATGATCTTTTGAGGTCCCTTCCAGCCCTTAACATTCTGTGATTCTGTGATTCTGTTTCTGTAAAAGGAATTAATTTATAGTTTAGTTCCTAGGAATTTCCCCTGGATACATTCAATACTGCAATTTCTTTAAAGTAAATTGCAAGTGTATCATGAAAATTAGTTCATTTTAACACAGGCAGGAATTAGGAAATAGCTTATTAAGAAGTTGCAGTCTTTGATTTCCAGTGCATTTTGCAGCTGAAGCTGATAGTCCTTCTATCTGTCAAAGATACTATAAGAGAGCACTGATTCGGAGTTGCCATAATAGTAGCCCTTTTTCCTTCTTAAGATTTAAGACTTCAAACAGTCTGAATTCATAATCCAGTCCTTTTTTCTTAACTCTCCACTAAGCCACAGCATAACGCAGTTTCTTGAAGAGAAATTTACAGACAGTTGACATTTACAGAGTATAACACAAAGGAAAACCTGTTTCTGAGAAGTTTTGCTTCACTAATTATCATTTGTGAGTACACTGGCCAATAAACAGCCCTGAATGAAATGGGAATATGTCAAATAAATGCTAACACTGGCAGCCAAAAGTCGTTAGTGACAGTTTGCAAGACAACAAATCGTTGCCTTCCTGTTAAAAACTGAAAGACACAGCAGAATCCTAATACAATCACTCTTGAAAATTTGCCTGTTTGCTTAGTGTTTATTGAGTCCATATATGTCCATAATCCACTTGCAGCAAGAGAACAAAGATCAGAAGTGTTGTAAGTCCTAAAAAACCTGCAGGAATAAACCCAGAACACAACAAATGGGTTTCATTCTGCACTGCCTGCTGGTTTACTTATGCTCCCTGAAGAAGGACTCAGTCTCAGTACTTGGCTACAGTGTCCTCACCAACAGGTCATCAAAAGTGAGATCAGCTAAAATATGTTTGTTTCATGCTCCTTTTAGCTGGCCAACAATTCAAACAAATACCTCTGCTGTAAATGTGTATGTGCTTCTGCTTACAACCAAAGAAGTTCCCATGAAGTAGAACTAATTCATCATGTTTTTTTTCTGAAATACTCAGACCCTCAGGGGTTTTGATTATATTATTCCATTTGAATTTCCTGTCCTAACATAGGTCCAAATGGCAAAGTCACTTGGGAGTGGGTGAAAACAAAGGCTAGAAGCTAGATTTCCTAGTTAATCCAGAATTAACTACCCCCCACACACACACACACAAACCCCCCCAAAAAAACTAAGCCAAACAAAAATAACACCCCCCCAAATACATATAAATAAGCAAACAGGCAAAACAAACAAACAAACAAACCCAAAATAATCAAACCAACCAAACAAAAAAAAGCAAAAAGAAAAACACAACATAACATATAACATAACACAAAGAATGTGTTAGGACTGAACTTGTGGGACCAGCTATGCTAAGAGATACCAGACTGGGAGCAATGTTAGAGCAGCATTATACTCCCAGCAGTGGAGGAGATACACATTCATTCTAACAAAATGGATCTCCTAGTGGTTTGAGAAAAGGTAAACACTGGGCCAAGTTTTCCAAAACATAAAAACATTGTCTAGGAACAGTTGCAATTTGAGACAGGAACTTTTTGTCTTGCATCAATGAACAGAAGCTTTAACTCCCTGCAGGAAAGAGGACTGTTCCTGGCCTGAACAGATGTCTCTCCTGGTCAGTCATGCTTTACTGGCTTGAGTGAGTCTGAAGCAGTCTGACTTCCTTCTCTATACCCTTCTCAGACATGAAAACAAGGGATGAATGTGGATAAGGATCTCAGAAGTAACTGTTCTACTATACAGATCTATCACAAATCCATGTCTGCCTCTTGGTAAGCAATCATTTGGGTATTTAACCAGCATGACTGGTTACAAGCAGTACTCATCAGTGCCCATCAGACATTAAGTGGTTCTCCGTAATACATTCTTTTCTATCTCATAAGAAGACAAAGGAGAGAATGGAGGAAGGTGGGGAGAAAAAATAATACATATAGATTTAATGAAAAAGCACAGTATCAGATCATATTCCCTGAAGCAATGACAGCAAAAGATGAGAAATCAGAGCCCTGACCTGCAAATGAAGAACTCAGCTCTCAAAGGCAGAAGATACTCTGTCTCACACCCTGTCACTGTTTCTCCTGTGGTTTCCCAGCCTGTTAAATGTACGTACACCTGATTGTGCTGATGCATTTTGGGCTGTTTATAGAATATGACCAGCATCTTCAATGCAGCTATAAATCTTATCCTATAGAAGCAATTGTGTCAGCAGATTTTTATTCCTGCACTAAGCTAATGAGACTTTTCCCAAGTATAAAAGAGATTCCCCCTTCACTGCCCCCAGCATCAAAAGCAATTGGTTTGTTATTTGTCTGAACATGTCTTCTGTTGCAGCTCTGGTTATCTGTTACAATCACACTGCTGCTGGAGCCTCTGCTGCAAAGGGACAGTGAGAGCTTACACATACCTCTGCAGGGAAATTTCCATTTAACTTATAAACCCTTTAACATCAATATACGTTTTCAGATATGTCTTTCATATTTCAGTACCTGTTTTGAGGATGTGAGAAGAAATCTTGACAAGACTTTCAAATAAATGTAATTAATTTTCATTTAAATGCATTCTTTCTGTGTAAGAAAGTAAATAACAATTAGCATGTGTCATCTGTGCATTTCAGCTGATTTGACTGCCTTGGAGTGCTTTCTTGCACAGGAACTTCAGTCTGTACTGGACAGGGTCAAGCACATTCACATGTCTGAAAGAGCTTTGTTGTTAAAACATGGATTTATGTTTCAAAGAAACATCAACTAGCAACCAATTAGAGGGTGACAAGAAAAAGCAGTGAAGAAAAAAGAAAAACAAGCAAGCTCTCTTGCTTGACAGTGCAGTTTTGGGGATAAATTTATAGAAGTAAATTACTTCTATCAAGTAGTAATAAACAACAGTGAGTGCCATTCAGCAGCACAGTGCAATCACATTAAGTTAGTCACTTTGGCATCCATTGCACATAGGACCTAATCTTTAATAGGATTTACCAGTATTTTTTGTTACTATGTCCTAGCAGAGCATTTGGTGACCCACAAGACCTGATGCCTTCCACATGTTCCCTACTAAACAGTCATCAAAAGCTGCGTTTGCCAGAAGTCAGCACAAGGTTGTGTTCCTGGGACCTCTTCAGCAGAATACGCTGCACAGGACTGCACACTCCGAAAATGAGAGGTCAGAACCTTGTGCTGGCACAAGACTGTCACATTCACCTAGCTGCATTACAAAATGCTTAAGCAGCAGCGAAGCCACAAACTTTTCTTACAGCTGTCATCTTCTGCTCAAATATGCAAAGGTAAAAAGCAGCTGATGTGAGCAGAGATCACCCAAGGAACCACAGGCTATTTTCCACACCCTTGTGTATTACAGTGAAGTGCTCAGCTGTACATTTGGCAGTAGTCCCAGGCTTTCAACAGATGTGCAGCAGCACATGAAATTCCAGTGGCCTACACTGTCAGTGTCTGCAGACGTTTGTTTCAGCCAAGCAATGAATGTTGCCACTCACTCATAAAGTATCTCCAGCTTGCTTGTAAATGAAAACTGCAGATTTCAGCCCCACTATCACTATAAAGCAATTCTGTTTTCAGATCAGGTGTTGTGCTTCTGGGGCAATGTTTTCCTGGAAAGTGAAAGGGAGAGCAAGCAGGCCAGCACCATCTGAATTTCAACCTGCCTATACAAGTAGGTTAAGAGGTAGAAATGACTCCACAGTCACACATGCACCTTTGTGTAGGATTTGGTTCATATGTGTTCCCCATGCACATGTTTTCTTTTTATCTCATACCTCAGGAATAGATCCAAAGCTCAAATGCCAGTGGAAATCCTTTCTTTGGCTTCAGAGGACTTAAGATCAAGTACTCTGGGTTTGTTTACCTACAAAAGCCTTTAAGTCATTCCAACATCTTAAAGAGGATTGGGCATAACAGGGAATTAGGCTCTTACAGATGATTTTTTATCAGCTGAAGCCTTTGGTACAGGTAGGTGACTAGAATGTAATTCCTACTCCCAGCCTTATACCCCTTCTTTCATACACAGGCAGACACTTGTATGAAGGGTCATCTCCAAGAGATGATGCACATTTGGAACATTTACTCTCCTGGAATAATTTCCTTCCTGGCTTGTCCAACAGCCTGCCTCTGGTGATTTATAATTTATTTTTAAAAGCTCTTCAAATTATTAATATATTTCTTGTGAGAGAACTGAACATGGTGGACAAGTCTGTATGCTCTCAAACATTACAAAACTCAGTTATGTAGGTGTACACCAGCTCAAGATCTGCTGCAGATATTCTGTCAGTATAACAGTAAAGATGACATTTTATAAATGATCACACATCTTTTGCAGAGTGCTGGAGTGCCTGGCTTAGGCATAGCCAAGACTGGGAAACTATCTAAGCAAAACTTGTAGACAGATATTGCTTGGCATATGCAATTTGCCAGAGAGAAATTTGAATGGCACAATTTATAAAAATGGAATGAATATCTCGACATTCTGTAAAACTTTTATGAATCCCTTTATTTCTTTTTTTTTCAATCTCCTACCTTAATTGTGCACAACTGTTTTTGTTCCCTGTAACTGCAGGCTACAGGACAAAGATGAAGACTCAGATGATATCAGCACAAGGAAAGAGCCTGCAAGTGCTTTTTCATATGATAGAAGATACAACCAAAATTTGACATGAAAGTAGAGCCTGCACAGTATTTCACGTGGACTAGAACCAAAGCAGACTGAGCTACAAAACTTTCAACCTCCATTTCAAGTTCTATTTGTTTCACATCTGTTTGGATTATACTCCTCACTGCAGAGGCTCGTTCATTGCTAACAGAATAAAGCTCTTTGAAAATAGATGAGATACTTGCTTTGGAATAATGTCATCAAGGGCAGTTGGCTTTGATTTATAGGTTTCAGTTTCCGTGTCCACTGTTTGAGCTGGAAAAGGTCTCTTGCCCTACTGACTATCCATTCAGACTAGGCTGCTGCACGTCTGCACTTAAATAAGTAATAGTCCACAGTGCCTGAGCATCAGTGTAGGTGGAGAAGCAGCTTTTTAAAAAAGCTGAATGGATCTCTACAGATAGATCTGTAGAGACTAGAAAAAGGATCTCCCCGTGAAACCACATGAATCAGTCCTAAGGCCCAGGTGTAGTGATGAGACCACTAAGAATCCTGGAGCTCTGTTCAATGGGATCATGTGAATCAAAAGGTTTAAGACACTTGGCTCATTGATTCTGCTCAGATGAATTTGAGAAGACTCCCAAATAGGAGATTTTACACTTATTGTTTTACAATCCCTTTTCTGCACCTGGCAGGAGCAGACGAAGAACTAAGCTAAATGGGGAGATGTACAAGAACAACAGTGTCACTTGATGGTGACCCGTGCCACATCATGTTGAACTTACTGTTAATTGCCTGCAAAACCTCACCCATCTCCATCAGTATCTCAAGTCACATTTACCTGTTTCAGAAATAGATTCACAGTAACCTGAGAAACAAACACTGGAATTGTGTTTCCTCATTTGTATACTTGTTTTGTACAAGGGAGTGATACTGGTCCTTTTTCTTTATGTCTGCACTCTTTCCATGGTGATAGGCAGTACACCAATGTGTATGCTGGCCAAAATACCCCATGGTAACAATATTTATAGGCTGTTTCAAAGACTGTGTGACAAAGTGCTTCAGACGATGTCTTAGAGGATCATCACCGTGTGTTATGAGGAAGACTGTCAAAGAAAACACTCATGCAAAAGCATTTAAATCAGCAGATTAGTTCTCTCAGGTGCTATGAAGTCACCAGCCTCAAATAGAAGTACTAGTACTAGCTGCTCAATCTGCAGAACTTCCTTCAACAACTAGTTAACTTGCTTTAAAACCAGAAAGTAACGATTTAAGCAAAAGGTAGCATCATTCCTAAGTAAAGCTGTACAGCCAATCCCAAGTATCTTTGTGTCCTCCAGCAGGGTGGTAAATTTTCATAAAATCATAGAATCATAGAATCAACCAGGTTGGAAAAGACCTCCAAGATCATCCAGTCCAGCTTATCACCCAGCCATAAGCAATCAACTAGACCATGGCACTACGTGTTGCGTCTCACTGCCTTGCCCTCACAAAAAGCAGCAAATCATTGTGTGGTAGGCTCAGCTCTCATAAAGCTTCACCAGCTGAGCTAGATACACCAGCACATCCCCAAGCAGAAAGACAAGAACAACTATGGAAAAAAAAAAAACAAACAACAAACCGATGGCTCTGTATTTCACATTACATTTTAACTCATAAAACTTGTGCTGGACCCCTCTCACAGCACAAAAAGCTTTTTGAGAAAACATAAGATGTAGCCACTTACTATAGGAGCAGCCGAAGACCTCAACTCTCAGTCCTATCTGCCCACCGACGTTCCACTTCAGAGGGACGAAACGCAAGAAGCGAGCTTTCACCGAGTGCAGAAATTTGTGGTGTACCACACTGTCGGCGTTGCTGTTGCCTGTGAAAACCTGGATGGACAGAAAACCTTGATGAGACACTTTGCATCCAGAGCTGAACGCAGCATTCTGAACTGAGGCTGTGAAATGCCAACCTTCCTCCTGATTCTCAGTCTCATAAATTACTCAAAACCCATTTAAACTGGTTGTTAAGTTTTCTTCTAATTGTTGTGTCTTTTATGGAGGCAACGGAGGGAGACAGCATCTCACAGAGGACCTCACTGGAGTATATACAGTGAGTTACAGAAGCAGGTTGCAGATGGGGATCTTTCAGAAGGCACTGCATGATTTCTCCAAACTCAGGATTAGTCCATCAGCCTCTAACATACCCCAATCCCATCAGTGCAAGTGAAGGATCATAGAATCAGTCAGGGTTGGAAGGGACCACAAGGATCATCTAGTTCCAACCACCCTGTCATGGGCAGGGATACCTCACACTAGATCAGGCTGGCCAGAGCCTCATCCAGCCTGGCCTTAAACACCTCCAGGGATGGGGCCTCAACCACCTAAAGGATGTAGCCCCAGTTTACCTTTTGGTGCATTCAGCATAGTAGAAAAAGATGGTCACAAGGCACTGAGGTTGGCCAGAGCCTGGAAAGATGACCAGAAAACTAGATACATCACAGAAATCTCAGGCAAGACATGGGAAGAGATGAAAGCCTGAGTCAGTACACAGGAGAGTCAGCATTTTGATTGTCTTAGCACCCAAGAGAGTTAAAGCTTGCAAACAATAATAATTTAACTTTTTTTCTTGCCTACTTGATTAATTGCCTGCAACTTGAAGACAAATTAATGGCCCTACTCAGAATTATCATTTAACAGGAGGAAACTCTCTCATGGATGAAGAATGACTGCAGAATTTCAAAGACTGCATCCAAGCTTTGATCCCGCCTGAAGCATTTTCAATTCATCTTTACCCCCTTACTCTGTAGTATCAGGCTAGGAATGTCACAGATTTCTTACAATCTTCAGAACAATTGTTTAATTTTTTACTCAAGTGCCAGTATTGCAACTTTTCCAAATACAGTTAAAAGTGGTGTAAAACTTCAAACTCAAGGTGTTCTTGTGTTACTAAACCCAATGAGCTATTGTTTTATTAAAACTATATTCAATAAAAAATATCCTTGAACACTTCTATGGCACAATACTTTGAAAGCACAACGTAATTATTTCATTTTGCCTTAAAAACTCTAACCTAGGAAAATTCTTTTATATATAATAAGCCTTATTTCCCACCCTCCCCAGTCATGAATGTGAAAAAGACTCCATATATTCCAATTCCTAATGCTTTGCAATTGCATTTCAACACCAACATTGCCTGCCCCTGATGAAACGATGCCTCACAACTTCAGTTACCTCAGTGAAGAAACATTCTTCAAAACACATGATCTATAAAATTATTTTTACTAGCATCTTATCATGCTGAAAAGAACATATAATTCATCTATCTCAGCTGTCCCCAAAGCTTTGCTTAGCCTACATCTCTTCTCCTGGACTTCTAATGCACAAGACCTTGTTTCCTACAAGTAATATGTGACTGTTAACTAAGCTCTTGTAAATCCAGCTTTTTTTATTATTATTTTTGAAGGGGGATTCTTGTTGACATCAATTCAGCTAACCATACACAACAGTTCAGCAATCTTGCCTGTCAGATATTCTTTGAGGAGTGCCACAAGTAGTACTTCAAGATGTCCTGAGCTTACTCATATTACTTTACTGATAGGAGACAAATTCAAATTCCAACAAAGAGTATTTCAGAGGTTTTTTCCTTATATTTCAAGTGAAAAATCCTGTTGTTCTCAGTAATGAAACTGTCAGCAGAAACTAAAACTCACAGTCAGAGCTGTGGCAATGTTTGCATTTTTGTTAAGATACTCATAGATATATAAGATGAATAAAAGGGAGTGTTGTTTTTATTGTTTGTTTAGAAAGTTCATCCTCATGGAATCCTGTTAAGAAAAGTTTAAAATGCAGTGAATAGAATGCAAGCAAAAGGTGAAAATTAAGAGACAAAAGAAAAAGCACACATTAATATAACAGCATTGTGCCCAACTTTGTTTTGTTTTGTTTTTTGTCATAATCCTCTCATACACAAGGCTGTCAATACTGCAAATTGCATGACAGAACCACAAAGAAATAACTTTTTATTTTATATAAATAGAAAATATTCTAGGAGAAAAAAACAGTTACAAAGCACAGTGCCTCTAAAAATACCTCCTTGTAATTAATAAATAATAGGAACCAAGTGATTTGTGAATATGACTGTGTGATAAACAGCCCACACACACCTGCTTGGAAGGCAGGTGGGAATACAGCCCACACTGGCACATAGCAGCATGCTGGGACCTGTGGGCCCTTGTGGCCATTGGAAAACCATAAGGGAAATCACAACTACCTGTAACTATCGGTAAGGGCAGCCTTGACACCCATCTTGCAGGGCAAACCTGTACAGACTTGTTTTGTGAAGCTTGTGCATGCCACACATCCAAGTGCAACGTATGGGAGCATCCCCGCTGCTGGCAGGCCCAGAGGCAGCTCTCTGCCTCCAGGCAGATGATGTGTACAGCACACTTCAGGGACTGTCTGCACAGTTGAAGGAGCTTTGTGGTTTTCCCAGGTAAAACAGAGACAGCTGTACTTCACTGTCCACAAGTAGTTTCTTTCACAACACCTCAAGGAAGTGCCAGAATTACCCATACCCAGCCTCCAAATCACTTATCTACAAATCTGATGTGCAAGTATGTAAAAACATCATTCCCATGTTGTGAAACAGCCAAGTTGATGAAAAAAAAAAAAAAACAAACAAACACCAAACTTCAAAAGTTCAATATATCCCTGAGAGCAGTGTTTCTCAAGCTTCTCTAATAACCAAAAAGCCAATGAAATTTTTGGGGGGGGAAATTCCACAGGCAATGCTGTACCCATCGATCTGTGCCTACCAGATGTTTCTGCATGCAGCTGGCACATCACTGCTCACCGCTAACTGCAGGGCGTCACTGTGTATGCTTTTAGGATTGCTTTGATTTTCACTTCCAACTCCCACTGCTATACAGATCACCTTCTGATGTTTTATAGACCACCTGTGGGCTGTAGACCATTGATTGAATAACACGAATTGCCACAGATGGTCACTTGGAAACTTAGATCCACAGCTGACACAGAAATAGTCCATCCATTAAAGAAGATGAAACAAGGATGCAGGACCAGATTTCATAGCCCTGGAGGTTCAAATATTGATTAACAGTAAACTTATCAGTAAGAACAGCAGAAATACTTCCTCTTGAGAAACAGCCTCCATTACAACTTGTTGTTGCTAGGGATTAATTCACGGGAAGAAAAAGACAAACTAGCAAAGAAAACAAAGCACCCACCTGCCATTTCCCATGCAGCACAGTAGCTGTGGGAGGGCATATAACATTGAAATCTATCAGTTCTTACAAGTCCTGTAAACACAACAGACTGATAATTTACCCAGGAAATTCTGCTTCTGGCATTCTGTGGGCTCATACATCCAAAAGCTCCATTACCATCAAATATTGCCATCAGCTTCTTGAAGGCTAAAGATTTTCCTTAGTGCTGGGGTCTGTAAGGTTAACAGCTTGCCATGGGCTGGGCTGCCATTCGGACCAAGCCTGTCTCACGATGCCTGTCTGCATGGTGCCCTGCTGTGACACAGACCATGGCACCATAGTAATATTTTATGAGGCCTTTTTCTGTGAGCCAGCAAAGGCAAGTCCCACTGGTATGAAGAAGTGAGGTAAGAACAGCTGCAGGGGTTTGGAGCAGTGTGAAACCAGCCCAGTGCTGCCTCCTTGGTGGCAGCTTTTGGCACACAGGAGAGGGTAAGACCAAGACATGCACATACTCTTCTCAGTGCTCAGCGTGCCTGGTTCATAGGTTATACCAAAGTGGAAAAAAACCAAAATTACAGTTTAGGTGTAAAAGAAAACTTCAAATCTCAAGACCACCATCATTATCTGTAATTTGGGTGTATGACTCTCTTAGGAAAAGCAGCAATTCAAATGAATGGGTTGTTTATAGAACTCTCCCATTCAGAGGGATCCCAAAAGCTGTTCAAGGGCAGTTCAGGAAAATGTCACACAACTGTGGTAAAATATGACATTTTAACAACCCTGTAGACACACATTTTTTTTTCCCCTTCCTCATGTATTAATTCTGATCTGAGCCACACTACACGAGTGAAATATGATGTGCTAAATTTTAGATTGCCCTTTGGCCAGACTTTTACACTGGTCTCCACCTTGAGACAGACAGGTGGGAACTGTGGGTAAGAATAGTGTCTGCTCATGAAAGCCTAATCAATTCAAAAGACAACATCAGATGCAGGACTTTATCTTGGTCTCTTCTGCATGCACACTCTGCACAGCAAATGGCAACTTATTTACAGAGTAGCAGAAGGTGGTTCCCATAATGACTCCGATGAATGTGTTTTGCTCTCTCACATTGTTAGGCAGGTAATCGGATGGGTTCAAAATGAGTATGCAAGCAGCAACATAGGCACAATCAGCCCTGAATGGTGAACAGGCAGACCTGATGTTAACTACCTTCTAAGGCAGATATTTTAAGACATATTGAATACTGTCATTTTTGCCAAAGTCACTCTGATGAACTGAGCTGGGGTAAAAAAAAAAAAATAAAATAAAAATCAGATTATGACTGTGCAGAGGGCACATAATGCAGATGTTAGCAATTTACAACATATCAGCCTTCACTGAAAGAAATACAAGCACAGAAAGGAGCACTCCACCTTCAAATCTCATCCATGACATCACAGTATGCTGCCTCCAGTGTCTAAAGAAATAAGGACAGGAACACACTTAATTCAAGCTATTCAGCATCTTAGTGAAGGAATCAAATTGAGATAAAAGACAGCTCAGTCTGTCATAAATCTCAAAACCGCAATACTTAGAGAAAAAGAAAAAACAAAATAACAAAACAAAACAGTGCCATTCTCCCTTTTAAACTTTCTTACTAGGATGAGAAAGATCAGGAGCTAGGAGTTAGCACTGTGATGCCGAACATGTTTCCTGGTACATGCCTCCCAGGAGCTCCTCAAATATTTGAATGTACATGCATGCTGCAGAAAACATGCATTTTTGGTTGAGAAACAATACAAAAACCTGAAGCATGAAGGGGAATGCATTGACCAGGTTTTCACATTATCCAGGTTGACATGAACTCTGACTCAAGGACAGCTTTTATCTTCTCCAGAGGCAACAATAATTTTAGCTCTACTCAAATTTGTGTTACCAGGGACACAATTCAGTGGGAGTATTGAGTGCAAGTATTAAATACACGTTTTGGGGAAAACGGTGACAGAAACCAAATTACAGCAAGGGTCCTTTGTGTCTGTTTCTTCATGTAGAGATTGAATGCTACCATGATGAGGACACAATGCAGCCACAAATGCACCATATGGTAACTCAGCAGACTCTGATTTGAATAGGAGGATGCTACAGGGTATTTTTCACATAACAATTATACCTGCTAGCAACACCTTGGGGCCAGAACAGGTCTGCAGTGACATTTTATAAAAATAAAAATTTCTATTTATAGTTTCCACTGTGAAACAGAAGCAACTGTCAGTTCAGGCTGTTCTAGAATCTCTCCCCTTCACCTCAGCCCTGCCCTGAAACTTAGAGAGATTATACACAGATGAAAAACAAACAAACAAACAAAAAGAAAAGGAAAGGAAAGGAAAGGAAAGAAAAAAAACACTACTTGGAAGTCCAAATGTTCATTTTACATTTCACCTTCCCTCCATACTGTATATGTCAATAGTGAAAAATGTTGCTTTGCTTATGTGATAGAAAAAGCCCTGCCCAACACATCAAGCCAGAACTGTTAATATCCTGTCACAAGGAAACGTAGTGAAATGGCTTTGCTGACATCTCAATCGCCCTGTGTCGAGACTGGGAGCTGGTAAAAGCTCCACTTGATTTGGAGGGTGTGTTAAGAGCAGCTTTCCAGCATGGTGGGTTATGGCAGGATCTCGCCCCGGGAGTTGCCCTCTTTCATCATGTAGCCTTAAAAGTCTTTTTGCTGTTAGGGGGGAGTCAGACCATTGGGAGAAAGAAAAGATGACAATGAGGATTGCTTGGCTCCTTAAAGAGCTACAGTTTAGAGTTCTGTTTTCACTACCATGCAGCCACACTTGGCACACGGACAGCAAACTTGTGCATTGTATTTTCTCTTTTCTCTTTCTCAAGAGGTAATTTTAATTTTGTTTCAATTTTCTTTTCAACAACTCTCTAAAAATTAAGTGCATCCTTACTTCAAGTACAAGAAACCTGCCTGCTTTTGAGAGTCAGTGGGAGCCTTTTTGACTGATCTAAGTAGGTTTCAGTCTGAACCACCAATGAAATGACTGCTAGCTTAGTGTAGGGACTGGAGGACAGGATATATCTTCTTAGCACATCACATATCTCTGAGCATCTCCTCCTTCTTTACATCTGGCTTTCCTGTTAACACATCATGGTCTTCATAACAAAAGGTCATCAGTCATTTCTGGTTTACCACCTTCTTAGCAAAGTTGCCTGTTTCCAAGCTCATGATTTCACTTCCAGACTGAACACTATGACTCTAGCTAGTCTACAGCCTATCATACCATCAGAAAAAGAAGCCTCTGTTCCACTTATGTGTCTTATCTTCTTTCCTAATAGCATCCATATTTTCCCTTTTGCAATACCCATCCTTGACAAGAACCTCAAAACCAATATCCCCTGGCACAGTGTCAGAGCTGCTATTAGGAAGGAGCAGTGTGTGTGGGGGGGGGAGAACCCCACACAAAAACACAAGAGGCACCTGTCAAAATCATCTTCTGAAAATGTATTATCTGAGGAGGTTATAGCTTCCTTTTCCACCCCTCCACCCTGTAAAAAGAAAAAAAAAAATAGTTTAACTGCTCTGTACAGTAAGAATTAAAATGAATGTCTGCAGTATGGGGTCATACTGGGAAGTATGCCTTACATTGGTTACTTGTGCTTCAACAATGCAGGATCTGCCTGGGTTCCTGAGCATTAGTCAGGCCCCTCTGGGCCACTGGCAATTTCTGTACGCAGCAGGGTACACAGTCCAGGGGAAGAGCTGATGCAATAATGTGGCAGTATCCATACTACTTCATCACTTTCTTGAATAATCTACTCAAGTGGGAAGGTTAGTTGCCTCTAATCTGCCCTGTTACACCAAATGCATACCCTTCTCTCTGCTTAGTTACTTTCCAAACACAGGAACAAATACTCTTAACAGCATCATTAGTCTCGGGTAGATGACTGCCCAGCATAAGCCATATTTATACTAAAGTGGTTGTTTATTATCCTTCTGGTAACAGTAGAAATATTCATAGATTCTCCAATAAAATCCGTAAATTTTACACTCTCAAAATATTTTGGTTTTTTGTTTTTTTTTTTTCAAAAATTAAGGAATATCCATTAAAACAATCAATGTTATAAACAGTGTTAAAAATATGTATCAATCCAGAAAACACCAGTTTAATGCAGTTGACATTAAGAACATGAAACTTCTTGGGTCTCCTCAGGACAATACAACATTTCTATTAAGATCAAAGAAAAGGAAACAAAGTACCACAGAACTTTTGAATTTTTTATGCCTTTTTAAAAAATTGTTTTACTCTTATTCTGCTTTACTATAAAATTCTAATTTCTTTTCTTGCTTTGCTCAGTAGCACCTCTCAATATGCTGGTTTTCTGTAACAGAATGGAGAGTTTGATTTTCAGTTTGAATTACTGTCAATCTATTTCCAGACTCATAACAGACTGTACCTTGGCAAAGTCTGAGTATTGTGTCCACCAGAGACCACTCCCATTAGGCAACTTGATTATAGTGAACTCTTTTGGAGAAAAGAAAATTTATCAAATGAATAAAAATGAGCTACATCACTTGACCTCATGACTATACAATGGTCCCTGTCTTTTTCTATTTACTCATACAGATGTAGCCCAAGTGTTCAATCTAATCTGTAGCTGGGCAGGCTGCCCTTATTCTTCCCAGCAATGAACCAAGTGCAATTTCCTCACCCTACTGAAACTCTTCACATACATATGTGATGTTGCATCTCACATAGCTGCATTTCAGTCATGGAGAATTGATATTCATCTTTAGTTTATAGAATCAGCTCACCTGGAGGTGAAGCTGTTATTGCTGTTATTATCACTGCTACATAAATTAATAATAATGGAAGAAAGAAGCAGCAAAATTAAACCCATAAGTTACAAGTCTAAGCTAATGTTGGCACCTAATTCCTGTTTCTGCTCAGCCTCCTGCACTTTATCTTAAAGGCAATCCTATATATAGATAGTATTTTAAGCTATATCACAGCAAGGATAAATATTTCCCCAGTACCTTGACTAGATCAACCTTAGCCAATAGACTGAAACTGCTCTTTCCACTGCCAACACTAATCGTAGATTTCAGCTGTTCTTCTGGATAAATCTCATGGAGACCTTCATGCTTTACATTAAATTAGAGAGATTAACAATGCAGTGAAGATGTTTGTGTGTGGCAATGTTGGGGAACTCTGAGAACCTTTCCTGTATTTAGCTTCATCAAAGAGAATTTAAACTGCTAGTGCTGTACACTTGGTGCCCTCTCTTGTTATAACTTGCCAGACAGATCCAGGAAGATGACACCAGAGAGGTGTTAGTTATTCCATGCAACACTGACTTCAAATGAATATTGTGCTTTGTTATCTTACATTATTTCCCTGTTATGAAGTTTGATGGCGTTTTCATTTGGATCACTAAAGTAATATCCTGTGGAAGAAGATAAACAGGTAGGCTTGATTTTCTCTACTGTTTTATAATGCACTGAAATGTATATGCATACACTTCTTTTTTTGCTATATGTTGTCTTCTGCACCATACCTCTGTGTTCCCTCCACTTACTAGAATGCATGTGGCAACTCAGAAAGAGCTCCCATGAAAACATGCAGCTATGCAGGTCTCAGGTTACAGGCAGTGCCAGAGCTTTTCACTGGTAATGGACAGCAGTACTAAGAACAGTTGTGTGAGGTGTATCCAGACAGACAATCCATTCAGTCTTCTGGCAGAGCTATAAGAGGCAGCAGAAAGGTCAAGGAGCATCAGGAAGACTGAGAAAGAGATAGCATCTCTTCATGGGCCCATGCTCTGCTATCACTGAGACAGAAACAGGGACAGGCAGAAAAAAAAAAAACAAACCCAAACAAAAAACAGTATCAAAAGGACCCTGTATCCCATCCCCACCAGGCTGAAGGCAGTAGCTTAAAAGAAAGGAATCAACAGAGGCAAGTCCACAATCTGTGAGGCAGGTAAACCCCTTCCTTGCCCACATCACATTCCCAGATGCCTCTGTACAATAGATGTGTAGCTCTGGCTGTAGAAGACCAGTCAATGGATGATGTGGATACTGGTCCATCTACACCAAAGGTGTTCCCAAGGTCAGAAAGGATCGGCAACAGGACATTAAATGAAGTCATGACACATTTAGCAGGTCCAAGATCACAGCAGGTCAGAAAGAAACAGTGCTTTATAACTTTTATTTTGGAAATGGAAAGAATACTTGGAACTGCTCAGAGAGATGGAAATTTCAGAACTTGTAAAAAACATACTCCAAAATGAGCATGAGCACAGTGCTGCTGAACATAAGGAAAGGAGTGTGGAAAATACTTCTTGCAACAAGATGAGTTTCTATGCAACATGTAAATATGTAAACTGGGCTACATTATTCTGGCCTGTCTGTATGACTCTCAGTAAGATCTGTACTCCTGTCTTTTCTACAAGGAGAATCATCTTAGGAAAACTTTCTTTGTAACTTCTAACAGCAAGATATGCAGTGCTGATTTACGCAAAAAGATCAGTGTTTAAGCAGTTGTTATGGATCACCCATAGAAAGGCAAACAAAACCTGCTAATTGTCATCTCCTCCTGTACCATCAACAAAGAATGAGGACTGAAAATATTCCTAAGCCTTGCATTCTGTGGCTCTAGGTACAGAAGCCTCACCCACCATCTTAAGAGATGAAAGAATGTTAAGATAAATAGTTTATTTCTTTATGGACCTGCAGGCCAATATTTACCTCAATGAATACTTTTAAAGAAACCAAATCAGAACTATGGCTTAGTGAAGGGAAAAGATTTAAGTGAAGGAAAAATGAGAACTACATTTTTAAATGTCATGTCAATAATTTCAATATAACGTCTCTTAAAATAATTGGATATTTTGCTTTCCCAGAGTGTTCTTTTACCACACTTATTGTAAACTGCCCTTTCTCCTTTCAATTCTATAGTTTTCACTAAATTGTGGCAAACACTTAAAAACTAGAAACCTCTCTCCAACGGTACCGGTATTTCCCATTGAAATATGGAAAATAAGATGAGATGGAAATAGTGTTAAAATAAATAAATAAAAATAAATCAATAGCTGCTTAACAAGCCCTTCTCCTGCAGTGTGAAATCTTGCACAAGACTCTTTTATTCTTTTTAATCTTCTGATCATAGGTAAATGAAAGAACCCAGGAGCTTGATCCATGAAAGAGCGTGCCTTGAGAACGAAAGAGAAACACAAAACACTTTTTTGAAAATATTAAGATGAAGATATTGTGTTTAAGATTTTTTTTTCCCTGTAAGCACTATGAGTAACTACACCTTGAAAACTAACAGAGAAGTGTTTTAGACAATGCAACCCACAGAGAGGAAAATTAACCTATTACAAGATTTCCTTTCAAAACTTCTGCATACTGTGAAAGCTGCATAATAAGCTGTGATAGGACGTATGCTCACTGCTCAGTCTTCAGCAAAGATGAGCTCACTTTCTGCTGAACAGGAGTGTGAAAATCTATCAATTTGATCACTAATAAAGATGGACACCGATAAGTCCTCAACTTCATCTGCATCAACACTGTAGTCTCAAGCACATTTGAACTCCTCAGGTTTCTGATAGATAGCATTAATGAAGACCTGAATATGGTCCTCATGCTGAGAAAACACGGCATTAAGACAACTGTTATTTAAACTACAACTAAATCAAGACATTATGACTAAGAGAATATGCATCAATGCAGGTTCCCAGATCTTTTCACAGAATCACAGAATTGTCAGGGTTGGCAAGGACCTCAAGGATCATTTAGTTCCAACCCCCCTGCCATGGGCAGGGACACCTCACACTAGATCAGGTTGCCCAGAGCCACATCCAGCCTGGCCTTAAAAACCTCCAGGGATGGGGCTTCTACAACCTCCCTGGGCAACCTGTTCCAGTGTCTCACCATCCTCATGGTAAAGAACTTCTTCCTAACATCCAATCTCAATCTACCCATTTCTATTTTTGCTCCATTCCCACTAATCCAATCACTACTTGACATCCTAAAAAGTCCCTCCCCAGCTTTTTTGTAGGCGCCCTTCAGATACCGAAAGGTCACAACAAGGTCACCTCAGAGCCTTCTCTTCTCCAGGCTGAACAGCCCCAACTCTCTCAGTCTGTCTCCATAGGAGAGGTGCTCCAGCCCTCTGATCATCCTCATGGCCCTTATCTGGACAAGTTCCAACACATCCTTGGAGAGTCTCAGTTTAGCATTCTCAAGAGAGTTTGATTTCCTTCCATGTTGATGTTTATGTGAGTCATTGAGGAATGAAGAGAGAGACATTTATCCTTGATTGCAGCACAGGACAAAAATGTACAAAATGCACACATTTTAACCAGTAAATGCATGGTCTCAGGAAGTCAAATCTCATATAAGCAGAACATGTCAATACAGTTCTCTAGGGTTATGTGATATGTACACATGCTAATTCTGGAAGTCTAACTACCTTGGCTGAAAGCCATGTTTGTTTGAAAAGACATCCTCACACACACATTGGGAGCTTAGTAGAAAGAAGATGCTTAGAGGAGGTAGTATAGCTGCAGGATACAAATGACATAAGGATGGAATGGAAAACACTGGTGAAAGAAAGGTTAGAACCCAAAATGGACAATGAGTTAACAATTCATCATCCTCATATTTATATGGATTGAGTTATCAATAGCATGACCAGGTGATGTTACAATTTCACACAACAGAAGATAAGGCAGTCAAAAAGATCCATGAGTAGAGAAAACACCTTTGAATAGAGTGGGTAACTGTCATAGTGATTTCAACTCCAAATTTTACAGAACAGAAGAGCACATTGCTGGAGTTGGTAGGCAGGGACCTAAAACAGTCACAACGCTTAAGCAGCACTCTTAAGACTTAAGCAGTGCTCAAGATGAAAACTGCTATTCAGGAGCTGCTCTACAACACTGGCCACATTATACTGAAATTCAACATATGTGCAGAGATACACACACACAAAAATACCCCAAATTAAAAAAAAATCCTTTAAATCAGAGTTTAATTTTAAAAAGAGGAAATGCATAAAAATTAGGGCTTATTGGATAGAAATTAAAAGTGATGGATAAATTATATTAAGCATTTGAGAAATATGTTATGTAATCCCATTGATTAGAGATTCAAAACAAATACATGCCAGTTCTGAAAACAAATTTCAAATTTCCTTAAAAGAAAACAGTCTGGTAAAATGAGAGACTAAAATGAGCTATTTGAAGTAGGGAGACTTCCTTATAAAGAAGTCACAATTAAAGAGTAAAAATGGAGGATCAGCTCTGTAAACACAGAGTACCAACGGAACGTTTAAAAAATAAAACTTGACTTAATGTAAAGGCATAAAAACTAGCAATAAATAGTTACACATGGGACAGGAAGAAAGCCTGAGGAAAAAAAGGTATGCAAGACAAGCTTGAAGAAAACAAGGTTAAAGCCAAGATGTTAAATTAATTCTTTGCATTAGAGTAGGGTAATTTCAACTCTGAGCCCTTTCTTTTGGGGGAATGGGTGAGACAGAACACTTTAAATTACAGTACTGAATTAACGTATAAAATAATCCACTAAGATCTCTTAATAGTCTTCCATAAGAAAATTCAATATAAAGTTGCTGAACTATTAGATGCAGTATCTATCTATCCTATCAAGAACATTGACTTCATTACCAGAGAAATAGAAGGTAGCAAATGCAGCAACACTTTTATAAAGGGCTTTGAGACAGACCTGAGTACTCACATACAAACAAATCCATAAATAAGTACAAATTATTTTTTAAAATCAGAATAAACAAACAGGCAGTTTAACTAAATGACTAAAACACATTTGTGCTTTTTTCTTTTTTCAGAGGGAAGACAGACCTCACAAATTTATTAGAAGCCTTCAAAGGAATCAGTTTATGTATTGATAATGATGGTATAGTTGTAACTCTGCCCTTTACTTTCATCATTTTTGTTGAAAAATAAAAAAAGCAAACATACCAAGTTGATATATAACAAAAGGGAATGTGCCCTTAACAGATTAATTTATTAAGTAATAGGAAAGAAAGGTCAGGAGGGAAATTTTCAGTGGACACTGGGGGGTATCCAGTCAGATCAATGCTACTTCTTAGCTTTGTAAATGCCATATCAAAGAAACCATCGGATATAGAGAACTGAAACAACTTTATGACAACATGAAATTTAGTAGATTGTAAAACAAAATAAACAAACAAACCAAAAAGCTGCACAAGGATCTGATGATACTGAATGATCGGGCAGTAAAATGGAAAATGAACAGCATCAGCAAACGTAAAATACCAGAGTGCACAAACAAAATCATCCACACCACACGTACCCCCTCTGAAATAGTTTGCAAATCTACTACCATCATCCAAGCAAGCATCAGTTCTGGTCTCAAACATGACTAAAAACCCAAAGAGGTTATTAAGACTTACTAGATATAGTAGAGAACAAGCCAACCAGAAGGTATCCAAATATTATATATTAAACAGCTATGTGACCATGACTTGAAAACTGTGAAGCTTTGCCTCTCCATCTGACAAAGATACAGTTGAAGTGGAAAAAACACAGCAAACATCAACAAAGTAGGCCAGCATCTTTGGAATGCAGAAGGATTAAACAAACCATGATTTTTCAGTGTGAAAAAATGGTATCTCAAGTAGAACACAACACAGAGTTATAAAATAATGAATGGCAGACATAGCAGGAGACTAGGGAAATATTATTCATGATTTCTAGCACAGGAAAGCTAGACAGCAAACATCACTTTCAGAGAACCTGTGGACCAAGCAGCTTTTATTTTATTACAGATTTCTGGACGTGATTTTTCTAGTCAGATTTTTAGGACTATCTATATGAAACATCAAATCTACTGCTAAATTTTGCTGATCTCTTCACCAACTCTGTAAAGAAAAACAAGAAAACAGAAACTATACAGCTCATAAAACATGTAAACTCTTAGATTAAGATGGGTATATTGGGATTCAGAATTATTCAGTGCTTCAGAGCATTTATTGACAAAGGAGTCGAAAAACCTCTACTACTTTTCCCTTAGTGAAAAAAGACAATGAAAATTTCTTATTTGGAGCTGATGACATTTCATAGGAAACTGTGCATAAAAAACCCAACTAATTTTATTTCTGAACTATTTATTCATTGGCTTATTTTCCAACAACGATACTGAACAGAAGAAATATGAAAAGCAATAAAAGCATAATTTGATTTCGAAGTTTCTACCTGAACAAAAATGTGGGTTTTTTTGTGGTTTTGTTTTGTTTTGGTTTGGTTTGGTTTTTTATAAAAAAGTCAATAAATGGTACTGACACAGATCATTTTACAGAAGGAAAATTTCTCCATAATGTGAGTAGTCAATTATAGATGGTGTCCTGAAGGGTCTAACCCCCAAACATGCCCTAGCCCAAACAATAGGCTAAGCACCTGCACCTGCAAATGTGCTTACCCTGGACAGTTCCTGGGGTCCAGATGGCCAAGGTAAATGTGTAGCATGTGTGATTAACATTGTATACACCTGTGAATGTACAAACCTGGACACTTCCTGAGGTCCAGATAAACATATACCACATGCAATTAACTTTGTAACACAGCTGTGAACTGCGTGTGCCCCTGGACACTTTTGGATATGCCCCATCCTAGAGGTCCAGTTATCAGGGTTCTGTGTTACCAAAGGGCATTAATTGCCTTGGGACAGTATTTAAACCAGGCAAGAGGTCAGGCAACTTGCCTTGTTCTCACCCAGCAAGCAACTAGAGCCAAATGCTGCCTAGGGCCTGCTTACCATAAAGAGACAAGACAAATGCTGCCCAAGTAGCAGCTAAAGAACCTGCTCTAGCAGACCAACTTCACCCAGGCCTTGTACTTGGACCAAGGCAGAAAGGGAAAAAGCTCCAAGGGAACTGAATCCCATAAGAGGCTACAGACCAGCAACTGGGCATGACAAGAGAGAGGCCCCTTAGCCCTTTCCAAGCCAAGGACTGCTCAAATCTTAGCCACAGCATCTGGGAAGATACCAGACAGAGAAGCAAGTTGTGAATACCCAGCTAATCTGCCACAGAATCCCATTTGTGGGAAACCCACAGATCATAGCACCTGTATTTCCAATTTGAATTACTGTATTGGAAATGTTAGATCTGTGCTTAAATCATTTAACTGTCTTTATACGTGCAGTGACAAACCCACAACCAAATAATTGAGCCTGTGAATACACTTCGTAAATAAGTTACGGTGGTGTTTGAAGATACCACTGCCAGGAAATATTGATTATAAATATATTAAAATATACCTTTTTATTACAGATGGTAAGTGCAAAGTTATTTGGAAATCAAATACATATTTTGCACCACAAAACTACTGTTTTCCTTCTACTCCTTCATATCTGACCATCCTTACAAGCTATCACACTTACGAAGCATCAGTAACTACAAGGGCATTCACATTTCTGAATAAGGCAACTTAGTTTAATGACATCCTAATTTCTCTGAACGTATTCATTACTTCAGATGGGTACATCTGCCTCAAACTGACCCAGAATTAAAGAAATTAGTAACCAAATATTACTTGACTAATTTTACATGGCTCTCGCAAAGAAATTTTGTGTTTTCCCCAGTTCTGAAGATTCTAGGGTGCTCCCCAAGGAGTGGTACATGGCAGACAGAAGACCATCCATCTCCCTGTCATGGCTTCCCAGACAGCTATGTGCAGCTGCTGCCCGCCACTATGGGGGCATTTGGAGTCCTGGGGGACCTTCAGTGGAACTGGGGCACAGCACAGTTTTTGCCATCACAACTTCATATTAACCCAAACCCTCTCTGCAGACCAGGTGCTTCTCTACTACCTGAGTTCACAGTACACCTATAGAAATCATTTGGTTGTCTGAGGAAGCAGCCACTCTGGGTGGTGGTGCCTCCTCCCTGGCACCTGCAGAACCTGCTGATAGGCACTTTTATTGGCAGCAAGTTGTGGGCTCTTATACCACATCAGCCACCCTGATTGGGCTGGGCACCCAAGACCCCTTCAAAGCAAAAGCAGGTACGTGGCCAGCCTGCCCCTGCCCAATGGCTGCCTGCCTCAGTGTGGGTGAGGAGCAGGGAGTGCTCACAGCACCCTGTATATTGCCTGATTTACAAATGGTTAAGTCTTGTTTGTCTGTGTTCACCCTGACTGGACTGATACTACAAAAGCAGTTCCTTTCTTGAATACATCTAATTTATGTCACTGTTCTGCCCTGCCATGACTTAGGGTAAAACAATCTCAGCTGCATCCCAGTAAGAATGATCACTTACTTATCTTCCCCTCTGTCTCCAAGGTAAAGGGCTTTATTGCAGCCACTGCAAAGTACCATGCTTTGCAATTTTCAGGGATTTGCTGTTCACTGCTGACTATCTCCAAGGTTCACAGTCCAAATGGTATTTCTAGTTCCAAATCTGAAGATATGGAGGGGTGCAGTGGGAAATACTCTGGTCTCCAGGCCCAACAGCTACCAGCTTTCCTTCACCCTGTGCAGAGTAGCTGTCCAATATCAGAAGGGTAAAGATGCACTTCTAAGATTTATAAGAACTGCTGTTACCTACTAAAGAAAAACAAAACCAAACATTTTAAATTAGCTCTCCTTTCATTTGCTTGTACCATAAACATGTATAGAAAAACAAACACCACTTATTTTTAAAGTCATCTTTGGCATCAGTTTTCAGCACAGTTGGGTCTTACCACCTGAGGCAGAATCAGATCACACTGAATGAAAATATCTTCAGGAATCTTCAGATGTTGAATATGGCAAGTTGCCAGCTTAGGACAGCATGTGAGCTGATACATACCCCAATTTACATACAGCAAATGAGAGCCAGGGAGCCCTACACAAGAGTTCTGCCACATCAAACAGAAAACCAAACTGAGCTGGAAGGACTTTGGGTCCCATTGGCTATCAAATGTTATGAACTCCTTTGATTGTTGGAGACTAACCTCCATTCATGATGTAATAATTTCACTTATGTGAATTCTGTGAGCTCCTTAACTAACATAAAAATAAGTAACTGATGGCCTCCTAGACAAATAGAAGACCTGTAAGCTTAGTTGAAAAACTGTAAGCTGAGTTGAAGATCTCTTTAAAGGAGAAACAGTACCACCTGTTAGCTTTGTTTTAGGATTCCATTTCCCAGTTCATTACAAAACCCTAATCTGAAATCAAAGATCCACCAGGAACTCTGCAAACCATTCAAACATATCACTCATACAATCTACAATTCTAAACTAGATTGAAGGGAGAATGAAAAAAATCAATCTTGTTAATTACCTTCAATCGATTAAAACAGATTTCTCTTATTTCAAGCAGGGATGTTTGGTTTGGGTGTTTTCTTAACTCAGAAGTAAAATATTCTAGTTATGTGAAACACCCTAAAAAACTCAATTTTCTTTTGGATAAACTTCACATTTCTAAATCTAAAAATAAGATTTATAGCCATGTAATTAAAGGGGATTGAGATGTGAAAGAGTTAAAGAAAAAAAGGCAAGGCAATTAGAAAGTTCAAAACTGGCACTCAGTCTTTTAATTCCTATGATTCTGTATGTAATCCTAGGTACTTTTTATTATATTGTTTTCGTTTCCACAACCCTGTTTGACTTACACTCATCCAGCCCTTGTGTAAGCAAAGAGTTCTCCACATTTATCCAAGAAACTGTAAGGGTCTGTAGCATGAACTACTGTTTACTCACTACATTGATGCTACACTTATTTTCAAATAGCCGCTTGGACTCCTGCAAAAGGCTAAGAGCAATATAAACAAACCCAGATGGCATTGTTTTGACACATGTAAAATCTTGAGTCTGCCATCAGAGGGATGTGAGAAATCTCTAGCTTTCCACCACCCAATTAAATAAACACAGTCTATGCTTTAACACTCAGGCAGATGCTTGTATAGCTATCACCAGGGACACATCTTGTGCATTTTAGACCCTCTCCAAAGATCCAGAAATCCTGAAGTGTAGGATGTTTTTAAACAAGTGGCATGAATCTCTAAGAAAGAATACTGGGGGAGAGAAGGCTTCACAATAAAAGTGATAAGCACTAAAAACCTGGTTTCTTCCCATCTATAATTTCTCAATTTTGATATACTGTTTCTGTTCTCAAGCAAGACATCATTAAAGACACCTAATATATCTAGTTGCAGCACTGGTGGTACTCACCTATCCCTCCTGCCTGAGTCTAAAGGGTTGAGCCTCTTCTGAATAACTTAATCCTTTTCCTACCATTTTTTCCTACTGTGATGATTTCACAAGGTGGTTTAATGAAATCTATAGATATTTGAGTCATGGAAGCAAAACAAGTTTCAACAATTCCTGCAGAGTTTTGTCTGCCCTAGCAATGCCATCTTAGTAAAATCCCTATTTACTATTAAAATGTGCTTGAATGTTCACATTTCTCATTCAGCAAGACTCTTGGGATCACACACTAGCAAAAGCACCTCTCTGCTTCCTGGGGCATACCATGCCTCTTTGGAATAACAATCTGAACTCCTCAGTCCCTGAATTCTAGTCTGTTTAAGTCAGACCCCCATCCAGAAGCATGGTCTGTAACAGCCTGTGCAAATACACACACCTTTGCATCCCCATTCTGGAAACTCACAGAAGCCTATGGTTGAAGGACCTGTAACAATTTAGATAATTGACATTGTATCCTATCACTCCTTTCTGGCAGAAAATATCATCTGGTCCCATAAGCCATTCACAGTATAACACTACAAAGTGATTTGTGTCTGTAATAATATATTTGCTCAATGCATTATGGGAAGAATGTGCTTAATTGAATGCTATAAACAGGAAAATTTTTGTTTGATTTTTACCCTTTCAAGGTTTTGGTGTGTTTTGTTTTGTTTTGGTTTGGTTTGTTTTTTTTTATGTTTACTTGTGCTTGCAAGTTTTAAATATTAGATGAAGGAAACGAATTAAACAAGAAAAAAATGAAATAAAGAAACATTGATATTGAAGAATGAATACAATGTTTCTAGCTATTCATTTATCCCAGATGGTATGACAGCCCACTGGTAAGTCTTCCACTAGAATACAGAAACCCCAAACCACAAGTCAGATTGCATTCTGCCAGGAACTTCAAAGCATGATCCTTCCCCACAAAATTCTCACAGTCCACACCAGCAAGGCATAAGCTTGACTACAGATAATTCTCATCCCTGTTGGTACAATGGGTCAGTGAACTACAGAGGAACTTGCCCAAGTGAGGACAGGAGCCTGTAGCAAGATGTAAAAATCAATCCTTTATCTCAAGTCACAACCCGCTTATTTATACTAAAATCAAAAACGTATTTTTAAACATCTACTTGGTAGGAACAAAATTTAAAACTAAACATTTTGGAAGGTTAAAAAGTCCAAATAATGTCTGATGAGGTTCCTCATCTCCAACAGCAGTAATGATTGAGCAGTTGAGTAAGAACCCACAGAGTTTTCTTCAAATCCCAGCCCCAGTGAAATCTAACAGGTAAGCACCTCTTTATGTCAGCATATATGTGGTGATGATGGTAAATTTTTAATTCATTTAGAACTTGAACACAAGAGTTACAGCAAGAAGAAAGTCTACAAAAAATAAATTCTTCTTTACTCTCCACTTGAGTGCTGTATTTTCTACTTACTCTTGCCTTCCACTTAGTGCATCATTAGCAGCAATTGCTTCTAGAGCAATGGTACACAACTTATTTCTGCTGAAGGTACTGATGAGGGTACTTGCCAATAATTGTAGGCATTTTACAGACTCCACTGAAACTAGAAGGTGAATACTGAAATGCCTCTTAATATATACAGGGAGAGACGTTCTCTCTATGTAGCTTCAAGTCTCACCAATACCTTGGGGTTTGAAGTAACACAGTACAAAGATGTGAAATTTCTGTTCATTGATTTTAGGCCTGGTATGAACCTTAATGCAAAGCCTCAATCAGTGGCTATCATAACTACTTCCAGGCAAAGCTATCAGAGCAACAATATCATAGAATCATAGAATTGTTAGGGTTGGAAGGGACCTCAAGGATCGTCTAGTTCCAACCTCCCTGCCATGGGCAGGTACACCTCACACTAGATCGGGTTGCTCAGAGCCTGGCCTTAAAAACAGCAGGGATGAGGCTTCCACCACCTCCCTGGGCAACCTGTTCCAGTGTCTTGTTTCTTAAATGTCCTGCTGTCAGCAGCTGACCTGCTATCACCCATTCATCAGAACATAATTAACATCAATTCATAACTATAAGCTGATTTTCCTTTTCAGGCTATTGTAACTACCTTTTAACTCCTTTCTGTGCTTTACTGCATTGCCTAGATATGCAAGGAGAATAGGAGTCTCTTATCTATTTCAAGAGCTCCTAGAGGGACATACATTTTTTTTGTATAGCAAACTGTTCTGTATTCTCCTCGATTGCTATGACAAAAGTGGATCTCGAGTCTCATAAATAACTTTCTGATGCCTTACTTGGAGGGATGTGGATTTAACAGGGCCTGAAACATGGTCCAGACTAAGCAAAATCAAAGTACTGATACTGATTTTCAAAAGAAGAGAACAAGGAAGTTCCAAAAGCTACAGGTTTTTTGGTTGGTTGGTTGGTGGAAAATATAGTTGGCATCGAAGTTCCAAAATTCCTAGCTGTGAGAAACACACCTATTCCATACTGAGGAGTCAAAACATCTGCTCTACTGACTATCTGCAGTGTTATTTTAGGTCACTGAAAATTCTGCCCAGTGGACTCTGTACTGATGTCCAACTGCCATTATCAAATGCTGGATGCAAGAAAGCCATTCCATTGGTGATTGCAACAACCACTGGCAAGGCTGTTTAGACATCTGTTATACCACTGACTTATCTCAGTCATGCTGGCTCAGCATTCTCTACCAGCCTCTCATAAAAGCACTGCCAGTCCTTGGCCTTCAGTCTGTTCATTGGAGGAGGCTAATGCAATCAGCTTGGATTTGCTATACAAGAGGGAGTGAGAAGGAGCAAGGGACTCTATTTAGCAACAAGCTGTGGCTAAAACACTGCTATCAATGCATGAAGTTGGCTCACACCACCAGGTTTATGATGCTCTGGATAACCACATTCCCAGAGTGAGCTACAACTGATGAATATGCACACGATGTCATCATCATGATTGAAGGATATTGTTATAATGATTCTCAGCAGTGCACTCTTTCATCACTGAAATTCTGCTCATTTCACAGGGACATATTTTAATTCACACTTGCAGTTTGGTTTGTAGCCACCACAAAGAGCAGACATTGCATTTGTAACCAGGATTCTCAACTGGGGATGTGTGGATGAGAAATGAAAATTGGTTTCACTCACACCTAAACTCTTGTGTCTTACACCTCATGATTCAGAACTGCTTCTTCAGTCACAATCATTATGTTTTGAGTGGGCACATGTGTTAAAGTAACAAGAAACTTCAGAATGGTATTGTAGCAAAGTAGCTTCCTGTTAAAACAAACAATGCACACCACAGATAATAAACTCTTGGAGTTTGCAGAAAAGCAGCAATATTGTTGAAATGTGCTTTAGTGGTGAACAGGTGTATGAAAATGCACTCAGGTAGGCAGAGATGGACAGCAAACATTAAAAAAAAAAAAAAAAAAAATGACAGCTTGGATTCCATAATGCAGAGGAAGGCAGACAGCTTGCATGAGTTTCTCCACAATGGCTTTACCCTCTTGAAATAGCATGCAAGAACATGTATCTAATTTTTTGCAGTAACATGACACTTTACACTGAACAATTGAAGTAGAAAGGTTACAAATTGGCAGCAAAATTTCCAAGACAGCAGTATTCTCATCTCACCTATCCCACAAACTTCCTGCTTATGATTCTGGTATCTCCCACTTTAAAATCTAGAGTCTCAATTTCTTGTATTTCAGTGCTTAGTGCATATTAAAGTAACTGTTTTGTCCTTAATGACTTTACAATCTGCATAATGCTCAGCAATGAATAAAAATCACTAATTAGATTTAATATTATTACAGATAGTTGGGAACTCATACTTCCTCAAGTGATCTTCATTAAGAGCCCATCCTGTGCTGTATAAGTCCTAAGGTACTCACAGAAATTATAAGCCTTGTGTGCCAACAAACTACTTCTCATCTCCAGGTCATCTTGGGTCACACAGGAGGAGAGTTAATTCAGCATTTCTGTTCAGGGGCTTTCCAAACCAATGCCACTAAGTGACTTGTTTGCCTATTGCATCTCTAGTCAAATTCAATCCGTTGTGATGCCACCAAAATGAGGAACAGAGCACATGAACTTCCAGTGCTTAGTGAACTGAAGAAATTTGGCTGTTTCTCCCCAAAGCATCATGTTATTCCTACAAAATAGCATTGTGGAGTTTTTGGGGGTTTGTTTTTTTTCCCTGCAACATTAAAATAAGTACCTGCTAACAGTGAGAAAAATAATTTTTTAACAGATTCTGTACATATTAGTTGTGGCATTTGCCAGTTAAGAAGCAATGTACAACAAGACTGAAATATTTCAGAAATGGACATTACAGGTCTTCAGCAGGTTAAATGTTAGAAGAAAAGTTTACAAGACTGTAGTTTAAGATACCTAGGCTTCTCATCAGCTGGGTACAGTCTCTCAGGTGGCATCTGAGGTGCACTTATCAAGTTCCTTGGTCCATATGAATGCCTTGGCCTTGTCTCACCTTGTCTGATTACCCATCTTTTACCAGCTTTGACATCTCACTTTTCATGGCAAAGAAACTTAACAGCATAAACCATAAGAAATTTCTAGCACGTTCCAGATCCAGGTTCCTGGATTGAACAACAGTACACCAGGATCTTAAGAGCCACATCTTGGGTTTTGGTCACCTAATTCAGACAGTCCTGGCCTGGCATCTGTTGAATAGAGGTAATAATACCTTGTCTGGATTTTTTTTTTTTTTTTCACATATTACAACCTCTCTTAAGCAGAAATCATCTCACTTGATTGTGGTGCCTGGCAGAGTACTTGCTTGATCTTACCTGAGATCTCTCTATATACTTCTGTAAAAATACTTCTGTAATAGCAATGTGAAAAAATATCTCTCTCTCTCTTGCTAGAAAAAACATTATCCATGGTTCACCAAGCAATTACCACTAATTGCAGTTGTCAGGAAACTTGAGCTCACTGTAAAGCACTAAAAATATAAGCAGCTTGTAAAAGGAAATCAAGGCACCAAAGGTATTTTGATGCATACACACACAATTCCCCATATCCCACCCTCCCTACCACCCCCCAACCAAAAGAAGAAAAATGTCTACCTTCAGAACATGCTTGGATGTTGCATAATCTTTTTGTGGAGGGTATTTAGGAGGTCCCTCTCCCATGTCATACAAAGTGTAAGAAGAATTAAACAAACAGGCTCACCCCAGCATGTTCCCAAAAAGGCACAGACTGTTTACTTGTTTTAAAAAAGAGACTATTTTTGGACAGGGCTACATAAAATAAATATGCTGAGTTCAAATTATATATATATGTGTTTAAATCTGGAGTAACTTTTATTTTTTTGGCAAGATAAATCTGCTGCTTAACTGGCTAGAAACTGAAATTACTGACACAAGTTAGAGTGCCACATTTCAGTGGATTTAAGTGTAATCCAGAGACCATTATTATTCTTCCCTGTAGCTGCAATGTACACTTTTGATTGAAGGCTAATTACTTGTAATTAGCATGTTAAATTTTCCATCAGAGATTAATCCTTTCCTCTCCCAACAGACAGAATTTATTTTTGTAAAGAGTCATCCTAGGGAGGGTAAGTGAGAGCATCCCTGAGGATTACATTCCCCTTTGGATCTGTTCTCCCAGGCCTTGCCCTCTGATAATGGGCATATTATTCAAATGGTTTACCCAATCCAAAAGACCACAGAGTTCATAAAGCTTAACAGATAAAACATTTTACTGTGACCTTTCTCATTTCAAGATTGTCACCTAATTTTTCAGGACCTTTTACCAATGGTCAGACAGGGAAAATCAAGGTGATCCTTGCTGTTGAGAATATTTAAAAGCACCAGATATGGGCCTTTCAACCTAGTTTGGAATCATGCAAGACTCAAGGACAACACACAACAGGGCTTGTCCATTCTCCATTCCACTTATTTTTGTTGGGTTTTGGTTGGTTGGTTAGTTTGTTGGGAGTTATGTGGTTTTGTTTTTTTTTTTTTTGTTGTTAAAGCATGGACATACAGATATTTGATTACTTGCACACCAACACATGCACACTCACCCATCCACCATTATTTGTCAAAATAGTAAGACTGCAAATAGATACTTACAAAGCTAGGAAATGTTGGTATTCGGTGGCATAGAGACTGCTGTGGGCTCTTCTTCTCCTATATTGCATAGTCATTTATTATTTCTGAGGACCCTAGTATCAATCAGCAGTGAAGAATGTTACTAGAAAGCACTACTGTTAAATGCAGTTCCTCAGAAAAGCAGGTGCTGCCTCTAACATCCTCATCTTTGCAAAACTTGAGTACCGGCAGTGAATGAGCAAGAGAAGAAGAAGCCAGAAAAAATGTAAGTTTAATTCACGAGGTCTGGGAGAATACACTTAAACCCCACCTGCACCTCAGAGACAAAAGAAACTACAAATTATGACATATCAGATTTATGGAGATAAAGTATAGGTAAAATACAACAAAGAGAGTTTTTCTAAAATAGAAACAGAATTGTTAGGATTGGAAGGGACCACAAGGATCATCTAGTTCCAACCCCCCTCCCACGGGCAGGGACACTTCACACTAGATCAGGTTGTTCAGAGCCACATCCAGTCTGACCTTGAAAACCTCCAGGGATGGGGCTTCTACCACCTCCCTGGGCAACCTGTTCCCGTGTCTCACCACCCTCATGGGGAAGAACTTCTTCCTAACATCCAATCTGAATCTATCCTTTTCTAGTTTTGTTCCATTCCCTGCAGTCATATAAGTACCTAACACCCTAAAATGTCCCTCCCCAGCTTTCTTGTAGCCCCCCTTAAGATACTGGAAAGCCACAATGAGGTCTCCTCAGAGCCTTCCCTTCTCCAGACTGAACAGCCCCAACTCTCTCAGTCTGTCTCCATAGCAGAGGAACTCCAGCCCTCCAATCATCTTCATGATCCTTCTCTGGACACATTCCAGATCCTTCTTGTAATAGGGGCTCCAGAAATGGATGCAGTACTCCAGGTGGGGTCTCACCAGAGTGGAGTAGAAGGGGAGAATCATCTCCCTCGACCTGCAGGCTATGCTTCTCTTGATGCAGCCCAGGGTGTGGTTGGCTTTCTGGGCTGCAAGTGCACACTGGTGGCTCATGTTGAGCTTCTCATTCATCAGCACTCCCAAGTCCTTTTCTTCAGGGCTGCTCTTAAGCCGGTCACTGCCCAGCCTATATCAAATGCTTAGGATTGCCTGGACCCAGATGCAGGACCTTGCACTTGGTCTCACTATCACCACAGTTGGCCCTTCTGATTGAGGGAAAGTGATTTTAAATGCAGCTCTTTACCATCTCAAAGACAGTGGTTTAACACCTTAATGGCATAGCCAGGGAAGCAACATCTTTCTCTGGCAAAAGGCACTTGCTTTTCCCCTTTAAACAGGTCAAAGTCTTGTTTTCAGCCTACACAAGGTGGGGGGAAATAAAAATCTGTTTAAAATAGCAAGATATAATTGGCTTCACCAGGTAATATATGCAACTGAAGTAAAATGAATTTTTTTTCTTCGAATGCATATAAACTGCTGAAAGACAGCTGCATTTACTTTAAACTAAGCTTCCAAATTAATGCATGTTTTTTATTTGTGACACAATTTCCTGTCTGAAAAAAATGTAATAACCCAGCATGAAAATAAACAAATATTTGTGAAATAAATATTCTTGTAAAGTGTACTTCAGAATTTCCCATCAAGAAATGAATAATTATGGGGTTTTGAGCTAGGTTTGAAGAGTATACAGTGAATAAAACTTAAGGCTGCATATTGAGGAGAAAACAAAATATTGAATAGTTGTTCATTAATTAAAGACTATCTGGTTTCTTTGCTGAAAGGAGTGGAGGATGCTGTGCAAAAAATAGTTTGTGATCAGGTAATTAAAGCCCTTCATACTGCATGCACATTAGGGAGTCTAATTAAGTTTGCAATGACATTTTCTATCCTTCAGGTTTCTAACTTCACAGCTTAATAATGTTCTTTTAACATTTGTTCTTCATTTGTACTAGTTCTCTACAATGTCCCAACAAAACATACATACATTAAAACGTTATATATAAATGCATCTGCTTTTGATTTCTTTTTTTTTTCTTTAAAGAATTACTGAGTCTTTATACCACAGACATAAAATGAAATATGTAGTGCTTTTTTGCCTACAAGGAAATTAAATACCTCATTTTTATCCCAGACACTTTGAGCCCTTAGAATATGCTGTGAGATCTCTAAATTCAGCTTCACTCCAGCTTTGGAGTTAACAGCTAAAGAGCTGTTACCAAAGAAAAGAGTTACAAAAGAAGAAAAGTTGACATCTGTACAGATAGGTGGGATTACCATAGAAAACATTAATTTCCCAGTTTTTTGTAAAAATCATTCTTTCCTACAGAGTGCTCTGCTTTTCCTGTGAGTCTGAGCAAGCTTGGTAAGGACAGGGAAATCTTCCATTCCATTTTTCTTCTTTCTTCCCTCTTTTACAGAACCAGACAGTTTAAAGCAAAGAGTATAAATTCATATTTGAATTGCACAGATGTAGGAATCTCCAAGTGTGTGAAAGACTCCTGACCAAGCTCTGCTTATAATAGAGAGGGAAGATTTTCTTACTATGACTTGGAAAGCATCAGTTATACCGAGCTATACTTTTAAGAAACATGAAGATATAGTCCTCATAACAGAGGCATCGCTTAGTCTTGTGCTGGTGAATGCTATTTCACTACTGTACTTAAGATCTTCCCTCTTTGCATGAGCTCTGCATGCCTCAGGACACTCTGACAGAGAACAGGTGCCAGCAGCCAACAATCCCAGACACCCTGTCTTTTCCTGTTCCACATTTGGAGGTGCTGAGGATGCCCAAGGCTGAACTGCTCAGCCGTGAACTCAGTGCTACTGAAAAAATATGGAGTACACCTCTTCTCCATAACCTCCTCCCCTAGGATTAATAGAATCAACCAGCACAGCATAAAGTACAGGTTACACATACATTAACAAAAGCATTGCTTATAAATTACCTTTTCTCTGCAGTGGGCAGCTTACGCCACTGCATCTTCTTATCACCAAGATTTTTCTCCATCTAATTCTATTTGCTGTTCCGCAGTGACTATCAACAATAACTCATTTAGTTTTAATGACATTAAAAGTAGAGTCTGTCCTTGAGATAGAATCTAATTTTTCTTTATGAAAGCCAACATAAATTCTATCCATGAGGTCTCTGACAGGCTGGTAATAGAGGTGTTGTTAAAGTGAGCTAAAAATACAAACCAAAAAAAAAAAAAAAAAGGAAGGTATCTTTCAGAGGAATCATTAGAGAAATTGATGAGGTCTGTTTGCTTTCCTTGCAATCTCTGAGGACACATTATGTATATAAAGCATGCAGCTAACTCTAAGCCTGTCACACTAAGATACTCATTGGAAAAAAAGGTCAAGATCTGTTCATCTCTGCAATAAAGATAAAGGTTATTACAGGACTTCTGCAACAGCCCCTTATTAAAGTTATCTCATATTTCATATGAAAGTTAGTAAACATGTAGCTATTTTTGTTTCCTCTTTAGCTATCCCCCATGGGGGGAGGAATAAAAAAAAAAAAAAAAAACAAAATCTGGCCCTTAAGTCCTAGATCAAAATGCAGATAATTAATGGAACCAGACTAATGTTGCCCAGGCAACTAGTTCTGCTATTTCATAACTTTCTGCTTGACTTTGTACACTTGCCATTTATAGTTGTACTTAGCAGTGTATCTGAAAGTAATTATTAATAAATTTGTGAGATTGTGATATGCACCACTGAGTGTTCCCTACTGTGATGAGTGAATTTATCACTCATTAATGACAAAATTAACAGTACAGTCCCAAACTGTATGTACGGTCTGAATAGAAAACAACAATGAAATCCTTAGGGAGACTTTACCTATTTAGTACAGGATGAGACATGATTTCACTGATGTAATGATATCAAACTGCTTTCACACTCTCAACGGATTTTCCCAGGGGTTTTGAGGCCTCTGCAATACGGTAGAGAATGAAGTGAAGGAACAAAATTGCCCTTATAAACTGAAATATAGAGAAATGGTTCTGAAAACACAGACAGCTTATCATAATAATCCAGTTGTAGAACTGCTTCATTCAGTGTGGTGCTAATGCCAGAGACTTGCCCCCTGTCACTTCAATAAGGGAAACACCAGCTTGTGCTTTCCCAGAGAAGAAACTGCAGTCCTGGGCAAGGGCATAATTCAAGCTGATTAAATAGGAACATAATATTTCCATCCATATGCCAAACTTCCAAAAGCTTCATAGTGGAAAAAAAAAAAGAGATAAATAAAATCTGCTGAGCTCAGAGTTTTGTGGGACAGAGAAAACACCAAATTTGCGTATTTCTCAGGAATAGCTACCAGATAAGTCTGAAAGAGGTGCATGTCCATGCTGTGCCACCTGATGTAATTAATACTTTTTTCCTTCTGATAACACATGCTTTCCTAACATGCTGATTTTACTCAGCACTTTTACATGTTCAAATTGCACATGTATCTCAGGAACACAAGATTACCATCACAGGTTGTCTTGTGCAGCTTCAACTTAAGGTAGTACCAGGAAGAAAACTCAGGGAAAACCATAAATTAAAAAGAAATAAATTGTTTTGTTGGAATTTTCAATATATTTTAGCAAGAACATTAACTGCATTGTTAGTTTTGCTTTTTGTGGGAGAAAACAAATTATCCTATTTACATAAAAGGCTGATGAGTCACAGAGTTGGTTCCTGGAGCAAATGAAAATCTTGCAGTATGTCAGCAATGTATTTCACTGCAGCAAATGTGATGCCACACACTCATCAGCCCACAAGAAGGAAAGTGCATTCTTGAAGCTGCCAGACATGATTGCTACAGACTCTTACAGAAGTTCCTGCTGGAGTCTGAACCTACAGACACTTGAAACTGCAGAACAGACAGGCCTTACAGGCAGTCCCACTGTCCCAAATCCTTGGTTGTGGCACTCAGGGGACTCTTTTGAAGTTACCATGTGCCCCTCTAGGCCAATGCACCTAGATTTATAGTAGCGATATGTATGCCAGAAAAGATGGTGGAGAGGAGGATGACATAGCTCAATCTGATACTTGGGCTAGAAAAGGTTAGTACGCATGGGGGATGTGCTCGACAGTTTCTCCAAAGTCCTGATTTTGGAGTGGCTGGAGAACACTGGGAAATCTCTTAGTTCATGTTCCTCTCAAAAAAAAAACCACCTGCAGTTTCCTTCATAATAAAGACCTAACCTACTTTTAAGAACACTTATGGGAACATAAAGGAAGCAGCCAAGGTCAGTCTCGTCTCTATGCCCTGCAAGACCATGGAAGAGATCCTCCTGGAAGTTCTGCTAAAGCACACAAAAAACCAGTTGGTGGTAGGTAACCACCAACATGGCTTCACCACAGGAAAATTGTGCCTGACAAGTTTGGTGGCCTTCTACGACAGGGTAACAGTATTGATTCTTCAAGCAGGACCTTCACAGGCTTGAGAGGAGGGCCAATGCCTAGAGAAGCTCTGGAGGTTCCAAGGCTAGAAGTGCTCAAAGCCAGGCTGGATGAGGCCTTGAGCAACTTGATCTAGCAGGAGGTGTCCCAGTCCATGGCAAGGAAGTTGGAGCTAGATCCTTTCCAACCCAAACCATTCTATGATTCTATGAAAACCGAATTAGGCTTCATGCATCCACCCAGCTAAGCTGAATAGATATGGAGTGGTACTTGATGAGTAAAATTCTCCCTTATGAAAGAATGAGCTGTTGCCATGTTTGATTTTTGCTTTTGTAAGACTTCAGGAAGTCTTTTTTTTCTGTTTTTGTGCTCCAGTTTCTCCAAGTTTGTTTCCTCCCCGAGCAGCGACAGTAACAGGTACTGAGCTTTACAGCAACAACAATTACCCATCTGTTTGAAACAAAGGTATTTGTGTTACTGCAAACTGTTACAGTGTAGATGGAAATTCAGTATGCTTGGAAACAGAACACAGTGCTATTGAAAAAATATGGGTACACTGTAAAAAATGAAAGCAAAGTGCATATCAAAGACAGAGTAGCTAATTATCTCCAATAAAGATTCAATGCCCCACCAAGTTTTCATTGCAAAATGTGATATTCATGAATACAATCTGGAAAAAGCAGGTGGAAAAGATCTTAGAAACAAATTTCTAATGGCAGTTGAAAGAACTGTTCTTTCAAGAATCAGTAATTTTGTTTGAGTCTGCAAACACTAGCATCTTAATAACCCAGATGAGTAGTAACCTTTGGCAGTTTTGGGAAGGTAGGGTGTAATTGATGTAATCCCTCCTTTCTAAAAGACTTTTTTTACCCTCTGTTTTGTCATGGGTACCAAGAGGTCAAATCCAGCCCTGATCCCAAGCATCATTACATGTTTCTTAAAGCCTCCAGGCCACTATGATCATGAAATCTAAAAACCATTACTCCTAATGTGCATGTTATTTGTGAAGGCATCTGATAACCTTAGGAAAAGGAAACATCCCTCTTGGACACCTGGCAAGAAGGTGTTATAAATCCAGATCTATGTGAACCTGGACTACCATTCAGGCAGTTTGTGAAGTCATTCTGCAGTAATCACTTACACAGAATAACATCAATTTGAAAGTTGGTGATTAGCCAGCAGTGATGAAGGAAAGTTCAAGGTCATGATTTTGCCCACAAAGCAAAAAAACCCAAGAATTAAAATAAATAAATAAATAAATAAATAGCCTCTTTCTTTGTCAAAACTTAAACAAAACAAGTCTAAAAGTTTCTGAATAAAAGATTTTTTTAAAAGACAGATTTTTATACTACTGGTTAAGCTTGCAATGTTTATTTTCTAAAGTGACTAATAAGGAATTCTTTGGCATTCTGGATTCATGTTTTGCTAATAGCACTGCAGGGCTACATGCTGAAAATTGATGATAAAGTATATTGATCAATTTAAGAGGCAGCACATAACTTAGCATCCTCCCAGTTAGGTAGCCCTAACATTTTGGCAGCTCTACAAACCTTTTTACTTCTATTCATTTTAAATGTAAAAAAAAAAAAAAAAAAAAAAAAAAAAAAAAGAGGTTTTCAGCCCAATCCCATAAATCTTACTAAACAACCGTATTGTCTATTTAAAAAATATATAAATAAAGCTTTTCTATTTGATCAAAATATTTAACAGAGTAAAGTACCAATATACAACAGTCTTAAATTTCTTATAAGCATCCATACACACAATACTATCCTTTAGGACTCTATTTTCACTAGCCAACACTGTATTGTCCACAGTTTAACTCCCTTTTTCCTCCAAGTCCTACATCTTTGGCTCTGCTTTTGATACTTTGGCCAGGACACTAGTCAGTACCTTCCCAATGGAAATTCAAGGTATGTCTCCCTCCTGTGCAAACGGTTTCGATGATGAGAGAAGCTTAAAAATTGGACAACATTGATACGAGTTCATAACAGTGACAAAGTCACCAGGGGTCAGAACTGATATTGGAGTAAGCATAAATCAAGCCATTACCAAAGCCTGAAGAAAACAAATTTGCAAATTTATACTGAACTATGGCACATTAATGCATGAATAGCATTATTCTGTAAGTATTTCCAAAGAATCCTCTGAAGTTTTGCTTGCTGTGTAGCAGGTCCACAAGAGCCTCACACATTACTAGACAATTGCAGTGCACAAGGACTAGTGAACCTTGCAAACAACCCTAGGGATCACAGAAAGAATCTTAAGGTCCAGTATAAAAGACATAAACAAAAGATTTACCTACAGATTTCCTTTTGAGAGAAGTGAAGTGGACCAGCATTTTCATTTGTATCCTTAAGCCAAAGGAAAATGAAAAGGCTCCTCTCTACATAATGTGACTATGTCCTCTAGGAAAATTAGGATATAGTGACTTTCAGAGAACTAAGTTTGATGAAACTAAGATTTTTTTCCCTCTTGTTTTTTATTCTTGAAAACTTGAGTTCATGCTGTTTCTTAAAAGGCTGACAAAAATGTATTCCCCCTGATACTTATCAGACTATATTTTTGTGTCTGCACTACATGAATATTTATTAGCTAAGCAGCAAAAAAATCTATGCCATAAAAGTTAATACAAACACTACAACAAATAATGCATGGAAACTACATCTAGCATAACTCTTCAACAAAGACTAAACAACAGAAACAGCAAAGTTACACTAAAGGGTGTAAAAAAAAAAAAAAAAAACAACAAAAAAAACCCAAACAAAAACCCCCAACCAACCAAACAAAAGAACCCACCAAAACACACACCCCACTTCCCCCCCCCCCCTCCCCCCAAATATTAAAAAAAAGAAACCAAGAAATTAAAGGTGAGTTCTACAGAAGGAGCTCTGCCAAACAGTTTCTACAGGCAGGGAAGATGACTAATTGTTCTAAACAAACACAGAAATAAAATGTGCTGATCTCCAAGTGAAGCAAACATCTTCATTGGCATACCCTCTCCTGTGCCCCTGAATGACACCTCTTTTACCACTTCCAATTTTTCTAGCTTTCATTTTCATGTATAGTTTAGCTTTTCACTGAATGGACAGCCCCAGAAGTGCGGTGCCTTGCCTCACAATATTCTTCTCATCTCTCTTAAAAGACAAATAAATAAAAATAATTCATATATTACATAGTCTGAACAGATTTTTTGCCTTCCTGTTGCACCTCCTATCTCATCCATAGGATGAGATGCAAGTTAATTTTATGCTAGCTCAAGTGCTTTGCTTAGTCACTGACCATCTCACACTTCAGTATGCCAGAGCCCAAGAAATCAGTGTTTGCAGCATATTTTTAAAGAAAAGGTCATGTGTCCCACACTGAATTAGCCTCGAAGAGCACACTGATTAAGTAGCCTTTGCTCCTCTCCTACTCCTGAATGTCAGCTCTGCTAATTAGTAAACTCAAGCAAATAAATTCCCACCCTTAATATGCTCTACTCTGCCTTTTCCTGGGAAGTGCAGAGCAACGAGTAGTCATATGAGTGGCACCTTATATTTGAGATTCAAAAAAACCCAAAAGAATCAAGGAAACAAATTAAATTTTTTTTTTTTTGTTCCCTTATATATATCAAATGTTCTGATCTACTACCCAGAAAGGAGGTGCCTCTGGAACTCAGAAGGGGAAGGGAAAAACAAACAAACAAACAAAAAACAAAGGGGCAGTTGAAGAAGGTCTGAGTGCAAAAGCAACTTGCACAAAGTAACTCTGAAGTTTTGCAGGTAGCTCTGGAAACCAAGACACCAAAGGGCACAGCTGCAGCTTCCACAGCAAGGAGACTGTCAGAAGAAACCATTTATGCCACTTAGTAAAACCCAGACACATTTGCTCAGACAACAAGTGACTGAGTGGGTTTAACAAGTAGGATAATAGCTCAGAATGTTTTTTTGATCTGAATACATAATTAAAGGGGATCAAGAAAAGGCTCAGGTTTAAAAGTGGCCTTGAATATCTGCAGCCTAATTAAGATTGATTTTGCCAATCACTGCTCAGAACATGAGTCTTCTGTTTGCATTTGGTTTCCAGTAAAACATCTCAGCTGCCTAGAAATCAGCATGCAGGCATTACCCACGCTGAAAACACAGTGGGTCCAGACCTGGCCTGGGAAGGTTATACACAAATCCTATGGGTTGCTATCTTTTTGCTTCAGATTACTCACAACACATACAATCAATAAGGCTTGTTAGCCTGAGGCTCAGAGGGGCTCTAGCTATTTTTTTCTTTGTCTCAGCCCATATGCATAATATGATAGGGTGGTATGAAGGCACAGATGAAGCGGTTTGTTATTTATGACAATATCAATGCACTCTATTACTAGAAGAGTTAAGTAGCACTGCAATAACTGTTCTTTTTCTGCTGCAACTTTAGTTTTAAAAATTGCATAGAACAGTGATATTGATCTGCCTAAGTCTACTGCCATTTTGTTACTACTTTTTTTTTTTTTTTTGTGATGGAGCAGTCTCCCTTCTACCACTGTCACAAAATTTATGTAACCATAAAACTAAATTTAACTAAAGACTCACAAAAGGGCTTGATCAGATTTACAGCTTTAAAGTTCAAAACAGTTGTTCTAAACCTCTCATCAAACCATCTCTTTGACCCAGGAGATTCCTAAAACTCTTTGAACATTTTGACATGAAGATTCCCAAATTTCCTACAGCTCACTTCTCTGCATACCCAAACCTGCAAGTCTGTACACACAGATACTTTGCTATTGTGTAACATTAGATCCACCAGTGCCCTTGGTGTTGTTACAAATGGAAGTGCTCAGAAAAAAATAACATGACATAAAAAGAAACAGGTGCCTTGGGAATGAAACACCTGTGCTCATTTGGAAATAAGGGATGTGCATTCAGCTCTGCATCTCATCTGAAGGGAGCCTCACTATGGAGCCATCCTTTGCCCTGTTTGACACTACTGCAAGAAATATTTCATTCTGGCTCACTGGGCCAGAAGATTAGAAAACAACAGGGAACCCAAAGGCAGATCTGGGCCACTCATTTTATCATGGGAAAACCACAGGAGATGAGTGATTTAGTATTGATCAGGTGTGCTTTCATCCCTGAAGGAGGTCTAAGGTCTAAAAGAACAGGCAAAGGTAGCAGCTATGTCCAGCTCTAGAGCTGCCAACACAAGAAGGACATGGAACTGTTAAAATGGGTCCAGGGGAGAGCCACAAAGATGACCAGAGGGCTGCAGCAGCCCTCCCGTGATGACAGGCTGAGAAAGTTGGAGTTTTTCTGTCTAGAGAACATAAGGCTCCAGAAAGACCTTATTAAAGCCTTCCAGTATTTAAAGGCAGTCTGCAGGACTGCTAGAGATGGCTGTGGAACTTTGTAAAAATGTCTGTAGTGACAAGACAAGGTGTAATGGCCCCAAACTAAATGAAGCTAGTTTTAGATTAGATATTAAGAAGAAATTCTTCACTATGATGCTGGTGAAACACTGGAATAGACTGCCCAAAGACATTGTGGAGGCTCCAAGCCCCAAAATGTTCAAAGCCAGACAGGATGGGGCCCTAAACAACCTGATCTAGTAGGTGTCCTTACCCATGGCTAGGGACTCAAACTAGGTGATATTTAAGTTCCCTTCCTACCTAAACCATTCTATGATACGGCTTCACAGTGGTGAAAAAAAATGTGTGATTTGAGCAATATGAATGCAGAGACTTCAGCATTTAGTGATCTATAAAGAATGTGATAAAACTTCAACCTACTTGCCAAATATGAATTACAGTGAACCGAATTATGTAACGACCCCATACAACGTTATAAGCTTGGGGCAGTGGCTGGAAAACTGCCTGGCAGAAAAGGACCTAGGGATGGATAGCCAGCTGAACAGGAGCCAGCAGTGTGCTCAGGTGGCCAAGAAGGAAAACAGCATCCTGGCCTCTATCAAAAATACTGTGGCCAGCAGGAGCAGGGAAGTGATGGTTCCCCTGTACTCTGCACTGGTGAGGCCAGTTCAGTTTTGGGCAAAGCAGTATGGAGTCACCATCCTTGGAGGTGTTTAAAAAACTTGTAGACATGGCACTTCAGGACATGGTTTAGTGGTCATGGTTGGACCATCATGTCAGTGGCTGGACTCTGTGATTTTAGAGGTCTTTTCCAGCCTTCATGATTCTATGATTCCATGTTTCTAATAACCATGTATTCAAGAGATGTGATTGGGCCAAGAAGGTAGAGATAAAGAAGAATGTCTAATTAAGGATTTAAGACAAACTGATGAAAGACAAGCCACAGCTCACTCTCTAGAGCTGCTAGACACCTAGGACTGACCACCTTGCTCTTTCATCTGCAGTGTTGTGATGTTTTGCTTATCACAGTGTGTGCTGCTGCCTTGTCAAAGAAACCCTGTGGGATCATTTGATGCTGCATTAAGTTTTGTGCCTGAATGCATAAGGGTCCCTAGAAGGCAGCAAGAGGTTTCTAGTTACTCTGTATTGTCACAGGAAGCAGCAGCAAAACTGGCATATGATGTGACATGCAATTGCATGATAATATACAAGAATTTGGATATACACCTGGACATTCACCAGTTGCCCTTCAGTATGCCTTTTTCTTTTCACTTCAAAGCTAATGGCATTTTCGATTTTGGGATGGTCTGTTTGGGGAGGGTAGAGGGATTGGGATAAAATATTTTCTGGTATCTACAAAGCTATCAAAAATATGGTCTAGGATAATATGGCTATAAGTAACAAGGCCTCTAGAGGCTATGAAATCATCAAGAGTTTTCCTTGAATGACACTACCAGCACAGGGGGAACCACGAGGGAAAGGCATTGGTGGGCATGGAACCAAATATGAAACCCAAAGACCCTAAATTCAATATAAATTGACCACTGAACATCCAGGTTTTATGCAGATAAATGCAGAAAAGGGCTGCTCTGAAGTGTGAACAGGCTATTTTTCAGATACCCACTAAAAGCATCTTCAAAGAGGAAATGTAGGTATGCTCTTTTGCTTGCTGCTTTTTTAAAGCCTGGAAGAATAAACCATCACTGCAATTCATAATAAAGATTCTGTTAGTGTAGAACCAACTCTGACTTGGTATATGCAGCTAGAGGAAATTTACTTCCTTCCACTTCGCTTTTACAACCAACTGAATGAGATAAGAGCCTGGACTAAGTCCAAGGGACTAAACCAATTATGATAAATAGCTAAATTTGTGAATATGTAGAATCAACTGATCATTGCATAATTACTTACACTCCCGAGGCTACGGTAAAAACGTGGCAGCAGAGCCATCGTTATTTTCATCACAGTAATTATAAATCATCATCCTTGCAGATATGGCTGGATGAATGCCACCTGAAACTCTGCCTTCCCTCTGTGTCTCAGATTTGCTTCTCCGCTGTCCTATGAATTTAATTTATTTTTATACACACACACACAACTGCTCTGCATGTTTGCCAATAACTCTTCAAAACTGCCTTAACTATCTGTGAATCTTTAATTTCATAAGATTATTCCTTGCAGATCACCATTTCTGTTAACCTTTATAATGATATATGTGTTACTGCAAGCACATATTTCTCAGGCTGAAACAGCATACACATTTTGCAAAGCTATAACCAAACAATGTCCATGGATTATAAACACAGATACCATTATAAGCCTCCAAATACTAAGGCTAAGCACTAAAAGCTGACCTCCAGCTTAGTAGAGGGAAAAGAAGAAACAAAGTTAAGTGAAGGATAGTGAAAAGCCAAGGCATTATTTCATGGCAATGTGCTGCTGTGGCTTGGTTTAAAAAAATCACACTGCACATCTCTATTTTCTTCTAATAACTGTGCCCAGACAGGAAGTATAGGCAAGAAAAAAGGCCCTCAAAATGAACAATGAGTTCTCCAGGAAAAAAAAAGAATAAAAGAAAAACTTCACAGTAAATGAGAAAACTCTGTAAGTAACTTTTAAGTTCAGCAAGTACATAATTATATAGCCCCTATTCTACAACATGTTATGTTCAATACCTAATTACAGGTGCAGGATGCAATCCTGGCATCATTGCAAATTTTATTATAGAGTTATTTGGAATCAACATTTCAGATTTCCCGATTTCTAAATTGTTATACTCCATGGCTCATTCTGCAAATGTAAATGCAGGAGTTAAGTGCCCATATGTTTGCCAGATCACAGGCTAAAATCCTCATTCAGATGAGTAGTTACTTGTATGTGAATAACCTCACAGATTTTAGAAAGCATTGCTCACATTGTGCAAAGTCAATTACTACGTACTTTACATGGAGGTAACAGAAATAGGTCCTGCTAAAAAGGAGACATTGAGAACTTCCAAAACCTCAATAACTATCTTTAAATCCTCTTCTACTTGATAATTTCAACAGAGAAACTAAACATCCTTCTGAACTATGCAGGAAAGGAAAGCCTATCTACATTTTAATCTTTGTGATCCTCTTCACTATAATATTTAAGTTGGAGAAGCAACCAGAGCAAATGCAGTGTGATATGTGTCCACTGTGGCTCAGTCTAAGGGGATAGATGAGTTGTTAAGGGAAAACTAAAATGAGATAAAAAAAGAAAGCAGTTGTGAAGATTACTTTCTCATCCATGCAGCACACAAAATTCCCCCTCCTCCTACAAGGAAATTAAACAGCAGTCTCAGAACCTACTAGACATGACCCCCATGACCCCAGATTTCAAAGGCTCACTTTTGCAGTGGGTGAATACCTTTTCGTGCATATTAGTGAGTACTGCAGGTTCTGTAGGTAGCAGGAAGGGAGAGCACATCTGAAAGATTTCTCCTTACTATAGTACCGAGTCTTGAAATCTACTGCCAACAAAAAGCTGCTACCTGTAAAGGTGTCAGTCATGAACTACGTGACAGCTATACAAATCACATCTACTTGAAATTCTACAGGGATAGCTTCTGCTTTGGCTGATCGAACTTTGTTATGGTTTGTTGGGTGTAATTTGCTAACACAATGTGCTCTCTACAGAAGTCAGCTGCATGCTTCAGCTGTCTGCACTGAAGTAAAGGACTACAACTTGGAAAAGGAGATAACTCTGCTTAGCCATTACAAAACTGTTCTCAACACCAAAACCAAGAGTTTTTATTTTCCTTCCAGAGAAAATGAAACCCAGAAAGGGCTGGGTTTCTGCATTAGCTTCTTCAGCATAAATCAGATGTGGTTTCGTGTGCTTCTGATCTTGTAACAAGAAACAAGCTGAAATTAGAAAAGAATATTTAAAGATATTAGAAAGTTCTTATAAAGGGCCACATGTTGGGTGTACGTAAAAGCCTCAAGATATGCCTTCCCTTCATCATATAATCTGCACCACACAGCTTGGTGTTGTCAGCAGACTTGCAGAGGGTACACTCAGTCTCACCATTTGTATTGCAAACAGATGTTAAACAGCATCAGTCCCAGTCCCAACCCCTGAGGAACACAACTCATCACTTGTCTCCACATTGACTCACTGACCATTACTCTTTGAATGTGATCATCAAGCCAATTCCTTATCCACCTCATGATCCACCCAGCAAGTCCATGTCTTCTCAATTTAGAGACTAGGATGTTGTAGGCACTTATATCTGGGCTCTAGCTTTCCTGACCTGATCTCTGACTATTTGGACAATTTCTATGTATTCCTGCCAGAATACCTGTCCTTGCTTCTACCCTTTGTAGGTCTCCTTTTTGTATTGTAAAGTGTCCAGTAACACCTTTTTAATCCCCGCAGGCCACCAGGCTTTTTTTCTGCCTTCCACTTTGTTGGTACTGCAGGGTTTGGAGGAGGTATCTTTGACTATTAACCAGTTTTTTGAGATGCTCTAACTGCCAGGACTTTATCCCATGGTACTCCTCCTAACAAATCTCCAAAAAGGCCAAAGTCTGCTCCACTTGGAGAAGGAAATTATCACCAATGCATTCCGGGAACCTCCTGGGTGGCCTGGGCTCTGCTGTTCTGTCCCTCCAACAGATATCAGGGTGGTTGACGTCTCCCCATGAGGACCACAACATGTTAACAATATGCCATACCTCTCTGTCCATAGGGAGCCTCATCCTCTCCCTCTTCCTGGTCATATGGCCTGCAGCAGACCCCCACTACAGTATCATCTGACCCTGCCCTGCCTTTAAGTTTTCAGTCATTTCCTCACCTATCCCAGGTGGAGCTCCATAGACTCCAGCTGGTCACTGACATAGATAGTTATACCTGTCCTCATCTGCCTGTATTTACCAGTCCCCTGCTTGTCCTTTCTAAAGAGCTTGTAACACTCTAACCTAACACTCCAGTCATAGAAGCCATCCCATCACGTCCCAGTGATGCAAATAACATCACGGTTATTTGCTCTAGCTCCTCGTTTGTCCTCCACAATGCGTAAAGGCATTAGGACCTACATACTGAGAATAACACATGTTCATTTTTTTGAAAGCATCAATAATCTCACTAATCATTCTTTGTTTCTTTTTTCTTTTTTTTTTTTTTAAATCAGGCAACATATGTAATGAAATTTAGTAAATATTTTCATTTTGTCTACATTAGGCATTAGAGAAATGCTATTTTCAGACTTGGAATATACTCATACAGGCACTAGCAGTCAAAAGAACCAAACTTTGGATAACACTCAATTCCTAATGAGAACAAAACCATTATTTTTTTCCATCAGGTAAAAAAAAAAAAAAAAAGAAAAGAGTGCCCTCTTTTATTGAGCCTCTGAAAAATAAATCCATATTATGCTGAAAGTACCTGGGGAGAGAAAAAACAAAAAGAGCATATTTCCAGCAGTGTATAGATGATATCACTACAGAATTACTGGCTTAGCACAAAAGCAAGAAAATATTGCTTATCAGAAAATTTTAAAACTGTATGGCTATTTATTTGTTTGGGTTTTTTAAAATTTATTATTTATTTTAATATATGACAAGGTCACGTCAGTTAAGTAGAAAAAGTGAAAAAGTAATTTCTCCCTATGTTCATCCAAGAAAGAATTGTGAGGTAGAATTCTGGCCAGCACATTTCTTTATCTTTTGGTTCTGGGATCCCAATCAGACCATAAAGGAGAAATGCAGTAGAACGCCCACATGACCAGAGACTTACAGGACATGGAAACTTAATACATTAGGGTCATCCCTTTAGATCATCCAGGCCCTTGCATGATACTGATTTTCTGTCTCCCTACCCCTGCCATGTACTATGCAAAGATGCTGTTTTGATGTGGAAGGAAAGTTTGTGTGAATATAACACTTTTTTCAAGAATCTCAGAAGTATTTTGTAGGGACTTTCATATAATTGTTGCAACTACTGATATTGTGGAAAATACCATTCACTTCCCTGTACAACCATTTTAGCACACTTTCTAAAAGGTAGTAACCCTTCTAGATTGTGTGAAAGTGACCAAGCTCAGGCTTTTTAGGTTATCAGGTAGTGACAGGAATAAGGGGAATGGAATGAAGCTGGAAGTGGGGAGATTCAGGCTGGACATGAGGAAGAAGTTCTTCCCCATGAGAGTGGTGAGAGCCTGGAATGGGTTGTCCAGGGAGGTGGTTGAGGCCCCATTCCTGCAGGTATTTAAGGCCAGGCTGGATGAGGCTCTGGCCAGCCTGACGTAGTGTGAGGTGTCCCTGGCCATGGCAGGGGGGTTGGAACTAGATGATCTTTGTGGTCCCTTCCAACCCTGACTGATTCTATGATTTTAATTGATGGGTATCTAGTAGTAGGAAACATGGAGCATATTAGGGGGATTCAGATCTACTATCCAAGGAGATAAGAAGAGGATGAGCAGAAATAACAGATTCTTGGTTTCTGTTGATGCTGGCTCAAAAAGGTCTTTTGCTTAGCCAATACTCTTACCAACCATTTAATATTTTAATAAAATCCTAGCCTAGAGTAGATTACACTTATTTGTTTATAAATTGCCTTTTCTTCTTACATGCCATTTCCACTGGTCAGAAGCAACAGGTTTTCATGTCTCTGTTCATGAACTTCTCTATGGGAAAAGTTTAGAAAGGACTCAGAGCAAAACAGTTACCGACAGACTGAACACTTCAAGTTGAACCAGCAGAACTGGTAACCCAGTTACTCATTTGGATTAATCTAATCTTAGACAGAAGTAATAGAAGTGATACACTTTTTAGGACCAAGACAACCTGCCTTATTTTATAGTACCTGGTAGTACATTAAGAGTACTCGTTAGCCAGTTTCCCAAAAGAAATGGCTACTGTAGAGCCATTCTCAGTTGCTCCAAAATGTACCAACAACTGCAAGGAAACTCACTGAGACCTAAGCTCTGGAAGTGTATGGATTGAAGCATTATTCGTTCCACATTTTTTTATAATTTGCAAAGGCATTTATTTATAGCTTCACATACCAGAGAACACAATCTGCAAACAAAAAAAAACCAAAACTTGGACTACTGATATAAAGGAGTTGCCAGCCAAAATCTTCTTCCTGAGAGGAAATGTCCACTATTGTCCACAATAATAATTTTTGCAGGCTGCCACTAAATTTTACCCTTTTAGTAGATGCCTAGAAGAGGAAACAATGGCTTTCTGGGTGTGGCAGACAAACATTCTGGAGGTGGCTGGAAGACAAATGTATTTTAGGGCCTGACTGCACCAACCACAACCACACCAACCACAACCACACCAACCACTCTTTCCACTCCAATCTGTTAGGGCCAATGGTATGGAGTTATCCCTATCATGAGTTATCCCTTCATTACAGAAGGTCTGGGATGAGAAATCAAGGAACATTTCACAGCCTTCCTGTGCTAAATGGTTACACAAAAGGTAAATTTCAGGCAATTTGCATAAGAATAAGAGTGGGAGGTCAGTGATGTTGGTACAGTCTGCAAATAACCACATTTTTGCAGTTTCCTAGGTCAGGGTGAGCTGCTGCTGCCAAATACCAAGCACGGAGAATTACTGAAGACATTACTGATGGATACCGTGTTAATATCAGCATTAAATTCTCTAGACTCCACCTTAACATCACTTTACAGTTAACCAACTATATAAGCACACTGTAAGGTCACAGAATACACACTAAATTCGGTTAGCTTAAGGCTAACTTAAGTATCTCAACACTAAAGGGTAATTTGCAATCTAAGTATATCCATTTTATTCAATCATAAATCCATACAGAGTGCACTTAACAGAAACAGATATACTGACACTTTGAATTATCCTCCCAGTGGGAGATCTACCCTGGCAATATCAAGGAAGACAAATTTCTTGTGACGATGTTCAAGAGGGCAGGTTTGCAGCCGGCTCAGTAAGCTAAACCAGAATTAGAAGAAAATTAGTAACATCCAAATGACATCTCAGAATCAGGCAGTCTTAAATCACAACAGTCCTTAATACAACAAATGGGTAATGCTTGCCTCTTCAAAGCCTGTAACATGGTAAACATGTAAATGGTCCAACATTAGAGGTGCACTTCCTGTCTTGTAATCCAGCTTTGAGGTTAGGGCTCACAGCCCCTCTTACACCCAAAGCTATCTTCCTCCTTCCAGGTACGGTTTACAGCCGTTGTGTAAGAGGCTTCACGAACAGTGAACTCCAAATTCATGCTTAATATGTGCAAGTATGTGAATGTGTTGCCACAGAGTATGAAGTATCTCCTTGTTACCTCTGTCATTTTCCCCCTTCTTTGCCTTTTGGCACAGATTCAGTATTTTAATATAAGAGCTTTCTCTGGCACTATCATAGCAGTCTCCCTTTATCACCAGTTCCACAATTTACCTCTTCTCCTTTCAAAACTTTGTCTAAAGAACATCTCTTTTCTCCTTTTGTTGCATATGTATGTGCCGACTGCATCCCCTTTTCTTTGTACCTTCCTGCATAATTGCGTTTTTCAGCTTTGCAAAGTATTTTTTAATATAGCTGGCAAAAAAATTGCTATCTAAAATGAAATAGAATTGTATCACAGCCTACACTTTTGTCCCAGTAATACACACAGTTTGGACTGACTCAAGTTGTAGTGTGCATGCAGGTAAAGCAAATTCTGAATTATTCAACACTTAAAAACATTGAAAAATCATTTACTTGTTACAAGCAATAAGATTTAAGTTTTCTGTCTCCCAATCAATAGCTAGTGCGTCCACACACAGCTGATTTATCCATACCGAAAATATAATTATAAGTCTAGTTTGCTCTGAACCACAGAGTCCTTTTGTAACAAGATTATTTAAATACAAATGGGGTTGGAAAATTGGTTTTAAATGGCTAATCTGTCTTGTCTTCAATTCCGGCTGCAGAATTTACTAACATCGTAAACACAGGCTGAGTGAAAATGTAAGAGGTTTTCTGATTCTCCTCGCGATCTGTCTGTGCAGTGCTCATTAACGGTGAAGTTGATGGGAGCTGTATGTATGCCATCAGAGGAGGATAATAAGCCTTGTAATCTCTACAAAGAGAAAGGGATTTTTACTGGCGATATGTCATAGATACTGGTGTGCAAACGTCTGTCCTGGCAGCAGCCCAATCAATTTATGTACCCAGATGCGCTAAAGGACACATATGCTGCATGGGTGGACAAAACCGACACCTCAGTGGTGGGAAATAACTCTTCAGGAGCACCACTTGCAAGGTGGAGCAGATTTACTCAGATTTACTCAGGAGGTACTGTTCTCTTTCTGTCTGCACCATGGCCGATGGCCCACACCATTTAGCTGGGAAAAGCAATGCCAGTATGTGTACCTCCAAGAGAGCACTGTAGTAGAGCCAGCTGGGCCATTATCCATAGGTCATACAGATGGGCTGGGAGAAGCTGAAGGTCAAATCTGACCTGGGTTGAGTACAGGATTAATGTATTCTGACAGATTAACAAACATAGTGGACAAGAAATTCCAAGACCCTGTTTTCCCTTGCTGGAATGGAAACAAAACAAAGTGAAACCTCGAAATTCTTCCTGAAATCAAATGCTTGCCTTGAAACCCAAGTATTTCTTAGATTGTTCTTTTCAGTGATTTAATCACAGTATCTCGGTATATTAGAGGTTGGAAGGGACCTCCGGAGATCATCGGGTCCAACCTCCCTGCCAAAAACCACCCTAAGTCTGCACAGGAATGCATCCAAGTGGGTTTTGAAAGTCTTCAGAGAAGGGGACTCCACAACCTCCCTGGGCAGCCTGTTCCAGTGCTCCATCACCCTCACTGTAAAAAAGTTTCTCCTCATGCTGATACATTGTTATTCTGTCAAATGGATCAGCACAAGGGGGCCAGCCTCTTCTCCTTGGTGTCAAGCTACAGGACCAGAGGAAATGGTTACATCTGTGCTAGGGGATGTTTAGGCTGGGTATTAGGTAATATTTCTTTACCAAAGGGGTTATCAAACATTGGAATGGTCTGCTCAGGGCAGTGGCGGAGTCACCATCCCTGGAGATGTTTAAGCAGCATGTGGACCTGGTGCCTGGGGACATGGTTTAGTGTTCACCCTTCAGTGCTCAGTCTAGGGTTGGACGAAATTACCTTTGAGGTCTCTCCCAACCAGATGTACTCTGTGATTCTGTGATAGTCACATTTCCTTCAGAAAACAAATTCATCAGACTTTCTAGGTCCCTTATACTAAAGTACATAATTTCCCCTTTCAACAGCTGAAAATAAATAAATTGTCAATAATGAGCCATTGGTGTGAGACATTCAGTAACATCTACACAACAAGGCACAAACTTTCAGCTAGTTTTCCTAAAGTAGAAGCTGTATAAGTGAACTTGACAATTCCAATGCATATCAATATCATATATTGATAAAACAGATGTCATCTAAGGATTTCCGAACAATAATTATTCTGATTTCACAGCCCCATCTGAGCTATGAGTCACCTCTGAAACTAGGAAGAGCACAGCTTTCTGAAACAAAAAGCAATAAATTAGGTAAACTTCTGACCCTTTTAGTTATGCACCAAAAAAAAAAAAAAAAAAAAAAAAAGATATCTTAAAAAAATCAAAATCCTGAGGGACATAAAGAGTACTAAAATCCTGTCCTAAGCACAGAGAAAAAAAGCTTTCAAGTTAAAGCCCATGTGGGAGATGTATTTCCAACCCGACTGATTGATACTTCTGAAATGTTGCATTTTCCACAATAATCTAGGTTTTAACCTCACCATTTCCTGTGGATGAGAGGTAACCTGTTAACTTGCCACCTTGCCTTGACATAGGAAACTCCTACCTTGAACTCTGCTTTGACAGACCACCTTGCCCACACCAAAAAAGGAATGGGATACAGATTCCTAAGGCTGAAACTAAGAATCTGGTGACAAATAGGTACAGCACACACTGTGACAGATTGTGACAGTGAAAGCAGCCCTGGGGTGCTGCTTTCCTACCCCCAAGAAATGGTCCATTCCACTGTCTACCCCTTAAGTCAAGGCTGATGATTCTTTCCCATGGGTATGCAATGTACAACTTTCCTTGCACCTATTTAACAGTCAGACGCTTAAGTCAAGGACCACAGAATCATAGAATCATTTTGGATTTAAGAACAAGTCCAACCATGCTGTGCTTGACAACATATAATCCAATGGTATGACTTCTATAGGAAAATCTTCAACACACAGCTGGACAGCACACTTCTATTTTTCTTCTTAGAAAAAAGCCTAGGGAAAGGATTACTGCCAACAAAATAGAAACACTGCAAAATTTGAAATTATAATTCTATACACACTTCTGAAAGCCTCTTTGGTTTTCCTCTTTATGCTCTGAATGACTCTCAAGATCTAATTTAATTCAGTGAAACAAATCCAAAAGTGACAGGAAAAAAGAATCAACTCTCTCTTTAGGTAGAGTAAAAATTCTTCAGAAGGAATTCTTGATCTTCATTAATTCCGTGGGCAGGCATACAAAGCTCCTAGGTGTTAATGAAACTTGCCAGTTTAGGTGGACTGTAGAGTCTAATGAAACGTCAAATGAACCCACTTTGGATTTTCACTATCATACTTCCAGCAGCAAAGTTTGGCAAGGCATTCTAACAATCTCTTCAAGCCCTCTACTTGGGGATGTGGAGCAAACAACTCTTCTGGACTGGAATTATGTTACTGGCTCAATGGTCAGTGTCACCTGTAGAAACTAACGTGAGGGGAAATATATCCAAATCCTTCCCCAGCATTACCTTTTCCACACCCAAATTCTGTTTAATTTTTCCTCAGTTATGTACCTCGGTTGTGTATCCTCTGTAGCCCACGGTGATTTCTACTAGAAAAGTGTGCACAAATTACCCTTTAGAAAGCAAGCTTCTCACTCTTGAAGCTTTAGAACCTGTGGCAGAGTCTGCCCTGAATCAACTTCATGTCTGATCACTTAGTAATACAAGAGAGTTCAGGTTCTTCATAAATCCTAATTCAGGCTTGTCCTTATTCTTGTGTGCAATATTAGGTGCCAGATGGAAAGTCACAAATTTGGATCCTTAGGGCATGAAGATTTGTTATGGTAAATTGTACATGTTGCCTTTTCAAGTTTCCCTTTAAGAAAAATGTATAAAAGAAAATAAAAGGGCAAGGGTTTCCAAAAAGGAAAGGACTGGAAAGTTAGACATGTAATAAAAAATTAATTTGTCTTAATATAAAATTTAACAAGGCACATAATTTTTTCAGGGAAGGAGGCACTTAATGACATCAAGTCTGTAAAAATATCTCAATTCTGGATTTCTGAGTCCCCAGGGTAGAAGTAAAGAACCACATTAAATAATCACTATGTTCAGTCCAGAAGTAAATTCCACTTTTTAAACATTAACTATATAAAAAAAAAATGAAAAAAAAAAAAAAGTAGAAGTATCTGAAGCAAAACCAGCCTAATATAACTTTACAAGTAACAGGTAAAGCAGAACTACACTTGACAACTTTATGACTATCTTTGGGCTGAAGTTGCATTTCTAAAAGCAGCAGGATTTCATTAACTTTCCCTAAATCAAACTGTGATAAGACAGTGACAATGCAATGGATTTTCAAACCAGAGGTTAACCTCCCTGTACGTGCAACACGCTCAGTAAAGAGTTAACCAGCCCTCTCCTCTCTTTCTGATTCACCCACAATTCTCTTCATTCATAGTCATTATGTTCTGAAAGTAAAATCTGCTTTTTTTGATACAGCAGTTAGCCAACGTGTTAATTAACAGAAACTTAAAGACAAAACCTGAAATCTACTTGGTCTCCCTTAAAATGTTCCCTTTTGTTTTCATGAAGAATGTGCTTAATTTACCACCACGCACTGTCATGCTACCAGGGCTATTGATCTTCAGAACTGCAGAATCTAGCACAGAGAGGATGCCACCGTTCATTATCAGTTCGCTAACAATTCACATTCTCCACAGGAAAGGAAGACTTGGAATTTCTGTATCCACCTGGGAGGCAACATTGCTACTGCAAGCAGTCCTGCTGACAGCACCTGGCGTGGCCATGCATTGAACTAGTGACACAAGTGTCAAGTCTGCATTAAAATTTTAGGAAAAGCCTTGAGCGCTTTGAGTGTATCTGCTAAATCCTACATTTCAAGCTGCAGCTCCAGCCTTCTCCAGTCGAGGAGAAATTTACCACCCACGTTCCACAGCATGAGTTCTGTTGTTCTGGCCAGAAATTCCTCCTAAGACACCGAGTTAATTTCCCTGTTTCTGAAGGAAGTATGTAGGTGATTAACCTCATTTACCCTGGTGTGCCTGAATCCAAGCCAAAGAGGCACAGAAGCATGCAGGTCATTTTAAGTGCCCTGAGCATCCTCATAGTCTGAAAAACAATGTAGTCCTGAGGGCCTAAACTTGTATTACACAGACAGTTGGTGACATAATCCATTTAGATCAAAACATCCTGTAGAGCCACTTGGGTCTGTTCTCTCATCACTACACTCCTCTGATTGAAACCAAAGCTGTTTCTCCAAACACCAAAATAAGCCTGAACCAGAAATATCTCAGGCCAAAGGCATCCACAATTCAGACCTACCCAGATGGCGTCGTCTTGTCTGTACTGTTTCCAGTTGTGGCCAGTGTCGCTGAACATCAGCATGTAGCTGGTAACCCAGTCTGAGCTCCCGTACCTGCCCTGGGTAGCAACTGCTACAATCTCCACTCTGTCTCCCAGATCAACCTGGAGCCACTGTTGCTTGTCTGAGTCCAACGGGGACCAGCCACCTGCTCCTGAAAGACATCGAATAAAGATTTTTTAGATTATGATGACAGCATAAGAAATTATACCTGTAAAAGAACCACGTTGTTTCAGGTCATTGGAAAGGAGTCTACTCCTTGAACATACAACTCTTTCATGGTGTTTTTATATTAGGAGTTACAGTACAAGAGGTGTGTGCTTCCTTAAGGCTTTATTAATTAACCTAAAAGTCATCAGGAATTTTTAATCTCTACAACATTTTAAGGAAATTTATTCTTTGTCTGCTGGACAAATGGCTGTGAGGTTGGCACACCACAAAAAAAATCATGTCTACCCCCCTCACATGCTGGTGCAAAACTGGGAATGATGATTTCTAATTTCTAATTTGCTTTAATGTTTTCTTTCTTGTTGTGTTTTGAAAGATATGCAAAAACGTTAGTTATCTTGATTTGAGCCCTATCATGTATTCGAAAGAACTGTTTAATTAGAAAGCTGCAAATGTACTTCAGATAACACGTTGCAAATCTAGAGACCATTCGACTGAACAACTGAAAGGACATTTTTCACACTGGAGAGAAGCCTTTTCCTTACACAAGATGCTTGGTAAGTGAACAACTGCAAACAACAAATGCAACTTGCAAAATATCCACTTTCATTATCTGCGTCTCCAGTCAGGAATGGAGACATCAGAATTCATGATGGTGTGGAAGCTGATAGCTTGAACTCATGTTTGTCCTTTAAAAGTAAAGGTAGGTATTAGCCCTTGAATTCTTTAAGAGGTTAAAGAGGTCCATGGTAATGCCAAGCCAATGAAACACAGAACTTCAACCACTGCTTGAAATTTACCACTTCACCACATTAAACATGAGCTTATGCTTTAAAGCAAATCCTTCTGAACTGGAATATATTATTTTATGTTCCTTTGCTTTCTTTTACACCCTTAAATTATAGGCTATGTTTGTGGGTTTTTAAACTTGTTTCTACTTGCACACTTTTCATTTTTTTATATACACCCAGCATTCACTTCAGCCTTACAAATAAGTGAACAATGAAACTATGAAGAGCACAGAAGCCATTAACAAAGTACCCAAAGCAGCAAATTTTCAGGTTGTCACTGTTTCTGCTACCCATCACCTTGTTTGTTTTGCTGTTCTCAGGGAAGTTTAGAAAATTTCACTTGTGTGATCACAATGTGATTGTGTCCACTGTAATGGAAAGGCATGGAAGAAATACAGATTTGAGAGTAAAGCATTCACAATTTCTCATGTAAACTACAAGAATGATTCCAAATATATGTTTCAGAAAAAAAAATAGCTGGTTTTATTTTAATATTTTAATTCTATTAACTGATCTATCTCCAAGTTGCTCTGTGAAGAATTTATTGAAGCAAACTGAGCTGAAAAATCAATAAATGTGGTTTATATCAAGGAATTCCATTTAAATGACTTTGCCCTTTAAAACATTTCTTGATTTTCCTGAACTGCATTGTAATTTTCAACCCACAACCGAAAATCCTTTGTCTGAGAGGTGTTAGAATTTTCATTATTTGCAGCTCATTAAGGTAGGATTTAGGCCTCATTCCTGAAACAGAAGCATGTTTATTCTTGTAGCTAGAACTGAGTATTGTCCCTACTCTTCTGGATGGCTTAGTATTCATTCCTCTACAAGAACTCTCCAGGGAAAATAGTTTTAACCAAACCAGTGCATACTGCTTGCCAGTGCCATGCTTTATTTTACTGTATTTTAAATCACAATAGAAGTCTTCATTGCCATTGTCCTTATTTTATCTGCTCTAAACAGAATATTTTATCCTATGAGCATGTAATGAGAATATTTAGGAATTTTATCACTCAATTATTTTCTGACTACTTCATTGCTCTCTTTTAACTTCATAACTATACATAGCTTGAATAAGACTATAGTACTTCCTCTTAAAAATCCTAGTATTTCTTCTTCCTCCCTGCCCTTTTTTCTGAATTTTAAATGTCAGATAAAACAACATTTGTCTGGCTTTTAAACTGTATAACTGTGTTCAAAGACAGCAAGCTGAATATTTCTCTTACATTGAATTGTGACTAATGTACACAGGAGCCAAAGGAAAACTTCCTTTGGATTGCAATATCTAATATCTGAAATGGACTCAGAACATCAGAGTTGCTGCTTTGGTTACAGTTTTATCCCATGAACTGGTAAGACACAGAAATTCCATTCAAAAGTTCTGTCATCTATGCAACAAAACTGTTCCTTTCAGTACTCCAAAAAGCTTATTCCAGATGTTTTTACTACAAATGAAAAGAAAGATGGGCATTTAAATCTTTCCTTTATTGTCTTTTTACAACATTAACAGCATCAACTAGAAGGAGGAAAATAACTTATAATGAGTAGTTAGCTTCGTGAGTTTCCCATTAAAATAAAAAAAAAATTAAAAAAAATATTTGATTTCTCTGTTACAGTTTATATATAAGCTTGTCTGAACTTATTACCACAGGTCCTTTCCAGTAGCTTGTTAAATATCACAACTACTCTCTTTTCTATGCAGTTTATGCTCTCTCCCTTCTGCTTCTGGAAGTGGCAGAAAGGTGATATAATTTCCACAAAAATATTTGGTTTTACTATATGCTTCCATTTTTCCAATTTGACCATGACACAACTGACTTATATTTTTCAAGTCAGACAAACAGTAGATTCTGAATGGAAATTTGGGATATCTGTGGTTAGCTTGAGCCCTCAAATCACAGATTATACCAGATTTCTGAACTGCACATCTCTTCACATAAGAACATTTGTCTGTTGGGAATGTCCCTCTTTATGGATACAAGCTCTGCATTACACAGCAGTTACACCGCTCATAGCACCACCTTTCTAGGAGCTGGTCTTGCAAGGCGTTATCAATTACAAACCACATCCTTACTGAACTGTAGCTGCTTCATACACCTTTTTCCCTGGGGAAAAACTCCACTGTATTTCCCTCCCTCAAACCTTCCACCATTACCATTTCCACAGATGGGCAGTAATTCTACTCACTTGTAAGAGCAGTGGTTAAAAACCCTGCTGCATTGGCTGCGTGAGACTGAGGGTAGAACTAAATCTTTTCCCATTGGGCTCTCACTTCTGATAGTAAAGCAAACATGTAACTTTTGCTTACTTCTGTGGGTATCCCAAATCCTCATCAAATACTGCTGTGAGTGCCAAAAATCAATAGATATTCTTTTCCCTCTATATTGGCTCTGTTATACAGAGCAAATGTAACTACATTCAGTGCAATCTCTGGCTGCACATTTCTTTTTGGTACATCATTCCACATAGTGTGTCAACACCTCACTCTGTAATTTTCTTAGTAAGCAGCACAAAAGCACATCTAAAGTGTAGCAACTATTTTACAGGCATTTGCTCCTCTACCCACCAGTGATGCTCACCCTGGAGAACATTTGTCAGGGCAGGCCCAAGGCAAGAACGTAGGATGCAAAGGTTCAAACAGGTAACAAAAAGGGCTACTGAAGACATAATATTTACAGGACATTAATTCCTTTTAACAGATGCAAGCATAACCCTGACAACATTTTCCTGCAATTGGGCACAAAGAAACTGAAGAGGTCCATGCACCTTTTATTAGTAGTGTGGCATAAAAATAAAACAGACAAAATGGGGCTCTGATTACACCCAGATCTGTACACTTGTATTTAGGTAATCAGGGAAACACCAGTGAATGAAGATGCCACGCTGTTTCTCTCACAAAAAATGAAGAGAGGATTCTCAATAAAATAAACACTTGTTTGGCAATTTACATGTCTGAGGGGCATACAGTTACCCTGCTCTGCCCACCAGATTCCTACTGGCATTGAGAGGATTCTGCATATTGTACTACATCTCCATTCTCCACTGTTCACACATTTCACATTTCTGTGGGTCATTTCAAGAGAAGTTCGACACAGTATGAAGAAAATGCCCTAATGGAGACAGAATACCACAGGAATCTGATAATGTTGCTCATTCTCCATGGCAAATAATGCTAGAAATGTGAAGAGAACAAAGATCTGATGGTTTCTCAGCTGGAGATTCATATGACTCCATGAAATATGATCAAACACTTTCTTTTTTCTTTTCTCAGGAGATTTGTGTATTTTGCCATAACTGTTCCAAAAATTGCATTTAAGCCCAGTGTTACACAGTCAGTGCTCAAGATGCCCATATGTGTTTGTAGTTTATTAATATCAAGCAAAAGGAATGTTTGTTTCCACCCTACAGTGCCATAAAAAAAAAGCTCAACTGGCTTTACACTGTGCTAAAAACTCTTGGACTTCATGTCGCAACTAAATGCTTCCCTGTTGTGGAATTTTATTACCTAGATCAAACACTTCCAGACCATACAACAAATTAATTTTGACATCATATATGTTTTATATTCCCCTACATATTCACCTATATGACTGTTCAGGCTGAGAGCTAATAGAGAACAGAAAAATCTTAGCTGATACAGTCATGTTGTACCGATTTTCTTATTATTTTTCCTTGTTTATGTATCATAAATAAATAAAGTTGACAAATCCCTCTCATGGATAAGTAATGTATTTCATACCTTATAATCATATTTATCAGAATTACATTAACTACTTTATTATTGCTGGTACAAATTTATCAGCATTTTAACTGAGCACCTTCAGCAGCTCACTCAAGCTTTAGTTGTGGGTAGTTGGTGTGTTGTTTTTTTAAATGGCACATCAAACTGCTGCAGGCCTTTTTTTTTTTTTTTTGTGAAACAACAGCCTTTTAGTTATTGTTATCTATTACTGAATCAAGTTCATGAATTAGAACTTTCCCTTGATGTAAGTCTGGATTGTATTTTATAAATTCATCTTCATCTATTGCATTTATATTAACCAATATATTTATCCAGCTTCCTAGCTGGAGGCACTGTTGCTTGCAGCACTGCCTTATCAATTACAAAGCTAAGCCAACTAATCAAAGCATTCCAATATTATTAGAAAGCCACTGTACAGCCCTTGTTAGTGAATATTATTTCTTTTAAAGATATCTATTGTTTGCACTCAAATGTCATCCCAAGAGAATTCCTTCAGCCAGTATCTACCACTGGCCTCTCCTCCAACTCAAGATGAAGTAGCCATATATATTCTGTGAGCAGTACATCTGCACATTTCTACAAAAGCCTGTGAAACAAAATAATTAGGCAAGGTATAGAATTTAGACTATAGGTCCCTATGCTGTGCTTAGCTTATCAGTTCTCAGTGAAGACTTAGGAACATAAAAGTTGCTGAAACAACTTCTTTGCATGGGGCTCAGTTTCAATAATCTGTCTTCCTGTTCCCATGATCAAAGTGGGAACCAAGTAGACCTTACCGATGAAATACTGTGTCTAAAAATCTAGAACACCTGACCCCCAATGCACAGCAAAACTACTCTAGCACAGCTGAGTAAGACCCATTTCATTTTCTGCCCTCAAATTACAATCACTGCCAATTTATTTTAGCTACTGTATCACTTTAAAATGCAATACAGTCAGCGCTTGACTTGCAATAATATTGACTTTTCATCTCGTCTTCTTTTCTGCAGATAAAAATAGTCGTTAGAGCCATTTGCAAATCATGTAAGCACATCTAATCGCTGTCCCAGCTAGCAGCTGGACACAAAGGCAGGGCAAACTTAAATGTCCAAATTAATGTTTACAAATTTATTTATGTTGCACAACTACCATATGACCTTTTACTTGCTGAGGAAATCTGGTTCAAGGGCTTAAATATTATACAGTAATTTCTCATTTCTCTAACGACCTAGCAAGTCTTAATCATTAGTGCCAAGCATCTTAGAGAGAGTCCTTCACTATCCTTTTATAGGTTTAACAAACAGGGTTTGATCAAAACAGACATTTCTGATTAATTAGGAAAATTATAGTTTATTTTCAATTAAAATCTCTTTTCTAGTAGCATACATCCCAGTCTTTTTTAATGAAAATCATATGTAATGTGATCACAGAGGGCTTTCCTCATTTAGAGGCTCTAATTTGGGAATAGATGGGAGCCAACAACCAAAATTCACAGCATGATGACAAACGATATACTAGATACTGATAGCTTTTCTTTTCTGGTACCATGTTCGATCCTGATAGTTTCACCTTGTGTGTGAGCTCAGCTGGACCTCAAAAATTCTTCATTGCAAATGTCTGCAAAGTTTTTTTCAGTAATTTTCACTGTTTCTGCAGAGTTCTGTAATCATTAAATTCCACTGGATACTTAATATTTAGTTGCTACTAGTCTTAACAAACACCTACTGAGAATCATAGAATCAGTCAGGGTTGGAAGGGACCACAAGGATCACCTAGTTCCAACCCCCCTGCCATGGGCAGGGACGCCTCACACTAGATCAGGCTGGTCTGATTCTACTTTGTAGAATAGGGCCACAAGTACAGAGACCCTCAAGCTCTAAAGACTGTGGGAACTCTTCAAAATCGAAAATATCATCTCAACTTCCTTCAGGATGTTTCTGCAAGGGAAGTGGAGAGCTTCGAATTTAAAAGTTTTCTATAATAAAGGAAGGAATTGCTCCTAAATAGAGCTCTCTCAGAGCATAAATTAAAGCCTCTATTCAACCTGGCTCTGAAGGCACTGCACACAAATAGCATAAAAGGTTACTTTGTACATGTGATTAAAAAGAATAGTTTAGGCATTTCAACCTTACCATCTCGCCTGTTGAGCTTTGCAAAGCTGGGACTGTGAGTGCTGAAGAGCTCAGAGGAACTGGTAAGGGCTGTTGAAGGTAAGGGAGATACCAATGCATCATCACAATTATCTAAAAAAAAAAAAAGGCAAAAAACAAAACATACAGAGGTCATCACGTGAGCAACAAATACACCAACTTGTGCTATCTTGAGGTAGTGTTTGTGTCTACTTAGTAGGCAGAGACATGAGAAAGAGCACACTTTCACTTGAATTCATATGCAAGACTGCAATTTACCCTCCAGAATGACAGCCTGGTGGGATGGCAACTGGATGGGAGCTGTTGTTAAGACCTCAAATACTTGAAAATCGGGAAAATATTTTCATTTTGGTGAACGAAATTCGATGATCTATTCATCATGATTCAGTTAAAGAGTGTAATCACTCTTGTTGAAAAAGCCACTGGAAGCAGGTAGCAATGTCCTGGCAGACTTTAGAGAATGCCCTAAATTTTGTGTTCAGTAAAGACTCTCCGCAGAGCAGATACATAATGTAGGAATTACAACTTTACACAACTTCATGTGGAAGGGACACATAGGGACATGTCACAACAGGCAAAAGTGTGTTGTGTGCTTCACATAAATCCTATGCTGCACTGTAATTCTAAAACCTAAATGCTTCATCATTTGTTCCCCAAGCTCAAACACATATACATGGCCAAATTAATTTTATTATATTTAAATATGGCTTTTCCCTCTTACTTTCACATCTTTACCTGAGGACGAATGGGCTAGGCTAACACTCAAGTTGAATATTTAAGCTTATTATGTTTGAATAAGGATAAAATGAGGTATGTTTGAACATTACAACACTGTCACATACAGCATCCAACCTGTCAAGGTCAGCTTACATGGGTCTTTGATTAATCTAGTCTAGTAGAAGGTGTCACTGCCCATGGCAGGAGGAGTAGAACCAGCTGATCTTTAAGGTCCCTTCCAAACCAAACAATTCTATAATTCTGTGATAAACACACGAACATAGGGTGAGGTTTCAGTAGAGAATAATAACAAAACCCCTCATTTTTAATTGAATCTCCCATGGAACAAACACAAATCTAATTACTGGAAATGTCCTGCACATTAACAGGATCTCAGGCACCATGGTGTTCTTGCACTAACAGAGTAAATACACGATTTGTGGAGGAGGGAAGGAAGTGATACAGCAATATTCCAGGGCTACAAACTACAAGAAATAAAAGCAAAAATTGCTTTTTATTCATGATATCAGATGTAAACTATTCCTAAACTGAATGATACCTTTTCCATAATGAACTAGATTACATTACAATATTTCTCATCTCTTTCTACAATGATTGTCCAGAACAGCCCAGATGCTTTTGTAATCAAAATCCAGTTTTATATGAAAAAATAAAAAATACCAGTGTAATCAATAGCATTCATAACAGTGCACTGACTGATGAACCTCAACAAGCTAACTTAAGAACAAAGTCCTTTTCATCTCTTTAGTTACCTTCAATAAGAAGGCCTGACAAGATCTGAGTTAGATAAATTAAGCTCAAGTATACTACTGATGCTTTGACCATGGGGATAATTAGCCAACAAAGCAAGTTAAGAAGACCCTGAGCAGATTCTCTATTACTTAACAGCCTTTGAATGTCAAATACAGCTTTTGACTACCATGCATAAAAGTCTAGTGAAGTGTTGTCCCCCCGGTAAGAGTGGGGCCATATTTTTTTTTGCTGTCTGGTCTTTAAAAATAATAAATAAATAAATCTCTAAATCAGAACAAAGCTCTTAAGTTCAGTGTCACATGTGAAAGGAACAGTGATTTTAAAGATTTCAGATGGTAAGTACATCAATGCACCAAAATCACCTAAACTTCTATGTTCTATAAACCTCAGTGGAAGTTTCAGGAACCTCTCAAAAGAAGGTTCAAGTTTTAGCAATAGATCTGCATGACTACCCACCAACATTTAAAACCTGAAACTGGAAATAACCAAATGCAGAGATTTCAATTTAAGTATTGTCTAGACTATTAGTTTTCTTCAGTTCCCTGTGGTAGCTCCTGGACCATGAGAGAAATAAAAACATCATCCTGTGATCCCAAGGCTGTCCCTGACAAGAGTCACAGTGACAATCTCTGGGTTCTCCCTGTTCCCTGAGGGTATGGTTGGATACTTTCAGGACACCAAGTGTCTCAACACATCAGCAAGTGTAAATCATTTCAGAGTAATGCATCTAAGGTTTTCACTGGGATCTCTGGAGGCTCCAGACCAGAAAGTGACAATTATCTCTTCCAACCACCAGATGCTTTGTCTACATTTACACATCCTTTGTTTCTGTCCACAGACACACTCACCTGGATCTTGGCTGTTACAGCATTACAACGTGATTTTCACACCAAATTCTGAGATCCTTATTTGGCTTTACTCTACAAACAAACAAGAAAAAAACCCAAAAACACTACTGCCAGGAATCCTTCCCTGAATTAATAACTAGTAAAACATGTCATTTTAAGGCTCCAGGATTTAGAACTGCATATAAACATTTGAAGATAGTTCTGAGAACACTAGGACCAATACAGTCCAACTTCCAATAGATAAGAGACTAATGACAGACATTAGAGTGCAAACAGGACTTTCCCCCAGTTGAAGCTTATTTTTGAATGAACACTCTAAGAAGAGGTAAAGTCTCTTCTGCTCTTCCCTCAGTCAAAACTAACCTTGGAGGCTTTACCTTACAGCCCTGCATGCACAGACCAACACACAGCACATGGCACAGCTTTTACATGCTAAATGATATTTCACAGTACAGTAAAGTGCTTGGGACACATTAGACAACTAGCAGACTAGCTCTGATGCATTCCTTGTCAGAGATACTACATGTACAAACTTCTACAGATTTGAGATTGATAGCTCTTTGCAAAACTTAGCTGAAATAGGCCTTCAAAAAGGTCAGGTGTGCATGTGTTAACAGCATTGTACCCAGAGATGTGCAGCTAATTGTTTTGCCACAGGCCCTGCTTCCATAAGAAGGAAGAATTGAAAAAGGCAACAACAAACCAAAAAGACAAAACCAACAATCACCACACAAAACAAAATAATCCAAAACCAAACAAAAAAGCCCACACCACCTAATACACACTAAACAACTGAGAAAAATTTATCCAAGTCCTAGAAAGACAGGATTGCAAATGCTTCCAAAGAAAAACACTCTTCTGAAACACAGCTAACATTACGAAAATTGAGTTTGCATAGAAATCCAAGATTCAGCCCAACTTTACTCATTTTTGCTAGTACAACTTTAACATCACTGGTGGTATGCATGCCATGATCCAGTTTATAAACTTCTTCAAGCTTCAGACAACATTCAGCAGCAGCAACAACCAATATAAATTTAAAAGATTTCTGATTAGCAGACAACGAAGATATTTAGAAAGCCATAAACCTCCCCCAAAACCCACTGTGCTCACACTAATATTTCTTTCATCCTGTTTTTTGAAGAGGATCAATGCCTGGAACACAGATAGGGTCATTACCTGTCCTGTTACTATTTCCCTTGTCCACTTGAAGAGTCAGTAGGACAAAACATATTGATTTCAATTTGTGAAGCCATACAGAAAGGTCACTAACATTTCCTTAATTAAAGCTTTGATGAAAAAGACACAATCAGTGAAGGATCACCAGTGTTTGGGCTCCACAAACTTCATGTACATCAGATTTGGTGGTTTATGCTGCAGCTGCTCTATCAGAGACCACAAGCACTATGAAATAGTCAGAAATACTGCAAGACAAGAGTACCCACACAACTGAAGGACGGGTAAGGAACAGGACCTAGCAGGTAAACTATTAACAAAAAAACCTACACCCCCCCCCCCCCCCTTTTTTGCAAGCTGGAGAAGAGGAAAAAGAAGGTAAGGTTACAGCCCAGGAACGGGCTCACAATGGAGTCCAAAAGACAAATTCAGAAGAGGGTAAGTGACATGCCTCCTGCATCGTCCAACAGTAATAAAAGGCCTCCTGTAGGTGCTGTTTTTCAAGTACACAGAGACTGGCACATCATCAAAGAGCTCCTGGATGTGACTTTGCTCATACATCTGCTGAACCAGATACAAACTGTGCAATGAGAGCAGGAGTGCTTGTGACCAGCTGTGCAACCCCTTGCCTGAACCACAATCCCTGAGCTTCAGATGTTTCACAGAACCACACAGACCTTGTCACAGAATCATAGAATGGTAATGGTTGGAAGAGACTTCAGGGGATCAGCTAGCCCAATCCCACTGCTAAAGCAGTTTTGCCTAGAGCACATTGCACAGGAACATGTCCAAACAGATTTTGAAAGCCTCTAGAGAAGGAAACTTTACAACCTCCGTGAGCAGCCTGTTCCAGTGCTGTCATCCTCAAAGTGAAGAAGTTTCCTTATATTTATGTGGAACTTCCTGTTTTCTAGTTTGATCCACTGGAAAGAGACTGGCTCCATCTTTTTGACACCTGCTTAGATCTCCTTTTAGTCTACCCCAGGCTAAAGAGTCCCAGGTCTCTCAGGATCTCCTTGTAAGAGAAAAGCTCCAGCCTCGTAATCATCTTTTACAATGACTTTTTACGAATGCATGTAGTGAGAGGACAAGGTGTAACACCTTCAAACTCAAAGAAGCTCAATTTAGATTAGACATTGGGAAGAAATTCTTCACAATTGAAGCACAGGAACAGGTTGCCCAGAGAAATTGCAGAGGCTCCAAGCCTGGAAGCATTCAAAGACAGGTTACACGGGGCCCTGGGCAACCTGGTCCAGTAGGAGGTGCCCCTGTCCATGGCAGGGGGATTGGGTTGAAACTAGATGAGCTTTAAGGTCCCTCTCAACCCAAACCATTCTGTGATCCCATGATCCTCCTGTTTGATTCTCATCAGTAGCTCCCTGTCTTGAACTGAGGAGCCCAGTAATGGACACAGCACTTCACTAGGGCAGAGTAGAGGGGGAGGAGAACCTTCACACTCTTCTTAAAGACCCCCAGAATATAGCATTACTGACCACAAGAGCATACTTCTGGCTCATGATTGTCTGGCTCATGGTTGTCCATCAGGATTCCCAGGTCTTCCTACACAGATCTGGTTTCCAGCAAGTCAACCCCCATTTTGTCCACAGCTTGCTATTTATATGTAGAGAGAGGAGATTTCAAAGTAATTCTGAGGCCTTGTAGCTTCTTTTTGGAGTTCTTTCTTGGAACTTAAGTGGGATTGTTTGTTGCCAAGATATAATTTTATTCATTATTAAAGTACCAGCAGAGTTGCAGATGGCACTGAAGTTAAATTGTGTGCATCATTTTGATTGCAATTGTATATTGTCTCCATACTGGGATTTGAGGTTGAAAAGTTTCACTGATATTTATAGGCTAGATAAAATTCCTCTTAGCATTACCCACTTCATAGCAGATTTTGTTTTAAGGACGTAAACCATGCATTCTGTACCACGCCTCTAACAATGCTCAGTAGTGATAACTGATGCCTTCCCCTTCATCTGTTTTCCTTCTGGCCTCTGTAGCTACAGTTCCCTTCTTTGTAAAGACAAGAAATTTAAATTTTTGGACTTACTGTGCACTTCCACCTTTACAGTCCAATGAAGTGCATGCATATAGGAGAAGGAGAAGCCTCTGGGGGGGAACACACAAAAGACAAAGGAAACGTAGCAACAGATTTAGAAGAGACTGAGAGATTATTTCCACGCCAAGAATCTCTGCACAAAGCATCTCACTGAGACTACCACATACTGCTAAGTTCTTCTACCATGAAAATCTTAGTAAGTGATTCTTGGAAAGATGAAGAGTGGACACCCTCCCCCCCCAAAAAAAAAACAAAAAAAAACCCCAAAAAACCAAACAGCAAACTACCACAAACCACCAACTACTTATAGTAAAAATGAATTTTATTTCCTTTTTTATTTTTCTTCTCTTGTCCTGGAGACTGGCTACACTCACATGCACAGCTGTGAACTCCATCTGTTAGCTGAAAGGCATGGCATATTTTTCAAGATATAAGACACTAGAGAAAATACTTAACACAATGTTTCTCTTTCTTTCCTCACTATACTGCAAGTAAACATCAATAGTTAAGCTAATCATGAACTCTTTCTAAATCAATGCAAATTACATGTGTTCTTTCATATGCTTGTAAACCTTGACATAAAAGTATTACTCAGTGCATTTATAGAGCATCCTTTTACAATGCAGTCTGCACATGTAACCTTGTCTCACAATGTCCTGGTTTGAATTAGAACTAATTCAGTTCAGTGATTTTACTTTTCAGCTCAGTCTTTTCCAAGTAACTGCACTTTCTGCAATTAAGAGCATGTTTTCACAGTGTCTGCTTCTAGCAGTGATATAGCTCAACGTTTCCAGTTAGCACCAAGGACTGGTATGCAGACCAAGGTCACTGCTAAATCTTGGAGGTGCAGAGTAAAAGACTGCATCTGTGGGGAAGAGTGGACAGGACAGATGACCCTTAACTGATCAACTGGGCATTCCATTCCATAGACATCATACTCAGGATAAAGCTGAGGGATCATGAAGGTGCTGCTTCAATGACTGGAGAACTCTCTCTGTTCTTCTGCCTTCCATCTCAATCCATTATTTCCTGAATTCAGTTCCAGAACCCAACTGCTGAATCTGGTCCCCATCTGCCACTGAGTCTGATCTAAGACATCCCCAGTGCCTGTCACAGTATCAGTGGTCACTGATGAAATTGCTATTAGAGGGGTTGGGTTCATATTGGGTTTGTGTATATTTGTATATATTTAATTGTTATTATTTTCATTAAAGTAGTTTTACTTCCCTTTTTCCAGTCCATAAGTCTTTGTTCCTTCCTTCTCTTCCCCTTTAGGAAGGGAGAGGGGTTAATAGCATCTCATTTAGTGGCTGGTCCAGGCCTAACCCTTGACACACAAAAAATGTTCAAATCCAATTTTTAATAGTTCAAGGAGCTCACAAAAAACTCTGATTCAATACTGAGTCTTTTTTTTTTTTTTAAACAAGCATGTCTGCAGTGTAACTTCCTCTCACAATGATGAAGCAGGAGTTGAATTTGAAGAACAGAGCAAATACATGAGACTTGGACTTATGAAGCCAATATATGAATTTCAAATAGCCATCAATGCAGCTCCAGTAAACTAATATACACAAGCAATACTTGATTCAAGAGGGTCAAAGAACATCAGACACAGCTAATTATATATATGAAAAAAAACTCAGTGTTAAGGAAAAATGCTCTTATGTTTAAGGAGCAAATGTTCTCAGATTCCAGCTCTGTCATAATCCATGCCATTCAGGTGAGTCACAATGTCTGCATCTACAAAATGAAAGTACCTGTCACATTATCTTACACTATGTGTTTTCTATTAGATCACAGACCTTTTTAAGATAGGAAAGAGCTGCTGCCACTAAACAGGAAACCAGTCACAGAAATCCATTGAATAAGACGACAGCCTGAGATTTCACCAGTTAGTGAAACACTTTTTTTATTTCTATATGGAAGAAGAAAAAAAAAAGGCTACATTAAAAGGATGTAGCAGTTCAGGTGGTCAACATTTATATTCAAATGAATAAACCTGCAAAAGTGTATCATTGTCCAAAGCTGTGATTTACTCTCAGCAGGTAACAGCAGTTGTCAGGGGTTCTTAGTACTTTCTATTCAAAATGTAGCACTTCTTGCACTACTTTCCTTCTCCTTCCACATTTGTGAGATCCTGCAACTTTATGAGTGCTCTGATCTTTGACTTAAGATCAGAAAGCTACAAAGCTGAGCAGCAGATGGAATAGGTTTTATATCTAAAGTTTACCCTTTTAACACATAACACACTTCAGTAGACAGATAGTATAAATCTCTTTAATCCACAGTGGGCAATATATTAGGAAATTGCCTTTCAGTACAGGAAAACACAGAGAAAGGATTTTGTCAGTACAGGGCAGTTTTTATTACATTATGAAAAATGCAAGAACATAGAGGCCTTGTGCTATACAGCCACAGAGCATGACAAGCATCCTTTTCATCCTAGCCTATGACTCAGTACTTGTGCATTTCAAAGTAATTGATATATTCCAGAGATCAAGACTGTATTCTGAAGTTTCAAAGTTTTAGCAGCACTCCAAAAGGTAAACTTGATGTCCTCCAAAAGTGTAAGACTTTGCTACAAGCATGCCCTGTTCTCCAGATATCATCACAGTTTAAGTCTCTGTCAGTTAGACCACAGATTACAAAAAGCACAGCAGCATCTGCCTTAAAATATCATAGTATGTATGACTAACACTGAATTTGCAGGGGGGGAAAAAAACCAACAAAACAACACAAAACCAAAACCAAACAAAAAACCCACAACATTAATGTATCTGCACCTATCAAAAAGGCTTCCAGGCTCAGTATTAGATGAAAAAAATCACAATAATGATCAGAGGCAGCTGGATTGAGTTCAGCAGAGGCATTCAACAACATAAAATTAAAATGCAGTGGAAGCAAGCATGATTTTCTGCTTAATACTCAGCATTAAGATTGTTCAAGAATTCATTGGTGAAGCAATTTTTCCAAACTGTCTAAATACAAGTTTTTTAAAATGAGAATGTAAATACCTGTTACAAAGAAAACAAAGTTTATTGAGAAAGCAAACAAACAAAACAAAAAAATCAACAAAAACAAACACAACGAAACGAAAGAAAAGTAGGAAAAAAATAAAGAAAAGCTTTCTGCACAACAGCAGCAGCAAACAGGTTACCATGCTGACTGGAACATGAAAATCAGTTCAAGGAAAGACAAATGCTGTATTTTCAGGGGTGGAGAGAGTCAACCATCTTAGCTAACTAACAACATTTGGGTTTTTTTTTTATCTAGTCCAATTTGGAAATGGAATAGCTTCAGCAATCTAAGTAGAGCCATGCCCCTTTCTACCACCTGATATTCAGCTCAATTAGGCAGAAATATAGTTCTGACTACTTCTCCAGCCTGAATGAGCCTTTCAAAAAGGTAGACATCTATGTATGCTGTTCTCCACATCTTGAGTGACCTTCAAACTCAGCATGCTTGCGACAACACTGCTGCAAACTTCAGTGGAGCATCTCCACACCAACTGCTTGTCACCATTACACCTATTGCTACAAATAAATAATCTCAGACCCTTAAATGAGGTCTCACATTATCTTACTTTGCCTTTGAGGAGGTGCACAGTGTTAGTTAGAGAACAAAACCATAAATCTGATTGCCACAGTGAGTTTCTTTTTGAGGGGCTTGGACTAGAAGAGCTCTAGCGGTCCCTAACCTCCTGTGATTCACATGTGTGATTCACATTTGACCATGATTTCCATGAGTTCAGGAATGAATGTTAAAAGTGAAATTAAAGGAGAATAAACCTTTTATAAGTTCTTTTTCCCTTCTGCTTCTCCAGCACAGTGCTATGGTTCACATGTTCTCAGTTTCTTTGCAGTGTTGCAGTTTCCCCCCAGTTCGGAGCAAAACCCATGGATATCTGTATCAGTGTAATGCTCCATTCTCATTATCTCTTTTAAATCCAACCACTGCTTCAGAAGGGTGATGGAGTTGGGCAGCTTTCATCACATGGGGAAATATGAGGCCTCAGCTTTCTCAAACAACACATTCCTGCTCTGATTTTCCTATGGACCTCTATGGGAAAAGGCTCATTTATATAGTCAGTCATTGCAAAGACTTTCAGACAATATCATATCTTTGCCTGGTAATTTTGAGCACATCTGAATTTATAGCTGCTATCTCTAAGCAAACAACAGAAGCAGCTAGAAAGCTGTGGAATACTGATGAATTTCACAGACATACCCTGCTAACAATGCACAACAATTTAAAAAGCCATCAATAACCAAGAGGATGTCCCTTGAATTTTAAAATCAAGTAAATTCAATTCTTTATTTTTCTTCTAAATCTTTGGTGAATTCATGAATAAACCTGACTAAAGGGGAAAAAAGTACATAACATGGGGTTCACAAAATATTTTGTTTGGAAGAGAACCTCTTCAAATCATGTAACATGCAAGATGACATACTGAAAAGCAATTGTAACTCTGAGAATTTCAGTGCATCCCATAAGGCTGAGAGAATGTTCAATTTTCAGGTTGAGAGCAGGGATTAAGAGAGATGAAGGTAGTAGTAAGTGCCCATGTACCACTGCATTTAAATGTAATGTCATCTCAAGCAATGATAAGTAATCATTTCGTGTCTCAATAACCTCCAACCAAAATGCCTTATTCAGCCCCAAACCACCAATTTTTAAGACTTTTCTATGCAAGTAAATGGTTTAGATAAGGGACAGGATTGGAAAAAAAAAGTTTAAAATTCCCATTCTTAAGCAAGGTGAATGCAACTTTAATGTCAGTTTAAAGATAAAAATTCTGCCAGGCATTTCTTAGGGCAGAGTATACTCTTTGTCTGTCACAGTGGCATTTTTAGTGCAACAGGAGGAAAAACCACACAGATCTCTTAGTTTTAACACATTATCAAATAACCAAGAGAGTTTATACACAATTTTTTATTTTTCTAATTATTATTTTGTGAATGTGTATTGAGATCCCCTTGATATAGTCTTTGCTACAATCTTATGCCACATTAGGCATCAAATCCATGCTTTGAACAAAATCCCGAAAGGTCACAGTTCTCAGCCTTCACGTCATTACACTTTTGGCCCATGATTTTAGACTCATTTCTACATGCCTGTCATTGAATTTTCTTGCAAGTGGAAGGTATGTCCTAACTGTGAGAAACTTTCATCTCCCCCACTGACATTCCACAAGTTTACTAGATGTTAGTCAACAGAGCAAGCAGTCAGTGTACTGGGTGGAGCACACCGTGAGGGTGATGGTCACATCATATTTCCCAGTGATGTCCTATCCACCAACCTCAAATACAATCCTAAAGATATTAGGAAGGATGAGCTTGTGGTCCAGATATGGAAACAGTTAAGGTATTTTCAATTACTCTGTTCAGGATTTGAGCCTTGCTGAGCTCAGCTTTTCAAATGCATTACTACCTGTCCTCATTGGTCAGGACAGGAACAATTTGAGGAAAAGGTGTTTCTCCCTCTTGTAGCAAGCAAGGGTGAGAGCTGTGTAGCTGCCTGAGAGTAGAGGAGTAGCTGAACACCATGGGTGAAAATGCACTCAGATACTCAGCATTCAGAGGGACTACCAAAACCTGAACTTTATTTGCATGCAGAAACAGAATCCTTCTCAGTCGATACTGAAAATGCTTTAGAGAACAGATATGCCCAAAAAGATCCACTGAAAATGGATATTAATATTATCTATTATTTAGTAGACTCAGCATACATATTTTCTTCATCTGGACTGATGATGTTTTCAATTCAGTACTCAGGAATATCTGCATGAACCCTGGAATGTCTTTGAGGATCCCCAAAAATGTGATTTTTGCCTTAGTGGAAATCTTGGAAGCCAGCTAGAGTGGTGGTGTCAAGGCCACGCTTGTCAAGGCTGGGTAGTGGCTCACTTCCCAGTCCTCTTCAAAATCAGCTGTAAGTTTTATGTGTAAAGATACAGACTTGATAAAACATATCCCCTAATTATCATGATAATTTGGATCCACCTAATGTTTTCCTCACCAAAGATTTTTCAAAACAGATAAACCACCAGGAGGTGTCCTGGATTTAATACAGAATACAGGAAGACTGGTGGGCAGAAGAGAAAAAGCTCATCACTTATGCAAGTATAGTATAATAGAAAAAGAAAGGGAAAGGACATAACAGGACTATTCCTGCCAGGGTTTTGCAAAATTTATTCTGCAACAAAGTCATAAATATTACTAACAGAATTAAGAGGTAAAATACACTAAGGATACCAGTGTAGTATTTCTTTCACATGGGATTAAATAAACCCAGGCATTCTTCATTTTAAGAGACACTGTGAGAATTCATGGGACTAAAAAACCAAAAAGCAGAAATTCAACGAGATGTCAGCTTCAATTTAAAGTATTGATTAATGCATCAGTTTAAAAGCCAGTAGAACTCTAGCAGTCAGCTACTTTTTATTTCATATAACGAGGCCATTTTTTCACCCAAGAAAAAAGGTTCACATTCTATCAGTAGTCCTCCTAGTGATGAACTTTGCATATGGAAAATAAAGTGTCACTTAAAAACAAACAAACACCTATGTTCCACTGTCCCCTGTCAAAAACAGACTATAAAACAGAGCTATCTTTACAAAGTTGCTGTAGGAAGCCTTTGTAAATACAACTGTCAAACATGGAACAATCTGGGTAATAACTTGATAACTTTCTTTTCAGATATGACAAACAGACAATTTCCCCAGGCTTCCTAATTGCTTGTCACTGTGTTTAGACAGATCCTGTTCCTTCAATACTGGATGACTAGCTCAAATGCTTTCACAAAGAACTATGGCTCAGTTGAGGCATGCATCCTTAAAAACAAGGAAACTGTACATATTAAAATAATAATCTTTTAAACACAGATGAAAGCTCAGCTGTGTATTTTCTTACTCTTTTTAAACCAAATTCAGATCCTGCTTAGATGTCTGCTGGTTCACATCCCATTTTAATGCACAAATTCCCACAGGTTTTATCTCGTCAACAAAGCAATTAATAAAGTGTGGCTCAAGCCATTAAAGGTTTGGTTTGTGCCCCTCCAAATCCCTTGTGATAAATCAGCATTGATGTTTATTTTGAGTCTTTTGAAATTTGAATCATTTCTGCAAAGGCCTGCAGCCTTGAAACTAAAATCTTATTACCTGCCAGTGTTCACAGATACAAGTATACATTCAAACTCATTCCCCTATGTAGCAAGCTTTTTAAAGATCAAAGAGTTACTTCTAGCCTTGAGGCTCCTTGTTTGAAAATGCATGTTAACATTTAATGGTGTCACACACCAAAGCCCTGAACACTGCTTTGAAAACATACTTGTCAGTGATGGAAGTAGCCTTCCTCAATATTAGAACTATGCAAAGGGAGCAAGAATCTTCAGAAGATCCATGGCCAACACCTCCACCTCAAGAAATGCAAAGTGATTATTTGCAGCATCCCAACTCAGGGCATCAGTCTAGTGAAAAGCTGTAAGAAATTTGTTCCCTTCAATTTTGCCCTGGAGGAGTCAACAACACTGTGCACTCGCAGCCCAGAAGGCCAATCACATCCTGGATGCATCAAAAGAAGCATGGCCAGCAGATTGAGAGAGGTGATTCTTTTACTTTGCTCTGGTAAGTCCTCAGATGGAGTACTATGTCCAGCTCTGGAGTCCTCAACACAGGAAGGACAGCAGGTCCAGAGGAGGGCCACAAAGATGATCAAGGAGCTGGAAAACATCTCTCCTACAAGGACAGGCTGAAGGAACTGAGGTTGTTAAGCCTGGAGATGAGAAGGCTCCAGAGAGATCTTAATAGTGGCCTTCCAGTACCTGAAGGGTACACCAGAAGGCTGGTGAGGGACTTTTTACAAATGCCTGTCGGGGTAGGACAAGGGGCAATGGTTTTAAATTAGAATAGATGTAGATTGGATGTTAGGAACAAGTTCTTTACCATGAGGGTGGTAGAGCACTGGATCAGGTTGCCTGGGGAGGAAGTTGAGGCCCCATCCTTGGAGATATTTAAGGTCGAGCTCACCAAGAGTGAGCAACCTGATCTAGTGGAGGATGTCTCTCCTAACTGCAGGAAGGGATTGGACTAGATGACCTTTGGAGGACCCTTCCAACCCAAGCCATTCTATTAATTCATGCAACTCAGAACTGAAGAACGGCTGACATTGTGAGAGAGCCTTAAGGTCATATTTTCCAGTCCCCCTGCTCAAGCAGTGTCCCCATGGCAGATTGCTTGGGACAGTGACCAGATTTAAATGCTGGTAAGGCTTTTCTCTAACCCTAGGGGGCAGAGAAGCAAGTGCCACTTTGTAGATACATTGCATCTATCCTTTCTTATAATAGAATATGGCACCCAGGAATAAAGAAGCTCTTCCAGTGTCCTGTAGATTGAAGAAACTGTATGAAAAGCCACCTTCTGTGTCTTGCTAAGCTGAATTGAAATCAGAGAGCTTCAGATAGATTAATTCTCCAGGACAGGAAAAAAAAAAAAGTTTTAATTTACTAATAGTAATTTTAATATTATAATATCAACATTTTTGTTCATATGATAATGTAGAAAATTAGACTAAAGTGATGATGATATGGAACTCACCAAGTGTCTTCAGGGAAGGGTTAAAGAGGGCAGATAATTTTCTTCATCTGTATTCTTCATATTTGACCATATATTACTAGAGACCATACCCCACTGGCTTTGGCAACTTTTCAAGTTGCTCTTTAACCTAGATTGCTAATAAAGAGAATAATGAGGGAAAGTGGTCAAGACCCTCCCAGAAAACCCAGGAAGCTCCAGAATTACCTGAGCAGTCCCTGTCACACACTTATCCCTGGAAGGTTAAGTGAATTTTGATGAAGCCATCAGCTTCAGCCACAAAGAGCTTGAGGCAATGCCAAATGAGGTCAAAGGGATTTTTTTTCCCCTCCATTAGCTTCAATGGGCTCCGAATAAAACCCGGTGGGCTCATGCATGCTTACTAATTGTAAAGGGAATTAGAATCACAGTGATTCATTCCAACCATGGACACTTGAAGCCAGAAATTACATGAGCACTTGCATGTCACTGTGTGAACCACTAAACTCACACCGAAACCATGTCAGTGTTGCCCCAGAATTTAGCAATATCTCCTCAGGCAATGCAAACCATTACCTAGTACAACAGATTAATTCCTGTCGCCTTGAATACCAGAACAATAATTTCTCCTAAAACCAAGTGACCGTGCATTCACATCAACCCTCCTAAATAGCCTCTTTCACTCTCAAAGGTAATCTGCTTTCCACAAAGATTTTGGCCATTTGTGTTTATTGCTATAAACCAGAAACTGATTCAAAGGCTATGACACTGTATCTTTTAGCTATAAAAACTATCAAGTGACAAAGGTTTATATGGCCATATATAATCTCACTTTTTTTAAATAAAGATAGGCCAGTTTGCTAACCAAATGTACAGCACAGTGACAGACAAGCTGTTGCCACAGAGAATTTCACATCAAGCCATTCTTTAAATGCTGGCCACCAATATTATGCTACTTAGCAGTGATTTAGTTATTAACTAGAGGATACCCATAGCATTTTGTCATTGCCTTGGCTAATGCTCAAATATGATAGAAGTCACCTTATTTCACTTATATCTCATCTGCACAAGTGTTTTCAGATAGAGTCCACATCCCTGTGACATTCATAGGTACTCTGAGCAGACAGTTACCCTAGCAGGATTATGCACAGTAATGTCCGTGGGCAGCACACATGAAATTGTGCCAAGCCTAGTTAAATGAACTGAAGCAAATGCAAGCTACTTTGTTATTGAAATAATATACAGTAGTCCTAACTACTGCTAGAAACTGTGCATGGTAAGAGAAACATACAGCAAGAGACCACTTTAGAATGAAGCTTCATATAACAAGAAGTATGATTTCCCTTTCCCAGGTAGGGCATGTTGCTCTCTCTCTACTTTGCAATCATGGAAATGAGACAAGAGACAGAAATTCTTTGGGATAAGTGGAATCTGAACTGCCCTCTCTAGCTCCCCAAAAGCAAGGAGCTGTGCTTCCATTACTCCTTTTTCTTGTTCTCATAAAACCAAAAGAACAAGTCATTTGAAAATCATCACATGAGAAGTACTAGAAATGAGACCACTGAAAGGATGGGGAAGCTAAAGGAGTAAATTAAGAATACAGGCATTAGGAGAGTTGAATAGGACAAAACAACGAGAAGAGTAAAAGCCAGAACAGTTACAACCTTACACTTTTCAAAGAGCTCAGGTCTGTTAGTATAGTATTTGAATGAAGCAAAATGGTGTGCTATGATGATGGTAGAGTAGAAGCTAATTTAGGTACATGTCTAGAGCTTAGGTTGATTAGGTCATTCACAGCCTGAAGCTTTCTGGTCATAATAAAGCCTATTCCAAACCATCCCTGCTGTGTCTCACTTCTGTTTATTTGACTAGTTCTGTTCAAGGTCCAGATTTGGCAGAGCCTGTGTTCCCCCTAATGTGCATTTCACTTCCAACCATCTGCTGAAAACTCAGAGCCTCCTCTCTGAAATTTGAAAGATTTAATGACAATTAACTTCAAAATATCCTTTAATTTTATTAACAGATTGTAGGATCAAGAAAATTGAGAGGGAAAAAAGTGCATTAAATAGTATTGCCTTTCCCCATCACTAGACCTGCCTACCAAGAGGTACGTACAAGTCACATATGGGTAGCTGCAAAGCATTTTGAATTCAGAGCTATGACATTAATCCTTTAAGAATAACCACAGTTTTATTTATATGTATGTATACATATGTGTGTATATATATATATATATATATATATATATATATATATATTTGGTGACTTGAATAAGACCTTGTGGAGATGAACTAAGCCATATGCAAGTCATTCAACAGAATCTTGTTATTTGGTGTGAAGCCTTCTATCATTGGCCCAACCTGCCAGCTCCCTGATCCCTTCCCAAATATAGTGCACAATAAATATGAGGAGGAAGGCACGTTCTCATGTAGCGTGTCTGATAAGTTCAAGTTGAATAATAACTTAATCTGAAAAGGTTCATTGCTAGACAATACATATACAATATGGGACAACTTCTGTACTTTCAATAGTTTTCACATTTTAAAAAAATCATTAAGTTTCCTTGTTTCAAGATATCTATAAATTCATGACATTTCCATATGAGTTAAAAGCACTTTGTTTCTTTTTTTTTTTTTTTTAATGTCTTTAAAAAAAAATATAGCATTGCATAAACCCTCTCTCAGCTTTAGAGTAATTCATGTCCCTGGCAACCTTTAGAATCTTGAGTCATATTGTTAACCTAGTAAAACAAAGCAGATGCATTATGCCCTGAAAATATCTCTTTTGTAAGCTCTAACAGCATCTCAGACATCAGTTGGATTAGTTCTGTGTTTCCAAACTACAGGTGGTCAGATATGTCTCAATGCCTATCTGCTTAGGAGTTCATGTCTGATTAATATTTCTTCCAAAGGAGAAATTACCTCTTTTGGTATATTTTGAACCCAAAATATCTTACTTTTTTTCCAATTGGAAGAGTCATCAGGTCTTTCTGTCTGCAAGCTGGTTCCCAACTTTGCCTTGCAGACTAATAAAGAGATGTATAGCTCCAGTCTATGACCAGCTTTATTTATCACTGAGATTACACTGTGTACTCCATATATCCAAGCCACTCATTCTTCACAGGACCATCCAGATCAGTGCATCACAAGTCTGCTCTCAAAAATAGTTTCTACATAAAAAATCATACAGGCCATACTCCTGAGCTATAGTTGGAAGAGAGGCAGCACTTCAGAAAATTTGGTACACAAAACCAATCCAGACTATTTTTGGAACTCTGTTTATTTTCCAGCCCTTTGAATCATGTAATCTAGAAATCTTTAGTTTCAATAGGCTGAGGGTAGAAGACAAAAGGTGAGTTATCTGTGTTCAAACAGGTACTTTTTTGAGAAGCAAGGCACAATGTTTTGCACACACTCCAACTTCCCACAAGGAAGCATTTGTGTAGTGTCTCTTTCTGAAAGAACAACTTCATTATTTTTGGAAGCATAGAGGGAGGGGGTTAGATTTTAGAGCTAGTGGAAAAGTAATAGCTAATAAGCCAAGCAACTTCAGTGTGAAAATATGACAGGTGGAAAATTAGCTTCTGTTATTTCCATGCCAACCAGAGCATGCTTACTCATTCATAATTAAGCTTTTCACACCTTGCATAGTCCAAAAGGATTTCTGGCAACTTTAACTATCATAACACTTCTCTTAACAGCAGAGACCTCAGTAAGGAAAAGTGCCTTTTGGTCACACAAGTAGTGACTTACATGTCTGAGTCCTGTTCTCATATTTTATATTACTTTTTAAGCACTGTTAATCAGGTTTGGTTTTAATTTCTTCCTTTAACGAAGTAACACTTCGTAGCTCAACAAATACATAAAATTATAGATAATTTGGACAAGCAGAAAGGTTTTCTCATTTTAGAACCATTTTTATTTTGAAACCTATTTCACTTCCAGTCTTGCAAATCAGTCATTCTTTCCCAAAACATTCAATATTTTTTTACATGAAACCTTACTAATATCTAATTTTAAAAACTCACGTTTTACACCTTGATATCAACTTGGCATGTGAAATAAGCTGTACTCCTCTCTCTATAATTCAACAAACTGGCTATTGAGACAACTCCAACCAACAACTAAGACAGGAAAGCATCGCAGTAAACTAGAAGTTTCCAACACTTACTCTAACAAACTTCAACATATCTATCTGCATTCCCTTCCTGGGAGAAGAGAACTGAATCTGTATATTTAATTAAATATTAAATTTCCAGTTGAGGACTACCTTTTAAATAAATGCTTCCACGGATTTTATTTTCTCCTTTTATGAGCTTACACTAGAATTCTGAATTGTTTTCATGCAGCTCTGCACCAGACCTGCCATTTACATGTTTGTTGCAAAATTACATTTCTCATTTCATCATCTTACTCAAATAAACTATGGATTGGAGCCTGTTTTAAGCTTAAACCTGGAACTACTACGACACTCCACAAGAAGCTCTATTTTCTTTAAGCATGACTTTGTTCTTTTTGCAAATTTTACCAAGTGACATCGTTTATATTGTTCTTACACATTCTTCAGGACAGGACCATGTTTAAGCCTTACTAAATTATTTTTTCTTGTACTTTAAGAGACTTTTTTCTGTTCTTCATGGCTATTAACAGTCAACAGCGTTCACCCCTTCTTTGCATTAAATCACAGCTCCCAACAACCTCTGGGACCCAGTGATCATTTACATCTCTTTGCCCTGAAGATCTTCATTGTCTAGTCACACTTCAGCAGGTTCGCGGGCAAGAGATAACAGCCTTGAGATGGTGCTATCCAAGTGCTCCATCCTCCCTTCTTCCTAAAAGATCAGGAAACAGCTGACTGAACAGCGAAAGCTCCTCAGACAAGCCAAAGCCTTCTCACGATTGAAGAAAGTGCTGTCATGTCTGCTTCTGGATCATCCCTTGCTCACTTTTCAAAAGCATCAGTGGAAACATCTTGCCTGGTGCTGTATAGCAAGGCCCTCTTTGCTGCTACTTGGAATCAGCTACCTGGGGCAGAGAAGTCCATGGCTTAATCCTGTGGACCTATAGATTTGCCTTTACAACGTGGATTGCAGTTCAGAGTTTGTCTTTAAGATACTGCTGAGACCTCTCCCCCCATGACAACATGCTACAAGCCTCTGTTCATTTGCCGTATCACACTTTGGTTTTTTACTAGAAAATAGAGCATCACATAATATCCCAGGTTTGCTTTTAGAACATTCCTTCATGATTTTGCATCAGCATGCAAAGGAAGAGAATCATGTCTCTGATTTGCTGAACTATTCCACTAAGTTATTTCACTGCAGGCTTCATTTCCTTGCTCGAAAGACACAAATACAAATCCCAGAGGTTTCATTAATATTTGGGATAAGTCCTGGCAACCTATTAGTTGTGGGTGGTATGGAAAGAAACTCCTAGTAATGTATCACACTGTCTTACTCCATATCTAGATCTATACATTTCTGCGACTTCAAAGAAACTGTTACATCACCTTGTTTAACCTCCAGCCCAATTCAGGCTCTACAACCTTGCATTGCCATTCTTGACATCAAACACAGTAGAGCACTGTCAGATAAAGTGCTGGAAAACTTATCTGAGGTTTGGAGGGCTTAGGACTTTGTTAGCGTTTTTACATTGCAGGGAGGTTGGGTTTTTTAAAACAAGTCTGGGTGCTTTATCTTTAAAGAGAAGAGCAAATTACCAAAAAAAGATACAAGAGCTTACAGCATGTTTTTAAATGCATGAGGTCTTTTTGTATGTGCAATCTGGTGCTTCCTTCCTGCACTGTGAATTGCTGTAATCCAACTATTATTTTCATCTTGAACATTTGCAGGGTCAGCACTGACTATATCCAGCTCCCCAAAGGCAATTCTGAAAGTGTTCCTGCACTTTTCCTGCATAACAACCCTAACAAAGGTGTTATTTAAAGATCCCTCCAAGCTGCTGCATGGCATCACCATGTAAATGAGAGGAAGTAAAGCTGTTCTGACACAATGACAAGGAAAAAAAAAAAACAAAACAACAAAAAATCACAACACAGCCTTCTGTGCATGATTCAACTCTTTATATTTTTCCTGGGAAGAGCAAATGCACATATCCCTATGAACCTCATTACACCTCTCTGATACAAATCCGCATGGGTCTAGATCTCCAAACAGTGGCACACCTATGTCGCATTGCAGACAGGAAAAAAACAGGGAAAGGACACATGAAGAGATGGAAAAAACAAACAAAAGCCCTTGCTGCTGTTGCTGCAAAAAGCTGAAAACATCAGTAAACCTCATGAGTTCACACCTCCTAAAGCTGGTAAGGGTTCTTCCTCAGTATCATGCAGCTCCGGAAGAAGGAAGTCTACAGCCAAGAATGCAGAATGATGCCAGCATCAATAGGAAGCAAATAAAGAGAGAAACACAATGAAAAATGGAGTCCAGCAGAAGGCTGATGAGGTTTTGGTCTTTTTAAAAGATGAATGACCTCTGATTTGAGTCTGCTTCTGGAAGTCTGATGTTCTCTACTTTGACTGCAGCATACCAGGGTAGTAATTTTTCAGAATATTATCACATTATTAACCCAGAAAACATCGGTCCTCTCCAAGCCTTACAGACCAGAGAGCAAGCCGTAAATAGAGAAACCGCTGTCTGCAAAGTACCCTGCTTCCTTCACAAGTGTTTACAAGGGGCACACAACAGGTCAGACAGCTGCAGATGCAGAGCCCAGTGAGCAGAAGTTAAGCAATGGTCTGCCAGCAGTCCATGGGTAGGACTGCAACATCTAGAATGTTATGAGCAACAAAATGGTCAGATAACCACCCTAGAAGTGATACAATGTCATGGTAATGGGCAAATAGAGAGTAAACAAAAAATGTCATCTCCTAGTGCCAAGTGCATATATCATCTGTTTTGCTTGATTAGTATTTTTATTCTTCCAGCTCCTGAGGAAAATAGGACTGAGAAAGCCTTTTTCTATTTTGCTTTCTTAATTTTCTAAAACCTAATTCCTTCAAGACCTAAAGATTTTAAGGAATAATAACAAAATAATTTTAAAAACCCCATAAAATTAACATGCCAGCAGAAACAAGAAGCCACATTTTGAATTTTTTAGAATATTTCAAACAACTGGAAAGTCTTGTCTGCCCTTTGATTTAGTGTCATCAAGTTGCAAACACCTATTCACCTGACAAAATCAGAGACTACAAACATAATCAAATACCCAAGGTCATTAATCTTTCCTGTTTCTTCTTGACTATTTCAAACAGATTTCATGAGTATTCACACTGAAATACTAAGGTGTAGGAGAAGGCAGCAATTTTTAAATTCAAGTACCTTTCTCACAGAGAATTGAAATTACTTTTTTTTTTTTTTTAAGGGCAAACCAGTAGATTTCAGGAACTAATTATTAATCAGACAGATCTCCTACTTTGTTTTGCATTTCAAAATGCAGCTCTTCATCATAATGGTTGTTTTTTTTCCCACATACCTAACTTCTTGGTTTCTGAACTCATATAAATGCAGTCATCCACTTTCTCTTAGCACAAAATCAATCATCGATCACTCCCAGCAAATTGGAGATAGCCCCAAGTGTTATGCAAGCCCTATAAAACTGCCTGGAGAAGCCACACAAGTTTCTATCACAGATTTTAAATGAAAACAGTTTAAAAAGGTTTAACAGCATCATGGCACCTACTTCTACTGCCACCCTCCTCCATCAAGAATCCCTCTGTTATTCTTAATTGCTCTGCTATTTCAGTTATTGGGTATTAACGACATTACTGTACTGCTAGCAATAAACTCTTGAGAATAATTTTATTGCAGTGTTCAACACAGCTCAGTACTAGGAAGCAAGTAACAGATTTTGCTTTATCAGTTTATGTTGCACATTGAATTAAAGGGTTTTTTTGTTTGTTTTGGGTTTTTTTGGGTGGGTGCTATCACTAGAAAACTATGGCATTGTCAGAAGTAATAACGTACTGCATGGTCAGCCAAACCTTGTATAATTGGGATTTTTTGGTTGTTTGGTTGGTTGTGTTTCTTTTAAGTTTTCAGATATTAAGTAAGCATTCTGGGTGTTTGAGGGAACGGAAATGTAATGTTCACCCATGCCAAGTCTTTCACCCAGTGACCCTATAGTTTTGTAATAGTGTGTTGGGGTTGTGTCTGGCGGGGTTTTGGTAACAGAGCTACTAGCCTGGCTCCTGTAAGAAGCTTCAAGATCCCCCAGAATCCAAGTTAGCCCCACCTCTGGCCAAGGCCAAGAAAATCAGCACCTCTGTGATAATGTATTTAACAGGGGAAAACCTGCTGGGCAAGTTCTTTTGTTTTGGGAGCTCCTTTGTTTCAGAGAGGAGTGGGACATGACTGAGAACCAGGAAGGTCAGTGACAAAGAGTGAGGGAGGCACACTAGAGCATCCCCTGGTGATATTGCAGGCTGAACCTTTTCAGTCCTTAGAACTCAACAGTGAAGAAGTATCCCCTCTGCAGCCTGTGGAGGACACCATGCTTGAGCAGGGGACCAATCCTTAAGAAACCCATGAGACCAAAGGAAACTCACACTGGAACGATCCATCAGAAGAAGGATGCCAGCCCATATTAGTTGAAGTTCATGGAGGCCCATCTCCTGTGAGATGGATGATGCACTGCTGCAAAAGAAGACTGTGAGAAGTTTTTCCCCAAGGAAGAAGGAGCAGCAGAAGTAACATGAAACAGACTGGGACTGACTGAAGCCTCCATTCCCCGCTCCCCTTGCACCACTAATGTAGAGGAAGTAGCAGAACTGGATCCAAGAAGGAGGAAAGGGGTGGGGGCAAGGTGTATTTAAGATCAGGTTGTATTTATCACCATCCTACTATGATTCAGTCAGTGAATTGGTGGTGGTTTTGTTTAAACCAACTTGATTTCCGTTCCACAAGCCAAGTCTGTATTTTGCCCATGACCATATTTGGTGAGTGTGCCCTCCCCGCCCTTTGTCTTGAGCCTTTTGTTGCATTTTCTCCTCCCTATCCCATCGGAGCGGGGCAGGAGTCAGTGGCTTTGTGGTGCTTTGCTACCAACTGGGTCAGCTGGGACTTGGGGGTGCTGGTGGATGAGAAGCTCAACATGAGCTGTCAATGTGCACTTGCAGCCCAGAGAGCCAACCAGAGCCTGGGGTGCATCAAGAGAAGTGTGGCCAGCAGGTCAAGGGAGGTGATTCTGCCTTCTACTCAGCTCTGGTGAGACCCCACCTGGAGTACTGCATCCAGTTCTGGAGCCCCTATTACCAAAGGGATATGGACATGCTGGAATGTGTCCAGAGAAGGGCCACAAGAATGATCAGAGGGCTGAAGCACCGCTCTTATGAGGAGAGACAGAGAGTTGGGGCTGTTCAGTCTGGAGAGGAGAAAGCTCTGAGGTGACCTTATTGTGGCCTAACAAGAAAGCTATGGATGGACTTTTTAGGAAATCAGGTAGTGGCAGGACTAAGGGGAATAGAACAAAGCTGGAAGTGGGGAGATTCAGGCTGGATGTGAGGAAGAAGTTCTTCACCATGAGAGTGGTGAGAGCCTGGAATGGGTTGTCCAGGGAGGTGGTTGAGGCTCCACCCCTGGAGGTGTTTAGGGTCATGATGGATGAGGCTCTGTGCAGCCTGATCTAGTGTGAGGTGTCCCTGCCCATAGCAGGGGGGTTGGAACTAGATGATCCTTGTGGTCCCTTCCAACCCTGACTGATTCTATGATTCTATAAATCAAAACAAGCAGAAATATTATCTAGAAGTTGTTATGAATAAGGTATGAATGGAAACATGTGAAGCGTCACAAAGGCGAAGAAAAAGGGGGAGAAAAATGCCTTAATTGATAAGAAAGGACACCAGGTCTAGTAGGAACAGAGGAAGAGAGGTTTATGGCATAACCATGGAGCCTGCACCCTGACACCACAGCACAAAGGCTCATCAGCAGAAGACCCTGTATTCTCCCAGACAAAAGACAGCAAAAATACTCTAGCATATGATGCATGCCCGTCCTTTTCTTGTTAACCAAAAAAAGGTCAGATCTCCTTCATATCCAAAATGAGCTAAAAAAACAGACAATAGGCAGCAGCCCAGATGAAGATTTATGGAAGCTGCAGTCAGCAAGATACTGAGTCAAAGAATGACCCTGCAAGAGCTGATGACTCATGAATGCCATAAATGACCTCTCCAGAAACTAGTTAGTCACCGCAATCAAGAGGTACTTCTGAGATATGATGAGTTGCCAGCTGACATCTCTTATTCTCTGCAGCCAGTGCACTCAGATGCACTCATCTTGGTGCTTGCAAGTACACAGATTGTAATAGAATTTAATCTAGGACTGCAAAAGTATGAACACTTAAAATCAACTTGCTTAAACATTTTGTAAATAAATATGACCTTCCCTTTTCATGAGATCTCACTTTGATTTTTATTATCCTATTTTCCCCACAAGTCTAGGGGTGGAAAAGGTCTCTTGGAAACCCTTTACGTGCTAGGGATTACAATTAGTTCCCAGGGGAACAAGTATGAGTCTCAAGACCCTGTATATTCCTGGAATACAGACATACAGTTAGCCCATACATTAAGAACAGATATCAGTTGAGAATAAAGAAGTTTTCCCCATGCAGAAATCAGTACTGTTCCTAAAATAAACCTCAACTGGAGGCAAATAAGGCCCATTTTCATGTGCTTTGTGGCAGTGTCTCAAACCCAGACATCCCTAATTGCTACTTCATTGTGATTATCAATTCATGCAGGGATGATGCATGGCACATACTAAAACAGAGCACAGCCCTGCCTACAGAAAGCACATCATACTTACAGTAAGATGGAAGAAATTGATAATAATTGTAGAGGAGATGTCAGGCCCAGTTTTATTGATACTTGCATTTGGGTAGCCGAGGGAAAATGATGCCTCAGGGAAATGTGAACAAAACACAGATTAGTCAGGTTCATTCCTACAGTGTTTCATGCAATGCTATAACAGGAAACTATGTAGCTGCTACTATTAGGAAACCCTGAAGGTGTTAAGTCCCAATAAAAACAGCACCTGAGGAAAAAAATAAAAAAACAACAAAAGTTTTCCACCAACCAAACTTCTTTCAGTTCCTTAAGGCTGAAGAATTTTTTTGTTGTTATTTTTGTTTGCTTGGGTTTTTTGGTTATTGGTTTTTTTGTTGTTGTTGTTGTCGGGGGTGTGGGTTTTTGTTATTGGTGGTGGTGGTTTTTGTTTGATTTTTTTATGACAGATGTGATTCATGTACAAGGACAAGCTCAACAGACAAATGTTCTAAGGAAAAGTCACACATGAATACGACATGTACAAACACACTTAGTCACTCAGCAAAAATGTCTTATTATTGAGATTCTTACTATTGAGTTCACCATGACTACGGAATATAGGACCTGGGTGGGTGGGTGGAAGGAAGGGAGGAAGGGAGGGAGGGAGGGAGGGAGAGAGCAATTCCGGGCAAGGCAAGAGTTATCTCCTCTTGCAAAGCCTTGTCTCTGCACAGCTCCTCCGGGTACTAGTGGCTCTCAGCCCGTGCTGGGGCCTCAGCAGCCTTCTCCAAGGTGTGGTGTCCCTGAGCTTCACCTGGGATGTGCTCTGAGACCTTCAGGAACTTGCTCTCCTTACAAAGCAGGCAGTGGTCTCAACCCTCCCCTCTGGGGCTCTTCCTCACAGAATCACAGAATATTAGGGGTTGGAAAGGACCTCAAAATATCATCCAGTGCAACCCTCCCCCCCCCCACCCCACCCCCCAGAGCAGGATCACCCCAGAGTAGGTCACACAGCAACATGTCCAGGCAGGTTTTGGGTGTCTCCAGAGAGGAAGACTCCACAGCCTCCCTGGGCAGCCAGGAAGGAAGGAAGGAAGGAATTTACCCCCACAGATATTTCTGCTAAAAAGCAACATGGACCTCATTTTTAAAGCCTGTTTTCACTTCAAACAAAACTGAGCAAAGAGTTAAAAAAACCCAGGCAACCTAGCAGTCGATTCAGATTTGCACAGTGGGATAGTTATTTAATACATTTTAAAGATATTTTCATTGCAGAAGACAAAATCCTTAGGTCTGAACTGGAATTAAATGTACTTAATCACTGTCAACACAGAAGTGAATATTTCCATAGTGAACACTGAGTGGCGAAGTGGAGCTTCACAGAGATAATGATAGCAATCAAAGCACACATGGGCTACAAGCAGTGACCTGTTGCACTGGAGAGCACTTTCCAGCGAGTCATTACTAGAGAGAAGTAAGTAAGTTCAGGAACACATTTAGAGCTATTTAAAGGGGCTATAGTCATCAGCTAGTGCATTTTTTTTAATAAACAAAAAGTCACGAAGTGCCAGGATGAATTGTTTGCAAGACGCTGGTCCAACCCTCTTGATTCTGGTCTCTCATTTACATAGCCCTAGGATGACAGCCCAGGAGCTACAGTGGGGCTCCTTTGTCACTCAGCACACAAGACAAAAATTAAAGCCAATTGTAATGAAATGTAGGGTGAATGATAAAAACAGTCATCATTCTCAGGAATTTTGTTACAGGACCACTTCTCCCTGCTCATGTTGGAAATTACGTAGCGGGCAGAAAATAGAGGAGAAAGGGAGTTTCAACCCTCACCTTTGCAGAGATCTTGTTGTTGGCTGAAAATACAGCAAGACAGTTTCTCACTCCCTGTCTGCAGACAGAGACTTAGCATCAAGGTGAGCAAGCACAGGGGTTTGAGAGGGCTGATCTTCATGGATCTTCAGGTTGGCAAAGGATCTCCTCAATTCAGAGCACATAAAGATAGTTCTGCTCTCACCCATTCAGTCTCACACAGGACACCAGGTTGGAAGGGACCCCAAGGATCATCTGGTCCAACCTTTCTGGGTAACAGTACAGTTTAAATAAGATGGTCCAGCACCCTGTCAAGCTGAGTCTTAAAACTGTCTGAAGGAGATGAATCCACTACTTCCTTTGGGAGACTACTCCAATGACTAATTGTTCTCACAGTGAAAAATTTCCTTCTGGAGACCAACTGGAATCTCCCCAGGATTAACTTGTACTCGTTACTCCTTGTCTTTTCCACATGACTCCTTATAAGACGGGAGTCTCCATCCTCCTGGTAGCCACCCCTATGTACTGGTACATGGCAATAAGTCTTCCCTAAGCCTTCTCTCCACTGCCTAGCCTTCAGTGCTGTCAACAAACCATAAGTAACTTTATCAACTTTAGCTTGCCAGTATCAATGCTAGCCACAGCAATATCTAGGCTTTAAGGGCTCAGTCCTGCAACCTTTGAAGTGTCTTCACCATCCTGGAGCTCTTCTTAAGCAGCTGTTGGGCAAAATAACCACAGCAGAGAGAACTACTTAGGGACTTCCCAGGGTGAAGGTGGGATACAGGCCAATGTTAGCTCTGATTTCTCCCTATTTTCAGTCTCCTATGTACAAGGCATTAAGTTATTAATTGGTTTAAAGACTAGATTGGATGAGGGAAAGAAAAAGGATGTTATTAACTACTGTTATTGATAACTTTAGTCTTAAACATAGCATTAGATGTACTAACTAATTCTTTTTAACATTATTTTCACTTCTAACAATTGCCACAGAAAACTTTTCATCAAAACAGCTCAAAGTATGTCTCCTCAAAATCACAGTAGGAACAACAACAAAAGATTACATTTCCATTTCTCTACCAAGATCTACCTGACCTTGATGAAGATCTTAAAATTAATATTCTATAATAATGCATGTCTGCAGGGAGCACAGATGAACACAGTCAATCTGAATTAAAGTCCCAGTTGCTGAGACCTAAAGCTCAAATTTACCAAAGAAGAACTAAAGTTCTGTTAATCCTCAAAAAACTGTGAAGGTTTTAGGAAGATTTTAGTGAATGGAAATTGAAGCACTCCTGCCTTCAGTCAAATTAGGACAGAAATTCTCCTCCTCAGTTTAGTTGGTCTTATATTATCAGATTCAAAACGGTATTTTAACTTCTATTGTCTCTCACTCCCGAGAGGTCTGCAGAAAGTCGTGTTTCAGAATACTTTTTGTATTTTCATATTAACAATTCCATGCTAACTTTACAAGCCTGGTACTGATTTAAAGTAATCTTTTAAGTGAGGACTAATAAATATGTATGGCATTCATCATCAAAAACATCATTGCACTTTCTTGTAGATTATAATTCATCTCTGCAGAGAGAAACATGACTGGAGGCTTTTAATTTCTTCCGTTAAACAATAAATTATGCAGAGGTAAACAAATTAGATGCCTGCAGTTCTGGTCTCAGCTCACAGTATAGAACGAAGACATTCTGTCATGCTATTGTGCAAGATCTGCATTGTATTTCCATTTTCAACCAGGACCTTGAATCATCCAAAGTGGATGAAACTAGAAATGAGGAAAAGTACACAGTGAAGTCTATATGTCTTTAACTGATTTAAAATTTTTAAAAGGAGATTTTAAATGAGATTTTAAATAATCATGCTGTTGTTCCTCAGAACAGTGTGGATCACATACAAAGTAGCAATATACTTCCACATCTCTTTCAAAGACAAGCTGTGTTGGTAGGAATTCAGCCTGACATATTTCTATTCTCATGCTAATCACTTCAGCCAAAAGACTGATATGACATATGTAGAAAGGATTTATTTTTATTTAATGCTTAAGCAGGCAAACAAGAAGTACTGAACTATGAACAAGATAGCATAAAACACTGTTAACATATCACTAAGTTCAGCACAACACTGCAAGCTGATTATCACAACATTATTATACCTAATTCCATTAAGGTATAATACTAGTTAATGGAAGTTAACTATCACTTCTCTACATTCCTAGAGTTGTCAGGAGATTTCTGACACGATTTCTTGCTTATCAGAAACAATTCCTACAGAATCTTAGTCTTCTACGGAGTATATTTCCTCTGATTGAAAACCAAAGTGAAATCTGACTGTATCATTTAAACTCAAGTCAACTCTTTTGTTCATCTTTTCTTATTCAACAGACTGAATTCAGAACTTGGACAACCAAACCATTCCTTTCCACCCAGTTTTCACTTGCTATTTCAGTATAAATTGGATAAGTAAGGACTAAGGATGTGACCTCTAACTTACAGTTACACAGCTTAAGATGATATCAAGACCCCTTTCTTTACAGGTGAGCTTGATAATTTTTTTCCCATAAATACAGTCCTTATTAAACACAGCAGAAGTACCTGGTTAGTGGCTTCAGCTGGCACTTTTCAAAATTGCCCTTGGGCTTTTGTGTAACAGAGCACAACTATACCTTTCTATATTGAGATGGTGACATTGTCTATTAAGAGTGTTACGGCCCCATGAGAGTTATAGATCATCCTAAAGAACATAATAATCTCAGCACATTAGAAGTAGAATATATTCAGTGAAATAATTAGGTCTGCCTTGGTTAAGGAAGTGTCTAATTGTGAAAAGGAGAGAAGACACCAAGGTAACTGAATTTTCCTTAACCTACAACAGCCAACACCAGAAGAATAGGAAGGACTTGAGCTCACCTCAAATACTTCTTGGGTATAAATATATTAACTATGTATGCACAGCTGCACAAAGTATGTAGGGGTAAAGTAGACAGTTATACTCTTTCATTTGTATATTTATCAGAGTATGCTACTTGTTACACAAGAGATTTATGAATACAAATTCAATTCACTTGCAGTACTAAATACTTATTTCAAAGGTCTGTAATTTGAATGCTAGCAGGACTGCCAACCTATCAATAGCAAGAACACATTTACAAGCAGCTATCAATCACTTGAATCTCAACTGTATTGCAAGCCCGCACACACTTTGCTCCAGTCTCCACAACTAGAATTAAATTTAGCTTTTATTATGCTGTTCTGTAGAACAAAGGCATTTCTGTAACAGCAGAAAAACTGAAAGTACCTAAACCATAAGCATATACCTGCATTCTATTTTATGCAGCTGTTACTGTTCATGTAGAACACGCTGATATACAAATTCCATAGGCAATTCACACATTGGGGTTTGTGGTATTCACATCAAAATGCACAATAGTGCCAGGCTGAGGATGAACGCTGAGAGCAGCTGCAAGACCAGAACTGTCTGATGGTTTACATCAGCAACATTTGATGAGAGCAGCACTGAGGAAAATTGTTCTTAATCAAATCCCAGGTGATACTCAGGAGAGGGAATGATGCCAACTATGTTATCAAGGCACTTCCTCAGCAAAAAGAAGCCAAAGGTTCCTCTGGCTATGATAAGAATATAACCCACTAAACTTATATTTCTAGAGCTATGGTGAATTTAAAGCTGGTAGAAGGAAAGAGATTGGCCACAGTGAAAATGAATTTCTCTGTATACTTAGAGAAAGAGATAAAAGGTAGTGAGAGCAGGGCTAATTTTCCCTTGCTGAGCTTGTTCTGATGATGTTATTTTCACCTTCACCTACATGTTCAGCCTAAAGCTGAAAGCCTATGAATGCAGGGCAAAGATGTCTGAAAATGCATAAAACCCTCAGCTAATCCACAACTCTTAATAAGAAGCAAACAAAAGACCTACACATGCCATGTCCTTATAAATCTTATTTTAACATCTTATAGCCTGAAACAAAATGCTGAATTGTCCTACAAGCATACTCCTATTTCTAATTGAAATATATGCAACTGTTAGAGTTCACTGCATTATTAAATGTAACTCAGTAATACAATTTGCCTTAATGAGAACTGTATAATAACAACAATGAAATATCACATATGATGTTTTAATGAGGATTATGGCATGTTAATTTTAAACTGAACAATAGGGCATGTAATGTAATCCATGTCTGGTGTACAGTTCAACAGCTGCTAACGTGTTGGACTGGTTTGTATTTGTGCCTGACATAGAAAAATAATGAATCAATTACAGAGCTGCCTGTTACACCTATTTATGTTGTCAACTACTTTTTTGAACACTGAAATGAAGTTGTAAGGACCCCCTTCAACTTTTTCCTTGATCTTTTGTGCTTTTACAACACCAGCAGTCGTAGTGTTCCTTCTTGCATCTATTTTAACTCGGGAGCAGACAAAACAACCACCCAATATGGACTGTTTTGACTGGTCTTTATGTAGAGATTCAGCTATTTCTAAATAAACGTATATTTTGCATCCCACATGTAAAGTTTCACTGAAGTTGTTATACTTCTACACTAGTGAACAAGTCTGAGATCAGTTCTTCATGGTCATTTCACACAGAATCACGGAATGCTAAGGGTTGGAAGGGACCTCAAAAGGTCATCTAGTCCAACCCTCTTGCCAGAGCAGGATCACCTAGAGTAGGTCACACAGGAACGTGTCCAGGTGAGTTTTGAATGTCTCCAGAGAAGGAAATTCCACAACCTGCATTTAATAGATTATGTTCCAAATTATAAAGAAAGGACATAATTTTGCATGGTCCAGATATAGATTTAGTTTCCACAGCTAGTATTATGGCACATCAAACAGTTCCCACAAAGTGCAGAGCTCTACAGTGTAGTCTGTATGTGAGACACAATGCAATGCTACTCCAAAGGAAGTGGCTGTTACCCAGTCTTGTTCTCACTAAAATGCAGTATCACTGAACAGACCAAGCTGGCACATGCAGTTCAGTAATCTCTATAGATTTAGGGAACTTTAAATGAATAAAAAGCAAAACAGGTTCCCCTGACGTACAGGTCAAAGATGCCACACATTATAAAAACACCTAGATAATGGAGGCACAGGTAAAGTAGGAGTTGTACTCAAAGGCAAACACTGGTTTGAGGAAATGCAACAAAAACACCCAATAAGCCAGTCAAAACCAAAACACACAAGATCAAAACAAAATCAAAGCAACAAACAAAACAACAAAAAAGCCCTAAGAAAACAACAAAACAAACAAAACACACACATACCAATCAAACAAGAAACACAAACCTTGCCAAGAACTCCAGAAAAAACATAGAGAACATAGTCATCCTCTCATAGTAGAGCCACACCTTCAGCTAGAGTTAAACCACTCTGCAAGGCCCTGGGCATTGTGAAAAGACAAACAGGGCTCCAAACCTTGACAGTGTTGATGCCTCCTGTTTCCACAACCCATATGTTCAAATTCGAATGAATCTGATGTAGCCTTCAAGCAAGCCCTTCACTTGAAAATGACATATTTTATTAAAAAAACACACACCCCTCTCTGGCATTTAGAAGGTCTGTTTTATCACAGGAAGATTAAGTAGAAGAGTTCTTAAAATCCTTCCTTCTCCTCTGCATTTTCAGGTGATTACATGACAAGCACCAGGCTAATGTAAAACAAAGACCTCTTTTCATGCTAGGGGCTTATTTTAGAACAGCTTATGAAATAGTCTTTTTCATCTCAAAAAAACCAAACCAACAACCTTACCAAACCAACCAAACCTAACCAAACAAACCCAAACCAAAGCAAAACCAAACAAAACAAAAAAGCCAAAAAGCCCAACCCAACCAAAAGGAAAAATATCATTTAGAATGACCAAAAAAAAAAAAAAAAAAAAAAAAAAAAAAAAAAAAAAAACAAACAACCCGACTACCTCCACAAACAGGAGGAATGATTGATATTTCCCTCCTGAAATATGGACGTTTACAAGTGTTATTTAATTTTTTTTTTCTTTTAAAAGATGAAACCTTTTTTACATGGATAAATGCTTCATTATATGCTTTTAGTTTTAGAGCTTTAGAATATTTAAAACTAGAAGCAGTAGGAGGAACACCCAATTCCTCACAGTCCAACATAGGTGAGACTCAAAAGAGGTTTTTCAATGGTTCTGTAGGTCTTTCCCTAGGAATACAGAACTTTCCAAGGTGGTATCCACAGATGCCACCCAAACTCAGTAGATTCATTAAGATTTTTGCCCATGCCAGTCTGAAGGATTGAGGTTTTTAGAAGGATGTATGAAGCTGTAGAGAACTTTCCTTCAGATTATACTTTAAAGCAAAGAAAGCTGAATTAGCAAGAGAGAGAATTTAAGATGAGAAATTAATTTACATAATCAAATTTGTAAAAGCAATAATGAGGATTGTGAAAAAAACATACACCATTGTTTCAGAGACTTGATTTTGGTAGCTGTTTTTTTGTTTTGTTTGTTTGTTTAATTTTTTTAAAAAGGGGTTTATTGACAGCTGTGATTCGGAAAGAGAAAAAGCCTTAACTGATAATTTCCATACCTAAACAGCAGCTTCCAAACTGTTACCAGTAAAGCCTGCTTCCCTTCTCTGTTGTTTCAAGAGGTCATAAATTGACACAGGATGTCCAACTTCTTACTCTTTTTTCTTCCATACTGTAGGCTTAAAACCAGGAGGCAATCTGAAGAGAGAACTGCACTGGAAATAGAAAGCCACAGGCTTACCCACCTCAGAGCCACAAAACTACTCAACCTAGCTAAGCAACCTCCCACTGAAAACTCAAAAAAGCCTCCCCAAATGCATCTGGGTTGTGGACAGTGGACATGATTTAAGATGGCTTTCATTCATTCATTCACAGTCCTTCCTACTGCCACTCAAGGTTATTCCTGGTATTCAGAGACATCAGGAAAGACATTCCCAAGTTAACCTATCCTATAGACCCTCCTCAGCTACCCCAGGCATACTGTACTGCACTCAAGCACAAATCAATTAGATCAATGGCTCTTTTGAATGATTTAGGATTGAATGAACAGGCCATAATGTAGCTAAACATGCCAGGAATGAACAATGCAGAACGCGGGTGTCTACAGCTGTCACGAATTAAAAGAAGAGGCTGCATGAATGTTTATTGTTTGTATCAGCAGCTGGTTACTACAGAAGGGAAAAGCTAAACTCCTTGCAAACATGCTTGACTACTTGTGCAAATACTGAGCAACTGGATTACAGAAGCATAACTGCTACTGATACAGTCAATGTAAGTAAGAATACGAATGCCCAATACAGTAGATTTTCTACTGCATAATCCACAAAGCATGTCTTTTCTGTTAAAAATATACAAACAGGAAAAAAAATTAAAATTAAAGGGAACGAGTCCTTGTGGTTTCCCCTCAAACATACTTTTTGCCCTCAATATTTGCATGCATTGAACTCTACCACAAGACACTGGCAATGATAATGAACCAAGCTTTCCTGCACCATTTGACTTTCAGCTTCTGGAGCACCTGAACCTACAGGGAAACACAAAGCAAGCAAAACAGGAACCATTTTAGCTTTATCCTGGCAGACTTAAAGCTCAAGACTGACTGAATATCACATCTTCAGAGGCACCTGCCCTTTGGGAAAGAACTGCAAAGACCAATGATCCAGGACTGAAAGGTGAAGAAGGTGCACAGGCACTTTCCTAAAAAATCCCACCTTTAAGAGAAGCATGTGGAAAACAACATAAACAATCACAAACAGAATAACATTATCTTCTCAGTCTGGCAAAAGTTGTTTTCTCAGCAGTGCTACAGGACCAAAAAAGACCTGTTTTCATAAAGGTTTAATTTAATTCTGTAAGATATGCAACCTACTCATGTTAACACTGGCAGAAGTTGTTACTGATATATTAGGAAACCATTTTTTTTTTCTTCTTACTGACAATTCGCTAATAATTATAATACAGTTCATTTACATAAATGAACAGAAAAAGAAACTCTCCTTTCTCTCTTTTGCCTTGGGGAAAAAAATGAAAAAAAAAAAAAAAGACAACTCAAAACCTTATGTCTTAACTGAGGAGACTGTCACCAATTTGACCAAAAATTCAAAGCTGTTCAAAAACCACTTTAAAAAGAAGTTCAAAACATGCACAATAAGGTAGCAGTTATTACAGCTTCTGAGATAGCTGAGAGATAGTTCAACACATTAAGAAGGAATGATCTCTCCTCCATAGTAGATGGAGACAGAAACTACTTTTAAGTACATTACATTTTTTCATTTGGTCTTGTGGCATTGCCCTGCAAAAGACAGCAGCATAACACAAAGGTAGAGGTGATAAAGTAACCATGCTTTATGAAGGAAGAGATATATGCTCAAATGTTTCGATAATTTAGAGAACATTAAAATCTATTGAGAGTCAGCTACTATGATTTAAAATTAACAACAAAATTAATATTTTTTGCAAGTCCTGTGTTGCACTCGCATTATTTCAAGAATGCCTTGCACTGCAAGATCAAGACACTAACTACAACAGTTTAGAATAATAGGGTATCGTGCTTCAAGTATTTCACAAATTATTTTCTTCTTTTATTTTGTGAGTTGAGAATTCCATAATAGCGAGGTGGGGTTTGACTCCATTTTACCCCTTTTTTAGACAAAGAAGGGCCTGACTGTATTCTCTGTAGATCTTTTAATGATTGTCCTTAAGCATTCATGGAATGGGATATTCTCAGTAAGTCAGATAGAGCAGGGCTTTACTGTAGTGCAACTTGTCCCATCAATAGGCTTTGAGATTGAAGGAAATCAAATATGTGAGACACTATTAGCATATACTCAGCTACTCATTGTGCCAAGGACCTGACTTGCTTTAATAACAGAGTCTGGAATGAATAAATACAAGTTATATTTTGACCAAAAGAAAACCACACAACAAAACAAACCACACACATCCTCCACTGTGGCACAAAGGTGGTGATGTACCACATGCTATGTATCTTTTACTTTGGAAGATTAGCTGGTTATTTTCTTGCCCCATTTAGCCTGGATGAGTTTGCATGGAGAAACAGATATTTCACTAGAACAAGAACTCTGATTTATCAAGGAATAACATAAAAGCACAATAAGTAGTGGTGTCTCTCAACAACCAATCACTAAAAGAGCTGCAAATTGTTGAAAGGAAAAGGTTAAAGAAGCAATAGATACTTAAATGAGCAGCTGTTGGACACAGGAAATGCCATAGATTGATATTTCCCTGCCCACCTGCTACAGGGAAATAAAATTAGTTCTTTAAACTTCCCCAGTAAAGGTGGAAGTTCTTGTTCTGACTTCATAGTCGGGATCACCATGGTTCAGTGCCATCATATGCAACTTTCCATCAATTAGTGTGTCTGAATGCTTTGGGACCAAACTGCAGCTGCAAGAGGTCATAGACATGCATGGATCACAAAGATCTGCGACCCAGGCATAGACCTCTATTACTGAAAGCCTTACAGATACCTCTAAACAGCACACCTCCATCCTTCAGAAGCATCTTACTGCAGGGCACCAGTTAAACAAAATACTAAGCAATGAGCAATCCTACCAAAGCTAAAGGAGTCACAGATACCATAAGAATGATTTAGGTGAAAAACAACAGAAGTAAAGGATTTTTAGTAACTACCTGATTTTCTGTTTACCTAATCAAACAGCTTTAGAAGCCAGGGAGTTATATTTTCACATTTCCACCACAACATGACTGTCTTCAACTGGTAAATTAGCTAGCAAACACTATTTCAACAACCACTCAGTGCAGCAACAACTACATAAATCAGTCATTACTCTGACTTCTCAGAAGAAAACTAACCTAATTACACTCTGACATTTCAGCTGAAAGAATAAGAGGAAAGAAAAAAAAGAAAGAAAAAAAAATTCAACTTATTTCATATCACGTCTTTTTTTTTGCCCCCATTGTTCAATGAGGTTCCACTGCAACAAAAAAATTCAGATACTCCCTTCTCCCCGAACTAGTTATTTATCTTTTAATCTTTGTGCCTTCTTTTCCACTAATACTGCAAAAAAATGTGTGCCACTTCACTCTCTCTACTGATACAGCTCACTTACTGCTTTACTAACTTTTATTACAGCTGAGGTTTCCATAATCCATTTCCTTTCCACTCCAAGTTCCTTTTCCTAATAATAGGCATAAATTCCCCTTTTTTCTTGGGACAACAAACAGAATATCTTCTTAGTTTCCCTCATTATTTTTGACACCCATCTTTTTCAGTGGTATAAACTCTGCAAGTCCATGGTCCTGCTGGTTTTGTTTGCAGCACTATACATTTGAAGCCTCTTTGGGCTGTGGTACTTGCACTGCAATCACTGAAAAATTCATTAAAATAAAAAAATCAAAAGAAAAAGCAGACACGTGGGCAAAGAAATACCTGCTGTTTGCTTAACTTGTTACAAACACTCAAAAAGTCCCCAGCTCCCATGTAATTAAGGAAGGCAGCCTGAACAATTTAAATATTAAAAATGCATTTTATTATTTAAACATTTCATAAGAGGAACACAGAATCTCTGCAGCAGACAAAATTGAAGTATAGTTAGAATGCCAAGCGCATAGTGGGCTGTCAGAAAGAAATAGGGTTTTCCTGTATTTGGCACAATTTAAATTTACAAACCCTGCAGCACAAAGAGGGCAATTGCCTCATGTTAACCTTAAGCACAGGGTTCTGGAAGAAAGCTTTGGTCACAGCTTGTGAACTCTCAGCCTTGCAGCCATCACAAATTCACTGACAGTGTCTACAGAGATATCATTCAGTTCAAACCCAGATTCGACGTTGTAATTTTCTTGGTTCCCCCCCCTATAATATTATTCCACAAAATACACAAATGTCTCCTCCCTCCCCCCCAGTATTCTCAGCTAAGCATTGGCATGTAGATATGGAGGAAATGCAGAGAGATTGTTTGGGTTTGGGATTTTTTTATTGTTGTTCAGTTTCAGGGGGGTGGTTTGAGACAGGAGATGAGAACTAAAATTAGAGGGCAGAATAGGTCCAGATGAGCATCTATCCTCATTGATTCCTCCAGAGATTCATTTGCACACACAACTCCAACTGCCAATTTATCATTAAAGAACATTTTTCAGTCAGTTGACAAAGCTACAATACCAATACAAAGTCATCTGTCTTGACACATGTACGTTACTGAGATTATGGCTTACTTCTATGACAGCTGATGTGGTGGCACTGTGCTCAAAAGGGCCTTGATCCAGAACAGTAAGTGCAAAAAGTGGGCAGAGATAAAAGTCATTCACTTGAGCTTTGACTTACATTTTGGTTGTCTCAGCTCCCTCCACTCTGCTGTGTTCAGGCTCCCACGTATGGCTGTCAGCCACGCAAGCAGAAGCCATTTTGGGCAAGGACCAAGCTAACTTTGGCCCTGCTATGGCTACCTACCCACACTTAAGTGAAACTGTGTCTGTTAGTTGGCCTCTTTGCAAATTCAGTTCAGGCTCACACCTTTTCTTTCATTTAACAAAGGCCACCATTCCCGAATTACCTTATTTCAAATATACTCTCCCTTGTACCACACAGAAGCGTCAGCTTTCCTTTTCTTCTGCAAAAGGCTTTTAGAGCTCTAAAGTTCTTTTGACCTTTTATTCTTTTGCAAATTAAGGCTGGTAGCCTATTTGAGGCTGAAGACAAGAACATGGTTTTCCCTACTGCCTTCTGAGCATCTGAATGTCTTTATCTCTAGCCATTATATGCCTATCTTGATTGGTTTTCACACAGATCCCATTAAAAGTTACAGTATTAACTGTTCCAGCAGGATGTGCTTAATAAGATATCCACAGTTAGATGAGCTTTAAATCCCTGACAGATCACTTCCAGACCCATACTGTTACTTTATGTTGTTATTCAGAGACGAACACTTCACAGCACCTGTACAAGCTGTGCCTTCCCACTCATGTCAGATACAAGCAATTCAAAGCTAATTTTCCAGGAACATGAGAGACTTTGACTAAATAACCAGCTACTGAAGGACACCTCCCCACAACAGTTTTTGACCAAAATATCTGCCACTTGTGGCAACTTAAAGCTATCAGACTTCAGGATAACAGAGCATTTCCAGGATGCCACAGGGTATCACACAACCACACTAAGAGACATAAAAAATTTCCTAGCCAGCAGTTGCCACCACCTGGGGCTTTTTAATTCTGAAAACTACCAGTTTTCCCACCTGGTAGCAGCACTCAGGAAAAAAAAAAAAAAAGTGCAACACTGGCCTTGTACAGGTTCAGGACTCTTCCTGAAACTGTACATGAGCAATTTATTCCACTTTCTCACTAGTTCACCAGTCTGTGCTGCACTGCTTCATCTCAACAGCTTCCCCTCAAAACACTGCTACAGGCTTTCTGAGAAGTATGGGGAATCAACAAATAAGTAAACTCCACTCCATTTTATTGTTTAAGGGGAACTTGGATATGTTTTCTAATGCAAAGTCTTACCTCACCTTCAAGTTGTGAGCCAAGCATTACTTACAAACTAGACCAGTATCACAGGAACTGGCAAAATGGAAATACAAGCTCTCAGTCACAGCCTGGGGAGTCCCTGAAAGCTGAGGAACTGAGTGAAGCAGTAGGGGATTCTGAATAAAACTTCCAAGTGGTGCATCTTCCTAAAGCATTGGGCAAAGACAGTATTAACAAGGCTTATTCCTGTATGTTCTACATCACCTCAGCATACATTACCTGAAAATAAACTCCTGTGCTTTGGATTGCAGTGCAGCACAAGAGAGCAGCAGTCTGTACCTCCTTTGCAATGTCTTATCTGCAAGCCAACATCTCAATAGTGAACTTAAACCCTGAACATAGAATATCCAACACCTCAAGAAGCTACTGTGCCATAGGAAGAGAACACAGAAATTTGGGTCAGGCAACAACATGAAATGGTCCAGGTGAACATTTTTGCATGGTCTCCATGTCTCTACATAATCAGTGAGATTTTACAACAGTTGTCTTGCTTTCATTTTTCCCTTATCCAATCATAGCCCATTTTACTAGCATTTCCTTATTTCTTCACTACCACTTATAAGATTGGAGAAAGGATATTTACCCCTGGATTCAATCCAAAAGCACACTTAAGCATACCTGAAACATGAAGGACACAAGCGATCCAACTGCAGGCAGTGAAATAGAGCATACATCTATTTTTTCAGAACACCAGCTGTCCAGTAAAGTCCTATATTTTCCTATTTGTTTTATGACATTTTAAAGCAAAATTCCTTCCTGAAATTCTAAAATTTTATTACTCCATTCCAAATAACTATGATGCAAGACCAAGCTTTTTGACAGGACAGGAAACATCAGACTTGAAGAAATTAAGAAATGCCAGATTATATTCTCCCTCTATATCAAACTATATCACTCTGAGTTGTTGCGAGATTCTTTCTTTGTCCCTGCTCAAAGTTCATCTTTCATGATGCTTTGTGGTGGCATCAGAAAGGAGACAGACAGTAATACATCATAAGAAATAACTGATCCAGAAACCCTGACCCAAGTAGGAGAATAAGCACACTAAGAACCTTAAAAATCCAATTTTGTGATGCACCAAAGCATGTCCTATTTGAGTATTTAATAGCTGTAAAACATTTTGAACAAAATGCTTAGTGTTCCTGCAGAAAGAAAATTATAAAGATGAGCTTCTGGGAAACTTTCCATTGAAGAAAACTCTCAGACAAAGATATTTCAGTCTGAAAATACTTTGAATGTACCCAATATAAAAACCAACATAGAATATTAAACAGTTAATCTTAAAATTGTGAGAATGAGGTGAAAAAAAAATGAATCCACTTGAAAGAATCACAAAGGCTAAGATGCTGTTACTGTCAACAGGCTATAGCAAGTACACCCCGAATGCATTTCATTTCCAGTATGTATGTTTGCTCCCAGCTTGTTTTATATATATGCTTATAAGAATTCTTTGGAGACTATTTTTATCTAATTTGTATAGAAATTATGGTAATCATCCCCATGTACACTTGTACATGCTCATGCATGTACTTCTTATCTTGCTTAGCTCCCAAATGTTATATCTGGTATTTATGAGGTAGAATAGAGGCAAAGGGGAAAGATATTTGCAGCTTCTGATGGCAAGCCTGTCATTTTCAGAAGATTTACAGCTGTAATTACTCACTCCATGTCTTAGCATTTTGAAGGTTCCTACACCCTTTACTTTGTAAGGTACTGAATACTTCCTACTGTTCTCTTCCCTACAACAGAAAGCTTGTTGAGGTGTCTGGTGCTGGCTGGAGATGCTTCGATTTTTTAGAAAGGTTAGAACTTTGTTCTTCTTTTGTTTGCACTTATTCCTGATAAAGTTGAGGATTTTCTATTTCTTCCCTCTTGCATTCCTTGCCTTCACTTCCTAATGCAAGCAACTATGTAGTTTGAGGTCTGCATGTGAAATAAGTCATTGTCAGTTCGCAGATACTTCTGTAGAAATGCATTGCTCTGACGTGCTTTGTTGAGTTGAGCTACTGATCCTTGTAGTTCTATAACCTGTTCTGAGTAATGCTCCCAATACACACATGCATCAATATATATATGAGGGGAAGAAATTTTCACACTCCTGCAGTGATCTGTTTTGGTTGTGAAACATGGTATTTGATTATTTATAGAACAAAACGACCATATTCCAAATATGAGTTTGTTCCTGCAGCTCCACTGAAGTCAGTTTGTGACTAGCTATACATTTCACTTTAAGAACACGTTATGTGCTTCTCGGTGACACTGATAGATGTTTTTATAATGTGTTAGAATGTGAACCTAATCATCTAGAGAAAATGGAAATTATCATATGGCCTTCAACTCTTGTAAATTACTTTCTTGATAGCACAGAAAATAATCTTCCTGGTCATTTCTCCCTCACTATGTAATTCTAAATTTCATGGATTTCCTCATTCCAGATCTGTTTCCTTTCCTCTGTTACTTCTTAAAGCATCTCAAAAACTTAAAGTCCTGGCCAAGCTGACAGCCCATGGCTTGGACAGGAACACTCTGTGCTGGGTTAGGAACTGGCTGGAGGGCTGTGCCCAGAGAGTGGTGGTGAATGGTGCCACATCCAGCTGGAGGCCAGTCACTACTGGTGTCCTCCAAGGATCAGTGCTGGGCCCCATCCTGTTCAATATCTTTATTGATGATCTGGATGAGGGGATTGAGTCAGTTATCAGTAAATTTGCAGATGACACCAAGCTGGGAGCAGGTGTTGATTAGTTAGAGGGTAGAAGGGCTCTGCAGAGGGACCTTGACAGGCTGGACAGATGGGCAGAGTCCAACATGATGGCATTCAACAAGTCCAAGTGCCAGGTGCTGAACATTGGCCACAACAACCTCATACAGCTCTACAGAATGGAGTCGGAGTGGCTGGAGAGTATCCAGACAGAGAGGGACCTGGGGGTACTGATTGACAGCAGCTGAACAGGAGCCAGCAGTGTGCCCAGGTGGCCAAGAAGACCAATGGCATCCTGGCCTGCATCAGGAATAGTGTGGCCAGCAGGAGCAGGGAAGTCATTGTGCCCCTGTACTCAGCACTGGTTAGACCACACCTTGAGTACTGTGTCCAGTTCTGGGTTCCTTAATTTAAGAAGGACATTGAGATACTTGAACATATCCAGGGAAGGACAATGAGGCTGGTGAGAGGCCTTGAGCACAAGCCCTATGAGGAGAGGCTGAGGGAGCTGGGACTGTTTAGCCTGGAGAAGAGGAGGCTCAGGGGAGACCTTATTGCTGTCTACAACTACCTGAAGGGAGGTCATAGCCAGGAGGGGTTTGGTCCCTTCTCCCAGGCAACCAGCACCAGAACAAGAGGACACAGTCTCAAGCTGTGCCAGGGGAGGTTTAGGATGGAGGTGAGGAGAAAGTTCTTCACAGAGAGAGTGGTTGGCCATTGGAATGTGCTGCCCAGGGAGGTGGTGGAGTCACCATCCCTGGAGGTGTTCAAGAGGGGACTGGATGTACACTTAGTCATATGGCTTAGTAGTCATGAGGTCTTGGATGACAGGTTGGACTTGATGATCCTTGAGGTCTTTTCCAACCTTATTGATTCTGTGAAAACTAATTTTATGTATGAAAAGCATCTCAAAGCTGATTTTATGTATGACAGCAAGGTAGGTCAAAACCAGCTCTACTCATACATTTGTCTGTAAATTTTACTAGCTACAATGCTGTGTCTACTTTCTCATAAACTTTCTCCATCTTTGACCTAACATAACATGCTACAGATTAATACTTAACAGTACTATAAGTAGAATGCAGACATCACTGAAATTTTCAAGTGACCATGCCTTTTTGGATCTTAACTAATAAGTCTGATGGCAAGTAGAATAAAACCATGTTAAATTCACCTCAGTAATCACTGCAAAAAGATGTAACAATGCAGGTCAGGCTGGGTTGGGGTTTTTTTGTTTGTTTTTATTTGTGTTTTTTGTTTTGTTTTTTTTGGCAGGGGGGAGTTTTGTTTTGTTTTAATTAGTTACTTCACTCCAAAAGATACTTTTTCTTCATGCACAAAGGGTTTTTTCCATTAAAAATATGGAGGAAACATCCCCATGCTGGATTAATTCTCAGTTGCGATGTCCTCTAAGAGAAAAACAAGTAACTTTGTGGGGAAATACCCTATTGATACACTGCAAGAGCATACCTGAAAGCACAGATGTGTCTCTGCTGGATCACTTGTGGTTCTGTTTGTTTCATGGATCAGAACGGTTGCAGCTTCAAAAGGGAATTCCTGTATTTATAACCTATGGTGTTCACTAGTAGGTAGGCAGCAGCAAAAGTTCTGTAAGATGTGGCAATTTCAGATGGTCGTGACATTGTGCTAGGTACAGAAGCTGCACCTTCTTCACTTTGCTTACTGATAAGCCTCAGATGACTGCTTCACATTGATAATTTTCATAGTGTACAGTCATTTACATGGACTCTGTGCAATTATTTTCCTGGTGTGCATTTTGTACTTTTCTGTTTTAAAGAAACAATACTGGTTAACTACTTACTAAACTTCCAAACTTGTTTGTTTGTTTTTAATGAGCTCTGTATATTGGTATCTAGTCTAACTTTATTAATAAATCTGAATTACAATATGCATTTTCATTTGACTGCCAGTCCTCATCTGTAAGATATAAAGACTCTTCCTGCTAAAAGTGCAATGGAAATTAAAGCTAAGAAATAACCTGTTTTTTTTCCAAGAGATCAGGAAAATATATACAACTTGACAGACAGTAATTGCTCTAAATAAATATGAAAAAAAAAAAAAAGTCAGTTGAACTGAGTGGTATTTCTATGGACAAGATGTTTATTTTTACATTGAACTGTTTGCCATATGCAGTTACATGAAATGGATCCAATTTAAATTCCCTGAAGATAGCCAATCCACACATACATATTGTTGGATGGTGGGTTTTCCACTGAACAAACCATGAACACAGCAATACCATCTTAATTATGTCACTGTAGGACATGAAAATATGAAAAAGATTGATTTAATCCTTACCATGCAGCTTGAATATCTGTGTTCAGGAAATTAGATTAGAGAAGGAAACTCCCACACAAGAAGCACTTGTTGCCAATCCTTTGTCTATATCAACATCAAACATAAAATTGCCTGAAATGTGCATGGTCCTAAAAAATTTAAAATTATGCATGAGACCTAATTATGAGATTCCAGTGCAGCAGGGAATCACAGAATCAACCAGGTTGGAAGAAACCTCCAAGATCATCAAGTCCAACCAATCACCCAACCCTAACTAATCAACTAGATCATGGCACTAAGTGTCTCATCCAGTCTTTTCGTAAACATCTGAACACAGGTCAGAACTGTGAATTGCTCTGAAAGAATCTCCCTTGGATTGCTCAAGCCATCAGTGTCTTTGGACATCCCAAGAGCACTGCCTCTCTCATGATCTGAACAAATTCTGAACTAGGTAGCAGGAAGCAGGAGTTCTGGGGGTTTTAAAAACACAAACATCTAATGGATAATTATCCAAGTGAAAAGATATGTATGGGATTATAGTTTCTCCCATTTTCTGACTGGTTTATTTCCTATTGATAATATTGGTAGGATCATCTTTTTTGCCTTTTGCTGTATTTAAGTCAGCAAATTATACAAGCTGCAGAGGAGCACTAAGAAGCAGCTAAGAAAATAAAAAGGGAAGAAAGGCAGAAGAAAGCAAGTAGTTCTGTGCTCCGTTGAAGTGGGTTTGCAGTTGAAATCTACAGTTGAAATCCAAAAGCAAATACTGAAGTTCTAGAATGTACTTGTCATTTTACAATTACAGCAGTATGAGACAAGGTATTTGGGACAGTTTGCATGGATGTTCTTCAATGAGCAATTTGGGGTCACTTCCAGACACAACCATTGCTGTTTCACACACGTATTCCATAACATCAAAATTACAGAATAGAGGTAGTTACAGATATAAAAGACCTAAATAACAGAGAAGATATGTTTGTCATTGTTTGATCTCTCTCCTTGCCTTTGATGGTACTACAAAAGCAAACTCCATAAGATTATACATGACAGGTGGCAAGACCCCTTAAAAGCCCTTCATATCTGTAGATATATAACCCCTCTAAGGAGGGACTTCTATAGAGGCTAGCAGAATAGATCACATCCCTCTGTTTTCTGAGCATGTAGCTAATTTGCTGTGTGTTTAAATAGTGGTTTTCTCAACTAAATTGGTATATAGACAGTCTATCCTGAAAGCCACTTAGAAATCTAATGGTGTCAGGTATGGCTACCTTTTACTGCCTTCACACTGAATGTCTCATTTGCAAAATTTAGAGACTAAACCTAGTAAATATCATCATAACTTTCCAACTAAGTGAGCTTGCTCTGAACCTGAAGATGGACATTACTGAAGCAGAAGTTAATCTTCCCCAAATTCACCTTTACAGGACTGCCATGAATTTGTCTTTAAAATATACCATCTATTGGAACAATAATAAAGATCAAACAATCTCTTACTGAAGCACATGGAGGAGGTCAGGTCACTACAAACCTAGGAAAAGAAATTAAAATAGATGCTCAGTGCATTGCTACTTTTCACACCTAATAGATTGAGTGTTAGAACAAGAGTATCTGTAAATAAGTTTGTTAATTACAGGTGATGTGAAGTTTTTAAGAACTCATTAAAAAAGAATTACACTTGTCACCCCAAAACTTGAATGTACAGGTTCCTCAAAACCAAGCTGAAGTTAAACATTTACCAATGCTGGATCATATTTACAGCAAAACACATATAAGGGACCTAATTCTTGGATCGGAATCCCTTGTGCAGGGATATCTGGGTTATGTTTCAGAGTAGATGTCTCAGGACAATCTGAGGACACCCATTACTTCTCAGAGATAAACAATCCTACAGCATTTGGCTACTCTGGTAATTAGGGTAACTTTTTTCCTTGTATATGATCTTTATGTATTTTTGAAGTATATGACAGGAGCCAATCATTCATATATCAAAGATTTCTACTAGTTTAATTGGAAAAAAAAAAAACGTTTTCCAGAACTAATCATTTTAGTTACTGTATTCATTTCTTATGCTGTAGAAAAATAACATTTTCTAAGTGTCATTGACTGAAGATGTCATTCATCATCACAACTTGTTACCACGTGCCATCTGGACATTACCTCTCACATACAGAGCAAAAGGATTCTGGAACTTCCCCGTTGTCTGCTCCAGAGTGTGTCACCTGGTCCAGCTCAGTAAGCTCAGATAGGTTGTCCAAGAGTGGTGAAGGAAAAACTCTTACAAAGCTCCACAGCAGCGTAACTGTGAGAAAAGGAGTGACCAGCACAGGGACTTACATGAAAAAGAAAGGTGTTGATGTCTCCAGCTGGCTCAGCTGTTTACCTTAAGAATGTCTGTTCAGTACCTTAGATGGTAAAGATGAACTTTAAAAACTGACAGGGTGTTACGTGTAAGTAATAACTCAGATTCTGTTCCTGGCTCTGCCCCTGCTTTTTCACAAGGGTCAAGGCAATTAATCCATTTTCTCTTGACAAAAATGGAAATAACTACATTTATTAATTTATCTTAGAGTTGTGGAAATGATTAATTAGTATCTGTGTAGTAATGTGAATATGTCAAATGAGCAATAACGGCTAAGTATGCTTCCCACCTCCATCAAGAGACAGTTCACACCCATCTGTAATGTATGAAATATGTATTTAACATTTTAGAGCTTCCTTCAAAACTCATTCCCACTTGTCCAGAGGAAGCCAGATGGCTTATTGAAAAGACCTTACTGATGGACATACAAAGCCCCCAAATGCAGGCACTGAAGCAAAACTAGATACATTCAAGCAGGAATGTAAGATTTTAACTATATTCTCTGCTGTCATAATGCATAGTTTATGAGGCAGGAAGAAAATGCCCTTCTTTGGGCTATAATCATGAACTTCGTCATACTGAATAAAGTGTTTTCCTCCTGTGTGTCTCATTGTTTGACTTGGGAAGGTGGTTTGCTTCTTCATTTGTTTGCTTTTTCCATGATTTGTTTGTTTTCTTACACACAAAGAGGCAGAAATTCAACTCAAATTCTACATTGTGTAAAATACTGGTGAGGGCCACAAAAATAATCCAGGGTTCGAACACCTCTCCTATGAGGACAGGCTGACGGAACCGGCATTGTTCAGCCTGCAGAAGAGAAGGCTTCAGGGAGACCTAACTGTGGCCTGAAGAGGACCTACAAGAAGGCCAGAGAGGGACTGTATGCATAGGCCTGAAGGGATAGGAAAAGGGGCAGTGGTTTTAAATTAGAATAGAATGGGATGTTAGGAACGAGTTCTTTACCGTGAGGGTGGTAAAGCACTGGAACGGGTCACCCAGGGAGGTAGTTGAGGTCTCACCCTTGGAGATATTGAAGGTCAGGCTCAACAAGGCTCTGACCAGCCTGACCTAGTGGAGGATGTCCCTGCTGACTGCAGGGGGGTTGGATTAGATGACTTTTGGAGATCTCTCCCAACTCAAACAATCCTACGATTTTAACTTGCCTAAGTCAACCTTTGTTTATGTGTCACCATTACAGGATTCACTTTATGGCTAACCAGCTAGCAAATATATAAATAGAATGTAATAGTTTTTCATTTAATGGAAGCCTCCTACATGTTGTTTCAAAACTACTTTGAAATTAATTAATGAAACCTATTACTAAGTACAATGAATGCAAATGCCATGAAGATTCTACTCATTTTTTTCAAAACTTCATTAGGATGGTAAGAATTTTAATAGCACTGCACCTCTTTTCCCTAAATGAAGAAAATCTCATTGTCCTTGTAATTCTTACTTTTATTACAACAGCAGCATGAGAGATGGATTAGATCCCTAATGAGCCTTTCCAATGAACAGCCCCATGAACTTGCTGAGGCATTGTAGTGGGAAATGTACATTAGTTAGGCTTTGGCCTTTACAAATTAGGAAAAATTCAACATGAATCTTTTTTTCTCCTCTTTGTTATCCCATTACATTTTCAAACGCAGGATGCTAAGAGAATGGTATAAAACAGTCCCAAGAACAACTGTAGCAAAGCATGTAATCCATAATCATTGGTATCCTGTAGTGTGCCTTTTTGCCTTCATGTTTTAAGATTACTGGATCAAAGATTTTAAATTTGATTATGCTAAAACTATGCATTAAGTATCTTCTTGCCTTTGCATTTTATTTATCTCTTTGTAAAGATACATTTCCTCGCCACAAAAGGAAATGCTAAGAGCAGGGCTAGAAACATGCTGGGATTTATATTGAGAACTTCAGCCCATGTCAGTAGTTTACATTGGCAAAGAACTTCTAATTTGCATTGGAAATCTGCAGAATTTTTTCTGTGTGATTTAATGTCTGCAAATGCAGTACAATGCTACAGAGAACATGAGGTGTTGAATGAAGAAATTATGCTTTCTTGACCTTAAAAGCAAGCTACGTGAAAGATTAGCCATAAAAGTAACCTTGAAGTCAGAGTTTGTCTTTATATAATGTCACCTGTGAAATCTTAACAACCCAGTGCTTTCCCCCATGGATGAATTTCACTGAACCACAACACATGCAATGCCTCTCTATCTCCTAATTAAAGCCCAAAATCAGACCTAAAATATCTTTAAAATTCTAATAGTGCTTCAACATTTCTCTAATACCGAGGAAAAACTATGTATGGTACCTCTCACTACACCAGTTCATTTTATGATGAATACTCATTTTCTCCTGTTTATATTCATGTTAATGGAGATGTACAAATGAAAAATAGGTATGACCAGATATAAAAACACAGGGAATGTATCTAGAAATAAAAGCCACCATTCTGACAGGCAAAACCTCTTTGTGCTTCTCCAATCATTCCTTGGTACACAGATGTTCAATACCCATTAGCAACAAAGCCGCTTAAAAGAAAGTTTTTATCTTGAAATAATTTCTGCAGGTAGAAACAATAAGCTTCCCCTTGGCAGAGAAAACAAACTGACATGGATTTCCCTGGGGCATGGCAGATGCAGATTTTCGTGATATGTGAACTCTTCCACAATGAAACTACCAGGGAGCAGTGTGACAGCCCAGACTGCTGTGCCCCTAAGCCCTTCTTTGCATTTCCATCCACTCTGAGAGGGTGTCTAAAGACAAGGACAGGGCTCATCTTCAGAAGTTCAGTCCTGAGTACTGAAAAGATGTTGCAGCAGGATGAAACACAGGAATTCAATGCAAAACTGCACAAACGTATGCAAAGACATAGGTCCATGAAGCTTTTAAACTCATGCAAGGTCAAAAACCTCCATAAAGCTACTCCAACATGGTGGAGGCCAACAGGGAGGCCACCATGGTGAGACAAGAGGTGGATCTGGTGGTGTGCTTGCCTCTTCTGCCTGAAGTACACCCACAATTGTATATGAGCTTCCAATTTCAAAAGCTTTGTCTGCAGACAAATTAGAATCAAGAACTTTTTAAAGCAAAGAAACTTTAGAGACAGTGGCTAACAAATCTCTCCACAGCATCCTAAACGGACAGGTTATTTCCTTATGCCTGTTGTCAAGTCTGGCACGTAGCTAAAACTTTAACAACCTCAGTCTTACAAAGACCTTTTCACAGATTCTCTAGGCTTCCAGAAAAAGCCTGAACTCCTATTGGGGAATTGCTGTGTGTCTGATAACTGCACTTCTAATGCCCTGTGCTATTTGCAGATACATGACTGTGCTTCATCAGCAAGTTCTTCACAGGCTCATCCCCCTCCTTCCCTTTGCTCCAGCCTTGCAGCTGTACTGCAAGAAAGAGCCCATCCCCTTTGTTTCCTCCTCCAAAGTGCTTTCACAACAACAAGCAGTCTTCAACACTGCTGTCAAGCTGCAGTTAACAGATCATGAGAAAATCGTCCATACTGCTCCTTCAAGATTTGGAAGTTCATTGTTTTTAGGCAACATGGTAGGATTTGAAAAAGTCCTAACAATGAGTACTATTTTAAAGGGCCTCCAAAATGAACAATGAAATGACAACAAAATTGTTGGCAGCTGTTTCGCAATTATTTTCAAGCAGCAAGTCTGTATCTGGAGAATCAGTTTTTAATCAGGGAAAAATAAATTTCTGCTGGGGAAAGGTTTCAGAAATGTAATTACCACACTATCGCTTGCCCTGATAAAGACATCCCAAGCAATAAAATACAACCTGGCAAGAAGATCTCATTTTACCCTGAGCTTGAGATTATGTCTTAAAGTGAACCTGCTGGACCGAGTCCAGGAGAGCAACAAAGATCATCAGGAGGCTGGAGTCCCTGAAAAAAGCTGAAAGAATTGGCACTGTTTGGCCAAGAGAAAAGAAGGCTCCAGAGAGACCTCATATCAGCCTTCTAGTACCTACAACAAATCTGGAGACTTTTTACAAGAGCATGTTGTGGTAGGGCAAAGGGTAATGGCTTTAAACTGGAAGAGGGTAGATTTAGATTAGATATTAAGAAGAAATTATTCACTATGAGGGTGGTGAGGCACTGGAACAGAGAGGCTATGGATGCCCTTTCCCTAGAAGTGTTGAAGGCCAGACTGGATGAGGCTTTGAGCAACCTGGTCTAGTGAAAGGTGTCTCTGCCCATGGCAAGGGGTTGGAACTAGAAGATTTTTAAGGTCCTTTTCAACTCAAACCATTCTATGTGTAGTTTAATGTCTAAAGAAGATGCTTTATTATTGAGCTCTCTGAAGAGGAGATTGCTACATTTTAGAACTCAGTATCAGGAGATTAAGAGTAATGTGAGACAGAGAACACTGCTGAAGCCAGTATTTTAAAAGTGCTTATCTCACCAAAACAAAAGGCTTTATCTCATGAACACTGCTATCAAGTCTGATGGAAGCTTCTCTTTAATTTAAAGATAGTTACAATAATTACAAGTTAAATCAGTTGAATCTGCTGCTGATATTCAATACCATCCTGCAGTCATGCCAGCTTCAAAATGAAAGTGCTGGCTGGAGCAAAGTATCCTGGGGCTTGAAGTTCAGATGAGAGGCTTCCTGTTGTGGTTGCTGCTTCTGGTTTCTGGTTTTGGGGTGGCTGCTGCGTGCTTAGGTGGGGAAAGCCATTTTATCATTGCCTTTTTCTGCTGCTTCTGCTTTTTGCTATGCTTTTCTCCAAACAGGCTAATGTAATTGTCCATTATATTATCTCATATTCCTTACCTTGACCCAGAGGTTTTTTGTTTGTTCCTTCCCCTTCCCATGTGTGTCAGGGTGAGGGGAGGCTTGTGAGAGTAGTTTGTGTTAATCCAGGACAGCTGCATTCACATGGTTTTGGTTTTCTAAAAAGGTTCCTTAACCAAGGTGTCTAAGTCTTGGTAAGAAGATAAATGCCCATTTCAGTTTTACAACTTATCATAGCAAATACTGTTAGGCAAACATCTAACAAGAAAGATGCAAACAAAAGCTCTTTTCTCAATGATCCTCTTAAAACAAACAAAAAAAATAAGGCAGAAAATGAAGCAATTAATAAAATGAAGCAATTAATATTCTTCACATCTATTGGAACATTTATTCTTAAAGACCCAAAGAGTTCTTTCTATAATCCCATGCATTTTTGTGCACAGAGATAGCACAGAGGCTGCTCTGTTCCTGTGTCTAGAGAGGAACACAAGGTTCAGTCCTCTCAAGAGAAGGTCAAGGTACCTGACAACAATCAGATCAAGCTGATAGATCCCCTCCTCAGATGACAAAACAAGTGCCAAATAATTCAACGTGGCACAAGGTAAAAGCATACACCAAATCCCTCTCAAGTCTCCCTCCAAGGCAAACACACATGGCCAAACTCTACCACTTTTCCATGGAAAAGCAGAGCCAATGGTAACTGTACAGGTATCTCAGCTCTAATCAGTCACTACTGGATGTTTTGTCTGGGTTAATTAATGATGTCAAATGAGACTGATTTGCAGTACTTAGGATGCACGACAGTTTAATTAGTAATATCATCTCTGGGCAAGTTTTTATCAATCATGTTTCAATTAATTCAGTTCACAGCTGTTTAAATCTGGGGGCCCCATGACTTCATGTATTAGTCATGAATGAAGTGTACATTTGTACAGGGGGAGGAAGCATCAACAGAAAACACTGAACTGTGTTACAAGGTTGTATCAGTACTTGAGATGTATTGAGAGAGCCAGTTGAAAAGGCTGCTCTTTCTTTCTGCATTTATTTTTCCTCAGCGGATTGCCTGATAACTTGCAAGTCAAGATTTTTTCTAACTGGCTGATCACATACTGATTTTGAATGTAGAAAGGGCTAGACTTCTCTTGCTTCATATAGCTCATAGCAAGCAATTTCCTCATGTATATGTATACTGAAATGCGTGGAAGCTAAGAAAAATCCAGTGTGCCTTTCTGCATCCACACAGTCTCCTCAGTGCTGACAAAACCAAATTGTTTCTTTTGGCAACAAACCTAAACAGATATAACCTGGAGGATATCCAGGAAAGTGGTGTTAGTATCACCAAAGTACCATTCTGATGGAATCATTCTTCAGATCCTGGAAATGCTTTTGAACCTGCTGCTCACTTCATTTCTCATCCTCTGTCAATATAGGACCAGGTAAAAAAAAAACTTTAAAATCTACTTGTCAAAGGTGAGTGCATTCTTTCTAGGTATCAAGATAAATGACAATCTGCTTTCTAAGTCTTCTGCCAGGGTTTAGAGTTGGTTTGTGGTTGTGTGTTTTTTGTCTGTTTGTTTTTAAAAGTAGAAGTTATATGAAAGAGTTGCATACATGGAAAAAAATATCTGCAGTGTGAAAAAAAAATAATTCCCTACACCTGAAATAGTATTGACTGGTATTTATGGCCTGTAGACTAACTGGAGCCCTCTACTCCAGTCATATAGTTCACAGTAATTGTATTTTCCTCCATGTTATTGAAAGTGAATGCTAGCACATCTCTTAATGTGCCATGAAAGGTGTTTGAGAAACCTTTAGAAAGGAACAGGTTTCCTTTCAGCCCAGATGCTGTGCACACACAACTCAATGTGCAACCAAAGCCAGACAGCTTTAGAAATTGCCTCTCTCTGTCCATCAAATACATGAATCTGATTTACGTAGATACAAATATACGGAGAAGTGTAATGTGAAAAGTCTTGAGATGTTTTGGAGGTCCAACATAAAAAAAAGTGTGTGTGTGGTGGTGGGGGAATCCTTTTACAGCCCAATAATAGAATTTCTTCCAAAGGTACCTTCAATCCCTTTGCCCGCCTCATAATTTGGAGCTTTCCTTTGGCACTCTTCCAGCCCTCTCCCTGCTGCCCACCAAACTAATTCCTTCTGTATTTAATGTGCACCACCTCTAAACACATTTCCTAAAACTGTTCTCGTTTTGGTTTTGTTTATTCTAAGGGACCTTTGTGAGTCACAGGGAAGCTTTAACCAAACTCCTAAAGGATAATGTCATCCTTAGATCATGCTCATTATAATTCATAAGTACTTCTCCACTTGACAGCTCTGCGGTTGCCGTTTCAATCTTCCATTAGTTTTTTTCTTGAGAGCCCTTTTCAATTTTCCACATTGCTAATAGAGCCTGAGGCAAAGCTAAAAATCATTTGGGCTTCTTGAAAGAATCAATAATTTTTGTGTGCTGTGCATTTTAGAATACACAGCATCACTGACAGAAACACTGTCCCTGCACTGATAAATATATCAAACGTTGTCAGAAGTTTCCACACAACATTAACTGAAATACCTGATAAATTCAGTACATACCTGCAATCCCACATGCAGAGTGCAGCATTAAGTGTAACAGACAAAAAAACAAAACAAAACAAAACAAAACAAAAAAAAAAAACCTTAAAAGACTTCCATATGAAGAATTGGATAGTCTGCTAGACACGGTCATCTTCTGTGTCCTGGCTCACAAGAGACTACAAAGAGCTAGAAGGTTTAACACTTCATTACTTTTAGGTTTATACCACCACAAAAGCCGATAGGAAAAAGTTTATTCAGCTTTGTCACCCACCCAAGTAGTCAATGATATCTGATAAGTGCTTATACATGCTGTATTCAAACAGTTAGCTCAATAAATTATTCATTCAGCACCATGCAGAGCAAATTGTATTTTAGGTGGACAGCATTTTTGCTCACAGTTCACTCACTCACAAAAGAAGCAAGAGATTGCAGAGAAAGAAAGGGAAGAAAAAGATGACTAATATAGAGCTGGGGCTGAAAGAGTGCTACTCACTCCTCTGGCATCTCTTTAACCCTTGCCAAGAGTATGTTACTTCACTTAAGATACTCTGAATGGAAATGCACATTTCGCAGAGAAAGCAAGCAGCATTTATCAGACCATATAGCAAATGTGATTTCATTTGAAGAATTCTCTCACATAAACGTATCATGGGATGATAGTACAAGGAATAAGAGAAAGACTGCAACAACAGACTCTTGTGTTGCTTCTTTTTCACCCAACTATGCTCCATTCTTTGCTTCTGCTACCGTTTCCAATATAATTTAGACAGCTTCGCCAACTCAGTGCCTATGATTTCTAATCTTAGTTTAAATTCTCCACTGCTGTATTCTTGAGATCAAATACAAAACTGAGAATTGGAGCCTTGGATACAATTCTGCGATCAGGTCCTCTGTGTAGGCACTAGAAAATAAATAAATGTCAAGTGTTGATGTGTTAGCCTTTTGCATCCACTGAGTGGCTCTTGCCTATGCAGCATTCAGTAGAGCAGAGTGTCTTCTGCTGTATTTGCATGTCTGACTTTTACCACAATTAAAAAGACTTTCCCTAACTGAATATGCTTTACTAAAGAAAGCTGTAATGAAAGTATCTGAAACTGATTGAAAGCCTTTACAAGAAATATTAATTTTGACAAAATGTTATTTAGAAAGTCCCAAAGGGAGAAAAAAAAAATCCATCTGAACAACAAAATACTTTTAAAAACAGTGCTACATCTCATCCTAAATGGAAATATCAAAAATTCCCACCGATGCAAAAGTTTCCTGTAATCCATATTCAAAGAAAAATGTATCAGGGTTTATATTGGGTCAGAATCATCTGTATGAGGCTAAACCAGACACATAAATTAAGCCACCTCAATGTAACTATCTGCCCAAAATGCATTTTTTCTTTGTCATCAGTTGGGGAAGCTCACTACCCTCTTTCCTCAGCTTTTCTAGCCTGCATATAAGACAGTCAAGAGACCAACCCCTGCCTCACTGGAGGTTTTCTGCATGCTGGCAAAAAGAGCTGGGCTTCATCTTTTAGGTCCACAGGCGTTTCCCCACCTTGATACATGTCTCTGCTTTTCAGGGGTGGGAGAAGACCGAGCAAGTGTGGAAGGATTACACAGTGACCCACTCTCTTCTATGCCGAATGATGTACATAGTTGGTACTAATTGGAGAGCTACGAGATATCTTGAGATCCACTTAGCCCACAGTTAATGATGATTCTACTCTCCCTCCCAAGGAAAGCATTCTAACACTTCATTAATCTGACTGACAGCTCTCCATTGATTTAGACTAAATTTTTGAGGTAAAATATGAGATTAACCTATGCCTTACACTTCAGTGATTTTTCCAGTCTGTGAAGGGAAATGGCCTCAGCTCACCATTGCAGAAGACCAAATAAACACATCTTTTGTCCTGTGACTTTTTTCCTCTGTCTGCCTATTTCTTTTGCCTGAGCTATTCTTTCACAAGAAACCTAAAAAAAAAAAAAAAAAAAAAAATCTTAGGAGACATGCCTTTAATAACTCCTACATTTATTCCTCGCTTAGTGTGCTGCCACCCTTTCATCAGATCATCTTTCTTCCATCATTGTTTCTGATCTCATTATTCAACATTTAGCTGAACTGAACTACATTTACCATTCATTAGGTATTTCTGAGCCAGAGATGATCATATGACCCAATACTTCCCAGATTTCATTGTAGCTTATGAGCTCGTTCCCATGGTTGAGTAGTGTGTTTCAATTTGGCTTTGAATACCATCACTGGGAACAATTTGTATGAATAGCACAAATTGCAAGACATGCAAGATAACGTAGAGCAGCAATAGGAATCGCTATTGCATCACCTGATCAAGTCAACATGCCAATGATGCCAACAAATCTTCAGTCACTTTGGTAATAAAAGCTTGAATCTACTACCTGATAAAAGGGGTTTGAGTCCACTACTATTAGCATGCTAAATGGCAGAAACTCCTGGCATGATGGTATGCATTACAGAGACAGTAAAATAAAGAGGGGGGGGGGGGGGAAATCTGCTTTGTTTCCCCAAGTTTTTAAATGGTAATTTCCATTTGAATTGAAATTTTCATTTTATGTTAAAAAATAGATACAAGTTTTGTAGTGAAAAACAATGATCAAGCCTTTCCTTCCTGCTTCTCTATTTCTCTCCTCCAGAGAGATTTCTTTTTTAAACTACTCCAGCTCTGAGAAAATTACAAAGATAAGAAATTATAAAAGGGAGGGAAAGCAAGGAAATAGAGGAGATAGAAGAGGAAGCCAAAGTGTTTGGCACCTTGAATTAATAATAAAACTAAGTAAGAAGCCTCCTTTTTATTAACAAATCAAATTCACTTCTCAGTAACAAAACAAACTGTCAAACTTTTGCATATAAAAATATGAGACGTGCTTAGCCGCCTTCTCCAGTGGGACTGTGCACTGCAGAAATAATTACTTCTCTGCAGTTTTTTCTCTGCATACATTCCCTCTTTTAATGGCTTTTGGAGTTCATGTCCCTATAAAAGTTTAAAAGGAGATTTAAAACTGTCCTCTCCTCCTTCATATCTCAAATTACCTCTGAGATAGTTCTCAGCAAGGAGTGACACAAATCTACATTTTCTTTTCAAACCATATTTAACATTCATACATAAATTTCATCTTAGTTTTCTACCATCAAAAAGAGACCCACTATGCTGCAGGTATCTTCAGCTGCAGTTATTGGACTCTGAAACCTAGATCCATGCCTAGTGTGACATCTAGACCAACAGCTCCACACTCTTAATGCTAGAATTAGATCCATCCCTCAGTCTGCAAGACATACAAAATCTTAATTTGACTTTCATACTGAAATCAGAAGTTAAAAAGTACACAGGCAAGAAATATTCCAGATTTCATATTGATTTTTTTTTTATTATTCAGATAGCTAACAGTTAATCTGCCCTGTGATAACTGTTTGGTCAGCTGATAGCTCAGAGAAAGTTTTGGAAATCCTGCCTCCATGCTGTTTTCTCCTTTTCAGAAATGGAAAGGAAAAAGAAGACATCACTGACCAAATGCCACGCTTCTGTGCCATCCCTGGCATGGTCAAATCTGCCAAGACACATGATAACAAACTTGCAGTGGTTTGAACCACATAATGTTCTCCACTATCAGAATCATGAATTTACAACTATGGTATATATGGCTGTGTGCCGTTATGGCCCTGGAAAAGAAGAGTCTTGGTCTCTCTTGCTTTTCTGGTCCTTGAGTGGGCAGCTGTGGTCTTGCCTTTTACAGGATTTGGACAGGTATTCCTTTCCCTTTTCCTTCTGTTCTCTATATATACACTGATTTAATCTGATATCTTTGTAGCAGAGGAATAAAATATTCTGTGTAAATCAAGTGAAAATTCTCACTCTGCCTTTTTTTTCCTCTCCCTTTCTTATCTCCTGGTAAGGAGAGAGGAGAATGGAGATGGGAGGGGGAATGGGGGGCGTGGGGGAGTTTAGCCCTTGCACTAAACCATTACTGAACTGGAGATGAGAAGATCACCTTAGAAATGCTACAGAAAGGCATGTTTGAAAGAAGATTCTTTAACAGGAAAGATTTATGTCAGTAAGTTCAAATACCAGTTGAGAAGTATTTCTCACTTTCTCCAGTGCCAGTATTTTTCTTGATGACACATAAGCACCCAAACCAAACAAAACTGAAATAACACATGTGGATTTGTCTTATTGGCAGATAGGAGTCTTGTGCAGCTCCCTGTAGAGAATGCAAGGTAATGAGATTAGAGATGAAAAATAAGATACTGACTAAACCCAGAAAGGAAGCATGAGACACCCGAGGGTAGTTGTGGATCATTTCACTTAAGACCTGTGTTTGCAATAAGAATGAGCAAAGTAAGCCGTGGGACGTTTACAACCAATAATATGTGTGGATAGAGCACATGGAAGGGTTCTGGCACAGCGCCTTCAAATAGCTGTTTCAGGGCTTTCACTTGTTCTTTGACATACAGTGTGTCAACCTGATGGTGCAGGCATGTGTGTGCTTAAGAATATGCATTAGAATTGTCTTTTTTTTTCATATTGTAGTTTCTACTGTAGTAATTACTTTCCCATCATGCAAGAGGAAAATTATGTGGATTTTTGAAGGTGTTGGTTCCAACATTTCTATTAATTTATCTTAATAGTTAACCTTAATTGCATTCTAGGCAATTGCATATTTATGACCATGCTTCACTATCACAAATCTGATTTATGTATTCCTCTTTGTAAATATGACACAATATGCTAAATATTTCATCTTACAACTATTCTGCTTTAAATAAATTCTATCATATTTTATAAAAGAAGCTAGCTACATCTTAGGAGGTCCAAAACCCATATTATCCTATCTTGTGAAAATTTTAATCTTGAATGCTTGTTTGTTGTCATTTCATTCTCCTCCCCCTCCACTCTAAAACAGAACATAAATTGAAATAATAACCAGTTTACAAAACAAGACAGGTTTTGATTTAACCACTGAAAAATAAAAGGAGCAATAAAAATACCAATTCAATAAACTGGGTACCTTTAATGTTATGTCAAAATAGCCCTTGACAAGTCTCACTGAGTCAGCATTTCTGAGGGAGAAAAAATGTGATTGAAAGCACTGCCAAACCACTCTCCCAACTTCTGAATACTGTGCATGAAGATCCAGCACAAGCTGACTTACTAGCTGCAGGAATTTAAAATCCTTATTACCACATAAGATAACCATACAGTTTTCACAGAGAGGACAAGCCTGTCGACAGTGTATGCCTTAGATTTAACTGAAAATATTTTATAACATTATAATCCTATTAATTCAAAATTCTCTATCTGATTTTTTTTTTTTGTTTTCAGATGAGGTGCTACATGCAACAAGTCCCACAGAAAGGCTCAGGCTCTGCTTCATAAAGAGGCAGAAGAAGAGATGCAAAGACTCTCCAATCTCCAGAGAAGCACATTATATTCTACTAGTTCTGTAGAGGTTTCTAGTATTTCTTTTTTGAGCATGCACATATGAAAGCTGCTACATAATCTATATATAACTGTTTTATCTGTAGGTACATATATGTATATAAACATTTACATACCTATACATAACATTTGGATAATTATTTCTGTATATTTTTATACATATACACAATTACACTTGTGTACAAATATAAAAGCACCCAAAGGAAATGGGAATTAACTTTGAACCCCAGGTTTCATAAGATTTTGGACTTCATGCCTTTAAAGAAAGGACTTTCCAGAGCCAAATAAGTAATGGATATAGAGGAGATGTGGCTAGACTGATAAAGCAGACTCTGCTGTCTCTCTGAGCTGCTCATTCAACCTGAATATCAGCAAACCTGATCTGCAGTTTCAGATAAAATTATATATTGTCCTTCTTCTAACAGGGGCTGTGTTTCTTTGTTTGGAAGGCAATTTTTCTGAAATCAGAAGTATTACTAGTGGTTTTCATTATTATTATATAAAAAGACCCTCGGTTTCCCTTTTCTTTATGCTTTATGTAGACTTCCACCATAAACCAACACTTTTCATCTAACCAACCACCTCTAATGGAAGAGAGACAAGATTGCATCTGTCACTATGACATGGTATGGTTAAAAACTGTATTTAATTTTGAGGAAGAAATTGCAAGATTTGGACACAGGCTGGACTGTGGAAAGCCAGAGGCGTATATAGTGGTAAGCCTGAAGGACACATAGAACAGAGATACTGCACTTAAAAGTGATGAGAATTAGAGAGATTGTGGGAGCAAAATCTCACCATTTGGTTTCTTTGACAGACAGATTAGTCATTGAATCAGAGGGTTGAACAGAATAAGTAAAATGAAGAAAAAAAAAAGGAAAGAAAGATGTCGGTGCTTGCAGCATGACTGAAGACAAGCTGAAAGGTAGCAAGAAAACCAACTAAATGGCAGGAACAGAAATCAGAGCACACGGCTTGCATGAAGGTCCTTCTGCATGTAATCTTACCAGAAAAAGCAGCAAGATCTTGAGCAAGAGGGTTAAGAAGATATTATTTTCTAGGCAACTTCTTTGGTATTCTTAAAAGGACACATAGTACAAAAAGTCTACCTCTCACACCCAAGGAAAATTTCTATGCACAAATTTTATAATGAAATAGGGAGAGTTTAATCATAGCAGATTCCTCTAGCTCATCACAATGTCTTTTATATGGTGTTACAGAGCATCAGGAGCACACTAACCATCATTAAATGAGAAATGATAAGAGTCACAAATTAGACAAATTCTTCAAAAGGAGTCAAATTACTGATGATTCATTTAAAAACAAAACGGGAAATGTCTCATTAAACAGAATATTGAAGATATCCAATCTTAGAAAATAATTAAAAAGAAGTGTAACAAAGGCAATAATAAAAAATGGAAATTAATGGATTTCATCAGGGAACTGTCTGATTCCATCATCCCATTTTTTGGTTTTAGCAATTGTAAAGAAATGGGTTTCTATAAAAGCAACAATATCTAAAATACTATCCTGGTTGGTACAAAGAACACATAGCTTCGGTTAAAATGTCATATATAGGTTAATGCACAAACAGAAGTCAGTAGAAAGGTCTGTACATGCCTATGTCAAACTTTTAAGTGCTCCATTTACAATAGAAAATTATGACCTGAATAGTCACCAGAATTCAAGAGAGGATTTGATGTCTCATCACCAGGGCTGAGCAAGCATTCTTTATTTGATTTCAGGGTGGAGGAATTAACATTTAGATGACAAAACAGGAAAAAAAAAAAAAAGAAGTTAAATTGCCCTAAAAGAAGGGAAAGAGGGAGAATTTATGTTAATTGTCTCTCTATATATATTTCAATATTCTCAGTCTATTAGGAGTTATAAATGCTTTTCTCCCAGTTAAACCATTCTGGCTTCTGGTACTGCTTACTGAAACATTTGACTTCAGTGAGAAAACTGACTACTCTTTTCAGTTCCTTATTCCTTACATGTGCTATCACTTTTCTAAACAATATGCTACGAATAAAATCCCCTAGACTCAACAGTTTATACTGTAAAACCTAACCTCAATAGTCTTAATGAAATTCTGTAACCATTTTCTTTTCAAACTACAAAGGCAGGTATTTAAATATTAAATAAACAAAACATCAGGCACAGAAACATAATGTGACCTGAAAAATGAAGATAATTTCCCCAAAGATTCTTAGAAACAGCACTAGAAGTGCTTCCTCACTTGTTCTTTCATCAAAACTGACCAACAACCTTAGAAAAATGAATAAGCCATTTCCAGAAAACATCCATCTGAGACAAACCCTTTGCTGACCTGTAAAATAAGTATCAGTGCTCTTCTGTATTCAGAAAACTATTTGCTACTACCTTACTTATTTGACAGGCACTTGATTCTAACAGTATTTCATTATTTAAAGGATTCAAATTTTAATCTATCTGAAATTATAATACAACACCTAAGTAGCTTGATGTTGCAGCCTGCCAGATTTTACATCTTTGACAGGTTGGTGTAATTGAAATTGCTCTACCCAGAAAAAAAAAAAAAAAGAAAAAAAAAAAAGAAAAAAAGGACAAAGCTGGGAAAGACAAGCAGGAAAGAGCAGCTGTTTCTGATTCTGTTGGTACCACGAGGGGGACAACTGAAAACAAAAGTTAGTGAAGATGGAAAGGTCCAAACTCATGAAGAAGATAGTCCTGTTTCTTTCCTGTTTGCACATCTACCTGTGACTTCAGAACCCACCAAATTTCCAAGGCTTTGGCAGAGATAAATAGACATGACTCATTATTCTCAAATCTCCTTGAATTTCATTTTAATTAAACCTTCCTTTCCCTCCACAGAAGCTTAATCAAAAAAAGAACCCATCAAATTACAGACTTAACATAGGCAGTGCCTTGTGCATTTGCATAGCTGATAACTGTTTCACTTTTTTTGATCTTCTTGGTCACTTCAGTGAATGAAGTGAAGCTATATTTATTCATAACGCTTACACTAAGTGTAATAAATCTTATTTATTTTCCAGTATATGCAAGAATATTACAGTTTGTAGTCACTTTGACAAAACTATAATGGAATGGGATAATCATGTGGTTGTATTTGGGTTTTACACATACTAGTTCTAGCCTCAGACTTTCTCTTTGGTTCTCTGCTTCATACAGAAATACGCTTCATGAAATAAATAGGCTTCTTGATTAATGCAGTGCTTTGGAGTATAGTAAATGACTCTCACCTTCTTACGTATATTTACACTCAAAAGTAGGTTACAGATATGGGAAGGAGGTGGGATTTTCTATCACTGTTATTTCCTGGTTGAGGAAAATCTATATGCATACATTAGGTTGCAAGTATCCTAGAATCACGCTTTGCTACCTTCAATATCAGCTTTGTCAGTTTCCTGCTTCTTAGTTAAGGGCTATTGCAAAAAACTTTTCATTCCTTGAGGGGTTAAAGATTGGTTTACTAGCTCTATACTAGAACAGTTTGGCTGTTCTCAAACTAGCTATTTCCTCAAAGTCACCAGACTGCTACCAGTCAGTGACATACTCACAAATATGCTGAACAAGCGGAAGACATCTTTGGACTTGTGTGTAGTCTTCAGAGTAGAAACTTTGCTGTTATCAGTGGCACAACGAAATCCTCCTACTAGGATGAAGACCTTGTGCTTGGCATTAATACAGAAAACTCTTTCCTGTTCTGAAGGAGTCCAAATCAATTACCCTTCTCTGTGCGTCTTGTGGAAGAACACAACAGGCATTTCCAGCTGTGAACTGTTTTTCTCCCTGCCTGAACATTGAATTAAGTGCCTGTCTTGGAATTTACAAACCTTAGCTTGAACATGACTTTATGGATTTGCCCTAAATTTCCTCTAAGCTAAGATTATAGCTTCCCTTAATGCAAGGAATAAAAGGGAATAACCCTTCTCTCATGCAGTTCTGTTGGCTCTCTCAGGACAGTACTTTATGGGTCTATTTAACCAGTTATTTTTTAACTTAACATGAACACATCACTTTCATCAAACAATTTTAGTTTAGCATCAGTGCAGGCAATTTGATGCAAACTTACATGCTCTTGCATGGAGATGCAAGTTAGCTGTACCCACATGCCATATAGAGATGACTGGGTGACCATATAGAAATGGTGGGGAAGGGTACAGTGTTCACAACAACACATTTCATTTTCCTGGCTTGCAGCCTACTAGCCCATAATTCTCACATTGGATATTGCATAATTGTGGATTTACACAAAGATCCTGAAAATTTCTGCATACAGACCCCTATGGAAGTCATCAAGGAGAGCCAGCACAATTACCATAGTTTAGAGACTCTGTTATTCATTGATGCAGCCAGTACTTTTAAAAGTATTATTACTTTATTATTATTATTACTACTTACCAACAGTATTATTACTGCCTAGCATAAGAGCCTCTTTCTCCAAAGCAATTAAACACATCACCTAATGACGCCCAGGAAAACTTTCAAAAAGCCAAGTATTGAACCCAGCCCTTGCAAATTTGAAGATGGCAACTCTCCCATAGTACCATTCTTGCATCAGGTTTTTTGTTAATTTTCATGCTACATTTTTCAGTGCAGTGGAAAAATAGATAATTGCACTTGTAATTGTGGCATTCCCTTGTAAAGGCTGTCAGGTGTTAGAACAGTGACCCCAGTGCCTGTGCTAATTAGATGAAGTTGCAAAAAAAAAAAAAAAAAAGCACTATAAATCAGATTCTACTAAGGTGCTGGAGGGGATGACTGAAGAGGGTATGAGGAAAATTTGTTCTGTTATAGCTCTGATTCATTGTCTACTTTTAATCAGAGAAAGGCTGTCAGATCAGGACTTCCTCATTTAATTCACACAAGTCATTGATGTCCAGACCCAATGACAGGATTTGTGATGTTTGGATCCAGTCTGTCAGAGGAAGTGTATGTGCTGTGAAATGTGATGAGTCATGGCAGTTAATACTTCTTTTCATAAGCTCAAGAGCATAATGATGACTTCTGATTTACTGAGCAGATCTTTTTCCTTTCTCTTCAGCTGAGATCTCAAGAAAATAAGCCACTTCTACAACGTTGTCTGAACTTGCCCAAAGCCAAACACAGCTCCTAAGCAAAAGTGCAGATGAAAAGCACATCTCCATTGCTTGTCTGAAAAACAGATTGGGCTTTTGCAAAGACTCACTGATGAATGTGGATATGTGAATGAGTTTATAATGCAAACTCATAATAATGCAGGAAACATTACTTCAACTCACATACAGCCTCTCTGGAGGAGGCCCCAGGGAATGGTACCAGCTACCAGGTGTAGATTTCAAAAAGAGAAGGCTTTATAACTTTCTCACAGAGACTGTTTGTTTGGTCTATCATCTTTTCAGAGCATTTAAAATGCTTTCTGTAATGCTTGTAAAAAATTGTTATCATAATATAATACTGTGTGCTATAGAGGCTCATATTCACCTCAAAAGAACAGGAGGACCCAGAAAACACAAAAACTTGGTAAAAATGTGAAAAAATGCACAAAGGTATGTAAGTTTAACTTAGTATGCTGTCAATAAGTTGGATATAAGGTTGGCCTAGAATATAACAAAAGAGTAGGCTAATGCACTCTCACATGGTATACTCAAGAGGAGCAACCATAAGGAAAATGAATAGTTCTTCATATTGACACAAACACTTCTTGTATTGCATACATTGCCAGACAATGTATGCAACAGGAGAACAATAACAAGGATGTACACACTGGATGAACTGACTTCTGAGGTAAACATGATCAAAATTCATTTTCAGGAAGTTTAGACCAGGTCCTCAATGAACCGAGTCTGCACAAGAATTCTGTGCATAACTGCCTAAGAATAATGAGAATTAATATTACGTATAAGATGAGCTCTGCACTTAAGAATCAGAGCTGGGGAAAGGGAATTTGATAATGTATAAATATTTGAATGCTGCAAGCTACATCTGATTGAAATTCATCAAATTTTCATTTTCTTTTCAAAACAGTTTCTGAAAAATGCCATAGCTGTTTAATCTTGCTTGGGGTTGTTGAAGGAGGTTCTTCCTCTAAAATTAAAATGCAAACTATTTTGATACAAATTTTAAAAATAATAAGACAACATACATCAACATCTCTGAATTTTTTGGATATCATAGGAAGAAATCCAACAGCACTGTTCTCTGTGTGTGGTTTCTCTTCTTCCTTTTCTCTGCTTCCCTTTTTAGTGTCCACATAAGCAGATGCACCAAGATTAAAGGAGCCTGTGGGTAAAATGCCTACCTAGTTCATACTGTATTTTTTTTCAGAGGTATACTTAGTAGCTATAGACAAAGCATTTTAGCTCCTCTGAAGCACCAATCTCTGTAGAAGCTGATGCTCCTGCTGACATGAATATCCAGGAGCAGATGGGCAGATGCCCACTGGGATTATCTGAGTATGCAACACCTTGCATGTTCCAGACCATGTGCTCTGGATAGAGGTGCGCTGCCAGCATCTTCACAGAAATGTAGAAACCATGAGGACGTCATGAACCCTTACAGCTTCTAAAAAGCCACTGTCATTACTCATACAGGTAGTTTCCAAAGGACGGTTTATATAGGTGCGTTACCAGTGCTTTCAAGGCCCACTTTAGAGGACGAGATCTTGTGAATAGACACTCCCCTCTCCATGTTGCTTGCTGTTTCTGTTGGGTTTAGCTTACTCTCTGCAGTATGGAGAATGAGTGTTCCTTAGCTCATTACCCTATGGGGCAGGCATTTCTCATAATCTATTAAATATTTAGACCCTCATATAGCAAGTAACACTGCTAACTTGTTTGACTTAAATTACACCCCACTGGCAAATCAAATTAGAGAAGATTTGGGTAAATCTACCTTTTAAAACAAAAGCTGATTTCCTCTCTGTTCAGCCATTTGTGGGATTAACTTTTTTAATGGGTTCTTATGTGCACTGTTTTTGTTTTCATGGATACTAGAAGAGGATGAATTATTCATCAGGGGGAAAAAAAAATGCAATATGCATTTTCATAGCATATTTAGTCCCTTTTGTTCTATTCATAAATCAATCCTGATTACTACAAATGAATGAGTTACTTCTAACGGTTCACTGATGACTCACTTGGACCATTAAAGCAGAACTCCTCATTGAGTTCATTAGAAAGCTGTCACTAGTAATGGGAAATTTGGAGAAGATTCTTTGCAACCTCTCCTCTTTCCCTGCAAAGAATAGACTCCATATCCTGCTCCTTTCCTTATGTATAGTTTTATACACATACAAATATTCTCCAGTAAAAAAAAAAAAATGCCATTTCCCCCCTTGCTCCAGTGATAAATTTACATGGAGGGAAGGAAGAAAATGGCCTCATTAATGCTCAGTAGGTTGTTTTTATGGCCTAGAAGGAGGACAGAGAGCAATGGCTCATAGTATCTACATCAGAAATGGAGACAATTTAGGGCCAAGCATATTGAGACATCACTGAACTCATATGGGAATGACTACAGCTATGTCACTGGTAACATAGATCACAAGGTATTTGTCTCTGTTCCTGAACCGCTGACGAGCTGTCATCAGTGAAGAACCATTGTCATCAAGAAACAATGCCTCACCATTTAGAGCAGAAGTAAATGGAACTTGACAATTCTTATCCAGGCAAGGCAGCATTTATCAACTCCTTATTGCCCAGCTGGGAACAAAGACAGGATTCTACCCATTTGAAAATTATTATTATTATTTACTACTGTATTGACAACACAGCACACCGAATAGTTTTAGATGAAAAATTCATGCGGCAGAATTCCTAAGGGCCAACACTCAATCCTTCTCAATACACACAATAAAACAGAGAATGAAAAACATTTATTTCTTTTCCAGTCCAATTGCTACTGCCACAATGGTTAGTATTGAATACCATTCTGTTTGTTTCATGGGTTGGATCACTGTACTAAACTCTAATTACCAGTGTCAAAAGGGAAGAGTTCCCCAGAATGATACCACAGTTATTTACTGCAGTTTCAACTGCTGTGGTTGTTGCTGAGTATCTTTTGAGTATTTCTAGGTACTCGGCTAAAAGAAGTGCAGTGTGGTCCTACTCTTCCTGGGTTTTAGGCTCTTTCATCCCATAAAGTTCACAGAGACCTCAGGCAGTTAAGCTTGGAAGAGTACATTAACACCAGCCACTGAAACCTTGAATGAGCAGTTAGAAAGTTAGCTTTTCCTCATCGTTGATCTTAGGAATCCATGTAACAGTGATGTTCATTGAGAATATCCTTTAATCTTAAATTTGGAGTTGTGCTGTCCAACATATAAACAGTGTTGGCATGTATATGCTAATCATTGCTGTAATGTCTGACATTCACTATGACAGGAGGGAGTCACAGAAACTTGCCAGCAAGCCTCCAGCACCTACATCCAACTCATCGATAAGTCAGCTGCTATGGTAAGGAATATGGACTTCCCTGGCCCAATACAAGTACAGCAACAGCCTCCAGGCCTTGAATCACCACAATGTTGATAAATGTTACTTTAAATTTAGTTAAGTAATCACCACTGGTGACATCAGTGGTGGCTGGACACAGACCAGAGGCAACAGTAACAAACTTGAACATAGGAAGTTTCATCTACACATAAGGAGGAACTTGTTTACTTTGAGGGTGGCAGAGCTGCCCAGAGAGGTGTAAGAGTCTCCCTCTGGAGTCATTCAAAACCCATCTGGATGCCATCCTGTGCAACCTGCTTTAAGTGAGCCTGTTCTGGTAAGGGGCTTGGACGAGACAATCTCCAGAGGTCCCTTCCAACCGCTATCATTGTGAGAGTGTGTGACAACAAAGTGTTGACTTGCTGTTATCCAAAGCCAATTAGACTCAAATGCGCTAGTTCAATTAAAACCCCATTTGCACCCTGGTTCACTAGAAACTTCCTCTCTGCAACACTCTACCACAGAGGGGTTTGATTCCATGCCTGACTCCTCTCTGTGATTTGGCACATGCGTAGGATGAGGACAAAAGTTACACTGCTGCGCTGCTACTGGTATAGAAGACTAAACAACTAGTGCCGCTTTTGCCATTTGAATAATTTCTTGATATTTATAACACTAAGGTCTTCTATTCAATCAGGAAGTAGTCTCTAACTACATAGAGAGTATCTGAAAGCAGCATCACTCTTCCAAAATTATTTCCACAGAAAACTTCTGCCATGGAAGAAAGCATCACAGACACCCACAAACTCTTTGCATCCTGTTGCTTTGTCTGTAGCATGGTTCTGCTATTTGGTGTTATTCAATGCCTATGCAGATTGAGACCTCTGGCACTGCACTAGAGGCTGAAAGTTTGAACACTGGTGAGGTCTTTATTATGGCAGAGAAGCACAGCATAGATTAAAAGCTACATTACCTAGAAGACTGTCTCCAAATTTGAGCTCTACATCTTAAGTTAAAACATTTTCAGCTGCACATTCAAAAAAAATAATGTATGCAAGCTTTAATTCACAGGTTACAAAATAACAATAGTACTTGAACCAACCAGTACTCATTTAGTATTGTAAATAGGTTCATACAGACTTTCACTGCTATATTCAGAACCTGTGTTGATAATCTCTGAGCACAAACTTCTGTAGGAAATGGACCAAGTTATCTGAGTTCCAGCATATGTTTGTTAGAATGCAGAGAAAGAGCTAGTATCAAACACAAAGGCAAAACACAGCCAGAAAAAGAGGGCTTCCTCTCCTGGAATACAGATCAGGCAACATCTTTCATGACATTTAAAAATAGCTACATGCTTTCTCTTTTACTAAGCTACTTTATTTTTGGAGAAAATACTAGCTAAAATCTTAAATAGTTTCTGCATATCTGTTTAGAAGGATGGTCAGATCACCACATTAGGATTTATTGTGAGGTTTTTAACTGCTTAACAGAGTAGATAATTACAAATAAATAAATCAGTGTTTTGGCATCTTTTTTTTAACCCTCTAGATTCTATATTGCATTGTTTTCTTCATTTAAAACATTATCAGTTGCACTGATCCAGTGAACAGATGGTATTACCAACCCACAAGAATCTGCACTGAGCAATTAGAAAAATTCAGAGACAAAATTAATACAAGGAAAATTAATTATCAATTATATAAGTCCAGCACTGTGTACAAAAATTTGTTTTCTGCTGACTCTACATAGTCATGCTAATAGGTCTATTGATGCTTCACCCCCAAGAACTGCCTGCAATTTTAAACCTTTATTACATCAGGACTATATTATTGTCTTCCCCTCTTTCTTGGTTTGAGTAAAGGGAGTTTAGCAGATGAAAAAACCCACAACATTTCACATCTTTTAACAATACTTTACTGACAGCAGAAAGAAAATATTCAGGCATTCTAACAGCTCTTTTCTCTTTTGCACCCTTCCTTTCTGCACAGATCCAGAAGAGATATGTCTAGTGAGAACCGCATCCCACATATATGAAGTAAACGTTGCCCTTTTATCTGTAAGGCTGATGATAACTAGCAGTCTGAAAATGAATGCTACAGGGCCAGAGTATCTTTCCCTCAGTTCTGGAGGTGGCAAAACCCAGCAGTCATACATAGATAAATAAACAATGAAATAGCACAGCAAGTTACCTGGTGCCCTATACAGACAGCCCACTCCCTTAATCACTTGGTAGGACGCTGGAAATTGATAGGCTAAAGGAAACAAAATGCATATAGAGAGCCTCTGTCATGTGCTATGCTGGCAGATGTACTTGCAGTTATGTGTCTCCCCAGTTCTGTTTCAGAGCAGGGGGGATATAATGTATATCTAAGACAGTAATTCAGGTTTACTAAATGACGTGAAACATGTCTCATCTTTAGAAAATACATTTGGGGGTCTAAAAATAAATGCCATCCCACACTTCCACTGCCTTTCAGTATTCAGCTATCCCAACTCCACTTTCTTCATATAGCAGCAGAGAAAGAGGAGGAAATGAGATGTAATCCACGGATTTAGAAACAACAACCTGTATCAGGGTAAATATGAATATGATCTAACAGGACATGGGACATGGTTGCACCACATGGGATCATCTCAATGGACTCCAAAAGGCTTAAACATAAAGTCAGTCTGAGGATCTACCTCCAGACTTGCTTATAATACACTGCCTCAGTTTCCAACTAGTAAAAGCATGATCACAGTGGTTATAAAGCATTCACCAGTCCTAAACTGACTGAGGTGCTGGCAGGATTCTGCACATGTAATGTACTGGGAGAGCCTCACAACTGTGTTTTTCTGCCCAGAATCACCACATTTTCTACTTGAAGTCTATACTTTGTACAAGTGTATCATGCATATTTGAAAACAATTTGTTCTTGCTGTCAATTCATATGAAAAATCCTGCTACATTTGCACTACATTAAGAGCAAAACCAGGAAAAAAAATAGATAAATGGCCAAGCAGACAATATATTTGATACCAAGATTATAATAACCCTGGAGAGATTCCTGTGGGCTGGCAATGCCATCTGCCAGTGGATGTAGAATCCAAAGATCGTTGTAGTCCTTGGAAAGACCATCTTTAAGACTGATTCAAAGCCAAGGAATGCTAGTTGAGTCAAACTGCTTGAAAGCTAATGACAGACACACAAAGAGAGGCACAGATGAGCAGTGGCTCATTCACAGCCTTTCTCTCAGAAAACCTCATTATTCTGGACCATTTCTTCGTTGTTGCATCTGAAGTCATGATAAAGCTAACATTTGTATTTTTTTTCCCACTGTGTGTAACAAAAAGGAGGAAATCAGGTCTGAATACTAGTCTCTTGTACAGAATATTTAAGTACTGGAGCCAGAGGAAATGGCAGTGTGTCTGAACCCTTCTACTCTGCTTGCAAGCAAATGAGCCACAGAAATAAGGTGATCAATATTCTACCTATTTCAGCAGATCTCTTCAAAACATAGCATTTCTGACCACACAGATAGAAAGGTCACTGTTTAAGAGACCTCTTGCCTTTACCACTACTGACCTTACAGGTCTCATTTGCACTGTTACAAGTTCCAAATACACCTACTGATCCTGATGGCCTCAAGCATAGAGTCTCACATTTTCTCCTGTAAGTTTTAACTTACACTTCTCTGACTTCTGCACTGTTTCCATCAATTTAGACCACTGCAGAGCAAGATTAAAATGACAACTGCTTTTGTTGCCTATAATAAAGTCTCCTTGTCCAAAAAATAATATATTTTCTTCAAAGTTGTTTCAATTTCAAAATACAGACACACACTACCAACCTTTCAACTGAGTTAAAGATAGTCTCTTGTAAGGACACATCTCTACCTCCTGCAGAGTGGTAGACCATACATTGACCATATATTACCAGAAGCTAAATAGGAAATTTCTAAATAGAATTTCTGCAGCTTCCACTGACAGCCATGACTGAGTTTAAGTACAAGGTTTGAAAACATTGTAACCCAGTAAGAAGTGTTAGTGAAGTGAGATAATAAATGTTAGTGATTCTGTGGGAAGAAGAGGAGGCTGCATTCAGGAACAGAAACATGTAATCATTTCTGAGAAAAACTTTTGCAATTGGAGACAGAAAGTTCTGCTTCTCCAGGAGATGTTTTAACACTCTACATCTTTCTGGCCATGTGAGAAAAGTCAGTCAAGAAAGATGAAGGGGAGGGGGCCATAATGTGTAAAATAGCAACAGGAAAAAATTCTTAAGACATGACACCAAACCAAATGGAGGATCACTAACCAAGCACCCTCTTCTACAGCAGCAGACTAGTCCTGAACTGCTATGCCAAAGTGGTTGGAGAAAGCAAGTCCATTTCTCTTTTCATATTTTCACTATTTTCCCTCCCTCCAACTTTGAAAAGGAAAAATAAAAAGGAGGGGAAAAAAATGCACCAAACAACTGGAAATCTAGACTTACCAAGGCTAGTAATGTTTCCAGATCACAAAATATGCTGCTAAAGGGCAACTAATTTGTTATATAGCAGGCAAGGCTTTGCGTCTCCTTGTCTGTGTGATAAATGTAGAAGTCTCAGTTCCCCCAGATATTGTATGCAACACATTTCCAAAGGTAGGTACATGGCTATTTATTAATTTTCTAGTAACTAGTATCCTAAGGTGAAATCCTATTGCCACTCAATTTACCTAATGTAATAAAATATTGCAAAAAGCTAAGTGGGAGGAATTTTGTATGTTTTATTAGCATTTGGTAATTTTGATCTTTCTAATTATGTTTACTGACCCCTAGCCTGTAGCTGTGTTTCAAAGCAGTTTTTTTGGCAATTCTTTGTTTAATTAAAAACTACTATAAAATAGGGAACTGGAATCAAATATCTCAGTGGTGGGGAAGATTTTGACTTAGGGTTTTCACTTTACAGAAAATAAATAAGAGAAGAGTTATTTTTAAGAGTGTCCTAATATAGAAGCAAGAAGTAAAAGGCTAAATTAGATTAATGCCATGTCAGATATTAGGGAGAATCTAAATAAATTCCTCTCAGAGGTGCAGTCTTTTTCCACTGTAAATGCTGTTCCCAGTTCTGCTCTTGCTTGCGAAGTCTGCCAGAAACAAGACTGTTAAAGCCATTGTAAATATGTTCAAACCAAGGAAAGCACAGAAGCAGTGCTTTTCCATTTACACTTTGGCTTTCATATAGAAGGACCTCAGCTCCCAACAGTAGCCTGCACTGAAGCTTTCCGTCTGCAGAATTCGGCATTTCTTTTCGAAAGTTTACTGAGTACCTGGGAGCTCAGTAATCCTTAAAAGCATCCTTATGCAGCTTTTTAAATATACTTCAGAATACTACTTACAGGCACATAACCTTCAATAGTTTTGCCCTTATATAAGCCCTCTCAGCCCAAAACCGAGTTAAGGGAACACAGCTTCCCTGAGCTCCAACAAGCAGAGATGATTTATTTAAGACAATGATGAACTTTCATACCGGATGCAATTATTGAGGTCTGTCTGCACACACAGGTATCTTCACATGCGAATCTAACCAGGTTTGTAGGGAAATGGTAGCTATTACAGATTCACAGGCTCCTTCACCCAGCTCCTGGGAAGGCACTTACAGCTGATTCCATGCTAATTCATTGCTCAATGAATAAGTAAAATCTGTACAGTATAATAAAACCATTGATCATTATGCCTTAAAAAGATTGACTCCTAAATATTTAGCAAGCAGTGTGTATTCAGTGGAAATGTTTATTGGCACTGGGAAATTAAACTGTCACCCGTGAAATAGTAAAACTCATTAATGCAGAGTTTCTTTTTAAGTGTTAGGAATTAACTTTATGACTGCATCAGTAATGGCAAGCCTCAGCTTTAAATCGCCTGCCATTTAGTATTCGTGAACATTATTAAAACATATTAACCGTAATTTAATTGACTGAAAATTAAAAACGAAAAAAAAAAAAATTTAAATAAAGAAGTTGTCCGTCTTCAGCGCGGGAGCTCGTCTGGAAGCATTCTGGGAGAGAGAGGTCGGGGCGCAGACCGTGCCCCTCAGTCGCGGGCCCGCGGGCACCCGGCCGGGCCTGGCCAGCACAGGCAGGACGGGGCAGCCGCCCCGCGCCGCCGACGGGGCAACAGCGCCCTCTAGCGTCCTCCACGGCCCGGCGGCCGCCCAGCTCCACCGACGGGCCGCGGCGGCGAGGGAGGCCACGCACTCCGGGGACCCGCTACCTGCGGCACCGGCCGCCTCCTCCCCGACCCGCGCTTTCCCTTGTGGAGCAGGTCACAGAGCATCTCCTCCTCCAGGCTTCAGGGAGCATCAGTGCCTAAGGCTCCCGCCTGTACCGCTTTCTCCGTAGCGCCCGTACAGCTACCGCCTGTGCCTATCCGCCGCGGCTCTGCAAAGCCCAGCGGCATAGAAGGCTACTCCTGCGGGGACAGCCCCGACTGGCACCGCCCGTAGGGTCAACAGCATTACTTAGGAAACTCAGGAGGGGATCTCCCGAGGAAGAGGGAGCGGGCATTGATTTCTCGCTCGGAATGCTGTGGGGGTCGCGGGGGCGGCGAACGGGACCCGGGACCCAGTCACATCCGTGGGAACCGACGGCACCTGCCAGGCCAGAGGAAGATCGCCCGTCCTACCAGCGCTGCTCCGCCAGGCTGGACCGATGCTGCGCCCGCAAAATCCCAGTACCCACGACTCATGCGAGAAGGACCGACCTCTTCCAACCCGACAGGTAGAGGCACACGGCCCCAGCCCCGTCCCAACCGGCGGCCCGCAGCTGAGACAGGGCGAGCAGCAGCGATACTGACCGCAGAAAAATGCGGCCGACGGAAGGACAGAAAACCGTGAGGGAGAACCAGCGAGCGGCTCCGTGCAGGCGCTAGCGGTTCCCGTTCACTTCCATGTCCACACCAGCAGGACGGCGGTGAGTAGTCCCTCCATATGGCCACAACTTTGCATTTCTGAGCTCCATTAGCTCCAAATGGGGCCGGGCTAACTTTCTTAGAGGTCGTGTTGCAATAACCCCCCTTTTCAGGGAGTTTTTTCCTGTCTTTTTCATCCCCTCCGCCCCACTCCCAGGCAACTCCTTACACTCCCACTACTCACAGTTTGTTGCAGTTAATCCCACGTGCCAAAAGCTGAAAAGCATCAGAGTGAAGCCTCCCAGGGTTTGGGAATCCATGTTCAGCCCTGGAGGGGGAAGCCAGCCGCCTGCCTGTTTCCACTGGTCCAGGTCTCGGAGCGCCTCTCAGCTTCTGTGCGCTCCTTCCTCATCCGCTCATTTACTCCATCCAGCATCCATGCACTCCGGGTGAAGGGGGAGCCGGAGCTTGGGTCAGCCGAGGGACCGTCCCTTGGAGGAACCACTCCAAACGCCGGCGGCAGTGCCCGAGCCGAGACAGCTCCCCGGCTGCTGCCGCGGAAATTCACCTTGCGAGCTGCGGCTAGGAAGCAGCAGCCGCGCGCTGGGCACCTCCTTATAGGCGAGAGCCGCGCTGCACTCCACCTCCTCCCAGCCCCCTGGATGTCACTCCTCCTCGCCTTCCAGGGAGGATCCTTATTGCAATCTTCACGCGTTGTTGATAAGCATCAGAGTCACCGAGAAAATCAGATGCCTGGAGGGGAAAAAAAAATATCCTTCCCTTTTCTTTTTCCTTTTTTTTTTTTTTTTTTTTTTAAACTCCTTTTGGTACTGTGTGGCTCTGAAACATTTTAAAGAGCCCCCGGGTCAGTTGTTTGCTTACAAATACGTGTGTTTTATACTGCTATATGAAATACATGTATATCCTGGCATATGTAGTGCTGACACAGCCCGAGGAGCTCAGCCTCGCCCCTGGGAAGAGGAGATGGAGCTGATGTTTGATCCGCTCTCCCGTCGCGGCTGGTTCAGAGCCTCTCTGCCTAGCCCTCCTGGAGCAGCCCCGAGGGTCCCTCCCAGCAGGGCTCTCGTTACTGTCCCCCGTCCCAAAAGGAAAGAGGCCCCTGGGGTTGTGAACCAGGGCAGACCTGCACCCAAGGGCTGCAACCCACTCCCAGCTGATGAATTGATTACCCCACTGCTCAGCACCTGAACGGGCCGGGAGAGGTACAGGAAAGCAGAGATTAAAAAGCATCGTGCCTTCCCTCTGCGGTCTGCGCGCAGGCAGCTGGAGCACTCAGAGCTGGCACCTTGCGTCGAGCTCAGCCGCCTTCCTGCACGCCTGCACTCATGGGAGGCAAACGTCCTCCCAGGAACTCCAGCTTCATCACCGCTGAGATCTAACCTTGTTGCTTTGCTGCGGTGTCACCCCACATCAATAGAGTGCTACATCAAAGTCAGGTCAAAATTGCATTAGTGATTCTGCTGTAATCTGCAAGGAGAGTGTCTTTGGACCATTAAAGTCTTTGTGAGGGGAAAGTCACTGGTCCTCAGCCATAATCCCTCACACTGGAAAGGGATCATCAGAAGATACAGAGTGCTCACCAAAGCCATCTCAACTTGCCAGTAGAGAGCGGAGGTTTAAATTGCTGGCATGCTTTAAGCCTGATATTAAAAAGTAAGGAGAGTGGAGGAAAGGCATCATGCATAGCTATCAGGCACTCTGTCACAGAGAGTTGTCAGTGGGAAATCTTAGCTTTAAAAGGAGCAGTCAGCTTGCAAAGCAAAAGTCCATGTTTAAAAAATGACCAAATTATTTCACCTTCTGTTGTTACAAGTGACACAAGTGACACAAGGTTAAACAGGAAGGATAGCTGCCTGCCATTGAGGCTTTCAATCAGAGTCAATAAAGGATTTAGACAGAGGAAACCAAGACTTAGGAGGAACTTATAAGCCTAATGAGGTCTCCAAATCTTTCATTTTTGGCTTTAAATAGATCTGCACAAACCAAGGTTTCATCTTTGCTCATGTAAAGACTTGACCCAGTTGCTCTGTTCTTCTCTTAACATCTGAGCCCAGTGAGATTTCAGAAACCGGGGATCAGACTCAGTTGAAGGCTAACAGAATTGCATGAGGTCTCTGCTTTCTCTTCCAAAGGCCCCAAAAGAAATGTTCAGGTAATCACCTAGGAGATGTTTGTGCAAGGGCACAGATGCCATCCTCTCTGAGCAGGCTTACTTTGTAGGCAATGAGTTCTGTTCATTTCCCTCAATGGATGGAAAGAGAGAGGGTCTCACCTTCATGTTTTCTGTTCCTAGTCAGAAACATCTCATTTTCTCCATACAGACCATATATAAGACTCTGGTCCAGAAACTAAGCACTGTATTGCTTTGCTGCATTAGGCCAGTAGCTGGGAAATCTGTGTTATTAACTTGACTTTTTCAGGTGAATAATCAGGCTTTAGAAGTGATAGCAGTTTCCAGAGCTACTAGTTGAGTAAAACTACACAGTAGAATATATCAGAAAGTTTAAAGCCAGTGTGGATTTGCTCTGGAGACACCCAAGTCTTTGACACAGTCAGAACTTTGCAACTATATATTCTGAAATTAGCGGAAGAATTCAGAAGAAGGAGATTAAATATGGCTGGGGTTTTTGTTGGGGTTTCTTTTTGTTTTTGTTTTTGTTTTTTTTTTTTTGTTGTTGTTGTTGGTGTGTGTTCTCCTTTTAAAAAAATAACTAAAAAGGACTGTGTTTCAAACATTTTCAGTGCCTCTTTAAACTATCTGGCACAATGGCATGCTTTTTAACAGACTCACTGAACTAATTATCTGGTTTCTTTATAGGAAAGTAGATGTGGAAATGAGCTATGCAGACTAATTAAAAGTCACCAGTAAATATGACCCTAATCCTCAATGCATCCCAGTGGTTACCTGTATGGATTTGACTGCAGGATATGGGTCTCAATGACACATCTGGTTTTCAAATCACACTTATGAGACATACCTCTTCCATAAGATCCTTTGTATCATAATTCCCTGGCAGGTGCCCTAAGATTTGTGAATGTTTGGGTGCAGGAGCACTACAACTGAGAAGTTATGACCAAAGTGGAGGGCTATGCAGCTGTTTGTTGCAGGAAATTATGTAAATAATGTCATGTTCAAGGGCTCTTTGCCAGCAAGGATTTTATTAGACTGAATTTATTAATCACTATTAAAGCCGTCCAGACAAAAAATGTGGCTTATCCTCAGCCATGGGTCTGCGCTCCTTGAGTTTTGGGAAAACGTTTTTGATCTAACTTTAGTATATCTGGACTTTGTTCAAAATTATTGTGATGGTTGCCACTGAAGCACTGCCTTGGCAATGAGTGAAGGCTTTGTTACACGTATTATTCCTTTCTAACTCAGTGATAACTCCTTTCTAATTCACCCCTTCACTGGGTCACGTTTTTTACTCCTCAATGAAAGCAAAGCTGACCTTAACAGTGAAGTCCCTGAGATCTTTTCTTTCAATTGCTGCATCTTCTTTGTCACATTTCGTATATCACCTTTTGCTAGTAACTCAATGTTCACTTCCTGATTGTTAAACAGGAGGAGCACACACTACCTCATCTCATACAGAGGACAGGAGGAGAAATATCCCCATGTCTGGCACATGGTCAGAGTCTGCAGTCATGGTGATTCTATGAATGCACTTAAAATTTCAGAGGCATCGTAGGTCATCTGAGATTGTAAAGAAAAGGCTACATTGCTTCCAGGTGAGAAAGCTTAACATGAGCATTGTTCCCCTCCTGCCTGGCAGCAGCTGAGTGTCCATGTGCATGTTGCTTAAGACAAGCAGCCGATGACCTGTGTGATGGGGAGAGGAGGAGGAGCAGCAGCATTACACCAGTAGTTGTTCCCATCACAATCTTAGGGGCTTTACGGTGAAAGCAATGAATCACTGAAAGTAAGCATTTATGTTGTCAACCCCAATGTCCTAGCCATGTTTGTTCTGCTGGTCTGGAGCCTTGATATTTGAGCAGAAAGAACCATTTCTGGGCATTAGGTGGTAGAATATGAAGAGAAGAACAAATGAATGTCATGAACGCTTGAAGAAAAGCAGGTAAAGCTGGCTGCCACCAGTAAGAAAAAGAGTATGTATTTTTGAGGGAGAAAGGTTTTTTATTTAAATTTTCATATGAGAAGGTAAGTTTATCTGTGATAAGATAAACTTGTTTTCTTTCCTAGATTCAGTAAAGAACATTAGTACTGCTGTAACCCATGTTGAGTTTGTCACTAGAAACTTGAATTCGATCAATCCAGCTGTTTAGTCAGTTACAGCTGGAAGTTTTATGTCTTACCCCAAGCACATATCCTTCAGGGAAGGAGAATAGTATTATGTGTATGAATTTTGAAGAGCACATACTGTCACAAACTTTATTGTACATGACTTTTGGATCATATACTGCTGTTTCCTGTTGATAACTAGGAATTTTTTTCTGAAGAATGTTGTGTTTTTCATCAAAAAATCTAAAAATCCTGTCAAAAAAACCTTAAAGGTCATTTTTTTTGGTTCCACTTAGAGTTCTCCCCTATAAAAAGAAAAAAATAATTCATTAAAGAGAATATGTGGGGAGCCTTCATAAAACACATCGACCCCAACCAGGTGAGTGCAACAGCAGGCTGCTCATTATCCTTGGATAGTTCCACAGCATACATAAGTCCAGAGGATAAGAAAATTTAATGATCTGCTGGGATAATCTGATGGCCAGTAGCATTTTTGAGATGCATGCTGAGATTAGGGTAAAAGAAATCAGATGTCAAGCTGTGCAGTGATTATTGGAAGACAAAAAACTAAAATCACCTCTTCCTCTCCATTGCCTTTCCCTATATTATTTTACCACTGTCTGCTGGTAGTATGGCTTTAATTATGTTATCTTGTCTGCCTATGAAGATGCTTGTGTCAATCACAGCCAGATACAGCTACTGGATTTAAAACATTAATAATCTGATTAAATAATAGTACAAAAAGCTATGGCTACGAATTACCTAGGGACTTCAACAGACAGTAAATAGGTCACAGGTCATAGAAGACACTGCCCATTGGTCTGTTCTCTGTGCTAGTTACCCACCAAACACAGTGATCAGCTCCAGCTGGGCCAGCCCCAATTGTCCCTGACCGATACTGTATCTTAACTAAAATGCAGTATAATCCTGTCACATTTATTGTCTCTGAAGCAGCTGTCAAACAGCGTCCAAAGGAAGGATAGACTTCAGAGGATGTTGGCATAAATGCAAAACCCATTCCAATACTCTGTCCTGAAGAGAGAACTCATATGCAAAGTAATGCAATTTTTTTACCCTGTTTTGAAGCCACACCAATTGGAATGAAGAAACCCCTAAAAGGTCCCTGGACAGTTAGGTGTCACAGGATAGATTGTAATTCTTGGGGTACAGCTGACTAACTAATGGGAAGATACTGTAATAAGGACTGTGAGTCCTAGATGAGGTCAAAGCCTAGAGGCTGCCTTACGTTATTTAGAAACTTCAAGGCAAACTAAAGAAAAACAACCAACCAAATAAATAAAACCCCCAAAGCAAACAAAAACAAAGAACAAGGGACAGAAGATGGGGAGACATTTTAGCAAAACTCCATTTAATAGACGTTCCACTTCAGACCACATAGTCAGAAGAGAGACAATGTTATCTGTTTGAATGCCTCTTTCCATACATCAAGAAGGCAGCTTTGTCATTCATTAGTAGCTAACAAGGCTCCATTTTGCAGAGATTCAGTCACTCAGTCATAGATTTATAATATTTGCAATGCCACTGATGCAATGACATATAATGAATAGAAACTGGGATAGATTTTCAGAAGCAATTAGTGATTTTGCATGAACTACCAAGGTATCCCTTAAGGGACAATTTTTCAGAATCATTTGGGCTTTTACCTGCTGAACAGCAGTGCCATGATCTGCCTGTCCAAGCAGGACAGGTGAAAAGAGAAGCATCCAGAATCATTAGTCTCCGTTGAACACTTGGATCTCAGTGTGCCACTAATCCATAGTCTCATGCTTGAGGAGAGAAACAATCACCTGGGTCTATATACATAATGAACAACTAGAATGTCTCCTTCATTTTGCAGGGAAAGTTTGCAAGGAGTGAAAAAGAAACCTAATTTCATTAAATAAATCATTCGTGACAAATGGCTCATTCAGTGCTAGCACTCAGAAAATTATTATTAGCAACAGCTGGCCTGGGTATGACAACCTATATTCAGGCATTCTTTTTCCTTTTCTTCCTGTCCTTCACTAGTCTCTGCTATGGATAGAGGTCAGAGAGGAGTGGAAAGAGGAAAGTTGTGTGGAAACTAATGCAACCATTAGGTCGTTTTTAACCTTGTTGCAATTACAATGTAGAAAGAAGCAACTGAAAATAATGGAAGGTGAGACTGTAATTGATATTTCCCTGAAAAAAAAGAGGAAGAAATGAATGTACCTTCTCTCAGAAGCCACCAGGATTTCCAGGTTGAATCCCACAGGAATGAGCAGCTCTTGAGCACTCCTGTGTTGCTCCCATCTCTAGCATAGGCACAGGAGATTCAGAGTCTTTGGCCCATGTTTTTCACAAAAGCCTGCCTTTCTGAGGCTCATGCTGTCAGATTCCTCGATATAGACATTGAAGGAATGGAAGAGAAAAAGGAATTAATAGAGGTTCTTTAATCACAGTATCACTCAGCTGCTTCTGGACAAAGTCCTTGCTGAGGGCTGGGCTGGAGGTTATTCTGGATTAAACCACAAAAATTCCTATATATATGTTATGTTTCCTATATAGACATATGTATATAGGAGTGCTGATCTGTTTGAGGGTAGGTGGGCTCAACAGAGGGATCTGCATAAGCGGGATTGATGGGCTGGCTGAAGACAGTTGTATGAGAGATTCAACTAGGCCAAATGCTGGGTTCTGCACTTGGGTCACAACAGCCCCCTGCAAGGCTTGGGGATGAGTGGGGAAAGCTGCCCGGCAGAAAAGAACTTGGGGGTATTGGCTGAGAGACCAGCAGTGTGCTCAGGTATCCAAGAAGGAATGATTTCTTTCCTGAAAGGTTTGTCAAGCCCTAGGATAGGCTGCCCAGGGAAATGGCTGAATCCTCATCCCTGGAGGTTTTTAAAAAACATGTAGACGTGGTTCTAAAAGACATGGCTAGGCAGCAGATCTGGTAGTGTTAGGTTAATGGTTGGGTCAGATGATCTCAAAGGTTTATTCAGCCTAAACAATTCTATGATTCTATGTGTGCATGTATACATACATATGTACTTGCAGGCAAACATACACACAGAGAAGTATGTGTAAAATGAGAAATCAAACAAAGCAAACTCACCCCTCACTAGGAGATCCATTTATTTGAGACTTAATGACTTAAAATGTTTATTTCCCCTCGAAAGTGGATGCATTTGCCTCAGAACAAAATAATTTCATGTAGACCTACCACTGTCTTTTCAAAGCAAAGTGATTTTAACTCTGTGAGGAATAGCTCATTACACTGTAGTGTGTAGGCCTGAGTTACAGACACTCAGCTTACTTCTGACTTGAGCCAGTTTGAGGCATAGGAAGCTTATGCTCTCTGCAGTCTGGATTGCAGATTACACTAGGGTTAATGAATCCCTGCTACTCAGTAAAAATCTGCTGACAACGTGTTAATATTAGCATAATGTAGTTATGTAGAGGGGTGGATATTCAGGGGTTCTTTGGCAATCAATCTATTTTGCATTAGTTTAAAAAAAAATCATTAGTGATATTGAGCAACAACTACCAAAATTAAGCCAAAATAAAATATCCTACTCAATGCACATTTTTTCCGACTCTCAGGGGTTTCCTTTTGCTTGTTCTAGGGAAGATTATCTGTACTTGGATGATGTTTCGAATTTCAGGCTAAGGGGAAAAAATCAAACTTGCTGTGAAAGTTTTTATGCTCAGGATTTACGCTAGAGCAAACAAATCCCTCTAGGTTCCCATGAAGGGGGAAAAATCCCAGTCAGTCAAACTTTCTGTTCATTTCTTAGGTGTGGGTTGAATCAGTTGAGATTCAGGCAGAAAATGTGAAACAGAACCACAGAGATTTCATTGAGCTCTTTGAAAGGAGGCCTTCTTGGCTGTGTGCAGGGAGGAAGACAGAAGGGTGAACCAGGGCATGGAACTCACCAAACCTGTAGACTTTATAAACTGTCATCTGCACAGTTTTAACATGAAGTGAGTTTAAGGTTGAGACTGGGTTCAGGCTCATTTTCAAAGCTTGAAGAGATGTATCCAGATTCAAAAAATAGGTTTAAGCCACAGAGAAAGTGTGGTAGGACCAGGACATTAGCCCAAGATATCTTTGCTTTCTTAATTGTAATCTATCTCCTCTATTATCTCCCCTTCAGATTGCAGTTCAGTTTCATAAATGTAACAACTCAAGAGGATGATAGTCACCTGTGACAACAGCATAGGTCTCAAATATTTTCCAAAGAGGCAGGAAAGTATAGCATAAACACCTTACTTGACTATGTCTCTCCATTTTAGGGGTTAAGATGCTCATTGCAGGCAGATCCAGGCAGCAGAGAATTTCAGCAGTGGCAGGAAGGCCACAGGCACTCAGATGTGCCCTGTAGAAACCTTTAGCATTGTCTAGTATGAGCAAAAAAAAAAAAAAGTGGAAATTAGCAGTATGTATTGACATGTACCCTCTACATGTGTTAGTACCACTTATGTCATTGCACTTATTATAAGCAACTAAATTCTCATAGTGCAATTGTAACAGATGGATAAACAAGATGCAATATACTGTTCATTTTATGACAACGATCACATAATTCCAGCTTCACTGCTTTTAACTGTTTCCATGAAACACTGATTAATAAAGCTTCAAAAGGTTGTCAGACAAGGATATATGAATATGTGATAAAGGTGGAGTTATTCCCCAGTATAAATATCCTTAACATTGCAAAGCTAGGGAAGCTCTGTCAGAGATCAACATAATCTGTTCTGTTCATCAGGTTCTCCTTGATAATGGCTGTGAAGCAACTAAAACCAGCTGTAATTTTTATTCACCACTTTCCTTCTTTTTGTATCTACTTTTGTGTTTAGATCATAATCCTTTTAGAAATAGCCTTTCCCCCCCCCCCCCATTTATATGTACATGCTCTGTAGTCCTGATCCTGCTATGAAGTCTGTAGATGCATGCACAGTACTACCACAGGACAACCATTACAGAGATAGTTATAGCAATCTGCACACAAGTGTGTAAAAGTCCCAACAAGGAAAAGAACTAAGAGTCACAAAGAGCTTAGGAGGATGGAGGGTTAATTTGTTTATCACAAAGACATGTTACTGGAGCTTCACTCTGTGGACTATCGTTGCTAATACTTGCATTTGATTAACTGGATGCAGTTGTCTGCTGACATATTTGAGATGATTGCATTATTGACATCTCACCAAAACTGATACCAATTCATGCCAGTGATTTTAGCAAAACTACAACCTAGTGGTTTCAGCTTTGAAATTTTTGAATCTTTTTAATTTAAAGAATGGACCACTTAACAATAATTTTGGTTCTGAATTAAATAATGTGGGGTTTAAGAATTAAGTTATTGGCAGTGTGAGGAGAAAAAAGGGTGCTTAAAGAAAAAGATATCTGGGTATATCTAGGTGAATTTCTTCTCTATTATCTCAGCAGTGATGGAAATGAAGCTCATCTGTGATGATGGGCTTATTAGGTGATATGCCATGGCTAGTTTATGCTTCTGGCACCTGAGATTTCCAAATTTCCAGAAGTGCTCCTCTCTGAGAATTATTCAGTTCTCAAACCTGTTGAATATATCTTCTTGCCCTTGGGAACTGTGATTTTGAAAACTACTTCTTAAACTTTGTGTTAGAGCATCCCCCAACAGAACCGTACATAGCTCCACCTAACTTTAATGCTGACTCACATTAGCTGGATGTTATATGGTGCAAAAATAAAATGCAGAATCTACATTTTAAAGGGTTTATATAATCTTAAGCTACCTTGATAGATCAGGAGATTTTTGCTCTGGGGATCTTGTGTTAGCTTGTTTCACACTGATACAAGAGAAGATAACAGTGAATGAAGATGAGATATAGCAAATGGATTTTTTAAATTCTTTGCTAATCTTCACAGGTGTTTTTCCTTGATTTTTTTCTTCCCCCTTCATAAGCTCTTCTTAAAGTGTAGATGATAGTCTGTTTACTGGGAATAATCCTGTTAGGAACATAGTGCTGTATACACACATGTCTCTCTATATTTTATTCTACAGGAACAGCAACATTTGAAATCAAAAAGTGATTCCTAGCCCGATATTTCTTAGAGATCTCACCTTTACTACACTGCATAATCCATATCTCTGAGGTTAAGCCATGAAGCAAAGGTGAAAAAGACACTTAAAAATTAAGTTTTGTCTTTTTGACCTCAAGAGGCTTAGGGTGAGAGAGCATTATGCAACATCCTCAGTAAGTGCTGAACACCGGATTCCTTACGTGTCAGAAGGATCTGAAAGAGCTTGAACTAAACCCCACTGAAGACATTAAAAATAATTTCTTTTAATGGCTTTTTCTTTATGGCTTGTTTAGTAAGCTTCTTTTTCACCCAAGTATGGAGTCCAATTTTCTTACACCAAGATGACAGACAACAAATATCCCATAATTCCAGAATACTCTGAATGCAAGAAAGATCACCACCTGGCCACAAGCTCCCTACTCTTTGACTCTAATGAATGACTAAATTACTGCTTTCCTTCTCTATTATATACTTTTCTGAAGATAAACAGTTATTTTAATGGAGCAGAAGATTGCATAATCATTTTGAAGTCCTTGAGCTTTCTTCTGGCTGTGGATTTCTCTGTTCGAGTCCAGATGAGTTATACAATGCAAAAAACATATCTGGTAAGCTTTTCATTGACATTACTAGGAAGGTGTAATGACTGTCGGCCTGATGTCAGCAGGAGGTGCTGTCAAGAAGGGGAAGGGAAAAAAAAGCCTTAACCCCCCTGCAGACTTTCAAGAAGAAATCTTGTACTGTTGAGTAATTACAATTCTCAAAGGAAAAAATAGACTTGGATAAACCTGGAGGCACCTTTATGTTTTTCCTTTTGAAACCTTCCATCCTGACACGATGTTTTGCTGTTCTGTCGTTTCTGTCACCGTGCCATGCTGGGATAGCTCTTTTTCAGGAAGGAGGGAGTATTTTTGGTTCTTAGGGACCATACTGTTCAAATATTTAAAATAAACAAAGTCTTTGTTGAGTTTCTTAAAAAGCCATTTAATCACCAAACAGATACATTCTTTGTCTGTTGGAAGAGAAGTTGCAATTACCAGCAGAATTTCATTTCAAATGGCACATACGTTCTTCATGTGGGTGGTAAGGTAGGCAGGCATCTCAGTGGCAGGTTATAGTCCTGTTTATTATATACTTTGAATGCTACTTTGTCCATGTCAGTATGGTGCTTTTTTCTGAGGCGCACAGGAAGCGTGGAGCAGTAAAGAGCCTTCCTTCCATGCCATTTTCCCACTTGTAAAGAAGTCATGACTGAGATTGGAATTGTGAAAGTATGCAGCCACAGAAACTGCATCCCAGGGAGGTGTAGTGTCTTGCTGCAAGTTATTGCTGTCCTTCTGTCTAGACAGAAAATGGCTGAACTAGCTTTTCTCCCCCCATTCTTTCCTGTGTCAATCCTTTTCACTACTTTCTTCCTCACTCACTTTCTTGTCACCGCTCTATCAACACCATTTTTTCTTCTCAGGTAATTTATGAGCCTATCAGGTCATGTGCTATCAAATTATGCCCTTCCTCATGATCTGTTTTACTCTCGTAAGGTTCCTAATATCATCAATTATATGATATAGTTTTGGGGGAGGGGGTTGTAGGTTTGGTTTTGTGTATGTGTCATTTTTGTTTGTTTACTTGCTTGTTGTTGTGTTTGTTTTTCTGATTGAAACCTATTTTCCCTTTAACTGCTTCTTTTTTTCTTTCTTTCCATAAAGTCTATTATACTTTCTGCACTATTTCTATCTCTGCTTTCTGTCTTTTTTGTTAGTGCTCCTCCAGGCTTAGAGAGCTCCTGTGAGAACTCTGCTATCTTTAGCTTGGCTTCCTGTTCTCCTGTTTGGGAGAAACACTTCTATTCCTCTATGGATAATTTTCCTACTCACTCTTTTTCATTGCTTTACATGTTGTTTTGTTATTGCTATCTTTACAAACCTATCTTCACCTGTCACTGTGTGCCCTTGATTTAAAAAATGGAGGGCAGGCTATGTATCTTGCTGCGTGGAGAAAATATTGCTGATAGAAAGCTGCAGGGCTGAAGGCAATGGCTAAAATGCTCAAACTTTTCTATGCAAGATTTCCCTACAACCTCGTCTTCTTGATCTATGGCTGTTTTATGACAGTGAAGCAACCACAGATTAGATTCATCTGTCCTAGTGCTTTCATATTTCATCTGTATATATGTTGAAAAGTATTTGCTATTTGCTGAGAGTATTTGCTATCACTCTTTTGTGTTTGATGAACTGAGTTTTTTCCATCTCATAAAGGCTTTTTGGGTGGGACTCAGTTGCTAAGTTTGAGCACCTAGTGTTATTTTAAACATTATAGGTTTCCTGTTTGGCCAGCTATTAAGTCACCAGAAGGGTATGAGGCTTGCACAAGTGGTGTGCCCCATGCAGATGTCTCATACTGCTGTGGAATGCATTACCCTGGTGCACAGACCCTGCTGCATCTGTGTATTAAATGGCTGTGACTAAACAGCACATCTCATATCTTGCCATCTTAAGCTTCCTCTGGCAGCTTTTCAGGAAGTCATAGGAGTCACATTTGTGCAGAAACCAAATGGAGGAACAAATTACAGCAAATGGGAAAGAAACCCATACTACAGAGTGATACTTTCCTAGAGCAAATACCACTGAGTGAAAAAGTATAGCCAGACAAAAATAATAAAAGAGAAAAATAGGGAAAACAAGTAAAATAGAAATAAAACAAAATAAACCATTAAGAGTAGCCTTAGAGGAAAGCCTTGTTAAATTCAGCCATCATAGAGTTCAGACTGGACTGCCACTTCTTTATGACTTTTTTTAGTTTAATCCTGACCTCGAGAAATACCTCCTCAAACACCATGGATCTTCTGCTGGAACCCTTTTGGTTTTTTCCCTCACTTTAATATTAAATGTATTTCCTGAATCAGTTTGTAGTCTGTTGTGGAGTAACATTTCTGACCACATTAAATTGGCATACCTTTGTTTATTAATACAGGGGCAAAAGGATTTTTTGCATCACCTTTTTCAAAGATCTGAGAACCACTGTAATTCCACTGAATTAAGCTAATTAATATGAGGACCTTGTCTACATTTCTATCTCACAAAAGAAAAGATATTTGTGCTGGATAAATTAGAATGTGAAATATACCTCTTTTCCTGGCATATATTTTCCACTTCCTTTGTGGACTTCGTATCCCACATGGAAAAGACAAGACAGAATTTCCCATCTATTATTCCTTAAACAAACCACCACCAAAATTCTCTGTAATTACAGAGTCTCAAAATGTTAGAGGTAATATTGAAATGTTGACAGGCATCTAACTTCTACTGGGAGGGAATGAGCAATTTAGTTAGGATGAGCTAATAATGTATTTCCAGTGGTAAGTAACAACTGTGTTCTGGATAAAAATGATTATTTTAATAAGGCTTGAAATTGCAGACATGATATGTGCTGTGATAGTACGTAGGATGAACCAGTAATAGAAAACCAAAAAACACTAAATGAAGCTTGAGCAGGGTTCCTCTGAGGGATTATTAAAGATTTTAACAATAGTCTGTTATCCATTGAAATTAGATATATATGACTCTGCAGAAAACAATTAATTGCAATCTGGGGGAAACAAAAAAGCCACAATATGCAAAAAAACTTTTTTTTTTTGTCTTTTCCTATTTTTTGTGGGGTTTGGGTTGGTTTTAGTTTTACTTTTTTTTTTTTAATATTTTGCTGTTTAATATTTAAAATGCTTATTGCCTCTTATCAAGTATGATATAGGAGTTAATTCTACTACCGTTTAATGACCGCAGGATATATCTCAGGGTATCATGTTAATAATGGAGGAAAAGTCTAGCTTTCCCAGGGTGCAAACTGGGGCTGCTGTTGATGTCCTTGTTGTATGTTATCAGCAACCATATATTAGAAAGTAACTAGCCTGGAAGAGGCTCATGGTAAAGCAATTTCTGTGGTAGGTAGCCCATGGCCCTCCTGGTAGCCAGCTATGTTACTTCAGGCATATCAACTTCTTTGCTTTCTGTCTCTCCTCATCCCAATTCTCTATGTAAGCTACAAGCTCTTTTTAGAGAAGCTGACAAAATCTGCCACACAAGGCCGTGTTTTGCACAGCAAGACACAGATCTTGGCTGGATTTTTTTGGCAATGCAGTGGTACAGATCCTACACTGATAATAAACGTTTCACACAGAAAGATGAATAGGTACAAGACATTAGTTCTTTAAAGCCTCCTCTCTTTTATGATGAGTAGGGAACAATTCATATACAATCCATCACCCTCATAAGACTTTTGTGAGAATTAATTACATAATGCTTGCACAGTGCTTTGAAGATGCAAAGGCAGGTCTCTGGCTGTGTTCGAGTTAAATAGCACAAGGTAGCTTAACATGACCAAAGCAAAAAATCATCTACAGGATTTCTTAGCTACTGGAGAGGTTGTGAAGGTTACTTTCCCCATCACACCTAGCCTGTCTGTTAGGATGAGAAGCCTCTTGCCTCCCCCTAAACTCACCACTCCTTAGGGACAGACTTGAGATAAGCTTTTGGCAGGGAGGAGCCTGAGGATGCTCAGTTCCTTTGTAAGCTGTCCTTCATGTTATCTGGATACAGTAGGACATTAGAGCAAAGCATAAAGCGCAGTCCATAGCATATACCCAGCTCTGCATTAGCTCAGTGTGCAGCAATACACTTTATAGAAGGGCTGCAACTGTCAGTGTGCACTGAAGATACAGAATCTCAGAACCAAACACGTCTTGAGCTTTCCTCATTCATTTAGTGTAGACTCAAAAGTTAGCGTAGACTTCAGGGCAACCAAGTCTACACTGTATCCCTCCTCCACCTTATTTTCTCTTTCATCACTTTTGACACAAGATCTAACTAATGAGTTTCAGATCATATGTCCTGGATATATATAAACTATATTTCATTCCCAGAAAATTAACTCCAGATTCAGCACGCAGCCGTGAGTTACACCTACACCATTTGAAATTGATGGGGCTAGGATGGATTTCAGTTAGGATGGAGAAGGCTGTAGGGAACAAGTTAGCATTTTTCATGCCAAATCTCATCTTGCTGAAGCCTTTTGTGTATGTAGCTTTAAGTACTTAAAGTCTCTGTCTCCATGTCATGATGCCATTTGTCATACTGTTGAAAATAAATGTGATTGAAAAAAAAAATACATAAAGCAAAGTCAGACCAAGAGAATAGATGCACAATAGACCAGAACAGATGTATAATAAGGAAGAAGAGAGACTTTCTTAATAATATGCTCTTATCAAGCAAAAAATCTGAAGAATTTTTTTAAGCACAACAGAACTAAACAACTCATATTCACTGTGTCCGTTTAAGCTTTTTAATGGGTCTGGATGGTCATCTTTCAAGACTTTCACAGAGCCATAAAATGAGGCAAATTCATGCCTTCGTGAGAGCTCTTTAAAAAAAAAAAAAAAAAAAAACACAAAAAAACCAAAAAAAAACCGCCAAAAACTGTAAAGCAAACACATTTGTCAGAAACAGAAGAGAGAATATTTCAGTCTGCTTTAGAGTAAGTCACTGGAACAACCTACACAGAAAACTGTACTTGGGATTTTCTGATAGTATTTGGTGCCTTTCTAACGGGAGGGTTTCGATGCTACAAGTTACTAATTTGGCATAAGAGTCACTTCACAAAAATCTGTGGCTTATATTATGCAAAGGACCTTAGAAGATTTTTATTTTCTAACTTAAATATATATATATGTATCCATTAATTTCTTTATAGTAAATCAAAGCTCATCACCAGCAGTCACCTATTTGTGATGTAGAGCTGGAAACAGAGATCGTAATGTTTTCAGGTTCTCTGACTGCCTGTGCAGTTATTTTGTTGGACTAGGCAATGGAAGAACTAGCTCTTGCACCGTTAGATGATGGGATTTAGTACACAAAAGTGATGGCAGTTGTTATAGAAAGTGGGGGTATTTTTTTCCAGAGGTAGAAAACATACTAGAATTGGAAACCAAACCCTCAAAACAGTCTGTGTGAGTGCTTTCAATGCTCTGATTTTGACCACACATGAAAAAGTGAAGAGCTGCTTCAAAAGCACTTCTTGTCCTCTACTGACTGCCATTAAGAATCACAGTTCTTGCTATCCTGAATAACCTCTGTGCATGTGTGCTTGTGTGTATACATATATAGATAGCTACAAGATTTCTCATCAGAGGGGATGGCATGAGCTGACACAGCCCTGTTTGCACTAGGTCTTACCTAGACTATCTTCAGACCACTCTTATTTTTATTTTTATTTTTATTTGATATTTTTATTTTTTATTTTTATTTTTATTTTATTTTTATTTCTATTTTTATTTTTATTTTTTATTTTATTTCTATTTTTACTTTTTTTTTTTTAATATCAGCGCACAGAGTTTGGAAAGTTTTAAATGGATATTAGTATAGACTCCAGAGGATGTTTCACACAGGACAGTTTTCTATTTAAAAATAATTTTTTTCCCCTTGAACTAATTTTACAAAATGTAAGAATGCTCTTTTCAAATGAGTGTGAAGGAAGCAATGCAACATTTTTTGACAGGAAATGCGTTGACAAGTCAATAAAAGATTATTAAGATCTACTGAAGATACTGAAGAGGCAGCATGAGTGAGGCCAGCATCTGAAACGGAGAGGATAGCACAAACTAATCCTGTTTAGGGTCTTGGGCCTTATGGTGTTTTTCTCCAAGAAGTCAGTGGCAAGGGAAAACCCAAAGGTTAGAGCAGCAAACTGGAGCTTCTGCCTTAATTCCTGGCAGGCACAATTTTTAGAAAACCTGAGGACTTCTTTTGCCCTTCCAGCCAATATAACTGTAGATATTCAGCAACTGGAGAAATTGCCAGTCTTAAAGCTTTTCTCAGTTCAACTATTTGTACAACAGAACTAATGATTACTTGCCTGCTGCACAGTCAGGTAGTAGACAAGAGATGCAAATTATTTTGAAGGATTTTGTGTTTCTTTGCAGAGAGTCATTGAAGTGGGAAAATAGTATTACTGTTCTACCATTTTAAAACAGATTTTTCAAAGGTTGCTTTAAATAGATGGACATACTGGTTTAAAAGTTGCAAGACTTTTTTAATGCTACAAAGCCACTGGATAAAGAAGTTATCCTCTTCTTTTTATACTCATTGTTTGAGTTTTGGATGCTTTTTTTGCTTGTAGGTATTGTAAAACAAAATGTAAATTTTACAACAAAGCATTTGGAGCACCCTCCTTTATCAGTGTATAATTCACAGCATATCAGGGACATCTAACAACATCTTATTACAGATCACTTATCAGATAGTTCTTGAGTTAACTACTATTATCTTCTTTGCCATCCACCATATTTTGATGTGAATAGCTTCTGGTATTTGCAGGAAGGTAATAATCTTCCTACATTTTCATGGAGCCTTTCTTTCAGTTTTAGAATTCATTTCCTGTTTCTCCTTTTGTTCAGTTTGCATTATCACCTGCATGCAGTGCTGCCTGCCTGCAGTGGGCATTGTAATTGCCTTTAACATTCCTACCATCCTATTATTGAGGCAGCTGGCTGTGGCCGTCCTTAGTGCCTGTTGTTAACTAATGCTATATAGATGTGTGTGAGTACCAGCTTTGGGGACTTATTTCCCACTCCCCTTGTACTTCTCTTTCACTAGCAGCATTCATAGCTTTTTGACTTGTTAAACTCTGGGACCACTCTCTGCTGCTGCTCTCTGGGACACCCACCAGCCCAAATGGGTAGGGATGTTGGGGGATGGTGAGGGCATGTTTTACCCCCAAGGCCAGGTAGCCTGAACACCTGCTCTCTGCCATGAGCAGCTACTGCTTTACTGCTCTCCAGGGTACCTTCCATGGAGCAGTCAGCTTCCAGATTTGCTTGGAGAACCTGTCTGCAGACAAAATTTAGCCACATATGGGGATAGGAGGAGGAGGCACAGGCTCCGTGGTCATTGGCCAGTCTTCATCTGTCTATCAGCCTTCTCACAGCAGGTAAACAGGCAGAACAGTTCTGGTCAGGAAACCAAGACCATGAACTTTCTCTGTCTGTTAGGAAAATAGTTTTGTGCCTGTGTGATCTCTGGTAGCAGTCAATGCAGGCAGTTTTCAGCACGTTGATCAGAACCTTGAGGGTTATAGTGCAAACTTATTGTTTCATTTCAGTTCTGATTTTTAAGCACTCTGATTGTCAGGTACATCACTACTACAAGTTTCTCAGTACATTATAGTGCATATGTGTCACGGATAATGTCTGAATATGCACCTGTTAAAGACACCTTGAATTTCCCCATATTTGCTTTACCTAGGAGTTTAATTTTTAATCAAATGGCAAAGCACTAAGCAGTAATTTTATAATGCTTTGTCACCAACTGACCTAAAGCTGGAGCGCTTCATGCGTCATTAGGACTCTTCACTACAGCAGGTCTATATAGTGCTAATATTCCCAACTAGAAATACCCAGTAGTCTTGCATTAACTGTTGCCTTTCTCCTTGTGAAATAACAGAATGTCTTGTATATGTAACCTTCTTTTTTCCTGCCCAGATACTAATTCAGTACTTGGCTCAATTCATCATAAAGTGCATGAATACATTTCCTAATAAAAAGTGAAGTTTCCCTACAGGAGCAGAGAGCTGTCAGCTATCGTTCTGCTTCCTTTTATTTATTTTTCTACCTTTCCCTTTTGCTAGCTCTTGTCAAATTTTTCTGAAATGCTTTTTCTCTCTTTGCTATTCTGCAAGAGCGGAAGAAAAGAAAATTGGAGGTGGGGGATAAGCTAAAGGCTTTAAAGTTTAAAAAATAAACACAATTTGGGAGCTGTAGAAGCAATTGTTAGTTGCACAGGCCATCATTTACTAGAATACACATGACTGTAGTCAGCAAAATTAGCATTTGCTTGGGTTTGCATTTCAGGCATCTCACCACTTTTAAAACTAGCATGTGACAAAAACAACAAGGAAAACAAAGAAAAAGGAGGGTTTATGTAATTTTTATTCTAGTCACTTATAAATTCCTCTTCTTCAAATCATGTGTGATTCCTTCCATTTTATGATCACCGTCATTGTTCTGTAAATGTCAGCAGCTGGTCTAGTTGCCAACAACATGGAAGCCTGACTTCAGGAGCAGGAATGACTGTGGATATGGAAGGTTTATGAATTAGGTGAAAAACTACAGCTGCTTGTCTTGACTACATTTCATTTCTCTTCTAGCAACATGTCTACCTAACATTAAAAGATCTTGGTAAGAAAAACCTCACTTTCAGGGTCCCACTCTAAGGACCATCTGCTCCTCTGCTTAATATTGAGAAAGAAGGATCACATTTTAGGTGCTGTGAAATAAGAGACGATTCCTTCAGTTGAATTCAAATCCACCATCTAACAAAAAGAAATATACCTGGGGGATTTCTTAACCTGTTGCTTCAGTGAAGTGCACCAAAAAGTGATGCTGAGCATTCCTCCCTTCCGCCTACAACATCCTTTCTGTCTGGACCTGCCAGTCCATTTGAAGGTCTCTGCAAATCCCACCAGCTGTCACCAGGGTAGGGTAATTATACCTGTACAATCCCAGGTCAGCTGTGATATTGTCAAGCTGAAATGTCAATGATGTGTTATTAATAAAATGGTTAGTGTAAAGCTGAACATGGTCATGTTTGTTTATAGATCTGGAGCACAAGGGGTAAGGAAACAGAATGAAACAAGTTCCTGATAGAACAGAAAGTGCTATAAAGTTAATTTCAAAGCACAATCTAACTTAAAAGAGTTTTTGCCCCAAAACAGCTATTTGATATGCTTCCAGTAATGGAAATCCTAATTCTTTAGAGGGTCCAAAGACTTAGCACGAGTCCCATGAGACACAGATGAGTTCAGATGATCTGGTTTAAGTCTCTGCTCTACCACAAATTCTTATTTAATCTTGGCAAAAGCCTGAGGATAAAATTAAGGCTCTTAATTAAAGGCTGAAGGAAGCTGGGTCCCCTAATTACTGCAATACTTTTGGAAATGTTTAGTCTTTGACCTTCTCTATTGTCAAAACATGTTTCAAAGTCCTTCCTGATAACATTGCCAGCACAAAGCCATCAAAAACTGATTCTCACAAGCAGGAATGCAAATATCTGTGGTATCACAGTGACAAAAAAAGTAAAAACCCCAAAACAAATACAATCACAATTTGAGACTGAAATATGTGGCCCTTGAACAACAGTCACTATAGCAAATAGTGCTTTTTTCCCCCCTTGCTTTCACCTTAAAAATGACTGTACTAAGTGAAAATTAACCCCATTTACCCTTCAAGTCACTGTTCGTTATGAGATTACCTATAAATGCTGTGCTGCCACAGCAATGTCTGATCAGATAGATATTCCATCAACATAACTGAGCACAAATAATAAAAATAATGGGATGAAATAAGAACTAAAGATAAATTTGATGATTAAATATTTATGTAGAAAATATTATTTATGTATCCTGGCTTTTCTACATTTAGTACTTGTTAACAGTGTCCTTCACTCATGAAACATTAATGATCTATTTTTAAAGATCATTTCTGTCCTTAATCTGAGTTATTTTATGATGCTGAGGATTTTTTGGTGCTGAGGATTCAGATTCTTTCTGCCTGTTGAGCTGTACCACTATTGTCACCTCAGGTGCAGCAATTTTTTTAAAAACTATTTTTAGAAGAAAGGAGAGTCTTTGTTACCCTCTGCAGGTTAGCCTTTGGGAGAGACTTGAGTCTGTCCATGTTCACAGCCTGCAGAACATCCTCCACACATTGCTTTGGGTGCTATACACCTGTCAGGATGGTAAATCCTGTAAGTCTTGAAATATGTGAAGTTCTGATTCAATGCAATCTCAAATGCATGTGATATCAACTCCATGAGATCATAAACACCATGAATATCAGGACAGTCACAGGCAGACTGTGGTCCATTTAGCTCAGCATCCAGTGTACAAGCAGGGCTAGTAACAGATAATTAAGAAAGACTACTGGACAGGAGAAAGGGTACAAGCAAGAGAATAATAGTGTTTTCTCACTATGTCTTCCCAGATTTCACCTAATCTTCAGTTTAGCAAAGGATAATGTCTTGGTTTGACAGCCTTTGTGCAGTTTTTTAGTCTCATATTTCTCAAAATCAGTTTGTGGGATGCACACTGTTCTGCAGCACGAGCTCTGCAAACACATCCTGCAAAATACTAATTCCTCTTCTTTGTTTGGCATGCATCACTTGAACATTTAATTGGATGCCTCCAAGTTTTGTGTTTTGAAAAGCAGTAAGCAATCTTTCCTCACTGATCTTCCCTGACCTGCTTGTGATCTTGTGATCAGTGCCTCTTTTTGATAGCTGAGCCCTAGTAATTTTTGTCACTCCTGAAGAGTAAACCATTCCTTATGTTTGATCATCTTTAAAGCACTTTGGGCATTTTAAATTTTCCTGGGCAAATTTGACTAAAATTACTGGCTATGGTTTTTGCACATTTCTCCTTTTCTCTAGCAGTTCTGTTAATATTCTTCTCCATAAAACGCTATAGGGAAATTTCACTCCAAAATAACTTTGGAATGACTAATCTTCAGTAAAGGAATCTGGATTTCTAAAATCTTGTAAAACTTCTATGATCTCCCTTAAGTTTCATATTGCTTATGAGCAAAAAACCAAACCAAAACAAAAAAACCCAAACAAACAAACAAAAACCCCAAACAAAAACAAACCCAAAAACCCAGCAGTTCAGAGCAGATCTCACCCTGGTGTAAGTCTAATGGCTCCCACAGCTGGTGTGTATCGATGTAGTTCTATCGATTTAGAGTGCTACACTGATTTATATCAGGCAAGAATCTGGACCTCTATGTCCCAGCAGTAGCCAGTGATAAACTTTGTTTTAAAACAAGTTAGGGAGAGTAATTCTGTTGAACCACATCCTTGCATCAGGTACATACTCCTAATGAGAAAATTTTAAATGTTTCTGACCTTAGAAAGGCATCATCTGTGATACCAGCAGCAGATCTCTGTCGTGGCCACCAGATGGCCGTATTTCTGAATACACTTTGCCAGGACCGTTACAGCACAGGAAGTAAATTTACTCCTTTCACTCGGAGATGGCAGTCACCAGTGACAGTGGCATTGTGCTTAACGCACTTACTACGTCTCAGCTGCCTGGCTCATATCACTGAACACCAAAACCTCCTGCAGGAATCAGCAGATGCTGATGTGCTTTAATAGAGGACAGTAGCCTGGAGGTTGCCAGAAGTGTGTGGACTGGATGTGACCCCTGTTATCTCAGAGATGACAGATCACACTTTAAATTTGGCTGTGCCAGGTTATTTGTTGGTCTAAAAATACCCACCATCAACTTTCTGCCTGTTAGGCATAGCAAAACTGTCCCATGCAATTTGTGGCACTAACAAAAGGACGATGGAGAAACTTACATGGTGTGTCACTAGCTGTCAAAAAAAGACAGTCAAGACATAACCCATATGTATTTTGTCCTCGGGTTTGAAAGCATGACGTGACCAAGACAATGCTGATCTGCCCCAGGTTATTAGATCAGCAAATCAATTAACCAATGTGGCAAACCATTCATGGGAAATCAGAGTGTGTCCCTGTTGATAAAAGACATCTTTCTGGTAGGTACCACACAGCTAAGTGTGCAGGAATGCAGATAATTCTTTAGTCTTTAGGGATTTTTTTTTTTTTTAGTAAAATAATGCTTCCATTTTATAATTAGAAACAGCAAATCACTCACTAGTCTCTCAGTGATTGTCTGAAGTTTGTACTTTATTTAATCTGTTTTATCAATTTACATTTTATTAAGAACTTCAGAGGTTTTACTATCTATTTATTTACATGTCTACTGACTCATGCAATAGAGGAATAGAGGCACAAGTGAGAATTTGGAAATTTAAGGGGTCACAAACCTCCTAAAAGTGTTTAACTGAATATGTCTTTGTCAGCTGCTACATCCGTCCTTCACAGCTAAACAGAGAGCATCGCTGTCTCTATGTTTACCTGCAGGCAACTGAAGCATATGGATAAAACAGGCCGGATTCACCTCACCTAAAGAAGTCCCACTTTGACTTCAGTAGGGAGGATGGAGCAAGCAAGAACAGGCTTGCAGTAACACCCTCTGTTCACAGGAGAAATTGAACGATGATCTTTGACTTCTGGTCTAGTTCCCCAGCTGACTGGCTGCCTTATGAATTTCTCTTTGACCCCAGTTTAAGACTATATACTTAATCACATGATAACTTCAGGAATGTGACTTAACAAGACTATTTATGAGCTTGTATTTATGCATGTTCTCAGGTATTCTGCTAAAACTCCATTCACTCTTTAAATAGACCTTTCAGGTATCACCTTTTCATTTCCCAAAGTATATTGGCAAGAAAAAAAAATAAAGAATCCAAGCAGCAGAAGCTGATGTCAACTTGCAAAGCACCTTCCTAATTCTTACTATTCTTTTGTAATTATAGCAAAGATCAAGTGATCATCAATAAAATAGATTGCCTTCATTGCTTGTGCCACTGTCAGTAAGATCATAAAGTATGCTTTTGGAGAGGTTCTTTGATATAGTTTTATTGATTGAAAAACAATGATTCCAAACTACATACGAGACTTGCAGAGATCCCAGACAAGCACTGAACAAGAAATCACATAACAAGAACATGCTCCTGGGTGTCTACAAACCTTCATCTTCAGCAGTCCCTGTCCAGCAGTTTAATTGGCATCCTTTTCATAGAGCTATTCTATGTAATGCAGGCCCAAGACCAGGAAACCCCCAGTTTCTCATTTTTCAGGAAAGTCTTCAATTGTTTTAAACAGCTCTGCAAATATAATATTTGCAGGAAGTAATTTTTGTATGTCAGCAGACAAGAATTTTAACACCGTGGAGATTTTTTGTTTGGCTGTAGGTAATTGGAGTACACTTTAAAATGCACTTACATTGCAATTCTAATATTTTAAGAGAAGTAACAAAGCAAATATTAAGGTGGCATACACTTATTGTTTCCTCTCTGACATTGTAGAATTAGGAAGGAAGAAAGCAATTTGTGAGTGTACATTTGAATTAGATCAAGAGACTGGTGAATATTTTATCATTGTCTGCCAGAAATGCTTTCTGAACAGTGTGGGTCTTCCAGAAAAAAACTACTTGATCAAATACAAACAATATGTGAAATGGATACACTGTTCTGATATCCCCATGGCGAGATCCCAGATGCATGGAAAATAAATGGTATAGAGCATTTCATGCTCTCCTGATCATTATGTTGTGTTTTCACAGTCTTCATAAATTTTAGACTTCAGGCAGGACTTTGTGAACACAATATAAATATATGGAACCAAAAGAAGGCACTCATTCCAATTCCATGAAAAAATAAAATAAGAGAAACCAGGTGAATGACAAAACAAAATCAAATAGAATATCTGACAGTAGGGTAAGTCATGGTCTGAGAATTTACTTGTTAATTTTTTTTGTGGGTATCTGAAATACATTTTAACAAAAGAATGGACAGAGGACAGTGAGACAGCTTTGTGGGTTCTCTGGGAAACTTGTTTCAGACAGCAGAACGGAATGGCAGGAAGGCTGTAAGTGCTGCCTTGAAAATCTTACAAGTGAATAAAATGGGGACCAGGACAGAGTGGGAACAATGAGTTCATCTATCCTTAACTGATGAGAGATACAATATGGAGGGCAGACTGGAATGGACTTGACAAGAGGGACAACTAACTCACACTTAAAAGTTTGAACTACACTATTAACTATTAATGCTGTTACTATGAAAATGATGGAAATTCTGAATCCGCTTCACTAAAAGAAGTCACTGACCAATACAGCAGTTAAATAAATGCTCATTCAGCTGGTCACTGCTCAACATTCCTTACTATCCCTCTGCTACACATTTTGGTTGCATGACCTCTCCTTAATCTGCTTCAAACAGACTCATTAAGCCATTAAGGGAAGTAGATTGAATTTACCCCACTCATTTTGCCTGAAGCAGATTAGGGAATGCTAATCCATTCCCTACAGATTTTGGGTTACTAAGCCTTCCAACATCATTATAAAATCTGGAAGATCATATTTATGTATGACTACATTAAAAGAATAAATAAATGAATAAAACCCAACCCCCCCCAAAAAAAAAACCCTTGGGCCTGACACATCCTTCAATCAAACAAGTGATTTAAGCTTTTACCCAGCCCTATAGCTTGTGATGTCTTACAGCACATACTAAGGCATAGGAGTACCTGCAACAGCCTTTACGGTACATAGTTCTTACAGATAGGTTTCTTACAGTCCCTGAGGCTTTATTCCTTTCTGTGAGGGAGAAACCACACAAGAGAACAGAAAACTCAGTCCTGACTACTTGGACTGTGGATCCTGGGAGTCCTTTTACCAGTGCTGGGAGCAACGTGGGCAGAAAGTCCTGTAAAAGGCAGAATTTCACTAAGTGTGGAGCAAGCTCAGGCCAGAACTGTAACAGTTTTACAGGAATCCCACTTTTTTTCCTACGCAGAATTGCTGGTTCAGCTCTCACTAGCATCTGCAAAGTTATCAGTTAAACTTAGACATGTTTTCAAGCTTCTCCATTAGAATCCCCATCATTACCATTACATTTGAAAATATGTTAATACAGTCACACAACCCTCTCAGAATCACAGAATGGGTCGGGTTGGAAAGGATCTTCAAGGGTCATCTAGTACAACCCCCAACCCTCTTCCCATTCAGCAAAGTAATCAACAAGCTGCAGTAGCTTGCCCCACCACAATCTCAGCATGTCAGAGCTCAGGAAGGACAGATCCTGCTTGCCAAACCCAATTTCTTTCTACAACAAGGTGATCTGCTTAGTGGATGAGGGAAAGGCTGCGCATGGTTGCCTGGACATTAGTAAAACATTTGACCCTGTCTCCCACAGCATCCTCCTGGAGAAACCTGCTGCTCATAGCTTGGATAGATGGATGCTTCACTGGGTTAAAAACTGGCTGGATGGCCAGGCCAAAGAGTGGTGGTAAAGGGAGTTAAATCCAGTTGGTGGCCAGTCACAAGTGGTGCTTCCCAGGGCTCTGATTTGAGGCCAGTCCTGTTTAACATCTTTATCAACGATCTGCACAAGGGAATTTAGTGCACCCTCAGTAAATTTGCAGACACCAAATGTGGTGGGAGTGTTGACCTGCTTGAGGGTAGGAAGGTTTGGACAGGCTGATGAGCCGAGGTCAGTTGTATGAGGTCTAACAAAACCAAATGATGGGTCCTGCACTTGGGACACAACCCCATGAAACACTTGGGGAAGTGTGGCTGGAAAACCGAGCAGAAGAAAAGGACCTGGCTGTATCAACTGACAGTTGTCTGAACATGAGCCAACAGTGTGAACAGGTGGCCAGGAAGGCCACCAGCATCTTGGCTGGTATCAGGAACTATGTGGCAAGATAGAGTAGGGAAGTCATTGTGCCCCTGTAATCAGCACTGGTGAGGCCACACCTCAAATACTGTGTTCAGGTTTGGGCCCCTCACTACAAGAAAGACATTGAGTTGCTGGAGCTTGTCCAGGGAAGGCCAACAAAGCTGGTAAAGGGTCTGGAGATCAAGAGAAGTGGCTGAGGCAACTGGGATCGTTTAGTCTGGAGAAGGCTGAGAGGAGACCTCATTGATCTCTACAACTCCCTGAAAGGAGGTTGTAGTGAAGTAGGTGTTGGTTTCTTCTCCCTGGTATCAAGTGATAGAATGAGAGGAAATGGCCTAAAATTGCATGAGGGAAGGTTTAGACTGGATATTAGGAAAAATATATTTACTGAAAGAGTGGTCAGGCTTTGGAATAGGTTTCCCAGGGAGATGGTGGAGTCATCATCCATGGAGGTGTTCAAAAAATGTGTAGACATGGCACTTCAGGACACGGTTTCACAGCCATGGTAGTGTCACGTTGATGGTTTGACTCAACCAAAGACTCTATGAAACAGCATTCCTTAATGTCCATGTGTCTTGGGACAAATGAAAGTTCATCCTTTGAGCTTGTGACCCATTCTTTGCCCGCTTTGAAAATTTGGAAGTGAAGCGGTGTTCCTAAGCTGAGAGAACTGAGAGCTCTGAACTGTCCTGCTGTTCAAGAGAAAAAAGGCCACAAGAAGGATGTGTCTTCTGGAGCTGGACAGAGTGGGGCCAGGAGAATGAGGAAGAATAAAGAATGGCCTTTGACACCTTCGTAAAAAAAATGGCTTTTTGTGAAAAATACCTGACTTCAGTTGTAGTATGGTTGGTATTGTTAAACCTACAATTAATCTTGCAGGTGCCAAACTGTTTAACAGCACATGATGCAGAAACAAAATTAGTAAATGACTTGTTGAGCTTGATAGAGAATCCCAAGGATCATCCTTCACAGAGGTCAGATAATCTACTTAGGAGGAGAGAGATCATTAGATAACCATCTCTCTCTTTAAAATGAGCACCTGATTATTCAAGTCAGCTTTGAATTGTCTCCTTTGTACAAGTGAGGTGTCATTTAAGATTTGGTTTAGTGATTGTGCTCTGCATTTAAAACCTCCTTTGTGCATAATCTTTTACTCTCTCCTTTTTTTCTTGTAAAAGAGATGAAGGAAGGAACTCCTGCCAGCCTTTTTGTTTCTCATTTGGCGTATTGTTATAAACTGCACACATGGACTTTCATAAAAGCTTTTATTCAACATCTTTTATTAAGAAGCTTTGTGCATGTGTGTGTGTGTGTGTGTGTGTGCATTTAGAATCATCTATATTTGCATAAAATGGAAGAGGCTAACATCCAGGATGAACCTCAGCAGTCTGAGAATTCAGCTCTTAAATTGTTAGGCTCTTTAAAGTATTTAGACTAATTCATGAGAAGTTTTGTCTTTGAAACTTCCTGGCTACAGGCATTTGCTTTTACAAGTCCAGCAAATCAGTTAATAAACTAGAATTCTGCAACAATCTTTCCATGTTTTTCATGCAGTTTTCCCAAAAGTCTGATATATTGAGATGTTCTGCATTAAAATTGAATGCTGTACTTTATAAGTATTATGCTGAGCACATTTATAGATGTGCAGTGCACTTTAGAAATATGAGGTAGCACTATCTAAGTGCAATGTATTTATTCAGCATTGTAAATATTCATGGTGCTTATGTCAATAGAAAATAACAAATTATATTGTGCTCTTGGTCACAGTGATACTGATCTTTGATTGTTCCACTGACTGCATAGTGGTGCTCTAGACTTTAATAAGTGTAACTAATACAGAGATATGGCCTATGTAAGAAAAGATGGAAATAAAAAAAATAAGTAAAAGCATTGAAGCACAAAGCTTTTCAGGCTCCCTGTTCATTCTGCTCTGAGATTTGACCTAAAGTTAGATGACAGGCATTTTGTAGTCAGACTTGAAACTGAAGCTTAAAGTGTCTGCCTTGGGAGAAACTGCAGGCATGTAGAAAACATTTGAGGATGCTGCATTTCTACATACTTGGTGGAGGCTGTTAAAAAGTAATTGCTGTTTGCTAATCCAAGCTCTACACTTTCCGATAATTACTGCATCAGCCGATACCAACTGAATGAAAAAGGTTCTTGTCAATATTACAAAAGATGGAAGAGAAGAAAGGAGGGAAATGAGCAAACTTTTGTCCAAAAGTTAAGGCATACAGCGCCATTGTTATTTGCATTGTTGAGAGTGAGCACACTGTTGCTCCTTTTCAGCATTCCTTGCATTTCATCTGGAACTGCAGAGAATTCATATTTTAGGTACTGGAGAAGTCATATGGTAGGTTATGAAGTGGCAGATGAATAATGGGGAGTCTGAGGCTCAGTACAGATATATATAGCTGCAAAGCAAAGGTTTGCTGTAAAAGCACTCTGTAATAACTGTGACTTAAGGTCTTTGAAATCAGATAGCCTGACTATGACTTTAATGGTAAAGGATGGAGATCTCAGGCTTGCTCACAATACCTGGGAGTTTAGGTAGAAGCTGGAAGAGCTGTTTGGCACACACAGCTGACACCTATTCTGAGGGATCTTAGCAGAAGTGTAAAATGAAGTTACTCCTTCTTGCCTTCCTTTCTTTTGGAGAACAATTTTTTAGTAATGAGATTAACAGAGAAAAAATATTTTTGTTCCTTTTTAATATTGAGCAGAGATGACACCCTACCTCATCTTCAAGAAAATCAAGAAAATCACATAATGAAATTTCAGTGCCTAGGTCTTAGATGGGTATCTTTACCTTCACCAGCGTAGGTAAATAAAGATATTGGTGCTGACTGTTACATCTTTGTAATCTAAACTTGCAAAGGATTGTAGTTTCTTGATTCTGAAAAAAAATGAAAAGATGAAACTTTAAGAAATAGTTTATAAATTATGAGATTTGTAATAACTCTGTAAATGAGTAACACCATTAGATACTAATCGAAATTGATGTTGCCTGTTCAATCAGTTTTTATTGTGTTCTCATTTCTTCATACACTGATTTTTTTTTTTTTTTTAATTCTCAAACTTAGAGGTATTGTCTTTCCTTCTATAAAATAAGATTGATATATTGTAAAGGCAGACCAAGGGTAGAAATTTCACAGGTATTTTACAAGTAGTTTATGGGCTAATACAAAATGAAAGGTAGTATTTCACTTGTTTGTAGTTGTTTAATAGCTAAACTACTGCAGTCAAGGTAAGATCACAGACCACTCTGCTGAGTGCAGCTTGCGAAGGACTCTAAGGCTATCTCAGACACCTGTTCATTTCATCTTCAAATCTTATCTTAAATATTAACAAATCATGTTCCTCTTCCTTTCAAATCAGATCTTAAGAAAAGGCCCATGAATTATGGATTTCCTTCTCACAGTCTTCTGTGATTTCTTTAATGGTCATGAGACACACTGGACTGATCAGTTTTCAGAGTGATGTCCTTTAAATGTTAGGAAGACATATAAAGGTTTTTGCACTTTGTCACTGCCTGCTGTCTTTCAACGGATGAAGCACCTTTGAGATGCAAACACATGAGCTGGTCTATGTGTCCTCTTAAGCCTCCTGACCAGTGAGGCACACGTGCATGCTAAACTTGATGATGGTTTCAGTGATATGGATCCAGAGATCTCAGCCTTTCCAACTCCTTATGTCCTTATTCCTTAAAACAACAGTCAGAGGCTTGGAAAAATAAAAGCTGGTTGTTTGGATCAGTCCCCCGAGCATTTGCCTGCACCTCTTTGGGAAATTAGTGATCCCAAGGACAATAAACTGCAATTTAATTTCACCTTGTTTTATGTAAATTGAACTGCTGAAGGGTAGCACTGTCTGGTCATATTTATAGAGGCCATCATGAACTGGGCAGGGCTTGTAGGGGCTTGTAATAAAAAAGGGAGATTCCCTGCTTTCTCTGGCAGTTCTGCTCACCACCATACTTCTTCGTGGCATTATGTTTATACTGGCTAATTCTGTAAGCAGTGTTTTTATCTTGCCCTCAATGTCTTCAGGCAGGGAGCCCCAGAGCCTGCTCTGTGGAGCAGTAATTCATCCTCTGCATTTTACATCTGGACAGAATAATTTCTTTGTTCTGGGAGAGTAAATAAGAATGTCAGATTTACCTTCCTTAGGTCGTGTCTCTCTATATTGTGATTTTTCTAACTCTGATCCTCTCTAGACAACATTAAGCTATTTCATTTTCTTCTATCATTATCCATAATGGACTTTCAGAGCTAAGAGAGGTGAGAATAAATATGAGAAGAGATCATTTTTTCCCACAGAAACATGATCACATAACTTTTGTTTTACATGGCTCTCAACTGTTTACTTATTTACTGATGTAGCAGAGGAGCAGGAGCAGATAGCACAGATGAAAACAGATATAGTGAAAGGGTAGCATAGCTACATAAGTTTGCAGAAGAGATTGGAAAGGAAAAAGTGAAACTGCTAAGCAAAGAGCACAATGAAGACTGCAGGGCTTGGTTAGCATAGGGGGAAAAAGCATGACAAATGTAAAGGAAGTGGGCAGAGCTCAAACACCTACAGGTGATAGCACTAGCTGAAATATTTAATTGTCATATTGCTGGAGAATGTTTTGCTTCTTGTGATCCAATGGTAAATGGAAAATATAGACCATGTAAAAAAACATATAACAAATCATCTTAATTATTAATAGTAACAATGTAGAAATATTTTCCCATTGGAATATATATGTTATTTCACTTGAAAACAGTTATTTTGTCCACTGAGAAATCAAATGACAAGAAATATTTCCAATAATGCACAACCATATACACCATGTGTTTTTAAGAGCTGAAATGATCAATTACAATAGTGGAGACACAAATAGCTAGACATGAATACCATGCATAAAGAGGTGCAGAAGGAATTGAAACTTAAACATGCTGATTCCCTGTGTTTTCCTCTAATGACTTATCACATCTTTATTAAATCTGTTTTTTTTTTGTTGTTGTTGTTAGGTTTTTGTTTTGTTTTGTTTTGTTTTGTTTTGTTTTTTTAGTTTGGGGGTTTTTTTGAGTTGTTTTTGGGTTTGTTGTTGTTTCAGTCTGGATTATTTATTTTTGCAGTCTACCATGAGGAATGCTGGGGAATTCTGGAGTTCCCTGTGCTTTGGTAAAATGTATAGTTTGTAATCACTAAAGAAGCTGATGTTCTGTAATAACTTTATAATCTCTGTATGACAATATTTCTTCACTGAATCTGTCAGGACAATTTCCCCATAGGAACCCCCTACAACCATTCCACAAGTGTGTCCTATGTAGTTCTGTGGTTTAATGAACTATTTCAAATAGAAGGTCTTTGGGAACTGATTGACAGCTTTGATGAGGATGAGCAAAGTAGATGAGGCCTCATTTTCTGCTCCTTTATGATGAACTCTGTGGTTAAATGGAATTAAAAACTATACAAAAAGTAAAAAATGAGTTGCCAGTTCCAGCCAGCAGAACCAGTAGTGTTTTGCCTGCTTATGTCACAGAAGTAGTGAATGATTTGGGGTTTCAAGGTCAGTAGAGTAAACAGAGCATTTGAAGGTGATACCATAATGACTATCCTACCTTTGAGTTACAGCTTTTGGAGAGCATTTTACTATCATTTTTGTAACTGTTGTGGAAGCATGGTGCACAAAGGGCTGCTTATTACTGTAATTTAATCTAGATCCTATTAAAATCAAGAGAACATTCAGACATTGGGTCATATATTTTTGATTTTTACATATGTTACATGATCATAAGAAACAGAGCTGGAAGTAAGACACGAAAGTAGTGTCAGTCACATTGGAGGTAAAACTGGAGATAGTTTCATGGATTTGAAGGACAGTTTAAAAATCTAGAAGGAGAATTCTCTCAAAAACTAGTCCTGTTTGTCTAGGCTTAAGTGAGTATTTTAGGAGATATTACAGTATCATGTGAGGCACACTAGGAAACAAGTTTTCTGTACCCTCTACCTGGATCTTTTGTTCCCCTGCTATACACAGTGACTTTTATCTATCTGTGTTTTCTTCTCCTGTCACCTATCTATGCAGCCAAGTGCTGTCTTAAGGGATTTATTTGCACAGTGTTGAGCATATAGAGCCTGACTTCAGTAACTGTTGCCTCTGTATTATTTTTCAACAACAGTACTTATGAAGACACAATGATGTTTTGTGATGCAATTATCTTATGACACTTGGGAAAAAAAAAAAAGTTTGGAAATGGTCCCTCCTTCCCCACTATGATGCCTGAAAAAATGGAGCATAAACCAGAAGGGCAGAGTTTCAGGTATTATTTTCTGAAGACATTTCCCTAAATGAAGGAATGGAGCAATTTCACTTAAAATGTCACAGCTGCTCTAGGTTTGCGTCTCTGTGAAGGAAAGTGCAGTTTCCCATTTAGATAAACCAAGATGAATAGAATCCCCCTCACCCAATATACATATATATTTTAACTGCCCCCCACCCAGACACTCCCCAAAACAACAACACAAGAAAATGGTGAGAAGGATCTAAATGTAAGTTTCTAAGATCCAAAGAATCTAAACTTCAAGTTCTGAGTAACATCACTCATGTCTGTTAGTTTCCATGGAGCCTACCATAGTACTCTGAAGAGTTGGGAAGGGAGTGGATACCACAAATTCCAGTCTCTACACCCACCCCAATCAAAAAAATAAGCAAGAATAAACCACATACATGGGTAAGTATCAGATAATAAGATTGCATCCAGCATATACTGAATCCACTCTGGCAGGGATCTTTGTACAATCTGTATGCCCTGATCAGGAATTACTTGCTCTCACTTCAGAGTTTCTTAGGTGGTGAACATGCAGCAGCCCCATCAAAGCACCTTTGTGCTCTGAAGATGGAGAGCAATTGATTCTGCTTCCAAAATATCTCTCCTGCAGCTGTAATTATGTCAGAAGAGCATCTGAAAGAAGCTGCCACATTGCAAAGCAGATTATGTGTGATATGTCATGGCTGCATGATGATATGCTGGGGACCAACCAGAATATTTATGATTTTCTTGTGCTTGTTTTCCTGTTCTGAGTCAAAAACTGAATTAAAAACATAAGATTAGACAGACACATGGAGACTGAACTCATCAGCTACTGTTAAACACAGTGGTCTGAATGCAACCTGTTGAAATGTCTTCAAAGTGCTGATTGTTGAAGGCTTGAAGGAGAGAGGCAAGGGAAGACTAACTTCAGATTTTCTATTTCTTTTACTTTGTGTCAAATATTCACACCTGTAGAGAGAACTACAATCCTGAGCTACCACACTATCTAACTTAACCCATTCTACCACAGTCCATTCACATGCATCTGTTATTTCTTTAATTTACGTAAGCCAGAAGAGTCTCCTTTGAAGGTGATTGTCCTGAGTCGTCTTGCATTTTAAGTTTGAAATTGAATTGCTTCAGCATGAAATTTATGTTAAAGAAGACCTGGTTAATTCCACTGAGCTAAGGCAGTGTGGGGAGGACAAATCTCCATGGACTCAGAAGCTGTTTTCACATAAACTTTGACAGATCCATTAGTTTCATTGGTCATATGCAGACTAGGACTTGGAGCTTAACACTTCTGCATAATCTTGGAAAATACATTACACAGAAAGGGCTTGCTATTTGCAAGCAAGCAGAAAAAAAAAAAAAAAGACTGCTAAACAAAACATCGTATGTCTGTCCTCAAGCAAACAGAAAAAGTCTGTGGCATTTTCCTCTTCACACACTTAGGGAAATAGTGGTAATGAACTGACAAAAGAATGCCTGGTGGTAGATTCATACTGTGCCGCTGCTTTAGTAAAATTTTGCTAACAGAGCCTTTAATGATGGAGGTGAATTCTGAGATCTTTGGAACTGATCGAGTTTTGGTTTTGTTGTCTTCTCCTCACATTGCAGTTCTGGCATTGTCACCATAGTAGATCAATGTTGTGCATTGGTGGAAGGATGGTAAGCAGGTGACTTTTCATTTTTGTATTCTGTTCTGGAAATACAACAAAGGATGTTTCTTTATAAGGAAAATGGAATGCACTGTTTAGATATAAAGAAACAATTTAGGGACTCTGAGGCAAGGAGAAAAGCAGAGCTGAAGTCCTGTTGGTAACTCTGGGTGATCCAGACCTCAGAATATGACTCTGAACAACTTTCCATGAACTTCCTTGTTTATTCCATGACTTAGTTTCTTATTCCAGTTAGCATGTCAGACCCTGATAAGCTTCTTTGTGTTCTGTATAACTTGTGAGCCATGTCTCAGATCTGCTTCCAATAGCTATCAATTAAAGAAATCCTCCCTCCTCGTCCAGTTAAAGACTAGGAGATTTCCTGGCTGGGTACACTCTTAAAGGAAATGTGATGAGATTTGCTAATTTTGAGCATGAATACATTGAGAATTTTGCAAAGACACTGACCGTCTCTCACCTGGTGTCTCATCTCAGTTACAGGCCTCTGAAAATTTTGTGACAAGATGCTGAAGCATTACAGGGCTAAACCTAGCATACATCTTCTATCCTCTGTCAGGCATAGGAACAGTCAATTTCTTTGTTCATTCTTCCCTTTTTTCTTCAGCAATAGGAAACACTAATTACATAGATCTAAATTCAAAGTGCTTGCTACATTTTGAATAACATGAAACGAAGTTTCCTTCCAAAGCAATAATGAAAACCAAAGCTATTACATTAGGGAAATTTAATCATCTGACCTAGGGTTCATTCTTCCTTGAACAGAGGCAGACCTGCCTGTACTCTTCACCACTATATTTTGCTTTATTCTGGTAGGCTTTTTCACTATTACATTAAAAAACTGACCAACCAACCAAACAAAAAACCCAAACAAAAGCACTTTCCTAGAGCTGTAGCAACCAATTACTCAACTATTTTTCTCTTGTTTCTTAAAAGGTATTGGACTACTTGGCTGTTTCCAAACCTTGTTGATTCAAAGGCAGGTTCACACCTTCAACAGCCAGCACTGACGTACTGTGGTGGCAGCCCATGTAAATCAGGGATTAGGGGACATATGAGGGGACAGAGATGCTTCAGCCAGTCTTTGGTATAAAAAAGTTTTATGTACTGCAATGAGCTTTGGTCAGGCACTTAGTTTATCTACTTTTGTACTGTCTTTTCACTGCAGAACATCATCACTTAATGGGACTTGGTGCTGTCCTTAATTGAGCTCGAAAAGTAATAGATATTGGAAAATTAATGGTGAAGAAGAATGAGGGGATGTTAGGGCCTACAGTACCAATGAATCACTGAATATTTGCCCTTTACCACCAGAATGGACAAAACATTGACGGAGTTGTTTGTAGAAGTCAATGATGATAATGAAGGGATATTGTAAGACTTTCAGCTTAAATGATGCTCTGGAGCACCAGAAGCAAGACAGGGTTCCTCTCTTCCTGCTGGTTGCATTTTCATACAAATAATCTCAATTTAAACTGAATGATAGGGTATTTCCTTTTTGTCTGACAAGTGAATGACATCAAATCCATTGAAATTCTTTCTTTTAATTTTAATGATAGTATTGTCTCTTTCCTTTCCCTCCTCAGATCCTCAAATTCTGCTAGGAAATGTTGAGGCTCTGGTAAGATTTTGCACACAAGTTTTGGTGAAGGAAAAGAAAAAAGTAATTTTTACACATGGAAAAAATCTATTTTTACTACCATTAAAAATAATCCATAAGAAGTAGGTTTTAAGTAACAATAACTTTCCAATGAGAATGATACAAACAAAATGCTACCACTCATTCTTTCGTTCATTCGTTTTAATTTTATTTCTTTGTTCTTTTAAACAAGGTTTATTATCTTAAAAGAAATAATGCAATCTTTCATCAATGATCAAATCCTGTCTTGTGTCAGTCCTTGTTAGCTGAATTATACTGAATTGTGAAATTTTACTTTGATGTAATGCTGCATGCTGTGTGACTTGCTGTTCAATACAGTTGTTAGAAGGACTTATCTGCAAAGCAATTGCTTCGTATCATACCTGTATCACAAAAGGGTATTTTTAAAAACTTTCTGCTTTCAAAGGAAATCTACTTTGTGTTCCTTGTTTCAAAAGGCAGTGCAAGGTTCTCTGAGTGTATGTAAAACTCCTCTGGCCCTTCATGTATGCGTAAGAGATTAGCTTCAATTTAGCTGGCTGCATCCCTCATTTCAAGCTACTGCAGTCTATTAACTCTGAAGTGAAGCTTTCTTAAGAAAGCTAGTGACCTTGCTTTCTCACCCAGAAGTGTAACCATAATTTATTTAGTACTTGGTGCTATATGGTACTTTGATCCTGTAGGATACAATGTTGTTACTAGATACAGTTTCAACTGACATTTATATGGTCCAGACAATGCTGCTTCAAGTGCAGATGTTTGAATACACAACCTGACTTTTCCAACTACTGTTTTCATGCTAAACCCATTGCTGCCAGGAACCTGACTGGATGTGAAGTCATCCATTTCATGCACATCACCTTCATGTGGAAACCATCTGCAATTGCAGGGATAGCACAAAAACTGTAATAGCTTACTGAACACAATACTGCCTTTGACTTTGGCTCAGTATAGGTCAGTTTGTCTCCTTTATAGTCTGGCCAGGGAAAAGGACAGCGTGCAGTGAGTCTTCCCAAGGATAGGTTATGTTAGCCTTGGCAAACTGCTGTGCTAATCTCCTTTCTGTCTCCTACAGTGAGAATTAGCTAAGGCATTTTCTGTGCTGTGCTTTCTAAGTCTCGACCACCTTCATGTTCAGGACGTGTTTCTCTTGAGCAAGAGAAAAATATTTAATAATTTGTCATGTACTGCTCTTTTACGCATGCTCCAGGACACGTTGGTGTGGAAAAATTCCCACTCCATTGTACAGCATCAGATGAGCTATAACTGCACCTGGCAGGGGGCTGAGTAACAGTCTTTGTTTTCCCAGCATAAGGACCACATCCTATTTGAATGAAAAAACTAAGTCTCTGAAGTGAATGTGTAAAAACTTTAAAAATCAGTTTTAAGAAGCTGGGGTACTTGTTCATGTGTCACCAGGTATTTTGGATGAAAACATTCTTAGCAAGAAGTAAAGCGGTGCTACAGAGAAATCATTTTTCCTCTGTGAATGGCAGCATTATTAATCTGTGTGATTAATTCTGTGACTATTAGAGAAACTGCAAGGCACTCTCCATTTAGTTAATATCGCTAACAAATATGTATCTGTCACTCAAAATTCTGTGTATTCGACAATGTTGTTCTTACAATATTAAATATTTACTATTTATTATGATTGTTACTTCAGCTATTTATTGGCTTGCAGCAGCCAAAACCATGCCAGGCAGCCTGGGGAGGAAGTAGAAAAATAATTTCAAGCCAGCCTGCCTTAAAGTGAAGCACTTAAATAGAACATTAGATATTTTGGCCTCGATTCACAGAAGTCCTTTTCACCATATGCCTGAAATCCTACAGGATGGATGTTAGGCACATGTTGTGGTTATTTGCTGGGGACAGTAGAAATTACAAGGAGTTTTGCTGGATCAGGCTGTGGCCCATAGCTAGAAGCATGCTCCTGCCTTTCACTGAACAATGAGCTTTACCCTCAGGTAGCACTGAAAGTGGGAGCAAAATTTGATGGAGATTCACAATTGTTTTCCTGTGAGAAGATTTCTTGCAGATGGATCTTGATATTGTGTGTACACATTTACTTCTGTTCTCGGTGTGAGTAGTTAGAACTGCCTGATAAAAAGATTCCTGTCTGACCAGTGGTCTGTAATCCATTCACAGAAGACCCCACCAATCCATTGGAAATTTTTAGGGCTGATATCCATAATATCCCTTTAGACCTATGATTATGATAGCAGAAATTTAATGGAAAAGAAGGAAGCAGCAAACCAACTTAAAATAACAGTAACTTAGAAGAATGCTTCTGATGTAACACATTAATTTCTGACCAAAATACATGCATTGATTTGGAGGTAGCTTTTATGAAACTGCTATTAAATTGTGGATGAGTACAACTATAGCAAATATTGCTTCTTATCATGTCATTATCTTCCTTTTCTTGTAATTCCTCCAGAGCTGAATGAAGCCATGATAATAATTGCAGTGAAGTTCAATTTCCATGCATCAAAAACCAGCTGAGTTTTGACAGGAAGAATATTTCCCTTCGTGATGTAAAATTGTTTCCTTTTTCAGTCTCTTTGCCTCGCCTGTAACTTACTCAGGTGGCATTAAGTATAGATTTTAGAGAAACAAACCAGACTAGATAGAACTAAATGAACATTCATTCAAGTACTTACTACAAGTAATGAGCTTGCAAATTGTTAATGAAGCTGGGAAAGAAATTCCAGGAAACACACATCTTCTTTGTATTGCATTCTGTTGTTTTCTGCCTGGTGTGGCTATTTTCAGTTGTATTTGAATTGTATTTATATATGTTATAAAATGAAGTCAAATTCACAGGTTTTGATAAATTACTATATTTCCATAGATTTCACAGAATTCTCTTTAATTGAGACCATTTGTTATGAGATGATGTCAGAGCTCAAGACCAGTGGCTGGGTTTTCTGTCCACAGTGTTGCTCCCAGCAAACAATCGGATAGGAGTCTCCTCAGAAGCACAAAGCCTTTTTTAACTAGCATTATAACTCACCAGTAAATATAGAAGGTTATAACATCTTAAAATAATTTATGGTACTGTCAGGCTTGAAGAAGAAAAGACTTCTCTCGGGAAGCAGTTTCAGCAGGAACTTCAAAAACTGTATGTTTGATGAATAGCACCACAACTAACAATGTTCAAAGTGCAAGGATCAAGGGAACTTTAAATTAGGAATTTAGACTCTCAGGTCCACATAAAACTATTATGGAGGAAGATGCTATGACCAAGAAAAAGACAAACATTTGATCCATCAATGAAATCAACAAGAGAAACGTATCTACTGATCTTTTGGGAACTGAGCTTTGACCTGCCTGTATAGAAGGATGTCACTGATAAAAAACTATGAATTTGTATCCTAAAGGAACAGTACTTTCTAGTAATCTAAAATTTTTTACAGTCCTAAACATATTTATATTTCATATTCAGGCTCAGAATTCATCACGTCAGAAAAGATAATTAAGCCAATAATGATTATTAGCTTAGAAAAATGAAATATTAGTTATATGATTTTCAATGCTTATCATTTTTATCTTGCTGCATTTGAGCTCATACTTTAAAACAGTAAGTTCCTCCATTTGGAAACACTTTCAAAATGAAATGACTTGGATGGAAAGTTTTTTGTTTTGTTTTGTTTTGTTTTTTTTCTTTTAAAACAAGTTGCACTAAGAGGTCCATTGAAGCAGAAGCTGACATAAACCACTGCTTCATACTAACTGGCATTTTCCAATGAAAAACAATTTATTGAAAGATTCCTGATACATTCTATCCCTTGTTATAGGCTGTGGCTTTTGGAATAAATGCATTATTGAGGACCTGGAGTCAGTTGCCTTAAAAGAATGGCCCATAGGTTACCTAAGGAAGGATGGATAGATGTGCTTTAAAATCAGTTGCTATTGACAGTAACGAAGTACTTTAAATGTTAAATTTTATTAAGGTTCCTTTCAGCTCTTGTGGACATAACCACTCAGCATTTTGAATTTACATGACATCTGCATTCTGCTACTGTTCCCTAGGTTCCTTTGCTAGGGCCATATGCTTTGACAGAGATAAGAAAGAGAGGATTTGCTGTTTGTGAATATTCATTACAACAGTAATGAACAAGATAACATTGATTAACAAAGAAATTAAGAGTTCTGTTCTTTGCAGAACAAGGTACCCCACCTCATCAATCCATTTAAGTATTCAACATCAAAAAGGTGAGTCGTTCTATTGATCTCAATTTCTTATAGCTTAAAACCTGTTTTAGTGTTTTATTAACACATGAACCTTGCAATAGTTCCATTTTTCATCAAAAATTCTTTTAAAAATAAAGCTAACCAGAAACAGGAAAAATAGGTTTTGGACAGGTGGAACACAATTTGTCCATACCTGGATAAGTGTACACAATTGCTTAAAATACGTTCTGTATGCTGACATCTCTGCGTATTTGTGTGTTACCTTCTTTGACAGTGTGATGCTCTCCTTTGAAACATTTTTTACACTACAGTGTTTAGAACAGACTTCCCAATTTCCCATTTAAATTACTGATTGAGTCATGGTATTGATGTCAGGGTATTTCTAATAAGGAATCGCTGTCTTTTAACAGAAGAAAGAGCACAGCTATAACATCTCTGAGCTACAAGTATATGGGTATCAGAGAGGAGATTAGCCTACAGAGGTTTCAGTCCTCATGAACACTCCAGGGAGAGGCCAAACCTGGGCCACAACAATAGCTTCATACTGAAATGGCCTAAGTGTCACACAAGAACGTAGGATAGAAAATACTGCTTAAAAATAACCACATCCTCTGCTAATCCAAAGCTTTGGGATTCAACTAGTCCTCTGTGTAATCATAGAATCAATCAGGGCTGGAAGGAACCACAAGGATCATCTAGTTCCAACCCCCCTGCCATGGGCAGGGACACCTCACACTACATCAGGCTGGACAGAGCCTCATCCAGTCTGACCTTAAACACCTCCAGGGATGGGGCCTCAACCACCTCCCTGGACAACCCATTCCAGGCTCTCACCACTCTCATGGGGAAGAACTTCTTCCTCACGTCCAGCCTGAATCTTCCCACTTCCAGCTTCATTCCATTCCCCCTAGTCCTATCACTACCTGATATCCTAAAAACATCCAAATACTCACACAAACATATTCCCCTCATATGCCACCTATGTCACTCACTTGTATTCTGTAGTGAGTGAGTCCTACAGAGGTGGAAACAATTGTCTTGCATCTGATTTGCATAACAACCGGTCACATTGGGACCGTTGTACTGATTGTAACACAAAAAACCTTAGATGTTGTTGGTTAGCTTCACTCCTGAAAGTGGACCCAGTAACACATCTGTCTATCTCTTGGTACTTCTACAAAGCTGATCATGAAGGACAGTCTTCCCAGATATGCAAAGACAAATTACAGTGAAGGGATGTTTGAGTATTGAGATGGGAGACCACAGAGTGAGAATAGTAGCCGTCCTTAGAAGAAAGGTTGCTTAAGATGCACTGCAAGGATGCTCCTCAGAAGCAACAGATATGTTACACATGACCTGATTTTGAAAGAAAAAAGCTATTAAAAAAAAAAACAAAAAACCAACAAACCACCAAAAAAACTCTTCAGAAATTAATTCATCCAAGAAAAGCTTTCCACTTGTCCTACACAGGGCTCATTTTTCATTAAGTTGTTAGCTTCCCAGTGTCTGTCTTTAACTGTCTTGCTCTCTCAGCAGTTGAAAACCATCACAGGTATTTCAAATGTGTACTGAGTCCCATGCTGTTATATGTATATAAAGCAGCCATGCAATACTCAAAACATAGTCTGGCCTCTTTGGGGTTGTGCTTGTCAATTATGGCACGACAGATCTCATTTATACCCTAAGTCACACTCTTTGTAAGTTCCTTTCTCATATTGTCATTTTTAGGATAAATTAACTGCACTGGATAAGCTGTGATCCAAATGCATTGTTAGGGAGCTGTTCCACCAAAACTACAAGAACAAACTCATTTTAGAAAGCATTACCCGTATGTGCTCCCTCCAGGATCCAAGCAGGCTTCATCTGAGAGGAGTTTTGCTCATGTGATCCTTTGCCAGTTAGATAATCACCTCTTTAAACCAGGCCTGCAGGCAGGCATCTATGTCAAACAAGCACGTTTTATGATCATAAAATGTAATCTTCAGAGTATTTCCAGACCCCACACTGTGATTGCAGGCTGTCTGCATTCCCCCCACTTTAATTGAGAAGCCCTCTTATGTTCATGCTTGGACTGTTGCATACAATGTACCTTGGCATTTCCGGAGAGGTTTCTCTTCTTTAATGCATTATTGCTTCTACATAGTTTGCAGACTGATGCATTTCAAAAGAATCTTTAATACATTCATTTGTACATAACTTTGCCACAGTAAAATTCACAACAGGAATACCAAGCTGCTGTGAGCACAATGTAGTACAAGAGTATCAGACTTATCCTGACTCTAAGTAAGTAGCCATCACCTTCAGAAAGATTCAACAAAGAGACAGCAAAGAAAGAGAAAAATTTTGGCATATTTATTGTGCTATTTTCTACCTACAATATTCACTGTAGGTCTGTCAGGCCAGGTATAGGGAAGACTGTGGCACAGTGCACAAAGTAGTGTAATATTTCTACAATATTGAAGTCATTGAACCAAGGATGAGGATAAGACTTATAAAATGAGGCAGAGAAGGAGAAACAGAGACAGTCTCAACAGCAAGCTGAGACTATGAGACTCTTCTTCCCCTTCCTTCCCCCTCCCATGGCAGGAAGGTCATTCCACCTCCTCTTTTGGAGTGGTCAAATTCACTCCTACAGATAAGGAGACTGAGTGCTCGGACTATTTTGAATCCAAAGAGAGTCAAAGTCAATCCCAAATAATCTTAATGTAAATTTTGTACTCTTGTGGTAAGATTACCTCATTATTCAGGGATTTCAAACTGAAAGAGCTTGACTTGTCCCAGGCTAGCTCGTTCAGCTGCCCACAGCCTTAGAAATCAAGCCCATAAATCATATTTTTTATAAAGATCAAAACAAGGTATGAATGCACATATCTGTAGTCAAATTTTGTAGCAGTGGGCACTTTTTTTTTTTCTTTTTTCATTCTCTAAGCAGTTGAACATGTAACAGGAAATGATTTATATATCCCTTTTTTCCCCTGGTGCCATTTAATAGAGGGCTAGAACTGAGTTTAAAAAGGGGTTAAGCATTTTTTGTGGATTTGTGTGTGTTTTTTTATTTTTTTTTTAATGGTCAAATATCAGCTGTAGCAGCTTCTACAAAAGAAGATACAACCTTAATAATTTATGCAGTCTGTGAGAAAAGAAGAGATTAGTCTGGTGCATCCTCAACCCAGAAATTACTATTGTTCAGAAGGAAGAATAATAATGAAAAAAAGATTAAGCATCCATATCCTGGCTAGAATTGCTGTTGTAAATGAGGCTGTGGACTGAGGAATTGATCCTTTTAGACAGAACAAGAGAATCTTTCTGTGAATTATGGCACACCCCTAGAAGTTAACATCTATGTATAGCCCAAAATGCTTTATACTACCTAAAGAAATGATGGGCTGTGATGTGGACCTTCCCACATATGTATGCAATCTAGAGTGTGAAATGAAGTGTGCTTGTAAAGTAACCGAAATGTCCCCTGAAAAATAGTAGACCACAGGAAATAATTTTGAAATCTCAAGACTCTCAATGTATGCTTTCATGGACCTTAGGGAATCAGAAAGGAAGCCCCACTGCCACATTCTGCCTACCACTTTTTCATGGCAGTATGCTTTCTGAGATATATCTTCTGCTTTGCTTTGACTTTTAATGGTGGAATAATCATTATTCCCAGATTTTCCAAGGAAGCCTGAGTTTCTGGGAAATCAGGGAAATTGGTGTGATGCCTGCCTTCAGAAAGCTTTGTTTTATGATCCCAGGCTTAGTCTGCTAGAGTCAATGCCTGTAATTCTGGCACAGAAACACATATGCAGAGAAATGACATTTCTGTAGAAACATGGAGAGGCACAGCCATTGCTTGCTTTGGACAAGCCTAAAAAGCCAGAGCAAGGAGACACTTATTTTGTGTCCATTATACAATGGCATTCAGTGAGGTATTCCCTGGTGACAGGGTGATATCTTGGGATGCTGAAGATTCAAGTTCAGCTCCCTGGTTCACTGCAAAGGCAGCAAAAAGGAATAATAGGTGTCCACATTTCATCTGCTCTAGTTCACAGCCATGTATGAGCATAAAGGCACATTTCTTGCTTAGACTAGCAGACAAAAGTGGTTGGTTTTAACACAAATTAGTTACCACACCATTGCTTGCAAAGTTAGGTAACCCTTCAGAGGCTTATGAGTGTCATGACCTAAACTGAAAAGCAAAAGATGAGCAAAATATACTCCCACTGAGCTTACTTAAATGATGATGTCTACATTATTAATCACTGAATAAAGTCTCTTCACTCTTTGATTTCTTATTGTATCTTCAGACTTCTCTGTAAAGCACTGATCACATTTTAACACTAGGTAAATCATGGGAAAGAATAATAGTTTCTGATCATTTACACCACATGATTTTTCCCTAACCTGCCCTTTCTGCATACAGTTTTAAACTTTAGGTACTTGTGACTGCTGCCTAGCCATCTTCCACCCAGCTAAACAATTATTCGAATATTGGCTCTTTGATGTTTATAGCCACCTTTTATTGCTTCTTCAATACTGAGCACAGGGTGAAATAGAGCCACTGCAACTTTTTAAGGCTTAGAGATCATAGTCATGAAGGAGATAGAATCAAATTCACCTTGTCTATGAGTTTTGTGCTGTTCCTCATACAAGTGACATTTTTTGGCCACAAAAGTGAAATACTAAATTCACTAAGTGCGTGTAAAGACAGATGCTGCAAGTCCTCCTGGTGAGTAAACACCAAGTGGCCTCAAAGGAGTTACAACACAATGAAATTAGATGTGTAGAGTTTCTGTTTTGTGAAGAGAAAAAAAAAAAAAAAAAAAAAGGCTTTTCCAGTAACACATTCAGTGTTTCATTTTGATCCTTTGCAGATTAACTTTCTTCTCTGCACATCACATTCTCAGCTGGGAAAATTTCAGCCCCAAATAAATGAGATGTTGAAATGTTACAAGGAAAGCAATTTGGTCCAGTGTCAGTAAATGTGCATGTGTTTTCCTATCTGGGGATTCAGTTGTCATCTTTTAAAAACAAATGAATAAACTCTGAAGAATATCTTTGTTCCTTTTTGTTCCTTCAGGACTACCAGGGATTGTAGGTAACTAAACCTGTTTGAGTGCTTATGTTCTCTGTATTACTTAAATGAGATTAATTAATGAGGGCATAAGAGATCATTTTTACATAGTGATGCATGAAGTCAAAGATCAACTACAGCAAAATTCTCTGGTACAAATCATGGCCTAATGTGTTTTAAATTAATATAGTTACCTGGCAGCTCTTGGGGTACAGCAATGTACGATCAGCTAAGAACCCAAATAAAGGAAGTCTAAGAGCAGTAAGTAAAAAGTTTGCAAATTTACTCAGATCAAGGAGTGCTCATCTGTCAAGCACTGATCATTTGTCACCCTGTTACTGCAAGACCGTTTATACAGAATTGTTGAGGAAATTGTCAGAACTGACTGAGGCTTTCCCCTCAGAAAGGGAGGAAAAAAAAATCACAGAATCCTTTAAATTGTAAAGGGTCTCTTGAAATCCTCAAGTTTGATTGTCTTGGTTGGTTATCCCAGGAGTGTGACTACACTATTTAATAAAGTCTGTCACTCAAATGGGAGAATATGTTACAGAAAGCATAAAACTAACAGGACAGGGTAGATGAGAAAACACTGAAAACTAATTATGCTTCCTGGTAAATGTTTTCCAATGAAAAACTTTGGTGTGTATTGGGTTTTGATTACAACTATTTTTGCAGGGAGTATTTGCCTGCTGCATTTCTTAGCTTTAAGGGAGCCAATCAGTCCAAAAGGCTTTCTTTTTTACTTTGAGAAATTATATTTCTAAAGTAAATATATAATTAAAATTTGATAAGACATACATGCATTTAGATATTTTTATAGATATTAATGAATAAAAATAGTGTCTACACTTAGCCCATTTTTTGGGGGCTAAACTGTAGCAGTTACTCTCTCACCCATTTACGCCTTCCCAGCAAAGATGGGGAATTGGGAGGAGAGAAGGGCTATGGGTTGAAATGAAAGCAAACTTAATGAATCAGGAGACTAGGACCAATGCCAATATAAAGTACACAAATTTACACTCAGCTCAGTGAACACACAGCAGCCACAAAGTCCTCAAAAAGAAGGACCAGGACAAAACCATCCTGGAGTGTCACATTTATGACAAGGGATACACCTGTAAGCCAACTCCGGTCAGCTGTCATGGTTGACTCAAAGCTGCTAATGGTCTGCAGATCATGGCTGGTCTATTATTCTGTCCCAGCAAAACCAGGACAACTAGAAAATAATTTCCAAGTAACTCTATAATTGGAAATTAACCTAGACATAGTCACAATTTTCTTCACACAGATTCCTGTTGCTCAGGTGTCCCTAATACAGTCACCTTCTGGAAATACAAAAGTCCTTGATCAACATCAGGGTTTGAGCAAAATGCCAGGGTGTGTTTAACCCAACAGTATGGTGACTCTCCCCTTTTTTGGGTGCTGTATCAGTAGCACAGCTTTCCACAGTGAGGACATACTGCACCTGTGCACACATCCCAATCACTTGGAAATACTGCTAAATATAAGAGAATAGAAGCTTCTGAAAATAACAATTTAAAATGCTATTATAGCTTAGGAAAGCCTGAAGTGGATTAAATGATCTTTCCCAGAGGAAACAGTCAGCTCAAAGATATCATTAAAAGCAGTGACAGATGCCTATCCTTATTTATAAAAAGACTCCTCTCATCAGGTTTTGATATCCTTATTTATAAAAGGATTCTCCTAATAGGTTTTGATAAGCAAAAAGGAAGGAGTGGTTTAATTTCCAGAACTTCCTCTCAGGCATTCCTCAGTAATGTGAGACTTTGCACTGGCCTGTCTCTTAATGAGTGACCTCAGACATGAACATAAACCAGAGCTGTCTCAGCTGGCCACATTTCCTATCCACATGCAGTATCTATCTGCCTTGAAGGACAGCACTGCAGTAAGAGACAGAAGCACTACATGGTTATGGAAGCAACAGCTGAACCATGGAGAATTAGTTTCAAGGTAGAAGAAACTAAGCAACATAATAATCCGTCTTTTCCCAATGTTTACAATGCCAGGGGTTTGTTGATTTGTTCCTGTGCTTACTTTTGTGATACTAAATTTGATTAGAATGAACCTTCCCTCTGGGTGCATTGGCAAACCATAAAGTAGAGATACACTGAAGCCCATTATAAAGTCAAAACCTATAAATAAATTTAAAGTTACACAAAACAATGCTAGGCATACTGAGCATTTTATTATTCAATATGTCTTTTTGCTAGTGGCATATCTACTTAATTCTGAGAGATCTGTGTTTTACTAAGCCCAGCAAGCATTTAATAACTAGCACTTTACAGCAACTTCTGTATAAACAAATATTCAAAGGTGCTTTTCAAAGATTCCAGCTCTTTTCTTCAGTAAACAAATGGAAATATAAAGCTCTTTGGAAGGTTATGGACATTTTCTAGACGACGAGTCAAAAAGAAACTTGAATCAAAACAGCTCAAACGGAAACCTATAACTACTTCTAGTGAGGCAGAGTCTTTTTATATGGACAAATCTATACACTTATATGTAGTTTCAATTCCTAAATGAGATGTTTATGATTCCTATTTGAACAATAGAGCTTTCAATTTACTAAAACTAGGGATTTCCTTTATTTCTTGTACAAATCAGCTCAATCCTGATCAATGCTTTTAATTTTGATGGAGGTTCTGAGTATCACATGTAGATAATTGGTCTAGCAGGGTTCTCAAAAGAAGTGACATTCATACCTTGCCAGACAATCTAAGTGTGAAGAGAAACTTTCCACTGAGACCTATCCTCTAGCTAGATATGTGGACTTGAAAGACTATCTGTGTTTCAAAACCACAGCTCGCTGAAGGCTAGCAAGTTAAATGCACAAGTTCACTAATTTAAAGAATGTTTTCCTGACTTGAATCAAAACCACACTACTGTCATGAGATGCATCCATTTATACTCTTCATACTCAAAATAGCTAATATAGTTGGAAGAGGTCCAATCTAAGACTTCCTCTATCACCATAATTTTTGAGCTACTCTATACAAAGTTGAAAGGAAGACATTTTATGTAATCTGAATTAAATGATATTAAAAAGATTGCAGAAATAAAGTTAGGGCCTGCTTTTCAACTGGCCTGGCAACAGACAAATCATCCTGAAATGATGGAGCATAAATGATGGGTGCTCAGTAATTTTTAGAGCATCTTGGCATTTTCTTTAGGTCAGATAGAAAGTCCCAAGTGAAACACCACTAAACTGTATTTTCTCTATCACTGTTATGGGAATGACACTGCCACTTGACTGGAGATTACTGGGAATCAAATGTAATCCTCCATGTGCCTTTGAAACATAACTGAGCTGAACAGGAAATCTCTCTCAATTTTTTTTAGCTGGATAAGCCAGGTCCCAGTAATTCCATGACAAAAGGAGAATCCTGACTCCAGCTCAAGGATTGGTGTCAGACTGTCAGATGAGGTTCTGCCATGTGGATTTCCCCTTACATTTTCATATGTGCTGAGTAAAGGCAGCAAATACCACAGTCCTTACTCAAGCAGAATTTCTTCTGAAGTAAAAAAATAATCATCAACATCAGTTTGGAAGGAATTTTTTGAACATTGTAGATATGACCAACAGAAGCTATAAATGACTGTATTTATTTCAAAGCCCTAGTAAATGCTGTTAGGTTTGAAGCAAGATGAGCCAATGGTTTTCCAGGTAGAAGGGCAGCTAAATATCTGAATGATGCTTATGTTAAGAGCATTCAAAGTGGAAACTGTTTTGAGCTTACTAAGTTTCACTTTGTGAGCACTTCTAGATGGAAATGGCATGCCCTAAAGCTAAATATATAGTTGGATTCATAGGTCATGCTAGACTTGTAATTCTTGATTAACTGATTTTGATAATATAGAACAAGTAGCATTTTCAACAGACCATCAGCCTCCACAGAACTGTAAATGCAACTGCTTTGGATAGTCAACAATTAATGCACTAAAATTTATTTAAATTTCAAATATATATTCTTTTTAATAATTCAATTGATTGCATTTTCTTTCTCTTTATAACTTATTAAATCCATCTCTTATGTCATTTTATTGTATTCTACAGAAAATTTCCAACCTGTAAATAAATTAACATAGCCCTTTAGACTAACTCAATTTCTTAATTGAGATAAACATGACCCTGCTCAGAATGTTACCATATTTTACATGAACATGGTGCATGCATTGTATTTCTATTCTGTATTTAGTGATGCATATTAATCTTTAAATTAAACACAGCAAGCCAAATGCCATTAGCTTACATTCCAGACTCCACTACTGTTTCAAAGCCACAGATACCCTATGGTTCTGGAAGCATCAGCTGAGAGGCTGAGTGTGGTCTGCTGCAGGAAGTTTGGAAAACACTATTTAAACAAACACTTATCATTGCAGCTGGATATATATATATATATTTTTAATCCTGTAGTAAATCAAAATCCCTTATGAAAGAAGACAGGAAGGAAAGAGAATTCCTTTATAGCAAAGACACAATCCATAAAATCAGATAATATCTACCATCCATTGTATTTGGGGTTTTTTTCCAACTTTTTGGTTTTCTGGCTCTTCAGAAGTCAAAACTGCAACAGCTTTTGGTGCTGCAGTAATTTATATTGATTTATCAAGCTGCAGTTTTCATTGGCATTGCCATCATTGTGTCTGGATTTGCCGAATCAAATTACAAAGTCTCAAGAGACTGTAAGGTTGCAGAGAAGAAAGTTGATAGAGTGGAGCAGTTTTCTGCTTCTGTAAGGGTCACTTCATTTTTGTATGTTTAAGACTATCTGAAGGATAGTTTTGCAACACAAACTCGACAGAAGTAGCTATGGTACTTGCTCCCTACCAAAGTAATTTGAAAAGAGTTTTCCAATCTACAGAAAGAACTACTGAATTAAGAATCTGTCCTTTCCCTGAGAAAACAGAATTTAAATGGGCAGTTTCCAGTTTGAGCATGTCTTTGTGATAATAATAATTGAAATCAAATGCACCTGGCTGTACTCTTGCAAGAGCTGAAGTTGCCTTTTTTCCTTTTTTTTTTTTTTTTCCTGAGCTTTGTGATCCTGAGACTGGATTAATGAAAGGAACTGCCTAGCTGTGCTGACAAGCAAAGATAATTCAGGAGAGAAAAAAATAGAAACTCATACACTGATCCTAAGACTATTACCTCCTTGCCTTTGAATAGATTTTGCATTACAATGAGATGAGCTCTGAGAATAGTCTGTACTTTATTTTGAATATTTGTTTGTTTGTTTCAAATATTTATGGTTGGGGGTGTTGTGTGGGTTTTGTTTGTTTGTACATGTGTTTGTTTGTTTTGTTGTTGTTTTAATAAAAAAAAGAAAGGACCTGAGACAATCTTTCCAGCCACATGAACAAGTTGAGCAGCTTATGCAGCCTGTCTTCTCTTCAAAGTGATGTGCTATTGATAATTAACATTTACTTTTATTTAGACATCTGAATTTTGTTTACTATTCCTCATGCAGCACTGCCAGTCTGTGTCATCTGTTGCAAATCAAGAGCAAAAAGCCTCATATGTGTTGTGCCTGAGGCCAGCAAACTTGCTGAGCAAAGTGTATGATGAGTTGTTTAATAGTAGGTTCTCTTAAGGTTCATCTCCACCTCCATCAAGAGCACTAGATCACTTGTTTTTTCACCATGAGAGTTATGAAGGACGAGAGCCTCTCCTGATGCGACATAAAGGACTACAATCTCTCTTGATGTGACAGGCTCCATTGCAAAGGTTCACATGCCAGTTATTCCCAGAAAGTGGTCCCCAGCCTGGTTCACAATCCCAGTGAACATTACCTGCATTGCTGCACCATTAGGCTGAGAACAACTCTCTCTCTCTCTTCATCATCTAACAATTTTGCACTCAGTAGTGACAATGTATTCTTTCAGTGTCCAGTGGGAATTTTGCCATGGACTTGCAACAAAGCCAAGATTTTAAATGAAGTTGTCAGATGGTGAGGAGAGCAGGTATCGCTTTGGCTCTCTGTGAAAATGAGGCAGAGTGAATGTGATCCTGCCTCTCACTGTAACCCTGATGTGGCACCTCATGGCATGAAGTTGCTTCAGGCATGCTTTTGTACATGCTAGAGAAAGTTTGCAAATCATGGTAAGGAACTGTTTTGTCTAAAGACCGGGTTGTAAGCACTTGGAGGCTGAGCGTGCAGGAGAGCATGGCAGTAACACTTTGTGGTGGAAGGCCCTCAGGCACTGGCCAAACTCCCTTCCCTCTGTGGACAGGGTAACATGGCTTACACAGGTTCTCAGGACTGTATGAGCTGTATGCAAAGGCTCTCCCACCCAGATTTCCCTCTCCCTTCTCCATCTGCTTCGCACCTGTACAGACACTATGAAAAGTTACACCCCAAAGACAGTAAATGATTTGTGTATACTTGCTGCCCTGTGTGGTTGATAAGTTTGCTGTCACAGACTCGGTGATATAGAATGACAGTTCTTGGTGCAGAAGGTCACTGGTATCTGAGTGTTTATGCTATTTTCCCTGTAGCAGCCAGAATTCATCCTATTACAGCATTTACTTGATCACAACACCATGTTCTTTGGTTTATTTAAATGTGAATGACATGATACTTTTATCCATAGACATCTAAATTCTGTATCTAGATTTCATTTTTGGGGTATAGTTTGGGTTTTTGTGTTTTTGTTTTTGGTTGGGTTTTGGTTGTTTGGTTTTTTTTTTTTTTTTTTACTTTTGACTGGTGTTTAGTACGTTCAATAGTTTGATTTAATTTAATTTCTAATAGAGTGCAGCTGATAATCTAATACTTGACAAATAACTCCAAATTGCTATGTATTATTAAAAAATATAAGGATCTAGGTTAGTGCCTACATGAAATACTAATAGCAGAAGAAAAATATTCATATTTCGTGCCTTTGAAGAATCAGGCTTTGTCGTCTCAGTACCCATTTTATCATTCTTAAACATTTTTACTTTGTACATCTCATTTTATTATATTTTAAGCATGTAGAAAATGAAGCCTAAAGGAAGTGCATACCATCCTATTAAGTCAAATACTTATATTACATTCTACAGCTTAGGTTTTGTCTTGAAAAAAACCCAACACTTAATGAGCTTTTGTGTAACATTAGATATTAGTCATGCAGGTACAACAGGAGAAATGGTTTCTTACATAACTTATAGGGAAAGAAGTTCACTTGTAGGCATGTAATTTCTGAGGAAAACACATTTATTATTCACTTAGTGGTAACCTGAAGCAAAATAGAAAAGGAAAAAAAAGCCAGCCTAGCGCTTTTGGATAATGCTGCTCTTATCCTCTTCTCAGAGGAAATTTAAATTAAATTAGAACTAGCATATTTTCATATAGCATTTATGTGCATGTCAATTTCTGGGGAAAAATTATGATCCGTTTTGACTAATTGTCAAAAAACACTTTAATTGGCACAACTATTCACAAAATTCAAGGCACTCACACTCAGAGGTACCTCTAGGTAGCTACCCGCCCATATCCTTGGGTGATTCCTCATCACTGATTTGCATATCTCTGCTTACTGAGGCAACTAGTCACTTTTTTTTGACCATGTTAATCTTTGACCACATCAGCTTCTGGAAAATACTCCAGTGCTAATGCAAGAAAGAAGGGCAGAAAAAAGTAGCTCTGATTTAAATTGACTAAGGTGGTCCCTTACCCACTACAAAGCAGTAAAGTCTGGTGAGGTGGCTTCATGTCTTGTGAAGGCTACAGGTGCTGGGCATCCCCTGCAGGCAGTGAAGTCAGTCAGATCTTAGAATTAAGACAAGGAAGAAGAGCACAGTATAATAGAAGACCCTGACATGGAAGTATTGCATTGATTTACAGGCTGTAGTATATGATGCTTCCATTTTAGAGAAGAGATTTAAAATATCGAAGGACAGACTAATGCTGAAATAGAAGCCCTACTCAAACAGTGACCACAACTATTGGAAGCATGCCCTGATTGCCATGAGCCTTGGATCCATCATAGAGCCTTAGATTCTACTATGGAATATAAATTTCTTTGCTCTCAATATTTCTTTTGTTTTTCCTTTTTCCCCCTAAGATTTAACTATTTCATCTGAACTAGTTGGAAATTTTTCATACTTTGGTATCTCTCAGTCTTCAGAACATTACACCTCTTTGGAGATGTCAATGCACCTCCCCTTTTACAGAAATATTGAAAAGAAGAGGATCACCATGTGACAACTGGAAAAGGAGAAGATATATACACCATTGCATTGCACTTCTTTTATTACTTCATTTTATATAAAGATATACAAGCAGGTTACAGATAGTGCTCCAAAACTGCATTGTCTCATCCCCAACATGCAGTTAGCTCATTTCTCAAGAAGAGGGAATCATGAAATTTCTATACAAACTTCATAATCAATAGCTCATGATATAAGGCTTTTCTTCATTTGCAGATTTCTAAGTATTTTCTAGTGGAACTGCAGGCTCCTGTACTACAAATGCAAGCCTAGTGGCCACAGTCTGCCCTTTTCTAGCCACAGATGGCTTGGAAATATTACATCACTTCCCTTGTGTCTTTGATGCCAATTCTCTTAGGCTTTAGTTCAGTAAATGGCTTAGGTCCCACTGAATGAATATGCTATGTCCCATTAAATAAACATATTCAAAGACTTTGATTTAAAATATAACTCCTTATGTTAAATGGTAGTAAGTACTGATATGTGGTTATGGATTAGGGCCTTAGCTGTTAAATCCTTTTAGGCATAACTTGTATTTGTACCACTTTCATACCACAGTCTGCTCACACAACAGCAAAAAACCAAAGATGCTATTGGGCATTCCTAACTTTTCCATTTATAACTGGAGTACACTTGGATGCACGTACATCTCCAATTTCTACTCCAATAAATTAAGGAGAGAATATTTATGCCAAACATCATTGGAAAATTAATTACATTTAGAGGTCCCATTAAGGTCTAAATTATTCCTGCTTGTCTGAGATATCAGTGATCTTCATTTAGGTAGTAAATTTGATTTGCAATATTTAAAACCATTGTGCTGGCATTTTTTAAAATGAGACAGCTAAATGCAGGAAAAAAAATATAGATGCCCTGAAAAATGTGCTCATTTATAAAACTGATCTTATTAACCTTGATTAGATACATTACTTACATGCTATGTCCATTGTCTCATACTGAGTTCTTACAAGATTTGTGCAAAAGAGTATGCAGGGGAGAACTTATGAATAGCTCCTGTGAGGAAGATGGCAGTCCATGAGTCTAAACCACATTTGTTCCCAAGGAACCCCAGTTTACAGAGGACCACCCTCATGACAGACATCAGTAGGAATGCTCTCTTATTAGTCCCTTGCTCCAGAACTACTTATTTTTAATTTTAGAAACATGGACATAACTGCATAAACGACTTATTTGTTTTTATACTTTTTTTCTCATGACACACTTAATGATACATACAAGAGAATTCAATATTATTTTTCAGGGTTTAGTGGAAGGCTCTAGGTTTCTATATTTTTCCCTGTGTTCAAATAAAACGTAGATGATCAGATGCTGAATAATTGAGGAATGGAGAAACATTACAATGAAAGAGTGTTGAGTTCTTCCAACAGTAGAGTACAGAAAAAAATAGAACACTTTCCCATCCTTAAATTCTTCTTGCCATGATAATTTAAGTAGAGACTACAGTTTCTGTTTTTAAAAAATAAACTAAAAGTGTTTCAAATCCTTTGAACCATCACTGAAACACCAGAAGGTGGCCTGTAATACAAATGTGAAGATATTTATTCAAGGGATCTCCAATTCACAACCAGATCACTCCCACAATGAGCTGTTCATGATTTCTTTTTACCTTAGTAGTTGCTTTTATATATAGATTTCAATTATATTTAACTTTAGTGATTCATCACTATAGTGGGAGAGAGTTTAATCAGAATATTCTTCAAGTCAAATGCAGATTGCAAATCCACACTCTCCAAAACTGGAGGGTTTTCAAGGACCTCACATTCTGTCAGACTCACCCACTTAGTTTAATCATGCAAGTAACTAATGGGGTTAGTGTAAGAGGAAAATTCAAGCTGAGTATCTAGAAGGAAAAAAACAATAATCTGGACAGTGGAGATGCACTGAGCCATGAAATTAGCCTCCCTGAGGGATGTAGAAGAAACAAGAAAATTTTAAAGTACCAGGAAGTTGCTGTGAGGCAAGGAGCTAGATGGAGGGATCTGAGATCTCAGATAGGCATTCCCTGTCTGACTCCCAGAGTGATTTAACACCTTATTGTGCTTGTATTCCTGCCAGATAGGATCACCTCCAGAGCAGAATCAGAAGGCAAATGGGAGGTTTATCAACTTCAGTACTCAGACTTACTTCCTAGGTTGAAAAGCTGATAAAATGGGGTTAAATTCATGGGTCAGGCTGTCAATCAGTCAATGTGATGTGTATGTCCTTTCTGCACCATGTCAAATCTTCTGCATAGAGTGGAGGGGCAAGCTTAGGAAAAATAACATTTTAAACCTCCCTGGAAATATTTGTCAAAGGACACTTGTCAGAGCTCTGAGAGTTTTGGATTTTTTTTCCTTCCATTTTTGACTTAAAAGTACAAAAAGAATAGTGAGGTAAAAAACAGGCTTACACACGCACCTCCAGAGATAAAGAAGTGAAAATAGATTTAAATAAGCCAGGGTAAATAAAATTGTTAAAGACAAATTCACATAAATTGTCTTCTACCCACTTCTAAGTTGGTCCCCCATATTTAGTCTTTCCTCCATCTCGGGTGCTCTGGTGATGGCTAGAACAACTATTCTTGGCTCTATTTCCTTCCTTCACATGCTTTATTAGGCAAGAAAAGCTGCCAAAGAGTAGGAGTTTTATGAAAGCAACCATAAAATGTTATGGGCAACGCTAAACAAACTATGTACTACTCTACAAAAATGGTCCTTTCTTTGGGTAAAAACCAACATCTGCCTGAGCTAGATCAAGGTTACCTCCCTCAAAGCAATGATAAACCGACTATCAAGAGCTGTAGCTGGCAACTGTGGAGGCTGTGGAAAGTCAACATTATTGAAGCTGCTTTTCTGTCAGTCATTTCTAAGAAGCCAATAGTGATTTGATATCTTACTGTCCTAAAGAGCAACATGCGTTTCTACACATAAATGAAGTTCAGTGGCCTGCCCTGGGATTCAGAAGATCTGTTTATTGCTTGTTCTTGCTGCATAGTTTCTAGGGCTTGTACTAAGAGATTTTCCTCTTGGTTTATCAAATTCATTACTGCTTTTCTAAGCGGGAACTACCCCTACTCTCCCCTGCCATGATAGGACCAATTAATCAGGAGCACGATACAGTTACTACAAAAGATGCAGATAACAGTATTTGGGCTGTTGGATGTTATGGCTTTTTTCCCTGGGTTGTTTTGTGTATGTGATTCAGGTGTATTGAGAGCAATTTATAAAGCTACAGAAAGTAGTTCAAGGAAGTCCAGCTCTGACAGTCAGCATAGTGTCCCTGCCCATGGCAGAGGGGTTGGAACTAGATGATCCTTGTGGTCCTTTCCAACCCTGACTGATTCTATAATTCTGTGATAAGCCCTTTCTATGCATATCTTACTGTTCTTCTGGACCATAACTATGATATCACTAGGGACAGTTCCGGAATACCTTTCCTCTAAATACAAAGGAATTTTAGAAACTAAAGTAAGACTTTTGCAGTGTTTGAAGTACCTGAGTGCCCAATCTTAAAACCTTCCATTTAGCTGGCACCAGAATTTGGAGGTGAAGTGCTTTGTCTGTCTCAATTTCTGTTTCTCCATATAATGAACTAAAACAAATACTTCTGGTTTGGCTCACACAAGGAGTATTTGGTTCCTCGGCCCAATGTAGTCCACACATTAGGCATTTCTCCAAGTATCATATAGAGATACCCAAATCAGAAAACGTGGTTGGGGCACTTCTACCATCATCAGCATGCACAATATGCACCCATCTAAAATATTCTTCGGTTGTACCATGCAGCTGCAAAGGAGAAGACCTGAATTTAACTCTTCTTTTTGAGATGCAAATCCACTCTTCCTGTGAGTGCAATAACTACTAATCAACTAGCTAATATGAGTTGGCATTTTCAATTTCTCCTGTAAAAATCTATTCCACATTTCACAAAAGACTGGAGGGAATGGGAGAGAGTGCAGCAGAGCCTGACTCCATGTTCTTGTGATAGGCACTCACGTGGAAACAGAGTAATGTGGGTCTCTATCTTCTTTTAAAGTACTGTTTATGCATTTCATTCCATGACTATTTAATGCAGAAGATATAAAATTAGGAGTCCATGAAGCATTAATTAATTTATAACCATTGTTCACTGGCTTCCCTCCTCTGAGAGCAGAACATTTTGTGCTCTGGAATATGAATGACAAGTGCTGCTTCCCTACCTTCTTTCTGCTTCCAGTTTTATCATATGACAAGATCTTATACTCAGATCTTCAGTAGAGGGAAGGTTGACCATGAGCCAGCAATGTGCTCTTGTGGCCAAGAAGGCCAATGGTATCCTGGGTTGTATTAGAAGGGGTGTGGTCAGTATGTCAAGAGAGGTTCTTCTCCCTCTCTACTCTGCCCTGGTGAGGCCACATCTGGATTATTGTCCAGTTCTGGGCCACTCCATTCAAGAAGGACAGGGAACTGCCTGAAAGAGTCCATCACAGAGCCATGGAAATGATTAAGGGAGCGGAACATCTTCCTTACAAGGAGAGACTGAGGGAGCTGTGTCTTCTTAGCTTGGAGAAGAGGAGACTAAGGGGTGATCTCATTCCTGTTTACAAATACATAAAGGGTGAATGCCAAGAGGATGGAGCCAAGCTCTTCTCTGAGATGCCCAATGACAGGACAATGGACAGTGGGTGGAAGTTGAAGCATAGGAAGTTCCATGGAAACAGGAGGAAGGATTATTTCACTGTGAGGGCAACAGAACACTGGAACAGGCTGTCTAGGGGGGTTGTGGAGTCTCCCTCTCTAAAGGTATTCAAGATCTGCCTGGATGAGTTTCTGTGTGATCTGCTCTAGGTGATACTGCTCTGGCTGTGGGGATGGACTAGATGGTCTCTCGAAGTCCCTTCCAACCCCTAACATTCTGTGATTCTGTGACTTTCAGAGTGCTTCCATAATGAATTGTTTCAGGTTACACTGCAAAAGACATGTGTGGAGAGTAAATAGTGCAATAGTATGGCTGATAAATAAAGGGTGTTTTGAAGGGCAAACTTAGTGTGTATCTGTGAAGCTATTAAGCCTTAACAAGGAACATCTCTGTGGCACTCCTTCCCTTCAAGGTAATCCCTACCACTGTTTCAAATTCTAAATGATTGAAATGATAAACATTCACAAATCCTGAAAAGCAGGATTTACCATGAAATTCCAAAGCAAATTTATGCTTTATTGGCATGACTTAAAGTGCAGAAATATACATTGTCAGGATAAAGCATACAGCTCAATTTTACAAGCTGTTTTGCTTTGCACTTATGCAATCTAATCAGTGTAATTGTCTTCCCTTTCTGATAATTCTTTCTGGCTGTTTATAAGAAATCAAGATAATTTTATTACCCTTACTCCCTGGTATCTGTTCCTTCATCATTAAGAGGGGATTTGGGAGTGTTATCCTCATGAAATTCATATTTTAAGACACAGACCAAGACTTTAAGCCATTGAGTGATTGCTGAGAGTGAGGCACACTTCTGCCTCTAAAAGTTACCTTTGTAGAAGGTGTGTTGCAGTGGCTATATAAGGGACACAAATCTATTAATTTGCAAACATGAACACTATTTAGCTTTTAGTGGTATAATCAGGCCTTTAGCTTTTGCAGTCCATACAGAGGAGGAGGCAGTTACAACAGAAAAATAGCTATGAATTAGCAAGCACATGAGGTATACTAGAAAGCAAGGAGGCAGACATTGCCTGACCAAGTCTGTTGAAGGCAACTGATCTACACTGATTTGGTCACTTACAGGGTTCTGCTGCTTGACCCTAATGCAAACATACCAAATTTTTCAACCATTTCAGGATCCAATTTATTATTTTAAAGCATTATATTTTTTCAAAACAATATTTGAAAGAAGACATTAAAAATTTTTTTGCAATGAGCTAAAACTCAGGTCTGCAAATATGTTTGTTTGTTTTTTTTTTTTTTTTGTCCATAGAAATCAAGCTTATAATGTAGGGATGAGAAAGAAGCTTGTATAGACATATTTCTCTTGAACAAACTGTACTTAAAACCAGAAACAATAAATACAGTCCATGGGAATCAATGCTGTCTAGAAATCTACCTATTTACCCAGGATCCTAGGTCCTTTTTACAGCCCAGCCTGAATGCCACTCTTTCAGCTATGCTATTATTAATATTGTGCTAACAGGGAAAACTTTCTCAAGTAGAACTTAACAGGCAGTCCTACATTCCTCAGATGTGAGCAGGATTTGCAATAGTTTTCAGAGATAGTTCTGCAATCTAATTAAGACAGCCAGCAAGTTCTTCCTCCCACATACACAGTTTGGGTAGGATGCAGTGCTTTGCTTGATCTGAAGGAAAACTTTCCTATTCTGAATATCAATTTATTTAAAAACTACAGTTTCTGGAGTTTCTAAATATGATGCAATTTCAGAAAAACAAAACTATTTGACATAGAAAACATTACAGAGGTCTAAAAAAAACCCCCAAAACCTAACAGTTTAAAAAATATGAAGAGAAACATTTGTCCTTTTTTTCAGTTTGTGTGGTCTTTTTTTTTTTTTTCTTGGGCAGAAATAAATCAGCCCAATGCCTTCAAGTTAGCAACATTTACATTCAGGAATTTGCACATATAATCCATAATTACAAAGGACTGTAGTTGAAACTGTTTCTATTAAGAGAAATTTAAAACACTCAAGCCATATCCACTAAATTATTCTGATTAATATTTTAGATATCCTAAAGAGACTTTGAACCTGCTACTCATTTAAACTGAGCTGGATAAACCCCTCTAGCCGGCTCTGCCAGTGAAATTAGAAGTTAGAAGCCTAAATTCCTTTGAGGGTCCTGGGCAAAGTTTCTTAATGCAGGAGAAAATCAGATTCAGTTTCTTAAAATGTCATGGGTTTAATAATTCAATAAATGTCATAATTTTTTTTCTAGGTGTAAGAAATACTAAGCAAGAGATATACTGTTTTTTTAGGATTCTTTTATACAATATCAAGTACAAAAAATCAGAATGATACTACTCTAAACCATATACCATAAATTCCCAAATAAGAATAAAAAAAATTACCCCAAAAGCCTAAAAAATACATAATACACAAACAAAGCCATAATATTACTAGCAATAGGAAATACAAGGTGCATATAAAGATTTCATACAGTGAGACTGAAATGATCTGTTAAATATTCTATTCTAATGTCTATTTTACCATTGTTTTTGTCAGGTTTTTGCACATTTTTCAGGGCAGAAATTCCTGCATGTTAAGAAAGCCTGCAAACAACAGCAACTATGCTTATTCTCTTTGTTTGGCCTTGGCTGCATTAAAAAGAAATCCTACTCCTTACTTTTCCCCTCCATTAATTTCTCAGCAGCTATGAGCAAACTTAAAAATGCTTTCACAATGTATAGTTTACTTGCAGAATTGGCCAAAGTTTATGGGTGAGAATGGAAGTGTTAATGAAGCCTGGTGGTTGTTTCTGCAGACAGTCATAATTTGAATGAATGCATTATTTTCATAGAATCATAGAATCAGTCAGGGTTGGAAGAGACCACAAGGATCATCTAGTTCCAACCCCCCTGCCATGGGCAGGGACGCCTCACACTACATCAGGCTGGACAGAGCCTCATCCAGCCTGGCTTTAAACACTCCCAGGGATGGGGCCTCAATCATCTCCCTGGACAACCCATTCCAGGCTCTCACCACTCTCATGGGGAAGAACTTCTTCCTCACATCCAGCCTGAATCTTCCCACTTCCAGCTTTATTCCATTCCCCCTAGTCCTGTCACTACCTGATAACCTAAAAAGTCCCTCCCCAGCTTTCTTGTAGGCCTCCTTCAGATACTGGAAGGCCACAATAAGGTCACCTCGGAGCCTTCTCTTCTCCAGACTGAACAGCCCCAACTCTTTCAGTCTGTCCTCATAGGAGAGGGGCTCCAGCCCTCTGCTCATCCTGGTGGCCCTTCTCTGGGCACCTTCCAGCATGTCCATATCCCTCTTGTAATAGAGGCTCCAGAAATGGACGCAGTACTCCAGATGGGGTCTCACCAGAGATGAGTAGAGGGGGAGAATCACTTCTCTTGACCTGCTGGCCACACTTCTCTTGATGCAGCCCAGGATCTGGTTGGCTTTCTGGGCTGCAAGTGCACATTGACAGCTCATGTTGAGCTTCTCGTCCACCAGCACCCCCAAGTCCCTCTCCTCAGGGCTGCTTTCCAGCCAGTCACTGCCCAGCCTGTATTTGTGCTTGGGATTTCCTCGACCCAGATGCAAGACCCTGCACTTGGTCTTGTTGAACCTGATGAGGTTGGCTTGTGCCCACCTCTCCAGGATATCAAGGTCCCTCTGGATGCCATCCCTTCCCTCCAGTGTGTCTGCTGCACCACACAGCTTGGTGTCGTCAGCAAACTTGCTGAGGGTTCACTCAATGCACCATGTCACCCACAAAGATATTGAACAAGACTGGTTCCAGGACTGAGCCCTGAGGGACTCTGCCTTTTTGCTGCTCAGTAATGAAGGAAATGGCTCATAATACAACACATGTTCTGCCTACCTGATTTCCCCTGCATTTTGAATTTGAAATGGCTATTCTCCACTCACTGTCCACACACAATCATGTAATGTGGATATGTTCTTTTAAATAGGTAGAATGTCAATCAAAGTTAAAATTTCATGGATATTTATTTTCAAAAAACTTTTGTGTGAATGATGAAGCAGTAAAACATTTATTTCCTTTTCACTGTCACTCATGAGGCCAAATGTGATTTAACTCTCTGAGTTCTGCAAACACTTCTGCATTTTTTAGAAAAAAAAAAATTCCATCCAGCTCAGTGGAGGTAAGGAAGTTTTATGACAAGGTTATTTGACCACTGAAAAGAAAGGCTGCACGTGGAGAAATTGCAGTGTAGCCACTGAAAAATACCACAATGCAGTGTGTGCTGTGAAAGACCACATAAACACTTTCCAGAATACTCATTTGTGGATCCTAACACAGGTTCATCACAGTAATTTTGTGGACAGAGTTTCAAGAACAAATATTAAGACAGTTCAGAACTCTAATACTCTAGTGCCTTTCACCTAACTACTTTTTCCATCATGTTGGAATCAGATGATTCAGGTGAGATCTCATCTCAGAATATAATCAAGAAAGACATTCCCAGATTTGATTATCCTGTGGTCCAAACAAGATAATGTCAGAAAGACCTGGGTTACTTGTTTCAGTGTATATAGAAACCAGAGTGAAAACTAGAACTAATGTCCATTTAAGTCCAAACTGCTCATATGCTGATAACCATTGGATAATGCAGCTTTCCACCTGGCACAATCTCCAAGCTGATACTACGCAGAGATCTCAGTATTTGTTCATTTCAGCATTTTTTCTTGTATTACCTCTTCTCCTCATTACTTGTCATAAAGACTAAGGCATATGGCCATATGGATGCCTTTTGAGACAGTACTTTCAGATGATACCAGCTGCACATTAAGAGAAAAGCCAACAAGCTGTGGAAATAACCATGTTGCTTGAAATGATCAGCAAAGAGGCTTGATCCCAAATGTATCTCAGAACTGGAGTCAGATGATGTCAGTTATGAAGATACTGACTATAAATAATGAGGCTGAGGCTAGTTACTTATTGCCCTTCTCAAGTGTGCATTGATCAGAAGGTAAAAATATTGAGCTCCTACTTTTCCTTACAGCAGTGTTTTAAGGTAGGATTCCTGAGCTAACTCTACTGACGTTTTTCAACTACTAGGTCAGATTATCAGGGTCATAAGGCATTGGAAATATTATGAATCCAAAACAGAAATAAAATCTCATTCACAAAGTATTCACATTCTTCAAGGCCAAGTGATTTCTGTAACATCTCCTGAAACAGTTAACATTGTTCCCTTGGACATTTTCTATTCTCCCCTTAGTAAGAAATACATAAATCTAGAAACGAGTAGAAACAGAGCTCATGATGCTTTGCCCCCCTGTACTTTCTGATGATTTTTTCTTTTTTAATTTAATTCATTGACAGCATTTCTCTGTGAAACATGAAATACTTTCCCTCATACCTTTTCCTATTAAATATAAATGAATACTAGTTAAAAAGGTCAAGTCTCAGGAGTTTAGAGGAAGAAAAATCTTGCCCATCACTTCAGTAGCACTTCTAAAACCTCTATGCGTAACAGGTTGGAAAACCAAAGCAAGATGAAAAGAATACTGAAGTTGTAAATTCTTCTTCTGTGATGGCAAACCCCAGGCTAGCCAGGCAAAAAATCCTGTTCGCTACATAAAAACAACTTATTTATAATGAAGAAGAGGAAACAACCATAGGAACAAACAACAACAAAACCAATAAACATGCAAATTCCTAAGTCTGCCTTCAAAATATATTCAATTTTAAAACCTGTTTATCCTTCATACAAGCTGATGAAACAGGAAAGAAAAAACATAGTGTAATCTCTAGCTTTAAGAAATTGCTCATAGAAAGAGCTTAAGCTGATGAGACTATTGAGTGAACAAGATGATTTTATAATACAATTTATGCCTGTTTGGTAATGACACTAAATATGTATAGTAAAACCCAAGAACAATCATTCAGCAACTCAAGCAAAGTCAAGGCTTGTTTATTTGTCTTTTTAATGTTGTTTTGCTGGTGCCTGACTTTCCCTCAGAAATTAGGTGGATTGACTGAAGCTGGTCAGAGATTTAGTCTAAGAAACTCTCATCACTTACATCCTCTTCCAGTGGGTGCTCAATTTTTATTGAAGTTTGCAGGGAAAAAATTCTGAGCTGTTTTCAAAAGGAAGCAGTGAACTAGGCTACAGATTGCTTTGTGTGTGAGAGCTGTGAAAGTACTTTGGCCTCTGCATGAGTTACTAGGCAGAAGGCGAGAAAGTGAATATGATCTTTTAGTATGTACTGCATCACCAAAGTTAGATCCAAATTGTGCTTTTAAAGGCTACAGTTGAAAGTCAAAGCTTTGTTTTGCCTGTCAAATGGGGTGGATCTGCTTTATGACACAGACATCTCCAAAAGGTAGAGAAAGTTAATTTAAGCATTTTTGAGGTATGGAAAATCATAGAATAGAATCATAGAATCAAGAAGGCTGGAAGAGACCTCAAAGATCATTGAGTCCAACCTGTCACCCTAAACCTCATGACTATCTAAACCATGGCACCAAGTGCCACGTCCAATCCCCTCTTGAACACCTCCAGGGATGGTGACTCCACCACCTCCCTGGGCAGCACATTCCAATGGCCAACCACTCTCTCTGTGAAGAACTTTCTCCTCACCTCCAGCCTCAACCTCCCCTGGCGCAGCTTGAGACTGTGTCCTCTTGTTCTGGTGCTGGTTGCCTGGGAGAAGAGACCAAACCCCTCCTGGCTACAACCTCCCTTCAGGTAGTTGTAGACAGCAATGAGGTCTCCCCTGAGCCTCCTCTTCTCCAGGCTAAACAGTCCCAGCTCCCTCAGCCTCTCCTCATAGGGCTTGTGCTCAAGGCCTCTCACCAGCCTCGTTGCCCCTCTCTGGACATGCTCCAGCAATTCAACATCTTTCCTAAACTGAGGGGCCCAGAACTGGACACAGTACTCAAGGTGTGGCCTAACCAGTGCTGTGTACAGGGGTACAATGACCTAGAATTACAAAACTTGTCAAGACTTTCTTGTGTGGTTTCTGGTCAAAACAAGCTGATAGTGGCAGTTAATGGTATTACATACTGGTAAACATCAGAGGCACACAAATGACGCCACTTAGAATCTAAGAAAACTTGTGAGACTGATCCTTAATTATTAAGTATCAATGCAGATAATATGGAGGCAGATTACTTCTGATCTTTCCTGTGTAATTCCTTACACCAGACCTTCAAATTAAATTGTTTAGACTGCATGGAATATATAGAGCTGAATCATTTGAAAGGATAGGCATCTACTTCAATATTTTAATAACTTTTCTATTAAAAGATAAGCAGAGAGGTCTGTGAGAAAGAATAGAAAAGTAGAAAACACGTAGTCCTGTTTTTCTGGCCTTGTTTTTTTCACTGACTTTCTTTTCCTTTGGTTTTGGGCAAATCACTTCAATTGCATCCTTTAGAAAACTCACAAAAATAAATGTTTTCTTGCTTCAAATATCAGTTACTGACTGAATAGTTTGTTGAATTTAAAATGTTAACTATTATCTTGTCATAAACACATCTTAATGTTGATTCACCAAAATGCTTACTTCATAGCTGTTATAAAAGTTGGTTGACCTTATATTTCTGCTTTTTGCTTTTGTGTATTCTCTCTCAACACCTGAGGTTCATTCAGCTACATTTAAATTACTTCATTCCTGTGTCTGAAAGCAGTTATTCAAAAGGTAGATTATCTTTGAATTTACTGAATAAATATACTTAACATATTGCTGACAAGGCTTGACTCTTGAATTCTGTCTTTTAAGTTTTACATCTTACTGCAGAATTGTAGTCTTTGCAACAATCCAACCCATACAGATTTCTGGGTTTGTTTTGGCAGACAATGTACTTTAAAAGGGACTTACACTTTAATATGCTATTCAGACTACGAGCAGCTTAATGGGTTGTTGACAGAGAATGTAGAGCTCAAAAAGGATATGATAATACCAGGTGTTTTCTCACTTTTATGAAGTTTATATAACTTTTATTTTCATTTCGTTCCTGGCTGTCACTTTGCACTTAGCAGCAATAATGACCTTCATAGCAAAGACTAGAATTAACAGAGGAAAAAAGGAAAAGAAATTGTAGAATCAGAGCACACATCAGAGATAACAATATACTGTTTCTGATCAAAGGATGGTGCATGTCTGTGACCAATTGCAACATGAAGGACATTCAGATAATGGCTTATACTCCTTTCACTCCCCAGGCCTACAAAGAGGTGTTTTCATGTCTGTAGTTAAGAATCAGCTTTGGTTTAATAACATTTTTAAACCAAAGCTGATTCTTAACTACAGACATGAAAACTTTATTAAGTTTGAAGTTTACCTTATGAAATTTCAGAAGATGCTCTTTACAGAAGAAATACTTGCATGGCTGCCCTTGATAGGGACACTGATAGAGAGGTAGATTGCCTTCTTTTTGTAAGTCTGCCAGAGTTCACAGATTCACAGCATCACAGTATATCAGAGCCTGTAAGGGACTTCAAGAGATCATCAGGTCCAACCCCCCTGCCAGAGCAGACTCACTTAGGGTAGTCTGCACAGGAATGCATCCAGGTGGGTTTTGAAAGTCTCCAGAGAAGGAGACTCCACAACGCCCCTGGACAGCCTGTTCCAGTGCTCTGCCACCCTCATGTAAAGAAGTTTCTCCTCATGTTGAGGTGAAATCTTCTATGTTCTAGTTTGAACCCATTGTTCCTTGTCTTGTTACTGTGAACCACTAAAAAGAGGCTGGTCCCCTCCACTTGACACCCACCCCTCAGATATTTATAGACATTGATGAGATCCCCTCTCAGTCTTCTCTTCTCCAGACTAAACAGGCCCAGGGATCTCAGTCTCTATTAGGGGAGATGCTCAAGTCCCCTAATCATCTTCGTGGCTCTTCATCAGATTCTCTCCAGCAGTTCTCTGTCTCTCTTGAACTGAGGAACCCAAAACTGGACACAGTATTCCAGCTGTGGTCTCACCAGGGCAGAGTAGAAAGGTAGAAGAACTTCTCTAGACCTGCTGGACACACCTTTCTTGATACATCCCAGGATACCATTTGCTGTCTTGGCCACAAGGGCACATTGTTGTTCCATTCGTGATTCATAGAATCATTGAATGGTTTGGGTTGGAAGGGACTTTAAAGTTCATCTAGTTCCACCCCCCCTGCCATGTGCAGGGACATTCTCTACTAGACCAGGTTGCTCAAGGCCTCATCCAACCTGGCCTTGAATGCTTCCAAGGAGGGGGCATCCACAACCTTCCTGGCCAACCTATTCCAGTGTCTTAACACCCTTACTGCAAGTAATTTCTTTCTAGTGTCTAGTCTAAGCCTGCCCTCCTCAAGCTTCAATCCATTCCCTGTCATCCTATCACTACAAGCCCTTGTAAAAAGTCCCTTCCCAGCTTTCTTGTAAGACCCTTTTAGATACTGAAAGATGCTATCAAGTCATTGTGGAGTCTTCTGCTCTTTGGGGTGAACAGCCCCAATTCTCATAGCCTGTCCCAATAAGGCAGGTGCTCCAGCCCTCTGATCATCTTTGTGGCCCTCGTCTGGACTTGCTCCAACAGTTTGATGCCTCTCTTATGTTGGGGGCACCAGAACTAGACACAACTACTCCTAGTGAGATCTTCTTGTTTTTTGTTTTCCCCTTTGGTTTTGTGTCATTATTGCTTCAGTAGGTCAATTCAGAGGAAAATTCCTAAACCAGCAGAGCCATCATTAATCAGGAAAGGTTTATTTTGTGGGTTGCACCTGCATATGCCCCTATGTATTGCAGATTGCCACCATCCAGCATATTTGGTCCACTTTTCTATGACATTTGCCCTCAACAACAATTTTTAAAATTTGCAGTAATTTCTCCATGCATTTTCCAGTTTTGTTCATACTAAATCATAATTACCTGAAATTGCCACAAGAGACACTCTAATACCACTAGAAAAATTATCATCTTACCCAGGGAAAGAAAAGTAGAGTAGTACAGAAACAGTTTTTCCTTGCTTGCTTATTTGATTTTTCTGTAGAGATGGGGGAATATTTTTAGAAAGTGATTATGGCTAGGCTTCAAAGTCATGTAAATGCATAGATAGATAGATAGATAGATAGATAGATAGATAGATAGATAGATAGATAGATAGATAGATAGATGCCATTTTGCATTTATTTACCTCAGGTAACAATCAGATGAGAATAAATTTTGTATCATCATTTTCTGTATTTTATTTTTCTTTGGAAAGCCAAAGTGACAGGTTACAGTGTGTGCAATCAAACCAGAGCCTGTCAGAAAGGCATCTCAGAGAATGACCTGTGAGTCTTTGTGCACAACAGGTTAAATATGTGGCTGCAGTGTTCTCTTGTGGCCAAAAAGGCCAATGGTATCCTGGAGTGCATTAAGAGGAGTGTGACCAGCAGGCTAAGGGATGTTTTCTTCCCCCTCTACTCTGCCCTAGTGATGTATTGTGCCCTGTTCTGGTCTCCCCAGCTCAAGAAAGACAAGGAACTACTGGGGAGAGTCCAGTGAAGGCCTACAAAGATGATTTTGGGATTGGAGCATCTGTCTTACAAGGAGAGCCTGAGAGACCTGGGGCTGCTTAGCCTGGAGAAAAGAAGATTGATTATCAACGTCTAAAGGGTGTGTGCCAAGAGAATAAGGCTGGGCTCTTTTCAGTGGTGCCCAGTGGTATGATAAGGGGCAATGGGCACAAACTAGAACACCAGAAATTCCACCTAAGCATAAGGAAAAACTTCTTTGAGATGATGGAGCACTGCAATGGACTGCCCAGAGAGACTGTATAGTCTCCTTCCTGGAGACTTTCAAAATCTGCCTGGATGTGTTCCTGTGAAACCTGATCTAGGCAAATCAGCTTTGGCAGGAAGGTTGGAACAGATGATCCCCAGCAGTCCCTTCCAATCCCTACCATTCTGTGAAAAGGACTATTTAAACACTACCTCTGTCATTCAACAAAATGCATCCAATGCCACAAAGAATCAAAGATATTTTTGTCAAAATATTTATCATCACAGTGGGAATTAATGAAATAATGAAAATTATTAGTCTCAGAAAGCTGCAAAGCCACAGCTGGAAATGAGAGTTTGGTTTAAAAGAATGAACTTATCTAGTTACTAAGAATGAAGCATCTCAGTCCTGGCTCACTCTTTTGTTCAAGTATATTTGGATTCTAGAAAGTGAGTTCTAAAAGAAGAGTCAAGAAGACACACAAGAGGCAGGTGTACTGCCATAGAAGTTGGAGAAAAGCCCTATCTAGCTATCAGTTACAAAGATAAACTGTAATCCTGAGCCTTTGTACTCAAATTCGTCTGCTTGATGCAAAGTGGTTTTGAATTGACATCCAGGCCAAAATTCACAACTGCTCCCTAAATTCAGAATTAAGAATCCCAAAATTCATTACACCTTAGGGTCACTTGGTTAATGGGGTTCCTCAAGTGGCAATACATGGCACGGTACTGGCCACACTTTGGATCCTCATTAGCATGGCTGTTCCATTTTCTGCATTGCTCTGTTGGGTTTAGTTGCACCTGGTATGATGTCAACCATTTTAATACTATCTGGCACTGAGAGGATACTGAGAATTCAAGCCCACACACATGGGTTTGTAAACATCTTTGCAGTCACAGACTGTGCTGTGTAGATATCAAAGTTTTTTCTATTACCACTTTTCTCACTACGGTTCAACTAAAGCCAACTTCTATTAATAGCCCTGTGAGCAAGCAGCACTATCCAGATATATCACTGGTAAATATGGGTGAAGATTTTGCACTGTAGGGAGGTAAATTACAGGCACCTACTTTTTTTTTTTTTTTTTTTTTTTTTTTTTTTTTTAATCCTGGTAGAAGACCTGTGAGAGATTACATTTTCATTCTTGGATCTTAAGGTTATTGCAAAGAGACCTGAGAAAAGAGTGAAAAGGAGCATCTATAAATTATCTGCTTTTAGGGCAGAGTCCTTGCAGCCTGGAAGCAAAATGAAGACAAGGAAAGAAGGAATTCCAACCTTGCACATTATTTGGAAGATAGATCAACTTGCTGACTTCATGTAAGCAGAAAAAGATACAGGACAAATGATGAATCTCTTCTTTGCTGGTAAACTCCTCATTTATTATCACTGTCTTAGCCAGTGGGAACCTCTGACTGGGAAAGCACTTCAGTGATGATTACTTCTATCTATCTATCTGTCTATCTATCTATCTATCTATCTATCTATCTATCTATCTATCTATCTATCTATCTATCATCTATCTATCTACCTACCTATCTACCTATCTACCTATTTATCTACCTACCTATCTATATACAAAAATGTACCTTTCCACTGCTCAACACAGATGTTCCAAAGCAACTTGTAGCGAAAGAAAATGTGCCCAGAATTTCCACCTACTATTTATCTTCACTTCTACACCTGAAATGGATTTAGGTAATTGAGATGCAAATGGCATTAATCAAATATAGGTGGAATACAATAAAGGTCATGAAATCTCATACTTTGGAGTTGTTGTGTTGTCAGAAAGCAACTGCCTTCCTAATGTAAAATCAGCCAAAGTGCTTATGATGAAATTTCCCAGGATTTCATGATATGTTATCAAGTGCTACCAAGTTTCCTTTTATTTGCCTTCATCCGGGCACAAGACTCTCAGAGGCCTCAGGGAGCAGATGTGGTGTTTGCAATTTTGTTCCGAACAATCTGGCTATTTTGAAAATATTCACAGGAAAACACCAGCCACAACACCAGATGTGAATGTAGCAAAGCAGCATCTTGTGTTTACATTTTAATTTCTCCAGCTAGGAAGGCACTGGGAACACATAATACAGGCTGCACGCTCTAATAATCTATCATATTTTTATATGGTGCCATTCACCTCACAGTGCTCAGCAAGCCTTTTGTGTAGAGGACCAACCCATTCCAAACACATGTTCCCCACAGGTCTGTGATACAGCAGCTGTACATTAATTCTAAATAGTAATAACCTTAGTGTAAGAATAAAGGGTAAATGAGACCTGCATCTAACAGCAGCATCTGAAAGGGATGAAATTTGTCAGATCTCTAGCTGCTTGTGTGTGTGAGATTTTTACAGCTTTTGCACATCTGCAAGACTCCCTGGTTTTATAGTGCTGCTGCAAACATCTTTAAATAATCAGGTCCCAGGAATCCAAATTCAAGGCACAGGGATTGAAAGTCCAAGCTCATCTTTTGCTGTGGAAGTGCTATTTTTCTGTTCTGTATATCTGAGGGAGCTAAATAATACCAAAGCAAGAAACAAACCCATCTGGCATTGTGGCAGCCCATTTAACTCGCTGCAGGCAGCAGCCAGGTAAAGGATCTGAGTCTCAAATTCATGCCAGGTTTGAAGTGTTGCAGAGACACTGCTCTCTGTGACAGAAGGTAGGAATGACATTGCACAGAGCTCAAATCTCTGTGTTTCCTAACAGTGGTTTCAGTGTAGTGCTTAGTGTCTTCAAAATGCACAAATCTAGGAAGCAAAAAGAGAAAACTCACGTTGCTGTTAATGGGATGTGGTGGATGTGTTAATGGACAAAGGAGCCAGGAAACAAGGCTACATCCCCTGCCAGGAGGTCTCAGTAAGTCACTGCATTTGTCCTTTTACGTTTGTGCAATTAGATGGGAGAGGATTCGGCTTTGTGGACTTACAATCGGCCTGTGGCTAGTAAAGCCAATGGCAGTACAGTCAAAGATACAGAAACCCATTTATTTCTAAAAACCTTCTGGTAGCTGTAATAGAGACCTGGCTGTGACAGCTGCTGCTCTGAACCCCAAATGTACCACCAGGCTGGGAGAAGTGAAACCTTCAGCAAAGGAAAGACTTAAGTGGAAGAATAGAGTTGTAACTGTGAAGGCAGTATCCCTTCAAAACCAACCCCCTAAATGCTGAGGAGGCCACCAACATCCTCATTTCATTCTGCTCTGCTTCACCTCAGTTCTGAGACCAAATTTTTCCCTTTTAGTGAAGACCTCTAGTGACAAAGAGGGGTAAATTGAAAACCCTTCTGAGTAAATCAATGAATTCTCACTGTGGCTGTTAGAATAAATGCTCAAGGAGTCATAGAGCACTACGTCATTGAAAATAGGCTGAGTTTACATGGAATTGATTTGAGTCTTGCATTTTTATGACTCCCATGTGAATCTGATGTGGCCAAATTGGCCCTCTCTTAGGACACTTCATCAGGGAGTTATATCTTTTGTCTAATTAACAGGACTCAGCACTAAAAGACATGACTATATAGACAATTTAATGTGCAGTCTGCAGTGGCAAAGGAACACTTTACAATGTACTGCTACCGGAGTCAGAGGCAGTGGTGGTTTTAAGAAAACCACTCAGGGGAAAAAAAAAAAAAAAAGAAAAAAGAAAAAAGATCCTATCCTGTTTTTCCCTATATCATATCTATGTTTGGAAACTTCCTCCCTAAATATTTAATGAAGGCAGAATGGGGTTTGAAAAACAGCTGGAGGACATTGATCTACACACTCCAATTTGTTTATGTATAAAACATGCATAAAGGATTAAATGCTGCTTAACAGTTTGTCTGCTTTCAGCCGCTTTCATGCCTCTGCTTTGCTGTAGCACCAATCCATGTCAGAAGATACCCTAGGGGGCTTTTGAATAATAAATAGGTTCCTTTGGAGGATTTTTTTTTTTTTAATCTAATATTAATTGGCACACAAAATGGTAATTATACTTACTCTAGAAATAAGCTGTGCCACTCATTCTTCCCTGGTCAATGGCATTTGCCCTGTCTCACAGTAGCTGTAGGAGCATGGGAGACCAGAACTAAGGTTTGGGGTGACATCAGACTAAATTAAGTACTCATGCATTTATGTATCAGTATGAACTGATGCAAATGCATTTATAAGGTATGAATGATTTATCAGGAAGTCTTTTTGATGCCTTTCTGTTGCATGTGGCTAATATGGTGAACAAGTCAGTTCATTGACTCCAGTTCAGGATCCTGATTCAGCTGTCATTATGAAAAGACTGTTTTAAAAGCCAGAATTTTAACTACTACCTTTTTTTTCTTTTTTTTTTTTTTTTAGCCCACAGAGGTTGGTTCACCTCTTTCAGTCTGAATGATCTGCTAAGCAAGGAATGAGTGGCTTTGCTTACAAGCAAAATGCTGAAAATGGTCTCTTCAAAATAAAACACTGCTCTTCCCTCTCATCTAATCCTATTTTACACAGAGGCACACAAAATATATTGGAGAGGCTGGTAATTTTAAAAGATAGGCAGCTGCCCATGCTACAGGAGGTCACAAGCACAAGCTGTGTAGAAAGAACCAAATAAGTCACCTGTCACTCAGCTCAGCAGTGGCAAAATTCTAATTCATAATGGCCTAAAATCCAAAACTTCGGATTTTCTGCAGATATGTTGCTGATAACTGACAGCTCTGTAGCATAGCATGGGGATCAGTTGGTAGATAAGATCAAAACAGTTCTAGCAGAGGTGTGAGCTTCAGTTTTGTGTTGGATATGCAAGATTTCTTATCTCCCAATGATGTATCTGTCTCTAGCATTCTTGGTTCACAAAGTGAGCCATGCCAAGTTTCATAATTGAATCCTATAACATATAACAGAAAAGCACCATATGGTCACATTCTTTATTCTTATCCCAACTGCCATCACGAGTCCAGGGTCTTTTCGGATCCAGTATCAGGCAGTAAGATCAGCAGAGTTAAAACTGAGCACTCTGATATCTCTAATGGGATATGTTCTGACAATACTGGTAGTCCAGGCACATATAATGATCAATTGTGATTCACACTGGCATACTCCTAGAGAAACTTCCAAGAGTTAAAGATCATAAGGAGTTAAAAATCTAGTAATTTAGCATTCTGTATTACCTCTCTATTGAGGAAAAACAAATGTTCTTCTATCTTATACTGCTGCTAGTAAAAGTCATAGAATACTCCAGGAGAAAGGAACCAGGTCTCTTGTGAGATATTTCACAAGTTATAAATGTAAGAGTGAAAAACCTTTGAAAACTGTGGACTGCAAGAAAGATTTGCTAATGAAATCCCCAGAAAATCCCAACACAGGACAACATTTAATTAACTCAAGGCTAAACTAACTCAACTGATCGGATGTGCTTTCAAGCATTTGAGTTACTGACAGAATGGAAACAAAAGCTGTGACTATGACTTACAGTGCAAATCTTGTCTTTTCAATCCTTTTTCTTATTTCTAGTTTCATGGTATTCCTGGGCAGTTTAAGCCAAAATTATCTTTATTTTCATTAATTAGCAGAAGAAAAGCATGTCCATCATGTCAAACTTTCTGACCAACAAGTGGATTTAAGAGTCATAAAGAAAAAACAAAAGGAAATTTAAAAACATAAAGGTATATGAACGTTGGATCATTTACTTGGTAAATATAAATTGCAATATTGTCTTCCAACATTTTGCACACCTCACCTGCATAGAGCTTGAATTCAGTGCTATTGCACACAACCTATTCCTTGATTCCAGCCCTCACTACTCCTGGACACAGTTCCCATGGATCTTTTGTTGTACCTGCCAACCTTCAGTAATGCTTAGGTCACCCAGGTACATTTAGGAAATTGAATCCATCCTATGAAAAAAATTCTTAAAGGAATTGAGGATTGCTTCATCAATGTTCTCCTTTGAAGAATATCAGGTGCTTTCACAAAAGTCATTGCAAATCTCACCCTGAGGTCTGTCCAAGACCAAGTTTTCTACTGTGGTAGGCTTTGGGTCTTGCCCTAGGTTCATTTGAAAAACAAAATCATTATCTGTTTTATTTTCTTTTCAATGTACTAAATATAGATGTATAAACAAAATCTTCAGCTAGATAAAGATAGCAGCACACAGATGGCATAAAAAAGAAAGCAGTTAGCAAGTTCTGAGACAGGCTGTACCCACATATACTTTGTATTGCTGCTTGTTGCCAGATAATGTATTTCTACAAAGGTTAAAATCACACTCAACCTTGTAAATTATCTCACTTTATTAGTGAATAAATATTACAAATAGGTCTCTGTGATTCTTCTATGAAATCTGAGTGGGCTTGTCATCCTAAAATATTTACATTTTATTTTGTGGGCAAGTGATTTCCTTCTTTCCAAACACTTTGCTGGGTGCCTTCCCTTCCTGTCATACACATTCGCCCAGTATGAACACTTTTTAGACCTGAGAATGCAGGAACTCAGGTTGCTGAGGCAGCAGATGTTTTTCAGTCTAACTCTCTTCTGCCAGATAAATATCACTATCCAGAGCACATTTGGGATTAGGTGAGGGAGAGAGAATTCCTTCTAGGCTTTCCAGAACTGCTGAGCAAAATTCTCCTATTCACTAAGTGAACTAGCTATGCCTTTCTTCACACAAGGCAGAGAAGATTTTTGTTCTAGTTCTTTAAGTCTGTGGTAAAACAAAAAAAAAATCCTGACATTTTAATGGCAGTATTCCTAATTAAAAAAATATATTAACATTGTGAATGTTTAATATTTTAACTTTCCAGATATTAATGGAATTTAAAAGCAAAACTCTCAAGATCTTTATAATGAAAACCTTTTTTTTTTTTTAATATACATATTACAAGTTTTGTTATTTCCTGCTTATTCTCTTCCTAGCCCATTCTCTACAGCAAATTGGGAATTTTTTCAGTAAACGAGCAAGAAAAAAAAAAGTCAGGAAAGGGAAGAAGACAACTGAAAACCAAAAAGGGGAAAAATGGAAAACTTGAAGTATACTTTGTGTATTTGGTATATAAAAAAGTTAACATTTCTTTTGTGGTACATGACACAGTAAAGAATTAACAAAGGTTCAAATAATAAATACCAATGAACAGTTTTATATCAAATAGATGCCATATCCTTCTATGATCAGTTCTAGTAGCAAATTTCAGTAAGGCATTTCACTTGGTACTATGCAACCACTTTAGGTAAGAACAATGTATAGTCAGCACAATGTGCTAACTTATGTTTCTGAATATGTATAAGCATTCATCATTAAATGATGCAAAACAAAATACTAAAAGATTTGGAACACTGGGTCAGCCCAGGAGTCCATATAGCCCAGCGTCTTCTTCCTAACAGTGGTCAGAAGCAAACAGCCTAGCTCCACACTGGTCTGCAGGACTCTTCAGGACTCATTTTTGGATTGGTATTAATGATAATTTGCAAACAGTGACATTGTGAGAAAACATAAATCTGGAAGATTGGTAAATTACTATTGAAGGAGAATATTGAAAAAACTGAAGAATGAGCCTACTGGAAGATGAGCCTTAGAGTGAACGATGCAAATAAACCAGCAGTATAGTTAAGACTAGATTGAGGGGATTTGTGTTGGACTCACTGTCACTGGTAATTCTAAGGTTCAGATTGGATTTTTCCCCTGAAAGTTGCATTCTCCTACAGACAGGACTGAAATCTGGGTGCCTTGTCAATGCTTATAAGATAAACTCAGCCTATCATTGAGTATGTTTTACAAAATGGATATAGGCATTTAGAAAACACATCTAACACTTTTTAAATTATGATACCTTTCTTGATAGTTAGCTGATACCTTGAAGCAGAAAGGAAAGGAGTGAAAAAGTAATGAAGACAATGCTGTAAAATGGGAAGAGGGAAGGAAGGGAAGAGAATGGGAAGAAACGTGACTTCCTCCCCTAAATCATACCTAAACTGTTGGGGTTTTTTTTGGTTTGTTTTTCTTTCACATGTACATAGTAAAAGCCATTTACCTTCTCCTCCAACTTTCTCAAACACATGCATTTACTGCCTTCTTGAGGACTACAGTGCTTCTCATTGATCTCTAGCTTTTGGAGGTTATCACTTTATCTTTTTCTTGCTTATCTTCATCGTGGAACTCAATTATAATGACCACATCGGCATGCCATGAATCACACAGGCAGAACACAAATCAATGTAACTGGTACACTTAGTTATAGTGGATGTTACAGAGAACAGAGCTAGTGAAAATAAATGAATCATTTTAGAAAAGAACATGGGGAGAAGAGAGGGAGAGAGTCACATTTTCCTTCTAGAGACCCTTTCCCAGTATATGAGATTGCTGTAACCACCTTTGACAGATTTGAGATTAAACTATAGTCCTTTCTGGACTTTGCCTAGGAAAAGCTTTTGATGCACAATAGTTCCTACTTCTACTACTACTACTGCTACTACTACTACTACTACTGTTTAATTAATTATTAAATGGGTCTGATTCCAGATAAGATAATTCAAATTCAACATAAGCTCTTGAAGTGCTGCTCAAGAGTAAGTACACCTATAGAACCTCTGGATAGCATTGGTGCTACGGAGATGAATCACATTATAAAAGCATTTCAGGATTGATTACCTTTGGGTGAGAGATGAACTTAAAGAACTACTTTATATTAAGATCAGACTTTGTCCTTTCAACAAAATAGTTCTGAACGGCCTCAGTGAAGTTGGTAATATAATCCTCCAGCTTAAGACCATGCTTTATTGCTTTGGTGAGTGAGTTGTGGAAAGTATTAGTGAGCAGAAGTATGGTTTTCAAAAGGGAAGATGAGCTGATAAAACAGATAAATTATTTTCCTTCCTATTTTCTCACCTGCTGGAACAATAGGAGAATTTTTGAGCCAAAACTGTTGTCATTTTTACTTTTATTTTTAAAAAGTGAATTTCAAATCTTTTTTTCAGATGATTTAAAAAAAAAAAAATCCCTCTGCATATAGAAGCCCAGCCTAACTTTTCCAAGAATCAGTCAAACACTTTTATTACATTTCTCAAGTCTCCTTTAAAATAATTGATTAGACAATAAACATAAAAAATACATTAATTATAATGTGAGAAAATTTTTACTGCAGCCACCAACTTGACACATTTTTCTTCCGCAAAAGCTGCTAAATTGCTATGAAACAATTTGATATTGCTTGTAATAAATCTTTAAACCTAAGCTGTGTAGATATAAAATGACAAATTTAACTGCATTTATATTAAAGCAATTTTCTGCCTATCAGAGAGATGAGAAAATTAATATGTAAACCATTAACTTATAGTCAGAAACAGTATGCACTGCAACTGAAATGAGGATTTTTGGGATGTTATCACTTACATTTTATTGCTTTCTCGAAAGGAAAATGCTTAACAAAATTTACAATCATTGCATTTAAAGGAGGCTCATTAGAAGAACATATACTTTGAGGGAAATCATCCATGAATTATGGGGCAGTCTTGTTTACAAACCCTTATTTTTTAATAGTTTTAAAATTTATTTTTATTTTTTTGTTCCAGTAGTGTGCAAGCAGCTCAGCACATTTCCAGTGCAGTCATCAGCAGACACTGGTACACAGTATAGTGTTAATGCTCTGTTGTGACCCTTGCCCTTCACCAAAATAAAGCTGCCTTGGAGAAATTAAGCATACTGTTTTAGAAGTCTGATTTGTTCATCTTGTCTGTATTAAAAGCAGGTTTGCTGCTTCTTTGTGCCAACCCTCCCTCAACCTTCATCCCTCCATGCGTTCTCATTTGCATTAACTTTCTCCTGGGTCTTATGTATGAGGCACCACCTTTCGTAGGAATTTAACATGACTACTAACGAAACAGAAGCCCCTTGCCCTGAGCATCCACTCCCTAGATTAGTTCCCAAGGCTGCAGCTATAGATCATTATAGCTTTCTCGTACTATTCCACTTGGAAAGATTCAGTCTTTCCTAGCCATGTTCACTATACCCCTGCCCTCCTTTGTTTTTGTTGTCATTTCAGCATGGTGGCATTTCAGCAGGCACCCAGATGGGAGGTAGGCAGAAACCAATTTTAAATTGCTCCCATGTGTATCAAAGCTGTCTCTAGGACTACTGCAACTTAATCTAATCAGAAGTCTAGAGCCAGAATGATGTCCCTGAACTCTGCTTATCTCCTCTATGAAGATAACTTCTTATCCTCATGTCCTCTCATTCTGCTGCCCACTCTGTCAGTGGTGACTCTTTTCTCCCCCTTCTGGAAAATCCATCTCACCCTGATCAACTGTTATCTTATCTGTACAAACCAGAAAGGAAAATAATGCATTAAAATGTTTTAAAACATTTAAAAATATTTGGTTTCATGCCCACTGCTCTGTTACAAAGTATAGTCAGCATTAATCTGTCTTCATTGCCTACAGAATAGACAGCATCCCATGATATTAAGAGACAGTATGTCACCAAATAGCTTTAAAGGTGTAAAAAGAAGTTGCCAATTTTCCTCCCCAGCTTCCCCAAGGAGGATGTTGCTTCTTTATGGAGAAAGGTTTTTTTCCCCCAATAAAGAACTCAGATATTCTGCACAGCAGGTGAATTGTAGACTTATAGAATGATTTAGTTTGGAAGAGACCTGTAAAGACCAGCTAGTCCCACCCCTCTGCAATGGGGAGGGGTATCTTTCAGTAGGTCAGGCTGCTCTAAGCACCATCCAACTCAACTGAAAATTTCAGTGATGGAACATCCATGACTTCTCTGGGCAGCCTGTTTCAGTGTCTCACTACCTTCATCATAAAAAAATTTCTTCCTTGTATCCAGTCTAAATCTCCCCTTTTTTAGTTTAAGACCTTTTCCCCTAGTGTTGTCACTGCAGACCCTGGTAAAAAGTCATTCTTCCAGTTTCTTATAAACCTCCTTCATATATTGAAAGGCTGCAAGAAGATATAAAATATAAGATTGAGTGCACCCTCAGCAAGTTTGCTGACGACACCAAGCTGTGTGGTGCAGCAGACACGCTGGAGGGAAGGGATGCCATCCAGAGGGACCTTGATATGCTGGAGAGGTGGGCACAAGCCACCCTCATGAGGTTCAACAAGACCAAGTGCAGGGTCTTGCATCCGGGTCGAGGCAATCCCAAGCACAAACACAGGCTGGGCAGTGACTGGCTGGAAAGCAGCCCTGAGGAGAGGGACTTGGGGGTGCTGGTGGACGAGAAGCTCAGCATGAGCTGTCAATGTGCACTTGCAGCCCAGAAAGCCAACCAGATCCTGGGCTGCATCAAGAGAAGTGTGGCCAGCAGGTCAAGGGAGGTGATTCTCCCCCTCTACTCATCTCTGGTGAGACCCCAACTGGAGTATTGCATCCAGTTCTGGAGCCCCTTATTACAAGAGGGATATGGACATGCTGGAATGTGTCCAGAGAAGGGCCACCAGGATGAGCAGAGGGCTGGAGCACCTCTCCTATGAGGACAGACTGAAAGAGTTGGGGCTGTTCAGTCTGGAGAAAGGAAGGCTCCGAGGTGACCTTATTGTGACCTTCCAGTATCTGAAGGAGGCCTACAAGAAAGCTGGGGAGGGACTTTTTAGACTATCAGGTAGTGACAGGACTAGGGGGAATGGAATAAAGCTGAAAGTGGGGAGATTCAGACTGGACATAAGGAAGAAGTTCTTCCCCATGAGAGTGGTGAGAGCCTGGAATGGGTTGTCCAGGGAGGTGGTTGAGGCCCCATCCCTGGGAGTGTTTAAGGCCAGGCTGGATGAGGCTCTGTCCAGCCTGATCTAGTGTGAGGTGTCCCTGGCCATGGCAGGGGGTTTGGAACTAGATGATCCTTGTGGTCTCTTCCAACCCTGACTGATTCTATGATTCTATAACCCTCTCCTGGCATTCTGCACTGCTGAGATTTGAGCTCAATCTGTACAGATAAGCCTCTTGACATGAAAAACGACTAGGCTTGATAACAACGGGTAGGTAGAAATTTTGCCACTGTCATGGAATAACAACTCATTGGCTTTTAAGTAATTTAAGTAATTTCTTGTTTGACATCTGGCTATTTTTGCCTTTCCTGCAATAACACATAACTTCTGTCACAGTCTGGGAAATCAGATTAAGAAATAGTATTTTAAAGTAAGGAAATGTTGTATGCTATTCCTTAGTTTGATACTATTTACATAGTGCTTTCTTAGCTAGCAAAATATGCACAATATACCACTTATTTTAACAAGGTTTAGTTCTAAATCAGTCAGACACAGTCTGCATCTCACCTTCGCATTGTTTCCAGCCCAATTAGTGAACTCCACATTTTACATTTACTGACTTTAAAACCACTGCACTGTTGTAGTGCATGCATTCTTCGTTCAAGTGTTTAATGGAAAAAAAACAACATGATTCATTGGGACTTGTCACAAATTTGACCCGCTCAATTTCTCATGAAAATCCCCCTCTGCATAAAGGGAAATTAACAAGAGCAGCAATACCTGTGGGAAGTGTTTCCTACACTACTCAGCTGGGGCATTCATCTACCTTGGGGTGAGGGGAATGGGAATTCCAGAAGGATTAAATGAAGGGTTTGTTTGTTTGTTTGTTTGTTTGTTTTTAGTGGAAGGACTGGGCAGAATAAAATGAGTAGAGAAGGAATTATAAAGTGACTTGTCCCTGTCCTCAGGACTTTCGAATACTGAAGCTGTATTCCAATAGAAGTTATCTTCTGTTGTAACACATGGACACTGAAAAGCACAAACCAGAAAAGTATTTTTATTCTGGTGCTTGGAGGTACATAGTCTTGGACTAGCCATAGAAAGATGGACATTTCCTGGGATTCACATGGTTTTCCTGTCCTTGGGACATTCTTTTGATCCACTGTTTGCAGGTATACAACATTACCACTGCCTTTGAGGTTCTTTTGAGTCCATTTCAACAAACTTGAAGTAAAAAACATGTGATTTTCTCTTGTTTTGCAGCTATTGCTACACCTGAGCTAAGTAAATGTTGCATTCTCATTAGCTGAATTGACTACATAGCACAGAAGTGCAGAATGAGAAAACACTAAGGGAAGTGGTTTCATACCGGTTGAATGACGTTGCTTGAGTTGGACTACAACCTGCTGATCTGATAACCCTGGTTCTCTTTCCTCAATTGTTAATGCCAACCATCCTAGAAGGAGTTTGACTTTCCTATGAGATACTACTGTTAACACATCTCTGCAAGTTAGATTTTTTTTTTGGCAATTTCTATATTTTTTTACTTAGTTTGACGCTTTTTTTGACTGAAGAAATTTCACAGCATTTGCTGAAAATGCATTAACCAAAATAATGCATCACAATTAGTTTGATTCTTCAGAGAGAAGACACATACTGTGTCCCAAACATGTTTTGTCAGTGTTGAGGTCCTGTCCACAAATGCACAAATTCCTGATTTGTCTGCTGGGGAGTCTTAACTCCTAGAGCCACAGTTGTCATGGCCTTATCAACGTTACCTCCAGAGAGTGAGAAATTACAGTAGCTGGTGGAATAAATCCTCACTGCAGGGTAATCACAAAAAAGCCTGACTGAGAATAGAAAGGATCAGTCCCTTAGCAGATCCTTATCAACAACATGTCCCTCATTCCTTATAAACTTAATCAGATCCAGTGGCAATACTTTACCTACCTGCAAACAGGATCCCCAAAAGTGGCTGTTCAGCATGTGTGGTAGCTGCAAACTATGTCACTATTTGCATTGAATTGCAGAATCGTGAAGCAGAGTAGCTTGACACAGGAGATAGATGAATCATGTGAATATGTTTTCTTCCCCCTGCAAATGAAGGTAGTGAATTCAGCTGCGATATGTGGCATCAGGATATTTATTGCTTGCAGGTGTTCAGGAAAATATATGAGAATCCCATGAGGTTCACAGATTTTAGAAGGAATTATTGTGCACCTGGAAATCTGTCCTGCAAAGTGTGGTATTTGTTTCCTGTTGTTATTTGCTGTCCTTTCTTTTCTAGTCACCATGCATTATTCATGGTTGTACTTGTAGGAGAGCCAAATTCTACAGATACTCTTCATCAACAAGAGGGAACAATTCAGATAGAAAGCCATCCTTGGGAAAAGATGACTTGTTTGCTTAAGAGGTGCAGTACAGAGAGAATTTTCCTTCTTCAGTTTTTTTTAAGGCTAAATTTCTGTAACCTACCTCCAGCTTAAAAAATAATTTTAAAAAAGGGAAAAAAGCAAAAGGAAGGAAAGAAAACCCAGTAGCTTTCATATCTTTGCCATGCAGAAAATAAAACTTTTTACTAAGTCTATTGTCCTAATCTAACCTTTTTATAAAGACTTTAGGAAGCTGTGTACAATTCCCTTTCCTTGGAATTTTCTGAACAAAATATCAACCCTTTTATGCAAAGTGAGTGCTTCCCTCTCTTTGCTGAGGAAGTAGAAAGAGGGGAAAACACTCCCAAGTGAGCCCTTCCTCACACTTCAAAGACCCAAATAATTCACCAACACCACGCAGGCCAGTTTGCTAGCACAACACACTGTAGGGTAAGTCACAAGGGTTATTATAAGAACACTTAAAAGGCAAAAACATGACAGAACATACAATGGGTCCCCCTGACACGACTTTTAGTTGTATGAAAAACTTCACAACAGAACAGGAGTATGCAAAAGGTACAACTTATCACATGCCTGCATTTTGGTTCAGGGAGAAGCATATTATTTGGATAACGAATTTGGCATGCATCAACTCCCTTCAACCTTCAGGAAAAGAGGTGACAATGCTCCTGCAGTTGTTTGGTCAGCCAGAATTGAAGCAATTTTGCAAATAGTTATAAATCACAAATATTTTCCTAAAAGCAGGACATATGAAAAAAGCATCTGCAAATAGGAGGAAGAAAGAGTAAGATACTGTCCTATGCATTGCTGAGCCAATTGACATCATCAAAATATTGAGACTGACAATTTTTGCTAAGTTGCATCTTCAGACAAAAAAGATTAAACCTCAAAACAGTAATGAAATATTTCAGGTTTTTCCTTTCCATGTTTCAGTACTATCCTGTACTTCACTGTCAGCTTGTGAAATGGAATCAAACGTTGAAAATTTGGTGTGAAATTCGGGCATTTTGTTTTTGCAAAATGTATTGATGCTTTCTTCAATCAGATCAGTCGTTCTTTGTTGTAATTGGGCATAGTAGGGTTTTCATAGGAGAATACTACAGGGATGGCTTCTGTGAGAAGCTCTTAGAATCTTCCCATGCATCCAACAGAGCCTAAGCTAGCCAGCTCCAAGACAGGCCCACCACTGGCCAAGACAAAGCCCATCGGTGACAGCAGTATAGCCTCTGTGATAACATATTTAAGAAGGTGAAAATAAACTTGCCGCACAACGGTATTTGCAGGTGGAGAGAGGAGTGAGAATATGTGAGAGAAACAACACTGCAGATGCCAAGGTCAGTGAAGGAGGGGGAGGAAGTGCTCCAGGTACCAGAGCAGAGATTCTCCTGCAGTCCATGGAGGAGATATCTGTTGGAGCAGATATCTGCCTGTAGCCCCTGGAGGTCCCCACACTAGAGCAAGTGGGTGCCCAAAAGAGGCTGTGACCCTGTGGGAAGTCCATACTGGAGAAGGCTCCGAGCAGGACCTGTGGATCTGTGCAGAGAGGAGCCTGTGTTGCGGCAGGTTTGTTGGCAGGACCCTGTGGGCAATCCAGCTGGAGCAGTCCGTTATGGAAGAACTACATCCCATGGAAGGGCCCCAATACCCATGCTGGAGAGAGCTGCAGCTCTTGGGAAGAACTCATGTTGGAGAAGTTCATGAAGAACTGTCTCCTCTGTGAGCAACCCCATGATGGAGCAAGAGAACACTGTGAGGAGTCATCTACCTGAGAGGGAGAAGTGTCAGAGACAACCTCTAATGAACTGAATGGAACATCCACTCACCGTCCCCTGACACCACTGTGAGGATGTGAAAATGAGGAGTAAAGTTAAGACCAGGAAGAAGGCAAGCATCAGGGAAAGTTGTTATATTTGCTTTTATTTTCTTATTCCCTACTCTGATTTGATTGGTAATACATTTATTCAATTTTCCCCAGAATTAAGTCTGCTTTGTCTGTGACAGTAACTGGTGAGTCATCTCTCCTTGTCCTATCTTGACCCATATTTTCACTTCTTTCTCCAGCCAAGGGGGAGTTACAGAGCAGCTTTGGTGGGCACCCACCACGGTCAAACCACCACAATTTAAAACTGCCTTGAATCATGGTTAAAACTGGACTACAGAGGACTGAGAAAATTCTGTATTTCTAACAAAATATTTCCTTTTTATCATAATAGTAAAATTATTATAATTACAAAATAGAGCTCTCTAAACCCTCTTACAGCACAAGATGAACAAAACATCTTGACAACACGGAGACAAATTGTTAATAAAGGAATATAAAGAACTTCTGAATGCTAGCATGAGCGAGCTGTGAGGAGTCAAAGACAAAACCAAATGGCACTGCATCAGAGAAGCCAAAATCCTCTGCTTAGTTTCTGTATTTTCATTCCATTTCATATACCATAATATTTTCTTTGGAAATCTCTGTTCGTAACTCTTCAGGCTTTATTAGAATAAAACTCAGATCCATAAAGGAGATGGTCAGAAACCCTGTCAAATTGTCTACAACAATTCTGCATGGCTTGTCCTGCTCTTCTATTTCTCTTCAGATCATTTTTATCCCAGGTATAAAACTTTGTTTCCCTTTTATATTAGAGGGGCTGAGTCTTCAGTGGTCTCACCCATCTTCTTGTGGAAGAGAGAGAACACTTGCATTCACTGAAGTGTAGCTCCCATTTTCACACACAAGTTTCTCAGCCCCTATCTTGTCTCCCATTTCATAGCTCATGAGAAAAACAACAGCTCCAAGACAACATTTCTGACACTAGCACAGCTAAACAGGTTGGAAGCCTGTTCACAATTTGTTTTTCAGTCTGTTTGGCAGGAAAAGTTAAGACCGCCCCTATCTGAGAACACGTAGCAAAGTGACAGCTTTAATTTTAAGTGCTTTACACCTCTATCATCAGTGCCCTAACAGTTCTCAGAAAATAATTATCTAGTGGGTGTTTCTTTCTAAAATTTATATGAGAAAGCATCCTTTAACACCAGCTTCCAAGTTTTCCTCTTGGAATTCCCTCTTCCTGCTAAAGGACCATCAGGTGCTATTTCAAAAATCTCTGCTTCTCTCTGCTCTTATTCTTACAATTTAGACAGGGTGTGATAACAGTCTCTCTAGATAGCTTTGTTCTCCTGTCTGGAGAAACAAGACTAGGCCTACATACTCTGAAACAAATAATGTTTGGACCAAGGCAGCACTGAAACACACTAGAGGAATTAGATTAATTAGGCATTCAACAGCCTTTGGAAAGCTTGTGGTAGAAGACTTGCCTCCACCTCCATCCCAAGAGAAAACACACAATACAGCTAGAAGTGTTACAGCATTTGAAGGCACATTTGTTAGCAGCAATAGAATATTTCCTTAGCATGCACACTGAAATTAGGATGGTATTATGGCAAGTGTAAATATATACACTACAGAAACAGATTATGCTGAATATTTTCTAATTTAAATAGAGAGGACAAAGAGTGAAAGGTAAACCAGAACCCAGAAGGACGGAGACCCACTCAGAACACAGGTCAGGAACAGAGCTGGAAACAATCTCAGATGTTTTGGCTCCCGGGCCAGTTATTCACTGAATTTTTATTTCTACTTCAACATTTTAGACAGAAAATTATGATGATGATAATTATAATAATACTTTTCTTGCTCATTGGGGAAAAAAACCTCACAAGCTCACATAATTTTTAACTCCATTTGCTTATATGAGTGGCCTGGTATTTGCATAGCTAAAACCCTCTCCCTGATACACACCTTATTTCATACGCCTAACTAAGAATTATTTCATGATAAAGTTGTCTAAACTTCCTCATCATTAACTTCTTTAAATTATACTGTCTGAAGATGTTTATGGATTAGCTAAGTAATCTACTGTCGAGCACAAAATGCAAACCAAAGTAAAATTGAGTTCCCAACTGACTGAGAGGTAATTAATGATTTAACTGCACAACTGTTAGCAGATCTATAATGGAACTTAAAAGCTAATTGAGAACTGTACAGCCAAAGGAAAGAGGAAAGCACAGAGCAGCCACAACACTCATTTGATAGTATTTGGTCATCCTGCTGTCAGAGAAAGTGGAAAAATAACTATCTCTGCCCCATATAGCAATAAAGATTATACAAAAACATGTCCTAGCTTTGGGGAATTGGCATTTTACGATCACCTCATTAAGAGGGCAAGTTTCTAGCACAGCACTAGAATTCCACAACTTCCCCTTCTCAGTGGCCAGTAGCATTAACACGCTCTCTGCTTGTGATGCATCAAAACCCAAACCAGCTACCCAGAAGAGCCAGGAAATGCTTTCTGCTGCCATTTTACAGCACAGTTATCTCAATTAGCCCCAGCTGATTGAGTAAGCCCAGAACTAAGGCAATATATTGAATGTGCTTTTACCCAGAGGAGCTTTTCTAGATTCATGGCAGCTGCTCCAGAATCTTTAAGGATCAGCAGCTCTTTTGCCACCTTATGTCTGAGCAAGTGTTAATCTTCTCACAGTACATGTAAGCACTTAGCATCCTACCACAGCCAAAGAAATGAATAATGATTTTAAGATGTACACAGATTTGCTTCACTCCAGCAATGTGCAATCTGGAAGGAAGGCCATAGATTAGATTTATCAGAGAAGGAGCATGCCTAAATCTCACTGTTGTAGCCCTTAAGCCCTGTAATATACATAGCATAAGTATACAAGATATGTATAAAGCATAGGTATAAAACACAGATCCTGAATTTTTAGCATAATAATTATGAGTAAATGTGCCACGGCCAAATTGGGTAAAACCTTGCAGAACCAAAGCCCTGTGCATTTGTCAGTATGGAGCACTCCTTTCAGCAGCAAGCCAGGCTAGCATACATTTTCTGTACCTGTTTAGTAGTTTGGACACTACTACACAAAGTATTTCAGAAGGACACGTCAATGTTCCCTTTTGTCATTCAGTTATGTAGTTAAAGGGTCATTTAGATGTGATAGAGATCTGAAGTCACTCTGAAAGGACATGAGCTGCATCATCAGCTACTGCCAGGGCAAATACTATAACCTGTACTTCAGAAGTTGTTCTAAGAATTAACCTGGGGAAGTGACAATACAGACAAACGACCATTTCCTTCAGCAGAAAAAGGATTTCAGCTTGAGTCCTTGCACTCTGGGTGGTTGGCAGTACAACTACCACTATCAGCACCAATCAGAGCAACTCTCTTTAGCCATAATTTGTAAGTCAGAGTGGGTGCAAGTGTGTCAGTACAAGAAATGGGCCACAGCCCTAGTTCCTTTTCTGAATGTTCTTGTATCTCAATAAGGCATATGATGTTGTCTACTCATAAGGTGCATGAGAACCATGTCTCAGGACGTTCCTTCAGAATCTCCTCTTGGCATGCCTGACATATTTGGTTGAAATTCATTAACAAGTTCAAAAACTTTGGGGGTAATTATTAATTACAACACCCCCACCCCCAAAACCAACAACAAAAACACATGAAAGTGGCCTTTGAACATCTAAATTAAAACACTGACTGAAACTCATGCCCTTGCTGAAGTCAAAGGTGATTAGATTTTGGTCCTGACAGTGAACCTTACATGTTCTGTGAGCCAGCTTATGGAACTGTATATCAAAAAGACAGCTGTTTGTTTTGGTAATAAAATGAAAAGACAATACTAGTAAATCCATCACTCTTCTTCCCCTCCCTGATGAATATATTCTCCACAGTCTCTGCCTCTGAAAGGTTATCTGTCTCCTAAAGGCAGGAGCTATGAAATCAGTGTTCAGATTCCTGCCCTTCTGTTTCACCTAAAACTGTTTTATTTAGAAGAAAAGGATCCTATGTTTCCTAAAATAAGCTCTTAGTTGTGTACTCAAACCCCATAGTTACAAGAGACCACAACAGGTCTCTGATTAGACCCTAAAGTTTTCAAGAACTTTCTTTTGTTATATGACAGTACAGTGCCTGATGCAATGAAGGAAAAGGCTTTCCATGCTCTTAACACTGTCTACAAATAAATAAATACTATTAATTAAATGTCCAATGCAGAACAATTTGAAGAATCAGAGTAATAGTGGTTTGCTTTTTTTCCTTGTTTCAATCCATTCTGCAAGCCAGAATTCAAAAGCTGAACAGAATGCAGAAAAATACTGTGAACAGGATTGACTAATGGTACAGGTTGTTAATCCCCTAGAAACCGCCTGTTATCACAGCTAAATCCCTCTCTTCAGGGAAAAAAAAAGAGAGAGAGAGAAAGAAAATCAGAAAGCAACTCCTGAAAGCAACTCCTGTGTTTATGTTTGTGTTAATTTATTGTGGTTTAATGGTCATTGTTTTCTAATGGTCAATGTTTTCTTCTCAGGATATTCACAGGAGGTAATTCACCTTCACCATGTCCCTTATGACCTGTGCCCTGACCAGAGTTGTTGAAATGTTACAGGCTTTTAAAATAAATTAGTTTTTATTTTAATACTGCTTGTTTAAAGCTAAGAAATGCTGCTGTTGCTGTGAAAGGAGAGCTAAGGAAGAAACACTCTAGTCAGAGAGATTCCCTTTCCCTGTTGGCAGTGTGATTTTTAGATAAAAGAAGAAATTTTGTTTGTTCTGTTTGGAGCAAGGCCATTGAAAAGAAGGAGAAATGTTCTGTCAAGAGAAAAAGAAACCGTTTCATCATCCACAGAATTCTGAGTCCCTCTAAATAGTAGAGGTTAGATTTATTAACACATATAGATGAATGTAATACCTGTAGAAAATACCAGAGGCGCTTGTGTAAGATGGCAGTTATTAGAAAGCTACTGATGTGTCAGGCTGTTCATTAACTGTGTGCTAAAGTGTCTGTTCTGAATTTAAGATTTCACTAGCCACTCACAGCCATCTCCTCAATGTGAAGCGCGGAGGGATATGAGATGCACAAATGGCATCTATAGAGAGACTACGTGTAATCAACAGAACAGTGATGATATTCACAGCGAGCTGGGTGTGATGGTAGGGCCATGGCATGGCCCAGTACAAAACCAGAGAGGCATTAAGATGTCTAGACAGACTCCCTTTCTCTCCCCTCCATCCTGCAGAAAAGCAGGGCAACACAGGAAAAGGAACAAAGGGGACAGGACTCCTGCCTGTCTGGTAAACAAGATGTTTATCTGGGGTGAGAGCACGTTAGCTGACCACTGCTCCCCCAGATACAAGGTCCTTGCTTCTGCCTTTTATGGTCATAGCCTGGCAGAACGCTTTTCCATCGGGCAGCTACACGTCAGCTTCAGTGCCCCATTGGACCAATTGACCTCTGGCATTTTATATGTATACAAGTGACCAGATAGTCAGCCTTGCCTTGCTCAAGCCTGCTGAAGCCTTGCCTTGCTTCAAGCCTTGCCTCCTCGAGTTGCCTGCCCTGCCTTGAGTGCCTGGTCCAGAGCCTGGGATAAAGCCATGAGCCATACATGTGCAAGCCAGAGAAGCCACGAGCCTAGAAGCCAGAGTCGCCTTAGCCAGCTTCCCCTTGACACCAGAATTGTGCCGTGCCTCAGTTTACCCAGGAACCACACAAGTGCCCATCACCAAGAGTGTCATTAACTGCCTGCCATCAGCTGAAAGCCAGACCATCCTGGGACCGTGTGGTAAACCTTTCCTGCTGGCCATCTGCCATGCTGCGCCTATGACAGCACCCCTAAGCTAACACAGCAGCAGCAGCCCTATGTGGGTGAGACTAGCTGTGAGTAACTAATTCACTGCCCTTTGGGTTTAACGGTTCTTATCGAGTCTCCTCCCCGCTGTAACTGAGTGCTAACTGCTCTCAGGGACCTTCTCTTTCCAAATCGTTGCCTCCTAATTTGCATAGAATAGTTTGTATTTTCCCTGAGACTGCATAATTCCCTTTGTAAACATATCTTCTGACTGTACAACGATCCTTTTAACGAGTTTTGGCATATTTCACATTAATAAAGGGTTACTATGATTATTAATACCCACTTGCCATATTGTTTATTAATTATTGTTGTGAGGGTAATTAACAAATACTCCTCCCTTCGACTGCAACATTGGGATCTTGATGCATGAGATGCTTAATTTTATTGTATGTCTTGCACATACTTTAGATCACAGTTCTGCAACAGAAATAGTTTTCCCCATCCAAACAACTTGCAATTTACAATCTTTCATGGGTCCAAATATCAACATTATTGTAGGTAATCTAGGAAAGCTGTGTGTAGTGCTTGGCCATGCCAGGTCTGAGAATTGGAAACAAAACACTGGGGGAAAAAAAAAAAAAGACTTTCTCGTGTGTTGCTAATACCTCTGCTATGAGGAAAACCAGTTGAAATGTCCTTTTCAATTAAATCAGGTATGTATATAACTCCTTTGCTAAAGAGAAATAAATACAGACATGTGCCTTGGAACTCTGCTGAATCCAGGCCTGATACAGCATTTTTCCTTTTACACAGGCATTGGGAACAATATGTTTCTATGATATTAATACAAACCATCTGCTAGTTTCATAAAGGCTAGCAAATTACCTTATAATTTTTCATCCTGCATTACAAGAAAAGAAGTGGAAAAGAAACCTACCCCCAGTTTTACTGGGATGCTGCAATGCTATGAAGGAAAATCTTGATGGTTTCAAAACAGCTCTTGCCATGCTCTGAGCATAGACCTGCTCTTCTAGTTAAATGTACAAATCATCCCAGAATATCAAAACAACTCTGCAGGCATCAATGGTGACAGTTACAACTGTACTCTTGCTGAGCCTGGCTGCACTCTTGGAAACTAGAGCAGAGATTCCTCTTGGTCCTAACAATGACCTGCAGTTTACATTGTCCAAGAAGTGAGCCACTCCCACAGTTGCAATAGCCACAGCAAATCATGCCTTCTTCCTAGGCAGATTTTGCTAAATCCCTGTATGAAGAATACTTTTTTCCATTCAGCTCTCTGTAAGAGCACCACTGGTCGAGCTGTACTGATATAGGAAACAATCAAGCTCTACTTTTGGAATCCTCAGACTGAAAATGTAAGAAGATTCTCTTTAAATAGACATACAGAACAACTATATCTCAGGGTTAATTAAGTCAGGTGCAGCACTGCACTTGCATGCTGGGTTTAGATTCAAATCAGTAATTTTCTGTGAACTGGCATGGGTGCTCTGTTACTTTAAGTCTCTCTAAATCATGTTCCATTGTGACCTTGGTCAAGAAACCCAGGTTTTTAGTTTTGTTTTCTTTTGATGGCAGGTTTTTGCTATGCTTGCACTTGTAAACAAATCTGAACTGGTACACAAATGTTGTTCTCCTTCAATATACACAAAATGTCTGAAGTATGTTTTGAAATTTGATTCTCCAACACTGTTGGCTGAAATATAATAGACAATTGTATTTTAATTATATGTATATATTCTGTTTATGAAGAAGATTTTGCATGGGAACACTAGCTGGCATCAAACTAACTCATCAGTTTTCAAGGTGAAAAGAAATCATAGATGTTAATTTTGACTAACTGTCTGCAAAGTAGTGGTCAAAGGCCATTATGCATTTGCAACTAGGTCCATAGATATTTTGCTGAGCTAGATGTTAAGAAAATATATTCAAATAAGATATCTAGTCCTGATTAAAAGATACACCAATCTTCCAAATGCCATACTGGGTCATTCTAATGCTTAATTTTCCTGACATAAAAATAATGAATAAAAATTATTAATTTCAGTAGAGCTATAGAGAATAATATCAGCTATGCTTTTAGCTCTTGACTCAGAACAGTTCTAGAGACAGGGACCTCAACTGTGGCAGTTTTAGGCTGATGCCTAGGACTACTTAGAAAAGCAGTGTGGTGCTTTGAAACTGTCTTTTTAATTTGTCCTTGCGAAGTTCAGAACAGAGAAAGTGAAAGAATGTAAATAAGTCACTATTGGGTGTAAGAAAGCAAAATAACAATTGTTCTAAAGACTTCCATTGGCTGCTACTACCATTTATCTAACCTAAAATAATATCTACAACAATAGGTGAATAAAGACCATAGTCCATTCTGGCTATTTCAGCTGTAGATGATTCAAAAGAGTCAAATCACAGGAAAATACAGCAAACAATTTGTTTCCTCGCAGATGGAGCGAACAATTTGTTTGTGTCAAGAAAGACGTAAGGCTACTTGCTCTTCCGACCTGCGTAGATGTAAGAGGAAACATAAAAAAGCTCAGAGAGGTTCAGAATTGGTTTCTGATTCTGATTACGGTGACCAGGAAATCACAGCTCAGGTTTGTGAGAAAGCTGCCGATAGTTTTGACTCAGAGCCAGCAGCAGTAGCCGCGGGACCTTTGCCAGAATCTGAGATAACAGACAGGGGTACACAAACAGACACAGTTGCACAGAGAGAAATGGATGCGCAGACAGACATGGTTACACAGAGAGAAATGGTTGTGCAGGCAGACATAGTTGCACAGAGAGAAATGGTCACGCAGGCAGACATAGCTGTGCAGGCAGACACCATTAACGAGGCACAGTCTCCTCCTCCTCCCTCTGCTGCCCAGACGGACGCAGCAGTGGCTGCAGGATCTCAAAGCATACCTCCTGCCAACCCTGCACAGACTCCCTCTGCTCCTGCTAACCCTGCACAAAATTCCTCTACTCCCTCCAACTCTGCTGTGAACGTGAAAGCCAATCCAGTAAATTTGGTGGCCACTGTAAGCAGAAAGCGTAAAGGAGCTACAGGAGGAGATGCAGATGCTGCAGGAGATGGTGCAGATGGAGATGAGGGTCCTTCTACTCAGGGTCCCTCTCTTAAGAAAGATCCTTCTGGTGAGGAAGAGAAGGTTAGCCTTAAAACTCTGGCAGACCTTTTGAGACCCCACATGGATGATGGAGATGTAGACCCTGCTGAATTAGCAACTGCTGGTAGTGCCTCTGAACTCAAGGAAATTCAACGGAGGATTAAAATAGGATTATGGGGACAGCGACCTCAGGATGATGATGATGATGATGATGATGAGGATGACATACAGTCAGCTAATGCACCCAGACAGGAAATTAGACATGTGAGGAAGAATTACATCAGAGGAGATAATGAGCCAGTCCTGTCTTGGCTAGCCAGGTGTTTTGATATGGGAGCCCCAGCATTGGTGGTAGGCGACAAGTCGGCCTCTCAGTTGGGGATGCTCTCAAAGGATACAGGCATAGACAGGCACCTAGGCAAGTGCATTGGTAAAGTTTCTCTGTGGGCACGCCTCCTACTGGCAGTCTCGCTGAGGTACCCCAGCAGAGATGATTTACCATGGAACCCTAAGCCTTGGACCACAATAGCTGAGGGAATCAAGCATCTGAGAGAATTTGCTGTGAGAGAAATAATATACGGAGATCATAAGACTCTGAATCCTGATGAAATTCCTGTTGGAACAGGCCTTGCCAAAAAGCTCATTAAGCTTGCTCCTCCTAATTATGCTACTATTTTGGCAAGCAGGATTGTGGCAAGAAATTATGGTGGAGTGCCTCCCACTGTTGGCCATTTCACTGACCAAATGAGGCAATTGGAGGATAGTCTCGCACGTACTTCTTTGGTTTCAGCCATTGAAACTTTGTCTGGAAAGATGGAGAATTGCATGAAAGAGCTGAAGGAGGAACTTAAAACCTCCATATCCAACTTGATGAAGGGGGATGATTCTGATTCCTCTTCCTCCAGATGGATACAAGTTTCAGCTGTTAGGAACAGACGTGCTCCAAGAAGGCCATTCCAGAATAGGTCAAACCAAAACAGACAGCAGAGGCAATCACGTGGCAGTATCTGGATAACTCTACGTGATCAGTTTGGTGAGAACATGAACAGATGGGATGGTCAACCAACTTCTGATCTTTTCAAGAGGTTACGGGAGCTGCAGAGGGGCAGATCCCGAGGTAGCAATACCAGGAGGGTAGCTGTCGCTTCCTCAGTTTCCCAGAACAACTCTGATAGCTCCAACAGTGATCCTAATTCTGGTGCTGGACATTGTGCCAGCTGTACATGTGGAGGTAATCCCCACCATTAGGGGTGCCCTGCCTTCCGCCAGGGGGAGGTAAGGGATAATGGAGATAACAGAATCTATTGGGATGTGTACATCCAGTGGCCTGGCACTTCAAAATTTCAGAAGTACAGGGCCTTGGTTGACACAGGAGCTCAGTGCACCATAATACCATCAAATTATCAAGGGGGAGAATCTATAACTATTCAGGGAGTCACTGGTGGATCTCAAGAGTTGTTTAAGATAGAGGTTGACATAAGTTTAACTGGGAAGCAGTGGAAGAAACATACTATTGTAACAGGTCCTAATGCACCTTGCATTTTGGGAATTGACTTTCTGAGAGAAGGGCGTTTTAAAGACCCTAAGGGTTACAAATAGGCTTTTGGAATAGCAACTGTAGAAATTGATGGAGGAAAATTGAAGTTGTCCATTAGACCTGAGCTTTCAGATGAATCTGCAGTTGTGGGACAACATGAGATAGAGGATGTAAAGCTGCCGGTTGCTTCTCAAACTGTGCATCACAGACAATACAGAACCAACCGTGACTCTTTGGTGCCCATTCAAAACTTGATTCGTCAGTTGGAGAGTCAGAAGGTCATCAGCAAAACTCATTCACCTTTCAACAGTCCAATCTGGCCTGTGAGAAAGCAGAATGGAGAGTGGCGTCTGACAGTTGATTTCCGTGCCTTGAATGAAGTAACTCCACCCATGAGTGCAGCTGTGCCAGACATGATGGAACTCCAATATGAGCTGGAATCCAAGCAGGCCAAATGGTATGCTACCATAGACATTGCTAATGCTTTCTTCTCTATTCCCATAGCAGAGGAATGCAGGCCTCAGTTTGCTTTCACCTGGAGAGGCATTCAGTACACATTCAATCGTTTGCCCCAGGGGTGGATTCACAGTTCAACCATCTGCCATGCAGTGATCCATGATGCTTTGGAGAAAGGTGGAGCTCCAGAACACATTCAGTTCATCGATGACATCATCGTCTGGGGTGAGACTGCCGAAGAAGTCTTCGAGAAAGGTAACAAAATCATTGACATTCTCTTGCAAGCTGGTTTCGCTATCAAGCGAGACAAGGTGAAAGGACCTGCCAGAGAAATCCAGTTTCTGGGAGTGCGGTGGCAAGATGGTCGCCGTCACATCCCAATGGATGTGATAAACAGAGTCTCCACCATGGCAAATCCCACCAACAAGAAAGAAACTCTGCGTTTCTTAGGCATAGTGGGATTTTGGAGACTGCACATTCCTGGGTACAGTCAGATTGTGAAACCTCTATATGATGTGACTCGAAAGAGAAACAGTTTCCAATGGGGTCCTGAGCAACAAGCAGCCTTTGACCAGATCAAGCGAGAGGTAGTCCAAGCAATGGGTCTGGGACCTGTCCGAACTGGTCCAGACATTAAGAACATTCTATACACGGCCACGAGTGACAATGGTCCAACCTGGTGCTTATGGCAAAGAGCTCCAGGGGAGACACGAGGACGTCCTCTTGGTTTCTGGGGTCGTGGCTACAGAGGCTCAGAGGCAAACTCCACTCCAACAGAGAAAGAGATTTTAACTGCTTATGAAGGAGTGAAAGCTGCTTCTGAAGTGATCGGAACTGAGTCACAACTTCTTCTAGCTCCTAGATTGCCAGTTCTGAATTGGATGTTCAAAGGTAAAGGTTCTTCACCACATCATGCAACAGATGCTACCTGGTCTAAGTGGATGGCTCTGATAACACAGAGAGCTCGAATGGGAAATCTCGAAAGGCCTGGTTTGGTGGAGGTGATCACAAACTGGCCAGAAGGCACAAGCCGTGCAAAACCTCCAGAGGAGAGAGTAACTCGTGCTGAGGAAGCTCCTCCTTACAGTGATCTGTCTGATGATGAAAAGAGATATGCTTTGTTCACAGACGGTTCCTGTCGTCTTGCTGGGAACAAGCGAAGGTGGAAATCTGCAGTGTGGAGCCCAACGTGCAGAGCTGCAGAAGCGAGAGATGGAGAAGGAGAATCCAGTCAATTTGCAGAGGTAAAAGCTGTCCAGCTAGCTCTTAATGTAGCTGAATGTGAGAGATGGCCAAAGCTTTATCTCTACACTGACTCGTGGATGGTAGCCAATGCCTTGTGGGGTTGGCTGAAAGACTGGAAGAAGAATGGCTGGCAGAGGAAAGGAAAGCCAATCTGGGCTGCAGATCTGTGGCAAGACATTGCTGCTCGTATTGAGAGAATCCCAGTGAAAGTGAGACACATCGATGCTCACATTCCTAAGAGCAAAGCTACTGAAGGACAACAATACAACCATCAGGCAGATCTAGCTGCAAGAGTTTCCCAGGTGGACACAAACTCTGATCCTGATCCTGATCTTGACTGGAAACACCGAGGTGAGCTGTTCTTAGCTCGGTGGGCCCATGACTCGTCAGGACATCAAGGCAGAGATGCAACCTACCGATGGGCTCGTGACAGATCCATTGACATTTCCATGGATGCTATCACACAAGTCATCCATGACTGTGACATTTGTGCTGCTATTAAGCAGGCAAAGCGGATCAAGCCCTTGTGGTACGGTGACCGATGGTCCAAGTACAAGTATGGTGAAGCCTGGCAGATTGACTACATCACTCTACCTCGTTCTCGATCTGGTAAGCAGTATGTGCTGACTATGGTAGAGGCGAGCACTGGATGGCTGGAAACTTATCCAGTTCCTCATGCAACTGCACGTAACACCATTCTTGGTCTGGAAAGACAAATCCTGTGGAGACATGGGACTCCAGGGAGGATTGAGTCAGACAATGGAACTCATTTCAAGAACAATCTTGTAAAAAACTGGGCCAAAGAGCACGGCATCGAGTGGATATTCCACATTCCCTACTATGCGCCAGCTGCAGGGAAGATCGAACGCTACAACGGTTTGCTGAAAACCACTCTCAAAGCCATGGGGGGTGGATCTTTGAAAAACTGGGAGAAACATTTAGCACAAGCAACCTGGTTGGTGAATAGTAGAGGTTCAGTGAATCGAGCTGGACCTGCCCAATCAGATTTGTTGCAAAAGGAAGAAGGTGATAGAGTTCCTGTTATCAGAGAAAAGAATCTGTTAGGCAAAACTGTTTGGGTATTTTCTCCTTCAGGAGAGGCCAAACCTGTCCGAGGGGTGGTTTCTGCTGAAGGTCCTGGTCACACCTATTGGGTAATGCAAGAAAATGGTGAAATTCAGTGTATTCCACAAAGAAATCTAACTTTGGCTGAAAGAGGTTAAATTCAGAGTGTTGCGCAGACACAGCATTGCGCCCAAGAGGAGAGTTCATGAGATCTACGGTGCACGAACCCTGAGAGCCCTGAGTCACCTGAGAGTCCCTGTTCCTTCCTTCGCTCCATCTGCGAGGAAACAAATTGTTTGCTGTTTTTTCTTGTGATTTGACTCTTTTGAATCATCTACATCTGAAATAGCCGGAATGGACTATGGTCTTTATTCACCTATTGTTGTAGATATTATTTTAGGTTAGATAAATGGTAGTAGCAGCCAATGGAATTGTTTAGAAGGGGTGGACTGTGGTGGTTTGAAACTGTCTTTTTAATTTTGTCCTTGCAAAGTTCAGAACAGAGAAAGTGAAAGAATGTAAATAAGTCACTATTGGGTGTAAGAAAGCAAAATAAAGATTGTTCTAAACACTTCCATTGGATAGATAGAAATGTTTAAGAACTATTACCCAAAACAAAGTAGGCATTCTGCACATTCTGCGTTCGGCAGTGGGGGCAGTTGCTGGGCTGTCTGGCTGCTGTTTCTTCTTCTCTTCTGGCTGAAGATAACACACACTGACCTTGGCAGCTAAGTTAACAACTTTCTGCTTAACTAACTCTGCTTCTCTGTCCAGGGGGGTCTGGGGGGAAGCTCCTGGGAGAGGGAAGCCCCTTTGGGAGGGTCCCCTTGGGGGGAAGCAAAGGGAGATCGGTTGTGCTTTTCTGTTGATTGTATATATTTGTGAATGTTGTGAATGTTGTATATTTGTACGTATTCATTGCATTTCATTGTAGATTTTAGACTCTGCTTGTAAATACAGCCTTCATTTGCTTCCAGACTGGGCTAGCCTGGTTATTGTTGTGGGGGGGGGGGGTGGAATTTCAGCTCACACCGACACAAGCAGATAATAAACTTCTTTCATAAGACCTACACAACAGTGCAATAAGGCAAGCAGTAACAATGTTTATGAGTATTTTTATTAGATTTTGTTTTATTTTCTTCCAGGAATTGTTTTATATTTGAATCACAGTAATTCATATCATGGCTCAAGAAGGAACAATATCATGTTGACTGAGAAGTGGCTAAAGGATCATAAAGGAGACAATAATCATGCGTTAAGATGAGATACTGTATTCAGCAGGAAGAAAGGGACTGGTGCTGTCTGCTTTTACTTAAGAGCATTATTAATGGCCTTGAAGAAACAATTAGGACATTAGTTAAAGTCTGTGGATCCAACTGAATTGAGATGTTTTGCAAACACAATTAAGAAAGGGAAAATATTACAAAGGGAGAGAGGTTAGAAAAAGTAGTAGGGATTGGTACAGGCTCCACTTAGACCAAATGCAGGTAATGAGATGAGGGAAAGCAAAGGTACTTGCATACTCAGTAGATGTGATTCCCACAAAGAAAATATCAGCATAGATATAATAGATAAAGTGAAATAGAAACAAAAATATGTTGCAACAGGACAATAAGAAACAAAACACCATAGCAATCTGAAAAAGGATGTGGTAGTAAGGCTCTAACTCAGGAAAACATCCAACATTGCTGTAGCTATCAGCAGAGGGAAAAAATCTGTCTTGGTTACATGGTTGTTTGGTTTGAATGAACAAGGGCTTGACATGACAGACCAAAGTAACACAGCTGAGAGTGGTTCTGGAATAATATTACTTTTAGATGCTAGAGATACAAGTGAGTAAACAATCAAAAGGGTTTTAAGGGAAAATACAAAGTGAGACCCTAGCTGCCATTCTTAAAAGAGGTTGAATCACAGTGCTGTCAGTGCTTATTTTTAGGCTCACATCAGTGTGCAACAGGTATAGCACATTCCTTTAGAAAATTCATCATCTTGATTGGCTTATCATTGTGATTAATAGTTCCTACTAGTAGCCGATAGACATGTAGCCTCCATGCCAATCATATAGAAACTACACTAATTCCTTATATATTACTGCAAAGAGTTAGAAATGGAAAAATTCCAAGGTCTTGAAGTAGTTAAAAGGAATTAATTGCACAGAAGAAGAGACATTGCCCCAAAGCAAGCAGGTAACTATTGTAATTTGACTTAGCTTGTGAATCGCTCTGAGTTTTTGATTAAACCTTTCTGACCAACTCACAGATTCAGCTCAGAGGTCTGGGTCAAAGCTATGGCCCCATGAGGTTAGGCAATAAATATCCAAGTAAGAACGTGTGTTTGTATGAGCAATGAAAAATCTGTGGTACACTGAAAGGCAATTTTTAATGAACCCTGCAGCTGAGCTACCATTAAGACTAAACCAGGCCTTTCCTGTAACCCTGCACTCTCTCTTCCATATTCACTGCTAGATCAACTTACTTCCAGTTCTATTTCTTTAAGTTATGCTATTTTACACCAAGAAAAAAAGATTGTGTAGACAGTGAGGCGAAGCTGGTCTATACCACACTTTACAACCTCTTTCACCTTGATCAGCAGTGTGACACATACAGGCCATCCACACATGCTATCAAAACCAGTGAGTTGCACATCTACAGATGAATTAGCAGAGCAGAACCTGCATTTTTGTGCACCTCTGGTGAGTCAGAATATATCTATGAGGTTCAAGAATAATTAACAATTGGTTACTTGGCACTACTGAAAGCCAGATTCTATCCTGGTTAATAGAAGTTGAAATTACATTCCCTTTGGTGTCTAGGCAATCCACATAAAAGTTAGAAATGGAATTAATAGGTGTAGAAAAGGAGTATTTAAGGTATGTAACAAGAAAACATGTATGTAACAGCCCATTGGAATGGGCTGCCCAGGGAGGTGGTGGAGTCCCTATCGCTGGAGACGTTCAAGAGGAGACTGGATGAGACACTTAGTGCCATGGTCTAGTTGATTGCTTAGGGCTGGGTGATTGGTTGGACTGGATGATCTTGGAGGTCTCTTCCAACCTGGTTGATTCTATGATTCTATGAAAAGTCATAGGTGGCAGATCCATTAGACTGGACAGCAGTTTGCATTCTTCAGGGAGTGGGGGGAACCTTCATAGCTTGGATTATTTAAAACTACTCTCAACAAAGTATAGGGAAATATACATGAAGGAGTAATCAATATTTAGTTGAAGATGTTATGGCAGTGCAACAAGTGATCTAAATGGTTTCTTCTTTCTATAGTATTTATGACTGACTGATTTCTCTAGACGCTGTTAGGCGGGTACATTTGCTAACCACTGTACAACCAATACATACAGAAGGCAAGAAAAAATAAGAACAAGAAGAATTTCTTTGAAAGGTTAAAAACACTGAATAAAACTTGAAGGATTCTATTTTCCACCACTACATGTGAACCACCTTAGTTTCATAAATCATAATCAACAATTTAACAGCAAAAGTCTATTGTGACTGACCATATATATGCTGGCAAGAGCAATACATGAATATACAAAAAGTAATATGTGTTAGATACCTCTGTTTAGCAGCCAGCAACTGCAAATGCCAGGAAAATCAGTATGGGAGTTTGAGCCATATTCTTTCTGTGACTTCCTGATGTAAATCTGTAATAACTCCATGCAATTCACTGCAAACCCCTTGTATTTAATGTGGTACAAGTGCTGAATTCATAAAACTGCTGTGAATGGCTGAAGTTTTCCAGTTTCTCAGCTAAGCACAGAAAAAAAAAACTTGCATTCACCTAAATCCAAGTCATGATACATTTACAGCTGGAGGAAAGGAGAACTAGGTTTGAAAGTAATGCAAAACAGAAAAAAAAATTCCAAGGGTAAATTGAAGAGTACAGCTTTATGTTTTGCCGTTCTTGATAGAAAACAATGACTTGCCTGAGATCTTGTGACTGATAACATGTTCTTGTGTTAGTTTGATGCTTCTGCCCGGAGAAAAAAATGAAAATTCATATAAAACTAGGACTGGATATAAAAGGATGCCATTGGCAGCATTTTTCAGAGGTCTGTTCTGTTAAATACGTTCATTGATGATATGGGAAACAGATCGATCTATGGGCTGATAAAGATTTGCTTGTCATGGGGGAAATTTCCAGGGTAGAAAAGATGACAGATGATGGTGGAAGGAGGAGAAACATCTAATGAAACTGTTTGATTAAGAAATAAAATTACAGATATAATTCAGTGTAGATAAATGTAAAGTGGTACATAAATCTAACCATTACATATTAAAAAAAGTCTTTAGACGACTGTTAATATTCAGAATTGTCATGGTGTTGTAACAGATAATAATGAAAATATGACTTCACTGCTCAGTAGTGACCAAAAAGTCAATGTTGGTAAAAGAATAAAGTACAGAACGTTGCATTGTGAGGACATTTAAAAAATCTCAATTACAACAGGAAGGTTTGGTCTGCCATCTCTTAAAGAATATAGTAGCACTATGAAGATACAGAAAGATAATTCCTTAAGGGTCAAAACTGTGTAACAGCCACCAAATAAGAAACAGCTACATTGACTTGTCAGCCTGAAATAGAACTACTAAGAAGTTAGAGAGGGCTACAAAATTATAACTGAAGAGGGAAAATATGAATATATTTTCACTGTTTCTGCCAGTAAAGAACTAAAGGTTATAAAACAAATTCAAGGTACTGAGTTATGGCAAACAAACAAACCCCAGATGGTTCTTTACTCAGTGCGTAGATAAGCTGTGATCCTTCTTACACAGAATTTTGGATGTTAAACATTTTTTACAGGAGTTTAAGAGATGATTGAACACGTTCATGGATCTGAAATCTATTGAGGAGTATCAAACACAGCTAGGCTGAACATTCTTGGAGAAGAAGAAGCTGTTCTTAAGGAATGTTTGCTCTAGTGTTTTATGTCTTCATAGTTTTCACTTTTACTAGTCACAGACGGATCTTTTGTCTGAGCAAATACTTCTGTTCTTATGTTATAAGGTCATATAAAAATAATTTTACCCATAGAAGAAAGCTGAATTACTGGGGTTTTTCTGGTGTTGTGGCATGTGGTAATTTTATTTACTTAATGTCTGAGGGAGTATTCTATATCATTGCTCAGCAAAGCATTTAAACACACCCTAATTTAAGCCACAGTAACAGGATCTTCTGAGATTTTATTCAGAAAGATATGGGCATAAAGGAGACTACATACAGATTACAATTTTGGATAAGAATGTATGAAGAACATCTTTTTATAGGGGAGTTAAACTACATCTCTCTAAAAATAATATATATGTATATTAAAAAAAAAGGGCTTTGAGGATAACATAGTTTCTTTTTCAAAAATGACTGTAACCAAGATCTGTAAGCACTTAATCAACCTCTCTCCTTCAAGCTATCAGAAAGAACCTTAATTATCTTTAACAGTCTTGGGATCAGACAGATTTGGATAATACATTTATTGATGACTTTTGCTCTGAATAATACTGGGTTAAAGGTCTCTGAGGAGCCGAAGTAGTCTGCTGGGCTTCTACGGTTGAAGCAACCAATTTCTTTTGTGGGCTGACCCTATGCAAGAGGTCCAATCACCCCATTAGACTCAATATTAAGTACTTCCCTGAGACAGAAGATCAGATTCTCATTTAAAACTGTGTCAGCTCATGGAAGCTTTCCATATAAGCTCAAGTGGGCTGAAACTCAAATCTTTAGGTTTGTAACAAAATACTTTACCTATTCTGTTATCCTTTTTTTTTTTTTTTTTTTTGTCTGCCTGGGGCTTTAGAAGAAAAGAATAAATATAACATTTTAAGGAGATCATAAAATGCACTGAGGTGTGTAGCTGTTACAAGATAATTACATACTCTAGGGGTATAATGAGGGCCATGCACCTTGAAGATACAAGAAATATAGGTACTTCAGCTGAGTACGTTCCCTGGAGTATATAATTCTATGCTGAATATGGTATAATGGACTCTTAAGTGGACAAAAACAGAAAGGCTAAGTGGTTCTGAGCTAACTATTGTCCCATCATGACACAGACTGGGCTTTTAATTAGTCAGTTAAATTACTTTCTCTCTCCTTTTCATTGGTTTTTGTTAGGTGTTTCACCTGCAAGCACAATTTTCATTTTGCTAAGGTTGATCATAACCACAGAAGACGACAAGAACTCACAGCAGTCTAACGTAAACCCATAATTACCTGAACACATTGACAAAAGGAATAAAATATTACTTTGCCTCAACTTCACTAAAGTAATAAAATCAACATCCCACCAGAAAAAAAAATAAAAAAGGAAAAAAAAAAGGGAAAAGAGAAAAGAATAAAAGAAAACATCTGTACTGTCAGAGTCATGTATCCGTGGTAATAAACTGAAACTGTGACGATGTAAAATGTCAGATACCATAATTATTCTCTCTAGGTGGGACATCCTGTTTGATGATTGTTTTAAACCCCTTCATGGTTCTTCAAATTCTACAGTGAAATTCTGATCTCATATATGTCATTGCACACAATACAGCACCAGTAGTCTTACATCACCAGAAAGCAGAAGTAAAACAGACAGTACCATTCCCATTGTTTCTCCTGCCACCAGCTGTCTCCTATCACCCATTCCCTCATCTGTAATGGTCTTTGAAAAAGGCCTCTGAGATCTTCATAGTAATCATAGAATGGTCTGGGTTGGAAGGGACCTCCAAAGGTCATCTAGTCTAACCCTCTCTGCAGTAAGCAGGGGAATCCTCAACTAGATCAGGTTGCCCAGAGCCCTGTTGAGCCTCACTTTGAGTATCTCCAGGGATGGGAACCCATCACCTCCCTGGGCAACCTGTTCCAGTGTTCTACTAAGCTCATAGTAAAGAACCCGTTCCTAACATCCAATCTAAACAGCTCCTCTCCAGTTTGAAGCCACTGCCCCTCGTCCTTGTCACTGCAGCCTTTTGTATACAGTCTTTCTCCATCCTTGTAGGGCCCCTTCAGGTAGTGGAAGGCTGCTATTAGGTCTTCCTGAACCCTCCACTTCTCCAAGCTCAACAACTTCAGTTCCCTCAGCCTGTCTTTGTAGCAGAGATGCTCTAACCCCCTGACCATTTTTGTGGCCCTTCTCTGGACCCACTCCATCAGGTCCATGCCTTTTCTATATTGAGGGCTCCGGACCTGGATGCAGTACTCTAGGTGAGGTCTGACCAGAGCAGAGTAGTGGCAGAATCACCTCTCTGGATCTGCTGGCAAGACCTCTTTTGATGCAGACCAGGATATGATTTGCTTTCTGGGCTGCAAGCACACACTGTCTGCTCATGTCCAGCTTCTCATCCATCAGCACCCCCAAGTCCTTTTCCACAAGGCTGCTTTCTATCACCTCATCCCCCAGTCTATTGATAGTGAGTATTGTTCTGGCCTGGGTGCAGAAACCTGCACTTGCTCTTGTTGAACCTTATGAGGTTCACCTGGGCCCACCTCTCCAGCTTGTCCAGGTCCCTCTGGGTGATATCCTGCCCCTCTGGTGTATCAATAACACCACTCAGCTTGGTGTCATCTGCAAACCTGCTGGGGATTTAAGATATTAAATTTGCCTGAATGATTTATTCATCCTTTCAAGCACTCTGGCATCTAGTTTTTTTCTGTCATATTGTTCCTACAGTCTGATTAGCTTTGACCTAATATTTGATAAAGAGCGTTCTATTGATGGGGGTGCATGGTTTTTTATTCTACATTTGCTAACACCAATATATACACAACCCAAATTTACCATGCTGCATCATATTCTCAAGATGCAGCAGTAATGTTTTATGCAAATTATATTTGCAAAACTCACTGTAAATACTGGTAGCAAGGCTACTAATTTTCATAATGGTGAAAATCACATGCCCAGGTCAACCCCCAAGACTTTATAACATCACATCTTGTAAAAACAACAAATACTCTCTGCTCATGGTGGTTCACAACATGTAAATCACACAGTATCAGAGTATCACAGTATATCAGAGTTTGGAAGGGATCTCAAGAGATTATCAGGTCCAACCCCCCTGCCAGAGCAGGATCACTTAGAGTAGTTCGCACAGGAATGCATCCAGGTGGGTTTTGAAAGTCTCCAGAGAAGGAGACTCTACAACCCACCCTGGGCAGCCTGTTCCAGTGTTCTGTCACCCTCACTGTAAAGAAGTTTCTCCTGATGTTGAGGTGAAATCTTCTATATTCTAGTGTGAACCCATTGTTCTTTGTCTTATCACACTGAACCACTAAAAAGAGCCTGGCATCCTCCACTTGACACCCAACCCTCAGATATATATAGACATTGATCAGATCCTCTTTCAGTCTTCTCAGGACTAAATAGCCCCAGGGATCTCAGTCTCTCTTCATAGGGAAGATGCTCAAATGCCCTAATCATCCTCGTGGCTCTCCATTGGATTCTCTCCAGCAAGTCTCTGTCTCTCTTGAACCGGGGAGCCCAAAACTGGACACAATATTCCAGGTGTGGTCTCACCAGGGCAGAGCAGAGAGGTAGAAAAACTTCTCTAGACCTGCTGGACACACCTTTCTTGATGCAACCCAGGATCCCATCGGCTGTCTTGGCCACAAGAGCACATTGTTGTTCCAAATAAGATAAATCTTGGAGCCTGTCTCACCTAACTTCACTTTCGTTCTAGGGCTTACTACCCTTTGGTGCGTTCAGCCAATGTATTCATCATAACATGTATCTCTTTGGGGAATATATGTCTATTTTGACCAACTGAAGAAGGATCCTAAACAACTAGCTCTAAATAAATGCCTATCTGGCATGTAACTAGAAGTTAGTGATTTCTCTTGTGATCGAATTCATATGTTATTTACATACTCAGAGACCAATCTGAGCTCACAATGCCAGTGTGCCCTACAAAACAAATGGACAGAGAAAGCAGCATTTCCAGATTGTACTAGGTTAGAAGTGTTTTCAAAGTATTATTTATTTATTTAATAATTACACACAAATCAGTATAATTTCTAATAGGACTCGTGGATCAGTCTTCTAAACTTAACCATGTCAATAATGTGACATGAGATTGATGAGGATCTTAAGTGTAATAACATAAAGAAATCCTTTTTCTATGTTCAAAGATGTAAAAATATGATTTTCTTTTGAAATTCTGTATCTAATTCTATGTTTGTTACTGTATTGCGTTACATACAAGATACACTTTATCAGGAGGGAAAATAAGACCCCTTGATATCTACAAATGATTTCCTATCAGTCTGGAGAAACAATCTCATGTGTTTCACTGCCTGAGGGGAGAAATATTAATTTGACTCATAAGGATGCAATAATACATGCTATAAATTTTTTATGCATTATTGGCAGATTTGGCCATTTGAAATGGAGAAATCACAGTCCTGTTCCTACTGGAACTGCTTATTAAAAAGTACATCTGCACCTGCAGACACAAAAGGGCTTTCTTAGATTTCAGATTTTAATTTGTGTCTCTCTTTTCCAGGAATTCTCTTCAGCACGTTGAGTTATCAATAAATATTCTAGAAGTATACACACCAGAAGCATTCAGGGAACACTCAAAAAGCTTGACTTTGCTCTCTTTTCATCTGTACTGCTTCTCATTCTGAAAAGGGAAGAAGAGTTCCATTCTCTACAGAATAAATTAATAAATAAAAGGTGGATTGCACTGTTTTATTAAACAGCGTAGAAAAATCCTTTTTAACCACACAATGACTTTTCTTATCTCGGAAGAAGAGGTCCATAAAACTCTCATGACATAGGAACAGATGTTTAGGTAGCTCCAATGAAACTGCTTTGATACCTGCAAGTAAAGTGGCCTCCAAACCATTTCTGACTAGTGCTAAGAAAAATAAAGTTGCATTTAATGAAAAAAAAGTAATGCATTTCAATCCAGGATGATTTAAAAATGAGAGATTTCCTGTGTAGTGGCTGAATAAACATGGCATGACATATTTATACAGCAATAGATTTAATTGTGTTTCTCTTTTTCTTCCTGATCTAAGGAAGCAGAAAATGTAATATCTCATAATGTGATTAATATTGTTCTTAGTGTTCTAATCACAGAAGGCTCGTCTAATACAATATTGCATTTGTGTCTACAGATAATTGGCCTCCTTCAAAGAGAGGTCTGAATAATAAACTGGAGTAATTAAAATAAACTGGCATAATTTCAGAGTGTATTGCAACTGTACAAAAGTAACCAGCAGACACATTTTGGGGAAGTAAACTTCAGTATGACTTATTCACTCACAGATGGCAAAGGCATTATGGCATCATAGTTTAATTCCAGGCAGTTGAGAATTCTGCAAAAAAATTGCCTGGATATGTGGAGTTTGAAGAATGTGAATGAGGAATGTGAGTTATTAAGTATGACGCTGCATGGATGCATACAGAAAATTCCCTCCTCTCCAACACAGAATCATCTGGCCATTAACTTCTCAAAAAGTTGTGCAGCCATGTGAAAGGTATCTTTTTCTTTAGATAACATGCTCATGCTCTCAGCCAGGGTTACAATTGCATGCAGAACTAATGCAGATACATGATTCCTCATCCAGTTTAAAAAAAACTCCAGTATAAAAGATAGTCTTTAGGCTTATGCTTTCTCATACACAAGAAGAACTACAGATGGAGTTCTTTTGATTTAATTTTAGCCTCCTGAAACTTCTATATCTAGCTTACCGTGAAGTATACAAAGAGTCTAAAATGTGGCATCAAATAGCTGGATGAGCCATTTTCATAAGGTGCCAGTAGCTTCTCATTGTCTATGGGAAGAAGCTAGAGAAATAGCACAAGCCTGGACTTCAGATGTTTACACAGTTAATGCTAAACACAAGTTTCCGCATCTAGTCAAAATACCCAAGATACATTTTCTTTCTAGATGCCACTTAGTGTCATATCTCTATCCACTTGGTCACATTCATATTGGGCATCATTTACAGAAAGGCTGTACTCCAAACTAGATGGTAGCTTGAGGTCCACAAAACTCTTTCATAGAGTAAGACATATTCCCTTTTCTCTATAAAATTTTATTATTGCCTGCATCTGCTCCAGTGTGGAAACAACCAACTAAATATATGATCAGAAGCATACAGTTTTAATTTATCATTCTTTTGGTATGATATATAAGCCTAAAAATATTTGCCTTACAGCTACTCTTTCCCAGTTTCTAAATTCAAAGATCATATTGTACTTTTATTTTTAGCTGAACATACTGTCAGAATGGAAGGATATATTCTTGATTGCAGATTTTTTTTCCAGGTATATTTCTGCACACTATAAGACTGGCTTCCAGTTATGACAACGAGGTGTGAAAGTGAATTTGTATTTATTAAATTGTATTTTTTCTGCTCCAGCTATGCCATCACTTGTCATTCTACCACCCTTCATCTCAGGTCCTAGTTTTAGAAGCAGCAATACTGCACACAACTTACTGACAAAACTACTGAACAACATGAGGCCCACTGCTGCTTCTAGCAGTGAGACAGTTCAATTAGCCAATTCTTAATCATGTGCTCTCTTAACATTATATAGAGCTATTTTTTTGGCAGAATATTTTCCAGTACTTAATCAAATGACTCAGAAATGTTTGAATTCTTTTCAATTACATAACTTCTAAAGTTATCAGAGAAAAGAAATTGTTTGAGAAGATTTATTTGTCATAAAACAACTTTGATATTGATTACATTCCTAGGCCTTAATTGTTTTTTAATTGAATACTGCATCAGTTTTCCATTATTTTGCACAGGATTGCTGGTAGACTAACAGTCCACAGCTACTGACATCAGTTACATTCCCTTTTAGGCTTCTGGCTTTTCTCCAGGGATCAAAGCTAATGGCTAGTCAAAGATTTTCTCAACAAAATCTGTTTGGATTCCTGAGAGAATTCATCTGAGCTTGCTTTTTTTTAAAAAGAAATATATTTTCCTTGTAGATAAAATTTGTTCTGTTTAAAAGTTCTTAATTACTAGTAGACTTGGATTTGTTTAATTATTTCCACCTGCTAAAAGTACCTCCTCCTTCCACTGACTGAACACAAATAGCTATTGAAAACTTTTTCTTGTAATGTATTGATAATAACTATTTTGTTATCTGCAGGTGTAATACTCTTACTCAAGGTACGATAATTTCCTTAATATGCTAAAAAATATCATCTTTGTGTATTTAGTTCTACCATATTTGAAGTATTTTCCTGATATCTTTATCTTTCCTTATTAATGTCTTTAATTGCTCCGTCAGTTCAAGTAGATAATTTCCTTTTCCTTATCCTCTCTGGGCCAAATTAAAATGTTCTGTTACAAGGTTAGTTGAGACTCCTTTCCGAGGTTATCTACCACTGAAATCCTCCTCATTGTTCATCTTTCCAGTATTTGAAATGTCATGCCAAGTTAATGTGGAATTAAAAATATGCCCCAGAGAATGTTTCCATTTAAAATTATCACATTTTTACAGTATTTACAGGAGAAAAATCTGCCATGATCCTAACAGGCAGAGAAGGGGGTATTAGAGCCATGTGGACACTGCAGTAGGGCTCAGTGCAGAAGACACCAGACACCAGTTGGAGCTCATAATGCCAGCAAATGAGCAAAACTCCCTTAGGCTTGCCAGCTCCTTCCTAAGAAAATATGCTTGATTCAACACAGGGTGAGAGCCTGAAAACAGTAACTAAATTCAGTGGACAATTTCTAATTAATATCAAGTTTTCCTCCTGAATATGACATATCATATCAAATTTCGATGTCATATTCCCTAACATCTTGCTGTTTGATTTCCAACCTGTAAACCCACAGATGGTCTGTAAATTTCTTGCTCAAATATTTTTTCCCACCTTTCTGTCTTCTCTTGTATCACTTTGACCAAGACCTTTATCTTATAACTCCAAAAAAACTTCAGTTGTCTTCAGAAGTCGAACTATTGTTGCTTTAGTTGGTGGTGCCAGATAGTTTTAAACAGCTTCTGTTTATAATCCCACAGATCTCTGTGTAATTTAAATGGGTCTATTTCTCTCTGTCTGGAATGGATTTCTGCTTCAAGATGCTCCTTCATCTGCTCATGCTTCACCTTCCATGTTCCAAACATTGCTCTAATCTCTTTTTTGTTCTTTGCATTTGTTTTGAGATGCACCCAAAAAAAGCTTTTGTATGATCTTTTAATTCCTTTTAGTAGTGGTCTGGCAATCTTGCTTACTCACAAGAGTTTTGAAGCCTGCAAACGAAACTAATAGCAAGTGCACAATCCTACACTGTCATTCTGTGTTACTTTTCAGCTCTGCTGAAAGTTGGGATTATTGCTTTTATAGAAAGCTTCCAAACACTCTTGATTAGTGATGGTCAATTCTACTTTCTGCCAACTCCTTAAACTAAATTATCCATCTCTTTGTGATTTTCTCTAGTAATTTTGTCTTCAGCCATAGCAGGTAAGACAAAACAAACCTGCTTCTTTCTAATATTTAATGTTGGGCATAGACGAAACAAATCTTTTTTGAGCTTAGCTAATTCTGTGCCTTCAAGAAGCAAATTTGAAAGGAAAAGTGATAGAAACATTAGATGTTACTAAAATAAGTTACATAGTCGGAAAATCTAAACTGCAACACTGCTCATTGTTAATGCAAAAGATTTGACGTGCCTTTTCTTTTTCACAATTGACTTCACCCAATAAAGTTAGTCTTATTTAAATCTGAAGGACAGTAGAAAACTAAAAATGATTTGATAAATATTAATGCTCACTGGATCTGCTAATCAACTAGAAAGTAAAGAAAATCTTGAGTCTTTTTTTTGTTCCTCCGACTTTGCAATGAGGTTGAATGATGTAAGCAATGGTGTCTCAATGAACTCATCTCCATAAAGCAAGACAAAAAGGAAAACAGTTTCCAAAATATTTGTTATTTTTATGGTAATAGTTATTTAAATTAAGTTTGAATAAGCATAGACAAATATGAAAACACTTCTTCAGGAATCAGGTGTATATATACTGCAAGATCTGCAGCTGCTCAGTGGAATTAATGCTCTTCTCAGTATCAATCCAATGGTTTGCAGTTAAGGTTTCACCAAGGCTTAAATCCTGAGTTTATATGCAAAAGTGCACAGGCCTATGTCTGTCTGCTTTCTCCAAGAATCACTTGCATTCTTGGATTTCAAGCAGATCCACAAGAAACCTGCCCTAAGTTTGGCAAGACATCTGAAAGGCAAAGATGGAACGACAAATTCTCACATTCTCACTTTCACTAGAAACATCTCATTAACTACTCTGGTGAATGAGAGCAATGATTTTCATTTAAACCTCAAGTTACATTCACTTCAGTCTTTAGGAAAAAATATTTAATTTAGAAATACAACTGCTGATAAATGTATATGTAAAGTACAACACACACAAAGATGAGAATTACTCAAAATACCATGATTTTTTTTTTTTTTAAATGTCAGCAGGAACAATTTTTTAAGCCACTTTTTAATCTTTCTGCAGGTTTTTGGTTTTTTGTTGTTTGGGTTTTTTTTTCAGTATCCCCACACATACAGAAACATTAGCAACAAAAAATATAAAATGCCTGTATAGATAATTCATTATCAGAAAATAGAAAGCAGCAGGACCAATGTTTTCCATGGAGAATTAATTATATAAACATGAATTTTTAAATTTAAAGAAAAATGTTTAGTCCAGGACTCCTAGTAGCTTTAACTTGGGTGATCCTCATTGTCTTTTTACTTTTGAAATTAATACCAAATATGCAACTGGTTCTTAGCAGTGTCCAGTTCAGAGAAAATAAAGATTCTTATGAGTCACTTCTTCATTCCCATGATCTAGTCTTTAGAAAGTGAAATGTTGCCAGAATTTGTGGCAGAGGTTCTTAAACAAACCACTCAGTTGTAAAGGGGATGCACTGAATTACAGTTTTCACTGACATTACATTTTCAGCAGTAAGGAAATAGAAGCCCCAGTGAAGTTACAGTAATTCAGGCTTACTTCTTCATTATCATTTTTGAAACAGTATTCCTTCATTATCACTTTTGAAACAGCTACAAATATTGCTGAGTGATAGGGCAAGAGTACAGCAGCATTTCTCCCTCTCTGCCTCACAAATCTACATATCCTTGTGTTGCAAAGAGATCTGTCCTTGTAATCTCCTAGGGACTGCAACAGGCAAAGCTAAACTAACTGATGGGCTTTCCTCTGGAAGTCAGGCCCTGTGAAGGCACCAAAGAAGGTACCACAGAACAACTCTATATTTCAGCCACTGCAAACTCTGCAGCTTTCACTGAGGCTTTTGAAAGCCTCACATATGTTTGTTTTAGTTGGAGCAAGGGTGGTATTTCAGCTCAGAAATTCTTCTAGTGGTCCTCACAGTCACCCCTCTAACCATCCTATAGCATCCTAGCCATAGTATATGTATACAACTAAAGATTGGTGGTGAAGTGTCAAATTCTCCCTTCCTGCTAGATGAGTGCAGAAGTTGAAACAAGGTGGCCTAAGAGCAAGAGGCTTGAAGGTTAACCTTATGGATAGTGGGTGGAACCAGTTTTAAAAGTAAGTCCACTTCCAGACTTACACAGCATGATAGATAGTCAGGGGTAGAGTCCTAGAGGGGGTCTGCACCTTAACAGAGCTGGCTGCAGAGAATCACATGTGATCTACATGGGACAGAGTGGGAAAATCCAGACGTTTTCAATTTTGTGTCTGAGATACTCGCAGAGAAGTTCAGGAAATGGCAATTTTTTTAGCTCTTAGAGCAGCAGCTACAAAGTGTAGTGATGACTCCTGCCAGGATAATTACACAGCTCTAGTGTCACATCTTTCAACAAGCAAAGTAATACAGAGGAACTAGGAACCTTAATTTGCAATATCATGTCATTGTTACTTTATGAAGGAAGGGGCTGAAGGGGGGATAAATGATGGGGAGATTGTGTTTCAGACATACAGCATGTGCACAAAGGCTACCAGGACCTGCAGGGGATCCTAAAAATAATTTTCTGCAGTCTAAAAATCTCAGGGGTTTGGTTAGACCTCAATGACATTTTCATTTTCCTAGTGGGAAAATGACATGTTCCCAGCAGCACAACTTCACACTCTTAATAAGTAACAGGCTTTTAAAAGCACAATGTTATATGATGACATTTTATGCAGAAATCTAACTCATAAACTCAGAGAGCAAAGAAGGATGTAGAGAATGACAAGCTAGATACAGCACACATTAATATATGGCAGCAGTAAAAAAATCACAAAGGATGGATTGGACCCTTATACACAGGAGTAAACATGAAAACCTCTGTCACAGCCAGTAAGGGTACAACAGTTTAGTGAGGGTGGGAAAAGAAATCTGAATCAAGCTTCAGTAGCTCAAAACTTACTTGTCCATAAACACTATTGTTTAATACAAAAGTAAGGAACTATCAACATCTGAACAGCTGTAAACATGTTATTCAGGTGTTATGATCAATGCAGTCAGTAATGGCTCAACCAGTATTTTCTCTCAGTGTCAAGCCATTTCTCCTCACTACATGTCTATCTGCTGATCTAAAAGGCAACTGGGTGAAGGCAGGGAGCAAGCATTCAAAAACACCAAAACAAAAAGTCCTTGCAAACATTTTAAACAAGAAAGCACTAGTTCACAGTCCTAAGCTTAGCTCTGTTTCTCTTCAGACTAATACAGCTATGTGTTATACTGAAAAATGAGTGTGTTCAGTGAAGGCCTTATCTGTATAGTGAATAGCACATTTGTGTATAAGCCCCTTGTATTGCTTTGAATTGCAAGATTCTAGCTCACAGCACTGTGTGTTTTCACATAGCTAAACCCCTACATACACAGAGAGATGTGTGTGTTTATATATTTGATATGTATCTTACAAAACATGTATATTTCAAACTCCATTAACTTTGGATCTAACACTGGAAGTCATCTCAATTTGCTTAAATCAGGGCCAGCTTTGCAGCTTCCTACCTAATTTATTTAGTGAATCTTTGATCTCTCTCTCTCTCTACATATGCAAATTCATATATGTATATGTATTTGCTTGTAATACAAATACAATGTACTGCCTCTAAAGAAGAGACTTGGCTTCTATCTTTGAAATGCAACACTGAGACAGAGGACCAAAATGCATAATAGGCCTCTGGAAAGGTTGGAGGAAGAACCACATGTCAGTGCAGCAATGGTTGGTCACGGCTTACATTCACTGGTAAGAAGTAAAAGAAAACCACCCTACTGCAATATCCTGAAATCTCTTTCTTGATGTTTTCACAGTTACTATTAAACATGCAACTTGGAGAAGTTGCTGATTATTCTTAACAATGCAATGAATACAGAAATTAGTAAATTTAGTGGACTAGGAATGAAGAAGGCTAAGCAAGACCTCAACTGAAAAGTTTCTTTTGCATCAGAATACCTTCTCTGATCGACAGCTCAACTTGTTCAAGTTGTTCATCAAATAGGACTAGCAGAACAGATCACACAACCCTTCACTGTGGGTTTTAACATTTAAACAGTTTTATGTTTAAATGAACAACATCCATCTATCTCTGAGAAATCACTAGCATTTTTAAAGATATGAACAATTTTCAGCTCTGGAAGTAGCACTCAGAACTGAAGCATTGATACTGAATCAAAATAGAAGTTTAAATTTCTGGTGCCTATGTCCTATACTGAGCTGAGTAGACATATGCTATTCCCCAGCACAGCGTAAATCAGATTGTGTTAGTTTCTTTACTTACTAGGTGACTTAGCCTAGACTTTGGCTTCTTTGTTGAATATTCATATTTTGTTAGATTCCATTTTAGTTTAATGTAGTATCAAAAAATAACTATGAATACTTTGCCTGAATCCCAGCTTCAACTGCTGTTGCAATAATGCATTTCCCTGCAGCCTACTACACAGTTACTGGATATGTGTTAGTGATGCAGGAAATCCAGGACTTGTTGCAGTCTGTAATAGAACAGAGGCATAAAACTGGAACTTGACCTGTGTGGAAGTTCAGGTGTTTTGCTGTATACTTTCCAAGATTTTCTTCATTTGTCTTCTTCCCTTGCATTTTTAGTGACACCTCTTTAGGAGTATTTGCAGAAGGCTGTGTGTTATTTCTTTCTATGTGCAGTCATGATTCCAAGGGTATTTTATTATAAGAACATTTCACAGCCATTCTGTGCTGCCTCCCCTCCAACTTTATACATAGCTGTTCTCACTCCTGCAGCACTCATTCTTTATGCTATTGCATACATACTATACAGATGTTTTTGGAGGTTGGCAGGGAACCAGTGTAAGAGAATTATCCATGTTAAAAATATTCTTTACGCTTGTTTACTTAATTATTCTAAGGCTCATTTTTATCTTCGATCAATTCCATGGTTCACTTCTCTTCCTGGTCCCATACAACGTTGTGGCACAGCTGAAGAAGAGGATGCCCCTGCTTACTGCAGAGGGGTTTGGACTAGATGACCTTCAGAGGTCCCTTCCAACCCAGACCATTCTAAGATTCTATGTGGGAACAGAAATACAGGGTAGTTAGGGCAGAAAATACCACTTTTAGCACTGCTTTCCAGGGACATGTCCATAAACACGTTCCTGGGAGATCCAGAACTGAATGATTAGAGGTAGACCTGTAATTGACTGAGATGAGAGGTCAGGCCCAAATCTGACTTTTGAAGCTGACAAAACAGCAGGAACTGAGGATGTGAATGTGGTTGTAAAGGAGGTAAATCAACTGACAGAGTGGTGGAGGGAATCCACTCATCATCCATGGAAGGCAGGTGTTCCACAGAGTAGGCAGAGTAGGAATGCTTACCTTGAAGGATTTATGGCCTGCTAAACTTTAGCATGGAGAAAGTAGAAGTAACAGGCATCATAGAAAGGGTTTTTTATACCATTATTTGTTCTTGTCACCCGAGGACATCAAATGAAAGATTGGCAGACAATCAGGAGAGGTTTTTGACAGGCAAAAGACAAATGATGGTTGGAGAGGCCTAATATGGATATTCTTGGCAATAAACTTAAAATAAACCACAAGAGAATGATAGTCTGGATAACTTCAGATATTCTGGAGTGGTCACACATTGCCAGTGTGACTTGCTTCACATACAATTAACAAACATTTTAAATTCTGTATAGCTATTTTAGGGGTAAAATGAAAGAGGCTCCCAATTTCCTTATTAAGTCACTGCCCTGTTTACGATACCAGAAGGCTCAAAGTACATGCAAGAAAAGAGATGGGAAAATATACACTGAGTGTTTTGCAAAATGATTCATAAATAAATTATTCTGATTGAATCGTTGTGACTTGAATGTTTAATCCTTCAATCAGCTTTCATTTGTGAAAAATTCTTGACTAAGCTGTGGATAATAGTATCTTCGGTTAGCTGTGGGTTTGAATCTAGGCATGCTAAGATTTTCTCACCTCACTCAGGCTGTTAGAAAGGTAATTGTGTGTTGCAGGTTTGGATGGATTCATTGCATATATCGGTTCAAAACTGCCTTTTTTAAAACTATAGGTGTCTTATGTTTTTTATGCTGCCGTGACAGTGGTGGAAATGCAGAGCTTGTAAGGGAGTGATTCCTGAGCTGTGTCACTGCAAGTAAGACCTCACTTCATCTCAGAGCCTACTCAATAAATCTTCAATATTTTTTGCAAGCACTAGAAGCCCAGTTGCTTGTTTTCACCCATTTAATAGTAACAAATGCATTCTTCCTTGTTACCTACAAAACTGCTATGTAGCAGGCAAATTGTTTTTATTTATATCAGATCATCAGAAGCATGCCTTCCGTTCTTCTGCTGATGTCATTGGTACAATCATGTACAGCAAACTTACTTTGGCTGAAAATGCCCCTGAAGTGTTTTAAGTTATATATGCATGGCATTGCATCTATCTCATTCAGTTTATAGTTTATAGCTAGACTTTAGATGCATTACCTATATATACATGACCTGGCACACAGAGATTTGGCTGACCTATGCAGAAGATAAAACACTGGTAGTCATTATGCACAGGTCATACACGTGTTCATGCACATGTCATATACAAAGAGAGACTAACAGGAATCATTGTTCTCAGCAAGCTAACCAAATTCACTTAACAGTGAATCCAAACTTTAAAAACATTCTATTTATAAATTGCAGGCAAAATGTTATACTTGGCCTTACAGCTCTCATCCCACTGGACTCAATTAGCAGAACCATTACAATACTCAACTGCAAAAACTTCAAAATCAAGTCCTCATCCGGTAACACTTCCTCTATTAAGAACCTCTTTGCTCACTAAACAGGTTCTCATTTCTTACCACAGTTCCACCACATTTGTCATTTATTCCTCCTCTTTCTAAAATGGTGGTGACAGTTGACACCTGCATGCACTTCTTAGGAGAACTGCAATCTCTCCTGCCACACAGACCTCAGAGTCCTTAAATAACACAGAACAAACAATCTCTTCTATAAACTGCAGACAAGAGACCTGGGAATACACCACAAGGTGAGCATATTAAAACATTCACACAGTTTATAAAGCCAGCATCAGGTGGAGAGGGAAATTAAGTACAAGCAAAGGAGAGAAGATATTGTAAAAGTAAGATTTGAAAAATATTGAGGTTAAACGAAGTGGGAAAATGTTGCTTTAAGTATAATACTTTGTTTAGTGTGGTCACAAGCACAGTGAATATATTCTCCTTTTGGAGCTGCTGTGAAAATATGTGGCTGTGGATGCTCACACAAATAAGTGTGGATGCTCACACAAATAAGTGTGTTGTATGCATCAATGCATACAAAAACTTCTCAAATGTGAATACATGTGCACGTGGAAAAGGGAAGCAAACTGAAACCCCAACACTAAGCTGTAAAATATCAGAGACATTACATAAAATGAATAGTTTGCATTCTGAAGCCCTCACCCTGCAAAAGGAGTTTTAACTAAATAAGAACATCATGGTTTCATGCCAACTGATTAATACCAGTGCTTGCAATGTAATTTGTAAATCTTGATAGAACAGTATAGGGAAGGTTAGAGTGTCTTTTGAAAGCACTTCTGTTACATTTACAGGTAGGAAAATTGAATACCTTGAAATCTTCCGCACGTTCATCTTCTCAAAACCTTCTGACAAGAACGTGTGCAGGTTCACCACATACAAATAAAAGAAGCAGCAGGGGCCACAGTCAGGTCTAAACTGATTACCAGACTAAAATTTCAGGTCACCTACAAGCAACCAAAGCCTGTAAGCAGTGTCTCCTAATCAAATCAATTCAGCTGAGCTTCTGGGGATGAAGCTCGCTTTCTCACCACACTCCTTCATTTTTCAACCTTAACACTGCTTCAAACTCTGAAGTGAAGGAATTCTGCCCACAGCGATTTTGGATGAACAATTCTGTTCATGAACAGCACCTTTCTGACTTCCAGAGCACGGGTTTCCTTCTCTAGTTGTGCCTAAGCACAGACAGCCCTAAAAGGACAAGCAGCACATCCGCAAACAACTTCCTAGAGAGACTTTCCATATTACACATTTCAACAGAACCTGGATATGTCCTAATGGGCTCAAGAAATAAGTAACTGGAGGTGGGCAACCTAGGCAGGGACTGATTGACATGATGGCACAGTGAAAGTACAGCAGAAATGAGAACTGCTACTGGATTAATTTTTCATTGTGAACTGGTTGGTTGAAAGTAATGCACCACCTCTCACTAGTCCAGATGCTGTGTAACACCTTTGTAAGTGAGGGCAATGAAGGGACACAATATTATGCCTGGATATCACCTTTCTATGCTTCTTATTTACCTTTGATATTGAGCAGATGATAGTCTTCCCCCTTCCCTCACTATATGACTCCATTTCTTGCTGTTATCATTGACAGAACAAGCAAGAAAATAAAGGTTTCATTATGACTCTTTAAGTCACTACTGGATGTACTGATTCTTGAGACTCTTGGGGCAGTTGGTGCTGCCTCTTCATCAAGGCATCTTGTGGTATTACTGTCTAGCCTGATAGGCTCATATTAAAAACTCTCATTGGTTTAGTGAGCTAGATAAAACATAGCAATCATTTTTACCATGTTTGGTCTTCCACAAAAGCTGGCTATAAAAACCTACACTGCTTAGATAACTGAGTATCAGTTTTGACCTTCAAAGTTGAGGTTATAGAGAACTGTATAAATATTAAAATTACAGATGAGGCTGAACTTCAAAGTTCATACTCAGATCTCATATCAAACTTACCCAACACTTCAGTGCATTGGGAATGACTGATTTGGTTTGGGACCATCTCTAATTAAAAAAAATATATGTATCTAATAATCTCACGTAATTCCCACTGCTATTTTTGCTGTATACCTTGCCCTAGGTCTCTCTCACTTATTTCAGAATCCTGAGTCATACATTTGGGCTTTGGAGAATTGAGAGTTACAGTACAGGCAACTCTAGCTCATAATGAATATATAGTATCCTTAGGAGAGTCCATGCACAAGCAAAGAGTGAGAGAGAAGAAAAATACAGCTGCAGTGAGAATCTATACAAAAGCTGGCAGACCAAAAATACAACTACAGTGAGCAACTCTCTCTGTAGCTAGGAGGCAGAGAAAGTGCAACAAAGATGTGCTCGTGAATAACTAGTGGAAGAAAAAACAATAAGCTGGAAAGGGGCATCAGAGAGACATAAATGAGGTGACTAATTTATTCAAGACAGGAGAAAATGTTGCCTATTTCTAGCCATGTGAATTTACTGTGGGTCCATGACTTTGGATCTGAGTGCATCTCCCCTCCATTTGAATCAAGAAACGCCTTCCTCATCACAGGTCCACAACAGGGCTCTGGGTAAAACAAACAAACAACAAAATAATTCCAGACTATGTAAGGCAAGTCCAGAGTTATGATCCAAAGCAATAGTACTACTTTTAGCCAGTGGAAATGAGGGAACTAAACCACCACACAATGTAAAATCCCATGAGCATGAAATCAATTGAGTTCATTAGAAACATCATGTCTCACCAGTCTTTGCTGATAATAAATTATCTGCTGCCTGTGAATAGCCAGAAACCAAACTGGGTAACAGAATCCACAACAGAATAATTTTTCTTATCACCTGACAGTTCATCTAGATTTGAGGAAACAATTCAATAATATGTGGAGCTTTGCAAACAAATAGAAAGTTTCAGTTAAGAATTTCATCTTCATTTCACATGAGACAGAATAACAAATCAGTCTTAAAATGATAAGATTCACAGTTATGATTACCACAAGCTAGACACTTTCTCCATTTATTTAACAGAACAGATTCAGACCAGGTCAGAATCTTCCCAGGTAATATTTTTTTGTAACCTGAAAAGCTGAAAATATTATTAAAAACAGGATGTTTTGGTGTCTTGAGGAAAAGACAATTTGTGTTTGAGGAGAGTGAATTGGACAAAAAATGGATTTATTTTTCTTACAATGTTGAGATTATTTTTTTTTACTTCAACCTTTCCACACTGTTTGGTTTTTTTTTTTTTTTTGTGTAAGCTACCCCCAGAGGATTTCAGTTTTCTAAGAATGAACAAAAACTTAAATTAAGCATGTGCAACCTGAAGGCACATTAGAATTTTTTAAAACACTACTTCCCCTTAAAAAGAAAAAAAATTATAAGATTTTTTCAATCTTAATGCTATGCAGAGAGCCAGTAGTTTGTAGGCAGTTTCTTGGAGTTTTTCTATTCACAATGCAGCATGAAAATGACCAAAAATAATTGTGAGAGGGAGGAAATTCATGATTAGCTTAGTGTAACACAAATTAATGATAGATGAAAGGAGGAGAATGTATGGTATAAGTATTAGAGTCCATAAAATAGCAAAAAATAATAATGAAGAAAGACTGAGTTTCAGTGGAGGTAATTTGTATAGACATGTAAGAAGCATTCACTGAAATCAATAAAATGAGGCAACAGAGGTAAAGGACACAGAGGAGAAATGGAGAGTGTCCCTAGGTATATTAATGTATACCCAGAGGGCTGTAAGATATCTAGCAAGGTATGTTTAGATTAAGGCAAAAATAAGCAAAGGTAGTGAAAAGTGTAGTGAAAGAGTAATCAAATATAAAGAAGAGATACATGCAAGGAATGAAATAACAGATCCAGGAGAAGAAGGTGATTATAAATGTTCAGGACTTCTACTTAATAAGATTATTAAAATATGGTGGGAGCATGCTGATTGTTACATATGCATAGTCAGCTAACAAAGGGGCAACAGGGAAGATGAGGAGGAGAAAAACATTGATCTGAGTGAGAAGAATGATGTCCAGTGTTTCTGGCCATCTTGTTATTGCTGCAGTACTTTTCTTTTTAGCACTATTGGTAGCGTAAAAGCCAACATTCAATCCCTGCTGAAAGTGATCTCGCTTAGAACAGATTTCAAAAGTGCTCAACTGTTACTTTGTCATTGATAGGAATCAGAATGAAAGAGGAGAGAACATTTTAATTATTCAACAGAAAGTTAAGCAAATGGTATCTGAATTCTCCTGTCAAGTCATGAGTGTTTGGCAGCATTTATACAGAAAATATTATAGCAGAGATTATAACTTAGATGGAAGTTTTTTGAGCTGAACACTATTCAGATTTAGAGAGGATACTCATGATCCAAACAAGCAAGTGTGAGACTGAACACTATGCATGTTCATAAAAAAATTATTAATTAAACTGTATATAGTCTCTAAGACCTGGCTCTGTGGTGCAGATGTCATGATATGTTCCAAAGGTCAGCCTCTCCCAGTATCACGCACAAGTACGTGAACTAATTTTTTTCTCTTATGTGATCATTCTCATTGTTCCTGATCACTCAGTGCTATGCTCTACTCCAAAACAACCTTTTAAATCTCACTTTCACATCTCCCACTTCATCTTTCCCACAATGGCATCTGAAACATTTCTCCCTCTGATTGGATCCCAGGCTGTTCATCCATCTGTGTTTATTTCAGTCTTTAAAAAGTTGCATGCTCTTTAGTCATGACTTTTAGAAGTTGTTCACAGGTTCACAGATTTTCCTCCTTCCTGGTGTTTAAGTCAATGTTTTGGATTCCCTCCCAAGGGAAATTTGACTTCATTGTTTATTTATTTATTTCCTCATTTGTCTTTTAGGAAAACAATAAATTGCTTTGGCTAGTAGGGGTAGAAAATAACCCCTAGATTTATGACCTGGATTAGGGATATCTTGTGAGCAATATGTATTGCATAAACTCAGAAAGAAGAAAAAAAAGGAAGTATGAATTCTTGCAAATAAATATTAACAATGTTTTTCAAAGCCATTTCTAAGTACTTTGATTTCTGTAAGCTCCAATGTGCAATGCCATGAAGAGGAAAATCAGTTGAGGGGAAAGAAATAGATCCAGTTGTTATTTTTGGTAATTGATTTCAATCTTCACAAGAAAACAAAAATAAATAAATAAGCAAAATTATTATGAGGTCACAAATATTCAAAGTGTCAAGTAAGCAAACCCACAATCCAGGTTAGTTTGCAGGAAGATTGACACCTCACCTTGAAGAAAAAAAAAAAAAAATCCCAAAAAACAACAACCCAACCCTTCCCCCCCCCCAAAAGAACAACAACAACAAAACCCAAAGAAAAAAAAACATTCAGTTAAATGAAGGATTAAAAAAATGATAAAATCTACTTATCTTTCCTGCATCAAAGCAGGATATCTTCCATGCTTATCAAAGCTGAGAATATGAGGAAGATGCAAAATACAACCTGTAAAATCTAATTGACTTAAAAATCAAGATGTGAAATTTCATAAGAAACCACACCATAGCTAAAGGAAAAGCAAATTAGGTTTCAGGATATTTATTTCTGCAGTGTGGTGCATCCAGTTTCTGTATCACAAAAAGGAGCATCTATTCTTGCCTTTATGTCCTTCTGCAGAAGGACTTTCTATGTAGTTCTCATCATGCCATAAACTCTCTCTTATACAGAAAATTAAGTTTTGCCCCCTCTGTTTGTGCTGATGAATATAGTGCTTACATTATTTAATTCATTGTTTTGGAAGAATTGAATGTTTTGCTGAAGAGTTCCATTGAAGTTCCTAATTGTATGAAAAGATCAATCACTCGTTCTTTGCAAGCTCTGGGTAGGCTTTAGAGGAAAAAAAAATAAAAGACAAAATCAACATCCACTGATTCAATGGCTGGAAAAAATATTGATCAGTCAGGTCATTCTCTAAGCTCATTTCATACTCTGTGTGAAAGAAAACAGCAGCCTTTTAGGAATAAAAAATGCTCTGAAGGTAGC